>NC_071292.1:200000-5642500 GCF_943737925.1 Anopheles nili
TTTGACATTTGCTGCTGTTGTAGGATCTGATTAGGAATAAGATTGATAATTGTTGTTCCCGGAACTATATCTTCGTTTACAGAAACTCTATAATGGCTCTGAATGTATTGTGGGTTCGCTTTGCTTTTAGATTTCAACTCCACTCGTACTGTCGTAGTTGATGACAAAGTTGGCTGCCCTGAATCGGTGGCGCCAACAGTTAGGTACAACGTACCACCTATACCATTTGCAGCAAGTTCGCTTACATTTGCAAACAGTTGTCCTCCTGATTCGTCAATACTAAAGCCTTTGGCTGCCGCACCAATGGGAGACACGATCGAATATCGTAAACTCGCATTTGACTCGCTGTCTGCATCGGTTGCATTCACGGTGAGAATCATCATGTTCCTATTGTTGTTGCCATCGGCATTTTCTGTGCCAAAAAAAAAATGTATCGTTACATGGCAGCTATACGTATAATGTAGATCATGTGTTAGATGGAATAAATAGGGTTAGATGCAATAAATAATTTGACTAACCAGAAACGACGGCATGGTAAGTAATTTGCTGGAAGATGGGTGCATTATCATTCACATCAATCACGCGCACGGTAAGCGTTGTGCGAGCTACATGCGCCGAATCAGACGCTAATAAACGCAATTGAAACTCCTGCCTGTTCTCGTAGTCCAGTGATCGGATTAGGATGATCTTGCCGCTGTAGCGATCTATAGCGAAGTAGGTCGTTGCATCATCATCCGATACCTCAGCAAAACTGTACGTTAATGGTGGGTTTGTATCTACGTCATTGGCTGTTATGGTGGTGAGAACCGTTCCGACAGTTGTTGCTTAAAATAAATTTAAAGACATAATATAAAGAAAATAATGAGTACATAATATAAACTCTTGGATAACCCTGTAATGACCCTTATAGTGATATTAAACAAAATATGCACGCCATGCACTCACCTTCACTGACACTGATTACGGTATTTGGTGGAAAGGTTGGCTGATTATCATTAACGTCCACAATGTTGACGTTGATAGTTGCCGTTCCAGTCATTTGCGGAACGCCCTCGTCAGTGGCTATAACCTTCAGCTTATATTTATCACGAATCTCTCGATCCAGTACTATGTTGGTCTTGACGATGCCACTGAATGCCGGTTCTATGATAAACGCGTTGTCATGGTTTCCGTCCACAATGTGGTACAGGATGCGTGCATTCGCTCCTTGATCCGAGTCGAAAGCATCGATTTTCATCACAAATGCCCCCTTACTGTTGCCTTCCCACACCGATGCCGCATACTGTTGCTGTGTGAAGCGTGGTGCATTGTCATTTTCATCCTGTAACCCCACGTTTATTGACGTATACCCGTATAACAACGGAGTACCATCTGTACGGGCTACTGCTACCAACTCAATATTTTCGTTCTTCAAGCGACTAAAGCGTTCATAATCTAGATTGTGCGAGTTCCGAATTCGGACTTCTCCAGTTACTGCATCGATTGAAAACGTACCATCCTCGTTGCCCGAGCCGAAGTTATAAATGATCTTCTGGCGTCTACCATCACTACGAATGGCGTTTAGTTGCAGTACCGTCCGACCCACAGGCGTGTTTTCCGAAAGCGTTATGCGGTAAGAATTATTTTGAAACCGCAGCACAGGAAGTTCTTGCTGTATTTCTCCTACGCGTAATTCAATTAAGCCATTTGCGATTTGTGGAGGGTTGCCTTTATCTCGCGCTGTCACCTCGATGTGTAGCAGACGTCCATTTTCACTGGCTAGGCTTTGCATTGCGCTTAGTGCTCCAGTTGATGGATTAATACGAAATTTGGTATTATCTTCATTTTCACTTATACTGTATATGATCTCTCCGTTACTGCCATGGTCACTGTCAGTGGCTGAGATGTGCAAAAGGGTCTGGCCTGGCTGCACCAATGCGCCGATTTGTTCCCGAAATGGATATTTGTCGAATACTGGCTTGTTGTCGTTAACATCGGCTATAATTACCTGTACCGGAACATTTTGCCAACGTGCATTGTAGCGACCGCTGTCCATTGCAACTACCATGAAGTTATAAACATTTTTACGTTCACGATCGAAAAACCTATTATACATCGATAAACGAAAAAAACAAATCATATTATTCAATTGTTTTAAATTACAGTGCAGTGTCCTTCAACCTCTTACATAAGCCAAATAATTTAAATAAAAATTGTTTAAATTATTATGCTTGTAAAATCATGTTATATCAAAAATAAAAAGAAACTTAAGTTTCTGACATAATCTATTGTTAACGACTTACCCAGCTGTAGTAATGACTCCTGTTTTGCTATCAATGTTAAATAGCCATTCAGTAACATTAGCCAACGAGTAAACGATGCGAGCGTTAATGCCTACATCTGCATCGATTGCTTTTACGGTAAGTACCGATGATCCGATTGGAACATCTTCGTCGATAGTTGCTATATATTTCTGCAGTTCAAATTTAGGATCATTATCATTTTCATCCTCCACACGAATGGTAATGTTGCAGTGTCCCTGGTGTGTGACAGGAGATCCTCGATCTTGGGCAGTAATTTGTAGCACATATTTTGCATGTACTTCACGATCAAGCGGTCGAGCAGTGATGGCTCCCGAATGTAAATCAATACTGAACTTGTTTCCGTTATTCCCTCCTAACAGGCAAACAAAAATAGATAAAACGATGAATGTCAAATACAGGGGTTTATGAGAAGACAGATGAATCTAAGTTTATAGTCTATTTTCTATGTATATCAAGCTCGTTATATGTTCTACCCTCTCAAAACAGCTCACTAATCTTTCTGCCGTTTGGAGAAATGTTAAAAATTTATTTTTAAACTAGCAAGACAAACAAATTTGATGCATGAAGTATGTGTCTATATTTTTCTTACCCGAAATGCTGTAAGTTATTTCTCCATTTATTCCATCATCTGCGTCGGTTGCTACAACTGTGTGGATAATCGAGAGTTCGCTATTTTCGGGGATGGCTAGCGGATAACAAGAACCTTGTAAAAATTCCGGGGCATGGTCGTTTACATCACTAACGTGCACAACGAGTATAGCAACGTCAAATTGTGTCATTTCCTTGTTGGATATTGCACTCGATGAAGATTTCTTAAAACGGTTTCCTTCTGTCACGTAGATTGGAACCGTATAGAAATCCTTCATCTCGCGATCGAACATGCCACGGGTAGTGACAATACCACGAACAGGATCAACCGCAAATTGGTCATTTCCAGCTCCCTTCGGAATTTCATAAGTAAGATTGGATGTGGGACCGGAGTTTGTCTCGGAATGAGATCTTGCCGCGACACGTACTACGAAACTCCCACTAGGTACATTTTCGGTAACGTTGACATGATAAACAGATTCAACAAATCGCGGAGGATTGTTTGTCATATTTTGAATAATAACTTGCAGTGTCATCCTAGCTTGTCGTGAACGTGGCGTGCCGTGGTCGCTAGCCGATATTATGAGCTGGTATTTTCCACTGCGTGTAGTACGTTTGCTGCTTTCCAAAATAAAATTGCTGGTGAATGCTTTGGCCAATCTGATAACGCCTGTATCGGTATCGATTGCAAAGTGTTCGTCTTCATTACCGCTGACAAATGTGTACCTAATGCGGCCATTATCTCCACTGTCTGGATCAATTGCTACCACATGTGATACAATATGACCGATTTCTAATGAATCGCTAATGTACACTACACCGTTTGGTTTATGAGGGAGCACAAACTTTGGCGAATTATCGTTAACATCGGTAA
Organism: Anopheles nili; assembly: GCF_943737925.1. Classification (NCBI taxonomy): domain Eukaryota; kingdom Metazoa; phylum Arthropoda; class Insecta; order Diptera; family Culicidae; genus Anopheles; species Anopheles nili. The sequence continues at coordinate 203,766 of NC_071292.1, forward strand.
CCATGATTCGCGCAGTTACCGATGTAGTTAGACGCTCGGAAACATTCGACGATTGATCAGTGGCTTGCACTATTAGCAAAAACTCTTGTGTGTCCTCGTGGTCGAGGGGAGCAAGCAATGTAAGAGAGCCTGTAAGAGAATCGATGGCGAAATAGTCTTTTTGTCCCAATTGGCTATGCTTTGACAAATTATATTTGATTTCCGCGTTGGTACCAGTGTCGTTGTCTTGAACTGTGAAATTGTACACTATTGAGCCGACCACACAGTCTTCAGATACAAATACATCAATCGGATCATTAGACCAGTTTGGTGGATTATCGTTGACATCTGCAATTTCAATCTTTACAGTAATAGCAGAACTTTGTGGATTGTTGCTTGCACTTGTATCCAGGGCGCGTATCTCCATGCGATATTCACTTTGTTGCTCTCTATCGAGTTGTCGAGCTACGACAAGCTTCCCGGTGTTTCGATCGATATCGAAAGCACCCTCCATGACGTCGTTTGTCAGAGAAGTAAGAGTGTAAGTGATGTGCAAATCATTAATGTTCGAGATATGGGCGTCTGCTTCGGACTGCTCGTTGCCACTGATAGAGCCAATGATGTGCCCAACACCAACATCTTCACGTAGCTGCATTGATATTAACAGTTAATGGATAAAATTCTTCTTAATCTATACATATGGATTTCTTCGAAATTATTTGCATGATACTTACTCTGAATACCAGACTTGAGCTTGTAAACGTCGGACGATTGTCGTTTAGGTCAAGGACCTCAATGCGCAAAAGACGGACCGTTTGTTTTTGCGGTTTTCCATTGTCGGTTGCTGCTACTGCTAACCGATAAATAGTTTTCTCCTCATGATCTAGTGATATCTTTGTGCGAATTATACCGCTTATCGCATCAATAGAAAACATACTGTACCCATCAGAATCCCGCCCTTTAAGAATAGAGTAGCTGATGGAAGCATTCTGTCCGTTATCACGATCGATTGCACGCACTTTCACTACCTCTGTTCCTATAGGCTGCTCTTCACGAACACTCACCACATCTTCCTGTGGATCGACTATGTCGGGGGCGTTGTCGTTAACATCCAAAATTTGTATACGTACCGATACCCGCGAGCTACGGTAGGGTGTGCCTTGATCACGAGCCTCCACAACTAGGTCATAGTGCGCTTTGGTTTCTCGGTCAAGCGAGTCGCGGGTAGTTATATCCCCTAAAAACATGAATTTATTTATACACAAAAGTCGGTATAAATCGAATTTGAAATAATGCTACACAATATGTCAAATACCTGTGACTGGATTGATTTGAAAGCTACTATTGCTCGGAATAAGACTGTATCGCACAACAGCATTAATACCTGCATCGATATCTGACGCCAGGACGGTACCAATCATTGCTCCACGGCGCATGTTTTCTTCGATTTCAAATTCGTAAAGGCTTTTTGTGAAAATTGGACTATTATCATTGGCATCCAGAATTACTATTATAATGTTAGTTGTCGCGGTAAGTGTTGGTACACCGTTATCACTAACTATTACTGTAACGTTGTATCGTTCTTTGACTTCACGATCCAGCTTGGTTCGAAGGTAGATCCAACCACTGTTTGGAAATATACCGAAAATTTCCGACACAGGTTCATTGGGTAAGGCTGGTTGTGTTGATTTTCCAGTACGTTGATGATCTTCACCCAATATTTTATACGTTAACCTTGCATTATTGCCTGTATCTGCGTCAGTGGCACTGACTTGAAGGATCTGTGAAATGGAAAAAAAAGTTATGTAAATTCTTCTGATTATACGCACTTATTACAGTAAATCTAATTTTAACTAACCTGTGAATTACTGGGTGTTGATTCGAGAACTTCGATGAAGTACTCTTTTTTGTCGAAGATAGGAGCATTGTCATTCACATCTTGTACTTCTACTAGAATAGTTAGATTGGTGGAAAGAGAAGGAGTACCAGCGTCAGACGCAGTCACAATAAGTGTGTGACGTTGTAAGGACTCATAGTCCAGTGGTCTCGCAAGAGTCAAATGTCCACTACGGCTGTCGATGCTAAATAGCTGAACAGCAGGCACTGCACCGGCTAGTTTATAAGGTTGTCCAGCTAGCATGTACGTTATAACACCGCTCATGCCTGAATCCTTGTCTTGTGCATTTGCTTCGTACAATGGGAATCCGATTTCTACATTTTCCGGCACAGAAATGCGAACCGTACCGGATTCGAATTCAGGTGGATTATCGTTTACATCTTCAATATCGATGTTCACCTGTGTATGTCCGTATGCAGGTGGATCTCCGCTGGTGGCCTGAATATTGAGCAGCACCTGAGGCTTCGTCTCATGATCCAAAGCGTTTGCCACACGAATGTTACCCGATACAGGGTCAATGGCGAAGAATCCGTCCGGGTCACCTGAGTAAATGAAGTATCGAAGCGAGCCTCGACTTCCTACGATAGTATGAACAAATATGCAACACGTTAAATGTTTTAAACGAAGAATATTTATCGCATGTACCTGAATTACTACTAGTTGCAGATACTGTTCCTACAACTGTGTTCCGTTTGACGTCTTCCTTGACGTAGTAGGTGTAACGTGGTTTGTCGAAGATTGGTGGACGCTGTGTAGCGTCGATTACACTAATGAAGACTTCTGCGTCATACGTCGAACGTAGACCTCCACCATCACTGGCCGATATGTTCAATCGATGGTATGGCTGCGTTCTACTTGACAGCATGTTAGGACGCGTGACAAAAATTTCTCCCGTCAACCGATCCATGCGAAAGATACCGGCTTCATTTCCCGCCACTATGCGGTAGCTAATCGTACCAAAGCTGCCCGAATCGGAGTCGGTAGCTACAACCACCACGACAGGCGTAGATAGTAGCGAGTTTGTAGGCATTGACTCGCGTAATGACACGTTGTATTCACGAGGGTAGAATGTTGGCCGGTTGTCGTTGACATCGGTAAGTTGGATCTTTACCATGGCAGTCGTACTGAGGCCGCCTATTGCGAATAAATAAATTAAAAAAAAACATAAGTACAACCTTTGAAAAATTGAAGCTGATTGCATAATATATACCTCGATCGGTTGCTATGATGGGAAACTCGTAAGAATTCCGTGTTTCATAGTCCAATTCGTTGGCAATGCACACCTCCCCCGTGCTTGCTCGAATCTCAAATTCAGTGTTCTTCTTGTAGCCCTCACCGAGAGTGTAGTTCACCATTGCATTAACACCACAGTCAGGGTCGGTAGCTGATACCTGCAATTACACACCGTATCGATTTAACGATGATCGAAATGGAATAGAAGAAACGATACATTAGAATTTAAGATCATTTAAGTTCCAAAATCCCAGCTCGATCATCCCAGGTATTATATATATATATATATATATATATATATATATATATATATATATATATATATATATATATATATATATATATATAAATATATATATATATACATATATATATATATATATATATATATATATATATATATATATATATATATATATATAATGCTGAAATAGGGGAACTTCAATTACAGCAACGGTTTCAGACTTGCCAGCAGGGGAATGATTGATGGGCTGGCATTGTGAGCTAATTATTTTTTAATAACATCACTATCGCCATTATTCCCGCGTGATACATTAAAAGACTTCGCGGTCTATGAGGACGGCCATACGGACACTAGCGATCCGGTTTAATGACACGTCTTCCTTCGCGATGAACTCGCATTCTCTGATGAACGTGTGATTCCCATCGTTGTATTGCTTATAAAACTTGACAGTGACTGTCGGCTCGATACAACCTTGCCCGATAGGGCGCTGATCTCATTTCAAACATGTGCTGCTTTCATGGCTTTCCTTTTTTCGTTTGTAGTTTGAAGCACTACTTCAGACGCTCCCTTTTTCGGGACAAAAAAAAATATTTTGTTGATTGACCTAAAATGAGCCTAATGCTGTTTCTTGTTTCTTCCATCTCTCACTCATTTTTCTTATATTCGTTTTGTCAAATACTGATGCTTAAAAGATGGTAAATTGCGAATGTGTGCCTATATTTTGATCGCGCGATTCTGTTCTATCTTGAAGTGAAGATACATCAAAGTACTCCAAGCAACATCAAGCCTTTTTCTACCTTTCTACAAATAAAATCTTAGCTATATTTTTTTCTAGGGCAATTGCGCCAATATTATTGCTACCTGAACAGAACTGCATGGTGCACGATATTTTAGGTTGAATCAATTTGGATGTTAATGCGTAGAGTGGTACTCGTTGTCTGCTCTCTTGTATTATTTTGATACGAATATTTTCTTGGAGTTTTGTTGTGTTTAAATTATAGATCTTCAGATTAAACGTTTGAAAAAAAATTTAAATATCAAGAGAACAGCTATTGAACTCGGTTTCAAACCATGGAATCCACTGCATCGGAATATCATTCGGATAATGTTGGAAATAAAAACAACATGAAATATACGTAAGGCCGGAGGATATGCCAAATGAGAGACATAAAAGGAAGTTCACGAAATATAGCAGTTTTTTCGAGTATCCTGAATTTCCCGTTACCCAGGTGACAAGATTTATTTCAACTAAAGTCTTATCTACTTATTTCATTTCATAAATTTAAATTTGGGAAACTGAGCCGATCCCCATTAGAGTGCGACCGAAACTGACGTTGTTTTTAAATGTTTGTTTCTTTTTTACTTTATTTCATTAACTCTGCCCAGTTGTTACACATTCAGTAAAGATGGCACGTTGGATTTCGCGACAAAGGACTCTTGTAATTGAGCTATAGGAGAACACGAAAAATGGAAATATTCGTTCGTGAACGTGATAAAAATGTCATAAATTACATTAGCATTTATTTTTGCTTATATATAAATTTGGTTCATCATCTCAAGTACGTAAACAATCTTTTAGAGGCTAGTGGAGAAGAATCATCCAATTGATGATTCAATCGAATCGAATTCGTGTTAGCAGACATTTGAGAGAGGCTCAGACTAAATAGTATCTATGTCTGGTATCATTGTACATACTGCACAATGGTCTGGATCGAGTTTGCGCTCTATGTATTTGCAGGTTGTCTTTTCGTACATATTCGGTTTTCATCATTCTCTGCAATAAGATGAAGTAGGAAAGGTAATTGAGGGACGCCGAGTGGTTTATGAAAAAATATTTACCACGAAAGCCCTTTAAATTGAGTTCGCACAGGGCACAACGAATCAACAAAGTTGGGTCATCTATCCTATGATGATCAATAATCGCTTTATATGTATATATATATATATATATATATATATATATATATATATATATATATATATATATATATATATATATATATATATATATATATAATGTTCCCAATAAAATGTTTAATCAAAATGCTACACTGTGTCTTCAAATTGATAGTTCGATCGGCACGGTTGAGAATTTTCGGTTCTTCATCTTGCTGGATCTTGCGTGTTGCAACAACGGTCATGTTTCGTTGCACAAAAATAAGTAGCCGTATCAGAAACATACCAAAGAAAGAGTTTATGAAAAAACCACAAAACGCGCGAAATGGTCGAATTAAACGAGATAAAATTGCCGTAAAAGGAAATTCAAACCCTCCTGCTTGGGAAATTGAATATTGAATCATGTGACGGATGGATGAATGGACCTCATCGGTTCGAGTTCAAAGTGAAAAAAGATGATGGTTATGGAATCAAAGCAAAACATTGAATCAATACTCTAATTTGGAGCAAAAAAACGTACAAAACATAGATTTTAAGGGACAATTCTGGGATAAGTCCTTACGGCTCCTTTTGATGATCGGTTTGATTCTCTCTTGAATTCTCTTTGCGATTTTGCACATGACTCCTTGAAATCCGTTTTAAGGTTGCTATATATGTTTCTTCTGGAATGGATTCGATTATAATTACATTCCTTATGTATATTTTTCGAATTTATTTTCTTTTATGAAATACCTCTTTTACTACCTGTATATTTTTTATCTGTTTTTCTCTGTGGTTTAATTACAAGTTAAAAAGAAAGATACAAATGAATTGAACAAAAAGGTCATTAAAACCATTACATGTTCACTCACCGCGTAGCTCTTAAAAAATCATCAAAAAAAAATCATCGCGTTTCTTCGCGGTTGAGAATTGGCAATCTAATACACCATTACAGAGGATCCACAGACCCCCAGTTGAGATAAATGCTCCACACGAATTTCAAAAAACACTTGTGGCCTTTATGAAAAAAAAAAAACATTAAAAATGCTCTCTAATCTTTATCAGGCCAACCTTCAATCAGTAAATAACTTGCTACTTCATGAAATGAGCCTGTATCCTTGTGTGCGGCTACGCTATGGCATAAGATCACAAAAAAGCAGATCGTTTCTGCCAGGTGGAAAAATTGCTTACCTTTGATTAAGATACGCAAGGTGTTCAAACGTAGACCGAGGAAAACTCAAATGAAAATCATCCGCAAATGAGATAGCATCGCAATCATAATGTTCTTTGACTGGCGGTTGCCTTATATAAAACCCCTATCGTGACTGAGTCTCATGAGCTAGTGCCAGGAGAACCAATAAGGAAGGAAACCTGGAAAAGAAGCTCGGAGAAGCAACATCTCATCATTTGACACGATCTTTTTTGATCGAATTGGTCTTCTTTGTAATCCATAAAAAATGCCCTGTGGACAGGTCATCCGACACCAGCCGCTCTTACCTTTAGGGCCCTCTGATCATTTTCTCCCTGAGGGTAGAAGACGAAAATTACAGAAAAGAGGAGTGGAAAATTGCCTGCATATCGTTTCCACCGTAAATTTACTGCAACTCGAGATTTGAACTTCTTGATTGCTTTTTTGCATGCATTCGAACAAGGGAATGTTGATTTTTGTTGGACTGTTGCTATGTTTATTTTGACCGCAAATGATGAAATGGTATAACGAATAGTAGTTTGTGGAAAGATCCGTTCATTCTGAATTGTATCGATATTTAAAAAAAGAAAATAAAAGGGTGAAAATGTGAAAAATAAAAGCAGGACTGTGTTTCCGATTTTGGGTAATGCAATACATTCAACTATTTTTTCATCATTTGGATCTGCTTGAAGATAAAAGCAAGATCTGGGGTATGCCTTAAACTTTGGTGCTATACCGATGTTTTTCAGTTTTTTCGAATCCACATTTGAAATCGTCGTTGGGTACGAATGGAACCAGCAACGATAAAATTGAAATTAAATGTTTTCGTATTGGTAAAATTTTAACGAAATTAGTATCTGGTGATATGCCAGGTTCTCACAGTGAAGTGGATAGTAAACCAATAATAAGTTGAATTTGTTATTTCGTTGCAATAAGTACGCAATTAATGTTACATTGTCACCTTTAAAGCTATTCTTTGCAAGTGAAGTAATGTTTAATATTCAAAATAAAGTAGACTATGAATTTTTTTCGTTTTTTTATTTTATATATTTTTAAAATTCATCTTTGCTATTGACAATTTTACACAACCTAATGGGGTTATTCACACAGTTCTTACATTATCTTGCGTTTTTTTCAATGCTCTCTTCTAGGAAATCTTGGCAGGGACCGTGATGCCAAACACGTAAATCGATCGATTCAAAAGCCTTCTCCTCAACTTTACAGTCTAGAAGACACTGGTTGGCGTACGTAATGAAATCGGTACCACAAACCGGATCGTAAATCCGAGGACAAGCACAAATCCCATGTGTAGATCGTCTGGCGTATGCGGTTTGATGGAGTAGAAGGATTACACCGATTATCAGAACCAAGGATAGAGTCCCTAGCCGCATTTTATATGCCTTTTAACTGTTTTGCTATGTTTGTACTTTTTAAATTATGAAAGCTTTGTTATAACAATTTATCAACTGAAAACTGGTAAAGAATCACTTAGTTGTTTGTGGCAAGCATTGCACAAAGCTATGATTCAATGTGAAGTGTTTCTGGTAATGATATACCAAATATTCTTCACGACACATTCGTTATCAAAAGATATAGAAAAAAGCAAAATTGTTAAGTTGGTTTAAGTGCCTTAAGCCCTTTTCTGCGACGTAAAAGTTTAACGAACACAAATAAAGATATGACCTGCCAAAGATAACATCGAGTACAAGTTAGAATAAAAATTGTAGTCAAGTTGAAGTGAAGTAGTTCCTATCGTTTTTCAAAAAACGCGTTATCACATGATGACGTGTAACGAGGATGGAAAAAAACTTCAAAATCTTGCCTAATTGCAGCTGATATGAAAAGTACTGATATACGACAAATGTGAGAAATGATAAGATAGTTTCATTTATAGATTTGTTATTTATTTACTTGTTCCACTGTTGTATAAAAATACTAAAATTTATTCCATGTTTTTCAACCATGTCCACCGAGCTTCTTGGATCTTGGATCTTGGATTCAATTTAATGGAATATTTTCGGTTTACTGTTTTTAAAATTGTAAGAGACGCTACCACACTAGGATCAATTTTAGCATCGGAAAATGCCTTAACAATAAAGAGAAACACAAACCGGAATATGAATGCATAGAAAATGTATTTTTATCATTTTTTTATAACAATGTGTTTCCTTGCAAATGTTGCGATGCACCGCAACAAACTAGAGATCTTCGTTACAGCTACCATCTTTTACCTTGTGCAGTCCAATGGAGCGGCCAGTTGGCGTATTGACGGCACATGTTAACACACATTCGTTCGAATAGGTCTCGTTGTTGCTTGCACATACTGGCCGATAAAGAAGGTGACATGCACATGTCGCCATTTCTGAATAAATATCCGCCTCGGCTGGACTAGGTTGCACAACGAAAATAGCAATAAATGCTGATGCAATTAGAAGGAAAGTCTGCATCTTTGGTTTTAGTATAGTTTTCAATATCAGCAGTCTCAGTGGGGTGTGCCCAGTTATGATGATAGGAACAGTATGAACTACGCCAAAATGAGTGGGATACGTATTACGAGTGCTCAACCTTATCTGGAAGTTTGGTATCAGTTGTACTGGTTTCGAATTGATTATGATAAGATAATAGAGTTGCATTCCAACAGTGCTGCCTGATGTGTTGTTTATCGAAAAACACAGGCTAAAGAAGATGTTAATTTGTGTGAGAAAAAAAAATCAAATGCAATTGCAAATGGTTTTTATTTAACAATTTGGTTAAGTTAATCATGAGATTAAAAGGTTGTCAAAAAAATTTAATTCACATCCCATTTGTTTGTTGTTGATAAGCCGATACGTTTATTACATCATACATAGCGCTTAGATCGGTACGATACCATATTGTTTAGATTATTGGTTTAATGTTTATGTAAGCTAAGTTCAATTTTCAAAATAAAATCTTTGGTTTTTAAGTACTCCAATCATAGAATTGTTGCTTCTCGAAGTGCACGGTTGTATCCGGTGTATTTCACTGCAAGGCATATGACTCTAGATAGTCGAGCCTATAAAGAAATGGCCAACCTTTGAATATATTAGAAGTGTCTCTGTAGAATTCAAATATAGAAGGCTACATCACATTTCGCAAAGTGAAGAAGAAGAAGAAGAAGAAGTACTCCAATCTAATGTATTTAAACTAGCTCGGTTATATACTGACATGCTTAATTGTAGCTGAATATATCGCTACACGTCGAAACTTTAATGAATGTATCTGTATTAGAATATATCCCCATGGAATCAATCGTGCCAAAATGTCAACAAATTGCATTAATTACAACCACTCCTCCCACAATTTATCATAAGTTGTTCGTTCAATTCTGAAAAAAAATAATATTTCATGAGCATGGGCCAAAGAAAGTATAGACACACTTTATATCATGATGTAAATAAGAAAAGCTATAACAGAAGTTGTACAAAAAAAACTATTCTGTTGCATACATTTTGCAAATGCCCCTGCCACTTGCATATTAGATTAATTTTCTGTCGTAAGGACTACGCCATGTATAAGCTACCATTATCAGCACTAACATCATTGGCGCCACGCCATGTTGTCGAAGAGGAACGAACAAAACATAAGCTCTGAAGCAGTTTGTCCAGGTTCGTTGAAAATATTGAACAAATGATACATATATTTCCATCGTAAAAGCAGGGTTTAGTCAAAACATGAAAGAGTGAGTGAATAAACAAGAGCATAACATAGAAATGCAAAGAAAACTAAAGAAAAGAACCAAAAAAACACTTAACTCAAAAACCTATGGTGAAAAGAGAGAAAACGTGGGGGCACGTTGGAATTATCAACAAGCATTGCATGTGTATTCAGTGTCCTGCTTTGAGTAGAAAAAGAGAGAAAAGCTATCAATGGGAAACTGTTGCCGGTGAACCTGCCGCCATTGCAATCAGTTGCGATCCTCACCGGTTGCACCAATTGAAGTGCGAGTGCAACACAACGTGCAGTAGCAACATCAAACTCGCTGTACTTATATACTGTTGGAATGATCTTTCCCTTTTTTGATTTTTCTTGCTCGGACTTGCCCTTTGAGGAAGGTTTTACGGCAATGCCGCTGTGATACCTCCCCAACTGGACAAAAGATCCGTGAGTCTATTAAGACTGCAAGAGTGATCACTAAGAAATACGTGTATGATGTATGGGTGTGTGTAACTATGAGTAACAAAAACAGGAAAAAGAATGAAAGGTAATGAGAGAGTAAGAGAAAAATGTGAGAGATAAAGAAAGAGAGGGAAATAGTTGAAGTTGGAGATAGAGGTTCATGAAGAGAAGAAAAAGTTAAAATAAAAGTGCAAAATAATTCTTCATCATTATAAACTTTTAATACCATGCTTTATTGGATGGATAATCGATAAAGACAAAAAGGAATTGGTGCGTAAGAAGGAGAATGGAAGAATAGGACCAAACCCTGTCTTAAAATCGATATATGGCGGTTATGAACGGCATATGATATTTCTGAAAGATGTGATACTCTTTAAAGCAAACTCAGACAACAAGTGGTAGGAACAAGAATTAATTTTATGATAACATGTAATGAATTTATCCTGGTGGAAAAAGGGAACAATCGGCATACTTGTGCCTTTAGTATGTCCCATTGGCAAAGCTTCATATCAATTTTTACTAAAGAAAGAGAATGGGCATCATTGCATGAGTAGGTTGAACGAGGATAATGTTCTTATAGATTAGAAATTTGCATCATGCATAACAAACTCGGTCAATGTGTAATTTTGTGCGGCTCACATTAGTTATTTTAGTCGATCATAGCATTTGATTATAAAAATAAATCACAGTAGAAATTGTAAAAAAATATTCAAACGTATGATTAGCGCGTTGGGGCATGGATAGCTGAGCATTGGTTTTTTTTATTTTGACTTTTTGAAATATTGAAAGTATTGCAGAAATGAAAGATAAACGTAGTGTATTTGTTAAGTATAACGACTGTAATAAATTTTTTTTTTCATATTGTTTTACAGATGGTACAGGTGTAAGCAATCTTACTACTCAGTTACAGCAAACATGTTTAACGTAACTTCATTTTATGAACATTATCAGAAGTGATTGTTCGACATATGGGATAGTTACTAATATAATGCTTGTTTTACATAAATCTTTTAATCCTTACAACAAAATGATCATTGTTGCTTATTGATGTTCATGAAAATGTGACAATTAAATCCACATTTTTCTGAGAACGAATACTAAGTGTACTATTTTCTGCTTCTTTCATAGCCATCGATTTCAATCATCACGTTGACAAAATTCCCTTTATGTACAATCTGTTGCTCACAAGAACATGTGGTAGAGTTCGCTACTTTTTGATGGTCGTGATTAAGCTCCTACATCAAAATTATTTTCCAGTAAATCTATAATCAGTCTTCTTCATTATTTTAATTTTTTTATATAAATCTTTGACCTGGGAGCTATTGTAACTATTTATTATTAAAGTTGTGTTATTGTTATTTATTTAAGCAAAAACCTCGCCATATTTAGATTAAAGTTGTGTTATACAGTTATAAACAGTTTTTCAGTGTGTGTTGTTTGTTTAATTGTATGTCTAACAAAATATGGACTGGTCTGACCGTTCCTTCATTATTAAAAAAGAGTTTGTTTTTTTTTTTCATTTATTTTATTGAAAGATTATTATTATTGCTACTTTCTTTCCTTTAAATTCCTTTATGCATTTCTTTTAAATCATTTTTAAGGAGACGTGGCAGGCTGGGATGAATTTTCTAAGTAGAAATTGCAGATAAGAAACAACAACGTTCGTAAAGATAACAATAAAGAAAGTTTTTAACTCACAAGAGAGAATTGCGAATCTGCCTAAGCCAGAGAATGTGATTCAGACATAGGAAAAATAACTAACTTTAAAACCCAGACGTTTGCCGGTCAACGTATCGTTTCTAAAGTATTGGGGTACATAAATTTGCTTCAATGTTGTTAAGGATACTGACTAGTAAATTTTCCAAGTCTCATCTTTTTAATTGCTGAAGGATGAGAATTAAGATCAATAATCATAAGTTTGGGAAGGGTCATGGTCTCGAATCCCGGTATCCGTTAAAACATCGTGTTCGCTTCGGTACGTTTTAAACTACGAGTGCTGCATTGCTGTAATCTCGTGCTTTTATCGATATCAATTAACAGAGAGAAGGAAACAATTTTGCTAATACTGTCAAAACTGCACACCATTATTGAAGAACAAGATCTGTAAAATTAACTGAGCGTTAAGTAATATTTTTTGCAGATTGTTCTCGGATGGGATTATTATGACGCCAAGTATTAAAGCCAGTATGTATACATTTCTGCCCGTCTTTTCTGTAACAAGACATGCTTATCTATTGATGAAAACAGGAATGAGAGTATATTAGTGTTTGATAAATTTCTTTTGGAATTTATATCAATATCTTAAACAACATTTTTCTGGTGATGTATTTACAAAATAAATTTTATACATTATAAACGCAAGATCAACCCTAAAAATTTTCGGTAAGTTAATATATTATATGAGGATTCTGATCGTATATAAGTTTTTAGTTAAGAATTAGTAATATACAGTATTAACGAAAATTCATAAGTTCATTCGATCAGATATGCGTAAAGATGAAAGATATTTGGTAATTGACGAGAATTAAAGTTTGATAGTTGATTTACGGTTCCAAATTTGTTACCAGCTTTAGCCATATGCAATATTTGAAACGATAAAATAAATCTCGTTATAAAAATAAATTAGTTTGATTGGTGGATCACACTGGGCTTCTCACTTTTCTTCTAGTAGTAGTAGATTTTTCTAGTAAGATCTCTTCAAGTAGATATTTTCTTCAAGTTTCGCGTTGTTTCGATCGATATGCAATTTAGTGCAGACGGCTTCTGTTATTTATAATATAATAAATTAATTAACATAGACGGCATTATTTTTCTCTTTCTAATAGCTTTATAAACTGTTCATTCGAAATTAGCTTAGTGTGTCCCATTCCGAATTAAAAATTTCGTGTTAAAACCAAATGATCAAAATTTCTACATTACATTTGTAAATAAAACAACTATTTTGTCCTGGCATCATTTGTAAGTAGGCGTAGAGCTGACGTGTTTCAAGTGACTATTTCAGATGAGTGTAGTGAAAATCGAAGATGACCACATATGGCCCATCTTCCGTTGAAGGCATGGTCTGGATCGTCTGATAAAACAGTACATACAAAAAGTAGAAAGAAAGTTAACGACAGCACAAGAGAAAGACATTCAAATCGTTTAAAAAACGAAAAGAAAATAACAGACCACAAAGAAATCAGAGTAGTTGTTGGTGCGAAGAAGAACTTTAGAAAAACAGCACAATCAACTTGATGGGGAGACCCCGTGAAAAAGCGGTCCGATTTGGAAATAGCCCTGAGGCTGGAGCTTCCGAATCCACTGGGTACCAAACACTGGGGTTTATCTTCGGCATCGGTTGCTTGGACATGAGATTGCGATCGTATCCCACTGACCATGGCTTACTTCGCCTATAGCCGGTCCCACACCAGTGGGAATAGTATTTTGAAATCAGTCAAGACGAAATCGGACGTCGCTGCTCGGTTTACAAAGGTTGTTATTCACATTCATATCATTTGCGCTGTAGCATTGTGTACAGCGCTCTGGCATTCGTGTTTTCTTCAATGCTTCAAAATGCTTTCCTAAAAAAGGACATAAAACATTCCTTCGTTTATGTCTATGGCCATGGGAAACGCGACTGTTCAAGCCGGTAGTTGGGAGACTAATATGTATTGCTCGTCAACGGAAGTCGGTCATTTTATTTGATTTTTTGATTGCGTCTTTGTTTGATCTTTTATATTTTTGAAAAGTGACGGGATGACTGTATGGCTCGACACAGAAAGTTGCTAATTTGTAATGAGCACTGGTTTACTCTCATTATTTTTTTGAAAATGGATACTGAAATACTGCGATACAAATCGATAATGAGCTAAGCGGTGAACTTTAAAGCCCTATTGCAGGATAAAATAAATTTCGAAAACATCGATTTTCATATGATAATATGATAGTTTTTTTTTAAATTGTTTATGAGTAATGGTATGAATAGAATTCCATTCCTGACACGGGACAAGTGTATTGAATATATTGTTTTTTGTTTCATACTCTACACAAATTCACTTATCAATCTAATGTTGCGGTTGCGGTTCTCTAATCAATGTATTTTATTAAAACATCTAACCAATTCAGTTAGTTAGAAGTTCTTCAAACCATATCCAAGAGCTTTACCCACGATCGTGGGGGCGCAAATAGAAATGGGGACAGTATTGAAGCACAAATAGCTTGAGATGGTACCTCAAAATACAAACAGTACACTGCATTTAAATAATAAAGCAAAAATATTGCATCAAATAAGCTAGACCCTATGCTACTTCAAAAATTGAGAACTGTAGAGGAATACGTACACGAAATGGAATATGGAAAAAGGATGCTTAATGTACGTTGAAAAGACAAATGTTGCTTTTATTCCAAGTTTTTCACCAATATTAGATGATTATTAAAACGTATTAATATGGTATACTATTACCAATGATCATTTACTCAATTTTTCGACGTCCGACTGTTTCCGTGAAGTAGACTGTTTTTCTTGCTTTGTTACAAAAATTGTACTCAATTTCGAAGTGTGCTTACCACATACTGGCTAGCACTATTGTGATGCTTTCAGATTCTGCGCTGACAGATCTGAAAAGCACAAGAGTATGCAAATTCTTCCTTTCTGCGATAGTTTTTGATGACAAAAGCAAATAAATTATCGTCATCATTACCAGAGTCGGCATGCTGATGATACGAGTTTCGGGAATGTAAACGAAGATCTTTTCAGGAAGCAGAAACACAGGAAACGCAGCAGACTTTTCAATGGGAATATTGGATTGTATCGTCCGGAAGGTTTTTCGTTTGCATTGTCCACAAACTTGACGAGCCAACGATTTCATTGGCTGCTGGAACGTCGATGGTTGCTGTGGCTATTATCTATTTCGTCTAATCTCTTTCAAGTCGTATTTTTTAAAGCAGTATATAATAAAAATAACTTTTGGATGTCCTTTCGTTGGGCTTGATAAATCGCAATTCCCAGTCGTATCGCGCAAAACGCTGCGTCAGTTCCTACGTTTTCTTGAATTTATTTCTGAATTATAATTTACTTTTATTTAAAAAAAAAATGGCCGATCTGTCTGAAATCTGCACAGGAAAACACTAGTTGGATTTGTAAAAATGTTAACACTATGTTTTGTTCCTTTTCACTGAACATATCTTTAGAAGGGGTTTATTTAAGATGATGGTAAGATGAAGGAAAAATAGAAATGCATGAACTCAAATTATTTTTAAATTGGAAATCTCCTTGGGGTTACCGCTTTTAATGGTTCTTGGGGAAATCTCACTTTTAGTTGATCTCATGCTCAGAAATCACGCTACCAACGCTAGTTTGTAGGGGATTTGTGCAAAGATTAGCTCTGGCTAATTTACATGGAGACGTTACTGATAGTTTTGGTTTATTTCATGTCTTTACATAGCTTTTGATAGAATCATCGTTCGATTGCAAAAAAAAATTTCAAATGTTGAAAATGATGAATTGATGATTATTAAAATATAGTTCAGATACATCCAAAGTAGTTCCTGAGTGTGTTTTCGATCTCGTTATACGGGTTCTCGGGTTTCTGAACGCTCTTTTGGCACAGAGACTGATGCATAATAGTTAACTGAAATTCTTAATCTAATCATCGACGCTGGGTCGTTTCTTTAAGATAAAGGGTACTTTTAGACTTCTACTTCATCACATATTGCTCTTCGTTAAGACAGCTAACTTATAAAAGGACACCATCAAAGGTAAATTAAAGTACATTTTATTGAAACAGAAATCATTCTTGAATCCAATGTGGAGTTTTAGGCTATTGGAAGGGTTACAAAATTGAGACCGTCGGAATAGAAAATTAAGTGAGCTATGGTTAACTGTCCTATTTTGGAAAAGCATGCAAAAAAATTGAATTGTACTCGCGTACTAGCTACGGGTCTTGTAACGACATAGCCTATTACTTTGGATAATAGGCTCATATCTGAACTATACTTTTAAAGACGCCTACCATTTCAGATGTGAGGTCCTTCAGTTCGGTTAACAAACTAAATTTTCTTTTCACGTGCACTCATATCAACTAGTGCGACGTATAAATACATGCCGGTGTTGCTAGTTGCTGCCAATTTTCACCTTTTGAAATCGGGGTTTCGTAAAAGGTATGATAATCGCAACCGGCCACAATTGAAAGACGCAAACAAATAAGAAAAACAGTGGACCCGATCGAAGCTACTCCAGCCACGTTCTGCTGGTTGCTACACCACTCCCGGCACCACACCCGGAAATATAAATGCTTGTTCTGTTTCTCTTGCGCTCGCCGTTGTTCTGAAAAATTTTCGCTGTTCCGATCCAGTTTACGGGTTGACGAAAAGGAAAAGTCAAGCATCATTAGCTTGAACAGTTTTACTGCCAATCATCGCATCTCCGAGTGCATGTATTTTCCATACATTTTTTTGTATACCCATGCGTTCTTTGCTCCATTTTCATCGAGCTTTTTCTTTGTGTTCGTATCCTATCACGATTCGTTTGTGCGCGGGTTTTGTCGAAAAAAAACGAAACAATCGCGTTTCCACTCGATCAGTGAGCGTGGAGACATCAATCGAAACGAAACGAAACAAAAAGATGAAAGGACGGAATAAAGCAGAAATCAGAACTAAAACTCGACCAATGCGATTTTGCTTCTCGGTCACAAAGCATGCATTGGTAAATCAGGAAAGGAACAGAAAATTGTTCTCAGAATAAAAACATACAAAACTAAATAAATTGCTGTGCCGTTCTCGAAACAGAGTCCTTGATCTCTGCTTCCCATTCCTGCGTTCAACCGAAATGACCAGGCGATCAAAAACCATCCTCCAACCCAAAAGAGTTTTGGTGACATTCGTCCAGGAAACAGCATTTCGACAGCGTTGACAAAAAAAGAAAAAAATGGAGAGTGGCAGACGTAAGGTGTGACTGTTCATCGAGAGTATGCAATCACGTGATGGCATTTGCAGGGGCACAAATTTCTCATCGCACCTTTTCGACCTACTCGCCAGTCCATGTAGGATTTTCCACTTACTTTAAACATTGAGGATATACTAATAAATGATTTCAAATAAAACTTACAAACGAATAGGTTCAACATGGCAGTTGCTAGATCATTGAAAATTGAGAAATAAAAGACACTCGAATATTTTTCCTATCGCATATTGAACGGATTTATAATAATATGTAGCGCACGAAATCTAAAATTGAGATAGGAGGTAGGAGGTATAAAGCGTTGTGTAAGTTATATAATTTTGCAAATTGTATATGCTTACTGTTTCTTATTGAATAGGTTTTACTGTTTCTTATGGAATCGTTTGAGCGTGAAAGGAAAAGTTTTACTTTGCTGAAACGCCGGCGGGAAAAGGTATATTCGTAAAAACTCGCGCAATCTTTCCATGACCAATACAAATAGAAAGCCAGCTTAATCATTTGTACTAGTCATCATCGCTAGCAACCCAGAAGCAGGGCTGCTCCGTCCTTACTGAACTGCAGTAGCCAAACTTCTTGCTTTCCTCTCATTTGCTTACTTCTTTAAGCAATGTATGTGCATCAGCATGAAACGAATCCATGAAACAAAACGAGAAATGTGAACAACAATTCAAAAACTGGCAGCAGAAGATGGCGAAAAAAGAACGACCCATTGAAGTAGGATACGGAGGTTACAGGACGAAGTGGAGAATGTGTCCGCGCGAAGGAGAGTGCGAGTGAAGAGCCCTAAGATGTGAGAACGAGAAAGAAAGCGTCGGTGGCCGTAGCAGACAAGGTATGTATGCAGCATGGAACGCGGGCTAAAAGAAATGCTAAAAAAGCAGCGTGCTACACGTTGGCTTGGGGTTTTGTTATAAAAGGTAATTTTTTCTGTAGCTGGGGTTTCGGAATCCTCCGGTATGTGAGGTGGCACAGCACAGCCCATCACTGGATCGATGGTCTCTTCGAGTATCTTTTCTCCGATATCCGTTCCTCCCTTGAACGCTCTTCTTGAACGTTCTGGGCGAAGGGTTGCCACATGCCAACGCACGTGAGAAGGGTGTTCGCGGGAGTATTTATGTGTATATACGGGAGAGAAAGAAGCAAACAAGTTACGGGAGAATGAGAGCGAAATAGTATAATGGAAGGGCCCATTAAAAGGCTCTTTAGCTGCACACCACTACTGAAGCATTGATGAAGTTCGTTTGATACAGCAAGTCTACGGTTCAAAGACGCAGTGGAAGAGGTCAATCCTTTTTCCACTTGTGGGTAGTTGCCGTAAAAGTGGTTTTAACAAGGGATGGAAACGAGAATGAGGTGGGAAAGGGTATGATACCAATTCCGCTGGTGGTCACGAGAGTAGAATTTTTCCTGGTGCTGGACCGTGTAAGCCAAGTGTGAAGGGAATGTTTGAAGAGCGGACTACGTGAGCGAATAACTGCGCCTTAGGAGGGATGGAAAAACAAGTTTCTCTCTGCCCAATAGCGATATTTTCTCGTCTTGAAAATGTAGTTTTGCACAATGAAAAGTAAAGTTGATTAAAGTTAACTGGCAAAAATAATGCTACGAAGAAGGTTTGGATCTTTCCAGGTAGATTTATATATATATATATATATATATATATATATATATATATATATATATATATATATATATATATATATATATATATATATATATATATATATATATATATATATATATATATATACCGCAATCGCTTGCGGTACTTGTGACTGCGAATCACTTGTACAAGACCAAGATGATCGTGTTAATTTTATCGCACGATTGTGTGCAATGAGCTATCAAATATGCGCGGTAAGAACCAATTTATCTTTCCCGATCTGATCAATCGAAACTGAGCAGATGAAGGCTACCGTGCAGCAAGAGCGGAGTGCGTTATATTGCCCTTAGGCGGTGCGACATCGTCGCCGGACACGTATATACCATTTCGGTGAGGAACATGATGTTGATCATTTTTTCTAATATTTGTGTAGAACGAGAGAAAATCTAAACCTCAAACGCTCGAAACGTACAGCTTGAAGTTAGCTGAACGAGGGTGAATTTGCAACCATGAACACGATTTTACGTTTGGGTGGCAACATGAATCCAATTATTATCATTTTGACCCCATGTGCAAGAGTGTTTGGGGAGATACATAAAAACGTGTGTGCTTTTGGCGCATTCGTGCAGCACTTTCGTGAATTTTAGCACTTATTACATTAAATACTTCTTTACAAGAACCGTCGACATTGACTTGGATGTGTTTGGCTTTAGGGTATGATTGAGAATTCCACACTTCGATAGAATGCACCTGTTAAATAAGTTAATCGATGGTTTTACTTCCTATTGTAAGGACCTACCTTGAGAATGCAACGCCCCTTGGTTTCGTTCTCGGAAACGGATACGTTGTAGAAGCTTTGGTCGAAAATCGGCTCATTGTCATTGACGTCGTGAATAGTGACGAGCACGGTTCCTGTGGAGGAAAGCGCTGGCCGACCATTATCCTGCGCTATTACAATCAGCTGTGGCACCGGATCGGTCTCACAATCGATGTGCGCTCGAGTGGTGATGAGTCCGGAGTGCATGTCAATTTGGAACCAGTGTGAGTGGGTATCGGGTGTATCGAGCAGTGAGTAAATGATGGCCGAATTATTGCCTTCGTCTCGATCGATTGCCGTCACTTGAATTACGGACGTCCCTGGGTCAGCTACTTCCATAACGTTGGCGTGGTACACCTCTTTCTCGAACTCGGGCGCATTGTCGTTGATGTCGGTCACGGTGAGGAAGATATCCTTCGCGGCATGCAATGGAGGATTTCCGGTATCGGTAGCGATAACACTGAGAGTGTAATTAGGCTTAGCCTCGCGATCCAAAGGTAGTGAAACAATGACCAGGTAGATGATGTTATCGCGAGTTGTCAACCCGAAGTGACCCTCCCCGCCGGACAGTGTTACGTTGACGTTGGAATACTCGGCACGTGAATCTGGATCATTGACAGAAATGCGCGCTACAAATTCCCCGGGAAGAGCAGATTCAGAAATCTTTGGCGTCGCATCGTCACTGAGGAAGATGACGTTGATAATCGGTTGGTTGTCATTGACGTCTGTCACACGAATTGAGACAAACGCGGTTGTCTCCAGCGGCTGCATACCGCGATCTTTAGCTACTACTACCAGTTCGTGCAACTCACGCGTCTCAAAATCAAGTGGCTTATTGACGGATATAAGGCCGGTGATCAAATCGATGCGAAACATCTGCTCTTTGTCGCTCTGCCTCCGGTTAATCGCGTACTCCACCATGCCGTTCTCGCCTGCATCCTGATCGGTGGCGAAGACCTGCAGCACTGTTGTACCAAGCGTCGCGTTCTCAGGGACGGTCGCAAAGTATCGACTTTGGTTAAAGATCGGTTGATTATCGTTTACGTCCTGGATAGTAATGTTGACCGTCATTTGCCCGCGGAGTGGCGGACTGCCACCATCGAGCGCCTCCACCACTAGGCTGTAGGCCGGTGTCGTCTCGCGATCGAGAAATCCGTTTATTTGGAGGTCCAGGTAAAGGACCCCATCTCGCTCACGGTGTGACGAGAGTCGAAACGCATTGTTCACGTTTCCCGATACGATACCGTACCGTTGGGTGTTGTAACGCCCGAGGTCTGCGTCTCGCGCTGGGTTTAGTGTACGTTTTACGTCACGGGGGGTGTTTTCAGGGAACTCTATACTCATAAGCGCTGTTGGAAATGTAGGGGCGTTATCATTTTCATCCAGCACGCGTAGTACTACGCGCACGTTCTCCCCGCTTAACGGGATAGCTACCAACGAATAGGTTGACCGGTTCTCTCGATCCAACACCACCTTCGTTCGGATCTCGCCTGTTGTATGATCGATCGCCAGGTCCGTGTCGACCGCACTGCCTGGCACTGGGACAATCAGATACGGTGGCCCACTGTCACCACCGTTCTCGTTCAGGAACTCCCCAATGAATCCGATCTGGTGCCCGATCGGCACACCTTCCGCTACTTCTAGTTCTCGCACGTGTTCAGCCACGGCCATTCGCATAAACATACCAGGCCCTCCTCCCCCTCCACTATCCCCGCTGAATGCACATATCATAAGTAAAAGCCACAGTAGCGACATCTTTCTGTGCCGATTACTGCAACTATTATAACCGTGTCTACTCTTATGTTCCGCCATCTCCCACCACTAAGCCTAGTTGTTTTGAGATTGAATAGCGAGTATGTATAAATATATATATATATATATGAGTACCTCGTGCCGTTGGTAATTTGCTTAGTTTGGACTACTGCTTTTGTAGAGCCCTGTAACAAGTGCAGTTGGATATACATCCGACTTCTGCTGGGGACAGCCGTCGTGGTTGAAATTCGTATTATAGATCATTACCAAAACTTGTGCTGTATATCTTATTTATAACACTGGGAAATGGTTTTGTTGATTCACTGCTCGTACAGAAAGATTTTCCACCACTGGAGAAAAAAAAAACAGGAAAATTGATTAATGCATATTATAAACAGTTTTAATAAAAAAAACTCTTAACAATAATTATTTCATAAAAAGCAAATTATTCATAAAAATTCATAAGAATTATTCATAAACAGCAAGTAAAAAGTTTTGAAAATAAATACAAATAATACTTAATTTCGCAACGAATGTTAATCAATATTGATATCAATATCAATATATACGAATATATATATATATATATATATATATATATATATATATATATATATATATATATATATATATATATATATATATATATATATATATATATATATATATATATATATATATATATATATATATGTATATATATATACATACATATATGTATATATATACATACATACACATATATATATCTATATATATATACATACACATATATATATCTATATATATATATATATATATATATATATATATATATATATATATATATATATATATATATATACATATACATATACACAAGCAGTATAGTTCGACGTTTAAAATCTGCAATAACCAATAAATGAAACATTATCCGCTTTTATACAATTATAATTCGTTTGTTCGTAAAAGCTATGCTGAAATGTACAAACGGAGGCACACTTCGTTTTAAAATGTTTTGTCTTATCTACTCTAGAACCCCTAACTGATGGGAAAGTGCCCGGTCTCGGTTTAACTCCAGCCTTCAAGTCAAAAGTGAACGGACAATGAAAATCCAAAAGCAAGAACGCACTGAGGGAAGTCGCTGTATATTAGCTCGAAGTCTCATGTTATGTGCTTCACCCGCTGCTCAAAGGCGCTTGACTAATAACGATCATAATTATAATCGAAATGGATGACCTGAGCTCATTTTTCTTCGGTAGCTCCGGTAATTCGTAACAGTTACTTCAAATGCGGTGTGTGTGAACTTCATCTTGGTTAAAAGTACATGTGTACTTGGAATGTGCGCAACATATTGAATTAACTGGAGACGGAAAGCGAGCGAGAGAATTCATATATATATATATATATATATATATATATATATATATATATATATATATATATATATATATATATATATATATATATATATATATATATATATATATATATATATATATATATATATATATATATATGTATGTATATATATATATATATATATATATATATATATATATATATATATATATATATATATATATATATATATATATATATATATATATACATATATATATATATATATATATATATATATATATATATATATATATATTTATATATATATGTATATATATACATATATATATATATATATATATATATATATATATATATATATATATATATATATATATATATATATATATATATATATATATATATATATATATATATATATATATATTGTTGTTTTATCATCTGGAGCATGGAGACGGCGCTGAACTGACACTGACTTGATAAGATTTCATAGCCGTACGTCAGTCTTGTGCGGTCCACTCTGTCGTTTCGACATCTTGACTGCACCCCGAAGCCAACACCTTGATTACGGATGGCACCGGTAATTTCTTTGCCGTTTGCCGTAGTCCCGATGTTTATTATTTTGAGATTGATATTTTGCCCTCTAGCGGTCATTATCGTTCACCGGTGTGACAAACCGTCATCACTCATGGTCAGACCTACATGCACAACAACTCGCTTGGCCGTTTATCTGTTCGTTCTCTTCGTCATACTTTTTCTTTCTTGGCGGGATAACGTTCGATGCCTCTATAATGCTTGGGGATATGTTCCCACTTGTGAGAGAGTTTGTATTTTATTGGTGTGCTTCTTTAATTGCAAAATTGACAGTTATTTTTCTTGTATCTTGCTGAAGCATTCGTCAGCATCATTCTTTCAATCTTGGAGTTATTGGTTTGGACCTACGATGATACCTCGTACTTCCGGTTTTGACAGAATCCACAAGGGTAAGATTTTTGTAAACATTAAATAAACATAAAAACTTATTAGTAGGTATTCGAAGTAACAAAATAAAATACCAACTTCTAAGGTTGATCTTCAGCTTCTTCAGAATGA
This sequence comes from Anopheles nili, assembly GCF_943737925.1. Taxonomy (NCBI): domain Eukaryota; kingdom Metazoa; phylum Arthropoda; class Insecta; order Diptera; family Culicidae; genus Anopheles; species Anopheles nili. The sequence continues at coordinate 227,862 of NC_071292.1, forward strand.
TTAAAAAAAAATTTATCATAGACCGCAGAACAAAACATTCAAAAAATAAAAAAAAAATACGTTAAAAAGATAAATGATCTATTTTGATCAGAATGAATTGACGAATTGATTGAACCCATTAAAGTTTGTCTTAGGATTCAACTAAGTCTAAGATCTTTCCTTAATGATGATCGATATTTTTTTTATTAATTTCTCATTTAAAACAATTCAGTACATAGCTCTTATTTCCAAGTGAGATCAATGGTCTTTCTATAGCATGCTTTAAAAAATATCGATTGTGTATAAATAATTAGCCAACCATTATTGCATCTAAATTAGTCTTGCGCCTACTGGGATTGCTTATTAGGAAGCTTAAACTAAACCGATACAAATCTGTTATCTTACATAAATAGAGCTAATGTCCTATAGCTTAGAATAAATATCATTCAAACAATATTTGGTACCTAGAAGCTCGAACAAATATACTAGTTGGTGCAACTTGCATGTTTATTAAAATTTTCCTTTTCTTAAAATTTATTGTTAACGAACTGCTAGATTCTATGCAATGCATTGCAATGCTTCCTCTGGTATGCGTACAAAAACGTGCATAGACGAGTTGATGACAAAAGGCTGTTCTGATATTTACTAGGGATATATTTAATATGATTCTTGGTATAGCTACTAGCGTTTCTTGAAGAGAAAAGTCAAAATTTCTAAGACAAGTAGAAAAGCATATATTGAGCATGAGAAAGATATATATCGAAAATGAGAAAGATAGCGGAGAAGGAAAAAGTTTGAGATCGAAATTGATTATGGCCCAGGATGAAGGGCGGTCCAGTATGTTCTACTGACCGCGCCGGCCGCTCTATCGCGGGCCGTGACGCAGCGAAGATCGTGACCGTAACGCGCATCTTGGTAGTCAACAATGGCAGTGCGCAGCGGAACAACGAAAAACTGTTCCCGAATAGTAAAGCACTCATCGTAACGGTGTCATTAGATGTGAGTAAAAGAATTTCACCTCCATCATGGTCCATTAGCGCCGGCATCAAAAGCCTTCATTACCGTCGTGAGTTTTTTTTTCGTCGAGCTCTCTCGTTGGAATCCCCCTAGTTCGGTATTTGCACTCACACGAGATTTTTTACAAAACAAAGTTTTCCCTATTCCTCTCTGTCTTTGCCTCGCAAGCGATGACAATCACTGAGCTGTTTATGTGTAGAAAGTATCGTTTTAACACTTTCCATCATGTTTCCTTCGTCCATGCTAGTGCTGTGCGACCTATCGTCAATCATTCGCAAATGCTCATTCGCGAATGATACACATTAGATATATTTTTATTTCCCTCAGCATCAAAGGCTCCTTGGAAGATCACTACTAACAATCATATTTTTTTATTGTTTTTCACTCCCTTTTCGTTTAATCATTTTTTGAGATCTACTTGAAACGTTGGAGGATGCAAGGCTTTCTCAAAGCAACATGACACTCGGTGGATTGCCAAATAAACGATTGATGGACTGGTAAATTGGGCCAAGGTGAAGCGAAAAATTTGACTCTTACATATTTTGCCAGTATCCACGAAGTCTATAAAGCGTCTACTATTTCAGAAAGGACCATATTTTTTAAGAATAATGCTCCTGTTTTCCATATTTGTAAGCATGTATTTCCACTCGCTTGTCACGCTTTTCTGTTTTATATACTTAGATGGACACAGTTATTTTTTGTCAATTTTCTATTTTTTCTCTTGCAAATGTTTAATGATTTAAATTCGATGCTTGGCAGCATAGGAAAAATTTCACATTACAGACCTGAGAACGAAAAAAAAGTAATGTTTTTCTCCTTGGATTCATCTCTCTCTCTTTCTTCATATTCTGCTTTATATGCTTGATTACTACGATTATTACTGCTATTAATGCTATTTTTCTCTATTTTCGTCGCAACGATTGTTTGAAAAATACTCTATATCTTCCTATACCATGATCACCATAGATACTTTTATCCAACGCGCATTGAGCTCCATTGTTTGTAGAGAATGGAATAGGCGGTACTGGTCCGATTCTTGAATTTGAAGGAAACAAACGAATACGAAGAGAAAAAGATAAAATGATACATTAGATCACAGTGAGCCAACAGTGCTTTTGAACAAAAAATCAGTCCCTTGAAAGACATAAAAAAGAGAAGAAAAAAACGAGGTACAAACAGAAAATGAAAAAGCTAATCAAAAAGAAGAGAGTATGAGAGAATGATTATTTGATGGAGTTTGCTTTTGAGGAGCTTTAACTTCATTCTAAAACAAAACAGTGATGAGGATCGGGATATAAGGATGATGATGGAGCAGCAACCTCTAGGTGGGTAACAACTGTGGCTATCATTCGACAGTGGCCGAGAAGCAGCCATAATGAAAATGTGAGCCCTGACCTCAACAGTGCTCCAAACCGACGTCTGAAAAAGGGTAAACGGAGTAAGATGAATGATGAATAGGAGTGCTAAAAAGAGGCACAGCAGCTGAAGAAAGAGAAACAATTAAAATTTTATTAAGAGATTTTATAGACCGAGAACCTGAATCTTCTATCTCTCCATTCACTATCTCATCTGCTCATTCTATCATCAAAACCACTACAGCCAAATTAAATAAAAAAGAGTTTTGGATGGCTGGAGTTCAAGGGATGGAATCAATATCAGTAGAGACGGAATCAGCAAAACAAAATAACGCACCATGCGATCATGTTTTTTTAACGTTTGTATTTAATCATATTTATACTGTGTTTGCTTTCAAGAGAGTATCGTATCAATTTGTCATGCTCATATAAAGATTCATGAATTCACCATAATCCTAACAACGTTTTTGGCATCCATATTTTGAGGAGATGTGCACGGTATCTTGTCCTACTTCGTCTAGACGCTATAGTTGACACATTATAATCAAGAAAAAGGTGCTAGTGAAGCTTGTAATGTTAAAATATACATGATTTTTCATTTTTTTCAGTATATTCATGCATAACATTGCATTTCAGTATTTAAAGTGATAACATTCTTACATAGCACATATATCGTAATATAACAGTAATTGAGCTAGAATATTTATAGCAGCGTCATATTGTCTCTGAGGCGTCAAAAATCAACAAGGAAATCGGATTGATTGCTTTGTGTGTCTACACATAGAATGCATATTGCGCAGCAATTACTACTTCTTCTTAATTGGCTTGAAAACCGGTGTATGGTGGTCAAGGTATGGGAAGAGACTCAGACGAGATTCGAGCCCGATACTATCGTGTGTTTGTGCCACACGCTAACGCTTTGCCTATAGATCCCTCTCCCTCCCCTTCCGCAAGCAACTACAAAACATCATAAAATATAATATACCAAATAATTTTGACATGCTGCCAAAGGCAATGAGACAATAGGAACTTTGACGGAAATAAACACTAATCCGCTTAATCTATTCGCTAATAAAGTAAGAATAGATTATTTCTTTTTGCACTTTTTTAAATTAATGTATATTAAAATCATATAAATTATAAAATAAAATAGTTTATATGCGTATACTGCACAATTTTAATTGCGTACACTTACCCTAGGAGCCTTATAAATATTTTAATCGCCCCTGCAGTAATTAGCGTATATCGTTACGCAAGCGTTAGCGTGCGGCATAAACACACGATAGTATCGAGATCGAATTTTGCTTGAGCCCCTCTCCCCCCCGTACGCAGGACTGGCTATTCAGCTATGAGTACTTTCAGGTCATGAAACCCTTGGCTAAGCATAGCACAAGGTTGACCTTGACCGTATACCGGTTGTCGAGCCAATCAAGAAGAAGAAGAAGAATGTAGAGAATATGAAATCATTTTCATCGCAACCATCTCATTATAAATAGTGAAACGAACTTCGATCTAGCAGTTGAATGCTAAGTCTAACTAATATCTCGAATGCAAGACATTTCATTCGAACAGAGCAGGCGGAATGGATTATCTGTTGCCAATTTCTCCGCAAGCTTCAAGCATCTGTCACCGATCTACAATATTCCTCGATGTTTACACGTTTTTTTTATGTCAACTGTATCTGAGACGAAACTATATTCAAATATTGAAACAGAGCTAACGATATAAATTCCGTACGCAAGACTGACTATCCAGCTACGTGAAAATTTCAAGTCATGAAAGCTTTCATTTAGCTTAGCAAGGCAGGCCTCGACCGTACACCGGTTGTGATGCCCATTAAGAAAAAGAAGAAGAGAAAGGTATAAATAATTCATTCAAATAAATGTTATTGATAGATAATACATGAACGATCAATTTTATTTAATTTTTTGGTTTCGTCACACAACTGATATATAAAACTTAATGAATGATTGATATGCGAACCAAATGAACTATTGCGGTTAGTAAACACACATTTCATAATATTATACATAACATCTGAATGCTATTTTTTTTCAAATATTTTGTTCACTTCTTTTCTCATTAAGATATCCAATTATAATCAATATAAGTATTGCTGTTATTATTTATTTTTTCCTTAAAGGCAATGTTCAAATGTACGGCAACATTTTTACAAATATAAAATATTTGCTGAGCGATATTTTTAGTTATGATAAAATATTTCCTCGGTTAACAAAACTTCAAATATTTGCTTGAAAAATGATTTTTTTGGTTGAGTTCGGAAAAATACTAGTTTATAAAAAGAATATATTAGTTATATTAGATTTTGATCAAATTATATTCAACGTATAACTCCATTTACAATGCGATTCATTCAAACTGTTTGTGCTAGTATCTTCGGGAAATTGTAACCATATCTTGATACACTCATCACCGTTAGTTATTCATCTAGAAGAACAATTCCCTAATTATTCAACGTTGATTCCGGTTAGTATTGTTTTAGTATCGGTTGTTTAGTAGCCCGATTCATAATAGAGGTTTGGTAGAAATGGAATAATTACCTTGCAAAAGTTAATTATTTTACACTAGAAATTTGTTGGAACCTAATATTTTTTCCATGAAAATGAGCGGCAAATTTCTCAAAAATATTTTTCAATTTTAATTTAACTTCACTTATTCTAACAAATGCTGTTCTCAACAAAAAAAAGTAACAGCTTTCTCCCAGTGTTACACTGCATTACAACGAATTTGAACACTTGTTGCATCAACAACTTCGAACTTCTTATCACTCGGCTTTTGTAATTATAGCATAATGAAACATATACACGAGCCATGCAGCACAATTGGCACTTTTACTAGCACTACATTTTCACCAGCACTAAACAAAGAGCTCATTCACTGTTACTATTCGAACTTATCAGCTGCAGCAAATAAGCACCACCAGTGTCGTGAACACTGGTGCCTATTTTAAGGTTGATACACCATTTCGCTCTCGTATTTCTTGAAATTTCAATTTAACACTTTTATATACACTTTACGATATTCTCCTACAATCATATTTTTTTCAATTTCACAAAATAGCATACAAAACAAACTGCCCAAACATAAAACCACATTTCACTACCGTTGCATACACTTGACCATCTCAAAAGCCACAGTCTTCACACACTTTAGTAGCATTAATCTGAACTGGTGTATCTCAAACGATCGCAAGTCGGTTTTTTAATGCTTCCTCATCTATTTTTCCTATGCGGGAAGTGTAAACTACACTGCAATGCACAAACTACACTCAAACACCACTATTATGCACGTTTCCTCCGCTTGTGTTTTCTGCACTGTCTAATTTTACAATGTTGATTTTGAAGCTGCAACTGCTACGCGCTAATGTATCGTCGGCCTGCCATCGAGCGTGGTTTCGTTACTTTGCTTTTTTAACTTTTCTGATCTCCCCTTCGGTGACAATCGGCTGCAAATAACTTGCACCATGAACAACAAGGATAGAGCAAGATGCAAGAAGAGCATGAGGATCGCAAGAGACAAACCGGTGTTCGAAGGAAGATGGAGAAAAACAACCAAGAATACTAAAAATAAATTTAATCTCACTGTTCACTTTAATCAAACATACGCAAAATCAGAATGCATCGAAAAATTTTGTGATTAAAATTCCTATTTGCAGCTACAAAAATTTCCTTTTAAAAAATTCTTTCTCGTAACCACGCGGCTGTCGCTGTAGCCATGATGTGGCTGGTTGGGTTTATTGCTGTATCTGTCGTTTCATCCATACGAGTCATCGCCGTTGGGTTTGGAAGGCAATCGAAATGGGAGAGGCATGCTTGCTCTGAGTTGTGCTCATTCAACGGGTTTTTTTTAATTTTTTTTTGTTCAGAGCAGAGGGCTGTTGGCACCGGTAATGCGGAGGCCGCTGGTATGTCAGCCACTGCTTTTCACATTTTCTTTGCTAGTCAAACAGTAAACTCTACGGTTATTACATATAATTCCAACAAACAGGGAAATTTTTTAATTTTCAATTATGTCGAATTTGCCATTGTCTATGATCATCACTTTTGAGGTTTAACATAATATTCTCTCAATATAATCAAATCGCACCTGGCCCAACCTTAAAACGTAATGAAACCTTCATCAACCTCAGATATCATAAAACACACATATGATCATAAAAACGTATATATATATATATATATATATATATATATATATATATATATATATATATATACATATATATATATATATATATATATATATATATATATATATACATATATATGTATATATATATATATATATATATATATATATATATATATATATATATATATATATATATATATATATATATATATATATATATATATATATATATATATATATTGAAGTCATTTTACAATATCATATGATTGAGCACCAATGGCTTAAAAGTTCAAAAAGTTAAGTTCACTCGGTCCGTTTCTAGTTCATTGCCTCCCGTTAATCGACGTTTCTAGGCTTTACAGGACCGGATATGAGAGCAACGCGAGTTCGTCTCTTCACCAACGTTGAAGTCTTTCGTATGGACATCGCTCTGCATCACACACCGCGACACGTTTTACGCTGGTTGAAGGCTGAATTTACCTTTCTTCTGTAGCTCACACTTTATTAGTAGATTTTAATACTTTTAGGATGGTTAAATTGCGGTAAAATCTCTACTCTTAATAAATACATCATGCAGAGCATAAACTTTTCAATTCACTAGATCACACATGATATTAGTGTAGGTAACCACGGTCAGTTTATCAAATATAAAAAAACCACACAACGCAACTCCGTGGCACAGTACAGTTTGCTATATGGACACCTTCGTATTCGAGGGACTACTAAACATGATGCTGAAGAAAACATTCTCTTGCTGAAACCTTTCGTTCCTCATTCTCTCCTGAAGTCCAAACCTCCATGGGCTACAGGCATTGGCTTGCAGCATAGCATCAACACTCATGTAACTCCAACGAGTGGCACGCGCACTCCCGCAAGCGCGCATAAAAGCTAGCGAACGGGTGCTACGTCGAAACCATGGAGGCCTAAAAGTATTGGTTTATTTATAAACTTGCCGTGGCGACGAAGAATGCTTCAAGCTTTCGGATGGGTAGCCACATATATGAAAATGTGTGCGTGCAACATACCGAGTGCATTAAGCGAATGCAGTTGATGGATGAAATGAGATTCACTTGCAGGAAGCCAACCCGTTTCTCCCGTACTAACTCTTACCACAAATTCCTCATCCAACTATAGAAGCTGTAAAAGCTCGCTTGCATTATACTGTAAAGTAAGGTGTATGCGTTTCTTATTAGATAAAGTTCAAACCGATCCTCCTACGAGCATCATAAGATCGACATAGTGTAGACATGTATATTACCGTTAGTAAATTAAACATACTTATCACAATTGAAACATGAAGAAGAATTTTTATCAACATGATGACTCTGATGTAACTTTTTATGCTCAGACCTTTTTCTGCATGTATGTTTAACATTACTTACATAACAACAGTAATGATCAATGGAGTTGAGTTTTATGGAAGAGAAATACCTTTGGGATAAGCGTTGAGTCTGTAATGCTACTCGTTTCTGGAGGAAGGTTTTTGTTTCTAAGAGGTAACCTAAAGGAGCTATATTCAGTTGATGCCTGTGTTGTTAAAAATTGTTCCTTCATGTATGTGTTTTATTGTAAGTATAGCTGTGTGTGTAAATGCAGTGATGTAGGTGTTGGTAGAAAATATTTTTCTTAACAACCAGCTATTCGTTAGGTTAATATTTTAACAGTAGCATAACTAAATGCCTACGTATGCTACAATAGCTTCTTCCTCCAAACCTGACTATGAAGATTTGAAAAGTTTTCTATTACGATTTGAATTTAATTTTAAGGTTTGATATGATAAATGGTGAAGCACACCTCAAGCACAGGATGCGCTTTGCATAAATATGCTACCAGACATGTTGTGCTTGAGACGAGCTTCAAGCGTTATATAAATGAACCAATTGTTTGAATTGGATAAATGGAACATTAATCCATTGGGTACATGTTCTCTGCTACTTTTTTACATTTTGTTGTACCTTTTTGATCCTGAAAGGCACATGGAAGAGAGTATAAGATGTCCAACCTGTTCACAAGATACACGCACACGTTCATCTTTGTCCTGTTTGTATATGATCTCAGTCATCTCCAAAACCTTGATTTCGCTTCATCTAAACAAGTTTCTCGCGCTCTCCTTCATGATCAATCCCGTTCTTTCTTTTGCTATTTTCGCAGCAGTCTGGCATCACGCATTGGGTACAGAGCATTTATCTGAGATTGTGAAGTTAGGTTCCTCAAAAACAGGTTTCCCGATGCACAGGTAAGTGATGACTTAAAACACAAAACCATCAAACCCTGCTCGGCACCAACACTAACGTTATGTAGGGGATGCATTAGATACTCACACGATTCCTTTCACCTTCTCTCTTTCTTTTTTGTTTTCAGCATTTGCTTCCTACGCTACACGGAGAAAAGCATTTTTAAATTAGATTTGGAATCTGATTCCCTACGATTTGGTCACTAATAAATCTTATATACTCGTACAACATTTTTTTACTTATTAAACTGTACAAATAATGTGCAAACTATATTTGAACCCGTTACATAGCACACATTTCATCTCTGTTTGTATTTTTTAACTCGTTCCAAAAAAAATGGCGATAGATTAGCACTTTAAAGCCGAATACATAATTCAGGAAGTATGTAGAAAGTTTTTTGCTAAGACGCTTCATTTCATAAATATGTTTATAAATATTTGAATCAAAGGGAATGTGAGAAAAAGAAAGTGAAACCATACAAACGATTAGATGTACAAAATTGACTTTATTGAAACATATATATAAATATATATATATATATATATATATATATATATATATATATATATATATATATATATATATATATATATATATATATATATATATATATATATAATCCATATAATCCAGCAACAATAAATCAAACTCTCTCATAATAAAATTACAAATATTGCATACCACAGCATTGTTTCTGGCGTTATATAGGTAGAATGTGTACCAATGTTTGGTTGTATCAATTGATTCAAACTTTATGACATTGAGCAAAGCTAAATGAGATGGTTTGTTGAATCCATATACATATATCGCAAATCACTCTATTGTAATTTGCTGTATGAGATCACTATGCTTGTTGAACATTTAGCTATGGGATAGGGAATCACACTTATTTTTAATCAAACAAGACGGCATTAACCGGGTTCGAACGATTCCTCGTCAGAGTTATAGAAACGCTGGACGATTCTAGCAGCAAGAACGGGTTTGAGACGATCTAAAAAACAACGAACGCTCAAGCTCGAACTTATCATCACAACAATCTTGCATATGTGGTGAAGTGTGAGACTTGCCCCATGGGTACATAATTCTGCACCTTTCCTCTCTCGATCCTTCGTTGGAAGTTTCATCCAATTCTGTGCCTTCCAGGTTCATTTTGAAGGCGCATGCTATCGCGATCGTTCGGATGGCAGTTGGAATTTATAACCTTTCTTCACCTAATCTCATTCTTTGGCGTGTTTGTATAAAACTGCGCAATTTTGGTATGAAATTACAAGGGAACTTTATCGGGCTGAAGCAATCGTTAAAATATAGTTCCTTTTACAAAGTTACAAATGAAAACGAATAAAAAACTCCAGTAAATTCAAATCCGATAAAGGATAACTGTAATAATAATCTTCCAATATCATAGCAATTAAACTGGTTATTATACATTTGATCCATCCCTTGATCCTCCGAATGGTTGATAAATTATCCCGGCAATGATAATGGGTGTTTAGGCGCCGATGAATCCATTATCGTTGTGATGGTTTTTCATTCTGAATTTGTTCATCGCAAAGTATAATACCATAAGTATAAAATTTTGAGCATCGTAGTATTCAATATTTCTAACATGCAATAAACTTAAATGGATGCTACAATGCTGATTTTTAAGCAAACAAAGGGCATAATATCTCCTAATAAATCTCTAACATATTGCTTAATGCCGAAGTCGGATCATCGCTTTTGAATGAGTATTGGGATGGTTGAATGAAGATTGGATGAGGAAACAAAAAAAAAGGACAGAGGAGAAGATCAAAAAACTCTCACCGCTACAACGTTTAATTTTACCTATCGGAAGTTCCAACAGACAATCCGTAGTCGGATAATAATGTTTGATCCTTGCTTACGTCAGTTCCCATACTGCATCTCTGTCAATCCCGGTCTGAAGAGATGCTGTAGTACATTATAACAGGCTAAAGAAACATTATTCTTCCTATAAATGTAACTATCAATGGCATCCACTCATAGTACATAGCGTAGCGTGGTGCAGGTAACACTAAATATGGATGATGATATGTACCTATAATCATGATGTTGAATGCTGCGGTCACTCGATCTGGAATGGACGAGGAAGTGGCAAAGATTGTGATCTAGATCAACAAAATGGAAGGGTTGTCGAGATAAATGAAAAATTTTGCTGTATGCAGTCGTTCCTCAGGCTTTGATTTCCTCCAGCTCATTAACATCTATTACTAAGCAATATAAAATGGAGGTAACAATTCTGAGCAACTATCAGCACTGAAAATTTAAAGATCAGATAATGTATAAAAAAGCAGAATAGCAATAACATAACAACAGTAATCCGTATTATGTAATTTACTAGTTTTATTATTTTTTTTGCTTTACTATATTTGTAATATTCCTAGTTATTTTGTTTTTCGTAGCTTCAATAACATCATGAGAACTGTTGACCTACAATTCGAGATGATGATTCACATTTGATAGTGCCGATGGAGCTTTGATTATCTAGGATGATAGACGGTTGAAGATGATGTCTAGCAAGAAGCGCTGGCTTAACGGAGAATACGGAAAACAGTACTTCAACATAGAGGTAATGCAAGAGGAATTTGATATTAGATTACATCTAGTACAATCGAATTCCTTCCTCGTCCGGTAAGGCAAAGATGATCACCATATTTGCAAATTATTAAAAGCTTTTTTTTTAAGAATTGCAAACATAAACTATTAACAATTACTAATACAGAAGGAAAAGCTATGAAAAGCAAATTGAATAAGCAATGCCATCATTCAAGTAGCGCTAGCATATCTATGTATATTTGTGTATATCTGTGAACAACAGCTAATGAAATAATATTTGACTCATATTCGCCAGCAGCTTTTATAGTTGAACCAAAATAAGCATAACACGATACGCTTCCGTGCAGATGATGGTGGGAATGGTACTTTACCGCAGTATATGTGTCGGGGGGTTTCTCATTTTTAATGCTCCCGGTTCGGTAAGCATGCGCAATTCGGCAGCTTACGATAATGTGAGGAATGGATAAAAGTCCATAATATAACCGTCATTCATGCAGGCAGACCGGTGTCTTAAATCTAATACTCAGCAGCAATTCAAGTGAGCTATCGATATCTGAAACTGAGACTTGATTTTATTCCGAGGAGAGAGAGAGAGAGAGAGAGAGAGAGAGATCTTAGATAATTGTTGCTTGATAACCCGGTGGTCTTTCTTTTTCGGTTGTGACTACCTCTGTAGCCACATATACATTTTCTAAATTGTTCATGTAGTGATTCATAATCCTTTTTAAAAAGAAAATGTTAAATTCATTGTCAATGTTAAAGTATACTGTTCGATATTTTGCCTCTAGCATCCTTTTATCATCCTATAATTCTACTAATCATGTTCATATCTCTCTTATCGATCAACACAAGCAGCACAACCCTTCTATAGTAAAGTTGACCGATGGATTGTTTCAAGCCCCCCGGCAAACGACAAGTAAGAATCAATGCAAGATGTTGCTGCGATAATAGGAATCCGCACTCAGGAAGAAGCGTGGAAAGGAAAAGAAACAGAAAAATCAAAGGAAGTGGAGGCATTTTTGGTATGCTTGGTTGTGATTCTGACAGAAAGAAATATATGTGTAATGCACGTAACGGGGAAACGAAAACGACTGCAATAAGCGGTAGCCAGTCATCATTATAAAACAACAGATAAGAAAATTTACAACAAAGCGAGCCCTCAAAGATACATGCAAACGAGAACGGTAGAAGTCCTGGGTACAACCGGATGGAAGTGGCGACAGGATGACTTGTAATTTTGATCATGGTTAGTTGCCGTTTGGAAATTTCATTTTCATTTTGACGAAAGGATACTATAGTAAAAGAAATACACATATTGGAGTTATTGACAATATTTTTGGCGAAATGTAATTTCTAGCGAAATGTGCTAATCTATTCATCATAAACTTTCAAGTTTTATCGAACTTCTCACTCTTCGAACCACTGTCGTTTCCGAATCTCCACGCATGGCTGCACGCGATGATTAATATCCCTTCGAAACACATCTGATGACTGCGTCGGATAAGAAAAGCGTGTGAATAGCGCAATAAAACTGTCGAATTGCGGCCTGGAGTTCCACCGAGCTTCAAACCATCACTATACTCAATTTCAAAACCAAATCCAGGTGCGATGCTTGACGTAAAACCCAATTTCTAGGATCAAATGAGTATGAAAGCCTAAATATTGGCATGAGCGTAGACAAAACTGTTACCAGTTCAAAAAGAACGAAAAGAATAGCAAGTTAAACATTAACTTGAAAGCTTCTTATAGATGAATCAAATACGAACAAATGGAAATAATCGTATACTGTAAGAATCGATATATTGGATAGAATTAATACGATACGATTGAACTAAGTATCGATAAAAGAATATCAAATGAAAAAACCAGAAGGCCGGAAGTAAAGAATCACAAAGACTCTCTTAAAACAGTTTGCTTTAGCTTTCGAAAAAGTTTACGCACGTTTAAAAAGACATTCAAAATGTAAAAATCAAGTGGAACAACGTAAAAAATCGACCCAAAAGTTTTTATCAGTTGAAAATTATCGACAGCGTCCCTGACTTAGCCGCCAAACATACACATAACAGTGCTCCGATTTAAGGATATTTTTACCGAGGTCAACGAACAGATCATAAGCTATAAAACATCATAGCCACAAACAATTTTCACACATGTATTCTAAAAACCACCTAGATCTATCTAGCTCAAGCGTAGATACGAATAATGTGACTTCGCTTTCCTGGTTGCCTATTAACCAAACTAAACCAAGACTGAAGATGAGATGAGTGGAAATAATGCAGGCTCATCGATCTGTCCAAGCCGCTTGCCGCATCACATTAGCATCGACGGCCGGACCAGCCCACTAACCGATCGATTTGAGGTTGAATCTGCGCCAGAACGTGGTATGTGAGCCTACTCGTTCATCTTGGTATTGTTACAGAGTGAAAAGTACAGCATGAATCTTCTCTGACGAAACTCGGCTCGGGACCTTAACATTCAAAGCTACAATTCATTGCCGTCCATCTGTCCATCCATCTTTCGTTGCGTCTTTTCAACGCGACTAGCGCTTTAATTCTCGGGTCTGCTCGTCACTGGGAAGGCGTTTTCCCGACCATGACGACCATGGCCGGGTCCGTAAAAAAAGTTGGATCACCTATTCATCACCAGCGCGCTGGATTTCCACAACCGATGGGGCAGAGCTCGACAGCGTCGAACTAATCTTGAATACATACCACTGCACAAGGTCCCTTACTGCCTGTATCAGGACCGTCAGATGATAGGAAGGAAAATCACGACTCACTCCCTTATTCAACGTGATAAAAGAAGGCTCAGGGAGGATGTGAGTCGCTTTGAAGTGAGTAGGACAGACGCCGGGAAGTTACTTTCGCGATGACTGACTGATACCATTTCTTAATCATTTTACTCTATTTTGTGTCTTGCCTCAGGATAGTTTTACTATCATGACAGAATCCGGTTGAACAAGACGACGATCATGGAATGCTTGACGATCGTCCAAAGGAAGTTGGATTAAAATATTATTGGGTAGAAAAAAGGATGTCCTGTATCTTAGCGGCATAATAGTACAAACCTTCTATCTAAAACGATTCAAATTGTTTTGCGACATACTAAGTTTTAAGTAATTTATTGAAACCACCACGGAAAAATAGTACCATTCTTTATTGACTGGAAAGATGATTACGTTAAATTAAAATAGGAAATTCAGAAAAAATAAATAAATAGGGTAACAAAAATACGCCGCAGATGCTATAAGCCGCGGTTATTCAAAAATATGATGAATAAAAAAATCAACCGAAAAAGTCGAACAAAACAAGCTCTAACGATTGGGTTTTATCACTAGCAATCCAATCCACCCATGTTCTGAAAATAGCGAACAAAGAAACATGAATTCTAAGAATCTGAATTGAAACCGTTGGAGAAATGCAGGCGGTGAAACTATAACGTCGATCAATGACTGTTAATGTTAACTATGACTTGCGCCCCGATCACAGAGCTTTCGAATGACGATAAACACACAAAAAATATATTGTCAAGCTCGAGCCAGCGTTTGCCTAGAACGGGTGCATGAAACTGGGAGCAAAAGCACAAACGAGAACGTGACTCCTGGAAAAAATAAATCATATATCCGTCTTTCTTACGATCTCAATATTTCTTTCGTACATCCTAAAATTTGAAAATAACGCAAAATACTTCACCATCAAAAAGCACTGTAATGTTTATTCGACGCCACAATGCTGAACCAAAATTGGCTTTGAATTACTGGTTATACGGCCATTTAAAGAATGGAGGGTAAAGATAGCGCAAAAACAAAACTATGTCAGAAAAGCGATAGCGAACGTTATCATAACTGTATAGTATAGTGAATATATTCCTGGCATTAAGCACTCATATTTTTTAATCGCCGATGCTCAAGCCGATGTCGAGCGGACACCTCCATGAATGCAAGAAATTCTTCATCGAAGTCTGGCTCAATGCATCGCTCAGCTCCAAAGCTTAGTTGCCTTTGATTATAGTCCCTATTTACAGCTGTGGATCAGAAGAAAAATGTGATGTTTCGTAAGTACCAGTATCATTCAATGAATCCCAGTACATTTTTTATTCTTTTTTTCTCTTTTTCTTTTGGTTGGTAAGGATTCAAGATTTATTATCGTCCTGCTATGGCTTACCATGCATCTCATTTTCATTTTCTTCGTCAGTATCACCAAAAGGATCGCACTTGCCGTGGTGTTCTAAATTCGTTTCGTGATAATCATTGCTACCACATCCGTATGTGAATGTGGGGCAGAAAATTTGGCGTTTAAGGTGTTGATTTTCTGCCTTTAGCTGTTGAGCATATTGACTCCAGTAGTTTCTCTGGTGTTTACAGTGCCATTGCAGAATATGTCTGTATGTACGGATCCATATGTTCTGAGCATACCCCATACGAAACTCAGCACATGCACCGCTGTCGGTTAGACGTGGCCATGTGAACGTTGGAGACAAATAATTGCTCTTTGGATAATTGTGTCCTTGGCTAATAGGTGTGGAGTCTCGTATAGACCACATCCGTTTAGAAATACGGCTATTCTTTTTTCGTTTGCTCTTACGTTTGTTCCGTGATCGCAAACACCTTTCACGCAGCTTTCCGGTGGTTATTGCTTTACGTTCAATTTCTACACTTTTCATTTCTACACTTTTCACTTCTGTATGTAATATTTAGCAATTCTCTGTTTTAAAAGTTCTTATCATTTATTAAAAATAAAAGTTAGATAAATAACATATTTTTTTAAATAGTCTATAGTTATGCTACGGAGTTATGCTTTCCTATTTTGACATGTTTGTTAGAATTTATCGCAACATAACAGAAAGAAGTGTTGCTTATGTTACAGTGTAGAAGTGTTCGATTCTTGAAACAGGGTATATCCAAGAGTAGTTTTACTTTATATTAAGATAGTTTAAGATAGAGATTACATAGATTTTTGAGGATTCATAAGTTTACAGGTCATGCGTAAATTGAGAAAAATAAAAAAATCATCATTTTTCTTGTTTTTGCTTGCCGGTGATGACCGCCAATTGTGCCACTTTATCAACTCACTTCTTGCTCACTTCTAATATGCTCTTGTATTGGATTTGTATAAAAGTTCAGCGAAATTAGAGATATTTTTTTCTTTGAAACTCTAAAAAAAAGTAATATTTCTTTCTTTGAAACTTAAAAAAGTAATATTTCTTGTTTCTATTTCGATAATTAAATATTTTGATATTTCATTTCCTTTATATACACCTCACAATGAGCAGTTTTAATTTTTTTTATAATATCTATTGTTTTGAGGACACATATTTAACGTGATAAGTAACAATCACTCCTTTTTCAATTTTTTTGCAAGTCTTATAGCAATCTTTCCTTGTTCGCATAAATCAATATTATGTGAAAATATAATTGTTCGTAATTAAGCAATAACTAATACAAATCATTATCTTATTACACTTTAAATATTTTCTTCCAATCAACCAATTAATTTTTCAAATTATGTTCTAAGTCTCCTAAAATATTATCATAATTTGATGCATCAGGCGTCCCATTTTTTCAGCATCAGAGCAACACATTCAAACTCAAGCAACTTTATCACTTGTCCTTACAAATTTACCGGTTTATAGACATCATGAATTAATCAATTATTCCAGCAGCAGTAAGTAATATTGATCATGTTGCCATTACATATTCTTCAAAAAAATATGCTTAGAAAAAGCGAATCCTGCGTGAATATGCATTATCCGCATTGCACGGGAAAGCAAAATTTAAGGCAAAAATAACACGTGAAAAATTTCACACAATCTAGAAATATTTTATAATTTGAAATGTTTCATCCTATTGACCCGGTAAAAACTCTGAAACTGTTTTGAGTTTTTGACTTATAAATAACGCCAAATGCGTTAACCATAAGATGCTTACATAGCCAGCCTGCCTCAAGCATTAGAGCTGAAAGATTCTGACGGTTAAATCTTGATTCAAGCCCACCAATGTCAATAAATTCGTATCAGTTTAACTACCAGTTTTCGAGTTACTTATCGGACTGCGTGTGGTTCCAATCTTCCACACTAAGTGTTAAAAGTAGAGGAGGCAAAATGACTTTTTAAATTGAAAATTCGTTGAGGTCTTCTTATATTGTGAAATCTATATTCATACCTACTTAATAGAAGAAGAAAAAGCTTGTATAACTCATGCATAGATGACGCTAATAAATTTTATTAAACAATTGAACCCTGCAATAAATTTTCATTTAGTTGGCATGTTCTGTTGAAATTGTCTCATTCGCTTTGAACGTTGTTGCCACCCGTCCATGTACAAACTGATCAGGCGCGCATCACTATTCGAATGAATCTAAATGAATCGTAAATGTATCGATGAAAAAAATTGCAATAGCAGTCAACTTCAATAACGGCCATTACATGCAACCGTCCTGGCAACCACTCGTTTTCACACTCATCAATCGCGCTATCGCTCTTTCTTGTGTGGCGCCATATGCTCACATTATAGATAACAATTTATTCACATTTTTTTAATTTGTTGATAAAATTTGTGTATAGAAATAGAAAATATAATATTGTTCCGTATAGCTATTACTGCATATCAATGAACAACATATAAAATGTCAAAATATCTAAATATTATTGACAATGCAACTTCAAAACGACATAAAGAACTTGTCTCTTTAACTTTTTGCTTATTGTTAGGTGCATACGAATCACTTTATTGTGAAGCAAATTTTACCAAATTATTTATTTTTCGGTAATTCTACTCAAACTTTACTGCAGTTGTCTATAGTCTACAATTTCTGTGAAGCTTAAAAATTTGAAAATGCATGACTCATAAATTTGCTAATGTTCTGTAGTGACTAATTGCTAGCTGTAGGCGCTACCAATCTTAGTAAATACTACGTTACCCCTCTCATATAGGGCAACGATATGGACAACGCCACGGAAATGGAGGTAAGCTTTTTGCTGATGCAATGGCAACATCTAAAATACAAGTAAAATTGTTAAAAAAAACATTTCGAATGTGCGATGACCTTTGATTACCCGTCGTTTCATATGTGTCGCCTTCAGTAGCAAAATTTCTCTTTCTTTTGTAAAAAAATGTTGGTTGTGTGATCGTTTTGTACTATTCTGGACTTAAATATTTCTTGATTCATTTTGGCAGGAAAAATATATCCAGAACGGTGTGTTACTGAAGAAGGCGAATGCCACTTACATTTCTGTACTCAATGCAGAAGGCATTTTAACGTTCGGTAAGTGCATCAAGACTTCCATGCACATGCTGGAGTGGAAACCCGAAACATGTGAAATCACCGACTCCGAGAGCTTGGAAAGTGGCTGGTCGTTGGTAGATCCGATTGCACGACAATCGTCCCCACAACAGCCGGTGCTTGCCTCTACTACGACCACATCTCTACCGTCGGCGACCATAAAAGAACGCACAGGTTGTGAAGACCTTATACATAACTGCACAATTAGACCTAAACTTTCTATCCGAGTGTTTCTGCGTGATTTGAAAGGCTTAGAAGCGTATAAGGACGAACTGCGATTCTACAACCACGATCAAACGGTACACAGTGTTTACCTATTTCGGCAATCCTCTACCAGCAGTTTGTTACAGCTTCTAGAACGTAGCCGTTGTGTGCGCAAGTGCTCAAACCGCAAAAATTTTTATCGCTGTATCGATGATCCCGACCAGGATAAGTTGCAGAAATCCTTTTCTGAGCTTAATATTGCGGATATTCGTGCCCGTCCGCGTCCACGGCCGTACATGGATATGTTGTCTAAGCTGGCTAATATGCAACAAATACTTCCTATGCATCTGTCTGTTTCGCAAAATCTCACATCAAATGAACAACGAACGAGCAACTTAATCGACGTTAGTGAATCTGATTCGGTTCGGTACACATCTCTAGCTGACGCTGGCGAACTACCGGATGATAAAAGAAAACTTGCTCCTCGGCCACCAGTTCATCGAGGTCTTCCACTAGACGCTGGAACATGGGAAGAGGTTAAGTCTCCTAATGGATCCATTTCTGATCCAGTGCGCGTCAAAGAAATTATCTTTCGTGGGGTGTGTGAAACTCTCTCAGACAGATAGTACAGCAATATGTATCCGATCTATTTTAACTGTTTTCGTCGTTTTAGGGCATTAAGCAAGATATTAGAGCTGAAGTTTGGAAATACCTGCTGGGGCTAGATATCTGGGAACACACCGACCAGCAGAAGGATGAACGAAGGGCTCATAAAACGCAGGAATACTTTCAAATGAAGTTCCAGTGGCTGACAATGACACCTACCCAAGAACATAACTTCACCGGCTATCGTGAACGTAAATGCCAGATTGAAAAGGATGTCAAACGAACAGATCGTACGTACGAGTTTTTTGCTGGTGACGACAATCCGAACTTGGCGAAGCTGCAAGATATTCTGATGACCTACGTTATGTATAACTTTGACTTGGGTTACGTCCAAGGCATGAGTGACCTACTAGCACCCATTCTAAGCCTGTTGCAGAACGAAGCTGAAAGCTTTTGGTGTTTTGTCGGCTTTATGCACAAAGTTTTTGCAAACTTCGACGTTGATCAGAAGGGCATGAAGCAACAGCTCGAGCATCTGCGTGTACTCCTATCGTTCGTCAACGAGCGTTTATTCAACTATATGCGTGAGAATCAATCTGAAAATATGTACTTTTGTTTCCGCTGGTTACTGGTGTGGTTTAAACGCGAATTCTCGAACTCGGATATAATGCATCTTTGGGAGGTTCTCTGGACCGGATTACCATGTCCGAATTTCCATTTATTTATATGTGTAGCAATTTTAGACCAAGAGATGGACGTGTTCATAGATGGACAGTTTAGCTTCACAGAAATCTTAAAGCATGTTAACGAGCTGTCGGGAAATTTGAATCTGGCTGCCGTACTCGAGCAGGCAGAAAGCATCTATTTGCAAGTGAAGCAAACTCTTGAAACATCACTTATGGAACCTTACCACGAGTTACGAAAAATCATAGGCGAACAGGTGCCTTCAAGCGACGACGGGACCGGTAGTAATACCGAAAACGAAGAAGACGACGATGATAGCTGCATGTCTATCGTGAATGCGCGTTCGCCAGTAGAAAAAGAAATATTGCAACGAAAACTTGATGAGGCCTGTGATTTATCATTGAGTTACATGTTCTTTTAAGTACATTAATCGGAACAGGGTATACGATAGGAATGGGAAACAGCTAACCTTGGAAATAAACCTCGGAAGTATTTTAAGAAATTCATATCATTGTAATAATGACGAATGTACAGTAATATTTTTATTAACGTTTTGTTACATTCATTCATCTGCATTTAACTTACTTCATCTTCGCTTCCCTTTTATTGGCTCTAGCAATTTTACCTTTCAGTGATTTTATATCTACTTTATTCGTCATTTTTGTATCAATTATTTTAGATGATCTTTTGTTAGATTCCTCTGGGGCCATGAAATCTTTTTCTCGTCGTTCTTTTTGCACAGTAGCATCTCGTTTTTCTTTAGCCATCTGTTCCTGACGCTTTTTTGATCGTTTCTGTTCATCAGTGAGGAAGTACTCACCGGATGCTAATTGTTTGTCGATCTTGCTTTCTTGAAGAGGCGGAGGGAAGGGTGTGTATTCTTTTTTCTTCTTAATAATTTTCGGTTTTGCTCGTTTGGAAGTATTTTTGGATTGGAAGCGAGGTAAAAAGCGTTCCCAATTTTCCTCGCGCAAGTTTTCGTCCTTCATTAACTCACGTTTAATCATCAGAGCTTTAATGTTGTAAATGGGATGAATGTTTTTCATCGTTTCCTCTACTACCTTTCGGACACATTGGAGACCCTTATACGGTCCAATTGCCGATACAGTGGCCCCTTGAACAAGAACGTAGCAGTTCGTTAGCAGTTCGAGTGATTTCAGAGTACAACCATTTGGTCCAATAAGTCGACTGCGGCGTTTCACAAATTTCTCCTTATTGCGCACGAGGTTCTTTATTTTAATAATGTCGCAGCTGATCTCATCTTCCAACACCTTTACCGCTTGCTCAAATGGAACCGACCGTGACAAAAGTTTGATGAGATCGCGCGACTTTAGAATGATAAAAGGGTCCCACGTTTTGCGCGTGGTTCGTACTGTCATATTGCCTACAATTAAATCTAACTCTGCTTTGATGTAATGCGAGTTGAGCGCTTTTACGACCAATGGCCAACATTCTTTTACATACTTTTCGCGATATTTTGGAAACAGGCAGGAAAACGAACTCTCTTCCACCAATCCATTGGGATTATCTTCTGGTTTAAATTCGGGAATTTTCATCAACCACGCGTTTTCCACAGGTCCATTGAAGTGTTCAACATTAGCGGATTGATCACCGGAATCACATTCAGTATCGCTCATGTCTGTAATTTAACTTCGTTTCGTATTGTTAAGCTCAATGTAATTTTACTGCACTTAAATGCGAAACACGCCTTTTATATTTATCATCTCTCATATTTGACAAAACATGAGAGTTCTCCCTTCAGGATCGGCCTACACGTTGAACATCAGTCTATTGTCGGTGGGGCGCATGGTTCTGAAATGTTTGATTATCTTACTTTAATTTCAAAATCCATTTTCTACATGTTTGTGTTTATAGAATTTGTCAACAAAAAACTAAGTCTTTCAATTAATTGATCGTCTTAATTTTGTAATGTAAAAGAAATAAGGTAATTTTTTAGCTTAAAAATGCGTAAGAAATGAATAAAATTTTTTCATCTTAAAATTTTCATCACACATGATAGACATGTTGGGTTATGAGTTGATGTAAGAATACCTTCGTATTGAAACGCTTACAAGCCTCAATGTGTGTGATAATGGAAGAGTATAATTTTGATTTAATTCGTGCTGGCGTGAAAGATCTGTTCTTCAAACTCATGTTGTTTTTTTTCTTGAAGGGTTACTTCTGAATCATATACCAAACTATATCAATGACAGCTATTCAGCGGGCTAGAGAAAATATCAGAAAAACATAAGATACGAAGGAAAGGCAGAGTGAGTAGTTATAAAAGTTTTGTTTTCGAGTTCACGATTGCACTTTAAAAATTCACCAACATGTTGATTAAAGTAAAGGTAATGTAATTTAGTTATATTAGTTCATTAGAATATGTAGAATTTTATTAAATTTCCAAAATGTTTACCTTTCCGGCTTCATCTACATTTTGCATATTTTGGAACTGTTCTCTTGTCCCATTAAAGACTCTGACCGGAAAAGAAATCGAAATCGACATTGAACCTACAGACAAGGTAGATCGAATTAAAGAGCGGGTCGAAGAGAAAGAAGGTATTCCACCACAGCAGCAGCGGTTGATTTTCTCCGGTAAACAGATGTGAGTAACGAGCCATTTGTGATTAGGAGTCATTCATTAAATAAAACACATTGTTCGTGCTTGATTCTTTTGCAGGAACGACGACAAAACTGCACAGGACTATAAAGTGCAAGGAGGTTCCGTATTGCATTTGGTCCTTGCGTTACGTGGTGGGGGAAATTAGCTGCAAAGATATGCGGCATCTTACGGAGCGACACTAGGCCCTTCTCTATTCGGTTTATTATAAATTATAGATTTGATTTTATGCCAGAAAATAAATATTCGAGATAATCAATGGTAAATGTGGATGATACTTTTATTCTTCTCTCTTGTCTAGCCTTTTTCGGTTCAAGGGATTGATGATTTAGCGAAATGCCTTTAGAGCATGGCATGGTGAACTTCAGTTCGCATGAAGCCAAAAAGTGACGTTTGACGGTTTATTTTGATTTCAGAAACAAGCGCCTGAAGTATTTGGTCAGCGTAAAATAATATTGCGTACATTTGTGTGGAATAGTGTAGTGCGCTAAATTAAATACGAAGAGTCTCAAATGGAAGCACAAAATCTTCGTGAAGTGCTTGTTTGTACAGCAAAATTGAAAGCGAAAGGTATCTCATGAAAAATTTATTTAAAGTAGCCTACTATATGTTGTTTCTATTTCAGACATAACATTAACCAAACTTCAAGATTGTTTAAATGCTGTTAAAAACAGCCCATTTCCTCCGTCTGAAGCAACAACAGATATGTTATGGCGGTCTACCATACTTTATTATACGGTACTGGTATCTTTTGCCGATTATGGTTTAATGGATAACCAAGAACAAACATGCGATATGGAAGCAATGATCAGCTTGAACGATCAGTCAGTTTTCCTTGCGACGATGGATCTCGTGAGGCAATTTTCTTTACATCTTTACCTTCCACGTGAATTGCGAGGAATAACTAATTGTGAGACACAGCTGATGGTGCTGCTGAATGAACAGGAACGTGTCCGGCGTCTTTTGTACTGTGTAACGCATTTCGAGCGATTGTTCCAAAACAACATGATAGCCACACAGCGGTTAACAGAGTTGGGAGATTGCAGCATAGATTATATAGCCGCCGTGTATAGTCTCTCAAAAAAAAGTCCTTTAGCTGATAAAAAAATGGTTGTCTTCTCCAAGGAAACTATCTTTCGAAGTTTGATGATGATCAAAGGTGCTCCTGGATTACCCGAGACATTGTCATTATTACTACACCGGGATTTACTTTTTCTTACTGGAGAATCAGGTGGATTTTCTACGTTATGTCGTGTGATACATACTGGAGATGAGCAAGACAATAATGTTCCAACGTGGCAAAAAAGTGAGATAGTTGCAAAAATAGTTGCTAGCAAAGGACATACAAAGAGTTTTTACCGGCAAGTTTTAACAGAATGCTTAAAATTCTATGACTGGTCCGTTGAGGCTAACACGAAAAAGGCGCTGATATACGCTGAGACATGTATAGCATGCCTGAAACGATTCTGCGATATGCCAGTTGCTTATCGTGAACTTTACGAACGGATAGAGACACATTTTTTAGGTTGCTTTCAATCATTGGCTCACCCAGAAGAGTTAATTGCTAGTTTCGTTGTTGGAGAGCGAGCCAAACTGATTCGAGATTTGCACAAGTGTCACAGAGTATTTACTGGAGCAACGTTCACCTGTTTGCCATCATCTCTGCTGGTATCTTATATTCAAATGTTCTTGAAACTATATATGATGCTACCAGATACATTAGAAGAGCATAGATATTTGTATGATTTGATTGTATTTTGTTTGTCCAATCGCTCGAAGCAAGAATTGATGGATATAATTCAATGTCTGCTGTACGGAAGTGTACATAGCGAAAAAACCAAGTATTTGTTGCACTCCCGTATAGTGATCAAGCATAACGAAGCTAGTGATGATTACATATTGCATATATGTCCCCTCTCAGATGATGATCACAATGAAAATGATAGCTTGCTTCCAGTGCTGGTTGATGTGCTGAAATCTTCCAATCGAAACCTACTCAATTATGATGTGTTTCTTATTCTCTTGAATGAGCTAATGCCGAGCACTTGGATAAATGAGATGCACGAAGAGCAACATCTTCATGAAGAGAACGAGCGCGAAGAATTATTTTATTCTCAGATCTGTACAAAGTATATACTGATCCAAGCCCTGACGGATTTAGTAAATTATAAGGGCTTGCATAGTCAACTGTACGATAATCCTAATGAGCTACTGAACATATTGATGACGACTCTAAGCAGATATTTACAAGAATCTGAAAGTACACTAAATTCTACAAGCGTTGACGAAAAAGCTAAGGTTTTGGAAATCGTGATTTCAATATTCTGTGAATTCCTGCATCGCACCCGTAGTCGACCCGAAGTAGATGATATTTTGAAGCTCCTTCAACGCTACCGTAGAACAAAATCGTGCAGCGATTCAATGAAAGTTCAGATTGATTTGTTGTGCGATGGTACTTTGCTTGGTAATGCAGGACAAACGCATACTGCATACCAAAATGCGTTAAGTTTATGTGCAGATCAACAACCATACTGCAAGGTGTTTGGAACTACACTTTTAATAAAGTTGATAAAAGAACGTGATCCCGAAACGATTGCACAGCGACAATCGATTCTGATATTGGCCTTGGTGAATCTTCGCGAAGATGATAGTTACGCTTTTCTCAATTCTGTTCGGTTGCTAGTAGCTCTATGCAATATACTAGAGGCAGACGTGGTGGATACGCTACTAAAAGAATATCTCAATGAAGACAATGAACAGGACTACAGGCTTAAGATAGGCGAGGCTACTGTGAAAACAGTTGAAACACTGGGTCCCCTCGCAATACGGTATCGTGATGTGTTGATGAATTGTTTCCTTATAGGAACACGTCACTCCATCAATGTGTTACGGGTGTCAAGCCTTTCTAACATTGGGATCATTTGCCGCATACTATCTTACCAAGTGCATAACTTTTTCTATGAGGTAATATTAATAACAATATATAATAAATGAATACCAGTGTCATGTTTCTTATATTATTTCATTTTAATATATTACAGCTATTCATGTGCATTAAATCAATCGTGGAAACTGATAGTTACCTTCCGGCGCGCAGGGCAGCGATTTTGGTGCTTTCACAACTTTTTGAAGGAATACAACAGCTAATGGACCACCAGGATCATTTGTTACTTATCTATCGCTTTTTGAAACTCATCCTCGCAACTGATAAGGATGATGTGACGAAGCTGCAGGCGGCTATCGCTTTAGATCACTTAAAAACAAAAGCTAAAGATTTTCTCCAGATCAGTTCCGATTCTCTGGAGAAAAACATTTTCGGAAAAATTATTTGAGTTAATTGTTTTCCAAATTTAAAAAAATATAGTAATCTAAAATCATGATTGTATCATGATGTGAGACTAGCGAAATCAAAACTCAAAACAAAAAAAAACGACCAATAAATAATTTTCTAAATTTTACGATATTTCTTAGTATCACATTGTTTACGCGTTAAAGCCCATTTGAATATATATATATATATATATATATATATATATATATATATATATATATATATATGAATATATATATATATATATATATATATATATATATATATATATATATATATATATATATATATATATATATATATATATATATATATATATATATATAGAATATAATTATATAGAATTATACAAATTATATAGATATTAAATTATTGAATTTTTTTTATACCATCAAGAGAGGCTTCTTTTATCAGGGACTCTTAAAAAACCCTAAATTAAAAAACAGAAACTCTAAATAGTGGATGTTAGTAATTGGTAAAACACAATGTATATTATAAAGTCTGTTAATGTTCGCATTACAACAGCAAAGTATTTCCAACAAATTAAAACTAGCAATTCCACATAAGATTTGTAAAAGAATATATAGTTTGAGATATGTTGCACTTCAATCACACGATTCCTAATTGTTCGAAAAAGTTATATCCTAAAAATACATCGACCCGTAAAAAAAAGGGGTGAAAGAACTAGTCTATAAATTTTAAATTACTAAATATTTAAACTTAATTTTCCTTAAAAATATTAAGTTAAAAAATGATTCAAACGGAATCCATAATTTTTTTCCAACATTTTGAAGTATTTTACTAGGGCTAAATTATATGAGCGTACTTGATCAAACATTGGTTGTTGAGCGATTTAAGAAGCAGAAGAAATTATAGGATATAATCCGTTGCTTGTAATTGTTTATCTCTGGGGAATATTTAAATATAATTTATTACAGACTACGGTCGTTATTTTTTATAACTAATATACCTTCGCCCCACTGAGGATTATGCCGAGGATTCCGGCAACTGAGAACGGAGTTTATTTAACCAATAACTTTTTCTTTTGCATAAAAAAAGTATAATACCAATCGCTTGAGACGAGTGACACAGGCAAATTTCGTTTTTCATGATTATTCTTAAGCGAAATTTGGCAGACAAGTAAGCCGTGTCGTAAGACTAGAAGTTGGTAGGCCACACTCAGGTTGCATATCGGTTGAAGCGGTCCAATATTAACTAAATTAAAAATGGCCATTCATGTTTCATGGGTTAATATTCTCTTATCCTTATATAGACTCGTTGTGATACCGTACAACGGTATGAAAAATAAAACACTCCTGAGCAACACCTATTTGGAATGTGAAATTTTACGGATGTCACCGTGTCCAAGGGTATACGTTTGAGACTGCTTGTAAAAAGAAATTCAAATTAGAGTCTCTATGTAAGGTGTGGAAAAGGATTCTTCTGCTTCTACGTCCTCAGGTAACAAGCTGCAATACTTGTTATTCCATTTTTTTTAAATCGCAACATGTTGTTGTGGTTTTGCTCGGGACTTTGGAGATGTATCTATTTCAAGCCGACCAAATAATCGCAACTCACTAGCAGTAGCGTGATTTCCTCTTCTCGGCCGTTAGGAACCATCCCATTAGCATCCCAGTCAACGAAAAAGGAGACGCGAAAGCGAGAAAAAAACATCATTCCCTGCAAATATTTTTATAGGAACGGGGAAGGCATCGTTCGAGCTCGCCATCGAAAACAAAATACCTTTTCCACCGTCATCGGACGATGGGAACAAAGATCGTTTAACGATTGGCGAACAGAAAGAATATGTTACAAGTCGTTGGTCGTCGCCGCTTGATGATGCGGGAAGGTTTTGGATTTATGGTTTTATTTGATTCTAACTAGAAGCAAATGAAGATAAATGTGACTTAGTGCACCGCATTGACCGCAAACTACGACCTGGGCTTTCCAGATACAGACTAGGGATACTGTGTTTAATCATTCGAACGTTATTTGAGCTTCCATACTGACAGGTAGCATTTTTTTTATATTAATTCACTTTCATGCTTTGCAATTCTTATTGTATAAAAATTGCAAAACTTCTTTTATAAAGTTACATATAAAATAATCGTGAACGTTTTTTGAAGCATTATTTTTTTATACGTTATCAACTTCATTTTAGGCTTTTACAATAAAACTATGATGAGATCATCTCGTATGGCTTTCGTGACAAATGACTATTATTTTGGATGAAATTTGTGCTTTTGAGCTATTTTATAAATTGTAATTAAATCTATGAAGTGCATCAGTTTTTTAATAACATTCTTCTTCTTCTTCTTTACTAAGGTTTTAACACGGTACGATGCAGAAGTCCAGCTACGTGGGCCCTCCTGTATTAATTCGTTTTCTGACTCCACTTAACCTTAGTAGTAAATAGGACCGGCAACTAATGGCCATATGTCCATTTTAATAACATCAATCGTCAAAAGTACATGAACAAATATGTAAAAACGGCGATGATGTGCTTGGTGAACTACTGAACAACAGATGTCGCTAACTATGCCAACGCTTCAAATGGAACAGGCGTGTCAAACTATGCAAATGCTAAAAATGCAGTGATGTTCAGTGTGTTCAGTAGGAAGAATTACTACCTCTTAGTTGATATGCTCTTTTATGTTATGTATTTTTATGTAATGTCCCTGCGCAGTTTCTGTTTTCAATAATATTGCGTTTTACGCTTTGCAAACTGTATTCAAATCTATTGCGCGTGTATTTGGTGAATATTTGTGTTCAAAACTTTGTGTAAAGACGTCAAGTTTATGGAAATTTAAGTAAATGATCACAAAAGATAAGACAGTACGACACGTATAACTTTTACCTTTGTCATAACCTATTATAAGCTAGGCCAACATATTAAAGGCTTATGAAAACAGATTGAAGAAATTGAAATACCTGATACCAATGAAATATATCGAGCCGATTTTTATGATAATAAAAATTGCAACGGAAATATTAATGTGTTATTAAGCTGTTAGCAAAAGAGTGTACAAGCATGATAGAAATGGAATGCAATACGGAAAAAGAGATGATATAGGTAAAATGTTTCGGAAAAGCGATGGGCTTCAACACTATCAAGAGATGGGAGTAACCTTACGCTATACCCACAGCAGTGTACTTTTCCGCGTAGTAGTAGTTAACGAAAAAATTTGAGCGAATCATACAACAATAGTGTTGGTGACCCAAAGGATAATAGGGTAGCCTAATTATGAGAGAGAGAGAGAGAGAGAGCAGAAGGAAGTAAAAAAAACTGATAGAAGGAGTAAATATAATCATAGAATGTGTAAGATGTCCAGGACAATACGCCAAAGAAAATAGAGAAAAAGGGAAATAGAGAGATTGATAGGGAGAGAGAGAGAAATATACATATATATAAAAAGAGAAATAGAATAAAAGACAGAGAGCGAATCACTGAATTTGCATGCGAGAAAAACAAGCTGGCAGTATGGTGGCATCAGAGAAAAGGATGTGCTAGGAAAAAAAAGGAAACAATAAAAATATTTTCTGCAATATGCTACTATAGTGCTCCCGAATGGTTGTCAATTAAGGATAACCAAAAGGTAAATTCATCGTCTTCGTGAAGACGTTTGTCGAACATTTTGTTTGAGCATGCTATTTAAATTATCCTTTCGCTATCACTCAAAGGGAACAGACACTAGGGAAGAAACAAGTTTTTTTTTCTCTTTTGTATAATTCTCCTTCTGCTATTACACTCCCACGCCCCTTTTCTTGCGTTCCCTGGCTGACTGATCTAACCCTGCGCGCATGTGGTGTTGAACCACAGAGGCTGTTGACTTTTTTCACAAGACTTTAGGAGGCTTAACTGATAACCGGTTCATGTTGCAATGATATTGGTGCTGCTGGAGCGCGGAGTTGTATGTTATAATTTTACGGATTAGGCTTGGATATGTTACTAACAGCACTTTTGTTTTAAACAAAGGAATCTAGCTTAATGGAATGGTCTACGGTTGTTGTAACTAACGAAGGTCCAGAGGAGGGTCTTGAAAGCTGAAATCTTGCATCATACCGTAATAAAACCTTGCATAACATCTTGAATTCTTGCTTTAAATCATGTAAAACGCTAAAAAAGTAAAAAAAGAACTGCTAGAGTAATTTACACAGAACCAATCTTATCTAATGCCGTCAAAACTATCGGCATCATTCAATTTAACATGCCTCATGAGGCGCGTATGAATACTAAAGACAACATGCTGCATAGTTTAATGTGCGGCTACGACTTCCTTCGCAAGGATGGTCGCCCTCTTCATAAGGATGATTGGATCACACCCACGTACATAGTACACATACTCTCATTCTCATGGATACACACATCCACATTCATGAGCTCGTGCAAACGCTCAAATAATTTTAAGCGGAGTACAACGCGTGAGTTTCTCGCGCTAGATGTTTTCATTTTAAAAGCGCAAACGCTCGAAAGATATGCTAATTATTACAAAGATGCCTCTCCGTTTTCCTTCTTAACTCCATGTAACTATTCCTTTTGTCTTTGTAAAATAAAAGTCATTCCGCTGTGAAAGCGTATTATGGTGAATTTCGTTTGCCATGAAGTCAGTGGCAGGCATGCGTTGGTACCCAAGAAAATAAGGATGGTAGCTGTATTCATTTTCATTCGATTTTTCCCGCGGAAAAGCAAAACTTCTACTCAGCTGGAAGTATCCAACCGAAACTTAACAGTTCCCAGGGCCTTACGTGTGCATGGGAACATGTCAGAGAACATCCTGTCCCCATTGGAAGGCTCATTTACATAATTTTACATTACACAAAATTTCTTCGCTCGCTAACGTGCGCACACATCATTGCTTATGCGAAGACGTCGGCATAACAATTCGCTACAAACTTTTTGTCTCAAGAGAAATTTGTCTTGACATCAACTATGCGAAGCAGAGATAACAGCGAGGATTGATATCAATTACCAATTTCTTTAGGTAATTTTTTGATGATACAATTTTCTCCATGATTGACGACAATGAAATGTTAATAACTTATATCTGCAAGTCCAGTTGATTTGTAAAAGGTGATTAGCGATAACAACAAAATAAAGAAAAAAAATTGTTTTAGCTTTTACGAGTTTTATATTCTAGACAATGTTTTTACAAAATATCATTGCCATCATTATCGGGAAGTAAGCTTAAAAAAATATAAGCGTAACAGAAACTGCCCTATTAATTTTGATTGAACAGAAACTTCTCGTTCATCCTAAAATATTTTTAATCTATGTTAGGCTGAGAAAAACGTGAATCTGGACCACTGGTGGAGCCGCTTGTAGCAATGTGAAGGAAAACAGGAGCACGCGTCGTTATACACGTGTGGAATGAATTGCCTACCTAAAAAGCAACGATCCGGCGTACGGTTGCCCTGTAAACCATTTCTTTTCAGAAGGGTTGATTGAAAAAAGAATGAGACAGGCGACCCGATGAGCGAAGGTTCGAGTAATATGGGTTCGACCAAAAGGATATGTACGATACTCCGCTTCTTGGTATGAAGTCGGTCGTTTTTTTACGATCCAGGAGAAGGGCTTCTTTGAGGGCGCACAGGTGGGGTTTCGGGTGCTATCGTCAGCATCTCTGGAAGATCATTTGCTCGAAAAACGTAGTCAAACCATCGACTCATTACAGCCGTGTATGCGAAGTACACGACCCCACATACGTAAAAAGAGGACGCCTCAAACGACGACTTGTTCTTACCCGTGCGCATGAAGGCTTGGTCTGACCGAATTGGAGGTTAGAGGGAATCGGCATCCTCACCCTTCGTGCTCTTTTTCCATTGAGATATTTTCTAGTAGTTACCCACCACAATGTCGTCCCCTTGACGTCAATCCCCTGGATCATGGGGGTACTTCTATCGTCGCTTGCACCTTCAATCATTCTTTATCAACGCCGTGTGCTCACAGCACAAGAAAAGGATCCATTGGTCTGAACCCCTTCTCCTTTACCGGAATTTTGGTTTTCCTTTTCGGAAACGCTAGATCCGGTGTGCACCAAAAAACAACCCATTCTTCATATATTAAGCGTATTCTAGTGTTTCATTCTCTCGAATCCTTCCAAACTTCTTTAGGACGCATACTAACAAAAGACTCCAAATGCTGAACTCACATGTACATTCTCTCGTAGCATGTATAACGCTAAATTTGCTAAATATTGGGAAAATATAATAAAAAAGTATTGTTGACTGCGTTCTCTTGTTAGGTAGTAAAAACCATTGCTCGCCAGCGCCGTGCGAGGATTCTGCTGGAACTACCTTCGTTTTCCGCTAAAAATGGTTGGTGTCGCTCGATTTTCTCACTATGACTTCCACTAAGTCATTCAAAGCTTTTCATTTACTGAGCTGAAACTGAAATACAGAGTGATGTTCGTGGGTACGACGGCAAAACTGCTAGATCCAATGATAGTAGGTTGGAATAATTACAATGCTTGAACGTTCATCGCATCTCCTCATACTAGTCTCTCAGATTGGTTGATATTTCTCTAGAGGAAGTCGATGCCTTGCGAGAAACCGTCGTCATATTGGATCTCGTAGTTTGCAAACTAAAAGTATTCAATGGTGAGCAACGTAGAGAGTGTTCGTAAAATATATGGAGAATATGCTTTACGCTATATCAAATCTAAGATGTGCTCATACATACATAACGCAAAACGCTACCTAACGCTTGTAAATAAATGTAGTATAAAAATTTACACCTGTGTCGTATAACTTTCAATTACAGCTCTATTATATTTTATAATCGCAAATGCTTTCTAGAATTAGTTTTTGTAACTTATTTCCAACATTTGATTTTATTCTTGAATAACACATAAGATTAAATGAGTTTGCGAAGAAGAAACTTGAGGACTTATCATTTCAAAAGGACAATTTCTTTTTGCAAAAAATTTCCATTTTACGCTCCAGCATTTGTGTTTCATCACTTTTTGCTATCCACATCAACTCTAAATTCCGGGTCGAAATAATTGTCCTGCCGAATCTGTTCATTCTTGTTTCCAACCCTTATCAGCTTAGTCTTAGCAGCGACTACAATCAACGAATCAGCGCTTCAGGAAAGTTTCATATAAAAACGACCGTTTTGATAAATGTAGTGAAGGAAGCTTTTCACCTGTAAAGCAAGGAAAAAGTTGTTGTTTCTTCTCACGAATAGAACGTGCCTGATGAAAAATTGTTTAAGTATGCTTTGGAGTTGTTTTCAGAAGATTGTAGTTACCAGGTTACGCTGAGGAATATATATATATATATATATATATATATATATATATATATATATATATATATATATATATATATATATATATATATGTATATATATATATGTATATGTATATATATATAAATATATATATATATATATATATATATATATATATATATATATATATATATATATATATATATATATATACATATACATATATATATATATATATATATATATATATATATATATATATATATATATATATATATATATATATATATATATATATATATATATATATATATATATATATATATATATATATATATATATATATATATGTATATAAGAAGAGTGTACACCTGCTATTATAATTATTGTTTATTTATTTGGGTACTTCGAGACCATATTGAGAAGAGCACACCTGCTAGAAAGAACGTTTCTCTCATTCAAGAAAACTCCTTTAAACGAATTGATTTTTTATTTGTCTGCGATAAAATCAGTCCTCTCATCGATCAGATGAATCCCTTCCATATGCTGAAAAGCCGATCGGCTTTGATATTTCCCCTTCATGTTCGAAAGCATTAATTGGATGATATTAAGTCTATTAATATACAATGGCCAAAAATGCAATACTAATGAGTTTACTAATGCAACCATAGAACCGATGACTACCAGGAAAGGTAGCCTCTTTTTGTCATGCGACCCTGATACAAACCACATAAATTTTTCGTCTTTTTATCGCAAGCGTTCCAAATGTTTTTAAAATCCTTCACATAAGGCTCGATCACGATAAAAAAGGATTCTAAGAACCCTTACAATTTTTAGCTATATATTCTTATACTACATGATTTTATTCGGCTCGATATTGTTTAAGGGAACATTGATGAATTCATTTTTACAAATGCCAAAACTGATGTGTATATACGAATTCTTTCGATTTCTATCTGCATTCATTCTATTTGAGTATGAGAATTTTCTATTTCATTACACCCATCTTTCTCTATCGTTCTTGAAGCAGGGTATACAATTTGCTCACATTTTATCTCTGTTCCCCGACCATATTGTTATATCAACTGAAGGTTTTTGTATCAAATCCTTACTACTCTTCCTGTGTCACAACCACCATTTCTTCACATACTTAACCTCGAAAATTGCTTTTCCGTGAACCTCTTGATATGAACAAACATGTAAACATCCTACGGCAAATAACAATACAAGTTATTAAATTCCTTTCGGTTAAAAAACTTGGAAAATTCTGGGGGAACAGGTTGAATTCTTAGATTAGACAGTTTCACAAAACATTTCCTCTTTTCTTGCCACAATACATTGCCAAACAATCATTTGAATGAAAAAGATTTTTTGTTTTTTTCTTTGCATCATAATCTTGAGAAGACTGAATACGGCATGAAAGAACTGTAATAATGTTCCACCTTTGCTCTATACAGCGCGACGAAAGAAAATCCATTCCTCTGCCGTAATAGACAACGGCTCGTTCAGCAAAAACACAAATAAACTAACCGTCACTAATGTAAATCGCTTGCATATAAGTTGCTCCTTGTTCTGTTCGATTGTAAGATGCTATAGCTAAGACTGGTTGTATTCAGTTTCTGTAAACAGATTT
The DNA here is from genome assembly GCF_943737925.1 of Anopheles nili. Classification (NCBI taxonomy): domain Eukaryota; kingdom Metazoa; phylum Arthropoda; class Insecta; order Diptera; family Culicidae; genus Anopheles; species Anopheles nili. The sequence continues at coordinate 262,762 of NC_071292.1, forward strand.
AAAACTTCTCGAAACTCATTAGAAATATAATACTAAATGATGGAAGACGGTGCTGTGGGTAACATTCAGCGAGCATAAGGCGTCAATTTCCCTCCGGGCTTTGGGAATACTTTTTCTCTGGAGGTATGCCAGCAACGGTGGTGGAAGTGATTAATATTCCATTGTATATAATGGCTGGTGAAAATTAAAGTTGATAGCAAATGAGTAGGAAGAGGGTAGAGATTTTCAAAGAACATGGTATGGCTTAAAATGCGTCTCTAGGCAAACTCGTTTCATCATGTGCAAAGTAGTACAACAGAATGGTAATATAAATTGTAATATATTTTATGGGTAGATATTGTGGCGAATGGATATGGCGAACGGAACTGTTTAGCTGTATAATACATACCAGTGAGCTATTAAAATATTGTTATTGCATTAATGATTACGTCATCCTATTAGATCATTGAGGTATCCTATTGGATCAAATATAGTCTGTTAAACAATTAGTTTCATGCGGGGTTTGTTTTTAAATTGACTGGACGATGTAGATTATCGAAATTGATCTAAATATAGCTATCGAATTACACCATTTCTACATTTTGGAATATAATTGCTTACTACTTCTTAGGCGCTACGTTCACTCAGCGGTCTTGTCTTGCTCAAGGAAATGTTAGAACCCCTCACGGTCGACAGTGTCGTCATCTGCCAACACATTAGAGCATATTTATTTTATAATTTTTACAGGTTAAATGTGCTATCACATTACTCAATCAATCGATCTCTGCATGCTATTGAAATGACTGGATTCTTTTTCTTGCTACTAGCATCATTTTTGTTTCTTTCGAAATGAAGGCAATAGAGAAGTCCAATGGATGTTATAACAAAACAGACCAACAGATGGACATTTTAATATTGAATATTACCTGTTTTAAGTTGCTATCAGGAAATACCTAATCATCTAAATAGTCCCTTCTAGGAATTGGAAACCTGAATTTCTTGTTTTTCTAATAGCTTCCAACATTGCGTTGAGCAAAGTATGCTAACGAAAATTTAACTCACAACCGTTGTGAATGAAAAAAAAACGACCAAAAAAAGGACTAAGTCCGGACAACATCATTGTACGGTGGTGCATGCAAATGTACGAGAATAGGGCAGCACAATAACACATGGTCGCTAACTGCCGTTCCGGTCTTCACGGCTATCCTGTACAAAACTGGACAACGGTCAGTTTCCCAGGATGCTTCCGGAGCAACCGTCCTGTGAAATAAGTCCCCTAATCAAATAAAATCATAAGACGGTGATGACGACGTGTGTTTGCATGGTGTACACTACGGTAGGATGCACCGTAAGACCTTTTTCTAAAACAAGCGGCATATGGTAAGAAAAGGGGTTATTTTCCCACGTTTTTTTGAACGATGAAGAAAAAGCCACCGAAGGGTAATGTCGTTTTTAAAAAGGCATGTCTGATAAACTGACGAATATATATCAATATTGGGATTGGTTTGTTAGCATGGAAATTTTAGTATTTACATCTACCAGCGGGAACAAATGCATTTTAGAACAAATGAAGCATTTTTGATGAAAATAAATTGAAAACTTCTTAAGATCATGATTTAGAAGCACATAGTCATTTCAATTTTGACGGCGCTTTTGTACGGCTTTCACTATGAAATCGTAAACGAAAAACCTGTAAATATTTCATCAAAAGCCGGCCTATTCTTTACGAGCGTGATTGTGCCACTACCAGCAATATCTTTGCAACACTTTGCCATTAATCGCGCATAAACTGCTACAGGGATTGCTAGAGATTTGTCGCTTTTATACGGTTCATTCAAACCATCTTTCGTCTGGAATGTTGGTACGTATCGCGAACGACTAGGCTTTATTTATGGCTGCGTAACCAAAGGCTATGTTACGAATGTACGTCATTTGCCCTTCCTCTAATATTTATGCATCATTCAATAGCGACTTAAAAGCAAATACAGCATCCGTAAGGTGGATTGCTTGTAGGAGAAGTCATACATTTGTCTCACAGGTCGAGATTGTATTAGTTTGATGATCCCAAAGAACATTCTTCGACCTTTCCTATATAAAGCAAACATTTTCTTGTGTTTATAAATCTTTGCTCCCCTATAAGACGACATCAAAATACGTACGAAAGAAGCCGTACGGCAATACTTTGTACCTGCGCGCCATAATGTACTAGTAAGATCGACCACAGTGCAAAGGTGAGGCCATCATGAAATACTTTACTTCTTGCCAGCCGCCTATGATCCATGCGTTTGGGTATAATTTTCCACATTGAGCGTAATGCTATCGCCATCTTTGCCTAGCTATGCTTGCAATCGATGGGAGGACAGGCGTACCTTTTACTTGTGGTAGGGGGTGAGACCCGTTCTATGATGTTTGCCCTCATTGTGTGTTGGTACATAAAAGGGGACGCACCTTACGCTGCTTTTTATGGACCATTTTTCGCACCAGCCCTCGGCAAGACATACTCAGACGCTACGAACAATGTTTGAACCCTATTTTCTTGTGCTGCAAGGAAAATCAAACATTACGCTGGAAGCCGTGATAGGCATACAGCAACCTCGGGTTTTACGTTAGGAATATCCGATTCAGATTTTGAGGTAAAAGTATTTTTACTACCAAATATTTTGCTCGGTAAGAGTTAGCAGCCTTTTGTTCCTTATATCCTAACCAGTCAGAAATCATTCTAGTCGCTTGTTATTAGTCAAATGAGGGAGGGGGGAGGGGGGGGGGGGCAATGAGAAATGCTCTAGTTACAATATAAGGCTTTGTGTATGATTGAGTAGCGGCGATTATTTCATGTTTGTATCAATGTGAGCTGAGTTATGGCGGCGATTATTTCATGAAGTTTATAGATTTTACTAGGATAACACATTCAAAAAGCGGGAAAATGTTCAAAAACTATCTTCGACGGTGTGTGTTTGGAACTTGAATAATATTGAACTTCCTTTTGAAAACATCTCCCATTACCTGTTACAATGCCAAAGGGAATAGCTCAATGGGTAAAAGATATAGCCATTTTTTAGAATGAGTTAAGTTATTAAAAAAGATAACTAATCACTACAATGCAATTTGTACTTCTAACCTCGTTAGGCGTGTCGACGTCAGGTCCGACAGATGGTGTGATAAATTCCCAAAAAATTTTGGGCGATTTGTACCCTTTTCATAGTTGATCTCGGTTGTCGTTGCTCTGATTTTCCTCATCTGGATTCTCGTTCACATTCGTGGCCTTTGCGTTCGCGATTTCCTTCAAGAGCGGGAAAACATACACCAAAATCACGCGCCAAAACATACCTCAAATAGCATACGACCCTGTTCCTGCGCTCACAAGCAACGGTCGTATGCATTTCGCGTACGCTACCTTGCCCTACCACAACCAAACGGTCGAGTTGGTACTGTCCACCGGCGAGGTAGACTAAAAACGGCCTCGGGCGAGTGGGGATACCAGCAAACGGGCCCGTATCCTTCTCGCATGCCTGTCATCGTAAGGATAATCGGGGTAGTAGACGACCTTCCCAATGGGGGCGTGAAGGGACGCTATCGATCCCAAAACTCCCGCGATGCGTCGTTGTCACGCACCACAAGCTCCGCAAGGGGCGACAAGACACATGCACGCACACGTGGTATGTTGCGGCCCACTTACGGAGCTGGTTCGCATCAGCTGACGGGCAAGGACGAAGCCGAGTGAAAGTCGACCCCAAAACAGCGGCCAGTCTGCTATCGGGACGCTGGGGGGCAACACTGGTCAAGGACCAGACCCAGCCAACTTTCCAAGAATCGATTGAGGTGAGAACCCTTCGTCCGCCCAGGCTGAGTCTCGAGCCTCGCCCGACATAGGGCTGGGTGGTCAAATCTTTTTGCTCAGCTACATGAAAATCTGAACGCTCCGTGCTGCAGAAATAGGTTACTTTTCCGATAGACCATTGACCGGCGGTCGGTCGTTTGGTCGGTACATTGAATTCCTCACTCGGAGACCGGAAACACGGCCGTGCCGGCTACCGATGAGTCGGGGAGGCACCGACCGGCTCAAAAGGGAGCATGTGTCGTGGAGTTTTATCATATATCCCTCGAGCCCCGGGTCTAGAAGCAGTCCGAGTCAGCAGCCAACTTTCACTTGCTGGTCCACACTCGACACCCAAACACCAATGAGCCGGGGTCGGTTCGCTCTGGAAATAATTCGTCCAGACGGAGGCATGTTTTACAATCGTACACTTCTCATTGCGGTGCTATCATTTATGATATTTGCCGCAACATATCCTTGAACTTGAGCCGAGAGTCAAGGCACGTCGAGCCATCCTCAATACGTGGGGTCGAGCCCTATTAGATCCAGCGTTAGCTTTAGGAGTCCTTTCAGAGAGCTTTCTCAATCCTTGCTAGAGGTGCATGTACATTGTTGAAAGAGTTCCTCATCGTCATCATTGAGGTGGAGCAACACTGGAGATTAATCGCAATCATCTCCATTTTTTTCACTTACTGAAGTATCTACCACCTCGCTGGAAGCGACCGAATATGTATGTTTCGAAGATATAAACTTCGCACTAACATCATCAGGTGTAGCGTAACTTAAGGCAATAACACCAAAGTCTCCAACTGGGTCGATTTAATGATGAAATTATTTGAATGGTGTCATTCTGCCCCTCTTTATTGCCGAGTATTGATCCTGCGGTAAGCCAAGCTTCAAGCAGTCTATCCATGTGTGAAGTATTTAGGTTAAACGGATTTGCTTTCAAGTCACTGTCAGGGAGCAAGCCTATTTTCCTCCTCTGGAAGTAAATCTTGCGATGGAAATCTCTACGTTAATACCTTATTTGCATGCTCCTGCCAAAGATCGCCGCCTGATTTCCTGGGGTTACAGCGTATACGTGCGGTGAGATTCGCAGGTGTTGGTTGCATTGGCACTACACTAGATCCTTTTACTTTATCAGGACTACTGGGCGGGCTAAGAATATCGCAACAGTCAACTCGATCTGAGATCGCGATGCTATATCAACCTGCTTAAAAAAATGCATCAACAGGCATATATTTATATGTTATTTATACATCTGTTGTATTGTGAGGACTTTCCCTGGTATTATACAACCAGCTATATAATGTTAGGTTATCCTTTAGGTTACTGACCCAATTATCGTCGATGAATTTGGATTGGACACCAAACCATGCCGTGAACTTTCCCTTACTCTCAATCAGTAATGATTTTATCCCGTTGGTGCCCAGAAGAAAACGGTCGTCGAATATCTTTTAGGACGACAGGAAGAGCTTCGATGAAAAATTCAAATAACTGAAGCTTTAGTTCAGTTGTTTAAGAAATTAAATTCATGCCATCTTTTCTATTCACTATTCACTCTTGCAAAACTATATACCTCTTCAAAGCTTATGAAGGTCAATAAACTCCAATTAAAAATTTCATTTAAAATTTTCAATTTCAAGCTAATGGCGAATTTTAAGTGTTAAGTTATAAGAAATGTAGAATAAATAGAATAGTTACTGGTTCTTCATCTCGTTTGCTTATCATGCGGTTTGATGAAGAAATATATCAGATCAGCAAAATGGAGTTAAATTAACGCTGGAAAAATAAATGTTCGTGATCAACTAAGAAACCGTAGAAAATCGAAATAAAAAAGAACGATAGAAAAACCTTCCTTTTCTGGCCCTTTTCTCCCTTTTGAAATAGTACACTCGAGGAAACGGAAAAATAAGCCACGCCTTCATAAAACGTTAAAAGAGTGCATAGCATTTAATTTATTAACTCGGCTTCGGTCGTCCCTTTCGTGCGCGACAGCGTAACTATTAGAAATTTCTTTCGCTTCCATTTTTTTCCTGTTTGTTCCTAGTACTATCGTGTGGTCCTGTTAGGAAGGCACGAGCAACCCGTGATCAATCCCTCCTAGTTGGCTTTCCTCGCGCGCTGCTTCCCATTTCTGGTCTATCGCATTTGGAAGATTTCAAAGTGTGTCGCTCGTCGTTTACCATAGATGGCGAGGCAGATTTCTTTTTCCGGAAGCGGAAAACGCACAAACACCATCGCCACCGCCAATGACGACATTGGCGAAGACATCGCACCGTGAGACCAGCGCCGACGCGTTCCGATGTCCTTTCCTCGGCACGCTTAGCGGTACATAAAGCATCGTCTTCACTGAGTGGGATCCTGCGGGGAGGAGATAGCCTGGGAGATTGAAGTACATACATATTTTCACACTTTTTCCACTGTCGGCGTGGTCGTCTAACGTTCGCTAAGAACAGCGCGAAAGGCGGTACCATCTTGAGCGAGGGAGGAACAAAAAAAGCGTTTTTTGGAGGAGCAGAAAAAATGTACGGATTTCCATCCTCCATTATGCATACGGGTGTATTAGTGCTGCCTATGTTGGTTTGGCGCAAGCGGAAGAAGATGGAGTGAGCTTTGTGTAACGCTTGTCCAAGGGCTCTTAAAAGAAACGGACACATGGCAAGAGATGCTGTGTGATAAGATCACAATGCTCAAGATTTAATACGGTTGGAAGGATACGTTGTTTAATGATCAACGACAAAAATCGTATCTCAGCATTATTCACAACTTCAAAGGATGGAGAATAAAGTGTGAATCTTGGTTTTTTCATCGCTTCTCGAAGGTGTGTTTTACAAATTTTCTCCACTAGATAAATCCAGAACAGAACAGAATGCCAGCCCTCCAAAGATGGCTGTGTTTATTAAAGGTATAAACCTCCCCGTGAACGACGCATTCGAATAAAAACCTGCATGGGATGCGAAAAGAAAATTGATATGATTCTCACCAACGTGCCTCCGTCTCATGAGCGAGATGGAGCTAGGATGGCAATAAGGTTAAGAGCAAATGACGAAAAAAAATGTACACTCCTCTGGCTTTTGCGCTCGGAGCAAGGATGGTACTTGCGCTAGTCCTGCCGGTTCGCTGTATTCATCTCTCTCACACTGACGCTCCGTGTGAGTGCTACCACCTTTGGCCACGTTGTTCTTATCTTCATCTTCCACTCTCCGCAGGAACTCACTAATAATCGTCTTCGAGTTGGCGCGGTCGCACCGAGTTTTTTCGACAGCCATTTCGCATTTCTTTCACAGCAGCGACTCATACAAATGTCCCCGTACCCTATAAGGATAAACGATGTGATTACTATACAATCTCCCACGATGCTGGAATTATTGAATGCGTTGTGTGCGTGAACGTGCTGAAAAAACATTCGCCATTCATTTTCCTTATCCCATCTCACTCTCGCTGGGACGGCGTATCATCCATGCCAATTGCCAAGAGAACGAGAAAGTGAGCGTCAGCAAAAGAAAACAAATCCCTCAGACTTGACGCTTTTCTGGCTGGCGCTGGTAACGACGTCGTCGTTGTCCTTGTGCGCGTTAGTGTTGGTGCTCGTTTTCTTTCTGAGTTTGCTCGATATCGCGCTGTAGCATTATCGGCGACGATTCTCTTTTCCATGCAAGCCTGAAACTCTCTCTCTTTTTCTCTGTTTATTCCTACTCTCACTTTCTACAGCTATTTCTCTATCGCTTACTATCCTTGTGTTTGTACCTCATATAGATAGCGGTGGAAAGGAGACAGAGCATATGGGAAAGAAAATGGAACATAAATAAAAGGACGACCCATAGAGGTGAAGGATAAGACAGCTTTCACGAGAGAGAAAAAGCGTCCTGAGAGTTTTCCTTTTTCCCTTTGTCCAAAGGTATGAAGGTTGCTTGTGTGTGCTGTATATACTATACGTTACTTGGGCCTTTATGTATCGCCTTGTCTGAAAAGGGGCTCTCTTGTTCTTCCGCAGTAATCCTTTCTCATCGATTCAGCTACTCGAGTCGGCGGTAAAGTGGTTTTAGCGGTGTGTATGTGAATGTTCTGAAGACGAATGTAATTTTCTTTTGCCTTTTGCTTCATGCCCTTTTCCCGCTATGGTTCTCGCTCTCTTTCGCTCTTTTTTTCTCTTTTTCTCAAGAACATGTACTCAATTTATCTTTCTCTTTCTCTTTTCATTTGCCTTCTTTATCATTTGCTTTCTTTTCCGATACATATATGTATATATCCATGCATATACGTAGCTATCTCTGTTTCGCTTTGGATCACTCTTTACTTTGCTAGTTGTTTGTGTTTTCTTCTGCTTATACGAGGAAAACTACCTTTGGCAGTCTCGTCCCCATCGGGTAAAAGAGCATATTTTTCTTTTATTCAAAGCATCTCATCGCGCGCGAAGGAAGTAATCCTCGCGCACATGAACCGAAAGAATTCAACGACGCGCAGCTCACTGGTGGATATAGGCTTCGATGTCTTTTAGCACGAAACGACCACAAGCCGTCATTAGAAAAAATCTCCTTTGAGAGCTCTCGCGCTTGCTAGTATATACAAAACTTCGCATATGCGTGTGTGCGCTGCATGAGTTTGTGTGCGTTTGTGTGTTTCTTAGAGCTGTGATAAAACGTGAGTAAATTGTTCAATTGTGCGTGTATACATTATCCTAAAAGAAAGGATTCTACAGAGTATTCTAAAAAAATCCTCCCACTGCTGCGCTGCCAAAGAAAGTCTTTTCACCGGAAACAAGCAAGAGAGGGCGACGAAATCTCATATATGCTGCCTTCTTCATCCAAAGCCAAGGGATTCTTATTTTTTGTTATTTTTGGCTTCTGACTCTTTCCCCGCTTTTTTTTTGTTCCGCGATTTTTCGTTCCATCAACGATCATCTACGCGCTTGTAACAACAGTCACTAGAACTACTACTATCGCACTTTGCCAACTCTTTTACACCTTTTTAATTTGTTCTCATGAAGGGTGAAGATTTGAATCATATATCCTTTTTATGAGGAAGTAAAAATACTGAGCCATTTTACCGTTATATTATTTCTTGAGAAAGCGCAGCTTCCTCTCGCGATATGAAGCAAGATACAATTTCCTTAGCGCCCTTAGCGTAGCGCATCTTCGTTTACTTGCAGAGCGGCAAGAGTGTTTCGGTTTTTTATATGTTTTTCTTCGCTGCTCATTATGTGATTTCGTTTTTTGTGAATACCAAGACCGAGAACAAGAATTTGTGAACGATTTCCACCTCATTCAGTGACGCTACACCGTGAGTATAGGTTGAAGAACCTATTTGATCCTTTCAGTATGCAAGTGCAAGTGCAGGTGCTTTGAAGCTTAAGATACGATCAAAAGTATGGTTTCTTAATTATAACTTCATCTCTGCCCGTCTCATAATCATCTGATTCGGATATTTCGTAATTATAAAGTGATGTTCGCAACTGAATTAAAAAAGCTGATTATCTCAAAAGAAAATCAATCATCTTTAGTGAAATATCTGTGAATTTGTCATATGTTCAAATAATGTGCAAAAATTGAGCAACAACAGAACTACATTCTAGTAAAAGACTATCCTTTCAAGTCGAGGAAAATTGAAGAGAAGGCACAAAATTAAAACTGCTGCAAATTAAGGTATTGTTGATGGCCTGCTATACTTGTCATAATTTTATCGTGTTTCGCTGTATTTTCAAAGCATGGTTTTTTTCCATTTTTATGTTCATGTTATCTTTTATCCTCTACTTTGATAATACCAGCTCGAAAAATAAGATTAACAAGCTTGATTAGCCTGATGTATAGTTTATGCACTGTGAGCAGTCTAAAATCACTGTTTAATTTACAATAATCACGATTTCGATGTGATGATTATTGCAATAATAAATGACATGGAATGTATCATGGTGGAATGAAGTAAGTATTTTTCTTAATAATTTGACTGGTTTAAAGAATAATAGGGCTTGAAGTACAACATTATGATACGTGTAGAAAATTGATATGTTTATCAAGAAGAAAGGGTATTTTTAATGTGTGGTATTGATAGTTAAAGCAGGAAACAAGAAAGAATCGCAAGAAAAACATGATTTTGAACTGATTACTGAATAATAGAGATCAGGTTATAGCAGAAACACAAAATCTAGTTATTGAATTGTGTAAAGACAAGTCAAAATTTTTCAAACTTCAATTTCAGCATATTTTTATGGCAATGTAATTATTTTTTATGTATGCTTTTTATATACTAAATATTGCATCGATCGCTCGAATATATCATGGAATATATTTTCTTCAAATATTTGTTCAAGTTTCATATTAGTTTATATTTTGTTAATGTATTTTACATGTGATTTAAAAGGATAAAAAGATGATAGCAAAAATCCTAATTATTGATTGATATAAGAAAGGAAAAGAGATAATTGTTAATATTTTAAAATGAATCGATCCTGATTTAGAAATCCCCTTTATCTCTAACAAGGCTTCAGAGGTCACCGAATATGTTTCATCTGTATGTGGCAACGCAGATGTGTCCAATGTATGTACTTGTTTGTATATAAATACATATCCACTCATACAGCCACTATTGGCCACGAAACGCAGTAGACGGTGGAAATGCATAAAAGAAAATAGAGCGAGATCGATTTGTATAGAAATTATGAGTGTACTGAGACAGAAATAGAGAAATAATGAAAGAGAGATATTACGAAAGAGTAAGAACAAACGAGAGCGTACGATAATCAGCAAAATGAGGAGAAATAGAGCAAAAAAACAACGCACGCATGTTTTCCTCTCAACGTATCCGCTGATGCATTTGGTGCATAGATGCATCGTGGCAATATAATTCAAAGATGTGCATAGGTTCGCAACACTGGTCTACTAATATGGGTACGCACATGCACACCGTGACATTGCATCGGAAGGAGAAAAGAATGAAGTGTCGAACGTGGACTGAAAGGAACACAAGTACAGCAACGATGGGATGCAGCAACCGGAGCTGCACCTTCGCTCACGCTTTTTGCTTTTTGCAATCTATTTTTTCTCCCGATTGTCACGACTTCTCGTTACCGGCTGGATGCAGGTGGTGTGTACGCTACGACGTCAGTGCACAATTACCAACGATATGGATTGGACCGGAGCGGCAACAGCAGTAGTAGGGATATGAATTGTGGTTCGAGGCCCTCCGGGCCATCCTGACCTAGGCGCTTTTAGTTTAAATGCATCCCATCTTTGCTTGTGCGGGTGGAGTTCGTGGTGCATCGACTTTATCGCGATGGTTGTTGTATGAATCTTAACATGGCACGCTATTGCCGGTAGGAGGTTAAGGATTGCACCATCCTTTTGTTCACCGAATCAAGCAGGTTTGATTTGTACGATTGGATAATTTATTTTTGAAGTTAGATATTAATAATTATTAAGACATCGTGTGCGCTTAACGCCTATGATACTATTGTTTGCCTATGATATTGGTTGTTTGTAATAGTATTTTTTTTTTCAGATTTCTTGTGGAAAAATGTTCATTAATGAATTGATGCACTAGTCGAATCTTTAAGCGGATAAATCCGTTACACGAACCTTGCAAAACCTGACAAATAACCTGAGTGAACAAGCACCAATCATCCAGTAATGTATTCGTATGACACTTCCGTTCTGCGGTCGTTTGCTTACAACGCAAAATCAGCTGACAAATCTGATCATGCACTCTAGCCATATTTCTAAATGTTGAAAAAAAAAAATAGCTGAGGAATAGTGAAGACAAATTCACAGCTATAACACAATGCTCTGTTACACTTAAACGAACCATGATGCCGTTTGACTCGGAGCTAACACTCAAACCGTAGCAGCACTTGCTAAAGATAAATTGAATCATAAGGAAGCGAACATTCTCTCCTTTGGTGTTCCTCCAAACTGCTGGAAAAGCAAGAGAACAACCGCTCACTACTATTCCAACTACAACTACTATTAACTGATACCACTACCATTGCAACGAGTGCTATGGCAACAAGAGTAAGACTACTCTGATCACTGAGATGCTGACTACATTGGTGAGAAAATTCACGTTAGGATTGCAGTAGTATAAACGACTCGTATCAAGAAACGACGTTTGAAATGGTTCCTGTAAGAAAATTCATGAAGTGCCCAGGATAATTTTCGCAATAAGCGAGAATGGATAGATTCCATGCAAATCAGTGTATTTATCGATACTGCGAACGATTTTGGGGCATATTAAAAATTATCACAAAACAAGTCGTTAATAGTGGTAGCACAGTGCTAAAGAAATTGATAATATTGTAAATATACGTTGTGTGAAAGATTGCACAGGTCGTGCAGTGTATCGATAAAAAATCTCATAACGTCATAAGTGTCTTGATGAATATGGTAAATTAGAAAGTGACGCGTGTGAAGCAAAAAGTGAGATTTATAAGCAAAAGTTCTGAAGAGTAAGGCACAACATGTAAAAGTGCAACATCCAGCTACTTTCTAGTCGGGAAATGGAAACATACATATAATCAAAAATATATCCTAACACCTCATTCGATATAAGGAATTTGTTTATGGCTAGGTTAGGATAAATGAAATCATGTGCAATAAGATATTCACTCGAACATCTAGCTAAATTTCGTTTGATTGAGCGACCTGTGAAGGTGTGATTCAGATCCACAACAAACAACTGACTGGATCGGTTTTGTGAAAAATGTAGAGCCATAGATAACAACAAGAGAGGAAGAATAAGACACTTTGAGTGAAGTGCTAGAACGGTCTTCTCTCAGTTCCTGAAGAAAGGAGCCGCATTCTTGCGCAGAATTTGATCTTTGCATGAAAATCGACATCTTCAACTCGATTGCGCCATCCTTGCCATCCCGGGAATTGAAATGCAATTTATGTAAATTCTAGCCGGCCTGTATATTTTACTACTACAAAACACCAAAAGGACCTACGCACGCACACAACGACGAATTTCAATATGAATGATGAATGATATTGTATCAAGCGAGAGATTACTCCGTGAAGCGATGAAAGATGGAAATGAAGTTATGCTAAGAAAATGAGTTTTATATTTGTTGACCATCACCTGTGCCCCAACGTGAATCACCCTAGAAAGCTGCCTGCGAATGTATACTCTGCTTCGCAATATCTCTTTCTGAGGTGTTAGAAAAATAACTCTGAAGTGAAAAAAGTACTGCGTGGAATGAGATCAAATAAGCGATACAGCCATTGCAATGTATGTCTCTTGAATACGCTCATTAACAACAAATTGACTTATGCAAGCAAAATATGTTCGACAAATAACAGAATACAACTTGGCAAATCAAAACTACATGTACTGGTCTGTTCAGAAATTTCATCCGCATTCAAAAGCTAATCCAAACTTTTGAAATTATGAAAATTTAATTAATACGGTCTGGAGCATATCATTAAAATTGTTGTGTACAAAATTCTTAACGCAATTATCAGAAATTTACAAGCAAGATGAAAGAGTAAGTAAACGGATTTGTTAGAAAGTAATTTTTTTAAATGTTCATTCGTATGATTTCTGTTTCATTTTTCTTAGAATCCCAATGATCGACGCATTCGATACGGCGGATTTTAATCCAGAACTAATCCTGTCCAGTGTGTTCCTAGATTCTGGGTTGGACTTTGTAACCAACATCGATGATATTGGTGATAATATCATAGGTTCAGATCTGTTGCAGCAGTTAGGAAGCACTGTTTTCTATACTGATAATATTACACCGAGTAACAACTGCAACTCTGGCAGTGTAGCTGGTAATGATGTTCATCTCCAACACTCACAAATACAAATGCAGCAACACAACCACCAGCAGCAACAACATCTCGCTTTACATCAAGCGTCTTCTATGCTCTTGCCTAGATCGCGAGTATCTTTGGAGGTAAGTAACTGTAGCTATAATATCATCCAACATTCCATGCATAATTTCAATAAATGCAACCAATATTTTTAATGGTTAATTATGATTTGATGATGTCTGGTAGTTAGAAATAGCTTGACATTGATTTGCTAATATCGTTGCACTGGATTTTAAAGAAAAATACACAAGCTACCAGGCGCCTCCATTTGAATTTGAGAACATTTCATCGAAGAATTGTAAAAAAAAGATAGTTTATATTTCATTTAATATTATTATTTATAAAATTTTAAATAATTCATACTATATATCCAATTTTCTAAATAACGTGGTTCTTTTGTATTGGTGCATTGGTACAGTGATTGTTGAACAATTTCAAATTGTTTTTTTCTAAACGAGGATAGAATGTAACAACAAACAGTCGCATAACAAAAAATATCAACTAATATTGTTCTTCCCTTCTACGCTATGATCTATGCGTATTTCTCGTTTCTCTCCCGCGGTATACGGTTCCATGGTTGTGAGAACATCGTAGTTCATTTCTTGTATGTATAACAGTTGTCATCGAAACGAACTCGTCTACCCATATTTTATCTCTTCATTCAACACTCATCTATGACAATTTCGTGATGATGTGTACAATGCAGATGCACATTTTGCTATACTCATCTAGAGTTACAGATTGAAAAGTGCGTGAGCCAATGGATTCATGCATTTTCTCATAGAATATTAATTGAACACATCTAACCAGGAGGTTACTGTAGAAGTAAAAAACGTTTACATACCGATGACTCCAAAATCTATAGGGTTATACGATTGTCAAAAAAACATGTAAGCCGTTTGTATACCGGCGAAGAAACAAAGAGAGTGTTGTAAATAACAATAGGATGTGTGATTAAAGTGGTTCATTAGTACGTTGAAAATACAATAAATTTTAACATTCTAAAGACATGTTTCTGCTCTGTTTGCTTTTTGAACGTATTAAAGATAACACATTGCTTTTATCAAGTACACATTTGTTGCGCTAGTACATACTAACCCGACGTGAATATTCCGGCTCGTTAGAAATCCTTTGGCTTGATTGCAAACTGGTTTAATTTTATGACAAATATTTTTTTTTCAATAAGTTCTGGTTTATTTGCCTTGTAGGATTGATAGGCTTTTCATATGCAAGTTTAATATGCGTAAATAGCAAAGAAATGTTTAAGGATATTTTTAGGAGTTTTTTTGATAGGCTGGATTTATATTTAATCGGAGTTCTGCAGTCTTTTACGATGGTATAATACAGAATTTCGAATATTTGTTTAATTGACAAAATCAGAGATTTATTGATCTCGATTGATAGTTCTTGGTTTTTTTATCTGAGTGATGACTGTAGCATTTCTTTTACAAAGCATTTCTTTCACAGCATATCAACTTATGGTAAAACTCACTCCATTTTTCATTTAAATCGTTACAGTAAAAACGATTTTTTGTTTCATAATTTACTCCGGGGTATGATGCATGTGAAATTATAATTAGATAATATATTATTCAATCAAAGCAGCCATTCAAAAATGGCCTGACTCCAAATACCGCTAGTTCTATCCCATGTTTTCTAAACAAATAATAAATATGAAAAATATCGTTCCCCATCCCCATGCTATCGCGAGGTGTTCACGCTCCAGAATCAAAAGTCGAGGTCATAAGCAAGCAAAACAAAAGTATACTGAATAATTTTATTAGAAGCTTGGCAAAATCCAACAACAGAAACATGTACTGGAGCAGAAGATAAATTTTAAAATATATTTTCCGCTAGAAAAAATCCAACAGAATTAGCAATGTGAAAAAATCCAAAACGTTTCACCTATCATTGAGTTATATTTTTCATGCTCTTCCAAATGAATCCGCCATAAAAATGGACCTACCTGAAAGCACCACAACCCTCAAGCCCTACTTATAACGCGCTTGTCCTGGTCCTTTTTACACGAAATAAAAGCGAGTTCATCTTGTGCGAGATGAAGCATTTATCAGAAAAACGAGTCCTGTTCGTCGACGTTCTCAAATCTACTCTCTTTCCGCATCCTTTTTTTCTATGCTATCCATTTTTATACATTTTTTGTTGATTTGATTGGAAGGGATTAATTCCGCGCTCCAACCCAACGTAGCATATCAAACTTTTTATTGAAATTAAAGGATTTGATAGAAGATGCAGACGGTTCCCAAGAACGGTAGAATAATTCGAGGACCGTTTAAACAAATTCTAACCATAAACCGGGAAAATGGATGGATTTACCATACCTCCACGATTATTTATTCTTTATATTTTTTTTTGAAAAACCCATTACATCGGAGTGTGTAGCACTCAAACACAATCACTCATACCAAAAAAAGTACGCCTTACGCTTTTTCATATAATTTGTATTCAATTTCCTATATGTTTTTATGAATCTTTTAATTTTACAGAGCTAATTGAATTTACGCCAGTCAGCAGATGGCAAAGCAATGGGAAAGGTTTGTTCGCCATGTTCACCATAGTCCTTTTTTACAATTCGCAGATGAATGTGAATTTTTGTGGCATTATTCAGGTGTGCCTAGAGCCATTAGGACTTATTTATTTTTAGCATCCACATTATTCCTGCATATATATATATATATATATATATATATATATATATATATATATATATATATATATATATATATATATATATATATATATATATATATATATATATATATATTATCTTGATTCTTTCAGAAGGCAAAATTCAAAAATGCCTTTCTGGTGATAAAAGGATCATGTATCAAACAAAGTGCTTCATCCGTCAGAATTGTCTAACGTTTACACGTTTTCACGATTTATAAAAGCACGTGACATGTTTTATGAGTCCTGCTTCGATGTAATTGCCGGCGTTTCTTCAGTGGTTTTCGTTGACTATGCTTCAGCTGACTCCCACAAGAAACGAAGGAACTAAACAATAATGCAACGAAAAATATCAGTTCCAAACTGAACGGCTTCAGAGCTTACTGTGTGCTGCATTCACTCACTTGACCGTGAGTTTAACAGCAACAACGTGCCTGAGCGTTAGATCCCTTGAACACATCAATTCAGGCACCCCAGTCTGCAAAACAATGTTCTTCAAACTGGCAGCTTTGAGGTGCAGTCAAGGAACAGTTACAGTCAGCCGAATGTCTGCTGAACTACTTTCTCTTTATTTTCTTCTCTTCATCAAGTGAACCCGCGTTGCATGCCTTTGGCAATATATTTCGGGATCTTTTCCGTTGGAGGAAGCATTTGGCAAGCAGAAGTCGAGCGACAAGCCGGTCTACCTCGTATTACTGTTCGTAGGACTTAAGCTGTCCCGAAAAGTGTGTCACCAATCAACCACTTTACGCGCGGTTTTCCACTTTCGAACATTCGCAATGCCACATCGCAACGGTAGTCCATCCGTTCAACGTCAATCCACGGCATGAAAACAACGAATTGAGAATTGACCGAGAGAGGAAATGAGTGTGGGTTAATCCTTTTACCAAAAATGTCTACCGCATTCTGCCCTAATTGCAGCAAGTAAAGCGTGGCGAGCGCCCACCCTGCTGCAAGTAAGAATAACGATACAGTGACGCTGGGTGCAGTTGTTTTAGTTTTTTATTTCATTTTTGTTCTTTCCGCTTGTTAATTGCATTGTTACGACGAACGGTAAAGCAGCTGCACTGCAGAATGTATGTAGCCATGGCGCACATGGTTGCAATGAGTGATGGTCCTCAAAGTCAGCTCAGAGGATATATGGCTCACAAAGAAGTATTTTCTACATTTTTGTCATTCAAAGTGCTTAGCTATTGGTTGAAGCGATGGAAAATTTCCATAATCAAGAAACTCATAGAGATCCGCTGGCACACGCTAACTTCCCGTTCTTTTCCATGTGCTTTTATAATGAAGAATTAAGTTCTGCGTGGATAAACATGATGCTGTTTATACGAAAAGCGGAGTGCCTAACCTTAACTGAGGTTCGAATAACACATGTGAAAACATTCAAGAAGAATCAAATACGAGTAATAGCTCACGATGGTTAAACGATTCTATACCCTCAATGATGTTAAAAAACCAAATTGATCAAATAAATATTGCTAAATTGTGATTGACAAATTTAATATTTAGCATTATATTTCAAATTCACTAGAAATGCCAAATTGCTTACTATAATATCTTGTTTTTAATAAAAAATTCGTTAATCTTTTATCTAACGTGGAAAAAGTTTCACTTAATTAAAACATCCAGTATGTCTTTTTACATAACTGAAATCTATTTTACCATCTAACGTATAGCGAAATGGCTTTCGATATGGTATCCCAAGTATCGTAGCATCGACTAAGTTTGACATGCCTGCTCGAAATTGTTTTGTGCAGCCTCATTTACAGGGACATACTCTATTTATGAGAAGGAAGTACCCTTTTTATCATGGAGTAATCTCCTGACGCTATAGGTAGCAATTTTGTAACTTTTTTTTCTCGTTTGCCCGGGGGCCCATGGGGGCTGCCTGAGACCGGGTTTCCTTCGTTGATGCAACAACTCTATAGAGTAGTCCGAACGTTACATTTGGTCCTCTCTTTTATCAGCTACTTCACAACCTTTTCACTTTACAGCGTTTAAGGCAAAAGTTTTAGAGCTGCTCATAACTAAGCTATTTTGCTTCCTCGTGGATATTAAAGAGTGCTTTTTTTATTCTAGCAAACACCGTTACATGGTGAAGAAAGGGCGTAATGGAAAGTGAAATGTAACATAAACCAATTATAGGCTCAGTCAACCTACAATGCAGGATCTTCGTTTTTTACACACTTAATGTGCTACACAATTCATAGAATTTAGTTCGAAGGAATTTTAAAAAGAAAATTTTTAGTTTGAAATTTTTTTAGTAGAAAGAATGTTTTAGTTGCAAATGATAGCCTACATGGTATTTTACGTTGAAAATATCAACATAGATATTAAAAAAAAATTGAAATAAACTAGAATTTACGGTTGCTTTTAATCAAAACGAATGAAATGCAGTGTAGCAAGGTCAGCAACGAAATTTAAGGCATCCAAGTTTAGACGGAATCTAACAGGCAATTCCCTCCCCACTTGAAGTTCTACGCCTCAGAGGAAGGAGGCGTACCCTTTGGTGTGATGCTTTACCCTTTTGCTTCGTAATTCACCACATCCACAGATGCTTTCTGATTTGAACCTATCGTAAATTACACCTTCTTAAGCGCAGCATGTAGCAAGAAATGAATCTAGAGAAACGGCATAGACTCCCAGCCTCCATTCTATATTTCATTTTCTCATTTTGGAGCCCGTTTCCCTATGCCGAATCGTTGATAGACGTTATGTTTCTCTTTCGCCCTCCAATTGCATCGTTCTCGATCTACACGCACCCTATCAGCGCGTTTGTGTCGTCTGTTTGCCAGCACATCCCTTCCAGGGATCCGACTACACTAGGGAAAATGTGTTCAGAAAAACTCTTGAACGTCCAGCCCCTTTTATTTCGCTCGCGATAAAATCTCGACCCTCTACCCTCGGTGCAAATTGCGCTCGAGCGCGTGCCCAGTTTGAGAATGCGTGTGTAACCGCTCTCATTAGGCCCGGTTGCCAGTTTTCCAGTGCGTCGAACATTCTAAATAGAGAACGTAAAAAATGCACTATACCTCAATCCACCGAACGACGCTAACCAAACTGGCCAGAGAAGGATGCATGTGCTAATATGCCTTCCGCCGAGTGTTTGAGGTATGAATGTAACAAACACTATCGGTAAAAAAAACTATTCACACACACGCGTACGTACGCTCCCTTTTGGTATTGCTATTTGTATTGTATATCCTTCTCAACTAAATTCCATGTGTTGGCTAGAAAAAGGTCCTTTCAGTAGTCATCCAACAAATTATGCAAAATCTTTGAAGCACGTACGTGATAGAAAAAGAGAATTGTATCAAGTGACAGCGTAACAGAGTCCGAGAGAGGAAAGAACGAAAGGGAGAGAATACAAACACTAAGAGAGTGGCATGCAGTTAATGTCTGTCCAGAGCTCAATTTCCCGGGTGTATTTTCTAGTTCGTAGCACGCACTAATACAATAGAATCGCAAAGGACATAATCCGATATTAGGCGTGTGTGGGTAACAGATAAAAAAGAAAAACACACACACTATGCCGTGAAAGACGTACCAACGCATGCAACTAAAACTGCATCTGCATGTTCATGTGCAATTGTAGCCGGGACCCGGGACACCGCGAGGCTTCTGATGATTTTCGTCCACCCACCATAACCATGTATCCAACCGTTCCAACGTTCCGTTGCAAGGTATTTAACAACCTTCATCTACCCTTGCGGTACTGATAGCTGATGGAAAAAAATTAGGAACCATTCCCAATCAAATGAGTCTTTGGGCTCTCCGGTGTCCACCATTTCATCAAGCGTATGTACGCGTGGAAATTTAAGTGCGAATTTTTGCCTCTTAGCATATTTTATCCGCTTCTACTCGTGCAGTAGTACAGAACAGAATGGCATGAAAAAGAAAAGTTTAAGTTTATGCTCAAAAGAATGTTGAAAAAGTTTCGCCGTTATCACGATTGCGTCATCAAAAAAATACATTAGAAGTTAGATTGTTTCACCTTACCTGGAATATTTGATCTAGACTTTAGTAAGCAGGATTATCTTGACAGTTTTACTAACCTTGACGAAGCCAAACTGTTCTATCACGAGTGATTTCACATTGTTTTTCTCCAAATCTTTTATCGACATGTAACAAAGCCACGAATTATGTAGAGGGTTTTGTAGGGTTCTCAGCAGATTTTGGAGTAGCATCAGTCTATCCTAAATAGACGTAGTGGAAAATGGGCCCTAAACACATCGAATTCGAAAAACTATTCACTTGATTTACGGACCTTCTTTTGGTTCTACCCTCTCGCACCACCCAAACAACTGAAATCCATTTTGGAACCCTTCGTCATGTTATTGTTTCTAGCTTCTCGTTCTTGTACCGGTTTTTTGCCAAACGCAATATCATGATCCTAGTCGCGTTGCACAGCAGATGGACGGTGTCCGGTTTTAATTTAACCTTTGCCTCACACTTCTTGGCATTCCCCAATTTTCGGACCATGGGCTAACGGGCAGCACACACAACAGATCTGGGAAATTGGGTGGTGATGCATTCATCAGTTCCTCATACCGGAATTTCCAGTGTTACGGGACGTCACGAAAAAGGGACAAGAAAGTGCGGTCGAACCTGCCATTTACTGTAGAAGAATCACAAAGAGTCCTTGCCGTCAGACACAATCACACCGAATCTAACACCAGAACCACATTGTTACTAGGGTCACAGTCTCGTTATTTTAATTTCAGCACAAACTAGTTTTCCCGTTTTCCGCTTCACATTACAAATCCCGAAACTCGTTGCCAAAGTATTCGTCGAATCTACAAGCTGTGCATTCATAGCAGGCCTGCCGTGGTGGACAAAGGTACAAAAAGTTGCATCGTAGGGCACCTACGGAACGAATAAGAAGAAAAAAAATGTTTTAAAACTCACCAACACCGCGATAGATTTCCAAAAATATTTCACTAAAAGCAATTCCACTACGAAATGTAGTAATGAAAAACAAGACACGAGACAACGGCAAAGTTATTCGGTCGCCTGGAAATTGCTTGAGGGCGAGAACACATGTGTACTTTAAATGTACAAAATCATTTTACATCTGTTCCTTGCGCGTGCACGGTTAATGTAACCGATTTCGTTTATTTGTATTAGTACTTCACATAGTTTTTTTTTCTTTATTGGGACGGACAAGCCGTATGGACGACTCTACGTGAGCCGCCGACGTAATATACAAAGGGCATTTACTCCCTTTCTTTGCCTTATCCCGGGCATACTCAGTTGAACTTCACATAGTTGTAACGCAAAGTTTTTTGTCCATAGTTGTTCACATAATTGTAGTTTTTTGACCCCTACAGATTTTTTTGTTGCAATTATTGCCATATCACCTTTAAAATCCTTAATTTAGATTTTTTACCTTAATAACAAAATAGAATATTGCCCTACGGGTTGTCATGAATCTGGAAAACTTTTTCTATTTTTCCGCTTTTATAATTACGTCAGAAAACAACTAAGAGTTAGACAAGGCACAGTTTCTATTGCTAATAGGCAAAATGTTGAAAGTGGCAGTTTCTCATCCACCGATCTGCTCAATGCTTTTTTCTGTCGCTAAGCCCCGGGCAGTTGATATCATAGATGAGTCAGAAGTGTGTGTCGTGATGGAAATCTAGTCTCTTATGACTTTCTAGGATGTAAGGAGTTTGGAACTTTCATATAATTTCAAGTGACGGTTGCACTAGAGATAGCGTAATTTGGCAAACATATCTCAAGTATTTCATCAAATTTTCTCATTTTCACGAAGAAACCTTTTTTCACGACACATTTTTGCTGGTTTTACATAATAAAATTGCTAACATATACAGGTATATAACATAATTTCACAACAACAAAAAACGTGCAAGTTGATTCAATTAATTGTGATGTTGAATGAACATGTTGCAAAACTCTACAATAAACATTAACTAGTCAATAAAAAAACACACACACACTTATTGACATTATAATTACCAAAAATATGCGAATGGGTACATTTTACTAGACGCTCATTTGCTTGTAGCGAAGTCTGTTTATTGTATCTTTTACTTCAGCACTTTTCACAGACTCTTTAATCGACGTATTATAATCGTTTAACCACCTAGATTACCGTTCACTGACAAAACAGAACATTGACATTGGTAAAAAACAAAGGTATAAAAATAATCGCTCTTCACGTTTTACAATCACTTTAGCTCAATATTTCGTAGACATGCGAATCTACCGGTCCCCATTGCGCTGATGTCCCTGTATCTTTGTGTAGTACTCGATCTCAAAAAAGAAGGCTCAATATTGGAACAAAAAGAAACTGATAAAGAAAAACAAATAACAACCAGCATAAACAGCTAAATACCTTTGCAGAAGCACCACTGCCCCAGTCGATTTGCCATCCATTCCGTTATGTTTCGCATATGTATTCTTACGTATAAAATCCCGCAGTTCAACAAGGACACGTTGTAAAATACAAAATAAAAACCATATCTCACGCCAAATGTGAAAAAATGCGGCGCGATAAAGGGCCAAGTGTGAAAACCCCACCGAACCGAACTGTTCAAACGAGCCCCAGGGAACAGCGCGTTCAAATTGGCGTATAAGATCCACGGTTGCGATTTCAATGCTAATTGAATCTGTACCGTAACCAGCGGCGAGGTTGTATCGTGTTTTTTTTTGTTTGGTTTCGTTCGCACCTCACCTATAAATCCGGAAATCAGTCAAATTAAATCACCTCGTGGGGAATCACACAACGCTCCGGTGTTTGACTAAGGTTGCGAGCAGCAAAGCGCAAAGCAAGCATAAAAAAGCAACGACCACAAAAAGCGTGCCGAGCAGAAGAGAGGCACGAAAATGCAATTAAAAATAAGAGCGAAAAAAGCTTCCATAGCCTTGCAAAAAGATAACATTGTGCCAGTTGTTTGAAACAATTGTAGTCATCCGAGGGAGAAATGGTTTATCGCGTCGTGCCGCACCGCCAACATTGGAATGCTCCAAATGGGAAAGAAAATAAAAGCGATCATCAAAAGGACACACTTTGATTGCACGCCCTTTGCATGGCAACCGTTTAGCGAAGGTGGCGGCGAATGGACCGAAACGACGCACGGAACGGGCAATGTAACAGCTTAACCGCCTGTATTTGCCAATCTCCCCAACGGCCACGTGCCACTTATGCGGAAACGAGGAACCGGTAAAAAATGGCAACGAGCAAAAAATGAACTCCACTGAATGGAGCATATTTGATGGTTGTGTTTTATTTTTTTTTTCATCGCTGTCGTCGCGATTCGCCTCCACGTGGTTTCCCTTTTTATTCGCGCCAGATTCCCAGTAAACCAATCGCCCGATGACCAATAACGTCCTGCCGCCGAGAGCAAGCAACAAGTGAGGAGTGCTTTCCTTTTTTTTCCCGCCACGCTCTTTCAGCAGATGCTAATTTTGGCAAAACTGTTTTTGGCCATGTGCTCGGTCGCTTGCCAGCAAGGACCGTCAGGCGTCGTCGTCCACTGTCGACCGTGGCAAAGACCAATCACCCTCGACGCCTACCAGCCAGAAGGGGATAAGGCGAGTGCGGTGCGCTGGGATTGCAGCTCGTTTTCGCACATTTCTCACACGGTACCCGTGGTTAGGTGAGGGCGAAAAAATCCACAAAAAAGCCCAAATAAAAATCCATCTCCGCCTGTCCCGAGGTCGCCGCAACCGGTGGCCAACCGCACGATGGAGTGGGATAATTGTTTAACTCTTCCATTTTTTTTCAGCGTTGATTTTTCACCGTTTAAATCGCTGGCGGTACAAATCGGTCGCTTCCAGCACGAGACACATCGGGATCGCCTGGGTTCACCGGTCCATCGAGCTTGTCCTGTCGACCGTCCTTACGGACACTGCCCTTGGCGGGAAAATGCTTTTTGTTGAACGATTTTTTAGCCTGGTGTTTATTTTTGCGCCGTTTCCAAAACTGGCGCTCTGCATCAGCAATCCGCAAACAGTCGTTAGCGAACGAAGTGTGCTAATCCCCTTCGACCGATTCGCAGGTGGATGACTTCCGCGGGCCTTGTCGTGTGGTACCAGGGAATATCGTTTTAGCTGGCAAGGATTCGACGCCACAGGGCTTTGCAGAGAATGAAAGGGTACTGTTTTTCTTTTCTTTCTGTTGCTTCTCCCCCGACTGCCCGGAAGTTGCTTTCAGTTTCAGCTTAGTTCATTGCCTTTTCCCCAATGATTTGTTCTTTTCCTTGTTTTGATTGCGCTTCGTGCAACCTGTTGGCGCCGTGGGTTCGGTCTTTGGGCGACGGGATGGTTGAAAAGAGGAATAAAAAATGCGCTCAACGGTATCCTTGTCCATTTGTTGTTCGTGTACGTGCTCTGCATACACATTTTACTGTACAGCATTCTTTGGCCGGTTCATCATGTTGAAGTTAATCGATGTTTTCGCATAGGAAAAGATTGAAAACATAAGCGAATAAATACTGCTCTACGCGTTATAGTGTAATAATTTTGACGATCTCTGCGTCTAGATTTAATTTACGTTCCTAATGAAACTGCCAAGCAAGACAAGGTGATATCGAGTATTGTTTCTAACTATGTTGAAATTTACCATCCGATCTACAACTGGCAGGTGTTATACATTTCTCGAACGCTTTCACCTTTCACTAATTTAGCAAATCGCTTGTCACGTTCGTGGCGTGAATGATGCCAAGACGGAATTGATTCAAAAAGCGACAGTGCCCTTGATCCAACGGTAGAGAGCTGACTGCTTGTAACCAATCGAACGATCGGTTCGATGGAGCGATTCGTCATAGCTAAAAGCGTTTTTCTCTCGCCTATTTGGCTTCTTTAAGTCGTGCTCGATACATGCTGAGGGTTTGATCTTTTTTTTCCAGCCCCAGAAACCCACCGATGAAATGCACTACGAATCGTTCTCTGGTGATTACACAAAACCGCAGCTTGCACCAACAATACCGTTAGCAATGATGGTTCCCCAGCCCCAGCAGCAACAACAGCAACCATGCAAATGCGAATTCTGCGAGTATCTTCAGGCGAATCGGATATCTCTCACCGGGGATCACTTATTTCAGTGTGAGTTTTGTGGAGAAGGATTCTCCAATCAAACCAGCTTTAACAACCATCGATGCGGCAGCACGGATATCCAGACCTATCGCTGTGAAAACTGTCACCAAGAATACGGCGGCTCGCGGGCTCTATCGAACAGCAGCCATTGCGAACCAAAAGGCAAATGTGATATTTGCCATCGCAGCTACGTGCAGTCTCTACCAGAGGAACAGGCAGCATATGGTCCACTTGTGGAAACTCGTACCTCGCCGATGGCTCCAAGATCCACAGCGGCTCCGATAGGTGATGTTACCGGAGATTCGATTGTAATGGCACCAACGATGATACTTACATCTCCCGAACATTCCACTGGGAGTGATACCACTGGCAATACCAACGTGTGCTCCATTGCGAATAGTCCTATCGAACAGAACGCTCTCAGCAGTATTGATCCGTTCGAGTCGGATAGTGAAAGCCTTGGTAAATTTTTCGCAGCTGACTTAACCTCAGGCTCGCCGGGTACCACAAGCCCTGCGAGCAGCGCAAATACTAACACCAATATTGAGTCTCTGTTGCAAACAACTTCCTTGCATCACCCGGAGTCGGCAAAGACGTACTTCATACTCGGGAATGTAGAGCAGTTGCAACAAATGCATGCAGCGGCCAACGTAAACCAACCCAGCACCATTCTTCCGGCGACAAACGGTAGTTTAGATCATGGCCCGGAGCCATCATCCGCACCAGGCCTTCAACAACCTTTGGTTCAACCAACTCTTCTGCAGAGTGCGGCACCGGCTTCGACGAGTTCACTATTATCGTGCGAGCACGAAGTTACTAGTCTCCAGCAATACGATCACTATGATGATGAGGACTACTCGTCCATGTCCGAAGATGAAGCTATTGTTCCAATAGTAAATATGTCGAGGTTTTATATACGACAGTAGCTAATTGGTATCTTTCAATTACAGGAGCCGTATGCCAAATCACCAAATCAGGATCACGCCAAAACCGAGTTACCCATCCAGGAGACGATCGTTGATACCAGCACGGGCGTCAACGATATCCCTGTGTCTTCGACGTTAGCCCTAGGCGGGCAAAGCAGAGATAATGCTCTTGCGGATAGACTGCTGGTAGCTCAAGGCGTCGCTCAGTATCAACATATCCATCATCAATACCAACAACAGGCGTTGCAGCAGCAGACCAACGTCTCGAATAGTGCTGTGTCTGCGACCCGACCGGATGATGACGAAGACGGAAAGTGTGACTCATCGTCCTCGCTCGGTATGTTCACGGGCACCTTACAGGAAGGAACCGTGAGGGAAAGCGATCTACAAGCCACCCATTCTTCGGCCAGCCAAAGCTTCAACCCAGAGCGACCCTACAAGTGTCACATCTGCGAGCGGTCGTACCGCAACCAGAAAAATCTCAAATCCCACCTGAAGGTCCATGAGGGCATTCGGGCATATCAGTGCGAAATTTGTGGTAAGAATTTTTCAGGATCCAGCTACTTGGTGATTCACCGTCGACGCCACACTGGAGAAAGGCCGTTCAAGTGTAGCACGTGCGGGAAGGCTTTCGTCGACTCGCGAGCCCTGGCAGTACACACTAGGCTGCACAGCGGCGAACGGCTCAAATGCGAAAAGTGCGAGAAAACGTTCTCCAGCGTGAGCGCCCTTACCGTTCACAACCGCTTGCACACAGGAATTCACCCGTACAAATGCGACCTGTGCGGGAAAACGTTCCCGCAGTACAACAATTTGAAGCACCATATGAAAAAACACGACCAAGCCAACACTCCAGAAAAACAGCCACAACTACCGAACAGGACTATGTTAGTAGCTGCACAACTAGCGAACGGAGTGAGCACCACGAATGGAGCAGCTGGCGTGCCGGGGTGCCTAGAATCGGTCCAGACGGAAGGAAAGATAAACGGTAACGGCCACATGGTCGCCAGCTCTACCACGTGCTCTTCTTACGAGTACAAATGTCATATCTGCAACAAGCTGTACAAAAGCTCCGGTGACTTGCAGGAGCACCTCGGTCAACACAGCAAGGATCGCCCGAATCAATGCGAGTTCTGCTCGAAGGTATTCCCACGCTCATCACACCTCATCATCCACCGTCGCCGGCACACGGGAGAGCGTCCTTTCAAATGTAAATACTGTGACAAAGCTTTTGTGGACTCCCGCGCCCTTTCAGTGCACACGCGGCTGCACACTGGTGAGCGGGTGAAGTGCGAGATCTGCGAGAAAACATTCGCCAGCTCCAGCGGGCTTATCGTACATCGGCGAATCCACACCGGCGTGCATCCGTACAAGTGTGATTATTGCGAAAAGTCCTTCGCCCAGTCGACAGCTCTTAAATACCACCTCAAGAAACACGACACGGCCCTATTGCCTACTACAACCACCCCAGAAAGGGGCGAGGCGATTCTAAGATACCCGGCGTTGTCGCAAAACGGCAAGGCAGATCTCAACCAGGAGACACCTTGTGGAGAGGACTCAGCGGGGAATGGCAACAATCGGTATAAATGCCCCGTCTGCGGCAAGTGCTTCCGGTCATCTGAATACCTGGTGCGTCACAGGCGAACTCATAGCGGCGAGCGACCGTACCAGTGCGAGATTTGCGGTAAGAACTTCTCTACCATGAGCTACTTGGTGATCCACCGGCGGCGGCACACGTCCGAGCGGCCGTACAAGTGTACCTCTTGCGAGAAAGCCTTCGTGGACTCGCGTGCCCTGCAGGAGCATGCCCGGTTGCACACCGGTGATCGCGTCCGCTGCGAGATCTGTCAAAAAACGTACTCCAGCGTTAGCAACCTGATCGTGCACCGGCGCATTCATAGCGGCATTCACCCTTTTGAGTGCGACAGCTGTGGCAAGTCGTTCGCTCAGAAAAACGCCCTTAAGTATCACCTCAAGAAACACATCAAGCAGAACTAGACTGATCGGTTCCCGACGAGCTGCAGTTGCATGCTGTAAGCACGATGACGCCGACGACGACGTCACTGCAACTGCCATTATTTCCTTTGTTTCTCTAACCTTTTTTTCGAAGGTATCGTTTGGTGCCCTATCCGTGTCCACAGAGTGCATGAGCGATTTCGATATACATCATTTCCATATACACACACTACTGCTTACACCACTTCAACACGTAAAATATAACTCACCCACAACACCCCATAAACCCGTTGCCATAACAGTTTTGGTAGCGTTAGATGCTCGTGGTGTCGTAGTGTACAAGTAACATCTCGTCGCTATAGCTGTCGATTTTTTGACATTTCGGCTACAACGAAATTTAGTTTAGGTTAATGTACTTATGCGAAGCATCGGCCCGGGGCTTCCGCTGGTACAGATTTAATTGTGAAAACACAAAAGTCTTTCCTTTAGAACTCAAATTATCCTAGTTATACCGCCTTCCGGCGCAAATGTAACACCACTTGTTTCAACGCAATCCAAGCTACATCTCATAACAACTTCAATAGCCATAAGCCATCTTCAACTTCAATACAATATAGATATATAAATATAGCTCAGAGCCAATGTAATGTAAAAGTAACGTGTGCAAATAATTCATGTTTCAATATACAGCCCCAAATCCCCACAGTCATACAGGTTGACACTCTACCAGCCACATACATTATCAGAACCCTCATACAGCGATTTTATTCCAAGCCACATTTCACGTACTATTACTTCCACATGCAGCAGGTACAAGCAAGATAGAAGCCCAACTACCGACTATAGGCCATAAGAACAATAGTGCAACGTCCAAAATACAACTCCCTTCCCTCCACCCCCACCCACCCAAAATATAAGCAAAACAAAATTAAACGAATGCCGAAAGACATTCACCCCACATCGTGTCGCTAATTAGGTACTCTGAACCCCGATAAAGTGATTCCTAACAAACATATAAGTTTTTTTTATTTCGACTTAACAGTATTTTAAAACAACAAAACATAAATGCCAAAAGAAACAGATAGGAAACGACAACAGAAAACAAACATTTTGTACAAAAGTCCATGCGGGACAGAAAGAAGACGGGATAGATTCCAAGAAATGAAGCAAGAAGATTTTTTTAAAATGTTGCACGATAAAAGGTCGACGGTACATCAGGTTATGTTTAACTCTTCCAATCAGATGACAAACGGTGCATACCACAAGCGGTGAACACCTTATGCTGAGTTCTTGCAGAAAATGTTCGCCAAGGAAATGTGTAGCAAAAAGTACGAAAAAATAAAAAAGACAAATCGAAACATAAAAAGGGGAAGTGCTTCACATGGAAAGAAACTGTGTTATGAATCAGTGACAACATTTAACGCATGGATTAGAAAATACTCATGTGGTGGCAACACAAAGGGATTATCTCAACAACACCTGTTTATCGAGAAAATCAAACTGACTGTTTTCCTGTGCACACTGCAAGCAACATTTTACAGCACGTCCATTTTTGTGCACACGCGCAAGCGATCATAAATCAATCAATTAATTCACTTGGGTTTGTAGGGAAAAAACAGTCTTCCGATGCCCAGTTGTAACAAATAAATGATTCACCCCTCTTTTCTGCACTGCAAAAAAATGCATACACCCGTTGATCTTAATCTTTACCATTGCTATGTTTATTCATATTTATGATACCGGTACAGGAAGTCTCTTTACTCGTTTCACAGGATAAAGGAAAAAATTTTAAAAAAATGTAGTGCCGGAAGCTATTCGTCGTTTACAACCGCTGCAAAAGTGAACTGAAGAAATAATTGAGAATAGAATTCGATTGCGGCATTTACATCACCAGAACGGTGGGTGCTTATCACGCTAAGATCGTTTCTCTCTTTCTTCTGCATGAAGCATACAAACCCTGTAATGCGGTGAATTGAAATTTAAAATATCAGGTGAAAGATTTAAGATAGCAATAACAAACTGCTTAGGGTAAATTTCTTAAAGCTGCAATTTTCAACAACCATTCCCCCTTTTAGCAACTACTCCATCTATCAGAGAGTACGTAATTGCTTCATTTCAACACCATCGAGACTTTGGTTCTTTGAGCGCGATCTGAATTCGGTTTTCGTTGATATGAATAATCTAATCTACAATATGCAACGGAAGAAACAGTGCACGGGTTTGAGTACAACGGACTCTTCTCATCTTCTACTTTCTCAATCAACTTCCGATAATGTTCATAATGCTCGTACACTCCCTCACACCCAGTGCACTCCTCCTCTACGGTATGTTGATTGATTAGGTAACTGTTCAAAGAAGAGCCCCGAAGTTGCTAGATCTTTCTAATTGCTCACAGCAGCTTAATTTCATTTTTTCTGTGTTAATCTGATGCACCGAGAACATATCTGGGTCGGCTGATGGAAAATTACTGGAAGGGTTGGTTGTACAATACGAGAAGAGAAGTTTGAATACACGAACTCTCAGTGAAAGGTTTCCTCAACTCTCCACGGTTATTAACGGTCAAGCGCAGAAATACCACTGGACAGTCCCCAACGTGCTTCAAGCGTGTGAACGCTCTCAGCTGGAAAGTTTCACGATGACCTTTGCCTTGGGCCAAATTTTGAGCGTATGCTAATTACGCGAGCCTTGTCCGCAAGAAAAAAAACGATACAAACTCACGCAGAAAGGATTAATTGAATACGCCATAAAATAGGATGACAAACGTGCCATTCTTTTTACAGGTACTGGAGGTCTCCCTACAACGACGTGCCAAAATAGATGCCCTTGAGTTACTGGTGATGTTTCGAAGGGATTTTCCCACGAATGAACCTTCTTTGCAACCCTAACGGTCAGTTTGTCTCACTGTTAACCAAAGCAAAATGACCAACCGATCGCCTGAAGGAAAACAGCCGAGAATAGTCGAGTTGTCCAGCCAAATTTTCTTACTCTTGGTTTTGTGCTTCTTTGGCCGTCCTTTGGCGAGGTGGTCACATCGTAATAGGAAGGGTTGTTTACCTTTCCGTAACGATGCAGAGTCACAAGCTGTGCAGGATCACGAAAAAAGGACGCATAACATCAAGCTGATGCATTATCATATAATAATGGTAGCAAAAGAACAGTTCCTGTCTCAAGGCAAAAGCGATGTAGACGGAAAGGTTACGAAATCCTTAGAAAGGATGACGACAGTTGTCATTTGTTTGCGCGGAAGAAATTGATTTACAAACACTAAGACGCTGCACCCTTTCATTTCTGACCATTTCTCGAAGCAACCCTTTTTCGTCCGTTCGGCCGAGGGGTTATACCTTTTTTTATTCACGGAACCAGTTTTGCCTCAGCGATATCTTTTTTTTTGTGGTTTATTAGTACACTCCTGCTTAACGCATCGGTTGAACTGGGTAAATGACTATCGATATCCTATTTCTACGACCGGCTTGCTCGTTCGGGGCCTGATCGTGTAACCGAAACCTTAACGTAAGACCGTCCATTAAACTGTGAACTGGACAGCTTGGTCAGTCCTTCGTACCTTCAACCAGCACTTCGGTTTTATGCCAAGGTTTTTTTGAACTATATTGTAAATCTATTGTAAAAAAAAACACACTGAAATAATTTTTTTCCAACACATTTACTTATTCGATGTATCCACCAGATGGAATTAGGTAAGACTTATTTTTAATTTAAGTTGTTCCTGCCGATGAGATGAAACGAAAGCGATAGAAAAAAAGCATCTAATGAATACGTGTCGAGTCTCGGACAACTGGTTTATTTTCGTGTTTTTTTATGTTTTCTATTTCTGCTTACTCCAATACGACCGATTTCACAAGTACTCACAATCATATGCTGTACGTAGTTTTGATGATCCGTTAAATCGTTTCGGTAAGTTGCGCTTTCTGTAAACAAAAAAAAATTATAGGATGAAGCGATCCACAACATAACGTAATAAAAATACACAAAAAAAACAATTCAAATTTGACCTGGAGAGGTTAACGTTTTTAATGTAGGCCGACCACTGGCTTCCTAGTCACTACTTGGCCATGGGTGGGAAGAATGAGTTATTACCACTTTCTACCGAAATACGCCCCAAAACAGAGAACACGAAAAAAAACTCCAATTACCACACGGCGGCCACGCTGCATACGCACCGTCTGGTTGCTGAGTTGATCACATAAAAAACGGACATAGCGTTTATGCCCGCGTGCTTCGTTATTTTTCGACCAGCACAAGCTTCACTTGGATAAAGGTCTATATATATATATTGATATATATATATATATATATATATATATATATATATATATATATATATATATATATATATATATATATGTATATATATATATATATATATATATATATATATATATATATATATATATATATATATATGTATATATATGTATATATATATATATATATATATATATATATATATATATATGTATATTTCTATATATATATATATATATATATATATATATATATATATATATATATATACATATATATATATATATATATATATATATATATATATATATATATATATATATATATATATATTATATATATATATATATATATATATATATATATAAATATATTTATATATATATATATATATTTATATACATGTATATATGTGTGTGTATATATACATATATTTCAGCTCGCTTAGCGACTCTTGTTTAACTTGCTGTAATTTTACTTTCTTATGTTTCCTTGTGCATTTTTCAAAGCGTCTAGCAAGGGGCGATGTAGCACAACAGATAGAAAACTGTGGCATTATACCAACACGGTAGCTAACAAGCCTACACAAAACATAGTTCAGGGATGTGAGATTAATTAGATTAAAAAGATGTTAGGCAGACATGGATCGAGTGATTTTTTTTCATTGAAGCGAATTGGACTAAATTCAAAAATGGGCCAAGTTTTGGTACAAACCTTTTATTTTACACACTCATTTTACGCTTGGGGCTCATAGGTGCATATCATCCAGCACTTTGAACTTTTATAATTCCAATAAATAATACAGAACACAAAAAATGTCGCTGCAGATATGTGCAAAAGTGGAAGTAACTTCAACGATGCCTCAGGCAAGGAAATGAGTACACCATGGCAAAGCGGAAAAGGTTCATTTCTGCTCATCACCAAAATTGTTACATCTAGTTGTTTAGCGCACGGTTACTGATAAGCAGATACCGTATTCATAATCTCATTTTTGTATTTCATTTTAACGATCAATCGAAAGTAATCACAAAATTCTTGTAAAAACACTGGCAATTATCCTTCTGCTTTGCAATAGCGGCTAAAACGTAAATAACGTTAAGCATTTCTGCCGCTGCTTGGAATCGGTTAGCAGAGCATGATGAATAGGGTTTGCTCCATCTGTCTACATTCAGCTTTTCTAATGCTCCATTTGAGCATCTATTTCTGTCTATTCCCGCTGCTACCTTTTCTTGCTTTCTGTTCATATTCGCGGGCGTGTGATGCTGAGAGCAGGCGTCGTGGAGTCGTGAAAGCTTTCATTCCGCCTGCCGAAGGCAGAGAATGCAGACATTTCCTCGAGTCTTTGTGCACGAACTGCAGCTATGCTTACGCGACGTTGTTAAAGTGAGATATTGAACTAGTGGTAAATTATAATAACTAAAATAATAACACAAAACATATAATTTCGCAAATATCAAAAAACCATAGTTCCATGTTCATGTAAATCACATTGTGTTCCGTGCAAAAGTGGTGGAGTTGATAGTGTAAAAATACAACGATTCCGTGGCTCGGTTATCTTTTCTTGTATCAAGGGAGTTTGTGTTACACAAAATGCTGCAATTATATGTTGAGTTTGTGCTATTTATTGTTAGCATCCCGTTGGGTTTAACCTTGCCGCAACATTCTGCGCAAGAAGGTTGCTTAGAACCTACACGCCCGCACAAATCTCGTTGCGAGCTGTACTTTCGCTGTTCGCTTTTACCTTCGAAAACCGCCGTTTGGATTACAACCCAATGTCGAAAGGGTTTGGTGTATCAACATAATCTCAACTCCTGTGTTGTTCCAGGTGCGTATGAAATTAATGACATGCTAACGTAAAGATCAGCATCTCGGCAAAAATATATTAAAAAATTGAATAGAATAAGTAGAGCAGAGTACCATCATCAATTGTTTGAGATGGATTGTCTTTGTGACTAATTGGTGCTCTACTTCTACAATTCATCTTCAATTTACAAGATTCATAACATACAAGCTACGATTCAAACGGAATTGCATAGAATATAAGATCTGAATTTTATGTCAAATTATTCAAATTCCGATCCAAAAAAATCAAACAAATACTGAACTGTCCGCTAACGGTAAAAAATACTGCTAGAAAATGTTAAGCAAAAAATGAACCTCTGACCTCAATCGACCTAGGAGATGAAGCAATTCATAAAGTTATAAAATGAGCTTTACGGTACCGTTCAGTAGGATAGATTTTTTTAACTCAAATAACACACACAAAGCAATAGGCTGTCGATAGCCGCCTTTAATATTCGCACTTTTTACAGCTTCCCAGAATACGTGGATGCAAAACCCATCATACTTCCTAGCACCGACTGATTGGTCAATTTTGTTTCCCATTCTTTCTCCTGTAACCGACACAGACAGCGATTGGCAGTGCGATCTTCCCTCGGAATTGGAACATAATAATAGCACGGACCGGTATCAAGCAATCGTTTATAGCACCGACAATCTTCACCAACAGGCACTTCCGCCTAGTCGATCGCCTCCAACTACGAATCGAAATGCCCAGTTGATGGATTTCAAACTTGCACAGCACCAGCTGCCAAAAATTGAACAAAACGAATTTTTCGTTCTACTTCCCCAAGAACCTATTAACGAGACACATTTAGCTAACAGCTATTCAGAGGGTGAGAAATTACAGTCTAGCAGCGTGAAAAGGACGGTTGAACATTCGAATACGAACTCATTTATGCACCATCCCTCGAATTTTAAGACGCTTCCCCTCCCGCGTGATGTTCAAGACGGGTTATCATCAAGCGTGGAGCAGTCACCGCCGAAACCTTTGGACATATTGAGCTCTTCGTTTCAGAGTCCCTTGCAAATGGACTATACCATTCTGAGCGCTGGGCAAAGCAACCATGGAAAACTACCATTGCCGCCAAATGGCAAAATTCATCCGGAGCATTTGACGCAGATTATTAATCAGCAGAAACAACTGAATCGATTTGTTACTCATATAAAACAACAGGGCGTACCCATTAGCGGAGTTGATGGCTATGCTCCGTTGGAAAATAAGTTAGTGTTTTCACGCCAGCCGGCACTGACCGACGATCATATAGCTGCAGATGATGGTGAGCATAGGCTACACCACCAGCAGTTTCACACCAAAGGAGACAAAAATCCCACAGGGAAAGAGCCATATGTATCGGAAGACATAATTAAAAGCATTCTTCAAATTTCGCATCAAATGATCGCCAACCACCACAAACCATCAGTAGCAGAGGAACTACAAGAATCGGAACATAATTTGTATACTATCACCGAAGAAAATACCTCAACAAACTTGCCTATTGCATTACAACGTGTCACGCCCTCAAAATCAAAAATTACAGCTACCTTTAATTCGAAGCCCATCTCGATAAGCTTCACCAACCCATATTCCTTAAGTCATACTGCTGTGTACGATAATCTGCGCAACCAACCCTTAAATGAGTCGACCTACTACAGTACGTTTCAACCTATGCTCTACGATATATATGGCAACAGATTCGTTTCTAAAGATGCTTTATCGCAAGCAACACCGCAGGTTAATCAGTATAGGCCGTACTTATCTTCGACGACTCCACCACCATCACTGTTGCATATCTTTCCAGTCCGAAATTATCCTAACTTTATGTTACCGTATATATCACCGACACAAAGCTTTAAACCTGCAGCTTCAACTATAATGAGTACACAGAACACGAATTATCAATTACCAATTTTACTTCAAATGCAGCACAATTTGACGGGTCAAGATGTGACAAGCAACGCCCTCGATCGTGTAGAGGAATCTGATGAAAGTAGTGATAGTATTAATTTGGATAGTGATCAAAAAATACTGTCTAATGAATCTTCAGATGAATCTGAACAGATCGAGGCGGAGAATACGTCTAAGCTAAGTAGTGTTCCCGATGCATCGTTCAAGCATAAATTGTATACTCAGGCCCCTGTAACTTTGGAGTACAATTCTTACAAAGACAGTATAGTGCCTCTTCTTGATACTAATCCAAGTGATGTACGAATTTCGGTCGCGATGTGTACACTTGGAAGTCGGGAACCTAACAAGACCGATTGTTTCAAGTACTTTGTCTGTAATCCTCACAATGGAGCTTTCCAATCGTTTACTTGTCCATCGTTTACGGCTTTCAACAAAGATTCCCGCCTTTGTGACACAGCATCGTACCAAGTCTGTATGACCCAAAAGATTGATGTTTCCACAAATCGGCCGGCTATACTTTACAAGGGCTCATTATCGCAGCATAGTTCGCATCTCTCAAAGAACGACTTGTTAACTGCTCAGAAATACGCAGAGCTCATACGGTTGGAAGCAAACAAATTACTAACCCGTAATAGCATGCCTTTACCACCGGAACAGGTAGTAGTAATGCCGGGGATGCACACTGTTAGCACTGCTGTTCTCGATGCTGTGAAACCAACCGGGAAGATTCGTCGAAAGTCATCCTCGGGAAAAAAAAAACACGCCCAAATAACGACTATGACATCTACCACTACAACGACCGCAACTCCAACTGCAAAGTGCTGCAATTCCGTTCGCAAAGCGCCTCGTTGTCGGGCTGAGGGGCGCGTACCGAATCCCATGGATGAATACAGCTACTATGTATGTCACCGAAAAAATCAGAGAAAATTTGTCAAGATGAAAATTACTTGTCCATCTGGGCAAAAATATTGCGCAGCATCTCAATACTGTACATCTAGCTGCTGAAAATATCATTGTGGTATGCGGTATTTATTTATTTACACCTCGGTTTATATGATTGGAACGTTTTGGATGATGGATTACTCAATAAAATTATCTTTTGTAGCTTAAAATATCAAACTGTTATTTTAAATTCGGACATACGCCTGAATGTATGCAACCGACAAAACAAGCACGTTAGTTTAAGGTACATATTTATTTCATTAGGACTGCATAAAATTTAACAAACAAAAGCTTGAAGTCTCTTACGAAATGTATACTAATAGATTGTATACATTAAAATGTATACATGTATCCGAATTAATGTTTGGAAAGCATGTAAACATGCACAGCAAGTTTTTGCTATAACCACTGATCAATAAGTAAAAGACTTATTGCCCAAATCGATTTTTTTCAACAAACATACATGTAAATTGACTATTGTAATCATTACTTCATGAACTTATTTTATTCAATTCCTTATTGGATTACATTTTTTGTTGATAACGACATTCAAAAGGTTCTTCATTTAAAAAAAACGAGAATTCACCATTTGACGTTTGATCCGTCTTTCGAGAGCGTGTTGTTTATTTATCTGTTCAGCTGTCCATTCATGTCCACCACGTGAGATTGGTTATAATACAGATGTTGTCGGTAAAAATCAACTTACTAGCTAAAAAGTAACACTAAGCCAATTGCTTAATAGTGATTGATATACCTGGCGTAGGTATTGAATTTGTGTGAAAAGCATAATATTTCTTAAAAGTCCAATATTTGCATCTAATGAAATGGTGCAAAACAAACACATAAGTTGCCGTTAGCTTGACTGAATTCTTTCTCCGATAACGCGTCAAATCTAATTTAAGTGCTATGAAATCGCGATTAGAACCGGTATAATTATTAACAGTTGTGTTAAAACATTCGTTTTACTACAAATTTATCCCTGCTCGAATTCACTGCTAATGAAAAGTGAACCAACAGAAGATGTGTCATCATCACTTGCCACTGAATGGACATAATTGTTGTTATCAAGTGCGTATCAAAACGTATTTTTGTGTGATTAGATTAAAGTACAATATTTCATTTTTTTCTCCTGTTTCTCACAAAGATTGAACGTCCAAGACGCCGCTGAGCAGTAAACCTAATACCACTGGTTTTGCGTTCCTGGCTGTATAAAGTGCATGGTGTGAATCATGTTTATCTGGGATCAGTTTTGGGACAACATTTGCCCAACTGGTCTCAGACCATGGGTAGAAAGTAACAGTGATTTGGCACCGTGTTTTCAAGAGCTCGTGCTACAGCTTCCTATTCTCGTTGTTTTTGCCACTTTTTCATCATATTACTATGGAACACACAAACGTACGGTGTCTAGAAATGAAACTCAAGTGCGTTCCTTACGAGTGCGAATTTTCGCTACGTTGGGGCTCAGTATCTTGCCTGCATTAAAAGTTATTTACATTTTCCGCATTCATAAGCTGTTGTATCCCGTGGATATACTACTAGCGTGTGTGCAACTTGTAGCTTGGCCTATTCACTGTTGCTTTCTTGTATCATCCTTACGAAAAGGTTCAATTAGTCACCGTGGACCTCTGGCTCTGATTGTTCTGTGGACATCGCTATTAGCCTTGAGCACTATTTGGTTGCATACGAATCTTTATACCGATTATTGGTTGTGGTATGCAGCCCATTTGTTGATATACTTGTGCTATGGTGGAACTCTTATTGCTCCAGGAAATGCTCACTACGTACGTCTTCAAAGATTGGATCACCAACGGCAGCCACTGCTCTCCTACACACGTTTCTTCGATGACATTGAAGAAAACGCTCTGGGACCAATCGAGGACGATGCCAACATTATTTCCAAATTTTTATTTTACTGGGTACGACCACTGATCGCTAAAGGTGTCAGCGGAAAATTAAGGCGCAGCGACGACCTTTTCGATCTTCCAGAAAGACTTACTATACATCGAATAACAGATAAACTACAAAAAGCACTCAACGAAACAACTTCTTTGTTGAAAGCCTTGCATAGATGCTTCGGATGGGAATTCTACACGATAGGATTATTACGTTTGCTAGGAGATCTAGCAGGGTTCGCGGGTCCGATCTTGCTTGGTGGTTTGTTGCGTGCGGAGAACTATGGCAATATTAGTACACCGGGTGTACCGTCGGAGACTGATGGGCCTATCGATTTTCGACCATATTACTATGCTCTCGGCTTGTTCGGATCAGCTATTGTTAGTGCTTTTGCAGCAGTTCATTTTAATTGGCGCATGACTTTCATCAGTAGCAAATTGCGTATGTCCATCGTAACGGCTATTTATCAGAAATCACTGACAGCGACTCAACTGCAAACGGCTCGTCCAGAAATACTGAATCTGATGTCCACAGATACAGACCGTATCGTAAACTCGTGCATAAGTTTTCACTCGTTCTGGAGTATCCCATTTCAACTGTTCACCACATTGTACCTACTCTATACACAGCTTGGCATCGCGTTTATTGCAGGCGTCCTATTTGCAATATTGCTAATCCCAATCAATAGAAAGATTGCTCAGAAAATTGGGCATCTTTCGCAAGGGTTGATGACGGCAAAGGACGCGCGAGTTATGATCACCATGGAAACTCTCAGTGGTGCGAAAGATATTAAACTGAACGCGTGGGAAGACGTTTTTATTACCAAAATTAAAAAAAACCGCGACGAAGAATTGAGTTATCTTGCCAAGCGTAAGTATCTGGATGCATTGTGTGTGTACTTTTGGGCCACAACGCCGGTGCTGATGTGTCTGTTTACCTTCGGTGCATCGATTCTGCTCGGTAGTCGGCTGACTGCTTCTTCGACTTACACTAGTGTTGCGCTGTTGAATATGCTTATCGGTCCTCTAAATGCGTTTCCCTGGGTAATCAATGGATTGACTGAAGCATGGGTCTCGTTACAGCGCGTTCAGGAACTACTAGATTTACCCAATGTCAACTTAACTGAATACTACCGACCACTAACCATGTCGGACGCATCATATGCAAATTCATCGAAAAGTCCAGTTGTACTGGCAATTAAAAATGGTGACTTTGAATTCGAAGTAAAGCGTAGTCGCAAAGAATTGAAATTGGTACATGAAGATATCATCGATTTTGTCTTTCAAAATCTCACACTTCATGTGCATCAGGGGGAACTAGTTTGCCTAGAAGGACCTGTAGGCGGTGGAAAAACAGCATTGTTGCAGGTAATAATGGGCCAGCTACATTGTACCGCGGGAGCGGTAGCGATATCAACAGAAGTTGAAGAAGGCTTTGGTTACGTGGCACAAAGTGCCTGGCTGCAGCAGGGCACAATACGTGATAACATCGTTTGGGGAGAAATATATGACGAGTCTCGGTATAACTCGGTCATTCATGCATGCGCATTACAATACGATTTAGATGCACTGCGGGGCGATAATACTTCGGTTGGAGAGCAAGGTCGAACCCTTTCCGGCGGACAGAAGGCCCGAGTTGCGCTGGCACGTGCTGTGTATCAGAACAAGAGCATCTACCTTCTGGACGACATTTTATCAGCTTTGGATGCACACGTGGCATCACACATCATTCGTCACTGTGTGTTTGGACTGTTAAAACACAAAACGCGCATCTTAGTTACGCAGCACTCAATGCTACTAAATCGAGCAACACAAATCCTGCACGTTCAAGATGGCCAAGTTACTCAGAGCGACTCCTCAAACATTGGATCTTTATTAAGCGATTGCGATGATTATGATGAAGATACCATCGTAACGCAAGGCAAAGTTGGAGATGTTTCTTCGTGCGCAGCAATAAGGCAAGACGATGATCAACCAAGCAACGATAGCGTATTGATGGAGGAAACACGAGAATTTGGTCACCTCGACAGAACAGTACTTGGTGCTTA
Source organism: Anopheles nili (assembly GCF_943737925.1). NCBI lineage: Eukaryota > Metazoa > Arthropoda > Insecta > Diptera > Culicidae > Anopheles > Anopheles nili. The sequence goes on from NC_071292.1 coordinate 303,887, forward strand.
TTGGCAAGCAATGGGCCGTGGTCTTGGTTTTTGGGTCATTCTAGCAGTATTGATGATGCAGATATCTCGTAATCTAACCGACGCGTGGCTAGCGTATTGGGTAGGCTTGTCAAACGAAAATACATCTAATGAAACCAAACTGGTAGAAGATTCAACTGTGCTTTCACGAGAGAGAATGGAAGGAATGGTAGCAGCAATAGATCACTTAATTTATCCGTTGTTGAATGAGGATCGCAATGGAACAGCAAGTTTCTACTATCTGGGAGTGTATACGGGCCTAGCAATAGGCAACAGTTTACTTACGCTAGTAAGAGCATTTATATTTGCTTTCGCTGGTTTAAAGGCTGCCAAATACATACATGATCGTTTGCTGAATAGTGTGCTCTACGTAAGTACTTCATAAACTCTCAAAACAAAGCATACCGAAGAGAACAATAATGTGTTTTGTTTTCATTACAGACCAAACTTCAATTCTTTGATGTTGTACCACTCGGACGAATTTTGAATCGGTTTTCCTCGGACGTCTACGCAGTTGACGACACACTTCCCTTCATAATGAATATTCTACTAGCTCAGTTTTTTGGGCTACTCGGTGCACTGCTCATCAGTCTTTATGCCATGCCGTGGCTTGGATTATTGATTATTCCTCTTGTTCCTATATATCTTTCACTGCAGAACAAATATCGCCATGCCTCTCGTGACATTAAGCGCCTTTCAAGTAACGCCCTGTCTCCGCTATATGCTCACTTTACCGAGACACTACAAGGATTGAGCACTATTCGGGCGCTCCGCGGCGAAAAACGATTTCAACGAGACTTTCTTTTCAAGCTTGGGGAAAGTATCAAGGCTCAACTATCCGCAGCCGCTACTCAACAATGGCTCGGGTTAAGATTACAACTATTGGGCGCTTTTCTTGTTGGGGGATCCGGATTGCTAGCGGCTGTTACTTCAGCGCATGTTACTTCGCCAGAGCTAGTAGGGTTGGCTATTTCATACGCTCTGTCTGTCACTGGACTTTTGTCTGCGTTGCTTTATGCCGTGGCTGAAACGGAACAAGAATTTGTTGCAGTTGAACGAATCAATCAATACTGTCAACTCGAGAAAGAAGTAAATGCAGATGGATCAACTGACCCGCCTTTTGGATGGCCATCTCAAGGCGTAGTTTTGTTTGATAACGTTCACATGCGTTACCGCGAGCATTTGACGTATTCAATTAAAAAGATCAATATGAGTGTAAAGCCTTGTGAACGTATCGGTATTGTTGGACGGACAGGGTCCGGCAAGTCTACTATGTTGGCCTCCTTGCTGCGTGTAGCTCCTTTGGACAAGGGTTCAATAACAGTGGATTTTGTAAATATAGCCGTATTGCCATTGGATGTATTGCGAAGTAGAATTGCTCTCATCTCTCAGGACCCGTTTCTTTTCAACGGTACAATTAGAGAGAATTTAGATCCTCGCTCTGTGCACATCGACTCAGAAATTTGGGAAGCCATAACAAGTTGTTTAGCAAGCCCACTCGTACAAGCACTCGGTGGGTTAGATGCCACTTTAGACGTAAGCGGAGCAAACTTGTCAGCGGGACAGAAACAGCTGCTGTGTCTAACACGTGCTTTACTAAAGAAATCAAAAATTGTGCTAATTGACGAAGGAACCGCAAACCTAGATTTCGAATCAGAATCCGCCATTCACTTAGTTTTGAAAAATGCTTTCCGTGGTAGGACTGTCATAATGGTGGCTCATCGACTGAGAGGAATTTTAGACACCGATCAAGTGTTGGTCTTGCAGAATGGCACGGTAATCGAGCATGGAGCCCCGCGTGATCTTGTACAGCAATCCGATTCATTGTTTCATTCGTTGCTAGAAGAACAGCAAACGTCTCACTTGAATGTAAATAGAATGTGACAAAAGCTTGTGGATATGATAGGCCTTACGTAGCAAGTGATAGTGATATTTAGGAGAGAAAAAAAACAACTTGAGACTTGTGCATTTCTTTGGTTAGTGGCTGGTTTATTCAAGAGACATTGAATATGAAATCATTTTACCATTTATAACTTACTGGAAATAAATTGAGATTGTCCAAGCGAACATATTCCACGTGTTAACACACATTGTAGTTTTATATTTTAATATTAACGTATTCTATTATGCTCACATATTCTACATTTGGTGCATTTGTTTGTAATATCTTTAGAATTTTTAAAATACATACACTACACATCGCTATCTGTACAATTTATCTCCTAATTTCTTGATCGTTTTGCATTGATAGGAAAGCCTTCAAAATCATAATCAAAAATTAAGCGAAAAGTTGAGGGGGAGGTCAAAAGCGAATGCATAATGCGCATAATAAGAAAATCGGCTTCGTTGGACGTGTGGCGTGTTTCAATATGCTCGGCGCGTTGAGCATACCAGCACATTATTAAGAGCATTACTCTCGTAGGGACAACTCAAAAGAGATAGCCAACAATACTCTCTACTCTCAGGATGATACTCATTACTGATAGCGCCATGGTTGGCTGATCAAAACACGTACGGCATGTTCAGATCAGTTTCCCCTTGGGTCTCACTTAGTCTGTATCGCTCACTAATTTAGGTAGGTACATTAAACGGAGTTCCTGTCTCAAAGAGTTATTTGTGCTTGAGCGGTTGCAGTGAAAACATACGGTTGTGCGCTGGGAACCAGTAACTTACAGTATCAGTTTCACACGTGTGTGCATTTCCTTACAATCATTTGAAACACCAAGTGATACCAACCACAGCTGTGAGTGTTCTTTTGCAAACGTTGCAAAAAATAGACGAATAATGGACCCAACGAATGGCTGCTCAGAACTCAAGAGTCTGGAAAAACGGTTCGCTACAAAACAACCCCTGGTATTTTTTGTCAATGGAAAGAAGGTAAATTAATAATGTAGATTTTGTAATCATACTCAACCTCCACAATGTCGAAGATCATGAAAGTGATGATAATTCCAATGTCCACCAACGTAGGCGATGAAAATCACTCTTAGTAGAGAAACCCGGCAACAAACACGATGGCATGCGCTGATAACGGCTATTTGCACTAATCAAATACAATGTACACATGTGAGCAAGAGGCTACCAGGCAACCAGTGCCGTAGTAGCGTGTAAAGTAGCGACGACAGATTTCTGCGGCTGTGAACCGTAAACATCTCATACGTGTGAGTCGATGGTCAATCAAATCCTAGACTCTACTGCATTCGTATCACTCTTGTGTACAGCAAATCACTCTCACTTTGCTACAGCTCGATTGAAGTCATTTTTTGATATTGTGCATGTTTTTGATTTAGCGAGCTTCTCATTTATTGCGTTGATTAATTCGCCCGAGTAGCTGATGCCTCAATCGCGCGAGTAATAATTAATTACAATATTTTACCTTGTTTGTAGATTATCGACGATAGTCCTGACCCGGAATGTACCTTACTTGTGTATTTGCGGGAAAAGCTGCGACTTTGCGGCACGAAGCTTGGATGCGCTGAGGGAGGCTGCGGAGCGTGTACCGCCATGGTGTCAAAGGTAGACAGAAAAACGGGTTTGCTGCATCATCTTGCGGTCAATGCCTGCCTCACGCCCGTCTGTGCAGTCCATGGGATGGCCGTGACAACTGTCGAGGGAATCGGCAGTACTCGAACCCGTCTGCATCCTGTCCAGGAGCGCATCGCCAAAGCCCATGGTTCGCAATGTGGTTTCTGCACTCCCGGCATTGTGATGTCGATGTATTCGCTGCTCCGCAGCTCACCCGTTCCGTCAATGAAAGAGCTCGAGGTGGCCTTTCAGGGTAACTTATGCCGCTGCACCGGGTATCGCCCAATCTTGGAGGGATATAAAACTTTCACCAACGAATATGGTAACAGCTGCGCTATGGGAGAAAAGTGCTGTCGCAATGGAAACGGCAACGGTTGCGCAAGTAACAAAGACCGTTTGGAGGTAGCAACTGTGCTTTTTCAGCCCCGGGAATTTGTTCCGTACGATCCGTCACAAGAACCGATTTTCCCACCAGAGCTGAAGCTCTCCGATAAGTTGGATTTGAATTCATTTGTCTTTCGAAACTCTCAAACCGCCTGGTACCGACCAACAACTCTTAATGATTTGCTTGCGTTAAAGCAAGTGCATCCAGAGACAAAAATTGTAGTTGGCAACACGGAGGTCGGCGTCGAGGTTAAATTCAAACATTTCGAGTATCCCGTTCTTGCCTACCCATGCCAGATAAAGGAGCTGATTACCATAGAGCGTCATGATCATGGTTTGAAGATAGGGTCAGCGGTCACGTTGAAGGACATGGAAAATGCATTACGAAAGGAAATTGCAACTGAACCGGAGTCAGCGACGCGCCTGTACTCGGCTATTGTCGACATGCTGCACTGGTTCGCAGGCAAACAAATTCGTAATGTTGCGTCGGTGGGAGGAAACATTATGACTGGGAGCCCCATTTCGGATCTAAATCCTATCTTCACTGCGGCTGCAGTTGAGTTGACGGTGGCAAGTTTGAGTGGAGGAATCCGCACGGTCCACATGGGTGATGGATTTTTTACAGGCTATCGAAAGAATGTGATTCAATCACATGAAGTCCTTGTATCGGTGTTCATTCCACGGACAACGAAATATCAACATTTTATTGCACATAAGCAAGCCAAACGCAGAGACGATGATATAGCCATTGTGAACGGAGCATTTAACGTCCGTTTTGAGCCGAATTCGGACGTCGTTGAGGAGCTTCATTTGGCATTCGGTGGTATGGCGCCTACAACGGTATTGGCCAAGAAGACCGCACACGCTTTGATAGGGGCCCGATGGGATGCACTGCTAGTGGAACGTTGCAACGATCTACTGGTGAAGGAACTCCCTCTCAGTCCCTCGGCCCCAGGCGGAATGATTGTGTATCGTCGTTCACTGACGTTGAGCCTCTTTTTCAAAGCGTATCTCGCAATAGCTCAGGCGCTCGATAAACAACTAATTCCAGGTCGGCAGCCTCTTTGCGATCGCGAAAAGAGTGGGTCCAATAGCTTCCATACATTGGCACCCAAAAGTGCGCAGCTTTTTGAAAAGGTTGCAAGTGATCAGCTGATCACCAACCCAATCCGACGACCAGAGGTACACGCATCGGCCTTCAAGCAAGCCACGGGAGAAGCTGTCTACTGTGATGATATTCCAAAGTTCGCGAACGAACTATACCTAGCATTTGTGTACAGCACAAAGGCTCATGCCAAAATTTTATCTATTGATGCTTCGGAAGCGTTAAAAGTTGAGGGTGTTAGCCGATTTTTCAGTGCAGCAGATTTGACCGAAGAACAAAACAAAGCTGGTCCTGTGTTTCATGATGAGTTTGTTTTTGTAAAGGACACCGTTACTGCCCAGGGACAGATAATCGGCGCTATCGTAGCTGACAACCAAAAAATCGCTCAGCGATCAGCACGATTGGTGAAAGTTGCGTACGAAGATTTAGAGCCAGTGATAGTTACACTGGAAGACGCCATCAAACAAGAGTCTTTCTTTCCTGATTTTCCTCGAACCATCGCCAAGGGTGACGTAGACAAAGCTTTAGCCGAGGCAGATCTTATAGTTGAAGGTGACTGTCGCCTTGGCGGACAAGAGCATTTTTATTTAGAAACCCAAGCGTGCCTCGCTGTACCCAGAGATTGTGACGAGATTGAGGTAATCAGCAGCACGCAGCATCCTACAGAAATACAGATGCATGTAGCGCAAACGTTGGGCATTCCTGCTTCTAAGGTGGTGTCACGAGTAAAACGTCTCGGAGGAGGTTTTGGTGGAAAAGAGTCTCGAGCTGCGATCGTCGCCATACCTGTTGCTTTAGCTGCTTATCGGTTAGGAAGACCTGTGCGTTGTATGCTAGATCGAGATGAAGACATGGCTGTATCAGGTACTAGACATCCGTTCTATTTTTACTACAAGGTAGGGGTCAACAAAGACGGCACTTTGGTTGGAGGAGACTTTAAGGCTTACAACAACGCTGGTCATTCTATGGACCTCTCCTTTGCTGTACTGGAACGTTCCATGTTTCACATTCAGAACGCCTATCGCATTCCAAATTTGCGTGTGCGAGGATGGGTTTGCCGTACAAATCTTCCTTCAAACACTGCATTCCGTGGATTTGGAGGACCACAAGGCATGATGGTGGCAGAAACAATGATGCGTCACGTCGCACGAACGCTTAAACGAGACTACGTTGATCTAATTGAACTCAACATGTACCGGGAAGGTGACACTACCCATTACAACCAGCTGATCGAGGGCTGCAATGTTGGCAAGTGTTGGAAAGAATTGATGCAATCATCCGACTTTTATCGTCGTCGAGAAGCGGTGGATAATTTCAATATAGAAAATCGCTGGCGTAAACGCGGTATCCATTCCGTTCCAACCATGTTCGGCATTGCATTTACCGTACTACATCTCAATCAAAGTGGAGCACTTATTCACGTGTATCAGGATGGCACGGTTCTTCTCACCCATGGCGGCACTGAGATGGGACAGGGGCTGCACACTAAAATGATTCAAGTCGCTGCATCAGCCCTAGAAATACCATTCGATCGAATCCACGTTTCCGAAACTGCAACCGACAAAGTGCCAAATACATCCGCTACAGCAGCTAGTGCTGGTTCCGATTTGAATGGCGCGGCAGTGCTTAACGCATGCAACATCATCATGAAACGATTGGAACCCATACGCAAGCAATACCCAGATAAAGACTGGGAGTTTTGGATCAGCAAGGCTTACTTCAATCGTGTGTCTTTATCGGCAGCCGGATTCTATGCCACACCGGAACTTGGATATGACTTTTCCACAAATGCAGGAAAAGCATTTAACTACTACACATATGGTGCCGCTTGTTCGGAAGTGGAAATCGATTGTTTAACGGGGGATCATCAAGTAATACGCACTGATATCGTTATGGATCTAGGCTCCAGCATTAACCCAGCAATCGACATTGGTCAAATCGAAGGAGGTTTTATGCAGGGTTATGGTCTGTTTGCTCTAGAAGAAATGATATATTCACCCCAAGGACACGTATATTCGCGGGGGCCTGGAATGTATAAACTACCTGGGTTTGCCGATATTCCCGGAGAATTCAACGTATCACTGTTAACTGGAGCTCCCAATCCTCGTGCCGTGTACTCATCGAAAGCGGTAGGTGAACCGCCTCTTTTCCTGGCATCTTCAATCTTTTTCGCAATACGGGATGCAATAGCTGCTGCTAGGAAGGAAGAAACCTTAAATGAAGAATTTACATTAATTTCGCCGGCCACTTCTGCGCGCATTCGTACTGCTTGTCAAGATAAATTCATCGAGCGCTTCGTTAACAAAGAAGCTTCTGAAACACTTCAACATGTAGCTTGGAATGTAATGCCTTGACGAATACTTTGTAAACTATTTGTCTAACTTGTAAACATTTTTTAGTGGAACATTTTTCATAACATTTGAGAAGAAAACATTTTTGTTGAAATTTTATTCAATTTTGAAGAACAATAAATATTAAGAAACAAGACCTTCTAATGTTTAGTAGACTTGAACCAGCATCCGATTTTAAAGATTCCCGGCTTCTTTTTCAAAGATAAATCCTTTTCAATTGATTCAAGCGAAGCTGTGGTGGATAGGTAATAAGAGTACAACAAGAAAAATTATTAAAACGGTTTAAAAATATTTTTAAACTCTTGTCGTTAAATTTTTAAAAACATTCATTACTCACAAGCGCCATCTGGTTCTTGTGCCATGTTTTGCATATCAACCGATTGCATTTTTGAAACATAGTATAGAGACGTTACCACATTAATTGGAGAGTTGGTATCAGGATGGAGTTGATTATAGTCCCCACCACCCTCAGAAGCAACGTTAGTTTCGTTTAAGCTAGAAGCATTATTGCTAAGACGTTGCACATCATTTTCAAGTGTGCAGTTAGTATTTTGATCATTGCTCGCGTTCGATTGCATACATGAAGCCCGGGAAATGTTAGTTTTTTTCTTTCTTCTGAATGTGTTTGTAAGAATTCTTTTCGACATCTCACATGAACGGGAATAAAGAGAATATTCTTCTTGCAATAAGTCGCTTGCGATATCATGGTTCTTCTTGGATTTTTCTGATTTTTCCAAAATAGATCTGTAATAGGTTTGAAAAAGAAATAAAAAACAACTTTGTTATCACATTTTCACGATGCAGTCAGAACTTTAATCATACTTTAAATCAAAGATTTCATTTCTCATTAGCTCGATATTATCTCTAGTTTTTTGTTCATCCTTTTGCCGACGTAATTCATTGCAAGCAATTTGTTCCTTTAGCTCGACAAATTGTTGTTCCATCTCCATTTTTCTCTCATTCATGCGTTCTGTACGGTAGACTTTCACGGAATCTTTAGGTTTTGGTAACGTTTTTGAAGCTAGAACTATTTTTCGCTTTGCAAGCAAATTCTCGTTATCAGAATATGATATTGCTGTTTTCTGGCGAATGTTTGGTTGGATCATTAAAGGAATCATGCTGGAACGACGATCAGATAAAGTGTTTTCCTTAAGCTGGTTGCTGTCATCATCATTCGAATCCGACCCGTTAGTACATTCAGAAAATGTTTGAAAAATCGATGATCCTGAAACTTCTACCAATCCTTTGATAGATTGAGGATTGCACGCGACATCATTTTTTCTGTCGTTGGACAAATGCTCGGCACTGCTCCAACGATTGAGAGTATCCGTTAGATCTCCTACATGTTTAACGTTGTCGTTCTTGGAAGTTTCTAGGCCAATGAATGTATTATTTCGGGTAATTTTTCTAGCTTCACGTATGTAGTGTCCCATTTCATGCGATGTTTTATGACTATATGGTGACACAGAGTTTTTCCGCAACACATCCCCAACAGAAGTTTTTTTACATGGTTGTAAATTTACAAAACTCGCCATTTTTCTAGGATTCGACGCTACTTACAAGAAACTAACAGACATTGACGCGCCGTATGCACGAATTACAAATTCAGCAATGTTTGCTCTGATGCTAAATAAATCGAATGTGATTTTGGGCAATGTATTGAAAAATTGTCATAGCAATGTAGCTAAATGTATCATAAATATGTGCAAGTATTTGATACCATCACCACACATCAGCAAACTTTATTTTCCATTTTCGACAACCGTCGGATGTACTAGAAACAAGGAACTGTAACAATCGAGATTTTTTTATTTTTATACTTTTCCAGTTTCACTTTTGAGCTCAGTTTATTTGTCTGCTTTCAATGTTTTCATGTATCTGATGAACTCAAACATTTTTACCACATTTTCACACACATGTTTGCTTCTATGGGCTAGTTTTCAGAGTAACACCTTATAAGTAAAACGCGATTTTTTTGAATGCGATGCTGCAATAAAGGCATGTTTAATCGTTTTTTTCTTTTCAAGAATCCTTTTGCCTATGACGGTGACTTGCCAGTTGTTTTATATTTTCCTGAACTTTTTCGAGTTCCTAATGAGTCCTGCGAGCCGGAACTGAAGTCTCCTGTGTAGATCATAATAGTGATTTTTATTATTTTGTACATAATCAAATTAATGTTTAAGATGGACGCGAAACGAATCCAAGGTCAGTAGTAGAGATGACATTATAATGCCGGAAGAGGGAGGTTTACCGACCATTCCACAAATATGCAAAGAGAACAGAAATATATATAAAAAATAAATCAATAATCAAGTCTCGAGGTTGCAAAACAATTAACAAAACTTTTTTTGTTATTCTTGATTGAAACGAAGAGGCCGAATATAGGCGCCTATCTTCGTTTATATAAAGATTACGAAAATAAACATAAGCAAATTAAGATATATGAAGTATTTAATGTATCTTTGATAAAATGCAAGCCCGATTATTCTAGAATAATTTGTATGTGTGAAATGCAAGACTAGCAAAAATTAGAAATTCTTGTTGAATATGAGCAAGCAAAACAAATACTATATTTCTCTAATAGATGCAATTAGAAACATGATTGAAAGGTTTTGGTCTACAATTGAGCATGTAGAATTAAGTAATAGTTGGACATCCGGTTAGTTGCATGCACGAAGGAACGAAAGTTTGATACATACTACCAAAATATGCATCAACACTTTGTTGACGCTAACGTTTCCGTTTTTCGTTGCATTTCCGACCAATATCGCTTCTGACGTGTTAACTCCCCTTTGCGTAAAAAGCTCTGTACAGACTCAATAAGGCGTATAAAAATGAAGAAATTCATCTTTATCTGCTACCATTTTTAATCACCGCTATATTGCAAACCTACGACATGAACAAACTGAGGCATGAGGCTAGATATAATTTGACTGCAAATTGATAAACAAAGCATTATGGAAATATCCACTAGAATACAGAAGCGCAAATGATGTTTATCAATGGTTGATGTTGTAACGATATGCTGTGAACAAAGGTATTCGTTGTAGCGACAGTATGATCAAATTAATGGGTTAATTTGAAGTTATTGGATATGGTGTCTAATGAAATGGATATCAGTGTATTATTGACTGGACACATTATCAGCATGTTTATAACATGCAACCATTTGGTATCCTAACTAGCCTTTAAATGTGATTATTAGTGCTTGATGATATGGTTAACGAAGGCTGGTTTTTTATGATTTCTAGTCGAATGCTTTAGAGAATACCGAATCAACCCCGTCTCTTGCATCGTGATTTTTTCAATACTCTCAATCCAATTAAATTTTCTTAGGTATCCTAAGCAAACATACAAAATCGAATTATAAATCATATTACATAGCAGCATCAGCACGTGTAGGATACTACACTATCACCATACATTACGATCACTACCAACCGTCGTATTCATCATCTGAGTAATGGTTATTATTAGTACCTGCATATTTTTTATTCCTCGGATCCTGTATCGGTGGAGAAGTACGCATACCAGTTGGAGTAAAGTCCCTCGAATATCCTCCACTACTACGTCCTTCTCTATGAGGTCTTTCGCGATCATTGACACGATTTCGATCTCGATCTCGATCTCGATCATAGTTTGCGTGACGCGAATGGTGCGGTGGCGACGGTGGAGGACTGAAATCATTCTCAGTTTCATACGTAGACATAACGGAATAGTCGTATCGGCTGTCTGGAGAATACCGGCCCCGATCGGGACTGTAGCGACCTCGAGTATCGATTATGCTGTTAGGAGAATATCGGTTGTTTGGTGGAGGAGGTGGTGACATAAGCCGTCCAAGTGGGGGTGGTCTCATTTCTCCTGGCCCATGAGGAGGTGGCATGAAAGGTGTCATAAATGGAGGAGGAGGGCCAGGCATAAAAGGCGGCATGAATCGAGGAGGTGGTAGTACGCCCAATAATGAAGAAACATTTGGCGACTCGACACGGATAGGAGATGGGGCAGTTAAACCGAGATCAGTTTGTGTGATGGATGCATTCGGTAAACCATCTGAAAGAAGTAAAAATATATTAACAATTATTTTTGAACTATCAGTTTTGCGATGGTTAGATTAGATTCCCAAAACAGTATACTGAATTGGACAAATTTGATTCACAGTACCTAAATTGGAAAAAAATTAACCAAAAATACTTACCGCTGGTAGTTGAAATTTCACCCAGAGCTGTAAGCTTACGCCGTAACGCACTAGATTCACTACGTGCTTCTTCCAAGCGTCGTTCCGCTTGGCGAGCTGCAAGCCAAGCATCGTGAGACCGGGTTTCAAGTGTTGTATATTGAGCCTTGTGAGCAGTAGCTTGAGCTTCAATTTCGGCACGAAGCTTATCGTTTTGTGATCTAAAAAACAGGCATACACAGAACATGATAGAACTATGCCATTGTTAAATTGAAATGAAGTAACCTACTTTAATTGCTGAATTTCATCTTGCATGTGCCGTATCTTCTCTACTGTTGAGGTGGTTTCACCTTGTTGTTGCATCCACATGGCTTCCTTCACGCTCAACTCTCTGAAAATAATAAAAATTATATATTAAAACACGGATTTCACGACGCTAGAGCTATCTCCAAACTATTTGTACAAACATACTTTTGTAGTTGGGTTTCTTTGTCCTTGAAATAGGACGACAGCACTTGAAGCCTTGTTTCCGCTTCGAGTTTATCCTTTTCTATCGTGCTGAAATCTCGTTTAAGCGTAGATATTTCTTCATTAACCATTTTCATATGGTCTTCTACAAGCTGACGTGCAATCTTAATAAATAAAAAAATAAATAAAATTATGCAATACGCTGCTGATTGTTACTAACGGTAGCACTTACAATTTCCCCTTGTAGTTTATCTTGGATATCAGTTTTTTCTTTTGTTATGAGTGCAATTTGAGTTTTCAATTCAATCGAATCAATTATTTGCATTCCGGAAGTTCCGGTTACGGTTTTGCTTTCTTTCAGGCACTGCTCTAACGCCTCACATTTGGCTTGAGCCACTGCAAATGCTTTACGACCTTCATCTGCTTTACCCTGGAAAATTTTTACTTCTTTTGTAAGTCGTTCAATTTCAACACTGGTTTCTTGGCGTAGATTATTCAAGCTAGTCAACTTCTCATGTTTTAACTGATCTATTTGTTGTTGAAGCTGTGAGCGATGTTCAATCAGCTCGGTGTTTGCTCGTTCCATATCTTCTAGGCGATCTTTAAATTTACTCGCCTGATTGGATAAATTAATTTGTAGTTGACTGTTTTCACGACTTTTTTCTGCAAGCGAAACATTCATTGAGAGTATTGTTTGCTGTTGCTCATTCAGTTGTCGCTGAAGTTCTTCGACGCTTAATGCAATCGAGTTGCTACCGTTTTGATTCAATAACTCCGCTACCATTTTATTCAACTCTAGCCCAGCTTCGGCTGCATTTTCAAGTTCCTTCTCCAGACCCGAAATTTGATCCTGCATCTCTAATTTTACTTGCTCGGCAGTTTCTAATTCAGCTTTAAGTGCCATCACCATATCGTTAGAACCAAACGAATTATTTTCAATGCTTACGAGTTTATGCTTCGTATCCTGAAGCTCATTTTTTAGCAACGTGATTTCTTTGTAAGATGTCATCAAGTCACGTTCAGCCAAATTTAGATTATATATTAAACGTTTGTCTTGCCGATTTTTGTTGATTAAGTAATGCCCGAGAGAAAACATCAGCAAGGTAAATGAAGTGATCATTAACATTAAAATAAGATCGCTCAATCTTAATGCTTCTTGTACAAACACTTCTAAATAGTATCCAATGGGCTGTTGTTCAAAGCTTAGAAAATCTTGCTGTTTGTTGCCATCATCTTGAAGCTCCTCAATACCACCTCCATTTCTTTTGACAGTTTCTTCCATCGGATGTTTCGCTAGTGAATTCATATAATCCGCATCGCCGTTTGAATGCTGTATCGACGGTGGAACAAATGCTGCGATTGGGGAACAATCGGTTACGTCATTCTCACAATATTCGTTATCCATAAGCACTGAAAAGGAAGAAAAAGTAGTATTCAAATGATTTCTTCCAAATAAAACTTTTCGTTTGTTTTAGAAATGTAAGTAACGTTAACATTGATCATTTCTTAATCTAAAAAAATCTGAACTGTTATGTAGCACTGAATTACTGATACGATCAAAAAATTATCCATTTCCATTTAATTACCTTTATCATTGAAACCAGTAGGCTCGTGTTCAACCGGCGTTAGAGGTGTACTCAGTTCGACTAAATCAGCGTCTTTATTTAAAGAATCTTTATCATCTTGATCTGGTTTTGCTTGTTCTACTACATGTCGTAGATGTTTATCATCATCTGATTGAGCATTCGACATGACTGGATCAACTTCAGGTGTGGTTTGTTTATCCTGGGTAGCGTAATGGTGATTATCATTTGCATGGTCATGATGTGAATGACTACCATGATGATGATGATGATGACCATGATGATGAAGATGGCCATGAGCAAGAATATTGCCTAAACCACCAGCAAGGATACGACTAGGATGAGTAGGCTGATTGTCAGAACTTGCAACTGTCTCCAAAGTGTTAAGTGCAGGTTCAATTGTTACCGGATTTATATTATCAGCAGTTGTTTCCACGGGAGTAACTGTTTCAAAAATGTCAGGATATATTGCAGCCGATGCAGCTGTTTCATCATTAACCAATACGGAAGATTCTGTGGTGAATACATTTTGAGAGTAATCCGAAGTAAAAAATTCCTCAGGTAACATATCCACATTTGGAATGCTTTTCGAATCCAACAAAACTGGTTTGTCTGTACTAGAAATTGCTTCTTTTGTATCTTTGGACAATTTTATTGCTCCAGCGTGTTCAATATTTTGAACTTCTTCAAATGATTCATTCTTCGTTTCTTGTGTGTTTGATACATAAGTTATTGCAGCTTTCAAAGGATTTTCCGTTTCTTCGGGGGCAGTTGAGGAAACGTCATGTTCTAAATTATTCACACCCTGAATTAAATGTGTTTTCTGATTGGATATTTCCTGTTTATCACTAATAAAATCATGCATTACAGCATAATTATCAATGTTGTTTTGCTTCTGCTTTTGATCTAAATTAGATTCATACTGCAATGTCTCTTGGTTTTCTGCTTTCGAATGGGTCTTTCCGAAGCTATCTCGAAGAGCAGTAGGATTCTCAATGTTGTTTTGCTTATCCGATAGCTCCTGCTTTTCTTCTAAATTGGATTCATACTGTAAAATCTCTTGGCTTTCTGCTTTTGAATGGGTCTTCTCGGAGCTTTCTCGAAGAGCAGCAAGACTCTCAAGGTCGTTTTTTGTGGCCGTTAGCTTTTGTTTTTGATCTAGATTGGATATATGAGCCAATGTCTCTTGGCTTTCTTCTTTCGAACTGGTCATCCTAGAGCTATCTCCGGCTTGCTCTTTTTGGGTAAAGTCTTTCGCTGTATCATTATGATGAGTAATAAAATCAACTTTCTTCATGAGTTTTGTTTCCTCGCTTTGATCTTCTTGGATTTCGTCTTCATCTTCGTCGCTGATATCTTCTGCTTCTTCGTCATCGTATTCCTCTTCATTGTTCAATTCTTCTCCAGATTCAATATTTTCTTCTTTGCCATTCTCATCATCAGCAACATATTGCTCATTCGTTTCTTCACCCTTGGGAGCTTGCGAATTTGGAACAACTTCCAAAGATGGTATTGGTTCGGCGTTAGCATGCGCATTTTCTATAGGAACTTTTGGCGTTAAGCTATTCGGTACATCATTTGTTAACACTGCTCCATCCACTACTATCTCTTGTTCGACACCATTGCCAGAAACTGTCGATGGCGTTGATTTGATAGGATCAAGATCTACTCGAGGTATGTCATCCTTAAACCAAAGTCTGTCGGCTTTTTTTATCACGATCGAACTTTCTTGTATAAATTGCTTAGCAGCTAAGCCCTCCTTGCCTTTGGACGTTCGCACAAAGAAATCTTTATCCTTGCCGACATTTTTCGCCAAAATTTCAAGCGATTCATTTTGTTCCAGATTTACTTTTTGCCCACCACCGCCCCGAAAGTTCATGACTGCCCTGCCTAGAGCTATTACACCTGCAAAAAGAACAATGTAACAAAAATGCATGAGACGTAAACATTTGCATATGCGGAGAGTCAGTATTATTGAATTACAGACAAATGAAAAATTCAACTACGATGCATTTGCGTAGACTTTTCAATTTGATAATTTCACAAACATATAATTTAATATTGCTATACAACTTTACTTTGGGCAGTATATCACGAATCAGCAGACGAAATGTTTGCCAGCCGTTAAATGACCCACAATTTTGTCTGTTTTTAATACCTTCACCTGCTGCCAGACCAGAGAGAGCTTTAAAGTCAACACATTTTATCATTTAGATTAACTTACTTTTGCATTGTGGGTCGCCGCATTCTTTACCTAACGTGTAAGCAACTTGGAACACTATAACTAAACACAAAAACTGTACAAAACAATTAACTATAGACCTTTTCATGGTTTTCTGCTATGGAGCCACATCACTTATTAAAATTGTATTTTTTACTTGAACTGTCATCGGCTTTTTGACGTTTCAATACGGGTTACGTGGACCCGAAATTGGTCAATGGTTTATTGCTCTGAACAGTATGCCCTTGCAAAGATAGTAAAGTATTCACTAAATAAAATATTTTGCTTTCTTTATTTTAAACTAACCGTTTCGCATCCAATATGAACAATTTGTGTATATCCTCTGTTGGTACTTTATTCTTTGGAAAATAGTATATTAAATTACGAAGCTGATTATCGCGAAATCGTAGGTGTTTTCAAAAAATAGTTGACGACTAATCATGTATCTTATGTTAACTTTATAACTAGTCTAATTAATCCTTTATAGAGATCAAATTTGATAAACTTTTAAATCAATCTAAATTTTCTTGATGATGAATAAAAATTAATCTAAATGATGAATGCATGAGGATCTTAAGCATGCAAACGATGAATATTAAAATTCTCCATACTCCATTTCGGTTTGAAATCAATACTATACATAAGCCGCATGATATGAACACATACCGTTCTTTCAGTGCTAGGCTAGGCAGAATGTGTACAATATATCGGGAGTTTTATTAAATTTAAAATAGTGCAAGTGCCATTCAATTTAAAATTGTCAGTGTTGATGCCTTCTCAAATATTGAACCAACTCCATTTTCTTTTATTCATATATCCTTCGATGAAATTTACTATATAGTAAACTACACCTACCATAGCTCTCTGTAATACAAAGGCGTACACAACTTTCCTCTCTCCAATATTAGTTGCTTCTCCTATCACGGGAACTTTACCTCGCGGAAGATGGTGCCTCGAGAGCGCTAAGAAATCGCAAAGCAGTTTCCCGCAAAGTGTTGATCGCAACGGACGTTGTGCTGTCGTGACTTGAAGACTAAAATCACGGCCCGTATTGTGGCTTGCTAGACGATTGCTAACTCAGCACGATTGCTAACTGAATATTCAGTTGAACCAAGTGATAAATGTAAGCAATATGGAATCTACTGGGGATACTCTTCATTATCTTATCTAAATGCAACAGCACATTCCATACGGATCACTGAATAAACCTATATTAGGTGTAGTGTTCAATAAAAATCACGTTTAATATCAACACTCAACTTGATTTTCGTTGCTTCCATAGTCTAGTGCTTTAATCGAACCTATTAGTCACTCAGTATTATGTAATAGGGCAAAACTTAGCGTGGTTTCGATGCATACATTTGTGTTATCTATCTCAGTAACTTTTATTTTTGGCAATTTGACCCTATACGACGCTAATTGGTGAAGGTCGTAACAAAAATAGAAAAAAGGGTCGCCTTGAAGGTTTTTAATTTTACCGGCAAGCATGTCCATCATATACGTGGCGTGGCACAAATTTACCCGTTTTCAACAACTATATATTGAAGCAAAAACAAACAGAAAAAATATTTAAAACGTACTACCAATATGCTGTGTTTATGTTACATAATTCTGAGGAAATGTTTTTGGTAGTAACAATGCAGAGCATAAAGGCGGTGAATGTTTCTTCTGTTGCTTTCACTATGGTGCACAAAGAGCGCAAGTGATTTGCGCAATAGAAACATGCGGATGGATGGCGGCTAAGCGCAGGAATGGTAACCAATGAAGAGTGAAAAAGGTATTTGCTTAGCAATACATAAAAGTACAACAAGCCTTTAATAAGAGTTCATGTGGTAACCTAAACCTATGTAACTGATATCACCACACAAATATCGTTATCCTAAGCTAGGTAGTGCGCAAACTTATGTTTTCGCAATATACCAAAAATGTGGGCACTGTGAAATTGTAGTGTGCGGAAATGACTAAATGCTTCAACATTTTCTACACCATAACTATACCATCCCTCAAAGACAAGCAACTAGTGATCGTTCGGTCCGGTAAAAAGTAGT
Source organism: Anopheles nili (assembly GCF_943737925.1). Lineage (NCBI taxonomy): Eukaryota > Metazoa > Arthropoda > Insecta > Diptera > Culicidae > Anopheles > Anopheles nili. The sequence goes on from NC_071292.1 coordinate 321,764, forward strand.
TTAAAATGCATAGGAACGAATGTGAGCTCCAAGGATTGACAGCAACAGGCAGCGTTAAACTGTCGATCTAGTTAATCACATCATGGTCAGGGGCTAAGCTGTGTGCCGTTCAAATAACGAAGTGTCGTTCGTAGTGCATAATTAGTGTTTTAGCTTAGTGTTTGTTATTAAGCCTTACTTAAGTAGAAGATCCAACGTCCGGACTCAACGATTACGCTTAATGACACCAATGAAAACCGATCGACCGATCACCCGTTCCGTTCATAATGCAGACCATCGTATCTGAACATAGCACGTATGAAACTATTCCTCGAGGAAATGAATCTGTAGAGTCAGAATGTATGTACCGTAAATGAGATTAAAAATTGAATCATTTTTTCATGGTATTCATACAAATTTCACAGGGGTTGTTTAACGTTTAAAATAGTATTTAGTAAAAAAAAACTATTACCTTGATAATGAGTTTTTCAAAAATACTTCTATACGCTGTATTAGTGGAATCAATATTTGAAATAGAAACAATTTCTTTTCTCTGCGCTTAGGATTCGTATGATTGGATCATCGTTATCGACTCGGTAGAAAACCTCACTATGTTGCGAATTGTGATATTTTTGGCACTAGCAGTGTACCATAATGCACTAGGATATAAAGTGCTCGGGCTATTCCCGCATCCCGGCCAGAGTCATTTCCATTTCTTTCAACCTGTCTTGAAAGGCCTAGTGGAGGCTGGACACGAAGTAACGGTCGTTAGCCATTTCCCTCATAAGAACCCACCGCCAAATTATCATGACATACCGCTCGAAGGAATGACATCACTCTCGGATTCTGTAAGCTTTGAGGTAGGTTAAATAGAAGTATTGTTTAGAGCCGCGATGTGATGTTGAGAAACCTAACCTTTGTAGAATAAGAAATATATAAATTTTCTACTTAAGAAATCCCATTATTCGTTTGCATAATATAGCTTTCCTTAAAAGCGTTAATTACTGATGGTACTAATTTTTCTAATGCTTTTGATTGACCCAACCATAGCTTAACAGACGGTTCGTTTGAGATTATTCGTTCGTTAAAATAATCTTGTTTTACATTCCTTATTGATAACCGTGTGGTTTTGACAATTTGTAATAGTACTGTTTATAAATATACTTGACTATAATCTCGCGTGCAGTTTAATCAAACTGTTTATGAAGATGCCCTAACACAAATTTGAGAGAATAATATTATGGAACTATATTAATTATATATACAGTCGCCAGTGATACTCTTTAGAAACTTTCTGGAGCTTAAAATGTAAAATAAATGGACGTATTACCCCGTTTCACAATTTTCCTTACAGCTGTTCGAGTACCGGCCAGGTTTTGGGCACTTTATGGAGTTTTTCATGCTTTATGGATGGGGAAAAGAAGCGTGCTCTAACGCTCTCAACTCGCATGCCATTCAAACGGTGCTTGAATCCAAGGTTCAGTATGATTTGATCCTGGTGGAGCAATTCAACAGCGATTGCATGCTCGGCATTGCACATCAGCTGAACGCACCTTACATCGGTCTTAGCAGCTGCCCTCTAATGCCTTGGCATTACGATCGAGTCGGTAACCCAACCCTGCCTTCATACGTTCCGAGTCTCTTCATGGGATACACCGAACGGATGGACTTCTCTCAGCGACTGGCTAACTGGATCACGGTGCAGTCGTTCAAGGCATTGTACAGTTGGTTTAACGACGCCGCGGCCAACAAATTGCTGCGCGAGAGATTTGGCGAAGGTGCAATTCCGGACGTGCGCGAGTTGCAGCAGCGTACCTCAATGATGTTCGTGAATCAACACTACTCCCTCAGTGGCGCCAAACCGCTCAGCCCAGCCGTGCTGGAGATTGGTGGCATTCACATTCAAGACTTTCAACCACTCGATGCAGACCTTCAGAAGCTGCTCGACACGGCTGATCACGGCGTCATCTACATCAGTTGGGGCTCGATGATACGTGCGGAAACATTGCCAGCAGAGAAACGAGATTCTCTTCTGAAGGCGCTGGGCCGATTCAAGCAGCGTGTTATCTGGAAGTGGGAAAACGAAACCCTACCAAATCAGCCTTCAAATGTGCATATTCGGAAATGGCTCCCACAACGAGAGATTCTCTGTAAGTATTAAGTATTTATTCAAAGATTTGTTATGAATGAAATGGTGTCGGAAACGGATTCTCATTCTTCGCATATCGCATATTTGGCGTATTTCTTGTAACCTTTTCTCTGATATTTGTCAGCCATAGCATGTTGATCGCCATTGCATTTTTAACCGAAACCGATCGCCAATCGGTCAATGGAGTTACGCGACTGGATTAGGCGTACGCCAACATTTTGACGATTTCGGAACAGCGAACACGACAGGTTCTCCATTTTTTACCGCTATTGGCTGCATTTGCGAACCGTACATCGCGTGGATCGCCAGAGTGTGACGAAACATTGAACGGCGAAAACAACCACGCGCCACCATTGCAAATCGTTGCCAATAACGTGCTACAGGCTTGTTATACTTCTAGTCCATCGCAACCATTTATTTAGTAACACGATATTTCGCCCATTCATTTCCTTTACGGCACATATCCATCAATCAAGTAGTAACGTGAGGACTTGATTGCTTTGAAATTGGTAGCTACCTTTTTGGCTCGGTATATTTCCGATCTTCAAACGAACGTACACGATCTCTTCTACCATACTATCATCTATCGTAGATGACTTGATTTGATAAAAAAAAACAATGAGTCCAAATATATCATGTTTGCAACATAGCCTATGATTGGCTAAAGTTTTTTTATAGGGCAACCATTTTTTCGCTACCCATGCCGGAAGCAAAGCTTCATGGCCAATTGTTTGTAATCTAATATCAGTATGGGCATAGTAACAATTTATTTTTGCTCGCTGTAGCAGAGGGCAAACGTTAAGACCAAAATGTTGATTCTATACGCATTCATATTTGTTGGTTATTTAGTAAACGTACAGCCACAAGTTTCTTGAACGCATGCGAACTCAAGTTTCGTGCCTCATGGAAAATATAAACGGAACTCGACGCTACACAAAAGAAATGTTGGTAGATATTGATTTTTTGTTGTGTTGTTTTGCACATGTTTCGAAATGTAAGCAAAACTAACCAAAGGAGAATCATTTTTTCTACCTCCATCAAAAATGGAAAAGGAGTTTCAAAGATACGCTGATATACGATATTCGTACACCACAAGAGGAAGACAATTAAACGCTCCAAGGAGTGATTGAGCATTTTCTACTTTTCTTAGTTGAAAGTGATATATTTGTTATTAAACAAAAAACGCCTTCAGTCTATTATTTTTAGAATTTTTATTGAAATTACAAGCCACAGCAGCCAGTTATCACTGACTAATTAACCATTCTTACAATACGTAGAAGCACTTTGAACGACATTTAACATCTCGTCTTTGTTAAAAAGAGAGAAACGAACTACCATCTTATTCAACACAACAGATGTATGCAAATTAGATAGATGAATAGATTTTCAAGGTTAAATGCTCACTATGGAGAAAAAGCCATTCGAAAAATGATCATTATTTTTGGTCGTTGATCTGTCTGCTTTGCGAAGAGAATCGCTGCGAGAAACCGCTGTGCGGTGATATTTGAAACGGATAGGAAGATCGATAGCGATGAAATTCTTCATCTATCTCTCAATAGGTCATCCCAAGGTTCGCGTATTTATGAGCCATGGAGGATTACTAGGATCGTCCGAAGCCGCCTACTGTGGGGTGCCAGTCGTGGCCACGCCAATGTATGGCGATCAGGTGAGTTTCAAACTTGTTCTAAACAAGAAGTATGGTGAGAGAATGGTTCTTATTTTATAGTATAACAATGCTGCTGCCATGACCAACCGGGGCATGGGCGTTGTATTGGCATACGAGGATATCACTGTCAACTCCGTTTACGAATCCCTGCGCAAAGTACTCGAACCCGAGGCGATGGAAAACGCCAAACGAGTGTCATTCTCCTATCGAAATCGCCCAATTAGTTCCTTACAGTCGGCTGTTTGGTGGTGTGAGCATGTGGCCGCCACCGGAGGTCTTCCACTGGCACAGTCCTACTCCAGTGAACTTCCGTGGTACCAATATCATCAGTTCGACGTATACATAGTGACGATCACCTTCCTGGCGATCTACCATGCGTGCTGGATATGGCTGTTTAAGCGTGTCTGCTGTCGAGGCGTTTCAGGCTTTAGTGATGAAAAACTCAAAACTAACTAAACATCAGCTCGAAGCTGTATCCTCAATAGATGTTAAATATTTTATTCCATTTCGAGTTTCCTTCAATGTTTAAGGGAATGGACTGCACACAGAGACAAATGTTGTTTAACAATCACCATGTTTTTGTTTTTATTACAAATAAAAAAGGAAAAAGAACGTACAAAATTAGAAAACCAAGTTGTTCACCGTGTATAAAAAACAATAGTTTAAAAAAATGTTTTGATTTTAACCGTTGTTCTCCCATACCTATGATTCCTACGTCCCAGTGCATTCAATTTACAGTTTAGCCCGAAGTTCTTCGATGCGCGAATTGGCTCGCTTCTGCAAATCCATCAGCTTCATTGCAAGGCCCATGTTACCTTGTACTTTTACCTTGCCCTGGAAGAATGCCTTCTGAGGATTCAGCTTACCAGAGATCAAATCGACAACATCAATGTCGTTCATGATGAAAGTAACGTCAGGTTTTTCCGTGCCTCGGTATTGGACCGACCCCCGACCAATTTTTGCGTTGATAACCCAGTAGCCTTCGGCGCCATCCGGACCATTGGTGACCTTGAAGCCATAGATGCCTCGCACACCTTCGATCAGATTGTCTTTGTCATCACGCATCGCCTCTTCCAGCAGCTTCATGTACGGCGCAACCATGAAACCGTCCGGTGAATCCTTCAGCTTTCCAGCAGCCGTAAGACTGGTGTTAACAGGGCGTTTTGCGTACGGAAAACCAAGTCGATACAGCCCAACCACCACCGCTCCGCCAAGGCCGATGTTGTGCTGCAGCGCTAGCTTTACATTCTTAACCTGACGTTTGTCTGCTTTTCCGCGTAATTGCCAACAGAGCTCGGAGCATTGCGCCAATCCCGTCGCTCCAAGAGGATGTCCCTTGGAAATCAGACCTCCGCTGGGGTTCACCACCACGCGTCCTCCGTACGTGTTGTCGCCACGGTCGATAAACTCGCCAGCCTTGCCCGGTTCGCACAAACCGAGCGCTTCGTAAGTTATCAGTTCGTTAGCCGAGAAACAATCATGCAACTCAACAACGTCGACATCCTGCGGTTTGTAATTTGTTTGGGCGAATACTTTCTGAACAGCATTTCGAGTCATGTCGTAGCCGACGATTTTCATGGCACTGCCTTCCTGCAAATCAAATCAACCTTCGTCATGGCCTGCAGTAATAAAACTTCCTTGAGAGAACTTACACTGAATGAACTGGGCACATCAGTAGACATTTCCATTGCAATGATCTCTACGGCCTGCGCCTCAAGCCCATGACGCTTGACAAAGCTTTCGGAAGCCACAATGCAGCATGCGGCGCCGTCGCTGGTGGGGCAACACTGCAATTTGGTAAGAATTTCGTGCACAACCGGCGATTTTTGGATCTGTTCGAGGCTGTACTCATCTTGGAACTGAGAGTATCTGCAAAGCATGCGAATATAAAAATATAAATCATAATAACCGACAGCTAACGTTACAGCTATGGGTGGCGAGCATCGCTTACGGGTTGTTGGTGGAATGTTTATGGTTTTTATATGCAATTTTGGCGAAATGTTCCGGCTTGGTACCGTATTTCTTCATGTGCTCCACACCGGCATTGCCAAACAGTTGAGCAGATATGGGAGCGCCGGTGATTTCATGGTTCTCTGCCATCGCCGTCACCAACAGTTCAACTGGGTTAGTTCGATCCATATACTTTGATGTTAACGAGCCGCGTTCCATCTTTTCAAAGCCCAACGCCAACACACAGTCGTTGCTACCGGTTTCTATTAGCTGCTTAGCAAGAAACAGCGCAGTCGAGCCCGTCGAGCAGTTGTTGTTAACATTGTAAATGGGTATGCCTGTAAAGCCAATCTCATAGAGGGCTCGCTGTCCACAGGTCGAATCACCGTACACGTAGCCAACCGTTGCTTGCTGCACTTCATTGTACTGAATACCAGCGTCGTTTAACGCCTTCGTGACCGCTTCTTTGGCCATTTGTGGATAATCAAAGTTCTCTCGGCGACCCGGTTTCTCAAACTATAACAGAATGGAAAACATAAATGCATCAGTCGATTTTCATTTATGTGAAAACATATTGCTTACATCCTAGAACGCGAAAGGGTCGATGCATTGGGTGAACTCCATGAATTGTGCTGTGTCATTTGAATAATCTTGACGCGCAACTGTGAGATAAGCTGCCCTACCAGACTCGTCTATTAGGTCGCAAGCCGTAACAATTCAATGGTATATGTGAGGCCATTTTTGTACATGATAAGATAAGAGTATAAAACATTTAAAAACTCATTTTTTTACGCTGACAATAGAACATTTCATACTAAGATAATGCGAAAAACTTATTTAACTTATACAATTATTATTATTACCATCATTATTCGCTAAACGTTATTAAAAAAAAGAGTTCAATTGGATTTTGGCTGACGAAACGCGACCAAAGGGAGCAAAACAGTGAAATACGAAATCCTTATCTAGTAGATAAAGTAAATTTCATGTATATAGCAACAAATGACTTTGATTATTTTATCAAAAATGTTATAGTACCAGGTCCAAAAAAAAAATTAATACAAAGTCCAAATCTTAAACAAGATTCCTAGTTGCCAACAACTTATATCCTTTCGATCCTCAATTAGCATATCAACATTGCACATAGTCAGCTCGTGACGAGGATGGTCCAAAGCTTAATGCGAGCAGCAGTATGAAGGACCACACATTATTGGATTGCATAATGATTTAAACCTACTTCGAGCTGGACGTACCGCAGTGCTCTTTCCCCTTCTCAGGTTCATTGTGACGAATATTACATGAATCGTGAATCATTATGAGACTTGCTGTATGCGCCTGTTTGGTTCTCTAGCGCAAGGAGAATACAAAAGAAGAAGAAATTGTGAGGAGAAGAACCTGTTCAATTTTATTGTGAACCATTTGCTGTGGCTGCGGTGCGTTTCGAACAGGAACAGTTGTATCACGGGAAAGCATTGTGTGATGAGTAACTAGTAACAAAGTTTGTGATTGAACATTTTTTAAAATTATAGTTTCTTTGATTGTATTCTGAACAAGTGGATTAAAATAGGAACAATAGTATCAGGTATGGGGTTTTGATTTTTTTCAAAAATGCTAAAGATTATAGACCTTAGAAAATTTGGAATTCTAGTCGATGATCATTCTCTTATTGGAAGGTAGATACAATCTATCTTGTATCCTTCGTATTATAATTTCACACAATACCCTAGAGTATCGAACAACAAAAACAATAATTCAAATTAGTACAACCAACCCAACCTATCAAGCTTATGTACTTCAGTAATACCTACATAACTTTGAATCCTAGTGGACTCTGTACTCTGACTTACCTTCGTCATGCCAACGCCAACTACGTAGACTTTTCGAAAACCCATTTTATGAACGGATTATTATTCACGAGGGTACGATTAATTGCTATTACAAATGCACTTTGATGTTCGCAACACAACGCAAAGAAAGGTATTGAATATTAGCTAGTCGCGAAGAAATTATGTATGTACTCCAACGATGATTGCAATAGCAATGAAACATAAAAAGTACAGCAAGGTGTATAAGCGTTCCTGTTTAACAAACGTTATACGATACTAAGAAGAGTTGCACTTTTACCGTTAATACCGACAAATGTTTGTTAAATGGCTTGCGAAAATGCAAATCGAAACATTTTAACAAGTGGTTATGACAGTGCATCGACATTGAACAGTCGTAAACACCAAAATGTTTCGCAAGTGAAACATAATTTCAAAATCGTATCTGTTTGGACAACCTAAAGTGTTAAGCTAGACAAACTTATTATGAGAAATCTTTCAGAAATACGTTACAAGAAAAATAAATTTGTATAATTTGTAACATATTGACTCTAAATTTTTGGTTTTATCTGTATCGTCCCACGACGTCAAATCATGTAATTAACATAGGCATTGAACGCGTCTATATTACAAGATTTAAATCGCTTTAATGTTTCAAGACCAATTCGAAAATTAAAAAATTCAAGAAACGATAATCTGGTTCACTTGATTTAAAAAATGCATTATTATTTTGCGTATAACTGGGTAAGTTTCAACGCATTCGAATAAATAAGACTACCCAAAACAATACTCACATTTTAACGATAATTATGAACTCATACATTGTTCATTTATTATCAATTGACTTTATTAAGTTAGTGAAATTTTGTATTTCCAAAAACTTATCCGCTTAATACTATTAGTATACTTTAAACATGTATCGATATCAACGAATATGCGTTATTTATTACCAATAATTAACTAAACGCTTTATGATCACATAAATGGAGTAATCTAAAATATATGTCCTATTACATATAATATAAATGCATAATTTCAATAGTTTGATGTACTTTTGAGTTCCACATTGTTTTTTTACATGATCATCCTTCATAAGTAAAACAATTCTCATTTATTTACAAGTTATGGAAAAAATGAGTGTCCTTTTTCTGGGGTATATTTTAAAAGCATATTATATGTGTTTTTTTTTCAATTTGGGTTTAATCTCTTTTTCTCTATATTATGCGCTACCAGGTACAATTCTTTCTAAATTATATCGTTTATTTAAAAATCATAAGTGTATCTTACCATGAATTACATGCTTATATCTGTCTGAAAATTCATGAACTATTTACCAAAACAAAGTATAACTGCTCGTTATCTAGTAATTAGCATATTAATGATCTGGTACTAATTCAAGAATGTATAAGTAAAATTGTTTAATTAACGAAATAACATTCTTTCGCTCTCAAATGATTTTGCTATCATTTTTTTTGTCAATCTAGTACGGGTAGCAGTTAAGTATGATTTTCGTTTCCCGTATGGTTGTAGCTATAGAAACAAAATTAAATTTTTTTAAAATCAAACCAATTATTTGAATTAATCATTGCTTTAAAGGAAACTAGAACTCTGCCTAGCGAAAGTAGTTGAAACATGTGTTTTGCAACGTTCAGTTTAGACAATCTAGTAGATAAGCCAAACTCCTATGTAAAAAGTAATCTGTCGATTTAAAATTTATTGCCAATATTGCTAGTTGCCAATAGTATTAGAGATAATTTGTAACCATAACCATGAGCTCGTTGAAAATGGTATGGTTTTATGAAAATCTAAAGAAAATAAATCAATTTTCGGGGAAAGCTTATGTATTCAATGTATGTAAATCTTTTTTCTTTTTAACAATACCATCTATTATTTAACACTCAGCTCGTTGCACGGCTGGATGCGAGAACATGCCACTTCTCAAAATGCATCATGAAGTATCTGTATCTGGTAATAGATTCAATGTTTATAGACATTGTTACTGATAATCAATAAAACGTTAACATCATCCACCCTTGTATCGTTTGTGAATGTAACGTAAACAGAAATTCAGAGGATGAATAAAAGTTAAAAATAACTAGCATTAAAATCCAAACGCGCATAGATGCATCTAAGGCAGACGCAGGCATAGAATAAGGATTGTAAAAATTTTCATGCCCATATAAGAAAAACCGATCATTGCGTGTTACTGTGTGCTAAGGATTACGAAATGAAGTTAAACTACTAACACTGCACTCTATTCATCATCTTCGATTTCATATTATCAATTAAATTTCACATCTTTCGATTACGTTATCTGTGATTTATATCGTATCGCATGCGCTTTACAAAAAATATTCCATTACTCTATTGACTGCGATAGATAAATTAATATATTAAAGATCATTGATTACTCTGAAAGTTGATTAACATTAACATAAAACTGTTATACACAATATAATATACATTAAAAACTTTATATCTGTACACACTTTTTGATGCGGATGACACCAGTCCTATTCAAGAAACATAAGCTGCTTTTACCTGATACAGTGAAGCATAATATGTAGTAGCTTATCAGAGATCAAACAAGACTCAAAGTACGACACAGCAATATTTGTCTCGTTGTGATTTTTTGTATGGTATTTGCCTGTCTACTAGTTATTAAGATGCAATATAATAATGATATTACAGATAAGTACATTACATCTCGTCTCGTTAGTATTCAATTCGAAAACAATGTCTATCAGACAAGTGATCAACAAATCTGTGAAGGAAGAGTTACTTAAACGACCAAACCGAAGGCTTGATAAAAAACTACTATAATACAGTGAAGTAGCACGATATGACTTTAAAATTGCAAGTAACATTTGCTTCAAGGAGTTCATGTGATCCTTTTTATTCTGTAACAACCAAAATGACGATACACAGCTTCCTATAGGCAAAATGCCTATAAATATTACAATCTTTACATCAATTATAAACTCTTTGCGGTCCATAGTTTGAAAATAGCTGTTTGAGGGAGCAAATAAGCATGTGTTTCTTCAATGCTTGATAATTTTGAGGAATGATCTAAAGTTCCATCCTTCATCACAATTAGCTTCTCAGATCGGTAAAAGAAAATTTACCTTAAAGAAAGATTTATCAAGAAAATTTAGTTTTTTGTGCCACTTCTTCAAGGATTTCATATCCCGAAACCACATCATGTTAAACGGAAAACATCTTACTAAAATTTAGAAGCTTTGCTATTCACCGATCCCGATCCTTGCATATCAGACATTATCGTGCTTAGTAAATCACTTGACTGTTTTTGGATGTGACCAGCAGCATCGCCTCTGTACTCAGTGATACAACTTTTACTACTGTTAATATTGCCATTATTACTATCGCTATAACTAAGACTACTGCTATCGATGTTGCTGCTACTGCTGCTATTGCTGTGGTTGGTAGCAAGCTGACGAATACTACTTGTAGAATCGCTTGTGAATGAAGTACTATACTCCTTAGTTGTTAAAATCTTTTTTTCGCAGTTTTCTTGAAGGGGCGTCGGCGTATGATCCCCGGGAGGTGATGTTATACGAAGTGTTTGGAACAATGATGAACTCAACACATTCGGCGATAGATGCGATACAGGAGCGGTTACCTCGTTTGATAATGCCTGGCTAACTTTTTGTAGGTTTACGTTGGTAGAATTTATATCAGTTTCCGTTTCTTGTTTCACCTCGTCTTTGTCCGTTTTCCAAGAGTCTTTTTCATCTGATGTGTGCGCAGGGTCACGTGACACCATCATTTGTGTTTCAATTGGAGCTATCACAGTCTCTACATTGTTCACGCAGCCATTATTTTGGCTCCAATACCGATCATCCAAACATTCGGAGCCATTTTGCTTCGAGTCGTTTCCTCTCATTCCATCATCTCTAACATTTTCTTCATCGACTTTACTATTGCTCAGTTTCTCAGAAGAAGATTGAATGAGCGATTCGGTGGGAAAAACAATGGTTGCTTTGGTACTAGTGCATGCTGATATAGAATCGATTTCGATTTCTGTTGCTATTGTTGGTACCATAGGCAGCGGACCGGCCATTTGCTCTTTGTCCCTTGGCAAGCTTGAAGTAGATTCACGTCTACTGCTGTTGGCACTACCGCTATGGGAGGATGGCGTTGAATTGGGCAAAGATTTGCGCATACTGTGATCAATTTTCTCAGTTGATGTCATTTCATGTCGTGACTTTTGCGAGGATGACTTTTTGCTAGTTGACGACGAAGAACTGGAGTGGTGTTTATGATGTCTTCGATCTTTTTCTCGATCTCGTCTTCGATCTCGGTCACGATCCCGTTCTCTATCTTTACTGCTATACTTCGTTCCACTACAATCTTCTCGGTTCCTTCGCTCTTGCCCACGTTCTCGGTCACGATTGCGGTACCGCTCCCGATTAGTACCACTGCTGGATACATGTTTTTCCTTCTTGCTGCTACTCGTTAATCCATCATCAATTTTCAACTTCTGGGCAGCAATTGGAGAGCCTTTATGCTCTCGATTACTAGAGCTACTAATTTGTTTAGTGTTACTTATTTTTGACTCAGAAATATTTGTCGACACCGAAACTTCTTTGCCTAATTTGCTAGGCGTACGCATTGATTCGCTAGACAAAACCTTATTTTCGCGAATCAGTTTTCTCATATCAATTTTTGCTTCGTTCGTCGAACATTTATCGATGGAATCATCTGCTTTCGATTTCTTTTCCTCGAAATTTGATGATACATCTGCCGGTGACGGCTGGGAGGCATGCGGAAGAGGATCTTTTTTCGGCTCTGCTTTCTTTGGTTTACCATCATGCGTGCGTTTCATGGGTGTGTGTTTTTTCTCTTCTGTTGACACCGGATGTGGTAGAATGGTTTGCTTTTCTTTGTAGTGTGGGGGATCTACCTCATAACCGTTAGCAATCTCTTGCACAATGTCTTGATCTGGATAGTATTGCTTCAAACGTAAATGCCACGCAATGCTCGTCACAGCAGTTACCGTGCGAAATTGATGAATAATATTTCGGGGCAGAAAATAGATATCATTATCATAAAGCGATATCCTGGAGTACCGAATTCCTTCCCGTCGAAGCTGATTTAGCTTAGCATCTTCGACCCACTGAACGCATTGTGATATTGGAGGCTCATGAAGATCCAGCTGCAATTTTTCTACTAGATGTGGAAAACAATGTGCATCAAAGGCCACAACATCCTTTGTTATTCGATTTAAATTATCTGGAACACCACAACGAACAGCCTTCAAAACACCTAAAAAATATAAATTATGATAATAGTTGATCTCTACTGCGTATCCGATGCATCTAGTGTAAATAGAAACATTTCTTACCAACAGCGGCTGTCGTCATGCGATCATGTCCATGACCAACGTGATCCGCATGTGCTTTTGTTCGATCTTCTATCATGGTTTCACGTGCTTCTGAGAGCCGTGGAAGGTACTGTAAATTGCGCAATTCATTTATTCTCGTCCTAGAAAATAAAGTGAAAGGTCATATAAAATAAAAGAAAAATACAGCACCATAAGTATAGGGTAGATATTTGTTTTCATTTTACCTTTGCCGCTTCATAGGAGTTTTGTTGATCTCCGCCGTTGGGACAAGCTGCTCTCCTGGTCTTATCCACAGGATTGGTCCGTCGTTTGATAAACGTGGATCCATTTGTACAATCGACAATTCTCCCCACGGCATAGCCTGCAAAATTCGAAATAGAATATATGTATATATATATATATATATATATATATATATATATATATATATATATATATATATATATATATATATATACATATATATATATATATATATATATATATATATATATATATATATATATATATATATATATATATATATATATATATATATATATATATATATATTGTTATATATATTTGTTTATTTGCACACACCTTGTTTAAAAACGGGTTATCTTCCAGTCGTTTGAGTAAATCAGGAAAATAACCGCCCACTTCCTCGTGCACTTTTCCCACTAAACTTATCTGATGCAATGGTCCATATCGAACTGTGCCTTGCGAGTAATTTTTAACCACCTTTACAATAAATACAGAATGATAAATTTTATATTATTGCTTGGAAGTTAACAGGCAAAGTTCATATAAAAAATAAAACATAACATGAGACCAACTCGAAAAGTGGTGCAAAGTTATATTTTGTTGTTTCATTTACCTGTTCATTATACTGGCTCATTGTGCACGTTTCTATATCAGAGTTACGGCCCAATACACCTGCTTTAACCGTAAGGTTGGCATAATTTTCCGCCATATGTTCCAGTAAATCGGGCAAATAGCCTGCGGCATCGTGCACAATACCCATTACGTGATCTGCATATCCTTCTTCATCTTCACGAAACACCACTTGAAAGAACTCTTGAACAAGTTCCATCATTTCCTCTTCCGAAAGGACACTGATTTCATCCTGATACATGTGTACCACCGATGCTCCCCCGTTAGGGTGCACCTCGATTCGTATGAACCTGCCATACTTAAGACTCTCAAGTTTCTTTGAATATGGATGACAGTTTGGAGGACGATTTATTGAGCTACATCGCCTAGATGTTATTCCACTCATTGAACCATCCTGCGATTGAGAAGATATTGCAGAAGATGTTCCTCCTCTGCGACACTGTATACCTATATTGGCACGCTTGATTTTTGATCTTTTATAGCACCGCGAACATTCCCGACTACCAGTATTTTTATGTACTGACACTGAAGAACTGCCATGCTTATGCGTACTAGATGAGGTATGCGCTTTAATGTCTGAAGCAAGACTAACCTTCTTTAAGGGACTCTCCAAAGATAGTTTCACATCTGTTACATCTTCCTTTTTAATTGATAAACCATGTTCGGCAGAAAATGTTGCCATCTCGTCGCCCGTTCCGTTTGTTACTTTCTCTTTTCGATCTTCCAAAGATGCCCGTCCCATCAAAACGTCTGTTTTCGGGGAAACACTTTCTGGGTAGTAGGCCTGTGAGCCACCAGGTTCTTTTTTTACATTGTTTTTTTCTTCCACATTTTTTGGGGATTCTATCTTGATTAAAATGTTTGAATTGATCTTATTGATAGATGCTGTTAAGTTATTGAGGGTACTTGTACTGTTATTGTTGAGGTTTGTTGTAGTCAACGCGCTGTTTGCAATGCAATTGAGGCTACTATTGGCTACTGCTGCATGCTTGGTAGAGCCCAATCCACTATTGCCATTCGCCGCAGGAGTCACTGCGTCCGTATCTACTAAAGCCGTTGTAGTATTTGTTGGACTCGATACGTCTATCGTATCACATTCTCCGTTATCCCCATCAAAATTTAGAGCTCTCGTAACATCTTCTCTTGTTTTATCCGATTTTAGTAGTTTGTTTTTTGCAGGAAGATAAACTTTTTTGATAAAAACGTCTTGCTTTTTAACACTTGCCAGATCACTCTTACTACGTTCTAGATTCAACAGTAAATTTACTGGTGATATTGGAGTTCCTGAATTTGTTGCTAGAGCCGCGGCAGCTGCTGCCGCCGCTGGTGAACCAATGGTTGCTGCCCCATGATCTAAGAATATAGCAGCTGTCACGGTACTAGTAGTGGAACAAGCTGGAGAAGTCGTTTCAATAGAGAGTTCCCGTTTGATTGTTTGATGCGCGGCCGCAAATCCAGCAAGATGCTGTTGATGACGGGTTTCTTTGCTCTGTACCATTGTTGCTCCAATAATCCCCAGATGAGGCGACGCTGGTTCAGAACAAAGATTTGAAGCAATAGTATTGGAGTTAACACCTGATGGTTCTGAGGCATTGATACGATCCTTAGTTCCATACTGCTTATTTCTAGTGTTGGATGTACCTTCTTCTGAGCGGCGTCTTTTTCGTTCCTGGAATACAAAAAAAATATGAGCCATCAATTAAAATCAATGGGGATATTCTAAACTTTACTTACTTTCACACGATCTTTGTCCTGGTCCTTTTCACGATACCGAACTCTTTCTCGATCTCGATCCCGATCCCGAACCCGATCTTTGTCGCGTTCTCTATCATGGTCTCGAGCTTTATCGCGATCTCTATTTCGATCACGATCACGTTCCTTGTTCTTTTTCTTTTTATGGCTTTTTGATAAACCTATTAGTATAAAATGAGAGAAAAATAATTGGATCTCAGAAAACCTACGTTTAATGGCAACAACTAAACTTTTTTTTTGCGATTGCTAAAGACAAAATATTTTCCACAATCCAAAAACAATTAACATATCACTATTAATTGTTTTCAACGTGTTTAGAGCACTGTTGCATATTTATATTCAATACAAATTCAAACAAATGGATTATTATTTTTCCTATTTGCAATCTATCAATATTGATCAAACAAAAAATTTCAATAAGCAATAGATGAACATGTTGCAGCATGGAAATAGAAGAATATTTGAAAAGGAAATTTAAAAAAATATTTAACTTGTGCATGGCGGCAACACTTGTCAAATGGCGCATGATTTGCATCTGAAGGTCATTCTTATAATCAACTACCATAAATCTCCATGGTTGATACAACAGTGTACGCACAATGGTGTTGTTTCTAAAGCACCGTTATAAAAGTAGTGTAATCAAATACATTTCTCCTTTTTAAAGACAAAATTTATATCCATAGCCTAATATACATATTATTTGCATGTTCCTCGATATTTCCTATAATAAAAATGCACATGTTATACGCAAAAAAAACAAATTTGCAACAAACGTAAACAAAAACACAATTGGTTAAATGCGCATCATTCAAAGGCTAGACGGACACATGCTTGCGCGGACGTTCTTGTTAAAAAGCATGATGACGATGGCGTACAAGAACTGGCTAACGGGTTACTAAAAAATTAGCAGTGCAGAACACTGCACTTTTAGTCTCTAATTATAAAAGGGGATACAACTATTTGCTTTGGTAACCGATAATCTATGCCATTCAACATCATTCAATCTATGCCATTCAACAACATGAAATTTAAAGACAAAATAACCTTGATATGCATTTCAAAAGGCTTAGTATAATTAGCTTCATAAATGAAATGCAATATTATAGACAAATTATACATAACAGAACAGGGCACAATTGATGAAATAGTACCAGGATTCATGTACATTTATAACATCCAATCAAACAGGCAGACACAGACGCATATACCCAACCCATGCTTTAGTATTATTATTATTTACCATTATCGTAACTGCGCTCACTGATCAGATTGTCCTTTGCCGGTGTTGAACTTTTTTCATTATTTTTAGCATGCATTTTCACTGTGGCTTGGTCTACGTGATTTGTAGATGCCAACTCACTTTCCACAACCATCGTCTTCGCCCCCGTTGCAGCTGCACTCGCCGCAACGATTGTTGACTTCAACGCTGATGATGCTATTGGTGCAGAATTTGAGCTGGCGTTGGTAGGAGTATCTAACATTCTGGTTGTTCTACTACTGCATGATGGATTTGTATCAAGAGCAACAGTGGACGATTGTGTTTTTATGCATCCATTGCCGCTCCTGTTGCTGTTATTGTTATTTGTATTAATATTGCTTGAATTTACGTCGCCCCCACTGTTGCTGCCAATGGCGGCTACTGCACTTGCTGAATGCTGATGCGTACAATACTTATCCGTGTTTTGCACATTCACTGGATTGTCCGCCATCACTTTGTTACTAACGCAGCACGGTTACATGCCCGTGCACACCACAAGATGAATTAACTTATACAAAATACCTCTTATAAGCACATTTTCACTTGCAAAGGGTTTAATCGAGATGTTTGACTTTTCAATCTACAAAAATGGCGGCGAGATACAGCCTCGCCCACACAAGACTATCTTTCGATGTATGCAATGTTTGACAGATGCGAAATATGTCACTCATGGAAAAAATCCTCGTTTTTAAATGTCCTTCAATATCCTAGGATAACCATTACAAAAACTAACCGAGTCAGCCCGGGATAAGGCTATCTGCGGCTGTTGGGAGGAAATGCCTTTCAGCTCACAAAAAATTACCCAAACCAAATACGGCCAGGCCGTTCTTAAATAAATAACAATAACAATATACTAGGATATTTCAGGATACATTTTTTATTTTTTGTCTGATTTTAACAATTTTAAATCAGAATTTTCAATAGGCAGCTAGATAAATCGATAAATCTATAGATAGACGATTTTATAGCTATTAATGTACTTAGATTCTCTTGCAAGCATTATAAAATTGATTCAGCAGGTCAAAACGGAAGGTAGTTTATACCTACTTAAAATTGAAAATACGACAACTCTTCCGCAAAAGGCGACAGACAGAAAGTTATTATCAAATAGTGCTTAAAACTGCTTGTTCATTTTTTTAATAAGGCGTCTCATCAAAAATTTTAACTAATTCAGAGCAATATACATTCCATTTTAAGTATATTTGAATAACTTAATCAACATTATTTAGTTTCAAACCTCAACTGTCCATAAAACTAAAATTGGCTTCTTTTACAGAATGTTTCACGAGTGGAAATTAGCAACATTCATTTTCGTTCTATCAGCTACTTCATGCAGTGATGCATATCGAATTTTGGGTCTCTTTCCTCATCCTGGGTTGAGTCATTTCAAAGTGTTTTATCCAATAATGCGCGGTATGGCTGAGACGGGACACAATGTAACGGTGGTTAGTTATTTTCCTGATCCCAATCCCGTGCGTAACTACCACGATTTTCGATTTGAAGGGCAGAATATCTTAACAAACACTTTTAGCTTGGAGGTAATTTTAGAATATAAAATAATTACGAGTGGATGAAATGGAAATGGAATTCCTATAAAATTTCATGTTGTCAATTTGTACAGAATTTTTCAGGCCGGACTTTTATGGATAACTTTAGAGAGTTCTTTGAACTTGCTGCATGGGGGAGAGGAAGCTGTGAGGCGGCTCTGCATTCTGCCGCAATTAACGAAGTACTACATATTCATCGCTCCGATCCATATGATTTGGTTGTGATGGAAGTCTTTGCTACCGATTGTATGGCGGGAGTGAGCTGGATTATGCAGGTTCCCTTCGTTGGATTGAGTAGTTGTGCCTTGATGCCTTGGCACTATAATCGAGTTGCCTTACCAGACATACCCTCCTACATACCGTCAGAATTTAGCACATTTTCTGAGAAAATGTCAATTGCAGAAAGATTTGAAAATTGGCTGGTTACCAGGACTATAAAATTATTGTACAAGACGATGGAAAATAGTGATAATTTGTTACTACGGTCTAAATTTCCTGATGCTGTAATACCGGATGTAAGTGAAATTGTGCGTAACACATCTTTGATACTAGTCAATCAGCATTATTCACTCAGTGGAGCTCGGCCATTGGTGCCATCTGTGATAGAAATCGGAGGTGTGCACATTCAAGCCTTGAAGCCGTTACCTGATAAATTACAAAGCCTCATGGACCATGCACACGCCGGTGTGATAATAGTATCATTTGGATCTGTTTTAAAATCTGCAACCCTCCCGATTCCTAAACGCAATGCAATGCTAGAGGCATTTAAACAATTAGAGCAAACAGTGGTTTGGAAATGGGAGGAAGAAATGGAAGATAAACCAGAAAATGTAATTACACAGCATTGGCTTCCTCAAAGAGACATACTGTGCCACAAGAATGTAAAACTTTTTGTGACTCATGGAGGTTTACTGAGCGTTTCTGAAGGAGTGCATTGTGGTGTACCGATGGTAACAGTGCCAATATATGGAGATCAGTTTTTAAATTCTGCCGCATTAGTTCACCGTGAAGCAGGAGTTTGTATGGCCTACGAAATGCTTGATAATGTCACCTACGTTTCTCAACGTATTCGTGCTGGCCTAAACGAGAGGTGAGTATTCTGTATGTAACCTGTTGATTGTATTTCATTAATTTATAATTGATTCTATGGTATAGAACATGGCTAATGGCGCAAACGCTATCCAAAGCTTATCGGCAACGTCCCCAAAAACCACTGGATTTGGCAATCTGGTCATTAACCAATGTTATTGAAAACGGAGCAAAACGTTATGAACGTTCATTTGGTTCGGAACTCGCGTGGCCTATCTATTACTCTTTAGATGTGATATTAATACTGTTGCTCATCACAAGTCTATGGGTACTGATAATGCTGAAAGGCTGCCGAAAATTATACTACATTATACGACTGGCATTGAATGGACTTTGCACGAAAAATCCAACAAGCAAGCATAAAGAAACCTAAACAAACAGAAAATTGTGCAACAATACCAGGAGGTGCACATGGAATAACACTTGATTAATTGGTAATATATATATATTATACAACATATATATTATACAACTATTATTATACAACTTATATATTATACAACATCACGTATGAAACTTATCTTCCTTAAACTAGCAATCGAAATATTGAATGAACGAACCACTTGAATGCTTACTGAGGCACGGGATCATTCGTTCTAAATTTTTTAGGTAAACCTGTCCTGCGAAATTCACGCCGCTCGGCCAAATAAATGTCTGTACATTCCTTTTTGAATGCATCATTTCGGTACCATTGCATACTGCATGCTTTAAGGGCATCGTTTTGCTCCTGACATTTAGACACCATGAACAAACCAGAACCCTTGCAACATTCCTCAAATGCTTGTACTTCGGCAGTGCATTTTTCCTTTTTAGCCCTTTCTCGCATTATCTTCGGAATCAGTACTTCTATCTCAACTTTCCGAAGCCGTCTATCCTCTGGATCACCTACGAATAAACTTATGTAAGAATGCCATTTTCAAACCCTGAAGAATATACTTACCCAATCCATGCGGTCCTCCTTTATTCGCTCCAAGAGGAATATTGGAATCGGATTGATGATTATCGTAGAAATGCGCCATTCAATTTAATTCAATATTTATCATCAAATGGCAAGGATTTATTGAAAAGATTGGCGTGATGCTGTTTTGGCTGCAAATAAATGACAGCTGAAGTATCAGCTGATGGTTCATAATTCCTGAATAAAAATAAAAAAGCCAGAACAAATGCCTTTCTACCTTTAAACTGAAGCTGTAGTTTTGCAGCTCCCTACATAAACAACACGTTCTTGGTTATTACGTTTAAAAACAACGATTTATTAAAAATATGATTTTGTTTCGCGAGTTAAATTGCCAAAAAAACATTTTTGTTGCCAACACTTTAAATGCAATTTATTAACAGGTTTACAACGTCGAGTTCAAACTAGGTTTGTTTTTTCAGAGATAGTGTGAAAACGTTAAAGATGGCGTATTTTAGTGATAAAACTAATATGTTTCAAGCGAACAATGACTTATAATTTAGATAAGATCATCCGAATTCTGGCTCGCAAGCGTGCTATAAGCGAAACCAATTGATTTAACATGTCGGATGCGGATAACGAGTACTGAACGGTGTAGAAAAAAGGGACAAGGTTTGTTCAATTGTAATTTACAATTTCCGTGTAATACATGATTTTTTTATTAAATATTATCTCTACACTGTATCTCTGTGTTGGAAAACGTACAAATATGCAATTTATATTGAAGTATCACAAATCATATTACATGAACTATTGGTTAATGATGTGTATTGTTAAGGACTTGATTTCAAAGATTGGATTTTTCTATGGCTATCGATCAGATGGTCGTAGAATCAGAATAGATCAGATATGGCTAAACATCGATAAGAAATTGATAAACTGTGTGTGCATTATTTTCTGAGGATTATGTCGATTGCATTTCAGGGCATTTGACGAATGCTGTTCAGTGATTTCTCAATATTTCTATAGGTCCGTGGAGGTATCACTTCTAATAATACTTTGCTGTAACTCGGATGATCGGAAAGTTGTTTGAACATGTTCTTCGTGTAGTTGCGAGTCTCCAGTGACCCTTCGAGAAGCAGATGAGCTCCAGTTAGTATTAACTTGTCCCGGGTTTCTTTCGGCAGTGTATACACTTTCTCGCTAGATATCTGCTGCACAACCTTATCTAGCAATTTGGCAGCCGTTGTTCGGACAACTGCATTTTGATGAGTGGCTCCTTTGAATGCAATGATATGGACCACCTTGGGAACTGACACGTTTTCGCACATCGACTCTAATGCCTGTGTTGCGTCGGCTCTCAGGAACTTATTCGTGTCAGCCGTACGGTGAAGCAGATGAGTGGCAATATCTTCCGCTTCTCCTTCAAGGCAACGTCGATGAGTAGAGAAAAACTCTCCCGATGCTTGGCATGCAGCACGTGCAACTTGCGATCGTAAGTTACGCACTTGCTTGGCCAACGCCACTGAAAGCAGATGTATCTGTGTATCGATGACTTCCGGATGGTGTCGTATGAGCCGAACAAAGAACTGTAGCCCACTGATGTTCTGCTCCCAATTCGGGCTTTCCAAATGCGCAAGGCAATTGCTTAAGGCATCTTTGGGTTTTTCAAATTTTCGCAGCGTTTTTTGAAATATCACTTCGTTAAGCTTGTTCTTTGCCTTCACTCCGGATACTACTTCTTTGACTGGAGCGATCTTGCTACTCCTTCGAACCAGAAAAGGCTTTTTGTGTACCTTTTTCGATGCCAAAGGTATGACGGATTCCTCCAAGTCTTCTTGGGGTTCGAGATGCTGCAAATTTCGCATGCTGGTCGACTGTAAGCGACTTCTGTTATGTGATAATTCAACTTCTTCACCTTCGTCATGTTCAAGCCGATTGTAGCTACTACGATTGGTTGACAGCTCTTCCGTAGAATATGATCCTTGCAACGGATGGGGACTTGGTGTTGGATAACGTTTTGGTGTGCAGGGTGGCTTAAAAATTACACCTGCATCAACCTTACGATCCTGTTCATCTTCCTCGTCGTAATCGGATTCATACTGAATCTGGTTCGAACTGATACCATCCATTTCACTGTGGATTGGTGTCGCAGCTCTTTCATCGTACCATCCATCGTCTCGACGTTCGTTGGAGACTTCCCTGTCCGTAAGTGAACGGTTCGACTTGAGCGAAATGGTGTCTCCAGCGGAGTTGTTTTTGGTGGATGTGTTACTATAGGAAATGTTGCTACCACGTGAATGTCGTCCATCCGACTGTGATTGTCGGTGGACCGCCGAATCTATGGCCTTATGTGAATTAACCGATTGCGGCCTTGACGCGGACGGCGCAAGTCGACTGTTCCGATCTACGGAACCGGAAGCAATAGGATGCTGTCCTTCTCCATTGATCGTCACACGAGATGGGTCACGGAAGTTAAAAATACTGTTGGAAATGATTCTGGTAGAAGTTGAATCATTACTAGACCGTTCGTCCTGGTCACTATCATAGTTTTCGTCTCGGTGAATGATGTAGCTCTCCTGGTTAATGACAGGCACTGAATGATTCTCTCCAAGAAAACGGGACCGACGAGGTGTACTAGGTGCAGTGCCACTACTGGCCCTTACATTTGTCTCGCAATAGTAATTCTTCGTTCCGCCGTGGCTCGCACTGTTGCTTCGATTGTTTGTCCCGCTGCTGGCAGCAGTATGATGGTTGTTATAGTTGTTACTCGGTGATAAATTGGGACGCTGATCTAAATCTTGCTTCTGCACATGCGTATTCGTTTGCTGTTTGTTATGGCTGCATGAAGCAATCCCCAACGTATGATGTAAAAGAGGAGAATAAAAACATTAAAAATTATTGCCATACTTTTTGTAAGCGATGCTTTGCGAGAGATCATACGATCCCGAATGCCATAGGTTGCGAAGGCCAGTCTATCAGAAGGATAAACGCCGTTCGACCTTCTAACACGCATTTGCCTTGTAGTATCGATCAATAAAGCAATATGAATAGAATGATTGATCCTTGCCGTGAAGGCGTAACTAAAGCCAAGGACCGTTATACATGTACATATATACGAATTCAAATTAATCGCAACGGTGAACGAGCAAATGCTGCTTATCAAAACTACGACTTAAATCATAAGAAACCCCCTATTATTGGAATAAACATGAATTACGCTTCTGTGATGTGGTCGACTACAAGTAATACGTCGCTAGCAGCTGTGGTGGGTTGATTAATTCCGTTGGGTATGTTGACAGGATACACAACACGAGCTCCATTATCCCGTTCCTCGCATTCTCGAGGAATGAACATTTTTTGAGGAGTCTCGAAAGCAGACGCATTCGCGAATGGGACTACATTTGTAATTGCCGTTAAATCGAGGCAACCGACTTCTGAAGACGGCCCAACACCGGGTCTATCTTCATTGCAACTGTCATGATAATCGGTTGCCGCCGATTTTTGTCTAGGCTTGAGGAAACACCACTGGCACAATCGCACAAGCTCTGGATGCGTCCGCAGCAACCTATCGTAGGTACCACCGTTATTGGTGGGAACGATGCTATCCGTCGAAGTTCCACTGCAACCTGGATTGGGCAAAGTTTCGCATTCATTCATTGTGCTCTTTGGGCCAATAACACTATTATTATTGTCACTGCACTGGGCATCGGCAACCGATGGTTGACACTCTTCTTCGTCCTCACAGGAGCAGGGACTAAATTGTTGAAAGCAGCCTAAACAACTACCGCATAATCGGTGATAAGTAGGAACGAGCTTCAAAAACATACTCTCACTAGCAACAAACGGTTCCCAACCGCAACGAAAAGCGCGTGGCAAGTGACGGACCGTAGCCGTGCGTTTAAATTAAGGTCCGCCGAACCATTCGTAGACATTTGACCAAAACTACTGATACGGACCGACCCCACGAGGCCACGAACGTTTCACGATATGATCCTTGAAAGAACGGACACGACACTGAACGGCTGGCCTGGTCAACGTAAGCGCGTTGGCCTACTTTTGAACCATAGGTTCGCGATTTGGTCCTGTGTAGACCGCAAGATGAAAGCCAGTACGTGCGGAATAAATACCACATCGATTAGTACCACCACATGCTCTGGCTGTATGTATTGTAATCAACCGGAGTCCTTCGCCCCTCTACGCGACTGGTCAACGAAAATTGAGCCGTGATGTCCAGTGCGATGTGATATAGCTGTGAAAGCTACACGGCACTGGCCAGAGTAAATGCGTGACGCCAACACCGCTCCACCGCTCATTGGGGGTTACCGGGTAACAGCTATATACTTAGGCGATGAACGGACCATCCCCTGCCTCGGTTTTTCACTGTGTGGGTGTTCTAGCTATCGTGTCCTAGTGTATGGCCTCCCCCTAAACTGGAAGCCGTTCAGAATGTTCTACTGCGTGGTTTGTTTATATTGTCGCCCCGCTATTTTGAAAACGTCGTTGGGCGCATGCGAGGCACACGGTTGGCATGCCTCCTTTCTCATTCATTTTTGAGGCATAGGAAATAAACGAGGACTAAAACTGATATTATAGCAATCGCGACAGCGTTTTTGCAGCTGCCAATGTTACAGTGGCTCGAAGCATGCTGGGAAAATCCCCGTCGTCAGAATGCCTCGTTACGGGAAACCAATACGACGGATGGGGCTCGAAAAAAGCGTTGCCATTGTCGCCGTCAAAAGGTGTTATAACATAGCCAGAACGCCGTAAGTATAGCTTATGATTTGTCATGGGGATCATTAGTCAAAACATCTCCAAAACTGCCACAACGTGGCTGATGGTGCTCCCAAGCATAGCTTGTTTTCTTGTCGATAGCCTGTAGTCGATAGCCTGTTACTGTAACTGAAACCAAGGGATCTATAATTTCTCCCTACCAAGGTCGCTAGATACATTGACCTCTTTTTTCCAGGAGTTTTCTGAGTGAACTGATAAAGTTGGTTCTGAGGCTGTTAAGGGCCACTAAAAATTGTACCCCAGTGTCTCATTTATGGAAGTAGAAGGTGATGTGAACATCGCGTGATTCGAAACTTTAAGACGCCACATAAAACGGGGTCCAGTGACCAGCTAAAATGCAATGACGTCAGCCCACTTTCACGATAGATGGAACGGGATTCAATCCAAGGCAGTCTCAAACCTGACTTAAACAAACATTTTCAGTCAAAAATCATAAAGATGCGCCTGATGCGTAAATGAAAAAAGATTTTATATTATTAATTTTGATGTCCCTCCGTAACTACAAGCATTCTGTTTTGTTATTTTTTTTCATACCCACAACATATGAAAGCGTAGAAGATATAACAAATTTTCTTGATATAGAAAAAAGTAAGCGGTAATACCTATGATTTTAGGGAAGTAAATGCTTATCGAGAAACTCACCTTCCCATTAAGTTGGGGTTGTAGAACCGCATTCCACATCTCGATTGTCTAAAGCCCTCGTTTTCCACCATCGGATCGGTAGAAGGTCGGATGTCATTGTTCACCTGCTTATTGGCACTAGCTGCAGATGGTATCGAAAACAAAACATCTTGCATCATTAAATATCTGTGTTGATGGCGTTTAAAAAATACCTATTTTGGACAACTTACCGATGGTA
The DNA here is from genome assembly GCF_943737925.1 of Anopheles nili. NCBI lineage: Eukaryota > Metazoa > Arthropoda > Insecta > Diptera > Culicidae > Anopheles > Anopheles nili. The sequence goes on from NC_071292.1 coordinate 347,766, forward strand.
TCACTCATGAACCCATCGCTGTTACGAGAATGCAGTTTACCACGCGAACGAGGTATTTTTATTTCGTAAGGATTGCTATTTTTGATGGCCAAGGATTTGCCTATCGCCTTTTGGTCCATTTCGGGAAATCTGATCAGCAAACAGGTCGAATTTCATAATGCTGGACATTGCATGCTTGTGTAAAACAAAAAGGTTTACCTGCACGATGACGTTCCATTGCGTGAAATTTTGCCATTGGCGATTTGTGGAATGCCGGAAAAAAGACCTTCTATTTTACGGTTGGTACTGGTAACAAATTTTCCAGGATATAGCTCCAACTGTTTGCCATCCAACATCTCGGTATACGGCCTGATGGACTGGCCGTTGCTGTGGAGAGGTCGTGAGGCTGCGCAGAAAGTTATACATGATGCTTTTAGATTATGCAAAGATCAATTTGGATTCGTACAGATTGTCCAAAGCGGTATTTACTTACTATTGGACGCAGCCTGATGGGTAACATTGTCCTGCGATCGTAGAAGAAGAAAATTACATGATCAAGAGTGTTCACAATTCTTAAAAAAATAATTATTAAATTGGCTGCGTAGACGCTTTACCGAGTATGAGACGGGGATTTTGGAACTCCATCCAGGATTTGTCACATGCTTTGTTAAATCGCTTGATTGCTTGATTTCTTCAAACACTTTAAAGCTCGGTTTCCTGGAATATTTTAACTAATTCAATATCGGTTCTGGGGTATTAAAGCCTCGTCAACACATACTGCCTCGTGTCGTCAAAGGAACTTTTCTCAACTTGGAAGCTAGGATATTTGTGTCGGCCAGGTGCGTTTAAGGTGGGTGATGCTGACCCACTTCCTGCCTCAATCCAGTCGACGTCGGCTCCGAACATAATAACTGTGCTGCTACGACTGGATGGCACCTTAATCGCGTACTCCACGCTGTCGTCCGGACCAATAAATGGAAGCTGTTTCCGAGCTAGGCGTGCTTTGACGGCAGTGATCAAATGGTTGCCCTCCGGGCGCGTACCCACTGCGGCACAGACAACGTCTAGAACTAATTTAGGAGAGCTAATTTGTCCTAGCACAGCAAGAACGTCCAGTGCAGCCTGTGGAAACATAATGGACGCGAAACAAAGAGAGTCTGTCAGGCTCTTCAATAACAAGTGCCGATCGTCGTAATACTTACGTGCCGTACACGTTTCTTCCGGTCTAGTGCCGCTTCCGTTGCCCGGGTAATGAGGGAATTGATATCAAAATAGGTACTTGGGAATGTCATTAGTGCAAACAGCACAGTTTGCAATGCATTCTCACGGAACTATTATAAAGTTGAGAAAACGAAAATTCATTTTTATCGTATCTTTTGTGTTAATACATTTGCCCTTTTTTTTATTAAAATGAGTTTAGTATCTAACCTTAGAATTTTTGGCATGCAGGAAATCATCCGAGAGTAGTCGTTGCACGATGGCAGCCGTGGGTAATCGTTGCATCAACGCCTTCGCCACCGTATTGCTCCCTGGACCGCCTTGTCGGCATAAACCGGTCATAATTTGTCCTACTCGATCTTCCAGGTTCTCGAGCGGAAGCCGCGATACTAGGTTGACCAGCATTCGTATCTTATCTTCTATAACGTCAGGATTTCGTTCCGAAGTTAGCAACGTGCGCAACAATGATTCTAAGTACGGTTGAACTTTCGCCAGATTGTCGGATGATTTAAGCGCTTCCTCGATACAGCAGAATCCTTGAGATCGTTGTCGCCAGTCCTGAAATCGGATGCGTAATTTGTCGAACGGTCACTATTAGCTTGAATATATCGATTTATAGCACTGTACTTTCGGCAAATCATTTTAAAAATAATAAATTTGAATGAAGTCAGATAAATACATTTCTCATTTTTGTTGCTGGTGCTGCTACTTTGCTTAGAGATCGCTTCTATCGATATTTTACGCCGAAACCCCTAGCACTAACTTTATCTTTGAACCGGCAGCACCGGTAGCACATGCACTGTTATTCAACAAGAGTTTTCCGTGATGTGTTAGGTTGTCTGCCAAACTAATCACAAAATGACCGGCAACCTTATCCGGTCGGTTCAAGGAGAGCTACTAAACCTCGGATTTGCAAGCGTTGCGGTCAAACGTCACAGGCAGCTTATGTGTTCGTTCCTAACCTAGAAAACTCCTTCGGAGTACGAAGAACTCCCGATTTCCTTTCTAGAACACCGCAGCATGGTGGAGGCCAGGCTATCGGAGCGAGCAGTGTAGACTTTTTGGAAAAACGCGTCGTGCGAGAGCGATGCAAACAATCATAATCGGAAATAGCCTCCCTCTCCGGCGGGAGGAGCCCGCTTGACCGCAACCAAGGTACAATTACTAGCACGAAACTTTGTGATTAGGATTGGTTCAAGTAACGAAAACGAAAGTCTTGCCACGAGCTGCTCTCCATTCTCTCAGACGTGTGGAATTGATTTAGTGCGTTGACACCATTTTATTTCCTTTCTTAAGCGTTGGAAAGAGAAAACGCGCACTGAGAAACGATGGGTGATGGTCAAAAAGTGTGTTCCCGGTTTGAAAGGACGAAGGTGCCTAAGTGTGCGGCATGCGGCGCTACTCATGGAATCGAGAGCGGGAAAAGAACCAAGCTAGCTAAAGTAGATCGACCCGTAATAACGAAACCGGACGTTGATAAGGCGTTATAAGAATTCACCGTCGCTGTTAAAGTCATTTCAGCTTTTTTTTTGCGCGTGGTTGAAAAATATAGGAAAATTACATGGATGTAGGTGAGTCGTAGTTTTCCGTAGCAACTTGTGCTTTCCGAGAAATGTAGTCACATGGGAGAGCTTGGTAGCTCATGTCGCGAGACACGCAATATGTTATTTGGAGCAGTTTCAAGCAGACACGTCATAAATGACGGATTAAATTCGATTTTGACCTTGTTTTACAGACTGCACAACTTGGCTGGCCATTGGTTCATGTCGTGTATCGCTTTTGTGAAGTTACTGGAAGTATGTTCACATTTTCATTTCCGGTGTTTCATTATTATATTAAAAATAAGGAAAAGTACTATGCTCTGCACGTGATGATCCAAAATTGCTAACAAGTAGGGTATAATATCCTATATAAGCTTCTAATTAAGCTTTATAGTAATAGTTTATGCATGTAATAAACATGACATATAAACGCAGTTCGAAAAGCAATAAAATTTTACACCAGGGAAATTTATTGGATTGTGTTACTTGTGGATAGTTAACTTGCAGAAAAGAGATTACAGATGATTTTTTCTTCAATTACCCGGTACAATTGCTCCCTCTCATATTGTTCGTGGTTAGGAATATACAGTCACGTCTCTTTGTCGCAACGATTGCGTGCTGCACTTGATTTTAGATTTTTAATCGATGGAGCTACTTCGTCGGTACGGTTTAAGGTTTTGTTGGTCAATAGTCAGAAGCAACACTGAAGAGAAAGCTGCCTTTTCACGCAAAAGGTTCACCCACAGGTGGCATGTATGTAAAAGGTGTCAAACTATGAGAGGCATGGAAAAGAAGGCTTGTTGATAGCAATCACCGACGAATCGGCGAACTACGTGTCGCTAGATCCTTCTACCGTCAGCAGAGGCTTAGAACTCGCTTCGACCTATAACTCCGACGTATAACAGGTGCCTTAGCATACTTGCTCCGTCCGGCAGGCTGTGGAAACGGTTCGGTGTTACCCTCGCGGTCTTTGTGTAATTTGCAAAAATGAGGTCAAAGCGGAGCTCGAACAGAGCAAGAAAATTGGTCACTCTAATGAGTGGCCGCCGTAGGTATAGTTCTATTTACTGGCCTGATCTAGATTTCTTTCCCTACGTCGTATATACAGACCGTTACATGACGGCTACCTGTGCCCCCAAGGAAAACGAGAGTGCTAAAGCTAAAGTAATTTATGTGACCAAAAAACATGGCTTCGTAAAACTTACTGCACTTTTCAGCTGAAAATGTGTCATACGGTCCACTATTCCCAAATCCTCCCAGGAGCTGACGATTTGATGATTTTGGAATGACCTGGGAGAAATAGGACGCACCTCGATCGAATGGTGTCCTGCGTCCATAGAATATGAAGCGACCTTTCCATCGTCTATTCCGGATGCACTGAGTTGTGCCAATGTGGCCTGTGAAGGCGCCCGACTGAAGGGCACGAACGGTGGCTCACTCATTCCATCGACGGACGTTTGTGTTGCTATGGTTTTGCCAAAGACATCGAAAATGTCATCCTCGTTAACATTGATGCATTTGTCTGTGCGCCCATCGAGCCCTTCGGTGGACATGGGTTGGCTGTTATTGTTCTTATCGCCCGATACCAGTGAGTCGAGAGATTTTTCACTGATGGCCGAGCTTTTGCGCCGATTGCGATGCGGCGACGTAGAAGGGCTTCGTAAGAGATTATGCATGATCTCAATGCCACTGTGTGGCTTAGGGCTGAGTGAAGACGGACTAATATAGATGCTTCGCTGCAAGGAGATAGATGTCGCTGAACGACTTCGTAACCGCGTTCGTCCCCGGTCCTCTGTGGCAGGAGGATTGAGTTGGCCCTTAGCAGCGATCCCTGCTGCTGTAGGTGACCTCAAACCGCCACCGTTATCTGGTTGCGTTCTGCGCAACGTTTTCGGAGAAGGCATCGTATGCAACCGAGGAATCCCGGAGCGTATAATTCTCGGTGCAGATTTGAGCTGTCCTGCAGTATCCTCGCTATTGCTGGATGGCTTTGGCGACGGTGGAGGTGCATTCTGCAGCTTCTCCTCTGTCGGTATTTCAATGTTGAGCTCTTTGGTGTAGTCCTTCTCGTTGTGCTCAGCCTGGGAGGGATCCTGTTCTAAATTTTCGGCATTTTCAGTGCTGTTTGTTTTCATGAGCACCTCGAGCGAGAGATTCGGTTCCAATCTCGGAGTTTCTGCATGCACCTGCTCTTGTGCCTTATCGGCGGAGTCTGATTTCTTCAGCACAACATTGTTAATCTTATTCTCAATGCCCTGAATGGCTTGTTTGACCTGTTCAATTTTGTCGGCGAGCATGGAACTGGCATCAAGAGGCGCTGGGACTACCGATTCTGGTGATTTGGGACGATTCTCACTTGGTGGCACCTGTGACGGCGCTGGTTGACCTGCGGTTTCAGGCCGTTTCTCTATGTCTATCACATCCGCGGAGAAAGTTTTCGTTAATTTTGGCCGAGCAAGAGAAGATTTCGGACGCGTATGTGGCCTGTATGTGGAAGCTACAAACACTTCCTTCTGTTCTCCGATGCTGCTTGTTGCCATCGACTGAGACACGTTGTCTTCTGGATCGGATCCGGAATTAATCTCAGTACAGGACATGTTGAGGGTAGATTTGGCCGACGAAGGCCGCGGCCTGCTCGTAATGCTGCTATTGCAATCAGAAGACACCAGTATCGTGCTCGGAGGAGAAGATCGTTCAGTATCTGCCGATTGGGAGTATTGCCGTCGTATCGCCCCCTTTGAGTAGCCGGTGCTGCTCTGTTCGGAGGACAACGAGGCTGATTTGAGGGATGATCGCGGAGGGGGCACGATCACCGAAGACGTTGCTTCTGAAGCCGTCGATGAGAACATATGCGGGCTCGAGTGTTTGGAGATTTGCGATAATGTTAGTGCATCTTGATCGCTTTGATCGAACGTATCACTGTCCGGGGTGCGCATTTTCACGATCTCGCCACCGAATCGCACTCGTCGTGGCGTTCTCCTAATGTATTCCGCATCAGAGGACTGCAGTAGTTCTTGCTGCATCGTGTCGTGGTTCCCTCCTATGGACTTAACTGTGACACTATCCTCCAGTTCACTATCCGTGAGTACTCGCACCACTCCGAAACGTTTATTTGAGTTATCTTCCTCGCTTTCCTCGCTTATAGAGTTGGAGTTGGAGTTTTCTGCCTCCAGGATGCGCATGGTGACCGATTCCTTGTTGATCTTAATTTCCGTCTCCATGATCACCTTTGAGTCGTCAATATTCTCCAAGCTTACGCGACGTAACAATGGTCCCCCGGATGGTCCTTTGCTAAGGACGTAGTCGTGATGTGGCAGCCTTTCGTCCGAGCCGATTCGATGTGACAAACCAGCTACCCTTACCGGATTTCCGATTGGCGCCGTGTGTGAGACGTCGCTGAAGCTGCCAGATTTCCACCGCTGCGCCTTTGGCGAAAGATGCTGCTGGGAAGCGAGTGTCCCTGAAGCACCGGCCGGTTTCCACGACTTTCGCACCGCAACACTGCCCAGAGGTAGCTCTCCTGGAGGAATTATCGGATCGCGCCGAGGACTTTTGGGCGGGTTTGGTAGACCATACACGTTACACAACAGATCGAAATCACGCCGATAAGCAACGGAAATGCATTCGTAAAACTCTCGGGACCCGATCGTGTTCTTGATTTTGAGCAAGATTTTTAGCGCAATCTCTTGGTAGGTGATCTGTACCATCTTTCCGCCAAGTGCGTTTATCACGGCTCGCAGTATGAACGTTCTTTTCGCGGTAAGAATGGCGGGCTGAATGAGCGAGGGCAAGGCCAGCATAACACCCACGATGTAGCGACTGCTGAGCGGATCCTTGGGATTTCGGTCCATGCCGTAGTTCATGATTTCCAGCATCACCGTTTCTGGCAGCTTGGTTTGCGCAATGTACACTTTCAGCACGTCTAATGCGCCCTTCCGCACGGCGGGAGAAGGATGGCCTAGATTGTCAATAATTGGTGGCAGAAGTGGCGCGAAATATACATCTGTCTCGTCTCGTAGCACTATGATCACGTCAATCAAGACTCGCAGTGCATGCTGGCGCACTTGAAATTCGGGATCATGTAGCCGTTCCAGAAACTCGCGGAAAAGTTCGTTCATGTTGAGCCCAACCGGCAGCTCATTGTTGCGAATGATGTACTCCCACAGCGGCGTCAGTTGTAACACGGATAACACCCGATGATTGTTCTCGACATTGAGCGCCCGCCGATAACGGGCCGGTGACTCCAGAGGCACATTACCAGAGGACATTCCCGGATTGTGCATGTTTCCCCGAGCAGGGTTACCTGTCGCCGAAGACACACTGTCACCGCTGCTTGAGGAACTAGCGGTGTTCTTTGCAAACACCCGGCGGAAAAACATATCTACTAGGGTTGGTAACAAAAAAATACACTTCACTAAGGAAGTGTATCACTTTACAAGCCGGCACTTGCAATTTACACGGGCGAAGGATGACGAGATGAGTAATAGTTCAAAGCATCGTCTACACGGCGAAACAAACCGGACGGTACAAATTGTCACTTAGAACTAAACGCGCGTTTCTTGACCGTGTTCGGTGAAAGCGGCGATCGGGAAATATATAACCGAAGCCACAAGAAAACCCAACCCCAAAGGACAACGGGTGCCTCTACACATTAGCCTATGCCAAACAACTTCATTTCATTTCATTTGAGTTTTTTTGCGTATATGTAAAACAGATCGTGTCTAATTTCATTGCGGTTTTTTTCTAAAGAAATTTTCTCCAATACTTACTACTTGCTAATTATTTTACGGTAATCTACTTAGAAACTATTGAAAAGAGATCGTATGCAAAATTGGGAGCATAACATTCTTCCATAGTCCTTGGTACGCGAAGGAACCGCGTTTTTGTTGTGGTCCACTGACGTTACCATAGAGACACAAACGACCTACATAGGGTCACATCGAGGAGGCTATAGCGCAATGTGCAATATGAAGCGGCTGCCTCAGTGCAACTGCATCAATCGCGCACTATTGAGCAGTGCAATAGGATGCAGAAAGAGATAGTGAGAAACAAATACGCAAAGCGAGACTGTGACAAAACATTGACATTCTGCACTAGTGAATTTGCTGTTGGTCTATAAATTTGCGATTTTCTGTTGACATGAAGAAAGGTGATGTTTCGGATGTGCTACCAAAGATTAGCAAAAGGTTTTTGTACATTTTACAGAGGTGTGAAGTTTTATTGTCTCACAATTATTTATTGTAACGCACCCCGCAGGGATCATGACATCGTCACCTACGTGACGTGGCGTAACAATCGTTATTCGCGCTCTCCGGCTCGCTACCGGCAGCTCATCATCAATTGCCTAACAAATGTACAGGAAAGTTATAAAATTATTTGTGCTGGTAGTTTAAAGTTGAGTTATTTAAAATTGTACGGCGCAGCGCGTGCTGTCGCTGGCGCCCTCTTTCTCTTTTCTTCCAACATTTCTCTACTTTTTTTAGTCTGGACGAGGAATGCAGGCGGTACATACAAAAGGCAAAAGAAGCTAATAATAATACGATACGGTTATCTAAAATCGATTCGATGTTAAAAATAAAACAGTCTCATAACGCATTAAAATCGAAGGCATCCACAAGGCCTCAAGTTACTTCACCCAGCGGGCGGTGGTTTTCTTACAATTCTAAAGGCATATGGCAAGAGTAGTTCGCACGCTACGGAATACGCCCACGGCTCTGGCAGCGCCTTCCGCAGTGCTGTGAAGACACACATGACATTCGCGCATTAGCCTATCTTGCGCAATGCGCTCAACGCTGATGTGTTTCCTACTGCCCCGCAAGGACCTTGATACAAGGCTCCTCTCTTGAATCCTCCCTTCCGACTTCTCCCTCTGTGGGTTGGTGGAAGCACTATTTACATGCGGATAGTTGGCAGGTTTCTTATCATACGCGCTACATACGGCGCCCGTGGTAGCCCGGGTCTATACAAAAATGGTACAATGCGCATCGCAGGTTCACACGTACTCCTCCGACGGTTTCGGCTGCACACCGGTGGGGATGCGCAGCGAGTTCGGCACCCGCCCGTTCACCGTCACGTCGCTGGGTAGCTCGGCGATGTCCTTAAACACGCCCATCAAGCTCTCGAAGTTAGGGCCCCAGTTGAGCAGGTAATCCCAGCCAGTCGCCGAGGGTGACCCAGCACCTCCACCATTCGGTTGCCGGTAGATACCCACCATGTGGCTTGACAGATCGTCATCGGAGGCGACCAGCGTGCTGAGCGATCCTCGGAAGGACGAATCAAACCCATCGTACGAGGACGCCGGTGGCAGATGGGGTGTACCTTTGCCACCTCCGTTACCACCTCCACCGCCACCGCCGCCTCCACCACCGCCGACACCACCACCGCCAGGTACACCAGCACCACCCACGTCACTGCGACGACCAGGCTCGTCCCGGGCCTTGCCGTATTTGCCTCCGACCACGACGTTGCCGCTGGCGCCCGTGTCCCCGCTGAGGCTGTTGTTGTCGTACTCGATCTCGGAGCAGGTGAAGCTGTCATTTCCGCTCTCGTCAGTCGAGGTCGAGCTGTGTGCGTCGATGTCCGCCGGCGAGTGGTGCATGTGCGAGAGATGAGGCGCTGGTACGCGTCCTGGCGCCTCACTGCTGCTGGAAACCGCGTCCAGCGTTGACACTAGGCTCGAGGTTCGTGGCCGGGCGTTTAACCGTTCGATTTCTTCCGCCGTCAGCCCCATACCACCGTGAACCACCGGTACGACAACCGAACTCACGGATACCACGTTGGGTGGCTGCGAAGGACCTCCACCCGGGTTCTTGGAACGGCTGCGTGCACTCGAGCTCTGTCCCGAAAGCTGGCTCATGACGGGGCTGTTGAGACTTCGCTCACTGTTGCTGTGCAGTGCGTCCTTACCGACACCTCCCGAGCTTGAGGTCGTCGCCAGAAGGGCACTCTGCAGCGGCTTGCCGGAGATGTCGTGCAGCGTCAGGATACGCGGTTGCTGTGAGCTCAACTCGGAGCTGGGTGAGAGCCGGGCCAGCGGTGTGGACTGGTGCTGGCGTGCATGAGCCGACGCGTTCGAGGGTGGCGGCTGACTAGCTTGGGGAGGTGGGAGTACGCGGGGCGCGTATGGCCCTCCGGTGGCCGCGTGATGCGGTGAATGACGGTGCTGCTGTTGGGCTGCCGCCGCCGCTGCTGAGGTCTGATGCTTGTGGTGTGTGTAGGCGGAGGCCACGGGTGGTGGGGTCGCTTTGTACTTGCGCACTCCCCCAGCCTCCCGGTAGCCCTTGTAGTGGTACACGATGTCAATGTCTGAGGGTGCGATGGAGCTCGCATTCTCCAGATCGTAGTGCTCCGGGTACTCAGAACCGAGATCCATCGAGGATGCGTTGTTGGGGTGGTCGTGTGGGGCGGATGGGTGATGTGACTGGCTTGGGGGTGGCAATGGGGGGCTCTTGCTCACCACCTCCCGCTCGATGATGTCCGGCCGCTGAGGACGCTGCGGTTCGGTGGAACCAAGGTCTCGCTCCTTGTACTTCTTGGAGATAAGCTCTGGCCCAACTAGATGATGGGCTCCAACGCCTCGCAGCATATCACCACCCTCGGAATGATACCCCACCACGGACAGGTCACTGGAGTGTAGTCCACGTCCACTTCCATCCACGTGCAGACCACCGGACGACACCAGACCTGACCCGGCCAGTAACGTCGAACCACCGGTCCCATTCTGCTTGGAGTGTAACGCTGTGGAGGAATGTCCCAATGCACCGTGCTTCTCCTTGTGCTGGCGACGACATCGCACCACGAGGAACGAGACGAAGATACCGATCAGCAGCATCACGAAGAAGACGATCACAAGCGTGATGCCGATGTTGAGCGGATTGGTGACCTGCGCCGTCCCGAGGACACTCCACGCGCAGCCTTGAGCTACACTTCCTCGGTGTACCGCGCTGCGGAAGATGCTGCCAGAACCGTTGAAAGGTTGCACTTCACCGTTGATGGTGAAGTTGGCAAGACAACCTTGGAAAAATGCCGGCATTGGTTCGGAGTCGCCCGCGTTGAAGTATTCGCGGCGCACGTTTCCGATGGCAAGCACGGTTAGATACGGATCCAGGAAGTCATGCACTCCAGTGGCGTCTAGCTCCGGCAATACCGCTCGACCATCGACCAACACCTGCAGCACGCGGCTGTGCGAATATAACGTCACGTTGTGCCAGTTACCGTCGGCAAGAGAGCCGTCATGGTGCCCACCACCACCGGAAGTGGACACGTTGACGTAGGACGTCTGATGCGAGGTGTATGAGAGCCGACCCTGACGCAGCTCGATCGCTGTGTAGTGCTTGCTGCTAGTGGCGGAGTATATGAGCACACCGCTCGGCTTGTTCGTCTTGAACATGATGCTCATGTACTTGGGGGGATCCTCAGCGATCGTCAGCGTCGGTGCAGCATGACTATCATGCCGTCTGCTGCGTGTTACGTCGTAGCTCCAGATCCAGCTCTTTCCGCTGTAGATGCTCTCCAGCAGCTGCATGCGCTTGTGCTTTTCCGTGATCTCAAACTCGATGAATGCACCGTCCTGCAACGAGTAGGCGTCCAAAGAACCGTAACAGTCGGGTGACAGAATCGATCCTCCACAGCGGCACATCGCCGTGTGCCACCGGTCCATACATTGGCCGAATGGGCCGCAAAGTGGCTGAGCTGGATCTTCGGGCAACCCAACCGCGCAAGGACCAGTACTGCTCGTACTGCGCTGACAAGTCGATTCGATGCCATACGACTTGATTGGGTTGCTGAGATTCAGCGCACGCCCGTTGATGGAGATACTGTGCACGCAACCCACTAGATCGTCGGAATGTACTTGACCTGGACGCTCGAGAACTGGATCCGCAGTCATCAATCCTCCCACGAGCAGATGGTGTTTGTTGAAGTTCAAAGTTCTGAAAAGCGTAAAGGAAAAAACACCCCATTAGATAATGAATGATAATGATAAAGGAAAAAAACACCCCATTCAATGAACTCAAATTGTCCATCGTTTTTTACTGTTTGCGGTTATTAGTTTTAATTAAAAAAAAAGGTTTCAATAACGATGGAGCCGCCCAGTCATTGACCTTAGGGCAATATTTTGCTTCAGGTTAAATTAATTTTCATTGTCGCAACTGTTTTCACCTCAATCATAGTCGAAAGTAGCTTGGCTACAGATCAGTATGTGAAGGATGGCAGGATCTATGGAAAGGTTAAATAATGATTCGCTTACCCCGTAGGTCCCATATCGTCTGCGTAGCAACTGGAATCGCCCGGCCGGCAGTCATCACAATAATCGCCATTTTCGGTGCACTTCGAAACACTCAAAGACATGACGCGCCCGTTGCGCGTGGCCGTGATTTTGTGCCACTCCCCGTTTGAAATCGATCCGGCACGTCTGTTGGCCGTTGAACCACCCTGTCCCACGACCAGTGAGGTTACCGCGGTCCGGGCTCCGCCGTACGAAAAGACCGCACGCCCATTCACGATCTCCATAGCCACGAAGTCCGACCGGCCACCGCTCTGGATGCCGTAGTTGTAGATTAGCAAAGCATCCGGTTTCGTAGTGGCAAATACCACCGAGATATCGTTGGTGGCTGCGTCAAGCGCCGGGAACGCCATGTACGAAAGCTCCCGGAACCCGTACGTGCTTTTCTCGCAGTGCCGTCCATAGCGGCCCTCGACGCAGCTGCATTTGTAACCCGGTTTTAGGCTAACACACAGTCCTCCATACAGGCACGGATTCGGACGGCATGAGTCGGCGACCGCCTCACACTGGTTGCCCCGGTAACCGGGTCGACACAGGCAAAAAAAGGACGCACCGTCAGAGCTTTCGCGGCAAGACCCGCCGTTCTTGCATGGTCCACTCGAGCAAATGTCACCCCGTTCCAGTTGGCAGTACTTGCCTTCACGATTAGACGGGCAGGTACACTGGAAGTCGTATCCTTGCCGACGGCACTGGCCGCCTGCATGACAGGGATTTGGAGCACAAGGGTCCTGCCGCTTGTCACAGCGAGCCCCAGTGTAGCCATCCGGGCAAGCACACACAACTTCGTGCCGTACAGGTGGAGATGTGAACACAAGGGATTGGCTGTCCGCGATGTGGTTATGTTCCTCACCGTACACTCGAATACGAGCGCTGCATACGCCTCCATTCACGCAGCTCTCCGCGGACTGGCACGGGTCGTATCCGATGGAGGTTTGCACGCTTGGTAACAGTTTCCCGATAGCATCCAGCTTGCGGGATACACGCTCCACTACGTACTGCTTCGAGCGATAGCTTTTCGAGGGCACATTCCGTACCGCTAGGGTGCAATGCAGGGCTTTTCCTGTGTCCACCATACTGTACAGGATCAGCTCGTCCGAGGGTTCGAGAGACGCTTTCACGATGTCGATGAAGTTGCGATAGTAGTTAGCCAGGAAGGTAGTGCTGCTGACGTTCTCCAGACGAACCGTGATAGACTGCTCAACCGTGGCATTGTCGAAATGCAGGAACTCTACCGACACCGTGGACGTCACATCCGGGTGTTTTCCGTCGTTTCCAGACACGAGAAACGACAGCCCGTTGGCGGGAAGGTGGCTTGGGTCGGCAGGTCGCAACTGACATCCATTCAAAATAGCGAACGTCGTCACCGGCTGTTTATTGACGTCGCTCAACAGTCTACAGCGGTAGTCGCCCGTTACATCCGGATCATTTGGATGCACGCTGGCAACATCTCCTAGCATAGGCCCACCACCGAACACGTACACCAACACGTGCACGGTTCGAGGAGTTGAAGGACTATCGTTCTGATCCAGTACATTAACGGTGATCGTGTGTTGAGCGCGCTTGCGAGGCTTACCATTGTCCTCTACTTCGACGAGCAGCTCGAGCTGTGGCGTCTGTTCGCGATCAAGACTACGTACCGTCCTTAGGATGCCCGAGTGACGCTCGAGTGTGAACAGCGACTTATGTCGTCCTCCGACTAGTTGGTACGTGAAAGGAGCTCCGTTTGGTGCAAGATCCGGATCAGTTGCACTCAACGTCATGACGACCGTATTGGGAGGTTCATTTTCCAATATCGAACCCACCGTATCCTTCGGGTCAAACGTAGGACCGTTGTCGTTAATGTCCGTTACGGTAATCCGAACAACAGTGGTTCCCGTTTGTGGTGGAATTCCCGTGTCGATCGCACCTAAAAGCAGTTTGTGCAGAGACACCGTCTCTCGATCGAGTACACGAGCTGTCTCGATCTGCCCCGACTGAGGATCAATTTTGAACGAGTGATCATTGTTGCCACCCATGATCGAGAATGTGAACTGATTGTTTTGCGGTCGAACGTCCTTATCCACGGCTTTCACCGAAATTACTTTCGTGCCAACTGGATCGCCTTCAGAGACGCTGGCCTCATATAGTTCGCGTTGAAATTCCGGTGGATCGTTCCCATCCTGGATGGAGATGATGATCTGGGCTTCGTCGGTGTCATTGCCTCGAATGCCACCGTAGTTTTTGGCCAAAACTGTCAACACAACTCGCGATTGAGTCTCGCGATCGAGATTCCGCGATACCACAAGGACGCCCGTACTAGGGTGAATACTAAATCCCTTGTCGTTGCTCGAGCCTACCAATAAGTAATATACTTTACCATCATCCCCGGCGTCCTTGTCGGTAGCTTCAATGATGCCCACAGTGGAGCCCACTTCAGCTGATTCGGAAACATCAAAGTGGAACACTGGTTGGATGAACTTGGGAAAGTATTCGTTCACACCGGTCACGTGTACGATTATCTTCGACTCGTTTCGCATCGGAGAATCGGGATTATATGCCGCAATGGTTAGCTGGTACTGATCATGCTCTTCGTAGTCGAACGTTGCTCGGGAAGTGATAATGCCAGTGCCAGTCTCGATTGTGAATAGATCACGACCCGAGCCTCCCACGATCGCATAATTGATAATCGCGTTCTTAGGGGAATCCTGATCGTACGCATGTGCCTGGTAAACAAACGAGCTGACAGGCGAATTCTCTGCAACATATGCGTCGTACATCGACTGGTTGAAGTATGGCGCGTTATCATTGATATCGGTCAGAGTGATCGTTACCATGGCGACTGATCGTTTGGGTTTGTAGCCCAGATCTTCTGCGGTGATGTTTAACTGATACACCTGTATGAAGTCATAGTCCAGCGGCTGACGGATGTTAACCGCGCCGCTCACACTATTCACGGAGAAGTCATTCTGATCGTTTCCAGACAGTATCGAGTACCGAACCATTCCGTTTGGCCCATCGTCATTGTCAGGAGCACTCACCGTAAGAATAGTGGAGCCGACAGGCTCGTTTTCGGGCACGATCACTTGGTATGACGGGCTCTGGAACACTGGAGCGAATCTGTTCGTTCCGGTTACGATTATGCTAACGCTAACCTCGTCATGCTGAGAAGGAACTCCTCGATCGACGGCTCGCACTTGCAGCATATAAGTTTTGCCTGGAGCCACCAATTTGTCGCTTAGTTGCCTACTAACGACGATCCATCCGTCGAGTTTGTTGATGGTGAACTGATCGGACCCATTTCCTCCGACTAGTTGATATTCGATCTCGGCATTTACGCCAAAGTCCAACTCATCTTTCGCTACCAATTGAAGGATGCGCTGGCCCACTTCAGCCCCTTCCGGAGCTGGTGCCATGTATGAGCGTTGGCTGAATACCGGCGGATTGTTATTCGCATCAACAACGTTGATATTGACGAGACATTCGGTGTACATCGGTGGCTTACCGTTGTCGATGGCGAGTACCGTCAATGTGAAGCTATTCTCCGGTGAGGCTTCGAGTTGTGTGTGCTTGTAACGAATCCGGCGTTTGCTGAAAACCTCCCCCGTTGCTGGATCTATCGTAAACATGTCAGATGGTTGTTGCAGAGAGTACGAAATGACCGAGTTGGGACCCTGCTTGTCGCGATCTGTGGCAATCACCTGTCCCACGAAGGTGATCGGTTTTTGCAGTTCACGGAAGTTGAAGCTATAGTAGCTGTGCTCGAACTCGGGTGCGTTGTCGTTCTGATCCTGGATCGTGATGGTTAGCGGTGTCTCCGTGCGCCAAGCGCCATCTACTGCTGCTACCTTCAAAATGTACTCGTCCTGCTGCTCACGGTCTAGGTGTCCTGCAACTGTTACATTGCCCGAACTCGAGTCGATTGCGAATTTGTCGCCCAAATTTTCCGTGAAAATATACGTAGCATTCGCATTCATCCCGATATCCGAGTCGGAGGAGGTGATCTTAATCACAAACTGTCCTACTTCTGCGTTTTCCGTCACGTTGACGGAAAAGAGGCGTGTAAATTTAGGTGGGTTATCATTCTTATCCAGCACATTCACCACCACAGTCGCGCTGCCAGTCAGCTGTGGCACTCCTTGGTCGACGGCTTCTACCACCAACGTATATTGTGCAATGTCCTCGCGGTCCAGCCGGGTGGTTGTGAAGATTTCTCCCGTATCAGTGTTGATCTCGAAGCTGTCGAAATCATCTCGCAACCGGTAGGTGATCTGGCCATTTTCCTCCGAATCCGCGTCACTGGCGGTGACTTTTTTCACAAGTTGCGATGGCGACTCCTCTTCTTGTACCTCCGCCATGTACAGTGATCGGTCCATTACCGGTGCGTTGTCGTTCGCGTCAGTTACATTGACAATCAACTGCAGTACACTGCGCAGGCTTGGTCGGTCAGAATCTGCAGCCTCGATCCACACCTCATACTGCTGGTGACGTTCATAGTCTAGCCCGCCTCGATTTACTACCACTTCCCCGGTACTCACGTCGATGCGCAACGCGTCCCCGATGTTGCCGCCAGCGATTGCGTACCGAATGGTTCCAATCGACCCTTTCTTTGGCGACGTAGCCGCAAGCTTCGTCACCATCTTGCCGTCTGCGATGTCCTCCGGTAGCACGAACTGCGTATCGGAGGTGTAGGAAAAGACAGGGAACAAGTGTGCAGATCGTAGGGTTACTACCAGCTCGCAGGTGGCCGTCCGAGGCTCATAGCCTTGATCCTTCGCCACGATCGTCAGTCGAAAGACACGTTCGGCACCGGTGCCGGAAACCGGGGTGGACAGTTCCGTCGCAGCCTCAATCACGCCGGTTTGCTCGTTGATACGGAATTTGGACACATCAGGACCGACGATGGAATAAGAGAGACGCGCGTTTGCATTTTCGTCCCGATCGATCGCTTTGGCCCCGAACACAAACTGGCCACGCTTGATGCGGTCCGGAACACTGACATGAAATGTGGGTGACCCAAACGTGGGACTATTATCGTTGACGTCCTGCACAGCGACGGTAAGATTAACGATTGTCGCCCTCGGCTCCGTCGTCGAGCTGTCCTGAGCCATTAGAGTGAACTGATAGACGGAGACTTCTTCACGATCGAGGACGGAGGCTGTGGTGATTTCTCCACTGCTAGCATCCAGTCGGAAGCGATCCGAGTGTTCTCCAAGCAACGTGTATCGCAGCTTTGCGTTCAGACCCGCATCGCGATCTATAGCCCGAGGCCACAGCACTCGCGTCCCGATAGGTTGATTTTCCGCGATCGTCGCCTGGTAAGATTGGCGCTCGAACTCGGGATTGTGGTCGTTGATGTCCTGCACCAAAACACGCACGGTCCCGGTTCCTGTCAATGGTGGCGACCCTGCAATGAAATATGGAAGCGGAAAGAGTGTCCTTGTAAATTTTATAATTTACTCAGCGTACGACATTAAACAATGAAACTTACGAATAAAGAAAAGTACTAAAAAGTGCAATAGCTTTACTCAGATGTAAATGACAATTACCAAGATTTCAAGCGACTTTTGCTACGTTTATGTGTTTAACTTCTGGTATGTTCATAATGGATCTACAGCAAAGCAACTAAACGCATTTCTAAAATATGTTTTTTTGTCATATCTGTACCGGAAACCATTGCGACTTAAATTTTCAATTTTATAGTTAACATATTAAAATAAAAAATAACTTGAATACAAAAGATTTCGTTTCAAATAAAACTAATGGTAATAATTTTGTTGCAAATCCGAAAAGAAACATATGAACAGTCTGATGCTATGCAGGAAAGTGGACGAGTGTCAATGTGCTTTTGCAAAACAATTCTATCTGTTGTCGGTTTAGATTATCTGAAGCTTTCCTTTCATGCTTGCCTCTTCTGTGTTGTAGTCCAGCGACTAAGCAAATCCTAGAATGCGATTTAATGCTCTGCTAGCTACACCATGTTGTACTGATCAGGAATGGCAACATATGAAAGCACCTTTTCAGCTGAACGGAACGAACAGGTCATATGAGAGTACGATGGGGTGAGAAAATTGTAGACAACACGAACGAAGGGATGAAACTGTAGCTGTAGCAGCATAAAGCCACAAATCGGCATACCCAGCATATATATATATATATATATATATATATATATATATATATATATTTATATAGCTTTCGCGTCCCTGTATGTGTACGGGCAAGATAGATCGTGGTGGCAAAAGAGAAGCTCGAGGAAAACATGAGGAGTAGATGGGAAATACGAAGAGAGGAGGATGAGACACAAATGACGAGGGAACGAAAAGAAATAAGAATAGGAGAAGAGTGAAAAGCTGATATCATTTTTTACAAATTTTAAGCTTTATGCAGATGAAGTATTTATAGCCCGAGGTAATAAAATGTTTCCAGTTATATACATACAACGCGTCCAGCCTGTGACATGGCTTCGGCATCTTGACGTTGCTTACATTCATCCCCATCCCGTTCGACTACCCTACGCAACCCACCCCATAATGAAAAATACACCATTGGGATGTGGGCTGGCTGACGTCCGTGTGCGTGCATGGTCGCTTGCATCTCAGAATCCACCATGGATCCGCGGTTGTGGTCGAACGTGTGTGCGTGCGCCACACAGGGGGTGTTGTGCTCCATCGAGAAAAATGACAAAAAGGGAGAGAGAGACCATCGAAATTGGCCGATAAGGGTGCGTTCACGTCGCGGTTCTCTTCTTGGCAGCTTCCTTTACGCCTGGGGTGGAATAACGTGGAGCCACCCTTATACTCTCACCTCAACCAATGCTCCATTACCATTCGAAACTGTCAAAACGCTGTGGTAGCCCATCAGCCAGTGCACTTCGGTGAGTAAAGGGAAAAGAATTAAATCGTTGCTCGGCATTATGCTGGCTACCAGCGCACGATTGTTTCAATTGTTGTACCACGCGGTTCGATTCCACTGCAGTTCATGTGCGGTTGCATGGGAAGTGGTCAAAATGCTCCCCACTTATATCCAGCAAGAGAACGATCAACAGAGACGGAGAGCATGTGCAACGACGAATTATAGGAAATTGAGTGAATATTTATGGGTGTAGTTTATCAGCCGCGGGGTGTCTCTTGACGTCACGATTTTCCGAAGAATCAATACCATGCCGCTTTCTTTACCTCCGCAGCCCTCTTTTGGTGCTATATTAATTTCATCGCAAATGTGCTCGTTCCTAAAACGAGCCTTTAGAAAATTCTCCAACCCGTGAGATTAAGAATCCCCTGACTAACATCACTAACTGGAAAAATTGTCAGAATTGATCGTGGTTAGAGGAACATACTGGAAAAATTGTCTTTTATGGTTGTCCACTAAGCATCGATTTACGGTATTATAATAGGCTTGCGGCACATAACAAAAACATCAATTGGTTGGCGATCGTGAGGGCAAAACTGAACTGCAGCATTTGCTAGAGTGCAGACAGTATGTAATACCTGTCAGAAAATCGGAGAAAAAGTTTTCTTCTCTTTTGGAGACCGTTGCGGGGGATCGCTCTATTGGAACAAAACTAGCAATGATCTGATGCTGCCGATCGATAGCGAAACAAAGCAACATATGCAACATACCTTACCGACTTATACACCGCTCACTAAAAGGAATTTGCGAACTTGTGACACAGAGACCACGAGCACACGAGTTGCGATTACTACCGCCATGCAGAGCTGTATGGTTGAATAATAGATTCGCTTATTGAGAATCCATTATTTACGATCATTCCATCGATAATCCCAGTTGCTAGATGAGCCTCATAGCGACCAACAGCGGAAGGGACCGAGCCTACAAACGCAGGAAGGCGCAGATTCCCTGCTGCTCTATGAAATATTTTCCTTTGTTTTTGAGTTCAGATTTCAACTATGACCCCGGCGGGGATCATTGCTAGTTGATCGGTTGGTTGTCGCACCAGCAGCCACGTCTACAACACGGAAAATTCATGCGCAGGTATATAAAAACCAGTCGAATCCATCGTGACTAATGTCGCAACTACCGCATATTGCGGTCCCGCAAACAGTTGTACACAAGCTTATTTCAAAACTTCGACAAATAATTTCACAATTATCGGTGCTAGAACCGCCGAAGATCACGCAAATCATTGTCAATAGAATATCGATTCGATTCTGCGGCAGTGCACTTACCAGTGTCCATAGCGACGAGTGTGAGGATATACTCCTCCTGCATTTCCCGATCCAACGCACGAAGCAGGGAAATTTCACCCGTTGATGCGTTAATTTTGAAGAAATCTGTGTCGCCTTCCTTGAGAAAGTAGCGCACTTGTGAATTGAACGGGGGCGTGTCGGCATCGTAAGCGCGCACCGTGATAACATAGCCATCGTTGGGTGGAATAACGTTCTCCATGACGTAGGCGAGATAGGGAGAGTCTAGAAAGGTCGGCGGATTGTCGTTGATATCGGTGATGGTGATCGATAGCCGGGCCGTGTCGAAGCGCACCTCGCCGTTCTCGGTGTCGCCGGCGCAGTCCTCGGCGCGCACAGTGATGGCGTAAAGGGATTTGCGCTCGAAGTTGAGGTTTTTCGCTACTCGCACAACACCACTGTCCTCGCTGATGGTAAAATCTCGGTTGTCGTCGCCGACTGCTATCGAAAAACGTACGCGTCCATTAGCGCCTTCGTCGATATCGGTGGCGGATACCTGTGCGTGAGGGTCGCGGTACATGGGAAAAAAGCGAAATGAAGAGAAATTGGAAAAATAATAATAAAATTAATGAAACAAATGCAAACTGTGATCGGCGGCAAAAGCTGCTTCAGTGCAGCTTAGCGCAAACATAATAAGAAAGTTTATTAGGTAAGTCAATTACAAATGGACGCACTGGCGTGGAATTCAGAAAACCAAAGAGGTAACATTGGAACTCATGAATAATTTATATGCAGCATGCAAGCATGCGAAGCGGCGATATGTAAAATGTCAAATAGGCCGAACGGAGCGATCTGCGATTTGCAATTTTACCACACAGAACATTCTATCAGTGTTCCGATTTCTTGAAGAAGGCATCACTATGAGAAAGCACAACAAATGAATCGGTTCTTGAGATGAATATATTTAGAACATTTTTTCTCGCAAAGCAACCGTCGCCTAATCGTTCAATTAACACTTGGGTTACATCAGCTAGCGAAAATGAATTTATACTCATTCATTGTAATTTGTAATAGTTTAGTGCTGCATTGATGTGCAAGCAAGCGAAACGTTGACTGGGTGCATCGCGGTTTGGGATAAAATTGCTGGTGTGCGTGTCGTAGGACCGGTGCATCTGTGTAAAATTGCAACCCGATAAAAACGGAAAGAAAGAGAGCAACGTCGCAACGGTCGTGACCACTGCAGTTGGCTAAAACAGGCAGCGTGAACAGCATCGACGACATTCAGGATAATATTCGCCGCGCGGTACACCAAAGAAAAATGATGTTATGAATAAGGCATCTCGCAACGCTTTCAAATTAACAGGGAAAACGTTTTAAGCCAACCGCCGGCGCTGACAAAAACGTCTACGAAAGTCACAAGCATAACGCAAAAGGCCGGCGAAGTAAGTGGTTAGGAAGTAGTTTGCACATACGAACGCATTATTTAAGGTGGTATTCGGGCGGTATCGAGCAAATATTTTAATGCGATGAGAGATGGTTCGGTATCAAAAATTCTAAATGGTTTTCCAATGCCAACTCCCGAAGATTCCGTCCGAGCGAGTATATGGGATCTCTAAAGAGTTCTACGCTAAGAGACGCATATTAAGAAGCAAATACCAACCTGCAACACGCTCGCCCCTATGCTGGCATTTTCCGCGATGGCCGCACTGTACTGCTTTGGGTCGAATATGGGGCTGTTGTCGTTCTCGTCCAGCACGTTGATGCGGATCTGCGAGTGCGTGGACCTGGATGGATCACCCCGATCCTTGGCGATGACCTTTAATTCATAGCTAGATTTGGCCTCTCGGTCCAGCTGGGCAGACACACGTAGCAGCCCGTCAGCTTGCCCGATGGTAAATGGATTCATCGCAGAACCCTGGTCACCCAGCTGATACTCTACATATCCATTCCGCCCCTCGTCACGATCGACCGCTTTGATCGCCATGATTACCGTGTTGATGGGGATATTTTCCGCGACGCTCGTTTCATTTGGGGTGACGAATTCTGGAGCCAGGTCGTTTATGTCCTTCAGAAGGATCGTCACCTGCAGATGATTCGTTAGCTAAGGGAACTTGGTGTAATGTCAATGATGAATTGTATTACCTGTACGGTGGACGAGAGACGTTTCTCGGGTTCCTTTGCGCAGTCTTTTGCGGTTATCACAAGGTTGTAGGAGCTTTTTGTTTCGCGATCGAGTGCCCGGTGAGTCCGGATTGTACCGTTCCTCATAATTTGAAAGTCTTCATTATCGTCGCCGGCGGTTATTGAGTACTCGATCCGACCGTTGGGTCCTAATGATATGGAGAAAAAATATCGATCTGTTTGAGCATATTCTTTTCTGACTGGTAATACCGATAGACGAGTCGAAAGAGAGAGTTTCCGTAGCGTATTTAAGCGTAATTTTTGCTAGAATGGCATTCCTTAACAGTAGGTAGTCAAAGGACAACAAGGGGTGTTATAGCTACGTATAGTAAAGCTGTATACCACGAAGACACTGTTAACCGCTTGATCGTTAGTGCATTTAATAGATGGAAACAGCTCTTTATGACTTCGGTTGCAACCTATATTTTCGACAGACTGTTTATTGCAGATCAGTGATGTCGCTCTTTCTCTTGCTGTCCCATTGCCATCGAACACTGCTGAATTAAGTATAATTATCGTACACAGTGGAAGGAGAATTGCAATTGCTCCAATCTAAAAGGATAAGCGATGTAAAAAAAGCTCAACCCATAAGAGTATGACGTGAGCAAACGTCTTATTCGACGATTTGACTAAAGAGCCCATCTCGCGGTGTTCGAGGATACATAACAAAACAATAAAAACAACAACGTTTAATCGATGGCGCGAATCTCCCTGCCCTGCCAGCATCTCATGGTGCAACGTTGAGGGTACGCGAATTGAATGCAAAAGAATCTGGTGTATATTAATTTGCATAAACCAGCGGAATGGCAGGGATTGCAGTAGCGACGCGACGAGTCGCGTTCGATTGCGTGAGCCGGATGAGTAGCGTTCAGAAGAATTCGGCACCAGGGGCAAGTGATGTCATTGAACTGGAATGGTGATGTACATTAACTCCCTCTCTTCATCAATGAGATGGATCGATAGATAGAGATGCCTGATAGATAGAGATGCCTAGAGATCGATAGATAGCCTAGATGTTAACGGGAGTCGGCATGCGTAAGCGTATAAAACTGTTATATTTATCATTGATAACCGAATAAGTAAACCATTAACCAAAAATGGAGAAGTTTTGTTTAAAAAAAGACTGGGTTGTGTGATATTTGTGCCTCTTTTTTGCAAGGCGCCCTTACATGCAAATCTTGCTTCAATGAAAATCGTTAGCTTGTCGAAAGAGCCGCAATTAAGAGTTAAATTTTTACTGCGCAATTTTCAGAGAACTGTTATTATGAAGAGCCATATCTCCATCGTAGCCCTTCCATTTCATCCCAAACCAATATATGTGAACATATATCAAATTTTAAAGTATTAAAAAAGTTAACCGGAAAAATCTTCGTAGGAAACAGAGGACCAGTTGATTTTCTTTTCTACTTGTTGAATAACACTCTTAATACTTCAAACCCCTTAATACTTAATGTCATCAAATTTCCAGTCGATTCGGCAACGAACTAGAATCGGGAATCATTGGTGTTGGAAAGGACCAAATAAAAATGAACATTCTATCGATATCTATAAATTGTGAAGTCAATAAAATATAAACCTGAGCCGTGGCCAACCTACACATAATTGTATGGAATGTTTCCTCGGTGGCGGTTCGGAGCGTTAGTCGTTTCGTTCGCATTATGTCCGTTCTTTACTCATATTTTCCTTCACTCCTTCATTCCGAAAAACTTCCTTCATTATAACAAGATACATCCAGATGGAATCATTTACATGTGCACACACGCATACTAACCCAGTTAATAGAAGACAAATGTATACACACGATTTTGTATTAAATACATAAAAAAATTGGTAGAGCTCAAACTGATGATGGAAATTTGTTTTCCATGGGATTAAAATACTCTTTAATGGAACTGTTGCTCTTCTTCCAGCATCTTTTCGATGCTCACACCCACAAGCCGATAGAGGGGACATTTTAAAGCGAGATTATAAACAATTTTATAACTTATCGTCACTCATCCACTCTATTCGGCGGCACCCAGGTTAGTTGCTTCTTGGTGGGAGTTACCAACGTACCGAGCTGTGCAACAGGCACACGTGATGTGTTTGTTGCTTGCCAGCTGGCTGATCAGAACGGAAGAAAAAGCTACATTCTCAATTCAATGGCAGTCGTTCCTGCCAGCCATCCGGGGAATCTGGCTCAAGAAATATGAAAAGGGGAGCTTAACCCGCTGTAAACCCGACGGGAATGGTAACCAGCCAGGAAAAAGTTAGAAAGGAGATGAACGAATGATGGAATAAGACTAAAGACGTAAGTAGAAGCAGAGAAAGTAGAGAATACATATGTAGGAAATGTGAATGAAGAAATTTGTGTTGCAAAGGTTGGACGAACCGAATTCGGAGTTATAATAGGAGAATCGATGCTGAGCGAATCGAATAGGAACGCGAGGGATTTGACGAACTGCGGCAAGATGGAGAACGTCTTTAATGGTACACACACATGAACTTTCTACAGATGGGTCATTTCGTATCCATGTAGGATATTTAATATGAACAAGGATTATTTAAATCGCAATTTACAGTTGCATTTCTGCTTTATTGTTAGCGTATTTATTTGGTTGAAAAATAAGCGGGATTGCTTAGGTTTTGGCAAGTAAACTATTCAAATGTTAACTACAGCGTGAGGACACACTAATTTCAAATGAAAAGCGTTTCATATGACTTACCGGAATCGATGTCGGTGGCACTAACGGTAACTACATCCGAGTTGATTGGAGCATTTTCGAAAATTTCATTGGAATAGCTCATTGGATCAAAGATTGGCGAATTGTCGTTTAAGTCGACAACATTGCAGTACACTGTCAGAGTGCTAGAGAGGCTCGGATATCCGTTGTCCTGCGCCTGTACAACCAGAATGTAATGCTGAACCTGTGTTACGAAGAAAGTCATAGAGATGGATCAGATCTAACCATGAAAGTGACACTGGGAACTATGCTATTATTATTTTGTGAATCATATTCTTACCTCTTCGTAATCGAGCCGCGCCGTTAGGGTGAATATTCCCGTTTGTGGATTCAACGAAAACACGTCGTTTGCCCAGTCCGAAATGACGGTATACGTGACGGCTGCATTAGTGCCCACATCGGGATCGGTAGCCGCAATGACTCCGACATGGAAGCCTCGCTGGGCGTTCTCGGGAATGTCGAATGAGTATGCCGGATCGGCGAAAACTGGCGGATTATCGTTAGTGTCCGTAACCTATAACAAAAGTTTAATAGTATTCGCATTGGAAAGAACACCAAATATATAGATTCATCGCATTGATACAGAACATAACGAATGTTTTGTGTAATAAATAACAAAATCTACTGTACTGATATTCACTTTAATTAAATCTGCTGAAAAAATGTTCAACGTTATAAAACTTAAACGGACCATCATCATCTTTTGTTGCATTAAACATCGCTATGATTTTACCCACGGTTTTATTTAATATCGTCAAAATTAACCACCCAATCCTCGCATTCGACAAAACGAATCGATTCCGAGGTTCGTCGCTTGCGGTATCGCGCAAGTCTCTTGTTTTGATGGTTCCCTTCTCACTGCGTTCGTTGACTTCTTTAAGTCCAAAGCACACGTATACATACATATGCGAACACCATAGAGCATGTGCTTGGGTCTGAAAGGAGCGCCTTAGTGGATAGCCCTATCTAGTCTGTCAAATCAATGCTTTCTTTTAGGATTGGGATGCTGTGGGTATGTCATTCCTAAAAAAGAAGTGGATCTCGACTCTAGCTTCAATGGCGAAGCCAATGACAGCAACGTTCTCTCGGGATTCATCTTTCTCGAAGACGATTGTTCATTTAGACCGATGTGCCACTATTGAAGGTTTTCTCGAGCCTTTGTGTTATCATTGCCGCGTGCGAGTCGAGAGACAGAAACGACGCAAACCTTTGCGGTATAAAAAGCACCGAAAGATCCATGCTCCGACAGAGTGGGATGACACCGTTACCTTGAGAAACCCGTGACGGTCGTCAAGGGGCAGCCTTGGCAGGGAGGCGCGAATAGGACGCAGCAAAAGGAAAAACACTTTTGATCTCCATCTGCTTATTTATGATTATGATTATTTTTATTAAATCATTCCCATTCGTGATTAAATATAAGTATGTTATTGTTGCATGAAGCAAAACGAAACGAAGGATTTAAAAGAATGAGAAGTACGTGAGAGTGACGGAGAAAAGCGGGTCAAAACACGGAAAGCGATGAAATAGGAACCATGAAGGATAAATGATTCATTTGAGTTTTCTTTGTTTAAATTGGGTAAGGTTCTACGATCAGTTTGGGACACCACGCGCGAATACTAGTGTCAAAAAGGGAACGTAAGGAAGAAAGAAATTGGTCGGTTGGTTGGGAGTTCGATTAATAGACTTCAGCGTTTGATGTTTGAATTTGCCTTTGCCTTCGTCTCGCAGGCGCTCGGGACTAACTGACATTTTCTCTTTTATCGGTTCCGCAGCCAGCGACCGCGGCTGAAGCGAAGAAAATAGTCTTTATTTGAATATTCATTTCATCCTCTGCGGCCGGGGGCACACGAAAGAGGGTTTGTTTTTTTTTCTTCTTCATTCGGAATATGAGTACTACGATTCGACCTATGGCTGCGGAGAATTTCTAATAAACAACGAAAAAGACGGTTGCCGGCTAGAGGCAAAACGCATGGAATAATAGCACCAGTCGGGACAGAAATCTGATAGATGATACGAAACGTATAACGCTAACCCGAAAGAGATGTCTCAAGGAAACCCTAATAAACGATATGCGAGGGAATGAGTCCGAGATAGAAAGGCAACCGACGTTTCCAAAACAGTCAAACACATCCGTATAAATGAAGGTATAATACACGATCATTGTAACCATTTCGCTGAAGGAAACAGCGCATAGGGAAGAAACACGAGGCGCTTCATGCCCTGTTCCAGTGCCAAAAAGGAACAGCAACACCCCATTTCATACCCAAGCTAGCCGTGTTCAAAACATAGCTACGGCTCATATTGATATGTTTTACCAGATTTCCATTTTGTCTATTCCCCGTTAAACACGTTTGTCAAACCATGGGAGGGCTGTTTTGTGGGACTGTTCATTAATTTGCCGTCCATGATGGCTACTCTCGGCTTGGATTTTTGGAATGCTGTTCCCGTAGATCAATCTGCCTTTTGACTAGCATAGTAGATTTATGTCAAACTGTGCATAATGTAGGAAAAAAGTGTGGAGGTTTTCCTGTGCAAACTAAATCAAAGCACGGTACTACGCTACATAGAAATATGTGTGGTAAAACGATAGAATTTGCCTTCCAAAAACACATTACTTATTCACGTTCCAGTATTAATATGATTCAAATTCATGATCGAGCATTTGTGGGAACCGGGAAGTTTTGCACTTTTTTTTTCATTTGAATATTTTCACATTATTCATCGTGTAACCCTGATGCTGAGCCCAGCAAGTTCACTGCTATTTGTATGGATCCAATCTGTAGCCAAGCAATCATCGAAATAATTCGGTACATTTTTGTATCTTGATCATTTTTCTACAAAACGAGCTTGGCAAGATAATATCAGCCAGGACGCTCTAGGGCTGTTAAAAGGTCCGTGCATTGACACATTGGGTGAAGAGCTGAATCATAGTCGAAGAAACCCAAACCCAACAACTTGAGCGGAGCTGCGCGTGGTGACAGCATAATCCGCGGGCTAGCTTGGGAAAGGAGAGCTTTAAATTTGTAAAATGTCTGCCATTCCCAAAGAAACCAGCGTAGCAGAAAACGACTGTATGAGTGGGATTAACATTCGAATCTCGACAAGAAGAGAACGAACAGGGGTGAACAAACCAGTCAGTGCGGCTCTAGCAATGAACACTACACATACAGAGCCGGTCAGGCAATGCCTGCCTCGTGTTGTCAATCAAACTTTAATAATAAAAGATAACATATGTTAAAGCACATGCGAGCGAATGGATGAGGAAAGCAACAGAACAGCAGGAAAGCGCGAAGAACAACGAGAAAGAAAAAAATAACCGATCATTGAACGCAGAGTGAGATGAATATGGCGGACGACGTGGAATTTGTAGTGGCTGTAGTCGATCGGAGAGATAAAGTCTTCGTTCCGTCCATCGGAATGTTTGGTTATATTCACAATTTGAGGTAATTTGTAATACGCTTTGAAACACATCATTGTGCGCCGCCAGCACCAGTGTGCGTGAGCATACGTTCGCGAGTAAACAGAGGGCTGCTGTTAAATTAGTCCGTCATTCTTGTATGCTTTATATATTGCTCGAATATTTCATGAAGAGCCTCTCCAGCTATGTGTGCAACAAGCAATCCACGACACGGAAGACCCCATTCCTAGACCATCGTCGACATCTATTGGACAATTTCTCAAGCCCCTAGGATATAGTAACTAACTTTCAAATGACATTTAAATGTTTTCTCCCAAAGAAAGGTTAGAATAGGATGATGGGAAAATCAACGGAAAACATACGAAATCCAGCAAGCATGGTCGAATAAAACATACGCAGTGTGAGTGCGTAAACGGTCGTTTTGCTTTTGTCAGTGGCGACTTGGGTTTGATTTTTAATAAAAAAAATTATTTTCGAAAATTACCATGCACTTGTGCTCTCATCTAAGCATGCGTCATCACACTTCCATTTTTCGCAAATAACAAATCGAGATCCGCGGGCGTACGGATGACTTGCGGGAGAAGAAAAGCAATGGGGAGTGTAGGCGAGCCTGTAACCTTCGACCGCACCCAAGACTTATCTTCGCGGTGGAGTACGGGACTGGAAGCTAAAGGAGTCGTTTAGCCCTGGCGCAGGTTTCGCATTCGCACGCTGTATACGCGTAAGTGTTGCAACGCATTTGGTAAGCGTTTTTCATCTCTTCCTTCTTCGAGATGGCTTTTGTGATTAAGTTGCATCCACATCAAATGCATCTCCCTCCGCCTTCAGTTCCTTTTGCATGGAACAGTACGATCCAGTTTCGATAAAGAAGCGAAAGGACGAGAAGCTGTTTGATGTGCTGCGAAAAAAGCAAGCTGGTAGTGACAAAGGGCATGGCAGGACCGAAAAAGCTTTTATAATTTTACAGTAATCAATCAAACATGTATGCGGCTGAGACAACCATCGATTTGGCGCGGCGAAATCCACCAGGGCAAAGAGCAAAACATTGATCTCGTCTTACTCATTCAGGGATAGGTTAGCATGAGGCAAAGGAAGAGCCCGCTGGAGGCAACATCCATTCCAACCTACCTGGATAGTGATCGTAGTTTCGGTGCTCTGAATGCCATCCGTTACACTGACGGTCAGCCGGTATGCGTCCTCTGTCTCGCGATCGAGCGTATCACGCAGCTTCAGCAAACCGGTTTCCCGCTCTAGCGTGAACTTGAGTGCGTCTCCCGAGACCAGCATGTACTCCAATTTTCCCAGCGTATCCGGATCGGTTGCGGTGATGCGTGCCACTGTCTGGCCAACTGCCAGGTCCTCCGACACGCTGAACACCAACGGAAGGTTCTGGAACTTTGGTGGGCTGTCGTTCTTGTCCAGCACGTTCACTCGTATCTACGAAGAAAATAAATTGAGAGGAAGAGAGAGAGAGATACCGAGAGAAAATGAGAGAGAGAAACGAAAGAATTTATATAGTGACACGATCTAACATTTAATTATTAGCACATAGTACGATTCGACTCGGCATCAATACATTTTTCGAAAGTTGTGACATTCCAAACGAAGAAAAACAGTGCGCGTTTCTTATTCCATTGAGGGCAGACGGAAAATCACCGATCAAGGATCACATTCGACAAACCATTTTAATTTTCACTTCAGTCTGTGCATACGCCGAAGTTTAATTTGATTCGTGCGTTACACAACTGCTCCAACCATCGCATGGACGATCCTTTCACTGCTGATCGTAAAATATTTACGACAAAAGCTCGATCTAGCAGCTACATCGATCCACCGTCCATTGGTGCATCAACAGGTAATACCTAGAGGACAATCCGCGAAAAGGCGTTAACTTTGTAGCGTGTGGTATTTTGATTGGTGCGAACCAGCGACGCATTACTTGGCGTTACCAGTTGGCTGAGTTGTGTTTTTGCAAATAAAACGGCAACATAAACCCGGTGGAATTGTAATGTAAACAAATCGGACTGAGGCAAGACGTCGTTGAGCGACACCGTTTGGCCCAAACGATTGCAACTGATCGCTGTCTCGAACACTCGCACGCTCTTTGAAACAGAGTGGAACGTACCGAGAATCCTGCGGTGGAAATGAACCCGGCGTGAGCGTGCGTACCCAGTCTGAGTTGCAAATGGGAAAAGATTTAATTTTAGGGTTTTGCATGCACATAAAAAGGGTTTGAAAGGAAATCCGAATGATAAAAGAGCTCCAAAGGCACGGTATACTTGTCAGAAAAGGCTCTGGCCCTTCTTTTTCAACAATGCTATATGGTAGGACTATATAAAAAAATAAAATAAAAAAACATTTGCAAGCGGCTACAAACGTGGCGACATTACGATGCAATGCGTCTTCCTCACATCCTACGGTCGGGACGTCAAATGGGCTTTACCATATTTAATTCGCATCTTCGCACTCATCTCTTTTCGCGTTACGGCTAATTTATATGTTAGGACTTGGAACTTCTCATCGTGTCTCTTGGATTTATATCTCCGGCAGCATACGTCTTGTAGCTTAGAGTATTGTGCGAACATAGGAGTAACTATGTTTTGCTTTCGCTCAAAATGTTACTTAACCTTGGCCAATATAAGGAGAATGATGACAAGTATCATAAAGTTGAGTTATACAATGTGAAACATATCATCAAACATGCTGTTAATTATTGAAGAAATCAAAATTCTAGTACTCAAGCATCTTCCTGCTAAGAAAGGTGATCATAAGCGAAGTACTCACAAATAAGTTAATGATTCAACACATAGTATACAACAACTGAGATTTTAAAGACTTGAAATAGAATTTTTCAGTCTATATAGTAAGGTAGAATATTTTGTAAACTGAACCTACCGTAAACATGAACTGTAGGAACGGTTTTCACTACTCAAAGCTACCTGCATGAACAGAGATCAAAGAAAACGTGCAAATCATCGAGCAAGGAGGGCGAGTCTGATGGATAGTTATGAGGTAAGAGAGCGACAAGGTGGAACAGTATAAGTTAAAATGCCACAGAATCTTCCAAACCGTGCAGCAAAAATCACCAGCGTTCCAAGAAAGAGGAAGAGCGCCGACGCACAGCGTGCTGATTGGCAAACGGTGGGGGGTTCTCTTAGGGTCATGAAACGAGCGAAAAATAAATGCACCAGTGACGAATGAGACTGAAATTTAATGTTTGCGTACCGTCATCTCGTGCGATTTTATGTTTACCAACCCAGCCGACGGGCAACCGACCTGGCAACAGGTCCAGTACGCTTCATCTGCATAGAGCCCCAGAGTACCGGGATGCGAAAAGGATGCACAACGCAATGCACTTAATGGGTCGGGGAACGTGGACTCTCGGTTGGGCCAAAACGGGAAGTAGGGAAAAAATGAGCCCCAGGAAATTTTGTTTTAATGTTTTCTTCTCTAAAGCAGGTAAAATATCGAAACAATTACATTTTTAAAGGCAATTAACGACGTCTACACTCACTTTTCTCTCTCTCTCTATCTTTGTATCGCTTTTCTTTCCTTTTAGTTTTCTTTTTATTACTCATTCACTTCATGTGTAGTTCTAACAGACGTGTATATTCCAAAGAAAGAGAAGCTGCTATATTTCTTCTTCTATTGCAATCAAGCACTTTCTAACACATTCCATAGCAAGTCCCTGTATAAACCTGTACAAAATGCACAGCGTGTTCGACTATGAACGAGACAAGCACTTACGAAGCATATGTAAAAACAAAATCTAGAATGGTTATGAACAAAATTGAAATATATTACCACCAATAAACATGCAAGTCCACCATGTTGAATTTTAAGCAAAAACGACTACGAAAGAAGAAAAACGTCCGCTATGAATCTCGAGGATTCCACATTATTCGTGCAAGTGCATGGCGATGACTTTTTTACCTGAGATCAAGGGTACAATGAACAGCATGGTTTGTACCATCTGTGTGAAAGAGATCTGTGGTCAAAACGGTGGTCGATTAAAAATGGTGGACCAATGAACCGTTGATGGAATGATGGCAGGCAGCGAGGACGTGGGCTTCGTCAAAAGTATTCTTCGACCAGAATGTGGAGGGCCTTAACAAAAAAAAAACGAACCGACAACATTGCAAGACGTATCGTATAGGCATTGTTTTAGATTCTAAATAGTCGTCACACTAAAAGAATCCACAGCGAATTGTGTTTATTGTTCGATAGCTCGGGACACGAATTCGGAACGATTGTTGGCGATATTTAGCATATGAAAAACGTTGGAGGATTTGCTTACGAATATAAGATAAAATAAAAAAGCAGTAAGAGTGTGAAATGTTTTGTTAGTTCATTGAAATATGGTCGAATGAAAAGCATATATGCTAATGAAATCCCTGCTAAAGTCACCATTCTCGAGCTACATTTCAACGACGAAAGTGATAATGTTGAACAATAATAAATTTGAAAAATATTCCCACTGCTTGAGGTGTAAAAAATCTACGGGTACGGATGGAAACCAAAGCACATTCACTTTGCACAGCAAACACTTCCTCTACCATCGTTTTGAGAAAACAATTCGGTATGGCACAATCCACCATCGTCCACGAACCGGTGCATTTCTACAGACGCAGGCTTCCTCAAGTGCAAATTTAAGTGCACATAAATCCAAACTAAAGGTACCCTTTACGCACAGGCATGCCGGAGCCCTTTGTCTGGTGCTTAATTATTCCAAGACCTGTCCGGTAGAGGCTGGGAAAACGTTTGACCACCGTCAGCGCAGCAAAGCATCAGGAAAAAGTCCCTGAAATACTACAGCTGGGTGGTGGAATGTCGGGTAAGAAGGAAGGCATACACATTGGGGCGACACGCCATCACTCATCGTCGTTAATACTGTCGCGGTTAGGGAATGCGCCTCGTTGTTGAGGGAATTTTGAAAGATACCGGACTGCGATAGAAGGGAGAAAACGAAACAGCAAAAAATGGTTCATGGCTCGCGAATTGGTGGAGAAAAAAATGGAGCTGGGAATAGAATACCAAGGGAATGGCTGCTGAAGGGGACGTAAGGAGCCCACGTTGTCGAAAAAGGAAGGGCTACTTGCACCGTACACCTCCCTACATTAGGCGGCCTATGTAGGATTTTCCCTCTTATTTACGGCCTTACGTAAGGGAATAGCGTGGCACGTTGTAGAAAGACACGCATCCGGAAGAGAGAGAGAGAGAGAGAGAGAAAGAGAGAGAAAGAGAGAGAGAGAGAGAGAGAAATCAGCTTTTTACTCATAAAAGAACGCACATGCACAAAGCTTTATCAACTTTTTTTTAAGTTGCAACCGGAGCCATTGGAATTCATCGTATATTGTTTAGCTCTAGTCGAAAATCAGATATTTTCAAATATCTAAGCGTTTATCGAATGTGGTTTTGAAGAAAAGCACGAACAAATTTTGGAAAAATTCAATAAATTAAAAGCGCACTCATTCTTAGTATATCTTCTCCTTTACTTTATTATGGCCCGCTCACAATTGAGCACGCCGTAATGACATGGCCTAACTTGCTATGTTTAGCCAAGGCTTTCGTGAGTTTTAATTACTCGTACCTGGATAGTCAAAACTGCATACTGGGGGAGGGGGGGGGGGGGTCTCAGACGATATTCGATAGAAAAAAGAATAGAAAAAAGAATGATCATGAAATTATCCGACGTAGCAATCAATTGAGTTTTTTTTAATTTTCCTATTATACGAAATGCCAAAAAAGGGCAAGTACGAGATTCAAACCGGATGCGACACTAATAAAGGCACTTGAGGGACGAAAACGTCTGCGTAATAGGGTGTACGATATAGGAAAAGAGCAGCAAGAAGTGAGTTTTGTGAAATCGTATCACTGAACCCGTCAATCGTCACCCGAATAGGCCTGTTTCCGGCGGTACGATAGACGATGTAAGAAGGCAACTTTCACTTACCTATGCAGTAGATAGGCGCTGCAGCAAAATACATACATTTCAATTAAAGGTACATACTTTCAATTTCAGCAGTACGTGCAACTCGAGGATCATGAAAATCGTGGCTACCGCGAAAGATTACCGGTGCCGAGCGTATTATTTTTTCTCCACAAATCGCAACTGAGCCCTAAGAGATTGTTTGGTTGTCATGGAAATGCCGCCGTCGTCATCAAGCCCTAGTAGTCTACTTGCGCGCATGTTTTTTTGCTTTCGTTGTGCGACGTGCCAGAAAAGGAGCTTTGAAAGCCTAGATCACTATTGCATTATTTCGCTTTATGCTAATTTGAGTTATTGATACCTACATCCCACGATTTGCCAACTCGATGGCAAACATGTCGCTTTTCCGGACGTACCATTGGAAAAAGCGCATAAAATGGATTGCGCTCTTTCAGATACTTTTAATTAAATCACGAACCAAACAGGTACTCTTCCGCGCCTTTGCCATTGCTTGTACGCTGCTGCGGATGATCTATCTCGACTTCAGCCAGCTTTGTTCTGCCAAACTAGCTTTCCACGGATCACACGTTGTGGTTCCCAAGCGAATAGCGAAAAACGTGGTCGCAAAATCAAACCGATGCCATTGGGGTAGAGAAGATATACGCCCAAAATTAGTGGCCATCTTTCGCTCTCGAGGAAATCCCTTACGTCCCAATCGAATGCCGGTTCCACCGAATAGCATGTTTAAAAAAGGACCTTATTCACGTTGCCTCGAGCTACGTTCGAACGTAGACGGATGAAGGAAAGACATGGAAAAATGTGCTCCGTTCGACAGCAATGGCCGACCAGCGTAAACGTTAAGTGCCACGTCGCGTAAGCACGCCGGTTCCGATCGAGGCACGATCAGCCGCCAGCTACAGAAGCATCGAACGTGGCGACCATCGTTGGGGAACACACAAACAGGATCGCCTACTTAACATTCAGGTCTCATAAAACATTTAGTCGGACTATTTTATCATAAAAATATTTTGAAATATGTTGATGCGAGGCGATTTTATGACGATGATTGATCTAAGGAATTTTGGAGCGCTTTTTCGGCCCTTCAGCAGACGGAGAACTTGTTATGGCCGCTGTGTTTTCGAGTGTGTTAGTAAATATGCAGGTAATTTCAAATTTTGAATGCGACCACCAGGTCTGGTGAGACTTGCACTTGGTAAGGCTTTCTTATTATTACTATTATTATTATTATTATTATTATTATTATTAATTTAAGGACGGCCAGGCCGTATTGTATTTGTATAATTGTTTCTGGACCGAAAGGCATCTCCTCCCAACAGCTGCTGTGAGCCTTATCCCGAGCACACTCGGTTAGGTAAGCCATTCGATAAATAAACAAAGTTACCAGTACATAGTTTTAATTGCTTCGTAGATTTGAAATCAATGTGCAAGTGGTAACGTTAAAATGTATATACATGTCCTTGCATGTTGTATTTATCCAAAGTGATAAGCTATACTACATGAAAATTCAGATGATCAAATTTCACAATTTTTGCAATAATTTTGCAGGTTGACGAGGTGTATTAAAATTATGAGGTGATTTTCGAAGCAGACTGAAAGAGTAGATTTGTGACCTGGCATAGCGCACGAGCAACGACCGCAATCTACGGCATCCCTTCACCGCAACCCACAGCAATTTGATATCCCATCAGAAAAAATCAGAAAAAGAAAGTGAGCGAGGAAAAAAACATGCTTACAAGATTCGATTCGTTGAATCGTTTGAAGTTTGGATTTATCAGCAGTCAGGCTCTTGTTAGAAAGCTCCTCGTGTCATCATCGAGAGCTCGTTTTAAAGCAAACGCAAACGAAACTATTATTATAGTGATTATAATAATAGAAGCTATTATACTTAATTGTTACTATGTTGGTATCTATCATTTATATTACTATACATACAAGGACCTCGCATAAATAGTGCTGTTAGCTACGTCGAAAAATCGGTAACAAATAATATTTGTTGAGTGAAAGCATTCCAAAAAACCTAAAACACAGCTAAAACCAATAAGCAGCGCGTCTAGTACGAGCCGGAATATTTAGTTAAACAATAATCACGCACTGGTATGTGGTGGGTCTGGTAACGAAACGGGCAAAACAAGATTGTGCTACAAAGAACTGGAAGGTTTTGTCGAAATGAATCATTAAACCATCTGTTGTCCACCGATACGGCTAGCAAAACTTATTAAACCTTCTGCATGATAGGCATACCGTTAAAAAATTGACTAATTATTCAAATAGTTTTCCAAAAACAAACGATAATTACTATCGATTGAGACGCGAGCTACTGATTGAAGCCCGTCTGCCCTTCTTCACTGGTGAAACAGAAATAGCACACGTAAAGATTGCGATCGCAAACGATTCAAATGCTTATTAAAGCTTTGTGCTGGTGTTCGACTATGCTCATCTATGCTGTAAATCTGCCTCCATTTTGGAACACTCTCGGCCGTAATGAGCACAGGAATGGCTGGGAATCCGTGTAGTGAGGCTCTTCGTTGAAAAATTGGACACACAATCGTGGTGGCCGGTGTTCCAATTGACCGAGGTTTTGTGGAGTGATGGAAATTAGTTCAGGAATAATGATCGAATGCTTCGCAAGCGATCGCCTCCGGGAAGAGTGCGAGTGAGTGGTGTTTAACGGCTATTGGGGCCCACAACGTATGGATATGTGCTTTTTCTGGCTTTGATTTTTGAACGGAAGATCGAACAATTACATTTTATGCTGCTTAAACATGTGATTGTAGGTTTGGGCTGAAGACCAACATCCTCTTTGTATTTCTTTGTAAGCTCACTCATCACATGCACACACTACACCACTTTGCTATGCCCTGGGCTTTCATATTTATGCAGATCGATGGCATATTATACAGTTATTGAAAAAAAAAACTTTAGAGATGTACGAAGGATTATCTGCAACATATTATGTTTGAAATTAATTTGACGTATGGATGTCCAGCTCCTACCATTTTATTTAAATAACTTAAACAGATATTGAGTATAGCTCGTTTTATTTATAGTATATCTCTATCATATCTTTTCAAATACTAGCCATTGGAAAAATATGCACGCAACGAAATTTTAAGACACATAAAAAGTTCATATAATGCAGCGGATCCCAACGTGTCCCAATGATGGGTCAGCAAACGCAAGCCATCAAAACCAGTGTTTTGTAATGTTTTTTCCCTAAAATCACCTATAATCTCGCGTCATTATGCTTGCCTAGAAGCTATCGAAAACGACGTACAGCTAGTTATTTTGTTCTCATTATTCACCTTACTGGCAACCGAACAAAATGGAGCCAAAGTCCCCCGGGCCATACGCGATTAACGAAGACACAATTTCCGCAAAAGGTTTCCCCAAAAGTGTAAAAGAAAATAAGGCTCGCTTGGGTAGAGGATATCATGCAAACGTAAAATCTGTATCGACATCGATCTATTTCGAGAAGTTTGCATAATGTGAACTGGTGCGGTACTAAACATTCCGAAAAAAGGCTAATGTCTTCGGGCTTATCAAGCACACCATCCAGAAAAAAGTTAGGCGTAAAGGAACACCATTATACCATCTGCACAGTGGGAGCTTTTTTGGAAAACAATGGAAGCGGACGGTTGCTGCTCAAATGGCTTGAGCACACATTCGTAAACAGCTACTAGCGGCATTTTTCAGCGGATTTTTAACCAAGTAGAAAAAAATAATGGCTTTAAGACGGTCAAAGTCAAACGAGCAGATAACAACATTCTCATTAGCATTTTCTTACGCATCCCATGTGCTCTAGCCATTCAAGGGATGATTTAATTAGACCGTAATTTCCACATCATCTTCAATCGTTCAGCTACCGCGACCATTTGGTAGCGTATTTGCGTACCTGCAACGTAGAGGAGCGTTAGTGGTCACTTACCCGTGTGCTTGTCGTCCTGGGCACGGTTCCGACGGCGACGGCGTAAACCTCGATATCGTAGTGCTCAATACCAGTCTCGCGGTCGAGCTCAGCCGCGGTTGAAAGGATTCCCAGCTTGGTGTCGATGTCGAACAGCCGATTCACTTGGCGTCCGTTCGAGCCCGACGTCACGTTCGTGACATAGTACTCGACATCGGAAACCGAGTTGAGGTAGGCCGACACGGTCAGGATGCTGGTGCCGATCGGTTCGTTCTCCGACACACTACCAGAGAGGTCCTTCTTCGCGAACACAGGACCCCCGCTGGAACCACCGGCACTCGTCGTAAGGATGGTGATGTACGCATCGCTACTCTTACGGTCGGCCTGAACGGCTTCATCGGTGGCTCGCACCGACAGCTGATAGCGCGTCTCTGGCTTTAGGATGGGCTTACGCAGCGTTAAAGCTCCGGTTGCACGGTGCAGCTGGAAGAGATCTGTGCTGCCACCGATCATCTCGTAGGTG
Source organism: Anopheles nili (assembly GCF_943737925.1). Classification (NCBI taxonomy): domain Eukaryota; kingdom Metazoa; phylum Arthropoda; class Insecta; order Diptera; family Culicidae; genus Anopheles; species Anopheles nili. The sequence continues at coordinate 386,609 of NC_071292.1, forward strand.
ACGAGTCCGTTCGAACTCGAGTCCGCATCGTGCGCATGGATCCGCATAATCTGCGTTGCACTATCCCGATACGGCAGGACCGCGGCATTCATCGAAACGAAGACGGGCGCGTTGTCATTCACGTCTTCCACGATGACGGTGACCAGTTTCTCGGCAGATAGGCGCTGAGCTGGTGGATCCGCCTGGTCCGTGGCCACTACAGTCAGCCGGTACGTGTCGATTGCTTCGCGGTCGATTGAGTGCAGCGTGTGTATGACTCCCGTCGTGGCGTTAATGCCGAAATGACGCTCACCCGGTCGCTCGCTGTCCTGCGGGTCTTGATGGGCGATCTCGTAGCGCACCTTACCATTCGAACCGGAATCGGGATCCTCGGCCGTGACCGTCACAATAGGCGTGTTGAGCGGAATACCTTCACGGATCTGGCGCACGATGGCAGTGTTCGGAAACGCGGGTGGATTATCATTGGCGTCGATCACGTGCACCGCAAACAGGATGGTAGTTGCGAGTCGCGGATTGCCACCGTCAGCTGCCGAGATGTTTAGCGAGTAGCTTTGGGTGTCCTCAAAGTCGAGCGCTCGGTGCAAGAAAAGCGCCCCTGTCAACGCGTCAATGTGGAACGTGTCCCGACGGTTTCCGGCCGCGATCGAAAAGGCGATCTGTGCATTCGCGCCCAGATCGAGGTCGGTTGCACGGAACCGCATTAGTTCGGTGCCAATGGGCGTCGTTTCAACGATGGCGATCTGGCTGAGCGTCTGCGTAAACTCTGGTGCATCATCATTCTCGTCCAACACCTCGATCGTGACGGTGGTAGAAGCGCTGAGTCGGTTCTGCTTGGATGCGTCGTGTGCGACCACCGTCAACCGGTAGGAAGCGGTCGTCTCACGGTCGAGTCCGCGGGCTAGCGTGATCTGACCCGTGGAGTCGTCAATCGCAAAGCGTTCGGCACGGTTCCCGGCAGAGATGTAATAGAAGACGTCCCCATTCAAGCCCTCGTCTGCGTCGTGCGTGTACACGCGAATGAGCTGCGTGCCAATGGACGCACCCTCGGAGATTTGCACACGGTAGGGCGCACGCACGAACACGGGCGCGTTGTCGTTCACATCCGTAATGAACACTTTTATCTTGACTCGATCGCGCAACCGCGAGACACCATTGTCCGAAACGGTGGCCTCGAGCGTCAGGAAGTTCTGGCCACCTAACGCTTCACGATCGAACGCACGTCGAGTGCGTATGAAACCGTTACGCGAGTCGATGCTGAAGTCGTCCTCGTGATCCTTGCCAACCGTCGATGCTCCCGTCGATGACGCTGATGACGCCGTCAGAGTGTAGATCAGCTCGGCGTTCCGACCGATGTCACGGTCAACCGCGGTCAGCTTGCCCACGAACGTGTCAGCAGGCTCATTTTCGGCCACACTGAACACAAACGTACCGTTCGTGAACTGGGGCGCGTTGTCATTTTCATCGATCACGTGCACGATCACGGGCACCGATGAGCTGCGTGGTAACGGTTGACCCTCGTCGGTGCACGTGACAGTGAGCGCGAAGTAGTCACGCTCCTCACGATCCAGGGCACTGCGCACGAACAAGTAGCCATCCGGGAAGATACCAAACTTGCCGTCTACGTTGCCTTCGACGATCGCGTACGAGATGCGACCGTTGAGGCCTGCATCCGCGTCGGAAGCGGCAAGCGCGAAAAAACGTGAGTTTACTGGCATCGACTCGAGCAGTGACGTCTCGTACGAGGTGTGATCGAACACGGGCGTGTGATCGTTCACGTCCTCTACGGTCACCTGTATCGTGGTGCGAGTTGTCAACGCAGGATTGCCTCCGTCGGTGGCGCTGATCTCGAGCAACAGCACCGTGCCCGGTTCGGTTGCGATGGAGCGGTTGAGGTAGAGCACGCCACTCGATTCAGCGATGCGGAACAACCCATCTGGGTTGCTGCTTAGTCCGAAGCGCACCTGGCTGTTGGATCCGGTGTCCGCGTCCTTCGCCTTCACCAGGTATACCTCTTGTCCGACGGCCGCATTTTCCGGAAGCCGGATTTCGTCAAGCTCGTATAGGAAAGCGGGGGCGTTATCGTTGACATCCGCTACCGTCACGTTCACTGTCGTTTCACCGTACGCTAGCCCGTTTCGAGCTGCCACCGTAAGCCGGTAGAGGGCGCGCTGCTCACGATCGACGTGTCGCGCCGTGTTGATGACTCCCGTTCGCTCGTCGATGCGGAAAACCGCGTTCGGATCACCGCGGACGATCGAAAATTCCACTCCCGAAGAACTCGCTATTGGACCGCTCGAGGACCACTTCGTGCGAATCTGGCCCACTTCCCGGTTAGTGTCCTGTGCACGTCGCTCTAACCCATTATCCTCAAGCAACCGGAAGTCGTACCCAGCCGGGGTGGGCGCGTCGAACCGGATCTCTTCCACAAGCGACTCCTTTGCCACTTCAATAACGGCGTCCTGCTTAGCTCGACGACCACCACGATCCTTACAACCCACGAGTACGCGATGGATTGGCTTGGGTGACTTCTGCAGGTTGGAACGTAGCGTCAGCACTCCGGAGGCGGCATCGATGGCAAAGAATGCGGCATCAGTAGTCGGACCGCTGATCAGCTCATACTGCACGATCGCGTTCTCGCCGTAGTCTCGATCGGACGCTGTCAAACGAGCCACCACGGTGCCTTCCGGGGCGTCCTGAGCCACCGACACAAAGAGGGCACGCGGATACAGTTCGGGATTGTTGTCGTTGGCATCCTCCACCGTCACGTGTACCGTGGCACTTGACGATTGCGGTGGTAAACCGTGATCGCGTGCGATCACCACCAGCGTGTACGCGGGCACTTGTTCACGGTCCAGCGCGACCCGGGTCGAAATTTGTCCCGAAAGCGCGTCTAATTCGAAGACACCCGGAAAGCTGCGCTCGACACTCGGGTGGAAACTGTACGTGATACTACCGTTGGTGCCCTGATCGTGATCAACGGCAGCCAGGGAAACGACGATGGTCCGTGGAGGCGCCGTCTCACTGAGCGTGACCCCCAACACCGGTTGTGCGAATGTAGGTGCCTCGTCGTTCTCGTCCAGGATCGTCACCTTGAGCTGGGTATGCGCCCATTTGGGATTTGGACCGCCATCTCGCGCCGATATGCTTAGTTCAATGTGACCCAATACCTCGCGATCTAGAGTAGCACGTGTCGTGATAAGCCCGGAGGTTGGATCGATGCGGAACCACTGGTCCCGGTTACCCGCTACGAAGTCGTAGAAGATCTGCGCGTTGACGCCCGTGTCTTCATCCGTGGCGGTTATACTGGCCACGTACGTGCCTGCAGGGGCCAACTCGCTCAGCACCGCCGAGTATTCGGACTTCTCGAACACCGGCTCGTGATCATTGACATCATTCACGTGGATAATGAGGTGTGCGGTGGCCGTGCGTGCTGGCGTGCCCCGATCGATGGCCACCACCGTGAGGTTGTACTTTCCAATTTCCTCCCGATCAAGAACGCCGTTCACACGCACCAAGTAGAAACTAGGCGACTTCTCAAGCCGGAAGTGCTGCAGGTCATTACCGGCGACGATCCGCAGACTGGTGTCACCGTTGAGCCCTTCGTCTGCATCCACCACAGAGACGGCTGCGACGACCGAGCCATTGGCTGCGTTCTCATCAACCGTGGCGAAGCTCCCGGTCGGTGGAAAGTACTGGAACCGGATCACCGGATCATGGTCATTCGTATCGACTAGGTTCACCGTGACGTACGTGCGCCCATCTTGTCGCGGTGTGCCGTGATCGCGCGCAAACACCGTGAAGACGCAGCTCTTGGGGCAACTCCGACCACTCTCGTGACAGTTCTGGTGTGGGCAAGCAAGCTGCTCCGTGGTCGCGATCACGCCCGTCTCCGGATCGACCGTGAACTGTGTCTCCGAGTCGGACAGATAGTAGGTGATCTTGCTATTGTCGCCCAGATCGTTGTCGGAGGCCATCACCTGCAGCACGGGCGTGCCAGGCAGGACACTCTCGTTCAGCGATACGATGTAGTCGCTATGGTCGAAGATCGGCGGGTTGTCGTTCACGTCCAGGATTGTCACGTTGACACGTAAGTACCCGTAACGTGCTGGTTCGCCGCCATCCCGGGCCGAAATGTTGAGTGCATAGAAGCCACGACTTTCGCGGTCCAACTTGCCTGTTGTCTCCAGATGCAAGTAATACACGTCACCATTCGGACTAGTGGTCACAGCCAGCCGAAACTTTTCCTCGTGATTGCCTCCGACGATGCGGTAGTCATCCGTGACGCCATTCTCGCCCACGTCCCGATCGGAGGCCGCGTCCAGCAGTAGTCGCGTGCCCGTGATGGCGCTCTCCGAAAACGAGACCACGATAGTGGGCTCCGGAAACTCGGGTGCGTTATCATTCACGTCCAGCACCGTGATGCGCACCTCGATAGGATACGTAGGTTGGCTGGAGAGGATCACCAGGTCGTACCGATCAGCACGCAGTGCCTCTCGGTCCAGCACGGCATTTGTCTTGATCTCACCCGTGGCCGCGTCCAGAACGAACTCCCGCGGGGGCTCGTTGAAGCGGTATGTGAAGCTGGGCTTGGTAGGGATGTAGCCCACCACAGTGCCCTTTGGTTTATTCTCGAACACGTTAAACTGCACGCGCGTCTCCACTGCACGCGACTGCATAGCACCGTCGCTGGAGGATCTGCGCCTTGGTACGATCACAACACCTGGTCCTGGCCCTGGCCCCGGCCCGGGACTATGGGCTCCTACCTGCTCGATTGCGGCCGCGGCCAGCAAACCCAGTGTCACCACCAGTAACCAACAAACCATTTTCCTAGCACTGGCACAATACATCTTCACTCTTCTTCTTTCTCTGGCTGCTGTGGTGCACCGTTTCCTGCGGCCTCTCTCTAAATATATTGCTGCCCTCGATTCACTCGGGCTTAGATGGCACTGCCATATGCCAGGAGTCCCGTGAAATGACACGATAGTGATGGATACCTTTGGACACCTGTGCTTGATTACTTATTAGGTGCGTCATAATATTGCCAAAATGTCACTGAACAGAGCCAACTTTTCACTTCGCTCTCGCTCATCCCTTGGCTCGCCACATGCCATAGGAAACGACGCCATATGCACTAATAACTTCACGTCAAACGGCCTTCTTCAAGCCCGGACACATTCACTGTTGAACGCACAACACATGCACTTTATTCGCGTGAAATTAGCACAAAAATTTGCAGACATGCACCCTCGTTCGGATGATTAGATGATTCATCATCACTTCTAGATGGCATGTAGGAAGTTTTCTTTGCAGTTCGCAACGGGCGCAGTGGGCAGTGTATACCGGAAATGTCTGAATATGAAAAATATGTAAAAAATATAAAATAGAATTAGTAAATATTCCAAAACTTCTTATATAATTTTGTAGCCTCCTACAATGATATTTTGTGTCTACTAATGTAAAAATAAGATAGATAGTTTGGAATTTAATTTTATGTAAGAAGCAACAATCTAGTTAGATAAGGATGATAGGAATTAAAAACAATCGTTCATTTCATTTCTGTGTAAATTGAGATACAGATGAAACGTATTAACTGAAGGTTTCATATTTTTATTTGCGTTCACAAAATTTGTTGTCGACAATGTTGAATGTGTACATTCAACAAACATATATTTTTTGAAACTAACGAATCATTAGCTTATAATTCACGGCACAAAAGCAAGTTTGAGGGTACTCTGGAAGCATGTTCTACAGAATTTGAATAATATGAAAAACTACATGTATTGAATCTAGTCATGGAGAAAAAAATGTACGTTTGCTAATATCCGCAAAATAATCCCAATTTGTGCAAAATTCTTAAGTAGGGATCATGCGAGCAAGAAAAGATGAGGATAAAGCCTCCATAAAAGCTGCGTATCACAAACATTCACGAAAAGAACACATCCTCATTGGACCGGTGAGAAGACGCGATATGCAACTATGGAACGGCACATAATAATTTCGAAATAGCTGGAAACTTGTTTCGCTCGCGGCTAGACAAGCGAAGCGAGCTGATGCTGTGCCGATCCGCGCGATCACGAGATTTTTCTTCCCTCGCATTCCTTGGAAGTTGGTGTGCGGGGATGAAGCCACCACCATCCGAAGGCACAACACAACGGATCAGATTGTCGCTTCGTGGTCAGGCTTGGGCCGCGTTTGTTCCTTGCCTCCAGCCCTGGGCTTTACGAGCCTGCCCTTATGCTCTGCATGGAGCCCTGCTGATGCGCTAGTGTGAGGAGAGAGACAATCGAAACCCACACACGAACAGTGGTCCACTGGTCCACCAGGTTGAATTACACATACAAATCAGCCGGGGTTGGCACACGGTTGAATCTGGATACAATTTTTTCTCGCGATCGTGCTCGCTCTCGGGTCTCAAACTCGATCATACCATTTACGTCGTCCTGAAGCGGGCTCGAAGCGATTCTCTGCTCAACCGCGCTTCGATCGACAGACCAGTATTTCTATATTAAGAGATACAGGTATTTACTTCATCATCATATTTTTAATATATAAATACTTTTTAACGACAGAGAGAGAAGAGAGAGAGAGAGAGAGAGAGAGAGAGAAGTCTCGGTCTTAAGCCAAACTCGATTTTATGATGCACATTATCTTCGCTTCCTTTCACTCCTCTGCTATGTCCGTCTCGTTTGCAGCCCCAGGGGGGCATTCTTTGCTTCTCTAGGTTTCTGCAAAACTAATTCAGGGTCTAACAAAGCCATAGGGAAAGTAAGAGCCAAAGAGTAGAAGAGAGAAAAAGTAACAGCACGTTGAAGATGGCGGTCTGGAAGCTTTAAAAAAAGGCCGAATAACCTACAGATTCTCGAGAACGTGCAGGTCAACGAGATTTTCTCCTTCGTCGCTTCGATAGTGAGGAATATTTTTATGCCTTTTTTCTCTTTTTATCGTTTTCTCATTCCATCTTCCAGCATTTGCCCGCTCCTTTTGTCTGTTTCATTCTTTCGTTTTGAAAGCTTTCTTTGGAAACCCCTGCATGCCTGCACTGCAACGTGTTCCAGGAGGCAGGAAACTTGAACTGTCCGTCGATCGATTGCCACATTCGTTGGTATTGGTGATAGGGACGCACGCACATGCACCATCGCGATCATCATTCGAACACTTATGCTTGATGTTTTTTTTACTTTACGCTTAATTATTCATGCCCCACTCAACAAATCACCTGACCTCATCCTTCCAAACCCTGTGCCAACACACGTACAACTATCTTCTCCCCTTCGCGCAGAATAGGCTCTTTTGCGCGAACTAACCGCTTAAAGTTTTGGCAAATGGATTTCAGTTGCGCCAGCATAAAACGTGATTCAGCACGGTGTCGATAATGCTGTGCGTCTTTCGTACTCTTGCTGAGATAAGCATACCACGAGAAACCGCTGTCCTCTAACACATTCCATCTCGTGGCTATAGCGATCTCCTCGAAACATTTCTTCCCCCATCGTTGATTCTTTCTCTCTCTCTCTCTCTCTCTCTCTCTCTCTCTCTTCTTCGCACCTTTTTACTTAGAGCATGAAGCAGCAACATTCGTTCTCTTCGTTACCATGGCAAGCTGTGAGGTAAAATGGAAACACATATAGTATAAACATTAGAAATACACATTTTTTCCTTCCTTTAGCTTGCGTCTACGACCAACGATCGCCGAGTTCGTTTGATGGCGTTTGCGCTGGCAGGTAACATGCCCGTGTGGTTGAACCTTACGTTTTCTTCGCGGTTTTACACGATCAAACCAAAACGCATACCAGCATGAGCTGGTTGACCCATCGGACCTAGCGCACACCTTTTTGTAGGCTCGTGTCTGGTTAGCCAGGTTATGGCCACCCGGTGACTTCTAGTGGTTTTGATATTCCCCCTCTGCATTTGTTAGTTCTCCTTCGCTCGATTGTGCTAGATAGTTCAGGTTCTTAGCTGGCTGGATCCAGACGCTAATGTGGTCCCCAGTTATGGTATGTAATATGGCCGACAACACAATACATTCTCTTCATGCTCAATCACGCTAGCTTGGTTGTACTCCACAAGTGTATATATATTTATATATATATATATATATATATATATATATATATATATATATATATATATATATATATATATATATATATATATATATATATATATATATATATATATATATATATATATATATACACATATATTATATATACGTATAAATATTTAGAATTATATATACATTTATATACCATATGAAATGATTGAAAAAAAATACAAATAGCTGCCTCGGGATTGCGTCCAAGCTTGCTGCAGATGATACAGTGATGATAAAATAATGTGCTAGAGGGTTCGTCGCTTAAAAATTGTGACTATCATTGAAGTCTTTTGTCGGTTCTGAATGACGCGCTGTGTTTTGAGTTATTTTAATGTATGCTTTCTTATTTAAATTGCTAATTTTACTTTCTGTACGTACAATAAAATGTATTCTGTCTTAGTTTTGCTAAAAAATAAATCATTTTCCCTTGAGACCGTTTTCTAATGGTCGATAAATTTGAATTGGAAATTAAAAAAAGTTGAAAAATTTTATCACATTTTATCTGATCTTTCACTGCACTCAAACAAAGGATTGCTTTCAAAAAGATTAGTACAAATAAGACGGATACAAACAATAGAAACATATGACAATGATAAATTTTGTTTGATTAAGGTTCGTCGCTTAAAAGTTTTGACCATCGTTGAAGTCTTTTGATAGTGGGGAATGATGCGCTGTGTTTTGACGTATTTAAATGTATGTGTTGATATTCTAATTATCCATGTTACTTTCTGTGGACCCAGAAAAATATATTCTGAATTAGTTAAGCAAAAAAAAACAAAACATTTACCCATGAAACCCTTTTCTTACGATTGATAATCTGGAAAATCTCATTATTCATTATGTTATCATTTTCTACACCCACATAAAGGATTGGCTACAATAATAAAATAAAGCGGAAACGGTGTCGTTATTATATGACTAGCTTACATTACACAAGAGTAACATAAAATCCATTGTAGAATTACAATTGTTGAACCAATGATACAACTGTTCATTAGCGCGCAACATGACTCAGGTACTTTTGGCATGTAGAAAATGGTAGTCACATCGACAGCGAAACATAAAGTAGAATAATTGAAGTTTATTGTGAAATTACAATTTTAGAATAATTCGGTGAAAAGAATCGATTAATTGAAATTAGTTTTCATCGCTCTCGATGCAAAGCACTTGCCCGTTACTAGCAAGGTGTTCAACGGAAACCATTCATGCTAGAACAGCTCCCGTTTGGCATCCGTTAGTTCCCATGTCATCTGGTCGGCGTTCCAGCTATACACGTATACTTTCGTGCTATTATGCGTTGACGATTGTCCTGTACGTTGCTTGTCGGCAAAGTCAGTAAAATGAAATGTTCGTCATGGTTTAGGGAATGTTTCCGAATCGAATACGAAGCGTCATGGACGATTCTGGATTCTTATTTCTCTACCTTTTGAACGATTCGCTGTGATATCGCAGGGACGACACGTTAGAATCAAATAATTTGGTAGCTTCGCAATCGAAGAGCGGAAGTGCCACCGAACCTGATTCAAAACCTCTTCATTCGATTCGCGTCTCACCTCATTGCTTCAATTAGTTTCACGATCAGAAAAAAAACTCCATCTTCTACATGAAATTCTTCCATCTCCTACATGAAAGTATTTTTAAGCAAGTTCTCTTCTTCCATCGTATTTTTTTGTATTAAAATATAACTCTGTTTTGATCATCGCTTCCGTTCAAGCAGATACAATCATAGCAAGCAACACATAGCAGATTGCAGACTCTCCTGAGCAAAAAGCAAAATTCTTCATATTAGCTGTTGTATAAAGGTCAGGCATGTTTCTTCCACAATGCTGGTCCGTCTGCATCATTGATGGTAACCAAACATTGGACAAGGCGAATACCAGACGATCAGTAGATGAAGGAAACTGAAAACGAAGGGGCAATCATAAATTGCTGATTCAAAGTAGAGGAATTCACAAGCGTTCCCGAACCAGAAAAGAGACGAGTAATTTCAATGATATTTCTTTCCCCCTCATGCATAGTTCAGGAGCAGAGACAAAAGATAGTTAAAAGTAATAAGAGCAGCAACAAACAATACAAATAAACTCTCTTACCCATGGGTCTGTGAGGGTGCTTTCTGGGGTTTCCTCAGTCAGATTTCGATTATACAATTATATATAATTTCCCATAAATAAGGCAGACTGCTCATAGACGTTAATTGGAAGCTGGTCTCAAATGTTCCCCATTCTCGAAATACTCACAACGAGTTAAATAGAATAAACAATGGCAGAATGTTTATATTGCACAACAGAAAGAGAATAAGGACCAAGCTATAGCTTAACAGTTGCGCATCACGCTCATCATTTTAGTCAATTGATTGGTTCATCGAAATCCGTCATTGATGGTAATTTTTATTTTCCTCTCGCCGGATCTTTACTCGAGTGCCCATCATTACATAGCATTCGGATGATTAATTAACAACGTATCATTATTTCCTTGCATAAAAAATTACAGCCACTTTGAAGACATGACGAGCGTTAGAACAGAACACCCATCCTTATTCGATCCTTGTTCAAAGATACCGTTTTAGAAACATAAATGGTAATGGACAGTAATTGCACACATACACATACTTGGGAAAAGAACTGAGTTTGTCCTGCGTTAAACTTTATAACCAACACTAGACCCCGAATTTGAAAGACGCTTTTTCGTTACGGGTGAGAAAGGATGTTTGCCCGAGAGAAAAGGGACGTGATTGTGGATGCGCACCTTTTCGGTCAGTGGATTCACCGAACAACGACCAGTGTCTGGAAACACGAAAGCAGAGAACGAGATAATTCTGCAAAATCAAAAGAGAAAAAACTGGCCTTCCGGACCGTCGTCGAAAGCACCGAATTTTAATTGAAAGCAACAATTAAGCGAAAAACAAAATCCCCAACATAAGTAACAAACAACCTGCGTTTGCCACCGTTTGCTACCGGTTATCGGTATTTAGTCGCTGTTCCATGTCCACCTTCTGCGTCCATGCGTCCTTTTGGGGCTATAATTGTTGCAGTAACGTTTACACCGCTGCCGGTGCAGTAAGAAAATACCTATCGGAAGGAAACTGGTTCGCAGTGCCAAAAAACGAGACGGGTTTGTCAAAGCCTCCCTTCGATGTGCCAATCGGAAGAGGAAGAAAAAAATGATGCACAGTATCTTTAGACAATTTTTGAAAAATGTTCTTCCACATACACATACACTGGCATAGCGAAAGCTTCTACTCTGTCGCTAGTTACCGCCACTGGAGATTGAGCACGTCGTTCCACCGGGAAAAAGGAAAATTACACACAAGTAAGTGCACGAGCAAATCGTGCGCGCGAATCAGGAGACGATCGGGACGATGAGCATGATCATCACGTTTTACATCTTTCTTCGGGATGCATCGAGAAGATGCTTGGCGCAACCCGGATCGTAGGAAGTCCATGTTGCATGTTCGAACACACGCCGTACACACAAAAAGGATGTGCAATTGCCACATTCCTTGGCAACTGCTCAATTGCCTTCTATGGGGGAGCACCATGCCGACCCAGCTCTCCTCGGGTCAGTTGGTAGACTCTCGTTCGGCTTCCTGAATATTTATCGGGCTTCTTTGATTCTCTTTCTCGCATGTTTTTCATACTTAAATTTTAACTGTTTCATTCATTTCGCTCTAAACAAAACTTATCACTTTACTATCAAATTTTCGAGCCCTTAATCAATGCTTCTGAAGGACTACCATTAGAAACATAAAATACCCATGCAATATGATGGATAGGGCAATGCGGCATGTGATCGCAATAAGATAGATGATAAATCATGTGTTTTTCATGAAAAATAATCTCATTGCAGTTGCTTCGTTTGAAAATCAATATCCATACATGTTAATCCATAAATTTTACAAAAATTTCAAATATAATGTTATCAGTTACTTTAGCATATAAACTTTCATAACACGCACTTATCGTTTTATATACTGCAGTTTGTTGTTGATATTCCAGCAGTTTCGATCCTTGAGTTTCAACCGGGAGAAATGGGGAAATTGTGTAAACCAAATTCTTACGCGTTGTAATTCTCTCTTTTCCACTTGCTGTAATATTTTTATTCCTTGCACTCCTCTCATATTCACACATACATATTGACACACCAACACACACATGCACGTATATACGCACGAACACACATACTCATTCGATAAGCTTTTCTACATAATGTGGGCGAACAGCGTTGTACACTCTCTTCTGGAATTTTCGTAAAATCTAAGCGTCGGGAACGAAATACGGTTGATAGAACTTGAGCAAACAGAAATGTGCCAATAGTTAGGAAAATTTGTGTTTATCGTCCTTTGCATGAAAACGCAAGTTTCTTGCGTGCATCACTATATAGCAATATATGAACCACTTCACTTTCAATACATTTTTTAAAATCTTAATTGAATCTCACTCACCACCGCTGCACGAGCTAGGCACTTTTTGCCTTTCCTATTTACAACAATCTCATAGGTCGAAAGCTGATGCTGGTTGTAAGAGACACCGAAATCAAAGAATGATCAGCTCTTAAAGCTACGGACACTGGTTTATGCATCATTTAATTCTGGCACATTCCGGAAGCTGCATCATGAAATAGGAGCAACTGCTCTGTAACTCGTGAAGAGTGGCTTCACAAATAGCACGTAGATTCGTTAAATTTCAAGTCTCAGTTGCTGCAGACTCCCTTGTTGGTTGCCTACGTGGTTCCCTCTGTGACCGTTATATAGCGCGAACGAATTGGTACTAGTCCTGTCTTACAGCGAGAGCGGCTCAGAGACCCACACTCTTGATGCAACTTAACCTCTCGGGAAACGTTTTCTCACCACGACGTCTCAAAGCAAGAGAAGAAAATGTTAACTCACCAAAAGCGGTGTAACAACAGTACATCAAATACCCCCATGAAACTGTTGTAATAGGTACTTTTGTTGATTTTTTTAACGAACATTTTGCATTACAAAATTTATTTTATTGATCAATAAACCACAACTTAGTAAAGTCTTTAAATTTTAAATTGTTTTAAACAAGTTGGTAGTTTTAGAAAAGTCTAATATTGTGAGTTTTATTGAAGAAATTAAATAAAATACATATACCGAAGACAGCTATCACTTAACTTGGAACGGATCAGTTTTCATTTTAACAATTGAAAATTAACGCAAAAGCTGTTTTTACGCCGTATCTGGCAGCTTACATTGACGGTCTAAATAAATCGGCGAGCATTTCCGGTTCGGTCAAATCTTTTTTGTACTTTTGCATAATTTCTTGTATCTTTATGCGACGCCGAACATGCGGTGGTTGATATCTGGAATAGATGATTGAAAATATTATTAGGCAATAACCTACCAACAAGGAATCACGAGTGTATCTTACGAATCGTTGTCCAGTCGTTTCCTTTTCGCCATGTTGCATGCAGTTTGGCGAATCAACGATCCAATCACACGTTTGCTTACTACCATGCCGTCTATCAGAGGGATAGCAAAATTCATGCGACCAGCAGGTCCTTGCAATTTAACTCGCAATAGGCTTGACGAAAGTGCATGCAAATAAATGATAAAACACTCATTGGAGCTGATTGCACTGATGGGACCGTGCTGTGTTGAGTAGCCGGCTCGAGTGTAATGTAACAGATCATCTATCGGGAAGGTTAGGTGATCTTCGAAACTTTCCAACCATACGAGCAATATTTTCGCCGTCGGTGCCGTGTAAAGGGAACTGGGTTTAGAGGCACCCGTACGTCGACGTACAGGCGGAATCGGGTCGGCAGATTTACTCATCGAGCCAAATCGAGACGTTTCACTGTCCAGGGAGTACTGCCGAGATTGGTTGGATGAGACGGATGACGAGCGGGGTTGTATTTCACTTACACTGCGCTCATATGTCGTGGAAGGACAATTGTTAGCTTCATTTGTATCTTCGATGAAAACGTCCACCTTATTGCTGCGATTTGGCACAACGATCGCTATCTCCGAAGAAACATCCGCCCAATAGAGCACCTTGTTTTCGCCGTTAAGTTGCCATTCTTCAGAAGCATCGTTTTTGGCATAGCTCTGCTGAGGGCATGAATTGCTGTCACGTGGAATTTTCCAGCTGCTTCCAATAAAACCAGTCCATCCAGCGTGCTCCTGAATTATTACTGGCCATCCGATGGTGTACAACATTTTCCAGAAATGAGGATCAATTGATGACAAATTTTCGGGATCCATATTACCGATTATCTCTGTTTCAGTGGTTTGGCTGGCTTTGACGTAAAACACATGTATTGTGTCGCAAGTTCGAGGGGACATTTTGTCCAACAATTTTAGATCTAGACAAAAGTCCGGTTTGGATGTGTCGAGCGTTGTCAGCAGGGGAGTTGTGCCATCCAGTTTCTGCCCGCCGGTGTTATTTTGACCAATCGTGAGGAACCCGAAATGGGACAGAAAAAGTCGCGCTGCATGAAACTCGTGGCAAACGCTCGGTGGTGAAGCCTCTTGTGCGTGTCCTAGCCCGTCGACGGAACATTCTGTTTCAGCCCAAGAAAGCTTTTCGTACCCAACCTGTTGCTCGACCAATCTACCCAACTGCTTTGTGGACCGATTTCCAATTTTTTGCTCAGCCGAATCTAGCGTCGGTATTGAATAATCCACGATGCAGGGCGGTATGCGCTCGACGGAATCAGGAAAGCACTTATATTCCACTTCTTGGCGCATCATAATGTCATTCATCGGAACTGGCCGGCCTGGATTTGGTGCATGATATTTTGTTCCAGATTTGCTACGCGACAGATGCCGTAACTGCATTGTCCAGGCATGGCGCCCAAATGGTCCCCTAATAAGAACTGAAATTAAACACGGTAAAAATATTATAAATATATAAAAAATACGGTAACATATATAAAATATTTTCTAATATTTATAATAATAATATTATAAAATATAAAATAATACACGGTAAAATATATAAAATATTTTCGATCGACCATACATGTACTTTCACTTACTAGTAACAGTTGGTTGCGGATCTTGGTCGTTTCCGAGAGGCTCTTCAAAAAGTGCCAGTACAGTAGAATTTTCCGTGACAAAATATTTGAACTTTTTGATAGCCTGCTCCTGTGACAATTCACCCACATACTCTCCCGATGTGTTGGAATGTTTGGCCAGAACCACTTCATCGAGCAATGATGAGAGCGATTGTTTGCCACACTCATTTGGAAAATAGTCTATCTGCTCAAGAATCATGGTCAGCATATTCTCAGCCGCATCCCGCACCCGCATGCTGGCTGGCTTGAGCTCCTTCTCGTCTTTAAATTTCAGCGGTTCTCCCGGTTTGCCAGCACTTTTAGATCCTGATATACCTAACTCAACCACTTCCAAAACAGTGGTGAGACACTCCTTATCCTGCAACAAGTATGGATGGTTCATCAACCACGCAGAAGTGCACTGGAACGCTGCCACAATCATGCTGTGCAGATCTTTAACGTGTGCTGGTGGTGGTCTTGAGCACTGATAGCAAATGTAATCACAGATCCATTTAACAGCACGTTTGCACTCCAAGGTATCTAAAAAATAATATCCGAATTGTCAGACCCGACTTATATGTATACACACAAACTTGTTTACCTGAATCTTTTACGTGCATTCCTGCCAAACCAGATAATAATTCCAATGCTGCTAAAGATACATTGAGATCTGTTTTCCACGATGATATCAACCGATGACAAACCAGATAAGTTGCTCGTACAAACAACGCATGTGCGCTATCTGAAGAGGGATGTAATATACATCTTTGTTAGTAAGTTCAAACTTATAACGAATGAAAGGGGCGTTGCGGGTTACACGTAGGGTCTCATTGTTTTTTTTTCTGTCAAACAGTTGAACATGAGTGATGTTGAATGAGTAAAATGTAATACATCAATTGAAAGTTAAGTGATTACAAAGGAGCAAATAAAATAAATACATATTAAGGGAGTCAAGCAAAGCCTTATTACAAGCATAAGGAAAATCATTATACAACAAAAATGCTACAGAACGGCTCTGAATATTTGAAATATAAGGCAGGACGGGATTAAAGGGTATACGAGGATAACTAACTAATTACCATAAATTGCAGATGAACTCAATTCTAACTCATGAATAATATCGGATGAAAAATCATCAAAAGCCGGCAAACTAGAAGGTTCATTGCTAAGTGTTGCGGTACTGTGTCCACCGATGCTGGAATTGGCGCTGTTCATGGAGTAGGCACTCTTCTCGGAGCAGGCTAGCGCAGCGATATAAAGGTGCATGAGTGATACGATAAAATAGTGCAATGGTACATGTTTTAAACGGACGTTGAATAGACGACATGGTCATTGCATATGTGTGATTGTGGTTGAATCCACGCATAATTTTGAATCAGAAACAAATTTTGCACAAATACCATTTGCATGATGATTCGAAATATGAAAAAAATAAATAAATATTAAATTATACTTATCAAGTATGTATATAAATTTCTTCGACAAAATACGTGCCAATCGTTATCCAGAGAACAAAACGTTTTGATAAATAATTAATAATGTAACAGCTGCCTACCTGAGCTTAGAAGATTGGATACTTCAACAGTTGCATGTAGTGAGTTCAATGTTTCCGCGGATCCATTTTCCATGTCTTCGAATGTAACAGAATCTTGTACACATAAATGCAACCCACCTAATAGCATATGCGCATTATGCGAGTCCGTTTCTACTTGTAGCGCATTCATTAAAATGTTAATTAGCCGCGGTTTTAAGTGAATAAACGTAATACTCCTATGACATTAAAATCAAGATAATTAAATTTCTTTAACGTCTGAAAATGTATACAAGAAAAACATTACCTATCGTTAGGACCTCCCATTAGATCGCGAATAGGGAGAGATTGAAAGTGCAGTGGAAGGGCTAAGATGGATAGAAGGATGTTGATAGCTGCTCTCCGTAATTCCGTTTTATTTATGAATACATTTTGCGTTCGCATTTTCAAATCTTTTTCCGGCAGAATGAGTTCTAGTGCCCCAATAAATGATGGCAGCAATACCTGTATTCCTTCCAAATCAATACGGAACAAGTCAGAAGAATTGTACAAGATGCTTGCAAGCGTTTCCATACACTCTCGGTTGTCGTTTGTCTTGAGTCCTTGATGTAGGGCCATGTAGAAGCGAGCTAGATATACGGGAAGTATTTCTTCTCCCGTTTTCTTAGCACAAAATATGCGACATAGCGCTCCTAGAGCTTCTGCTTTCCCAGATTCGTACTTATCGATCGTTAAACCTGGTGCAACATCGTTCACTTCGGACAGTGAAGGTGGTTGTGACAAACTGCCTTTGCGATTGTCCATTATCATTGAGGAAGGACGTCGTTTAGCTTCAGCAGCTCTTTCTATAATTCCCAAATTGAAATAAATGCCTTTCTCTTCCTTGTTCGGCACGGTTATAACATCGTAAACAAACTTACTTTTAGTGTTTTGTATCCACGTTTCGCCACCGATATGGGCAGCATCAAATAGCCATTCTCCAAAGAGATGCAGGATACTATTACAACGGGGTCTGTTTGCTGCTAGCGGGAATTTATTTTCTTGACATAATGAAAGCATAGCTGCAAAACAACAAACAAAAAAAAAGTTTAAGGCAACGCTACTCACATTTTCATGGATACTTACAAGAAAATCCAGTTGAAGGCAAGGATGCTGATTGCAGAGTATTATTTGTTTGATTGGACACGCTTCGGCTGCTAGTAAGACCACTAAAAGAGGCTTTCGTAAATCCTGTAAAAAGAACATTTTCAATCATCTAAAAATTTGTCACATTTCAAATAATGGATGTTGATGCCGTGCTCCTGTAATATGTGCTGCGATTTAAGCTTTCATGAAATCGGCTATTGCCAACATTCTATCACTAGGACTACATTTTATTTAGGGAGATATAACATTGATAATTGTTAAAATTATATGTTACAATAAATTAAGAGGCTATGCTGCACATAAACAAGCAACGACAAAAAATAAAATACAGACGGGACAGCACGATTATAATAGGAATTGGCATGAGACTACTACAAACGAGACACGCAATCCAAGAAGAAATAGGAAACAAACAATTCACGCACCCTTAGCTTGTGCCATTGAGATAACAGCATGGGCTGACGGTAGCGATGGAGCAACACTGAAGCTCTTCGCTAAACGACGCTGTAATGGAGGAGTTGGTGAATTGGTGGACCCGTTTGGGTCAGCGATGAATAGAGATAATTTGCTAGTTCCATATCCAGTACAATCGACTATTATTTTGTTTGCAGAAAGTCAAATATTAAAAATTGGCAGGCGTAGTAATGATTTAGATTAGTTAGTAAAGAACCATTAATGCCAACAAAATCTAGTTTCTAATTTACCCTGGTTTGCTGCTATTGTCCCATTGACGTCATATGAGAATCCAAACCCTAGATTGGCGTTTCCTCCATTGCTATTACCCAGACTAGGAGAACTTGTAACAGCTGAATTACTTCCGAGATTGTTAAGATGGTTTATAGCGCCACCAACATTACCACCTCCGGTACTTCCGTTAAAGCTGTTTCCTATTGTAGATCCTAAGGAACCAGCACCAGTGATACTGCCGGTTCCAACTACGCCGAGTGCTGCTCCGAGACCAAGCCCTCCTAGCCCACCACTTGCTCGGAGAGCACTGGATTTTATGTCGCCCCCAGAGTGCCTAAAATTAATGACGCTCCCACTAGCAGTGTTAATGTGTGAACCACCACCTGTACCAGGAAAATACAGCTGATTGATATTATAAGTACCACCCTCGTTCATCCTAAATTGCGCTATGCCTTATATGAAATTGCAAAAGATCAACAAAACAAGTCAGAGCATAACATTTTTGAATCAAAATAACAACGTTTGCTCACCCAAAAACGCATCCACAAGTCCGGCAATTCCTTTCATTGTTTTGAGAAAGATTTGCGGTAGATTTAACAAACACGGATGATGTTGGGGTTCGATGCCTTCTGCGTTGACTAACACGGCCTGGATAAATTGCGGAGTACGACTGATAACTTGTGGGCAGCATAAATCAGTTGGAGCTCCCAAAATCTTCAGAAAGCGTATCCACGTCTGTGCGATACCATCATTTGTCATACCACTTGGAACCAGATGGGCATCTTCCTCAGCTACAATAAGAAAATTAGGCAGTAGCACTAATCCATAACATAACAAGGAATAGAAAGAATACCTATTTTCATCTCAGGGAAAGCAGGACCATAAGTGAATTCTAGTAACTTAGCCGTCAGAACTAGATTCACACGGTTCCATTGTTCAACGAGCGCAATACGATGACGCCAGGCAGCACACGACTCTTGGAAAGTTTTCCACAGCGAAGGCGAAGGAAAACATCTGCTGCAGGACAATAGCCAAACCTCAAACAAAACGCTCAGCACCCGTTCGCATAGTTGATCTCCTACGTCATCTTTTACGATCGGTGGAGCCAACAAAATTTCATTGATGGCCAACATGAATAATAGTAAGGCTTCCCATGTTTCTACCGTGAGCATTTGAGAATTTTGAGCTGTATCCTGCAACGTACGCAATACTCGGTGGCATAATACTGCTTGCCTGTTGATAGTATCCGTCCCTGCAAGAAAATGATATGTGTAATGTTAACATTCTCTTCTAAACAAATACAACAAATGCAAGAATAACAAAGTAGAAAAGCGTTCACCTAGTTCCTCTTGGTAAATGAAAGGCCAGACTTGAAACGAAGAGAGAGCGGAAATCAGTGCATGGAGATAGTTAGTGCCAATTGGGTGCAATGAGAAAAGTACTAGGACACACAACACGTGCACTTAATAATGCGCGGTTTAATGGTTAATGGTGCAAATCAAACGCCGATGCATATTCTTCAGAACATACTTCGGGGGTGAAGCATTAGATCAATCTGCTTATAACAACCTTCCCATCGTACCTTCTCCAGGGCGAGGTACAAAGAGATTGTACAGATGTTTGATTATTTTTCTAACATAAGTGTTCGGGTCATCAATAATTGGTTGGGGCACACTGATCTTGGCCTGGGGTAATACTGCGCTAATCCACTCGCAGTATATGTTTACACCATCCTTAATGATGTCGTGTTCTGAGAGTGGTAAAGACAACCCATGGCATATAACATCCATGCACCACTGAACCTGCAAGTCATATTAAATAGGAGGATATAACCAAATGATATAACCAACACTACAAATCTTCCAACAATTGTTACCTCCTGGTCGGTGTGAAGATTACTTGGTTCTGCATTATTAGTGATTCCTAAAGAGCTGGCCAGCTGCTTTATAACGACAGCTGCCACATCACGACCCCCAACAATGCTGAATTTCCCAAGAACGCTTTGCGTTTGGGCGTTATTTATGTTTTCCGAGATAATCGGAACTAATGAAGCCCATTCGGAGTACATTTTCCTATCCTATTTTAATTTCACAAAGTATATAACTATAAAATATAAAGCAAATAACTCTTATGTTTGAATGCCTAAATATTCTCTTTTCCTGTTCGAGCAATCAAAACACGACAGGTCAAAAGTAATCAATTTTTTTCAGCATTCCACTACTAGTTCGAGAGATCCCTTATATTCTCCATAACGCAAGCCAACGTTTACGGCTAGCTAAAAAAATATCACTTTTAATTAAAGTTTGTTTTTCGAATAAAATCGATAAACTTTGTAAAAGAAAATATTAACAAAAACATTGACCGCCCTACCCCACAAGCTTCACTACACGTAACGTCAAACGTGACACAAATTCAGATTATTTCATAGGTGTTCCACCGTCAAAAACTTAGCCGTTGAATTCCAAAAATTATAGAAGTAAAAACTAACACAAAATACAAAGGCTTTGCTTAAAACACTTCACTTGATGGGAGTATCTTTAAACTTATAATTTGCGGTACCTAATGAATCATTCCCATTGGAGACAATGACTGTGCGGAATTGAATAAACTTAATAACTAGCCACAAGAAAAACACAAGTACAAGAAAAAGGTCTGAAGAATTTTTGGAAGAGTGTGTTAAAGGATATTCGAGCGTTCTATTGGCTCTTTCAGTGAGTCAGTACTGATGAGCTCTATCAGTTGTATGACAGACTCAAGAACTATACTCATCAGGCTATGATTATTTTAAGTCGTTTTAGCTCGTCCACATGGACAAAGAATATGAGATAAACCTCCAAAATGAGCTGGAGTTATATCGTTGATTCGTTTGCCAAGATTAGCCAACACCAGAAGTCAGATAAAGGGGGATTCCGGAGTTACCTGTTCGTCGTCGTGAATGTAGTAAATTAATAAAACAGACACAAAAATATACCTATTTTTCCGATCATAAGCTGTTTGCTCTTCATAATCTTGCTTCAGATTTATTCTCTCACTTTTAGCACCACACTAATACGTACTTTGATCGTTGAGAAAGTATCATAATGTATTCCTTTCATTTTTACAATGAGTCTTGGTAGTCGAATGAACCCAGTAAAGCTTCCTTGTTATTGATTACAGCTATGGCTTAGATCTGCACAGGTATGCCAATCCTGCTAAGCAATATGAAACAAACTAAACATACTTCGACAATGAAAAACAAATTCGCTAGTACTATGAATCCTGTTAGATACAATTATTAGACGACAATAGTTGCTTGCCGAGCTAATTTCTCTCCCTACAAGGCAACAAACTGTCCTAGACATCTACTAACAGTGTATATTGCTTTCCATTAGTCATCCTTCTTTTCTGTTGCCGATTTGTTGCCTCCTTTGCGTTTTGGAGACGATTTTTTGTTCTTCTTCTTTTTCGAATTTGGAGATGAAGGCTGGCTTCCCGTATCCTGATGCTCATCGGTGCTGTTCGTTGGTTTGATCAACGCTTCGGGAGCTTCTGTCGACGCTACTGTCCCCTTTGACTCCAGCATATCCGCTGAAAATCCAAATTCATTCATGCGCTTCGAATCGACCTTGTAGATCCATCGTTGGTAGAGGAAGATGAAGAACACAATATCTGCAATAAAACGATTGAACCGCAATTCAGATTATTTTGTAATACAGCAACATTGTTGGAAAATAATTACCATCACGGAAGCAACCGATTCGGTACATCATCGGCATTTTGATTACAAAGGCAAAAATATCGTCAATAAAAGTGTTCAAAAATTTATACGTCAACATCCGCCATGGCAAGTGAGCAACTGATTTTAGCTTGTAGTTGATAAACAGCTGTGGGGTCATCATAATAAACCCGAAAGTTAGCAGATATCCGTATAGCATGTTAAGCACAAACGAATACCATCCCTTGTGCTCCTGATAAAATACACTGTACACGCTATAAGCGACCAGTAGTGGGAAGCACACCCAACCGAGATATTTAAAAGCCAGATTATCGTACTGTTTTGTACTAGACTCTACATACGAGCCCTTGTCCGTAAAGCTTATCCGAGGTAAGAATCCAAGCACACGATTTTCCTTGCTCACGTTGATGTTGACCACTTTCTGAATCTTCCACACCTCGATACCAAGACCCATGAAACAACTGATTTTGATCATAAAATTTGTTTCATTATCCAATACATAAAGCAATACGATCACCGACTGAAATACACCGAAAAATACTGATCGTACTGAAAGCCCTTCCAGAGATTTTCGATTGTTCCAAAATTGAATGTCATTTTTAAATGCAAGTAGCTCGAATACGCTATGCAGAATCGTTACCACGATCGTGACACCGAGCAGGTAAGGATTAGTATCAAGCAACGCCTCTTTTAGTGAATCCTGATCCTCGTCTGATTCGGAACCTCCTGATAGTGCTTCGGTGAACATGTTGTTGGCCCATTTATTACGCATCGTTTGTGCTGCGTATAGCTGCCACTTGAAGAGCGATAACGGCTGATACGACAGGTTCAGTTCCAACACGGGTGTGGTTTGGTTAATAGGCTGATAGTCTCTCATCATATTCCAGTAATCATTGAAGAAAACGATGGGAAGATATGTTTGGCCACCGGGAAGAAATTTGATGTACTCGTCCAGTGGAGGTGGAACAGATCCTTTCACCCAGTTTGTTTGATCCGTGACAAGATTAATGGTTAAATTGGGATGCCAGTGCGAAAGTATCTTGTCATCTACTAGCGCATCTTCCAGTTCCTTTTCGAATTTCTCTTTTTCTCCTGCGAGTAAATTATGCGTTTTGGTTCGTTTTATCCTCCTGTATTTGCTGAGCATGGACTTGGTGTGGCCCATATTTTTGCCAGCAAAATCTTCTCCTGCTGCCGGGTTCGGACTAAGGCCCGTTTTCGTGACGTATGTGTGTAGGTAAATTGAACCATTGTTCATGAGCGACTCGGAAGCTTTGATACGAGTATTCAATGTAAAAATACCATCCCCATTGGGGCCTCCATACCAGTCACCATAAACTAATCCCTCATGCAACCATATTAAACTGTTCGGGTCGTTGAAATCAACATTATACTGGTCTTCCGAAATGTAGACGTGCAGATCAAAAACGGTACCATTTTCGAATAAATTCCAGGCGTTGATTTTGGATTTTCCTGTGGATTGTTGATTTACGCCTGCATCTGGAGCAGGACGTCGGAAGAAAGATGAGATGAAATAAATAATCAATGCCCTGATGATCAGTGATTTGGTGATAGCAAAGAACGATTCAGCGCGTGACGGTTGTTGTTGCAGCTGCTGCGCAGCCTGGCCCTGAACGGCACCCTAAATATGGAAAAAAAAAAAAGATTTTTTCTCTTTCAGTGGAAATCGCATTTTATTATATATCGAGAAGACAGCTTACTTCAGGATTGCTTTGGTCACTAGGCGACAGCGGTTCGCTTTCCGAAGCGGCGGTGCTATTAGCTTCATCCGACATTATAGCTGGGAATGGTAGGGAGCACGGTTTTGTCTGTATGGTTGATTTCGAAATTCACAAACTACACGATCCGTACATTACGGGAAGGCCTGGGCACGTGTTTTGCAGCACAAATCTACGAAAAAAAATTCACGGGTGACTACCGGAGTGAGGTTGAGATGTAAAAATAATGAAAAAATATATAAATTTGTCATACACTCTCAAAATTAGCTAGCATACTGACATTTGCCGCATTGACATATGAATGACGTGGTGAACAAGTCTCAGTTTCTCGAGTATAATTTGTTATTTTGTTTCTTATTTTATTTCTGCTGGCTAATATATGAAGGTAATAAAATATTTGATTCATTGTGAAATGTTGATATAAATCCTTTCGCCACGTGTTAAGATGCTTGTATGGGATATAAGTAAAAAGGAATTAAAACGTTTATAATAACCACGGCTATGAGTGTGCCTGTCCTTGTCATATTTGTATTATATATTATCTATACGTGCTTATAATTGTTAAAAAATGCATTGGTTGAATGGAATAGAAACTCAAAATAAACTTAAATTTAAAGCTAAATAAACGAAGCGTTTATTCAAAAGTTGACTTTTTTTCGAACTTGAAATGACATTTGTCTATTTTGCTCCCATATTGTTGACCACTTGCTTTTTCTTTTGCTGTCAAAACTCGTCTGAGGCAGACACGTTGGGTGAGTTAACTTTAATTCTGTTAAAACTCCCCGAGTAAATTACTCGCTGCGCTAAATTTGTAGTATATCTGTAATAATCCGTACGTTAAAGAGCAGCACAGTAATTGATGTGCATTTGAATCGTTGTTTGTTATTATTTATGGACGGAAGCCACGCAGATGCTAGTGATGCATACATAACCTCGAACTTAACATATCATCCTAAAATCCAACAATGTGCTCCATTCCACAGAAAGATGCAGATTTTCGTCAAAACGCTCACTGGGAAGACCATAACTCTCGAGGTCGAGCCCTCTGACACCATCGAAAATGTGAAGGCAAAGATCCAGGATAAAGAAGGTATTCCACCAGATCAGCAGCGTCTGATCTTCGCCGGCAAACAGCTGGAGGATGGTCGTACGTTGTCTGACTATAATATTCAGAAGGAATCTACCCTTCACCTGGTGTTGCGACTTCGTGGTGGTAAGTGTTATTTGAAATTTCCATTTGCTGTGAAATGGAACTGTTGATGCGCTGGTAGAATTCTCGTTTATTGTGCGTGTTGTCTCGTTACAGGCATCATCGAACCGTCGCTCCGTATTTTGGCCCAGAAATACAATTGTGACAAAATGATTTGTCGTAAATGTTATGCTCGCCTGCATCCGAGAGCCACCAATTGCCGCAAGAAGAAGTGTGGCCACACTAACAATCTGCGTCCGAAAAAGAAGCTGAAGTAAACTTGAGGTATGCTTTTTGTCATATACTGTTGTTTCTCGCATTATCTGCGAAAACGAAACGGTTTAAACAAGATCCTGCTGCATCCTTATCAGCAAATAAAGCATCAATGGTGACAACATAGAACGTTGGTTTTAAAATACTTAATATTTTTACCCTTACAGTTTATGTATCACATTGAAAATTCAGTATATCTGACTTAGTTTCAACTTTTGCGCTTTTTTTATTTGATTATTTAAATAATATGATTTCAAGAATTGATGAAATCAGAACATATCCCCTATAATAGATAAGTCAGCATGCATTGATTAATCCGAGTGATAAATATCAAAATATTTGTTCACTTATTTCTCAAAATTGTTATTATTCTCTTAACATAATGCCCGAAAAGGCAAGAAAACAGCTTCATACTAAAACGTTAATCACGCCAGGCTGCCAAACCGGTTCAACGCTCCAATCTAATGGCCGTTTGAATCGTATTCTATTGAAGGGGGTTATCATTATTTTCGTGTAGAGTCAGTGCCACCTCAATTGTTTGACTATTTAACATACGAAGGTTGCGTACGCTTCAGTAGATATGCCATTCTGGTTTCGCCACGCCAATAATCCCATGTGAAGATGCTGGATTCATATGTCCCGGTAATTCAGATACAACCGAGAAAAAGAGAGCATGATCACTTTGTCCTTCTTGGGCCTGGCAAGATCTCGCGAGAGTCGAGAACGCGAAAAAGAGCGTTAGTTATGTTGGTTGTTTCCTTGCTCACCGTAACCAGGGTTTGTCGTGATCGAGTTTTTCGTCTGGATTTTATTTTATTGATATTTTGTGTTGCCGTTTTTAGCTACAAGCGTTTTAATCACATGGATTTGATCTCAATGAAGTGGATAGTCTAACGCGGTTCGTCCTGTTCAAAAACTAATTTTCCGAAACCTGCTATTCGCTCGTGAAACATATTTGTGTCCTTTCGTTGGTGCGTTTCACCAAAACGAACTATTTGTTTGTGTGGGTTTGCAAAGGTGTGCATCATGTTGCTGGTCGAATGGACACCAAGCAGCATAACGGCAGCAGCATAGCATTCTCCGGGCGTCCACAGCAGTGTGGCATTTGTCTTCCATTCTCGCTCACGCTCTGCTTTCGGTTGTCGTTTTTTTTGTGCGTGTTTGAATACCGAGAGAACAACGAGAATCGGTCGAGCGTAGAGCAACAAAAAATCGATACTAGCGTATGCTGCTGGTTTCGGAGTTCACGCATCGAGCATTTTCAGCAGAACATCGGTGTGGGCAGAGAGTTGTTAGCGAGTGGTTTGAAATTGTGATCGCTTCCATGTGCAGCATGTGTGCAAAGTGTACAGAAAAATGATGCCAATATTCAATACGCACTTTCGTGATTGCTACGCGTAGAAATAGATAGACAGAGGTAGGACTGTACGACGATTTAGCGTTCCTTGCGGAGTGAGTGGGAGAGAGGAAAGGTTGGTTTGTGATGCTTGCAGTTTTTTCGGAGGCGACCTGCTCTCTGAAGTTCTCTTTTTACATAAGCCCGCAGTTCTCTTGTAACGAAGAGAAGAAGTAAAAAAAGCATAACAAAACACAGGTTGGTGCGAACGAAGAAGCTGCTGTTGTGTACCGTTTCTTGGTCATCTCACACTTGAGCTCTCTATGCTGCTCAGAGACGCTGTGAGCTGGTGAGCCTGCGGGTCAATCGGTGGGTTGTGGAATTTTGTGGCTGTTTGAACGGTGGAAAATCCACTCCTGTAAGTCGCAGGGGTTCGTGGTTATTGAAACCCCAGTTGAGTGCGGTGGAAAACGTGAAAAAAGGTGTGACTTATTCTGTGACGAAATCGTGGTTCCACTGCATGTGTTTTTCATTCTTTTGGTGCAGTTTCATTGCAGGTGTAAACGCAGGGGTGTAATTGGGTTAGTGCGGTAGGTGTAGTGTGCTCCTGCTTCTAACATAATCGTGACATCTCATCGTTTAACTCGTTATATTTCAATGATAAATTGCACAAAAAGCTGCTAAGTAAAGCTACATTCCCAAACGGTAGCTCGGTTACTCGTTGAATGTCATAGGTGGTGAAGTGGTGTTGATTATTCAATACTCATGTGAGCCTTAGCAACCAGCTTTCGTACTCGCATGGTCCTGAATATCCTGCCTTAGGATTAAACTCTTCGTCGTAGCTGCAGTGCGTACCGAAATTTCGATGTGCAATCGAATTAGTGCTCCAGCGTTAGTGAGACTAGCGTAGTACGGCATGAATCAATGATTGAGGAAATCTGCAAAGGAATCGTTCATTTCGCGGTAAGTGTACAAAGTGATCCTCTTGGAAGGAACCTGTGAACATGCCGTACGTTGGCACCGAATTTCTTTGTAGAAGGTGTCCCCATGAATTAAACGAAACATGCTTTAGGTTCAAAAGAATTTCGGTGGTATGCCAAGCGGACATGTGCGCGTGTGTATATGTGACCAACGAATACCCATTCTCACGTTTTCTTTTCGGGCGACATAACCGACACGACAGAAGCTAGAGGCGATGGGGGAGAACTAAATATTATGCTCTCAAGTATTCTCGATACGGTTTGGTGCGGTTTTGTTGCAGTGCAAATTGGGAGAAAAGCACTCATCCAGTACTATCTGCCGAATACTGCGAGCATATGTGGTTGCGGACAGAAGATTGTGGATACGCTTGCATCCGATGTAATTTTTATGGTTTCTTGGATGAATTGATAGTTTTAGTTGCTATATTGCAGCTTGCTTTCTAGTAAATTAATAACTTTACTTGCCTATCACATCCTGATGAATGTATAATTCACCCCACGAATATTCCACTGGAACGGTTCAGAAAGGCAAGTGCAGCCCTCTGGTTAGTCTGTTATAACGCAGGAAGTATTGCTTGATGTTACACCAGTCGCAAGCATGAGCGCGAGGAACCTGGAAGGGAACCAGAACAACTTACTGACTCGTATAGGGTCAAGTAAAATGATGGAGCAGGCCATGAAGGAAAAGAAAGAGAATAAGTTAGGAACGAGCTTCGGGCGGAGAAGGTAGGAGAATGCACACGAAAAGGAAAGAGCCAAAGGTGGGAGAAAAAAACCTGAGACGGATGGGAAATGTTCGTTTTTCACTTTGCTCCTTTTTCCGTTGTGGCGTTGTTATGTGCACACACGCACGCGCGCGCGCGGGCACAGCCGGATTTCGTTCCTGGTCTCTTTTCTTGGATCGTAGCGTTTGTGGTTTCGTCGGGGAGATTTCGGCATCTTATGTGGTAAGGGTGTCGAAGGCATGGTGGCAATGTGATGAGTGCTTTAAGGCGGATTTTTATGGGGTTTCTTTCGAAGCCACTGCGAGAGAAGCATCGGAGGATTCGAAGATGCTTTCAATGAATTTCGTTTTTTTTTCGTAAACTGTGGGAACCATCGTTCAGAATCCCAGGCAAAAGAGGGCAGGAGAATGAGAAAAACATGGAAGAAAAAAAATAAAACAAACCTGTATGCATGCGATATGACGGGCTGCAGTCAGGAGGTTCTCTTTCATCTTGACTTCCGCTGGGGCTCCCAAACCGATTTGGGACAGGAAGTAGATGCCGGACTCGCTGAAACCTGTAAACTATGGAAGAATAGAGGATGCAAAATGAAATTTTTTTTTGTTAGCGAATGTTTCATTTGCTCACCACTTTCGTCGGTGTTGAAACTAGTAATTATATTGAACAAGCTCACAGCTCACACTATATTGGGATGCTTTATTCTTAGCTGAAGAATTAATGGTAAATTGATACGTGAAACAAGCGTCGATAATTTCAATCTTTTCCTGCATAACTCTTTGCATGAAGGTTTTTGAACCCTCGTGATGTTGAAATTTATCGATATGTATGGAACAATCGATGAAAAGAACGCTAAAGGAGCTAACGATCAATTTGTTTAACCTTGAACAGACTAGAGGTGTACTGTAGGGTATTCTCGTAAAACATCGAAACATAATATAAAAGGTTTTTAAGCAAATAGTTGCTTGATCGTTGAGGAGTAGCACCTTATGATAAGACCATCTGGTAATCCAACAGTCGAAGTTTGATTCATTCCTATATTGCACACCAAATAGTATCGTAAATGTTGATGTGGTTTGTTGTATTATTTTTTTAAGGCAAAAGGTGCGAATGTTCACAAAGTTTCACACTAAAATAAACCGAAACAAACCTGTATATTATTATTAACCTTATTAATATTATAATATTTTGATGTTAAATAAGCTTGCCCCTACACGAATTCGTGTCGGACTGCAAACAACAGTGAATACTGTGTCTTCTCAAAACGTGTCATCTATAGACGTAGTTCAGGATGTTTTTGTTAAGGTGATACATAAACCCTTGATAATTTGTGCTAGCCTGTGCGGGAAATCTATCTCATTAACTTGAAGGAAAACGAAAGAGTGAAAATGAGAGAGGCCTGTGACAATAGAGATAGGCAACAGAAAGAGAGCGAACAAGAGGAAAAGAGAGCTATATGAAGTATTTGAAGCGCATGATTGAAACGCAAGAAAACTGGGAGACGGGTGTCTGAATTCAACATATACTGGCATTAGCCGAAGTTGACTAAATTTTGAGTCGACCGGAAACACAGTAATTCCGTAATAATTTTTGATCCATCATGATTAAGTTCGGTTTTGTGTACACTCTGCTTTTTGTCCATAATTGTGCAATCTAGTAGACCTGATTGTGTTAAGCTCACCTAAGTAGCTCATTTCGCGGTAGCCCAATTTGAACAGGAAAAGCTGAAGGTAGATGAGCATGTCCGGGGAATGGATTGTAGCGTGAAAATTTGAGCAAAAGAGCATATTTGAACACATTTACTCTATCGAGAGAGTCTGAGAGCTCAAAGAAGAGATTGGAAACGCAACGAAGGAAACAGCAGGAGCTAAAGTTTTCTCGAGTTCCACCCAGGCTACAAACATCACACACAGTTCCAGCGCAAAATTTCCCCGAATAGTGGCGTAGCGACGGGAAAATTTCCTCGATAGTGAACAATAAAAAAATTTAGCCCATGCAGCCACTGAAATTATTGATCATTTTAGTGAGGTAAACAATAGAGTCAAATGAAAGTGATGAAAAAGATACAAGCGAGCCATAGCTCAACGTCCTGAAGTTGCCTGTGCACCATGCCCTTTACACCGTAAACCGAATAGTAAAATTCCCGACAAGTGCGTGTGATGACCGCTGTATGTGTGAATTTGCTGTACGAATGTGATACGCTACATTAACTATATTAATAAGAACAATCGTATATTATCGTCGAGGTGATATTTGATTTCAAATACTAAGAACTATCTTATTTCGAAGTATGCTGTTTACTGCATGATTTCGACCTGAATGTGATTCTACCAAATCCTGAAGTATGTGAGTTTTTTTTTCTAGTCCCCATACCATTCGAGTTTCTTTAAAATGTGCTTATGTGGTAGAAATGAAACTATAAACATTTTATCAAGGCTGCGCTCATTCCATGCACTTGCTGAATGAACCATTCTGCCCTGCTAATGAGGCATATATCAAAAATGAATTGATTGTTTCCAATAAGGTAGAATTGCTATTAAAAGAAAATAGTTGTTTCAAGGATAATCCGCAGTGCGATAGAATGTATGGGAAACGTTATATGATTTGAATTTGATTACGCGGGCCACACCCGCCCGTGTGCAGGGTAATAAAGTATCGCGGTGCAAAATCTGTATTGATCCGGGGTGCTCGGGTGAATAATGTTCCAATGTTACGTTATACCGCCTGAAAAGCAAGCGTTTAATTGTATTTTCTGTCAAACAGTGCTAGCCAAATGATAGAAGCGGAAAAATGGTTGTTATATATCCAAATCTAACGAATATTTTTGGTATTAAGTTGTCTTGTGGAGGTTGAAGAATGTGATAGAATGATGAAACGGTCGTCCTTGTATTTTTATTTTCCAGGTGAGGCAAGCGCCATGAAGACGGTACGTTAGCAGTGACTATGGGATCAGAGGCATGGGCATGTGCGTGGACCCTGGGGTTTTCCGGTGGTGTCAGGCATTAAGCCGGTCGCGATCGTGTGCCACAAGAACCACACCCAAAACGGACCCTCGGAATGTTTTATCAAGTTTGAAGGGTATTGCTAGACAAGCTAGTGCGCGAGGTAGTTACGAAGGATTCTTTGACGACAGACAAATAGCAACAATAAACGGAACAAATTCTAAAGTGCAAACAGCTAGCAATTATACCAATAATAATAATAATAATAATAATAATAATAATAATAATAATAGAGTTGTTTATGAACTTGAGGAAGACTCAGTGTGCTCCACGAAAACGGTATGTGGCCCTACCAGTGCACGGGTCCGACGTAGAACGCTGATTGACTCTACCGTTCAAAATGGTGATAATTCGTTAAATCGTCTGATTTCGTGTCTTTTGCTGGTATTGTATTTCACGCTGGGCAGCTGTACAATTAATCCACGTAAGTACGCGAATCACATTACATCTACGTGCATGTTACACAATGCGACATGGAGCAATTACATAATTATTGATATGTAACTTTTCACAGCTCAAGATGCAGTTCACATTACGGCGATCCTTGGAGAAAGCGTCGTCTTCAATTGTCACGTGGATTTCCCTGGCGATCATCCCGTTCCCTATGTCTTGCAATGGGAAAAGAAGGTGAGCGAAAAAGTACGTTATCAAGTGATCCCGGAACTTCTAATCATACTTTTTATTGCATAAAGATCGAAAAGGCAAAGAATGCCAATCAAAGATAACCGATGCCGAAGGAAACGAAAGCGGTTCCTTCGCATATGCGATAGCCTAAGTATCACACACTTTGTTCAACGAATTCAATTTGATATTTTTGTTTACTATTTAGCATTTTATACAATTTTCAATCATGTCACAGTATACATAATAATTAAAACAAAAAACAAGCAGGACCTCGAGCTGCTATGGCCAGAGTAGTTGTTCTTTAATTGCTTTATAATGAATTAGTTTGAATTAAATGTGTATGATCGTCTCGACATCATTTGCATTTTCGTATTTCTTTTTCTTTGATGTATGCTTCGAAGGTACGTGATATATAGCATGAATACTGAGATGTTATACAAGGTGTCGTACTAGGATTATCTGTGTGTTTATTTGATATGCATGCTACTATTAGTTTTTGGAATGTTTTATTTTTCTAGAAAAGTTCCGATAGATGAACCAATTAAACCATATTCTCTCGAAGTAATGTTTTCGCTGAGTTATGCTCTAGAGATTATGTTTACTTGCTTTTTGCCAGGCAGATTTTCTAGGCTTCGAGCGGCAAAAATCCGAAAATATGATAAACTAAAAATTTGAAATATCTGCTCCAAATTGCTTCATTAAGTTTGTGGTAATTAGGACATTTGAAACAACGGCTAATTGACAGTCAATTCAATGCTCAGGATTCATGGATGCTGTAGCGGTTTGTTCGTTCTTTCAATATGCATGATAATTAACACCTACATATCAATATCAATCGTTTTACAACACCTGTTTTTACAACATGATTAATCTCAGCTGAACTGGCTACACAAATTTATCACTCTTTGAATTCTGTCAAATGATGTGCTAATTCGTTCGTTTCCTTGTGCTGTTATTTGCGTATCCCGGGTATCTTTAGGGGCAGGAGATTCCCATTTTTATATGGTACGAAAGCTATCCAACACACAGCGGCGAAGGATACGAAGGGCGAGTTTCTCGAGTTCCACCGAACTCTACGTTCGGTGCTGCGTCACTGAATCTTACTGACATACGCGAGTCCGATCAGGGCTGGTACGAGTGTAAAGTAGTCTTTCTAAATCGGCCTCCGAAACAACATAAGAATGGTACATGGTTTCATCTGGATGTCCATGCACCGCCGAGGTTTAGCGTAACGCCTGAAGATATAATCTATGTTAACTTAGGTAAGTGCACATACTTCATTTCATCGTCATTGGTGCAATAGTTAATGCGCGTTTATCGGCACGTGTCTTTCCAGGTGATTCTATCATATTAAACTGCCAGGCAGATGGCACACCAACACCAGAAATTTTATGGTACAAGGATGCCAACCCAGTGGATCCGTCCTCTACTGTTGGTATCTTTAATGACGGCACCGAGCTGCGGATTAGCACAATCCGGCACGAAGACATCGGCGATTACACGTGTATCGCGCGCAATGGTGAGGGACAAGTCTCCCATACTGCCCGTGTTATAATAGCGGGCGGCGCTGTAATCATGGTAAAAATTTTGACTAAGAACGAATCTACAAAACTCTATTTTGAACCTCCGTATCGCTCCTCGTACTATGTGACTGCCGTATTTATTGTTTGGAAGTGTGTGAATGTTGTAATGAGTAGCTCTGTTACTGTTGTAATATTCAATCTTTTCACCATCAATCGATAATCACACCCATGTTAAATGTCTCCTTTCTGTCACGTGTACCGCGTACCTGCTAGCTATCCTCTCCGTGTATCTAGAGCACGATCGCACATTTCCTTCTAATAGTATTTGACTGCCAGGATCGGCAGCTGTAGTGTATTGTAAATTAAAAAAATGCGGAGCTCGATATCGTATATTCCCTCGTCGCACTTTGCCCATTGTTTAAGGTAAACACAGTTTTTCAAGGATCGATATATTGGTTATAGCTCCTTGTACGCGTTAATTTTTAAAATGCCTTCCTCTAGTGCCCTGCAGCAGCATGATTGCTTTCCCTGTTTTACTCTCTTCTACAGTATCATTTGGTTGCATCATAAGAACAGCTGTTCTATGAATGAGAGCACTGTACAGTATACCCTTTAGCGTGTGCAATAAATTGTTTGTTCTATAATTGTTTGTTCACGCATTTCGTATTCGCGGAAAGCGTGGAATACCGCCGGAAGAAGCTTAGCATCTGTGAATCTTTCTACATCTAGTCCGTTGGGTCAATATTATTTAGATTTCGTATCCTTCGTACAGGTGCCGCCCACTAATCAGACTAAGTTGGAAGGAGAGAAGGTGCAGTTTACTTGTGAAGCGAAGGCAATGCCGGGAAATGTTACAGTAAGATGGTTCCGTGAAGGTTCACCTGTGCGGGAGGTTGCTGCCCTCGAGACGCGGGTCACGATACGCAAAGATGGTTCGCTCATCATCAATCCGGTCAGCGCAGATGATTCCGGTCAATACACATGTGAAGTATCGAATGGCATCGGAGAACCACAAAGTGCTTCGGCTTATTTAAATATAGAATGTAGGTGTCGATTTACTTGCAGTGACATTATCGAAGCACTTGCAGGCACCGTTACACATAGCGTGGCTTAACCTTTGGTCTTCTTCTTATCTTTTTTTAAATATTATATCTATGGGTTGGCCATCATAGATCCTGCCAAAGTGACCTTCACCCCAACAATACAATACTTACCGTTTCGTTTAGCTGGTGTTGTACAATGCTATATAAAAGCGAATCCTCCTCTACAATATGTAACATGGACCAAAGATAAACGATTACTGGAACCTTATCAAACGAAAGACATAGTTATAATGAACAATGGGTCGCTCCTATTCACGCGTGTTAATCAAAACCACCAGGGGCGATACACTTGCACACCATATAACGCCCAGGGAACGCAGGGTTCGTCCGGTCACATGGAAGTGCTGGTACGGAAACCACCGTCGTTCACCGTCGAGCCCGACTCACTATATCAGCGAAAGGTGGGTGAATCGGTCGAGATGCATTGCGACGCCCTGGAGGCAGATGGCACATCAAAACCAACTATCCAATGGCAGCGACGAGATGGGCAGCCATTGCAGAAAAATCGTGTCAGGATCAATAGTGGAAACATCACGATCGAGAATCTACGGCGCTCCGATTTCGGCTACTATCAATGTGTTGCCTCGAATGAGGTGGCCACGATCGTGTCCGCCACTCAGCTAGTCATCGAAGGAACGCAGCCGCATGCACCATACAATCTGAGTGGAACGGCCACAGAGTTTTCCGTAACATTGTCGTGGATGCCGGGCTATAGCGGCGGGCCAGACTACAAACAGGACTATACGATTTGGTACAGAGAAGCGGGAGTGTCCGAGTGGTCCACTATTCCCGTGACTCCTTCCGGCAGTACTCAGGTCACCATTAATCGATTGTCTCCTGGAACTACTTACGAGTTTCAGGTGATCGGCAAGAATGCGCTGGGTGACGGTATGATGAGCAAAGTAATAACCATACGGACTTTAGGTAAGTTTCTCTTTTCGGCACATGTCTTACACATGTCGAACCCGGTCAAGGGAATTTGAAAATAATTCTTCTATAATAATTCAATCGCAAATGCACATCAAGACGCTCAAAAGGCTAAGAAACCTTCGACGACAACGGCGGCGCCCAACGATAAAGAATTCAAACATGCATCAGAAGACTTGGGTAAGAGGTCCTTAGAGGACATCTTTCCAAATATCTGCCTGCATTCCTGCTTGTCATTGTAACGTTCGCGAGTTCATTACATACGTATTTTTCATTCAGTTGCTGCCAGTTGCACCCTGCTGTTACATTACGCAGTCAAATAACAGCATCATCACCACACATTTCCTAACGATAGCTAACACTCACTCGTTAAATGATTTCACACAATGCATCGTCCAGGTTTCGTTTGTTGTCATTCCGTTTTACGTTCTATTCTGCTTTTCGTTTTACAGACATCGATAGTTATAAGAACATTTTATTTCCTACCGATTCAACTGGTTCGACTTTTTTCCCACCAATCTTCCGACCCACAGGTACATGTTTTACACATTATCATCTCATCGTTTCTTCCCGTAGATGTAGATTGCGCTTGCTCAATTAATGTTTTAAGATTCGACAGCATCACAGACTGGCCGTGAAATCACTAAAGTATTTCCTACTCATTTAGGTCCGAAGCCGGGTCAGCCAAGAAACGTGACGGTGGTGGAGATACCGAACGGATTCTTGATTTCATGGCAGGTCCCGCTCGAACGGGCTCACCTCGTGCAGTTCTACACGATAAAGTACCGCACTGATGCGCAGTGGAAGACACTCAACCGAGGCCAGATTCGACCGGAAGAGACATCTTATTTAGTGAAAAACTTGGTAGGCGGAAGGACTTACTACTTCCGAGTGCTCGCCAACTCTCTGAAGAGCTATGAAACAAGCGAAGAAATTAAGTTTCCCGTTCCTGCGCGGGTTAAACACAAAGCCATAACTGCTGGTGTTGTCGGTGGCATACTTTTCTTCATCGTAGCTATCATTCTGTCGATCTGTGCCGTTAAGATATGCAATAAGCGTAAGCGTAGAAAACAAGAAAAAGGTAAGCGCAGCCGTACATCGTATTTTAAGTGCCGTAGTCAGGGTGTATACTGTCCTACTCTATTTGAAACTAATCAAAAAATCTAACGGTTATGCAAAATAATCCTCTTTCCTTAGTGCTGTTAGCTAACCTAGTTATAGTTACTAAACATAGTCAATTTAGTTGCATTGTGTTTTTCGACAGCGAATGCTGCTCAGGTTAAACAAAATGAATAAAGTATACCTCGTATACCCTGGTTGGTTGCTTTGTAGCATAGCGCCACCAAAAGGGAATAAACATATTGAAACGCATGAAGCGAATTCATGGGTATACGCCTTGATGAGTGCAGCTATTAACGTCTCTATATAGTAAAACGAGCAATCCATTTCTTGCAGTCTCCTTCAATGCAGTTACTCACCTGAGATTGAAGGAGACTATAAGAATGGCTCGATACTACCTCCTTTTTTAATGGATAGAAATTATTCGATTGCAGAACTCAACATGGTAACGGCGAGGATTACGGATAGAAATGCACTTACTCAACCAATACCATTGAGAAGGTGAGTCTCATGCATTACTAAGTATCGCGGTTCTTATCCAAAGACTTATTTCTTTTACTTTCAAACATGCCTAACCTTTGAAGATAGACATTGAGGTAAAATAATGGATGAACGTTGAATGAATAGTATTGCTGCAATTTGTAATTTTTCCTTTTCATTTTTCTCATACTTATTTTTAATATTTTTTCATTTGTTGTTGTCTTTCTTTATTCGTTCTTGTGGATTAGATACATGCAAGGAGAAAGCAAAGCAAGCCGAATACCCGGCCTAAACATACTGATAGCTATATTACACTGGATTTGGCCACCAGGACGTTGTCAAAACTGTGATTCTATATATTCGAATAAATTAACGGGCGACCAATCGATGAACGTAGGTCAAATTCATCGCGCAGCCGATGGAAGGTTTGTGTTGTCGCAAGATCTTGTGGATGGCATCGTGTCGCTGCGCAATAGCATCGTATCGCAGTACAGCAGCAGCGATGATGGAGGCTTTCTGCCCAAGCGACTTCCCTCACTCACGAAGGCGTCCTGGCGACGGCCGCTCGTCTCATACCCGAGTCAACTAAGCCTACAGATGGAAGCTGCGTTCGGGGGCCGTGGAGTTTCTCGTGTTGAAGGTAGGATGCAAATGGCGCAACCTCAGCAATCCCTGTATACTAACACCATACCAGAAAACAACTTGATGATCTCCTCGATAAGCAACGCAGCATCCATACCGCCCACGTTGGCTCAAACGATCTATACTACCCCGTCTAGAGTATCTAAGGTTATCGCCAGCTCGCCGGCCACTTCTAGCCCGCAGGTAGTCAATTCCCCCTGGTCACCATTATACTTCAGTGATCTCAGCTCGGTCCACCATCTCAGTTCAGCTGAGCGTTCTTTTCCGACGCCACAGAGCATTCATTCAATGCATCGGTATTACAATCATGAGCTGCCAGTGCTGCAAAGTCTGCAGAATATGTCGTCAAGCCACCACCATTATCATCACCACCATCATCATCCATCACACGGGTTTATACCAGTGTCAGACGTCCCTGTCAGCTTGCCTTACTATTATGGTCAATCGAGCATACGGCCGTCGCTGCAGGAACCTGCAAACCAGCAAAACTTATATCAGAACGTACCATGGGAATACTACAGCGGATCTGGAGCTGCCACCGGAGGCACCTATTCATATAGCAATCGTGCAAAGCATCTGTCGCGATACCACACTCGGAGCATGCCAAGAAGCTTGAGCCGTGCCATTCCGGAGCTACGCTCGCCGGTTTTGAATCTAAATTTAAGCACAACTCCACTCACAGCCGGTGGAGCGCTGGAAAACTCGCCTCAGAGCTATTCTAGTTCGAGTGGCTTTGGAAGCAAAAACACGTCCAGCAATACGCAACCGAACGGCAATATCACCGTTGTAGGCGCTACTGCACCTGCGAGTATGAGCCACAATTTGTTGCGTGAGTGGCGTTATCTGCCACCGTATAGGCCACCACCGCCTCCACCAAGCCTACATCACGCAGCGCCACTGTCCATCGGTGGAGGTCGGTTTGAAAATCCACCGTACTCGATGTCCCACTGGTTGGAGCTAATCACAAGGCTAAACATCGCCTCGGAAAAGGCTAATATCAACAATACGGCTGACGTTGGCAGCGTTGATGGTCACTACGAGTTTGATCCATCTACGCCCACACCCACGGCTTCTACTCCGACGGGCATGATCCGTGACGATTTTCATCATTTGATGACGCTCCCCTCGACGTCGAGCGACCTGTTGTGGAGTGCTACCGGGTTGGCTGGCGTTGTATCCTCGCTGAGTGGCGGCAGAAAACGCGGCCAATCACGGTACGACAATATCGATGCACGTGTTCAGGCTATGAAGGAGGAGTTTTACGAGTACCGCAAACGACAGCAGCTGCAGGCCGTTAGTAGACCGAGTGCAGTGGAGCTCGAGAGTGCCTGCTAAGTGACACTTCCTTTGATTTGTAATTTCGGACAAACACTTTCTTTGTGTTGGTAGTAAGTATATGTTTCCAAAATGCTGGCCAATCGTGCGTCGTTTACAGCAACATCTCTGGCATTGGACAATGGGTAAATAAGATTCAAATGATTGATGCAATGGGTGTTTCCCGATACAGAGTTGTTTTACGTTATTCAAATTAAACCTTGTATGAGTACTGGAAGGTGCTGCACAAAGCAATAGCAACAATACTATTTGGTAAGGCAAAATTCTCTTCGGGTATGTTAGTTTATTATTCTATTTTCAAGTTGAAAGCCTATGCTTTTTATTTGTGATTTGATGTATTACAAGCAAACATACAAGAAATGCCACGCTGTTCTGCAGGACAGTACCCAACAATATTTTCAATAAGCATAAAGAAAACGATAAATCCTTAACATATACGATGGCGTAACTATATTGAAATATAATCGAGAAACAGATAAAAAGAGAGATAGCAAAAAAAATCAAGATTTGCCGCAGTGGGAAAGCAAACAACAAAAATGTTATTTCAGAACACGTATAGAAGCACACTCACCTTTACTGATACTAAAGTCACTCATTTCACAAGAAAAAAACTTAAATGGAACAATACCATTTGTAAGCGATAAAATAAAACAAATTTCTGCACATAGGAAAGCGGTTAAAATGGACATGAGATCATGAAAACTAGGTAACCACATAATTAGTATATATGTTCTTCAATTCGAACAATATTCACCTTCTCAGATGAATAAAACAAAAAGAAGATAAAAAGAAAGCAGAAAAAGCGAAAAAAACTAACAAAACATATGAATGATATAACGAACGACACAAGACAACAAAGCAACACGTACTAGTACATAAGAGGTTATAAGTAAGATATAATCCAGTAGCTTAGTAGTCGCAAATGCAAAGACATCGATGTCGTTGCGCATATGCCGTGGGGTCAATGATGGTAGTAGTGAATGAAACAAACATGATAAGAAACAAACAAACAAATACAAAAATGAATACAATTATTGTTGACTAGCTGGTGTCGGAAATTCCCAGCTTCAGTTGGCCGGTATTGGAAGGAAGCCATTCATTCTAAACTAGCAAAAAAATTCCAAATTATAAAAAAGAGTGCAGATGAAGGTAAAGTTGGAAGTGAGTAAGAAGAGCTAATGCTTTTCTTATAACTCCCAAACGCCGGCATCGGAATGCGTGGGCGACGGACGCTATATTGTATCCGGAAGCAACATGATCGTGTGATTTTGAAGAGAAAAAATTGACGATGCGTATAGTTGATACGATTAAGTTTTGATTAGTGCTTTTATTTTTATGCGCAACATAGTTATAGGCAATAGGACATCGGACAAGATAAAAGAATACTTTTAAGGGCCATGTAATGAACATGTGTTTTTAGGAAGACAGTCCACTAGGTGCGCGAAGAGCCTTTGGCAATACGGATGTTTACGGCGCAAGAAGCAAATCAATCTCATTCAAAGTAAACCTTGTTG
This sequence comes from Anopheles nili, assembly GCF_943737925.1. NCBI lineage: Eukaryota > Metazoa > Arthropoda > Insecta > Diptera > Culicidae > Anopheles > Anopheles nili. The sequence continues at coordinate 427,305 of NC_071292.1, forward strand.
GTGGGTACATTTTATTTACTTTAGTTATACAGAGCATTATACAAATAATTGAGTTTGTTTGCAATTTGTTTTCTTTTATTGTTACGTAATTTAAAATATTTATACGAGACATCGAACTGTCGTGATAAGCAAGCATTTATTTTCGTTATATTTCGTATATTTTTTCAATTGCGCGAGACTAAGCGAAATAGAATATCTTGGTAGCACCGCTTTACGTTATATAGTTGTACGAGCAAAACCAATGAAAAAATCAAACAAAAAACATGTTTACAAATGATTTCAACACGTCATTTCATACGATTCTCATGGGTTTCTGTTAAAAGAACCTCCGCAGTTGTGCTGGATTTGGTGAATATAACAATGCCGGGTTGCATTAAATTGTTTGTTTGAGTTCAAAGAATATTTGAAATATTTGCAACAGATTCACGAAAACGTTTTACTGGTTTCAGGGTTCACATACGGCGGGCGTTTTAATTTATGAAAGTAAAACAAAATCGTCGTAAGTCGACGTACTTGCGGGAAAGCATGGATCAATACCCATCAGACCCGTGATGATGATGATGGGTTATGTAACATCGCTGATTATTGATAAGAGAATCAATGATATTTCCACGACATGAAGAGCAATTGATATAACACTTACAAAACGATTGGCTAACATGATTTTGGACATATGAAAACGATCTATGACTAAAAGCATCGTAGAGAACACAACACAGCAAAAAACACACATAATAACACAGATCGTCTAATCGCGTAATTTGTACATATTCCTTGTTCTCGTATGATTTTCTATAACAAGTATAGAGGAAACAGAACCGACATACATACATTCCATTAGCTTCTAGTTTATATCGAATAAGGTTTAGAAGAAACACTTAAAATAATAACAATTATCGGATTAGAAAATGGATGCTATTGAATATGTAACGAAATTTAAAAGTATAAAAGCCAAAAAAAATTCTGATTATAATTTTCAATAAACCTATTAAGTTAGAACTTTCCGCGAAACAACTGGTTCGTTTAATACGCTTGCAAACTCCTCCTGTCGCAGTATTCGAACCTACAGTTGAAATTGAGATAAATTTTGCAAGTTTCTCTAAATGTGAGAGCCAACCTAGAGCAATACGCGGTTAGTTAAAGCAAACAAACTAATAAAAACAGTGCAAATAAGTTAAAGCAGTTCGTTTTACGTTCCAGAATTTTGTGACTGGTAAGATCGATATTAATTTATTGTTGCAATGCATTTATTTATTTATAAAATCAGCATTAGAAGATTAATTCTACGTAAAAAAGACAGATTGTATGATTTGTAATGAAAATAAATAAATCTAAAAGTAAATTGCGGAGCACTGTTTTCATCTTTTTAGTAACTAGTAAAGAGTTAATTTAATCTGCTTTACAATCCAATAATTATTGACACAGTTTGCATGGGCTGGAATTCCATTGATCAGATGCTACAGTGAAATCAATCTCTGAATTCATCATTAAGAAATATGGGTTTTTTATTTGAGCTGTTATATGTGCTATAAAATCATTAAATATATTGAAAAACGATGACGTGCATTTGACAACAAAAAATAGGTTAAATGACAGCTACAGTAGTTGCACAAATAGCACTAAAGGTAAATTTTGTTTAATAAACTGTTAAGAGCATTTTTAAGCTCCAATATCATGCGATTTCAAACAAATTTCATTCAATGTGTAATATTTTCATTGGAATGAAATTGTATATTTTCCATTGATTCTTTTGTAAGGGCCATAAGCAAGGTGAGTAACGGTTGAAACTTTGTCAGCCTTTTGCAGGTGATTGTGTGTTGACAGGATGCTGTCGAAAAGCAGCTGTTCGGCTAGTGCGTGGTTGAAACATGTGTAAACAACTATGGAGGAAAGTACTCTAATAAAAAATGGGAATTATCACAACTACTATGAGTTCCGGTCAGATGATAGTAGATCCCAGATTCTACGAAAATATTTAGAAAAGCTCTGGACTGCCCAACATTACGATAGGTTGACACTCAAGGACGGATCGATACATATGCTGGACATCGGCTGTAACACCGGACAGTTTACGGCAAAAGTACGCCAAATTCTCACTGAAGTGACCAAGGTAGGCAATGTTCGTGCCGTGGGTTTAGATTTAGATCATAAGTTGTGCGAACGAGCGAAACGCGGTTTCCCCAATATGGAATTTATTTGTGGCAACGTGATGAACATCGCCCAGTGCGATCAACCAGGAACTGAAGATTTAATTAAGCTTTGCTTGACGCGAATGGGAATACAACGGTTCGACGTAATCTGCTGCTTCTCGGTCCTCATGTATGTGCATCTGAATGGCGGGGACATGGGTCTGCGGAAGGTTTTGGATTACATTTGCGCAAATGGAATATTTCTGATCCTTGAACTGCAAGCTTGGCAAAAGTATCGTGATCATGTTCGACGTTTGAAGCGAGCTACAGGACAAAGCTATCCGCAATACGCGGAGCTCAAGTGGAAAGGAGGCAGAGGTATGCTGGAGAAGTACGTGAAAACCTATATACAAAGCAAAGGGTTTAAAATTCTGGGAGAAAGCACCGAGAAGAACGAATTCAACAGACAGTTAATATTCTTTGAGAAAAAATATATTTCATGATCACTGTATACGCTTTATAGGAAAGTTTATGCGTACATGTGATCCGAAAATTAGTACAAAGGCCGTACTAAATATGGGCCTTTTACGGTAGAACAGTTTATAAGGAAGCTTTTTGTGAGCTTGTCTTAGCTTTTAATCGAGCTTTCACAGTGGTAAAAAAGAGGACATAAAACATGAGTTACAGTAAAAAAAGATGAAAAATGAGAAAAATATCAGCAATGTGTGTTAGTTTCGAAGAGCTTGCCTATTTTAATTGATCATTAACCGAGTCAGCCCGGGATAAGGCTCTCTGCAGCTGTTGGGAGGAAATGCCTTTCAGCTTACAAAAAATAATTCAAATCTAAATACGGCCAGGCCGTTTGTAAATAAATAACAATAACAATAAATTGATCATTAAATATTTTTGGGATTCTGGGAAAATTTTCAAATTTTGATTAGTTGTAGAAATGTCAGTCTTCCATGCGATAACAATGTTGCTGTAATTTACATCGCGTAACACTTAATGGCATGTTTTTAAAATACCATTGCAATCGTATAAACTTTCAGAAATACGAAAATTTTATTCCATGAGCATGGCCAAGGTCTTCATTTATACGAATGCTCGAAATGATCATTGGTTTGGAAGCAATTAGCGGAAGTAATTTAGATATGTTTTTTTTTGTTTCTTTGATTAGGTTCTTTTTATGCGAAGGCATGCGTCGACACGATCGATCCTAAATCGGGCGTCTATTTTTTTGTCATTTTTGCACAAATGGTTTAGAAAGCGTCCATTAAAAATTTCCACCCTACCATCGCGACCGGCGCGATACAACAGTGGAAAAGGATTTCTCTATCGTCGATTGAACTGGCACACTTGTTGATTGGAAAATGGGAAAAAGGACTCGGCCCGCCGGTCTAAGGAGTGGGATTTATCGCACATGGTGTGGTTCTCAGTGTGGCCCCTGGACATGTTTCCATGGAATGGGTAGAGGGGGTTGATTTCTGCGGTGTGGAATTTCGATCAAAATTCATGATCACGATTCACGGTTCTGCCTTGCTGTAGCCATCCACTCGAGGGAAATCCCGTTTCGCTAATGGATACGCTTTATTTTGAACAACTCGCACGTGTTTATTGACACTTACAATTGGAATTAGGGGCAAAAATAATGGGCTAATTACGAATGTAAAGAACCTCTTGAGCCGTAACGATTTGGTTGTTTGTGTGGCGAGAGCTATGAAAACATTGTGGTCGCATCTATGTTATATATGTTTCTTTCCGCACTTCCGTCAGCCATAGCTTCGTTTTTGATGACTAGAATTTTCACACTCATTCCGTTTTATTTGCAAGATGTCGCTCGGTGTAGCTTATTAAATAAAAAAAACTAGATTGAATTAGCATGCAGCCATATCGCTAGAAAATCAAATGTCACACTTCTTCAGGTCAACTAAACGAAAAGCCCAGTGGAGGATCGCTATTGTTGTCGGAATGATGCAGCATGTGCACTAGGTCTAGTGAAAGCAGACTCACATTCCAAGGGCTTCACACAGCGGTACTTACGATAAACATCTTTAGCGCGGTTCCGATGTTGCCTTCGAAGGAACCATATTCCAAGCTGGGCATGACCGAAGAACGGAAGGGGAAATCGCGTGGTCATGCCTGTGCTTGGGATGAAAAAGTTCGAATGGTAATGTTTCCCCAGATAAGATAACAATAAAATGCTTCCAACAGCAAACCAGCGAGCTTTCTGAAGCACGACCCAACTTTGATTTTGGCACGCTGTGTGATACGCCGCAGGACTTCCGCGCACTCAAATGTCCTGAAGGGCGAATTGGTCGTTGTTTTTCACCTCGTGGCCCAACTATCTATAGGCGTTTAGCATTGGGTGCGAACGTGGAACAGGCCTCGGTATGTCTTTGATTTATATGACACTCTGAGCTCAAAGAAGATGGTTCAGGATCGACTTTATGGGGAACGTCACTCCAATTGTTGAGTGGACAATGCAGGACAGTTTATTGGCTGGATAGTCACGTTTCTATTTCCGTTATTAAAACGAATGAAGCTGCTGTTAAACTTCCTTTTGATCATTTATCGATGGCATTTATCGATGGCCTTGTCAGGGAGCTGTGAAAGGTTGAACATCTAAGTTCAGCGGACAGCAGCTATGCAAACATCACCATGCATCGTGTTGCATCATGCATCGTTAAAGTGAACGGTGAGTGCTTTAATTTAGAAATTAGTGCAAAGGGACGCGGAAAACGGGCTGCAGAGATGGTTGCGAAATAATTAATTGAAACGAAAACCACAAAATGCTAGCCACTGTGCAGGGCCATGCTAGGGGACGATTCATGGCAGCACATGGCATCGCTCTGTGAGGAATGAAGTGTGCAAAATGTTGAAAATCGAGCATTTCCACAGGGCTCGTAGGATGCTATGTTAGTGTTAAAAATGGTTTAGAGTTCCCTGGGGTAGTTAAAGGTGGTTTAGAGGGGTAGCTGGGTGTTTCCAGCGTCCAATAATGGGACCGAGTGTGATGGTTGCGATGGGCTAGAGCTCATGCAATTCTGTGCGGTTTTCCTCTAGGAATAGCAGGAGGTCAACCATAAGTTGGCAAGCAATTTAATTTACTGATGGAGTTTAACTGGGTGGTCTTTCGAGAACTAACTTCCGCATGGACGAAGTTCGGCGCGATATCCAGTAGGATTTTTGGGACGAGCGACTTCCATTAATGGGAATGGACGGCCGACTTCTGGTTGATCGCAGGTCGTCTCCCAACGTATCGTAGGCTTATAAGGGTGACCGTCCAGGTCCCGGACCTGCAGAGGGTGCGTATCGGAGAACACGACGGCGGGTGTGGTGATGATAATGATGAGAATGATGAAACGGAAATTTCTCCCATTCCCCCAAAGTATTAGCTTTTATCGAGATTCAACCAATTTGCATTTTACATCCGAACCGCTAAGAGGACGTAAAGTATTAATAGCAATTCAAAATCAATTTTCGATCTTTCGTCGAATTGAATTTACGAGCTTTTAATTGATCTTCAGCACCTGTATCGCCGAATGCAATCGGTATATTTATGAACATTTTTGGGGTATTTCGCGCGTATCAGCTCAATTATGGTGTCGTTTTCCAAAGGTAGTTTTGTTTTTTTCTGTGGTCGCCGATATTCAGCAGCCGCAGACGCCCCGCAGATCATTCATCACATTGACCTCGGTAAACGAACGCAGGATGTGTGAATGCATTGTTCCATGTGATTTCCTTTTAGCCCTGTTTCATTCCGAAGCTGCCCATCCGCGTACATTGCGTGTTCATGGTTGAGAGAACTTGACATCGAAACTACTGTAGGCGTGAGCATTGCGTGCTGGAGGTGGAGGAGCTTTTTCCAGCCCGGCTGAATAAAACCCGGCTAATAGCAGCGCTCCGAGGATTATGTAATTAAAATTTCTGCTCCTACTTCAAACAGCACCCAATTAGGATTACCGGATATGGCCGTTCTCGTCTTCGTTTCGTTTGCCACGCACATTTGTGCCAGCCGCGTCGTTTCTGTTGTTGTGCCATTTTATTTTTCTTATTTGAAATTTCGCTTTAAAACACCTCAAAACGGCTCTGCCTTCAAACGCCGCACAGAACGCTGTGCAAGTCGTGATTAATTCAGTTTGTATCTCTCTGATTAATTCTCTCCATTTGACTATCGAACTCTCGGGTTGGTGTTGCTGTTTTCCCTTTCCGGTGGCCCTTTCCGTCATCGCGGTCACGGTCCAGGAGCGCAATGCCAAAGCACACTCACACACAAACACACACGTACACCAACATCAGTGGTGCTCGGGCTCAGTCGCTCAGCGATGGCAAGTTTCTGATTTGAAAAACAGAACAGTGTGGGAGAAATCAATTAAACAGCGTGCCATGCCTTCGCCATGGCAACACACCCGGAGACGGTATCAATTTATTCATGGGTTTGTGGGTACAGCAATTTCCCGGTCCCGAACGTCAAAACTCTAGCGGAATCGAGGACTTTTTGTTTTCCGTCGCGGCTCGCCTCCGCTCCCCTGCCTACCGGCCTTCCGGGATATGAAATGAAATCTGCCTCGAGAGTTGGGCATCCTCCTCCGATTAATGCTTGCCGAAACTGTTTGCTTCCTATTCCTTCCTCCCAGGACTCTCCGGTCGAAGCACCCCACTATCCGGTCGACACCGCCATCTGGCGGAGGGAGAAGTTTGTAGAAAGAATTTCGACAACATTGGCACGGGCGAGCCTGGGCATCCGGGGGCATCCGCTAGCCAACGACGCACCAACGAGCTAGCGGCCGGTTGTGGCGTCGGCGGCGGTGCTCGAGCGGGTCCTTTTGGGAAAGGCCCGGATAAAGTTTTCAGTTTGTGTTGGTTCAATTGATTATAGATTTTGTTTCTCGACCGAGTCGAGATCTGAGAGCATGGAAATCTGACAGATCCTATTGAACGGGGAGCACGGCGGGACCTTGCCTGAGTCATCATTTAGCCTCGAGGATAACTCACCGGCAGCCGGAGGCCGGTCCCGCAGCAGCCCCAGTGATGACTCTTCTCTTTCCGGTATCTTTTGCTGCGTCGGCCATGCTGCCCCAATCACGGCGTGTTTTCGAAGCTCAAAGACACACCGACAAGTGACAGGAGGGAAAAAATGAACCGAAACTGTTAACGATTTTCCCCTGAATAAGACGAACCGGAGCTTCGGATACAAACAGCGCCAAAGCAAGAGAGCCTTTCCATGGGAGGAAGGCGCGGGTGTGTGTACGCCCGCTAGTCAATTGATTTCGGGACACAGGGTGGATCCTTTCGGCAGGTGCTCCGAAGCCGCTTGGTCGGGCCTTAGTCGACCGGAACGGAACGGCTCACCGGAGGTAGTTATCGAGCTTGAACCCCACCGGTCCGTTTGGTGCGTTGGATCCACTCAGCGAGGGAGTGTGGTGGGAGTGAGGGGGCGCGAGAAAAAAGCGACGAAAAGGAAGGAAAAGATTGTGATTGTACGTATTGAAACGACATGGAAAGTTTTCGGAAGGGATTTCCTTCCAATTTCGCTGCGACACAACTCACTTGTTAGGGGATTATGTGCCCTAACCTGTGGCGCGTAAAGTAGGTGGTTATTTAGTATTGCGATCGTGTTCGTGTGCGCCGCCCGGGCTCGCCTATAACTTTCAATTTTGCGGTATATTATCTTCTTACATTTTATTTCCGTAATCCCTGGGTAGCTTTCAGGTGCTCATCGTAATGCGGGGGTTGGAATTTTTATCGATTTTATTTGCATATAAAGAACCGATGTTTAGTTTTTTTTATCCGAGCCATACGCCCAGTGGCATCGTCGGCTGCTGCATTGTTTCTCGTGTTTTACACCAGCCGTCGCCAATCTACTGGAAGCTTCGTAGAAGGTGTCGAGAGAAAAAATAGACAGCCATGGGCCACAAATAGGATTGGCGATTTTATCGATCATTTCTTGATACACTAAGCGCTTGGGAACTTGTTGAAAAGTCTCTACAGTTTATCACCAGGCAACACACCGGGCAATGTGTGTTTGTATATTTGGCACTTGGGTTTTCGCAAAAATTTTACTAAATATTAACTGCTATGAATGCTAAACCGACATAAGTTACGTATTCTTTGCCTATGTTGGAACGACCAACAAAAGCTTGCCTTCGAGTGGATTTTCAATCGAAAAGGAGCCAAGTGATACATCCGAGATAAAAAAAAGTTACAGATCGTTAGTCGGTTATAAATGTTTAATACTATCTAAATTGGGGGCCCTTTATGCGCTGCACAGTGGGCTGTTTTATAGCAGGAATAAAAGATGACAAGCGTTGCTCGTATAACTTCTCGGGCGTCTGGAAAGATGAGGCGAGTGCAACTGCATTAGCGGTGGAGGTTAATTTTCAATTCACAACTGACTACTCCCGGGACCGGTCTGGTGCGCGCCTGGCGGAATATGAAAGTAACATAGCCCAGACAAGTAGGGACGGCTCGAGAACGCACACTCGACGAGCTGTGCGGCAAATGCTGCCGACAAATGTTGCCGGCTTCGAAACGGTACCACCAGCAAAGACGCAGGAAACAGAAACCGGGAGAAGCAAAGCCGAAGAAATATCGACCCATCGGATGCATCAACTTTCGCTTGATGAAACTTTTTAATTGCTACAAAATCCGGATTTATGGTTCGTAAATAATACACGAAGTGAAATAAAAACGAAGCTGGCCGAGGGCGGAAACCTAACCGTGGGCGCCACCGACCCACTGGGAAGGGGGTGGGAAAAGGATCGAGGAAAGATGGTGCGGGGAAAATAAAGTGCGGTAGGATGCACTCGCACAAGTGCATTGCGATTCTGCACCGACGGATGGAAGTCATCCTCGTCGACGCGCGCCTTTGGAAGGCGAATCTTTTCGCACTGTGAACGTGTACGGGGAAAAGAAACCATGGGGAAAGGCGTGCGACGGGCGTGAAAAATAACGGGCCAACCGTACACAGCAATGTGAGCCTCGCTTTGCTCCGGTGCTATTAAGATTCAACACTCATCTTGAAATTTTCCGGAACAAAGTTCGCGGAGCAGACCTCGGCTGGTGTACGCTTCAACTCGTTCTCCAGGGTGGTGGAGACACGATCCGGCAGTAGCTAGCAGGGCGAGAAAGTTTTCACTTGAGAGGTGATACGATGATGCTGCAAGCTACGGGCCCACCATCGAGGTTGGGTGCCGTGCCGCTGGTGCAAGCCATCAGGTCACAAATCCGAACGAAACCCGGCCAAGCGCGGCGGCTGTGGCTGTGCACGATGTAGGCGAGTCGACTCGGCCAGCTCCCGAATGAATGACGAGAAAGTACGCTTCCGCTACACGAGCTGGTTTTCTTTCCGCTTTTCCGAGTGCACGATATGCACCAGGAGACGCCGGGCCATCGTTCATAAATTGTTAATACCTTGCCTACTTTTAGGCGAACTTTCGCTCCTTGCTTTCTTTCTCTCTATCATCCTGAGCTGCAGGTCGAGCTAGGAGCAGAGCTAGCAGCACCAACTGACGATAGTTGCACCGGCAAATAGGCCATGTGGGTCGCTAGTATAGTGGTCCCGCGAGTGAAGTGGGCAAAATATTCAAATTGCACCGCATTCCATTTCTCATCGCACGGCCAACCGGGTGGGCATCGGTGGAAATAGTGCGAGCTGCGAGTTGGCCACTCGACACTCGTCAATGGTTGCGAGGTTGCGGCAAACCGCACCATCCAGCTGGAACAACCATCCAGCTGGAGCAACAGTGGAGCAGATGGGGCAGCACCCGGAACGAACACGCTCGCAGCAACCAGCGAGACCTCCGAATGGGCTCTAATATAAAAATTTGATTTGCATAAAATACGTTTCCGATGGAGCGCCTAGATTGCCACCTACTCGTCGACAGGGCTGCTGAGAGACGGGTCTGGCAGCGAGGAGGTGTCTTGTCTGAACCTCATTTGAAGGGTGCGCAACCTTTGGCTTCCGACGTTTTAGTGTGTGGCTCATCCCTCAAACGTGTTATTTACGTTCATCAGGCCAATGCTTACCGTTTGGGTCGCTTCGGTGAGTGGTCCGTAGTTGTGCCCGGCTTGAACGGACAAGCAGGCCATCGTCGAGGCATCCAGGGATAGGGCGAAAGAGAGAAAAATCATCATAATTTATGCTGTTTCATCAGGACCCGGTTATTACTCACATCCTCGGTAGGCCACATCGAAGCTCCGGGTATCGAGTTCATATGATTAAGTCATCAGGAGTCCTCTCCGCGGGCTCCGTGCCCTGCCAGGTGGTACGCTCGGTTGCACTTCTGCAGCTTCTGGTGAAGGAGTCCTTCGCCCAAGGGGCATGAAGGAGAGCGAGCTGGGGCATTATATTTATCGCGCGAATTCCAACAATCGAAGCCCGAGCGCTGGTACGCGTTGAGGAATGTCGAAAGAATGCGGCCGGTGCGAGACGGAGTGGCGTGAGCCATGAAATCACGATGGCGGCTGAAATTTAATTCAAACTTTGCTCCATCCTTGTCCGGTGTCATTATGGGATGGGCCGGCTTGATTTGTAATTTTAGAGATTAGAGCACGCCAAGTGAGGGGGAGAGCTTTCGAAGCGAGTCTTTGATGATAATGTGGCACAGAAAGGCAGTGGAAAGCGCCCATTTCTAGGACAAGGAAGCTGTGCTTTTTGAGTCGGAAATAACACCTAGAAACAATTTGCTATGAAAAACAAGAAAGTGACAATGGAGCATAGGAAACAAAACGACGCCATGTAGATGTACAGTAGCATGAAAGGTATGACGTACGGCCGTACGAAAAGCCACACTGGGCGAGATTTAGGAACCGCTTTTTGGATGTAAAAATAACAGTGGCTTGTTGGGCGGCTTTCAAGGCAAAGTAGAAACTATTGCAATTTGCCGAATGAAAGAATAACAGCAGGATACGCCTTTGAGCTGGCGGTCGCTAGAGCTCTGGGAGCAATGTATTTGTGGCGGATAATTATATCCCTACTCACTGGCAGCAGCAGCAGAAATAAGGCAGAAAGGCACCCTGGTTCCGAACTTTAAAATTATGCTACGCTTAAGAGAATATTTGGCCTCTGCCCCGATAATCCCGAACTTTTGCTCTGCATTGCCGAAAGCCGGGCATCTCGGGCCGCATCGTGCCGCACTCGTCCACTTTTACCATCCATTAATATCACCTTGGAGAGTAAACCCGACGGCTAATCTCAACTTTCGCAAGTTCTGCTTTCGAAGAAATAGTACAAATTGAACCTAAAAGATAATCTCTTTTCCTAATCCCCACGACTAATTGATGGAGGCTCGGGGATGGGCTCGTTGCGACGTTGGCCCGGGGATTGGCATCGGCAGGACGAAAAGGGTCACCCGAACAATATGCGCAACGATGCGTTCTGTAGACAGCGGATTGCAGAGAGAGGGTAGCGCTGGCAAGCAGGAGTTGAAGGTTCGAGAGTACCAGCAGCAGCAGCAGCAACAGCAACAGCAGTATTACCATTAGCAGAGCAGCAACCTTCGCAGAGAAAAAGAACGGTAAGAAATGCGGAAACGAGACGCGAGATGTGCGTGAGACAGGGAACGCGAGACGTTCACGAGAACGAGATCCTTTGAGGAAATGAGATTTTCAAGTACAAAGGTAAATATCTTGAACAAATTTAAATATCGTGGTGGGTTTAATTTCCAAAGTCGTTCCCCAGAAGGACTCGGGCCGGGTGCTTTGCCGTGGTTTCTAATTGATGGTGTTGGGTGCCGGTCGTACTTGTCTCTTTGGGTGGAAAACGGTAGGCCTGGACACCGGCACCCGGAATCGGTGCAGCGGCTCAGTCCGACGGACCGGGGCGTTGCGTAATGAAAACTTTCCAGTCCGTTAAAATTAATCAGTGTTCCGAAAGTGTTGTCTACAGCAAATATCGGTGCGACATTGTATTGGATGACAGGGAAGGGCACTTTTCCTTCCACCTACTCCTCCTCCTCTTCCTCCTCCTCCTCCTCCTCCATACACGGGGTCGGGCGGCTCCAGTTAACTTGTTTCGCTTGAAAGCTTAACTAAGCGTACCGGCGCTGGGCTCCCGTGGGGAAAAAGGCCCACCATCACTGATCTTACCGAGTGCTATATTCGGGATGGAGCGGAAAATTCGGCGCCGAAATTCGCCACCGGAATTTGGATTATTATTTGATTTGCTTTTAATTTGGCACCCCTTGGCATCTTAGGATACGACACGCACACACGCACACATACACACACACACACAACTGCGTTAATATCCCCTATTGGGAAAGACCTGCTTAGCGGCCCAGTGCGCGGCCCTTCAAAGGCCCGCTGACAGGGATAACGTATTAGGTTGCATTTGACAGACATTGAGCAGAACGGGAAGCCCTTTGGGCAGGGAAATTCACCGTCCGCCGTGTGCGTTTGTGAAAGTGCCGTGGGGACCGTCACATTGGACCAGAGGCACGTTTGTCTCCAATTAAATTTCTATCACAAATGAATGGATCATGTTAGCCTTTGATTCTATTGATTACCTGGGGCCTGACGGGCGAGCCCAGAGGTGGCTTGGTTTTATTTGCCAGCCCAAGGATTTACGAATCCCGGTGGAGTCTGCTGGACCGTGCTGCGGCTGTTGATGCTGCCGTTGCTGCTATGTAAGCAGTCGTGTTCGTGGAATTCGTCCTGAGCGGGTCCGAACGCACCGGAACCCGAGCGGCTAGCTTGGTCCTGGTCGTGTTGGGTGATTTGCCCTGTTCCACGTGCTCACGTCGTGTGGCCGTCAAATTTCAAAGGGAAAACACCATCAACCGGGGGCCAGCAAAAAAAAAGGAAAAAGGCCGAATGTCAGCAAAAGCGACCGGTCGAAGAACAAAAAAGTGCACAAAATGAAATCACGTTGACACGGACAAGCTTTGATGAAAATCATTCTTCTGGAAAGAAAAGCATCGCTTCCGGATGATTTTTCATTTCGTTTTCCCCTGCGTCCACGTGGGCTCGTGGTTCGAAGATCCACTCGCATGGACCGGACATGTAGCTGTGGGCGAGCGAACCAGCCACGGTGGGTTGGCGCCAAAAGGAAGAATAAGCCCTACGGCGGATATATACGCAGCAAGAGCAACAACAAAAAACTGCCTCTCACATGGGCAAATCCTTTCACTGGGTGGTTGCACAAAAAATATCACTCCAACTCACCCCCCTCCTTCTACCTATCTCTCTCTCTCACACACACACTCACACACTTCGAAACACACCGAAACGGATAAAAGAAAACGAAGGGAAGCAGGAACGATCGATTGCTTCAAAGTCGCGTTTTGAGGCCGGCGATGGACCGCGCGTTAATGTCATAAAAACGAAAACGTGACATCGTCAGTTGATTGGTTGGAATGGCGAAATCGGAAGCCAAAGCGCCTTCGTGTGTTTGTGTGTTGGTTCGCCTTGTTGTTTCGTTTGATCACCAGAATTTCTTTCACTTTCGTGTGGCGCGATCGATGTTTTTCTGACTTTTCATACGCCTCACGGGGACGGGCCGATGCTAAGAATATGTCACGCTGGTGCTGGAAATCGAACCGCCGAGGAGCCCGGAAAACCCCCTTCCAGTGCTGGGGAAATACTAATTAACCAAATTCAACGAGAACGGGAGCTCGGCGCTGAGCTACTGAATAACTTCCGGCTTGCTTTGATAGGCAGCGGGACAGCATAATTCGTTCGCATTCGTAGATGACTTCTTGGGCGGCAGCACTGGCATTGGGCTAGTGTTTTTCTGCGTGTTATTTTGTTTTCCTTCGCTTGGCAAATGATTTAGAAATGGTAATGGCAGCCACAACCGGAGCCGGTGCGATTTCGTCGCCGTTGGGCTCTTGATTTTACTTAGATCTGGAAAATGGAAATCGAAAATAGTAGCCGCGCTTGGGCGGGCGTGGGAAGCGTGAACACGGTTGGCATTCGCGAAATGTTCATAAATAATGGAACCTTTTTTGTTTCTGTCGCCTGGTGCGCATGCTGAAGAGTTCGATGTTTTCACCTATGGCTGTTTTTGCGACTCCGCTGGAGTGCTACGGAAGCGAGCAAAAGGGCTTTTTTCTCTGCGCACTCGTTCGCCCTCGAGCCAAGGCTGGAAAATGGGAATGTCTGGCTGGCTGGTGGTGGTCGAGCGAAACGGGTCACGGGGGTTGTGTTTTGGGGCATTTCAATTATTTCCATACTGTGCCTTGTGTGTATCACCTCGTTCGTGGGCCTGACCGCTTCGACCGCTGACAGGCGGGCCCAGAGGGCGACCTAGAATTGCGTTTTGGGAATGGTTACATATATTTTCGTTAATATCCCGTCCGTTTGTATGGTCATAACTTTTAATTTTGTGGCTTGCGGGAAGGAAGCATCGTTAATATTCATAAACGCATGTCCCAACCGCTGTTCGACGTTGACCCGGTGCGCCTTGACCTTGACATCCTTGAATCCTTACCAACACCGTGGCAGCTAGGGAGCACCAAAAGCCGGACCCTGATGCTCGTTCCAGGTTAGGCCACGTCGGGTCGCATTCTGGCCTAGGAGCTCCCGGAAGGGACCGAGATGCGTTGTCGCCGGGCGTTATTAAGACGTCTTAATTCCCGGCCATTGGTGCCGAGTCATGGTGGTGAGAAAATCATAACTTGCGGAAGAAAATCAACTTATACGATGACTGGGCGGAAGTGGTAAACGAACTTCCTTAAAAACTACTTTTCCCTTCGCGCGAACGAGAGTTGCTAACAGATTTAGAACTCCCAGCAGCTCTGGGGCGGATGCGGTTTCCGGCAGAGGAGCTGGCTAGAAACTGCTGACTGTAATATGTTGAACGAATTAATTTAACGCTTGGCCAATCATCCGTGAGGCTGTTTTGATTGGCATCATGTATGGGGTGGTGGGTGAGCGCGGGTGGGTGTATGTGTGTAGGTCGCTGTCCGCAATCTATTGGGGATTTGATTGGGGTCTCCAAGGAGAGTAGTCGATCCTCCCGGACGGTCGCCTGCGGTGTGGGTCATAGAGGATTGTGTAGCCGAGACGAGCTAATCTAAATATCAACCCCATTTTCAGGTGGATGTGATGTCCCTTAGTATATCATCGCAATTTTATGTCCTCGGGCAACAGTTTCAATGCCAATGGCCGACGGTATACTGCGAGTAGGTGAAGGGTTTGTGCTCTTCAACGAGAGTGGGCTCAGTAACACCTTTCGGATGGCTACAAGTGCACTGACCAAGTGTGAGCGGCTGGTGCAAACCGTCAGCAAAAGTAGATTAGCCGTTGAATTCTCATAAATATCTAATTGCATCCAATTATTTGATGTGCTTTCTGCCGGACTGTTTGATTCGAGCACGATTTAAACTGTATCTTCTGCATGAATCAACAGCCCACCAGAACCACCAGGGTCGCCTTGAGACCTTCTCCAGTCCTGTCGTCTGCTCCGGCCGGGCGAATTGTTAACAACGTACGTGTTGGCGCCCGGTCAGCACCACTAGCATCGTGTACTCATCGGCTAGAGAGATACCCAATTCCGGGCCAGCTTCTGTCGATAGTAGAAACTCGTCTCCGTCGGGCTGCCCGGCCGGGTTCTCACAAAACCCCTTTGAAGATCGTAGCTGCAGGATCGAGTAAATTGCCATATACATATCCCAGAGCTTTTAACGGTGGGAGGAAAGCAGTTCCGTGCCTGGCCCTTTTATAACGTTATTGAACGGAAGCTGGCGAAGACTCCGGCCGACGTTCGTTCCGACCGTTATGTGTGGCTGGCGTCCCGCTCCATGCTCGCCCCCGGGGTCGTTCTGGTCGTTGTGGCGTCGGGGTGAGCCATTGTTTCCCAGGTGTACTCTGGGGGCCTCTTTCGCCCGCATGGACTAGCCGCGGACCGCCGGAGTTCGTTTGCTGGTAAACAAAATCCTTTTGTCCCTGAAGTGATTCAAAGTCAATTTACACATCTATTATTCAGGGGCCGGTGGCATGCCTGGTAACAGCGTTCAGGATGAATCATTTATGTACTTTGCTCGCCAATACGCAACGTGCGGATGCTCTGGCCAGGGTAATTGGCCTGTGGGCGGAAGACGAACCGGGCGGCCGACTTGGTGAGGCCCTTTTGCTGGAAACTTGGTCAAAACAAAACGGATAAATTTGAGTGCAGTCGGATGGCGGAACCCTGGGACGCTGGGATGGCAATATTGTTTAGCACCATAAATGTCATGTCGTTGTTTATTGTCTCTCAGTAGCTTCCGTCGTGCGAGCCTGCTGCCAAGGATACTGCTGCCATTTTTGCCTATTGGTGCCAGATTTCGCAAGTGGACTTGCTCGGCAACTGCCTCGAAGGTGGCAAAAGCCACGTCACACAGGTGGAAGGATAACACGGAAGGGCAGTGACGGTAATCGAATGATTCCAACAACCGTAATTGTGCAATGTACACCCTAACCGAGACAAATCATTTATGAAGCGTCCATTGCTTTGCTCTTCGTATTTGTGGTCTTCTTAGCTGTGCGCTCGCTGCATTTTTTTCTCCACGCCTCCACGCCTGGCATAAAAGCTAATACGAATGCCAGTTCGTAATAGGGTTTCCCTTTGCGGAAAATTATTCGTAATTGAAGCTCGTGCTCTGGAATGGAGTTGATGGAGCGTATAATTGTGCATGTTAATCTTCCTAATGGCTGCTCACCGCGTCGTCTACGTCTGAGGAATTGGATTCGAAAACTCGCTTCGAGGTTTGGTTTGCGTAGTTTTCGGGCGTTCAAGGAAGTAAGCGCTTCGACCGATGGACATACGCTGCCAACGTAACCACCTCGATGCAGTAATGGTGTGCAAATAAAGAGTGTGTGCACTTTTCGGCCAGATGCCCAGGGCCAAGGTCTCATTTGCTGCCTCTCGAGCGTCCTCTAATGCACCCTCGCCACCCCAACATGAATCGATGGCTGGAGTCCGTCGACGTCGAGTTGTCGTCGTTTGGAGAGGTCACCATCGACCCGGGACCAGCAGCACCAGGATGCTAACAGTTTTTAAAAGCTGAAGTGAAGCGCCCCCGAGACCAGACGACAGGATCCGAATAAGTGCACCACCGTAACTGGTGGTTGCTCAAAGCCAATTTATAATTTTAAAGTTTTCCAGAGCCACCTACCGTGCCGGGAGCCCACCGACAGCAGCTCCAGCTGGAGTAAGACTCTGATCGCCAGCGGGTCACTGATGCTCCAGCACACCGAAGCTTGGCTGATATGGGGCGAATGCGAATGCCGGTCGGTCGGAAACACTGCATTCCCCAAAGTGGAAAGATATAATTTTTCAACCTTCACCAAGTTTGACCTGACTTTTTACGCGTCAGTTTGGGGAAGACACCGAGGAAGCGTCCTGGCGAATGCTCCCAAGGATGGTGCAGCGTTAGGTGCAGCTTGCGTTTTCATTCAATGAGATTCCGGTGCACGTGTGTGTGTGTGTGTGCTTGCTGGTGGAAAGGATGTGTTTTTTTTCTTCTTCTTTGCCTCGACTGCCAACACTATTTCCGCCGGTTTGCTCTCTTTCTCTCGAGCTCGATTCCGGCTTACCATTGCCGGTTTATCGCCTTCGATTTTTTTTGTGCTCCCTATCCGGGCCACTCGAAAAGCCGGGCGAAAAATGGTACAAAGTATGGCGGTAGAATTTCCTTCGCCTCGGCAGCACCGGCGCCTGGGAAATGGTACGTCTTCTTATGCTGCTCCTTCTTTTCTCCCACACACACACACACACACTCAGGAAATGGAACAGATGGCTCTCGATTAAAACGAAACGATATTTTGTGCTGCTTTTAAACCGAGCTGCAACCTAGACGAAAGCTGTTGTCAAAATATATATTTATAAGCATTTCGGTGCGATCGTGGCCCCGGGCAGCCTTCTGTGTCCTGCGTTTTGCGTCCGTTGGTGCACCTCACGCGGCGCCTGGCAATGAAGAAGCGATTTTACGGAAATATGACGCGGTGACAAAAAAGTTTGGCCCATAAAAAGAAAGCGTAGGAGTCACTGGAACACATTGACACCCGTGCGGAAAGGACGAGAGCGAAAGATGGCTGCTGCCGCCGTCGCACGGGCACAGGCGAATGAAAAATGTTCGAAAAGCCCGGCAAAGGGCAAGCATAATTTAATTTTCATACTTTCTGCAGCAGTCACGAATGACAGTGACTGTCGGTGGTGGCAGCGGAGGCGACGGCTCTCGAGCCTCGGGTGAGGGCACATTCAAACACTGCGCTATCCGAGACCCGGGCTGCACCCGAGCGGCGATGAAACGAGCATAAATTTAACTTTAGTTTACTGCAACTAGTTTTCCTTTTCGCCGCTGCTAATGACACAGAATGGCTGCGAACTCGGGTGGTTTATTACGAGGCTCTGGCAGGCTAGCCGGGACACCAAGGTGGCGAGGGCGCACAAAGGGAATTTCCGTGCTGGAGCAAACCCAACACGCGCGGTGGGTGGTGGTGGGGCTTGTTTGCCTTGCGGAGAGTGCGTTTCCTTTCCCCGTCGATCCGAGTCCGTTGCGCCATCCTAGCCAAACAACCCGCGCCGAGCGCTCGAGCCCTTACCATTCCCGGCTGATTGGCAAGCAGCCGAAGGCGGCAAAGTTGTATTTTAATTCGCAAAAAGCAGCACATTTGCGGTAAAATTTTACCTCGTAATTGCTTAATCTAAAGTTAAGTGAATAGCACTCAGCATTCTGCTGCCGTTTTTTCTTTCTCCCGGCGTCCACCGCGTCTACCGTGCCGTGTCGGCTGGGGGAAGAAAAAGAGAGCGCATAAATCGTACCGGCGTTTGGGTTAAAATGCAAAACTTTCCACTGCGAAGAATGTTGCCTTTTTTCGCCTGTGACGATGATAAAAATCGTCGAAAACAATGCGATCCAGCAGCTGAGTGATGGAAGGCATCGTCTCGGTGGCGCAACCGCTTCAGGAATGGCGAACCTCGGCTGGGTGAGCCTCGTGACGTGCCATTTAGCGTTCCTTCGCCGCCGAGATGCGTATTTGCTTGCGGGAAAGCACCGCCCATTTTCCGCCCAAGGCCAAGCCGCTCCTCCGGCTGACTTCGGGTGTTTCGCTATTTGGTTTTCATTTGCTTAATAACATCGATGGAGCCCCGTTTCTTCTCGTTGCGGTGACGTTGATCAGGACTTGTGGAGATGGCCGGCTAGGTGGCTAGTGGAGCAAGATTAGTAAAGTGAGTGTTGTTATGGAAATAAAACAGTCGGGTGGTGTAAGTCGATTAGCGCGTACGGACTTAGAGACGCGGTGAGCTCGAAATAAGAACGGGTTTTAATTTGCGCGTTCGCTCCTGCTGGCTGAGCTGAGCGTTTCGTCCCGCATTCTGGCGCCTCCGTGACGCCCTCTAGTAATTAATGCGGCAGAGTTCCGTTTGCCCCTCGCAAGGATGCCCTGCCGCACGAACCCCCAGGCGAAAAAGGAACCATTAGAAAGGATTAAGCGGTAATGCAGATGAATTTGAAGCACATTCGGGTCAAAGTTTCGCTCCGCTGGGACTTTGATTGATTCACGATAAGGTCCTGCCGGCAAAAGGTGAGTTTATCCGAGCATAGTGCTGGGCCCGTGTAGCACCACGGGGTGGCACCGTGATGAAAAAAGTTTGCGGCCCAAAAACCGGCGCCATCCACGGCATGGTTCGTGTGACGTGGGATTAGTGGAACAATGTTTCACTCGCACTCGCGCTGGCCCTGGACCTCACGCGGAGGTGTACGCAAAAATGAGCTCGCAAGAGAGGAAACAAAAACAGAACCGCCGGAAAGAATAAGCGTGCCGAGTTGACAGGCTCCGGGAAAGTCAACCCGCGGTCGCAGGCTTTCTCCTGTTCAAATATTTGCTTTTCCACTTTCTCGGGGCTTTCGTGCGGTGCGCTCTTGAGACGGAGCTCTTTGGGGTTTCTTATTATGTTTGGGGCCCGTTTTTCTTACTTACTGGCGGCTTTTTTGGAAATGGGTGCGAGTCGACAAAATGGTTAATTTATTAACAAGCCAAAGATAGAATTACCCACCTTGTTTTCTTACCAGCCGTGTGCCGGTCGTGACCGGAGCAGGCGGCCGCAGCTCGAATTGGCAGATGAAGTAAAATTAAAAATTAATAGGTAGACTTTTGTGTCGGAATAAAAAAGGGACGCCGGCCGAGCGCCGTGGCCCTTGCGGCCACAGGCGGTGGTTTTGGTGGTGGTTGTTTTTGCATCGTATATTAATTTTTGCCGTGTTTGAATACTCTCCCGATGGAAGAGCAACCCTTGGCCAGCACCCGCTCGAAACGCACGAAGCAAAACAACAAAAAAGGCGACCTACCCATAGTCATACAGTTAAATTAGAACCCATTTTCGGGAGAACTGATGGAGGTTCGTTGATGAAGACAGGCTAGCGAGCGTACATTTCATCCCTTCGCTTGCGGCCGTCTTCGGAAAGGCTTTCGTTTCGGGATGAGTTGCTTGTGTCCGTGCTCGGACGATTGTTGTTACATACACTGCGGTAATCGTACGAAAAGTAAAGAATCTGTTTTTTTCGAAACATGCGGAACTTTGCAGGCAGTGCCGCGGCGTTCAAGCGATTGCATCGCCAGGTAGCTGACAAATTCCGGTCTTTCCGGGAGGAAACAGATTCTGTGAAATCATTGTACGATGGAAAAATTGAAGCTCCATCCACTGAAACTATTTATCGTTCGTTGCTTACCGGCTTTCCCGCATTTCGTACTTTAGTAGAGAAAATTTATTCCCCAACGTTTTCCACCGGGAATGGTTGCCATTAAGCTGCCAGCTGGCGGGTTTTATGCTTCGATTTTCCCCAATCAACTCGCTGATTATGTACATATCGCTGCCGTGGGTGATATTTGGCTATCGTTTAGGTGGTTAAATAAAACTCGTCCTTCGTTTGCTTTTTGCGTCATCCGTTGTGCTCACGCTCAGACTCAGAGATTGGATGCTCGGATGTAGCGTGTGTTTGAGCTGCTCCAGCATTCACGGTTTGTGATCGAATCGAGACGGAAGAAGGGTGTACGGATGACGAAAACGAGCAGCGGAATGTCTTGTGAGATGATGATCCGCTCTGTTTGGGTTCCGTCGCTTTTGCCGTGCAACGACGAAACGTTGTGAATCCTGACGAAGCGACCAGGTTCGCTGTGGGACTTGTAAAGGGCATTCGCTTGCCGCCCAACTGCCATCGTAGCGAGTGAGAACCACAAAATGATAGCGGCGAAAACGGAACGATCAAAGCGGATAGCTCAAGCATAAATAGAGCAAATATTATTTCCATTTTAAACGAGAGCGCTGGATGTATTGCAGCGCTGGATATACACGCTGCAAAAAGCAGAAAGCATATTTCCAATCGAGCCACACTTTGCACTAAAGCTGGCTACACTTTCCCACAAATAAGGGCACAAAAGTGCACGAGTGAAATAAAAGACAAGCATATACGAAACAGTTTGCGTGATTGATGGGTTCATTCGAATGCGCAAGATATGGAGTTAAGATGTAAGAAGCATCCGCGGGAATTCACGATTCCAGGAAGTGCGGCTACCTGCGATGGAACAAGTCGATACTGGAAAAGAATCACAATGCATCAAGGGTTTGCTGTAGCAAAGATTCGTCGATTCGTCGACGTCCTCGAGATCCATAAGCTCGTGTGAAGTTATGGTACGTGTCGGGATATATTGTTTCCAGGAGGCCATGAGGTGCCGTCAGCAAACGTAATTGAAATGTATCTTCATGCAGTTTGGCAGAATTATTCGTCCTGTCAGCTGAAGAATCCGACACATGTTCATGTACACGTGCGCAGTGAAGCGATGGTTGCATGTTTAGCATAAATAGTACTGTAAAATGTGTTCACCCAGCGAATTGTGAAACTTCAAAACCTTGACCAAATGGTGTTATCTGTATCGTAATCCATCCTTACTGGCGTGGCCGTACGTGGCGAGAGTACTGCAGGTTTTATTTCACGCTTACCATTCCAGGCGTGTGAGTATGCAAGCTATAACCTCTCCTGATTATTGGGTGTGTGCGGCTCACCGATCGGAAATCAATAGTTTACGTATTTCCTCTGAAATCGCTCGCCTTCCGTTCGACCGTACGTTGATGAGGGGTTGATTTTCATTTTTATGACTGTTTTATGCATATGAGCCTGGTGACGATGGCGAGGGCGTATCCTGTGAGTTTTGCTAACCAATTCCTACCGATTCCACTGCAGAAACGTGTCGGAGAAAGGAAACGAGCAGCCCTACTGGCGATGGGTATTGGATGGGAATGAAAAAGAAAACAGTCGGCCGGGTTTAATAATGTGTAAGATATAAATATTTCGATTTTGTGGTTATTGCAGGGAATGAAATGCGGACGGATTTTTATGTCGAGAGAGCCCAGAGAGGTGCCAAGTCGCATCGCAATTCAGTGAATGAAACGATTGATTTTCAATTTTGCTACATACGGCCACGCCATGCCCCGATACAAAACCGCGCCGGTTACCATCTCAATCCTTCCGAACCGGAATGCGTATTTTACTGCCTTTTCCCTTCAGCGGGAAGCGACAGAAAGTGAGAAGCTTAAAGTATAATAGAACGCCGCAAGAATTCTTCGTAGGCGCGAAAAGATACCCGCATCGCGTCAAGGGCAGCGGGAAGATTGCTTACGTCGTGGGTAAATTTCATCATCATCATCATCGTCATCATCGCGGTCATGATTCCCGCTTGAAAACGGGTGGCTCAGTCACGGAATCATACACGGTGTTTGTTTCGCCCTTCAAGCGTAAAATGAGGAGCTTAGTGAAGAGCAGCGAAACCTCGAAAAGAACGCTCCGCGTGGCAAGTTCGAGCGTGTCCGTGCGCCCATGAAAAGGTTGGTTCAAAATGATAAATTATGCTCCGTGGCCCGCGAGGGGTCTTATCGTCGTCATGATCATCATTATCTAGAAGGAAGGGTTTTTCTCGTGAGCATGAATTGAGCGATTTTATTGGAAAGCGGACGAGCTCGTGTGCGGGTTGATCATAATCACTGCAGTCGGAAATTCGCGTGGTTACCAGCGACGTCAGCACGAACCGTGATACTCGTGCTTTTCGGTTGGTTGGGAACTCTTTCTTTCGAACACGAGGGCGGATTTCGTGGTCGACGGTTCCGTGTGTGGGATGAAGGCTGCATGGAGCGAGGTGCGCTTGAAAATTGAGATGTTACATGAGCGGAGGATTATGCTCACGTAGGATGCTAATGAGTGCTGTAAGATAGATTGATTTTCAACAGTTCAGCCGAGTCCAAGGCAGGAGCAAATTTTATACAAATTACAGACACGAAATTGTTAGCTTTGAAGGTACAATGGAGCGAACAAAAACTTGTATGAAACTTGTGCCAAGTTACGAAAACCTCGCCATGGAATACAAATCGTAAGCGTAAAAATGCTTCATTTAATTCAACTGTAGGTGGCTAATTGATAGCCCAACGACCTCGTCATGCGTGGAGTGTTTTGCCAATACAACCCCGGGACTAGTTACAATGGCAATGGGATTATTGTCGCGTGAAAAGATACAGACACCGGTGGCATTAATTTGACTGAGGTGGAGGCGCCCAGTCGGAAGATCGAGCGCTGTTTGTTGCAGAGTGTTGTTGACCGGGAAGCATGGGATTTACGCGGGAAAGGAAAACACCGGTCCAGGTGGATCTTTTACAAGCCGTCAAAACGTTACGCAGGATGTGCGCGAAAAGCGGATAAATATTCTAAACAACAAACCCATCACCGTCAAATGGCATGATGCCGTAGAGCGCAGGGATCGACACGAGACGTAGACACATTTACGGTTAACGCTCCGTTTGCGCGGCAGTACGGCATCGATTGTTCGCTGTTGGCGCACCGAAGCGAGTGGCGCATTGTCGCCTGTTCTGGCGAAGGGAATCGTGATGGTTGCAGCACGGACGTGCGCGCCCGGTCGCGAGGTTAAAATGAACGGTTCCAATGATCCGGCACTAAGCCGAGGAACATCGCGTCCGGACATTCCTGGGGCTTCCGGGCGACCGTTCTGGACGGTGCGGACCGGACGTAGCGCTAGTTGCAAGGTGCATTTATGCACCTCGTCCTATCGTTCGCCGATTGTTCGGTTTTGCGTTAAACCTTACTTGATATATGTATACGCACGCTCGCCAACCGTATAACTGCAGCAAGTGTCGAGGGTGAACGAGAAGTAGCGCGTGTGTGTGTACGTGTACAGGAGAAAGCGAGGGGGCGATATGTTTTAAACGGGGCAACTAACAACGACAACCGCTTCAGTCAAACGAGCGGCACAAAAATGGCAACGAGCGTCGACAAGAAGACATCATTATCAACAGAAACGACTGACGGGTCACTTGCCGAAGGGAGGCCAGTTGGGCACGGGACGGCAAGCAAGGGGTCAGGCGGGTGGATTAGCAATAAATCAACCGGGGGGCCAATGATGGCTCTAGGATTTGATGATTCCACCACCGCGGCTGACATTCGGGAGGCTTCTTTGAATTGTTAAGCTTTCCACCGCGTTGCACCGTTCATTTTAGCGGAGTGCAGCAAATTTCGCATCCTTGCTCACATCGAGGGCGGTTGGGTAGTAAATAATTTGTTTTAAAACCCCAACAATACAGCTTCTTTTTTTCCTGCGAAAGATAAAACCACTCGCAAGGCGCGCGGGCGGACGCAAATGGGTCGAGAAAAGGGGATAAAAATGGCGCGAAACATAAAATATCAGTGCTCCGGTGTGTACACACATTTTTCCGCCTGGTTCGGTTTCCGGCGACGTGTGCACGGTGATGTCACGCAGAGTGCTTGCAGGCGGAAGGTGTTTCCCGATCCTTGTTTTCCCTTTCGGTGTCGAAGGCCTTTGCCAAACTCCTACCGAGGGGAAATGGATGTGGAATGTTCATTTATCTTATTTCAATATGGTTCACGAGCGAGCGCGCACAGGGAAGTGGTCGAATTGGCCAGACAGATTCCGAGGGTGTGTGGTGGTGTGGCCTATGAAGCAAATTAATTTATGATGAATAACACATTGCACCGCATATTACGGCGAGCACGATCCGCAGGAAATTGCGCCGCGCGACATGTGTAAAATGTGTGTCAAAGCGTTGTTTTCGCCCGCTTTTTCGCGCATTTCATTTGCTTCCTTGTTTGGCTTGGTTCGTTCGGCGCGCGTGTTCCTGCTGCGAGGCATTCCGTGACCCCTCGCAGTCTAGACACCGGTCCGGGGCGATTTTTAATAATTTTTCCATCCTCCTGCTGGTGCTCAGGTGGAGCTGGCAGTCTCAGGTCCCCACCAGCCGTATGGTAGAGTCGGCGATCTTTATTATTGAATATTTAAAATTCATTAATCGATCGCTTATTGCCGAATCGTGTTTTGCGTTCGATGAAGTTCGAACACCGATTCCGTGTCGCTCGCCCGTCAAATGCGATGCTTTCCCGTGGCGATTGTTGTCGTGAATGGAACGCATCTTTGCGACTCGCGGCGGAGAACTCGTAACTCGGAACCGTTGTCTGTTTTGCGAGGAAATTGCGGCGTGTTCTACGAAGCAGAAGGGTTCCGCCTGCGCCCTGCCGGCTGGGCAAGATTCTTGGAATTATTTCGTCCTCCTGAAGCAACTCCCCGCCATCGAATCTGTGCCTGGTTCGTGTGTGGCGGAGCGCGAGCGGAACAGTTGAATAAATATTTGAATCAAAACAGAATCCATTCTAGCGGGACCGCACGGGCGGGCGCTCGGGTTTGTATTGGTGGGCATTGTTTATGCAGGTCGTGGTGAATTTATAATACACACCCGCGCGCATCCTTGCGGCTAGCGACGAGTCCGCCGAGGATCGACTGGCGCAAAAAGAACTCCCCCATGGAAGACGTCCGCTTTGAGCGGCTGCAGCGATGCTGGCTTTGCCAGTCGGTGTGCCTTAATCCGATGGCCACCTCGGCTTTAGTAAGGGCCGTACCTCACCGGCGGGGGTGGGCCAGTTTGGAGCAGTTTTAAATTGCAATGTCAGAAATCACGGTCCCTTGGTTGAAGCGCGCGGGCTCGCCCTTTGCGCGGTTGCCGGACGGTTGGCGTTTTGATTCCCCGGGGGAAAACTTATTTATGAATTTAATATATTGTCAGTGCCACTTCTGGGTGCATAAATCAGGAAACTTGTTCCGTGCACGAAATTCAAATGCAGCCCTTTTTGCGCTATAATTTATACACGCTTATTGCGCAATCTGTAAAGGTATTTCCTCTGAATTATGAAAAAGGGGGCATGCCGGCGTGTAAAAAACGTGGCGGCCCCGAGGTCCCTGGAATGTCTCAGGGACGCCCCGAGACCGGGTGGAATGTTGGCTGGCGAAAGTTAGCCCCGAAAATCTCGCCCAGAAACTGCACCAATCCCTGCCATTCGCCATGGCGCGGGTCCTTGTGCACGTGATGCATGTGCACGGTAACCGGGCGAACCGCCCTCTGTGGCTGGGCTGGCTTTCCAGTGCAGCGAGTGAAGGGTGGGTGCGATTCTGCGGTCCCTTCGCAGATCGTGAATTGCATTGGGGGAGACCGGTGGACGGGGCAAGAAACCATTACATCGCTTATGTATGGTTACGTTCCAGGAGCACATAATCTCGATTTCGTGTGCGCTTCTGGGATTGTAAATGCAGCGCCGGAAATCA
This sequence comes from Anopheles nili, assembly GCF_943737925.1. Taxonomy (NCBI): domain Eukaryota; kingdom Metazoa; phylum Arthropoda; class Insecta; order Diptera; family Culicidae; genus Anopheles; species Anopheles nili. The sequence goes on from NC_071292.1 coordinate 454,028, forward strand.
AAAGCATTCCCGTGGCCAGAGCGCCGCTGCCGCCACTCGCCATCGAAAGTGCGGTTTAATTTTTCCGTTATGACGTCGAGAAGGCGGGTAAAAATTTTACTTCTATTGAATTTAATATTACGGGCATACACGCGGACGGCAGCCACTCGCCGCACAGAAGTAAGTGAGTTATTGCATTACAAATTTAATATTGTGTGCTGCTGCGGTTTCTGCTCACTCGTAAGCCTCACCGGGACCGGGGGTTGACTCCTGCTTCGCCTGCTGGGCGTTGTGTGAAAATTTCCTGCTAACGATCATTTGAATGCTCCCGAGGCGGAGTCTCGACGCCGGGGCGCAGCTGTTTACGGCGCGAGCTCAAGTATGGGTGGGATTTTTCCTCCCGAATGCGGTTGCCAGCGCGTTCTGTCATTTCCGTTGGTGCATGTAAGCGCATTTCTGGGGCCATCTTCCTGTCTGGGGACGTCGCCAGAAGAACGCTCGACAGAAGCCAACTAGGCTGCTACGAATGGTTGCGGCGCAATCAGCAGAAAATCGATCGTCCAAACCAGCGGGTTATGATCGAACGTGGGTGACAGAGCGTGGGCTAGGGTGCCTTCATACCTTGACAGGCCCATTCCGGTTGCATCTTTGAGGTCGCCTGCCTTGCTTCTTGCGCCGGTTGCTCTGGAATGCATACGAGAACCAATCAGAGCTTCAACGGGGAGAAAAATCTGGGGAGCGATTTCGGAAAACCAATGATTTCTGAAACGAAACAAACGAAGGTTACCATCCAGACGTGACGGGAATGCCAAACGGCCAGCCCGCTATGTGCAGCGGTCGGTCCGTTGTGGCGAAAGAATCGAAAAGCATGCTGCTAGTTAGCTAATCACCTTATGGCGCGACCGGGGATCGGGCAGCAGGCAAACAAGGCAGCCCTCCGGGGACTAAGAACGAAACGGTAACACAATAGCACAGTGCTACTGAAAGCGGTAAAACGTGGCAGACGCATGCCCGAGCAGATAAGATGCTACTTTCCGTCTCCGGTAAAGATTTGTTCCGTACGCGATGGAGACGCATCGATGGAGACGCCTGGTGGCTCACGTGGCAGTGCTCTGGAAGGGAGGCTCTGCTGGTGAGCAGGGTCAGTACTCACCGTGGGTACTTAACGTCTGTCGGAGTGTTAGCGATTTGTTGATTGATGCGTCGTTCCGCTCCGCCTTACCATGGCCATTATTTATGTGAAGCGGTTCAATTAGACGCGATGCAGCTCATGCGCCATCTTCAACGGGGGTGGTAATTTCTAAGGCGGGGTTGAGAATCCCCGGGAGGCATTTCCGCATTCGCAGTCGTGTGACACCATAAGAAAGCTTAATTATAAAGGCAAGAAAAGCGAGCCCGTCCGCCTGCCTGCGTTTCTGTAAGCTCGAGGGGGATTTCGCCCGTCCGGAAACGAGGACGGCGGATGTGGAATTTTAAGAAAACATCTTTACCGCATAGGGCACCGACGCCGGCAGCGGCATCAACACCCTCCGCACAGATGGTGATGCACGATTTCGTTTGGCATTTTGAGAAAATGTTGCGTCGAACGGTTCTGCTGGCGACGCAGCGTAGCCAGGATCGAAAGAACGAAAGAAAGAGAGAGAGGTATAGAGAGAGCGAGACCCTTGGAAGATTGAGTATTCAGAGTACGTTTGCCTCACACCGGCACATATTGCATTTTCGAAGCTTGACTTTTTTACCCTATTCCCTGTTCACTGCCTCCCGCATCCTGTCGGGTCACTTGCCACCGGGAGATCGGTGGCAGGGAAAAGAAACAGTACCGAAGCATAAGGCTAATATTTGAAGAGATCACGTTCTTCTGCTGGCAAATTCACATCCGTTCACATCGGATTCCAGCTCCCAGTTGGGCCCCCCGAGAGAGAGAGAGAGAGAGAGAGAGAGAGAGAGAGAGAGAGAGAGAGGGCGAAAGTGAACCGAGCGCGTCTCGTTTCCCTCAGTGTCGTCCTTTTGAATGCGGGTTGTAGGGTTTTGTGTTTGAATGCCGACGCCAAATAGGCATACTCCCTCACACACACACACACACACACACACACGTGCACGAGCGCACGTACACGCACACGAACGTGGGCACGGTCGCTTGACGCACGTCTGCATATGTGCATGTGTACAGTCGTTACTTGTTGGTCATGCATGGCCCACACGTTCCTTCCATAAATATTCAAGCTCATATTCCCATGGTACGGCTCAATGAAGGAAACATAAAATGTCATCTATCTTCAAGCAAATAATCTTCCTTTTTTCATTTGCCACTTGGGAATAGCGTTTGAAAGGCGATAGGATGGTGCAAAGGAAAGGCAGCGCAGGTCGCCGATCCGAGTTGAATCGAGAGGCTGAGAGGATAGGGCCCAACTGAGGCGACCGAACTGAGCGAACATGGTCGAATGACGAAAGGGAAGATGAAAAGCGAAGAGGTGAAAAAACACACCAACGCCATACACACATACGCACACACACATGCGCCACATATGCGCCATCGAGTTCGGCCGAATAACGAAACTTCTACATGGAAGTGTTGGAGGCACGTTTTTCGCTTGGATAAAGCAAATATGTACACATGCTTCCATTTATTTGTCCACTGTGTAGATATGATTCCTGCTGCCGCTGCTGCCGTTGCTGCTGCTGCTGCTGGTGGTGCCGGTGCTGCAGCTTAAGACTGCCACTTCAATGACGTTTGCACTGCACACCGGTAAATAGCCGTAGTACGTGTGCGGTTTGTAGTATCCTGTTTGCCGTTTGGGATCCACCCGACCGCCGGAAGTGGACTGGCGGTGTGCTGGCGTAATGATTGCTCGTGGGAAGGACGATGTACATATCTTCGGGTTCGAGCCGGGCCGATCTGGGCCACGGCTTGCCCTTCTGCCCCATCCTCCTGGGGCTCCTAACGCCACCGCCATCCGGTTCACCCGGGGTCGACGGTGAGCTGCCCTCGGAGCGCTCCCTTGAGGAATCGAATATCATGCTGATCAAACAATCTGTCAGGGACGCTTTCGTTGTCTATTTTGTGCACCACCAAGGACACTGAGCCCCAGGAAAGACAACTGGACACTGCGAGCGCTGTGAGCAGTGCCGCCGGTGTTGGGCAAGGGCTCGGTAAGGATCTTGATACACACGTCGAGCATCCTCCGCAGCACATTCCGGGACATTCCGGTTTCTCGCCGGGCAGGTCCGTCTGGTCCGGCCGTGGCTTGGCTTCGTGCTTGGCCCCGGAGCTTGGCTTTGGAAATGAAGTGATTATCTATTGCATTATTTAGCAAGGCTCCCGTCCATTGAATGATTCGATTAAAGATACTAAGCCCCGGCCGGCCATCCATAGCGCAGGGCATGAAAAAGTGAGTTTTATTTGCTCCGTCAGGAAAAGGTCGGAAATTCCATCTCAAGAATCCTTCGCTACCGTGCATGGGCTGCTGAGATTTGCGCTCGTAACAACCATGGCAACGCATCGGAACGTCGGGTGCTAGCTGTCAGATAGCCTTGCGACACTTCTCCCGGCACCAGAAGGTGGGCTTAAACCCGTGCTCTCGACTGCAAAGTAAATGCACCCTGACAGGCCGAAAAGCGACTGCGTGGCTATCGGACGGCCGGTAAGCCGTTTCGGCTCCGTTTTTCCGGCTCCCGGATCTCACTTCTTCTCCGGGACGGCTGTCGGGTGGGGCTATACATTTTCATCCACTCATCGCATTAGCATGTACGGCAACATTGTTTGTCTGGTTCGGCCACGCCGGGTCCGGCGAGCCTGGCTCGGCGGAGCACGAGTGCATTGGAAAGCGACCCCCTCACCATACCTTTTGCCCCCCCCCCCTATCGTTTATGGCGCTTTTCGCGTCTCCGGTGTGGCATCGCGCGGTGCGACTTCCGAGGAAGTCATCACCGAAGGCATCCGCATGGTGTGAAGTGAAATATGCGGCATGCGATAGTGTAAAAACGGCGACAAGAGCTTAGCAGAAGATTTAATAAACGCTCCCGAACGCCGCATCGGAGCGGCCAGCGCCGTATTTCTGTCCGAAAAGAATGTCACTTTATGTCGTCATCTCGCAGCTTCTCGGTCGCTTCTGCGCCACGCCAGGATAAGGGTTGGAATTTCGGGAATGGAAATCACAACCTGCGTCGGCTCTGTGGCGGACTACATCGTTGAACTTCTACTACGGCGCCTCCACCGCCGACGCGCTCGGGTTCATAGTGTATGCATGACATGTATTAAATTGTACTACGATGCATAATAGTCATGTAAGTGGAGATGCTCAGTCATGTTGGATGGATTATGCATTCAGCAGGAATTTCTCCGTAGTAATCATTTGTCACTTGTTCGCTCGGTAGGGGACCATCAAAACAGCAGCGAGCATTGTGCAGTGAACCGCTGGCAGTAGGCCGTGGTGACACCGTGCAGCAGTGTGAGTGTTCCTGACGCAGTGGTGTCGCTCTTATCAGCGGGTGCTCGAGCCCGCAGAAGGGGCGTGAGAGTGGGTAATTTTCAACACCAGCCACTCGGAACCATTCGAAGTGCCTTTCTGTCACGCGTAATGTGCATGTGCAGTGTTTGTGTTTTATTGAATGAACGTCGCAAATTCGTCTAGCGTCTGTGACTTGTCCTTATTTTTTTGTGCCAAAATTCCGCACCCGGAAGGCCGTTCCACTGCAGTGTTTTTTTTCGTCGTTTCCAAGCCGTCAGACGGTCCATGGTGAAAGCGCAGCGTAAGATGCAATTTATGTGCGTGAATGTGCTGCGGCTTACTCGCCTTGTCCGCCGTCTCGTCGCGAAGGCGCCCCGGAAAGAAGATAAACGGTTGCCCATTGTGTGGAGCCGGATGCAACATCATTCTTCAGGCCGGTGGTCAACGTCATCCGCGATCGATGCGATTGGCAGTGTGCGAATCAAAGCATGCTCGTCATTAGGAGCAGCCTTCGAGGCAGCATTTTCCGAGCAGCTTGGCTCATGGAACGAGCACGACTGATGCGAGATCTATTTACTAACTTTGTCCCTTTTCCAGCGTGGGTCTGGAGGGCGCATTAGCGTAAACCTCGCTATAAATTGACCACAAAATATCGCTCGACCTGACCCGGATGCACACCCGATAGGACAGCTTGATTGAAGGGCTAGTAATCGTGGATTTGTTTACGAGCGCCATTTTGCTTTGGCCCCCGTCCGGCCCTTGGTTTGAACAGTTAAAGCCGCTACCTTCTGGAACGGCTGCGTGTGCGGTTCGCCATTATGCTGCGAAATTAAGCCATCGCTTCTTTCAAATCGTAATAATTGGCCGCCTACTGCCTGGCGGCGCTAACCTAAGGCGAGGCAACCTTGGGCTTGGGAAATTTCGAGAACAATGGTACAGAACTCGGTAGGTCCCCCGGCAGGATACCAGCGCAATTCTCCGCCGGCACCCCGCTTGGGCTGTAAAACTTGTGTTGCCGAAGCCTTTACGCTGCTTCGCTTTTTCGATGCTATTTATTTTTCACATCAGCGCCGCTGTTTGCACATAATCAAAACCCTTGTCACCGCTCGTAGGGCACCATGCGCCTCCTTCACTCCTGTCGAGCAAGGCGAATAGCAGTCGTCGGTGGCGCATTCGGGTGGTGCTCAACGAATCAACCATGCCACAAATCCGTCGCCTGCGGGTGGCCTGAAAGGTCGTTCCCTAAGAGCTAAGCTGTTAAGAAGACAAGGGGACACTCGGCCTCCCCTTGTGCGCTCGAACCTCTCAAGCCGGCCTCTGCTTTGCGGCAGCTCGCCTCCACGCCACTCCACGGGATCCTTTCTATCATTTCCGCTTCCGTTGGCAAACAAAAGTTTACGGTGCGCGTGAGTATGAATGACTGGTCGCACCTCGCGCCGTGAAGAGCGCTGCGACGGAACGAAGGTTTTGTTTTCCACAGCTGGCAGCCTGCATACATGTGGTGTTTTGTCTGGCCTCCGCAAGGCGCCATTTGCCTGTCGTATGTGTCCTGGTGGGAATGCTGGGCTCCCTCCCTGGAAAGTAGTGTGATTGAAGCGACAGGTGCCGGAAATATGACAAGTACGGCATGAACCCGCCATGCTGTTCTCTTAGTAATTATTCGGGCCCCTGCATTGTAGAGCGGGTCGTTGCGCATGAATGATTTCGTTTGTTAGGCAGGACTTTGGTTGCGTTCGCTTCCTTCCCTCCTTCTCTAATGTTCTTTCATTCTTCTTCGCTAGTGCTCGGATATCGGTCCGGGGCTGCCTAGATTGAGCTTGAGTCCGTGCCGTGTTTTGCAGCAATTGCACTCTACGGATATTTAACCATTTTGATAATTACTGCAAACGATGCAAGCACCAGCCACGCCGTTGCCATGATCCGGCTGAACGGTAAGACGTCAACGGGAAAACTTCTGCTTCTCGTCCGACAGACCAACGGACCGACCGCGAATATTCAACGCCGAACTATCGATCGTAGATAAATGGAATTTCTGTGCATGCCGTTCCCGAAAACACACAATTGAGATTTTTTGTTGTTCCGTTTGCTCGCAACAAATGTTACTTTCCTTGACGTTCGGGGGGCCATTTTCATTGGCTCGAGAGAGAATTCCACCCGCGCCGTTGTGGGACATTTTTTCAGGGAATGTTTTCGTGTGACGTACGCGAGAATCAAGCAAAACTTTCCTTACGACGTCGGTGTTTTATCGTAACAGCTGGAGAAGAAAAGCTGAATCGGATTAATCTATGTTTCCACTACTGCTGCCGCTTGTATTTGCTCGTGGCTTGTTCCGGCAGACGCGGAACACAATTTTTCCACCAACACGCTTCGAAATGGAACGAAAGGGAAGTTGTGCTTGCGCTCTCTGCGAGGCGGCAAACCCCTAAAATAAAGAACGAGGTGAAAAAGTTTGTGCAGAAATGTGCAGTGACAAGTAAAAAGTTTCCCACCGCTTCCATTTATGTTTCCCTCGGAATGGCGGCGCGAACGTGAGGCAGTTGTTTCGGTTTTCATTGATTTACTACATTGAAACTATTTTATGTGACTTTAAGACGAAACCGGGCGTGGGCTGGCAGTGTGCTAACCACGCTAACCCCAGCAATGTAACGCAGCGTTAATGGTTAGTTTGATGGTTTCGTACTAATCAAAGTTTGCCAGCGTAAATTCCGCTCACCCACCGTACCACCACTGCTCGCTGTACAAAAAGGGTTTCTACTAATTCCTGTTTTGTGTTAGGCGATTCCACGAACACATAAATTCTCGGGTAAATCGAACCAACGTTTCGATTGTACCACGATCATTCTATAGGTCGCATATTTATTACGTTTAAAATACTGCGCTTGTTGGTGCTCATGTGGTCGGGATTTATGGAAAGCGTTACGCAAGGGTTCAGGGTAATCAAATTATAGGGCTTTGATTTTTTTTCGCCCCCTTTTTCCTCGAATCGCATAAACAACGTCGACCAGGGAACATCCCACGTTTCACGCACGTGGGCCGATTCTTCTCCATATCATGAATTTTTGGTGCGTCTTTTTCTCGTCCGTTCTAGACGGCGATGATATATGCCCTGCTAGAGCCCACAATGAACGCCCGGCTAGAGCCAACTGGCAGCAAATCGAAGGGAAAAACGATGCAGACGAAGGAAGGAGGGAGGGTGGGGGAATGGGGTGGAGAAAAAAACGGATATTTCATAGCGAGCTTTAGCCCCACAATCTTCATCGATCTGTTGGTTGGTGCATGCCTTGCGCTAAAGCCACCAGCCGGAAAGGACGATCAGCCGGCCGGGCGAGCCTAACGCGTGCGGTGAAGGTCCTCGCAAAAAGGATACGGACAGGCGGACAGGCGGACACCTCAAAGGTGAGAGATTTTTATTGGAAATTTTACGGGTCGGATAATTCAGTTTTTGAAACGAAGCTCTCCTTTCGAAGACGATGATTTATGGGAGAAAGATTTTTCCCATTATGATACGTAAGTAGCTTTAAGTAGGTGGGTATAGGCATTGCTTCTAAGGGCCGCCAGCCATTTACGGGCTGCGTGAGTGGGTGGTGGTGTGTATTTTTCTGGATTATTTATGGTGGCTCAGGTTCTGATTGGTTTGAGTTTTTGAATATTTTGATAATCGAAAATCTCCTGACCCGTGCGTTCCCTTCAATCCGTCCGATACGAGCTGGAAACATCGTTTTGCATATCGTATGGATTTAGTTTTAAATACAACCTCTTTTATTCACCTTGTTTCAGACAAAGTACAGCGCTAAAGTGACGTTAAAAGGAGACTTTCCGAATGTCAGATCTCGCTATTCGAACAAAAGTAAATGAAGACAGTGACATTTTTTCTCATTTCGTAAGATAGAGTTTTACTCGCCGCTGAGATGACGGTTGAGCGGGGATGAACTTAAACAAGCAATTTTGCAATATTCACCTCAATAGCTCAAATCCCCGCGGAGCGTCTAGGTTGCTACCGTGCGGGTGTCGAATGTTAAGGACCGCGTGCGAACGTATGATACCCGATAATGTGCCGCGAAAGGTAAAGCATGTGCGATATATTAGAATCGCATTTGTTTTATTCCCCCGTGAGACTTCGGTCCGCGGCAACCATCCACGTGGTGCAACTTGCGGTGCGAATACATCTGAGGATAATGAAAAGCATACATACATTGAGGAACCTGTTTAGATATTAAAATTTCATGAATTCATGCTCAAACGAACGCATCATCGTCGCGGTATCGAGGTCGCATCGGTGGTCGCAGTCTGCTGTCGTGGGCTCGAGTTCTCGAAGCGGCGTTCATTCCGCGCGCGATCACGTTTCGCAGATCGTTCTCTGGCCCTGGCGGGCTTCCGAGCCGCGCAAATGTGCCGTAATAAAAGGCGAAAAGTAACACTGGAAACGGAAACGTAGAGAACCATGTGCGCTATAATATTTTTTATGCAAATGCTACGACCTCCGAGCACATTTACACACGATTTCTAAAGCAGGGCGGGGAACACTTTACAACAGTGCTGCTCCTGTGAAGGCGCGAAAGCAACGCACGGCGGCCGGGTTGTCGCCTCCTTTTCGGCGTTGCATCCAGAGCGTGAGATGCGGAAAGCGAAAAAGGAACACACGCCTGCCATGTTTCAAATTTGTTTCCCAGGGAATTACCATTTCTGTCACGAGCAAGCAGCGAACGGTAAGGATTTTCTTTCCATTTATACACATCCGCGTCCGGTGGCTTATACTTTTTTTATGCATGCTTCGTCCCGTTCGCACGCAGCGCAAGGGAACCGATGGAGTGGGTGCTAAGTGAGCGGGAAAGTGCAAGTACATTTCCATGATTGCTGTCGCGGGTCGGCCGCGGGAAATGCATTCTTCATACTTGATCGGCTGTGAAGGGATGTGTTTTCGATCGGTGCCGGTGCCGTTTACGACTCTGGTGCCGTTTGTAAGGGGGCGGCTGAGCAATTCTCATCCAATCTATATTAATCAATCGAGAATGATTTCCTCTCGTTTTTTATTTGGTGCAATCTTTTCCGTCTGTTAGAACACCTCGTCGAGGGAGAGCTTTTGCTTGATAAGGTTCGTTGCGGTTGATTTTATTACCGTACTCGGACGGGTCGCAGGGTCGGTTTGGTGTTCTGTTTAGAGTTCTTCTTTACGGCACTACCGAACAAATCCAATCTCTCAACGAGACACAATTTGAGGTTTAAACCGGTGAGGTTTACGTTCGTTCGAGCGCCACGTTCCAATGCAGCTTGGTTGATGAGTTTTGATTGGGCGCGAGGTTTATAAGGTGAAGCAGGATACGTTTTGTGGCGCGTTAGTTGCATTTGCGCCCTACGAGGTATGATGGGAGTAGGTGACTGCGGATTTTGCTCACAAAAGACGACCGAGGGACTTGTTACGGAGTCCCGCGTAGTGCGCGCTGTATTACGTAGATCCTTCCGTTCCGACAGCTCATCCCCCGCCGGTGCCGGACAGATATTGACCTCTGATTTCTTCCAAACCTGCCCCAGTTGGATGAGCACCGGGTAGCCTTGGGCTCGTTTGGCGCGGTCGTGATGTAATAAAACCCAAATGGCTCAAGTAATAGCGATGAAATATGCTCTCCTCGTCCTCCATAATCGAGCCCTCGGAGGACTATGTCGGTGGTAATGATGTTTTGTGTACTCTCGTGGACGAAGGGCTGGATATGGTTATGGTTATGGGGCGAATGGTGCTCTCTCCACTCGTGATGTGATTTGTTTTCGGACAAAGTTGTTACTGCAAACGGTGAGTCGACACTGGCTGCTGTAGGAGTAGCCCACCGGTCCAACGGATGCTGTTCGTTGTTTTATTTCTTTCCATTCCATCTTTCTTATTTTACGCGATTTCACACGAGTACAGCCGCCTTCTAGGGATCGGCCATCTCCACCGTGGTAATAGTTTATGCTTTATCAAATTACTCCGTTACAAATGGCGGCCTTCCATCACCGGATCAGTCGCATTTTAATTCAATTTGTGCCTTCTCGACTGGCGCGACCACGTGCTTTTCTCGGCCGCGTAATTACATCACATGATGTATGAGGATGGACTTTTTTGAGATGCACGCAGAATCTCCAACAACGTAAGGTGAACGCCGCTGGTTCAGCTAGTCTTTTAACGACCTCGCAGTGCCTGCCATTGTTGGCCATTCGACGCGAAGATGATACCTGCAAATGCTTCACAAACATTCGTTGCATAACACCCCCGATGCGATGCTTATCACCGAGCCGAATGAGTTGGGCATGGAGGGTTCCGTAGCATGATAAGTTCATCGTTCTCGTTGGGCTCGCCCATCGGTAGTAGCTGTGAGCGCAACTTATCCACGCTGCACCCTCCATTGCGAAATTGGAAACCGAACGGCTTATCTTGATCAATGTCATCCTGGTGTTGGCCTTGTTTTTCACATTTACCCCAAGCTCCAGAAGATCGTTTCTTATGAAGTTGAACAAAATATGCCCATCAAAGTAAATGCGCGGCTCAGTGCACTCAAGAATTCGAATGTTTTGAGTTTGCTTTTGATTAGAAAAACATGCACGCTACCGCCAAACCGTTCACTACCGGAGATTCCTTTTTAAAACGGGTGGACTGGAATAGGGCGGATCCAAAATATACCGCCCGGTGCTGTTTGCATTCGTTAGTGAAGGAAATTACTGATCTGCATGCTTCGCAGCAGCGAGGACTCCTTCTCGCAAGAAGCAAAAGGACAATTGCAGTCGAGATTACTGATTATAACGAACTAGTGTACGTTCAGACAGTAGTCACGAGCGGGATAGCACCACGCACCGTATCCTTGCTCTAGTTTCCTTCTTTTTCGCACACTCTTGCACCCTGCGCTGCACACTCTGCTCAATCCATCTCTTTACAGCGAACGCCATTTCTCGCTCTGTACTGCAAACTCATTAAAAACATAATGAAATCTAAAGAAAGGAAAATCAACATAAAATTAAGTCGTCAAAACGGACATTACACGAGAAAGTGGAGCGGGCAATTTTCTTTTTTTGCATCCGTATTTCTCCTGATGCTCTTTTTTTCCTCCTCTTCGTCCTCCTCTTGGCTCCCATTTGGTTCCATTACAATACCATGATTTTTTAATGTTTGTATCCCACCCCCTTGCCCGAGGGGCGTCCCGTGGGTCCAATTTTTCCGTCCCACTCCGGAGTGATTTTCGAGCGAACGAACGAACCACAACGTTGCGAGACCGGGCCGGTTGGGTTAGGACGGCTATAAGATGGCTCGTGTTAGGCAGGAGCGAAGAAAAGAAAGATATCAGAAAAACAATATGCATCTCCTTAATCCATGGCTTCTTCGCTTGGGTTGGCACGAACGAAATACGATTGCCGGCACTGTTGTACAGCGGTCATTAAAACCTGACAATATCCGTTTGATTCAGTATCGCGCCGCACCGCATGGGAGAGATTGTTTATAGCAAAGTTTGCGATAATTTTATTTGATGCCATATCATGTGTAAAGCGCTGGTGTAGAGCAAAACCGAGCCATGAACAGCGAAACGATGCCTCTCGCAAATGCCGAACCGGCAGCTTCTGGCACGCTCACCTGCGGAAGAAGCCGCTTTTGTTGATTTTGAGTACAGTTCGTGTTGCAATTGGAAACCCATTCCCATTCGAAACCTTAAACGTTTGCACATGTGACACAGGTAGTGCTGGTTTCGAGTTTCATTTCGCTTATTGCTGTCCGGGAACGAGGAGTCCTTGGCAGGCTGTTTGTTCACGGGGCATGGGTAGGAACACTGTGAGCAGGAACGAAGCCGCGGGAACGGGACCGAGGGCAGAAAAAAGAGCCACAGCAAACGGTAAACTTTATATAATCTTCCACCTTTACCTAGCGGAGGCCGTTCATGGCCGATGCTTCACTTTTCTTGCTCTCGGTTCGTTTTTCGCAACGCGTGTGCAAAGGTAGCTAGCGAAAAAAGAACATCAATCCATCGTTGCGAATCGCCCGGTCGGCATGCGGGAGCATCCTTGCGACGGAGGTTCTCCGCACGGACAAAGCGTCCGTCGAGCGCCTGGGAGTACTCGAGTTGAATTTCGAAGAAGTTGTTTTCCCGTAAAGCGAGCACAATGGTGCTTACACGGCTTGCCGTATTTCATTTTCCACTCGACCGTGCTAAAAAGACACAAGAATGCTGTTGACGCTCCCGACGGTGGTGCGTTCGTTGTTCTTTGTCTTAGCTACATATCCTTGGTACGTGTGTGTGTGTGCGCTCTTTCGACCCAGGGAACGAAATCTTTGAGCAAAAGTCGTTATTTTGATTGATATTATTCTTTGTTTTTTTTCTTCACCATGCGTAGCTTGTTTTCCCTCGAATCGGCGCCGTTTGGCTGTTGTTCTAAATTTAATGACCAATGACATTGCTCCTGGGGAGGTATTTCTCAATCCAGGTGAAGTTGCCACGTTCACATCCGTGTACTGTGTTTGCGTCGTCGTTGTGGCTCAGGTGTGCGAGTGGAATTGAAAACTCAGCGCGGGCATATTTCAGCTATGAGCGTTAGCTCCGCAACACGTTTCGCTAACACTGATGGTGATGAAAAACAAAATAGTTCCCTGGTAGCTACACGGTACCGTAGCCATGCGAATCGCAAAGAAGAGGTATATATTTTCCCTTGCAGCCACAAGTAATGGCTGGAAGCTATCACTGCGCTTTCGCATACGTATACGTGCGGCGGGTACACGTGGGTCTGTTACACGGCATCGCTACAAACACCTTGTTGTAAGAAGCCCTCAGAAGGTGCACAACCGGGTGTAGCAGATGGCGAGAGCTATTGTTAGCTTTCCTGTGCGATACCACGAGAGCACCGATATCCGGATTGATGCAATGAACTATGACATGCCTCAGTGAGCCGGAAAAAGAGTATAATGCCACGGTCAACCACCATTCATACACCACATGTCAATCAGGCAGCATAATTCCGATTTCGTGCTCGGTTATTTTATTTCAAACGTGTTGCTGTCGTGCGCGTGTATCGAACGAAATCTGTGCCGAGGTCCAGTCGAACTGCGGCGCTGCAACGTGAGGATCTTGATAGCCGAGGCGAGCCGAGCCGGGCATTGGAGTGTCCCAATTTCCATCCGCTCATCCGGGAGCTGGGCGTATCTTTTATTTGGCTTAACGATTACGGCGCTATAATTGTCGGCGATGGGGGTTGAACCCGAAGCTCTGTCTGGTCCGGTACGTGACGCGGAGGCGATGGCTTATCGCACATACTGCATCGTGGGGGAAAGCCGATACAGCAGCGAAAATGACCCGTCAGAATCGGCGATCGATTCTTCACGCTCCGTGAAAGCGCTTAAGTGCGGACAAAGCACCGAACCGCCGGATTCGTAAGATTAGTATCTCGGTACGCGGCGCTATCGATCATAACACATAATGATGACGAGCGAATGCACCGGGATTTGGTCACTACCAAATGGGGCGGGACGCGTGCCTGCGTCCCGATAGTGATTAAATTGTCTGTCCACTAAAAGCAACTGGCAAGCGATGAACAATTACGATAACGATTTCATCGAAGCTGAAAAAGCGCCGGTTCCTCGCCTTGTCACGGTGTGCTGAATTGGCTGGGGCCGCGAGAGAAGGGTGCTGGAAGAGAGGGTGCGTCCTGGTGGAGGTGGTAGTGGTGTTGAGAGGAGAAAAATTGCCGCTACGACGCCCCATGTTAATTGTTATCACGATCGGAAATAATGGAACATCTGGTTCGGATCTCACGGAGACACACTGGAGAGAAGCGAACGAGATAGCAGACAAAAAATGTAGTCGGAATGGGCCCACTTCCGTCTCGGTTGGCTAGGAGCTTTCCCGGATACGCTGGGTGGTCCAAACGCGCCCAGCGAACGAAAGAGAGCACCAGTGCGAGCGACAGAGACAAGTGGAGAGTTGAATTTTTTTCTCAAACCCAGCAACCAGCTCAAGAGATTGGACCATTTGTGAGTTGTTGTTTCAGAGGATTTCCATTGTTATCTTATCGTTTCGATGGAATATTATAATTCGAACCATTCGAAGCATCGCATTTCGCCCACCCGCCCGCAGCGTACGGATTTGGAAACATCAATTTTTCAAACAAACACACGGCGCAAAATCTTATCGTATTTCGCTCGATGCCCCGGCCCGGTCGCTCCTCTAGCACGCCCAGGCGCTTCCTACGGCCCCTGAGAGGCTGTTCGCGAAACCGAATATTCGAACCGTATCGATGCTAACGCGGCCCGTTTTTGTCCGCCCTTGTGCTAGGGCTCCGCGTTCGTGCTCGGGACCGTGGAAACGTGTTGCGCACACGCCTCACGATGGCAACCGAATATGATAGGCGGCATCTGCTATCGTTTTTCCATTTAGTAGCGGAATACATTAAAAAGCTCCGGGAAAATTATCATCACTTTTATGCCGGAGGGCGCCCCGCGCGGTCCCTGGTGACGCCCGCGATCCCTGCAGCGCTCGGCGTTCTAATGGGAAATGTTTTCTACCCGAATCCGGCCAGCCCGCCGCTACCGTCGCCATGTGGCCCCAGGAGCCATCAAACACCAGCCCTGCATATATTGTGGTTTTTGAGACTGAGACACTGGGATCGAATGGCTCGGCCGGGCAAAACAGCCCACCAGAGCACAATGGGGAAAAAGGTTTCACCACACGCGGGAAAACCGATTGTCTTACGAAACGACGTCCCTAAACTGCGTCGATGCCGCTGCCGCTGCTGTCAGATACGATTATTGCGAAGGACGTGTGTCGGTGTGGGCGGCTCGATGGTGGAAATCTTGCCGAAAACGGGGGCATTACCATTTTCGCATTCACTGGGAACCCTATCGGAGTGCCCACACGGAGTGGCGTGGGCCCGGGTGGGCGAAATCGATGCACGTTGGTGGCCACCGTTGGCTACGCGCATCCTGTGACGCGTGTGACCGTCGTGTGAGCGGTATAGTTGATAAAGCTGCCGTTTTGCGGGCACATTTAAATTCTTTAGGGTTTTTTATTCCTCTGCTTTGTCGCGTTAAAAACCTGTCTGCTGATGTGAATTATGTTAATTCCGGGGACTCGCAATCATTGCGAGTGGGCTGGCCTTGTTATGGGTAGTTTATACGCAGCCCGGGAAATGATAGAGCGGAATGGATCAAATGGCCTCTCACGAGGGTACGCAGCAACACCGCAAGTCCGTAGACATGTGGGAGATAACCTGGCAAACCACTCATAACTGGCGACGAAACCCTGGCCTGGCACGCTCGTTCTGGATCGTTTTCTCCACCACGGACCCACAAGAATAAGAACCGCCGTGCATGGCTGTTGCGGAAGGGACACTGAGAATTATGTAAAGCAGCCTTTTGCTTCTATCCTTTCGTTTCCTTGCGCCGTGTGGCGGGACTAGAACGGGGGTGTAATGTCCGCCAGCGTTCTATCCTTTATCAAATGAACACTCTGCCGGTGTCTGTCGCCGGTGGATTGGCGCCTTCGGTCGCCCTCCCACCGAAAGCATCGTCAACTTCTGAGGGATTTCTTCTCCATTTCCTGCAGCCGACTGTCGAGAGCCGCCGTCCGTTACGGTCCGAAGGTAATGTTTGCGATTTGAAATTCCACCAATGCTTGGCTTTTTTCCCCGGGAGAGATTGTCGTCGTGCTATCAATGAAAATGATGAAAGAAAAGCGCCCTGAACGCGGAAAGCGTACGTAAAAGAAGCGAAAGAAACGGAAAGAAAACCTGCTCGGAAAATGGAAAAATAGACCACCCTCTCATCAGGCGGCCGGGGTAGACAAGGGATCCACGCGGGCGGTGGTGCGTTGATGCGTCTTTGGGATGAGCAGCAGAACTGCTTATAATTTTCCTTCTCGTTTTATCCTGCTACCGCTCCCCGTTAGGACCCCTGCCCAGTCGGGGCAAACTGGTGGAACCGACTTCGAAAACTGAAGATGAGATTTGAATTTTAAAGAGCACAAGTGGGAAGTCTCTCATCGCGGTGGATCCATTTTTCGTAAATTGCACTCCCGTAAAGTTTTAGGTTTTTGGTCCCTGTGCAAGGATCAAAGTTATACGGTTTGAACACTTCCCTTGCTCAAAGGAGGAGGGTTGTCGACTTCGGATGGAACGTCGGTGGCAACGCAGGGCTATTTCGTGTGCAGTGTCTGAAATGGTACCATGCTCCAGAGTATTGCGTAAATGTACAACTTCCTCAATATTTTAAAATTCTACGTTAAAGTATCCTGAGCAAATCTATGAAATAAAAAAAAACTATCGTACAAATGGACGAATGCCACTAGCATACCTTGGAGCCCATATTCTATCGGGCGGTGCTTATTGCATGCAGTTTCTGTGGTTGCTTCGATTGACTGCGCTGACAGGACGATGGTCGATTCATCCTGACACGTAGCGCGATATGCCAACCAAACAAAAATAACAGATAATAAGGTGGTATGGAGAGTGAAAATTATAAAAAAATCAACCCTCTTGTTGGTGATATTTGTGCGTGTATGTTTTCCGGTGAATCCTTGCTGCTCCCAAGAGCCGTGTCGAGTGCGCTGTATGACGAAAAGAGCTCGGCAGCACGCTGGGAGGGAACTGTCAATAGAGATATGTTAACGGCGGATATTGAACCTAAGCCCGGAAATTGGATTATTTTTCTTTCAGTTTGGTCTGTCTTTTGCTGCCACAGTTCTTGGTCTCGCTTTCGCTATTGGTTTTCCTCGTTGAATGTGGTAGCAAAATATTACTGGATTGATTCCGCAACGTCTCGTTTCATGAGTTTATTTCGATACGAAGCGAGTTTGCTATTCGACTCGATGCTACTCTACGCCTATCTGTCTTATCATCCGCTAGCGAGTCAACCAAAGAAGTATGCCATGGACGATACACTTTGCGTGCCACTAAGAAACTGTACTGACTTGCTGGCTTGTATGAAATATGTTCGAGTTACGAAACACATATCACATGTCGAGTGAAATAAAAAATGAACTGTCTTTGAAGGAGCGCAGCGAATTATTAGCTTACAAAAGTTTGTTTAGTTAGCTGCACCCAAAATCGGTTATATGCAATCACTGAATGTACAGGAGAAATTTGCCGCATTGCAAATTATTATACTAAAAAGTGTGTATTGGTACTTTTAGCAATATTGTCAACATTCAGATGCCATTCATCTGGTCAGTTTCCCTACAATGCGTCAATCAATTAGTATCGATTTATTCATGTATGCAAATCTTGCGATCGCTTGAGTTGCATGAAATCACTTGGCTGAATGGCACTTGAAAAAACTAGTGCCGCTCACAGTCCTAATGACTGTTCTAATTAGTTTGCCTATTTTCATTACAGTGCTGCAGTCGGCAGCATCATCATGCGGATGCGTTATACTTGCGCGGTTCATGAGGTGGCAATCAAATGGACCTCACGCAGCTTTATACCCGTCAATTAATATTGGCCCGATCCAAGGTATTCTCTTTGATCAGAAACCATTTGAAATCTGGTGATAAGCGACCGTCGTTGAAGTGCACAAAACCATCAAATTGTTTCTCTAAACATTCCACTCTATTGGCTTTCCTCCACCTACCACAGACACTCTCGATTGGCTTCGCGTTGATGGAATGTAAAGGAGTTGGCATGATTGCATAGATGCTATGTTTGCGCAATTAATATTTTAATTGCATTTTATCGCTATCAACTGCACTGCCGCTTGGGAGGATATTCAATGGGCCGATGGAACTAGGCAAGGAGGACCGGAATTTCGTTGCTGTCATACACATACACACACACGCGCCAGGATATGGTCGGTATTCGACGACGGTGGTAAGTATCGTTTGACTGTAACACTATTGCACCACATTAGGAATAAGTAGATAAATATAATTATAACGAGACAGGCTGAGAGAGAGAGAGAAAGAGAGAGATTGAGAGCGAAGGGAACCATGCTGCAAAATGCAATGCATTTTGTTTGGGTTTGCACTTTGGGGTGCAATAAATTATGGGCATTTCTCTCGGCAAGTAGCGCTCAACGGGCCTGTGGTACATCAGTAGCATAGTTCATTTTATCCTTTCTACAGGTTCTGAAGAATGGTTCCCAAACGATCATTCCGTCGTATTCGCACTTTAGTCGTGGTTGGTGTGACTGGAAATGAAGATTGGTCGCGAGTAGCCGTTAATGGTAAAAGCGTATATAATTGAACACAGTACTTCCAGTTTTTGTCGTTTCTCGATGCAAATGTTAAATTTGTCAGCAATGCGATCGCAGTGCCATTTGTCCCATTCCGTCTATTGCTTTCGATTTATTGCTGACCGAAGGCGCCTTTCGCCAGTGTGGGACCCAACCTATTGCCGGGCGTGTGCATTTTGAATGTCGGAGAGTAACATCCGCGTGACCTTATCTTGCATCTTTTAGAGGAAAACATTATTACGCTATTATTGGAGTTTTGTTTGGCTTCTATTCTGTCGTGGAGTGGCTATCTGCTCAACTTATCTGCGCTGGTCATGTGTAGCGTGCTGAAACCTGCATGATAAACTGCGAGCGACACGGTAGCAGGATGCCTCGTGAAGGATGTCTACATTCATTTTCAGCTTCTGCAATGTTGCAAACGAGATGTGCTCGCTCCTGTGGCATAGGCGTCTACGCAAATGCTTACTATGCCCGCTATGGCGCAACCAGGCAAAGACAACGGCATTCGTGCTGAAGCGAAGAACAACTTTTCACCCGTAGATAATTGTTGATGGGATGAACTTTGAACGGGATTTATTGAAATTTATAAGTTCTCCCGGGAGATTTATCCATCGCCAAAGTTATCCTTAATCTCGCGCGTCTTAGGGGAAATAGAAATTTATGGTCGATTGCATTATAAGAGCCCTACGATGGAGCAGTTCGAATGTTTCCCGTTCTTGGCATGCTGCTGTTGCAGCTTCAACGATGACATCCTTTCATCGCTGGTCGCGTAATCAACTACGAACGCTACGATGTTGGTTAACGCAAAAATAATGATGTAAAATATGTTCGCTTATTCTTGCTCAAGCGAACCTGGGTACTAGAAATACTGCGAGAACCGAAACCTCATCTCGGTTTGTATAGTTTGTTGCAACGTTACTGAGAGTGTGCCCACTCGAGCTGCACCTCATGGAAGGGTGTGTCTAGGATCAAACAACAATTGTGCATACCATTTTGCATTCCAGCTTGCTCATTCCCAGCTAGTGGGTATCTCGGGGGAGACCGGTTACGGTTTGGTAATGATTAGTTTTTTATGGAGCCCTTTTAATCATTTGTTTCGTTGGAGAACACATGTGCATGCCTGCATTGGCGCGTGTTTGGGTACTCTTCTCTCGTAGGATTGCGAACGAAAAGCTACTTTTCACCCGTTAGCTTCGGCGGATGAGATGAAAGCAATGACCTCGAGAACTCGCTCTTCCGGGGAATGAGCTCACTCGGTGCTACTAATGCACACTTCTACTGACCGTCTCGAAACCGAAGCGGAACGTTTTACAGTTTTTTTTTCATTACCCGTATGCACAAATGAGCTCGTGCCAATGTGCGTTGGTATGTGGTGTACAGATTGCAGCTAGTAGATGCAAGCGGAGTTCACACATTCCGAATTGTTCACCAGCTAACCGAAAGGGACGGGCCATCCTGCCGAGGTGCTGACCCCGCTTGTGGCTTTGACGTTTGCTTCATGCTATGCTGTTGGAGTATATAATGGCATGTGGTTGATTTTTTTTTGCTTTGCTGCTCTGCTTCATCATTTCCTCGGATGCGCCTGGTAGCCAAAACCCTGCAGGAAGGTGGATCGCGGAGAGGATCCATGCTATGCGAACATAAATCACCGATGTAATTTGGCACATGTCTAATGACATTGATGCAACGATTTGACTCTGCGGACAGTAATGGGCACCGGAGCGCCAGCTGGAAAAAGCTGTCTCAGGTCAGTGAGCGAGGCAGGGTAAAGAAAAATTACGAAACCATCAATCAGCCCACCAGAAAGCACCCATCAATCAGTGGATGTGGATAAATGAAGACAAGAAACGACTTTTATAATCCGAATGCTTTTCTTTGTGGCTCAACACTTTCCGCTGCCACGTGCATTGGAGCATAGGTGACACGTTGAGAACATCGTTACTGAAGAATTAAGTGCGCGAGCTGGGGGACGTAAAGTGGATTTGATTATATCACGGCGTGGTCTCTCCATTACAAAAACTAACCGAGTCAGCCCGGGATAAGGCTATCTGCGGCTGTTGGGAGGAAATGCCTTTCAGCTCACAAAAAATTATCCAAATCTAAATACGGCCAGGCCGTTCTTAAATAAATAACAATAACGGCGTGGTCTCTTTTTGATTTTCATTCAGTTTGAATGATGGTAATTTTTTCATGAGCTTTTTTTATTGAAAGTACCGGCAACACGCCTTAAATGCACTGTAGCTAGCCTGTTGCCTGGAAGAGCGATTTCCTTCTTTCAAATCTGATGAGCTTAATGCTCAGTACTACCTTTCTATGACGAAACAGGAGATCGAACTTGCTTAGTATTTTTTTTTCATTTTAGTGTTTTACTGCTATTCACTATTGTCATTTCTAGCACCATCTGCTCGACTCGTTATCCATTCGAGCAGTAGCCATAGTACGTACACAGACAGTACTGTCATAACAAACAATCATAACACGTGTAGTATGCTTAATGGAACAACAAACGCAGGAAAAGTCGTCTAATTAAGTAATCGTTTTAATATGTACCACGTGGGTTTATCAATATTGTAGCTATGCTGACGAAAACGTTGTTTTGGTAGCTCTGATTTATCTATCATTATGACGAATCATCATGTGATGTATCGTGAGAAACAGTTTGCGTGAACAACGATTAGTGACGGGCACTGCTTTGGGAAACGGTGAATCTGGAAATAAAAGAAACAATCGGTATCAAGTGTTTGTGAATCTGTGAAAGTTGTATATGGCTATTTCATGGCCAACATGATTTCGTAATGTTCGGGTCGCAAGAAACGAAATCTCGTTACAATATACCTGAAGGTACGTAAGACCCAACCATTCAGCCTGCTTTCAGAATCCAGCTAATCCAGGGTGTGAAAGTTGCCGCTGGTGATCCGATCCTTTCAGCTCATGACATAATTTTCCTCTTTGCCATTTTGCAGGCGTCGTACCAACGTTGATCCTTGCCGGCAGTGGTCGTAACAACTCGGATCACACACCCAGCCGCTGCCTGTGTGCCTGGAAAAATGGGGAATAAAAATAAAGGTAAGCACATAAAATCTCACGGATTTGAGCTCTTTCCTAACGACTGACCCAATCGCGTTCCTTGCCTACGGCGGCACCAGATCCACATCTTCTGGGTCACATTAAGCGCAAACCTAACGATGTGCACTTTGGGATGGGTTGAAATGACTACCCTGCGAAGATTAAGTCATGTCGACAGTTCTCATGATGGCGTGTATATTCGATTTCACGGCTATACCGCCCTCGTGCCCTGTGGGTGTTGGGAATGGCTAGCTGTGCATCCGATGGGGACATTTAATTTACGACAACGGATTCCTGCACATCATCGGGCTGATGTTGTCGGTCGCGCCGATAGACTTATGAATGACTACTTCCACACTTCCGGTGATCAATTAACCATTATTATTACACATCGAGTAAGGAAGAGAGGTTGATTGAGATAAAGAAAGAGAGAAGTATAAGTGCGTAAATGACGCTTGAGATGGCAGGGTTGGAGCTCCAGGGAATTGAGTATTCAATTAAACGAATTGCAGCCCCGTATGCGAAACCCATTAAATTACCGGTTTACGACACTTGTATTCTTTAGTTAATTAAGCCCTGTGATATGAGAGTGGAAATGGGAAAAGGTAAGGTAGTCTCCAAGGTTCTTCCACACCTAAGAGCCCTTAGTCGTCGAGCCGAGAGCCTATGCTGCTCCTTTCTGGCTCTACTAGGCGGCTTTCGTTCGGCCTGGAGAGGTATTACGACTTCTTTTATGGTTGTACTTTGGTCCGTGGAAAGGCGAACTGATTGCGGCATCATTAGCCACTGGCATTAGCAGCTCGGTATTATCCTTGAAATTAAATTATCTAATACTACAGGTTTATTTTATTCGCTCGGTATAATAAACAGAGCGGGAGCGATCTAGTCAGAGAATGTGTCGAAGAAATGGTTGGCTGGACAGCTTGTGTTCATGAATGTGCCCGAAATATAGTCGCCATACCTAATCGACTAATTAGCTTTAGCGGTCAGTGGAGAATATGGAACGTCTGCTTTCTTTTTCCTTTGTCATTTGTGGTACGTTTGTGCTTCGTAAACTGGGAGCGGTCAATTGAGCAACTGGAAAGAGGAATTTAAGATCATTTAGCGATCGTTTATTAACACTACTAGAAAGGCTCGGTGGTTTGGGGAGGTTGTTTGAGTTTTGTGTTATTTTTATGGAAGTCAACGTCCGGCAATTTCTCTTGGCCATCTAGTTCTGTTTCATTTACGTACCTCGAATCTCTCTTAACTCAAGCTAGGTCTCACATTGAATTAAAGTCCATTTGTGTCGGAATCAAATGTTTTAAAATTACTTTACAGAATTTAGTAATCAATTCGCAATCCGTGGTTGACAAATGGATATCAAAGAGGAACATATATTGGTTGCGTACTTTAATTGGTTGATGTACTGCTCCATACACTTTTCCCTTACGGATGCTATGAAGGGCTGAGGACATCAAACAGTACTGTTTATCCGGGGAGCTTTGGTGCGGCAAATAACAACAGGCAAGTCCTGGCTTTGTGGAAGTCAACTATGCGTGCGGCAATCCGTTATTACTGGTTTTGCACCGCATGGCGGCGTGCGACACTTGTGCAAAGGAAACACCGAATATAATTTCAAATGCCATTTGCGCACCAAACCCATTCGCTATTATCCTACATTAAATCGGCCCTTCCCTGGCGGTTTCAACCCGATTTGGCCGGACCCCATTCACGCAGGACAGGGGAGTTTCTGTCAAACACGTCCACGGTTGCCCCGATGTCGACCACATAACGATGCAGGTGGGGAAAGTATTCAAATAGGAATACAAAAAGCCATTCATCAATGCTCGTTTTCAGCAATTTCAATAATTAATCATGAAAAAAGATCATACGATTTTATTCCGACCACAAATTTCAACCACTTGCTGTGAACATGGACCCCCCACACGGGGACGCCCCCGGTGGGACGTTCCATGGCATATGGATTTCCACAGTCTCCCGGGAAAGCACTAACAGTGCGAATAAATGAACATTGCATACGATCCACACACCCATACACGCATTGGCATGCAGCTCCCTGGGTTTTGCTTACCTCAGGGTCCTGTGGGCTCCCCGAGGAGAGGACACACGTGTGCCGTGTGTTCGTGGAACTGAATGCACTGGGAAGGGAAAGAAATAGAACGTGTACATGTGAGAGCGAGCCACAGAGTTGGAGGGAACGCTGGAGAGCAAAAAAGGGAGTGCAGTACGAGCGTTGGCTTTTGGTTTCGCAGAGTTTGATGCTCGTTCGTTTACGCAAAATGGTACCCTATGGTGTATACCGAAACCAATTATTTATTATCCAATTTATTTCGTACACAACAGCAGTGGATCGTACTTTGAGACCTGCTGCATAAGGACTTGGGGAAGCATGGTGAGTGAGCTTTTGGTATAAGTTATTCGGGGTCGCCTGCGTTTGAACATATGTTTTCCTTGGACTGGTGAGCACCGCTTGGATGCTGCATAGATTGGTATATCAAATGAAGCGAGAGGTGAAGAAGAGATGGGGTGTGGAAAGCCGCATAAAGGAAGAAAGAGACAGAAATGAGGCGGACACCACCATACATTGGCGCGGTATGCGTTTAGTAACGCGAAATGAGGTGGTCTCGATAGAACGTAAAGACCGCTTTAGAGTTCTATGTTTTCGAGCTATTATCAACCTGCTACTATGGTATTTTTTGTCTCATTCAACTTCAATATGTATCCACACGTGTGCGTGTGTTTATTTATTTACATTGGGTTGATTCATACTTTTGCTACATGAAATTGCATAACTTTGTTTGTTTTGCTCTAAAAATATCATCCTTTGCGTTTGCTAAAAGCAGCGTTGTGTAGCTGGTAAATCAGAACTTGGAGTGAGCGTTGTGATCTTTTTCGATCGCCAGTCTTGCTTCCATAAAACGGAAAACAGCATTAATTTCCGTCGAAATATGTTAGCAAAAAGCCCGAACGACATTAGTTGCGGCTGGCGACTTGTGTATGAGATGCGAAATAAAATTTTAACATTCAAATCATTCTTGATTGTATACGTCGGTGTCATAAGCAGCCGGAAATGAAATCAATGGTCCAATTGTCGTTGTAAAAAGCAACCAGCCCTCTTTCGACGGCGACAACATCGCCTGAAGCAGCATAATTTTGTCTCTGGGTGTCGATGGCTTCGCCATTGTAACGTTATGGAGGAAGGAACTTCAAGCTAGCAGGAAATTCTTTCTCCCGTCGAACAATACGGAAAGAAATTGAAAATGAATTCAACCAAACACATTGAACGCCGGGCCATTCTAGTCTGGGACAGGAAAATAAACCTGCAATGCTATAACCCCCATCACGTTCGGAACGCCGGCGCGCTGGAGATCGGTTACAGGCCGTTGGAGCTCGGAATTTCTGGGGCCACTTGGCGCGCGTCGACAGAATGAACCTAATTTTCCCTTTTGAACGATTCCCATTCAATGTAACAATTGATATTTGACGACACCCCGGTGGCAGGAAAAACTCACTCCGCTCTCTGCTGGTCCTCTTGCGACCTCTTGCTTCGTTCGGTCTATAAAATCATAAGCATCTGATGCTACCATGCCTGTATAACATTGTTTAACTTTTTGCTGCAGCATCCATGCCGATGCGTAATTGTAACCAAGCTGCCCGAACAATGAACCGTGCACCCCTATGTGCAAGGTATAAATTATTCCTATCAATAACCCTTATAGGTAGTGTTGTACTTCAGAAGGTGACTTGTAAATAACATTGCAAACTCTTCCCCGAAGAGTATCATGGTTCTATGATTAAGATTCAATCTCGAAGAGAAGGGGATAGACGTGCATTGCTGGCAAAGAACGCTTATTTTGAATTTTAAACGAAATTATACTACGATTGTGTAAAGCTGCTGTGGTGTTCCGGATCTTTTAGCACCGGTAGTTGTGATGGAAACGTTAGTTCCGTTCCATTTCCTTTGTAGCGGTGGGCGGACGTCGTTGGGATTCAAACCGAAAACTTGAAGAAAAAGTAGACAAGATACATGTGTTGCTTCGTTTGAGCAGACATTTATAGCGTGCGATCACCGATATGGGAACGACTTTTCAATTTCCGAACATCTTAATCACAGTTTGATTGTTTGATTTGCACAAAACGTCCTTCGACGGAGCAGCAGCTCGTGTTGAGCGTACTCAAGTGTGCGAGAAGAATGCGTAAGTAGCTACGCCGATGGCATACAGCTGTTACGGTTGTGTTAATTGAATCGGAAACGATGGAAACAGAGTCTCGAACGCAAAAGTAATTTTATTTCGATTGTGGGTAGGAGTTGAATGAATAAACGAATGCATAGTTTTCATATCATTTGGGAAAGTCAAATGTATGAAAGTAAAATATCATAAAATAAAATCAGATATAAACAACATCCTTATAAAGTTAATCAGAGTGTCTACTTAATTGTGTAGCAGATGTTACGAACGGTACTGTGTTTCAAATAAGATCAAACATTCTAATTGATAGGAAACGGTGTACTTACATAAACTGCTGTGCCGTTTCATTGGTAATGCACGCTCCAAATATGTGTGGCCAAAAAGCATAACCGCAATCGACGACTGCCACCGTCCAGGCTATCGTTGCAGACTGCGGGCGCGTCGAACCGTTGCCGCCATCAGTGAGGTTGTCATTGGTTATGTTAATATAGATCATGTTTTGATAAAATTACGTAAACGATCCGCTGGCTGGCAGCGAATTAATTATACTTTTATAATTATGCAACCGTATTGGTTAAATCTATTGTACCGCTTATTGCTGACCACGTGTACGGGCGGCCGTCACGACACATTGACTCTGACGTTGATTCTCGGTGTTTGCCTCGTTCGAACGCGGACGACCCCGGCGAATCCGCGTTGGCAAGCTGTTCGTAGTCAGAGTCGGAGCTAAATCCGCTCGTCGTCGTCCAGCGGAACGGTGGTGAATGGCTCGTGCACGGTACGGTGTGGGAGGAATATTTGTTGAATGCATTGCAGATCCAAGCGCGGGCCTCGGTCACCTGTTTGCGAGAGGGTTGAATCAATAGCCCGAGCTGCGTGGCTGCTGCGAGAACGGAAGCTAAATCATGAATTTTGCCCTGTCGATGTGACGGTACGTGCGCGGTCAAGTCATACGAGTCTCGAACAGGTCGCATGTTCCGCTCGCCAGTGAAACACCGTCAAATGTGCTTGCGGATCACAAACAATCTGTACATACGGTGATTGTATTATGTATTCATGTCACCATTATGAGGGATTGAATTTTTCGACGATGATGTCCGTCCGATCGGCCACGTGTCTTGGTCAGTTAAGTACGCGGATATGAACCCGGCAATTCGTCCCGATATTTTCTGTTTCCAGCATCGATTGACACAAGGACGTATTTCTTTTTTATCTGTTAGGTGGCTCATTACAACTCGTTAAAAGTTTATTAAACGAATAACGAAATATCGCATCGCAATAACGATGCATAATTGTATAATCGCGTTGAGGTGTTCACTTTCCAATTGTCGGACTTTTCATTTGTTTTTCTCTCGCATCCTTGAATCCTACATCCTAAGCGATAATATGATACTGCGGGTGGGTAAAAGGAAAACCAAAAACTCATCGAAATAGCCGTCCAGCATTCGGCTACGAAGCGTACCATGTTAATACCGTACACGGTCGTACCTGATTCATTCTTGATACGGCTCGGTCGTAGCTGGTCACCCAGAGTAACTTGGATGCGCTTCCGCTGTGGGGCCGCAAAATGAGACGAGACACTCATATCGTTAAAATTTAGTGTTTAATTTTTACGATTATTATAGTATTTCTCGTTCGTTCGCATTTATAGACTTGGCAGAAGGAAATTTATGAACATCGGCTCTCTGCACTGGGAACTCTGGGCGCGGAATGGGGCTCCTGTAGCCGGGAGAAGCACCGGAAATGACACCGTTGATTGAGACAATGAGGAGATGATACTGCTGCTGATGACGTGCTGGACGATGTGGTCGTTGGTTGCGATGGTTACATCCTCATCATCATCGTCATCACCATCGGCGTCATCGTGAGCGTGAGCATCGTGGTTGTAAAATGTCATTATCCCAGAACCGTCGAGTAGGCAACGGTTACGGCTTTTGGCTTCACCGAAGAGCCAATGTGGCCATTTGTTCATTCGATGAGGTGAATTTTCACCATTAATAATGTCTCCGCCCAGCAGCCTACCGCAAAAGCTCGGATGTAAAAGGTGTGTACATGGTGCAGTTTAAGGGCGGCATGCGCCGGCAGTAACATTTAATTTGCGCCAAATTTGATAAAATTTTTGTTTGAGTCATCGTAAACACTTTATCTAATTACACACAAAACTGCACTCTCATTAAACTTCGCAGAACACGAGCCGCAACTTTTAATTGAAAATATTGCTTCGTAAAAGCCAAACAACCTGACAGTGTTCCTTTCTGCTGTTGTGGCCGCCATCGCCAAAGCCCACAGCATCTTACCCTCCATACCGCTTGCCATCCATTTGTGGCCCACGCGAAAAAAGCAAAGTTCTTAATGAAATGTCAATAATTACCGTGTAGCGATGTGAGCACGTGCGTGTGCGGGCGCCTTTCTGTAAGTGTGCAACAGTGGGTTTTATTTGGAAAATCCATTACCATTACCATTGATGGGATGGATGTCGGTAAAAGTATGAAAACAACTTTTCTTCTGCCCGCTGTCAACGTTATTAGCGACTTTCATCGTACAATTCTGCTGTAGCTCTTGTGAACTATAAAGAGGCACATGACATTTCCCTTCTTCTTTTGACTCATGTGCACATGCTTGCGCAAAGTACTGTGCGAGGAAGGACACCAAGCGGTGGTAACGTTGCGAAGCGTCGGTGTGTAATACATGAAACACGTCCCTTTTTCGGCAAAATGCGCGCGAAATTGTCCATGGCCTTTTTGCAATAGTTCGGGTGGGCTCTTTGTGTAGGATCTTCTAATTAATTAGAAATTTTCTCCTCCACGTAGCAGGAAGCTGGGTAGAGGTTGGCATAAAAGGTCATTTCGTCAATGGCCGTTATGTCGCTTGTAGGACGAACGAAGGCCATGTCTTAAGGTTAAACGGCTCTCAACGTTGCCGTGTCGTCAAAGTGTGTTGGCTTGCGATTGTGCCCACGTAAATCGTATCACGTACGGTTAGCGTAGGGATGGATGCAAAAAAAAGTGTACATGGGTATGTGTAAATTTGTATAGAATTTCAATATTCAAACCAAGCGGGTCTAGCATGGCTGCTGTCAGACACGAAAGCCCGTCATATTACGCTCCAGAATGTTCGCAATCTCATCCCCTGACTTATTCATCGTTTTGGATTCCAATATTTATTGTGCTGTAAGGGGCCGCGACTGCCAGAGAACTCATAGCAGGGGCTACTACGGTGGTCTGGCTATATGTATGGTGCGATTTTTCCACCTTCAAATCGAGGTTTGCTACCTTTGGGGTGGTACCCGAACACTTTAGGCGGAAGGAGGCAAAGATGTCGCGTTTTCCCGTCTGACACAAAAGCTGTCAGCGAAGGATATTACAAAAATGTCAAAATATATTGAACGTTGTGATGAATTCGCATCCCGCACCTCACCGGCCGGCTTTGTTCGAGCCCTTTTACTAGCCTCAGCCGGTTTTGAAGGTCGCAGGAAGTAATAAAACGAGCGGAGGATAATTTGATGGCAGTAAAAGTGTTAGTCGAAAGTAGGATCGCACTGCTGTCGCGTTGGCGAGCCACCGCTACGTACGCTTTTTTGCCGTCCCGGCACGACATCCTGCCAAGCCAAAGGAATCGGAAGATGGTGGCGAGAGATGTCACCTTCATTAGGTTTTATTGCGCCGTCATTTATTTAATTACAGCCACAGCCAGCCCGGAGAAATGGTTAGACATAAATCAACCAACCGAAGCCATTCGATTGGTTGGTGAAAAGTTTTCGTTCCCCAAACTTGCTGCTGCGTGGCCAATTAAATCCGATTATCACCAACAATAAATTCAATTTTCATTCTTTGCATCTTTAACGCGAGGCAAACGCACAGCGTTCCATTTCTTCGCCTAGGATGGGGCGAGAGAAGAAGGAATAAATTTGCAGTTTGATTTACAATCAACAACAAGCGTTGCAAGCAAATGAAGTGAAAAATCATTTCGGTTCAACCCGTTTTATTATTATCCCCTTTGCTGAGGGATGAGCTATACGCGTTAAAAAATAGCACGTAAACAAGCAGATTACGTTTGAGGGCAGCTTTTTCCACACCGGACTGGCAAGCGGATGTTCTTTCTTGAAACCCTCGCAATCGATTATGGAAAACACGTCGTGGCTCTTCGGATTCGGTTAATGCGTAGAGTTGCTACAGCAAGGGAACGATCTACTTTGCTGGTGGGTAGACCTCATTAAACAGGCTTTAATCGACACCTTTGACACGTTTTCTTTTCCAAATTCCATCCATTTCCATTTTGTTACTCATTTACATTTAAAAAAGCAGCAGATACATTTGGATCGAGTGCATCAAGAGCGCATCATGCAACAGTGATCGTTGCGCTCGATATGCGAATCTATTTGATTGCTTTTTAAAACTCATTAATTAATCATCGCTGTCGATCGCGTCACGCAAAACCCTGGCGTTGTGGCGAACGACGGGACCTGGAACGGCCGGCATGGATGATGGAATGGAACGCATGAATTATTTGCCGCCGTTTTCGGTCTGGCCACCAGGCTCTGAATAATGGATACCTTTAGTCGGACGGTCTGACCTCCATCGTTTCACACCCGATTATTGGATTTCACGATTAATCTTAATTCCCCGGCTCTGTTCGGTAACCTCGCCGCAAAGGGCGCAACCGATATTCAATATTTTTGCGCATACAGCGTTAGCTGCATGCTTCGATCTGAATGGTGGGATTGCGTTATCTACCGGACGATGATGGAGTGGAATGGCAATATTATGGAGCATCACGATCGTTGGCATCGGCAGTGAGTGCTTTGATTTTTATTTTATCTGCACTTGCGGTCCTATCGAAGCCTTTCGGTTACTTCAAGAAGGCCCCAATGCGGCTTTAAGGTAGTAGGATGCTTTTTATACCCACCACCAGCACTCGTGCTCGATCGGGTGCTTACTTTGGCACACTTTCGGGTCTAGTTTGGTGGTGTACATTTTTGTGCGTCCATTGTGTACAGCGGTTTCGGATATCGATTCCTTTTTTATAATCCTGGTGCGGGCGGAAGAACGTTTGCCACAGTCCTTTATGGTGCCTTAGAGTTTGAAACTGTCAAGAAGGGACGATAATAAAGCCGAGCATGGCAAAGTACGGAGAGACACTGTGTGGCTCTCTGCCGCACAATGTTTGTGAGGTACCAAACCAGACCGCGCCGGCTTACCAAACACATTTCTTGTGATATCTTCCGTTACATGCCCACCGTTCCTATGCCCTGGTGGGCCGTAGGGGAGGAAAAAGGTTCATTTTATTGCCTTTTGCCAGTTTCCCTATTGCCTTATCATCAGTGGGCGACAACTCTTGCCAGCAGACAAGGACCGCCCGGACGGGAGGGCTGGGTTTTTGTTACGAGTTCATTTTCACCAAAGGGGACGAACAACTTGGCTTAACTTCTCGTTTTTATTTCCAAACCCGATCCCTGCATGTCGTGAGAGCGAAAGAGAGTTTTACGCTTTCCCGGGTAAAGACTTTTCCCATTTTACTTTCCTTTTGGTGAGCTGATGCCGTTGCAGACTACAAGTTTTGTTGCGTACGTATTCTTCTGGCTCGAACTGGCTTGGGAAAGGAAAACGAACGATGTGTCGTGACAATGGCAATGGTAACTTTTCCACGAAACTGCAGCATTTGAAATGCATGACATTGCTTCTGCTCTTGGCGCCGCTTCTCGGTGGTTAACGTCTTAACTGTGGACTTATATAAAATTTGAATGCAGTTCCATTGGCTCCGACCATTCATGGCACTGCAATAGCCGACGAATCCAATAGCCAGAATCCTCCATCGTATTGCGACCACATCGTATTGCGAATTTGAGAATGTTAGAGTGACAGTGAAGAAGAATATTTTCCAAAGGTCCATAGGAAATCTGAGGAAAACGATGCATAAAACACATGTTTGGTACTTTTACACTTTGTTGCTGCTTTTCAAGAGTGAGTGTGTTGTGAAGATCATTCAATGATCAAACGTTCGTGAGGGACCAACCTCATACTACAGAGACATTTTCGTTTCTTCTTTTAACGGGCTAGTACAACTTTGTTGGGATGTACACGACGCTGGATGTTTAAATAATAATTTCTCAACCCCCGCGCCGACACAGCCTGTTCGATATTTATTTTATGGTTTTTAGTTTTCAGCTACCTTGCATTTGCTGGAAAATTCCATCGTAACAGAAAGAGCTAAAGCATCAAAGCCCCATAAATGTTCGCAGCGCATTTATCAAAGAAAACGAATCGGAGTGCGCTCCACTCGGAAGCCAGCTCTTTGGCAACGTTTCAGAAGGCGGCATGTTTTTGCAGCACTTTTGTTCTAAAGAAACCGTTGCGGAGCTTGCCTGATTTATTCATCTGTTTTGACGCTCGTCTGCTTGCTTGCGTGCGTCATTTTTGCTGTTTTCATCGAATGGTTGTGATTATAAATATTATTTCTTCATAAATTTTGATTTCATTTTTTACGCGGCTCGGCCACCTAGTCAGAAACCGGTCGGCTCAGGGGTTGAAACGATAATGTTGCTTTTTTATGTCAATACAAAATTATGAATACACAATGGCATTAAAAAGTGGATCAATATCCATAAAGATGGTAGGCGTTCGGTAGCTTCCCATGACCTCCAGCACATCCGCCTTTGACCTACGGCAGTCGAGTGTTGCGAGGCAGCAAAGGGTTATGAATTATGTGGTTATAATTTTCCTGGCCAATGACGCCCCGGTAGCGTGGCATACGGAGCAGAAACACATCCCTCATACATCATGTGCGTGAAACGAAAATCACAAATCTAATGGCCTTTTGCACAAGCTGCGCTGCTTGCCCTCGTAAGTTTCCTGAAGCCAGAAAGGCTCACGATAAGCAAAGGGTCGAAGAAGGAAGGAGCTTCCATGCCAAAGACAATCGGGGGAGCTATCGGAAACTGTAGCGATCGAGCGTCGCACACTAATACGAACGGACGCGCAGTCAGACAAAAGGCTAATGAGTTTCTCTCGCCAGCCACCGCCTATTGGTCCACCAACTGTTAGTGACCAGTAAAATCTAGCTTTCATAGCCACTTCCTGAACGGAGCTGCTCATGACAGTACAGGAAGCCATTCATCTGACCCACGATGTATAATCAAAGCATCGAGGAGGCGAAGTTCGGTAGCCTTTGCGGGCGCCCGCGATTGTTTATTCCCTTCAGACAGCGCCCGGGACTGATTCATCATCTATCAATGCTGCTGCTTCCGGTTCCGCTTGTTTCATTAGCACACAATTGACGGTGGCTTGGCTAGTTTGCAGCACATAACCGAGATCCGTTCCGTAACGGGTACCTTTCCGCTCGGTTTCGCTTGGTTTCCACGCTGCTGCGATCTGTGCTGCATAACTTTTGCACAAATACGCCAACAATGCACTGCTTATGCTGAACATTCGTGAACAGAATCCATGGTATGTTCTTGAGCTTGAGAAATGTTTTTTTTGGTTAGCATTTTGTTTTTCTCTACTTTCCAACGTGCTACGACAGTCATATCGGAATAGGAACGTGGATTTTTGTTGTTGGAACATAGCATCTAACGATATATCTACATCATTGTTGATCACATCCCAATTGATGCGTTCGGGTTTATGCTCCACTTTAAATGACGTGTTTATATGGTGCAATCTGCGCTGATGGCCTAGAATGAGATGCGAATTTATGCGCGTTAACATCAAATAACACATTTCAAATGATGACGATAGGCAGCGAAATAAGCAATTATGACAGCCCATGTGTCGCCCAAGTGTGGATTCCGTATGTGTTGAAATGTGAAGCATTCGGTGACGTTGGGAAGTAGAAAAGCCAAAACAAAAGCAAAAAAACGCACAACGCCACATAATCAAATCATTTCCACTTAAACGCCTAGCACTCGTGAGTGAGGGTCGCCACTGGAACGATGTGGGTGAGCACCGGGCTCGAAATGGCGTTAATGTTGTACGTTCGTCATTCATTTGCCCGTGCGGGCGTCACCAACTCTGGCTCTGGCTCAGTGCAAACGCGAAAGGGATACGGGTAATGGTGGCAAAGCTTTAAAATACATTTAATTCATTTAAAGCTGGTCTGGGTTCGGCCGCGGAGCCGCTCTGCTGTAGCGATCCGCTTCTTCCACATGCAAACACACACTTTTATCATCCAAGCGATAAGGCGTCGCTTATGGGACGAACGACAACCGGGGAAAGTGAAAAGAGTCCTTCCACGCGACTTGGAGTGTGAGACCAGTACGTGTTTTCGACATATTCCAGAAGCGGCTCGGCTAAGAATGTACTACCCTGGCAGAGCCGCGCTTTCTCCGTCCGGCCGCGAGCAACGGGCTTCAAAGGGAAAATGCGCGCGCGAATCCGATCCCAGCTCTCCCGGCCACGTTTGCCAGGTTCCTTTTATCCTTCCGCGAGCAGGCATCCTTTTGCAGCGTGCGGATTGAGTGGTGTTCCAAGAATAGAAGCGGGGCAAGCAGTTCTGGAAGAAACGTCAAGTCTCAAGTGGGCTCGTCGGCTCTGTTGACGCAACAAATTCCACAGGTACATTCCGCCTGGTAGTATCGCGCTCCAGTTTGCGCTTTTTCAAGCTCAAGGGCCTCACGAATACGCTGCTAGGTTGCCATCTCCTGTCTCCTACCAGGCTCCAGCACCTCCTCTGCTACCGGTCCAAGCGGGGAAAAGAGCAGCAGAGCAAGGGTATGGGCACCAGCAACTGAGAAAGTGGTAGCGGGACTACTGTTTGTCGTAAAATCCGACGGTAAGAAAATGTGACAAATTCATTAGAGTAATTGGCGTGATAGAAGAAACTTGATTTAAATAGGGGAACATATCGAAACCAGGTTCGCCCTCGACCCCCACAGCTGGTGGGATGATGTTTTAGTCAAGTTATTAAAAGCGGAAACCGTCGGCATCAACGCAAATCAGCGCACTTATGCTGAATGGCTTTCATGCGACGGAACCGAGCGAAACGCGGCCGCCTTTCGCCGATGCTGGGATCTACGAATCCGATTGCCTCCAAATGACTGAGCGCGCTGACAGTAAACTTTTGGTACGGCATAACCCTGTCCTCATGCGCTTCGCACTTCGTTCTCGCGATACCATCCCCAGGCTGTGGCTGCTGGGACACGGGCGTAGTTTGAGAACTCGTCAGAGCCGATGCGAGTATTTCGTTCCGTTTCACTCCCTTCCGCTTCGGTTACGCGGCCACAGTCACAGGGGTAAGTAACAGCATTTATTACGCTGATTTCATTATGTAAATCTTTAATGCAAACAGCTTTGTGGTTGTCGTGTTGCCCTGGAATTTTCCCACAGTGCTCTTAAAATAATTTTCATCGGTGGTTTCGGTCGGGTTGGGGTCTACTCTGCTCAGTTATGCGTTCAGACGGGCGAGCGAGGCGGGTGCCTTGCAAACGAAAGCATCGGAGTGAAACTAACGCAAATTAAATTAGTCGACTCAATGGTAAATCTCATATACCCCGGCTTTTAATTAATGTTTCATTTGAGACAACGCCGCTGCATTTAATATTCATTGTGTGATTTATGCCTGGTGACGCATTATTTTCCTCCAAAAATGTCCCACCACCTTTTGATACCTATTTGCGTGTTAATCATCGCCGTGGACATGTGGAACCATTCTTCGCCATTTTTTTTGTAAACATCGTTTTTCATTTGATTGAGATCGAATGAGCAATATTTCTGTTGCCAGTAACAGTTTCGTATACCAATAGAGATAAAGCAAATCTTTTTTCATACGTAAAATTAATCCGGTGTTGCGTAAGGTGGCTTTTTTTAAGCTTACGTTTTTTTTGACCTTTTTTTTCCTCAAAAGTTGGCACCAAATCACTAGAAAATTTTCGAAAGAATTATTGATCACCCAATCGTAGCCATTTTTAAACATATCCTATGATACCTTATGAAAGAGGTTTTGTACAACACAAGGTATGGGTAAAAATCGACAACCAACGTAAGGTACGAGCGTGGGATGCAATGATAACGTCAAAGGTGACTTCTTTCTAAGGTTTGGAATAGAGTATAGTCGCAATATAGCCCGGGTCGAGCTTGATGACGCTTCCTAACCGATTCGTTCGGTATCGATTATGCTGTATAATTTGCGGAATGGCCATAACAATAACGATAAATTGAATTGGTTATGCTCTGGATGGAGCGTGTGCACAACCGTCCAGATCAAGGAAAACTGCTACGATAGGGAGAAACCGAGTTTTCGTTCGCCGTGTGCAATATCATCTTTCACTCCTTCCGTATCGTTCTCTTTTCGTTGGTACGTTCGTTGGGCGTCGTTTGTTTTTGCCAAAGAGACCAGTTTCGCCGCAGATTGGGGACTTTCGAAATGACCAATTTCAGGGTTAGCCAGCATGGAAACGGAAGCTGGAAACAAGCATAAACGCACATCGATAGGACCATCGGCAACATATCAAAATAGGATGACGCTGGTTTTGGGACTCTCGGCTTTGGATGATCCTTTTCTTTCCATCGGTTGGGCGCTGCTGGGTACCTTGCCGGTCGTGACTAGCTAGGACACATAAACGATGAAGGTTTGCTGGCCAAAATCCCATCGGTTTCGGAAGAGTCAAGAAAACTAGTTGAAAAATGATTCTTATTTGTCACCAACATATGATATGGTGAATGATTTATGAGAGCGATGAAACACACAACGTGATCCCCAACGGACCGAAACAACATAGTCTGCTGAGGACGCGAGGGCGGAACACTTTGCATAGCACTAGCCGCCTGCTTTGCTTTCGATTCATAAATCATCATCAAGATAAACGATCGCACATTTCACCTGGGGAACTTGAGAATAATTCAATAGTGTTTTCGGTTTTAAAATTAGGCATCGTTGCGTACTCCGTCAGAGTAATTTAGCAAGCTTGTTATCGTCAATGTATAGAAACAAAGCTCTACTGTATAACGACTGTCGTTCGGTGAAATAGTAAACGTCGTTATCTGTGACACATTTTGTGTAGTAATGAGATATAATTGTGACGTCGCTAGTGACATTAATGTTGAAAATCTAGACTCGATGCTCGATGAAACCATCGCAACCCGGCTGGTAATTAGTAGTGTTGAAGCGACGAACATGTTAGTTGCTCTAACGTGCTGATATAGCGACTACATTCATGACATACTGTTGCTAATGGCAGTATCTTGCAGATGTTTGAGAGGATACTCAGTTTTGTCAAGGGCTGAGCAAATGTTTCTAAAAGGAGCATCGAAGCAGACTGGCCACTGTCGACGATTGAAATGTTTGAAATTGTCTTTTAGCGGAAACATATCAAAGACGTAGAAAGACAAAATTGTGCTCTTGAACTACAATGTTTAAACTTTTGAATGAAATGTTTGTAGATATTGTCTAATGTATTTGTTTAAATGATTGTGACACTTGGTTGAACAACATTTCAACTGAGGTGCGACGATTACAGTTTATGTATGTTCGTCGAGAATAAGCGAAGCACAACTTAGCTCTGTTTCTTGTCTTGAAAACTGCACCTTGGCACCAAAGGCGTCCCTACTCATCAGTAGCCGTCGTCAGCTGACCTTGTACGCCTGGGCGTAATCGACATCGTTTGGAAGAAGGATATTCTGCCGAATGCGAATACCAAAGCAGATGCAGCCATGTTGAAGATAAATGATTTTCATGCCGCTACGTGAGCGCTATAGAGAATTTTGAATGTTTTTTGGCAGTCCCCGCATTTCTGCCGTCTTGTCTCGGGACCACCAGGGCTGACCTGCCCTCGTTGGGGACATTTTTATCGGCCGTGTGTCAAACGTTATCCCTCGTGCGATCAGGTGCTCGCCGTTCGTACTGGCGATAATCGTACGAAAGTGGAATACTAATAGAAGCATAAATTCGATGGCTATACTGCCGGCTACGTACAGGTCTGCGGCACGCTATGGTTTGAGGGACTGGCGCTGAAAAATTTTCAGATGCCAGCTCAGTTTCAGCTGCGCATCGGGTCAGTTCTTTCTGGCGCAGTATCATTACAGCTTGCTTGCGTTCTTTCTCCACGGAGAAAGCAGATGAGGATGTATTTTATCACTATTTTATCGATTTTCATTCAATTCGACGTTATTGCGCGCGTCAATCATGAGACTAGAGCAGAAAAACGGTAGGGTTAGACTTTTGTGAACCGAAAAACGGGAATGCCAATGTTTATGTTTCCATTCGACGAGTGTCCCTTCGCAAAAGCGAACATGATGTTGAACATGCAGTCCATGTTTACAAGGGTAGGGTAAATTGAGAAACTGCCTAGGACATTTCGTGCTCTAGTATGCGGAGTCGCTCAACCACAAAGGCAGCGAACGGCATCCTTTTATGCGCAAAGCGTTAAATATCCTTCTTACTTGTGTAGATAACATCTAGTGAAAATGTACAATTAGGATTGAGTCATGAAGCTAAGAAGAGCCATACTTCCTAGGTGGTTTGATGTGCGATGAATGTAAAAGAAAATCAGGAAAATTGTATGAGAACATAATATGTTCCAGTTGGAATGTGTATAAAATGCGACAAAAACATCAACCTCTAAATTTAAGAATTACACCGGGACCCATGAAGAGTTGGTTTCAACATGTTTTTCATGATTTTGACAATTTTTTCAAGTTATCCTCACATTGTCGACCGCTGGCATAAGTCAACAGTGCAAAGGGTAGTTATATACAAATATAATTCTACGAGCCAACATGCGCCCGAGGTAAATATCTACTTCTCTAAGCGAAAGGGTTTAATTTGAGACAGTTTCTAGTTACTAAAATTTAATAAATTTAACAAGTAATTCATCAGGGTTGAGTTTTTACTGGAAGATGAAAGTAAGTTGTCTCCGATAGAAACATACATCGTAATGAGATATTCTCTATTCGAAAAGGAGCACAAAACAAGCAGCGGTGGAAACAAATAGAGCTTTCGCAAATATTGATGTTGGAAGCTTGTTGTACACACGTTTTCTCATGAGCCGCCAGTCAAGAGCGCTGTGATCTACGTAAAGTACACATGCGCTTCAAACAGAGGTGAGATTTTTTTTTTCATCAAACATTTCCTAATATAGCAAATTCAAAATTAGAACGAGCAAAGAGCGCACCGAGGACATGAACATGAGTCGTTTAGGAATGCTGGCTGGTCGCGAAGGTTTTCCGGGAACAAAAGTGGAGAGAAGTGGAAGAAGCCAAAGTTGCGTGTCTAGCGAACATTAAAGCTGTCAAACAAGATTTTTTTTGGGAAATCGTGATTAACGACCAAAGTTACGCTAACTGGGAAGAAACGTAAACCGATTAAAAGGAGATGAGAAAATGGTAATTGTTTTTTCTTCTTCTTATTCGAATCTTCCACTGGCGGAAACCCCTCCAGGCTTATCACCTTGCCGTGCGATGCGATGTTTGGAGAGGCATGAGTTTTCTTTTCGGCTTCGGAGTAATTATTCAAATTATAATCACTTGGATAACATTTGCTCATGTGGGAGCGGTTTCGAGAAAATGTTCGTATCATACGAGCGTCACCCCCACCTCCGCTGAAGTAAGAAAGAGAGCGATCGAAAAGATATACGGAATCCATCCTTGATGCTTCCTTTCGATCCTTAGGGCTTGTGAAGCAGGGGATCCGGGAAAAGACTCGTTCGGTGGATCAAGTTTGATGCTTTTTTAAATGACACTAGCACGTCTCGGGGGAGAAATTGTTTAATTCCCAGGAAATTGTGGGGTATCTGCGGCAGGAGTGGTTCGCAAAACGGTTTTCAAACATAATGTTTCTTAATTAGTTTTTTGCTAACCCTGGATCTTTTCTCGACGTTTTGCAACCGCTGCGTTCGCTACAGTTTGATTTGATAACAGTTGGCCTTTTCTGGTATCAAAGTGGAACAAATCGTGCTCTGGATCATGGGCTGGACTGTTGGTGTGGTTGCAAAATTAATTGAATCCATCGGTCAGCATGCAACTTCTGACGGCGCTACTCCATGTCGGCTAGAAGATCTCGGGCTAGTCTACCCGAGAAGGTTCAAGGATCAAGTGAATAATGGTTTTGGAACGTCTAAATAATTATTTCCGAATTAAACTTAACACGGGGAGCAACTTTCGTTCTATTTCGAATAATATTCTCCGTTCCAGATGAAATGGGTAGCGAGATGCGCCGTCGGTCAGTGGTGGCTAAACGAGAAGAAACGGGCTGCTTATCGTCGCTGCTTGCTACTCTCAAGTAGAAAGCGTTCTCAGTGTACATCAGTTGTACCTTTTTTTTGCTCCTCAAACTTCTCTACCATGTGCTAGATCCGTCTGGTGCATGAACGTCGAAGCGCACTCACCGCGCTTTTCTGCAACTAGCGGCAGGCGACGTCGAACACACTAACTGCCTGTCCATTTAACTTCGAATAGGTATCCATTTTCATTCCAAGTGTTGTGTAATGCCATACTTCATGGATACAAAAGGAACGGAAAAATACTCGCTTGCGAGATGCCAAACTGTAAATGGATGGAGCGAAATCTTTCCCATACTCAGTGCTCTCAAATCCAAGGACCAAATAAAACGATAATGAAATGAATAGACATCATACCGCTATTGCGCGAAATTGGAGAACAAGAGCAACGCTGGTAAAGTAGCTGGTGTGTGCGAAAGTGAGAAAGACAGTATGAAAATGCTGGAAATATAAGACAGAGTCGAGAAATAACGAAAACTTGGCAAAATAGGAAGGTGTGTTGGAATGTTTGACCGAATACAGGGCTAGCAAAATATATAAGAAAAAAACTTTGACCCAATGGCTTCAATTATTTCAGCAATGGTGTTCGATTTCTACAGGCTCCGATAAATAGCTCTTCAGCTCGGGTCCTCTTCGCCGTCCTGCTCAAGAGCAGGAGGAAATAATCTTAGATTGCCTTTTCATTATTTTTTTTGTCAGTTCAAAGCACCGTCCTCCCTACGCCCACGGCGACAGGATCTCGGTTTTCCATTATTTTGTTCGACAGCTTCGAGAAAAGCTCCCGGGTAGAGAGGAAAAATAATACCTGAAGTCGAACATCGAGGGTGGGAAATTCTTTTCTGTAATTTTATTAATAGTTATGCCTTGAGGCGAAGATTGCGGAGAGGAGTTCGGCTTAAGTGTTTTCCATGGTCGCGTCTATTTCAGCGAATGGCGAATAATACCCCCTTGAAGGTATCGACGGTGTATATTTCATCTTCTTCGGTCCAGGCCGTAGCTCGTTGCTCCACTCTGCTGTGTATGTGGAGTTCTTTTTTTTTTTTTTTGAAGTACCTTTCTATTTTGTGGCTTGTTGGCGTTTTGGCACAATCCGAGAGTACCGGGGACAGAATGAGCTTAGTTCGATGATTGGATTGGTGTTATTGTTGAGAGCTGTGTGAACGATGAATGTGTTGAACTTTGCTCTTGTTGAAGTTCCAGCGGGTATTGTTTTCTTTTTCTGCGAATCTGAACAATGTTCATTCCGCGAATGGTGGGGCGTATTCTGGAGGACATCAAAATGAAACGAACCATTTTGAAATCCTTGTTCGGATGGAAATGGGCCAACGGGGGTGGCAGTCGGAGCTCGGTATGCGGATTATTTTTGAAACAATTTGATACTTTATTCTTTCTTTATTCATCTCTTACTCGCGTGCAATGGATAAAACGAATGTTTGCTAAAATTGTCCATCTCTGTCTCTCTTCGTCGGTCAATGTGCTTCCCCAATTGCTTGATTGCGCGCAATAGTGAGGGATCACGAGTGCCGTCTCCCGTGCAATGTTGGAGATTTGTTAGTTTGAATTAAAACTATGACAAATATTTACAATTCGCATGTGTCCTGCTGATCACTATACAAATCTGTATGTTTTGGTTTCATCTTACTTTCGCTTGTTTCATATTAGATTAGTTGAACAACTTAGCGCACAAGAAAAAGTTTGCAGCTGTGCCGTTGATATGATGAATATACTTGACATTGATTTTACTGATATGTTGTTAAGAGTGTCCTTTCGATCGTAGTAGCCTTAGCAAACACCCTTAATCCATTCACGATTCCGTACGATTAATTGACAAACAAGGACGAATCGGAAAGAAAGTTAACAGTTTTGAGACCGCTGTACCGCACACGCGGCCACTCAGCACTTCCTACCTACCTTCCTAACGCTTATGCTTAACTAGTGTAACGATAACTTGCCAACAAAATGAAAACATAAATTGCTAATTTCGACACCGACAGGCGGTCACCGCTTACCGGTGCCCAGTTGTTCGAAGCGGCTGCAGACGAAAATATCGCATGATCGAACGTGGTAAAGCGGCGAGTAGTGAGAATAAGAGAGAGAGAGAGAGAGAGAGCGAGAGAGAGAGAGAGAGATAGAAAAATAAAATTCGATGTGAAGAAAGAAAATGCAAATGAGCGTTCATCGCAGGACGCGCCTTGGCGTGAACGTGAATTTACCTTGAACACGGTCTGCCCGCGAGTCGGCTGGAACGGCCCTCCTCGACTCCAGTGTTGGTGCCTTCTGCTGTTTTTCGCCCTCGACGCTCTCTTCGTTGATTTTCCAGTAGACGGTCGAGATGGTAGCGAGGCACTGCCAAGGGAAGGAGAGACACAGATATCGGTTAGAATCGGTGAGCTAACACCGCGATGTGGCACGGCCGAACCTTCAGCTTCATATCGCCGTGCTTGAAATGTTTCGGTTTGACACGGAACTCGAGCCCCAAGATGGAGGTTTCCAGTCTGTCGATGCCGGTGATGTGGGACTCGTACCGCTTCACCAGGCCCAGATCGGCCGTTTCTCCGTTGATGTACCAGGTCAAATGTACCGCCGGCTTCGAGCGACCTGAAGTGCAATTAACATTGACCGGATCGCCAATCTGATAGCGCGGTTTGCCGCCCGTGATGTGAGGGTCCTGATCGGGCAGAACTGGACAATTCAAAGGGCACAAAAAAATGAATACAATCTGGTTCGTTCATCGCAAACCGTCGGATGGTCGGGTTGAACTGCTTCTTACCTACAACTGTCATTTCCCCGTGGTCTGAGACCGTTTGAAAGGAAGGAGCTTCGGCGGACACTTCACACCGGTACTTCCCACTGGAGGACAAATCTAAGGGATCTAGGATCACTTGTTCGCTTGTTGAGTTTGCTATCTGGAGAACGAGAATAGAGGAAAGTGGGGTTACAGGTGTGGGCAATTGTTAGTAAAGATGCAGCATAGCACTAGGCATAACGAAAAAGCGCAATGAGTAGCAGTTGTCGAACAAAGGCAGGTACGTGTTGTTGTTGAATCAATTTTTTTTGATCCTACATGATTTCAGATCAGCCTAACCTGATTCATGATCCGATGCTGGACATACAACAGCATTACTTGGAATTGCATTTTCCGAGACTTTTTGATTTTTACCGAATGTGTGCCGATGAACGGGATCGGTGATCGTGTTGCGTAAATCCTTATCCGACAATACTTACATCTACGGCTATGCCTGGTTGGGGGAAAAAACTTCCCGGAGGATCGTCTCTTGGCACGTAGCGATAAAATTCACGTCCATCCTTGTACCACTTCACCGAGTACAGGGCCTCACCTTCCATATCATAGTGGCACTCGAGCTTAACGGCGTGACCTCTGATCGTGTGCTTGGGAACTCGCACCTCGGTTAACGTGATACAGTGAACAAAATCTGGACGTAAAAAAGATGCCGTCAGACACAGTCTCCCAGCCAGCCAGCCAGCCAGCTGGCAGCTTCCCAGCCCTCAGCCGCCCTACGTACCATAAAGGACGAGCAGATGAAACACTATTAACCAACACCACATTTTATGCATCGTTTTCGAAGTATCCAGTTGGAAGAAGTGCGTGCGATGATGCTGATGCTCATGCCGTCACGAGCGCCTCGTTTCCCGGTGCGCGGCTCCGTACGGCCAGCGACGCATGGTCTGCGAAGTACTCGGACACCGTGTCAGCACGATTCGTGACGGAGCGGATTGCCACTGCGAAGGTAACAGCACTTGCCATTAGATGACACATTTTTCCGACCTTCCCATTCCCGCTGGTTGGCCAGGGCGCGTAATTATCCGGCCCGACTGTTCGATCCGAACACAATTTACCTTCGCACACACACACACACACTCGCACACACGCACCCCCTCACGGGCGTGTAGGCTTCCGAATCGGAATCTATTTATATACACACACGCGGATGCGTCTTGGCGCTATCCCCTTGGTGACGTTGGAGTTTCGCGGTCTGCAATTAGGGCCGCGTTTTTGCACGCGTCTATCCGCTGTTTGCGCCAGCGTCCAAACGACAACCCCCCAAAACGAACGTAATCCAATGCGTTAGCTGCTCTCTCGACGTACAATAATTGGCACCGATCTATCTCCAGCGCGCACTACCAGCAGCACACATCACATCCTGTTCACATGTTCGACGAGCGGGCTGTCGAGCTACCGGCGGAGCATATTTGCCCTCCTGGCACGATCTTTGCCAACTGAAGGCAAATGTTAAAAGAGCATAGCTATTCATTGCCACCCGTGGTCCTCGGAGTCATGCTTCGCCGTTCGACGATGCCAGCATCGGGAGAATGAGAGCGGTTGGCCGCGAGTTGTCGCCGGATTTCGTGCGGACATGCGCCGATGGACCCTTTTGCCAAAGCCGAATGTTTTCGCCAAACGCTGCTCTTGTAGCGCTCGCAACGGCCGGTGTCGAAACTACCACGCGTAGGTTTGCTCTTTATGCTTCAGTATGTGCATTTTCAAACGCCTCCACGTCTTTACCGCTCCGCTGGCTACTGGGGCTGCCAGTGAATGTCGTAGCATTTTGCATAAACTTTTAAGAGGTTCACAGCACTTTGCTCTATGCTTCTGAACTTGGCTCTAGCAGCACTAAGCGTGGAATCGGACGAATCCCCTGTCACTCAGCTGACCGAACATCACTTATCGTGGTTGTGGACAAACTCCATGAACGGTTGAC
This sequence comes from Anopheles nili, assembly GCF_943737925.1. Classification (NCBI taxonomy): domain Eukaryota; kingdom Metazoa; phylum Arthropoda; class Insecta; order Diptera; family Culicidae; genus Anopheles; species Anopheles nili. The sequence goes on from NC_071292.1 coordinate 498,808, forward strand.
TACTCCACTTGTTAAGTCGTAGTTTATTCAAAAAATTTCTCATGTCCTTGCGGAGAAGAGTGTGATACGTATTTTAAATGGTCTAACAAACGCCTTGTGCCTGCGATGGCGATGGGTAGTTGTTGTGTAGTTGGTATTTTTTGCGAGAAGAAGTACTATTATTTTGGGGGATTTTTGGGACCACAAACAGAAGGATTACATCACTCTTCTGATGGGCCCGGATATCGGAATCCGCATGGGTCATAAAACGCGGGCGTGTGTACACGCGGAGAGTCATAAATATATCGGTAGCGCATAAAACCCCCGGCGACGCGGCGAACCGTTTTTTGTCAAAATTTTTCTATGAAAAATGCAAGTACATCGAAACCGCTTTTTCCAGTTCAACGGAGGATTAAATATATTGCTTCAGCGGCCGTTTTCCAGTTCTCTTCAGTGAAATGGTAATGGTGCTTCAGTGTCTGGCGAGTGAGCTCAAACACAAAAAAAAACAAGCTGAACCGAAGCGAAGAGGAAACATATAAATGCAGTCGGCAGGTCCATGTGCCGGGGACGGCTTCACCGACTGCTTCAGAGCGTTTGAACGAAACGGTTGCTATGGGGACGCATGGTGCGAGCTGATAACCGAAAACAACCGAACTAAATATAAAATTATCGTTAATACAGCAGTTTACCATTAACAGCGTCTATCGATATGTGTCGATGCGCAAATTCATACGACACATGCGGCACTTATCATTTCATGTGTGTTCTAGGGTGTTCTAGGTTGAAAATATCTTACCGGTTTCTGCCATGGAATAAATCGTCTACAAACCGCAGACGTACATTTTGCGCATAACTAAGTGTTCTAGCGTGCGTTGTTGCATTCCACTGCTTCTGCAAGCGCTGTTATCTATTTTTGCCATTTGCCATCCCTTGCCGGATGCGCGCTCGTCCACGAATATCAATTTCAAGTTGACTAAAGATGTATGCCTTTCCGGTAAATTTCACCTTCCCGATGCCAGCCGAGCTGAAAAAACGCATCATTTCACCGTATTACTGCACTATTACCTGCGCTGCATGTGGCTGCAGAGGAGTGTATCATTTTATGCACAAAACTGAACGAAGCATACGTACGTATTTTGCTTCCATTCTCTTGCTTGAGGCTTTTCGCCGCCCGTGTCAGAGCTATAGGCACAAGAAACATCAATTATGGATATTGTTGGTGATGAACAGGTTTTGGATGGGACGAGCCTACCACGGCTTCTGAATAGCTGGCGGTTCGATAAAACCCGCGGGAGAACGTGTCCTTTTGGAATTGCCTATCGTCTAGATTGTCTACCGGTGTGGTTGAGGTAAATTGTAGACCAGCTGAGCCGAAAAAGTGTGACCTAGGCCAAAAAACTACACGCTTGCAGCAGCAGGATTTTTTTTGTTTTCCCTTTGCTGATGGACCACGCAACGCGCGTAGGCAAAATAGTGAGCTGGATATTGCGTGACAAAGAGTAATTATGGGCGGCTCATAAATTGACATTTCAAGCCTTTTGAATTTTGACGCACACTATCAAAGTTAAACGGCCAGAGGCATGTTCGGGAAATGTGATAACATTACCATTAAACGTGTACTCCGTTAAATGCTTAAGCGTGTTTTTGTAGATTTATGTAAATCTACGCGCAAACCGCTACCAACCAACTGCGACTGGACGGGCTTATCATCCCCCGGTTTGGCTGGAAAGAGCACGGCGGCTTTTTATTGGCGTGTCCTGTTCCGGCTTCCGTCGGCCGTAAAGCTGGTGGCCCATTGACTTTTGACCACAATGGTGTGCCGACGACGTAGCACGAGCCCCACGGCGGCAGCACGGGTGGGTTTGCGATGTGATAGTGCAGATAGTGGCACTCTGCTCTGATTGCTCCCTTTCATTGAACCGTCGGGCGGCGATCCCGGTGCGACGCGCTCCAATCCGATGCGAGATCTAGAAGCAAGCAGAATAATGTCCCTGGAAACCCCGGTCGATTAGCTGCTAGCCAAAGGTCTGGAGACGCTTAAAGTCTGTCTATTGATTGATCAATTGAATTGCTTTGAAAGGCACTATATCCATGTTTCCATTGATGTCTATTGGCTGCCAGAAGCATAAGATACGTGCAGAGCATAGCGCAGCCCGGCCCGACCCGACCAGACCCGGCGTCCAGGCGGCCTTGCGTTGCACGATGCACCGCACGATTGCTCCGCTGGTATGGCAAGCAGAAAAACGATACCGATGTGATCGATTTGAATTGGATTGGCTTGAGCTGGCTCGCTGGCTGGCTGGCTGGTTGGCTGGTTGGCTGGCTTGGTCGTATGCAATAGCAGTTTATTGTGTGCATCACCGGGAACTTTTGCCACCCGTAGGTCCTTCTTTTCGGCCGTTTCCTCCCCAACCAGCGTTCAAATGTGTCTAATGGAGTCGAATCGGAAATCAATCAATGGCATGAAAGAAATGTTCGTTCCAAACGTATACAAAATAACACAGCTTTATGATAGACTGGACAGCCTCGAAACAAATTAAGAAAGACCTATGGAATGAGCGTGTGTGTGTGTGAAACAACAATTCAAACTACTCCAACTATTCCCTAACAGCCCTTTGAGAAAACTTGCGATGTGTTTATTTAGCACAATAAATGAAATACCAACTAGCGGAGACCACTGATTTCAAACTTTTACAGATTTAGATCAAAATTCCCTTTCAGTGTGGTATTGAATTCTTCGAATAGTTTTCAGTTTACTGGTGTTAGCTTTCCTCCATATATGGTAATTCGGCTCGCTACGGAAAACCAATTACTCGACATTGATTAGACTTAACGCAAACGAATGTTGAATCCTTCTTGTTTTCTTTTTCAACGCTGCCCACTAGACGAGGGATTGGGCTGTTGAAATATTGGCGTAGTTTCATGCTAATGGGTGGTATTTGGAGAATGGTTTATATTTAAAAAGGGGTTATCACTATAAATAGTACTCGGATACGGTTGGGGGCTTTCCTTCGCGTAGAAAGGTTGACTTTTTTCGCACAACCAACGCCATCCTACGTCTCCCAGTGGTCTCGCAATTGTCGGACGGGGCCGAAGCGTCCGAAACTGCCAAAGACGTCGCACGACGTCCCATAACCGTTATCGAAAAATTTATGGTGCGGTTTCCATCCAAAGTCAACCTATTCGGCAAACGAATTTTAATTATCTTTTAATTTGCATATAAATTGACTTGCAGGAACAATGAAGTAATAAAGCCCTTTTCTCTTAGTCCTATCTATGTTTTAAGATTGTGCGAGCCGAAAGCACGCTCCCAAAACTGTTGAAAATGACATTAGCCAAGCCGGGTATTGGAAGATTGGTTGTCGCGGCTTGTTCTTTCTATGTGTTCTTCGCGACCGGTGGCACGCTATTACATTACATTAGCTTAACTGGGCACCAGCTAGTGCTTCAAACAATCATGATACCAAACAGCATCGTCACAAATCAGGGCGCGAAAAGTGTCACAAACGTTCGAAGTCGTTCGAAGTTAGGTAACAACTGGCAAGAGCTGGATTTTTGACTGGGTGCATCAACGTCACCATGCGGGGATACTCCATCCAATTATTGGCGCTACGCTAGTTGCTGTGAGTGATTACGCGCGATCAGAAGGCTGAGCATTTTCTTTGCATACAAATTTAATTAACCACTCGCTCCATTGAACTCGGAAAAAGCCAATCAAAAGCCTAGCCCAGAGCGTTAAGGCCCCCCCCGGCGGAGTGTCTTTTGAAAAGTTATTGCAAACGAGTCGATTATCGCACCGCCCCGGATGTACGGTCCCGAGCGCTCGAATGTGCAGATAGGCGCAGTCGAAACACAGGAATCATAACTCACATGATCCACAATCGAAGCACGCTGGACGGTTCCTTGGTTCAGTTGCGAGGCTCTCGGACGAGTCCTGCCGGTGTCCGAGGCTCATCGGAATGTGCATATTAGTGGCGCTGCCCAGCCGCATGCTGTCGATGATGATTATGATGATGACGATGCGCATGCACTGGGCTAGGCCCTGGATTCGCACCCGTGCCAATGCAAATGGTGCAAAGCGCAACCCGTCACAAAGAAGCATCTGTCAAATATGTGTGCCATAATCCAATAAAGTGATCTTTTTATTGTGTCAGACGAGCTAGCTGAGCCAGGCCGGACAAGAAGCATATTGGCGAGTATGTGATTAATTGATATTCAAAGATTTCTATCATTCGATCATGGAGAGGCCAAGAGGCTACGTGCCACGGTGGCCGTTAGCGTCAAGGGGTCGGAGAACGTCGGAACCGTGACAGCATTTTAAATTGGCTTGTCGACTTGCTACGTTGGTTGAGCTCCTTTTTGGCACGCTCGGATGGGCTCTTTTCAGAGGGGCGCATTCGAACGAAATGAGTCATATTAAGCCCCGGGGAGGAACAAAGGAAAATGAAACGGACATATGAGCGCCCCCAGGAGGTGGACGAGCAGGAGGCACTACGGGGAAATCCTTAGCTTTTGCTCAACCTCAAACGGCTGCCGCGACCACCAACACCAACCAACCCGCCTGTTAATGTAAGCCGTGTGACTTATGTCGCAGTAAAAGAAAATCCTAAAGTGCACCCGGCGCGAGGCCGCGTCCGTGTGGCGGCTCAGGCGAAAAGGAAATTCGGCTACGCTTTTAACGTTTTCCACGGTTGAAAGACCGCTTTTGAATGTCAATCTCCCGGCAAGCTATCCCGCCCTGCCGCAGCTGGCGCCTCGTGTTATATAAGCGAGGCGAGATTACGTCAAAACAGTTGGAATCATTCGTTAATCAGGATCAGAAGTGCAGGCAGAGCTAAATTTGGCCTGGAAGCCGCCGCAGCTGGAATCGTGTACGCGTCTGGGGGATAGCGCACCGAATTTGACAAATGCGAAGCGCACTTGAGAAAATTCCGCGAAGCGTTGAGACATTTAGCTGATTGCAACATTCGTACGTCAAAGTGTCTTTTCCGATGGTGTCTCCGAGTTGTGGCAGTTGGTGTGTTGAGAAATTTTGCGTGAGCCTAGGCACAAAAGCATTGGGGCGCTAGTAGGGGTGCGCCTACATTTGGCCAACGAGAGTGTGATATTTAATGATAAAGCATTTGCAACCCAGTCGCGCTTGGGAGGAAAAATGCTGATGAAATTAGGACTTTTCCGCGATACAATTAATACCACGAGCTCGGATTGAGCCATTTCCCCGTGGCTCTGCGCTGTACGGTATCGGTTTTTTTGCCTGCCAACGACGCAAAGACGACACTTGATTGAGAGCAATAAATTATCGATCCAGCTAGTCCAGCAGCAGCTGGCTGACAATTCGCGTAGAACAACGTGCGTGTAATGGTTGATTTTTCCTTGTTTTTTTTAAGAGTACGATCCATGAAAGAATCAATCGCTTACGTAGGCCCTGTAACGGGACATGATTAATGGACGCAATGGATGGATGTCTGAGGGTTTCATGAATAAATCATTATCATTATTAACGATTTCTAGACACTTAAACTGCAGTCATTGAACTAGCCACGTTGTTTGGATAGACTTGGCCCGAACTACGGACTACCTACTACTGCGAAATACATTGTGGAAAGCTACTGTTTTAGCCAGAAGGCACTTTTTGAGGTAGCACTGCTAGCCTACAAAATATACTTGCCTCCGTAATGGCGTATTGCTTCATGGTAGATTTAACTGTCACAATCGGCAGTTGTATCCTCGAGCCACTATGTTGTTGCCCAAAGCTCGATTGCAAGAACAACAACAAAAAAAGGATAACATTCCATCTCGATCGATGGGCAAGCCTCTTTGCTCCCTGCTCGAAACGGGACGCTTGTCTTCTGATAGTAATTGTTCCCGGCAGGCTGCATCGGATCGGATCGAATAAAAGTAATTCTTTTTGTCATAAAGAACGCAATGCACTCAAAACGTGTGCTTTCTTTTCATTTCCAAAGCCGATCCCAATCCCGATTCTAGTGCGCCTCCTGCCGAAAGGAGGCTGACCGTGGTAGTAAACCGATCCATACTCGAGGTTCGGGCCGCAGAGGTAAACGATTGGGAAATCGCTCGGCGACCCGGTAGAAGAGGACTCTCCAATGTCCCTGGAGTGACATTTTTCATGCAAATTCTGTGTAGTGGAAACGAAACCACCTGACGATAGGACGGTTCCACAAGCGATGGAAAGCGTTCTTATGCAACCTGGGAACAGAAAGCAACTCTCCCGTGCCGTGTCCCGCTAGACCTCTACCGGCACCATTGCCACCGCCGTTGCCGCCGCCGCCGCCTACCAGTACATCATAACATCCTTCTTCCGTGTTACCGGGCACACTTGCATTCCTTCCAGCTTATCGGGCCCACGGGCGACAAACAACGATGGCTACGGCGACGACGATGACGACGAGCCTTGTGACGAGGAAAATGTAATGAAAACAACACAGGTTTCCGTTTCACTTGCTCGCTCTCGGTGGCCCGGGCTCTGAACCCGGTCGGAACATGACTTTCGTTTAATCCACCGGGGAGCTCAGTCTTGCTGGCTGTATGTTCATGTTTTCACTTCACTTGCTTGTTATTTGCACAGCAGGGGCTGTGTGTGTGTGTTTGTATTGTGGTCTGAAATTGAACCCTGCCTGGCGGAGCCGTAAGCCTCTCGGATGTGTCTCGGTCTCCGTACACATGTTGAATGCTGGATAGGTTTTGGTCGTTTCGTTGCCTGACGAGGCACGCGCAGGGACTGAACTGCTGGACCAAGCGCGCCTGGCAACCCGGCCATGACGAGTGTACCGAAACATAAAAATAGAACAATGCATCGTCCCCCGACGAATCGAAGGGGAAAAAAAACGGGCCCAATGGAAAACGCTTTTCCACGGCCATCGGAACCTGAGCCAGCAAGCTTTTGTCTCTCTCTCTCTCTTTCTCGCTCTCCAAGGAAGTGGTGACTTTAACCGAGGCCCGCGGCAAAGGTATGAAGGTGTGGAATTTTTAATTCGATATCGGTCAGAAAATTTGGAAACAATACGCTGCGGCAGCTAATGAATATGCAACTATGTGTTTCTCGACGAAGACGACGTCAGCGACGCGCCTTATCGCATCGGGGTTCGGCTAATGGCCAGGATATTTCACGCCACAATGGTCCTCGAGCAAATGACGGACGGTGTGTTTTCAAGCAATTATGAATTATTTTATTGCGATCTCACTACAACACCACCCGCCCTCTCGCAACAAGTGGCCAAGTTGCCCAGGGCTTTCGATGAGAGGTACGCCGGTCGGTGCATAATGGAGGCGCAACGACGTTCGCTTCAATTAACTGGCCATATCTTTCAATTGACAGCGCCGGCGGGCTCCGGCGATTTCGTCAACTTCCGCGGCCAATTAAATCTGATTACTGGCAGCAATAAATTTAATTAACATTTTTGGCTCTCTCGATATCTCGCGCTCGCGCACCCACGCCTTGAGCGCGGGTTTCTTTCGCTCGCCTGCGGTCAGTGCGCGTCGTTGGAAAGTTTACCCACCCAAAAGGAAAAGGTAAAAGTTCGCAGGGAGTTTACGGGTCATAGCGCATAAATCAACAAAAAAGTTGAGCAGCAAACCATGTGAAAAATCGTTTCACCCGCCCATCGTTTTCTGGGGCCCCGGGAGTCGATCACGTGGCGTCAAAGGTTCACCCTTCGGCTCGCAAGGGTGAGGGAAGGTCCTCGAATCTGGATCTGTGACCGACGGCAGCGAGGACTTTCTAATTTTGAGCCGTGGCAAACGTCACCAAACGGATCGCCTTCTCGCGACTCCTCGACCAGAATGCGACTCAAGACGACGGAATATGACCGAGATCAAGACAAATAAACCTTTAATCAAAACTTTACATCAAAGCTCGGTCGAGCTCGCCCCGCGGGAGGTGCGGCACTCGCATTTTCCCCCCGCGGAGGACATACGAAGGGCTTGGTTGCATAATGACCCAGAGCGATAGGTGTTGTCGGTGAAATTCGGTAACATTCGGTTCTTAATTCTGTTGGCGGCAATCGCCAACAACAACAGCAAAGGATTGTGTGTGTGTGTGCCGGTGCATGAAACAGGACACCGCCGTAGCTGGAAAGAGGATCGTTAGCGTATTTTGAAGGCGCCTCCTTCGCTGCCCTCGGGCTCAAGCAACTCGAACGTGAAATGAACGGTGCAAAGATGTCTGCCCGCAATTACACAAAAGCACACATATACGCGTGCTGGGTGGGATGTGAAATTGTGGCCGCGAAGTATACGCGGTAGTGAGAGAAACGCTCCACAATGCGGCACCTAGAGCCCAAAGAGAGAAAAGGACCAACAGGAAAGCGTAGTAAAGGAGGAAGAGAGAGAGCGAGAGAGAGAGAGAGAGAGAGTGAGAGAGCATAAAAAACAACATACCAGGGTACTGTGTTTTCCCTTCATTATGCAAAATACCATGCAAATTTGTTATTTTAATGCTGATGTATACAATGAGTCCTCGATAATGGAGCAACCGGCGACCAAAGGTGCACAGGGCCGGGCGAGCCAGCCAGTGAGCGGCCGGCTCCTGGTTTTATACTTAGAAAGGAGTGCAAATAAGACTTCGCTCCCGCGTCGTCTCCGCGTTAGTCGTCCGTCTGGGAAAGCTATTCGTGAACCAGTTTTTCCACCACCCGTGGTCGGTGGCGGAGGCGTCGGTCACGGTGACTCCCTGCTCAGTGCAAGCATGGGAAACTAACAACTGTGATAATGATGTACGAAACGGTTTTCTTTTTTTTTACATCGAGAAAGCGCACTCCTTACGTAATTCGTGTTCGTGTACAGGAGAGTCTCCCTGTTTCCGGGATGGATGGCGGAAGCCATGGGCGCTTTTCACGTTGAGCAAGGAAATGCGGCGGCGCCTGATAGTGTTTGATAGCGATTGATAACGAGCGAGTGGTGGTATTTTATTGCATTATGCAGCTTCGCGGCGAAAAGTCCGCGTGCGGTTCATTCGCATGCCCATGCCCATGCCGCTGGCAGCTGATTCCTGATTGTGCGGGCTTAGCGTTTATCATCCTAGCCACACCGATCCCAAGGGACCGGGTGGTAAATGCACGGGTATATGAGTCATCGTGCACCGACGATGCCGCTGGTCATCATTATTAGCTGAACTTTGGCCATTTGTCATTTTGATTCCGCTTTTTCCATCGCCTTGTGCCTTTCTCTTCCCGTCGGTTTCAATTTTTTTTTACATTCTGCTCCATATAATTACCGGTTGGCCAGCCGTGCCGTGCGTTTTCGTTCATTTGTTGGTCTGTGCGTCCATTTTCCTCCCGGCAAGTCGCTTCCGTCGCATAAATCGCACCCTCAACAGTGGCGCGACCCTCAAACTCAAGGCACAGGAAATAGGTATGTTGAGCGCACATTTTTGCAGACAAACATGAATAAATTATTAACATTAGCGTGTCGCATTTTGTTGAATTTATAATATCATTACCGGCGGGTAAAACGACGGCTGGTGGCGCAGACGAGATGAAGCACAAAAACCCGACGAATCATCGTCGCACGGTCGTTCGTATTCTCTCATTTATTCCAACCGGAATGGCCGGTCAATGTGTGTGACTAATTTTTCGCATTTATTTCAATACGACTTCACATTTCTCTTGGCGCGGGTCGAGCTCAAGCGTGAAGCGGGAGTTGTACTCGCGGCGTACCGAAAGTTGGATTAATATTTTTTACCTTCACTACAGACAACAGCCTGCCAACTCCCCGAGCCAAGGTGACGGCGACAAACGCGGTTACTTCGCGAATAGTCAACGTTCGAACAGACTAAAAAAGGCGCAGAGACGCACATTTATCATATTTATGCAAATAGGATGAAATGTTTGAGACACCTCAGTCGTATGTTGCAAAATATGATCCTAAAGTATGCAATTTCGCTTTGTACCAAGGACTTCACGGTTTCGTACCTCGTGCTGAGACTGTCCGCGGCACCTTCCGCACGTTGCTGCCGTCCATCGACTCGCTGAAACATATTCGATGTAGGGCCGCGCAAACCTTCAATTCTTTGCTTCAGCAGCAACTGTTCAACGTTCGTTTCGCAGTGCTATTTCTGCTGCTGGTTGTGCCTATGGCGAAGCTTCTCACTCTAGGTCACATCTTTAGCCGATGGCTGCAGCTCCGAAACGGGACCTGGAGATGTAACAGCATTATTTATGTGTCAGATGGATGTTTTTGTTTGCGAGTGAGTTATTCATGTTTGATGGCAATCGTAGACGTTCTTGTTGCAATACACCACCACCGGGGATCGCCATTCGACGTAGAAACCCCGTTGACACACTTTCTACCAAATGCAAAATTACAGACGGCCGTGCATTAAATCTGTGAGTTTATCATTATCGGTCATGAGTTTATCATTTCGCTAAATAACCGAGATGTTTGCATAGTAAAACTAGTCCACCAATTTAACCGAGTCAGCCCGGGATAAGGCTATCTGCGGCTGTTGGGAGGAAATGCCTTTCAGCTCACAAAAATTGTGCAAATATAAATACGGCCAGGCCGTTCTTAAATAAATTAACTGTTCTCAACTGTGGCAGGGAATAATCAATCGAACGTTCCGCAATGCACCAGGTTGCTGAGATTCAATGTAAGCCTACGTTAGCATGTCTTCTCGCTCATCATATGGCATGAACGAACGTCCAATGAACGGGTGTCATAAATTATATTCAACTCAAGCAGCAACCTAACTGCCTTACACAAACACCGCTAAGCAAGGAAATGAATTAAATGCTATTTTGCTAAATTGAAAAGATAAGAACGAGCAACTAATTGAAAATAGTCTTTCGCCTTACCTAATCTAAATTGGAAATGTCCGTTCCTGCGACGAAAGGAAGAAAGAGAGCGAGAGCTTCCTGACATTGATTTATCACCCGTCCTATTTGTTCTGGAGCCGCACGTACGTTCGTCCCGAGTATGGCCAACGATCGACCACGGGACTTCCCTGGACGTCAAGAGTGCGAGGATGCTGCTGCATCATACGGCATTCGTGCGATATCCTTGTTTACCCACCCTTCGCACAGCTCAAGAACAACGCTTCCGCGAGTGTCGGTGTACCGCAAGGTCTACTGAACGAGTCAGTCTATTGTTTTTCATGTCGCTCCAAAGAAAGCTCCGTTTGTCGAAGCCGCCTTAGAGCGCTTGGCTTTGGCGTCGAAGACATGATCAGGCCGCCAAAGGACGGTGGGTGACAACGTTTGGAGTAGTTATGCCACTCTTCTTATCCAGCTCGTAATATTTACTCAAGTTTCGGTGCAGTTTTGGTGCCGTTTACTTCCAACACACCCCATCTTTGGTGCTTTTCGAGCAAAAAAAGTACACATTTAACGACGAGAAACAGGGTTGGCTCCTTATCGTTGCTTCTATTGCTGCTGGTAGTACTAGCGACGATGAGCGTCACCTCGACACATTGTTGATGAAGTTTCGTGAGTGTTCTAATCCAAATTCAATTTGCATGTCATCATGTACTGCTGGTCACAAGAATGTTCAAGCGGATGATAATCATAAAACTTTTCCTACCGCAGCACGCGCGTCACTGCCGACGAGACCCGTAAACCGTCACACCGTAAGATCCCCAAGAAGTTACACTCCAGATATTCAGATGCGCCAAAAAGGAGTAATGTATGTGCTTCCTTTACACCCTATAAGGCTTGCTTGAGCCGACGGCAGGTTAACGTGCATGCCCATGCAAAAATTCGACACCACCGCTCGCTCGGTGATCGATAAATGCGCTTGAAACTAGCGTATGAATAATAAATATCGGTGACATCCAATCGATGCTTTATGCAGCTGCTTCACCACTTGTTTGGTGGTGTGCTTTGCTTTGAAACGACTGGCTCAAATGAAACACTAGCAAAGGTCATTCTCAGGAACCTAACCGCAGCATTATCCACCTTCTGGTGGAGCCATAGTGCTGGCAAAACTAGCAACGGATGCTGCGTGCCGTTGTCCTCCGCAGGAGTAGCACATTTATTACTCCGACAACGAGCGCGAAAAGTTTTCTTGTACATGAATAATGGAGGCATGAAGCATCTCAAGCCGGCGCCACCGGTTCGAGTGAGGGTGTGAACGCGTCGCCGGTGCCGTAGTCTGTCATCTACCCCCGAAGATCCTTAGACCTGGGACCGCCGGACTGGAAGCATGTACGCTGCAGCCTTAACATGTACGCGACTAATCCGTGGAATGGCGTAGGGCGACACCGGAGCGCTACATTGTGTAGGACTTCGCGTCTTGCCGTCATAAATGTGCTTCTCCGTGGTGGGCAAAAGTCAGCATCGCAAACCTGGGGAAACATCGTTTTGCCCCGGCCAGTGGTAGGTTGCAGAACAAGACGGGCTTCTCGGCCGAGACTAACTGCTCCCCGGTCGTTAATTACGGTGCAAAACAAGCGAAATACTTTTGAAAAATGCCAAAGTGCCGTTGTCGAAAAGGAGTTAATTACACGACAAACAAGATCTGGAATTTCTGCACCGTTACCGGCACTAAAAGGCCACGCCGAAACCCGCTATACACCACGCATTGTGAGTGCCCTACGCTCCTATGTTGTGTCGACGCCTGCGGAGCTTTTTTTTTAATGTGCGGCAACACCACAACCCAACAACGGGTTGCTGCGACCAGCAACTTCCATCAAGGCGAGTGCAAGAGAGCCACTGAGCCCAGTCGGAGCGAGATAGAGGAGAGCGTTATCATAAAAATAATACTTCCAGGTATAATGTACAAAAACACATTTCGAAGGGCTTCCTTCTTTCGGAGCGTCGATGGTTATTAAAATTACCGCATTAGCGTCTGACGATGTTGACGTAGCTTATAACGCAAAACGACGTCGACCACGCGGAAGAAGTGGCCAGGTATTTCGCTAATGCCTGTTTCGTAACAAAACAACAACTTCTACTTTCCTTGCACCATAGCAATAATTTACCTTGCAGCTCCAAACTGCGGAAAATGTGTTCCCCGCGTACGAACGCAGCCTCAAGCTCCCTATTTGTTCTGGTTAACAGTTAAACAAATTTGGATACCCATTTCCATCCTGTGGCCAACCGACCCAGCCGCGCTAAGAGCGGGCGGGTGATCGAAATCGAATCGATTCATTGAAAATCGTGACATTTCATGGCCTTTGATCACATCGCGACGCCCTTCGCCTGTCGACATCATCGGCATCGGTTGTAGGGGTACATAATTCGTGATTTATGATGAATGGTGTATCGTTTTTAATAATCTTTTCGACGAGAACGCATAGTGGGCCACAGCTGCTCGGGGCTTTTATTCGATTAACTGATTGACGCAACGGGACAACCCAATGGAGCCGCCAGCAGTTTCTTAGACCTCGAACAGGCCATTACTCTCGTCGCCGACTTCCCTCGTTCTACAGGGCGCTCCAATGGTTCCCGGTTAGCCCTCGCAGGGCAACAACATTCAATGTGAATCGGTAGTTTTCCGAGTTGAACGTGGTTTTCGTTGGTGGAAAATCGCTAGAAGCAAGCGGCAGGAAGCGGTAACAACGAGCTGGCCACAAAATATTCATAAATTATGAAACTTTTCTTATACTCTTACCGATTTACTCCCTCCACAACCTCCTCCATCCATATCTCTCTCTTTCTCTCTCTATCTCTCTATCTTTCTCTCTCTCTCTCTCTCTCTCTCTCTATCTCTCTTACGCGAGCGTAAATATACACATGCTCTTTCGTACTCGCTGATAAACCTTTTTCCAGATGGTTGGGAGCAGGGTTTCGGTTTGGCTACGACTTGCTGCCTCGGGATATTTTAATCATTCGCCCTGCTGCTACTTGAGACAAAAACCTCAGCGCGCATTCAAGAAACATATCGAGAAAAAAGAAAGCCCCGAACGAAATGTGCGTACACATTTTCCCTAATTTCCCATCCGTGTACGGTCATAACTTTCAATTTCGTGGTATAGCATTTCCATACCGTGTGGCTTCGGATGGTTCTGAGGCGCTCGTTAATATTCATAAACCTTGCTAGCACAAACGTGTTGGTGTGTGCGTGTGTGGTTGTACGTGTGCACTGTGCTCTACTATAGTTTCATGTTACAGTTTTCCAGCTACTTTGCCATTCAACCGTGCTAGCTTGTTATCGAGTTCAGCGGGTGACTCCTGACGAGTGCTTGGGTTTGGCTTCCTTCAACTTCCCATAGCTCATTTCCATGGCAACGACCCTGCGTGTCGGGCGTGGGGCGTTCGTGTGGAAAGAGTTTTGTTTCTTTTTATCTACAAATCGTGTTCATGCGGCTATTTAGATAAATCGACTCTCCACACCGGGCGTTTTTGCTCGAATGAATTGTGTAAAAATCGAGCCTCATTCAAACTTGAACCGAAATTGCCCGGCCTCACGATCGCCCAGCACCTGCTGCCGTGTCATCCAACTATTGCTACAAATATCTCTGACACAGTGTGTCACAGGTGGGGAAAAAAGTAGGGCCCACCTAAATGCCTCCCTGAAGAAGGTCGAGCATTTCGCACCTTTTTGGGGCTCGAGTTAATTGTTGCCTGACCACGGGTATCAGAAGATAATTAATGAATCACTGCAGTCCGGTACGTGCCGGGTGCGACGGTGTGTGATGTCGGTGTGTCCACCCCCACATGCATAAGTGAAGGATCAGAGAGTTCAAAGGAAAAATTCCTTCGCTAACCAACTGACTAAACCAATTTTGCCCGTCCTCCGGACTAAGCCAGGCGGCAACTAACGGTCAGTGCAGGCGCACCATCGAAGGGAGCGAGATAGAGCGAATAAAAGGATTGCTCGTTGTTGCGGTAAGAACGCCTTTTGAACTCGGCGTCATGTCCTTTGCTGCTATCTGTTCTTTTGCGCTCCATCATTCCCATGGCCGAGGGGTTTTGTTCTTTTAGATACCATCATGAAAGGAATGGACCGTGCATCACGTCATGACTGCTTCCCAAACCGACCGACCGACCGACGGACGAACGGACGGACCAACCAACCAACCAACCAACCGTCCGACCGACAACTCTGCAGTTTGGTTATACTCCATCGCTCTTCTCTGAGTGTTGGCGTGTGCGCTTTGAGTGTGAGATGTGTGTGAGTGCTTTTTTCTTCCCTATTCTTGTCCCTAGGCTCGCCTGACACGAGGGAGCTTGTTTGCTCCACCACTTTAAAGACACGCGGTCGGCTGTTTGTCAGAGTGGAACGATTGACAAAAAAAGGGAGCGAAATCTAAAAACCGAAGTTCATAGGGTTTGGCAGCTGATGGGCCGTGTAGTAATCGGTCTGTTAATAGCATTCTGCCATATTGTGCAATCTGTTTGCTGAAAGAAAAAAAACAAAGAGAAAAAGAATCCCATGCGACGCGGACGCCTACGGTTTTGCCTAGGCGGCGGAAAATCACTACGGCAGTTGGTAATAGTTGGTGCTCCGAGTTGGTCCCCATGTCAATGAAGGCTACCTCTAGAGAATGTATGCTGTTTGATTTATTTGAGCGCAGGCGAAGTACGCACACCCGCAGGCGATGGCGGCGGATGAGGCGTAACGGTCCTAAAGCGTGCTAACAGAATTTGATAACGATACCCTACAAAACCTATGGATAAAGCAAATGAAGAGTACCAAGATAAATGAGGGTGATAAATCATAAACTTGTTCGACGGTTTATCAAATTTATCATAAAATATGAGAGAAACTTTTTCGCAGAAGGTGGAAAATATGGCATGTACATCTCGCTCGTCTTTTCGCATGCACAGCGCATTGTGAAATATTTCTACACATTACCAACTTTTTCAAGTTTTGCGAATCTCATCCCGCTGTAAGTGCCTCGCGTTATGCTTTCCCCGTCGTCATCATAATCGATGCTACCACCTCCGCGTGGCTGGCCCACTACGTTCTATGAGCCATCTACGAGCGCGTGTTGCATTTCGGTCCGAGTAGGCGTTTCTCAAAATAAGTTTCCTTCTGCTATTGATGATGGTGGTAGGTGTATTCCCTGAAATCGCCCGTTGCTGCGCAAAACATTGAAGTAATAGGGTCTGTTAAACGAACGCAGCAGAATAAAACAACACCCCCACACCCGACAGACGACAGCAGCATCTTCATGTCCGGTTCCTTTAATGGTACAAAAAATTATCAAAAGAACGCTCGCTTCAGTATCCCGACACGGCCGAGCAACGTTTTACCAACTTTTACTCGTAGGGCTGAGCTCCATGAAGGAAACAACTTCTCCTCGTACGTCACAGTGCCTAACGGCAGGAGATGGATTGGAAAAACCAACGTACCCCCACTCGGTTCGTTCGGTGTGCTCCACCGTCAGCAACGGAAACTTGCTGATGGCGCCATCGATGCAAATACTTTCAATCGGCTTCCGCTTTTCAGGCAGGCAAATAAATAAATATGGATCGATTGTATCGTATCGTGTTTTGCGTCTCATGCGATTTAGTTGGCGTCTATAAATGGCACCACTTAACGCTTGTCGTCTCCCCCTCCACGTTCCCGGGAAATCAACAAGTGAAAAGTTTCTGCGCGATTCGCTGCCGCGGATGGTCCCCGTCGTCCTGGGGCGCGGGTGCGAGTATACGCCAGGACTTTTACACCGCGCCGTAGTGCGCTGCCAGAGTCAGGAGTCACTAGTTCGTCAAACAAACTCGACTTCAACGATGGCACCCCAAAAGCAGCACCCGCTGTGTGTGTGTGCGGGGCACACGGCAAGCGACGGTTTCATCACGCAGTTTCTGTTTGCTTCTGGATACTTTCGGCACACAGCCAAAGGGATGTTTACGAAACGTCCACAAAGACGCAACACGCTACGCAAGTCGTTGCAGGGGCACGGGACGCGTACGGACGGCAATGGGCGCCCAGAGAGAGAGAGAGGGGGGGGGGGGGGGGCGAGACACGCGGGAGAGATCTGTTTTCCTTCGCTTTTGATAAGCGTTTTTCTGTTACATTACGGTAAGCTAACTTTGACAACTTGCTGTTTCCCAGCGCGTAGCAAAATGGCGGGTATGGGCAAGGGTGGACGCAACACGCAGCAACAGAGGCCATTGTTTGATGAGCGCCGGCAAATGGCCGATAAGGTAGCCCGAGGACGAGGAAAATGATCAGTACGACAGACACCAGCCACACCGCCGTTCAGGGAAATCCCTTTCGGGAAGGGGCATGGGATGGTGAATCCATCGATACAGCCAGCCCGGCTTTGTGCGCCGAGTCACGCAGAGAAAGCGAACTCGAGTGTCAAAGGAAAGCCATGTTAATATCGGATATTGAACTATAATCCGGAAATTGAATTATTCCGCTTGGCGTTCATTTTCTACTTCATTTGAATGCCGGCCTTCCTTCGCTTGGGGTCGGCATTGGTTCGCAGCTAGTCGCCACCGTAAGGTTCGGGGTTTTATGTGACTCTGTTTTTAATGCTATATTCATGTATTACATGCACGGACGCTCGAGGATAACTTGCGCACCCAAAGGACTCGGTGAGCCGTTCGGGAAGCTGCATAACCGTCTGCAAAGCGGAAGATTCATATTTGCAACAGCCACCATAGAAGCGTAAAACTCACTACACAAACGTGACAAAATTGGCACCACGCACCATCAATAATGAAATAGATCTTTTTACGATGTTTGCGACCCTCGGCAATCGTTCGTCGGTGGTGACTAGTCAATTCGATCATACATTTTTAAGCTTCTCCAGCAGCTGCGAGGGTTACTACAAATACTGCAAATAAAAGGTACCAAAGGGCAGGATTTACTGGATGCAGTTTGGAGGAACCCCAATCGTTCGCTAGTTTCAGGAAAGTGTCACACAAAAACAAGCAAAAATAAAGGTTCGTCGGCAATCAGTGGTGGCAACAAAAAAACGAAAACCGAAAACTCGGCAGGCTTTTGAGGACGCCTAAGGGCCGTATTATAATTTTTGCCATATTCATGCAAACGAGCCCTGGCTGCTGGTGAAAAATAGATGCCCCTCTGAGGCTTCCACCCTCGAGTCCGAGCGGAAACCGGTGGTACAGGAACCGCCAGCATCTTGTGCTGGTGAAAAGAAACCCCGGCAATCGGTGAAGTACACTCCACAGCTTCCACTCGAAACGGGAGCGAAGGGCGTTTTTGAGACGCCCTAGCTGCTGGTGATCAATGCCCATAAAAGATTCACGTTCTAATTTACTCAAAAGCCACATGCATGCGTGCGTGCGTGCGTGGAAGGATGTGATTGTTTGTGTGGCCAAAGGCTCAAAAACGTCAGAAAGAAAATGGCATCTTATTTGTCGTCAAAGGCGTGCGCGCGACGAAGGTGACGGCTTTGCGAAAATAATGTATTTCGTAAACAAACGAACAAAGCTCACTATCCGTCGCCATTTGCCGTCTTCCAACGCGGCGGCAAGCTTCCATTGAAGCCCGGGTTAATGATGGTCGTACGGCATCGGCATATGGAGCACAAGGGTGAATGTGCCTCCGACAACTTGAAGAAGCTCTTGGCTCGTTTCTTCGGTGGCGAAGGATTTCCAGCGTCCTTTTGCGTTGTTATCTTGTATGAATGTGCCATTATGTAGATGTTTGTGAGTGTGTGTTTTACGCTCGTTGGATTGCGTTCGTCCGGAAAGGAGGTCCTACACATTCGGTCCGGCGATTTTGTTAATTGAATAAAAGTACCCCAAAGATCGTGGAGCTCGATGTGCATAATTGAATGAGGGGAAGCGTCGGAAAGAAGCGTTAGAACAGAAAATTAATCTTATCATTCGGTTTGAGTGCGCTAGTGCGACCGGGGTCAGCAAATCTACCGAGTCTTAATTGTCTGATACATTGATAGATGCTACGACCAATTATTGGATTATTGCCATTTTCAGCTAATTGGATAAATGGAGATCGTTTATCGTCCTCCACGGTGCGCCAAGCGGTCGAGGAGCTGGACCCGAATGAAATTGTTGTTTGGTCGGCGGAATCCTAAGCTTCGCACGGGCATATTTGTCCGCGAAATCGCTTCTGAAAGTTAAGACCAAACAAACGATTACAAGCATAAAATATGCACACGTCCTATAAATGTCTCTCCAACCGGGAGGTGTACAGGGCCATACTTCACGGCACGGTAGTACTCGAAAGACACTGGAGTGCCCATTCGAGAGCACCACGAGGACGGCTACGGCTCTGGGCGCACACACTGGGTACGATCCGCAGGTCAAAGCTAAAACCCACTGTTTTTCGAGGTATTAGTCACTTCGCTAGATTTGCTGGTTGCTGCTGCCGCCTGTGGAGCCGCTCCACGCTGTTGAAACAGATTTCGTTTTCGTCTCCATGGCCTTAATCTATTTTGCTCCACTGCCAAATGACAGGTGAACCCATATATCATCATCTCCTGAATATTTTGCAAGTCGCTTCGCCGGCACAAAAACGAGAAATTACAAAGAACAGGATCCACACTTTTCGGCTGGTCTACACAGCCACGAACGAGTGAATACATGCGCGCCTTCCAGCCTCTGCTCTATCCTTCGTATGTGTGTCACAATATTACGATGTGACTAATTCGGGATCCACACGACCGACCGACCAACCGCCGGATCCGGTCGAAATGTCGGTGCAGAGCACCAGCGGCACTGCAGGCAATGGTTCAGGATGAAAATGGGAATGGGAAAGAGAGAATGAAAGAGCGGATGAAAAAGGAAATTTAGAAAGAGACGAACACACAAGAAACGAATAGCAGGGGGTTAAAACCAACTGTGCGCTATTTTTCCGATTGTCTGAGGGCGTAGCTTTTCCATTCTTTTTCACCATCACCCAGTGCAAATTTAATTCCATTACCCTCCTTTCTCGTGTTCTGGATTTTTCCTCCTCCTGGTTTCGCTGGGCGTCGGTCTGCTAGAGTGTTTGCCAGCGTTTGCCAACGATGCTCGCGAGCTTTTTCTGCCTTTCGGTGATGGAACGAACTCGTTGCTACCGACAGTGCGCATATTTTACAATTATTTCCCAGCCAAAGGGGCCTGATGTTTGACGTTCTGCAATATTTCTTTTCCTCCACTGTCACATTCACATTTCCACCCACATGCATTAGCCCACCGGTGGCACACGTACAACGACGCACACACACACTCGAAACTTCATTTCGATTCCAGTTGCTGCCACCACTCGATTGCCACCAGCGTGTATGCGCCCGCTCTGGGTCGTTCGTTCGTGCCATTCTGGTGGCTGCTCGATTGCTGCAGGAGTGCAACGCCTACTAGACCGGGGATTGATCGAAATAGAGCGTCAATTTTTTATTATTCCAGTTACAATAAAACCACACTTCTTCCATACCTATGCATTTTTGTCGGGAAACTTGCTTTCGTGAATTTTGGCACGCACTTCAGCCGAACGAACTTAGCAGCGGATTAGGTGCGCAGTATTCCTACGACCCCTTGTATTTCCAAACAGCGACCTGCTTAATTAATCCGTCCAACATCAACATTCGGTGCTTCCTTCTACGGGGAGGTGTGGTGACTTGACTTCACAGTCGAGGTGACCCTTGTAAGCGTTCGTTTCGGTCCTGTTATCACACGGGTAAAGGATAATCACAGGTACACGCTTTCAATTTTGTTGCTAATGAATAGATTTCTTGCCTCGTCATCGTACGAAGTCTCACGCAAGTAAAACGAAAGATTTATCACACTAGCCCGACGTGTACCATTGGCATTGCCGTCGGCTCACGAGACTCAGCAAGATCGTTTCCTGGGAAGCCCTCCTCCCTTCCGAGAAGTAATGGCTGGTCGGGTTGGATGGGATGTGTTTTAGTTAAAACGAAAGGTAAATACGCTTCTCGAAGCCAAATATTTACATAGGACGGCAAGGGTTGTTTCGAACGGACCAATCGGAAAGACGCAAGAGGCTTGAAAAGGTATCCAGCTATCCACCTGAGAGGGCATTAATCAGAGCAGGTCCTATTTTGAAACGTGATTTTGGGCAAAGTACACCATCTTTTTTTTTTTTGCTTTACTTGCAACCCCACAAAACCGCTTCAATCACTATTTCTGCACTATTTTTGTCACCCGCTCGTACGCGTTCCATTTTTGGTTCGGTGTGTTTTCAACATATCAACTTGAACGTATCAACCCTTGAAATCTCGACAGCAAAACGACAAGTTTCATAAATAATCTCGCTACGATCCGATCTCCGCTTCCCACAGTACCAGGCGCCTCCATTTGCGCCGTAAAGGTTCCACCACTCCCGAGCTTAAATACACTGTAACGAAGAGTGCGTGTTGTAGGCGACTTGGTTAGCTGTTCCCGCACGACAAGTGACCAAAAAAGGTCCTTCCCACGCTTATCCTGGTGATAGAACCGGCGCGCTGTTCGCGTCCGGGCGCGTTTTGATTGTTCAAGCAATGGTCTCGTTCAACCAGTGGCGAAAGTGCTGATAATTTAATGCCAATTTGGTATGCAAGAGCGCGTCCCGCGTTGTTGGTCGGCCGTGTACGTCCGGGACGGTGCAGTAACAATTTTCAAACAAGCGAATACCATCGGCGCACCGCATGTACATTTGAACGGCGGGGAGCAGCGTTTTAGTTTGATCCATTGTATAAACAACAAGCGACAACTCCGCCGTTGTCGCTGGGGCTGCAATCTTCATGCATTGTGCCGATGAGCAAAAGGAGATAGCTCCCAGCCAGCCCACAGTGCACCGTCCGCCATGCAGTATCGATTGGCGAGAAATTGCACTGGTTTGGGATGGCGTGAAACGTGACTTTAGCCGGAAGGCAGCACAGTATGTGACCAAAACGACCGGCACGGGGCTCAGCACAGGTTTGTTCAAACAAAGGGAATGGAACGGAACGAACCTTGGAGATGTTGGACACCTCATCGGCTTCAGTTGATATTCGTTTTTTTTCCACCTACAATGGCAAATCCATCGAATAACGGCTATCCGTTTGAAATTTCACTCCCGATCGGTTAGCCTATCATGCCACTCGGATTAAACTGTACGTCATGGCAAACCCGACTAGCCTCCCGATGGAGGCAATAATAGCAGCTCATCCAGCTTCCGTCCCGTGGCCGCGCCATTTCAATTAAGATTATGGCCCAGTGATATATGATTTTCTAAGCCCTTACTCAATCTCATGAACACGGACACACAAGCGGGGTCGCAAATGAAGCCCGCGATATCAAGCCGCGTACGAAGGGGACGAATCGATGAGGCGAGCATAATTATTTGATGCACTGAATCATCTTACACCTGTCTCTGGGTGTGTGAGGCGATGCGACGACGATGCTGCGGTTGCTGTATCATGTTTGAGACGCTTCCGGATGGTTCCGCCCGAGCTTGGAAATTCATCAGGCTGGTAAATCCCGCCAGCTCAGCCCATTTTCTGCTCGCATCGTGCCCAAGGTGTGACAGTGTTCCGAACGAAGAGCAATTGCATTTGTGGCTTATCTGCTGTAAACCGTGTTGGCTGTAATCGCTACGGTAGTCGTTGGCGTTCGGGCACCCACACACCACCGACGAGACTCACTCGTGACAATAGATCCCACCGGGGGTCTCGGGTGCAAATGTACAATTAAAACTCGCATCCGGTTTGCAATGAGCCATAAAACGGGAAAAATATCCGCCCCCGGCAGTGGCGCTTATGCCAAGGAGAGCCTTTTCGTTCTTTTATAGATTTCGCCGAACGGAAAGAGAGGGACGAAACCGTTGACTGTGCTTAAGAAGGATAAGCGAAAATTCAATTTCATCCTCGATTTAAATTTGTTCCCCGAAATCACCCGAAAGTGAAAATGCTCCGCCTTGGCCAGTCCCAACTGGGAGGGCTTTTGCAAGTGGCTTTGGTGGTTTTGGTAGTGATTTAGAGGCTCAATTGAACTTGACACGTCTTACGGCCAAGCGGCGCAACGACGAAGACACAGCCACCGCTCGTTTAGCTTTCTTCTTAGTGAAACCCATCATTTATTTTCACTAAAGAAAGCGTCGCCCTTTCCGTTCCGGCCGGATAGTCTCGACTCGTTACGGCTAATACGCTTCGCATATATTCGTTTGGCAGCTCAGGGACTAGCCGGGTTCCGGTCGTGGTGTAGATTTTCACAGACCATGAACTCATCGCAATCCAAAACACTTTGTCGCGGCTTTGAACAATTTTGCGTCTCCACTTCTCGGTCCGCAGATCGAAATAATAAACTGGGCAGCCATTCGGAAACTCTTTGATGCTTCTTATTAATAACACGACAAAAAAGCTACACCACGTAGACGAAATCGCCACAACGCTCCACAAGAAGGTACTCTTCGGCACGTTCTGGTGTGATTTGTTGGTTCGCTTTTGCTTTTTCGAATACGAAATTAACGAGCACATCTATCACTCTTTTCTGTGTAATGTATTTTTTCGAACAGTTTGACTAACTTGCGATCATCACTGGTAAAGCAACACTGGTAACTGGTAATGCTTGAATGCTGCCAACCCGCTCGGAACCCGTTCCCGAAAATGGTATCTAGCGATTAGCAAACAATTAACCAAGTTTAAGAGATATAAACATAATATCGATTTAGTATTTCTCTTTCCACTCGGCATCAAGAAAGCTTAGTGGAAAGTTACGATTGGCGGAACAGCGGAAAAGCGATTCGATGCAATCGCATATATCATTCGAAGGCCAATTCCTAAATTTCGGGACCTTCCTGGGAGGTTGATAGGCAGTCTTTTCGCTCCCCCAGACAGTTTCATGCTCCAATTCCTAGCAGATCGGAACGGTGTTTTGCTGGTCTGAACTAGGCGCTCGAAATATTCTCGTTAATGGTCATGACTCCATCGATTGACGTCAAGAGGATGAAGCGTCCCTCATAAAGCTTCCGCTTCCTCGTGCCGGTACTGCTCACGACCAGTGGATGTAAAATAGACAAATAAACAGTGGAGCCTAAAAAGAAACATCACATTTTCTTTCCATGAATTCCATGGGCTACGATTTTTCGGTGAAATCCCTCAGCTCCTCTCATGCGAGTAATACATCAAGCGTGTTTGCAGCTCCACGCGGAACGTACTAAGCAAACATCAAATTCTAGCAGCAATATGTTTCTAAATGGTTTACAAATTTACTCATAAAACGTTACAATAAACAGCAAACATCAAAGACGATTTATTCCCACTGCAGAAGCAGTACATTGTTCTAATGTGTTGCGCAGACTCTGCAAGACATTACCACTGCGTGGCAGTGTTGTTAAGAGGCCGTTTTTTTTCGGGCACAAAAGCAGGAGGCATACAACAAAAAATACCACATTCGCGCGAACCAATGTAACTCTTCGATGCCCGCCCTCTCGAGAAGAGACTCTTTGATTCGAGGGATTCGAGCGCCACACCCGTCCCTGTAGATTGCTTCTTGCTTGCAAAAGGAAATTGATATTCCGGTAGAATTCGACAGCGGCGGGTGAAGGCAAAACCACCCTCCGCTTTTTCCGTTTCAATTTGTATCGTTCGTTTCCCCCTGGCCAACAATGCCCGGGCGACGTCGGTAACAGGCTTTAGTGCTCTCACATTGAGCCATCTCGATGCCGTTTATCCTTCCTTCTCATGGACACTGTTGTCGCTGCCGACGTCGTCGTACTCGTCGTCACGCAAATCGAGTCGGAATCCGAAACTCGGTACTTCGGGAGTCGTTGCCGTTGTGCGACTAAAAGGGAACGGAAATTGGAAGGATGTAGTGAACGGAACGGAACCCCGAGAAGAGTGTCCTTTTCCACACTCTACGTTACGTCCGCATCTCGACACTGCGGTTGTATCAGCGTGTAAAGTAGCAATTTATTTTAATCAGCTTTCGTCGAATCGAAAAATTTGTTTTCCACCTTAATTGAGGAGAAGTTTCGCAAATAAATGTTTCCTCTCAAACAATCGAAGAAGTCAATGAACGTTGCCGAGGCATCGATATCACGTTCACGCGAATGAGTTTAGGAGAAGGCGCTGTGAACAAATATCTAGTTGACGCAAATAGCTTCATTCTATGAAAATCATACCTCAATGCGGCTGTTCTTATTGCCAGGATATTGTATCACACAACGGAGAAGAAAAATTCAATCCAATTCTCTATCGTCGTCTACATTGCCGTGATTATTTTGCTGTGAAGCTGTGAAGGTGTATGCCTTGCATTTGTGAAAAGCGAATTCATTGAACAAAAAAATTTTTTTTCAAGAAGTATTCAGAAAATAGTCTAACTCTATCGACAGTCCTTAATTTATCTTCATTTAGCCTGTAAGCGTATAATGGAGTGTACTTGCTTTCCTTTGATTGCCACAACGAGCCTGATGCCATTTGCGTTCACGCGTTTTTGTGCCAGTTTAAATTCAAACACATTCGCTCGTTCATCCATCGTTGTGGCAAAAAAGAAATCTGCTCGATAAGTGTACATATGTAGTTCGCTTTTCAGCAATATCATGGCTCATCAATCACAGATCGTGCATGTAAAATTCGGTTTACCAAACCGTACTATCGAAGAATGGAATTGTGCCGAAGGGAGAGTGTGGAAAACCGTCGTAGCGAGGGAGAGGGTGGAGAGAAAAGTGTGATAGAGAGAGAAAGGGAGACAAACGAGCAGTACATCAAGAATTCCAACAAGCTGCAGATCTATATAAATTATGTTACCATTCCCGAGGAACATTATATGGATTGGGACTTGGGCCACTTGAATACGTACGTGGGGATTACATTTCATTTCCATCTATCTTCGTACAATGAAAACACGTCCAACGCTGCTCCACCAGGTTTTGGTGAATATTTCTTCCGTGTTCATTTCAACCGAGTTCGATTGCGTGTACCTTTTCCGGTAAACCATCCTGCGTTCACTGGATGAGGATGAGAACTGAGCTGCTTCCAACTATTGTTGCAAGCTCTGATCAGTGATTATAAAGCAGTTATCGAATTTCCTCGTGGGGATACATACAAATGATAGCAGCTCTTACCGCCTCTTAATACCTACACAGGACTTTTTTTTTGTCCTCCGTCGTTCGGTAAGACGTCGCACACAATACATTTGACAATTTTCTGGTAAAGCATACGATCATTGTACATTCCACTTTACATTTGTGCCGTTCTTGTGAAAATACGTTTCTCCCAGGAGTACTTTGATTTCAATTTCAATAACACGATAATCATCCGAGGCATAGCGATCTGCCAATGGTGGTTAGCATTTTGGGTACGATTGGCGAATGGATGCAGAATTTATTAGCATATACAATTTGCCCAGAAAGTTATTATGTTTACGAACTCGAAGTGCACGCTTAAAATTCAGATTCAAGCGAATTCGATTACGCATTTTATCAAATTTGCGCGTGGAAGAAAACCTCACTCATGAAATTTATTAATCAAATATTTTCACGCTTCGTAAGGTACGAGTATCTACACGAAGGTTTTATACCACAAAAGATACTTGCTAGTGCTCCTTGAACATGAACATATTTTTAAGTACCTTCCGCTTTATGTTCATTTACGAAAGCACGAGTCACGCGTATGCTCGTTAATAATCATACCTTATCGAAGGAATTCATAAAAATGTTAAATGGTGAACCAACCCCGGGACAAACCATTCGATCTCGTTTAACTACAAATCTTTGCATTTGTTCAAACCTACCTCAATCGTTTTTGGTGAAATATATTCGTCGAGCTACCTTAAATGCCACTCTCCACGGAAAAGGGGAAGAGCAACTTCCCTGGATACTGCTAGTTCCCCGCGGACCCATCGCACGGCGGACGGGAACTTACAATACGCGAATGAATCGTAAGGCAAAACAGGATTTACGCCCTGCCAATCCCGGCGACGGCACTCGTACTACTCTTGCAGGCGCATGGCAGACAGATACGGCGAAAAAACAATCTTCATAAAACAAAGTCACAGGGCGAACTGACTCTCTGCTCGGGACGAAGGAAAATCCATTTTCGTTTGCTTTCTTAAGCAAGTGGTTATAATCCCGACAAAAAGCAAAAGGAAAACGAAAGGCATATCCTTAAGGTAGGATAGAGTGAGAGAAAAAGAAGAGAGAGCGAGAGAGTGTGCTTGAGGGAAGAGGATGAGTAAGCAGCCATGGTAAACTCAGCAGAAAGTGAATTGCAAAATAAATTTGATTGATCCTCTGCAGTGCTGTGCGCGCGTTGCTGTTGCTGTTGCAGCACTGATTGAAATCGGGATTGGATGCCGAACGAGCTGAACACCGACAATGTTGATGTCGCCGTAATCGCTGTCGCTCAAAGTCTTGCTTGGAAGAAACAAAGTCCTGCTTGGGATGTTCTCGAATGTGCACGGGAGCCGTTCCTCGTGGCAGGCACGGGTTAAGAAGACGATAGAAACCCGGTGAAGGCAGGGCAACTCACTAACAACGAGTCGATGAGGGTTTGAAGTGATTTTCCAAATAAAATTGATTCTATCCGTTGCACCCTTCAATAAAACGCGCCAACGAATGACTGCCGAAGCGATTATTAGCCAGCAAGGTTCAGTAAGACGACATCTCCACAAATGTATCCGACACCACGAACGGCTCCAGCTTGCGGTGGGGATGGTATGAGCAATCGTGCGAAATTAGCAGTCGTCCGAATCGTTAGGCCCATGAGTCCTTTTCCGGAGAGAAACTAATTAATTCAAATATTGATAAATTAACGTTTGTCAGAGACTCGGCGGGCTTGCAAACCATTGCCATCATTCAGACCAGAAATCCTTCATTTTGGTCCACACTAATCCGTCACTGTAGCGCAAGCCGGCGGTCCCATAGCGGATGGCGTTGGAAATCGCCCGAGATTATAAACATTGGGGCGCCAAGGATCTTACGCGGATCCCTATAGCATTTACCGCCTGATTCGGATGGCACTGGCAATTAATGGTCTTATTTCTTTGATTGACATAATTTCTCATTGAGATGACAAATAAATACCAGCGGTTCGTGACGTTGTTTATCCAGCATGATGAAAGACAAATATCTCTATGAGTTGCCACTGTTGCTGTCGCTACTGAGGCTAGTGCCCGTGCAAGCACTACAACCACTACTGATATTTGTACTTCTAGTATTGCTGCTATTGCCATTAGTTTTCCTCATTACCAACGTCACTCTGCATTAAGAGGTTTTGCTTTATATTCATCCTAAAGCCTTTGCGGAAATCAAGACATCACACAGTTCGGAAAATTCATGCTACTTATTCGTGTAGTGACTAAATGTGAACATTCTTTAACTTGTTTTAGTGTCTAGGTTCTCGTGCTAATTTAAGCAGGATTTCGAATGATTTCTAACTTTTTAGAATATCTTGTTACGTATCTTGTATTACATATACATATTGAGGATGTCATTATTTGGAAACTTTTGAAATGGAGTCACGACATCCCTTTACGTTGGATGAATATAGAATGGGACCTAAAGCTTAGTTATTTGTGTGCCTTTTTGTTACATCGTCGCTTGGCGGCCTATAGCTTTGCACGAGCATTTTTGTACTTACATTGACGGAGAAAAGGCTAATTTTTGTGTTAATTGCCGCCAGGCTCTTTCACAGGGACTGCAATCAAATAATATCCCTAGAGCTACGAAGAGGCGGCGAAGTAAACGTGGATTTGCGAGATTCCACAGATCACCCGTAAAAAAATAACTGTGGAAGCAAAAGAGATAATCCCAGCGCACCGTCGCTCAGCCCTCTCACAGTTAGTGGTTGAAAAGGGCTCCCATTTTTGCACCTCGTTCGAGCCACAAGCCTTTTAATACGATGGTTGCCGTTCAAATATTGGTTTTGTTCTTAACAGTTCGATGGCTGCATCCATTCCAAGCCCGCAGTGTATGCGTTCCCCGGGTATGTGAAGTGCACTTTGCCGTCGATGGGAATCGTTGCCAAGATAAACAGCTGTCGGTTTCAGGGCAGTTACATTACTCATCCGCCCACACTGCCCAACTCTTTGTCACGTCAATTCACTCGCTCGTACCACGCTGCACTGTGGAAAGCGAGCCTGATGGGTTGGTGCACGAGATCATACGAATTTCCTTGGCTTCCTCTAATCGTTTGTGGCGTGCTTAAATTCGCCATCGGTGCTCGTTACTCTACTCGATGTATCATGCATCACATACGCAGCTGGTCACACAGAGCGTTTTGGGTCAGCAGTGGTGGACGAAAGCATTTTGGTAGGTAGCTATGGCGGCAATATCTTAACAGCGCCGCCAGGCTATACAAGCTCCTTAGCCCCATTCCGGGACATTAATTTACAAACCACATTGTTAATTAACTGAATTTATGCAAATTAGTCCACACCATAAATATTCCATTTTCACTCTTTCACGCCTTGGCTCGTGGCCGTCGTCAGTGGTGTGTTTCCTCTAAACAATGACATAATCTGCACCACCTCTTGCTTCCGTTTCCGCGGTTGGCAGAGCTTTCTAGCGTTTCCGTCCCGCTTCTTCCCGGCTTTGGTATTTATTTTCCACATCAGCATCAAAGTTTGCACATAATCATAACTCTCATCGCTTTTCACGACACTTGGCACATAAACTTCAACGCCCGCATGCAGCACACAATCATCACACAAGAGCACGCCATGCCGTATGCGCCTTTCCGTTTTTCGCTTGAAATAGAAAACCCCGTACTCAGCATCTTCAGTTCGAGAGTTCGAGCGTCTTCAAGCTTCGCGTTACGAACCGACGGCTCTGTTGAAATGGCAGCAGGCTGGTTTTTTTTTTGTTCGAAACTTCGCCGGATGCAGTGTGCGCGAATTTCGTGAACATTCATTCGATTGCCATCTTCTTGGGAAACAAAAGTACGCCACCCATATGGGGAATTTTTATTCCTCGTTTTTTTTCACATCGTATGTGAGAGTTTCTCTTTGCACCAAAACTACTTTAGCTTTAACAATGATTTATGTTGCCCTGCTGCCGTAGATCTTTGCAAAAGAAACAATGGTAAAGGGATGGAATCAGGCCCAATGAAGGGGTGTTACGTTGATCCTTAACCACAGTTGATCGATGAAATTCATTTAGATACCACCTTTCTCTAATTCCAACCACGCGTCGTGCACATGTTGCAGTAGTTGGAAGAGCTTGCATGTGTTTCTATCTGCGGTGGAACTCGTTTAAATTCTATCCGTTCATTGCCGCCTGACGTTAGCCACGTTGTCTAGATTAGGTTGAGCCAGTGCATTAAGAGATTAGACCAACTTTATCGAACAGTGCTCCCGGTCGGCTGCCGCTCGTGCAGATTTACATCTATGGAAGTCACGTGATACTATAGCCTGCGATAGGAGGCACTAATCTAATTTAATTGCACACCCGCCGCGGTTGGTAACTATGAAGTGTGTCAGTTGCAGGCACCTCTAATCCGCTCGATGCCATTTTTCTCTCTATTTTGCGCCATATCTCCTGACGCTGGAGGCGTTATCTTTCTACGAACTCATCAAGACACAACCTTCCACAACACACAACGGAGTATTGACGTGCTTTTACCCTTCATTCTCTCCCTCTGGAATGTATCTAAATGTCAAAGATGCTTTGATCGGTGAGAGTGAACGTACCTTCGCCCACCGGTAGCTACGAAATGCAGTAGCTACGTAGATAATCCTGAGGTATCATGTTCACAACTCGTCATTATCCTCACCATTACCGGTTGAGGGCCTACCACCGCCGAGATGGCAAAAATGGTGGTGTAATTGGCTTCGATGAAAAAAGTTGGTTTTCGGTTCACGATTCGTTTGTTTGTTTGTCATACGTCTGTACTTTTCGGTGCCAGGTTTCTAGCACACTCTCAGGCTATGTGTGCTTTGCCTCAAATTTCTTCGGGCTATAATCTTTTTTTGACATTTTTCCTCGTTAAATTGGCTTCATCACTGCGGCATCAGCCGAGCAAGGATTCATGCAAACCTTTGGTGCAGAGAAGAGAGAAATGTTGAAACACATTAATGACGTTCTTGCAGGTTGGATATCAAGTGTTGTTCAATGCCAGTAGCAAAGGGAAAAGCTAGAAAAACAAGTTCACTGTCTGTCATTATCATTCCTGCTCTTAACCAGGTTAGCCGGAAAGTTCGATTAAATTTAAAGTGGATTCAATCTTGGACATATTATGATAAAAGCATCTTTTCCGATGGAGATGTAGCATACTTCCTGCCATTGTATACCACCTTTAGCTTCATTTTTAAAACAGCAGTACAAGAAAACATGATAATTGCAATAAAGGTACGCCATTCTATACGACTACCATTTCTAATGTTAATCGGAACAAATAAACAATTATGGCTATTCCTGGGCGCTTGGTAGTATCTGCCCTCTTGATGATATACTAGGCTGTTCTAGCATGGTAATGATGGACTCCGGGAATACCCTGCAAGCATTCGAACTTGCTCTCTCTCTCTCTCTCTCTCTCTCTCTCTCTCTTTCTCTCTCTTTTAAAACAAGCCCGAATGGAGGAAGTTAGGAAGGAAAAATAAAACATTTAAAGCGCTTCACCGTAACGCAAACATGCCCGGGAAGGCTGCCTGCGTTACCTTTTCATTGAATTTTGACGTTTTATTACTGCAAGAGGGTTAGTAATTTTATTTTGTGGCTCGCAGAACCTCACAGAGTGCTGCATGTACTCGGTGTAGCATCGAGCAAAGTAGACCTCTTTATGTACCATCTTCCCTTTCAGCCTTCCTCTCTTTTTCTAGACCTGTCGCATTCGTTCATTCTGCTTAGCCTCATAAATGAAGAACGGAAAGGTCGCTCATAAAAACTAAACGAGGGATCCTTCAAACGCTCCACTGGCAGAATAATAACGAAATTCAGCTCTAATTTACGAGCACACCTAAAAAATATTGATAAAAATGTAGCTAAGATCTTCTGCGAAGCGTTCTGTATTCGCGCTTCAACGCGAACCGCGGCTCGGTACCAAAAATTGCGGATCCGTCACAACCGTATCCAAATTTGATGGAACCATAGTGCCTTTGTCTGGCAGCGAAATGCATTCCCATTCCCAATACCGTCCAGATCGTGCAGTTTAGCTGCTGTCAACGTCGCTTGGCTGCTGGCACCTACTGCCACCGTACTACTGCAGCACCATTCGGGCAAACTGCATTTGGCCCACAAAAAGTGTGCCCTATTAGCATCGCCCGTTTCTTTTCAATCTCGCCTCCCGGACGCTTTGTGACAACTTACAATCACGAGCGCCGTTTGCCGTTGGGCAAATCCCGACGTCTCGGCGTCCTTCGGAAGGACTGGCCATTCCAACGCGTCGGTGTCTGTTTGGGTGTTTGCTCGTAGCATCAAGACCTACCCGTCCCACGTCCGTCCGTGCCAAGCCTCAGCTATCCGGACAACAATACATCTGTAAAGCGCTGTTGTTCAAGTGTTCTCCTTCTCAGCAAACGCCCGAACGGTGCAAGGCGATCTGCCGCCCATAGCCCTGCATAGAAAAACCTCAAACAGAAGCTAAACGAAATGCCGCAAAACCTGGAATACATGTTACCCGCGTTCGCCGGTGTTTTACCTTCATTATGCAAAAGCACCATGCTAATTTGTTGTTTTAATGCAGATGTATACAGCGGGAGCCTGGAAATGATGGCACACCGGTTCATCCTCCGGTCCCCG
Organism: Anopheles nili; assembly: GCF_943737925.1. Lineage (NCBI taxonomy): Eukaryota > Metazoa > Arthropoda > Insecta > Diptera > Culicidae > Anopheles > Anopheles nili. Next base: position 531,262 of record NC_071292.1, read on the forward strand.
GAGGGGGCCACCAGCGGGGTTTGAACTCCACGGAGCATCCATGATCGAGTCCAAAAGGCAGCGATTGCAAATGAGCCTCGTGCCAAGGCTGCCAGCGGTGTGGCTGGGTGATGCCGAGTGCTCTCGGTCGGTCCTGGTAGCGATGCATTTTATCACTTCTTCTCCATCACACAGTGGGAATTGGGCAGCTGCGATAATAGCGCATAAAAAAGACTTTCTATTTAACTGCTGCTGCACTTCATGCTCGATTTGCGTGAGCACAGCGCTCTGCTACCCGTTTCCGAAGGCGAAAGCGGATAAGCGATCAACTTTTCGCCAACTACAACGCTCACACCTTGCACAACCGCCAGACGCCAGGCTTTATGCGAGCCTCCCCGAGCTTCACCTTCTCATTCGGGTTGTTCAGGGGAACGCGCATCACGTTACGCAGCAGCAGCCGTGGAATGCGTCGAATAGAATAACATTGTTGTAAATATGAAACAAATTTACCGACCGCTCACTCTAATCCATCACTAAGCGGTACGCGGTGTCGCTGGAGCATCTTGGGAGCCGCGTCTGATGACAAAACCTCAAACTCCTTAATTTGTCTCACTTTCACGCACGTTGTACCACTCGTCCCGTCCCTCGGGCAGCCGCGCCAAGCAGGGACGCAGCCGGGACGCAACACGATAATCAATCATCTCTTTTTACATTCCTTCTGGTGTTGGATACCCCCGATACCGCAGCAGACCCCCAACGGCGGGATGGAAAGCAAATGGCGAACGTGCGAGTGAGCGCCCCTTTGTTGCCCAAGATTCCCGGTTCTTGTTGCCTGTTAGCGATCGTGATATATGAGAACACCCACGACGGCCGCAACACATCAAGATTTTCAACGGCGGCTGCCCGAGAATAAAATAAATATAAATCGAATGAAAATAAAGGAAGATAAATCGTTTTTATCGCGGTAATGTGACTTTTTGCGCATACATCATCACGCCCGCATTAATCGCGCATCCATAGCTCGAGTTCAATCGTGCCTTTCGCCGGCGGGGGACTGACTGGTGGCCGAGGGAGGACGAAGACCACGTCGTAATGAGAGTGATCACGATAAAATTAATCCACTGGGGATACGCGATACCTCTTCCTTTCATGGCGACAGCGTGCCTGCGCTGTGACGACGCCTTCTCTCCTCGCAACGTGTTTTGATATATTAGACAGACCACTTCAATAGTAATGGAACTGAGGATTGATTACTGACGCTACCAACAACGGCCATTATAAACACCATACACCATACGCCTGGACTGCTCGGGCTAGCTCACTTGCTTGCTGTAGAAGCCGCCGAACAAACACAAACATGGGTCACCATTTCTACGCCGGTACGAAACGTTCATGTGTCAACTTTCTCAACAACTTCTGCATCACCCCGTGCTCGTGCTCGTGCTCGGTTACAGTCACATCCGAAAGGAGCTTCGCAAAATGAGGAATATAACCAGAATGACAGCACTCCGCTCAACTATAAGTGCTTTATAAAAACATTCCAGTTATTCGCAGACTATGCTCCTTTCACTGGCATCGCATCCTTGCACATACGCCCGCGCTGCCATCGACCCTCGTCTCCTTATTTGCTCCTTATTTAATTATTCCGTGCTGCACGTATGACGATGCAGCCTTCCGATGCATTTTGAATGCGGATCGCCGGAAAGCTCCGACCCTGGCAAGCTGGAAATGAATGAAGTAGGGAATTACACGAGTGCTTTTGTATTGATTTCTCGGAGACACCAAGCAACTGGGTTGGGAGCTTGCTTTGCATCTCCGGCAAACACACCCGTACTACTTGGTGCTGAACTCGTGCAACTCAGCGCTGGAAGACATGGTTTGCATGAAACGAATGCATTTATATTACCATATTATACTTTTGGATTGTTTCTTTGTTATCACTTGGCACAATCGACCAGTCTAGGACGCTGGCGCCTTAGTGAGGGTGGCGATAAATACGGGCAGCTATTACTTGCGAAGAAAATAAACACCATCTCAGCCTCGGAGAGAGAGAGAGAGCATGGCCTGGCACCCGAGATGATGAGGGTTGTTGGTGTGCAAAGACATTTTCAAACACGGCTTTATTTGCCAAATACATCCTTGTTTCGATGCTTTGATCAGGCCCTATTACTTTCGCTATGGCTCTTCGAAGTTAGAGTCGGCGAACGGACGGGATTGATGTGCCGGAGACAACATGTTCCCGAATATCTGCCTAGAACAATAGCCCACCATAATAACATCCCGCTTTTTATTCCGAGAAACCGGGCTACTCTGATAAATATATTTATCCGCAGCAGATTCGTATCGTTGGAAAGTCTTTCCAACAGATATTATTTCTTTCGATAATTGAGAAAATGTTTCGTAGCGAGAATCCAGCTGAGTGGAGGAACGGCATCGTTTTGCTTCACGGTTCTTGTTCCACAATCGCATTGTGTCGAGATTCACATCCATTCTTTATTATGCGCAAAACCTGTTACAATAGACGGATCTGCTGCCTGGGATCATGGGCATCGTTAGGTTAGAAATGTTCTAAGAATTATTTTCCATCAATCGGCATCCTCGGGTGTTTTCCATCATGAATGATCCGTCCCACCAACAACCAATCCATTACAAATTACACACCACTTTACCATGAGTCCGCGTAACAGAGTTGGTTCGAATCACCCATCGGCCTAGGTGGATTGAATCATAAATTTACGCAGGAAAATGTTGAACCGAGACGACGGCCATCATTCAGTCGGAACCGACTGTGGAAAAACATGAAAATTCAACTGTTGCACCACGAATGGACGGTGCTTACCGGCGCTCACGGCAGCATTGCTAGTAAATATCATTGCTGCCAACGGAAGAAAGTATTGCCAGTAACTTTTGATGTAGAATTACGGCTACTGGCTGTGGCTTTCTATTACCGAGGGTGCTCCGAGCGCACCCAGATCGCGTTCTCTTGCGGAAACGGGCGCAAACTTCCGTTCCTTTGGTGTTGCAGTCAGCGGTAAACCATCACCACGAGCTATAAATCATCCCATACGACTTCGCCAACACTTTTCAGTCGTTGGAGTTGATTGATTGTTAATGGAGTTCAGTTAACTTTAACTCTGACGCACCACAACTTTCGCTAACGCTGACAGTGGTGTGCGTACGTTGGATTCTTGGCCCATCGTGGAAATGCGGATCTTTGCTGTTGCACCCAACCCAGCTCAGTTAGTTTTTGGCCATAAGAAAACCGAAAAATGGTACTTCTGCCCGCCCCGTTCCTTCTGGATGTCCTGAACCCCCCCGTTCAAGGCCGCTGAGTGCCCGCATACAAATGCTGCTTTTACAGCCAGCGTGGAAGTTTTTAATCAATCTAAAGTTACCCATTTGCTCGCTTTCTCTCGCCAAATACGAAAAAATGTGAAAAGTTTTTCAATTGTGCGAATCTTTTTACTCGTTCTGTGCAGGTGCCATCGCAACAGATAAAATAAAAAAAGAATACACGCTCTTTAACCCCGGGAAAACAGGTCGCAAGTGGAATTTTCCGGCATTCTCCACATCCCACACGGCAGCATCATCATCTTCGTCATTATCCACTACAGCTCCAGGAATTGTTTATGGGAGCCGCACGGATCAGCGGTCGCTTCATGAGGGCATTTCTCAAATGCTTCTTCGATTTACCAGCTAAAGAGCACAAATTCCAGTAAACACTTTTCCCGGGGAAATAATTAGCTTAACCGATTCCTCTTCTGCCAGCTTCAACGCTTCCAAATTATGCAGATAATTTTGTTCTGACTTTCCCTGTTCCTAAGAAACTTAGTTGACTCCTTTTCCCTCCTCGTTGGCTGCTCTTTTATCTTCTCTCTTTCTCTCTCTATGTCTCTCTCTCTTTCTCTCTCTCTCTCTCTCTCTCTCTTTCTCTTTCTCTCTACTACTCATTTCTACTGGTTGTGTGTTGCGTTGTGGAAGGTAAAGCACAAGGAATCTTTTCGAAACTATCCGGCTGTGGTTGAAACGCACACGTTATATTCAATGTGGTGCTCTTTTCCGGTGTTTCCTTAACACTCCTAGCGTATAGCATATCTATTTGTTCGTCGATAGATCCCAGACTCTCTTCGCCCAATGGTCTCTTCCATCACGCGCCTCGCACCAGTTTCACAGTCAAGTACGCAATACGCAACAAATACGTGTGTTCTTGCCAGGCGTATTTTCTGCGCCAAAGATTCGGCGCGGGTATTTCAACACAGGACGCTGCGAGCTTTTGCAAAGTTTCAGCACAAGCAAGTGAATTCCATTTTCTCTCGTTTTAACGTCAATCAAAAAAGTTTTTTCGCCAACAGATGCGCAGTTCCGTATCGAAACCTAGCCGAACGGCGAACCTACGCTCAATGAAGAAAACTTTGTAGAATATTCACAGCTTTTCCCTTTCTTTTCGCGTTATCTTTGCGCTGGAAACCTTACCGCAGCCCGTGGCGCCTGCCTCCGTAGTTCCGCGCCCTTTTTGCCAGCTGTCCTGGGCTGGGGTTTTGTTCTTGCCAACCTGACGACCCCACAGCCGCACGTCCGTCTCGAACTAAGCTCGATCGTGCCTGAAGCCGTCTGCAGCCACCCTCGCTCGGTGTTCCAGTGCGTGGACGTGATGTTATAAAAGAAAATGAAAACTTTGGAACAATGTCAGATATTGAATTTTTCATGCGCAGGCAATGGGAAAAGTTGCCAGCATTCTCCCACCCGATGATATGCATGAGAAGAGGTTGCAGTACGTGAACTGATTTTGTTGTTGTAGAACAATCGTTATTTTCCATGCCAAATAATCGTACCTTTCTCGGCGAGCGAACCCATAATGAACCGAAATCAACCATTCCTCACCCCGAAATCGCTCACGTTTTCCTCGGAACCGAAATCGAACCGACCTTTTCCACGTGTCAGTACGCGTTTGCAGATTCCGAGTACTGGAGGCTGGCAGCAAAACGGCGAGATGGGGCGTACCGGGCATGTGAGCAGAACTAGCTGCTTCATCAATACGTACTCCTCGTACACAGGCACAGCTCAGTTTTACATGGCACGTCATAAAAGTGAAGCTGTAGGAAGCTGCTTTCGTGCCACCGAGATAGTCTTCCTTCAACTCGGAACGCATTCCGATACCGGCAGAAGACCTATCTAGGAACCGTACTACCTGGGTCGAGTGCTTCGTTTCCAAATGGCAAGGTGGACATCGAACGAACGCCCTGTGGAATTATTTGGTTGTATTTCTCGGAGATTCATCGCTACCTCGTCTGAAGCGCTGCGTGAACCGGTGAATGAGCAATTTGCAAACAGGTTCGGAACTCCAGATGAATAATCTTTCTGAGCAAGATGCGGTAGAGGGTTGAAATAGAGGTTCTCTCATCTGTGGCGCCTAATGATGCAACCTGGGGAAATGATTCTCGAGAATAAATACCTTACCACAGCAATAGTTGCTCAATTGTTTCAAGCTCAACTACACCAACTCAATCATCAACAGTGTAGTGGCTTTTCTGGCTGGCTAGGACAAAAATCTAGCCACTTCTGTTTCACGTCTCGTACGTCGTGCGAGAGAAAGATGAAACTTTTCACTCTCCTTTCAAAGCGCCAATCGCGTGACATTGAAGCTGGGAAAGCTAAGTAATACAAATTGCATCTGCACACAGGTCACATGCCGCCCGGACCTACCCTGAGAGACAGGAAGTTGAACCAAATGAGGGGCGAGAGATAGGGAACAGGACATGAAAGATAAATTGATTCCTGTGGCTCATACGACGCTCGAGACGAGGTCATTCTGCCGGTTGGTGTTGCCGGTTGGAGCGGCACCAGTTTCCTTCGCTCTGCCCTTGTCGGTGTGCGGCGAAAAATAAAATATTTTATTAGAGCTCAACGAACGCGCGCGCGCCCTCGAGTGCGGCTAGAACGCCCAAGAAAAAGAAACAACTTTTACCTCCGCGGATCCCGCACACCGGAAGTCCCCGGGAGGGGCCAGGTGTCGAGTGTCAGGTATCGTCGTCCTCGTCCCGGTCCTTAGCGCAGCGGTGAGGGTGTGCCGGAGTAATTTGTCATATTAACACGTTTCATTGTGTATCGCCTTCCTTGGAACATGAAAAATAATCCAATTTGGATTGAGGATGGCTTCCCTTCCGGCGAACTCGTTGAAATTACGCTGACGTATTCACGGCACAATAGAGCGCCTTGCATGCAAATAAGACAGCCGCATCGCCCCGTAGCTGACAAATTCGGGGCAATAATTTACGGCAAATGAATAAATTACAACAGCAACCTTTGTGGAGTCGGCTGCTAACTTGATTTGCTCCGCATTCCAAACAGGACGGCAATTGCCGGGTATGCCACGCATAGATAATGATGATTCGCACACCTATGCACGCCAGCCACCATTACACGCGAGCCAGTGCGTCTTTCGCGGCGCAGAATGAGCCAGTCAGCCTGCCAACCAGACTCAGTGCGGGTCTGTGTCAGTGCGAGGGTTTCTCCTTCTCCGGCTGACTAGGCGTCGTTTTTCCTGTCGCAAAACTAGGTTGCTAGCTGCGTTGCTCTATCTTAATTATTATGCCGGTCGCTCGAACTAGGATCGATCTGGCGCTCCTTAAACTAGATTAAGTATCCTTTCAAGACGATACAGCTGCAGTTATGTGATTACGGTCGCCCGCGGCCCCGACACGAGCGGATGGAATTCAGCAAATTTTATTTTTATCGCTCGTGCAGCGTCCGCTGATCGATAAATTCAATTGCAAAGAAATCAAATTTACCTCCTTCAACCAATAAATGGCTCTCTTTACGGTCCATTCTGGGACGATTCCGGTGCGATTTCAAATTCTATTTGATCGAATCAACTTTTATGTGAGCCGAGCGCAATAGCACGGCCCCGAATCCCGATGCTCCAGAATCGAGAGCCGAGTACCACCTAACAACTGCTGCTGCCGGGTGCCGTTGTCGCTACAACTGTCCATCAGTCGGTTTGGACATTAATTCGATTTCTGCGAGATAGCCTCGGTCGAACAGCGCGCTCTAGCGAGTGTGATTCCAGCACCGACACCGGCACCGGCCCTGGCTGACCAATCGATCGCTATACCCTACCTCTGGCGGCGGGTGTTGTACGTGGCTAGCTTCGGGAACGGCCAGTCGGTTTCATCCCTAGCATGGGTGCACGTGGGTGCGTTTAAAGCCATAAACTCTGGAGCACGTGGATCCAGCCAGCCTCGCATGCCTGGTATGATGTGGAGGGATCCCGGATCTTCCAAATGGTGACGGCGCTGCTCCTTTATAAATTCATTCCCAGAGTATCACCGTGGACCGACGGGTCGCTCCAGCCCTTGGGAAAACCCTCTTCTCTCCGACCGTTGGGCCCTTCGGCGTTCCAACATCACGGTTAGCGGGTGCTTGCGGCTCACAAACGGCCATAAAAGTCGCAACGTATTTCGGCGAAGTAAATAATCTATTGAAATATGAAACTATTCCAACCGATGTCCGCACCGAATCCCCGCCTGCTGATGCTCGGCTCGTTGCCCATCGCGCAAAGATCACCACGGCAGCTTATTACACACGGCATCTCCGATACAGCATTGCACATTTGCTTATTCCTATTTATGAAGGTCTCTCGGCGTTCTAGGCCGCCCGACAGACTATAATAACACTATTTTTCCGCAGTCCCGTCCGGCGGCGGAGTTTGGGGTCGGCCTCACCAGGTCGGTTCCGCAGTCGGTGTACGATGCTTCGCCCAGCCCTGCGCTTAAATTTATTTGATCCTTTTTTACTGGCCCCTTACGTCTTAATCTACCGCAGTATCAAATTGAGCCCGAAGGCAAACGGGCGACAAACCCGGGGCGATAAGAAGCCATCGACAGCGAGCCGGCTGTGGCGCAGGCGGCGCGAGCCGAACACGTTGCAAACATTGATTGTTATGTATATGTGTTGCGGTACGACTGCTCGAAACGAACACCAACCCCGTGTAATGTTATCAGTCGCCAATGCGTGCACGACTAACGATGGCGTCCCTTTTGCGCGGGACCGGTATGTGTGCCTTGGACCGGCGGAAGCTTTCGCAGGATCTCGAAAGCCGCACATGTGCGTGACCATACCAGCCAGCCGGCCCGCAGCGATGAGTGCGAAGAACGAAAATTATATTATCGAAATGACGTAACGAATGTTATCAACCCTCGCGTGAGGACGTCAGGCAGCCGGCTGGTCCTGGGCGCTGGTTCAAATCTGCCGAGGGCAGCGAGCTAACGATCCCGCTGTGATGACAAGCTATTGATTTTGATGTGTGTTTTGTTTGGATATTTTTATCTCTTCCTTCTTGCGCCGTTTCTTTCTTTAAAAGGACACCTGGTTGGTGGCAGATGGCATCGTTGGGGTCGTATTATCCTTTAAGATGGGACCCGAATGAAACCCGGGAGCACTTCGTGGTGCTGGCATTCGCCAATGGATCAGACGCTAGACATCAATATTGATTATTCCTCAATCATTGCATTGGCTGCCCGGCACGTACTGAAAAGCACCGAATTCGTACACTGTAATCTGTCAGTTAGCATTATTTGTCTTGTTAAAAATCCATTAATCAGCATCAAATTCACTAATCCTGTCAATCATGGGTCCGCTACCGGGCCTAGCACAGCCGGTCGCCCAATCGAAGCAAGCAGTTGCGTTGAAGTGTCTTTCTGTGTCCTTCTAATCATTTCCATGTCCTTCGAGGAAAGGTCCCCGGGCTCGGCCCACAGCAGCAGTAGGCCGGTGAAGGTATGGATTTTATTTCACATCAAATATGGATATTCTTACCAAGGATTGAAGTCTCTAGAGCTTGGCTCAGGAGGGAGGAAAAAACCAAACTCTCGACTCTAAGTGCCGACCCGAAAGCAGCATCATCCATCGAGCCGACCCTTAGTGTAGGCTATTTGTGACGTTGAAGAAGAAGAAACGACCCCCACATTAAGCCAGTAAAAATGCTTTCGTGCGAAACGGCAAAAAAGGTGAAACTAATTGAAAGTTTTCTCGTAAGCCGATTCGAGATCGCTATAAAATCTCACTCTCTCCCTTGGGAGAGGCTACAATTAAACCGAACCACCCGGCACCGGCTCAGGCGGCAAGGTGAAAAAAAAAACGATTTTTGGTTTACAGTCCCTCGTTCCCGAGCTCGAGACCCATCCTCTGACCTCCTCCTTGGTGGTTGCAGGACAGCTGCTGCCTGCGACCGTTACACTTTTTGATGGAGCTGCCACACGGCTCCATGCGGGTTGATGTTTTTCCGGGGGCTTTCGGATTTCCCGTGGTATGTTTTATGATAAAACTTTCAATCATTCCGGGCGGGCCCAGCTCACATCGAACCGCCAGTGCTCTGCTTCTGCCCGGAATCCGGTAATAGAGATTAAACTCCCAAATGGGTCCCAATTGGCTGCGTCGACCATATAAACTCCAATTGGTGGAAATAGGTGTCTCGCTTCAATCGAGAGTTTTCCGAGTCCTCCTACTTTCGTGACCCTGTGTGATGTGGTTAAGCTGTGTACTGTGTCAAACATTTCGCTCATCGTTATCAGCGGTGTAATGTGCGATAGAGTTTCTTCAATCGCTGCCCCCGGACTGTGGTGAGTCCTTGGAGTCATCATTTCTTTGTGACACACCGGAACAGATTGCGTGGCAACTTTTTTTCGAGCTGGATTTCGAACTGATTCCTTCGACATTCGACCTGCTCAATTTCCCACCCTTTATCGCCCGCGCACGTACCCATCCCCTAAAGCCGTGCTTTTTTTCTTCTTTGCTCTTCCTACCATTTTATCTTTGCTTGGCACTCTATTTCATTACGAAGAGGAATGGATGCGGGCCCTCGATTTCTTTCCACTTTGGCGTACTTTTTTCTCTCCTTTGTTGCACCATTTCTAACCATACATCACCTTCAAACACAAGTAGAAACAAACTTTCTCTATTCTTCGTTACCAGCATGTACCTGTCCAGCGGGCGGCTCCTTACTGGTAGCTCCAGCCGATCGACCTCATTCTCTTCACTCAGGCTAAAGTTTTCCATCAATCTCATCTTGCTAGTTTATTTTCTTGCCTTTTCCCTGCCCTTAGCGAAGCGGCAGCAACGGTGTTGGGAAAGTTTTTCAATTGCTGGGATTCGTTCACTACACTCCAGGTGTACATAACCCACACGCACAGACACACACACACACACAAACATATCCTTCACGGTGAGAACTTTATCGTAACTTATACTTATTGCTCTGCGCCTTTGCAATTCAAGTGCCAGTAAAAGTTACACAAAAACGATATCACAACATACTTCTGGCGCTCGTAATGACATTGTTGAAAAATTCATGCCAACTGCTTGTCGAAACAGACAGCTCTTTCTTTGTTTGTACATTCCCTTCCTTCTTTAATGTGCTTATTGTTTTCCCGTTAGTGCGTTAAAATCTACAAAAAAAGCTAATGATCAACTGGTAATTTCTGATAGTGTTGATGATGCAGCCGCGTGGGATTGGTTTTTACTCGCATCTTACTACAGCTCACGTTTTGCCAATGCCTCCTGCCATGATGCTAAACAAGCCACTCCCCGGGAAAAATCGATTCATTAACGTGACCAGTCGGCTGATTCGTGGCTTTATGGTGGACTCACACACTGCGCGACTCATCAGCGGTTGACACTATTTACCCTGCTAATAAGTCGTATTTACTCATGACGTATTAATATAATCGATTTACAATTATAGTTTAATTGCAATTTATGATTATCCAATTCCGTCCGCAACGAATTAAAGTTATCCTCGCTATCGGAGGGCTTCGGCTGCAGTTTTTCGAGCCTTTTTCGCTTCGTATTTGGCTCAATTATTCATATTGCAGGCTGATTGCTAGTTTTTAGCAATGATGTTCTACAAAACTAATTAAAAAATCTGTACGTACAGCCATGTGCATGGCTCAGATAAACGTAGGCACGCACAGTTGTTTGCTCCTCTGCTACTCGTGTCGATACTCCCATGGCCCTTCTATTCCTTGCCGTTCAAATTTGATCATCCCCCGTCCATTCGAGTCGAAATGGATTTTGATGGACGAATTAATTAACATTAGTTATTTAGAGCGAAATTAATAATTTCGCGAATCATCTACACGTCGCTGATGTGCGTGATTTGGTTAATTATTTCACTGGTATGCTCGAAGCCAGCAGGACTCGTTCATCGCGTATAATTATCAGAACTGTTCAAACTCTCGCAGCAAGTAGCTGTTGATGTGGTGTTTCCATGGGAAAAAATCGTGCCAAAAATAGCGCTCTTTGAAGATGCACGCTTCTCGCGGTGGTGTAATAATGTTACCCTGAAAAATGTGTCCTGTCAGTCAGGATATGATTTTGATTATTCTGTTACGCCGCTGTGCGCCATTGTGGCCCGGGACGCGAACCACGCTTGCCTGGGGGTCAAACAGACGGATTTTTATTTATCGCACCCGTGGTTCGCATTCGGGTCTGCGTTCCAGCTCGAGGTGTACAAATTAGTACTTCAACCTTGGGATCGGCTGAAACTCTACACGATGTGCGGCTGGTACACGAATTCCCCGCAGGAATTAACGGCGGCACTCGAGCGCTTTGCAGTATCATTCTTCACTTTTATTCAGATTAGCGATAATATAACGAAAGTGTGCACAATAAAGCCTAACGATTATGGCCCGAGGCTGGCAGGTAGGCAGGAAAGCTAGCCGTAGAAAACCAGAAGCGCGCAATCTCACCGTTAGTGAAAATTTAAAGCCACTTACAAAACCCTCGGAAACCCTAATAAATTTACCCGCAAATAAAGAAATAAATTATCAGCCTTATTCGCATGGGCTTTGGCTACCGCACCTTTTCATCTCGGCAAAATATCCTTCCGCTCCTTCGGAGTTGTACATGGCCGAGTTGTACAACCAAATAACCTTCATGGAACGTAATAAGTTTGAATCCCGCGATTCCTTACTGACACGCTACTGTCGATATTTTATTTCCTCTAACCCAGAGGAAGCGTAGCTGTGCGTTGCAGAGAGTTCCTGTTCCTGTTCCTGTTCTTCGCTCTAAACACTCGAGATGCCATCAGGCGAGTACTTCCAGTGGTCTGCACTTTCAGAAGGCTCATAACGGAGCTACCACCGTAGGGATCTCATAAATGGATCTCGGTCGCCGTCCACTTCAAAAGCACCCACTGTAAGAGGCGGTTTAATTCCGTTACCACTGCTGCAACTGCATGCGAGCCCTCGGACCGAGCCGGTAGAAAATATATGGAAGCTCAGATAACAAACGAACTTAGATCCATTTGTCTCAACCGTGGTTCCACCCATCTACTGTGCACAGTAAATCGTACATTAGAGTTATTATTACAGAAGGAGCGAGATGCAGAAGCCCATTTGCAAAACGGCCCGGCCGAGGGAACGTGCATTGGATTTGCAGAAATGACACAGTACGGAATGAATATTCATATGGCCAACTGAGCGAGCCCCAATGCGTCTCCTCGTGAACTGAACGGGTGGGCTCGGCACGCAGAACGGGTTGGGGAGAGCAACACCGAAGGAGAGCAGAAGGAGAACAAATATCGTATTTCTCTAGTGGACTTACATTCCACCGCCCCGATACCTGTCTTGCCAAAACATTATTTAAATGCGCGCAGCATAGCGAGCGAGCGAAGCACGGGGAGTGAAAACGAAACCGCCAAAAAGGTAACGCAAATAAAAGCGCATTTTTCCGCCACACGATACGTCGCACGCTCGCTCTGTACAGTCGGAATAAATTGAATTTGGCCATGAGGGGCTAGAACAAAAAAGGGACACCGACGCCCTCCTCCCATATGCATAGGGGGCTCGTCTGGCCAAACAAAACGCCCGGATTACGCTAAGTAAGCATCGAACTCTTCGATTACGGCCATTTCCAATGGCAATGAGTGGGGAAAAGGCGTAAAAGCACTTCGAAAGCAACGCCAGATGGGACAGCGAGGGTCCGGAAACTGGAAAGCGAAGCCCCAGGGCGGCTGATCCCGCGGCCCCGAAGATGGGAAGCAGGGACCACTGGAATCGGTCTAATCAATACCTTCCAGTAGGTCATGGAACTAGTTTCCTTTAACGACGTTACGTCTGAACGGTCTGATTACATGAATGCATAATGTAATTACCCATCCCCGTGCCGAAATGTGCCAGTATCAATTTGCACGCTATCCAAGTCGGCTATCCAGCGTTAAGGATGAATGCTAAATGGATCGTATTGCGCGCGATTATCGACATTTCTTGCCTCGTTCCACCGTCCAACGGCGGCAGGTAAGCAGATATTTATGCCCGCGTATATACGCTGTTTAGAGAGAACCTTCGCTGCGGATGGCTTCTTTGCAGTGTGCCACCCAACCGGGGCAAATGTGGTGTACCTTTTCTCCTTTTTCATTCATTCGTTGTTTTTTTTTTGTTTTGCTTTAAGCTTTCGTTAGCCGCTGAGCAAGGCGTGGAAGTTCCACGCTCGGCAAGAACCGATGTGTTGCCATTTAGAGTCGGGTGGAGTTATTTAACGCGCGATTTTGGTATTATACTAATTTCTATATGACATTTTCAGTTTATGTTCGAATGGAGCCCCGTCGACGGAGAGTGTCGATTCGATACGCCTTGTCGTTTGATCCAATTGCAATCCAACCAGCACGGGTTAGACGAGAGGTGCGCTGCACCGGTTACAGCGGTTACATTGGAATGACTCAATACCATTTGGCAGTACGCTAATCCCTAAATATCATGCAAACGGTTCAACGCGTACACCACCCACCTTCGCGAGTGCATTAATCGTTCGCCTTTACACTTGCGCTCGTTCCGTGTGGCAAGCAAGTTCACACGAAGCAATATCATTTGATTGTCGCCACGAGAAGTAGATAATTGAGGTTTTAAACGACGCCTTCGATCTGCTTGCACCCGTCACGTTCGGCTTGTTCTTGCGTCTCCGCGAATCTGGATCCATTTTCCACCGTGTAGCAGTACATACAAGCGCAAACATCTTCCAGGCATCGGTTCTGATTGGCGCAACCACAGATAAGTGCACTCCAAATAGGATGATAAAGCAATTCCTTCCCGAACACTAGCGGTGCCCGCAATTGCATCGGCATCGAATGCGATGGCATAGAATTCTTCCTTCCTTGCCGGGAAATGGAGAATTTGTCGAGGAAAACCCGAACCCGAAGTGCTCGGCAAATTTACGTTCAGTCGCATGAAATGGATTACGATAAGTGCTTTAGTGTTTGTTACACTGGCTTACCGGATGATGATGGTGGTCGTCCTCGTCGTCGTCGTCGTCGCCGTGGTCTTTGTCGTGTCCTGGTAGTGGTATGCATGGGATGCTAGTAAGCTTGCACCTCCAAAGCTCCAAAGCTCGCCTACAGTGAGCAGCCAAAGAAGAAGGTCCTTTTATGCACGGAAAGATCTCTGACAATGGGATCGGGATCGCCAAAACGCCCGGGTATAGCAGACTTTTCGATTCATTACGGGCAACGGGGTTTATTTGTCACTTAAAACTTTCTTCGGCGACTTTCGACTGCGGGAAAACTTTGACTCCTTCGCAACCCTCTATCTATTGTAATGTTAATGGTCTCCCATATCATCCCAAATGAACTTCTCCATATGGTGGTGAACTTTGGGAACAAATCGTTCAAATTCCGATTCAATCTTACTGTGACCGTCCAAATTGCCCGGCGATTGGCGAGAATTAATACTGCCAATTCTCCTTCCTGGGTTCACGCTTTGTTTGCGGCGCGGTTTCAGCCCATGCGCCGGTGGCAGCCTTCGGAAAGTACTTATACGGCTAACCACGGTTGCGTCAACGTCCTCTAAGGCCGCATAGTTGAGACCATAACGCAAACATTCAAGACACCGCATATTTTGTGTTTATAGCGTGAGTCATCAGAGGGCTGCCACAACAAATATCCTGCGTATTATTGTGGGAGCGAGTTGGAGCGAAAAAAACATCAGCAGCGCGCCCACCCGTCTGGTTCAGGTTTGCTGATGGATGCCTTTTGAAACCGGTAGCTGTGGGGTCCGGTATTCCTGGCGACAAGCAGACAAAATTTTGCTCGCTACCGCTGATACGCTGTTATGAATTCTAATTAACATCGGCAAGAAAGTGTGGACCCTTTCTGGTAAAACCATAAATTAAAAGTTTTAATTTAATTTCATTTTCATTTTTACCCGCTCGCCGAGCCGCCGAACGATGGTGGTGAGCCACGTTGAGTGGTCATAAAGCAGGACAACTGAAATGCACTTAAGGCTCAGTCGAAACTAATTTACAATGTTAAAGTTTTCCATTGCGATATGCGCCAACGCAGGGGTGGGCTGCCCAGAATCAACTACGCAGAATCAACCCTTCTGCAGCAGGAAAATGAGGCGCGGGAACTAACCGCAACACGCCTGGAAAACGGCCGCGTCAAGAAAGACATAAAAAATCTCCATTTCTAGAGTGGAAAGATAATTTTTACAACCTCAAAGTTCGGCGTGACTTTTCACGCCTGCATTCGCAGCGTAGCAATGAAAGAAAGCGGAAAAGGCTAAGACCACATTTCCTCCCGTGTTTGGTGCTAACAAAAAATAAAAGAAAACCGGTGAGGGAAACAGGGAAACTTTCCGGATCCGACCGACGAAAAAAGTGCCCTGACTGACAGCAAGAGGAGGAGAGAGCAGGCTGATCGCAAACGCGCACGCTTTTGCACAGAGCGTATAAATGGTTCAAAGTTCCGTTCTGCTAACTCGAAGTAACAGACAGCGGGCTTCGAATTCCTCTACTTGCATGCCAGATAACGACCGTTTCGATAAGAACCCGGGCATGGGAGCAGCATATCTCCCCGGTGCACCTTCTCCATTTCACGGCTCCGTCAATATTTTATCCAGCCGCAGCTGAAGTTTTTCTTCGCAGCCTTACACACACATACACACCTAATGCTCGATTGCGTAAGAAGCAGGAGTTCATCTAAGGACAGGAATCTTGCTTTGATTAACAAATTCCTCCCCTACCATATACGTCAGCAAGGCGCAAAAGGTGCTCGCGGTAAATCGCGCGCCCTTAATCATGAACGTGAATCACCACACCGCGGCCGCTGAGTAAAACGGACAATAAATTCCCTCTGATATTTTTATCCCATAATTGATATCGTCCGAATTTTCTCCACACACACACACACACACTCTTTCACATATACGAACAGCTAAATAATTAATGATTCTTTTGCGGCTTTGGCGTCGATCGGCGTAAAAAGTGGCCGCGAAAGAGAGCGGTCTCGAGACGGCCCTGCTTTCCTTCTTGCTGCTCATTAGAAACCTCACTTACACGCCTAATTACACCGGCGCCTTCCAGCGCCTGGCGTTGAGCCCGGCCTAATCCAATCTCATTTTTCGTTGTTCGTCGTGCCGACCAAAGTGCCAGCCAACGCACGCGCTGCCTTCGACGACCAAGCCAGCCCGTCGTAGCACGGAAAGTAAAATTCCCCGGAATGGGATTAGTGGTGGAGAGAAAGTGTGTAATGAAAATAGAACGTTGTGATATAATTCGATAAACAGTAATAGGCTTAACGACAACGACGAATAATAGAAATGCTCGTTGCAATTAGGTAATCGCGACCGAAAATCTTCTGTGAACGCCCTGAACGCAGCTGAACTCGAGCTCTTGCTTTATTTCACCGTCTGGAACGCGGTGGGGCTGGAAGCTCAACAATAGACAAAAAAATTCGTTCGAGAACAAACTACGTTTGCAAAACATTCGGGAACACATTCCAGTCGGGAGCAGTGAATGGAATGGTGACGCGTGCCCGATTCGTCGGTACACCTGGGAATGGGTTGCATCTGTCAACTTTATCTGCATAAGCCTTTCTCTCGCCCATCTGATCCCCTGGCAAACAACGGCGCTGGTTGGCCTGCTGGCGAAAGCCGATCAAATAGACATGCCACGCCGTATGCACTGTTTGTACATTGATGTGCGCGCATGTTCTTAATGTGCCATCGTGTAATCCAGCTCTCCTGCAGGTGGCCCTGATTAAACACCAATCTGTGATAGCATTGGGGAGGGGAATTACAATCATACAACCACTGGGGGGACAGGTGATTAAATCCAAGGAAATACCCCCAAAAATGTCATACACAATTTCGGGAAAGCTGTCCCGAACCGTGATAAAGAATCGCTGCCAGCCCACGTCGAGGACGCGCTGCACCCGTTGCTGTTAGATGATGGTTATGTCATTCCGTCTAAACGGGATTACCTGATAAAACATTTTGATAGCATTCCTGCAGCTGCACGCATTTACACATTCGGCTTCCCCGCCGACACCAAGCGCGTGCCAAGAGCTATGCTTCTATGCTGAGCGGTGGTTTCATAACGTGTCGTGCTAGGATGCAATAAACTGAGCACCTCGTAGGATACGTCATAGCAGCGAGGATCGAGGAGCGAGACAGGGCAGGACGAGTGAAATTGTCAACAACTTGGAATTCCAGATGTGTGAAACTATTCCTTGGGACCCCGATATGTTGCAGATAAACGGCGTAAAAAAACCCCTTCCAATCGTCGAATCAGAGCGGCGCAAACGAGGGTCACGTACGCAACATAACACCCACAATCTTATGCTCGACAACGATGCCTTTGCGCCGCGCCACATTTTGCCAACATTCGAGCCAGTAGTAGTGTCTGCACGGAACTGTGCGGATGCTTAGAGCACGTAATAAATATATAGTACTATAAAGAAAGGGAACAAACATATGTACCACGGTGGCGTTGAAGCCCATGAAAAGCGATCCCCTTCCAGAAGGGTGCCAGAATTCGCACTGCGAATATCCTTCCAAGACCCTTCTCGCTCTTGTTCTCTCTCTCTCTCAAACACACACACACTCACCCAACATATGGCGCGCAGATTTTGGGGAATAATGTGTACGCCACGTCAACTGCAAACTTTCGCTAAAATCCTTCCATTCTAATAAGACCGTCCTCTTGCTTCGCCAACGCCGCGAACTGCTTTCTTGCGTGCCTGAAAGCTGAAAGCATCATTCCACTGCACGGTGGAATTCTTTATCTGTGCACACACGCCCCGTCCGCCAAACGCAACGATTTTCGGTACCCGCGTGAAATTATCGCTCAATTGAACGCTTTGTTGTCGGGAACCGGGAAAACCCAATCGATTCGATAATTTTCCTCGCGTACGGCACGGCGAGATTCCCGTTTCGGGTTGGGCCAGAAAAAGAGACTCGTTATGCGGAACACGGGGAATCGAGGTGAGCCCGCGAAAATTTATGGCCGTGGTGAATATTCGGTGATTGCAGGAGGCAAGCCAAATCATCCGGTGTTGCAATGCCGCAGCAATCCGTTTTTCCCTCCATCGCAAACGGGGCTTGGTGGGGTGGGTAGGTGTCGAGCCGGAAAGGGTGCAAATGAAGGGCCAAATTTGAATCAATCCAAAACCGATTTACTATTTGCTAACAATGATCTTTCCCGCACTGAGCCAGCCGAAATATTGTTATTGTGCATGCCCAGACCCAGACCAGCCGTTCCAACGTAACAAAGAGTCCGCATGGGGGGACCGCTGAAATGTTGGAAATATGACTTCATGGTGTGGCGGTACCGTGGTTTGACATCGTTTGGCACGATTGGATTAAAAGCTTCCATCCGTGCGGACCTATCACCTTCAAAACACCGCCCACGCGTGAGCCTACGTTGCCACGCGGGGTAGGCGAACACATGCGCTAGCCACGTAATCTAGTTACCGATGGCACGCAAGCATATTTCTACGCCTGCCGGCAAGTTTCTTGTTGCTCGGACAAAGGATGAAAGTGCGACGGGTTTGCACTTTTTTTTCTGGCGACCACCGTTTGTATCCTCGTTAGCGAATTCAGTGCGGTGGGCGGCAAACGATGCCTGAGGGCCGTTGGACCGGACTTGGGCGCTGCTGGTCCTTAGCGTATGATTAGCGCCACCGTAACACACGCCACGTTCACCGGGCTGCGCTAATGCTATCCACATAACGAGGGCAGTCAATTTTTGCCACCCTCAGATCGATAAATTCCTGCTGCACATTATCGTTCTTACGCGCGCCGCACACTCCCGGAGTTCGGAGATTTTACGCCGAAATTTTCCCCATCGACCAACCGCAGCCAAAAATCTCTCCACCAGCGAAATGAAGACGGATGAAGTGTAAAGCGGCGAATCGCGTACGTCCGCAAGACGGACAACCAGGCGGGAACAACGCCGCGCCCAAAGGCGGAAAGCATTTACCCACGTAAGCTGCCCTTTTAGTCGCCATCCGTGGCGTAGACGGGCGCAAATTCCTGCGGTTGTTTCCGTTACGTTGTAATTAAAAAGGCATGAAAAGGATTTCGCTAATCTGCTGGCTGTTTATTTATTTGTTCTACGTTGCGAAGGGCGCGCTAGGAGCCGGAGCGGTTCGAATAATTTGCATTCTTTCGACGAAACGAAAACGAACTGGGAAAAACTGCAACTTTCGTCGGTCGGTCGGTCGGTCAGGGTCTCTCTGTGCCGTGGCATTAGATTCGACGGAACGCAATTACACGGGGCCGCAACGAGGCGAATCGACTCTAATCGGATTTGGGTCCAAATAATTTATTGAATCATTTAGTGCGATCTTCGTTCGCTAAATTTGAAACCGCTTTTAAGTGCGCGCTTGTTTTCATTTAGTCCATCTTGGGAAAGAAAATTCACCGATTCCCATAGCGTAGCGTTCGCCAGCTGTTAGCGTTAAGGTGTTTGTATCAACATTCACACGCGCTTTTATGTTATCGGGTCTGTGGCTACAACCCTACACTTTTTCACACAGGGACGGGCGTCACGGCATTTCGTTGACCAGTTTACGTTAAATCGCGATCAGACCCCCACTGTTCGCAAACAACACGCAGCAACAAACTGCCCGCAAAACAGTGTGGATACGCTCGACCGTTTCCGCCTAACGCCAGAGGACCAAAATCGCCACACCAACCCGGCAAATCACGATGACGCACCTCGCTAGCCGAGCATATTTCGCAAAACCCACCGTCAGTGTCGGTGTTCAGCCCAGCCACCCCAAGCATACCGTGCGTTCTCTGGCGCTAGGACACTCCGGTCCCGGTGCAGTCCCATTCGCACCTTACCGGCTTTAACCGAACCCCAGCGAAGTGGGCAGGATTTGCTAAAATTCACTGGACTTAAAATATTGCACCGCTTTGCTTTGTGTGCTGCAGTGTTGTGTGTCGAGTTCTGAATATGCGGTCGGATGAGTAAATGGCCGGCGTTGAACCGAGAAGTCAAAACCACTAAGTTGCCCTTATTGCATTTGTCCGTCCGTTCGTTCCGCCAGCCAACACCATCGCTCGTTGGGGCTTTCCATCCCATTTGCCTCCACCGCCGACAGAACGTTCTCGCTCGTGCCGGTGCCTCGGTCACAGCCATTTTAAAAACACTTTAACTTTCGCTCCTTGCAAAACACTTGCCTTACAGTAAATGCGCGCGGCGTGCCAACCAGCCGTTGGCTGTGACGATGACCATTGTGTGCAGAGCCGTGCAGCTTGGTTCACCGGCACTCGTCTGCTGGAGAGCAGTGAAATTATTATCGCCTCTCTGGCCAACACTCCACGGCACAACTGGCCCGATACCGCCGGTCATAAATTCTCATTCTAAACCGCTTTCTGGCAGCAATTTCAAGACAAATTTCACAGTTGCCACCTTCGAAGTGTCTTCAATATTTTATCCACCCAACAAGGCTAGTGTTCTTCGTCTCCTTGCGTCCTCGGCACAGGCATCCTTTAATTGCGATTGAACCATTTAACAGCTGAGAGCTTCTAATTCAAACACACACACACCCCGATTGCACTAGATTCTGTAAGATGCCAATATTCGCCTAAAGTACTTCCCGACAATGGCCGCAGCGGCACACAGTACATGGAAAAGACATTGAGTAAACGAAAACAATCATTTCGTGCAGCAGAACATCCCGTCATCTCGTGGCGTGTAGACGTCTCCCGTTCGGAATTTTCGGAAAGTTCATTGCCATTAGGGTCGGAACTTTTACGATATGCATGCAACAAGGCCACTTTCACACGCTTGCGGCAAGCGGCGTTGTCATCGCCAGCACCGCAGCGCCATATTGCTGTGTGAAGTATCCACAGCGAAGAATGGGAAGGCCTGATCACCAAGTTCCGTGACCGGTCAGATAACATGACGAGACCTAAGATAAAAACTTTTGCAACCTGCGCAGGTTTGCCGGCTCAGCATCGAAATTGAACGACAGCCTGGCGGGGTTGGTCTCATGTTGTGCCCCAAGTATTTGTACTCCCACGTTAGAGCTGGAAACAGTATCCTGGTTTCCTGGAATGGAAACTTCAGACGGCAATAACACCCGGAGCTAATCGTTAAGCATGGAGTCCCTTCAACGCCACCATGCCTACGCTCAACGACTCAATGCACTCATAATGTGAAATTGTTCTTTCCTATCCACAGTGACTCGTAACTCCGTTTAAAGCAAACACTTGAAAAAAAAACGCTATCTTTGTATCAATGGGTAACGCTCTGGGGGAACTCGCGCCAGCTGACCAACAACGAACGGTGAAGGAAAAAAAACTCTCCTGCAGATTGACAACATGATTACATTCAATTATGATTAATGCGCCAATCTACAGTGTAAAAACCCATGAAGTAATTTCTTGTATCTCTTCCTTCCATCTGTCCTGTCGCGCATACTTTCTCTCGCATTTTCCTTCTTTCTCATTTATCTTTCATGCACATTCCTAGTATTGTACTGGATGAATTTCTCTCTCCTACGCGCACAAAATGATAGAAAAATGGAAATGAGCTAAGGTGGCTAGTTTAAGGACAATAGAGCAACCTTAATTTTCGTTCTTTATTCTTGTTTTCAATGTTTTTCCGCAAACAAAATTGCTCTATAAAAACACA
Source organism: Anopheles nili (assembly GCF_943737925.1). Lineage (NCBI taxonomy): Eukaryota > Metazoa > Arthropoda > Insecta > Diptera > Culicidae > Anopheles > Anopheles nili. Next base: position 553,156 of record NC_071292.1, read on the forward strand.
ATAGCCACAAGGATGAGACTGACGATGACGCTCGCCTACGGCTGCGCCCCAGGAAGATATGAAAATTTATGCTTCAATGTCCCACAAATTTACCATCGTTATCTTTATAGAACGGCGTATCTTCGCCCGTCCCGTTTGGCAGGCAAAGTCCTCGGGTGCCTCGGTCAGACAGTTGCTAAATAACGAACGAACGGACGAAAGACTGCGTTCATTATCATTTGTTTGCATTTATTTATTGCGGAGCATTACAAGATTTTTCACTGCTGACGGTGTTCCTTCAACGGACGCTACTTTTTGCTTTAGAAGCTTGCACTCGGGCTTCGACGCGCGGTTGTTGTCACTAAAAGGTCGCAAGCTACTATCATATCTTCAGCAGCAGCAGCAGCAGCAGTAGTTCCATTTTTGGAAGCAGAAGAGACAACTTCCTTCCAGGTGCTTCGCTTGAGAAACTCCTCCGCAACGTCTATTGATTGTCCGCCCTATCAATTACGGTCTAATAAGAGCAGCATGTTTTAGCAAACTATTACCACCGCTAGCGCCTCAGCCTTTCAGGATCACTAGGACCATCCGGTTCCGAAACCTTCGCTGCCCTTTTCCGGGCAAAACTTTGCTGCGAAACCGAAAACTGCAACCATTTCGGGATTCGAGAGAGGGTCCTATTTAATTAAATTTAATTTTCATGCGGAAAATTTAATTTCGCCTCGCATATGGCCGAAACAGCTCATTACAGACACGCCGCTCACCTCCCTGTGAGGGTAGAGGAGGATATTAAAAATAAATGTTTCAAATCTCACTGGAACATACACACACACCACAATTCCGAATACACACTCAGACGCTCCGATAAACGGGAGCGGGTGCTATTCATTGTCCTTTAATTTTCCCTCAATCTTGGCCCACGCAAACGTCCGGTTTGCTGGTCGAAGATTTGGTGAACGGCACCATGACGTGGCACTTTCCCCATCGGAAAGCGACACTGGTGTCTGACCGGGCTCACGCAGCCTTCTCTGATAGCTCGAGCGAAAACTCTATTCCGATTTATACAACGGCTACTTTGACCGATCCTGCCTAAGGCGGCAGACTAAACAGACAGCGATAAATAGGCTTTTTACTCGGTGGGATAAATATAGCCGCATTGTTCGTTCCCTTTTGATTTATTTTCCACCACATCATTGCAAGCGTTCATCAAAACGCGCTGATACCTGATGTAGTGTATCGAACGTCATTATTTAGGCAATCGAAGGGCATTATTATTTATTTGAACGGTAGCCAAGGTCAACATTCGCGGAGCAGAGAGAGTGCTGCCATTTATTTATTGTTTGTTTTCAGTCCCGCGGTTGCTGTCGCGCATTTGCTACCCCATCGTCTTACTTGACAACCCTCTTCAGTAAGGCTTACTGCGACTTACAACGATGTGAAGGAATCACTTGACGCTTTGCGGGCTTGGAATGTTTTTTTGTCTCACTCGGGAAGCCTTTAAAAATATCCGCTTCTATCGACTTGAATGACGGTTATTAAAACGTATCCATAGCGCGACGGAGAGACAGCAAAACAAAACAAAACAAAACAAAATGAACGGTACGAACGAAAATCCGCAGTGACGCAGTTTCGCAGACCTCTGCCTTAGATTAGAAGGATGAAAAAATCGCAGAATAAGGACATGTTCAAAATGAGCGCTCCGTCGTCGTGTCAACACGTCGGAAGGCGAGAGCGAGAGCCGAAAAGGGCCAGCAAATCCTTAGCTCAGCTCGTCTCGCATTACCGTCGCCAGGGTGTTCTGGTGGCGTAGGCACCGTGGCTACGCAGAAACACCTTCCACGTCCAACCGAACTGCTGCTGTTTCTGCTGCAGGCACTACGGACGAACGCGGTGGCAGGATCTCCTTCATGTGCCGAGTCCACCACCGCCGGGGGAGACTTCCGTGCCCTGGCTAAAGGATTTTTTGCCCTCGCTGCAGCCCTTATTTATCTGACGTGTTCATTTTCCCCCGGGAAATGGCCAGAGCAGGCTCCTCGTGCCGGCCCGGAAACGATACCGTCGAGAGCAACAGTAAACGCTACCGAGAAAGGACAAACGTGATAAAAATGCTTTCAACAGATGAATTATATAATAATAAAATATATAAACTTTTTATAACTTTGCCTTCTGTAGTTTAGCCTGGGATCGCTCCTCCGGTTCGGCTCCCGGGGTTCCTGCCGGACAAAGGAGCACAACTAAACAACCGAAGCGGCGGACACGCCGGCTCGCAGGACCTCGGTGGCCCGAGGTGGTGGGAATGTGCAGAGTAATGACTTTAATAACATTGAGGAAACTTATCTGTCGGCGAGAGCGACGGTACCAACACCGCTCCCGACGAGGGCACCAGGCTGAAACGGACGGAGCGAACGGAAGCATCGAAAGAATAAACCCGGAACTGCCCGGACACCGACAGTTTCCGTTCTATTGTAATGCTCCACTTTTCCCAGTCGAGAATCGCCCAACTTTAACCATTTCACAATGCCATTTTTCGCCGTGCGACTTTCGATTAACTGGCCGGTGGGAGCGTTGAGCTTTTGTCGTGGCAGGAGGGCCAGCTTCATTTCCTCTGCGGTCTCCCGTTGACTGCTTTAATTTTGACACCCACAGATGAAGGAAATACAAGAGGGCATCTCACCAACCGGCTGGACGTGAGCTTTTGTCCCACGGGCAAGACATTGTCGTGGAAAGCCTGTGGAAAATTGTCGAACCGTGTGTGTGTGTGTGTGTGTGTGTGTGTGTGCACGCCCGCTTAGGTGGGAAATCGAGCACGAAATAGCTGGTGGGCAGTAAATCAAATAACACTTTTCCGATGCTTTGTAATCCATCGATCATCTCACTTGTGCAGCATTTATCCAATTCTCCAGCCTTCCAAGGGCAGCCCTTCGGCGAACTCCGGGGGCTATGATGAACGATCGGTGGCAACTCCTCCTCTCGTTTTGGGGCGGAATGGTAGCAGCGTAAAATAACTGTATAAGCATCCTGCTAACTACATGAAAAATGACACAACTTTTCCTATTGCACGACCTACGGGGGACAGAAAGTAAACTAACGTCGAAGGGCACCACCCCCCTAAGGGCTGGTCGGGTGGGGTGGGTCTGGGTAAAGAATACTAGCGTCATCAAATGCGGCGTAAACATCCGGAAAACCAGACACGTAGCAGGTCGTTTGTACTTTCACTTCTGCGGGTATGATTACAGAAACCATAAATCTTGGATATTGCTATCGGAGGGACACAATGAAGAAACAACGGTGCGCACGAGGCTCTTTCCCCCTCGCTCACTCTCGCACGGCGTGTTCGCGTATCAACACACACACACACACTCACGCTCGCTCGCGAAGCCCAGTAATGGGACACAAGAGGACGCCAGCCTGGGGCCACTTCCTAGGCACGCCTTTTACCACCGTGTCCTGGAGGCGGATGGGCGAACTGCGAGGGCCCCCGATATTTATCCCACCTTCGAGTATGACTTTCTGCTGCCGCTGCCGCAAAGTCACCACATAAATAAAATGACATTATTTGCTGCTCTTTCGTTCATTTTTGCTTTGTCCTTGTTGTCGGACCTGTGTCACGCTGCCAACACCGCCGACGCCGCCGGACACCATTTCCAACACCATTCGCTCACCGGTGCGTGTGCGTGTGGCTTGGAAAGTGGAAGAAGGATCGACGAGGGAGTGTTCTCTTCCTGTCCACACCGCCTCCCTCTCCCCTGTCCAAAAGGCCGTCCTATTTTTACTTCCTGCAGCATCCGGTCTCGCACGCAAACCGGTGAGAATAGAACGAATGTCACCCGGCACGAATCCATGGCACACTTCGTGGTGTCGTCACGGAAACAGCGGTAGAACGATGTGAAAGATATTTGACATTTATTTGGCAAATAAAGTAATTGATTGATAATTCCCAGCCGGACCCCAAAGGATTCTCGGACACCCCCGGCCACGTGGTTTCTGATTCTGGGTTTTCGCCGGCACGCGAGGCAGCTAGCAGACAGGGACGGCGAGATCATTTTCCCGCAACAGCACCATTAGTTTGGCATCAATTACGCGTTACATCAGCTCGGACGTTTATTAATTTGCCACCGTTACACACACTATTAGCACAAACCCATTGCCTGGGGGTGCTTTCTCGGAATCTTTGTGGCCCTATGCCTCATAACACGGACGTCCGGGTGGTCCTCGAACAAGGATACATTCATACATTCGTCTTCACGCGCACGTCCTAATTGCGGCCTTCGCTGTTCGTTAGTTTTCGGACCAAAGTGAAACGATAAAACACACTTCCTGTGTGCTTCCTGTCGTCACACCTTCGGGGGTGGAGGCGTTCTCTACTCACCTTTCAGCACACCGTGTCCTTTTCGGATCCTTCGGATGAAAATTGGAGAAAATCGCAACAAAGCCAGCTGCTGATGGTTATTATCATAATGGATAAAATTACTTTATTCTTCAGTCACGTCTTCGTCCTTTCTTGCTCGTTGTTCATACGGGCTCGTATGGAATAAGTAACAATTGTCTAAAAGAGTACTCAACGCACTCCGCACCGTGTTTCGGACGCAGTTGCTTTCGCTTTCTCCGCTATCGCAAGTTATTGTATCTGAGTGTTGAGTGTGTGCGCGTGTATGTGTGTGCATGTAGGTGTGTATAAATTCATTTCTTGCTTCGTTTGCTATCGTTTGTTATCTAAAATCCTCGTACTATTTGGGGGAAATAAAAACATTAGCAACAATTTGGGCACATTCCGACCTGCCAGAATCGTTACGGTCGAATTCTTTTACAATATGTACACGTGGTTTGGTTTTTTGTTTGTTTTGTTTTATACAAGAGATATCGAATCGATTTTGCGACACACTTATCCACGAATAAACGGAGTGAAAAGTTTTTCTTTGCTGTTGTTCAAATATTCACTGGTGATATGTTTAATGTATGTTTTTTTTTCGTTTCGTTTCAATTTTTTAAGTATGTTTTCTTTGGGAGAACAGTGAAAAAGCACATCGAGATATTACTTCATTGTGTCGTAGTGATATGATTCGTTTTTTTTCTCTCCTGCTTCATCATCCTTCTTCATCCATTATGCCTGACATCCAACCGGTCTTCGGCCCGTCATGCCTGTCTCACACAGGAGGCTTCCATCGCCGAACGAACAGTGAGAATTATCTTATTCGCCGTCAATTGGCCCGTCGCGGATCGAACAATGGCGTGTGATATGCATCATCTTCGCGTAGCGCGTAAATCGGCCGCCCAGCGCCATACGTTCGGTTATCGGTTATTTTAGGCAACGCCTTCACCCACGCGCTTCATTGCGAGGAATTTTCCGGCTGTGGGGACTCGGGACAGCTTTGGGCAGCTTTTATTTTTGGCAACCGGCGCAAACGCAGGGCGGCGGAGTCAGCACCGGGAAAGGGGTAGACGTGTCGGGGTCGAAAAGGGTCGACCCGTTTCGGGACGGAATGTATTACAGTGAATGATAATAAAATTGTTATAGTTGAAGAGCGAGACAGCGAGAGAGAGAGAGAGAGCGATTTGTTTGGATTGTGCTCGCGGACTCGTGTTCGTATTAAGTTGCATTTAGGCCAACGGCCAGCCGGTCGCGGTCAGCAGCATCAGGAGCAGCCAGCGCAATGTAAAATTCAGGCTCGATGAATATTTATTCGCCAATGCATCGCCGCTCGCCGCTGAAATGGGATCGTCGCGCGCAAGGAAGCGAGAAAAAGAAAGGTGAAAAACAAAAAAAAACACAGGGAAACAAAAGGACACTGTCACGGTTGCGCGTTCCTCGCGTTCATTTCCATACGGGCCGAGCCCAGAGGCCCTTCCGGCGAAAGACGGCGCGAAATTTGCGCCATAAAGAACCGCGTTGCGGCGTGTTTCGCGTGTACTTACCTTGAACCCGGTCCGCTCGCGTGTCGCTCGAAACGGCTCGTCGGGACTCGAGCATTGGCGCTTTTTGAATCTTTTCGCCCACCGCACTCTCCTCGTTGCTCTTCCAGTACACGGTCGAGATTGTGGCGAGGCACTGCGAATGCGAGGGAGAAATTTGCATGTTTTAGACATTTTTCTTTCCCTCCCCGTCCCACACCGTGCGCTTCTGACGCGCCGGAACTGCTCCTACCTTGAGCTTCATATCGCCTCGCTTGAAATGTTTTGGCTTGGCACGGAATTCCAGCCCCAGTATGGAGGTTTCCAGCTTGTCCGGTCCGGACACGATGGGTTCGAACCGCTTCAGCATCGAACCGTCCGCCGGCTCATCGTTGATGCGCCACGCAAGCTGAACCGCGGGTTTCGATCGGCCAGATGTGCAGTTGACTTGCACGATATCGCCGACCTGGTAGCGCGGTTTTCCGCCCGTGATGTACGGATCCTCCTCGGGCAGGACTGGCCGGATGCAGGGGGAACACGCACCGGAGGTTACAATCGAGGGAACGGTGCAGTTTCGCGGACTCTACTCACCAACCACCTGCATGTCTCCGTGGTCCGAGACCGTCTGGAAGGAGGGCGCTTCGGCCGACACCTCGCATCGATACTTGCCGGTCGAGGAGAGATCGATCGGGTCCAGTTCCACCTGCTCACTGGTCGAATTTTGCAGCTGCAGACACAAGAGTGAATCGGGGGCAAACAATCAACCTTCCGCTGCTAAACCAGGGCCATGGTCATCTCTACTCACGTCCACAATGATACCGGGTTGGGGGAAAACCGTCCCGGGTGGGACGTCTCTTGGCACATAACGATAGAACTCGTGTCCATCCTTGTACCACTTGACCGAGTACAGCGCCTCACCCTCCATGTCGTAGTGACACTCCAACCTCACCGAACGGCCCTTTATGGCATGCTTTGGCACCCGCACCTCCGTCAGCATGATACCTGAAGCGAATTCTTCCCGTTACCGACAGGGAGGTTTAAGATTACGAAATTAATACCACACAACTGCATCATCACACAATGTCCTTTCTGTGCTGGGCACTGATCTGTGCCAGCCACATCCGTTTGATCTTCGTTTTTTTTAATTACGCACATCCACTGGGACACGAAAAGGATGTCGTCTTATCGCAGACACTTACCTGCCGCCAAGAAGAAGAAGAACTGCAAAATTACTATCCAACACCACATCTCGTGCATTGTTTTCTAATTTTCCAACAACCTGCAGTGTACGCATACGTGCTCATATCGTTTCATCAGCGGTAATCCACATAACATAAGCCCATGGTATCATTTTTTAATTGATCACTAGCTCCACTCTTCCAACCTCATAAACACCCACACTCTTTCGCTTTCTCTCTCTTTCTTCCTTTCTCATGCACTCTCTCTCTCTCTCTCGCTCTTTATCTCCCTCTCTCACTCTTGATTCGTGTGTCTCGCTCTCGTTCGTTCGTTTAAAATTTTTGCTACAATTTTTCTTGGCTATGTTCGCTGCGTTCCGAAGCACAAGCACTCGGAGGACCTCACGTCCAATAGTACGCCAGTAGTAATCGATTATTGACAATCACTTGAACAGATCGCTCACTTGTTAGTTGGCTGACAGTGCTATGCACCATTCATCATCGGCATTGGAAGGCAAACATCACAATTCGCGGCACGAAGTGCATCAACCAGCAAATGCATGCGCTGCACTGCAGGAACAATGGAATCAGCAATTTCTAGTCGTCGTCCCACTCGTTTGGTGTTTGTTTTTTTTTTTGTTGTTGCGCCTGACCGCAGTCTCACGGATTCGTTCACGCACGAAAATCACACACAAACCGCCGTGCACGGACACGCGGGCCTTTTGTCCCAACGCTGGTAACTAACGAACTGCGAGACCCAACGCGACCGACTCGCTCTGTCGTCCTCTGTGCCGTTGGTGCTCGGGAATGCCGCACGATTGTGGTCCGGTTTACAACCGCGCTTCCGTTTCTGCTACCGATGGTAGGCGTACGGTGCCCATTTAGTTGGGGCTACGCCGAATCAGCTAAACCCTCGAGGATGTCCCTCGAGTCTCAGAGATGCTCACTCGTACTCGTAAAAGGAAACACTCCACCAAAACACCATGACGAACTGCCCATTCAAGCACGCAGCTAAAGGTGTCCAGCAAAAACACACACCGTCCAGGCTTCGTCAAGGAGTCCGAGCCATTTCAATCCGATTTGGAAATGGACGGGCATTTTCAGAGACGAACGGGAGAAATTTCTATTCTCGGGTGGCGCACGCGCCCTGCGCACGCTCGCTGGGAAAAGTGAGTGCTTCGGGGGTTGCCAGCAACACCAACAACTAAGGGTCTCAATCGCTCTCAGCGTGTGTGGGTGGTTGTGGGTGGACGGATGTGCTGCAGCAGCGCGGCGTTTTGTTGTTCTCCCCGTAACAATGCGATCGGAGCGCGCTCTATCAATCAATTAGCCCTTCCGATTCCGACGCCAGTTACCGTCAACCTCCATTAACATTATTATTTGCAAGCCGCGGTTGCAAAGCGAAATGCCCCTCATCCCAAGCCCCGCCCGCACAAGCCAAGGGGTCATTTTTTATATGCGTTTGGTCGCTCAATCGTTGTCGCGGGCGGAGTCGAATCAAAGCCTTCATCATCATAAATTAAGCGATCGCAACCCTCATCGCTCCAGGGCCACTCCTCGGCGCCGCGCCGGTCGAAGAAGTCAATCAAGACGTTGTGACATTTATGGTTCCACCGTTTCGGAACACACCAAACGGATGTTGTTCTGCTTGGTCCGGCATGAAAACGCGCCACTCTTCGGTGTGAATGAAGATGGTCCCACGGTGATGGAGCCCGAGGTGAACGTAGGTGTGGCTACGAATGGGGCGTTTGTATTTTTGTTTCCACAAATTTATCGTTTTTCCATCCATCGATGTGTGAGGGTTGCGTTTCCGCTTGGGTTTGTAGCCCTTGTAGCTTTTTTTTTCTTTTGGTTCAATAGGTCTACAGAACCCGTTACTGCGCTGCACCGAATTTGTTTCTCTTCGCGAACACCCCACACGAACCCGAAACCGTAACATTCACTTGATTGGCATTAAAAATCAAATTTATGATCCATCTCCGAAATAGTTTATTTTATCTCCCTCCTCTTCGTCTGCTCATGGCGGCACTGCGCTACACCGCACTAGAACTAGCGTTCTCGCTATCTATCTGCATTTTCACAAATATTATCCAACCTGCTCGGTAATCAACTCGGGGTGCCACAGAGGAGATGGTACATCACAGCCAGCCACCCGACTGCGTCGTCAATCGCGCACCGTCCATAGTGTAGCATAAAACCGCATGAAACCATTTTTCGTTGGCAGACCCTCCACCTCCAGCTTTTTCTTTTTTATTGCACCCCATCGCTGCACACCATCGCACCTAGCGCACTATCCGAGGGTGGCAGGGGGGCGCATAAAAAATGCAAGTGCATCGGAATCGATTTTTCCAGTTCAACGAAGGATTAAATATATTGCCTCTACAAACGCGCTTTCTTTCGCTCCATGCGTAAAACTGGAAATAGCGAATGTATCACGCAACGCTGTAGTGAGCGTGGAGTAGTGAAGAGTTTTCCAAAATGGAAATAAAATTCAAAAAAAAAGAACGAACGAACCCATCTCTCCCGTACCGTATCGGCTTTATCGGGGGGTAGTAAAGTAAAAGCACGCTCCACCTTCTCTCCGCCCACGCCACTCGCATCATCCCCTAGGGGCGTCCGAGGGTGCGCCTCAAAGCGATCAGACACGGGTGATTTATGATAACATGTAACGCGTTCGAAACACAGCCCTGCGATAATGCACCATTGTCGCAACATTGGCAGGCCGGCTTAAAGCAGGTCCACGGACTCTACGGGTCACTGATTAATCCATTATTGCTTCATTGTCAAAAGCCATGAAAAATGAAGCCTTTCGAAAGTGTATGCCTGAGATCTCCAACTCCTGTGTAGAGCCACGATCCCCAATAGTGTGTCCTTGTTCCTTGGCAAAAGCATCTGTCAGCCACTGGTACGCGAATCTAATTCCATGCACCAAAAGATGCGCGTCGTGATCGGTGATAGCGCTTCGGAGACGACGCCATACGCAGAATCGCTTCTTGGCGCAGCCCATTTCCAGTTCAATTAAACAATTAAGGCTCGAGCGAACGAATAAATTGATGCCAATTAGCCTTGTCCAAAAAATCCCCATCCCCTTCGCGGGACTTCTAAGCGCCAAATCTACATTTGAATCATTCGCAAAACGACGCTCCTGCGTGCCTAGACGGGGGTCGTTCGCCGTCGTTCGTTCGTCATGTCGTTTCACTTGGCAAATCGGAACGAAAGGATCTCTGGCCGGGTTATGCGCGATGCGTTATGCTCCATTCGTGACGATCGTGCCGCGGCGTGTTAAGTGGAAAATGCTTCTCCGAGAAAAACAAACGTCCCAAGCCGTCCGTAGCCCGGGCGCGAGACTGCGGTGTTGATAAACTTCTGCAATCAAATCACCGGACTGAGCCGCCACCCAGCACCCGTCGGTTACTTTGCACACTTTTTGAAATCTTCTGGCTGTAACGAACGGTAAAGGGAATGCCAAAAGCGGACCGCGGCTCGGGTAATGAAACAATGAAAAAGGACATGGCGCTACCGGCACGTCACGTAATTCTGATGGAGACAACTCTTTTTCACCTAGTTAGTGCATTGCTGATGTACGTGACTGGAGACAAAAGAAGAGCGCACACTAGGATGAGCGCTTTTGTTTCGTCTGAAGTGCTACGCGGCCCTCATGGCCCTTTGCGAGTAGCTCATGTGTGTGTGTGTGTGTCTGTGTGTCATTGGGGAGCTTTTTTCATGCAAACGTTCGTTCAACAACCCCTTTTTGCAGCGCGCGCTTTGCAGGCACGGAGCGGCGTAATGCAATATTATTATTTGATCCGATGTCCGTTTGCGGGCGTCTTCTTGGCGCATTCGTCGCTCCAGTTACAGAACGAATGTAACGAACGTAATAAAAGCCGTCGGTGGAGGAGACAGGGCGGTCTGGGATGCGAGAAAAAAATTAATGCCCGTGAATCATCGCCGCCGTGGCTTCGGTTTCGAGCGAACTAATATGGAAGAAAGAGCCCCGCGAAGGAGAAAAGGAGCGTTGCATATTAAATTGCTGGCGTGTCCAGCTGATCCCACCGAAACTACCGAAGGGGTCTCAAACCTCCTTTGTTGCAGCCTGTCTTATCTGGCCACACGTTGGCCCGGCGTTGTTTGTGTTCACGTCTAATAACAGCTGTTCTCACCTTCATATTGCAGCGAAAATGCGGTGAGTAATCGCACAGCCACGCCATCCCCTGCACGGAAAACGTATTTTCCGAAGCCCGCCGTGAGTGAGTCATACACGCGCCAGTGACTATCCACCACGGTGCCATTTATGTCCATTTATGCTCTCTCGCTTTCGTCCCGCACGAGGAAGCCTCTGGTGCGCCAAACGAGCTGACTTGCACTTTTCACCCCTACACGGGGGCGTGTACAGTGTGGTGTCCTTGTGGATGTTCGCCACCATGTCCCGTTCCACCGGACAGTTACCGAGCCAGCCGAGCATCCGTGGGGTCGGGGATTATGTTTCCCCGTGCACCGAGGGAATCGGTTTTCCAAAAACCCTCCACCCTGACCGAGTGGCATAACCCACATTTGCAGCTGCACTTCCTAGGAAGCGCGTCCCCAGGAAGAAGCCATTTAATGGACGGCTATTTACACAATTCGTTGACGGGGGCCTCGAACACGCCGAATCGTCGACCCTGTGTGCGAGCGATCGATGTTATCCCCGACGATGCGCGGAGTCCAAAACTGCGCCACTGCCACTGCCAATCGATCCTCGCCGGAGCACGCGAGATAAACAATCGAATGGTAATGTCTTATAAAAACCCGGGGCGCACCTTACGATGTGGAGGAGAAATTTGTTTTGTATTTTCGCTGCTTGTTTTCCGTGTTTATGCTCGAGCGGTACAGCAGCAGCAGCAGCAGCATATTTGTGTGTTCGGTGGTGGTGCTGTTTACAACGCACAACCCGTTGCATTGCCAGCCATGCCGTAAATCACGCACGCACGCTCGCACACGCACCCTGCTGTGATTAATGACGTCCCATACGCCTGGAGGCCCCGTCGAAGTGCCCAGCCCCACAACAAACTAATAATCTGCTGCTCTCCTCAGAACGCGATTTCCTGCTGCTGCCATGGACGCGTCACTTGGACGCGTCAGTCTACAAACCACCCTGTTCGAGAGCCGTTCATGCGCACGCGGAGTGCGATTACAAAATTGTTGGCTCGCATTTTGGGCAACCCCTCTCGATCGAACGCAGCCCAGAAAGAAGGGTCACTCGGTGTGAGCGATCGCCTGCACGACCATGAAATTCAACGCTCCCAATGGCGCGTCATATGTCGCCCTTCCCGATATGGCTTTTCGACCGCGCGAGTTCGCGCTTCGCCATCTTTGCCTGCCATATGTTTTCAATTATAACCGGGCGTCGCGACAACTCCACGCAACTCCACGCGGCTCGATCAAGAACCTGCGTTTTTCGGAGGTTATTTTTTGTTAATGGAAACATATTTCGGGGTCTCCGATGGCGTAAGAACCCGCGTACCATTCGCGAAACCACCATCACATCTGTGTGTGCGTGTGTTGACGTATTGATCACCGATCGCACGCACGATCAAGAGGGCGTTCTTGTATCGCCGTAAAACTGACACAATTTTTTTTCTCCCCTAAAACCATGTTGTTGCTTTTTTGTCCTTCCCATCTAGAAACACGCCGCACGATAAGGGCCCGGTTCTGGTGGTTCTGGGACTGGTTGTTTCCACGCGAACCTTTAACGCGCCGGGAACGGGAACCCAAATTTTATGCGCGCATCTTTCGAGAGTGCTGAAAAGTACTTAACGAGAGAGCGAGAGTGTAAAACCATTAAACCCGATCATTCGCGCCATAACGGCTAATGCATTTCACTGACGCAGTTCCATTTGCGGCGACCGAAACGTCGCCCTCGAGCGCTCTTCATCGGAATGATGTCTCTTGGTCGTTTCTCGAGTGGGATGTCGATTCCGGCATGTCGTCCGACGTGCGTTGGAAAGAAGAGCTGCTTTGTCCTGCAGTTCAGACAAAAACGCTTAACATTATGTCCACGCGACACCCACCACCGAAGGATGCGTGCGTTTAATGCGCACGTTCTATTGCTAAGCAAACGCCATCAATCGCCACTGGCCAGGCGCTGGGAGTTGATCTTATTGTGCGCTCGACTCAATCATCATCGATTATTGCCTGAGAGTCGAAGGCAATTTGCTTTCTTCCCTTCGCAGGAAAGCCCTGCTTGATGCACCAAGTACACACGGTACTCGCGGTTGCTCTTGGGCCTTCTTTTTTTTCGTACGTTCCTTCCTGCGCTTCATGGGAACAAACAAGTGACAAAATGACTGCTTACTCCCACATCTCAATTCTCACTGCAACGCATCGCCACTTAACAACGCGCTGCAGATGTCATTTTTTATCTCCCAAACAGCACCCTGCAGCCAGCGGTGGCGGTCTCGGGCTCGGGTTAAATTGAAAAACCAGCTCTTTGTCCCCGAGGAACGCACGAAATTTCATGCGAACGAAAATAAAAAAGGGCAAGCGAAGAAACCGCCGCTTGTTTGAAAAGAAAGTGAAACATTACACCGCAACCACTTCCAATTGTTGGCGTGGGTCGCCGGCCTTCCGGAGTTGCAACAAATTGAAGCCGTCGCACCAACTCAACGCATCAATGATTAATTGGTGCGTTGGGGTCTGCTAGGTTGCTTGCTGGTCCTTGCCTGGTTGAACCCGGTGGCGACATTTCGTTAAACATCGCTCCCTTGATACGTGGCTCATTAAGAGGGCTGGGCGCATACAATCGCTAATCGCTTTCGATTAACGGCAGCAAATCGCCACTGAATGGCTGCTGCTGCTCGGAATGAGTCGGGGAGTTGTCCCGGTTTCTAGCCAAAATACCGAATTCATCACAATGCCTGCCTACAGCGAGCTTCCTGCACTCTCAGGCTTCATTGTGTGCAAACTTGTCGGTGTTCGCGAGTGTTCTTCTCTTACGCCCACTTCGAGATCGTTAGAAGCACCAATTTAAAAACTTTGCTTTGTTTTCGGCTCCTTGGCCGCACGAAGGGGCCCAGCGATTACTTCAAGCCACAATCAAGCCCTGCACGATTTGCTTCCGCCGGGTTGAAAAGGGCTGAAAAGCCAGAGTCGACGGGGAAAATGTGTGGCCTCGTAATCGTGCGTACACAGGCAAGGCACAACTTTTCGGCCGTTAACCATGATGTGTGCCTTCCGCAAGCCATATTTATTACGCACGCCTCATCCTCGCGGTTATTGATTTACCGATCGGTCTCCAAATCGGTGTAGTTAGCAATCGGCCATAAATAACGCTGCTTTTCTTTGCGTTGTTGCTCCTGCCACGCTTTTGCTACGGGCGGGGGAGAATTTTCGGATTCCGCCCGAACCCGGCTGGGTAATTGAAAATATGCCTGTTTACACGACGCTCTCAATTGTTTGCACTGCTTTCCTTGACATGCGAATGTGCGCGCAGACATGCATGCATGCTTTCGAGGGGTAGCTAGCTGCGGCCGTGTGGTCTCAACCGACATCCTGGCCCCTTGGGAAGGGGGTGGGGTGGTGGTGAGCAGGAGGAAATGTTGATGTCGATATACCACGAAGCCGCCCGGCGAACACGAGAGACCCTCCACCGAAACGGCAATAAACATAACGAATTGCAAATCGGCAGCTTTGAACATTTAGACGTGAATAATTAATTGCAACAACACTCCACCGCTCGTGCGCCCGTGTTGCGAGTCTCGAGGACGACCGCGCTGCCCTGCGAGCTGTTGTACACTCTCGTGCATTGTAGTTTTACGATTATGCCCGTTTTTTTTTCTTCTTCTTCCCTCTTGTTACTCCCAGCAGAACCGACAGGCTGTGATTTCCCTGCACACATAATCCACCCGCGTCGGGGGTGGTCAGGAAACTGCGTGCGCGTCATCGAACAAGGATATGGTCATCGTACATTTCGAAACGCCCTTAGCGTGCACGTCGTTTTCTTGGACATCCGCTCACTAAGGAACCATAGCAACATGTCACATTGGCTACTTGGATGATTTGTTCGCCCGCGCGCGCGGTAAATGTCATCGGCAAATGAGTTGGATTTCGGGGCGAATCGATCAAGGTCTCAATTAGAGGTCCACCAGCAAAACACAACCCCCACCAGTCCCGAAGGTCGATGACATCATGCCTAGTGGCGGCTTCGAAAATAGAATCCACCTATTCCGTTCGGAACGTCACGAGCTGGAACGTCGCCCTCATCGCACATATTGCGTGCCTAATCGATTGTTTGCGCTTCTCATGTGCTCGCAGGGGTCGCTCTCCCAGCCTTGTGGAGGAGCATATATTCTTCCAGGAACCAAGTGGAACCCAACGGAACCGGGTGAAACCGCGGAAAGCAAGCAATCCCGCTGTAGATCCATAAATGGATCGGTTTTTTTTTTCGTTCTCTACCACAGTCCAAAACACACAGTCTCCCACACAATGTCGCGCGTGGAACAAAAAAAATGCATCCGCGAGTCGAGAACAGAACCAGGCAAACAGCGACTGAACGAAGGGTGAGTAATAAATTATTCTTTTCCAATCCAACTCCAGCTCGTCCCCAGAGTGAATGACTAACCGCGCACGGGGCTGATGGTTTGGTGTATTTTTGCTGCTAATTTCAAACTGCAAGCTAACCCCGTGTGGACGGAACGCCGCGAATCCTCGCCACCAGGTGGCGCCACACAAAACAATCCGTCGTTATGAGGCGCGCATGCTTCCACCGTGCCGTACCCGACACCGGCGGGCGAGCTGCATTCGAGAATGGGTGCCGAAAATACATAATTAATTCCAATGCGAAGCCCAATGCGATTCCCAATGCGAGCTGTGGGAAAAGGGAGAAGAAAAACGTGATGCATTTCCCGGCCCTTTCGATAAGTGCACCGCGCGTTAGGAGCCACCAGAGAGACCCTCGGCCGATGGCTTGACCGCCACCAAGGCAAGCTCATCGATGGGATCTCCCCACGAAGCCGAAGGGTCGCAGTCCTTGGCCAACGCTAGCTAACGCGCCTGTGTTTCACTTCGGTTCTCGAGAGCGTCGTGAGAGCGAACGAAAGCGAGGACGTCCGTGTTTTTCCAACACCCCTTCCGACGAACGTGCCCTACACCCACTGAGCCACGGTGTGAGCATTGTACGGGGGTGTTCCTGGCGAGGACGCGGCCAGATCGAGCGCGAGAACAAGCGAGAACCACGCTCTCACTCCAGTCCGAAGTGTGGTTGCGTGCGTACACCCTGAACGGTTGTGCGGTTCCGGCGCGGGTCTGACTTCGCTTCGCACGGCCACACGTATCAGATGTCTCGATGATGTGGTGTGACTCGGGCGGAAGTTCGTTACGAGCTGTGTTTTAATTACCGACCGAAATGAAGTGGGCTTCGACACATTAGTTGCGCCACCGTGTGAAGATAAACCCCTCGCCGGGCGTTTTTTCTTTCTACTTTGTGACGAGGAAAAGCGAGTTGAACACGAAACCATCCACACGGATTATCGCGGCCAGACGAGTAAGGACTGAAAGGACCGCCAGTGCAAGAGTGCAAGTGCTTATCAAACTGCCAGCGGAGTTGAGTTGCCGGAAAATGATCTGGTGGCTTCACGCTGCGCTGCATTAGTTCGAGAAACGATGGATCATTCGCAGTGTCGTTTGGCCTCCTGTCGACTGCGAGTGGATCTTCGAAGGATAATGTGATAACCGACCGATTATCGATGATCCACGGTCGCACGTAGTGTTGTCTATGTTTGTGCAACAATCACTCATTCGCTGGATTACTCTTCCAATGGTTCATGTCGCTATCGGCTGCAGAAAACATGAGATGTTGATTCTGTGGGTTTCAATTCTGCTTTCGTTCGTTCGAGGTGAGCCGATGCCATCTGTTGTATAAGTGGTGTTTCAAACAGCTGCCACAATCCTGTACTTTTCCTACGTTTCTTTGCTAACAACCTAGAATCGAAACATTCCCTCAGAAAAGAAATACACACATAGAACCGGTTTCTTCTGCAACGATGTTGTGTAGAATGTACGTTATTTAGAGCACTATAGAAGATTACAATTAGCTCTACCAGACTTTTCATAACAGGACCTCTGATGGCTAATCACGATCCGTAATAATCAATCACTTTGCTTGTCAAGACAAAGTTGCTTGAATAAGCGGAATTCTGTTTTCACCATCAGATACGAGCTGCTGTTGAAAGATGTCGAAACTTTCACCTCTCAAACACCCTGCAGGCTATGGAAAACTTTCGTGGAAAATGCTATCACAACCTGCTATGATTTACCCCGTGAAGGTCTTAGCAAGAGCGTTGTATTTGCTGAAGCATTGCGGATCAATCGCATTTGCTCGAGATATCCTGACGCATTACGTTTTTTGTCTTTCCCTTCCATTCAAGACTACTCTCTGGCCATTAAGTTAACCGAGGTGCGAGTTCCCCGGCACGCGATTAAGGATCACACCGTGAGCCTCGAGTGCCACTACGAGATGGAGGGTGAGGCATTATATTCTGTGAAGTGGTACAAAGACGGCAACGAGTTCTACCGCTATGTGCCCCGTGATGACCCTCCTGTGCAGACCTTTCGGGTAGAAGGAATCTCCGTCAACGTATGTACTTTCCAAGCTAACCTCTTCAACTTCCATTTACTTTGACATGGCTGGTCCTTAATTCGTAATATATACATGCTTTCGTGAAACAGGTCCGAAATTCCACCAACAGCCACGTGGTGCTAGAAACCATAGGCCTATCGTCCAGTGGCAAATACCGCTGTGAGGTATCTGCCGAGGCGCCCTCCTTCCAAACGGTTGACGATCACGGTGAAATGACGGTTGTAGGTAAGTAATTGAAAGCTGCCCCTTTCGACAAGGACTTCTTGCAGTACTAACGTCCACTTGACGCAGTGTTACCCGACGCGGATCCCGTCATTACAGGAGCAAAGCCTCGTTATCAGATTGGCGACCACGTGAAGATCAATTGCACCTCGGGTCGCTCGAAACCGGCCGCCCAACTGACGTGGTACATCAACAGTGAGCTGGTTGACCCCACGTACATACATTCGTACCCGACGATCGTTTCCCTGACGCCGGATTATCTCGAGACCTCCATCCTGGGGTTGGAGTTTCGAGTCAAACCAAAACATTTCCGCCGAGGTGACCTGAAATTAAAGGTAAGCGTGCCTCCGAATCTCTATCGTCGGCAATGGAGTGCTAATTTCTATTCTTTCTGTCTTCTCGCTATCATCGCCAGTGCCTGGCCACCATCTCGACGGTGTACGGGAAAAGCAACGAGGAGAGCGTGGAAAGCGACAAGCCCCAAAAGGCCCCTATTCTGGAGTCGCGAAAATCTGGACTCTCGTCAACATCGCGAGCTGATCGAGTGCAAGGTATGTGCAACATTGCAATCGTTCATTTTTTAACCTTGCTAACGGTGTCTTTGGGTTGCTATTTTTCCCTCCAATTCCAGCCGATAACGGAGCCAGTGTAACCTGCCAGTTTTGCCATTCACCGTTCTTGACCTTCATCGTGCTGTTATGTGCCCTGCAAAATGGTATCCTTCGAGCCCTGATTGCAAGTTAACTGTACCTATGATACCCGGCCATGCTGCAGCCCCGTTGAGTGAAAGTTGTTGTATTCCCGGATTAGAGTTGCAGAAAATGCATAGAGCTTATGGAGCTGGAACCACATGTTAGATGTTAAGTGTGCTGATACTAAGGACGGCATATAGTCTTGGCCGCAGCCAGGCAGTGGTCGCGTAGTTGCAGCAGTTCCTTATAGAATCCTAGGCAACTTAAGACTCTTATGAGCTCGTTATCCTAGTTACGTACGATCCCGACATATCGAGACGCACATGAGCAGACTTTTTTCGAAGGAGACCGTTGTTGTACATATGGGCCACTAATTTCAGGCATTCTTGTTCACCCCAAGAAAACCCAATCTCTTTCAACCGCCCACACGTTTCGTATGCGCCCAAGTTTCGCAAGGGCTCGTTTGGCAAGGGTTGAGGGAAGAGCCAAAAGTTAGATCAACTTAAGATTGATTCTGCATGCAGGTTATAAGTCGAGGCTAAAACTTCTACGTAGGAGCTACTAGCACAAAGGTAAATGCCATTGGATCGAATGCGATCGCAAACCAAATATATTTATGAGCGTTAGACGTAAGAACCGTGTGCCACGACAGCAAACCCGGAATATGTTCTCACGGTGGTTTTCACGGTCATATCGGCCGGCACTGGGAGAGAATAAAACACTGGTCGCAAGGTAACTTTATCACTTTGAACTCTTATCAATCATTGACTGTACAAATAGGAAATTTTGTAAAACAACCGTGGCAGAGTCACTTTTTTAACGCTATCTACATTCGTTGTACATTGATATAGTCCTACGTGTATATTTTGTCTTATACGTTGCATGCCATCTCTCAAAATGACAAAATTAACGATTGAATTATACAAAACAATATCACACGTGGTTCGTTTGTCGCTTGTTTGAAAGAAACGTGCAATCCGCGCGAAAGCATCCGAATCGTCGGCGTCGTCCGTCGCCATTAGCAAAAACGGCGTCAAGCGAGAAAAAGTCGCATCCCGACTCGTCACAAAATTACCAGCTTTTGTACTAGGAGAACATGCTACCGGGAGGAACCCGTTCGATCGCCGTGGAGCTAGTATAGTTCCATCTCTTTCGCCCCCATGTGTTCGGTGGGTCCCGTTCGTTGAGCAGCTGCGAGTTAGCGCGTTCTCTCTTCGACCGCCTATTGACGATGAAGCATTATCAATCACCGATAGCTGCTTCGCTCTAGCGCACGCATCGGATGGGAAGCGATTGGTTCGACCTGCTGCATAACATGCGCTCCTGTTACAAATCTCGGTATTTTCGATCGCAGTTTGCCTTTCGAAAACAGGCTTTTTCGAGCGTCGCGACTCGATGCGGCTGCCAGGTGGCGCGAATGCAATCCACGCTGCGTGTGGGTGTTTTTGGCAGAAAATTAATACATGCGGCATTAAAAGGAAGCGCTTTTCGGATGTAGAAGAGTATAAACACATGTTTGGATGTGGAGTTCGAGACCATTAAAGTTTACGTATCTTATATTGGACTATCTTAATTTAGGACTGTATGTCATTATCTCCTCCTGACGCTTTTAACCAAGCGTGTATTTTTATGCCAACCAACGAACTGTCCCCACGCTAGTCTCAAAAGTCTTAGTGTCCCGCGAACCATTCTAATAATGCATCTTGCACTCTATTCGCGATTGTTCGCGTCTAGCCCTAGCCGAACGAACGATTGTTGCCGTCCTTGAATTCAACGTATGGAAGAAATCTAGCATCTACGAATTGGAAATACGCGTCCAGAAGGAAAATTACACACTCGTTGAAACTCATCCGGACGTGGGGGTGCAAACTAGGCAAAACCAGCCCTTGGACAGAGGTGGCCACAAAAATAACTCATATAATTACAGGCTACAAATTAAAAAAACGCGAATCACATAATAACTTAATGTTCCTGCATATCTTCGAATACCATAGTCGTCTTGCAAAAAACACGCCTTTAGGACGGGGCCTTTCCGCATGCATCAGGGATGGCAACCGTCAATCTGTTGTTAAATATAAAGTTTGACTAGTGCCGTTCGAAATAGTATCACCATCAGCCGTTTGAACTTTTACGCATTTCATGAGGCACACTCCCAGAATCCACAACAGCCCTCATGCATTTTGCCCACCGACGTCCCCCGGTGCAAGCGATTGGAATCGATATCGTTGACAAGTATCGCCGGAACAGGCGACACGTTGGCAAGCTAGCTTATATATTAGTTCACTATATAACATAGGATTTTGGGGCAGCGGCAACACGTCTACTGCATTTTGGAGACTTCAAACTTTGTGTTGATGATTTCCTCGTCCGAATCCAGCACGGGAAGGGCCGCGTCAGCGATGGCCGCCGGGATATTATCTTCAACCCATTTTAAGTTTTCCTCGTCCGTGGTAACGCTCTTAGCATTTGGTTTCGGGGAGCTGCTTCGGCCACCTCGCATTTTAACGCCATACGCATCCGACACAAACTGCTCTTCTTCTTCTACTGAAAGGAAATCAACAAGAAAAACACCCCGCAATTAAAAGTGATTCCTTTACGATTGGGAAAGGTGCGCCATACCGTCGTCTTCATCTTCAGGATTATCGAGTAGTGGGGTGAATGCGTATCGCTGGTTATTGTTAGTTGGTCGCCACAGAATCATGATTACGAGGAGCAGCGTAGAGAACAGCACGTGCCAGAACGCGTCGTCCACCCATAAGTCTTTCCAGTCCGTCAAACATTCTGCGTAACGGTGTACTTTAATAGAGTACAGCATGAATACTATCGACGCGAGAACGGCGAAAATGAGCGTGTTGGTAAAATGTCTGTACAGCGACAACTTCACCATGTTTCTGGAAACAACAAATGGTTAATACATGAATTGTTGGTGATAATCGTCACCATCGCTAGTGCTAGTGTCCTGCTCACCTCCGCAGCCGCAAGGTACGCGTAGTTTGAACCAAAGATGTAAATATCCACCAGCAAATGGCCGAATCCAGCAGTGCTAGCGGTATGCTGGCGACGAGAATTTGTTTGCTGTGGTCATTCTTCGTGTGCATTATGCGTAAAAAGCTCTCCACACAAGCCAACACCAAGTAGAGCGCTCCCGTTACGACCACGCGGTGCAGCATGGGTCCCAGCCGAGGTCTGAAAAGTGAAGCGTGCGGTCGTAGATCGGCTTCGTAAACGGGGAAGTTATTACTACCTACTTTACGATACCGAAGCCCAGCGAGACGATGATCACCAACATTCGTGCCAGCGTTCTTTTGCCGCAGGAAACCCACTCCGCTAGCAGTACCATGCCTTTCACGGACACGCCGGTGGAATTGATGCTTTGATATTCGCCGTAAAACATCGCCTTCTCCAACATTCCCAGCAGGATCACACCGCCTATCCAGAACTGAATACGGAGCAGATCCCTCCATTGCAAGAACGAAACGGTCAGCCATACGATACCTAGCAAAACGTACACTAGGCACATGACTCCATAGAACTAGAAGGTTAAAAAACGTAGCATTAGCGTATGTGGGCTACAGCCATCACGCACCACAAGAGCCACTCACCGGCAACAACGGCCAATCCACGGCGGACAAGTACGCATTGGAGCGTCGTATTTCGACGTGCACATTTGCGCTGTAATCGCCCAGCATGTCGATGTCGTTGTTTGCGCGCGCTCCGATCCTGTTTCCTGGCTCAATGCGAAGCACAAAGATGTAGAGCCCATCCTTGGTCAAGGTAAAGACCGGACGTTGTTCACTGTTCAACTGAAAATTGAAAACGAATTAAAACAACTGATTTGTTTTCTCACATCGATTAGTTCTTTAGAAGCACTTGGGTTACTTCTGCTTACCGTTCCAACGCTTCTTCTTGAAGGAGCGGCAGGGAGCGGATTGTTGGGCTCTGCAAGCTTTGTTTCCGGTATCACAATGTGACGATCATTGCTGCACACATTCGGATATACCGCCGAGTCAATTTGTGTTACGTTGTTCCTAACCGGGAATCGCTCATCTTGCAGTAGGTAGGACTAGAAAATGCAAAATCGAACATCATCACACAGTAACGACAAACAATGCGCGTGTCCATGGTTACTCACGTAGCTTACGTACTCCTGCCAGCATTTTAACTCCCGTAGGCTCCAGGAAATGTTCACTTTGACTTCTGGATTGCTCCCCTGTATGTTAGTTTGAGATGGCTCACAAGTAACTAAAATTGCACAAATGTAGAACATAAATCGATGCAAAATAACACCCACTGATAGAGCTTCAAACCAGATGCCGGTAGTACGGCCGGTATTTGGCATGAGTGCAACGTGGTTCACTTACCCTGCACGTAAATGCTAAATCCCTCATACAGTGACTTCGGAATAGGTATATACGTGTTCCGCTGTAAAGATAACAAGCATTGAGTATGTGTTTTTGTAACCCCATCGTAACGTTCTGTCTCCTCCTATCAAGCCATTGCCTCTCCCACATACCGCCATTCCGGAACAAAAATTTTACAATTATGAGTAAGCTGAAAAATCGTTAAACGAGGCGAACCACTCACCTTGGTTAGCACGAAATCCCATTTTCCTTGTTCGGGAAATGCTGACACAATATTTAGACACAAGAATACTAGTAATATTCGCCAGTAATTTGGTACTTTAAATTCATTCATTTTTCGATGCCAGAATTATTTCGCTAGTTTTGGCTTGAGAGAAGATACACTTTTTCCCGGAATTCTATCCGGGTGTGAGCTATCCGCAAACCGTATTTTTATGAAAATACTGAGCAATATCAATTTTTACTAAGAAGTATGGTTAATAATACATATTCTCGCAGAATCTTAGTTGGTTGGCAGCTTTGTTTACACTTTTCAACATATTGAATGACATATATCTGCAACGATTCAAAAGGCCTCCGTATGTTGACAGTTCAGCAAAAAGCCTTTCAGCGCTGCTCGAATATCATTAGCTTGAAACTACATTTTCATGCAGCCGTTGGCAATTTACATTCTAGGTCCTTAAAAATGTCCTTTTTGAACTATTCACTCTAAATATTGAATTTTTTCTTCGATTGTCAAACTCAACACATCTTATATGTCAAGGAGCTAATTAGAATAAGAACATTATTTCCTTTTTAAAAGTTATACAGGGCATTTATCTTCTATGGGCATGCGTGTAGTATGACGCCGCAAAGCCAGCTTAATTGAACGTAATGGAGGTTATTCCACGACTCCCGGAGGTCGCTATTCGTGACCTGCAGACGGAAAAAGGCAGGAGCTACCTAATGGTAATCCATCGGTTTACTTCGGCAAATGGCTTGGTCATCTGATACCCTACCACCCTTTACCCTTTGTACCCTTAAATTGTCCCATCTAGTAACCCCCTCCCACTCTCATCTGTATTATCGAACCAAGATGTGCCAAACGAATGAGTCTACATAGGGTGTCACAGCGCAGATCACCGAATCCAGAAGGACAGGAGACCTAAGAAAGCGAACAGGCTGAACAACGAGTCCTGGAAATCGGTAGAGTCCTTGGAGTCAGGATTAGATTCCTGCAGTGGTCCTCTGCTATTCCAGCAGAATACCATAGATACACTAACCGAGCTCACCCGGGATAAGGTGCAATCCGTGCGGTTGATGGGAGGAAATGCCCACCAGCCAAAAAGCAAAGAAAGCATGAGTGATGTTAAGTTTACGTAAGCACTTACCGCATTTCACATATACACAGGACCTCCGCGATACTAATTGATACAGGTTTATTTTATGTTTTGTAGCACATAGCACATTTCATATTTTGTGTATTGAAATACAATTATTTAAACCTAGATCATAACAATAAGCTTGCTCGATAATTTAGAAGCAAATTAATTCGTTGCGAACAATCTAACAATGTCTCAATTAGGGGGCAAGGGATCTTCTAAAAACCATAAATAAAATTTCGAAAATAAATAATCAAGATGGCTAAAAAATAAGTGTCCGGGCTTCACCTATTATCGATTAAATGCAAACTAAAACCACGAATATTGTTGCTGTTACCTCAGCTAATCGTATTTTCCTTTGTACACTGCGCTGCCGGGCTACAATGTAGCCCGGTACTGCTCCTGCCATCAGCTTCTGCTTTATTTAAACACAAAGACATACGATAGTCGCTTATAAAATGTTTCTGATCCTAACGTGTGAGAATTCACCGCCTGTTTTTTTTTGTTCATAATTTTCATCTTCCCCCTACCGTTTCGCTTATCTTATACGAATGTCATCGAAAGTAGGGGCATCCTAGTTCGGGTTTGTCTACCAGTCGTGGCCTGTTTCATTTTCTCTCGCTTTTTTACAAGTCTAAATATGATCCTGCGAGCTGCAATACTTTCGCCAAGAAGTCCACTACAACCGAAGAATCTTGTGTAAAAGGTTACGCATGAGAGGGAGTTCTCGTTACCGGGGTTCCAGCCAGCTCTAGTAACACTAAACGTCGTTTGATTTCCGCTACACACTACCCACAAAAACGGTTTTTTACATCTTCACGTTACAAGAATAGTTGGGTGTGTGTGTGTGTGTATGTGAGTGTGTGTTTATGTATGTGTGCATGTCAGTGTAACTCGCTTTCCGGGGCTCGCCGCCTATGATGCAGTGGCTTTACATCGTTACACCGTTCAGCTCGCTCCGACACGTAGCAAGCCGTGATCGATCAGAACAAGCATGTACACATGTACACACATATATGAGATCTTTGCCTTGCTCCTGCCGAATCCCCAAGGACCACGTGATCTCGCCGACCGCTTCGTCCTTCGCAGTACCACAGACTGCCACCCCTAATATATGAAATTCGAAACTATTCTCACCCCTCACGCAAATGCTAACTTGTGCACGTATTTAATCTTCATACAAGTAAAAGCTTATCAATGACTTTCTGTGAAAGTGTGTCGCAGTTTTTTTTTTGCATTTTAATTTTCCTGCTTGTATGTCTGTGAGTGTGTGTATGTGTGTGTTTCGGGGGGAGGAGGGGGTGGTTGTGATGTGTGGTTACTGTTAACGCTCCGTGAATAATGCGCCTTTTCCATCCTGCGCGTTCGTCGCCTGCCTCGATTCTATTGCTCTATGGCCCGCACCTTGAATACAATGTACAGCGTGGCTACGTCTCCGGTGCTGCATTTCGAAATATGTTTGTCAAATAGTTACGTTGCGCTGTCCGATAAGGAAATACCATGCCATGTCTACCATGAGATGCTTGCATCTTGTAGTTTTAGTATAATTGCACATGTGTTACGCGATACCAGTACGATAGTGGTGTTGAAAATGTGGTTGTAAAGATTAGCGTTAATTTGAACTAAGTGGCACTAGTGTATAGTACGGAGTTCTTATAGTAGTTCGAGCGATCCTGCAGCGGCCCTTTGACGTCGCCCTCTGCGGCCTGCTGGCGCGCCTTCCGCTCCAGCTCGAGCTCCTGGGCGAGCGATTCTGCGACGCAGCATCCCGAATGGAAAGCGAGAGAGTGAGAGAGAAAAACACACATCGAAATGAATAACATTTTTATGCTTCGAATTCAATGGCACCATGAAACCCAGCTGGAATTACACAAACACGGGACACAAAAGAAAAACCGGAACAATATTTGTAGGGCTCAAAATTAGTTTCCTTGCGTTTGGTTTCGCGCCCAACTCCCCCTCATGTTTCTTGCAAAGCAAACCGCAGCCGCGCGCTATCAAAGATCCCCTCTGGCCACCGCTTCTCTTACTTTCTTTTCATCCCTCCAGCTACGAAGGAATGTGCGGCTTTTATTCGCTTCTTGACGATTTTTTTTGTCGACCTCTCTCGGAAAACGCTTCTCCGGCGATTATCGCCTGGAGAATTAAACTGATTTGCTGGCAATTTTAGAGTGCGTGTGTGTCACACCGAGCGGGGATGGCAGCCACCCCCGGTCCATAGCAACCCCGACGACATTGTGCGGAAAATCCTCTTGTAAATCCGAGGTAAGCTACTCTGCCGACGCGGCAGGTGAGAGGTGGCTCCCCTGACGCCGGACCGAAATGAATAAGTAAGCCGAAATGAAACAAAACCCCCATATCCCGTGGCAAGTATTAAGAAATTAAAAAAAAAAAGTAAGTAAAAAGGAAAAGCCCAACTACGACGGGCTCGGGGAGCTGTGTGTGTGGCGGAAAAAAAGGTCGTCCTGCAGGAGTCGCAAATCGCGGCATCGTGTCAACCATCGGCACTCGAGGCAACAGATAGGTAGCAATAAAATGGGGCACCGAAAAAAAAAGAAGTAGGAAGAAGCACAAGAAGTTCAAACAATTGCTCTCCAAGCGTGTGCGCCCCCAGCGCCAAAAGCGTCTCGCGAGAACGCTCGAAAGAACGCCGAATGGAACGGTGCCCAAGGAAAATGGGCCGGGACACCTTTAGAATCAACACACAAAGGCGCCTCGGCGTGTTCGGTGGCGGGTCACAATTTGCTGACTGCAGCGCGACCGAAGTAAATGGATCATCTCGTAGCGTAGCGTGAAATTGAATCAACTTTTTTCTGTTTATGATGTCTCACTTGCCATATCATAGCCTACTTTGACTGCGGCTCTTTCCCACACCGGATGAGGGTGGGTGACGTTTGCTCGAAAGGAAAGGATCTTTTTTTTCTTCGCTTTTTCCTCCCCTTGCAGATACCATATCTCCCTCGCTGGCTTTCTTTCTTTCCACCCATTTACCCCAGCCCCGGGCTAAGCCGGGGCGGCAGGCGCCGCATGTGATTTTCGGATTTTTCGGAACTTATCCACGGAAAATAAAAAGGATACGCCCGCGTCACCATCGCACCCGGGCGTACTTAGAAATGCATGAATTTACGGCGCACTCAGGCAGCTTTTCACTTCTGCGCGAACCCTCGGGCCTGCCCGGCTTTTCGCGGTTTTTTTCGCTCCCTTGCACAGCAGGGCAGGGCCACGCAGAAATTATTTGCCGAAAGCGAACCATTTTTCCCCTCACCTGCGTGCGGGAAGTCCTCCTTCTCGTTCTCTCCCGCCTCGCCCGGACGCTTCACCACCAACCATAACCATTATCTGAATATAATAACACGGCGCAGGCAATGGGCGCCGAATGCGCGCGGGCTATGGGTGGCGAGAGCAAAACGGTGGAAAAAAATGAATAAATTGGATTATGTTTATGAAAAACATTTAATACAAACACAACCAAGCGCGAGGCGTACGGCGAGCTGGGGGCAGAAAAAGAAAGTACCCGCTTACCCTTCTCTCTTTTTCGTCCGCCCGCAAAAAGCCACCAAGACAAAAAAAAAAACCGCGCACAAGCAAACGGAAGAACATTTATGGGTGCATGTTCTTTGCAACAACAACACGGGCTACAACGGCAACAACAACAACCTCGAACACGACGCCACGCCAGAGAGGGACAGAAGCGAACCCAAAAGCGGGCCAATTTGCTTTGTTTTACTTTTAATATATATTTAAATTTTTCATCGGCAGAAAAATGTTGAATGTAACCGTCGCGAGCCCGTCGGCACTCGAGATAAGATAAGTCAGCGGATAGCGCGCGGTTCCCCGGGAGCGGAACTTTTTGCTTTCCCACCCTACGCTCCACGCTCCGGGCCCTTTTATCCCTGCGAGAAACAAACCAGCGAGAAAGTAAAAAGCCCAACTCGCCCCGAAAACCGATTAGCGGAGTGCCAAAACTCTCTCGAGTCCCCGCCTCAACCAACGCCCAACAATGCCACTTTTCCGGCTTTTCTTCCGCCCTTCGGCGGGGGGGGGGGGAGACGAACAGGGCAAAGAAATAAAATAAATAGATTGATGTAAAATGGCAAAATGATTATGAAAATGGATCTAACTTCGTTACGGCGTTACGATTGACATCATTATTGTCATCATTTGTATCGAGGCGCAGTCAAGCCCGTCGTCGGCGGCTTTTTCCTTGGGAGTCACGACGAAAGGAAGAAAAGGACGCCTTTTGTGTCCTCAAAATCCCCACCCCACCGAGGGCCATTTGGTTGGCTTGCAAAGAAGGGGGCGCGTGGTTGGCAAACAGCAATAGCACGGTTCGGCGGTTTTCAATAGCGCTGATAATGCAATTTGGGACATTTTATGAATGCACGAAACATTTGCATATCGAATGTCGCGCCCGGCGTCGGCTGTCGATAACTCAAATCCAAGGACCAGGCTTCCCGTCAACTTACCGGAGTAATTCTGCCAGAAGGCTCCCGTGGCCATAATGTCGAGCCCGGGATAATTCCACGACTTGCCATCGCTGATCTGGGGCTGCGAGGGCGACACCTCCTGGCTGGGACGGGACGAAACCGAGAGGTTCGGTGCGGGGCTGCCCTCTTTCGAGTAGCGCTCGGACGAGGACGCCCGTCGCTCCCGCTCACGCTCCAGTTCCACCCGGGCGTGTCTATCGACGCGCAAGGACTCCTCGAGGGTTCCCCGGTCTCGACTGCGATCCACGACGGATGGTACGACGGACGCGGACGCCTGGTGATGCTGGTGATGAAGCTCTCGTTCACGTTCCTGTCCTTTATCACGTTGTTCCCGCCGTTCCCGGTCCCGCTCGCGTTCCTTTTCGCGATCCTTTTCGCGTTCCGCGTCCCGTTCGCGGTCCTTCTCGCGTTGCTGCTGCTCGCTGCTGATGTTTTCTGATGTGGTGAGCGTGAATCGGTGAATCGGTGAATCGGAGAAGATAAACACGAAGGAGGTTAGAATGGGTCCTTAGAATCGGGCTCGCCTGTTTTGTCTCAAACCGACCTGCAATGATGCGTAGGGCCTCGGCAGGCGCACCCGACGCCTTGATGATGTCCTCCAGCTGTACCCTTCGCTTTCGTTCACCGTCGAGCCGATCCTGGATCTGGATCCGCAATCGGCGCTCCTTCTTGAACCGCTTCTGGTACAGCGCTGGGGGAACGCGAAGAAAGGAACACGTGAAGCAGCGAGCCTTGGCGATTTGATTAACTCTCGCAGCCTCGAAAGGCCCGAATTATGTGATTTATGACGCTAAATCGTTGACGAATTTCATCAATCATTTCGCCACAAACGGGGTTTCGATGGGCAACAAACACAGCGAGCAAAAAAAAAAGGGCACCCCACATACACGCATGCATAACCCATCCCGTGGGATCCTGCTGTGCGGTGTAAAACGTAAAACAAAACCCCGAACAACACGAGAGAGAGAGAGAGAGAGTCGAGTGAAAAAAAATCAACGGCCCTAAACGGCAGTTGCAGCGGGATCGATTTCTCGATTTTCGTCGAACCAATTTCAAGCAAAGCAATGCCCTCGAACGGTATAATCTGCCCGGCCCGGTCGCGACGAAGGCGCAACGGAAAAAGCCAGCACAAAACGGCCAGGAAGAACGCAACGTTGTAACAGCAACAAAAGGGCGTCGCGGCCCTGCGATCTCAATCGCGACGAGTCCTCGATTGCTTACCTCGAAGCCGCTTTTCATCGGCCAACTGACGCTCGAACGAGTCCTTCACCTCGCGCTCTCTGATTACGTCCATCTTCAGCTCGGCTAAATTGCCACCACAATAAATATGTAAACCGGCAAGGGAGGGAGAAAGAGGAAAAAAAAACACACACACACACACAA
Organism: Anopheles nili; assembly: GCF_943737925.1. Classification (NCBI taxonomy): domain Eukaryota; kingdom Metazoa; phylum Arthropoda; class Insecta; order Diptera; family Culicidae; genus Anopheles; species Anopheles nili. The sequence continues at coordinate 583,320 of NC_071292.1, forward strand.
AAGCACATAAACATTTAGATAGGAATAGTGGTGGGGGGATATAATTAAAAGCGCTCATAAATGTGCATCGAGCGAGTGTGCATCAGATTTAATCCATCCATCCGTCCGTTCGTCCTGTCCGGCGATCACGTATCACGCCCCGTTCATCACGTGTAGCATTATTCTAAATCAAATTCGAACTAATCGGAATCATATCGATCATCGGACCCTCGAGGAAGACGGGTGGGCTGGGATCCAGCGGGGGATTTTCCCGGACATCGGCAGAGAGGGCCGGCGAATTGCCGAAAATGCACGCCAAAACATAATCGAAAACTCGCTCGGAAACTGGGAAAGCGAAATGATAGGTTAATTCGCGTAAACATTGCTTTTTGCGATAAAAGAACTGGCAAAGATCATTATTAATGGATCAAGGCCCCTTCGGCCTTGCCCTGCCTCCGTCAACCGGGGCCGAATAAAAATAATAAATTGATGAATTTTCAAAACGACCACTTATGTGGCCGCGCGCGCCAAACAGAGCCACGGATCCATCATCCATCGCTCTCGCGCGCGCCCCAACAAAAATGTGCGCTGATAAAAGTGAAAAAAAAAACAGCAACGGCAACGGGAATGGAGCCAAAAAGAAAAGCCAGTGGAAACGGAATCAAACATGTTGCTCCATGGAGCAGGGGTCCAAAAAACAAAGGCGCAAAATCGATAACAATTATCTTTAATTATGGTCCTATAAAGTGAAATCGTTTATCTACGTTCATATTAATGCACAGTTCGAGTCGGCGAATGGAATTATTTGGACTGTCAAGACCGACAGCCTGGCTCCAGGGATGTTTCGGATGGGAGACGGGGGAATGGGGAATGGGGGAAGGAGGGGGGGGGGGCTAAACAAGCCCACCTTATCTCGCGATCTCGCGCGCCAGGACGAACGATCGGTTGGATGCGATGTAAAAAGGATTGAACTTCCGTCGATGTCGATTACCTTTCTCGTAGGACGTCTGGCGTTCCTGCTGCCGGGCGTTATCGGCGGCCACCTTCAGCAGCCCCTGGATGTTCCGCAGTAGCGTCTCCGTCGACGATATGGTCGGATCCGGATGGCCAGTCGGACCAACAGCGCCAACAGCGACACTGGCCGCCAGGCTCGAGTAGTTCAGCGCCTGATGCCGATGTGCTTCGAGATGTTCCTGCGGAACTGGCACCACGCTTGGCCCTGGCGAATGAAGATCCCGCTCACAATCGCTCATGTCTGTGGAAAGGCGCAAGGTGGAGGTGTGCAAAAAGGAGGTTTGGAAACGCACCCCCCCCCCCCCCCCTTAGGATACGATCCTTACCTTCGTCCTTATCGTTCGGTTCTTCCGTGTCGGATATGTTGGCTTCGCTCATGTTTTCGTCGTCCTCGTGCACCGACGGTTCCGGTGAGTTTGGATTGCTGCGTTCACTCGGTGCCCCACTGCCTCCACCTCCAGGTCCACCACCACCACCGCCACCTCCACCAACACCGCCTCCTGTACCGCCACCACCAACCGCAAGCTCACCAACACCCGATTTGGAGAGGTTCAGTGCCGGACTTTGGCCATTCGGTGATTCCGCCAACGGTGGGCCTGCAAAACGACCGACGGAAAAATGACGCCATAATGCCCATCTCGCTCACACGTGCCCCCACCCTACACCCCCACTTACCGCTGCCCTGTGAGCTGAGATCCCGCGGTTTGTGGTCAACGCCTGGTGTCCTGTCATCGCCCCGTTCCTCTCGCAGTCTAGTCTCACGCGATCGGTGTCCAAAACGAGCGAGAGAGAGAGAGAGAGAGAGAGAGAGAGTGTGTGTGTGTGTGTGTGAGAGAGAGAGAGATAGAGAATGAACCAATGAAAAAAGCACTCGGAAACGGAGAAAACGAGCATAAATTATATGCAAGTTGCGCGGCCCTGCGATCGATTTGTAACAAAAAGGGCAGCACAAACTGGCGCACATGCACAAGCATTAACATTTGCGTATGCTTGCGTATGCTCGCGTATGCTCGCGTTGGCTACTCACCGTTCGAGGTGCTTCACGATGTCCTCGTAGGCAGCCCTGCAATTTTCCCAAATGCCCGTGTGGTGCGACCTGCAAATAAGCAACTGACTGGGTTCACGGGATCTCGAGTCACCGCGCGACACTACGCACCTTGCGATCGCCTCCATGCCGGGGATGTTTTGGCCCTTGATGATGGAACCATCGGGTCGCGGGATACCGTGCGGGTTGACGCCAGGACTCATCAGTGGGTGGCCACCGGCGCCCGGGTGTGGGTTCATCTGCATGAACGGTATGTGATTGAGGTGTGTCGGAGGCGCATTGTACCCATTCGCCAGCAACGGTGACTTATCCAATCGTGGAAGATCTGCGGGGGTGGGAAAATTGGAAAACGACACGAATGAAAAACGCGAGCCTTGAACCAGTGCCGGGTGGGTGTCCTTTCGCAGCCAAACGCCCCCTTGTTTTTGTGTGACGAGAACTACCTCGCAAACTACTAAATCGACACACACATACACACATTCTTTCGCAATATGATGCCCACCTCTCCGGCCCTTCGACTGAGCTCGAATGGAACTTTCCCTCACGCTTCCGCTCGAGCTTTTCATGTATAATCATTTTAAACGTTCCCAGCTGTTATTTATTATTATGTATTCCTTTTGCTGCTGCATCTGCATTCCTCCCGTTTCGATCCTTTTTCCATCGCTTGGCCCAAACGAACCAGCATGGCGTTGCTCCTTCACCTGACCTCACCGCCTTGTGTTGTGCGAGTCCTTGTGCGGCTCTAACGCGCATTCTTTTTATCTTCCCTTCCACGATCCGCTAGCCCACTCGCTTCCCGATCGCGTCGCGGGATCTCGGATCCGTATGAATCTCGCCCGGAATGCGTCTGATTTGATTCGTCTGAAGCCGAGGTTCGCTCAATCATCCCCTCCCTGCACATGCACCACCGTGGGTGCCGTAAATCTATTAACATAAATATTTTGCAACATCGGTTAAAATAATAGGTGATACGATGCAACGCCGCATTCGCACGGACAATTATTATCGATTCGTTGTTTTTCACCCTCCCAGGGAGGGAGGTCTCTCGCCGGGGTCTCGAAATTGCGATACACATAGACACATATTTTTTTTCTTCTTTTGATTATGCAAATTATAAGTATAACCAAGCATAAATAAAATATGCGTACTGTTGCGGCGGGGCAACGTTTAGCAAACGCCGCACATATTTCACGCGATAGACCAGAGCCAGGATCGCAAAGGATCCAGTCGGTGGTAATGTTATGCGCAGCGGCTTATTATCGACCGACCGCTGTCTATCGTCGACGATACGACACCCAGAATTCATAATGATCGGTTATTACTGCTAGCAGGGCTTCGAGCGCGACCTCAACCCGTAGCCCATAGCCGTAGCCACTTGGCGTAGGACGTTTTTCACTCGAATTGGGAGCTGGGCAGTTTGCCTCTCGTGTGATGTACATGCACATGTATAGCAGCAGCAGGAGTTGTTGCTTGCAATCGAAACCCAACCCTCGCTTGGATGCTTACCGCTCAGATGTCCATTCTCGTACACGAACTCTCCGTTGTCCAGCCGGTGCTTCTTCAGTTGGGCGTGATGTGGCATGTGGGACGTGGGCATGGAGAGTCCTACCGGGCCTCGCTTGGGCGGCCTACCGGGCCTGGAACTGTGCGATAGCAGAGAGTTACTGGAGTTAAGACTGGGAGATTGTTAGTATTCGGCGGGACGATGCTCTAGGCGAGTGTACGGGTTGTTTTTCACCCCCCCCCCCCCCTTCCCTTCTATTTCCCAACGACCTGCGGTGGGTGTTGCGCTAAAGATTTGGACACAAACACCCCAAATTACTGCTGGCTCGCACGCAACCAAACCCCACCACAGCCACAGACAGCCTGCAAAAGTGAACCGAATCTCGCCCTGTTCCCTCTGCAAACACACATACACACACACGCGCGCGCACGCACACATACACCTACATGGGCAGCATCCGTGGGGTGAAAGATCTGACACCAGCAGAAGAGCCCTTGGTGCCTGCCACACCAGCTTGGCTTGGGCTTCCTTCTTGAGCGACCGTGGCCTTTTGCAACCGCGGCACGGGACGAATCAACTAAGCAAGTTTAATTTATCAGAATGCAAAGAAAGAAGGAAAAGCCCGTACACTACCGCAGCACCCGGGCAGGCGTGCATTAAAAACTTTGCTTAAAAATACCACTACTGACGATTTATGATTCCAGCGGCGTCCCAAGGAGGGAAGCAATGCTGCCCGGCTGCGGTGGAACGGGAGCAGCAAGTACTTGTAATTGTAGGTTGAAAATTGATTTATGCATTTTATTATCTTTACTTTTACGATACGATTGTACAGTCCGGGATCCGGGCACGGGAGAGAAGGCACAGGATCCGCACCGTCAAGACGCCATCGGTCCATTGCTTAAGCTATCGCATCGCCAGGACGATAGGTACGCCACCGGTACACGCGCGAGGGAAACGCGCGTGATTTATATCGGGGCGCAGTAAAATAATAATTATATTTTCTACAAATTAATTTTCAAACATAAATTTTCCATTAGATCCCACCGTAAGCGTGCACCGTGCCCGACCCCTCGCTGGAATGCAGCGGATCATCGCCCAACAAGTGGAAGTGCCTGCCTCTCGTGGAAAGACTTTCCCGCTTTCCCGAATGGGATGATTCAACCATTTATTTATGTTTTTTTGCGAGTTTCTTATTGCGATTCCAACTCATCGGACACTTGCGAGCATTCACGCACGCACGCACGCACGCATCACGTGGATTTTCCGGAGTGTTTGGTTTGGTTCGCGAGTCGCCAACGCACAAAAAAAAGGGGGTGACTTGATGCCACCTCACCACCCACCAAACGCATTGTTTTCGCACGCGCCCCCGTTTAGCGACGGGTAGGGCAAAACTAGCTACCACCCTACTTGCGTCTACTGGAGGCGAATCCGCTAGCTTGGCCTGGCGCTTGATTCATTTGTAATTTTTGTTTGTTTGTTTTTGTTTTGTTTTGTTTTTGCTCTTCTCTTCTCTTCTACGCCCGCTTCTACAATCAACTCCAATCGCACAATTGGATGGCATACCTCTCAGGTGGCTTTATCGACAAGCATCTGAAATTAAAAAAAAGAGAGAGAAATCATCCATTCATTGAGTGAAGTTGGTACAGACAAAACTAGCTAGATTGGGGGTAACATGTAAACAACGAAAAACAACAACAACAACAACAACAACAGCAGCAGGGGGGAAATCACACAATCACAAAGGGGTACAATCAAACAGAAGAGCACGAGCACGATGTATCATTCCGCGGGTATCATTCACGCCACCCAAAAAGCGAGCGCCGTCTGCGTGTCTGTGTCTCTGGGGAACAGACAAACATCGCTCCCAGGAAACGACCACAGACGCCCATGTCCACTTTCCCGAAAGGGATGAAAGGGGCACACCCAACATCGCAAGGCGCACACGCACCCAAAACCGATGGTCACGCACATCACAAGGGGCATGTCCTCGCGCCAGGGCATTAGGATCATAAATGCATATCAATCGCGGTAGCTGGGGTAGAGCGAGATGCTGGCGCTGGCCTCCACCCACCGGAATTTCGTGGAAAGCCCCTGCCCAGACACAATTGCATAAGGTGTAAAACCACAAACCTGACAGCAGACGGGCGCGATTGCGGTTGCCATGGCAGCCACCAAAAGCCTGCCGAACATCCTCCAAAGCCTACCGCGTTATGTTGCTTCTTATCTGCGGCGATCCGATGATTCCGTGCCCAAGTGCGTCTCCGTTTCGTTTCGTTTCGTTCCGTTCCGTTCGCTTTCGTCCTTCCGTGTGTTCTCTTTCTCCCTTCGGTCCCTTCGCAACGTCTCCGCGTTCCTGCCACCTCGCCCATTCAGCCTCATCGCTTGTCACACGCGACTTCGGTTTGGCTGTTCGGTTCGGTTCCCCCACGGAGGATGGAAACCAGAAAAAAAACCGCAGAGGGACCAGCAAATCGACAAACAGGTTATGGACAAACTGTTGTTCAACATCAATTCGCAATAAAACACGCCGAAAAGAAAACGGCGAGGGAGCGTCGAGGACGACAACAATGACGACTGCTCGTAATGTTAAACGATTCTTTGTCAGGTCCAAGCCATCCGCGGCGGATCGGTGGGTTCCGTGATTCCTGCTCCTCGATTTCGGTTCGTTGCCACCGCGACACCATTGTCACCCTTCCTAGGGCGTAATAGAATTAGCTACTAATGTTCCCGCGTTGCGGAAAAGCCGGAAAAGTCACCTCGAGTCGATTCGAGCTCCCCTAGCCAAAAGCCAAATCTATCGCAACCGTACTGGGTGTTTTCCAGCAAACAGCACGCGCATCTCCGGGCCAACTCGTGCCACGGTTGTGTCGATTGTGAGTAGTGCCCCCTTTTTCCCCTTTCTTCCTTGTGCCATTCCGCAGTCCTGCAATCACTCCAGACGCACGCCTCCAGACGCACGAATAAAAGCCCTAGACACGCCACGCGGTGAAATTGGAACCGTGGCTTCTGGCCGGCTAATGAAATGGTTCGCACACGGATCTCCACATACACAATGTACGTGTGCCCAAACATGCACCCAACGATGTTGGTGCCGGCCGCGGGTTCTTGAGTTATTACGAGTAATTTCATTCATATCAATCGAAACAGTTATCGTTCCTGTCTACGGGCTCCTGTGGCGGGTCTGGCTCCACGAAATGGTTACATTCACGACATCGGCTGCCCCATGTGTAATGGGTGTGTTGCATTGCGTCATAAATATAGAAAGAAACCCCCACCCACCGGCACTTGGTGCGTCAAGCAGGGCATTCGCTTTTTTTCTGCCTCTTATTTTGTGTAATAATCGCACGACGCTGCTCCACGATCGACGGCCCCAGTACGGGCGAGTGCCGGATTTAGGAATATATTATTTGACCAATTATGCTACGAATTCAAATGGAACACAATGAGCGCACCAGCAAGCGCAGCAGTGAAGGTGTTAGCATGAGGCGAAGGCATTAAAAATATCGCTCCTTCGCTGGCAAACCGCGTTTTGCGCACCCGAGAGAACAATTAGCGTAGAAATTTTCCCTCGTACCGTTTTGGCGCGTTGGGGCTCCGCTACATGTGCTTTTATTCCGTACCACAGACAGAGGACGAGTGGGCCATTCCTCGCACTACGCCTATGCCGCTCAATTATGTCCCAGATTAATTGAGATAATATAATAAAGGAAACTCATCATTCACGACTCGCATGCATGCATGTGCATGCAACGCGTTGGGCTGTTTTCCCTGAGCGAAACATAACAGCTTTTCCCGCCCTCAACGAGCGTCCCGAAAAATGATCGCCACAGGTCGCGAAATTCGTGCTTCGTTAACGTTTTCCGCTCGATATGCATTTTTCCCGGGCGCTCTCTTTCAGCTCGAGCGCGTTTTTACACTTCTCGCAAATGGCCCGGGTCGTCCCCGGCACGGACATCAAACATTTACAATTTTCCACCGTCCACGGCGTATTCAAATGGCGGCAGCGGCTCCGCCAGACACACAATGTATCACACTTTACGCACAAAACGCGGTTCCGCGCGGGCTCTAACGACGGCGAAGCGGCAATTAACTGCCCATCGACGCCACAAACATCCATTACGATTCGTCGAACATCGGATCATTAAACTGAGGGCATTCCGATGCAGCCAAAACCGAGCGCTCCTGGCTCGGGTCGGTGAGGTGGCCATGCCTGCTTAAAATCACTGATTACCATTTCTTGCCCACGGGCCCACGGAATCGGTGCGGGCGCCGTGTACGGTAGTGCCTCGGTTTAATTACAATCCGAACCTTTTAAATTAACTGGAACTAATGCCTAAATTCGAAACGAAGATTTCAATCAGCACTGTTATTGCTCAAGAACGCCGTTGTGCCGCTTTTTCCCTCCAGATTTACGACTGACAGTAGTCGTAATTTAGAAGACGACTGCCGTTCATTACAGTGTCGATTCAGAGGAAAATCCATCAATCATATCTGCCGTTTCTTAACGCAACTTAACGATAATTACACAATGTATGCTAGGAGAGATGAGAAACTCTTCCCGCGGTCCTGCGTCCTGCGAGTGTGCGATTCGAAATTTACGCCTTCCGTTCCACCACGCGCCAACCGCAGCATCCGTTGCTCGTCCACCGGGTCGGTCCATACGAAGGAGCTACACTCCATTTCCTGCTTGCCTCCGGTCTCACAGCAGTCCCAGCGCCCGGGCATCAGTTGCTTGCTTTGATATCAGTTGCTGCCGGAGCCGAGATGCGAGTGCGAATGAAAATTGCTACATTCACTGCCAATGCACGGCAGCGATGCAGCTCAAGCATGGAGCAAAGGAGCAAAGGAGCCCCCTGGAGGAACTAGCATCCTATCCCGCGCCAAACCACACGATCACGATTTCGCTCTCATTTTACCCCGTGCTGAAAAAGGGTGCGATCGAGCGATCTGATCGCGGAGCCCTTCGCGAGCTGTTCGCCTAGAGGCGTTGATCGCGCCATCATCGTTCGATCGCTCATTCGTTCGCTCGCTTCATCGACAACTGTGGGTGTGCAATGTGCAGGTGAACTACGCGTCTATGAGCGTTATGAGCTGTCCGTGGAAGGGATCGGGAAAGGGTTCGCCCGAGAAACGGCTACAATTTAAACCCCGTCCTGGATCGTCAAGGATGCGACGGTTGCATTAAGCAAGCTCCTACGGCAGTAGTGCATCGTCCTCACCGCAAAACTATTTTGAGGTTTCCAATTCCGATCCCCCGGGGGTCGGTTCGCACAAGGGAAAGCCCCGTGTTCGCTTTTCCCGGCATCAGGCATTCGATGGGAAGCGACCGGTTTGAATGGCTTCCTACGGGCGCAAACAGGGGATTAACAGATAGAAGATTTTGCGGTCCAGTGATTTTTACTTTTCCACTGCGAGCAAATGGTTTGTTGTTTTCTATCGTTTTTTTTTTTCGCTCTCCATGGTTTGTTCGGCACCCATTCAATGCCTGACAGATGCGATCGTGAGCGGAGTGCTATCGGGGTTGAAAATTTAATTGGAATGCCTACCAAGATTATGGTTGCATGGAGTTTCCCTCTTTTTTTCCCGCAGCCACATTTTGGTGCCGCCGTTACTCGGAGGCTGCTTGTGGCGCAGTTTTGGACGGTTATGCACAAATCAAGTCACAAATTGGACATGTCGTGGACATGCGGGATAATCTTCCCTCTCTCTGATCCTGCCACCCTAAAGCTCGTTCGCGTAACTAGCATACATGCACACACGGAGTGGCTAGAAAAGGTGATGGAAAACGGAAAATTCAACATGGAAATAAACACACGGGCACACACACACACATACACACACACAGGCTATCTCAGGCTAGGCAGACTAGGATGTACTACGCAAAACACGGCCACACCTGCATACCGAGAGCGGCAGGCTACAACAATCTACTTGTCTACGGAAGCGAAACGCCAGAGCATGTGGCATGCTTGCTCCGGTCGCCTCGCAAGGTACTATACATGTACGTGTGCATAATCGAGCTAGCCCCGAGCACTCACCTGGCCGTGGTGCAGTCGCGGTACAGGACGTCAAAGTCCTTGCAGGACAGCAGCTTGCAGCGGTTGACGCCGGGCTGGATCGCACCCAGTCCGCGCAATATCCGCACCTGTTCGACGTTGCACACGAGCGGGACGATGTCGAGGCGCTTCAGCTTGGTGTAGACGGTGTGCAGGCCACCGACGAGGTGTTTCAGAAACAGCTCGAACGCCTGCGGAAGACATAGCATCGTTTCACCCTGTATCATGAAAGCGGCCACCTTCTGACCGCGGTAGTCGACCAGCTTGCACTCGTTGGCCGTCGGGTCGGAGCTCGAGATGGGCGGTGGGCTGTTGTACGATCGCGGGGGCACGTGGTGATGAGCAGCGGCCATCAGATCGAGCGGACTAGCGTGATGCATGAAGGAGTTGAGCAGTCCGAGCCCGTGCGGTGGCAGGTGTGACAGGTTTTGCGCCATCCGAGGTGGCATTCCGACCATGCCGGCCATACTGCTGGGTGTGGACACATGTGGAGGGCTTAGCGGGTGTGCCATGTGACCCATCAGCTGGGCCTGGGCTCCGGCACCCAGCGGACTAGACGAAAGTTGACGACCTGCGTGATGGTTCGACAGTGGACCATTATTGCTGCCTCCACTGTGGCTGTTGTGCAGTGGGCTGACAGGCGTCGGTGTTCGCGTTTTATCCAGCGGATGCTGGTGGCTACTGCTTCCGTTGTGGTTGTGTGGGATCGGGGGCGATATGTTGCGACCCCGTGAGTCATTCGAGGACGCGATGCTGTGATCGCTGGCCGTCGAGGCCGTATCCATCGCGGAATCCATCACTCCGGGCTCGTGTGATCAGTCACGATCACGCTCACGATCACGATCACTCACACCGGCAGGATCACGCACTTTATCACCTGATGCAACCGATGCACCGACGCACTGATGCACTGATGCCCTGGCCTCTCTGGCACTCTGGCACTCTGGCACGAATCTCTTGTTTCTTCAGACTCACACACTCACTCACACACGCACTTGGACACTGGTCACTCGAGCCCGCGGAGGACACCGACAGGACAGCGACGAATCATGTTTCACGGTGTCACGGCGTTCTCGAAAGGGGGTACCGTCGAAAAATTAGCACCAACCAAATTCACCACGCAACGTCACAGAAACAGCAACGCGCACTATTACGAGCAAAGTACCTGACCTGCAGTGACCACACCGTGCGGACACATTCGAGCGTAATCCTTGTCCCAACTAACTAACGCACGATCAAACGCAAACGCGAACGCACAAACGAACGACGGCGTGTGAGCGAAGCAACGGCTCACCCACCAAGACGAATGGCGATTTGCTTGCGCCCAGCTTGCCACTGCTGCAGTGGGCCGCAATCTTGCGATTCCCGTTTGGAGGGTCTTTTCTGCTCTCTGCCTTCTCTCCAGGTTCGCTCGCTGCGGCCAGTCGCGACGACAGCGAAAATTACACCGACCAGCGGAGACAGCGGCGGCCGATTCCCATCTGCAAGGGGCAAGATTTTATTTCCCGAGAATCACACAACAAACGGCAAAACGCGCTCTCGTTACGAGTGTCTAAATCGGATTGCTATGCTGCTGGCTGAGCCCGAGCCGAGGGATACACACGAAACCCCGTCGCCGCAGTCACACGAATAATAAATAACAGTTTAAAAATATATATTAAAGAACGAATCACTTAATCGTACAACATTGAAATGAAACAAAAATAGGTGGGTTGTATTTTCATTTCAACTGTATTTTCATTTCAATTCAACTTCAACTTCTCATCTGTATTTCGCTTACAATACATATATGTACCGAGCATTTCCTTCGCCGAGTGCACGTACACAGCCATGCGGGTGCGGGTGCGAGCGAGACGGCACCTGGTTGCGCACTCGCGTAAGCCACCGTTGGTGCGAGCGAGCCCAACCGTTTGCCTGTGGGAGCGAACGAACAAACGAACGAACGGGCGATCGGACGAACGAACGAACGAACGAAAACGAATGAAATGTATGTATTCCGATGCTACTGTTGCCGCTTATGCTGCTTATCCTTAGGACACGCCCCTCGATTGCGATGCGCACTCGAATGTGTGGCTCAGCATATCTATAGCGAATAGTTCCTTGTTATTTGCATCAAATGTATGCATATTTAATGTTTATTTTACATTATAATTCGAATAGTGTCGCTTTTTTGTTGGCTTTTTTTCTTCCCTTCGCCCGTACAAGCTGGCTCGTACTCTGGCCGTTTTTCTTACTGGTGCGAGGCTTGCAAACCCAGCCGCGACTGCCTATATCAGATCGGCTCACTTCGATTACTATTTGCTCCTTATCACCAGGCGGCGAGCCAGTGCCATTGCTGCCAGGCTCTGCATGTCTCGCAAATGTTCATTAAACTCTTCCCTATATACATGCACATCTATATACCGCACGGCCGCCATCATCGGCACACGGCGCTGCGGCAAACGATTTCACTCCGCAAAATGTCAAAATTACAAAAGCATCGGTAATTACCTTAAAATGGTGTGCGCCGCCTTCAGCGCGCCCGTTTCGTATCGATCGATCGCCTTGCCCCGTGTAACGATCGCCCGTTTCGACGTCATTTAAACGCGGATTCGATTGTCTCGCTCCGTATGACATACATACATATATATATATATATATATATATATATATATATAGCTTAAGCAATTTCGTGGCGACAATAATTCTCCCGGCGAGCCATCATTCCTCGATCGCGGTTCTGTTCATGTTAAGTATTCTTATTTCGAACACAGAAACCATTATTAATCAAACCCGTCCATTTTGAAGCATCAGCACGGCGGTACGCCAGCTACGACTCGGCTGCAGCTAAAGCGCACAGTAATGATCGGTTTTTGCATGTTGCGAGATAAATTGGTGCCTGTGCAAAATTGTGCTTCATATTTGCGGGCAAACTTTCCCAAACCGCAGCTCCGCGTAGCACCACAAAAGTGAGCGTTTCTTTGCGTTTATTAGATGACTTACAGATAGCAAGAAATATTACACAACACATCAGTGGTGCGGCGGAAACGGAAGCGCTGGAAATCAATCAAATCAGCAAGCGAACATGGCGGTGACTTTTTGCCTTTTCACACTCACGCATAATGAAGAAAGTGAACCGCACATCAACGGGGTTTTAGGTCGAGTTATTTGCCTGGAATAATATTTAGTTTTGCGTTTGGTGAATTTTCAATTTTCCACGCGGGCCCTCGGCTCAGGGAGGGGCAAGGAGAGATTGATATGTTTCAGCGGGAAGGCGCCAAACGCCGACGTGCAACAATCCGCAGCGCCCGAAAACTGTAACAGGATATCTGTATCTGATATCTATGCATTTGCAACATCATCCTGCCCCGTGTGATAAATGTTATTTCAACGTTTGGCTTTTGTCAATACTCGCTCCATCAGCCACCGGGCGCGGGGCCATAAAGGGCCAAAAATGTGAAATGTCATTCTTCGGTTCGGTTTTTCAAAATAATAGAAAAGGGTGCGCGCGTGAACGAGTCCCCGTTTTTCCCAATCACCTTCCGTGCGTCACGGTCTCTTGATGTCCCTCGTTTCCGTCGCTTCACTTTTTTCCTTCTAGGCGCCTTTGTGTGACGCGATATTTATCAACCATTGACTTGAAAATGTCGCAATATTCATATTTCTATGCACGATTATTGTTGGCCATGGCTTTTCCATTTTTTGCCGGTGTGATTTTTCCACCACGCCACGGCCACGGTGCGGTGCGCCCTGTTCGGACATAAATTTAATATCGCTTTTCGTATGTCACCACCGTAATGATGGAGATGGAACTTATCCTTTTCCCATTATCCTTTTCACGGGTGGCCACGGATTTCCCCGAACGCGACCCCTGGCAGCCCTTGGCCACCGCACGCAACCCAACAAAAGGAAACGATGACTATTTATTATTTTTTATTGCGCATACATGCCTTATCAAAGCCATTTTTATCATTCATTCCCCGCACACCAGAGTGCCCTGCCGCCTCTCAAATGGGATCATCCCCGGGGTCGGGCGAGAATCGGGGCGCATTTTAAACTCGGTCATCTCCATCACGAGTGGCTCCGAATGCAGTGTAATTCAATTTTGGCCTAAAATCTCTTTTCGGATTTAATTGTCTATACAATGACGAGGCCTTTCTCGCTTCCTCTCGAGAGGAATACGAAAAAAAAACCAAAACAACAACATCAACAGCACAGTAACAAACCAACCAATCTGACAGATTCCATAAATTGATATCTTCTCAACCGAACTCAACCGGCTCTGAAGAGGCCAACCACACGGGCCCGCCAAATCGGTTCAAAATCGGTTCCAAAACCCAACAGGAACAACACTCGCACGCCGAACATGATAAGCCGTTTTTACTTCCTCTCGGTGAGAATCGTTTTCCGTACGGAAATCACGCACATTTTCCATTCCGAATTCGTCGCTCGCAATATGCTTCGCTAGTCGAAGAGTGATGAGTTGTTGACGAGCCAGCCAGCTAGCCTCGGTGGAGGGAGATAAAAAAAGTTGCCCGAAACTTGCCTACTTAAAATGCCAGCAGCGTCAAGGCAGTAACGGCGGATTGTTGATGCTACTGCTGCTGATGCAGTACCCTCTCTGGTTCGGGAGGACCTTCGCCTGGGGTGGACATGCGACCCCAGTCTTTGACGACATCGACACAGCCGTTAAGCAACCGGCGTGGTCCGGCTTTGCTGGAGCTTAGCGAGGAAAATTGCTCGTGGATAAAAGTAATAATTCGGGACAACGTAACTTCGCCACACCTCGGAGCGCCGTCAGCGCTATCGCGCCCAATTTATGATGAAGTGCTGCGAATCAGTCCGAATGTTTCGTAATCTCTTCAATTCGATGTTCGTTTTGGGCTGGCGATCGAGTTGGTTATCGGCGGCGTACACGTTATTGCCGGCCCACCCCCGTTGCACATATTTTATGCGTTATCATTCACGCACTCACGTCACTTTATTATCTCTGGCACGACCGAAGGGAACCCGAGTGCAATAAAAGCGCAATAATAAAGGATCAGCGGCCCAGGTTCCCCTGGCGCTGAACGAGGGTGAGTATATGCGGCCCACACCGGGAAATCAATCGATTATCACCCTCAATCTCTCGTAGCGCTCATTGATGCGTTTTTATGAAGACTTCCAAACCAGCGAAGGTGTCGATGGCCGTGAAGAGATTATGGACGCGCCTTAGGCCCTTCCAGCGTGTGCGACCGATCGCATGTCGGATCGGTTTCGAAATCGGGACAAATTTTTCTGCACCCACCAGCACCGCATAACAATGCTGGAGCTCGCGTACTGTCGACTCATCGAGCTGCCAAGTCGCGGTGCGGTGTAGGGACTCCGGGAGAGACTTACAATCCATCGGTCGAGCTATGCATGCGAATAAGCATAAGGCAGTTGTGCGCAAAACACCGATACTAGGATGCTTCGGTATGCATATACATGTGCACTAGTTTACACTCCCAAAAACACGCCCGTTTTACAGCGACCATGCGCAGTAGCTACTTGGCGCGTTTGGCACGGCGCTGTACTACTTTGTGCTAGTCTCATTTGCTTCCCGGGGATCTTATACTGCGCCTTTTACGATGCCTTGCTTTCTATCATCTACCCCTAGCTGCCTGCCACCCGATTTACGGCTCTTATCCACCCGAACAATAGACAATCCGCACGTCCCAGGGCTGCCCACCTGCACCGACGTTAAATGCAAATTAAATTCTTCTTATTACAATCTCCTTAACGTTTCGGGAGACTCCCATCCACGTGCGAGGGGTAGTATAAGGGCACCGAAAATCTTTCACGGGCCCTCCTGCAGGAAGTTTGCAAAACTCAAGCTTATTAGCTCAATAACTCATAGCAATATTCAACATATGGTTCCGCTTTATTAGAAACCGGTGGCCGGCCTGGCAACGGGTGCTGGTGCTCTAATTCATATTAAGCATGGACAACTTGGCCACCATCCTGAGGGAAACCGCAAAACCAGCAGCAAACCGTTCTCCTACCAACGCCCGTTGAGTCAAGTTTCCAGCCATTCCAGCCGTCGTAAGCAAACGAGATGATCCATGTTCGATGCTCGATGCTCGAGCAGCATTTGCTGAGCATTACTTCGCTGCCCATGGCAACCAATGGCACGGGCGTGTTCCAAGTGCTGTAAATCCCCCGGTGCGACCTCATTATGTAGTATTTTGCACACTTCCGCCGCCTACTACGCGCAGATAGTGCTGACAGCTATTACTTATCAGAAGAAGCAGAAGGAGAAAAATCGATACGCTTGCCTAAAACAAGAAAAAAAAACCGAGTCTCTGAGCACGGATGGATCGCCGAGCTAAGGACGGCGATTCGATACATCAAATAGCTAGCTAATAAGCAACAACAGAAACAGGACGAAGCAGGCCGGCCGAGCCAGGAACACCGAGCTTGGAAAGCGGCTCGCTTTCGGTAAGATATTGTTGTTCGCGTCTAACTAGCTCTTTCGGTTCGAGTGCTCACAGTCGCCGGCAGTCCCATGTTTGATGAGATCAAATATCACACTCAAAATTTCATTCGAATGAAAGCCGATATTCAAATTTGCCTGCCGAATTATATTAGACAGGGCGGAAATCGAACGGAGAGAAGAGTAACAAGAAGAAGAAGAAGAAGAAGAAGAAGAAGAAGAAGAGTAAAAATACAACAACAAAAAACCGACGTACAAATACCCACATTTAATCGCTCCGGACCACCGCGCATCTTCCAAGCGTTCAACCGTCAGGACGAATTACCGCAGGGACCAATCTGGGCCATTCCTTCGGCGAAAGAATTGAAAATTAATCTCCAGCCTGCTTCCGCCCGGCTGCCCCAGCCACGGAGGTTTGCGTTTCAGAAGTTGTGCGTAAGAGTCCCGGAAAAAAAACTCCGGGCTACCTGTCATTTAATAACTCACCAACCACACACAGAACGCGGGAAGCCCGCATCAATGATTTTAGTTTCAGTGCGTTTTTTATGTGCGCTTTTTTTGTGCGGGGTCTTGTGTGCTCCGTGCACTCCGTTGTCACTCTTCTTAAAACTCACTGTAGCTCTTGTGTTTTCGGTTTTTCTGATTCGGTTTTTTTTTCTTCTTAACCAATAACGTTAGATTAAATTTCCGATCTCCCACCCAGGCTGGGTTGGGTTTTGTTTAGGTAAGGCATCAACGGTTCTTTTCACTTTTTGCCGTTTTTTTTTGTACTCCCAAACCACCGAACTCGCCGTTGACCAACATCCTAGAATACCCCCAACGAAGATATTTTCGTGAGATTTTTTTTTGTGTGTGTATTTTGTTCCTCGCCTCCATTATATCATACCCCCACCCAGCCACCCCGGGTGGGCGCTCCGACGTCTTGCCGGAGATTTGGGTAGGAAAATCAATATTTCCGGTGCCGAGCAGTGCTTATTAAACCCCGAACGAAGCAACCGTCCGACACTGTTGCAGCAAAGCCAGCAGTCTCGCAAAAGGCAGCCAGGCACGCTAGAGCGTGGAGTGAACGGTTTATGAGCCGGGTATTTATCTTCCGTAATCGGCCGTTTGATGAAAAATAAACTTTTGAATTGAATTCCTCGGATGCTGCATTCAAATAAGCAAATCATGTCCCACTTCCGGCCACCAGCCCTTCTGGCCAGTGTGCAAACGCGAGCCACCTATCGCTGCCGGGCCAGGCATGCCCGTTTGCAGTGCTCATGCAAATAGAAATGCTTGAAAAGATGCGATTTCCATGCATGCCGGTCGGTTTTTCCGAACCCCCTTTTGACGCATCGGGCTCATTTCGGTCGTGGCCGGGTTTGTAATTGGGGAACACACTATTTGATTTGCAAAACCACCGCGCTGTTGTTTGCTCTGCCGTTCAACAGCGTCGCTTCTTTTCAGCTGCATGAATGGTATTTGCCGAGCTGCAGCAACGGCGCATTCAAACAGGGCTCGGCCCTTCGGCGGCGGTGCGTACGCCTTTCGGTTTGAAAAACATCCACACCGACATTCGAGAGTGACATTCGGAGTGGGTTGATTTTTGTTTGCCTTACCCGGGCTCTACGACCCTCGTAGCAGCGCGACTGGCCGCAGAAAACCTGTAGCTGGGCAATTAATAATTCATTCACTCCAACCTACAACAAGACTCGCTCCCGGGGTCTGGCTTTAACCGATTAAGCGCCGGCCCGGGAATCGAACAGGACCAAACTTTGTCGGGAAAACCTGGCTGTTGCCTGCAGCGCAGGTGAAACGGCTAACTGATTTTAGCTCATATTTTCTGGTCCATCGCCCGTCCCCCGAAAGGGCTTCCTTCCAGGACAGCTTAAGGACAGAAAAATGTCGGAGAAATCCTCCTCGAATCGTCCTTGGACATGCTTAAAACATCCCGCAGCAACAACCTGTCCCCCTTGTGCCTTGTGCCGCGAGCAGCAAGCCTGTTGCTCTTAACTCCTTCCCAGTGGCTTTGCAGTTCTAATACCTTCTGCTGTTGCTTCTTCGTTTGCTGCCCCTACTCCTGCTTCTGCTGCTTCTACTGCTGGCAGTATTATTGTTGCTCCTGTTGGCCCGACCCCGCACATACATCAACAGGTTAAATTTTCGTTAGATAATATTATTTCTATTTCCAGCTCTTCTACCCCAAACCCAACCCGAAACGCTCTACATCCACGCGGAATGCGTCGGTTCGTGCGCCCTTTTCGCCAGGGCCGATTTTCCAGCCCCTGATTTTCCGGAAAAACTCCTTTCTGCAGGGGCCCGGTCGACTCGTAAGCGCCCCCTATTTTCCGAAAACTTCTTGAGCGCCCAAAAATCGTGAAATAATCCTTTCCAACTTTCTTCACGAAAACGCCTCGCTCGTCCCCCCTCCCCCCCACCCTTCCTCATTTCCCGGAAAATAGGAGTGGCGCGGTGCGGCAGCGAGGGCAACGAGGATATAAATTATTTGAATACCTAATAAAGGAAGGGTGTGCCCTTTTGTTTCATGTTTTTATTACACACAAATCTGAAGTTTCCATTTGCATGTAGCGTGTCGAGGAAAAGAGCATTCAAGAATATAATCGTCCCTGGGAAGTAATAATAATTCCAAACAATATTTTACACTTTGTTGGTTTCGGTGTGTAACTAACGGCGAGATTGAATCTTTAATAAGATCTCGAGCAAAGATTTTAATTTATTCCGACACACACACACACACATGGTCGGACGCACATATCGGCACTACATTGTGTCTCGGATCTCGGGCCGGAGCGCAGGATGCTTGTCGCGCTCTATCTATCCGGTGATCCTTTTATTTGATTTTATTACGGTTCCCGGTCGTTCGCAGCCAGCCAATGTTATCACATATGCACGAAATAGTTGAAACTTGCCCGGCCCAGCCAAGCCTGAGAGGCTGGGGCAGAAGAATTTTCTCTTTTGTTCTCAAGAAACATCGATCCATGTTCACACCTCACCGCACCGCTCGATCTTGGGGCGTGCAAGATGGCACCTTTAGCGGTTCTCTGTGAGCGTGTGGAAAGCGGAAATACATTACCTTGCCTTCTCAAAGGGCTCATTCGACCGGTTCCAGTTGCCGGTGCTTGGTTCACGCTGTCACGGTACGGGGGCTGTGTGTTTTATTTTACTTTCCATTTTGTGCCCTACCCATTCCGAGGGTTGGTTCCAGTAATTGACGTCCTAAAAACGTACGTACGTCGGCGTCATCGGGGTTGAAGCAAAACGAAAAAAAAAAACGGAACCACTGGCTTGCTCCAAACACAGCTTCCAGAGATACAATCAAAATCTGCATTTGATATTTTTCAAACCACCCATCAGGGCTTGCTTTGATCTCATTCTCCCTTTCTCTCTCTCTCTCTCTCTCACGCGCGCGATCTCCTTTCCGCTTGCTTGGACGGATCGGCATCACTATCTCGCTCTCGCTCTCGCTCTGTTCCAAACACACGCCCATTGGCGCACTTGTTGTGTCAACGGATAAATGACAGTTTTCACGCCTTTCATCCAAACTGACCACTGTCCGGTGACCAGTGCCAGGCAGGTTGCACGAGACACGGTCCCTTCTTTGTCGAGTGTCGAGAGCACGCTGCCGGTCGCTTTGTTGCGGTGTCGCCAACAAAAGTCGATCCTTGAGAGTTGGGAGTCGATCCGCCCCGGCAAACGCACGGCAAATGGGCAAGGCGAGATAACACGGCTCAAAAGTCATCCGAACTACATTTGCATAAATGGGGATTTAAAAAGTAGTCTTGTCGACTTGTAACAATAACCAATGAGTATTTAATTAAAACCTTTTATACTGCCGCCAGGACCCGACCCGACCAGGACCAGCCAGGACTACGGCTGGATTCGAACCCTTTTTAACGGCTCAGGACGAGTCAGCAGTCCTCCACGGCGACAACTGTCCCCGGGTAAGCGCAGCTAATGTTACTGTCGCTGTTAAGGACAGTTAAAAAGGAATCGTATTGCTTCCACCTCTGCCGTTCCTCACTTTCACGCCTGCCCTTTCGACGCATTCGCCCTACTGGCGTCTGGGGGAAGCGAGTCCGCACCGACAAAAAAGCAACCGTGTTTGGATTTGATAGCGCTCGTCAGCACTGTGTGTGCGAGTGTGTGTTTGCATGCGCTAGAGCTCGCTAGGGCGTGAACACGGGGGCGTCGACGGAAGGACGACGCTAGACGACGTGTTGGAAGCAATAATGAAAACAAAACAAGGTCATGCATATGCTATTTCCATGCGGCACCCTGCCGATTGTGCGGGATCGGGATCGAGTGACTGTAACCACTACTGAGCGATTTTTTAAACTGCTTTTCCCCAAATATCCGCCACCGCTTTCTTTCCCACCACCAGGTTTCCCGGCCCGGGTTCGCACGCAGGGGTGGCTTTCGTTTGCGCGCGCGTTTACAAATATTCAAATTGCTCTGCCAGCCGAGGGCGCAAACGGGCCAAATCAAAGGGGTCGAATTGTTGCCCGCGGCCAGGGCGCGATAGCTGGGCGTGGGCCGAAAGGGAGCTGACCGTGATACGGCACAATGTGTGTGAGCAAACAACGGCGGCACACGGCGTCAGCGACGGCGGCGCTAAAAGGCAGACCCCGGCGCCCTATGGAAGGGAGAGGAAAATGAAAAGAAAACCGATCGCCTGCTGCCACCCAGCCGCCTAGCCTTAATCGACATTCTCACCTTAGCAATTGTCAAACCACACATTGTCAAATCGCACCAGCCACCCTTGCGGCTGTGTGCCAACGTGGGGCAGCGGATTGTCTCGGAGTCAGAGCAAAAGTATCGAGTTTCAAATCGCCTCCGATGGTCCGACGGAGCCGTTTAGGTGGCCGTTTTTGCGGTGAACCTTCGACTTGCGCGTGCTAAACACTCGCTTATTAATTACTCCCAGTCCCGGCTAACGCGAGTCCACCGAATTCCACCACGTGGCAGCCGAAAACGAATTCGTACATTCGCCCTCGTGGACCGCGTGGACCGGTCAAAAGCACCAACCCCTGGGGGATGCCTGCTCCTGGGAAAAAGGGCACACCGGGACGAGCTGCTGCCGTCTTTATGCCATTTCCGAATTCCACCGACCGACGCCGGTGCGGAGTTGGTCGAGCGTACGATGTGTGTAAATAAAACCTACCGTAAAACATTTCTCGGTCACTTTGGCCGGAGCACGTTGTGCGTTCTTGCGGTTTTCCGATGCGATTAACGCGCTTGTGGCCTGCACGTGGAATGCCGCCGTATTCGCCCTTTGTTGTAGCTTGCAACCGCCCGGCTGTGAGGGTAACCGTGATTAATGCTAGTCCACCCTCCTTCTGCTTTCTGACACCATTTGACTAAATTAGTGCGAATCTGTGGTCACTCGGCGTGGCCGCGTATTCCTTGCCAAATGTGACAGAATTATTACGGCCTCACGCCCCCCAACGCCAACGCTGATGGTCTATTGGTGAACTCGAACACTCAGCCTCAGAGAGACACGCGTTCGTTGGGTTGGGTTTTGCTGATTTCTTGCTAATTTAAAAACGAAAACGGTTTCCCCAACCCATTCGGAAAAGGGTTTGCTTTTCACGGAACGCGATAGATGTCGAGCGAGCGATAAGACGGGACTGCGACCGAGACCGCGACGATACAGTACATCGCACTGCTGCAGGATCCGGCGTTCTGCGCCATTGTGCAGTGCCGTAAAAGTCGCGATCTCCGCACGGTCGCGAGATCCGGTCAGCGGCTATCTTGTGGCCACATCGGTCGCCGACTGGTAAGCCACCTTAATCGCCAACCCAAACGCGCAAGCTTCCTTCGCAAGCGTGATTCCGGGCGCAGACAACGCAAGATAAACAGACGGAACAATTTTAATGATCGCACCACAAGAATGCACTCCAATGCGCCCCACAGCTGCATCGGGTGCTGCCAGAGAGCATTGTTCTTGTTCGCCGCTTGTTCCGCTTTTTTAGGGAAAACACACACGCCAAATCACGCATTCGCTTTATTAAGTTGTTAAACAAGAGCGGCGACGATGCGGTGGTGGTGACAAACAAAACCTTCGCCGGGATGCGAGAAAAAGCTGCTACACGGCACGGTGGCTGTTTGCGGTACTGGTATTGTCTTGTTAGGCAGTTGTCCTAAAGTAATTAAATGCGATATATCTCGTACTGGTGTCCACCGGCGGACCGACCACAACGGTGCGCGATCTCAGATCGATTATGCTGCAAAACAGCGGTTACCACCGCACGCGGGTATCGATGCCGGTGCAATGTATACGCCTTCAAGAAGATGTCGACACGACCGGCTCGGCCTCTGGCTCGCAGCAACACCAGCAACAGCAGCAACAGCACCAGCAACAGCGGCAGTCGATAACGAAGGATAGATTGAAATTCGCGCCAGACTCGTTACTACGCGCCGAGTAGTCGAGCGTCGAGTTTTCGGCTTCAATTACAATTTATTCTTGAGCCCGCGCGCCTTCGAGCCGCGTTCCGGCCCGATTCCTTCCCGGTCGTCTCCCGGTGCCTTGCGGATGTGCCTGCAGGTAAAATTCTATAATTCAATTATTTCACCAAGCGTGAACATAATAAATATCAAGGGGTTAAGAGCGAGCCCGGCCCGTGGCTGCCGAATGCTTGTTGTTTATTTACTTTGGAATTATGGAAAAACGAACACCATGTGCCCCGGAGTGGAACTTGGCAACAGTTTCCTCGGTCCTCGACGCGCTAGGCGGAGGCTAGGAAAATAATAACCCAACTCAAGAGGTTCGTATTACGCCCGAAGGTTTTTGATAAACGGAAATCTTGCGATACGTCCCTTCACGCTATGCAGCTCGCAAACCGACTCGTCTTCCCTGTTTCGGCGCAATTTTTGGCCTGTTCGCATCCCGGGAAATGCCGGAAGGACGCTGCAAAGGCTGGAAGGACGTGGGACGAGGGTGCGAGCGTCGAGAACGCCTCATTTTCACCTTCTCCCCAATCGGTGGTGGTGTTCCATATTAAACTCATCAACCCTTGGCTTAGCAGAGCCAGAGGGAGAGCGCGCTGTAATGCTTTAGCTATGTTTACCAGTACCCGGAATAAGGTTACTGTTGAACATTGAACTTCATTTACTCGCCAGCGTATCGGAATCTGGCCTCGGACGTCAAAAAGGAAGCTTTTAAAAAGGCCTACCGAACAAACAACACAAATCGTGCCCCCGACGCTCGGAGGGCCGAAGTTGCGCGAAACATCATTGGAGCAATAATCGATTTATAATCAACATAAGCATTCTTACAATGCTACATCGAAAATCAATTTCACATTTCGCGGCCTATGCACCGCGAGTGCATTCCACCGCGAGTGCAGTCCTGGCCAGTCCGTTTGCCGGGTTTACTTTATTTGCCGTCCGTTCGATCGTGTGGAAGCTCGATTTGAACCACCACCACCCACCCACGGGACCGCTTTATCAGCGTAAAAGGGCGCTGAAGCAATGAACCCTATGTGAATTGGCATGTCGAATCTTTTATCGGACTGTTAAATGCATCCCGAGCTGGTTCGCGAACTCGAACTCAGACCAGAACGTGCCATGTGTGCAGGCGGTAAGCGAGGAAGTGGAAAAACGAACGAACAAGAGAGAGAGAGAGAGAGAGGACGAGGCTAAGGCCAGGACACAGGAACAGTCAGGACGATTGAACGATATGTTGGGCTGTTCTGGGCATTCGGACAACCGATCTGCGTAGCGCATTCAGAACTCGTCTTCAACTGGTTCTGTTGTTTTTTTTTTTGTTGGTTTGTTGCAAGCTCGTGCCAAACCTCCTTGGCCTTGGTCGCTTAATTTCGCTTTCGGAAACGATGAGGAATGCAACAATGCATAAGAGGTACGAAAATTTGTAGCACCTTTTTCCACGTGTGTCAAGAACGATTGCGAAGAAGCTGTAAAGTGAGATGACACCTCGCCGTCGAGTTCAGTCTGCAGTTCGTCACAATAGGTTGAACACAATCAAAATGCAAACAGCAAATTAATCATGCTCCAGCCCTGAGGTTAGGTGAAAGGCACGCGCTCACATCGT
The DNA here is from genome assembly GCF_943737925.1 of Anopheles nili. Taxonomy (NCBI): domain Eukaryota; kingdom Metazoa; phylum Arthropoda; class Insecta; order Diptera; family Culicidae; genus Anopheles; species Anopheles nili. The sequence continues at coordinate 607,401 of NC_071292.1, forward strand.
GTGCTATTTTTAATACACGAAATCCCACTCTCACATCAAACGAAACATTCACACAGTCGGCAAGTAGCGACTTCTCGAAGGGTGCGAAAGAAATCCCATTGCCAACCTCCACCAAACCCCAACTCCGCAAAAACAATGTACCAGGCGCACAAATTGGTTGCTAAATGAAGCGAATGTCTTCAAACATTCTTTCACTAATTCGATTCCTGGTATTATCAATCAAAATTAAAAGCAACCAGCTCCGACAACACTAGTCAGCGGAAGAACGACGGGATACCGGAAGCGACGGCAGGCATGCGGAAAACTTCCAAAACACATCTTCCTCAATTTAAATCAGAAAATCAATGATTCGGATTAAATATTTAAAAGCAAACATAAATTAAATCTTTAACTTTGCTGCCGCTCCCGTCGCCATCGATCGCCGCCGCGCTTATCTAACCCGCCCTCGGTGTGCGTAGGCGTGCAATGTTCGTGCCCGTTCGAAATGTTGGAACCGTTCGTAGGGGTGCCCCGCCCAACCGTCCCCCGTCCCTCATCCCAGCCTGGCCCACTTTTTCCCGACCCGCTGAGATTGATTTTAAAGTTCTTTTTATTACCCTCCGCATTTTAACCTCCCACCCGACCCGAAAGGTCTTCCCGTGCCGGATTAGACAACAAATGGATCTGAGCATCCGAGCAACATTTGTTTCGCATTCTACGCGCCGACTACTGGCGATGACGACTCGGCGGGAGCACTTTCTTCCAGAGCACCGTGCCGGCATGATTAAAGGTTCTTGACTTTCTTTAATTTGTTATTATTTCGATTTGGCTGATGCTCTTCTCTCCCTGCTTTGATATCGGAGGAGCGTGACGCGCGTGTGGCGAAGGAGCAAGCCGAAATCGCGATCAAAAGGCGTCCTCATCAGCGACGAAGGCGAGGCCAATTTCCCTTTGGTGGGGTGTGTGGGAGTGTGGCACGGCAAGCCTTTCCATGCCGCCCCTGCGTGCCCGGAACCAGCGAGACAAATGAGGGACCGTACAACACCGGTATACCGGGGCGCCAGATTTGTTATTATTATCAATTTAGCAAACTCGCTCGCTAGCTTTTAATTTGTTCATGTAGATCATTTTTTAACCATGCGGCAGCAGTCCCTCCCAGGCACATCACGAGACATCACTCAGTATTAACTTGATTAAAACCTTTTGTCTCATCGTCGACGGAATTTGGTCGTCTCACAGCCACGCTTGCGTTTGATCTCTGTATTTTTCCTCCTCATACGCACCCACGGTGGGGTCTCGTGGCATCGATTTTCCAGCGTCCTTTTCGATGTCCTCGGTCTTTTCTCATGTCAATCGAATCAGCGCACACCAAAAACCGAACCGAAACGGTCCCAACCGACAAGCGTACCACCGAAAAGGACGTCCACACGAGCGAGCGAGCAGACAACGCGAATGAAGCGAATGTCCTTCGTCCGAGGGACACACACACGCACGATGTCCACGGTGTCCACGGTGTCCGGTTACAGTCCCTTCCTGTTTGTGTACGGTCAACCACTTCCAATTCCAATCACTAAATCAAATTGCATTACCGTACCGCACCGGAAACGGGTGCTAAAACGCCAAAACGTCACATGGCATGTTAAACGCCGGACACTAAATTGTAGATTAAATTGAAAAGTGGAAATAAATTTGCCTCTTCCGATACGGTTTTGTGCAGACGGTCGCAATCGCCTGCCCGAAAGGGCGTTCACACGGCCCGAACCAGTTCCGGCCAGATTTAGGCGCGAAATGGGGGAATACTTGGGCGAAATAAAGATTGCTCCCGAGGCGGCCCCGATCGGTGCCAAATGCATCGGGCATAATCAAATATATCACAGTCGTAATGAGATTTGAAAAGTAATCATTCCGGGTATGAATCCAATTATGCACTCGCCCAATGACAGGGCTCGACCCACCAGGCAAGCCCTTTGACCCAACTTTGAGCCGCACATTCTTGGGGAAAGTGCGTCTCCTTGGCTGAAGTCGAAGAAAACGCCCCGCCCGAATAAAGCGCGTCAGCCCAAAAATGTAAACCACCGCGCATCATACCACCGAATTGGCTACCCGGCTGGTGCTCCCTGCTGGTTTAATTAGTCGTGTAAATACAATTCAATTAAATCCTCGCCAATAAAAAGGAGACCCTGGTTTACAGGCGCGTTGTTTGCTCGCCGTCGCAACATTCGCAGAGTGGCTCCTTAGCGCCCACGCCAAGGAGACAAAGAAAAAGACATAAGCTCCGGCTGCTCAGTTCATCTAATTAAAACAAATGTTAATTTACCTCAACGCATTTTCAAATGCGCAGCATCTGCTCGCCTGTTGGCGGGGTGCCTGATAGCAAACAGCCAGCTAGCGAAACCAAAGCAAAAAAAAAAGAAGCCCGACCCAAGAATGATGCTTTGATATCCTTCCCCGGAAGGCTGGGGCCGGGGCTGAAAATAAAAATGCGATTTTTCATCATTTTGAAACGCGCAACTGCTGGATGGTGCATTGCCGTTTTTGTTTTGTTTTTGGTTGGCCTCCGTCATTCCGCGCGGTGCTGTTTCGGGCGCATTAGAGGGAATGATTAATATCTCACAATCGAAAACCTCAACTAATGCGCGCGAAGATGACAAATTGTTATGCGAACGCTAGGGCAGCGAAAGCACACCAAAAAAAAACAACAAGTGAAACAGATCGCAAAATCAAAACATGTTCGCCGCAAACCATTCGCCATCACCACCATCCTGTTAGCATCATTACCCTCACACTCACTCGAGCTAAATATTCAAATTCCACCCGGACACGCTCCCACCACCCAACGCCCAGCGCCGGTGGGCAATAAAAAACACATAAAACAAATTCAAATATGACTTTTCCGATCCAAAAATGATCCTTCATTTGCATATTTAAATTGCGTGCAACTACGTCCCAGCCAGCTTCGGGGGAAAAACTGCAAAGTTCAAAGATTTCAACGAGCCAGCATTTTTCCTTCGGTCCTCCGCCGGTCCATCCGACTGCACCCTCGAATGGTGGGCCCATAAAAAAAGAGAGAGACAATCGTGAGATCCCCTCGGTTGCGTTGGTCCCGTTGACAATCTTACAAGTGCCAGGCATATGTCACGAGTCTCGGGGCCCCGGATCCTTCCCGGTCGCGTTCCGTTCGGTAAGCTATTTTACAACAATTTTTCATGGTTTCGTTCCAGGATCGGCACCCTTGATTTTTCTTTCTCTTTGTGTCATGCGGTGGGAATCTGGTTCGATTGCCACTCGAGCGAGCGTTTGCGAATGGAACGGAATACGGTGACTATTGAGGCGTTGTTTCACGAGCCGCAGCTTTTGTTTGGCTACGCTCGCAAAAACTACGACGTGCGCACCTGCCATCGGGTGTTCTCCCCTCCCTCGAAAGATTGCATAAAAATCATACCTAGCCCATGCTGCTGGTTGCCGTTTTTGGTCTGCCGTGCTCTCGACATGCAAATTCTCGTACAGGACGCTGTGCTGAACGCATGACACATGACGTGCCCTCGGCGAAGATACCTTAGCGCCATTCGAAAGCAATTAAAACTTCATAACGCACGACGGGAGTTGTCGTAGACAAAACTTCCGAAATGATTAACGAATTCTTCGTCGAAAATATTTCGGTATTTCATTACCCCATCGCGAGTGCTGCTGCTCCTGCTGCTGTTTTCCGCTGATCTCGTTCATCCCGAGGCAGCCCAGGCCCGGAGAAAGGGTAGGCAATTGAAACGTTTTCCAACGCCGCGTTCGGCACACGGCATCCGACACAACCCTTTCCATTAGGGCCTTGCGGGTAGGCCAAGGCATGACCGTAAAAAGCATGCCGCTGCCTTTCCGGTTTGCATTAATATTTATGCTCCATATACACGTTTCCGATACGAGTGAATATCTCTTTAATATTCCCAGCGTGGTACGGGACCGTGGAACGGGAGCCAGCGCCCGAACCGACAGGACGACGATTTTCCCAGCACCGCCGTGCGCCGCTTTCCCGGGGCGCCGTGGTAATGAAACATTTAGTGGCGCTTTGTCTTTGGCAGCAAATGGAAATTCTTCGGTTTTGCCAGTTTTTGATAAGTAATAACGCAGCCACTTTCTTCCGCTTGCCGCCAAACAGGGAGGAAATGAAATTTCTGCCCTCCTGCCTGCCCCAGGTAGGTCGGGCCATCTTCCACGGTGCAGAGCGAAAAATCCGTCAAAATCTTCCAGCGTCTCGTTCAATCATCGATGCAGTTGACAGGCAACCCTTTGCAGGCACCCTTGGCAGGAATCGTACGCGCCCCAGCCAGCAGCGCGCCATACGCGCGTTTGCTAATGGATTTTTGATTGGGGAAAAGCAGGAATTGCCGAATTTCGGGGATTTACCGTCCCGTTGCAGTAGATGTACCGTGGAAGCTGCTCATTTCGACGAAAGTGTGGCATAACTGAGCGAGACGCTGCTGTAGAAGCGAATTATAATCAACCGATCAATCATTTGTTTCTTTAAAGTTTACGCCTAGATTTGACAATCCAGCAGGCCATGGACGTTTGTGTCATTTCCCTTTGCACATGCAGATGCCGCGGGAGTAGATTGTAACGTTCGCTTGCTTGACTTATTGCTGCTGCCCCAGTGACGTCAGCGCTGGGTTCAGAGGGAGGAAAAGCCGTGCTTTATTTATAACAATCCAGGACAACGTTTTCGTCAGTTGTTTGCACCATCGCCATCGAAGGGCGACCCAGGAAGAGCGACCCGCCCCGAAGGAGCCAAGGGACGAGCAAATTCAATTAAATACACTCGGCACAATAAAATTAAATCCCACACGACCGTCAACCATCGGGCAATAAAAGCCTCGAGCCGTAATACTCGCACCGGGGCCGAATTTGATGAATGAAACACAAGCAGAACATCGTCAATCTAGCACCGAACTAATATATCACGATACATCGAATGATTGATTCGTTACGAACCGAGCGCACGCATCCCGAGACAGGCACGTCGGCAAGTTGGTGAGGTGGAAAAGTTTTGGACCGAGCTGTAGATGGCGCTTTGGGAAATCGCATTCCTTCGCCCACGCTAGCGCACGGTGCAAAACAGTGTAGATAAAAAATAACATAAGTTTCGTATCTGATTTTGATATCAAAAATGATAAATGATTTATCATTCGTCGCTCGCGTTCGCAAAGCGAAGGGTGCGCCAGACGTGCTTACGTATGGCACGTTATTCACTTTGCTATCGAGAAGTAAAATATGCCACTTCAACAGCGTTTCTGTCTCAACCATGCTCCACTCGTAGTCAATTGCCGGGGGGCTCGATACGTATTATCAGCTACCAGCAATTGCTAGCCATTTTCCGATGAAAACTCGTTGCCACATGCACCGCTGGTAAAATGTCGCTCTAATTGCAAATATTTGCATTGCAAGCTGAATGCAATTGAAAGCCCATCGCCTGGATGCGATTGAATGGTAATCACTTTTTTTTATAATTAACCTCCGAGGATGCCGCTGCTCCGAGCGCGATTTCTTTCAAACAGGACAACCTGTGTGTAGCCGCTGCTCGACGAGCAAGCCCTCGAACCGATACCTGAAATACCCGTTCGTTAATCGAAATCTCTTCATGGCACGCTGCGTCCCGCCACAAATTCGTTTACACTCAATCTGCGCCTCGAGTGCTGAATGGGCTGCCAGTTTGTCGTCGCTCTTTGCCGGGCTAAATGGCCTGCATAACTTATTCATGTTGATACTTACCACCGACCCATCCTCGAACGAGGATGATCCTCTTGTAATGCTGATTGGACGGTTTGCCCGATCACATCCATCACAATCCCGACCGCAAAAGGCTGGTGTAACGCACCGGCTCATGGGATGCCACGGCCCGAAAAACAATCGTGTAATTAGCAGCGAAAGCCGCTCCTGCTTTCGCTATTTTCGGGTGAGAAACCCCTTCGCAGGGGTTGGGATGGTTGTTCGATAGCGCACAAGTCGCTGTTTGGACACACGATGCCTTGGGACGTATCATATCGCGCAACGTGTCAGTAACCGAAGCGTTATAAATTAACAGAACACTACACACACATACAGTTCTCACAAACCTACACGCACGCATCATCAACGCGCGGCTCCGATGACTCCAAATTTATGTAATTAAATTTTTCTTTATTTTCCCCCGAGCACTCCTTCTGTTTCGTGCGGCTTTCGTGTTTCTTTCAGGCTATATCAATCAAAACCGGGAGGTGGTGAAATTTAGATAAATGATTTTTTAGTTCTCATTATTCTTACTTTTCGGTTCGCTTTTATCGTCCGCATCGCAGTGCCACCAACGCCGGCGCTATCTTTTTTGGTCTGTTAATGAACATAATGATTGTTTCTTTTATCTTCGAAGCCTAGGCATAGCGCGCTGGTGAAGGAACGCGCCGGTGGACCATGCGAGGGGTAAGATGTGGCCGAAATTATGATTAAATAACCCGGACGGCTAGTAAAGCTGCGGCCGTAGTGTAGTGACTAACAGTAAAAGTTAATAGAAATACGGCTTCTACGTGCCACCGAATTGACAAAGGCCAGTAAGCTGCGTTTCTCGCAAACTACGCCGACATGATCTCACAAAACCCCGAAAAATCGTGCGCAATTTGAGCACCACCAAAGTAGCCTTTGGAAACCTGAATTGTTTCCCGGTTGGCGTTTTATGTTGCTTCCTATTTTAAGGCTGAATCCTACGAAAACCCCGGAAGATGATTTTAAGAAATCGATTTATTAAATTTCTTTCCATTCCACATTCCGGCTCGTTCCTCGCATGACTGCGTTTTTCATCTCAGTGGAAAGGGTTGCTATTTAAAGAAGTGGTTCTGTGTTCCTATCGCACTCGTTCGGTCTTTCGCTCTTTTCACTCCGATATACGTAAGTTCTTTCGTCTTTTTCTTTGCTGAATGCGTGAAGTATGATTGATTACGCTTCTAAGCAAGAATGATCGGCGCAAAACAAACAAAACATTCAGCGCAAAAGGGACTGCTTGGTGTAACCAAGGAATTAAAACGTAAATACGCTACGCACGCACATAGGTGTTGTGCAAAAGTTTTCCTTTGCGAAAACGGGAAAGCACATCCTCCTGAAAAACATCGAAACGGCACGAAGAGACATAATGCTGTTTGGTAGAATCCTGAGTAGCCTTTTTACGATTGCATTCTTTCAGTAACGAACTTTTCATCAATCTGTGCAAAATTGCTCGAACAAAGCGAAGTGCTAGTGCGTGGTTGAAAGCAAAAAACGATAATAAAGTAAATATTAATACACCCAGTCGCGTGTGTCTAGAAATGGCGAAATAAAATGAAACAAACCATACTGCACAAACACCCAGGCCACGGGCGCGCCGAACACGGGCGTTTCCAGCAGGCGAACGTTTTTAAGTCCTTCCGAATGGTTAATATTTTCCTTAGATTACGCCGGGGCGAAAGATTCTTAAACCCCCGCTTGCGTTCGCGTCACGCAATGTTCTTTTTTTATTACCATATTTTCTGTCCATCGCTTTACACTAGAAAATTAATGAAGCATGCGTATTGATAACGCTCATAGAAACTGATTTCCTTCTGGTTCGCCTTTTTTCCGTTCAATAAACTCAATGGAACCGATGGCAGGGGATGTGTTTGCTTTGCCGCACGGTGCAATCCCCTGCGCCAACGCGCAGCAAAAAGACAAGGGATTCCGGTTGGGGCATTCGCGCCTGCCGGACGCACGCGAAAGCAAGAGACAGCACGAGCGCGCAGAAAGAGCTAGGACGAGGCTCGCTGCTGCTAGGGCAGGGCAGAAGAGCCACGGCGAGAAGTAAACACATTCTGTACATACCGTGCGTATGTTGATGTAACAGCATCGAACGTATCGATTAAGTCACGGACGCCTCTGGCGGAAGGAACCGCTGGCAGGACTTGCAGGAAAGAAAAATCCTGGCAGTGAAACGTTCCCAAAAGAACGCCCGCTTTGCTCGCTGGCCTACTTGGATGCGGCTCGTAGTTCAACTCAGTAGCCGAGGTGATGGCGCTGGTCAAACGCACATCAAATGTCAAAGCCAGTTACTGCGCGACCGCAGGAGTTTCCGAACCCAAGAAAGGAGCTCGTGATGCTAGAATTTAAATTTCTGTTAGAACCGGTGCCTGACCTCTCGGGCCCAAGCGGTTCAGGCGGCCTGGCCACGTCGACGACTGCTGTTTGCTGTTTGGAAAATGATTAATAAGCACACATGTTCTCCTTTTCGCAGGGGTTGCCGGAAACGCGCGTGAAGTGTTTTGATAACAACGGTACCAGATGACAGCGAAGCTCGGATCGTGAGACGCCGCAACGGACGCAAAGGGCGCAAAGGGCGCAACGGGCGCAACGGGAGTGAATTAAATAACATTTAGATATGCAAACGCACGTTTCCATTTGTTGCTGGCAAATAATACGGCGTCGCAACCGAAGCCCGGACCCCGCTGCTAAACGTGGTGGAAAGTGTAATTTTCCACCAACTCGGGAAACTGTCGCACCGGGTTTCGGATGAGTGGCAAAAAGAGTGCTGAACCGTACAGATTGAATAATGATAGAGTGGAGGAAAAAAAAGATGAAGAAGATGGATTGCCGCCGATGTCAATGAATGTTGTTTATTTTCAAGTTTTTACGGTTTTCTGGCATTATGCAAAGTCCTTCCTGCGCGCCGCGCCCGAAGGGACGGCTTCTATCGGCTTCATCAGCAACCGCTACGCCAAAAGGGTTGCTTGCGAAGGGATGCTGCTGGATGTATTCGATGACATACTTACCGTTTGTGTCCTTTTTCAGATCCTTTTCTCCTCAAACCTCGACACCTCGACACCTCTTTGTTTCAATCAAATTTCCCAAATCCTTCAACCCCTATTTGCATGCGGCGCCGCAGCGAGCAACTCGGTTTATCCTGCCACCGGAACCGCCCACATCTACATCCACAACGAACGGGCAGGGCTAGGCTAGGACGCCTGCTTTCACGCACCAGCGCTGATGTACACCTATATCCATACAGTATGGATTTGCTGCGACAGCTGCAGGCTAGCAGCGCTGGAAGCTAGCAGAACGAGCCGAGCACCCGGTCGTGTACGCGGATATATGTACGTGCTTGTGCGTCCAATCCTGCTGTAGATAAACCGTCACAAGGGTGCTTGTGTTTTAACTCTCATGTTTGCTTTTGTAACGCTATCCTCCAGTCAAGACACACTTCACCTTGCAAGCTATCACATCAATCCTTCCCGGGCTCTGTTTCTTTCCTATGCGGTTCACTTGGGTACTAACCGTGTGACTCCTGTGTCAGATGCGACGTAATGCTCGTGGAAAAGACATTTTCACGTGTGATAAATTATCAGAAATATGTTCTTACCCGTATAATTGTTCCTAATGTCGCGGCAAGTCGAATAACCCGCGTAATAATTCAGTTCATATTGCACACCATCAATCTACGGCAAGAATTCGGGTCTCCTTGCTGGAACGGTGGCAATTTCCCTTTTTTTCACTTATCACAACGATTCCCGTTGCTTCCCTAACACTCACCCCTGCCTCGTGGCAGGAAAACTGCATGCCTCAAATTCCTATCTTCCAGCAGCCAAGCCACACAGGGCACGAGACACAATTACACAAATTCGCAGATCGTACGATCTTTCGCCAGCGATCTATCTCCGTCGTGGGTGCTGCCGTTACCGTTAAAGGAAAAGCGGACGCGATTTGATTTATTGTCATGTCTGACGTGCTCCACGTACCCGGGCACGGCATCAGGGATTTTGTCAAACACCGCCGCTGCGATGCTGTGTGAAAATCCCGCATTGCCCCGGAGCTGGCGTCGAAGCCGAAGTTATATTGGCGAGAGCGACATAATTTACTGCGCTTTATGATGCGAATATTTTCTCACCGTGAAGCTTCCCGTAAACGGTGGCCTCGGTCCCTCGATGTGTGTGTGTGTGTGTGTGTGTGTGTGTATGTGTAAGTCATAATCGTTCGAGTGCCTGCCTCCGGAGTGGTTCCGGCAGTGGCAGAGAGATAACATAAATGAATCAGAACCACATTTATTTATAGTGGGTGTATGATTCTGCGTGCGTGCGTGTGTGTGTGTGTGTGTGTGTGGAAGCGAAGCAGAAACGAGCGCAGGTTCTTAATTATTTCATTATCCGGCAAACCCAATAACAATAACACAGTTGCAGCGCAAACAGACTATCTCCCAGCGGCCGTCCTGTAATAGGGCGCCTGTTGGTCGACCTTTCGATTGCACTGCGCCCAGGATTCGCCTCGTACTCGGCGTGTTATGACGTGACCGAAGAAAATTTATCGTTTCAATTAATTTCACTAAAAGAGATCATCTGGACGCAATAAAAATTCTTCATTTTCCCAACCCACCCGCTCGGGGGGCACTCTCCTGGTGCTGGTGCTGGTATCGGAAATATACACCCGGGAATGTCTATCACATGTCTGGCCCTAGTAAATCAGCGTCGGCCTCGATTTTCCAGATTGCGCCTCCCACCACTCCCACCAGAGCGAGTCGTCGTGAGGCATGCCCCAGGAGGCATGCGTTTGTTTTTCCGTTTTTAATATCCCAAGAAAAACCACCTTAGCTACGCGCTGTGCGCCCTCCCCTTCCGAAGCCCAACCCAGGACGCGGATGGCCATTCGTACGATTCCAGGGGAAAGGAAGGTAATTATCACGATCAAACGGTGAAACCCCTGGCCCCGTGACATTTCCACCAAAACCCACGGTGACCGGCCCTAGGATGGGTAACAATCAAATTAACAAATGCTTTTAAGTCATTAATTTATTTAAATTTATTTATTCCTCCATAACGACGCGCAAATTGAGACCTGCACTCGTGGTCAGGCGGCGGCTCATCATTGCGATGATGACAATGCCCGACAGTCAGTAAGCCGCCCAACCTTCACCGGCGCTGAAATTGAGCGTTGTGATCTTGTCTAAGCAAACAATCGTTCGCATAAATATCCATTTCATTATGATTGCTTTCGCAATCGATGATGCCCGGCTGTCCAGCGATGCGGGATTGTGGCAGCGAGTGGCCGTATCCTAGCCGGGAACCGCACACAAACACGGGGACGACATCGGTCAGCCCAGGGACACACCGGATGCATTTACGGTGCCAGTCAAGTGTACACACGTACGGCCGCACGGTGGATGCACATACACACACGCGGGCGCGCGCCGTATCCGGAACGGAACGAGCGTCCTTTTGTTTATTCACGCACCCCATCGCGCACACACAATTGCACCCACACAGGGCGGTACAAGCCCTAGTGCCTAGTGCCGGCCTGGCAGCATTACGCCCACGTTGCCAAGATGCTGCTGGGCCGATATTCGATTTCCCACTCCCTGGGCGTACGTAACCAGATATTGCTGCATTAGCTGGATTTGTTTTGTATAAATGCATTTCGGGTTCCACGTCCACGCTCTTGCATTGTTCCGTCGGCCCTCGTGTGTTGTTGTAAGTCCTTCACCCACCTTCACCCACCGGGCAGAGCTCGTCCGTTTTATTATGAAAGGAAATAAAAATATATCATCACCATATCGACTTACCATGGCAGCCCGGGCGAGTCCCCACGTGAACGAGCGTGCGTGCGAGATAGTATTTGTACAAATAATGAACATTTCAAACAATGCAGTGATATACAGCCCTTTTGGCCCGATGCCCTTCCGCTCCTTTGAGCCACCATTCACCGGCCACGAGGCTAGACGGCGGCAGTATCGATCACGAGCTCCCAATAATAGATTGGTCCAGTTGATAAGCGAACTCACCGCGGTGTGAAGCCCTTAGACGAACCAGATTACCTGCTCCTCTGACCGCCATTGCTCATCTGGTGCAGGAACAGGTGCGCGATTGTCTGGCACGAAAGAAGACCGCCATCGCCGCCAGTGTGTGTCCTCTAATCCCTTTGCGTCTTCCGGACATGCCAAAGACGCCCAAGACCTCTACCCACTGTTACATGTTGTTTTGCATCGATACATTATGCATATTTATCCCCATCCCCATCCGAAACGTCAATAATACGGCAGCCTTTCGATCGGGTTGCGTTCTGCCCAACCATGGCAACCTGATTACCGTCCCGTAATCCACCGTGTCTAGGTTATCTCCGCAACCCGCCAGGACGAAGCGAGGCGAGTATGTGAAGCGACCACAATCCTTCCTCGAGACTGCTGTCCCTTTGTTGCCACGCAAAAGAAGCCCTTTTGGCGCTCGGGTGTGTGCGGTTTGATTATTCCACAAAATTTACTCTCTTAAAGCGCACTTTTACGAATGTGGTGGCACACCATTAGAGAGACTGCCATCCGAGGCCATCGGTAAGGGGCGAGGGTGCCAGAAGTACAATTTTCCGGTTCCTTTTTCCTTGTTCCTTCTGCTTTGTTCCTCGTGTCTTCCTCCGCCACCCCCTCTCAAGGACGTCCCTCTGTCGTGCAGCTTAGGTGGCCGTGGCGGGAGTTCTTCAAGTTTCCCGGGATGCTGGTGCAATTCGAGATCATTCATATTTTATGAAATCCGGGAGCCCGCACCGAACGCGCTGCTACCGAAACCTGCCGAAAACTAATTAAACATCCAGCGGGTCTTAAAAATGAGGGAGAATTTAAATGTATCATTTAGACGATTCATAAACACGCCCGGGCGTGCCAACCCTTTGCTTCCAATTTACATGATGTGATAGGCACCAGTGAAATTGGCGGGATTGTGGCGAGTAACCGGAATATGGAATATGAAACGACACACCACAAACGTCCTTCCCATCTCGGGTTTTCGCCGGCCGGGAGCACGTTCGGGAAAATTTCCCGGGAACAGCATCCGTTCCAAAGGGGATGCGTTCTTCGGTTTCGTTCCATTATACGGAGCGGCGAAAAAACGCCTTGGGAAAGCTCAAATTTTACGTCGTAACGCAGCAGACGAGCGTACCTATTGTAGTACTAGCTGCACGAACTGAACGAAAAAAGTACATCTTCCCCCATGGAATTCACCTCGTGCAATCCCATTTCATGTCCAACTTATCATGTTGCTTGAGTGAGGCACGACTCTGTCTGAAGTCTGTTCCACGAGCGCTTTCATCTTGCATCTGACGAGCAAAAAAACACCCACACACAAAACACACTCGCACAAAAAAAGGAACGCTGCTTTCTCCTCGACGACAGCCAGCAAATGCTCAGCGTCAGTTAAGTACGTTAAATTACCCAAAACTGAAACAATAATCGACGACTCTAGGCGAACGCCAGAATCGACACTAAACGGTCTGGTGTGATGCAAAAAAAGACGGCCGTATCGATTGCGGTACATTCCAGGGGCTTCCGGAGGCAGGTTGGTCAATGGAAACGCAATCACCCAAACGCGCCCGTGATGGGCCGTAATTAAGAACAGGCGCCAATGGTTTCGGTTTCCCGATTCGTTCTGTTTACGCCTAATCCGAGATCAAACAAGTACGAAATTACAAAGAAACGGGTCCACGGCACGAGACCGGAATGGGGCTGACTGCCGTTCACCTTGCCGGACCAAATCCTGCCGACATCATCTTCACGCTCGTCTTCATCGCCTGCGCCGGAACCGGACCGGGACCGGGACCGAGACCGGTACCGGGACCAAAATCCAGGACCGGCTCCCAAAATAGTATGTATCATCCATTCGGCACGATTGGGCCTGCGAAGGGGGTAACTGTAAAAGCACTCAGCAAACATTCGTACCGTGCGCCCGATTTGCCATGTTACAGACAAATTGGTGTTTTTTATTCACTTATTTCACCCTTTTACTGTCATAATAAAGAAAAAGTTCAATCATTATATGATATGCATAAATCATTATGTTGCGTTTCGCCTTTTGTCGGCGCAACAATAGATAATAGACAATCGAACGCCGGACGGACGGGCGGCCGGGCGGCCAGTTGTGTCGAAGAAAAGGGCCACAAGAAATGCGGCGGTACGCATTTCGGCACATACAGCGTGTCCGTGTGCACGCTGGCAGGCAGGAAAAACGGCCTAATCATTTACTGATGGATATGTGTACCTTTCGCTACCTTGCCTTGCCACGCCAGGTTGGGGCGGCTCACTCGAGAGGTGTATTATTCTCCAAATCCCGCGCCTTATTTTGTGCCTTTGTGCGTTCCTTTCTTTTTGGTTTTTTGTCTTTCCAAATAAATAATACTTTTTCCCGCCCGTTGCCGCCCCTTTACCAGCCCATTGCCTCACCGCCGTGCGCCATGTTTACCTTGTGAATCAGGCTCCACCCGCGAAAGGGCGAGAGAGCGATTTCGATTCATTCATTCGATTTTCCACCATCATCGCGCTCCGACCTGGCCAGTTTTAAATGGTCAAGCCGGGGGAAAATCCTCCCGCAGGAGCAGCCCCGATCGAGGGCCCGACTTTGAAAACCTAATCGGACGCTCTACCCTTTCGCGGCAACCGATTGTGATGTATTCGGCGTTAGTGTCGTTAGGCTCCCGTGGTCGAAGGGCCCGCTTTTGGGCCGAGTCATGCACACGCACAGGCCAAACCTCGGGGGGACCTATTCCGGGCCGATTCCGGAGGCAAGCCGGACCGAGTCGCGGTACGATAAAAGGCGCTTACTTTTAATGTACAACTAGTTTCTCGAAATTGCTGATGATGATGATGATCGTCTGTTCCGTTGTATGCCGATTGATTTGATTGATGTTTATTGTCGAATCAATTATATTATATCATTATTAATTTCATATGTATTTATTACGCCCGCCGGGCTCGAGCTGAGTGACAGTAGTGTCTAGTATCTCGCGATCCTGAATAGAAGTTACCGAAAGGGCTCAAATGCGGCTGGGGCCCTTCGATGCGAGAAGGCGCACAGAAAGTTGCTGCACTGCAGAAATGATACGGCTATTCTTTCGATGGCACCACCTGAAACCACTTCTGCCCAGTTCCTCATACGGTTCCAGGCATCCAGACACGGGCCCCACGAGCCACGGAGCTCGTCGAGTGGCTGTGTGTGGGTATGGTATATGTTTTAGAGGTGTAGCGCATCGGTAGATCGGACCAATGTTCGATTCTATCCGCCATTCGGCAGCATCAAAGCACCATGAAACAACACATTTTCTGAACGTAGATTCAAACCCATTCGATCTTTGATTGACATTTGATTCGGCGTGCGAAGCATTGAAAAGCTTCTCTTCTCCGTCAGCGCGGGCTGAAAAAGGGCTTTGATCGCAGTCTCCCGGTCCTGTGTGTGCCAAGGTGCTTCTGCCGATGGCCGTCTAACATTGATGTGCGTCTACACTGGGCTGAGATGAATAAAAATAAAAGGAAACGGTAAACTCAACGACCACTCACGCTCAACTGCACCACCTCCGCCGTAATGTAGATAAATATGCTCTTAGTATATTGGATATTCATTTTTTATGAACGACCCAATTTAAACCACAAATTTCGGCTGGGTATCTTCCCCCCGGTTCTCCGCCTCACACCCTGCCCACCGTTCCGAGGCCTAATTCTATTGCTTGCCTTAAAACACATTAACCGAAACTGTTGAACACCTGACACAATAATGGAGACGACACAGCGAACATTGCGAAGGGAGCGAACGTTAATGTAATCTCGCCCCCGGAATATTTAATTCCCACGAAAATATAAATTTAATAATTTTAGCACTTGTCATTCATGCATTCGGCTGGCCCTCTCGAGAAGGGATGTCGCGCAACGGTGAATGGCTGTTGTACCAAGTGTAGAATTTAAGAATAATCTGCTGCTCCCTCGTAAGCTGGCAAAGATAAACGCGCCCTTACACACTTCTCCCGCTGTCGCCTGTCTCACTCCCACTCGACAGTTGCGTTCGTGTTTGTGGTTCGTTTAGTTCATTCCTTCAGGAATGTGGGCATATTTTTAATTTGATTTTTGTTCTCTCCGCTCGTCCTCACGGCTCGTTACCGAGAACGTGCAACTTTTGGACATATAAATGATTGCGATGAAACACTTATTTCAATTACGCTCGTTTTCGAGACCCGTCCAAAAGACTGGACCTAGGCCTGGCCTGGACTGTTTTACAAATAAACTTTTGCGGGGTTCTTTTCAAACAGCACGCAGGTCCAGCAGGACTTTGTGTAGTACCCAGCGACTGTAAGCGATTTTTCGTTTTATTTCATTGAGTTTCAATATCGACAACGCACCCTGTGGCAAGCAACAGTCCCGAACAAAGCCACCATTTAAGCGCCGAGAAAAGAATAGAAGCGCTTATCTTTTTATCAAACAAACTTCACCCCACTCTCTCCCACGTGGCGGTGCTGCGGGAGCTTGGCGCATAACAATTGTCCTGGAAAGGTAAGCGGGGAAAATTTCAATTGTAATTAAAGGAGTAAGACTTAATCGGAATTAACTTCCTTCCGTGTACACGTCTAATGGCGCGCTGCGATACCTTTGAAGACAGTAAAACGAGATATTTTCAAAGTTCATTAAACTTTTTCCGGAAGTAATTATATCTTATTTCGAGCATAACAAAAATTCACAGCCTCACACCGACCGCATCCCTCGCCGGCCCGTTTGCAGTACATTTTTCCAATTCCAGCTGTTAATCAAATACATTCATTAGTATCCACTTTCATCATTCTATCCCTAACGCGGAAGAGCCGTTCTGGGTGCGGTGCCGCCGCAGAAACGGTTGAACCAGGGGACGCAGTACGCTTTTTGCCACCGATCGGGAATTCTCAGCAGGCACGCCAATGAAAATGAGCACAATTTTACATCCCCAGTCCCAGTACGCACGCTGTCGTGGGTGCGATTGATTCGTAACAGACTTACAAGACCGAAACCGAGCGGTACGGTATCTGGGCCGCAGATGTCCAGCGGCCATGCTAACGTGAGGTTACTCTGTTTTTTTTTCTGACCATCGGCATGGAAAAATATACATCTTTTTTGGCAGCAAGCGTAAAAAGAACCCAGCCCCACGCTGCGAGCCGCGGGCGCAAGTTACAAGAAAACAATTTTAATATTTGTATCATCGCAGCATGGCGCCCATTTTGCACAGCCCTTTTTGGCTTCTTGTGTTTTTGATCTGCTGCGTTTTACCCTCTCGCGCGTCCGAGCCGCTCTTAACGTCCAGCAGAACGCCCGATTCTCTGGGCTGTAACTCAATTCTATTGGGGATTTTTCTTTTTCTTTTTTTTTTTTGGCTGCTATTTCCGATCCTGCAGCCGAAGCTTACGCCCAGAAGGGCTAGACACCCTCGCCGTTAGTCCACAAATAATACCAGAAAATGCTCTTACGGATGAAAAAACTCAGTCGAACGTGTAATATGGATATGAAATTGTCCCGTTTATGATTGTTTGCACTTGAGCTACAGGAAAAAATCATTTCCCCCATCCAGCAGCCGAAGCAAGGGCGGAAAGTCGACGGCCGAACGTTCGGAATCAGCATACTGCTGCTACCACACCGTATCGTCAGTGGAAACCCCCGGGCTGGGGACTGATAATAAAAAAATATTAGGTTTATCGAGAGCACCCAAACCCACCGATGAAAGAAGAAAAGAAACACACCCACATTTGAGGCCACTTTTATCATTACGTTTCTTATTATTTTCCTATTATTCTTCGCATAACTTTCCCTCCGCAAGCAAGCGCGCTGGCCCGTTTTCCGGCGAAGCTGCAAACCGAGTGGAACGCAGGCCTGCTATGATCGGAATCAAATTTTTCCGGCAAGGATTCATGCCTAACGATTTTTCTTTTTATATTCCCGCTCGGAGCAATCGTTCGATCGAAGCAGGCTTCGCTTTATGCGTTCTCCGCCGCTTGCTTCCGTTTCACGAGAGCAGAAAAGGTAGCCAGGGGAGGGATTTTCTTCACCTCATCGACTTTTTATGGATATTTGGGCTTCGTCACCGCTGCCTTCGCCGGCTGCACTGCTTCTTATCTGCCCGTTGCGCATCGGCGTCTTCCTGCCACATTTTCCACGCTACCAGTTCGAAGCCCTCCGCTCAAAATCCGCTTTCCTCCCACAGGGCATTCGGTGGCGCACGGGTATAGTGAAAAATCCCGCATGTGGTGACAACTTGAAAGTGGCGCACACACCCCCAAACATGGGGTGTTTTTATTCGCAACATATTTCCACAATATACGTTGGGCAAGTTTTTCAATGTTGCACGCAAAACTACACACTGCCCGGTTAATTGTTTGTGTTGCCAGCTCTACCTGATTGCTCAACAAGTGTGTGTCGCCGTTCGCCACGCACAGCCGGTACGCATGCATGCATCCCATGCGTCACTCCCGCACGCACTGGGCCTTTAGGGGTGCGCAATACCTTGGCAATACCATCCCCTAGTGGCACAACAGGAAAACACACCATATTGACCGGCACCTCCAGCGTACCGGCAAACTGTGTGAGGGCCTTTTCCTGGCCGAACCTTCGGCAAACCTCGCCAAACCTCGAATCAAAAAGGCAAACGAAATAAATATTGAAAGCGGAACTGACGAGGGATAAATGTTGTGTGAACTTCCGCTGGCCCCCTTCGGCACATGTGTCTCCGGCGTGTTTCCACCCACACCATGGGTGCTTCCGATTGAATTTTATTGCCTTTAAATTAATTGTGCGTACTTAGGGGTACGTGTAGCAGCGGACCAGCACGGATGCCGGTGAACATGCCCCCACGCCGATGGAAGGGAGCGACAAATGCAAGATGTTTAATGACTGCCGTACGGGTTGGGCCTGGCGCAAAGTCGGGTCTGCCGCTTGACGTGGTTAAGCCCGTGCGAGATTGATGGCAAATCACACGTACAATTCATCAATCTGCCACACCACACGGCTTTAGTCTGACCGTAACGTGGCTTCCGAATCGATAGAGCCCGTCTGACCGATGGAGTCCTTCTAAATGTTGCATAATTTTTCAATCGCACTGCATACACTACCCGCTCGTAGTGACTGGGATGTTCGTGGAGATATTTAAACGAATCGAACCGAAGGAGAGCGAAAAAAACAGAACACTGGATACACTGGATTCCTTGGGCATTCTCGCAGACAAGCCGCACAAACCGAAAACCTCTCAAACGGCCGGCGTACACAAATCAACGGCAAAACAAGGACGTTTTAGGGGGAAAGGTTTGTTTCGCAATGATTTATCCGAAGGCGACGAGGCATGCGAAAATTCGAACCATGCTCAAAAATAACACCGCCGCGCTAGTGGCCGCCAGTCGAAAAACATAAATATCGCGTGTAAACATTCGGAATCGTACCAAACGCGCGTATGCTGCGCGAAGCATGAGCACGTATGTGGCAGCATACAGCAGAAATGCTCATGCACCGCGTGCTTCTCGGGCCCAATCCCCGGGTTGCATGACGGTGGAGCATGATTCGAAATTGAACCAACTGAACCACTGCACTAGCCGTTGATCTTTCGTTCTTTGCCGCTTGGCATTAACAGTAACGCATGGCATGTAACATCACCCCCTTCGGGGTTCTCCTGCAAAAATACGCCCTTTGCATGACCCTGCCCTTCGCACCACGCCCGCCAACTACTACGCACCTCTCCCTGTCTCCACGGCCAGCCGGTTCGTTCTCCCTCACAACTGCTAGCTGTTAGCTGTGCGCAATCAAAAGAACACATCGATTAAAAATGCACTTATAATGCACAACATCTATGCCACTCGCCTGCTGCAGTAAGTCCCTTAAATGTTCATTTCCTACCATCAATTTACCATATGACACCGAAAGTGCACAGCCAATCTTTATTGCACCGAGTACCGTAAAAAGGCGTTAAATAAACGACAAACATCGACCATGACGACATGCAGCACCAACAACCACAACCGGTCTAGAAACGCTCCGTCCTGCTCGGGCGCGGATCGTACCAGGCGTATATGCTGACTCTGTTCTGCTCCGCTACCGAGTGCAAACCCAGTTCAATGGATCGAAGGCAATTATTCCCATCTGCATACTAATTGTGTGCCCCTCGCCTAGCCGCCGCCGTGTGGTCGGTTCCTACGGAGTCATACCTGCATTCGGAACTGCACCAAATGCATCTAGCCGCCTCCTGCGCGCAATGATATTCAATCCAATCTGTGGCCAAGTCTGCCAAGTTCGACATTAGGTGGCGAAGACGATAGGTGCAGCAGGCAGATCGACTTCACGGCTCAGTCGGTCGGTCAGTTCGGTATCTTGTACCGTCACCCTGCACACGCCCGACGTATTATCATTTAAGTGCGTTTTGCACATTATCTAAGCATATGTTTCCTAGCCGTAGAATTCGTAGACCACGGCGCCAGCTTTGGCCTCGGTCTCTTGCAATAAATGCCTGCATATTGGTGCAGTTGCATCATTGCATACATCAGTTGTCGGAAAATCATCAGTCTGTAGAAAAAGATCTATTAAGGCTCGTACCGTTCGAGTGACTCTGTAGGAAATTATTTGAAACTTGTATTATATAAAATTATATTGGACACAGAGCTATTTAAAAAAAATTGACAATATAAATTGACAATATAAATTTATATATATATATATATATATATATATATATATATATATATATATATATATATATATATATATATATATATATATATATATATATATATATATATTCCACTGGCTCGTTTGTTCACCAATCATGTTCACAAAGCCTCATCCAATCAACTCTGAAGGAGGGCTGTCGGACATAAACATGAAGAAAACGCGAATAATTATTATAATTATACGACTAGAGCACCGTTTCTGCATAAAATATTTATGCATCGTTCTTCGTCGCTCCAATGCAACTATTACTTTTTTACGCATTGTTGACAATCGATTGGCAACGATTGACGCTCGATATGTTGCATTCGTTTGGGTGAAAATCATATAACTTTACCGCAGTTCAGTCCGATGGTGCCTCATTACATATTCATTCCATTACACACCAGAAGAGTCTAAGGACGGGTGTACATTCTGAATGGCTGCAAGTAAAATGCAAAATCGCACGACGAAAGACGAAAATTCATTTGATAAATTGTATTTTTATTGTAATAAAAACAGAAAGGAAACATACCCATAATTATACACTTGGCCTGCTCCGGCTTCGTCCACGAGTTCCAACTAGCGGCCACATTCCGGCCACAGGGAGCAGGACAACGCCAGTCCGTCATACTGCCAGCCGCCATTGTAAACCGGGCCGGAACGGCGTCGCGTAGCATAAATTGTAAAAACTAATTATCAACTTACCATTTTCTAAAGCTGCAATACTTTTATTAATTATCATTATACATGATCGATTAAACGCCACGGTTATTTGCATTTTAAAAACGTGATTTTCTCGTCTATGTCTTGCTGTTGCGTTTCCCTTGAAACGAGATCAACCGGCGAGCAGTACACACGCATTACAAGCAGACTAACTGCCAGTTCTTCCACTAAAAGCGTACACCCAGTCGAACCAGATCCTCAGGCTGATCTTGCAATCGAAGCTACTTCTTCTGTAGTGGAAAGGTGATGCACATGCACCGACCTAAGCGCTTTTGTGCACACACAGCCTCCAGACTTCGGTCAGCATCGACTCGAGGCAACCAGCAAGGAGAGTACTACGAGAATACCCGTACGAACGAAAGAGGAACGTGTGTAAGTTTGTTGAACCTTCATATTTATGCTTGTCGACCCCGACACATATATGCTCAACTCAATGATTATTAAACTGCTGACGTTAATGTATATTACTTCTGAAATATCTTTTTGCTCCGAGGCCGCAATGTAAAATCAATTTTGTATCATTTTGTATTTTCTCTCACTCTCAAAGGCGTTATTCGATTTATTACCTTTGACTTCGCCCGTTTTTGCTGTTACCGGGAGCTACCGCAAAAAACAGAGGCGCTGTATCTTTTTGCTACATTGACGTACATATAGGTTTACATCAGTTTTGTGTCCCAACTTGTTTTATGATTGGTTTTAAGGCATGCCGACACTCGCGTTTTTAATGTCATTGATGCTTGGCTAAAAAGCGTCTGTTTGCATTTTTTTTATTCACTTTTTTTCTCAAGCGAAAGGATATGTAAGAAAATTCAACACGATTAACGAAGCGAAGAACCTTGCACAGCTACCTGATCCGTTTTCCTTAGAAACTTGACTCCTTTGCTGGGAGAGTGAGAATAATGCATATTTGCTGAATATTTCTAAATAATATACACTGCAGGTATTCATTCCGGCTATGATGCATCAACATCAGATCATTATGAGCAAAAAATGTGATAGCTGCTTTCCTCAGCATAGTTTCCGCACACCAATAGCATGGGTATCAAAGCATGCTTGGAACATTTTTCCATAAGGAACCAGCCAGCTATGGCCACTGACTGATTGAAATCCTTTGAATAGGAAATGAGCGTTTTATCGTCTGATGACACAGGATGATGAATAGCAAACAAGAGAGCATACAACACTACACGGCAAATTGATACTAACAGCGCTCACAGCTCGGACCAAAGGCGCTATTCAATGATAAGACTGTAAGAGGTTCCCTTTCGTTTGATGTTTTTGTTATCTGTGCGAAAACGATCAATTTCAAAGTGAATTCAACGGCTTAGGTGACAACTGTTCGCACTTGCAACGGGCATATAACAAAGATGATGATTTGTTGAGAATATTTCTCATAAACGAGATAATTATAACACCACATGGAAAATACCCTCGTAAAGTGATGAATTTTTTGATAATTATTTATCAACACTTGCAAGATCAAAGTTATATTCTAACCAAGAACAGCATTACTAAACATTCGGAAGCCTAACTAAGGTCCGTTTTTCAGTTCTTGTTTGTTGCTGTTGTGTGTATTTCTGAAACTGTATTTTCCAGGAAAACAAAATGATGTTGTACCAATAAACAGGCTGATCTTAAATATCGCTTCATGTTGCATAAATGCCTACAAACTAATATTTAAAGCTATATATAATCCAAAAATACACTATGAAATAAACATATGCAGCACTGTCATTTGGAAAACATTATTCAATTTTATGTTGGCAGTACAATTACCTACTAGCTGTTTTAGATTCAAATGTACAATGTTTAAACAAATTCATCTTGAATTTAGAAAAAAAGAGTTGCAAACGTAATTTTATTGTCAGCACAATATTGAGTATTATGCTCATTTTGATCACAATTAATCTACACACCACCTTCCCAACGTTAACAATTAACCAAAAACGTTTTTGCATATCAAATCGGTGGTGCTATGCATAAACTGAACAAAAGTTACTTTATCGCACTGTGCTTATTCTTGACAATTTTCTTATTCACATCATATGAACTATTTTAAAAGTTTTCAACGCCAATTGTCTTGAGCGATGTTTTGCTTCCAAAATGTATATCTGTCGTACGTAACATACACCGATTACACCTTACCTCTTCTTGTTCGAGAATCACTTTACTTGCCACACTTTTTTAAACATGCTTCATCCCAAAAATTCTTCAAACTGTTCGGAATGAAATGAGGAATATCTTTTCCATTGTAGACAACTAAAACCTGATGTATATGATGCTCCTTTTTAGCTCATGTATGATATATTTTATTTCCCACACAGGATCAAACCGAAAGTTTAAAATTAAAGAAAAACAGGTGGATTATTTTCTGATCTTGATTCTTCTGCTGTAGCTCAGCGCCCAGATTTGGTACATACGTTATGCCGTCCATTTAAAACATGTACATCACCGTCTTGCCATGGTGCGAATCCTGGCCACTAAGCGTCGAGTGCAGCTGCAAATTATTAGTATATTATGTTTTGCCTCGATTCAAGCAATGTATGAGCATCGACATCCAAAAGCTGACGCCTCTGTTTGTTTACCTAATGCCAAGCTTCGGCAAAGTTCGTTCGTATCGGCATGCGCCGAGCATAGGCGGAGTCAACGCATTCCAGCACCCTAGATCTTTATGGTTGAGAAGGGGCATCACGACAGCTTCTTTTCGGGAGCTTCTTCTAAACGTTTTCAAAACCTCTTTTCCAATTTTCAGAGCTCAAATAAAAATGCATGCAATATTGTCTTGCGGGTTCGGCGGAATGTGCGGTAGAGAATTTGAGACAAAAACGATCTCTTATACATAAGCAGTCGGCGGGAGCTATTGCACTTTGCGCGAAAGTTTCTTTCTTTGTGAAGATTTTTGCCAACGTTAGTATATAAACATGTTGAAAATTGCAACTTGTATTCGCTTCTTCATTATTTCCTTCCATTAATGATATTTTTTAGCTGAATCTTCCTAAATTCCAATATCGTCTGTGTGCAAGATGCACCATGTGCATGATGGGCTAGTTTTAGGGTTTATCAAAACAGCCATTTAATGAAACTCCTCCTTATTCTGATCGCCGCGTTAAGAAAATCGATTTCATTAAGCATTACATAGCAGTACAAACGTTACCCTTCAATAAAAATCATAAATATGGCATATTTTTTTAACATATCAATTGGTTGCGCCTCTAAATACTGCCTGTCGATTGTGCACATTATCTGAACAGAATTAATAGAATTTATTGTGAATACAAATCTTATCACGTATTGTTTCCTGCCATATAATAAAAAATATTTTTGAAATCATAGTTGTGTTAACTCTTCCACCACTGGCTACTTCCTTGCGTGTTATCATTGGGCTTATCTACTCTGTATGTTATCATATGAATGTTAAATGATAATTTCTTACACACATTGATTGATTTAGATGTTACAAGAAACGTATTCAAAATATTCACCATGGCTCAAATACAAACTTATTTTACATTACTCACCACTTTTCAGATATGGTCGTACCATATAGAGAAGCAGTGTAGTTTGTAAGGCATCTGATATGCTGCCTGTAGCCATAATACACTTACTCATACAGCTCTTATGACGTCATACTAAAAAATGAAAACACTCTTTTTCACGATGTTATCTGCAACGCTCTATTCTGAACAGTACGTTCGAAAATAATACATTTAAATGTAAATACATACAATTTTACATAAAATTCCTTTTTTTATGTGTAAATTACATTTCAACAATCATATAGAATCAATGAGCTGATTTTATCACTTTAACAAGTTTTTTCTCGTTGTTCGTATTTTTCTTAGCTTCGTTAATGGAGTGTGATTTAAGTTAGCGATTACATAATAACAATATAACATATCGATTCAATATTATGCTATGCATGGTGAAATATATTGTACAAAAAAACTTATAGATGCAAATATTTTTTTAATAAACTAACGGGCTCTTCTAACAGAAAACCCGCTTTCGTGACGTCCGTGAAGTCTGTCAAGCATGGTTTGACATTCTAGCTCGGCCTTTTTATTTTCTCGAGCAAACCAAACATTACTACCATTATACAGTTACGAAATAGATCTAAAAAGATGTTTAAATTACTGAATTTGTTAAAATCACATACTATCAATAGTGTGTGTCGTACCAAAGCTTCTGCCGCCATAGTTCCCAGAACTTTAACAGAATGGCGTCCACCAAGAGAAGTGTGGTTGGAAAACATGGATACTCTGGAATCCAAAAATATTGGTATCATTGAGCTAGACAACTCAGTGTTTGGAGCTCCACCCAGGATAGACATCGTTCATCAAAATGTTGAATGGCAGAGAAAGTATCGATTTGTAAGCTTTTCACACTCTAAAACTAGGAACGAAGTTCGTGGAGGCGGTAGAAAACCGTGGCCACAGAAGGGTTTGGGCAGAGCTCGCCACGGATCAATAAGATCGCCTCTATGGAGAGGTGGAGGCATCGCTCATGGACCGAGATCACCAACCACGCATTTTTACATGCTGCCTTTTTATAATCGAGTGCTTGGACTGGTTTCTACCCTCTCTATTAAACATGCCCAGGATGATTTACACGTTGTGAGGGATTTGGAAATCCCTTCAGAGGATCCCCAGTATATGAAAGATTTAGTTGCTGCGCGGTTATGGGGTCCCTCTGTTCTGTTAGTGGACTCGTCCGATATCCTCCCAAAAAATATATCTTTGGGCGTGGAAACCATTGACTACATTAACCTCATGCCGGTGTACGGTTTAAATGTATACTCCATGCTAAAACACAGCACCGTAGTTTTAACTGAAAGCGCCGTAAAAGAGATCGAAAATAAACTCTTAGAGCATTTAAACCGAAACGATGCACGAACGCTGATGTGTAAATTTAAGTACGATAGATAAACAAATACAATATTGTTCGATAAGTCATACATTTGTGTAATTTATTTCTGTTGCTAAATCTCATCATGTTTTCTCTCCCAATAATTTGCTTCTGATTTTCCACCGTAACTCAGAATGATCATTCTCGCCTGGTAGATTCTGTTTGAATTTATTCCAATCATTCTGATATGAATGATACAGTGCCACAGGATCGCCTCTTCGCATCATCTGACTACTTTTTGGTCTTATCCCTACAACGAAAAAAATAATAGAAATGATAGTCCTGGTTTCTGATCAGGTACTTCGAATATGATATGAATATTCAATAATGGTATTTACACATTTTACTCTTTATGTTTGTTGCTTGTTTGTGATTTGTTGTTTGGTTTTCTTTGTCCGAAATCAAGCATGTGGTAGTCTGAATTTGTTTCGACGGCCGACTGGATTTCGCTTGGAAACTAGCGGTTTTTTTATCATACAATCGCTCAAAAACATTTTCCTCATTTGAAGCTACTTTTGGATCTCTGCATTCCTCTTCGGCGTTTAGTTTGGTATCAAATTTAATTAACTTTTTCAGGTCTGTTGAAATAAAAAAAAGTATATTCCCCTTCTCACTATATTCGTACAAATAAATCTGTTTACCACTCTGAAATTCTTTTAGTTGCGCGACAGTAATATTACGATATCCAAGATGGTTCAAATGATTGAGTATTTCTGAAGCGTCCAAGCCATCCATTATGTTAGAGTTGAACTGGAATTGAAGTCCTTTACCATTAATTTAGTATATACGAATGTTATATCACTTGAATGGGATAGAATAATATTTAAAGTTATTATTTATTCTGCTGTTATGTACCTGATGATATGATCAACACTTCATCAAATATATTGTTTGTCTCACGCCTCGTATTTATGTGTAGCTCCTTTTCTGATACCTTAATCACCAGGAGTCTAATAAGCTAGGAAAATGCTCAATGATAACAATTTCCTTAGCTAAGTCAATGTTTTTCTACACCATGAAAACAGTTCGCAACTTTTGAACCATACCAACGCTTTGAAAATTAAATATTGTTTGTCAATGGTTTGGGTAAAGCGGAGAATATAGAGGTAAGCTCAGAACAGTGTTTTGGCATCATGTTGGTTATAATTAAATCTTACATATTGTAAAACTAGCATTTCAATTGTACGCAAAAATATTGTTTGAATATAATGTGAATATATTTTGCAATGTTTCATTTAATTTTACAAATTATTATAAATAAATATATGTATTTTAAGATTTGATTTGACATTTAGCCATCTTTGACATTTGAACGGTTGAAATGTGTCAAACGAGCCAACCTCGATACTCGTTCACTTTGATACGTACTATACATCAAGACGAAGAAGGAGAAAACGACCTATAATAAGTAAATATATATATAGTTAAATTACATAGCTATACGTCTATATGCATCCATCGCTGCGTGCGTAAGGTCGTGATACGTGTTTGGTGTGAATCTAAATGTTATGCATCAAATCGATCGCCGTGTAACAACGTACTAGTGCGTTCAGAAGGCGTGTGAATCAATTGTGTCCGTGCATTTCGATCATGGTGTCCAGTGCCGTGCAACACGTTTAACCTCTTACCTGTGATAGTCAAAACAATCACGCCCATTTTGCGCCATTTTATGATTCCATGTAGCAAGAACTAACTCACCCAGATTACATTGATCGATCTGTTCTGATAGTGATATTCGTTTAGCGATCGTTTTATAGAAAAGAAAAGTTCAACTCCAGTGAAAATGCATCCATCACGAGGATCGGCAATGAATAACGTTTCGTTTCCAGATTCCTTCGGCCATCCCCTGTCTGAAAAGAAAGATTGCTACGATAGTGCCAACACCGATTCGGGGTTTCTTTCTGGGCATAACCTCAACACGTCTGAGAATATTGCCTCAAGCGAAAGCTTTTCATTCGCTAGAAACAATCAGAGTAGCCCCGTAGATCTTGCGCCGAGTTCGGACGAGAAGCAAATTGGTGAAACCCATTCGAACGTTGATTCGGGGATGATACCAGATGCCGAACTGGACTCTCGCGATTCATGTTTGATGGATATTTGTGAACGTTTCGACAGGCTAATGAAACGGGACTGGATGAAATACTATCAGCAAGATGAGATTGGCGATACGTAAGTTTTCTGATTAATCATGTTTTTGAAGTATGTGAAGATGCTATGTACATTGTGAATATAACTTTTCTTTTTTTTCCTGTTTTCCAGTCAACTTCATCGGGCCGCATACGAGGGAAATGATGAGGATATCATTCGACTAGTGGCTAATGTTCCGCGACAGTATCTAAACATACAAAACGATGCAGCACAAACCGGATTACATTTGGCTGTTTTGGCTGATCATTCGAAGATTGTTCGACGGTTGTTGGCGGCAGGTATTAATCGAACCATCCGTGATAAAGATGGAAATACGGCCCTTCATTTAGCATGCCTCTTGGGCAACAGTAGCGTGGTGAAAGAGCTTTTGATTTCACACGACACCTTACAAGGCGACGCCAGCATGCATTCCCTACAGGATCTGGAACTGTGGAATTACGACGGTGAGTAACAATTTGTACTTTTAACCCTATACAGTATGCTCAATCCATGAGAAAATGAACAGCAATTAGCTAAATATAATTTGTGAATCGAATATTTGGGCCGAGTTTCTCCAACGCCATATATGGTAAAGCGTCGTCCAATTCATAAAAAGTTGTTTGGCATTTGTACAAATCTGCCGTGCGAGAATGAAACTGA
Source organism: Anopheles nili (assembly GCF_943737925.1). Classification (NCBI taxonomy): domain Eukaryota; kingdom Metazoa; phylum Arthropoda; class Insecta; order Diptera; family Culicidae; genus Anopheles; species Anopheles nili. Next base: position 636,253 of record NC_071292.1, read on the forward strand.
AATAGATGAGGGCGTCCAGAAGCATGGGCGTTCTAATTATAAAAAAGTAGTCAGCTAAAATTAGTTATCGTAGCACATGATCATATGATCTGCGCACAATCCAGTCTATTTTGGTGTGAAAGGCCCCCGTTTTCTATCGGAATGTAAATGATTCACAATACTCTGCGTTTGCTAGGCGGTAGCGACGAAGAATTCGGAAGCTTCTTTTTTTTTTGCAAAATTGTGATCCAAACGTTCCCATTTGCACAAACTGTTCATACAACGAATAAGCCGTTGGAAAATCCAAACTTTCTACGTCGCGACATGTATTTCCCACGTTCACTGAATTCCCATTTACCATCCTCTGGGAAATACGGCGCTTGGTTAGGTGGGCTGCTTTTAAACCGCAATCGCAATGGAACGTTATGTATTGGGTTTTTCCCATATATTTTTTTTGTTTGTAATACAAACGTCACACTGGCGCGCACTAACACATCGCTCATAGTAACGTGGTCGGTTGTGCATTGAAATCAAGCCTGAAAGCTATGCTCTATCCACCTACCTACCTGTAGGAATTATTACAACATTTTATGTCGTTTTGAATTATTTGTATGGTCTATAGTTTCAATTGACGCAGATTTCGGTTTATGAAGATCGATGTTCATGTTATACTTTGTTATACCATTCTACTATGGGATTACGGATTTGTATACTTTCTCCAATCTTTGACTGTTCGGACATGTCCGGCAGTAATGTGGTAAAGAGTAAACCTGTTTCATGGCTTTCTGCAGCGCAATGCCAAAGGTAAACCAGCGCGTGAAATCGTTCGTGATCAGGTTTTTATTCCATCTCGTCGCGAGGATTGGAAATTCCGCAATCCGCGGGTTTTACATCTGTTGTGCTACTATCTCAAGTTCCCCCTCTGTATTTTGTGCAAGTATAAATGCGTTGTACAAAGCATACTTATCGTGCTGGAGAGCAATGTGGTTTGAGTACCTTTTTGTAGTGTTTAACAAAGTGTCGGGCGATGGCAAAAGTTTATTCCTTTACGACACTGAGTTCCCTTACGTCACGGATGCATTTCAATCGCTTTTCTTTCATAATTTGCAGGTAAAACGTGCGTTCATTTAGCCGCGGAAGCTGGCAGCATAGAAATTCTGCGAAGCTTAATCGACGCAGGAGCTGATATTAATGCGAGGGTGAATATTTGTTTGTACTTTATGGTCATGCTGAGTTGTTACTAATAGTATTTTTTTCTTTCAATGAAATATTAATAATATCGAAATAATTGTATTTCGATAATGTTTCCATAGGAAGGAAAATCAGGCTTGTGCCCACTACACATCAGCATTGAACATGGTAACGAAGAATTGGCTAACTTTCTGCTAGATGAATGCCCTCGCGTTAGTTTGGAGACAATGACATATGCTGGACTGACGGCTTACCAACTGGCCCTAAGTCAAGACAAACAGATTCTGGTCAGCGACTTGACGAAGCATGGTGCGGCACAAATATCTCCTCCTGAAAGCGATGTTGAATCAGATTCCGAAGATGAAATGGTAAGCTAAAGTAAAATATAATATACTAACATTGTATCTAGCTGTAGGCTATAATTTTCGTTACCTTCCCTTATATGATATTGGTTTGTTTTGCTCTGGAATGCTCTCTTTAAGCTTGAATCAAAACTATTGTCTTAAGAATTTATTGTTGTTCAATTAAGTTCAGATATATGCGAGTTAGGTTAAATGGTCAATATTATTTTTCTGTTAACAAAAATCTTACATATAACTCTTTATTTAAAATTCTATACAATTCATTTCCAAGAACGACTTTGTGGTTCTTAACCCAGAATATAATTTCACATTCCACAGATTGGTAACTACTATGGAACGAATGCGTTCACGCCAACTTTTCCCGGACTATCGGCCATCAATGTGTCGTAGAGCGTCTTTAGTCCCCCATCTATCCTCAAAAACTGCAAAACTGTACTAATAGACGCGCAATTCAGTTTTGCTCGGAAGCAAAATGCCAAGGATTGCAACGAATTTCCAATGTAAATATATATATATATATATATATATATATATATATATATATATATATATATATATATATATATATATATATATATATATATATATATATATATATATATATATATAATCATATATATATGTATGTGGTCAATATTTCTAAACAAGTGCCTTTCATCAATGGGAGATGATTTTTTCTGTAAAGCACAAACAAAATATACATAACCATTCAATTATTCTGTCCTTTTATTGAGTTTCTAAACTATAATTTTTAATTAGTTTATAAAAATAATGATAACCCAATGACCTTTCTTCAGTTCGTTGGCATTAGATTGTAGTCTTAATAATTGTTCCGAAGGATATAGCGCAATTTGTCTTATGTTAAAAAGGTGAGAATAGAGCGAATGCCTGGCCTGGTTATTGCTCGTGCGGAATCGAACGGAGAAAGTTATTTTCAGAATAAAAAAAACAAGATCAAAATTCATACCGTTTCGATAGGCAATTATAATTTATATTCATGTGAATCAACTTCTAGCTAAATAAAACATATTTAAATGCAAACAGGCTACGTTTTACCGTTTTGCATGCCGTAAAATGGGTTAATAGTAGTGTATTAGCTTTAAATATGTTTTAATTGTCTAGGTATGATTTACCCTGATTTTTATCCAGAACATGTGCTAAAAATAACATTCCCCTCTCGTTTCTACGCGGTCTGTAACCAAGTCGTTATAGCAACACTTTCCGAAAGTGTTCACGCAAACCATAACTGTGCATATAAACAAATATATATTATTTATGTGGTTTAACTAATCTATATGCAAATGTAAATGGCCAGATTAGACAACGAGAAGATAAAGAGAGAAATAAAAAATGTCTCAAGAATCCTACTTCAGGTGTCGTTTGTAACATGGTCCGTTTGTTTACTAATTAGCAGTTGGTGTAATTAGAAAGCAGTGAAAGAATGCACATAAGTTCGCTAAGCCCTGCAGGGTGCGATTTATATATATATTTTTATTTGGAAAACATTATCCCATAACGTTTTCTGCCAACAAATGTATTCATAGTAACATTACAAAGGTAACATAAAATCGATAGACGGACTAAAAAAAACTATACGATCCACAATTGTGATGGTGCTACATAACTAAATCCCCTTGTGTATTATAATATTTTTGTTAGATTTCAGTGTTAGTAATATCGATGGCACCCTAGAATAGAGTATATTTCAGGATAGACTCGCAAAGCTGACTTGATATATGGCCTGACATTGTTTCTAGCCAGTTCCTCTATTTTAACCGATGTGGTGTGTATGTACCGGCAGTGGCAAACATGGCTCTGACTATTTAACCTTTTTTTGAGATTATTGTCTACTTTGATACGCCTGGATTCGGCAGCTTCTCCCAGCTCGGTTCAATACCCCAGATCTGTCGAGCATACTCGGCAATGGTGCGGTCGCTAGAGAATTTGCCACTGGTGGCAATGTTATTAATGGACATTTCCAGCCACTTGGGTTGATCCTAGAAGAAATCAAAAGCACATATTAGTGTCAGAATGATACCCTATCATCTGCTGTGTCAAATATTCACCTGATAAACAGCCGATACACGATCCTGCGTCTTGATGTAAGATTCAAAATCAGCGAACAAATAATAACGGTCATATTTCAACAACACATTGGCCAAATCTTGGAACTCGTGGGGATTACCCGGACTGAAGAAACCATTCTGAATCTGATCGACACATTGTTTTATGTCAGGGTTAGAGTTGTAGTAATCGTAAGCGTTATAGCCACGGCACTTCAAGTCCTCGACTTCCTCTACGGTCATTCCGAAAATGAATATGTTCTCGTTACCCATTTCTTCGGCCATCTCTACGTTCGCCCCATCAAGCGTGCCAATGGTTAGTGCACCGTTCAGCTGGAACTTCATGTTTCCTGTCCCTGAAGCCTCTGTACCGGCCGTGGAAATTTGCTCAGACAGATCGGCGGCTGGCATAATCTTTTCCGCCAATGTCACGCGATAATTTTCAAGGAAAATAACTTTTAGTTTGTCACCAACGATTGGATCGTTGTTAACCACATTGCCGACCGCACAGATGAGCTTAATGATTTGCTTTGCAATATAATATCCGGGGGCGGCTTTGCCACCAATCATGATAGTACGTGGCGTAAAGTTTGCGGTGGGATCACGCTTAATACGATTATACAGCGTGATAATGTGCAAGCAGTTGAGCAGCTGCCTTTTGTACTCATGAATACGCTTGACCTGAATGTCGAACATGGAGGCTGGATTAACCTTCACGCCATAATCTTTCTCTAGTAGCTGTGCTAGCTTGAGCTTGTTTTCTTGCTTAACACGCGCTACAGCCCGCTGGAATGTCGGGTCTTTGGACCACGTTTTCAACTGCTGCAACTGTTCCAAATGTACAGGCCACTGATCACCAATTTTTTCTGCAATGAGATCTGACAGCCCAGGATTGCACAGCAACAGCCAGCGGCGGGGCGTGATACCGTTCGTTTTGTTTTGGAACTTCTCAGGGGTCATTTCATAGAAGGACTTGAAAATGTCCTTCTTGATGATCTCTGAATGGATTGCTGCTACACCGTTCACGGCGTGTGAACCAACAATTGAGAGATTCGCCATATTGATACGTTTCTCTCCGTCTTCCTCGACAAGCGAGAGAGCTCGCATACGACCAAAATCACCAGGAAAACGCTTCTCAACTTCTTGTAAATGCAAAAAGTTAATATGGTAGATAATTTCCAGATGGCGCGGTAGGATAGACTGCAGCATAGATACTGGCCAACGCTCAAGTGCCTCCGGAAGTACGGTGTGGTTTGTGTAGGCGCATGTACGCACTACTACATCCCATGCTTTCTCCCAGCTTAGTTTCTCGTCGTCGATAAGAATGCGCATTAATTCGGGGATAGCCAGAGATGGATGTGTGTCGTTCAACTGAATTGCAACCTTATTCGGAAAGTCGTCAAATGAAGTCCGTACGGCGTCGCGGGATCCGAACTTGGAGGCTTTGTAGCGGCGCACGATGTCCTGTAGCGTAGCTGCACACATAAAGTACTCCTGTTTCAAACGTAACTCCTTTCCTTCGAAGAAGTTGTCGTTAGGATACAGAACTCTGGAGATATTTTCTGCTAGATTGCGGTCCAACACGGCCTGGATATAATCACCATCGTTGACTGCAGAGAAATAAGTTAGATTGACATTAATCAACTGGAATAACTGTATTTTTTTTTGCTGAAAGGAATATACTTACAAAACTTGAGGTTGAAATCTATCGGCGATTTGGCGGACCACAAGCGAAGCGTATTGACAACGTTGTTACCATAACCGGGAACTGGATTATCATAAGGCATGGCGAAAACAGTTTGAGTATCGACCCACTTTTTGCCCTCAGGAGTGTCGATCACACGTCCATAGAAATGAATAGGAATCATATACTCCGGACGGGCCTTTTCCCAAGGGTTACCATAACGCAACCAATCGTCGGGCTCCTCCACCTGTTCTCCGTTACGAATCTTCTGTGCGAAAATACCGTACTCATAACGAATGCCTTAAAGTATCAGAGATTATGTTTAAAAAAGTATTGAAATACGTGACCAATATTTTGTATACCGTAGCCATAGGCAGGCATCCCAAGAGTTGCCATCGAATCGAGGAAACAAGCTGCTAGTCGCCCCAATCCTCCGTTACCCAACCCGGCATCCTCTTCCAACTCCTCCAGCTCCTCAATGTCCAGGCCGAGCTGATACATTGCTTCGTCACATGATGTTTGGATGCCAAGATTTATCATGGTGTTTTGTAGTGATCGGCCCATGTAGTACTCCAAGGACAAATAGTACACACGCTAATGGAAAGAAAAGAAGAAAAAAAAACAATTATTTCTCATCACCGACTTATTTCATAATATCCGGTCGCTGGTTTCTCATGATAGAATAATCCTGTTATGGAAATGTTTTCTAAAATGGAAATAATTAGGTCATAATTATCGCGTACAACTGCTGTCTGAGTCATTGATTATTATCGCTATCATGTTGATAGCGACAGGCTCCAGGCGTAACAAAACACCACGTTATCATGAGCCGTTCGCAATCTCATCGTCTTCCTGGTGGTTATGATCATAATCGTACAATTCGCCTCATACATCCAATACTTTTTATAATCTTTACAGTTGAAAAAACACATTTCAAACATGTTAATGGATTATTTAAATCATACATCGCATTTTAACTTTTCGTTATAATCTGAACGCTCTTTATACTTGTGTATGTTTGGTCCTTGCTTGAAAACACCATCTTTAAACATAACTTTTTGATTGTTTCAAGACATTATAATGGTATAATATTACTCTGCCGCTAAGTTTAATACACAGGCAGAAAACTCCAGTCCAAATTTAATCGAACATATTTCAAAATATGAAATAATGTTAGTATTTTTGCTTAAAAAGTACCGGCTTGTGTATTGATATAAAGACATGATTCGCATCGCTCTCCTTTCTTACCTTTGAAGCAACCTACAATCTATTAGTAGCATTGACAATTAGAGGTCAAATATTGAGTTCATGGAATGCAGGTAATAGTCGGCTTTTTGTTTGCGTCCCGTCTGCTACCTTCACTCCAACTTTAAATTTTGCTAACCGCAATAGTTGCTTCTATAAGGATAACAGCTTACCTTGGGGTCGCGCTCGTAATAGTACTGCTGGGTGCGAATCCATCGTGAGACCAGGTGATCCTTAACGGTGTGGGCGAGGGCAAAGTAGTAATCGCGCACTGTGGCTACGTTTCGATCCTTAACCAACGTATAGTGGAGATGCCGATTGAAATCCTTTTTGATCTCGTTCACATCTTCCAATTGGGCAATGCCGCGCACACTGATCTGTTTCCTTTTATCTACGTCGGATTGTGGCTTCGACATTTTAGATGCTTCGCACGAAATGAACTCTGTTAACTAGCGGAGCACTGTGGTATACCTCTGGTACAAAATCAGAAAGTATTGTAGCTCCGTGCAACGATTCTAGTGTCCTGAGAAATAGTCGGTCACCTTGTGAAGGTCACGCATTAAGTCGTTTTTAGACGGCACAAGATCATCCGTCAAACACGCTTGAAGAACTGTCATGTGTTCAAGCGTTGGACGTGCTTGGGAATGGATTTTATTTTTTAATTATTATATTGTTTTTATGTGTTAAAGACATAGATAATATACTAAAATTTAAATTCTATGCTACAAACTAATAAAAAATCGTGTGTTGATTCAATTTTTTGTCAATATTACCCCCCATTAGCTATATCGATTGATACGTTTGATTGCATCAGTTTCTGCTCTACACTACCTCCATCCGTTACTATGCGAGTTAATATTCCATTAGCAGATATTAGCATTGCACCAATACTTTTCGATTTATGAATTGATATATTTTATTTTCCATTCCTCGGTTTCACATGTTTTGTAACCATGCCTTTACTTGGAATATAGTGCCATAATGGAAAAGAATAAATATTCTTATTTTGACCATGTAACTACTCGTAATAATCTACTGTTCAAACAAAATCGTGACGGCGCCTTGCATTACACAAGCCCATCGAAAAACGAGAATATCTTGCATCATTGTTAATTTTTATTTCTAAAACAATTTTTGAACTGTTGCATATTAAACTTTTAAAGTACTTCAAGAAAAACTCGGTTGTACTATCGCACTATTATTAGTATCATGTAAATATCGCACTATATTTGGAAAAATACATATGTTACCATAAAAAGAATTCAATAAATTTTCTAATTTGACCTTATTGAAACTTGACATTGAATAAAAAGCATTTATTGATTTCCAATTGTAAGACAAAACCATTTTTTTACAAGAAAGCACAGGATATGGCCTTATGGAGTTTAGATTCGTTAGAGAATAATCCAAAATGTTATCACATGTTACTCACTTTCCATATTACTTATATTTTCGATACGGTGTACTTTGCCGTTATATTACAGCATTGATTCTACGACATTCATATCGTTCGGTAACTCGTGACAAAAATTGCTTTCTCAAATTTGGCCGGGGGGAGGCAACCATTTATTTAACACATCCATGGAAAGTAAACGATCGAATTTGATTGTTACAATAAAAAAATTGTACCGACTCTAACTCAGGTGACACGTGTTCGTATCCTACTGGCCCAATTCAAATGTTAAGTCTTCAATAGCACTTGTTTCGTTTCCAGTAAATGATCTGCAACTGAAAGAGTACAGCCTCAACACCTATCTGCAAAAGAAGACGACAGCACTTTGCCCATTGAAATCAAAATTAAAAGAGGTAATATAAACATTTTTTTATACATGCCAATATTTGACACGCTCAAATACTCTATTTGAGCTTTGATTTTTCACAAGTAAAACAACGGTGCGTAAGATAGAAATGTTTGTAGTTTTATTTTCTAGCTATGGCGAAACATTTAGTTTAATGCTGTTGTGATTATTACCAGTATATTTAATCCATATTTGAGATTTGCAATATTGATTTCCAATGTTTCTATAGTGTACTTTAAGCATGTGCTGTAAATTCTACATGGAGTGTTGCATCAGCCTACAGCTAGCTTTCACCTCTTTTTGTGACATGTAACTTTTTTTGTCGAAACAAAGGCTTAGCGAAACAATACACGTATAAACCAACGATGATTTAAAATACTCACAGGACGCAATTCAATTTTTAAAACAAAACGTGGCACTCACGGCCTTGGCAACAAAGCATGCTTAACGCTCAATTTCATTATAATCACACGCAATTTCAAAGTGTTTTATATTTTCTTTAGAGAATAACACGACGTCTTCTGCTACACAGCGGACCACTTAATCTCAATGACGATTTCATTCGTATTCAAACATCCACGGCTGCATGTTGTTCGTTTGGCCAATAATCAGAACCGGCGTTATGAATGCTGTTCATAAGGAAGTCTATGCACAAATACATACATATATTTATAAGGAAGTCTATGCACAGTAAAATTTTGATTTGTATCCCTTCACGCTTTTTATGATGGTACTAGAAAGCGAATTCAAAACGGAAATATTGCGTAAAACCTTGAAAGCAATTCACAAACAACAGTAAATATTCGAATGCTAATAATATCCTGCTTAGCAATATTCGTTTCACCGACGGCGGTTGTGCCTTCAAAAAAGATTCAAATTGCTGAAAAAGTACATCTTTACTTATTTTTATCAGTTTCCGCCTTCTTTCCCAGTGGTACGGCTGCTTTTACTCTGAAAGCATATACAATTGTTAAATAAATGAAACATTAGAACCTTTGCTACGGGGATAGTTACTTCTCTGTGATTTCTTGGAGTTTGCTTCGAACCATCTCTATATGAGTGTCAATCGATTGCTTGTTGTTTTCATATACTTTTGGCAAGGTGAACAGTGCTACGAATCCTGAAATCCATAAAACGATTGTGATTTGTCATGTAAAATAACCTTAGGGTATTTCGAAGATAAAACTTACCAATCATAACGCAGGTAATGCCGTTGAAAATTGCTCCCACATACGTGAGCCAGTACAATAATACTCCGAACTTAATAGAATCAACGAGATCCTCCACCAAAAACAGGCGACGCAGTCCAGTCGACAATGCATTCACGTAGGCCACTGCTACAGTAGTCAATTGTTGCACTTTCTCTTGCGACAATGTGAGATCCATGTCCAAGTACTCCCTGTTTCAATAAAAATTATGTAAGGAAGTTTTTTAAGTATAGATTTTGTAAAATTTTCAGTGATGCTGGAGTTGTTTTAGTTACTTGAATGGTTGGCCCTCGGAGGTTTTCTGAACTGCCTGAAGAACATTTTTGTAGATTCTAAACGATATTGTTCCTGCTAGGGCCAGCAACGAGAGGTACGAAAACACGCTGATCAAGGAGAAAAGCGACATCGCCAGCAAGATAGCAAGACCGCCACCGAATACTACCGCGGATTTCTTCACATCACGCCAGTAAATAAGAGATTCCACTGCAAAGTACAAAAACAACAATTAAAAAAAACCTGTGGGAGTAACTCACATAAATGAACACAACGGTTTGGAATCATTTGCCAAGTCTACAGGTAAAGTTGATTTGAACTCGGTTCGGTCACGATTTCGCACATATTGACACGTTGCCAAAGACAACTCGTCGAGCTCATGCTTGGCCCGCTTAAAGTTATTATGCAGCCACCCCCTGCTTCAGTTATAAATCGAAGCCACCTGTATTTACCTGGACCGCGCGGTGGCAAATCGACACGGCTATAATTGCCGTTACCATTCGAATAGCGTGAATTTTGTTTTTTAACCATCTTCAACCAAATTTGAGATGCACTTCGTCGTAATGCAAGCACGTAACAGAGCGGTTTAACTTCCAACCAGGCACTTAATCCTTGGTTGATACCGTTCTCCGGTGCGATGAAAAAGAAAAAGAAACTACTTTCAACTCGGGCTATGCTGTCGAAAGGAAAACATCGTAAACATATTGAGCAAACCCAGCTCCACAACTTTCTTTCCTGAGTTTTTGTGCAGTGTTCCCAAACATCGTGCAACAGTTGCGATGTAGCGAAAAATCGCGTTAACGACGATCGGATTGTGAATACCAACGGTAAGTTAGGCGGCAACTTGCCTAAAATCGTTTCGTGCACAAAATTTAATAAGCAATTAATGTACTGATACTTTGTAAACCAGGAATCATTAGGAAGATGCACTTCATAAAATGCACCTCACAAATAACTATAAATAGTTCGTGTTTCTCGGCTCACGGCATTTCTATTCCTAACATGGAATTAATTTTTGATTGAACGTTTCTACAACAATTTTGGAAACAGATTCACATTATACAGCTGCGAATAAAGTATTAACGCTTACATCCTTCTTTGGTGAAATCATTAGCACTTAAAACAAGTAAATCTCCAAACGAAACCGTCGCCATGGTATTATGTCTCACTAGATTTTCACTTTTTGATTCTATCTTGACAATCTCTGCTTCCCTATTAAATACTGCGTGCGGAAAAATGTTAGGGAGTCGTACCAAGTAAATCACTTCACTAAAATTTGAGACTAATTCCGTTTAAGGAGGACGTTTATTAATAACTTTTCGTCACTGCTTTATTTTTAAGAATTCCGGCTTTGCAATCAGCTGGGGTTTGTCAAACGGGTTGATTTCACCACCAGTTTGAATGACAGTAGCTCAATCTATTTGATATAATAAAATTTGAGCCAAAATGCAAATTATATTTAAAATGTACCCTTTTTTAATATGCGTTGAACACATGTTCGCATAGTAAACATATTTTCCGAACTACCCTAGCGTGAGTAAATAAATTACATGTTAGCTGCATAAATCCCAATTTGACAACTATCCCCTATCGCAGTGCAGACAAAATGACAATAATCAAATAGTAGAAAATTATTTGTAGTATTTTAACAAAATGTATCATTTCTGAATATTGTTCAAAAATGCGTTATGAAATTGCAAAATCGTCAACGCTTCAACAGTACATCGCATCCGTACACCAAGCAAGGCGTTGAATGTTTCTTGCAACCCAAAAATTGCATTGTTCGTCCTCAAGAGAAGCTTACCTTTTGGGTGTAGTCTGGCTGGATTGAACCAAGCATCTGCAAATACAGAAAAAAAACATTTTATAATTAGTTTTATGCTTTACTGCTATGTATGGCATAACTATGCCTAATTAACATGGGGAACACAGTTTTGAATGAACATACATGGATTGATCACGCTGCAAAAAAATAGTGGAGTCGATTTACAGTTTCCTTCCGTTCCGTTCATATTTACGAGCTATAATATCAAGCTTTCACCAATCAATATTTGAACAAAGTTAAATTACACTCAATGGTCTTTAGATGTTTCGAAAAGGGTGCGGTTCAAATATTCTTTTCTAAGTTTATTCTGCCACTCCTGAGCTCGTTGTCTCCAAAATGGTTCTATGTGAAAATCGATTTTTACATCCCCCTTTGTGCTATGACACGCGAAATAAAATTCATTTACCCTTCCACTGTTGCACAAATACTACTGGCCATACCCTGGATATATTTTCCATGAATCCCTAGTGTCGAAAAAGCTGGTGCGCAATAGTTCATACCGCGCATGCCCGAAACATTGGGTCAGGATTCTACTGTATCATGCCGGCATATGGGTGCAGAAGGATACGTGCAATCAGGTTGTTTTATTTTACTTTTTGTAGCAACTTACCCAGACCATATTCCTTGAACATTTGCTCGATCTTTATGCATTCGTTACCTGGTTCGGATGCAACTGGGCCCGTTTCTTGTTGGAAAACATTGGAAACATTGCTCATCACTGGAATTTCCGGTTCTGGTGGTAATTCGGCAGCAACTTCATCAAATGTTGCAGCCGCCGATTCCTCCGGGACACTAGATTTTTCGTCTTTTTGCGATCGTATGCTGGCGTACGGATTCATGTAGTCACTTTCAACTTCATCGACCTTTTCAGGTTTGCTTGGCTTGCTGATAACATCTCGCGTAACTGCAGATTCGACCACCGAAAATGGTTCATCTCTATCATTAAACTGCTCCTCTCTATACGTGCTTTGCATCATTGGCATACACTCATCAAAAACATCACTATCTTTAACCTTAGAGCCTGGATCCTGGTTAGTGACCACTAAATCATCTTCTCGATTTTCTGCTGTTCCCGATTTGTTATCGAGCGTACTCTCTGTTCCGATAGTCGTACCAATGTTCTCAAAACTGAAATCCATCAGAGAATTTTCAGATTTATCCTGGAAATTATCCATGACGAAACTTTGCATATTTTCTTCTATAGTGTCTGGACGAAACTGTTCTTTCCTGATTCCTCTGTACGCAGCAGGTATCTATTGTACCATTTTCAACACAGTAGAGCATGCGTAGACTCCACCAAAAGGATGTCAATTTTGAAAGTTCTAAAAGTTTATCTTCTACAGAAGAGATTTTACTTGAGTGCAAAATTAAATTTCAAATTCCTTTAACCAATCAAATTCTTGTATTTTAGAAACCTAGTTTTAAGCTGCAATCTGTTTGCAGTACAATTTAGCACTTTGTGATTTGCAGCCATCTTGCGAGATCAGCAGAGCTATTCCTACCGATCAAATAGCTTAAGTTCAGAAATTTTAGAAAAGAATTATTAAAATACTGCAAAATTCAATTTTTTTTAATCAATTTGATTTGAGTAGCAAATTTAATAAGCTAAACTGATGTTTTTCTATATGACTATCTTTTTTCCTACTTTAGGAGTTCATTATATTATTTCTTCAGCCTACTAATTCATGTATTTCTTGTAACGAACAGCTAATCTGCACTTCCATCAATAGTACTACATCATATATCCAGCATTGCACATATACGTGTTCTATGTACATGTATATCTTTCAACTAGTAACTATTAAAACTTGGGTTATAAACCTCTTAGCCAGGTGATTTTTTATCGGTGATTTTTTGACAGACAGCATAATAAAAAAATCGTGGCGGCTGATATAAATTTTGGTAGTGAAATTAGTTGTGTGTTAAAATAGTTCAATTTACATGTCCTGAAACATGATATCTTCAAACGTTATTCACAGTGGAGATTCCATTAACATTGTGAACCCTCCCGGACACGTTCTCAATGGCAAAAAAATTACGGTAAATGATACGTGAATCATCAATAATGTGCCATCATCTTATCGCAAGGAAACCTTGATTTCTTTCCAACAGAATGGGCTCCATAAAAAGAAGGTAGATAATTTGGAAGAAAAGTCTTCCTATGAACAAGTTCCGTTACATACCGCTTGTTTCACATACCTTGGTTTTTATCTGCTGATGATTTTGGGTACGTATTTATCTTAATACAATAATATGTATGTAAAGCTGCAAGTTTAAAACAGGATTTTTTCCGTAGGATACATAAATCAACTCTTTTTTACACCAAAAGTGGCTACTGAAAAGTTCAGAGACGTAAGTGCAGCTAACCACAAGTAATTTATGGGTTCCGTTGCAAAAAAACATAAATAATTCATTTTCAGGGCTACGTTCCACTCTACGATGCGTTTGAAAAGTTTTACCTACGCTATGTTTACCGACGTGTTAAGGACTGCTGGAATCGTCCGATTTCCAGTGTTCCTGGTTCAGAAGTAGTATTGAAAGATAGAATTACCAAGGATTATGGATGGTCTTTCCAGTACGTTCAAATCGCCCGGTCTTGTTATTTTACAGAGCGCCATTTAACGTTTCGCTTTTTATTTCAGATTTACCGGAACGGAGACGAAATGCCTGAACTTAGGATCGTACAACTATCTTGGGTTTGCGCAGAATGAAGGACCATGTGCCGATGAATCCGAAGAATGCATACGAATGCATGGTTTGGCAGCTTGTAGCTCTCGTAGAGAACTAGGTAAGCTTTTGACGACCTGATAGACTACCAAATCGCAGTATATTTCTAACCAATCATCTGGACAGGTACAAACCCTTTGCACGATGAACTGGAGTTGTTAACAGCCAAATTTTTAGGCGTTGAGGATGCAATCGTCTTTGGCATGGGATTTGCAACCAATTCTCTCAACATACCCACACTAATTTCTCCAGGTTGTTTGGTGGTTAGTGATGAAAAAAACCATGCCTCTATCATATTGGGCTTAAGACTTTCCGGTGCCACGCCCAAGGTATTCAAGCATAATAACATGAAAGATCTAGAGCGAGTGCTACGGGATTCAATTATATCAGGACAACCGGGTAGCGGCAAACCTTGGAAAAAGATTCTTATTATCGTGGAAGGAGTATTCAGTATGGAAGGATCCATCGTAAAGCTCCCGGAGATAATAGCGTTGAAAAAGAAATACAAGGCTTACATCTACTTAGATGAAGCTCATAGCATTGGAGCTACTGGACCATCGGGGCGTGGCGTATTAGACTACTATGGGATCGATCCGAACGATGTAGACATCCTCATGGGTACTTTTACTAAAAGCTTTGGTTCTGCCGGAGGTTATATTGCCGGTAAAAAGGTAATAATGATTATTGCTGTTCTCGCCAGGTGACAGCTAAGTGAAATTGTATTCGTAATGTTTTTCGTTCTAGAGTCTTATAAATTTTTTAAGAGTTCATAGCCATGCTCACTGCTATGCCAGTTCCATGTCGCCACCAGTGACACAACAAATTTTGACATCAATGAAGATCATTCTTGGCTTGGATGGATCTTCTGAAGGTAAAAATCGCATTTCTCAATTAGCACGAAATACGCGCTATTTTAGAAAACGGTTAGCCCAAATTGGAGTCATCACTTATGGACATGAAGATTCTCCGGTTGTCCCCATGCTGGTGTATTTGTTTTCCAAAATTGGGTAACTATTATACTAATGGTATTTTGGCTGTTGTGTGCCAGATCATCTTAGATATATGTTGTTTTTTTACAGAGCTGTTGTTAGGACATTAACCGCTAAAAACATTGCTGTTGTCGGTGTGGGTTTTCCTGCGACACCAATTATGGAGGGGCGAATTCGCTTTTGCTTATCCGCAGCACACACCAAAGAGCAGCTGGATTACGCTCTCTCAGTTATCGACAGCATAGGGAATACCTTGGGCTTGAAATATTCCCGCAAACCAAAAAATTTAAGCCACATCGAGTATTAGTGAAACTGTGAAAAAGAACCTAAAATCGAAAGTGAATCGAAAACAATGACGTTGCTTATGATTGATTTTATTCCAGTTCCAGTGAACAAATGCATACAAATAAGCTACCTTTCTTCACTTCACTTGCAATAGTATTTTAATTACAACAGTACAAAAACGAATAATATTCTACGAGTATTTTACAAATTGAAAGAAACATCCAGACTTCCAGGTGTTCATACTAACGTGCCACTGTGTAGATTTCTTGAACTTTGTTTTCAGAGCAAAGTGCTGGCTGCAAATCAGAGTAATTCATACCGTATGATAGAAAATCAATGTTTCTATCGATGAGGATAGAAAATCCGCGTTTCCATTGATTTGGATCAATTTTTATTCAAATAAAACATATTTTATGCAAACACGCTACGTTACTGTTTTGCATCGCTCAGCATGCACTGAAAGTAGTGTTTTTTTTGGCTAGAAAATCATCCACATCTAAAGAAACATTTATTTTCTATGATATGATATGAATTATCCTGATTCAACATTTCACATTCGATTCATCTGGAACTTTTTCTGAAAATAACATTCTTCGTCCGATTCTGAATGTAACGTAACCAAACCTTTAGGGCCAAAGAACAGCGTTTATTTTTATTTGGTTCCAGTATCTTCTATTATTGCTGCCGTAGAACGGTTGTAGCGCCCAGTAGTCGCTACTATTACAGGTTTCCAAGATTTCTCAGTTGAAAACAAAATTCAAACGATAACGTATTCCTTGAGTTGTACTGAATGGAATGTATTCGGTTAAAAGTTGAAACAGGACACTTCCATGTGTAAGCTTAACTGCTATTACAGTTGGATGATGCATAAAATTAAAAATTCTCGCGAATTTTGATATTCTTTACTAAGCATACCCAAACGTAACCGTTACTAACTTGTATAACAATAAGAAGCTGCATAGCTTCTGCGTACAGTGATAAATCTCACTTATGGAGTGCAAATTCAGAGCATATGAGGTAGTTTTGTACTGAAAATATATCATATTATAACTGAGTAGTCATCTTTAAGAACCTAACAGCAAATAGTTCTATTATCGTAGCTAAAACTGTTCTACAAACGCTTTGCGTAAAAGGACTCGCTTTGACGTAATGTAAGTTGTCAAGAATTGCGTACGCATGCAAGTTTGAAATGCGCATGTACTTCATTTACAATCTTTTCTGATATGCATCGATTTTCTCATTCATGTTCAAAAGCTACCATCTTGAGGATGTGAAAATTTTGCTCCAAGAATTTCCATCTGTACAAAAGTGGATATATTGGCATTGTTCAAGCGATTAGAACGATATTTTTTTCTCATATTGGGATCTAATAACAACCATGATTGCTTAGAAGCGAAGAAGTGCAGCGTTAAAGAGTTATCTCAATCGATAGTTCAAGTTTGAAGGTAAATTTTGTGCTGTGGTAGAGTTGGAAAATCCCATCACCTGATCAATACCCTTCGCAAATGGTCCTGAAGAAAAAAAAGTCACTGCGATGCGTTAACCTGTGAATAAGATAAGGGCTTAAGTGTCGAAACGTTACCGTACGATAGGCAACGATTTCATGGAGTGATTAATAAGTGCGTTAATTTCAGAAAAAAAAACAACTAAAATGGCTCCCAATAGTCGTTTGTGGAAGAGGGACGCTGAGGCGGAATCCGATGCGGCAAAGCTTGCGGATGTAGCTAGTACACTAGCTACGAAAATATTTGGACACAAGCAAAAGCACCACACGACCACAACGGAGTCAGAGCTTGAGCTGGGTAAGTCTTGTCGCTCTCATCCAATATCCGTTATGATTAGGTACAGTTTTCATGCTGATCCTTTTTGACAATGATCACGAACCTGTGGAACCATGATTTGCGCTTATATAATGACACTGAGTCATAATGCTTAAAAAGTACAACGAAATATTCCAAGCTTACACATGAGTATCCTTGCTCATTCGAAATAACTGTATATGCGTTGGCGTGAATGGGTATGGGTATGTGTGCAAGACTGAGTATTGTGTGTGTGTGATCAACTTTAAATATAGCAGCAGAAAGGGGTACAAGTACCATTAATATCTCTTTGGATATGATTAAGACGTTAAAGTTGTTACCACCCATTGGTGAAGAATCACCATCATCTCATGCCTCACATCCTTATCAAACTCACGCGCAACTGTAATGACGTTGAATGTCAATGCATTATTTAATGACTCGAGGTTCGAACTTTAATCCTTTCAGATGAGAATGAGGATTTCAGCACTTCGTCGCCTACGAAGGGGGAAGCCGAGAAGCTGGGAGACAAGGCGGCCGAGATGACGGAGGCGTTAGCTCATGAGATGGGCATCCCGACGTGGGGACTCGTTTCTATTATCATCGTAGTAGTACTAATTATCCTGGGCATTTGCGGTTTCTGCATCCGGCGCTGCTTCCGAAAGAGACGATCCAAAGATGGCAAGAAGGGCATGAAAGGAGTTGATTTGAAATCGGTACAATTATTAGGTTCAGCATACAAAGAAAAGGTATTCAGTAGAATCTCATTCATTAAGTGTCAGTGTACAGGTGCATTGTAATCGTGTATTCTCACTAAAAATGTTGTATCGTTGTAAACCCCTCTTTAAAGCTGAACCAACTTTAGATGAATGTTAATGTTAGATTGTGTTGTAACGTAGCTCTCGTTTTGAACCGTGAAAAATCCCATTCTAATATATTATACGGTTTACTTTCTACTTCCTTCCCTTCCCCCCACCATTTGTCGACTTCATACACTCACTGAACTGATTTGAAGGTGCAACCCGATATGGAAGAGCTTACGGAGAATGCTGAGGAAGGAGACGAGGGTGAAAGCAAGCAAAGTGAGCAAAAACTGGGCAAATTGCAATACAAGGTAATTACCGAACGAACAATCGTCACGAACGAGTGATGCGTCCATATACGTCAATAATGCATTATCCGCCTTTTCCAGCTGGAGTACGATTTCAATTCGAATGCTCTCACCGTGACCGTGATACAAGCTGAAGAACTTCCAGCCCTGGATATGGGTGGAACTTCTGACCCGTACGTGAAAGTGTACCTTCTGCCGGACAAAAAGAAAAAATTTGAAACGAAAGTTCATCGAAAAACTCTGAATCCAGTGTTTAACGAATCTTTCACGTTCAAGGTAAGCGGGGTGGGAATCGTTTTATAATTGATGTAACACAATGGCAGTAAACAAACGGTTTGATACCTTAACTTGCACGTTACATTTAAATCAAGTGTGTAGAGTTTCAGTAATCTTATGCGAAGATAGCAAGAATACGAACATCGCAATGCATACAAGCATTTCCATAAATTCGAAAATGCATTAATTGCCATATTAACTGCACCAGGCAGTGCCATCTTAAACCAAACACACGTATATACTTTAACAAAACATGATCATCTCTTAGCCTTAGCTCATTCGTTATATTTGAAATAGATGAAGTGATGATGCGCGTAAAAGCTTATACGAATGAGTCATAGCAAAAATGTAAAATTAGCATAATGTCTAGCGTACACGCGTATGTTTGCCTTGTAATAAATAGTAAGTATCGACAGAACGCAGAGAGCAAAGGGAATAAAGCTTTGTTTTGTTTGCCAATTGTTTCTTCTCACAGAGTCTCCCGTACGCAGAAGCCATGAACAAGACGCTGGTATTCGCCATTTTCGACTTTGATCGCTTCTCTAAGCATGATCAAATCGGTGAGGTCAAGGTACCGCTTTGCCAGATTGATTTGGCACAAACCATCGAAGAATGGAGAGAACTGCAGAGCGTTGAGGGCGAAGGCGGGCAGGTACGTGCATTTTATCAAGTGGCATTCGATACTCACACAATAGTTGGATTTTCAACAAACTGATCAGTGAACTCTTAATAAGCCTGGATACAGCTTTAATATGCCTGAAATCGAAATATGGTTACCAGTGTTGACAGTGAACGGACAGAACAGCGCCCTATTCTGATTCTTTGATTGTCTGCGATGAGTATATATTTTATCTATTGCGTGATTGTGTACGATCAGCTAACGAGGTCTCTTTGCGGTCGTACGTTGGTACACATTCGATATATCTGTTCTATTTCCTATTTTTACTTACACCCAGTTCAAATCCTACTCATTTGATACGATCTAATCTCTGATAAATAGTCGTCAATAGAAATCATATAATTATTGATTTGGATTAATTTGAATTACATTTCATTCCTCATATATTGCTTACATGTTAGCATATTTTTCTATTTGACGTGATATTCATACTATGAAACTATTATTCTTTTAATTTATTTTTTCAATCTTCTACAGCTTTATATTAAACTTTCATTGTTCTGAGAGCTGTAATCAATACTTTACACTAAATTTTTGTCAAGCGATACACTCTATTCAATTCATTTGAACAATAAGACAACCATTGAATAATTATTGATAAAAAAACCACTCGAACTGCGAATCTCTACCGGAAGAAACCGATCCAAATCGGGTTATTGTTGAAATGAGTTGAATGAACACTATTTGAAATAGTTTTAAGTTTTTCTATCGAGGTCCGATTGATTGATTTTTGAAAACTAATTTAATTGACGTAAATTGTTTTTTTTTTCTTTTTCCTCAAATTTTCTCTGCTGTGCTTACGCCTGTGAATGGTTGTGTCTACATCAAAAAAAAAAATCTAACATATTTTATATGCATGTAACTGCTTCAAAATATATAACTCGATAAAAACCATTACACGTAAGTATTGTTTCCATCAAGAACTATTCAAATACCACCTTACCCAGTTTAAGTGCTGCTGTATATTGTTTGATTGTATTGGCTTTTGTATAGCTTTGTGTAATGTAAAACATGTGTGTTTAATGAAACTACCCTACAAGTAAATTTATTGAAGGAAATGTCTCTTTTTTGCTTAGTTTCCTATCGGATCGATTGAATCGATTCCATGATACTTTATTGTACGCACCTGTTTCCGTCACTTGTGATCTGCCGGTAACCGATTCACCATGTGACTGTTGATCTCGAAACAAGCAGCAATTTACTATTTACAATCATACGATACTGGTGCAGCTTTCTGTACAGCAGTGTGCCATAGATGAATAGTTCACAATCAGAGCCTGCTCAAGGCCAATGAAAGCCCTAAATTAAGAACCACCCATTCATACGTTGACACACGTCGTATCCCATCGACTATGCTGTTCAATATTCGATTTAGTTACTGTGGCTGTGAATGAAAACATATTAATTACACTTGTAAAGAGCTTGCCTTACTTTTTTTAGTTCCTTGATCTGCATATTGCATTATCCATTAAGTCATCCACTGCTAAATTATATTAGCGATATGCGTAGTTTCTAGAAATTATCTTTGATATATGTAGCGTTTTATCTGGAGATCATAGAATGCCATATATACAATCCATAACGAAGTACGAATGCAGTCACCCATTATGTATATTGCCATCCATCGTAAGAAACGTCATGCTACCCCCCCTCGACTGTAGTTTTTGCTGCTATTCATCTTTTTCTCCTCATTATTTCAATCCACCGTAGCTTTCGTGACTACTCTTGTTTGCTACGTTTTTTTTTCAATTTCTTTTCTATACTTTTCTAATCTTCTTCGAGACTGCTGATTCGATACTAACGCTTATTACTACTTTTTTAATTAATTTTTCTCAAATCATTACTTTTAACGCTTATCGATTGTGTTTCCTTTACTCTATTTTGTATTAAGTATGCAAAACACACATCTTGAACCATCTCCGTTTGTGCTTTTTATGTTAAAATTTCTCATAACCAAGAAAACATTATTTTACCATTTTATTTGAGCTGGGTGTCTTCCTGAGAGTACATTTTTTGTTTAACGAAATTTAACTCCATACTTTTGCAACAACACGTTACATCTCAAAGTGCGTGTTCGTTCTTTCAAATCATAAAGTATAGCCATTTCAATATCGAGCCAGTGAAGTGTGTAATGTAGAGCGCAATTTTGGCTTCCAAATGTGGCTCTGTGCTTGGTATAATTGTTGATTTTGTGAGATATGTTAACGTTAGTGGCATATTTCCACAACACCAATATATATTATCTATGAGAATAGAAACAACTAGGATCTCCTATATCAATAGTTTTTTTACCCATTAGCGTAGTACATTTGTTCAATAGTTGAAATTCCATAAGGCGCTGTAAAAAGCTGATTTAACGATGACCACCCGTAGCCATAAATGAAATTATAGAAATGTTTCTCCCTTTTACAATCATACTTAAGCAATATTATTCCCATTATTTACCTCCCATAACAATTCTCCGTGTCGTTTGAATATGCGTTTGGGAGGGAACACTAATACAGTAAATGTTGATTCTCCTCCATGCCAATATTACTACCAGTTAGTAGTGTTGGCTTCCAAAGTAAGACACCTTTTCTTGTGATGTTTAGTGCTTCATCGAAAACACGACATGTTTCGTAGGTGACCAAGAAGTACACATTCGGATCCTTTCGATCGCTAGATACACTTTTAGAACGAAATATAATCGATTGATGCAACATATTTTAGCAGTAGCAAAACGCTTTACAGTGTTTGGCCATTTTTTGCATTAAAAATACATATGGAAACGAAATAGATTCAATATTGATCCTCAACATACGTTATAACATTAAACGAATAAAAGTCTCGTCTCAAAGCGTGCTCCTGTCCAGTTCTGGTGCCTTTAAATTAAGCAGCATCGAGTGCGTTTATGAACCACCTTAGCATACATAGTACGCTTTTCGCTGTTCGACTACGCGAGTAACCAATCCTGTAACTGTAACATAAGGATGTCAACACAAGAGAACGGTAGAAAGAGTGTGCAAAAAAAGACAATACCTTCACCTACCACACCTAGTGCAGTCTCTCCAGGTAGAATGAGTGCGAACGTATCTTTGTGCTTACCAACTAACAACAACAGAGCGATAGTGAACCTGAACATAACCCACCAACCAAATATATGCTCATTCGTTTACAACATACTGTATAGAACTGCATCCGCCTTATGATATAGAAAAAGAATGTACAACGCATAAAATCCCAATTAATATTTTGATTCAAATATCGCTGAGTGGTACATTTAAATTGTAAATGCTAAAACTTAGAAGCACGTAGTGATCAAATATCCCAATTATTCATTAAATTTGCCGCTGGTTTTAATAGAATCAAAAAAGCATGATATCCTAAAGATGTCTTTTTTGGTTGATTTTATATGACTGTGCCGCTAGAAAACAATATGTCGCTTTCGTTCCGCAAGATATAATATGTTTGACACAAAACATTTGGTTTACTTGTTATTCTTACAGGAAAATAAGTTGGGAGATATTTGCTTCTCGTTACGCTATGTACCCACTGCAGGTAAATTAACTGTCGTTATCTTGGAAGCGAAAAATCTCAAAAAAATGGATGTTGGCGGATTATCAGGTGGGCTATTTTTAACACTACACCATAATATTGGTTTACTTGTTTGTTTGTTTGTTTGTTTTAAGTTTTCAATGCTTTAGGATCAGATGCCAGATGGGCAAATATTGCTGCTCCAAATAATGTTAATGACTTTCTCTCTTTTCTAGATCCTTACGTCAAGATAGCCCTGATGCAGAATGGAAAGCGTTTGAAAAAGAAAAAGACTAGTATCAAAAAATGTACACTAAACCCCTACTACAATGAGTCGTTCTCATTTGAAGTTCCTTTCGAACAAATACAAGTATGCGAGAATGTATTCTACTATCATATAAAATTCTGTGTTGTGTTGTATTTATATATTGTATATATATATATATATTTCGAGCCAAAAGCATAGAATCCTTTGTCAGAATTTTGCCTGGACAACCTTACTAAAATATTGTACAATACTCTCTGCAATTTTGTCTATCTAAAAGCATGATCCCTTTTTGACATAATGTCAGCCTTTTTTCTGTTCTCGGTACGGTGTAGCAGTATTGCAGCGTATGTTTTTTTATGTTACGCACTGGACACTTAAATAATTGGTCGGTGTTCTGTTCAATATGATTATCATTTATCGTTTCTGTAAGCCGCTCCGGGATGAGCTTAACATTTGTAGCGATGAATGTTAGTATAACAACAGTGGTATGAGTCAAACGCCTAAAGTGCACCCGTAAACCCGTAAAGTAAACGTACAGTAGCCAAGTACAATTAACCGTGACACTAAATTTACTATGATGCGAATATCTTGTCTCCTAAGTATTATTTGTTGTACCGTTATTCTCAAACACGATTGATGTGTTGAGTGTCTTTTTTTTCTTCTTGTTGTGCTCTCAGAAAACCCCTTTCTGAGTGTTTTTGGTTTGCTTTTTTTGTAAAAACAAAAAAAAAATCATACGTTTTAGCTGCTGCGCGCCATTCCACAAACTCCTCCTTCTTTCTGAAATTTAAACTCCCCGTATTGGTATTGTGTTATTCGTATGGCAATGTTTGTGAGTAACATAACTTAACTAGTTATTATGTGTTGTAGCAAAGAGGTGTTATATTGTTTAACAACAAAATACAGCACTCTGGGTTGAAGTGTTTAACAACATATACATACTGCTACCAAACACCTATAACGTATCAAATATAAATACACACTTCATACATGCATAGCAAAAGAAGAAGAAAAAAGGAAAACAGAACGAACTCCTCCGCAGGCAATTTTAAAATCCTCTCCCACCAAGAACCCGAATGCTGGCCGCCACTCCGTTGGCGGACGGTGCATCGGGAACGTCTTGTTCGAGACGATTTTAAACGTTGTTCATGCCAATTCCAGAAGCGTGACATTTTTTAGACACTTCCTTTGTCTAGTTCAAACAACCAAATCCACAATCACAACAACACCTGGGAAGGTCAAACTAGATAATGACACACGGCAGAAACAACAGCAAAGAGAGGCAGAAAAAACCTAACATTGCTAACATGCCCGAAAGTCTTACTGATTCTTGCAGCTGGTTAATCGTCGCCCTCGACCTAGCCGGCGGCACTGGTGCTGTAAGCTTGGAATGGTTGTCATTAGTTTAAATGCAACACACTGCGCGTACTGCATTCTACATATTCCGTAATACGAAACACAGTTTTGATCGAGTATTATACATTTCCGTGTACCAGTATTTAAAACAGATCAACATCAAACAAATAAAATGTACCACGAATCCAGTAGGACTTTACGTAGGCAACCAAATCCCCACTACAATGTACCTGATTAATACTGCAGAAAAAAGGAGTTTGCAAACACTGAATTATGTATAGTTATGCTGAATTTGGGTTGCCAAGACCAATTTTTTAGCGCTTGTTCGATCGCTTCGAACAGCCATAAAGGTTGGTGAGTGTTCTCCTTCATGCCACCGTATAGGCCTCCCAAAAAAAAAGTATCTAACTCAAACCAACCCCAAACTGTACAGTGTACACCTTACCTACCACACACATAATGCAACTCAACTTCAACTCATGCAAACTAGTTTTTTCTCTACCAAACCTACCTACAACAAGCCTATGTAAAAACCTCTGTCGTATGATTATTATTGCATGCAACCAGGACCAGAGGCACTCCTACGGTCACGTGCTGTCGTACGCGATCGCTGATGGTCCTTTTTTCATGCAAGCAACCACTAACTGTTCCTCTCCCCCTACTGTATTACTATATATTTATATATATATACCTATGCGTATTCAATGTGTACATTGCGGTTCGTCTCTTGGCGGGAACGCGATACAGTTCAATAACGAATCCCTGTGTTTGCTTCTACAGAAAGTGAATCTTGTCGTTACCGTCGTGGATTATGATCGTATCGGAACGTCGGAGCCCATCGGAAAGGTAGTCCTAGGATACAACGCTAGCGGTACGGAGCTGCGCCACTGGTCGGACATGCTGGCCTCCCCCAGGCGCCCCATCGCCCAATGGCACACGCTGAAAGATCCTGATGATGACAAGAAGGATTAAAGCGGCTACAACGAGCACTCACACTGACGACCATAGGACGACACAGCTGGGATCAAGCCCCATCGATCAAGAGAGCGTGCGAGAAAGCGTTAGAGAGAGAGAGAGAAAGAGAGAAAGCAAGAGAGAGCGAGCGAGTAAGCGCTAGAGAGAGAGATATTGGGCGAAAGATCGAAAGCGAGAACGAGAGCGAGAGATAGATAAGATAGCTGCGATGCGCGCACTTGCATATGTGACCATGCTACAAATTACATGCACTGTAAAATAACCTTGTCAACGTTCTTCAGTACACTCTATTCTCTCCTGAATCCTACTCCTTCCGTTATGCTTCCACAAACTTTCCCGCCACATCGTTCCGTTCCCCAGCACTTTGGGGCGCTGTCACCTGTGGGCGCCCTACCATCCCATGGGCAATGTCGGCCCTACGCCGCAAGCCTAGCACATGAGAGGAACGAGCCCCAGTATATCTTGGTTAGTAGCGATAACATGGCACATACAAATACATGTATTAACGCTCCTGTTACGTAGAGATTCTGGGAGCTGGTAGAATATTCACAGAATTTAGTTCTCGTTCCAAGACCAGTCAGACAGCTAGCGGAGCAAGTAGTTCGGTGGAAGGAGTATATCAGTCATGTCGATAGCGTAGCTGTACATCTTTCCCATCCCCCTCCGAACCGAGCGGACCGTGGAAGAACGAAGACGCAAACAAGATTGTTTTAACCCACGAAACGAACAATAGATAGACGTGTTATACAAAGCAAGCAAGCATCACGAAGAAAAAAAACGAACGAAAGCCATTATCACACGACGTGTTATACCCTCATGGAGACATTACACTAGTAATCGATAGGACGCCGCTTGTAAGATTTGATTTGTACATTCCACGCAAATGCGCTCTTCCTAGAAACGGATCCGGTAGCCTCATAAAATGAGGACTATCGCACATTTCACTAGCAGACAGGACAGATTCGAGCGGATTCTAGCTAGGAGGGCTTTTCGTTGCTGACACTCACGAACGTAGAACGGTGCACCTGATTCGTTTGGTTTGTTGTGATGTTGTTGACTTTTTTGGCATTTTGGCGCTCCCCTGCGACACGCATCCGTGCACGCATTTATGATTGAAACGAAGGCAAACATATTTACGACCATCGGAACGAGATGCTATGAACTAAGTAACAAACTTCTCCAGCGTAAGGCAAGAGAGAAAAAAATCCGTGTTTTCATCCCATCAACATAACGATGAAAAAACGAAATAGATTAATGTGAGTCAAAGGAAAAGTACCGTCTGTATTTCTTGTTGAATAATATGAAAGCTATTGACCTATTTATTGTTAAATAAATAATCTAACTAAACATATTAGGCATATATAACCATTACAAAGTTAATAATATCTGAGCAACTGTACTACAAAGCAGCAGTATTTCGGAAAGGAACGTAATATAAGTTCAATTTTTTCGTGCATAAACTGTAGGGCGTGCAGAAGCGCAAGAATAGCATACCTTTCCCTAGCTGTAGGCCGAGTTGTGGCCCAAGCACTACACAAATCTTCAACAATCTGCAGCAAAACTACCAAGCCGGGTTTTATGGGTTTAGTTTTTAGATAGATTCTCGTTTGGGTTCGGTTCGTTTAGGCGTTTACAAGCGCAACAGGCGGTTTAAAGGGCACTTGAGACAGACACAGAGTCGCATCCTGAGCGTAGAGCATGGTAGCAAGACGTTTATAGGATGTTCAATATACCGTAGGTTACTGTATCTCTCAAATATTGGTATGACCTTGTTTACATAGTACTTTTGTTCATGGAGTACATACGCATTTCAATCGAAAGGGAGAATGAATTTATGATGGGATCCAACATTTCCACAACATTGAATCAATAAATAACATGCTCTTGGTGCGGGAACGGGTTGCAGCAACAAGGGATAGACAAGCTTTTACCAATAAATAACTCCGGATCATTAGAGAGTGTTTAACGACAGTAAGCAGATCTTTAAAAAATATAACAATAATTAGACATGTATAAGATAATGTTTATCTATCAAAAAAAAAACGCATTGCGAGAGTATGTATATTAAGATATTGTAAATCAAACGCTAAATAAAGTATTGAAGTGTAAATGATAAAAAAAAACCCGAGTCCTTTTCATTTTCGCTCAAATCCGTCAATGTCGCCGAATCGTACAAAGAAAATAATCCGAAAAAGTAACAGGAGAGCATACCTACTGAGAGCTAGCATTTTCCCCGATCGGATCCGAAAAAAATCTCCAAAAAATCCGAAAATTTTCTCGAAAAACCAAAATTTTTCAAAAAAGTAACAGGAGCGCATACCAGCTAAGAGGTAACATTTTCTCCGATCGGATCCGAAAAAAAATCCGAAAATTTCCTCGAAAAACCGAAATTTTTCAAAAAAGTAACAGGAGCGCATACCAGCTGAGAGGTAACATTTTCTCCGATCGGATCCGAAAAAAAATCTCCAAAAAATCAGAAAATTTCCTCGAAAAACGGAAATTTTTCAAAAAAGTAACAGGAGCACATACCAGCTGAGAGGTAACATTTTCTCCGATCGGATCCGAAAAAAAATCTCCAAAAAATCCGAAAATTTTCGCGAAAAACCGAAATTTTTCAAAAAAGTAACAGGAGCGCATACCAGCTAAGAGGTAACATTTTCTCCGATCGGATCCGAAAAAAAATCTCCAAAAAATCCGAAAATTTCCTCGAAAAACCGAAATTTTTCAAAAAAGTAACAGGAGCGCATACCAGCTGAGAGGTAACATTTTCTCCGATCGGATCCGAAAAAAAATCTCCAAAAAATCAGAAAATTTCCTCGAAAAACCGAAATTTTTCAAAAAAGTAACAGGAGCGCATACCAGCTAAGAGGTAACATTTTCTCCGATCGGATCCGAAAAAAAACCTCCAAAAAATTCGAAAATTTCCTCGAAAAACCGAAATTTTTCAAAAAAGTAACAGGAGCGCATACCAGCTAAGAGGTAACATTTTCTCCGATCGGATCCGAAAAAAAATCTCCAAAAAATCCGAAAATTTTCGCGAAAAACCGAAATTTTTCAAAAAAGTAACAGGAGCGCATACCAGCTAAGAGGTAACATTTTCTCCGATCGGATCCGAAAAAAAATCTCCAAAAAATCCGAAAATTTCCTCGAAAAACCGAAATTTTTCAAAAAAGTAACAGGGGCGCATACCAGCTAAGAGGTAGCATTTTCTCCGATCGGATCTGAAAAAAAATCTCCAAAAAATCCGAAAATTTTCGCGAAAAAAACGAAATTTTTCAAAAAAGTAACAGGAGCGCATACCAGCTGAGAGGTAACATTTTCTCCGATCGGATCCGAAAAAAAATCTCCAAAAAATCCGAAAATTTTCGCGAAAAACCGAAATTTTTCAAAAAAGTAACAGGAGCGCATACCAGCTAAGAGGTAACATTTTCTCCGATCGGATCCGAAAAAAAATCTCCAAAAAATCCGAAAATTTTCGCGAAAAACCGAAATTTTTCAAAAAAAGTAACAGGAGCGCATACCAGCTAAGAGGTAACATTTTCTCCGATCGGATCCGAAAAAAAATCTCCAAAAAATCCGAAAATTTCCTCGAAAAACCGAAATTTTTCAAAAAAGTAACAGGAGCGCATACCAGCTAAGAGGTAACATTTTCTCCGATCGGATCCGAAAAAAAATCTCCAAAAAATCAGAAAATTTCCTCGAAAAACCGAAATTTTTCAAAAAAGTAACAGGAGCGCATACCAGCTAAGAGGTAACATTTTCTCCGATCGGATCCGAAAAAAAATCTCCAAAAAACCCGAAAATTTTCGCGAAAAACCGAAATTTTTCAAAAAAGTAACAGGAGTGCATACCAGCTGAGAGGAAGCATTTCTTTCAAACAGATCAGCGATGGAGACCTGGATTATTTCCAAATACAAACCTAAATATCACAATATTTTTCCACAAAAGTAACAGGCGAACAGAACAGCTGAGAGGAAGCATTTCTTTCATTCTATTTCGAGGTTTTTTTTTATAAATCAAAAAACAGTTCTTATGGCAGCTCCAATGGAGTACACAAGTTTATTTGATAAATTTACTATACTTTGTAATCGCGCTTTTCCCACCAGCTTCTAAAAAGAAACGTTTAAATTAATCATCCGATACATGGTATTACAACGTGTGTGCGCGCGCGCTCGAGTAGCGATCATACAGACCTATGGTGCGTCTCAGTAAATAAAGAAAAAATGCTATTATCAGGTTCATGATGATGGATTTTGTGGAAAATGATGCCGTCGGGTGTCTAACTTTGCGGTCCATAGACTTTTCCTTCGAAAGTTTATCGTCCTTCTTCATTCCGTCAGGGTTGTAGAACGTGGGAGTGGTGCGGTGATGAAGTGATGAAATATTTCTCACAAAATGTAATATTTCACACGATGTAGTATTCAGGTGTTCCCTCGCGTAGTTCAACGTTCGCCGGAGAAATCTGCAAATTTTGTTAGAAATGGATAACGGATAAGTAAAGAAACAAACTGTCGTCAATCGGGGGGCGGCCTATATTTACCATTCTCCTGCGTTCGTTGGCCATCATCTTCAGAAGAATGCAACTTATTTAGGGTGCTTGTGCCAGGATATAATAACAAATTGCTAATTCGCGTGGACGTGCGCATGGGGATTATAGTTACATCTTTATTTCGCTGATAAAGCGATTGCGTATGGAAGAAGGAAAAGGAATGGTTTCCATTTCGTGGAGGCAAAGAACAGCACTTGCTAAACAAAAATCGAATTCCCACGCTCCCTAAACGGTTTGATTATTGACGGTTCGCAGTGTCATGCCGAGAACGCCTCCACGATAGGCAGGAAGCTGGTGCGAAACATGTGAAACTATAAACGCTTAAAACAAACAGGTAAAACATATCAAACGATGGCGAATCTTGTGCGTCAGGTTACAGGTCTGGTTGGTAGAACCCTTCGTAAATCAGATACAGCAGTAGCAGCAGGAAAATTAGTATGAAAAAAGTGGTCATCAAGTTCCTTGTTTCACTCATTGCAGCAGTATGCTCGTGCGCGCGTGTTTATCTTCCTTTTAATTGCAACTGAAAAATGAGTGTGCGAGCGTTGCAGTTGAAATTGAAACGAAAATTGGAAAACGAACGTTCACTACACGCTGTTGTAATACCCAGAAAAAGGCAAACTTACATACGCTTCGTTAGTACTAGGTGCGTTCCAGGCTGAGGAAAAATCAATACTGACAACAGACGAATGGAAAAGATAAAATTTCTAAAAATATCAACATTTCGTTGCAGCAATGTGGTTTAAAATGTGTGTGCAGAAAGCCTCGGGTCGCGACGCTAAAAATACTAATATCACAATTTATTGTTTTTCTTTCCAAACATGTTTGCGTATATTGGTCAAATAGATCATAGCATCGATGGATTGGTTGGTTCTACATATTTTTTTCCTCTTAAACGCAACGATAGGAACTGCAGGGGTTTAATTTCATCAAATCAAGCGCACATTTATGATCATTATCGATCGTTCGGAGCAGGAACATGCATCTATCTTATCGATAGCCACTACCTGCATTGCAACATTAGATAGCTTCTACTATTAGGGCCATACGCTGCACAATAGAACAATGTGCCAAACAAAACAAACCAGAATGCAAAAAATCACTTACAGACGCACATTTTCACATTCAAGTGATCTCGCAACGGATACCGCCGTTTTTCTGAAATTTCTCAAAACATCACTTTTTACGATCACTTATGGATCATGCGATTACGTTTTCATTATGGAAAGTTTCGATACAATTTTTAGCGAACTGACTACGAACGGATGTTACATAAAGGTAAACGTATCCCGCCGACAGGGACGATCTTTCTGACGAGCAGGAAGAAAGAATCGTCAAATCGATCGTGATCAACGAGCCAATTTTACCCCTCGTTCATGTGCTTTTGCTAATGGGTTATTTTTGATTATCGATCGCACGAATATTAGGGCCTAACGGCTTAACACATGGCATATGGAAGCGAAATCAGCTAACTACACGCTTCGCCATGCTCCGTGTGCATCTACAGGATCATTTTTCAGTGCCGTGTTCCCTGGTTACCATTTAAGCGACCGTGAATAGTCTAACCTTGAGTCTACAGTTACTAACACTCTGGTAGACATATTCACTTCGAAAGTATTGCACGATTTGGAGTGCATCATATGCCAAACACGTGAATTCGAATGCGAATACTTCTCCCATTTCACAACAGTATTATACTTTTCTATTTCTGATAAGTTGTTATACGAATTTGACGCTACCATCTCATGTTCTTAATGTTGTGTTAAATGTCTTAGTTCTAATGAAATGAGTACATAATTATCATTTGCCATTTGGCATCAGCATTACATTCATCGGCGTTGCTTCGAGATAAATCTAATAGTAGTTATTAATCAAAGCTAAATGCCGCTAAACTCTAGCAAATTTTCATTTTTTTTTATTGGATACTAGCTGATAAACCCGATTTCATTCGGGTCGACGTAGTTTGAGGAAAAATAAAGGGGCATTTTTACGTATGCTTGGGTAATTCAATTTTTGATGTGCATTTTATTTTTTTCTTATTTAGTTGTATTCATTCTATAAACGTTATTCTCAACCGCGTACACCCGGGATAAGGTGCCCTTTCACGGTTCGGAGAAGGAAATGTCTTCCAACCAATGTGAATTGCAGTTTACTTTAAGTTTAGACTTAAGATAATAGTTATAAGCAATACGGCCTGGCCGTCATTAATGAATAAAAAAAAATAAACGTTATTCCTAGCTTCGTCTTTGAAGGTTTTCTATTTCAATCAATTCATCTCTCGCTGGTCCTCTAGGCATATCCCTTCCAATTGGTTGTACCTGGCTTTTTCAAAATATCGTTCACTGTTTTATAACAAATCGAGCCTTTTAACCATCTTAGGTATGAAGAAAAGGATTTTTTTCAAGAAAAGGATTTTTTTTATAAAATCCTTTCTTCTCTTGTTGTTTCACAACTTCCATTTAGCTTCATAATCTTTCGCATTTTGCACGTCATCAAATTAGTAAAACATATTTTTTATGCCTTGTGTTTTCCTCTTTAATTCTTTCGGAAATACTTTTTTATACAGTATCATTTGTCTTGGATCCGTCACATAAATTTATTTACATAGCAATAAGGAAATGTAGCATGTTGTTCCATCCTGAGCATGTATGACGTTCAAAATCTTTCTACTTTTCTAACACTTATTCTTATTTTGTCACTGAAGCTACCTGGAAACAGTTTTCCATTTTCCTTTATATTTGATCTGTATTGCTGTTCTCTTTCAAAACTTCATTTCATGTTTGTAAGCATTACGCTCTGAAATCGATATTTAAATTTATTACACCAACCACATTTCCAACGCTACTCAACACAATTAAAAACTGAATCTTACTGAATAACGGCATAGCGCTATGTGTTGCAAAATATTGTACACTTTTAAATGTAAACATGCATGAGAAGAAAATGAGTTGACTTTCTAAGCTCAGTTTAGTGTCTAAATAAATTTTTGAAGAGAGAAAAGTTGCAGGAAACTGGACTGTTTGTTGACGACTTTACATTTTTGTTAATTTCTTTTATTCTGATAATGGAAATTCCTTTCCCGACCATAATGTAAAAGTCACTTGTAAAAAAGAATAAACAAAAAACCATTTTTATCATTGAGCGATATTTGAACATAACAATAAATTAGATTTCCATCCACCCATTTCCGCATTGCAGAATATAATATTTTATAACTTGTTGTATAGACTGTGTTAAGGCGTACATGAAAAGTTGTTGTTAAATTTGACGATATTTGTTACTTTGGGCATTTTTTTTTTCAATATTCCGAGCAGGGATTGTATGCCCTTCCACGAATTTGTCTCCAACCGGGAGAGCTGCAACGTCCCATTCTAATTTTCCAGTAAATATTGACATTTTTAAGAATTTGCCTCAATTCATTTAAATCAGACATGATTACCATGCTTGACTATATTTTCCAATACTCTAATAGGAAGAGCTCGTATGGGAGCTCTTGTTTTTAAAATTTTGTGTAAACAGAATCATCCTCACCTAAAATCATCCGGACCAAGCTTTATTGCTATGACCGAATTATTTTCTTGGTAATACAGACAGGAGGTTCTTTGGAAACCTCCCTTTGTTTCCCACTGGCGTAAATAAATCTTCGTCGCGTTATGAATAGGAAGAAGCATTTGTAGCGTGTTTCAATCGAATTGGATGCCATGTGTATTTTTCAATATTTTTTATGTATTTGGTAGAGGTAGAGGGACAACCATTTGGTTATCCGCTTGTAGAACTGAAATTTAGAAAGTCTTTGTATTAAGTGATAAAATTATAGTTGATTTCGACGACATATGTACTTCAAAGTGATATTTTATGATTTGTTAAACGGGGTGGGGGTGCGGGGGGGGGTTGTATGACAGCCCCCCTTTGTTCTTCATTGAAGAGGCTGAAATTTTGCCGGGGTTGATTTAAGCTAATATAACATCTATGTACCAAATTTCAGCCAAATCAGGCGTCATATAAAATTTTAAGCGGATAATATTCATTTTTTATAGGGGGAGATTGTATGGGAGCCACCCTTTGTTCCTCATTGAGATGGCTCAAATTTCGCGAGTATAACTATTTCGCGAGTATAGCAAAATCGGGCAACGCCTATAATTTTAACGGATAATATTCACTTTTTGGAGGGGGGGTTGTATGGGAACCCCCTTTGTTCTTCATTGAGGAGGCTCAAATTTTTCCAGTATTTGTTTGAAGCAATGAAACATCTATGTACCAAATTTCAGCCAAATCAGGCGTCATATAAAATTTTAAGCGGATAATATTCATTTTTAGTAGGGGGGGTTTGTATGGGAGCCCCCCTTTGTTCCCCATTGAGATAGCTCAAATTTTGCCAGTATTCGTTTAAAGTAATAAAACATCTATGTACCAAATTTCAGCTTAATCGGGCATCATTTGTATTTTTAAATGAATATTCGCGAATTGGGGTTGTATGGGAGCCCCCCTTTTGGGGGGCTCTAAAAAAAAAAAATCAAACGCCTAAATCCGAGACCATTATGCACCTATGTACCAAGTTTGGTGCAAATCGGTTCAGTGGAAACCCCATTGAAGCGCACGCATAGGCACATATATATATATATATATATATATATATATATATATATATATATATATATATATATATATATATATATATATATATATATATATATATATATATATACATACAAACATTCATTTTTATTTATAAGATTATAGATTATTATAGATAAGATTTGTTAGAGGGGGGGGGGGGGTAGAGGTGGTTTATATGGGAGCCCCCCTTTTTTCTTCATTGAAGAGGCTGAAATCTTGCCAGTATTTGTTTAAAGTAATAAAACATCTATGTACCAAATTTCAGCCAAATCGGGCGTCATTTAAAATTTTAAGCGGATAATATTCATTTTTTGAAGAGGGGGTTTGCATGGGAGCCCCCCTTTGTTCCCCATTGAGATGGCTCAAATTTTGCGAGTATTAGTTTTTAGTAATGAAACGTTTATGCACCAAATTTCAACAAAATCGGGCTACGACTATAATTTTAAGCGAATAATATTCACTTTTTGGAGGGGGGGTTGTATGGGAGCCCCCCTTTGTTCTTCATTGAGGAGGCTGAAATTTTGCCAGTATTTGTTTAAAGTAATGAAACATTTATGTACCAAATTTCAGCTTAATCGGGCATCATTTGTATTTTTAAATGAATATTCGCGAATTGGGGTTGTATGGGAGCCCCCCTTTTGGGGGGCTCTAAAAAAAACAAAAATCAAACGCCTAAATCCGAGACCATTATGCACCTATGTACCAAGTTTGATGCAAATCGGTTCAGTGGAAACCCCATTGAAGCGCGCGCATAGGCACATATATATATATATACATACAAACATTCATTTTTATTTATAAGAAGAGCCAAACGATTGACGAAAAGCTAGCTAGCTGATCAGCTCAATCTTACTAGCTTCCAGTCACCGTTACTCGCACTCGAAATTTATCAATATTCGTTCCCCACTACAGTAGGAAACACGATACACAATACATGCCGCTTTCGAGGTCACGTACGGTACGATTTTATCGTAAGCTATATTTTTAGAATCTATAGCGTAATGCTTACGTACCAGTGTATGCATCATCAATTGACATGAATGATGGCCTTTTGCTAAAGATAATATGAACAGCAATAGAAGAAATTTGTTTCGTTTCTCGAAGCAACCTTTTAAGAGTAATATTTTAACTTAAGTAGAGTAAAACTATTACATTATTTTTTACTAAATGTGAAATTTATTTCATATCAAAAACATACACAATTATTTTGTATACATAATAATCCTAAACAACATCCATCACCTACGAAAACTAATATAACCGATGAATCAAGAGCCTTTTCAAACAAAATTTTAATGCGATTATCGAAGAAAGGCATAAAAACGTCTATAACTCGAAACATCAAAGGTTGATATTTTTTAGCAAGCTACCCTAGTTGTGAGGTGGCTTATGCATTGAACTAATATGTTGTAAAACTAAATACAAATATTCGTATAGCAAAAAATATTGAAACTGGTTCGTGTGTTCTCAGGTCAATAGGATTCTAATACTCTGTCTCTAAAAAATTGAATACTTATGATTTTATTGTCTTTATTTAATGTAAAAACAAATGTCAGTACATGAACCACCAAATAACCTTTCTCTCTTCTTGCATGAGAAATGATAAGATGAGAAAGGAACTTTAAAGGGACATACATTCTCAGTTTTCGTTATAATCAAAAAGCGAACAACTTAACATGGAACTTTGCAATTTAAAATGGGTATAGGACAATATAGCTGAATTTAATCCGGATGACGTATCATTAGTGATATGTTTATTACTTACCAACATCAGCAACGGACATCCTTGAAATCCCACGAATTCTGTTAAATAGAAAAAAATGTTAATACCGTCCACCACAGAGTGACCCCTAAAAGATTGTCTTCATTGTGTCAGTAATATCTCTTGATATATAATCAAATTAATTCAGGTGAAACACGGATAGAAACATCATGGAAAAAATTAAAACGCAATATCAAACAGCGAAATTATGATTTTACCTACCTCAGTTCTTAAAGAAAGCATCTAACCAGTAACAAATCGGCTGAAAAGAAGATAACAGAAAATAATATTGTCATACAATTGCTTGAAGGCGAGCACATGTTCTAGTGGCTTATTATTTCACTAAGATTGAATTCTATACTCTTTAAGGCATCTGCTTACATCATTTATATGATCGACTATATTTATATCTCTCAATACATACCAACAATGCGCTATTAACCCATAGTAACAACCTGCAATGTTGAAGTTGTTGAAAAAGAAAAACTATATTAGTTACACCTACAAAAATATGAACGACTACATCCGATGTTAAAAAGCATCAGAAGATATCCAACAAGATAATAATCATATTACTCAGGTGAAACACGGAATAAAACATCATACAAATCACCGTTATTCAGAGCTATCGTAATGAAAAACCATTTGCACTTACCGGTTGAACACGATCCAGAAGAAACATTCTTGACGGCATCCTACTGCTAGAATTGTCAACTTCACGATGTACCTATCACTTACGGGCGGAAGTGAAAACTTTGACAGTAGCTTGATTGTTATCTTGAGTAAAAACAAAATCTAGAAATTTTCATGCAAAAAACAGATCTAGATATATTACCAGAAATATGATTTTATTGCATGATTTTAATCAATTTTTTCCTCCACCTTAAGGTTGAAAAATACAAATCCATCTAATATATAACAATTTAAGATATATAAATTTCAGCTTTATCTTAAAATAGACAGAAACATTCACTTCAAAAAACGAATTAAACGAAGAAATCACGACACGAAAAGTTGAGTGACAGCGATATGAGATGTTTGGCATTTCGCTCGTTCATACGACCCTGCTCAATGTAGAAGCACCCTAAGGTCGCCTCAATTTTTCTCCTCGCAGCGCAACTCTCAAGAGCAAATCGAAGTTTTAATTGAATATGCTCGGAGGTGCAACGTGCTAATGCAAACAATCCTGCTCGCAGAAAGGCGACTATTCCAAGCCGTAGCTGTAAAAAAGTAAATGTAGAAGAGTCGCTTGTTTCGCAACACGATTTGTGCCAAAAGGGTGTAAATACCCCGTTTTCATGAGCTTATTTCAAAGGGGACGTGAGTGAAATTGCCTGCACCCAAACATTGATTTGGTTTGATTCTAAAAAAAAAAGTTCAACTGCTCTCCATAATGAAAGCAATCACGGCAGTGTGTGCTACAGGTTCCCCTGTTCCGGCTATTGCGAATGGCCGTGTGCGTCAACGCCATCGAGAAGGGGAAAATGATCCGGAGATTCAGGTGTATTTAACGAAGCTTAAGGACTTGGTACCGTTTACGGCGAAAGACCGCAAAATATCCAAGCTCGAAGTCATCCGGAATGTGATTGACTACATTTGTGAGCTGCAGAATACTCTAGCGCACGCCGACGCATCATCCGATTCGGCCACACCAGTAGGACAGAGACAACCTCTGGGCATTCGGCCCCCAGCCCCCAATACGATTCTGGCCACTAGTTCCTCCCTTACTGGCAACATGAACAACAACGTTCACACTTCCAACACCAGCACCATCTTAACTGGCGAAACTTCCGTCGCCAGTGATACACCACTGGCAGCAGCCGAGGTAAGTTTTCAAGATCGAATGTGCAGAATTGAGCGACAACGTGTCCACCTCGATGACACCTTTCCGTTTCCCTTGAAGTTAAATTTGCTGCAAAAAAACAAATATTCAATGTCATCACAATGTTTTTTTTTCTACCAAACATTCTCCTTCTTGTTAGGAACGTTGAGAATTGATCGCAATTAGAGATCAAATAGCTTAAACCTCGGCGCCACGAGTTTGCTAATAACTGTCCGTCTGCATTTCAGTAGACCAGCCGTATGTTGTTGTTAAATGCACCTGTATGATACAGGGGCTGTCATCTGTGTTTTTTATGATGATCTTTGGCCTTTTATAATTTGGCCTCCGAGTTTCGTTAACATCACGTGAGACAGTCATTCTTAGCATACTATTTCCTCAATTTGAGTTTCCAACTTCACACTCGCAAACGGGAAAGATAATATTGAACGATTTTTCGATTATTGTAATCCACACGAGCTTGTCAGTAAGGTTTTCTTTTTTCTCTCGTCAATTCCACAGATCAGCGAAAAAGTGATGCCCTCGTATTGAAATTCGGAAATATGGTGCCTGTTCCAAAACGGAGCTCTTTTACCTGGTGCAATAAACCAACATACATACATACATATATACATACCCGATGATTCTAGCGGATCTCAACTGCCGACTCTTCCCTGTCCCAGGCGAGTTGTGCTATATTCAGAATCATCGAGGTGCCTTGCAAGGTGGCAAGGCAATCTGACAAAAAGGATGGTAGGAACTTCAAGATGCATTATGTGTAAGAATTGGCCAGGAATAGATCTGCCCATTTTTCGACTATTATACTGAAACAAACACAATTATTTTAATTCCATTAATGTTCTGTGATTAATAGACATATGTTTCGTTTAATTGTGCATAGTTGTTATGAAAACATTCAAATACGTACCCGTAAACTTGTAGCGTTGGAGAAGAACCCATAAAATTCGTCATCGGGCACTTTGAAGTTTGAATATCTGACTGGAATGGGAGATACGTTCACGTGACTCTACTGTGCGTAACCATGGATTAAGGACTTTTCGAGTTCTCAACTTTTGTTTTCAACATTTTAATCATAACATCAAAGTTCTTGGTCCATACCGAAATACTACAACAGATTTTCTGTATTGTAGAGGGGTTGTCCATCTATTTCTTTTAGTTATTTCGTATGAGCTATTACAAATAAGATCTGATCGACAAAAGCGATCTAGCATTATTACTACCGAGAGCAGACGAAATTATATTCAATTAAATTATTGTAATATTAAAGCGTTTGTAGTGCAAGATGTAAACGAAGAAGTAAATAAAATGTACTGAAAATAAGTTTGTCAAAAATTGTTATCAATCCCATCATTTCCGAAATGTAGTATTATAGATCCATTCAGTTGGCGTTCTATGATCCTAACACATAAAGCGGGCTTCTTCCTCCTCCCGTGTTCGTCTTAACGGTATTCAGCCTAGCCATCCTAGATTAAATCACGATTGCCTTAACGGATTCAATCACAAATCGGACGGTATATTTGAGAAAAGTAATGCTTATCTGGCCCTGAATCGTTTTTTTTTTTCACATTCAAATCGCACACCTGTGGCGCAAATGCGCTCGACAGCTTTGCACTTAAAACTGGTGAACGAATTTGCTTTAGTCATTCTTGCCAGATATGGCTCTGGTAAGTACACCTGCACCGTCAACACATTCTTTCTGATACCGATGACGCATACGCATGCCGAGTACGGAGACGCGTACTGAGGTATCTTTTTGCTTGTGTTAATATTTGCACTGACGCGACGAATCGCGGTTATAGATAAAAGCCGAGCCCTATCGCGGAAATGTCAAAATCCAATAAATTGACCAGTACCAGGCAGTCGTAAATTTCAGTTGGCGAAGAAAACGATAAAAAATAGCAGCACACCAGGTGTATCAATGTTACGGCATAACCTCTTCTTCACTGAGGAAGGTTCCCCGAGGATACTTCGGTTCAAATGTACTCGCGATAGATTGGAGCACCTGCTTATCTACCATCAGTAATAGTTCGGTACAAGAGGATCGTACCGGGTCTTATCGAGCTTTGTTCAGGTCAAGCTAATTAATACCAGTACCCGTCACTTGATGCTTGATTGAGGAATTGTCAGGCCGTTGCCGGAGAAGTGATAAAGCTGATAACAGAATCAAGCGTAAGTTAAAATCTACGTTTTAGTAACACCTGTATGTACTCGGTAATCTAAGCTACAAAATCCCAGAATTAGCATAGCCAGTCATCTGTGCACCTGCTATCGCTGAATAACATAAGAATTTTCTAATGTGGCTAAAGATGTTCATATAGATGGATAGTTTCTTGCACAGAAAAAAACGAGCTGGTGGTGCTGAGATGAAAGGATGCAAAAAATTAATGAAATGAGTTGAAAAATGGGTATATATAAACATATTTTGAGAGCTGTTTGCCTTTTAAATTTGCGCTATTCGATTTTCAGCAAACCTTCTCCATTGTTTACAAGAAGGTCTGAACAATGGTTTTGGTGATAAATAGTTGTACTGTGGCTTTCATTGTTTTCCCCAGTAGTATGCTCAATAGATAAACCAATTTATTGCTTTTTTCTCATAATTCTTACTACACACCGATAAACGCTAACGCAAGAGTTGAGAAAAAAGAGCACTATACTTTCTAAATTTAGTATAGTTCCGTAGCATGGTTTTGATGAAAATTTAATTTGTACCGTGTTCCATACGGTCGGACGGTGAAGTAATAGAATATTTCCACAAATGAAAGCAAGCTAGCTCCAACAAACAACCCTGTAGTGCCGCCAACAGAAACTAGACAAAAAATAATATCAATTATTGTTACTAAAATTAGGGGTTTATTCTCGTCTCTTCGTGCGCTACTTACCAACCAAATCAAGTCTGCCGCGTACAACATTTCTTTTGTACCGCTCCGTTGGTAAGGCAGAGAGTTGAATTTCAATCGTAGAATAACGACGGTCGGAATCAAAAATGCTCTCGCGGGAATCGTGCACAATTCCGATATCCACCTCAGTGCATGAAGGCAAGCAATCGCAAACTACTCCTCTGCGGCCGACCGACCATTTTGGGATGACAATAGTCAGATCTTCGTAGTGCTCATTTAGACAAATCAATCCGGACATATTGCATTTGATGTATGGTTCTAAGAGCGAAAAAAAAATCAACTTGGCTATAGCGAGACTCTAAAACACACTTTACACACTTTACCGGTGTTTGGCATCAGGTGGCTGGTGCAGTTGCAAATTTTTAATTGCTTGTTTTTTCGACATTGAACCGAACAGGCACTGTAGCTGTAATACCGATGAACATCAAGATTGTTTTCGTCGGGAAAACGACATTTTCGTTGCGATACGCTGACTTGCTTCGCTTCCGGATCGTTTTCGATGTCTTTTATTGATATGTGTCTCTTGTAAGCAATGTAGTGATCGACCAACAGTACATCCGACTTTGGAGTTATCAAGTTGGGTACCTCTTCCTCCCCGATCGTGTACACGTATGCCTCGGTCAATACCGTTATTGTTAGCTTTCCAGGTCCGGTATGTTTGTTAGAAATCATGTTTAATTTAACCGGATGTTTAGAACTCGTTTGCAGTGAGTTGACGGCATAGCACAGACCCAGCTCCGTTTCCATCGGTTGAAAGTAACGGCAACAATCGAACGGCTTATCATTCCAGTAACAATCTTCTAACGTCTCCATACATGTACTGCGGACGAGGTCCGCATATGCGCTGAAGTTAGTAAAAAAACAATTTTCCGCCATGTCCTCGCTTGCGCACTCATTAACCGTGTGATATGACTCGCCGCGGAAGTATCCTATTTCGTTCAAAACTTCTTCCATTGCAAAATCATGGTTTTCACCCCAAAGCCTAAAAGGCAGGGCCAGTTCATTGGCATATGTGGCAGAAAACAAAAATAACAGTAGCAAATTACAATACTCACTTATCGGCAATAGCCTGGATTCGTTCCATATTTCTCATCTCACATACAACGATTGAAGGAAAACGAGTGTTCCAATCTCGATAGCTCGTTTCAACGACGAACGATATGGCGCTGGTTTGAAAGGCTTCCAATGACGCATCAATAAGAAACGCAGAGCCAACCCAGGAAATTATAACGCACACTATCCAGAATATGCTACGGTTTAAGCCATTAAAACATAAAAATGTGCTATTTGAGTCAGCTAGCTTGTCAAGCATTACCGTTCTGTGACATGGTATGAATCGTCTGCTATAAATTTCACCCCATGAAACGTGGAATTGATCAGGTACTCCTTCACAATATCAGTGAAACGCATTCTTTTTATAAGATTCACAACAAACCAGAAAAAGAACGAGGTACAAACTAACGCCAGTTCTAGATCGTCAGCTGAATGGGACTTAGACAAATCTGCCTCACAGCGAGCAAGATTCGTTATTGAATGCATACCGATAGCGAGTAGAATTATTCAATTATTTATTTATGGCTCTACAAGTCCCAATAATATGCGTGGTTCAATTATCGTCACTCTAATGACCGGTAGAGCTGCTCAATATTGCTTGACTATGTCGTTCAACAGGGTTCTTCATTTGTGAGGCAATAATTATCAATCAGTTCCGTTAGCAGTTCAGTCATTCGGATACGGTAAATGTCGT
Source organism: Anopheles nili (assembly GCF_943737925.1). Classification (NCBI taxonomy): domain Eukaryota; kingdom Metazoa; phylum Arthropoda; class Insecta; order Diptera; family Culicidae; genus Anopheles; species Anopheles nili. The sequence continues at coordinate 679,272 of NC_071292.1, forward strand.
CTTCTTCAAACGACTGAATGCACACACGTTGTTTTTCACTACCCCGAAGAAAGCTGTCGAAATCTTCCGATCGCTTAAGCATATTCTTGGTCGTATGTTTTGGCAGAAGTGTAAGATGGCTAAACAGCAAAGATTCGATAAGACCAGCCAACGCGAAATTTGCACAGGATGTGTCAAATTCTGACCGTGGCAGAAACAATGGCACATCCTTGATACTATTGGCAAGCAATAGACTTACAACTGTGTCGTAATATGTGTTCAACATGAATTGTAGATGTTGTTCCCGAAATTCACGTACACTGCAAAGCATTATCAATGTCCAAACATCCAATGCAGCAGGAGCATAGCGAGCCAATTGGAAGTCAACCAGTTTTGCTTCCACCGGGATACGCTTCACAAAAGCGAGAGTTTCTAAAATATAGATGCTAATATTAGCAGATTATTTTGTGGAGTCTTAACATAACTTAACCTAAGAGGTTCTGCTTTGCTATAAGTTATTCTAAGGAAACGCAGCGGTAGATCAAACCGCGGGGAAAAATACTCGCTAACGTTACTATTTACAATAATATCTAGTTGAATAGTTCCTCGAATCGCACTTCAATCGAGGCCTTATTGCATAATTACATAATTTAGGAGTGCAGGAGTCACACCTGCAGTATGTGTTGATCAACTAAATCCGATAGCATATCCGTCATGAGATTTCTATATTCATCGTACTGATTCCAAGCTTCGAGACAAATGTCCATCTCGACAGCTCCAGAACCTCCTGGTTGACATGGACTTCCAACAGTACCCGGCAACCGATGTTCTTCTCGACATCGGGCAACTAGCTCAGCTGGTAGCATCGTTACATGCCGATATAGAACACTATCTATAAGCCCAGCCAGCTGATACTGGTGACATGAATCGCGGTACGAGGCAAATCCATTGGCAAAGACCTCCCGAACGTCCTTGTGAAACCAATCGAGTTCAAGCTTCAAAGCATCATAATATGCGTTCAGCAGTTCCTCAAGGTATCGTACCCGGAATGCAGTTGTTGTCGTAGAAGTAAGAAAAGACAGCACATCATAAGCTGGGGGCGCGTATCGTGCAATTTGAAAGTCGATCAGAATGCAACTCGATGGACGAGCACCACCAGGTGCGGACCAATTGCCCAAGTTTAAAATTTCGTATGGATTTGGTTTTTTGATTGACGAACGCTTTCGACGTCTGCCCTCACCGTTGGAAAGCTGCAACTGCTTGTCCACATCTGATGCGGCGTCCATCTCTGTCTGATCTTCACGATCCGAAGTTGTTTTTTGACCTTCATTTAAATCTTCTTATCACGAGTTGAGATAAAAGAAATAAATAAAGAGTATACGAAATGTACGCTTGTCCGTAAGAAGTCACGTCTCACGTGATAAAATTAACCGGTGGATCTTACCTCCACTAGTGCTGCAGTTGTCCATGCATGTAGGCACCATTTCATAACGAAACATAACATTATTACTCCACAAATCCCCATGATTTAATACATTGCGGAACACAGTTGAAGGCTTGGCAAAATCGTAAATCTTGCGCACTAGGACAGGAACTTTTTCCAATATATCTTCTAGTTTAGCCGAATTTGCGTACTTATCGATACGGCTGATCATCTCACATAGTACGTTAATTGCATTTTCCAGATTAACCTTACGAACATGATCGTCATCGTCTATATATGCGTTCTCGTTCAGATATCCGACGAAAAGCTTAGGGATTGGGATTTTTGACCGCTCTTCAAGAATGAGAGACGATGCATGAAGTTTAGCGACAGCCTGTAATGCCACTTTTAGATGGTCGAAGTCGAGTAGATTATTTGTTCCTTCGACGATGCTGTATCCATCCGATCTTAAATTTTCAAACACTATCATGCGTTCTTCTTTAGTAAAGTAGGCCGTCGGAACAAATGGCTTGGTACCGATCATGACGTCCTGCAGTCGCGGAATAACATGTTTATAGAGCATTATCTCCTTTCGGAAGCATCCCATTTCTTTTATGTAGTTTGCTAGTTTTGGTACATTTTCAGGTAAAACTTTCAGAAAAAAGCTAATATATTCTTCCTCCGCATACTTTTCCTCTTCTTCTGGTTTGTAATGTACCATCTTTTCTCGCAGATTTACGTCCAACAAATAATGATCGCCTAGATAACCAACAGGTTCCTCACTCAGTCGACGCACTTGGTAAGATACGAGCCTAAATTTGCCATTGACACGGTTTCTCTTATCCTGGATGTAGCACTTGACCAAATCTACTATTTCGTTTTCAGTTAGGCCTATTGTTAATGGATCCATACTCTGGAAAAAGATCTTCGCTGGAAACAACTTACAACAAAATAGAGACCAGCATAACACCACCACGCTTTATATAAAGAAACGCCATACTACCGATGAGCACCGTAGAGATGGAGATAAGTAATGCAAATACCGTTCACTTGATATCCGAGATGATTTTATCGTAAAAGACTGAACTAAGTGGTGGTGTAAACTCATTACGCGAAATGAGACAAAATATTGGCTCTTTTCTTTATTATTCATCACTAAACAATCCTATATTCTCCCTACAGTTAGCATTACACTTTTGCTACTGGTAGAACATTATTTCCATCATCTGCTAAAAAAACGATTTGTTCGCTATTAATGAGATTAACGCCACTGTTGTTTTCGATGTTCTGTAAAACTATTGGATTAGAATTGATCTGGTAGCAGATCTCATTCAGTATTTCTTCATTCACAACGTTGTCGCCAAAGTCAGGTCCCACATGGGCATTGGTATTAGTTGCATCAGCTAAAACGGTTGACGAGGGTTTGCTAGTGCCAATATGATCGTGCTTAGGGTGATGCTTGCTTATGTGAGCCTGAAGCCTAGTCCGAGAGCTATACTCGGAATTGCAATGAGCGCAGTGGAAGGGTTTGCCAAAATGCTGATAGCTATGTATTTTGAGCTGCTGTTTCTGCCGAAAGCTGTGCCCACAAACATTGCACTTGTGAGGTCGTTTGTCGCTATGGATTAATTCATGATCCCTTAAGTGACCTTTCATAGTAAAGCCTTTTGAACAAACTGAACAGGTATACTTCCGCCTTTCTTCAGGCATTTCATGTTGTTCAAGATGTTTTCGCAAGAAATTACCTTTGGCAAACGTTTTCCCACATAGTTTACATAAATGTTTTTTTCCAAAATGCAGCGCCAAATGAGTGTTCAAAGAATCTGCCTTACCGAATGCCCGGTTACAGACTTGACACGAGTACTGCCGTATTCCAGCGTGCAACACTTCTTTATGATGATTCAATGAAGATTTTCTAGTAAATTTTTTTTCACATAGATCGCATAAAAATACGTTTTGCTGGTCGCACTTGCTGCTCGAACCTGCTGTTTCTTCATGATTTACCTTGAGATCCAATTCGAATGTACTACCTTTCGTTTTCTTTTCCTTCGCTAAAGTGAGCTTTACACCGACAGCCTTGGGATGCTTTCTGTGAACTTTTCGCTCATGATTGTTACAAGATGCTTTTGCTAAAAATCCTTTATCACAGTGCGGGCATCGATAGCGTTTTTCTGATGAATGGATCTCTTCGTGACGTTTGAGCAATTTGCGCCACTTAAACATTTTATGACATATTGGACAACTGAATGGTCTAGAGTTTTTGTTAGCTAAGGAATGATTTAGTTCTGCATCATCTGAGTTGTCTAGGATGTCTTGTTCCAAGCCTTCGTCCGTTTGCTCGGGCCATACACTGCCAACACTACTGCTTTGATCTAGATTATTGATAATCCTGGCAATATTTGCTTTTGTTTGAAGCTCCTCATTGGCTTTTTTTGCTTTCATTCTAAACAAATAAAAATCCTTTAACATGCCGACACATCTGGTACAAATATCATCACACATCAGCTGATTTGTCGTTCCAGGCACCACTTTCTGTGGCACGTTCAGTTGTGTAAGTTGTGAGTATAGATCGCTTAAGTGGATCTTTTCCGAGCCTTGAAAGATACTGTCGTAGCATTCTTCGGCACGAAACTCACATCTCGTTGTGATCTTGAACGTCTGACTAGTTTCTGTCAAGCAGCACAAACAAATAAGCTCCATTTAATGCTGTTTTATGCGAACCACCTTTTGTTTTGTACGTAGCGCTTCTGATTTTCAAATATTGTTTACATGCTTTAGATTTGAATAGTCGATTGTGTTTTGTCGTTCTCTGTCAAACCTCTCTTCTAGGTGTGGATAACACCTTGCGTGTCAAGCGTTTTTTTAGGAAATTTACAGAATGCCACGATTAGAGCGTTGCTTGCTCATACGTCATAGCCACGGTTGCACCGGCTCTAATTCTGCACGTTCTACGTTTGTGATGAATGTTTGGCTTTCTTTACGTTCATTCGTATTTCTGTTTTGTCATAAATTGGATATTTAAGAATAATAGCTGTTTTAAATATTAAAAAAATTGCATTTTAAATTCAAGCGTTTTTCTCAACACCCAAAAATGGGTGACATGGTGTTATTGAAAATTTGCCGTCACCTACTTTTTGGGTGACGCGGCACTCAAGATGTTAGGGCGAGCATTTTTAAGTGCGTGTTTATACCACTGTGCTTCGACACTAACGATAAGAAGGGTCAAATAATAAGCTCTTTAATAAAATAATACCAGACGCCCTCGTAAGATATGTGTTTACCTTCCAAAAATATACACATTTATTCTTACCTCCACAAACCATGTATCCAAGCTTATGCGTACGCACAATATATCGTATAATTTGTCGAATGTACAAAGCTATCAACTGTTCTAAGTGGATTCATAAACAATTTCCTTAAAAATGCCCTTTCTTACTCATCTCTGACTCTCTGACTATTTTGAAAGAATATTTATTTTTATAACACGTAATTGTCAACAATTTGCGTAACCATATCACTGATTCGTAGACGATACTGTTCGTATTTTTCAAACCCTCGCATGCTAGCACGCACAAATACGGCGGAATTTGGTTTACAATCTTCATCGTTATCTACATCACTTTTCTCGTAACAATCCTGCTCCGGTGGCCAATGGAAATACATACAGCTTTCTATCAATCCTGCCAAATGATAGTGCACACAGGACTCAAGGAACACAGATCGCGGAAGAAGTTCTTCCGCATCCAGGTCATTTAATGCCAGATACGATGCCAAACTGTCGTAATATAAATTTTTCCATCGCTCTAAAAGAGGTTCTCTAAAATCGCTCAGAGTCGATATCATAATGAGCGCCATTACATCGTAGGCAGGTGGTGCGATGCGGGAAAACTGAAAATCTACTAACTTTGCATCGATGGGAAAAGCTGCAAGAATAAAAAAATTATCACCCATTAATCGTTGAGCATGCCGCATCGTAGAAAGTCTAGTCCGCATTACCTGTGTTTGTGCCATTAACCATCGTGTCATACTTAAACATTATGTTGTTACACCACAAATCCCCATGATTCAGCACATTTCGAAACACTTTTGATGGTTGAGCTAAATCGTAAATCCGCCGTACCAGCGCTGGAATTCGTTCTAAGATGGACTCAATGCACTGGGAATTACGATACTTGTCGATTCTCTTGGCTACCTCGCACATAACCTGTATGCAATTTTCTAAATTCGTCGTACGTACGTACGTTGCACTATTGATGTACACATTCTCCTCCAGCATATTGGTACCGTTTTCAGCAAGATTTATCGACAGCTCGGATAAAGATACTCCCGTACGTTCTTCGTATATAATCGACAATGCGTGCAATTTTGCGATTGTTTTCAAAGCCGTCTCAATGTGATCCTGATTTAGCAATGTCGTTCCACTGTTGATCATCATGCTGTAGCCTTCGTGTTTCAAATCATCTAAAACAATTAGTTTTTCCTGTTTCGTGAGATATGAATTAGCCACAACCACTCCGATGCCTTTGGTTTGATGTAGCAATAATGGTAGCAACTTGCTGTACACGAATATTTCTTTTCCGAAACAATGCATTTTCTTGATATACTCAGCTAGGCTCGGGTTACTATCTGGGAGCATTTTCACGAAGAAAGAAAGTCTTTCATTCTCGTCATGCGATTCGTTTGCAACTTTTGCGACAGATGTATGACCTTCTGCATTCTTCAAATCCAATTCTTTGGTATTGTCCTCTGCTAAGTCTACCAAGAGAGTTAAGTGATCAGCTAAGTACCCGATAGGCTCTTCGCTTAAACGTTTCAAGCTATACGATTTCACTTTTGCATGGGATTTCATGCTTCTCTCCAACACCACTCGGATGTCTTCGTTGGTTAACACTTCTGAAAAAGGCTCAGCCATGATCTTGGAACTTTTATCAACTATACTCAAAGACGACCACGGCACCAAAGCATATACGATTGGTTTAGGAAGGTAAATTGAATATGTGTTTCCCTGTAAGCGCCAACGAGCGCTCAGTCTCAATTGTTCATCGACAATTCACTCTTATCGAAGCTCTTGTTCACACGTTCATTTTCACTTAGTGACGTAATCTGCATCAACAAATCCGCTGAATGAGAATCATTAGCAGAACATCAACAACCAAAGTGCGTCTTATGATAGGAAATAAAAGTTAGAAATTCAACACGTTTCGACATCTGAAATAGCACTTGTTGCACACATATATTCATCGTAACGATTTTTACTTGACTTCAAACGATAACTGGGAATACGTATTTCAACTGTTGTTCATTCTGCTGACCCAATGATAATGTTGACAAGAGATTGTGTCACGTGTGAAAAAGAGAAAAAACAGCTGATTTTGACATATTCCACGTTGCATGCGGACTTGCGCACCCGTTAATATCCGTTCCTACGGTATGCTTTTCAAAAAGGATTTCTTGTGCGACTAAATTTTTTTGCAATTATGTATTTCATAATTCAGATTAAAAAAATGACAGAAAAATAAAATTTACATTATCCCACCAGCCCCAAGGGCATTGTTGCTGTACTAAACAGTATATAATGCCAAGTACTAAGCAAAGTTTAAATTATCTTTGTAACGGCTAACAGGTATAAAAAAGAAAGATATACAAATCAGCTTAAGGCAAAGGAAACGGGTCATAATAGCAACACCGAAATAAAGGACACTGTTTAATAAGTGTAGGTAACACTATTTTAAGAAGGATATATTACATGTTTGATAAAAGATAAGAGCATGGTAGAAGATTCTGAATGTAATAGATAAACACGCATATCGCGGCCTATTGTTGGTGCGACGAAAGCGTAGATAATTGAGATAAATTGATCAAAGCAAATAACGTGTTCCTCGTGATACGGTGAATGGTGGCAAGAATGAATCTTAATGCTCCAGTTCGTAGCTCGACATGGTCAGTAAAGGACTTAATTTTAAAGAACAAAAGTATAACTCTTCATTTTATTCTTCAACATCATGAATGCTGTGCATAATATATTGCTATCAAATGAAGACTGTGAAAAAATAATTGCAGCTGATAAAAGTACGACAAATGAACTAGTTAAAATAATTAAATACGAACCAGAGCGCATTCCTGGCAAACCCGGATATCTAGGAGAATACACTTTCCTGGATATATATTTTGAAGTGGTTAGTTACTACAAATCTGATGTGTGCAAAAATGGAACCTATCGTGCATCTTTCCTCCTTCAATAGGCAAATGGATCCATCCTTTCCCAGCGGTACTTTGCAAAATCGCTCCCGTACCACGACCAAGTGCTTACGACTGCTGTCGAAGAATGGGGAATATTCCGCAAAGAGACAGAATTATATTGTCAAATATTTAATCAATGCGTACGTAACACGAACAAGGTCATAAAGTGGTCTCCTGAATGTTTTCTTGCTAGAAATAACCTGCTCGTAATGGAAGATCTTACGAGGATGGGATTTAAAACAATATCATTCCAGACGACTTTTAACGAGCATCACATTAAGCTAGTTTTAGATCGACTAGCGCAAATGCACGCTTGTTCGTTTGAGTATGAAATAAACCGTCTTGAAGGACAGTCGATTGGATCGTTATTTAACGAGCTAATATTGTTCGAAACCACATTCACCGAAAGTAGTGGATGGTTCATGGCAGGACTTAAGGTAGAACTCTTCCATTTAATTTCATAGTGACATCGAATTGAATATGAACAATCGCATTGTGCGATGTTATTTGTTATTTGCAGGGAATCGAAAAAATTGCACTGGAAAGGAACCGTTATGCGATAGACCCGTCTAAGAAATCTGTGATACAGAATCGATTATGGGACTGTATGAAACAAATCTTTTCGCTGGCAGAATGTACAACTAAATTTCGATCAGTAGTCGTCCATCGAGATCTGTGGTTTAACAACATCATGTTTAAGTGCGACTGTTTGGACGCTATGTGCGAGGAACCCAAGGAATGCATTCTGATAGATTTCCAGCTGGCACGTTATTTGCCGCCTGCTGTTGATTTTTTGTGCGCCCTATACTTACTCACGGACAGTGAGCATCGCAAGCGATTTGAAAAGACACACGTGGAATACTACTACGCATCACTTCAACGGAAATTAGCAATATTAGGACTAGACGGAGCAGCCATTCTTTCCAGAGAACAGTTTGAAAAAAGCTTAGACCATTACCGTCTTATGGGTTTTGTTTGGACAGGCGTACTGCACGGTTTCGTAAATTTTCCTCAAGGTGTTTTAGATAAACTACATCATCACGATCCAAAGACATATACTCGAATGTCGATGGAAAATCGTGACGATTTTATTCTCAAGTATTATGATGAAGATCGGTACTTCCGCGAACGATTAGACGATATCGTTACTGAGCTGTTACAGTTTTTATTCAATTTTTCTTAAACAGTTAATACGATGAATTCATTCAAACAAATATAGTGGAAATAAACTGTCAACTTTAGCCTAAGAAATCTGAATAAAAGAAATACCACGAGACGTCCAAAATTGATAATGATTGTTAAAAATAAACTTACAATGCTTCGATTAGACCTTTTATTATTTCCGTTATTCTTTCGCAGTATGCGACATCATTCTGTAGTACCTCTAAGCACAACCTAATCTTCGCTTCTCCGCTAAAACTATCGTAAGATTCAGGAGAAGAGAAAATTTTATCCACATAGCTACGGGGTAGTAGCGTAACGTGATTCATAAGAAAGTTTTCAATCAATCCAGATATTTTATACTGTTCATAAGACTTGAAGAACAGCTCCTTAGGATATAAACTATTTGCTGCTTGTTTAGAAGGCGAATGCCTCTCTAATTCCTGTTCCAAATTGTGATAATAGTGTAATTGCAACTCTTCGAGATGTTGTCGTCGAAACGCTGCGGTAGTCGTTAATGTAAGCAACATATTCACATCGTATGCTGGTGGCGCGTACCGAGTAAATTGAAAGTCAATCAGTAGACATTCCACAGGCACTGATCGAAGACCATTAGCATCGTAGCGAAACATCAGATTGTTGGCCCAAAGGTCACCGTGGCAGGCAACGTTCCTGTACTCATTAGACGGCTTCACGAGATCATATATTTGCATAATAAATGATGGCACTTTCTGCAAAATCATCGTCAGCTGAGGATTATTTTTTTCGATTGTTTGTATTAATGTTCGCAAAACATCGATCGCATTTGCTAGCTCATCTACGCGTGGATTATTCATTTTCTTTATCCAGGCATTTTCCTCTAGTATTCCCGTGTACAGTTCCGGTAAGCTTGATCCCTTTTCTTGCTCCAATAGTAAGGTTGCTGCATGAAATTTTGCCAAGATGGCAAGGGCGCACTTTAAATGATCCTTATCAAGTATTCCCGACGCGTTGGCACCAATGGATTGGAAGCCTTGATTGCGTAAATTTTCTAGCACCAAAAAACGACTTTGTTTCTGTCCGGCCAAAATACAGCGTGGAGCAAAACGGGAAAATCTGCTCAATTCCGTAAACACTTCACTGTACAGTTTCGATTCCTTGTGAGATGTGCCTATAGCTTCAAGGTAAGTGTCGAGGGCAGGAATCGTGGAAGTAGCTGTTTTTAAAAATAATTCCAATCGATCACTGCACTGGTCGGTCGTTAATTCCAGTATGAAATGATTTCCAAGGTAGCCAGCACGACTCGGTGCGAATGGGTGTATTTTGTAGCAAACTTTGCTCGGAGGAATAAAATCAGCCAATGTTCCGTACTTCAACAACCAACAACTTTGCCAAATATGATGCAAATTTGCTTGTGAAACAATTTCTTCGTTTATATTGAAACAACACTCTTCTGCCGCATCCATTTCTGCAACGATTCACTTTAGTACTGATGTTGTCGCAATGATCCTACGCATCAATCTTTAACACACACAATTCCAATAAATGGTTCGTGCAAACGAGTGTTGTAACTGACAGCAACGTATTCATGGTGATAGCATGTAACATTGAGACAGCGTGTAACGTAACCAACATTATTACGTTCTTCCCTCTAGTATCATTAACAGACCTTTGTGGGAAATATATTATGCTGTAAGTGATAAGCCAATTTCTGATGGAGACCAGTAAAACGAAAAACAGATCAGAAGAATTTATAATTTTTTTTTTCAAAATAGAAATGGCACTATAATAAGTTTTTACAATTATTCTGAGATAAATTAAATTGAAATTAAAAGCGTATATATTAATATAAAATTTAAATTCCTTCTGGACTTCTGGGATACTATTAGAACATATCCGTGCAATTGATTTAGACAGATTTTAGACTTTGATTCTTTCGAAAGAGATATGTACATATGTACCCTCTGATTATAGCTCAAAGCAAAGCTACTTTGAATTATTTTTTTATTGTGTCCACGTTCGTTCGATTCAAACATAATTAAGTATGAAAAGATATATCTATTGGTTCGTCCAGCAACTTCCTCAGTATAGCATCGTCTCCAGCAGTGATGTTACTGTCTTGGATGGTTTGAGTCGTTCGATTGTACTCGACATGGGCCGCCTTGCGAGACAAATATTTTTCCTTCCATCGTGCCTCAATTGTTCCATCTGTTTCTCCTTCATCGCCATCGTTATCATACACCTTGGCATTTGCACTAACCAGAGCATCACTGTCATCATCAGCAACAGGCGAGATTGAATCAGTCCCAGCTAATATTCGATGACCCAATGATTGTGAACAGTTGTCCTTAGTACGATTATCTTCAGTAACAAGCAACGATCGGAGAAAATCTTTACATAACAAACTTATTGGTGCCATCGTGTGAGAAGATGATGATATGATCTATATTGCCAAATAAAAGTAAACCATTCCATCATGAAACCGATATATGATAACAGAATGCAATATTAGGATATATAAATTTAGTCGTATATGTTAATTTTAGGGTTTATGGCTCAAAAGTATGTTTCATAATTATCGTCCAAAAGGCTACCATCAAAATAAAGATATCTTTGCTTGATACATACTGCACATTGGAAAAATCGTTTACGTGCATTCTGGAAAATTAATTCTAATAAAGCCTAATTAATAGTATTCGATTCATTTGCATTTTCTGATTCAAAAACATGTTACCAAATTTTCAATCTTAACAATACATCATCTTGAATACTCCAAATCAAGAGCAATAATCAATGGAAAACACAAACTCGAGACAATCGCGGGACGTGTGGTGCGTGTGTTTACAATAAGGATGTTAACGACAGCTAGTAACAAAGCCCCCTCCGTCGTTTTTTGTATCCTCATCTGAAACGTGTATCCTCAACTGAATCGAGTATTGAGACTATATAAGAAGCAACTAAAAACGCTATGAAGAATAATCATCTGCAGGCAGTCTAACAGTGTGCACGCTATAATATTGAAGTTTCAATTTTGGGTGAGTTACAATGTTTTGAATATATACATGGCAATAATTGACAAACCAATATTTTGAAATAAAATGGCAAAAACTTTGTTAGGACTGTGGGTTTAAGCAATTCGAATATGCATTTTTTCGGTGAAAAAGGTTCAAAAATAGCAGCTTCACAAACAATGCTTTGTTCATCATGTAAAAAAAAACAAATCATATAATAAAGATTGATGTGTGAGCGAATTAATCTTTTTGATGTATTATCTTGTGACAAGAAAAAGTGAACGCTTGAATATTGATCAATAAGGCTAATAAATCAAATTTAACTATTATAAAAAATTTCAAAAATATTACAAATATTATATTTTAATTCTAGTAATAGCAATCGGTTACTGATCTTCATCTATCGTTCATCAACTTAGCAAACGTATCGAAAACGAAACCCTCTTCAACAGAATGAAATTATACGGAACACTAGTTTTTCTTCTCGTTGTAATTTGTTCGCTGGGCATATCCGCCGTAAACGGTTGGCCCGTAACCAATCCGGAAATGGTGGACAGCCTTATTTTTGCCGATCCGGAAGAGGTGTGTATACAATTTGTGTTTTCTTCCCACTGTTAAATCAACGATTTGAAATGACTCGTGCTTTCAATTAAACCATTCAAGTGGGACATGAAAATGTTATTTACAATTACATAATAGTATGTAAATCATCTGTGTAAATTGTTCTCAATTCCCAACTCTAACATAATTGATTTGTTTTACAAATTTTATCAATTCACCGCTGTTCTACCCTCTGTTTCTTTTAACTCAAAGGCTGCACAATCGATGAAGGAAATACCCCAATGGCACTGTTTGCGATATTTCAAACATGATATCCATCTAATGCGGCGATGCCGAAACTACAGACTACACATGTTGCGAAGGCCTACTGACGCAATATAAACAGCGTTGTAATAGCGGTATGCCGCTGAGAGTATCTTCTACCTGTCAATGCCATATATGCGTTGTTTGGAAATGATTGATGATTATCAGAATTACATGACGTATTATTTTTTCATCTCTTTAAAGTGACGATGTATACGGCACAAAGTATCAGTAGAAACACATTCGATTTTTTTCTTCAGTGTCGAAAGCATAACGTAGGCGCACGCAGACACGACACGTAGCAGAACCTTATAGATTGTACTTATATTTTAATTATTCTGTCTCCACTAGACACTCCACACAAGGCATGCAACAATTAATTAGATCTCGTTCAATAGCCAAATAGCTTTACTTGGTTTCCGTCCATTCCTTTCAACATTTATTTTTTCCTTTCATCTGATATCACAGCAGTCTTCATGTAAAATGTATTATAAAACGAATATTAGAGAGAAATGTGTATCGTAATTTATAAAAATATACTATACATCGTTGTAGCCAGCGTACGATGACTTATGTTGTGAACATCAACAGCACTAAAGGTTTTCTCATGTGTATAATCAAACATAGCACACAACTAAAAATATCCTTTTATCACAGTTTTGAAGAGCCAAATAAAAGAAGCAGTATTTCAAATCTGTGCACACAATCAATTTACTATTTCGTGCTAATAAGTCATACCACTTTCCCCACATGGCAATTACTACGACAAAATTATCAAATTCATAAAGATATTTGGGTCACACAAAAGCAACAAAAAATGTTATCTACCATAAACACAAAACAATACAATCTCAGATCACTGAGCTTGCATTCATTAAATGAAGCCTGATTAACAAACAGGATCAGAAATATGATTGATATTTGTAAAGAAAACAGATAAATACTCACATCTTTCATTGCAGATTTTGCAGCCGAGCTTAATCCCATTCCAGGTTGGAATGGACCTGTGAACGGTTGAAGACTGTTACTGCCTGAATGTTTAGCCAGCAAGGCTCCAAACGGTGTAGCAGGCCCTATCGAAGGCTCAGACAAAGAAACTGCCGGTCCATAAAGTTCCTCATCGGTGTCAGAAACCAGGTGAAGCAATTCCTACCAAAGACAATACAAAACATACAAATATAAAAACACCTTCTATGGAGCTTTAGTTGAGCCTACTTACCTGTTTATCATTCAAGAAATACAATTGAGAAGTTGCTTGCCAATCCAAATTGAAAGATTGTGATCGAGGATAACGGCGAGGGATCCATACTGCGCCATACACTTTTGGCATTCCGGTTCGATGATACAGTGGCATCGGTATATTCGGAAGAAATACGTACACTACAAAAAATAATATTTCATTAGGACGATTAATGATTCTTTTCATTATAGAAAAAGGAGGAAAGTTAGAGAATGCTTGCCTTCGTTATCTTTCGTAAACACAGCAATCAAATTTGAAAATGGATCCAAAGCTATATGGTCGATAGTAAGCAATGCAGACACTTGTATCTTCAACGAAAGTAAATTCCAAACAATCATCCTATTCTCTGTGCACATAACTAGCAAATGCGAGAACTGACCGAAGCAAAACAGGACCTTCTGTATTTGTCCGTAGCTTTTGATAGGATTTTTGTTTTTTTGTTGTATAGTATTGTCAAGTTTGCTTCGCGAACCATGGTTAACTTTCGAAAATGATGGTGATGCTTCCGTTGGGATGGAAAACACTTTGCGGAACAGTTTATCTAATGTTACTGTGGGTAACCTACGCCGTTCGAAATTTCTAAGTTTTCGAATGCCTCGATATCGGGTATTCCAGTGGACATTTTCATTCAGCTTGTGCAGCCTCCGGTATATCTGTTGTGTCGAACGTCTGGAAATGATGAACTTTTTTTGGATACGGGTTTTTGTTTCCCTATTCGTTTTGCAGCCGATGTTCAGCGCGTGCATAAGTTCAACTTTATGGACCATACCCATCTGTACAGACTCTGACACTTTTTGCATAGCTATTTTTTTGTGAGCATTTGGAACGATGTTTACCGGACAATATATGCTCAGCATTTTTCCATCACATAATATTCTGTTACGCTGTTGCCAGTATTTGTTACTGACGTGTTTAAGCAGAGAACATTTTTCCTGATTGCCATTCGCAAGTGCAATCATCTCGGCTATTATCTTTGACCGCACATCATCATAGAAATCGTTATGATTCTTATTTTTTTTCATTTTTTGCTCTTCCTTGCATGTGGGCAACATCACCACAGCGCGATTTATACATCCATCATAACTGCTTGGTGCCGAAAGGGTACATTTTAATTGTAATGTGTCGGAATTCCAAGTACATAGTACATTTCCAAACCCACCCGCTAATAAGGAAGCATCCTGTGAGTATGATAATGATTTTACAGGAAGGTTGCGATAATGCACTTTTCCTACGCAGTACCACACAAGGTTTATTTTACCATTACTTTTTTCAACCTCTTCCACTTCCCACACTTTGATGCAACGATCGCGACCAGCAGTAGCGCACTGCAAATCGCGTTCTTTAGTGGGACTTGAAAACACAATATCAGTTACACCCCCATTATGCACGTTTTCTATGTTTGTATATAATTGGGGTACGTCTTTCGTTAGCTTGCGATACCAAAATTTCAGACGCGTTTCCATAGAGTGCTGATGATCCGTCCAATGCTCAACTGTAGCTATCCAACGAACATTAACGGCAATGTTCGTCACTTCCGTGTTATGCATTGCAACACCATTTTCCTCTGTGTTGTAGTTGCGAAGCGTGACATCCATCGTATAAATCAAGCTCTTGGTGTAGGTCGAAAAAAATTGAATACATCCAGTTCTGGCATTTAGCACGATTGCTTGTGTTCTAGGGTCAACGTGCAATCCAGCTGGAAACAGTTCACAGGCTTCAACATTTTTCGTGGTTATTCTTGAAAAACTTTGCACTACAGCTGTTTTTAAGAGAAGAGCATCCAGAATTGTAATTCCGTTGTCTGCAGTGCAGAGGGCTATATTAAGATTTTCCGGTCCGACCACTACGTGTAAAATAGTGTCCGAAACACGGGGAATAACACCAGCAATCTTTTCTTGACCAACCATCCATTTCACTAAAACACGATCCTGACTACCGGAATAGAAATGAGTACCACTTGTACCGAATGCCAGGCACTCTACGCTAGCGGTATGCCAATGATACGTTTCAGGAACAGGACGATTATGTTCCAAAAAATTGCGATATAAAATTACACGCCCAATCGCATCACCGATAGCCACGATAGCCTCTGTCGGATGATTGATAATTACCACCGGTTGTACATTGCTACAGTGAGGCCGACTTTGGGTGCACGTTCCCGATAATTTGTGCCAATACCATCTTTTGCCGGCGATGAATGCAAAATAATTCAACCCACATCCGCCGGCAGTCGCTACAATTCGCGTTTCAATTTCGGTTTCATTTCTTGCATCGTTGTCGTGTAGTTTCACAGTAATTGTGTTCAATATTTTCTTACTATGTGGGCAAATGTGGAAAAATATTCTTTTCGACGACTTTCCAAGCACTAAGAATGATGACTTATTATCGTGATCGTAAAGTATGTGCAGTGATTCGGCAACAAATGTAGCATTGTTTACTACATTGAACTTTTCACAAAGCGCACCCGTTTCTATTTTCCATGAAATTATCAAACCGTCAATCGTGCAACCGTAGATGAGTTTAGGGTTGGTATTATCAATGACCATCCCAATTAAACAACTTTCGTTCGCAGTATTGCCATAGTTTTGGACCAATTCGCCGGTGGTAACACTAAAAGCTTGTATGGATGTTTCATATATTATGAAAAGCAGGCTAGAATAAGGACACAAACAACGTTGGAATAAACATAAAGATTTAGATGGTTTGCTGTAATATATGATCTTACTTTCCGTCATGCGAAAATATCGGAGCTAATTGTATCATGCATCCTCCAGCAACGCGTCTTATTCGCAGTGCTTTTGCATCTTCATCCGCCAACGACGATTGGTTCGCTCTGCCATGTGCTCCATTTTCTCGGATCGGCATGTTGGATATTAAAGAGGAATCTAGGCACATAACGAATCAAAGTCGCCAGCAACGATTTCTGTTATCACTTTGAGTCTTGAATTTACCAAATGCACAAACATTTAAAATTATTTGTTGCGACGAATAGACGAGCATAAGGTTAACTGTCAAAAGCACATGGTTCTTTTAAACGTCAGATTTACCACTGAGTTAGCCCTTCATCTACTGACAACATCCATGTACAAAGTTGTGCACGCAGACTGAATTATTGAAATACGGAATACGTAAAATATTAAACTATGTATATTAGTGTTAAGTATTTAAAATTTAGTAAATTAACAGACAATTACAGCTGGTCTGTGAAATTTGTGATTATTTTAGCATAAGCAAATTCAACATGGCCTTGTTGTTAGCAATGTTAAAAAATAAATAATTGCAATTATTATGCACTACATTAAATATACTATACATTTTCCCCGCAACGTGTACTAAATATGCACATCAGGTCAGTGACCTTTACACTATAGCTGTTACATAGCTGCTCTTTGATTTATAATTAATCCAATATTAACATAAAAAGCAATATTCTTAATTAATACGTAAACATGATTTAGTTTGCATAGTCATTCCTTCTCAATTTTCAAGAGAATAATTCGACGATATTGTCCCATTTATTTAAAGTAATTTTATAAAATTTCTTCGATACCTAATTACTCTTGCGTCGTATCACCCGGGTCTTTGATCTATAAAGCGATCTCCCAAGCCAGTTATTCTCACAGTTATCTTGAGGAAACTGTTCTAACCGGTTCCCGAGGGTTCGTTGTTTGTCACGTCGTGCAAATCTTTTGTTACTGTTATCGCAACAAAAACGTGACTATTAAATTTCAAGTGCTAATATTATAGAAACTGAATTAAACGTTCGCACGTTATGTTTATTTTTTGATCGCGGTAAGTAACATTTAATTTTTTTCACCTTTACCCCAACATCGTGAGGTCATTGAACCTTTGCAACATATGGGAAAGTAAACTTCACATAAAATATGAATAATGTTCATATAATGATTAGGACGTGATGCACCAACGCATGAAGTATAACATATTTGAAAGAGTGAAGGGTAAACTCAAGTAAAGGGCCCAAGAAATAACTTTAAAACACACATATTGTATAGCATGTTTCTATGGGCAGAAAATGCAACGTCATATTATTAATAGATTGTACTTTAAAACGAAGAAACCGAGACCGCGTACGCAATAAATCATTAGAAAAATCAATAATCAGTGCTCTCTATGATAATCAATGATGAATGCACCAAGTATATTCACTATTAGTTTTATTATTTGCAGCCTAACATTTTTTTGCAGTGCGGTAATAATAGATAAGCGACAAAAAAAACAATGCGATTAATTTTCCTTATTGGGATAATATCATCGATATCTGCAGAAGCAGCAGACTACAAACGAGACCTAGAAAAAGCATCAAAAATTAGCAATTCTGATGCCCGGTCGTCTATGACGATGTACGATCAACGACAAAGTGGAAAATATAATATACACGTAAACATCAAGGACCTCAAAATAATTGCCCTCGATGGTGATAATTTTGAAGGCAGCTTAGGAGATGATATTGTTTACGACTATGGAGATTACGATTATGATCCTGCCCATCTTACCGTGAGTCCGTTACCCATTTTTGGCGCCGGATCCGTGTCCTTTACCACCCACAAGCCTCCCAAACCGCCGGCATTGGTCACATCCACTAGTCCAGCAACAAAGTATTCCTCGACGCAATCGCAAGCCACCACAATGGATCAGCAATTCACGACGCAAAAACCGATCCATGTTCCTGAATCACCAACTGTGCCATTTATTGACCAGGGACAAATTTTAAACAACACCGTCACAGCTACAACCAATACGTCACAATCTAGTAACATCATCAAGATAAAACCCACGCCGGAACACTACCTATATCAAGACATACCGGTAAAGGTTATTGTAGAGCCATTCTCAAAATCCAATCGTGAAAACAAAAACGTTGCAGCACATTTTGCAACTCTATCCTCTGCTAAACCCCTCCGTCACGAACCATACAAAACAAAATATAATTGCAACGAAGATGGAAATGGCGATGAGGAAATAAAATGTCGAAAACGGCGATCAGGAATGTAAGCGGATGCAACCGGCATTTAAATTGAGCGTTTCACTCAAAACACGTTGTACTCTCGTTACAGAATTAAACTGTTTCGGCTTATATCATCATCACTACATGAGAGAGAACATTAATTATACGTTCGAAGGAGCAAAGGTTTGTCGTTCACGATACATATTAAACAAACTAAATCTAAATAATTTCATGAATCAAATACGTTCCTATTCTTCATGGTCAATCATTAAAAATGGCTTAATTTGAAACGCTCACACAGATGCAGGACCCCTAAGTCCTATACGAAATAACGCGACGTTCCGTTTGTCGTTTTGTCCCAGTAGTGCGGTGCGTTATTGTATGTGCGTGGGACACGAGTGGCACCGGTTACAGTGCCATGCAACATTATGTGTAACAGGTTCAATGCGGGTGAAATTCATGCATGAATGAACGTCGCGCGCATTGGCAAGCACTGTGTTCCTAGCTGTGTGTTCGAGGCCTAAGCCATTGGCACGTTTGCATCGTCGACGCATTATGTATCCGATGTCACTACGCGTCAACGCCACCACGCACGCATGTCAACAACCAGCTTTACACATCAAACCGGAAGGCTTACAGGACGTAGATTCCTGACATTTCAAATGCATCATGAAGTGCACCAACGCACCATCATTCCATAATTACTTTCGTAACACGAACGTTATATTCGCTTTATTGACTTTTGTGCGTTCGGAAGTGTAAGTACCAACCACGTAAAGGAATAAAAACATAATCACATAATTGCTACCTCTACGGAAGCAGCTAATCGAGAGCCCTACTACCATACAATTCAATTTTATAATCAAAGAAATCACAGCCTACACAAACAAAATAACAACGGTATGAATGTACCGATCGCGATGAACACAGGCAACATCATAGAAGAATCATCCAGCGAGTATGGATTAGGTTGCTTAGGACCACTAGTTTTGCGCAGTTTTGATGCAAATTTGCTAATTTCCTCCGCAGGTCCACTCATGAAATCGTCGAGTGTACTATCTTCTCCTCCTCCTTCGGTGTTATGACTGCCTGCATCAGCGAACGGCAAATGAGAATGTCCGTTGAAACGATTGTCACTGCTACTGTCTACGGAGGTGCCGCCCTCCGTTGCGTCGTTAGTGGTCGTTAATGGTGGCAAACGTGGCAGAAGCGATACGTTATAGTCTTTGATCAATAGTATTGCATTAATTTTCGGGTTATCTTTGTATCCCTTGAGAAACTCCAGCTTCACAATGCCACCTCGAATTTCGGAGCTTTCCTCCGTCAAATACAACCGACCGCGGGATACGGAGAAAAAAATGTACTCATCGTGGGCCGTACCTTTGCCTACCAGCGCGAATATGTCTAAATCCGATAGGATCGTATGGCGATTAAGCAGCACATCAAACACTTTCATGTTTGGACCGTTAAAATACACCTCACAGAACTTCAGTATGAGCACATATTCGCCATCCCCGGATATGGGCAAATCATAACCGAACGTATCTTGGTGATATCGTTCCGTTTGATACAGGATCTCGTCATTTGGTTTCACTCTGTTGATCTCGTGTAGCTGACGACCGTAGTCTGATGCCGTGCCGACTTTTCCCATCAATGGATCTGGGGCGTAATGAATGCCATGTGAATCAGTATGTGCTTCACCGCCTGCGTTGATGGCATAAATTACATTATGTATTGTACTTCCCGAACATGTCCTAAAGCTGAACAGTAATGAAAATATGCTTATCCAACTCAGTGCTAACAGATGGCTAGCCATGGTACTGCTAAGATCGTTGACCAACACGTGCTGAATCATAAATAACTTTTTTTATATTTTCCTACAACGAATCGAAAATTGGATTTTTATCATATTAGTGTCATGCTCGGGCACACGGGTGTAGAAAAATCAATAAAATGGTAATGCTAGCTTGTTCATATAACTCGCATCATGTAACTCACTTACGTGTAATTTACCCACAATCATTTATTTTGCCCATATGCCATGTGGTTTTTATCTTATCTCATCTCTTATTTGTGGGGATTCATAAATGAATATCGCGTTTTAAAATGAATCAATTGCCGGCAACATTACGTGGCATATTGAAATCAAGTTGCGGTTTTATACACACTTAGTCTGCAGCGATTTTTATAATTAAAACTCACAATTGAAACATCTTGATGAATAGCGAACGCCTGTTTCGAGCTAAACAGAATGTAAAAATTTGCCTCGACTATTTTCGCCTACGTTCCTTATTTCGAATAAATTGTATGCTTGATAGTATGTCGTAAAAAAATCACCCAAACAAATTCTTTGACGTTACAAACTTGACATTTCGATTCCATCGTTCCAAACTTGTTAAAACCCTATCGCATAGTGGTCATAGTAGATATAAAATGGGCAAAGAAATATTTCATTAACGAATGCACTCCACCCGTCTATATTCTACACGAGACGATCACATTTTTATTCAATTAATTCGTCGGGGTTTAAATGTCCTAGCCGTACATAATTTTACCAAAGTACCAATTTTGTTCTGCGAACCACGACATTAATATTTAAAATCAATTTACATGTTGTATACCTGGTTCATTAACATTTCAGCGAATTTTTAAAACGAAATTCAAATCAGTCAGTTAAAGTTCAGAGCTCTCTACGTTACAATGTCTCAAAACCGTTGGTTCGTTCGTATTATTGTGGGTGTTAACTTAATACGACTTTCCGTTGCTGCGTTGGAGGATTCATCATCAAATGCCATAGCCAATGAAAACAAGGCGATTAAATTCGATATTTTCGAGCTAGACAACGTGCATGCTGATTTCGAGAAATTGTTACTGGAGTTGATTGAAAAAGTTAACTATGGACATTGCTATGCTCTAGTTTTCGATGAAGTTTACGATAGTATGATTAGTGAACAACTGTTTCGACGTATTCAACAGGCTGCCCGATTCATCGTTAAAATTCCTCAAGACGAAGATACTCTGGATCCTCGTGCAACTTTAAAATGTATTTTAATGAATATTCGAAAGGCAGGCTGCGGTGGTTATGTAATGCTCATGGCAAACGGAATTCAAATGGAACGTCTTTTGAGATTTGGAGATAAAACTCGTATTATCGACACACGTGCCCGATTCATTTTGCTACACAATTACAGACTTTTCGTGCCGCAGATGCACTACATTTGGAAGCGTATAGTAAATGTACTGTTCATTCGACGAGTAAAGCCAAAAAAAATGCTTACAAGCCTAGGCAGGCCTCCGGTGTACGAGCTAAGCACCGTTCCATTTCCCATTCCGATCAAGAACGTTTTTTTCTCAAAGATAATTAACTTCTGGCAAGCAGGAAAATTTCGCTTGATCAATAGCACGTTTTTCAATGACAAAACTAATAACCTCGGTGATCAAAACATGCGCGTTGTTGTGCTAGAGCACACACCAGCCATATTTAAAGCGATAGCGCCTAACGATGCACCGACAAACGCTCGTATGCGAGAGCTCAATCTTTTGGACTCCAATTCAACCACGGACCGGTCACCATTTTTCTACTATGGTTTAGAAATGGAGCTACTTAAAGCAATTGCCGAAGCGATGCATTTCCAGATGAATCTCTACGAGACTGCAGATGCCGACAATGAACGGTGGGGCACGGTTCAAGGCAATGAAACTCTCACAGGCATATTGAAAGAAATGCACGAAGGGCTAGCTGATTTTGCACTCGCGGATCTTCATCACACCGAATATCACCTGCGATTTATGGATCTTAGCATTCCCTATAATACGGAATGTTTAACTTTTCTCACGCCCGAAGCATTAAGTGACAATTCGTGGAAAACACTTATACTACCGTTCAATGGTGAAATGTGGGCTGGCGTACTGATATCTCTATTTTTGGTTGGCTTTATATTTTACGGATTTTCAAACACCCTTGTTGGCATTCAAAAGCACAAACGTGGTTACCGGCCCGAATGCGATCTTCTTCAGCGACATAACCACAGTCAAAAAGCTCAAAAAGTTTACAAAAAACGCTCGAGATCAGGAAATTTTAAATTTATCTATCGGTATTCAGGATTTGCCAAAAACCAACGTCTGCATCGTGCAAAGACTGCATGGTATGACGCAGACAAAAAACTGCAAAACCTGCGAATGATTCCATTCAAACGAAAACCCGAACCCTGGCACGATACGTTGCCGAAGAGTGATATTTTCGATCACATTTCAGGGTGCATCATCTACACATTCAGCATGCTGCTGTTAGTATCCCTACCCCGCCTACCTAATGGCTGGACTTTGCGCGTCCTGATTGGTTGGTATTGGGTGTATTGTGTTTTAGTAGTCGTTGCCTATCGGGCATCTTTTACCGCGATTCTTGCCAATCCGATTCCCCGACTAACGATAGATACGCTACAAGACTTGGCCGACAGTTCCATCCGATGTGGCGCTTGGGGCGAACAAAATCGACTCTTTTTTGAAAGGGCCCAAGATCCCCATTCGCAAACTATTGGCGCTAAACTAGAGCATTCTCCAGACTCCCACCAGGCGGTCGAGCAGGTTGGCGAGGGACTGTTTGCGTACTATGAGAACATTTACTTGTTGCGACAGCTCCGCTCCACGGGCAAATCAGAGAAAACTCGACAAACCTTGCACATTATGCAGCAGTGTGCCGTTCATATGCCAATTTCGATTGGTTTGGAAAAAAATTCACCTTTAAAATATCAGGTAGACCGTTACGTCAGGGCGCTGGTTGAAGGAGGTCTTACAGGGAAGTGGCTTTCGGACGCTATTCAGCGATTTCAGTCAAATGTGGAATTACCACCGCAAGAAGCCATTATAGATTTAAAAAAAATGTACGCTGGAATAGTAGCACTCTGTCTGGGTTATACAGTAGCCCTGTGTACTTTTTGTGCAGAAAAGTTCTATTGGAGGTATTACGTTGAAACAAATCCAGGCTTTGACAAATATTTACTTGGCTTTTCTTTTAATAAACATAGCTAAATCGCGTTTCTTTGCATGCTTTAAGTGTTACATTCGTTGTTTTATTTTAGAGTACACATTTATTTTTTCTCGTATTATTTTCATAGATTAAATATGCATGTCCAATAACCGTTCTGCATCTCAAAAATTCAATTAACTTCCACATCACATTCTGCGCTCTCATTTCGGAAGCAGTCACTGTTTATATTAATTTTTTATTTACTGCTACGAAACTTGTCTTCTCCATGTCGCAACATCATTCGTATCTACTTTTATTTTCAATTGCAGTTATTTGTCCAACCCTAGGCTAGAAAGGATGTTCGTTGGCTTCAAATTTTGGAATGAACATATGCAATCATTGGCCATGCTTCCGGTCTAGAGGACACATTAATTTCTTTTGCGTGTAAGGGACAAAGATAGTTTGTAGCCCGCTTTTTCCTAGCACAATGTCTCCATGCTGCTGAATGATAACAAATTGCAGTTTTTAGATCGAAGGTGAGCTTTATTCTTATATGTTTTCTGATTTACTTCTTACCCATTCAGAGTAAATGCTAAATTATATTCGACTTAATAAACCTACATTCGTTCCTTATCTAATGTACAGTAACTTATTTGGTAAATAAAAAAAAATATCTCGCATCAATCAAAAACCAGCTCAACAAATATACTCCAATAACTAAGCCACGTATTTTACTCTCAAAAGCAGTTGTTACGGTTGCATCAAAATTAATGCCCAAACCAAGTCTGCTAATAAAATACATGATGCTACTTTCACCATTATAGATCTGGTTCATTGCAGGATTGTTGATAATACAATCATCATCAAAAAACCTATAAAACCCTAATTATTTCATCATCGAAGCTTGCTACTGCTTCAACATCTTATTGGCCATCATTGTTGGTCTGAGAGCACTGAGGATTATTTTCCCAATTTATTGGTAATTGTACTGCTACTATTGTTAAAAAGCCTAGGGCCACATTTGCGTTATAATATAGTGCACATGGCAAAAGAATGATCTAGTGAACGCTGTCTGTGCCATACTGTTACACTGCAAGAAAAAACGCAAATAAATTTGATCTTACAAACCTTAATCACCGTTCATATGCGATCGCACAATGCGTTCATATTGTCGATTTCGTGGCAGTACAAAGCATAGCAAAACTTGCCGGACCAAAATGTATAGTTCTGCTTACAAGCAAAACCCAAATGGAAAATATCCAAATATTTCATCACGATCTGTTTAACCATCGTTTAGTATCGATAATGGGTACCAACGCAAGCGCTCTGCATTCACAATAACGATGCATTGCGATAAAGTATCTTGCCGTCTTCAGAATATACAATCACGCTAAAATCTGCATTCTTGACATATTTATCTGATAAAATTATGAACAAAAAGCTACATTTTATTTAAATTTATAATTTTTCTATTTTGCAATCGAATGCTAAGAAACCAGAAAATTGAAAGCTACCTTTACCAAAGCGTAAGGTTGCGTTTGAATTATCAATCATCTCATTTTTACCTATCACAAGACCCACATATCAACGCGCTAGCAATTCATGTTCTAGATAATCTTGAACATTACTTATGCCATATTAACGCTGCGACATGAACTATTCCGCGTATGATGCAGATCAAGTTCAACAACTTTATACCATGATGTATCATAGTGGTTGAATGGTTAACACTATTCTGATTCCAGCCTTGGCTCATAGTGTATTCGTAGTATGTTACTGGCTGAAATCTTATTTCGACACAGAACACTGAAAATTATTAACTTATATTACCAATCATGTATCGATAATTGGCATTTTCCTTATCTATTAGTTCGTTAAATCTGCCATACATACAATAAAAATAAAACACCACATATTGCTCACAAGCACCGAGAACGGTCAAGCAGATGTTACAAGTAGCCTGAAATCCATCTAAATTTGAATAAAAACATGCGTGGCATACCATTGTATAGATAAAATAGGATTATTTTCCATCAGAAAAATCAAACAAAACTAATTGAATAGCACTAGAGACATGCTAGGAAAGATATATTTAGACTTTCGTAAAGGATCATATAATGAGATCAAGTTCGCTTCATCTCAGTCTTAACGAACCAAATCATTGCTAGAATTATTTCGGCTATCCTTGCCGTCCGTGTGTTTTTTCAGAATCATTCTCATCATCGCACATTTATTTATTAGTTTCAAACCAGCACTTTCACGTTTTGTTTTTATCACCCTAAACTATTCACAACTTCTACCTATTCCGTGAACTAAGGAAATAATTTCAAAGACCGTTCATTTTTGCCAAACCAGAGTACCATTGGAAGAACGATACTGATAGATTTATGCAACGTCAGGAGGTGTGATGGTATGCTTCGATTTTAATTTAACTGCAGTGCAGCTGAACATGCTGCATTTAATCGGAGTTTGAAACGAAAAAATGAGCAGTGTTCTTGAGATATTAAAACAAAGCGAGAACGACAACCGTTATTTTATTTATTAATTGCTAGTGGTTAATCGATTGACACATTTGAACTAGCATACGTAAAGTTGGACTAAAATTACTTTACTCTTACATAAATAAGATTTACTTTGAGGTTAAGAATAAAAACGTAATTAATGAACTCGCACCTCAGAGCAATTACAGTTTAATATTGGTATTGGTACGATGCAGTGGAATAATAAATTCCTTCACATAGAATATCACCTATTGAAACTCAATCAATTCAGTGTCTATACACTGTTGCTATGAATAAACAAAGATTCAAACTTGATATCATCAATCTAGTGGACATGGATATTACAGTGTACAGTTCCCTGCAACATACATTACGATTCGACTGGTCATATAATTTTTTCCTTTATTGCATCCGTTTTGCATAAAATCAATTTCAAACTCTGTCCAAGTTTTTCAGTTACTCATAATTTATAAATGATTGTGTGTCGGAAGCTACAGAAAATAGATCTTCAAAAAACACATTTATGCTCTTCAAACCAGTATGCGCCCTGCTCTTATATGTTTCATTTCTTATTATCCAAATCAGCCTATTATTGGTTTGGAGATGCAAAATATATTGTTGAGTTGATCTTTTACGAATAGATTCATAAATTAGTATCGATTTTGCATAAAAATATACAGACCTTCATCATAATGAAATCACGTAGCATATCTGGAAAAGTAAAAAAGATAAGCATGAAATACTGAAAATCTTTTCAAATAATAAACCATAATTATCTGCTACGAATAACTTCGAAATGTTAAAAGAAATGTGTGACAAAAAAAATTAAATATATACATGAAAAAATCAAAGCGCGTTTATATATGAAGCTATCTGAATCACTGGCAAAAACAAGGCAAAAGCTAAAGGACCATACAAGATATATGAATATAACAACACATAATTGCAAGAAAAAAACACAATACAACTGTGCCGAGACTAATTATGAAAGCGATTCTCACCGTTTTGTCCACAGACGGGCGATTCGATCATGCTCTTCTCTGTTTTGCAGATATTGTGTTGCAATACTACCAACCAAAGGATCAGCTGAAAATGAGGGGTAAATTAATGTTAATCAATTTTTTTCGATACTTTAATATAAATTCATTCTTACATACCTGGATTACAATCTGTCAATAGTGAACAGATGGAAAGCAGCACTTTTGAAATAGTTAACGCAGGTGACCAGTTATCTTTCAATATATCCAGACAAATCACACCTTGGCTATTGATATTGCAATGGTATATCCTGGTCCTGAATGTAACCTAAATTGATAGCATATAAAATTGAGAGAAACGATTATGGTACAGGTATTTATTGCATAAGATCGAATTATATGAACAAGTACCTTGGGCGGTTTAAATGGATATTCTGGTGAAAAATGTATGTCCAAGAAAAAAACTCCTCCTTCATATACGGATCCAGGGGGACCGAGAATGGTTGAAACCCATTCGTAAAGATTGTCACCCTTTGGTCCCGCACTACAATTTGGCGGAGGATCAAGCGTAATTTCAGCCAACTCCTTTTGAATTCGTTTTGCAGACGTTCCTAAGGCTTTTGATATTTTGGGATTAGATTTCGTTTCCTTAGTTTCAGGCTTTGGCACCGTAGCTTCGGCTCCAGTTGCTGCTCCGCTTCCATTTCCGTTACGACGACCTCCTGCATTGCTGCCTCCGTCACTGTTGCCGCTAGTACCTCCACCTCCTCCAGCGTTTCCAGTACTGCTAGATCCGGCTGTTGTTGACATCTTGCAGATTAATTTCAGATTCAGTTACAAGAACAACTCCTGAAAGAGACAAAAATATTTAAATAAATATCTCTATTCAGAAACATTCACATTCGTTCAATGTGGAGGAAGATACAATTTTATAAAAATCACAAACTGGAAAATCCTAACAAATTTGCTTCACTCGAAGTTATCTAAGTCGATAATTTCGCATGACCAAGCTTTTTAAGTTCATCGTTTTCCAAAAGCAAGTATTCTTCTTGTCTACAGAATCTAGTAAAAAATCCAATGCGGCCGAGATATGATATAGATGAATCGATCAGCAGTTCTTAGAGACGCAACAAGAACAAGAATAGAAGATGCTGGTTGTTGAATGATAACAAAAACAGCAACAACAATTGAACAATAATCTTTCTCATGCGAATAACAAGTCTTTCATGTGTTCAAAACAGTTGCATTACTCGCATCGAAGTTTCTTCTACAGTGGTACAAGGACGATAAACGCATATCACACTTTGCTGACATTATTACTATCACCATACATAAAAATCCATATTTCAAGTATTGTGCGAACCTGGATGTGTTCATTAGTAGAAGAACTATTCTACCAAATACTTGCCAGTCGTTGGTTGTTTCAGCAAAACAAAAGTAAATAACATCCTAAAATCATTCGCTGCAGCTGCACACAATCATTCTTTCTGTCTTGCCTATTAATCATGGTAGCGGCCATTTTGGCTATATTGTGAATTGAAACATGTTTTTTCTATGCAAAACAAAATAAACATTCACTTTTTTATGCACGTAATTCAAGGTTCGTGCAATTGTTCCTTTATATTTAGTTTAATACAAAGCAGCGACACCCAAAACTGGCTAAATCCATCTAGCCGCTAGTCAATGAACGCGCCTTACCACTTAACCGGATCGATCTCGGAAGTCTATGAACCGGGCAATGTCATTTACACACTCTCTCCCTCTGCAACACACACTTGTTCATGTGTCTTTTTCTCTCTGCTGTGCGAAGCATTCGAGAATACCGATGTTCCTTCATTTATATGCTCTCACTCTCTCAATCCGCGACTGTTATTTCGGTCTATTCGACAATGGTATACTCTTTTTCTATGTATCATCCTTTTACTGCTCTTTCACCCACCACGAACACTATCAAAAGTTCATGAGGCGCAGGTACGGTTCAGCGATACCGTTTCCTTCGCCTCAGCGAAAGATCGAGCGAACACATTTGAAATCATGCCGCAGCATAGTCATTGGAAAGCTTTTGCACTTATACGACACTTAACAAAAGTCTTATGCAAAACAGAGTCAATGTTCTACTCTAAAATTTGTTACCGCTTGGTCATCTCCTACTTCTTTCTAGCAACCCAAACTGTTCTTTATCCTATCTCTCTTTTAGTCTCACACAGCACAACTTTCTATCCAACCTTTAAGAAAATTAACCGCTACGAACAATCTCACACATATTTCTTGTTTGACACGCTTAACCAATTTACACAGATTGTACAATTTGTGCTTGTTTTACCGCTGGCACAAACTAAATCACACAAAATTTACCTTTAAAATATCTCCGGAAAGAACGATGGCTTTGTTCCCCACCGCTTGTAGCTTGCAGAATGTGATTTTGACATTTTGTAACTATGTTTAGATTGCTACGTAAAATACTGTGGTTACTTCAATTTAGAGCGTTTAAGACAATAACAAAATTATGAAAGGCACTTTAGTTTTGAAATTAAAAATGGAATAATCATAAATGTTAGCCTAGATCTGGATATTTTATTATTTATGTAGTGAATGTTATCCATTTCATGCGCGCACGGTGAAACATTACAACCGGCCCACTTCATATGGTTGCTCACCTCTGAACATCTTACTATGAGCTGTGTAGTTGTGCGAGCCTTTGCCATCTGTTTGTACAAGTGTCAAACATTAGGATGACAGTCGAGAAAAACTATGAATTTGTCTCTTCTAAAACCACGTTAATTATTATCGAGAAAATACGGCACGCAGATGGCCACTAAAGGCAAAATAAGTGTGAAAATAGAAGAAGATATAAGAATATCAATTCATCGTCAAATTGATTTGTTCCTACAAGATGA
This sequence comes from Anopheles nili, assembly GCF_943737925.1. NCBI lineage: Eukaryota > Metazoa > Arthropoda > Insecta > Diptera > Culicidae > Anopheles > Anopheles nili. The sequence continues at coordinate 709,476 of NC_071292.1, forward strand.
AACCCAAATCGAATACGATTTCTCGTCTAATTTGACCAACCAACATCGTGCTTACATTCATGATTACGTTAAAAATAAGCGCTTGAAGTCCAAGTCTCACGGAAAAGGTAAGATTTCATTCATTCGCATTTTTATGCTTGTTTGTTTTGAAAAACTTGTTTTAAAAAATCATTTGTGTGAATTTACCCTGCCGCATCATTTTTTTCAACGCAGGTGGTGACAGATACATAACAATATATAAAACGAGCCTATCAGATATTACCCATGGCGATGCAGTACTTAGACTTACAAGTCAGTCCATAGATATATTGAACGAAATTCAAACATCGTACAATTCCAATAAGAAGCCGTTAAAGCTTGCTGGTAAAGGAAATACATTGCGATCACAGTCGATGTTTATGTCTTCTGTCCCTCCTTCGGTACCACCACGGCCAACCGGATCTGCGGAAGTAATAGAGGAGCGCGAGCGTTTACCTATTTCTCAGTTTCATGAAATTATACTCAAATGTATACAACACAATCAAGTGATAATAATATCAGGCAACACTGGATCTGGCAAGACTACCCAAGTGCCTCAGTTCATACTGGAAGCAGCAACGCTTCGAAACGAACCTTGTCGAATTATCTGCACACAGCCTAGACGCATCAGTGCAGTCACAGTTTCTGAAAGAGTTTGCTACGAGAGAAATGAAAGGTTGGGAGATACGGTAGGCTATCAAATTCGATTGGAAAGCCGAATAAAACCGTCTTCCAATACTATATTCTGCACCAATGGCGTTTTGCTTCGATGTTTGATGTCGAAAAATGGATCAAAATTTCTAAAGAATATTACGCACATCATCATTGACGAAGTACATGAGCGGGATCAATATTCCGACTTTCTCTTGATTGCATTGAAGGATAATCTTTTAACAAATCCCCACGTAAAAGTAATTCTCATGTCAGCTACGATAGAATCAGACACTTTTTCAAAATATTTCAGTAGCTGCCCTGTTATTGAAATACCCGGAAGGTTATATCCAATCGAAAACTTCTTCCTGGAGGATATATTATTCAACATCGAAACAAGCAATAATAGCGTGAAAGCCATGAAGAGTAAGATAAGAAATAGCGGCGGTGCTATATATGGCGGAGGTCAAAAACCGGTCACAGTGAACATGGACGACGAAACTATTTTGCTGATGAATGATATTTTGGAAGTTTGCTGGATTGAGAATAACCCTGAAGATTTTCATAATTTTTTTGTTTTAATTGAGGAAGAAAATATACCCATAGACTTCCAACATACTGAAACAAAAATGACCGGATTAATGATTGCCGCAGCCAAAGGTAGGTAAAGCATGTTTGGTTTTGAGGTTTTAAATCGTTCAATTGTGCGCATTTGTTTTCTAGGGTATGTTGAAATAGTGAGCAAGATATTGGAGATGGGCGCGGATCCTAATATAGAAGAGAAGCACAACTATACTGCATATGATTGGGCATGTTTCGTTAATGGTAGTAGCGTATGTTCGGAAATGCTGAAGCGTGCTGTTGAGAAATCAAAATCGTCATTTGCTTATCCTACGTTGCTGTCGCCAAGCAGCGCAAAACAACTGTTAGATGCGTACCATACATCGGTTGGAGACGATAGGATCGACCATAACTTGATAATCGATACTATACTGCATATATGCAGAAAACTTCCAGAAGGAGGCATTCTGGTGTTTTTGCCTGGATATGAGGATATACAAGAGCAGTATGGGCTGTTGAACAGTAAGGTGGCGGGTTTTCATTGTATTACATTATTCATGTTGCACAGCAAAATGCAAACAGTTGATCAGCACTCCGTGTTCAAACCTGTGCCTAGAGGTGTGCGCAAAATAATCCTAGCAACAAATATTGCAGAAACATCTATAACCATGGACGATGTAGTTTACGTAATCGATAGTGGCAAGGTAAAGCAAAAGTATTATGACTCACTTACATTCACAAGCTCGCTAGCAGCGACATGGATATCGCAAGCGTGCGCCACGCAACGTGCAGGCCGAGCCGGACGTACAAAACCGGGTACATGCTTTCGACTGTATAGCAGAACTCGCCTTAGCGCCATGGATCAATTTACATTGCCGGAAATAATGCGAGTTCCTCTCACAGAAATTTGTTTACAAACTGCCCTCATCGCTAAGGAAGCGTCTATTCAAGAATTTCTGAACAAAGCAATAACAGCACCTTCGCCAATAAGCGTAAAGCAAAGCATAAAATATTTACAGAAGGTTGGAGCGCTAGATGACGAGGAAAATGTAACCGACCTCGGGCACATGTTAGCAGAATTGCCCGTAGATGCCAGGCTCGGGAAAATGTTACTATACGGTATTTTACTGAAATGTTACGAATCTGCATTGTTGATTGTGTGCATATTGAGCATAAATGATCTTTTCGTGATACCGTCATTTCCAGTGGATAAAGAAAAAGCGAACAAAGTTCGCAGAGAACTGACAGAAGATGCCTTCAGCGATTGTTATTGCTTGCTACGGGCCTATCAACAATGGTTAGAAGCCGGTACAACTGCAAAACGCAAAGAACTGTGCAATCGAATGTTCTTGAGCCATGGTAAACTAACGATGGTTCAAGAGCTGCGGAACAAGTTGCACGCTCACCTATGTTCAATAGGAATCGTGAAAAGCTACGGGCCAGGAAGTGTTAAGGATTTGAACGAATTTTCCAGTAACTGGAGTCTTGTGAAAGGTGTTTTGCTCGTTGGTTTGTACCCAAACGTGTGCTATTTAGAAAAATATTCCAAAACAATGAAGACACGCTTTGAGAAGAAAATTTTCATTCACCCGTCATCAGTGATAGCAGAAAAAATTATGAGAAAGTCCAAAAATAAGGACAACACCCTTTGGCTGCCAAGCGAATGGGTTACTTTCGAAGAAAAACATAAATCAGGTAGAGGATCAATGATCCGTTGCAATACAGTGGTATCACCAATAACTATAGCGATATTTGCCGGCCCATTGTCAATTGACGAGGCAGAATGTATAGTGGAATGCGATTTTGTAGAGCAGCGAAAGTGTAAAATAGATATTGATGATTGGATAAATATGGAAGTAGAGGAAAATATGGCAGAGCCCGTGCTATACACTAGACGTGTAATAAGCGAACTTTTTATGAAATTCATAGAAAACCCACGAACACATCAGTTGAACACAAGAGAATATAAGTTGGTGCATTCACTGAGCAAGATACTCGCGTTAGAGGACCAATCACTAGAATTAACGAGTCGATTAGATTATTCTGGCAGTATCAACAAACCGGGAGATCGAAATCACGGACATCACCGAGCAAGAGAGTCCATGAGTAGAAACAGGCACAATCCTTGCAACGGTTCTAAAAAATATTCGGAATAGCACGAATTAATGAATGAATGTTAGGATCACAACGTTTTCATCAGATAAATGAAAGAGAAGAATAGAATCATTCTTCGAAGAAATTCAACTTAATCTCAACAGAAAGATTATTTGTATAAATGGAATAAAAATATGCTTGTCGTTCAGAAGCCCTTTTGCTTTTTAGGCTTAGCTTCATATCATGGTATTTTCTACATAACATTTGAATTTGTTTTTTGATGTCGATGTATTAAAAGCAGATATTAATGCAGATGTATCACAAAAAGTCGCTGCAAGCCGAATCCATGTTTATAATTAACTAAATGTAAACCATTGAGAAAAAATGAAACGAATTCCAAGTGAAACAATATCTGTTCTTATTGAGGAGCACCTCTTAAACAGGGAGAGAGTTAAACACCTATTTTTGCATCTAAAGCCTACAAACTTCATTGTTTGGAGGACATTTTTCTCATAAAGAATAATGAAAAATAGCTTGTAGTTTTTTTTATCGTTACAGAATCTGAAACATTAGATTATTTTTAGCAAGACTCCAGCCAAAGTCCAAACCAGCTTTACTAAATTTAGAATTACACGTTCTCACGTTCATTTTCCCGTTGCTTTAAGGGTTAAAACACAACTTTACTACACCCTACACCCTCTTGCTGTATGTTTTATCGAAAAGCGTTCCACATAACGAAACCTCGTGACGGTTAAGTTTAGGTGAATGTAAACGCCGTGAACGTTCATATTTTATACACGTGATCAAAATTAAGGCTTTTGCTAAGCTGGAAACCCAAGCGTGAAGCCAAAACGTTTCCAACAGATAAACTACAGAAAGGCCAATCAAAAGCTCTTAGAGCGATTACAAATACAAAAATTAATCGACATTTGCATTTGTGTATGCCAACTATGATAAATTTCATTTCTGTTGTTGAAAACTTCTAAACATTGTAATCGTATACAATTACTACTGGTATACGAGGTTTCACAATAGTTATGTAGGGTTCTTACATTGAGCTTTGCCATCTATGAAGCGTGGTGGCGTGGCGTGGCTTCGGTAGCGCTGTTTTTATTTCATTCCTGGCAATGATAATCATGTGCCTACTGTGACCCACTAAAAACCCTAAATTACCTGTGGTCATACAATGTTGATTAACAGTTTAGCTCTGGTATATTTGATAAGTTCTAAAAGTCGAAAAAAAATAATTCCCTTAACAAATATTCGCGTGCAAAGGCAACATACTCCTGAAACAGTGGTTGAAATTAGATGCATTGCTTCTGCAAACAAATTCTGTCAACGGTTTGGTTTTTAGGATATGGTTTGGCTTGAGTTTTTTTTGTTATCTACCAGAGGGGCTTGGTTAGGGTGCAAAACCATGCGCCACCCTCGAATGGGTCGATTTTACCTATTCTATTATGCTATGAATAATGGCAGGCTGCAAAATGAAGCGGTAGCCTGCATATGTGCGCGAATGGGACGCAAAACGCTTGTAATGGACAATCCGAAGCACCTTCGTTGCGCTTGAAGTGCGTTTATATTGCACTTTGGGTGCATTTTTTGAGAATAGAGAAATTAAGCTTGACGAAGAGTTCGCTTTCGGCCAATGGAATTATCTATATACCGGCGAAATGGAAGTGGTAGTGTGCACCAGAAGGCGAATCGTGCGCGCGCGCTAGAATGCCCGGCAAAAGCATCATTCTATGTAGCATAAGCGTAGCATTGAAAAACCGAGTAATCTCCCACTTCTACATCCACCCGATGGACGCACAGCTAAGGGTGTGTGTGATTGGGCACGCACTTCTGAGCCCAACACATCCTGCGTGTGCTCGAGCCCCTGAGATAGTGTGTGTTTGTGCGTATCGTGGGCTCGAGAAAAGAATGCTTTCTCCGCCTGGCTGCCTTGTCGTACCACCCTTCATCTCTCGTAGCTCCAGAATGCCCGTTAACGAACGCTGGGCTTGGTTGGATGGTCTTCTCGCCTGGCTCGCTTGAATCAGCAAATTGCCAACGGTTACATGATGACGCCGATGACGTGCGCGTTAGGGCTTCCATGTTCCAGTACGCGTGTGTGTGAACCCGTGGCTAAAAGGTTACCCTATATAGCCTCGCCACTGCGATAGATTGGTGGAAGCATGAGCTACACTGCCGCCTCGATTTACGCAACGATTCGTATGCATCAGGATCAGGCTATTAGAACTGGCAAATAATTGTTCCAGTCATGCTTGGCCATGATTTCAATTTTACAGCCTTCTAAGAAGCATAATACGTCGTCCTAGTAAAGCCGCTTTAAGTAAATAAAACGTTCATTTTAGCGCGATGCATCAAACATACTCGGCATCGGAAGGAATAATGCTTACTTTGCTTTCGAATAGGCATTAAAAATGTGATGCACCACAGCAGCTGCACTGAACGTTGTTAGCATTCAGCATCAACTTCCTTGTCTCTCTCTCTCTCTCTGCTCGAACGCAGCTGCAATTCAGCTGTACTTTTGAAATAATGCCGATTTTTTTTAGTGGTCCTTCGTTCTCATCGTTTTGCTCCACGGTATTGACGGTTTATTCACAGATGTAAAATAGCAATCTTTTCTTTTTTTTTAATTAATGAATGTAAATCCCATTTTCTCTTCCATTCTCAATAAATTTCTTGCTAAGTTAGGCTCCGTTAATGACGATACGGTGCTATTCAATCCCACTAGCGCTAAGTTTTCCGAATGAAAGTAACATGATTCTAGAGTTGATATTATATTTTGAAACAGTTGCTACATTAACACACATATACTTTTCATGTAATTTTTTTTGATTTGCCAACCAGAACTTTAAGGAGTCTGTTTGGTAAAAGAAAAATTTAAAAAAAATAGCTGAATTTTAAACTTTATTCCGTAAGACTGTTGCAAAATGACGACTCATTGTTGTTCATGGTTGAATAAAACGTTATGTGATAAAGACCGATATTTTTTAGAAAAGGACAAAATAAAAGTTGTGATAGATTCTTCTTATCGAAATAGTTTTCAAAGCTAACGAATAGAAGTGTAGTATGATGATGACTATTATCGATTATTTTTACTTGAGATAGGGGTTGAAGTTGACGAACGTCGGAGCTCGCAATACTTCGCAAATGCTACTCTACTCTTTTCGGCTAAGGACTACCGATTTAACAATGTTTAAGTACTATTTTAGGTACACTTTTATGCTTTTATTGTACTCGGCTCTCTGTATCTCTCTTTCTCATTTCATTTTACTTGCTTTCTCTTTGGTTCAAAGAGATTGCTATTGTTGTATGTATAACTTTGGAGTGAATGGTCGTTCAAATAGAAATGAAGTTCAAGGTGTACTGGATTAAACAAAAATGCATAATAGAGCACGAATCAATATCGTGAGCATGGATTTTAGTGCAACATAATGCAGCAGTGCCGTGTTCCTTGACAATGCTCTCAAACACATATCCGTATTGTACACTCCCTTAGACTCCTGTCATCCTACGTGCGGAGCGCCGAACACCTCGATGCATTTTCTATTGAAACATAGAATTCGTGTGTCTAAAGATGAAACCAGATTGTCCCGTCAACCAGTCTTCGCAGGGAATTATTGCTCGTCAAATGCCGTAAAATGCAAGGAAACTATCGGAAACTTCCTCTACACACACACACACACACACACACACACACACACACACACACAATACAATACAATGCATCGATGCTCGAACAGTGATTTTAATTCTTAGGAAAATCTTTCCAATGCATCGACATCGATGCACTGTGGGAGTTTCATCGCATTAAATTCGTACGACGCAAGCCAGTTTCCCTCCCGCGCTTTAACCATCATGCTCAGGCATTTCTCAGGTGTGTCAGTGTTTTTTTTTCTTTATTTTCCGCATCTATCGTGACGAATTTCGCCACGAACGACCTTAAACGTTACCATAATCATAGTATTTTCTGTCCGAAAACATTTAATTAAAAGATACTTTTGGATGGGTATAATTAATTTGTTTCGCTTCGGTCTGAATGCAAGAGATAGTAAAAGATTTCGCACAATTATGATGTGATCTAGTAATTTTACTCTTGTCGGTGTGTTTAAAAAGAAGGATATACTCTTTCATTTTTGATCTATCATTTCGAAAAAAAAATCTAAAATATTTTAAAACAAAAACATGTAAGAACATACTACTGCTGCTACTAGGTTGTGGTTGTGACTTCCTACTTCCGAATGTTTCTTCGGTTTAACTGTTCATTAATGCGATTCTCAGATTCCGTTATAATGTGTTTACACGATTTTCCCATGCTACTATCTTTCCTCTATTCCTTTTGCTCTATTTGCAATTGTAACGTCCATTTACCTTGCTCTCCACCGTCTTGTTACTCAAGTCTGTCTTTCGTCAGTTCAGTTTTTTTCTGTTCTACGTCCTTTCAATATTATTTTCTTCGGTTCTGTTCAGTAGTAGGAGTAGTGATAGTAAAGAAGTCACAGTATCTTGTCCTAGGATGCGTGCGTTGCCGGGTAGACACGTGTGTGAGGGGTGTTTCGGCTAGCTAGCACCTGGTGGGTGTGTACTGCACCTGATGCCGGCCTGACTCCCTTCATTTATTTGTCTGGTACACAAATCTAAGTTGAGTTGAGATCCATCACAAGTGTCACTAACTGTACTTTAGTTTTCTCGCTTGACTGTGTATGGATATCTTCTCACCATATTAATAATGCTGTTATTTATGTTCTGTCTGACCACTGTACATCTTTTCCACTTTCACCAACAACGGCGTGGTGTAGCAGTGTGTTTGCAATATCTCCTATGCAATGTTAAATGTATTTTTCTGACCCATTTCTTTAATGACTAATTGTATATTCTTGTTTCTCTCTTTCTCTCCTTCTCTCTGCATACTTCCTTTTACTTTCGCTGCTGCTGTTAATTCATCGCACACAACAAGAGCTCCTTCCCCAAAAATTGTCAACCTGACATTCCTCAGAAATAGTGTCCTGAGAGGATGAATTATAATGGGGGGAGGGTTACCTTTTCTCAGTTGGGTGTGCATGTGACCTGCGCGACTTGTGAGTTACACGGGCTGCATTAACTTGTTACTGTACTGCGAGCTGTGAAAATCTTAAGATGCTGTATCTTGTACGCTTCGCCATTTCTATCACCACCATTGCTGGACACACGAGGCATCTCTCTGTGAGCGTCGGGTCCGTGTGCTTTGGCTGTTGTGAGTAACGCTCTCTCGTACTCTTCGCTCCCCGCGACAGTACAGAAATGCTCCCGCCACCCCAGATTCTCTTTCCAACATCACCGTGTAGTGTGTCTAGCTTGCTAGTGATTAAGGGAGCAGCAATGGTGCTGGGAGATAGTGGCACTTCAAATCCAGAAGATGTCCTCGCGGGTGTAATTTAACTCAATAATGCATCTCGAAAACGTGCCCTTTTTTCTATTGGTTTGTATAGCTGCTGGCTGTGTGGATTTTTCCTTTCGTGTAAATCAAATTGATGGAGCGGGAGAGTGTTTTGCATATTTCTTATTTACTTTACGATTTGCAACTTTCGGCTATACTTCAATCGCTGCTTGTTCTCCTACTCTTTTCTATAGATCGGTCACTGTCGTCCTGTGTGTTCGCGTTTTTTGTTGGTTTTTCCTCATTTTTTATAAAATATATACACAAACAAACTTTACAATTGTTTTCATCGATGCATATACTTCCTTGCAGCTTCACTAACGCAAATTCAAAATAATAAATCACCTATTACTAGAGTTATTTTGTTTTTGTTTTTTGTTAGTCTCACTCTCACATATGCACTTTCATTCATTACGCGTCGTCGTCGTCTTCCTCGCCTTCGACTTCATCACCCTCTTCCTCTTCCTCATCTATGGATTCGCAAGTGTTAATGGATACGCACAAGGCAAGGAGAAAGAAGAAAAAAGTGGTGGGAAAACACCACAAAAACGTTAGTAAGATTTTTTATCATAAATATTTTCTACGATGCATGATGGATGTAGATGGCGAACGAACCACTTACTTGGTAGCATAATAAAATCCAAAATGAGAATGCCTGATTGCCTTCCCCTGCACATCGTATCCTGTCGCAGGATTTCGTACGCAAATCAATCTGAGTTTGTCTAAATTAGACACGCATAGTCACATATACACACAACCAGCACCACCTCCAATTGGTGCACGACATAACAGAGAGGCCAAATTGTCAGAAAATTTGGCGCGAATTTTGTACGGATACAATAAATTTGAATATTCAGTTATATTCAGAAGTTCAAAAGTTTTAGAAAAGTTAATAATTCAGAATATTCCGTTAACTACACTGAAAAACAGCCAGGTAACAGTAGCACCTTGTGTGTGTGATCGAAGTTCAATAAATTGTGTCGTGTAATTCTAGATTACATGTTTGAATTCTTCCCAACTAGGATTTTGTTGCTTTGCTACCAAACATTTGATGTATCGCCAACACCCATACAAACTAATATAAAACAACTTACCTTCCGCTTCAATATCGTCCTCCTCATCGCCGTATGGAAGGTCATAATCCTCATCCTCACCCTCTAGTTCCTCTCCTTCATCCTCCACTTCTTCTTCTTCGCCAGCACCATTTTCGTCCTTCTTAACTTTTTTCGTTTCGGCGGTTTTCTCCTACGAAAGGAAGCAATAGAAAGAATACAATTAGTAATTTTCACCAAATAAAGTTGATGCAATAAATTATTTAAAATGTGTTGTTTAAAATGTTTCCATGATTTTTTGTAAAAAATAAAATTTAATCTCGAACGTCTGAGCCAAAATTCTTATCGAACTTCTTTAGCGGTTATCCCAAGGACAGGAAAGGACTTCTAGAGGGCACACATTGTGGAGTGCTAGAGTAATATCAGGAGAGATTCTTCCCTGTTATTATCATCCTTCCTCACATAGGGTAATGGGAACACCCACGCGCAAACTCTCTCCTTTTTTTAATGGACATTATACTGGCGAGCTAATGAAAAGCAGTTTCTACTATAGTAACCCGGAGAATTACGACAATAAAAAAGATAATAAATGCAATTTCGAATAGCCCAAGTAACGAACCTAGTAACAATAGATTAAAAACAGTTTGAACATTCAGAAGAACTAGCAAATATCGAAAAACATGACGCAGCACACACCACATTTCATATTTAACACATCCATCTCTTGCCCAGTTCCAGCATGGCCGGCAGGAGCATGCTTCAGAAGAGGGAAAATAGGGAACGTGGAAAATCATTGAAGAGAGAGATCCATAATACTTCACCCCTAGACCTAGAGCACACTATGCCTCAAAACACACATTTCCAAGAGAAAAGAACGATGGGGCCATCATTGACACAATCCGCTTCTATTTCTCGTACAAATTTCCCCCTATTTTTCACCGGTCCGCTGCTCTCTTGCTATCGATACTAGCACTTGGTCGATAATATGTGTGAGCGTGTGTGCACTCCTGTTTGGTGAAGCCACCGCGCGAGAAAAAGTTTGTTTACCTTTCCACTAATACACGCACACAGCCGCGTACATGCGTATGGTTGTGTTTCTCCGCCACCAAATGATACGCATACCAAATTATCCGAGATACCGGTAAATGATGTAGACATGTAGTTGTGTGCGAACGAAAAACGTCACTGAGCACGCGCCGCTATGCAAAAGCCGGTATATGGAATTAATTTTTACGTATTTTTTCATTCATTATTTCCGCAATGCCTGTTCAATATGGACAATTAATATAGACGAGTTTCTTCATTTTCAGTTCTCGTATCATAGATCCAACGGTGGAGATCCCAGCAGGCATAATCAGAAGCTTGAACATATAGTAGTATTCGTAGCACCAAGCCAACGCCGGCGTCTGATGACGTTGATGTGTTGGTAGATACAGCTAATCGGTTACGCTATTCCCTTCACACACACGCACACTCATCGAAGTAGCATGTTCGCTCTCCAAAGCGACGCCGCGGCGTTGCTGGGCTCCTGTAGCGTTACCACACACGGCGGTGCTATCATGGAAGCGGCGTTTTCGATCGAGAACAAGTATATAACGCTAAAGCGACGCGTTGCTCAAAGCATGGGTACGAATAGGAGAGAAGCGCAAAAGACGGAGAAGGAAAGTGTGCTTTACCAGAAGACCTGCTCTGAACTCTTCTCAAATTTGATTTCAAAAAAAGGCGCTCTCCAATCTTTAGGAGAAGAATTTAACATGAAAATAACAGGAACAACTATCCATTTCTCATCGTCGATTTTGCAATGAGAATTTTTCGTTCGATAAAGGAACGTTATAGGAGTGATAAGGACACCTTGCTCCCTCCTTGTATACAATCAAGCGACGGAAAAGCCGGCGTATCGCGGCCATGTTTGCACGCTTTCGGAAACACACTTTCAGTGTTTCTGCCTTGTGCTCAGCATTCGCAAGGTCGTTTTCATTCCTTTGCACCTGCTGAACAACCGATGAATTTTACGACAAATTGAGAGTGAAGCTAGATAGAATAATCAACGCACTGATCCCCACGCTAGCACAGAATAGTTTTCACAGCCAACAAATAAGAGAAAATATTCCTCCATTGAAAAGAGCCAATTTTCTCAGAGAGAAGGTACAATTATAAGACTCACTGGGGAGACTACTACACCACGCTACTGATTCGTTCATCAAGTCAAAAATAGACTATTTCTCGATTTCCCCCTTATGATTTCCACATGCTGCTTGACAGACGCAAAAGAACTACATTTTAATTACATGATGTAATAATATAGTAGTTTCAAATTCAATGCAAACTTATTCAGCTCAGCTCATCTCGTGACATTATTCAATAACGATGCAATCATCAAATGTCGTAAAAACTTCGCAGGCGCACCGAAATACAACGCGAAAAGTGGCGTAGCACTCGGTATCAAATCCGCGAGAAAACAGTTCATATAGTAAAAGCTGCTAAATTAAAATATCGAACATTTCTCCCATTCATGTCCACGCTTTGCCCCTGTCGCCACTATCCAGGTTGTGCGAGGCTTGTTCGGTGTGTTAAATGGATTTTCAGGCTGTCGTTTCCATGGATGGTGTGTGTGTGTGCATGAAGCCAACGTCATTAAAAATGTAAGCTTCTCTCTCTTTCGAGGGTGGCGCGTGTAAGCGTGTGTTAAAATGCCGGCCGGTACGCTTCCAACGCACGGTCAGGGCGGCACAAGTAGCCGAGAAAAAGAAACGATTTTTTCAGAAGAAAAAAATCCACAATATAATTTCACAAGTATGAAAATCGTTTTGAAAATTCCCATAGTTCTCAAAGTGCCAGCAGCCAAGTTTCCTATGCTAGAGTGCGCTTGCTCTTTTGAAACGCAGAGAGACATTGCAATATGCGAGGAGCCCTACGCCAAGAGACGCAAATGCCCAGTTCCAACAGAATGCGCGCGCTTTTGCTTGGGCACGTAAGGTTGCAAAAATCTATTGAGAAAATCGTCCGCGAGTACCTTTCGTGCTCACCCAGCTGCAAGAGAGACCCGGTTATGGATACTAGGCAGTAAAATAACCTTAAATCCCAGCCCTCACTTCACCTAACTGCTATAGGGGACAGGTAGCACGCTGCTGCAGGAGCCCAATATGCTACGACACGAGTGATGAGCAATCGAGGGAATCGAAATCGATTACCGCACGTTTGTACGACAAAGGCGGCGCAAAGCAACACTCCTCGTGCGTATTCTCATGCAGACTTTGGATGATTTTCTTTATCAATCGCAGATCATCATCATCAGCGTGCTTATAAATCGTACAAATCACACTATGCGCAGAAGGCGAGGGAACGCTACCACCACAGGGATACACACATACATACCACGCACGCATAGTACTACGCGTATGGAGCAGCAGTACACACACAAACTCACGCGCGCACTGGGCACTTCCAAGCCGCACACATGGCGTTGAAGATATATTTCCAAGCGAACCGGCGCGGAGAGGTACAGCCGCGCACGATGAATGAAGTGTAGGTAGGTGGGCTACGGCTACCGTGCGGATGTGGTTCGGTTGAATTGGCATTAAATTGTGAATGCAGAGGGCGCAATGTGGCTGAGGCTCGATACGGTTTAGGCACCATGGCATGGAGAATGTAAGCGCGGAACATGGGACGCAGGAGAAGGATAGGTGTAGGTGTAGTAATAGTACTCACATCGGCGGGCCGCTTGACTCCTTTCACCTCCTTGGTTTCTGCTTTCTCCTCCGCTGCGGCGACGTTCTCCACCTCGACTTCACTATTTTTGTCCGCAGAACTCATTTTAATTTCTTTGGGTTTGCTTGCTGGACTAAACACGACGGGTTCAACTTTACTTCCGACCGGAGGCGTTGCTGGCCTACTTCTGATAGGTTTCACTGGCGCTTACTGTCAAGGAGCTCGTATGTTCGATGCACGCGGAACGATGCGCGTTTCTGGTTGTGTAGTTGTCTTGCTCTGGCGGGGTGTCACCACTCTGCGCGGTTGATGAATGACGCTCAGTGCTATTTGCTGCTGAGGGACCGCGTCTAAAAACTAGTCTTCCGGAGCTGCGGTGCTGGAGTTCTCTTTCCCGCTAATAGCGTGGGAGCAAGGCTTGTTTTACGGTACGGGGAGATTCGAAAACAACCGTTTAGGACGAGACTGATGCTTACGCACTGACCGTTAGAGTACGACTGTGATGCTGCACGCGCACGACAGTCCGCCGGTCGCCGGGAGCCACCCTTTGAGAGGGGGATTTTTTTACATCCTCTTTTGGTCACTTTTTGGGCCAAACTTTATTGCAAATGTCCCAAATAATGGTACATTAGCTTATTCTCTATCGATTAGGGCCAATTAAAACCAAGTTTCAATAAAATCATGAATTTCTATTTACTCCAAAGAGGGATGCATGAGTAGAATGTATAGAAAATTCGGCTTGCCGTCGTGAGCAGGGAAGCATCAGCGGCTTCGCCAGAAGCAAGCAAGAGACGCTAAATCTGAGCGAAGCGTTTAAAGCCCCAGAATTGAAGCGTTGTTAGCCCAAGTGTGTCGGTGAACAGCTACAGTAGCTGGGAAAATATCTAGCGTACTGGATGCCATTCGACAAAAGCATAACTAGACAGCACGAACAGACAGTCTGAACCAATAGCGACAGTATTCGAAATGATGACGTTTTTGAATTCATTCTCAAAAACCGTGAAGTTGAGATGATCAATTCAAATATTGTAGGGCTTTAAATGGGCATATAGCTTCGAAAACAGGTACAGTGCTGCATTGGTTAATGAGCCTATTTTTTATTTATTGATAATTTATTTATTGGTCGTTCAAATTGCTATACGTCATCATTTTAGATTAACTGATTCAATGTGAATTTTTGTACGTTAGTTTGCCATTTTACGTCATAGTTTTTGAATTGGTTCTCACGAAGTATTTAAAATATTCAGCTCTTGCTGTTGGAAAGCGATAAAGCCAATCATAGCGGCGTGGCGGAAGGATGATCGTTGATTTTTTTTGCGGTATCGCTATGAAAATGTTATCAATTAATATAGCTAAGCAATATTCAGCACACCGGCTGTTGGAAGAAGGTAGCACACTAGACACGTGAAGGAAAGAAAAGTCGTGTATTATGGTACAATTTGTATTCGTATGGTTCAATTCGTACAGCGCAGCGATGTTTAATAGTATCAGTTTATGGTTTACTGGTATTTTTTTCATAAACACCGGACAATTTGAGGACAAGTTTTTACGAAAATATTCGATTGGGTAAGGTGTGAAAAGTTTAAGCACATTTTTTTACCTCATCCAGTGTAGCTCCTATTATGAAGGAAGTTTAGATTGATGGTCGACAACGGTTAGAGACTGGAGCACTGGTCACTTTAAATACATATCACATTAGGGAGTTTATTAAATAACTAATAAAATCGTCCTCTTTCAGGTGATCTTTAATTTTTCTTACGTTCGTTTCGCTAATTTTAAGACATCTTATGTTTTCTGAAGTGCGTTAGTAACAGATAAAGCCTGTACTGCCTCATGAGTACACCTCAAAATGCCTCATGAGTCTCAAAATGATCTCAGGACCTGCAAAAAGTTTATGATTGTTTGCAAAATATAACATGTAAATGTATTCTGACTTAACAAACCTCTGTAAAAATAAAACGCAAATTCTTCTGATTGCATCTCACCCAAAAAGAAAGTGTGTCAGATGCACTAAACGAATGTTATTTGTAAACTAAAAATTACAATAAGAAGGCAATACAATAAGTTGTCTATTATTTAAAAAAAATACTATGTTAAAAGGTAAATACGATAATAAAATGGTTGTTATAGGTTTCAGATGCCTTTTTATGTGCTTTATCACAATTATATTGATGACGCTTTTATTTGAATAAAGCTTCACCCTTCAGAGCGCCCTCTATACGTGAAAAAAAAACGGTTAGCTTTACGTTTTGGTATATAAACAGTTATGTACAAAAAAAAGCAAGCAATTGTATGGATTATATTGCTGATACTACTCGTTTAAAGTGTTTCATTCGAAGGACTCATTTTCGTAGCTGTATCATGTGGCTTGTTTCATGTTGCATGTTATGATTGTTTTATATTTATAGTTCTCTTGCAATACAATGTATACTGACGCTGAATCAAAATATACGGCAGTCGAGAATCGATTGTCGATGAGATTGTTTATCAATGAGCACAAATTGCAGTACCGAAAACTGGCAACAGCCGATACTAAAGTCCTCTTGTTCATCGCAAAATGAACCCCTCACGATCTCTCATATGATTAAGCCCGAAAGTAACGAAGAGAGAGCATGTGACTCTAAAATACTACTGACCTACTAAAAAGAAAGCTTCTCGCGATCGCGCGTTCCGGTTCCCGGCTCAGCTTGTACGTTTCAATGAAGGTGTGCGCGCGAGTGTGTTTGCTCTGCTTTCTCTCTCGTTCCGCAATGGACCAGCAATGCAGCCGCACCGTGGATCTGGTAACTGCTCTGCACCTTGCCCGACGCAGAGTCTGTCGTGAGACTTACGAGAGTCGTGAAGAGAGAGGACCTGTGTGACGGATTTCTGTTACGGACCGACGTTTTCCGTAGTAATGCGACGGGCCTACACTCCAAGACCAAAGTTCTGCTTCCCATTCGCAACCAGGCAATCGTTCGAGCATCCAGCGAAAGACTTTCAACACTCTTCTGCATGTACCGATGAGAAGTTGCTTTTGGAGCAGTCGTTAGAGCAGCAGGTGTTGACTACAACGAAGTATAGTTGCTAGAAGAGCATTCAATACCGCAAAAATTGTATCGCAAGTCCTAGTGATAGTGACAGATCCTAATACCAAGATCAATACTAACAGTGTGAAAAATATCGAGAGTCATGGAAAGCCACATGAAATCTAAATAGCGCATTCGAGCATTTAAGTCTGCTTCGAAATCATACTGCAACGTTGGAAAACAAACAAAAACTACAGGATTTTAACGTTTCCGCACTAGTCTACAATCACGTTCGTCAATGCCGCGTAGAAAGGCAAAGGAAAAAAATAGGTGAAAGTTGAGCAAGTGTCTGTGGTTGCCGTGATATTTGTTTTAAGCCGTTGCTTCCCCAATGATTGAATAAGTTCAATCGCAAGGTTGAATAGGAAGCATGTGCGATGGGTGAGCCGAGACTTGCTGTGTCGATGCCGGTGGAAATTCACTCGTCAGAACGAGTGAAAGAAAATTTTCCTCTAATTAAAGTGCATGCGGGTTGTGCATGAGTAAAACATTAGTTGTGGCCATTTAAGGTGACAAAAAACGATAGGCCACTCTCGTGTGTAAAGAACAACTTTATTACGGTTAGTCCGATCTTCGAAAGTATCTCATCCGTATTCCAGAAAAGTGCACAAAACGAGGCTGCCAACTATGCTCCAGCAGATTAACTGTAGAGAGCACATAAGAGACAACCAAGCAGCAAGCAGTCGTCCGGTTTCTAAGTACTTGAGTTGATTTAAAACTGGAATCGAACGGGATCAAATAGACCCCTTTGGTGGATCGAGTTGACCATATAGGAGTGTCGAGACGAGTTGAAAAACAAATATAAAACACGTTAATAACGATAGTAGTGTGAGCTAAATCTAGCGGAGCAACCCGCTCATAATTGATGGTGATAGTAAACTAAGAAAAGACATTTACTATAATTTCACCATTCAACTATACTTCACAAGCTAAGCTGAAATATGGCGAAATATTACGATTCTACACCTAGCGTGAGTATGATAAAAATCTGCGAACATTTTTACACTAGACAATTTTCAATTTAATGCATACGTCAACTTCCGGAAAGAAAGTTCAGCCAGTATCTACCGATATTTTGATCACACAACCTACTTCTTGCTCGGGCAAGATGAACCATTCTTGGTTCATGTTTGCATGGCAGCATTTTACTGTATCTGGTTGAACCCAAACCCGTGGCGATAAACATCTGGACGGTTGTGCGCACAACGTGCGGTGCATGCATGTTTCCGACGGTGAGCAAATGAATGTCAGCCCTAGCCCACCGGGAGCGGTTCGTAGCCTAATTTAGATGTCTCCCCACTTGTCGCAATATATCAATCGACTGTTAATACGTGCAGGCATGCCTGGCAACGTGTAATGGAAATCCGGATCAATCGCATACGGACACACCATAGAGAAGCATCTATATCAAACAGAAATTTGCAAGCTAGATTTGTGTTGCTAATCTGAATCAACACTTTCCAGGGATCAGGCTGCAAAACTCCAGCAACAATGATTTTTAAGTTGATCGAAGATGCGTTTTTACAGAACGACTGTATCGTCACATATCGAGCAGGAGAAAGTGATTTTTTATATCTGCTACTGCTTTTTCCACTTTCCTCCATTATGCTGTGAGATATCGAAGGAAAGGGCCGTCTATTTTCAAAGGTAGCTAAAACCGGTTCAACCGTTGGCTGTGTTTACCTGAACAGTTATGTCGACTAAAATTTCCACGAAATTTATGCCACCACTTTTTCGAATTCTTGAGTGGCCATTGGTCGCAATAAGTCAGGACAAGGTAAAGGGCCGAGAGCTTCACCAGGACCGTCAACAGAGAGGGCGTTTCATACAGGTTTTATTGACCTTCCTCGCTTAGCGATACCAACAACTTTTCACTGAGCCCTCGCAAGATGTGACTTTTTGATTTTCCGTTCCGTCATCATCAGATTCGATTTCTACTTTTACTCTCATTGAATGTTCGATTAGATGGATCCGACGTATGAAAATCAACTTTCGCTTTCTGCCGTCAGCTAAGCCGGCCAAGAAACTAGCCTTCCTGATATACGTTTGCTGATGGGTTTATACCACCGGTGGCAATGGTGGCTTATGCCTGAGCAGATATGGTGCGTGAAGATGTGAAAGCGTATTCGCACAAGGTCACCTAGTCAGTCGACTTCGGTTCGTGAATGTCGTGAAAGCGAGCTAAGCGTCGCCTTCTTAGAAGGCGTACACAGAACTGATGGAGCGCCTCATGTTGTGAAAGTTTTCCATATAAACTTCACGATCACTTGCACGACCATCAACATCAAACAATGTGTTACTGGCCATTGTCATCGAGTATGATGCATATGTTTTACACCGTTCAATGGCATACACTCTATACTGCTTTCAACTGATGGCTTTACAAAGAAAATCTCCTGAGCTTGTTGCAAGATGTATAGATAACATAATTCGAGTTTGATACTAACATAGCAATACAATACTTAGTTATCTTTGATCATCGAGTTGATCGTGAGCGAAAATTCTGAACACATCTTGCCAGCCGTAACGGATATACTGTAAATGAGGTGTTCAAAATCGAAAATGTACGATCCCAACCAACAGAACACACGAAATGTGACTCAAAGGGACCTTTCACTTTTTGTACAGTTTCGTTCCTTCAGTCTAAACTCGTATGGTGTTAACACACTTGCAGATGTGATCGTAGACGCGTCAAAATTCGAGAGAAATGGCAGGGAAAGTAAAAGTTCAACTCAACTGTGGCCACTTCCTTAGATATTAAGAGCGCAGGTGCGAGTGGTGAGTATGCATGGTGTCCGCATATATCACTTTTACACATTGTCAAGTACATTTGATCACGTGTTCGCAATACTGTTCGGTCTGAAATGGACAGGTGAAAGTGAACAGACGACTGTGCACCAAAAATGAACGTCTAGTTTCACATTGCATATTGTACTTTTTCATAATGAATCCAAAACTGTATTCTACTGTACTGCGCTAGTATAACAATACTTTTTTTTATTTTTAGTTGGAGAAAAAATGTTTGCTGACTTGGTGCATCGTCTCGGCAGTCTTGCTGACGATTTTATTACCGCTTGTGTCAGGTGCGGAGAACTACGGCTACGATTCAGCATCGTCTTGCGATCCAACGAGAGCCTCTCGCCGAGGTCGATCACAACTATTGAAAACCATTCCATGCGATCTTAGTCGACAAGCCTACTGCAATTTGCCGGGTTCGGCATATCCGTGGCATGCGGTTCGGCGATTTGTGCACGAGAACCAGGGGCTTATGCGTCGGATGTATGGTGACATCCGTCATATCTCGGTACTGAAGGAGGAGTTTGAAAACAACGAAATCGATATCGACGACATAAACCGTGCGACAGAGCGATACGCACGCCCATCTTTAACAGTACGCGATGGCAAGCGGATGAAGTACTTGCGACCATCGTTGTCGTCGCATTTCGACACCGGGCATGTCCACTATCCTCGCGACAAAAGTAATGAAATCCCGTTTAACGAACCCCACTTTCGTCCAACTCAAGGGAAGGCGACAACTGTGCCGTCTAGTACGACGACAATCAGTTTTACTACTAAGAACTCTGCGACCGCAACCCTAACGGTAACAACGGATTCTTCGACTGTGAAGAGTGCACTGACAACGGTTCCAAACAGCAGTACCACCAGCACGACTGTTGAATCGCCTCCTCCGGAGAAAGCTTCTAGCGAAACGTATTCCACCGAGAGTATTTATTCTTCCACTCTAGTTGCTCAGCGGGTACCAGAAAACGACAATTTTTTCCAAAATGGAACGCAGCCGAAAATTGTAGTAGAAACAACTGCTTCTACACAAATTGATGGTTACGCCATAGGCAAGGATGGATTACAGTCGAATAAAATTGAGAAAGCAGAAGATGCTTCTAGCACCAACACAATTCCGTCTACGGACAGCGAAGGTATCAATATGAATGCTCTCTCATCTCTGGCGAAGCTTGAAACAAATGGAGAAGTGAAGACTATCGATGATTCTGTCCATAAGGATATCGAGGGAAAATATGAAAAAATTTCTTCGACGCTTAAACTCACCGGCTTTAGCTCAGACGACGAGACAGACTACAAGGCGGTACCGGTAACAAATGGTGGTTCCATAACGGATGAGATCGAATTTACCATCAACAACAATCCAAACGAAAGACAGGATACCGGTATCACTGTGGAAACGGATGAAGTAGTAGTTGATCAAGAACACCCCAGCAACGATACACCCGTTGCAGAGCCAGTGGTACAGCTCGAAGCCGCCCCAACAAACAAGACGAATCAGCAGCAGAAGATTCGATTTGAAAGCATCAAACATCACTCTGGAGCCGTTGGCCTTGGGAGTTCTGGCACGACACCCGCAAAAAAACCCAACTCCGAAGGGCAATTATTTCAAGATACGGCACAGAAAGAGCAAACGGTCGTCAACGGTCGAGGAGTGTAAGTTTCTCAGATCAAAACTAATCTAATGAATGTAACCGTGATCTCAAGCGAATTTTTTGTATGTACCTACTTTCAGTAATGCGTGTCCCGTGAAGGAAGAGGTAGTAGCACCCTTCTGGGCGAATAACACTCGAGGCGAAGTACTTGCTCTGCTAAATCTCTACCCTTTCGAACAGTACGTGCATTGGGAAAAGTGCACCCACGAGTTGAAGCAAATGTACTGTCGCGACGGATGTCGCTGCGAACAGCAGTATCGCTTGCATCGGTTGTTGGCATACGACCCGCACAACGAGTGTCGTGGCATCTTTTCCGACTGGTTTCGTTTTCCCTCATGCTGTATTTGCAAATGCTACGATATGCCTTTTGATTTTCGGGTCACTTCACGCAGTCCACGCTCGTTAACAAAAGAGTCGATTGAGTTGGTCGAGGATGAGTTGCAAAATGCTATCTACGAACATGCGGTAGACGAATGGTACCGTCCGAAAGAATACAATGTTGATTAAGTACTCGCGTAAATAATGCCTATGCAAATGCGTGCTATTCTCCCGTCCAAAGGCTAGTGATACAAATGTTTTTTTTTGTTTATTGTTTTACGATATTTTTTTGCTAAGCTCTTGCTTGAGATAAACGTGAAATGAGGTAGATTTGCACTATTTTCGTCATATTGTAATGATCACGGATAAACGCGTTAAGTGAATGAAAAGATATTCTCTTGTAATAAAAGTGACATTGAACACATAATAGTTTTTCAAAAATTTTATCGGTATAATAATCGAATAAACATTTTTTTTTATATTATTATGATCAATAAACAATCGTCAATCGTAAATAGATATTTATAGCTGTATATAATGATTTGTATACGAAACCATGATTTGAAAATATATTAGGATAGATTGATTTTTCTTGGCATTGAGTTTGTAATGATTAACATTGTCTAACTATACAATCCATTTGCTCACAGGGGTCTTTTTTATTACTTTGTTTCTTTAAGGTGTGTTTTGAATTGAGTGTTTTATTGGTTTCCCAGATTGATTGAAAATGTTACACGAAAACTGTCGCAAATAGCTTTTCATGATTATTTTCTACCGAAATTTTGAGGTAGTATTCAGAAAAATAATTAAAATATCCTATGCATATATTGGATAAACTTTTGGAAAGAAACCCAAACGTATTTTGAAAAGCAGTATCCATATCCATATCAATCACTTCTTAATGATGGTAAAACAATTTAATGATGTTTCTGGAAAAAAATCATTAGATGCTATTGGCCACTGTATAAAAGTCACACACAGTTTGCTTACGGAAATGTGATGTTGACAAGATAGTTTCTGGATTGCAGACCCATTTAAACCCAAGGATATTATAATATAGTATAATAATGATGGAAGACGCTAGAGCGAACTGAAACTTTTCTAATTATATAATTCAATAGTTTTATAATATATCAGAATATTTTTTTCGATGAACAGAATTTTAAATAATGTTTGTTCAATTGTCGTAACAGCAACGTTGGTTTTCAAATTTAACATTAATCACGTTTTCGACGTTTGTAATATGTTTAGAATATTTCAACTATATAAGTCGCGCCATCTGATTGATGATTGCTTTAGCAAATATATCAATTATTTTGATAGATTTATGTGTTGTTATATCTGTTATTTGGAAGACTCATTTTACTTTAAATCCTAAATAATGTTTGTAAAGAGGGTATAAAAATAACTTACAAACATAAAAATAACAGAATATATTAAAGGCATTGCCAACGACAACGGTGGTCCCATTGCGAAAGTAAATTTTGTTTCATTGTAGTTTTAAATTTCAGGCATAGGATTATTGCTTTCTTGTGCTTTCTGGCATCGTGTGACGAATATAAATGCTTTAATTTTCTTCGAATTCTGAGATTCTGAGCAAGATTATTTTTGTAGATTTGTGAATGCCGAAAAAGTTAATGTACGAAAAAAGGGGCAATTGTTTCCGTGTCGTATACATATAATCACTCCATTTAGGCACCGTTACTGATATCCAGCGCCTCTCATCAAACGCGTGTATCTCACTTTAATGCCATCGAATTGTGATGAAGCGTAGCATTAAATATCTACATGATGATGATGTACACTTCAGTGCACGTTAGATTATTAAAACTTATTTTCATTGCATCTTTCCAAGACATTGCATTCATAGTGTAATCTATTGCACAGTACTTACGTCGACACGCTTGCGTGTATTTCGGTAGATGATGGTCAGAATTATTTTGTAACAAAACAATGGATCCTGTGGTATGTCTTCTCTCGACGAAACGATACGGCATTACGGTTAGGTTAACCGTTCATCCTCGTAAGGTGAAAGATACTCCGTCGAAGGTCACAAAGGCGACGGTATCGAAACCCAAAGGATGTTCTTCTGTTCACTATCTACGGCTGCTTTGATCTGAGTGCACATGTGCGTAATATTCACACCCGATATAACAACTGTGAAAGACGACATTAGTAGCGGTTATTTGTTGATTGGATCGATGGGTGATAATGCATAGCTTACCGGAAATAAACTGCCGGTACTCTGATTCCATTTTAAGAGTGTGCTCGTACATTTCCTTAGCTGCTTTGGCCGATATTTTATCAGTAGAATATCGTGAGTCTTTGATTTCTTTGATTTGCTTCGCTGATTTGAAACGAAGTAGCAATACAATAGGATGTATCTGTGCCCGCTGTAATCGTTCAACTGCTGCCATACTGACATTCAATATGCAGTGACATTGCTGCGACAAAGAAGCAAAGGTCTTATAAGCATACAAATGGCCATCTATATTTTTAACATATAATACCTTATTATCCCGAACGGCTTGCATGCTTGTGTACTCGAATATACCGTTACTACGAGATCGATAATCGGCAATCGTGTTGTTCTGGATCGCTAGCTCCATTTCGTCCTTGGTGCATTTTTTTTGGCTTTCCTGTAAAACGGCGAAATCTTCTGGGAAATCCACGCATAACTTATCGATGACAAACTCAGAAAGTGGTCCCAAAATAATCACTGGACGGTAGGTATCTGCGTACAAGGAACATACGAAATAATGAAATAAAGACAATAAATAAATTTATTAAATAAGATTATATGATACCTACATTCTAACCGTTCTACTCGCTGGTAGCTACTTAAGCCGTCATCGCTCAGCGATGCCGAATCAAAGTACAGACTAAGGTGGGTGTTACTGAAACTAGCCAATTCTTTTGAATCACGCGATGAGCTACGTTGTGGTTTTATACGCTTAAAGAACGATCGCCGAGCTGATGTTGATCCTCGGCGTGCTGTCGTATCAACATCACCAGGGTCTCCAAGAAGTCGTAGTTCTTCTTCCACTCTTTAGAAAGAATATTAAGCAAAACATAAACGTAAATATCAAAATTCATTAGATACTCTGTATGCTACGTACTTTAGCTTGTTAGGAATGATACCGCATTGCCTCTTGTGGCCATATTCATCCAGCTTCCACGCGCGCCATTTACCAGGTATCCCACCAAACATGGTGTTATCGACAAACAGCACTTCATCTTTTGTAAAAGACAGTTCCGAATCGCCTTGATCGCAGTTACGATCAAATCCGACTCTTATGTACAATGCATCACCCGGTTTGTCCTTGATCTGATTAAACTCTGCAAAACAGAAATAGAATTAAACAGGGCATTGAATGAATATTTCGGGAACCTACTTTGAATGTTGTATAACACGAGCACCTTCACGTGGTCGGCTGGTTTAGCAATTTCAAGAGCTGCATGCTCAGCAGTAGATCTTCGCATGTCAGTGCCATTAAACTCAAGAATCTGATCGCCAACCAGCAAACCTGATTGATCTGCAATCGAATCTTTCTGCACACCGTGTACGAAAATTCCGTTCGCATTTCCTCCCACAAGCGTGATGCCCAGATTAGAAGTTTTGCGCGTTTCGATATAGATCTCTCTCGGTTGCTCTTTGTACATGCCACTCGTAACAGACACTCCCGATCCCACGACAACGGGTACTCCTTCCTCTTCTTCGTCGTGCAGCTGTGGTTGATGTTCGAGGCTGTCGCTGAATTCTTTCGTCTTCGCCAGGGACGAAGACTGCGGGACGGTCATGGGACCGGCCATCGAGTTGACTGTTGTTGTGTTAACTGCTGCCATTAACGTGCGTCCCATCGTGCGGGGCGAATTTTGTGGCGTTGGAGAACCGGATCGTGGAATATTGTCTTCACTGGTTGTCAGATTGCTATACACTACTGGATTGTAAAGGACGAGCATCGTGATCGAGTTACCACACTGTCGCAACACATGAGCTGCCAGTTCGTAGGTCGCTTTGCGGAGATTTATTCCGCACACTTCTAGCAGTTGATCGCCAATGTGCAATCCAACCTTGCTAGCTAAGCTGTTTTCCCCCACGTTTGATACAAAAACTCCGCCACCGTTGCGTCGACAGAATATTTTGATTCCGAGTGACATTTCGCTCTTATCGAACTGCACCAACCGGAGCTCTCCCACGTTTGGTTTCGACGGGACGCCATAATCCTGCAGAGAATTTCTTTTGTTGGAACCCGATGTTCCGCCACTAGTGGGGACATGGCCGGGCTTTAGTATCTGCACCTCGAACGTTGGAATTGGAGATGCTCGCTCAGAGCTGCTACAGTCAATCGAACCATTGCTTATTTTAATACCACTGCCGCGACTGGTTACACTGTGATTCGAGGGAATGCGAAATCCTCCCTGTTGGTGATGAGTATGATTATGGTGGTGATGGTTGTTGTTACTAATCAAATGACTCTTATTTCGTGGAAATGTGCCTCCTTCATAGACACTACTGTAGCCAGATATCGGAACGTCTTCCTTTGAAGACTGTATCTGGCTGTATCGATAAGAATAGTCCATAGAAGCTCCATGTGAATGATGCGATATCATAGTAGGTCCTACGCTTCCCCCTCCGCTACCAGCCATACCAGACGGACCGACCATAGCATCATTCGCCCCACTGCCTCCACAACCACTACTACTTCCTCCGGGCTGATGATGGTTGCGCATGAAAGGATGAGGATACGATCCAGGAAATATTGTTGCGCCATAGCCTGCAGTAGCGGATGGATGTATCGTTTGCCCAATGCGGTTTGCAGAAGATCCTCCACTCCCTGCTACCATTGCCTGTTTACGTATGTTCGATAGCGGAAGCGTATTAGTTTTACTCGATCCGCTGTTACCATCACCAATAATGCTCTGGTTACCGATCTTGTTAGAAGTTCCTATTTTCGTCGGCATGCCACTGACGGCGGCGCCTCCCGCATGCAAACCACCCATCCCACCGAGAGATAGGGTCTCGGTATCGATACTATCGGTATCGCTGGAGTACTTGGACAACGTTTTAGAAATCTTTGAAGTCATAAAAAATTCTGTAGCTTTCGACGTGGGCATCCCCAAACTTCCTCCGGCCGTTCCTTGATAGTAAACTGGTGGGTTTTTTGAAGGTGTGTGCGTCGCGGTGGAAGAATCGATCGAATGATTACTTTTTTGCGACGAAGATGATGGGATGGGAATGAAATCGATAGAATTCTGTTGCTGATGTGGCGGCAACACTACCTGCTGCTGATGTTGTAGTGGTTGCTTGCTCATTGCAGACAAATTTAAGCTAAAACGATGTTTATTTAGATTCAGTCCACCTACTCCATCGTGATGACGATCATCATAAGTAGAAGCTCGGGAAAATGGTGCCCCACCATTGTTTTTACCCATTCCTCCAGCGCTTCCCCCGGGACCAGCATTGCGATGAATCCCGGACGAAGGATCTCCATACTTTAAGGTAAGCAATCGATTAACATCCATCGGCATGACGGGATTAGAGTTGCGTTTACTCGTATTTACCATCGATCCTTGACCTCCGCTGGTGGCTACACCAGGTCCTATGATACCTCCAGCAGCGTTAGGGCCATTGGAGCTCCCGCTACCAGGAATAGTCTTCGTCGCAATCTGGGTCTCACCGATAGAGCTGGCTTGAAAGTTAGAAGGAATTGTGTTTGCTTCATTGATTGCCGCAGAGAAGTAGTTGTTATTATCCAAATCCCCTCCACTGGGGATGGTCAATCTAGGACGTTCCTTTTTTGGCCGCTGCATAATCGTCCCTGGATGGGTTTCGTTGATGTGTATCGTCATGTTCACTCGGGGCCACGTCCCGCGTGGAATATCAGCCTGGTGGTGTGGATCGGACTTATTACGCCGCTTTGAACGCTTTCCATCACGTGAATGTTCATCACTATCCAGCACGGAATCTAAGGCTGCAATTGCATCATGCTCTTGGCTACCACCTGGTCCACTGTTATCCTTATTATGGTTACTAATGGCCATCTTATCCTTTATCTTCTGGATGAACTCCGTCAGCTTAGAAGCAGATTTTGTTGATGATGGCGTGCTGGCCGTAACGGAGTTTGGTGTACTCGATGAAGGATGATATGAAGACGATGGCATCGCCGACGGTAGAAAGTGATTGTTGTTGTCGAACTCCAGACTTAACCGATGGTTCAACATGGACATCGCATTTGCGCTAGTGTTGACACTACTCGTATTTGTGGTGTGCTGGCTACCGAACGTGGATAACGAGTTGTCGGTTTGTGTACAGCTGGTAGTGTTACGAATGTGTTTCAGCCTAGGCTGGTAGAAACTGGCGTAGCTCGGATGACTATCCGCCATTTCCTTGATCACAATCAGATTTAGACTGCTATTTCGCATGTCGTTTATATACGCATGAACATCGTTGATGTTCTTAATGCTCTCCATGGGTTTGTTATTGATGGACAGAATTCGATCACCTACCGCCAACCGGCCATCTTTGGCCGCGATTGAATTAGGCTCCAACTTTGCTATGTACAACCCCAGCTCCAGACACAATCCGTGATTTCTGTTCGTACTCGTAAAAGGGATCTGCACTGGTAGTAGCCGTTTCGTAGGCCGTTTCACAGTGATTATGCACTGAGGAACGCTGTTGCGGATGGTGCGGTAGATCATGCGCCTCGAGAACGTGCTACAATCGTGGTTATTTATTTGACAAATGATATCGTTCGGTTTCAGTTTGCCTGCAAATATGGAATCATGCTCAACGGCGGCAACGTAAGGGCCACAGATATTTTTGACGTTACTGTGATCGCTACTAAAGCTGTGATCGAGATCGCCACTGATCGTTAACCCCCAATCCGAAGAATTACTCAACAATGGGGACGTGTCGATTTCAACCATTTCAACATCATATTGTTGAAGAGACTCTAAGTTATACATTGAGCTAAAACTGCTATAGTGCGAATTGCGCTGGCTATTGCTATGGTTTACTGAGACTAACGAAGTGTTGGGCGTGGTCGGCGTTCCAGCGCTTTCACCGCCCACTCCCCCGTTGACCGGCGTCTGATTGCCACCAGGTAAATTGGATGAGCTGTGCGTGCTCGTTCCGGTGTTATTATTAATACTGTCGCGTATCACCTGTTCTAACTGGTCAGTTAGCAACTCTATCTTCTTGTGCGCATCATCCTTGTCCCGGATGGCAGCAAGTAGCTTCGATGTGGCCGTGTCGCGCTCTTTGCGGATTTCATCGCAAAGATTGCGGACGCTGTCTCTTTCTTGTACAATTTTCTCTCTCTCCGATATCGCCCAGTCCCTCCGCTGCTTAGCAACTTCTGTATCGTGGACAGCTTTCGAAATTTCCGCCTTAGCTTTGTCAAGCACTTTTTTCAATCGTTCGATTTCTTGGTTGGCCGTTTCTAAACTTTCCGAAACAATACCAAACTTATCCTTGCTCTCAGATAATTCCTTGCTCCAGCTGCTTTCGTTAGTAAGCTGCTGATACTCTTGACGCGTTTTTAACACCTCAATTTTTTCCTTTAAAGACGCACATTCTTTCAACTTGCCCTGCACCTCCCGTTCAAGTGCTTCATTTTTATCGTAAAGCTTCTGATTCTCTTTGAGCACACTGCCACGTTCCGATAGTACGGTTTCGAGTTCATGTTCTGTAGCTTTTAACAGTTCTTTGTACTTGTTTCGCTCTTTCTTTAAATCCTCGCATAGCTTTATGCAATGCGATGGATCCTTGATTATTTCATCATACCGAAGTCGAAGCGTGTCGTATTTCTGTTTCAAGCTACTGTACTCGTGATAGGTACTGTTGAAGAAATCTCCCTTTCCTTCAAGTTCTTTTTTCATCAGTTGAAAATCATGTTCTAAACGTTGTTTTTCGTTCGAAATGGTTTTCAGTTGAGACACGACATCACGGTACTTGGTCTTGAGATATTCAAATTGCATCAAGTGTTCGTACTCCGGAGCACTACCATTTGAGCTAGAAAACCCCGAAAACACATTGTGACCTAAAAAGAGAAGAAATTAAAAAATGTGTTTGCCAAGAATTCAATTGCGTGAAGTTACCGCCATCATCACTGTTATTTTCACTTGATGCCATTGATGCAGTAAGATAAATTGTTTTACAAAAGCTTTACTGCTGCATTACTCTACTTAGACACGCTAGTCGGATAAACCGTTGTGCCTATATACCTGAAACAATAGATGAAAACACTGTAACATCTGCTCAAAATTAGACGCTTTCATTCATTTATTTTAAGCAAAGTTTCCTTCCATAACTACGCATGGGTGTTCAAGGGTCTTGGTGAAAGCATATTGAACGATCGAAGATGATCTTTTGATTTCATCTGGCATTATTATATAGCCAAAGATGATAGTATAAAATTGCAGAAAAGTAGACATAATCGAGAAGATATATACTGGGCTGGTTGCTGGAAAGTGTTGGTTGCATTAAGCCAGATAATGCTTACTTGTTGCCTCTTCCGAAGCTCATTTGTGTACGAAAATGACGGAAGAAATGTCACGATCAGCTCTGCAGAAATATGTACGATAGCAGAAGAAAATGCAATAATTAGAGGAATGTATCACCGGTTTGTCGATATTGCACCAACCGAACATGTCCCTAAGGGCTAAAGGTATAAGAGGAAGTTTGCACTTACGTCTACAGTATCGAAAATAATCGACACATTCGCACTCTGTACCGGACGCTGGGAAGAGCCAGATGCCTAGCTGGCAATCAATTCGCACGCAATGTTTCTCTTACATCTTTCGGGGTTGACTGATCACGAAAAAAAACGTATTTTGTACAAATATCGCATTATGAAACAAGCATAGCAAGCACAACGAAATCCACAGTGCCAATTACACACGAAAAATGCCTCTCAACAGCTTTGATTTCTCCTGACGACTTCACTGGATATAGCATATTCAGATCGAAACAACTCGACCAAAGCAGATTGGTCCGTTTATAATACAGCTGGAGTGAGTTGATATGACATACAAATTCGGGGAATGTTAAGTCAACCACAAAAAGACACTATGGATTATTGTTCAACAAAATAATTTTATGTAATACTATGTACCAAGCACGACGAGAGTAAATTGCTTGAACTGGCTACTTCTGATTACTATATTCAACATAACAGTTGCTTACCTCCAACAGATCTGTTGTGCTCCACTGAAAAAAGGCAAAACTCTCAATTGTCAATTTAAAATATTAAAGCATCAATTGTTGGTGACTTCATTATAATACTTTTTAAACAAGAATTTCGTTGTAACAAATTTTAAAATTATAATTGGATCTAATAAAATTTACATTTAGATGAATATTACAGTTGATAGAAGAAATCTACGTTAGATAATATTGAGCATATGTTTTGAAAAAGTTTATTCTAAAAGATGTCTAGTGCAACATCAAATAACCAAAGGTGATTGATTTTAAATTTATTTATATTTGTTTTGCCACATGACCCTCTACTTCCTCATACGCGCTCACTTTGTTAAATTATAAAAAATTGGTTTTCTCTTTTTTTTTGCAGGTTGCTTCGTACATGAAAATGTTAAATAATAATGTTCATATCCTGTTTGCACCATCACATAATTCAATAACATTTCTTCCAATATCGTAACACAAAAACGATAAAAACCTTGATCGATTCGACATAAATGTCGTGTGATGTCAAATATAAGTTCACATGATAATATGATCTAGGAAAGCCATGTATACTGTATGGACAGAACAAAAAAATTAAATGAAATGATAACCGGCAAACGAATAATCGTTACTTAAAAGGACATTCAAAGATAAAAACACAACTCAAAATTTCCAATTTAGTCTCGGACATTGAAATTTAAGCTATATTGACTTGTGAAAGCCAGTAACAGTTCATTTAGGTTATGAAGTAATTCCAATATTTTTCAGTAATTAAATTATTTGAGTTTAAATTTGAATTGCTGTATTATCCGCATTTTTAGTTTTCAATCTTTAAAAAAAGTGCCTCATTAGAAAAGCTAGATTCAACTTTCGTCTTCCAAGTCATCCAAAATTCTAAATCGCTTGTTGTAATGAATGATGTTAAAATAAAAGATAATTTTGTTTATATGAATTTCAACGATAATTAAATACGTTCATTTCGGCTCAAATACTAAAAAAAGGTGAGTAGAGTTCATATGAAAGATGCTGAACAAATAAACGAACAAACTATTTATGAAGGCAGTGCCCGCAAATGTGAGCGACGATACTTAAATGACAATGATGAGAAGCTGTTGTTGCTGTTGCTTCTGGATAACTGATGGTGTTGGTAGAATAGTTACGAGGGGCGGAAAACTAAAGTTTCAATCGTTCAGTTCTCACTTTTGCCAGTTCGTCGCAACAGTGCCGCCGCTAGGTCCTTCTTCATAATTGCCTGTTGATTTGTATCGGCCAGGGATTGAATACTTCGCAGCCCATTGACAATATCCTTCGTTTTTCCGAAGTATATTTCGTTCAGAGTGTTACGTATTTTGTTTTCCATATCTTCGACGATTCGCCCAATGTTGGCGATATGCGGGCTGGTTTCGCTTACAGGTGCGTCCTGTTCAATCTGAAATTTATTAAAGACATTACTTCGTTACGTTACCCAGTAGTATCGATCAGATAATATGTAAAACAAACTCCGTAAAAATCACTCAAATGTAAAAGGCAGCCATGCTATATGACAAAGTGAAAGTGAAAGAGCTTTATAAATAATTGAAATTGATACAACACGTACAAACATTTATAAACGTGTTTCTCACGAATGATAAACGATATCCA
This sequence comes from Anopheles nili, assembly GCF_943737925.1. Lineage (NCBI taxonomy): Eukaryota > Metazoa > Arthropoda > Insecta > Diptera > Culicidae > Anopheles > Anopheles nili. The sequence goes on from NC_071292.1 coordinate 741,653, forward strand.
TAGATGATAAAACGCTTTTGTTAGATGCCTATCACACATAAGGTTCGTTGACTTGAAAGCGAAGTTAAAATTATCCTCTGTCGTTTGCAAGCCTCTCTTTGACTTAGGCGAATTGAATAAGCATATTACAATGTTGTAAATATAAACAACAAAGAGGTACACAGTGAGATATTTAACTTACTGTCGCTTAACTTACCTGTCTGGTGAGGCTTCCGCCAAGATTGATCGTACCGGACCCCTGTTTATTAGTCTGCAGCCACAACATGGCGGTAGATGTTAGCTTGTAATGCGCTGTTCGTCCCGAACTCTTCTCCTGTACCTCGACGACATGGATCGAGTCCCAACATCCCTTCGTTTTCTGGTTGCCTTCGCCAGCTTTTTTGATCAGAATGACTCCAGCAAAACCATGATCCAGGTCCCATAGGTACGCCGACGATACACCACCCTCATAGTACATTTCACGGTATTGATCGAATGCATGATTAGCCTCGATCTCTAGCTTCCGCAGTCGTTCAGACGGCATCGAACCATCTTCCAAGGGTGGATCGTACGTATTGGACCATGGCGAACGGTAAGAGTCACCATCGCGATTATAATCACACAGCAAGTAATCTTTGCCTGTTTCCTTATCCTTTGCTATTTTCAAAGGCTGATCTACGGATGTCAATAAATCTTCACATAGCGCTGGTGCAAGGTCGATCAGATCAATAAGATTTTTCTCGATCTGTTGGGGTGGAAGTCGCCGCATTAAGTCTAATGCGCAATCCATTTGTTGATCCGTCTGTATCAGCATTTAAACAAGATTATAAAATTAGTGTAAATAGCAAAGGTGGTAATAATATATGGCAATTTACAATACACATTTTTAAGCGCCCCGCCCTACATTCGCATCGGGCCACTGTACTTACCATACTGTATGCGTCACGTTCGTATCACAGACTCTCTCGGCTGAAGATGATTAGCTAAACCTTTTACTCCCACAAATACACACTTAGAGGCACGGTAATGATACTTCGGGAAATGTTATGTGCTAGAACGTCGCTGCTTAATCCAACTGCGAGAAATTATTCTACACTGAATTCCGGTCAACGTAATGCTAACTACGCACAAAAAAGTGTACGATATGCCAAACGGCACGAAAAAGAACTCGATAAACCACTTCTACTTTTCCTGCGTAAGGAAATGGGGTGATGAACGAGTGTTGTTTCTGTTTCGTGGTCCGATAAAGTACCTTTTGAGCAGAGAAAGTGAGACAATAAAGAAAAAAAATGAAAATAAGGAAGTATTTTGACGTGACTAATGACTGGGAAGACAACGATGACGAGTATTCAAGGAAAGCGTACGTATAACTAACTATACCTGCTTAGTTGTTTATTGCACCGAAGATCGTTTACCAAGATTGAAACGTTATACAATTTTTGTACATGCAGAATTTTAGCGTTAACACTCACTAATCCGAAAAATTATACTTGTAGTACGTTGAACGAGGCGTTTTGACTTATGTCAAAATTTGACAACATTCCGCATGTTTATTCAATAGAACAGGTGAGCTCATTTTGATTCAACATAATTTTTGACGTTAGTACCTCCAGGAAGGAATTTGAATTATTCACAATCTACAAATGCGAGGATGTAGTTCTGATTACGCATATCATATGTAACTCCCATTTTTTAACGTTATACGAATCAAGAGAAAAAAAAACTAAACACTGTCTATTATTAAAAGATTGCATGCAATATATAATAGAAAACTGAGTTATATTGTGAATAGTGTGCAACAGACCAGATTGTTTTTTAAGATATTACCCGCTACTATTAAATGTAATACATTAAAATTATACGTCGAAAACTCGTTTCGTTATTCAATGGCAAAAGTTTGGTCCAAAAATACAACTTACTACCTAATCATTACATGAAAAATAACTTTCTTTTGTATTCGTACAAGAGAAATGTAGGAACACGAGGTGCATTGAATTGTTCTTAATCAGATACGACGTCTCCTTTTAGATTTTCAGTTGGAATAGTCCTTTATTCTTAAAAACTTGACAAGGATTGAATATGAAAAATTTCATTTTCAGCACCAACAGCGATAATAACTCAAGCACCGATAATGCAAGCTCGTCAGGCTTTTCATCGTCAGAATCATCAGTTAAAATTGAACTTATAAACTCCACGTGACTGTTCAAAGTCACACAATTTTTTAACGCATTTTTGATTACGTAAAGGTGTATATTTATATTGAATTTGATTTTTATACTGTTGTTGCACATTATAATAAGTATGATTCGAACATTTTTCAACAGAAGTAAAACCATCCCACATTGGTGTAACTAAATACTTATTATGACTCGATTTGGGTCTTATTTGATTACATAAAAATCTCATTGAATTTGATTGTTTGTGAAAAATTAAATAGATTAAAGCTACACAAGAGCGCAGTCTACACGTTAGACTAAGGATTCTCCAACGAGCCGATTCTAACATCAATTGATAATTTGTATTTGTATGATGTGGGTTTGTAAAATTTCTATACTGTTCTCTTGTACTAGGAAAAGCTGCCCAAACACCAGTGATCGATAAAGCAACCATACCACATTAAAACCAACAGTTCGCAACAGTATTTTTGCCTAAAAATTTTACATTTAACTCTAAAGTTTTGTTGTGTACTAGTGCGGTACTAGCGGTACTTCGGTATCCGTTCATTGTCTGTCAACGGTTCTCTGGAAATGGTACGTTACAAGGCTAGTTTGTAACTAGTAGCAGTTGAACTGAATCCACGTAATCCCATCAGGTTTATCACATGATTGGTTAACAGCAATGAGCATGCGCAGAATGTCTCTTTCGCTAAAGGTGTTAAAGAATGGCACAAATTTTTCCGCGGTTATGATCGATATGTTGTCGGCTGTTGGCAGTGCTGCGCCCAGCGCCACTATTCGCTCCACTTCGACCGGAACTACATCCGGAGGATGATGTTCCGTTTATTGTTTTCAACTCAAGAAACTCGTACGCCCCGCCGTTTATCGTCGATAATCGGGTAATGGTTTGTTCCCGCTGCAATCGTTGCATTATAATCCGATACATGCCGATAATGTCGCTGCGCGGGCCATTCGTAACCGCACGTGCTATCATGTCTCCAGTGACACCGAGCGCCTTCATCAGTCGCCGGGTTTCCGATTCAAGCGGGTGCAGATGACGGTTGCCCTCGGACGAAACGTTCGTGGTCGGATACATCACGAACTTACCGTGCTCGTCGTCGATCGCACGGTAGAGCTTTTCTCGCAGATCGACGACACGGTTGCTGTTGGGCTTATCCGACGCTGATAAATTCTCAGCTGATACGAGCTCCATTGGGCCGATGCGTTTCTTCAGAGTGCGGCCAAATGAAAATCGACGCGTTTTACGTTCTTGACTGGCGGCGCTCTCTTTGCGGCCACCATTGGCTCCTGTTTCGGGGTCCGGCCCGGTATTGGTCAGCTGATTATTGTAACTACTCGTACCGTTCGCATTATTGTTTGTAACATTATTATTTGACACATCGTTCGATAGATCCTTGATGCAGTGGGTATGATGTAGATGAGGTTCAGCGGCCGTTCCGTCGGCACCCACCGGGTCTAGCTTGAGCGGGTGCAGAAAGCCTTCCTCCAACACACTACCGGCGCGTTTGGTGCTGCAGGCGATCGTGCGCAGGTTGGGAATTTCCGGTGCATGGGCGAGGCGCTCATCCCTGGAGGACGATGATTTCGTTGAGGACGACATCGGCTGGTGCTGGCGCGTAAAATGACGTTGATTGTGGTTGGCAGCGCTAATGTTGTTATCACGACTAGACGAGTTCGACTCGGGCGAGGAAAGGCGACCGCGTGGTGCGGGGAGAAACCAGAACAACTTCTTCCGCCTTCGCGTAGGAACATGGTTGGAGTTTCGAATTTGGCTGACGGTGGTTTGGTGATGAATCCCCCGTCCCAGGCGGTTGGCATGATGCTGCGCGTACTTGAACCATTGGCAGTCCAGCAGTTGCTCGATGGTGGGTCGCCGGGAGGGTGTATGCACTAGGATGCGTTCTTCAGATATACAAACAAGACACATCAGTATATTAGTAGCCCGTTGCGTGATGGGAAGATGTCTGACAAATACTTACGGATAACTCGACAGCATGGCGTACTCAAACTGGTGGAGATGACAAACTCGCCTTTCAGCACAGCTGTCCGGAGCAGGGGAACAGTGGGGGCCTTAAAGGGCATGTAGCCCTCCAGCATGAAGTAGAGTAGAATGCCGAGAGCCCAGACATCGACCGGTCCGCCAATGTAGTGATCGTCACTGAACAGCTCCGGAGCGGCGTACGGTGGTGAACCGCAGAACGTGTCCAAATGTTGCCAGGGACCATTGACCAGTTGCGTACTAAACCCAAAATCGGCCAGCTTGATGCGTTCCTCGCTAACGAGCAGCACATTTTCCGCCTTAATATCACGATGCACAAAACCTAAACTATGCTGTGGAGGGAGCGGAACCAAGTTTGCGGTTACTTAAGGGCCAGTAGTAGTGGCTACTCGCCACGCTAACTACCATCATCAACTTACCAGATGCTTCACAGCCAGTAGCAATTGTTGGAAAAGCAGTGCAGCGTGAGGTTCCTTCAGCGGGCCAACCTCCGTGATGCGATTGTACAGTTCGCCGCCTTGTACCCATTCGCTGATGAGATGGATCTTTCCCAATGTTTCTATCACTTCGAACAGTCTGCGTGGAGCGCAGGACGAAATGGGAATCGAGGAAAACCAAAGGACGAATCAATGCAGGAAGCGTAGGACAGGAAACTCATACTTACCTTAGGATAAAAGGGTGATAAACACACTCCAGTGTGCTGACCTCGCGCGACAGCATGCGGAGTGCCTTAGCATCTAAACGGCTGGTGTCCACTACCTTGATAGCAACCTTATCTGCAACGGAGCCATCGCATCGCGACATCGAAATTGAGACACGTTCCGGCAAATCGGTGGGAAGCAAAAATAATCGCCAACACGAATGCGACCAGGTGCCATGGAAATAGAGGGAAATAGAAGAACGATAAACGACTGCTCAAAATCCGTTCGTTTCATGTTAAATCACAATTATGCCGTTCTTCGTGGGACGTTTTCATTATCCTTCGCCTGCGTTCTCTTCCTGATGAGGGTTAATGATTCTCGTTAGTAGTGCTAGGTGCCGCGGCCTACCGACCCTCGTGCCGCAACACCGACGCGAGAAGGAAGCGCGTTCAATACGAGCATAGCTTGGAGGAACGCGCATATCGGCGCTTCATCGGGCAAGGGAAACTACAAATGAAATAATCACCTTTGGTTAATTGATGAACAGCGAGCTTGACACGCGAGAAGTTGCCTCGTCCTATATCGCCGCAGAACCGGTACAGGCCGATGCGTCTGCCCAGCGCTACCTAATGGGCCGTTAGGTGCCGCGTACGAACCACGTGGTCGAAGTTGTGCAGGTAAGCAGCCATTTATGGAGCAGCATATCGGCCAACCAGGATATCCGCAAGGAGACAATTAGGAAACGAAAGAGAGAAGGGGGTTTTGTATTATTTTTTGTTTTAATAACACTAATACGTATCCGGTATGCTGCTGTGGGGCTGCTTGTGTAAAGTAAGTCCGAAAGCATGCAGGCTGGTTGTCGATCAATGACTAACAAATGAGTGTGGATTAATATTGTGTACGCTTTTAATATACCCTGAACGTTATTGTGATTTTGAATGCACTTAAGTGGGTAACTTGCAGAATATTTTGATGCGTAAATGCTCGATTCCTATCATAAACATAAGGCTTAGCATAATGTTTTGCATAACGTATATAAGCCATCGAATGGCAACGAGAGAAAAATATCACATAATTCGTGCCATAAGGCTGTGAAAAACAAGAATGCGCTTTGAAAGTACGGGATCGTACTTCACCTTCAGCGTGTACTACCAGCCAATGCGCTCACGAAGGTGATTTTTCGTTCATTTATAAAATCCAGGCACACCGAACACATCAGCGGTTTGTAATTATGCAGCAAAGCAAGGCTAATCAAGTTGTACTTTCGTTCTTTCGCCTCTGAATATTCATAGCTTCAGGGTACATTTTCCGAGCCATGTGCTCAGAAACGACGAAAATTTTCACCAGTGGAAGCGCGAACGGCGAGTAATAAAATCCGATCACAATAAAGGCCTCCAGCCAAGTCGGCATGGCGGATTGGTCGAAAGGTAACCAAACGAGAAATGTAAAGACGATGCCATTTTTATGATGGCATTTTATTGAATAACATAATGGTAGAATCGAGCAACAGCAAATACCTGGACAATTTTTACATATTAGCTTTTCTGTAACACGCTTCGAATCTTGGTACAACTACATTGTTTCTTCATATTGATAGCTTAATATTAGGTCATCAAAGCTGTCGAAGGAAAAGAAAAGTCATCCACCCCAAGAGCCGCTTACTACACTGAAAAATATCTCCTGGCACACTCTTGATAATCTAAATGCGTCTTATGCAAAAAAAAAAAAATGCGTCCTAGCGAAAATGTTCGAAAATAATAGGCGTCATTCTAAATCATTCTTTGCATATGTGAAAGGGATACAGCCCCCCGGAAGCAACGGCAGCATGAGCTGCTTGAGAACGTTTTGCGGAAGTGACTCGTTAGACATTATTTGATCCGATAACAAGTTCCCGCCCCTTCTTGAAGTAGTTTCGCAATCGGTTCAACCACTGTTAGGAATTCTGCGCCGGTCTCTCGAGGAACGGGTCTGCAGGTAATTCGTTCGCCCTCAGTTCCGTCTCAATCAAAGGGCCGGGAAATGGGACACAAAGAGGCGGCAGTTAGCGACGCTTTATTTTGAAATTAATAATCTACTATCGCGATGTTAGAACGTGTGGCGCTAGGCACGCGTGTGTGATTGATGGATGTCGCTAAAACACAGAAGTGGGCTCGGCTGAGCTTGCAGACAAGTTACCTCTTGTGAACATCGGGGGTCATTTTGGAGGGCCGTCGTGTAGCGTTGGTAGATTGGCGTTTTTGGCGGCGGAACAGCTGTTGTTAGAATGCCTTGTTCCACTGCGAGCGAGGGTTCGAGAACGACAAAGAAAAGCACATATTTAATTATGTTTGCACCAGCGCAAAAGCGGCAGCGATGGCACCATAGCAATCAAGCGGAGGATAAATATTAGACACGGCGTGGAAAACTGTCAATCATTCCGGTGAACAATAAAACCGGGTTAATTAGCTGAATGTCCGTCCGTGGGTCACGCGTGCGGGCGTTTAGCTAATCAACAGAGAAACCGTTCCATCTAGCAATGTCTCATGCCAACATAATTGTCGGTCACAGAAATACGAAACAAACATACACACATGCACACAAAAACGTTAAATTGAGTTATGGGCAAGCGAATTTGTTAGTTCACTTACTTATACATTTTTTAGTTGGGCAGACCGCAGCTCAGCACGCTCCTGTTTTAGGGAGCCATCTTGAAAAATAAAGCCTTTCGGTGCTCCATCCTTCAATGTGAGATCTTAGTATCATTGTTCAGCAACTGTTGCAAGGATCTGAAACAATGAATAAAGCATATTAAAGCGGTTGCATAGACAACAACATTACGTGGAGAAAAGCTTTTAGAGTTATCGGAGGCTCAATATAAATAGACAAACTGATGAGTTCTGAGGAGTGATAAATACTCGCGTAGTTTAGCACAGTGCTAAGATTCTGTTCAAATTAACAGCTCTATAAATATCATGCCATGTTTTCTGACATTGCTGTTGTCCAAGATTATTGATAGAATTTGCCACCGGGGAACAGACTAACTTTGTGCACACTAAACAAAACAGCTCTTGCCAGCGTTCTAATTCCTGTATCAATACTGGGCACAATTCGTCCGGGTCGGCTGACGATGCATAAATAAGTGGTTTGGTCTGCAACTAGCTTTTCAAAGGTGTTAATTTCAATTGCTCCATTGTCGATTAGAGGCGTTTGTTGTCTTTTTGACTTAAAATTCGCTTTTTCACCTTATGTATCATACTCTCCTTGTGCTGATCGATTACAATTGGTGTAGAAATACAGTGAAGAAGCAAACGTTGAGCTGGGGAAGAAGGCTGCCATTTGCGTGTTGCCTTATTGCAACTCTTCACTATTTACCGAGCCTTCTACTTCACACTTTGGAATACGACCCGGATCTAGTGCTTAATCGATCAAACGAAGTGGCGGAGAACAAAGTGCTTCTACTCATTGATGAAACACGCAGACAGTGTGTAAACAGTACCGAAGTACCTGTTCAAAAAGGGCCTTCATTTGCACGACTCCAAACCACCAAAAGTTCTAATTCTTCATTCTATAGTAAACGATTTTTGATTGGGACGCATTTGGCGTGCCTCACGGTATCGAGGAAGAGCGCTGGTGTGAATCTGTTTAATTATCATGTTTTCTGACTGTGAGTCCTTTTTAGCGTATTTCTCTTCCATTTTTTATTGATTCGTTTCACTAAGGAAATGGATACATTATCAATGTGGGTGGTCCCGCTGCTGTACGCCCATAGATACCCCTTGAGAATGAAATTAATGGAAAAAACCAGAATTTCCCACCTACTGTACAGTGAAATTGGGCTCAACTATTTATGCAATGTTACGCTGGCACTATTATTATCACTCATCCGAACATGTATAAAAAAGTGTGTGTGGTTTTTAAACATTGGTGCAATATGAAACGTAAAGCTTTTCCAGGCTGGCTAATTGTACCGAAGAATGCTTTAGGGTTCAAGGTTGTTGCCGAGTATGAGATTTCACGCTATCGCTTTGTTGTGCTGGAAATTTGCTTCAAATCTCGTACCGGTAGCTGTGGTACACCTCAGCGTATTGCTTGTGCTGGCAAAAGGTAGAAAACCCACTCTAACGATTAGCAAATGAATGTTGGGAAAGTAATACGAACAGCTCTTGGTTAATAAAGTATAGGCAATTTATCCTTTGAGACCTCTAAACCGCTCTCTTGCTCAGGTGGGAATAATTTGCGTTAAAAAGAGGATACTGTTAACTTTTTCATACTGTTGACTTCAAAAGTAGAGCCATTTTTCGAACTATTTAACTACTTGTGAAGAGCCATGTACGAGGTGAGGGAACGATACCAAAAGACGTCAGCATGGTATGAGCAGGTGACCGGTTGAATAATTTTAAAGCCAGTTTTGCAAATGACATAGGAAATATGTGCGCCAAAGGTACAGTTTCTAGCATTCCGATGGGACCGAGGACCACTGTAAATGGGCACAACTTCATCGAGGATACACATCGTGGTTGAAACTTGGACGAGAAAGGGGCCGAGGCTGGGTCGCCAATGTACACAGCTTTGGTATAAAATCAGTTTTATTTGAAATCGATATTCGAGCGTGTTGAGGGCGTAGAAAAACGCTATGTATGTAACCGGTGAAGCCTCTTTGCCAAGGGAAAAAGGTTTTCAGTATTTTAAGCAGACAAATTTTATTTCCTAATTCGTTACTATACCAATCATATTACGAGTGGTTGACGAGGAGGATAATAGCTAAAACTCTGCAGATTTACGCAACCACAAAATCATAAAAAAAGGAAAATATAATATAAAATACTCCCAAAACCAGGAATCTTTAATGAAGGCTTTCCAATCAAACTATCAAGACATTGATGAACTTTTCATTTGCTGCTTGGCAGATACTGCTTGTCTGCTCGGCTTGGACTATCAGGGAGTCTAGTTTCTTTCAGACCAGTCCATGGAGACCCAATTTTGGGACATGGGGGTACGCTGCCTAGCTTCACTGGGTGGGTTCTTTCTTTAGGTGCACGTACGCCACGTGCCACATGGGGGTTATGTTCAAATAGAAAACAATGTTCGTTACATCAGTGCTATCTGTGCTGTGGAGTCGACTCTCTCGCTTCACCGTAAGTGACCAAGCAACGATAAGAGTAAGCAACAACAAAAAAACGCTTGACCGGCATTTTGCCAAGCTCAGGCCAGCGTGGTCGCGTTCGCGCAATTGTCAAGCCCGAAATCAAGATTTACGAGTTTCAAGCCCAATGTCGCAGCATAAACCAACACACGTTTATGGACAAGGCCAGCCGTCTTCTATCAGTCGACGCCATTTCCTGTTTGCGCCGAACGACTCCAATTCAGAAGTCCCTCGAGGTTTGTGTGCTTATGCAAAGTTCCAGCTCTTCCTTTGGGACATGGGGACGATCTAATTTAAGTGGGTCTTCACCTCCCAGCGTACACATAACAACTCTCTTGGTTTTGCCTCCCGGCTTCTCCTTGAGCTCCTTACAGCTCCACTAGATGCACACGATGGGGATCTACGAGATCTCGTGTATGGGACGTGGAAATTCATGCAATCTGATACCGTCGGGGTGTAAGTTCTCATTCAACTAACCCGCTGGTGGTGCGTGGTGCGGCCACAGTGCTTAATGTCAGCAATTGGGATGTTATTGCCACAATTGGATTAGAAAGTCAACGGCTTTCCCAGCTCGGAGACGTTGTTCTAGGCCCGCGCTTATATTCAAACTTCTCGCCTGAAGCAATGCCGAGGCAATTGCAATCGCCATGGCAACCCACCTTCTGTGTATTCGTTGAGGAAGCTCAAGCTTCCGGGGATGGCAATACATTATCTATCAATAAATGGGTCCTATATTGATCCGACAGTTTTGTTTGCCCCGTCGGGAGTGCCATTCGACATGCAATTGCTCCTTGGTGCCGTGAAATGGTTGACGTCGAAACCAGGGAACTAAGGGTGCATGAGAGCTGCCGTTATGAATGTCTAACCGAGCCTCGGATGAGTTTGAAGGATTAAAGTGAACGACAGATTTAAGGTAACGACTTTCTCATTCGCGCAAACAAACTTTGCAGTGCTTAATGTCGTTAAAAATAATTTTAATATTCAAAGGTGATGGGCCTTGACCGAACGGAAATTCTGCAAAAATGCCACAAATCGTCATCCTCAAGGTTGTCACAAGATGCCCGTACAAGATGAGGTGCGATAGATGTGGATGAAAATAAAGCGCCCTTCTCATAGCTCGTTGAATTTTCGATGTACTTTCATAGCTCAGGCTGATGAAGGGAATAGCCATTGAACTCACCACCGTTTCGCTCTCGTTCTCTGAGGGCCATAATCCATCTGTTTACGAGAAGAAGAAACTGCTGTGTACATATACGGACGCGCCCCAATCTAAATGGCATTCGACGATGGCCGCCGCCAGATGATGATAGGTCTATTTGCCCAGAGTTTGATGCAAAGCAGTACAGCAAACGGGCTGGAAAGGAAGTATGGATTTAATCGCCTTAGGTGATCATCGTCATTTACGAGGCCACACTGACTAAGGCTGAGTGTGGACGTCGTCATCGCCCGGAAAAATGATTACGAAGAAGCCAAAAAGGACGATAACGAGATGGTGAAGCAAAAAAAGGAGAAGCGTAATAGTGCCACGAATGAAATACGAAAAAAAACAGGCAACAGATTTTTGTGAAGATGTTTAAGATGCTGGTAGTGCAGGACACTAATAAAGAATAACATTTTTCAATTCAGCAGGACCATATTTAAACGAATAAATCGTTTCTGCGTCAAGTTTGGTTTTAATTCATTCCATTTTTCCTTCACTACATGTAGTACACAAGTAATGCCCTTAACAGTTGATACATCGTGTTGATGAGGAGGTTTTTTTTCGTACGAAAGCTAGTAACAACGCACTTTGAGCGAACCACTCGAGAAATATTGTTTTACTCTCTGCAATGCTACATTTGTATTTGAACACCAGTTTGTTGTGACATTCAACCAGCTCGAACCTTTCTGTCCTCTCGCCACCACGGCTTTCGTTCGGGATCATTGGCTTGGCCTAGTCAAGGACAATCGTTGCGAGGCTCTCATGCTTGCTATGCTGGCAACGAAATGGTCCAGTGGCACGAACTGCCGGGAAAAACGTCAGCATGCACGGAATCCGTGTGTATATTACAATCATAAAGGGCAGATTACTCTGGCTCGATTGGCTCGAGGTTGGGCATGGCCACCTAGTGGCAATAGAACAGCTGTCCCAGCTGGTGTTGAGAGAGGGCATGATTCAAAACACATGCCTGAATTCACATTATCACCCCATAAGACCGGGTCACTAGTGAAAGGATGTACGTACATCTCTATCTTCTTTCTCGTCGTCTGGCATCCCGATGAATCACGGCCTTGCAAACCATCTGTCGGACACCGAGCATGCAAATTATGTAATTGAAACCAATCGACACTTTTCTTGGCACGGTGAAATTGTACCCGATTGCTTTATAAATATGTAATCAGAACCGGAATCGTGACTGCGCCCCCGGCGTAGTGTGTTGGCATTCACATTAAAGTTTTGCCCATGGTCACTGTCAGGGACGAAGAATTCGGCAGCCCATGACAAAAGTAATACGTACAACGAGGTGCATAAAAAATCTGTCAAAAAAAAACAAACCCCTCGCGATATGATCGGGTTCGATATATTCGCGTGACGGACTCGGTTATATCGGGCATGGAAATTTCTTCCTTCAATCATACTATTTTTCTATTGATAACAGGAAGCTCTGATGCGAGCTGGAGTTTTTTTTCTTCATTGACGTCGTTGTCACGCTTTCTTGTACTCAGAAAATCAGCTTTACTAGGACTGGTTTCGGTGTATGCAACGTGCAAATTGTGGCTTATCGCTGAATGGATTATACATATTTGCTACATGCTGATTAATGAGAACTTGGGTAACATTTCGTCTCACTCTAGGCGTAAAAATGATACAAATATTCAAACATTTGTTGCGTCAACTCAAGTTACCTTTCATCTGAACCAACATGCTCTTGTAAATCGTGTATAATTTGCAGGTTGTTGTACTTACCTTGTAAAAATGGCTTCAAACTATCCCACTACGGTGGTCCGTTACTTCAACCATCATTGGAAATGATGTGCTGCTTGTTATCAATTTACTTTCCAACTATTGAAAACTACGATATATTTTAGCAATTTGATAGGACTTGTAAAGCCTTGCAGTTGGTGTTGTACGTAAGCTTGCTGCGGGTTATTTCGAGCGGTTAACGTGTATACAACGCACAAAATAAGAGCCGATTTCAGCGTATAACATATTTGCCCCGTCTAGGTCGCGAAATGGTTCCACGTTTCACTTTTAATTTGGCACGCGTAGCATCAGCAACTTTTCATTTGTCAACAAAAACGAACCGTGTGCAGCGTTCACAGATGCCCCAGCCTCGGATTCCGCCAACACCTGCAGCAGTGCAAAAAGAAAAAAACGATATCACAAATTAGAGAACGAACAAAAGCAGCACTGTCGTTCAGGGTGGCTTCCAAACGACAAGGTCGCTGTTCAAAAGTGCGCCCGGAAAATGGTGCTGTTTGGAAATGGAATAGCCGATGAGGGGCGCTATATTTCATTGTGATTTTTTGCTGTTGTTTCGTTTTTTATTCGCTTCACTTCTCACGGTGCACCTTATTGCATGATTATTTACCGATTATTTTTCCGTTTATCTTGTAACTTTTCTTGACAACCTTTTTAACGTGGTTTTTCTCGAGCGATGGCGCAAGTTCACGGTAAATTCGAGCGCGATTTCTATTTTTTCACTAAATGTTTCACTGGGTGCTGGGCTTTGGGTGTCACAGTTTGGTGGATACGATTTTCTCACGTGGAAATTGAAGATGCAGGGAAGCGATTATGCCCGACGATGTCGGACGAGCTGCACTTATTTTCATCTCAATTTGTCCCGTTTTGCGTTGCATCAGAAGCGAGAGCGCAGTGTGCGGGAAATGGTGATGAAAACCCTACGGTCAATACGGTGTGCGATGGGGACGCGAGATTCAGCCACTGGGGAACGTACTAGGGACAGTGGCGCGTGTTGGGCAACTTTAGAACGAATGGGGGCTGGCTGGCTAATGTTTTCTCATCGGCTGCCATGAAATGCTGGGTCGAAAATACTCCCCAACGCATGGTACGCATTACGGCAAACACATTCCGCCAAAGTATATACTTTGATCCGAACGCGAGAGATGTTGGGAACGATAGAGAGAGCGACATAGAGACAGCATCGGTCCGCCCAGGGCTTCGGTGAATTGTCAATAGGGGGATGCAATCAAGAGCGAAGCTGTGGTTCAGATTATCCTGCAGCTGGAAGCCAATTAAATGCTAACCAACTGGATCACGCTTCCCGGCGGCCTTATCACACTGAAGATGACACCAGTATTCACCAGAGCGATCGTTTGAGCGTTCCAAAGAGAAAGGGGCAATGAGAGAAGAATTTTGAGGTAATGCATTAGCGACCCCAAAGCGATTGCGTTGGAGAGCGATGATTCGGGGCAGATCATGTGAGCTAATGTGCACTCCGCTAATGAAACGTGTTGGAAGACTTTTAGTAGAGAACATAATGCACTATTATACACGACGATTAATCAGATAGGATGCGGTTTTCGCGTTCATTGAAAATGCTACACTTTGCACACGCCATACATTCGCTTATCAACACAAACATCACTGGTGGTGCCGATCTCTCATTATCATGGCCGTCACCGACACACAAGTATATATGTACTCGCGAGAAGAACCCGGACAGGCCTCCCGAGAGCCGCGAAACTACAGATAGACACTGTTCTACACTGGCCCCTCCCGGGCTTTCCTGTGGTCCCCGGTGAAGATGTTGCCCCGAAACGCCCCAAAAACTCACCACTGCAATCCGGCGTATCGCGCAAGCTGCCAACTTTGCAGTCGCGAGAAAGATTAGCGGCACCCGGATTCCGTACCCGGTGCGCGACCGAAGAAGACTGACTCGCGAGAATTCAGCGCTCGTGGTGTACTCCGCGAAAGCGGCTATCCTTGCTGTTGAATCTAGCGTTGCGGGTTCGACTCTCCCGGGCGGTGGGTTCGCGCTTCCTCGGTTCCGCAATCTTGCCCTGCTGCTGTATCACGGGCAGAAGGCGATCTCTGTTTTGGATCGAAGGCTCTCTTTTTCTCTCCCAGTTTGCGAGCATCCTCCCGGTCGGTCGAGCCGCTTATTCTCGCGTGTGCCCAATCACCGAAAGGTGGTAAAACTGACATGCCGCCTATTGCCGACCAGCCGGTCAGTTGGGTTTTATCCCATTTCCATTCAAAGACAGCCTCTAGTCTCCATGTTCCAACAACTGGCAAGTTCCATCGCCCCGACGTTTGGTGAAGAACATTTCCCCGGTGTTTTACTAAGAGCCAGCCATTAAAAATCCGAACGCACTCGGGGCTATGATTTTATGGGCCCGCGTTCGTAAACTATCCCACAGTTTTCCCAAGGAATTTGACATCACATTTGATAAAAAACCCATCAGCACATGGTAAACGTGGCATGTTTGCCGTGTGTTTCAGCATGTATTCAATTAGCGCCACATCGCATGCCTTTGGGACCTTTCATGGTAGCTGTCGAGACGATTACATTCTATCGAGCATAACAATTGTCGGTGGCACTTAATCTCGCCCCACTCCGGTCCGGCCTTTTTCGCATACGTCGTAGGTCCTAACGAAGACATTGCAGGCCGGAGCTCGGAAAAGCCTCTTCTCTCATGCACGACAAGTTAAATTACGTGTGAACATTTTTTGTTACACTTAGCCTTCCGCCTTCCATCGTTTTTTTTTTCGCATGCAAAGCGTGCAGTGATAAGGGATCGCATTAGTGCACGTAAGGGCCCAGCTCAATGATACCTGCAAGCAGAAGGGAGTAGAAGCGAGGGTTCGTTGCGGAGACGACCGTACTTCAAGTTGGCTTTATGATGCTTTCCGAAACGACGACAAAGGCTGGTTAGTTCTTTGGCTTTCGACCTTCTCTGACGCAGAGTAGCGGTGGCTCACTAGCAGCACGTGCAACGTGGAAGTGCAACGGAAATGCAAATCACCGTAGGCTATTCGATTAAATGGTACAAATGTGGCTCCGTGCATGCCAACCCACAAACCTAGGATAATACCTGTGTGTACTGCTTTCGAGTTGCCAACCGTAACGTGTTATTATGCTATTACACCACAGTCGGATGTTGTGGCATTCATGTTTCGCATAAAATAAATCGCTAAATAGAAAACTACCGGTATTTGATCCTGCTGGAATGAGCAGTTGTGCACTTTATTGTATAAGAGATCCATCGTGGTTTAGTAGCAGAAAAGGGTCATGTAATTCAACGGGGAAAACTGAGCCAACGAACATCAACGTGCTAGAAGCAAAAGGGGCGTTACACGGACGAGGATGTTATTATTGACCAGAATCGCATATGTTGTATAAATCACGTCCTTCTACTAGCTTTACTGTCGCTGCTGCCGCTACTACTATTGCCATTTGCTTTGGATGAAGATGGTGAAGCACTTTCCATACAGAAGGCGCCACAACCATCGGTAACGTCCGGTTGCTGTCGCTGGCGAATTCGCTGTAGTAAATTTTCCTTCCATTCTTCTTCCGGTACACCATGAGCCCAATCAGGTACGGCCGTGGTGGGTAGTTTGATTCCAGCCATAACGGTCACTATCTGCAAATGAAAAAAGAATAAAAAATTGTACAAGACTAAACAAAAACAGAAAAAGAAGTAGAGTAAAAGAATTATGCAGCGGAGCTGTTTTTAGCATGGCATAATGAAGGACATAGCCTTGGAAACCGGAACTGAAATGGTAATGTTTTACGGTATGGAGTAAAATAAAACAATAAACAAAAAGTGTGATCGTACAGGATCGCTTGTAAATATAAATGTTTGTTTGACCAGTATGCCGTTAAATAGTTTTTTCTTTTGCTCTCTATTCAACAATTGTTTCTGACAAAGTTTACGACACTCGTTTCTGATATTGTTTTCATTAATATTCAAATAAATGGTTTAATGTTGTAACAAAAACCAAACATTTAAGCTTCTGAAAGTGTTTTTTGTTTGACCAACCTCTGCTGCTTTAGAGGAATCTATTTCGATACTTAGTTCATCGGGTCTTGGCGCATTCCAGACATCAATATTGCATAGTTCAGAATTTAGACTGCTGTTTTGATCTACTGTTGATGATTCATCTTCATTTATTGTTGCGTCTGCTACAGAATCTGTTTCATTTTCTGTTAGAGATGTTCGTCGCTGAAAATGGTTCAATTCGTCCATATTTAAGGGCTGATATCCTGCATATCTATTGCCATTTACTATCGATTCGTTGTCACTTTCGTCTTCGCTAAATCGTTCTGCTCTTATTGTGTTATGTTCATCCATTTTAAAGTTAGTGTCATCCTCCGGCTGACCCGGTAAATCAGGAAGTCCCATAGTCTGAAAATATATGTTTTATAAAACAGAAAATGACTCAATGACACGATATGTTTAATTAACAAATGAATTATTCAAATCAAATCTTTATTGAGATATCTAGTCAGCCTTTTTTTGGAATTTTAATCACTAACTGTTCAGTCACCAAGATTGTAAGAAGTTTTTCACTTTTTGTGATAGAAACAATGTTGCCACAAATATTGCACATTTTACAGGAAGCTGGAGCGCATGGTAAGAAAATATTTGTTTTCAGTGTAAAAGTCATTAAAATCCTGCTATACGTTTTAGTTCCTTTGGAGCACATATGCAGTAAAATAGAACAATCAAGCGAAGGAAAGTTTTACACTTCCAGTAATAAAATACTGGCATCAGTTTTAAACGTTCTTGATCAAGCTATAGACTTCGGATTCATTGTTAGCGATTCTAAACGGAGGAACTTCAAAATTAGCGTTAATTATTTATCTCCCGAAAACTACCGTTTCGAAAATCAGTTACGGATTTTGAACGATGACCTAATGTTACATGGATTGCAGAAAACTCTTGTGCAGTCTAATGATAGCTCCGAAACAGACCTCGAAGAGAACAGAGAAAATGAAGAACGATCATACGATTCTGACGATGAACGTTCACCAACGCCGAAAAAGGCCAGAAAAGCAGTGAAACGACTAAAAACTAAATCGACATCGAAGAAAAAAACGGCAAGCTATAAATTAAGGTTATATTCGGCAGGATCCACACCAAAAAAATTGTCAAAAACCAAATAACTATATCATGAGCGAAATTATTAGAATTACTTGAACAATAAATCGAAAAGCAAAATGAAAGAATCTAGAGCTTTAATGTTATAAAAGCATTGTATTTTCACTATAACGCTCAAGCTTGTTTGGAGTGTATTAGCAAAATGATTTACATCGTAGCAACCACAACAGACGATGGTAACGGGCTTTTTTTGGACATATTAACAGGGGTGTTGCTATAGTGAAAACAGCAATCATTACGAATGAAACAGTTCGCGGTAGACGAGTTTCATCATGTCGTTGGATAGCATGAAGCGTAAGTGTTTGAAAAAGAATCCCAATTTATTCGCAATAACTATTCATTTTCTAAATTGTAGAGATAAAGGTACAGCTATCGAACATCGAGCGCAATTATCGCACATTGCAGTCTGAATATAACTGGAAGCCTTTATCGGAGACATTCGAAAAATTTAGAAAGCAGCCTCCTATCCAATTTGATGAAAAGGCTGGGCTAACTCACCGTGCCGAGAGACTGAATTACATCAAATCCTCGCAACCAAAGCTGGCACAAGATGTGAAAATTAAATTAAAGCGTTACAGAAGCTCAAATGAAACACGAAACGTTTTGATACCGGCTGAATCGTTTCGATATGATTATAATTGCAACAAACAGGTTGAACGCGCTAAGAATATTATATACACTAATGCGAAAGGATTTACCAGATTAGTAGACCCATATATCAGTACAACTATGATTGATATTGTACCGCACGAGAAGCTTCGACATGATACGGTTACATTTTGGAACTGGGAGGAAAGAGAAGAGCGCAAAAGAGCTCCTAAGGATACTGCTCCTCTACAACCTCGTATGGTAGTCCCTGTTTTCAAGCACAAACTTCATAATGGTTTCATTAGTGAGATGCAGGCAAGTTTTGTGAAACCTGTCGAGATAGAATTTCGTCTAGATCCAACAATCACGCATCCAATCGTACTAGAGTCTACCGATCATGCCAAACCTGTAACGGAGAGCTCGACCTACGGAGGCAATAAAAATTGTGCTTCCATACAAAAACAAAGAAAATATGAATGATAGGCCAAGTGAATAACTAAACATTGGGTTTGACATCAATAAATTTCATGGATTTTCTATTGAGATAAGTAAAAGTTTGCTATCTATATTCCATTAGTATCAGCTCCAATGCTTGAATAATGCAGCAACACTTTTGATAATAGCTAATTGTTCCTGAAACATACCGCGTTTACACTACTTTAATGGTACTGGGAGTTGTTTTTATTATAATTTCACCGAATTGTATTTCCACTATAATGTTGCAAATAGAAAATTGTTCAACAACAAATCTGCTGACTTCTACGTCGCAAACGTCAGGACTTTCATGAATGAAGTGTCTAGTCGTTTTTCGAATTTGACATTAAACAACTCCATAGTCGTTATATTACAAAAATAGCAAGCAGGTTAACATTATTCCATGTTATAGTAATAATTTATACAATTCACAAATAGGAGAAAGAAAAATATATCATCCATCTATAAAGTTTGAAAATAATAAATAGAATACAAAATAAACCTTTTCTAATTCATGCTTAGATTTCAGCAAATTTATGCAACCAAGAAAAAAATTACTTTTAAAATTGAAACTATTTTATTGTTCATTAAACGGCAATAACATTCATGCTAACTGATCAAAACATTTAACATCAAGAGTTTTTTTGCACGTGTCACTAAAAGCATTTTGTTCCAGATGAAGTTTATGATACAAATCGTCCGGCACGTCGACATAGGTACGGTCAAGTCCCATGGAAAATATGAAGTCCCGTAATTTGTTTACATTTACAGCATCATTTGCACTTGACCATACCGTGAAGGTTACATTATTGGTGTCTTTCAAGCTACAATACAACCGAATCATGTTTTTCACACTGTTGGCTACAATTCCGCCTCGAACGGGGAAAGTGATAGGATTCCCGGCTTTGTCGATTCCATTTGCACGAATCGCGTTGACCATTTCATCTACTTGTGATCCCAAGTAAGAGCCATCCGTAAAACCTTCTCCCCAACGAGTGGTCCAGCCAATAGAAAGCGTTGCTTTACCGAGCTGTTTAACTGCGGAAAAGAATCGCATAGGATCTACTGGCACGGTAGCGGTGTTTTCTAC
The DNA here is from genome assembly GCF_943737925.1 of Anopheles nili. Classification (NCBI taxonomy): domain Eukaryota; kingdom Metazoa; phylum Arthropoda; class Insecta; order Diptera; family Culicidae; genus Anopheles; species Anopheles nili. The sequence goes on from NC_071292.1 coordinate 761,832, forward strand.
CGGTCCTGCTAGAATATCTGCGTTGATCCAAGTGTCAAATGCGTTCATATCGTAAGTTCTGCGAATAATATCGATGGACTCTTCAAAAGCACCGATTGATTTGAAATCTAGCTTAACGCCCTTTACTTTTGATGAATTTATGATTGCCTCTTGATTAAACTGCATTATACGCTTTAAGAAAGTTTCGAGTGATAAATCAGAAACCGTAGCTGGTGGATGCGCCATAATAGGTATCTCATATTCTTTGGCTGTATCATCCTTTAGGTATCCAAGAGAGATATCGGCTTCGATAAACTCAATGTCACCTACAATGTAAGTTCATAATGCATGGCACGGTATGATAGACATATGTTAATCACTACATACTTTCGAGTACTCTAGATAGAAATTCAGCATCATTTACAGCATGGGCCCAAGTTATTTTTGTCAGATTTGCTTTACCATCTACGACACTACTGTTACTTAGTGAGGATAACACTGAAAAATTAAGAAAGTATATTGAAAATAAAAGAGAAATCATAAGCACAAACATAAATTCTACATGCGTTGAAGAAAAAACAAGCTTACCCCAGAATAAACATATTACCAAGAAAGACAACATTCTTAACACTCTGCCTCCCGAAAGTATGCTATCAAATAATCCCAATGAATCTGGTTTTGTCTATGAGGGCCGTCTTTTTATGGCTACTACAGCTATTCTTATCTATTTGGTGCAACTAAGTTACGGCTCTGGTGTATTGTTGTTGATAAAGCTTAATTACTTACTTTATGGTTTGGATTTTACCAGTTGTTCGATTTGGATTATCTGATCATATGCGAGATTAGACACAGGTTCTTATGAAACATACTACCAAATATAAACCTTAAAATGCCACAGATGTTCACTTTCTGTTGATGCAACACGATTCTTCGAAGTATTCTGAAGAAAAAAGGAGTGTAGTAGAGATGTTGTTCAGTTGCGACGAACAGTCATCCTATATTACTATACGTTTGGAGGAAATAAATAATGTAATATACAAAATCTAGATTATACCACAAATACGTACTTGAAAGATATTTTTGCTTTTAAAATACCAAAACTACAATATACATAACAAAGTTTGGCAAAAATGCGTCCTATGAACATAAACAATACTCATTGATATATGCTCGATTACACAGCTCGTTAATTTTGACGTTCTAAATGCCAAACAAGAAAAGTCAGCCAACCTGTTGCTGCAATTTGAAAACAATTCGAATTTATAGTAGTATTAGCTTTTTGAGTAATGAATGAATTGTTAATTACATATGTTGAAAGATATTTGTATTAATCTGCTCTATTTCCTATATACATACAATGGACTATATACGTAATACTAAAAGAAAAAAAACTGTGGAATTTGAATCTAAATGACAACCGTTTTCGATTTTAGCAAGGGGGTGGTTTACTGCTTGATATAAAATAATAAAATCCAAGAAAATTAAGTAAAAAATAGAACAAAACTTTGTCTTTTATTAAATTTTAATTTTTAATTCGCAATACAGACCGAGGTGATTTAGCTCTGATATTATGCTGAAGTTGATCCATCTATTCTCTATTAAGCAATGATCTGATGATAAAAATTTATAGTTTTCATATGATCTTGATTGTTATCATTCATACCTGCATGAAATTTAATGTACATCACGGAGCATTCTCATAGTTTTCGTATCATAATTTTCAAGTAGCGCAGGTTTTGACAAAATAGCTTAAATCCACTAGAATCATGGCTGCTAGGCATGTCGATAAACCAGAACGCACACGCTTCATCGATCATGGTGTCACGTGCTAAAGGATGTAACTTGTTTCTATCGAAAGTTTGGAATTTATAAAGTTGCTCAGTATTGCTAAAAAGCCGCATATATCCACTAGGCGAACCAATGTTTTTGATTGCATATCGATCATCCTGGTTGTCGATCTCGAAATGGTTGTAAATACCAAAGTTTTCTTCACTATTAATTGATAAAATGAAGGCGATCTCATATGTAGAGCCATACGTTAAAGCATGTAGACGTTTGAGTCCAATGAAATGTTCTCCATCAGGCAAGCCGAATCCTTGCTCATAGGAGTGCCATGTGCGGTTAAAAATATTGTTATTTTCGTTATAGCGATTGTAGACAACTAGCCACCCGCCGTCTTTGAAGGACTGATTGCAGTACACGTTGTATACTGGCCCGGCACAAATTTTTAACGAAAATATTCCCGACTCGTCAGAGTGCACTTCATTGCAATCTGTTATGATTTTCCTCCCATCACATGTCTGCGAAATGTTCGTCAAATTGTTCACTACAGCTGTTAATGTTTTAACTTGAAGGTTGAGCGCTCTTATCGTATTGTTGAGTTGATTTAATTTGCTGTACACATCAGCCAGTTGAAATGCTGCATCTGATGAGGAAACGTTCTTTACGAAATCCACCTGTTCTGCTGTGGTGCATGTTGAGATCAACAGCAAGAGCGCGCAAATGTAAAGTATTTTAACTGTACTTTTACCTCTTCGCATGATTGCAACTTTCAAAAGTTATGCGTAGACTAAAACTTTGCTATTCATGGAGCGCTTATTGTTTCCGAAGTCGTTATCAATCGTACGTGTATTTTATTTTGACATTCTACTATCAGGCAAGGTCACGGATTGATACGGATAGACGAGATGCATGAAATTCTATGCAAATAAATTATTCTTTGTAGCAGTTTAAAACACCCGTTCAAGTCGATCCTTCTATAGGTTATCCTCCAGTCGATTACATTACTAATGTTTGCTAGTCTTTAGCGGGGAAAAATCTCTTCTGATGATTTCGCAGATGAAAAGAGAAACAATTGGGTCAAAGGAAATAAAGGCGAAACGTAAACATAGCTCGTTTCCCGCCCTTTTGATCCACGCATTACGGGTTTAAATTGAGTCTGGTGTCGTGTTGTAGGATTTGCGATAAACAACGCGAAACGCGTGGATTTCGTAGCGGTAGGACAAGAATTTAAAATTAGATTAATGAAGGCAGCAACTCTAACGCTTGTAAAGTGTATGGTGTAGTGCTGTGCCACAAAGTGCACTACAGAGGAAGACCACTGTTCGATCGGATTCGAGCTAACATCGTGACGCGTGCAGTGCGCAAGTCCCAGCCGTATGGCTCGCGTACAGCGGCTCGTTCGATCTTTGCGCGTTGCGTAGCATCGTAGTCGAACTCGTGATCTCGTCGGGAGAAGTCGTGAAAATCGTGTGCACTCGAGGAGCCAAAACCAGCAACTACACCGGGTGTATCGGATTTGGCACAGTTTTAAGGTCTGAATAGCTTGTAGTATTTTTTTTTAGTTTCGCCGTTCACTGCGAAGACCGGCAAGTGTTTTCCATCAACGTAGCAGGTGTAGGTTAATCGCTACGACTAAGGGAATTCTTATGACGTTTTTTCTTGGAAATATATTTTACGCACGAATGTGTCTTATATGAAGTACTAAGTGTGTGTGAAACGTGGATAGTCCTTCGAAGAACGATTAGCGGCAAAAGTTTGTACGTACAGCGTATGAGAGTCGGTGGAGAGTGAAGGCTAATTAAAGAACTTTGTTTCGCGTTACGCATGAGAGTAAAAGGAAGGCAAAGTGAGTGAGTGTACTTTTCTATGCTAGCGGGAAAGAAAGCAAAGTAATTTAAAATTTTTGTAAATTATCAGCTTATTTATGGGAAGTATACATAACCATGCAATGGCTGCTGCGATCTGGAATCGAATCATCAAAAAGTTACCCATGAAAAGATCCACATTAAGTAACCTTAGCGATATTTTGTATGGTTACATAATAGAGAATGAATGTTGTATCGATTCGAGTGAGTGAAATGTGCAGTCATATGATTAATTGTGTTATTTTTTAACGAAAGGAAATATTGCGTTTCACGTTCTGTTGTTTTTGGTGTAAGTGAAAATGCGTATAGTGTATTTATGTGTATAGTTTTCCAAAGCGTTCCATAGCAATAAAGTACTATCGAGCAAGATTGTGTCCCCAAAAGATCACCATGCTTGCAAGTGAAATGTGCTAGAACAAATCGTTTTTGCATTTGAATCTTCTCCAAGTTACAAAAATCGCGACTCGGTCCAACCAACTGACACCCCGACCGATCGTAAGACCGAAATGATCATCAGTTCATCGTCTATTTTTGGAAGTCCACCTAATGGGCGGATGCGTTCGTGGAGGCAACAAAAAATCATAACGGCATACAGGGACACATTGAAAGCAACAGATAACACCGAGAAGGCGGCAAGGTTCCTATGGTGCATGGTTCGTCGGCAGGCGGCAGTTGTCTGACTTGCGGAAAAATTATTTATAAGACAGGAAAACGTTATTCTTCACGTTGTTCGCTTTTTTGGGGCTCTCTGCAGTGACCATCTGCGACGAGAGCGGCGATCTTTTCCGCTGCCAACGATTGAAGGATGGGTGTCTAGAAAAGTTGCGTAGGACTTTCTCGAACTCGTTACATGACTTTGGTACGGACTCACTGCGTGCGCTCACGTTTTGCGGCATTGAAGTTTGCAGCCGCTCGGCTGGCTAACATTTTGCGCACAAAATATTGGTGCTCCAACACGGCCAAGTCGGGTATGGTGTCCTTGCCTTTGCAGAGGATTTCGTTATATACCATGCGCCTCCACTGGGTTGAACACATGGCGTCGAGAGACGGATGGGTTAAACCAACTGGCTTGTCACAAATGGCCAACATCCGAATCGACGCACAGCTTCGAGCTATAGATAGCAAACGAAGAGACGATGCTGAAGTGAGGTGGGACTATTTCGAGAGTGTAGGATAGAATTGATGATATGTATTTATTTATAAAAGCGCAAGGAAACAGCGTAAGGGTGCTGATGTCTGCCCGTGGTTTAAATTGCGATACATGCTAATTTTTGCAGCGAGCGTCAGAGAAACTGTTTAATTGTAATGAAGCATTACTCACAGAAAGGAGCGAGAATAGACCCAATCGTGCAAACAGGAGTGTTTCATCAAGCTGCATATGTTTCTCGTCGCAAAATACCATGTGGTATGCACAGCAGTATGGACGGAAAAACATAAATTTGTTTCTTGTGCCAAGCAGCCTGGCAGTATTTTAAACGTAGCGTAAGGCAACAGGCGAAAACAGCAAAATCTGCAGTGGAACTGCGTAGAGATCCGGTATGGCATTGTACGTGTTATGCAGTCGTATTTAGCACACCACAATGTACGAGTAGATGTTTTTAAAGTAAACAGACGTCAGCTGCATGATAGATGGTTTATTAATACTTCATTTGGTCGCCGCAAGAGTGCAAGCGGGCGCGTCCAATGTCTGCTTTGAAGTAGTAGCCTTTTCCTGGAGTTTTAGAGTATCTTGTTCTTGGCGAAACACAAATCACATAAATGCTTAATTGCACATATTCCCTAGTAAATAACGAGTATCGAAAAATGGAATAAATTTATCGAAATTCCAATGCAATTTCTTATGTTCGAAAACTTGTCACTAGTAGACCCTAAAAATAAATTTTCCTCTTGCCCTTTAGATTGTGAACGCCCACGCTAAGCGTTGAAAAGGTTTTAGGGTGGTATAGAAGAGAAATCTCAAGTGTTCCTCATTTTTCATTCCGTTTCGAGGCCAATCAGATTCTACATATTAGCAAACAAACGAGAGCGTTAATTAAGGGTGTTCAAGATTTGAGCGCATTTAATTTGACCACTTACCACAGTGCTCCCCACATGTGCTCATTAGGTGTCACATTCAAATATGAATCTCGAAGACCACCATCTGCTTCAGCTTAAATTAATGCATTATGCAATCTGGAAAATCAAGAAAACATATTGCCCTACGAAATAGGCAACAAAATTCGAGCGGTAGCCGTCGTGTACTAAAATTAAAACAGACTTTAACTGCTGTTTCTCTTGTCGTAGAGATCACACGATGGTGGCGCTTTTGCAGGCGAAATTATTATTGCAAATATCTGCGTCATGTATACACGACCCATACGGATGGTAAAACCACAATGTTTTTGGTTCATTGGAAGATAGCAAACATATACAAACAGTCTTAATGTCATTTGATAGGTAAAGAATGCTTCAACCCACGTTCCGCACCTTGACAATCGTGATTTTATGTGTCGCGAGGAAAAACGGGTATGATATTCGATCATTCTCAATGGAATCCAATCGGCGTGGTTGTGATGATCATGCTGGAAATTGAAACCGCTGGCATGCACATGTATGCACCGATATACGCAAAGGGCAAACGAGAAATTTTGCAATCGGAATGTCGACTGTAGCAGGTTATAGCTGGGATGCAGGCTTAATTTACAACTGACTCATTGAAAAACATGATGTCTGCTTGCATCATCGCTGTGCAGCAAGGGATGGGGTTTTATTCACGCTGATTGCTTTGGGCGGACTGCGAGAAAAAGTGAACATTCAGGTCATCGTTCAGCTGTTCCATGTACATTTCGGTGCACCAAATAGCTGTGAAATACAGTTTGAGAAGAGCTGCTCTTGCCCTCGTTGCATTTATCGCTTGTCGTAGCAAAGTAGGTAAAATTTACGACGTATGCGATTTGGGTTGGTAAAAAAGAAGGGCAAAGCGTTCTCGAGAGAGATGTTCATCGCATAAAATATATTTTTTGAATGATATTGCTCTCGTTGTGGGAATCAGAGAAAAGATTTATTATCAACCCCAATATTTGATCGTGGCGTGACATAGATTTTTGCTTTAGAATAAAAAAAAAAGGTTTCTATAATTGATCATACGATTATTATACGTTCAGAACTGTCGGTAAATTAAGAAGGAGAGTAAAAACAAGTTTCAATAAATTAATAAATTTGGTAAATAATTTTACGTTAGTTTTGTTCGAACAATTCAAAAAGTCTGCTCGGTTTCGTTACTTATATAGTTCAGGCGCTATATTGTGAATATGTGAACAATAAAATTTGAACAGAAATTCTTTAATGTGCACCGGATGGACCTTAGAATAGACATCTGGCCTTACACGTTAAGCAGGTGTAGCCCCATTTGTAGTTCGGAATGCTTGAAATGTTGACTCAAGTGCTTTTAGATCCATCGAGGTTAAAAGTGATGAACCATGCCCTTCTGTGGTATAGTCTGGCCTTTAGTGGCAACCTGTCTAGAGAAGACCAGATGGCTTCTTTTGGCTCTAGGTTGGGCTTGTTATCAGATGGGTTTTTTCCTAAAAATAAATTTCAACTACCATTGAGGGTGCTATGATGGTAGCGAGCTATTTTTAAATAGACCAATCTTTTGCCATGGTGGTTTTCACGCTGTTTTTTGGTCTCCCGCATTTCCCCGACATTGATTAACCGTTCATTGTCACGATGAATCGCCAAATATATTTATTGCGATCGTTGATCAGCAATAAATAAACACAGGCGATAAAGACAGAAAACGTTTCACGAACATAATATGAAAGATGGGTGACGTAATTGACTAACTTAACGTACATTCTTATTTGGAAGTAGAATGGCTAGTAATTTAATCAATATACTTGCTATTAAAACTCTTGATGATGTTAATGTAAAATATTGTAGCAAAATTTGACTTTTATAATAACCCTTCAATTCCCGAAAATGTGTTATCAGGAGTGGTGTCAGGGAATGTAATGGAGGCGCCTGGTGTTTTGAAATAAATTAGTCATATATCTTTCTACTGCTGTGAAATTGTAACGAGCAAAACAGGAAAAACGTTAAGCTGTTGAATGTAAAACAATTGAAAATTGTATAACCATTTCTGCTGGTTTGACTTTCGTATCATCGGAATGGTATCTTTTTAGACGCTGTGAATTTTTCGGGATTAAGCTGCAGCTCATGCGGTGGATAAAGAGAAGTAAAAAATCAGACATCAGTGTCTATTTGTATCTCTCAGCGGCGCCAGTTTAATGACATTTAATTTATAAACTTTGAGATCATTGCTTTGCCAATTTATCTTATGACCGAGGCTTACATATGCTATGGATATCGCGGCCTCTAGCGTAATTGAGTTTTATATTTTGACTATCTTGAATGAAACTGCTTCGTTGTAAGATGGCAAATGCTTCGGTGATGAAAATGTTATTTTATCCTGCCCTTGGTATTGTCTTATTCAAAAAATAAAAACAACATCACAATCACTCTTCTTCAGCTGAGAGTAATAACCATTTAGGGTAACCATTTCATTAACTGCAAGGGAAAACGAGAATGTACCTGTCATTCAGTCCATGATGCTTTTTCATAAAATGAATTATTCAGAAATAGTAGTCTGTACACAAAACAAGTCGTAATTGCCATCAGTAAAACATCAGGATGCCAGTGAATGGGAGGGTACTTCTAACATACTGACTGTTTGTCACGTTTTGGTAATTTAATTTATCAGCACACGTTTTTAAAGATCTGCCTCATGTTCTACCCAGTATGATGTAATGTCATGCTATATTGCAAAAATGCATAAAAACAGATGAAATTGTGACACATTATTAAACACTCAATACCTCGACAAGTCACGTTCAAAGCGAACTTGAGGCGGTAAAGATGGAATAATTGGAATGGGTTTATGTCAGCTGACGCTTGAAAAAACCCATGGTCTGAGAATTATTGTCGAAGCACGCATCGAGAAAAAAATAGGGTTAGGTAGTGTTGCACGATTTAGCGATTTTCACGTTTTTATACTCAATGCTCCTATTTTGTTGCGCTATCGTAACAAATCTGAATTTTGAAAGCTGTCCCAACATATAAAATAAACTGGTGTCAGTAACTAAACTATAATGGGTGATATACCAAGTGTAAGATTTGCTGGGATAGTAGGATTAATGGGATAAATATGTTGGTTGCCGTGAGTTTGATGACATAGCGGCCACCTGTCTTGCGGCCGGGTTGTATGAGTCTTTTCTCCGTCCATCGGTTACGCATCCGTTCAACTTGCGAAACAGTCGCAGGGACCTTACATCATTGGGAACAGGAGTTGCTTGCCATAACTTGCTCGGTTATTAATATACTTTCCTTATGCCCGAGCCTTTCCAAACCATGGTGCCCCATGTGTGATTCGTTTTTTATTTATTTCCTTGAAAACAGTTCGTCGGATGGTGTGACAAGATTGAAGTGATTAGTTCCGTTCGTGCCAGCAAAAAATAAGTTCCGACAGTGATATTTTGTGTTGGGGTGATCGTGGTCGAATTTCTGGCCACTGGTGGACTTCAAGTGTCCATTTGGCCGGCCAACGGTGTGAGTGGGTGAGAAAGTGAGGGTGAGTGTGTGCAGAAAGTGTGGGTATTTTTAGCAGGCCTATCAAGGAAAAAACCAAAGGAAGCTTAACGCCTGCGAGAAGGTGCAACCATGTCCGGTCCGCCGAACATTAACAACAACCAACTACCACCCGGTGCTGGTGGAGGAATACCTGGAGGAGGCGGAGGCAGTGGAAGAGGATGGATGCGGACGCCACCACCCACGTACTTCCGTTCGCCTTCACCTTGGGTGCCCCCTGGTTCAGCTCCACCCAGGCAAAATTCACCCATTTCGGTACCGCGATCAACGGACGGTCCACCGACGTCACGTGGACCAACTGAGTTCGTCTATCAGCATCCGAGCTCGAGTGCTAGCGTCGGAGCGCCTAGCTATGCGGCACAACAACAGCAATCGCAATCACTAAGCCACCAGTACAGCAGCGAACGAGCAACATCTTCAACATCTGTCCGTACGACGACTAAGAAAATGGGACCAGTTGAGACTCCCTCGCAGGAGTACCAGATGCAGCGTCCGATCCCGTCAGCCATGACTCCGACTCACTTTGCGGCAGGCGCATCTCACTACCGTCCTGTGTCGCCTGCCGCTGTTGCACCTCATCCGTATCCGCAGTACAGCTCGGCCATGTCCCCGGTTTCTTCCCTTTATCGGTCTATGACACCGCACAGCGTCACCAGTGGCTACGGTCCTACGGTCGACTACCATCCTCTTCCTGCTCAACAGCAGGTGCGTCCGGGGTCGACTCAAAGTTCTGTCTACGGTGGGGCAACCTATCACTACGGTCCAGCGGCAGGGTCAGGCTACTCTTACACGCCAGTTGGAGGACAATCTCAGTTCGTAATTTACGATTATGGTGGTGAGGTTGGACCATCCACGGCGGATATCATAGCCGCCCAATCGCAGGACTATGTCGATGAGAAGCTGGCCGAATATCAAGCTACTATCATGCTGTTGCAGGGTAAGTCATATACGATGCATGCCCTTGTATGAAATATATACCACAAATACATAGAGCCAGCAGGAAGATATCTGTGAAGCATTTCACATAGATTTCATTCACAATGTGTGAAAGATACATTTTCGTGACGAAGCATAACTTTTCGAGTTTTTAAAACGAGCGAATTTGCTACTCCCGTACCTGTGTGTCGTGCCTTCTTTGACGTCATTTCAATGATCGTAGTGATCGTAAAGTAAACGAGCGCAGCGTCTATTTTCTGTGTGAGAAATAGGCACATGGGATGAATATTGTGAGCCGGCTGTCCATCAAGGCAACACAGCTGTCAACGGTCAGGGTGATGGGTTATTTCAAGGAAATGGATTGAGGACTGTGAAAGGTATTATATTAACGATATTAACGAATAATGTTGCTGTTTTCGGAACAGAAAGATAGTTCTGAACTCCTATTCCATTCCAGTAGTTGAAGTGATATTTTGCAATCTGTATATGATGTTATGTATTCGGTTACGTATTCACTGCACATGCAACGTGTGGTAAATTAACATGGGTCACATATATGTTGGAACTGGGTATATCGATTACACAAATACAATTATTTACATAATTGCCATATATTCCTGTGTATCGTAAGCTGACACGTACTTTAGAGATTAGAATTTGCAGCTCCTTAACGAATCCAACTGCTGACGCTTAAACAAAGTGGGTATAGGTGATGCAAAACTTTAAAGCCGTTTGAGCAATGAATGTAGTAGCTGATTACTGTATTTCCGTCCAGATAATCTGAATGACGAGCAGCAAGTTGTTTTCTTTATATTTCAATCGACTTACACGAGCACATCGACAACAAGTGTTTGATATGAGTGGAATATGGTTGCGGATCGAGCGAGCGCAAGATCGTTACTGCTTGAACTATCTTGACCTTTATAAGAGGCTGGTGACATCATAGTGAACAAAATTGATTATTCTCTATGGCGTTGAAATGAAAAAGGTATTGAAATTTTATTATTACATTACATTTTTCATTTTATTATTACATTACATTTTTCTATGCCATACCTATAGAATCTGAAACATCGTAGTGGTTAAGTACTGGAATGGTATATAAAACTTCCTCTCTGTAAATACAGCGGTGTTCGCAGCGGCATCCACATCGGCGAGTAAAAGAGCTAGCTAGTGCTGTGGTTCACAAAAGTGGGTCACGGTAAAAGACGACAGTACCAAAAAAACCTCTTGATGACGACATTATGCTGGGTGTCTGTGCTGTTGCTGTTACAAGGGGTTGGAACGGGTTGTGGAAAGGGAATGTAGCGTCTGGGAGCGTCTGAGTGTTTTGTTGATGAAAGCGAAAGTAAACAGACAACACGCGTACGCTCGGCATTACGGAGCGCGTGGATTTTTGTGCGTCGACGCTGAGAGAGCGAGAGCGAATTGGCCACGACGCAAAATGTAAACAACCCGAAGTTTGACAGCCGGTATTGCGAAGAGAAGTTGCGCAAAAGAAATCTCTTGCATACCCTTTTGAGAGACTGTTCATCAACATTGGGTTTTCCCGATTCTTTTTATTACACAATTTTTTTGTTTTTATTTATTATTATTCAAAATATTTTTTTCTATTTAAACAACATAGAGCTGTGTCAAAAGATTTAAGTTGCTGGTGCTGGATTTGTAAAAGGCTTTTATATGAAAAATGCATAATTTTATTTTTCATATTAACATTAAGCGAGATGCACACGATAGTGCATCTTTCACTCTGCTATAAATATCACTCTGCATATGAAGATATTAGAAACATTAATTATATAGCATCCCCTGTATATTCGTTTTGCTGTAACCATTCGCTACATTACTATTACGCTTCACATATTTCTTCTCTGTTACATTACGTTCCGCTACAGCGTAGGATATTCTTTGATGCCGTCATGCGTAATAGCGACTTGTGACCGTGACTTGGCCTCTTTGGTGAATTGTTTGCCCATTGAATTTACAACTTAGACGAAATGGTTGGCCTGTTGCAAACTAAGCAAAAAGTTAACAAAAAAATATTGTTTAGAAAAAAATCCTTTTAATTCGTGCAAGCTCTGTAATATGAAGTGCTAGAAGTTCGTGCAAGTGTAATTTGAAGTGCTAGAAATAACAGGAATACTACATCGTCGTCTATATCTGTCAGTAGACTGAAAAAGTTGATATTGTGTTGCGGTTGTGACTACAGCAGCCAGCATCGCGGTGGGATCGATTACTTCAATGTTGTATCAAATCACGAAGTAGAAAATGATACTATCCAATTGGTCAAGGCAAAATAGAAGCTCTACAAAGCTAATGCAGTATGAATAGTTCAAAATCGATGCCCGATGATTATGAAGGTGGTGTTGTTCTTGTTTAAGCTTCGTTGTCGACCACAATGCATTGAAGCAAAAATGAATTTTCTTTTGAATTTCGAATAATCGTAGGCTTTTACGTATTATACTTATGAGTTCGTTTGAACCCAAAACTGCATCGAAAATATAGTGCATGTGAAGGATCTTTTTTATAAAGCAGTGTTTGTTTATGTTTTAAGAAACGAGAGTCGAGAGAAACAAGTGTCCGTGTTTTGTAGGAAATATATCAAGTCCCAACAGTCACTGTGAACCTTATCCCGGGCTTACTCGGTTATGTTTCAGTATCCAAAAAGCAAGAGAAACACATGAAGAAAGGGATAAACACGTGAATGAGTACTGAGGAAAACAATGAAGGAAAATAATTTAATGTTGACGAGGTTGGAAAGATCTGCAGTAATGATAATTTGTTCAGCAAAGCGAGTCAAGATTTGCCCTTTTTTTCGGAGGCAGGTTCGCATCCGGTTTTGATGTGAGAAACGAGTGCGCACGCGAGAGAGAGAGAGAGAGAAAAAAAATCAACCATCAGCTGGAATAAATTAAAAGGCACGATGATGTCATACTTTAACCGCAATGTTAATGCGGCACGTTCAGCACATTTATGAGAATTAAGCGAAGTTTGTAGAGCAATATAGAATCATATTTTAACACAGTTCAGTTGTTGTTTGTTTAAACAGTAATAGTGTAATAAAACACACTACATAAGAGATTCATATCGCGGGTCATAAAGCTAACTGCAAGCAAAACTCCATTTTCTTAACAGCTTTTTCGTTGCACGAAGATCGTGCTAACTCCCCACGTGTATGCCCGCGTATTTCTACTGCGTAGGGAGCAAGTGTTCGATCCATTGTGCATTGTTAGCTGGATGTTGTGTGACCGACATAATGAAAAAAAATATACGTGACACGCACACAGTCTTGTAGCCCTCAGACGGCGCTTATCCAGTGACCTTCGGGTCATTAACGGGCGCTGTGCTGTTGGGAAGGGGTCGCGCTGGTCAGCAGGGGAACGAGCCTCATACTGGCCTCAACAGACCAGAGTCAACCGCTGGAACGACTTGAATGCTCTCTATGCGTGGGATTTTAGGTTTCGCTCAACCGTCATCGAAGGCGGTTCGTGGTGTTCGTTGGTTTGAAGTAGGCTTGCTGCTTAAAAATAAGCGGCATTGGAGCATTCGAGAGGCTTTACTCTGGTTCGCTTGCATAAGCCGTAGAGCCTTTGAGGAAAGGCCCGTCACGTGCCGGTTTTGTTGTACAAACACTGGAGTGAGTCTTTTCTTTGGGTCATTTCCGGCAGTGCCAAAGAAGAACACCTTGCGGACATTCGTCCGCTGGATATTGATTTTTGATTGTTGTTTCGAAATATTTGAATGTACTAAACTCTGTTAAAATATCGTCTCCGAGTATTGCCTAGAGAAGCAATTTATAAATAAATTGTGCCCAAAATGTGCTGTATTGCGTGGAAAAGCCATATGCCTATCGCTTTCGAATTTGCATGACAATAATAACCACAAAGTTTATTGTGAAACTCGAGTGTTAACGCCTGTTTGACTGTGTTGAAGGCGAAACGTATTTTGTGTGGATTTTGAATCAGTGCAACGCGCTTGGTGCTATTGTTTTCGCTGCTGTGCAAAGTGAATTTAAATGCCTTATAATAAACAAGAGAAGTGTCCTTCGTCTGATAAATGGTACTCTGCAGTTTAAGATAATCGACCATGGATAGAAAGCAGCATAATATATCCTCGGTTTCAAACACCTCGAGACCCCTCGGAGAGGACCAAGCAAAGCGACGAAAAATTTCGCCATCCAGCCATTGCGATCGTTCCGGCTCGTCATCTGAAGACGATGAGGACAGCAATGCGGCAGTTAGCCTGCAGCATTATCGAGAGGAAAAAATCCTCTCCATTACAACTACTGCCGGAACCCCGATTTCGCCGGCTCGACGTCCGTTAACAAGATCTGCTACCTCGACTCCAGCTGCTTCTGAAGCTAAAGGGTCTGAAGAACCGAAATCGAACAGTCCCGCTTGGTATAGTACCTACCGCAGCCAGATGCTTCATCGCATGATCGATGTAAAACGAAAATTTAACAGTAGCTTAAACGAGTACGATATTCACATTCTAGAAAAGAGAGGTAAATAAGCCGTTCAACAACTTTCAACAACTTCAACAACTTTCCTCAATTGCTAAGCTATGAGATACATTGAAAACAATATCCCTTTTCCTAAGTATTGAGTTAAATTTTTAATGCTATGTGTGTTAAGGCAATTATCAACGAGGGTGCATAAATTTAGTGTAACAATTTTTGCATGATATTTGATTGAGTTGTTTGATAAATCGTATATTATTTTTAAAACAGTGGATAAAAACACAGGGGTACAGAGAACGTCGAATATTTAGCCTAGTCGTTTTTGTTTAAACTGAATTGCATACAAAATATTGTGTGCTATTGTTGGCCGCCGTACTAGGGAACCGGTATTTGCCGGTAATGCCAAATAGTTCTCCTTGGATTGAAAACAAAAAGCCGGTTCTCGATGCTTATAACCGAGCAAACGTGTTCGATTTTTGTGGTTTTGTGGGGTTTTCTTGTCCCGATGTTTGTGGTAGCCTTGACGTTTAGCCACAGCTCGTGGAGCTATTCTCATCTGCTCATGTTATGCTCGAAAAAGCCGAGAAATCATGAAACAGGTATGATGAAATAAACAGGTCTGATAAAAGCTTTTCAAGATGCACGGCTTTACGCTAGGAATGCATATGCCGTTTTGTTCTACGTGAGGCGTTTTAGTTTGGTAGTTATTTGTAACTTCGCCAAGGAGGAATGACTGTGATTTCAGGTGGGCTTGCGAGTTTATCGATCGACAGAGAGTGGCCTCATAAATCCCTGCAAGTTTATCGCATTTCTCGTATCTGTTTCGAGTGCAAGCGCGTGTAGGTGTGTTATTTTATGAGCACGTAGATAGGAAACTTGAATCACGCTGGAATATTATAAGCGTGATCGTAAGACAAGGCTGCGGCTGGTTTTATTGATATGTTTTTTTAATTTAAACACCAGGAAATGGGGATTTTTGTTAAACATCGTTGGGTGTGGTTATATATTAGATCGTAGGGTTGCAGTTTTTTTTGGCAAAGAGCGAGACAAATTGTACTCTACAAAAAGCATGTAATAAATTTGATGAGCTTTTGACATGGCATACAATTATAATCATTTTTATAAATGATAAATTTATAAATTTTATCATGTTCAATAGGCTTACTTACATACTTACATGCTTGATAAATTTTATCATGTTCAATAGGCTTACTTACATACTTGATGTATTTATAAATATAATTTGAATCCCTTGACCTTTGTAGTAGATTATATACTTTATAACAACTAGTAGAGGGTGTTGCTTTTTTAACTTACCGTACTTCTAATGCAACGTACGAGTGCAATGCACATAATGTTTATTCTGTCAGTGTACGTTAAACACCACGTGGTCACGTGTTGTTTCGTGAGCCTAATGCTAATCGATAGCAGTATCTTGTGATGACCGAGTGAGGTAAATGTAGTAATTCACATGTATTCACACCAATGGCCGTTACTTAAGGTGGTATAAACTTTTTGGATAAGATCACATATTCATTTGCCGGTATACTTCAGTTAGAATTGAATTCAGAACGTAGTTAGCGATAGCAGCCGTATTTTTTTTTAACTTGCGTCTTATAGATGGAAGCATCTTTTAGATGGAGAATTCAGGAAATCCATCTTGGTTTTCTTATTGCAGATGTAACTAGCAAATTGACCGTCAGTAATTTTGTTTGATTACTTATTTTAGACAATTTTGTAAAATATCAAGCTATGATCCAAACACATTTTCTTTTCGCGAATAGGAAATATATAGAAACGCGTGGCCAAATAAATTAGATTCAAAGCATCGTTGCTTCTGAAACAAGCAGTTTTCATCAATTACATGAAATGGGCAGTAAAATTTGTGCAAACATGCAAACCTTGTAATTAAATCAAAAACGGCGTCATTCACGCGATTTAAAAAGAATAAAATCACTGCCATGTAATGGGTGGGTTCGTGAGGTGTACACGGAACGCTTCATAATCCATAGAAAAGGGATATGGAGGTCCTAAAGGCAAGAGGAACCTGGTTGTTTAGTGGAATAATTCAGAAACAAACAACATTCCGGTATGGTTTAAGGTTTTCGTTTCCAAGGTACATGAGCGCTAGGATACGCTTTGTATCGGAATCATACCTTCTTTTGAACGCTAAAAGCAGACCAAATAATGACGAAGGAATTTATTTACTCTGTCTACCATGGTAACGTAAATGACTTACGGAATAGTCTTGCTTGGTTGTAGGAGCTTGAATGCTTGGGTCAGTTAGAAGTGGTCCTTTCGAGAAGAGAGTAGTTTTTCGTGATGATATAGTGAAATTTTGGGCTGATTTTTAACTCATTAGCCAACAGCTCATTAAAGTTAACTGATCTCCAATAGTGTAATTCGAGTTTTTTATCACCATAAGGAATAGACTTCAGTGAAATTAAAAAGAACAAGTAATTTGAGTTCTTGAGAACTAAGTTTATATTCAATTTTGGCTAAACTATTTGAAATACAGTTATGACTGCATATAACAATTTTCTTTCGAAAGGGTTTTACGCTGGCTGATTATTCATTTTTTTTATTTTTATTCTTTAATTCTGTAGATGAACAGGAACGTGTACAGAAGAAAACTTTCGTTAACTGGATTAATTCGTTTTTGAATAAGGTAAGTAACGTAATATGATTTTGCACTACACTGTTCAATCCAAAATGTTTAATATATTTGTTTATAAGTGAAAAAGACATTACTGTCCATATACTAAATAGGAATAATCATGTCGAAAGCCAATTGTGCAAAGTTAATGAATTTGAAACGCTTGTTTAATGGTAACGGATATGCATGAGTGGAATCCTGTAGAACAAGGATTGGAAGCAAGTCATTTACTATGGCTACACACGAAGCACTAACGGTAAAATAGGCCAATCGTCGCGGATCCCCTATCACTTACCAGCATGATAGTGCTATTGATTGGCTGGAACAAAAGTTGTTGTTTATTAGTTACGCGCTTATCGTAAAATTTGTCACAGCTCTGTTTAGAACATCAATGTGGGTTATGTGGAACAAATTTGTAAATCGAAATACATTAATAATTTTCGTTAATTTGAAAGCTCTCATGCTAATTTTACTACCATATATTGTACTAGCTTACTTCAATAGCTTGAGAAGTATATATTCTTTTTTCTGAACCATTATTTGCCAATTCGTGATAATTTTTTGTAAGTTTTTTTCGAACTGCTGATTTTCAATAGACAACCAGTCAATTGCTAGTTTGTACCCATTATTGGAATGATCGTAATCTACAAAACCCTGGCTGCATGACTGCTTTACACTATCTGTGACGGATGTTAGGAGCGATTTTTCGGAAGGAATTTTGTCAAAAAATGTGCGTTTAACTTGCGCACATATGGCCGATATTGTTACTAAAATTGAAGGAGAATATCATCATTAAATCTATAAAGGGAATAAACTGTCAGACTCAGATAATACGTACGGGGTATTTTAGAATTATAAAGAATATAAAGAATTACTGGCAGTAACATTTTTGCACTTGTTCACTATTTGATGGTAACTTAGATCTGAAAACAAAATATTTGTGACATACATGATATTTTGATACGAAAAAATAGTAAGGTGCTACAGTAAGGGTACTCTTTTGCATTAATCGTTTTTACACAAATTATCGCTTTGCTGCGATTAAGTTTCATTTTTGAGTTGAAGGTTAAGACATGCAAAGTGTTCCTTTAACCAACGATCCTGAAAGCATCTACCTAGTTACAGGAACCGTCTGAAGCAATTTCTCAAGAAATTGGAAATTTGTGGAGGAGAGATATAAACAAGGAGCCATTGGCTTTTGTCTGTCAGTTCAGCTTTCTAGCTAGGAAGAGGTACTGACCCTTTGGAAAATCTTGTGTTTCAACGATCTGTTGTTTTGTTGATTTAAAATGCATAAGAAAATATATTTATCTTATTCTGGTTCCTCCGTAGATAATATGCGGGATAAATATTGTTTTAAATCTCTACGCAACTTATACAACTTTATACGAGCTTTACTTGTGAGCTTAAGTTAATTCATTTATTTATTCCAATCTATTGCCTGGCGCCATAGATCTTGCATCGGCATGCGTCCATGTATGAGGATAGGGGGTAGCAATCCTAAGGAATCGAATAGATGCGTGCCTATACGCAACGCTATGTTTTTATCCCGCTTTGGTATTTTAGAACACAGTAAAATAAGTCTAAATGCTTGTTTAATAATATTTTATGTATATATTAATTTCAATGTGATATTCAATCTTATCAATGTGATTTAAATATCAAAGTAGTATTATAACGCTATAAATCGTGATGCATATGCTACATTTTGGTATCTACAAATCTTCTCTGTTTTTTCCATACAGCATATACCACCATTGAAGGTCGAAGATTTGATTCATGACCTTAAGGATGGTACGAAACTGTTGGCCTTATTGGAGGTGCTCTCCGGTGAGAAGCTCCCAATGGAGAAGGGTAAAGTTTTACGTCGGCCACATTTTCTGAGTAACGTTAACACCGCACTGCAGTTTCTCACCAGCAAACGTATAAAGCTAGTCAACATCAATCCGTCTGATATCGTGGATGGGCGACCTGCTGTGGTATTGGGTTTAATTTGGACGATAATCCTTTACTTCCAAATTGAAGAGAACAGCCGTATACTCCATTATTTAAACGAAAACATAAGCGGATCTTTGAGTTCGCTGGGCAGCAGTAGTTCTGCATCCAATATACCCAGCTTGAGCGCCAGCAAACCGGTATCTTACAGCGGTACGAATACACTCGTAGCAGGCAGCAAAGAGATGTTGAAACAAGGTCCAAAGAAGACGTTGTTGACGTGGGTGAATAGTGCCTTACCAAAGTAAGTGTAGGTTTGATGTAAAAAGGATAGAGAGTAACAATTTATTCCACTTTTGACTTGCAGAACATCTGGTTTGGAAGTGCGAGATTTTGGAGCAAGCTGGCGCGATGGCATTGCGTTTTTGTCGTTGATCGATGCGATCAAAACGAATGTCATCAATATTGCAGAAATGAAGAAATTCAACAACCGATATCGTTTGGATACGGCATTCAACGTAGCAGAATCGGAACTGGGCATTGCTAGACTCTTGGACGCTGAAGATGTGGACGTCAGTAGTCCGGACGAAAAGAGTATAATGACCTATGTTGCACAGTTTTTGCACAAATATCCAGACGTGAAAGTATGATAGCTTCAACAATTGTTTTGTGCACTAAGTATTAAAATGATCTTGTTTTGTGTTACAGAATATTAATTCGAAGAGCGACAACGAGCGCGAGCTATTAGAACTATTAGAATGGCTGCGCCAAACTGTTCACTACTACGATGGAATGCGTGGAAAATATCCCAACAACTATACCATGTTCGAGAATGTGAACGGACAAAAGTTAGAAAAGCAGAACACATATAAAAAGGTGAAAAGTATCAATGTTGCCAAGATGACTCCAGAAGTACAAGAGCTGAATAGTTTGTGGCTACAGCTCGAGCGGCACATGCAGCAATGGTTGTGGTATCTAGACAGCAATCTACCAGACCAGTTCGGATCTATTGGTCGTTGGTTGAGCAACGGCGAGAATCTTTTGAATGATGACGATATCCCAAGTAATATGAACGAAGAGACTGCTTCATTAATTAGTAAAAAACTTGAAGCTCACAAGCAGTTTTTTGCCACGTATTATGAGGTACGAGAAACGTTCATTGGCTTAAAGCTCTCCCCGTTGGCAAACAATGTTCCGATGGGACAATTACAAAATATGGAGAAACGATTGCTGGACATTGAACCTCAAGCGAGACAGCGACGAATCAAGCTAAAATACTTAGAACACAAATGTTGTCTGATTGCGTTCCTCAATTTGCTGGAGAACAAAATCAATGGCGTTAAATACAACAATGAAGAGATAGTGAAACAATCTCTAGAACATCTGAAAAACTTTGTCACTCGCAATCAAATTATGCAGGAATTCGAAAAGGCGCTGGTTGATATGCGACAGGTAATCGAAGAATATAAGATCGATGGAAACATTACCAAAAAGGAAATGTACAACATTGATGTGTTTTTACATGAAATAGAAGATCGCTGGAAAAATGTATCCTCTCGGTTAATATGTACGGAAACGATGCTAGAAGATGTTCTTTCCCACTGGCAACGATGGCGTTCGTTAGTGCGTGAAATAGAGGCATGGTTAGTGCAGGCCCATGATGCGCTGCAAGGTACAGAAGACGAGCGTATTGAGTTCTTTCAAAACATAAGCGTGTATAAAGAAAAGTTTGACGCATTAACTGACACGTTCAATATTCTAAAGTCAACCTGTGACCAGGAGACGTGCGATGGCTTGGAAAGAAAGTATACTCAATTGGCGTCACATTGGGAACAAGTGTTCCAACATACCAAGCAGTATCTGCACGTAGGAGACATTTTGCAACATCGACAAAAGTTTAAGGCAGACGCTGCGCAGCTCAATGAATGGATCCAACGTGCAGAACTAGCCCTCGGACGTAATAATTTGCGCGATTCGGTTGAAATTCAGCGATGTGAATCTGAAATTAAACAGATAGCCTGTGAGATAGAAGCTATGGAAGAACTGTTCAAATCCGTAAGCCGAAGCTTTCAGGCCCTCATCAAAGAATATTCACGTGACGAAGTGGATCGCATGATGATCATGATGAAAAAGCAAAAAGAAGCTCTAGTGCGTGTGCGGGCGCAAATACCGATCAAGTTGCATCTGTTCCATCAATTACTCACTCAACAAGATGCGCTTGAGACTGGGCAGCGGGAAGTTTCTCAATGGCTTGATGAAGCCGAAAATTTGCTGATTTCATACTCATTCAGCAATGATCCGCAACAAACGAAAAACAATTTATCGAAACACAAGGCTTTCTTCAATCGCACACTGTATTACAAATCGATGTTGGAAAGCAAGAACAACGTGTTCCAAAATCTGCTTAAGCTCACTGATACGGACAAAAGTATTGACATGAGCGATGCATCCTCAAAAATGAAACAACTCAACGATCGTTTTCAATATGTAATCAATAATGCGAACGATTGGGAGTACAAACTGCAAGAAAACTTACGTGTCTGGGAAAACTTTAACGAGTGCAAGCAAAAGGTAGAATCGTTCTTGCGCCAGGCAGAAGCGTTCCAGAAATCGGCCATTCCGGTAGAGAAGGAAGCTGATGCTGAGATTCAATTGGAGTTTTTCAACTCGGCTGACCAAACAAGCATTAATAAACTTGAGCGATTGACGGAGGATTTATTGAAGTATTTGCCTCCTTCGGAGCAGCAGATTTTGATAACTAAAGTAGAGGATATTCAAAGTCAGTGGAGTCATGTGATTCAACTGATACCTTTACATTTGCTGAAGGTCGAGTTCCGGTTGAATGAATTGACATTCAACGGGTGTGCAAACGATATTGAGAAGGAACTGAATGCCGAAGAGCAAGCGTTTAATTGCAACGAAAATTTTGAAGGCATACTACAGAGAAACATGGATTACTTCAAAAAGCACGATCTGCAACGAGTAGAGCAGGTGTTGGGTAATATGGAGAAGATCAATTACATCTATTTGGAGAAGTCAACCAACGATCAGTCATTGGCGCCGCTCTATCAGCGCGCCAATGATAGCTGGATTGCTATATGCAAACGAATCGACAGCGTTCGTAGCATTCTACATAAGATTCCCACACAGTGGGATGCGTATCACGCAAAGTTTGATGAGATGAACGCGTGGATGGATCGAGTGGATGAATCCTTACAGCAAATCATGGTCGAGAAGCATACGATGGAGGAGTTCGAGCAAGAAAAAGCGTCTTTCCAGGTATGTATTAATGATTATATTGATTGAGAATGAATAAACTTATTTACTTACATATATATTACGTATATATTAGAAAAAATAAATGTGGAATGAAATCGTTTACCACGATAAAACATTTTTAGCTTCATATAGATAAAGCGATAATTCTAACAAATCTTTCTCTATGTAATTTCCTATGCTTTCGGAAGTTGAAAACGCTAATGGTAACTTTACAAACTTATTTCAAAATATATCCCTAACGTTACCTGGTACATTCCTTTGCATTTATCCTGTATTGTAGTAGGATTTAATTATCAATTATAAATGTATTTATGTTTTTTTTTAATGTATGTTTTTTTATATGTATTTTTTTAGAACATTTGTTTTGAAGCTGATGGAAAACGCGAAGATATGAAATGGCTGGTAAAAACATTGGACTTCTTACTGAGCCATACCAACGAAGAGCAGGCTTCCGTTGAGCAGGAAAAAATTGAGAAACTAATTGCTCGTTATAAAACTCTCATACCTACGATTGAAACTACTATGACAAAAACGGAGGTTTTTGCAAAATGTTACACATATCGTCGAGAGGCCAAGGAAATATGTGACCTTTTGGATAGCATTAAAACACAAACCCAAAGCGTTCCTCCTCCGGACAGCTTTAAACGTGTAAATGAAATGATTGATGAGCAGCAGTATTCGATCCAGAAATTGGATAGTCAACGTGCGCACATAATGAAGCTATTACAGCGTGGAAAAGATCTGAGCAAGAACCCCAGTGCACCACAATTTATTGGAGGCGAAATTCAAAAATTAGAAACAGGATGGAATGATACGTATAACGAAGCAGCAGACAAGGTTCGGTCATTGCGAGCTATTCAAAAAGTTTGGAGTGATTACAATGAACAAAAGGGTCAAATTGTGAACTTGTTAAATACGGCCGAAATGGAGCTGCGCTCAGTGACGCCGCTACAAACGGATCCGAAGAGCGTTACTCAAGATTTGGATATGAAGCGACAGTTAGCAATAAACTTGAAGCAAGCGTCATCCAAAACTTTATTGCAATTGAACGACTTGTGTCACGACTTGGGCATTTCCTTGCCACCCACTACACGGCAGGCAATCGAAAAAGAGGTTACTGATCTTGGCAAACGCGTTGACAACACGATTCAATACGTTGAGAAGCGTGTCGTGTATTTGGAGGATTATAGTGACAAATGGAACGAATATAAACAGCGACTAGACACTCTAAAGAGTTGGGCTAACAACGTGTATCCAAAGATGCTAGCCGCTATTAAACAACCACAGATAAGCGCTGAAGATCGTGTACTGAAAACAAAGCAGTTGGAGGGTGTTTTGGTAGAAAAGATTCGCCAGCTGGACGTTTTGAATGCTAGTACTGCTGACCTTGCTTCTAAGGAAGGAAATTTAAGCGAAATGAAACGATTGAAAGCTGAAGTAGTCCATTTGCAAGGTACCTTTACAGAGCTTCATCGCATCGTAGATAGCGAGAAGATGCTTGTTGGCGAAGATTTTGAAACCTGGAAGATTTACAACCGCGATATGGACAGCTTGAAGGAGTGGGTTGAACGAGCTAAACTTGCACCGGAAATGGAGCAGATACGACCATCTACTTTGTCCGAAGCAAGAGCATATCAGGGTCGTTTGGAAGTGTTCAACGATCAGTGTGAGGGCAAGATGGATGAGCTGCAGAATGCAGTTAAGAGCGCACAGAACATAAGGTATGGTGTGAAACCTACAGAGGAAACAGAACGTTACAATAGTATGGTTTCCAGTATATACGAGAACGTTCAGCACCTGTTGAATAAAACAGGAAAATTGGTGAATAATTGGGCGATACTAGATGGTGATTTGGAGAAATTGAACTCGTTCATTGTAAGCGCTAGTGCCCGTATGGAGGAATTTGGTTCCATAGCCAGCTCTGCCACTGTTCAGCCGATTGATCTCTTGGAAACAAAGATTAAGTCTCTAAAATTGTTCAGTAATGAAATTTCAGAACAACAAGCCAAGTTGATTGGCTTAGTACACATGTTTGATCAGATTAATCATAGCCTCTCGGAAGATGGAGTACAAGTAATACGAGACAAGCTGAAATTCTTGAAAGACCGTTTGACCAAATTGAGTGATGATGCTCGGGCACGCATTAATGCAAATTATGAGAGCATTGTTGAGCAGCAGAATTTCAATGCACAGATGACTGACTTTAGCAACTGGATGGATCAGATTCGGACAAGTATTAGTGAGCTGGAAAACACGGCAGTAGATGAGGTAGAACTTGCAGTACAGAATGTGCAGTATTTGGTGCAACAGCATGCTGATAAACGTGATACGTTCAACCAAATATACGCACAAGTAAAGCAGCAAAGCCTTTCAAATAATCCATTAGAGAATAAACTACTTAACGAAACATACAGCTCACTGGCAAGTAACTATCAAAACCTGGAATCAAGCTTAATGCAAATGAAAGACTTCCTGCAGAAGTGGGTTGAGTTTTTGCAATGGCATAATACTACAAAAGAGCAACTGGCGTATTTGCGTGACAGGATAATTAAATATGACGTGGCCACTGAGGAGCATCTAAGTGATGCTAACCAGCGTGTCGCTGAAGCAACAGCAGGAATTGAAAACTGGCGCCGTTTATCGATTGCTATGGAGCAGGAACCGTGCATTTCGTTCCACGATAAGTTGCACAGGCCAGTCAGCGCAATAAATATGATCGCAGAGTTAGACCAACGATTGGCGAGCATTGGTTCCCAAGTAGATGGAAAAATGAAGGAGGTTGAGGATACCAAGGACCGAGTCAAAAAATTCCAACACACGCAAATAGAATTATCCGATACCCTAAAGGATATCGAGGATAGACTCAAAGCAATTATACAGGCAGCTCGGTTGTCCACCTTGGACGATGGTATGGAAGATTTATCCGTTTTGAATGAGAAGATTAGTGACGTTTGTAGTACCAAGGGTCAGATACAGTACGAAGGTAATTTGTTGCAGAAACAGGACGTCGTCAAACCAGAAATTGAGATCCAAAAAGTGCTAGGTAAACTGGACAAAAAGGTTATGGAATTGCAACAAGAATCCGATGAAACCCTGCGCGTTTTTTCATCGACAAGTGATTTGTATGGGGACTTTAACAAGTACAACATGAGTTTTGCTAACGAAGTCAAACAAATTGAGGCGCTCAACAATGGTACTGTGCTGAATTTTGATAACAAATCTTCCTTGCAACTCGCACTTGATCAATTGAAGAAAGCTTCTGAGACAATGATGAAGAAAGTGAAAAAATGTTCAGATGTAGTTGTGACAAAGGGCAATGAGCTAGCAAAACAGTTCCGTAGCTACAACCCACAGGACTGTGAAAACATTCTGGACATCATCAGACACAATAACGATATCTTCAAGGCCAATCTAGAATCGTTGATCGACAACTCAAGTATTCTGGACCAGAAGATCGTTCTTTACAAGCAGGCGGAAGAGCTTTTCCATGATATGGATGGCTGGTTGCAGTTGAAACGCGATCAGCTATCACGGGTTTTGGAGAATCCAGCCGAAATTGAGAGCAAAATTGTAGCTTACCGCGCAGAGCTGCCAGTGCAACAGGCTTTCAAAGAAAATTTGGATAGCATATTGCAAGAGTTTAAGAAAATGAACGGTGGAACCCTGCCAAGAGATTTACAACATATGTGGGTACAGTTAAATGATGGTTTTGCATCAATCGGAGAAACTGTTGTCCGGTTGAACGATCGTGTGTCTGAGTATACAGCTGATGAGCGACGACTAAAGTTGTTGATCAAGAACATTATTGAACGCATTTACAACATTCGTGAAGAAATTGCAAATTGCGACGATATGACTTTGGATAGTGGTAAGCAGCTCGTTCATCTCACCGAATGCCGTGAATTACGACGGAAGCTGAATTTGGTTGGAGGAGAAATAACCGATCTTAAGAATGAATTCGTATCGATGGAAGCAAAGTACGATCAAGGTATTAAGGAAACGTCAACTGTCTCTAAAGAAATCCATAATCTTGATCAACGCTTTGGGCTGGTGATGAACAGTTTAAATGAAGTCGAAACAAAGCTTTTGAAGAGTGTGGAAAAATCATTCAGAGACAAATTGAGTGCATTGTTAAGAATGATAGGTGCACAGAGTGAGAAGCTCAATTGGTGTGCTCCCGAACCCACCAGCGACAAGTATCAATTGGATGTGAAACGTACAACACTAAACGATGTGCGCACAAGCATTGAGGATTGCGAACGAATTATATGCGAAGTAGAACGATCACTTCTTGGATCGGTGTCGGAATTGTTCACTACGGCAAAGGTGAACCATTTAGCAGATGAAACAAAGGAATTAAAAAATCAACTCAATGTGCTAAAGAACGCGTTCAATGCAACGGAGAAGCAGCTGACCGATAACATTGCATTGTGGCTGAGCTACGAAACGATCTCCGAGGAAGTTATTCGCTATTTGAAAGATCTAGAGGCACGAAATCGTATAGAAACGGTTCTTCTGATCGATTTGGCCGGTATGGAGGAAAAATCCAACGAAGTAAAGCAAGCACGTGCGAGTCTGGAAGATTTCAAATTAAAAATGGATCAACTTCAGTCAGTTGGCAATCAGTTGAACGAGGTGAATCAAGAATCCCGCGCGTTAGTGCTTGTGCATCATTTACATAACAAGTATCATATGTTTAGTAAGTACTTTACTCAATTGACCGATCGGTTGGAGGATGTGCGCTTGAAAAATGTTCAATTTCATGAAGCTGTGGATAACACACGGCAGTGGCTGCGGACTATGCAAAACAAGAAACAAGCTCAAAATCTGTGTAATAACGCTCAAGTACAGGCGCTTTCTGATCGAGAGTACGAGTCTGCCAAGGAGTTACGGGCAGATATTTTGTCAAAGGAATCTGAATTGAACGACACCTGTACTTTAGGCGAAAATCTTTATGCGGAAGTTAGTGTCGAGTGTCGTGACAGCATTCGTGATGAAATGAAGCATTTGCGTGAAGATTATAACACTTTGTTGGACGAGGTTAGCAATGGTATAAAGCGAATAGAGTCCGATTTGTTAAAGAAAAAATCTATAGATGAAAGCCACAACCAGTTAAACAACTGGTTAACAGAGCTATGCGCTAAAATAACATCTGGCCTGAGCGACCGTTACGCAACGCTTCCGGAGAAGAAGAGTGCATTATATAGTGGAAAAAACATGCAGAAAGATATAACTGTGCATGAGGCAAACTTAGATCAGATTGAGAAAAAAGTTATGGCTCTTCCGGACAAAAGTTCACTTGCACAGATCGAAGAAACACGCCAGAACTTTGGCACCCTTCGAGAAAATCTAGACCGAAAGGTTGCTCTGCTGGAGCAGTCGATTAAATCGCATGATCAGTATAATGCAATGCTTGAAAAGTCCCGCGATGGTTTACTTAAGTTGCAATCTCAAACTGAAGATATGTTTAATGATAGTGATCTGACGAAAGCAAAGCTAGAAGAGTATCTAATTCTCAGCGATGCGGTGCTGGCGGAAGAAGAATGCGCCTTGGATGAAATCAACGAGTGCTACAAACAGTTTGCCGTGGTTATGGCTCAAACACACGAGAATGGACATTCGGAGTTGTTGCGAACGTTCGAAGACAATAAGCGCCAATGGACGGCATTTTTCGAAAAGTGTCGATCGTTTAAGAATCGTTCGGCAGACTCTCTGAAACAGTTGGATGTATTTAGCGGCCGCCTGGAAAGTGCGTTTGTTTGGCTGACTAGTAAAAAGAACGAAATTAAGGATGCCAGTGCAGTGGGTGCGTTGGATACTAAACAGCAATGTCTTGAAGGTCTCCAAAAATTACGGGATAGTATTCAAAGCTATGGTGTGCAAGTAAGCAGTATATTGGAAGAAAGTCATAAAGTAAAATCAAAATTCGACGTGAATGGAAAAGTAGCGCAACTGCAAAATGAGTATCGTTTGGTGACGGGACTATGCGCCGATGCGATTGCAAAAGCCGAATCTACATTGCACGATCAAAGTGATTTCAATCAGGCATACGACGAATTTGAACAATTGTTGCGTAAAAATTTCGAAGCGTTGTCAGAATTTAAAGAGCTAGTTGGCGATCTGGGTGTGTTGCAGGAACGGCAGCTTCGTTTGAAAGAGATTGCGTACAAAAGACTCGATGATAGCAATCCGTATGAAGATCTAATCAATCGTGGTGAAAAATTGTACTCCTACACAAGTCCCGATGGCCGAGATATGATTCGCCAAAAACTTGGAGTGATACGTGATCTCTGGGACCGATTTTCTGACGAATTGAACGAAGTAACTCAGCGATTGGATCAGTGCATTCTCCAATTTGGAGAGTTCTCGTTACAACAAGAGCAGCTCTCCAAGTGGCTGAAGGATATTGAAAATTCGATGGAAGTGAATGCAGAGCTGAAAGCAAATATTCAGGATAAGCGCACCCAGTATCAAAATCACAAACTGATGCACCAAGAGATTCTCTCCCAGGTTGGTCTGGTAGATTCAGTCTGTGCCAAGGCTCAACAATTGCTTTCGATGACAAAAGATCAGCATTTGCAGAGCTGCGTTGTTTCTATAAAAGATACATATCAGGGAATCGTCCGAAAATCGGGCGAGCTGTTGGAAAATCTGAACGCGTGTGTGATGGCTCATCAAACTTATGCAGGTGCCTGCAGCAAGTTACGTAGCTGGATAAACGAAGAAAAAGATAAAGTGTTTTGTTGCGAAGAAACTAGTGGTGAGAAAAATGAGATCAATAAGCGGATTGAATGTCTGAATAACCTTAGGCTAGCAAAACCTAAAGGTGACGAGCTACTGGCTAATTTGGTACAATGTTTTGAAGCTATGAAAGAAAGCACGTCTGCTCCTGGCAATATGATGGTCGAGCGGGAGATTGGTGAAATGCGCAACGATCTGTTAAGTTTGTATGGACAGATTGACGAGCTAATTAACAACCAACGGAAATCGCTTAGCGGTTGGTCCCAATTCGATCAGGACATGGACGCGTTGACGAAATGGTGCAGAATGATGGAAGGAATATTTCGTGAACAGCAGCTTTACGATTCTCTTGCCCGCAAGCAACAACAGTTGGAAGTGTTTCGTGAAAACCAGGAAACTATTGGAGAAAAGCAGAGGCAGATTGATGATTTTGTAACAATGGCTCAAGCGCTCTTTACCAAGACGGGAGTTGAGAAAATCAAGTTTTACATCAACCAGTTGATCAATCGTTACCAGTTACTTCAAGTTTTAAGCAAGGAGGTTGCAAACCGTGCTCAAAACATTGTGAATGATCATAAAAATTACGAAGAAAGATACGTAGAAAGCGCTGCTCGGTTAGGTGAGCTAGAACAGCAGCTGGAGGTATTGGGACAAGAAAGAATAGGTACCGTGAATCAACCAAACTTGCAGCAGCTGGAAATTCAAAAAGAGAAGTTCGAAAATAACTTGTCCGGCCTAGTGACAGCTAGTGAAAAGGTGCTGCCTGAAACGAATACACAGGGCCGCGAAAAGATACGCGAGGAAGTTCGTCAGATAAAGGACCGGTGGGATCAGATTATTACGGGTTTGAACAACGTGAAGAAGCAACTAGACGTTCGTTCCATTCAATGGTCTTCGTACCAAGACATTTTGCAGCAGGTGCTAAACTGGTTAGATGCAACCGAACGTAAAATTGAACCAAACGAAACTCAAAACTGGAATTCAACACAAGAGATTCGCTCTAAGTTGTTCAAGTACAAGGCTATTCTTCAAGAAATCAGTGGTCATCGGCGCATAATTGACTCGTTGAAAGAGAAAGCCGAATCACTGATTACGGACGCTCAAAACGGAGATATCAACGCGAAAGTTCAGTCGATAACGGAACGGTATGAGCTTCTAAAAAAGTCCTGTAGCGATGTAATCCGTCGTCTCGAGCAGTCACTAGAACTGTGCAATAAATTCAACGAAATTCAAAAATCTCTTCTTGATGAGCAAGACTATTTATTCAGTGAACTGAAACTGCTTTCGGATGTATCTGGAAATAAGCGCACTGTACAAGAGAAGGTTCAAAAGATTGATGATCTCCATCAGTCGAACAGCAAGATGGAAGAGAAATTCAAAAATCTCGCAAAACTCATCATAGATAATGGAGATTTGATATCGTATGGTGCAAAAACGGTGATGGAGCAGGATCTGTTTAAAATGAAAACAGATTTTGAAAAGTTTGTCGCTTCAATCAGAGACGCTCGAACAGAACTAGAGAAGCGATTGCAGCTGTGGGATGATTACCAGCGCGATTTAGATCAGATCGGTGTGTTTTTGGCTGAAGTAGAAGATACAATGAGAGGTTATATGCTTAAAAACACATTAAATGAAAAGCAAGAACAGCACGAATATTATCAATCAATGCTCGGACGTTTGAAGCAAAATGCTCTTGAAATTGACAAGCTTGTCGATAAGTCATCAGAGCTATTACAAAGTAGTGGCGATACGAAAATTTCGTTCAATATGCAACAGCTCAAGTCGCGGGTTCAGTCAGTTGAGGGCACAGTGAAAGAATTGGCCAAGAAATGTGAGAATTCGTATGTTGAGCATAAGCAGTACCGAAAGCGCTACGACGAATGCGAAAAAGAGTTAGACGACATTCGTGAAGTATACGACAGCTGCCGTTTGCAAAATGCTCAAAACATACAAAATATGAATCAGCAACATGATTCTCAAATGTTGCTAGGCACAATTCAAACGCTATTGGCAAAGCATAATATGATAACAGTGCAATGTAATGCAGTTTCAGATAATGGGGAGCTCTTATATGCTACGACGGCTTCCAAAGGTCAACAAATGATTCGTAATGAACTCCAGGAACTGGCTGCGAAATGCGATCGTCTGTTTGATGAGATGAACGAATATGGTCGTTCCTACGAGAGTCGATTGGCGAAGCTCTCAGGCTTTATGGAGAAGGCTGACCAATTGCAAGAGTGGCTCAATAACGTAGAGGTGCAGTTGGGAAGCAATAGTTTGATACTGAAGCCCACATTGGATGAAAAATGTGCTCAACAGCAGGCTTACTCGGACCTGTTAAATGATATTAAAAACCACAGACCTGAACTGAACAACGTACGTGATCTTGTTGAAAATATGCAGGAAAAGCATGCCCCAATTGAACAAAAAATGGCTGCGTTGACAGGAAAATATGAGGAATATTTGGAGAAAGCGCAGACCTACGGGGATCAGTATGATCGCATTGTACATAATCACCGGCAGTATTGCAAGGCCGTAATGGAAACACAAGATTTCATTGACGCGAATCACAACACAGTTGAATTATGGGGAGAAACCGATCTAGATCAGGTATCGTTGATGACGAACGTCGATCGCTTGATGGAGCTAAAGAAATCTGTAACTGCAGAGCAAAACCGTGTAGAACAAATTCGATTGCTCGGAGAGGCAACCATTCCTGACACGAGCGATGAAGGTCAAGCAAATATACGATCCCAAATTGACATTTCGCAGCAGGAATGGGAAGGCCTGTTGGCTGCTATCGACTCCACGATGGACAACATTCGTGGAAAGATGGGCGAATGGAGTGATTACGAGAAAATGCGAACAGATTGCATGAATTGGATGCGGGATGTTGACGCAAAGATTCATTCAGTTGATCTTAAAGCCACATTGATCGACAAAAAAGCTACCCTGGACTATTTGAAGAGCTTGCAAGGGGAAGTGAAAGCAAAAGAACTCGAAATAGATAATTTCACAGAGAAAGCACAGCAATTGTACCGCGGATATTTGAGCAGCCGCAATTCTCAAATTTCGGAACTGGCGATTAAGTACCAGCAGACGGGCAGTCGCATCAAAGAACTTGTTGGTCGTTGGCAGCAGTACGTCATTCAACATCAAGATCTGGAGACGCGTATTGGTGAACAACGTGATTGGTTAAATGGCATTCGTGAAAAGCTAAACTACTGTGCCGATTTGTCTAGTACTTCTGAAAAGGAACTGCAAAGCAAATTGAAATTGGTGCAAGATATGATTGTGAATAAAGAAGATGGTTCAGGGCGGCTGCAGACGATTGTGGACCTTGCCCAACAGGTGTTGGCGTGTACGACACCTTTGGGACACGAGGCGGTAAATAAAGCTGTTGCTACACTACAAGAAGAATGGTCTTCACTAACATTACGCATGATCGATGTACGGGCGAACTTGGATGAGGCTATAAATCAATGGTCTGGATTTTTAGATCAGGTTAATGATTTAAAACGAAATATTGATTGGATGGAAACCGAACTCAGCGGGTTTGTCGAGTTCCAGGCAACAATGGCTGATAAACGTGCCCAGCTAGAGCGCATCAAGAATACTGAAGAAAAAATTCGTCTGGAAAAGATCGAAATCGAACCGTTGAAACAAAAAACATCCGAAATGGCGGCTTCAGGCCAACAATCACAAGCCGCAGTGGCTGCACAGCAGATTTTAGGAAAGTTTGACTATTTGGCCGACAAAATTAGCAAGGTTTTGACCGATCGTGAAGACCAATACCGTGACCATCGTCTATACAAAGAGGCGTACGATGATTTGTTGAACTGGATTAGTCGCGCTCGAGAGAAACTTCCATGCGTGAAGCAACAATCGTTAAGTGATAAACTAACGATGGATAGTGCGATTGCACCTCTCGATGCGTTAACAAATAAGAAGGCACAAGGCGAGCTACTGGTTGAACATTTGATGCATACTGGTGAAGTGGTAATGGCTTCAACTTCTGAGCAAGGTAAGGAGGCAATTCGAGGCGACATTAATGGTCTGAAAGCAAGTTTTGAATCACTGTTTGGAGATATTGAAAAGCAGAAGCGAGATCTCGAAAAAACGCTAAATTTGCTGCGTGAATATAAGGAAGAGTATGAGCGTCTCTCTGAATGGCTTCAACAGGTGGATATTTTGGTGAAAAATCACAAACTGGCAATGTGCTCCAATTTGGGTGAAAAGGAAAAACAAGTTCAAGATATGCGCGAGCTCATTGGAAAGCTTGAAAAAGGTCAGGGAGAAATCGATAAATTCAACATGTTTGCCAAACCCCTTCTTCAGTCGCACCTTGATACGTATATTGGTAACCAATTGCGTCATCTGAACTCTCGCTATCAGGTACAAGTGAACCTAGCTAAGGATGTTCTGAAGAAGGTAGAAACGAACTATGATCTGCATCGCGATTATAAGGATAATTTGACTAAAGCTAATGGTTGGATTGATAATGCCAAAGAGATCGTACGCTACTCTACAGAAAACGTGGATAACGTTAGCAAGGACAACTTAGAGAAGCGCTTGCAGAAAATAGTGGAGTTGATCCAACAGCGTGAACAAGGCCAGCAGCTGGTCGATGCAACAGTAAATACCGGAGAAAAGGTAGTGAAGTGCACAAAATCGGACGGAAAGGAAGTGATCAATACAGAAGTCAAGGATATTCAAACGAACTGGGACAGGCTGGTCAAGCGTATGTCCACTGCCAAAGTACAGCTGGAGACAAACCTACTGCAGTGGGCCGACTACAGCTCGAGCTACAACCATTTGCAACAGTGGATTCAAGATCGCGAAAATAAATTGCAACAAGTGTGCGAACAAAAAGTTGTCCGCTTTCGCTTGGGAGGTGCATCGACTAGTTTGAGTAGTGGACTCAATGAACGTCGAGCGAACCTTCGCCAAGCAAACGATATTGTACAGGATATTGTTAGTTTTGAACCGATGATCCAGTCCGTAGCTAGCAAAGCATCTGATCTGCGACAAACATCACCTGCCTCGGAAATATCGAATAAGTATGAAACGCTTAGCAAGCAGGCAAGAGAACTATTCGCAAAACAAAAAGAAACAGTTGAGCTACATCAAGCGTTTATCGATGCAAGTAACGAGTTTGCTGCATGGATTCGCAACGCCAAGGAATGCTTGAGCAAATGCTCTGACTCACATGGCGACAAAGAGACACTCATTTCAAAGATGACTCAATTAAAAATATTAGACAACGATGCTCTGGTTGGTCAAAAGAAGCTAGAGAAAGCGCTTGAACAGGCAGAAGTGGCCTGTCGTAATGTAGATGGCGACGAGGTAGAAGCAATCGAGAAAGAGGTGGCCATTCTACAAGAAGAGTTCGACAATTATTGCATTGCCCTCAAAAAGATCAGTGCTGCGCTGGAAAATGGAATTGTGCGATGGACTGAATATGATGATCAGTACAGTGTTGCTCTGAAATGGCTCGACAGTATCGAACAGGAAGTGCAAAACTATAACAAAATGCAAGGTACTCTACAAGAAAAGAAGCGAGTCCTGGAAGAGTTCCAGGACAAGTTGCAAACATTGTTTGACTGGCAACGCGAGCTTGATAGTTTAAACATGCGAGCTCAGGTTTTGCTAGATATCTGTGCCGATACACGCATCAGTAATGGCGTAACGCAATTGACTACCAAATATAATGTGTTATTATCGATTGCAAAAGAAATCATGCGTCGCTTGGAATTGCACTATCAGGAGCACCAGCAACACAATACGTTATATGGAGAATGCCAAGATTGGCTCGACAGAATGCGTGAGAAGTTAAACGAGTGCGAAACTGTGCCGAACACAATATCAGAAACTCAATCCAAATTAAATATCGTGAAAGGCATTCGGCAATCGTTGGAACAGGGTCAAAATAAATTGCGTTACTTAATTGAGCTAAAAGAGAAGATTGTTCTAAGCACGGAGACAAATGGTGCGTCGAAGATCGAAGAGGATACTGAAAATCTGAAAACAGAATACGAATCTCTCATGGTAGACATAACGGAAACACGCCAGCGCCTAACAAACCACCTTGCTCAACTCGAAGACATCGGCAAGCTATCACGCATGCTATCTGAATGGATTGAAGAAGTTCGAAGCAAGTTAGAAGCCGGAGAAACGATGCAGTTTGAATTGGCAGACAAACGTGTGTTGTTGGAAAAATATCGAGCCATTCATCGTGAAACCGGCAATTACAACGAGGTAGTCGAGAAGATGAAGTCCAAAATAGCCGACAACACCAAAATGGATGCAGAAGAAATGAACAAGATTCTTTCCGATTACGACCAAATTGTTGCAAAAGTATTGGAGAATATTGAGCGCCTGGAAAATCAGGTTAACAACCACGAGCGGTTCAAGCAAGCTCTCACTGAACTGTATGAATGGATGAAGACTACACGCCAGACTATACAGCAATCGTCAGACTTCCATGGCGACAAGGAGCATATTGTTGGACGGATTGATAAGTTGAAACAAATTGAACAATCTTTTGCTGACGGAAAAGTGTTGCTCGGTAATACTGTCGATAAAGGTAACGCTTTAGTGACCATCAGTGGGCCAGAAAGCCAGGCTTCGATTAAGCAAGAAATACTGCAAGCACGGGCAGATTGGGACGAGCTTGAGGAGCTAGCAAGAATATCCCGACAGACGCTAATGGATTGCTTGACTTCATGGGATAGTTTCCTAGACAAATCGAGCAATCTCAGTTCCTTCCTAGAGGAGTACAATGTGAGAGTCAATGGATATGGAGCAAGTGAAGGAAACGACGATCAAGGGGCTGTGCTCAATGAACTTAAGGTATGTGTTGGCTCAAATATCTCTTATATAGATTTTCTCAAGTTTCCAATAACAAGGATTTTTATTCAAATGCTAGAATTACATAACTGTTTGGAATTTTGTGTTAGGGCCTTTTCTGGCTCAGCAAATAAATAATTTATGTATTTTTTTCATGTTTATTTTCATGTACCATCTGCACCTTGACCATCATCATCGATGATTGACAATATTTCTGTTTGTCCCTCAAAATGTTCAAATAATGTTTACGTTTCAAACCCACAATACCGTTGCATGTCATATCGAAATGATGCATCCTCACGTTGGGAATGCAGCGCATTCATGATTTGATTTTGACGAGAAAAAGTACCATTGAAGAATTGAATGATATTTGTGAGGCACTAATGGAAAAGAGTGCTTGTTCGACAGTTCGAGATCGTACGGTTGATTTGCAAAAGAGCTACTCTACGCTGCTTGGAAAAGTTCAAGGTAATGTTATTATATATATATATATATATATATATATATATATATATATATATATATATATATATATATATATATATATATATATATATATATATATATATATATATATATATATATATATATATATATGTATATTCAGCAAGAATTCAAAATGTGTTGCTATTAGCGGTTTTTACACTGATTTATTCTACTATGTATTCCACAGGATTTATAACTAAGTTGGAGAAAAATCTCGTTAGTCATACAGAGTTCTTGTACTATAAAGAAGAAATTAGCAAGTGGTTGAATGATGCCAATGGAACGATAAAAAATTGTACTGAAGTAGTAGCGGATGATGTACTTGTTATCAGACAGAAAGTGGTGCAGCTGCAAGGACTTTCAAATTCAATTCCACAAGGGCAAAAACTTTTCGAAATGTTGCAAGATTCGTTTACGAAATCATCCTATCTTTATCCGGAAGACAAGCAAACTGCAATGTTTCAAGATATTTCTGATATTCGAGATTCTCTGGATACCGTTATGATCGGCATCAGCTCTTCCTTGAATAATCTTAATGCACAGGCTAGTCGCCTGGAGGCGTATGAAGAGCTTAAGAAACGCATCAGTGAATGGCTTGCGACAACCGAAGGATTATTTGAAGCAATCCCGGAAACACACGGCGAAATGACTGAGGTTAAAACAGTGCTGGAGCGACTAAAACACGTTCAAACGGAGATTTCGTTTAAACAAACGGACATTGAAAGCTTGCAGCAGGAAGCAACCAACTTGTTCGATACGGTCAAGTGCCCCGGAGAGATAGAACGAGTAGCGGCCTTACAAGCACGTTGTACTAAGCT
This sequence comes from Anopheles nili, assembly GCF_943737925.1. NCBI lineage: Eukaryota > Metazoa > Arthropoda > Insecta > Diptera > Culicidae > Anopheles > Anopheles nili. The sequence goes on from NC_071292.1 coordinate 799,242, forward strand.
CAGCGATAAGTGTTTGTATCAAATTCGCAATCTGGAAACTGAATTGGACGATCAGATGACGTACTACCAGAATTTACAAGAAATAGAGAAATGGCTATTGCAAATTTCGTTCCAACTGATGGCTCATAACTCTTTGTACATTTATAATCGAGAACAAACACTGGAACAGATCGCACAACACGAAAAGTTACTAGATGAAATACAACGATATCAAGTTAATATCGATGATTTCAAAGCCAAAGGACAAAGTCAGATAGATCGGTATATTTTGAAGGCACCTGCTATAAAAAGCCGTATTGAAACGCAGATGAAAAACATTCGCGATAGCTACAACTCTTTGTTGAACACGTCAGTGCAGATAAAAAATCGACTACACGATTCTCTAAAAAAGTTTCAAGAGTACGAGGATACGCTCGACGATATCAATAAGCAGCTCGATGAAATGGAGCCTCGAGTGGCTGAGGAGAGAATGTTAGAAGTAGTTGATTACGCTATGGGTCAATCACAACTTGAGAAGGCGCAAAGCATTCATAACAAGATGCAGGTTGAGAAGAGCCGTCTCATATTCGCTGTCCAGGCATGCGAAGCGGCGACAGCAAGTATCAGCAGGCCTAGCTCACCGATGGACAACGTTTCACAAATGGTTCCCGAGAAAGAGCTGATAGTACGGGCAAGATTGGAAGACCTTATTGACGATATACAACAATGGATTAGTGATTTGAATACGTCTATTGGGGATTGCGAGCGCCAGCACAAGCAAAAAGTTGAGCTAGAAAACTGGATTCAGAAACAGAAGGCAATTGTTGCTGACTGGGCTACAAAACCGTGCAAATTCCGGCCGGAAGCCGCGGAACAAGAATTACGCGCCATGCAAGAGCTCACGCGCACAATTACTGTGAAGCGCGATGATTTGCAGGGAGAGACGGATCAAGATAGCCGATTGCGAGATGAGCTTGAGGCGTTGCAAACCAGCCTGAAAAAAGTAATAGATCGGAAGAAAGACGATCAGCTGGCGATTGAAAAATACCGCAAGAACTATGAAGATGTTCAGGGCTGGCTCGATGCTATAACAAATCAAATTGATAATGTTGAGAAGGGCGGTGGGTTGAGCTGCAAGCAGAAGCTGGAGAAAATATCCAACATTAAGCGTATTCTGGAGAATGATTGTGAAATGATTTCAAACTTCAAGCGTAATGGAGAATATATTTTGCAGTTAGTGAGCAATCTCGATGCACAGCAAGTAACGGAGCAGATGAAATCCATCGATCGGCGCTATAACGACATTGCCAGACGTCTCAGCCGTCGGTTGGATGTAATCGATGCAGCCAACAAAATGTTTGGAAAGCTGAAAAGCGATATGAGTGAACTGTTTCAGTGGGTGGAAGATAAAAACGGTATGCTCGCAGTGCCCTATCAGCTCGGTTCTGACACTAAATCAGCTGAAAATCAGCAGAATGCTTTCAAATCCCTACTGAAAGAAATCGAAGGTAAACAATCGTACGTTGATACGTTGGGAAAGAGATATTCAAGCATTCAATCGGACCTGGAACCTAACGAGAAACAACAGCTTGAGACAGAATTGCAGAAGCTGATGAAAAGTGTTACCTTGCTTGGTGATCGGGTGCGTGGAGAGTTAGATAAAATTGTGGAAGATATTCTTTGCCGGAAAAATATGCACAACAACTTAGATGTGACGCGAGCATGGATAAAAACTAAGCAGAACGATGTGAATAAGATTTCCGATCAGATTGCACTGTTATCCAGCAACGTGAGTGCCGAGATCAAGCTATGCCAGCGCCATGCGCAGACAATACGAGAGTTTAAGGATAACGCCTTCAGGGACGTATCAAAACAGGTACGCGAAATTATGAAGGATTGCAACGATAATGGTAAGGCTAAGCTGGCTCAAGAGTTTGGCGATATAGAAGCCAAGCTGAATGAGCTGGAAGAAAGCTGCTCTCGTAAGATTGACTTCATGGAACGCGAATATGGAAAGCGACACGATTTCGAGATGCGTAAAGATCGGGTTTGGAACTGGTTGAATGAAGCCGAGTCCATTGTATCGGCTGATATACGTACGACCAGCTACGAAATTTTGAACGATCAAAAGCAAAAGTTTGATAAGCTGTGTGGTGAGTGTGAAACCATGAAAAGTGTTGTGAAGGAAGCAGAAGATTTTAAGAGTGCTATTCTACCCACGTTGAATGAACTGGACAAGACTAACATAAATAATCAGGTGAAAGTTATGCGAGAAAAGTGGAACGGTATAAATAATATATTGAGAGTGAAGAGCAAAAAGCTGGAGGATCATTTGAATGAATATGAGAATGCAATTGCAAAGATTAAGGCATGTGCGGCGTATATTTTACAAGTGCAAGGAAAACTGAAGGAGATGAATCGTCCAGTAACCAGCAAGATTGAGAACATCCAGGATTTTTTACTCGCGTATGAGCAAATATTGGGCAGCCTAAAGGACAAGCGGCTTGAGATGAGTAAGATTCTGCTAACAAACTTACCACAACTGAGAGAAAACTCGACAAGATTAGAAGAAATGATAATGAGCATCGAGGAACAACTTCGGCGTCTGAAGACAATGTTGTTGCTGAAAGAGCAGTTCATAGGGGCTATCAACGATATAGTCAAGTTAATTGCGAAGATCAACACCGACTTTAATACTGTCGATAATTTGAGCCCCACGGTAGATGAACGGTTGTTACGTTATGGTGAAATTCTGCAAAATATTGAAGAATGTGAAGGATTGCTGGTGGCTGCCACGGACAAAGGACACCAGATCGCTAGCGATGGTACTGATCTTGATCGTCACAATATAATGGACCAGATTCATTCATTGCAACAGCAGCTAGCGTCGATTAAGCGTTCGATAGAGCTCGAGCAGGACAAATATCAGAAGCAACGGTTGTACCATAAGACTCTGTCAAACGATCTCTTTGCACTTGTTGACTGGTTTAAGGACAACGATGAGCATATCAAATCTCGTCCATTGTTTGGACTAGATTTAAAGGTGGCTGATCAACAACACAGCGCTCATATTGCATTGGCCGGCAAGGCAAACATCAATCTTAAAATGATTGACGACTTGATGAGCAAGCTGGCAAACAGCGATAGCAAGTTACCAGAGGATTTGCAAGACTTGGTTGACCGTGCATCAATATTGCAGAAAACAATTCCGCAAGAGTTAGTGTCTCGAGAATCCTATCTTGTGCAGAATAAGCAGTATCGGCAAGATTTCCGAGATAGCATAGAACGCGTAAAAAAATGGCTTATGGCAGCTGAGGAACGATTCGAGAAAGTAAAAACCTTTACATTTGACCAGGAGAAGATAACAGTGATGCTGAAAGAGCTGGAGGATTTCCTGCAAAGCGAAGCAGAAATAAAAAGCCTACTGTTCAATGGCATTCAGGAGCAGGCTGATCGGTTTTGGAATTCTTTGTGTGAGTTAGATCAAAACCAGTGCCTTAGTGAATTGCAACAGCTAAAGAATCGTTTGAGTGAGGTGTCGCATTGTGCTGCAGTTCAGCAGACGGAATTGCTTTCTAATGGCGATTTAGTAAAATCATACAAGAAACAATTAAATGTGGTAACCAATGTGCTAGTGAAAAGTAAGCTGGACGACAGCATTCTGACTGTTCCAACACTCTCCGCCCGAATTGATCACATAAATATATTGCTCAACATGCTGCAGGTGAGTAAACAATTTACATTTTATTTAAAATATATATAGCACGAATATTTTAAGATTGCTGGCTATGTACGTAATCGTTTTTCCATTCACATCTAGAGTAATTGTAATTTATTTGTATTGACAATTTGGCATTCAAAACACAAAATGTAAAATAGTCCTTGTTTTCATCGCGTCGGTCTACGAGAACGATTGGCGACGCGGGTTCGATTTACCCCACGAGATCTGGAGCGTGTCGCTGAACGACGTCTTGTTTGGGAATTTGATCTACTTGAACTGCGGCGTCCAGATCGGGATCGAGATCGCGATCGAGTCCTGCTCTGACTGCGTCGCTTTCTGTCACGTGCCGCTGCCTCTTGCTTTTCTCTTTCTCGTGCTTCGCGCATTTTTCTATAAACTGCAATGGCTCGCATTTGGGCGGGGCTACGCCGCCGAGTCATACGGGGTCCCATGCAGTCTTCTAGTTGATTCGGAATATTAGCATTTGTATTATCATCGTGTTCATGAGGATATCCTAAGGCATAAGGCATATTTTGCACTACTTCATGGAGCATTGACTGGAAGCTCTGAGATTCTGGAACAAACCATTTGTTTGTTAGTTTGTACGTATTGTCCTGTTCGTTTTTCCGCACTAGCCCTATTTCTATGGCCTGCTGAAGAGCATGTGTAACGGTATTTTTGAAACTAGGGGATTCGATATCAGCCTTTAACGATTCGGTATAACAATGCTTTATTCTGTCACATATTACAGGAATTGTTGCTGTAATTAATAAAAAGGTGGAACAAAAATAATTCAAGTGCCATACAGCTATATCGCAAAGCTCTATAAAAAGAATTAAAAGTGGTGAAATAAATACGTGATTCTTCAACATTTCGTAGAATATTCAAAATATAGGGCAGCATGTTTCGAGACGTCTGTTCCGTTTGCTCTCATTTGGTATCTAAAACACTGTTGGATTTTTATGGTTGCTTCGATGGTACAGATGACTAGATAAAGTGACTATAGAAATATAACGGTCAACCATAACTATCAGTTAACTACTAAGTTTGTATTTGAAGAATATTTGGGCATAAATCAATCGTTGAAGCAGTTTCCTGTAAAAACTAGAGTATTATTTTAAAGGATCATTTTAATGCATTAAGATAAAAGTTACACTCTAGTGCACCAGTTAACGGATAAAACGTGAATGATGAGAGATTTTTAATATTAATATTAATCAATATCTTTTGCGCAGTTTTCAAATTTATGCTTTTCCTATTAACAATCTGATAATTTGATGTACATTTGAAAACGTAAAGTCAAATTTCCGTTGAAAAAATTTGAGGTGATCATGTTATTTTTTATTCAACTTTACGCCTGTCCTGGGGATCAATCATAACCTTAAGCAGGAACTCTTTCATGATTTCCTCTCTGTGTGTGACATTTCTTGATACCATGTGACCTTCAACTTCCTCTACAGCTGGGAATTTCTAAACTTGTGACACAGATAATTAGAAACTGTCTGCCTCAAAACCGAAGGCGCTCCAACGAATAGCAGAAAGATGCACGATACGACGCAGTTTCGAGACAGCACATTCGACACGACGACAAGGATTTATTTATAAACCAGTCAGTCGCGTTTGCCTTCGTTCATAGTCAGTTTAATTTAGAATCAAAATTTGGGGCGCCGGTATGCGTTAGTTACAACTGACGATCGGACTTTAGGTTGATCGTCTTTTTGTTATGATATCATATGGCAGGTGGCCAATACATAAAGGATGTGTGCAGAATAGCATTCACTGCATGATGCAGCTGGACTTTCATTTTCTTTACAAGTACAAATATCACGTCCGCGTAACACATTGATCTACTTATTTAATGTGAATCATTCGACTGACATGAGCAATATTTGCCTTAAAATTACTTCAAAATGTATGAGATTCGATCGCCATCAACACTCATTACACTTCGAATGGGGTAGGGTTTGATAACTCTCTATCATTCGTAGCGTTCCATTGATGCTGATGATGTCATACCATATTCTTTGCCTACGTTATGAAGAGCGTTGTGAAGGGGTAATAAGAAATAAAGCTGAAGTTGAAGTTGACCAAGCAAACATTGGTCATGGTGTCGAGTCACCGACAGAGTAAGAATGACCAATGGTAACTGAAAAGTTTGAACGTGAAATGATCGCACGAAAAGAGAAACGATATTTATATTCGATGATGGCATTTTGTGGGGATCGTGTTAACACGCTCTTTTACGCACCTTTAGGCCATGTTGATAGCGTGAGTTTCGATCGCATAAAGAGAAAAAAGAGAACAGGCGTTCGAAAATTACGATTTTACCCACTCACTCCCTTCATATGAATGACTCTCTCGGTTCAACGGGATATTGTACAAGTCTCTCTTATTTTTTGAGAACATTAGTATTACTGCTCTGAGAAAACTAGTATTATGTTATCCACGAACGAGCGATCGCGAATCTGCTAAATATATGGCATTATTTGAGACAAGTCTAGTTAGGCAACATCGAATTCGCTGTACGTTCTGTGTACAAAAGAATCGATTTGAGTTTTTTTTCCGGGTAGGAACTTATAGAATGTTGTATATAAGTAAAAGTTTATTGGCAAAAGTCCATCCAATATTTAAGAGTTCATTTTTTTCTTTCCTTTTCATTCGCTTTCAGGTGCAGCAGAACGAGCTCGATATCCTGAACGAACTATCGCAAAAGATAGTAGAACGTGCAGATCAATACAATCGAGACCGAGTGCAGAACGAAATCGCCGACACGAACCATCAGTGGTCCAGCAACTCAAGCTTGTTGGATAACCTGCGCGAAAATCTTGTTCAGCTGCAGCAGCAGTGGGATCAGCTCGAGAGCATATTGCAGGAGCTAGAGGTGAAATCTAACCTACTGCTTGAGAAGGATCGTGGGTTGGATCTGGTGGTTCACTCAGCTGACCAGACTGAATCAAAGAAGCACATTGTTCAGGTAGGTGATGGATTATTCTCTATACAAGTGTTCTAGACTAAAACTCAATATTGATCATATATCAACATACGCATCTGAAAATAGTGTACTAAATGTAGCAAAATAGGTTAAACAAAATAGGTTTAATTTTTTTGTGTGCAAATCGTTTTTTTATGTCAATCTGTTTGTTTCACACGTGGTCATCAATGATCGCCATGTTGAAATACTGGGCGCCTCCATCGGGAAGACGAGATATCGAAGGATAAAAAGAAGAGCGAGAGTACTTACCAACGCAGTCTCTCGTAGTGACGTCAGTTTTTGTCGCTTGCCATGAACTGTTTATGTTTATAGCACCCGGTATGATCTCATTGGTAGTATAGTACGCTGTGGTCTCACAAGTTTGCATTGATGAACACCTTCAGTGTGCAATCTCAAACGTTTTTAGCGGGAAGACGGTATTTGTTTGGTTTGTTTTTAAAGTCGGATTCGAAATACGCGTACGCTTTGCATGTGTGGCAATGGTCGGCAAAGCGCATTTTATTGTCTGGTATAGGTTGTTTGTATATGCCGAAAAAAAACATAATTGTTTTCAGAATTTGATGTATTTTTGGTTGTTTGATAGGACAATATAGTAAAATAGTCATGCAAGAGGCTCTACACGGAATAGGTTGAAATCTAAAATAAGCTCTCGGTCGAATCGATCAAGTTTATTTTTAGTAGATCAATAATAGCCATTTAACTGAGATATAATTTATTTGTACAATTACATGCGTCAATTTTTTTGGCTATCTCCGGAAAGATTCTTTGTGTTTGCGTCAATAACAGCGTTGAATAGTGAATCACAAGCTTTTATAAAAATAGGGAACATAAAATGATCGATATCGCGGTGAAGAGTAAACCTCACAACCTGCACGTCATAGTCCATAGTCACGCAAACAGACGAGCTAGCTAAGTTGTTTCTGCACTCTCTCGTGCTATATTCTCAATGTTGATTATTGATTTCGGCTAGTTCGAAACCTATTGAGCTTTCGTCGTTGCGTATGCCATGTTTATCATTTTTCCTCCGTTACAGAACTTGCTGGAAGACAAATCCACCCTCGATCAGCTGAACGCAAAGGCAAATGCTCTTGCGAAAACACTCATTAAAGCTTTGCGTGAACAGAAACTTTTGCCGCAATCGCTGGAGGAAAAACTAACTCACTTAAACGACGTTAACGCACGGTAAGTGAAGAACAGTAACAAGCATCAAATGTCGTCGGAATGTTCGTTTGAAATGGAATGAGGTAGGTCCCGATTTGGGGTTGTTAGGCGTTAGTGATGCAACGCCGGTAAGATGAGTTCTGCAACGTGTATCTGTCTGGTGCTTGTCCGGAACTCACTAGTACAATGTCAATGAGCAGCTTAGCCCGTAGTGGAGGGGTTGTTGTAGGACAAGGGCGACAACGAAGTGGGGTAACGTTTGGGGATGCCGGAAACCGAGGCTGAGCATTGTAAAGTGTGATGTCATGGTACCGGCATCGACAAGAGTGCCAACAACAGCTCGTCGTCATCTGGTTCGCAAACCGGTGGAGCGGTTGTTGAGTGGAGCGGAAGCAAACAAGAGCAATAGATACAGGTTGTTTGAGAGATGCGGTTTGAAACCAGCCAAATCTCTCGTCTCTCCCACATGGAAGCGCTTACTCATCGTGGGGCCAGCCAGTGAGCAACGAATTGCATATTGCGATGCGAAGCATTGGATCATCGGTGCGTGCGAGAGAGCTAACGATGGAAAACGAGAGATAGAAGGAGAGAGCGAGAGTGGTCGAAGCACCAACCCCACGAGTTCGTCGGGTGTGCCGCATTTGCTATTGATACTTGGAAGCCTACGGCTGTGTAGATAGGTGTTTGTGAAATATTAGTAATTATTTTTGCAAAGTGCATACCACATAAGAGTTGCAGCAGCACCAACAGATAATCAACGTAGCCGGTGGACCAACGGCACGGTACCTGCTAACCACGAGGAGAACGGAACTCATCGGGTGGAGCTTGAGGCATTGGTGGTCAAAGAGAAGAGCATACAATCAGCCGGTATTATAGGCATTTCAAACCGTTTACGCATTGCTCAGGGCCATCATATAAGGCAGGTGATATATTATTTTATTACAAATACGCCGTGTCCTTCAACGCAGCCGAACGCAGACAGCGAAACCGGCCTGCAAGGGTGAAGTCAGCGTAGCAATAATAATAAAACACCTCGGAACTTGCCATCGCTACACCTCAACGCATTCGGGCGCTGCGATAATTTGGAGGATAGTTAAACCGGGTGTATGAGTCCGTCGTCGTCGTTGTCGTTGACATTGGGGTTGTGCTTCGTGAGAAAGAGACGTAACTGTGCGGAATCGCATCATCGTTCGCGGGTTGCTACCAGACACACACAACGCAGCTCATCTGGCCGCGTGCCGCGAGCGCCGGACCATCCGAGAACGGGCTGAACAGGAGACGGACATCCTGACGTCATTGGGTTAAATTTAAATTTCTTGATTTCGATATCTTTTTCATCTCCACCGTGCACGACAAGGTCGTTGGGCCGCTACCGCGGGTGGTGAGCAGCACGCGCTTTGAAAAAATTTTGCGCGTTGCGATTTAGTATGCGCCGTGACCAGAACGATCGCGTTTAGAGAATAATTTTGCATTTCGTTTTCATCGTTCGTGCGAAAGCGCGAAGTTGCAATTTTGGGTGGAAAAGAGCAAAAGATATCGTTCACTTTTTGAGTCGGTGAACAGACATTTTGTTTTTAAACGCAATCTTTCTTTTTTTTCGGGGGTGGCGGTGAATTCTTTTCCTCGTTCGGGGTATCTTTTTTCTTTGCATCTTTCCACAGACTTTCTGACAACCTGCTGAAGAAGGAACGTCAACTGAGAGACATTTTAAGTGAGCTGCATCATTACCTGGAGCAGATTGGGGAGCTAGCGCAGCGTGTCGAGTCAGTGCGTAAGGATCTAACGCAGATACACCCCTTCGACGAGCGGCTGTACCAGACAGAGCGCGCTCTCGGAGCGGTGAAGGAAGCATCCGAGAATTGCAGCGTGCAGCGGGAGGATCTTCGTCGTCGAATAAACGAAAAGTACCTACCCCTGCAGAAATTCATACCGTCGGATCTAAAGGAAGGGCTAGCGCTGTTAGATTGTTCGTTAACTTCGATAAACGCAACAATGGAAGACTACCAGACCGCGTACAAGAAGGCCAAGTTGATCCGTACCGATTACTTCACGGTTTACGATCGCATCAAAACGTGGATTGAGAATGCCGAGCTGACCATCTCCAATCACAGTATCGATCCGAGCGAGCTTAAGAGCAAGTTGGTAGTGCTGACTAACGAGTTCGCCGATATTCGCTTGGCGCACGAGCAGCTCGTTTTCAATGGAAATGAAATTATACGCCATTGCGCAGAGACAAGCGATCGTACGGCGACCAAAGCAAACATGGATCAGCTCGCGCATGAACTAGAGAAAACGATTGCACTGATTGATCAGAAGAACCAAACGGTTGATCAAATTTTGGGCAATTGGGCCAACTTTATGAGGCTTTATCAATCCGTTGTTGACTGGTCGATCAAAATTCGCGCTTTGCTGGAGCGTAAACTGCAGCTCAACACATTGCACGAGGCACAACTCGCCTGTCAAAATTACTCCGTAAGTATACCGAACAAACGTGACAAATTTCATGATAAGGGTTTTTAGGAGTTGCGCGTAGGGTTGTAATAAGTTTATTTTTTTTGTGTTTGCTCCGCTTTTCACATATAGAGCGCAGTTTCTAGTCTTACGGAAGTTTCACAGAATTTGAGCGAAATGAATCACGAGTTCGATAAAATTAACGAAGTTTGCTCAACAGCCTACCTGAAGGGCAAACTACACGATGCCGAAACGTTAAAAATCGATATCGAAACAGTGCTGTTTGAAAGGGTAAGCATTTACTTTCAGACATACACCATAGTATTTTCCTTAACCATGCATTGGGAAGATATACATTTAGTGTTACCAACGAAGTAACCGCCAATATGGCTTTTGTTTCTTTGTGTACTATGCAGAACCTGTTTCTTCATGAAACGACAGAGGAATGGCAGCAGTACGAGCGAAAGATCGAGAGTGTGAAGGAGTGGGTAAAAGACTCGTATCAAGCTTTGAATTCGAGTGAACTGAAAAACAAGCCGCTACGGGATCAGCTACGAATTTCAGAGCAGATGCTAGCAGATATTTCGGCCCAGAAGATCAAGGTTAACATGTCTCTAGAGAAGTTGCAGGTACGTCGTTGTGAAATAGAGTGTCATCGTAGTAAAATTTAGCACAAAATCGTGTGGGACAAAATCAAATAATTCTTACATCGTTAATTGTTTTGTACGCTGTGCTGCTATAGGTCCATTTCCATTCTGACATCGTCTATACGGACAACCCAAATATTGTGCACAGCGGTCGGGCTGTAATCGGCGACCTGGATAAGCTAAATATGGATGTATTCCAGACTACTCAGAACCTAGATCAAGCCCTAGTGCAAATCGAGGGTTGTCAAGCGGAAATGCAGACAATCCGGCAACGAATCGTGCACGAGGAGCAACAACTTCGGAATATCTTGTCACCTTTGCATCAGTCGAGCGATAGTGAAAAGCACGAACAGGTAAGTGACTTAGTTTTCTTTTTGACTTTACACATCACTGTTCACCAATCTTGACATTGATTTGATTTAAATATTATCTCTCAAAATCTACACCCTCTTTACCCTTTCTTATCGTCTGTATTATTTCCATTATAACATAATATTAGGTAAACAGATAGTAGATTTGCCTTTTTTTGTTTAGTAGTTTTTCACATGAAATCAAAGACGCTCGGACAACAGTATCACACTACATTAGTTTACACAGGGGTGTAGATCAATCGGTAGCAACATGTGCAGAAACATACGTGTTGTTTATATCTGTTGGTTTTCCGCGTTGAATTTTGTTTCAAATGTCATTATTATGAAAAACACTGCACTTACAGCTTTCGTTTTATATTCGAGTGCCTTTAGGCTTTCTCCCAGTAATAAATACTGGAAGCATACGTGATTTGGGAACTTTTGATTACACCACCATTTACAGCAGCGCACATTAAATATCCATGGAGCACGAACGTGCATCCAAATATGGGTTTAATATCGTTGAGATTTTTATTTACAAACGAGATTAGATAAAAACACATATATTTTCTGCCGAGAAATATAACAAACTGATATTCATTATTTCATTTAATGTGCATTGAAATCAAATTTAAAGCTCTATCTTAAGTGTCATTTAAATCTTCCAACATGGTTTGAAACGTAATAGACACCTATGCATTTTACTGCACATATCACACAATTATCAGTTTTGCACAATGAATTAAACCTTGCATTCCACATAATAATACCGATTGCACCACTTTATCATAGTTTGTGTACGCCTTATGCTGGGATATATTTTTTACGGCAGCATATTATTAGGACTAAAAATAGGTTACACAAAGTTTCAACACAATTTTCTTCATTAATCGTTATTTCGATTGTTGCCTCCCTGGTATGAAATCGTAAACAGCTTCATTCGCGCTCACGAAGAACAGTGATTGAATGTGGAACAATTGAATCCATGGATTTTCTTATTTGCGCACGCGTGTTTATCTAAAATGCTCTTTATTCGTACTTGTACATGTTAGATGTAAGTCATTAGAATTGAATCTTTGCATGAAATTTTATATGGCAAATCCATGGCGTCAACTATACAAGCATTCAATCGTCGGCTGTTACGACGTTCGAATTTCATTTCTGTTTGTTTGGGATTCCTTGGGACCGTGTGATGAGCATTTAATATGGGATTTTTCATTAGACTTTTCTTTACTTTCTTTTATATTTTCCTCATCTCAAACTCATTTCCTGATCACCTCGGTAAATACAATGCTCACCACATGACATCTTCGAACCTTGTCCACAACATTTCTCTACTAACCACCTCCTTGAACTATCTAATAAAAACCTATCCTTACGCATATAACGCACTATACCCTGCTTGATTACCATATATATGCTGTGTCGTGACAATTTGTCATTGATTTCACCATGTTTAACCATCGACTCATATTAAACTCTGGCTTGGGCTATCGCTTGATTTTGTTGTATTTTTGCTATGCATAATGGGTATTTATTCAGGATTGCCGTGAGAGAATTAGGGGATTGCAATCGCAAATGAACCAAATGAATGATAAGATCAAGCTTCTTATACGTCGAGGTGTTCCTGATCCGTAGCTATGGGATGGTATGGTTCCTGGGAATGAGTTTAACTGAATCTACTACAAAAGATTTAGGGTGCACCAATGGAAAGAACAGAGATTCTTCCGATGCGACGAGTGGTGCGAGGGAGAACTCGTGCGAAATTGTCTTCAATGGTCCAGAGACATAGGATATCCACTTCCGTGGATCCCTTAGTCCCTGCCATGATTTGTCAATATTTGTATCTATTATAATCGAATGTTTGGTTTTATGTGCGTGGCAAGCAAAAATAAAGCTGTTTGTATTCGCAATTTTTCGTTTGTGCATCAAAAATGTTTCACTCCTGTTTGAAATACGAAAGAAGTGGGGTATAGATTAGATGTTTGTATTTAATATTTGAAATTTATTATCGCTTTCGAAATCTATAAATGGGATAAAATTCTCCTTAAGGAAGTAACGGTGTCAGGTTAGAATTCCGACAGACTGCCCCTACCTTTCTCTATCTATTTCGTACTCTGAACTCATTTCAACAATCGTAAAGTCAAGTCTCTCATCATATGCCAAACTATCGTGTCCTAAAACTAAATTCCTCGAAAAATAAATTGCAAATTCCATCATTCAGGACTGTTCGATGCCGTTTGATTGGACCGTAGAGTGTTGCGATCAGGAAGAAATCTCGCCACCATCTTCAACTCTACTGATAGATGCAAAGCCCGATGCCAATATCCTATTGACTCCGGAAATCCCGCAATCCTGCTCAACAACTAGTGCAAACATAGTAGTCGTCACCTCTACCACGCAACCTTCATCGTCCACGTGGGGTAAAACTGGAGACGGTGACGATCTAACGTATGCGGAAATTGTTGCTGGTCTTCGTCATCAGCGACAACGTCAGCATGGTCAAATGAAATTTCAAATTGAAAGCCGTACCGGAAACGACAACGTAACAAACATTTCAATCAACCCCTCTCAGGCACACAATTCACGCCAAGTGCCGTCGATTGCTAGCGATATGGTAGCAGCAGAGATGCAACCATCCTCTAGTGTGCCGACATCATCTTCAATTTCTTCTAAGAATGCCAGCATTGTCCATCGCCAAGCAGCCCGATCAATCGTTCATTTGACGAGTGATACCGGAACAGCGAATACCGCCAACTTTGATAATGATCGGCAAAATGAAGCTCGTATCTTTCGTGAACTACAGGACATCTCTGCTAAAATACCAATTAACTCTGATAGTACAATCGGAACAGTGTCTTCTAGTGCCGTCAGCACGACTTCTATAGTAGAAGTTGGCTCCACAAAGCCTCCAGCGGAAAGGATATCTACCCATGTTCCACAGCAAGTGCCAACGAAAGTTACGGCTACCGTAACTGGAACAACATCAGTTTGGTCTTTTGGAAATAAAACCTACGCGGATGTGCTAAAAGACATTGCTGCATCTAGCAAAAATATGCAGCAACAGCAGCTGCAACATCAACAAGAAGCAAGAAGTGAAGAATTTCCAATGGTACATCAGATGAAAGATAACATAACAGGTCAAAGTCGTATCTATCCCCAATCTCGTCTTGGAGTTATGTCACCTTCTACAGTTCGATCTCGATCGACTTCACGAAATCGTTCAAAGGCTGAAAGTGTATCGCGAGTAAATATTGTTTTTGGTGATCAGCGATGTTCTAGCCGAGTGCCAATCACGTCCCGCCCTAAAGCAACGCACAGAAAGCAAGGATCAATTAAGGGGAGGTCAACAGAGAATGTAAGAGACATACATGAGAATATGACAAAAATGGTTATCAAACAAGAAGACATACAGAATACAGTTGTACATGATGTCTTACCAGTTATGGATAAACAGCATACTAATGTGGCAATGGAGCGCATTGGTGGTGATTTGTCATCCACCGTCAAAACATCCGAAGTAGTAACATCTCAAAAGGCGGAGCAATCTGAAAATATCCTTAGCAGAAAAGGAAAGAAAAGCAAAACTAAGCATATGAAACAAATGAATGATAAATTACAGCCAGTGTCTCATGAAAAAACAGCGGTGTTTGATGAAGAGGAGCATGTGTTTGTGACAGAAATCAATGTGAACGAATCATTCAAAAATGTAGCTCGAAATTCTAAGAATCAGATGAAAACGGTATCCATAGTGAATCTTTCCGATGAGTCAGAGGTAAATGCAAGTGCCGAGACAAAAATAACAATAAACGTTAGCGAAACCAACCAACCAGTAGAAGTGGTGATGATATCGAAACCAGAATTGAAGGAAGATCATTATGTTACGCAGATTCAGCTTGATCGAGAAGAAGGACAAAACCGTCAGTTGCTTCGTAAAAGTGCCAAAAAGAAAAACAAAATTACTACAACTCATATGCTACAGGAAGTTGGCAATAGTGAACTTGTGGTAGAGAATGTCGATTCGTCTGGGAAAACTCAGAAAAATAAAAATGTTTCTGTGGTGGATCTATGTTGTTCTTCTGTCGAAACCTTAAAGATTACGTCGATCGAATTGTCAGATGGCGACAAAGCACAAATTGGTGTACGTGATTTCAATAAAACCAGCAAGACAAATGAGACCGAAAGTCGCGAACTGCTGGAGACACCATTTTCCATGGTTGCTGAAGCTGTTCAAAAAAATATTGAATGTATAAACAAGGAGAGTGCTATGAAAAGCACCAGGAACAGCTCGAAAAAGCTAACTTCGGTATACAGTGACAACATCTCAGATCCCGCTTCCCAAGCTAAGAATACACCTGATTGCAAAGGGAGAACTGTAGATCTTTATGTAACCAAGGAAAAAACATCAGATTCAGTGGAGATACAACAGCATAAAGAGTCAGATTCTAAGATAAAGAAAAAAGGGAAAAAGAAAATCGTAAAAAATAAATCTGGTGATGAGCACAGCGATCAACATCAACTACTTAATACTTCCTGTATTTCCTCAATACAAAAAACTGTGTCAAGAGAAATGATGCAAATGGCAGACGAACCAATACACGTAGAAGTGTGTAGTCTACCTGATCATATAAAAATTGAAAAATCGGGTACTATGATCAGATCCTCTGTTGCGGATATGCCTTTAGCAGAGGAAATAGCAATCATGACGGCGAGAGAAGAATCGTTCCTATGTGAGATGAGTAGTACACATGATCATGTTGTAATGGAAGGTACATCTGAATCTTCCCAAGCTCTTGTTTCTGACATGCTTACCTCAGAGGAAGTAGTATCCATGAGTGCAAGAGACGAGTTTGAGTTGAATAGTAGAGATGATGATGTTGTGATGAAAAGCGCATCAGAAACTACTGAGCGTTTTGTCTCTAACATGCCAACGGCACATGAAATAGCTAATCAAAACGAATCGTTCCTGTGTGAAATGAGTACAACTGCTAATGTTGAGACGGAATATAAGCCAGATATGATCGAACATCGGGATATACCAACGGCAGAAGAAATAGCTCTCATGACTGCGAGAGACCACTCATTCCTAAATGAGATTAGTAGCACCATTGTCAATGACAGAATCGACGATGCATTAGACATGAAGCAACTTCTTGTTATGCCAACGGCTGAGGCAGAAGCGCTAATGACTGCTAGAGAAGAGTTGTTCTTATGTGAGATGAGTGGTGCTTCTGCTAATGTCGCAATGGAAAGTATGCCTGATATGAGTGGCATACTAAAAACACAGAAAGTCTGCATCACAACAAATGAAGAATCGCTACCAAACGAGAAAAGTATTGCAGGTGCTAATGTTGCAAACAACAACACGTCTGGAACGAATGAATGTTTTGTTGCTGTCATATCAGAAGAAACATTCTTATCTAATCCACAAAAAGTTGAAACTCTGTCAGTTTCAGAATACACGACACGTTCAAATGATAGAACTAATCTGATTGAAAAAAGTCCAACGAAAAAGCAGAAGGATAAATTTAAGAAAATAAAGAAATCTGATTCTGCTAACATGGCAGCATTTTTAGAAGCAGAACGAAAAGTATTTGAAGCTGAAGAAGCTACTAAGGTTAGTTCTATATCAGAAGATAGAATTCAGAGCAGAACAACAACAAGCTCTAGCTCAATAACAAAAGAGCAAATAGAAACCATCATTGTTGGTATCAATTTTGAACGTCAAAAGTCGCTTACTAATGCAAGGACATCTGAATCGAGAACTGGAGATAATAGCACTACTTCTGTAGAAGAATCGTTCAATTCAAATTTGCTCGAAAGTCCTGTGAAAGGCAATAAAGAGTTTCGAAGTAATTTGGTATTTGAAGACTACGATTTTATGCACGATTCTCCAGTTAAGCAATCACATCTCGCAGATCAAGCTGGTGAAGAATTTGAGTGTCATAACCAGAACATATATAAGCCAAGGCTGGAAAGTATATCTTTAGGCACAGATATGCTAGCTAAAGATGATAAAGATGAAAAAGAGAACAGTGATAAACATACTATAACTACCTCCGCTTCGACTATGGTTCCATCTAATGTAACAGCAACAAAATCAGAATCCATTTGTTTACAAAATCAAGTAGACAGTCATTTTGATTCGGAAAAGGAAAATAATGATCCAGTGCAAAAAATAGTTATAAACGCTAAATGGCGCGATAATCGACAAAAGATATCGATGATAACTCATGAAGAAATTCTTCTGCAACCTATTTCATACATGACAATGGAACTGCCTAAAATCTTTGTAGCAAAAGTGGAAAAACCTTCTCAAACCCCAGAAAACCTTGTTGTACCGTTGGAGCCAACTGTTCAAGAAACACCGAAAGAAGAATTTGTTGATGTGGTTCGCGAGACCATGAATATCGGTCAGATAGCTACGGAGGTTTCTTTGCTGGACATTTCCCCTTCAGTTGTGTATGAAACGCAGTCCGTAGACGTTTTGGAAAAAGAATCAGCTTTACCAGAACCCGCTGATGTGGCATCTGCAATGATCGAACTTACTGAAACAAAAACATCAGAATTTCTTGATGATACTGTTACTGTTACTAAACAAGAATCTTTAATTCAAGAAGTATGTCCTTCATCAACATTTACCGTATTACAACGTCCAATGACCATGATCAATAAGCAATCGGAAAGTCAGCTAAAAATGAAGGATATAGTTACTTGCTCTATGGGCGATGAAATGAGCTTCAGGTCAATTGCATGTGTCAAACCAGCCATGGAGATCGTAATTTCTTCAGATAAAATTGAAAAGCTGGATAGCGTGTTGCTGGAGAGATTTGATACTGAAGAACAAACTGTACTAAATGATGAAAGTTTACAAAGCACATCCATGAGATTAATGGACTCTATTGAATATGTGGATCTTTCGGAGCAGTCTATATTAGAAAAATCAGCTTTATCAGAAGCTGATCGTAGCATCGGGGAGGATATGGTCGAAGTAAAAACGGTTCTCATAGATGCTTCATTGTTCGTAGATGATAAAAAAAAACAGGCAATGACATCTTTTGTTCGTGATGCGTCAGATGAAGTGGTAAAACAAGTAGAATTGACAAGCTCTCCAGCAGATGAGCAAGAAGAACCTATATTGGCTATCCCAGAGAAGGAACGGGTGAAATCAATTACCATTGAACCGCTTCCGGAAAGTCCTTCTGAACGAGCACAAGATTTTTGGCAGTATCATGATGCTGAGAGACATTATATTGAAAATTTTGTACTGGAAACGTTCGATAAAACGAAATCGGATAGAAAGTTGACAACAGACTCAGTTTCAGTTGAAAAAATTGTATCCAGAGGCAATGAGGTCAAAGAATCGCTATTGATAAAGAATACAAAATCGTGTTCTAATGATTATAAAGCTCATGTCGAAAATAGAAGAAGTGAACAGGAACTTCAACAGATATATCGTACATTACAACAGTCATATTTGTGTACATGGCAACTAAGAGATGCTGAGAATAATTATCAGCAATTAGATTTGAGTGAAAAGGCAGCTTCAGGACAACAGTTGACTATTGACGATTTGTCTTCATTTCCGGATGCAACAATTGTATGCAATGAAGCGGACAAGACTGTTTCGGTTAAAAGATCAGATCAGTTTGAAGTAATGAAAAGCTTAGCTAGTGTTGTTACTGATCATTGGGAGCTCAAAAAAGCAGAATGTACTTATGAATTGCTAAGAGTTGGTCAAGTGCAGAATACTTTTGAGACTGCATATTCCAATGATAAGGTTGAGCTACTGAACGAAGGATTAAATTCTCATGAATTATCTGATTTAGACCCACAAATTAGCGATTTTTCTAAAAGCACAGCTACACTATTAGGAAGTGATGATCTAATAGATAAAACGTTGGAACGAGATAATGAGCTAATAGTGAACAATCTGTTGTATGAAACATTCAATCAATATAATATCCATCAGCTGCGTGATGGTGAAAAGCAATATGTTCTATTTAAGCAAACAGAGAGCTTGAACGTAAAACCATCAGAAACGAATGTTCAGTGTACAGATCATGAATGTCATGAGCATGTGATAGTGATAGATGAATCATTGGAGGAAGTACAGGTCATTGATTGTTTGGACAAAGATAAACTAGAGCTATTGGGAATCTCACATTTTTCGAGAAGTGTACAATCACAGTATGGCGAAACTGTGCAAACAAATCATGGTCCTGATTATCAAGACAACGAAGAACAAGAGTTTGTTAGACGCCCTATTTTATCCAAAGATGAACAAACTGAAAAAGGTGAATCTGAGAAAATATCAGAACCTGTCGAAATGAGACACAAATCTATGACAACAGATGAAGTTGCACTATCTTCTAACAATGAAGAACCAGAATTAAACATGCCATTATCTTTGTCGAAAAATGAACAATTAGAAGATATTACGAATGTGATAGGAAACGTTGAACTTGTTTTTCAACGTGATAACGCTTTGAAAGGTATAGAAAAGCTGTCGGAACCTATGTTGGATGAAGCTTTTTGTAGCTCAGATAAAGAAGTGTTAGAGGATTTACATCAAATCGACTCGTCTAAAGAAACAACTGAACCGCACGCTATGTTGGAAATGTCTAACGCGACGATAATGGCTAACCCGGGATCTGAAGATATACATCAATTTGTCATTCAAGTGATGGTTGCAGAAAATGAGCAACAATCGAATACATATAAACATTCAGATAAAAGCAATACCGATAGGGTTGCTTTTAAGCTCCCGGTAGAAGACACTCATCATACAAAAGAAATGTATTATGCAATGCCTGACAACGAAGAACATTCGCTAACTGAATGGATGGGTGATGAATCCATAAGCAGTACTGATGTTTCACGATCAGACGCATTTGATTCTAGCATTGCTTCGGTTATCAGCAAAGCTGATATATCGTACATAAATATTCCCCTTCAGAGCAACGTTGTAAAAGAAGATTTGGAGCTAATGGTGTCTAGCATTGAATCTAATGAAGGTGTTATTGAATCCACATCCAGTTTAGAGCAAGCTGCAGGCGAGGTTGTAGTTGAAGGCAAATTGCTTGTACAGGTTAATGTTTCAGAGAAGCATGCTCCAGAGAAAAATAATACAGAACTACGCAAAAAAGAAAAGAAAATAGCTAAGGTGGCCAAACAAAAAACAAAAAAATCAGCCATTGCGTTAGAAAAGAGTGCAGTTTCTATCAATTCCCCCTCTAAAACAGATCTTGAATCGCCGGTCAAGAACGTTTGGGAAGAATTAAAGGGTAAAAAAACGTACGCGGAAGTAGTGGCGGGACAAGAATTGCAAAGGTTGTTGACTATAAAAATGATGGGAAAATCTTCCGAGCCATCACCAGAAGAAAGCGTATTAATATCAGCTGAAGTAGAACATATTAAAGGACACATTTCTCGCAATGAAAGTTTTGTTGAAGTTGAACTGAGTGATGAAACCGTTC
Source organism: Anopheles nili (assembly GCF_943737925.1). Classification (NCBI taxonomy): domain Eukaryota; kingdom Metazoa; phylum Arthropoda; class Insecta; order Diptera; family Culicidae; genus Anopheles; species Anopheles nili. Next base: position 820,022 of record NC_071292.1, read on the forward strand.
TTCAATCCTTTATCGAAAGTAATAAAAGTTATGGAGCCCTAGGGAAAGCTTCTTTGTCTTGCTCTGTACCAAAGGAATATAATTTACCAGTAGGTTCTGATGTTGTCTCGACTACTATTCAAACTATCGAAGAGTTAAGAGAACCAGAGGTTAATGAATTAGTGGAGGAACCACACGAAGTCTTGTACTCAATTGATAATGATGCTCTGTCAATATGTTCTGAAAAACAAAACATACCCACTGAACAAACGCAATCAGAACAGAAACAAAAGAAAAAGTCTGAGAAATCCATTAAAGCTTCTTCATCTGGTTCTGTACCAGAGGAACATAATTTACCAGTAGGTTATGATGTTGTCTTGACCACTACTCAAACTACCGAAGAGTTAAGAGAACCCCTGGTTAATGAATTAGTTAAGGTCCCACTCGAAGTCTTGCACACAGTTGATAATCATGCTCTGTCAATATGTTCTGAGAAACAAAACTTCTCAACTGAACAGACACAATCAGAACAGAAACAAAAGAAAAAGTCAAAGAAATCTATTAAAGCTGCAGAGATAGCAAAGGTAAAGGATGATAAAACAAAAGAAGAGGAAAACAAAGCACAACAAGAAAGCGTGACAAGTGGATTAACAATTTGGGAATCGGGTCCATTGTATGCTGAAGTTGTAGCTCGAAATCTGAATCGAAGTGATATTCCACAAGCTCCATCGGGCCATACTAATATACCAGAGCCATCTGGTAAAATAATCCATAAAACCACTATTGCTGGTCGTTCCTTAGGTAGTGGAGAAGCACGAAAACTGACTTTAGCACATTTCAGAGACGGATCATCTGAAACACATGATATAGACAAAAAGTTTTTGCCTCTATTAATAAGTCAAACAGAGTTACCAATTGTAGATCGATCTCAGAAACTATGCAACATTTCAGAGCCTACAAGTGTTTCACCTGACGAAATTCCAAGTATTTCTGGTATGGATTCTAAAATCGTTGAAAAAGAGAAAATTGAAATTCAAGAATATGCTGAAAATTCATCTAAAGGGAAGAAGCGAACCAAGAAAAAGAAGTTGCCTTGGATGCATTCTTCTTCCGAAGAGTATCAAAACGAGGAACCAGACAGTGTGAAGCCTCGTTTAGCAGCTACTCCGCTTTCTGAATCTCCCAAAGAAATTTCTTATTTACATGACCACAGTCAAATGGCAGTAGTAGATGAAATATCTATCGATAAAAACGAAACATCATTAGCTATTGATCATGAGAAACATGTGAAATTTTCTGAAGTTGTTGAAATTGTTAAGCAGGTACCCTTATCAGAGTCTTCTAAAGAAATTGAACATCTTTTAGATCACCACGACCACAAAACAAGGACAAAAGAGAAAACAACATGTTCCTCGCAGATTAGCGATTCTCTCAAGTCTGAACAAGAACTCAGTACGTTTATGGAAAGTCGGGCTGTAGAAGCAAGTCTCGAAAAGAAGCTCATATTTGATTTGGATGTAGAAGAAATGCAATCTATACATTTTTCGGAATCTTTCAAAAAAATCGATAGCGATTTTGTAGGAAAAAATGTTCAACAACTCGAACAAGCCTCAAGTAAACATGAAAATCGTCTACTGAAAAATCTAAGTGATAAACATTCAATCAAGGATGAGGAAGGAAAGCAGGTTAAATTTGATAGTCATATTGAATTTTTGCAGGCTATACCTTTTTCAGAGTCTAATAAAGAAACTGAAAAAGTATTGACACCTTACGAAAAAAGTCCCAATAATGCTGATCCAAAAAATTCAGTAATAAATGGGAATGATCGAGCAATAGTTTCAGTTCTAGATGATTCAAAGGAAGTTCAAGTGGTGGAAATGCCAAACATAATTGAATGTGAAGAGGATAGACACGTGAAGTTTGATCCCCTCGTAGAAGTATTACTAACTGTGCCATTCTCGGAGTCTATCAAGGAAAAGGAACGGTTTGGTAGTAACGAAGCACGGATTGAGTCTATTGAACAAGAAGTTTTCCTTGAGAATGAAAGCTCCAAGAGTGTTCCTGTAGCAGAAAGACGAGTTTCTTTCTCGAACACCGTTGTCAAGATCGAGCTAGATCAAGAACCGCTTGACGAAGAAGATGGTTTCGAGATTATCAATATGGCAGAAACTGAGAAAGGGTATATTGCTTCACCATCACTAAGTGAAAAACAGCAAGAAAATATTGAAAAATGTGAAATACAACAGATTGAACTAGGTAAAGAGGAAATTTCAAATCCGATAATGGAAATAGAATCTGCTCAAATTTCCATCACCGAGCCAAAAAAATCAGTTTTAAAACTCTTAACGATCAAAACAGAGGGTCTTGATCTGGTCGAATCATCGCTGAAGAAAACACCAGCAAGTTTCGATGTTGCTTCTCAGAATATTCAAGAAGGAACTTTTTATGCAGCAGTTGAAGATCAGACAACACAATGTGATACATTTAGAGCAAGAATAACAGATTGTGAAACTACAACTCTGGTTAAGGAGGAATATTTGCTCGTGAAAGAATTTTCAACTGTGGATTATTTCACTACAAGCAATGTAGATATTGAGCAAACAGTACAAGCGGAAATGGTACAGCAAAAAGAATCAAGTGATTATAAATCTGGCATAGGTTTAGATTGTCTAATTGAGAAAAGCAATATTTTGAACAAAACACCTAAAATTGGAGAAACTAAAACGGATATCGTCGAGGTGCGCGAAAATATGACAAAAAAAAGTGATCAAATCGCAGGTGCAAGTATTTTGAAACTTGAGGATGCTCAGAGATATAAAGCACAGACTGTTATTGAGCAAGTTTTGCCACTTTTGCAGACAAGGCAAGAATTAGTGACAAAAGATGAACAGTCAGGTTTAGATGTGAAAATGGTGATTGAATCATTAGACACATCATTTGAAAAAGGAACAGTCGAGAACGATGGCGATAAGCTAGCCGAACTGTCATCGACAATGACCGAAAAAGAATCTTTGGCTACTGAAGGACTTTACTGTATTTGGCAAAATAGAGCATGGCTGGATCGTTCGCTTTACGGGAAGGCCGAAGAGAATTACGTACTTATTAATGCTCACAATAATGATATAGGGAATCAACGAACTGAAGATAGTGCTCTTTACGTAAGCGATTCAAATCTTACACATTTAGCTTCCTCCGACAAAGCTAGAGAGATTATGATAGGAAAGCATTTATCATCGGAATTGGATTATATGCGTTCGCATAGCAACCTTCCAAATACCAACGATGCCAGCACACCTCTAACTGCAGCAGCAAATGCAACCATTACAACGACTAACAATGTACTAACACCGAACCCTCATGGTCCCCAAGAAGAGTTATCCTTGCAGCAAACAGTGGCCGATGCTAGCGAAATACTCCCAATCTTTTCTGATCCAAATCCCGAAATTAAACCCACAAGTGACCCTCAAACTTCCTCTTCCTCTCCTTCTCCCCCATCCTTCGATCCTTCATTAGGTTCAACGGACAGCGTAGAATTAAGTAAACAAAATGTGGCTGAATGCACAAACAGTAAACAGGTGACGTTGTACTTCGTAGATGTAGTTTTTATGTTATTTTCTATGTTTGGTTAATATTGTTTTTGATTTGCTAATCACACCTTGATTTCTATTTGCTATAACACTTTTACTTTCAACGATTTATTTATTTATTTAACGAGAGTCATGTACTGCGAACTGTTGATGTTAAATTTTATTTTGCTTGTTTATTAATACCATGTTTGTTAGCAGAATGCTACACAGTGTTTTTCGTGTGTTTCTCGTATGTCATATCTTATTGGCTTGCTTTTCAAGAATTTAGAGAACAAAATGTATGGTTGCTGATACAAATAGATGATTGCTAAATATTGCTATAGATTATATAATTTATCATCTGGTTTGTCTTATGTACTATTTCCAACATAATCGGTACAATTGTTCCAAGATTCCATGTATATTTGACACTTTACTACTGCCATTTAGTGTAGGACTAAATAATTCAGTTTGAAGAGATCATCAACACTTCATGCAAATGCCTCGTGCTACCTATATTTACAGTATCAATTGTTCAATCATTACAATTCGTATTCGTTACAATTACAAACGGCTTTAAACTCTTCATTAAACATCATATCTTGTTTGTTACAATTATACGTCGTTCGTCGATCATTGATCGTAAGCAAACAACCTATGAACGCTTACCCAATCTTGCTCATCAAGGCAAATAAAAAACGATTGGATGTTTCTCAGTAAATCGTTCATTCTGCGCTGGTGAGGCGTTGAAAAATTAACGTTGTAAAATGGTGGTTCAAAAGTGTTAAATATTCATGTTATTATGGAGCATTTTCCGAGCGATTTTTTTATGTTGTATGTTTAGGTCGACGTGTGCTGAAATCGGCAGTCGACAAACCAATGATGCATGAAACAACTGCTAAGATTGTGTTACTGTTCTACTCACAGTTTAATGTTTGAGTTGTGTTATGATATTTGGCTAGTCTATTTTTGGAAAGACCTTCAATCGATATTTCTAGCACAGATAGGAAAAACGGTTGAAAGCAGTGCGCGACGTAGTTTTTTTGATTTTAAAAGTGCTGATGAGCAAAACGAAAGCAATGTTTGCCTTTAAGTGACGTTTTGTTTCACTTTTTTTTAGTCTTGTTGCAAACCGAGTGTGCGCGATGTGAATCCCGATTGCTAAATTATGTCGTTCGTTTTCTACACGATTTACAGGCACTAGCGCAAAGTGTGGAAAGTATTCTGGACTCGCTGATCAGCGCCGAACTAGAGATGAACAATCTACCGTACGAAAATGTAAACGATCTCATCAAGGGCTTACAGGTACGGTAAAGCAACTTAACTTTAACAAGGATGTAACGCGATGTGAAGTATTGAACACGTGTTTTTTATTAACCGGATGGTGATAATTTCAGATTCTTGTAACAAATTTAGCCGAGTACAAGCGACAAAATTACACGATAGCGAAATCATTACCGGAGAATGCGGATCGTAATGTTCTTGCGGCAATCGAACAAATCGATGATAGGATCGATTCCTTACGACAAAGAGCGGAGAATGGCCTCGAAAAGATACAGGTTTGCTCTAAAAATAACTCATACGATAGCACAATGGTGAATTTGATCATTGAGGAGTATATTGAGAGGATAAGCAGCTATTTAATTGGTGTTGGTATTTTGTTTCGTTTCCATAGGAAACTTTGAAGGAACGGGAGCAAAGGAAATTGGAAATTCGTAATTATCTCACGTTACTAGAGGAAATCGAACAATGGCTTTCCGCAACCAGCATATGCTTAACCGAAGTTACCGAATGCAGTACGGAAGAAGAAGCCCGTCGGCGCATGTATGAAGATAGTGCCATTCTAAGTGATCTGCGTGAAAAAGAAACCTATTTGCAGAAAGTGTTGAATAAGACAGAACCGTATCTCGTGTACAATGATGTAAAAGATCGTACAATCACACTGCGAGAAAATTTGACAGTTTTGATACGCGTGCTACGCGAAAAAGCCCTTATATTAGAAAACAATATTTTAAGGTTGGCCAACCACCTGGAACCGACGACAGCGCAAGTGGAAAAGCAAACGGTAGATATAGAAAGCCAAACAAGTCCTATGGCGTCGATCATAGCTGAAACTATACCTGTGGACACTGCGCAGCATGCCGTTCAGCCAGTTGTATGTTTAAATACACAAGAATCATCGATTCAAACACAAGCAGCACCGGAGTACACTACTGACAACATACTGATCATTCAATCAGTTGCCAACGGTCTTGAAACTGTGCAAATTTCAAACGTACCATGTACCCACGGAATAACTGGTAGGCAAACGGAGGAATCTGTAGTGGTGGAGGCGAAATATACACAACCAGCGGAAGGAAAGGAAAGTGATCGGTCATCAGAGCTACTATTGAAAAATATACCTACTCAATTTGAAACAACTTTCACCGAACCGGACGACACTACTACGGAGATCGTAGTGAATCGGGATGGTTCAAAGAAAATCACTCTGCGCAAGGTGATTCAACCAGCACAATCGATTGAATCTACAATTCCTGGAAAGGCCTCTATTGTCACCTCGATGGATTTGACATCACAGCTGCTAGAATCTCGTGGAGTTGTTGACGAAGATGAATTAATAGCTGAAGTTGAAGGAGGCGATGTTGTGGTGACTGAATCAGCCCTGTTCGCGAGCAATATGCCAGGGCAGTCGAGCTCCATGGACCAAGTTGATGATATAGAGCAACAGGTGATTACGTCTGAGCCGGCTGTCGAACAGCAGCTGGAAGATCCGTCACAGGTATTCGATTCCCATGCTCAAATCGCACCAGTAGAGTTGATTGCTTCTATTGTTGAAACACAAACTAGTACTAGTACCATATTAGACGCTGCTACAGAAGCTGTTGCTGACGTTATCAACGATGTTGTAACCAATTCCTTAAGCCTTAACGAACCACTTACAGCCGGCGAGGAATTAAGTGTACCGGAAACTAGATCCCTAGAGCCTATTGATGACATCTGGCCACCAGCCGAGCATGTTGAAAATGTCTTTGAGGAACCGATATCAATGTCACCAGTAAGTACTGTTCCCAAAGAAGAAACCCAAACGACTCCCGCAAACCCAGAAAGCGATGCGGCAGTAAACATATGGCCAACTAGTCCTGAACGTGGATCGAGCTACATCGAAATTGAGCCGAATATATTGAAAGACGAAACGATACGTGGGTTTGCAGAGCATATAGTTCCCATCGCGATAGAAGTTGCTTCGAACGAAAAAAAAAGAAATGAAAGCGCAGAAATAGAAGTGCCAATAGTGGTTGAAGGATTGATAGAAGGAACACCTACTTGGTCCCAGCCAGTGTTCGTCCCCGTTGAAATTTCGCACGATACGCCTAAAGAACAATCGAATGATGAAGTTGTAACAACTGAGTTTGGTCAAATAGAACATACACAACCAGAAATTAAACCAGATCAAAACGTGCATGAATTGCCTATTGGGATTTCTCAGTCTGTCATCGAAACAGCAATTACACGGACTACAGATACGATTCAAGCCACGGAAAATATTCAATCAAATTTGCAAACAGTAATATCCAAAACTATGCCTATGGATAAAAATATTGAATTATCTTCACAAGAATTAATAGACGTTGAGACTGCAGAAAGAGACCTTACAGAATCATTTGATGTTGAAGAAGAAACTCAAGTAACAACGATTATCCAGCGGGTTGCAGTAGAAGCTGCAAACACAAATAAAAAAGATCCCAATAGCCCTACTGAAGCTATTGCTGAGCAAGAGTTAGTACAACGTGATGAAGATTATACAGATTTTGACACAATGAAGCCCCCTAACAATGATGAAAGGAACTTCGAAGTTCAGGTAGCATCGATTGGAGAAAACCAAAGCTCATCGCTAAAAGTTTCAATGAGTGTTGATCCTGCTGAAACGAAAAAAATTAGCGTTAGCTTGATCGAAGTTAAAACAACATCGGAAACGTCTGTCTCTCATGGCAAAGAGCCGTTTGCGCAGGTAATGCAAATCTTTGATGTTCCCGAATTGAACATTGGCGAAATCGATCCAGGATATGAGGCTGATAAAACAACTGCTGAAGGGGAAGTCGAAGAAGACGAAAAAAGCAAAAAGAAACGTCGAAAGAAAAAGAAGGGGAAGAACGAAAATGAAAAGGCTATTAACACTGATCAATTACCCGTGCAAGATGTATGCAGGGATACTGAGAGTAAAAATCCGTCGGCTGACGGTTGGTCAGAAGCGCAACAATCGGAACAGCGATTTGATTCGTATCAAAGTTTTACAGAGGCAGACCAGCCTGAAGTTAACACTATTAATATAATAGAAGAAGTTATAGAACCAGAAACCATAGAGATTCCGATAAACATACAAGAGCAAATCATAATACCCACTGAGGTGGTAGAGGCGATTTATATTGAAGATGTTCAACAGCAAACAACGCCTGTGGAATTTGCAACAGGGCAAGTAGATAAAGAAAAGGAATCCATCGATATAGAAGTGGAAAAGATTACTTCTGAACGATTATTGGTGCCAATCGATTTGGAACAAAGATCAATGCAGACGTCGCCCGAACCTGAAATTCAGTATTTTTCACAACAAACTTCTCCGTTAGTTGTCGATCAACAGGAACTCAATATTGATCAAGATACAAAGGAAATACAAACAATTACTGTCGAAGCGATGGAAATAGAAACTCAAACATCACAGCCGCCTTCGTTAGTCCCACAAGAAGCTCAAACAGATGTACTTGATAATATAGCACCGGCCATTCGTGAAACAGATACCGCCGATAGTGGCAACCAGACGGCTTCTATCGAAACAAAAGAAATGCAATTGCAGGTAGAAAATACGGAGGAAATTGTAGGCCCTATTTTGGGACAGATAGTGAAAGAAGTAATTGATCCAGCAACTCTATTCAAACTACAATCTGTGCAGACTAGTCCAGTGCACTTTGTTGATAGTAGTGCCGTAACAGAAATATTGTCTGAGATACAAACATTGGATGAGAGTGCTCAAACTATTCCTCCTGAAGTGAGTGACGCATTCGTTGAAACGGATGTCATTCGCGTTGAAGATCGAGGACATTCTCCGTCCATGGAAACACGATTGGAGGCGGAAAAACTATCTTTAGCTACGCCCCACGGTACAACCACTGACACTGCTATCCAAACAAGCCCTTCACATGTTGCAGAAATAGATGCGTTGGTGAAAGTAAACATTAATGAACATGATGATGTTTTGAGCCAAACAGTACCGCAGAATGAACCTACAATTACAGATGATGACTTGCCATCTACACAGATGGCAACTGTGGAATCGTACGCAACGGCAAGCGCTTCAGTAGTTGTTACCGAATTATGTGAAACTCTCGCCACCAGTGCAGAAGCTAAAGAAGATCAGTACGGTGTATCGCAAGACCAAAAAGCAATGCAAGTGAATAACGATAAAGACAGTACTAAGCATTCTAAGAAGAAAAAGTCGAAGAAATCTAAGGAAAGATCAATACCAATTGAAGTGGAAGTGAATGCGCAGATGAATGTAGCTGGTATGTCTGGTTCAATGCTTCCGGTATCGATTGGAAGTGATTCAGTGACCGTGATGAAAAGTATCATTACCGAAGGCAAAGAGACCGATCCACAAACGGATGTTGGATTGAACATTCAAGTAAATATTGATCCTGTATTCGGAACGATAGTCCAAGACCAGGTGGCAACTCAAAGAACCCTACCGGAAATAATTAGTTGCCCTATCAACGAAAGTTTAAATCCTTCGCAATCTCAAAACCTACAGTTGAATTTGTCTGACTATTTTTCGATATTGAAAGCCCAGCAAAACTATGCTGAGAAACGAATGATTCCTTGGCAGGACATCAATCAAATGTTTGCCTATATCAAATTTTCTTCAAACCCTTTTGAAATCGAAAGTGGTCATGGCCATGATCATTATTCTGTTATGTCATTGGGTACGACTGCTGTAACTGTAGAAGAAGAAGAAGTTGCTACTACGAATGATGACCTGAATCATGTAATACGATTATTGCAACAGCATGAAAATGAACCTCTAATACAGCAACAACTGTTGTTCGATGTCGTAGAAAATGTTGTAAAATCACTGGAAGAGTTGAATGCCGGAATGAATATACCCCAGCCGAATGAAAACGACGAAACTAACCTACTAGTTCGAGCAAGGTTGCATCGTATGTACAAACTACGATTGATTCGTATTGAAGAACAAATTGTAAGAATCATCGCATACGTCCAAAGTGCTCATTCCGGACTTAGTAAGGAAATTGATGAGTGTCTAAATCATCTGCTACGACAAGTAAAGTCTTTAGAACAGTGCGTTGTAGATGATGAGAAAAGAAGCGATGAAATGCATACCAACATGTGCAGGATCAACGAAACGATTCGCGACGTGAGGAACCGACTAGACACGAACGAGCACAACTTCCAAGAACTCGTTGCAAACGATACGCTGGCAATAGTGAGTAAAATTTGTAAATTGGATGAAATTGACACAAGTCGTCGATTTGTACAAAACATGCTTATAACGATTACAAACGAGTACAGTGGAATAGAATTGAAATCTGTAGGAAATACTAAGACAGCGAATGAACTGGCACAATTAGCTCATCAGCTACGTCATATGGAGAACGAACTCGTACTGGAGCGAAACAAACTATTACAGCTAAGAAGTTTAGCAGATGAGTATGAACAGACTTTGCTCGAATTTCAGGAGATAACAGGAGCTGCAGAGATATTCATTGAAAATGAAATCGTTACCAATTCGTTGGAGGAGTTGCAGGAAGAAATGCAGCGTTATCGCAAATTTTTTGTGAATTTGAACCATTGCAAAGCGATTTTGGAATCATTGGAGACAAATTTGGATCCTCTAACTCGACAAAGACATTCTGAACTGCATTCTGCTCTTTACAACCGGACGAAAGTGATTTTGGAACGAGCAGTTGACAGGGCCGGAAAACTTGCACTTGCAGCGTCTCGTTGGACTGTGTTGGAGAAGGAAATGATCGCTGAGAAACAGTGGTTACAGGTGGCACAGCAGCGCGTCCCGGATTTGAGTAATGTTTCATCACAAGACTTTGAGCGATACATCACCATGTACGAATCTTTGGACCAAGACATAACAAACCATCTAGCAAAGATGCGATCGCATAACGAAACAGCACGACGTATGCAAGAGCTCATCTCGGCACCAATTATCGAAAAAGAAAGCAACGATGCACTGGTTGTAGCAATGGAACTTCGAGAACAAGTTGCATTGTACTTGAGCTTGTTGACCACGTTCAAAACGCACTGGACCCGGTACAATTTACACGCGGACCGGCTAGGAGACTGGTTGGATCTGAGTCAATCCAAGTTGGCATGCATTAACGTCGTTAATAATTTATCAGAAACATCGGTAGATGATATGCGTACATTCTGGGAAATAAAGGCCCAGTATGAGGTTCTCAATAACAAAGTATACAACAGTGGTTGTGATACGTTCGCTCAGGCACTCAGTTCGATCCCGGTCACAGACGAGCATTTGCAGCGACAGTTGCATGGTCAACTTCTCGACAATTGGTTTGCCGTGTCTAGTCGGATCGAGGAGATTCAACGTGAAATAGCGGAATCAATGAAGACCAAAGATACATCTCCCGACGATAAGCTTGCGTTCATTGAATTAGAATTGCAGGAAATTTCCCGTGAATTCGACGGTGGGAAGACGGTGTTGAAATGTCAGGAAGATCTGTACATATATATCGAAAAAATGCAAACTCTAAAAACACGAATACAGCTTATCGATACTGAGCTTGTTGGTCAATTTGCTCTAGCTCTTGACTGCGATACAGACAAAGTGAGTGATATTTTCAAAGCATCGCGCAATTTGTCACAACAGATATCAGAAGAACTCGATGCAGCGGAGATCTTCTACAAACGCCTGGAAGACATCGAACAGGGCATAAAAACGCAAGAGCAACAATTGACGGATATTGCAAGCACACTGGATAGGTGCAGCAGCAGCGTGAACGGAAAACGATCAGCTGTAGAGCAGGCTCTGGGTGAATGCAAGGACTGCCAGGAGGCATTGAGTCCATGCTGGAGTGAGATTATGCGCCTCCGGCAAATGTTGCATACACTGCCGATGAACCTGAAGGTGTCAGTATCGCCATTGCAAACGGAGCGTGATCTTTCGATGTTGCAAAACGTACACAGTGAACTAGAACATCGATCGGACGACGTGTTGACATTGTTACGCAACCGACTGGCCTTGTGGAATAAATTCCATAAGCAGCTGGACATGATTCAAGAACACGTACAAGAGACAGAGTTTATGATGGAACTTCTACAGCTGCAAGAAAGTGCTGACTACATGCGGCTGCTGAAAGCTACTGAGCGCCTGGATGTAAGTATTTCCCATGGAAGTTTTGATGCTCCAGATAATTCTTAAATTCACGTATTTTCTTTCAGACATTACTTTCAGATATAGAAAGTAGAAAGGGGATGGTTGAAGATCTTCAGATAATTGCCCAACCATTGGTCGAATCGTCCGATGAATGTGTGTCTGTTGAGATTCAAGAAACTGTTCAACAAATAAGCATCGTTTGGGAAAACACGCGCGGAAACTTGCGCGATTTATGCGAACGTTATGAAAAAGCGGTTAAACTTTGGCAGCATTATCACGATGTTTGCGAAACCGTGAAAGATTGGGTATGCCACGAATATACCGATTACGACGAATTGCATCGTTTCGATGATCTTCCTCAAGTTGAAGTGTACCAACAAGCGCTGCAGGAGCAGCGCAAGGAAGTAGATAAGCTGCGTAAGCTTATCGAAGACATCAACGAACAGGTTGGCTTCAGCATTGGCGATACATTGCTTACGGAGATAGATGAGTGTAGTAAAAAGCTTGAGGACATTGAAAACAATGTGGCCGAGCAACGAATCAAAATTCATGCACGAGATGTAGTGCGAGTAGAAAACGCTAGTGTTGTGCAATCTTCTCGAACCCTGATGGAACACGTTCAAGAGGTAGGTTCAGGTTTAACATAGATTATGGAAAAGTTGACTTATCGTAACTGTTTCCTTTTTTACAGAAACTACAAAAATCCTCTCATTCTCAGCGACATGTTGATGAAAATTTGTATGATAAAATCGTGGATCTTCGATCTTATATGTTGAGTTTGTGTGGCACAATCGCACGGCTTAAAGATATTCATAGAGCAACCAGCGAAAAGGATCAGGCAGACGACAATGGCAACTTAAAAAATCTACATTCAATTTCTCAAAACCTACTGCAGGATACGTTCCAGCAATACCAAGAGCTTGTACAGCAGTTGGTCGTACACTCTGAGAATGATCAACGATTGCTTGATTTCTGGCAAGAGTATTTACAATATGTGCAAACATTCCTTTCCGAGTCAATACCTAGTGACTATGGTCAGCTTCGGGCGTATCGTGAGCAGTGTCAGCTAATCAAAATGCTGCTGATAAGTCTGCGTAAGTTATTGCTGCAGAAAAAAAAGATCGATGTACGGCTAGTAGAACGCTTCAATGAACTGAACCAATTGCACAATGATCGGATCGATCGATTCGCGGAACGCGTCACAGAGATCGACAATCGACTTTGGCATTGGGAAAAGTTCCGTGCAATCGGAGGAAAATTGTACGAATCTTTGGCGAACATCGAGCGAGATAAATTCACTCTGCAGCTTGAGTATATCAACTTGAAGGAATTGCCCAAGCTGATAGGAAAGGTAAATGGGTTGCTTGAACAGTTTCCACGATTGGAAGCTGATATGAACCTAATGAGCCAAGAACTTTCACAATTGATGCTTTATACTAAAGATGAGTGCACGTTGGTCGGAATGACAAGTGAACATGGAAAAATTGCAGAAAAAATAACGAAATTGCAAGATAATGTTGAAACGTGGAAAAACTTCTTGTTTGGTATTAATGAGCTGTATGGACGTTTCACTAAAAGATCGTATGATGTGCAAGGTAGCTTACATGAACTGCAAGAATGTCTTGATGAACTCGAGGCTGATCCACTGGAAATTAGTAGCTCAGGAATGGACCACCGATTAAGTGATGTGCAAGCGAGGATGAACCTTATGAAAAACCATCACGTTCGGTTGAACACTGTCCGCACAATGCTGGATGAGGTGAGACAATTACAAGAAGAATTAAAGACTTGCATTAGTATGTTTGATGTGAAACGGCTACATAAACGAGTTTGGATGTTGTGGCAGCTATACAACAAATTAGACCACCGTATCGTGGTTCTGGTGAAACGTACAGAAGACGCTACACGCAATAGAAAATTGTTTATGGAACACTATCATTCACTTCTAGAATGGATGCAAGCATTTGAGTATAAACTGAACAATTCAAACAAATACGAATCATGCTCGGAAGATCAAGAGTTTATACGTAGAGTAGAGGGAATGTTGAAGCAGGAGTTAGGACTAAAGGAATGTGAGAAGGACTGGTTGACGACGATGGGAAAGGAGCTTCTTGCTCATAGCATGACGTCAGACGAACATAGCGAAATTATGAACCTATTGGAGAAACTACACGCACAGTGGGACTATTTGACCAGACTATGCAAAAGTCGATCGCAGAAAATATCTGAAATCGAAGCAACTGTACGCACGCTGGAAGAACGAATTAGAGAGATAAAGGCGTGGATGGTCACAATCGAGTGTGAACTGCGGTCTCCTTTTGTAGTAGACAGTTTAGAGAAGACCAACTTGGACAGATTGCTGGATGACTACGAGAAGCTGCAACGATCGATTGAAGGCAATAGCGGGAATGTAGCGGAAGTGCTAAACTTATGTGAGATGCTCTTCAAGGACGTGCAATCCTGGAACGTGCACATCAACCGACGCAGTATTCAAAGCGATGCGGCGGACCTGGACTGGCGATGGAAGAATGTTTGCATGGAATCAGGTCGCCGAAAGCAGGATTTGTTAGCGTTGTGGAACATGTTGCTTGAATTACAGAAGATTGTAGAGACATACCAGAAATGGGTGCACGAGCAAGATGTTTACATTCAAGGATTAGAGCAATCATTACCCTGCTTTGACGTGGAACGAATGACAAAAGAGCTGGAAACCATTGATATAAAATTAGATGAAATCTTGGAATTGGAGCCGATTCAAGGCCTTATGCGAAGGCTCTTCATATCTCTCTCCCATAACGATCGCATGTCAAATGAAGGGCTTCGCCTAATAACTGCAACAGCTCACCGAATGATTATTGTTTGGGAGCAGTTAGATGTAAGGATGCGTTCTTTACGTACTGATTTGGAATGCTACAGGTCACAGTATCGGTCGTTCATTGTTGAATATGAGCGCATTATCTTGGCACTAACGCAGATCGACGTACAAGTAACACAAATTGAGCACGTTCCGTCTGGAGATCAAGCAGGAGGTTTAACTACAATCCACATTTCACGTCTACGAGAATTGCACGACGAGCTATTGCTCGTGGTGAATTTATTCGAAGAAGAAGACACCTTAGGAGCTCGGCTAATAGAACGACATTCTGCCAATAATACTATGACGGAAAATCTTCGTCAGAAAATGGATGAGTATCATCAGTTAGGTAATAGCATCAAAGATCGCCTTGATGCATTATTAAGCCATACTTCCAAAGCTTTCGAAACACAACACGAGAAGGAAGTCGCAGTGCAGGTGAACACATTAAGCCTAGAAAGGAGTGAATCCATCACGGCAAAGGATGCGTACCGCTATCAGCTAGAGACTGCTCTCTCCGAAACAAGTGTGAACTTACGAAAGTTGCAGGAGGCGATTGACGCCATTAATGCGAACAACTTCATGTCTTCGGTACAAACTGTGTCGAAGGCATCCGCGGCATGTGAATCGTCGATTGAGTTGATCAAACATCTCAACATACTACTTATTGCCGAATGCCAGGCCACAGAGCAGGAGGCATTTGGCGCTCGTGTAAGTGAAGAAACAAGGCGATATGATCATTTATTGCTGGAGTGGAAGGAGAAACAGGAACAGCTGGAAGAAGCAAGGTATGAAAGAACTACTCATAACATATAACTCTCTATCATCTCTCATAACCATAAACAGATGTTATCTAGATCTATTTCTATTCACTTTTTTCACTTTTTCGTATACATTATCTATGGGCTTGATCATCATATACGTGCTCGCTGTGAAAACAAACAAAAAAAAAACACGTAACAATCGCACATGCCCCTGTCATGATGGACACTCTGAATCGCAAAACACAATTTACTACGCTGCCTTTCTGACTTCCCTGTTTTTCATAATCTATCGATCGTCTCTTCGCCGCATCGCAGGATCATTCCTAATGCTTACAATTTTAACTGCATACAGTAAGTGCTATATACTCTATTTTATTACTCTAAAACTTTTATTTTCTATTTTATTGTTATTAAACTATGATATGCAAACATTCTAAATATCCTCCCCCCCCCCCCCTCCTTTAGTTTAGGATGGAATTTATTTATGTTTAACCGTATGTATTACAACATCCACAGCAATGCGGACTACCTGACCTGCCCATTGTGTACGAACCGAAACTGGCAGCAAATAGACAACGATCTCTGGCGATTGGAGCAATGGCTGGCAATGGCGGAATCAACACAACGAAATCAACTAGCCAGTCCTCCATCCGACATTGACGCGCTCGAAGACACGATCCAAGATCACCGGGAGTTCCTACTCGATCTGGACAGTCACAAGAGCATAATCAAATCATTAAACATTGTCGGTGAACATCTGGCGACACACACACGTGATACGGCGAGGGCGATGAAATTACGTGAAAGACTTCTCAAAAACAATCGGCGCTGGGATGAAGTCTGTAGCAGTGCGTCCCGTTGGCAATCGTCCTTGAATAGCGCCCTGATGGAAAACCGCGAATTCCATCGAACCATAGCGGAGCTGAGCGGCTGGTTGGAGCAGACGGAAAACAAAATAAAGTGCTCGGAACCTATCGATCTCACAAGCGATCAACGACTGGTCGAGAAAAAATACAGAATGTTCCGGGAGCTGCGAGCGGATCTGATGCGCTGTGAACCACGAGTGGTTAGCTTGCAAGAAACAACGTCCCAACTGACGAAGTACGTGGAC
This sequence comes from Anopheles nili, assembly GCF_943737925.1. NCBI lineage: Eukaryota > Metazoa > Arthropoda > Insecta > Diptera > Culicidae > Anopheles > Anopheles nili. The sequence continues at coordinate 836,712 of NC_071292.1, forward strand.
GCCAGTAAATCGGAGAAATTCGACGAAGTGTACGCAAAGTAAGAATCAACGCAGTGTTATGATTTTTTGTTGCTTCGGTCATTTATAGTTACCTATTATCGTTCGATTCGTTCTAGGCTAACTGACCTTCGGTTGCGTTTCCACTCGATTCGACGTTTGGTGGAAATGTATATCATTAAGATAGGTGCGGCCTTGGGTTACGACAGTAGTACCAGCCTTGCAGAAGTTCCTGCATCCTCCTCGACATCACTCGCATCTATCGACCGCCAACAGACCCGACGTAGACAACCTCACGAGCAGCAGGAGGTAGGTGCAAGCGAGGACGCATCTAGATGTGTCATCCTTTGAGAACTTATCTTGCCACCACCACCACCTACCACCACCACCACCCACCACCACCACTATATATCTCCAATTTTCACCGACCACGAACAACGAAGCCTTCGTCGGCGGCGGGTCAATTTTTTGTTGCACAAACTGTGTCAGTAAGTAGTAGACATCTGCACGCCAAACGCTCGTCTCGTCACCTTGAAACCTCCACGATTAGTTCATCTTAAACTTTCTAATCTATTTCGGAGCGCGTTACCATCATCTTTGTGCTGTTTTAAGCTGTTGTAGCCGTCCACCAGGCAAACATCGACAAATATGGAGATATCTCGGATAAACGTGATAAACAACGTGATATCCTATCGCAACTCTGGCCGGTACTCAGAACAGATAGATCCGTATCTCCTTCATTCGTAAATGCCGTCAAAAGTTCTCGATTACGCATTTTCACTTGTAGTGTACGTTTTCCCCGCCCCATTTCCTGTGCCTTTGTTTCCTTCATCCAAAAGGTTTATGTGTGATTATCATCATTCGGCTGCTGTATTCTGATTAGATTAAAAATTAATGCTATTTTCTTTTTCTTTTCTTTTTGTTTTCTGTCGATTCAACATCACACTTTTGTCTGCTCTGTCTCAACACGTTTTGAAAAATACACAATGCTACTCCCCCCATATAGAGCCTTCAACGAGATGGTAGCGGATCGCAAAACCTTCCATCACTAGCATCGGCACATGATTCCAGTACAAAGTAATTATTAGTCTTTATTTTATTTAGTATCCGTTTGTTTAGAGTGTTTCAAATTTTTTTATTTATGTTTCAACTATGGTAGAATCCACAGTAGTTACAGGAAAAAAAGCTTAGCAGTTGTATTGATTAGTTCTTTTAACTACAGCAAAAAGTAATGAAGCTATTACTTATAGAGTAGTATAGAACTATAGCATAAGAAAGTGTTTGGACAAGTAGCTTAGTAATGATTTGGCAAATGATAATATTACAAAAAGCTAGGGGGAATGGTCAAACGATTTATTTGTCGCAAGAATGCAAATGAAATATTGATTTGAAGTCAGTAGGGAATGTATCTGTAAAAGCATGTCGTATAATTTAAATGTAAGGCAGTAGGTACAGAAGTATATTACAACGTGCCGTTGCTAATAATTATTTGAACCCTTTTATCGTTCAATTCGTTTCATATTTGCAGCATTGGCACAGGCGAAGCAGAAGCGGAGGACGATGTTATCAACACCACAGTACTCACGCGAAGCTATCGTTTCTTGGGTCGTGTCATTCGTGCTTCCCTGCCAATCCAAGCGATGTTGTTATTACTGCTCGGTGTGGTCACTCTCATGCCCCACGGTGAAGAATACTCCTGTTCACTAGCCAACAACTTTGCTCGAAGCCTGGAACCGATGCTACGTTATCCGAACGGACCGCCACCAATCTAGCAACCAGAACGCTTATTTCCAACTAACCCACTACCTTATCCTACCCTATTCATACCTTTACACGGGTGTAATCGCTTTCTTAGCTGAAATATGTTGGGATAGTTCTTTGTACACGCAAGTAATATAATGTGTTAATGCACACGTGTAAGATATGAATCATTCGTTTTCAGAGCAATAGATCCAAGGTATACATTACTCCAACGACATCTATAAAAGATGATACGATATATCGTTAAGGTTCTAACAACTATCATGTATCTTCTGTAATACTTACTTTTCTTTTATAGGTTTACTGTACAGATGAGTAAAAACGTATTGAATTTAATGGTAATCATATGTTAAGTTGGTTATTTGTGAAATTTTATATTTGACAGAATAATTCCGAACTCTCAAAGATACAAATACGGATCGTGATATTATTTCAAAAGTATAATAAAATGTACCCACAAAAGCAAATAATCGTAACGAGCATGTTTAAATCAAGCGAATATGCAACAACGTGCCATGCGAAAAAGGTAATATAACGACTATCAAAAACAGGCCCCGAACTTTTGCCGCAAATCGCAAAATTTTTCGCAAAAGTAACCAGAGAACATACCAGCTGAGAGGCTATTTTTTTCACTATCAAACTGTGCTACAAAAAAAACACGGTATAACAGTTTGAAATTTTAGTTACAAAACCTGTCCATAGATGATGTTATAGAAAGGATTGGAATATTTCAAGCGATGAAATTGACAGCGCTTGCTATGAGGAAGTAGCATATGAAACATTTCGCTTGAAGCGTTTTTATAGCACTAGTTATGGGTGAATTTCGAACGGAGATCTTCAACTTGTTATACAAAATATTTTTTGAACTACAGTTTGGTCGAGACAAATTTAACCTATTGGCTGGTATACTCTCGTGTTACTATTGTGAAAAAAATTCAGTTTTGCGGGATCAGTGCGCAGACTGTTTTTGATATTCGTTTTTTCAGTTTTACCGCTATGCTTGCTGTCGTGTATTGGTTTGTAACGGGCAAGTTCTTTGCGATTATCGTCGTTTGTAGTGACGCGAGTACATCTTTTGTTTGAATTAATTAAAATTCATTCATTAAAAAACTTCGCACTGTACGGTCGCTTAATTTGCTGGCTCTTAGGGAAAATCTTGGGTGGTTTTGTAACTCTCGCCGGGCTTTCTTGGCTGATGGGACAACTAGTGAACTTAAACGTCTCATCAGTGAGATATAAAGTGAGCTTCTCACCGAGATAAACAAACTATTCCGATTCTATTGCGCTGAGACTACCAATTCTAAGTAGGTTACATAGATTCTCACTACTACTCCCGTCGACACAATGCTCCCAGACTTTCACTCGGCAGCTAACACTACTACGGGTGAACTTACCGATGCTTCTCGAATTGATGGACTTCCTTCGTCGTCGAGTGGTGTGGCAGCAGTTAACGCAGAATTACACTCCGCACATACATGCAACGAACTGACCCCGTAAACCCTCATTGCGTCCTGCTCTCCTCTTCGATCGCACCCACCGCTTCTCGACGGGACCTCCAACGAGATTCTGTCGGGCGAAAGCCTTTTCGAGCCGGTCACTGACTCACGTGCCTGGCTATTTGTTACACTGTGTTCCCGAATCGCACTGAAGAGCAGAAATGCACTTTTATTTAATCACGGATCAATTCCGCCGATTGTATTGCACGCCGAATTTACACTCGCATCGCGACCGAAATAGTTTGCGTTTCATCACGATTAAAGTGAGCCTGCCGCGATCACTTCGGCAGGTCGCTCTATCACCAACTACCTGGCCGAGGGGTTTTGTCTTCCGAGAATTTGAGTTTCGTCGCAGGAGCGAGGATTCTTTTTGCTCTCCGGGACCGTTTCACTGCTACACTCCTGTGCCAATCTCGTAACTGAACGACTTACTGCCACGTTAGCTTTGCCGGTGCACTCTACTCCAGTCAGTAGGCCTGCTCTCACTGAGTTGAGTGCTCTGGCCTTGAAGTTAGTAACGGATTAAACGACTCAAAACACCTGTCAGTGTATTATCAAAATGTGCGTGGGTTACGATCGAAAACTACTGAATTCTTCTTGAGCTCCACCTGTGCTGACTATGACATGATTATTCTAACTGAAACTTGGCTAGATGACACTATTGACACTAGATGACGGAGAGCCTCTGAGTGCGCGTGAAAGCACTTCATCAAGATATAATGATCGGCGCTATCTACGTGCCTCCGGATCGCTCAAATGATCTGGAAACAATTAACTCCTTCTGCTACGAGCTTCGCCAAGTAAGACAGAGATCGTCTCTCGTTCTGTTTGTCCTCATGGGAGAGTTCAATCAACCTAACCTACGCTGGACTCCTACTCCTGGCCCGTTTCCTACTCAGGACTTTGAAAGCTCACGGTTTTCTTCTGCCTGAACTATGCTGTTCGACGAATTGCAGTTCTCCGGATCGACGCAGCTCATCTCGTCTGTTAATGGGCACGGCTCATCGTTGGGCCTAATTTTCGCGTGCGATCTGTTTATCGATTACCCGATTTTAGTTGAGAGCAGTTTGGAATCGCTAATCGGGCTTGATAATTATCATCCCGCTTTGGTTCTTAAAGGTGTTTTGCCAAATGCATCCGGTAACTGTACTCGAGCATCTGCATCTGCTTTCCGCAACGTCGTTGGAACTTCCGTCGTGCCTATTTTGCTGGCCTAACGTCGGCTTTATTGAATGTCGACTGGAATAGAATCACATCGGATGCAGACCTCAATGTGAATGTTGAATCCCTTATTTATACTGTTGTGCAGCTCTTCGATGAATTTGTCCATGACACGGGACCAAAGCTTATATTCAAATTAAAGCGGAATCTCTATGCCGTGCTCCTGTAGCAAACTGTTCGAGCTCCTGATTGCGAGATACTTTATGCATGGTTTCAAGCATTCATTAAGTTTTGACCAACATGGATTCATGCCAAACCGCTCAATCGAGACTAATTTAGTAAGCTTTTTGAGTCACTGCTACGCCTATTTGGACAAAGGCTTGCAGGTTGATGCCATCTATACTGATTTTCACGCGGCTTTTGACACGGTCAAATTTTTTTTCTCATGTGCCAGGACTCGACGACTGCCAGAGGTTGCAACATTGCCTTGACCATCTGTATTTGTGGTGTGCGACGAACAGTTTGACCATCAATGTAAACAAGTGCTGTGTAGTGTCTTTTTCCAGGAAAAATGCTTGTGTTTCATTTGACTACTCTCTGTCAGGGATTTCAATTCCGCGTGCTGTTCAAGTTAGAGACCTCGGCGTTTTATTAGACCAGAAGTTAGTTTTGACGAATCATTACAACAACATTTGTTCCAAAACACTTCGTACACTAGGCTTTATCTTGAGAGTATCAAGAGAGCTTTCAGTTTAGTTAGCTTAGCTATGTTTAGTGTTAAAACGCGTCTTCGTGAACTTCACGGTTTATGAGTTGTGTGCCTCTGTGATTGTTCATGTTTCGCAATTGTTTTGTAAATAGTTCATCAACTTTTCCTCTACGTGTCATGCTCTACATAACTGTTAAAAACGTGTTATCTATCTTTTACATGGAACAATTGTACCAGCCAATCACATACTAAGAGAACCGAAGGTGTGAAAGATGAGTTGATACGCATTTTATACAAAACATTTGCTCGCTAAATCAAAAGCGGCTTTTTATGTTAAGCTAACTTCGTTAACATGCATTCTCTTGCTTGAAAAACACGCACAACCAAAGGCAAATCCCATTTGATAATGCATGTTTGACGACTACAAGATAACAAACGTCGTATAACGAACAATGACTGCAGCAATGCATTGGCTTGCGGTGAAGATGCGATAACGAGGAAGCATTTGACTACATTTCAGAAGATTCCCTTGGACCAAGGAAACGAGCCCTTTGCCATGCAGTAAATCATGCCGATGTAGTGCTGTGATACCGTAGTGTACATTGATTGTGCGATGATCAACGTGACGCCGAGTGCAGCGAAATCCCATCCCAGCTTGTTTTAGTAGTGAGTTGAGCTTCGACGAGAGACGATGGCATTCGAATATGAACAAATCACGGATCGACTGTACGTCGAGCAAAAGGAACAAAATGGTGAAGAGGACTACATCATGGTGCGTGCCAAACAGTACAGCGGAGTTCCGATTTCCATCCCAGATTGGAAACCGGCAGCGCATTGTTACACAGCCAGGTGATTCTGTCAAAATCGGCAGACATTTTTTTGTTGCTGTAATCGTATTTATTTCCGCCAATGTGCAAGGTTCCAGAAGTACGAGCAGGTTCTGACGGACATGGAAGTATATCCCGAAGATGTGTGGGTTGCGTCGTATCCGAAAAGTGGCACAACATGGTGCCAGGAGATGGTTTGGCTCATTTGCAACAATCTCAACTTCGAGGCTGCCCGAGCTGAGTCCTTGCGTACACGGTTTCCATTCCTTGAGTGAGAACGATCTGAACACTGTCTGTCACTTGTGGGTCTTATTTTTAACTGAATGCTTTCTCTTGCAGTGTTAGCTTAATTCACGATCCGAGTATGAGCTCTTTCGAGCGCGTCCAGCAAATGCCACGGCCTCGATTTATAAAAACGCACCTTCCGGTATCGATGCTACCCGGACGTTACTGGACCGTCAAGCCAAAAACGGTGTACATTAAGCGTAACCCAAAGTCAGTGGCCGTCTCGTACTACCATCACTCACGTTCGATCTTTTACCGCGGCACTATGGACGATTTTGTGCGATCGTTTATGCGCGAGCATCAGTTTTACTCGCCGTATCACACTCACGTGATCGAGTATCATCACTTGCTCGGATGCGAAAACGTGCTGACAATTTCGTACGAGGACATGAAACGTGACCTTCGCAAGGTCGTCGCAAGGGTTTGTCGATTTTTTGGGAAGTCCTACAACGAGCCGGAGCTGCAGGCGTTGTTTGAGCATCTTTCGTTCGAGTCGATGCGCGAAAATAAAGCCTGCAATTATGAAGACATCAGTGATCGAAACGATGGAGAACGCTTTATTCGTAAAGGACAACTGGCGAGCTGGAAGGAGGAATTAACGCCCGAACAAATCGACGCTCTCGATCGGTGGACTATCGACAATGTGTCGAATGTTGATCATAGGAAACTGTTCGAATAGGTAATGTGTGGGAAGCGCATTATATATTCTCCATGGCGGATAGGGAGTTACGGTTGGCCATAAACAAGACTCGCATGCAAAAGAGTGTGATGAACTGAAACAAATAAAACATGAAATAAATCATCGAACGATGTGTTAATTTTGTGCATCCAACTCACCTGCAGAGTGCAGAGAATTGCGTCTAATGTACCGATTGCATGAATGGTAGCCGCGAGATCGCTCCGAACTGCATCATAGCAACCGCCGTGATGGATGACATCCGAGGTGTTAAGCCCAACGTATCGAAGCAACTCCGTTGAGCTGAGATTGATTCGCTCTCCAATGCAATGGTGCCGTTGATGTATGCTCTTCTGGCAGCAGCTGAATGGAACTAGAACGACGTCGTCACCCGACACCAGCCTTGATATGAAATTTAAATTAATTGTAAGAAGCCCTCCTCTATCTCGGCATCGTACTTTACCGCCTAAATTGCGCCTCTTGCTCGGCCGACTCCCATATCATTCCTTGCCAATCCGTGTACGTGAGCACTCCACAACAGCGATTGTGTGCTTGGAGATCATTCCAAAAATCGCTCACAGTCACTTCGAACTGAACCATCTCTAGGGTGGCAAATAGCGACTCCAGCATGGAGGTATACATTGTGTCAACGAAGCGTTGGAAAAGTACCATAGCAAGTACGCTCGTCAACAGACAGCAGATCGTCAACACCGACCACAGGTGGGACATCGCGTTCAGGTGTCGGCTGTAAGGATCGTTGAGCAAACTGCTCGAAAGCGCGATGGCTAGGACATGCATTACCAATGCTTGCACGCCAATCAGTTGAAAAAGCCGTAGAGCGATGGTCCACAATCCTTGCGATGAATTTAAGGCACCAGCCACAAGCATACCATCGTGTTTTTCCAAGAGATGAGAGCGCACATTTTCCTGAAGGACGAGCTTCGCAACTGCAATGGCGACGAGTGTCGTATGAAGCGCTATGGTTCCGAAATATATACACCGGCTCGGTGTCATTTCTATCACTTTTCAGCAACCCTACGTATGCTACGGAATAAAACGAAGAATAAAATGTGCATGCAAACGGTTTGTTACGGCGGTTGCTAACAACGCTTCATAGCAACGCGCGGTTGTCGAACGCAGGAGCAGTTGTTGTAGTTACTAACAGCATGCTTGGATTTTACAGCAACCTTCAGTTTATCTGTGGTTAACGGTGAAGTCGGAAGCATTCTAGAGAAGATGGCAAGCGAACACCCCGAAGGAGATATGAGTGAAATATCTAGCCTTACGGATTCCAGCGACGAAGGTACTATATTTCAAGGACTTCTATACGAAGGTGCCTAATAATCGTTTCCGTTTTCGTGAGCAGGTAAAAAGGTAGTCGAAGAGGTCGTTGAAGCGGTAGAAGAGATTGATAAGCCTGCTTACTCGGATGAGGATCTCGAGACGTTGGTTGGGTTCATTCGTGGCATGATCATTCTGTTCGACTATGAAGATGAAGATTTCAACGAAGAAGTGGCCGAAACGATCAAGCTGTGGCTGACGGACGCCAACAATCCAATGCTGTTTATTTTCTACGATGGCAACAGGCTTTCGGCGTCGTTGGCATTCCCATTGTGCCCCATCAACGATCTGATGTACTTCATGCGCGAACAGGACCAGCTGTACAACGTGATCGAGCAGTTTCACGATGACATCCTGTTTGGAACGTTGCATGGCGACATCGAAGGATCCCTGCTCGTACAGCTGGAGCAAGTGTATGGGCCGATGATACTGTCGAATTTGGATTGGTCGGAAAATGTAAAAGCGAACGTCATCAATGGTTTCAATGCATTCATGACCTACCTAACCGAGCTGCACTACAAGCTGTCTGGTTTAACGTTGCTGTACATTCCCCGCGAAGGAAGCGATATGGAGGTGCAGGAAGTGGTGCTCAATCGGTCGATGATCAAGCGTCTAGAAGCAGTAGTCATTGACTGGACGGGGCAGATCCGTGCGACCCTTAGCGATACTCAACATTTTGTTCCGGACGACCTGGTATGCCCTGCGGATGAGTACAGCTTTTGGCTTTATCGACGTAAGTTAGGCGCAAATCGAAAGTGGTTAGAGAAAGTACGAGATGGTGCTATTTCTTGTTTCAGATGAGGTGCTTTCGGCAATTCGATTGCAGTACAAAGGTCCCAACGTGCAACATATCGTGTGCATACTCGAATTGGCACAATCGCTCTATATCAAGCACCTAAAAGACGTTTTGGAGGATCTAGATAAAGAGATTGAAATCGCAGAGTCGAATATTCCCTTCTTGAAGCTGCTGGTTGATCCGTGCTTCGCCATTGGGACGCTAGAAACGGCCGATGACTTTTGTTCGCAACTCATTTATGTTATGCACATCATACGCTTCATCGGGCAGGACTCACAGTATCTTAACAAGGACGAGAGCATTACAAAGATGTTCCTGTATCTTAGCAACGAGATCGTGGCCTGTTGTATGCGAGGCATCGATGTAGATCGTATTTTAGCTGGTGCGCCACGCTATGGGATTGAGGTGTGCCAGATGAAAATCAATTGCTGTGAATCATATAAAATTATTTATGAAGAGGTAATGCAACTGTTTCTAGGGATCTAAGCTTCCGTTGATTAACTTGTTTGCCCCGTTCAATGATAGATGTTGGCGTACTTTAAAGATGAATTCAAATGGAACTTGGATTATGCGGCGATCTTCAACCGAATCAATGCGTTTCTGCAGCGATTGAATGATATACTAGAAATCTGCGATGCAATGCTGGTTTTCGGTCGGTACGCAGAAAGTACAGCTTACACAAATTATCGATTCTTCTGTAACAACGCGGAAGAGTTCGAGCGCCGATGCGAGCAAGTGGAGAAGATTTTCCACAATTCCCTAGAGACGATTGAATCAGTCGGTAGCACGATCCTAGACATAAACAATAAGGAGTGGTATCAGTACATCGGTGAATTTCGGGAAATGCTCAAAAGCCTGGACGACATCATCGAGAATCTTCTATCGAACGTTTTTCTAATGTCAGAAAATTTGGAAGAAAAATTGAACGTACTCGTAACGTTGCTGAACTTCTACAACCGAGAAAACATACGAGAGAGCTTTATGCGAAAAATAGGAGAGGTGTGGAATATGCTGCGCGACGAGATTACACAGCTGTCGAAGGATGTGTCCGCGGGTATCACTGAGTATCCAGCCTTGTTGCCACCTCATGCAGGACGTTACGCTGTGCTGAAGATGCGATTCGATCACCTGACGCACCTACGCACGCTTGTCGTGAACTGTAGGTTTTTCCCGGAGTATCCACAACAGGAGGAGGTGTTGGCGTTGTACGAAGCCTGTGAGAAACAGGTGAAAACGGCATTGAAAGGTTTTCACGAGTCTTGGTGCAAATCGATTACAACCGACATGGCATCCTGGTATCAGCGGAATTTAATCTCTCGTAGCCATCTCCGACCCGGGTTGTTCGAAGTGAACATTGAGCGGCGGTTACTAGATCTATTCGATGAGGCATTCTACTTCAAGTCACTCGGTGTCGCCGTGCCCATGAGCTTGGACCTAGAGAAACACGAAAACACACGGTTGACGTTCGACAACGTGCTTCGACTGGTGCTGTATTTTAACGGAGTCATTTCTTCGATTTCCGACAAAGAAAGGTTGTTTTTCAAACCAATGATTCAACAAACGGAGCGAAAATTAGAGCCTCTGCGAAGTAAGCTGACCTGGGAGGAGGACTTGAGCGAGTTTATCGAGGGCTACGTAGTGAATGTGCGTGAACTGTTGGACCTGATAGAGCTGTACAAACGGGAAAACCTTAAGATATCCGCTCTGGTGGAGCGTATTTATGGACTGATATTCGTACGATTGGAGCAACCACATCCAATCAACATGTCACAGTTGATGAACAGTGTGACCCAGCAAAAGAAGAGTATCTTTTCGGAGCTACTCCAATTGTTAACCGAAATTAGCCAAAACATTTTTAACGTGTATGACAGCCTTGGCTCGAACATCCGGAAGATGAGTACGATTTGGGAGCAGTATTTGCATAAAATCGACAGGCTTCTCAAGGCAGCCATATTCACCTGCACGCTCAACACACTTCGTGGTGTTCAAGGCGTAATTGAGAACGCGCATTCCAGTCCAATTATGATGATAGAGATTCTGCTGAAAAAAGATGGTGCCGTTTATGAACCTTCAGCGGACGTGGTGGAGGAAACGTTGCGCCAGTTGGTCCGGGAAGTTTGCCTCACGATCCGATCCGTACCAAGCATGGCTCGCCGGTACCAGCTGGAGGGTGGTGAACGCAGCTTTTATCTCCAGTTGCTTGAGCATTCTGATTATGTGAACATCTCCAACGATATTGATGGCATGATAAATGACACGGTAGCGCAGCTGCGTACTTATCAAGAAAAATGGAACGTTTTTCGACCATTTTGGTGCGTCGATAAAGCGGCGTTCATTGAGCGGTTTAAACTGACGGCCATGACTTCGGAAGCATTTCAGAAAAACATTGAGAAATTTGAAGAGCTACAAAATCAACTATCTACTCAGGGTGATTTCGCAGTATGCCGATGCGTGGAAATAGACGCGCTGAAACTAAAATACGCCATCACTACTCACATTGTGGAGTGGCAGACCAATTATATTGAGTATCTGAAGTGCATTGCTTATGGCAAAATTATCGGTAAGTTACAAATGCACGAAAAACGAACGAAAATACAGGACAATAAATTTTCTCCATTTTGTCACAGATTTTAACAATATTTTGAAGAAAAATGTAGCAGAGCTGCTTCTCGAACCGACGGAGGTGTACGAGCTAAAACGGCTAGAGGAGCGTTACCAGACATGCTTCAAGGAATTGCCAGAAAAGGAGCTGGAGATCGCTGTAATTTTGAAGTATTTTAAGGTGTTAGAAAAGTATGTCGCCGATTTGCTACCGGAAGCGTACGAGCTGCGGCGAAACATCGACCAGATATGGGCTCAGTATCAGATAGATTTGAAAGCGATAAAGGAGCGAATTGAGAACTATCAGGATCAGTTCAAGCTGTCGATGACCGGTGCCGCTGATGCGCTGAAGGTAGACGCCCTGCAAATGCTAAAGATGTTGCATGAAGAGATGCCTTTGTCGGACGATATGTAAGCAGCCAAAGCAAAGGGAATCGAGCTGGGTATTACTAGAATCAGCTATAGGTGTACCGTTTCATAAGCCTTAAGTTGAACTAGACTCGGCAGGGCTTGTAGTAAGGGCGAACGGATAAAATTCTCTTTGCATTGCATTTCAAAGGAATCCAAATGAAGCATTCGAAACAATTGACCGTTTGATGGTACAATTGGAACAGCTAGAACGGCGCGAGCGTGAGATTCAGGAACGAATGCAGTTACTAGGTGTCCCTTATGCGCCATTGGCCGTAAGTTATGATATTTTCTTCTTCATACTGTATGCCTTGTCGATGAAGAAAATCGTTACATTGCTTTTAACATGACCCCTTCGCCCGCCAGTTGCAAAAAAGAATATATATATATATATATATATATATATATATATATATATATATATATATATATATATATATATATATATATATATATATATATATATATATATATATATATATATATATATATATATATATATATATATATATATATATATATATATATATATATATATATATATATATATCATTTCTGCTCGACAGGCGCTTCGGGAAATTCGATCGAAGCTTGAAAACTTGCGCCATGTGTGGGTGCTCGTGCAGGAGTGGCGAATCGCGCGGGATCGCATAATGCCCGAAATCTATCGAACATCAGATGAAATCGAGTTGCACATGCTATCGGAACACTTCCAGCAAGCGTATGATGGGCTAGCGGAAGGGCCTATCGGAAATGAAGCTTTCGATGTGTTTGTGAGCGTTGGAGAAGAAATTTCCCACTTCCGAGTGACAGTCACGATCGTTTGCGCGATGAGAAACTCCTTCATGCAGGATCGCCATTGGGGCAAGGTGAAAGAAATAGCACAATGGTAGGTATTTTGCTCTATGACTCGCGATATCGTAATTTTCTCGCGTCGTTTTTATCGCATTCTTTGATTGCGGCATTTATGTGCAGCGAGGAAGTGCCCGGAGAAGAGTGCAGTGTTCTCGATCTTAGCTTGATGGGTCTGTACCGGTTCGAGGAAGACCTGCTCGACCTGTGCTATGCAGCTCGCAAAGAACATGAGGTTGAGCTAGACCTAGTGGTGGTAGCTGCTAGTGTTCGGTCGGTTGAATTTAGCACTCTTCGTCAACCTGAAGAGGGTGGATTTGTGAAGCTGCATCGTCCAAAGAGCCATTTCGTTATGCTGGCGGATAACATTGGTATCATAAATCGTCTTCGCCACTCGATCCATCGTCACCCGTTCCAAGCACTGATCGATTATTGGGAGCTCACGCTAGGATTACTGCACGAGATTCTGGAATTGCTGGTCCTCACGGAATCGGAGTGTCGAACGTTGCACGAGCTGTACCGTATCAGCAGTGGAGTTAATGGTGGTAGCGGTGCTAGTCGCAATACTGAAATGGCCGACTTCAATGGCGGTTTTCGCGAATGTTTCGCGCAATGGTGTGAGATGATGCGTTACATCTCAACGGCTCGACTCGTCGAGGATGTCTGCCCTGTGGGGCAGGAATTCATCGGTGAGCTTGAGACCATTCGCCATCGCATCAATCAGCAGGCCGAGGCGTTGTGCATGGTTTTGTACGCACAACGAGTGGCATCGCCGCGGTTCTACCTTCTTTCAGATGCTCAGCTTGTCGGCTTGATTGCTGCACCGCTAAACTACGTCCGACTGCAGCGTTCTCTGCCTGTCTTGTTCGAAAATGTCATCCGGTTGGGGATTGTCGAGGCGGTTAAATCTGGAGCGAGGACAATTGGTGGGGTATACACCCGCGACGGAGAACATCTTCCGTTCGCAAGTGCTTTGCAAGAGCCAGGACCTGGACCGGGACTTGGCAGTGCCGCCGAAACAATGAACCAGCTTGAACGATGCTTACGTGAAACGATGGAGGATTTATTGTCGCAATGCCACACCGCCCTACGACGAGGATATTTCCGACGGGTGGAATCGGGCTGGCTGCACAGCTGGCCGTTGCAGCTGTGCCTGAAGAGCGCTGAACTGCTGCATACGCTGCATACCAGGAATGCCTTGGTGCAATGCAGTCTGCTCGGTCACAAGAAACCGCTGAAGATGTTGCGTTCGTTGCATGCAAAGGTATGCACCCAGTCGTGCTGTTGGCCATGTTCGACCGGTTGATTGACTTCCCACGATCACGCACGCGATCGTTTTATCTTTGTATTTTCCGTCTGCTAGCTGCTGAACGAATTAACGCACTCCGCGCGTTATGATGCAGCGATCGGGACTGATCGTTGGCAACGCAAGAAGCTAAATGATCTGATGACCGTGGAGTTGAATGCGCGAGATTTGATCGATCGATTATGCCGCAGATCGGAGCTGCACGGACTCGAGTCCTTCGAGTGGGTGTCACAGCTGCACTCAAGTTGGAATCCCAGCACCCGGAAGTGCATCATGCAACTTCTCCATGCACACTTTCAGTACGGTTATGAATGTAAGCGATCCTTCGAACCGATGCTGCTGACACCAGTGAGTGAAAGGGCGCGTTTGGCCATGGTTTGCGCCATGAAGGCGCGTCAGGTTCCATTGCTTGTCGGCACATCTGGAGCAAACTGCGGCCGTAGGACGATATTGTATAGTTTGGCTTATTCGCTTGGTGTATTTTTGCTAACGTTTGATTGCGAAGCAAGCACGATGGCAAAGGATGTTACACGTATCGTCGATGGTCTCATGATGCTGGGTGGTTGGCTGTTACTCAGCAGCTTTGAGCGTATGTCCTCAGCAGCCATTACCCAGATCAGCGATTGTGTGAGAGAAAGTCTCGTCAAACCGCGAAAGATAGTGACGTCGACTATCAAAGAATCGAGCCACGTTTTCAACACACGGTTCCAGCTGTTTGCACACGTTGGCTCAATCACCAAGTCTATCGGAAAGGCTGCTCCAGCAGGAGCTTCTTTTGACAGGACTCTCTTTCGTCCGGTGACTTTCTCTTCCGCTGATAGAGTTAAAATACTCGAATCATGGTTGTGGTTGGCTGGATTTGATCACAGCATGAGGATTGCGCGGCTTATTCAGTTGTTAATGCAGCAAGTGAAATTGATTGACCATGGGCTTGTCGAGCAAGGTCTGTTTTCGTTACGCCGTATAGAACAAATCATCGAAAGCTGTCGGTCTTTGCTACTACAAAGCCACGAGGATCCACCGCTAGAGAATGAAACGACTTTGCGAAATTGGGACTTTGAGAAACAAACGTTCTTGTTGGCTTTTTCTGTGAGTAGAATTGTGGGACGACTATGACATCTCATTTCTAAATTGATGTTTTGTTCTTATGTTTGATAGCGATCCTACGAAGGATGCGTATCTAAAAGGGAGCTTGAAGTTTGTAATCACTGTCTCGGCCTGGTGTTTGGTTCTTTTAAACTGGAATCTCAAGCACTTGATGATGGACTAATAATTCTCGTGAAAGAGCAATTCATGTTAATGAATTTGACGGTACGTTGAAGGATAACAACCATATATCTTCAGCCTGAAAATAAAACTATTTGATCCTTTTGATAGCCCTCGGATCGTCAAATCGAAAAAATACTGCTTCTACACCAGACTCTTCTCTCTTCCAAACGTCCTGTACTGGTAACTGGTGATCCTGGAATGGGCAAAAGCGCTTGCATTGATGTGGCTCTTCGTGTCCTGAAGCCTTTCTACAAACCGCACCGGCTTGTGCCGAACGTGTTGCATAAACATGATCAACCGAGGCTGTTCGATCGTGAATGGCTAGACGGCATAATCTCTGCAATTCTGCAGCCCACGACTCCAGACGACCACGCTGGCAAAAAGTGCTTGATATTCGACAGTGTGCCATGTGGCGAGTGGATCGATTGCGTCTCTCATTTGACCAGCTCCGGAAGCTATATGAACAGCAACTTCACTTGTCTCACTGCACCGGATGACCCTGACCATGACGTGAAAGTGGTGGTTGAATGCGTTGGCCCCTTGGACACCATGGCACCCTCGCAAGTGTCGCATTTCGCCCTGGTTTACGTTGCAAACGGAGATTTATGCTGGGAGCACGTGATCGAAGCTTGGCTGCGGCTCAAACCACAAAACCTACTGCGTGAGAGATTGAAGGAGCTGGCGGACAAGTACTTGGATAAACTGCTGTCCTTTCGCCGGGACGTTGACCAACGGACTGTGGCCGTGAGCGATCTGAGCGTGGTGCGAACGTTCTGCCAGCTTTGCGATAGTCTGCTCGCACCATTTAACGCTAGCAAAGTGTTCCGACCGGAATCGGGTGAAGCAACGTTACAGCGATGGAACGAGGCACTGCTGAAGGTTTGCTTCTTCTGTGCCGTCTGGGCGATCGGAGGCTTGCTGGATGACACAGATAGCCAGGGAAAATTCGATCTGCTGCTGCGAGAGCAGCACCCTGAAGCAGGCTATCCGCTTAAAGGCAACGTCTACAAGTACTACGTGGATCTGCCCGAAGGTGTCTGGAGGTCGTGGGATACCAAGTTACCGCAAAATCCGAAGCCAGTAGAAAACGCTAATGGTGTGAGCATTTATCGCAGGTATGTCAAATAGAGGAGCGTCTCACGTACGCCCGAGCGGAAATGACGCCCCTGATGGGTGTGGTTGGTTGCCTTTTTTTTTCTTTTATGTACAGTACGTTTATCAGAAGCCCCCAAATGGTCGCGTACGAATTTCTCGTACAAGCGCTGATGCGAACCGGGGCACCTGTGATGCTGGGAAGTACGACAGCCGTTGGTAAGACGGCGCTGATCGAGGCCATTCTGTCGCAGTTGGATTCCTCACGATACTCATCGATGCGTGTCGTCTTGACCCAAAGGACCATGCCAATGCAACTACGCGCTCGGCTACGTTGTCATGCGCTGAAAATCATGAAGGATCGGCTATATCCCGAGAATAGACGAAAGTTGATTTGCTTTCTGGACGATTTCCACACAGCCGAGTCGAATCCCTACGCCATGAACGAGTTTGTCCGCGGTTTCTGTCAGACTAGCGAATGGTTTGAAGCGACCACCCCGATTCGGATCGAACAATGTCAGACGGTTTTGGCGCTGCGACTGCACCAGTGTCATTCACCCGCCTCCGCTGTCATGCAGAGTCTGCTAAACAAATGCAGCCTACTGATCATGACCCCTCTAAACGACGAACAACTTGGGCGAATTTTCACCGACATGATTCTATCCGCTTCGGTTGGATTGAGCAAGCTCGAATCACTGCTCGAGCAGTTAGGACCCGCAACGGTGGATTTCGTCACGCGCCTGGCGAAAATCCTACCACCCACGCCAGCTCGATTGCGCTACCAATTCTCGCTGCAGACGATCGCCACCATCGTAGGATCGCTTTGCCACTGCCTACGGCATGACCACGGGGATCTCTCGGAAAAGGCATCCCTGCTGCGTCTCTGGATACACGAGTGCTACCGGGAATCGTGGGATCGGCTGGAACGAGCGGACTACAAAAAGTTCTACGAACGATTCAACGAAACAGTGTCCACGTACTTTGAGGTGACGCTGCATGGATTGTGCCCAAACAACCAGAGCCCAATCTTCACGAACGTGATGGGAACCGGGAGTCAGAGCCCGTACGAAGATGCCCGGGATGCGAGTCAACTGATGTAACTTAAGCCTTGACTAGTGGAAACCCGATCTCCTGGGCTACTTTTCTTTCTGTTTCGCACATTTCAGAGCTCGAGCCGAGGCACTGTGGAATGAGCCATCGGATGTTGCCTCACAGAACGTCATCATCCACCGAGAAGCCGTAGAACATTCGATGAAGGTGTTGCGTAAGGTTCGCCTGGGCCATGCCGGGATGATCTTAATGGGACACCCGGGTGCTGGTCGAACCGTGGTTTGTCAAGTCGCGGCACGACTTTCTCGGGGCGCTTCAATCGGCTACCATCGCATGAATGTTAGGACACGGGATGCACCGGAAGCGATTGTGCAGGAATTTTCGAGACTTTTTCAAGTGTGCACGAGACAGCGCACGTTGGCGGTGCTTAATCTGGATGACATCGTGGATGTGGAACCGAACGAGCGGCTCATGGAGTTGCTGAGCGGTGTAGTGTCCGGTGAGGAGTTGAGCGTGCTGTTCTGCGAGAAAACACCCGCGAGTGCTGGAGCAAGTCTGGTAGAAGGCACGGACATCACGAGCACAATGGACTGGCACAAAGTGCGGGCCAATTTGCATCTCGTCTTGTGCCTGCCTTTGGAGACGGCTGCTTTCAGGTACGTGTCTTACGAGCATCTTCATGCTTGACCTTGTACCAACGGCGGTGGCATTGTGTAGCAGAGTTCACTTTCATTTTTCCCCCCACACACAAACATACACCTTGGTTTTTCGTTTTTCCGAGCGAGTAGGATTGTGCTCCAGCGTAACCCCTCGATGGCCCGCAACCTTACCGTGGACTGCATGCACGATTGGCCGGAAGGGACGCTGCTGGAGATTTCCAAGAAGTACCTGCTCAAGAACGTCCCACTCAACGTGCCCATCCAAGGAGCTGTGGAGAGTACGGGTGCCGGTGGCTCCGCTAGCAAGGTGAGACACATTTCCTGCATTTGCTTTCTCGTACCTTGGGTCGGTTGTCGAGCAGAGCTTTGTTTAATCTCTTGTGCTGCACAACGAAACGGTGCATTTCCGCATGCAGCCTTTGAAGATAATCAAACGGACTGTAGGAGTAGGCGACATAAACTGGAGAGAGTTCGTGTGTGGTGTACGTGCACGTAGGGGATGCACTCTTTTTTCGGGTGAAAAGTTTCATCACAAAGACATAGCGTCCGGCACCATGCCGCTGATCGGCAGACATCTAATTGAGCTAACAAACTCGCACTGATAATGTAGGACAGCGGAATCTTTTGGAGTTGCTTGCACAATGTTTTCGCAACCAGCTGGTGGGGCTGTCATCGCATTGAGATTGGGTTTTCAGCACCACACGAAATTGAGCGGTTAAAATGCACGCTGCATGCCGGTGGAGGATATTTTTGAGGTAAATTATTCATCATACAACCATCGATTTCGCCGACAGGCCCGGAGGAGAGAAAGCCTGGTCCAAAGCACTGAGGAACGGCTTCAGATCGCGACGCATGATTTATTGTTTCGCATACATTATGCGGTCCAAACCGAGGCGACTTTGTCGAGACCCGCTAAGCGGAATATAATTGCACCCTGTAGTTGGTATTTCGAGTTGCTCGATACGTTCGAAAGGTCAGTTCGAAAAGTGGAACTCACAGTGTTCCGATTCACAGTGGATGATAAATTTGAATCTCTTATCTCGGGGGTGTTTTTGTTGTTTGGGACCTTCTAGGGTGTTGCGCGAGAAGCGACTGACACTTCAGGGCCTGCATCGAAAGTTCCGCGTAGGGATTGAGCGCATCGAGAATGCCACAGTGAAGGTGGCCAATCTTTCTGAAGAGCTGCAGCATAGGCAGAGCGAAATTGCCCTCTTCCAAGTGCAGCTGGACGAGTTCCTCGAGCAGATAGCGCAGCAAACGCAGGAAGCCGACGAGCAAACCGAGGAGGTGTCGGTAAAACGCGTGAAGATCGGTGCCGAGGAGGTAGTTTGCAAGCAGTTGGCCGAAATCGCGGGTGCCGACCTGCAGAGGGCGATGCCGGCGTTAAACGCAGCCGTTGCGGCACTCGATTCGCTCAACAAGAAGGACATGAACGAGATCAAATCGTACAGCCGGCCTCCAACGCGGGTCGAGCTTGTGATGGAGGCGGTTATGATTCTGCTCGGGAAGGAACCAACGTGGGCTGAATCGAAGCGACAACTGGGCGAGCAGAAGTTCCTCGACACGCTTAAAGGCTTCGATCGGAACAACATTACAGAACGGACGCTCAAGACCATTGGAGGATACGTTCGGAATCCGGACCTGGAACCCGACAAAGTTGGAACCGTCTCAAAGGCGGCCAAATCGTTGATGCTATGGGTGCGAGCGATAGAGAACTACGGCAAAGTTTACAAGTAAGCTTGCAGGAGAGATATGATCGTTGAACGAGTTGGACCATCACACTTTGCTTCGTTCTCAGATACGTTGGTCCAAAAATTCGCAAAATGGAAGATGCAAATGCGTCCTTACTGGAGAAACAAAACGAACTTGCTGCCGCTGAACGGAAGTTGGTTGAGCTAGCAGAACGGTTGGCGCTCTTGCGTGCTGAGTATGACGCTAAGATCGCCGAAAAGCAGCTTCTCGAAGAGGCTGCCCATCAGATGGCACTCAAACTGAAGCGAGCAAGGAAGTTGGTGGATAACCTGGCAGGAGAACGTATTCGCTGGCTTGCGACCAAAGAGGACCTTGAGGGTAGTTATGGAAGGATGATTGGAGACACGCTATTGGCGGCAGGTTTTCTAACCTATCTTGGTCCGGTGGACATTGAGACGCGTTCTGGGTTTCTCGCCCAGTGGCTGATCGATTTGGAAACGCTGGACATGCCTTTCTCGCAGCACTTCTCGTTAACATCCTTTTTCTACGAGCCGGGCGTTTTTATCCGATGGCACGAAAACGGCCTCCCACCGGACGATTTTTCCGCGGAAAACGCAACGATCCTGATGAACAGCGCACGTGTAGCGTTGATCGTCGATCCTCAGCAAGAAGCCCAGCGATGGTTGCTAGCGGAGCTGGGAACAAACACGCAGCTGTTAGACTTTGATGATGAAATTATCGAGTCTACAGTGGTGGACACTTTTGAGCAACATTTGCCTCTGATGGTGGCCAACATCAATCGCGGCAACGTGGGTCAGCTCGATGATCTGTTTGCATTGAGGGATATGATGACGGACACCTGCAGTAGATGTCAAGAGAAACATCAAACAGCTCGTCCTTGCAGGGAGCGAAAGCATACGATGCATTTGATCAGTCGAGAACAAATCCCGATTCCAGGCCCTATGCTGAAGCGGGTTAATCAGTTGAGCTTCGTGCTAGGCGCCGAGGGATTGGAAATGAAAATGTTAGGTAAGAATCATGCCAGTGTGCGCATTTCAAGTTTAGTACTCAGTAACCGCTAACGATACCACACTGTACAGGGTTGCTGGTGCAGTATGAAAACCCATCACTCGAGGAACGAAAGGAACTGCTGCAGCAAACCATACTGCGCAATAAAGCAATACTTGTGGAACTGGAGGAGCGAATCCTGCGAATTTTGAACGAGAGTCAGGTGCCGCTGCTGGAAGACGAAGAGCTGTACAGTGTGCTGGAAAGCTCTCGAGCAACGTTTGAAACCGTATCCGGTGGGTTGCAGCAGGCGGAACAAACTCGCCAGGACATTCAAGCTTCCCGTGAAGTTTATCGATCATGCGCAACTCGAGCCGCTCTTCTGTTTCTGGTGCTGAGCGATCTGCAGTTGTTCAATCCCTTGTACCGCTACTCACTCGACTGGTATAAGGCGCTGTTCATGATGTCCTTGGAACGAAGTGGCCGCGTACAGCAGGTGGCGGAAAGAAGGCGCCGAATCGACGATTACCACACCTTCAGCGTGTTTCGGTGAGTGTCTGTCCCTAATGCCAATCATTGTTCTAATCCGAGTCCTTCTTCTAATGTCATAGCAACGTATCTCGGGGCCTGTTCGAAAACGATCGAAAGCTGTTTGGCTTCTACCTTTGCGTGCGGTTGCTGTTCGCTGATGAGGCTCTGAGTCCACGTGAATTCCGCTTCCTGGTGTACGGCGCAGGTAAGATCGACCGTCAGGAGCAGATGGAGAATCCCTGCCGTGGTTGGTTAACAGAGCTCCAATGGGATCAGGTGACTGATCTCGATCGTCTACCGGGTTTTCATGGGATCGTGGAATCATTTGCCGAGCTACCGAGTGAGTGGCACCAATGGTATCTCGCTGCCGTACCAGAAAAGACACCACTGCCGGGAAACTGGGAGATGAACCTGAAAAAGTTCCAGAAACACCTCGTTGTCCGGTGTTTGCGTATGGACCGTCTCGAGAGTTGCATGACAGATTTCACGAAGGACACTCTGGGGACCAAGTTTGTTACCCTTCCCGTTGGCACGCTGGAGGATGCCTTCCACGAATCGGTCCCACAAACACCTATCCTTCTGCTACTTCGAGGGACTTCAAACCCACTCGCTGGAGTTGAGCGCTTGGCTCGGAAAGTCCACGACCCTAAAAAGGACGGCAAGAAGCACAGATTCGAGAGCATAAACATGACCGAGGGTCGAATGGAATCATTTGTCCAGTTGCTGCAGCGTTGCATCCTAGAAGAGTTGTGGCTGTTCGTTGGCAACTGCCATCTTTCCCAGGCGTTCCTCAAGCAGCTGCCACAGGTGCTGGTCTTTATGAACTGTGTCAACTCCAACTCAAAGTTTCGGCTCTGGCTTAGCTCGCAACCGCACGAGGCGTTACCCGTTTCTGTGTTGCAGAGCTGCATCAAGATAGCGTACGAGGAGCCAAAGGTATTTGAGAAGCACATTTGGGAAAACTTGTCCATTCCGGATGAAGCTCAACAACCTTCCGGCACATTAAACTTTAATGGTAATTGTTTTGTAGGGTATACGACATCACATGGCGAATCTGTACGAAGAAATTGGTGAGACACAGTTCAAAAAATCAACAGCGGCCATGAAACAAGGCGCCAGCGGCAAAACGAGTACCGAGACACACTACAAGAGGCTTCTTTTTGTGATAGCATACATGCACGGGCTGCTTTTGGAGCGCAACAACTTCCAACAACTCGGTTGGATCGAACCATGTCATTTTGTCAACAATGATTTCGGCGTAGGTGTCTTTTCGAGTGACTCCCCAAGGGTTTGCCCTCGCAAGGAAAGGGAGCGTAATTTATCCATCTAATGCGCGCATGCTTATTCTCCTTTTGATTGCAGCTGGCAGAAAGACTGCTAACATACGGACTGGGGAAGTTGCTAGTGAAGAAAGTTCACGACACGAGAGAGCAGCTAAGTAAGGGCGTTGCAGGAAACATGAAGACCCCTAGCAGGGACGTTAGCCTCGAGGACGATTTTCAGGGCCTGGGCCTAGCGGAGGATGAGCAACAGTACGACGTGACGCCTTGGCAGTACATCAAAGGGGCCGTACTTGAGATGTGCTATGGAGGTAAGTGAAAGTCCGAGGCTGGGTTGGGCCGAGAAACAAGCAATCGTCGTCTGTAGGGCTCGTTCGCGAGAAGCTAAGGTTCCTATGCTATTTCCGCATTCACAAAAGGGTCATAATGATTACCGATCGATGACCTTTTTTTTGCTACGCGATTTGCATTACGATTGGGTGGAGAAAATATTGATCTCACTGCTTGGTGCTCGAAGCAAACTTTGTCGACATTAGTAACAGGATCGCAAGGTACACGACAATTAACACGGATACCGTTCTTATCCACTCCAGTGACTCCAGAGCGATTGAAGCTGGACTCGATTGATTCGGCAATATTGGACAATTTGAGTAAGCGATTTGACGTTTTTGTTCGGATATTCGTTTCTCTACGTTGAACAAAGGAATACCATTCAGACCGGAAGATCTTGAGGAACCACTCAAACTTGACCTTTTGCACTCTCATCCACCTGTTCCGAAGAAGATGCCCTTCGACAATGCCGCTCGCTCTGCCTTGGTGACCCAAAATTGAAGTACTTCTCTAGCGATTGCGATTGGCGATGGCACATCAAACAAATGCCGACCGCACATTTTGGTGAGCCGGCTGTCTTTCAATCTATGGCGGCCTTTTTGGGGTTTTCCGGCATTCGAGTCGCTGAACTCTTCGTCAATGGCCAAGCTAGTGGTAGTGATGTGGTTAAGTGTACGATGATTTCATGATTGGCGAAGCTGGTTCCCCGGCTCCGTAAATCGCGGTCCCATTCAAAACAATTGATCTAAAATTACCGGTGTGGCGATATTTTATCAAAGACTCGCCGAACCGCGACCCCCAAGCAGATTCATTGGCCATCCCGGTGGCCAATGTCAGGGCGAAGCAAAGATACTTTACGCTTCCAGGAACCGCGAGTCACGAACATGCGATCCGCGCGAACGAAACATGAGTATTGAATCGAAATTTCCTCAATTGATTTCAATTAGCACAAATCGGCTCCAGCTGGGACCGGCGTATCTACGAGACGTACATCGAGCAGCTGTTCCAGCCACAGTTGGTGGCCACTATGCTATCGGGAGCATCATTCAGCCGCGACCGGTTTTGGTTGCCAAGGGACGGCTCGTACCAGACATACGTGGAGTTCATCACCCAACTGCCAGCCCATGACGGCGTCGACGCGTTTGGCCAGCACGAAAACGCAAACATTAAATATTTGACATCACGCTCTAGCTACATGCTGCAGATGCTCATCGGTGTGGCGAAGGATCCGTCAGCGCAAGGACCGCCCCAGCATCGACCAATCGGGCAGGACTACGAGCGCGTAAGTACCAGCGGTCGAGGTTTATGCCCTGCCCTGTCTGTTTACCAGCCTGCTAGATTACGAGACGACGCGATCTTAGCCGCCAGGGCAAACATCGACAGCGCGCTCTCGCGTAGTTTGTGTTATAGTTTTTCCGCTCGGGGCAAACTTCCCTTCAGCTTATGCGTGCTGCTATTGTTTCTTTCTTTCTTTCGGGGTCCCACGTCGCCGTTGCGTCGTGTTGCCCAGACGAAGCAAACAATCTCGGACCTCTTATCCGCGCTTCCTGTTTGTCTGGACTACGAGAACGCGGTGCGGATTGTGGGAGACGGCGCAAACAGGACGCCAGTTTCTGAGGTCTTGCTAGCGGAGATTCACACCTACAACACCATGCTCGACCGGGTGCAGTCTGACTGCCACTGTCTGCTCCGAGCGCTAAGAGGCGCGACCAACGAACTGCTGGACGAGGACTCTGGCAAATGGAGCACGCTTTTTCGAGCGCTACAGACAAACAGGGTGCCCGAGAGCTGGCCAACCAGCGCCGGTGTAAGGACGTGGCGTGGGCAACGCATTCTGTTGCCACTGTCCGACTGGGTCCTGGAGTTCCGGGAGCGCGTTCAATACTTCCGGCGTTGGACGGAAACGGGCCAACTTCCGTTCGAGATTGTGCTGGGACGATTCACCGATCCTCAACGCTTCCTGAGCGGTGTCCTTCAGGTATGCTGTTGCCAGGACGTCGGAATCTTCCAAACCAACTGATATGTTTTGTGTTCTAGCATCATGCACACGTGCACCGATTGGCGTTCGAAGAGTTACGGTGGGAATTCACGATTTACGCCACGGACAAACCGCTGGAGCGCATTCCGATCCATGAAGGATTTATCGCACGAGGGCTTACGCTGGAAAACGGTAGCTGGGACTGGGAAAAGCAAACGCTCGCTGTCCCGGCCATTTTGGAGTTGACCTGTCCGATGCCTCCGGTGGCTTTCCGACCGGTCAGAGGTGCCAAAGCTGCAACAGGAGAACCCGGTTCACGTTCGACGTACCAATGTCCGGTTTTCTACAGCCCCCAACGTAGCAAGGACTCGTACATTCTGACGCTTCCGTTGGCAGTGGACGAAGAACAGGATGGGCGCGGTTGGACTCAGTACAACACGGCATTGGTGCTGAACGGCTAGCTGCGAGAAAATCGGAAAATCGGGGAGAAAACGAACACTGTTGCGCAGAACAGCGGTGTCCTTCAGGTGCGATGCAATCGTTCGTTTATTTAAAAATTATTTCATTATAGAAATCGAATCCATCGTGAATAGACCTAGCATACGAAAGGTGAATGGTACAAGCTTCTTTTTTCTTCAGCGGAGTGTGTGCGAATGAATAATGAGCTTGATGCTGCTGCTGCTGCTACAGCGGCCTCTTCTCTGTTCGCTCGAACAAAGAATGCGCCGGACTTACTCTATATAGTGGTAGAGTCTAGAGTAGTAATACTATCAATCTTAAGTGACTAGCATCTATCCTTAACGTTTAATTTAAGCGACAAACTTAAGGCTAGGCTTTGATTGGCTCCACCGTTGTTTCGCTCGTTTGCGGTGCATTTGTTCTAAGTAGCCATCTATGCTTAACACTCACTTCAATTAAACTCGCGCGGTTCTCCGTTGGCTGCTGTAAATAAATCGGATCCCTTTGAGCTTAACATAGCAGTGCGGAGGGCATTGGAATAAGCTCGATGGTTGGCAGATACGGAAGGGAAAATGTTCATTTAACAACACCCGGGGATTGGCCGTAAGAGACGAACATTAACGCACCCCGAGTAGGATAGGAAAGGTTTGGTGAAAGCAAGGCTATGTCCTTTCTACTGATGGCACCTCGCTATGTACAAATATACTCGATTAAAGCACGGGCCACGCTAAACTCAACTACATAACCGCGAGCAAATATAATTCCTCTATTTAACTGCTAAATCGTTCGTAACCTTGCTTAGCTACCGTACAATGAATGGGAGCTTCCGAATGCTGCAAATGCTTCCCAGATTGTCGATTACTGTTCTTCTCTGGATGGTCGAGAGGGCCGAATTACATCGGCCCACAACACAGGGATGGGACGTTTGTGTGCTGGAAATTGTGTGCGCAACTAAGACTAAGTTGTGATGTTTTCTAAACAGCAGCTGGGTGGTAAATGTAGTGGATTCTACTTGCTGGCATAAATACACGATTAATACACCTGTATAAAGAGCACATAGCCTTACCAGACACGTGCGCGAAGCCCTTCAAGCGGCATTCGTATTCTAAGAAAGTATGCTCCATTAAGACGCGCACTTCATCGATTAATTGTGATGAATGTCAAATTTCGCAACCCAGGTAGAACTACTCACTGACCACAATTGGCCCGCGGAAGATGCAAAATGGAACCTTCGTTGATAAGAAGAAAAACACACACACAAACACATTCATAGCCCGTACCTCAGTTGCACGGATGCGAAGTGTACCTCAGACGTGTATGGTAACGTTGCTGATCCTTCCTGTTCAGCTGCTACTCGCGGATCCCGCATGAGAGCTCCCGCGGATGGATTTCCAAAATCCTCTTCACCGGAACCGAAAATGTTCGTTTATCCGATCGGACTTCTTGGGGCACCTACCCTCGTGTAGGTTGAACATTCCGTACTCGCAGTAGGGAACGGTGCACTTTTTACTCCGAATGCATCTATCGATGTGTACGAAAAGAAACACATAGAACCAGGTTGAGAACGGGCGTAAATCTCTACAGTGTCGAATGTGGGCAAATGGGAAAAATGGACGGGAAATGACTTACTTTCGCGTTTCCATGGAAAAGCTCTCGAAACCCTGCTTGAAGCGAATGCACTCTTGATCGGTAGATACACAATCGCAATAGCACTGCGAATCTTCAATGCTGACGGATTTAAAGTGCCGTGGACAATGGCAGCTGTTGGTGGTGGCTGTGTCGCCATCATCTTTGCTTCCCTCAGAACTCTGTTCCACGGGATCCTGGAACAGGGACCTATGGTGTTGCTGATCCGCGCAATGACACTCGGTGTGATTGGTGAAGCTCAGCAGGACCACCTCGTCCTTAGTGGGTCGTCTAGATCTGACGCTACTCACCTGAGAAGTGATGGATATGAGTTTGAATCAGGCAAGAGCCGCATAGGTGGAGTCGGTGGCGAAAATTGAGCTAGAACTACATCGCTCATTCTCACACAACTTACATAGAAGTACAGCTGGACAACGCTCGTGGACTTCGGGACGCATGTTTTCGGCGGCATGCAACAACCCGTATCATCTTCACAGCGATGCAGAATGGTACGATGTGGCTTGAACACCTTCGTCCGATCCATTGAAGCGGGTACCAGCTTCGGTTTAGGAATCTTGCACCAGCCCTCTTTAATTATGCGGTTCATGTGGATATCCGCCTGCTTTTTGGCGTATATGGGGTTGCTGTACGCGGTGTACGATCGTTCGACTGCATCTTTCGATCCAAAATTTGCTTGCTTGAATTCTGTGAGTGTCTCGTACTGTCTCGGAAGGTTCTAGAATGCAAGGGAACAGAATGAATGTACGAACGCAGCTATTTGATATAGCGGTAAAACGTTGCAGGGAGGGATAGTCCTTCCGTTGTTGGCAGCAAAGGTGAATAGTAAATTAAGCAAGTTATGACCATCATTTTCACCTCGCTTCTCTAGTGTCACAACACCAGATGGTGGAAGCTAAGGATGAAAGGGCGTTGGTTTGATCATCGATCAATAAACCACCACGTCACGCATTATACTCGGCCGTCCGAATGGATCACTTCCGAGAGGTGTTTTCCAAATTGATTGCACCAATCGAATATAGTTTTTACGACAATGCTTGCTCATTTGATCACCCATAAGACTTCAAACGGCTTCGGAAATCGCCGTGGCCGATGAATATTCATGAATCATATGATATTTCGTATCAGTCAACCGAGCGAACCTCGTGCGTTCATTTCATCATGCGTGCGTGTCACAGTTTCTCTATCGTTTTTCATAAATTTACCACTTTTGGCTCGTGCCCAGCGAGCCTACGGAGCGGAATCGCTTTAGCTTTAATATTCCCACGTTCGCAACATCAAAGCCTTGCTGCATCAAAGCTAAAAAAAAGAACGCGGGCAGATTTATGCTTTACGTCACCGTCATCCAACGATGGCTTTATCTGTCCAACCGAATGCGGTTTCCTGCGAAACCCAACCGAAGAAATAGTTGCGGTGTGTTCGATTTTTTTTTTTCGTCCGCGAAAGTACGTACGCATAGCATAAGCTGAGGGCTTATCAGAGTTCGCAGACACTCCATTCCTTGCGCAGTGGGGCAAAGAACTGGTAGGATTAAACGTGTCTGGGAGAAGAAATTAGCGAAAATGGGAGACATTGCGCCACACTGAATTCACACCCTGCGAATGCGACGCACCAAAAGGGAAAGGAAAGGCCACACCGACCACGAGAAGAACGACTTCAGATGAATCGTAACATTTCTAGCAGCAATAAACCTTCTCGCCGTCCCTTCATTACACGCTGACAACGTAAATCGCTCGCATATTCGATCGAAAGTAAACTGTCTTGCTTTTGTTTCGTTTTGCGTCGGTTTCCTAGCCCCCAACAACACTCGCAGAACATGTCTCGACCGTCGCGACAACAACGGCCACGAGGTGCTCAGGCATCTCGACAATTGATTTAAATACTCTGTAAGCGTTTGATGGGAACTACGCGAAATTAAGGAAGAAGGTTAACGTTCCACTGAAGCTCAGAACCGTCCGTACGGTAAGTGACTATGCTTCTGAATGTGTGTATCCCTGCTCATTCGATGAAATGGATCCGAGCGGATTGGTCAATCAAACAGCAACATTTCATCCATTTCACGCTAGACGATTTTATGAGATCTTTTATGCCGAAAAGTGATCATTTCCTTCGTTTCATGAAATGCACATCTATCAGGCGCGTCTAGTGGGAACGTTGCAGCCACAATGTCGCCAACCACGGTGCAATAAAGTGCATTCTCAGTAGCACGAACTCTTTCCCGGTCTCGGTCTCGGTCCCGGTGGTCGGAAGAGGCCACTTCAAGCAATTGCACCGCCGTGCATAGAAGCCGAGTCATTTTCCATTCGCGGGAGTCTCATCGTTCGTCGTTATCGTTTGTTTTACTGACACGGAAAAATGGGTGAATTTTGCGAGGGACATCACCCTTCGATCACGTGCATTCATCGAGGGAGCCATCGAGGATGCGGTGGCGTCATAAAACCTACGACAGGGCATTAATATGCAGCGGGTGATCGCGTCCGTGTCGAAGAACCCTCGCTGGGTGACTCATCACCCCAGCGGGAGCATAAGGTCTGCGGCAGAGCTGATGGAACTGGTCCACCTTGCTTTGCCCACCCGAGGTTGGTTCACCTTTGACATTGTTTGACACCTCGTAGCGTTTGAGATAGTCGTTTTCTAAGAACCGAAAGGAGCTTGATGTACTTCCAGAAGGGCTTCTCGTTCGGTGGCGGGTTGTATGCGGATGCTGTTTCGTAAACAAATATGCTTTTCCACAACTCGAACACCAAGCATCCCGAAGGTTCCAGAAGGAACATGTCAATGGACCCGCGCGAACAGCATCCTCTTCTTAACCGCATTCACTCGACCACCATCGCCTCCACGTGTGATAAATAAATACCGTTTTTTTACACCAGAAGAAACCCCTTAGACCTCAGGCGGTTCTTTACTGCGAGTGTCGCGCGGTTTGTCTTCCCGTGCACTGTTTAGCGCATTGCTCTGTTCAGCATAAAAATGGTTCTTCTAACGACGACCGCAACACCTCGCCTGCGGTTAGACTACCATTCCTGCTCTCTCTCTCTCTCTCTCTCTCTCTCTCTCTCATGCTCTCTTTTCCGTGCTCCACCGGTGAACGTGTCTGTGCTGGAGGCAACCACGTCAAAGGAAAGCTAGACTAGAAAGAGCCCCAGGCCTGGTCGTATTTTCCAACCATTCTGTCCACCAGCTCGAGTGGAACGCAGGTCGCCTCCCCGACAAATGTATTTGTTTTCAGAAGCTGCAAACTGTGTCTAACGCGCGGAATGGTGTTTTCGAAAGAGACCACAAAAAAGTTTTTTTTACGATAGTTTTTGCCTATTGCAACTACGCGGCTTATTTGTGCGCGAAACGCAAACTTTTTGGTGAAATTAACATGACCCCCCCCCGCTCGCCAGATTCCACGATGGTTGATTAGTTGGAAGATATTACGAGCGCCACCAGCGTGGGAGTGGCTTTAATAACCATTTCATCCGGATGAAAGTGCGAAAACTTTTCCTCCTCCCGATATTCTGGGTCGGTGTTGTCAACGGCACGGAGGCACGATGAGGTGAGATAATATTCACCTTCATGGTAAATGTTGCCAAATTGCTTTCCTGTGGTGGTCTCGACTCGGAGAAAAGGAGCACGGAAAAAAAACCACAGACCGGTGTCTCACAAAATATATATATATATACATATTTTCTTGGTGGATTCCATGGTAATGTTTGTATTTTATTCCCGTGGCAAATTAGAGCCATCTGTCGGTAGTGCCGAGCGGTGATGGTCTCGCTATCTCTCGGTCACCCTCTTCTGGCTCCAAAGCTGAGTTATCAGACAAACCAGCCACACAGCCGCAACCGTGGTGTCGGTGGCCGTCGATGGTGGGAAAATTGGAAAACGAAACGACTTCATAAACGGTTCATTTTCGAGAAAGTTTTCAACCCACGCCACCGGGTGTCGTGTGCCAGCAACCTGCAATGTGTGTGTGTGTGTGTGTGTGTGTGTGTTGTGATAGCTGGTGCTAGCGTTCCCGTAAGAAAACTTCTCAATCAACCACCAACCACTCCCCTGGGCAACCACTGTGCCCCCGGCGTCCGCTGGAGTTCGTTCTCGAGATTATTTGTTTTCGGTAATATGAGAATGGAAAACATTACTTTCTGTCCCTCCGGCTGCATGCACGGTGCTCTTGATACGATCGTCTCATCGTCGACGATGACGATGATGGTCGTGGGAGGCGAAGGACGCGATCTATCTCAACATGCAATCGATTGAGGGGTTGAAAAGCAAACAGCTTTCCTCGAGGATTGGAGGCCCCAATCGCCCGCTGACGATGATGGACAGGTGATTTAGTGATTATTTTTTATTGATCCTCATCTCTCGCGGACCATCATTCGGGGTTCGAGACGAGATTGAAATGTTTATCGAATTGGCAATTGACCCCCTCTCGCTGGTGCGAGTCCAAGGAGTGCCGCGGATTGATGGAGATTTCGCCCGACCGGAAGATGCGCGGCTGAGCGTGTCATGAGATTTTTCGATTTCAAACACACAGCGGTCTCTGGTCGGCCCTTCTCCTTATTAATATCACCGACCTACTCTCTGCTGCCCTCAGCCTTAAAGGGCTTAAAATCGGTCGGGGAATGCGACACGCGCGTGGTTCGGAAGATTGGATTTCCTTGGTGGAAGAATAAACCCTTGGCCCACCCTAAGGGCACACCTGCCTCGTGGAGCCCACACGCGCTACAAGGCCAACAACATCTTTGAATGAGCCCACACAGGCGATCGATCGATTCCAAGATCCAGCACCAGTCCATTTCCGCCCGATGGTGGTTCGCAATCACCACCCCATCGAACGACGATCCTTTTCTCCAAGAAAACGTGGCGTGACGTGGCCGCCGGATCAGAAATAGAACACACAACCCTCGGACCCCGGACTTTGCTTCCCAGGCGTGTTGCTTCATTTTACACACGCGGGACGTGGTCTGTTTTTGGGGACATCACTAACTGCCGAACCAGACGAGTGACAGCGTGCTGCCTCATGGGACGACGACGTGGAAATGACACTAATTCGTCAGTGTTCACGTTTCGTTTTTTTTTCTTTCACCCCCAAAAATCGCCCGAATGTACCCCAGGGACGCAATCAACGCCCTACCCCTTGGTGTTGTCGATGACATCACCGGCAATGGAGCGACCGGTGAATGTGCAACTCAAACGGGGCGCTTTAAATTCGATTCGATGCGGTACACCGCATCGTTAACCGGGTGTCAATTGGTGAATTATTGAAAAAACAAAGTGTCCGATCTCACTGTGGTGTCCCGTAGGATGTTATTTCGGGACCACGGCGATGACAAACCCTTCGGTAAAAGGATGGCATATGGCACCACCCACGAGAGAAAGCAATGAAAAGCACACCCATGGGTTGGGGCAGTAAAGGCAAAACATCATTTCGGGAAACGATGGCGATGTTCTCGCGGAAGTGTCTTTTATAAAGCCGTACTAAGGGACGGTCGTGCGATACACGAAATGATCCCATCCGAAGGGCGCATAAGTGCCTGGTACTGGCGTAAAGATTGCCTTTTCATGCCCATCGTCTCGTCAAACCGCGATGACGATCTATTAAAACGTTTCGTCTTCAGGCCACTTAGAGCCCGCTTGTTCGCTTATTGTCGGAGTGAAGGGCCTTTTTTCCTGCGCAGCATCATTTATGCCAATCGGTGACGCTAATCGGCCAATCGGAAGTGCAACGATCCGTAGGCTCCACTGAGGACCGTTATCCTTGCCGGTGTGGGGGCGT
Organism: Anopheles nili; assembly: GCF_943737925.1. Taxonomy (NCBI): domain Eukaryota; kingdom Metazoa; phylum Arthropoda; class Insecta; order Diptera; family Culicidae; genus Anopheles; species Anopheles nili. The sequence goes on from NC_071292.1 coordinate 869,684, forward strand.
CCGTGACGAATCCCCTTGGTATTCGGACGTAAGTTTGTTGTACGTCCGTCCCATTCGAAATCCGGCCCGGGAACGAGTCGGATCAATTATCGGCCTCACCCCAGGATCGCGCACCCTTAGGGTCAGCCGAGGGTCAACGATGGTTCTTCGGCATTCCTGCGGTTCGCTCGCTTTCTTTCATCGCTCGTCCTGCTCGTCCTTCGCCCGGTCAATTACTCCCCTGGGCACCGTTTTCCAGGCATTTATCTCGCGCGCCCTTTGAGTCTCCGGACTCTGGGTCGAAGATCGTGCCGCCTGGGAGGTGGAAAAAACAAATAATGTTAATAATTACACCGGCGAGCTCTTGCTAGGCTCTTGCTCAAGCCCATCCTTCTTTGTTCGGTCTTTTGCCGTCGGGCCGGTACCGAGAAAAAACACTTGTTACACACACGCCCGCCGTCGTCCATTGACTGATGGATGGACGGATGGCTGACTAATGTCTCGTGAGCAGGACATTCGAGGTCGAGAAGGACGAGAGAATGCTCCCGAACGCGGGCAAACCCCATGAAATCCATTCGACCCACTCAACCGAAAGAAGCCGTTCCGACGCCGTGATAATTCGACGTTGCGCTGCCGGCTGCGATTGGAATTGTGTGTTATCCTTAATTTCCCTCAAATCATCCTTACCGACCGCACATCGACCGTTGGGAATCGTTGGCGTCCGGCGAAACACGCATAGCTCCGTTTTACCGGGTGGCGAATGGGATGGATTTTTGAATTATTCACGCTGTCTGATTACTTTCCCGAGAACTGGCGAGAAGGGAAATAGGGAATCATTAGAGCCTGCTTCTGCTGCACTGGATTCGGCTCCAAAACGGGCCATCATCTAGCGAACACGCCCGGCCCGGTGCAACCACCGATGCGGCAGCACTTTTTGTGGTCGTACGAGTCTCGGCGTCGGAGTGATACACCTTCAAGATACCGGACATCGCAAGCTTCTCGAACTATTCGTTCGTCTCTTTTCCTTTTTTTTCGTGCTTCTTCTGCGCCAGGTTTCTTTCGCCCTGTTTCTTCATCACCCAGAGGCGAAGTATCGATTTCCTCCTCGCGTTTGGGCCGACTTCCTGTTTGAGCGGAGAAGATGAGGCACAACGGCACAGAGAACGGCCTTTCAGCTTTCGTCTATCAGCATCAAACATGCTGTGCGGGTCAGGCCCGGCGCCTGGCGAAGGTTCGTTCGGTGGAATATCGGTGGGCGTGCATCGCATAAATTGTGCAAATCCACCACCGTCGAGGGGGGTCACTTCGGTTGCGGAACGAAATCCGATACTAATCCATGCGAGTCGCAACTATCCCAAAATAAACAACGCCACCACGACACCGCAATGCTGTGTGGTCATTTTATGGAGAGTTTTTTTTTTCATGGCTGAAAATGCATCATGACCACAGCAAGCACGGACAATGAATCGCTGCGGATAACGTGCACAGCGCGACTTTTGAAATTTGTGGTCACATCAAGCAAACTGGAAGGAAAAATTGAACCCCACGCGGACAGAGATCGTTGGGCTAATTAAATGCGCTCTTTTGGGGGATGAAATTTTGGGAAACAAATTTTCTAATTTAACCAAATCGAGGTACAAGGTGAAAGGTTGAGCGAGTGCATTCTCTCGAGCGAGTGCATCGCATGATAAAGCCATTAGAACACCGCTCGTGGGCAGCTGAAAAATGGGCGAGATCAGCGAGTGGAATCTTCCCGCACAAGATTGCATGCTTTTAGATAGTTCAGCTCCATTCGTTGAGGAGCAGGCGCTCGAGCTCCAGGGAAAGATTTCGACCCGCCAGTACCACCAGTAACTGGCATTAACGAGCCCGCCGAAGGGGGCCAAGAGGCCATTCGATTCGATTGACCCCTGCAAGCGATGGCATAACGCCTGCCCCATCGACTTGCTCTTTAATCAGCGATGATTAAAAGCGTGGTGGCATAACGACGTCAAGCTACTTTGCATGCGCTTTTTCACCATTGATAGGAATTCATCATCGGAGGGTTGCGGAGAAAGTGGTACCGTTATCGTCGAAGCTCTTCGTCCGTTTGGAGGGCTTGGGCACCGTAGCCAGGGGCCAAAGGGCGCCAATAGATGCACGCATCCCATTCACATACCTTAGCCTTTTGCCTGGGAGAACCGCGCAATGGAATCCAAGGCACTTTCGGGCGAGAGCTCTCGAGCAGTCACGAACAAGCCCTCAGGGTTGGGACGGGTTAGAAGCAGCTTTTGCCACAGCCCCTTTGCATTCGATCTATCTGGTCGTCTACGTGATCGACACGAATGGAAGACATTATATTTCTTCACCCAATTCGAACGGTGCCTTTGGCCGAAGTCCCTTCTGGTAGCTAACAAACTTCGATGTTCGCCGGAGCGGCAATCCTTTGACAATTGAGAAGCTCAACAGTGAGGGGGTGAGATAAACAAATCCTTTCGCATCCTGTCCTGTGCCAGGATTGATGGATTAATTCGTCATCCTTTCTCTGTCACGAGATACCGACCCGTTCGATCGTGGGCAATTGTCTCACACGAGAGTAAGTGGATATTTGGGATAACCAGGAAGTAATCACGTTCGAAAGTGCCCAGCGGTTATCCGCTTCTTGCTGTGCTTCCCAACTGCTTCTTGCCTTGTTCTTGTCTCTCTCGGCAGCACCCTTGTGTGAAGCCGTTGAAAATTATGGTAATTCCCGATCGCTTAAGGCATCCCTGCACTTTGAAGTTTGCTTCAAAGTCTTGCCGCTTCCAGACCGGCTCTGGGTCGGCTTCCATCGTGTGCATCCAATTTTCAATCGGTCAGCGGTTGGTTCAACGGTAAGTTATCGATCATTATTAAGCAGGGCATGCTCTCTATGGTTCGCCGCAGGCATCCTGGTGAAGGTGAACGGCAGGCAGCTTCCGGGGAACCCTGGCCACGACAGAATTGTTCACTTCGCGGAATCAACGCTCTTGACCACCACGGCAGCGAGAAAAAAGATGAATCATGTAATTTTCCCATTTGCGATCGCCCGTGTGGGGTTGCGATTTTATTACTTAATCTGAGTAAACGTGTACTGCTTTGCACGAGATTGAAAAATAATCAAGCAATAAATTCATCGACCGACCGATCGATACACACATACACACGCAGTTCGTCATTTTGCGCACGCACAACGGGTCCGGTATTGCCCATGCGTGGTATTTCAATAAACAAAGCGAACATGTTTATATTTCATGTGAAGTGTATTTAAATCGCTGACAAGAAACCCCAACATGAATCACTCTCAACCGACCGGCGAGGAAGCGCGATGAGGCGATCAGATACTTTCAAGCGAGCGTTTCCCTTTGTTCAACTGAATCTTAAGCAGAAAACTGACGGCAATGGATGTGAGCAGAGACAAATATGATAGCTGTTTCCGCTGGGAAAATTCACCCTCAAGAGTGCAAAGCGAAAGCAAGTGCAAATACGTGCAAACACGAAACTATGTGTTATTTTTGGGTGGCCAAATGAAAAGCTTTTCTGCGACAGAAGCCTTTTGGATATTATCGCAGTCCTTGCTTTTGTGAAACGACAATATGGTACCGTAAGGCTTGAAACAATTCGTTTCGAAGCGGTAGTCCGACACCACCGAACGCAGCCTCAAGCGGAACGAATTCATTTCTTTTGGCCCGTTTCTCTATTTTCAGCGTCAATTTCAGTCCGACACCTGCCATAGGAAACGGAGCGCAGACCACACGCAGCCCGTCCATCCCATGAGGCTGTTACCGGTGTTGAATGGGTTTTGGTAAAACGTTGGCAAAAATCCATCATCCAATCTCGCGTATGAAACGTGTCACCCGGTAGCAAGGGCCGGCAAATAAAAAGCGGAAAATGTACACATTTCCTCGCGCCCGGGAAAGCAGGTGGGAAACGTGGAATGGAATTTCGTGTAAGCGTGGAACGTTACTCCTGCCATGGCCTACTGCGACCTTCAAGAGCAGTATTGTCACCGAAGCATGGAGCACCATAACGATGACGATGACGATGAGAATGGTGATGATGTTTGCCGAGAAGCCCCGTCGTCTGGTTGCCACGGGTTTCCGCATATCAAATCACTAACTGCGAGAATGGCGATGGTGAAGGCATGTCAGCAACCGTAGCTTCGATTCCATGTTCGCGGCCTTTCCTTTCACGCTCGATGGAGTGCACGAAACAGCGGTACGGTTTCGGTGGAAATTGCGGAAAATAGAGCCACAAGTCGGCGCACAATGACGATGTCAAGTGCAAGGCTATTTACCAGCTCGCACGGATGAATGCGGAAATCTAAAACGACTCCCATCGGTATCGTACGGTAGGATCTACTGCTCTAACGGCCGGCCATCTGGTACAGCGCTGAAGGATGGAACCGAGGCATAAGCGGAGTCGAAAGACTCCTCTTTGCAGTACACGTGCCTGTGTGTACGGGCTCTTGTAATGCGAATCAACCACCGTGGATAATTACCGTCGTGCCAAGCTGTCGTCTTATCCGTCAACAGATTAAGTTTGACTTCATCAGCAGTCTACGCCGCAGTGGCCGTTGGCTGGAGTGGAAACTGGGTGGCCTCCTCGTGGGCCACGTTATTTGTCATGTCAGCTGTCAGCTGGTGCGGTGACACCGGCACGTCAGTGATGGCTCTCGGGTGATGGCCATACACAACCTGTTGGAAGGTCTGCAGATGCGAACCAACCGCTAGACCAACGAGCAATGAAACTCCACACAAAGACACCATTTCTATTAGGAGACCAACGCAAACGTACGAGAGAATTGAGGCTGATGAAAAGAATATCCTTACCCGGGCCAGATAGCTCGAGGAAAATTGAATCGGTTCCACATGGAAAATAGACAGCGAATCATGCATACGTTAGGCAATCCTCACAGCCGCCCACAGACACCGAAAACTCCCGAACCTTTCAGCAGCGGTGCATAATGTTCTCTTTCCCCCATGCAGGTCATGGCCAACCGTGATCTAAGGCTATGCTCGCACTCAGGCAAATGTCACTCGTTTCATAAATATACGATTCGCTCGTACCTGTGCCACAGCTCTCCAAATAGACATACGTACATTTCGCATTGGAGTGCTGCAACATTGAAATGAAAGATGCGCTACATTATTTGAATGTACCTCCCATCGTGGGAAGAGTGGGTACACGCCTAGGGCGATTTTTCTCTTTCACGGAAAAGTGGCTATATTTGTTCTATAAAATGAAGCAACTGCAGGGAATGTGGTTCCGCAAAAGCAAACCCACGCACACATTTTGGTTGAGCGAACTCAAAAAAATGGCGCCCTACGGGTCGCCTCTTTTAGCACAGCGTAAATGAAACCAAAACTGTGACAGCTTCATCTACGATTTGTCCAGATTGGGTGGCACGAAGCTTGCGCTCGGCGTAACGACATATTTTTTAATTTGTAAACCAAACGACTCAGCGCCCATTAAGCCGTTACCGTGATAGCTCGAGCTACCTAATGTCCATTACTTAATTGGCTCGGCCCCTGGCAGACCACGCGCACTCCCCAGAACGGAGCGATGATTGATGTATTGAAGGGTGATTTTTCATCGTCTCGTTAGCACGCATTGCTGAGCGGCGCGGCTACTCGCTACTGGCAGCTCAGGCGTCAGCAAAAGGAGACACTTTCATAACGCGACAAGAGCTGGATGGGCTGCGTTACGCAATCAACGCATGCGCGAGATCGAGCAGCGCGCAGTCAAGACATCCTGCGCTGATCTAATCTCCCTTTAAACCTCCACACAGTCCGTCTGATTCGGTGCGGATGATTAATTGCTATCCATTTCGGTGACACTTCGGCGGCCACGCGCACAGCTGTTGAACATCCGCGAGTCTTTCCCAGCTCTCAGGGCCCTTGCAATCATCTGCGAGCGTTGGCAGTGGCATGAGAATTGCTTTTGTGGGATCATTTTCATCCTCATCCTCATTGACCCTTTCCGTTTCGAATTCCTGCGCGATCGAACGATCGTGTTACCACAGTGAGCCAAACCGTTTTCTAGGCGCTCTCTTGCAGACGTCTTACTGATCCGCACATCACGGAACGAATGGCTGTTGTGTCTAGGCGGATGCCAAAGGAGTGCTACTCCCACACTCTGCGCATGCACGAAACTCGAAATTGTAGCACCCCACGCGGAAAACGTGTTTCGCGGAACCGTGAGGCGTGAAAATCGTTCCTAATCATAGTGTTCATTATGAATTATCCAATTTGCATATTTGTGTGCACAACGCCGCCTTCCATTCTGCTTGGCGATGTATACCGTTGTGCCGTGCACCGACCGATTTACCGGGCCCTGAAGACATAGAGACGGCTGTCAAAATATAGGACCATTCCCTTCGCTACGATGAAACGGCGTTGCCAGCAGCGATTTCAGATCGATGTGGTGTGAAAATGACACGGAACTAATCGGCGACAGACCCTCTTTCGTCGAAAAGCAACAAAAGGAAATGCTTTCTCGTTTTATAGTACGTCATGTATAAATGCCGACACACCTTCATGTACGCGACGGTGCTGTCAATTCAAACAAAGGGTAGGTTTCTAGGCCGACTAAGGACATGCAAAAAACTTAGGACAGCTTTGATGAAACTTGCAGCTTTCATTTAGGAGCTCCACTTACTGTGATCAAAGTGAACCTCACCGAAAACGCATGCCATTTGGATCAGTTTCACCTTCATGCAGGGATTGCTCGAATTCTGAATATGTTGGGGTGTCATAAATTTGGGAATTTATCTTCACACATCAATTCGTATTTATTTCGATGAGTAACCTTGGCAATGATTTTAATCTCAGTTGAAGGATAGTGCACCACCAAACAGTGTATGGTTTGGATTCAGATAATCAGATAACAGAAGCCTCAATAAGAGCTTTACGTGTAATGCGCGAGAGATCGTCATCGAAATAGTCTCATTATCTGGCCGGTGTTGTGTGGAGGGTGGTTTTGCTTCCTTGACGGTTGTTTTCGTCGGAACCATTTGCCCCCAAATCAAGCAAGGTCAGTGTGGCTATGGTCTTATCGTAAAACCTTCATGCCATGATGCGCAGTAAACAACGGCTTCCGTGGCTTTAGACGTCGCACGCGCCGGACTGCGACCGAGATGGAGATATTTGATTGAGGCATTTAATCAATCCAATAGACTCTATGTCTAAATAATAACAGGCCATCGTATTGGCGCTCCCGCTAGCCCGTTATTAGAGTTGCATTACCTTGTTTGCCTCCGTGAGGCATTCCTAAGTAATTGTTTGCTGGCTCGAACGAGCTCGGGAAGCTCCATCAGTATGGTTCCACAAGGTGTAGACTCTGTATTTTAGTTTAGTTTTGTTGGTTCGCATCTCTAGACATCGTGTGCTAGACTACGACCCAGTCGATCGATCATCACCAATCTGGTCGAACACAGCTTCAACCTAGCCGCATCAGGTTAATCTATCGTCATTGCCGCCTCGCGAACGATCCTCCATCGTCGGCAATCATCGGCTCAGCTAATTGTACACCTTGGCACCTCGTCAGACAGTTTAGCACCGTGTGGGTTCGCGCTCCCGACGGTCTAAATGCTTTACCGATGATAGCTTTTATTGCTGGCTTCCTGTGCAACTTTGCGCGCCGGTTTACATTTCAGAATGCAAATTATATCTTCGACGAACATCGGTGCCCTTTCCTATACTGCTGGATATGAACAATCTTGAGGCTGAAGGTGGAATCGATTCTCAATCGGATGACGTAACATACAACGAGGAGAAGCGATATATTTAATTCTATGATTCATAGCCCCTTAAGCCCGGGCAAATCCCATAGAGGAAATGACGAATAGAACCAACAAACTACGGATAAACCAACGACACGAACGCTCAGAATGGATTTCTAATCAGCTGTTCAAATGCACCTGCAACACGCTGGTTCACAAGGTGTATAAGAAAATCAAAAAGCCACCTATCCCGTCCAGCTGTGGAATGGAATTTGGAACGGGGTTTCCCCACCCACAGGTTATAGGCACACTATGGCAGCTGGAACAAGACGCAATCCTTTTGGGGCGAAGAGATCCATCGGTCTGATAAACTGACCTTGGGCCGTGTTTGAGGTGTCTCTGATCGAAGGCACGTTAAGGATGGTGGCCATTCCAAGGTGTGTTCGAGAGTGTGCCCTCAACATAATCCCTCGTTCATGAACTTCATGGAACGGAGAACCTTCCACCCATTCCGGATCGTGTCTTGTGGAAGGGCAACGATGGCGTGCTTGGTGATCAAATCTCGACACACGATCACGCGCCACCACAAACTAGATCACGTCGGAGAAGATTTTTATCAATCGCCAGCCACCAAACCCTTCTGGTACGTCGATTCAATATAATTTCGTTCCCAAAGCCCTCAAACACCCTTACACCGCTGGGACGCTTTGGTTTTCCATCCAGTTGGCTTAATCCCAAAATCTTACGCCTCTATCTTTCCATCCCGTGCATAGAAGATGTCGGCAGCCCATCTAAGCCCCGACACCAAACGGCGCTCCGTGAACAATTTATTCCAAACACATGTTTTTATGCTTCCTATGCACGCTGCCGGAAAGTGTTAAATCGGTAAAATATGAATGGAACGAACGGGGTGGAACCTCCGGGCGACTTACCGGCCTTTGTGTCACTTTGTGCCCCGACCTCACCGACCGTCCGTGGCGCTCATATTTGTGTGTGGACTATTTTTGCATTCATGATTAGGACACACGTATATTGCGACAAAATGGCCCCGACCGCCTGGTATGAAAAATAACCGGGAACATACAACAAGCCCGACCGACGCTGTCCGATCGCTTGGTGTCACGAATACATTTTCCACTATATACCCGCCACGGTGAGGTCCCAGCCGCACCTAGGTGCATTTCGTGTTTCCCTGCTCTTTTTTTCTGTTTTGGCATGCTGCACCGTCGGCCAATCGGCTGGACTGTGAGCCAGTCCCTTGCGATTTCTGTTAACCGTGTCACCAGTCGGAGGTAATTTATCGCCAACGGGAACACTCGCTGACAGTGATGACCTCCAGACAGCGGCCCAGTAGTCGGAGAATTTTCCTTACCACATCACCCACACGCATGTGAGAAGAAAGAAAGACATAACACAAATAGCCACACGGATATTCAGCCCTTCACCCTAAGCCCTAGAGGTTTCTGTGCGGCGCTCGCTCTCTCTCTCGTATGACATCCTTTTATGGGTTTGCAATAAACAATTCGTTCGACGTTCGACGGCAATGTATATTTCACAAATCCGATCACAGCCGGGTCGCCCGAAGATACCCTGGGTTGATAGGCGACCAGGACATGCATGGAAAACTAATTTCAGTCACAACCTGAAAATCGGGGATGGTGGATATTTCCTTGCGTTCTGCGGTAGGAGGTGTTAAGTTGTAGTAAATGTTGATGTTTTACCCTGAGTGCCCATGCAACTAAAAATGGGCAGTATAAGATCGACAGAATCTACCCTAATGAGTCAGCAACCCATGGAATGAGAAGTCCAATGTCCTAAAGTTTGGTCAATTTATCAGCTAACGAACGCCATTAATATATATTTGCAATTCATTTACGCCAATCAACCATAAAAGAAGGGAAAGTTTCAAAAGAATCTACCTGAATCACCGGCGAGTAAATGTTAAATAAAGTATGCAAATCTATATCCATTCAGGAGCTAAACCAGTTCAATGTCAGCAAGAATATGATCTGGTCGTCTCGATTGGCACAACTTTTTCACCGGTTTGAACATTTGTGAAGGCGGTTGAGTAATAATTGCATTCATCGCCTAATCGCTGCGCTTCATCACTACGTTCCGCCTTCGACGAGCGACCAAGTGACACGAAAATCCATCTTCTCAATCCTCGCTGAATGTTATTGCTCGCTCTCTAACCCGCAACACGCGCATAAGTCGATCATTCGAGAAAAGGTTGTCGCCGTTGCATGTAATATGCCATACCTTACATTCTATTTTCCACCTTCATGGCTTTAAATAGGAGCTCAAACGGCGTCATCGCATCAGCATCGCTACATCAAAGTTGCGGTTGGTTAAAGCTCTCGCCCTCATTAGTATCGAGGTGGGATGCGATGTGGCATCATAAGCAGGGACATAAATTGTCCCATAGCGCACTGAACCAATACGGGTCCGATTCGGAAAGGGCTAACACGAAGAGTTCGAGGAATCGCTGCGTAGGCTACCATCGCCAGCAGCAATATCCATTTTTCTTCCCCAAAGATCACCTTCAAGTGAGGCAAAACGACTTATTAAAACACCTTCCTTCCGTCGCTTTGACCAACAAAATTTGACACAACCGCCGGATCGTAAATAACGCAAGCAGCGGGCCATAATAACGTCAACGCGGGTTTGCTAAGCGGATCCGATCGGGTTGCACCGTATGTAGCGGAAGAATTGGCCTCCGAGCGCTATCGGGGTTAGTATGGGCGACGATTTTGTTTGATTGCACTCCCTTAAGCCGGCCGCGCTGTAAACAAACAATTTGTCATTCGTCGGAGTGATGGGAAAGTTATCGTTATTTGCATTTGGCTGCCACCGTTTCGACGTTCAACAAGTTTGTCTTCGGGGACCCGTTTGTTTGGCGCCTCCACCTCACATAGGACCGCGTGTGTCTTGGGGTTTTGAATTGAAGAAAAAAACCCACTTTGATCTAACGTAGTATGTTTAGACTCAAAAGAGGGATTGATTAACATATGCCCAACGGTTCATGCTCAAACGAGGGTTCCCCAATTGCAATTAATCAAGGATTAGACGCTATAATCCAGGCACATTACTAGAGATCTCGTCCTGCGGCTACATCAGCATACGCAAACAACTCAACGCGATTGGGTTTCAGGAAGGCGTGCAAAAATCTACGACCAATGTTAGTTACTTCGTTAGTGTCAAAGTCAATCAATTCAACGGCATTGCGCGAGCATTAGTGTTTTTTTTTATTGTGTGAAAACCCCCAACCAGATCAACGACTGCGGACAAACGACCGTCTGGAATGCATAAACAAGCCTTGTGCTGTATCTTAGGGTGCATTAAATTCCCTTAAGGGATCTACGAACCCACGGGTTCATGGTCAGCTGTTGTGCAACTCCTTTCATTTCGCGCAGTAAGATCCGCGAAGCTTTTTTGTGTGCCATCGTTCCTGCAGGCAATGACTGATTGCCAGAGGGTGCCTAAGGGTGAATTACGCTCTGCTCCTCGTTCCGGGCCCATCTGCACCCGCGACGTGGGGCGTCAATAATGATTTCAATTAAAAATTCATTATTATTTGCGCCCGAGCCTTTCTCACCGGAGCGCGCGCACCGAGTTATTCGCGAGCTTCGGTGCGCGACTTCTTGTCATTTGCCGTAGCAGCTCATTAATATTTACTGTGTATGTTTTATCTTTTATTACAATCGCTTTGTCGCACCTCGCGGTCGAGCTGCCAACTCCGCGCCCTTGGGGATGGTTTGCTTTTAATGATTCGCTTCAAAGCGAACCGAGCCTTCGCGAACCGGCGTGGTTGGATGGCGTTCGTTCGCGAAATCCATTCCAAGAGCTTTCCGAGAACCGAGCAAAAGCCATCAAAGGCACAGCCATTTTCACCGGGATTGACGTCGCGAGCCGCGTTTCTCTACCACAGCAACCTGTGTGGGCGGCACGACTTCTCGGATCCCTTCGCAGGGTTTCCGTGGTGACGCGATGGCTGGCGTAAAACAATGGTGCCAGAATTTCAGGACGCGCCCCGCCGGCATCGATTATGTAAAAGAAGCGTCAATGAAGCGAATTCCAGTGAAATGGTTATCGGACGAAAAATAAAACGCAAGCCTTCGGCGTTTTAGTGTCTGCTTCGAGGATGCACGAAGCGCAAAAAAAAGCTGTCCTCGGGCGCGTCTTTCATCTGCAAAAGCAGCCAGCCAGCCAGCCTTTGCTTTGCCAGCAGATGAAGTAAGCTGCTTAAAAAATCGAATACTCAACAGGAAAATAAAAACACATTCCTCCACCGCCCGGCAGCCTTCGGTTTCGCATGCCTCTCCGCTAGAATGTTGCACATCGGGCGGGCCATCATACGGGATGGCTTTTGAAATCGAAAAATCGCGCCTCTGACCCTCGGACGGGACCGTGAGGGAGTGCACAGCGGAATTATTGTCATCATAATTAATATCTTTCGCACGAGAGCCCTGCTCTAATCAGCGTAACGGGCGAAAGGAAGAAAAATGACAGCGAACCAGCAAACGGGTGTGCTTAGAGACGGCTTGCTGCGACCGAATGGCTGTGGAAAACCGGTTGCCTCGGTAAACAGCATAATAACGCCAGGCCACCGACCGACGCAAGAGTCTCAGGAATGGCACTCAAACGGCGGTTGGGCTCATGCATCATGCATTAGGCGAAAACCGGGACGACGGTCGCGGATGTAGCTTTCCTGCATCATTAGCGACTTGCCGCAGGATTAGAATGGAAGGAATCTCTTCCGTCCTGCTGAGCGCATCCGACTGCTGCTGGGGCAGCTAATATTTCGAGCTGCCGTAAAAATTTGCAGCAAATCGAGCCAGACACCGGGTATGCGAGATCCGCGCAAACGATTTACATGCCACCGAAGCGAGATAATTGAATTTAATACGTTATTTACGTGGAATGCTAATAGAGCACGCAAGAGGATTAATGTGCGACTTGTTGCGCATGATCGACGTCTAGTTTTGTATCGTCTAGCGAGAAAAGAATCCCAACGGCAATTACTCAGTCCAGGACCTTCCTCGGAGGTCTTCGCTGGTTGATGTGATTAAAGTGACTCATGTGTAGACGACCTGCCCCTTCTCAGATCAGGCCCGATTCAGGTCGCATGTGGCTGGTAGGTACCGTTCATCAACACGCAACACCTCGCCGATGTACCGCGCATATTTTATTTATGAAGCTTTTGCGCGTCCTCGCGACTGTTGGTGAGGTGCCGCTTTTCACTGTATATATGCAAAATATCAGGGCCCTCGGTTAAACGACACCACATTGCGCCTTGCAAGAAGGGGTTTTCTCCAATCTTCGTACGGGCATCCGTCCCGGTATCTACCATCGTTCGTGACAAATGGACTTTCCGTTCCGTGTGAGCCTCGCATGGGGCATTTTGCAAAGCCATAAACTCTGCTCCGGGCCCTGCTTCAAATGACGATGAACCATAAATTACTAATCGACCACAATCCATTGACAACGAGGCGGGGGTTGAAGATTATAACTCTGCAGAGTTTGCTGCTTGCATGCGAGCATAACTAGCGGACGTTCAGGAGGATTCAGGACGACATCTTGCCGATGATTTCATCGATCACCGGTCTCGTGCCCACCAGGCTTGATAAGGAACACTCATAACGGGCTCTCGTCACGCGGAACCATAGGAACGATATATTCTCACAGCCTATCTCGCTAGCATAGGTCGCGTCAACGCGTTACGAAATAATATCAATTATTCAAATTTATTCCACAACGCACACGGTCACCTTACACCGGTGGGATCTGGCTTTGTTACTAGATCGAATAGTCTGCATACAATCAACACCTTACTGCCATCTCACAACGTCATGCTGCGGAGAGATAGGATTTGTTCCATCGGTCATCATAGTAATGGAACATCAAACATGCACGGATGGCTGCTTCCGAATTCAATCCCAAAACCAATCTGCATTATTTAAATAGGAGCATCCATTAATGAGCAACAGCTTCGGGTACAGTTACCATGGAGAAATGTGTTATAGAAATGCCACAGGCGGGTGCCACAGAATAGTGCACTTCAAGATCGCATCTCAGCAACCATTCGTCCCAAATGATAACTTCATTTTTTTGTAACCAATTTTGCTTCTTGTGGTATCGAGAGCGAACTCAACCTTTTCAAAGTATAGTCATGCCATCGTCACGTGACGTGAAACCAATCAAACAGGAAATGCCTGGAAGCTCCAAGGAATCGTCAGCGGGCCGCAGTGCGATGGTTTGCAATCCGGGCAAGAAAACTCGTAATCCGTACCTCAACTACCTGCGTGATTTCCGTTCAAAAAACTGCCACCTATCGGCAGTGGAAATCATCCAACGTGGTGCAGAACGATGGCGTCAAATGAGCGACGAAGAAAAGCTGCCGTATGTAAAGACGGCGTTCTACACCCCATTGTTACGGCGCATACGATGCCCTAATTGTGGAATGAATCTCAATCGAATGGTTAACCGACCTATGAAGCCCAGGAGCAACAGTCGTAACAAGATGGCAAAACAACACAGAGCGAGAAAGTAGGAGAAGCAGGATTCTATCAAATTGCATGTACCGTACGCCTCGTCAAACTTCGAAATTTACCCATTTATTGGAAGTTTGCGGTCACGAACGAATGCTCATCCAGGCTCATCGTTCGTTCGCATCACAAATTCAGCTGCAAACCATCGATACTAAAAAGAGCAAACTGAAGCTCACAAGCATGTTAGGGATAAACGTTTGATACACTTGTAGTATTGTGAAAATATACTCTCCAATTCGGTTAACGTTTGGATTATCATCACTGTATCGGGGGAGTTCTACATGTTCAACCTGTGCTACGATTCGGTGTCCCTTCAGCAACATTACAATACGTCGACCTCGCCCGCAGGAGAGAGAGTTCGGGCATGTTGTTAGTTGGGTGAATTTTCGACCAGAAAAGGCTACAGCCCTTACGTGAATGGGGCAGGTTGTTTGTGGTTCATTCTCAACACAAAACAGAGCCCTTATTGTAGTGTGTTTTCAGCCGGGGGAACCGCTTCCGCCTAGCTGCAGTGCTCAGCAACCTGAAGAACACTATTCACGACGAGCGTGGCAGATCCTTCCAGAGACGGTGCAGTGGTTTTTATCACGAAGCCATTCCCCAAAATACGTTTCCCGTGGACGACCGGCGCCGGAGCAGTGTACCGGCATTCAAGTGGACTCACCACGAGCAAACAGATGATAAAACCGAAGACGGTATACAATTTTCTTTTTAATAAATATTTCATGAATGGTTTCCGTTGTTTACGTCCGTGGGTCGGTCGGTCGTGGGGGGTGGGTGCAGAAATGGACGAGGTATCCAATTCCATTGACCTCCGACAAGCATCCCCAGCATCCGAAGGAGAATCGTTGGTTTCCAGTTTTGTAAGATTACGTCAAAATTCCTTATCCTAGGGCAACCCAGCGAAAGGTCCACGATCGGGTCCCGTGTCGAGCAGCGAATGGTATCGCGCAGAGCAACTCCTACATCGTTGCATCTTCGCTTTCACATGGGGAGGCTGTGGGAGGCGAAAAAACGCGTCGCTTTCCACCATGCGGACCTGGAACCAAGCCGTAAATGAAGCACACATGGTACACATACGCCCGGAACACTCTCCGGGACCGGTGGAGTCAAGGGTCTCATCTTTATTTCATGCAATGATTTCTTTATATCCCCTGCAAGGACCGCGCAAGGGGCCGTCGCCCTTGAGCTGAGAAGCGCGCTGGAGCTGTACAAATTCACCAATTTCAGCCCCAACAAAGACAGCCACGTCCAGAGACTATTCGCCATTCGGTCTGCGATGTAGAATGAGAATGGAAATAGCGCGTACTTGCGCCATAAAATACCTGTAACTGCCCAGCGAGGGAGCGCTGCCCCACAAAAAGGGAAGGATTCTTCGACACGGGAGAGAGCATCTCTGCCCAACTGATGAAAACGTGGCACGTGGAAACAAGATGTGGCTATCCCGAAAAAAACGACAACACAAAATGATGAGAAAGCCTTCGCAGCACGACCACGGACTGGCCGTACCGTCTTCAGGTGTTGTCGATAAATTTTACATGCACCCGAGCGTTCGGTTATCCATAATTTACAATCAAATTAGACCTTCTCCGGCGGCTCGCTTCAACGGACGTCCCGGGAGTGCAAGGCTTTGGCTCGATTTTCCGTCTTATGACGAAGCAAACGCAGGCAGGAAAGTACGCGATTGCGAAATTACGAACCATGCTCGCACGTCCGTCGACACCAACCCGCCGGCCTGGCATCCGGGAGTTTCGGATTTAAATTTCCATTACCTTCAGATGGTCGAACACCCGAAAGTCCGTAGCCCCGCGATGGTGGAGTATTCTGTGCCAAAAATACACTATCCCAATCCTCCAACCTTCGTGTCCCGGCTCCTGGAATGCGACAGATACCATGGTGCACACACACAGCCAACGCACGTATTCACATGCGCCAGTAATGCAACATTATAACGCTCACTTAGTGAGGACGCCCGCTGGGTCCAAGGAAGCCGTTCCGAAATGCCGTCTTGGCGACGAGTGGCATGTTAGTTGATTGAATTTCTTTTTAATTAAGTTTTCTGAACTTCACAACCATGCCATTAATACCGGTTCGGATCGCTCTCGTTAGCTGTTGACACCACGGCTGGTCTCCTTCTCCAGCTTCTACCATTCACCAGACCGGCAAATGGCGGTGCAAACTTTTTAGATTAAAAAGCAAGCGCTCTCAAAACCTGTGGTGTGTCATTTTATTATAATTTTTTCGATAATTCTACCAAACGTCTGATTTTTATTGGCTCAGGGCAACGTTTAACGGAAGGGATTAGGAGGGTAACGGACAAACGGGATAGGGAAGATATTATTCACTGAGACACTTGCCGAATTTCAAGGTTTCCTCCTTTGAGATACACCCGAGAACCACAACTATTTGTGTCGATGAGCTAATCTCGTGGGTAAAAAAGTCACCATCGAGCTAAGAAGTATCCTAGCTGCTCATTAATTCTTGAAAATGACTTCCAGACGGCGGACATTTCTCTTTCATTCGGCGCCAAAAATCGGTGTTGGCAAGAAACAACCCTAAGCTAACAGACTGGCCCGGCGCTGAACGCACGTTCATTAATCGCCCCGGTTGGAAGTGGGAATATTCGAGGTCTACGAAGAGAAACCTGCGCGGCAAAGGACCCTGCGGAAAATGGTCTACATAGGATTTATGCCTAACATTACGCCCGCATAGTTCTAAAACGCCAGGAAACGAATTAGCATAGGAAACTCAAAAACTCCCACAGCTAAGCCGGCAAAATCGTAAAACTTATCGGTAGTTGCAGAAGTGTTTGGGCGAGAAATAATCAATCGATGGACATGTAGTTAACGCTGCGAATAGATGCAGCTAGCGTATTAAACTAGTAAATGATGACTTACCACTTGTTTAGCCGGATCGGTTCTATCACTGCGGCCAGCGGGTGGTCTATACTGCTGATCACTGGAGCTGGCAGGTGCAAGCCTTGCGATGCTGCTGCTACTGCTGTACCGATTGTTACCACTCTTGCGAGGATATTTCGGCATAGCGTACGCTGTCTGGATTTGCTTGCTGTAGTCCGTATCGCCATCAGACCGGCCGTCACTCGTACCGCTCCCACTCGATTCGTCTGAATCGGCGAAGGATAGCAAGCTCCGTGGAGTGGTCGTGGTCGTCGTAGTCGTGGTACTGGTCGTCGGAGCCCTTGTGCTCGTAGACACTGAGCCGCCAGACGGAGCATCGTTTTGTACGCTCCCATCGGATTCATCGTCGTAGAGATAATCGAGGTCACCACTGTCGTTGGGGGGAGTTTTCGATTTTGAAACGCTTTTCGCGCCTTCGGATGAACTTCGATGGTTCTTCTGGGTTCCAAGCACGAGGGCCTTCGTTTGGGGGCTTCTCGGCTGATGTTCCTTGTAGAGTGGGGATTTCTTTTTATAGTTGTTCAACAACTCCTCGAAGTAGTATTTGCTCTGAGGATTTACGGACTTTTGCGTCGCTTTCAGGACGCGTCCTCCGACGGACGGGCCCCTGCTATTGGATCCCGTTTCTGTGAGCGAATTCGATGCCACCGAGTGGAAGGAGGATGCCGAACGTTTCCTGTTTAGTATCACTTGACGATCTTGTGCTTCACGCGCTTCACTGAAAAGACATTAACGAGGCAAAACCGATCGAAATTATGATTAATTGACAACAACAATAAGTTCCACAACTGCCCTTCCGCCTTGTGGTCTGTTGCCACGAAGAAGAGATGAAAAATTATTTATAATCAGCTATAATTACGCTCCACACGACATACCCGAAGCGACAGAAATTGCCCCATTTGGAAGAAATTCGTAGTAGCGCGTACGCTGCGAGTTTCATCGCTCCATTCAAAACATGTTCCGCATGCAACCCATCCAAACTACACTCGAAAGCCTCAAAGTACCTCCGAGTCAACGCGGCTGTTGCGTGGAGCGTGGGGGATTTGTTTACGTTAATGGAATTTTTGTGATCATTTATTTTTTGAACGATCACCAAAAAAACCATTCCCTCGCGTTCGTTCGATTCTCCACCCGGGTTCACCCTTTTCCTCTTGAGCGGAAGAATTTCGAAATGGTTTACATTGTCTGGCGCTTTGGAATGCAAACAATCGGCAGTTCCGCTACTGCCGACGGCCTTATTTTATAATGCACCATTTTCCCTCGTCCAGCTCTGGCTGATTTATCGTTCTCTTCCTCTGCGTCAATTTCTCAAGCACATCGATAGTTTCTTGTTCGATACCCTAAAATTCGATTCAAACGGAATTGCTTTGATGCAGATGCAGCGGGAGAAATGGGATGCATTGTAAGATTAATAAATTATAAACCTGTAGCTCATAATGAATTGATTAATTAAAAACTACACTTGAAAGGTGTGATTGAAACCAAATACAAGGCCCATCGTGAACAAGCCTTAAACAGTCGTATCTCTCCAGAGCGATTTGCAAACAGAAGTGCATTTGCGAGCCAATTAATGACCAATCGGTCTTCTATTGACGAGCTAGACATCAATGGGAAAGTTGCATCACGGAATTAGTCCTGCCAAACCGTTCACACAAAAAGGCACCTACAGTTTACCAAAAGTTAGGTCCTTCTCGCACACAGCTGCGAAGCCTCAGACAACAAGTTGAGTACAAATCCATGTTTACGCAGCGTGGTTGGAAAATGGAATGCTGCACCGAATGCTTGGGGAAATAAACGCACGATCATTTCAAACATAGCGGCTAATGCAAGTACAGTTTTGACCCTGGAAAATGCACATTTAAAGGCAGAGGAAAATCGCTTTAGCGTTTTTATATTGCAAACCAAACGTGAGAAGTATCTTCGACACCTAGCTCACTCGGCACCGCAGAATGCACTCAATTTTGCCATACGGCTTGGATTGAATGCGTCGTTTTTTCTAGCAGCCCTCAGGACTCTCCGTATAGTGCACTGTTCATCTTGTGTTACTATTTACGCTACCAGAACGGCCTAATTAATGCTCATTTTGCTCGCTTTGATCTTGCGCGCCGAGCAAATGCATCCATCATCCTGACCGATGCCAAAAATGCAATCAGTGGCGATGTTCTTTTCCCTGCTGATAGAACAGATTACCGACAATGATTTATAACCAATGGAAAGACAGAGAAGAAAGCAAACATGTCAAAAATTCGAAAAATGATTTTCAAAGTGCCGCCTTTCGAAGGTGCTTGCACACTTGAGGCAAAAATGCACAACAGCAGTTGATAATAAGCGAATAATAAATAGTACATGCCAAACATACCGGACCAAGCATGTCATAAAGCATGTAGAAATTATGATACTGAAGCAGGCGATCATAAATGTTTATCTTCCAATTTCTCAACGAGCCAATTAATTTACATAGAAACGTTTCATTGCTCGCGCAACATCGATAGCTCAGCAATACGTGGACGAATGGCGAGAATGTAATTAAAATGCCCGGGAAATACAATATCTTGCCCCGGTGCAGACATTGGCGCGTTAAAAATAATAGAGCAGAGATAAAATCAGCACTAAAAAGTTAATCTTTCATCGGTCCATTCATCAGTACTTCACCAAACCACGTCACGCCATTCGCACCGGTTTTCAAGTGCCCGCGTGGTATCGTTTTACTTGTTTATTTCCTCCCGACGCCCATTGCAGTTTTTCGTAATTTGCTTAATGGGAAAGCGACAGAAAATGTGTCAGCGGACTAATAAAATGCCTCTGTCCGGACCAACCCGCGTCCAGTTGCG
Organism: Anopheles nili; assembly: GCF_943737925.1. Lineage (NCBI taxonomy): Eukaryota > Metazoa > Arthropoda > Insecta > Diptera > Culicidae > Anopheles > Anopheles nili. The sequence continues at coordinate 889,680 of NC_071292.1, forward strand.
ATGGTAATGTAATCGGCGACGAACGGACGAACTTCCCGGGAAGCTGTCTAGCGATGATGTCGTTTTGTAAATCTGCATGTTTAAACAGTATACGCATAATCCGCCTACAGTTCGGAGGAAAATCCCACCGCGACCGGATGAAAAAACCGGGAATTAAATCGTCTGGAGGAAGCAGAGGACAACCGCCGTATACTAATGTAGACGACACAAGCTCTGACAAAATTACAGCAACGTCTGCTCGAGGAAGTCAGGGACATATAAAATTAGAACGAAACCACACACAACCGAGACGCCGTCTCGAACAAAAGACCGATACCCGTGAGCCAAAAACAAAAAATAATAGAATAGTCAATTGGGAAATTTGAGACGGTATCTTCAAATATCAAATTACAATCGCTAAGCAAACGAAGCGACAGACGAACAAAAAGTGGTGATAAAAAAATATGGATCAAAAACCAGATAGCTCTCGATGGACTAAAATGGCGGCTGCGGCTGGCTGGTGCTATGGTGGTCGGAGATTTTGCTACGTTCGGGCCTTTTAAAGCACAGTAAATCCAATCCATTTCATTCTATTCCATTCGACGTACCAATCCATTGTCTGGTAGTCTGGATTTATCTGTAGCATCCGAGCCGTCGAAGCGCTCTTCTTATGTTTCGCTGCCAAAGAATGATAGAAAAAATACGAATCCCCCAATTCATGCCCGTGAATCCCATTCATCCGCGCATACAAAACTAGACGATCCATAATAAAAGTAGATAATCCATTCTGCCACAATGCAGATGGTGCCGCTCTTCTGCTGGATTCGGAAGAAACGTTTCAGTGGGAGGACCATTAATATCTCACTGCCCCAGAATTGCCGTTTGTCTTCAAACAAACCGAGCACTTTAGCGTTACTACTATTTGCGAGCAGCCACGTAAGCACGCAAACGAACAACGATAGGAGAAACGCTATTCTAATGTATGGTAATTTTTATCGAAATCGTTCTGCAACGACCACGATCCGTTCACAACGGCGGGTCACCACTGCACATCGTGGAGACCGACAAAAACACGAGCAAAGATTATGAACACGCTGTGCTCCAAATATGGGGCAGCATTATCCCCAAAACTCCCCGAGGGGCCATCGTCAATCAATCAGAGCTAATTGTACCGTGGCCTACATTTGTAGAATGGCGACAGAGGGCCAAGGCGAGCGTTGAGCAGAAATTACGAGCGAAACAAACTGTTGGCTCGTGTTTAACACCCTGCAAATAGCTATGATTCATTCGATTACCAACGATTTTGGCAATTTTAGCATACCCCTAGGCGACTTATTGGGTAGGTGAGCGATCGATTTTGTGTGGTTCCTTGCCGTACCGTTCGAAATGCTCATTAAATCCAGGTCAAGACGATGTCGTTTAAATGATCCCTTGCGTGGCGCGAAAGCTTCAGCCTACGGTGACTGATTTCTTCAGAGCGATTGGCACATTCGGTACGGTAATTTGGCGAGTCAGGTCGGAATCACTGATTCCACTTGCCCAGTGGCAAATGCAAATGGCTAATTTCACGCTCAAACCTTCACGCACCTAACGGATATCCCCTTGTGGTTGTCGAAGGCGACCACTAATGACCATTAAACCGATTCTTTACACTCGGATTCCGTGCTCCCAGTGTCTTTAGCGTTTCTCACGCCAATCCAATCGACTTCAACCTGCGGCATCTGCAAACATCCACCGCGCAGGGAACGAACGTGTACGTTGTAGCTGACGTCTAATGGGAGTGTACATTGAAATGCAAAAGTTCCACCGTGTCGATGCTATCTGACTGCAGCATCCGTTAAATTAGCCAGATTTACCACGCCACACATCGCTGGAAACTGGTCCGGCGTGAAGAATGTACTAAGAAAGCAGAGCATTCGAAGCATGTACGATCGCAATCGCTCGATACCAATCTCAGGAGTGATGCCCTTCGGCAGCAGTGGCAGTAACTAGCAGCTCTCGTCGCAAAATCAAGAGGCCGCAATTTGTTAAACACTTTTTGTGCTTTATCTAGCCATCGCTATCTGCTGGAGCGAATACGTCTCTTCACCGAGCGTGGTTGTATCCGAAGCAGAGATACGCCACGCATTACAGGAGCTCACCACTGAGATTAATCTCAATCTTATCTGAGTGTCTAATTTTTTAATAAAGCAATGAACTAATTTTAAGTACATTACTCACGCTGCACTATTTGTTTTTTGCTTGAGCCGTGAGCCGAGAGTTTGGCTCAGTAGACAGCAAGAATCTGTACCAGGACTGCCGGCATTTCTTTGTGCCATTCGAAACCTACCCCTTACGGTCGAGAGTCGGTTCCTGTTTACAGCAAAACGGTCATGCTTTTAAGCGGACATGCGGTAGCCAGTACCGCGTGTCTGTATCGCAAGCTACCCTCTTTCCGCAGAGATGGACCACACCGCCTGGACCAGCCTAGGGAACCTGTAACGGGCGCATTAAACCGGGCTATTAATATTAATTACGGCCTCATACACATAGCGCACTGCGCGCTCTGGAATGTCGCGATGCGCTCCGTTTTTGTTACATTTTTACGTTGCCGGGAGTTTTGTTTTTTTTTGTCTCCGTAAGAAGGTGCGGCGTACATATGTGAATGAATGGACGAATGTGCGCCAGTTTTGAAACTTTTTCTTTCTATCTAGATCGAGCCACACTTCCCTGACTCTCGCAGGATGATTTCATATCGCAGCCTAAGAAGCCACAGAGATAAGAGTGTAATTAATCCAATTTACTCGCATTCTCGTTCGCAGTCGGCTTTTAGGTTAGCCATTTTCTCACGAGGGATGGTAGCAATCACTTATTATCACCGTACGGTTGTGCGCGCGCGGAGATAGTAGTGCTTTTTGATATTTACTCAACATTCCGCTTGCGACCGCAATGTTGTGTGAACGGTACCGGAAATGAACCTGCAGGCTGCGTGGCTCTCTATTACACTTTCAACTCGCTCGTGGAACACGGATAAAAATTACGATGAAGCTCCTCGTTTCGACATCCAGCAGTGAAAAAACGGCATATCTTTCAACGTGGTACTCTCTTTCGCCGAGTTTAATTCAAATTAATTGCCTTCACTATGCGCCCGGCCAAAGAAGCAAAAATATGTCTTATAATGAATTATTGCTGTCGATGAACCGAAGTTCAAGTGGCGCACTAAATCACACGGCCGATGGGAACATGGTGAGATGCTTGTACATAACGTGTGTGTGTGCCTGTGTATGAACCGTTGTTACTTCGGTTCTTGGCGCAAAACCAACCAAGAAGAAGCTCATCTCGAACAAAAACGAAATTAATTGATCGTTAACGCGAGAGAACAAAAAAGAATGGCCGGTTCTTAAATTGTTCTGTCATATCCTCAGGATTCTCGCACGCCGGCTTATGATGTTAGCTTCGTTGTAATGGCTAAAAATACCTCATGAAACAATGAATCAAGCGCCAAGACTAAAACGCCTGGCAGTTCACAGTTGCTAGAGTTTAGCCCATCAAGTCCAAGTCGACAGGTTGATCCTAATGTCGCATTTCATTCACAAAATACGCCTTTTAACACCACCCGACAAGTATTTTCCAAATGTGCTAATGCGTTAAACTAAACGACCCGTTTCTTTCAACCTCTAAAAAGAGTTTCCAAAGAAAGAAACGCATTACCAGTGTTTGGTCTTGTGAAAAATTTGGTTGATTCTCGTTTATCCCTACGTAGGTCAACGAATAGTCGCTTGAATTGCGGGATATATTTTTTGACGCCTAAATAATTTGGGAATCGTGAAAAAAAATTCAACAGAACAAGAAAACGCAACATCGGCCTACCAGTCTGACAAGGATGAGTTGCAAAACCACAAGACAGGCAAGATAACTCGTTTTATTCTTCTGCTTGTTAACGATCAGTTAATAACGAAGCACTCGACATATGGGCAACAAGATCAAGGAAATACGAAACTGTTCTTATGGACAGTATTTAACTTCATTCATTCCATCGACATTTAACCGTCAAGGGGGAGGAACGAATATCAGGAAATCGGTAAAGATCATCAAAAACTGATCGACTCGACTGAAGTTTTGATTAGAAATATTTACAAGACCGCAATCAGACTGCATCGACAGAATACTCCGATTCAAACACACAAGCCACAGCCGTTAGCTGTCCATTGTTTGATCTCTATCGACACTAAAGGTCAAATCGAGTAATGAACCAACATGTTAATGCTCTGAAGCGTTAAATGGGTTTTCGCGAGCGTTTGAAAGGAAGCGGCATGCGCTTTAAGAAGATACATGTACTGGCACGAAAGATACATTGACGATGGACAAATTTGTTTTACAACCAGTCGGACAGTCGACAAATGCAGCGCCAATACGTTATCATGTGTTGAATGCATCCCGCCATGCAAACACGATTTGAACCTGCTAGACCGCTATGAAAAGCGAGGCAACTCTATGCCTTGTTCGTCCATTATACGTCCGGTGTACGTTTGTGTAATATACATGAAACTAGTCGAAGTCGCTCCCTTCCCACCGATATCGCACTTTCATCGTAACGAAATGGAAAGTGATTCCTTGAACAGCAAGTGCTAGTTTTTCCTTTTTCAAAGCGCATGCTCACGATATTATTGCACTGATCCCGTTTGCTGTCATTATTCCTCTTGTTTATTTGCATTCTAGAGATATTGGAAGCTGATTGAAGATTGAGATGCCACATGAAAATATCGCGAGACTCAAGGCAGGCATATGAGGCTTTATTTCATGAGTTTTTATATCGACTTCGGGGAAAATTTATGCCACGTTAAGAGTGTCGACATTCTTCACATTGCCACTAACGTTCGTCTGCTGATTTTATCTATTGCATTTAAATGAATGTTAAGTCTGTTACTCCTTCATCTGAATTGATAAATAAACTCTGCAAGGCAAGCATTAAGTTTGTGCTGTGCAAACTATTTACAGCCGGTTTTCCAATCGCTAATTACTGTGCTAATATGATTTACTTGCATTTTCCTTTCACTTGCCCTCAACGGATCTGGTTCGAGTTGTTAGCCTATTCAACCTTTTCCTCCTAACCATGCACCACGCAGATCGTGATTTTTCAATTATACCCAACGTTCCCCTCGATTTCCCGTCCCCACAATCCCTAACCATGTTATGTGGGCTCGATTTGCCGAACAACTAAAAACACTTCTTTCCCAAAGGTGGCATATACTGCAAAAATCGCATTAGCAAGTAGCATCCACCCCGCTGGCTGGGGTTTCCCCGGCTCAGAGTTAATAATATGACGTGCATTTCATATTTCGAGTGCATCGTGCAGTCCTCAAAATCGTTCAACCACTTCACTCACGAAACACCTCTCGCAACTATTACCACCACGCGGTAATGGTCCATAGTTTCTAGAAATAAATTTCGTTTCATCTCATTGATTTGTTACGGCCACGTTAGCGTCCCATGCACGCAAACATACGACCGCGAATACGCACATTTTTGCATCAAAAACAATAGTTGCATCGCTGGCATGCAGTTTGTGTCACAACCACGTCCCAACTTCATGGTGGATCCCATCGGGCATGGTTTGCCAACTTTAACGACGACACTTTCTTTGCACAGCTGCCAGCTAAAGACTCCCCTCGTGGTTTCAAACTCCCCTGTAGCATCGTCAGCCAGCACGACAACCTTGCATACTTGCGAGAGTGCGAAGATGAACAAGAAATTAGCCGCATTCGACAGCCATTCAGTGAGCGTTTGGCGGCGCATCGACGAAGGGTCAATATTTAGCAAAAATTATGCATGCAAAATTGATAATTGTATGCTACCCAAGTTCTCGGGCTGTCCAGCGAAGCAAGTCCTTCAATCGCGGTCATTCGGCGGCTTGTGCTTTAGAGTACGAAAAGAAAATAAACCCCCCTTATCTCGCTCATCAGTGTGAACGAGAGCGCGACAGACAACCAGAAAGAGATGAAGTTCCCAAAGATCAAACAAGCGCGTTAAGCAAAGGGAAGCAATCGACTCATTTGCATGCACGCGCATCGGATTTCTCCCTGCCGCACTCGACGATGATCCTTTGTGCGTGATTTGTGACTGGCGAGTAAACATGTGTCGCTTACGGACACTCCTCGCAGGACCGAGACCCTTCGGGGCCTTCAGGTTCGATTGGCTACGCGCGTGAAGGTGACTTATGTGCGTCTTTCGGTCCATTAACCAACTACCTTCCTTGGGCGATAGCGAATCGCAAAACAATTCCCATTCAGCTGTCAAATGAAGCCTCGTGGTAGCCTTTTACCAGGCGATCTTTCTCCGCTTCAAGATGACTCAATTTGCTGCCTCCCTACTCTCTATTGCTTTGCGAGTAGCAGCGAGAGATGGGATGAGTTATCGCTGAAGTATAACAGACTTTTTCGCACCCTACGCACGAGCAGGAGTATCGCGAAAATGATTCATTCACTGCAGCATGTCGGTTAAAGAAGCGGATTTCCCCACTGATCCGCATCGAACGCGCAATTGCTTATTTTTCACTTCGCTTTAGCTCCAGTCTGGTGTTATCAGCCCAGCAAGTAGAGTATAAAAGGTCAAGTTTTCATACCGATTTCTTATTTTTCCAGCTGAAGCGATGAGCTGGTACTTATTTTAGTCACCTCACAATCTCTTACAAAATCACCCTCAAGCCGCTTCATGTTTACACAACTGGCTGAGTGTGGCAAAGTTCCCAGAATACTGACCTAAAATTCACATGAAATTCTTCATTAACTTCTCTTGACGGGATCATAAATGTGCGGATCTATTCTTTTCTAGTTAAACTTGAGTAACCTTTGATCTAAGGAATATGTACAATCAAAGCTCGGAAAATCGCTTAGTAGTGAGTTATAGATTAAAACATGAGTCATTTGTCGTTTACACTTGGATCCAATTTGCAACTATTGGAAGTATGCAACTAATTTCTTCACGGTTGAGTTTTACCGAAAACCCCGACGATGTGACTTACCTCACGGCATCTGAGGCATCTCTCGAGCTTGCCGGATCGAAAAGATCTCTTCGTTCGTCTGATTGCGAAATCCACCTCACCGTAGAACCATGCTTGGTAGTAAGTAAACTCAATTCTTCTCCTCTGGGTGACCCAAGGACAGGCTTTCGATGATGCTTATGGTGATGGTGCTTCGCGTGATGTTGCGAATGGCGAGATTTTTCCTGTCGTTCCGACCCAGTCACGGTGGATGTGGTGACCGTGTGAGCTTGAAACGATCCTGGTTCCATGACCACGTCCTGTAGATCTACCTCGTGGGGCCGATGCCTTACATAGTGCCTCTCGTGCCTGACGTGAGGCAGTCTGGCCCGGTCATTCCGCCAGGCCAGAAAGCCGTTGGATGACGCCGGCGGTGCATCCCAGGTAAGTAAATCGTCGCCACTGGCTCGTTTCGCTTCCACTCTACTACCAACATGCTCCCCGTGGCCTTTCCCCATTGCCCCCAGCCATTCGTCGCTGTCGTCATAATTAATGTCACTGTCACCGGCGTGGCTCAGAGCGGCCGCATCGACGAAGCCGACACACATTTTCACTTTCAAAAATAAATGCAGGAGCAGCATGAAACGAAATGCCGCGCTTTTCGTAATGGCCATGGATGATTTCATGATTAACCAGCTCACCACCGAACGCACGCGGGACACACACGAAGATCGCACTAGAACACTGCCACTAACACCGGCTCCGAAGGCAAACTCGTCGGTTTGACCGAAAAACGGGAGCAACTCTACTTTTTTGTACACTTTTTTTTTGTAAAGCAAATATTTCGTTATAATTCACTTCAAATTTCTATTTTCAATCTTCTCGCTCTCCCGCTCCCGGTCTCCTCGATGCTGTTGGGAATTTAAACATCGCAACCGATGGCGGCATTAAAAAACACGCGTACACTTGCACGGACGCACTTGTCACTCACGGCCGGGGCCACCTTGTCTTCGCTTCTGTCAATCATCGATCAAATGGTAAAACGATCCGCTTGTACCAGGGAAAACGCCGATAACATAAACACTAGATTGTCGGAGAACCCTCACCGGTGGAACACGTGTCCGAGATTTGTGCAGAGAACGGGCACGGTCCGGTTCAGAGAGCCCTACATCCGACCCGTTCTTAGTCAGCTACTGGTTTTGATTCATCAAATCTTTAATTGGTCTTCTTTCTTTGCAGGTTGCGCTACTTTGCTTCCGCACAGAGCCTTTACGATTTTTAAACACAGGTTTTCAGCGTTTTCAGCGAGAACGAAAAACATCTGTAAAACCAGTCTCCGGTCCCCAGGAACTAAATTTCTCCGGCAATAGAGTTGTGCATCTGATCGTTCGGCACCGCGTGAATGACATAAAACACAGCTATCCTTTGGCAAATACCCTGGCTTTTTGTGTTTGTAACTAACACAAATTTCGACCTATAAGCAATGCAACGCCCTGCAATCAACACATGTAGAACACTACAACAACCGTTTCCACTTTGTTTTATGTGTTCACTTCCTCCACGAAATCGATTTAAATAAAATAACCAAACACCAGTAACTCATCCCAGCTCTTGCAGCCTTTTGGATCGTTCCAGCATTCGCGGGCCACATATTCCAAAGGTAGCTGATTTGTGGATTTTAAATTATCTGATGTGAAAATTATGAAACTCCCGAAAAACAAACATTCAATGAATAATGCAACGCGCGCAACGCAACATTCGCCCGTTAACGATCGTGATTATTTATAAAATCGTTCGTCGCTGTGCTCAAAGTAAAGGAGACATAAAAAGGTATGACAGAAACAGAATAAAACAGAGAGAAAAAGAAAGGAACACCGTATCCTTGGCGAGGAGAGAAAAAATCGTAATTATTGTAAACAAGTAACAAAAACAGTCACGCGAATAAAATGGCAAAAAAAAGAATAAAAAATCGCCAGATTTCCTGCTTTACTGAACCACGGTGGGAAGAAATTCACTTGGCCGCAAAGAAATTGGATTTATCGAGCAGAGCAGCACTCCAACAGTACGACCAGCAACAAAGGGCTGCCCAGGGCGGATAATGTAGCGAACTCGATTGCATTCACAACGAATGGAATCACTTACTCCCGATCGACCGTAAGCGTCCGAAGACGAAAATACACCATTAAAGATAAGACACGTGAAAAATGGACCCCAACCCATACCAGGCTCGCATATTGCAGGATGAACAGGTTGGGAGAGGGATCAACACCACAACCGGCCTATTTCGAATGCAGAGCTGTTCGATCGGCGTGAGATGAAAAGGTGTGATAATTTGTTCGCATCACGCTTACTATCACACCAGCATGCAGCAGCTTTAGTTGCACTAAACTTATCGAAACGTATTTTTTCTTTAATCATTTTTGAACAATTCCAAATCACTGACACCAAACTCGCTACTCTCGGTGTTCACCGGAAGTACACAGATCTTTGCACACCTTCCGGTTTGGGATCCTTGTGCGAAATTTCGACACTCGCGATTGCCGTGCTTACGAATGTGTAAAGTGCACCTATCTGTGCCACCTTCAGCCGTACCACATGATAAATGCACCGGAACGCCAGTTAATCAACAAGAGAATAATCCTTGCGAGCTGTTCGGTCTTCACGGCAGATCGAAACGCGAATTAAACCATCGAGAATAGCGCGCACGGCGAAACCGTCATTCTCCGTTGAGGAAATCGGGAAAAGTGTTTTGGGACGAGCAGCTTCCAATGCCATGTGCACCCACCAGCAGCCGAATGAACGAGGGCTAACCCGCAAGTTACTGGTATCAATCGCCAAGGTAGTGGATGCATTTTGCAAAATTAAACATAAATTGTAGAATTGCAAATATATCGAAATGTGTTTGTGTATTTAGACGTTTGATTTTCGTACTAATTTTGTATCACTAAAAAACTAAAGAACTTTTCGAGTTTCCCTCTTCCATCTGAAGGTAAATCTTCGGGTTATACACACTGGTCGGAAAGACCACAATGGTCAAAATAACCGGTCGTCTAACATGATATAAAACATTTTATAAGCATTATTATTTTACTGTGAAATTTTTAAACCATGATGCATACATGACCTCATTTCAGTGCCAACTCGTTGATTGTACAAATGGCATAAATTTGACCATCTGAATCAACATACAACGACCAGTGTGTGGAACCGAATGCCGCTTCTCTTTCACTCTACGCTTTCCTTCTCGCTTAAAAAGCCGATGAAATTTTCTCTCGTGCCTTCTCGTAAGACAAGCTGTGAATCATAACTTTGATCCTGATGCAAATATCCTAACAATTTCTAACAGATCTAAGCACACAACACGCCGTTCAAGAGAAATTGATCGCTGCAATAAACATGTCTACCGGTGGCAGTAGTATGCTGTCAAGAAACCTAAGCCATCACATTGATTTCCAATTCAGTAATCGACTGGACATAAAAACGGCTAAAAAAGTAGCACAAGCTCGACGTATCGAAAGCAAAATGAAAAGCAACAATAAACCCGAATCAGCGACGTACAGACCACTGGTTTAATCTCCAATCCATCTCCGAATCAACCGTTCGATTGCCGATCCAACGCACAATCGTTAAAAATTCAAACATCCTGGCCCTAAACTTCATGTAAAACCGACCAAAAGCTCTCCCTTCTGTCTCGCAGTCCCACCCCATTGAGGGACTGCCCTTTTCATGCCTCAGGCTGACGTTGACATGGTGGCATAATTCAACGCCGGTGTCCGGAACGGGAAACATGAATTTGATCCACGCCGTGGTGCGGATTTAAAACGCAACACCCAAAACACACCGAGCCATCCCAATCTTCCCTGAAAATGGTTCCAATACCGGCAACTCCAAGCGTGCCAGGAACGTGTTCCACCAGCTAGATGCTTCATTAGCATGGTAGTGCTGCGGCAACGGGGGCTTCTTGATGCCTCGGGCTATGATGCGAACAAACCCCATAAACTCGGGGCATCAGGTTACGTTCTGCGCCGTTCCCTCCATCACGGAGAGCAGGCCACGGATCGCATCTTCACAGCGTGCCGGTTCATGACCCATAACATCACCCGGGCCGGAGCACGCACGAACGCACCAACCAAAGTGGATGGGTATTTTGTGCGCCTCCATTTGTGGGCCGACACGTAGGAAATTTTCGTTTATCCTCGAGCATAAACCGAGCGGGCACGTGAGCCTTCGACCCTGGCGGTAGAGTGGGTTGATGAAATCGGCCCCGATGCATATGGCCTGAAGGCTTTAGCGGCACAGCATGCCCAAGGGAAGCAAACGAATGACCTTCACCGTCAACCAGCTTCAGAGTCTGGTGTCAGACGATGGGACAGCTTTCGCCGGGGTACTTTCTGTATTTATTTTCATTTATTGGTTTGTTTTGCTGAACGACTCCCTCCATCGACAGAACCGTCGTTCGTTACAGATTCATCCATAACGACATTCATGATTAACGATCAATTCGCAAGCTAGCGCTCCGCAACAGGCGACGTGTCATGTGATGGATATCGTCGTTCACCTTGAACAGCACGCCGTTTACATTGATTGGACACCGGCACCATCAATCTCTACGATTGAGTGTTCTAACATAAATTTGGATACAAGAAATGGCAATGTTGTGTCCCATGACGACCGAGCGAGCGAATAGAACGAAATTTACTTATAAAAAAATGTACACAGCGTCTTTCCAATCGAGTTAAGTTAACTAACGGCACAAGTTCACCACGTGGTCATATCAATATTTAAAGCATAATGGCCGGCTATTTTTGGTAAGCTTTCAGAGTTCAACAAGGCTAACAGAGGTCCAGATCATGCAACGGTCTGCAGATCAAGTCCAGGGTCATAAAATTTCACGAGCATATACACATATGCCCCATATCCACACCCTCTCGGGTGCCATCGGTCACGAGGGTCAGTTTCTATTGTCGAACGTGGCCATCTAAGGCGGACACCGGAACACACGTGGTCGCGTGTGATTCACGTTTCTTTACGATGACTGTACCCATCGGGCATGCTTTCACACCAAATTCGCCTGCAGTCACCGGTGTGTTATAAACCGATGGACAAGGATTATTTGGGAGGAATAGGAAGCTCTCACAACATCAGTGCGCTTCAGAAGTGCCGTTTCGTTCCGCGTTCATTGTCAATGAGACTCTGGCGGGTCTGAAACAACAGAGCCTGAATAACCTTATCCTGCTGCACAGCATTCTTTTGGCGTCGTTCGGTCAATCCTAACATTCCTCGAGCCTAACTTTGCACACTATAATCAATTCAACCTCTGAACATATCAAAATCATTACAGAGCTGGACCATTTCCATATTTCATTAAAAAATATATACTTCGATCCAAACGTCAACCTGTCTTTAAAAAATGGCGTTGTTCATTCTAAACAGAATATTCATGGCTCATCATTCCCGGATGCATTTGTACTGCATACTATGCACCTCTATCAGAGGGGATTTTTTTTCAACAAAAAGTGTTCAATGGACTAAACTAAAAAGAAAACAACCTAACACGGATGTCATAAAGTTGCCAGCGTGTCGCAGCCTAACGAAAAACTATGCATGACGGACCAGGGACATGTGTAGGGCTTGAAACTCCAAGTCAGAGGCATTGCAACAACCACAATTCGTGACGAGAATAAATTCTCCAGTGACAACAAAAATCGTCATCAAGGGCGAACAAAAAATGGTTTGCTCTCCATGCATGCATTTGTACTATTGCTGCAATTTAAATAGAACAAAACATAAACGCACATAACGAAAGCGACTGGGGATTTCTCAAAAACTGCAGGCGAATTGAACAAAAATATTCTCTGGTGGTCTTCTGCTCTTCCTTCTTCCGATTTTTTTGCAAACAATCCTTTTTTGGTCCTAAAAATGGAACATTTAAACTACCCCTCACGCTTGTACGTGCAGTAACCATAGCGACTAGCAGCAGGAAAAGTAAAACGAAAACATAATATCGAATGCACGAAATTTATGACCTCTCTCTTAATCCCGATCACCATAGTAACGAAACGATGCTCTGGCTTACTGCTGTCCTTAAACGTTTTATGATGGGCTTCTCGTTTCTGTTCTTTCCAGGGCAGTAACGTTGCAGAACCATAAAAACCTTGCTACTCGCCGCACTTAAGCTTTTATGCCCAGAATGCACGCTAGAGATGACCGTTCGTTAAGTCCATGACGAATCTGCGCATTCTCCGTTTGTCGGTTTGATGTTTGTACGGCGAAACGTAAAGCGTTCATGAGGAGTGTTAATGTAAAATGGGCTGGCAAAAAAAAATATATATATATGGCAAAAAAAATATATATATATTCCTTTCTATATAGAAAAAGCTAAAGTATTCAACGAACTCTATACCAAACTACTCATGCTTCTGTATTCTCGACAAACAGTCTTTGCCGTTCAAAAAAAATCCTGTAAGATGGACTATCATTCCGGTTCTCTTAGCCGTTCTGAAGAACAATGGCAACCTACAAATTGGATGAAAAACTCATCATTTTTACGGATTTCTTTTTGATGGCTCCCTGCGCCTTCAGAAGTTTGATGCAAGAAGGTAAATAAACAGATCTCAGACATCCTAATAAATATTTTCTTTGGCTAGAAGAGGCAGGAATCGATGAATACCATTTAAGGAAAATGACTCGCAGGTCAAGCGATTTGATGCAGGAATTATGATCGATCCATTAGCTAGTCGTTTACGATCCGCATGCATAAGTCTGGAACACCCTCTTTCTAGATGCTCGTGAGCAAGAGCTAGTTTATGTTGAACCTATTATTACGCTCGTCTAAAACGAATGGGCAGCATACGGATCTATCAATCAGTGAATTCTACCATTCAATAAGATGTGATGTTGGCCAGTAATCATCTAATATGTTCTTGTATCGCTCGAAGCGCACACTTTGTAGTATTGATTCTACGAAGTAAGAAGATACCCCGTACAACTGCATTATTCGCATTCCATGACAAGGGGCTGTAAAGGCAAGCCGTACGAAATCACGTTAACATATGGAAACATCTTGCTCCCGTCAATTGAGAAAAACCGCGCTTAATATGGCTGAGAAAGTTCAAACCATGAAACATATGATACTTTCATTTTTAGGCCTGTCCAATCCAGATCGTTATAACGTCTTCACTGTTGAATAAACACCTAAATTTATATATATATATATATATATATATATATATATATATATATATATATATATATATATATATATATATATATATATATATATATATATATATATATATATATATATATATATATATATATATAAGATAACTTATTAACTCTAAAGCAATAAAGTTATAAAAGCTTTTGTAATTGTACAAATTTGATATGAAACATTCATTTCAAAAAGTGCTATAATTTAATAAGTGCAGATAATTCGCTTTGCTTTCATCGTTTTTCAATGCATTTTCACTTCTTTTTCTAGTTTGTTGAGATACCAGAATACATTTCCCCAATGCGAGATGGAGAGCAAACATAATCTAACATTAGGAACGAGCATAGACCAAACGAAAGAGGAAGAACTAATAATAATAACACATTTTGTAAAATTATTACCATTTCAGGCCGTCTCATTCACGGCCCTCCCGCTGTCATTCGAGACGAAAGGAATGAAACGTAATTACGCAACGTATCCAGCGGCATCGAATCACGCCGACAAGTGGGTTTATTAAACCAAGGCTCGCTTTTGGGGCAAGACACGGAGTGTGACTAAGAGAGTAGCTGACGAATACCAAGAAAGCGTACAAGAAAATTCTCCATAAATAACAAGAACAAGCACAATGAATTTGAAAATGCGTCCCAATTTGCTCCCGTTTCCGCAATTTAGTCCCACATGTCAAGATGCACTTCAATTTGGGTTTCTTCAGCAACAGTTCTCGCCTTTCCCGTTCCGACTTGCATCGAAAATCGTTGGCAAAGGAAAGCCAGTAGACCAACAAAGCCGCACCCGCTACGACACGATGATGAGTTATTTGGAAGTAATTAAAAGATTGAATTATTTGACAGCTTTATGAATTCCGGCACAGTTGTTGCACACTGGCCACTAATCACTGCTTCCACATCTCAGCCAATTTGGATCCACTACTATAAGTAACGAATGTCATGAGCCAGATTTAGGTTTGGTTCGAATCG
This sequence comes from Anopheles nili, assembly GCF_943737925.1. NCBI lineage: Eukaryota > Metazoa > Arthropoda > Insecta > Diptera > Culicidae > Anopheles > Anopheles nili. Next base: position 904,807 of record NC_071292.1, read on the forward strand.
AGTTCAGCAATTTCTCCACAGAGACAATGCGATGAACTTTTCAAATGTGTAAAACAAGACAAAATGCCTTTAAAGGTTAAGCTAAATTACCATATATTTTCATCATTGACCATGAATTGCATCATTTTATTTCGAAATTTTAAAGCACGCGCTTGGCAACAGCAGGGTTCAGCTGAAATTACTGGAGCGTTTATTTTCACAGAAATTTTGCTTCTAAATGACTAAGCTCAGCATATGCCTTCCACAATATACAATCGAGTCATGAGTGTTGTCCGAATCCAACCGGTCTGGGGCAGGAGCAATTACTCGGTTCGAGGCAATATATTTCAATTCACATGTACGCACGTGTTGCTTGCGATTGTTTGCATTGGCCGTTTATCACGAATGCTGTTTTAAGTATTCCTCGTACAAACGCAACAGATCAGGACTTGTGCGTGGTTTCACGATTTCCAAAGCGTGTTCAAAGTGGGACCAATCGACTGCTTGTGCATCGAAAGACGTTTCTAAGCTACGCAGAGCTGCCTCCTGGCAGATGGCTTCAATTTCCGACCCAGAACACCCTGCAGTGCGTCGCACCAGCTCCGTCACATTTACAGCCGGTGTTATAGGAATACGCTTAAGTTTTATCTGAAAGATTTCTTCTCTGGCTTCGTCATCGGGTAAACGAACATACACGATGCGATCTAACCGTCCCGGGCGCATTAGAGCTCGATCGATTAGATCCGGACGATTGGTAGCTGCAACAATGCGCACGTCTTTCAGAACGCTGACACCATCCATTTCGGTGAGTAGTTGCGCCAGCACACGCTCTCTCACCGAACTACCTGAATCAGCAGATCTTTCGCCTCCGATGGCATCAATTTCGTCGAAAAATATGATCGATGGTGCAACTTGTCTCGCTCTGCGAAAAAGATCCCGAACCGCTCGCTCCGATTCACCAACCCACATAGAAAACAGCTCTGATCCTTTAATGGAAAGAAAATTCAAGCGGCTTTCCGTAGCGATTGCCTTAGCTATCATCGTTTTAGAGCAGCCGGGAGGGCCAAACATTAGCAATCCGCGTGGTGGCTTTATACCGAGCCTTTCGAATAATTCCGGGTGGTGAATGGGCCAATCGATGATTTGCCGTAGTTTCAGCTTCAAATCGTCCTGTCCTCCAATGTCACTCCAACGGACATTCGGACATTCAATCATGATTTCTCGCATTGCACTCGCCTTCACGTGTTGCAGAGAAGCCATTAACGATGCTCCATCTATAGTCTTTGACAATGACGCAGATTTGGATACCAAATTCTCTAGGTCCGCTCCAACGTAACCGTGGGTAATACGCGCTACAGTCCGAATCTCATCCATTGCAAGTTTTTTGTCGTATCGAGAAAGTATTTTGCTCAGAATAGCTTCCCGAGCGATCGCATCCGGCACCGGTAATTCAAATTCATAGTCCATTCGACCTCCTCGACGCAAAAGATAATTTACGTTGTCTGCGTTGTCTGTGGTGCCTATGACAATAGTACGATTACCCCGTGCTGTATTATGCAGGCTGTCTAGTAGATTAAGGAAGTGTTGTGAAATGCGCTTAACAATATCTGTCGATGAATTTTTGGGACAAAGATTATGCAGTTCCTCTACGATTACCATTGCGGGTTTCGGGTGCACTTCGAACACCTCAGCAAACTGGCGAGATACATTCGCCTCAGATTCTCCGTAAAATTTACTAAATACTTCCGAACAATTGAGCCGTACGACGTGGCAACGATAATTAGAAGCTAGTGCATTTACTACTAGCGTTTTACCTACGCCCGATACGCCAGTAAGCAGAACCCCGCGACTTATAGGACCTTGACGGGTTGATTCGTCGATCGTTTTTTTGATTTCGACACCAAAAGCCGCATCGATTAGCTTTTTCAGTTCCGCTAATAATTCATCAAGTCCTCCAATATTTTTTAAACTGTACATCCGTTGCTGATGGCCATGCTGAGTTTCTGTAGACTCGTCCACTAGAGCGAATTTTGTAGATTGTAAAATGACAAACAGTCGCTCGCCCAAGTGCATGTTATTTAACTGTGTAACAACATCTTTTGTCATTGTTTTAGTATCGGTAATACGAAATCGGAAACGTTTGTTGCAAACGGTAATAGAAATTGGATTGCTAGTTGAAACAACGCTTCCTTGCAGCTGGTTCTTTAAACAAATAAGTAAAAACTTTCCATTTTTCTGGAACAATTTTGCTTGTTCGGGATTCTCTAATCGCAACCATATTTCTTCAGCATCTTCCACCTTAGAATTTAGAGCAACAACTCGGGCTTTTAACTCACCATTAGATGGCTGCGAGTACTCGAACTCATCTGGAAGCATAAACAATTCATTATATTTGGTACGATAAATCAACGTCCTTTAGTCTTACCCAGCCCTTCGATAGCGACTTTTGATCCAATCCTATCATCCACCGGCCATAATGTGCGGACAATCGATCCTACATTATTCTCACCCGACGACAGCGATATGGAAACAAAATCCCCCAATATCAACCCGAGTTTTCGTGTTACACTAATAGGCAGTAATACTAGGTTATATCTTTGATTGTCGGTACACAAATTAACTTCCTCGAACTGTTTTAGCTCGCAAATTTCAACCTTGCGGCTATGAAACGTTCCACTGCCATCGACGTAAGCGCCCAACGAATTTAGATTTAAACAGTTTTCCGTTTGATGTTTTAATAAGTCACACGTGGGCAAATACGTTTGGCACTTTTCACAATTCCACCAGAGTGGTCTTTCTTTTTTACTCGCCGATTTTGGAGGCATCGTTTACAACCCGTCCGGTATTGCGCGAACTACACGTGTTACTAACAAATGGTAAACAAACATATTACTGGGAAGTGATCATTTTTGACATTAGTTGATGCTCAATTTGACAGCTTGGAAACAAACAATTTCAGATGGATTTTCAGGATTAAACCGTCATTCAATAGTTGCTGCTCGAAGTAGACGGTTGAATCCAGCGTGTTTCACTGTAAGGCATATGAATCTAGATAGTCTAGCCTATAAAGAAGGGGTAACCCTTTGAATATATTAGAAGTGACTCTTTGGAAAATTCAAATATAGAAGACTACGTCCCATTTCGCAAAGAAGAAGAAGGATTAAACCGTAGTTTCATTTATTACTCGCCTATTCATACCAACTGTATTTTATTGAGAAAAAGAATGTGTGAAATTGACATATGGCAACCGGGTACTTTTGTAAATACCTGATAGAAAAAATTATCTGTGCCGCTTCTTAGGAACCTTTGCTGTTACATTATCTGGTTTGGTTTCGCATTCACACCAGGGCGTTTTGTGTTTGTCGCAAATCAAATCAACATTCAGTACAGTCACTGCAACTCCATCGATAGTCAACTCTCGACGATTGTGAATAGAATATTTGATCGTGCTCAGACCCGTTTCTCGATCACGTTTCCGTGTGATTTCACGCTGATTGAAGCATTTTGTTGTATCCCTTCGTCTGTGCACTCGATCGTGCACATGCAGGAATGTATTTTTTGTTCCGGTCGTAATGTTGGTTGGTCGAGACACTTCAAGACCAGCTTCTTTAATTCGCACGTAGAACTCGTCGTCCTCCAATCCCCATCCCCAGTAGCGGTTCGACATTCCGTTCAGCTGTTCGAAATGCTCCATCTTTAGCAGTAAAATTCCACCGATAAATGCTGCATAATGATACTTTGGATGATACTCTGGTCCCGAAATGTGGAGCGGACCATGCTCGGGAAACTTATAACGCAAATTGTCGTTCAATGGCAACAAATCTACGTCATGCATTGCGAAATAATCATAGTTTTCCCGAACTTGCAGATAGCCTACGTTAATCAGAGAAGCTCGATTAAATCGATACCGATCGTTCTGGTTCACCACAAAAATGTGAAATGGAACATCCTGCTTTTCAAGAAAGGCCGCTATGTGTGGAGCAAATTGCAACAGCTCATCAAATCTGTCCCGAAATGGTACAACTATTGCTAGTCTTTTTCGTTCCATTTCCTCGGAAAGGAAACTTTTATGGAATCTCTCGTGCTGTACATCCCGGTCATGATTCTCTTCACAGTTGCAGCTATCTGAGAAGGGATATAGAATAATGAAATGGAAATAAATGATGTTTATTTCTCGATTACTATGTCAATACTATTACCCAACGAAGCTGGAAGACCCCCGATAAACAGCGCGATAAAGAATGATGTGAAAAGACAAATTCCGACGCAGCGCATCAACACGGAACGCATGTGGCTCACCATCGCTTCACATTTTACGCACGCTGTTCACTTGAACCTTCACTTTCTTACCGACAACGTTTTATCCTAACAACCCAACCAGCGACGTTGAACGCATTTTTGCGTTGAGCTATAATTAGACTCAAATTATTTCATTTGTGCTAAACACTGCAGTGCATGCAGCGATCCATTACTCGACATAGGTATTATGTTGACATCGTATTTGTTGTTATCTGACACAAGAGAGCTGTCATAAAAGATATGTTCCAATGGATTATACGGGCCCGGACTATCGGAAGAATCGTACCAAAACAACGTACTGCCAGGAAAGTCGAAAAGACATACCGTGTCACAACACATCGCGCACCAATCATTTTTCACCACGACCACAGTTGTTCAACACCAGACAGATTGAGAAACAGGATTTACATTTTTTAAGAATATTGCTCGAAATTTGTATGCTCGTGTTAAACAGCAAAATAGCAAGAAAAATGCTGTTTTTGCATTTTCTTGCATTCATTTTTATCCTACAAGAAATCGGAACCCATGATTTGAAGGGCTTCGACGATTCGGTGTTGTTTAATCTCGTGTGGCACGGAAAGAATGATCTGATAGTGAGTAGTTAGTAAATAATCGGCACGGCACACATTCTAAAAAAGTTCTTGTTCTCCATGCTATAGCCAGGTCCACCGAATTCGGAGAGAATATTCGTAACATCCGCAAACAAAGAAAAATATATGTGTGTTATCCCATCTATAACAGCCAAGGAGACAACCGGAGAAGTGGAATATAATGGTCCCAGCCCGCTGGAACTACTAGAGCCGTTGTTTACATCGACCGCTTGCTCTTATCGTATAGAAAGCTATTGGTCTTACGAAGTGTGCCATGGTAATTACATCAAACAGTATCACGAAGAACGGCATGAAAAAACGAGCAAACTGCAGGAGTACTTCTTGGGCCGATGGGATAAGCAAAAGACGGAGGCACTGAAGACGAAATATGCACTAGCCGATGCCGATAAGGAACAGTTGAAGTACAAAAAAATTGAAGGTTTCAATTTGCCGTACCTCGAACTTGAAATGGACTCTGGGACGATCTGTGATTTAAACGGAGAGCCTCGCCTAACAAAGGTTCTCTACGTATGCTATAGATTTGGCAAAAACGAGGTTTATTCGTTAAAGGAAACGTCCACGTGTAACTATGAAGTGATCATTCTAACTGCGGCACTGTGCACGCATCCGAAGTACAAACCGCAAGACACGGAAGAAAATAAAATTAACTGCAGCCCGGTCGGTGAATCCCCTCGTAAACCGAAAGCTTTGCTCCAACTAGAGGTGGACAAGTTGCGACAAAAATATCAGCAGCTTTCGGTATGTTAACATTTTAAAGATCCAATGTGATTATAATTGTTTTCCCTTCTAGCTCCCGTTGCTTTGCATCGGTGGAATCCCTTTCTTTTAATGCTTTATACGCTTATCTTACGTTTATCTTTTGTTTATCTTTTTACATTTCTTCATTTCGTCCTATTTTCTTAGGTCACTATTAGCGATGTATTAGGATTTGAAATGGCTGAAATGAGCGAGGTTGGTTATGGTTTTGTACGTAATGTAGAACTGTAAATTATGTAAATAACGACAGCATACGCAATTTTCGCACACAATTTTCGATTGCGAAGAGCGTTTTCATTTCATTTCACCCCAAAATGTAAAATGTAGCTTAACATGGTGCTTTTTCATTACAGGATGGCTCCATTCGCGGTGATCCTATCCGAAAGGATACATCGTTTCCTTTCGATTGGAAAGCAATGGAGATCGATGCTGGAGAAAACGAGGGTGAAACACCAGTGTCTTCCATGACTAAGCGACCGAAGAAATCAAAAGAGAAAATCTCGTTGCTGGAATTTTTAGATGGAGCATTCTGCTTACCGGGGGTGTGTAAAAACAAATTCGATTATTTTGCCGAATTGTTTAATCAAAACTAATTAATTGCCATTTCCAGGGCTCCGGCTGGTGGAAATTTGAACTTTGCTTCGGCAAGCATGTGCGACAATACCATAAAGATACGTCGATCTATCTGGGATATTTCAACGTTGAAAAGCATCGTGAATGGTTGGTGAAAAATCCTTCAGCACGGTATAAGCGTAAACTAGAAAACCAAATTAGCCACTTCTACAGTGGTGGAGACATTTGCGATAAAACTAATCAACCCCGTCAAGTGGAAGTGAAAATGAAATGTACTGAGCGCTCGGGAAGCCCTGATTTAATCGCGCTTTACCTTTTAGAACCGAGACCCTGCGAGTATGTGCTAAATGTTGAATCTTCTCAAATTTGTGATATTCTACCGTTGGCAACGGACGATATGCTGCTACCAGAAAACCTCCAGCAGCTTGAAGAAGAAACACAACATGTTTTGGACAGTACAAGTGATGTAAATAATTAAATAAAATGATAAACTTACTGTGCACTTAAATAGTAAAGTCAGTTGCTGAATTCTACAACGGGTGCCTTTGTTTCTGTGCTGATTTTTACGGATAATTGGGCAAACAGTTGTTCCCAGGTCCATACTTCATCTGGTTCTTCGATATCCTCCTCGTTTTCCAAACACTCGGTCAAAATAGAAATGTCTATTTCATCTAAAGTGCTCAGTGCAGCGTCTTTTCCTTTGGGGGAAATATCTGATGAGAGATTTTTCAACGTGTCTATTCTACAATACAAATCAAAGAAATACAGTTGTTATTGCAGCACGAAGAAAATGATTGTATGTTCATATCAGTGTATCCAATGGACCACTTACGAAGGTATATTTGTGTTATCAATATAGAGTAAACTCTCGTGTAAATCATCTGCATCAGGAAGTACAGGAATGTCATCGATCGGATTATAGTCGATGGTAGTACTATTGTCGTCCATCGATATAATGTTAGTATCGTTGAACCGTTCCCTAGAAAGCAAAAATGAAATGTGTCGAATTTTAACTGTATTGCTTTAGATGCGTCACTGGCAACCTACATTTCAAGAATGTTTGAAAACTTTCTAGTCTGCCTGAATAGGGGAGAAAATGATGCGCATTAGATCTATATTGGTTATAGTGTCTGTGTTTGATCAATAATCTACACTTAATGCCTACATACTTTCCGGAGCCGCTGGTCGTTAGCGTTGACAATGACCGAGCAATCGACGAGTCCTCCATCCAGCTGTCGGTTTTTACCTTCGTGGGAGTTCCCACAGAAGTGGTCGGGGATGCTTTATCCTGCATGTTACAGGTGCGTGTTTGTGTGCCCGTTCCTTTGAATGGCTCACTGAGCTCATTAATTACTCTCACGGACGGCAAAAAGCTGCGTTCAAAAGGGCCTAATTCAATATTTATATGACGATGCGGTGTGAAGATACTTATTGTTTTGTTTACGTTGCTAAGCAGGTTGCTATGTCGCACGATGATCTGTTATACGTTCATGCGGGTTGTCATATGTGAAGCATAGATATTCATAACAAATTCGTATAACAAAGAAAGATTTCAAAACATCAGGATAATTGCTTTCCGTACAGCAATTCACAATATTATATGTCTGGTATGATATATCAGATAATTGTGTGGAATTATTCATTTGCCAACAATTTTTAGCCGTCGGTGATTTGCCCATGTTATCAGAATGCCACCCAACCCATCACTACAGTTACCATCAGACCTCGACCACGTGGTCCGAAGAGGCGTGGTAAGTTCAAATGGAGAAATGATTCTTAAGTTGGTGCGTTTTTTCAAACAAGCTGGTATTATTGAAATGTTAAATGTATTATTAAATAATATTAATGAGAAGAAGAAGAAGACGCAGTTATAACTAGGTATGCAATTGAATGGCATCCAGTCAGTTAAGACCTAATGGTATGATGATGTTTGACAGATCCAAAGTTTGAGTTGCTATTGGAGATTACATTATAAAACTGAGGTTAGAGATAGGCAGCGGTTATAGTTTCTCGTGTCACAACCTTAAGGCGAGTCGTTTTAGCGCTAAATAAGTAAACAAGTAACTTAGTATCTACTCAGTTTATTAGCGCTGTAATCTAATCACATCCACTTCTCTAAAATTGTAAAAATTGAAGCTGAAAAATAACATCCTAACGACTGACTTCTCAAATTTTACTATTTGCATTATTTGAACAGTCAGTATTCGTTCTATGCAAACGCGCACTGTTTGTATGGTCACACGGTTTATGTGCTGTTTGAAGCAGTCTTTTTTAAATGTTTCGATCAGCCTACGCATCATGAGATGTAACGACAAATAAATATTAACAAGCTAATCGATTAAAAACGTAAGGAACTATCCATGGGACTACCACATCCATTTGTATGCTCTATACATATTCCTAGCATTGTGTGTTGCGGTTAGAGATTGTATGTAGAAATTTGAACCATCCATCTGATCAACTTTAAACAGGACACGCTGATTTTTTCATCTTTTTTATGACCTAAAAAAAACAAAACAAGTTGAAATATTTCAAAATATTATACACACTACTAAGGACAAACTTCATTATATAAAACAAGAACAAAGGTAAGGCCAATATAAAAAAACCTCACATTAATATAATATGCATGAAGGTAGAAGCCAATGTTGTTGGTAAATAGTTTTAAACGAAGACATGAGAAATACATGCAATCTAGAATGCGAGTTTAGCACAAAACAAATCAGATGATCTATAAAGTCTACGTTACTATCACCTACAAAAACGAGTAATGAAATATACGGCTACATGATTGCACGTACTTACACGAGCGTGAGAGTTTCTGATTCGAGAATAAATTCAGTAATTTTAGCACCCAAAATAGTCTACACTACATACTCGCGATCGCTAATGACCTTAATGCCGTGCTCAGTGAAAACGAATTTTATCATATCGTCGTAGCTACGAGATGGGCTGATTCGACCAGTCGAAGTATTCGTTGAAGTTACTGCTGTTTGAGCTGTGCATGTGCTAAGAGTAGCGCCTAAATTGCTAGCAACATGTGTACTGGATTTGGTCATAGTAATTGAACGCGTGGTACTGTCTTCGTTGGTTGACAAGGAATCAAAAGGACCATTACCGATGGTCGTTGTGCGATTGGTCGATGTGCTTGTATTGTCATTGTTAGTGCTATCTTTAGCGTTAGTGCTTGGGTTAGAGGCCTGCTGACCGACAGACGGTATTCGAGCGTTTTCCTTTTCCGTTGCAACCACACCCACCTTTTCTCCAGCATTGCCGCTTTTGGTGTCCAAAGTGATGTGTTTAGCGATATTTTTCGTCCCAGTAGGAGAAGTTGCGAGTGATGGTGTGGATGATGGCGCCTCAGTTGTTATAATTTGCACGGCACTTCCTGGCCGCCCAAGAAACGTTGCCCGATTACCTGTGCCTACTTTAGAATCATTCGAGCAGCAGAATACCTTATTAAGCGTGATGGGTGGTCCAGGGGGTAAAGGCGGTGCCGGGAAGTCCGTTTCGTCCATTGCTTCGCAGGACAAGCCGATCTTATTCCGCTGGTTTTGTTGCTCGATGTAAATATCAGGATCATTTAACGGTGAAATGGGTGAAATGCTCATGGCTTCCGCTGCGCTACCCGGAGTTAAAATGTACTTACTGCATAGTGTATCCATCCCAAACCATGAGAGATTAATAATCCCAGGCGGGATCAGTACAGACATGTGGGAAAGCGGATTGTGATTAGCGAAATGAGGCGAGTCGATTAACATCAATCATTTCTGCACACTGGAGCGTAACCGTAAATCGTTCCTTTCACTACATAAAATGCATACTTGTTACTGGAGTTAACTCGACACACGCTTCTCGATTGAACCGAAAAATAAGGTATGAATTCTAAAACAACATCCGAGGTACTTACTTATCAGTACTGGATCCAAATAGCCCAAATTTTCGTATATACTCCGACACATGATCATCCAACAGGTACTTCACCGATAGACCTCGGCTTAGCAGGCGTCGAATCAATGTTGAGCTAACATCATTTGTAACCCAGTTTGTTACAACCGTTATGTTGCGCTGCCGAAAACGATATACACACTTATTAGTACCTTTTGCGGGACCGGAATTCAATTCGAGTTTTGACACTACGTACTCTATATCGGCTCAGCAGGTCGGAATTGAAAATGAACTGTTCCGCATTGGATCCCGCTCGAGAGATGACCACTATTCCGTGGTAACCCAAAATAGCTTCCAAATCCTCGTCTTTCCACAGACCTGGCGTGGCAAACGATTCAAGCAAATCAGCACCGCATAATAGTTTCAATTGTACTTGTCCCGCAGTTTTCTTGATTCCCTCTGGAACCCATGCCGGTATATGCTGGTTGTTGATAGTGCCGTTAGGATCTTTTAAGTACGAATTTATATAGTTCTGTAATAACGTTGAAACATAGTTATTGATTTCGCGTAGTCGCGGTGTTTTGTAAGCGTTACGGCTTAGATTGGTCGACATACCTGATGATATTGTAACACCTGACGAGTTCTTGTCCATTCTTCTTGTTGCGTTTCCCAATCAGACAGATGAATCCATTCGGACGTCTGCAACCCGATTTTGATCATTGCACAGCGATGCGTAGCAGAAACAAGGCCTTTCTTAGCGTATGAATCATGCACTGGTGATACTATGCCTCCAACGACCTGTCCGAGTCCCATTTGCTGAATATGATCGCGAGCAATTTCTGCAAAACATGAGATGACCAAAGTGATATTAATCATAATGCTGAAAAACTAACAAAATTTGGAAAATATCTTTTTGATTAACATACCGAACATCCGAAAGTGCATTGGCGTTGGCGGACTAAACGAGCCGCATGCTATCAGCATTATTTTCGTCGACGATGTCATTCTCATTTGTTCTGGATATGAATTGATGTATTACACTTAATACACAAACACTTCACACTTTCAGCACTTTAAATTGAGCCGCGGGAATCAACACTTTTGGAAATTTTCTATCTAATCATGCTGATGAACAACTAAACGTTTCGCAAAATTTGTTTATTCAATACGCGATATCCGAGCAACCTTTCGTTTTGTGTTGTTTGTGTTCCATTAGAGCAGGGTTAGTAGTCAATGTTTAGGAAAGGGTGGTTTGCTATGAAAGTGCATACACACCAATAAACGTAAAATCACCTAAAATCCAATAAAAGTGTATGTTTTTAACATGGTTTTTGTAAAGAAATTAAGTAACACAAAATATATGCATAAATACGCGTTCAATTCACTGCAAATAGGTACACAGCACTTTGACAACAAGCCCTGTCAATATTATTTACAACTGGCAGCTGAGTTGCGTTTATACATTACTGCAGAAAGCTTTCGGCTTTGTTGTTTTAAGAAATAGAATAGCTTTTCTAATGTTTTACTTTTAATAGAAGTTTTAAAATTAACTATTATGCAATATAATATATATGTATTAAAATTTAGCGAAATATCAATACAATACTCCATTATTATTTATTTAAGGATGGCCGGGCCATATTTTGGTTAGTATACTTTATATAGGAAAGAAACTACATAGTTTAATACATGAATGAAAAAAAACATATTAACTGCACATAACTGCATAAACCTAATGAGTGTTATTGGTTTAAAGTGAAATTTCAAATTTATGACATGAAAAAATTTACCAACAATGATCAACATTTCTTTTCTTCCTTGTTAGAACCAGAGCTCGCCTCAAAACGATGCATTACAATTTAAAGTTTGGGAAACGCTTTCACGTGCAAATTTTTCTTTCATTTTTGCTCACGGAATCTATAGGTGTTCATTATGTTGCCGCTATACTGATTTAATTTCAGATTAAACTTCTTTTTGGCACAAATGAAAGTCGCACACGCGGCACCATCTCTAGTCCTGTCTTCGGGGTTGTAGTATAGAGTCCCCTTGTAATTTATGTTCGTACTTAGTCAACATTTTTGATGCTTTTTCCGATTCTCGTCATAGAAGGAGCAAAGTTTTACCGCTGCCTGGAAATGGCCTGTGAATTCCATTCAAAGGAAGCCACGAAAGCATCATCTTTGGCTAGGAAAAACATCGCCCGCAACACCAGCAGGGAACTCCTGACAGGGAGCAAACGGGAAGAAATTCAGCGTAAAACATTGATTGATCACATCTTTTGGGGTTTCTCCGGGAAAACAATTCCACAACCCTGCGTAGTTAGAAGAGGATTCTTATTTTACTCGCCTTTACCATTCGTTTTCGTTTCGTTAGCTTTCCCTGGCCACGGAAACAAGACCGAGCCAACGAACTCGAAACACCCAAATGATGAGAAGGCGCCCAGAGAAAAGCGTTGGAGGCGATGTCCTTTGGAGTGGGAAAAGTTGGGCGCCCTTTACGGACTCAACCTCATCATTGGCATAATAATGGGATCGATGATGGTATATGATAAACGAATGTTGCCACGGAAAAGTCCTTTTGGAAAATTCCACTTCCACTCAAGGTGCTAGCTTTCAACGTTTCTTCTGCCAACTTCACATTGATCGTAGGACAGCTCCTGCGGTAAACGGGCTTCAAATTTCGCAAGGAGGATGCCGAGGAGTTTCTGCACACGATTAGTACCACAACTGCGACAATTTATCCGACCATCACTGTACACCGCCGACCGAATTGTGTGCTGTGTAGGAGAGAATAATCACACATATTCCTGTGATCGACCGATCCCTCTGTCTCGATCGATCGATCGATCGATCTCATGGGGCGTTCGATTACATGACACTGACGGTCATCATGCCCGAGAGTCGAGGATTGTGCTAAGAGAACACAGAAAGAAAACCGGTGGGGCATTGTTGCCTCTCGCGCATCGAACTGCTCTTTTCACTGCGGAATTGCGGACGTTGTACGATCGCATTCGTGGCATGATCACCAACTTCTGCTCCATCTGTTCACATCGCCAGATCTGGGAGGAGTATTTCGCATTGCCTACCAGTAGGTCCCGGTTTATTGATGCGGGAGAAATGGTAGTTTGCTCTCCTGCCATTTTCGTTGCAGCTGGTGGGAGTAATTAGCATAAATATTAAATGATTTCGAAGGGAGATTGGCCGCGCAGGGTGAGGGCCATCCTTTTCGCTCCAACGCACTTACCCAGATGGGTGTCTCGCTTTGGCCAATTGCTCGAACGGAAACTCAACAACTCCATGGCTCATCGCCAATCGCGGCCGTCCGTCTGCCGTTTCGTTCGCCTGGAAATGGAGGAAAAACACCATTCCCGGGAGCGTAGACCCAAACTGGCCAGAGCTCGGAACGGCCGCCGTTTTCTTCCTGTTTCTGAAGTGATTATGCTACTACGCGCCGTGGGTGGGGATGCTTTGTTCGTCCCGGCCTTTCCGGCATTCCCGACCGGTGGAAAACTTGTGGCGAAAAGGGCCGCTAGATAAGCACGCCGTGGTATGGAAATTGAGCATTACATTTCATATTGTGTCAGGGAAGCATTGAGCCACGAGGTTGCCATGAAAATGAGCAAGCGAGGGAAGGCGAAAGGAACTGGCCGAGGACCACGGCCACGATGGGAAGGACAGGACGCAAATAATGAAGGATGGAGGGACACGATTGTTTAAATTATGGGGATTTTTATCCTGCAGGAAAAAGTTTTTCTTCCCACTCCAGGCCGTGGCCGAGGCGAAGGGCAACGACGGTGGCTCCAAGGAGATTAGTAATTTTTCTCTCGCTCTCGACGGGAGATATCTTTTGTTTCAGCGTTGGCAGAAAATCCTGCCGAGGGTTGCCGAATAAATGGGCGAATGGCGATCGGACAGGGCGAATGGCGAAAAACACGGGGATAACATTAATTTATTCCATTTATTTTATCTGGTATTTACATAAGTATTACATTGAATTTATTTTTCTTGAGGCGCTGTTTTTCGTCTACAATGCTGCCGGACCACCTCACCAACGCTCTGTAGTGTTTCCGTTGCGATGTAATGACAACAATGAGTTGTTTCCCCCCACCCGGAAAGGATGGCTTTTATAAGCTTTTTTTGTTGAATTCCTGGCGGAAATTTCAGGAGATGTATTTTATATTCAAAGGAGGATTTATGGAAACCGTAAGGCACTGTTTGACAGTTGGGAGGTTTGCATTGTAATTTCCAATTGGCGCGATGGCGAATACTTCAATGGAGTTTTAATTAAGATTACCTTACTTCGGTGTGGTACGGATGAGCTAAATAAATCCTCAAGCGATTGTTCTCGAGCTTTTGTTAAATCAAGGACGTAGGAGATCTATAAGAGCTTTCGCTACACTTTCCGTTTTGTCATATTTATAAAACACATGCACAGATGGAGACAGTCGCTCGCCATTGTTTGCCAGGCGTGATAGTTAATTTATGATGCAGTTTTACAAGACAAATTGGTTCATAAATGGCCAATCCAATTTGTTGGACCGTTGATGTAAATTAGTTTGAAATGAACTGATTTGTGATGCGTTACGAGCTGGCAGCCCACTCATCATTCGAGAATGCTTCGGTAAATCTCGAATATTTGCCACCAACTTGAACCCATGGCAAGGGGCGAGAGCTAGCTGTCTAAGCGCACTCTGTCTCCGAGAAAAATTATGATGCCTTGGGTCTTGATGGGACGCGAAACTGCTGAAACGCCAGACAAATTAGCGATTGGCTTTTACTGTGGGATTTTATTTTGAATTTTTTTCAATTCGGCCGAGTCGATGACGACGTTCGTGGTTTCGAGATAAATAATCTCAGTCGCCAGTTCTTCGAGGCCATCAAGGTTCAAAAAATACTGCTGCTCGGGCTACATTCGAGGGCTACTCCATCCCGATCTTGATACCACCACGTCGGTTTATTGATCTCGGTTAGATTAATAAGGTCCATAAAATAAATTGAATTTGATGTGAACCGTTGTTATTAAATGTAAACCAATCGCACTTTACAAAGAAACAAGAGATCGTCCAAACTGTTACGGCATTACGAAAACACATCAAATGTGTTGCGTTACGAGCATCTGCCACCTGCTGTTCGGCTAGACATTAACCTGGCACGATCATTGTTTCCTTTTACCGTGAAGTGAACCATCGCTGCGATGTTTGCCTTTCATAACCGTGCCTGCGTTTCAGTGTCTTGTTTTATCGCGTTTGTTGTGTTTCTAAGACAAACTTTTGTGGAACAATCCCAGCTTTTGTCGCCATTGTGTTCTCATAGTGTCCCTTGCAACTACCAAAGGGCTGCTAATAACGATTGGCCATTAAATATCGGACTTTGATGCGGATATAAAATCCTACCTCGTTTCCAATTCTCCCGTGCCAGGAGGACTGATTGATCAGGGACCTTGTAGCAGCGAGAGCCAACGGGGAACCCCCCCCCCTCCCACACACAAACATACACACGTTCCCTCACTCTCTAGCATGTGAGCTCGATCGTATCAGAGGGCATATTCAATGTATAAGAAAGACATTCGAAGACGAAAGTGACGTGATTCTGATTTATTAAATGACTGATTTATAGTCGTTCATCAAACGCTCGGTGCCTCGGTGGTGGCTCGGTTTTGCATGGCTTGCTCCGACCGCCCATGTGGGTGGGAGGAAAAACCCCGGGAAATCAGAACCGAAGCAGGCCGTTGGTCGCGAGGGGTGACAATCGGATTAATCCCCGGTTAAAGTCGACAGTGACGCGAACAAATGGCCAATGTGCAAGAGATTCGTGGTTTGATGGGATGATTATAGCGAGAAGGATTGTGATATGTTGATCCCTATCGGACCGAGTTATCCTACCCCCTCCCCCATCTTCCCCTTTTTCTCCCTCTCTCTTTGTTTCACGCTTGTCCTCTTCGCTTCACGATTTTCCCGAACCGTTGGCGAAATGAATTTCGGCACTCATTACGCGATGGAGAGCATCATCCCTTGCAATTGCGAATTTTTGCCCCTTCCCTCCCGCTCCCTTACTTCCTTCCCTCGTATCGCGACTCCCCGGTGGCAGCGGAAAATGTACACATTGGTATGATTATGATGGGGAAGGAGCACTGCGGGGTGAATGATCATTTTGGCTTTTATTTATCTCGGTTGTGTCGAGGCATTGGCCGTTGTTTTGATGAAAATTAAAATGAAACGAGGCAAAAAATCAACGAGCTGATGTATTTTTTTGCTTTACTCTGCAGCACAAGTACGCACATCTCACGACCGTGCCCATTACAGCAGCCGGCGATATGATGTCAAAAAAGTGTAATCACATTTACTGCGATTATTCTAGCTCATCCAAATGGGCGGACAAATTATGGGGCATTTGTTTTTGACTATGAAGGCCACCGGCTATGAGACTTTTTTTTTAACATTTCTTTTTCCTCGGGAGCTGGTAGGATTCGTGAACGGTGCGATTGGAATGCATTTCCCGGGGAATGAGAAGGGTCCAAGTGGTGAGTGACAAGGGAGTAGAGGAATTTTGAACACATTAGCAGCGGTGAATTATGAAACGAAAGGCATGTAGAGCTGGTGATCATTATGAATGTTTTTTCTCTGTATTTCTGAAGGTGCATTCGAACGAAATTTTTAGTTAGCAGCCTCGAATTGGCGGCCGTATATTTGTGTAACTAGGCAAGCATGCTCATTGCGCAACATAACGATTAAATTTATTTAAAGAAGACTATGATTTCGGTTGGTCCGGAGGTGTTCGACCTCTCCTAGTTTTATGAAATGTTGTCATGCGATGTTTTACTAAATAAATCTCGTACAGGTGCTTTGAGAGCATATCGAAGATCGGACCAGTGAATTGATTGACCACGAGCCGCAAAAGGCGATCAACAAGTCGTTGATCGCAATCGGTCTAGCGGACCTAGGCGACACCACTTACGAAGCCGTGAATAGGAATTTATTTTTATTACACGCGCGCAAACAAACCGAACCGAGCGACCGAAACCAGACCGTACATAAAACAATATTAAATCTAATTTATAATTCATCAAACCAAAACGAAATGAAATGACAAAAACGCGAAGAACCGTGAAGGGGCACAGATAAATTTCACAAACGCATGCACGACAAGGCCCGGTGTGGCCACATGCAGCGTCCGGTTCGTTCATAAAACCATAACAGAATTCAATAAATCACTATCACGGTGTCCCGTGAAGCGTCGACATCGCACGAGTTGTGGATGTGTCGGGGAGGAATTTTTTTTAGAGCCACTGCCCGAGTGCGCACGTAATGAGAGCGTAGTTTGTTTTATATTATTTGATATTCACCAGCGACCACTACCGGCCCGGTGCGGCTGGTTGCGTTATTTTTGTTCTCAGAAAGGGGAAGACACGTTCACAAGCAGGAAAAAAAACGCGAAACAAACTAAACGTTAAACGAAGCAATCAAAAACGATTCGAGCAATTTCTGTTCCTTTTTTATTACTACCAGCCGCCCAGAGGAAAGTGTCTCATGAAACATAATCCGGCTCGGTTGGATTCGATTCGAAGGGGGCGATGGAACGCGTTAAATCACTTTTGCGCTATAATTTCGTGTTACCCTTTCGGGGCTCCCATTTGAAGCAGTGGGACAAATTAACCGGCCGACGACCGTCAAAAATTGAAGGAATGTTCTTTCCTTTTGGCCACGTTTCTCGTTTCCGCTAGAATCGCTTGGTTTGAGCGAGTCAAAGGCATGGAAACTGATTGACTTCTTGTCTCAGGGTGGTCGGTGGAAAATTTATTTAGCGGTTTGTTACAAATACACATTTCTCTCGCATTCACTCTCTCAGTGTCTAACTCTCTCTCTTTCTTAACCCAGAGCAAGCAGAACCGTGCCTAGCTCGCTGGTTCTCTTGAGACGAAGTGCAAATACGTGGCATGTTCTGTATGAAGATGAAATTAAAATATCACAATGAACGCATCGCCATAAGTCAACGTGCCGCAGGCGGCAATGAGGTATGGGCTTCAAAATTCGATTCGATTAGAGTCCTGCTCGCGCCCCGGCTCGTCCTTCCTCGTGAAGGGACACACCGTTTTGGAGCTTGTAGTAAGCGCTGAATTAGATGCCCCACTGCATGCCGAGCCAGTGAGAACAACAGCCACATACGGATGTATGTACCCAGGACCCGGTTTGTGTGAAAAGATACATTTGAGATAATGATACCGCGACTGGAGTGTAAGGATACGCGAACGCCAACAGGAGAACGAAGGTGAGAAGGAAATACGATCAGTGACAGTGAGAGAGCGAGAACGAGCACACAAAGGAAAACAAGGAGCGCGAGAAAGAGAGACCGAGCGTGAACGCGAGATAGTGAGAATGAGACACACTCACCGTCGGTAGGAAAAAGATGAAGCACCGCAAATCTAAAAGTCACATCATCCATCCCCTCCTATCCAATCATCATCCACTGTAATCATACGCATAAGGCAAAGGAAGCACACTCTGCACAAGCCCAACCACGCGCGTGCACGTACAAGCGTACGCACACATCGGTGCAGCCGGGGCCCCGAAGAGAACCGCGACCAACCGAGAGCGTTCGCGCGCAAGGTCCACCTTTTTCTTATTAATAATATTATCAAAATGACTCCACCTTTCTGTCATAATAATAAATTGTTTATGACGGTGTGAGCGCGCGCCCGAGTTCGAGCGAGATGGCACGAACTCACTAACTCCCACCGGCCAGAGCGAGACGGCACGTGTATGCTCGCACCGTCGCCATCGCCGTCGTGCTCGCGCGCGCTTGGCTCTGTGTTCGTTGGGTGGTAAATGGGCAAGTAATACGCTTCGGTAAACACAAATTTATGTTTATGCTTTATGAAAGATAGCCTGTCCTGGGACGGTGCGGTGGTGAGAGCGAAGCACCGACCACTCGTGCGTCAGAGCGAGACGACACGAGCTCACGAACGCTGAGGCTCATGTACGCGCTATATACTGCGGGCGCGAGCACGTACACTAACGCACAGCGCTCTCTTATGTAAAACGCGTTGAGCCTCTTGGAGGGGATGTTGTCGAGTGAGGCGAGCGCGCTATGCTCGATTTTTATGCGCTATGCTGGCGGAGTGGGCTGGCTGCAGGGCCGCAATTGGTTGGGATAGCGCTCGCTCTCACTCACGGACGCTCGTATCTCTCTCACGGCAGGACTTTGGAGCTACCGCCAGTCCGCTGACAGTCGTGGCACGCCAGTGCCTTCTCCGCGTGTTATTAATGAACGAGCAACGCGAGAGAACGCAGGCGACTCTCGGCGTTCCATGGCGTGTTGTTGACTCTGCTCACTTCGACCGACGAGGACGACGGTGACGACGACGTCGACGACGACGAGTGCTTCAAGTTGATCGAGCGTGTGTGCATTTTCGTCCGCGTTCTCGAGTGTCGGTCGCGTGTCCTGGTGCGTTGGCGTAGGCGCTGTTGCTTACGTTATCAGTTTTTGCCGTCGCTCGGTGTGGGGATTTTGTTTCGCGCGGAAAAATAAACCCCAACGCCATTCCGTTCCGCTTAGTGTGTGTTGTGCGTGTGAGTTCGTGCGAAAGGATTACAAACAGCGGCAATCGCGGCAACGGCGAGTTTGTGCGCAACATTGCTTAACTTTCTCTCTGTCTCGAAAGGATAATTGCTCCATCGTCGAACTGGTGCAGTGACCGCGCGGTTCCGGAAGTGTCTGCGAGTGAGAAGGCAATCGAGAAGAATTGAATATAAAAAAAAACCTCATGATCGCGAGCTTGTGTCGCGAAATTTGACGCCTTATCCGTGCAATCAAAGCCATCAAAGGTGGGTGAAAAAGTGAAACACACCCGCGAAACAGTCGGTAGAACGTTCCCCGGCTGATTGTGGCCCCGTGGTGTACTGCGGTGCGCGAATTTTCCATCCGAACGCACCCCCATGGTGATCCGGATGTCCGTAGTGTGTGCGAGTGAACAGGATCGTCGGAACCGGCAAGGAGCAGCGCACAAGCAATGATTCAGGTCGACCCAGTTGGATACCCGTCAAACGTGAAAGATGAGTCCAGCGCAGACGAAGGTGAAACATTCTTCCCAATCTTTCGACCCGATGGGGTGGGAAAATGGGGTATTCGCGAACGGAGAAAATCGGTGTTCCGGTGTGGGGTTAGAAATGCCGACGGCAATCTGTCGCGCGCTTATTAGCTCTTGTCGTGCGATTGCGCGGACATTTCGATCTGCTTTTTTTATCATCCAACTGGTAAGGTTGGCGAAAAAACAAAACGCCTTTCAAGGCGCACGTTCCAGTGCCAGCCCAAGATGCCGGCCAGAACGCCGGACAGTAGCAATCAATTATATATTTATAACATAACATTTACTCACACCGCTCCCAAAACAGATCCCTCCTGCGGGAAAGGGTAAACAACTTTCGACGCCTACGGGTGAACGGGTGGGGGCGGTAGTGTGGCGGGGAGCTCGGTGAGGTCGGAAAATAAATAAATTTTCCCAGCCTACCCGTAAGTCCGTTTTTCACCCCCATCGTCGTGTCGTTGTCTCGCAGTGGGGCAATTTTCCGGACGATGTGTGGTTTTCGCATCCCATCCCGATCTCGTAGCTCACGCGTTTCCCTTGGCAACGCCATCCAATGTCCCGTGGGAGGGATGGGGAAGAAAAACGCCTCACCGCCCTGCCATCCGTAGTGCAGGGAAAATGAAAATGAGCAAATTCATCGATCGTTCGCGGACGTGAGCGTGTGTGTATATGTGTGTTTGTGTGTTTCGACCGCAGTTCGACCCTCTCTGAATGGTTTCTATCTAATCGATTTATTTTGTTTTTAATCGACAACCTCAAACGCAACGGAACAGCGCGATGGTTGATGTCCGATCTGGCCCCAAATGGTCGTCGAACAGTGCACGAAATACTGGCGTGGGTTTGGGCGTGGATATGGCCAGGGTCGTGTTTACGATTTATTAATCGAACTGAGCCCCCTGCTGGTAATAATCTAATTAATATACTGATTTCATGTTTCTCGACTGTAAGCTGTTTTACGCAGTGCGCGCTAGAGGAACTAGAGATGGAATAAACCGCGGAATAAATTGCGCCGTTATCTCGGCGAGGGTTTAGATAACACCCTTATTGATGCTTGCAATTTGATTTTGCGATGCGTTGTGAGGTTTGGCTGCAAATGAACGTCATTACTAGCGGTGGCGGTTGTATAGCTGCCGATAAAACGCAGTTTAATGAAGTGCATAACGCATACATGGTGTGCGTTTGACTCTATCATAAGATAGACTGCTGGCGTGTATAATGAGCGTCGCTTATCGAAAATAGTTAGGGAAGGTTCATCGATAGAGCGGTAATCGTAGGAATGGTTGTATTGGCAGCATTTAATCAATTATTTGTAAAGCAACACTCGCATGGCGTCGTTTGTTTTGCTTGTAGGTAATTGGCACATCGCTTTGTTAGCTACTTAACAAACGCAACAGGAACAAGACAAGTAGACCTTCGCCCGCCCTTAATAGCCTGCCGAATGCGGCCAAATCGAACCAATTCAGGCCCCACATGCAGTCCAACCTCTGTGTGTCCTGCAAACAGTGAACAATTGATTGATGGGTGTCTTTCGATTCGTCTTTGTGCAGCTCGTTTCTGCAAGCTTGCATTACCACCAGCAAGAAACGACACGAAAACCCCCACGACGAGGCGAATTCTGCGACCCGCAGGTCATGATTATGGATGGGCACGCGGTGGGACTTCGAGAAAATTGTGCAGCAGGCCACGACGTCGCCGATGGGCGGAGCTACGGTCGCGGTTATGACTGCTTGATGTCGTCGTAATCGCCGTTGTTTGTTGCGATTTGAAAGAGGGGTGCCTTTTGCTGTTCGTGTGCTTCTTGTTTTTCTTCCCTGCGCTTTGAAAGGGTGCCCGAGACATTGTGCCATGCTGCGACGTCCTTTTCAGTGGGATGCAGTTCGCCCAATCCGATCGATGGATTAGCAACATTTTCGCCACTGATTCGCTCGTCAAACAACACAGCACACAGCTGCAAAGCACAAGCACACGCACCGGACCATAAACGCTATACACGCTGATCGACGAGCTGCAATTTTGATTAACACGATCGCCAACAGTGAAAGATGAGTCGACAGAAATGCTGCACTTTGGGAGCGCTGCCAAAGATGTCGACCGATCAGACGGAATATTGCATTAGCCATGCCGAGCTGGGCCGTTGTCTCGGACAGGCTCGACTCGTGGTTCACACTTTGTATCATAATTGGCTCGGGCATTATTGGGGATTTCACGCGCAGGGAAGGTCGATCACTAGCAATACATCGTTGTCTAGACCGCAAGGTCATTTATAAGTCACATTGCATCACGCCGTGGTCGAACCGCGTTGAACAATGTGGCCGACGAAGACCGATTCGGATTTGTCTGCTGACATATAATGTTAGTGGAATATTTTGTGCATTGCCGAGTGTAATTGTGAAACAATGTGAGGCTGCGATATTAGGATACCGTTTTTGGCCAACGAGCAATCAAGTAGTACCATTTGAAATGACCATTCCAGCACTAGGAGGGTGTGGAATAATTAACCCCATTTTTGCGCTTCTAAGAATGCTTAGCTACTTGTTTTCGACCCATTCCTCCTGGAAAGGATAATTTTGTAAAGAGAATGATCAACATAAGCATCCTTCGGGAGGGTATCAGAACGGGGACAGCCGCTAGGAATGTCGGAGCCGTCAAACGATAACCCAAAATGACCGTCATTAAACGAGATAATGGAAACGGAGACACCGGCTGGGGCAGATTTTCATGCAGCGTAGGACGAGGTCGAGGGATCGCTCACCCTAAAATCCTTTTAGGAGTGATTAAAAATTAAGATATGCTCCTGGAATTGCGACAAGCCACTGGCTGCAAGAAAGGATCCGCATCCTTTTTGACGTACTGCTCGGCCGCATCCACTGACGCAACGGTATTTCGCTCGATAAATGAGCAAATGCAGGACAACCATTTTCCTCCATTTTCTTGGTCAAAATGAAAACCCCGACGGGTGGACGTAAAACGTGAAACACTTCTCGTTGACGTTTTTGCGAGGATTCGGATCTCACCGAAGCTTCAAACGGTGGTAATAAAATTGTAATCCCACCGTAAAATGGCCGACACGGCGAGATAAGATGTTTATTGTTATTATCATCCTGTTAAGCTTGCAGCTGATTTCGCTTGGGTAGCTGCCTCGAGATGGCCCTTGTTCGCGGTTGCGATCCGATTCGCCTTTTTCGTTCCGGATTATGAATTCATTCCGGTCGAGGTTCCGATGCCGGATGATGATGTCCAGCGTGCTGCGGCGACCATTATGGGCGAAAATTTACCATCAATAAATTTGACCCACCGGGGGCCACGACGTGGCGTGCGAGTCGATGTATTTGGTTGGTTTACTTACGGTCGATCGGAAAACAGGTTTTCTGCCAATTGATGACGCGTATAAATTACCCGTCGCTCTCTCGGCGCATCCAACCCACCGCCTGTCACTTTCGGGTGAAGTTTTTCCCCCTTTCCCTTGTTGATGGGAAATTTATCTCAGCGCTTTCTTAGCGGGAGCGCGCGACCAAACCTCAACCACCCCAATCAAGGCCATGTCAGCTTTTCCGTTAATCCCCCCGGAAGAAGCAACATGCCAAACGTCAAGCTTTTCTAAAAACAAACGCTCTAATCATGTGGTGTCTATGAAAATGGGCATGAACTAAAGCTCGCGCGCCAATGTGCCGGATCGGTTATGGGTCGGGATGTGTCCTGCGGGAAGGACCGGTGGGGTTGGGGTACAAGTTGAGACAGAGAAAGGGCACGTGCTTCTCGATGCTTGAAGCGATCGTCGCTACCGTCACCCAGACTCGTGGGGATGCGCTTATTCACGGGCGTGGAAAGGGCACTGGGGACTGGGAACGACGAAAACTGGTAATTGTAGTCAGTGATTTCGTTTTTCCTCGTTCCTGCATTCTCCGCGCGCGCCCAGTGCGTCGGTGAACTCGTTTTGTTCGCACCGATAAGGAGCCCGGAGTTCGCGGGACCACGCAAAACCACCGGGAGGCTGTCAAAACGACGACGCAAAGCCAAACGAATGAAAGAACCATAAGGGAAGCTGCGAGAGCGAATGAGAGACAAGGACATCGGGAATCGCGCCAGGTTATCCGTGGGCTATCGTGGGGCAACGGAAGCTCCGGATGCACTCCACTCGCGAATGTGAGTAATGTCAAATAATCGGACTCGCGGAGGTCGGCGAACAAAAATGGACGCTTCGACAGTGCTTGTCCCGACTTCGAGTGCTTCGCAGGTCGGAAAATTCTATCCTGCATTCGGCAGCATCCCTTGATCAGCAACGAAACGTCGAACAGACGCTCATAAACCGACCGAATTGTCAATGCTTCGCGATCGGCGTTCGCTTGTCATGTTGTCGTCATCGTCGCTGTCGTGATTTAGGCTTGTTGGGTTGCTGATGTAGCTCTTTTTTTTTCTTCCTTTATTGCCCAACCACTCCGTCGCTTGTGCGTCCTTGTGTGTGCGCGCACCATCTCACGCGTGTGCGTGTGTTTCGGTCGTGCCGCGACACATCTGCGATCGATCGCGCTTCGATCGAACCACCATTTTGTTTCGCGGCCAAATTAATAACTCGTTCTCTCGGCGTAATTCGGCGAGCCATGATGGTGCTTCTTCGACCACGGAAAGCTCCACGTTTTCGGTTATTGTAGCCCATTTGCCAGCGCTCGCACACGCTCGGAATGCAAATCACCCTCCCATGGCGCAGGAAGCGCTCCGATTTAAATGAGTCTATTTATTTAAACAGCGTTCGAGCACGAGAGGCGCAAAAAAAAAGCAAAAACTTGTGAGAGCTGGGCCCACAGAAATTCGGAGCAATAACGGAGCCTTTGACGTGAATGTCGCTTGTCGTAAAATAACAATAAATAACCGACCAACTACTGTCGCAAATGAAGTTTGGCCGCGGGGCATCGGTTGATTTATTAATTAAAGTTTGCCCGACGAATTATAATTAGCTCGATTACGAGGCGCTGATCATTGAGGTTATGGTGAATTCGGTTGACTTTTGCGCTTCGTTTCGCTCGGCATTGGCGAGCGATGGCGTGAAGTGGTGTTTAACATTAACATAAAGTGCATAATATTTCTCGGACGTCGCGCGTTGTCGATGGCTTCCCTCACTCATTATTGCTAACGGGTGCGCTCGTTTTGCAAAATAAATGCACAAATTAATGCAAAGTGTTACTGTTTTTCCTTATTTCCACGGCTCTGTCGATTCAGGTCGTTACCGAGTGGCGCGATGATTCGGCGAGGAATTTGACGAAGGTTAATACGAAGGTTAAAATGACATATTAATTCAAACGGGTCTCGGAATTTGCTGCCCCATCTATCCAGTAGGAGTTTTGGGCAAATTTTACCGAAAATGGTAGCTCTTTAAGCTGCCGTTTGCTTAAAGCGTACTGCGAAGAAGGTAAAAGCAACGTCTACACTGAGGATGGTAAATTTGATTAAATAGTTTCACAATGTGTTCAGGTTATCTACCGCATCTAATGAGTGGGGGGTTTGCTGGCTCATAAATTGCGCCTGAAATATGCGAGAGTACGAGAGTACGTGGCTCTGCTACGCGAAGGGCGAAGTGCATATATTCAATTGATAATGGAAATGGATCGTACCGGCTTCGGGTGCCGGCTGCCCGAGGGGGCCTCGAGGACTGATGAGGTCTGCAGTTGATAAGGCAAAAAAAAACGAGGGATCAATGCATGGCAGGGACGATGGTCGGAAGAAAAGCTGCAAAAGGAAAGGGCGCACACGAGCAAAATCGGAGCGGTTGGAGCGCACGTTGTAGGCAATAAAATAAAAATCACCAATAACACGTACGGAGTGCACAGGAATTGACCACATCACAAGAATCGGCCTCCCCAGCCCCGACCCGTCCCGGTGAAGGCAGATTGCACAAAAAGGAAGAAGAAAATCAATTTACAACGCCCTGTACCTGGCTGGCGGTGGAGCAAGCCGGAGCAGTTTGCAACTCGGGGCATTTGTGACTCAGGAAAAGGGATTTGGAACGCGCCCTTTCATCCAATGCTGAGTTGATCGGTGTGTGTGTGCACGTGTACGTGTACACCTCACCCGAGAGGGAGAGAGAGATAGAGAGGATGTGGTCAGTGTTTTGTGTGTACATGAACGTACCGATTGGAGCAAACACCACAGCCATCCAACCGTCCTGTCGTCGTCTTGTGCCCGAAACGAGCCACGATTGAAGTTATTGCATTCAATTTCAGAATACACTTTTCCTTTCTGGACGCGAGCATCAACGCCATCCTCGCAGTCGCTGTCGCTGGTTTTTATCGTTCGATTGTCAAACCGTGTTTTTATGAAATGTGGACGAATCGGTCTGGGCCGCAAGTTATCCGCCACCCGTCGGTCCACTGCTCGTTTGCGAAGGGTTGCGAGCGAGAACATGGAACCGTTTGTGGTGCACCCTGTGGCTGGGCTTCATCGCTTATCGCTGACACTGAGCCGCCCGGGGTTGAGAGATAGAAGAAAATAAATTAACACTTTTCAGTCCGCTTCGAGCTTCGATGGCCCCAAGAAGGCACCGCTACTGATTTGCTGCTCGAACGCAGGCGAATAGAATGGTCTGGGATAGGAGCAAATCAGCGACGCTAGTTCGCGTGGTCGGTGGGTGTTTTCATCAGGAAGGAAAAAAATACATACAGAAACCTGTCATTCAAATGAACGTAACGGCCGTAACGGGGTGGAGCACCAATCGTTGTCGTGTCGATCAACTGGACACGAACCCCGAAGATGTCACATTTTTATTCGGCACCGTTTTGCCTGCTGCACGTGCGTATGCAACTGCTGGTAGTCGACATCAAGCCTGCCGCTTTGACCGGTGGACTCGGGACCAGACGGCAGATAATGAGTTGGGTCCGTGTGAGTGGGGATTCGACAAAATTGCCAACTGCCAAATGCATGTAACCCCCTAACAAGCCTCATCGTGACCGTGCACTCGAAAACGCAATCCACCAATAAATAACGGGCGGATCAGTGGAAAAGCCGCGTAAAATGCGTGCTCGAGCCACAACAGCCATCTGCTGGAGTCGGAGGGTGGTGGAAGGCTCGCAGGACACCGAACGATGGGTAGGTCCTGGCATGAGAGTGACTGAGATGGGTAGCGAAGTGCATTGATTCCATCCAATGTCGACTATCAATGGCGGGCAATGGAGGATTGAGGCAGCAACACACGGGGATCTTTTCTTCGGTTCTTCTTCTGGTTCTTGCACTTGTGCTTCTCTTCGCCGGAGAACGTCGCAGAACATAAATCCAAAATGAGTTAAATTTATAATAAATATTATAAATAAATTTACCGCTCGACAGACAGCCAATCGGGCATAACATGTACTTTATAAGATCGAAGCGAGAGCTTTTAGTTCGGTTTATGCGTTCTTCTCCTTTCAACCACCCTCTAAGGTCCCTCTTTCGTCCCTCTAGGGTTGCTGGAACATGGAGCGATGGCGTCGTTTTTGTTGCATTTATTTATTTAGCTGTGCTTCGTTTCATTTCCACCTTCACCTGCAGCTCGAACGTTTCCGATCGACGTTCAGACGTTCGATAATTCCGTTCCCGGCGATTCCAGCCGGCGATGATCTCGATTCGCGCACGAAGGAAGCGCTGATGCTTGTTGCGGTGTTTAATTCTCGCCTGCCTTTTATGCCTAATAAACGAAACCTAAATGGCGCGAGAAATCGTGTGCTCCTCCCGACGACGGCGTCGGCGTCATCTTCGACCATCATTTGCTTCATAAGCCGCAACGCGCAGCCGATCTCGCGGGTCGACGCGGTTTGATCGGTAAATGCAGTTCCCTTTTCGATCGCTGATCTCGCGACATGATCATGTGCCGGCATGCACGGACCGATGACATGCGTGTGTGTGTGTGTGAGATAGCCCCTTGGGACCCTTCTGGGATCACGTCGCAGGCGATTTTTAGCGTGCCGAAGGAGTATTCATGCAGAAGGGGTCTTAATTTTTTGCTTGCCTCATTTTCCCGACCCTCGTGCGTACGTGCGTGTGTGTGTGTGGTGTACGTGCACCGATTGGACAGCCACGCTTGGTCGTTGGCCCCCTTTTCCTTCCCAGTCGAGTTGGAGGTTCGTTTTATGTGTCGTTATTAAAATATGGGGGTTCTTTCGACGATCGACTGGCGATTGTGGCTCGTTTCCATCGCGCCTTCGCTCAAATCTCGACCACGGATGCCCTCGAGGCAGGCTCGCTTTCGCTTCTTTGAAGTCCTGTAGAGCGACGGTGCGTGTACGTGTCGATATTTTTTTTGTCGAAGGGAGAATGCGAGCTCATTAAGTGGCCATTTTTGCGCCAGCACCGTTCGTCGAACCGTTGTGGATTAAGTTTTGAGCCAGCGATGATTGGTGTTTAGTACGGTCCATCGATCACGCAAAAAGCGCAGTTGGTTCGTGTTCATCGACCCTTGACTTGATGCCCTTCGCAGGCTCTTCATAGGCTGATAAGATGTGCGGTCGCAATTCAGGGTGTAATCCGCAAACATGACGCTTGCCCGCGGGATCATCGGCTCGCGTTGGTTGGTGCACAAAAGCTCTCGGAAAACCATCGGTGTAATGCATGCGCCATATCAGGCGCATAAACATGCCAAAGGTGTAATGCGAAGGGGGCAATTTTTATCACCAATGTCCCCTCCGCTACCGGGCCAACGGAATGCAAAGTACGGACGGGCAGAAAAACGAGTTTTCACTCTGCGACTGGTGATAAGAAGCGGCGAAGAACGCAACCACGAAGCAATGGTTCGATTCGCGAACACCGAATACACCGAAAGGGTGCGAGATTAACGGTGTAAGGAGCGAGGGATGGAGAAAGGGAGGTGCCGTCGTCCCCGTCGTCGCAAAAGGGGGGTTTGATCGGGCCCCAAAAAGGGCCTTATTTAAATTTTGATTTCGGCCCTGGAACGCGAAAGTTCGAAAACGTGTTGCCATAATTTTGGGCTTCTCTCTCACTCTCTTCGTCGGTCTACTCTTGCAGTGATTTTTGTTTCATACTTATTTTTCCTTTTTTTTTCACCCATCTCTCTCTCTCTCTGTCCCTTTCTCTCAACGTCACATTCAGATATGAAGGAGAATGGTTGTGCCGATAACGAGAACACAATCGCGAACCCGTCGGTGCAATTGTTAGCCAAGATGTCGGAGGAATTTGCCGAAAAGGCGGCGGCAGCGGCAGCGGCGGCGGTGGCAGCGGGCCGGCTCAGCGATCATCATCTTCATCATCCGCACTATCAGTCGGCGGCGGCGACAGGTCGCCATCAGCAGGAGTCCGATCGGGCCGATGAAATCGCGGCACATAACGAGGATAATTTAAGCGAGGACGAAAACAATGACGACGAAGAGATGCCCTCGGGTCTCGGGCGGCCAGGTTCGCGGGTCGTAGCGGGGCCTGGCGACGAAGGACCCAATGAGGACAAGAAGGGCCACGGTGATGGTGACTGCCCGACGGGTCGCAGTAGTCCTCGTTCACCGGTCTCGCTAGTTGGACGAGTGAGCGTTGCAGAAGGCCTTGGCTCGATGTTGGGCACAGGTGATCCTAGGGATGAGCCCTCGAATTTGGCCGCTGCGGCAGCTGCTGCCGCGTTAGGAGGTCCTGCAGCCGCCGCTGCTCTAGCGGCGGCTGCGGCTGCTGCAGCAGCAGCGGCCAAGGGCTCAGGACCTGGTGGTGGTCCGGTGGGAGACTTTGGTCCTGGTGCACCACCCTTCGGATTTCCACTTGGCCCACCCACCTCTGGCATGTCGATTCAGGCTTTCCAGAACGCGATCGCGCAGTTCACGGCTAACGCGCTCGCTAACAACATGGACAATGACACGGTGGTGAAAAACCTGGCCGTCTTGCAGTCTGCTCTGTTCACGCTTCAGCAACAGCAGTTTCTGCAGTTCCAGCTCATTCAACACCTGCAATCGCAGCTGGTGAAGAAGCACACCGAGAAGGAGGCTGACGTCGCCTCAACACTGCTTGGTGGTGGACTCGCGGGGCTAGCCAGTGGTGGTGGTGGTGCTCCTGTCGATAGCGCAACGATCGGTTTCCTCAATAACAACAACAACAACCACAACCAGCACAATCACAACAAGGGCGGTTCGCAGATGCAACACTCTAACAACGTCAGCCGCCATCATCAGCAACTTCAGCAGCAGCAGCAGCAGCAGCATCATCACCATCATCATCATCACCATCAGCAACTCCTGCAACAGCAGAGTGTCAAGAACGAGCCGCAGGATCTGCGAAAGTCACACGCAGCCGCGGATGCGGAAGAGGAAGAGGAAGTGGAAGAGGAGGGCATCGAGGACGCGTTTAGCAAGAGCTATCAGATGGCGAACATGATGGCGGCTGCGGCGGCTGCCGCAAAGTCCCACGTGCCACCGCACGTCAGTGAGCTGTTGCGACCTTCGATCCACGCCGTGCCGGAAGAGGAACTAAGGTAAGTGAAGTGATCAACCATACTACTGCTCTAAGTGTCTACGTGTTCTCTGAGCCTCTCGAGGTCTGAATGACTGCATGTATTCTGAGATTCACGAGGACTTAGTGTCAGCCTGTTCTTTGAACCTATCAGAGATCCTCGAGATCGGACTTTCAGGACTCGGACCCTTTTTGCTAGACGTTGATTGTGAATTGTGCTTTTTCCGATTGCATTCCGTTCCGTCTCATAGGAAGCCGAAGTCGTCCTCGTCGGCATCTGAGTCGAATAGTATCTTCGGAATGGGCGCTCTCGCAGCCTCTGTGGGTGAGAAGCGATCATCCGGAGATCAGCCTGGGAGTCAATCAGTGTCCCTGGGAGCTTCGACCGGGTCTTCGACGACTCCTGCTAGTTTGAGCACGGCTTCGGGGAGTTCGACGGGTGTGTCTGGACGCTCGGAAAAGGACGAAATCCTGACCTACCACCAGGAACATCCGGCGTCTTCCGGAAGCTTCTCATCCCTGGCAGCGAATATCATCACCGACCACGCACCATCGATGCTCGGAGAGCCCAACTCACTGGCCATGCTGGAGAAGAAGGCTCAGGAGGTGTTGAATTCCGCCTCGCAGGGTATCCTCTCGAACAACCTGCTCGATGAGTTGGCTTTCGCGAATGATAAGTCGTCCCCGAACGGACGCAATGATGCGGCTCTGTTCAAACACAGGTGCCGGTATTGTGGCAAGATCTTTGGTTCCGACTCCTCGCTGCAGATCCACATCCGGTCACACACGGGCGAACGGCCCTACAAGTGCAACGTGTGCGGTAGTCGCTTCACGACCAAGGGCAACCTGAAGGTGCACTTCCAACGCCACTCGGACAAATATCCGCATATCCCAATGAACCCGAATCCAGTGCCGGAGCATCTGGACAAGTACTTCCCGCCACTTATCCCGCAGGAGGCGCTCAAGGAACAGCAACAACAGCAGCAACAGCAACAACAGCAGCAGCAGCAGACAGGTCCTTCGTCCTCGCAGCCTTCACCCATGCCACCTGGAGGTCCTGGGGGACCCAGTCTATCCGGTAGCGGTCCAGCAGCCTTCCCGGGTGTGGTGGATGGGCGGGCTCCTCCCGGGTTCCCACCACGCGCCTTCTTTCCCGACTTCTACATCCCACGGCCACCTCACGCGCAGCTACAGGATCTGTTTGGAGCGCCTGCAAATGACTCCGCCGGTCGGGTTCCGGTAGACCTATCGCAGATGAAGAAGCCGGAACCGGTGCCACCGGTGAGAGATGCTACCCCCGAACTGCGAGCCACTCACTCACCCGACCTGTCCAATGACGCCCCAACACCGGCCAAGATTAAGCAGGAACCGATGGACGAGTCGTTAGACCTGTCAGATAAGTCTACCAAAGTACCGGTGGTCGGTGCGACCCGATCCACCAGCACACCGATCCAACATCACCGCGACATGGACGTTGACTCGTCGAAAGACGGCTCTAAGGACGACCCCCAGTTGATGAGTGACGCCCCGGAACACCATCTCAAAGAGGACAATGGCGTGCTAGGACCCGGACCACTGGGGGCATTGAACAGCTCGATCAGTGAGAAGGAATTCCCACTGAAGCTAAAGAACAACTCGATCGAGAACCTGGCGACGGTACCGTCAGTGTCACCACCATCAAGCTCGTCCTCGGGTTCGCTGTATCAGGATACGGTGTTGGATCCATCGTTCTATGCGGCGCACCTACCACGCCCTGACAGCAATGACAGCTCGTGGGAGAACTTCATCGAGATCTCGTCGGAAACGTCCAAGCTGCAGGAGTTGGTGGACAACATCGAGAACAAGACGTCCGAGCCGAACCAGTGTCTCGTGTGCAAGAAGGTACTTTCGTGCCGGAGTGCGTTACAGATGCACTATCGCGTGCACACAGGTGAACGTCCGTTCCGGTGCAAGATCTGTGGACGGTCTTTCACGACTAAGGGCAACCTGAAGACACACATGAGCGTACACCGGATAAAGCCACCTATGCGCACGCTCCACCAGTGCCCAGTGTGTCATCAGAAGTTCTCCAACATCTTCGTGCTGCAACAGCACATTCGATTGCACACGGGTGAGATGACGGATCTAACACCCGACCAGATCAAGGCAGCCGAGATCAAGGACTACGAGGGTGGAGTTCCACCACCACCTCATCCGGATGCGTTACGGCTCAATCCCTTCGGCATGCGGCTGGCCAGCGAGTTCCACCAGCAACAGCAACACCTGGCTCAGCAACAACAGCAGCAACAGCAACAACAGCTGCAACACGAACAGCAGCAACGCCAGCAACAGCAGCAGCAGAACAAGCGATCACTCGAGCACTCGGACGAAGAGAACGACAATGATCGAGACGTACGACGACCTCCGTCTGTGGATCGAGTCGTAGCCCCTATCGGCAAGATGCCGAAGGTACCAATCCACGAGAAGCTGAAGGTTAAGTCAGGTCTAACATCACCAGCGATCGACAGCCAAGTGGAGGATCTTCGCACGATGAACCTGCAGCGATTGTCAATGCGATCACTGCCACCGGCTGAAGACTCCTTCTCGCGTGACTCTTCATCTGCTAGCCCTACCATCGCCATTTCGGCCGGATCGGAAGCGAAACGGTTGCGATCTTCGAGCCCTTCGAATACGTCCTCTTCCACGGCACATTCGCGACGTTCACCTATTTCGACACCACCGACAGTGGGTGGTGCGGAACAGGCCAGTGCTGCTGGAAGAGCTGCAGCAGCGGCAGCTGCTGCCGTCGCTTTTCCGTACGGACCACCCTTCCTGGGGATGCCGCAGTTCCCGCCATTCATCAATCGACCGCCCTTTTTGGGCAATGTACCGATCGTGCCGCCCGGCTCGAGTATGCCGCCGTTTGGGCTTTTCGGTAAGTACCGCAAGGACCTCGCTCCCCGCAAGCTTCCCGCCCTTCCTCTCATATCCCCTCTTCCAAGCCGCTCATTGCAAACCACCTGCCAGCCTTTGCGTTATCCTTTCGCGCCTCACTCAAAGCCTTCGCCGCCGCCCAAAGCCTGCCGCGATCGACGCGTCCATTTGGCTCTGCGCTCTGCACGATCGATTTTCCTATTTTTTCACTTTATCGTTTGCGTCACGCCCACTCTCGATGAGGTCCCACAGGCCGCCCTCCCATCACCTCCCATCCTTGACACACCGATCTCCCACCGCCCGATCCCAAAACGTTAACCATATCGTTTCAGAACATTCAGATTTCTTATTACAGAAAATTTGATTAATTGTAGGCGTTCGTGGAAACACAACAACTTGTAATATTTGCTTTAAAACTTTCGCCTGTAATTCCGCACTCGAAATTCATTACCGAAGCCATACGAAGGAGCGCCCATTCAAATGTTCAATCTGCGATCGAGGATTCTCTACCAAGGTAAAGGAATAAACACCAAAAAAATTCCCCAAAACAACAAAACAATCAAACCCCACCCCAGCCCTCTCTTTCTTTCCTTCAAAGATTCAACGACAGTTCCTTTTGTAGGGAAGCGTAATTAAGCCACCGCGAGTGTGGCCTTCCGTGTATCCCTCAATAGTCCTTTTTTCCGACGCTCTCTGTCACGCTCTGTTTGTCTTTAGTTCACCTAGATTTGTTTCACTTTTGTACTGCAATCGTTGTTCAGTATTGTGGTAGTCCCGGGTGGTTAATGTTGTTTAGTGTTGCGTTTCATTTTCCGATCCGTATTCTTGATCGCCCAATGTCTCATTTTGTTTTCCGTACCTAAATGTGTCCTCGACTTTTTGTATTGTTTTGTAGTAATACGATTTCCATCATGCTTATTTATTCCACTACCCTTATTTTTCACAAATCCTCAGTAGTACGTTGAATGTTCAGTCTCTTGCCTTCACCCACTTTTTGTCTCTCTCTCTCTCTCTCTCTCTCTCTCTCTCTCTTTCTCTCTCTCTCTCTTTGCCTCCTTTCTGTCTGTTTTCCTTTCTCTAAGTCTTTTTTCTCTCTGTTTGATTGAGTGTATTTTTTGTATGGCTACGTACTTGGAATTCATAAAAGAAAATCGAAAACCAAAATCGCAAATTCATCTTAGACCCCGCGTAGAAAGCTCACTAGACAAATCTGAGTAAAAAAAAAACTAGCCAAATTTGTTGCCCAATGCGGCAAACGCAAAGGAAACATAAGACGAAGAAAGCAACCATTTCGATGAACAATAGGCTTGGAAAATCGGTATCATAAAGATTCACATCCGCGGTGCGATTGTTGGAAGCTCGGTAATGGGAAGGTTTTGTCGCAAATATGCCTAGAGAAATGTTCACACAAAAAGCTAAAAGAAAGAAAAACACAAACACACACAGCTAACACACATGTTGACCTGGAAGGAGAATGATCGCGCGGGAGGATCACTTTTTCTGTCACCGCAGCTTGCATTCAAGTTTGACAAATTTGACGAATGTCAACATGCGGAGGTTGACAATTATGAGACGACAATAATGGGGTTTGTGAATGGCTTCATCTGAAGTGTGCTCAAGGGATGAATTACAGGGACGACAGCGAGAACGTCGACCAGAATGGAAGGATCATGATCGACGAGGGATCATAGGCCAGATCGGCTTCATGTATCGGAGGCAAACAAAGACGCTGTTACGTTGCGGTTCGCTGCCTAAAAGGCACGGTGACAGAGGACGTGATCGTCAGCTTGAATGTCTCCTGCGAGGGCCAGAATGATGGCAAGCGGAGAAAAAGAAAAACCGAGCTAAAGCGTGAAATGATATTTTAAAAAGAGATCAAGAACGGACGCTTTTTCTTTCGGCGGCGACGGACAAAAAATTAGAATCGCATCGTTCTTTGTTATCTGTGCTCAGCCGCCTTTCTTTGCGCAATTATACAGTTGAGTGAAAAGCCCTGGGACCCGAGCGAAGAGGCGAATCGGATTGGGGATTAAAATAGGCGATTAAATGTCGTTTGGAATCGATCCCTCGATTCGATGGCTTACACGAAAATAGCATAGAATTTTCGCGTTGGAATCCGCACGCGTGACGATGGAAACACGGACGCAAGGGCGCGAGGAGCGAGTAATGGCTGCAAAAACATCCGCCCAGTGCGCCTTTTGCTGGGCGATCCCGACCCAGCGAATCGCAAACTGGTGCGACATTTCAACGGATGTAAGGAATTTTTAAAGTTTTTCTGCAAATGCATCGCTAAAACTTTCGATCGGCACTGGCCCGGTGACGACGACAGACGCCTTGATTCGAGGTGACATTTACTATGTGGCGGAAAAATTCTGTAGAATGCAGTGCAGCTCCTAATTGAAGTGATCGCAAAACGCATTACAACCGCCACACCACGGGCTTTTTATAGCGTGTTGCAAAAGCGCATTCGCTTCCTGCCGACGGGTGTGTTTTTATTTGCATAGTTTTCGTCATCAGAAGATCGCCACTCGATCGCTGGTGCA
The DNA here is from genome assembly GCF_943737925.1 of Anopheles nili. NCBI lineage: Eukaryota > Metazoa > Arthropoda > Insecta > Diptera > Culicidae > Anopheles > Anopheles nili. Next base: position 940,853 of record NC_071292.1, read on the forward strand.
AAAATTGATCGTGCTTAGATTCGTGCGTTGGTCTAAAATTAAGCGCAAGAAGCGCATCTTTTGCATTGTTTTGCCCTTTTTGCCACTGCAGCATCACCCTGCGCCTTCAACATCGCCGCAGCATAGCTCCGATATCGATACGCACCGGTTGCGCAACGTGTCGGGTCTGGTTTCGAGCGATTGTCTTCCTCCTCGCATTGCGCTTGTGCGCTTGAATGTATGTGTGCGCTGTGTACGTGTGTTCCTAGGGTTTGGAGGCGTGTGTGCGTGTGTGTGTATCTTCATCATCTTACTCGCTCATGCTCCAATGCGCTTATGCTCATTTGCTTTAGTCTATTTTCGCCCTTTACCTTAATCGCTTTACTGCTTGCGTGTGTTTCAGCTCGATTTCCTTCTCCACCCAGCCTCCACCCAACATCAACCCCAACCCTCTTTTCCCCGCCTTCCCTCCTCACCAACGCATTTTGTCGCGTTGTATGTAGCAGCTTGTTATTTCGTCTCCGTGTTCGTCGCGTGTTTCTGCTGCGCAGCCCCCAACATTTTCGCTTTGTTTTACGCTATTTCCGTTCCATGTGCAACCCCCCCCCCCTTTTTTTTTGCACAACGGTGTAGTTGTAGCCGCCGACCTCCACATGTGCGTTCGATTTGGATGCAATAAATTGGTGAAATATTTTCCCAAGTGCATTCCCGAACGCGTTGGGTGAGCTTCTAAAAGAGCGCTACGGCGAAGATTCGGCAGCTTTTGTGTGTTCAATGTTGCACGTGCAATTGATGCTTGATGTGTTCCATTTGCTTTGCTTATGTTTCATTTATGCTCCTCAAACCTCCCTCCGCCCCTTCCTTCTCCCCGACTCCACCGTTCTCCAGCCAGCATCCCCGAGATGTGCGCTCTTCAGCAGAGTAGCTCCGATTCCAAACGACTAATGGAAATGTTTCTTTTTCTCTCTCTCTCTCTCTTTCTCTCTCTTCTCGTTGCTCCCATGTTTCATCTGGTTCCGTTTCGTCCCACAGGGAAATATGAAGCAGCACATGCTCACTCACAAAATCCGTGATATGTTCGGCAGCTCGGGTGGCCATTCCGGTGATGAGTCGCGCACTCAAACACCACCCCAGGACACCCATTCGCAGTCGTCCAATGGGTCGGAATCGCACCATCAGCAGCAGCAGGCTGCACATCAGCAAGATGGCGGCGCCCAGGACTACTCACCGACCGGTGGAAGTGATCACCGGTACGAGGGCGAAAGCCGGGAGCGTTCCAAATCGACGGGCAGCTACGACGGGACGTCGGGCAGACACGAGAGCGGAGTCCAGGATGGTGGCCAGCAGTCTGCGGGCGTAGGACTCGAAGAAAATGGCTCCAGCAGCCTGCAATCATGCGCGTCCGATCGTGGCAGTTCGCCGACACCTCTGATGGCCGGAAGTGCCGCTGCTGTTGCTGCCGCTGCAGCCGCTGCCGCCGCAGCAGCCGCCGCCTCGAACAACAACTACAACGAGTACATGGGCAAGGAGGTGGTGGATCTGAAGAACTGGTGCCAGAAGCTCAAGGAGATGCCGGAGAACATTGCCGCGAGTTGATAAGGATGCTGGTGAGCGGTGAGCGCGAAGTCCCCACTTCCGGGACGTGACGTCAGGGAGGATGTTGAAACACAATCGAATTTCTCTACCAAAGCTGTGGGCCTGGGGCCAGGGACGTGAGGACACGCGGGTGAGCAGCTGTTGGGGTAAACTAATCAAAAGCAGAGTAAAGCAGGGCCGATAGAACCGTCGCTAGGTTGCGGAGGCTGCGACTATGGCAAAGATGGAGGACTTTTCGGGAAGAAACCGCTGTGTTACATATCAAGAACTCCGTTTCCGTTTGTTTTACCACCGCTTTCTTCAACTCTTTCTCGCTCGCTCTATCTCTCTTTCTCTGTCGAAAGACGTTCGGTGAGAAGGACCGATTCGGCAACGGTTTGAGAAAGAGGTTTTGTTTTGTAAATAGAATCAAACCGGAAGCGAACGATCGTCTCTCCACCGGAAGCATATTGCAGCTCATGGGAGCTGGTGGAGCGATCGTGCTGCTGTTGCACCGTGAAGGAAGCGGAAGGTGTCTCCTTCAAGCAGGGCTGCAATGGCGATCGGGATCGACGCCGATGGCGCAGAAGAAGAAACACAAGATCGAATACAAAATCAAGAATTATACAACCCCAAACTAAATCGCTGTATGTGAGTGTGTGTGTGTGTCAGTGTGTATGTGTATGTAAATGTATAATGTCTCGTAGAATTGAAGCAAAGTAGTTCAAACGCAGTGTCCGGTGTGTGTGTGTGAGGGTGGAAAAGTCTTCAGCCGAGCGAGGAAAAGTGCAACAAGTGGGCTCGCGCGAAATCGCAATCGGAAATGCAAATGCATCTCGTGCGAGAGGAGAACGCCTCTTCCTGGTTGTTGGCAGGAAGCTGGCCGTGTTTGAATGTGACGAAAGCGCATATTATCAAAGACAAGAAGGAAAACCCTTATATGTAGCATTAAGTTTTAGGTGTGAATAGCTGCGACAGCAAAGAAACAAAACAAAAAAAGGAAATTAATCACGCAAGCACACACACGCGAAGGGCAGAAACACTTGAAAACCAAACAATCGAGCGCTGGTGCAATCGTGCGTGTGTGTAAGTTTTACTGAATCAAATCAAACAGGACGTCGGTGTAAGGTTAGAAGTGGGCCGAAGGACGAAGGTCATGCTTGCGAAGTAGCTACGTTATTCACAAACTGTGTTAATCATAAAATGAACAAACACATCCCAAATCACATACACACCCACGCGCGCGTGCGTGAACAACGTTCATAAGCACTCTCATATACCGGCGAAATGTTTTATATTAAGAACCGCGCGTATGGGAGACACGCATCGACACAAAGATACAGGAATTTTAATATAGTTTACGTTATCCTCGGACGCGCTCGAGCGGCTAGGTTGGTTTGATGGTCATTTGAGAACATTTTTCCGTACGATCGTGGGCAAACGCCCATCCTCACAATGCGGGGAAAACCCTGGCGGCCACGGCGGCTCGGTTCTTTAGTTTGTGCTTTTTCTCTTCCTTAACGGTCGCGAACGCGCGCGCCGACATCAACTCCGGCAGGAGGAATCGCAATTCGAATGAATCAACTTTTTTGTGATAATTTATGTTATTAGCTACTTGAACATATTCGTAGGTATTTATACCCCTTGCTTTTAAGGCTCTGTTTTCTATTATTTCAATTAATAAACCAAACAAATGGATGAACATGATAAAGTAACATGCACTTGTCGTTCTTGCGGCGTCATTGTATATTACATCCGAAATCACAAAGCTATCGAGAAGCCGATGGTAATGATATGTAGGGAGCGTATATCACACCGGGTAAATTTCTTTTCCATGCAGTGTTGAGAGGAGACGATGAACATGCCAATTTTTGTCAACGGTTGCTTTGATTAGGGCACATGGGTTTATCCTATGCGCCCATCCTTCATTCCCAATGTGTAGAATTCGGCATAATTCCTCGTGGAAAAAAGGTACCATTTATATTGGTAGCTGGACTACTCCACACGTGCACGGTGGGTCGGCTAGAAAACACTGCACGCTTAATTTAGATAAAGGTCAAATCATCATCACCCAGCATTATCTTGCTGGTCATGCAGGATTCTCTGGAGATGAGTTAAAACAAAGCACCTACGCAGGATTGGTTGGTAATTTTTTATGCATCCTGTGAGGGTAGCTAGAAGGGACGAAAAATAATTACTATCCCGGTCCGGTTTTGTAGGCACGTTCGTGTGTGCGCTATCGGGAGGCTGTAAATCGCAAAGGTCGATAAAGTTGAAAGTCATGTTGAATCATTCTTTATTATGTAATTTATTCGTTACACCAAGGCCCCTAGATCCATCGGATTCTCGCAACCGAGCCGTACTGCTGCTTTTTTCATTGCCCTATGCGGCCTTTGACATCGACACGGTGCGATTTAGGTTTTAATGAAAACTTCAGACGATTTGTCATTGTGAAGTTGGCGGAGACGTAACGAAAGCCTTACACATTAATGAAACAGGTGGAAAATACCATCGAGAGGCTTTTTTTCATCTAATTTCCCTTAATTTCTACAGCACAGCTAACATATTTCGATACGCCGATTTAATTCAGCAAATCAATTCTCATTCTGGCATGTTTCATTTAACATCGAATTTCCAACAATGCCCCATCGCCCCGCTGCGGTTATGTTCTACATCTTTCTATGATTCATTAGCGTGGATATTAGGTATCGTCGCAGTGGATCGAAGCACCCGGTGTCCACGGAGCACCTTATAAAATTATCATTCCTATGTACAACGCTCCGTGAAGGCGATACATTCACCATAATTAAATAATGAGAAGTACGGTTGTGTCGGTGGAATTGGACGTTACGAATGAAGCTTAATTCCGAGCTCCCTCCGCTCGCTTCCCGCCTTTTTGCCTATGCCACCCTCTAGTGTGGACAAATGAAACGAAAACATTGCCCCACAATACAACACATTTCGATATTATATAACTCCACAGCGTTGGAGCAGCCGAGGGAAAGGCGATGCGAGGGTAGCAGCAACACTGACAATAAAAAAAAGCTGACTCCCAACCGTAGCCAGAACGAAACGAGGGAGATAATGTATCCGATGGCGATAGGGCAGGCACGAAAGAGAAGTCCTTATGAGGCGAAAGCAATGGCAGCAGAAGCAGCAGCAGCAAAAAAAGCCATTCCAATGCTAAGTCCTTGGAAAAACAATAGCAAAACCCGGCTGTCCACCCTCCAGTGGTGCCCCATGAAATAGGAAGCCATTCGAGATGATGAGGATGTCGCCCTGGCGTAGGAGTGGGCGGTGGTCCACTGGTTTATGTCTCTGCGATCCTTCGATCGAAGGGGCTTCGGCCGAAGGGACCAGCTCGGAGCTGCCACCGTTGGTTTGGGACGCAGGGAGAAAATATATGAAAATACATTACTCACATTTTTCTCATTTCCCTGGCCACGGTTTGGCAGCGGGCTTGGGGTTCGAGAAGTCGGTTCGTCCGAACGGACGCTTCCTCGTCCTTTAGTGGGTGAGTTTCGAGCGGATGCGAGCGTCCGAAACGGACTGCTCGATTGTTATTTCTGGTCGTAATTTTGGATGTGTCCGACGCAAAACTCATCAACATCCGTTGCAGGAAGGTTGCGCGTGGAAACCGAGAGGGGGATCCGGGACCAGAGCCGTACTTGGGCTCGTTCTCGCTCGTTCTCGTTAGTTCCAACACTTTTTCTCCATTTGCGTTGACTCTCCACGCCCGCAGTTGACCAACCAGCCCGGGTGGTCTGTGCAGGACTCTTGTTAGAGTTCGTTTTCGCAAAAGTTTATGAGTCGGGCAGGTTTGCTGCCATTTTGGGAGGAGGGTATGCTTCGTTGGCTAGATTGGGTTATCGTTTTTAGGTATTTCTAACGCAAGCAGGCATGTGTTGTTTTAATGGGTGTGCGTGCGGGTGTACGTTGGCCATTTCGAATGTCCTGTGCGTGCTGACGCCCTTTTACGTCCACGACGCTGTAGATCGTGTTTTTGTGGCATGTAAATCCGTTCTTTTTGATGGCTCCACACGACGGTTTAGACGAATATTTCTAGTGGACAGGTTTGATGGCATCAATGGTCTACGACAGGATGCTGAAACTGGGCATTATTAATGTTCAAATGGCGCTGCTTTCTTTCAACCCAGCATCCTTAACGCCACAATGGCCGCTTCGCACCTCCCTCGAACCGGAAACGAAAGTGTGCGGAATATTGCGCAAATTCCATCATAAGATTGGTTCGGCCATCCCTCGATGATTGGACGAATCGCGCAATGGATACGAAAAATCGGCCACCACGACCGTCGCCTCATAAATACGGAATAAGCCACTAACGCGTGACGGTGAGCGAAACGACCAGCGAATGTGGAAAACACACTCACACACACCCGTGGGTGGCACTGGCGACTCCTTTTTCCAGCCTGTCCGTGCGGTGGGCGAAACGGTCCCTATCGGTGGAAAATGAATGCCCTTGGCGGGAAAAGCGGGACAGACTACGGTGCGCACGAGAGAGATAGCACCTTGGCGTCCTTATTATCTCACCCATCGGAAAAACATCTTCGCCATAACGTCAAGACCATCCGGTCGAAAGGAAACGGCCAAGGAAGAGAAAATCCTCGGGAAAAATCAATCCTCTCTCGCTTTGTACACCTCCCTATCTCTCTTACTCTCTCACACACACGTACACAGGATACGTTCGTTGGAAGGGAAACGGACGCCCTCGGACAGGGCCAATGATATTCCTCGCAAGATATGGAACACGAGTTATGAAATATTTTGACCGCATGCGTGTATGCGCGCTATCTCGTTGGTTGTCTCGCTCTGGTCGCTCCAGTTGGTCTCTGTCTCGCAGTCGCCATCGAGCATCGGTGGTTGGGAGGGAAAAAGAAAATGCTTCCTTTTGCGCGGTTATATATCCGCCCAAGGAGCATGGCAGCCATTCCTTCGACCGGTGCATAGCCGGGACGTAGGGCTCGGATTTATGGACGGTGGAAATTCGAGCAACAAACTAGCTTATTACTACGGGATATATACATTCGGACGCACCCACACGTCCAGCCGGGCTTGATAACGGCTAGGAAGGGACGAAAAACAAGCACCAACCGACGATGGTCGGTCCTGGGACGGACGTTGCTCGAAGAGATTCGGTTTCTTCGCATTATCTTCTCGCAGTGAAAATCGTCTCCATTCATGGTTTCACAACTACAAACTAATCAAGGACGGGCGAGCGACTCCCACCGGGAGATGCACTCCGAAGCTCCGAGGTCCGTGGGCTCGAGCTCGGGAGCATCTTGGTTTTTGTTTGCTGAAGTTTTCTTAACACGCGGCCGCCAGTCACGTTGCTTTATCATCCATATCGATCGTCCAATGCACGATCGGTGGGCGAACAAAGACGGCACTAGGGTGATAAGACACTACTACAGAGAGCCCTAGGATGAGATAGTGCACTATCGTGCGCCACCAAGAACGGGGTTCAAGAAGTACCACGATCAAGATGCGGTTGGATTTCGATGACCGCTAGTTGGCATTTCAACTCCTCCTTGTTTTGCGAAATAAAAATGGGTTTTCTTCACTGGTGTATTCGCTGGACAAGTTTCTTTGAGAGGTTGCGAATCCATGGCAACGAGTTGCTCGAATGCGTCGGATGATTCCACTTTACAACCAAAGCCATCGCTTGCTCAGGTGAAAGCGGGAAAGGTCCGAGTATATAATGGCGTTTTCAGAAAACATCAGTGACATGGTACATAAAAATGCCGTTTGGTTGTGCAGCTCGTTGGGGAAAGATGATGAAATGTTTGCAAAGGCGTGGAGCTGCTGTTGCGAAAAGTGCCCACAATCGTTCGGGCGTTCGGCTTCGGTGGTGCTGGTGTTCGTCGCATGAAGTACGGACTTTAGAGTAGAAAAAATTAATAGAAAACCAGCTGGCTGATCGTCTTGCTTCATCCTTTTTCGTCGGACACGGGTGCGGTCGGTCGGAGAAGACCTTCAGAGAACCACGCAAGAAACTCGTTGGAGATGTTGGAGCTGGTACCGAAAGAAGCTTCGTTCGGAGAATGGTCCTTCTGGTTGTAAGATGAACACTATCACATTGAAGGAGCGAACGAACGCCTAGCCTTCATGGAGGGACTGTAATTTCTTCGATCAACAGCCGAATCGTGGAAAGAGAGGAAGGTTGTACTGTCCTTTGCGGTTGGAGCCAGTTTTCTAAAGGATGACCGCAACTAGTGTTTTGTTAGCTCTTCAAACATTGTACCGGTTTGGACTCGGAAGCGGATCTTGGGCTGTAGTTATTGTAAACCAATTTTGGCTCTCAACTCGGTGGAATGGAAGTAAATATTTGATCAAAAAACCTATCGAATGTACTTGCCATGATCGAGCAATTTTCCCGATGATTTATTAGCTGAAATGGCGGAAAAAGCAAAGGTTGCATATAGCGTGTGAGAAATGCAATTAAAGAAAAGTGTCCCAACCGTTTAACCTTTGACTCGCAACGTTAGCACTTTTCCTGACCACGTGCAATAAGGGAAACTCACGTCGGGTACAGCTAGGGGTGTAACAATTATAATTCATACACCAAACGATCAATACCCAATGTCGCTTGGTGACAACATATGCAAACATCAATAAAACCGCACTTGGTACGGCTTTTTGTTGAATTAATGCACTGCACTGCGGTGATGGCCTACGAAGCTGATGGTAAGTGAAACTGTAGCCAGGGCAAAAAAAGAACGTTCATCTGTCCGTCCCACCGAAACGGGCACGGATTTCTGGGGTTCGAATAGTGCAGATTGAACCCTGCCCCTCCAATGGCATCGCGAGGAAAAGAAAGGAGAGGATAATTTTCGGCGTTCGTCCCTAAACAGACCCGGTCAGCCGCGTCCTAGCAATCGCCCTACTCCACCCGGACCGATATATTCCAATTCGGTTCAGCTGGCTCCTAGCCACCGTCTCGTGTGCGACCGTCATTAAAGGGAACCCGGAACCGACCGCGGAAATGACTCGTAGGCGAAAGCCGAACGAACAAAAGATTAACTCTAAACCACTTTGCCATCTGGACGTATTTACTCGTTACTGTTTCAGTTCCTGTAGTCACCAGGACTACGGAAGAACTCGTTGATTACCCACCGGAAAAGGGAGTGCAGCATTTTACGGGAGTAATAATTTAAAAGAAGGTAAAGTATTTTCTGAAACGCGTATAGAGTTCCGTTTGCCCAACTTATTAATAAAAACTCATGGAATTGCTTTGTGTCATTCTTCCTTAATTTGAAGAGCTATATAATATTGTACGAGAAATGGGATTTACACATTCGCAGAAATTGATGAAAAACATTGTACACACCATAGAATGGACAACTCCCTTAAGTTGGACGCTATGTTTTATGGCACATTTCGGAACAGGACACCCCTGGCATCATTGTCGGAGGTACAATTATGAAGATTAAGTTCCATTCAACCCAATCGTCCACACCCTCCGTAAGCGTAGCTCATCCTACTGTACGCAATGGCATCCTTTGTTTGAAACATAATTTTCTGCTTTATCGACCACGTCCTGCCGAATGGTCAGGAATCCCGGCGGGTGCTTCACTTGCTCGCTCAGAACGCAAAGGCTGACGGTTCCGGTACCCTTTCATGTTTCGGGAAGCATTGCAAGCAGTGATAATTTTCGCCCACACCCTGTTCAATCGATCGCCGTGAATGCAGAGGGGATTTCGGATTAGGGACCAAGCCGACACCTTAGGAGCAAACGGGGCTTCGTCCCTTGGCCTAGAATACATCCTGCATACACACGTTCCGTGATGACACACCCTTACAGCGAGCGAGTTGGCGGAAAAGGGCCAGCGACAAGAACGGGAACAAGTGTACAATTTCACAGTCAATAGAACGATTGTGTCCTCTCGGATGCAGAATATCGTCATCTGCATGCGAATATAGAGTCGTACGGAAGGGGATTAAAATAATCCCCGCAGTTATTAATGGAATATTGTCATCTTTTTTTATTTGGTCGCCAGTTCAACATCGCCCTAAATTGTGCGAGCATTAGTTTTGATTTTGACAGGAAAATCTGTGAGGGAACATATTTAGTCCATCCGTCCTTCCGGATTTGAGCGATTGTTCGGAAGGGAGTCCCGAACAAGGAGCTAATTCTGCATAAAGCAATTATCCTCACTGTAGGAAGTTCCACGCTCAGTGGGAAGGCTAGAAGTGTGATAAATCTCGACACAAAACCCACAGGCTTCTTTCATGCGGGTGCTCTTTTTGTGAGACGCTGGCACGATATTGGTGGTTTTTTAATTAAGTGGCAACATCCAGCAGTATGCAAGAATAAAGCAGTACACTAATGTCTTTCTAAACTAAGGTATGTTGGAAAAAATTGTTGTATGACTCAATGTTCTGGTTAGGGCTCATTTTCCTCCCCTAGATTCTCCAATCTCACGTTGCGCCTGCTAATCAGTGTTCGGTTTTTATTAACCTTGTCCAAACAAATTTATGAAATTTGCAACTGTGAGTAAAGTTACGGTTTGCGTTGAGGCGTGCTATTATTTTTGACAGCGCCGCGCCTTTTAAGATTGGCTTCGGACTCGCAGACCTATTGAAGGAACGCTACGCGACGGTTCCGATGAATAAGAGGTGTTCTTTCTTTTGATGTCAAGTTTAACGTCTCAGTGAATGTTCTTCTTTATTTGTTTCGTCATTTCCGGCGACTAAGTTTTTTCCTCGGGTGAGGAGTGAGCCGAATCTCCCGTTAGCCGCGAAGGATCGTTCAAAGCGAAAGCGATCCTGCTGGAAAATAAATGGAAAACACACTCAATCTCACCGCCGTAACGTTGGAAAATGTTTTCCGTGTCGATGGAAAAAAGGCAAAAAGATTTTCCATCATCTCGGCATTGAACGCGATGCCAAAAGAGGAGTCGATTATGGAGGAGCCCAGCCAGAACCAAGGGTCACAAGACTGCGAGGAGCGAAAAAGTTTCCTGCTGATGCTAATTTCCCATTAAGCAACATAAATCATAGCATGTTTGCGGCGAAAACCCCGTCCAATGAAAATCAGCCGTCCTCAGCGAACGTTCTTAAATCGTGGACGTGGTTGGTTTGCCTGGGAGGCGATGTTATACAACGGATTTGGATGTTTGGACGCCTTGTGTCTTAAAATGGGATAAGATGACTTTTGGCCAAGGTTCAATTTTTTCCCGTTGCCTTCGTGTTCGTTTTTCTTCTCTCGTTTAATTTTTCTCTCAGTGGCATGGGCCACGATTTATAGAGACGATTTCTTTGAAAAGAAAATTCCATTCGATTTTTCCGGGAGGGTCTTGTTTGTGATTGAATATTTATGCATCCGTTTACAATATTTATCGTGCACTTTAGCGATTCGAGCTAATTGGTTTAAAGGAATATAGTCGGAATTAGAACATTTTTTTAGCTAACAGTCAGTAGAGTAGTATGTAAATCAAGGACCCTTTATCGGTTATGAGAAACATAGCAAAAGATGAATCACCGGTTACTAAAATATGGATATTTCCAGCAGCCATGAAGCCATGATGATAGCTATTTGCTGGTAATTTCTGTTCTTCTTAGTACTGGCTCCCCGGCATCATTATTGTCGTTACAGATAGCTCCTGGGACTTATTGTTGGAGCTCAGCAAAGTTGGCCCGAGGCGTACAAGAAAAATGAAACCTTGTAAGATACTTAGCTAACCCGATTATGCAAAGCCATTTTTCTCCGAAATCTTTCCATCACTTACGGTGAAACTTCCCCCGCGATTTTCCAGCCCGCGCACGATGGCTTTCGAAATCGACAATGAAAACGTTTCCTGAGGAGGGGCGTATCTTCCGGACACTATGCAAACAATGAGCGAAATATACGCTTACTGAGTATTTTTTCTGCTCAGTTCCGGACGATGTCCCTTTCGGCTGCATTGATACCCTTTTCGGCGTGCGCAGGCACGGTGGGGGAAAATTTAGGCCCTTTTTCGAGAGAAAAGGTATAATCTCGAAAATTTACATAAATGTATAATAAAATAAAGCATTTGTCTTGTATTTTTTTATGGAGTAAAAAATACATCTCAATTTTATTTGGCCGAGTAAAGCAACGGCAGAGGGTGGCCGGATGTATCCTTTTCCTTCCCGGAAAGCCACTCAAGAACCGGAGCGAGAAGCAGAGCAGATAAAAACGAAGGCTAGGGAAGGGAAAATAATACAAAAAGGAAAATATTGCGGCCGACTTTCGTCGAACAATTGCTTGCAGGGATGTTACTATGTCCCTCGAAATAGCACGATGGGGCCGAAAAGGATCATTCCCCAAGCAAGGTCCGCTCGGCCCAAAAGGACGACACAAGATCGGTCGAACGTTATCGTGGACGTATTTTATGAGAAATTTACCCCCCGTAGCTACTCCCCCCAAAAACCACTTCCTGCGCAAAGGGACGGAACACGAGAACGCCAGCTGGCCACGAGAAAGGGGAGCCACGGAGGGAAACGAAGAAGAACGGGCTTGACAGTAAAATATTTTTTTGGTTCTAATTTTTGCCCCGGGTCTGTGAGCCGAGGGGTATCGGCACAGAACCAGGATCCCCTTTTTCCTGGTGGGCGTTTGGCTGTATGTGTGTGTGTATACGCGCGAGATGGGGTGACTTTTTCACCCGCCCATCGCGGTGGGTGGAAAAAAGGAAACCGACTGTAGCTAACGCTTCCGCCATATTTATGTTTCCCCACCGCCATTCCAGTTTGTTTGATCCTTTTTTTTTGTGTGTGTCGTCTCCGCAGCGCGCACGGAAAATATTGATCTTCTAACGTAATGGAAGGTGTAGGAGGTGGGTAAAAAAACATAAAACTCTCCACAAACAGCAATACAACAGCAAGGAAAAGGGAAAAAATCGTCGGAAGGAAAAAAAGGGACCGCCAATAACCGAAAGAATCACTAACCAACTTCATATCGCATCGCCAAGGGATGGGTATGGGAGGCCAGCAACAAAAAAAAAAGAAAGGAGCGTGAAGTAAAAGTAAGCTCATCGGAAGTGAACGGAAAATCCCTTTCTGTTTTTTCAGCGCTCGCTGGTTCTTATCCGGTCACCTTTTCCTTTTCTCGCCAGCAAGGACTCGCCCGGTCCTACGCCAGCGCGGAAAAAAGGACAATAAGTTCGAAGCAAGCTGCCTGTGAGGCGGGCCCGCTCCGCGAGCTTCCCTTCGCGCGTTTTATTGTTTTTCCTCATCTTTTGTCGCTGGCGTCCATTTTGCAGCAGAACAGCTCCCCGTTTACCAGCACAATCCCACCCACGCCCACACGGCACTTGGCAAAGGGCGGTTGGCAGAGCGTGGTACTGGTGCGAGATATTACATTTTATCCATACAGATGAGATTTTTATGGCAATTTTTGTTTATCGGATTGGCTGCCGGCTTCGTTTTATTTTCATGAGGGAGCCTTCTGCGACCGGGCGGGATCGATTGGACGAGCGAGCGAGCGAGCGAGCGGGATCTTGGTTTTATTTATTTGAAAATTTATTGTTTTTGATAAAAAGGCTTTCCACTTTCCTCCCGGCTTCATCCGCAGCGCCCGTGAGCGACGTTTCCGCATCCGTATTCGGGGCTTTTGCGCTTTGAGCCGTGTGGACGGGCAAAAAGGATTTGTTTTAACGATGGATAAGGAACGCGTACGCTCAGCCAATGGTACGGTTGATGAGGGGCGGGCTAAGGTCCTCGGAAGCCGAAAAGGGAAACGGTGTTACGATTTTTATCGCGGCTTAAGATTTACGTCACGCAAACTTGAGATGGAGCACGTGCATGTTCAAAATTTTATAATAATGTTGGGGGAATATTCGAGAGCTACGTTTTCCGATAATACAAACATTCTTACCATTTCGAAGCTGCTCAAAAGCAATGGAAAGATGTCAGTATAACCTGCAATACGATATGTGCTACAAAAAGCATATTGTACACGTTGCGCAAAAATCTTTTCGCCTTCGTCTACCAAAAAGAAGCATCTTTCTCCCGGTAATAAATTTGGTTACGGGAGATGCAAATGTGTTTAAAATTGTAATAAATTGCCTGCAATATTTGGCCAATTGTTGGTCACACTCCACACCCTATGGCAACTTTGCATGGAATCTACATTTCCTAGCGCATGGCCCTACGAGGGGTTGTTAATCTCGGTATCGATACCAGTCTCCTACCGAAAGTGAATCGTGAATAGAAAACGACAAAGGGAGCCGCAATACCTTCGAAGGAGAGACAAAGAGCAAACAACATGGTCGGAATAATCGAGTTTCTCATATTTTCAGGCACTTTTTTCATTTCCGTTTATGGCTGCCGGTAGAATATCCTCTTCGGAACGCACAAGGACATCATAAAACTGATCAACACGATCCGGTACTTAATTTAATGAAATTTAAATAATTGAATCTTTCCAAACGCGTCCTGTTACGGTTGTTTTCATGGTGGATTTGACCTTTTATTAATATGTTGAGCCTTCCCCTTCCCGTTCGACGGGCGAGCGACAAATAATTTACGGTTTTTAGCTGCCTCCCGTGAAACGCTGGTGTACGTTTCGAAGCGGCGTGGCGAAATATTTAAATTTGCCGCACGTGAAATGAATACGGTGACGGTGAATGCGTTGTGCGATCAGGAGGAAAATTGAATTTGCATGGAAGGAAGGAGCTGCCACCTAAAGCTGCCGTAGAAAATCCAGAAAATCCAGCAAATCTTCCTTCGGGATCTTCTAATGGCAGGCAGAAAGCGGACAGGGTACATTTGACTACTTGCAGTTAATAATCCGTGTCCTTGATTCCATCGGCCGAGGAAGATCTGCTGCGCCGATGAGATGTAATGGCGTATAATTTAAGTTGAGTGGTTTTAGAATAACGCACTCGTTGAACGCTTTCCCGAGACGGACTGGAGCTATGAATAGCTCTTGGTATACCTAACCAATATCCGGTGCAAACTCCGGTGTTGAGCTCTGGGAGAATCACTTCAGCAAGTGCAAAACAAGATAAGGACCGGTACGGGAGCACAAAAGCATGTTTATACATTGTTCCATTCTTCTCACAAATGTGTACATTTTTTCCGAATTAAATTGCCACCGGTTCCATCGACCCTTAATCGGTGGGCAATATTTTATTTATATTGCTGCTCATATTTCTTCGCCCTTTGCCACCAGCCGCGCGCGCGCATTGTCCGAAATCACGATGCATTTTTCGTCACTTGTACAGTCTCGCGCCTGTTTGGTGTGCTTCCGTGATCACACATCTCGCGGGACCTTGGCGGTTTCGGAGAACACCGGCCCTTCTGGGCACTGTCATTCAAACCGATCGGAATCGGCCCGCGGCCCAATAAAACAAAATAACACAAAATGGAAACGGAATCGCGTTCAAAAGTGTCGCGGCAGTCGAGGTGCTAAAAGAGATAGGAAGAAATGCGATGCAGGCAAGCAAAAAAGCACCCGGCCATCCTTAACACTAACCGAAGTGCTGTCGGGATGGTTCCAAGAGCGGTATTCCTTTTTTGTGCAGCCTCACAGCACTTCGGACACCAGTTTCGGTGTCAGTTCCGATCGCCGTTCTACAACGGTGGGCTGTGTTGCGGCACGGGCCCGGACGGAGTGTTGGTATATATTCACACTGTATTTATAAATTTATAATTTAAAAAATGCTCAGGTGTTCAAGGAAATATTGAAAGCATAAAAGCGTCCCGACTGCATCGGGCTGAGTCTGTTCTGGGCTGGGATACCCTGATTTTTGTTCACCACGTTCTGGTTCTGGCGTGGCGTGCATCAAAGGAGTTTTCTGCTTCCTGTCTTTGCGGTCGTACGGTGGGTCCGTTGGTCGAGCCAGACAGAGTGGCATTATTTTATCCGGCTTTCCTGCGGGTCTTACTGCTGCTCCCGTGTCCCAAGTGCAGACGGTGCACGATTCAACGTCAAAATATTTCCCCGGTGTTGGTGGGGATCCTTTCGTGCCGTGCCGGCAGACGGCCCGATCTTGGGTTGGAAATTTTTGAAAGATACCACCGACGACCGTTCCAGATCCACCCCGAAGATATTGATAATTCAATGAGCAGCCGCGATTTCTCCTCGGAAACCGAGACGAAGGAACGGAGTCCAGGAGCGACCGAATAGTCGCATCGCTTTCATTTGATTTCGATGTCCCTTTGATCATCGACAAATTCCGTCCGGTTTCCGGAAAAGGGAATCAATAATTCTTTCTACCACTTAAAATTGATGTGAATCAAAATTTTCTCCCGTCCCGCTTCGGGGAACACGAG
Source organism: Anopheles nili (assembly GCF_943737925.1). Classification (NCBI taxonomy): domain Eukaryota; kingdom Metazoa; phylum Arthropoda; class Insecta; order Diptera; family Culicidae; genus Anopheles; species Anopheles nili. The sequence continues at coordinate 956,666 of NC_071292.1, forward strand.
ATTCGGGGCGAGAGCGCTCGAATGAAAAGGGACCGCTCGCGGGTCGGACTCCCGTCGACGGACGAACGCAAAAAGGACCGTTTCCAGCACGGTGTTTTGTGTGCGAGGTTTGTGGCGTGACAGCTTTTACACAATCCTTTACCGGAGGAAGAGTTCCCCTTCGACTAGAGTCCCGCCCGATCGCAAGGACGCATTTCGGGGAAGCCGTGTAGCGATGTCGCCGTGCTGTCTCAGCGGAACCGAGACACCGAACTTTGGCCAAACAAACATAAAGCGGTCGCCGTTGAGCATCGACCACGTGTTGACATACTCGACTGCTTGAGGATTTCTTTCTTAGGTATTCAATTATGCACGAGCTCTCTGCCAGCCTCTTATGAAATGGAAGTGGCACTTTTTTGTCGATTCCCTTCATTTTTGGTCTTTTTGGGGTTCTGCTATGCAGTGGGCGGGTTGTGATGCTCTTCGAGAAGAAGCGTGTCGGAGATTGATCGTGATCAAAACAGTGTTGAAATGCCACAAAAGTGAAATCAAATCAAGCGAAAGCCACTGCAGTTACCACAGTTAAATATCGGGTATGAAATTAACAACCTATCAAACAAAGCTATAACAGAGATTTCTAGATATTAGAGCAATGCTAGAGACACAGCGGTTATAGAGCAAAAGGCCATTCCATCTGATCCGTAGCCTCTGGCTTAAAACCTCTGCTAACCCAGACAACATTTTCGCTAGAAATAAGATAACGCCGTGTTAGATCGATTCGGACAGCCCTGTGTAATTAGGCAGGCAAAAATTAGGGACATTCCTCGGACGCCGTTGGTCCCAAATGAATACATCCAGGCCCATGTGTGCTCGCAGTTAGCATCACCGATATGGCAACGCCATATCGACGCTTAGGAATCGGCAACCGAAAGGCAATCAATTTTACGTCATGATTTATTCAGTAATTATCCCTGGATAGAACAAACCGGTAATGTCCCGTTGCCTGACTCACTTGACCCTTCAGCATTCAGTATTGTCTTTCCATGGTACCACGCATAACCTCGACCGTGGTCGGTCAGGATACGGATGCGGAATTACATGCGTTCAGAGGGTGCCAGGCTGTCGGAGAACGGTCAGTCCGCCGGGGCTCATGTGGTGATTCTCTTTGATGCTGGGGAAAGTTCGCCTAAAGTGCATTAGTTTCATACATATTTTATTACAAATTTATATCAATAAATGCATACCAATGCAGGGAACCAATTCGGAGCCACTGAAGCCGAATGACCAAACAGGCTTTATTTGATTTCACTATCAGCAGCAACTTCGAGCATCAGCTCGATGCAATGGAGTGGGTCAGCTTTTTAGCCAAATGCCCAAACGCCTGTCATCAATGGTAATCTCGAGAGGATAACGGGCCCATTTTTTGGCTGGTCCATCTAATCACAGGCAACATACCCTGTCGGAAAAGAATGATAATTGAAAATATATTTGCAATGTTCCCATTTCGGCAAGGGTCTTCGCCGAAACCAGGGCAGCCCCTTACTGTAACGAGATTGAAAACTCAGCGAGGAAAAAAAACTGAACGACACTTCACACAATTCTGTCCGCATGCGTGTGCGACAAATGTATCGAAAAGGAAGGTAAATATATCTTTTCAGATATGTTCCGGCGTCCTTTATTAATGTTTACTCTATTTTGTCACAGTGTTTCATTTCTATTGTACATCCCTGCCGCTGGTTGAGCACGGGGTTTTGTCGACCTGAGAATGTGGATTTCGATCACGGGCCAGAGTTCGAGTTTCGGAGCGCATTTTCGCCAGTGACGAATAGTAGCTGGTTCTTGCTTTGTTGTCACCGTCCCCTGTTTGTCACTATCGTCATCATCATCACCATCATCGGCGTTGCAGGCTGCTGCGGAGGTTCTCCCTTTTAAATCCGTAACAGGTCGTCGAGCAGGACGGTTACGTTCCGGTGAGAGACTTCGTTACTCGGTTATCAAATAATAGAACCCATTGCGTGCGCATTGAGGTCGCTCGTTTGCGCTAAAAGAGTAGGCCTCGCCGTAACTGTGGCAGAAAAAATGATCCAACAACAGCGGGAAAGCGATACGTTCAGGAGAATCACAGATGCGGCAACGCTACGGGTATCATAGGCCAGTGTTGGTGGCCGGAGCGGCTACAGAAATGACATCTGTCAAATGAATTAAGTGTGAAATTATAAACAACTTATTGAGGCGATAGCGTCACTGGAGGACTATTCTCCCGGGAATGAAAAAGGACGCCATTGAAGGGTGTTTGGGACATGCTGTGTAGGGGGCTCAAGACCCTGTGTCCTCGCGACGGAAGCGAATGCAAACACCTGCCAAAGGTATGCTGGCATCACTACTACGCAGAATGTAATTATTTGCAAATTTATGTACGAACTTAAAATCGCCTGTTCGAGGATGCCGAAAACACACTTTTTTGCGCCTGATGCGCAGGATATAGACTCCATATTTGCGTGTGTGTGTGTGTGCGTGCGTGACTGCACGCATGTATCCTTAAACGCGGCAACATAGGCCGCATCGCCACAGAGGCTAACGCGCGCCCAGACGAAAGAAGATTTATTGTTTGAGTAGTGTGAAAATAATCTGTTGGGAAAATAGATGGAAAAACGGAGGAAAATGCGACAGTTTCTCTAGCGTGACTGGCACGCAGCGTGCGGGCCGCCCGAGAGGGGGAACATGAAAAATGAGTGGTGAGGAAATTAAAAGGATAATGTAAACATTTAATCAAATCAGTCAACCGAGCGAACGGAGACGCGGATGAACGATGGAAAAAAGCGACCGGCGCTGGTAGCGTAGCGGGGTTGGTATTTATGAAACGGACGAAACGCAGTTCATAAACGCGGAGCTTAAGCTGATCACTGGGGAAAATGCGACGCGTTTGGAGGATGGTTCGCAGTACGGTGTATCAATTTCCATCGTGCGCCATCACGCCTTTGCCAAAGGGATGATAAACCTGTGAACCGGAACCGGATGAGGCATATGTTTACCGGTGGGGCTTAGTGCAACCCGATGCCACATGGAGGAAGAATTGACACGCTCTGCCAATGTGCGAGAACAGAGATACGAAGCTGGTGGTCGATACGCGCCATGGTAGCTTGATAATATGACGTAATGAAGCGATCGATCTCAGCAAATAAGGGTAGGGGTTAGAAACAGCACGGCAAAGCCATTTGCAATATGGATTCATGCCCAATCGTACCATTTGGATGAACGAAGATTCTGCTCTACTCGAGGTTTTTATTTAAAAATTGTGTTCTTTTCGGAAAGTCGGAATTGATGACTTACGAAAGAATTTGTCGAGTTGGTGTTCGCTTTGTTCCTTGTATATTGAATGGAACTCACAATACCAGCTGTGTGAGAGCTCCTTGAAGAACCGCTATCTTAAGGGTGGCTTTTAAAAAGCAATTTATGCATGCCTTGGAAGGTTACAAAAAAGGCTTGAGCCCCAGTAATCAGTCACGGGAGTTTTTTGGGCAACCGGTTTCCACTATCGCAGTTCGTGAGGGGATCTGAAGAACTCACACAAAAAACAAAAATTTAAACAAAAAACCGCGGACAAAAGCTAATGAGTACTCGGAGGCTGGGCCAGCTAAATTTCGCTGGAGGTGAACGATCTTTGACGCTCTTAAGTAACAGGTGCAAAAAAAGGGAAGAAATTAGCCAAGAAGTAGAACAGCAGAACGGGTATCTCATGAACGGTGTTCTCAACTGGTTCTTGAGGCAGAGTAACCGGTTTAGGTGACGCTATATTCCGTTCTTAAGCCCAGTTTTGCAGGGATCAGAACAGTTTCAGCTATTCTGCAGTGAAGATCGTGAAGAGGAGCGCCGCAAACAATTGAAGTGTAGTTGAACAAACTGATCCACGGTTGTGCAATGGGTGAAAAGGTGTCACAGTTACTATGGGTGGCTCTGACGCTGCATTTCAGTTCGTGGATTTGTGCAGCATTTCTAGATAAAACAATGCTCAAGAATCTAGCCGGGTTGCTGGCAGACGTGAATGACATAGACTATGGAAATCCTCAGCTACGCCAGACGTACGATTACGTGATCGTTGGTGCGGGTCCTGCAGGATGTGTGCTGGCCAATCGGCTAACGGAGGATCCGTCAGTGTCGGTGTTGTTGCTGGAAATCGGTGTAGGTGAACGACCTGCCTTTTCGGACCCGGCCATGCTTGGTCCGATGTTGATGGGGTCGGGTTATAGCTTCGGGTACTTCACGAAACCACAGAAGTACGGATGTCTCGGGCTGAAAGAACGCAAGTGTAGCTGGACCCACGGTCGAGGCGTGGGAGGATCATCGATCATCAACAACATCATCTTTACCCGTGGAAACCGACGTGATTTCGACAACTGGGCTCGAGCTGGCATGGAAGGTTGGAGCTGGGATGAAGTTCTTCCGTACTACAAGAAGATCGAACGGGCCAACATAAAGGGCTTTGACGATAATGGCGCCCACGGGAAGCAAGGACGTGTGTCCGTGGAAGATTGTCCGTTTCGATCGGAAGTCTCCAAGGCGTTTGTTGCAAGTGCTCAGGAAGCTGGTTATCCGTATCTGGACTACAACGCGGGTGGAGATCTGGGAGTGTCATTCTTGCAGGCACTCTCCAAGGACGGACACCGAGTGACGGGGGGAAACTCCTACCTGAAGGATATAAAGGATCGTCCGAATCTGCACATTTCGACTCGATCTTGGGCCACAGAGGTCCTCTTCAATGAAGGTAAGGCACATGGTGATAGAGCGGGGCTCTTTTGATCTCGTTTTTGACCAACGCTCTCAATCCATTTAGATAAGACAGAGGCACGCGGTGTCCGGTTCACGAAGAACAAGCGCTACCACACGGTTAGGGCCCGAAGAGAGTTGATTCTATCAGCTGGAGCTTTTGAAACTCCAAAATTGCTCATGAACTCAGGGGTAGGGCCAGCGGCCCACCTGAAAGAGCACGGTATCCCGCTGGTACAGGATCTTCCAGTGGGTCGTCGAGTGTACGAGCACGGGGGATTGTTTGGACCGATCTTCATCGTGCAGAATGTCTCTCACGCGGAGCGAAACTTGCTCAGTCTAGAGCAGGTTGTCACACTGGACGAGATATTGCGCTTCCGCAACGGAACCGGTCCGTTGACGACGAACTCGATCGAGAGCCTGCTGTACGTGAAGTCACCCGTCGCTTCCAACCCAGACCCAGGTATGCCCGACGTAGAGGTAATGCAATCGTTCACCTCGCTCAGCTTTGACTCGTCGTACGGAACACGTGTCGCCTACAATCTGCCTGATGCGCTCGTGCGCGATTACTTCGATCCGCTTGTCGGCACGCGCAACTTCATGTTCCTTCCGATGCTCCTTAAGACGCACACCGTCGGTCGCGTTGAGTTGAAATCGCGCAATCCGTTCCACCACCCCGTCTTCCAGTATCAATACTTTGAGGACGACCGTGATGTGGAGGCGTTGTTGTATTCTATCAAAGAAGTACTGCGTATTGCGCAAGCGGGACCACTGCAGCGTATGGGCATCGAGCAGTACACGCGGCCAGTGCCAGGATGCGAACATCTGACGTTTAATTCGGACGACTACTGGCGCTGTCATGTGCGTGTCCTGACGACTACGTTCCAGCATCAGGTGGCAACCTGCCGTATGGGTCCTCCCGGAGATCCGGATGCGGTCGTCGATCCTAGATTGCGTGTACGAGGCATCGGGCGACTACGCGTGGTCGATGTGGGCATCATTCCGGAACCACCGAGCGCTCACACCAACGCCATGAGCTATCTGATAGGCGAGAAAGCTGCCGATATGATTAAGGAAGATAATAGGGTTAGGTTTTGAGCTGGTGCACCGCCAGAATGCATGTGGTGTTGGGTGGATGGTGGTGTTTGGGTTGAATACAGATTAGGATATTGTCGTAGACTGACGCGCATAACCTTGCAATGTGTTCGCGTTTATTAGTGAGTTTCGCAATAAAATTTATTCCTCCTCGACCGGTGCTCTACTGGCATGCTGATTCCCATGAATGTCCGAAACGAATCCTATCAAAAAGCAAAAAAAAAAACGGTTCAAATGCTGCTGGTAACAAATAAAACAAAAAAGGTACAGTTGGGATCACCGATGAGAACGTGAATTCTAAATTGCCTACGTTCACTCCATTGAGAATGTCATATGCCCTGAGGCCACCGAAATTGTCCCCAATTCGCGAGTCTGAAGGTCAGCGTATGGGAGCCTCGTTTCGCCATGTCTCACACATTTCATGCCGTGGCTCAATTGTGTGTTGGATCGTTCGGTGGATCAACGCCGCGAACGGTATTGGGGCGTTCCATTTGTAGTCAGGAACGTCCGTTTTTATGATTTTTCTTATAAACGGGAAATTTATCGAATCCCTCATTCCAGTCACAGCCGCATACGCAGCCGGAGGACTGTAGAGGGACAAAACAAAATAAAGAGAAGAAAGTGAATGATAGGCTGAGGGACGGGGACGAATGGGGTGGACAAATCCAGCGAGGTGTTGAAGCGCTTGACGTTTCGGAAACGCTAAGAGAATATCAAAAAAGCGCTTCCCCGTTCTTCATTGGCTTTTCGCTGCTCTTCCTGGGGGCCAGTTCGTGAAGAGGTATGCACGGTATGAAGAAATCATAGGAGAAGGTTCGTCGCTTGACGAAATTTATTAGCTAATATATTCAAAAGCTCCCATGAGAACAAATAAACCGATGGCCTGCTTGACGGCCAACTGCTCCGACGTGTGTGACAATCGTCAATCAAACCGCGCGTTGAGTAACGTTCCCACCGTTTAAGGAAGGAAAGCCATCGTCGCTGGGAACGGACGACCGGCCGGCCGGCTTGCCCGGAAAGGAACTTAATTATTTTGAGGAACTATCGTGCTTTGAAGCCCCGGTTTGACGAGATTATCGGCATTGATGCGATTTTTATTGGAATCTAATATTACAGTGGAGTCGATGCGATCGTTCGCGGCGAAGTAGTTGCTCAACGATCACGCTGAAGCAGCCAACGGTGGGGTTTTTGGAAGGTGTTACAGCGAAAAAAAATGTTATCCTAGTGGAGAATAGTGAAGGGCGGGCTGGTGGGACAATAGTAAAAACCCAATAACATAACTACCCAATACTGATGCCTGGCTGGCTCGGATCCATCGGATAAAGTGATCACCGCTGAAAAACGGCCAAGATGGATACGGACGATTGGGCGATTGGTAGGGTCGGCTTGTGACGTGACCTTACGGTGGGAAAACCTTGATAACGGAGTTTCTCACATTGCTAATGGATCCATTGCCCAATGGAAGTGGCACTGGGTGAAATCTCTTCGATACGTTATGAACTAACGCTAAAAGTTCGGTAATTAAATTTGAGGATTTCCACGAACATGCCGGATGGTTGACGCCTGGAATCGTGTGACCACAATCCAAGGGTCGTGAGAGTTTTACTCTGTTGGAATCTGCTTGGAATATCTGCTGTAAATTATCTGCAATAGGTACCATAAAAGAATCGTTAAAAAGAAAACAGCACAATATCTGAGTTTCTAGCACAGTGTCTTGCTTCTTCAAAGAGCCCAATAAACGGTAGTTTTTTTTTGCTAAAAATCAAACACAAAAATCCATTGGAACACTCAAAATGTAACCACGATCTTTCTTTATAAATCACATCCCATGTGATCAAAGTTACCTAGCGACTGGTATTAGAGTTTGGAAGACATTTCCTTCTGTCAATCTCGAGAAGTTTGGGGAGGAAAACGATGAACGGTCAAAGGCAAGTGGCAAGGAACGAGCGCTTTCATGCCAGAAAAGAGGTGGAACTTTAGCCCGATTAGGTGTGACGGGTAAAGAAATTAATCTTATCACTTGCGAGAAGAAATTTATGCATGTTCATTTTCGCTCCGGTTTCGGGTGCAATTTTGCGAGGCATCGTGGTAAACTTCAGGCCAGTTCCGTTGGCCAGAACGGTAGCGGCATGTGCAGTCAACAAGCATGAAATTAAAATTTTGCTGCAGTTCTGCTGGCGAAAACTTTGCTGCTCATGCTGGTCTCCAGGAGGACGCCGGTGGCCCTGTCGAAATGGGATAAGTTTTATTCTTACGAAGACGACACTTTAATTATTACATTCAAAGTGCTTTTTGCGAAAAGTTTCTTCTCTCAGCCGGGGCCTAGCAGGCGATCGGTTACGGCTGTTTGCTTTTTCAGAGCTGACAAAATAATGTGCGCCAAAATTTGTGTTCTCAGCCGTTTTCAGTAGGCGAGTGCATCCGGCAGTGCAAGGTAGCTGCGAGCTCGCCCCGTTACAGGTTCGCTTCGAAGGCTTCTCATTTCGTTCTCATGCCGCTACACTTTGCTGGACGCTTTGTGCATTTGATCAGTCAAAAACGGAAACAAAAACCGGAGTCGACTTTCTTGGCGTACCCTTCGGCTGATTCCGGTGCCCAACTGCCTGAATGGAGCGTCCTTGAAGCACCATTGGCATACAGCGCTGCGAGACGCACCAAACAGAATCCCTTCTAGCGCTATCCGTCTGGAGGAGAGAGAACCATGCGAACGAGGATCGCGGCAATCACGTGCTGGCAAAAATGATCACCACTTTCGTTTTCGTACGCTTTTGAAACCGTCAACCGTTATTATAAATATTATAAAATCATTATCATATCAAACGCTGGGAGGCACAGAGATGCACCATCCGAACAGAAATGACTGGCGTAAAATGTATAATTATATTTGAAATACAAAACTCAGACGGACATTTAACAGGCTTCGGTAGACGCCAAAGCGTAAATTTGGCTAGCCGAAACATGTCACAGTTAATATTACAGGATGAGCAGCAAGACAGTGACAAGCTGCGTCAGTAATTTCTGCTGGAGCCGGAAAACTTGCCTTCTAAGCTCATGACACATTTCGTTGTTAGAAACAAAACCAAGGCCAATCAAAACTACACCGTGATCTAGATACATGGACGTGGGGTTGAATAAACATAATTGATTTGGAAGAGATAATCATATGCAGGAGAAATGCTATTTAATTACCTACAAACAATGTCTACACGTTCGTTATCTCGATGGGAGCAAAACGAACAAAACGGTGTCGAATTCTCGACTGCCAGCAAATTATGAAGATTTTAATTATGCATTATTGCAATTTGATGGCACGGGTGATAAAAAAAGACGCTTTCACATGAGCTTTGGGGCGTGCGAATAACCGTTCGAGTGTTAATAATGCAGCTAAGCACGCACTTACAAGCTACACAAGCACACGACGGAAAGGGCTGCCAGCGTTCCATTCACACGTCAACTCGTTAAGTCGTGATCGTTTTATTGATAATTTAGCAACGGAGCGTTTTAAATTTTGGAGCGGATGGATGCGTTTTCCTTTGTAGGGGGAAGTGTACGATTTTCCCCTGGGGGCTTCGTAAAACTTATATTCGAGACGAAAGAAGGTTTCCAAGTGCTTCCGGCAATTATCAATTCTTTTAAAGACTCCGTCTGGAAAAGGGCACTGAACATTTGTGCCGCATTGGCTTTCTATAGAGCTGTCCCTACTTCGTTTCGCAGTCTTTACGTGGAGGCGTATGTGCCATGAAACAAAGGGATCTGGCTCGAAACATGAACATTTGCACCCTTTGTTTTACAATGCCTATGTCTTTTCGGACCATGCGAGTGTATTTAATTCGGTAATCATTTTCTAGTCCAATGAAATTTGCCTGCACACAAAGATGGGCCTTTTGCGATGAGATAATTGAAGGCTCCTGTTACCAGGGATCGGATTGAACAGAAGTCACCATTCAAACTTGCCTACTCGAAGAGTGGTCCATCGTGGAAAAGGGTGAAGGAAAACGCCTCATCCGAGGCCCATCCCCAGGCGAAGAAGATCTTGATTTGGCGGACTTTAGCCTGACATCGGAGTAACCGAGAAAGAATGTTAACCTTACTGGTTAACCTTTCGCGGTTGTTGTCGCGGCTCCTTCCAAAGGGAGCCTCTTGTTCCTTGACCTCAAGCTGAAACCCCAAAATTGCTCTTCAAAGTGGGTGAATTATTTGACAGCTGGAGCGGAGTGGCAAGCCGTGTTTTGTTATTGTTTATACGCATTTTCCACTCTGTCTTGCCTTCTCTTCTGCGTCTGCTCTCAACGCACCTTCTCGAGAGCGCGTAGACGCGGTGCCACGAGGACAAATCGTCGACGACCCCCTGTCAGAGTGCTGCCCTCGGGGTGGAAAACCCAGTGAAAATTGCCCGACGCGTGACGCGTGGCCACGCTTCCCAACGCACATGGTTCACTGCGGCGAGCGGTGCCGTCGCGGACGTCAAAATGACACATATGAGCGACGTCGGCTCTAACGCGGACGCCGGGAGTGTGTTACTAAATCAAAAATAGTAAACAATATACCCACAACCGCGCGGCGACGCAGCATATGGTGTCTGCGCTCGGGTGGACGGCGGCATGTGCATTGTGTCTGGGTCCCGGCTGGGATCTATGCTTCTTCTCGTTCTTCTCTAATAATAGCACGAGAGAGGGAGACGATCGGACGCAGGGAAGCATACGGGAAAGTGCACGTTTTCCCGGTGACCGAGGAAAATCCGCTGGGAGCGGTTACGATTACCAGCAGCGAGCGGGAACTGAAAGGAGCGTATTTATACTTCGCTCCACGCTATTGCTGCTTTCGTCCCGGTGTCGACTTTCGATTATTATAAAATGCCATAACTGTCGCTAATGGGGCAACGCGAAGGAACCGAGGAAACCAGGAAACGCAAATGGAGGTGGTACAGAGCAAATGAAAAAAGAAGGTAAATGATTCTCCCCCTTCGATCAATGCGTCTTTGTTGCACTGAAATGCGGCTGTTACATGGCAAGATGCCTTTTTCCCGGCGAATTATGTTGCGATGAAATATGCCCGACATTAGCACAACGCGCACTAGTCATGGCCTACTGGGTTGGTAAACAAATATTGCTCGCGCCGGCAGTGAGTAAATGAGGCTAATAAAAAACATGCCACGACACGCGTTTTCATAGCGCACGCCGTGAATGTTTCGACACGCAACATAATTATCAACATCATTTTCCATCCCCACTCCCGGATACTCCATCAGTCGATCGTTAAGAGGTTCTATTAAATCGTTTAGCGTCGCGATCCTCGGCATCGGGTCCCATTTGATCGCCCATTGGGTTGCCCTCGTGCGGCAAAACATCTTTGGTGTTATGATTGATGATATTCAGCTGTCATGCGTGACAGCCTTACACGCATCCGAACACGCACGGAAAAGTCCCGCGCAGACGGTGGGGCAGAGACCACGTTCGTTGCGTTTTCGATCGTTTTTGTGCCCCTGCTCATTGGCGGTACGACCGAACGAGTGAACGTTTAGAACGGACGGGTTGTCATACCGACGGAGCAACTGAAAGGGTTCCAGCTTAAGATGTAAATTAAGAAAGTCATAATAATAATCGATTGGATTAGCTCTGTGAGTACCGCTGGTGCCCTCGGAAATCCCTCGTCTGAAGGCGTCTCCTTGGCAACCGCGCCATGGCGTGACACGGTGGCACCGACATGACATCCGGACCCGATCCTCGGCCCGGGTAAGCTATATGTTTTGGTTGTTTCGTTTTATCTCATGTTGCCACTAACGCTCCACGCCAACAAAGCATATCGTCCACGGTGTGAAAACCGAGCAGAAACGGAACACGAACGGATGGATTATTGTTTTCATCAGCAGCCATCATCGGACTAATTTTCTTCGACTCATTTTTCCGCACAGCATCCCGACACGGTGTCGGCTTTTATGAGGAGCGATATTTCATTTCGTAAACTCGCACTGTAAAGGGTGACACATCGCTCGCCCCCGTCACCGACGAGAAGCCCGATTTTATTTGTTTTTAGTTTTCTGGCAAGAAGGTCGATCGCGTTGGCCTGCGCGCGTTGGTAACGAATCCGCGATCACGAAACGCCCCACGAGACCTCGAATGTTTTCCATTTCCGACCCCGGGCGGCGAGGAGGTCGGAAATAGATTTATGGATATTTAACCGGGTGTCTATTAGTCAATTTTGTGACGCTCTTTAGGCCGGAAAGATTTTCCATCCGCTCGGCGCTTGGCCGCTGACAGCTGGTTGCTTGGAGAAAAGTCGTAAAATTTGAAACTTTTGATGGTTCGATGTCAGCAGCGCCGCGCTCTGAGGTGTGATCGTTTTTCGTCTTTACTTTTTATGGCTTTATGGGCGGACCTCGGGCGGGTGGCAGATGTTGAACAATATATAGAGCTACGTGTTAGCCTCCTTTACACTGCATGTTGGCTACCATTTGCAGCTCGTTCCCAAATGGAACCATAAAGTGCATCGGACTATTTTCATTTACGACCTGAAGGGGATGCTTGCCGGAGCTGATTGGAAAGAAAAAAGGATACCTTGTTTAAATTAATTTACATTTTTCCGGGCCGAACTTGTCTTTCAGTTGTATTGATTGCGTGAAAATAGTTGACGAAACAGTTTTTCTGTGTGCAAATCGCTCGAGGTAGCAACATTGTAAATAGCTGGCGCTTTACAGCGACACACCTTAACGGTTTTTGTGTCGTTTAAATCGATTGCAAAATAAAAGTTCTTCCATCAATTTCCCTCCACCCGTTTTTAATCGAACCGAGAGTCGATTCGAGTGAGCATGCACGAGAATTTGCTTTCATAATATGGAAAGCTGCCGTTTTTTTCCATATGTGTCGCTTATCGCGGATTATAGGACTCTCCGCGTGTTCGTATTCAGAAGGTTTTTCGTATGGTTGAAATGGAAAACCCCTTGGGCTACGGTTTGCTACAGCATGGCACGTGAAGAGGGGATCAACTCGTGGAAAAAAGCTTGCAAAGTTTATCAATTACTTTTGTGGTTTTACACAGCGTGCAAAAAAACTTTTGTTGTTCAGTTTTTTTTCAAAGTATCAGTTCAGTGTGTTAAACTTTGAGCATCTAAATTGAGTGAGATAAGGAAAGAAATAGGATCGATTTTCTTTGGTGAATTTTTTAAAACGTCTCACATCTGTAAACATATAGCGCTTTAGCTCTGTCTCATAGCATTTCTTCCAGCTTTATGACAGCATAAACTGCGATCCCAATTTGAACAAAGTGGAAATGTGTCAAATGTAATGCTGTTTTCGTTCTCATCTTGCTCACCCTTGGACTCTGTCACTCTCTGGCGGCAGCAACGCTATTACCAGCGAGGATATGCCTGTTTCCTCAGACCTCCCGCTTAAGGATCCCGCAGGCTCATCTTTCGCATCTCACTTTATTATCTTAACGAAAGCGGACCCCACCGTCCTCCGCTGCGGGGTCATGTAATATTCCGCTCAGAGGCGTGTCTAAACTATTATATCATATCATATTTTATACCTTTCGGTACATAAGTGCCCCCAAAGGAAGCGAAATTCATTCCACCTACACACCTGCATCCCGAACTCACACAACGGCGTGCCGCTCGGGAGAAAAATGTCGATGCAATTTCTCGTCCAAAGAACGACTGCTCTTTCTCTCGAGCTGGTGGTGGTCTCGATGGCGAAAATGCCCGCCCGAGAGATTGCTCTCGTAAGCATTCCGAGATATGACGGGTATGCTTTGGCGTCCAAATGACACGGCTCATGCCAGGCGCGTCTTCGGCTGTGGTTTAGGATGTCGATCTCCCAGGGAAGGTCAGGATGGTTGGTTGGGCAGCCGTCAAATTGTTGACTATTCAGCAATGTTTATGTTCCCACCAGTACAGCAAGGACCTTCGATGGACGCCAACAAAGCGCCCTGGTCTGGCCAGGTGAATCGTCTCAGCTACTCAGCTGGGCGCCCACGTTCGCATATATACACACGCCATGTGCTCCACCACAAACACACGCCATTTGGGGTGGTAAAGGAAGCGAAAAGGAATTCTTACGACCACGACCGAAATGAGCGGTCGGACTTCTATGTGCACCGTAAGCGAGGTGGCCAAAAGAACGGAAAAAGCATCCGTTCCCGCTATAACAGACACACACTCGCCAAATCATTTCCCGGGCGCCCTCCCACTCTGGGACTCCGTGGACTCGCAGGGGCACCCGGACAGAGGAACCAATGTACAAATATAATAACTATCCTGCGACCGTGCGCCAGGACCTTGCCCTCGGCCAGCGAGCCGCCGAGAAGCGAACGCTCGAAAGAAATGTATCCATAAAATCTCCCTCTCGCGGCCCGTCGTACCGTCCCGAAGGGTCTGCCGAATCGGAAACGGAACAGCATATATGAAAAACATAAATCACATTCCGGCGCAGGCGCACGCGTGTCGTCACGATTTCTAACCACCATCTTTTCTGCGGCGGGAGAGTCCTTCCAGCCGGCCACGACGACGCGAAATTCCCGTTGCTGACTCGTCCTTTTCGCTCCTGCACGGAAAAGAGTGGGAGAGGGATGGAGGAGGGAAGGGACGAAGCAGAGAGAGGTGCAACGACGCAGAAGAAGCCGAGGGAACAGGAGAATTTTATTGAATATGATGAAAATTTGTTGCGCTTTGCGAAGTGCGCAAGTGGGGTGGTGTGTTTTTCCCTTCGCTTCCGGGCGTTTTCCGTTTCCGAGGCCAGGATTTCCGCGCCCCCAGGAGCGGCTGTCGGTCTGGCAGGATCGTGGGCCGACGATGCCTCTCGCTCTCTCGTGCATCCGACTGCGCTGGTGTGCGTGTGTTTATTCAACGGCATATGAAGTTATGACGTCTCCCCGTTTTTGCCAGCGCGATGCTCAAGTGCGAATGTGGTTTGCTCGGGGTGCTTTTTATTTGGGGTGGTTTTCGGACTACCGACGGCGTGTTCTTCGACGTGTGGGTGAAGCGAACGCGTTGGATGCTGATAAAAAAGTCAAAATGGAGAATTTGGGATGGTTCTTTTTCTACTTCTGGCCCCGGGAAAATTCTGAAGACCACGCCGAGCTAACAGGGCTGAGTCTTATCTGAGACAACCCACCCATGGGTTATGGCTGCTTCCATTATTTGTTCAAAATTATTGCACTATTAAACGAACGGGTCGACATTGTATTTTCCCAAATTAGAGTCGGGCCTTGTTCGAAGGCGTGTGAGTCGGAAAATTAGTTCCAATGATACAAACATTCCCGCGAAGCCAACTGCAGAGGAATGTTAACCGCTTAAACTCAACCCCAACGAGCGCCGGTGCTAAATTATGAGCATTTATTGATGGGCAGGATTGATCCCGGGGCCCATCTTGACCGTAGGTGCGTGACAAAATCGGATTGCCGCAAGCTACGTGAAGGTTTGAGGATTCGGATGGCATTCCTCCATCGCATGGCCGCCCGAACGGCTGTTATTACAGGGAAAATCCATCGGATAGTGGGCCAACCGTTGTCAGCCTGTCATCAAATGGGGATTCCTTCCGTCGAGGCTCGTTGAGGTGACGGTTGCGTTGAACAATTTTCCAACCCAGCAGGCGGTGATTTCCATTTCCAGCCCGAAAACAATCTGTCAGGCGACCGTAAATACATAAACAAGCGCCCCTTTCGCCCGGCTTTTCTCCCCATTTCCACCGTTCAATCCCAGCGTACCACTATCACGAACCCTGGCGTGTGTCGCGGGGGAAAGTTTTTATTTTTGTACGCCAGAACGCGACCGGTCTGAGCCGCCTTTAGCCAAATTCAAACAAGTCGTTCCGAAACGGCTGCCCACCAGGGTGAAGGGAAATCAAAATCATCGTCGAACGAAGGACATTTTGTGTGGTGATTCACATATTGCACAGGGAAATCGGATTCGGAATCGAGCAATGGCCGCTCCATCAGTCTGTGCCGCGTTCTCCCAGAACATGCATGATTATGCTCGCGTACTCTAAATGCTGCCACTCGTGCAACGCTGAGGATTTTCCCATTTGGTGGAAAACTAATAGTACTACTCGGTGAGAGCTAAAGAGCATTTAAAGACCACTCGGAAAGCCACGGCGATGGGGATGGCGATGACGACGACACGTTTTCCCGAAAATGAAGATATTAACGCCGCGATGCCCTCACGCCACGCGATAACACATAATTTAGAAATATTTGGAATTTCATTCCTGACACTTTCTACAGCCATCGCGCTCCCTGGTTCCCTTTTTGGTCTGGCAGGGATCTAATAGGATTCTGTGACTTCCATAAACGCTCTGGGATGTAGCGTTTTCTTCCCGCACCAATCGCTGCCCGCGGTGGAATTCCATCACGCAGGAGCATCTTGTTTGGGTCTGTGACCCCGTGGCTGGACGGGACATTCCTCCAACTGCGGGGCCATTTGCGGTGGGTACTGGTTTCCTAAAAATAAGCAAAAATTAAAAACCAATAATAATTTTGTACGCTACTTTAGAAAGCGTCACTCGGATTCGGCGACCCGAGACCGCTGGCGGTAGGTTTTGTTTGGACAGCCGACCTGAATATTGGGAGAGAAAGGGAGCGCAAGTGCCAGTGAAAGCCTTAAATGAGGATGCATTTAAAAATAGCAGACGATTTATTGATGCACAGTCGGAACAGCTGTGCGACGTACGCCAAAGGGCCAGCCCGCTGACGGGCCAGAGGGATATGAGGAAAAATAATACTCGGGGAAGATCACATTACTCGCGTAAGTCATTCCGCTTTGGCTTGCAGACCCATTGTAAAATTGCTCCCGTTCTCTTGGTTAATCGTTCGATTGATTGTTCTACGCCTATCACAGCTCGGGAGGGGAATTCTTGAACTCCAGGTTTGTGTTACAGGAATGCCATTACAACCATGACTGTATGAACGAATGTGATATGAAAATTTGGTTTTCATTTACCATTATCAATGCCTCATTTTTCGTATTTCCTTCCGAACGCTAGCGATTCCAAGAACTCCCGAGAACGCTTCGAGAAACTCATCAACGCACTGCAAGGGAAACTCTGCATCCCTCTTCTTACAGCTAGCCGGAACAGGCGTATTGAAACGGGGGTGACTTTCTTTTTGACAGATTTATAATAATTTTGGTGAAAAATTCTTCCGGGCGCGTGCTGGGGGCTTTTGTCTAATAATAACAATCACCGGAGCTGGGAAGTTGCCGCAGAAGCGAGCTTCAGTGGCTGGGGAGGAGTTCAGGAGGGCAACGAATAGGGTCCACAGGCATTAGCCCAGAGTTTGCAGCGAAAAATGCTGCTAGTTGGCCATAAATGTCACTGTCGACTCCTTTTCGATTCCCCATGGCAAGCCGGTGATTTATTGCGAGCTAGCTCAGGCTTAGCACCACACACACCGTAGGTCACAACCACACGGGAAGGGCATCTTTTGTGTAAAACTTTGCGTCAAAGACAACCATTTAAACTTAAATTTGAGCGCAGCAACGTTTACGTAGCAAAATGGAACATGTGCCACCGGCGTCGGCCCATCGATTGGTCCATTTGCGATACTCATTAAAGCGCAAGTGATTAGAACCGACCGAAAACCCAACGATTGCTGAGCCTAGGGGTCGCCGGGATCGAGCTGCCATTAATGTGCCCCCAGTCGACGGCTTCCGGACCATCGCAGTGCTACGGTGTTGCGCACTCTGTTGCGATTCATTTGACGTAACAATTTTGTGATGGGCTGGTTAATAGAGGAACACAAGGGAACTCGCGTGAACCCATGTACATGTAAACGAGTAGAAGTTTCGGTGGGCTTGGAACTAGCAACAGCAAGAGGGTAGTGCAACAAACGTGCGTCCACCTGAGTTCAATGTTGTTTCCATTTTATTAGATGCCTAGAATTGATCACAACTGTGCAACCATGCCCAAGGGCTGTATGCCATGAAAACAATCCTTTGCCTGATGTGAGGCTCCCCAAAGGGGGCGCCGGGATGGATGGTGGAAAGGAATTTATTTTGATTGATTTAAATAAATTCAAAACAAAAACGGAACCCCACCGTATCATTGAATATCGATCAGGGTGCTGTCAATCTGGTTGTGAAACTAGCGCACGCTGCCCGATGGAAGGAGCAACCGATGCTCCTGGGAACCGCGTGTGGGGCGTACGACAACATTGCAAATGGAAAGCAGATTAATGTATGATCACAAACAAACACATATTTTCATGCTGCGCGAGCATAGAGCGGGCGTGAGAGCAATGGAGAGGTATGGGCCGAATGGGGTGGGGAAAAAAAGAACACAAACAAACACATCGGTAGCAAAACTAAATTTAATTGAACGAGATTAAATGCAATTCGTCCATCAGCGTGTTCGCTTATTGAATTTGCGAGGTTTGAGGCGGAATGAGGACTCCCACCGGGAGAAGAGGGCGGGGATTGTACGAGTGATTGAATGTATTGTATGTATAGATTTCAGCAGATATTTCCGATATCCGTCGATGTGTAATCCGCAGTCGTATGGATGTGTTTTTGATGCATTTGTC
Organism: Anopheles nili; assembly: GCF_943737925.1. Classification (NCBI taxonomy): domain Eukaryota; kingdom Metazoa; phylum Arthropoda; class Insecta; order Diptera; family Culicidae; genus Anopheles; species Anopheles nili. The sequence goes on from NC_071292.1 coordinate 975,014, forward strand.
CAGATGCCGCTGGGTTGCGCTTAGAAAGCGTGCATTCGACAGCGAGTGTGTGGAGCGAGTTGTGGAGGAGGGTGTTGGTGAGGTCAAAATTCCCCAGAATAACAATTTCAACTACTTCTCTAATCATTCGCGATCGTACTGGTATGTGGAAAAAGATTACGTTGAATTCCGCATTCTGCGAGGTGGTGCACACATTTTGCGAATTGACATGAAAGACCAAGCTACCTTTGAAGATGCGTATCCATGCGTGGGGTGGATGATATTGACCTAACGTAGCATAATCCAATTGTGAACGAGCGGGCTAACAGCGACATTTTCTAAAGCAATCTTGTTCCATCATCCAAGAGGAAAAGAGTCATGGCGAGCTTTGACGTGTAGCTGCTTGCTGTGTATACATCATATTTGATGGCCTCGCAAATCATTCACCGTTGGGATATGAAGAGAATGCAGGTGTACAAAAAAAACCCTCTCAGCGATTGGGTATTCTCGGGAATGAGTGGCAATTCATCATCACAAACGGTTGAGCTATTTATTCCGAACGATACACAGCAACGCTGTTCGCAAAAAATGCGAAATGAAAAATGTAAACCCACTGCTGTTACTAGCCCCTTATCGCACCAGCAAGGATAAAAATAAGCCAAAAAGGACCTCCAACATACAAAATTGGTAGGAATTTATGATTTTCTGTACAGTTGAGTTTGCAATTTATCGCTTGCACCCACCCCTGGCGTATCCTCTCACGGGGTAGTTAATCGCTGAATCTGACCATATGAATGAAAACGATAAAAAGAATAAAGGACGAATGTGGCCAAACGGTTTTGCTCTCTTACTGTGGGATGCATCCTCTTTATCGTTTACGGCAGCCAAACGAACCGTGGTCCCCTGGATAGCCGTAGCGAGGGATTCGGCTCAGCCTCGCAAAAGGACTATGGCAGGACTAAACGTTCCTTGTTGACCCTACGTATACGAGGATATTAAGTCGACTTTCGAAACGCAAAGGACCAAATGGTATAAAAAATTAGGTAGATCACATCCTAGAAGTTTTTTCAAAAATTTTTTTTGAGAATAAAAGTGTTGTTGTTGTGATATCTTGTTTAATCGAATTTATGATCAAATTAATCAATCCATATCATGTTGCATATAATTGTCTAAGTATATCTAAGTATTTTAAAAAGTGCCCCTAATTTCTGCCAAAAGAGCATCTATGCCACTTCATCATAGATTACATTTCATCCGGTTGCCTAGCAGCCGGAAAAAGCCCATCAGTAATCAGTACGTACTGTATGGTGGGAAGGTGCTCCATTCCACTATGGCCGTTGCTTGGGTTGTGCTAAAGCATTCACTTCTATCTATGCCCTGAGAAGGGTACAGGCGTCCGGGAACGGACCGACGGCACCGGAAAGGGACGCCATACGCCGGGGCACGTTCCACGTTACCTCCCATTGATGGTTTGGACGCTGGCTACACCAAAGCGTAAGACACGGATGCTCCGTTGGGTCAAGCTATCACCTACAGCAAACGCACAGGACTCGTAGGTGATTGTGTGTGTGTGTGTGTGTGTGTGTGAGAGAGAGAGAGAGCGACGGCAAGTGGCGTTTGTCCGGCGTACAAGGATACACTGTACTAGTATTAGTGATACCTTGGACACCATCGAAGAAGGCACTGGTCAGTTGGATCGTTGGGGGAAAACGATGAACCCAACGTAAGCGAATCCTCCTTCCATTCCTGTTTGCCGCAAAGAGCGCGCGCGCGCGAGCATGTGTGTGTTTTCCAAGCGCATCAGCAGGAAAGAGTGGCCTTCGCTTCCTGCGTGAAAGGACCCGAGCGAGACAAGACGATTGTGATAAATTTAATACATACTTTAGCGAATATCACGTCTCGAGATGGTCAAGCGGCGAACGAGCACAGCATGGCCGTTCAGAACCCATGTCGTCCTTTTCCCCATCGAGCGAACCCATTGTGTAGCGAAAACTGACCATTTTCTCCGTCATAAGGATGCGCCGTTGTATGACGTGATTTACTACGATATCTTTTTGGGGCTCCCATTTCGCACTTGGCCGTTGGGGTTCTGTTCTTTTGCGCGTCCTTTTGTCGACACACACGCACACGTACACCCAAACAGGATTCGGACTGTTACATATGAAAATGTGTATTATAACCTCCCAATTTGGGAGACTTGGATTCATTTTCCTCGTTTCGAACGGTAACAAAATGGATTTTCCAAGGAGTGTGTTATTTTTCGCTTGCTTCATTTATTTCCTTTCCATCGAGCGGTGGTTCTGAGAAAGCACTCACAATGGAACAATATCCTGGAGCGTTTGGGGGCAGAAAAAGGACACCGACTCACCGGAATGGGAGGCTGGAGGAGTCAATAAATATTTTATTCACTCGAAATCCCGCCGGACATTACCGACTAGCCCGCCGGTGGCCGCCCAGGTTTTTCCGGCGCGGGCCCAGGACGAAACTTTCCAATCGGTTCACAATTCACCGCTGACCATCGGGTGTGTGTTCTTCCGCTCGGACACGGGCACATTCGGCCGAAGCCCGGGGCGTCCCGAGGGTCTACTATCCTGGGGACCGCAAGAGGATGAAATATGGCTCCGAATCCATCGTGCCGTGCGGGTGCAGAAGCACTTTTGTAAAGTCGACGAAGAAACGCTGCACCGGGAGCACCGAACACAAAGAAGCTGGCGGTTGGCTCTGATTTACGGTCGAAGGTGGCCGTTTGGGTACGGTGGAGTGGTGTAGGGGGACGACCGAGCAGTGGAAAAAATACTTTCCAATCGAATTTCCACTTCATAGTTTCGCTTCTGTAAAGTGGAACGGTTTCTAGCTGTATCCGGCGAAGATGACCATGGCTGCTTGGTTGGTGGCGGAAGAAGGTACGCAAAGGGCCAGCGGCAAATGGCAAAACGGAACGGATGCGGAATTCCCAGGCAAAGTTATTGGAAGTTATTTATTATCGGAATTTTCGGTGTTTTTGAAAATAACTCACCGAACGAGGCGCGCTCGAAGCCCTCAAGGTACGCCCGCTGGTGCAGAAATCGAACAGTTGCCACGTGGGTGGAGACTGGGAAAGGATAGGGCGTTGGGTGCAGCGACGTAGAATCGAATGGAATTTCAATTTTGAAATTGATTTCGATTCAAACGGGAAAATGTTTGAGTCATCTTCATCTTCCACGCGACCAGAGAAGCTCGATCGCGGCCATGATCACCTTTGGTGGGTGCTAAGGAAAGTGGGTGGAAACCCTTCCATTCGAGACCATTCAAACGCTGCTCAATGCTGACACGAGGCCAGGACACGAGGTATGCGAGCAAAATGGGTCCTTCCCGAAGGCATTCCCGGCCCCCGGGCGTCACGGGCACATAGTTTCGGGTGCAAATTCCCTTCGGACCCGGCGAACATCTGTATGAATTAAATTTAATCAACAAGTCAAGGTGCCATTATCGTCATATCGCGGTGTTAAGTAACGTAACAAGGCATGTACCGCGTGCATATCGCGCTGCGAGCAGGCAGCCCTTTAAAACCAGAGCCAGGATCGGAGCCGATTATGACTTTATTAAAATGTGCGCCCGACCCTAAGCGGCTGATTCAATTTCCACACCCGACGATTATTTAGACACGCATTTTAAGTTTATTTTCCAATTTTCCCGGGTCGGGCAGAATTTGTCATCTCCGCCGACGGGCGCGGGAGCGGATTTATTTACTTACACTCCAGGGCCCAGCGAGCGTGGCATTAAATGTCTCGAAGGATTTGGGCGCCCTCCGAGCAGCCCGACCTTCACGACTCAGATTAGTCACTTACTTTATCAAAAACGGATTTCTGCCCGGCGAATGGTGCCTCTAGCGGCACAGTGAAAAGGGCCTGGGCCGCGCAGGACGCAAAGTGACAATCCCTCTGGGCATACATAATTCACACATTTATTTTTTATGCACCCATCGACCCGCCGGACGGATCGGCCCCTTCCATCTGGCCCGGCAGCGTAAGTGGGTTCCGCTGGTGTGACTTTTCTCTCTCTTTCTCGCCCTGCGTGGTGAGTTTTCCGGCTCGAAAGAACCCTCCGGGTGGTGACAACAACTTGCACAAATTAATAAAACATATTCTTTCCACGGGATTTTTCCACTGCAAGCCGTGTCGGACACTGCCACGATACGCTTGTTAGTTTTAATGTTGATATTACTTCGTCCGGGCGTCCGGAAGCGATTTTTTCACACTTGCCATTGTTTCGCGCGAGGGGACCGGCGTTTTCCTGCCAGCCTGAGTTGACGAGGGGAGGACCCGAGCGCACAAGCACCATCCCTAGCAGGACGCACTGTATCGATTCCATTGTGTTTATGACAACACGCGCATAAATCACATCTGTCATGACGCGCAAAACATCCCTCGTTTCGGCAGGGTCCTTGGGTCATTACCTCGGGCTAAAACAAGCAACACCGGCACCGTGAATAATGAAATTTGAACGTTCGCTGCTGCTTGTCAAATATATGGCCCGGGAGGTCGTGTGTGTTTTTTTCTGTGCTGGGCCAATTTTTCACATTCCTAACTAGACAAAACAATCGACATGGCGGCAACAATGCTCGCTCGAGATGACGAAGCGCCATGCGATCGCGAGACCGCATCGATAAGATGGAACATACGGCCCAAGACGTCGCCGTCAGCATGTTGTGACCCGTGATGGATCGGGGGTTTAAAATAAAAAAAAAACCTTAATTTGATGATCATGAATCTTGGCCGGTAAACGACTTTGGTCGGATGGTGAGCAACGTAAATGCGGAATATTATATTTTTATGATGTCGCTGCGTCCGGGCTCCGGTGGAGCCGTGTCCCGGGAAGCGCCATATAAATTAAACTTTTATCAGCTCATAATGTTGACAACGGCGCCTCCGACCGACGCCACATTGCGTGAGGCCTCTGCCCGGACCTTCATTTGTCATTATCGTTTATTTATCTCGCTCTCAGGCGAATCCTTGCGCTAGGCATGCGTCTACCTGGAGTGGGATGAAAGGATAAACCAACCTGGCCTACGCTGTGCAAATGGCGCAACCCAGCGAGTCCTGTCTCCGAGGATGCATCCTTTTTCGGTTGGAATGCGTGCGTGTGCATGCAGCGATGCCGGCAGGAACCGAAACGTCACATAATTTATGAGACGTCCATACGCTCCCTCGTCGAGCCTGGGCCCATGGTTTCGGTCCCGTGATTGCTGCTGCCAAGCGTGGACGGGATTGAAACACTTGTCCTTTCCCAAAACGCCACTCACACACACACACGCACACGCACACGAAGGCAGGACATGGAGTTTACATTTTTCTATTACCAGCGTCTGTTTGTTGGCTTACCTCTGTTCGTTATTTGTCTCCTTCTGCATCCTCCCGTAATTCCTGAAACGAAGAACAAGCACCGTATGTGCTTCGATGACGAACCGGCATCATGAATGGAGGATGACGGAGATAAACTTATAAATTATGGATTCCGGTTCGTGTTTTTATTTGTTTTTACTAAAAATTGATATGAAAAGGGACAGTTTGGGACATCGTCTCGTTTTACGTTTCGCCTGTGTTTCCGTAACGTGATGATTCAGCCATGGAAAAACTTTTTTGTTGATCTTGCAGGGCGTTTTTAGGACCGCTGCCCAGCGACACATGGGTAGGCTTCCGTAAGGTGGTGTCGAACCTGCCGTTCCAGACCTGGGTGCAGTGCTACTGTTGATGGAACACTTGCCCCACCAGTACAATGGCACTATTTCACACAAGTGCGTGCCCTCAATCCATCAAATCGACATAATCGACCAAGTGGACATGAATCGTCGCTTCGTAACGTATAATCGTCGTCATCGAGCCGTCGTGCAGAATGTCAAATAAATCGTTACAATGCTCATTAATTTAATGTATGAATCTTTAATCAACGCCCTTCGATGGCCCTCGAGATGGTCCACTTCAAGTGGCTCGAGTGGCAGCGGCACTCAAGCAAAATTGTGCGTCGCGAAGGGTGGGAGAAATTTTTCTTCTCAAGTGTCCTGGTCGCGTCTTCCAATTGCGGGGCAGGAAGCGCATTCGAGGGGTGATCTAATTTTGTCGAGGTTTCCACCGTTCCCCAGAGACCACGGGGTTGCAATCTGAGATCTGCGGTGTTATGGTCAATAATGGATGCAACAACACGTTGGATGAAAAAGAGAACTTTATAGAAAACTATACTGAATTTTTTACAACATTCCAACTGAATGTCATGGGTTTAATCTTTCGATCATTGAGGCTACACATTAATGCATCGGAATGATATGTTCCAATTTGAGAAAAATAGTGTTATAAATTACACGATTGCTAGTCCTTGCAAATCTTGTGTTCGATGACCCTCGCGCTTGTATGAGCAAGCGCAAACAATCGGTCATCAAAAACAACGATGCGAAATAAAATTCCCTCGGAGCCGCTAAATGGAACCAAAAATCGCTTCTTGCAATGCCCCTGGCGTAAGGAGCAGCAGCAAAACTTTTCTCGATGAATGATCCTGACCGGAGAAACTTCGATTCTTGCTAAGTCGTACGCAAGAAGCGCTTTGTTCTTCCAAAATCCATCGATGGGAGAACGAATATATATACCGTATCTTTCCGCCTGGATGGCATCGATTTCTTATTGTGTTTTCCATCCACCCAAACATTTGCTTGCACCAATAAACTCCTCCATCCCGAGATGAAGCTCTGATTTGATGAAAAATAGATCGCTATCCCGGCTGAATAATCACCGGAAATCCGGCAGATATGCACTCCCTTCAGTAATAACTCCCGCAGAAACCGTCCGTCGTCGAACTCGTTGGGGTCGCTTCAGGTCGCTAACTCATCCGCAAAGCAAACAACCGCCGTCGCCCGGGGGTATCTCGGAAGTCGTCCTCGGCGGGTGCGCCTAATCCTCGTGCCCCACTAAGGGTTGCCGTTTGTCTGGAAATTGTTTCCGGCAGCCGTGGACCTCCTGCCGGGGCAATTTTCATATTTTAATACGAAATAAATCGCCGATGATCATAACTCCAGCCCCGACACGCACGTTCCGTAAACAAACAGGCGGGAAGTGCGACCCCTTTTTCGGGAAACGGCAAACAAAACGGCCGCATCGACCGGAAGCGACCGGGAGGGTGGCCCAGGACGATGACGTGCCGAACGACGCCAGCAAGTGGGCAATAAATGAAATATTTCCCCGGCGATGACGTGCGCCCCGATCGGCATCCATTTTTTGACGTTAACGCCTACACGTTTCGGGGTTGGTAATTGGCCACGTGCGCCCGAAGAAAGCCAACCGTTTGCCCCATAACACGCTCGGGTCTGGCAAGCGGACAGGAATTCCTAACCCACCGGATGGAATGCACTCCTTCTCGTTGGCACAAGCGTTAGGAAACAGGAAGAGGGCATCTTTGAGCGTCGGCTCGAAGCTGCTGTCGATGCGCGAGCGGGAAATAAAAATGAAAAATGTTGCCTCGAACACAAACACCCGACTCGGGAAAACGGGAAAAACACAACAGGGCTGTTGACAGGCTGTCGGAGGGGAACGAAAGTCGGTTTTCCGAAGTGCCATGTCCTGCAGCGCACGCATGTGGCAAAATATGACCAACTAGCGGGAAGGACCTGCGGGCAGGACCACTCCGGATGGAGCTCCTGTGTCGATTAAAACCACTCAAATGCAGTAATAAAATAATCACATTTTGACGACCCTTTTAAAAAAAACGCTTTATTTTCGAGCGCCGCTAAAGAAGGGTAAACATAATGTTGAAGCTCTCGACTAAGGGCATAGCGAGGTAACAGTGGTTCAGTTCTCTCAAGGGAATCGATAGGACTGCCAGTAGCTTCGAATTTGTCATCGGCCCAACGGGATGACGCGTCCGGGGTATTGGAAGGGAATGCTTTTCAATATTTTCATATGTCCCGACTAAACCAGGTTGGGTTTACCTTAACTGCAGCACGATGTACGATGCTGGAAAACGCGGCTCATTGCAAGGTATTGATTTCATTTTCAAAAAACCCCAATAACAAGGCTCGCCTCGCGTGCATCGTGTAAGGGATGATTTTTTCTCCCTTTTTTCGCGTTCAACGAACTCATTGAATCATGAGGTGCGCAGAAAGAAAAAAAAACCTCAACCCCCAACGGCCTCTGACACGATCGCTTAGACTTCGTTTCAGTTTCCGGCACACGGAGTAATGCTTAATTTTGTCTCGCATTGAAAAGGGCAGGAAAAAAAGTGGCACCTTCTTATGCAACGGAGCGGTCGCTTCGATTCAGGTCTCGCGATGGAGGAAAAAATCCATCTCCAGATTGACAAAAACTTGGGGCGAAAAATCGAACCCCGAATCGAATTGGATTGCGCTGGACGAATTCCATGTGTCCATCGGAGCTCGTGTGCTTAGGTTGAGCAATGGACGCCAAACGGACAGCGGACCTGATCGAGCCTAAACCAACCTTCTCGTCGAGGGAGGCCTGGGAAGAGAGAAAAAAGCAACCCTCCGGCAGCTGAACTGCCTGAATTCCAACGTGAACAGTGTGGCCTCTTGGAGGTCGGAAACCACGGGGCATTTGACTGGCCAACACCGCGAAAGACATGTCCCTCGGTTCGAGTCCCGAGGCGAGTGTTCCGACGGGTAGGAAAAACGGCCGCCAGGAAAGAAAACCTGTATGTTAATAATCGTTACACGTTTTGAGGCATTTTTCAATCTATTTCACTTCCTGTTTATTATTATTTAGTTCCATTCAATAAAGATTTTCTATGTGTATACAAATCAATTTCGTTCTCTCTCTTTCGCTCTCTGGCGGCCGTTTCCTTGCGCCCTTCGTCTCGAGCATGGAACTTCACACCTTGCGCGTTGCCAATCGGATCAGGCGTGCGATCGTGGTTCTGTTTTACGATCCGTGGGGAGATGCAAAATGTGTTTTGTCGATGATGTCGAAACCGATTTATTTCGATTCATTGTACACGTGTACGTGTGGGTGTGCGGGCGTATCGGTGTGTGCCGGAGATGGAGATGAATGAATACGTTCCTCGAGAGTGTGCCCTTTCCTGTACAACCCAGCGTCCCGTTTTGTCACGGAAAAGGTAAAGGGGCAGCGTGCGGACGTTGCAGGGTCGGGGTTTCAATCACTCGACTTCGTAACGTGGCTGGGTCGAGAGTGAGAGAGCATCATGCCGGAACGTGAATGAAGCGAGTCCAACTAAGCATCAGCATAAGTAATATGTAAGGCTAGTGAAAACCCGCACAACTTAAAGAAGCTCGCGATAGACAACCGTACGGAGGACAGACCCCAAGGATGACAAATAAAATAACGAATGGCACAGCAAAAAGCCACACCTTCACAATCGGCCAGAAAATGGAAAAAGCTTTAACTGTTCTTCTTGCCACCATCATTAAGTTTTCCACCCGCCTGGTTCCCGAGCTGCTCTTTTTCACAGCCGATGTTTCGACCCGAGCTCATTAACGGAAACGAAGCGATCAGCCATGATGAATTTGACGTTAATCATGCGGACAAAACGCATTTCCCATTCGAGCAAGCAAGATTGGATTGTGTTCATTGTTCGACTTGCACTTCGCGCTACTTGTGTTTTTTTTTCTGGTACTCTTCCTTCGTGCCAATTGAACAACCAGGCTTGCCCGAGCGGATATCATAAGACAAGAAATGTGTTTTGGAAAATTCACCATAACCACCCCCGGGCTCGGTATGACGGTTTCTGCAAATGGTCCAAAGTACGAACGAGCAAATTATCGAAAAGCAACTGCTGTCGGTCTTGGTGGATCTCGGCAGCAGGGCGCACGGTCCTGGGCGCCGCATTTTGATGCGTCCTTGGTCGGCGGACGCGATGGATAAATAGTTCTAGCTCCTGCGCCAGCTGTCAGAGCACCCACACGGCATTGCCACAGACACTGAGCAGAACAGCTCCCTCGCGCTCGATTCCCACTAAATCATTAAGTCTCGCATCTCGGACGGAAAATTGGAGGAAAACCGTACCAAAAGAAAGCGCCCAAGGGCCTGGTGGGGGGACTGCCGGAATTGCTGGAAAAGCGGTACGGAGACAACGAACGACTGGCAAATGGCAAACGCTGCCACTGCCTTCGGGGAAGGCCAGCTTGGCCGGAGAAAACTGGCGGCACACGAGATGGTGGAAATAAAATATAATTAAGGCCGAATGTGGGTGATTTACGATAAAACATAAAGATAGATAATATCGTAATTATTTACCGAGAAATTGGAGCATTACCCCAGCGGGACCCCTTCGGCAACGACGGTGGGTGGGAAATGGAAAACTCTGGCTGGCGAGAGACGCGCACGGATCGATAGACACCTTGGCGGAGACTAATGGATGCCGTTAGTCTCCGGGAATCAAGCGATGCAGAATTATTAAAATTGTATCAGCGTAATTACACGAGCAGAGCTCATCGGTGGTCCAGGACGGTGAGAGCAGCTATGGGGTGAGTTTGTGCCACACCTGAATAATTCCCAGTATCGTAAATCATTCGGAAGTTGTTCATTACCTGGAATTAATCATCATTTGCATTGCCGATTTCGCCGAGGGATCGTTTCGAGGAGCTTCGGTGTGTTTGTGTGAGTACTAATCCGCGCGGTGGGCTGTTGAAGGATTCGAGTGTTGGTAATTAGTAAATCGTAGTATCACTTTCGCTTCACCGTCGGGTGGAAATGACCATCTCCGAGGGTTGATGAATGCACCGTTGGGTGTTCTGGTGTTGGAAGCCGATGATACTGCGGAATGTATTGAGCGCACGTCAAGCGGTAAATCGCGTTCATTTCAATTTCATAATACAACACCTCCCCTCGGACGCGAATGGCATTGGCAATCACGCCGATGTTCCTCCAAATCCTGCGATCAATCAAACCCCTAATTCTTCGCATCGCTCGACCGCACGCTCACATTCGCTGGCCACCGCAGGAGACGTCGACTTCGGAAGCCTTAAGGCCGAGCGAGAAGATAAGCCGTCCGTGCCGGAAGGAGGCTTCGCATGAGCACTCTAGGGCCCTGGTATCAATTTGCCACAATTTTCCCCCAAACCTCGAGCGAGCCGTGCGTTACCACCGGGTCAGATTTCATATGGCACTGGCGCAGGCGGCAGCAGTTAATTGAATAAGTGACAAATTATGTACATAAGTTGGATCAAATTTCTAATCCATCCGCCGAGGTACTTGCGCACAAAGACGCCCGTGAGAGAGGATGCGCTGTTTATTCGCTTCCCATTTCAGTGACTGCCGGTGAAATATAGGATTCACAGTCGATTTCTTCGTATGCCCTGGGAAGTCGACGCCTACGTGGCTGTAGGAAGCGAAGTTCCAATCGAAGGATGCCATTGGTGGCGTTTACATTTGAGAAAATCATCAATTAGCCGTGTGGCCTCGCTCACGATGACGTGGTGGAAAAAAGTGGAAATCGAAGGGCTGCCTCCCACGTTAAGAGCCCTCCGGCGGTTCGATCCCTAATTCCGGAATGCAGCAGGGATACGTTTCGAAGCCCAAATTCCGGTAACCAAAATGACCTTTTCACTCACTAGCTCGCGTTGGCGCTAGGACTTACGCTTGATCGAGCAGGGTCTCGAGCTGGAACTCGGAAAAACGGAACGAAACCTCATTTCCGACCGCAGGAAGCGCTGTGTAACGCTAGTAGCCGCGCCCGATTCGTTCAGGCAAACGAACATAAACGAAAATTAATAAAAATCTTTTTGACTAATGCGATAAATTACACATTTCTGCTTCGGTCTCGCTGCCGAAACCCGCAGCACCTGCCGACCAGCCACCCCGGCGTATCGGCGGCTACAGTTAGGTGCCGATTGGAGCTATGTGCACGCTCAACAGAACGGCCAGTCCATGTTCGCTCAAGTGTAGAACCCGGTTCCGGGGCTCGATCTGCCCTCAGCAGCGGCTCCTACATTCCTTCGAGCGCGCCCGGGGCTCTGTTTGAGAAATGCCGACTATTTTGGCCCTCCTTGAGGTGGAGATGCTCCCGCAGCCACGGGATCTTGCCTCGGGAAGCTTCCCCAACTCGATCGCTCGCTCGACCGAACAATGGCGCTGCGTGGAAGTGTGTGTGTGTGTATGTGCGCACGCGGGATTTTCGGTTTTATGAATGAGTCGTTGAAGCATGATTTGATTTTTTCCCTCGATCCACTCCCATGCGCCGGAGGCTTCACCGAGACTCCCCAAGCATGGCGAAAGCATGAGAGTTTCATTCACGCGATCTTAAGCGCTTGAGATGGGATTGCTGGCCGCTTCGGTATGTAGAGAAAATTGGTCGTCGATTGGTCACAGCCGAAGGTTTTTCCTCTCCATTGCTCTTCATCCACATTTTCCACCTCGAAGCGCCCAACCCCCCCTACAAACACACACATACACATACTTGCCCAACCCTGCACCCCACACACGTGAGTTGAGATTGAGGTTACCGAAAAGGCAGCAAAACGAAGGCCGAGCCCAAAATCGACACCCTAACCCGTTAGCCGAGCATTCATTCAAACGGTGCCAAGAAGTACTCAATGAATCCGACCCATCAAACATCATCATCCAACGTGCGGGGCGGAGCGTTTTTTTTTATCAATGGCTGTGATGTAGAGTGACGAGCGAAAACGATGTGAAATGTTTTCATAATATTAAATTACACCAGCAGTATCGCGAAACCCGGTATCGAGCTATAATTGCGTAAATGCTGGTTTTGTTACAATGTTGCGCGAGGTGAAATAATAATAATTGAACGCTTGATGTCAATCACACTGGCAGAGCGCGTGCCTATGCTGCCTTTTGCAGCTTCAACCCCAACAGACTGATATGAATCAGAGTCGGCGCTAAAAAGCGCGGCCACGATTGCCAGAACTGCAATCAAAACCAAACCACTGAATGCAACAAATTTGCAAACATTCAACTCCAATCCCGAACCATTTGCAACGTGTCCCTGTACCCGGTTCAACCTCAAACTGATCGCAATCGACTCTACGCCATGGATCATGCCTAAAAGTCAGCATTTTTCTCGCTCTTATCCCACACATCCGAGCGTGATGGCGTATTATTTTTATTGCGCTCATTTTCCATACGACCCATCATCCGCCCAGTAGGCGTTGAAAACGGATAAAAACTCACCATAACATATTTATCCTTTACCTCCGTCGCGCTCGCTCCGCCCTCGTGGGTTCCTCGAAATGTGTAACTGTTATCAGATAGTAATTTAATGAGCACCCTCATTAAATACCCTTTTCGAGGCCAATGTTGTGCTTTTTCTCCACCTCTTTTTCTTGCGCTTTCGCCCAGTTCTGTTTGTATTTATTTCTGGTTTGGCTTCCCCTGCCTCAATCGATCAAGGGAGGTTATGGGAGCAGGGTTCGCAAAAATGCATGTTGGTGGAAATGGCCAAATAAAATGCACAACCAAAAGGAAGCAAAAAATGGGCAGGTTGCTGCGTGATACTATTTTTTTTGTGGGCCCGCTTCTTTTTGGCTTCATTGCTCCGTGCAGCCATCGTTCAGAAATGTAAAAATTGGGAATAAATAAATACATACCAACGATAACTTGCAAATGACTTCCAACTCCGCACAAGGACGATCATACCGTGGAGCCTGCGAAGGAGGTGGAGCGAATCTGGAGCATTTCGTTCTTTCTGAAATTCGCCGGGCAACCCGTTCGTGTGGTGAATGCGTTGGAATAACCGACGAAACTCCAGCCAAACGGCTTGCAGTTTAAAGTGTCATCCTGCAAAAACTCGCTGCAGTCAGCCGCGAAACGCTAAAGCGGCGATAATTTATGGACGATCATGTGCATAAACGTTTTCATTAATAAACCCCATCTTTCGCAGCGACCGAGGTAGGGCATCTGATCCGCAACGATGCCATCAGAGTTCTGGCGCGGGGGTTGCATGCAAAGTCGTGATTTGGTTGGGGATGCTATCGAAACCCGAACGTGAAATGAACCAGCAAATAAATGAACTTGCGGAATTGTCACGAAGTGAGTTGGCTACTTGTTCAAGTTTTCAGTTTCCCTTATGAAATGCTATCCATTTCGCAGGTACAACAAATTGAGAGTTTCATGTGAACAGCTTCCACGTCGCAACCACTGTGAAAGGATAGCGAGGCATGATTGACAAGGAGCATGCAAAAAGAATCGACATCCTCGGGGCAGATTGATCATGCAAATTTGTATTCGATGGTCTCGCGACATCCATACCTCCAAGAGCGTTGCAGCTGTGACAGGGGCCTATTTGGATATGATTTATCTCTGGGAGAACCTTGACGCCTCTGAGGGGTGCTTTCCACGATAGGCGTGTTTGTATTCCGAATAATAGCGGGACTCGAGTTGCGTGAAATACGACAACGCACGAGGAATCGATGGTTTTAGGTCCCCCCTGAGGGATGAAAGTGTCATTCACTGTCGTTTAAAGACGATTTTTTCTTCTTCGTTCCACGTGCTTTTACTCTGATCGGGATTTCTTTTTTAAGATTTTCACTTTTTACTATCATTTTTTCTCCCCGAACGAAACATACGATACGATGTGTGTAGTGTTTATACTTTTTTCCTGGGGATATTCTTTAGGGAAGCCACCGACAGGAATTTGATGTACGACTCCCTCTAGAATCACGGTAGAGTCAGAGAATGACATCGGAGCCAGCCTGCCAAATGATGATAATGGCCGTCCTGAGACGCATCCGCTTCACAATCGGAAGCAATCGGTCACTCATTGAATCCGGCAATATCCTGTTCAGCAAGATCCAAGGTCAGGGAATCAGCTAAACATTAGTCACTCTTTACCAGAACTTCATACCCTCTCCTTATTTGAGTTGATTTTGAGTTTGATTGTTTAAGCCTTTACTGATTATTTCAGCCAAATTTCTCAAAGAGATACCATAAATAATATTCGCAAACCAGCTTGTTTCTCGATTCAAATCAGTGAACACACCATGATTGGAATCAAAATTATGTGGTTCCAACGCAAGCATGAACTGAACAGCAGCGCGACAGTCTGATGATAAGTAACGAGAAATGGACTTCATCGCAAATGGAGTGAAAACGCTCTCTTAAGTGGCTCCTCTGGACGTATCGAAACCACGCTACACTACAAAATACCAACGAGCTGTTAAGAAATTTATGAAGCAATTCGAATAAATCATTGCTTCAGCCGCGGTTGCCTTTCGACTCCTTTCACCGAATCGCGCCAAACGAGGTTGCGGCGCTATAGAAGCGATCACATTACCCAGAGACACATGCTCTATCCCTTATTTCCGCCGACTCCAGCATTAGCAAGTTCAATATTTTATGTCAATCAGTCGCTATCATGCGTGACATATTCAAAAAACTTTATGGACGTTCCATGTTATATTTCGCTGCTATATTATTCAAATCAAATTGAATAACCTTTCCATCGTGCCACATTCGCCGGCACATGGATTTTCTCCTTGTACTCAAACGAGCTCCGGTTGTGCAGGGCACAACAGATGATCCTGTTTCGAAGCCCAGCCCGTGTCGTCGACGGAAGGTGGTCTAGCCAATTTTCTTGTTTTCCACATCTGTGTACTTGTGTGGTGAACGTGAGTGAGCGCTGTTGGTGTCCTTTTTTGTCCCGTTTCTCCTAGGAAGTACCGCAAAAAGGGGTTTTCTGGTGTGATATCCCTCCCGAAATCGTTCGCTGACTGCGGACAGACGTAACATCGGTATCATGCATGACGCGGGAAGGAATCGTTTTTATTTCATTTCATTGGAATTTGATACAGATTTTGGGGTTTCCTCTTGGCAGTGTGAATAAATATTGAATGTACTCTAGCTGAAGGCAGTGTGCGTCATATATTCTCGTGTGAGGGGCGACACTTCACAATGTATGTTCACTTGTATCCCAAAGGCTTCGTCACATTTCGTCCTCATCCAATTTTTTAGAAAATAATATTAAATTAAACATCAAATAACGTAAGTTTCTTAATAAATCTAACAGTTTGAGTCGTGCAAGATTAATGCAAACTTGTGATAGTCGTACATTTTTAGTAAAACAAACAAACTCTTAGATGCTTTATTGATTTCATTCGGAAAACAAAGAAACCCTTCCAAGCCCATTAAAAAGCATCGATGTATCTCGAACAAGGGTAGCCCTCGGTTATATTTCTTCTTTGCCAAGAAAATCCAAAACATATGACCAGTCGGGTTGGCTTTAACGGCCGGTTTCTCGGTTCGAAAGGATCCCTCCGTTCGATGTCAATGTTGCATGTTATTTATTAAAATAAACTTATTATTATTGGAACGAGGCGCGATTTGTAGATAAAAAGCAGCACCAAGCATCGTTTGCGCTGGGCGACGATCGTAAAACGTAGGACCGGAGGGAATTCGCGATCAGAAAGCGAGCGACCGACAGCAGCCTCAGACTCTGTCGACGGAGTGTGCGAGGAATGCTGGCGTTCCGAAAAAGTGCGACTAATTAAAGCTATAAAATATATTAAAAATTATGTTTGATCACTTTCCGAAGGTGAGTAAGGAAGCCATTCGTTTATCGTGCGGGTTTGTTGAGTTTGCTTTCTCATTCTTGTTTCGATTGTGGCGTGAGGTGCGATCACGTAAGTGCACGTTCCGGCACAATGGACCGCTTTAGTTAGAGGTAGTGGTCAAAATTCAGAGATAGGTCGCTATAAATATTGTAAATCTCACGTAGCCAAAAGACACGCAAACGTTGGAAGAGATAATTATTCAAACACACAACATGCAACATCGAGAGCAAGAAATGGTGGGTTAAATTTTGTGCAAACCAGCAGCAACTCTTTTTTTGTTGAATCCTGTAAAAACGTCTTCTGAACAATCGGAACTAAAACTCTTGCGAGAAAAGACGATATATTAAACCAAAGCAGAAAAGCAAATTCATTGCAGCCAATTCACCGCTTGCAAATGGCGGTTCGGAAAAAGTGTATATATCCAACGTTCGACATTCTGAGAAAGTCCATTTAGAGAGATGGAAAGGAGCACGAAAAAGAAATAATCACAAATCTTGCAACGGACAGAGACACCCCTCGCATCCCATCGCCTGTGCGAGATCACCCAAAGGTGACGATCATTTATGCAAGCTCACCGCGGAACATCATCGTTCGCTCGCGATTGGAGCGATATGCGCGCGATGGAGGTGACAAACGAAAGCATGATAGCGCGATCAATCGATTGATGTTCTGCGCTGTGGAAGATGTAGAGAGTGGGCCGGATAAGAGGAACGAAGAACCATAAAACAAACCTTCATCTGTCAGTCGCGGACGATGAGGATGCGATGACAACTGATTGCTGGATTTTCATGCCTGCGATCCTCGTTAAAGGGGTACTTGCAGTCGGCGTGAACTCCAAGCTGTCCAAACCCTTACGAGCCCTGCGGTAGCGGTGGAGCGAAAATTAAAGGCTGCCTGACATTGTCTGCCGCAGTCATGGCCGAAAATGAGCAACGGAACGGTGAGAGAGGACCCGCGAAGGGTATAAAATATTGTCGATTATGAAAAACACAAGCCCCAGCGATCGGAAAGGCCCTTCGAGCGATTTAGCCGGTAGAGAAAGGCAAGCCTCACTCGGCGAGACGGAAACTGTTGCCTCGAGAAATTTGAAGTATTATAAATCTCTTAAATCGCATCGAATGCCATCGGCCCGCTCCCGGGAAGGATGGAAAATGTCGCAACGGGTTTGATGTTGAGCCAACTGGATACCGCGCTCGCTGGCAGCAGTGGTACGCAAAAACGGGACAACAGTGCGACCGGTATCGGTAGCAGCAGCCCTTTTTGTAGCAGCAAACGAACAAAGTGTCAGAAGTGAATAAAATGTGACTAAGAATGAGCATAGTATGTCTGCCCTCTCCCGTTTGCATGTTCCGGCCCCGCGAGACCTTGCCGAATCGCACCGTTCGTCCTTGGCTGGGACGTGGATCGTCGCGGAAGCAATGACTTCGATCTGCAGCTGCACACGCAAGGAACACGGGTGCAGCAGCGGGCGCAAGGGACAAATCGAAATCGAGCGACAGAGATCGAAACAATTCCCTCGCAGAACATTCAT
This sequence comes from Anopheles nili, assembly GCF_943737925.1. Taxonomy (NCBI): domain Eukaryota; kingdom Metazoa; phylum Arthropoda; class Insecta; order Diptera; family Culicidae; genus Anopheles; species Anopheles nili. The sequence goes on from NC_071292.1 coordinate 993,025, forward strand.
CTCGTTTGCAAGTGATATATTTCTCGCCTTTTTATAGCCGGTTCGATCTTCTCGCCGGCAGCCGTTGCGAGCTCTGTTAAAAGACAATCTTTTGATTTTTCGCACGCGGGATGCGGAAAGAACGAAATCGCACGCATGCACTTTTTTTTGCTAGAGCATCCCTGAGGGAAACATGACGCATGCCAACGATCGACCGCGGCACGTTGCACATGCAGCTGCATCGGATGCGCTGTGTTTGGGAGGTCGCCACGAGGTCCTGTGGAGCGGACTACATGCAGATAACTAGAAAATATAGCCCAAAATTACAAAGAACAGAATGCTGAAGCGTAATTTATTTTTTTGAATGACATTAAAAATTTTCACAAGATTTCGTAGCTTCATTTCGTTCGAACATCTTTTTTAAGTAAACTCTTCTTGGACGATTCCAATACTTATCTGCTAGCCGTACTTCGCTGGCAGCCTCGACAGAAAGGAAATGCCCGTTTTCGGATGGCGTAAATTTTAATCATATTTTACCGTCACTGTTTTGTTTCAATATTTTGCGTCGGCATAGACGGAATTCCAACGGCGTAGTGTAGAATTTCCGAAAATTCCCTTGTTTTGGGTGTATCGTGGCGGCTGCATTTCATCCGAGGTCTGAGAGTCTTCCGAATAAAAAAAAAGGCAACTTACCCTATAGGGGGATTTAAAGTGGATAATATTTCGTTCATACTTTTCAAACCACCCTATACTATGCAATGCAAATACTATATTCTTGATATTTATGACTGAAAGACGAAAGCTATAAAGAGATCAAGAAGTGCTGTCCACCGTCAAACAATATTCGCACCACAAAGGACACTTTCCACGCAGCGCTCGGAATGTCTTAAGGTCTTGGGCGAACAGCTTCTGCAACAATCGATACGCGGAATACTCCGTGGCCCGAAATCCGGCCGAATGATCTGGTGGCGAAAAATGATTTGTGGCTGTCGGAGGACAAAGGCAGCGATGCAAAATCCTACACCGACCAGCGTTGCTACCTGTCTTCAAAGAACACCCAGCTCCTCCGGCGGACAAAGGGCCCATTCAACGACCCACAAATTCAGTAACGCTGAGTTGATGTTGCGAAAAAAATCGGCAACTCAAACGCAACCGCTGCGTGCGACATAACGCGCACGCCCCATGCTGAGAACTGATCGATGATTAACTTCCCTTTTACGGTAGATTCCCATTCAGAAGGCGAATACCCACCGAGTCCCGGAGGCGGCCAGGAACAAATCGAGGAAAACGGCCCACAGGAGGACGGATCTCCCGCGAGTCCACACATTCCCACAAGTGTTCGATGACAATTTGAAATATGAAAGCGAGAGTACCGCTAGCACCCGCCAACTGCCTCTCGAAGGCAGGCCTCAGGTTCAGGGTGCTTTTGCTGCTGTTAGTCCCGAGATTGGCGGCCAAAAACAAACAAAAATCCCATCCAAAAGGAGCATCGCGCGCGATCGCGGCCCGCGTTTCTCGGGTTTCATATTTTACCGCTTCACACTTCGCCCATTTTTCGATGACACTTTCGAAGGAGCCGGAGACTGCGGGATCGTCTTCGCTGGTATTTGCTGATCGGCCGATCGATCGGCGCGTTTGCTCTGACCACAATGGCTGAGTGGACGGTTCGGTCGTTTCTTTTTGAATATTTTAAAGCTCTAATTAAGTTTTGCCTTCTGGCCCGGGAAACCTCGAGAAGTCGAGAACGATCGAGCGATGCACCGTTCGGCGAGAATTCTTCCATTGACCATCGTTCGGAGCTGAGTGGGCTTTATCGACATCAGGACTATTAATTCTCGTAAACAGGCGAGCTGTTTATTAAATTGGCCCACGAAGGAGGAAAAAACGAGATGATTTGTAGCAAATCGTCTTCTGATGGTCTTCTGTCCCAGCATGCAGGAACGACTCCGTGACACGATCTAATCTGCCCGACCGCAGGCTTTGACGGCTCCGAGGCTAACCGATCAAGGGTATCTGTTTTCCGAGCCGTGCAGCATTTCGTAATATTCATATTCAATTAAAATTCGAAAAATTCCTGACCTTACTTTGTCGGGCATCTTGGAGACCTTTCAACGTCGCCTGGACGGTTCCGAGTGTCCGAACTCGACTTAATGAAAATTCATTCCCCGATAAGCGTTATTATGTCCGCTCGCTGCTAATCCGTAGATTGTGTCCTCCGTTGCCCAAGGGGCGTTCGAGATCGGCCTGTTCTACGGTTGAAGCTTTGGGTTGAGTTTTCTCAAATGTTCGTGAAACACTTTCCAAACAAGCGATTGGCTCGGGCCGACCCGAACCTCGATCCCCAGTTAAGCAATAATTTTGTGAAATATTTATTGAAACGCTTCCACGCTCCCATTCGGATCCATTCGGAAATATTAACAAAACGCCACACGGCAGCTCCCATAATGCCCCCGGCATCGGTCCACCCCATCAGGCAGGCTTATCAGGCCGCCGGGAATGTAGGTTGTGTAAGTTGGCGACTTCGTTGGTAGCGATTTGCATTCAAGTGAGCGCGCCTCCACTTAGCAGCCTGGTGGCCATAAAACGGCTCGAGCCTATCAATCGGGCGACGAGCGATTGGGGGCTCTCGAGGGCAACTAACAAAACACCGCGACATCCATTGCGGATATGATTTCGATAGCGCTTTTTGGAGCGATCGTGGCCCGCGAGCCCCGGACAAGATAATTAAAAATGATAATCTAAAACACTCACAAATCGACCGGGAAAATCAATATTTGTAGACTTAATGAGTGGCCCGGTAGTGTGTGACTGAGCGAGACAGCAGATCTCTGCGGAGTGACGATCAATGGATCGGTCGGCCAACCGGTAAACGACTCCTTAAACAGCGATCTGAAAGCTTCGACCTCGTGCGGCGATAAGAGCGCCGTTTCGTTAAGTAGCACCGTGTTAGCATAAAACGCGTTATATTGTCTCGCGAGCTTGGAGGCGAAAGAAAATGATGGAATATTAATATTCCCGTCCCATTGGCGGCTTTGTTGCGCAACAACCGCCTCGATCGAGCTGCGTTACGAAAGCGTAGCATCGAATGGTTTGTATCAGGTTTTTCCAGCGGAAACGCAAACCACGGGGCTGCAGGCGAACCGAGAGCGGAAAGAAACAATCATTCTTCCCACAAATCAGTGCTGAAAAATCTTCAAACATCTCAAGCGTGATCGTCGATGGAGTGCGAAGCGATCAGTTCATCAAATAGATGAACGCGAGAGCAAAGTGTTGATTCATCAAATCATTTGGAAATCAAACACTTTCCCAAAATGTGATACAGACGCCGGGTGCGCTGGCAGCCACGCGAGGTAGCGATCTTTGATGTAATCGAAATATAGGCTGAACAGCGACCGACTTATAAGGTCTGTCCGTCAAAGATCGATGTTTATGCGCCCCGCACGGGGATAAATATTTACCGAATTGGGGCGAAACTGGTGCAGGCAGGCGCGATGGTTGTGCAGTTTGCGTCTTCCGGGAGCCAAAGTGGTTCGCCCAGCGCACGGTCCCAGACGCTGATACAATCCAGATCATATTTTTATAAAAAATTACCCTTTGATTTAACACCCCAGAACCGGAGCTGAACGCGCCTTCCCGAAGGCGGCCGCAGTCGGTGTAAAATGCGTGAATAATTTAACACAATTAAATTTATCATTTGTTATAATAATTCTCGACGCTAACCGGCAATCGACATATTTATTTACCGTTTTTCCTCCGGAGCATTGCACGGTTGGGTAGTCCGATGGAAAAGCAGGCGTTCGTGTATCGATCCGGTTGGCGATTAATCTCGTTCCGGAGAGAACGACCAGCACCGGGAAATGCGGGGTTTCCAGAAGTTATTTTAATCTCCGGCGCTGGCCGTACGAAATTTGGAATTCGTAAAACCGAGTGCCGTACTGGAACGCCGACCCTCGAAACGCCAGGTAAGCCTCAGGTGGGTACTCAGGCGGGTGAAAGAAAGGAAGGCGTAAACAAGCGATGCTTCCATCGGATTGCCTCTGGCCCGTTACTACGATCTTGCTGGTTGGCGGCTACATCATGCGCGCAAAGATTAGAGACTAATTAAAACCGAAAGAATATTCCCCGAACAGCGAGAGCGCCCGAAAACGCCAGGTCGACATAAATGATGTCCAAACTCGAGGAGGGTGGATGTACAAGACACCCCAAGTCCAGACTGGGGCAGAGAATAATCGTGAACGAAGCTCGTACACGACTGTGAGGTCATATTCCTTCTCACCTGACCTTCTTTCCCGAGCCGATTGGCTCCATGTTTCCTTGTTGCCTTCGCTAAACAAACGTCGGTAAGTGGGACAAGCCGCGGAGCTGAAGAGGGCTGAGCCGGTGCACATTAATCTTGGAGAAAAAATTGTTTGAAATTTAGAAATTTGAAATTCAATTAAACCAAATTCATTACGTCAAATAAATTTGGTAGCTAAAATAAAATTCAGATAAATTACCGACACCATCCCGAGTTGTTGGAGCCATTCTCATTAAAGTCCTTTGAATCGGGTGTGAAGTAACACGGAATCGAGCGTATGGAAACTCTTGTTACAATTGGCGCCATTGCCTCCTTACACGATGTCGTTTCCACGGCAACAGACTAACACTTCGATGAGACATTCAAGTACGCGAGTGAGCCAATAGAAGCATGGTTTTCCGAGGGCAAACCTCTTTTGGTGAACTTCGCGGTTTTCGAGACATAAGTCTCAATACCCACTCGGAATGGCATTATCCTGCGGAACACCCAGCTTCGATACCGCAAAGAACCGAATGTAAGTAAACAAATAAAGATTCGTATTAAAAATAAGGGAACAATTTTCCACTCAATCTCGGCTCCAACGCGGGCTATAAAATCAGGCGCGACTGCCCTGCGCTAAAGGGACGGCCCTGGTGGCACCGACAGCCGTAGTACCTGTCTAGGGTTTGTTTATTTAGCTTGTCTCGAGTCTAGACAATTAAAAAATATTGTTACACACGCAGAGCCAGAGTGCCGAGACCCAACAACGGCTTCACTGGAGTCATCGCTCAACATGCCGACGTTCGACTGTCGTTTCCAGTGACATAAAACAAAACAGTCTCGAACGTGGCTGAAGAAGATCGTTATTCTCTGTATGCTTATCATCGCGACGGCTGTAGATCGACGCTACATTTATTTAAGCCCCTCCAAAGGCAGGCCTTATTGGACTGCCATTACTTCGGGGAATCAAATCACCGATGGTTCGCGGGAGATAAACGCAAATGCCTCGCACGGAACGCCGCGGCTGGCATAAAGCCGATCGATGAAATGGTGCAATCGGGAGGAATCTGAAATGGCGATCCTATACCGACACCTTCAAGAGCTCGGTGTGCCTTCCAATGGCGATCCGAAGCGCGAAGGCAAGAGTCAAAATATAATATTTAATGATGATTTACGGAGCGTTACGCCTATCGTACGCGTCGAAAGCGCATTCACGAACGGCTCTAACACATGACCACGCGAATGGTGGAGTTGTACGCCATCGGCTCCGTCGTTGGCGATGTGAAACCGTAGACGATATAATTCAGATAAAATATATGCACCTGAAACGAAAGAGGCACGCAGGAGTGGACGATTAACACCCGCTTCTTCGTGAGCCTCGCAAAGCCTCTGCCCGTGGAGGAGATCTCGCATTTTTCTTTACCTTCGATTCTTTTCCAGCCACGTCCCGAACGAGGTGTTGAAGTGAGTATGATATTCTACGATCGCTTGCCAACTCACAGCAGCCAAGCCCTCACCGGACCGTCCAACTGGCAGCCAGTTAAATAATTTATAATATTTTATTGAATTAGCAATCATGTTTTCAGCAAATAATTCCCAGCACACATTCCCTTGCACACGGAGGTGTGGGTGTGTTTTATGGCTTCCTGTGTCTCGCACGGCATGGTACTAGCAGTGAACATCGTGACCATGGTTGCTTTTGACTGTCCTCTATCATTAGCTTCAATCGTCAACCGTTTTGATCGAGAGGATCACACAAATATGCGTTGGCGAATTCGCAGCTGTCGACCCGTTCCCAGGGTTTCAAATTTTCCGACCCATCCGATCACGGCGTTGCTAAGTCCCGGATTCGTTTGACGTCCCGAAAAAAAAACTGCTCAAGCGCTCGATGGTCAGGTTGTGTTCATTCATTCTCATCGCACGAAAGCGAGATATTGAAGTCGATCACTTCATTCACAATTCAAAACCCGCAGTTCGCCCCAGCGCTCAAAACCCGTTCCAGCGGCGGCGAAAGTATTCGATTCATAACTTTACGGCTAACCCCTGCCGTGAGATGAAGCGCTACCGTTTCTATGCGTGCTAGAAGCTGCCAGCGAAGAAGTGCGTCACGGTGAGGATCGGTTCTCGCAAGCAGGGGGTCCTACACTAATTGGATTAGACGGTAAAATTAGGTAAATCAGTTGCACGCGACCGAGCCGACTTGGGTATGCTAATGCTAATGCTGGGAGAAGACGCATGATCAAACCGTGCAACAAAATGTGTAGAACAATTCACTACAAGTTAGGCTAAATCAGGTGCTGTTCAAAAAGGGCGAAAATCGATTCAACAACAGCTCAGCTTGTGACAAATCTTGGCATATGAACTTTGTGTTGGATGAATCGTTTCGGCTAAATCGACAAACTATATTAAGACTATTCTAATTTTAGTGCACTCACGTAAGAGCCTCTGCTGTGTGATGGGTATCGACAAACTTTATTTCACTTTTTGCTTGGCTTTAATTATCCATCAGCACACGATCGATCCAACGACCCATCTAAGACGATCGGATTTTATGGTGCACCCTCTTCAAACGCACGCCATTGTCGCTCGGACAGAAAAAATCAAAACGAATGAGTTAAATGATTTTTAATGATTATCTAAAATTTAATTTATTATCACTTCGGAGACGGATGGAGGTCGGTTTGGGATTTAATTTATACCGAGGGAGGACGGAAAATACCCACACGCGGCCGAGGAGTACAAAAGAACGCCCGAAGAAAACTGGCGTTTCGTCGAAGCTATTGATTTCAATCCGGAGCCACTTCAAACAACAAAAAATAAACCAAACAAACACACACACACGGGATTCAGGACGCTCGCTCAGTGATAATAAAATGAATACGAAGCGCGTATTTAATCAAGCGAATGGAATGGGCCGGTAAGAAAAATCGAGGAAATAAAACAAGACCTCTGCGAGACCTCAGGAAAGCGATCGGCTCGGGGAAAAGCCGACGCTCGTGAGCCGCTGTCCGTCAATTCCTGGCATTATTGGTTTCAATATCTCATAATGCGTGTTCGAAATTTGGTCGAATCGACGTCCGTTGAGGGCAAACGATCGACCCCGGCATTGGCGCGTTCTCCGATCGCAGAAGACGCTCGTAAAATGTCCGCAGTTGCGCCATATCAGGCACGCCACATCGGGGACCCCCGAAAGCCGGGCACTTACAAGAGAAGCTCGGAAATCAAATTGAAATGAATGAAATAAAAATAACAATAAAAATAAATCAAATAAAACTTCCTCTCGCAGACGGATGGCCATTTCGAGCCTGGACAGGAACGGCGCGGTCCTGTCACTTTTCGGACGGCTTCGTCCCATCCACCGTGTGAGTGATGTGTGCTGTCGTCTGAGAAGAAAAAGGCCTCGGTTTCGTATGCCAGGCCGACGGTGGCCGGAAAACCAGATCAGTTATTATATAGGTGATCATTTTTCAGGTGAGTGTATAAACATATTCACACCAGCCATTTCTCAAGGCTGCCGGGCTGCGGGCAAAGCCGACAGGCTCTTTTGCTGCACCCTCGGATGTGCAAACGTGGCTATATAAATGCGCGATGGGTCTTCCAAATTTGCGACCACGTTGACTTTATGTTAATTATCGAAGTTTTCGTTTTAAGCCGAATCAAAAGGCTAAAAGTGTGTTTCTCGCTCTCCCTGTATATTCGTGCAAGAGCAGGAGAGAAGCAATCAAACAACAACCCATAATAATGTAACGAGCACATATGACTTCTCCATCCAAGCTCCAGCTTCCACCGCAACTCGGTTCAAGCCATCATTCCTTTTGAGATGATCATTCAACAGCAGCAGCAGCAGCAGCAGCAGCAGCAACAGCAGAAGCAACATTAATAGAAATAAATGAACTGAACTCCATGCCACCTCGCCTTGGGAAGACCCGACCTGAGGCCGTTGGACACGCAGGAGGAGATGTTTAAAATAATAAAGTTTTTATTTTATCCCCGCACACCCGCCCCAGGACGTGCCCATCCTCGCCTTATGGGTTATGGGCAGCAATCAGACCCTCAACATCCATTCTGGACATCGTTAGGTCGTATTGCGTTATATTTTAATTGTCAATGTGTGTTTATTCCTTCCATGTTGGATGGGTTTTTTGTGGTGTGTTACGAGGCATTTTGCTTCCTTCAGCCGTGCCATTACCGCACTGCAGTGCTGTTGTGTGTTGATCATATTAATTTCCGTTCATCACCGAGCCCTGTAGTCCGAAATCATAAAACAAACCACCCGTGATCCTTCCCGAGTCATCCTCCTCCCGTTCGCCCACCCGGACCACCTTCGGACCTGTGTACAGGGCAGGGAAAAGTGTATGCTCGAATCATTACAACCGCACATGGGAATGCGCCCTAGTGTGAAGGAGAGTGATATGTAAATGCGGCGTAGAAGGGCACACAGGGAGCTGGAGGTTCTTTTATTATAAAGTTTTTAGTTTTTAAGATATAACAATCACTTAAAACGCACCTCGCATGTGCTCGGATGGGTGCCTGGTGGGAAAGTGCCCAATTTCAAGGTGTAAGTGCCCAGTGGCAGACCCATCCATTGTTCATCCTTCAGCGCAGCATTTGTGATGATAACTGCAAATTCTCATCTTCAATCTGCTCCATCATGATGCTTGTCTAGGTTGTTTTAATTCGCCCCAGGAGAGTTGGCAGGAACAAAAACTAATGAGCGATAAAGATGCGACGTCGTCGCACGCGTACTCATTACGCAGCTGGGCTGATGGGCAGATTAACTCGAAAAAAACCTTGAAAGCAGATGAGCTTAAAGCAATAATTCATTCAAGACAAAGGACATTACTATAAAGGTGGTGTTGCATGGATTGTTCCATAAAATATTTGCATGAAACAGTGAAGAGTTTATATTTTATTCGTATCTAAACGTACTCGTATCTAGAAAATTGCAAGAAGAACGCAGAGCTGAATCGCTCAAACAAGAAGCCCAAACCAGCTATTGCCTCTCGAATCTCTGCGCGCAAATGAAATGTTATTTTACTTTCTCCGAACAGCCAACCAATACTCCGTCGTCCAATGGGAATGCCCTGGTCGCTCAACCCTCAACCCAGAGGCCCTCGAATCCTTTCCCGGTCGGCAGTCCGACACACAAACAGGTATGAATAAATGAACATCGCAATTGTTTTTCCTCGCATTACAACGCGATAGCGCGATAGCTGAGGGAGTGAGAGAGAAAGAGAACGCGAGAGGAGGAAGCAGGAGAGTGCACAGAGGTGAAGTGTTTTCCTTCCATTTCCAAGGAACCGTCGGGGAGGTTGGTTTTCCCGGCGGAAAAGCGAGCCTGAAAATGGCTGGCCCCCGGCTGGGCCCAAGAAAAAGGGCAAACGACATAGAAAAGGTAAATATCGCACGGCAAACACTCCTGCCGATACACACGTACACTCGGATGAGTTAATGTTCTCGATTTCATATCAAACAGGAGATCCCCGCCAACGGCTCCTTCCCGCCCCACCGTGGACCCCACAGGGCCAGCATCCGAATCCGTTTTCCACCGAAGCGACATGAAAAGGGCAATGCGGCACAGGAACCAGGCGGGTTTGGGAGCGCGGGTACTGGCTGGAGGGGAACATAGGTTGGCATTTTATTATGGAAAGTTGCTCATGCTAAATTATTCAGATAAATATGTATACACGGCTCAAGGTCCAGAGGACAGTTGGAAGGTGCACGAGCACGCGCGCGCGCGTTGAAGCGACACCGATAGAGGACGATGGCATGCTGAGCCGAACGGGTATTACGACCCGACTGCACGGGTGTCCTGGGGTGGTTCCGAAGGACGATTGAAGGGAGCGTGGGTCGGTTCGGGTGGCCGTGTCTTTCGGGGAGGCTTTGATAAATCCAATAGGGTGGATTGGAATTGGAACAGAACCATAATGGAGACGCCGTTGTGTAGGTGCGCGCGCGTAAGCCCTCACTCGAGGTCCGTCCGTATGTGTGCTCGAGCCCGATGATTGAACGTGTGTGACCTCTATTGCTCCTTGTCGTCCCGCTTACCCTCCCTTCCTATACACTAGCCCGTAATCTCGAGCATTCGGCGAATAAATACTCATCATAGATCCGTGACGATGACGGTCCTGGTGCTGCTCCCGAGTCCAAAGCTTCAATCCGTTCGCGAAGCAGCACACCACCTATCGTTACAGACACACGTACGTAAAGCTCGTGCACACAAACTAAGCGGAATATATGATTCCCACTATCTGCCCATCTATCGTACGTGCCGGATTTGTTTAGGACGGTTGGTTCTGGAATCGAAACAGGACAAAGAACCTCACACCTTGCCTCGCAGGATTCATTTCTCGATGGAATCCACACTCGTGCCTCTAGCGCGGGGACATTGAATCTCATCGAGAACTTAACGATTCGCGGATTGGAAACATGGGCTACATTAGGCGATTGAGGCGTCCTTCGTGTCCTTCGAAAGCAGACAAAGCAAATTTGCATTGTTTGGGTGGACAAAAAGCGGTAATTTGGCAACATTTCGATTGTCGATTCGTCAACGGGTTATGAATTACAGTCATGCTTTTGTCGTCGTTCGTACGCAAACACGAGTTCTAATGGGTAGAACCGTTCTTCGGGCGGAGGCATCAAGATTAGTGCGATCAGCGAAGCGGCATGAGCACATAAATTCATTCCAGCAAGTATTTACGTTGCCATACGATTCCAGTGATGTCTACAATCAAAACGACAACAATGATGATAAAACCGGATCGAGCTGACGCCTCCGCCTGAGTAGAATGGGAGCTGGTCGTCATTCCGACCCTCTGGAAATGGGTAGAGCTAGTCGCCGCACTAAATCTCCGAATCTCGAATGAGGATAAAAGCACACACACATCAACAACTCCCACTCGTTTGCCCACAAGTACACCAACAAGAAACCCAATCAAGGATACCTACCACTGGAAACGGTTACATGAGCTGGCGCTTAAGCGGCGTCGATTTATTCAGCGTATATTAATATCAATGTATGAGAAGGAATACATCCTGCGAATCCATCCTTTTCCCCCCGGTGAACGATAGCCCTCGCATCATCCGACAATGAAAGGACATCGCTCGGAATCGAATGAATTTCACGGTAATGGTAATCCTTCTGCTCCCTTTTGTCGGTTCGTCGGTACCGACATTATCTCTCCTGCTGCTGACCCAAACCCCGGCAATGCGACCCAGACCCGGCACTAGGCGGGCGCCGTATTGGACGTATTGAATCGTAAAATCACCCGCCGTCGATTCGTTATGTTATGTGCTTTTGCTGCGGGAAAGGGCACTGTCGAGCTGCTGCCATTTTGTGTCACCGAACGCCTCTCAAACTCTTCAAATTTATCTCCCTCGCGCTCGGAAATACCTGAATACATTGGCACAGTAGATGGTGGCGTGTTTGGGGCGCGCGGAAAAATCAATAAAATATGCACATCGTTTTATTTTTCCACCCACAGATAAAATAAATTTAGCTTAATAATTTATTCAAATCATACACCCGGCGTTTGCCGGTTCCGTGGATCCGGCCGGTGGAGTTGCTCACTTGTGTGCGCACTCGCTCGGGCGTTGATTGTAATCGTCGGTACGGAACAAAACCGGATCAAAGGATCTCGGGCAGCGGGTGTGGAGGTTCACATTGATTGGGAAATGGCGGGGGAAAACGGCGTCATCAACCGTCAGGTGGCCGTAAAGGGGTAATCTCCCTTAACATGGGTCTGGGGGGCCACGGGAGTGAATGGAAGCCAGGGGACGGTAATGATGATGAAGGTTTTTCGCGCAAGATTTGGCTTAATGACATCGCCTTCCATGTTCTTCGCGCCCGTTGGGTTAGGCGCCAAAGCTAGAGTCACTTTTATCACAATGTTATTTTATTGAAAATGCGTTCAATTCTAAACGAACTCTACACGCCCAAAAACATCCTTTTTTTATGCTTCACAGTCTCCCATCTTTTTTTCCCAAGTCCCCAGATGGGCGGAGACACATTTTCCGAGCTTTGACCAATACCTGTGGCTGTCGTGAGTGCGAAGATTCATGGGAATTATTGAAGGCAGCGCAAACCGCATGCGTGCCTCTTCGTTTTCCTATTCGCGGTTAGATTTTAGTGATGTTTGAGTGTTCTTGCTGGAAGATGAGTGGGGAGTTTGCAAAAGCAAAGTTATGAAACGTGAATGAACACACTATTAAATCTCCACGTTCTAACCAAATCAAGATAAAAAGAAACTTTATCTTCAATTAGTGTAACAAAATGAAATGCGCATTCGATCAATGGTACGAGATTAAATCATTCGTTGTGTCAAGCCCCTGCAAATAGGTCAACAATTTCAGCGTTGCTCGAATCACTTCCGATGGTTTACGTGTTGGAAAACAAACACAAAACGTTCCCACCACCGCTCACTAAGCGTCCTTAAATGTGAATATTAGCAGGCATTCAAAACCACCACCCAGATCCTTAGCCGAAGACAAGCGCTTTCGGGCAGCTCAACACGCGCTCCGTGATATCCGATAATGGCTTCCGGATGCGCAAGGGTCTCGACCTACAGGGCCCACCCACCTCGTGACACGGTCTATCATAACGCGCGGCCAGCCCACATGCTGCTGATGATGTAAACACGCTCGCGCGGTGTCACAATAGATAACATAAATTTATGATTACAAAATTGTCCGTCCGCACGTGGCCTTAATCAGCGAGAGTTCTATTTCGCACAGCTTCGGAAAAACCGGGCGCGATCCGAGATTTACGGCGCATAACGCACGCTGCACGCGGCACGCCTCGCCCGAGCCGGGTGATGAAAAATAATATAATGTTCGGGCTAAATGCTTACATATGCTCCTGTCACAGTCACGTGATTATCATATTAAAAGTAAATAAAAGACTTTCGCCTTTTATCTCTCCCCCTGCTATTTTTTGGCACTGCGCCGCATCGACACGAGTGTGCTGTGTGCTCGTACGGTTGCCTTCTTTGCAAGGGATTTGCGTGTGACAAAGGATACACGCATGCAGGATACATTAAACCTCCTGCAAGTGCAAGGGCTGACCCCGGGAACGGAAGTGTCATTTTTTGCACCTCTTCCGCTTCGGTAGCCCACGCGCGTGTGTAATTTCCATGCCATTTCCATTCCCCATTTTCCGGAATGATCACGTTTTTTTTGCCTTTTCTGGCACAAAGGTTGCCAATTCCATCCTGTTTCCAGTGGATGATAAAATTAAAACCAAACACAACTTACCGACTGTGCGACCCGAACAACGAACAACGCACAGTGGGACGTCATTTTCAATATAAGAGCTGTGAAATGTAATTTTAAATCAATAATTGAGCGAAGACTCCCCAGCGCTCGGCCTGAGTGGATGGATCCCCTGTCCGTCGCATTGGAAATTGATCAAAAGTGTGATAAAAATTTAATACAATTACAACAAGCAGCTCGTTGAACTGATCGATCTTGTAATGGCTCGTTTGGCGGGAATTTTTACCATGTTGTACATTACTTTTATCCCTTTCTTGCTGACTCGGTCACAATTTATAACCCGGCTGGATAGCTGCGAAAAATCTGGAATCCCAACGATTGTGGCGACGTGTCAGCGCCAGCGGAAAGATGACAGATCCATTGCTCAATCGTGCACCTCCATGCTGGGTTTGGTCGCCTGTTGGACGTTGTCTACCTTCGGAATGACCCAGCACCCAGCAGCGAACGAATGTTAATGAAATTTCATTTATTCTCCAGCAGTGAACGGTGACACGTCAAGCGTAGGAGAGCTTTTTCCGTTGGTTTGGCTTGATTTTATGTCTCGACGTACCGCCCCGTGACGTGATGAGCAAATCACTTGCTTTCGTAAAAGCGTGTGAGTGTGCTGTTTTCTCAAACAAGCTGATGAAAACGGAAATGATAGTCATTGCGAACGATGCTGTCGTATCATTCCCGATGTGATTTTTTAAATTCTCAGCAACTTCGAACGATTGGGCTTGGGTGAGCTTATCAACTCAAACAAATCTACATGTATCGAGTTCTGGCAGACTCGCACCAGCAGACTTTCCCTGCCCAGCAGCTGCCGAAACAAACGATTGCTTTCGTCCAGAGGTGCACGATATGCAACACGAAACAGAGAAAGCAATGATAAAATTAATATCAATTTTACCAACAAAAACGGCGTCACATAAATTCTAAATTTAATTTTCACATCGACGAAATAAATTAATCAAATAGATTTTCCTTCTCTAATCGAATCCGTCGGAGGACGAGCGAAGCAGGATGAGAGAAAAAAAAATTAAATCCTCCTCCTTCGCATCCATTCGACAAGTGGAATATCATGGACGACTCGGGCTGGCTTTGTCCTGCGAGTGAAGGATACGGTTTCCTTCTGTTTGCCTCCGCTCGATTTCATCCACCGTCGACTGGAAGGAGGTTGTATTCTTCATATTCCCGGCACCCACGTCGTGGTCGTGACTTGGCGCGAGGGAGATGTAAATCCTGTGCTCGGTGCCATCGCGAGATCCTTGCGCTGGAATATTTGTTTTGCAGCACGCAGCCTCGACACAGGGCCCCATTGAAATTCATAACAGAGCGGGGAAGATTATATGCATCAAATAAGATTATTTTCTGTAAAATTTCACGCTCCACCGTGATCCGCTGAACGGTGCGAGCTACTCCTGCGGGGCGTGATCCTGCGCTGTCGAAAACGTCGAATGTCTTCGCGAAGCGTGGGCACTGAGCCTGGGTTTCCACGAGTGGAAGTCGACAGCGACGGAATGTGATGACGGGAAAATTAAAAGAAATTATTTTTCCTCGTTGCTTGCTACGAGGTCGGTTGCGAGCGATGGGAGGGAGTTGGCAGGATGAAAAGGACACCGTGTTTGTGTTCCGCCGGTGTTTGTTGGTTGTTTGTACCGGTGGAATTTGTGCGTCTCGAGAATCGCTTCCTGCATACTTTATGAAGGGGGCTGACAGTTATGAAGTTCAATGCTCTTTTAGCAACGGGCTTCCGGGCTTCCGAGGGCGAAATGGCGGATGTGGCGTAAGTCGTTATCTCGCGACTGTGATGGCGCCCAACGACAATTTCGTGCTCGAAGAAGAACTGGCGGTTGCTGCCCGAAATGGTTTAACATGGCATTAAATATGTAAATTATAGACATTCATCGCCACGATATACAGACCAGACGAGGGGGAAGAACCAAGCGATTTTTTTTTCATTTTACAATTCGTTCAATGATCGAAAAAGAACCATCGCGATGGGATGAATGAGAAATTCCGGCGTTCACAGGGAAAGGTTTTCTTTTATCACATTGCGCATAAATTTCAAAATTTTCTTACAACACCCACAGCAATAACTGCTATTGGCAGCAACAGGGACGAAATGTACACGATGTAACAGCTATTACACCACACGAAGAGAAGCTGAAACACTCGTCAATAATCCTATCGCAGAAAGGAGGAAAGGATCAGGAATGTTGCTGCGTAGGGATAACACGAGCGCATTGGTACATTTGGTGACAATTTAACGCCACTCGATACCAGACGCGTGTCCATTTACCCTTATGCCGCTTATAATCCTGCTACAGATTCGGAATTCTGAAACCGGCGACTGACGTCGTCTATTGTCGCCTTCCGGTCGGGCAAGGATGTCACAATACGGCTCACGGCGGATTATTTGCACGAAAACGATACCGATAATGAGGTGAGATTTCGGACCTCGCTGCTGCGCTACACGCCCGAGAGCGTTGGTGTGAAAATTTTTGTGTAAATAAAATGATACCCGACACGCGCCACCCAACTTCCGATCGCTGAAGAAATGCCACCCCGGAAAAATGCAACCGGAAGCAGCTTCGGAAGCGACATCGAGATGTAGAAGCAACAACGATTGCCGTCGCCATTGCATGATAAATGGTCCCCTCGTTGGAATAGAGATCTGATAGTGGTTTTGATTTTTTTCTCTCGATTTATTCTCAAATAGGGGATCTTGCGGAGGGACAACAGTCCGGATACTCTTCAAGCAAGGTGCCTATCGCAACTTATCCACCCCGTTATACAGCATATTTCGTACAACACGATGACAAGCAGTTTAAAATTTCCTTAAATGACGCCACCGATAACGCAGCAAAAACGTGACCTCTGCTAAGTTTTGCTAAACATCAGCGGGCGTCGACTGCATTGAAAATGCATTCCTGATATCGCCAGCCTTCACACAAACGGCGTAAGATAGCTCACGAGAGCGAAAGGGCAACTGAAATAAAAAGGACCCAATTAAAAACCAAAATTCGGGTCAAGATCCAATAAAGCCCCGAACCGAACCCGTTGACGTGTCCGTGCAAAAAGGCATCCCCTAGCGCTTCGGTAAGACCTCAAAAAGCATGAGACTGCATCGCGCGTTACCAGGCTGCACGTTTGCCTCAACCGATCGGGCCAATTAATTCGATTGCGACCGAACATAAATCAACATTTGGCCACGCAGACAGACACGATCATAGCCTTCCAGACGGGCGCACAGAAGAATCGCGGGAAAAGCAAAAACCCAAACGATATGCAAACGAGATGCCAGAGACCCGTGCGCGGATATTGAAATGTCGGATATCCACGTACCGACCTTCGCAACGGGCGAGTTACTGCAATGACGACGTTTCCATCCTGGCATCCGCGTGTTCGCGTTCGAATCCTCGGAAAGGCGAACTGCAAATGTTTATTCCAACAAGCACATTTGTGCGGCAATTAATAAGCTGGCTTTTAATATCGTTCACTCGCCCTGTTCAGTGTAAAACACGCTCCAATCACTCAGCGGACCATTAAGTCCCAATTTGCTTTATGACTTCTGTTCCAGCGTACCTGCGGCCCAGGGTTTCGCAGCGATCGTGTCACGGCTCGGTACCCGCGGTATCGTACTCACATGATTGAAATGACTTGTCTTTTTTCCTAATCCACCGGTGATTGATTGATCGGTTTATTAAAACTTCAACTCACAACGCCAGCGATGCGATTTTCTATTGAACTCGGAAACGTGCGGGTTTCGTTTTTTCAATTAAAAAAAAGCAGGAGAGACTTTCCGCCTGCAGGAACGTCACGGCACTGCGGAATTACGATGAGGGATTGGATGGATTGGCAAGGTCGTCACCACTTCCGATGTCCATTCCGGTGCTGCTCTGGAGCGAGGACCAGCGGGTGGTTTGAATTAAAAATTAAAAAATCACTTCGATATCCTCCCGTTAAGCGCCCGCAGGGCGTAAAGATGGAAGACCTTCCGAGGCCCCGAAGAAACCAACCAGGGTGTCATTACTATTCCGGTCCCGCTGTTCGGCCATGCCAAATTAAAACTAATTTGTTGATTAATTTATGCTACAAATCCCACACCCGATTTTAGCCATTTCCGGCTCCCGCAGAGGAATCAATTTACAAGGGATCGGCTAGGCTTACGGCCGGTACACGTGCCGGCGAATCACACTTTGCCACCGGGTACGGTGAGCTGTTTTATCAGCAACAACAACTATAAAAAATGTAAATGACGCTTCAGACCTCGATTCTGCAACCTTTCGGAGATGCCGGAGAAGCAACAAGTGCACTCTACAAGTGTGCAGCGACAAAATCCACCGATGGACACTGTCCGGACGCTGGAGTGACCGTATCCGCCCTCATAAAGGGCTCACAGCTTCCAACTGACCTCCGGGGCCAGCTGGAAACTCTCCAAGCAGCGTCAACACCGACCCGGATACTGGCCACACCAGCGTCGACCGCTAGCACACATTTCTTCGTCAATATTGGGGTTTCCCTTTTTGTTTGGCATCGGTTAGTGGTTTTTTTTACGCGCGCCTCTTTTTTTATTTTTCCCCCTGCTGGAACAATTTATTGACACGTAGATTGATTAAATGAAATCACGATATACGTGCACCGATCCGGGCCGAACGTCAAATGCGATTGATTTCTAGGCTGATGAAATTTTCGCGCAGGTTTATTTATAAAACCACCGCCAGCAATAACCATAATTTCCGCTAGTGCTCCGTTCAACATAACGCGCTATCGAGCGTGTCCTTGGCCCAAGACGCGAGCGCATGGAAGGGTCGGTGGGTCATAGGAAGAGGGGAGCAGATGGAAGGCTCCTAAGGGTGTACTACACGGTGTCGAAATAAATGTTTACGTTGTTTTACACCGCGTCTGACCCGCGTATTCTTTCCGTTCCGCGCGGCCAGCAAAACCATTCGAACTGTATTATTAATTCAATGAATAAACCCATTTTCACCGAGTACGCTTCCGAGGCGCATTCTCTCCCATTCCATTGTGGCCCGTCAACACCAACAACGGACCGGAGCCAACATCCCACGGGGCCATCACTCAGGGCATCATCACGGAACATCAACAGACACCTTCGAGGACGAACCACCCAACCGGCCCCATCGAGCACACGGGCAAGCGGGAAAATTTGGAATTATATTTTAAAAACCTATTAAAACTAGATATACATAACCATAAATCCTAATGTAAACGATCTCCAGCCAGCGCCCGGTGATGGCCATTGTTGTTATTTTTGAACGAACAAATCGTTCAAACTCGCGGTTCCCGGGCCAGCCACAGCGCAACGCCAACTGCGATGCTCTGTTGCTGTGGCTGCTGATGCTGCTAATGTTGCTGGGAGGGTTGCTGCTTCGGCTCGAATCGAATCAAAACCACATAAACCCGCGCACATGTTCCGCTGCGGTTGCGTCTTGGCGTCGCCACAGCCGATAACGGCTGCCTCGGTGGCGTGAGCGTACCGCGCAACGGAAGAATTTATTTTATTTCACTAATTTCTCTACTCGCTTCACTCCGGAGCCGAGCGAGAGCGCACGGAAAATCAAACTTATGAACTCCGTGCTCCGGAAGCCGTACAAGATATGAAGCAATTGAGGAAATGGGAGATGTGCATCGCTAACATGCGCTGGAAAGCGAAATAATTGGATAAACAGAAAAATCCTCCACGAACCCCACGAGATGGAAAGGCGCACTTTTTTCCGGCACACTTTCCCTGTCTCGAGAACGAGACGGGACGCGCCTGTCAGGAAAACCGCCAAAAATTATTAGAATCAGAAACTCGGACGCTGACGAGCGCCCTAGCGGAGCCGAAGGAGCGAAAGAGTTTCGAACGGCTCGGGCCGGGATTTATGTGGCTATATTTATTTACAGACGCGGTGTGAACCGTTGTTATATTATCTGGTGCACAATAATGTAATGAGGAAATAAACATAATTTCGACTTCAAATCTGTAAACACCACCGACCAAGCGCTGGGCCACGCGCTAGCTTTCCCGGACTGGTATTCGACGAGCGCGCTCTCAACACTTGGTAGTCGTTTTCCCAGTTTTCCCGGTTTCCCGGTTCCTCCACTCGGTCGGGGTTTTCGGTCGTCATCGCTTGATTTATGACCGCAGTGATTGGCGTTGGAGTTCATAAAGTTTTCCCACTTGCAGCCGACTGCGCACCCTCTCTTGCCTTCGCTCTGTGACGTGAAGACGCGTTCGTCAACCATCTGGTTGCTGTACGGTAGGTTTTCCACGGGCTCATGATCAATTTCCATCAAATCATTCATCGCACACGCTCCCACTGCTCGGTACACCGGGCCTGGCAGGCACCCTCGAGTGACCCGGAACGATCGTTAATAACCGTCAATTATGGTGTGGCAGGAACGCTCGAAGTTATTATTTATTTGTTTCATAAACACAAACGCGTGCCTTCAATTACGACCGGAAGGCATCCGCCCTTCTGCCCCCAAAAAATACGACGCCTTCGAGAGTCAGAGGCCGGTGGCAGGAAGCGAAAAACACAAACATCAGACCGAGCAGACCCCAATTAGACGGAAAATTACCTGTCCTCTAGTTTTTTGCTCGTTTTCTCGTGTTCCGAGCACCCCAAACCTGGACCTGTTTCCCTGTTACAGCCATCATCGCCAGCCAACCCCAGGAGCGCTTTTTTTTTCTCCATATTTTCCACCCATGTTGTAGACCGCTTTGTCGAGGGTAGGCCATGACTTTTGGCAGACAATTTTCCAATCGTTCCAGCAACTTCCGGTGCACGAGTCCTTGCGCCTTCCACGCAGCGGCAGGAGTTTCAAGCGTTATTGAATTAGGGCCACCCTCGACAAGGTTCCTCGTGCAATATGGAACGTGAGCAACGAAAAGGGGCCGACTGCCTGTGCGCTACTCCACGGAAGGATGTGGCACAGGTAAATTTACTTTGATTTGATGATGGTTGAGTAATGGTTGGGCACGTCCTGCAACAAGATTGCGTGACTTGGGATCGCCCCGTACCGTGATACCGCAGATTTCTGTGGTTTCCGCTTCGGCGGATTCAAGTGTGGGCGGCTAAATAGACAGAAAGGAAAGAAAAATGAAGCATCGACATTTGCATGTGGCCTAAGTGAGACTGCTTGTCTGTTCGCATTGGAATTAACTGCACAAAGAATAGGAACGGAGTGGAAGCTCATGATAAATTTATGAAACGGCAGAAAATTGGCTTCGAATGCAACTGTGTACAAACGATTTTCAATTGCATCATAAATCATTCACGTGAAAGAGCCAGCGGCAGTGATTCTGTCGAACTGCTTTAAAACCGCCGATCGAATGATCGATATAAAATTGATCATCCTTATTGAGAGACTTCAAGTAACATGATTTGTCAAAGAGTCAAAAAACCTACTGGTCGATATTTTGCTTCGATGAAATCGACCTACTCGATATTGCCTAATAGGTGCAATGGGGCGTCCATTAGTGCATTCCATCGCCACGTAACACACTGTTTCCGGGGAAAACACAGCAAACCGGGAGGTGTGAACGTATGAATATTTTCCGCAAATAATCTCTCCGAATGGGGAGCAACTTCAGTTCCACGGTTACGCGATTTAAGCAGATGTATATCTCGAAAGCTGCTGCTGCAAATGGATGCAGTCCAATGCGATCGAACTCGAGCGATAATACGCTCGATCATCGATACACGCAAAAACGGACCCATAAACCCGCACTAAATAGCAACACGTCGCCCTGCACCCGGGATTGCAAGTGTGCCGATGCACTCCATTGCACGCGTGACGCATTTTACGCGCAGCAATGCAGCATTTGGTCGACAAAATCGAAAGTATCGCACTGAGATAATGCAAAGCTAATAATCACTGCGAGTTGTCAAGCGATCGCTTAGGGCCGGTTCGATGCAGTTCTGCGAATCGCCCACCATGAGCCCACCGTGGTACATTCCGAACCGAGTCGACCGGATCGCAATCGGATATGGCATCGAGTGTCACAGATTTCCAGCGCAAGCTGGCGGTCGCTGGATGATGCGCGATGAGATCGAGTTGCGTGAACGCAACGCGCCAACTACCGATCGCCTGCATGCCATTGAGACCCGCGAGGTGCAGGTGCAGTCTTTGTGCAGGTCGGAATATGCGCATGCCCTTTTTCGCGAAGTCGCCCTACGGAACGGTTTACCAGACGAGTCGAGCGCGTGGCCAGAGGGACAGCAGTGATTTTCTAGGTAATAAAATGTGTTTTACATAATTTATTAAGCCATATCGGGAGTGCGTACACGAGCTGCCGGGGCTGGCAAATGTGTCATAACAGTCATATTTGTAAGTCCGCGACCAACATGCTGCCTTCTATGGGTTTCTCATCGCCACCGAAAGGCGACCAAGACGCATCGTCGTTACGCGCGTGTGCGCGTTCGATTTTAAATGGAAAAAGTGGCCCGACGTCTCGGCCTCCCCTAGCCAGCCCGCAGCCTATTTTTGCACGATCCACCTACTGAGGCCGGGCTCCGGTCACAGCAACTAGCGCAACAACGAGGGTGCTCATCTATTCATCATGTTTGCACAATTAGCCATGGCTGTAGCACCGTCGATACCCCTTAATTACTGCCGCGGAGGTCGCTCGGGCAGAAGTCGCCCCGAAGTCACGTTACACTGCGGCAAACTGGCAGAACTGCATGATATCGATATTAGATATGCACATTAGCGACGAGCTGTACATTGAAGCGAGCCTTTGGGCGCAACCCCCTAAATGTTTCGGCAAAGTTGCGCTCGCCGACGCAGTTTGATTAATGGGTCGATGTTTGCCGTTGCCGTTGGCCTGATCGAGCACTCCCTTCCATTGCAGCAGGAAATGAGTTCAAAATTATTGTACTTCTGGGGAGCAGCCCGAACGTGTACTTCGATTGCTAACACATTTCACCCTCTTGTGCTATTGCGAGTCCGGAAATGAACGGAACGGGCTTTAGAATTTCCCTCGGCCTTTTGCTGATGATACGTTATAGTTTACATAAAATATTGACTAGCGCAATGATTTCAATAGCACCGCGCTCAACGAGCGCATAATAAGTTGATATTAATCAGTGACCTTTCTGACCGAACGAGAAAGGAATCTATCAATTTATGGAATTGCTTTCGAAGGGTCCCGCGTTTATGAGCTCAGGTCGCATTAACAACACGATTGCAAAACAAATACCCCGTGCTTCAGTGATGTACCAGGACAAGGGATGAATCTCAAGCGAAGTATAAAAGCATTCCAAAGTGCAAACAAGAGATTGCACCGGAGAATGGCGGAAACGAATGACCTATTTTCTGTCCCACATCAATAACATTTTTATTTCCTGCATGGCCGTGACGCGTGACGGGCTCGAATTGCACCGCAATGGTACGAAATGAAAATTGATTTAAAAGCTTATTATTATTAATTTTACTCCCCCGAGCGCGTGGTCTGTCCGCTTTGACAGTAGACAATCACCGTGAACGACTATCAATTCCTCGACCAGGCTGACATTCAGACGATGGAAACTGCATCCCACTCCCATCTGCTGTGCCATAAAATACGGAACAGACCGATCATCCGATTGATCGTTGTCGAACACAAAAGCATGATCGGTCGAACGAGCCGTTGCAGAACCATCGTGGCAGCTCAAGCTCACCTAATAGACAGGCGAGCCACACTGTGAAGCATAAAAATGTCGAAACTCAAGTAAAAGGCGAAACACAGCTCGGATAAATAAATTTATATATCTAAATACAACTACACAGCCGCACCACCACAGGCACGGGCCGCCGCTGCATTGGCAAATGGGCTGTAAATAATAACAGTTTTATTTTTAATCAATCGATTTATACTTCATTCAAAACATGGACGCAAGACTTTGCCCTCGTGATGTGGAATGCATTCAACGGAACTATGGCCGCCGGTCAGCTGGCACGAGAGCTGGTAAAGGGTGCCGGTGAGGCAAAATCAATCCATGGAAGAATGGAGCGAACGGCGTTCACATGAGAAAGAGATACCTTCGTCGGACAATTCAAATTATATATTCATTCATAATTGCAGGAAGTTGTAATAAAGCATCCAGCGCTAGTTATCTTGCTACGTTCGCTGCTGGGCCCGCTCCCAGCAAAAATCCCTTCCCGAGTGCTGGCTGGCCTTTGCCCTTTTTTCCTCGCGATCGCTCGAACCACGCCAGTTGGCCACGACGGCCGAGCGAACCGAAGGCAAAAATAAATAGAAGTAACATGTTGAAGAAAAAAAATCGCTACGCCCAATCCCAGTTGTCAGGTCCGTCACAGGGCTCTGCTCCCAGCACCCTTCTGTGCCCTCCAGCGTTCGCCTAGGTACGTTGGGTGCCAAAATGGCCTCCCTCCGGCGGAACGGCCTCCCGCAGCCATGATGTCCGTCAAACGCGCCGGTCTCTCGGGGATTCAAATTGATATAAACACGTTTCGCTCGCTGTAATAATAGCAATAAAATGCAATCGAATGAAATGAGTCTGAATGCGGGCCCGCTGGTGGGCAAGACGGCGCAGGGCAGCGAGGAAACAAGGGAGGGCGAGGAGAGCCCCAGAGCGAGAGGGGTCGCAGGGCATGCAAAATAAGACTTAAAACAAAAAACGCAACGAACGAGTCAAATAAAACGAGCGCGCCTGCATGTGAAGCGTTTTGCAAAATTGCATTCGTCAAACCCACACACACACACACAAACACACACACTCAGCCCCGTTGGTCGGGCGTTGGAACGGCCCTTCATTCACACCGAGCTTCGGTGGGGAGCCTGGGA
This sequence comes from Anopheles nili, assembly GCF_943737925.1. Taxonomy (NCBI): domain Eukaryota; kingdom Metazoa; phylum Arthropoda; class Insecta; order Diptera; family Culicidae; genus Anopheles; species Anopheles nili. The sequence continues at coordinate 1,017,330 of NC_071292.1, forward strand.
CCCACAGTGGGCCGGGGTTTTGCAATTGATGGGTTTGGACTTGGTGTGATTTCGATGATTGCGAAAGGCATAAAACGATAAATGCTCCTCCGAGTGGCATTCTTCGCAATCGGGGCTAGAACACGGTTCACCAAGATTTGCTTCCTCTGGCTGGACTGCCAAGCTTTTGACAGCCATGAGAAGAAGCCCGAGCAGGATCTGGGAAAATTCGGTTCCACCGTTCGCAGTGCGGTGGATATGGAGCAGCAAATTAAAGACCGATCGCGACCGAAAGTGCAGCAGGTAGATGTGGCCAGGTTTAGTGATGGAATGAAAGCAGAATAAATAAATTACACCCGACGTCAGGATACCATTATCGCAGTGGTCAGTCCAAGCAAGTAGCATGCTTCTTTTGCGCTTTTCAGGTGAATTAAACTGAGATAAAGCTTCTTGAATTTGGATGCTCATTGAAATTTAAAATTTAGCTCAGATGAGAACGAACTAAGTCCAGAGTACTGTATCAAAATGCCTCTCGAAATCGCGACTCCTATTGAACAATAACGGGGATTTCAATTGTTGCATGCCGTTTGTCATTAAAATTCAAGATCGTATCCTTACACCGAGATCCCGATACGAGGCGCTTTTCTTCGAGCACATGCAAATAATTCATAGACGAATGCGATTGATCAAGTGAAAGCGATCCATACTGATTCGTCGTCTGACTTTCGCAAGTCGCAACACCAGACGGTTGTTCTACTTCGCAAACAGTGCCTCGCAGGCACATTGTTCACTAGTAATGAGAACGAACACGGTCTTTTTCTCATTTAATTCCAATTGCGTTCCAAACCAGCGTTGGAAGCACCGGACTGGTGCCATTGCTGATCTTCCTTTTGATCGCGATGTGTCCTTCCAACGGGTCATTCCCGTTTGCAAGCGCCCTGTCTCTCTCTCTCTCTCTCTCTCTCTCTCTCTCTCTCTCACGCTTCTCTAGTAACATCGGTGCATGTGGAATGTACCTTACCGCCAAACACTCTCATGCTTCGTTGGCTATTATTTAATGCAAATCAGTCAGTCATAATAATGATACAAATCTGGTAATTTGTATGGCAAGGCGACGCATCGCTAGCCACCCAGCACTCAGGGATCTGCTGCGTGGATGCAATGGCAACTGCATCTTGCCCCGGTCGACGGTTGGCTGCCTCGACCAGCCCCGAGGCGCTACTGTATTCGAGCATTTTAAAGAGACAAATAACGAAATCCCTCCCGCGATTATCTAGCCCCATGGAGGAGCCCTTTGACCAGCGAGTGAAGCGATGGAAAATCCGTACACAACAGCACACTAACGATGCAATCGGTAGTGGTGGACGAAAAAAATGCACTACACCGATGGATGAGGCATCTGCATCAACGTGTAACGGGGACTTGGTGGCGTCATACTTTGCACACTGGTGCAGCTTTCGCACCCTTCGGCAGCCGGGCTCGGTTTTCCCGGTATCCGATAGCTTTTCATCATGCATAAATTAGCCCGGTGCATAATTAATTACAAGCATATATTAATTGATCTAATTAGTCACGATTTATAGTGCACATTTTATCACGGCTAGTCGGGCGACACCGGACGATGGAGGACAAGTTTTCTTTTCGTTGTGTCCACTCTAACGTCCAACAAACTGTGCGATTTTCCACGCTCTATCAGCGCATGACTGACAGAACTAGCTTGGGCTACTCTCGGAACGTGTACGATGGCAACGATCTAGATTAAACTCAACTCGTTCGCCACTGATCTTCGATGCTGTGTTGATCAGTGCAAAGTGATAAGCATTTGAACATCCCACCTTTTGATCGGTAATGATATTTTACATCAAATGCGAGCTTTTTTGCCTCATTTCTCTTCATGCTAAACGATCCCCGCTTGACACACGAGAAGTCACAACAGCTCCAGAGTTTTCGCGTTCCTTTTACTCCGTTCGCAATCAGTTTGGGCAGTTTTCCCATAGCGCAGAATTGTGTTTATTAATGCTTTCCCAACCCCACGCTGCAGTGCCATTGCTGCTTGGCGGAAACCGCTTGCCACATCAAAGATATCAATCAACTTCAGAATCAACCAACCATCAACAGCGCCTGCGATCAGTGATCTTCACGGCGACTTATGTTTTCCTCTTCCTTCCTGTCCGCAACCCAACGCTCCGTTCCCAAACACCATTTTCGTGGGTTGAGAGTGTTTAAGTACCCCTCGAAAGGGCGTCCCAGATTGGGCCGCACCAGCACAGGCAGTGGAGCGCGTGGTGATGGTGAAGGAAAGCAAATTATCCACTCTTGTGGCCAATTGCAACAAGCGACCAGCTCAGCCGGAACTGTGCTCCATCGAAAGGGACGGTTCCGAAGGCTCCACCATCCACCGATTGCATCTTGCCCGTTGGTTAGCCTTTCCACATCGCATAAAATCACCCGCTTTTCATACATAAAATATGGTGTACAAATTGGAAGACATCTTGGAATCGCATTCACTTCAAGCAAAACCACCGAACTGGAAAGAGCGCTCGGTCATCGCATGGAAGGGTACAATACGTGGTAGGGTTTCTTTCGCGTACAATCAGACCGATGCTAACACGTTTACTACATTTGTTACAACTCTCGACACCACGGGCTCAGACAGCGAACCGCAATAGTTCAGAAAGAACTTGAAAAATGGACAAATTTAATACTTAAAACGAAAAGAGATGCTTTTTGCGATGAATTCCATATCGTCCAGGAAGTGATGTACAGTATGCCTTGACTTGGGGTTTTAATAAAGCCATAGTTAGGGGGAAATTTTGCGCTAAACTGGATGCAATTTTCAACTCTAAAACTATGGCGATCGAAGCCTACACTCCTTCTGGGCAGACTCACTCATGACCGGGCGTTAGACGCCTGTCCTGTTGTCGTACTCTGCCCAGCCCGGTCGGCTCAACACCGCCTTCGCGCGCGTAATGATAGTTATTTTCAATCGAGCTCAATTGGTGTATTAAGCGATTGTAAATAAATTTTCAATTTCGTAATTATTGTATTTAGAATATCATTCGATCTCGCCCCGTACCAGCGATACACGGCTGATGGTGTGGACCCTGGCGAACTCTGCTCTGGGCAGCACACGGCAACAGGTGGCTAGCATAATGACAAACTGCGCCACGCGGAGTTTCGAAGGGCAAGGGGGTGATCGAGGTGGAAGATAGAGAGGAGAAGGATGAGGCGAGGGGTCAGTTTGGGTGATGGGAAGTTAAAATTGAGCCCATTTGAGCTCTGTGAAGCGCGAGATTGGTTAATTCATCCATCGGACCATCTGTGCACTGGCCCTGTTTCACAGTCGTTGCAATAGAATCTTCCTTCGCCGTCGTCAGAGTCGGGCTGTGGGTGAGTCAGAGTAAGAGAGTGAGAGAGCGAGGTAGGATACGTGTGAACGTAATGAACAGACGAGGAAGGGCGAGGATGAAGCAGCCTGACAGTGACAGCAATCAGACAGAAATTGGTGGCAGCTCAAATGGCAGCAATTGAAGGCTGCTGGCCAACCTGCTTCCTGCCTGCGCCTCAACGTAATTCGCCAACTCATCCGATCAGGCTGGGGCGTATGTTTGTGTGTGTATGCGAGTGTGTGATATCCGCGATCCGCTCAGGGATCGAATTCGCACTTGACCATTGCATCGGCCAGTTGCATTGGCTGGAAATTATCCGATACGGGCCGCGTTTTGGTTAATTAATTGCACAAAATTACAATACTCTACGACTTCCCCACCAGCGCGAGTTGGCCTGTGTATGACCGATAATTGCTCCGATATGTTTGCCTCGTTTCTAGCGGATGAGTTCACGCTGTTAAGTTGTTCGCACCATTCCCTCGAGGACGACGAGCTTTTGACGTAACGTGGCGGTATTTCGATCGGGCTGGTACTCGCCGTACAGCTCCAGCTCAGATCAGATCAAAAGCGCTGCAAACAGTAAAGAATTAAAGAATCCACCTGAATGGTTGAGTAATTGCAGCAAGGCAGTGATTGATCTGCTCCAGCTTGCACCAACCAACCAGGTTTCTTAGGTAATCGATCTCGAATCGTTTTGGTGAAGTATCAACAGACTTTCGTGAGAGTAACAACGAAGAGCAAGCTGCTAAGAACTCACACAGAAAGAGTGATGAAAATCGTCTCCATAACGGCAAACAAAAACAGCTACTTCTCAAAAGGAAACCCTATCCGCCTCAGGCTCAGAGCTGTAAAGGAAACAAATCCGCCCTAGTCACTACCAGAAGGAACAGACCAATAACAAATAATTACAAAATTTATGTTCTGCATTAACTAATTACCCCCAACACTTACGGCGGGTCAAGATGTGCCCAGAGTGACAGCGACGCTTGCCTTCATTATCCTTTGCCGTTCCTTAGAGTCCCGGTTTACCACGTGCTTTTCTAACGGGCCCTACGGTCATACCCTTCCCAGATAAAAGCGGTCCAGACCGGACAGGTAGCGAAGGCCAGACGAGTCAACCGAAAAGAAACTGTCAAGTCGATCAGGAAGAACGAGAGAAACAACAGAGGAAAAAACTCTCAGAATTCGGAAACCAATCCCTACGCTACCTTAGCCGGAAAACACCGACGCTCATTGTCCCGTATGCAAAAGGGTCTCAAGATAGCTTAGAAGAAGCGAGCCATTGAGGACGAAACAGAGCTGATTCAAAATGATGATATATTGACTTTTGGTTCCTCGTAAAAAGGAGCCATAAAGTAATTTCGTGCTCACTCCTTTGCTCCGTCAGGTAGCCGCTTGAGACATTCTGCAAGGATATGCTTTTTTTTCACACAAACCTTTGCCAGCGTTCCCCTTTCTGTCCACAGCTCCCGGTGAGCCGGCGGTCTAAAGAATATGCTACGCATTTTCATAACTTTTGTCTCGCATGCGGGCTTACCTATGATTTACGATACCCTACTGTCAATCTCACGCCGACCGTTTGACCGTGTCAGAAAAATGGCAATTAAAGTGGTCCCATTCTTCCATCGACTCCGAAAAGGGGCAAGGTCAGCCACAGGACGGCACACCCAACGGTTCTCGAAACGGTCCGAAAAGAGTTGTAAAAGGGCCGTGCTGCCGGGGCCGTCGAGATCCATTCGTGTCCATTTCATATCTTCATACGGCCCTTCAACTGGACTGCATATTCGCAACATTCGCAGCTAACCCCGAAAAAAAGGGCCTACCCTCAGGGGTCCTTGCAGTTTTTGGGAAATATCACACTGCCTCCGTACATGAATCATTCTCGAGGTCAAATGATACTGTTGCCATTAAAAAGCCTGGTGGTCCGGTTGCATGTTTGGTTATTGTTTCGAGCGTTCCATTTGCCCGTTTGCTCACAATTTAGCTTTCATTTCGTACCGAGCTGGTGATGCACTAGCGAACACATCACGAAATTATTCCATTTGCTAACCGGAAGTCATCATAAAATTACAAAAATGATGCCATAAAGACTCAATGCCATGTCTCCACGCTCGACGCGAATAAAAGCAAGTGTACGCTCGATATGATCAATACATATGCATAACAAAGCAAGTGCCAGATCCGCTTCACTCATATCACGCATTAGCATATGAATCGCATAAATAATCACATTCAGACCTTCGGGAGTGGGAATCCGGCCCCCAAGCTATTGCCATCTCTCCCGAGAGACGAATTGCCACATTTAAAAGGCACCCAACCAAGCCTCAATCCGCATGCCACTGCAAATGGATCGCGACTTGAACGCAGACATATCGGTACATTGTAGCGCACTTGCTCACGTTTCAAAACGTTCAATCATAAGCCAGCCTGCGGGCCCCGGACTGAGGAAAACCGGGTCAATCGTCCGGTACATTATGGAAAATCATATGCAACCATGGCGCGCCTGAGTTTGAGCCGCAACCGAGCGAATCGAAGCGCGATAGAGCGGCTTTCACGAGACGAAAAATCCCACGAACGCGCTGCTGGCATCCAGCCGTCGGCGAAAAACGAAGCATAACCATAATGATCTCGTTGCCAACGCAGACAAATTTTGTCACACGGCATCACTTTTCACCGGCCAAAAATAGGAACTAAGCAGTTCCGGCTTGGTGGCATTGAGCGTTTTATTTCTTTCGCTCGCAAAACGTTGACGGATGAAATTAATATCGCTCAAGTTTCGCCCTTCGCTTATCATCCGAGGTTCCTCGGGAGCCCCGGGCTTCGATCGCATGCCACCCTACAACAATGCCGAATCAAACAACACCAACAGGCGAATGTTAGGGCACCCGACAAGGTCACCCGAGGGCGAGAGAGCAACGGGAAATAGCGACCGGAACAGCCGCTTACAGGAAAATGCGTCCGCTGTAAAACAATATTACGTTTTATTGTGTTGATTTTAACGCTTGGCTGGTCGACCCGGTGCGCTGGTAGGACCGGTGGGATTGAGTTGCCCTGTAGGGCACATTTTGAACCGCGGCGTTCGTGCTTTCCACCACCACACGCTCGAAAACGGAAATAATGTAGGGCAGGAACGTCAAATTCTTTCATTTATCGCGTCCACCCGCCCGTTCCCGGTTTATTATTTTGCTAATGTGATGAAACGTATTTGCCCATCGCACCCGCAATGGAACGAAAACAAAGGTATATTAAATGATAACACATGCGACGCCCCCGGTGACAATGACCGCTGGCTGGGTTGGTTCTGTAACACTTCAAAAAGGTATGATTGATGGCACCTAACCACAAAACGAACCACCAGCTTCTGTACGTGCGGTGTAGAAAAGTTAACCAAACGCCACTTTATTATTCCCATCATAAGGCGCGTCGAGTTGAGTGCATTAAGCTTTCATATCTCGTGATTTGCGCCTTCCCGACTGCGTCTTTACGATCCACTCGCTTTGCTCCGTACGCGAGACTTTTCGGATGCTTTATCAGACGGAATCAAGGGCGCCCACAAAATGGCAAAAGGGCAGAGCGCGAGCTGAAGTAGATTGCGGTTATCTTACGGTGGATCTGGGCCGCGCCACTGAGTGCTACATTCATTACTTTCTGTCCGACGGGCAGATATAAAAGTCCATCATCTAGAGCGCCCGTTGCCTGGCAACGTGGCCAGTCGCTCCATTGCCGTCATAAACCACTCGATAGTTCAACGAGCTAAGACGTCGACGAAAAGGCGGTTGCCGAGGAAAAGCGAGCACAAGAATGTGGAAAATTCTGTTTGATGTTCGGATGCGCGGCCTGTGGGCTGTGGCCACACGTTCTGGCGGATCGTGCGGATCCAACGGGTGGCCATCACTCCCGAACACCGCCCAAGCCACCCAGACCCGGCTACTATAATTCCATACAGCAAAAGTATTTTTATTTTATATAATAAAAAGGCATAAAATAAAAATAACCGCCGGCAGTCGTAAATGTAACAAGATTTTGTTTTACAACTCCCCCGAGTATGCTTTTCCCATTTAGACACAGTTGTGCGATCTTTTCCACCCGTCCACCCAGTTGGCCCTTTCGTCCATCCGGTTCCACCCTAACGAGAGGCGTCGAGCTCTCATCCCCCTCCTGACCAGGGCATTCCTTGCCAGAAATTCACCGGACGCGTTCCATTCCGCTCGGTTTTCTTCGTTTCGTGGCGAACCCACCATCACCATCGCCACCACCGATGGACGTGTTTGGAAAACTTTTGGAAAACGTGGCAAAAATGTGGCTTTCCGAGGCGCTTTGTGTGGCGAACGTTGCCGGAAGGACGAGACAGAGAGAGAGAGAAAGACGCTTTTCGGCTGTTATCATCAAAAACATGAATTTATCCCATGTGGACGGACCGGGGCAGCATTTTATGTGGCCCAACGCTCGGGCCCGGGGCGCACTGGTTCAAATTTATATTTTCTCGACCCTCCCAGGACCGAGGATGGGTTGGAAAAATTCTCCTGTTTTATTTGGCGTCGCATCGAAGGGACGTGGTCGGTAATAAGTTTCAAACCCGGGAGGCGGATGGATCTCACACCAAGCTCCTAATGGAAACAATCGAACAAACGGGTGGATAAAATTCAGTTGCTCCTCGTGTGTGTGTTGTGTGGATGCAATCCACACATTCACTAATTCTAATCAAAAGGGATCGATATTAGAAAATTGGTAGAAAATATCGACCATTTTTAATTCTGCCAAACACTACGGCGCCAGTCATCTATCTCGTTGCAATGGAATCAGGTGAAATCCGAACCAATCACATAATTCGTACATTTCCTCTTGCTTGTTAAGCACGTCAATTTGTCAAGGTCACGGTAGAGATGATTCGCCAATATTAAATACACACACTCTCGATGGACCTTCGATATTGTCAGCAAACCCTCGACGAAGCCAGGGAAAAAATGAGTAACTACAAAAAAGGGGCCCGCCGATGAAGCGTTTAAAAGCAGACCAGCAAGTCAGTGGAACAAATTTCACTCCGCAACCTGCGAGGAATGAATAATAATAATTTGGCTCCCGTAACATCCATAACGGTGCTGGAACGAGATTCCGTCCAAGCCGCGAACATGACGCATTTAAATCAGAGCCCGTGAAGTTGATGCTCCACGGACGATGTTGATGCACCGCAGCTGGGTATGACAACGTGACCATACCTGCACCAATGGATCGGTCTTTGTGGTCAAAATTTGTTAGAAAAACCTACCGAAATAGGGCTTACGTAACTCATACATCTCATACCGGATATTATTCGCCCGTTGGATCGGCAGTAAAAATGTAGTCTTTGTAAAAATCTAACCGTTTATTTGCCCACCACTGTCCGCCGATGGGTCAATTGTCCAGAAACCATCGGAATTGCTTCAAAAATACATCCACACACTGACGGGTCGTGTTTTCCCCCCATTTCGACGCAATAAATTACATGCGAACTGTAATGAATTAATGATGCAAAACGGTCAACACCGGGAATAAGTCAAATTTGTGACTTGCTAACCGGTCGATTGGTGCATTATGGGACTCTAGGGCCGATTGCATATTCAAATGCATTCGATTTCACTTTTTTCGAACTCACACACACACGATGCACTTTGTGCAACAAGTGATGGGTTCTAGGGCGTTCTTGCTTATTCGCGTGATTGATGAGATAATGAGCAACAGACTCGGGGGCGTTATGGAATTTTCCCAAATTCAGCAGAACAAATAAACGCTTCTGGTGAGTCGAAATGCGCACCACAACGCTGTGCTTGGCGTTGAAAAAAAGCGGATGCATGATCGGCATAACTGTACCCAGCACCAGAGGGCTTGAAACTGAGGCAAACTCTAAAAAACAAACCCCGAAGATCCACTCGCTAGGCTAATGAAATGCACGTGGAGCGGAATTTGAATTCCAGAGCAGCCCCGAAAACAATCATGCCCCGGAGAGGCCACATTGTACACATCCAAAGAGTGATCGTGAACACGAGCACTGCACTGGTATGCGGACATGCAGTGGACATGGTGGAAAGAAAAATTTCCACCCTCCAGTGGTGGGTTGTGGGCGTACGAACGGACTGAGTGCGCCGTCCTCCGGAGTGTAAATCCGGTGCGTGATACCGACCTCTGTACGTTTTATTTGTCAAATATTAAATTTATATCACCGCGGGCCTCATTTCATATTCCAGTAGTTTAATATTAAAATGAAAATAATGTGCTTACACGCTCTCACACACGCACACACTGGCCTGGTGAACAAAAAAACTCCAGTCGAGAATGTCGTCCGCGCATTCCCGCACCAATTGCCCTTCGTGTGACCTCCGGCATGCCCGAAGCGGCACATGGACCCTCAAAAAGGGGTGGTTGGGGCTCGTTCGTCAACGGGAGGGAGAAGAAAGGTGAGCACACATAAATTAAGTGAAACATATTCATACTTGATATGGTGCGGAATTATTCAACGCTCCACAATCGACTACGCGCTGTTGGTAATGTTACGAAGCATCGCACCGTGGGGCCTATCGAGGGGCTTTTGATGGTGTAAAGGGGTGACAAGAGGGCGCTGGGAATAAGTATGTAGTGAAAGAAAAAATAAATAAACACTCATGACAAGCTGGCCGCACGGAGGGGACTAAATGGCCTGTTAGCCTTTGATTGTCACTGAACTCGATTGGAATTGACGAGAAGCGTTTCGTTGTCTCCGTACCTGGCATTCGCACATCATGGGTCGTGTTTCTGGGTGGTAAAGGGCATCGAAAGCTCCCGCCAGCAATTGACTGGCAGGAATATGCCTCGCTGGGTTTTTATGAGAAGCTTTTTGGGATCATGGACCAGCTTTCCAGGTATCCTCCAGCAAATTGCGGAGGCCCAAAAATCAGTCCCACACGCGCGTCACGTCGTGGAAAGTTTGCGGGAAAACATAATCAGCAGCGAGTGCGAGTAGGAAAAACATCGCACAAACAGAACAAATGAGGCCTACACTTCGAAGGGTAACTTCGACATCTCACGTAACGCCATACGTGAGGAGCGATTTCCCGTTCCATCAGCGGCCATCATCGGCTTCCATTTCAAGCCATTACTCATACCCTCGCGAGGGTGCGTTTTGATGAAGATCTTCCTCCACCACCTGCGCTAAAGTTCGCGGATTTCGCTAGCAATACTCAACCCCGCATGAGTAGGACGTGTTCGGGGAAGGATTCGCAAAACTGCCGTGCTTCGAAGGAGACCGAGGATAAAGTTTTATGTTTCCGATTTCCCGGTGCACAACGCATCGTTTTCCCGGCCAAGAGCAGACGGGTAAAACACGTATGGTTTAAGGACAAAAAGGTCTAGCATGGCGACCACGATTTTGACCACGACACCGTAGCAACCTCGTCCACATTCCAGCCGATGTGGGGATCGCAAATTTGCTCACCGCAAAATAAATAATACACGTACGCGGGTGCCTCCCAACACGGTCGCAGGTTCAAGAGAAACTTTTCTGGTGCTCAGGCAAATCTGCGAGTCTTTCCCATTCCTATGCCCAACGAAACCTTTCTCCTCCCTCTTGCAGAGGCACACATCCTTCGCCGAGCATCCACACAATCAGCGCAACCGATCCGTTTAGGGAGTCATACATCGTCTAATACAAATTCAGCCCATCACGGCAGATAGCATAAACCATATTTCATCCCGGTCGTGGCCCGACTCCAGGTTGCCGCCCTTTCAGGTTGCTTTGGTCTTGCGCGAAATTGCTAGCGAATGACGAACGACCCTAACGCGCGCGTGGAACGAACCGGGACGTGATGTTTGCCCAAGGAGCCGGATCCTGGAGCGGGAATCTCGAAAGTTGCGCTACGTGTGCTAAATATCTGCAGCGGATTTTCCCTCGGCGGTACTCGACATAATCGCCACAGGGTTTTGGGGCGCGTAGAAACTTTTCACCACTGCGCGTGATTGAGACACAGGCCGCGTAAAACGGGGACACCCACGCCCGATGCCTGTCCTGCTCTTCATTAGCTTCATAACGTTGTGGTTGACGGCAGTCAGCCCACGATCGGGGTCAAAGGTTGCGATGTGACGGGTCCTATGAAAACGTTACAATGAGCTACACCTAGCCAAAGCCGAGGTGGCCCCTGGAGATCACTCGAAAACCCACTCGAGGTCGCCGTGGTGGTTTCCGCGTATCATTCCATCGCCAAGGTGGGGTCGATTGGCGCATAAATGCGTACTTGTAGCTCACCCGGACCGATCGCTCCATAATGACCAATCCGAAGGTCGATGCGAACAGAGCCGCGGAGTCGATAAAGAAACTCAAAACATACACCCCATAAACCTACCGACCATTAAAAATCCCCAAGACCCTCGCTCCGTTGGTGTTCGTTATCGGCTTCCAGTGGCAAAAGGATGCCACCGGTTTGCGCTACACGGCTGCGAATGCATTAACCCGTGCGTAATTTATTTAAATAAATCACGAATAAAATTTAATTTAATCGTTCGACTTCGATTTTGAAAGTGTTCGCGCAATGTTTTCCCGCCGCTACTCCGTCGCCTCCCAGCAGTGGGTCGTACCACCCTTTTGGGGCGGGCAAAAGGTAGCGACTCGAAATTCATCGACGAATCGACGGCGTGCATACGCTTGGGTTTCTTGTTTTTTTTTAATGCGCCCAACAGCTCCCCAAACACAAAAGATCTCCTCGTGAAACAGAGTCATCACCAGCGCGCCTCAAGCGAGGGACCTTATGCGGCTTCTTCTCTCTCTTTCAAACACGCATATACACACAGAGAGGAATGTCCTCCTTCGGGAGCCCAAGCCATTCGCACCTTTGTCTAACAACTGCACTTGAGGGAGCACATCCTTTGTGGGAGTTCGCGTTCCGCCGCTCTAATCCAGGGCACAACCGAAGCGGTCTTAGCAGAAGACGTGATTCCTGCGCGAATTACGCTATATTTAATTCCTTCCCGTGTCTTCGTGTGAGTAATTGAAAAACAATAACTAAACACAACCGGCACGCCAGAACACGAACCCCGTTGGGTTGGGGTTTGCCCCAGAAGCATTTACCGTCAGCTCTTGCTGCCTCGCGCTCTTGGGAACGCGTACAGCTTCGAGCCCTTCGAGCTAATGCAGATTGTCGTGTGTTTTTTTTTTTCTTGCTCCTTCCGCGACACGGAGCAGGCCATGTCGTTGGTATATTTATTTTTATCATTACCCAACGCAAGCGAATTATCTCCTACTCCTTGCGATGATTTGGCCCGCTTGGGAGATGGGGCATGCAAACAAGGCTCGATTTGGGGATGAAATGAAATTAATATCCCATCAAAACACGCGCTGCGGAACCAAACTTCGAACCGGCGGAGGGTGATGAGTTTCAAGAGGGACAGAGTGAGATAAAAAAGCCACAATCACACGCCACCCTACGTGGAGGAATTCTCAAAAGACGAATTTTCGTGGGGATGATTCGCAGGATTTCCACCCCCCAAAATCGTCGGTCTGGGAAGCATCGAATCCACGTCTCGCGAGGCTCGCATTCTCCGCCCGTTCGATGGAGGAATTCACGGATTTGTGAACCATTATGCGAGGCAATCGCAATGCTCGGACGACGATGCTGATCTCATAACTTTCCGCTTGACTCACCACACGACCCAAGAGGCGTATGTACCGGCCTCCACATCCTCCGGGACATGTCGAAAGTCGGCGACATTCGTGCTGCCGTTTTTGCGAACAATCGTTCCGATCTGCGGAATGGCTCGAATGCACTCGAATGCACTCGATTGGGCGCGAGAAGGCACCGACGAACGTGGCATCGGGGGGCATTAGAACATTCGCGTATATATTTATTTAATTAAAAAATATGTAAGATATTTTAAAAAATTTAAATGAGTTAAAATATACATATTACACCGGCACGGCAGACTAACTTCTGGGGTCGACCGGAGCGCAGACGGGCGTTGGCGCGGGAACAGAACATGCAATTCGCAGCATTGACCAATGTTCGACCTCTGCCGTGGGGGTGAGGGTGAATTTCGCGGCCTCCTTCATGGCCTCCCAGCAGCAGATGGGGCGAATCGGAAGGAATCGAACGAACGAACCAAAGCCAGTAAAGTTATCTCTTCGCCCGGTCCGGAACGGTGTACCAGCTTCGAGGTCTCCTCGCGTGTCCCTACCACACCGGCAGGACTCTGGCAGAGGACGCAGCAGCAGAATTCGCACGGTCACCGAAGCACCCACAAATGGACGCAGATAAAAGTGGGGAACTGAAACAAAACACACAAATATTACTACTCGATTTTTCCTTCTCCTGCGTGCCATCGGAACACATTCGGATGCCATCTCGCGGTCGACTGGGGCTTGGTCGGGTTCGATGGAACGATTTCGTGCCCATTCCTTGTGCCCTACAACCCGCCCTTAACCGCTTCATCACACCCCGAGGGCTCTCCACCGACTGCCTTAATTTGTCCCCTTTTTCTCGCTCTTCCCTGGACGCCCTGGAGGTCGGTCCGTTCGCCGGGATATTCGCACTATCGCGTCCTGGAGGCGCACGGTTTCCGTCGGCCGATTTCGCCCTGGAGATCGATACAATCCGCGAAATACAGCAATTTCAAATTGCTCATGCTAAGGCCCGACGGGGTTCGTATGGCACCTCAACCTCCGGGACCGGGCTCGACAGGCGATGTCTTCAGTACGATTTGGCTGGCTGGCTGGTTGGTTGGCTTGCTGGCTGGCGTTTTCTCTCTAGGGAAACGTGGATACGAGGGAAAAACACCAGCGAACGGTCGAAGGTCGATTGCAAATCGAAGACGGCGTCGATGACTATGGCCACTTCCCCTGCGAGCTAGCAGAACGCACACGTTGCTATGGTGCGTAATGTTAATGGACAAAATTGGGCCATTTTCTCAAGCGACTGGGGAACAACTGCCACATATGTCACCCAAAATCGACCCTTCAAGGATTCGTTTAACTCGCGTGCCTCGAAACGTCCCGAGTTAGTTTCTGACCGCTGCAATAAAGCATTTTGCACAACCGTGCCCATTGCACATGTTCATGATGGAGGCAAATAAACGAACAAATGTGACTCCCGAACCAATGTGGAGGCTGCAGTCCATTTAAATGCGACGAGATGAAAACAACAGGCTGAGCCACTTCGCAGACATTTGCACGAGCAGGGCGCCAGTAGGAGTCAGCCCCGTGGCTGCATGCCCGATTGCATGATGTTTCGGTCCGATATGGCTCGAGTCTGGGCTCCGTGGAGCTTCTGCGCCCGCTACCCTGGCAAAAGCCCACTCACACACACCTGCGAGGACTACGAGAAATTGATGTCAAAAAAATGATAGCCACTGACGCCAGCGCAAAAGGCAAATGCGAACCAAAAAAGGCGCCATCGTCCCGTCCCGAACGACAATGAGCACCAGGACAATGTTCACGTGGGGCCACCTTAAGCGAGCCAGATAATCGATGGTCGTGGCCGACCTCGGCGTCAGGAGGTTCCCACCGGAACGAGTGCAGAACCGAACCGGCCTAACCGGGAGCATGTAAGGCACCCACTGTGTGCCCTTTGTGACGGAGGCGAAGGGCTGGTTTTTATTTTATTAATTCATCTGTTAAGCGCCTTTTTTCCCTATCGGGCTTCTACCAAACGTTGGTTTTGTCCTAATGGCGTCCTCGAGTTTCCTAACACCCTGCACACTTTTCCGAAGGGCGATCCACGCTCGAGCGAATTATTCATTTTGTAATTAACGCTCTAATTCCGCGCCATTTTGGCTGCCCCCGACGGTTGCAGTTTCTGTCACGCATCGCATTCATCCCGGAATGGATTCTCCACGCATTCCGAAGAAAAGACTGGAGGTGAAAGAAAACAAAAAGCGGCCGCTCAAAATGACGAGTCAGCCGAAAAACTGTCAAAATAGCATATCGTTATTACGACCGCACCGGGTGTGCCGGATGCGAAGGAATTCCGGACTATGGTCCCGGGGGCGTGTTTGAGCAAAGCGGCCAGCCGCGGCACGTTCGAAGGGCGTCGAGGGGCTTGTATTGTGGCAGCACAAGCTGGTTATTTTTTTTTTCTGCTGCCCATTTTTCACCGCCTCATACCGCTTATGCTTTTGTCGGCAAACATGCCGGCCGATTGGGCCGGTCAAAATGAATCAACCGAGGGCTCAAAATAAATTTCACACCTATTAAACCTGTTGCTACTGGGCCTTGGTGCTGCGGTGCTTGCGTTTGAAAAATCGCTGGAAAATGAGACACGCCGGCTGCTGTATGTGTGTGTGTAAGTGTGTTAGAGCAACCCAGTGCCCTGCGGCGGGGAACGTTAATTTAGAAACCAAAAAAACGAGTACCATATTCTGGAATGATTTTTTCCTAGTCATTCATCCAGCAGCGCCGTAGGACTATTCCACTAAACGCCGAATGGGTGGGCGAAGTAGGCGCAGGAACCCAACTCATGGAGTGGAGGTGGCGCATACGGAAGCAAAAACTCAACGGCCTCGTAGCAAACGGATCGATTCTGATCGATCGGTTGTCGAGCGAAGTGCTTCCCGTGGAAGAAGCGGAACATCGGAACTAGGGCTGGAGGTGCGGGAGTCGGGAAAGCCTCCCCAATCGAAGACTCAGTGTGTGTGTGTGTGTGTGCGTGTGTATGGGAGGATAAACGCGGATAGGCACTTCCTTTCAGCACCTGCCAAGAAAAGCCTCTGCCGTGCGGTTAGCAACAAAGTCAGGTCGGGCTTCTTCCGAGCGCCGATTGTACCATGTGAGATTGGCTAAGAGGAACTGAGAAACCAACGACTTGGAGTCTCAAGAGAGAGAGAGAGAGAGAGAGAGAGAGAGAGAGCACACGAGTGAGGGATGATGACTAATCAGATTGCGATCGATTAAGGCAATACACAGAAGCGTGCCTAAGTGGATGATATTAATAATCTTTGTTCGGCTTACTTTTTCGCCTCAAACCGACCAAGTCGGCGTCGATTGGATCGAAGGAGGCCTTGCTTGCGTAACAAACAGTGCCTGACGAGTTGGTAGCACCAGCAACCGTCCAGACAGTCCCAATAGCTCTCTAGGGACGGCTGCGACTGCAAGATATGGCCTCGTTTCGTACAATCGCTCAATGGATCTAAAGGAAACTCTGTTTGGTTCAACACCTCGAAAACTGCGTGCGTTGGTCGTCAGTCAACCCTTCTGCGAGCGCTTCTTCTAGCCGTCACTGTTCGCAGCGTGGCTCCTCAATGGCATTCCGAAACTGTCGAAACTGTCCGGCAGGAAACTGTGCCCCAGTTCATCTTGGGGAACCCGACAGACCCGGCAGACATTCTGGGAGCAGTCACGGTTGATTAGCTGACCTGCCCTTTAGACCGACCTGCGGCCTTCTCGTTCACCTGGAGCAGCCTTTGATTGTGAGACGTCCGAGCCACACCGGAGCCAACCGAAAGAAAGAGCCCGAAGTCATTTCCGGGTTCGCGTAAAGCAACTGTTGATTGTTCTGGTCGGCTTCCCGCATGAATGAACGAAAAAAAGACACACCTGTACATCGTTCCCGGCGACTTATTTTATTCATCAAAAATGCAACAGATTACCACAGCTGCCACAGCGTCGGTCTACGTCAGCCTATTGGATAGCCATCTGTTCTCGCCTCCATGGTGGCCTCATTTGACAGCCGCCGTGGGTGAACGACTGGCCGCGATCCTGACATGCTGGCACACACTAATTCGTCAAACGCACCCCCATTCAACCCCCATTTGCATTCGACTCGCCGCGAGGGTGTTTTCGTTTGCTTCAGCGCAAATTCCACGCAAGGGCCCTCCGATTAGCGAACACTGCACGCTTCCAAGTCCCTGTTTTTTGGCCCCATTTAGCATCCGATGTTTCTAATTTCAACCGCGCCAATTCGCGCCTGGTGGCTCTTTTTGGCCATCCCGGCATTTTTTTCGACCCTTTTTCCACCGGCATCATCGTGCTTCGGTCACACGACAGGCGACAATGGCACAGCGCTTTGCTCACCAATCAGCAAGGACTACATGCATCTCGCGAGCGCCGATCGACGACCGGCAGAATGCAACACGCTGTTGTTCTTGTTGATAATGTTATGCTTTTCATTAACCCTGTCAGCGTCATCGACGAGCGAGAGCCGACGAGCCGGGTGCAACGTGTTCAGGATAAAGTTTTCCACCCTACCGCGGGGCAAGTTTAAACACCACTTGCGATAAGCTTTTCCGTCGAGTGCAGTTTGGGAGTTCACACGCTCGAGCCCACAAGAACGCTTTAATGAGCTTGAGCATGTGAAGGCGGGCGAGAAAAAAAACAGCCCTCTGGTGGATCCGTTTCCACCCGCAGGCGGGAAAAAGGATGAAACAGACTTTAAATTCCAATCGATCATGGTCGGCATTTTCCAAGCTTTTTCCCGAGGGTGAGCCTTGAGGGTGTGAAGCTGACGATAATATTCTGGCAACACCGACGCCACTGCCGGCGCACTCGTTGTGCGATCTCTCGTGTGGCTTTCCCTTGATTGAGTTGGTGGCAGTGTTGCCAATAAATTTTCGCCTCCATTTCAGTCTCTCGCCCACGGTGCCGACGCACGCTCGAGCGCGGCTGGGGTGGTTGGTTTTCCACAGGCGGAAAAAGGCTTTAAAGCAGTTTATTCAGAGTGACGACGATGGCGGCGACAACGCCGCCACCGACGACGACGACGACGGCGAGGCAAAATGGGGGCATCGATTGACGGGTGTGTTGGTGTGCGTGTCGAGTCCTTAAATTGTGGTCATTGGGGAACTCGGGCAGCAGCCATGCGGGCAGCGAACTGACAGCTGATTGTCCCCGGGTTGGCTCGGATTTCTCCCGTCGCCTCAATGCTAGCTGAACCAACTGACGCTTCCGACATCGAAAGAGGCGCTTTAAAGGGAAATTATTCCGTCCGCCGTTTGGCGGTCGCTCGCTCAATCCCTTCACCGTGCAGTGTTGGCCTTTGAATGTGTTCCGATGCGGTTTGGCTGTGGGATGGTGATTTTTCTTTCCCATTTCCCGTGTGATTTGATTGCAAAACCAGAGCATGAAAGGACTTCGTTGCAGGAAGTTAGCAACATTGCTGCTCCACACACGCACAGGCTGTTGTCCTGCGTTGTCCTAGCAACGGCATAGAAAAGCGCAGAAGACGCCATTTTCATCGCAGACCAGAGTAGACGCTGGAAGGAAGACAAAAAAGCGGCCACTAGATGCTGGGGGATTGGAACCCATTTCAACCGCGTTGGTATCCACCGCACGTAACGTCTGCAACTATGTCCCACGACCCGGACTACGGCACCCTTTGCGGCCTCCACGGATGGCTGAAGTGCTACTAATGAAGCGATTTAAAGACATCTCGGTACGTCGAAGTTCAACATGAGAAACGCACCTACGTGACCGTGTTCCGATGCGAATCCGCGTCCTATTAGGCATCAATAAATGCTGTTAGCTTTCGTTTGCTGTTGCCAACATTATCGCCCTTGCTAATCAACGCGCAGCGATTGTGTAATTTTAATTTCGTGTCTACAAACACACGCACGCATATGAAAAGGCGATCTCTGTACACCGTGTGACCCGTCGTGGCATTGAAAATTCAAACTCCGAGGAGCTTTTCCCGAGCAGGTCCACACGCAAAGAGCAGATTTTATCACGCTTCAATCTCATCATGCATTCTCGCTATCGCGTCCGCAACACGAGAAGCATCATATTGGAACAGTTTTCGCACTTTTATAAAGAGCGTTCCCACATTCTGCTCTGGCAGTAAACCGGTAGCCAGGGCTCGCTTCGGGCGGCCATCGCGAGTCCATCATTCCGGGGCGTGTGGTCATATTTAGCGTCATCATAATGCCATGCCGTTTGTTAACGCTTCCATAATTTCCATCGTCCAGCCCCAGAGTGCCCAGCAGCGCCTTGTAAAACGATCAATTCGTACGCATATCACGGCCCTGAGGCCCTTCCAGCGGGCGCAAGATATGCGCCACGGTGCGTTCGCCTCCACCGGTCAGAGGTGCCAAAATTCTCGTCGATAAAACCCAAACGGTGACTCGCGGACTCGAGTCCTCCTTGTGCGTTCCGTGGCCGTCCGTGCCGTACATCATTATGACAGGCTGTGGAGTCCATCAAGATTTTCAAAAATCGTCAATAAAATAATGGCTGCGATGCTTCGCGGAATTACATTAAAAACCCGGTTCCCGCGCCAAGAATCGTGCGCAAGAGCCCCACGAGTTGTGGTGGTTTTTATGCGTGTTCGTTCTGTTCTGGTGACTTCTCGGCCGGAGTCGCACGACGTTCAGGAGGAGGAAGGTCTTCATTTTGTATTCCGGCGACGGTGCGATCGGTGTGCGTCAAAAAATTACCTTTCGGACGTTTCGCACCTGATCGAATTCGAGCCCAGAGGAGCGCAACCGTCAGTGGCGTGTTTCAAACCACCCTGTGGACAACAGCGCGAGCCTATTAGCAATTCGCAATTCATCTACTCATTAAAATGAGAGTAATAAAGTGGCCAATTTTTGCACCAGTTTCACACCGAGCTGGCCTAGCCGCGGCCACCGATCGATATCCGTGTTCGATCGTGGAACCAGGGGGGATTCTAATTTTAATTCGCGCACTTTCACGCTCTCGTTTCGCGAGTGGGCTATTAGACTTCGGCGACATGCTGCTGTTTGGGCCGCAAATGCGCCGTGGAGTTGGTAACGGAATACAAAATTTGGCAAACGAATTTGGGCTGTCCATGGCCGTTAGTTGGCCGTTTTTTTTTTGTTTGCCATTTCGTGTTCGCCTTCGTTACATCGACCCCACCATATCCTGGTTGGCATTCTCGGACAAGGAGAGGTCACATACCGGTACGGCACGCGGAGGCTCGGAGGCAGCTCTCGAGTATTCACTAGTTCGTTCACTTCTGCCCAAGCACATTGTATTTGCATTTTGAGCGAATTTTTTGGGCAAATTTCAAGCGAGCACCCTGTTCGCGGTGCTACCTGATTTCGCCCTCCCTCCGGCCGTGGAAGCAGCAAATCAATATTTATAACACTCGTTCTTGCCCACCGACGTCTCATGCTGCCATGTTGGGGCTCATTTTTGACGCAAACAGTACATGTTTAATTCCGCACCGTGGCATCCATTTCGGTTGTCGTGGGCTAAGGCAGCCGGTAGCCTGCAAAAGTCAGGCCCTGGAAGCTTGGAAAACTACGAATAAAACGCACGTGCCGAAAAAAAGCGTGCTCTAGCGGCGGAAATGGACGAATCAAGCCATTCCAACACAACCGGAGTTTGTTGGCTTCCTGCGAAAATGCAACGAAATTAATAAACAAATCATAACTCTCCGAGAAAAAGAGAACGTGAGCGAGCGAAAGAGAGGCTCACTCGTTATATACCTGTGATTCACGCTGTCTCTCTCGCTTTCTGCCCATCTCTTTCACAAAGCGCTAGTATATAAGCAAAAGCGGTATATTTATGTGAGAAAGAGAGCCCACCATGCTCATGTGAGTGAGACAAATCTACTCTCACCTCAAGCTCACACACCAGCGCAGTCGGTCGATCTCACCACCACCACAATGAAACCCGTTTCGCCGTTTCTCACTTTCTCACTCACTGTTTCCCCTCATTTCTCACTCACGAAGGAACCGCTCTCCGACGAAACGCGCCAAGTGAGCCGTTTTGCGGAAAATGCACGCCAGTGTGGCAGCTCGATTTGTGCGGAATCAACAGCACTTGTGCAACATTGTGCCCTTGTGACGGTGGGCTGTTGGAATGTTCCCACAAAATGCCACAATTCAAGCTCTCAAACGGCGCCCAAGCCACGCGGCAAGCCATCCTAGACGGGCGAACTCCAAAAGCCGTCGGCATCGCGGCCAGTTGCGCCCTTTCGAAAGGGGCGGAGTCGATCGGTCGGTATCGATCACGCCGGGTGTTGTTATTACGAAAATATTCGCGATCAGCCCTTTTCACTTCCTGCGCTAGCGTGCCTGCTCTGGCGCAACATTACAAGCGCGATGCAAATTCGCAAACCAGGATGAACGGGCTGCATCCCGACGTCGATGACGCGTATTTCATAAACCCGTGTCAGGTGGGTGGGTTTGGGTGGTGTAATCGAGCCTCAGCTTCAAACAAGGCGACCTCCGACGGCAACGACTTGCGACGACATGCCTCAGTCTACGTCCATGTTTGGCCCATCGAAACCCACCAGCACGCATATGCAAGCCTCACCGTCGGTACATCAAATGCAAATATTACAAATTCCACATCGTCCCTTCGCCTGGGTGCAGCCCTCAGGCCGCTCGAACGAGCACACCAAAACGACCGAACCTCAAACGTTAGATATTAAACCAAGCGTGATAGTCCTTCCCCGACCGACGGAGCCGATGACGACTGCTCGCCGATATTCTACCAGTTGTCTAAATTAAAACCCCTTGCCAATTCAATTTGAATGGCCAATGTAACTGACTGAAATCAGCACCTCGTGCCTCCCTACCTCGTACTCACTGCCTCCCTATACGGACCCTGACTCAGCTCCTTGCGTCCCTGTAACCGAGGGCTAATTTTTGATCATAAATGCTGGTAAAAATAGTTCTCCCACACCACCACACACATGCACACGACCGCGACCGGTGGGTGGGTATTCGGGCGTTGGGGTTTTGCTTGATTAATGGTCACCGGTTGATGGGGGCGATTGAATTTTGCGTTTTATTTTTCGCCCAACCGCCCAGCCGCTCGAGGGCCAGCCATATCGATCACGCTCGCTCGAGTCGGTGAACAATGTGTAGCGAAAACAACCGCCGACCGATCGATTGGCTTAGTTTTCGCGCGTTGTTTCGAGAGCGCACCAACCGACGCTTTGGGAAAATCGCAATTACAGGCCCGGCAGGGACATGAAGGGGAGTTGGGAGGCGATGTGGCGCACCACCGATACGGGGTCCACGGAGCGATCGGTGTACTTCACACTTCACTTGTTGCAATCCAATCCATCAATGTGCAGCGAGATATGCATGTTAGATAATTGAACAAAGCGCCCCGAGCGTCGATTGCATCCAACGCGCGCACGATGCGACGAGATTGAAAATAAATTTGCGAAATTGAATTCATGTGACTTTGGCGAAGGTTGTTACATTTGATTGCGCTAAAAAAGGGTGTCCCACTGAAGGACGAATGAATTATGCGAAGGTATGCCTGCGAAGCGCGAGTCCCATTTGCGTCTGGGACGAGGGACATGCAAGAACATGTTAAGACATCCTCGCCGCAGCATCAATTCGAGCCATCGGTGGTTCGTTCGAAATGATTAAAAGCTCGACAACCGCCTTTTAGATTTGATGAATTGCTCGTCCCAGCAGACATTGTGTCGTCTCTGGGCACAACAACAACGTTTGGGGAGAAAGAATACCTTCATCCTCGCTATTGGGCACGAAGCGTACGAAGCAAAGGGACTAGAAAGAGGAAAAAAACACGGACAAATCCGAGCCACCGAAATCGCCCTCTGCCGGAACGTGATGAGCGATGGATTGAAGGTCCGACACCCCGTGGCGGGAAATCAATACGCGTCAAACGGTAGCTGATGCGGTGATTATTATAAATTATGCTTGCCAGTCTGTGCGGCCTTACGGCGGTACGGATTAACCACAGCATGCCGGTTCGAGGGTTGGCCGAGGTGTTGAAGGAAAAATTAGGCGCCTCTTTACCGGTCGCGGCACTAACGCACAGTGAAGTGGCGCGAGATGCCCAATCTTAACGCGCTTGCTTCCGTCGACGCGAGTGGTTCCGTTTGCGGCTCACAAATGGGGAAAAATATCTTAATGTCTTTATACTGGCCGAAGGATCGGGGTTCTGGAGTCGCGTGAAGGTGGCAAAGGCGCCGCTGACTTCTTCTCACACCACAACCGTCAAGCGTTGGTACTCGACTTTTAAGAGCAGCTCACGAAGGTGTAAGTGCCCCGATCCCGGGAGAAAGAGTCGCAAAGTAAGGGACGCAGAAAAAAGAAGCCAAACAACCGCACAAAACCCGACACAAACTCCTCTGTTCGGCCGCGGATAAGGGCGAAGAAACGTGTGACTTAAGACGCCCGCCGATGCCAGGCAGGCCGTTTTTGTCGTATGCCGAAAGTCACGAAGATCATTTGTCATTTTGACGCACACAAAACGCTCGCTTATGGCCACTCTCGCCCGCTTCTTCACCGATGTCGTGGGCATTAGGGCTTCTTCGAGTGGTTGGCTCTCAAGTGTTGGAACAATCGCTGCACAATCGCACCCTGAGGTCGCGTGCTCTGGCCCAGGACTTAACACGCGTTTGCTTTTGCAGCTGGCCAGCTGCTGGGCGGTCGCGTGGTCGCGACCTATGCCACGCGGGTAAAAATGCGCGATCGTGCGCCAACCCTACTAGGATCTCTAGAGCGGGAAGCTAAATTAGCAGCGTTCGACATTCCTGTGGTGCGATTAATAACTTCACTAGTGACCGCGGCTCGATCCTGCAAGAGGTGTAATTGCACTCGCGCGTGAGAAACCATCGCCAATTATTAGCGAAGTCGTCCTGGACTGGATGGGCATATGAATGTTGTCTCGAGGCTTCATTCCACGCGCATAGTTGGCGTCCAGCAGGCTGGTGCAGTCGTTCTTGACTAGCGCCAGTGTTACACCTGCAACAAGACGCTTCACGCGTCCACACGAAGGCTGTACCAGCAGAATGGTCTAACACGCGTGTCTCGCGATGGATCGAGGAAACGATCGCTAATTGGAGCGTTGTATTAATTGGAACAAAATGTATTAATTTGGAGAACTGATCCAATCGACTAGGTTCCTTCTTAAGAGTAGGGTTTACGCTTCGGTTAATGCTCGTGTTAATATTGACCTACAATCACACTTTCGCATATTAAAAGAGTAATATGTATAAGCAAGTAAAAGCACATTAATTTCTTTCCCGTAGTGTATCGTCATGTAATTTACGGCCTTTAGTGCCTTTCATAAAAGTTCTCAAAGCCATTCAAGCAACCTTTTCCGAGATTTCCTAATTAAGACGAAAAATACTCGTCATTACTGACGCTGGCTGCGGATTTTGCATCCTATCGCGAGTCTCTACAAGGGCACCCCGTAGAACAATGCTCGGCTCGGTTGTGTATTTGTCATCACGTGTGACACTTTGCAACAGCTCCGTGCATTGACGACCGGTCTTGCCAACAGTGATTGCAACAACGAGTGCAAAATCGGCCGACATGATGATCGACAAAAGCCAGCCAGCCAGGACTCCCTTTCATCATATCGCCAGTTCGCAACGACACGAGCCGTCTTAGGTCTGGCATGGGTTCGACGACATCTTGATGCGTGATCGCGTCCCCTCGAATCGATCGTCGCCTCCGTTGCCACCTTCCGGCGATCGCATCGCATCGACGCGATAACGTCCCGCACTCCAACCCAGCTCGGAGCAACCAAAACAAACAAACAAACAAACGAACGAGCAACAAAAAACACCGCATCGAACGAGCTCACTCACCGATCAGCCTTTGCAACTCCGGCTAGCTGGCGGGCGAAACAGGAAAAACAATCTTAACGATGTCTCCCGTGGCCCGCGTTGCCAGGCGCACGGTAAATAGCATAATTTAATGTATGCATTTCCTTCGCCAAACCCGAGCCTCGCGAAGGACCTCGGGTGGTGGAATGGGCTGATACGCGCACGCATTCGACATCTCGCCGATGCAAAGCGTGTCAATCGATCGACGGACGGGTGCCCAAGCGAGCCTGCGAACGGAATGGGCTTCGAATCGGTCTCAGAGTCGGTTGGTTGTAAACGTCAGCAAACTCGGGGGAAGTAAGCTTGATCGATTTTTACACGACTCGAATGCTAAAGCTGAGACCCAGAGCCAAACTCCACTGGCAGGCAGGTGAAGAAAGCCATCATAAGGCGAACCCTGTCTGTCAAGCCATGCGAACGCAACATGCGAAAGAACCGGTGTCATGGGATTGGAGGCTCGTTTTTGCTCAACCACGGCTCCAATCTCGAGCCAACACACACGCGCAGAGTTTCGCTAATCCTCCCCGAGTGGGAGGGTTTTCCCAGCGTGAGCTAGACGCATGTCAACCACCGCACGGCCGGGCCATTTCGAAGCCCTCGAGCCATTTCCGGGTTATTATTCAAACACACACTCGTTACTCATAGCCCGGATCGGTTAATTTTAATGAAGCTTTTTCGACGTTTGGCCGTTCGTATTATTATTACCTCATTCCGGTCCGTTTCTGTGGTGGCTCATCATGACCTACCCTGCGGTTCGCATCGAGCGTTTCCACCGCATCGCTGTTTTTCCCATTTCCTTCCCCTGTGTTTAGGCCGACAATCACCAGCGTCGTCGCTGGTTGCCTGCTTCCGAAAATAACGATTGCGGATCACGTGAGGTAGAGAAAAGGCGGTGGCCGCGAGGCGTTCGCTGAAAGCCGTCGGCTTTTTTGAGGGCCGTTTTCTGAAAGCGGCTGTTTGATCACGGAACTGATTTCGATTTATTCCTATCGTACCTTAGTGGGAAGGAAGCGGGGACCCGCTGACGGGAGGAAAAAGGCGAATTAAAATTGCTTTTCGGAAGGGCTTTTCAATCATCTCTTTCTCAACCGATCGAACAACGCCTGCATCCGCTTGGCGCGTTGTGTCGTGATGATATTTTAACTACCGTTTTCCCAGCCATCCTCCGGCACAGGAAATGAAAGCTTAGTTTATGTCCCAATCCTCGCGAGCTTCGTTAGATTCGGGTTAAGGGTTATCAACCCACCGACCGAGGCAGCGGATCGCTCGATCCTAGATAGGGAAGTTTTCGGTGGAAGTAAACTTTTATCGGCTCTAAACAACCAAACGAAACTATTGCACGATCGAACGATCGGTACGATCTTTTACTACTATCACTTAACGATCGCGTTCGATTTCCCTACCATTCCCCGGACGTCGTTGACATAAATGGAAACGCCGAACTGGCTATTCAAGCAGTTCAGTTCGTCAAATCAATCATGCTCTTTTCAACCGGATGAAGAGAACCAAACAGAGGAGGCAAAATATCATCCAACACGTGTCGCCCAATCCACACGACAGTTGGTGCGAAAGGCCGCGGAAAACTGAATCGTTCTGAATGACATCTACGGAAAAATGGCTCCTTTTCATTCCTTTATCGCCTCCGAATGGCTCATAAAACTACCGTTCGGATACCAGGATGCCCTTTTAAGCTGATGGCCACTCAAGCGAACGCAGAAAGGGCTACCAGAAAATATGGATGCAATCGGCTTCTTGGGAAGGAGAAAAAAATATACATGTATATATCAGCCCGCCTGGCTGTGCTGTTCGCCCTTAATCACTGGACACCAACGCGTCTCGACCTCCGTGGTCTCCTCGCTGCTCCCAAAAGACTCTTAAATCGGTGATTCCGTTCGCGTGACTTCTTCTACGCACGAAAATGACACCGGTTGATCGTTGTCTGTATCGCCTTCGAATGCCGTCCAAAGCGTCCAGAATGGGACTCCACCAGATTGGGGAGTTTTTCGTCTAATTTCATTTCTTCATCTCGCCCCATCGCCCATAGATCACGGACAGGACTCGAGCCGGGCAGCTTACACGTGCGGCTACGGCGTGGAATCGGACGCGCAAGTCCGAATATTCATGAGTTCCATTATAATTAGCTGAAGTGGGTTCATCCATTTCGCCGCCGAGGCTCGCTTCGATTCCACGTCGAGACGGCACACGGTTGCCTCGGTGACATAAATTAATCATCGCCCGGCCAGCCGTGAGGGCAGGAAGTCGAAACCATCCCTGGGCTCGGGTTTGGCGTGGACGATGAAAATTCGACACAAGTGGACTAAAAAATTGTCATAACGGAAACCCGCGCTCGTCGTGAGCTTACGGGGCACGGGCGATCCCGAGTCGCTAATATCTCACCCCGCGGAATAAAGTTATTGGATTCAGGAGGAAATTTATATTTTCCTCTTTCACGCCACGGATGACACGCCGAATGAGCGACGAAGCTCGCCGTGGATGCGGCTCATTGCGAGTGAAATTCGATCGGCTCACCGCCATTGGACCAGACTGGCTGGCCAGCTCAGGGTTGTTGCTCAAATTGGTGCTAAATAGGTGACTGTCATAAATAAAAGCCACTCTCGGGCGGATCGGGAGAACAGGCTCGGAAATTATTCGTCCATTCCGGCTCACCCTTGTTGATTGTCGCGCCGTTAGGAGTTATGGCATCGTCTTGGTTTTGCTGGTGCTAGAAAATCCCTTCATGGTCGCACAAAACCACCAAGCAGACTGGACTTCCATTCCCGGAGTCTTTAGCTGATTTATAGCTCTCCAGACGAGAGCAAGCTCGCGTGGTTCGGGTGAAATATACTGTCGAGAAAAAACAGGGCATTCAGCTCGAAAGTCCTGCGGTTTGCGCTCTTGCGCTCACGTCTAGCCTTACTTTAATGAAACTCGCTTATATTACGAACATTTAATTGAAGAAAATTCTACGCTTCAAAACCGATGGAACAAATAAAATAGAATTCACAACCATCGGTGCTTGGTTTGATCCTATCTAAAAAGCCAACGTTCCCCCGCAAATCAATACCAACATCGACATTGAGGCTAAAATAAAACGATAACTGTTGCGGGAATGCGTCTAGAAGCCTTGCACGAAATCGTGCACGATAGTGTACTGCAAAAGGATGACTGCAAGGATGTGTTTCATTTCAGACAACCCAACGCTCACAGGCAACGACCGGTGGGCTGAGAAATCGATAGAAATACCATAAATTTTCGCCCCGAAATCGACAGATCATGCGTAATAACGTCCGTGGCGATGTGGGAACTTTTTTCCTCTCTTTCGTCCTTTCGACGCTCTCAAGACGACGGTGGCGCTCGTGAGACGTCCGGAGCGAGAGTCGAGGCAGTCTAAGGTCCTTATGTACAGCTACATCTAAAGCTCAGCTGACGAAGGTAAGCAGCAGTGCCTTGAAGGCATTCTTTAATTTGAAGGACGCAGTTTGAAACCCGTGCCTACCACCATCGATTGGTCAGTTTGACCTAGTTCCGGAGAAAAGCTACGTGGCATCTCAAAGCATCTCTAAGACAGCAACTCATACTGGCTGGGTAGAGAAGAATTTAAGCAGATTCTAAAGATCTGTTTAATGATGCAACATTCATGTAACTTTTAAGATAAATAAAAACATACGATAGAAACAAAGTTACAGTAATTGCATCATAAGTTATTATTAAGGAATAAACCCTGTATTCAAGCTAGTTTGAACCTTTTGTTAATATTTTTTTAGTGCTTTACTTCAATGTTACACATAAATGTGTAGAGAGAACTCAGAGCTCACGCGTAGCCCTCTCAAATGCTTCAACATGCTCAAGGTATCGTACAGTTTTAACTGCAGCGATAAATCCCAACCCATAGCGACCAGTGCCCTTCACGTAGATAATTCTTCGAAAAATTAAACAATCCCAAAGCGATAGATTAAATACGCTTAATGGCACAATTTCTGACGGGTTGAACCACTTTAATGCGCTCGTAAACGCTGCTAGGCCAGCGAAAGCGAAGGAGAAAAAATGACTCGGTGTCCATAATTCGACAACAATTTTATCAATGTTGGTCGCCGCTCGGGGAACCTGCGCGCTCCATTACAGAGGAACAATAACAATAAAATAAAAATGCGAACGAGAAACAATATAATATTCCCTTTTAACTAGTCCATTAATTACATTACCATGTCACCCGGGCGTTCGGGTCTTCCCTCCAGCGAGCCCTGGTGGACTCCATCAGCTCATTAACGCGCTGTCGGTAGGCAGGACCCAACTGTACCACCGTCCGAAACTCACCCTAGATGGAGTGAGGAGTGAGCCAGTGGGCCACAAGTAGGCTGCAAGCGACTGAAACGGTGCACCGATGCGTGCAAGTTGATAAGATTTCTTAATGTGCTCATATCAAAGCCCGTAAAACCCGACAAAAGAAAATAAACATGAATGCTCATCGTGCCGTCCCGTTCTGGACCTTCATCAGGTCTATCCTCGAGCGTGGTTACCCCCGGTGGGGAGCCGGATGAAGGTGAGTAGGGTGAACCGTTTTTCACACCTCACCCGTATGACATTCAGACGGCTGGATGTCTAGCTGGTTGATCCGTACCTGTCCGAAGGGGAACCTGGAAACCTGCTCGATACAAACATCAGGATTAGTCGCACGTAGACGATTTTTATCGCGCACCAAAGCGTAGAGATAACACCCGAGAGCCAGGGCTAGTTTTTCGACGCACGATCAAGTTGCAGCAAGCCACGATCATGCTCCCGTCCGTGCGCGTGAAGGAGACGGAACTGCTAGGCTAGATCGCCATCCTCAGACCGGGTAGCATTTCACCTCGCGATCTGCACCATAAAGAGGGGCACAGGAAAAATACAAAAACGCACAAACAGAACCACATTCCATCACAACGCGCCGCTGCACAACGAACATGGACGCGATCCCCTTCGCGAAGGGGAAGTAAAAATTAATTAATATTATTATTATGATAAGTGAACCTGTCATAATATCAAATTATCGCCAATTTAGGTAAATGACCGAATTAAACAAGACAAACATACGATCATTAATAAGGACCGTACGGGGGCTGGATCGTGTACGAAGATGGCGATCGCTGCAATTGGCGTGAGTGACGACATAAAAAAGGGCCAAGCAATTATTTCATTGCCACCAACCGGGGCAAGATCGTCATCAGGAGCGTATTGGTGGGACCGATCGATCCTAACCATTCAATCTGCAATCGATCCGGCCGAAGAATGGAAAAGAGCGTAAAAATTAATTGCAGCTCGCCAACGTCACAGTGCTGTTGTGGAAGTAAATTTGCGCGATCTCTGAAATTCCTCAGCGAGTGCAAAAGAAATTACTGCCAATTTAACGCATGGATCTCGATGAGTCGTACACGTATTGGGTTCAAAAACTGCACGAAACATTACTCTACGCCTAACAACACATCCCGAGAAGCTGCGCTCTCTCAATCGAATGGACATTGCTCGATGCACGATGCTCTTCTTCCGCGACAGGTTCAATGCAGCTCCCGATCGATTAATAATGAACGCCTTTCAGCGATCACCACTCGCGAACTTTCCGTTTTCGTTCCGCGCTCCAAACTCCCATCGCTGCACGATCTACGAACCATACTGTAGGGAGAATGAGCGTCAGAATAAAATGGTGGAGCCATATTTATAATGAAATTATAACGACAAATACCCTCGATGTTCGCTTCGATGCTGGGTCGTCGCCAGGTCGTCGGCTCGATATCATAAGCACGTCGCGACCCAACCATCTCACCCTTCGAGCGGCAGATCTCGCAAACGATCGCGAAGATTTCGATCGCCCGCGGTGCCATCGGTGGCTATCTATTACCAGCGGGCAGCGATGCAGCGATACGATACCTGCGTTGGTCGAACGGACACACCGTGAAACCACCGGTGTGCTTGTGTGTATGTATAAAATATGTTTGATAATAACGGCCCGATTAAGACTAATCTCCCACTGCGCGAACCGGGCTACCGAGTTGCCTCCCGGGAGCTCGTGGGCGCTTATGCTTTGCGTTATGCTGACTGCCGCCGACTGGTGACTCCCGGTACGGTTGCGGCATTCGCACAATGGGGGACGAAAATATTTCCTACCATTTTTGCCCTCCTCCGTTTTTCGTGCGCCTTTTCTGGAGGTGCCTTACCTGGTCGGTGTGGCGATAAAAAAAAGGAATAAACGGAACGCTCGGGGATCATCGATGCGGGGCCCGTTTTTGGGCATATTCAGGATGCTTTCGCCGGCAGTCGATCGACATTTTTTTAAACGCAACGCCCCATAACCGACACTCGAGCTGCATTGCGATGCATTCGAGGGGACATTTTTCCGAGAAAACCCACCGCTCGAAGGGGAGAAGAAACCTACAGCCACAAAGAAACCTTCACTCGTGCCGGGCGATGCAGGACTGATGACAGGCCGTTTCAAAATACGACCACGATAGTTGATTCGCTTTGCTGTGATTTTTTCTCCCCTTATCTTACGATTAACAAACCATCATAAACCATCCCTCTAACATGTGTTTGTTTTCTTTTTCCGCCGGTGGTGCTTAAGCGGCCCATAGTTTTTTTTATTCTTCTCCCTGTTCCCTGTTTTCTTGCTACCCTCAAGTGCCACCACGGCCCTAGACGCAGCGACGACGATGCGGCGTTGTTCGGGTTTTTGGAGCTGTGGGTTTTGTTTTATCTATGGCTCTATCGCTCCGCAGCTTCCTCTCATCAAAAATCACCACCCAAGGGGACACCGGCAAGGACTGGAACCCGCTAAGTATCCCTCCTCTCGCGACCGACCCAGCCAACTCCAGGGCCCAGGGTGTCGACAACCGTGGAGCCGCACGATGATGAAGCAGCAGTGATCCGGAGCGGAGGATGGACGAAGGAAAAAACCGGGCGATAAAAGAGTTAAATTAAATTATAACCTCGTTGAATATGCATAAATAATCCCGAAAACGGCTCGGTTCCATAAAGTGGTCCGCTCGCCCGGTTCGCCTTCCTCATTATCCCCTTTCGCTCCCGGTTCGTGGCTGGCCTGGCCACGGATCGGGGCTTTCGGAACGGGCCTGGCCGACGAAAATATTAATAAAAATATTTTATAAACCATTCCAACCACTCAAAATGGAATGAAGACGGGATGCGAGCCGAAGACAACGGCCAGATTAGTGTAAGGTAGAGAAAATATAACCGCAGGAATATCACGCGACAACCTTTAGAAGCTTGGGGTCCCAATGCACAGTAAACCAGACACAAAGCGAAAAGGGAAAAACAAACAACATTTCACCGCCACTCACGGAGACCCTTAGCAGGAAGAGGAGACGGCTTGGATGGCTTGCTAGCTTTCGGAAAGGAAATGCTTATAATGATCCCGTGGCTGGCTGGAAGCGATACAGGGGACGCTTTTTAATCCGTAATGTAGCACAATTTTTACGCAGATGGAAGCAACCCAACATTTGCGCAAAAATCACTTTACGAAAACCAAACGGTGGTTCGAAGATGAGCAGGAAGCTCAGCGCATGTCAGCCTCATAAAGCGCATTCCGAAGGCCTTCTCACCTTTTTGTCGAGATTGGAGTTTGAGAGGTTGTCACCGTCACCGCTCATTATGGACAGCTGGAACGGGAAAGAATATAAGCCGATACATGCCGCATCCGAGGAATAAATACGAGCATAAACCATTCACGCGTCATCACGCGACTGCACGCGGCACGGAAAAGATCGAGGATCGGATATCGCCGGGATGAATTGATGGCCCTCCGTTCCACAGGTCCGGTCGAGCCGCACCCGTGGCATGGCCGGCCTCCGGATTGCGTTCTTGGTTTATTAATGAGCGTTTTTAAAAATTTATTCAAATGCTCCCCCGTCCGATCGACCGGCACACTAATATTTGGTTCATGGCCCTGCACCACTGGCAAGGCCACCGCACAGGATTCCTCTCGTGCCCGGAACCCGGTGACGTGTTCCGCCGTGTTCGGTAAGTGCGGATGATCTTCTCTCTTAATTGGTCCGGCTCGATCCGGCGACCGCGGACGTGTAGAACCAATTGGCCACCCCATCGGCGGTAGAGACAATATTCGAAATCCAACCAAATGGTCTCCCGGTCCCCGGCGAGGCGGGATGAATATATAATGAGGAAATTATAAACGTATAATTTCTGACCCCACGGTCGCGCGCGGCGCAAGAAAACGAGGTGGTAATATATGCCGGAATCGGCATGCCTTTATGAAATTCAATAAACGCTCGCGCTCGGACATTTCGAACGCGAGAGAGATAGAGCTGTTGTCACATTTTTATAGGAAGAGCATTATTTAGGCTCCCCCCTTTTTTGTCGTGGGGGCTCGCGTTCCGCGGTGGTGGGACATTTCTTTTCGGTCGCTGCTTTTCTGTTTGTTTTTGTATCGCACGCTTAGCTCCACCATCCTGAGAACCTCGTCGTCCTCTGGGTTCCGTTGTACGCCTGCCCACGGGCGATGCGAGGCGTGAGAAGGTGACAGAACACTTTTCGCCGCGGGCTTTGTGTGGGATTTTTATGCTTTATGCGGGATGAGGATCGAGCTGAGGGCGCAGTTGGGGCCTGGGAAACCAAAACCCACGGGCGATACGCGATCGCCTGCAGATGACGCGTCCGTTGCCCGAAACGCGTCCCTCCGATAAGATTCTGCGTGGCAGGCCCTCAAACGGGCCGATTCGCGCCAATTCGGCCTCGCGGCGTAAGGGAATACGGTTTCGGAAGCATCAATAATATCACCGCGTCTCATTTGAATATTTATCAGCGCTTCTCTTCGACCAGCGGCGCTGCTCGGTTGCGTGGGAAATTGCTCCGTTTTGTGCGTACAAATGCGAACCCCGAGGGTAACGCTCGTTAAGGAGGCGCATTATTCCGCGAAATTGATTCACAGGAATCGATGCACCTCATGCGCGCAATGCAACGAAATGCAACATCTCAATACCGACTTTCGTCGCCTGCATGCACACGGTTGTCGCGATGCAATCGCAATCCAATGTAACCCGGGCGTACAATTGTGGCCTTTTCGTACCAAAATGGCATTAAACACATAAAGCATTACCGTGCCGACCCGTTCCGTTGTTTGATTTATCGTGCTAAGACGAATCCGAGATGAGCCCAACGCAAGCCACGTACAATCAGCAGCACACGGATATTATTACTTTTATTATTGCGAATTGTCTCCCTTTTGCGGGACCCTCGCGAAACGTTGTCCTCGGCTTCCTGCCCAGCGAAAGCAACGAAACATAGCCCCAAAAGCCCACCAATATGAGGTATGGGTCGATGCAGGCAGCATAATAAGTTGCCGAGGCGCTTCGAGGGCTACGTGCGCCCGGCGTTGGTGGCATTACGCTTGGCCCTTTTTCCAGCTGCCTTGGCGCGAAAGGGTCGTGAATTTGTACTCGCCCTTTGCTGTCTTCCAGCTGCGGTGCATCCCTGCACGCGGCCCACCATAACCCATATCTTGCGCTAATCTTCCTTCGTTTGCAATTGTTCGGAGCGTGCGCAGACGGGAGAAAGAAAAAAAAAACGTCCACGAACCATCCACTGTGGTGCATCGTTTGCAGCGAAAGCTTAATGCACCGCGAATGGTAGCGGCGCGACGGCGGCTTAACATGCTGTTCCAATTTACAAGCTGCCCATATTGCCGGTGCCCGAGCGTCTTATCGCCGTCCGTGCGCCGACCGGGAGGACGTGTGGACAAGTTGTACATATTTATGCTGCATTAAAGCGTACAAATTTGTCCAGCATGGCGTGCAGATATGATCTAATGTGACAATTAATATACAGGTTGTTGCTTGTTGTGTGGCTGCCTCGCGAAGGGTCTCGCGCTTGGGAGGGCCACCGATCATCGGGTTCGAGTGAACGGAGAGAACGTTTGATTCGCCAGTGTGCCGTGGGGCGCGCATAAATGAAGAGACAAAGCCAAAACACTGTCGCCTTCGAGCAGCCGCTTGTGTGCGTATTTTTAGATGCGAAAAATTGCGACCTCGCACAATGCGTTATCCGGCATTATGCATTATTCCGTTGCATCGCTCCGCCCGGGTGCATCGCCGCATGCACCAGCGCATAACAATGCGTTCGGTTCCGAAAACCTCCACCGCGCGTTGCGGCGACAAATAATCAGATTTTATATTTATAATGTGCAAACGCACTTGATGCGGGCCTCGCTTGAAGAGCGCCTTTTGGGAGCGACGACGCCACCGGGCAGCATTTCCCAGGGATTTCCCCAACCCGGGGTCCCGGTTGAGCTTCGCGCCCGATGCCAGTCTCATCTCACGCTTGTCTGCCTCCGTGTCGTCTGCAAGCGGCTATTGCTTATGATTATGTCGAGCATTCATCAACGACGCCGATCCCCGGGCCATCGCACAACAATGCCATCGCAACGACATCCGCGCCAGACGGGAAAATGAATAATTTAGGGAACGATGAAAAATCTTTCCCCAGTGCCAGCACGCGCTCGTGCCGTTTCGGGGACTTTCGGGGTTGCGGAAAAAGCCGTCAGGGTGCCGTGAGAGGACTGAGCATTCTTGTGACTTAGGGATCTGCTGGGTGGGGAATTTTTCAGACATTTTTCCCATTTCTCCCCGGGACAAGTCCGCGCTCGACAGCGGATGGAAAGGATGGCAAATTGGGTTGAACGTCGAAAATTGGGTCCATTTGTTCACGAGGCGCTTGTTTTTGCCCCACGAAGGACCAAGCGCAACGCACAATCTTTTCTAAAGTATCACCTCCGGAGGCGAACAAAACCGCGCTCGAACTTAGCTTATTACAGTGTGTTTGCATCGTTTCCGTTCGAAGCGAACTCCCAGCGACGGTTGCTCTCGTTAGTGGGCTCATATTTTCTTTGGCTCGGTTTTAATTAGCGTCCTGCGTCCTCAAGATTCGAGGCCACACGAGAGCGGTTCGCTTGAGGGCAAGTGCATCGTACCGGTTTTGATTGAATTCGGAATATTGTCCATCCATCAAGTGCGCGTCCAGTCTTCACAGGCGGTGATGGTGACACAAAAACTGGACCATCGCGACTGCACTTCGGGGGTCGCGGTTTGACTCAGCGAATCGCACGACAAACGGCCAAAGGATGATGGAAACATTTTTCATACCGCCCATCGCCACTCGGCTGGTGGCCCGTTCGCTGGACGACTCGCGATTGACAACTCACCGGATCCTCCGCACGACCGACCATGACGTTATCGTGCTGGATCGATTGGAAGTCGTTGTAGGTCGCCGACTCGTAGTATGATCCCGCGGATTCCTTTGGCAGCAAAAACCATAAGCATTTTGATTGTCATTCCCATAATAATCAATGGAAGCGCGGGCTAGAAGCCAGCGGGTCGTGCCGGCGATCAGGACGCGTCTAGAGCGAGTCCGCGATCATGCCGCGTGTCATGCTGTGATGTCATATTTTTCCCTCGAGCTACCTGAACTGCTGCGCTGTCCGCCGGTGGCGCCGCCGTAGGATGTCGCCTGTCGCCCGATTCGTCTCCAATCAATCAGACCCCGGGATGGTCTGGACATCTCGTGAACATTGGTCCTGAAGACACGAATTTCCTGGAACTGAACGATGAAGCTCGCATTCGGGATGTTAGAAGCGGCTAGGACCGCCTCAGTAGTGCGTCCATCATATTCGTCAATTATGACGTATGGCAGTGGGTCTGAAAATGCTCAAAAATGCTCGATTGGAATGAGCGGTGGGTTTGCGGATGGTTTTTAGTGCTGCGAAAATTTCGCTAACAAATCAAACGATCATCATCCATCAACCAGCGGTGGCATCGCAGGTCTCTTCCTTGAAATGGGCCGGAATGCTTCGCATCTCAAAACGGAGCGGCACAAAAATCAGAACCACATTTTGCAGTTGAGTTTTTGTTGCGACTCCCGGGCAGCCCACCGCGACCAGCCTGGCGGCATATGAATTCCTTGGATGTTTTCAATGAATACCCAATCAATCAGGCACCTGATGGTTCGTCAAACAAAAAGCACTTCACCAGCACAGAGCGCTTCGATTGGAAAAGGAAATATATGGAAGCGCCATTTGATGGGATAATCATTCAATAAAATTTCTCCATCGGCTTCCGCCCTTTGTGGGTTTTGGGCGCCGTCCGGAGTTGGAGATGGTCGTCGGTGGGGACAAATTAATTGGAAATGATTTATGGAGAATTCTGATCATTCGCAATGCTCGATCCAAACATTATACCGTAACGATGGAAGACTTTCGATTTTGTTCGTTCACGGTCTAAATTCCTACACTGTGGGGCTCCTCAGGCGAGCGAGGATTTCTTGGAAAAACCGCCCCATTTCAAGAGGACCTTCGAGTTGGTGGAGAATTCTTTCTGGTTGCCTTTCGTCCTCCAGTCCTTCGTGAGCTCGAGTAGACACCACTTCACTGTTTCGCAAAACGATTCGACGGGTGGCCGGACATGAATGATCCCGGAAGTTAGAAAGGCTTCGGTTTCGGTTTTGAAAACTGCCACCTCCGCAAGGATAATCATCTGGCCGTCGGTGGCAAAAACGGTTTTCCCCAGCGTCCCGTTAAATGATGCGCGTAATCGAGCTGCCAAAACCCGTACCTTCAGGTGCTTTTCGGGGGAAAGTTTCTTCGCAAACCTTTTCTCACTCCCGGGCGAGCCGTGCAGAATACGTCGGGGGTCTGTCGTTAAACCTACCCTTATGCCGTTGCTTCCCACTGAAAAGACAGCGGAAGTGTCGTCGACAGATTATTTCCTAAATTTATTTTAATGTTTACCGTGCAGCTTCCCGACAGGATATGCCCGGACTTCAGGACTTTGATGTCGGCGTTGAGGGAAAAGATCCGATGAGATCGATACGCCAGTTACATATCGCGGCGCTACGCTACGTTTGGTCACATCTCTCTAGGAGCATACGGGAAAAGCCATACTCTATCGAACGGTCGCGATGCGGCTCAGTAACTTTCGGGTGATCGGTAAACCTCAGCCTCGGGGCCAGGTTAAATGCGTCTCCCGTCGACCTTCCATTCGAACAATCAATGCAAGAACAAAACCCAAATTAATCCCCTCCGCCGGTAAAGCCACCCCGGAAGGGACGATACAGGGCGAAATTATGTCACCCCGGAGGGAGATGCGAAGGAACACCACCGCAAGGAGACAATCTTCCGGTTCATTTTTCTTCCCTTGCAGACGTAACGGGCACGTTAATTGAACGACTTGGGCCTAGGGACGGGGAGTGAAAAGGACTGGACGGCACTCGGCATATGTCATCATCGTGCCGAGCAGAAGGTAAAATTGCGTCTAGGGCCCCTTCTCGCAGGATGGTTTCGCTTGAGGCAGCACCTCGCAATTGCTCACGAACGAGACCTCAATCAAGCGGAACGTGCCGTGCGGCGAAAGCAAGGAACAGCGACGCAGAACGCCTGCCAGGGGAGCGAACCAAAACTGGAATTGTTTGTTTAAAAGGAGACGACATTTTTTAATGCCATCATCGCCTTCATCTGAGCTCTATTTTTTCTCCCCCCGAAGCGTCGCGATCCCGTAGGGACGGGCTCGAGAAGCGCTTCGTCCCTTTGGCGATGGGCGTCGGTTGTGTTTGTGTGTTGCTTGAATTAATAGGTGTAATCCTTGGGAAAGTATATTATTTTTCCATTTTCGAGCGGCATAATGAAAGCAACCAAAGTTTGTCCCCCAGGCAACTCGACGAACCGACGATGGCTGTTACAAATGGAAAGCAAATAATAACCGACTGATGATAATTGCTTAATCCTGGAAAGGATTTTGCATGGCCAAGAAACGGAGACGTCTCTTATTCCGTCTACCCTGAGGCCAATGGGACGCGATCGTGAAAGCACTCGTGACATATTTCTGCAATGTATACAAGGGCGAAAAGAAGCGATCGTTCGCTCGAGGGTTTATTCAGTGGTTGTAAGTTCAGCTGGATTGTGCTGCCCAAAGCTGACCATGGAAAGCAGCAGAAAGAGATTAAAAGCGATCGGTTTCATAAATATTATAAGTACGACAATATTTCTGCTAATTAACGACACACAATGTGCCGCTGAGCTGAGCCGATTAGACATACCGTCCCAAGAATGCCTGCTTTCGCCGGAAGCAGTATGCAGATCATACCCGAATTTGCTACTGACCACCATCGCACAAAGGAAAATATGTCACAAGATCCCTCGGCTGCCATTGTACGATCATGCCAGGCTCAAGCTGGGTGCAGCTGACCCGTAAGGATTACAGGGCACATGGTCGTATGTTTGCTAATCCCACCGTTGATCCTCAGATTTATGGGCCAGACACGTTAAATCGCCTCGAAACAATGTCACGGAAAATTGACAAGCAGAAAGCAAGCGGCTGTTGCCGTTTAAGGCTCTAAAAATGTATCGATACTGCAATAAAATCACAAGAGTAGTTTGCTTTCGAATTTGGTCTTTATTACGTCAGCTGTTAATTGTCGCTGGTAAAGAAATTCTTCTATACTTTTACTACTATCGCATACCTTATTAGATTGGTTTCCACACCAACCAAACAAAAGCCCTTTTAGCTCCCCTAAAGTAGTTTAACGAAACCCCAAGCGTGCCGGTGAAAAATAAACACCATTTAATCATGCTTTATTTGAAAAGGTACAACACAAAAACCGACACACTGGCGCATCCACTGCGGGAAATTACCATAACAAAACTTTTATGACGCCTACGGCCAAACAAATGCCACAACGGGCAAACAAATGCACCGTGCCGATGCACCCGTTGCACCTTCGAGCGGTAATTATTAATATTTAACACCCTCAAATTTATCACTGGAAAATGTCAGCGCACCCTCAAAGCCCTTTTTTCTCTGCTCTGCTCCTTTACGACCGATCCGTGTGTGTCCCCTCGCCATGCGATTACACCATCACCGGGAAGGACAGGTGATCCTGACTCGCGACCCTCTTGTAAAGCAGGTCGAAATAAAACAACTCTTTTGTTGGAAACTCCGCCACGAAATGCGTTCAAAATTATGATTAATTAAATTGATATCTCTGTTAGTCGCGCCAAGCCATGCAGACGGCGACCAGACCTGGTTGAGGACTGTGCCAGACCGAACCACGGCTAGGGAGTCGATGGCGACGACTACGTTTCCCACCCAGCACCACCGTCGCGTGGGGTCGTAAAAACAAAATTAAAACGCGATATTCATAGTGGCTGTTTTATGCGTCCCGCGAGGACTTCAAAAAGCAACTTCAAACGCGCCCGTTCGAGAGTATGCGTGTGTGGTGAGAACCTTTCCCTTCGAGCGGCCCAACCACGTACGTGGGGAGCAATTTTGGGAGCAGATTCTCGTAAAAAAAATATCTTTCATTTACACCGACTCAGGGCGTGGAGTGGCGCGAGGTAGTTCTTATGATTTCAGACCGCGCTTCTGTTCGCGGTTTACGAAGCTGGAGTACATAAACACAGGCACGGGCTGACCAAGTGTACTTATTACTTTTCTTCCTCCAAAAAAAAAAGCTACCCTTACGAATCGATGGGAACACAGGCGAACTAAAAACAATCACTTTGCTTGCCCAAAACGTGGTAGTGCTTTATTGATTGAGCTCGTGTTTCATGCACACCTCTAATGACTTGTAACTGGCTTGAAGCAGCTTCGCCGAAATAGCGAGTAAATAAATTAAAATTAACCGCTCGATTCGCATAACCGCATATGATCACCTGTGCTGGAATGGATATCGTGATTGTACTCCTCGCCAGTCACTGTTATGGAGCTCCGAAGTGGAAAAGGATTGAGCGAATCTGCAGCCATTAATTGCATCCTTCTCGTGCAGCCCTGTACTTGTTGAAAAACATCTTGGCTTCCGAACAACGCTGGCGACAATGAGATACATTCGATTGATCACGAAATAATGTTGCTGTTGTACCACCGCCCTTCATCCTTCTACCAGGCTCATCCCCCGGGACTCGTCGGACGTGCGCTATCGGAATATGCACCACGAGTGCAATAAAAAAAGGCTCTGGCGTCGAGCCGACGAACCGCGAACGGAGGCAAATAAAGAAATTTAGACAACCAACGCAACCAGCAGCGCGCGAGATACGCTTAAACGCATATTTCCCGCCAGCTGCATTCCCTGGCCCGAACCCTCGAGATCTTTTTTGTTGCCTGCACTTCCCCCAGCCATCTCCTGGCAGCTCCTTCCTCCTGGGCACGCAGGCAATACGATCGAATGACAAATTAAATGCACTCGTGTCCGCATCGAACCCGCGGTGGTGCATCCTTGGTGCAGCGTCGGATAAAAATAACGCACCAGGGAATGTTGATCGGTTTTTGATATTTTTCAATTCGATGTAAATAGGATCCCTCCCGTAACCGCATCCCCAGTTTCGTTTCTTTTTTCTCTTCCGCCCCGTCATCACGCTACCGGGTTCGGATCACGGCGCGACGCCTGGGATGATGCCGGTTTACTGATAATTATAGAAACAGTGTGCTCCCGACCGTCCCGGTACGGCCGTAGGGTGCTTAATTGATCGCGTGGATACTTTTTCTTATGCATTCCCGGTCGGTCGTTGACGCGTGCTGGCGCACGTAACAGGAGTCGCCTTCGGTGATCGCGCAGTGATCGCTGATCGATGCGTTGTTTTGCATTCGAAGTGCCCGTCTCGGGAGTACTCCCGGTCGCTTGGTTACACATTAATCAGAATCCTTAGAAAAGTTGTGAAAAACGCACGCACGCAGACAAGCAGAAGCCTCGCACACACCGGCACGACTTAGTTCGAAAATAAAAGGCCACACGACAACCATGGATTCCATGGGCGTGCGCGAAGAGGGCCGTTAAAATTCATAAAAATAAAACCTTATCTTCGAACGACGTACGAACCCACCCTCGCTCGATCGGTCAGTCCGATCTGCACCTTTAGCCCGTGCGATAGGGCCGCACAATTATGCCTGAAAGGGAAACGGAATTAATGCTTAAACATTCGATAAAAATGACCCTTTTCGCCCCTCGCTAGCTGGACCGAACCGAAGCCAAACTTATTGCCGGTTGACCCCTAGCAAAAGGTGCAAATGGATGCCGTGCCCTTCGGGCGCGATAGAGAACCGATAAGGCCAGCCCTCCTGCACGGGCTCCCCATAAACAAAATACGTTCGCTCGAAGGCGCAACGGGCGCTATCGAAGGCCGTGAAAAATTGAACGTGAAAACGTGAAAATAAACGACCGACCGCAGGAAGCAAGCCGAGTGATAATTTCTTCTTAAGCTCACCCGCCAACGCAAACAAAAAAGGGCTCATAATCCTTTCGCCTCCGGGCAACCGAGCGCCGGCTGGCCTGTCGAGCCTTGCGTGTGTTTTTCATAGTACGCTTTCAAACAGGATGGGTACACCCTCACGTTGCTGCGCTGAATTCTCAATCAGGTGCTCGAAGGGACAGGAGTCCTGTTCGGCCGGCTGAATCGAACGAGACAGCGGCTCCCAGCGGTATTATAAATGTGCCGTCGCCTTTTATGACCCCACTGAGCAATGATCGCGCCTCGCGTGGAGATACCCGGAAGCAACAATCCATTCCGTTGCAGAGGAACCGAACGGAAGCGAAAGGATACGCATAGAAATTAGCATACCCACGTCATAAGGGCAAGAAGCAGCTTAGGGCGCACGACCTTTGCGGCTCGCGTTCCGCATTCAGTTCACGTCTCTGGAGCGTTCTAGCCCTTTCCCAGATCGTGTCCCAGTCAAATGTGGATCGCGTCGAAGTTCAAAGGTGACACCCGGCGAGTCATAAACCGCTGTTTTGTGTGGCTTGTCGATCGCGTTCGATCGCGGCTTCAAAGAGCACGAAGGGACGCAAAGCCCACCGTTCCGACATTCCGTCTGCGTCGTCTAATTTTAAAACGACACCGCGACATAACGTGCGTGCCCATTTGAAGTCATGATATACCGCCCTACCAGCACGATGATGCATGCGTACGCGCGTCGTTTGACGTGGAGCAAAACGTGACGAGAGAACAATTCAACAGTCCAACCGTCTGCGTGGCCTCTCGATGGCGGCTTTCCTAATGAGACAGCCCAGAAGTGCGCTTGAGATGCCCTGTAATCGGTAGTTTACAAAAGAACAACTTTCTTTGGCTCCTCGCACGCCCTTCCAGTGCTCGATCAAAACGAAAGTGTTCGTGTTGGCAAATTATGGAATCGGTCCACTTCCCAGAAACCTCGCTGGACCACAGATGCAATCATATGCACCGCGTGTCGCCGACCGCCGTCTGGCAGGTTGGTCGTTGTGCTAAATAAAAGCACCCAAGCACCCATCACCACCGACGAGACCCTCGACGTCCCCAACGACTAACGGCTCCATTTGAATTTTCCATTTCCGTCCAGATGGTCCGTCGATCCCCGCATGCCCACGCGCACAATCTTTGATCCTCACGTGTGTCCCGTTTGGCGATGCGAAGTCGTGTCGCATTGTGCAGCCTCAGACAGGCGGAACAGCCCTCCGGTGCACCTCGACGACGATATTCAATGATTCGTTTTGTTCGCAACCACGACGACGACGACGAGTGCAGTTGCATCCGCGATGTGCATTCGTCATATTGCCCACTTGTTCAAAGACGTAGCGCTCGTAGTCGTGGATTAAGCGCTACACGTCGAAGCAAAGCGGCTCAGACGACCTTCCTTGGCGTGGCGTAAATACTTTCCCACGGGCGTATGGAACACACCCGTGCCAGCCGGGTCCATTTGGCGTTGATGACGAAAACGACGACGACGACGAGGTCCATAATTTCCCATAACCGGGGACCATCGGCACGCCGTACGATATGCGCGAGTCTACGACCGTGCTAGTGGCGTTTATTATTGCACCGCATAGCTGCACTGTGCGGCCTATTTGCTAGACAAACTGTCGTTGCACCACCCAGAAATGCACGCACGCGTGACACCGATCAAAAAGATGCGTCCCAGCGGCTGGTGATGTGATTCATCCGGGGCGGGATTATTACTTTGCGCGCGATCCCAATCGCAACCGACCGGCGAGGGCACGCATTGTCGCGTTGGAAGTGCAAAAGCGAGAAAATTGCGACATTAGGAGGTGCAATAAATGATCACAATTAGCAGGCGACGGACAAGCGGCTGCATTTGAGCGAATTCGGGCTGTTCAGGGCATTCGAAATGAATAATTTCTTGCACAGCAGGCCACGCATTCACGACACGCTGTTTGGGGATCGAGTAGAGGCGAAAAAATGAACCAACATCATGCTCGACATCATACACCAGTCAACGCGCAGGCCTTAGACAGGCATTGTGCCCAAAC
The DNA here is from genome assembly GCF_943737925.1 of Anopheles nili. Taxonomy (NCBI): domain Eukaryota; kingdom Metazoa; phylum Arthropoda; class Insecta; order Diptera; family Culicidae; genus Anopheles; species Anopheles nili. Next base: position 1,061,467 of record NC_071292.1, read on the forward strand.
ACAGCCGGACTAAACGCCTTTACAGACGCACGTCCCCGTGCTGTGTATTCGGTTCTTATTTTGGATCCCTTGTGCGGGCTTCCCTCGGTGGCATAAAATCGAGCCGAACAAATCTCACAACGGCCAATTTGAAACCGGTCGCTCGACCGACCCGCTGCCAGCTAAATGGTGTGAAATACTTCGAGAAGCACCCGAACAGGCCACAACGATACACATCTAGGAGCCATCCGACGACTACGACGACGACGACGTCGACGACAACCGCAAGTAGTAGCGAGAGGATGCCGGCGTGCAGGGGCTCCCAAATTCCAGACGACTTTTCCGAAAAGGGAAGCGATAGGCATTCGAGACGAACAATCGGGGTAATGGGCCAGATTTAGAATGATGAATCCCTTTGTTGGGGTTGAGCGGGTTGAGACTCTTCGCACTCAAGGTGCTACAACGACGAGGAAAACGACACGAGCCGAGAGTGCGGCCCGTTTCCATTTTTCCGTTTTTCCATCCATCCTCGGTGGCGCATTTGCTTCGCCTTCCGGAAAAGCGAAAAATACCTTCCATCGGTCTGCCGGTGATTTATTGTGATATGACAATAAATTTCCACCATCCATACACAATCGCACGCACTCACAATCCGGACTCGGATCCGGACTCGTTCCAATGCGACCAGACATTGGTTCATCAACCGACCAGCTTGATTTGTTGATTGTTGTCGCTGCAGCGTCTCTTTGTATCTTTCGGCTGCTCGAGTTCTGCTCCTAGAGTCTGGCTGCCGGAGGCCTTAGAAATGCGCATCCTTCCGCCAGTGCACATGCACCGAAGCGCATTGCGGAGCACGCACCAGGGTCATTTTTCATCGTCTTCCCGGCAAAGTGAGATATTTTTGCTTACAGTGCCCTTCCAGTGCTCCGTAAAGAGTGCACATTATCGATTATTAGCGTCCCTCGCTCAGCCGGCTTTGGGCTGGAAAATCATTAATCATCAACACCCCGTCGGGTCGGGTCATTGGTGCTGCCTCAATGGTATCGTATTGTGGCACACTTAGGCGGACACACGAGGGCGCTTGTGATTGAAAAATGTTAATTTTCCACCGCGTGCCCCGAGCGCTCTAGGGGCAACTTACCCGAATGGGGTGAAGAACGCACATTACGCTTCGTGTGCGCTGCGTGCGTGGCATATCGCGTTACAAGGTGGCCGAAACTGTCGCTAAATTGCTGCGGAACCCCTCCGGTCGGGTTGGGTTGGAATTTCGACCGGATTTATAGGCCTTAAAGTTTGAAGAATTATAGCTTTCACAGTGACACATCAGAGACCACTCCAGCCGACACGGACCGCGGTCGTGGCGTATGGGAGCGCGTGCGTACGATCGGCATCCCAGGGCCAATTCTGATGCCCGTTTTTTCGGCCACACCAAAGGAATGTGATCTCATTCACCATTCTAGACGCCGATCGCGTGAACCTACTTTTATCTCTACTGCTACTTTGCGCTCCCGTATGCAGTTCCAGTACGCCCAAACGTCTTGAGCGACACCATTCGATGTTGCGCCCGTTCTACGCTCACTGCTTATGAAGGCCCGTTAGCACGCTTCTATGCGAAATTTATTCACCTTGACCACACCGGTCCGGTTCGGAATGGCGAAAAGGCTAGCGATTGACAACCCACTTTTTGCGAACTCTCCCAAGCCACCAGCGCCAATTGCAACCGGAGCTAGAGAAAACATGCCATTGCCAGGGTCCTACCCGGGGACCATTCCTCAATAATTCCGACAGCTACGTGATGGGCTTGCGCAACAGAGAGCGATAAATCAAAACATCTAAAACCGGTGTGCCGATGTGTCCAGTGTCCATCATGCGCTGGACGCAATTTTTCCGCCGTCTCCCGGGGGAGATTAATGTTGCTGCGGTTTTGCATATCGGTCCCGGCACTAGGCACGCCCGTCGGGGGCCGGATTCGCGAAGCGATGACTCGTAAATTATCGATTCCCTGCGCAAATCGCAATTGATATAAATACATAAGATTATTGTGCACACGGCAGGGACGCGTTGCAAATACCAAATCGCACCCTCTTGTCCGCTGGAGAAAGGCCTCGAGCCCTTTTGCTGTCACTAGCTCGCCGATAAGCAAGCTGCAGGTTGCTGATTTCCGTCAACATTTTCGCCAACCATTAGACAGCTTGACGTGCCATGTCGTGGACGTTGGTGGAAAGCGAATGAACCGCGCATGACGCTGCCATTGCCGGGCGTGTAATGATGTTTGCGGAGTGGTCCAATTTAAGTGTTTAAATTTAACGGGGGTTGTTTTATGGGCTGTACATTCATAAACAACGCCCCGACACCACCTAACAATGGGAAGAATTTGGCATTATAATACAATCGTTTGAATCCTGATAGCCTTTGAGAAAGCCCCCATGTTTGGCCGCTTGTGTGCGACCTGCATGATGCCGAAACCTTCTCGTTGCGCTAACTGCCATCCGGTGCATGTGAAAGTGATCCACCAGGGCTCAAACCACCGGGGCAGATAACGCCACCGCAAGCACATTTACAGGCTAAGCACGTAGCTGTGTATGCATATTACTCGCGGACGGGGAACATCATATTTTAAGTTATACATAGAAGCATACACCGGTGACGTCGACCGTAGAGATATCGGTGGTGCGATATTATTGTTCTACTTACTTACCTCCGCGTGCAATTGCACACTAACGGTTTGCATTTCGCACATTTGACTCACTTCATGGCCGCGCGTGGCAGGAATACACAATGCGATCAACCGATCACGATCAGTCAAGCCAGGAAGTGGTCCCTAGCGATGCGCATTACGCACTTGATGGACGTCACGTGCACATAGTGGCATAGTGGCAAAACAAAAATCCATAAGCATAAGAAACACTCCACCCCCTGTGAGCTTAGGTGTATTTTAACAGCCCATTATAATTACTCGAACTGTTTCCGACGGCGTTCTCCCACACAATCTCTTAAATGCATCTCCCTGCGCATCCGTATTCCCTGGGTTCGAGTTCACTTTAAATGTGATTAAATTTTCATCCTCCCTACGGCGATTGGTCGGTTTGGAAATCAGCATGGGATCGGCTTTTCACACTACACTCTTCACTATTCTCGCTGTCTCTCGCCGTTGCCGTTGGCATTGGCGCTTCCGAAGGGTTTCCCATTTTGGAGGGAAAATGCTACCCGCCATGATAATCGGTTCCCAAGCATCGCGACAGGCGACAACGAGGACTTTCCAAAGACCGGCGACGATTATGATGACGGTGATGATGATGAAGCAGATGAAATCTCCCCAATCGGTCCCTTTACGCGTGAGTGTGAAATGTGCTTCTTCACTCGCAATATTTCGTAACTGAAAAATATGTTTGCTCAGCGGGACCAACCCAGAAACAAACCGCTCGCGGCGAGGAGGGTTGATTCACCCACGGAAAAAAGCGCCCTTCCGGAAGGGGCGAAACCATACCGGTGCCTTTAAAAAATAGAGGGTGGCGCTTGGTCACGCAACATTCGCACTGGCTTCGAAAGGGCCCGGGGGTTGGCGAAAGCATAATAAACTTATCAACTTATTATGTTTGGTACCGTTGATTGAATTTGTGTTGGCCAACCCATCGGTAATGTCCTCCCGCGGCACAACAGCGAGGGTTGGTGTCCTCAAGTGGCGGTCTTTTGTGCGTTAAATGGATAAAACAGACATCTAGTCGAAATCTTACAATGCATCTAGCTATCCAAATCGGTCCGAATCGCTCTTTGCCAGAATGGCTGGAGTGCCCAGCCATTTGGAGGAGTTTGTACAGAAAACCAGTGAAAGGTGGCAAATGACTGATGATAGTCTGCGACGCTGCACCCTGCCATGAGGACGATGATGTGCTTTCATTCGATTGATGGATTAGGGCGCGTCATAGCGAGTCTTGCCGATATCGAGCTCCCATTCGGTTGATTCCGAGCATGTAGATAACAATCAGTCATCATTCAAGGCTACTTAAGGACAACCTCTTCAAAAAAACTAATGTAACCGAGACAGCAAGAGTAATATTGATGAAGAAAAACCATCTTCTACCAGCAAAAAATGGAATGCTTTGTATTTTTTGCTACTGAAAACGGATAAAAAACTAAACCCGTGTGTTGCAATGAGCCGTTTCAAAAGTTTATCAATACCACTCGATCAATTTACGCTCATCCTGAACGCTCGTATGTGTTGCGAGCGAAGTCCCTAAGTGAGGTTACATGTTCAACGCACACTCAAGTGGCTTGCATTTCCACTTTCACGCTACAATGTTTCCCATTTCGAAATCAAAGTTCAACCCGAACGGCTCGGCCTACTCGTACTGGGGTCCTAGTCCCTTCGATTCGCAAATCATTCCCTTATCGCCGTGGATCATTTTCAAGCACCATCGGCATTCCCCCAGCAAGCAGGGTAATATTTTTCGAGTTTACGTTGCCCTGAGCTTCATGACATGGGGCCCCATGAAATGAATAAACTGGAATTATTTCCTACCACCTCGGAGCCAGCCAACCGACGAACTCGGCTCTCATGGCGCAGCGAACAAATATGCAAACAATGGCGCTGGCTCCTGCTTTAAAATTCATCGCCCCAGGAGTGCCATGCTGGAAGAAATATTAACTGTTTCCGTGAATGATTTTCTCCTCCTATCGCGAGCATACACAACCACTTTTCTTTTTTTTTTTTTCATACCTCCATCGAAACAGTGCCCTGCCCTTTAAGACCCCGCGGCCGTTTCAGCATACCCGTGGGAAATGGCGTCGGCATGAAATTTTCCGCGGCTTAACCATCTTTACAATATTCTATCTTATAAGTAATAAATTATTCACATAAATACGACCGGGCCTGGAAAGTGTACGTTAAAAAGCGGCCAGTGGTTCCATTTTACTGTCCGGGGTTTTTTTTCCGAGCCTTAGCCACCCCCAATGCAACCAACTTTGCGTTTTGTGGGTCTTGACTGGTGTTTCCGTTCCGAATCCCACCTCATGGAAATGGAGAGTGCCAGGGCTGCTCAGTTAGAAAGGCTTTCCCCATAGAACGTAGACATAGGCATGGCTTCCTTATGGCGTACTAGAGACCCAAACCTGGAAGTCTAACCACAGTAACTCGGCAGGTCTCAACAGTCGCTAAGTATTCATGCACTCTGCAGGTGAGGTCGCAATCCACCCGTCAGTGGAATGATAAATGACCGTATATCATAAGCCTTCGTGCGCCGATTCGACGGACCTCCAAGCAAGAAATTCACCGGCAAGATTCAGTCCCAGGGTCCGGTGCACTTGTGCTCACGAGCCCTAGGCCAGCAGGGCCGTCGTTTTCATATGTATAATTCAAAAACTCAAATGAAAATGGCGAAGACAACCGTACAGAACAAAAAAAAAATACAGCTGCTAGAACCAAACCAAAACATCGTTCCGTGTTCTGGCCGCTGCGCCGGAAACCCGCTCGCTCAATGCCGTTGCCACTCCCGCGGAACTGGCAAAAGGGCGGAATATTTTATAATACAATTTATTCCGTTTTTGCCCTCCCGACCACCCGGTGCTTCCCTCCCACCAGTCAAAATCCTTTTTATTACGTTCATCTCTTTCCCCAGCGCTGCGGTAAATTTCAGCGATACCAGCAGTATCGTTCTTATCTTTCATTCCGTTTCGCTCAGTCACTAGCCCTCTCGCTTTCGTACTCCGTCTGCGTCCTGCTACGTCGAGCTAGTTTTATTTTTGCCTACCGTAGCACATTTCCCCTCGCATCAGCCGCCTCCACCAGTGCTGAGCTGGGAAATAACTTCCATTTTATGAAATCTAGCATTTCGTTTAAACCATATTTTCCCTTTTTCCAGCTCTTTTGCCACCGTCTGCCTTTGTGTATGTGCCCCTGCCTAGGCCGGCTGTGCCCCGACAGAGGGGGGGAGCTTCCGTTCCGGTTCTCCGCGAACATGCAAATGTCTTTTCCCCTCACAACCCTCCCGGCACCCTCCCCGAAGAGTTTCCCGAGTTCGCCCGTGCCGGGCTGATGTTGATGTTGCGCATATGCATAAAAATGGATAATCTTATCCTAGCCAATCAAAATCAGAAAATATAAAAGAAGCACATAAACCCTCCTTTGGTGGCCCTTCCTGCTCTGGCGTGGATGTGTGCGTCGAGCAGAAAGGAACCGACAGAAAGAAAACCAATCTTCAGCGAACCGTGCCGTCTCATCCATCCATCTACCCGTCCGTCCGACCATCCGACGGACAAGAGTGGCCTATGCTGTGCCGTCGTTCTTGCCATTGTTCTAAATTTATGGAAATAATGCGATATTTCCATATCATTCATAAGAGCAGGAAGACGATCAAGAAGACTCTAGCTGCATCGTTCTCTCGCCCTTTCGATCTCTCCAACGGCGCCCTATCTTGGTGGGGGGTTAAAACTTTGCATAAACAGGCAACACACACACACACACTGGCATACACATCCAGTGGAAAGGATACTAGACGAGAAATGAGGAACGAACCCAGCACGAAAAACGATGGCGTTCGACGAAAACGTGCGCGATGGATGGAGCAGATAAAGACGATGGAAAATTTGCTGGTGCTGACTTTTCGGAACTCAGCGCCGGTGGGCTGGTGGCAGCGACGAAACTGCCACTTTTTTCATGGCTGGAAAATTCTTTATTCTCAGCGCGCCGCACGAAAACACCGAAACTACGAACTGGAAACTCAAGAGGAGACGGAGGCGCCAGCAATCCTTTCCGGAATGGAAATAGCTACTGGAGCGCAAGAAATGAAAATCAAAGTAAGCGGCGGTCGCATGCGTGAAAGAGAACGTGATACGTGAGCGAGCGAGAGATAGAAAATCGGTGGCGATGGGTGGAAAATGGATCCACCACCCTTTAGCTTGTTTTTGTTTACGGATTTCTTTTTTTTCTTCTGAAAAATATCGCACGAAATCTTGATACGGATTCGGAAGCATCATTATTTCAATCGGTACCATCTCCCAAAACAAATGGGCAACGATATGCAAAGCTGCTAAATTGATTATTTTGCGAAAACTCCACCGATGAGAAACGAACGCCATGATGTTTTTGTAACCGACTATGCCTTCGTGAAGGCTCCCAAACCATAACGATCTTTGTTCGATTGTGCCTTCGGCGGGTTTTTCCAAGGCACCTACTCGGATCGGATTAATGAACAAACCTGTCCTGGAAGAGCTGGAAGATAGTAAACGTCTTCCGCGTCGAGAGCTGTCATAATAAGTAGTTGAATTATCCCCCCAAACAATGTCTCAGCTTAAAGGAGCACAGAAAGATGCCGAATACGTAAACAAACAAACGCAAGACATAGGTTTCACACCTAGGAAAAGGCTACCGAAGAAAGTCCACGATTGACCTTGTCTCGGTGAGGCCAGCACGTGTTCAAGATAGCGACGCAGCAGCAGAGCGTTCGTGCGTGCGTTTGTGTGGAGTTAATCCCAATTTAATTAGTCGTAGTCGTTGGCTGGGAAATTCTACACCTCGGACGACGGCAACAACAACGACGTCTACTTCGCGTGCCCCTTTAAAGGATGCTTGTTTCAGTCAGGAACTAGGCTTGTGCCAGCTAACGTAGCCAGCCCTTGTTGGGTGTTCTGTCCGACCGAAGGAGTCGTAGCGAATCGAACACATACAAACGCGAAGGCAGTTTTTTCTCTCCGGTGCCGGTCTTCCTTACCTCTGCTTCGCTAAGTCCAGCTTCCAGGGTGATGGCTTTCCCGGCTCAAAAGCGCAATCCGGTGAAATTCGATATGCCGAACACGGTCAGCCTCGACTGTCGGGATCGTCCGGCCACTTGTTCGACTTCGCTCCCGTGCGTTTTCCCCTATTATTTCACGCTCGACCGGAGATCAGCCGAGGTGTATTGACCCTAATTGTCGTGCAGGAGTGTCATATCACTTTCATCTGCTCCCTCGCCGGCGAATGTTCTCTCCCCCTAGGTCCACGAACTCGACCCGCATCGGAAACTATTCCAACGACCCGTTTTGGGCCACCGGGAGGCGAAAAATCAATACGAATGTCAAGGCTAACGACACCCGGCACCGGGCTGTGCCGTACGATACTCTGTGTGTGCGTATTTTAAGATAAGAACATCTCCAACCTGTCAATGGTTTAAAGGTGGTGCTTTATCGCAACCGACCGGTCGTGGCCGTAAACACTGCCACTGACAGCGGTAATGAAGACGGCCATTCTCGCTTAGCGGCCGCCCCCAGACGATGACGCAGCGCATTCTCATCCTTTCGCTAAATTACCCGACTAATTATTCTCCACATCCTCATAAGAGGTGGGGGTTGGGGCTTATTACTCCCGTCATAATCCACGGATCACACACTTGCGGGCCCTGCCTGGTGCGTCTCTCACACCGACTCCGATTGTCGGCACCTGCCAGAGTCGACCTTCTTAAGCTGCTTCTGAGAGAGGGCGCCATAACAGGCGGCAGTCGGGTGTCTCGCCACCGGGAGGGGTTTGTTTATTTTTAATAACCTTCCGTCCAACGTCTGGTAAGCGTCTCAGGAATCCGTGGTCGGCTGCTTCGGAGTGTTGCCCGACAAAAACACGCCAAATTACTCATCTCGAAAGTATCATATCCCATTCCGCAGCCAAGTGGAGCATCTTGCGTGAGCCACTCTTCCCTGCTGATAGTGGAGCAACGGCTGTGGCCTATTTCCCGCGCCTGGGGCCCTTTCGCTCCCCGGGTCACTATTTATTGCTCTCCGACAACTCCTTCAGCTCATCAGCTGTGTTTCACTCGTTAAAAATACACGTTTTATTGTGCCGTTGATTCGTCGTGATGACTTTCCTATGGCTCGAATGCTTCCTCGAATTGCGTTTATTTGTTTGTCTCCATTTCATAACTCATTCGACCGAGCTGTGCTGTCGCGAACGTGGATGGTCTGTTTTTTTTTTTCTTCTATTCGTTCGGCACACGCATACGAGTCTCACCACAACAAATTATGCGCCTAGAATGGGCGTTTAATTGGCATAAATCATTCGCCAGCAGATTCACGATGCGGGATTACAAATATAGAAACGTTTGTGTATCGAATGTGTTGACTAATCCACCACTAAATACCGGCTGGCCGTGGGCCGGCTCGGTTGGAGGGTCGTAAAAATGACAGAAGTTCCCAGGGCCTTCAAGTTGCCCAGTGACAGACACCTGAGAGCTCGCTGCTGGAGATCCCCCGCAAGCACAGCCCATCAGCATCATCGTCATCATCTTCATCATCAGCGTAATAATCTCCCATCTCGCGTTTATCGTCCAGCCAGGGATGATTCTCAGCCCCGTCTGCGGTTATCATTTTTGTTGATTAATTAAAAATTATAAATCATAACAAATGGCTGAAGACGGGTGGAAGGAATCATAACCCCGTGGGACGCGAGGTCCTCGGAACCGTAAACTTACGGTCGGTGGGAATGGAACCGGATCATCGTTAGCGAGCTCGCCAGGGTTTTGTTTTACGAGAGGGAACATAAAATCAGAGGGCCTGAATTCTTCATCTTTCCATCGATAACGCCCGGACCCGGGCGCTTCTCGGGAATGCCGATACGACGGGGGAATATCATATTGAATATAAAATGGCTTTTCCAGCTAGCACTTAAACACCTACCGGCTCCCAGAACTTATCATCGGACGTCGGAAAACGGCGTCGGCCGGAATCCCTTTTTAAGCGACATGAGCGTCGGCACCCGAAGACGGTGAATGAATGTTTAATTTTAAGTGGATTAAAATGATCAATTCACTTGTCGCCGAAGGTCCAGGCCGCGGGTTTGGGTACGCGCTTATTACTGGCGGGTGGAATTAATTTTTTGTCCTCCTTCGCACCGGGTTTGATCTTTTAATGCCGCCCGAGCCACATCGAGCCGTTCTCGTTGGGTATGTTGTTTCGTTTTAATAGCACCGACGCCACCGGAATGCCGATCGGTGGCTTCAACAGTAACAAAAACATACCCTATCCTCCGCCAGGCCTGTCGGTGATTGTGAGACTAATGAGACACCGTGTCCCAATGTTTATGATGGCTGATGTTTTCGGTTCCTTTTTGTCAACGCCGAATCGCCGGCGAACGTTTTGACATTTTCGGTTCACTTCAAAACCCACCCAACCGAAAGGTATGGTGGCTGCAGGTTGCGTCCTTTCCTGCATGGTTTGGGCAACATGATAGCGATCCGGCGATAGGGGTGCTGAAAATTTCATGAGAAAAGCTTGATGCGAGCCATTCGTCATCGGAACCGAAATCGGTTCCGTTCGGTTACCTTTCCTATGTTTCAGATAAGACAAATTTGACATTAAGAGACAAAATCAAATAGCGATCCCATAGGACGGCTCGATTTGAAACGCTAATAGGAGCCGGCGTCGATCAAATGGTTGCCAATCTGAGCGAGACTCGCGGTGCCGGTGAAAGAGCAGCGAAATTAAAGACATCACCAAACTCCGAACATCCAAATATCCAGCCCACTGAGAGGAGGAAAAGAAGCAGGTTTGGACCGCCGAAAGATCGTTTTTCCATGACAGATGGTGGCAATTAAAAATTTATAGCCCTCCGGCGACAATCCAAAGGGAACCGGGCAGGAGAGCGAATTCAGCCGGACGACCAAGCAGTCAAAGCCATGCCCACGTAAAAGGCCTTCTAGAGAGCCGAACACGAACGCAAATAAACACTACCGTTAAAGATACGCGCCCATTTTAACGATAGATCGTTTTCTCATAGCTCGGCGATCGGCCACCTTTCTGGCTCAAAGAGCCAAAAAGCCTTTCTACGCATGTAGAAAATTGAAACAAATATTCATACATGTGATAGGTTTATATCGAAGCTATCCACAAATCAAAGAAAGTCAAGACAGAATAATCTGATGTATGGGAGAAAAATAAGGACAATTGTTCAAGGATCTGTTGAAGTCAATAAATATTCTACAAATAATGAATAAAAATCATAAAAATTTATTCCATTTCCAATCATTCCTATCCTACATGAGTGTGCAAAGATGATGTTTAACGAATTAAACTCCTTTACGAATGATTTTCTGAGGAACATATAAAAGTTCTGCTAGTGGATAATTCCTCACAATTCATAGACTCTTAGCCACTTGTACGGTTGACAACCTGTCTCCTTGTAGCTGCCTATCTCCTTATAGCTGTATCCGCTTCGATTGATTTAACATTCTGCTCATTGCGCGCTCCATCTAAATTCATTTCGGCTGCCAACGCTACGATAGACGGAAAAATGATCGCCCGAAAGCGACATAAATTTGATTTAAATCTTCCCTCAAATCTGCACCCTTTCTGCGGGCCAATCCTTCCACCGGCTTTCCACCTCAATGAGTGTGAAATTTATCCTCGCCAAAGCTGAAGCACATCGAGGAAAACGCTCGGCACTCGGCAAACCAGGTTCGAAAAGGAGTGTAAATTGTAACTCAAAATTTTAAATTACTGTTTCAATGGGTTTGCCAGCCTGTAGCGGTAACGTGGGCAAAGTTCAGACCGGAAAATGCCACTTGTCACGCCATCGGCACCTCTTTCGGACTGATAATTTGTCAAATTCTCTTCATCCTCGAGCGACCCCGCCCGGGCAACCGGAACCGCTCCGCCCTTGCGGATTGCGATGGAACTTGCACAAAAGCCGACCGTCGCATTCGGCACCTCCATTAGCGCCAGAGCGTGCTAAAAAATAAACCCATTTCGGAGACGGAGTTTCCACCGAACGAGGCTCTATGAATGGCGGTAGTAATTATGACAATTGAATTGACTTTCCCACTCCTTCGAGGGGAACGACGCGACCTACCAGCGGAAACGCCAGTGTCTCCTGCGCCGTGGCACCCGGTTCGGCGGAACATATTAATTGAAAAACTTTGTCGATTATCATATTACACTTATTGGAGTTAAAATTTCATTTTCAACGGCCAAAATTTTTCCCAAACACGACATCGGAACCATCGTTGGGTGGGGGCGCCCATTGTTTGCTCGTCTTAATACCGCGATTACCCAATCGGGATCTTCCGGCAAAGGGGCAAGGTTTTCCCTTTACCGGTTGCAATTAAAAGACGACATCATTTCACTTCACCACCGTATCAAGCCCGGCCGTCTGACAGACGGCATTGCGACGTATACACGACTCATTTATCATTTCCCAGCGATCTAGACCAGCTCCATCGCCGAGAAACAACGCGAACCCTTTTTCGCCGCGGTGAAAAACTTTCAAACCGTTTCTTTTCCACCCGGACACATCGTTAATGCCGGATTGATTAAATAAAATCTAAAGAAAAAGGACGCTCTTATTCGAGGACTGCGCCATTCCGTGAATTCCCATTCCGGTGCCCCCGTGCAGGAAGGCTACAGTGGGTTGGGAAAACTACAGGGTGGGCCTGGCAAAAATGAGTGGAACGTGCTGACGTATATAACAGTTTTATTATTTGCACCAACGGCTCCGTTGACTGGGGGCTGTCCTGAAAACGCCGACATAGCACAAAAAAGAGCAAGCAAGGGTGGCATCGTATATGTTCACCCCTTTTTTCTACCGGAAACACCACACGGCTAAATCACGGAAGATTTCGATTTAGTAATGAGATTTTCCAGAACAACCCCCGTCCGGAACGGCCTGCAATCGTAGCAAAACCATCATCCCGATTATTGTTATTGTCATTTCGGATGTTCGGTTTGTCGAGCATTGTCACCGACATCATATTCGTCTCGTGGATGTGCTTCGGATGATGAACAGAGTTGAAGAACTCTACCAAGGGAGCCGTTAGGCGGGGCTGTATGTGTTATAAAGCCGTTCTGTTCGAATTAGAATCCTACCATATTGCTCTGCCATCGTTCAACAATGTCACACGATGGAGTTCCTGGGGTCAGCGTCTGCTAGACCGACGTTTTTCGTCACCTTTCATAACAATGTTTGCATCATCTTTGCCATCGTCATAACATCTCACTTGTCTCTCAACCGCCAGTCACATCAACAACAATTCCCGACCCATTTGCAGATCCACCGTACCTGACTATCTCGGCGGGATCAACAGCCATACCGCGGAACGGCCAATAGAAACTATGTAGCATTTGCGAGTACAATCCATTCAATCCGACGTTTGGCGAAGGACCGAAGAACCGCGAGACCGCGACGACTTTATGCCGTCGAGACATTATGAGATGACATTTATCTTTCTCACCCCGAGCTCAAACCCTTGCGGGAGCACGCGCGAGAGCCCCCGAAATTACTTTCGCGATGAAGAAGCGAAACGTACCCGACCAGTACTAATCACTAATAAACCTCCACGCTCTCGCGCCAAGAAAACCCCAAGCAAACGTTAAGACATCCACCACCACAGGACCGACCGCACGTGTGCCAGTACAGTTCTCGGCTGGCTGGTTGGTTGGTTGGTTGGTTCGTTGGAAGAAGCAAACCCTTGAATCTGCGTCGAAAAGGTGGTCAAACAGAACCTGGATAGTCCCAAATCGAAACGCAAACCCGCTACCTGCGAACTACGCGCAGCTATGCGAAGGGAAACGAACCACTCGGCGGCACTTTTGCGTGCCATGGAAAATGGAATGCCCAACAAAACCCATTTCCATGCGCGTGAAACATCCCCCCAGGCCGTACGCGAAGAACGACGTTGACGATGCGCTCGGTTACGCATTGCCGCCGAACCTGCTGCTCATCATCGCAATGATTATAAAGCGTGACTAAATTAATTTATCATACTCACACCCTCCTCAGAACGCCGCCTTTTTCCTAGGGCCCGGCCCGCCTGTCCTAGGTGTTGCGGGCTACAGTTCCCCAACAAGTTTAATCGTTGTGATACCCCAAACAAAAAAACTAAAACAACCCGAACCCGGAACGGCGGCAGAAATGAGGCAAGGAATGCTCGGAAATATTCCTACTATTTTGGATAATTAATTCAGAAATGCGCGAGTTGAAATTAAAATGTTAAACTATTTCATGCCAAACTATGTGCGGTTGTTTCGCTTTCTCGTGTGTGTGCCTGCTTTATCGTGGTTTTCTTTCGTTTTCACCTCCAACAAGCCGCGCAAGGGGAGAGATCATCATTTTTTTTTTCACATTTATTGTTTTTATGCTCGTGTTACTGGTCGTTCTTAGATATTTTGTTTGTCTTCTATCCTATTCGTCGCCCATTTTGGTCCCTCTAGCAAATCTGCTTATTCTATTGCCCGTCGTTTTCGCCCGATCCTTGTCCGACTGCTGAGACGGTTGTTATGTGCTGCGATCAATTACAGCACTTGTCATAAAAAGGAAGAAGCAGAGCAGCCATTTTCCTCCCCCACCCCTTCCCATTGCGTGTAATAGCGATGGGTCAGCGAAGGCGAGGTGTGATGATAAATGTCTGCCATAAATATTCAAGTAAATGGACATCTCCCTAGCCGGCGCTCCTGGGCAAGGTGAGCCGAAATATTTATTTACAATTTCCGTACGCTAAATTCTCCCCGCACCGGTGGCTGTAATTTATTCCAAACCTATCCTCTGGCCGAAAAACGTAGATCCACACAATGGCCGCCGTATTCTAGCCACCAGGCCCCTGGCGGATGTTTATGTGGATCCATTCATTACACTTTAATCAGACCTATGAGCATAATGGACAGTTTCTGAAAAGGTGTGAAAATGCAGTGATCGTGCGCGCGATACGGCCAAGCGCGATGGACGCCTGCCGAGGAAAAGAAGCCAAATCCCTCGGGCATAATGACCCCGAAGCACGACACACCGAACCTCACAACTTATCATATCGGTCTAGGGCAAGCGTAAAACTACTCCCCATCAATCGTGGTAACAGTTATGACTTCTTCGTGGCCTGATCGGAACCATCGACTCGTCGACTGCAGTCGTTGTCAATTAAGACATGAAAAGCAACCCGAAATGAGGTTGTCCACCCTGACCGGGCTTCATCGTCGACAGTCCCATTACGGCGTGTTCGAGACACCCTTGCAAGGGTTTGCGAGGGAGTGCTGCGAGTTCGAATCCATTCACCATGGCCATATGTTAACATATCGACAAACCGAGAACGGGGTATCGAGAACATAACCATGGCTTCGGATTGGAAATCGGCGAACTCTAGCGGGAGCCGTTATCGTAAATCACAATCCTATTACTCCAATATGACAACATCGCACACATCATGCTCGTTGGGCTCGTTGCAATTTGTCATCGGATCGGAATCTGCCGGATTTGTGCACGCTGCGGAGAGTGCAAAGATGAAAAAATTGAAATTTTACATCTCCATCTCGCCGAATCGTCCTCGCGTGCTCTCTGCCGGGAAGGGTTTAGGGAGGATTTCACCACAACGGGGACAGAACTAGTGCGCGAATATTGATGTTCGCAGATCAGTTTATGGCTCTTGCAGCTACTGCTGCTGTGCCAACACGCGGCAGACCTGCGACCTCCGATTCAATCTGCAACCGGTGTCGTAACGTCCCAGTACCGAATAATGTCTCATGCTTGCGGACGTGGTCGTTATCGCACCAGCACATACTCGGCTCGTTCAGTTTCCTCGGTTGCTTAGGCGGAAAAATCCTTGCTACAAACCGAGCAACAACGGCTGCCGAGCATCCCTTACCAACTGAACCCGGGCGGACATTTCCCGCGGCCCCTGCAAGGGATATTACTTTTTATTTATTAAAGGATTTTATGCCTTTATTCACGCCACATTGACTTCTACCAGGCCGGGCCGGGCCCAGGAAGCAGCATCGGGCCAAAATGCAAACACCACCTAGCACGTCCCGCATCCTGGGAGGGTTTTTATCGGGTTTTGGGCGGAAAATGAATATGTATGTCATATCGCCTGTTACGAACAAAGCTTTATTTCCCTGCACCGGTGGCGCAGGATGCGGCTCATCGGGAATCGTCCTGGGTGAGATGAAAGGATTGAGAAATTGTCCCAAATGTACCGGGCGAAGTAAACATTCCACCTTCAGTTGCAGTATATTTTTTGCGGAAAAACCTCACTCTAACCTGAGGCAAAGTTATTCCGCAGTGAACGTAGCTACCCGCATCCTGGGTGAGCAGCACGGCTTCGAAGGGACATGCGTGGAATTTAAAACCATCATTATCTACTCGAAACCCACACCCCAGCCAGTTTTCCTCAAACAAATAATGATAAATGGTGCGACCTTTATGACATATGGCTCTATTATTGGGTTTCAATTTTTCCAGCGCCACACTCTCCAAAGGGAAGCAACTTATCAAATTGTTCAAAAGCCATAAGCGATTCGGCTCCCTCGGGTTTTCGGCTGTGTAAATGGTTTCGTAAAACGGCAATGATAAGTGTTGTAAAATATGTTTTCCTTCGCTGGCTGCTTGCGCAAAGGAAACCATTTCGAGTTGAAATTTTATACAACCCCTGGTACAGCCCCGGGGGTAGTCTCATACATGTGTAATTCGAAGCAAGTGGAGTATCGTTTTCTTTAGCAACCATAGGCTGCCGCAGGCTTCCAACCAACCGGAACCAAACTCGCGGAGTGGGATGGCAAACGTAAACACTATCGCTCGGTTGCGTACGTGTTCCGTTTCGAGACGCCCTGCTCGAGGTGGCGTTTTTCAGCCGTCCGTTTTTCCAACCGGTACCGATAGCAGTTTAGAGCTCACCCCAAAGTCACCCCCAGTCACCGCATCAATATTGAAAGCCCGGCCCATTAATAACTCTACGATCAACAGCCTCGAAGGCGCTCCCAAGGAGACATCGCAGAGCGACAAGAAAAATACCGCAGGTCATCTTTTTATTGCCTACTCGATATTCTCCCGATGCAACCACCCAACGTGGCGAGAAAGGAATGCCACTCCGAGTGGCCTCTCATATAATATTTTACAAATTATTGTCTATCATACCGCCCGAAAAATCAAGACGCCATAAATCAGAACCTGTTCCGGCTCTCGAGCCTCTTGCTCGCTCTCGCCTCGACCAGACCAGTGCGGTCCGACGATGATGGTGATCCCTCGCAATTTATATCAATAATAATAAAAAAATATATTTTCCTTTCCAGTCCTTCCGTGTCCGAGACGGCATCGAAAGGCACTATCGGGTAAACATCTCTATCATTTTATTTCCACCAAGCCCTGCCGGCACACGGGTTGGAGCATCGGTTTCAGCCCCGGGGCATCAATAAAATTCCCGACCACGGCTGACCGGTCATCAAACAAACGCGGGCCCTCAGCAGCCGTCTCACAGGTTTGGCCCACTGTGTACCGGGACGGTAACGGCTTGGAAAAATTATTATCCCCACCGGGCCCCTTCGAACTGCGTGGCCACAAATTTGAAATCACAAGCAAGTGGCGGTGGCCCTCAGATACAAAAGCAAAATCATACGTTTATTACGCGATGCCGCAATCCTTCGCAAACCCGGATTTCTGGGGGAATTATGAAATTCATAAAACCATATTCCACCCCCGTAGTTGGGTGGATTTAGCCCTAATCCACAGCTGACCCGTAAGGTGGGATTACTAGGGCTGAAGTATCGATTCGAATCGATTCTCGATCAGAGAGTAGCCACCACCGTTCGGCTCCTAGGTTCCAAGGATGTTGGCAATGCCGCCTTAACCCTCAATTGGTCATCTTTATCCGAGCCGCAGATACCGGTCCCAGGAATCACGGTCGCTGTCCGGAGTTGGATTACAGTTTTGAGTTATCGATATCGCTTTTCTTCACGTTCTGCCCAGTGGCACGATATGTACGGTTAATTCTGCTGCCCTTGTCGCCCTTTTATGCAACGCCAGCGAAACGTCGCAGTGAGCTGATGTGAATATTTTCACCTCATGCCAGTTTCGTTCGCTGTCCAGCATCCCGGTTTCCTTCGAGGACGCAGCACAGGATGAACGCAGGGACTATGAGCAAATTGCAAAGGGCAAAGGAGAGGTATCATTTCACACGTGACACCGTATTGAATGGCTCTTGGCGAAGGGAGACCAATCTTACCGAGAGACGCTGGTCAGTATCGTGCAGCAAAGGGACACAAACCGGTGCCGATGTCTGCCCGCCCGGCGAACCATGACCATTATCGTAAATGTTTGATAGAAATATCATAAAGTAGCAAATATCAATAAATCTACTCTATTCTTTTGGGATTACGTTTCTGACATATTTCTCGGTTCGACTTTTCCTTCCCATTGCCCACCAACGCTTCGGCGAAATCGAATCGTTATGACGTAGGAAGGAACGCCCTGGAGAAGCGATGGCCAACGTTCGATAAGACCTACACAGTCCTTCAAGTGGGTGCCTCTTTTTGTTGCAGCAGCTCATGAAAATGTGCAGCAGCAAGTGCGCTCCGTTCCATGGAAAAAAGGGTGTCGCTTTCCGAAGGCTTCTCGAGGTCAAATAAAATTTTACAAATCATAACTCAAAGCTGCTTTATTGTAGCCTGTTTACTGTTTGCATAATATCTTTTTAAAATCTTCAGTTCTTCGCTAGATACACAGTGTCTATACAGCGAATAGAAAACGCACCAATTGACACATCGGAGAGTGCTTATAAATTACAATTTCAGCCCATTTCGCCCGTCGAATTGACCGTTTCGAATTTGTGAGGGTGTGCCCTCAACGTGACCTTGAGTCGCTGGTAGGGTGGAAGAACCGGAAATGGGGTGGTCGATGCTAACGCAGCCAGTTGGAGGTATTGTTTCCCGTTTCCCTCGATTCGCCGATCACGAAGGACGTGGACATAGACATCTGGCCGTACTGCTGCATTGGCACAGTACTGCTGCATTTCGACGATGACCAGCTGCAGCTGTACTGACCGAGAGCCACCGACGAACGTGAGGATGAAATTGAAACCTGTAATACAAGAATTTTATGACGGAAGGGTCGCGGGTGAAAATCCCTTCAACGGAACACGAGAGGGTGTGTGTCCACCTACGACTGTCTGTCCGGTGGGACGATTGCCGTGTGTAGAGAGGACGCCTGGACATGATTCATCAATTTACCGATTCTTTTCAGATGAGTGCAAAATATGACCATCCACAATGGACGGGAGAAAACTTTATTCGCATTCGACAGCGCTCACATGCTTCAACGGACGAGTTGCTGAAAAGTGCGCTAATTTCTTTCACTGGCCGAGAATCCTTGCTTCCTGCGGGTCAGTTGATGGCCCGTGTCGCTTCCGGCGGACAATCAACATCAATTATGGACCGCTTTGTTCGACTGTCAGAAATTAATCCACGTTGCCTCCCACATTTTCTCGGTGAGAAATGAACCACACGTTTGATTTTAACCATAAAACCTGTGTGTATTTAACGCGGTTCAGCTGACGAGATGCTGATGATTATATCATCCGGCTCGGCATGGCAAGGTGTTATAATATCATGCATTTTTTTTTAGGAATTACATATCCCAACCTACACTTGGATGCGTTCACTCAGCTCGCTTGCCTTTACTCGTAAATCAGCGATCGGCCAAGCTCACTTGTCCTTGGAGTGTGCGCACGATAAATCCAGCTGCCAACCGCCGTGCGGCTAATATTTCCCAATATTTATGAGTTGCCCCCGATTTCTCGAAGCGCATAACGAAATCTGACGACGATCGATGAAATTTATGAGCCATCGCACATAAAGCGCACATAAATCATTCCAATCAGGGGACATCGGTGAGGTTTTTTTTCCTACCCGTTTCTTGCTCCATCTTAAAACGCCTTCAGCAACAGAGCCCTGGGTAGTGTCGCGCCCGAGCCAGTGACTGTCAATATCGTACTCCCATATTTATTCATTGGCTAATTAAATTGGCTTTCTGCATACAGCCGTGCCATCGGCAAACGGGTTACGGGGCGATCGGGCGATCGGGCGATCGGGAGAAAAAATCCCAACCTCGACGGGCGTAAAATTTATGTGCATGGATCAACAATGTCACCTCTGGGGCGAACGCGAGAAGCCTTACGTCCCTCGGTATTGGACGACTCGGAACGAAAGAAATCATAAAAATATCCAACGTCCCTGTCTGGTCCGGGAACGGAATTCTGCAAAATCACTTTCTTAGGCGAAATTTATCTCCCGCTAGCCACCGTTTGACGTTTAGTTGACATATTTATATTTTTATTCCCGTACATAATTGAATCGCCCGGCCTGAGATGGTTTTACCCATTCCCAGCTCCAGCACAAGGTGTCTGGTTTTGGGGAAAAAATATTTCACCCTTCCCAACCGAAAGAGTAAATAATCAACGTGAAGACATGCCATCGTCATCAGCATCTGCAGCGAGCCTGTTCTTCGATTGCTGCTGCTTCTTTCGGATAATCAACGGAATTGCAGCATCGAGCGTCTTTCGGAAGCTCGTTCCAGGAGCGAACTAAACAGGGCAAAAAAAGACAGCCACACACAACAACGGCAGCACTTGGACACTAAATTGATATCCATTGTCCCCGGCGTAGATGCACGGAATGCTCGATAAATCAAACAGTCGCCTCGATCCGGCTGGCTCGTCCTTTGGCAAGGGAAAGCAAATCGCATCGTTGACAAGAATTGTGGCCTGACGTTTCCCGAAAATCCCCACACTCACGTCCTGTACCCTTTCCGGCCATTAGCCGCTTCGGTCACAGAGATCAGTCCCAAAAGTCTCCCAAACTGTCAGCACGAATGTCGTCCCGAAGCGTTGCTGGTGCCTCTTTTTTTGAGAACTCGGAACAGAACCCCGTTCGAACTATGGAAAGTTAGTTACATGTGCACCTCCGGAGCTTTCAGGGACCCGTGGAAACGCAAAAACGGAAGGACAAAATATGGTCAGAATGCGAACCGGACAACTCTTCGTCATCATTATCATTTTTATTCCTCAATCCCCAATTCCTGGTAGAGCTTCTGCAGCCAACTGACCACCGACAACGATGGCGCGCATTTGGGCTGGCCCCGCTATGGAAGCTCTTTATGAAATTGAACCTAATGTCGCAAGATTTATGAATTCGTTTACGTATTATAATGATGATTTTATTTTTCCACCCTATTACTTCCTGGGATATGCGCTTAGCCGAGCCATCCCGGGGTTCGAGTTCTTTCGAAAACGGCTGGCGCTGATTGTCGCGAGCTTCCAGCGCCAAGATGCACCCTTACGAACGGGCGCAGCAACAAGGAGTCCCCACGGTATCCCAGCGCGTCCAAACGGACCAAAGAGAATAACGCAAATTTTCATTTCTCGGACACGGATTTGCATACCAAGACCTCGAGCGAACCGATCGGACAGCGTACAGGACAGGCAGGGAAGAACACGCACACCGACGCGGGGACAGAGATATAGATCAGAGCAATATTTAAAATACATTTGTTTATGGATGCAGATCTCGTTTTTGGGTCTGGCCGTCGCGTTCCCGTTCGCCCTGCCCCGAGAAGGATGTTTATCGGTCGTGTATCAATGTTTTACGATTGCAATCCGCCGCGAACCGCGAACGGAACGACGAATGCAGCTAACAAACAGCCCTCATTGCGCATCGTTCGCTGCGACGGCATTTCTCGCAGATTCCGCTTTGGGTGCTCATAATTGGATCGATGAAATATTTCCCCAAAACCCACACGCCAAGGTCAAGCACCTTCGGCGGCAGTACCTCGCTTCAGCAAATGTGCTGTAGCAACGAAGCTATGAGTCAGAGAGGGTTGGACTTGAAACAACAAAAAAGACCCATCACACCTGTCGCAGTAAACGTCTCGTTAGATGAAATTATTATGTTCCCTAGAGTTCGCCACAAGACGGTAACGCTCGGGCTCATTTGAAAGCTAAGCCTCTTTTTTCCACCCAACCAAGATGACCCGAGATGAATGACGGCAATAACTATTTTTTCTCCGAATAATTACTCCCGTCTCGGGGCGGATCTTAACCACTACGCGAGACGAGCACTTTTAAACCTCCGACCACGTGGTAGCAAACACATGTGCAGCATCACGTCCGCACCTTCGCACGCATTTGACAGCTCAATTGTCATGTGCTCCGCCCTATCAACAGCTCGTTACTCTGGCCACTCGAGCCGAGCGCAAGATTTCATCCGCTCCGAGGTCCGAAAACGACCCGGAAAACGGCCAGTCAATGGGTCAGCCTGCACCGGGTCCAGATGTTCCAAAATTTCACACCTTCACGCGTCAGCCCCGACCCTTGCCACGACCCCCAGCACATGTACATCAGGAAGGAAGGAAAAGGCAGAAACATAACACAACATAAAACAACCGACCGACGGTACGATCCGCCCGCGCCTTTTCCCGCGCCAGAGACCAACGTTTAGGTTAACAAGAGGGCTCGCCCTACACTAACTCGGTCCCCGGAGGTCAGCTTGGGAAAGCACGCGGTTATAAAACACGTCCACGAAGTCCACGGCCCGGGGGCCCTTTCTCGGGTCCGCGAACACGTTGACATAAGTTATGACGTGTGAAAAACCAAACGCACACCTTGGGCTGAAACTGTCGTCTGTGTTCTTGCGCCCCGTTGCGGTCCCCAGCACCCAATTAACCCTTTCCATTTTCTCCACTTTTTTCCATTTTCTCACTCCGACGCCCAGATGGACGCAACGGCTCATTACCGGGCGGCGTTTGGAGCGAGCCACTGTTCGCTGCACTCGATCATACTGGTTAATAGAGACCCCGACACCGAGCTTATTAATGTGAACGCGAATAGGTACCAGCATAAGCGATCATAAATATTTATGCTCGACTAGCGGTGGGCCACTCGCGACTCGCCCCTTCGCCGCATGCATAAACAATCAATAATCGACACATCGACCGGGCGCTATTGTCCCTGTGTTTTCACCCTACAGGGCTTTTGTTTCGGGCCGCTGGCCGCTGGGAAGCGGATTCGTTTGCATCCTCGCGAGTCGTCCATGTTCCGCGCGGGTTTTATCAAACGACCCGTCAACCTTAGGAAGTCGGTTTGTAGCGCAAGTCACGACAAAACTCCGCGCCATCGACAAGAGGGCGCGTTCTAATCCCCGGTTCCCGGTGCGTTTTGTGAATAAATTCTCCATGTTGTTGGCGTTGACTGGGGGAGGGGGTTGTGTGTGTTTTTCGCCCCCCTGGCCGTTCGTCTTCTTCTTCTTCCGTGTTGTGTGCGCCTTGGCCATTCGTCCGTTTGCCATTACAGCTCGGGCTGATGTGCTTCATCTTCGGTGTCCTCTAGCGCTGCCTTCGCTTGCTCTGCTCGCTCATATTTGTGTCAGACACAGCCATGGCCACGGTCGAACCAGCGCCCGGGACGCCTAACGGACAGAAATTAAATAATGGACGTTTATATGTGTCTAATATACATATTTATGTTAAAATTTATTCGTTCTTAAGCTCTACCAAGGCACCAGAACGCCCAGTCCGTCGACGAATCCCCGGACCGGCACCAAAGCCCCACAAACACACAGACGTGCAGCAAAAGACTCCACCGAACAAACTATGGCCGGTTCGTTGGTGGAGCTCAGCCCCACCAGAGATCGAGAGAGAGAGAGAGAGAGAGAGAGAGAGAGAGAAAGAACACGAGAAGTACGGCAAAGGGGATTCAAAACGGCGAAGAAAAATGTTCCGACCAAAGCCAGCGCCAAAAGCGAGGCGAAGAAAATGCTTTAAATTTATTTTCCCATCCAACATTTAACAATAAATTAAAATGAAATATTCCCTCGTTTTTTTTTCTTCCTGCCGTTCCTGTGCCCTGCTCCTCACGCCCAACACCCAATCCGCGGACCGTTTTCACCTCTTTGCTGCGTTTATGTACAAACGGAGGTATCAGTACGTATGTATATCTGCGCCGGACGCGCTCCGTGATTCGGCATGATCTTGGCGGCGGTCCCTTCCCACGGACCCTCCATGAGAGGGGAGTCTATCGGGCCAAGTCGCCCCGGAACCAGACCACGTCCAGCCGGGCCAAGGAGAAGGAGGGGCATGCAAAACTTTACCGTCGAAGATAATCCGAAGGAGTCCGATGGGCGGTCGTGGGAGTGGGCGGTCGTGCGGAGGGAGGGAGGGGGGAGGGAGGGAGGAGAGAGGACGGACGAAACAGGCCAAAGGAAAAGTGGCGAGAAAAGTGCGCTCCTCGGAAGTTGGTATGCACTTTTGCGAACTGCATCGCCGGAATGGCCGAATCGCTCATGAGCCCCAGGCGATCCATTTGCCGTTTAACACGGCGAAAGTTGCATTCGATGTGGCTGCGATTGAAATGGCATATCTCTGACGAAGGAATATTCTTTTTTTTTTTTTGAGAAAACAAACACCAGCTCAAAAAAGCCATTTTCCATTCTTGAAGGTGGGATTTTTATTTGAAACCACGCACCCACACCACGCGCTCAATCTGCGTGCTATGGTCACTTTCCACTGGTAGCATCAATCGCAACGATAGGCCCTTCCTGTGGCCCTTCTAAAATGGGAAACGACCGGAATTATTTCATCATCGATCAAGCATCTTGATGACAGTTTCGGAAAATGGAAAATGCAACCTCCCTTCAGAAAAGTGATTACTCCCGCACAAACCATGCCACTGGACATCCGTTTTTAATTCTGCACTCATCCCTTCGGACCGTTTGCAGACCCTTTGGTCTCTTTGGTCCTGCGAAAGCGCGCGGGCATTGATTGAAGATCAACACCCACATACGGCTGAAAACGGTCCCTTCGATTCCCGAAAGCACGTGCCAAATGCCGAACGCTGACCATCGCCCAAATGTCCTTCCAAGCGACTCACGGCAACCGGACCCTCGGCAGTGACCACTCGATCTCCGGTTGGTTCCGGTCCTTCCGTCCAATGCAGGGTCATTCTCTCCCCCAAAACGGGCTTGCTGCGAAATCATTAACGAGGGATGTGTGCAATTTATAAAAGCGCACAAACGCCCGGAATGGGTGGGCGGACAGGCTCATTGGCGATTTCCCGGAATCCCGAAGCACTTCAGGACGACCACTCTCCTTGTCCGGCCGATCGATCGGGCCAAAGCGAAATAATGTCCCTCATCGGTGGACAATAATTATCTTATTGCAGTTTGATGCCCGTGACCCTCGCCCTTTCGCCGGTTTACTTCGTTTCATGCCTCAAATCTGAGGCCTCCGTCTCATACACGCGCTTTAGGGAAACTCGATACACCACGATCGGCATTGTTCACGTGTGCCGTTGTTCGCACCGCTACTATTGTAATGATTGCAATTCGCTTTTCTAACATATGTGGCTGAACTTTCGGTGGGCGTCGGGAGAGAGAACAAAAAAAATGAAAGCAAATCGTTCAGCCGCTTTTGACAGCTGCCCTTAGCTGACCGGTGAAAGATCCGGAATTCGCCCCCGAAAACGTTCACAGGCAGGTTACCGAATCGGACCACCGGCTTGCAGCTTCCGGATAATGATGATGTTCATGGCCGGAGGCGTAGCTGCATTGGCAGACACTGGACGACCGAATTCCCATTACAGAAATGCGAATCGAACGGTTTTATTTATATTTATGAGCGCTTATAACGGCCACGCACGATCCACGCCCGTCCGATGATGGCTCCCTGTGGTCATTGGTCACTTCCCAGCAAACTGCACTGCCCTTCGAACCCTACGAGCTCGGTGCAAGCGTCACCGATGTCCCAGTGTCCGGTGGAAGGACACGCCGTCGACGTTGTCGCCGAATTTCGGAATTCGATTTCGAGGGAAATTTTCTAAAGTACTTCAATTTTAATAGGTTTTCGGTTCGTCACGGTTTTCCCTTTAACGACTCCGGCCACCGGGTCCGGTTTTCCCATCGGCGTCGGGTGTGTTGTCGGGACAAAATGCGCACATTTACCATTTGACCACCGCGTATGGTCCCTCGCGAATCGCCAGGATCCACAGATTTCGGCCAAAAACCCACGAACGGAACGTGCGGATGCGTCCTAATGGCCCCGGGGGTCACGTCGCATGCTGGCCACGAACGATAGCTCGCATTTTCCAACGGCCCGGTGCCGGGAATGTACGTTCCATTTGCGATTTGTGCTACCATCGAGTCGCGGGCTGATGAAAACGTCATTCGTTCTGCTGTTATTAGTATTATTGTTATGAAAGCGGTCACCATAAATTGTCGATTGGAAGGATTTCCCTGCCCGTAATCTATTCCGTGCTCGAATCCCCGGTGTCGGTGCCTTCTGAAGCCACCCTGTGAAGGATCACCGCGTGCAAAGGCCCCACGTAATGTTTGAATCAAGCATTCTGCTTTGACTCTCAGCTTTCCAATGCATCATCATCGCTTGAAGGTACCCCTGGTTCGGCTCTCTCCACGATAATCTGCCTCGACCGGGACCGGCTCGGACGCCACTCGCGAGGAGATATCGAACCATAAATTTATTGGATCCTGCACAGCCCGGTCCGCGCCCGGAACCTGAACTCTGGAATCAAATAAAATTTCAATAAACGCATGCGATCGCGCCGTACCAATGCCCGGACATTCCACGGCGCTCCTGGACGCTTGCTCGGACCCCTCGTTCTTCGTTTATTATTAAGTCTTAAAATTATTATGGTAATCGTAAATAAGTCATTAAATTTACGAACTGTATTAAAATAAACTGTTATCTCAACATAAATAAACGAATATCTAAATCACGGACTCTGCACCGTGCTCGCGATGCCGAGCCGTTAGTCGCGATCCGAGAAACCAACGTCAAGGCCTTTGAAACCGGGGTTCTTGAGAAGGAGTCATCGCACGGAGGGTGGATCGGATCGAGCAATGTCTCGGGACTTCCCTGGGATGGAAGGAGGAGCAATCAGTTGTCATAAAGTGGCCATATCCAGACGCCGGCAACATGCCGTGATATTTATACTGCTTTCAGTGTCCTTCCGAATGGCGCAGGAGCTTTGGTTGGCTTGAAAATGCATCTCCAACCGCCATATTAAACTGCGAGGTCTTACGACCTTTGATGGCGTTTTTTTACACACCCAGCAGCTAATCATCCATCGGCCGGACGGCCTTCGCGCGACATTGAGCATTTGAAGGCTTCTGGAAATGTCAGTCAAGCAAATCTCAAGCGAAAAATACTTCTCCAAACGTGTGCATTCCGTCAGATCACGCGTATAAAATTCGCCTTTTTCGCCTCACTCAATGTTCCGTGCTCTTTACATCGACCTGGGTAGCGTTTTATCGATATCTAAGGGGCAATTTTGTTGCAACTGCCATTCGCCAGCGCCGTTGGCAACGGCGAGGCCCAGAAACGCGGGCCCGTGATCCGTTTTCTTTTATGGCTAATTAAAACGTAGCCCTTGGTGAGAAATTCGAGAATATCTCGTGCCGAGCACCGCCGGGGCAAGATTGTAAAAGATCGCGACGCGTCGTTGATTAATAAAAAAACAACAGCGGAATGCTTCTGCACGGCACGGGACGGTTTGTAATAAACCTGAAGCAAAAATCAATGGGCGATCAAAAAATTACATTCTTTAACCTGAACAATTCCACCCGAGGAACCAGAGCAAAATAATAATAATGAGCTTTGAATATAATTACGATGATAAGCAGCATGCTATGCGAAGTGCTGAGGCACGCCAAGTAATTCGATATCGCGCATAAATACCCATTCCATTTCAAGGGAAAAGGGTACCCCTGTTGGCTCTTTAGCTCCATAGCATCATGCTTCATAGAAGCACTGCCGGCTGATGTAACAATATTCAATATGAGCATTTTGAGTAAGGCAGTTTCAAACCCACACACCGATTTCCTGCATAAGACGCGACCTTTAGGCAACGATTTTCTTCCCTGCACTCCACGATATCTCTCCCGGAAACCCTACCGGCCTTCATCCGGCGATGGATAGCGCCAAGTCTGGCATATTTTGTTTTATATATTAATGGGTAGTAAACATTTTTAGTTTACGGTTTGTAATCCCCGCACCTCGTCAGCACCCCGGGGGCAATTATCCGGAATTCCACTCGCCACCATGTGCCGCTTTCCGGTGCACCCGCGAGGTCCTGCAGAAGGTAATCGTGAAATCGTACCTTAGCGCGGAAACTGTCACGGCAAACGTGCGCCAAGGTGCGAATGGCGAATACGACCGCAAGAAATTATCCACCCTTTTGGCTCTCTCCGGCCCACGGAAGGAAGTCAGTCGCGCCAACTCCGGTGGATCGGTAGATGGTGGTTGTTTTATGACCCGCTGGTCACTTTTATGATTATAGGAAAAACGTTTATAAGTCATAACAATTTGGTTATAGATGGGATAGCGTGATAGTGTGCACTCGTAAAAAACACACACCGTGTGGGTTACTTTGTTTGGCACCAAACTGAGCCCCGGCAGGACCGAGCTATTCAAAATCGCTTTATAACATTGTTTGTTTGTATTTTTTATCGCCCCTTGGATTTAAGGAAACATTTATTCCCATGCCAAGAATCATATTGAGGCCCATGGAGGTCTAAGGAGACGAACGAATCCGGCCTAATGACTAGCCCGAAAAGCCAATCTCAACGCACAACGAGTGATTCCGTTTCCATCCATGCCGCTAGGCTGGCTAGTGAGTAAAAAAGAATACAACCAAACAGATGTCCTCCGTCAAAGGAAACCCGTGTGTGTGCCACGATTAGCACAACATTCATCCGCGCCAGAATGGTAGCGCGAAAAGCCTTCCGATCCTTTTTTAGACCACGACGAACGCAAATTATGTCATTATCCCTGCCAGCCTAGCTCAAGCCACTCCCAAACAGGACGAAGCACCCGGGCTAATGTGGCCGCGGTATGAGCCCAGTTTAATGCTAATAACACTTTAATCGATTATAGAGATGACCTTATACGTGCGCCCTTGTGACATGTGCAAAGGGCCGAGTGTTTCCGAACGCAAAAGGGGTCGCCCTGGAAAGGGCCGAATCAATGGTCGGTGTGTTTTGCGATTGGGAGGTGAATGTCGCAAATGCTATCTTATAAAGATGTTCGAATGCCCTTCTGGTGGAACCTGGCGGACTCTACGCTGCAACCGGGGCTCATAATGGGAGCGAATGTGCGCCCGCGGTACACGGGTGGACACGGGATAAAAGAGCGCCGGAAAGGAAAAAGGGCTTTCCGTTGCCACCGCAAGTTTGCTCGACGACGCAAAATGGCAAAATGTGAATGGTCTTTTTGCATTGTTCTGGTTTTATCATCATCGTTGCAAGTGAGCTACTTTCATCCCCTTCCGAATCCACCCTCTCCCGGGTCCACCCTCCTCGGATCCAGCCCACCCCATTCGCGCAGACGACTGATTGGCGAACGAGTCCATTTCCCAGCGGTCGCCCGAGTGAGAACCGATCGGGGTGGCAGGTGGCAGGGAGTCCTTTTGTTTTTCTGCGCACTTCTCGGCTTCCTCCGGCGCTCCCTTGTTGCATCGTGGGATTACACGGCACGGGGCTGGAGCGGGGAGTGGGGTGGTGAGGACAGTTCCTCCCACGATTTCATCGACCTGCTCGGAGCCGAGTTTCAAGTTTTCCCGCATTTCCACCACACGGCAGCCGTGTGGCCGCGCCCGGAAGATGCCACACAATGGGAGGAGAAATAATAAGTAATTGTAACAAATAAGAACGAGCGCACACACACATACGCTGGCGTACGGCCAAACGCCCCGTTTTCCCCGGTGAAGCGGAGCCAAACCGGACGCCGAAGTAAACTCGCAAATAAATAAAAACAATAATATAAATAAATGCGATAAAGCACAATAATATAGCGGTAATATATGTGCGCTTTCCAGTCGAGTCCAGATTCAGCCGCAAATGCACCACCCCGGGGTATGAGAAGGGCGAAAAATCCCGCCCCACCAGCCCTTCGGTCGAGGCGGTAAGATTTATCAGTTCACGAGTGGGCGAAGGGCGTACAGGCCGATCGACTCAGACGGCGAAGAAGCGTTGGAAAGGGCCACATTAACTACGGTGGCAGGCAATCGGCGCCCTTTCGCACGAGCCACCATTTGAGCAGGTGAAACGGCTTGCGAAAAGAAAAAACGAACACAGTCTAATGATGCTTGGTAAGGGCTTGGCGAAAGGACGAACTTCACTCATTATCCGACAAATATGAATAAATGTGACGGATGCTTCGAGATGCTTTCTACTCAGCGAAATTCTCGCCGAAGACTTGTGCGACATCTGCACCTACTGTTATTTCCGCAACTGTAAAGGGAGCCCGCCTGAACAAGGGCCAAAAACCGAAAGAATAATGACACCGAAGAGCCACCGCTCCACTGGGGGAGAGAAACCAACACAACTTTGCGATAAGTGCATTTTCTTTATTAGTTAACTTATGCGAAAAGTCCTCCGATTCGTTCGATGTTCGTAATTTCCGTGCTTCTCTCGCCACACTTAATCTCACCCACAAGGTCCCTTGAGCTCTCGTACAAAAGCAAACCACCTGAACCCGCGAACCATCGACATCGCGTTCGCATTCACAACGCGCGCAAAAGCACACGGGTTTTGTGGGAGGCATTCCGAGCGGCCACAAAACAAAGCAAAACGGAAGGCGGCCATCATCATCATCCCAGTCATCGGTAGGAAGAACCGAAGGGCGCGAGGTGGACCGACGGACGTAAAGTGCATTCCCATGGTGGGAGGAGAAACAGCGTAACAACGCAAGCCCACTGGTACAGCCTTTGGGCAGAAAACAAATGGACGAAATGCATCTGTGCCGAAGCTCCCGCGAGAAAAGCTCCTTCAGAAGGCCCTGCTCGTTCGAAAGAGGAGCAAGAGCCCAAACTCCAAAGGGCCTCGGCGCGAGAGAACTGCGGGAACAAAAGACGCGAAACGTCAATGCAAATATTAAGGCGAAACAAATCGATGATATTCGCAATAAGTTCCAATTTAAGGGCTTCCTATATGAAAATGTGTACGTTGTAACTTTATTTAATAAACAAGGATGTGTTCCCTCGCGCGCGCAGGAGCCCGACGAAGCGACATCTCGGGTGGACTCGAAAAAGGAAGCGAAAGAATAAATCCGACAGTAAATACGCTCCGGAAAAGGAAGAGCAAAAGGAGCTCCAAAAGCGCACATACACCGCGCAGAACTACCCAAGAAGGCGGCGACAGAACGATACTTAGCTAGAGAGCACTTGTTTGGAGCCAGAAGAAAAGGCATGGCCTGCTAGATGTAGTTGCAATTCGTACACCGGTAGGGAATATTTGTAAAAAGACACCGACGTCATACAAACGGGACTATTAGTATATTTTAAAAACGTCGCAAGCCGTTGAGAATGTGGCAAATGAAATCAGAAAACACTTGTTGAGTGGTTAGAAGCCCCATTTTCGGTCATGCTCTTGGGCGTTCAAGAGCCTACATCGTTCCACCGTGCGGATCAGCGAGGATCCTTACTGCTGCACCATGGTAAGAGCCGACCTCCTTTAAGCCCACCAGACATGGCTCATGTTCTTGGCCACTAACATGGCTCCTGTGTACTTTATCGACATTACACTGCGGCCGGTTTCTTGCGCTCCGCGTGGCTTCTCCCGATGTCTCGCTGCCGCTGCTCAGAACGGAAATGCAATGGAGAATAATCGGCAGCATGTTATGTTTTCGTCGCTTCCCTTTTTGATCTCTTTTTTTCTCTCTACTCTTCGCATGGCTCCTTCGCGTCGCACTTAACGCACTCCTCGGTGCATATTTGCGGTTGGCACGTCCTCGAGGAAAGGGAAGCGAAAAATGATCACACAAAATTTGGCCCTCCTGTTCGATGCCGAGCTGCTCTGGATCGACGAGAGATGATATTTAATTTAGGATTATGTCACGCTCCTCGTGGCCCTTCCTTCGACGATTCGTTCACACAATCTGTCTCCCCAAATCAGCTCATTCCTCGGCTCACTGCCTGCCTTCTTCTCTCGACAGAGTGGCGTTCGGGATTCGTGGAATTGCCCAAGAACATTCGATGGGGATGCAAAACAGAAGCGAACTGCAAGATGCACCTTGTGCATATGCGCCCCCAGTTCGGCCTGTTTGGAATGGCCACAGAACAAAGGCCGCAGAGGGCATAATTAGTTATTCGAATGGAAAATTTAATAAATTTCTTTGTTCCACCACTGGCGGAATCTTGATTGTCCTACCTGATCGAACTGGCGCGACCAGAAGGCGCACCGTCCCTTGCAGACGAGCAGTAGCAGAGGCATCACAGGCACTGCATGCCTCATCAGCATCTTCTCAGGACATCTTCGCTCTGGAAGGGCAAAAATCACGACATCCCGATCATCACTAGAAGTTCGAGTCGGGGGTTTCTGTATTTAAATTAAACTTTTATCTCGATTTTAATTGTCCGGCAAACGAAATTCTGGTCCGGCTGTCGATTGCAACCTTCCGGTCCGGGATCCATTTGTGCCGGGTGTGGTACTCTCAAGTGCAAATTTTTCAAAAAAAACCTACCCTATATTTTTCATTCTACCGATCGGTATCACGAACCGAGACATGAAGGCACGCCATTTCCCAATGGTTTAATACAAATTTTACCTCTCCGAGTGCCCGAAAGCTTCATAACGTGTGCTGGCGAGCCAGACTCCCAACCCAGGATATTATCGACCGGAGTCTGCATCCTGCGAGAGTCCTGCTTGAGAAGTTTGCCAAAGTTCGAATGGAACTAGCAGCCACACAGGCAAACGTTGAGGCAAGGGCGCCGGCAATCCCGCACCCTTAAAATGAGAAATCGCTTATCGTAAAATTGATTGGAGTATTGAACTGCGAGCCGAACGGAGGATTCCTTCGGCTTTAAGCAAACCGGGAATGGTCTTTTGGTGCGTGGAACGTGTCTTGTTTTCATTGAGCACCAAAAATCGATCTAACTTGCACCGGAGCGTTCGCAGGGAAGTGGATATAAATGATCGAGTGAATGGGAAAAAAGTTATGAAAATCACAATACTCGCATCGAATATAAAACTGGCTTAAGTTGCGATGCAATTCAGTATATCTCTCTGGGACTTGTTATTTGGAAAGTAATATCACCATAAATGGTTACCAAAACAGACTCGTGTTCCACCTCCTATCAGGCTTCTTCTGTTGAACGAAATGCATACCATTATTCAGTCGCATTTGTTAAACGGCTAAACTACGCCAGACCTCGTGCGTCATCGCCTACGCAAAGTGAATTCGCTAATCTCCCCCACGGTCGACTTTTCCCTAAGCCAACGGCGGAAAACTACGCAAATGCGTAGATGCTGTTCGCCCGCCAATCAAATCACACCTCAAACTACGCAAAGCTGTCCAACCAAAGTTCCTTTTCCATCGGAAAGATGTCAACCGAGCGGAGGAGTCAGACCTACTAAATTAGTGCTTGCTAATGAACACTGCGCAGCCACCGGACTGGGCTGGAGGAGCTGCGTTCATTAGTTTCATTTTCGTACCCGTCCAGTTTTCCTGAACTCTACCCACATTCAAGCCGTCCCTAGGCGCCTTCTGAAACGGCTGCCGCTCTGTCCGAGATCATATGGGAAGGCGACTTATTCGCATCCTGTGTGCGCGGCAGGAATGAGAAAGGAAGCACGCGAAGAAAGGCAAACGAGCTGGACATACGCGGGCAAAATGGAGGACGTAATTTGATATTGATAGGCCACTCAAACTGTCCAAATGGCCAAAGGGGATTGCAGGGGCGGCTATCGACAATCCGTATTATGAATAAATAATGACGGCACAAGACGCCGTTGACTACTTCGACAATGATGTCCTGGCATCAGGTATTTGTAAGACTTCCTGTACACTGCCGATCAATATTTCTAATCCACAAGCCATATCGAATGATGTATTCGCTGAATGCATGTCGACGCTCAGTTCCGTGCAGTAAGGAAACGTTCCTTTCCGTCGATCAACGCAACGTGGAGGACCTTTCAATAACACCTCAACAACTCGTCCTCACGTCGGTCGAATGTCGTTCTTCAACTCATTTCCACTTACTTCACGCTCCTGTGCAATTTTGCTGGAAAAACGTAGCCAAAAGTCCAACTGTAAAGCCATTCCAACGACACTTTGGAGCTTCATTTGTTACCTCTATGGATGAGTGCAAGTTGATGAAACACCTGTATCATAACTTATTAAGCCGGTATCTTAACATGCTCAAATATGTTGCCCTCAGAGTGGTTCACATTCCGAAGGAGAACTGCATTACCCAGCGATGGCTTGCTTGGCTACCAATAACAAAAAAAAGACAGGGTGATGGAGCGGGTGTAGAAATGTAGAAAAATAGCAAACGTCGACTAATTGGAGTGAAATCCTTTGCCAACGTATTGCGTTCCAATGCTCAGCACTGTAATACGATAAAAAGACGTGAAAATAAAACAAGCAAATGATGACTTGCGGCACGGATGATACGTCCTCAATCCACCGTATCGTGTCTATTGCTCTCGTCGTGTTGCAGAGAAGCACAGTAAAGTTGGCCACCAACGAATACGTTGGCTAGTGTGGCCATATGCACTGGTTGATAAGTTGTGTGCAAGTAACGAATCCATACCCAAACAGAGCCCATCCCATCCAGCCCCAGGACACGCGCTTCAGATCCTATTAGAACGTTGACCAGCCCGCCATATGTATGGATTCGCTCGACTAGCCAAACGAATCCCTCGTATGGCTGGCAAGGAAATGATAATAATTAATTTCATAAATAACGAATCGATATCAGTGTTTAATAGGATTACTGTGTTCCGTCTCCCCGTACGCTCCCGCACTACTCAAACACCCTGGCAGCAGCGATACAACGCTGGATCGATTTATGTTCCTTTCTTCTTTTTTTACCATCCAATGCTTATCGCAAACGAAGCTTCTCGATCGCTGACCAAAACCGAACAAAAAGTGCAAACCCCGACACCCGCTGACCAACCAGCTGCCTTCTGGTTCGGGGCCATTCTTGAGAACCAAGGACCAACCCCCTTAGTGCATGAGTGCCAGCTATATAGCCCAGTGCAAGTCAACATAATTAAATGAATGATTGCGAAAGCTTGCCATAAAAAAATCCCGCGCTTAGAACGCAAAACTCAACAATGGATGGCACTAGATATGACGGAAAACATTCTAATTAGAGGTACGAAAGGTGCCGCTGCTGCTACGAAAAATAATGCCGCGATTTTTACGCCTAATTATAGCTTGGTTTTGATACGCTTTTTTACCCTCGAGCATTTCCTCGTCAGCTTTTTCTGCGGGGTGCCGGTCGAGATGGAATGAAACGAGAGATTCCATAAAGAAAATTGCCTCCACCCATCATCGTCAATATGGCGAAGGAGTTCATTAGCAGAATATATTCCTTGGTCCCACGAAGGTTTGTTTTGTTTTATGCCATCTCTCCTCATGCCCGCGATAGGTGAAGGTGGAACGATTCAAGCTAGCTTCTCAGTCGACGTTTCCAAGCATACGGAAACGTTTCACCGTTGCTGATTCGCCGGCGGTTAGGTGATTTTAATTTCATAATAAAGCAGTTAACGTGGCTCCGAGCCAAGAGGTTAATTTATAATCTCATGCGTACCCTCCGGACCATCAGATGATTACAAACACCTTTTGGCCTCCAGCAGGAATCGGATATCATCGCAGTTATCATTTTTCTTTAACGCCAGCAAGCAATCCAGCGCAGTCTAAAGGAATTACCAATGCGTTCTTTTCTTATGCTTTGCCTCTCGAGCTACCGATGTAACGACAAAGGAGCATGCATGTATGCTACTAACGAGGTTCTTATGTCTATTTAACATGTGACATTTAAACCGACTATTGTGCAATACTACACCAACGGTATTCGATACGAAGATAACATGCTTTTTGTATTCCAATTAAACATTACATTATTACATGGGATATCTAAATTCAACTTATTCGTTTTATTACTATTGATATAAATCATCAATCATAAAAGAGTGGAATGCGCATGATATTCATCTACCAGCATTTATGAGCATTAGCACTATGCTCCAAGCGGCGATCACAGTGCCTTGATGAAGATGGTTTGTAATCCCGAACAATCATTACATACCACATAATTTGACATGATTACGTATGTGGTAAGGCATTTCAAATTAGTTTTTTAAATATAAGAAAATGATATAGAATTATGACATCAATAATGGAACAAACATGTGAGAGAATTTGTAGTGAAAAAAAACGAAATAGAAGTAGATCGACGAGCTGCTCATTGACGACGAAAATCAAGAAACTACAGCCTATTAAACCTTTCAGTTATGCTCTCAACGCAGCGAATCTGGCTATGCTATGTTTCAGGACGGTTTATGTAAATTCACTCTTATGTTGTGTATGCTATCCATTGCTCTTTTCATCGAGCATGTAATTAGGAAAGCAAGGGGCTTGATAATTTATACAACTAGCGAACCTCTTTGTGTTAGTAAAAGTAAGATAATTATCAGTTCGACCATGTTTTCTTTTCGAGAAAATAAGAAAAAAGTTTGTAAATTACTAATAAATTATTTGAAAATAACGTAAATAAAATATCATCGAATGTAACGTATATAAAATATCATCGAATATCGAATTTTCAGTTGACAACTCAGTTTTCAATACCAGATGACGTTTTCATGTCATGTTTATGTCATGTCAAAAGTGGTGCAAGTGTGGTGCGCGAAACTGTTGCCGGTAGCTCTATTGATCAAAAGTGAGTGAATTTTTAGACAAAAGTTTTGTTTCTCCTCGTTATTCTTGAATATTATCATGTAAATATTTCGCAACTATTAAAAATATGGCAGAGCCATCCGTTATCTTGGTCTAGTAAGTAAAACTCTACAACCATGCTGTGTTATTGCAGGCTAGGAGGAAACAACCCCATATCAACAAAAACACGTGTTTGAGCATCATTTCGAGGCATCGTGCAGGATTCTTCAGCCAGTTAACGAATTCCTGCCAAAATGAAGCAGTTGCCAGAGCTGACCAATTTACGACCTTCGTTTAAGGAAATTTCACCAAAACAGAATCCCGTAAGTTGCGCATGAATTCTCAACCATAGAATACATTAGTAACACATATTAGTAATATATGAAGTAACTATATTTTTCATATAAATATATAAATATACATACATATAACAGATTCTGGAAAACCTCGGTCGCCCTCATATCGACTCTTTCAATTACATGTTGGATGAGGGAATTGTAGATTTACTGCACTATTTGGACCCGGCAAGTTTTCAGCTTCCGAACGGAAATCGAATTACTATGCAAATTACGGATATCAGCATTCAAAAACCGACTATAAATTTTGATGATATTAACGTGGCAGATAAACGCATTTTTCCAAGCGAATGTCGCCAAAAATCAGATACGTATAATGGAATGTGTACCATAATGATCGACTGGCAGCTCGATGGCATACCTCAGCCAACTATAACACGTGAAATGGGTCGTATACCGATTATGCTGAAGTCGAAGGCATGTAATCTCTACAACCTTTCTCCTGCGGAGCTGGTCGAACGTGGAGAGCATGAAGACGAATGGGGTGGTTATTTTATAGCCGGAGGCAATGAGAAGATGGTGCGTATGCTTATTATGTCCCGTCGAAACTATCCGGTTGCTGTCAGTCGAAATGGATGGAAAGATCGAGGCAAAGATTTTAGCTCTCTAGGAGTTTTCATGCGTTGCGTTCGAGAGGATCAACATTCAACGGTAAGATTTGGCAAAATGGCAAATTAGCAAAAAATTCTAGCGATCGTTTTGTAGAATAACGTCTTGCACTACTTAACAACTGGCACGGCGAAATTGATGATAAACGTTCATAAGGCTTTAACGTTTCTACCAGTCATCATGGTGCTGAAAGCTCTCTGCAATTATTCGGACAATGAAATTTATCGAAAATTGATTGTAGGTTTTGAAGATGATCAATACTACAAACGGTATGAGAGATTTATAGCTTTTAACGCAAGATTAAACTAAAAATGTGTACTTCCAGATGCATCATGAATATGCTGCGTGAGCTGCACCAGGAAAACTTGCATAATACGCAACAATGCAGGATATTTTTGGGCTCATTGTTTCGAAGGGGTCTTTTGCTATGCAACATGCCTCAGTGGCTCTCGGATGAGCAAGCGGGATGCTTTCTTTTGAACCACTGTATTCTCATTCACCTTGAGAATAACGAGGACAAATTCAACCTGCTAGTGCATATGATGCACAAGCTTTTTGCAGTCGTACAAGGTCGTTGTAGCGCGGAATCGCTGGACATCGTAATGATGCAGGAGCTCATGCTTAGCGGACATATTTATCAAAAACTTTTACGAGAAC
This sequence comes from Anopheles nili, assembly GCF_943737925.1. Lineage (NCBI taxonomy): Eukaryota > Metazoa > Arthropoda > Insecta > Diptera > Culicidae > Anopheles > Anopheles nili. The sequence continues at coordinate 1,099,501 of NC_071292.1, forward strand.
TGTGTATCTCTACATTGTTGTTTACACGAATCAGCCTGTTAAAATTGTGTCCCGAGACAGATTCTCCGACAGTAACTTCCAACGAGATGCTTATGGCGTTGAAGAATGTCTCAAGTTTCCAAACTCGAATGACAAATTTTCTCAGTACTGGCAATATTCAGAACGCATCTGCAATGGGACTGATGCAGGGCAGTGGACTAGCGATCATGGCAGAAAACATCAACCGGATGCGATACATGTCTCACTTTCGAGCAGTGCATCGTGGGTCTTTCTTCCAAACCATGCGTTCTACGGAAGCGCGCCAATTGCTTCCTGATGCATGGGGTTTTATATGTCCCGTACACACGCCTGACGGTGAGCCCTGTGGATTGCTGAACCACTTGACATCGGATTGCATCGTTTCAGTCACACAAAACCCCACTAAGGTGGCCAACATCGAAACAACGCTTATCGCGCTCGGTATGGAGCCCGTCGGCCTGTCTAGTATACCTTCCACAAAGGAGCATTATGTGGTGATGCTAGAAGGCAAAATAATAGGCTGGCTGCCCCCGGCCAGCGCCAGTCAAGTGGTTCATAAGTTACGCTTGTTGAAAATCGACGGAACTACTATCCCAAATTCCACCGAGATCGCCTTTGTGCCAAATCGTGAAGGAGGACAATATCCTGGGTTGTTTTTGTTCGTCGGACCTGCACGTATGATGCGCCCAGTAAAGAACCTGCTCTGCAATAAGACCGAACTTATCGGAACTTTTGAACAGGTGTACCTAGATATTTGTGTGTCGGCGAATGAAGCATACCCGAACCTTACCACGCATATGGAGCTTAGCAAAACGTCATTCCTAAGCAACTTAGCCCAACTGATTCCAATGCCCGACTGCAACCAGTCACCTCGAAACATGTACCAGTGTCAAATGGGCAAGCAAACGATGGGAACACCATGTCACAACTGGAATAAGCAATGTATCGCTAAAATGTATCGTCTGCAGACACCTGCAACACCTCTCTTCCGGCCCGTTCACTACGACAACATCAACATGGACAACTACGCCATGGGGACGAATGCGATTGTTGCTGTCGTCTCGTACACAGGCTACGACATGGAGGATGCCATGATCATCAATAAATCGGCGTACGAACGCGGTTTTGCCGCGGGAAACATCTACAAGAGTGAATCCATCACCTTGTCCGGAGAAAGTTTTTTCGCGCGCAATCCTAAGGATGCTACACTGAACGCATTTCTCGACAATGATGGTCTTCCGTTCCAGGGCGCTCAGCTCAGTAACAAAACTCCACTGTACTGCTATTTTGATACTAACATACACAAATACCACGTGGTTTATTACAAGAGTTCGGAAGATGCCATCGTGGACAACGTGAAACTGTGTTCTCCGCTTGATTGCGGGAAGATAAGGAACGCATCGGCCGCAAGTATGAAACAGCTGGTGTTAACGTACCGTATTCCTCGCAATCCCAATGTGGGTGACAAATTCGCATCCCGTGCTGGTCAAAAAGGTATTTGCTCGCAAAAGTGGCCGGCAATCGATTTGCCTTTCACCGAGTCTGGCATGATACCGGATATCATTTTCAATCCGCACGGATTTCCTTCGCGTATGACGATCGCGATGATGATCGAAACCATGGCCGGCAAAACGGCTGCTTGTCATGGGCTGGTGCACGACGCGACACCCTTCCGGTACGATGAGAGTAACACTGCAATCGATTACTTCGGTCGGTTACTGGAGGAATCCGGTTATGATTACTATGGAACTGAGCGAATGTACAGCGGAGTGGACGGGCGGGAGATGAAGGCAGACATCTTCTTCGGGGTGGTGCACTACCAACGCCTACGCCACATGGTCAGCGACAAGTGGCAGGTCCGTTCGACCGGACCAATCGATCAGTTGACGCATCAACCGGTCAAGGGCCGATCAAAAGGAGGTGGCGTTCGGTTTGGAGAGATGGAGCGAGATGGGCTTATCTCGCACGGTGCGTCCTTCCTGTTACAGGATCGGCTGTTTCACGGCTCGGACAAAGTAACAACCCTGATCTGCGGTCGATGTGGGACGCTGCTAGGGCCCATGGACAGCGTCACTAAAAGGTTAGCCATCAATTCGAACGAATTTCAGCAAACACCAGCCACTTGCCGTCTGTGCGAGGATGACAAGGAGATAGGTCAAGTAGAAATTCCCTACATTTTCAAACTTCTAGTATCCCAGTTGTCGTCCATGAACATCAACGTTAAGCTGCAGCTGTCCCATCCCGATGTTTAGACCAGTGTGCCTTTAAAGTTTTCGTTTCGGGTTTAAAATAAAGTGAACAATTCGTTGTATGTCGCAACGAAAATGTTAATACTACGAATTCAGCTTCAATAACATGTGTATATTTTCAATATATTATTATTTTTTCCATCGATGAATTCATACCGCCACACTTGCCGCAATGATGGTCTACTATATCATGCCACATCTTCGGTATGAATGCTCAAGTTTTTTTCCTCTGTTCACTGATAGATTTCTTCAACTCGTTAATGCTAATCTAGCGTTATGCATTTTGCCGAGGGGACCATGATTTAGGGCCGAATAGCCCATAAGAATTTCCCGTACTGTCGTTACTTTGATTCTTGCAGCGCCCTATTGATCCTACGCGTCCGTTTAGTCTTACAGGATATCCACCGGGACTGTAAGGGGGGCAATTGTGTATTTAGCTTCTGCACTCCTTTACATCGAATAACAATTTCACCCTTTATTAAGCTCCTCTCCATGCCTGAACATCGTTACTAATGGTCGATTGCTTATGTGTTTATGCAGTGTACAAAGATTTTATTTCATTGCATCTGTTTTTGTTTTTTTGTTTTGGAATGTCCTCCAGCCAATACGCCTACGTATATTAAGCTTAATATAATATATTGTACGTAGACTAGCGATTTTCTACCAGAAAAGGAAAATAAACAATTTATCTAGTACGGATGAAATTTGGCGTGCTTCAATCAAGTCTGGGCTGTACTCCAGCTGCTCTACACTAGCTGTGATGAATAAAACTCAAGTACTGTTCTTTCACAATTTTCTTAGTAGAGTATACGCATCAAAGCATAAGAGTAGATTAATTTTACGGCATTTCCGGCCATAATATAGATCAATCATCTTCTTTTCCCTTCATTCCAGCCATATCCCACACGACAAAGATGCTTACGTTATCATCTTTTTCAGTTTACTCTTCCTTTTAAATACAACGTTCTATAATGTACAGTTTACTTAGTTCATATATGTATATTTGCAACGATTAAAACATAATTCCATTAATGATTCCTTCTACATTATTCCACAATCTTCAAATGGATGCGAGTATACCAGAAAACCCGTCCATCATATGAAGGATGCATCTGTTTAACGATTTTCACTATTGCACGGCCAGTCTATCGCATGGCAATTAATCGCAAAAGAATGAATATAACAAAAAAATGCGTCCTCTAAAAAAATATTCTCCAATCCAAAGCATCATAAAAACCGTTGTTTGATCATGTTTGTGCAACTCAAATGTGTTAAAAAGTTATGCTATGGTGGTTCTTTTGTTTTCCTTTTCGTTTGGATTATTTAACATAGATCAGTATCAGTATGTCCCGGCCTTTGAGTAGCAGGCAAAACGACCTACTGGCATCTGAGATAAGAACGCTACGAACGCTGCTCTTCCTAATAGTTTTTCTTTGAAGTATTTGCTGAATTATGGTTCACGTAAATTACACCAACATTTGCAAACAGTTCCAGTTGCAATTTATCTACAATGATTTAGCACGTCCGTGTTTTTTTTCCTGTTACGATAGTTAACCGGCTTACTCTCTGGCCCTCCTCATAATAGTGAATTTCGATGTTACGATTTAATTCTAGCGATAGGTTCTTTTCCTGTTCATGTCGCTTGTGGATTTTCATAATATACGGATTATTTTTGTCATTTATACGCCCTTAAACGTCGTGAATGAGATTACAGCTTATATCTCCTTCTTGCCCTATTATTTCAACATCAATTCTTACACGATTCATCGTCCGTTTGGTTCCATATTCATTTATCTTTCGCATCCTTTTCGTCCATTTTGGAATTGTAAGTTTAAGTTCGAATGGGTATCATGTAGTAAGCTTTAATAATTCGTAATATTTTTGCATCATTCTATCGTTGTCTGGCCGTAAATGGCCATTCGATTCGCGCAAGCCCCAATGGATAAACAAATCATCGATCCAATCGCAAACTAAACACCATAGCTTCCGAGTAACATTGCTGCTTAATAAAACAAAACATACGAAGCATTAATATCGTCTGCCGAGAGAATAAGACAGGAGACCACGGTTGCCTGTGATAGTAGACAAAAACTCGGCTCAGTAAGTAATATTAAATATAGTTCATTATCTTGTTTTAGTTCACTTTAGTTACTTTCAAACTGGCCAAGCTTTGTTTTTCCTATCCTTCCTATTCATTTGCAAACATCTGCCAAGCTGGTACATACATTCGCTACGTACGTGCAGTTCCTTTTACAATGAATCTTTCATTACTCGCTCAAACACTAAACAAGAGACGTTTCCGCGAATAGAGGACTAACATCAAGTTAACGAATCTTAGATGTCACCTAATGTATCGATTCAGTTCAATACGGAAATAATGCTAAGGACGTTGTTAGCCCTCACTAATCATCGAATAATTATTTTCCTGCCACCAATAGAGGCGCTATTTTTTCGAATACCCTCTTGTTGAGGACATTATTGAGGAAACATTATCGTTTTTTCGCGATTTCATTTTGAAATTGCGGATTGACGATCCTTTTTTTCTAACACAACAGTGTAATGTGATACCTACCGGATTATGCGACGATGTGAGGAAATGTTGCTTCATTTAGAATTGATCCACCAACAAGTCGCACACTTCTTGCGTTACTGCCTCTAAGCTCGACCGAATGGTCAATCGGAACATCTAAACAGCCAAAAAAATCATACAACATTTTTATACGGATTGAATTGAACAAGTTTTACCATAACAGCCTTACCTGTGCTTGTTTATTCGGTTCCAAACGAAGCAAACATCCCACTTTATGTGCTTGCGTGTGAATTATTCCTGCACAGACCATGTTATCTGGGTTTGGATCGATACTGTCCAGAAGCTGCATGCCAAAGCCAGTGAGTTTGTTCCGTGCTCCTGGCAAATCAAGCGGCTGTTGAGCCTTAAATACGCGTTGTGCTCGCTGTTGCTCACTGTACCAAAAAAAATAACACCATCATAATTAATAAATTATTGCTACAACACCACCGAACATGGCATGTTACGTACCCTCCAAGGTTTCTCCACCGCGCAAAGAACGATTCAGCATTCATCTCGGTTGGTTCGAAGAACTTATTGATCGTCAATGGAAGATTGACCGTAATTTTTTGCTGTGCCCCACCGTTTACACGGAATGAAATTATTATGGAAGGTGCGCCAAGGTAATGATCTATGCACTCTGCAGTCAGTAGTTGTTGAATTTGTGCCCCGGCTTCGAGCGTCGGTTCAACTGCCTTAATCTGCACGTTGAGCTTAAGCGCATCTTCTGCCGACCATTGCAGCGTGGGCACGAAGTTTTGCAAGGCTGTCTGCGTTTTGTTGCCATAGTACAATCCTAAGCGACCAAGATTCTGACGGAACTCACTTTTCACTCCAATCTGGAGCAAATCATTTTCAAACAGAACTCCATTATTTTTGAAGACAAACCTACGAAAAAACGATCGTTTAAACGCAAACACATCGATGGTGCGGATAAATTAATCTCACTTTTTGGAATTATTGACCACATTGCTGTTTCCGTTAGTCGTACTGTAGATGTCGCCCAACACGTCTATCAATGTGCCAGACTGATTGGCCGGTGGAGTGCTAAGTCCTAACAAATCTGAACTCGCATTAGCGTTGTTGGAACTATTGGAAGGAAATTAAAAGGGCAACTTAAATTTTTCGTACACATGAAAAGCAATTTTTAATTGTACCTTGATGTGTGATTAGTTTGAGCATTATTGTGAGCGTTGTGACTGTTCGGTACGGGGCTCTTGTTGTCGCGAATTTCCGCATTTTCCGGTACTCTACCCGGCTTCTTCTTCTTCAACACCGCTAGAATGGAGCTCTCTCGTTCCGGGAACGAGGGCATCTCCTCGAGAACGGTAGCCAAAACATCGGTGGAAGCAACGATGCTTAGCTGAAGATACTCACTCGCGCGTTGTTGCAATTCGGCATCCGCCGATCGCAAATTGCTGTGTTGCCGGAACACATCCTGAATAGTCCCGCGAATTTCCGGGAACAGGTTTATGAATTTTATGTAAGTCGATAAGAGCAGCGCGCGCGTCATAGACGAGCACAGATGATACTTCGAGTGGAGCAGCTTAAACTGCACCATCGGCGCCGATCGCGAGTCTCCCGCAATCAAGTTACCAAACTCGCCCAAAATGTAACCTCCCACTTTAACCATGTTTTCGTGACACGCTGGGGCCTGCAGCGCTTCGAAAACGGTCTTGGCGGCGTAGCCCTGCACCTCCTCGCGGTTGATCACAATCTGGATGACGCGGTACCACACCTCCTCTGACACATAGTCGCCTGCGATTCTGATCAGATTCAAGATAACGTCCACGTACCAGGTATAATCGGTGGCGTATTTCTCGGCCAGGATGGCAACCTTCAGTACCATTTCCTCCCGGATGGAATAATCGGCAGTCTCCAGATAGTTCAGCATCTCCTGCACTATTTCTTCGGCGTTCGAACGATCGCACATTGCGTACAACAAATCGACGGCCTGCTGACGTACGGACACGTCTTTCTCCATCTTCATGGAAAGAATCACCACCTCCTGGTGTTTCTTGACTGCCTCGTGCGAGAACTCAGAAGTAGCCAGATGGCACATTGATTCTAGTGCGAGATAGCGTAAATTCGTCTCGCGGTTGCTCAGGAACTGGCCCAGCTGATTACAGGCGCGCACCAGCAAGCTCGCCTCACTGTCGTTGTGAATGATCAAATTGATCGCTTCGAACAGGACCGCATTTTTCGCGTTCGAGTGCTGCACTTTCTTGCTCTTCGGCGGCTCTTGCGCCTTGTTGAGGATCGTCTCCAAGCACTCGTTCAGCCTACCCCGAACTCCTGGATCCTCCGTCGGCGGGTTGTAATTCTGCAGTAAGCGAAGCAGCTTCACTGACAGCCACGGAGCCGGGACGAAGTAATACGTGTAGTCTTGCAGATCGGTGTAAGACGCCGTCACGATGCGGGAAAGCCGAGATACGGCCAAGCTGACGCAGCCTTTGTATTCTTCAGGATTCTTTTTAACCAGCGCGTCAATCAGACTCGTCGCTGCAGTCACCACACCCATGTGCTGATCGTTCAGCAAATGGATAATGCGACTGGTCCATTCACCGCCAGGAATAATATCCGGACAGGTGCGGAACAGACGGAGCAGACACAGTGCCGCTGACTGCTTTACCACATCCATCGTGTCACCGGATACGAGCAATTTAGGAATTTCATTCGAAAAAGCTTCGGCCATATCCCGGCTGCCGATGTTTGCAATGCACTGCAGAGCCAGATTGACGTGGATCGGGTTCCGCGATTGCAAGTCATTCTTGATGCTTTGGATAATAAGCTTGATCAGGTCGCTATTCGTGTTGACCAACACCGAAATGAACAGATACCCCTGCGAAAATATAAGAAAGCACAGCTCCATTCACTCCGACGGACATGTACAAAGGACATGTGGCTTCAAAGGTACTCACGATTTGTTTCTCTGAGTATTTATTGGAAGAGAGCAAATTGACCGCCTCCATGTGACCGAAGTCGATGTCATGACCGAGAAGAAAAATGAAGAGCAGCTTACACACATACTTCTTCTTTTGATATCCGTCCAAAGTTTTGTCGCCTTTAAATTTGCTCCTAATGTTTGCCAACTCTTTATTAATGCGCTTGATTTCCGCTTCTTTGCTTTTGCCTGAAATGGTAAGTCAATGAAACAGTAAATCACGGTCTGTACACGTAAAAGAGGTCAACCGCCTTAGTGTACTTACAGTTTCTGATGTCCGAGATAAACACCGCCAAACCGCGCATTCCATCTCCTCGAACCGGAGCCATGTTGTACACGATACTAATAAATAATTTTTACTCGCTTCCTCTACACTTGCTACTATTTTACCCAAGATCTCTTTCCCGACAAAATTATCACCGCTGGCTAACGCAATCACTAGTTTTTACGCGACCGGAAATGACCACGTCGTCGATGTCGTCACTTTGCGTATGATTGTCGCCTACTAAATGCTTTGCTATCCGACTCTTCACCACACCAAGAAGAGCATCGGTGCATAGGATGCTATTTAAACGGCACTGTTTCCTGTTGAAATAAAAAAAACACTCAATAAAGAAGCATAAAAATACAACCTTCTTGATGATCTTCGACCTTTAAACGTGCTATCTTTGCTCTACTCATTGCGGAGTGAAAATGATCTTGAAAAATCAATCGTCACAACATCAAACATGCGTACGGCATTCATTGCCTTGGTTTCTACATTAGCGTAATCACTGTGCATACTGGAGAAAGTTCTTGTACAACGGCTTCGCTACCAACATTTCAATCGCGTCTAACGTATCCAGACTCGCTTCTTGTTAATTCAAGCATCGCTGCAGTTAACGAGCTCCGGCCAGCGCTCGCGGGAGAAGAATTTAATTCAATTATCTGATAACAATAACACACACTGTAGGGCTAGCTACAGAACGGCGATGAATCTGGACCCTATACTCCCTGGGAGAAGTAATAACGTTGGCAACGCTGTCGCCGCTGAAGACGAGATCTCTTGACGTATCCGCCGCTTCCACAACACACAGCCCGTTGCTCTAGCATTTCACTTCACCCTCCAGCTTCCTCTCTGAAACCAAAGGCCTTTATATTCTCTGGTTCGTGCACATCACCACGCATACTCTAGGCTTCGTGGTTCAAAGATGATAGCTCGCGTTGTGATAATAGACCTAGCAATATTTTGCAACCCCAAGCTGCCCGATAGCAGCGACACCCAGGCTCCAGCACGGCATACTACCCCCAGAGGAATTTCACTTTGCAAATGGAAATTATGTCCGCACCAGCACTCACGCACAGCTACACCCCAAACTACACTACAGAGCTGCTATCTGTCTCTTCGCTGGTGATTGACGCCCAGAAAATGTCTCTGTTACTCGTCCTCCCATTGAACGTCCGGACGGAAAAATAGAATCAGAAAATCGCCGCCTACTATGCTGATGTAGCTGCAGTTCAACTGATGATGATGACGCTCCTCGCCTCTTTCTTCGGGCGTAGCGATGACTATGTAGAATGAACTTACCCAACAAGATGCACCGGCTCGCAAGCCAATGCGCTCGAACTAGGTGCTATCGGTTGCTTTCGAGGGGTTTGCACTGCTGACGACCACCGCGACTTTCCTTACGCAAATCGTTTTCCTTCCGTTCGGATTAAGGATAAAAATCGATTTTCCGCTGCTTCAGCACTCCACTCCTCTTCCTTCGTGTCGTCTTTTTATGTGACAGCTCCAGGCCAAGTGCCAAGAGAAGTTGACTTGCATTTACATCTGCAGAGCGAAAAGTGCACTGAGGCCGTGGCCGCACAGAGCACATCTCTCTCTTAACGAAATATTTGATTTAAACCAGCTTTAGGAGATGAAATGCAACAGTGTCGATCAAGTAAAATATATCGATCATACATATGCAAAATTTAATAATATATGCCGATATATCAAAAGACAGCTGACTATAAACACTCAATCGTAACATTGGCTTTTCAACTAACTTAACGAAGGAAAATCATTGTCCTGAGAAGGCCATAGGATGTTCCCATTTTCAAAATTCATCGAGGAAATTTGTTGGTAACCAGTAATTTAAAAATAATCTTTTTGCACGTTGCATTTAAAAAAAAGCATATATCAGCCAGCTTAATTTCACACAATTTCGCTAATATTAAAGAAAAACTCTTTAACTTTGGTTTCCGTGTTTTATTCAGCGTTATACGTCTGCCGTTGGGATGAAAACATTTCTTTGATAGTTATAATACTACACATTCGATATCTGAATTAAACTAAAGCGGATCAACGAGTAACCGCCACGCAGCAATCCGCCTAGATTCAACTTCGAACGTCGTATCGAAGCAACCATTCTAGCGAAATTTCAATTCGCTATTTTCCAGGGATCGATTAAAACGAATTTGTCAGGCTATTTTAATTCTAGCATAAATTAAATTAAATAGATTTACATAGACATTGTCCTAATCGTGAAGGTTACTCTCCGGATGACGCCGCGGCGCCTGGTTCCTTTGACGGTTTGTTTTGCGGATCAATGGTATCATCCAATGGGGTTGTGCAGGCGTTGCAATTATCGTAGCTATGTTTTGTTACTTTTTCTGTTTGTAGCAGTGTTTTGGCTGAATCTAGGACACCGATACCCGTGCAGAGCTCTCTTCGGTCAGTTTACTTGGTAGCAGACTTCAGGTAGGCGATCAGATCGCCACGCTCCTGGGGCTTCTTCAGACCAGCGAACACCATCTTCGTTCCGGGGATGTACTTTTTCGGGTTTTCCAGATATTCAAACAACGTATCCTCGTTCCAGGTGATTCCCTTGGCCTTGTTGGCATCGGTGTAGCTGAATCCAGCGGCTTGACCAGTCTTGCGACCAAAAAGTCCATGCAGGTTCGGTCCGACCTTGTGCTTACCGCCGGCTTCAACGGTGTGGCACTGGGCGCATCGCTGAACGAACAGCTTCTTGCCCTTCTCAACATCACCAGCTGGAACGCCCATGGTTATTCAAAGATTTTTCTGTGGAAAAAATGAAAAAAAAACCGCATGCTCAATCAATCACGTGTACATTACAACACATTATGCAATTGAAAAATCATTTCACCACACCACCAAGTTAAGGATGGGCTAATTGTTGGTTATCGTCACACATTGATCCCCCTACTTATCCCTTTCATGTCTGTACCGTGCCAAGGTCACCTACTCCTTATGAATTTCATCCCTTTTTATACGTGACGTAATGGTGCTACACGTGTGATGTAATTGTGAAACACCTTTAGCGACCTAGTCACCGATCTTGTCGTCAAGGCAACGAGATATTTCAAGGGCTCGCAAATACGTTATCTAAACAGGGCAACCGCGCTCAAGATCACTCTGCTGACACTGCAGTACGAACTGTGAAACATCGTTAACAAGCATTACGTAAGTTGGCGAAAATCCTTTCGCGCCATAGCAAAACTACTGGCCCAATTGTCTAAAGTAGGTCACACGAGAGAAAATTTTACACGGAAGGAATTGGATAAATCACATCACTATGTCCGGAATTAAGGACGCGAAACCAAACCCCGCCACCGCGTGTACCTACTATTAAATTGAAGTTCCTTTTCTGTCTACAAACGCTAACCGCACCGTGGCTCGAGTGCTAATGATCAGAATCAGGTGGCTGACCGCCCAGGGTAATCTCAATAAAACTCACTCAACCGCATCAAAACAATCAACTTTCTAGCTAGCTCTGCAGTTCGCGATCGCAATAGTTCTAAAAATACTTTCAGATACTTACGATAAACGCGGATAGCGAAGGAAAATTTTCTGCGGAGCGAACGCACACGCGTGATATCGCCACGGGTTGTCGAAAAAGAACTTCTTATTCTTCTGCGAAATGTGGTAATTTGATGTTCTCAGTCAGTGACTGATGTGAAGATATAAGCTGAAATTCAATACTTCAAATTTGTTTCTTGACACAGGGTGGTCCTTGAATTTAGCATATTTTGTTCAAATTTAGCTATTTCCTAAAAAAAAATGTCCATAATTAGCACTGCATGTTTTTAAACTATATTACTGCAACTCTATTGTATATCATAATCTCTTAAAAGCAAGCAAAACGAAAAAGAACAAAAAGCACGGAGAAGGGTGCCCTGTGCTGAATTTTACCGCCGTGAGGCAACAAACTTGTCAAGCACGTGTCAAAGCAAAATCGATGTTTGTTGTTTTTCCGCTGGCCTAAGAACGTTGAGTATACTTGGATTTGCTGCAATGAAAATTACCAAAGAAAACTTGTCGGACATCAGAGAAGAGTATGAAAAAGCGCACCGTTTAATCGATGAAGATAGCAAGAATGATCCTCCCACAGAACCGTTTCGTTCACATTATACTGCACGAGACGTTCTACATAGTGCGTTAAGAAAAGTGAAAACATTGTCTGAAGCGCTCGATCAACAGACGGATGCAGCTGCAACGGTGCGTTGCATTCAGGCGAATATCATCAAGGTCATCGCCAAAATAACAATATTTGTCGAAGAACCACGTGGAGATACACTCCTCAAGGAAGCTCTCGAGCTTGTTGAAATGGACCGCGGAAAAGAGCCCACGATCAACGTGCACATAGAAATTCTCAATCAGCTCGGCATATCGGAGTGTAATCATTCCAACTATGCGGAATCCAAGCAGTATCTAGATCAAGCAAAAGATATCTACATGGAAGCAAAAGAACAAGAATTGCAACCTCTTACGATGGCCGATCTGTTTGGTACCAAGGACGAAGTGGAGAAAGGAAAAGGACTGAAACTATTAGAGTCGAATCACACATTGACGCTGTATTACCTGGCGCAGGTATTTGGTTTCTTGAACAATCTTGAGGACTCGGCACGATTTTGCCATATGACGCTGCGACGTCAGCTCGAATACAACGAGTATGAACACATCGATTGGGCATTAAACGCGGCCACCTTGTCGCAGTATTACTTCCCTAAAAATCATCTCTCTCAGGCACGGCATCTTCTTGCAGCCAGCACTTTTATCCTGAACCGATACGAGACCGATGTGATCGAAAAAATTACAAACCCCGAGGAACGAGCTGAGAAAGAGGACACGCTTCGTTACCGTATGGCGGATGTTGGACGATGCTGGGCCAAATATGGTTTACATATTCTTGCAACGTCGAAGGAGCGTCTCAGTGTAGATGATGATCCTGACGATGATGCACCGAAAGAAGCACCCCTTACGCCGGTTAAAAAAATGGATCGGTTCGTTGGACTGGATCTTACAGCTTATGAAGGCCAGGTCACGGACGAATTCTGCCTAACGTTCGACGATGCAAAACTAGTCATGTTGAATTCTCTTTCATGGTTGAAGAAGGCAAAAGAGTATTACACGAAGGAGACTGCGGCGTCCCAGTATGCGATCATTTTGCAGGACATCGCCTCGTTGTACAAACATCTGGCCGCCTTTGACGAGGACGATGGCAACCAATGCAAACTTTTTAAGCGTGGTGCGGATCAACTGGAAGAGATCGTGGAAATTTTAAATGCAACATATTATTTGACGATTTGCAGGTATTTTTGAGATTTGAAGGATCTTTGTGCATAACAAGCTAATTAAATCTTTTTTCCTTCAGGGAAGCTTGGTACGAGTTAGGATTAACATATTCCAACATGCTTAACGTTAAATTATCACAACTGGACGAGTTGCAGTCCAACGAACGGCCAACTCCCCATGCTCTCAACAAAATCAACCATCTGTGTGAGAAAAGCATTCGAAACTTTCAAAAGTTTGTCGATTCGTACAAGATCTCTCTGGATACTCTAGAATTGCCAGAAAACATCGACGAAGACGAAATGCAACCGATATTGTACGCATTCTTTCATATTGGCCGATTATACTATCGCATCATTACGCCGGATAAGCGACTAAAACTTAAGAACGTAGAAAACAGCTTGTTTTTCTATAAACGATTCGCAGAATGCTGCCTAAACGAACGTATGAAACCGCTGTTCGCACAGGAAGTAGGTGTTTGTAAGGAGATGATTAGTTTACTACCACTGAAGATTGAAAAACTTAAAAGCGAAATTGCAGAAGATCAGGTAGAATAGAAGAATAGCGAACCCCATAATGCTAACAGTTGGTCGTACGTAATAAACTGCTAATAAATCCCATATGTAACTGCTAGCTACTCAGCTTCAAACTGTTATTGTACAGAATTTTTATTATTTCAAAGTAAAATTTCAATCGCTAGAGTTAAAATTTCTTTATGTAAGTAAAACTGCAACATGTTTATTCCCTGAACGAATATCCACAAACAAATTATCAATTTGCAAAAGCTTTGGCATAGTGCATTACATTTGGGTATCATTTCGGATATATTATTTATAGAAAACATGTTTCAATGACAGTGCATTAAATGCAGGCGTAATAAAATCATGATCACACTCATTTCGTGCACCAATATTGCGCGAAGGTTCGATCAGTTGGAAAAAATATTACTAAAATACTATATGGTAACGAATCCCACTAATTTGGAAACCCTCGAATAGCAACGAGCGCTGACGTACTCTCAACTCATGAATCAATACTCGAAAATAAATCATATCTCGCGAAGCGCAAACACGTGGTACGCAAGCGCGCACATGGTCGATTCCAGGGGAATTTACATCGAACACCGTAAGGACGACAACAACGGAGCAGGGGTTTGTTTTCGACTCCCTTGGACCAATATTGCGTGCGATGGGCTTTGCTCCAACAGAAGACCAGCGCAACCGGGCCAATGTTGACGGTGGACGATTTACTCAGAACCTTGACCTCTGCGGACCTGCGGAGCGAAAGCATGCTCATGCTGCTGCCCCAGTTCTAAACCGAACGCTGCTCTCAGCCCTTACGCGAGAGCTACTCTCCCTCTCTCTATCTCTCTCAGTCGTATAAACATGTTGATATTCTGTAGCTCTTCGCGTGCGCTGTTGGCGAGTTGCAGTTGAATTTTCCACCAAACTAGCAGCAGTGTTCTGGCAATACCGAAAAGAAATACACCATTCCATCCCTTACTTGAACGGCGTTTTCCACAATCCAAATCATAACAGAAACCTACACTGTTTTCGAAATCTACTCGTTTCAATTGGCGGGAGTTTGCAATTCTCATAGACTAGTATTTATCGAGTCTTATCTAAAATATCCACGTCTTCGGTGTACAGGCCGCGCTGAGTTATATAAGTGAGAGAGCAAGTGGATGATTAGCGCCCTCCAAATACAAACCCTTGGGTTCTGGTACGTAAGCAAGCAGTAGAACAACAGTTGCTTCTGAACAGTGATGTGTTTTTTATTTGCTCTGTCCATCATGTGTTTTGAGTCGTAATTGTAATTTTTTTACGCGTATCTGCGCTTTCCGTCTTTTAAACAATCAAACAAAGTGAGAGGAAATTTATTTTCATTTTCATGCTTTCATGCCCCAGCTAATCGTGAAAAAAGACATCCATAGGCCACTGTTTGGAGCTGAGGAGTGTAACCTTGCGAAGGATTCTAGGAGCAGCTTGCGTAACCGGATTCCAGGACCGTTCAAGCGTAAGGACGTTTCGGCTAGAATCGAGAGAGGATCCAAACACGACTCAGAATGACTTCACCAAAAATTTCCGCCGACAAAACAACCGACAGCAATGCAGCAACCCCGAAACATCAGGGCAGCGGTACTAATGAGGCGGCCTCGGAGCCACCATCCGACGGTGTTGCAGTTAGCGGCTCCAGTGTACAGGCGATGGTGGCTGCTACCGTGCAGTCCATTCGCGAGAGAGGATTCTACGGCTGTTTCAGCTGGTTGAAGGTGTTCCGCTTTGCCAACCTCATGATCAAACAGGGCTGTTAAACTGGCTACCGATTTTCCGCTATTCTATCGCTTTTCATAAGTTCACAAAGAAGTGTATTTTTAATATAGCGTTTACAATTTAAGAGTCAGGCCGACCGATGGCTGAAACAAAGCGAGCAAAGAACATGTAGACCTTTCATTCCCTTAGATGCTAAACTGCCAACCGGAAACAGGGCTGCCCTTCCCTTTCCGTAGGTCTACCCCTCTTCGTGTCGTGTCATACGTTTGGCTCGAAGCACATGGAACTAATTTAAGTCAATATGGCCCTCACGGACAATTAGAAAACGGTTCGCGGGCAAGCGACCGTAAGTTATCAACACGAAACGAAGCACTATTGTTATCAGATCAACACGTATGGAGCATACCGAGTGTGTGGTGTGCTGCTATCGATTGCGCCATTATCACCTTTTAGGCTGTTAAGGAAACTAGCGAAAAAGCCGTGTGCCCCGTTTGTCCAAGGTGCGACATAAAAGGAACCTGACAAAGCTATTAATAACTATTAACTAACCGTATTAAAAATAAAACCATACGCCCCAGCGCGTTCTCAACGCACTCAAAGTGTTGCAATGCGTCAGGATGCGCCGCACTGTGTAGTGTAGGGAAAACCATAAGACGGATGTCTAAGACCGCAACGTAGTTCCGGTGAATGTTTCCCTTCTAACGCGTCCAAGCTGTTAGGTCGCATCATGACACCATATTCGAGAATTTAATACCATGTTAAAAGCAATTCCTCTAATGTCTTCTATTCGAAATAAAGCAACCTATTGCATGTTTGAACAATAAATTCCGCGTTAGTCACTTTTCACCGTCGCCTGCTCCCAGAGGAACCGACATTCCGATTTAAGTAGTGCGATTGTGTCCAGATTGCGTGCGTCCGGGTAAGGCTAGTTGCAATTTCGAAATAGGCTGCTTTCGTGCCCGCGTGCCCTTAATATCGCTGATCACAACCCAGCGGCGAAGGAACCCGAACGGACCAATTCCATTGTACGAGTTATGATTTATGTGCGCATTACCTTCATGTCGTACCGCTACTCCGTTGCGTCGATTCCAGCTTTTTGGTCCATTCGGTTGAGCCTCAACAGATATGGTTCCTTTTTTTCCTCGCATTGTCGATTTGCTCACTATTCGAGTTCATCTCACAGCCCAGGAGAGATGGATGCGTGGCATCGTGGACAAGGCAGCATAGTACTCCCATTTCTGATGGCGACATGCGACAGATGTTTATCTCTCCGTCCCAGTTTTCATTATCGCTCGCTTCCGGCCCAACGCATATACCGGGAGATCTGTACGCGTGGTCTCTCAGGTAGCTCGAGGGGCGTTTGGTCGCCGGGAAATGCCGGGAAATGGGAAGTGGTAAGGGGAGGTCGTTTTTAAATGACGAGGGATGATCGGGACACGACACGTTCGATGAAAAGCGACAATATTTTGATCGCGCAAATGAAAGTGCACCAATTCGGAGGAAGCAAGCGTCGAAAAAAGTAACAAAAAATAAACGAAACATTCAGGGACAGTTCATCGAAAAATAATAATTTGATGAGAGATGTCATACGGCTGATGGGCTTCATTTCCCTTCACTTATGCATAGTTGGGAGCATTTTTTTACTTTTTTTGTGTGCACCCACCGATGTTCGTCCCCTCTGATGGATGAGATGCGGAAATGAATGATTGAAGCGAACGACTGAATGTGTAGTTGATTTATTTTTCCAATGTAATAGCACAGATTTTTTATTGTTTTTTTATGACGAATCTTGCGTTTCGCGTACGTGCTTCATTTACATGTGCGTTCCCTCAAATCAGGATGGTGAGTGTGGTTTTCGGATACACTTTCCGCTTGATCGTAAGCTGCCGTAAAACGATCAAAGTTATAGCAGACCGGGCCTGATTAGACGCGATTATTTAACTCACCGAGCAAATGCATAACCGGTGCGCTAATGTGTCATTTTTCACTTCCGAAAATATTTCCCTGTTTGTGTTCGCTTGACGGACTCGTTACGGAAGCTGCCGGAGGAGTCATAATCGTTGACGATGACTCCCCTTGGTTGGGTTTGGTTTGATGCCAAACATTTGCGAAAATGCGTAAACACCCACCACTAAACGAGAGCGCGAGCATCAATTCCGTTTCTCGCTGACGTCGATCTCGCAAGCGTAATTAACTGGCGATCGGTTCATTAACAGTTCGAAGCCAGCGGCCGACAGCCGTGATGGAGCACTCTAACTAAGCGAATATCGCAACACTTTCCAATGCTTTAGCTTATCTCTCTTCAAGCCCCTCAATTCGGTTGCATAAAGACGCTCCCTCACGGTGTGTATGGTGGTCGTAACGTATGCCATATGGCGGTTATTCGCGTCGATCGGTGTTGCTAGTTGCATAGAAGAATTAACAAAACGGTAGGTTCTCATAGTTTTCCTCTAATAAGTGAGTAACGTGGATACGCGGATCTGATTGATCGTCCCCAGTTTCGCAAGTCTGGAGAGCGAAAAGTGGTAAAAGTATCGAGCGACAGCCCTGCCAAGCTCACAATGCGCATGGGAATTATGCTAACCAGGCGCTGGCACGTGCTGGAATCTGTCGCGTAACATATGCCCCATGCGTCGTAGGTCGAGCATCGTGTTCAATCTGTACGTTGTAATGGAACCCAAAAGAAAGAGCTTTTGCCGCAAATAGGGGCGGACTAGATAGGGTTGAGACTGAAATGTGCTTTATCTAACTCAAACACACATCATTCGAAGTATATGCGGGAGCTTATTGGTGATGGAGATTGTTCCAAATGTATGCTCCCGGTTACTATCAGGGTAGCTGTGCTGTAATGAATCAGTCCATCATTCATCAAATACAATGTATTATTATCTATTTCTTCTGCACTATCCTGGATTGATATTTAGTCTACAATATAACCATTGGGAATGGAAAACAGGCTATGATTCTGAATTGTAGAAATATATAGCGACTTCATATCATTTGATATAATCGATCTTATCAATTTGCTGCCAAATATTTTTTATATATCATGATGATATTTCTTTTGCCATGATGATATTTTTTTATGATATTTCTTTTGCCATCATAAAAAATTGTTCTATATGCATTTGCATTTGGTACTGACTTGAATAATGCGAAGGCATTCCATACGCACGTGTTGATCCAAATGTTACACGGCTAGTAATAGTTATAAAACACGCATATATCACTCTCGTTTTGAATTATAAAGGAAACACATTTGTTTTCGAAAAGCATTCTCTTGAAATGTATTGTGATGACTTTTTTCATGACTACGTTGAATAACAGGAAAAAAGGACCACACTTATAAGTAATTTAGTTTAGTGATATACTTATTCTTAGCAGTGTATACACAGCCGCCCGCTCAGAGAAAGAGCGAAATACGTGCGTTGCATTCGACTGTGGAGGAAAAGAGACCAACCTATGTGATGTGTGAGAGAAAAAATACGCTCCGAGAGAGTTAGAAAAATGCAGCTCAACCTTGTGCACAGTGGGTCTCCGGTGGTGCTGTTTGAAGTTAAAAGCAATTCCTTAATGTTGGTTTGATCCGAGGCAACCGTTAGGAAAATCTGAATGTCATAGATAGTTTACAAAACGTTTTTTCAACAGACACCAATCCTGTCCATCCATCACATCGGCAAGCAATGGTTTTTCGAAAACAAAAAATATTGTCCTGCTCGAATGTACCGACTGTCCCACCGTGCGATGGAGCAGACGGCTGCGATAAATCTCGGCTCTTGGGCCAAAGCAATCGGACGAAAAACTGTTGTCGTTCCGTTCCCCCGTGGGGCCAGCTTCTAAACAATTTCTCATTTTCTA
This sequence comes from Anopheles nili, assembly GCF_943737925.1. Lineage (NCBI taxonomy): Eukaryota > Metazoa > Arthropoda > Insecta > Diptera > Culicidae > Anopheles > Anopheles nili. The sequence continues at coordinate 1,118,969 of NC_071292.1, forward strand.
AACAACAGCGTAGGAGTGAGCACGTGTATGGTTTGGCGCGAAAGGCTCTACGTCGTCGGTGCCATCCGTCGTGGAGGCTCTTCTCGAGTGATAACATCCCGTACCAGTGTACGTGCCAACGTTTTGATACCACAGTTTCCGTGCGATCTTGTGCAGACAGTGCGCCGATGTGCTACTAAGCAAATGCGAGCAGTAGCCATTCGTTTCGCGGATTGCGAGTAACTTTGGTGAAGCTTCCTTACGCAGGCAACAGTTGGTTGCCGTATCCTTGCACGGTAGCCGTTTCTGTGAGCTCGTCCTTCGGTTCGCTCGGGTTTTGCAGCAAAGTAGCAAAGTGGCTCCCGATAGTGCGTGTGCGAAAAGGAGGCCAACGCCTGTAACGGCACGAGTGTTCGGATCCCGCATCCCAGGCGCATCCCGCAGGAAAGTGTAAGTGAAATTGTGCGCGCGCGTTGGTATGCGTCACCTACGCGCTCCCGGGTTTTATCAGTTTATCAGTGCCAAGCAAAGCGAGCGGCAGCTTCAGCCGAAAGCTGCCAAACGGATCTCTCGCCCTGGTGGGGGTGCGTTGCTCGACCGGTTGGGCTTGTGTGTGATGCTGTCGTTGCGTTTTGTGCCCATCGGTGAAGGACGACTCAACATTGTGCGTCAGCAGAAGCACCAAAAGTGAGCGTCCATTGCGCGGTGACAGTGACCTCGGTGGTGTAAAGGCACTTATGTGGTGATAAATTAGGTGGTAATTTCGCTGCAACAAGTTACGCATTTATCAGCGCGCCATTTCGTATCCGATCCGAAGCACGAGAGCAGAAATTGAACAGGTAACAAAACGCAACACGTGCCTACGGTTTGTCATGATCATTTGACATAGGCTGGTGACAGGTAGTCCTAACCAAGTACCGATCCCGTTACTCAGAGACAACAATCATCAACAAAAATGGGTGATGGCAGTAGAGGGCATTGCTACGAGGGTATATAGGCTCAGTTGTTTACAACTACTCTGTTTTAAATCGTTTTCCGATCAGAAAACCGAGACATGGATGGAAAGAATTGAGAGATACAATTTAATTGCCTTCAAAAATCAATAATCGCTCTTCCGGCGTGTTCCGCGTTGTAGCTTCATTTTCGGACCGGAATTTGAACTCCGATCGGGAAATGTGGGATCGGGCTTCGCTCATGGGCCTCAGTTCCGTCGTGATTTTAAAGTCATACCAAAGGAAGCGACGCGGGATGATGTCTGTCTCGGGGATGATAACCCGTTAATCTGCTCGCTGCGATAGAGAAGGGTCTCGGTTCGAGCGTGAACCCCCTCATGGGTGGTGGGGTTCGTGGTTGGGACCCTTATCAAGAGCGCGAAGCCATGTAACGCGCCTTCCGATGGAGAAACCGATGCTGGTAGGCCATCATCGAAATTTCCGGTGACCCGTGCCGAGGCGGAAGCCCCGGGAATAGTTGATGACAACGGACGACAAGCACCCATCCTTTCCGTTTTTCGGTTGATTTAAGCGGTCGATTGTGAATAATTGATTAGCGCTAAAAGCCAATTCGTTTGGTTTGCTTGCGATCCGATCTCACGCTGCACGCTGGTGCCATTTCCGTGGCACTAGCGCGTGTGTACGTGTGCTTTAAAGCAACGCGTTTGAAAGTCTGCTCGAGAGCCGTGTGTGAGGTGATTTCATTTCTCCGAAAAAGCAGACGCCCCAAATCGAGGTCAGTTCGACATTTGACACATTTTCCGATGCTTCCGTCCATCGGTACGGAATTCGGGCGTACCAGATGAAGACGTCTCGGACGATGAACGCCCAGCAAATGCCGCCATTGGTTGACTGAGATGTGATAAAGTATCATGTTTTATTGGGATCATCCTTTTCCGCTCGTTCAGATGGCTGCCTCTGCTTGCAGAGGATGATACCCGGGAAATATCCCCTTCGGAAAGGGTCGATTGCTCGGTGACTGGTAGCTACCGACACAAGTCCTTTCATGCACTTCAATTGGACAACCACTTCGAACGAACGGTCACACTTGCAGTAGCGGGTTGCAGCAGAACTATTTCGAGGCTTTTGCCGTCGATTTGCATGGGCCGCGAGGTACCGGGTCTAACTCCGTCAAGTGTCAAACATTAATTCAAGTCGGTTGGAAAGCGTCAAAGAAGGCTATTGACATTGATAGGGCGCACCCGAGAGCGCGAGCGTGAAACGGGAACACTTCTTGAGGGAAAGGAAAGTCAAGCCATGGCGAATTTTAGTTCGGTTGGATATTAATTTATGCAATGAAAACATTTCCTGGCTCGGAGAGGCTTTCTGAGTCGCATTAAGCATATGGTGCGCAGAAGGCAAACCGTTTTAGATCCACTCATTAACTTATGTGACAATTTTCTGTAGCGCACGTTGGCGCTTAAAGAGAGTGCAAAACGGTTTGTTTGCTTTTGTGTCGATAAGTTTGTGTTTTGAGGGCTAAAAATATCAGCGTTAGTAACGTGCAAAGAGCGTGTTGGAAAAAGGATAATAATTCAGGGCAAAATGTTTTGAAAAGAAAATGAAGTAACATTGCGTGCGAAACTGCTCGCTTGCATGCTAACGAGCACGTTTCGGTCGGAAGCGAGCCAAAGTTGCATTGGAACGTCCATTCGTTTGGTCATTAAAAATGAAATGAAAAGTATTACCACATAAACCTATTTCATAAGAAAAAGGGCCCCTACTTGCCGTTGGAAGACTCACGTTCTTCGCGGAATGCTGGGTTTCGCGCCCACCGGAAGGTCAGCCAAGGAAGATGTTTCAGTAACAGGACAGCCAAAAGCAAGGATGTGCAAACTTCAGTTGCGGAGCCTACTAGGGCTCGTGAAAATATTGCCTTTATACGTTTGTGAAGTCTAAAATTGAATGATCTCGCGACCCAATCAGCATAAAATTGATTTCAAGGCTACAAAGCCAAAAAAACTTCACGAACATTGGTGAAAAGCGATCAATTTTACTCCATGTACAGAACAGAATGCTCTGCTCAGTTTTATTTACTGCTATCTTGTGCCCGAGGGAGCTTAGATTTTCAGATGCAGATGAAAACTTGTCGTAGGAGCTGTTCTGGATGCACTGGCACTTGCAACAAAATAGCTCCATTACATGACATTGGTTTCCCAGTGTTCGACTGCACCGATGAGGGTCCGAAACTGGCCTTTACATAACTAAAGACGAGCCAGTGGGGCGTATTTTCTCTTGATCATCGTTTTACAATCAGTGATTGACTTGAAGTCGCCTGTCGTCGAGGCTGTTGCACAACTTATTCGTTTTTCATGTAACGTAAGTTGAACATTACACTGCAAGTGATATTTCACTCTGCTTTGCGCTTTCAATAAATGGGTCTTTTCCTCGAACGTATTGATGTAGAAATATTCCGCAATGTCAGTTATTCTGGAGTAATGTTTATTCATCTTAGAGCGGCGAAACGCTTTTGCCCTCGATGAAGCACAAAAAAATGAGTAGGAGGCATTTAACGATTTCATTTCCGGTAAATATTCGTTTAGCCTTTAGCAAAAACCCATCAGAATGGCTGTTTATGAACACCACCATGCAACGATTCACATTTGACTTCACTCCTCTGCTTGAGAGGGTTAGAATTGATCTCCTGGCTAAGCGTTTGTGTGGTGTTTGTTTCACAGCAGTCAGCATCGGTTCACATTTGTGCTGCGATGCATAAAAATGCCTCTTGCTAGCGCCTACGGGCATCTTTGCGTTATAAACCGGGATACAACGATCCTTTCCGGAATGTCTTCAGTGTGCGTTATGGTTTATGATCTTCCCTGGCTTCCATAGTTGCAGGCATCTGAACGACGATGGGATTGAAACGGATGTGTGGAAGTCAAACGTACTGCTTTTAACACATCGAGATGGTGGGACCGAATGAAGGGGGCGATGAATAATGTTGAGAGGCCGTCCGTCTTTGGCTGCGGCTGATGAGAGAAAAAAGCATAAAAATGCATTTGAATATTCATGCAGAGGAGAGATGGAGATGACGACTAAGATGACGATTCCGATGCGGTGACAGACGAAAGCGATTTTTCTGGTGTTGTTTCATCTTCATTCGTTCAGTTGCTGTGGAAATGCAGTGCGTGTTAAATTGTTTGTAAACATGATTGTTTCCATATCTCGCCCGCTTCTGTACAACCTCCCAGGCTTCATCCGTTATGGGGGCGTTTTTATGCTTTCCTGAATTTGATAGTTTATAATCCAGCTTTTTCTTTTCACATCTCTCCATTTGCAACCTGTTCCATCGCAAATGCCATTCAACTCATTAGATTCTGTCCATGAGAGCGTTCGGGAAATGATTTGCCAGTTTTCAGTGTCGTCTTGAGATTGCCTGGGTTTGTAATTATCATTCCGTTTGCTGTTGCAAGTGAGTGTAGAAAAGTGCGTTATTGTCATAGTTTTACCGGAACGGGAAAACGTATGTTTATGCACACAATCCATTGAGCGGAGAATGCTAAAACGGTACGAAAAACGTGACGCATGAAATGATGGAAACATTGATTGGTAATTTTAAACCCAGCCTTTAGATAGAGCAGCTTTCTTTAATATCCTAGGAAATGTCGTTTTCAATTTATTTCCCAGTTTACCAGGTGTCGGATCGATTTCGGAGTAAGCTACGTGATGCGCACGGTAGCTACGAATAAAAGCTCACTTTCAATTTGTGCCACATTTCATACGTCCGTTAGTGATAGCTTCGTTATTGAATTCCTTTTCGATGGAGAAAGTGTGTCGTACATTCCATGGCTTTGGCTGCAGGAAGAACATTCTATCATATTCGCTTAAGGAGTTGTTAACTTTTTTGAATAATGCAAAGCAACATTTTTCTACAAATTTGGACCTTTCAATTGAGACCTACTGTTGACTGAATTACCAATCCAGTAATACCGAGAGTTGGTATGTGCAGTATATTTTCAGTACAGTAGTAAGCTGAACTGCTAGGTATGTTCGACACCTGGCTTTTGATGAGAGCTATCCGTTACTTTTGCTAAGATCTGGATGGATTGAATTGTTCGTTTCTCGCTCTGGGTTTCATGTTTATAAAAGTTGCAACGTGGAAAAATCTAGCCACGTGCTTCAACGATTTCCGTTCATATATATGTTGCTCACCATGAGCTCCTACCACTGGCAGGCTTGCAAAGGGTAGCGGATGGAATAGAGTGCACTTTTTCGCCACTGGAACTGGAGGTTGGTGCTGGTGGAAGGTGATTATAAACAAAGTTTCTCCAAAGTTTCCAACACTACAGTCGACTACAGGGGTTTTTTTGTAAGCCACGAGTTGCTTCTTCACGTTCGTTTGTTTGCGTTTCAAGTCTATGGACACTATGAAGCCAAAGGTCCGCCAACATGCGGTTCGGTCGACGTAAGCTAACGCACCAAACTTACGGCCTCACAGCTGAGTTTGGGTGTTCCATTTGTTCGCGTGAGGTGCCTCATAAAAGCACGCACGTTCGCGAGCCGCGATACCGCCGTTGCTATTCTGTACGCGTACGCGGTACGGAACGGAACCGCGCTCGAAAGAGAAACACTGCATGCGATCGAGCTGCAAACGAATGAGAACGAGCAAGAGCAAAGGAGTCGCAAACGGACGATTGGAACGATTTCAAACGATGGCCACGGACGGATTTGGCTGCATTGCCAACCAACCCCACACGTTGCGTCGATGAAATTCACACAAACTCTTGCCAGTTCGGTCGATTGGCAAGAAGTAATTTCGATTTCGCTAAACTAAGGCTCAAGAAAAACCCACCCACAGTTCGCAGCAGCGAACTGTGCCGGAATACAATTAGAAACGGAACAGACACACCTAGACGTGGACGCAAGGCACGTAATTAACCCTCAGTTTGTCTAGGCATTCGGAGAGTCCAGCGGTCAGCTAGGTGAGAAAGACACAAATGATTGAAAGCTGTGGTGCGTTGGCCCTGTTGCTCAATGCTGCGACATCGTGGTTGATTACAATTGCATGCGCCCTTGAATCGGGTATCGTTTTCGTCCAAGAAGCTCCACAATAAGTGTGATTAATCCTGCTGCCGGTATGAGCATGTCGATGCCTTTTCCTGACGGGTATATGGGAGTTAATGGTTGATATTTTTCACATCCTGTAAAACGTCTATCGGATGCTCATGTTTGCTGAACGATTTTCGAAGGTTTCATCATTTCACAGAAACAGGAAACAAGTCCAAACTATCATTGAATGTAGGTGCTGCGTTGTGACAGCCAGGATGAGCTCAGAATTTGCGTTTAAATTTCGTTTCATGCGCTCATTACTACGTCAGAAGTTTGAATACATCAGGATTTGGGAGGAAAAGTGAGTTAGAGTTAGTGAGTTTGTTATGCTTACTCGTTCCTTCACCCACGCACGAGATGTGTGAGAAAATTGACGTGTCGGTTGGGTTCATCGTTCCTCGCAGATCCGGTAGCAAAAGTTTTATTTGCGGTTTAGACAATTGGAGCATAAATCAACGGTAATTTGTGTTCGTTGAGCGGGTGGTAGCTGGGAATCGGGCAATTCTGGTGCAATTCGAGGTTCTCGCCAGCATTCGTCAGCATCCATCGCCGCACATCGCCGCGTCGGCATCCTCTGGGGAATGATCGAGTGAGGTTAAGCCTGTGCTGGATAGCCAGAACGTTAGACATTGTGAATGTCATTGCGGGCATGGACACAATGTAATGTTGGTTGCTAGCGGGGGTGCATTTTTTGTCGTAGCCGTGGTTGGGGTTGCTCGAGCAATGCAATATTGTACGTCATTCACCGAGTGTCGGTGGTGGTCGGTGGTTGTCACGCTGCAAGGCCGTATTCATTGCGAAAACCACCACCATTCCGACAAAGTGGGGAGCATTAAGAGAGCGGACGTTTGGGAGATTGTGGCAGGATGTGACCTTTGGCCCATTGGCGTCGAAAAACACGCCCCACGACCTACGACATCCCGCACGGTCGCGGGGAGCCTGGATTGCTTAATTAATTTTAAATTAGATCCCGACGGGTTCCGGCAATAAGACCCAACCGACGGGGCTTACTGGCACTAGGGCCAGCAGTTGGGTGGGTATGAGAGGCAGAGCGAGCGAGAGAAAGAGCGAGAACAGCAATTTTGCTTGTACATGATTCCGCAGAAGGACGACGGCAATCGTCGACAGGTGCCAGGAGTTTTCAATTGTTTTTAGATGATAACTCCAGGATCCGAGCGGTGCCGTGTGACGTTGGAAGGTGGGGGGGGGGGGGGTAGAGAATGAACCTTGCGATAAAATCGGAAGCTGAAGCGGAAGCTTTCCACGCAGGAATAAAAGGTAATTTTATTCGCTGTCGGTAGCAGACTGATTGGGAAGGACCGGGATTGCAGGAAAGAAGCAAACCGTTCACATTTGGACCGACCCTATTTTATTTTTACTTTTTGCTGGGAAGCTTGGGAAACAGGATTCTGTTTGTTGGGGATTAAAATGACGACTGAGCAACAATTGGTGGGGAAGAAAAAAGATGAAAGCAACAAAACATTCACGAAAAAAGAGGAAATGTTCAAAATACTCGCTTGTGGGCGGTTATAATTCTAATGGGATACTGTAGTCTAAGGATACACATCATGTTCATTCTTCGTGATGGGTACTTCCAAGAATCAAATTATTCGTCCTTGCGATACCGACGGCGATTAATAGAGTGGTTGCTCCTCATTTAGAGCATTTGTGAAGGTCGCCTCAGAACAGGTGTATTTTTTTTTCTTTGATCTCTTCAATGAACCCGATAACATTAGTAGGCACAAATGGCGCTGAACTCGCTCTGCGAGGCCATCGTGATTAATCACATTTTCTGTGCAGATGCGTACGAAAGAATGGAACAAACAAGATCCAATGGAAACCTTGACACATTTTCTCGAGATTTTCATGAGTTTGTTTCAATTTTTCTAGCTTCCTAGCCGCCTAGCGCGCCGATTTCTCGTAAAGTATAATGTTGCCTCTTGAAGTCGTAAACAGATACCAGATCTTTCGTAAAAACAGATACAAGATTCAACACTAACAAACCATCAAATCTGCTTTCGTCGAAGGCGTACGCATCACCGTAGCCATCACATTGGTGGCTCGATCGTGGTCAAGCAAATTGCAGGAAGGGATGGCTGCGATGTTGCAACTTTCCGCTATGATTTTATTAATACCGGTGGTGAGACAACGGGGGTTGGTCGCGTGATCGATCCCATTTAGAGTAGCAATTTGCTTCTGAGCGATGAAGATCTCCAGCGCGCTAAACTGTCGTGACATTGAGGCAAGACGATGTGCCGATGTTGAAGTGGATCAGCAGATCTTCTGCTCCCTTTCGTCTGGTCTGTTTGTGTTTGAAATTTGATCCGAATGGGCAAAAAAGCCGGCGACGGGAATAAACATTTGTCAGAGAAATTTCGGCCAACAGCGTCGGGTGGAGTAACAACAGCGTGGTGGTGAAGTTCGGTTCATGTAAAACATAACAGCTCCAAGCCGCAATCAGATGAGGCAGAGCGTTGTAAAAATGTTTGCAACAGAATTTGTGGCTGCTGCATTGTGCTGGTGTTTCTTGGCTCCCACGACAGTATAATGGAAGGTGGCGTGGCTGGGCATCCGTGGGCATAAAATGGGCTGATCGCAGAAGAGGAAAAAACTATTTAGAGGCGTGGGTTTTACGAGTTGTGATCGCTCCAAAATGGGAACGGGAGGATGTTCCACCGAATCGCGTTTGTGCGAATGATGGTGATTTGTTGAATCGTGTTTGCTTTGCTTGGGAATTTGCTTTATCGGGGAGTTTTGGCATACAACTGAAATGTGATTAGTGCGTAATAATACAAATAGTATCACCAAACACATCGTCGTAATTATCATGAATATTAGATTTGTGATAAGTATGTTGCTAAATGCAAAGCACATTTTAACTTTCTTTCGATAAGTTTTATCTCAAGTAAACCTTGTTCAGCCCTCCAAAGACAACTTCGTCTTGGCGCCGTAGTTATATCGTCGTGTTTGGAACGACGGCATAGACGTCAGCCTTCCGCTCTTGTTTGAAGAAGATTCACGTTAGTGTGATCGCCAGACCGAGGGGAGGCACTGTAACGTGGGGCAGATAATTTATGAGTGTTACTTTCGATACTGCCGATGCGTGAAACGCGTTTTCCTGCCTGGCGGTGGGTTGATCGCGCCGTGTAGGTGTGTGGCTGCCGTGGGTGCGTCTGCCAAGTCGAAATATTTTGACCACAATCACACACCGCACCTTTCAAGGAGCTCCTCATGATCGGGTGATGGAGCTGAAGTGCGCGGAAGAAGAAACCATGCCGATAAACCCACACCGGTGCGAGGCGGAACTAAATAGACTAGATATGATTGATCGCCTCCAGGCACGCCGAGCGCACAATGATGCTACGACGCGTTGGGCGCTCATGTCGTTTCACTGTCCACAGGTCGGAAGGGTGTGAAATCGATGATCGACTGTTTGGGAGAAGGCTCATACTCGTTAAAACACTCGTATCGATGGCTCCAACAGCGCTCTGACCACGAACCGACACAGTGCTGGCCAACGAAGAGGGGATTTATGGGTGGTTGAAGGGAGACGGCGTAGAAAGTTGTGCCGGCGTTCAAATTTAATATTTTTCCGAATCGAAAATCGACACATTTTATGCACCTCGTGGGCAGATGGACGGATGCCTGCGTAGAAACGAGGAAAATGGGTAATGAACCAAATCAAGGTGTGGAAACGCGTGCGATCCGAGTGCTTGGGCGGTGATGAACTACAAGGAAGCGCCAGGCCGATCGGTCGAAAGCCACTAAATATTTGCCCCTCTTTGAATCCACCCCAATTGAGATTGATTTATCTCATTATGGTTTGATTCATCGGATGTAAATGGAGTGATTAAATGAAATCAATGTTTCAATTTTGTTTGCTGGTTGTGTTCGGTTTCCCATCTAAGAAAGCTATAATGGCCAATCAACAGCGCAATCATGGGGTTCTTTTTCCACTACATTATTCTTTTCAGCGACTGGATCCATCGGCGACTGAGGCGGCATTCGACACTGAAATCGTAAGAGCACGAGCTACGAAAGGATCTGTTTCCGTTCGGTGGAGGTCACCGAATGGAGAGCAAATTTTGGAAGATTGTCCATCGCGATCGATGAACTGATGCACGCTCTCCGGCGTGTGTCCTTCGTGGACTTCAATGTGGCGCGATAGACACGTGGAAGAGTGCGCAGCAAACAGCGCGGCGTAACGCAATCGGTCTAAAGAAATACGCAACAACGGGCACTCGGCGGATACGCTTGCGCGAGGGTGCACACCGCGAGCTTTGGCATTGCTGGTTGAGTCAGGCTGGGAGCGAGGCGAAAGTGCAATAACAGTAATTAATGCACACACTTCGCGGGCCAGTCAAAGGCGAAGACGAATGTGAAACGGATGCAGTGTCGAGAAGGCGCCAGGGTAACAGACGCGCGTGCCAAAAATTACCTCCGAAATCAAACGTCGTGCAAGAGCGAGAAGAGCACAAAAATACTTCCAAGCGCCTGTGGAAATCGAAGGAAAAGCGGGGTGTCGTCGTTCTGAGGTCTTGATGTGGAAATTTCATCAGGTACTGTGGTGTTACGTGCATTTGGAGGTGAAAAGGAAAATCTGAAGCACTTGAAGACGAAGCTGCTTACGTCTGTATTGGTGGCTCGTGAAAATTAATGTGTAGTTACTGATTGGGGTGTGGTTTGCGACCTGAACCGTACTGTGTTGGCTTTCGTGTGTGCTTCGTTAAAGTGTCAGTGTATGAAGCTTAATGGAAAATCGTCGGCTAAGGTGGTGAAAAATAATTCGCTATAGATGTGAACGGTGCTCATGTGAAATTTTGATCTTCGTGGGTCAACCGAATTTGTGGCAGTAGAAGCTGACCAAGTGATCGATTGCAGTGGCCGACGTAAGAAAGCATTCTCCACTCCGCTGTGCACGTGTGTGTATAGGGGGAAAATCGCCCCACAGCCTGCCGGAGAACGACATCACTGAGAAAATGCTGAAAATCCAGATGCTTGAACAGATCGTGACGAACGAGAACGTAATCGACGATGACGATCAACGGCATGGTGGCGGGAACGCGGCCCGAGCGGGAACCTTGTCTCCGGGTGGGCAGCTCCCTGCCGGTTCCACACCCGGCAGTGCCAACCTCAGTCCCATCGCCACCAAGAGCTCCTCATCGACCGGTGCGGACGACGAAACACGCAGTCTCAACCGCAACTCACGCTTATCGCCCCAAGGGTAAGTTTTCCTGTGCTCGAAATGCGCAATTTTCCGTTATTTTGGGTGTAAAATTATGGCGTGCCCGAGCCGGGTAATGTGCCGCGCCGTGGAAAATGGCGATGACGGCCTAGAGGCGTTAGTTTTGCATGAATCCAAAAGAGGGGTTTGCTTCCTTAGGTGTAACATTTATCCGAGTGCAACAAATGGCTCGGCTTTCGTGGTGATTGAGGCAAACAGCTATTGATGTACGTTCGAGCGTACGAGCCGTTTCTCGAGGAGCAATAACCGAAACCGATGGCAAATCTAGTGCCTAATACGAGAAGTAATCTTACCGCGCAATCAACGGCCTGCCGGGGAGGGAGGCAAAGCGTGGAAAGAGAAAGTCGACTGGTAATGGTTGCAAGTTGGTGTATGGTTTTAAACCGACGGAGTTAAATACATAATTATTACCGCTAGTTATTTTAATCTACATCCATTTACCGCTCAATACGTCAATCAACTCGTATCGGGCGAACGAACGCACGTTCGATGGTTCCGTTTTTATTTGCTAAAACCAGCGTCCACTTTGTAAACGCTGGGACCAATGAAGAGGATTCGCCCAGAGGCTGAAGTTGCGTAGAGAAACATTTCAAAGGAGCTCGATTCGATAACACCTTTCCGACCACTTCCACGTTTCACGTTCCGAAGCGTTAAATAGTAGTTTGACGAGATTAATCCATTAGCTTCGGTTTGGCTTCGATAAGCTGTTTCCGTGAGTGGAGCGAAGTCCGTTCTGCCGGTTACATGGGATTGATCTTCCGTGTCCTCCCATTGATTGACAACGGCATTCCAGTGAGCAGCTGTCAGCTACCAACCGCGCGTTGCCGCTTATTAGTGATGGATTAGATCATCGATTTTTATCCCAACTCCAATCGGAACCGGCCGAGGTGCCGCGATCGCGCGCGAAACAAGCAATGGCCAACGGAGTGTACGCATCAGGTGGTGTTGGTTCTGCCAGCGGGTGATCGCTTCAATCACACTATGGAAAACCCGTCCAAACCGTGGCCAACCGAAGCCACCCAGAGGCACACCCGCATCGGCACGCATACACGCGTGGCTAATGGCGAAAAATAAACACTATCCACGGGGTCCACCCTCAGTGGCCGCAACAGGGAGGCACGTCGTGGAGGCTCGGTGTTTATTTGTTCGACTTCACATCAGGCGAACAGCGGGTTGCACGGTTCGAACATCCCCCTACACCGGACCTTCGTCATGTCCTCGAAGCTGACCTCGACTGAGACCGTCCTGCTCACATATTTGATTATTTTACCGTTCGAAAATCGTTCCGAATTCCGCGAGGAACCAAACGACAAGCAGTAAACAAATAAAATAACCAAAAAATAAACCGCCCCTGGCAACAAGTGTCATGATGCCGGTCCCCAGACCGAGAAGAGCAGCTGGTCTGGCTATGTTTATCTGCTTCAGAGTTTTTCCCATTCCCATGTGTTGCAGATTCTCACACACGCTGGCTCGTTGTCACGGTGGTGCCAAAAATCAATTTCGCCACCCCATGTTATCGCCGAGCTGCTCAATCGGGAGAAGATAAACCGGCCAAAGATGAGCGCATTTTTCTGACAGCTTTGAAAAAGGCTGCGACGTTTGATGGCGGCTTTCGGGGAACGGGAGATGTTTCAATCGCCACACGCTCCATTCGCCGGCTGTTTTGCGAGATTAGATGGTCGGGCTGAACCTCATAACCAGTGTTAGTTTATTTGGCCTCATAATGTTCGCCACTCCCGGCACTTGTCATCGGTTTGGGTTTGTTAACTTCTCATCGCCGTTCGTCTAACGAGTTGGATTAATAGCGATAACCATTAGCGGAACAAGCAGAGCGGTTGGGCCATTCTTGGGGTTTTCGCGATGCGTGCTGTGTTGGCGGGCAGAATGTTATTAGCTCATAATTATTGAATCCATTATGCCCGTGAACCGTAACCCTAGACGAATGTTTGCGTTGGGAGGAATAATGTTTCCATTTTCCGAAATAATGCACTTTTTTCTTGATTAAAGATTTGATGGTTCGGCTTTCAATTCGCCTTTCGACACGCTCCACTGAATGCAAGCAACCGACGGCAATCTCGTATGAGCTCGGTGATCCTGCTTTCCCTACCGACCGGCGCCAGAAACTTTTCCGACGTTTCCTACAGCGCATTATTTATTATTCACCGGTAAATCAGTACGAGCAGAGGGCGAAACGCAAACTCGTTGTGCCGGTGGTTGTGCTTGGGAATGGAAAGAACGAGATTTTCTTTTCTATCCGGAGCTGGATCACGGTTTCGTGCACCGCCAGCACACGTTATCGTTGGAGGTGAAAGAAAACGGAAGAGAATGGCCTGGCCAAGCATCCTTGCGGCCGTGGCTTCCATGGGTGGGTTTTCTTGGGAAAAACCTCGAACGTCACTTCCCGTGCGGCCGATAAGCGGAGATTAACAAGGAGCGTTAAGCCATTTTAAAGAGCGAAAAAGTTACGCTTTGATGCCACTGGTCAGAAGGCTTTCATATCATCCTTTGGCGTTTGTATTGTTCGTAGTCCTGTTTTCGGCTATCGGATTAGTTGATCCACATCGACTCCTCAGCTGTGGCGCCTGAGGTTGGGAAAGTTTTGATTGTACCCTTGTCAAAAAAGGGGCCCCCAAAGAATGAGGTGCGCGAGTAATTCATCATTGCCGCAGCATTGACGTCATCGAGCGACAGGATAAAGGACCCGGTAGGGCGATGTTGCTGTAAGCTTGTGGCGTACATAGTTTTGAAATTTCTCTGCACGGCTCGGGATGAAACAGTTCCACTCGGTGTATATCTGGCCCAAGAAGGATGTTTATTTATGCCTTGGAAATCGATTTTCGAATCGAATCTCGTTTGTTTCCATACCGATCGTCCTGATCTTGTCCCGTCCATCGATCGGTTTGAGAATTGAATGACGTTGGACGTAAGTCCCCCACATGGGCGAGATGTTGTAAACAGTTTGCAGTTTGTCTGCCAATCGTTGCAGCAATGAGCGATGTTTATCACCGATATATGATTTTCGCCTGCATTGAGACATGCAGTTTATTTACTTCTCCAGATAAGAAAAGCATGGTTCAAGGGCGTTCTGATGGCTTGTGTTGAGGCGTTCGGAGGATTTTCTTGCGAAGCAGGCAGTTGTTTGTTCACTCATGCCATTCGATGGAACATAATTGTCCTTCTGGCACGGTGGCCCGCCTAATGGTTTCTTTTTTATGCTCTGCATTCTTTATCACCATGAAAAACAAACAAAAGTAAACCCTGTTGCAGCGTTGCAATAGCGGAGGAAGTTGCAACAGTGTCGTGATCATGATACCATGCACTCCTACGCTGCGATTCTCATTGTTGTTCCAAACCGAACCAACGCAAATATTTACTTCAACCCGACGATCGGTTGTGTACGAGTACGAGATACCGGGAAAAGGGCGTAATGGAAAGAAAACAAACATATCCTCGAAACCACGACGTGTGAGGGACAGTTTCAGTTTTCCGATGAGCGTAATTGAGATAACAACGGTTTTATCGCAAAGTGCGTATACGTACTTGCAAATATTTAGCTCATTTCAAGGACGAGAATTGGGATTAAAATGTTTTCTTTCATTTCCCTACCAGAGCCATAATCATCTTAAGTCGAGAGCCTAGAAACAAAGTCCTATACATAACCGCCAGAACTTCGTTCGAACCGAAGCAAGTGAAACGAAGGAAAGAAAACTTAATTTGGAACGAACCACAGATAACAACAAACATATGCTTGAAACGCATATCGGAAGTTCGGACTAGGTTGCGTCTGGAACTACACGAAATCTGTGTTTATGAACATGCTGGCGTGATTCCACCGCTTGTGGCAGAAAGAGAAAACCATTTTGTTGCGGTCGTCTCGTTTGGGGTTTCTTCCCGCAAATCCATTCGTTGTCTTGTTCTTGTCCGTAAAAAGAAGCATTGATTTCCGATCCTATGAGACGCTAACGGGGAAATGTATTTATTTTTCTTTCCATCATCATTTGCGCTGATATTCTCGGCCAGCAAACCCATCGCCGTTGGGTGCGTCGCGGCGGAGGCGAAACCAGGAAGAACAGCATCAACTGTTGATAGTTTCTTGGCAGGCGCCATGAGCGGAAAAAGGCGGCCTCAGGGTGGGAAGCTTGTTTGTGTCTCTCACTCCCTCGACCTGTAGAATTTGTTTTCCCAAACTTCTACCACCAATGGGTGTGCTATGCTCGAATCGACCATTGGGCGGGAAAAGTGCTTCGCGATAACGGTCACTTTCGGTCACTTGGAAATGCTTTAGTACAGTTACGAAGTAGCTGCTCCGAGGCAGCATGGAAAACACAACTTCAAGATTCTAATGGGGGTCTACTTTTCCGCGCTCGAATCTTCATCTGGAGAGTGCAAGTTAGAGCAAACAACCCGAAGGCACTTTTCCGAGCTCTCGCTTCCCTTGAGCGTTCTTTCCACTTCAACCGCAATGGGGCGAATGCATTTGGGGCCGAGTGTTGCCCTTACGGCCGGTTCGGCATCAATCGATTGCAGTTGGCGTCATTCGGAACCCCACGCGGTGGTCGGCGGTATTTATTTGTACTTCGCCGTAGAATTTATTCCGGCCATCGATTTTCCCAGCCTTGATCGAGAAAATTGGCTCAACAACGAGCGGAATCACGCCTCGTTCTGGGGGAATTGGGAACGTTCGTTAAGACAGCCTGCCAACAGATGAAGATACTCAAAGCAAACCGCTACGGAAAGACGCTATAGAGAGGACGGGATGCGTGTTGCGTCAAGCCGAAAAAAAAAGAATCATCCCCTCTCGCCTAAATGCGGTTGTTTGTTTTCATTTAAACTACAATAACAGTAACGGTGGCAGGGCGCAGAAGCCCCCAAACCATGGGCATGGGTGGAAAACTGGCCCCGAAGGCGTTTCGGAGGCAGCTTCGGACGTGACGACGTTCGAGCCGCCAAAAATGGATACACCAAATTCGATGGCGCATTATATTTCGGTGGAGCAATCGAGCGGCCCAATATGTACGGTTTTCATAAATTCGACGGCCCTCGCCGGTTCGGGGCTGATTATGAAAGTGAGTTAGCGGTAATTGCGATGCAGTGCGCTATGGGGCCACCGCTCGTTCGTTCGTATGGTCTCCAGTTCTTTCGGTGGTGCAGATGATTTAGTGTCCGTTTGCCATTTGAAAGTTTCACTTTTGAGTGGCGGGAATTGACTCGGAATTGGCGTCCGTGGCGCACCAACAAAGAGGCGTTTCGATGGCAGACGTTTGGCAATCACTCGGGTCGTTCGTTTCAGCCGCCCGCGCGGAACTGTCCGCAAATAGTTCACACATTTTAACACTGGAATTCATTATGTTTGCGACTCCGCCGTGAGAGAGCGCTGGTGGGAACACGGCACGTGCCGGCTCTTCGTTCGTACCTCTGGGCAGAGAATTGTGTTGGCGGGTTGAGTTTGTGACAGAATTCGGTGCGCAAGAATAATGGCGCACGGATCGATCTATCAACACCGTCGGTTGTTCTCATAGACCGACTAGGTGGCTTAATTTGAGGTCATAGCACCGTGACAAATAGGAGGGAAAACAATAACAATTACTGCCGCTTAGCATAATGCTGGCTTCCCAAGAGTCCGCACTAGTCGCATAACAGAGGCGAATGCTGCTGGTGGTGGACGAATCATAAACGGGACCGTTTAATATATATGCGACATAAATGCCCGGTTGTGGCAAAAAACCTTCCCGCTGAATGCAACTCACGAATTGAATGGTCTGTTCACATGACTCAACCGACTTAAGATGCAACAATCAGCTCCATTTTATTATACAACATAATGTGTTTCAATAAACGGTTTTGCGAAATAAACTCCAAAACCCCTCTAAGTCTCTATTCCAGATGATGGAAGGGAAAGTTCACTTACTAGCCATTCCATTGCCATTTCGTTGCGTCACGGGCAGATTGAGTGCACGCGGGAAGGTGTCATAAAATTCTTTCCCTGGTGCAATCCGTGCAAGGAATTCACAGTGGCTGGCAACTTCCCAAGGCAGAAGGGTGAAATTTGAATGAAATTTAGAGAATTATGCGAACCGGCGCAGAAAAATCATCCCAACGCCACAAGCTCATCGCATCCGGCAGAATTCGACGCTGGCGCCAATAAAGGTGAAAACGCCTTAATGATGATGATGGGTGAAATTGTGCTCGTGCCTCATTTCCCTAGCGTTGCAGGTCACTTTTTCCGCCGGAATGAGATGTTGGAACCTTTTTCTTTAATCGTTCGTTCTACTTTTCCTCACCGGGCGGCTATTGGCGCTCCGAGGCCTAGTATTGCACCTTTGAAAGCGGAAGAAGCGTACGAAGCTCGCCTGATTTTGACACCTCGCACAATCTTATCTGTGGGCCGCCCTTTTGAGGATGGTACGCCAACAGCCGCACCGATTTGTTGGCCTATTTCCATTTTCTACGGTGACCGCATTCGGGCCGCTACGGTGCGGCTAAATTACACAATCAAAGCAGCCGTTCCCAACGTGAACCGAGAGCCTAAAAACCGCTCGCAAGCAATTAGTCAAAATCGTTCTTCCTAAAGCGTTGGAGATCATTATCAGTAATTGATTAAAATATTTCCTCGCGCTCTTACGGCCTGATGTGTGGCCACACGCGCTACGTGAGTGGCGTACTTGCTTTCCATATCCAGTGCGTAGCGGCGTTTTGCAATGGCCTTGGGAAAAACCATTTAAGGAAGGGCTTTTGAACGTGGTTCCTACCGTGCGTTGGGACGACTCATCGTTACAAAAAGCTCCACAAATAAACCGATCAAACTCAAACAGGGCATGGAACCATCGGTTGACCAATCGATTTGGCGGTCGATAGTTGCGGCTAGCCTCGTTTGTATGACGTGCCTTGAGGTAGTGGATTTGCGTTCCGATCAGCTATCCATCGGCGGAACCATCGGGCTGGCAAATAAATCTGGTTTGAACAGTTTTCCAATGCATCCTCTATTGTTTTCCAACCCAAATGGGTATTCTTTTTCAGAGCTCCAGTTCCAGTTATCTAGTTTCCATTAGCTTCGGTAACGGTTATCTTATGGTATCGGTAAAAAAATGTGCTTGAACCATAATCGCCTCGATCGATCGGGTGATGGAATGTTGGAGCTCAACATTTTCACGATCGATTTTATCTTTTTCATGGATCGATTATCACAATCTCATGTAATGTAGTTTAAACGAGACCATGTAAAACGTTCGGTTTAGAAGTTAGAGCAAAGTAGAAACAAAAATCGAATTGCTCGACATAGAAAATTATTTTCCCGTATTGCGTTTATGAGAGGCAATCTTCCACACTTTTTAGTTCCACCAGTAATTCCCCACTAGCATTCGGTTGGGCTGACTCACTAGGGTCGGAATCGAAATTGAAACTTGTTTGATTTGAAGACTAACGATTTAAATTTGCATTTTCCTGATCTATCTTCATGGTGAGGGCCGGTGCCGCAGGCGCACGTATTGTGGTTCGATCGATTAGTCACGATCAGCGGCCCCTAGGGGGAAGTATCGGCAAAACGACTAGAGAGTAACAATCGTGCTGGGCTAGAAGGCGATCGGTGGGAACCTTTTACGGAAAGAAACTCTGCCTCTCCTTGTGCTGGATGAAAGTGCTTCACTTTCTTTCACCAAAGTTCGAGCTGCTCGAAAGTTGTAGGGCTTTTTGCTTAGTTTAACTGGGACACATGATGAACGAAGGAGAAGGAATCGTGGCCTTTTAGTGAAGTCGTGCTCGGATTGGTTTTAATTATAGCCTTCCGAAACTTTTACGCGGAAGCAGTGGAAGTTGAAGTACCATAGACAGTCGCGATCTCATAGTTTAAGAGGTTATGCGAAGCTAAACATAAATCCCGTACCTGCTGACGTTACTTCACCGTTCGGCCATCGAAGGAAGCAGGCAGTCAGTGCACGGCTCGGATTTGCTCCGTTCGCACCTTCATCGTCGATTAAGTTCAAAAGAAATCATAATGGCCTAAAGAGCTACCGGGAGCGGACGCAGGCGGAAGAAATGTCGTTAATGGCCGTAGATTATGCTCTTTTTGAGCGAGAAAAGGAAAGTTTGTGCCGTGACCGATTCTCCACGGCAACTGGGTACGGTTGTTTTTGCGTCGGAAACAATTTCTTCCTCATCTACTGGTCGTCCTAATCGATCGGAAGTAAATTTCGTTTGATGTACTTCTGAGCACCACGAGAACTTCTACAATCAGAAGAAACTAACGCTTGCGACGCGTCGTAATCAGTGTGAACTGTAATTAGAACTGAAGACGGTACTGTGAAACATGATGTATTAGCGAACACATTTTGTTTTGGTGAGTATTCTATTGCATCAGAGTACGGTGTGTCTCAGCTGTTTACCGAACGGAAAAGCCGCTCAGGCGGGTTCTTTGATTTTGATAGAACGTCTCGTAGAATCAAAAAGATCGTAAATTGTCGATTCTATGTTGTTTAGTGCAATCGGAACGTTTTTAGTTAACAGATGTGTGTTTCTTCCAGCAAATGAACAAACAAAAGCTAAACCAAAGAAATGAGCCATGCAGCGATAATCAAGGTCATTGCTAATTTAGAAAGATTACACGTCAAACAGGCACTGAAAATTATTTTAACTGTATAATCAAGAGTAAGTCGACGTCAAGACGGGATTGCTTTCATTGATAACCTCAAAACTGATACACTTACTGCATTTTGGAAGATGGATGGAAAATGGGAATAATCAGTCATTTAGCTCATTGACCACATTCCCAAGAATGTTCTCATTGCCTCTTTTTGCTATGGCTGAGAATTGAGCAAAGTTTCGATCCTCACTTTGCATATCGCTGTTTTTTGGTACCGAAGAGAAGATGATACATTTTTCCATTAAATTTAAAGCTCTCCAGCGCCAGGTGCGGTGGCATATGTTTGTCTCTCTTTCCTCATTTGCGCAAGGACGTTTGTCTTTGGCAACGGCGGAGTTCATCGAGCTGCGAGGAATCGATCGTAAGGAATTGGGATGATTTATTTAATTGGCGCAACGACTCGGTTCAGTAACTGTGTTCTCAATAAGTTATTATCGACATCCGCCCGCTCTGATGTGAGACAAATACCATCGAAAAAGTGACATTGGCTCGTCACCGAAACAAGTGAACCACAACCGATTGGTAAAAAGAAAATGCGTCTTGAAAACGAAGGGCAGCAAAAGTCGCTCGCCATTTTCCAGCAAAGCACCACTTTCGTTCCACTTGACTAGCGTTATTAACACGCTCCAGAAGAGCCCGGCCGGGTGGGGCATTGTCTTAAAGAAGCTACTTTCTCATTAACTTTGGGACGAGTTTGCTTGCGCTCGTGCGCCCATACGGTATGCGACACAAGAGAGCACTCTGAGATGTTTTTCCAGTTCCACTGTCGTAAATTTTCATTACCATTCAACTACCACGGTGCTTGTGGCAAACGGCAACATGCTGCGACTGCTTGCAAGAACCGGACTCCCTTTTGGTTTGGGAAGGTCCCCAAGGAAATTAGGAGTTATTCGTTCGGTCATTCCGACACAATGAAGAAAATGGTAAAAAAGGTAATAACGAGCACAGGGGTTGGTTCACAGGACCTTATCTAAAGGGCGCTACTTCCTTGAAATGACGGTTCGAGGAATCGATACGTGATGATGCGTGCAATATTGGATGGTCGATCATATTCCCGGTTGCACCATATGGGAAGTGAACAGTTGTTATGTTCTTTTTTAAGATGAACTTCTTGCAAGGGTTATAAAAGGCACATCTGTATAGAGAAGTGTATTTTTTCACAAAGCACCGATTGTCTTATGAAATAATGGAAATGCGCTAGCAATTTCATTCGCCTGCATCCTGTACTTTCCTTGTTGGGTAAATTAATGTAGGCCCAGTTACTCAATTACGCTGTTGCGCTTTCTAATGCCGCATAATGCACCGGCTGACTGCCTGCTGTCTATCCATACGGTCCTAATGATGATTAAGCTACGTCCTGCAGACAATGCGACATCCGCCGATGGTCGTTCAAACGAGGGATGGAAATGTGGATCACCGACGGTGCATTTGCACCGCGTGCAGTTGCACGCCGTTGCACTTTTGTCATGCGGCGACTCACCGAGAGTTACTTTCGGGCGCACTTTGACGAGTCGTTTGCTCTGAGCGTGCGCACGACAAAAGGGCAGCGGACGAAGCTGACTCATTTTTCACGCCATGTTGGGTGTGAATGGGCGAATGAGCGGACAATTTTATAGATTTTCGCGTCATCGTTCGTTTTGCGTGCAGCAGATATATCGCATCGGAGTATGTTTGCTGATCTGGGAAAGAGATTTGTCATTTTTTTCCCCACCGTAACATTTGTTTCGTTCTCGCGTTCATGTTTGAGGGCGCACGGAGAAAAGAGAACGAACGCGAGTAATTGTAATTGGATGCGACGCTTGCACACTCGAGCGCAACGATCGAGTTTTACGATTGCGACACAAACGTTAGCCGTTTCCCTTGCGAATTGCACTTTCTACAATGCAGCATCCGGTGCATTATAAAAAATCACCTTCATCGTAGCTTTCCGTTCTTACCCCAAGCGAGGCGAGATCCACAGCGCACTGGGAGTAATAAAATTTCAGATAATTCATAGACCACATGGGGCGAGCGCGAATTGACGCGCCGCTGACACCGATGACAGGAAACGTTTAGCCCCTCGGATTGTCAGTCAACCTCGGTTGGGCTAGCGCTGAAGCTCACACAAAACGGTGCGAGAACGGTGCAGAGGCCCAAAAAAAAGGAAATCAGCCACAGATGCAGGGCAACACACCCCCTGAGGGCGGAACACACGCGCGCACACACACACACACACACACCAGTTCGCCCCGGGGTGGAAATCTTCTCGCCGGGGGGTGCGTTGATAGTGTTTTCGCTGTTGATCAGCCTGCCCCGGGGCGGACATGCGTGTGGAAGCGCCCTGGCAAGGGCGGATGGAACGGAAGGCAGGTGTCGCCGTAGGGGTCTGAAAAAAGACACTATGCTACACGATTAGCATGGCTTTCTTCCGCTGGTCGGCAAAAGCGCAACGAATGGTTACCATAATTCCCCATCGGGACCGTTGGCTTTTCTTCATTTTCACGGCGGCGTGAGAACCCAGCGTTGGGGGTGAGTTTGATGGGGATGCCCTCCATTTTGGTGGCCGTGAAAATCAGAATGGCTAGTGGAAGCTTCCAAACGACGAGAACGTAGGTAAATAAAAATTAATTTGTTTACTACAATCCACCACCACGGTACGGTTAATTCAGGAATGGCATTGCTTTATTGCGGCGATGAACTGAATACGAATTTTTCCACTTTTTTGCCTTCCGCTGGCCCAGATAAATAATTTTTCACTGAAAACAGAAAGAATGCCGGACATGGAATGGAGAAGGGATTTATTAATAATGTACCTTGTTGCATGCACCATACCGCTCAGCGCGTGTTGTTTAATTACGTTGATGTGGTTTCTTTGTGTGACACTTCATTTTGTTTCCTCTTCCCATGATATGCAACCAATAAGTACGGACGAATTGTACAGCATACAGCTTTTTTTTGAACGCAAATGACTAGGTAGCCGGGGTTTTATGCACTTCCAACATCAAACGGCCCATGGGATGTGTTTGCCCAGATGATGTCCAGCGATGTGAATTCACACAGCTCCCTCAATCGCAGCATTAGATGGAACGAGAATCGTTCTGGCAAGTGACTCGTTCTGTTGTTTGAGTAAGCAAATGCTAAAGTTTGAGTTGAAAATAAACTCGAAAACTTTTCGAATCAACTCTCTGGCACGGCTCCGGTCAACATCTCACTGCTGGTGGAACACTTCTGGCGTTATGATGTTAGGCGTGAAATTAGCGCTGGAACCGGTTGCCAACAGGACAGTATGATGATGGTAAAACTTGCTCTGTTTCGGTGCAAGCGCCGTGGCCGGTGGCCTTGAAGTCCGGGAGTTGTTGAAGAGAATCTTCTCATGTTACTTTAACGATGTCCCACCTGAACAATTGGACAACGAAATCCAGTTGCATTGCGACGCAATTGTTCTGTACCGTTTCGTGTTTGCCAGTCGTAAGCGCCTTACTGCTACACACTAATGTCGCAAAAGGATTCGTGTTAATGGCAATAATAATGGAAGAGCTACCTTTCGTGCTTCTGGGTTGTGTGCTCTAAGGATACTCAACGCTTTGATATGTTTCGCGTTTAATATGTCAGGCGAACCTTTGCAAGCTGGCGAAATCACTGCAGTAGCTGGAGCGACCCAACCCAAAATGGATTGCGGTGCAAAGCGAAACACCGTGTTGCTGCGTGACCGTGACCAACCTTGCCCTAGTCTACTCCCGATGACATTGTT
Organism: Anopheles nili; assembly: GCF_943737925.1. Lineage (NCBI taxonomy): Eukaryota > Metazoa > Arthropoda > Insecta > Diptera > Culicidae > Anopheles > Anopheles nili. The sequence continues at coordinate 1,142,599 of NC_071292.1, forward strand.
CCAACGGACGACAGAACATCGTCAGGTTTCGGGTCAAATTGGCTATTGAACATGCCACAAGTACATCGCACGTCGTCGTTGAGAGCGCAAAAGAGATGCGTGCATCGGTGCATGGGTCGACCGCTGTGTAACGATGCACCGGGCTCGTTGCATGCACCACACATCAGATTGCATTTGCCAACGTTAACGAAGTGCGGGATGTACAAAATGGAACGTAGAGCCCTTTTCGTTACGCATCGTCCCCCAGCGCTTTCCCGAGTCGCCTGTTCCCTTGAGGCCCATTTTCGAAACGCTTCCATCCAACCGTTTTGCGTTGTCTTGTGTGACCGCTTCCTTCACTGCCAGGAAACACAACTGTCATAAATGGATGTAAAATTGACACGTGCTTGCGTAAGAACCATGTTGGTTGGTCCGCTACGCTCGATACATCATCGTTCGTCCTGGTTCGGTCCTCTTGCAGTTGCGCTGGTCCCTGGGCGTGCTCTTTTATTCCTTTCTTTTTCCCTCGATAGAGTTCCGCTAACGGTTTGAAAAATGTATGAACTAACAAAAGTGGACGGTGGTACCACAACGAAACTATCTGATTGTTTCTTGAATGTTTTCTGATTTTATGAATTTTAGATGCCCAGTGTAGCAGGAAAAGTTTGCATGATTTTCACCTGAATTCCATCTCGCCTCACTGCGAAGTCAATTGCGAATACCTGCGATACAGCAAAGAGCAACGATGAAATTGAAATAACTCTGAAGTAGGTCATGTTTGAATCGCAGCCAGATGTCATTCGCTGCAGCACGCGCCACCAGAGAATGGGGGAAAACCCGTGCCAGAATGAATGACGAGGAAGTACACAATTTTATGCTTGTTGTCGCCAACGACCCTACCGTGACGTCGAATAGTCGTGTGCCATTGACCGGCTTGTTTTCCGACGTTCTGCTTTTTTTTACCGCGCACCTCTTCACTGTAGATTGATTTGGGTTTTCCAGCAGCTCTGTGAACCGGTGAAAATTAAAAACTGGATGTAAAGTTTGATTGATTACGGAATTCGTTAAAGTTGAATCAATCTCAATTGTTTTTTGCTTTTTTTTTATCGTCGCCCTGACTCCCGGGTGCAAGTATGCTGTCCCCTACGCCTGGCTCAGCTCCAGGACGCTTGAGTGATATGACGAATTTGATTTTAATATCACACCCATTGTTCGGGTGCGACGAGGATCGTTCCGTCGCGCCTCCACCGCCAAGCGTTCACCCCTTTCGAGCATTGGATGTCCTTCTCTTCCTTCCGGTCGCTTCCGTGCGGTCCGGTGACAACCCATGCGGATGATGAGCTTGCGTCATACCGAGCATAAACAGGCTCGCTTATGCTGTGCTCCCTCTGCACTGTGCCGTTGCACATTGCACGTCCCTCCGCTGCGCTTCTGGACGGGAAGTGCATCGACAAATCGAAGGCACACGCCCGTCGGTTTGTATCCTTTTCCCCGTGCCTCTTCAGCTTGCCTGAAGACGACCGCCAGCATGGCAGGGGTTGGCATTGGTTGTCGGGTGTATGGTTTCATATGCAAATGAATGTCTATTGTGCTGGGGACACGCGGCGACGCTGCAGCATCGGTCCACGGTGTACTCGGCGGGGCTGATGTGACGGTTTTATGTCGCTCATTATTTCATTAAGAGGCCGCGCATAATTTAATGTACCAAATATCACACCGCAAGCCGCCGTGTCAATGGGACGAGCAGCTTGTCTAGCGTGTATACGTGTATGTCAATAGAACATAGAAATCATTATCAACGGTCGATTCCGGACGGTATTCTTTTCAGCTTGTATCTTGTCGCGCGCGCGTGGCAAAAAAGGGCTATGATTGGGGAAACCACCAACCATTAGACTTGCTCGACCATGAGGAGACTCAGTTATGGTCAAGGAGTGTCTAGGATATGCGGCAAGGACCCAACCTTAATCGATCAGAACAATACCCAGTTTTTGGTGGTCATATCGACTGGAACATGAAAATATTTGTCACAATTCGTTTAACCGTAACAGAGGAGTTTGTTCGTTCCGCGCACATGGAGAGCAGATGGGTTAGATTGAACCTCGCTAAGCGAATTTTTCATTTCACCCTGTTTCAATGTCATTAATCTTCTGCCTCGGGATGCAGACAGATTCGCGACAAATGATTTTGTCGACCGTGGAGCTTGAAGGTTGGGTGGTGGCGTCATTTTACACAAAAAAGGTGAGTGTTAAAATGAAAGAGCGCTCATTAATCATTGGAGTGCTAATTTAAAATATTTTCGAAAAGTGTTACTTGTCGAATGTGATTAAACCTCCGCCAGGGAGACGACAGTGGGAATGTGCAGAATGTTTGGGGTGAAAATGGTGCTAATTCAATTCTCTTTGATGCACATTGTATAATTATCATTTTCTTTTCATCTGGTATAGCTTGAATGCTTTCTAGGAAGTGCGTTGAACATGAAAAACTACTGTTTGTGTGCAAAAATAATGTGCTCTGTTTGATTTCAAAGACATGGTTTAGGAACATCAAATATAGCTGTTGGCCGAATCGAGTGCCTTGATATTGGATCATTGGTGCTATCAGCGAATTAACGTTGTACGATAAACGTAATGTTTCAGATTTCAATTTCCGCATCACTGAAATGGATCATTAAAGTGCACGGTTGGCCGAAATATTATCCATCGGATTCGTAATTGGCCGGTGATGTATATTGCGATTGAATTCATTTGCGATTATGAAATCATACGGATCGCTCAGATCATACGGATCAGAAAGCAAGCCGGCACAGACAAATGCAGCCGATGACCGGTAAATGCGTGATGGCACGTCTTCCTTTCGGATTCCGTTTTCTGACTGGTAAAGGCGCAAAACGAAGCGTTTCCGCTGCCGCCTGGCGTACGCTCGACCGCTCGAGTCTCATGAGTCCACGGGCTGGATGTGAAGGAAGAATCTATCGAGCAATCAAATCAATTTTCAATCCCTTACCGCGCGACTCAGCTCGCAGGCGAGAATCTTCATCGGAGCGCTAGATCTGTGCATCCGTACAAGCGTACGGACGTCGATTGCGTAGATTGAGTCGTTGTGGACCTGATCGGATAGCAGGCCAACATACAACGAGTGGAATCTGCCAGACACATTCAATTGCTTTTCCAATTACATTTGTCCAGCCCTAGCCGGCATTGGCTCGGTGCAGCCGGGCCGGGTCGAACAGAGTTGTCGTACGGATTCCATAACGAAGGGATACGGATTATTTAAAATATGGAACAGAAATTAAATGATTCCTAACAAACGCCACCCTTTGGACCGGGGCAGAATCTCGCTTGGTCATTGCGTACCATCGAGGACGTGCTCCATACGGCTCGGATTAATGCTGAGCTTGCCGGTGGAAATGTGGGTCATCTTTCTTCCACTTGGTGTCTGGTGTCTCTTCGGTCGATTAGAGACCTGGCCAACACACAAGTGTCGACCGTGTAGCTACTGCAGCCGAGTTGGAATTAAGGCCTTTACATCAATCAAGGCTAGGATTGAGTCTGCCGGCTCGGAACATGTCTCATTCCGGAAGGTTTTTTTTGCAAAGGATATCAGGTGTTTCTACCTTGGTGTGTACCTTGCTTTGGATCAGCGCCCGAGGTGCGACCATCGCTCACTTGACTCGCCGGGACGACGGAAATAGATTACGGAGATGGATTAGTGTTGATTGAATCGTAGAAGTGCAAATTTTATTTTAAATCTTCGTCGATTGAAGTAGCAAAAGTACTCAACTGAGTTACGTCCGATGGCGGGAAATATCGATGACCTTCTGAGGTGTAGCTAAGCAATTGACTTGCGCCAATATTGGTTCAATGCTCTTTGATTGAAGGTTTCTACTGCTCTCGGTTGAATCGTAGGTCGCAAACAGAAATTTCGAGCTTCTGCGTTACTTTTGAAAATTGCTCCGATGCAGTTATTGGAGCCGTGTTCGCTTTTGCACCATAATTTGTTTGGTAATTTCTGATCTTAACTAAGTAACGAGGTGATGTTGGGCCGTTAATTGTGGCTTCAACCAGGAACGTGCTGTTTTTGGTGTACTCCGGGAACGAAAGTGTCGAACGGATGTCGTGTGGCGCGAGAAGGAAGTCTTCCAAATCATGAACGATACGTCCAAAGCGATATTTCCTGAAGCAATTTTCCGCGCGCTGCCAAACGCGAGCTTTCCTTCTTCCACGCGATGGTGCTGCGCGATAAATTTCGTTTCGCAGAGTGAAAAGGCAACCCCAGCGGCATGCAGCGTATGTATGTGAAAGTCGTTCGCCAGGCCGATTACGTGTGTCTGTAATTAGCCATATTAGCAATGCAGCAGCAAACAACGGAAACCTTTTATTACTTCCACATGGGCGTGTGTGTGTGAGCTGAATCGGTGCTGGGTGCGTTATGCTTCGTATTGCTGCATTAATCGAGGTGTAGTAGCTATGGGCATCACCAAACTCAGCAAGACACTCGCGAAAAATAGCACGTTACAATAATAGTCAATTAAACGATGGCTGAATGCTCCACTATCCTTTCCAATAAAGCTTGACTCGCACACCCATCAAACTCGCTCGAGTTGTCTATCGTTGGCCAGTGTATCGATGCTGAAATGCTTTATTGTGTGGTACGACCTGGTTTGGATTCAGCTCGGGGAGGAATACTGCACCGGGGAATGCAAATATGCGTGAGTTTTTGCATATAATAGTAAATCGATTTGAATACGGAGCTTGTGTCGATCAATGAAGGATGGATTTGGGTTGGAAAATAATTCCTACCGCCTCATTTGTTCCCTTTGACTACAGATTTGATCCGCATTCTTCCGCTTAGCTGAGCAAATGTGTCAATTTTATAAGCAACGGAATGTTTTCGTGATCGAGGAACTTTCGTTTATCTGCTAGGGAAGTCAAATTGGAGAGATTACCTATTAGAACGAACAATCGATTACTTATGTATTCCAAAGCTGCACAGACTGCGGCTATGACAAGGGAAGTCAAAGCCCAGATTTTCCACAATGGAGTTGGAAAAGAATGCAAACAATGGTATATCAGCACCATACACACAGCTCGAGCTATCGGGCAGTTACGGCGTTGAAACTCTCAGTGTCCGAGAATAGGTCTGGCACGGAGAGTGTAAAGCAGCATTTGAAAGAAAAAGTATCACCTCCAGCACAAACGCGTCTGTGAAGGGCTATTAGAGGGTCTAGGGTGGCATTTGGCGACAGTCGCGATTCGTACAAGCAGCAAATGGTACCGAACCAAGACAACAAGTGGGGGCGTGGTAGATCGCAATTCATTGAATGCACTTATTGCACCCGGCTGCATTTGAAGCCGATGACGGCGAGAGGCCAATGGTGATGAAGTAGAATTTTAATTAACTTTGATTATTGTTGTTGGCCGACATGGCAAAAAAGTCTCACTCACGCTTGGGTCCGCCTAGCGTTGCCTTAAGCAAAGGAAGCCAATCGAGGCAGTCGTGGTGCAGCGGCGGTTGAATTTTATTGCATTCATAAAATAGTGTAAATTACTTTTGAAAGTAAATTCGACGAGCCGTAGAATGCACAAGCTTAGCTTTGTACGCGCACTAACTATAAGCAATTTCATTGATTTTTTAGTCACTAGAGTGAATCAAGAAGTATTGACACGTTCATATCAAGAGAATTAGAGCTTTCAATAACTTTATCGAAACTTCGTTGCAAAAAGTTTCAAACATCATTCTACCCAACTGTGGGTAAATAGGACCAAACGCCAATCGAAAACCAACATACTTATCTAACTTCGTCTGCTTCCTCGTTATCCGTTCACTTCAGTTGAAAACTTTTGACGAACTTGAACAGCAATGTTTATTTGGTTGAGCAGCACGTCGTTTTTACCACTACGTTTCGATCTGTGATCGAGTTCTTCGAAACCTCATTGAGTGTGCTCCGTATGTAGGATAGCAAAAAAAGTTTTCCTCCAAATCTAATTATCGAGATTTGTCTTAATGTTCGCTTCACCATATTTTTTGTTCTGAGACGTGCAGCATCCATTCAGAAACGTAACCATGTGCACCATTTATCTTTGTCGGGAGCTGTTCGTATTCGATGAACCATTCCTGGCACATGACAATCTCCTTCGGGGGGTCAATCGATCGATACGAAGTGTGACACGGCATGACGAAGAACCGTACTTGAATCGCTGAAGAAATGTGCTCATGAAACGAAGTGTTTCGCCAGAACAGCAAACACACACGCCCATCGGAACCGGTGAGTTGTTCGGTAAGTATCAATTACCGTAACAGTTGTGTTCAGGATATAGCCAATATTGAACTCGAAATCCAACAGAATATAAAGATGGAGCTTGTTTGTCGGAGATGCTTATCCGCGTATGCATTCTTGAGGTGATTTATCGATTCCAGTCACACCAAGGTTACCAGAATGTTAAAAAGTTTAGGTCACAAACTAAATGGCGCTTCTCCTAATAGTCCGGAAATTTATGAGTAAATTATATTGATGCACACTGTCGCCATTATTTTCACTCATTATGAAAAATGTACCGATTAAGAGATGAGGGAGCTCATCACCAGTACATTGCAAATACAATTGTTGCTAGGCTCGTTTGTGAATCGACGCAAAATAATCCGAACAATTGATTGTCGCTCGATGATAAAGCAGATTTGCGAACTTCCCGGGCGGGTCGAGGGCGCAACGCGTTAAGGAAATTGGCAGAAAAGCAGAATTGCACCCTAGTTGGGTATGTGTCGCGAAAAAAGCGAAGGGCATTTTTCCCTCCACATCCGGCACCAGCATGTTACCCTTGTCATGCGTTATCCTTCCGTTTATTGATCGATCACCATCGATACATGCAGATATTGATAATTATCGCCCGTTTGTATGCATTTGGGAGGGAACGTATTTGAAAATTCACCCATATGATGAGCAGTGCATTTTGGTTTTATTTTTTTAAGGTTATTTTGCCAGGGGTAATTTTGCGTATGCAAAAAGCAGATGAATATCTGATAAATGGCGATGAAAGAGAAAGAGTGTGTGGAAGCTTAATGGGCAAACACATGAAATTCACATGATGCCTTCAGGTTTTCCCGAGGGCTCGCCAAAACGAGATAAATCAATTATCTGCAACATCCCATCAGTTGTCGACTGCCGATAGAAAGAAACCACGCACGCTCGGGCTCGGTACGATATCATCAGAATGATGCCTGTTCTGACCCAACCAACATTTTATCGTGATCCAAATTACCAGCCAAGGGTTCAAACAAAACCATGTACGACGTACTTGTCCACGCTTTAGTAGAGCGATATTTTCACGATAAATTCGGCGGTTTTTCTAAGCATCCTTGTGGTGATTGTGACAAGCTGCGACATCCAAAGCGATTCAGTCGGCTATTCGAAGCTACCAGGGATGTTATTCATTTATGGAAATTAAACAAAGAAGTTCGTAGTTTTTGATTCAACTGAAATTCCTTAACCAAGAAGAAACATGCTTGAATGCATTACTGACGGTCCCTTTCTGGCGCTCAAAGAAATGATGATCGGAAGTGGTTAATGGAAGCGGTTAGCAAAATGAAACCGACAACACTGATCCGCATGAAGTGCGAACTTGTCCAATAAGCCCTGCATTAAACGATAGCAAACAAGCGAAAAAAAAAGTACATGTTCACAAATCACGATATCGCGTGCGCGCGTGTGGTAGGACCTACATGAAACCGCGCGATTTGCCTCGATATCGCATCTCAAGATAAACGGTTCTCAGTGACCACGGTGCAAAAAAGGGTAAGCGGACTCGCGTTGAGGGAAACAAATGTTAATGCTGGGATTAAAACATTGTTTCCCGTGTTCGGTACAAGGGGCTCGGGGAGATGCTCACGTTAAACAAGTTGTAATTGAATTAAAATAGTACACCGTTGCACGCGTCTGGAACACATAACAGCCGCCAAAGGGTGTTAGTTCCGCGCCGCCATTCCGGCGGGGTCCGATCATGCTTGAACAATGAAATATTCATGCTGAGGAAAAAATGGAACAACATCGGACGCTGTGCCTTTGGGTAGAGGCAAGAAATGTGAAGAAATGCGATGCAATTACGTTAGGCGTGATAAAATACGGTAGTCCGTTGAAGGTGTGCCTTGCTTGGCTACCGTCTGGTGTGGGTGATTTTTTCATGCTACCTTTCAAAGGGCTAGCAATTAGTCACGTGTTTTGATGGAGTTTTCTGTTTTCTTCGAACGTGGCGTTCGTACTTCAGCCGACGAATGGAGCTACCGGTAGACGGGCCTGTGGGTCTGTGCAGTTTGACACACGGACAGGGGTCGACCTTTCGGAGGATATTGTGACGACTCCATGTGCACCCGGTGACTGCATTCCGGAATTTTTGCCTGAGCAAACGCAATTGGAGCGGAAAATTTGCCTCGTGAAACTTTAACTCAATGGGAAAACTTGACCGATGTGGAAATACACGGTCTGGGTTGGGTGGCCGCCACAAAGGAAAAATTTCTTGATCAATATTGACCCAAGAGAGCCCAAGCCGAGCGTCCGTGGCATGGAAATCTCGATAGAACTCATGTTTGCATGTACCGTGCAATTCTGCTTTGGGTTGCAGAACGAAGCTACAACGCGTCGGTGGCATTGACGGTGATCATTGGTTGGATTTTGCTGTTAAGGGTTTGCTTTTATTTTTTTACACTTCCTTTGCTTCCTAGCTAGTGAGTAACATCCTTCAGTAGGACAAGTTAGGTTCAGTTGGTAAATCGAGGTGTGTTTAACTTTGCACGCAGCCAATTTGCTGCATGTAGATTCGATTGAAATCGAACTGCAAGTAGGTAAGGAAATGTATACTATTTCCTTGACTGAAATGTTTACAGATTATTTATTAAGTATGATACAACAGACGAATGAGCTCGACAATACTTTTAGTTTTTTTTTTCAAGTGTACTTTATTCATTCTCCATTCTTAAACATTTCCCCAAGGACCTCCCTGTGCATTGAATGCAATTCGAAATCTCTTCAATGTTCAATACTCAATGTTTTGCAGTCATATTTATTCCCGCTCGAAGCTCAGCATGTCTTCGGTGAAAATCGTGCACTAGACCAAAAATCTTCTGTAAATATAGTTGCGCATGAGAATGCAATCATACTTTTATTTTTGCGGTTAGACGTTTGCACAGGATGTATCCCGTCTGCTGCAGGAGGTATATCCGGCTCATGTTAGCTCCTTTCAGCCCTTCAGAGCTCACGCCGAGTCGTTACGAGCTTCTCACAGTATGAGGGATGGACACTCGACAATAATCAGAGCCATTATGAAAAAAAGTGTTGAAACGAACTACTCGGGGCTCGTTCGTCAGTTGAAAATTTCGTTTGGCCACTTGACGTCCTACGGTGACTCGTTTCTATGGATGAAATACACGACCGAGCGCCGACATAATGTTGTTAAATATTTATGACAAGGAGAACCCCTTTCGTTTCCATCGAATTAGCCAACTGTAGCATCCGCGAAGGATCGTCAAATAGAGGCGCGCAACCGTCAGAATGGGCTACATTCACAGCATAATTTTTGAAGGCGTTGCCGTGCAAAATAACGACCAACATGCAAATATGCGTCCGGTGTTCCGAGTAGACAGAAGAAAATCACATGTCATCAAACTTGTGCGTACAATATTGCTGTTTTGTCGGAGCATTCGATCGTTACCACAGTAGGTCATGCTCGGATTTCTCAAAACTTCGTACCGGTCTTCCGCGCCAGGATGGTTTAGTGAGTTAATATGCTTCTTCTTCCGGTGAGAATGGGATGACAAAAATGTATCACCGACCCGTACATCTATGGGCTTTCAATCCGGCTCCAGAGCTGGAACGGGACTACACCGGAAGCACCTAAAATTTGCATATCAGACTTGGCTAATCTTGGGATTCCACCGTTGGTTTGCATTCCTTTTCTTGCATTCCCCCAGGATTTTCATGAGCGAGGAAATCTTCCTCGCCGGCGACCCATGCAGCGGTCGGTGAGATACTTCCGATGAGAGGAGAACGAAAGCGCACATCCTTGTTTTTGATCCTCGGAATCCGGAGAACGGCCGGGCAAGACCAACCAAAGAACCTTTGAATAATTTAAATCCCTCTTTAACCGCACCGACGCCGGCGAGTGTGGAATTGAAATCTTGAACATGGGAAGAAGTGGGCCAGCAGTTCTTGCGTCCCAAGCACCGCAGAAACGGGGCGGAAACAGGTGATGTTATCAAGCGGCGAATGTCGACACAGAGGACTAAGGTGGAAAATCAGCAATCTATGTGTGCGGACTGGGAATAATGCTTTCATAATGCTCCCATTTTTCAAATCCCGTGTCCAATGTTTCTTTAACTAGGTACCACTTTGCCGACGGCATTCGGGGAACGCAGGGGCGCAAAGCACTTTCTGTTGTTGAATGATCCTTGAAAGCAAGGAAATCTTTGCCATTTTTGGTAACAATATCATGCTAAAAGCAATATTTACGTTAATGAATGTAATTATGATGGACTGGTATGGTAACGATGATGCTTTTTTGTGATGTTGCTTGGAAGAACATATTTTGATGGAAAGGTTTAGGGATAGTCTTGAATAACTTGTGAGTCGACCTATTTGTAGTCAATTTGAATCCAAATTCAACAAAGTGTTGCCCACAGTTTTTGAAGCATGTTCGAAGTCGAAGCAAAGCTGCTGATGTAAGAAGGAATGGAATCGTGTAAAAATAATATCATTTTGGGGTCTTTAAATGCTTTAGGAAGAAAAACGGCTCTGTAACCCATTCATCCGGCGCGTTTTACGATCATCGATAAATTTAATGTCGTCTCCTTGCGCCAATATGGCTGGAGCATTATTATGGAGTAGATACGCCAGTGAATCGTTGATGGCCGTGGAATTTTCTCGGTAAAGGGAATAAGTAGCCAGCAACGACGATAAAACAGGGGCTTCTTATTGGATCGGGATTTATATCGCAATGATTGAGCGAACGTGATCGCCGCGCGTCGGGCGCAATTGATGCGCAATCCTGACGCAACACAATAACTCCTCCAAGACGCCGTCGCCATCAACGGTGCTCGGTGGCTATAAAATCGAATCGAATAATGCGTTTTTCCGATGCCGAGGTATAGCTCTAACCAATCTGTCTTGTGCAAGATGCCCATCCGGCGGAACGACGTCGGTGTCTTCGTTTCGATTTTCGTTTCGTTTTCGTCCAAATTTCGAATACCGATCGAACGCAACTAATTGGCGGTACTTTAAAGCTTCGCGCATGCAGCAAACACCCATCGAATTATATATGCTATCTATCAGTTATAATTTTATGTTCTACTAGAAGAGGTGTCCACGAACCAAATCGAGCGTGGATTGACCAGGTTGTATATGCGGGGAAAAGCAAATAAATCACACGTAACGTCGCAGTATTTCCTTCATCGAGGGCGTTTGAGTGCAGGCAGTCTAACTGTTTGTACCTTCTACTTCTGGATGGTTTGCCATCGAATCCGCTTCCAATGTTGTTGCACTTTAAGAAGGCGTTAATGAATCAGTGTCCTTAAAACTCATTTTATCTAGCTTCTGTTTGTTAGTCGTATGATTACTCATGGCATGATTTATCGCTTTTATAGAGCCCATAGATTCGTTAGAAATGTAATAATAGGCCGTTACATCATGGTGCTCGCATTGCCCGTTCTTAGTAGCCAACAATCATAACTCGGAGTAATCAGCTTATCCTTCACAAACAATTGTGCACAACAAAATCAAACCGTTGGAAACCTAGAGGCGTCAACCGAGCAAAAGAAGCAAAAGGAGTAGACCTAAAGAAGGAGTAACGTTATCAATTCGCTTGAGGCTCCAGATTGTGTATTACGTCAATCTTGACAGCATCCAAACATTGAACGCGTGTGAGCAGTGTACTTACGATTCCATTTCGATTATGTTCGTGGCAAAAGGCAATCGACTGGAAGGCAGAGGTAGACGGAACGAGAGGACATGATTTCATTCATATTTGCTTGTCAACGAAACGGACCGTCGAGTGTCGAGCTGATGAAGGGGACTAGAAGCGTGAATCAGAAATCAAGAAATATCTGGCCTTTTAAAGTCGCCGCAACTTTCATCACACTCGTACACTTGAGGCTCTCGTTGCGCACTCTAGCTCGTGCGCGGTAGGGCGATTACCCAAATTAGATCCCAGCCAACCGATACGACGCATGCTAACGCTCCTTCAACAGTAGCTGGTGGCTGAAGGGCGGTCACGACGGTGTTAAATTTAATGTCAGCTACGGCTCCAAACGACAGACAACAATGTTTTCGATTGTTCTTGGGGCGGAGGTTTTTATATGCTGTTTTTCGGCGTGTGGAACAGTCGCAGCATCGATTTCCGCCCGAAAAATGGCTGTTACGCTGTTGCAGTGCAAGATGGTTTTGTGGCGCGTTCACGGTTGAACTTTCAAGGTTTCGCCGAATTCTTCATTGCACGAATGTGAATGTCATACGCTTGGGGACCGAATCGAACAGAAGGCGTCATTGTGCTTCAGAAGGCTGCGTTTAACATCACTCGGTTGCTTCCAATACGATTACAAAAAGTGAATTTTTCTTATACTTGCGTGTTGTTATGGTCTCGTACCGTCTGCTAAAGTTTCAATAAAATATCTGTCTGCTCGGAAGAGCCACTTTTACAATGTTTAATTTTTTATAAATTTATGTTTTCAATTTCGACAGAGAAACAAATCAACGGGTTCGTCCTTTTTGCACTGCAAATAGATACTCGTGTATTGCTATCCATGTAAGAGTCGTGTCAAACAAATCCATCCCTGGCAAAATCCTCCACCCCGGCTAAACGAAAGGTTTATCAATTTTACCGACCCACAAATCGTAGGTCTTTTCCGTACCGTGCTCGGTATCGTGCCGGGAAAAAGGGGTTCAAATCCTGTACTGATTCGCCACATCAATCTGCCCCATTTGTCACGTTACAGGATCGCACGATCGGTAACTTTCCTCGACCCCTAGCCATGTGCCAATTCATTTGTTTACTCCAGTTATGATTGATATTCGCTTCCACCCATCCTTCCGGCCATCAAATCCGCTCGCATGTTCCATTTTTCATGCCGTTAACGATTTGCACGTGTAGAAAACGGATTGCCGTCACTTTCGGTTCCGGTATACGTTCCTGTTTCCTTCTTCCGGATGCTGATGTAATCCCTGGTGTGTGTGTTTTTTTGCTGTCTGGTCGAATGCTAAATCGGGTAATAGCGGTAGTGAACCATCGCCGTCGTATGCAAAAAAGTGCACGTATGAAACTCTCAACGGTTGTCTTCAGCGGGTCGTTTTTGTACCACTTTCGCTCCGTGTGTCGTTTTCTCGCTTGCTCTGTCGGATAACCTCAACATGTTCGCCCTGCCTCGCAAAATCCTGCTCAATCCAATCCACTCTAATGCACTTAGCAATGTGTCAATGGCATTGTTTGGCAGCTTCGGTTTGAATTTATGCAAATTTCGAACCCCATCATCACCCGATTAAAGTAGGGCTGGTTTTCGATTTGCGTACGATGGCTTTCGATTGACGCGGCTTGTCGCGTTTTTTCGCTGGTTCGAGCCAACCGCGCGACACATTCATCCGCTTGTTAATGGAGGAGAAATTTTTCGTCAATATAGCTGGTCGGGTGTAGCTTCTTTTTGTTGCATCGTACGGTTCATCTAGCATTGCTGCTGTTATGATTATATTTCAAAAGCTAACAGCAAACACGATTGTCCTCGTTAAAGCTGTTCAGATCAGACAACCGCAGTGTATCCGGTTGTGTTCAACCTCATTGCAAAAAGCGAGGCTTCATCAAAGAAAATGCTGTATTGTGATATAAAAAGCGGAGTTCCCAAATGTCCATCATTTATGGGGCAGCATTTCAAACAACCTTCTATTGTGTACGAATGAAATAACTTATATTGTGCTAGTAGATGCTGTTTATGCCCGGTTTTTGCATGACTTGTTTTTACCTGTCTCACAAAAAACTTTCTACATAAACTCCTCCTTGTTCAGTAATGTAATGCGAGCTCAAGCCCAGGTGAAATGGTGTATATTTTGGATAATTTCGTTTGCCAAAAGCGTTGCGTCTGTCGTTGCCATTTTGGTCAGTGGGTTTTTTTTTCAAAGCAGATAAGAACTAGTATGGAATGAGCTGGACTGGTAGGCGGTGCAGTAAATATTTGTTTTAAAATTTTTCACTTGTTGCTGCTGTAGCGCCAAACCCGTCCACGAAGGTAGGGCAACGGTCAGACCCATGGGTATTCTGTGCCGACATTGGCATTGGCCATTGTGGAAAGACTTTCTTTTTCTCCGTTGCGTCGAATGGTATCGAGGTCTTTGATCGAAGCAATCGTACGCTTAATTAACAAATGTGGCGCCTCAGCGCTGCCAATGTTGGCGGTGTTGCTTTTTTATTAAAACATCCACATCGCTGAAGTACTCCTCGCCGGCTGACCAATCATCGAGATAGAGATGCGATGCGCCCGTCGGTCAAATTTGATGGACCAGAGGGTACGCGTCGAACCGGATTGATGTAACCCCAATTTCCATAATGGCCCCAATGTAAAAACGATTTTGCGAACGCTAGCAAAGGTTTCTTCTCACTCTTCACTTAGGCTTGCTGCTGGAGAAGAGCTGCAATGTGCAGAGGCTTTTTTCGATTTCTATTAAATTATGTTTGGAAACAAACGCATCGCGCGCTGCACGAAACGTAACGTACGAAATGAAAGTTTTCTGAACGCGTGCAGATGTACACCTGATCACCCAAAGCACCCGATGTATTCTCCCGAAATAGTCGGTTCGTTTAAGCTCGCTAATAAAAACTAGCTGTTGTTTTTTTTTTCACCACAACCGGAGGCCGGTTTACGTCAAGCTTTTGGCGTTTAAAAGGCTTTTGACTCACGTGTAAACGTGGGCTTCGTTTCAGGTTGGATACATTTGGGTATGCCTAATGGTATGATATTTAGCAAAAGGGAGGAATGTGAAAATATAGGCTAAGCTATCCAATAAAATGATAATTTTCTTCTAGTGAATGTTGTTGCATGAATTGCGGAGCTGTTTTCACGTACAATGCCTATTCTCCCCTTGTTTCATTGCAGGTATGTATCGTGTGTAAAACTTACGCAGCTGGAGTGATTTCTGTGCTATATGTTGTAAGGTAAATTATGTATGAAATACCGGAGCCTGAGCGCACCTTATGACATCATGAAGGTAAGGTATCTAGTACTGACCCACTTATACGGTGTTGAGAGCTAAATATAGGAGTGTTGACCAGCAACGTCGTGAATTAAGTGGGTAGAGGCAGCATAGTGTCCATTGACGCCCGAGAACGGTACTGTCATTCCATTCCTTCCGGGCCACTCTTCCGGAACGCGTGTCTTCTATCGATGGCTTCGACCGCAAGATACTCGGAATGGGTTAAAAAAACAACGCACGTGTATGATTTTGTGTTGTTGACGGCCATCCCTGGCAGCCGGAGGGATATAACGATGATGTAGCGATCGGTGCCGTTGTGTAAAGCATCGTAAGCAGCCATCGCAAAACATACTTTTAGTTTGGAGTACGCACGATTGACGGAACGGTCCAATCAAATTTGTCGCTGGAGGCGCGTAAGGCGTAAGACGAGTAAAGCGTACAAATCAAGCGAAAAAGCGAACAGAAATGGTCAGAAGAGAATGGCAGACGCTAAGGAGGAAACGAAAATAATAACAATCTAATCGCTTACAGTAGTGTCTCGCCTTCTTACACCTCCTTTCGCTTCTAAGCCACACCTGTTGGGTGGATTGCCGAAGGCCGTCATCACGTTCGTTTCACAAGTTGGATATGGCCTCTGCTGGTGTAAAACCAACTACCTCACGCCTTCATCGCCATGTGTGCAGCACTCTGCTTCGCATTCGCGTGTCTACCGAGGCGTTTTCGCTAAGCCCCTGTTAGGCGGCAACACGCAGAGCAGCGTGCGCCTGAGGCTACAACGGGCGTAAAACGCAGCCAGATTTACAAACCCGCAACAACGTGCCGCGGTTGTTGCCGTTATGCACGCTGGAAATAGCCTACCATTAGCGCAGGTTCGCGCTGGCAACTACGCCCGACTGCGGTAGCGGTTTCGAACTTGGTCCGAATGGCCCCCAGCGATAGGCAACCAGCGAGCAAAGGTCTATGGAAAAGAGTTAAACGATGCGTAGCGCGTAACACGAATGCAGGAAGGATGCGTTTGTTCTGACGTGCCCCGTTGCGCAGCCTTACGTCCCGCGAGTAGCCAGACGGCGAAATGAAATTATACACCGTCAATAAAAATTTGTTACATTTCACCTATCCAGGACCTTTCTCTCGCCTAGCATAGGGGGAAGAACGTGCGCACATCCGCACTTCCGCATGTCATCATCCTGCGAGCGGGACACACGAAAGGAACGCCCCGGAGCAATCAGGACAAATGTTTGGTTTTCTTGCACAAATGTTACCATTTACGCACCGGCAGGGATCATGGGTTGCCAGGATTGGAATCGCTTTCGTAAATCGGTTTGTTTGGTGTTTTGATAGATGCCGAAGGATGGAAGCAGTTTTTTACATCCTCTACAGCAATCACAACCCACTAGATTTCGTCCTTGCCCAAAGCGTTCGTTACTAATAACAGCAACCCTTTCGATGGCCGAATTAACATATTTTTTGTGTGCGCCGGTGTGTCGGCTTGAGTAAAAGTGTAACATACGGTATGGGAGGATCCGTCTCTTGCTGTATTTCCGCCGTGAAAGGATACACGCCTGGTTGCACAAGATCCTCGACAAGGAGAAGCGAAGCTCGCCATACTGCGGACAATAGAGCCAGCGTAGAGCTGCTCAAAGACAGGAAACAGCGTGAGGCAATGAGGCACTCTGAGCAGTATCTGTTACATATTCCAGAGTTGCGGGGCGAATAGAATCATAGAGTTTCGGTTCTGCGAAAGCACAGATAAATTTTCAAAATAGCAGAATATAAATTGTTTCTTCTCGTTGGAGATCTGGCGCATTTTCCCACCGGCATGTGCGGCGTTGCGTATCAGGGGAATGTGTACCAAATCTTATTAGCTAACGTTTTAATGTAATGAAGTTTTATTGCTCACATCGTGTCTGACAGTGAGAAGTGTAGGTACATGTTGAATTTAATATATTTTGAGGAGTAGAGTGAAAGAGAGGAGAATGAAAATGAAATGAGAAATCGTCGTTTTGAACTTTATGAATTATGTCATCATTTCTATTTTGGTTCTCTTGAGACAGCTTCCATCGTGTGTATGTTTTCTTATCATTAACGAACAAGCACCTAGAATGATGCTAACGCGCTCATTTTTGCTCAACCTTATGGAATATTAATGCTGTGAACCGCAGCGTTATTAAATATTCAAGTACTAACTGCGCTTGAAAAAGCAAAAAAAAGTAATACGAGCAAAAAATCATCCACTTGGTAATGACACCTTGGGGACCCATTTAACGGTTGTCTTGTAAAGCATAACACACTTTTTCATCGTCCTGTTATGTTTGCTTTTAGAGCTGAGCGCCAACAAGAAAAAAAACCATTGCGTGAAAATACAGACTAGTTTTTTAAGGACATTTTTTTACTTGTAAGACCAAAGGCGCGTTGAATGTCTGCGAGAGAATGATTTCCGTGCGATAAAAAGGTGCTATACACTAAACCACAGCGCACGGGGGTTGTGGAGTGGATAATAGGGTGGTAATAGGAGGGAGAAGAAAAAAATGGAACGAACTTTAATCGTCATTAAAGGACTCAACCGACTGACTCGGGCCGCGTTGGTTCATCTTCTCGTCTTTATCGTTCTCCAGGGGTTGTTCTTCAACCCAGACGGTTTTTCTTGTGCGACTAATAGTTCATCGTATTTCTTCATATGCCTATAGGATCGTGTAAAGATAGGTTTTTTGTTATTCATGTACCTCGGTCGTTTCCGTATTTTTCGTGGTGAAAGGGCGGCATACGTCATTGCTGTTTTTTTCTTGAGAGTAGAGGTTGTTGAAAAAGTCTGGGCCGGTGTGAGGTGTGGAAAACTGCTGATGCTTGCTAGCATGTTCCTTTATCATTATTACGTGAGACCGGAAGGACAGAACGTTGAACAAAACTCCATGCACAAAGCACGGGTAGATCTTGTGAAAAAATTATTTGAAAAAGTCGGAAACTAAGTTCCCTTCAAACCTACTGAAATGATGAAAGATTTTTTGCAGTAATTACTATGAGGAATAATTTTTTAAAGATGTTAAATACTTTTTTAATAACGTCTTACTTTGTTCATCACAAAATGTAGCTTAAATCAAAAAATATTTGTATCGTCGAATGTGCGATAGAATGCAGGACGACGTGTCGAGAAGAGTTCTCCCAACCATAGCACTTTCCACGTTCTTAAGAAAGATAACGGAAAACGGTGCTCGTTGTAATCGTTGCTTCGGAAGGAAACTTGTTAGCTTTGTGACATCATCCAGAAGAAATTGGCGGAAAACATAACATGACCCTATTGATATCTGTAGTGACTTCGAATGTCTTGACTTGCCGGTTCAAATATGGTACATATGAAAGACATAAGGACACAATCTTTTTGCTACAGCATTGAGATATTTTCGAAGTATTTTGATAAAACAAACGATCTTAATCGTTACAAGGAATTCGAAGAATTGAATCACATCTTCTCCGCTTGGGTTTGTAATGCATAAGTTTTGAAGAAAGTACGTTATGCATAGCGTGCAAAAAGTGCAGTGAAAATTGCAGCGGCAGGAGTTGAACGTCCTCCAGCTTACTGCTCTCGTGGTCTTATTGCGGCTCGTTGAGACAATGGGAAGTAACTTCTCGAGTGCCGATTTTCACATGCCTAGACCGAGCAACAGGTCCCGACAACGCATGCGCTCTACTTGCACGATATCCGCCATGAGGCCTTCTGAGAATGAAATTGAAGACTCCAAGGGGTGTTTTTTCGAGTGTGTTCTTGCTAGAGCGCCTACGGCCATCAGCGAGAGCGGCTTTCGGATATGGAATGGGATTCGAATTGAGCTGATCTATATGCCTGGTTGTATGCGAAAGTTGTCCTGACCCCCGGGCAAAAGGCAAGGAGATAAACTTGGTCGTTATTCGGTTCAGTTCGCGAAAGCTGGCATTGTTTTGATTCATCCTGCGAAGGTTACCGTTCTGGAAGAGCGAGTTACCTCAACACAAATCATTTGTCAGGGGTCGCAATTTTGGTGCATTTGCAGTGGTTTGATAGCTCGGCTTGAAAGTTTCTGCACGGAGCTGTTTGAGCTCCGGTAGCTAACAATGAGGCTACGAAAATGGTTCGATTGTGTTCCGGCAATTCAATTTCAGCTCGCCAGAACGTACGATCGGAGCAATCAGACCAAAACCTCTCCACGGGTCTGGCCATAGTGGGAAGCGTATAACCTGCAGATGCGCACCCGAGAGCCTTCCTTTCGCTGCTAATCGATTAATAAATATCTGGGTATAATCGAGCTCCGGCACCACAGCACCAGCGGCTCTGGGGATCTGGGCAAACAATGCTCATTCATTTAGTTTAACTAAATTAATTTTATAAATTACCGTGTCCCGGCGGAGGCGACGCGTTTCCTTGGATGTGTGCATAAGAATGAATCCCTGCACACACGTAATCGCCATTAACAGACTCTCCGTGGGGAGACCGCACTGAGTAAGGTTGCAAATAACGATCACCTTCTCCATCCTATCCGTCCTGCGGCTTGATTGTGCTCATTATTAACGGTAGTCGGCGGCGTACATTTGCGTAAGCGTACGAAATATTCAATCAACTGTTGCAAATGACCATAAAAAGGCCAGAATCGAATGCCCCCTCTCTACTGGCCACTGAGAACGCGCTGACCGAGAGCACGCACCGTAAACCCTGGCCCTTCAGACCGATGCGCGGGTCGTCGGGGCTATCTGTTGGGCTTGGGCGAGTGATGAACGGTGGCCGGTGGTGGTGGGGCATGAAATAGCAAAACAATAGTGCGCATTAATTGCTAGAAAACGGCTAGAGCGAGAGACAAAACAAGCAGCGTCCCGTGTTGGAAGGGAACATCGACTTGGGGTGGCTGCGGGACGGTAAAACAATTGGATTAGGGTTCGAGCGGATGACGTCTGGCGGGCCGAAAACCACTAGACCTCCGAGGATCAACGGCTGTGACCCCGGTGGCCGGAAGCGTGGACTAGGGGACTCTACCACCGTACTGGCAGCCAGGAGCGCCTTGTTAGTAGACACAAACAAACGCTGTGGTCATGGGACAGTCGGGCTAATGGCAGATTGCGGATGCCAAGGGCTACGCAAGCAGTCCTCATTGGCCAGAATAAACCTTGCGCCGTTGTCGAACGTCAGCGTGGTTTTTTGTTTTGGACAAAGCTGCCGCGTGAGTGTTTATGCGCTTCCCCATGCGTGCCAGACATAATCGAGCTTGCAAATTCGCATCACCACACGTTGGGCTTATGAGCCAAATCGTGCCCTGGTCGTTCCGTTGTTTGTTGAGCCCTCCGGGAAACAGAGGGATGGAGAAAATTAAAAAAACAAGCTGTACCAAGCTGGGTGAGCTACGTGGAAAAGTCGTGCGTTTGTTCGAATCGGGAAATGGCCGTGGTGAAATTGCCAATCGATGCGTTCGTCCTCCACCCAACGAGGGTGTGTATGTGTGCTGTTGGAAACACGCAGTCGTAACACGCTTCATGAAATTGATGAATAGTAATTTATTGATTATGTGTTACGTTTTTTATCTATACGCCATGTACCGTTCGTTTGATTCTAACCAAAAAAAGCGTCGTTATTTCTCCAACCCGAACGTAGAATCCGTATTTTTCACCTTTCCCAATGACATGGTTCGATTTTCGCTCGCCGCTCCCGGGGAAAAGTAGCGTGTAATAATGGCATTACCCAGCATTGCCCAGAACCGTCTGGCGATAGATCATTCGCCCTCAGGCCGTCTGCCTGTATAGAGGGAGCTTACAAGAGAAAGCAAACAATCGAAGGGACGGAACTAAAGGAGAGTGT
This sequence comes from Anopheles nili, assembly GCF_943737925.1. NCBI lineage: Eukaryota > Metazoa > Arthropoda > Insecta > Diptera > Culicidae > Anopheles > Anopheles nili. The sequence continues at coordinate 1,163,604 of NC_071292.1, forward strand.
TTTTTGGGCACTAAATCATTTCCCCTTTTGCCGTTTGTTTTACGTCTATGCGACTCCTCTCGACAATCGAAATTCTGAGGTGTGAGTGGGTCCTAATTTTTACGATCGCATCGAGTCAACATGTTTCGTGGTTTTAAGGACAAACTTGGCACCTCTAAATCCAGCCATCGTGTTTTATGTCCCACTGTCAACAACTTAGGCAAATAGCCTCGAAAGTTTTGTACGTGTGCAAGCTTAGGGTGTTCGATTTTTGCCGATTTTCCATCAGCTGCATCGGGAGTTGTTTAGCAGAAACCGAAAATCAGCTACCAAAGTTAGCCAGCACCGTTCCCACGGAACGCAGGGACGAGTTTTGTGGCACGAACGCTCGATATGCGTGCCCAAACATAGGTTCCCAGGGCAGAAAACCGAATGATCGACCACCGACGAGCTGATCATTAAAACTTATTAACAACTTTGTCTCCTCGGAAAGGCTTTGGCCGGTGCTGTTCGGTTCAGTTTCTCGTACAAGTCGGGAAAGAATGTTAGTGATCAACTTTCCTATTCCGGTGGTCGCTCGAACTGCAGTACTGGTGGAGGCGCGGAACGGAATTACTTCGCCTTGCGTTGCTACCATCCGGCCAATTGTGGTTTCGGAAGTTTCGTAACAAATTTTGCCGTCCGTGCCGGCTCCGGAAGGAAGATCCTGCGATGTAATCGCAAGGAAGAGGGAGCAAAGTTTTCCACTTGGCGAGCGTGAATGGTTTTCTGCGAACTTGATCCGGCACCCTCTTTTGATATGATTGCACGCCTTTCGCCCAATAATTAAAGTGCAGTTGTGTCCACCCGTTCTAAACAGTTGCTGTCAGCTTATCGAGTTAATGAAATCGTGCGATGTGGCGCTGGGTGCTCAACAGTTTATATTAATTTTGCTCACTTCATTTCTGGCCTTGCTTCATTTATACGCTACACATTTTGCGGTTAGTTGTAAATGGAACAGCCACAGGACATCGGGACCGGAAAGAAGTAATGCTAGATAGTTTGAAAGTAGCCTAAAGAAACCGTTTCAACGAAACAAACATACTCGTACCCCGCGCTACGTGCCGGTCGTGGCAATTTCCATGTATGCCGTAATACTTCCCTCGTGCTCTCGCTGTGATGCAACGACTTTTGGACTCGTGTTTTCGCCAGCTCTCTCGACACGCCGAAACGTGGAAGTGGACACAAAATATAGTCAACAAACATCCAAAATGGTGTTGTACACTAGCAACGTTTTTTCCTAAAGAAGTTTCGGTCTTTTAGGGCAAGCATAAGCCACGACTAGTTTTGGTGATAGCAACCTAACACACGATAACAGTAAACGATGACGTCAGGAATAGTTGCGTTGTGTTTTTGATTCCATCGACCCTGACGAGCGCCCTGACGAGTGGAATATGCAGGTGCAGTGCTGCGATGGCATCATAAAAGGGCCGCAGGATGTTTGAAGTTTGTTCAACACACCGGTGCGTCTGTGTTGTTGATTTTCGACCACTAGCCGCAGGTATAGGCCGTTCCGAGAGTGAACAGTAACGGGCAGAAATGATCCGTTGCCTCTTTTTTTCTGTTTTCCAAAAGTTTATAAGCCCTGCCATGAATGTGTCCGTCAATTTGTTAAATACTTCAAACTTCCTGTTTGCGGCCGTATCCTTGATGGAGTAATCTTCTGCCCTAAGAGTTAGTTCACAGGACTGTTGCGGTAGAATTGCAGGGTGTTTTGAATATCTGCTAGTGGTTAACTACGTTCAGTGGCTTTCCCAGGAATCCTGCTCGACCGGAGCACACAAGGGCCCCGCACTGAGTGTCAGCTGCGTTTTCTACCTATCATCCAGCCACGATTAGACCGCGACTGATGAGGTCGTCGTACACTTTATGCCGCAGCTTCTTTTGTGCATTCGCCCCTCCGGCATATCACCTTGCACGAGATCCAACGTTGTCGTGGGTTCGTTGCGCGTTGCGAACCGATAATAACAACACTGACGCCGAGTAGTCTTGCAGTGAGAAAAACCAGAGCTTCTCTGCTTCGGAGCCCGCTTGGCCCGGGACTTTCGACAGCACACTCACATACACACCCCGGAGGATGGGGATTAATGTTTGATGATGGATTTTGCAGTGTGCAATAATGTGCGCAAATGGCCCGGTCGCGTCACGCGGGGATGGCTTCGCGCGCAAAATACGTCCAGTTTCACGTCACACTGCGGCGCGGATGAAGCTTGATGCCGCAAATTTATGATAATTGCTCAACTTTCTATGCAAGGTTGAACTTTTCCTGCTCGCTTGAACCACTGCATATTCTGCTCGTGATGTCCACTTTGCATGTAACCCGCACACGAAACGCTGCAAGTGGTCCAAAGTTTCCGATAACAAATCTTTACCTAAAGAAACGATGTCGAGTGAAATGTGATAAGTTTCGTAATTTTCTTTGCCCACCAATGGGTAGGCATTTGTACGCTATTTTTACGACAACAGGTAGCTTACGCTTTTGTGCGAGTGATCACATTTTCCCTTCGGCTACTTCGAGCCCCACACTGTGAAGGGCTGATTTTCATCATTTTCCACGGGTGTAATTATACTTTTTTGTAACGCGCCCTAACTGCCCCCGATCGGTCAGGGCACGTTCGTTCACCACGCGGGTTAATTTACATACGCACCACCCCGCACGTGGTCCAACCGGATTGCTTTATTTTCCGATCAGTAGAAAGCATCTTCCGACGATTTCCTCGCTCAGTGTCTGGTCTTTGCACGCTACCACTCGAACCAGCAGGTGTCCATCTCGAGCTTCTGCCCGTGTGGCCTGTCGGTGGACATTTAATGTCCGCGCCCAGCACTCTTACTTTCGCATCGGTTTGATCTGCCATCGTTCACTCTCACTTGACAGGCCGGACCCGCTGCCCCTAGGGTTGATCAAGATGCAACGATGCGCGTGCCCACGTTTCTCATTTCGACTCATCATGATTTCCATCACCGCTCATCATTAGCCGACGATCGGTGATCTACAGTGGTGCGTCCGATGGCCTGACCGAAATGGCTATTTATGAACGAAATGATGATCGTTTCACTTTTCGCCAGCGGAGTTTTCCCCCAAAAACCCACCGGGAATCGAACAAAAAAAATACGGGAAAATAACGTCAGATCATCGCGTCATTTCCTCGGGGTGCGTCTTCGCTTCCCCATCCGATTGAACCCTACGCATACTCCACATCGGTGTGTTTGCGGCTACACAGACACAAAAGTAAAAAAAACTCAATTAATTTCTGTGTTTTTCTCGGCAGGTCTGCCGAAAAAATAACTCATAATCGATCTAAGCGCACCGAACACTCAATCGCGCGTAAGCATCGCGCGCTTTGAAGAGGAGGGTGCGCCGCAAAAGGGATGTTAAATCGGATTGTGGGCTTTCTCCTCAGCACGTGGTGAAATAAGCCGCCCGTTGGAATGATGGTGCTTAGCTTTTTTTCCTACACCTCTATAGCACGCGCTTCCTAAAGGAACGGCGATGTGCTGTTGATTTGTTGGTTTTGTCATTTTTGGATTGGATGATAATTTGCTACCAATTGTTTTGCTCTGCATGCTCGATCGAAAATACGGGGGGATCAAATAGGGCAGGGGCATCGCGGTTAGGGCGAGGGCTAGGAAGGATTACAGTTACAATCGTTTTTTTTTGGTGAAAAGGGCTATTTTTTATAGAAAAAAGGGATCGCAACTCAGGACAGATTAATTTCCGATTCTAACGAGAGTACGTCTTGATTTCCCAGGGGTGAATCCATTGCTTTGCTGCACTGATTTAGTTTATGCAATGAGCTGGATTGTGGGTTTTTAGAAACGATTGTTATGCTACGTATGGACAAAGATTGCATGTTCATTGAGTTTTACCTATTTGTTTACTTACAGAAATTCCATTTTCAGAGCTGTATCTAACACTGAATTCCTAAATGCAAATAAAAAGCTCTTTAACATCCTGCTTGTCCCAAAAAGCAGATTTACGTTAGTTTTAGGCTGACATCTCCCAGCATTGATCTTTTCCGTAGTCTGCTCGGACCATGCTCTTATGCTCGCTTGCGCACGCTCTTATGCTGCGCCTGCATTCGCTCTTATGCTCGCGTATGCTCTCTTTTCTGCGCTCTCCAGTTCTCCGGCATAGCGTGTCGCTCACGCGCAGCACGCGCATGCTTGTTATTCGTATTCGAAACGCCGAAGAGAGCGGAGTGTTGCGTGAAACGCTGCGCACTCGCGTGAGTTTGTTCCGACCGGGTCCGTGCGTAATCGAGTTTCAGAGGGGTTCAGCAGGGTGTTGTTTGCGCGTTGTTCACCCTCAGGGAAGCGTAAAGCAGCCTGCGAACGGCAGAAGTACTGTTGTGTGCCGGCGCGAAGTGCCTGTTGATAAGCGCAAAGGAAGAACGTGTCGCGAGTGAACAATGCACAGGTTGATAAACGCGTCCAGTCGGTGGCAAAGTGAGCGCATACTTCTCCAGGTGAATTCGTAAGCGTAATTTGGATGCGCACCGAGATCACGTACGACGGACGGTACGGTGTTGGAAAAGCCTCTTGTCCTCTTCGGAAAGCCCTCGACTGTGCGGGAGCCAACGTACCGCGCCTTGGCGTGCATTGGCTGAGTGATTTGCGATTATTTGCGCGAATGCCTCGGGCGGTCCGTGGATCTCTTTTTTGGTGGTGCTTTACTCTGCTACTTTAGTCCATTTTGGTGTCGAAACCTGTGGCGACTCTACGAGCCAACCGCAAACTAACATACGCAAACCGCATCGGGGGCGCAGTGGCGTGCTTAATTCAGCGCCAGTCGCGCGATCTCTAGACCGCGGTGTTGTGGGTGCGAAAAGTGGTGCTACGCTGCGTGTGAGTGTGTGCCAAGAGAGTGTGGCTGTGCGTGTGCCCCGGCACAACGTTCCAGTTCACGCCCGTGTCCGATTTGACCAGTTTGGGGCCTCGCACGTAACCAGCGGCTTGCGATCGTCGATAAAACCCGGTGCCGTCTCGCGCGTGAGACGATTACAGGCTTGATCGGTTCAGGAGCAGAGCCACCGTCAATCTGCGAAGTGCGTCGAAGCATTCCACCGACGCCCGCTTGACGACAGGTGTAGCAACCCCCAGGCCGGTGACTTATGAAACGAGTGCAGCAGAATCCGGAGCAGAGAACGAACCAGCCTCAACACGACCTACGGCAAGTGCACCGCAGGGGTTGCAAAAAAGGATCGCTCTGTGACGGATTGAGGTTAGAATTCGATCCGACTGCCCACGAGACGGCTTCGGCGGGTATCTCCGTCAGTGCGAGAGTAGTGAGTGTCATTGTTTGTGTGTTTGTCTACTCAAGCCGTTGATAAGCTGCATAAGCTGGGTCACATTGAATCATTACGCCTTTGGGTTAAGCTTTGCGCAACTCGCTTTCCGCTTGTACTACTAACTCTTCTGACTCACGTCAGCTATGACGTTGAAGGACGATATCGCACCGCGCGACAAAAACACTCTTCCGGACTCGACCAATACTAAGTGCTGGTGTGCCTTTGAGCATGCAAATATGTAAAAATTGAGGCAAAAAACGCGAACGAGACGACAATTTCGACCGAATCCGATCGATAAGAAAAACTTTGAGGGCACAAACACTCCCACAGACGATTACTCACTTTCACTTCGGTGACTTCGTGTGAACCAGTACGAACTAGAAGAAGAAGAAGAAGAAGAAGAAGCCAGTGCGTGCGTGCTTCCGGTGTGCTTGATCATCCTCACCCATTGCGTCCATCATCTTCATCATCGTGCCTTCTGGGGGCTCAAATTGAGCCGGCTTTCCCAGAGCGTCATCATCCAGCTTCATCATTAGTGACGTCACGATCGGACTGGTTACCCTTCCGTCGCCCTCCGGACCGCCGGCACAAGCCAGCCACGGACAACGTCGCTGGCGCCGACGACTTCGAGAGGCAGGAAGGGCTAACGCAGGACCTCAGCAGGATATCCCGACTGCAACCGCGAACGGCAACATGAAGTACCTCAGCGCCGGCCACCGGGAGTCGTACACTCTGGTCGCTCGCAAGAGGTACATGAAACGAATGCTGTATGTACATTGTCTCATTTCGCTCGTCCTGATCCCAACATCAACCCGTAGATGTTGAACCGTCGTAGTGGTTTGCTGCTCCGTTCACCGGAAGGAGAACGCCATCCCGTAGCTTGCTGGGTGTTCCGTAGAGTTTCCACGAATCGAAGAGTAGTTTGATTTTAAATGCTTCGTATAACCCGCCAGTAGTCCATCCTAAGCGATTAGGAGCTAGGATTCTACCTACAGCTCGTCAGGATTGCCCCACTGACAAACAACCTTTTCCAAGTATCTAATAGCTCATTGAAAAAGTACTTTCATTTGATTTCCTTTCGCGTCACCTCCCTGGTTTTGTTCTTGGCCAGATCCATTTGCTAGTGCTCCAGCCTTAGACTCACAATTTGCACGAGATCGCTCAAAACTGCTCGAACAGCTCAGTGAATGTGCGCGCAATCGCTCGGTTGCGTTCACTTTCCTGCGCACCACTGTGAAGTAATGTGTTTGCGTAGCGCAAAACCTCCACACCCCCTTATGGTGCAGCGTATTATCGTTAATTTTTACGCCCAAAAGGCGCGCTCCATCCAACGAAAGCAAGTCAAAAAAAGCGGATTTGAGAGCAACACCTCCGGCAGACGAACGCAACGCAGATAACGCATGGCTTTTGCGCGAGCCGATCATTATCGCTCATGGGCGTCAGTTTTGCAGTGCGCCGTTTGACGAGGGTGTAATGATGGCGTAAATGGTCGCATTTTACGGGTGGAAATACTACCGATCATCTGAAATGGGCGAAGTCAAATGAAATGGGCACAGCAACGACAGGAGAAAAAAAAAACATCTTTCGCAAGATTTATACCACCACCCGTCTCTTTTGGTCGTTTCTTTGTTTTTCCTTGAGTGATTATGAGGCGCAACTCAGCGAACCGAAGCTGGAAGGCACATTTGGCGATTGTTGAACTGCTGACGGCTGGTATCGAATATTGAACCATCGAAGTGTGGTGGCAGCGGGGAGATAATTATAAAAGTTCGTTCACGTCATAGGTATATTTTTCTGCAAATCAGGGGAAACGGTCCATTTATTATCTATGCAAGCAGCACAAAATGGCAATGAGGACACCAATATCCTAATGAGTCGAGGGCCGTCGCTCTCCATCGCCGCATTTTCGTGCTTATCAGTATGGGGGCGTTAAATGCAAAGCGAATGCAATCTCCAACTAGCGAAGGCTCTCGAACGCGGACTGCTTTGATGCAGTTTGAGCTCACCACTTCTTCGGTAGCGTGCAATGGGTGTGTTTGTATTTTTATCGACCAATAAAACACCCATTTCAGGGACCTTCTTCCATGGCTCCATTCGAGTCCAATGTTCTCATGAGCATCGTTCAGGCTCCTTTCACTGAGGAAAGCTCCACGACGCTCGACGAGCAGGAAGGTGTCAAGAACTACCAGAGCACCACAAATAAGAAAAACGCCCACAACTCCTCCAAAGGCCGCCTGGAAATCGCAAAAACCGGAGGCCAGAGGTGGCTAACGTTGAAGCAAGTTGCCAGTTGAGTGCGTCCGGTCGCGGTCCGTTTGCGGTTCGTGTGTGATTTAGCTTATAATTTATGAAAACTTATCTACAGTGCCATTTTTCATACCCTTTCGCACACACGTACACGTAAGTCGGTTTACTCTTCCACCCTTTGTGCTGCCCGGTGGTGGTCGGAGTCCTTCCCACGCGAGACGTCATTGTTCGATTGTAGCAAAGAACAGGGTTCTCCTTCCGAACCGAGGCCAGAGGCCATGCTGCGGTTTAACGCGTCGATTGCACTAACGATCGATCGCACGCTGCAAGATCGCGGACCTAACCGGACCAGACAGGTTGGCGAGAACAGGAGCCATACGGCAATGGCACAGCTCGTTCTTATTGTTCGTTTTCACCCTTCTCATGCATTCGAACTCGGGGCACAAGAACAACGGCCCCGACCTGCCCCACGAAATGCAACGACTGGGCATGGTGAAGTAAGCATCGTGTCTGGAGAACGATAAAATATAAAACTACACGTAAGTTCGCCGGTCCCTTCTGGCGATGGAAGCCTACCGGTTCGCTGAACGTCGTGCATTATCTGGTTGCTTAATAAATTTGTCACCAGTCGCTGCTGGCCAAATCGAGCACATATGGAGGCTCGCTGTGTGGGAAACCGTTGGTGTATGTGGAATCACGTCCCCGAATCTGGATCATTAATCAAATCCACAGCAAAAGTCAACCGTGTGAAGTGTTTCTGTCAACTTCATTAATCGAACGAGAGGGTGTTCAAGCCCTCTCTCGTGTTAGAACATTTGGGACCGACGAAAGCACATGCACTCCCGGTGCAGTAATTAATTATTCTCGAAGTAATCAACACTTCATAAATTGAGCACCCTCTACGGGACGTGAGGAGACAGATTCCGGAACGCATATCGCGCGTTGGTCACGAATTCCATTCCACGGATTTCCGTTCGTTGCGTCAACAAATTTCGCGCTCGGTTTCCCATTCCTACCGGCAAGTGTTGTTACCAGGACACTGGGCTAATCGAAAGAAAGGGCCGAAATGTGTCGGCTCTGTGTTTGACTAATTGCAGCCGCCTTTGTCGACGCGGATAGTTCCCCGGTGGCTGGTGGCCCTGCAGGGCGCGGATGTATGGAAATTGGTTACAATATTCGTCCTGGGAAGGCGAGCGAGCAGGAGCGACAGTTTGTTTGTTTCCTGTCTGGCGCATAATTAGATCGCGCACATTCTGTCCTGTTCCAACGTCCGGAACTTGCGCGGGTATCTTCTAATGGCTGTAATGATCGTATGTCGTGCCACGAGCATACGGGAGGTTGCGCTTCCGTTCGCGTACGTGTCCTTTTGTCGTTCGACGCTGGAACCACAGGGGCGATCCTGTGCGAGTGTGCGTCTGTTTCTCTAACACGGGCTGTGTCGGATGCGATGGTGTAAATGAATAGATTTTTATCGCCTGCCGGGACACTTTTCACATGCATCGATGGGTCGAAATTTACGATCGACAGGAGCTCTTGCTGCTCGCTCCGAGCATTTGGAAAAAACTCACTCATTGTCGCTTTTCGGTAAGGGTCCGTTTTTGTCACCGTTCGGTAGCGTGAGCGTGGTGAAAGTGTGAGGAGCAGTTTTTTTGTTCTTCTCCTGCTGCTCGACAGTAGAGGGCCCTTTGCTCACTTGCCACTACCGAATGGCTCGACGGGAGCCCTCGGGAGAAGCGGTAACACTGCGAAAGCGGAACAACGGAAATAAAATTGCACCAAACAAAAGCACCCCATTGCCCCCTATCGAGAACGAGCCCCCGCTGAGAGTTACATTAATTTCCCTAGCCTTCACAGGCTCGCTACAAATGGGCTTTCTCTGATGCGTGATGCCTTCATCCTTACACTCGGCCCACCTGATGTTGAACTCATTTGAAGCATGGTCCTTTCCATCCTTGCTTCCGATCCGTGCTCTCGTTCGAGAAGGATGACGCGCTCGGGCTCGTAATTGCCCCGTCCTTGCATTTTGCACAATCATAATCTCCCGCCTCGTTCAATTGGATCGAATCGATTACCGTCGCCCTTGCAGGTGCTAATGAATGCACGATCTGTCCCGCGTAACGGTGGGCATTCGATATTAGCATGCGCATCGCAATATCTCGCGAACGTTGGCGTAGGAGCTGTGGAGGAATTCGACCACAATATTCGCGCACAATGTTCGGCTGGAGGCATTCTCACGCACGCATACGTGCTCGCTGGGAATTAATTTTTGCGAATTTTCCCGCAAGCCTGCTTAGCTCAGCATTTCATTTCACCACTTTTGGCTGGTTCCTTGAATTTGGCGCTCGTAAAACGGGAAAAACAAATTGCACTCAAACGCCGCAACAAGGTTCTCCACAACGGTAGTGTAATTCGTGGCAGTAATAATTAGCCTTCAATCCATTACATTCAATTCCACCGCCCCCGAGGTGATCGAAACTCATAAAGATTCCTGCGCAACCTCGGCTCGATACCGTACGCCTAACGCAATTCCTGCGTGCAGGAGATGATTTAAGACTTGAACGGATGCCGCGAGATTTTCCCCTTGACAAAGGCAGCGCAAGTGTGTGCACGATCAAGGGCACAATCGAGCGTAAACACTCACAAGTGTGCTCTCGAACGGCGTGGATGTAGTCGGATTCATTTAATGCAACGATTAAATCGATCGAAGGCGCTCGCAAACGAACGGCTGGTGACATTCCAGAGGCAGAATGCAACCGACGCAAGTTACTCGAAATGGTCATTGATGATGTCACTGATGACGGTAGCAAATGTGCGTGCGAACTCGTGGCGAATGTGTCACGCTGCATGAGAAACGGTGAAATAATCACTACGCTGATGATCAATTTTCTCGCTAGTGGGGGTTTTCCGTGGCATTCGCGAAATTGTTATAATTATCAGCACGGTTCCAGCGTCGTTCGTGCCGTTCGTAGGGCTAGTGTCCATGTGTTAGATGATGGTGGTCTGTTTCGCTGTTATCTCAGCAATAACAAAAGAAAAAAGCAAAACATGCGGACCTGCGGACGATATTGCATCAAAGCGTGAATCGATTTTCGACACGCTTTGTGATTCCGGTCGTTTGCTTTTACCCTCAAATGTTTCATTCGACGAGTGGTGTCTCCCTGAGTGGTGTTTTCTGCGCGTGCAATTCACTCGTCTGCGCCTTGCGCGTGATTGCACCAAAGAAAACGCATTACACATCACGACGACAGTCGCAGACCGGATGGACTTCACTTTTATTCCATCCCACCGTCGCTTTGAAGTGCACATATCAAAGCAATTTTCAACCTCATATGGCACGCCGCCTGAATGCAACGTCGCTGTCTGACGCATCCGTGTTCCGACATCTGCAGTGCATTTGCACCATCTCACCCTCTCCATTCGCAATGGCGTTGCATCATGCGCTACTGCTCGCGCAGCCGAACGCTTAATCGATAACGGAAGTGGCCTAGCCTCCCCACGGCACGATTTCATTCAATAGTTTGAACAGCGCAAATCATACGCCTACTCCTGCTCACCGACACGTGTGACCAAGCCAGTGCACCGGGAGCTGCAGCAATGAATGAAGCGCAGCGTGCACGGCATGAACAAACACAAATCGAGCAGAATGCGGCGAATAAGGGCGATGGGTGCACTTTGGGAACGTTCTGCTTGCGACCATCACACCCGACCACCTTCAGATGGTACCGTTTCGGGTAGTTTTTCTTCGCAATGAAACACCCCGCTCGGCGGGCACGGTTGCTGGCTCGTAAATTCCCTGCTTCAACGAGGAGCGAAGAACGCACGCTTCTGAATTGATAATGCGGCGCGGTTGCATATGATAATGAAGAGATTGCTGTTGTCTGCTGGAGGGTTACGAATGAAAAAAAAAACACAGAAAACACTCCACAATCGAGCTGGAATGAAAATCTTAAGAGGAGCAAAACGAAATAACTCGCAATCGAGCCGGCACGATAACGGTTCGCGGACTTTCTCTTCTGCGGGCGCGCTTGTTCGGTTCGCGGCCCTAGGAGTGCTGGAAATGGACCACCTCCTGCTCGGTTATTTTTGATACCGAGGTGCCATCGCGACAAGTTCCCTTCTCCTGTGGTCGTTTACTGGGGCGTTTAATGTCTCGTAGCTGCTCACACAACAGGCTCGTTAGAATAAGAGCACAATGAAAACACACAAAAAAACTAGAATAAATAACACAATAGAACTCCAGAGGCGTTCTTGGAAGCGCGAACGTGAACATGTTAGTTTAAAGAAAATGGGATGTAATCTAATAAATATGCTAAGCTTCTACATAGAAGTTTTTTTTCCCTCTTCTATGATGATGTAGTGACACGCACAAAAAGCAGTGATTGCCGTTCGCTCAGCTCCGAAAAGAAAAGGCAACCATTACCACTCTATGTTGAATGCGCTTCTAGATGATAATCTTCCGTAACAAATGCATCGAACGATCCGAATTGAATTGAATTCCCTGCGCAACCGGTTACCGGTGCGAAGAAGGTGCTACAGTGCCAGTCGTAGGGGGACTGCGAAACACCGCTTTGGAAGTCAGATTCAGTCCCTTTGGTTCCTGTAGATTTGCTGAAGGGCTGCGTTCTATGCACGCAAGCCTGCAGCGTATGTCTTCCGGTTTCCCTAGCCGAGGTGAGAAGAAACTGGCCATAAATTTGGTTGGTGTATAACACTAATGCACCCAAATGCATACAATAAGATCCTTCCGATTGCATAAGGGTGAGAATGTGACGCAAAAAATACCACGCGAGCAGTGACACACGAGTGAATAAAAAGAGGTATTTCTAAAATGCCGTTCCGCATAAGACGCTAGATTTTCTCAACAACTAGAAGGGTTCCAATGGGACAGGTTCAGTGCTGTTATCGCAACTACGATCAACGGTGGGTCGGAAAATCTAGTCTCCAGCTTCGTCGCTTTTGGCAGGGCTGGAGGTGGAACAGATTGAACCGATTGATAGCGTCATTTTGTCCCGACTTTGATTAGCCGGAGCGATGAATTATGGCCCAGTAGAGGACCTTTGAGTCTAGAACGTCTTCGAAAGGGCTCTTCGGTCAGGTTGAGCGAGCTAAGCGCAACCTAGGGCATGGAACCTTTCGTTCATTATAATTACCCTACGGTTGGACTTGCCCCTTTTCCCGTAGGGGCAGTCACTGGAACAACGAGTCTTCCAGCAAGCCTTATTCATTCCCACTCGGACGTCCGTCAAAGAGCAGTATTACACCAATTCTCGCGTTGCCTCTTCGTTCTGCTTCCATACCCAAATATATCACCGGTCTGCGCAGAAACTCTTGCGCGAAGAAAGTGCTCTCTTATCTGTCGAGGCGGCAACCGATGCGTAAGACACATAATTTCGTCGTTTCCGGACGCGCCGAGAATGGGTTGATCAGTACACACTAGGGGCCACAAAATAAAACAACGGCTACACGAAACCGTTGACATTTGTCGGCGCAAACTGCGTCCAGCGTGGGGTCCGAACCTGCGTTGGGTGGTGTGGTTTTTCGATGTTATAATTAGAGCGTTTCGTCAGGGTCCGTGGAGCGTGTGCATACAAAGTCAGCTTTTGTTCTCGCCAGCGATCCGATCTTCGGTCGGGAAGCTCCGGTTGAGGCCTCGAAGCTTGGATGAGTTCCTGAGCGGCCAGTCAGCCTGTCAGGCAATCGCTTGCAACAAATGAGTCAGGTGAACAAGCGGGCTTTCCAGCAGCACCCAGGGGGAGTTGAAGCAAATGTTAAACAAATCCACACGCTCGCCGAACGGGGCGAACATTAAAGAGTGGGTAGCTTCACCTCGAACGGGCGCATGTTCACGGGTGGCTCTTGTGGTGAAGATGCCTGCGGCTTCTTCAACACGCTCGCAGGAAGATCATTGTCGGATTAGCGGTAGCGGCTGATGCGCAGCCAGCTGTTTCACGCAGCAGGCGCGCTGGTTTGGAATTGCGCGTGTTGGCGTACAGCGCACCGTTTGTTTACAAGCCATCGGGGCTATTTCCGCTTCCCTATCGTGCCCGGCAAAGGACGGAAATGATAAAATGAAGTGATGGAGAAGAATTATGAGCTTCTCGTGTGCGGCTCACCGTGGAGTGGAGAAAACGCACCCGTTGGGGGCCAGGCACACTCGTAAATGTGGTCAAAGGCTCTTCAGTGGATCTAAATTTCGGCTACGGGAGTCGATTTCGGTCCAGCTCGTTTTAGTGCTGGTGGGAAGAGAAAAAAAATAATACCATAAGTGCCTCCCTGCGCGATAGCACATGGAGGTTAAGAAGCTAACCTACATACGAACCGCCCACTAGAGAGCGTCTATAAAAATAAACCCCAGCCGCACCGGAAACCGTTCAATAAATCGATGCACTTGCGCGCGCAAGAGGTACGCAACGGCTGACGCACAGAAGGCGCATATGTAATATCGATATATCGGGTTTGCTTTGATTGCCACTCGACAATTGATCTAACTGTCAATAATGATCGTAATGACCGAGAGCGAATCGATCGCACCCGGGATCGGATGAATGGGCTAGCTGTGGCTAGAGTGCTTTAAACATAACAGGAACATCCGTTGGGTGTTGTTTTTCTGCTGCTCAATGGCCGCAAACCTCTTCGCTTCGACGAGGGCGGAAACGGCTGTGGCCATAATTTCTGCCGTATTTTCGGGAAAATTCCGTTGGTCTGTGTTTTTATTACACGTGGCATGGAGACCTACATTCGATGGATTGCCAGCGATCAGCATAGGTGGCTCAAAAAACTAGTCCAATTCAACCTGCTACGTCAGACATGCCTTTTCTAGTCTGTTTGCTTTTTCTAGTGTGTTTTTGGTCCGTGTCGGTTTTGCTAACAACATAAGCATAATGATGATGTATCGAATGAAATTAGATCACGAAAATATGCTTTCGCGTGGTTGCTTCGGGAGCATATTTATTCGAATAAATAAAAGCTTCGCTCCTGCCGAAATCGTCCTCCTCGTGTTAACGGGCGTAGCATGTGGGACAACCTCCGCCGGTCCATTAGTGTGTCATCTTTCCGGAGAACAGGTTTCTTCGATTTGATGGCGATCGGCTGTTATGACGGGCCCGAATGGATTTGAATTCCAGTTTCCAGTTTCCCGACAATTTCGCTGCAGGCATTGAAGGGTGGAGACTCGAGAAGAAAATAATCGCAATGGAATTCCTTGAATATTTGGTTGCCTTTCATTCCGTTCAGCCTGGCTGAAGCTGAGGGGTTCGACTGGCTCGACGGAATACGCTACAGCATGCGAGCATCTTCTCTCCACACATACTTTAACCGGATGCAGGGATTATCTGACCAACAGTTCCTACTAGGTACATGCACGGTGCACTGTTACTTCCAAGAGCTCGACTACACTATAGGGTTCGACTGGGGTAGACTCGTTTGATATGAACTGCATCGTTATTCTCTCGCTGAAACGATAACACATCCTTCGAAGAGACTGCGAAAGGATTGATTTAATTCCGAAATGGTTGAGTGCACTTAACATTAATCCAACCGTCTGCAACACAAGGAAATCTGAAGGGAAGGTATACGAGTGTGTACTCTCGGCGTTCTCTGACTATACCGAAAAATGTAATTTATTACTTGTCCGTTGCTTATAATCCTTTAGAAAAGGTATATTGCTTCAATGCAACCGGATTCACAAAACCTGCTTTCGATTGATGTTTTAAACCCACGGTTCGTCAACGACTAAAGATGACATCGAGTTATCGATCGATCATAAAATCATCGACTAAAAAACACACCCATTCGCACACGTATTATCGGCACATGAAAGATACAAGACAAAGGCGAGATTTCGCATTCACCCCATTGCGGAATTCATGTCATTGGCAGAGTGAAAAGCCCCGGCGTCATCCTCGGCAATCTCTTACGCAAACAAACCCAGTTGAACATGCGCGCGTGTGAGAGAAGAGTCCCATGGAAAATGCACGACGCATTTTTGAAGCTCTAAACCGACAACGATCAATTAAACATCTTCCACGGATCACTTGTCAAAGTCATCAGAGGCAAATGATAGGGCACTGAGGAAGGAAAAGCGAACAGCCAATAACCTCCGAAAGTAATCTCGAACAGAATTCACACACACGCACCCATACAGGCGTAGGATGGGTGTTCGTTTCGCTTCCCCCCCAGCAGCGCTTCCCCCAGTCGATGAGCAACTTATCAATAAAGCGATTACACATGTTGCCCGAGAGCGCTGCCATTCGCTGTTCGATCCCGCGTGACGGCATTTTTTGCGTGCTTTTCGGATGTGATCCCGCAGCAGAGGCTGTCACACCACACGATTGCCCTACCGCTGCATCCCGTTTGCATAATTCATCCCTTGCAACCCTTCCGGAGCGAGCTGAACCGTGAAATGCGTGCGATCTCTCCGGGCGATGCTCATTCGGGGCTTAAACCAGCAGTCAGAGGGCAGGAATGCTTCTTCCGCTCCATTGTCACTCCGAGGCGGAAGCTCACATCCGTCAGCCCTTTCGCGTACCATTCGGCATCAATGAATATTGATTATTTGTCCCGCGTAACGCGAATCGCGCACCGTATCGAATGTTTCGTGTACGAATGAGAAGCGTTTGTGATTTGAATTGGATTCATCGGTGTCTCGACGTCATTGGATGAAAAGCACCCCACGACCTGTGCCAGAGGGATGCTGCGCATGGTAATTGTGCGATCGCGGTCGCTAATACCGGCCCACGGAGCGAGCAACCGAAAAAAGGCGTATCGGGTATCGATGAAGCTGGGTGTTTCCTTCGGTTGAGTGTATCATTTGAATGTCTCGAGGGCTGGATGGCTCCGGCCCATCGAATCCAGCCCACTCGGTTGGACGCACCCGATGCCGTCCAGCGGACGAAACAGGGGTGCTCGAGCCATATCAAATGTCATATCATTTGAATTCAAACCCCATTATCAGCAATTATCCTGCCATTGCGCGAGCTGAACGAACGCCGCGGGAATCGGTAACGCACGGAACGGGAACCCGAGAAGGCACAAGGGTGCGCGAGCGCGTACAATTCTAATTTTGATAACGGCAAAATCGGAACCGGAACCATCGAGTGTTGCACCATAAGCCGCGGGCCTGATGGACGGGAAAACTGTTCCAGTGAAAGCCGACCGCGACCGCCACCAATCGCGAACACGACCGAGACAGCAACGTGGGCTGCGCGCACGTGACCGCAGAAATGATTTGCGTAGCGGAGTAATTACGCGGTTTTTATTCTACGATAATTATCGTTACGGTTGTTCGGTATCGCTGCATGTGTGTGTGTGGCTGTGGGGATGTCTTTTTACTCTTTTTCGTGTTCCCTCGTGCGGGAGCGTGTCGACCTCGGGAAATAGACGAATAAACATTCTCACATGGCAGCTATCACGAAGCGCGGTTGCTACGGTTCGTTTCGGGAACTATTTTAATTGCGGTTATTAATTGGAGACCCTCCTGCAACCTGCGGTGGCAGTAGCCAATATTTTCCGTTATTAAATGGGCGACAAAAGTAATAAATAAATTCCGATCGGGACCGCGAAGGATCGTGGAAGGAAGACAATCGATGGAAAGTGGCCCGATTGAGCGCCAGGTGGAGAAAACGGTCGATCGAAAGCACTACGTTGCTCACCGGGCAAGATCGCTAAACTACCGCCAAACTAGGAATTCCGATTTCAAGGTGTCCTTTCGACCGATCAGGAAGGCCGTAAAGCGGAATGCTTTATTTTACCGTCTCATTTCGCCGACCGATTCGCCGGGTGATGTCTTTCTTGGCCGTCTTCTAACGTGCGTTAGGAGCAGTGGAACCTGTCAAATGATGAGACATTAACAGACGTAAAATAGAACGCCAACGATGAGTCCCCACTGTTCCGCCTGCTGAGCCCGATTGTCCCAAAAGCGGCGCATTTAGGCCCGGTAATTGATGATGATTAATAGCGAGTCGACGACACAGCGAGGTGGTTGGAAGCTCATTAGTAGATGCATCGTGGGTTGTGCGCAGGAAAGCAGAAAAAACGCCTTTTTTATGGCTTTATGACGCGTAGATTTCGATGATTAAGATGCCTTTCCGGTGGCCGGCGCTTAGGTGCATTGATCGGTGATCCACGCAAGCTCGCCTGTGTGCAAACAGAATCCGTAATTGATGCCTCATCTTGGCAGTGATTACGAATGCTGCTTCCAAGAAAGCGCGGCCTCCCATCACGGTGCGAGTTCCGCGAATGGGCAACCTTCGTTCGTGGCCATTCCGTGGGACAGACCGTTTAGTTTCGTCATCGTAAAATCGGCAGTAACGCAATGGAGGCACAATCTCACGCACCTTAACCGCCACGGTTGCCTATTCGGTCGTTTAAACGCTCACTCGCTCCTTCGCAGAGGTCACCGCGTGGACGTGTGACTAAAAAAATCAATTATTTAACTAGCTTTAGGCAAATCGTGCGCTCCTCGTTTGTTGCCGTCTGAGTCGAGGATGGCGTCTAGCGTAAAGCGTGGCGCATAAAGTGATTGACACCTTTGCTGGTGCGGACTTTTTGCAGGACTATAATGGGCTCTCCTTCCAAAAAAACGAACTCCAGCGACACCTATTAAGCGTTAGTTTTGTATGATTATCACTTTTTGTCCATCCTGGAGAATGTTTGTTTTTTTTTTTTGCTTAGCCAGCCGTTTCCTTCATGTAAAGGAAAAATGATCGTGCCGCTTCCAAAGAAGGGGAATCAACGCCCAGAGGCTTCGTAGAGCACATGGATGTCCGTGCTAACGAAAAAAAAAAATTGGTGTGCAATTTCATGCGCAAGATGCTTTTGCGCAACGAATCGCGAACGAACGCCCAATTGAGTGTGTGTGTTTTGGCCTCTCGATCACGAACTGCGAACACATTCGTGGATTGTTGTACTCTGAAGTGAACTAGACGCCGCCTCATCAAGTCCTAGCCCTAGCCCAAACTCAGCTCCGACCCGTGGGGTTTGATTTATGCGCCCTATAATTTTAGCCCTCGGCTTCTTTAATTTCGATAGGATCCCGATTTCCCATTTCGATGGGCTTTCGAGATCGAACTCGAGCGGATGCATTGGTCGGGCAGGCACGAGCGAGCGGGATGGCTCTTTATTAAACAATAATTGGCGCTTAATTCATGGCTCTCGAGTACAGCTAGACTGTTAGAGGCGGAACACGGTGTGGCTCTTGAAACCTACGATTTCCGTAAACACACAGCAACCGCCATCGCCGCCCTCGTGCTCACGTGGCTGCACCCGTGCCAGAGTGCGAGCTGCCAGCTGCACTTTTGCTGCACTTCTGCAGCGGCACCGAAAATTCGCTCCTGACAACTTCATCATGCAAACCGGGGTCATCTGGGCGCGAGCGAGGGCCCGTTCCCATTCTGGCTTTAGAGTATCGTTTTCAATTTGCATATTTTTCCCCTTCGCGCTCAAAGCCACTGCCAACGAAGCTTGAAAGAGGATTTTCCACCACCCGAGCGAGCCCAGCGGCGCCATTCGGAATTGTTTAGTTTCTGTTTCGCTTCGCACACTCGGCTTTTACGGGCTGTGGCGTCCAAAATGCGACCGCGAACGGGGATAAAAAATTGAAAGTACATCTCACCTTCACCGGGCGCTGCATTCGAGCAGTGGAGGTGCGACACAGTTGGGTTGTTAGGAATTGTTTCCGAATTTGTGTCCTGTTTTAAATCGCATAAATATTGACAACCGCATAAAAGGACTGCACGAGAATAGCGCCCAAGAGAGAGTGAGTTAGATCGGCCTTGCGAGATCTTTGGAAGAGGAGAAAGGTAAATCCTTTTGTAGGAACGTGTTTATTGAAATAATAGAAAATAATTGAAAGCAAACATATCGCATTACCCTTTGGGAGGGATTTATTTCGTTGCTCGTGCCCGTTGCGCTCGGGTTGACGAAATACGTTTGAATTCTAAAAGTTCCTCCGCCGGGACGGACAGTTTCGGTTTCAGTTTTGGTTATTGGCAACGAACAAAAAAAGAGCTTCCGACCCAATGGACCTTCGATTTGAGTGTGTAGCTTTTGCATTCATGTGTAAAACCACCCTGCGGCCCATTGTTAGACGGGCAGTCCCGTCGGAAAACATTAGAACGTGAGGTTCGAAGGGAAACCAAGTGCCGGAATAGAGCCTTCTCGCCGATCGACGAAACGACAACGATGCGAATGCCAAAAAAAAAGCGCACAATTGCGGCACGGCATCACTTTACACACGTGACAATCATAAACAAATAACCGGTTGATTTACAAACGAAGCGTCACGCTTTGGCCCGTTCCGTTCCAAATCCGTTCCGATCCGCCGCAATCTCGCCGCCGCATTAGCAATGAGCTGATGATGTAGGCCCTCTAGGGGTGGTGGCACAAACCCGTGGTTTTGGGTTGGTGTAAATTAAAAAATCACTCCTGTTGTCTTTCGAACGAGGCTTATTTAGAGCAAATATACTGCGAAAAAAACCCACGCCCCACAATCATAACGGCAGCAAGAGGACCAGCTGGTGATGACCACGCACACAGGTACGATGGGAAAAAGACCGATCGCGAGTGCGTATCCCTGCGAGGTTTTCATGGGCCGTTGGGCTGGATTAGGAAGGGATCACTGTGTGGTCATTCCCTTGCGTACGACCACAGAACGTCGAGGGCCGCAGGTCAAGAAACGACCCACCGAAACGAGGTACAAATTTCGAGGTTGTAATTGAAACAAATGGACACATCCGACGGAACATTTTCGCCTTTCGGTTGGTGCCAGCAGAAAAATGGAAAGGATTAAGATGATTTTGGGTTTTATTTTAGCCGTTGCTCCGCGACCTGAGTTCCTGCGAGCGATGGCAACCGCGTACTTTTTTGGTGCGGTATCGTTGAACGACGAGCGAGGGTCGCTAAAGGCTGTCGCGAGAAGAAAGTGCCGAGATCTCATAGATGAAGAAAGCAGATGCAGAACCGCTTTGCGAGTGAGGCAAAAATAAAAAATGAAAAACCACCCGTGGTGGCCTTGGTCGTTCTTGGGACGGCGGGATGATTTATGGTGCGATTAAATGACCGCGATGCGCCGGAAACAAAACGAACGATCCATGGTGACGCTGATGACGGGGCCTCCTGTCGCTTGACGCGCGAGAATGCAAATAAACACTTCGAAGAACTCCTCCGCGAATTTGCTCCCATCACACGCAACGTGGATCGCGTGGTTTTTTCTTTCAATTCAATTTCCTACGAGCAAAGCGCCCGGAATGAAACAATAGGGGTGACCGCTTCGTGGCGCGGTTTCGAAGGCCCCCGAATACCTGCGGACGGAATTAATAGCGCTAGCTCAATCGTAGAGCTCCCGCGTTTCCCGGTGGGCTGCTGTCGGTGGTTCTACCACCTTCCTAGAAGACACAATCGCAGGCGTCCCGAACGAACGGTTTTGATTCCCCGGGCTCGCAGGTTTCGTCCGTTTGTTCAGGCTAATTAAGGTAAAACAATTTACCATCCTCCATCCTCGGCGCTGCCGAGCCCGAGACACTAATTACCATCCAATTAGTATGCTAAGCGACCGAACGCAACCGGAGCTGAAGCGGGACCGAATCGGCGATGACTTAATTTTTGGCCGGCTGAGCCGGTCGGGGTCTTCCGTAAATTTATTTCCCGCACACGGCGTCCATCCGTGGGCTGCATCCGAGCGATCGGTCGTCTTGGAGAGTCCTCTTAAAATTAATACCTCCAGGAGAAAGTGTTCGCTGCCCTCCCGAGATCGAGCTACTGGTTGTCATGGCCCTCCCAGACCGAGCATTTAGTCCCGAATTCGGCTCCCAGACGGCGCTGCTCCCGAACCCGGAGCACTCGGGGGAGTTAGAATTTAAATTAAAAATTCTAATTCATCCCTCCACGCAGATCACGTGGACGGTGTATCTTCGTCACCGTGGGTTGATTGTAGGTGGCCACTAAACGGTTGTCGACTACAACCGCCATTCCTTCGCGGGCGTGCGTGCGCACTAATGGCGTCGCGGTTGATGATCGCGTCTCGTCGGCGACTCAATTGGAACGCGTTTGGAATCAAATTTCTGTCCCGAGTGGGCCATCGTAACAGCCTACACGCCGTTGGAAAACCCACGCGTAAACCTCTAGCTCCAATGCATTCTGTGTTCCCTTCGAGTGTGCTTGCTGTCCCTGTCGTCGTGGCCATAAAACATCCCAATTTCGCTCCGCGTAGCTCTACTCGGATAGTGGAGAAAAACTCCCAAACCCATCCTTGATGGGTGATAAAAGCAGCTTAGCGTTCTGTTGATTGAATTTAAGCACGTCTGTAGTGGAGAGAAGCTTAACCAATATGCTCGTGGTGGTTCTGGTACGAGATTCGAAGCAGAAATTGAACAAACACGATGCACTCTTCTGAGAATCGAATATCAAAGCTGCCACAAATGCGTTTCCCGGTATTCCGATTACCCAACGAAGAGTCCATTGTCGAAGTTGTCCTCGTTGCAACTGTCATGTGGTTACCTTTGAAAATGGTGCCAGGACCGCCAGCCCCTGGAGTGAAGCAATCGGAACTCATCCTTCTGGCAGTGGTCCATTTGGGGTCGCTTTTCCGCAAGTGAGCAACCATCGATGGTCCGGGAGGATCATTTGGTTGAAAAACCGGCAGGAACGAGATCGATTCTGAATGGACGGTTTAATTAAATCTGAAACGAAGCTACCCGACACATATGTTACGTACGTACGCCCAATACACCTCTAGCTGCCGAAGCATTTACATCCGCTTACGACATAACGCATAATTATAATGGTTATTGCTATTGTATCGCATTGCGAGCGTCAGAGAGGGAGTCAAATCGGTGGCCTTTGATGCAATGACCGCGGTTCTCTGTCAGACGAGAGAATGACGCATTTCGCAAGGGACATTGTCCGCCCAGCGGGAGTCGGCCAGATATTGGATGATTGGCAAACAGCGTTGTTTGCAGATTTATGTGCTTCCGTAGGGGTGGCACGCCGTCGGACGGTTGTCTATGGGATTGTCCAAAAATGGTCCGCAAATCCACCCGGTAACGGTACGGAGCCAGCTAGGTGTGACCCTGACCGGAAGCAAACTAATCAGCATTCACTCAAACTGCCGACGCATTGCCGGCCATGGCCGGGAGGATCGTAAAACCTTTTCAGCAGGGTGTTTGTGCGAAAATGCGGTCCGCATCCGGAGCGAAAGGAAGCAACGGGAGCGCAAACAAACCGAAACCGGCCACAAGCACCGGAAAAACTCACCACACGCTCCTTCCCAGGAGTTTTGTGGCACCATTTCCGGGATTGCTTTTCGCTTGCGGACTCGAGGTATCGTTTCTTCGACGGTTCTTGGGTCGGTTCCGGCCAGGACGGTGTGGCGTTTCCCACGCAACGAAGCATAATCAAAAGCACATTTTCGTGTGCTAGGCGAGCGAGAGAACGGATACTCCCGAAAAGGATAAACTATGCGTTTTTGTGTTAATTTTTCCGCACAACGGGAAGCGACCAGGCTCGGCGTCAAACGGCTCTGGCTGTGAAACCGAAACGTCGAAGGAGGTTTTGTGGGTTGCCACAGAAAGACATAATCGAAAGCCCATTAAAGAATACGATAAAGGGCAAAAAATCGATCATTATTTTTCCATCATGCAAGCGAAATGGAAACGATCCTCCGCGAGGATACGGCGTGGAATGTTTCGCTCGCTGTCTCGCTCTGCTCGTTGCAGTATCGATGAGAACGCCTTAAAGAAGAAAGCGAAACGCTTTTCTCCTTTTTTTCTGCCCCCCGCTGCAGTTCCGAGGAAAGTTTCGAGGAAAAAAAGCGGTAAAAATAAATAGGATGCATTGGCACCAGGGACGATTAAAGAACCCTTCCGGCGAAAAGTAGCCCTGCGGCGAGCGAAACGATCGTTGGCTGCCGTTCGAGTGGATGTTTTGTTTGGCAAGCGATGGCTTTCAATTTCGATCGACGTTTTCGCAGCAACCCGCGCACACAAAACAGTCGTCCCTTTTTTGTCACTTCCTGGCTTTGAGGTTGCTTTCCCATCCATTAAGAGGCACATTAGCGTTGGTCTGCGCGCGGCTCAATCGAGCCCCGGGAACGAAACTGCAATTACGCCACAAGCGTTCGGAGTGGAAATTACCGTTCCGAACGGTCTTTCTTTACCACAGCAGGATCATTTTAAGGAAGTGACAGAACGTTCCGGAGGACGTTTGCTAAATGGCGTACACCCTTTTGTCACGAAACCCCGCTGGAAAACTGCCGCTGGTACGGGTGCTCAAATTGTTTTCCGGGCTATAAGTGGGTTGAGTTTGGGTCGCAAAATGTAAATGATTGTACATGCCGAGGCGGCGGAAAGTAGCTTAATGCAAAATGAGAGCTCTAATGACGGCGTCAGAGGGCGGTTTTGGCAAATTGAAAAGCTTGATTGACATAAATGAGCAAAGATTTGTCGTACAATAGATTTCAAACAGGACGAAACCGCTTCAATGCTGCCTCCTCGAGTGACCTTCTCGGGAGTTTTCTTTGCAAAACGTCAAACTTTCTTCTCGATTTTTGCAACCTTGCTTCCATCGCCGTCGCGAATCCTGAAACCGAAGAACCCTCGGACAAAGCATGAAATGCGCGCGTGACGGCCCAACAACGGAACCAAGTCGCAAGCACTCTCTTGCACAGGCGTCTTGAATCCGGGTTCGCTTTTTCTCACGCAAATTATGCTGGTTGCAAAGATGTACACGGCGAACGGACCACCAGAGAGTGACACTTGACTTTTGCCTTCCGCCGACAAGCGATTGGTAGGGAACGAAAAAACGAACATTTTCGAACGCCGGCATCCGGTGACTTATCGATTTTCGGGGACGGCGTGTTTTTTTTACCATGCTCCGGGTTTTGAAGGGCTCTTTGGACAGTTTTCATCTTACAACAGCGCCGTTTGAGCCAAAGAAGCCGATTCTCACAATTTATTACTTCCATTTCTATCGCCGCACCAACGGATGGTCATCTCGCCGCGGATCGTGTATTAATCCCGTGCTCTCCCCTAGCCTTTACGTGCATCTCGCCGGACTTGGAGGGTAAAAAACGACGCGCTCGTCGATTGATGGTACTTCAAAAATGCAATCCGGTCAAGAAAGGAACCAATGTTCCCATAGAACTGCGGCACGGCAACTTTCTTCCTGGTTTTATTTTTTGCCCAACCGGTCGCGAGGGAAACCGACAGCAACGAAAAAAAAGGCCCAAGAGGGAGTAAACGGCAATGGCCAGTCGAATTCTGCCGGCGACTGCATAAGTGGTTGATTGACGAAGCCATTCGGTGCGGTGCGATGCGTTGAAGAACTTGTTCCGCGATTAGCGTCGCGAGTAACGGCCCTTTTTTCCGACCGCATTCTTGTGCCCCTAGGACCGCCGATCGCGTAAGCCCTTCCGTTTGGGATTTGTTGAATGAAACAATTTTTTCCCCCTTCAAACAATGCAAATCGGTTGCGTTGACAAGACGCGCGTCTCACGCACAATCGGTGGCGCGTGAAGACAGCCGCGCAAGCTAGCGGCACAATGGGCCGTGGAAAATGCGCGATAAACGCGCAGCACAAAAGGCGGCGCGCGATCACCGATGAAAAGGGGGAACGGTTGCTTCGGCGGGAAGAGAAATGGGAAGTGAAAGTTGGCACCGTTTGGTTCGTGCGTGCATATTCAAATCACCCAGCTCGGAAGGGAACCGGGAACTGCCCAAATCTCGAGAATGCATTCTTCTTCTGTCGAGGGGAAAGCGAAGGTTCTTTTCGGGAAGGTTTTTTTTTTCACCGCCACGACGCAAGGAGATCGAGATAATATTTGTAAAGGAACCGTTTGCGCCGTAGCGTGAAATTGTTGCACTCAGTGGGAAATCGGACGGGTTCTCTATCCGGCACCATTTTCACCGGCCTGGCGCCTTTCTCCGGAAAAGCGAAGGGGGAACAGCAAGAAGCCGGAGGATATGTGCGTAGTCATTGTTATTACAGGGCTATTAAAAGATCTTGATTTATGATTTGCCGGTTTTATGGCGGTTTTTGGGATTGTTTTGCCCAAAAAACCTTCGCCCAATGGCGTTGCCTTCTCACCGGCGTTTTGGGTTGGGGTTGTAGTTTTGGCACACTCATAATTGGACGGCTCGTGGACCGTTCAACGTGCCCTGGCGAGGGCTGCGTAGGGCGCACTGGAACGATGACGGAAGAGACTCATGAGGCCGCCTGAGAATGTAAACCTTTCACGAATGATTTGGTGTGATTATATGCGGAAGGCGAAAAATCTCCCGCCACCCACAGTCACACCAGCACAATTATCTGCGGGTGTTCTAAAGACGAGGCACGCGCCCGCAAACCCGCAGCGCCTAATAGGCGAGTGTCGTAAATTCTGCGCATAAAAAGTCTCAGAAACCGCAGAGTTTCATGGTCGCGAATGTTTGCCCATTCGCTTGGAATGGGTGATATTTTTTTTTTGAGAAACATTTAATTTACCAAGACCACCTGGCCGGGCCGCAAGCCAGTAAAACTCGTGAACATAAACCATCTCGCTTAATGTGACGACCGGGAAATTACGTTTGCCGCCATCCACGCTCGGTTGCAGATCACAAATCATGCATGCGCGATTTGTTTGCAAGCACCCGTTCCAACCGACCAGGCAGTTGAGGAAATTCGCCACAAGATTATGGAAAGTGGTTTCCTTGCGCCCCGAAATCAAATCCCCGGTCTTTCGCGGCCTCAGCAACAATGGCACTCTCCGCATTGTGTTGACAGCGAAACAATTCGGCAAGCGCAACCCGTGGAGTCCGGACCCGAGAGAAAGCCCGGCCAGGCAGGATGTTATTGTTGTTTTGCATACCCGGGAACCGGGGAAACGGATTGCGAAGAAAAGAAGCTTATTATGTGAATGCCTTCTCAGTGGCCCTCGAAGAAGGACGGAGCCCGGCGCACGGTCATTGCAGGATTCCTGATGATGATGCTGATGATGCCGGTGATGGTTCGAGTTTGCAGGTGATAAATGATGGCATCGCATGGAAGCCAGCAAGAAAAGGGGGTTAAATGGACCCGTTCTCTGCACCGCTGTTCCGGCGGTTTCCTCCCATCGTCGGCCCATTTCACTCGATCCTTTCTGTGCGCTCCCTCCCAGTGACGTAAGACGAACACCGCAACATCATTAACCGACACCCGACGGAAAAGAAAGAACCTTCGTTCCGCGGTGCGAGAATATAAGCCGAATGTTACGATCGAATGTGATGTCGAATTTTATTGTTATTAGCCCGAGGTTTATGAACTATTATGCAAAAACAACCCCCCGCCGGTTGTGCACAGAATGCACCGAATGCATCTTCAGGGTTGCGTCTTGTGCAACGAGAAAGGGATTCGCCCGTGACGACGATGAGAAAACGCAATCAGCAACAGAAGACCACGGGAGACAAACCGCACAATTTGGTTACACACCAGAGGACATCGTTTTGATGTGATCGATTCCATATCCTTATCGACAGCCTGTGGGGTAATGTGCTGGGATTTTCTAGCTGCTCTAGCTGTGCCACAACAATAACAACAACAGGCCCTCCCAAGGGTCTCAAACCCAAGGGGGTAGAGAACTACCTTGGGAACGAAACCTCTGCAAAATAAATTAAATAAATAATCATGCCATCCTGACGCGCCTTGAAGCCTCAAATCAACTGCAATCGGGTTGTTTGCCATGTGCAACGTTAAACATTTACAATCTTCCTGCCATAAGCTCGCATTCCGGACATTGTTTATGGCATTGACATTATTTGCTACATAATCCTTTGTCGGTTGGTTTTAATTGTTGCCGTTTCTCGCTACATCCAGAACCCAGAGCCAATTGTGAATGCGAGTGAACTTTATTGCACTTTTATTTTAATTTCGGGTCGCGTATGCGTTGCTTTATCCATCCCGCTCGTGCACCTTATATGGCTTTAATTGCATATCGGTGTATGCAGGTCTCAAATGGCGGCAAATTTTGATTTATGAATCGACGCAGACCACAGTGGCTCGAGCTAAACGTGCGCCTCACATCAAAGACGGAAGTGCGATTTCCGCGCAAGCCGGTCTATCGGTGTAGCGCGAAATAATTAAATTAAACTCAAACTGCAAACAACCCGCGGCCGCTGCACGATTGGTGTATCGTGTGGCGTATCTGCGAGGTCGACCTCGTCAAAACTGGTCGGCGTCATTGGTACGGACCCCGAGACTCGCCGCGTGTAACGCTCGTAACGTTTCAATCAGTTCACCCAACCGTAACACCGTGAACCGAAGTCCTTGTGGGTCGGCTTGCTGCACTCGGGAGGGTTTACAAGGCCACCGTAGCTTAGTACGGGTGCAAAAACTTCGAACCCCTGGAAACTTTCCGTGGAATCGGTGTGAGATGAGCACGTCACACCGATGGCGTCGAGAGAATAGATAGAATGAAGAGATTATCTCGGATTCGTTTGGAAAATTTCATCACACCTCCCACCGGGTGTGACCCAAAGCCGACCGCAGTCTGTCTGCCTGTGGGCTAAAGGATGGATTAGAATCGCGCGAACCAATCCGTGCCGAGTTGGCGACACAAAAAGTGGATTATGTTCGAGTATACCCTTCGCTCCAGGTAATCCCTTCCGATAGATTCTTTTTCGGTTTATGAGCCAGAAATTTGAGGAAAAAAGCCGAGTCTATAGTTTTTCAGCACAACGCAATAAATTACATAAAACGATCCTAGAAACCACACAAAAACAATCGAAATCCTACACCATTTTAAACTAATTTGAAATTTAACTTTGCTTGTTTATCCAGACACTGATCTGTCGCACCTTTTTCCCCGAATCCGATTCCGAGTTCAATCACGCTTTGGCAGAATTGCAACGGCCTTGCATTCGGCAAATGACATCCGCGACACAGTCATGTTTGTTTATGAGCGTATTTCAATGAGTGTTTAAATTAAGCTGCCAAAGAATCAACAACATTTAAATCATTCGATTGCTGCGCTTCCATCGGGCGTATGTGGGACAGGCGCTTGGGTTGCGTGTGAGGACCCTTTGGAGAGGGCTCGTAAAAGGTGCGTCGGGACTGAGGCAGATATATTCCGACCCCGGATGCATCGGATTTATGCAAAACAGCTAGGCATAGGACCCTCTTGTGTCAGCTGACGCTTCGTCCCAGGTCGAGAGTCTGGGTCGTGTGCGCGTCATCGGTGGGTAGATGGTGTTTAGATTGGATCAGTGAAAATTAAAAAGTTCAATTCCACATACAAATGGTACCCGACAAGAGGCCCCGGCTCGTTGCGATTGTGTTTAAACCCCTGAAAGGACTCCGTTCTGATGTGCTGTTGAAAGTGCCACCACACTGAGGAGAGAAAAAAATCCAACCATGCGTAATGGTGCACCTATTAATTTATGTCCTCTAAATTACTAATTTATGCTGAGCAATTCTAGCATTGTGTAGCAAATGAACGCAAATCGACGGCGAATGTGAAGGTCAATCCTCACGTTCCATCTCTCGGTCGAAATCGGTCGCTTTGGAACGAGCCACGCCTAGGGAATATGATGGAAGCGAAAAAATAAATAAAACCAGCATAAACATTTGAGGGACACTCTCCGAAGAGGCGGTTGACGTGAGCACTTCGTAAGCCGCAACACCTCCGAGAGAAAAGGCGCCAGAACGCGGGTTGTTGTGATGCACGGATAACATCAACCCACCACAAAAAACGGTCGGGGTCAAGCCAGAGTGGACATTTGCCAACATCGGCAGGAAAAGGCTACCACCGGAGTTCTACTTGTGTGTGCGCACGTAAAAGGGGTAAAGAGTCGAGATAAATTTCGCACATCCAGAAAGTGGGCAAGTATGCTTCCGGTTCGCTCTGGTATATGTGTGTGGTTGTATGCATTCGAACCACGGTCTGAAAAAGGGCCATTTAGGGGTCGAGCGATGGGAGGGTATGTCCGTTTGCATTTGGTATGAATATGCTGTCAGTTGCATCGCTGTTCGGTTGGCGGTTCCGCTGCTCGTTGTCAGCTGAACTGGGCAGCATATTCCAATGTTCCCAAGCTCCGATCCCTGCTCCCGGGCGGGTGGGCGTCACCGGGAAGAAGCAAGCGGCTTGATAAATCGGCTGCAGCCAAACTGACCCGGTTGTTATGCAACAGTGCACAACGAACACAACGCCCGGCATCCAGCACCCGACAGTGGGAGCCACCCGAATGGACGGAAGAAGACGATCCGAGGAAAAACCAGACGTATTTCCATCCAGGAACCACCACCGGCCAACTGAAGCCAACGCGATGGAGCAAAATGAAGCGTTCGAGCTCTCGGAATCGAGTCCGCACCTCAAGTGCACTTGAAAATATGCAGATGATCTTACGTCCGAGTGCGGCCACGAATGCATAGCCCTTTGCAGAACCTCTGCGCCAGCATAAGCCAACATCAAAAACCGACCGAACCAACCTGTCTCGGACCGGTGTGGCGACTGGACCAGGGAAAATGCGCCTAGCAGGGCGTGCAGAAAAACAAACCTAATGGAAATGCACGGACCAGAGCATCGGTTAGAGTATGCCCTTTTCCGGCACCAGAGACAACATAAAATAAACCTTCTGCTAGCGAGCAGGCAGGAGGGTGGCGAGTTCCGCTCGGGATGAATTGAATTTCATTAGCCATTTTGTGCTCGGTCGCCGGAAGGATCTCGGTGTTTTTTTTTATCCCTTACCGAAGAACACCGAAGGATGCGGATCGAGTTTCACCGACCATCGCCTCCCTTCGATGTTCAGTTTTTGCCAACCGCTCACTAACTTTTCGCTTCGACCGAGTCCGCGTCATGACCGGGGGTTGCAATGGCTTGAATGTAAACGCACGGGGGATGTGCTTATCGCGTCGGGTGGTGTTGGTGATTATGAAAATTATTTTGTGTTCGCTTTCAAATATCAAATGATCTATGCCCATCGCCTACCCCTTTTCGAAAAAAGGGGTGTCGAACGTGGGTTTTTTTTTTGTTTCTATACTCGGACCTCCTAGCGAGCGATGCTCACTTCGAGCGGAGCATTACAACTGGCTTACACACCAGCAAAACGGTACAGCGCTGTTCAGGGTCGTCCTTTAATGCAACTTCCTTTCGGTCCAGTTCGGTCCGCAGTCCCTCTAGGGAAGGAAGGTGCAGCCTTCGGTCTGAGTAGGGTGGCTGATGCAACTGGTCCACGGGGTGATGTGCGCATAAATCATCTCGACTCGTCGCTTTTGTGTTGATTATGAATAATGTGGATGCAAACACACACACACACACACACTGCCGGTTACAACTGACAGCGGCAGCATCAACAATAACAAACAGTCCGTTTTGGCCGAACGAGTGCGCTCGCGTTCAAGTGGTCCTTATTGTCGAGTCTCGGTCCAACCGAAGCTGGACAGGATCTATGTGCTCGAGCTGGTAGGGATTCGGCGTTTGCGTTGTTTTCTCTCCCCGCTCGCTAAGGATCGAGTTTTGAACTTTATTACACCTCCGATAATGAATGCTTAAGAGGGATTAACGGATTTTCCGTACCTTGAAGTGGACACTTTCAGGACCAGAGTTGTGTCCGTCGGTAGAAAGCTGCTGTGATTAAATTGTATCGGGTTCATAATAACAACATCATCGCTTTATCGCAGATGAAACATCCATTCTGCGTCCACGGTGCGTTTTTGGGAGGGCTTATAGGGTGAGTTTTCATCGTGGTCCTGCGAGAATCGTTTATTAAAATGGATTCGTTCTCTTTCGAATTCTGCTGGCTTCTCGCTATCCAACTAAGGGTCCTTATCAAAACACCATCAATCAAGCGGCTCGTTAACGAGTAGCCGAAGAAGAGTGGTTGCCACCGAAGGACTCCTTCCAGAGCACCATCATCGCAACGAGGCAATACATCATCGTCGTCCAATTAAAGTCACATTTCGGTGCGTTGGGCCGGCCAGAGCCGGCCCGCTGTGTCCAGTTGCATCCATTTTTGGCTGCGAAGGAGTGCATTTCTCGTACTGCCCATCCAGCCGGTCGTCGTAACACGATCCTTGCCGGTTTGCCTTGTGTAACGAGAGCGCGCGCTGCGTCACGAGCAATCGCTCGAACGCGACGGCGCATGTGTAACAATTAATCAGAATTGATAAATGATCATTAAACGCGGCACCCACATCCAGGTTGCGGTTGCGAGCCACCGCTTGCCGTGGTCAGTAACGACCGGCGGGTGGGTATTTGGACGCGATTAAATTAATTTGTTCTAATCCGACATCGACGGACCGACCGACTCGTTCGATCGCCGCCTGTGCGATATAATCGGCACTGACGTTGAATGCGACTGGGTGACTTGGCGACTGCAACCGTGCAGTCACGATCACCACACAATCACCACAAGAGGCAGCAAGACTCCGGGCTCGATCTCGGCCGCCCTTTCGCTCGAACCACCCAACGGTAGCAATTAGTCAGGGCAGCGTAAATCGAACGATAAAACCCCCTCCTAGCTGTGTGGCGAGAATACGATCAATCATCGCCACAGTAGCTACAGAAGGATGCAGTTGAACGCTGCCGCTATCGCCGGTCTGCTAGCCGGTTGACATTGATCCTGGGTGGGATTTTCCGGCGATGTTGCGTTGCTGTTGGTTCAGTTATTTCTCTGTCGATCTCCCACAGTATTCCCTCGGATTTTGGACGAGTTCGGACGCGCATTGGTGAAGGCCCTGACTGTCGTAGATAAAACATAATTAATATCACATTAACCACATGCTATAATTGACTCCTCGTTCTGTTTCTGTTCCGTTTCCATCTCCGGCAGGCGTCAACATATGGGCGGGTGGACGACGGCAGCGGCCAACGCGAAGCAGAATGGTCTGTCCGCGGCCACGACGGCTCCCAGCAGCAAAAGCGCCACGACCAGCCCAGATCGGTTGCGAGGCGCAACACACGATCTGTTCGAGTTGCTCGAACGCGTCCAATGCTCGCGTCTTGACGATCAACGCTGCGTGCTTCCGTCGTACTTCACACAGGTGCGTACTCTAGCAAGGTCCTTTAGGCTTCGTCACGACCATACCATCATTACCATTATTATTGTTAAGCCTTTCCGCCACTCGAACGTTATACGTTTTTAATTATTTTTCGGTCGTCTTCCGAGTGGCTTCTGCGAGGGGCGGTGGTTGTCCTTTAGCGGGCGAGAGTAAAAGGAAGGCGTTTAATTTATTCATTCACGTGCCTCCGGCACTTAAACGGCTACGTGGTGCAATCGTGCTGCAGCTTGCACTCGGTTCATTGCAATTCGTTCGCTTATGAATATGGTTTACGCAGGCAGGTCGGAGGCAGCTCTTTTCTCCTATCCAGAAGAATTGACGAGTCGTAAAACTCGATCACTCCAGTCGGCTTATTTTACTTCGCACACCGCCCAACGAAGGATCTCTCGCGAATGTGTGCGGGCACGCGATAAACGGCACGAGCCAAACGGAATTAGTCACCTCGATCAAGTGGCACGTGCAGCGGTTGAAGGCGTCTCAACCGTGCGTTGCTTCTTTAGCAAGTGTTTTGCGACCTTCAAACGTCTCACCGGTGGCCATTTCGTTGCGGTTCAGTGCGCCTATCCGAACAAGTCAGCCCGCGATCGGTTGGTACCGTAAAACGGTCTTATCCTGCCGTAGTCCTGTTATCGGACGACATCGTGCGTCCTCGAGCGTACACTTGTGTTATTACCGGAACTGTTGTGCGTTGCTAACGAGCATTTTAGGCCGACGACCATTTCGACAGGCGGCCTGAGCAACCTTGAGCGACATTCTACTTTCTTCTAGCCGTTACAGCGCCAGCACCTTTCCTTGGAAGATCGATCGTGTGGTCGGTCAAACCGGGAACGTGCTGCTTCAAAAGGCATACAACATGAGCAGCGGTTAAAGTTGCCGCTCGTGCTCTGTTTGTCCATTTATGCTCGTTTGACATTGATTGAAAGTTAGGCACGAGCCACGGTCCGTAAAGTGGTTCAATGTCTCGCTGGGCGCCCCATCCAGCCATGAAAAGCGAGAAACTGCAAAGAGCAGAACGGTGCCGTTTGACTTCAGATATTTCTTACGGTTTCACACCTCGCCCGGCCGATCAAACATTTGCTTTCGTTTTACGGCTCAGGGACGTTGAGGAAGGCTGCCGTTTGGGGTGTTTTCGTTTCTTTTGTTTCACCAATCGCACGTCAAACTTCAATCAGAAAGCTGAATTGCAGTGACACACCGTGGAGAAACATGTGCTTTAAAGTAATAGTCTTTTAACAGCACGCCACAGCAGTTTTTTTTTGCCTTCTCCTATGATCGCAGCTTCCGTTCGTTCCAAGTAATCGAAACTGATTCCGAGCTTTCGCCTCACGATCCGGCTCATCGAGCGGTCCATGCCACCGAAATCGATATCTTATTCCATCTACAGGAAGGATTAAGGCTCCAGCGTTCCAGCCTTCGCATGGAGTTCGTTCGAGCATGACCTACCTGGGAGCATCGAGTGGGACGATTAGCTGAGCGAAAATCGGATTATGTCCTCTCAGTCCTACGTCCCACCGAGCTGGCGCTATTTTTGCGGCTTGTGGCTGTAATTCCTTCAATTCGCGAAGTGGGAGTCTTTTTTTAAAGCACCTTTAAAGATGCCTCACACGAATCGAAAATGAAAGGTGACCGCGCGCGTGGGTGACTGCCAGAGACGAGTCTACAATTTTCTCCATGACTAAGCAGTGAAAAGTGTTTTCCCCCAGGGTAGGAGCTCTCGATTGCGCTACCACCCATCTTTCGCCCAAAGCCCGGGAGCCGATCCCTAGGGAGCGCTTTCTTTTTCGTCGTCGGAAAATTCAATAAACGATTCCGTCGCGTTTGGAAGCGGAGAATGATAAATTATGCGAGAGAACGTTAGACAAAATGTGGCGATTTTTTTGACGGCACTAGCAGAAGGTAAACGATGACATTTTCCAATTTTCCCCGGTGAACCCCCGGTGCCGCTGCTACCTGTTGCCCTGGGTAATCACCTTACCGTGGCGTAATCGCGATTTTCCCGGACGCATATGTCCTTTCCACGACCACGGAACGAGACAACACGTCCGCTGCTGTTCACCCGGCACATTGTTGCCTCTCGTGCCTGGAACGACGGCGCTCAAGAGGAAGAAAAACAACGCTCCACCCAATTCCGGGCCGATCGTGTGCCGTTTATCATTTTTGATTGAATTGCTGCCACTCGATGGTGGCTTCCCGAAAGGTCAGCGAGCGGTGGAAATGCGCCGCGGGTCGGGAGCAACGCGGAAAATATGGTCCCACCTGTTCGGAAGATGGATGTAGCCGTGTTCAGCGGTCGGTCAGGCGACGACCAACTAAGCGCTTCCTACGCAGCAAAATTCATGCCCTGATGGTGGCCGCAACCGGGACCGTTGAGCTCGTAAATCCATAAATCCGCCCCGGGGTTCCGGGACCCGCTGGAAAACACCCGGAAGCTCGGGTTGCGCCAGCAATCACGCGCCCAAACCCAGCCCAGGTTGCGTGTTCGCGTTGCTAAGCAACGAAGCGCGTGTAAGTGGAAATAAATTTTCATGAAGAGCGCAACCTTTCGCACTCGCCGTGGGCAACGTAGGCCGCCTCGTTTGGAATGGATAATTTGTGTGTGCACGTTCGTGGCCGGCACGCACACGCCACGAACCGAGAGCGCTATGATTTGTGGTGCTTTTGGATGGCGCTGACGAGCCACCTTTTTCAGAACGCAGCCTCTCGATGGGAAGCAACGTGCCTCGAGAGCAGCTGTGAGCGTCGCTCTGGCCACGTGTTCGGTCGCGGACTCGATCATAAAAAGTCATAAAATCTACACATAACCCTTCGGCGACGACACCCCGTACCCTCGAGGTGAGGGATTAAAATTTTTGGAATTGTTTTCATATTTCTAAATTGGCCGAAAGCCGCCACTCCGGTGAAGCGCAGATTGATAAACTACCACGATCGATTCGACTGCTCCGGTGCCGGGAGAAGCCCTTCTCATCGGGGCGAGGTTTGCCCGCCGGCCAACACACGTACACCCTTGGTGTTCGCGTGTGTGTTCGCTTTTAAAAAGAGCTATAAAATTTTACGATGCTTTCCGATGTCTCGACGGTCGTCCTAAATTCTCCATCCGCTCCGGCGTGTGTCTGCCGTCACTGCTAGAAGGCCGTTTTAGATGCACTTTTTGTCGGATGCAGCCGTTGAAAAAAGGGTGCTCGCTGTCGTTGTCGCCTGGGATCACTCTCGAAGATGTGGATTTTGCGTTCGATCGAGTGGTGTTTCGTGGTTTGTTTTTATGGGGAGTGAAAAATCCGTTACAACCCACCCGATCCGATTCCGCTCGGGGTGGTGCGTGTTTACGGTGCGAATGCCGCATTAAACGGGACCAATTTCGGTCCACCCGGATTCCCCGGAGAAAGGATGGCTGCTGATTGTGTCGGAGAAATTCGATTGCAACCGCCAACTCCATAAGGAGGTCATTTAAAAACGGTCCATGGTGTCGAAACAAATCGGCCAGCCCAACAAACCAGATGTCTCTGTGGAGAGAGGGCTCAAAGAGTGCTCTAGTTTGTAAACGCAACGCATCAGCCTTGAGCTCGAGCAACAATAGAAACCGCGGTCTAACGCCTCAGAAGCTCACGAACTGTGTCCCGCTGGGGTATTTGTAGTTTTTTTTGCTTGTAGACCCTTCATGGTAGCCGCCTCCGTGCTCTTTAAGCTGCGCAATCGTTCACGCCCAAACACGTTCGGCGATCAAAACCCATAATCTTCCGGCAGGAGGTGTTTCTTTCTGCCCGAAAAAGCAAACGAGCGCGCTAAACGAGGATGTCGTGGGGAAAAAAATAATAACGACTTCAAACGCGTCTCGAAGAAACACGGCCTCGAAAAAAAGTGCGTACCCGCAAACAATATGCCACATCGACACCCATCAGATCCCGGGCCACTGGGGTGTGCGTGTGTGTTGAGTATCGATACCGGGGGTGACATTTCTCTAGCAACATCTGGCAAGCATAAAGCGACACGTCGACACCAGTCAGGAACTCGCACTTCAAGACCGCCAAGAGGTCCCACCGACACGGGCCCTTTACGAAAAAGAACGCGAACGTCGTTGTTTGCGATTGACTCCCGGTTGAAAGAGGCATCATTTTTTCTCTTTTTGTTGAGTGAAATGAAGTGTCAAACGATGATCACCACACGTGGCTAAAGGACATGAAAATGGCCCCATGGGACGGGAAACACCCGGTGCGTGACATACCGGACCCGCGTACGTGCCGAGGGACCGCTTTTCGGGTTTTCTTGATGAAGTGATAAGTGTCTCAATCCTGCGAGATCCTTACAGGCTACGCGACGTACGCGGTTGCTCTCGATTTGTAGAAAGAGAAAAGGTGCAATAATTACCGGCCACCGAAAAGCGTCCCGTCAGCAGTTATGATTAGGCCGCGCTGGTTAACCCGGGTCCTGACGAGGTCCTGATGAGTCTTTAATTGATCGCACAGGCGATGGAAGTTTATCTCGTGAGCCGATTAATGAGACGCACGATCTGACCGTCGGTTCCGTTTGTCGCTTTTCTTACTCTGCCCACGTTTCACAGGGGTCAATCGGTTGAAGGATGGTTCGAATGGTCGAAAAT
Organism: Anopheles nili; assembly: GCF_943737925.1. Lineage (NCBI taxonomy): Eukaryota > Metazoa > Arthropoda > Insecta > Diptera > Culicidae > Anopheles > Anopheles nili. The sequence goes on from NC_071292.1 coordinate 1,200,753, forward strand.
TGCTGCGACACAAAATTGGTATGGCGAAAGAAAGGACCGAGCGGGAATTTATGACACGTCCCTTATGAAACAAGCCGTAGCGCCATTAGCGATTGTCCCAAGGACAAGCAACAGTTCCCAATCCCAGCCCAGGGACCATTGTTTGGCTTCGGCTTGCTGGAGTTTTCCAGGACAATTAACAGCTTTGGTCGGCCGTTTTTCAACCCCCAAAAAGCGCACATACATCTGGCCATTCCCTCTGGAGGGCGGACGGACATCCGGAGGACGATCGATTTAATTGTCCTTCGCCATGTCCCTCTGTCGAATGTCCTTTTCGTCGTCCCTTTTTCCATCGTGCAGCGCTCGAATTTAAATCGCTCAGAACCATACATTTCCACAGCAGAGGGCCCGATCGAGTGGCGGATTTGTTTTCGATTGTTTCCCGATCCCTCCCCCGGCGCACGTGGTCGCATGTCCCTTTTGTGGTCGGGAGCCGCCCTCGATGGCAATCAACGCGAAAGCGGTGGTATGTAATAATTTTAATACGAATTCATTACGCGCGGGTCACCAAGCCATGGCCACGTGCGCAGTTCCCTCGAACACATGAATAATGGCTTCATCAACGGATCCAGGCATCGTCGTCCTTTGGCAGCCTGTGTGTGGAAGCGAAACGAATCGAACTGAAACAATGATCGCACCAACGAGGGGCACTTTCACCGTTGAGCTAACAAATCGTGAGCGGTGGAAGAAAGCAAGGTGATAGGAAAATAATTTCCTCCGGCGGTGTTCCGTCCATGCAAGGATAATCATATTGGCCGACCTGGTTCCTCCAGCTCCGATGGCACGAGCCGCGAGGAAAAAAAGAAAAAGCGCAATCTATTTTATAATTACCATCGCTTATTTCCGTCCCGGTCGTTCTTTTCCTCGCTCCGGGCGTGGTTGCTTAATCTCCTTGACTCTTACTCTCTAGCTCACGCATCTACGTGGACCCTTAGGAAAGGGTCCAAGATTTATTGTCCCGGACGGGAGATTTACAGCCCGGTTCGCGCTGGGACATCTTGACTTTCGGTCTAGGGCCGTGCAATCGCATCTTGCCCCGACACCTGAATGCATATCCAGTGCCAGATGCGTGTCTGGGATGGAACCGAGAACCACCCTAAAAGCAGTCTGTGGCGGTGTCGTGTCCTTGATTGCACTTATTGGATTGTAAAATTTCAATTGCCCTAATGGGTGCCAAAAGCGGACTTCGGTCGGGTGTTTCCACTCGACCCGCAAGACACCCGTAAGCAAGATTAATTTCATATTCACCCCGAACAGCCTGATGATGAGCCTGAAATCGAGCACGCGCTTCTTTGGGTTTTAGGTCCTCCTCAAGCGGTCCTGTCCTTGCCATTTCCGCCCCATCTGGCGACGGGGTTGTTGTTAACAGTTTGCCCCAAAACTCGAGAGGCACGGTCGTAAAAAGTCACCGATGCTCGCAACTTGCAACGCGCACCTTGACACTCTTCGCCGGTTTCGGTGAGGTTCGACTTCTGTTTGCGGTGCCCTCCAAGGAGCAAGAGGATACCCGACACCGTCAGCGATACCGTCTCGGCCCAAATGGGGAGTTTGTGTGTGTGCTTTAATTCCCTCATTTGGGTGCAGTGTCGCAGCCAAACGAAAAAGGCACCCGGACGTGTCGTTGCGGCTTTGGTGGGCCATCTAGCTCGAAAAAGGTAGAGATCGGTTCACGACTCATCTCCCGCGGATCGGTACCGCCTCTGCATTGTCAGATAATTGTCCAATAATTTATCCGTCTTACGATCCCAGGTGGGTTGCCCGTTACCAACGAGCATCTGATGATGGCAGATGGAACCCGAGTGACGCGATATCGGAGCTGGCTGCCATGTTTTACTCCTTATCAGCTTCAAAACGGGTTACACTACTCGGCTACTGGGTTGAAAAAACTCCTTCTTGCAGCCACCCCATCTGCTGGGCGGGTCTGAATTACCGGGAAATGAATTACTTTCGAAACAATAGTGCGCCTAATAGCAAACGGAAGGATCTCCCGTAAATCATTGTTTTCGGAAAACCGGATCATTTTGCTTTGTTTTTTTTTGTACTTGTTTCTTTTGATGCTTTCGTCGTCACCGTTTTTTTAATTTGAAATTTGAAATTTTGATAATAATTTTTCCTCCCCTTCACCCTTTTGACCTCTTTTACGCTCCCGAGTAGGCCGCATTTTGCGTCCTCTAGTCATTGCGAGCCTGTGTGTGTACGCACAGGCCCTTATCCTGCAGGACGAATGGGAAAAAATGCACCACGTTAGCAAACTGTGCGAGGGTCAATGCGAATCCTGCAGTACAGCCGCTCACGCAACCGAAATGTTTGGACGTGAGCTGATAATTGCGTTGGCTTTAAAGCAGCGTAACACGAAATAACACAAAAAAAACTCGGGAAAGATTGACAAAAAAGGAAACAAGAGAACAGGAAGAACAACCAAACAACGGCCACCGTTCAGGTCGCTTCCCTTCCGGATTTCTCTTGTACGCGTAAAGCACGGTTTGAAACGAGAGTCCTGGCCTTTTTTGTTAAACATACCCCTTTGGCTCGGTGCGAGGACCGATACTTTTTGTGCTAAAAATTTGGTGAAAAAAAACGCATGATCCGATTGTAAAAAAAACACGCCATCGAAGCCGCTCCGCCACCGCGAATACGATCGAGAGAGGGATAAAAGGGGTGAACGCTCTTTGAGCAGAGGTCCTTGTTTTGTCCCGTTCCCTTCGTGGTGCTGGCGGGAAGAGCCCAGAAGAGAAGCGTGCCAGCAAGGCGGCTGGGAGCTGGGAAATCGAGAAGGGTCATGAAAATGATGATACACGGTTAATGGGATTTTCTTGCGGGCCTTTTCACCGGCGCCCGGAAAAGCTGGTGTTGGCGCTCTACGACAGAAACTCGACGAGAGGAGAATCCTTGGCCTGGTGGCTACACGTGGCACAAGAGAGCGCTGAAATTTAACCCCATTTTTCGTAGCACATTTCAACTCCTTTCACGGGCAACGCCGATCGACCGGCCGGTGTGTCGCCGGTCTGGCAGAAGAAAATCCAAAACTGTCCATCATAATTTCCCACCGCCCGAAAGGACCTCCGGCCAAGCCGACTCCATCTCTCGAATATCGCATTTCAAACTTTCCCGCCGGCCTGGCAAACCGGAGCGAGATCGTGTGTCCTGCCAGCCCACCACCGAACCCGTCCCTTTTTTGATGAGTTTAATGAATCGACGCACACTCGCACACGCGCGGAAAAAGGGAAAAGCCGAAACCTTAAACCTCACCGTGCTGCCCTTCTGTGAATGATTTTGTGTTAATATATTTAATTACCCTGCGCAATGAACGGCGGACTTTTTCGTCGCCGGGCAAATAAGCGTGATGTGGCGAGTTTTTTTTTTGTCAGTTCTTCTTCAACCCCCGTTTTTTGAGTCCTGCCGCGACCCCGGCCTCGTCGGGGGGTCCAGTTGATTGAACTTCAAACGTCCGGATCTTTCAATATTTGATATCGAAATGATGGCATGACGCAACGGAATCGGAGTTTTTGGGTTTTTATTGGTGGTCCCTAGCTTCGGGTGAGCCCTCAGTCGGGCAAAAACGTTTGACAAATCATTCGCCATAACCGACAAACCATCGAAGCCACAGAGCTGACACACCTAAAAAGAGAAGCACTGACCAACCTCCTAGTGAGGGTCACGGGTGGTGCGTTTTGTTTTGGGCTAGGTTGTTTTTTTTTGTACTCCGGTATTTCCACTGTGTCGTAAGGATCATCCCCTTTTTTCCACCCCATGGAAAGCTGTCGGTCATCCATCAAGCTGCTAACCAAAATCAACTAGCTACCGTACTGGTTAGATCCAAGGTGCTCATTCATGTTTGACGGAGCGTTAGGAAAATTAGCAGACAAAAAGTGCAGCCACAAAAAACATGTATCCTTACAGAATCAGTTACAGAAAGGCAAGTGTGCAAGTTCCGCTCGACACCGTGAAAGAGCACCTCATTTATAGCGGCACTCGTTCACAGCGCCATCTGGTGGTGTATAGCGAAAACATCACATTGGCTCTCATAGGCGTCACGAAGCTTTATAGCGGCGTTCAACTCTAAAGTTGAATCGCAGAGCTTTCATCGAGAGAAGCTGTCAGTGGTGAATAAAGCTGATCATGACTTATGCTTGGGCTTATGCTCAATATGCTCAACATAAAAAACTTTATGTTGCTCAAGCTTACGCTCATTTCACCGCCAGCTGTTTGTATGCTCACGTTTGAGTTCACCTAAACAGACTATAGAAAGCATGAGCTCGTATGCTTTTCATACTTTAGATTTTCACATGTTTTAGGAACAAATTAATTACCAAAAATTTATCGAAATGCCCTTTTTTATGCAGATATATTCATAGCATAGCATTTTACGTGCTTTTGCTCAATGTAGAAGATTAATGGCTCGTCAACGAAGCTTTGCGCAGTTTAACATGCGAAAACTTGACTTTTACTTTTGAAATTTTTGTTTCAATCCTTTATTTTTTTTGCATAGAACGTCCCCTCGTCTAATCATAAATTATACAATATAAACTCGGCGCAACTCATCATCTTTATCGTTGTGAAGCGCTTTAAATTTATCTCCACCATCGCAACTTCGTTTGCTGGGGGCATTTTCCAATCTTATCATCGCCCTACAATCGTAGTGTGACTTCAGACACTTTACTGTAGCTAATTTCCGTTTTCCATCTCATCTGCTGGACCGGCCCGCTGAAGCCATTGTTTCGCTTTTATGCTGCTTTCTTTGTCATTCCGACAATTCATCATGCACCTGCCGTTCAGATGAGAGGGTAATGTTGAGGGATGAGTAAAAAAGCCGTTGTACCCCCAAACAAACACATACACACACACACTCACCATTTCCCGCACTGTCGAGTGTGAGAATGAAAGGGCGCATTGTGTCAGAACATCCCGCTAGCGAAGAAGTCTTCGACAGAAGTATCCCGGGGGCAGGAGTATGTATACAGGAGAAGCCTCAAACAAATGTCGCCTTCATGCCATGAACCGCCCGATTCGTGACTATCTATCCTGAAGTTGTTTCTATTTCCAGAAGAATGCAACCGTGCACTCGACGGTTTTATCACGTCCGCGAGCTGCAAGCTCTGATACGCGAATGGCGATGCAAATGACGATACCCACAGCGTTATCAAACAGCCCTTCAAATGCCTGAAGCCTTAGCTCCATCTGTGAGAAATGACGCTCTTCATCGATGCCGGTGTTTTCAAACCGCCTCGGAACCATGGCACTTACTCACGCACCGATGACTCTACATGAGGAGGCTCGTCGATCGGTGTTTTATGTTACGCCGCGATGTAATTCATTTCGATCGAAAATAATCCCCCGCTCTCTCGAATGAATTACGATAGTGCAAATTACGATCGGCGGCGTCGGTGTTTGCCGCTTTCGACGTGATCGATGCGGTGCCTTTTACCACCATTACGGTTAATTACGGAAAATCCCTTCCGTGTGGCTACTGGATGTATTTCGGCAGCTTTTTGCGATGAAGTTTCCAACTACCGCGATGTTAAACACCAAACCATCTGTTTTTTGAGAGCTTTTCTCGCCATTGGAAACGTGTCTAAATGCCCGTTGTCGATGGCTTTCGTCGAGGCATCGCATGGACTGAACGGGCCTTTGTTTCCCTACCAGAGAGCAGCGGTTACGGGTACCTGACTTTACGCGTCCGGTATCTGCATTGCCTGCATCGTAACGGTTGTGTTTGAATTTGAATAATGAAAGGGTCACCCTCGCGCGAGGGGCCAAAGAGTGCTTGAAGTTGAAGCCGGGGAGCTGAAACGGCTCAAAACCGAGCGGCTTATCAGCTTCGCCCGGACAGAGAAGGGAGAAATGTACCGGAACCGGTTCGGAAACACCTTCAGCAGTTAAGAACACCAAGCAAAGGTGGCCACCGACTCAAGGTGTGTGGGAATCGCGCGGCTGGTCCAGAATTGAACCTGCTCCGGGGGGTTGGCGTTTTAATTGCGACGGCCTTCTAGTCCCTCACCACGGAAAAAAAGGCTGTGCGGGGCTACTTTAGGGCTCGCGTTTGTTTGCTGGAGCGACCACCACCACGATTCAATGAGCACATGGCTTCAGGAAGGCTCGACTTCGGTTGGCGTGTCGACTGGTGTGTGGCGTGGTGCAATAAATTCATGGTCGCTTCCTCTTCCACGTGGAAATTCGTCATGCCCATGGAAATCGGGTACCGTGTCACGGAACGCCAGACGGAAAAGCATTGCCCAGAATCGACGCTGCAGTGCCCGGGCTAATTGTGGGCTTCCTTCTTGCACAGTCTGGTAGGCCGATGGGCGTAATATTGTGCTGAAGCCCTTTCTTTAAGGGGAAGTAAATGCGCCTCAACCGGACAAGCGAATGAGCCTATCGAAGTGTAAAGGCTTGGTGTGTATGTATGTGTGCATCGCGATGAAACACCAATTATTCGGGCGGGAAAAGCCACAGAGAACCATTTATTGAGGAGCAGACGTCAGGAAGCCACTGACAAGGGAAGGTTCTTCGCTTCGCTACCCTCATCGCTGAGGGGTGGAAACTTTCACGAAGAAAGCCCCACCGAGACCGAGACACGAGAGAACGTTAAGCGAACGCCTTCGCGTCTGGAATGGGGCCCATTTGCATACGAACCCCCCGAAAAGCGTCGAAACGACGTTCCATCCGGAATCCCACGGAGCCAATGCTGCAAGATCTCGTCCAAACCGCAATCGCAGGCGCTGGGGATAAGCTTCACGATCGGAATGCATAAACGAGACGCCATTGCGGTCTTTTCGGTAGGGTGTGTATGCACTTGCCACCTGAACCGCAGTTGATTCGAACCACTTGGCCTCTTGGGCCGAAGCAAGCCCTTTGTAGGTTGGTGGGAAGAGAAAAATCTATGTTAATTGAATTAAATAGATGGCCCACCTCACGTTGGGAGTGACCAGTTACTCTTTCCATGCTCCCGAAACGCCTTTCTTCCGCCGACGAAAGATCGCCGTCTACGTGAGGCTTTCCATCGTTCCCCTTTGTGATTTTTGGGAGTTGAATCTTCCGCCTTGTGACATTCGCATTCGTTTGTTCGCTTTTAATGCGACCCATAATTACACCCCACACCGCCCAGGTCGCCGCGAGAAGCGATTTGTTTCTTTGGGGTTTGAGCAATGAAGATTAAATTTCTATTTTGGCTTTCCTCCAGCAAGCCAGTCGCGTAGCGGATCGTGTTTGTGTGAAGCTCACACCAGCAAAAACAAAACGCACGGCCGAGCAATCTATCTGCCGGACTTAGATGGCTTTTTTGAACTCGCTGTTAGGTGTGCTAATGAGAGGAGTGGGCAGATCGCCCTTATGCATCTTCCGCACCGGGCTCGGAACAATAAAAACCGCCGCTTTATGATGTGGCCCGGTTTTTCCTTCCTTTAATAACTTGTTGCGATTAAATTTACCACCATTTAGCTAAAGTTATGACGCACATAAAGCTTTTCTAGCGCTGTCATTAGAAAAATTATGCTGTCCAAATCACGCCAGCGTACCGCGAGAAGTTCGATTTGTTAGCTCTTGGAGTGGTTTTTCGTCGTGAAGGTTTTTAAACCTCTACCTCTCAATGCTTTGCAGTGGGGATTTTGGCGCAGGAATACGGAGGCCGCGTGCGAACGTTTAACAGATTTCCATTTCTGTTTCCGCTTTCCGGCCGCTGGAGATTGGCGAAAGGAAAAGCTTCTCTTTCTGCTCGTTCTTGAAGCGTGATTTAGCTCCGCTCAACGACTCTCCACGTAACCAGCCAACCGCCGGAATCCAGTTCAAGGTGTCTCGGTTGTTTCCATAGATCTGTTGTTTCAGTTTCTGCTTTGATTTGCTCATCGTAATGGATCGCGCTTCCCCAGCGTGCGGGTTTTCTTCTCTGCTGCCCCTGGCTGGTATTCGTGCAATTTTCTTTCCACCAAGCCCGAATGTTGCTGCTAATGTTTCTGTTTTACATACACGCGGGCGCAACTGAGTTTTTATTCCATTTTCCGTTTCATATTTCACTGCCAGCCGGCATCATCGTCGAGAGATGGAAAGCCTTTCGTAGGCAATATTGTTGCACTGCGGATAAAAGCGATATTGTGGTGCGTTTTTTTTTTCGTTGCCTTCGTTGCTTCTTCTACGCCTGTAGTAAAAGTGACCCGTTTAGGGTAAACATGAAAAAGCGAGAGTATAAAAGCGTTGGCAAAAGAGAAAAGCATCTACTCTCATCTGCGAAGTTGCTAAAGATAGCAAAATCGAGCAAAATTGAGTGACGGCAATTCAAATGCAGCCTTTTTCCTACAAACTGCCCAAGTAGGTCGCTAGCTTCCTTCAATATTGTAATGTACACGATCGCCTTCAGGTGTTGTACCAAGCCATCGTGTGTTTGCCCACACACCCAAAACTCCTATAAAAACTGAACCTTATGGTCGAAAAGATAAACCGTATCGGGATGAGAACTCCGTTAGGCTTGCCGTCCACCTGTTGGTAATAGTCTTAAGACGCATTTCGGTTCAGTTGTGTTGGATTTTTATCCATTTTTATACCATCGGATGATCTCGTTCATGGTCATCCATTTGTGCTGCAGAATGGGTGTCTTCTAATCTCTCCCCCTTCGAATAGCTTCACGTTTCTTTTCCGTGCATTAATGCTCGGCCCCTTCGGAGTAGAATAGCATAAACCGGATGGATGCGTAAGAACAATAAGAGTGTGTGACTTCTACGGGGTATATATCTCTTCGAAGAACTGGAACACGAGACGACCACGCGAGGGCGGATTTTTCACGTGCCTAACCTTGGCGCAAAAGGGGTGGAAACCGTCCCACCTCGTTTTCATTAAACCCGCCTGGAAATGGCAACGAAATTGACACGAGCCAACCCAACGCGGCCAGACCGGACGCACGGTTGAGCTGCTTCGACATTCGTGATGGAGTACCCTTTTTGGCGCTGGTGTTAACGGCCCTAACGGCTCAACGCTCGTGCCGCGAAGCCCTAAACGGTCGCCATTACGACTGGTCCCGCTTTGGGGAACCAGCGATTCGCCAATATAGCAGCTAATCATTCTCAATCGAGCGACGGTCTCGCGGGTTGATATTTATAAATTGCTCGAAACCTCCATCAGATGCCTACGGATGTGGCCTCGGGCATTCTAACGGACCCCTAGCTAATCGGAAAAAATACTCAATCTCGATCTTGAGGTCCGAAAGTGCACCTCGCTAAGAAAAACAGCCCCTCTCGAAAAGGCAAATAATGTTTCTTCCTCTTCGTTGGCCAGTGGCTTTTCGGAGTTTTTCTTTAAAAGTTGCTTTTGAGCGTCGCTTCCTCTCTCACCTCCCGCCTCCCCACCCCACCCTCACCGTTTCGGTGGAAAATGATGATGATGCGGCGTTGGGGAAGAAAATTCGAACACCACACGGCTTCGGTTGAATTGGTTTTTCCTGTCTTCCGCACATCCATCGGCCTCCGTTTGGGCTCGAAAGCACCGAGACTCTAAGTGGCGTTACGTCATAATTTCTTGCCGATCGCTAGCCACCGAGAACCACCTGGCAGTGCGGAAGGGGAACCCATGGGGTGGGTTGCATAAATTGTGCTGGTTTTTTGACTGCAACAAAAAATTAAACACTCCTCTCGCTCACGGTCGCTTTTCTACCGCTTTCCGAATCAAAAAGGAGAAAACTTCGCCTAATGTCCGCACCGAAACGGTAGGTTTTTGAACGCTGCCAGCCGCGCAGCATAATATTGGCCGAAAAAGAGCATAAAATCCGGAGGCACATACACACGCGCACACCCGAGGAAACGCCGCGAGCCATGTTGCTTTGCAAAACAATTCATCGGTGCATACTTCCTCGTTTTCCGGCCCAAAACCCGCCAATGACTCGAGGACGATTTCGTTTCCCGTCCGGCTGGTGGCGTGTTTGGTTTCTTTTCGCTTTTTGGGGGGTGTTGTTCGCTGGTTTAGGGGCATTATTGTTTCGCACAGTACAAACAACTACCGGAAGAGGGCGCTTTACGAGGAGACGGCCAACCTTGGGTAGAGATGAACTGGAGATTTCTCTCCGCTTGAGCAACGTCATCTTGCGAAAGGTGATTGGACGGTGGATGTGTGGCTATACGAATGGTTAGAACGAATGGTCATTACGATTCGAGCGGAGATCCATCAAGCCATCTGGCCACAGCAGGTCGTTGTGGTGGACTTCCGGAAAGGATCGAAATATGATCCGTGGCTTGCTGATGGCGCAGGTGGCCGTGTTCGTGTTCTAATGCTTTTGCTAGCCACCAGGGATGATTCATACACTCGATATTTGATCCCTTCCGAGTGACATGCCGTGGCCACGAGAGTCAGAGCAATAGAGAAAATGAAATGTTGGGGCTTTCGGTGGCCAACTGGCGACGGATCTCGACGGCACGAGCGGCTTCATCGAAAGTGTCTAGACGGGTGCGTTCTCGCAGGACTAATTTGATGCTTTTTAATTAAAATAATCGACGCCAGTTGGCACCGATATGTGTGCCGATGCTCAACATGGATGTCCTCTAAACACCCCAGAAAACCGACCAACGATCGCTGGAGAACCCCTTTTTAAATGGGCACGAATTGAGGCCAGATCAGGCGAAGTGTCGCTTTCATCCAAAGATGCAGGCAGACCCAAAGATCCCCAACGGAGCATCTGCGACCATCGACGTTTCGCAACCCTCGGCGACACAAATCACGTGACTTATGCTTGGGGGAACACCAAGCGCCATGTTGTTCCTTTCGCTCCGCGGCAATGGCGCGCTATTTTTACAGCCGCTCAAGAAGATCTCTCGCCGGACGATGTGGTCGAAATCGTCTGTTGGTTTGCCGGTGAAGCAGTTTTAGCTTCGCTTGCATTCTCGATGGCACAATTCCGAGCCGTAGTGCAAGCTGAGAGGCGTAACTGCTGGCAACAAAATTAGAACAAGCGCCATGGAGAAACGCGCACGACGATCGGCTTGCCGGAGAGGCCAAAGTTGACACTAGCGCTTACGTCATTTCGATCGTCGGCTTGAATTGTTAGCGACAAACCGAGCTCATGGGGGCAATGTTTGCCATCTCGATGAAACACCGATGTACGGTGGTACGGCTAGAGATTCCGGATAGCTTTTTTGGGCCGCCCGACATGGCGAGTCTTGTAGGCATGAGACCTAATTTCTCGCCAGCCCTAAGCACAAACATACACACCACATTGCGAGGGACGCGATCTTGGGATGAGGTGGCACATAACCGGTGGTGGTGGCCATTGTTAGCACCGTACGTGTATAAAAGAACCCGAGGAATTGTCGGATAGTCGTCTGCATACGCACCGAACATGGAGGCTAACGTCGCCACGCCAACGGTGTGGATATTGTATAAACAAGATTAATTCCAGCAATAGTCAACAAGAAGGTGTTCCGATACCATAATGGAGTGTCGTTGGAACCGATTCCATGCATTAGAGAACCACGAACCCGCACTGGATTCGGGAGCTCGAGTAATAGATTAAAAAACCCATAAAGAGATGGCTCATCTCCTCAACTTCTTGAGACAAAAAAAAAGCAATTTTTCAAGAGAAAGGATAACCAACGTCTGCTTCATGTGCCGTTGAAAAACCCACGCTAGTGCCAGCCGGCTCCCATCTTCTGGAGGGTGGTTTTATTTGATTTTCTTCATCCCCAAGAATCAACCCCACCAGATCGGTTCGATTGTTAGCCACGCTACCACACCTTGGCTTTTTCCTTGATGAAGTTGGTTTGCGTTCCGCGGCTGGCTCAACTACCGCGCATCGCAGTGAACGTCGTCGTTGCTTTCACACGAGTTTATTTTCAACAGTTTGACAGCTGTCTTTCCTTTTCAGGAATCGAAGGGGATATACGGTTCTCTCCACCCGTTCGATGGCCCCTTCCGCGGAACTAGATTCCACGGTTCACCTGGGGCTGCTTTTTTCGCATGACTTAAATCAAGGAAAAGATTAGCAAACCGTCGCCCGTCTGACGGAACCGTGATCGATGATTCATCGTTTGTTTGGGCACGCCGGGCGTTTTCTGGGCCTGAATCGCAATGAATTATTTAACGAGTTTTTCGCCTATTTTTTCCCAGTCGCGCCATTTTTTTATACCGTGCTAGATGAATTTCGAACTAATGCCGATTCTTAATTCTGCTCTTTTCAGGTGAGTCAAAACTAATGGATGGAAGAAAAAAACGAAGGCCAAACGATGGTTCGCGGGTTTAGCGCAGGGTACATTCGCAAACGTGCATTCTACATGCGAAAGCAGGCTTCTAGAGCTTCACCAGCAAACGCGGTTATGAGTTAATAATGTAATCATGCAGCGTTGTATCGAGGGGGTACCTTTAGAGCCCCGATGTGTTCTTCCGTTCTGCGAGCGTCCTCGAGTTTCTCCGACTCCGGAAGTGGTGCATCCCGCCGGAAAATGACGCCCACTCCAACGTATGTCACCGTTTTCTGCGTGGCCAGGTCTGCCGACGTGTGTGTCGCCTTTGGATGTCCCGTTTCGCATGCACATGTACATGACCTCACGAGCCTGCTAGACAAAGTGAAACGGAAGAGAGTGATTGAGAGCGAGAGCGAAAAAGGGAGGCAGTGCTTGAGTGTGTGCAGAGCTTCATTTCAATATTTCATTCCCTTTATGTACTTTCGCTCCGTGCATTTCCTCCCTCTGGGGGATGGACGACTGGGGAGGCCTACCGGAGTCTTCCAGACTGCTGAAGCCGCGTCACTCCTGCCCGCTGCCAAGAACCCTCTTGTTCTTGTGCGTCCCTTGCCAACAAGGCTTGGAGGAAATAATGCGCCTGTCATTAGCAAAAGGCTTCTTCGATCATGTGGTGGATGGATGGCTTGGATGGATGGCCACATGTTCCGAACTCACCGGACAGGTTCACCTGCACAATGGCTCCGTCCCATCTGTGCACCGTGGTTTTCTGGTGGGGAAACATTAATCTCCTCCACGGCACACCTTGCCTTGGGACCGGTGATCCTGAAAGGTCTGAAAGGGCTCGGCTTTGCCACAAACCACTCCACGTCAATCGTGGATTTCGATCGATCAGCCGACGAGAGAAGTCCCGCTGAAAAAAAATCGACCGGAGAGGCACATTGGCATGTCGGCACGTTCGTGTGTTCGCACTTACGGGCGTATTTTGCCGGCCTCGCATCGACCTGTCAGCGAGCGAATGCAATTCGGATAGCTGCTAGGTGGAAGAAGTGCATTGCATTGCATGCATGCATGCGGCTGCACATACGCGGATCAGTCCGCTTACTAAACACCGGCCATCCGTACAAACAAACACGTGCAAAACCGTTTCCTACGACACGTAGCGTTGTTAAGCAGACTCTCGCTTAGAATCAGAAGTACATCGTTGTGGCTAGTGGATCGTGGTTTTAGGTCGAATTTCCCAGGGCCTACAGAGGACTCAAACACTGTAATTATGTTTTTTGAACGAGTTCCATTCAGACTTGTTGCCAAATCGCAGGTTTCCATTGACCAGCATCGCATCCACTGTGCGAAAACGTTGTTTACATAGCCAAAGAGTTTCGAAACGCAGACTGCATTCTCTCTATGTTTTACTCTCTCTCTCTCTCCCCCTCTCGCTCACGGTTTTGAGAGCATTATTGTTCTCAGGATGCATCGATTTGCTGGTTATACACTTGCTCGACCATAATCCAAGAAAACATTATGATTCCGCTACCTTTCTGAGCATAATTTAAACATTGCATAGAAAGCTCAAAGACAGAAAGAAGGCTGATTAAAAATTATACGTGATACCGAATTAATTTGTAAAACCTCGTCGGTTGACAAAACTCTCCTGGTAAACGCAGCTCAGCCCCCAGAGCGAGAGCAGCATGCGTAGCATAAATTTTCCATGCCACTGCTCACTCACACATGCGACGGTTCAACTCCGTATTTGAGCGCGAGCAGCACACGAAGCGGCTACGCGGCCGTTCGGTGGAGAGATGCGAACAGAGCGCACTTTTTGTTCAACCCTTGGATCGCACGGACGTGTCGGGCGGTTTTTCGTCGAGTGCCAACGCAACGCAGTGCATTGTACGATCGTGTGAGCAGGAGGTTAGTTAATTTTTGCAGAATTTTGTGCGTTTTGTTGAAGCACAAGCGCCAGATCCTTGCAAAAGGCCGTCCAAGTGTCGTGCGTGAAATGCGTGTCGCCTTCCGGGCATGTGAACAACGCGCAAGCAGTGCAAAAATACTCCAACGGTGGTGTATGTCTCGTCGAGGATTAGCGGATTGATCTCGCCCTATCGGTCGGTGGTGAACCTCCTCGCAAAAGTGTGTATTTCTGTAGCGATCTCGTGAACCCCGTGCGAGCGATCGCACCCTGTGAGCGAAGCAGCAAAAGCGGTTGGTTGAAAACAAACAACGGTGAAAAACAAAACCCTTCCATGGTTGCTGTCGCTGCGTAGTTTTTGTGAGCCGACCGTGCGGCAACAACTCTCGGCTAATGAATACCAGCGACCATGTTTCCACGGTGATGCAAACTCGAGCCACGCTCGCACACGAAGATCACGAGAGATCATCTCAACCACCCCCACCCCGAGTGGGTCGAGATAATGTGCCGTTATGATGTGCCGCGTTAGGGGTGGAAAGTGCAATTGAAAGTGATTGTCGCGGGTGGTTTTTGGCCAAGACCGCGACCTTTCCACGATGGGTTTACCTGCGTGGTTTGGACATTGCGGACGTGCTGTTTTGTAGATTCATCTTCCGCTTTCTTTCGCTAGCAATTTTGAAGTGCGCGAATGAAAGGGCCGTTTATTGCATTCAAATCCGCACCGTGGTGCGGAAAGAGGGTTAAAAAAGAAAGCCCATCTGTGGATGGTTCGCATGGCATCGATGGCCGATCTCTCGAGCATAAACCCTTTCATTATCTTCTCGTATCGGGCGAAAAAAAGGTCGCCCCCAAACTCCAGTGACTAATTTTTGGTCGTCGAGAAGATAATGACTCCGAAGATGGTCAGTGTGTCAACGGGTCTTCCGCTCATCAGTGGTTCTTTTATATGGTCTTTGTTTGGTGTGGCAATTCTTTGCGTTCTTCACCATTCGAACGGATCGGAATTCCTCCCATCCCGGGGCCACGTTGATTACTGCGCGGGAATGGGCATTAATTTAGCTAGGAGAGGGCTTTCATTTTTGAGTGAAGTGATCTTGAAAATTAACTTTCAAACCCGTCTCCTTCTCCGCCCCCTTTTCCGCTTGTGCTCATAAAGGAACCTTTTTTTTGTGTTGCTCTCCTTAGTGCTTAATTGATGAGGTGCAAATCAGGGTAGCCTCGAAAAGCGCCAGGCCATAAGTGAAAGCGACCTTTTTTTTTTGTTTGCTGTTGCTTCCCTTATTTCGGGACGCACTCCAAAGTGCTCCACATTAGTGGGTGAGAAGCAAATAAAGTTTCGCGCGGCTTCGAGCAAACATTCGGTGTTGATTGCAAACAGTTTGGGGAAGTCGAGCCCAAGCGAAAGTAAAAGTATCCTGCCGGGTTGGTACGCCGAGAGGGAAAGCGAACAGCATCGATCAAAGCGCTGGCAAAAAAGCAAACGAATCACCCCACCTTCAGGAGCCATTCCGATGGAAAGGGATGACTCGAATTGAGAGGGTGGAACATCCGAAGCATTACGAAGGATTCCCGTCCAACAACACCGATTCCTGCCGGCGGCGGCGGCGGCGGCGGCTGCAAAGTGGCGATGAGTCATCGTTCGATTTCTCCCTCGCCACTTGCTAGCGTGCTCTGGAATGAGAAGTCCTTTTACCTAGGGACGAATTCCGGCCTTCTCCAGCCGCACATAGATAGGGGGAGATGAGCCTGAGGGCTCGTGGCGTTATGGAACAGACACAACAGGGAGACAACGGCATCCTTGCGTGCCTGTATGTGTGTGTATTGGTGATCCACTGTGTGATGCGTGCGCGTGTTTGAAGGAGGCTTTAATTGGAGTTCGAATTGTTGGTCTTTCAATTTCAGCACTCAGCGTTGACCTTCCGCTGGTTTGCTTTGGTGTTTTAAAGTGTGTTGCAATCGAGTTTGGAAACCCGTTCGAATGAACCGCGCCACTAAACGAAATGGTGCAGCTCGATTGTGGCAATCGTGGCAATGAATCCGTAATTACATGAAATTGTCTGCGCAGAGTGAGTGTGCTTCGGGTGGCATGGAGGCGTCTTTCTTTTCTTCTGCACTCTCTGTAAGACGTCACCAGTACGTCCTACAGTGAATTAGTCCGCCTGTGCCTGTATCGTTGGTCAGTGCGACAAAAAAAAACTTTTCTCAAACGCTTACAAGTGCGCGATTATTGCTACAAGTGCTTGATCCGATGTACGCCGAACCAGGGCACTTGTAGAGCGGTGCTGCTTTCCTTCCTGCAAGCTTCCTTCCGGTGTTGGTACGCGCCTGATCGCCAGGATCGGATCGCCCACAAAACACCAATCACCAATCGCTAACAGCGTTACACGGTGGCCTTCCAAAGCGAAGGTGGTGAGCGCCGGTGGGTGCGACAGGCAGTTATGGGGGTCCTGCGATGGCGCGACCTGCCTGGGAGCAGGAGCTCCATCACGAACAACAACAACAACAACAGCAGCAGCAATAGCAGTAGCAATAGTAGCAGCAACAATAACAACAACGGCAATGGCAACATGACGACGAGCCTCGGCTCAAGTGGTGCCGTCAGTGGTAATGGCAACCACGGCATCAGCAACCAACTGCATCACAACGGTCGACTCGAGGTAAGAAGAAACGGAGGACTTTCTTTAACGCGTCCGTCCGAGGAAAAGCGTGGCCTGGCGTGATGCGTAGACGGACTCCCTCCCGGTGGGGCGTGCTAATCGCGCATCGCACACGCAATTAAGCCGCCTAATGACGATGGTGATGATGATGATGATGACGACAACGGTGCTGAGATGCGATTCCATTAGACAGCAGTGGCCACGCGACCTCGCGCACTTTAAAAGCCAATCCGAGGGTTAATGCCGTCGTGGGGTGTTTTTTGTTTGGCTCGGATTTTCATAAATCCGATCGCAATGGATCGTGGTTGGGCGAGGGATCGTGCCAAAAACCCATCATCTAGCGAGCTGAGCGAGAAGTCGACCGATCGAGCGTCGACTTTGACGGGGTGATGATGTTTGGCAAATTTTCGTTTAATTTTCCCCCGACGTCGTCTCGCAAGTGGACCGTGCCGGGTCGCAAAATGGACGCAAGCCAATAAGCTCTACGAAGAAGGAATGCGCGCGAAGGTCTCGACTTCTAAGCCTAACTTAGGTGGTTGAATTTAGGCGATTGTGTGTGTTTGCAGCCGCCAACCGACACACCAGGCCATATGTGGCCGGTTTTAAGTCCTCGACCCACGTCGAAAAACGCTTATCCTCGAGAGCGATAACGCCGGCGTACGCTCCTTCTACAGACACCCTCGGATGGATGCTAATTTGCCATCAAACACCAAACTTACCACTTCAAATTGACGTCGGAGAGATTACGTCCCGAGGCGATAACCGAAGGCGTCAACGCCGGCGATAGGGAAGTGCGCCAAAACGAAACCGTGCTGTGGGGGCGCACATAATTTTATGCCTGCCGGAAGACAGCGTGACGCGAGAACGGGATCGAAAGGAAGCATTTGGACCCGCAGTCGCCCCTAGTGAAACCCGCACGGTTATCCTGCACAACCTGCGCTCCCACGGGCCTGTGTATCTCGGAGCGCAACATACGGCAGATGTTTCCTTTCAACAGCCTGCTCGGCGGTATCGCTGTTTGCTCAGTATTATGCCGCTTGAAGAGGGTGCCAACACCGCCGCTCGGGGAAGAAGAACAAATATTTCCACACATCCGTCCGCAACGGGACGACACACCTGCCTTTGGAGTACTCTTTCCGGTGCCGGTTGAGGGAAGCCCGCATTGTCCGGCCGTGGGGAACGAAACTTTGGTCGCGCGGGACCTTTTTTTCTGTGCTGCTTTTTTCCAACAAAAAAGCGAACTCGCGCAGAAGCGTCATCAGATGGTAGAACTTTTCCCATTCTCCCAGGAGTCGAGCTAATGGTTGTTTCGTTGGCACGACCGGCTTCACTAATTGGTTTGTCAACGGGCTACGGTGGAAACTTTCCGCGTATCTTAATGTCTTTATGCTGAGTTTTTCAAACGGCCCTTTCTCGAGGGCGATTTGAGATGTTTGAGATGTATCGATGTTTCTAAAATCCCCTCCAGTGGGCAACCAAATTGGGTCGATCAAATAACGGAAAATAGTCACCACGCAGCCTTTGAAGGAACTCCGGACGATGGCTTTTGTTTCGCCGGACGTTCGGGAAAGCCTACCCATGCGTGCGTGCGTGCGTGCGTGCGTGCAATACCTGTTCCCGGCTTTCACTTCCTGGCTTTTTTGGGGACGCCAATCGGTGCCATCGCTAGGCGGTCGCTAGATTTCCGTACACGTTTCCGGCCGGCACGCACAATCTGTGTCAGCGCGAGTCATTCGCATCCGTCGTATTGTGCTCACACATCGCCGATCGCTCTGATCACCTCAGGTGGCTTCTGAGACGGGGCTCAAGTTCGTCAGTTTTTATTCCTCCCAGCGAGCGCTCTCTCGCCAAGCCCTTTCGATGGTTTCTCCCACCCCAACAAAGCCAGCTCGAACTACTGCTCCGTCGACCTCGGAGCTCGCGTCTCCGTCACGACGAACGCCAAATGTCAACGCGTACGTTCGAGCGCAACGGCGACTTCGAGAAAAACCGGTTGTGCACGCCTCGACGGATCTGCGGATCGTGACCGCCTCGATATATGTGCTCGAGGCGTAGATCACCCGTGAATACGTGGGCAAGGGTTTGCCCGCGTTCGTTCTGCCTTGTGTAGCTGCGGTACACCGCTACCGATCGTCGCTATTTCTAAGCCATGATCACTGAGCCCGAGCGCCTATGCTCTTCATGTACGTAGTGAAGGGGCTTTTTGGGTTTTTAATTTCACGAATCAAAAGCCCACCCTTATGCCACCTTCCAGGGGTAAGTTCTGCGCCTTTTGGTTGGGGACTGTCTGTCGAGGCCAGCCGGCTGAAGGTTTTGCGGCCCAAAATGGAAATGACGTTTAGCCTACATTCGCGCACACGGTGGAGTACGGTCTCGTCTCGATTTGGCACGGTGCAACTCCGCGCCATGTTGGTTTCGCTAGTGGAGATGTACGTGACTCTGTTCGTGGTGTCGCACTGAAGGCAAGCAGTCGTTGAAGTCGTTGCCCACATGAGCGGTGATGATAGCCGAGATAAACTCTCTGTATGGAAGCATCCTACCATGTCTGATGACTGTGTCTCTCGTTGGCTTGAGGGCTACCCGTTGCCAAGATGACGAGCTTAAATCTTCTGCTCAAGCTTATCCCGTTTATCTGAGCTTCGTTCGCTCATTTTCTGGACTCCGAAGAGCTTAGGTTTTTGTGTTTCCCTTTGGTGCTGGTCCGCATGTTCCTTATCTGATTGTTTTTCTAGACGCCATTATCCTAACCATCGTGTCGTGTGGACCTTGAGCGACACATTTTTACTGTGTTTGATTTGAGGGCGCCTGTGGGACCCTTCTCAATAACCATATGTTTTGACCGTTGTTGGAAAACAGCTGGGACGATGCAATGGCAAACGCACTGCACCGAAGGAAGCCAGCCCTTGTTTTATGGATGTGGGCAGTACAAAATGAAGGGCCAAAGAAACCTGAACCGTTGGAACGAGCATGAGAAACCGGGCAAAAGGAGTTTATGGATTTGCGAGTGTATGTTTTGCTTTTCTTCCCATACCTCGACGAAACGGCCCAGCAACATATCGGGCATATTTTCACAAAAAGATAAATCGAATGTTTGTTGCCCGCGGGTTGAAGATATCACTTGCAAAGTCTCACATTCCATTCGCCATCGTCATTCGAGGCGGACGAACGTGCGCGCATGTTGGTGCTGCGATCGCGCACAAACACCGCGACACATCCGCGATCGACTCGCGATCTCGCGCCGTGGGAGGGTGGCCAGCTGTAAATGTAAATAAAGCCCCCGAGGTTGGGTAAGGTTAACTCGTTGAGGTGGCATTCACACCCGCCACTGCCTATTAATTGGTACGCGACAGTGTGTGCGAACGGTAGCGCGATTTCAACTCCGCGCAGCCTCACTCAATCTTCGCCATTCGATCACAAACACGTGTAAACAGGCGGCAAAATGGTTGGCCCACCCTCGAGCCAGGGGCTGCTGGATGTGTGTTTGCCATTTTTTTTTTAGGTACGATTAATTCCGTGCGTATCGCGAACGTCAGCGTCACGCGAACCCCGGTAGTTGTTGGTGTTGTGGCGATCAACCCTTCCCCGGTACCTTTAACATACCGCACGTCAACACCCACGGGAAAAACTACGTTCCCGTCGTCAACCCACAACCGTTCGGTCGCGTTGTAACAATGGTTAATTGTATAATGTGGGTGCGTTTTCCGGTCACGCTGCAGCGGATTGCAAACCTGATACCGTTTAAACGTCACATCACGCGGCCCTTTTTTGCCCTTCGCACCCTTTCCATCGCGCCCGTTCAGGGTCACGCGTTTGGGGGGCGGGCTTTAAATTCATGCTGCAAACATAATGCCTCCCTTTGAACGTTCGCGAAGTCGCCGCAGGGCAATGCTGCATAAATGATGAGGTGAATTTGCGCTGCCGCTCGAGCGAAGAAGCGCACTGAAAACGGTCGGAAAATTGTCCTCTCGCAGCCGGCCACCGATCGACTCCGGAGTATCAATTCGCACAAATCACAGTGCCCAGACGTATCATCACGATCACGCTATCCGGCTGCGAGTCCGACGGCGACTGGGCTCGTTGGATGCTAAATTTAAGCACATGGGCGTCGTAATAAAATAATATGAATATAAATTTTATGTTACCGCCACGTCTCGAGGAAGTCCGTGCAGGACCGTTCCATGGTCATTCGATCCAGCGGCTGTGCAGACTGGGTCTCAAGCAAGCAACAGATGGCCCCTGGAGACGAAGGCGTGTCTCCCGGATTTTGCCGCTCGCACACACACACGCACACACATGGTGGCTTGCGGG
Organism: Anopheles nili; assembly: GCF_943737925.1. Lineage (NCBI taxonomy): Eukaryota > Metazoa > Arthropoda > Insecta > Diptera > Culicidae > Anopheles > Anopheles nili. Next base: position 1,221,815 of record NC_071292.1, read on the forward strand.
GATGAGTGACGCAACGAGGCAGTGATATATTGGCGACAGCAGGACGCGACGAAAACAATGGCACCAAGGATCGCTCGAAGACCAAGGAGTAGGTCTCAAGAGGAGTCTGGCAAGCGGAGTCATGGCCAATAATTGGACCACCGCATTTCCCGCAACTTCAACACCGACAGGAGGATATTGTCTTCAATGAGACAATGTGCATCCTGGCCGGATGGTTAGAGGATGGCCATCATCCATGGATGTGAGGGTTTGCGTTCGTTGCTCAGGCCATTTGAATGTGTTCTGGCATGATTTATGTTGCACGTTGGTATACCTCCCGGAGAGGGGGGGTTGGATCCATTTACACAAATCCAACCCCTCGTGGGGACCTGATACACAATCCATCAGATCCGCCCCCGTCGTTAGGCACTCGGGCGCAAAACGTGAAGGCTGAAAATCGAGCAATTTGCCTTAATTGGGTGTCATTAAAATCGAAAGCTAGAAGGCTTCTTCGTGGCGCACGATTTAGCTCGCTTTTTTTGTTGTGGTCTATCTCGCCGCATTCATTTCACTGAACTCCCCCGGGGTCGGTGGCACATCCGAAGGCAATGCCGGTGTTTAGCAATCGCAGATCGCAGTGGAGCAGTTTTCTCGAAATCTGTACCATTTAAGAAACATGGATCTGTGCCCCAACAAAAGATGAAATACTCAGCATGCCTTCAGAGATGCAACGGACGGTTGGTGATGGCGACAAATTGAGCAGTTCACTTCGTCTTTTTTTCCTTTGTTTCTCTCTCTCTATTTCGGCGGATTTGCCGCCCACGAAGTGCGGAGCTGGCAATGATCCGTGGCCTGGCAAGCGCCACACAATGCTTCGAAAGCATAAATTGTGCATGTGGGAGTGGAGCGTTATTGCTGGAACAAACGAGGGGCTTATACTTTGGACATATTTACAGCTGGAATATATATGAGCTTGTTTGTAGAATCGTTTTCTAGTGCCCTCTGGGCCGGTGTAGGATGGTTCACAGAATGCCCTGTGTGATGAGAACGACCTCAATCGATCCGAACGACTGCCATCACTGCCAGCTCGACGCCAGTCTTCTCGCCATCCATCAGCAATTGCTATGTTAATCATCATAAATAACACCACATAAAAGAAAGCCAGTATGGTTAAACTACCCAGCACCCTCGCGCATCGACGTTCACGGATTTGGCGTCAATCAAAGCGCGAGATCTGTCACTAAAATTATAGTCTTCTGGAACGGCCATTAGGTTTTTCTTTACTGGGCAAAGTGCGACAAAGTCGACAGAGTGTGGGTGTAAGATCCCCACCCAATCACACCCTCATTCGCTCTCTCGCTCTCACATCATCGGCACATACAGCCGACCGGGTAATTCAATTGTTTTATTAACGCCAAAATCAGGAATCGCGCAAAAAAGGCATCCTCGGCGTGCGGATATGCGAATGCGTGTGCCTATGGCGTGGCATACGCAATAGACACCCGTTGCGCATGAAGGATTACACGCAGCCGCAGTGTATTTGCGCGTGTATACGCGTATACACCGACTTTGTCGTCCGGCTGCGTTTGCGTAGCTCCCACACACGTTGGGGACGACGTTGAGTGTGAACGATCAGTGGGAAAGCGCGTGATTCACGCCATAATGGGCGGGTGAATGCCATTCTTCAACGTGATCGGAAACCGTCTGCTGCACTTCTCGGGCATAATGCACCATCGTAACGTAAAATACCCCGCCGGAGGTCTTATGGCGGTTTGAATGTTACCCTTTTTTTATTTGTTCGTTGTTTGGCTTCACCCTCTTGAGCTGCTAACGCGCTTCGACGGACAATGCGGAAATTTATCGCCCCCTCGGTAACGCACGGTGGCGAAGTGTGTTAAATTTCCCAATTACCGCCATGAAAAACGATTTCGGCTTGTGGTCCCGTTTCCTCACACAAGGAAAGGGCCAATGGGAAAAGAGAGAGAAATGAAGGGAAGGTTATTTAACTAATGAGCTTATCACGATTACCAACGCTGGTTGCGAATGTTTTTTCTCGCTAATCGACGCCCGGAGAAGGTACCATACCACATCATGATTCGTCTGCTTATGGAACTATGCAACGGTACAGGGTTGTTTCTTGCCTCCACTGACTTTCATTGCGGCTTGGGAAGATGACTTGAGGGCGAGCATTTTCATCATCGATTAATCGCCCTTCGAGTTGAGGATCATCTGGAAGTGCTTCTGGGGAGCAGAACGCTCAACGAGATGAAGAATGATCGCCTGGGCTGGCATAGCTCATGCCTACACGTTTCTCTGAGTCGCTCATAAGCCGCGATCATAAACCACCGATCGGGTGGGTCTGAAATCCGGAACTGATGGTGGTTGATACACCGAAGGGAAAGGCTCGCAAGACGATCTTGTAAATCGAGCCGCCGTAAGGAGGCAGCACTTTTCCAGATAGAAATCTTTGCCCAACACTTGCCTTCCAACCAAGCAATCGCTACTCAACCGAGGGAAACGGTAAATCGGCAAATCGAAGGGGCACTTTCGCGGTAATTTTAGCGTGAATACCCTGGTGAAAGCCGTTCTCCAGCGCAAGCGTCGAGTCACCATGTTCGCGCTGTACTAAAACGATGCGCTAATGCCGCTCCCTTTGAGGGCCGTGAAGGGCAACACTGTGGTATGTTTTCGGAAGCTGCAGCGGACACCAACCAGTGGTACAAAATCAGCTCCAGAAGCCTCTAGATCGACAGGAAACGCGCATAATCGGTGAAGGCAATGCCGATCGAAGTCACACTGGGTGAACGCGGCTGCGAGGAGCTATAATTTACGGGCAAATCATCAAAATCACGATCGGGATAGTAATCAATTTTCTGGTGTTTCTTGTAGCATGGAAACAAAGCTGAACGGGAAGAAAATAACGCGCCAACTCACGCGAACGCTGGTTATGTTTTTTGGTATGTCGTTGGCGCGTTGTTTTTGCCCAAACAAAAATCGATCACACCGACAAGAGGCCAGGAAAAAAGAGGATAATGGCCGTTCCTGTTGCCGCTTGGAAACCGTTAAACTGACCTATTGCCAACGGGAACGCTTTTCCCGGCATCGGGCCACGGATTGAGTTCGAGAGGAAGCTAAAGAAAAGACACCGTTTACTTCTGCTTCCGTAAGCCAGCGGTGCCGTTCGATCGCGGATGTATTAGATCTCGAGCGGTCGAACAGGCATGCTAAAAAGAACCGCTTGTTTTCTGCTGCCGGTGGGATCTCTTTTGTGAGGCAAACATTCCAAGCGGTGCGGTCTGGTGATCCCATTCTATTTACCCTACATTTAATTCGGCTCCACGGGACAAAGTGTGACAGATCCGGGAAGCGCACATCGCCTGCGATCGATTTTTGGTAACCGCATCGCAGTGCCAACCTAATTTTTGAAAATGTGAAAATCAACCAGAACGGGCCGATCCATTTTAATGATATTTCACAATTTTCCCTTGTTTGCTCAACCCATTCACGGTACCGATCATCTGATCGTGCGTCCGCTCGTCGTTTGCGCGCGGAATCGATCGATCGTCCAGCCAAGTGGAACGGCGTGGTTGGATCGCTTTCACACCTTCCGTCCATTTGGGAAGACGACTTGAGATGCGCCGTCCCGTCTACATTGTGGTAATAAATTACGATCGACAATCGGTTCCCTTTTCTTTCGCGGGCGCTCGCGCGCGTTCGAAATTATTCGAAAATGTTAATAGAGTGAGAAGTGAAGACACTAATAAGACATCTGGGCCCAATGACGGGCCGATCTCTCGTGCTCGTACCCTCATTCAGCCCGGTAGCCATGGCGAATGAATGCTTTTATTAGATTATCAGCCGTTCGTGTATGTGGCGGTTATTAGGCTCGATGGGGCTGAACTTCTCTTCTTTTCCTATGCATATGCGCTCATGAAAACTAATCGAAAAGCGACAATCACCGCAGGCAAAGTGGCCGTACTGACGAACAGCTTTCTAATCATTTTCCCTAGCCAGGGAGTCTCAATCGACTTGCGCCGACTCAGCCCTGCATTCACTAAAAATGATGGCAAATGACGACCCGACCGCGTCCAGGGTGCGGTTGGTGTGATCTTGCCATGGTTATTGTAGACGATGAAAAAAAAGAAGCTCTATTATGACACCTTTTCACGTAAAATCGACCTTTGGGAACCCAAGTTTGGCCTTTTCAACTAGTGTAGTACACGACGCAGCAGAGTTCACATGGTGTACTCTACATTTTATGATAGCTTCCGCTGGATGGGAGCGTTTCAATTACTTCGCACTGCACAGCACTCTCGGATGCTATGGCAATAAATGTTTTAATAATGTACAAAACAGTACGATAAAAAGCTCGCGCACCATGCACGCTGTTGTCGCTGCTTTAATTAAACATCTTACCTCCATTTGTAAGGCATTTTTCCTACTTGCCGCGCTCGGTTGCGCGATTTTTGAAATGCAGAGCAACCCCGCCGCGGAGTGATGAGGTAAAATTAATTTTGTTTTCAACGGGCCACGATGTAAAGGGAAGGAAAAACAACCCACCATGGCTCGAAACGTGTCCGGAAAGACATCAATCTTCGTGCACATGTGTCTTTTATTTCGCGTCCGGATCGGCGAATGACGGATGGTTGGTGTGCGGGCATCGGCGAGGCACTCCTCACAGGGTGGCGATAAGTGAAGGTGAATCGATCGATTTGATGAGATTCATTTTATGCCATGTTAAATGAACTGTGAGTAAGTGTGCGGCCAGCCGGGGCCGCATCAGGCGAGCTTCTTAATGCATTGCGATGTGCGATCGGCGAGAAAACGCCCTCCGCAATCGGGCCGGGCTGAGAAATATTTAATGCCCGCTAATGGAGTTCAACACCAAAGGCTCGAACACACGGGTACACACGCACCCGCGATTGAACAATAAATCCGCCATCGTGAATCATAGTTTATGGGCCCGGTCACGGGTAAGTGACATCGTCGGCACCGGTCGGAGGACGGAATGACCTCCTCACGGTCAGCGATGGGTGGACGTGAATTAGCTGATGGCTAGTTCCTTATCACCCGCGTTCGGACGACTGCAAAAAAAAAGAAGATGCATGTCTTGCCACCCACCGGGTGCTGATAATGGTTTCATTAATTATTATGCAGCAAAAATATGCCAGTTGCAAGAAACAAGTTGTCCCGGATCCGGACGTCGCAGAAACAGGACAACTGTTGTTTTAGACATTTTCATCAAAGCAATTCCGCTGTCGCTTCGTCTCCAAATTTTAATTTAAAATGAGTATTTGCGAACTCGCCTAAATTTGGTGACAAACGAATATTAATATCTCACAAACATCAAAGCCAACGACGCAACAAAATGCCCTAGGTTGTTTGAATTACTGTTTGCCATTAACCAAATGAAGTGAATGAAACTATTTCAACCGAAACGTCTCCACATCACACACAGTAGTAGGAGGGATTAGAACGAACCTGACGTATGTTGACTAGGTCGAACGAGTTGATTGTGAAACTTTCTGACTCAACTTCTCCGAGGCGTTGACACGTTCGCACTCGTTCGCAGAGAGCACACACTAAAAGGACATCTATCATGCTGCCACTTGCTTTGACACCGGAAGATTAATTTAATGTCTCAAGTGAAAAGAAACACCGGTCAAAATCTTGCCACGATGTAATCGGTCGAGTAGATAAACGTTCGGAAGTGGTTTTGCTCGGAGTCCGTCAATGTGCCAGCAACTTGCATACCAACGCGGACGCAACTCCCCGTGCCGTGGTCGTCTTTTTCCCTAAACATTTGTTTGGTGGCTTTGAAAAATCCGTTTTATTTCTTTTTGTAATGACTCTCTCCCCTCCTCTCAACTTAGCTAACCCTGACCCATGGGGGAGCACAATACTGACCAACCTGAAAGTGTTCACATTGGGAAGGCGGTCTGATTTGCTCGCTTTGTTCGCTTTATTCCTAGCGATCGTGGTTAAGAAAAGACTAGACGGTGCGCAGGATGACGCCTGAGTTTTCCACGATTTCGCCACCCCCAGCAGGTCATTTCGCGACCGAACCGGTGAGGGTTTTTTTGTCAGCGACACCCAGTCTGCCCTCACGAGATAACACCGGTTCAACCAAACCCCGGCTTAAGCATGCGGATTGAGTTGCGAGCAATCGCGTTTGTGCCATTGTTTCCCAAGCAACAAAACAACTGTGTAGCAATTCTCCCATTCTGGTGCGCACCGACGCTCTTTGCATTTCGCTTTATGCTTAGCGGCGCTTATCTGCGCCAATAAATCTCACTTTTAATTGTAGCTCATTCATCTCGCGCCCGTCCGCCCAGACCTTCGCCGGCGCTCTGTGGGCTTCGCTTAATGAACAAGGGAACTCGACATTATGCTGAGAGCGCGTCAAACGACGATTTGTCCATTGTTGGACAGGCGGACGGTGTAACTGGTGCCCCTTTCGTCGGCGGAGACAATCGTGAAATTGTTTTCGAACAAATCGAAAGTGACAGTGTGACCGCTCATTCCGGAATCACGGCTCGCTGGGCGATTCGGGAGCATGGGGGAGGTGGGTGGTTTAAGGGATGGTGGGGGTGGTGGTGGATCTCCGCAGGGCTTCACGTGCTCCCACACGGCATGGTGCCACGCCACACGCGAGCTATGATGGCGGGAAAAGTGAAACTCTCTTCGCGGTTCGTGACGTCATATTGGCGAGAAAGTGACATTCGTCTGGCGCAATTACTCGCTCGCGAATTTCTTCGTCCGAGTGGCGTGGTGGCGTGAAAAACGAAAGGCTGCTTCCATTTTGTTGGTTGTTTGTTTGTTTTTCGTGTGGTCCAGCTGCACACGAGCGTGGACGAGCTTGATGCTAAAAGCTCCGTGAGAACCTTCGCCAGCAAAATGTAATTTACTCGGATTTGAATTTGCGTCTGTGTTCGAGCTGTTGCTCTGTTTTGTCGGTTGTAACAATTACTTGAAGGAAATACCAAAGGGCGACGGTTTATGCCTCAACGTCCCACAACTCCCAGCTTCTCGATTGGTTTCGGTCACCATAAGCATGCCGTACGAAAGACATTAACATTCCAGCGTCTTCAGCAAATGGAGCTGTGCCTTTGACAATTCGACACGCGAGACGAAAGAAAGAGAGAAGGACGAATGCGTGACGATTGGTTGGAGGGTTTTATTTTTTTTTTCGGCCCACAAACACCACGACAGCCCATGGACATGTTCGTCATGTGAAGAGAAAAATCCCATTTATTTTGGACCGAATCCCATCACGGCCTCGAGAACTCGCGCGTAGGCGGCACATGATGCTTGCAAACAAAGAAACATGATCGGCTTAGCATTTCAATTCGACTGGGGCTTCTTGGTTGGGTTTCACTGGTATTTAGCGAGTACCTCCACCGTGGAGGAGTTATGACGGGCATCCTAGTGGGTGGACAGATTTTTTTTCGTTCATTCATTTGTTCACGCACGTTTTGCGAAGGCACGATTGACGCACGTAAATCCTCCTTCGCAGTAGTACATGCGAACGTTTGGTCGAAATTCGGATCACGATTTTAATTGAATTATAATATTCCGCTCCCACTTCGACACCGTGAGGCAATAAGTTGGTAAGCGGCCGTGCCGCATGTGGGAAAGAGTTGGAAAATTACTCGCACCCAGCTTGTCCTCGCACACACCGACAAACCGGGGCTACCTCAGCAGCAAGGGATGACAAAAAATGCACCAGAACGCCCGTCGACGCGCCCATGCCCATATAGGTTGAGGGCAAACAGTTTGTTTTGAGTTGGAGTTCGTTCGTTTGATCATAAAGAGCGATGGGAAGGGCTTGGTGCAGTGGTAGGTTGGTTGTTCGTGCTTTCGTACCCATGTGATGCATTTCTCCACATCAAAACACACACAAACGCCAACGGTCGTTCCCATTGAGGCGCCATTGTTATTTGCGTTACGCGGTGCGATATGTAAGCGAATATTTTATTCACGTCCATTCGTCGCATCAACCGGCTCCAGTGAGGACCAACCGGACCCACGACAAACCAGGGAACGAACGTGATGACTTTCGCGTGAACGAAATCTATTCGATTGAAGGTTTGTTTTTTTGTAATGCACATTCCCGTTCATGTTTTTGCTTTCGTATGCACTCTGGATGCGTGTTGGCGTTTCGTGGATGGGCAATTAACTTCTCGCTTGTCTCATCGTCCCAAGACCAGCGTGTTCTATCCTCACGAGCTCGTTTGCGTATCGTTCTGCGATGCGAATGGCTTTTATCGCGAATGGGCGCTTTATGGCTTAATCACGAACGGCTTGTCGAAGAAAACACGCCTCGCTCGTGGGCTACGGTTTGTCGAAATACGCCACTCTTCGATGGAGTCGATGTTCGATTACGCTGGGGCATGAAATAACCGCCATACAGAGGGCTTGTCGCATGGAGCTCCTTCACAACTGACTCGACCTTCATCGAAACAGCAGTAGCAAGAGAATCAATCAGCCACGTCAGACGGATTGGGCAAAGGGTTTCCATTTTTAGTGATGCTGCACACGAATCCAATGGATTGTTTCCCCTCATTTTTGTTTTGCACGATGCAACCAGCTGCATCGGCGAAACGCGCAGAGAACATGCGGCGTATATTGTTTTTCCCTTGTCGCATCAATCAGTTTGGATAGATCAGAGACATAATCACTCTCCAAAAAGAACCTTGAAAGCGGATCGGGGATCGCACAATGGAGCTAAATCAACGTGCATTCAAATGCTGCAGGGGGTCCACACAAATTGTCTACCCTGATCATTACGGGAAAATGTTGACGAATCGCGTCGAAACTCGCGTCACAGAAAGGAGAGGAAAATTTGCCTTTTCTGCCCTCGAAATCGAAACAAAGCGAGCAATTTTCGATCGCAAATCGGAGCATGCAGCTTGATGTGGTGTGCATTTCAACGGTGAAGCTTCCAAAACGAGTGAAAAACCGCGAGTGAGACGGATAGAGAAAGATGGATGTAGAAAGTGATGGGTTGCGGTGAAGATACCGCTGAAAATCAATCCCGGAAAACTGTGTCAACAAATGCGGCGTTAAAACAAGCCCAGCTCAATAACCCGCCCGCTTCGGTTGGTGGCCAAGCGCTGGAAATGATGGTTTTCGGTGCCGTTGCCAAGCCGACACCGTTTAGGGTCCGGAATCAATTTCCCAGACGCGCGCGAGATGCACATGGCTGGGAGCCAAATGCGCGTCGGTTCGGAAAACGTCTTCCCAACGCCACACCACACCTAGCGCCAGCACGCTTTCCCCGGCGCATTTTGGCCGCGATTCCGCTGCGGCGATCATGATTAGTTTTGCCTCGATTTGAGAGGCCAAACCGACCTCATCAGCTGCGGCACAACGTTCAGACCTCGACCCCTTTTGCGTAGAGACCTAGCACTGCCTACCTGTGACTAAGCCCTTCGGGATCCTCTGATGCCAACGAAAGTACACGTTTTTTTGTTATACCCAAGGCCAAACCATCGAAAGTGGGCTAATTTACCATTTCTCGCAGGCACTAAAAATTAACTCAAAAATACTCACCGAAAAATACGCGTCTTTTCGGGCGCGGTAGACCTTAAACGACTCCAGCATGCGGATGTGAAGCGCTCCGACATGAGCAGGAACATTTGGAACATAAAATTAGAGCTTGTCTACGGTTTTTCGAGTGAATTCCGTGAAAACCCCACCGTAGAAAGTGAAGAAACCCCTTTGATCGTTGTACTAAACAAGCATTTTCTTTTGTTTCTTCCTCTCTCTCTCTCTTTTTCCACTTGTTTCAGGTGCGTACCGTGAGCACGGGCACGAAAACTCGAATGGTTTGCAATGTAAGTAGTCGCCATCGTCGTGTAGCTATGGCCGTTTACCGGCCAAGTATTCTTGTGTAATGCGTTTTTCCACCACACCACCACCCCCTAGGCGCGAACTACCCGTTGACAGGAGTAAAACTGAATCATTATGTCCCCCTAATTTATGCAAAAGTTTTCCACCACTGTTTACAGTGCGGCATCCTCCCCGGGTTCCGGGTTCCGGGTTCGGGTTTTCGAGCTGGAACAGACTTAGTTTTGTCACGAATGAATAAAACAATTCGCCCAGCCGAGGGTAATAAATTTCGGTTCCCCCCTTTTTTTCTCCGTCCTCGTGCAACTTCCGGCTGTGTCAGAATACAATATTTGTGTGCATTTGTCGCACCGCTTCGTCTCGCTTTTCGGCCGATTTCCGCAACCGACCAGCAATGCAATTGGACCTGGAAAATAAATTCGATTTCGGTAACGGGCGACCGAAAATTCCATCAACGGAATCGGCAAAGGGCCATAAGCATCCGACAGAGAAATGCACTTCATTGCGGCGACCAGTCGTCGTAATGCTCCTGTCTAGTGTGTGGTGGTTTTATCCCAGCCTAAGGGACACGGTCGAATCGACAAACATTCCACCCGAAACTGCATGTACGTGACTTTTGCTCTATCTTTCACGAGACAGCCATCTCGCCCTCTCTCTCTCTCTCTCTCTCTCTCTCTCTCTCTCTTTCACTCACAGTCTCCCGGTCGTTTCGTTCGACGGACTATAGCCCTATTTACTGCGTATGGGTTTGGCAGCTTTCCAGGATGGGCGCGAGACCGCGCGAGAAAAGAGCCAGCGAAAAACACGGAAAGCATCTTTTGCTTTCCGTAACCCTCCGGCAAGAATGTGTGGAAACACGCCGTCAACAGACGACGGACTGGGTTAGTGGCATTTTCACGAGCGTTTTCCACGAGTGCGATCCGAGAACAACGCGGATTTTACAAGACGACTCCCACCACCCACCCACCCACAAGGCGGTCGAGTGCGATGGCGTTTAAAAGTTATCCACGCCAAAGTCCGCTGCGCCGTCCGTCATAACTGCATTGTTTGTTGTGGGCGGATGGCCGGGAAAATGGCGGGAAAACGCGTGCATGTGAATGAAGCTCGTTCTGTGACGCTGTTTTTCTTTTTGCTTCTTTTATTCGTCCTCACCAGCGCATCTGAATGCATCGCAATTTTGCAATTACAGAGAAAGATGAGCGCGAGATGAGAACAGCGCCGGATCGCATGAAAAAGTCGGGCAACCGGGCCGATGAATGGAAAAGTGCATTTAAACAGCACTGGCACGCCCTCGCACACGCTAATGGTGCAATAGTTCACTGGGAGCGTTGAAAACGTGCAAAAAGGCCTGTGTGTGTGCGAAAAAAAGGGAGTGCGAAAAAAAATCCCCTTTCCCAGGGTGTCGTATTGCCGTTTGATGTGGTTTCATATGCCCATTCCGTTGTAAGCTCTCTCACTCGCTCTATCTCGCTGTTCTTCATGTGGTTTCATTCCGTGCTACCACCCGCAGCCCGAAAGTGATCTCGCCGCATCACTCCCGCGAGGAAGACGAACCCACCCGGCCGGGTCTTCCTTTACATAATTCCTTCACAGGCCCACTCGACGGATGGCATAAGTGCGCCCGCGAGTGAGTGCATATGGAAAAATAAACGCACACTTAATTATGTGCGCTCCTAATGAGCGGGAAGCGAGCGTGGTAACGCAGACGAAATATGTTCGCAGCGCTGCAACCCGATCGGCTAATGATGATGATGCTTTTGCCGAGGTTGCGGCCACGGTGATGTGGCATCACCTGCAATAAACCATAATGGATCGATGAGCTAAATGCTGCAGCTGTTCGCGAACATGGCCAACTTTCCATTGTGTGCACTATGGGAACACTAGTCGGTCGGGTGGTGTGAGCATTCGCTGGAGAAAGGAGCGCCAAAACGTTGCATGCGAATAACTGGAAACAATTAAATTCGCTCCACACCGGTAACACATTCGCCCGTTGGGTGGCGTAGTTCGTTTCATTTCATTTTTTCGTCTCTCGCTTTTCTCGCCCACTGCCGTCTGCGATCAACCTCCATTGCAACCCGTCGAAAGGGAGCGGTTGTGCACTTCTTTTGTCTAAAAATAGCGCCACCACTGTATCATCACCTCATGGGGCACCTTCTTCACAAGGGCTCGTTTTTGTCATAGTTCCTTCAACATGGGACAGGCGATCGTATGCCACATCTGTAACGTGCCGTCGGAAAAGCATATTTTCCTGCCAACTCTGGTGCAATGTACTGCTGCTAATTGCACCTCAAACAAACAATGGTCCTTTGCCACCCATCGGCACCACATATGTGCATGTGTGTGAGTTTGTGTCTAGCTCACGGACAAGTTTCTCATTCATTTTTGAAAGATACCCTAACACCGGAGGTATGTTTGATGTGTGGCACTGCCCTCCTGCGGACACGTGGGTGAATGAGTGTGTCTCCGCTTGTATATCCGTTGGTATGGGATTTCCAATTAGTTGCGAAAGTGTCCACAGGATAGGAAGAAAGGTTTTTTGTTGTTCCGAGCAACCCACCGATGCCCAGCTTCGATGGAAACACCAAAGGGAGGCCGGAAGTGCCGAACATTATGGTGGTTGAGGCGGGTAATTATAGTTACATTACGTAATGTTGACGACCGCAAATGACTTTAACGAGCCGCCCACTCACCCACCCAATCGAATCGGCCTCATTTTCGGCCTTGGCTTTGGTCAAAAATCGATTCTGTCAGGGAACGTGCTCGAATGTCGGCAATGACATAACGGTGAGCGATGGCTGTGGAGTTTGGCGACGTAGACGGCTAAAATTGGGGGGAGCGAATTCTGTCAAAAGTGGCGCCGAAAAACCTCCTACCCATCCACGGTGGTAATTGCCGCTGATGACCTTTTTCCAACGCCACCCAAACCACTGTCAATGGCCGCGATTAATGGGGTGGTTGCAGGTGGTGTGATAACTGGACCTTCACCCTATTCGAACCCCCAGTGAGTTCTAATCGCTCGAAAGTTCTGCTCGCTGGCAGTAATTTACCAAATAGTGGCGTCCCTCGCGCGAACAGGTGGCTTTGTTGTTCTGTATTTTTTTTTGCTCGGTTTATCAACTCCGCGGCAGGAAGTAGACCATCCTTCCACGCCCACAAGGGCACGCGGTGTGCTTATCGTGGGTGGAAATGGTTTGCACGAGAGAAATTAAAACGAACCCGCTTGATTGGTTGCGTGGACTTGATTGAAGCGCAGAGCTAATGACACACAACTCAACTCGACAGCTGGATGCACGCTGTACTTCCGGGTTCAGGTGACGTCAGGTTACTTCTAAGCTCCTCTGCCACGGCCACTAATGAACTCATCGTGAAAGGCAACCCATTGAGTAATGCAATCCACTGGAAGGGAGGTTTGACCTTCGTCGATTCACGTTGTCGGACACAGATGGGGTGCTTTGGTATATGCGTAATCGCACCATACGGTCCTTTGCAACACAGGGTGGATTGTTTCGGGCTATCAAAACATCGCTTACTTGCGAGGGCCGGATTTGTGTTTCGTTTGCATTCCATTGCGAGTAATTGCGAAAATTATCAAAACATTAGCCTCGAGGAAAGATTAGAAGACTTTTCGACGTATGGCATGTGCTGATAGAACAAAGCAAAGCCACTACATTGCCCTCGTTGACCCTCTCGTTGGAACGTGGTTTGACCATCTGCAGCAGCACGAACGTGATTGCAGAAGCAGTTCGCAAACAATGAGCACCGCTTCGTCGCAGACTGTGATAAGCGTACCAACAGAAGTTGGGAACTTATCACTAGGGTTTGGGGGCTTTGAGTGCTCCTAAATTCAGCATGGGGGTGTTCTACACCACACGAGACCCTAATGGTTTATTTTTAACGATGATGAACCGACCATCCTCCCGGTGGGCATCCGATGACACGCAACCCCGGTTCCCTCATGGGGAAGTGACTGATGACGATATGGGCGAGTCGGTCGACCGGTCGATGTTCGTCACAACCTCTTCTCTCGCTCTCTTACACACCGCGCTCGATTTAAAAATCCTCAACCCTCACCAACCACAAAGGCGAGAGGAAATATGCACACAAAACACCGATGATGATGAAACACGCTCGCAATCAATCACACGAGTGGCAGTAGCCCTTTCCGCCGATAACCCCACGTGCGGCAAGAAGAAAACCAATCCCGGTGAGTCGGCGTATGTGAGTGTGTGTTTGAGTTTTGACGCCATTAATCCATCATCTGGAAGTGGCCTGTCCGAGGTTCCCGTTTTGTCTGCGATCGCTTTCATAGGAAGCTGATGAAGCAACCGAAAACACGCACGAGTCGGTGGATCCCCCTTGGTGCCCCTTTGGTGGCCCTTTGGTAGCCCTTTGGTGGCCCTTTGGTAGCACGCGACGAACAGACGATGACGCCATCTGTACCGACCGCAAACGTCGGCGAAGATCACTGCAACCTGAATTCGGTGCTTCCGAATCATAAAAATAGCTCCCTTTAACAAGACACCCCTCAGCCTCAGGAAAGCGAAAGAGAAAGTGCCTCCTGCGGATAATATGTGAAAAATATCGCACGTACCTCATAATCACACCTGTTTTACAGTGAGCCAGAGTTCATGCATCCCATTGCTATGTTAAGCTGTAGGGCAAAGGGTCTTTGAAAAAAAAACAAAGGTACGTCTTGGAGGCGACGAAAACGTATCCGCGGGACCATCTTCTCGTTATTTATAGAAATGGAAAGTATATCAACTCGAACTCCCGCGAAAAGGGCGCAAGAAACGTATGCCAGGGCGTTAAATAAACTCTCGAGGTGTTTCGTTCCCTCGGCAGGCACCCAAGGGCGCTTCCTATCGAGAGGGTGGAAATCGTGAAAATTCTGAAACATGTCCATCATCAGCTCCGTGTGAGTCAAAACCCCCGGATGGATAGCGCAGTCTGTTTTATGTCGGTTCACCTGGCGTCATATGGGCAAAGGGCCCAGAATGTCAATCAAACCCGATCGAAGACGGCTGGGAAATGCACTCGCCACAATTGTGTCACGTTAATTTAGCGGAAAATGGGATAAGGAAAGCTTCGATGTCGTCATCGCCAAATGGGGGACACAAACCCCCTTCGGAACGGGTTGATAGTGGGTTGATTCAATTTAAGGGCACCCTCTATGTTCTATATCCACGCCGTTTATTGACACCCTGCCGGTTTGGTTGCAGTTGTTTGCTCATCGCGCTCGGTTTCACCTCCCTGGCGCGTGTTTACTCAACACGGTGCTGATGGGTCGCGATGGGTTCCTCCATTCGACGTCTGGTGAACCTCACCCTACGCTTACCAAAGGGTCTCTGAAGGGCAATAGGGATGGGATACGCAAATGGAGGCCGCAACATGTACGCCGTCTTCCCGCGTGCCCAATAAATCAATCGCATTTGTTGACAAGTTGATAAAACCGCGATCGGTTGCAGCATAAAACGCTGCTCGTGGCCTTCTTTTTCGCGCACGAGGGACACTCGCCAATGCCAAGCGCGGTCGAGTGCATCGCCTCACACATGTACAACCGCCTGTTGGGCTGAGGAGCCCGCCTGCAGCATAAATCGACGCCATATGTACCGACGACGGGTCGAATCCGTTTAGTGCAGCGAAGTTTGTGAAGGAAGCCCTTGCAAAGGAACAGCGTACCACCCTGTGCTTAAGCGGATGTGTGCATCAGGCGCAACCACAGCGTTACGTTGGAGCCCTTCCTGTGCATGTTTGCTGTTCGAGTGATGCCACACAATTGGTGGATAATTTTTGTTCTTCCGCACCAAAGCCTCGACCACGGCACAGCATTGGGCTGTTGCACAACGACTTTCTTCCCCAAAAACCCACTACCGTGCCGGTTGTAAACCAACTCCCTAACGACGCAGTGATCCTGTTTTTGTGGCCACAAAAATCAACCTGCACTTTCCACCGACCAACGGGGGAAAGGAGAAGTTTTTTGTTTGTGTGCTGCTCGGTTGAAAATAAACTTATGCCGACGGAGGGCATTTTCGCTTCCTTCCTACGGAAAACGGGGTGCGATCGTTCGTTGGTGGTGGTGGTGCGGTGGCGCTGTTTGCTGGTTTCTGGTTTTCCTTTTTCGACAAAACAAACCACGGCCCAACTTTTGATACAGGAAAAGTAGACAAATTTATGCGAGAGCACCCATCGTGCACGGGGTGGGTTTTTTTTTCTTCGAGCGGTTTATGGTAAAAGCTGAAAACAAACAACACACGGAAAAACGAGAACTTGGATTTTCCGTATCCACGGTAAACCCGAAACACTCGCCTCGGTTCGATGCGCTCAAGTTCAGGTTTATGTAAGCAACCCCCAAGGGGGAGTGAATGATAATTGTAAAATAGCGTTTGAGCGGTGTTGCGTCCGCCCGATCGAAGTCTGGCCAACCCTTTTATATGACTCCATCGGTGGGGTTGAGCAAAAAAGAACACACCTCTGGGTGATGGAACCGTCCGCATGGGTCGCCACTTCAAAGTGAAAAACGAATGATTCAACCAGGCCAAAGCTCCATTCGGAGGCATCGAGACGAGGGCAAGCGTAATAAATAAGCATCCAACGCAACACTCGCCAGGCAGGACACGATCACCGATCGCGGATGACGACGCATGTGCGCCTGTGGATGACTTCGGGGACGATGATTAACGACAGCCTGAAGGAAGCACGCTTCAGTGGCCACGGTATGGCCACCGCAAGACGACAAGAACGCAAGAAGACACGGCACCTTTGCCCGCAGTGTTCTGCCCGCGTTCAGGGCCACAAGAAGTCGCGGGAACGACCCACACGTACGTGGCCGGGCTGGGTGGATCCGATCTGACATAACTTAATTACACCCCTTCGCGGAACTTGCGACATTTAGGGGTCCATCTTTCGTTGCACTTTTCTTACAGTCCGTATGAAACTTATCGGCCCCGTTGTAGGCCCCTTCTATGGTTCGGCGAAGACAATGCAAAATTATGATACCCTCGTCCGTTCGTGGGTCTCTGCCTAACCTCACGAAACAGACAGATGACCTTAGCGTTAATCATAGCCTGGGTTGTTCTTCAGTGCAGCGTTAGTCAGCCTGAAGCTCGTCTCGTTCTTCAATGGACCGATGGCATTGTTTCTTTCAGGTTCGTTGTTTGATAAATTAGTTGTACATCGTCAAAGCCCCAGTCGGCAGCGAGATGGGAGTCGCGCATAATGGCTGAAGCGATTTTGATCTAGACTCGTAAATTTGCCTGCCTATTTGCCTATGTTGCAGCATCGTCGAGATGCGTTCTGTTTCTAGCCCCGCGGGGTCGCTGCCATATGCAAATGCCACTAGCTGGTGGGTTTTCTATCTACTTTTTATTTTAATATCGCACAAGAAAGAATAGCATTCATTGTGGCAGCTGTGGGTGGGTGTATCAGGAGGGCGTTCTTTTTTGCCCTCCTTCTTTCTTTCCCTCAACTCGCGCCGCTTGCTCAGTTGGAGAATGGACGGTTTTATGCATGCAACAGCGAATGCAGGCGGGCTATAAATCTCGAGCCGAAGGTTCTCCCAGCAACCGAGAGGCTCCAGCAACTCGCCCAGTCGACGGGTGCTAGCGAAATGCACCATTTCTAATGGAGCAATGAACCCGGCCGGGACTCGGTTGGAAAAATAGAGGAAAAAATAATACAAATTGCTCTCTGGTCGACCTAATTTCTGTGCGATCCAGGCCAGAAGCTTTTGCCCCAGGCCTAAAGCCTCACTAGCGACTCTTTTCCGCGGCCAGAAACATTTCCCTTTACGACGACCGCTGATCTAATCGCCCACCGACCCACCAGGAGGACAAATTGGCTGGAGCCGGCTGACTGCTCTGTGGGCATGTCTCGCTGGTGTGCTTTTTTTTTTCAAGCTCCGTTTAACTCGTTTTATCTTCATCGGGCTGAACATTTTTTGAAGGACCAACCTCCAGGACGTGAGGTGGTGCCCTTTCCGACACCACGCTTCTCCGGTGTCATGCGGGTGCATTAATATTGATCCCACAAGCCTCTCCAAAATACCGCCCTCCGTTGACTTCTTGCGTGCGTGATGCTTCGCTAACCGTGGGCTACCCCGAAATTGCACGCTTGATCTTCCATCCTGCAATCCGGTCACGTACCTGCCGCCTACCGGTGTGTTCGTGATTTTTTCGTGTGGAAGAGATTGCTCGAGGACCGGAAAAAGTGTGTGCAGAACACGCGGCAGGGCTCGAGAACCTTCCTCGTGGCCTGTCCTGTAACCACTGCACATGAGAGAGATGTCACGTCGACGAGATATGCACACCCACACACACACACCGAACGATGGCACTTGCAGAGGGGGTGGTTTCGAAGCATCCCGGATCCTTTTTTTCGCTCCCTTTCGTTCGTTTCGTCTCCCATTACCATATCCATTCCGGTCAGGGACGGAGCGAACGAGAGCCCGGAAGCCGGCAATAATATCCCGACAGAAAACCACTTCAAACGAACGCCTATGGCAGAACCCCCGGACGGGTGTACGAGCGGTGGACGTGGGAATAGAGAAATTAATTCCTCGTACAGCACCGACTTCCCGTCGCCGGAAATGAGCGGCGCGCCTGGGAATGGGAAAAAAAGGACGAGGCCGTCGCAGGCGGCAAGCACACATGACGTGCCGGGGATAAATATGCATGCGAAAGGAGTCGAGGCGCATGGGCATGGGAAACAAGGATAACGGTGTTTGGCCTCGTTAGGACGTGCATCGCCATCGGAAGGCACTGCCGGAGGTGGAACAGCAAAAGGATCCATTAATCAAGCGGTTCGTTTCGCTCCTGTCTGCGACCGAGTAGGCCGTGTGCAGGTTGCATGCCATACTAACCTGTCTCTTGGTGTGCGTGCGTTACCAAGGAGACACGTTTAACAAACTGCTAAAATGCACCATTTATTAGGATTATTATATTACGCCTGCCAGCAGCGATGCGTTTTGGGAGCAGTTGCGGGTACCTTCGCTCAAGCGTGAATGGCCGAGGGTGAAAAATCGCACCTGGAAGCGAGAAGCTCGAAAAGGGGAACCAAGTTCTAATGGGTACGCTGCATGCGAATGCACCGATGCACCGGAACATGCACTGCTCCCGACCGTCTGGTTGTCATTTTTCATCAAACCATTAAATTCGAAGCATATTTTACACGGACCACGAATGCGGGCTATTTTCGGGAACTGCGCACCACGAAGGTGGTTGTTATTTTTGAAAATATTGTTTACAATCGCCATGTCGGCTCCTTGTTTGCGTGCTGCTACAGCAACACGGCGTGGCCTTAGCACAGCAGGAGCTATATTTAGGAGGCGTTCATGGGTGCATTTTCCGTCCGTTGCCTTCTTTGAGTGGTCTGATCGTCTGGAGCACTGCTCACATCTCAAGCATCGGACATTTTTGCTCAGCGAAGCGAAAACGTGGATTTTCTCACAACCAACTCCAACCACTGGGGCGCATAACCACATAAGATCCTGGGGGAATGGCGTGGAACGCAGCCCATCGTACATCAATTCCACCGTACCGTCGAATTTCCCACATTCAATTATGATTATGCAGAACGCGCTGAATTGTGTTGCGATGGTATTTTTTTCCCACCGATGACCGATGGTCGACGAACGCGGGCGTCTACCTCTCTGTGGCTTCTTCAGCAGGGTCTGTCCTTCAAACTGGTCATGGTTCAAAGCGCGGTCGGTTGCCCTAAGAAAGGCTAAACTTTCCGTTTTGGAGGGGGTGCCGTTTTTATGCGAGAAGCAGCGCATATTCGGATCAGATATGTATGCTGTGTGTTTGGCTCTCGCACGAGCTCGTATCGCGCTTGGCCGATCTTCCCTAGACACACTCTCCTGTGGGCTAGAAGCCGTTGATTAATTGTGGTACCGAAGGGCACGTGGAAATTCTCGACCGCTGTGTTCGAGAGCGCCATCGAGCCAGAAAATGCATACGCCAGCACGAAGTCGCCGTTCTTGTGATGCAAGAACGGGCAATTTAATGCGAAAACCTGCAATATCACGGTCCAGGAAGCACCCAGCGACGTGGTGATGAGCCTCCGCGATAGTGAACCCCTGCAAAGGGAGGGCATGGTTTTATAATTACTTTTCTTAAACCGCTCGCCACGGTCCAGCGACCCTCGGACAGACTCACCCGGTTGGACATTAAAATCAACCGAGTGGGGAGTTGCAGTAGAAGCGGAAACTCGAAAAGCGGAAAAAAGCGTCCGGGAAAGACTGCGGCGTATTCTTTTAATTTCTCTACCCCACATGAGGGTTTCTCGCTGCGTTCGGTGAGCTGGGGGCCAAAGCGCCTTTTCCGTATTTCCTTGGCGACTCACGAGGCCATTCCTCAACAATCAGTCGGTGGCTTTTCGGTGGCGTGATGGCCAACCGACGGGCTGCACATTTTCACACACCATTTCGGAGTTTATCACGACACACCGGTTTGAGCGAGCTGGTTCGTTGTAATCGGCCCGCTCGTAGCTATTTTCATTTCCCGCATGTAATTCCGGCAGTGTTTTCCATTCGAGGCCGTTGGCAAACAAACAGACTCGGCTCGGTTGGTGGCAGATTGGTGCAAAAAATAATTTACATAAACAATTGCAAACCGAGCCCACTATCAGCGCGTGGAGATAGTTATGGTTGAGTGATTTCTTCGGACCGGGGCGAACGAAACAATGGGGTGAGAAAAGTGGTACGTTTCGCTTATTTATGCAGCAAAACGTTTTCCACCGGATAAGCGAGTCGGCTGTCGCCAAATGGACGTCCGGACTTCCCGTCTTAGTCCACGCTAATCCGGGATATGCCGTGGGTGGGTGAATATATTCAGTCCTTTAACATCGATCATAATAATCGGGGAATGGCGTGCTAGCGCTATATTTTACTGCCCACAACATGCTGTGGCAGTTCCAGTCGACGGCACGTTGACAACGTCGTCGAAGACTATGCTGGGCTATTTGTTTTACGGGAGTCCCTTTGCCTTGAGCGTGTTCCATTTCGCCCGCGCTTTAGATCGTTCTGGTTTGGTTACTTTGTGCTTTATACCACCCATTCCCGGGCGCAACCGTATTTTGTGTTAATGGATTTATTATTACACTCCTGGCGAATTCATGCCCTTCTTCAAGAACCGCACGACGCCAGGTGGGCTGTGGAACAGGACCCACAGGGTGGCTCGAAATAGCTCCTACTAGAGACCAACGGCGCCCAAATGGCTTGCGGATCTGAATAATTCATCCTCATCCACGGCCGTCGGACGATAATGTACGGAAATCACGGTGGTCAGTCACTCTTTCTTGTGGGCTAGCTAGGTTCGCGGCCACAACAAGGTCCAACTCGAGCCTGATCGACGACCAGCAGGACCACTCGTCCTCGAGGCAGCAGACATTACGCGGTTGATTGAAGGGCCTTAAACGGGCATACCCATGTGCTCAATGCTGGCTAATGATGACGGTGTTACGCCATAATTTACTTTATCGTTTCGGTGAATTTTTACATCCCTTCCGGGAGCACACAGCACGACCTTTCCCTCGCAGTAGGTCGATGGCCACACTCGTGGGGCACACAAAATCCTTGAGTCGGTGTGAACACACACGCCCGTCGAAACAACACACTCTATCACGCTGCCCGGTCGCCGTAAATCGAAATGGTCCCCAATAAAATGACGAAAAAAGGCACCCGATAATTTTCCGGCGCGCACTACATTGTGTCCCTTTTTTTTATCCACGGTACGTGGTTCTAACCAATGCCACGGAAAACCCCCACGCATGGAAGCGTGGTGATGAGTCATGCCGAGGTGAAACTGCCATCCGCTTTGTCGAAGCAGTGAGGCAGCCTGATTATGTAAGTTTAATTTGCCCTCGGGAACCCCAGAGATTGGAAGGAAAAAAGCTGAAAGGCTTCGTTGGAAAGGATCTTTAGCAGCAGTCAAGCCGAGCGACTGAACGTGACTTACGATGCTTTGGCGAAGATGACGCGGTACTGCTCATTTGGGATGACTGCTAAGAATCACCGTAGGTCTTGACATCCGGCGTTGTTTGCTGTATCGAGTTGTAAACATGACATTTTGTTGCCTCCAACACTGCACGCACGATGCAGCTCATTAAGACGTTCCTGGAAGAGTGGTCGACGTTGGCGAGTGCATCAGAAATTACGAGGCGTGAAAAACTAAGCTTCTCGACCAACTGCCGGGTTGGCCTGGATGCCCCGAAGTGCGATGTAATTGCAGAGGAGCTCGCTGGTTCGCTGTCCATAAATTTGTTACGATGTTATAGGGCGCGACAATGGACCCGCACATGCTTCCTGTTTCATTCTCTCGTCAGGGTGATCTTACGGACAATTTGCACGATCCAATTTCTAGCTGCTACTGCTGCTGCTGCTGCTGCTGCCGCCTGCTGGACGCAGTAATGTGTTTCAGTTAGCACCTTCCGGTGTCGCGAGTTCGTTCGCGTGCGCCTTCTGGATGGCATTACGTCCAGCTCTCGTAGAGATCTATTTACATCTCGCCGAAAACTGACATCAGCAGCAGCAGCAGTTCCTTGGGAATGTTTGGGTCGTCGTCGCGAATTGCACGAATCACCGACACCCCCATCGATCTGCCAGCCGGTTGCTGGGAGGCTTGTTTTTGGGGTTGTTTGCGAAACCTATTAGCGACGGTTTGAATAATAACAGGGCTCGAAGACGCCCGTAAATATACGCGCGCAGCTAATCCGAAAGCAGCCGCCGTGTCGCGATCGTTTGGGATTTCTCTCACAGACGGATTCCGCCAGGCATTGCGTAGGATGCTGCGCGATGAGAAGTCTTTAAAGCGGCATTTGTCGTGCCCCCCGGTAACTTGCCCGCAGTTTTTGATTGACAGACGGTTGTGACGTTCTCGTCGTTGTAAGGTAATTTACCGCGGACAGCTTTCGGTATGCTCGCGCAACGTGGAGAGGGCAACGAATCCGGTCGGTTACAGATCGATAAACGCAATTGGGAGCTAATATCGACCGGTGAATGGCCTTAGGGGAGGGGTTGGTGTAGGGTGAAAATCGATACCTAGGAGGTCTGGTAGACTCACCTGTTTCGAGAGCACTGTACACTGCACTTAAATGAGGCCAATCCGCGAGGAGCTGGGCCAGTTGTGTCTTACAACACCCACTCCCACAAACCAGACACAAACCGGTCCGATCAGGTGCAGGTGTTCGAAGGGACAGCAGGATTCTCTCGTTTCGCGTGCCATTCGATAGAAACACCATCTCTAAACGCGTTGAAACAGATGAATTGTAATCGCTTCTTCGTTTTCGTTCACAGAACTCTCGCAGCGCCGAGGAAAGGATTACGAACCCGCACGCAAACAGCGCCAATGAGTCGACCAACAACCTTACGGTACAAATTCCCCAATCGATGGGTCCTGGAAACACGCGATCACTGCTGCGTCACTCGAACAGCATGTCATCGAATCCACACTCGAACTCCAACTCGACACCGGCCTCGCCCCATCTGCTATCGAACAGCTCGAGTGTGCATCTGCACCACAGCAACGGTGCCGGAAGCCTGCATCATCATCAGCAGCAACACCCGCAGTACCAATCGCAGTCATCCGTGAGCTCGCAGTCGTCCTCGATCATCTCGACCGTCCCACCAGTGCAGCGGTTGTTGGAAGAGGTCCTTGGTAAACCAGCACCTCATCCGATGATCGTCGTCCCGAACAGTGGCGGATACTGGGTTGATGGGACCGATCACGACGCATCCTACGAGGTTCCAGCCCATACGACATGGCGCGTGGGAAAGATCGAGTCTGACGACACGGCCAAGTGCTACAGGCGGTTCTTCATCTCGCGTGAGCACTCTAACCTTGTCGGCTACGATGATCAGTTGGGACCGGTACTGCTCTCAATCAAGTCTGAGAACGTGGCCAACCAGGATCACATCCGGATACTGCTGCGGTTGAGAACAGGAACGATGCATGAGCTGATTCCAGCCTCTTGTCTGGGAAGCACGCCATCACCCATCAAGATGGCTCGGTTGCTGAACGAACAGATCAATGTGGACAGCTTTATGCCGGTGCTTTGCCCAAAGGCGTCCGCATTGATCGCCAGCTACGATGAGCACGTGTTGGTGACGAACTTCAAGTTCGGTGTGTTGTATCAGCGCTTCGGTCAGACCGCGGAAGAGGAGTTGTTCTGCAACAGCGAGACGACACCGGCGTTCGACGAATTCTTGGATGTGTTGGGCCAACGCATCCGCCTTCGTGATCACAAAGGCTATCGTGGAGGATTGGACATCCAGAATGGGCACACCGGCGATACGGCAGTGTACGAAGTATTCAAGGAGCGCGAGATCATGTTCCACGTCTCGACACTGTTGCCGTACACCGAAGCTGACCCGCAGCAGTTGCAGCGCAAGAGGCACATCGGCAACGACATCGTGGCGATCGTGTTCCAGGAAGAAAACACCCCTTTCTCACCGGCGATGATCGCCAGTCATTTTCTGCACGCATTCATCGTAGTGCAGCCAATCGAGCCTAACACTCCGAGCTGCCGGTACAAGATCTCGGTGACTGCGCGTGATGACGTACCGTTCTTTGGTCCTACGCTGCCGCAGCCATCCGTCTTTAAGAAGGGCCCCGAGTTGAAGGAGTTCCTGCTGACCAAGCTGATCAACGCCGAAAACGCGTGTTACAAGGCAGATAAGTTCGCGCAACTCGAGCTTCGTACGCGATCGTCCTTGTTGCAGAACCTGGTGGATGAACTGAAGGAAAAAACGCGTGATTTCCTTGGAGCGGATGTGATCGGTGGGGTGACTGGTGTGCCCACGTCACCTACACCGGAAACACCCAAATCCGAAGGTGGCTTCACAGGCTCGCGGTTCATCGATACGGTGAAGAAAGCGTTGAATGCGCGTCTGCGCTCGCAAAACTCTGATCCCACCAACAACGGCAGTGGCACCGGAAGTGTCGACTCTGGCAGCAAACATCACAACTCCATGAAGAAGTCGAAGGATGGCAGCAGTCTCGTATCGGACATGCCGTGTGGTCCCGGAGGAGCCATCAATGTAAGTCCGAGACGTGATGAAGATCCGACAAAACATAGTTCTAAACCTCTTTTTTCCTTGTTTTTCCCCCCAACATGCAGATTGGACGTTCGCTCTCGAAAAGCAGCACCACCGGATCACGCAAATCCCCGAACGATTCGGTTGCCTCCTCGCCGGACATCACCTCCCGATGTTCCCTTAATCCTGTTCACACCAACAATAACAACAGCAACGCGCCAAACAACAACAGCAGCGGTACGGTTGGGAAAATCCTGCCGAACAGTGGAGCCGGAAACGGAAGTGGCGCTGGTGTTGGCTCGAACAACAACAGCAACAACAACAACAATGGTCCTGTGGCCATGTCGGAGACCAGTGACGATTCCAGTCTGAACAGCGTCGATCTCGATCCAATGGGTGAGTGATGGCTTCCACCTCGATAGAACCGTATCCTTAGTGCCTTGAAGTAGCTCCACCGAAATGTACTAACCGCCTTGTGTGTTTTTCCATTTTGTCCTTTTTGCGTGCCCTTTCCGTTTCGTTGCTTTTCCGTTGCTTTTGGGTTTTCGATTTATGATTTAAAGTTTTTCTCCCAACGGTAGATGCCGGCGCGACGTACATCGACAGTGACACGGGTCTGGAATCGATGTCCTCGGCGGACGCCACAACCAAGGCGTGCTCGCTGTGTCTGGACGGTACGGGTTCCACCAATGGCGGTGGCAGTGTTGTGAGTGTGAGCATCAGCGGAGCCAGTGTCACGATCGATGGTGGAAATTGCCGTGAACTGCGCAACAGTGGTGGCAGTGCTAGCTCCGGAACAGGATCGACGGCCAGTGCTGGCGGTGGTGGAATGCTTGGAACCGGAAGTGGCACACAAGGACTGCTCCCACCGGAAACCCTGCAGCAGGTTGAAGGCATGCGGCAAGAGATAACGCGCCTTAAATGTGATAAACTGGATCTCCTTCGGCAGAATGTGGTAAGTGTGCACGTGGCGGAGTCCGTTCAGGTGTTGCGAGATGAGGGTTTTAACGTTACATTTCATGTTTTAGACCTGCCAACGTGACATCAAGCGTTTACGTGAACGTGAGCTATCGCTACAAGGTGACCTTGCTGCCGCCGGAAAGGAGATCCTGCGATTGCGTGATCTTCTGAAGGAGTGCCTGCCGACCGCGGTTGCCGATCCGATCTAGAGAGATCCTGCGAGATCGAGTTGTGGCGCCGAGCCTGCTGGTAGTCGACTCGACTGTTGTTTGTTTTGTTTAGTGTCTACAAAGACATACACACACACACACGTACACACACTGTTAGTCTTACCTCCTACCCTGCTTACCGTTAAGAAGCCGTTCCCATGTACAGTCTATTTCTCTCTCTTCTATTTTTTTTGTTTAACATTGTTCGTTAATTTCTGTAATGAGTGATTCTAAGGACAAATCTAAGGCGCACAAGCGGCGTTGTTGACCCGTTAAAGGGAATTGAACGGAACAGTCCCTATTCTCTAAACGATGACGCATCGGTGTGGGCTGCAAGGCTGATGTGGCCTCCGGCCCATGCCTGTCTATTTATTTCTGCCTACTTTAAGAGGAGTTTTAGACGATGCTATCGTACACAAAGCGCATAGTTTATCGTTGTCCACGGTAGGAGGAAGGCGTTAGAAGAAGGTTAAAAAAAGTATTTACTTGTTAGTATAGCATGCGGCGAACGACTAAAGGAACGTCGTTTTCTTATCCCCAAGTGTGTTAAGACTGTGTAAATACCTATGTCGCGTTATATGCCTTTATGCTGAATACTGTTCTGTACTGCTGCGGGGATGGAGAAGGAATGTTCGTGTCTGAGTCCGTTTCCGCGTAGACCCGTAAGACGTACGCCGCATGTGGTGTAAGTGTCAATTACCATTTAGAGTACTGACGGAGGTTGGGAATGCGGCTGTCCTCGCGACAGAGGGAATATGATCTTGAAGAGTACATTTAGCAAGGAGTAAGGTTCCCGTTCGGGAAGGCATCTCTCTGCCTGGGGGAATCTGCATGAGCGATATTGCTAAAGAGAAACCAAATAATCAAAGAAGAGTTAAGGTAGGCATGTAAGTTCGTTTGAAGTAGCTTGTAAGGAACGCTCGTAAGCGGTGGAACGAGAAGATACGAAAAACATCGATAGCTGGAAACAAAAAGGGGGCATTCAAGCAGATGGGAAGAGAGTAAGCGA
Organism: Anopheles nili; assembly: GCF_943737925.1. Classification (NCBI taxonomy): domain Eukaryota; kingdom Metazoa; phylum Arthropoda; class Insecta; order Diptera; family Culicidae; genus Anopheles; species Anopheles nili. The sequence goes on from NC_071292.1 coordinate 1,248,855, forward strand.
ATCTGTGCATAATATAGATGGGAAATCGTACGAAAAGACACTATATTTCATGTGCAATATTGCAAACTTATACTGCATACAGCAGCTTATTTACGGCAAAGACAAAGCTCCACCAATGATAGGAAAAATCGGGGCGAAACTGGCAGTAGTAATAGTAGTGCGGTAGTGGTGTAGAACAGAGGCTCGAAGCACAAATGGGAGTGCGTCACGCACAGCGTGCATTTGTGGGTTCTCTTTAAACGGGTGCGATAAGGTGGGCAAGCTGTACGGAAGCTGTACTGAGCATAACACATAGTGTGTAGCACGGGGTACATTCTGGAAGGGAACCCGTTCGTACTACTACGGCGAATACTGCACTAATACACTAAAACCAAGGAAATGATTCGTCTCTGCTCCTGTCCCAGAAGCCGCTTCGTCCCCTTCTTTGATCCCGTGTATCTTTTTTAAGACTAGCATAGAGAGGAAAATTTTGAACTGGAAATGGTTTTGCTGGAAAACAATTATGGGATAAGAACTTTTCGACTTTACAACTTTTTGCTCGTACTCGCACATTCTTTGTAGCAGCGATGTCGCCCGCTAGCGGCACCAGCAGCGTTTTATGAATGATAGTATTTTCGTGGATGTAGTGAAAAATTAAACCTCAACTGCCTTCTAAACGTATTTATCCGCTATGAAAAGGATGGGAAGCAAACACCGACATGTATTTGAGCATTATTGGGATGGAATTTTACACTTGAACTGCGAAGTGAAATGTGACAAGACGATTCCTGAGACCTACGGCACACAACTAACCAATATGACGAACGAGGAATCTGTATCAGTAAGATGTAGCATTAAGTTGTTTTCTTTACATAATACCACCACCCCCTACAACCTCTCCACCTACACGTACCCGGTCAACTCGCGACTCGCAAGAGGAAAAGAGTCCGTTCGGGTCGCTAACAAATGGGCAAAGTATAGTTAAATCGATACCAAAGTTAACAACATTCCCAAAAGATACCAAGCATAACTAAGCTCCGACTCTTTGGTGCGAGGATAGCCGAAACACCGACTTCACGTACTTTTGCTCTGTTGAAAATCAAACACTGAAGCTATGCTGTCCGTAGCAGGACATAGTTAGGACGATTCGACCTCTCGCTCGTGGCCACCTCGCGCCTTTTAGGATGTGTTGCAATGCAATGTACGTGTAAGTGTGTAGTGAAACCTGTTAGTCACAACTCGATGTAAAGAAGCCTAACCCCGCAAGGTAGCCGCACCATGTGGGCCACTCGCTTGAATCAGTATTTGTCGCTTTATGTTGGCCACATTTTCCACGCTCTCGAACTCGAGAGATACAAAATACGCGATCATCACGCCCTGTGTTTTGCGCGCAAGCCGCTTAATCGATGTTAAATGGTAATTACTCTTTTTTGAAGTAACCATAAGCCGGCAGCAGTATAGCAGGGTGATGGATTAATCCCGATCAATATATTGATGTGTCAATCAACCAGAAATCATTAGATCCAATTGGTGTGTAAATGGAACACGGGCTCCTCCAAACTAAAATTTGCACCATAAAAGAAAAAGACGTGAGTGTAACGATTCAACGAGGCTTAACTAAAATACTATAGAGAGAGGGAATCAGAGAGACACGTATTGTCGAGATGTTTGATTGAATAGGAGACACATAGCGAATCCCAACCATATATGTCCGACGGAAGATGAAAATTACAGTCTATTCGCAACTGCTGCGACATACATAGAGAAATACCAAGAGAGTTTGTTGCATCTGTTAAGATTCTATTCGTACGGATTGAAGATTAGGCGACGATGGAAACGAATATATGAAAAGTGATGTGGAAAAATGTAAACACACAACTACTAAACAGAAACAACAAAACACACTTAAATTTATGACAAAATTAGTAGAGTATATATTTTAAATATATCTTTCAAAAACAACAACTGTGCCTTTCTTTCGACCCCTTGTCACTTTCGGGTGATTTTCAGAATCTCTCGTTTCACTCCTGAATCGCATTTCCACGCAACTTCATGTTGGAATCGACCATCCGAATCCATCGCCTTCTCGAACAACCGGGCGCCTCCACCAACTCCAAAGTAGTATGTTTTGGCTGCTAAATATCTAAAACACGGGTTTCTATCAAGGAAAACTACACAATAACGGAAAGAAATCAAAAAATTTAAATACATTCAAATAAACTGGAAAAGGATACACAACTCCATCGGGCTCTAGCTTCTGATCGAAAAGTTCAAGGAGCTTGGGGTAGTTCTGCGTCGAATATATCGTTTCCGAGGTAAGTATGAGGTCGTACTTGTTGTGGTATTTCTCCGTGAAACTTCCCCAATCACCGGAATAAAATCTAACTGCCGGATTGGACTCCTGCTTATCGCCGTTGTCTTCATTCGAGTTGCGGTTCAGCTCGAAGTTTGCCATCGTTAGTTTGGTTAAAACGTCCTTATTCTGAAAGCAATCGTCCGTTATTCAACATCCTATCGCAGGTTCAAACGAGGCGCGATTGACTCACATAGTCCTGAAAGTCTACGCATTTGGCACCCATCTGGGCAGCTTCTATTCCTAGGATTCCTGCACCACACCCTAAATCCAATACTTTCTTCCCTCGAAGGACATCCTTTCGTTCTTCGGATTGTACCAAAAACAATCCCAAATCGAAAGTGCATTCCCACACCTTTAGGCCACCCTCATAACGGTTCGGGATGAGATCGGAATGATCGGATTCTGCAGTCACAATATCGTCGGTGAAAATTTCGTCTAGTAAAGCCAGTTGGCTGAGATACTCAACAGAACAGTCCTCTGAAGGTTTAAAAATGCTAGTTACATCTGGGTTAAATACCCTTTTTGAGGGCTGGTCGGGATCGTAGCACAGCTCTTCGCAAGGATACACATCTAAAATTTTATCTTGTGTTTCAGCAGCCTCTTCTGTGTGAGGCGTTTTATTTTCTTCAGCCCCTAAAACATATTCAAATAAATGTTACCAACGTGTCTGTTTTGAAACACGTTCATGAATCATACCCTTTGTAGGCTTTTCACTAGATTCCTCATCTGTTTCTACCCGGAAAGAAAACTTGAACATGTTGTAAGCCTCTGTCGCTTTATATGCTATAGATTTAATACACGAGAGAGTACCAGAACCTGTTATTGTTATTACAATTCAAATATACGTTGAATGTTTCGCAAACATTATTCGGCACTGCTTTGACGGCCTTATAGCATGCTCGTCCTGTTGACGTTTGTTTCAATCGTATGCTTATGTTTATGCTGCGAGCTAGAAGTGCTCAAACCAGCATGCACGCTCAGCTCAGCGATTCAAATTATTTTAAAAACGTTACAATTTCCATTTCAACAATATTCGATATAATCAAAATCATATGAATACATTCAAAATGTTCAATATCATTCCGCAAATCCACTCTAAAACACGTAACGCATCGTTCCGCCCGAGCGCAGCATCACGCGCGGCGAAAAAACAGCAAAAAGCGTCTCGCCGAAACACCAGATTTTTCGAGTTTTTGAGCGCTTGAAGTAACAGGAGTTCATGTCGACCAGGAGGTTGCCTGCTCGCTTGGTAGCCACCTACACAACGAAAGCGAATCGAGCCGTGGGCGGAGGGAGCGATAACGGTACTTAGCCCGGGTCGATGAGTGAGAGGAGCGATTAATAGCGCGTACACGGGATAAGCGGTACACTGATTGGATGAGGAGAGTCATTGGCGAATCGGGTGTCATTAAAAGGGGTAATTGTTCTGCGATTGATTTGCGATCTCTAATAGGTGATAACGTGCAATGGCGATCGTGGCGCCTTCAATTGTATGATCTTTCCATCTCAAAATAACGACTCTCGAAGGTGCCATGATTAGGTTGCAATAAATTTGAATATTTCTTTCATCGTGCGGCGTGTGTTATTCACATTTCCTCACAGTTTCCACGCAAAACATTTAGAGCTAATTGCTCTAACGGGCTTTCCTTCAAATCAATGGAGAAACAGATGCACGTCTCGTTGTTTAATTAGCAACGACCACAAAGCCAAATACTAACGCAACAATTCATCAGATTCGCCCAACGAAAGCCTCATTCCCATGGGCCGTTTTATGCATGACATTTTCCACCCAACATTAACCGCCTGAAGCATAAAAATCTGCGGTTCTGTCCGGTGGAGCAGCTCCATCATACCAGGGCCCGCGTACTAGGGCGGCATGACACGCAAGCAATCGGGCCCTTGTTCGCTCCCTAAACCCCCAAAAGCCATCGACTTCGGGCGCGCAGTCGCGCTGACCGGCATCCGAACGCCTGCTGTTGGCCACCTTGTGATTCATAACAAAACGAAGCGAAAGGCGAAGGATAACGCCAGCACGGCGTGCAGTCTAGCCTCGGTTTCGCGGCCACCCAACAACAGCCCTCTTTCCAGTCTGCGTCGAGAGTGTGTGCAACGTGGTCACTGTGTTCTGGGGGGGAGATCCTTTCTTCCCTGGTGCATTAGGGAACCCCCACGCGGGTTTTTACACCCGCCCAAGGACCGCTTCTAGCCGTCTTCATCACCGGAAGTGCCACCTGGGTGTAGGGGAGTGGGCATCGAGTGTCGGTTTCCGGACGCAAGGAGCCGCCCTATCGCTTCTCGTCCTTCACGGTGAGTGGATCCTTGCGAGAGCGAGCACGCGGGGATAAATCGCGAAACTTGGTGTGCTTCACAGACCGGAGAAAAGCCATCGACTGTCCACTTCGTGTCGAATGGGTTGGTGTTTGGTCGTTTTCCACCTTTTTCCGCAACAAAGAACGTGCGCCAGGCAGCCATTAGGTCGGACGCCTTGGGGGTGAAAAACAAACGAAACGGAACAATAAAAATCAATCAATCGGGCGTGATTGGTACGTGATTTTTTGCCCTGTACGTGAAAGCTGTCAACGAAGTCAACGTCACACCAGGCCAGTGAGAAGTGTTAAAGCGAACTTATGGTGCATTCGTGATTGCCCTTCGGAATCGATGGGGTTCAACCGGATAAAAGCCTTCAATCACCGTATCATGTAGTGCGATATCGTGCGTTCGCGGTTTGATAAGAAACCGATCAATAGTGACTCGGAAAGGGACGTTAAAGTCAATTGATTAATCGTGAGAGTTTTCCACCCTGCCGGAATTTCCACCGCCATCGATTAGCTCGTGGTAAGGTAATTTCGAAATTAGTTTAGCACTGTCCTCCCGGACGCCAACCGGGCCAACATGGATTTCGTATGTTCGATGAAATAAAACAACTCTGCACCGGAACTACGTGCATGGACAGAGAAATGAACAACACGTTGGTTGGGCGAATGGCGAACGAACGAAGGAAAACAGAGCACTGCAGCGAAAAACAGAAACGTTTCCCATAGGAAAGTGGCTAAGCTGCCGCACGGCAAACTACTATAATCTTTATCGATCGAATTTCGGCGTGTGTGTGGCCATACTCGAGGGCTGAGGAGGCAATCGTAGTTGCTTTTTTTGCTTTGTTTTGTTTTGCCTCAATAGCCTTTGGCGAAAGGCTGCTTCCCGCACTAAAGCAGTTACGTGAGCAGAGGCTTCTTGAATCGGGTGGTTTAGACATGAGCTGTTCAATAGTTCAAGCGTGTCCTAGAGGCCTTGCTTCCTTGAAGCCTAAGGCGGCTTCATGCAACGATGTACGCATGCAGTCGAAACGCTAAACGTTTACAAGGGACCTGTTTGTGGCCGAGAACCCTTCTTGTCGTGCGGCTAGCTAGAGCCTCAACATTACAACATCGCCTGTCGGCGGGTCATCGAAAGGATAACATGAAAATAGAACCCTAAAAACGACTCAAACTGTTGCCGAACCGTGCGAAGGAACCGTGTACATTCACTTGTTGTCCAAATCGCGTTTCGCGAGTGATGGGTAATTTTACTTTTCAAACCAATGCCACCCCCAACGAAGCATTTCTAATTATGTTGTCAATACCGCTGACGTGAAGAGTTTGAGAGTCGTTCGAGAAGCAAACACCGGCATTCTAAGAACGCACGGGCATGGCGGTGATGTTTTGGAAACAATTTCCCTTCAGCGAAGGACAAAAGATTCTCGCATGCCGCGAAAATGGAACCGTGTCGTGTTCGAGCTCATTAGCGAAGCAGTTCTATTTTCCTTTCGGCACGAATTACGAGCCCCTTTTTGATTCAGATTTACAGGTTGTGCGAAGGCACAAGCTAAGGCTTTGTGCAGATTCCCCAGTATGAAAGGCTGTTTTGCATGTTTCGGTCGCATGTAGCGAAATCGATCGCTTTCTATTCGCGCTATTCGGGGTATTCGTAACAGGATGACTCGATTTTCGTGCATTTTGAGCTCCGGATTTTGGGAGCTGGTCCCTAAATCGATCTTTTGAAGCCAGTTCCCCAAGGTATGAAGCATTGGAGATGCCATACACTTTCAAGCACTCTACAGTTAATCAACATCGGTTCGATCGTTTCACATCAGCCATCACTCAACGACGTCCTGCACTTCTATCGAGTTGATATTTGATACCATGGCGCCAAGATGCTTCGCAAAATTAACATATTCCAGCAAACGTCGGCACTGATGTACATCAAACAAATGCCCCACGAGGACGTGTGTGTTCAGTAAAGCGATCCTGCTCGTTTCGCGATTAACAGAACGTATGCGGTCGTCTTTTAACGCACATTGGCATCAGGCGAATTCTGGAAAAGCGTTGAAGTAAAAAGAAATCCATATCTTTCGTTCTCTTTTCCCACAGAACGGTCCTTCGATGGCGAATGTGTTCGAGTGCGTGGTAAGTGGCACTGGGAGTCGTTGGATGGTAGGCACCCTGATCCTGACGCATTTGATAGCGTACAATGAAGCCGGTGGGCCTGGTTCTATGATAGGCATGGGTCTGGCTGCCCTCTACGCCGCATTCGCCGGTAAGTAGCACCGGTTGAAGTGTACAACCAACAAACCAGAAAGCGCCTGTGTGCGTGTAAGGAGGCTCTTATCGTGTCCTTCCGTGCCTATTCCCAGGAGCCTGCAAATCTGGCGTCAAATCGCTGCAGATCTCCTACATCCGCACCACTCACCGGGTCGACTTCTTCTGCCTGTTCCTCGCCAAGTGGATGGACATATTGGCCCTGTTTTCCGCCTGTGCGGTTCTGGTGCGAACGCTAAGCTCTTCGCTCGACGCCATGACCGGTGGATTGGCGAGGATGTATATTTTAGGTAAGTGTCCTTGCGCCTGTCAAAATCATATCCACAGCGTGCGAACTGCCGGGCGGGGAAAGTTACCCAAGATAAATTGCCTCCAAGCCAAGTGAGCCGCTTTCCACGAGGGTGCCATTGAAAAGCTCGTGTGAGCCTCGATTTAATGCCATTTTAACAATGATTACGATGTAATGAAATTGCTGGTATGTTGCGAGAAGGCGGGCGGGAACACATTTTTCATTCTCCCACCCTTGACGTGTTGTTTCGCGGAGAAAATCTTGAAGATGAGATGAGTTATGAAAGCCGGAAAATTGTTTTATGATCTTCACGAGCACGAGCAATCTGGAAGCAAGCAACCGTTCCCTGGGAGGCATTGGCCACTGTTGCGGTCGAGTAGTTGTGCGTTTCCATGGAAACGAAAGCATACCAGCAAATATGACGGCTCGTAGCCTCGGAAAATTCCCTAGGTAAAAAAATGGCAGCGAACACTTGACACGAGTGAGGCAATTAATTGTGAAGAAGGAGCTTTCCTTCTTGTCACTTCCATTCTAATCAACAAGGGTCGAGTCCTTACCTTTTAAGACCGTCAAAAGCTCATTTGGAATCAGAGAGACAATTTTCAATTAACCCTTTTCTTGACCCCGTGTAGAGTGAGTAGGCAAAGCAGGAAAAGCTCTCGGCCAAAGTGTTACTTCAACATCTTTACTGCTATCCTTTTGATGGTGGTAACAAGGGTTTCAAAGCATGAGCATCATATATTCAATTTAAATGGTGCAGAAAGGATTGGTGATGATCTGTGAGTGGCGAAGAATTGAGACGTTTCTACAATAGACAATAGCGGTTCTCGTATTTTGTCGCCCTCAGGACGAAACTCACCAGCCAACGAGCCGTGGCCCGACGTCATCGGCGTCGTAGTCATCTTCATCGTCACCGGAATGTTCATGCTCGGACTGGAGAACACCAGAATCTTTGGCTTTCTCATGATGGCCGGAGTGCTGCTCGTCGGTTCGCTCGTTGTCATCATCACAAGCCTGCGGGGCAACCTGGCTCTGTTCCGCACCGAACCGATCCTTCCAAAGGGAGTAGTTGGGGTAAGCAAATCCCTTTCCTTCCCCCTCGATAGGTCTCTTTTTCCCAACCTCTCTACACACCCACCCAACTGCGCAATGCCTCAACGATAAATATTTTCTCAACCGAGCGGACCTTTTTCCGCACCGTGGCCGTTATCAGCTCGGGAAAGCTAATGAAGTTTTCGTTTCGCTGCCTCTTCCCACTCTAACTGACCTGTGGAAAAACGCTTGGGTTTGGTCTGTTACACCAACCTGCAGCTCCTCTCCGGGACGGCCCTGTCGACGTTCACTTACTCGAACGATTTACTAAACGGTAATTACATCAAACGTCTCCTGGGATTGGTCGTTATCCTGCTAGTTTTACTATCGAGCGAGCTAGTCGGTGCGTGCTTAACGATGCTGATAAAATTCAGGTTAGTACCGATTTCGATGTCTGCGCTCCGGTCGGGCGATAAATTTGTGGCACAGCAGATTGAGACGTGTTCGTGCCGTTGATTTCAATTAACCGTGAACGCCTCGTCATCTTGTCACTTCACTGACAGCTCCAGCCACGACTACGAGGCGGTTCCGATTCTCTCCATCCTGGAGCTGAAGGACTTTCACAAACTGATCCCGGCCGTTGCCTGTCTGCTCGTTCTCACCTGCTCCGGTGCGCTGCTGGAACTGTTCCCCGAAATGTACACTCAGATCGTGCAGTTGACTACGTCGGACTGGCGCATTTTAGCCAAACAGATTGGATACGAGAATCGGGACAGTGGTAGTCCAACGTTGACCATCTTCACCGGTGGCAGCTTGTGTGCCATGCTGGCCTTCGCTTGTCCGCTGGAGAACCTCACCTACATCCTGGCAGCTAGTAACATTCTGGCCACGCTTCTGAGGTCCTTTCACTTCCTTTATCTGCCTTTTCGGCCTCACTATCTGGAGCAACAAAGTAAGATCATGATGCAGAAATAACCTCTTCTCTGGGACTAGAGCCTAATCGAATGGTATCGTTGCAGATGAGTCCAGCCTCGCATACAGTCGTTTAAACACTGGCAAACCTACGACTACATCTAATGCTCCGGTGAACTCCAGTAACGGGTTGCGATCGAGCCGAAGAAGTCTCTGGTGCTTCAAGACACCTCGATTCTACGCCTCTACGACAGCTCTAGCACACCACGTGCTCTCGGGAAATCGTGGAACAGTGTCAACCTCGCACGGATTCAACCGGGAAGAACACGAACGTGAGTGGTTACTATTGGGTGAACCGTCCTCACCGAAGGGTCCACCACATACTCCACCGAACATCGAATCGACGGTTCTGTCAGATCAAATCTCAGACATCGAGTGCATCGCGCTGGCGAAACCAGAAAATATGGACAGTGAGGACAGCTCCACGGATATTGACGCCATCGTGGACGAGTACCGGCAGAAGGTGACTGTTTCGACGGCAGGCTACAGTTCGGTCGGTGACTCACTTAGACTCCCGACGGCGAACAGTTGGTACTTGGCGATCATTTTCATCGTACTAATCATGCTTGGGAGTGTCATCACCGCCACAGGGCTTATGCTGTGGGACACCATCATGATCATTGCGGGAGTGAACGGTATGTCGACGGGTCCACATCCTATGTATCACGTTCTAACCGCACTTTTTCGAATCCCCCAGTGGTGTTCATTCCCGCCACCATTCTGCTGCTCTTTCCGAGGTACGACCAAACGAACTCCTCATCAACACCCGCCATGATGACCTGTGTCGTTACTGTGCTGGCTTCGTTCATCCTCTTCTCGGCATCATTCGCCCAGTCATGGCCTGCTTTACTCCTGTGGTTTCTGGCAGGTAAGTGTCTCAGTAAGTGTCACTCATCACTTGCACTACTCCTTAAAGACTTCCGATTGTCCTCCACAGGTCTGTTTCTGTTCATTCGATGTGACACCTGGTGCTGCCTGTGTCTAGATCGGCCCAGCAGTGGCCAGACGACTCTCATCACCAGTGTATCCTCGTCCAAGGCAACATCGATTCGCGTTCCACGACCACCAAAGGGCACTATCATCCAAGCGCGCATCGCTGGCCACAGCTGACAGTCGGATTCCACGGACAGCGAACTCTTCGAGGACGAAGACACTGTCGAGGAGTGGACCGACTGATGGATCGACAGGCGCACTGCAAACTGTGGTGTGATCGTATGAGTCAAAGAAGGACATCGCCTGTGAAATCCGTGTTATGTCTCTTTCTATCTCTCTTTCTGTTTCTATCGAAGGATGTGATTCCAGCGTTTTTCTCGCACGTATCTATCTGGATGTGTGTGTATGTTTTGTGTAAGAAGTGTAATTTCCATCCATCCTGGTTCCTTGCCGTCCTTCGGTGAGAGGACCACAATTGTATGAATGTGATAAAACAACCAAATGAAATCAAAACCGGCGCCTCTCCGGCCATTACAGCTCGATAGATGGTAGCGTAGTTTTTCTCTTTGCAAGGAGTCTATTTATCGCATGGCTGTTTGAGAGCCCGTCAACAATAATATTGAGCATGTGCAAGATGTTGGTGGACCGTCAATTAATCTGTAAAACATAAAAAGAGCATAATAGCGTCACACATTGAATGGAAACAATCGGGCTATCGTTTTTGCTTGCGAAGCAGGTCATTTAATGCGTACGTTTTAGCGATAGCAAAGCTCCCAGAGAGACACGCGTTTTTATGGAATTTTGAGCCTAACTTGTGCGGCCTTCAACCAAATTAGATAGGTTTTACGTTTTAGTTCCGTTTTTGCGGCCCACTCCTAGTAGTCAGCAGCCTAAGGCCTGCCTAGAATAGGATAGCAAAGGATTAAACAGAGAGTATCACAGTGATATATTTTGCAGCCCGTAGCTTGGTGCAATGCATGTGCTAGTTTGCAAAGTTTTGAACCTTTTGACGAATGTATCAGAGCCTATAGCGTTTGTTAGACGAGCGAACGATGAAGCGACGAGAAAGTGTAGAAGCCAACCAGTCAAAGTACAGCGCAGTGATTGAAATTTACTATTATTCATTTTGTTAGATTCTGGAAGTGCGTTCACTTCCTCAACGGCAATATTAAAATGCTATATGCGAGTGGGTCAGAAGCACTATCGTTTCTTCACAAAATTGTAAAATACCTCTACAAATGTATATTCATTATTCATTGGATTGGTGTACTTCTGTACGAAAAAATAATTGAAATAAAGTGTTCCTTACCCTCTGAAATATGTTTTGCAGCTTAGCTGAATTTCTATTTCAAAGTTAACTTCAAGAAATTTCCAACGGCCACGTGTTTTACGAATGCGAAATTCAAGCCCACACGTGTCGCTGCATCCACTGACGTTTCATATGTCAACCAGTGCGTGTTGCTCTTTGTTGTGATTCGTATTGTTGATGAAAGTTGTAAACAAGTTAAAGCTATTCTGCTGATTAAATATAAATAAATATATATTACGTTGTCGAAAATAAATTGACTGATCTTCTGTGTAGCTATGTACCAAAAACAGGATTTACTTTTGCAATAAGTACCGTATTTGTAGTGATTGCATGGGTTAATCTAAATGCTAGAACAAAACTACGATGCCTGCATCATGTGTTATACTAGATTGTAATTTAAAGTACACGCACAGTGAAGATGTTTCGTTCCACAGGTAGGTTTTTCCACCTATCTACTCTCCAAACGATTGATCGTCATCCCACATTTTTCATTTTTATAGATTCCCGCTTAAAAATATGGAATTGCTCAAACAGTGGATACTGTTTACAGGCCGAGCGGAGAACTGGCGTCCAACCAAATGGAGTGCGATATGCAGCAGACACTTCGTCGCTAGTGACTTCAAGGACTGTCCATTCCGGAAAATACTGTTACCCTTTGCTATTCCTTCGGTGCGTACACTCGCCTCAAAAGTTCATGCTGGTGACCTAACTGAACCACTACCATATGAAACCGTCTGGTCCGAGGAAGAGCGTCCAATTGTACGCAATGAAGACTACCTTCCTATGACCTATGACTTCGATAATATATCGGCCAATGCAACGCTGTGTCCCATCGCTTCTTCGGATTGTGGTGAAGAAATTGGAGTTGACAGCGACTATATTCAGCTGGTAGAGATTACGTGTCGGATCTGCGGGGTGGTATTCAGCCGATCCGAGGATAATCTTCTCACTGACCTTGTGCAATCCTTAGACGTAGTGAGAAAATATCTTCCATTTGTAAATCTTGATCTACCAAATTTGCCTGGAAAAATTTGTCTGAACTGTTCGAAAGTCGTAAATGGGTTCTCCAAATTTAGTGATAACGTGCTTCGGGCACAATCTGATTTGGAACACCGATTTGCGTTACAAAGTGTTAGTACGTTGTCCAAACAATTACCAGTAGCTAGAAGCCACCCTGAAACGACATCTGCCAAATCCATGAACATCAAACAAGAACCGATCACAAGTATAAATATTAAGGAAGAAAAAATTGAATACGCTATCAATGGAGTTCGTCAAAAGGAATGCCTTGCCTCGGAAGCGGTTGAAGGAACCATGATTATTAAAAATCAGGCTTTTGGTACCGATCCAAACAGATTTTATTTATTCAAAAATATGGGTCAAGATCTCTCGAATAGATCGACATCCTCTCCATTGATGAAGCAACAAAATCGGGAATCCTCCAAAAATTGTGAAATACTCGAGATAGTCAATCTGTATCCCCCCATCGTTGACATTACTAGCACTACAGTAACAGAAGTGCAACCGTATGAGATCACGTTGCCATCGGTTACAACGACAAGTACATCCGAGCCGCTTCCATCTGTTTCGTCTTACAGCGCTAGTACGGAACAATTTGTGGGGAGTCTTAAAGTAGAAAACACAACCGAGCTAGAAACAGATCTAGACCAAGAATATTATCTCCCTGACAAACTCGTTTATCTGAATACGCTCGAAGAGCACAGCTACACCAAGCTACCAATACAAGCGGATGACAATAAGGACGAAATTTTTCACAATATGATTGTCGTCACCGAGCAAAGGATTGAAACTACGAACGTACCTGCAGCGAAGAAGGACCAATCGACCTCGAAAAAGAAAAAAACACGTTGGACGTGTTCGTGCTGCGATATAACGTTTCATCGGCAGCGTCGTCTATTGGCCCATCGAGAGCTAGAATGTCCCGGACGCCGAAAATTGTCCACTGGCTGTCGGTTTTGTCCACAAAAATTTCCATCTTGGCAAAGGCTACGAGCTCATGTGTGTTTCTGTCTGAAACGGGCCATGAAACGTAAACGATTTGAACTGAAAGCAGTTTTAGAAAAGCTAAGGCAACATGGTGCAATATCTGGTAGTGAATGTACGCCGAATCAAGAGGAGGTTGTTATTACTAAGTACCCATGTTCCATGTGTGACCGGACGTATTCAAATGCATCAAATTTACGTCGTCATTTAAACTCCCACCGACCACAAGATCAATGGAATCACAAGTGCGGTGTTTGTTTTAAAATCTTCGACAAATTGTACGATTTAAAGAAGCACATACAGATCTCTCCCTGTTCCAACGGGGGTAACACCGCCATCATGGAGGACGGTCGCGTAGAGGGTCCTTCCCAGGATCAAAATCATGCTGAATGCAGTGACGGCTCTGATACGGTTATAACGTCATCCCCCAATACCGTCGCAGAACGATTGCTGTACGTGTGCTCGACCTGTTACAAGGTGTTCCAGTCGTACAACAGCTTGAAGGTGCATGAACCGATCCACACCGGATTGAAGGCGTACATCTGCGAAACGTGCGGGAAGCGTTTCTCCGGCCGATCCAACCTGTGGCAGCATCGTCTGACGCACTCGGAACTACGCCAGTACGGGTGCATGCTATGTTCAAAAGTATTTAAGCGAAAAGGAGGCCTTAGCCAGCACGTGCGATCTATCCACATGAAGATTAAACCGTACCAGTGCACCACATGTAGCCACGAATACGCCCTGAAGGCCGATATGACCCGCTGTCGGCACTCACGTCTGTACGATTCGACGACCCCTGCATGTTAGTCAACATGAAGGAGGTTCGCTCTTGTGCCACGAGAAGAATAAACCAATGAAACATGTTACAAAATCAACACATGCGTTTGAATGCAATTTTCGGATATTTATGGAAAGAAATTCCCTGAACTACCTTTTAACTTTGCTCTTGCTCAAGAATTATTTATTAACAGGTTAAACATTTAAAACACGCCTGTAATACGTTCTCGTGCGTACTATTTCGCAAACCTAGAACCAACATTCTGCCACACAATTTCCACAAATTCTCCTTATTATCAAAAATATATCATTCATCTGAGATTGGTTCACGACCGCGCAACATCTGTATGAGTCCTTCCTAGTTGCAGCTTGCAATAGCTATATGTAGAATCTGTCTTCTAGTAGTTTCATTCGAGCTACTCGCTATCTCTACTATTCTAGGTTGCCACTCGAGGTGAGTCAAGCGAGAACATCGCGAACAATTTCAAATCCTCTCGTAATCAGTTTGGTTTATGGTCCTTCTTTTAACATCCTGCCTCGGTTGAGCTGCAATAGCTTGTTCACATTCACTAACGTTCTCTCTAATGTTCTAATTTCATTCAGGATCTCTATGGGACATTTATGGAAAGCATATATCTGCATATTTAGGTAAGCAGAAGAAGTGCTTGTGATTAAAAATGTGACTCTTAAACTCCAGAAATATGACACTGTGATGTTGGCGGTAATCTAAATCTAAAACAGACTACCAGCGGTGAAAACACACACTCTACTGTGTTGGTGCGGGTAGCTATAGTTAAAGCAATACCTTTGTCAGATGCTATCAGAAGCTTCCTATAACATTCACCCCTAAAATGATACTGCAGGATGCTCGTAAGCTAATCCTTGTCTTCGATAAACTATATTCCTTTATACAACTCTTTAAAACATCAAATGGATTAAATGGATCAGCTTTTCGAGCGAATCGGTGCAGATTACTGGAACACAGCTGCCCGTTGCTGGAACTGCTGCCGTCGCAGAATGCGTTCCTCCTCCATGCGACGTCGTTCTTCCTGTTCCTGTCGAATTTCATCATGGAATTTGTTCGTCCGCAACTGCTGCTCGATCTTTGCCTCGAAAAACGTCTTCGCACCTTCGACACCGACTTCATCCACGTTGATCTCCGTCAGACGCGCCAGTTGTCCGAGTCCGGAATCGGAAATGAGCTCCCCCGCACGTGCTTTCCTGTTGATAAAAAACGTGTTTGGGGGCGAATTGATTACAGAAGCTCGTCTGCAACGGTTTACACGTGGCGCCACTTACCGGTAGATCAACAGAAACTCGCGGAAGGAAATTTTTCCATCTTTGTCCTCGTCCACTTCTGCGATCATGCCCTTAAGGCCGAGGTGCGTCTGTGGAGCACCCAGCTTCTCCATCATGATCTTCAGCTCAGCCAAATCGAGATATCCGTCGTTGCCAACATCGTACCTGGTGGCGTATTCAATGGAGCGATAAAAAATGAGGTTAGCTCTTGATGTCTCGTTTGAAACAATCCTTTATAATTTGAATCCCAACGGTCATTCGATGAACAACGTTCCGACTAACGACGACTATCGTTCAATGTAATGCATAAACCGTCGATGACAGCGAGTTTGGAATATTAATTTCAACCGTTGGCCCCAAATGGGCACACCTCGAGTACAGTAACACAATGTACATTGTGACAGAATGTTAGCCTCTGGTTTTGTTTCTTACTCCCCTACGGATTCCTGCTCGAACTCATGTTGTTTATTATTTTACATGCAACCCCTTGTTCAGTGTGCTCTAATCAACCGTGAAACGGCCGCGGAATGGCGCTCATATCGCAAGTTTGCGTGCGTCTCGGTGCGGTTGTTTATTGCGCATATGGAAAACAAGTCCACACTACTAACGACGGACGCTGGTGTCACCATTCAGTTAAGATGATGAGTGAATGGGTCATAAATCGGTGGCATTTACCTGAGCTTTTATCGCCTCTTCGTGATGAGTCAGGACTCGCCAGTAGAACAAGTATGTCTCGCGTAAGGCACCTTGACGCAAGGCCACGGAAAGCGAGAGACTATGTGTCACTCACTCGATACTTCGTAACCTGTTATGGGACGTATGAATGCGCGTTGCGGTGAAATCCCTAGCAAACAAGCACACGCGCCAAGAATTCCCTCATTCGAGCAGATTGATATCGCGGGAAAAGTCAACGTTCGACTTCGGAAACCTGTTTCATTTCGGTCGGAGTTGTCGCCAGTTGTCGCGATCGAAATCACAATTGGGCGGTGTACAATCGCCACGGAGACCTTGGACTGATTTCAAACGGACTTTTCAAGCCCTGCCGCCTTGTTGGTTTTGGGCGCTATCGAACTCTCCAACATCAGACAACCAAAAGGTCTATGCATCGGCGAGTCGTTTGTCATTCGCTGGTCACAGCCCTTAGCGGAACTGCGGCTGAACAACTTCCTGAGCTGCTCATGTACACCCGCATCGTTCTCCGCTTGGCATCAACCAGGGACAGCTACCAAGCGCAGTTCCTCCTTCACGGTTGGTCACTTCAGCGACATGTACGCGGGAATGCGACCCATACTGAGCTTCAAGCCGTCCATTGATCATGTGACCGAATCGGAAGGAGCCTGGCCTCGATAGGGTAGCTTAAACTGCGCCGATTTAGAGTAGCGTGCACGATCGGGCGAGTTTTCTTGACTTTACAGCGATGCTTTATAGTTGGGAATTCTTTACGAACTGGGATTCCGAGGGCTTCTAGGGCCGTTGAAATGTCTCCCAAGCGCTTAAGGCAGATAATGGCAAATTTCTGAACGAGTTTATCTTCTAAAAGAGTGAAGGGGCTCTGGTAATGGTTCTCCATGAAAATGAACCACTAATTTGGCCCCTTTCGACCCCCAAATCGATTGATGATCGATTGGATGCGCCAACGTCGCCATCGTTTCATCCAAAAGCCACTTCGAACTCCAACGGGTCCAATTTAACGGTCACATAAGGCACGTTCCCACTATGCGGTAAAAGCGTTGCTAAACGCTTATGTGATCCGCTTCCGATCGAACGACCGATCAAAAGTCACACACTTCCCTACGGTAGGGAACGGAAAATGGCAATTCCAATTTGAAACCGAATTCCGACCTCCCCCCGAGGTTCGTACAGCTGCAGCTCTACCATTGTTGGGGTGATGAGTCGACCCACCACGGGCTAGCCCTCGTGTCTCGTGTGCAACTTTCACACAGTGATGACGGCGCAGAGCACGCACGCAAATCTTGACTTCATAACACTAACGACGACTATGTTTACTCCCCAGCGAAGGGGCTTGGGAATTTCAATTTGGAAACTGATCGATGCATCGATCCGAAGCCCTCTGTGGTCGGTGAAAGGGAGAGATGGGTGAGCGGAAATAGGCATGACATTAATACTAAATAACCCCTAACGGCGTAGCGGGGATGGTCGCGTTGGTATTCCCTAAAAATCTCACCATCGCGCACTAATCGCCTGACCTGACACGTAGTAGCGTCCGTTTGGGGTTTGCGATTCGTCCAGTTGGTTTCATAATTGGTATGCCGTATGGCAAAGGAGTCCTCCAGCAGACTTCAGTTGATGATCGATCGGTCGATTACCGACCGGTTGGGGCGTCGTTTGGGACGACGATTGAATAATTGTCCCCGAAGCGGT
The DNA here is from genome assembly GCF_943737925.1 of Anopheles nili. Classification (NCBI taxonomy): domain Eukaryota; kingdom Metazoa; phylum Arthropoda; class Insecta; order Diptera; family Culicidae; genus Anopheles; species Anopheles nili. Next base: position 1,266,761 of record NC_071292.1, read on the forward strand.
CTTCCGGAAGGGTAACAAATAGGGTGATCAATTTGAATATTGCCTTGCAGTTTCTGGCCGTCAGAAAAAGCACTCCCTTGTGTGTCGTAGAAATACGTGCGTATCGAGACAGACAGACGGCAACGTTGTAGTCACGAGACTTAGGCCGTTCGAGAAGCATTATGTACAGGAAGAAACCAACGACAAAACGGCCACTGCATTGCAGTGCAACCGTGGTGAAGCTTGTACGTGCTGCACCATGCGAAGAACATGCATATCTAATCATGAACCGACGCGGTTAAACTTACGCTGACCCAAAGCGACCCTTCTTGGAGGGTTGATAGACCAGTGCTCGTGTATACCCGACGACAGGAAACAGCCTAAACCACCATTTGTTCAAACAAGCGACAAGCGACCCAAAACGGAACCGGATCCCACGCCCAATGAAGCCAATGGAACCGTCCGTTCCGGAGAAAGGAACGCCACGATGTTGAGCCCTTGCATTAAATGGCGGATCAAAATGGCGAGCATGTTCCTGCGAGTCGATCAGCAACACCCGCGCGCGTGTTACGATCAGAGAGTGGTCCGCTTTTTCGTTTTCTGGCGTTACACAATGTGCAAATCTCCATGCTCTATGCTGCGGAGGGATCGTGTGCCGACTAGCAAGCACGATGCGACACAACAAACACCCTGGTGCCTGATGCTGATTGACTGGCACAACCGGTTCGTGGAAGTGTTATCCATTCTCGCGTCTCGACCTGCAAAGTTACGGACATACGGAAGCGATCGGTGGGGGCCGGTTTCAGCCTGTTACGCCACACCAGAACCGCCAAATATAACGTCCAGTGTGCGCGTGTTCAAATGTCGAATGAGCCGTTTTTTAACGGCTCTCGAGCGATCGAGGATCCAGGATAGCATTGGACGCACCAATGGGGGTGAGTTGGATGAGATGAACCATACGAGGTTGACTCACGCAATCGGGGGGTTGAGTTGCGACAATGAAATAATAGCGGCTCAACAACGACGGAAACATCGCCGGCAGTTGGAACGAGTTGATTATTTTATGATTTTATCGCTCCATACCCATAATTCGCAAGCTGGCCACGAGCTCTAGACGAGACAAAGGCACACGACGTGGCTCGTTTTCATGCAGAAACCCCATCCTTGAGGACTGCTGGGCGCCAGGAGGGTGATTTCCATCGACCACCGCCTTTACGACCGACTCCTCTGTCGATTTGCGTTTCCTTCTGTTCGCCACAGTCCGATGATTCAACGCCAAGTTCCTCGTTTCGCCCGACAATTACGCTGTTTTCGCCCTTATTGGCGTACTTGCATCACAAACAGATCCTTCCCTATAGCATGATACAGTAGGCAAGCAAGAGTCACCAGCAATTGGCTGCCTTGGCGTTTGATAACAACTCTAGCAAAGGGTTATGGTCCGCCAGTTGCGGTTGTTTGGCAATTTAAACGGCTCTACTACTACCGATTTGAATATCGCGCTTCCTTTTGCCGCTTGCAATCGAGCTACTACTGTAGCGCGGGTATGACTCACGTATGCAAACGAATGCGAATGTTTATTTCACATCCCATTCCTACTGCGTTCAGTAAACAAAAAAAGCTTACGTGTTGATTGAGAAGCAGTCATAGAAACGATACGACGTATCGCAAGAAACCGGCTGACTAACGGTTACTTCTTAGTAACCACACCAGAACGGAGCTAATGAACCTTTGATCATTTCTCCAGCCAACCTTATCGATCTTCTCCCGTGTGTTGAATAACGTATCTCATCGTTGAATTGTTAAAATTTGTCTCCTACCGTGCTTGGTTCAGTCTGAAAACCCCCAAGCCTCGTGAAATCGTCATTAGGCACCGATGGCGTGCTTCGTTGGCGTCCCATGCGAGCTAAGGGATACCGCCCTAATGCTCCTAACGTCTTAGCTCAGCGAGCACAAGATGGGAAAACCGTTGCAGCATCTTATATGGCCCCGTATTTGGAGTAATCACTCGTCGGTTGAGTCTTCTGCCCCCCGTTTGGATGCGCTTTAACCAAAGAAAGGCACCATCCTACATGCGGACACCGAAATTAATAGCCCATCAGCCCTCTGGTGAGCTACCTCCCTTGGGTTTCTTCAATTTTGGCGCCCTCACGGTTCGGTGCGATTTCACTTTCATGCGAGTGCATGCGTCCGACCACCCCGAAAATGGGAAATTATGTTGTCCGAGGGAACGGATGCGCCGGCGTGATTTATCCCACACATTTTCTCATCTCTTTTTACTCGTAACGCGTAATGGTCAGCAGCAGTAATACAACCTGCTAGTACCACACACTACCACAGCTAGTTGACCTGCTAATGCACACATAAATTGCCGCTCGGCCGGTGGAGTGGTTTTACTTTTCTTTCTCTCCCTTTTCACCGTCTGACCTTCTAGGATGGAAAATTTCTCTTCCTTAGCACTACAATCCAGTGTGTGTGTGTGTGTGTGTGTGTGGGGTGGAAATCGATAGTAAACTAAACCACTGCACTTCGCCCCCTCCCGACCTACATACGGGGCGTGTAAGCTCTTTTGTTTGTGTGTGGAATCGAAGATCATTAGATTCGCTTTGCTCGGAGCACGCGCCAAGGGAAAATCCACGCCACCACTCAGTAACAGTATACTCCCAGGAAGGCAGGCATTAAACCGCAAGTGTTTGGCACCACCCGAAGCTGATTGGTTTGCATCGGGGAGTAGCTAAGCACCCGGTAGACCTGGTGCATCTTATGCAACGGCCCAGTCACGGCCAATAACGTTCGAAGTCGCGACCCAGACCGGGAATCGAACACCCGTCAAGAATCGCTCCGTTCCGGACGCGCAACTGAATTTTCAATTCGATTAGAGCTTAGCCGCACGTTTGTCCCGCAAGGTGTGGCAGTTGTGTGGCTTCCAACCGAGGTTTAGTCCCCAAGGACACAGCTGGTCCTAAAGTTGGATATCCACCTGTTGAAATTGAGCCCAAATCTCTGTCCCAGCGAACACCTATGCGTGATTACCGTTTCACGTTTTCGCGCGTACTTCCTTGGAGGTGGAGCTCGAATGGAAGATGGCAAGCTGCAGTCAGGTCACATCATTTGATCCCACTCATCGAGGGTGCTTGGAAGCACATCCATGATATCCGAGGGGGTTGCTTGCGGTTTGCGTTTGCGCAATGCGTGTGTATGCCTTGAAGGGCTACATTCTACGGCAGTGCGATGGCTCTGCACAATGCGCAATCAGTTAGTTAATCGATTGCGTCTCAAATGACGGGAAGACAACACCCGACACGCGGACTGCATCGAACAAACACCCCGCAGTGGTTACGCATCGAAGAATCACGTATCACGGCGTTCCGTATCAAACCGGCCAAACTTCAAGTACGTGCCCTAGATATTGGGCGCCCTGCATTGGCTTTCGAGTGCAGGGAGGCCTGGTTTGTTGCAATTCAAGCGCGAAATACGTTACACTTCAAACTTTGACGCAGGGCCACGCACTACCGGTGTATTGCCCAAGCCCCCATCTCTGCAGAGTTCCATCGCATGTTGTAATGTTGGTCAAGGAGTTCTGATGGTGGGCGCGTTTCCTAAAAAGGGCATATCTCTGTATCGTCAGAACAGTCGCAACCGGTGGGCACGGTTCTTTTCGCTAGAGTTCATCGTTTTTTTTAAATCGGCGTTACGCCACACGCCCTAGGGCGTGAACCCTTAGCATTTCCGAATACACAATTGTCAAAGCCACATTGGAATGCAGCTGCCTGTGATTGCTCTTCGCTAGCTCATGTAACACAATGAAACGCATTGTGCGTGAGTTTGTAAGACATGTCAACTAACGTGGCGTGAGATAACTTCTGCGCTTATCGTACAACGGTCCATCTCGTCTCCTATCTCGAGGTTGGTTCTTTTTAAGTGCAAACAATTTGTTCGGAACAAAACAAACTTCTCATCAACGCGTCGTTGCTTTATTAGCATCCAGCTGAAAATGACAACCAAGCGTACCGGAGTGTGTGAGATGAAGTAAAAATACTTCCACCTCAAACTGAGCCAAAGGCCCCCTGCCTAACGAAGCCCAGCTCCGATCGTTTCGGTGTCACACGGTTTCCCCAAAACGAAATGATAGAACCTCCGTTTACTCTCTGATAGTTAAACCATCTCGAACTACCGTTCGGTCATTAATTCTCCGGTGCGAGAACTGTTTTCGGAAGGCAAAATGGAACGGTTCAGTCGGTTGGTTTGGGGTAGTTTCATCCCCAAACGTGCGTTGTTTAGTGAGCACTCAGAATAGACCCCTACTCAGGTGGCTGGGGATTTAGCTGAAGGTCAGAAATTGGCCCTGGAACAGACGGCACACCCGCTCTCTACCACAGATCGTAAATGGAGTGAATTGTCACCAACAGACAGTGGGGTCAGGTTTCACCGGAACCATCGATCAACGTGGCACGTGGAGAAGGGCATCATGAAGGGAAGACAGCAGCTTCCGCGGCTCTCGATCTCGTGGTCATGGCGTTTAATCACCGTCAATCGAGCGTTACGAGTTGATCATGCGACGCGAGCGCGAGGTGTTGAAATTAAACGCTCCAGCCCTCTGGCGAGGCAGCACGATCACTAGGTTATCATGTGCGTGGAGAAAACAATTAGCTACGAAGCGGAAAAATCTGGTAATGGAGACATTTTCCACAGTTAGAGAGACCTTTAAAGTTAGTTCTGAATCCCAAACCGTTAAATTTGCCTTTGCAAGAGCTGCCTTTTTCGGTGAAATTATGTAACTAAGCATGATTTTCCGCAGCAATCCATTTCTCTGCATGCCCTTCTGCGTTCAAGGACAAGCCTTCGGTAAGCAGCTCCACAGCTACAGCATCTGCATCGCTTACACGAGGAGATCGAGAAAATGTGGGCTATTTTTCACATGACATTGTTCACTGCACATTGTGACTGGCGTCTCCTACGCAGCTCTCGCGGGTGGGATTGCCTCATTGTGCGTTAGTGCATGTCGTTAACCTTTTGCAATCGATGCGCACAACGTGAAAGAGAGATTCGTATGCAGATGTATGCAAACTTTATTAGGTTGACGTTGTGGAAAACAAGAGGCATGGAATAAAACGTCCGTTACGATGGACGACACATGGAGTGGCAGTGCAAAAAAAAAAGGGGCAGAATAATCCACGGTTTTGTCCTCCAGCACTCGACGTGTCACGAGTCATCGGGAAGATAGGGGCTTTGAACTGCGACATCATGCATCGATCTCCCTGCTGAACGTTGAATCGAGCTGATTATGGAAGACCGTGAGGCAAATCAGTAAATAACACCAAGCGTGCCCTCGGCACCAGCGAAACGGAAACGAAAACAATAATCACACGTCTCATGATCCCTGGACTGGGCTCTAGCGTGCGTGTACGTAGGATCCGCATCCGGTGTTCAACGGTTTTGCGCCCACGCTTTGTACGCCTTTCGGTTGCAGTTTCTCTGCAGTTCTCCGGAGCCAAGCCAAAAGAGCCTCGAGAGCGATGCATCACCCCAAAAGTGCATCACCCATCTCGGTGTGCTCTCAGTGTTTTGCGCCTTCGATTGCTAAAGGAATTCACCGATTGTACACAATACTACGGAGCCATCGAGCGTATCCTTTTGAGCCCAAATCCAAGTTCTCTCTTGCTCTCGGACTCAGAGCCTCAAACCAGTTCTGCGTGGAGGCTCGCGTGCTCTAATCTCCTGCCACGGGACTCGCCGCCATTGCCGAGACGAGAGAGGATAACAGGCGACCATGGGACCAACATTGCTCGGTCGCACAGATGACCTCCACATCTGGCATGGGCCATGAACCTTTCCGGCCATGCCTCTCTTTCTGTTCCCATTGGTGCTCTCTCGCCCACACCCACGTGACAGCACCGTACTCACTTGCTGAAGGTGGCTTGGTAGTCCTTGATTTCCTTCCGCGAGAACTCGTGAAACTCGGTGTAAATGTTGACCACTTTAAACGTGGGCTTCACCGCCTGTCCGTTGTCGAGTGCATCGTTGATCTGCTGGCGGCGGTTCAGAATGGACGATAGCTCTGCATCGGCAGACATGTCGAACGTTTACGGCGTGCTAGGATAACACAAAAAACACACACCCGCACGTACTACGCCGCGGAGAAGAAACGACACCGTGCTCGAGTTCGCGCTCCGTGCAGATCAATAGCAAAGTCCTCAAGGACTTCGACGCCGTTAAAGCCTCTCGGAGCTGATGTCTCAACGGACGGTTATGTTTGAAAAAAAAATACGCTCACACACAGACACGATGCGCTGGAACGTTTGGTAGCAGGTGTTTTAGTTCCTTCACAGTCGAGTGAAATTAACAGAACGGGAAGGTTTACAAACACGCGACGAAGAAATACCTGAGTTTTGCACTTAATTGACGACACAGTATTACAGGATTACGTTACAGAGTATTTCAAAAAGCTAACGAAGCGCAGCTGCTACGCACGTCCGTTCACATCAACGTTTACAACTCGTTAAAACCTCCACGCCGTTTGAAAACCCGTGGTCGTCCATTTCTGGTCGCTTCGTGCCTGGCAATCCATTGGATCAGGGGCGTCGAACTTACTGGAGAAAGCCATGGATCAGTTATGTTTAAACTTTTTTTCATGAAAGAACTTAGAAATGTGTAGTAATGAGTTTCTTTTCATAGACAAATTTAGTTTTGAATCCAAATAATGTAATTGATTTTGCCTTTATTTTTAAATGTATATGTGTCTACCTAGCTGAGTCACCTACTGTACATGCGTGCCGAAGTCCAACGAAATTGTTGGTGTGCTGGAGGGTCGTTTTTATGTTGTAGGGTTGCAGATTCGAGCGTTTTCTTGTACAGCAACTTGCACAGTTTTTCTTTCTTGTAACAAACATTTTTTTTAGATTTATAATTTTTTTTACTTTTGTACTGAAATTTAGGAAACGTACATTGAGGTGCACTGAAACTTAGTCATACGAGATAAGTAATCGATTGGAGTCTTATCATAATGGTCAGCAGTATAAGGTGTGCTCAACCACACCAATAGAATAAATGATAATTCAGATTTGTGAACTTTTCACTTAAAAAAGTATTCCATATTAAGATTTGTAAACGGTGGATGACGTCATGAGTAGAAGGTCAGAGAGCCAGAGTTAAACGTTTTACCCTGGTTGCTGCTGTTTATTCAGAAAGAGTTCTATTTTTGAAGCGAGCTCCTACATCGAGCGATCTTACCGGAAAATTTCAATTTAACAACGGATGGGGATTTAGAGGAGAAATTATATCTAAAGCTAGCTATGCTATGTACGCCACGAACACTTTTACGTTTAGTACATTACAATTAACCGTAACTAATTCTTATCATATTTACATTCTTTCTGTCTTATTTTAATGATAATCCTGCAATGGTGCAATGGATTATTTCGAAAGGTTCTAAAACAAAAACACGTTACATCTCAAGCAGCTCCATTCATACACATACAAAATGTCATACGGAAAGAGTATGCAATCATGACCACTTGAAAATTGTTGATTGTCTTGTATCGAGTGGATCACCGTTGATAACACAGCCAGACTTGCTATTGATGCTGTCGTCTATGAACAAATACGATTCAAAAAGCAACATTTTCAATATTTAAAATAACCAGTGCATCATGTGGAGAAACAATGTTTTATTACACAATTAATAACATCAATTCTATACATTGTTAATTTCCCCAAAAACATTTACTTCCCTTTAGATACATTTTTCTTATTTCTATTCACGATGTTACATGAGTTTTAAAATTTCAGGAAATAATGCCAATTCAATTCGAAAATGCTGTGTCGTGGGGCGCTTCATCTAAGATCTCTTCCTGTATATGAAATGGATCGTTTTCCTCACAGGATCCTTCTCGCAGTATGCGCAGCTTCAATGATCGGCCGCGGTCACTTTCAGCACTGCATCTCAGCAGACAGCGGTTGCTGTACGTCTTCAAATCGGATCCGCAAACGGGCATATATATCTTCGGACAAGCGCACTGACCATTGTGGCTTCTCACAAATGCTTCACTAGGAACCAATAGCGTGGCTAAAACCACCAACAGTACAACTATACACAATGAACGCATGATGTTTTTTCTACTTGTGTTTGGAATGAAGTCTAGCCTCCAATACCGTATTACTCTTTCAAATGTCGTTATTCGTTGATAATTGTTTGAATACTGAATACTATACACTCGACTAGACTGGCTTTATATTAGACCGTTATTGCAAATGCATCCGTTATCGCTCACTGTTTACCGATGTGTGTGGATCCCTGTGAAGAACGGGAGACGTTACATTGACGCTTTATTACGCGCGTGTCTAGAAATCGAAATGTTCGTATCGCAAAAGTACATTAGCCATCTCTTATCATTAGTCTTCACCGATAACGAACTTTTATGAATGTCCTTTAAGGTAGTCATGGGTTATTATCAATTTATTAAAACAATAATTCTGCTTACCTTGACAATACATATCCTGTAGGTCAGGTTATGGACGAAGATTTACCTTGATAAAATTAATACATCCGCTTTGTACTTTGAGGTTGAAAATGTGCATTTTGATATCATTACCGTTCATAGAAGATTTTATTTTTTTGTCTAGGTATTGTTTATCTTTTAGAGAAATACGATAATAATTCATAAAGTAGAATGTATGCCAAAACGGGGTTTAGAATAAACTTTGTCTATAGTTAGAATGATGAACAACAGGATCAAGTTTACCTTGACGGAACCGGCATGAATGGATCAAGATCCGTAAAGTCAAGAAAAACGGCTGACGCCTTTGGTGGGTTACTTGTACAGTTGAACGTTGAGTGCCACATTTCCCCACCTTTACTAACGTTATTTATTTACGGATTCGAATATTTTCTCAATTGTGATCGCTACTTGATCATGCAAAATGAGGTACATTTGTTTAAAGATCGTATTTTTGTATGAAGGCTATTTGGCTGCAGCTATTTATTTTTAATTGTAATTTTCGTCATATGTTGAAAATACGTATGATTACTGGTGATTTTAAAACTATCAGGTTAATTTAATTCAATGTTTTAACGAACTCGAAAATGAACGATTCCAGAAACGATCAATTTGAAATTTGCTCTAGATCATTATTTTAAATCCAAAATGGCGACGTTACAATCTGTTTTCGTTTCGTTAAAACAATTGAAATAAATTATCTTCTTCACTCAAATTCGCTTTGAACTGAAGAATTACTCATTTGTTCAGTTTAAAAGAAATAAAAGAATGAGTTGTAACACGTATGATCGATCATACTATACAATTAAGATCGTTCGATGAGTCATTGTTGTAAAGCAAAGAAGGCTGAGTTATAGTGTTCTTTATCCTGTTAAAAATTTGAGCATATAAAGTTCAAATTATTAATATATATTCAAAAACAATACTGTTAAGTTTAGTAATATTTTACTGTAGATTATTTGATTGATTTTTGAGTCAGGTAAAATGGTACGAGTGGGCGATACCAACTACTGATAGTAGATTGAAAATAAAAACAAATACCTAATTTCACTATTTGTTATAAAATATAATAGGCGGTTTGTAAATGCCTTCATAACTCTCAATGCTTTAAATTTAATGTTTAGAGACTTTTCCCATTTAAAAATTGCGTGAAAAACGGCTTTTAAAAGGCTTATTTTGACATTTTGCCGATGTGCGGCGCCGGGACTTGACAGCTATATGGAATGCGTTGCTGCTGAGAGCAACAGAGGATGACTGTGTGCGTGTAAGCTGCTCAAATCGTGCATGAGGAGTGGTGCGTTTGCGAGTTCGATTTCGCGAGAAACGGCTACGTGTGGATAAAAGTTCTTTTTCGCCCTGTTTCTCGGAAACTCCGTACGTGCGCTAAAGTGCTATTCCCTAGCAATAGAAACTAAAAGATGTAATAGAATGTTGCATGGTGTCAAACGGATAGGACAGCAAAGTCATAGTCTAAACAAAACGCCTTTCAACGCTCCTTCTGGCGACATCAAACTCGTTGACGTTTCGGTTTCAAATGATATACTCCAAGCAAACAAATGTCGCCCTTATGTTACTCGGCTTGAAAATTAGTGAAGTTTTCAGTGTTACAATAGTGTTTCATCCAATTAAACCGGCAGAAATGTCGGGTCATAATGTATGGCGCAGAGGACTGGTGTCGTTGAAATGAGTTAATGTAAGTATAAGCTGAAAATATGCTACGACGCCAAAGTGATGCACATCGTGCATAGTGGCGGGGTAAGAGATAACAGGAGCAGAATGCGGGTACCGGGTTGCCGTATGTTTCCCTATGGAACCAACAACCCAGTCAGGGATTGAGCATATGTCCTTGTTTTGACGGCAATCCATCAGGACCTTATCTAAATAGGACCACGCCACATATTGAGCTGGTGAAAATTGTGCATTAAAACTAGCTGCTATTTCGATGTGTGCGTGCGTGTGGGCGAGGGCGTTTTCCTTTGAGTTTTGCGGACATTGGCAAACAGTTGCGAATTCCTAAGGACTATGATCAAGGACAATGAAAATCAGTCGATGATTGTGTAATTGTGTGTTCCTAATCATCACGAATATCATTCTTTCAAACACAACTCATTTTTTTTCTTGCAAAACGCAAGGATACCCTCAACAACTAAACCATTCCAATGGAAGTCAAAGGATGTACTACGCAAGAAGGATAATTGTGAAGGATGTACTACGCAAGAAGAAGGATGTGCACTTAATGGATAATTAATATCCAATTTAGTCGATCACTTCCTGTGGAGATAAGAATGCGTTGCGAACGCATAAGGTCGCTTGCTTCGTTTGCAAAAGTAATAATAACAAAAGCATCTGTCAAATGCAGCGGCATTCCCGGAATTATTTGCATTGTTACCTCTCATTTCTTCCAATAAAAGTATGTGTCAGCGAGAGATCTGGCCAGCAAGATGCAAAGAGAATGGCGATATAAAAATCTATCACAGGAGGCTGTGCCAGAGCGAGCCCTGAGACAGAGATTGCTAGGTTGCGCATGTATTTCACTGTGTTTATGCGGCTGTGCGGTGACAATATTGGCGTGGCAAAAGGGCGAGCAGATTTTCAATCTAAGAAATATGGACTGGCTATGGCCACACCATCGCATTCGAGCGTGAGTCATCCAAACAAATCCAGGAAAACTGCGTTGCTTGACTTGAGGTGGCATATTTGGTCTAAGTAGAGTAACTACTCAGCTGCCATAATGGTTATCCAGATGTCCTTGCGTGTGTTGGTATGCGTAATTGTGCGTTTGAGTGTTTTGTTTTTCAACCTTAGCTGGTGAATCGTTTCACCCGGTACAGTTTACCGGGTTAGTGCCTGTGCAGATGTGCTAGTACAACGCACCGGTGTATTTCCCGGGCCATATGCGAGCTACGGACAGCTTGACATATGGCACGAAGTCTCCATTACAGATTGCTACTGTGCAGTTTTGTTGTATACCATCTGCATCATTTGAAACGGCACTTCTTTCCTTGCGCACCTGGTTTGGATATTTCCACGACTTGAGACGCTGCAACGTATCCTTGAGCGTTACATAAAAATTGCATAGGGTGCATGAACACGCATAGGCACAGAGCCAAGAAGCTCTCTAAAGGAAGAGCAAAATCGAGCAAATGATGCTGTGCAACGGGGTTTCCAAAATGCAAGATGCACTTCCCACAAGTAGCCTTCCAATGTCACATCTGGTTGAGCAATTCTCGTTTACAGCTGGCATCGAGGTGGAGAATGCTCATGTCTCCATATTGCATGGTGGTTGAATATCGCAAGTTTTTCATGCACTCCAACGATATTCACAGTAGATTACGAGCTGTTAAAATCATCCGGAAGGCGATATCAGAAGCTCGAACCAATCAATCATACAGTAACACCACTTGCGATACTGCTTTGCCGGTAATATACTGCGGTTGTTGGTGGAAAAGGCTCGCTAGTTCGATGGGTTGGCGGGGAGACTCTTGGGGAGAACGTGATTGAGTGCGCTTATGCCGACATCGCTTTTTGTGCCACCTCTCGATGCTGCCGCCTTGCTAATGCATTAGCCAAGTGTGGATTATTAATCAGTGTCGTTACCATATGCTATCGCCATTACCTCGAATAGCGTCGCAGAAAATCGCGTCAGATCATAGCCGACGTGCGTGGGGTTGTATAGGCGCCAATAGGAAGCAACAACACCCCACGAGGGCATGATTCGGATACATAAATGATGATATTTAGCATGCCGGTTGCGCTCTCATTGTAGATGGAAACCACATGTAATAGTGAAGCGTTTGGTGGTCATTTCGATTCTCTTAAGCCCGAAGTTTGCCAGACGGGTCGTTATTGAGTATTGCTTAATAATGCTTTAATGCCAAATTAGCCAGCAGAACGCACATATCGAAAACCGTTTTCCGCGTGCAATATGTTGCAGCTATAGCGCCCTAAATCCTCACTTCGCTCCGTAGTGTTGCGCGTAGCGGCGCTGTTTCTTAGAACCTTGTGTGTAGGGAGCGCGTGTGTTCGTAATGAGAGGACAGAAATCGAGAGATCGATTCTCGCTCTGTCGCCGAAGGGTGGTACCAAACGTTATAAGGAAGTTTTGTTCTCACCATATGCGCACGAAAACTGTTGTGTTCCCAAACGATAATATGTCCTTGATAATGTTCCAGAAGTTCGTTGAATCATATGAGAATTGTCTGTTAAATATCAAGGTATATTAATGATCTCCACTGTTCTCCATGGCATGCGCTGTTATCACACCAGTAGAATAGCGTATACGAAAATAGTGGAATATTTTACCATTTCTTAGAATACACTGCTAACTGTTTGAGAAATTCTTAGGATTTCCGGTGAATATTGTGAAATATGACCAACGTGACAATCTAGTAATTCTTTACAGTAGGATGTACTGATAATGTAACGCTCCACTCCCGATCCCGTATGGTGGATCACTTGTTTTCGTTTCTAGCATGATTAGATAAGAAGTGTGACCATTAAATAGGTTTCGGACTGAAAAAGGCATGAAAACACACACTAATTGATTAAGCTTTTGTGTAATAGTTTCTGGAATTAAACCCCCTTTAAAAGGCTATCTCCGTTGGGTCATTTACTCTTTGTTGTGTTAACCCGCGAAAAGGGCAGCCACAGCTGTTTGGCTGCCGGGAATCGTCGTTGAAAAGTAAACAATCGCTATCAAACGTGGCCCAAATGCTGGCAGCATACGTGGCAAACGCTACAGCATGTTTCCGTTGCTGGTTCGATATCGGAGGTGCGAACATACGGTGACACCGGGATAGGACGTCATAGTTAGGAAATTGAAATAGAAGAAACGAAAAAAATACAAGGTGAATCCAGTGACGCACGAAGAGTAACGATGTGTGCGCTATTCATTGATGAATTCACAGGCTTTGCCCAAGAAGCACGTCATAGATCGCGAAAATTTCGGTACTCCGCAACAAAGTAAAAAGAAAAGTTAACCTACCATATGGGTGTTGTAACTTTTGATTATCCGAATACTCAGAGTTGTTTGGTGAAATGTCTCGCCCGTGTCCGATAAAAATAGACCAACGACGTCACTTCCTGTGTTTCTGAGAGCGGACGGGCAAGCAGTCGGGTTCAAGTGAAAAAGTTGCCTCGTAATTTACAGACGGGCTTCAACAATGTAACTAGTCAAAGAAAGGGTCGGGCGCGGTCTGAATTGCGATAAGGGCTCTGCGCGAAAGAAGCAGACGTGTCCGGCACCAACTCATTTGGGAGCCTCCGATGGCATCGAGGCTTCCGAATGCAGTACAATTTTCCTAAGCTGTGCTACAGTCCATCCGTCATCACGCTGCTTGTTACTAATTGCAGTTTTGTTTTCTCTTTAATGCACCCTACAGGAACAAACCCCCCAAGACAAACGTTTGCCATCACTTTGAAGCACGAATATCATCGACCCTAACGACATCGCGAGTCTAGTGAGCTTACGGAAAAGTCCCCCATCGGTCAGTGGACCGGAGGGTTGTTGGAAGAAGCACGTCACAAAACACAGCCCAAGCTGTCGGTGTGAAGAATGTGACGACAAGATACCCGCGCACACTCCTTCATCGTCCTGCCGTGTAACCTGACTCGCTAGTGTCCCAGCTGCTGCTTGAAAACGCGTGGCAGCATCATCTAGGGCCACAACGTGGCATATCCTTCCCGACTGTTTGCCACCAGCTGTTGGCGCCACCTGATCGTATCTGGGCAGTGAGTGTTGTGTGTTCGATTTGGTGTGTAAGTGTTCGTGGCGCAGTTGGCCGATTGACGAATTTATCTGGTGCGCTTTTGCGTTCCAGTCTCGTCTTCGGTAGGGTCCGGTCGTAGTTGGACGCATTGTGGTGAAATTAAAGAAAAGGGCAAGTAGCTGTGTGCCACGCTCGCGTCGCAATCACTGTCTGCTTAGTGCCGTTGGAGGAGTGAGTGTCGCATTGAAAGACAGTGTTCTTGCATAGTTATCGTTGCTACGTGTCAGATTGTGGAGTACGTTTTAGAGAAACTGTTGTGCGCGTTTTATGTTGACCGAATAGAGGAGGTGTGTGCGTGTGTATGTGTGTGTTCGTCGAGTGAGGTGTGTGTGTGCACGGGCGTGGATTTCCCGGAAGAGAAAACATTTCGTGCTCGGCACGCCGGGCAATCCGGGCCGAGCCTTGTTCCCCTTGTCAGAAGTGCCGCATTTTCCATTTGCCCGCGTGTCAAAGAACGAATCAAACCACGGAGAGCGACGGTAGAGCAGGTGCCATCCGCAAAACCAGATTTTCGATGGTAAAGGCACCCTTATTATCAACCGCTTCCCAGCAGCAGCAGCAGAAGCCGCAGTGCCCAAAGGAGATCATCCACCAGCCGTCCTCGATCGTGCTTTCCGCGGCCACACCGTGCTCCTCCGCTCAGGTGTTGATCCAGCCCCAGCAACAGCATCGCCATCATCCCCATCACGTGCATCCTGTTCCGCTTCCGCAGCAGCCAGCACCCCAGCAGCCGCTCTTCAGTTATCCTCCGCCACTGGCCGCAGCTGGCACGACACCATCCCACACGGCGTACTATCCGCTTGGCACGGTGAAAAAGCACAGGCGGGTCCAGATCCAGATGGCCACGGAACCACCGGGTGGCGTCGGTGTCGGTACGGCGGGTGGCATCGTGGTAACAAAAACGGCCACAACAGCCGCCATCGCAGTGGTTGCCCCAACGGCACGCAACGTTGTAGCCATGGCCACCGGAACGATGAGCAACTGTGTCACGACAGGAGCTGCCCCAACGGCAGTCTGTAGCGGAGCCAATGCCGCCGTGGGAATTGTTGCCACGAGCCAAGCACAGCAACCGATCCTTACGCTGACACCCAGCACAGCAGCCCCAACGGGGATGAAGATGAATCAACCGACGCTACAACATCAACGGATCCAATCGTTGCACCACATCCATCACCATCATCACCATCAGCTGATCAATAGTATACCGGCCACGACGGGCCAACGTATGCCGGCCAATGCAGCGGCCGCGGCGGCTGCTGCTGCAGCGGCTGCAACCCACACTGCTGCCACTACCGCCGGTTGGCCGATGGTTGAACCGGTGTTTCATTTCGGGCCCGGGTTCGAGCTGGAAACTCGCCCATTCTGTCCCACGCATACGCATCCGTCGGAGCATGTCGTCCTGTTTCACGTTCGTCCTGGCGTGGCTGTCACGTTCCAAATCGCCGGCAACCGAGAGACCATTCGAGGTAAGTGAGGGGGCGTTCGAGCATATTTAGCACTCCCAACAGCAGGATCTAATAACTCACGGGTGATAATCAATCATCGGTCATGTTTAAGATTTAGCTGCCGCAGGTGCGGCCAAACGCCCACCCGCAATGGCGGTGGATAATTGTTAAGTCGAATTTTGGGTCGTGTTTTTGGGAGAAAATGTGGCGACAATTTGCGTTAATGGGAATTAATATTTGTCCTCTTTTGTTGATCGCGGTTATTAATGGTCACGGCTTAATCCGAAAGGATCAAACGTTCGTTATTGTTAAAGTTGTGAATGTTAATGGAATGGTCAAGGAACGGTGCTTATTTCCAATGCGAGGGATCCTGGGCACTTGCGTTCTCGAGCATTCACACTTTCTCAAACAGCAGCACCTGTTCGCAGGAAGGTTAACCTTTTTGTTTGCACCGCCGACTTGATGCTGGGAGAATAATGGACAAAATCAAAAATTGTTCTCACTGGTGTATGACTGGCTGGGGTGACGAAGGATGCATAAAGAAATTATGCGAAGTATATAAAACACAGGTCTTGGGGGCAAACTCCGTCCCCCAGTAGGACAGGCTCCAATTTTGTTTGTAGCAGGCTAACTGGCGAGGGAGCGGCAGAAGGTGATAAATTTGATTTTTAAATGGACATATTTTTCGTGTCGACGGTAGCCGCCATCCAGATTTCGCTGGGTTTGCTGTCGTCAGCCTTCTACACCCACGGCATAACTTGTCGTGGCACTGCTGAGCCAAATGTCTGTAAGGATGACCTTCTCCAGCCAGAATCGCATGGAATCTGCTACGCATAAAAATCCAAGAGTCTTTCTGCTATGATCTCTATACTACCCGGTGCAGAAGAATGTTGATTCGTCGTGGTTGGCTGCACATCGTCTCTAGTAGTGCATTTTAATTCCGGTGTTTATAGTAGAGGTTGGCAAAACATTTAATCCAACATTTCCGCCCCGAGCTTCACAGCCAAAAACCTTGAAGGTAGATTCTGTTCTCATACAACAAAACCATTGCATTGCAAACGTATTCGTATGCCCTCGGATCGTCCTCGTGTTTTTTTAGCGATTCCTTAGCTATTTACAATGGGTTTGTTGTAGGTACATACGCTCAAAAGTAGGACCCCTAAACCCCTACGAGATGTGGATCAAATCGTGCTGCTTCAGCAAAGGAATAACATTAATATCATTTACGTTTGATTCTGGATCGTTCCCTTCTAGCGACAGTTTCCAAGTTTTTTTTATAATTCGCAGTGCCCAAGCCAGGTGCCGAGTTTCTGGTGCGGTCGCGTGGTTTAACATACATCCAAACAGTGGATTTGGTATGTACCTGGATCCAAGATCAGGCTCGAATGACCCTGAATACACGCTGCTTGTTTCGGACGTAACATAGGTGCAATATGTTAGCTTACGCTTCAGCCTGATAAGCCGCTCTTGCGACACGCAATACATGTTTTTTTTACTGGCGTGGAAGCCAGTTGAAAATCAATTGGTAACGTACACGTCACCATTCCCGG
The DNA here is from genome assembly GCF_943737925.1 of Anopheles nili. Classification (NCBI taxonomy): domain Eukaryota; kingdom Metazoa; phylum Arthropoda; class Insecta; order Diptera; family Culicidae; genus Anopheles; species Anopheles nili. Next base: position 1,283,995 of record NC_071292.1, read on the forward strand.
AGCCGGGTGTCCATTCGCTGCAACGGATCCGCCTTTGCCGGGGACTGGTCTCCTTCCAATGATCCGATGACGGATAGTATATCGTCTAATGGTGGCTTTATCGTTAGGCGTGTAATTCGATGAGCTGATAAATTGGCTCTTTGGATGCGAGGGACACAGTGGAATTGTGAACATGTCTCGCTCTTAGGACGCGGTTATCGAAACCAGCAACGGAACTGAAAAATGGTAAATGGATACAGGCGAATGGGCAATGCGCGTCAGCAGAGGCAAGCGGTTATCGTAGTGGTTGAAGGAAGAAGACTTATTGCTGGTGTTGGCGAGCGATGGCTGCATATCGATGAGTAAAGAGACATCGCATAGCAGCAGGACAATGTCGGCTGGAAGCAAGGCGAATCTAAATTTGTTGAACCAAAACAATAATGAATTTGACCTTCGGTTTCTATTCAAATTGTTTAAAACGTCGAGCAACCGAATCGCCTTGACTAAAATGCAGCGCCTGGGATGAAAAAAGAATTGCACGTAATGCATTCGTCTGTTTATTTTATGTTTAGTTCATAGAGAAGTTAAGAATATCTTATAAAGACATAAGTGAAAAGGATTAAGGTTCCGTTGTAAAGTACTATTTCGAAAACGGTGAAATATATTGAAATATAAAGAATTGGAATTCCGATTTTATTGCAATAAACCGTACAAGTAGCATCAATTGCTAAGGTATTCCAGAGCAACATGTTGCAGGAAACCGTTTACTGGGTATCAATTCACCGAATGAATAATACACTGCCTAAACAATGACGGTAATCTGGCCCACGACAATATGAGGGTATTTTCCTTGACTGGTGTAATGTGTCCGGCCAAGTATTTTATGGATCATAAATCGTAAGTTACAGTTGTACTGTGAGACGATGGCTTTATGCCTTGTTGGACGTCATCAACGTCGCTCTTGAATGCAAAAGAGTTGCTTATTTGATGCATGATGTGAACAGAGCAATGATCCTTGTCTGTTCGGGCCAACGAGGACGAAACAGCGATTCTTTAACAGGTTGTATTCGGTTGTTTATTTGTACGTATGTTATTTTGGACTTTGAGGAAGAGTGTTCTTGTTTTTGCCAGCACGAATATATAAACCGGAGAGAGATTATATACACGAAAATGATAAAAAAAGCCTGACAAACAAGACGAAAGTTATACGGTGTTTCTTAGAAATGTTAATGGTGCAGAGTGGTGAGCTTTTATGGGATCAATTTTCACCTTAATAAAGTGGATAAAGTTCATCTAAGTTTGTTGCACAATATGGCGGTGCTGCGGAAAAGAGACAAAGAGAATCCTTTCGTTAACATAAGCAGCGGCACGGAGATGAACCCATCGTCTGTGACAATGTTAAGTTTGCTAGACACGAACTTTCAGCAGTAATTTTGTCAAGAAGATCTCTCCTTGGCTGTTTTAACATTATCATCGTTATTTTGTTTGCCATCGCATTGGCAATCGGCTTAAATCATAGCAAATTTTTCGTATCGATGAAAGTAATGGACCGTTCTTGTTTTATGTGATGTAAATCAGGAATGTAAATATGCTAACCTTTATGCTTCGAAACATGTACAATACAGAAAAGTAGGTGCATATCACGTTGAACCTAAAAAAATTCTTTCAAATGTCATGAGTACGCGAAAAGTGAATGCTGTCGCGATAAAGAGTTTGACATGAAGTTTGTCGAACTTTTATGCTTGTCGTTTAGCAGAACACATGTACAAAGAACATATGCTATGTAAGATATCTCATCCGCAGAAGATTGGAGCTGAAAAGAGGTCTCTTTCGCGGCTTAAGGTTTTACAACAGTGGGTATCCACCCGTACGACGTGCTTAGATGGGCTTTCGTTAGCGATTCTTTAATGTATTCTTTTTTTATTCTTCAGCTCCTTTCGACTACTCTCGTTTGAGCTCGATAAGGAAAATCTTTTGTCCGAAGATTGTATGCAGCGAGAGATGGGAAGGAGTATGTGCGTTCTACATAGTAAAGCATCGAGTGTATGAGAAAATGTGGACGTCGCATGGTTCATTTTCCAACTATTATCCAGGCGTGGAAAATGTCACCAACTTTTCATGACATGTGGTTCGCCATTATTGCACGTGTTCGTGTTTTTTGTGTAGGGTATACAAATTTTGTACATATGATGAACAACTCGTTCGTTTACTGCCGATAATCAACGGCATTTTTTGGTTGAACCGCGAAATATTTTGTCGCTATACTTTCTAATTTCATGACGAAGCCATATATAGTTAAGGTAAAATCATGTAAAAATGCCTAACAGCTTCTTTCTTTCGCTTTACACTAATTTTTGTCCTGCAGTTACCCTTCTTTAATGCATTGCTTAGCACATCTTTCTCAAGTAGCACGGTCCGTATGAAAATTGGTAGACAACATGGTCATGGAGCCTATGTAACGTATGCAAAAGTTTAGAAACTGTTGAAGTTATAACTGTTTTACTATCCGTCAAAATACTGTTACAAAGGCTTGTACCAAACGTGGCAAACGTGAAGAGAATACAATTCGGTGTAAGCTTGCAATGGCAGAAGTTATTAGTCCTTCTTAACCTCATTCTCTGTTTCGCTATGTGTGTTTTCTGTTTTGCATAAAGCATCTGTGGCGCCTCCATAGAGGAACGACGTTGGAAGGTAATGATATTCTGCACCCGTTCTGCTTGCCCGTAGCAGAATATTCTTTGCACAAACAACATTGTTTCCGCGCTTCAAGGACAACGAACAATGTCTGTACGGTTGTTGCGCACTTGGGAAATGATGCATTTTCTTTTTCCCCATCTCCTGCGGGGCTGTCGGTATGATGCGCTAAGCGAAGCTCAAGGAAGGGAGCAAGTGCAAGTGTCCACTGCACTCCTGGCTCATCGGTATCCTTTTTTATGGCCATGCCATAAACACCCGAGATGAGCTTATGAGATGAGATGAGTGGCTGGGTACCGGAAAATGGCGGATTTCCTCACTTACCGCCGCTGGAACAGCCACCATTGTAAGGAGTTGCGCATGTTGTAGGAAAAACGCTCACTTTTTCTTCCCTTGTGGTTTTCGTTATTTCCTCCACATTTCATTTGTTTCGTGATGGTGCCAGTAATGACGCTTCTATTACTGCCAGTTGGCGATGCTAAAAGTTTCCATTCGTGAACATTTGAAAACTCTCGGTAACCAATCCGGAACCACTCCCCGTACCGGAGCTAAAAGGCTTGACCCTACCGTTCAACGCCTTCTGGAAGTGTCGAGGTGGATCTTTGCCTTTGCGACAAGTTCGTTCGGTAGCATTCCTCTCGAATTCAAGATGTGCACTGCTGTTGCATCTACTGTATATTTTTTCTCCTTCTGACACTGTTTCCCTTTTCATTCTACCGCAAAGAGGCGGAAAGCGTATTGAGAGCAATTGCCTGTGTCGCGTTGCCTGTGTCCAGTCTGCAACTGGTCATCTTCTTGGGCAGAAAATGTTAGCCCAGCCAAAGGGAACATTAAATGCAGTTAACGATACAACAGTGTATTTCAAATGTTTGTTCAGGAGAACAGGCGTTGCCACGAGAAGGAGGAGGCGCTGGTGGTGGATGGGTTGGAGCTAGTTGGAAGATATGGGAGGCTGAAGCGAGATAGTGGTATGCCAGCAAGTGGCGGCTTCTTGCTTGATTTAGCGCAGTGTAGCCAACGTGTATGCCAGCGCTCTGGATCCGTTCGGTTCTGGCGCTGGTCAATTGGTCTTTGTTACGGTCTCAATGAAAGCAGAAGGGCCTCACTGGTGGGTACGTGTTAAAGGTAGAGCTATAAAGTCAGAGAAACAGACAGCGAGAACGAGCATAGGCGAGAAAGAGAGATGTAAGGTGGAAAAAGAGCTTGGCGGGAGGAATCTGGTTTGTTGTTCGCGGTGTTTGCGGTTCGATTGCACAAGTGGTTGCACATGCAGCCCGCGTTTTCGTCTTGGCTGAAGCTCTTTAATGACGATTCCCTCTTCAATTTGTGGCTCTCCCTCGAGAAACATGTCGGAGTTTGAAATGAGTAGTTTAAAGAAAGGCAGTGTTATACTCCGAACCCTCGGGGGTCAGCTTCTGATCGCTCGAATCGCAAGAGACTGTGAGTGGCACAGTTATCCTCCCTTGCACTCTACACAGGAAGTCAGCTATCCGGTACCGATCGGTTGATTCACTGCGCTGGAATGCAGAGCACAGTCGAGACGTTGGCTGACATCACGCCGCTGTTGCAACATGGATGCATACACACAAACGGCTGTAGGAATGCGCCAAGTTTAGGCCTAGAAAAGTGCGGCTTTCTTTTTTGTCTAATTGTGATCAAGTCCGCTAGCCTGTTGTTGGAGAAGGAGCCGAACCGGATTAGTCGCAGTTTTGTAAAAAAACAGTGTTTGCTTTATGTTTCGGTAACTACTTCTTTTCGAATTATGCAATGGCATACATAGAACAAATCCTAATTGCTGTAGCAAGGTTTTAAATTTTCCCCAACAACCATCGGCGTTGTCAACCACAGAGGCACGTTTTTTCTAATCATCTAACACACTTCTGCAGGCTATGATGTTGATGATGAAAGCCTGCATGAGGTGAAACGACGAGAGTGATAAAGAGAAACGGGCCAGAGCGGGAAAGAGCTCGCACAACCCCAGTGTAGAGGAAGTGACTATATCGCTGGAGAATGCGGCTCGCGCATACCTAGATGATCAAGGGCTCAGGATCACCACCACACATAGGAGGGTGATCGCGGGAGAAATCCACCCTTCTCTCGTTTGACTCGCTCTTGGCTACTTTCATCGCTCAATTTTTACGCTGCGTGCTGGCTATGTTGCGCTGCGCGAGTCGACTGTGTGCGTTTTTCGTGCCCTTGCGCGCGCCCATCGCGGAAAAACCCATGTGCGAGAGCGAGAAAGAGAATCGCCAAGGGACCTCACTTTCAGGCCGTCGATACATCGACGGGTTGGCTTTTTTCTCGCTTTCTCTTTGCATGCAGGACGGCAACAATAATGCTACTCTCATGTATGCTCTCACCCGCATGGTATGCATGGTTGCGCGCACTCGCTCTCGCCAACGTAGCAGCGGTATTTTTATGCTACGCCGCCGTGGCATCGCTCGTCTGGTTTTTCCGTTTGCCTCTGCCCTGTTACGTGCCGCGTCTTCAACACTCTTCGCATATTCGTGTCCGTGACGAATCCCGCGCCGTTGTTGAAATCGTACGTGAGGGTGAGCGGCATAATCATCATCATCGTCATCATCATCATCATCAACATCAACGTTCTCATCCCCATCAGCATCATTGCTGATGCCTTCTTATCCATGGGTGCATTTCTCTCACAAAAGTCTCCTTTTTCTTCTGCACTCGCTGTCCTTTTCCGGCAACCGGTGTTTTTTCTTTGGCTTGCGTTTGTTTATGCGTTGGCAGGAACGGGAAGAAGAAGCTCGATCGGAAAGTGTGGCCACCTCTCTGTGCGCTGCGCTGAGTCGGATCCGCTCACGCAGTTGCAAGTCGAAAGCCGCAGAGCGCGTCGTCGAATTTTCCTGCGTTGCGTCCGCTAGATGCGCCAGGTTGCTGCTCGAAATTGGTAAAATAAACAGTTCGTACGGAGCGTAGGAAAATGGAGCGATCGCTGCTCTAGCAGCGAGTCCCGGTGAAGTTTGTGTTGTACGGCCTTGGAGCATGGGCATGGGCAATTTCTTCGCCTGCTTATGTGGTGCACTAACGTCCCTGCGTGTTTCATGCTGCGATCAATCGAAAGGAAGCAAACGTGCTGTAGCTGTGTGTAGTGTCAGTAGTAGTGGTGGTTTAGTGACGATGGAAGTGGCAGTAGTACATCCCCTTTTTTCCACCTCCACGGCGCAAGATCATCGTCATCAGAATCGTTGGTCGATGATGATGGTGTCGCGCCGCGTAGCCGCTTTTCTGCGCCGGGTGATGCTCTGTTACTACCACACTGACGAGGGGGATAGCACTAACTGCCGCCACGAGCGCCGTGGTACAAGGCAGACATCTCCTCCCCCTTGGGGGTTGGTTTAGTATGCGTGAATGTTCCCTTCGAATGCGCGATCACAGCAGGCGAGTGGGTCGTGACAAACCGCTTCGATCGCCCGAGTCGAGTTGGCAGCCGTCTCGTAGAGAGAAGAGAGAAATTAGCTTCCGCCGTGTGCAGTGCTGCGGTTCCCCGACGTGGTGCTATAGCGTCGTGGCACAAGAGGCAGAGTTGAAGCTTGTGTAGTTTTTTTTTTTCCCCCAGAAACACCCCAACGGTTGGGAAATTTCCTGCGCGGGGGAAAACATCGAAAAAACAATTGGTTCATTTTTCTGCCCATCCGAAGCGTGAGCGAAGGAAATCTCTGGTTAGTGATCGCGCGTGAGTTCACGGCAATGATCGTGAAAAGTAGCAGTTCGAAGCAGTTACACTGTCTGTACTGTAGCGTTGAGTGTTCATAAAAACCGTGTGCCAGAAGTGCTATAAGATCACGAAGAGGAGGTGTATCGTAAACATTCGTTAGTGAGCGGTAGTGGAAAATGCGTACAATACAAGACCTGCGCTAGGAATGGCGTCGTTGTCGTGACTGTTCGCGTTAGGCTCAATGTTGCGACGATAATCCTACACGGTTTTAGCATTAGTTATACCAAGCATTGGCGATGGTTGGTAGATCTCTAAAACGACACCGAAATGGTGTAAATAGTGATTCCGTTGTTTCATGAATTACCCTGTGCACTCTTAGGCCCATTGATTTTTCCGCTGTGTGGGGTTTACTTGGGAAAGCGATCCTAGAAGTTGAAAGCCACAGAGGTGGAAGAGCGAGAGGTACAAGGGTTGCGAATGGAAGGTGGGTCCACGCTGGACGCTGCAATAGTATGCGAGAACAGGGGGCCAAAGAGGCCGATAGATAATTGCAACAATTATTGTGCTTTGGATTTAGCTCCGTCAAAATGTGTGCAAGCAGATTGGGAAATGGGGAAGTGTAAGGAGTTGCGCTTGGAGGGGAGATTTTCTGCCTATTGGAATGTAGACCACTGGGTATCGTCCACGAACGCGATCGATCGGCAGCGTCGAACTTTCGTTTTCGCTGTACAATGCTGCTTTCCCGTGTACATTCCCTGACCCGGGCGAGTGCATTCCCCTGTGAAAAAATACCTACACACCCAAAGGAGGAAGAGCTCTACTTGCGAAACAAAAGGCAAAAAGTGGAAAAGCTGCAGTGGACGGCCATTCGCTTGCGTACATCCTGGGGTGTGTGTGAAATTGTTTTTTTGTCGTTACGCTTTCCTCATGCAATTCACTCTTGGGAGGAAATTGACCTCTTCTCCGTTTTTCGAGTGGCAAAAGATGAGGTGGAATGGGCGGCGTTGGTCTTTTCTTCGATTGCCTTTTAACTCTTAAATATGATGATGAACGGTGGAAAATGAAATTTTCTTCCGCGGACTCTGAGACCAAACAGTGCCTGCAAAAAGATGTGACAAGGAGTCCTCACGCTGAATGCTTGTATGTGTAAGTGCACCGCCTGGTACACAGCTACTCGGCGGGATGTAAAAGCAGATCCATTTTCTGGCTCGCATCCCCGCTGCGTTTATGGTAGCCGGAAAACGGAAATAGCAGTCGCCCATGCGTTTTTCATGAAGAAAACGCACGTATCGATGCGCTAGAGCAGGCAAAAGATGAAACATTGACAAGTCGGAAAAGCTAGAAAATCCATGCAATGGTTGAAAGTTGAAAATGGCGTTGAATTGCCCATTCCCGCAAGAAAAAGTCATACGCGGAAGAGGCACAGAAAGAACGAACCATATAATTAAGATCAAAACGAAAGAGGAAGGGGAGAATACTGTGAGAAAATACGAAACAGAAAGAGGGAGATACATAGAAAACATAAAAAAAATTATACAATTGCACCTTTTGCGTTTGCCGTTGGTTGTTTTTGCATTTATGTGGCACAAAGGTAAGAGTCAAGGATAAAAGTTAAATGTTTGGGAATCAAAAAAGCACTCCTACATCTGTGACATCATTTTCTTATGATCGCTCATTGAAAGGATTTGTTTGGGTATATACAAGGTTATTGTATTCCGATAGTTCATAAAAGAGACCAGAATGTTTATCCAGTTATGTTGATGAAACTTCCATCGAGTACGTAGACCAAACCCCCAATCCGTTTTCTGTTTTTCGAACGTGCCGATCAGTTGCTAAATGTTTACATTAACACGAATGATGATGAGTTGATACGACCGGCGTTCGGGATTTTCCATGCACCAATTTTCAGACGTCATATCTGGAAGGGTGGCTTAGGAATCTCAAGATGTTCAATTGCGGGGAGTTCGATCCAAAATCTGAGCTCACAAAGCTAACTTCTCGTGATCGACAACAACACTCGAATGAGATGATCGCGAGATAGATCAAAAAACAGTATTATCTGGGTGAGGGAGAACGATAAAATAAGTAACTCTCTAAATTTTATGAGAGAAGTGAGAGAAAGAGAGAGAGAGAGAGAGTATACATTGACGAAGCGTCTCGTCGCAGTTGTCCGTACTGAAGTCAAAATCATGAGAGCGGCGCATGGATTTCGTATTCGTGGCATTCATCTCGCGATCGCGCCTCGCCAGTCGTTCTGTTGCGTTTTGGTAGCCAGTTCAAATGGAAAGATTTGGTTGGCGTGGTTTAAAATTTCGGTTTTTCCATCTGGGGTCGTCTGCATCACCCGTAAAGGAGGGCATACGAGTGATAAGCGGCCGAGTAAGTTCCGCCTTGGTGTCAAAAGTGTATCAGTTCATGTAGTGTGTCGGTCTGACGCGATTTCCGTGCCACGCTCGCACAGCTGGGGCTCGAATTCCTGTCCAGTTTCAAATATTGCAGGGCATCATCCTTGAGGAATGTATTTTGAATGTGGTATAAGGGCGATCGTCTACGTCACGTTGGGTTGGGTGATGATGGTGGCAATTGTGCTATTTCGTGCGGCATGTGAAACTATCCATCCAATCTTCGTCAGTGGACTTGTTCCGTGCAGAAGAAGCTAGAAACATGTTGTCTGGTGAGAGCAGAGTGCTTACCCTTTTTTCGTTTGCGTTGCTCGGTGTGGCAGTTGTGAAATGATGACTTCTACCATTGTCGTACGGAATGCCATGCTGAGCGATACGATATTGCTGTGTTGGGTGGCCAATTTATGCTCACTTTGCACCAGTAGTAGTGCGGTGAGTGGCATTTAAAGATCGGCGTAGCTTCAACATCATTGTGCCGTGTCGGAGAAGACGTATATAAGCAGGGAATAGATTCATAGCAAGCCTCATTGTTGTGATCTTTTCTTCACCAATTTTCCTATTAAATCGAAGTCATTCATGCAAATGATCGTAGATTACACGACGACAATACGCAGCGGCGAGGGAAATTTGGTCAGGAGTGGTCAGCAAATACTGTCCCCAGAAGTTGGCATATGGATTTTTGTAGTTTTTGTACCAATTTTTTTTCTATAAAATCTGCATGTTACACCAGCGGTTCACGATGTCAGATGTTGGCCTATTTACGTTGGGAAAAACTAAGAAAAGTTCGCTTACTTCCTTTCATCTTAAGTACTCACAGTAAAACCATCTGTTATCTGTAATTACCTTTTGTATAGCGTTGCATTTGCTTTTGAAAAAGCAAGGAGTTTGTTTGGTGTTGGTCCGTGTTTTCCGTATTGCTGTCAACAGGACGCAGGACAGCTCCTGCGTGGAATGTTGAGTTGCAAGGGTGAAGGGCGTTTGATTGCGGAACTTTTCAAGGAAGGAAATTGACGCAGTCACTTCAATTTAATGCGACCGAAGATCTCGAATCCGTCTGTAAGCCGTGTTGTGTCGCTCTAATCTCAATCTGATTGGGCTTGCTTGCCCAATGTCATTGGAAGCTTTTGAAGGAAAACTCTGAAAAGTAGTGTACGGCAATAAAAAGCAGCAATGATTGTTTGTGTACAATTATGGTTTGTTTACTTCGTTCGCTAACGTACATGGGTACAACAAAATTAAATAAAATCGATTACCAGTCGGCTGGATCCGCTGGAGTGCGATGTTGTTGGGGTTTAAAGCGCAACCCGGATTAAGTCGGTCAGCGGATTTTGCTGTTTGTTGTGTTGTGTTGGCGAGGAGAAAAGCGCTGGCCACGGCAACAAAAACAACAACAACGCATGGAAAAAAAGCTCTCGATGTTGTACAATAAGCAAGTAGACGACCCAGCGAGGAAGACGAAGAAGGAGAGCGAGTTCAATAAACTCCTGGGTTGAGATTTCGCTAAGTCTCTTTCCGCGTTTCCAGCTCCGAAGCGCTCGCTCAGCAGGAAAGCGAGCAAGTATGACGGAAACCCAGGCAGGGCAAAAAGAGAGCCAAATGCTTGCCACGTAACTGTTGCGATTTTTTGTCGAATGCATACACATGTACCCCTAGATGGGTGGTAAAAGCTCGCGACACGAACGTGCACGAGGGAGAGAAGGAAACTGCGGAATGTGTGAAAATGCTTAAGAAAAGCCAGCATAAGAGAGGCGAAATCAAATCGAACGCAGCATCATCTTGTGGCTGAGATTTCGACCCTCGCAGAACGTGTAGAATTTAGATCATATGTTCACCGCATGTGCCCTTTTGGGTGGTGGGTTTGATTCCATTTCGAGACGGCAGTGAGCAAGTGAGCAGTGAATGTTGAAACGTTGGCACTCACTGCGTGGTGCGTGAGCCGTATCACGCTGCTCACCGCGTGAGAAGTGAGCAATACGTGCAAAAACAATACTAGCAACAATCCCCATCCGCGGCTGGGGGTGAGTTGGCCACGATACATTGAGGCTGCTGGCGCACAGCGCTCAAGTGTCGCTCGCGCGCCGCGGTTTTGTATGCGTACGTGCGTTGGGGCTCGTTGGCTGGCTCCCATCCCCCCCCCCCTCCCTTCCCTGTCTTGCACTCATTTGTGGCTGCGTGTGTATGCGTGGTAGCCACCCCGTGTGCTGTTTGATTAATGCTGCCACGTTTTAAGTATTTTCCTCCCGGCTGGGGGTTCCAGCAGCAAGTGTGCTGTGTATGCGGCTCCCGCGGGTGAGCCTGTGTGCGAGAGAGCATTTTGATGGGTGGGGGTACGGTAAAATAATGCAGCTAGGAGGGGTGGTGGGGGTGGCGCGATGCAACCAGTCAGTAGTGGTGCGCAAAAGCATCATCCTCCCCACTGCTCGCGTGGGGAGCGTTGTTTGCCCTATGGGAGTGATGGAGAAGGCCGAAGTGGTGCGGTGGGGTGGCGCGGGCGGCCGCGGTTTGGTCTACATGTGTGTGCAGCGCGAGTGCGGCCTAGTTTCGCGAGTAGGTTTCCTCGTGAGCGTGTATGTGCATTTGGTTTGCTTCTTTTTCCGTCTGCAAGATCGGCACATTCCTTTCATTCAATATCGCGAATGTGCCGCGCTTGTGGTCTCCGGTGCCCAGGAGGCGGGTGGCGTGGTGGTAATGGTCTTTGGAGTGGTGCAACATGGCCGAAGAAAAAGGTCTCAAAGTTAAGGGGCCCCTGAACTATTGTCTAAGATAGAAGATGGGGTGGTGTGCGGTGCAGATTGCACTTTGGAACGTAAAATAATGATGCGCGCGAGCTCCGCGAAGCTGGGATCTTGCGAGGAAAAGACAACGCAAAGATCTGAGTAGTGGGGTTATTTTTTTTGGATCGCTTTTGGCTTGCCACGCATGAATCCGGACGGAGCGATCGGTGGAATCGAGTCGTCGAGCGGAGTAGTCAAATGAAGATTTGAGAAAAGGGAGTTTAGCATGCCCCAGGGTTGCTTAGGCTGGCAATGGCGTTTTACCCTCGGGTTGTCTCTTTGTTCGTCGTGACGCTGTTGCCAATCCTGAATGGAATTGAGCAACCGAAGCGGACGGTTGAAAATGCTCCTCCAAGAAGAACGAGTTTTTGTTTTAATCGATAGGAAATGAAAGGGCAAAAAAAAACACAAATCCCAATATAACACATGACGCGACTAGAGCGAGTGTTGGCGAGCACGGTTGTCGAAGGGGGAAAACTGTTTGTCAAACCATTCGCTCGTGTTGTATGGTAATGAAAAAATCACCTAACCCGCAAACGATGTTACCGACGACACATAATGACAATTTTTGCAACGGGAAAACCAACTTTTTTACCCTTCGCAGCCCATTTCTCGCTCACTCCGCAGCGTCGTTTTCGTGTACAGACTGTGATTAAGTAAATTACCATCCCCAAAGCTCATAGTGCAGAACGATATGTATTTGTCGTAGTTAATAATTTAGTGTGCTTCTAGTTTTCTTAGTTATTGTTCTTCGTTGATGTGTACGTTGATGACTTTTCACAATAACTTACTTCACCGTAACAGTGGAGCAAAAAATGTTTATTTGGATGAAAAGATCAAGAACAAACACTTGATCCTCGGAGTTGCTTTACCAAGCAGATCGTTTTGCTGGGTGAAATAACGTAAAGAAAATTAGCAAAAATTCAATGTTTTACAGTTCCTTCTCTTGATATATGATTATGCCCTTAGCTATCTTCAGACTCAAGCCAATGATGTAGCTGGGAAGGCTTTTCAGAGCTTTTCAGATTAATAAATCATAACTACTGATTTCTTACTCTGATATGTCGAACAGTAACAAAATGAACGAGCACCACCCAAGACGCAATTTGAGTGAACGTCGTTGATTTGGCAGTATGGTACTGACCGGGCAGAGCGTATTGTTGAAAAAAAAATCAATTGAGTGTAGTATTACGTTCCTTACGCCGGTATGAAAAAAGGCCCATCCTCGAAGCTGTTGAGACCATGATCACGGTGAAGATCGACGAAAGGGCGATGAGCTTCATTTTTGCGATTGACGTCGAGTGTCTTGATGTTGTTGATCATTCTTGAGTGAGATAAATTGAGTCAAGTGTGGGTTCTCGTCTACCGAATTGTAGATATATTTCGTTTACCATGTGAGTGCATGTTCTCGCAGTTTTCTTCTTATTCGTTTCGATGTAATCCTGGAGTACACCAATGAAAATTGTATAAGCTTTCTGCCATTTGACAACACATCATTTTCCGGCGTTAGGAACTCAAAGTTTTCTAATATAACATTAGAAATTTTCGAGGCAACATTTGATCATAGTATCTGGTAAAACTTGGCTTCACCGAATCGGAAGTTGGAAGTGAAAACGTCCCGTAGAAAAAGAATGAAGTCCGTTTTTCATTTGCAGTTGTGTAGTGTACTATCTCTTTGTATCGAGCAGCAGTGCGCCTAATTAGTGTGTGTCCCACAATATCTACTTCCGGTTAGAGCCATGTGAAACTTAACTACAACGCACTTTGCTCGTGGCATTAGAAAAGCGTGAAGGAGAACGAGATAGCGTGAGCCGTAATTGAATGAGGGGATGACCGAGTCTGAGCAAGAAGCGTTCGTTCGAAAGTGAGTGTTGGGGAGAGAAGGGAGAGTGATTAAAGTACAGCGCACAGAAAGAGTGTTGCACGAAGACGCAGATAAGTCTGTCAAGTCAAGTGAAACTGAGTCGAAGAGCATTTGGTAGCGATTTATTTGCACGAAAGCGAGCTAAATCAAAAACCCTGATCGTGCAAGGATCCGGTGAGCCTTAGTCAAAAGGAGAAGTTTTTCCTGCGTATCGGCTTTGTTCGGGACAGCCTGTTACTGCATCTCTGTCACCATGGTTCGAAGGGCTGTGTCAACATCTCCGGAGTCGACGAACCATTTGAACAACCACCATCACCTCAGTCAAGTGCAGACCCCAACTTCGTCGACCTCCTCGCTGTCATCGGCTTCCGATGGCCAGCCGGTGTCCCAACAACACTCGCCATCGTCCCAACAACACTCGCCGGTGTCGGTTAGTGGTGTAGCAGGTGGTGCAGGTGTAGGTGGAATTTCCACTGGGACCACTGCAGGTGCCCATGCCGGAAGTTTGCTGGGGTTGCACCATCAGCAACAACCTCAGCACCAGCAACATCAACATCCGCATCAACACCCATTACATACACCTCCACCGGCGCCTCATCATCACGTCCACATCGCTCCGGCCCCTCACGAGAATGGTGGCCATGGAGGTCCTGCCGGTGGAAGCATCTTCATTGCCGCGGCTCCCTTTACAGGGGAGTACTACCCAGACCACTCGTACTACTATCCGCAGCCGGACTATGGGTCACCTCCGCCGACCATTTGTTCGTTGCATGATTACGGTAAGGGGATACGTTTAGTATGTCAGGAAACAATTTGAGGAAACCGATAGGCTTTGAGATCGTAGATGTTCTTTGGTAGATCATCGTTGTTTGCTTTGTCAGTCGTTGAAGCAGTGTGCACTGATGCACTTCTCGGAAGACTATCGCGCACTTCTTTGACCGAAGCGCAACGCCTCGTTCGGGTGAATCATATTTTTTGCGACCCTTGATCTCGCAACAATCACGACTCACTATCGATAATTCAATCACACGCTCTCAAGCTGTTGGGAAGTTGTTTACGATTAGCCGGTTTCTCGCCGTTGCTTCACAGAATTCCACAGAGCCAACGACTGACCCAAGTGGGTCCCTTAAACTTAATCTCGAGCGCTGGCGCGAACCCAGATTGCGATTAAAGCATTTGTTGCACCGATCGGCAGCATTGACAGCAAAAAACAATAACTTGTAATTCTCGGAGCTTGCACCCGTGGCGATTGCGCCATGAATGGGAAATGTCCGCGTGAGTGTGTGTTTATAATTAATAAATGTAAATATTTTGTTGGACTCAATCTCGTCGTGCGAATGCTTTGGTGAAGTCTGGGAATTTCCAGAACCTTGCGTCAAAGTTCCAGGACTTGAATTGCATGCTTCGTTGTCACGGTTTCGTTGTTCCTTTCAACTCCGCGGACCGGATGTGGGAGTCACAAAATTCATGTATTTTTAAATAAACCATCCCAATGGAGAACCGTCGCGTATATCGCGAATAGTAATCCATTCATAAATGTCTCGGTTTTTAGGAGTGGCTTCAGAATGGTAATTAACTTTGGATGCAATTCTTTTCTTCGCATGCAATGCGCTTGTTTGTGCGGGGGATGAGTCGTATTTCCCGGAAGAGTTCTCAGGAAATTAAGTAATCGACAATAGCGCAAAGCTCCCGAACGTCAAAGGCCGTGTTCTTTGTGATACATAGAGCTTTTAACGTTAGCGATAGGCATTTTTACCAAACCGGATGTAACATCACGTTCCGCGGTCTGCGCAAACAGCGAGAAAAAGAGAATCTGCCTATAACAATGAATGCAAAAAGGATTAACCTCCGCGCCTTCCGTTAATTAACCTTCTGTGAACGGTTGGAAACAGGTCTTGGGAAAACATTGATTTATATATTTTTCAAATTATTACCATGTTAGTGGCGTGCTTCCGAAACTCGTCATTGTTTGTATTTGTGCAACTGCATGGCCCAGGGATGGCAGCATTGCAGTTACCAAATGCGATGGCTTTTAACAAGTTGTTAACCGAAGACATTCGTCTTTTTAGTATCGTCTAAATCGAGCTGCCTATAAAGTGGCTTTTAAATTGCAATAAAGATCTTCGACATTGTGTTGAAACCCCTTTGTGTAGTTTGCGGCGTGATGCAGTCCGGATGCAGTTTTAGTTTGGAATTTTTGAAATGAAGGTTTTTCCTGTAGCATCCTCCTAATAACGTTGATCGAGAGCACATTCTGGTTCGATCCTGACGTAAATGGCAAAGATAAACCTTGCGTCCCGGAACTTCTGACACCGGTCGCCAACTTGTACAAAACCAGCCACGATAAGCATAAAAGCATACGCGGCCGGTTTCCGTATGGCTGGCTGTGTGCGTGACGATCGGTATGGACGTGACACGTCTACGAATCTCGAACCGAGTTGTAGGCGGCGTCGTCATCGCCGCCGTCGGACGCATGGACGGCTGGAGGGTTGATTACTGGAAAGACCCAACCGCGAGAAACCAAGCGGCCGACCGGAATGACTACTTCAAACTGGTTGGCGGGTTGCGCGTGTCGTTGTGCGCTGCAAGCTGGGAGCTGCTTCATGATGACGGCCACGAGCAGTGACTGCGAGGTTAAGTGATGGGTTTGCGGTGAATAGTTTGCGAAGAAGTTCGCGAAATGGCCACGACGTAGCGAGGACGCAGGAAAGGGATTTTCGCGACTTTTTGTTTCCCAGCTTCGTGTGCTCTCACTCTGGCTTGGCTCCATCCTCCTTGGTTTCTTTGTCATCATCAACGTCATCAGTGCCATCAGCGAGCATCGTAACGATCGTTCGCTGTTCTTCTGCCGTGGAGTCGTTGCGTGCTAAACTTGAGAACTCGCAGAATGTGGCTCAGCGTTTCAGCTTCTCCTGCCATCAGCGTGGAATCGTTGTCTAGTTGCTCTCGTGGACAAGTTTTTGAGCCACCGAGGCCATTGGGGCTGATTCGCAGAATCCTGGAGCAATAACGGGCTGAAAGATGATGTGGAGACGAATCTTGGGTGAAAGGAAGCTATTGCCGCTGTGCACGTATTTGTCATTAAAGGTCGTTCCGCGCATCCGTCTTGGTCGCGGATGTCGTTGTCTCGATCGACTTGGCCCCTTGCCTTAGCCTTTTTTTAGCAGGTCACCTGAGTTATTTTTGTGAATCAATGCATGAACATATTTTAAACAATATTCGAAAAAAAGTTAGATAACTGTAGTATAAAGGATGAATTTGAATCATGGAACAGCTTACAAAGTTTTGCTAAAAATGCTACATCGCAGGGGAGATATGATCTAACTGAAACACCCCGAGGTCGCGGTTGCTGTGGTTATCGTAAAACTTCATTTCAGAAAGTTTTATAGTCCTGCTTTTCATGTTCAATACATAAAATGTGTTTTTTAGTGTAACAGCATAATTCTCAGTGAAGGTTTTGCTTTGCGTAACGTTATATCCTTTCTCTTTTATTCCTGGTGGCTAGGAAACTATCATTATGGGTCAAATCTATCATGACGAATTACTCGGAACATTTCATGGTAGTGTCGTGACAAGCTATGGTTTTTTCTGCAAACAAAAACCTACGATGTAATTGAGACGTTCATCAGCTTTCGCCATCGAATAATGGCTTTGCCATGAATGTTATGAATACGAGATTATCCTGCAAATAGTACACCCATCGGTTTGCTGACGCTGTCATTGATTGGAATGCGTTATCAGTGTTCTTTCATCAGAAGAAACCACCTACCGGGCACTCCTTGCGTGACTTCATTTTTCCAGGAGTGACATCGCTGCGAAATGGGCATCGTAAGCGAGAAAGGAAAAGGATGCTTTCCGCGGCCTTAGCGCCAAATTTAGCTTACTCAAGGATGGCAGGGTGAAAGGAGCACGGAGGCCAAGAGAAAGGCCAGCATCGAAAAAGGCAAGAACATGAAGGGATGAGATATTGGTGAAAAAGAAGCTGCTGCCGCGAGTCGTCGCTAGGTAACGGGATTTCACTTATTGTTGTTTATCATATGATGAAAGGTCGAGAGGAAAAAGAGCGCCGTACTTCGCGTATCACGCGAAAAAGAAAATAAAAGCAAACGCCGTGTTGGTGCCTCGCAACATAACCAACACAGCGAGGGTTCGATTTTTCGAGAATGGAATTTGGAATCCCCGTAAGTGAGCATCAGTGGGTCGAAGGGATGCCTGGTTGTTGGGGAAAGATAGGATCGTAGGAGTGGAGCATAACTTCACCAGCGCTAAAGGAAAAAGAGGCTGCAAGCTACATATGGTGGTAGTGGTGTTCGATATCATGCGGTGTGTGGGCTGCCTCTATGCGAAGGGATGGTGCGTGAAGAGGGCGCTACATATGATTTTAGGGTTTTTATTTTCCCGATTTGTTTTCTTCTTGCCACACTCGAGCACTCGCAGCAGCAGCTCCGTGCGCTTGGACGGGTTTAGTTTTCTTTTGATTGTGTTATTCGGTGCTTTTCTTGTCGGCGGCTTGCGTGATGCGCGGAAGATCCAGATTCTCTTGACCGGTTTGTTGCGTGTTGGTAACGCCACTTTTTCTTTTGACCACCGTTCCCTTTTCTGCTCAGCTGAGCACTTGTGGTTGAAAATGGGGTGGATGAATTGGGATGGCTGCGGCTGCGGAGAACTCCAAAACTGGTTCCACGAATGGGGTTTACTTAACGGACCGAGCGCTAGGGAAAAGGTTGTGCACGGGGCCGCGAATCGGTCGTTCTTGGGGCATTTTTCTCTCATTTTCCATCTCTTTTCCAACCCTCCAGTCAGTAGCTTGCTGGGTGGGTGCGTGTACTGGGTTGGTGCTGGAATGCGCGGAACGGGGGTTTAGCATCATACGCCAAAGGGTTGATTGTACTCTGTGCAAATAATGACCTTGATTAGTTATGCTCTTTTCTCCACAAGCGCTTGTCTTCGCTCGTTCGTTCGCCTTGTCTCCCGGCGCCCATCGTCTGGCATCCGGCCTTTAACGTTGCTCCTGGCTCGGGTGGCGCTTGGAAATTGGAACCCTGTGCGGCGAGTGAAACGGCACGATGTGCACGAGCGAGAACGCAGACAAAATGCATGCTCTAGCGTTATTTAGCTCCCGCTGGTCGTGCGTTTCCACGGACCGGCGCGGCTTGGACTTGGAGGTATCGACGTTTGGTTGAACCGAAATATTTTTATTTTCCCCTGGAGTGCGCTGCCTCGCATCGGTGGGTCTTTGGAAAACGACCGGGCCAGACTTGGCGAGGCGTCTAGGGAGTCTGAGGACAGATAAGCGAGGCGTGGCGGCCGGCGGGGACTAGTCTATGTATATAAACACGAAATATTAATGACCGTCTGGTCTGGAGCTGGTTGGATGGTTGGTGCTGCCACCGTTGTACCGCTCGGACGGATCGTGGATTGTTGATCAACCGTGGTTGAAATATTTTGTTGACCATCGTTGGTGGCATCGATGTTGGGAAGGTTGTTCGAAATGGCAAAACGATTCGCATAAAATGCGACACTAGGCACCATTTTGAAGCCGTTTAGCACGAAACGCAGGCGGGGAACTTATTCCCAGGACATTAGAGCTCGAAGAGAGATTATGTTCGCCAGCAGCACTCCGTACGTTTCGTATCCAGCAGTGGGTTAACCAGATCCCGAAGAGTATATGCATAACCCGCATGGTGCACATTTGGTGCTTTCCTTGTGGGTCGATAATGGCTGCGGGAGATTTTTCCTCCAAGTCAAACCGTGCATCAGATTCGTTCGCCCTTCGCGTGTTAAGCTGTGAAAAGTTGTTCGTCGATTCACCCGTCGACAGCCAAATAATTCGTGCATACTGGCTGGTACTGGTTCGAAAAATGAAGTAAAGAAAACATTACCCAAAACGAGCCATCTGGACGTCATACGAGATCGAGTGAGATCGCCGAGAATATGAACTCCAGAAGCGACCAGCATTAGTGTCAATTAGCGTCGCGCTGTTGATCTTCCCAGCTCGCCGAGAGTGCGGACATTTTTTTTTCTTTTATTCTCTTCGTTCGTCACTCCCATCTAGTCCCCCGACGTCTTTCGCCTTGAAGTTCTCCTGGGAGTGGCAATGAATCTACGTTGGCTCATGGGAATGTAGCGCAAGGCTCGGTTTTTGGTCGGTTTGACACTTACTTTGGCGTCGCTTTTTTGACTGTTCGCCTTTTGCGATGGCCAAATTTACTATTGTCGCGAGGATCAAAATTTTGCAACCTTTTCACAAAGTACTTTATAAACGCATGTTTTGCGGAAGCTTTTAAACTACAAAAATAGATCTGGAATTGTTTTTAAAATGACTCCTAAAAGAAGTTTTGTTCAGCATCGTGATCGTGTTGTTTCAGCAGCGTTGAGTATGTGCTAGGATTTATACGATGCTTTTTTAAATCAATCTGGCTGCCAGAACATGCTGCCTTTGCTGAAAATGCGCCATTCATTCGGCAAAGGTTTTTGACTCCATCCGGTCCGCCGCATCGCGAATCGCGGTACAACGGTACCTGCCCTTTCTTTCTTTGTTGCCCTTCTTTCACGGGTGCGCCTCCACGCCCTTCTTGCTCGTCGAAAGCGATGTCTGCTGAAGAAAATTTGTACTCGCAATTCGGGTCGCGAAGAAGAGCATGTTGCGTGTGTTTATTTGCCTCAAATTGCCCTCCTGCGAGGGCATCAACCGGAGGACAGGGATTGGAATGTTTGTGTGCACGTGTGCATGCCCCAGACGTGGGTCGGTCAGTACGCCAGTGTTTGTCGAGACGTGTATCCTGAAATGACTGAATAATAAGTACCAGCAGCGCGGTGTTGCATAGCCTGGGTATTTTCGTTTGTTTGTTTTGCTCCTTTTTTTTCTTTTTGACTGGCCCACTTTTCAGACATTCAGCTTTGTGGAATGATCTGTGAAGTGGATGCTGGAAGGAAGAGGGTAATGCAAATCTTAAACTCAATGCAGAAAAGACAAACGCTCATCATCTTGATCCTCTGATTGATTGTTGGCATATTGCACGCTTTTTACATTTTAAGAATTTTTGAAAGTACCTCGATATCACCATTTTGCATTGTGCAGTAACCTTTTCTTGCACCAGCCGTAGCATAATCTCTTCGTTTTGTTTCGATTATTATCCTTCGTTTTGTTTCGATTTTCAGGACCCGTTACACTGCCAATGGTGTCGCAGAATGGCACTCCGCCGATGGCAATGCCGATGCAGGTGCCTCACGGACATATGATGCAGCAAATTGTGGACGAAAACGGAACGTTGCGACACGTTATCCTATCTACCCAGCCACCGCAGCAGCTCCGGCAGGGTGGTGTTCAACATCACCTACATCCTTCACCATTTGTAAGTATTAGAAGCTAAAGGGTAAAAAAGAACCGTCTAAAACGAAAATTGATTGATTCGTTGGCCGTGCTACGGTCTTTGGATACACAAAGGATTTTTTAAAGCGAGTACCATCGATATTTTTGAGATTCGCCAACGTAAATTAATGGATGGTTGTGGATAATTTGCAAGTATAGCGTAAATTCAGCATCCACCGATTTCTTGTTTATATAACCACCAGCTGGGAGTGATGACTCAAGAGTCGTTTCGCGCTAAGAGCTATAATAAATAGCCGGTGCTTACTTATCGCCTCGAAATTCACACATTTTCCAACTGATTCACAAACCTCTCGGTTTGAGGGAGCAATCGCTGATTTGTTGCTAATTTGTGGCACGTTCTGTAATGTATCCGGTTAGGTGAAAATGTCTGCATTCGAACGTTTTTTTGGGTGAATGCATAGATGCGTGAAAGCTGACAGGAGCAGGGAGTATATGGACCCCATCCGTAGTGCTTTTACTGCGAAGCTCATCTGTTTGCTTAAGCGAATTCGAACGCACGATGAATTCTAGGAATAAACCAGAGGTTCTTTTGGCAAGAGGTTTTGCTGTTTTGCATTGATATATCTACTATAAATTTTGTTATTATAGAAAGCTTTCTACGAGATGCAAATTGTACGTAGATCACGTACGTTTCTTTTGTATAAATTAATATTAACTAATTCGTGGGATGGAATTAGTATACTCAGCTGGCAGCGAGGTTGATGAATCATTTAGATCGTTACTCATTTGATTATTTATATCGATACGGGGCTTCATATGCACAGAACCGCGCGATCGACATGCGAAACCGCAAAACTGAACACAATGCTAGAGTTTTTCCGCACGACGGTTGATGATCAGTGAAAACGATCGTAAAAAATGCAAAAATATCATTTTATTATTCCTGTGCATCAGCCTCTTAAAACCAGACCCTCAAGCAACATCACAAGACCCATCGGAAGCTGGCAAAGGAAAGCGACTAAGATACAGAAAAGAAAGAAGCAGCCAGAGCTCGAGAGGCATCTGAATTCGTGTGAAAACTTGAAATTTGCCGCTTACGTTTGGCTCCCAGTAACGGAATTGGCCCTTTCGAGCAGGACGGAGGCCAACAAGAGTAGCGAGTATTTTGTGCCTATTTCTAGAACGCGCATGCCGTCGGAAGATAGAGTCGAAAGAGGAAATGTTACTTCCGGATTTGATCAGATTATGATTAGAACGCGATGCATGCAAGCAAGCAAGCAAGCGATGGCTTGTCGTCGCTCATGTGTGCGCATGCCATTTGTGCTGCGGCCACATGCCGGAACACGTTCTACCGTGGAGCGCATGGTTCCCCATTCCGCCAGGCTTTGGGTGGAGTGATTGTTGGAAAGCATATCAAGCGTAATGAGTGGAGCGAAACTGCTGCTCCAGGGCATCTCTCGCTTCCTGCGTGATGGCGCTGGGGCGTCGATTAAAAAATGGCCCCACCACGCGCACACAAGAATGGGCTTGAAAAAATATGAACAATTATAATCGACAACGCAATTGGCCCCCGTGTGCAGCCAGTCGTCAACTAGCCAGCCAGCTGTCTATCGCTTCTGACCGCTTCCCGAAGCACAGGGTGGTGGCATGTAGAGCAGAGAGCGCCCATGGGTCACGGTACAACGCAACTACATTGTCGCGCCGCTGCTATGCGTAATTGGTGCCATCATTGGCGCAATGAAAAGAACACTCTGCGCTTGCTAATGATGGACGTCTCTGCTGTCGAATATGACACTGTGAATCGTGGCGCGATGCTCGCTGATACGCCCAATGTGCCCAATGGCTTAGATGGCAGTTTTTATACGCGACTGGAATGTGCATCCGCAAAATGACGCGGGTAATTAGGGTAATTGAAAAAGAATGGCGCGTGAGTTGCATCCTCTGATTTGTTGGATCAACTTTTTAAATGAATTCGATGAAGATCAAGACGATAGATAAACGTCAGTCCTTCATTGGTGTATTATGTCAAGGGCTGCCTGCGGTAAAATGTCAACTCAACCGCCTGAGGCACTGCGGGATGGGCTAGTCGATGAGAGTAGTACAATGTTACTTAATCACGAGCATGCGCGATTCAACGGCAACCACACACCACCCAAAAAAAAATGAATAACCCAAAATTGGGAAACAAAAACCTTCCACCACCCTGCACACGATGGAAGTGAGCCGAATGGTGAAGCATGCAAAATGTCAATGCTGATGAATGTTTGTCTATTGCGCAGCGCGAAATTCGCATTCACAAAAGCCGGAGGAAGGCAAAGGATGAAGAGCAACAAGAGCAGAAGTCAGCGGGGAGGTGGTCAAACGGTGATCACAGACCAGTTAAACGAAATTGCATTTTTGTGGCTTCGCTTCAAGGTCGTATTGAATGCTCGAATGAGCCAATGGGTGGTTTTTTTTATGACAGAAGGTTGTGGGACTTCGGGGGTAGTTCACTGTTGAACAGATGCCTGCCTGCTAGGGTGGGACGAGGAGCGTACGGGGAGGTTTTGTTTGTTTTAGATATTTTTAATAGACCTTCCAACACCTAGAAACTGGAGCCTTTTGCCCCGAACCTCAGCCTGATGAGAGGTTGTTGTGCGAAATACCCTAGTTGGGCGTCACGCGGAATCGGCAACACACAATAGATGGGACCGGATTCGCGAGGCGACGCAGAGGCTTTCATGCGAAAAGCCACTGGTTGGGCCAGATTGGATGGACCACATCCGGTGGGGTGGTCGGATGAAGAAACAACAAAATTGTCCCCTAAACGCGAGCGGTGGTTCGGTTCGGGTGCTTGCACAGCATTTTTTGGAAGGCCACCTAATATGGTGAATGTGCTGTCCCATGTTCTGTGTGTGCCTTAGCCCCCACACCGCGTGGAAAAGCCCCACGAACAGGTTGTTGCCCAATGCGGTGGACAATTGATTTAAAATTAAAATTCGGCGACTATTTGATCTCCCTCGTCCAACATGGCAGGCGAAAATGACCAAATTTCGGTGGAACAGGGAAGGACGGTGCAGTTGTGTGCCATGTAAATTGCAGCGTCATTGGTAGATCCACGTCGAGGTGTGTGCAATTTTGGGCGGTTATTGGCCTTCTCGAGTATGTGATTGGTGATGGCTCGTTTTTGTTTATGGATCGCTGAATGCTTTGTGGGCACATGACGTCGTTTTTGTCTAGAAATAGCTTCAATTGAATGTCCATGCTAGATGTGTATGTATGTAAGCGTTTTTTTAACTTCTGAGACTAATTTGCTTGGCCTTGTTTCCGGTTTTTCGCCTCGCTCTCTGGAGCGATACAGTCACTATAGAGCAATGGTGGTATCGACAATGTTTATCTACTTCCGCCGCTTGCTGCGACTGCGATGTAGCCGAGATCGCCAGAAGAAAACATTAGTCCGATAAACGGGTTGGAATTATGTTTGAGGTCGTATTTGACAAGAAAGCTAAACTCTTCTATAGCAACAAAACAATAGCGTACTTGATAAGCTAGTTCTTCTTCTTAATTAAAACAAAATGGCAGTTATAATAATAAATTACCGGATTGTCAATGCATCGCGAGGAAAAACGATTGAATGTTGTTTCAAATATTTTCCCAAGAATTATTAGCCGTTATTATCTGCTGGCATAAAATGCATTTGCTTTCAAGCAAAGCATCGGAAAATCTCTATCCTTGTAGCATATTTTCGATAGCTGGTCCGGTTGCGTGTCATAGGTGGTAACAATGACGACATCAAGCCCGATTGTTATTTCGGTTTATAGTAAGTTAATGTTATCGCCAAGCCTCCATAGCGAAACACTGGATGAGTGTGTAGAGGCTGACTGGTTTGTGGGTGTATTCGCGTGCTGTTATCTCGTACGTACACTGATTTTATGCTAAGTTTCCCAAGTTGCTGAGGAAAGTTGATAGCACCAGCAGCGTACAACTGGCCGCTGTTATTCGGCTTTTTTCGGTTATCAGTCGCCTCCACGTACACGAACATACAGAGTGTGTGCAGCATTGGCAGCCAATGGAATAGCGAATCGTCAGCTTGTATTGCAATTGGACGCAAACAAGGCTTACGTGGCTATTTGCTATGCCTCGGTGGTGCTTACTGTGTGTCGACGAATGTCCGTACCACTTGTAGAGCGACCAATATACCTTTGCTGTTGCTGCACTTCTATGCCAGCTGAAACAACCTACGGGGCTAATGACTGACTATGTGTAGAGTACCTTAACATACAGAGTAGATTGCTTAAACAGAGAGAGAGAGAGAGAGAGAAGGAGCCAGAGAAGTGCACACATTTCTCCTTTCGACGAAATAGAACGAGATGATATGGCGTATACTGTAATGAAGACACATTTAGTAGCGACGTGTCACTGACGAGAGAAGGCATCATCTTCTGCTGTTCGATTGACTTTGGTTTTGATAATTATTGCTGCTCTTCGACTGGAGCATGTAGTGTTCTATTAAGCTTGCAAAAATCAACAAAACACACTTTGCTAAATGCAGTCGACAAAACTTTCGCCCAGTGGTAAAAAAATTGAAATAGTGTTTGAGGTATTTTGATAACAAATTAGTTTGTTCTCGACATAACCTATGTCCAAGGGAAAATTAGTAAAGAGTACATCGTTTAACTTTTCGTTGCAGATAAATGGCACAACGGCACCATTTTTCAGTCCGATCGCCGCCAGTTTCCCAGCGGGACCTGGTGCCGGAGCACCGCAAATGTACCCACCGCAGCTGATTGGAGCAAACGGTGGAAATGCCGGTGGAACGGCTACGGGAGCTGGAGTTGCTGGCAACCACGGTCTGCACACTCCACAGGGCAACGTCACACATTCACCATCGCCTCCACACAGCAACACCAGCTACCATAAAGATGAACGGGCCCAGCGGCAGTATTCTAAGCTGCATCGAAAGCTCGACCAAAAGCAGCGGGAATTAAGTGAGTATCGTAGGTCCACGTGGGCACAACCCTTAATGGCACTAATTTAATTAATATTTCTCGCATTCAGACGCATCTGCAACGACGCCGATCAATTCGCCCAGAAAACATGCCGAGCTGAACGGGAGCGGTGGAGGCGCCAGGAAATCTCACACTCCCCATCATCTGCTGCCTAATCATATGAATCATCGCAATGGTACAGCTGCCGTCAATATTACTGCACCGTTGACTACTTCCGAGGAGGAAACGTCTAGTGCTCCGGACGAAGAGGACGACAACACCCAGTCGATCATTGTGGATCATCTGAGTTCTGTGCCGTCACCGCAAGTGACTGAAATTACTCCACGAACGGCTCTGCTTCAGTGGTCGCCACCAACTTCGACGGCTGCACAGGTGCCCGTGGTACCTACAGGAACTGTTCCTGGTGTTGCTCCAGCATCCATTCCTGTGGAGCCACTTCCCTTCAACGTGCAAGATTTGCGCTACGAGGTGCTATTGAGCGACCATGGCAAGGAGAACAAGTACAAGAGCATTTTCAAGGGCTCGTCGTTGTCGTGCAAGGTGCAGGACTTGCGACCAGGCCAAGAGTATACGGTACGGTTGCAGGTGTACTTGGATCAGTTGCACGGTTCACCCACAGAGCCAACCGTGTTCATCACACCTGGTTGCGAGCCGGACGTTCCTGCTCCGCCCAAACTTCTCGCTCGTACCAAGAACTCGTTGCAGCTGCGCTGGAATGCTCCTGCCGACAATGGATCGCACATCTTGCACTACATTCTAGAGTGTGATAATGGCAAGGGCAACAGTTTGATGCAACAGCAGCAGCACCAGCAATTGAGTGGGTACGAGTTCAGTGAGGTGTGCAAGACGAAGGGAAAGCAATTTCAAGTCAATAAGCTGCAACCATCGACGTACTACGTATTCCGGTTGTCGGCGGTGAATGAGTATGGTCGCGGTGGCTTTTCTGATCTGGTAAAGTACAGCACTGTCGGTAACGCACCAGCACAGCCCGCTCCGCCAACACTGAGACAGGCGACAGCTACCACGCTGAAGCTGGCTTGGCAACGTCGGTCGTCATGCGAAGAATATACTCTCCAAATGAACGACGACCAGGGTTATGGCTACAGGAACGTATACAATGGCATGGATACGCTGTACGAGTGCATGGGGTTGAGGCGAGCTTCTACATTCCAATTTAGATTAAGAGCCGAAAACGACAACGGAAGGGGACCGTGGAGCGAGGAAGTTGTCTTTCGAACTCTACCAACGTGCCCGGGCCGACCGGCCAAGCCACAGGTTAAGGGCAAGGTGCATTCAAACGGCTTCAAAGTGAAATGGGATCCCCCGCACGATACCGGAGGAGCCGAAATCGCTCTGTACCATCTGGAGATCAGCTCCGGGGCACTTTACGAACGGGTTTATAGTGGTAAAGAGTCTGAGGCGACTATCGAGCGACTGAATCCCGGCACGGCGTACCAGATCCGTGTCCTGTGCGAGGGTCCTGGGGGAATTAGTGCATTTTCGGAACCGTGCCTGGTGACTACGGAACCGGTTACACCCGGGTTACCGCAGAAGCCTTTCTGCAAGTCTCCTCCAACTCCGTATGCGGCCTGTCTGGCCTGGGAAAAGCCAGATTATAACGGAGGCTCTCCCATACTCGAGTACGAGATGGAAATGGAAACGGTCGGCACGAAGGTTCGCAGCACGGTGTACCGAGGTAAGGATATGTTTTGTGTCGCGAAAGATTTGCTGCCAGGTGAGCAGTATACGGTGCAGGTGCGGGCTTACAACCGCATCGGTGCAGGCCCATGGTCAGAAGAGTTTACATTCAGTGCCGGAGCAGCTCCACCAGAATCGCCGCGCGATCTGTCGATCGTCCTGAAGTCTCCAACGCAATTAACTGTGGTGTGGGCAGAGCCTCACAGCAACGGATCAGCGATAAGCGAATATATTCTTCAATCCAGTGCCGATTCTAACGTGATGCCGTCAATCGAAGATCAGACCAACGGTGGTAATGATGCTAACGGCACCAACAACTACCAAACGGTGTACCGAGGTGCGCAACGTTCTGCTGACGTGCGCAATCTTCATCCGTATTCACGCTATCATTTCCGAGTGTGCGCGCTGAATGCGGCCGGTTGTTCCCGGTACTCGTTGACGATTGCACAGCAGATGCCGGCGGCGGCACCAAACGCACCCACCGTCGGTGGGCAGAAGATCACGGCCAAGAGCATACTTATTAGCTGGCAAACACCGCACGACAACGGCTCCCCAGTGACGCATTACAACATCGAGTGTGGCGATCGCTTGATCACGACGGACGCTCACAGTGCCAGCGCTGCAGCCATTGCAGCTAACTCGCCGGAGCACTCTGCTGCCGGTTACAATGATGAATACGATGACGAGTACGAGGATGAGGAGGAGGAAGAAGCTTCCATCGGTAGTGCTGCCTCGACAGACGCGGAGGATGAGCCCACAGCGGTTTCATCGGCTGCAGCGAGTTTAATAGATAGCAAACTAGGCAAATTGTCCTCCTCTCAGGTGGCTAATGGAAGTCCAGCGCATTCCACCAAGAGTGGCAACAAGGTCCACAACACGCTAAATTCTACGACGGGTGGTCGCACGAGTAGCAGTAACATGCTGTTGATCAGCGATCTGCACCCAGAAACGGCTTACCGGCTAAGGATACAGGCAGTGAACAGCATTGGCACTGGGCCCTTCTCGAGCTACATCAAATTTACGACGTCCCCTCTGCCGCCTAAGCCGCCCAAGCTGGAGTGCGCTCAGACTGGTTACGCACATCTGAAACTGCGCTGGGGAGAAGGTAAGAACCTAGACTTGGCGCGTTACTTCGTAGAGAAGGAAAACAAACGTACGCGCGAGTTCCAAAACGTGTACACGGGCACGCGTAACACATGCAAGGTGATAAATCTAATCGAGCAGACCAGTTACACCTTCCGGATATGCGTGGAGACGCGGCACGCAGGCAAAGGCGATTTCTCGGATGGTTACAGCTTCACGACAGCGGTAGCAGTACCGAACAGCATCAAGGCACCGCGCGTTTGTGCCGACTCGACTTCCGCCTTGGTCTCCTCCAATGGTAATGCTGGAGTGTGGGATCCCAATCGTAGCGGATCGCTCACAGTCGAATGGCAGACGAGTCGAAATAATCCATTCACCGACTCAATTGAATACATTCTGCAGATGGCCAAAGCTAAGGACCAAGAATTTCAACAGGTATGTATACCGGAACCCGGTGCTGTCATGTGATAGAAATTACTTTTAATACTGTACATGCTTTCAGGCCTATCGTGGACCCGAGACGCGTTTTACGGTCCTTAACTTGCAGCATGGCATAACCTACACGTTCAAGGTGTGTCCAGTGCGTGTTCGC
Source organism: Anopheles nili (assembly GCF_943737925.1). Taxonomy (NCBI): domain Eukaryota; kingdom Metazoa; phylum Arthropoda; class Insecta; order Diptera; family Culicidae; genus Anopheles; species Anopheles nili. Next base: position 1,313,081 of record NC_071292.1, read on the forward strand.
CCGAATGGGGAACATGTATGCGGCTCATTTTCCCCGGTGCTGCATCATCATTTGTCGGCCAATGTACCCAGGTCAAGTGCACATGTTGGTCGCAATGGACACGGCACGGATGACGTTGATGGACGAACTCTGTTCCAAGGCAATGTGGTCAACAGTCGAGGCGAACTAGTGCTAACCAAATCGTCGGTTGGCGCTGGTATGCTCATGACGGGCAACAACGGATATGGTCCAGACTCCAGCGGACATCTTCATGGTGCACGGGGCGACACCGTTGCATCTTCAACTCTGCAGCAGCTGCAACAGTTCTTTGAGCCCGACTCGAGCAAAGCGGTTGTGTGCGTGTTTGCGTTCTTCCTATTGTCCATAATTGTTGCCGCTTTCCTCAAATAATTTCCCTATCCGTCGTGAATGTCACCTCACAAATGTTTTGTGTTGTCCTACATACATGTTATGTCCGTCTGGGATGTCTTGTCTCATGTCGCAACGTAGGTAACTGAAACAACAATTGCTTACACATACAATAGAAGCAATCTGTCGATTGAAATGTGCGAAATTTATACCTTTGGGAAAATGCTAAATGCGATGGTATATATGAATTAAAAATATTAATATAAAAATCAACAAAAACATAAACAAAAAAAATCATGTGATGTACGCACTAACCTATACTTCACGCAATTATACTATTCATTCAGAACAAATGTATGTTGTAAACAAATATATGCAGAAGACAATGCAAAGCATCGAAATCGAACGAAATTCAAACAATCCAGTACGAAACCACCAACCAACAAATTAAATAATTCACAATTACCTACCACCCTTCCACTACCAGTGGAAATATCCGCTATAAAATTCTATGAAAGCTATATCTACCGAACTAATACTTTGTCGCGCCACATTCTCAAAAAGAAAGCAGAGCCCACAACACGGAGTTAAGCACGTTATCATTATAATGTAATCTATCTATTGTCATTTATCATTAACGAATGTGCAAACCATTATATTGTGCAAGCAAAATGCATACATTCGTGTAGCTCCCGATCGTATGGATTGCTTCAAACCAATGAGTTAGCATACAACCAACAACGATGATGGCATGAATGCGGGAATGTGATTGAAATTTCCTATTTTCGGTATTGAGAAAAATAGCTAATCGGTGAAGAACCAGCGAAACCACAGCACGTAATCGTTATGCAAATATAAGTTACTGTTGCTGTTTATGCCATATGCGATTATTTCGAGGAATTACTATGTGGTTGCTTGTTTCGGGTCCATCAACAACGAGGAAAATCGGGTTTAGAATTATTTACGCTTGGAGGGTGCGAGCTGCATAGTCTTGGAGTGTTGTTCCAAACAGGCAGTTTTCCGTTAACTTTACTGCTGCCTTTTGCATCCAATCAGACATTCTACTAGGCATTCTGCTGTGCGCAGAGCGCAGTCATTGAAAACTAGAGAACATAAATAAGTATTATTAATGGTAAACCCATAGTAAACTGCATAGCAGAGGGGACGGGTGGGCAGCAAAAGCAACCGATCGTTCGAAGAATGCCAACAGCACCACCCTGCAATTATCTTGTAATCCATAATCTCTCCCAGATGTATAGTTTATAAGTATATAACAATCGAAGAATGGTTAACGCGGTACGAATCGCCTCGCTACAGCTTCAAATTAGAGAATTTTCAGCAGAAAATGAGGATATCGCAAAATGCTAGCAACAGCAAAAGATTTTATTTTATACTGAACGAACAAACGAAGAACGATCGAAAGAGCAAAACAAGATTATGCATCCTTTACCAGTATCAGCATTTTAACCAAATGACGTAGCCTCAGCATAAATGTTACTACAACTACCCTCCTCCTTCTCCCCAAGTCCGTGGAAAAAGGGACTTAGATCAAATTTCGGGCCCGGCACCGTAACGAAGGCATTCCATGAACTTTGTGTATTTGTATGGGGTGGAATCGATTGATTTTTTCTTTGCTGATTTATCGCCATTGAATTCTTTATACATAGTGTACTAGTAGTCAAAGAACATTATCGAAGTATTGCATCGCGAAAAATTGTTGGTTCGATAGTTGCATCGAGGAGTGTAATTGCATCGGTAATGCATCGGTTTAATTGTAACAAGATATTCAGCTCAGAACAGCTTCTGGAGAGAATCTGCAAGATAATGTGTACTTAAGCTGATATTTTCTCTTTTTCGAGTGTTTTTAACCTCTGATCTGTACAGCTTTTCTGCATTCCATTTCGCCATCTGTTTTGTTGCTCGCTGGGTCTTTTTGATCGAGGATCCTCTTGTATAACACAAAACATTTTATTTTTGCGTTGTGCTACTGTCAGGGGAAATCAGATATTCACGGAATAATACGAATTAAAAAATTACATTGATTAAAACTAGAAATACCGCGGGTAGCGTCTTCCTTAGAATGGCATCGATATGAGATATTTCCTCTTGGTGTATGGAACACCCAACTATCTTTTATTGGCCTGAAAAAGACGGGGAAAGGAGGTGTTTGGGTAGGACACAACAAAAATTATAACTCGGTGCGATCATTTTTGATTTATGAAAAACTAACACGCATTTTTAGCGTAAATCTTATAGTTCGAAATGTGCAATTTTATTTAAATTAATGTCGTAGCCAATTTCCGTTTCTGGTAACAGTAGACGTCAGAGTTTTTTGCAAAGTTCTGTTTTGTTACTACATTTTGTGTTGTTTAGGTTTAGAATTTTGACACTGAAGCGGGTTTTATTTCTTTGATTCCACACTCAAATGGTGCATTTTATATGAGGTAAATAATTCACAATAACAAGATAGTGCTACAATAGAAAAAATGCGACCTGAGAAGGCTGATTGATTGTCATGGTGAATTGGTATGGACTGCTGGTAAACTCGATTTCGTAACACACAGTGCAGTTATCCTTTGTTGGTATTATAACTAGGGAGTATAAGGAAGAATGCAAGAGTAAATTTAAGTTATAACCAATCAAAGATGAAGAAGAATTTAGGAATGAAAGGCTTTAACTATTGGAATTAAATGAACACAAATCAAGCAGCATGATGTTTAGCCGGAAAGGCAACAGACAAGAATGAAGCTCGCATTTCACTATCTTACGCATAAACGTACCAACTTTAATACGGTGATTTAAAAACACACGTATATTAAAAATGAAACTCAACTCAACAATGCCAGAACAGCAAAATGTACTCGACACAAATGATAGTACTAATGATTGTAATAACTTACCAATTGTGAGTTAACAGAAGCAAATATGAAGTAATCACATTCTATCTGCAGGCCAAGCAAAACATGTGTGTAGCAACCGTTAAACGAAGTTTGAAACTCAAAACTAATCACATTATCTAATACGGCGCTTACATGTGTGGAAAAAATAGAAAGTCAACAAAAAAAAAGATAAAAATGTGCTATTAATACTGTAAAACATGTTTTGTTTCGGTCATAAATTTGTTAAAAATGTAATGTAAATATAGAAAGGGTTGAGTATGATTTTATGAAATTGTTTCTGCGAAACGAGCACAGCTACAGGTAAAGCTGATGGATAGATAGAGGCATGGAAAATGAGCAAAATCTAAAACCGAGATAGAAAAAGGTACAAAGGCGCGTTGAAAACACTATAAACATTGCCTAGGTTTCTACTTATGCTGGATCCAGTTAAAGATAATAGATGAAGTATAAATAATATAAACAATTTACAAACAACTGACTGGCTGGAAAAGGGCTTATATAGTCATCTGAACTGAATTCAACAGATCTAAATGAACAACGCAAATAGGAAGCGTAGGTATTAAATGAATTGATTGTAGCATTGCTTGTTGATTGGACTTGGAAGAAGCAGGAGTCTGTTTTGTTGACGTTGGTTGAGCATGACTGTTGGTTGAGGCGACAACCATTTGTAGTTCGGGGGAGTATGGGATTATTTTCAAATTGTTAGTGAGTAGGAAAAGTGATGGGGTGAAGCTAGATGAAGAATGCAAATCCAATACACGAATGTATGGCAAAGGAAGTACGATTATCTAAACGAAACAAACTAGTACAGAACAGAATATGAAACTGAGTATGGAACGCTAATTTTTATATGAATATTTTATCTCAATTTTAGACGTATCAACTATCAATTGGATTCTGAGTTGTTTTTGTACTATTTTAACTATTTAACTTTTTACTCAACATTAGAGGAACTAAACAGAAAATGCACGCTTTTCATGAGTAATCAAAGATCTTGGTACCGCGAAGCAAAACGAACGTAGGCAATATGGTATGGGAAATTAGGGAACTTTAATTGAATGACTGTAACATTTATGCCAGAAAACATGAACGAATGAAAGCTAACCCAATGATGGATGGGTGGGGGATTGTACAAAGTGAAATTTGTTTGTTTCCGAGACATTGTGAATGTCAGTGCATCTCCTAGGGAGCAGCTGCTGCAAGGAAAAGCAAATACAGAACAAGGACCGCTAGTGAAGAAAACCGTCGGATAGGATAGGATTAGGCAGAAAATGGGCTTTGAGCAAGAACATACAAAACAACCGTGTTTGCTTTTGCTATAGGTAAACTAAAATTCAATAAAAATCGACCTGTACTACGAGCGCATGTAATGGTGTAATGTATAACAATTACTATGTGAAAAAACATAAGAATAAAGTACCAGATAAACAATATAGAAAAATAAATGCAACACACAACCCATTCAAAAACAATGTGAACATAAATTAAGGGGAAGTGAAAAAAAAACGATGAAAATACAAAAATATGATGTATGTTGAAAGTGGACACTAAGTATATATATACATATAAATGAAAAACGAAACAAACAAAATTATCTTAATATAGATATATATATATATATATATATATATATATATATATATATATATATATATATATATATATATATATATATATATATATATATATATACAAGTGCATACATAATAAAACAAAATTATTTAATTTAACAGAAATATATTTTATGTAAAAAATTCTAACAGACTGTGTATTAGGATCACAATTTTTGGACACCAATGTGAACAATTTTCAACATCGAAAGTAAGAAACGTTTCTTCTCGATGAGTTAGCTTAGTCTAATGGCTTAGCGTCAGTGCATTTTGTATTTGCAAACTGCATTAGGAATCATGCTCGCGGTCCTAAAAATAAACTGTTCCGCTGCAGTTGTACTTTTTTTTGGCATGACATTTGCTATCGCCCTATGCATGCCTTGATCGAAAAGCTGACGGTTAAGTAAGCGTGGCGTTTTTCTCCGAGAGCAAATTGGCACGTTTCATTAACCACTCAACAGTACCGAGACACCACTGTACAGAGTGTACCTTAGTCCTACCGGAGTTCCATTTTGCAAAGGAATAAGGTAAGGAACATTGCTAGAGTTGGCCCAATTTCTTAGCCTGGACATGCATTCAGCTGTATGAAAACCAAATTAATCATAGACAGGCATCGTACGCAGTGCTTGCTACTTGTGCTTATTGGCAGTGAAATCATATTATGTATGAAGTGAACTTTTACAGTTTTCGTTAGATTGCATAATTATGCAGTGTTTCGTGATTAATCCTGTGGAGTGTCTTGGAGTAACCGTGTTTTATATCTTCCATTGCAGAAGATCGAGAATAAACAATGGGCCATCATCCTGAGCCACCGGTGATGATTTCGGACAAATTGCCCGAATCGTTGCGTAAGAAGATGGTAACTTTCCAGGCGAAAAACGAACTCCCTGTGTTCCTGAAAGGAGGACCCGCCGACAAAGCCCTCTTTGGTGTCACCGTGGCACTGTGCGGTGTTGGTATCCTCGGAATTTTAAAGATGGTATACGAAATGGGATTTGCAAAGAAGAAAGAGTAAAGCTTTTCCTTCGAAATTATAGTTTGAAAGAGGAGCAAATTCTGAACAGCGCATATATAACATAAAATTTGCGTTTTATTCCAAAATGAACAGAACAATAGTTCCAGCTCAAAGGCAATGGAAAGAAAGTCCACGGTTGCTTAGCCACAAAATCGATGACCGGCTCTGGCGATCGACACATTTTCGTTCCTCCTATTGCCTATAATTTCCAGCCTTACGTCAAGTTTTTCCATTTTTGCAGCGGAACTGAGTCACCCTAGTTTACTTTTCCACATTGCTCGAATGCAGCTTCTCGATGGAAAATGATAGTTGCTCCAATTTTTGCACCAATTTTTTCATGTTACTTTGGGCTTGCAGTTCGTTGTCCGAATTAGCGCTGCTGTCGGCGCAGGTAAATGCTTCAGTGCCAAGGTCAAAGTGTAACTTAGCCAAACTTTCCTGCTGCTCGCGGATGCTAGTCATTTGTTCCATCGTACAACCAGATCCTAAAATGACCCTCCGTAGAGGGAGTAGATGGTAGTATTTTGTTACGCGTTACATTGTTGGTGTCATTTTTACCAAAAGCCTTCAGTTTGCCGGAATGGAAGTCTTCCAACAGCCCTAGTAAGGCTCGTTCCATGTGCCGCACATCCGGAACCTCTGATAAGAAAGAATGGTGTTTTAGTGGACGGGAAGAGAAATTGTGCGTTTTTGTATTGAGCGTAATCGAGCTTCCGGAGGTGGACGACATGGGATTGACACTAGGAATTCGCAATTTTCCACCACTGCCACCGCCAGCCCCGCCACCAAGGCTGCTCGCTGAGGGCAGTGAATCGGGCGGTTTCGGGGACTGATATTGCTGCAGCGGTGATTGCTGTTGCCGGGAATTGCTGCTGTTGGAGACGGCCACTGTTGATCCGCCGGGGAGATTACTACTTGAGCTGGAGGTAATAGTTACAGTGGCAGTGGCAGTAGAGGTGGTGGTGGTAATGCCATCAGAAGGGGTGTGCTCTACCGTAATAATGCCATTTGTACGGACAGGACAGGTTTATCAAACCAAAACGATGATTATGAAATAAAATATAAAAAATAAAAAAAAAACAAAAGAGAATACAAAACATAAGCCATGTCATACCAAATAAAGGCATACTAAAATAAGCATAACAATAAACCAAAAACGGAATGATTCAGTAAGGATTATGAGGCATGGGTAATGGGCGTTACTAATGCGGTTTTCAACAGGCTTCAAATTTTAACAAGTTATTTGTGAAAAATGCTTGCTTATCAAATGAAAGCAGAGATGTAGGTACCTCGTTGAACTTTTTTAGCCTTAGATTTTGTATCCTGCGTTTTCCGTTCATTGACGTAGTTGACTTTGGTCGGCAATGTTGCATCGTTCGAAATTCCTTTTCCTAATGAGTAATTAGTGGAGTTTTGACTTCGGCTTGTTTCACCGCTGGAAAACAACTGCAACGACAACCCGGAAGAGAAATGTATCATTCCATAAGATGTACGTCAGACGCTACTGGTGCGCGATAAGAATGAGGGATGACTCACCTTATTGCTTAGGACGGGCGAGATGGGGGTTTGTACGGATTTAGCCTGTCCGCTGGAGGACAAGTTGGTGATGGTGTTTTGGTCATCTTCCTCGTCATTAGACACCAACTTCTGGCGCTCCACAGCTGCATCGTCACACTCCATCTTGGACTGGAAAGCCCTCCTAGCTCTAGCCTTAGTCCTAATCGACGTCGTTGTGGCTCTCTTGTGGAAGAACACTGGACCGTTGGTTCACACGTACACACACTATGCACTTATTCTAGCTTTGCATTCTCACTCGTAGATGCGTACCAAATATCTGCGATTCAAACTAACGCTTTTAGTTCTACCACCCCATTTGGTCAAACACAATGCACTCTTTTGGTGTCCAAGAATTTTGTTGTTATTTCTAATCCTCCATTTATTTACCATCAAACTGCTGTCAAACTGCCTGGGTCCTATCCGTGTTGCCAGAGTAATCGCAATAAGATCTATCCGAATAAAAATCATCAATTTGTTGGTTCAAATGAATTACTTAACATGTTTATTTTCCGTACAATAAAATTGAAAACTTTAATTACTTTGGCTTTTAGCCACACGAACGAAACGGCTATTGATATATTCGCATACTGATCGTAAACAAATAAGCCATTTAAGTCAAATCGCATTTGTAATCTCTGGCGCACCATACATCTAATGGATATCACACTTGCAAATTGCATTTGTTGCCTGGTAGATCTGTCCCTCAATTTCAGACTGGCAACGTGCTGGATACGGAGCTTCGGAACATACTGCCGAAGAACTTTACTCCACTCATGCCTCCCGGAATTGCAGCCAGAATCATCCACAGCAACGTAATAATCTGAGCGACGGCAAAGAGCACAGTCAAAGCGGTACTTTGTGCGACCATGGCAAAGTAGAGAGTCGCCGTGAGGCAGCACGTGTAGCTGATGGACATTGCTACTCGTTCCCGGGAGAACATCTGGCGGAACATTGCTCCAAACCCGCTTAAAAACGAAAAACTAGCAGGAGAAATAACGTAAGAGCAGAGTTGTAGTGGGGTCACTCGGCTTAGCCATACATGTTGAATTACCTCATGATGAAAAATACGCTGCCCAGCGTGTATAACAGGGCAAATTTTCTCGCCTTCAAAATTAGCACAGGAATGTAAAAAGTGGATACTATCATGCAAAATATTCCGAGGCCCATGCAGGTCACGAAGCCTACTATTCGTTGAATTCGAGACTGAAACAGCATAAAATAAAGATTCAGTAGATTTGACTGAATGAATCGGTTCGTTGATTTGAGCTCACCAACTTTGGGCAACAAGTGTCCTGAGTATCCTTAAGCCAGCTGTTTGCCTCTGGTTCCTGGTTGCGACCAAAAAGCTTACCAACAAGCCCAGGAGTTGGAAGGACGGGCATTTTGGGCATCTCTAGTTTGAAACTTTTCTTTTGGTTTTCCTGCAACAGCAGATACTCGTCCAAGTCGCGCTTTAAGTCCGACATCCTGTGTTATTACTGCTGATTTTTAGGAAAACGGGAGCGATGTTTTCATTACACACGTATAAGGTTTTTGTTTTGACGTCAACAATATTCGCAACAATCAGCTGCATAGCACGAATACATCATCACACCGCAGTGCGCAAGTTTCTTGCAAAGGGAAAACATTCAGAAAAACTATGCCAAATGTATTGAAATATTGTTTTCCGTATTTGATTACTGTTAACACTTACATAAGGTGAATTTCGTATATTTGCAAAATTTTAATAGATGTAAAATATGTGTCTGCACGTGGTATAGTAATAGATATGGTAATATAAACGATTTTGTTATGGTGGATAGTTTGTTGTGATTATTTAATTTTTTCATGTACCATATTTTACGAAACTCAATATAAATAAGACAAGCCTGGCGATTAGTCGCTGGTAAAGATGGTTGGGTGAAAATTGTTGTGTAAAGTTGTATTGGATTGATTAATCGTGGCGCATATTTTGCCTTCCATTAACGTAAAGAAATTAACCGATTTGATTCGTCGAGAGCGACTAACAGTGGCGTTTTGGTTGGCACAAAGGACGGTTCGAGATAGCTTGTGGCTTACTTCCACGACCGCTATTTGGGTTTTCAATAAACACTTGTAATTTTTGAAACTCGTATAGAGCGATAGCGTAAGTAATAGTAAATCAAAGAAATGATTTTATGGGTCTATTCTCTTGTATTAAAATAATAGGTCATTCTGCTGGTTAATAAGTTCTGTGTAATTGTAAGAAATAGGGGCGGTTCAATCCATATCATTCATGGTCGGTAGTGTTGTATGGTTCTGTTTTGATTTTCCGTCTAACACATATGAGTCATTCGAATCAACACATTAAGCTTTTCTTTTGATCATTCGTTCCCACGTAGATGAAGTTCTTTGTGACCGCGCTCAATGCTATTTGGTGGACTACATTGCTATTATGTTTATTAACTAACTTTTTCCACATGCATAGGTAAACCTGCTAAAGAATGCCTCGTCTGAATGATGATGATGATGCGCGCCGACCGATCCTGCAACCGGACACGGACACCGACGAACCAACAGCAGTAAGCGGATCGCTGGCCCGTCTTGGCCGTCAGAGTGACGACGACGAGCTGAACGAACGGCTCACGGGATGCGGTGCCAGCGCATGTTGCAATCCGTCCTCGTTCCTCCACCGCTTCCAGGCCCTTATCTTGATGTGTCTGGTCGGCTTTGGTAAGTTAGGTGGCGTCGCAAATTTCCACGCCAATTGCTTCTGACCCGCTTCTGCAGCTGACTGGCGTGATTACGCTATGCATTTTTTTGCGCTACGCTTACGCCAGGTCTAGATAAGGGCCTGTCAAAGCAGCATCCGACGTGCATACGGAATGTATGCCGTTTTATGGGCTGCCTGAGAATCTCGTGCTGCTAGCAGTGGGTCATTTTATCAGGCAAACATAGGCGGCGCATGCCTCATCAACCTTTGCTCTCTTGTAGAACTGGTTCATTCATTGAATCACTGAGATTTGGTCTTCCACCGTAGGTTCGTACTTCTGTTATGATAATCCCGGCGCCCTGCAGGACACGTTTAAGTCGGATCTCGGTCTTACGACCACCCAGTTCGTGATGCTGTACTCCATCTACTCATGGCCCAATGTGATTCTCTGCTTCATTGGAGGATTTCTGATGGACCGCGTGTTTGGAATTCGGCTCGGCACGATCATCTACATGTTCATTCTGTTAATCGGTCAGCTGATTTTTGCGATGGGCGCTACTATCAACATGTTCTGGCTGATGATCGTCGGGCGCTTCATGTTTGGGTAGGACCAGGAGGCAATCCCGGTCTCCGCGTAAACTCGGTTGAAGGTTTTTACGATTTTATTTATGTTCTCCTTCGTTGATATGTTACAGCATCGGTGCGGAATCATTAGCCGTAGCGCAAAACAGCTATGCGGTACTATGGTTTAAGGGCAAGGAGCTGAATATGGTTTTTGGTTTGCAGTTGTCTTTTGCTCGAGTCGGTAGTACAGTCAACTTTCTCGTTATGGTCCCCATCTATAAGTACGTCAAGAGCTTGGGCTACCAGGGGCATATGTGCACTGGTGTGGTGCTGCTGCTCGCCACGCTCACATGCGTGATGTCGATGATTTGCGCTTTGATTCTTGGCTGGATGGATCGTCGGGCAGCGCGAATCCTGCGACGCAATGATGCTGCTCCTGGCGGTGAGGTAGCTAAGCTGTCAGATGTGCGTACGTTCAAGGTGTCCTTTTGGATGGTGACCGTGATTTGTGTGGCCTACTATGTGGCGATCTTTCCATTCATCGCGCTGGGAAAAGTGTTCTTTATGCGTAAATTCGACTATTCATCCGAAGACGCTAATACAGTCAACTCGATCGTGTACATCATAGCTGCTGTGGCCAGTCCTTTGTTTGGGTTGTTAGTCGATCGTACCGGACGCAACGTGCTTTGGGTGTTTCTGTCCATCCTCGTGACTATTGTGGCGCACGGCATGCTCGCATTTAGCTATCTGAACCCGTACATCGGCATGATTACAATGGGTCTGGCGTACTCCATGCTCGCTTCCAGTCTATGGCCACTTGTTGCGCTTATCGTGCCGGAATATCAGCTTGGAACAGCGTACGGAATGTGAGTATAAACAGTTGCCTTAACTTTTAGCACATCAATTCTGATGTTTCAATGATTACCTTTCAGATGTCAATCTGTGCAGAATCTTGGTCTTGCCGTGATTTCGATGATTTCGGGTATGATCGTTGACAAGGGTGGCTACTTCATGCTGGAAATGTTCTTCATCGGATGGCTCATTGGTAATTCATATTTCGGAAATTTTGTACAACATACGTACATTAATGTGTCTTGTTTGATTTTGTACAGTTTCTCTATTGGCCACAATCGTGATCTGGATGTATGATGCAAGCAACGATGGATTGTTGAACATGGGTCCGGCAGCTCGATCGCTGTATGCGAGCAAAACGTTAGCATTGAATCGATTGTACAGTGAACCGTGATTTATGTTTGAATTGTTTTGTCTTACAGCTTACATAACATGTCTGTGGAACCAGGAAGGTCGCAGAGTGAAACGGATAACCTGTTCGAACGAGAACATCGTGGAGCAGATCCCGAAGCAATACGTAATCGGTACGTAAATCGCGTGCTGGATGGCACACCAACCCAAAGCGATACGGAACCATTGGTTGAATGAGGACTAACAAATGGGGTTTTCGCGGATTCTGCTTTAAGATGAAAGTTATGCGATCATAGCTGTGGCAACAAGATACGGTAGAAGATCATTCCAATTTGCTGGAGGCTGTGTGTGTTTGTCTGCATGTTAATTCGTCTATGTGTATAAGGCTATTCTAATTGTTTTAGATGTATTTTACCATGATTATTTTAACATAACCGATGAAGGAATGGAGTGTTAGGAAAGGGTACACTAGGAACGGCCGAAGCGTATGCATTCTTGGTTGTATAATTGCTAAGAATGTTGAGCTTTAAGCAAATCGCAGAAGTAGATAATGGAAGGAAATAAGAAAAAGTCGATTGACCGGCCACGGGCATCAGAATTAAGCTTGAAAGTAGAAGATCGAAGTATTAATGGCTAGACGGAGAGATTGATCCAATCAATCCATCTCATTCTATTATCTATGGGCATACTTTATCGGATTGCTATCTTCCCTTTGTTAGTGAGTTATTACCACAAAGTGTGCCAACGTTGCCAAAAGATAGCTAAAACCTGGCAAAAAATATATACATATTCCAACCATATTGCAAGGGAAAATTTCGAATATAGATATTGATGTTATACAAATGTTTGAACGAGTTGCCGTCACAACGGGAAGCACAATAAAACACTGGTATCGTAGAATACTACGGAACGTGAAGCTACAATGCGAAATGCATCTATAAAAACATATCTCACCTAGGTCTGCTGGGGTTAACTGTGAACTAAATATCAATTCTTGCTATGGAAGCGAGCATTTACTACAAGGAAACAAATAAAATGTTATCATACACGAATATTAGTGATTGAAAAGTTTTCTTTCCAAATTGTTTATGATGAAACATGTTGCAGTTTTTTTCAACCACTTCGACAACTTCCAAATCGCTGAATTACCTGCATTAAGCTGAAAGAAATGATTGTCCGCCAAGAAGGAAGCCATAATGCCGACTCCGTAATTATCGACAGTTGACAAGAAACTCGCTAGATGTCGTCCGTAACGCGTGGTAACGCATGCTTAATTCAAGGCGCAAAACGGTTCAGTTTGTGAACTGCAGTGGTAGATGAATTTAAATTTGTTTTTTATTGTAAATAATCTTATTGTGTAAGATTATTTACAATAAAACTAATGAAACTAATAAATATGTTTTCACAAAAAGTGCTCCAAGGATTGCATATAATAGTCCACTAGCTAATAAACATAATTTCCCGAAGCGAAACGGGTTTACTTAACTAGAAATGGCGCACATGTACGAGTGCTTCAAAGAATGCATCGTTAGCGCAATTTATAGTACGGCCGAATGGCCCATACACGAGTCAACTTCATTCAGTAACCTCATGAAACGTTATGATCGACATTTGGCATCTTTTTCTTGTTCCGCGTGGGCACACAAACGCACACGCTCAATGGAGGAAGAAATGCATCTCCCTCAGTGGACGGTTTCATTCATCAAACCGCATAGTTCCATCGCGGTACGCTGCCGAGGCGTCCACCAGAAACACTGCAACGATGCATCATGCTCGCGGGAGCGCAGTTTGTCATGTGCCCGACTTTGTCATGGTGATTTCAATCCTTATCCAAAAATAGCACGAACACGCATGGCAAGCAATCGCCCCGTGAATAAGTCGCACTTTGTTAGAATCTCTCCCGTTGTTCCATCAAAGGCACTTCCTTGTGGGATGACGACCGAGCGCACCGAGCGGCCGTACGCCCTTCGTGATGGTGACGGTGGGGCCGATGCGCGAAAAATGAATTCTATTATTAATCATTTCTTTTGGCGAAACTATGCGTCCCGGAACGGGCCGGAGAGCGCGCCTGGTGCTGATGCTGCCGCCGAGCTGCACGGCGGATTGGCAGAAAGGGTTTGATTCATTCAATCAGGAGCATTCAAACAGCTGAACGTGTGACGAAAATCGCCGCGAAAGGATGCTGCTGAAATCTATTTTTAATCGAATTAGAAACATTTATTTGACGCATATATGTTTGATCGTCGCTGACACGGGAAAGCGAGTGCAACAGCTATGCTGTAGAGAGGTGAGCTGAACTATTCTGCGTGCATACGAGTTCAATAAGTTTACATTATGCATTTCCTGACGCCGCTATTATCGGCGAGACGTTGGAAGGTCTTGTGAATCGAGTGGTTTTCCGAAAGAAAGGACAACTTTTTCATTTTGCACCGAACCCCTTCAACCACGCCGCTCTGATGGAAGGTTCGCTTTTTCATTAAAAATGCAATATTCTTGGATTTAGTGGCGTTTTGCTTCTCATTATTTTTCGCTCTACATATTCAATGCAACCGTAAGAGGCGATATGATTTTTTGCATCGCTTTATTCTTACTGTCGCCAGCACGCGGCATTGCATCACTTTCCGTTGGCGTGAAAAAAATCATCTTCACGTGCAATGTGCTCACGGATTAGAAGTGACGATAAGAAGCAACTGTTTGCACTGGAATTTCTTACTCTGCATTTTTCATCCACGAGGCGAGCCGGTGCGTTGAAATGGAAAACAAAAAAAAACCACTCCCTTCTCCATCGATCGCGTGTGATGCGTTCGGTGCTTTTAGCAGAGCTTAATCTTGCATGAGCCAGCAAGGATGAGCCTGGGTCACTGGGCGGATTCCTTTCCGTGCGCGTCAGCGCATTGCTTGCAGCTTGCGTGGGAACGTGCCGCATACGACGAACGAATGTGAACCTTTTCGTGGTACATGGAAGCCATGTCCTTGGTGCGGTCACTATCGCTGCACGCCGCTGAATAGCACCGCTCGATAAATAGAATTATTGCGAGCTTGGTGAAGCGTTTCGACTCAGCACACGTGTGTGATTGTGCTGCGGCTCCGGAAGCGTGGGTGGCCTCAAAAACCCACCCGAAGAAAGCTCCTATTTACGCGGCGCCCTCAAGGAGCGCTCGCCCGGGAGTTCCCATTCGAGGATGCACCGTATTGTCGATGGCAGCCACGTGAGGCGAAAGAACAACCAACCACGCCCAAAACATCTACATGCTCATGAGCTCGATCGTTGTCTCGTAGGGGCTGGCGGGAGTTTCCCAGCACTACCCGGGACCAGGCGCCCCCATCTGGAGCTGGCCTCAAGGAGAAAGAAGGGAAAATCAATAACATTTACTCCACCGACTCGCAGGATGCGTCGATGGCGAGGCGCTCGCAGCTGGCAACACTGCCGAGGGCACAGCCAACTAAGATGCACCGTGTTCCGTGTGAACAGAGCCAGAGGAGGCAAGTGCACCCTGCATGCTGGCCTGAGACAACATTGTCTAAACAAGGAGGTGGCGTTGGTACCTCCGTTTCGTCCTTCGCCTTCACATGAACGCCAGGGACGCCAGAAAAGGACGAGCAACAGGCGAGTGCGCACGGTGGCCGGTTCTTGGACTCGCATTGTACCGGTCCTCGAGTAGTACGGGGCTGCGGGAGGTGGAAAACCAACGGAAAACTGCCTTTTTCCCCGGAAATCAGGTGGCCATGGTGAGGCGAGCGGCGATGGAGTGTGTGTGTGTGTGTTTGGATGTGAGCGAAAGAAGGAGCTCGCACTACATCGAGAGTCAGAGCGACAGAGAGGGAGGGAGAGTTGGTGCACGGGTGCGAGCGAGACGGAACATCCAGAGAGGATGCGCTGGGAAACACGACAGGACACGGAATCGTTGATTATCGTGGCATTCATGCTGGAGCTCTCTCCAATACAAGCAACAACACAAAGCACGACTGAACACTGAATAAAAGGGAATTATTGATTTTGTGTTGCCCGCCACCCACACTCTCCACCTATCGCTCTCTCTATCTCTCTCCCCCCTCGAGAACACCCTCTCGCTCGCATTCTCTCTCTTTCTCTCTCTCTCTCTCTCTCTCTCTTGCTCTCTCAGCCGACTGTTGGTGCGCTGTTCGATTCCGGCAATGCGAGTCCTGGTCTCGGGCCCGGTTTCGGATTCGGTCTCGGTTTTGTGCATTCAGCAGCAACAGCAGCAGCATCAGCAGCAGCATCACAAGGGTCGACAGGGGGCAGAGAAGGGAGAGGGAGGGATGTTGGAACTGATGTTGGACGGCCTTCACCAACCGCGCGTTGCTCCTCGGCGGCAGCGAGATGATGTTTGGCGAGGATAAAAGGACCCGTCCTAGGCGGGGCGCGTGGTCTCGCGGGAGAGGTATCCTAGTGTGGAAAGAGGAGGGGGGGGGGGAGGTAGTGGGAGCTTCTTCCACGTCCCAGCATCCCTTGGTGGCCCTTGTATACACATTGAATTGTAATGAAAATAAACGGTCCGATGTTATTTCTCTTTCTCCTTTTTTCTTGAGCGAGCGCGCGCTCGTCCTGCAGAACTAGGATGCGGATCAGGACGACGACGATGCCGCCGCTGCCGACGAATAGGATCATCGAACGACCGGAATGGCCGGAGTCAAAGGCACCAGCGAGGGAGCAAGGGAGCGATGGAGAGACGCTGGTATTTATGGTACAGCGATGCCGTTGTGTACCGTGCCGTTGCGCCATCGGGACGAGTCCTGAACAAACGGAACTCTGCTCCCGGAGAAAGAAGCAGATTGTGTGCTGTTATCCTCGCTCGCTGTACTAGTTCGTGCGCGTGCGATAGGGAGGCCACGATGCAAGGATATGGGGTGAGAACGAGTAAGGGGAGAAAGGCTCCAGGAAAGCACCGCAGCTGATGAGGGGAAACGGAGAAAATAAGAATAGGAGAAAACACGGTACACAAAGCCGCACTCCACCCGATGCAGTGGGTGGTGGGTGGAGTGCGCTAGTAGACGATGTTAGTGCTAACGACGCACACAGAGGCACGCGCGGAAGGACGGCAGGACTCGCAGGACGAAGAGCTCTACAATGCATCTCGCAGGACGCTTCCTTTCCTGTGCTGGCTCGGCTTTGTCCACTCGCCCGTGTACGTGTGTGTATGTGTGTGTGTGTGTGTGTGTTGGAGGGAAAATGGGGGCGCTTTGGAAAGCTCGTTGTGGACCCTTGCAGCTGCACTGAGCTGTACGTTCGAAGGACTCGAAGGAAACGCGGTGGGATTCGTTTGGCAGGACGCCGAGCGGAAAGATAATGAACGTTTCCAGCGACAGCGCAGGACTGGGAAAGTGGCGACGATGGTGGTGGTGGTGAAAGCGAACAAGCAACGGGTTGGGGAAAGTTTACATGCAGCCGTTTGGAGAACTAATTTACAAAACGCCAATCGAAGCCGCTTTTCCGCGAGCTACCCTGATTTCTTCTAAGGGAGGAAATTTAGCATCGGATAGCAGGAATGAATATGTTTAAATGCGCCCACCACTCCGTGAGAAAGGAATCACATAAGCGAACATATTTTCTTCCGCCTTGTGTAGTTACGAAGGCTTGAATCGCTTTCGAGTGCAATCGATCGGAAGTAAAAGGGCATATAGCTAACGGATGCATCTGATGATGCACTATTGCATATGCATCTAGCACAGACAGCCGTTACAACGTCGGACATTCAGCGTCAGTTCCGTCACTATTGCACTTGAATTAATCGCTTCCAGCTCGAAAGGTGCAACAATGTGTCGGTAGGTTGTTTACTAACAATCAGCTCACGAGCGCCCTAAGCAGCTGGAAGCGTTCGAAGGGCTAATGGGCATGGGCTCTTATCGCGAGCAATCGCTACGGCGCGGTAACTCGACGACCGTTCGGCACACTTTTTAAACAATCACACCCAGTGCTGAAGGTCGCCCTTAGGATGAGCATTGTGTGTCTGTTGTCTCCGGCTGGAAAGGGTCAAGAAGGGCTAGCGGGTCATCGAGAGACGATGGAGGCGCCTAGCTCCTCGTACAAGAGGTGCATAAAAGCGATCCAGTGGGTTATCTCCACGTGATCGAACACCGTTGGAGGTACGAGTGCGTTAGGACGAGTGCGTGCCAGGATGCGTGCGTAGAGCCATGGCGTGAAGTGGTTTCAACAAGCGATTAGCAGGCGTGAAGGACTCTCGTTTTCAAGCCCACACTGAGAAGCGGAAAATTCCAATCCATTCGAGCCATTAGTCAAACGCGCGCCCCGACCAGCGGCGGCAGGAAATTAGGAACAGGTGTGGACAGGAGATATATTTAGATCGCGTTCCAATTAAAAATATCGCATTAATTCTTCCACTCTCGTGGCGAGCCGCTAGCACTCCGAACCGCCTTATCCTCTTAGATTGTATTCGGCCGCTGGTGTGGTATCCGCCTTGGTTGGGTCTCAGTTGCGTCACCGCCTCTCCTGGACCGCAGATGGACAGATCGGGTCTGTCGGCTAGATGGGACGCAAGATGAAGCGACGTGCCATCCGTGGTCCTGCGAAATGCGACACGGGTTTTTGCGCGATCCACCGCCAAGAGGGCAGATGAATGAATTTGCCAGCGAGTCTAGCTAGCCCGACATATTTAGATGCATGGAGCTACTGCTTGGCTTGGATCCTAGGGCCTAGTGTAAGGGTGAAGACGCATCTGTGACGGAGCATCGCTCTTCCTAAGCCACCGATCACCTATGGAGCACAGAAGTCGCTGAAAAGTGTCGCAATAGGACCGATTTCCCGACGTGCGTTCGCTCGATCTCAGCAAGATCAATCTGCTAACGCAACACGACGCCGCCGATCGGCCTCTAGGGGGATTAGCGCTACTTGGTGAAACCGTACAAAAGGCGAAAAGTGTCGCAGGCGTATGTTTGGTATGTTTCGTTGAAAAATTAGACGATCTGTACATCAAAACATTACATGTGCAGTTGGTGCGCGTCGTGCTCGGGCTCCGGTGCCGGTTGCGTCCCGATGCGCGTAGGTAATTAAATGACATTTCCGGTTCAAGCGGACTGTGAATTATGAATGGCGAATGGGCCGCCTGGTCGTCGGATGGACAAGGGATCGTGGAGTCGGTGTAGCGTGATTTCCCGTCGACGGGTGCGCTCTTTCAACGCAAGGACCTCGTGCTGGGAGTCGCTAGATCATCGAGGGCTAGATCAGAAAGGAAACGATCGGTGCGTTTCGACGGGTGCACTCGCGCGACTTCCTGGACTGCGATTATTGCACCGACGGGCGGCCATTCACACTGCATAAATTGCAATCAGTGCAGTTGGGATAATTAAAGCGTTTAGATATCATGCGGCGTGTCCGCTGCGATTAATCAAATTCTTTTTGCGTGTGCACGATCCCGGGGGCTCGTGAATGTGGGTCGGCGTAGAAGGGGACGCATACGACGGTGGAAATCCTGTGGCGAGGAAAATGATTGGCAAAATCCGTCCACACACGCACAAAGGGCTCTCTTGTTTTGATCTTTTAAAAAGGAGCATTTCTTTGATTGTCGCGCGTCTTCGCCCGTCACGAGCGAACGGTTTTCTGAGGATCTCCATTGCGCCCTTTTCGCCCTCGCGAAGGGACAGCTGAGTCAGCGGAACGGCGATGAGATTATTTATAATTCCGCTCCCCCACCTTCGGTCCCTTTTCTGCCGATGCTCATCGGTTTGCCATTCTTTCATCTGCTCATCACTAATTCCGGATCGTATGGAACGGAGCCAAAGGTTTCCCGGTTTTCTAATTAATTGTATCCTTTGCGGTGCGGAAAACCCCCTTACGGGTGGTGTGGAGGGGAGCAAGGGGAAGGGTCCGCTCAAGACTCGACGCCGACGCTTTTACTTCGCCACGCAAAACGATTACACAAAAGGAAAACAAACATCAAATAAAAGAAAATTCATGCATGCGAAAAACTTCCGTCTGCCGCGACGGCGTGGGTGAGCGGGGTGGTTTGGCCACGTTGTCAGCTCTTCTACTTTTTCCCCCCAGCCCTACCCCCCACCCCCCCTTGGGTTGCCATCCAGCTCCTCACTACCCTCACCGAGTGCTGAGGCTCCGGGCTAGGGGTTTTCGCACAATTTTCCTCGCAAGAAAATACACACGTCCTTCCTTCCCCGCCATATTCCTCTCGACACACCCTCTCCACCCTAAGCGGGGGCCCGAACTGACAACGGTACACATCGCAGCAACCCATATTTCGTGCCAGCCACGCCAGCGAAACCGACCGAAGTACTCCGAGCGGAAAACAAACACACTCACGCCACCGTGAACCTCTGCGCCAGGGGTGAAGGGTGCTAGAGAAGTGGGTGGTAACGAAGAGGAGGAGGTTCTCATCTCGCGTCTACAATACATTTTCCTTTGAAGCTCTTCTGCTGGTTCTCGGGCTACCCTCCGTCCGCTGGAACGGCTCCGTTCCATGGCCGACCCGGGGAGAGGCGGGGAAGCCCGGGTTCTCTTTCAGAATTGTTCCCCCCCCCCCCATCACTCGCTTGCCACTACACCGCCAGCACCGGGAAAAGCTTATTTCGTTCGTTTGTTGCTTATGTACAAGAAGGGTGTCTGTGTGTGGAAAGAAACACACTCCACCGAAAAACGGCTCCCGAGCGTGACAGATAAATCCGAGTGCTGGGGCCACTCCGTGGGAGTGAGTGAGACGGAGAAAGAGAAAGAGTGGGTGGGTTGGTAAGGCGAGAGCAAAGCGACGGAGTAATAGAGAGAGAGAGAGAGCGAGGGAGGGAAAATCAACAATACACAAAGCTCGCTCGCCGGTGCAACACCGAGCGGAGGTCCTGATGTCTCGGGACATCTTCGGTGTCCTGGACCGGCTCGCCAGGACACACTCTCGCCAGCACGCTCTCGCCTACAGGAAGACGGCACATTTTCTCTTCTCGGGGGTTGTGCGGGATTTTCCCTGCTTTTTCCTTTTTCCGAGATTCGGTGCGGAGAGGACACCGGCAAGGACCGTCACCTCCACCACTACACTGCATGCTCCGGCAAAAGGACTCGTTGTCAATGCTGGCACATGCTCGGTTTTTGTCATGGTGATGGCGCGAGACTCGACGATCCCGACAAAGAGAGCTTTTGTGCTGGGAGCCTTGCCGGGGGGAAGTGAACGGGACGGGGCCCAACCATCCACACTCCCTTGAACCACCCTGCCGAACCACAGGAACGAATCGAAAAAGGGAAAACCCGCCCTGCTTCGATGTGTGCGATGGGTTTGAATTGAGAGGATAATAATGAGAACAAAAACAGCAAGCATAAGCGGGCGGTTGGGCGAATGGGTCGGAAAAACCACGGACACTACCGACGGCGGGAAATCCCGGCGCGGGTGAGGGTTCGCAAAAGGATGTGGGCTAATGTAAGGATGTGTTCCGGTGGCCCGACGAGGCACCATGGGCAGGGTAGGAGTCCGAGTAGGATGGATGAAGGAGTTTTCTGGATGTATGAGCATAAGGTATTTGTACAGATGAATTATTTATCAACGATTTTTATTTGTTTTGGAATGTATTTGTGTTTAGACGAACACGAACCTCTTCGCGCCGGGTGCTTGAAGCAACCGTCTGTGGGTTGTATGTGTGCTCAGGCGCACATGCACGAGTGTGTGTCCTGGGAAAAGGGTTCCGACCGGGGACGAGGGCTAGAACAGCATCCGTGGAATCCCTCTCGCGTCGTCTCGTGATCCTGCTGGGGCAGAGAATATGAGATTAATAAAGTAGAAAGGATTCTACCGACCCGCGTGGGTGGTCGGGAAATACTGGAAGGGGAGGTCGGTATTAGTTTATGTGTTGCTGAGTTGTTTCTCGGAGCTCACGAGCGCGGTTGGCCTGGCAAAACCAACAATATTATTGGCGAAACCGGATCGACCCTGCTGAATGGGGCGTCCTTTTTTGGCCGCCCGTCCGAGAAGGGATTCATTAAGATAATTACTGAGCCGTGGGTGGAACAAGGGCGCGCTGTGTGGCCACTTAGGTTTCCCAATTTTCGATAATCCTGCGCATCCAGACGAGCCGCATCCTCCATCATCGATAGACCTTTTCTTGAAGAAGTCGCCACTTTTGTGCAACGTGTCTTGGCGCTATAAATATCGCTGCCTGAGCACGTTGGACTGTCATCGTGTCCTTCCTTAGGAGGAGTGATTGTTTCCGGTCGATTCCGGTTCCTCTAATGGGCGTCCACGGTTCATTCGGTTAGAGTCCGGCCGTGCTGAGTCCGGTCCTCATTTCCTTGGTGACGGCCCTTTTTTTCCCTCGGGCAAAGCCCGGATGCAACGACGACGAAGACGAAGACGAAGACGACGATGCAACACCGGGAAGCCCGGATGGCCGTGGATTAATAAATGGTCCGTTGGACGGTGCCAAGAAGCGAGTGAGCGATAAGGTCGTGCACGAATACGAGTGCATTGGCGCACGCCCAGGTGCATCGTGCATTGGCCATCAATCACCACAATGCTGCCGTGCGAGCGTGGCCCTTCGAAGGGTCCGATCTGATGTTTCCGATTGCTTGCTCAGCACGCAAGGACATTTCGCCGTGCCACGCTCGTAACGTTTTGTTTATTGCGCTTTGACGGGGTAATTATGACACCAAATAATAACTCACGCGCTCATTATATGCATGTCACGGCGAAACATCGTCGAAGAAAGCCATGAAAAAGGACAAACACACACCCAAACACACATACACACACTCACATATCGCCGAGCTGTTTCCATAAATCAGAGCAGGCGTCAGCGGTGTCGTCAGGACGGACTGGGTTTCGCATGCCGCGAAGACGATGTTCGATTCGGCGTGACGTGGTTACCTTGGGCGTGGGGAGATTGTTTATTGGCTCAACAAATTAGAAAATTGATAGTTTTATTTTAGCTCCCGGTCTCGCGTTTGTGTGCTGGGACTTCCGATAGGAGCTGGGTCAGGGAAATAGCGAAAAAAACTCCGACAGAACGGGGTGGGTTTTCCACTACAAAATGGCTTCGGGGAATGCGCTTATTTGATCATAAATTAAGCGAAGCATGCGTGCGCATTTACAACCCACCCAATGCACGCTGTAATGGGTGGCCGGTTCCGGTGAAGGCAGGTTCTCACAAAGGCGGATCGTAAAGCGGGCGTATTATTTTGGGACTCATTAAAACCGTCTACGCCAACCGGCACCCGGCGGAAGTGATAGAAACATCATTGTCTCCCCGTTCGGCAGCTTCCGGTTTGGATTTATCGTCGATCCGCTCGCGACGGAAGTCGGTTATAGAAAGTTCTTCATTGCCACTTGCCTCCCGAGCGGCCATTTCCACGCACGTCCAGGCAGATCGCTTGGATTCGGAAAAGCGGTCCATTGCCAAAGTCTGCGGAACCTGTTTATGGTTTTATGGACGCTCGCCGGACGTGCAGTTGGGTCGTTTGAGACGAATTATGTTGTTCTTTTCTCTCTGGGCGCGATCTATTTTTTTGTTCATATTATTTCGCGCTCCTTTCTTTCAGCGCCCTTGGGCGCACGACCGCGTATGAGCGTGTGCGCGCCCGCACAAGGGCGATAGCGTACGTGTGAGCGTTTTTTTGTTTAGTCCTCGCCACACGGAGGCGCTTTTGGTTCGCTTTTCATTCGCCATTCTTTTCGCGTCCCAACGAAAACAGCTCAATGGCGGGGCAACAAGGCGAAGAAGCGGCTTGCGCCATTGAATGGCGGAAAATCTTTCATCAGAATAAAGGAGAAAGAAGAAAAAAACTCACTCCCCGTGCGGCACCGGGAGCGGGCCAACGTTTCGCATGAATAGTCTGTTTTCTCAAAGGAAACAAAGCGGCCGGGAAAGAAAAGCGGCAGAGAAAAGCGCCGAACGGTAGTGCCGGGGAAATCGGGATGCACAGAAAAGAAAAGCAGTTTCATTAGATGGTATCGCGCCACCCCTCTACGCTTGCCACCACTCGTTTCCTCTCCCTGGTCTGGTGGGTGTATTGGGATGAAGTAAGCGATGATGACTCGGTGATGACGAAATCAGCTCGGCAGGATGTGTCCGCGAGACGAACCGTCAAAGACGGCTGGATACAAATGAGCTGAACGCGTTTCTTTTGTTTACGACGTGAAAAGTAAGCGCACATCAGCACGCTCATCAATGTCTGTGGGTATGAGTGTGGGTGTTCGACAATCGTAGGACACACAATTGTCGCCTAGGACGAGCCCACCGATGAGCTGACAAGCTGTTTGTTGTTTGGCCCCAGCCACAGAAGCTCATTTGAAGGCGATTAATGGCGACTTTGCGATGTTGTGGGAAGGTCTCGGGACGTGGAAAGATATGGGTTTGATCTCGATGTTGCCAGTTTCGTATATAAATGACGCTGTTTGATCACGGGCGAAGGAACAAGGCTTCCGACTGGGACTGTAGCGCGCATTTTCTTCTCTAATTAAATGCGCTTTGTAAGTGCACGAGGCAGGAGTTTCATAAAATGCAATTATTATGAGCGGTATTGCGGCGTAAATTACTCGTAATCGCTCGGCAAAAGCAAGCGAATGGCAAGCGAAAAGCATCAAAGCCCTTGTGGAGGGAAAATCTGCACGAGAAAGGCTTCCGCCGGTGGCTCGTCACCGCCAGATTGATGACGTTGTATGCACTTTTTAACGCAGCCTTTTTCCACCTGCAGCGACGCGACCTGTGCGCCCCTTTTCCCGTTCGAACTACTTCGCGATGGAAGCCACGATAAAAGCGTCCCTAACGACCTGTGCGACGCTAGGCTACGTGTGGGTGTGCTGGTTCTGCTGCCCTTTTTTTGCTCCTGCCGTCATGACGACTCCTGATGACGAACTCCTGGTGGGTGTCCGACATCGATCCGACACCAGGCGTGAGGCCACATCAAAACCACGGCCGTGACGCGGAAGTATTTATCGTAGCAGAACTAACTCCTTCTAATTATTTCCAACGGGCAAAATATTTTAATTACGCGAATAATTTCCTTTCACCCTCCTCTCTTTTTTCCGCTTGTGTCCGCTTCTGCTGTGGCCGGATCCGAAGTGTCATCTGTCACGTCGCCGGAGGATGGCGAAATGGCAAACCAACCCTTGGCGAAAAACGCTAAATTGTTCGAGTCTTCCGGTTCGGATGGGTTTGCTCTCGAGTGGTGTTTGCGGAAACCGCAACCAGTCTGGCAAGTTCTTCAGGTCCTCAGAAAGCGCGATAAACGTCGCTTCGGCAGCGCCATTGTGCTGCGTTTTGCTGAGCTGAAGTGCGTCGGTTGGGGATGAGATATAAATTAGAGCATGCTAATGGCTGTCGGGTGCGGTTTTCAAAACTATTTTCCTATCGCGGTGGGTTGATAATGAGCATTCAAACATCGAGAGCGTGAAAGAAACACACGAAAGATCGTCCATTCCTTCCCAGTTGATCGAGTTTTAGTCCTCACGAGAATCCTCCACGAATGATCCGACGTATCGCATCGGCGTAGGCAGTTTCCGCTCCCTAAATCACTGACGAGCAGCCGGTGCTTGTTGCGTGGCGTAAACGCACCATTGAGCTCGAAGTACCTCCAGGAAGCTTCAAAACGACCAAATTTACCAGCGAACCGAGCCGCACGCGAGTCTGGTGGATGCGTAACGCATGCACTACGCAACGGCGATGCACTGGTAGCTGACACGCAGGCGACGTGGGCCAAGGAATGTTGATTTGGCTCGTTATAAAGTGCCAAACTCGGGTGGCGTGAAGGAAAAACGGCCGGAAAAGCGGTCGAAGAGCTCTCCAGCATTCACCACCCACTGTCCACAGGCAGGCGGATTAGCGTTGTCAAACGAATTGGGTGGAAAAACCGCCCGTCGGAAGCATCCGTCCGTAAGGCGAATGGCGCGATGCGTCTTCAGTGGCGTTTAATAGCGGAAATAAATTTAAAACTCTTTCCCGCGCGATTCCCAGAGCGCAACGGCCGATCGAGGGCAGGTGGGGGATGCCACTATTTTTAAGCGACACAATATCCAGTGGCAACAACACGGGAAAACTGTTTGAAAAAAAAAAGAAAGAAACTGGTGAAGGAAAAAGTGGAACGAATCGGATCCGGAGCTAAATTTAATAATCATTTTTCGCCGAACGACGGAATAATGACATTCCACCTAGGACAGGTTGAAAAATTGGTCGTATTTTAATACTTTATATGCTTTCTTCACCGATCGACCGTCCGGAGGGCAGCTCGAGGGGATTTGGCCGCTGATGAAGCTCGAAACAAATGGCCACTGGCAGCTTCCAAGGCTTATCGCCGCCGATTGACGCAATACGGTGCTGGGAAAATCAAAACAAAATCAAAGGCCGGCCCCGGGAAAATCGATGCGCGCAGGAAGAGGGTGAAAAAGAAACCCACACACACACACACACAGACACAACAGAAATGGCCACTCTTCGCCGGAGAATGAACGGAGAGGTACGGAAATTCGGCCCAACCCAACCGCCGGGCCCATCCCAATCGACGGATGAATAATAGCCCTGGAAGCAAATGGAAACGGTGGAAAAGCGCAGATCACTTCAGGGGTGCGATCGTTCGAAACCCGCTCGGAGTGCTACACTCTTAATAACTTTATGACATTTATGACCCACCCTTTCCTGCTGCGAAATACGCAATGCGCGTGCCAACACAGCCCCCCATTGGAACGGGATGGAGGGTGGAACGGGGGCGATCTTTAATTTCGTGTTTGTTGTTTTATTTCTGTTTTCCACGCTGCCTCGGGCTGCTTCCGCAGCTGCAAAGTGGTTGACGGACACGAACACGCGCGCAACACGGCCTCGGCACCAGGCGATAAAAAATTAATCTGTTCATTTGAAATTTATTCAATATTATTATGATGGTTTCGCTGTAGCCCGATCGCGCACTGTATGTGTGTGTGTGTTTGTGTGCGCGGGTGTGCGAGGATCGTGGGCAGGATCGCGGGTGTGCGTGCGCTTGTTTGAAATTTTAACTCTTTCGTTTATTTCAGCACCCCACGGCCATAAACATATTTCGTTATTAATGCATGTTTTCTCGCCACAATGTGCTTCTCCTGAGCCGAAGCAGGAGTAACCGTTGTTGCAGATCGTCCCTGGCCGGGTCTGGCCGTGTCTTTGATAAACGGACCGGCACGGGACCGTAGTCCAGACCGATTTCGGGGCTAATTTAAGTGCTTGCCAGTGGCGGGCAGCTAGTTGATAAAACGAATGTTTTCCCAAAGTGTTGAGCAATTTCGGTGATGCGAGAAGAAAAATTAATCCTTTTGTACGCGGTTTGCGTGGAGAACTCGCAACTGGCAGCACTGGTTGTTGGGTCTCGTTGGTACACCCACCGGAGACATACACACACATCGAGTGACTGATGGGGTTTGGGAGGACATCTCTGAAGAGAAACTGAGCGAGCGAAGAATAAAAAGAAACTCTCCTTTGATTTATGCCATTTCGCTGGCGCAGTGTTTATTGGGCGTATCTCTCGGAATTACAACAGGAACAACATCAGGAACAATGCTGAGACGGCGCGTCCCGGCCAATGGTGACACTTTTCCCGGCGACACGGGGTTTCTATTTTTTTCTTCGTTTCCTAGCCGAAGGTGGGAAAACATAAGCACGTCAGCTGCGGCCGCCCTTCCGACGAAATGTGGTCCCCTTTTTGGGGCGCGACTCCAACGATGTTTTATGTCGCACGTTGTTTCGCTTCTTCGCCTGACTCCGGATGCCTTTTCCACCGCGAGATGATGGAGTGCGCCAGGCAAACAGGTGAATTTAATTTACCTACTATTGGAAGACATCATAGGCGGGGACGTCCACGACACCTACTCGCGTAGTAGAAGGGTTTAAATATATAGACATTTTTTTACGCTCCTGTTTGGAGTCGCAATCCCCTCATGAAGCCATGGATTAGGAGCGATGGATGAAGACGATTATGTTGTCACACACATCTGTTAATTCGCTCGCCCAACAGTCGTCGATCGGGCCGGATACACAGCCGGTTATTTGTTTGGGCCGCCGGAGCGTGTTCGCAGATCGGCTCCGACCGTTACAAACCCCTTTTGGAAAAGGCTATTAATATGTAACGGACGACCGGCACCCGAGAGAAGCTCTCCGATTGTTTAGAGAGCTCGACGCATGACTGGACTGACTGGTTGGCCGTTCTCGAGCAGCTCGTCGCGATTCGCGTGATGGGTTCGAAACGGGCCACAAATCTATCAGCGGAAAAATAGCTACACGGTCTCGGTCTAGACGTGTGCGAGGAAAATCACTTTGCACGAACTGCACCACCGCGGATGGGAGATCAAACGCGCGACTCACGAACAGCGCCATTCATATTTCCATTAATCTTGGCAAACAACACAAATCAACAGCGGCCGAGTTCTCGCTCGTAATCCGCATGATTAAACAACCGAACCCATAGTCCGCGGCAAGACAGAAACAAATAAATCTTTTCTTGTGCGGAATAGTGAGTCGTGGCCGCTTTCCGGCCGTGGCCACTCTACAGCCACTCTATGGACGCTTTTCCGCTTTCCCAGTCGCACTCGGGCATTGCGCAAAAGGCCACCTGAGGAAGCGGTCCCAGTGAAACGGCCGGAGGCAGGTCCCGAGGCCTGAGGCCCGAGAAAACACGCATATTGGAAAACTATGCCGGGAATGATCAAGTGCAGCCGGAGCCGGCCGCGGAAACACCGCGGAAACTCCCACCCGACTGAGGGAAAACCCCCGGCTCGGACGCGTACATGGAACACACAACTCAAACCACTAGTTACACGAACCGAAATAAACTTAATTTATTGTTATAATCAATCTACTTAAGTAAATATATTTTCCACCCCGCGGCTCGGCGCGCGAGAACAAAACGTTCGAGCGAGATTAAAGGGAATAAGGTACAGAAAGGAGAGTTTGAAATAAATCTTCTCTGATCGTGTGGTGAGTGGGTGCGATCGGTAGGTGGTTGGGGTGGGGAGAAGCTTCTTCCCTTTCCCTTTCCCCAGTGTATGAGTGGCGTTCTTCCCCCTCAGACTCAGTGATCGCACAGCCGACCGATGTTTAGTGTCTTTTTTGACGGCTGACGGATCCGTGCTGGGCGTGCGTTTACTTGTGAGTGGATTGTCTCAGGATCACGTTGTGTTGAACTCCCGGCGCGGGTGGCTAATAACGTGATAATTACTGCTTGTTTGAGCTCGATCGATTATGAGCTCGATTCCGTGCCATAAAGCGGCGCATTTACACGGACCATTCGAAGGATTATGCTAACGCTCATTCCGACGTCGTTAACGTTAATCTCGAGGATTTCAGTTCAGCCTACGGCGGCTTTCGGTAACTCCAGAAGAGCCCATTATTACCGTTTCAAGTTACAAATCATTCGCCAGCTTTGCAGTGTTGAAGACGAACGGGAAGAAAACCCAATGGAGCCCGAAACATGCTCGCAGCTTTGTTTGCGCGCTTGAATGTTGCCAAACAAAAATAAATAGCACCTAACGAATTATTAGTGTTATTGGCAGTGTTTGTATTGTGTATTTGCTTTCACTTCCACGCGGCGTGTTCGGTTCTTGAGGCGGTAGTGGAAATGGATTTTCCTTGCCACCCCCCACCCACACACTCGCGCTTCTGACGATGTTGTTACATCAATTGACAGACTTCAAAATCGTCAGAAAACGAATCAAATTCCAGATTGTCATGCCGTCGGTAAGACGATGCTGCTGCCGTGCTTTGCTTCCTTCGTTCGCTACCTTCACGACGAGCTCCCGTTCCACCCTCTTCTCCTCCCCCTTTCCCCCCATCGTGTTGCGGGGATGTAAACAATAATTTCGAGCTCGTCAAAAGAAGTCCGCCACTGATTATGTACCGGGTGTTGTTATGCTAACAATTCCCGCCTGCCTCGCGATCACTTCTCACGACTCGCCGGCTCATCCTCACCGAGTGGTTGGAGTTTTCCCCGCCCAAAGCAACCCATCCCACCATCACCATCACAATCATCAAACGTTTTTCCGCGGCTTCGACGGACCGCCTTTTGGGTTGGCATCTACGCCGGTTCTCCAGTCAGTTCTCGCAAACGCAAACAACGACCGCCGTGATCGATTTTCGGTTCGTGCGTACCGTTTGTTGAAAAACAATTACCGCGCATCTTACGGGCTCTCTGGCCGGAAGTGGAAAATGAACCGCGCGAAGGCAAACTCTCCGCTGGTGGTCGTTGCCTGGGTTGGCCTGAGAAGTGTTCGTTCCAGCGGCTCAACAGCGTGCGGACGATTTGCTGTCCTCGCTGAAGTAGCAACGACATCGAGCGCGACACCGCGTGTCGTCACACGCGTGACGGAAAACGCACGGAAGCGGCTCGATCCGCGTGTCGTTGGTGCGTAGCTTGCGTATCCGCTCGAGGGAAATCCGAGGTGGAAATTAGCACGTGTGGAGATGGGACTGCATGCTCGCGAGCGGACCTGCCACAGGATAACGAACATTAGGACGCGAACGTGCCACGGTTCCGGTGGAATTGATTCAATCCACCGCACAGTGGCGTTGCGTAGCAACGAACCGACAACTTTCTGCGGATCCAGTTGCCATGGCGTTCGGTTCGTCGCGAAAATGAGAAATTATTCATCCATATCGCGAATTAATTAATCGTTTATCGATACCATTGTGAGAGTGTGGTGCGTGTGTGTGCATGTGTAGCTCCGAAAGGACGACCAGTATGCAATGGGGTCCTTTCTGCGGTTCATCAATACATCGTGTGTGGAATGAAAATTCGACCTGGCGGATGATTTTCCCGAGCGCTTTGGCACACCAGTGGGAGAATGAAGGTGTACTACAATACACCTCGTCAGCCGGAGGTGGAAAATGCTCACGTCGAATGCTGCCTGCTGCGAAAAGGACGCTTCATCTCGCTCTCTCACAATGCACCGCGCATGGGATTGTTGCGCTTGCGAGGAAACGCAGCCGTTTGTCGCGTTTCAAAGCGAGACCGCACGATGACGAGAGAGCAACCGAAACAAGCCGGATGAGAGAGTGAGCAAGGATGACGCACACACAACCCCCCGGAGGGCCGTGGAGGAGGAAAACCCACCCAACCCCGTGGGAGAGCGTGTACGTTCGCGAGCAGAAGAATTCACCTCGCAGATGAGCCGATGTTATTGTTTGCCATTATCAGCGTACGAAGCAGGACGTGCATCTCACGTTCGCTCTCTCGTCCCAGGCCCAGGGCGGATAAGGATTTTCTTCGGCCGCGGACTCGCGGGTTATGTGCACAGCATCCCGTGTGAGTGAGAGGGCCATACAAGCGCGCGAAAGAGAGACCCGAACCGACAGCGGCCAGAGCGCTAGAGCACGCTCTCGAGAAGAGTGATCGCGAGCAAACGCGCATCAGACGGCGGCGTCGCGGTTCCTTTTCGCATTCGGCCTTTTTTCGCAGCGGGCTTCATCGGATAAATCGCCGTGGGAGCTGAACACACATTCCCGGTCGCGGCTTGAGCTGGTTCTAGTGTGCGTTCGCTGGCAAAACATTTGGTCGCGCTTTTCGCGTGCAGCAGTGTCGCAAGGTGCCGTCTAGGGAAAAGTCTTCGTGGAACGAGCCATTCCCTCTGAGAGTGATTTCCAGAGTGCGAGACGGTCTAACCGAGTGAAGAAAAACCCAGTGTGAGAAAACCACGAAAATCCAAGCAAAAGAAAAAGAAAAAAAACACAATCATACGTCAGCGTCATCGTCGTTTCCATCACAATAACTTGTGCCATTTGTTTGCTGTCCGGTGAAAATTGTGGTGAAATAGTGCACTGAAAGTTCTATCAAACGTACAGTGACTGCCGGGAAGCCTAACCCGGCGGGAAAAAGCAGTTGCAAAGGTGCCACCAATTAGACTTACAGAGATTCCGGACTTACGGCGAATTCCTGTGCCATTTGCAGTCGCTGGCAAAACAACAAGTGGTGAGTGTTAATGCCTCAGAGAACGAATCGTGAAAGATAGCGTTGTATAACGGCTCAATTGGAGTCGCTGCGATGGCTTAGAAGCGGGTTTATTATCAACAATTGATTTGTACTTGGGTGGTGATTGCATCACGTTGGCTCCATTTCAGAGATGGGAATGAAGAGTAAGAATAACACGATGCCCTCCTAAAACAATCGCGTCGGCCAAGTGTTGCTAGCTTGTAATCAATCTTGACAACAGCGAGAATAACAGGAACAACACGAAACGCCCCGATGCGCTTAGGTTGTGCTAATGGAGTATTTTGCCGTAATTCTGGCAACACGTGATTAACAATTGTCGTACGTTGATAACGAGCCCGCAGGAAATCGAAAATGAATGTTTGTTTTCTCAATTGGGTTTTTAGAGCAATTGGCATGTATGTTTTGGATGCAAAACTCGTAAAAAAGTCGCCAAAAACAAACTAATGTTGTTTCAATTGGCTCGAAGAACGTCGTGATGTAGATTGGTTCATATGGTTAACAAATATTGCGAAGGATAAACGAGGGAGGCTACCCGTACTGACGATTACACAACACTCCTAGCTTTTTCCGATGATTGTCCGCCTTGTCTGGCCACAAGTGTTTCACAGAGAATCCAATCATCTTTATGGTTCGCACTACTGCATGTGGGAAGCACCAAACATCCGTCCGTCATTTGTTCCTTTACGCCCACGAAAGGAACGTGAGCCAAATGGGGTTGCGTGTCCCATCGGACCCTCGCAAGGGTAGCATGCCCCTAAAGCCACACGTCAGGTCCCGATGAAACGTACGTAGTTGCGCTGTCGATGTGGAACTCCATTACCATTCCCTTATCACGACAAGCGTCCTGACTTTTCGGTCAACACAGAGCCATCGCAGTTTTCCACTCCTGCGAGGAGGCACCTTCACCTGTCGAAGGCGAATGCGAAAGACGGAAAGGTTTTTCCGTCGGTTGGCCGCTGCCCTCCGGTCCGTAATCCATTTCCATTTACCCCAATAATTTACGGTTATCTGTTTTCCTCATTTTTCATTTCCATTTCCTGCTGCTTATCACTTCCCTTCGATCTCCCATCGGTCCGTCCCGGTGCGCCCGTGATAATGCTCTCTCCAGCAGCATCCCTGGCCCGTGAGGGTAATGTTGTTTTATTTCATTCCCCCGTTCCCGTTCGACATTCGCCGACCCTCGTCGGTGGGCGTCCGGCGTCCTTGTCGTCGTTCGCTTTTTCGGTTTTCATACAATTTTCATTTTCATTTTTCCGTTGCCACCGCATTTTCCATTCCCTCACCGGTCGGTTGTGTTTTCATCCCGAGCCCGATTTCCCGGTCGCTCGGTCGAGCCGGGGAGGGTATAATCTGCTTCCAGACCTGCCGAGTCTGCCGAGGGTTTCCGCACTTGCGTACGTTTGAGTGCGTCGGTGTTGGGTGGTGGGCTTGAATGGTTTGCTGACTGTGTTGGTGGTGGGTTGAAAGGGCCGCTTGGAAACGGAGAGCCGTCTGGCAAGAAGTCCTCACCGAAGGGAGTTTGATGAAAGGGGACGGTTATCGATTTTTTTTACGATACCAACCACGACGACGGCAAGTTGTCCACTTTAAGCTTCGCGTTTTGCACACAAAATTGCTGGCTCGACAATCGAGAACATCGAATCAAGAATGCGCTTTATCGCGAGACCAGTTTGATTCCTTTTTTCGAACGAAATGGATGCATCCCTCGAAGGCACAAGGTGCACAACAAATGATTCGCCACAGTGTGGTTGAGTTCTTAATCGAAACCCTTTAACCCTAATTAAAATGAGCATAAAGCGAGCGAGGGAAGGAAAATTTACATAAATTACACTGTGCAGCTTAAGCGCTGTCCATTTTCGGACAACGAACATCCCACCGAATGGGTATGGCGAAAAGAAAGCCAAAAGGATGAAGACTGGCCATCAACATCAAAGCGACACGAGGCACAATTCAACACCACCATTCGTGACAGTGATCATGGGAGAATCGACCGTTGCAGCAGACGGGAATTTCGCGAACGAATGCGAGAAGACGGGGGAATTGCATCGTTTAAGACAACAAATTTGCTGCATCATAAAAAGGGACTAGCATTGGGAGGCAATTAAAAATTGTAGCGATCGTTTTATGAGCTGAAGGCGAAAGCAAGTGGGAAAAAAACTATGTCACTTTTGTGAAGATTTTTACTATGTTGCGTGGACTGCAACGGACCTCAATGAACGGACATTTTAGTACTCTTGGACACTGGCAAAGAGTGTGAGAACTGTACGCATTCAAGCACGTGTTGCATTCGGTTCTAATTGAATATCGATCCTGACATGGTGCTTGCTTGTAGTCCGCGTTACGCAATAGAATAATCGGCGTTAATGGTGGGCCAGTGAACTCGCAATTCCAACCAGACGAAACTGCATCTGCATGCACCTTTCTTGGATCATCAAATCCCGATGCATCGGTTGCATTTGACATGTCGCTGGCGAGGGAATGCGAAATGGAACGAAATAAAAGTAACGCCGCAGTGCCGTTTCGGGGAGAATTTGTTCGCGTTTTTATGATCATTGCCATTATCGCTCGCTTGTCGAACGAATACGCTTTATTTGGTGCTTTCGCGTTGTCTTAAGAGTTCGATTTTCGGGCCACTTTCCACCGCAAGGTGGCATGGCTTATAAATCCGCAACCGTTTCGACCACAACTCTCTTGCGCCGATTTTAGAACGTAAACTTTTATTTCAATACCATCTCATTGAGACACGTTGCCGCAATGGGCCGTTTGTACCCGGTTTACGACCGTTTTATGCGCGGATGGAAATTCTGTTGCATGCGATTGTTTTCTCTCGTGCGCTCCATTATCGTGCCGGTTGGTGGAAATTGTGGCCCCGTCAAAGTGTCCGTTTGATCGCCGAATGATTGGAGCGCGGACCAATCAGCGAGCTGAAGCACGGTGAAATTGGCGTGTAATGCAAATGGGAAGTGTTAATATTCGCTATCCCGATCGGTCGAATGTGTCAAGCGACATAAAAATTATGCTGGCCCACTGGAGGTCGGTTAATTAAAGTCCCATCACCATCGTTCGAGTCTATTATGACGCTACGCTGGTGTTAGGGCCCAAAATGCTACCCTTCTGTTGATTTGGAGATCACTCGCTAGGGTTGGCTCTTTTGAACGAATGAACAAACGCGTCCCTGCGAGATCCCGCAGGAAACCGAGTGCGATTGAGAGCGCACGGAGCGAAAAATAAATATTTGTTCTGGAAAATATATGTCATAAGATACTCCAGGCGCTAGAGCTTAGACTGCCGGTTGGAGATGGCGGAATCCACTGCAGGCGGCGGAGGTGTTCCTGATCTTCAAACGGATCGCAAGCGAAGGAGTTGGCGCATTTCAGTTAGCGAGCATATTTCTATTTACGGACTCTATCGGGGCGGCGTATTATAAACAACACTTTTCCGACCTCCCCATTGCGTTTGCTTTTCGTCGATCGGTTTCCTTTGGCCTTTGCGTTCGTTGTTGTTTTGTTGTTTTTATGGAATTGTTTTGGCGGTTGTTCTAACGCGTCTTGGGTTGTTTTTTTTTTATTCCGTGGAGGGCGCACCCTCTGGGGGCTGCCCGAAGGTTCGTACTTCCGCTTCTGGTTTTGTTACGGAATCCACTTATGCGTGGATGAGTGGGTATGGCTTCCAAGACCCCTGTTCGTTTTTGCTTCGTCCTCTTTCCATCGTTCGACTCGCGAGCCGTCGGACGCGTGTGGCGAAAAGATAAAACTCATTCGGGGACTGCTTCATATTTCCAAACAATCAATTTTCACTAACCGTAAAATGTTGTTTTTCCGCCCCCAATCGCCCACTCGCGTAGGGTGAGGTGGGAGTTTTCATAAAGGGAAATAAAATTCAAACTGCTGCCGGTGGTGGCGAAAGAGCTCATGAAAGCGATCGGGCTGGCAGCTAGCAGGAAGAGATCACAGGCGCAACACGGGCCAGATCGACAGATCTCCGATGATCGAAGAGAGCCCTCCAAGTGCGACCATCCCCCCATCAACCATCCTCCTCCCCCCACCCCCCCCCCCCCCTTCCCCCGAAGGAACCCCTTCGGCTACGAGAGAGAGAGAGAGAGAGAGAGAGACAGAGATGGCAGCAAAATAATGACGGAACGGCATCACTTTGTTGGCTAGCTTCGACCGGACTGTTTGCGCAATACCGAATTAGAATACGGCTCGCGTGATGATTGGTTTTCACGAGCAGAAACGATCGCTGGGTGGGTGCGAGGTGGTATGGTGTAAGGGGAGGGGGGGGGAGGAGGGTGGTGGGAGTTGAAAACCGAGACGCGTGGAAGGAAGCCGAATAAAAATATGATGTAACAGGCAATTAAAAGTGGAAAATATCGCATT
The DNA here is from genome assembly GCF_943737925.1 of Anopheles nili. Classification (NCBI taxonomy): domain Eukaryota; kingdom Metazoa; phylum Arthropoda; class Insecta; order Diptera; family Culicidae; genus Anopheles; species Anopheles nili. The sequence continues at coordinate 1,349,225 of NC_071292.1, forward strand.
GTGACGAGAGAAGAAAAGGAAATGGCGAGGGTGAAGCGTGCGCGCGAGGGCGACGGGGAAAAACTCGGAAAACGACTTTCCAGCAAACAACGGGACGGATGGATAAACGGACAGATGAATCGTGTCGAGTGAACCGACCGAGGAAAGAATGAATGATGGACTTTGGGACAGCCATGATGGGGCATGAAATGACTGCTGGGGTGTACGTGTGCGTGTATGCGTGTGTGTGACCACCCGGTGGTGGAAAACTGGTACGGTCATAAATTATGATCCGATAGGCGGAAGGTGCAGCTCTGGAGCTCTGGAGGACGCGTTTTGGGGAGAGAAAGCATTTTCCAACCACCCACCGATCGCTCGAGGTGTAGGAGTCGAATCACTCAGTCGCCGGTGGCGGGTGTTAGTGGGCGAGAGGTGTGAAGCGAACCCATCACGCCCTGCCCGTGCGTGTGTGATCGATTTCGATGTTGCACGGGTGCGGCAGTGTTCATCAACCTCGAGTGGATAAAATTTAATAGCCCTCACGGTGGAAGCCCTAACAAAGAGGCCGATGTGGTCGGCCGCGGCTCGTTTGACGAGCTTCCCTGTGGGTGTGCATGGCCGTGTGTGTGTGTGTGTGTGTGTGTGTGTGTGTGTGTGTGCACAGGATGGGAAAAGCGGTAACAATTTGTTTATACGCTTCACCTTTTACAATGGGAAGTAATTGATCACGGCGATCGTAGTCGGTGAGTCGGCGGGAAAGCCGGAAAACTCGCGAGCTGCCGTGGTTGAGATTGAAGCCGCTAAGTGGCCCGTCCAGACGCACGTTGTGGAAACGATCGCGATTGTAAGTCATGCTTCGGTTTATTCTGCGCACATCTCTCAAACCACTGCAACGCAATTGTGCGCAGCGTTCGGTTGCGGTACGTTTGCTTTTCTTGGTTTTTTCCTGGCGTGCCTTCTCGCAACGAGCAGTGAAAGGTGGCCACCATAATGGATGTAATATTTCAAACACACCCCCAGCCACGCTCACCTGCCCACGTGGCGCACTTTTATCGATCCCGTTCCGATTCATTTGGACTGTTTTGGAGCGCGTGTTTTCTCGTGCGACGTTTAACACCTAAACGCCCAAACCCCACGGCGGTACGGCGGGTTGCTTTGAAGCTCCCCAAAATGGCCACGCAAAGAGCGCGCACCGAAGCGGATGGAAAGCGATGTCCGGCCAGCCAGCTCTTCCGTTGGAGATCATGTTTCAGGCTGGTCGGTTGGGTGGGAGGATGACGTTTCGCTCGTTTTCTGCACTTTCGGCTTCTCAGGCGGTTGTGGTTCGCAGCAGGAAAAATCGTTTTTCTCACGTTCTCGGTCTTGGACGATTGGCAGGTCGCGCTGATCAACTGGCTAGCTGGGTAGACCTGGTGGTGCAGCGCAATCGTAAGAAAATGGAAGTGATTAATAGTACTTTGTGAAGTCGACTTGGCCAACCCGACGCGTTAGAACACCCGCCGATGGTCGTTAGTGAAGTGGAGCGCTTTGATTTGCTTGCTTTTTTTTGTATTTCACCGTCATGTTTTTCCTCTGCTCGTTGGGAAGAAGAACGTCACCTTTGCCTTCTTGGGTGCTTCTTTCGTTTCCGGACACGCAAGAAGTATAGAACGCTGCTCATACTCAGGCGCAGTGGCTGATAGATTGACTAACGCAAAATGCATAATGACTGCAACGCTGCAATGAGCTGTCTGTTGGATACGGGCAGCCCTTTCGCTCATCCACCACAATCTCCAGACAAACCGACGATAAGATGAGAACCGATTTCGATCTACAGCACCACGGCCTCGACCGCAAATCGCAGAACGGACGACCAAAACGTGCAGCGCGAGAATGCACTCAAATGCACCGATCGCGTATGCACCGGTCGAAGAGACCGCATTATTTGTTATGAACTTGTTTTAATTCTCCGTGCGTATTATGATTGTTGCTCTTTTGTCTCCCGACTCCCGGGGCTCATTCCGGGACAGTCGTTGCCCTTTCCGCGCTCCATTGCCCTTTCCCCCGGTGCATCGGTGCATCACCTCCAACCGGATGGGGACTATTTTTGCAAATGCACCTCCAAACGGCTGGCAGCCTGTCAGACCAGGCCTTAATCCCGAGGCTCGGCTTACGTCTGGTGGATCCGACGGGTGGGAAATGACGGGAACCTCCCCCCCCTTCCACCCCCCCCCCCCCACTCCTTGACGCCCCACTCAGTTCAGGCACCCTTTCTGGCCGCATAATTCGATGATCGCGAATGCCGCCACGATGTCGATCGCGTAAGACGAGCCTCGGGAGCGCACGGGCATGATGAAATGGGCAGAAAGAAAGGCAGAAAATAATAAAAACCCGCCAACCGACGCGCAGAAGGATGACGATTAAACTCGAACGAACAAAACGCACGGAACGCAGCAAGAAACGCTTATTAAGAGCACAATCGACACACACAAAGCGGCCCATCGTTGAAAGCGAGAGAGAGAGAGAGAGAGAGAGAGACGCGATAACATACAATGCTGTCCTGAAGGGAGCAGGGCCGGTGACAGGGCTGAAGAGAAACAAAAAAAACGGCGAATGTCAACATAATTAAATTCTTTGTTTTAAAACGTTTCGCCTTGGCCGTGGCTTTTTGTGTGTTGCCGTCTCTATCGGGTTCGCTTAGCTTAGCCACCTCGAGATGGGCGGGTTGTTTTTTTTTTAATGGAACGTGTACCACGATCTGGGAGCTGCCTGGAGTCTGAGGAGTCTTATTTTTTCGTTGTTGAAGTCGGGGCCATTTTTTTCTCTCGTGCGCGAAGGAGGTGAAACGCGCGTCGCTCGTCGTTGGGTTCATTTGTCCGTTTATGGATTTTTCGTCGTCCCTCTTGTGTCCTCACCACCGTGCGCCCTTTCACCACTGACGGGCGTTCTTTTGTCCATTCAATCAGCCAAATGTGACTGTTACAGGGAGAGGAGCATAACATAAACAGGCGCTGGAATGTGCGATCGTTTTTAGTGCGAAGCGAAGGAAATGAAATGATAATACATGAGAAGATAAGTTTCTAAGCCATCAGCGCTGGATGCTGGCAGGGAAAATGAGCGTGAACGGGTGAACTCGGGGTAAGGGTGACAGTCTCAAGTAAGGGCGTGTGTGTGTGTGTATGTGGACAAGAGTGAAGCGTCACGAGAGCTAATTTTTTATGGCGCATCGTTTGCGGACGCAGCAAAACCGTCCCTCGGCGATCCGTTAGAGATGGAGGTGTTTAATTATGCTACCAGCCATCTTAAACCGAGCCAGTTCGGGTGGGCTAAAGATGGACGATAAATCGTAACCATGTGCTAAGGGCTCAGGAATCGCTAAGGGCCTTGAAACAATTCACGAACTTTCGACAGCAATGGGGTAGCTTCGATAGCGGCTTATCGAGGCATGTCTTGGGTTGCGATTTTGCGCAAACTTTACGCCAACGCCTAAAAGAAGCGACATCCAAAATGTGTAGCAACTCACACGACCCAATACCACACTAGACCAACACCTAGAGCTCGGCGTGGCGGGTACGATTAGTGTCGAGTGTAAAACTCCCATCGAAGGCAGTTGCGAAAATGTCTTCTCGTACACTTTTATTGCTTCATAAGTAAGGAGATGGATGTCGCAATTTACTCGCTTCATATTAAACGCATAGTTAATGTGATAGCTCATTACTTTGGCCAGCTAGCCAGCCGCACCGGTTTTGTGGTCGTCTCCACCGACGTCCCTACCCACGTGTCGGCCAATAATATTCGTGGGTTAGCCTCATCAGCCCCCCCCCTTCCCTCCCTCCCCCACCCTCGGCACAACCACACACGGCATTCGCCCCGCCGTAGCCGCAATGGACGGTTTTTCCCATTTTGCGAATGGCCGGCGCTGATTGTGGACATTTAGTGAAGAAATCTATTCACAATCTCCCGACTTTTCCTCTTCTGCAGTCACCGAAGCGGCCTCTTCTTCGGACCACGACGGGACTGGGACGGCCTATCACGACAACGGCCGCTCGAAGACGAGATTATCGACTCGCGGAGTCGCGGCCAGAAAAGCCCGCTGCTTTGCGTGTCCAGCTCCAGAAGAAGCGCGAGACGGTCGGTGGGTGGTGGCACGCAAAACGGGGCCTTTGACAGCGAATGGAGGGTCCCATAAAAAATGGCAATAAAAATGAAAATAAGTGCCTCGCGTCGTTTTGGTGCGTTTGCTGCTGCTGCTGCTGCCGCTGCTGCTCTTGCGTTGGTTTGTTGCGTGGCTCGGTTGGGTCGCTTGCTCTCATTGGCAGCCTCTTGCACCCTCTTCTACACCCCTTTTTTCCACCTTTTTCACATTTCCCCCCCGGAGGCTTGCACCCCAAAAACCTCGGCCTGCCTGAGCCGCAGTGCTAATAACAGTTTGGCCTATCGCCGGTAAAACGCGCGCGACCGCGACAGGTTTTATGCTGATGTAGTGCAGCGCCGCGGATTTGCCGTTGCCGTTGCCATTTCCCGCGTGTTCACTTGTTTGCGTTGTTTCCTCCTTCGGGTGTCTGATTAGCGGTGGCCGTTGGGCGGCCTTTTCCCTGTGCGCTTACATTTTCTTCATTATTATTATTTGTTTTTATCCGTGCAAGTTCTGCCGCGCGCGGTCGCGTCCCTTGCGTTAATCTCTTGCGTCGTCGTCCTCGTCGTCGTCGTTGGTGCGGTTTCTGGCGTTACTGCGGTGGAAATGAGTTTCTCTTCTTGCGGGCAGCTTAGTTTTTCGTGCCGAGACGAGGGCAGCTCGCATTGCTTGTAGGCTGTCGGGTTTCTGTATTTTTTTTCGCTGCTGCTCGTTTCTGGCGTGCATGTCACGCGGCCGCTTCCTCGAGGGCTTCTTCGAGTGGCCGGGGTGGCGACGTAGACGTGAATGAAAACTGGAATAATATTTTGCAAGCCTTCGGGGAGGACTGCTATACGCACAGGAGGGCTTCCAAACCGCGAAACTAGCCACCGTGCGTCTCCATGTTGCGCAAGTGGCCAGTCTTCAGCACGTCACGTAGAAGGACCGTTCGATTCAGCTTTAACCAGGCTGTTTTGATGATCGTTAGTTTTGTTAAGTTGCCCACTTTATCACACCTGGGCGCTGGTGGTTGGGGCTGGTTTATCTGCGTGATGGCAATAATGTAGAGGAAGACCTGTTCGAAGAGGGAAACGTACTTTGTACGGTGCATGGAAGAGATTGAATCGCACCTGCCCGGGTTCCATTCGCTCCGACGGGTAATGTTTCATTTGAATATTACGCATATTTCATGCGCCTCGTTTCACGAAAAGCATTTCATCATGGCTTGATATGATCGAATGATGTATCGAAGCAAGTTGAACAGTTTATCGGTGGTTTCATTCACGAAATGGACAAGAATTAATACTCAGTTGCTCCATGGATTAATCCGGTTGGCTTTGGGGGCTGTATCATATCTGGTTGAAAGGAAACGTCAGATAAACGCAACCTGTTCGGGTTTCAATGACAACTTGATATGGAGGAATGTCATCCGTCGGTTCTTTCGTCTATTATAGGGACAGAATTTACATTACTAAAATCACTCGAGCGCAAATTCTACACCACACTCGGTCGAACAACGCATGCAAAATACATATATTTTTCACGTACAAAATCCGCTTCCATTTCCAACATTTCCCGCAAACGGAAAGCCGCTCGTAGACGCCCTGTGCGGGAAAGAGAAAGCGCTGCAATGGACAAAAGAGAGAGCACAAGGAGGAGAATTGTCGATTCGACCTCCCCATCCACTCGAAAAAGGGCGCTCCCATGGGCGATTTTGCGAGGACGTCGTCCGCGCAGGGAAGAATGGAAAAGAATTGTTAGCCTCCCACCATGGGAGCGGGACTGTTACTAGTGCCGTCTCGCTCCTAGGCGGGGGAAAATGGCAAAAAGAGAGCACGGCATCTCGATCGCGGTTCCCCGGATCGGGGCTCTTTTTCCTTCGTGCGATCTTTTTGTTGTTTACAATGGTTGCATTATGAAAATCCGCACTCCAATCTGGTCGTGGCGTGGCGAGAGGAAAAACACCCACTCGAGAGAGAAGAAGACGGCTAGCACGCGATCGGGTAGGGGAAAATGGAAAATGAACGCGAGATGGTAGCGCTTTTCCCCAACATGCTGAGAGCGGTAAAAGAGAGTAAGAAAAAACAGAGAGAGAGAGAGAGAGAGCAGCTCCCCAAAGGTAGAAGGGTCTTGGGCATCGTTCGTTCGAATTCGGTACATAACGCCTGGTGGTGAATTGTAAGGAAAATGCAGGATGGTGGGAAATGACAATTGCACCACCGAACCAGCGTCAGGTGGCAAGAGAAAGTGCATCGTGTGGAAGGATTCTGGGATTCGTTTCTTTCGTTAAACCCAGCAAAACACTCGACCGGAGAAGAAGAATCGTTTTCGGGTACCATTGCGAAAGCTACTGTACATAATGCGACGTTATGTAGGAAGCCGAGTACGGGCCCGGAGTGCACATGTATTGTGTGGCTCGGAGATGCACCCCCAAGGAAGCTGCCCTCAATCGGGAAAAGCTTGAAGGAATCGTAACTATTTCCCTGACAGCATGCAGATGGAGCCTTGCAAACGTGCTACAAATTCCAAAACCAACATCGCTACGAAATGCACCAAACGTTTCAATAAACCAAATTTGCGATGCCAAATCAGAAAAGCACGTTTGCGAAGTTGTACATGCAGCCGGGAGAAAATCAGGAGCAATGATCGCTGCTCGCAACGCGAAACAGGTGAATCGAAGTGACCGTAAGCCAGAGAGAGAGAGAGAGAGAGAGAGACACCACCCGAAGGCGAGCGAGAGGAAGCGGAAAAGAAAGCCACCCGAGAGTGCCAGAAAGAGAGCGCATCTGAACGGGAAAAGGGTGCAGTTGGGGCAAACATGCATTCTTCCTTGCAAGGCCGTTGCATTACATCGTTTAAAGGGAAGCGAACATTGGCGAACACGATTGGGGCAAACCTTCGGTGGTTCTCGCTCGGGCTCGGCACACATACATGAAGGCGCGTATGTGCGCACATTTGGGGGAAGCTGCGTGAGGGCGTTGATATTTATTTTGCATATTTTGGATCGCTTTTGGGATGCTGCTGGGCTGGTAAGGACTCGAGAGATGGCGATGTAATGGCGTGTACTTGCCACTTGAGGTAATGATTTGTACATACACTGCTGACGTGATTGTTAGTCAAATCACAACCTGGAGAACAAATACGTGGAAATCAACGCGAGATGAGAATGATGCGTTTAACGGTGTTTCGCATCCGACAAGGGCTTTAGTATAATCCTTTACCCATGCATTGAGGGGTGCAATTGCACCGAGACTATGTGCAATGTAACTCAGGCCACTGGTCAGGGACACAATGAGCGCAGGATAATGACTTCAGGGACAAAGAATCGGTGACCATCGAATTGTTGGCTCCCAAACATCACCAGAGCCACCGAAATGTTCACTAATGGATGCTCGGTGAAGCAGAACAGCTCGATGAAGATATGTGTCCTCGCCTGCAGTGCGTCCACACGGCCATTCACACACACACACACACACACACACACACACACACACACACACACACACACACACACACATACACATTCGTGTTGGGGTCAGAGAAGAGACGATCGAAAGATATCATTTGCCTGCACGGAATGGAGCAAGAACTCCTAACCATCGGCATCGTCGTCGTCTCAGACGTCGCCACTTTGTCCTCGCGCACGGCACGCTCGCGCCGAGGGCTTTTAATTTTCGCCTGTTTTGAACGGGAAATAATTTATTTCCCTCGCCACTAGGAAGGAAGGTGGTGGAAGTCGGTGTGCTGCGCGCGCGTACTGGCATTCGCTTCGGTTTTTAATTGATTAATGTGTATGTTTACATTATTTATGTAATGCTCGATCTTATTTGCCTGCGTTCTCGCCATCGCTGCGGTCGCTGAGCTCGTTGAGCCACACGGCGCTAAGAGACCGCGCATTCCGACCGCGAAGGGCTAGAGCCCGTTTGGCTAGGTCCTAGTAATGAGCAATCACGGAATCGTGCGTCGAAATCCACATCCACAGAGCCATACAATCGACATCGCGACATCGAACGGTCGACCGGTCGAACATCACTCTCGGGTGCAGCCCGGAATGTGCATCTGGCTGCAACTGCACTTGCACCGGTGCACTTATCAACATCACGGCCGGCAGAGTAGCTCCGTGGTGCGCGAAACGAGCTGCTCTTGGAGATTTGCTGCGCAAGATTCCAAACCAAAGATCCGTCCGAACGTTCGAACGTCCGAGAGTCCAACCTGTTCCGTGGCGTCTCCCGGTGCACTTTCATTTCCCAGGCCTGGATGCGGTTGCATTTCGTGCAATCGTCCCCTTTCTCGCTTGCTTATCTGCTTCGCAGGACAATCGGATGCACACGGTCGCGAACTAGCGCATGCATAGCAGCCCGTGGTCCGGCTTTGATTTGATTACTGAACCCTTTCGTGGTCAAGGCGCCAAAGGTCCGGTGTCTCGTTGCGTTGTTGGGTTGTCTCAGCTCTGCCTGGGTTCCAGTCCTAGCTGTCCTTCGCATCCCCCGTTCGACGCCTGCTCAGACGCAGGAACGTGTTTTAGCGTTTGGGCGCGCAAACAAGCGTGCGATGCTCTGCATTTTGTTTTATGTTTCTACACAACATTCTTGATGCCTTTTTGAATTACGCTCGTACTCGCACGCCCTCCGCTTTATCGCTCGTTCGCTCCGAGTCCGATGGGTCTCATTGGGAAGTGATTTATTCCTGCGCGCGTTCGAGATATTGTTCTCCACCCAGGCGATAACGGATGACACCGTGCAGGTTTCGTGTTACCGCGGACTCACCGAGACTCACCGAGCTCGTGCCTGATTTGTGTCGCATTCGAGAGGCGAAATTAATCCACCCCTGGATCCCTGGACGATGGCTGGGAGTGTTTAAGTCCTTGGAAAAAGTGTCCCGCGAGCGCCATTAAGCGCAGGCCGTGGATTTGATTAGCAAAACATTCCATCACCACGAGCACCACGGGGTTTTTTTCCCGTTAGGGCTGGAAAATCGTCCGCTGCCCCGAGGGGAAGCTAAACAGAACGACAACCCGCACAAAGCGCCCGGACACGCACGCGGAACGGCGCATTTGAATGGACAATGTGCCGGCGAAAGCACTGGCCCCGTGTCGGTGCAAGCCTTCAACCTGCATTCATTTATTTCCCGCCAGCAATTGCACGGCCCCCGAACCGGCTAGGCTCGGCGTTCCGCGGCTTAGCCTCGCGTCCGGACACCCTGCCAGTCCGGATGACAAGTGGACTGGGTGGTTTGAGGAGAAGAGAAAGGGAAGGGCAGCCCTACGCAACAACAAAGCTGACAAGATGCACCAGATGCATCCGTGTAAGGAAGAAATCGCCACAGAGCGTCCTCACGCTACGCCATCTTAACCGCCCTGGGCCCGATGTCAAAATGGAAAGAAAAGTTGTTTTCTGGTTTCTTTCTCCGTCTCGCTCTTGCCGACCGACCGTGTGGTGCTTAAATTTATTGTTTCTCCACCATTTGTTGTAACAATGTACGGGGCTGGGACGCGTTTTCCGCGCACACGCCGCATCCTACGCCGGAGCTTTTCCCGTTCGAGCCAGCCTGAGCTGCAGCTTGGAAGATCCCGTTTCCGCGAGCCCTAGCCCTGCCGTGGGAGTCGCCGATCGACATCCCGTGCGAAGGGCTTTGTCCGCGTGGTTTTGCCATTTTGCACCACGGATGCGAAATTAGCGTGCTTGGGTCCGTTCGCGTGTTTCTCGTGGGCGAAATGAGTTGGTCAAAAATGCACCACGTGAAAGTGTTAGCTGCGAGACTAATTAGAAACGAGGCTCTCCGAGCGACCGATGCGAGATAAAAACGCACCATTATAAGATAAAATCGCGCCTGCGAAATAAATCTCTCGCAAACCCTGGCCGCGTAATCTCCTTTTTTGACCAACTCGATGCACCAGATGTGCCCGGTTTGCGGGCGCGTCCTAGACCGCGGTGTAAATGAGGCACTCGAGAGGAAAACGAGAGAGCAAAGACAGGCACTGGAGGAAAAGAAAGATGTTCCAGTGCAGCGATCATTTATAATTGTACGTATGTTGTGTCGAAACAGGACCCGGTTTTGTTTCCCGCCCTGCGTTCTGCATTTTTGCGTCGTGCTCTTTCGCTGGTTCGTTCACCGTCTCGCTCTGGCACCTGACTCCTAGAGCCAGCCTAGGTTATCAGACCCTAGCCATGGACACTGAAAGGGTGAGGAAAAAATATTTTAATTATTTTAGTTTCTTTATTATTGCACTTGAACTTAGGAACCAGGAGGGGGTAATGTAAGTGTGCCGACTCACCGACAGGTTCGACGCAAACGGCCGACCTTTCGAAGGGAGGATGCTAAATTGGTTTTTATCGTTTGATTTTTGCATGGCTTCTTCTTGCGATCCGTTCGCATCCGTCCGTTCGAAACCGAGGCAGATGGCTAGAAAATAATGGTTCACAACAGTTAAGTGACCATTCAATCGGGCATGGATTAGAAACGGTGTTGAGAAACGACGCACCGAGCGATCGGGTGGAAGCAGGAGACTCGAGGCCTCGCCCTTTTTTCCCTCCCGGACGGATTTCGTGACTACACGCAAAACGGAGCACCACGCAAGTGGCACATACACGCGCGTGGAGCGGATCCAGCCGCGGAAGCCCCTATTCAGGCTTATAATGCGTATTTAAACGAGCGCTGGAGCGGTGAACATTTTCCAGAACCTGCAGCGAATTAATGAAAAACTCGTTCCGTCTGCGATGTGGCTTTCACGCGGTGCTCGTCGGCAAAACGGCGGCGTCGTTAGGGTCACGTAAAATAGACGCCAGCGAGTGAATCCGCCCGGTGGAGCCGTTTTTCATTATTATTGTCGACGACAACGACTGCGACGCGGTTGCCCGTGTATGCATTTTTCAAATGCACCCTCCACAGACCCACCGAGTCGGGCTTTTAATTAAACAACGTTTCGAACGATCGTTCGGAGCAAATGAAATTTACTTACCGGAGTAATTAAATTTATCGCTCGCTCAAGTGATCGCGCGGGCCAGTCTGGTGGTGAAGGTACGGTTTTTCCGTGCCTTTTTCCCGCCGGAAAGCGCACTAGATAACGCAACCTGCAGCGCGGGTTTCCGACGCACATGGGCGTTTGTTCGCTTGGGCGGTCGAGTCGTGGCGACTAACGGGGCTTTTTATTTGTGCAAAGGATGCGTTTAATCAGTCCCAAGATCAGCCATTTTGAGCCGCCCATCGCAATACGAGGCGAATGGGGAGTTATTACGAGGAAGCCCACACGGACGCACGATTGATTGTCGTAAAAATTAGCAGGCCAGTTCGACGGGAAAACTGTTTCAGCGTCCGGAACGCAAAACAATTGACCAGCAGACCGGACGAATCGGTGTGAATAATTGCTGCTTGGTTGGAAACCAGTTTTCACGCAGGCCATTCACTTCGTGCCGTTGCGACGTAATCGGCCACTCGTGGTCGCTACGATCGCCATCTAGTGGTGGGTTTCCCGTGAGTATGCCGCGAAAAGGAGAGCTGCGATTTCCCTTTTTTTTCACCCCGAAAAAGGGGTTAAGGAAAATTCCACGCGAGCTAACCGAGTTGCAATTTTGTGGCGCGCGAAAACCCTCGCGATGGCGCTCCGTGAGACCTTTTGCTGGGTTTTATTAATTTAGCAAACAAAACCGCTTCGATATCCGCACAAAATCCCCGGCAAAATGCACGACATATAAAAGCTCAGTAAAATATGGCCACCATCGTGCCATCGTGCGATGGTCAAGCATAAATGCAAGAAGGGGAAAAGTGCATCGGAAAGCCGTTTATTTTCCACCGCATCGTTCGCGAGTGCTTTGCAGTACTTTCACCATTAGCCTGGTAGCCTAGCCGGAGGGCTCATCTCTGCTTACGACATCATCTCTGCAGTACGTACGACTCCCCGATCAACTCCACAGAGACCTGCAAAGCCCACAGAATGCGTGCGTGCGTGCATACGTTCCATGGGGTTGCTTTCCGCGTTCCCGTTGGGGGTTGCGTTTGCTATATTATTTTTCAACCCCAGGATGCTGGTGCTGAACCCGCAGCTTCCTGGTGGGGTGTTTGTTTTATGTGGTCAATTCGGACAGAATGTAACAGCCCACTGTTCGCGAGCATTGCACTTCAATTGTGTGGCTCTCGATCTCGGATGGGGATGGGATGCCATTTTTCTCCTCTAAAACCATCGTCCCTTTCGACCGAGAGGCTCGCTGGCACTTTGATTAATGAGCCGCGCCGTCGCGCTCGACGGGTTGGTAATCTTTTATGACCTCATAATTGTTGGGCAAGGTTCGTTCTGGCCGCCCCGAAGGGACGAACCCGTGTGCAGAGCGAATCGCAGGACGAAACGATGCTGTTTGTTTTAAGAATTATCGTAATCATTTCCGTTTGTTGCGCTCGTCTTCTCAAGACTGTCCATTTTTCTACGTCTATCATTCACAGCAACCCAATCAGTCGAGGATCAAAACCGGGCGTATTTTACTTGCTACAGACTGAAGAGTTACACACACACAGAGACCGGTAAGTTCCTGTGCATTTTCTGCACCACCCCACGACGGCTAGACGACGGCTCGAGTCGACGACCGAGTCGAGATGGATGTTAGATGACTTAGATTGATCTTTTCTCGCGTGCAAATGGAATTGTGAGTGAATGATTGCGCTTGTCAGTCGCCCTACCGACGGTGTACATATATTTTACCGATTGGATAAATGGCAAGCTGGTGGCAGACGGGACATTAGTCCCTCGCGTTCGAATCCTCCCAACCAAAGCGCACTTTCAATTGAGAGCTTTCCCGGGAGCAAATGGTGTGCTTTTTCATCTCCCTGCCAGGGGTTTCGAGTGAACGATTTGCATTTTGCGAAAGAATTTGTACCATACCGGCATTCGCAAGGAGAAAAATGAACGCCCATTCAGGCTTGCGAGCTCGCAGCGTGTGGTAGCCCTTTTTCCACGCTCGCACACATCAATCGCAGCCCTTCCGAATGCAAATCGAGGCCCGGATGCGAACCGACCACCGCCGCATATTGAATTGATAAACGTGAAGGCGGTGCGCAATTATAAGTGTTTAAAAATTAATCCTATCAATTCCATTCTTCCGTCGAATGTCACCATTTGTATGGTGCCATCAATTCTACGCCCGCCCCATCTGGCTAGGGTTTGTGCTTGGCCCTTGGTGAGGCGTGCCGACAAGCCCTCCAACCAGCCAACCGGCCAGAAGACCTGCTAAACGAGAGCAACCACAAAGGCCGATGCCGCCAAGGGCCACCGCCGGGATCGCGACTGGGGGTTAGGTCGCGAAGGGACTTTTATCCGCGATTGTCAATTGGAACTGTGCGATCGCGAGTCCGGGCGCGCCCTAACCCCTTCTCCGCCAACCCACCGAGGGTGGCTCACGATCTGCGGAATGGGAGCCGGGAAAGCCGCAAAAAGTACACAATAAACAATGTCTTTCGCTCCGCACGTCTCCTAAATCGTTCAACCACCGCCAAGGATCAACCGCCGAGTGAATGGGGTGAGAGCTGGGATGGTGGGAGTGGCGCGTGACGTCACATTGTAGCTTACAACATAAATATCGCGGAAAATCAGAGGAAAAAATGCCGCCATCCCGCGAGAGCGAGAAGTGGCGAGAAGAGCCCGATTGTTTAACTAGCGAGGACAGTTTTCGTGAGGCGACTCGCATATGTGTGTTTGGGTGTGTGTGTGTGTGTGTGTGTGTGTGTGTGTGTGTGTGTGTGTGTACAGATGTCCTGCGATCGGGAACAATCAGAGCAATTGCAGAAGAAGGTGTGATGGAGTGCGAGCTCTACCGAAACCGTAATCGGACGAGTGTGCAGGGTGGGTGGGTTACAACAAATGATAACAATAATTTAAGCGTTTGTGGAGGACCTTTTTGCTGTGTAATCCAAAAGGGCCACTGCCGATCGATCGAACAAGACGGAATGTTTCCTGTCGCGGTTGAATATCTGCGAACGCCGAAGCCCGATTGCACTTGATTGCTGTGCGAGTGCCTTCACCGGTGGTAGAGTTGGTGAGCTCAAAGCCAGCCGCGAAAGGAACCGCCAGAAGGGCCAGCGAAGATCCGCCCTTGCTGCAATAACGCCCGCCGCCTAATGGACATGTGTATGGCCGCAAAACATTGATACATCATGTTTCCAATTATACAAAAAGGTAAATTATAATAAAAACACACAATACCTTGCATTCATCATTCAATAATTGAATTGAATTTAATTGAAGTAGTTGAAAAAGGGCCGTCCGATCGGCCAAGGGACCCTTTTCCGTCCCCATGGGGACGACGCGGCTTGACGCGGATCGATTAATGGTAGAAACAAAGCATGACACTGGGGTGGAAAAATCTTCCCAAAGATCCGTCCTCGTCAGCAGTGTACCGTCGTCGTGGGACGCAAGGATGCTCGTAGGGCGGTGAAGGAAAATCAACTTCAAAGGCAGGTTGCCGCCCGGACCGGCTACTCGTAAGGGCTCAGTGGACGTGGCCATGGGAAGCTGCGTTCGACGAGCGAAGACGGCGGCCCTTTGTGCGATGGCGATTATGGATTCTTGCGAACCCTTCGTCGTTGGGGGCTATGCAAATCCTAGCCAAGGGATGGGCCATCCATCGTAGGGTGTAGATGAGCGGGTTAATCCCCTCACCGGGACCGGAATGGCTGGAGTGACTCGGCTCAATTATTACCGCGATAAGATGACGATCGGTGACGTGCTGGGACGACCGAGCGGCAAGAGCGGCTTGGGCTAGGGAATGCATTGTCATTTCCTATTTCGCGAAATAAATTAACCGACCGGGCGGATGGCAGTTGACAGTTGAAAGAAAATTCGCCGAAAGCGTAGACAACGTGTCACGGGAAAAACGGGCTGGCCAATTGTGACGGTGCACCTTCGGGAAACTCGGCGACAGATGAATGATTTTTCGCATCACGATCGCCTCACTGAAAGGGGGGTTGTTCGTTGGAAAGAGAGCGGCTTTGTTTTTAGCAGATACGCGAGGGAAACCCTTCATGGGTGGAAAATTATCCGATCGTTAGCTCGTTTTAGCGGGAGCACATTGAAGCCCATCCGACAGTCCAGCACGATCGTATGAACAGTGGGAAATTTACAGCAAAGTTTTAATAAAACACTCTAATCCTCATTAAGTGGACTCAACAGACGCACCGACACGGGGTTGCTTTGTTGCGGTGTTAGGATGGGTAAAACAATTTGCATAAATGTTGCTTCATTGCATTTCCTCGACCAGGGACGTTTTGAGTGATCGATGGCATGGAAAAGAAGGCTTCCCAGCCTTGCGATCCGATCATGAGTCAGATAACGGCACTCGAGCTGTTCGCACCACCAACCAGTCCACGGTTTCAAGGTACATTTCCAAATGTTCGTTCTCATTAGCCGCTGGGTGGTGCCTTCAGCGAAGAGGGAAGAGCGCATGAAACCGTCCGATGGACGTTCCTCCATTAGCGTGCTTGGAAGGGAGAAATCCTGCTCAACGTTTCGACGGAGCGGAAGGAATCTGCATACGCGTTTCGACCCGGGCTTGCGTGAAGACGGCAAGGGAAAAGAAAACCCGGACCTGGCTCAACAACACGCCAGCTACACGCTTTATCGAGTAGGATCTAATCCATCGTCGTGTCATGAAATAATCCCGTTTACAGCGAAATGATTATCTATTTATAAAAGGCACAAATGCACCGAGGGCCAGCCTCCGGTTGGAGCCTCGAAGGCGATCACCTGCCGGCCTGGGCGAAGATGCAGCTCAAACGACATGAACGTGCCGGAGCCGTGCCAGCGTGAGGTTTTATCTTTTCGCACTCAATTTCCTTAAACTGTTCCCTGTAGCCGCTCGAGCCTGCCGAGAGGCAGATCGCGATGCGTTCCGGTTGCACATGCACCCTTGCACCGGACAAGTGGCCCGTTGTGCATGACACCCGGTCCCGAACTGGATCTGGACCTTCGGGCTGGCTTTTCTACAGGTCCCATTGCTGGTTGGGCGTCATTGTGCGCCTCGGGGATTCGTGTAGGGGTGCGAAGGCACGTTGAGGAGTTGAATTTACCGCCCGAGTGCATCTCTCTATTTCCGCGGGTTCGGAATCACGGCCCCCAAGCGATCACCTGATGTCCGAGTGTCCGTCCGAGGTGACCACGCAGTGCGAGCTAATTCTCAACCCATCCTGACAGGCCCTCTACGGATGGCGAGCGAGCGAACGAGCGAATGAGCGAGAGATTGAGAGACGGTCTGCAGGATTCAGTATCATTTATTTTTGTTTTATGGCACCGTATCGCTTTAACGCACCGTTCACCCGGCCGCACAAGGCTCTGCGCTTCGGCGAATGGGATTCTTTTGTTGTTTTGTGCTGCAAATCAACGCAACGGTGCGCATCAACGAAGTGCACTCTCCCGCGGTGCAATTCCCGGCGAGATCGTGGCCTCAGGATCGCGGCTGCCTGCGCGAAAGTATTTTGCATATCGCGAACCGCATGCGCATGCGAATGCAGTATTTATTTCATTTCGTTCGTCCCGGCGATGATCATGGTCTTTGCGATCGTCCGCCTGCGCCTCTGCGAATGGTGTTGTTTTGTGTCGTTTCTTCGCCCGCTTCACGATGCCGGATGCGCGAGATGTTGAAGACACCGTAGAGCCGGTCTTTGGATGAGCTTTCGAAAGGTTTCGCATGGGCTTTCGTGGGACAGTTCGATTCCTCCGCCTGCGTATTGGGTCACTCGAACGAGCGATCACATTTCGACGCCACAACCCCACTCGGAATGAGATTGATGTAGTTGAGGCTATGCTTCAACCGAAGGCTATGCTAGAGCTGAAGCATAATGAGCGAGGTTTTGCCTGGAACCGGAAACGGCATCTAACGCTCGTTGTGGTGAAGCGTTGCACTATCGCAACATCTCGCGCGCCCATTACAATTGCATCGAGTCCTCGGGGGTGCTAATAAGGCCTGACGACGGGCACTTCCGTGGGTCTGTCGCGTAATCAGTACGTTTCCTTCACACGCCGTCTTCGCTTAATTTGCTTGTGTGTGCCTCACAACGACCACGATGATGCCCGATTGCATATGCATTAATGCATCGAACGACTTGTCGCCGTCGGGTTGGAAGAAAACCCACCCCATCATCGCGGACTCAATTAAATCCATAATTATAAACACACACGCACGCATAGGTAGTAAAATCTAAACAACGAAAATTATTGCACGGAAAGAGAAAGTTTCCACCTTGCGCGGATTTGGTGTCCGCTCGGAAACTGGGCCCCGGTTTCAGTGAGCTTTTTGGAATTCTCCGACGATACATTCGTACCTGTTATGGGCGCGCAAACACCGACCAGGTCGTCCGCAGGGTCCCCAGGTGCCCCAGCCTTTAGATGACCTGGAAAAACTACACCACACAAGCAACGAGGGTCGGAAAATGAAACGCAACCGCCCGCGATAGCGTGCCGACTCCCAAACGTGGTGTTCGTATCGTTCGTGAACCAACCAACCAACCAGCCTCCCTGTGACTCCTGCCGATCGAGATTCCAACGCCACGGCAGAAGAGAAACCCCTCGAGGGAAGCCCACCGTTCGCGCTGGTAACGATTTTCCATAATTTTCTTCCACCCTATGCGCCTTCTGCATGCAGGTGCTGTTGTTGCTATTATTATCATCACACGGCGAAGGGCCTGGGCTGGGCGCTGGGTGGCTGTCGTTATGATGATTGTTGTTTTGTGCGATCGCTGCAGATCAGAAGCGGCTGGCCAAAGGGAAGGGACTCGATGGCACAACGATGGCGGTGTTGTCCGGCTGCGTTGTTTATCGCCCGAGACCTGGCAAAGGCGCTAGGGCACGTCCTGTGCAGCCGCACGGCCACGCATCGCCGTCGATGATGGCGAAGAAACAAACGGGAACATAATACATATCTAGATCTTATCGGGAGGCTTGGAGTTGGGGGTTAGCCGCTGTCAAGCCGAGGGGAGCCAAGGGAAGCCAAGGGACCGATGGACAGACGCGGTAATATGTGCGTGCATGTCCGGGATAGGCGCTGCAGTGAGCCCGTAAGCCCTCACTGGCGAGCATTCCAACTGACTCCTAGCTCGAGCTGAGGCATTAGAGAAGTCATAACTGCGCCGTTTGGATCGAGCGAGAGCACACTGGCACCCGGTATGGTGGTGAGATGGCCCCGTACAAGGCAAAACCTGTAAAAATGCATCCGTGAGTGTCTTGCGGACTCGCGGACATTGTTTCCGTGGATGGAAAGGGTGAAAATAAAGCTATTAAAAAGGGCTCCCGTCTATCGATCGAGCGAGCGGACGATGTGGTTTGGTAAACAATTGCATCATCGTGCCGGAAAGCGGCCTTTTGCGAATTTGTTCGAAATCGCTGGAATCACCTCTCGATCGGTGCCGCTTTTGCGAGTGAACGAGCCCACGAACGAAAGACCGCAGATCTTGAGCACCTGCGACCGCAAAATGCGACGAATGCACCACCTGCACCGTGGGGACACAAATAATGGCAAACGAGTGCAATCGGAGGGACAGTTTTATGAATAGGCCGATTTTCGCAACGATCGCAGCTGTCGGTGTAAGTCGAATCGAGTGGCCACCCAGCGTTTGGGTGAGATAATGGGCTCGATGGGAGGAAGGCCGCAGCTTTAGCGATTGTTGCATTTGTGCATATTTGGGCAATTGCTCGATTGGCTCGGCTGCTAGTTATCTAACATGTATGTGGCTCTGTGGTTTTGGTGAGCCAGGTTCCACTCGAAATGGGAACGACAACAACAAGGGTTCCTCTGAACAAGGGCAATAATCGATCGCAACATCCCAATCATGGTTCGTGGCTATTGGCTCGACAAAACGGTTGTCGATTGCTGGCGGCTCGATGCAACTCTGCATTATCGCTGCAGCTTGAATCGAGAGGATCTACTGGGACTGCTTTCTATCGACAGAAACATCTAAAGATGGCCTGCGTCTCACTCGAAAATAGTGCATTTAAAAGCCGCCCGACTTTGTGGTCTGTGCAAAAATTGAGAAATTATTGCCCACTTCTAGAGACCCTCCAACGCAACGGTAGAAGTAAATCTCGCGTCCACAACGCCAGCTACCGTCGTGGTCGTGGTTCTCCTTCCTTTTTTTTTCGCCTTCTGCTTATGGCGTAAATTAATTTACTTTCGCAGCGTTCGCCTCGGCCTGCGCTCTTGCCTCGTCCATTTGAAATGCAATTTATCGGATTATCCCGCGCGCAAGAAACAAAGCCACAACGAAACCCTTGCCGCAAGCGATGCAACCGGAGCTGGAGCTTGTGTGCGTGAGTGCAACGGATGCACGGGGAATGGGAAGAGTGCGCAAATAATAAAACGCCAGCTCACAATACCGTACATTGTGCGGCTGATGCATCTAAGGCCTTACCTTACGCCGTTCCTCTGATTCCACGCCACACGCACACGGTCCTTTTGCTGCAGGTGCTATTGCACCGTGATGCACCGCGCTTGCAGTGGAAAACAGTGGTAAACTCGTGGTGGAGCGGTGGATCTGGTTTTATTCCTTAACTCGCCTCTCCAAAGCGAGATCTCAGAGCGAGTGTTTCTATCTCTGTCTTCACGGGTACAACTCTCTCATTCACTCGACTTCTCTGTCACTTTTGAGCTGGAGAGAGCGAGAGAGAGAGAATTGATCGTTTCGCCGACGCGCGTTGGATGCTGGGATGAAGTGACTACGTCTCGATCACGATCAGTTTAACCGCGAGAGTGCACGCGTTCACGACTCTCGAGTAGAAACCGCGTCATCTGAGACTCGTGTAGGGCTTCAGTTGGTGTAAAGAAGGCATCAATGCACTGCTGGCTAATCGTCGCGCATAATTCGTGGAATATTCATAAATTGCGCTAATTGCGCCCATGGTGCACCTTTCGTAAGTGCCTCATCACGGGGGTGGCTCTTGAGCACAAGCATTCGCTTTCCCACGCCACGACCAAGTGCTACGCAATCGATGTGCAATAGTAAGCCCACTTTCCGGTTCTCGTTTTCCCCGTTTTCCACCCCACGCGGGGACGAGTGTGGCAATAAGCGGAAACCAATTGACCATCGATAACCGAGCCCGAAGACGGTGTAGTGTTTGGTCCTCTGCCTCTGCTCGTTGGTCATTCGCTGGCCACAAATCGAGTGAATCGATTTCCTGCTTCAAGCGTGTGAGTGTGTCTGTGTGTGGTGCTTGTGGTGGTCCATGATTGAGTGGCTCATGGTTGTGGTGTGTCCTAAATCGCCCATTAAGGATAACTCTTCCGGAAAAGTGGGCGAAAGTGAATCGGGTGGGATATCCTGCAATCGGATTGCAGTAATTGTGGCCACCTTGGGCTGAAGCAAAGCTCGAACTCGGGTGGCTGTGATCCTTGGGAAAAGGAGGGCATTCAAAAATTGTGCACTCAACACTGTGTGCTGTGAAGAAACGACGTGACGTGATTTGTGCTCTCTAACGAAGGTTCGAACGTCAGCAGGAGCAGGAGCAGGAAATTAATCGATTTAGGGACCGTCGGTCCTAATGCGGTTCGGTCGAATAAGTAACCTCCGTCACGGTGTGGAACCGGACTGATTTGGATTGGTTGCGATCGAATGTGAGTGAGTATCGATTTGAGAAAAGCTTCTGGTGGCCGTTTATCGAAGATTAAGGGTGCTACACCGAGTTTATTAGCGAGCAATTAATGGATGGCTCGAGAAGTTCCTCCGCCTTATGCAGATTGTATTTTCCGCCACGCGTGTACTTTGATCACGAGCTCGATCAACCGGCGTTCTATTCTTGCGCCACCACCGCTCGAAACAGCGAAACAAACAAGCACCATTGTTTTGCGTGTAAGTCGTCTCTCGCGACGATCGAGCGCGTGATAAACATCTCGTTTGATAGAAAATACCCCTTTGATGCGTGGAATGGAAACATCATTTTTCAGAACAATCCCGCGTTGGTTTTTGCATGCGCATCCTTCGGCCCTGAGGAAGGGGATAAGATCAAACGTGGCCGGCCAAACGTCGTCGCGGTTCTTCACAACAATGTGTTGATTATTATTATTTTACGCCCATCCACGCTCATCGCACAGCGCCACGACGACGACGACGACGACGACGATGTCGAGGATGTGGATGAGTTTTTCTCTTATTTTCCAAACAATGCCACCCACTGCTGATGAGCATCGGCGGACTCTCCGACGGATCCGTGCGGCATGACGTAAGCCGCAAGGAAAAGTGCTACCGATGCGCCAGAACACTCGGAGTCGGTCTTGGAATGAGCTCGAAACGACACAAAAGGAAGATCACATCACCGCCACGTCGCCATCTTTGCCGTTGGGCACACACTGGCGGCTATTGTTGTGGAGATGGTGCATTCTCGCGACGACGTACAATGGGCGGCAATATGTCTCAAAAACCCCCAACGCCCGACGTGAAGGGTGATTATGAGCGTGTAAAACGCGCGTGTAAATGCGTGCTCCAGTCGTGTGGTGTTTGTTTTGAGACCCACCAACAAAAGACACCACGACGCACGAGAAGATTCCATCCCCCCAGGGTTGAACCGGAAATATTTGGGGTGGACGAGTTTAAATAAAACAGATGTGTGTCGAGAGCGGTCTCGTGCCGCCGACGAAGGGTCCATTGGGAACACAAACCAGACAGTGGGTGTGATGAGACGCGATCGTCGAAAGGGCCCTCGTAATGGCGGTAGGTCCTTTGTTTCGAATGCCGCAACTAGGCCCGTTGTTTAGCTTACCTTTGACAGGTGACAGTTGCGAAACAGCTAATGGATGTTCCCGTGGGGCGAAGGCTGTAAACTGGGTTGCAGAACTACTTCTGGTGCAATACCGTACCGTGCGAGCTCGCTCACGCAACAAGGACTGGCTTCATTCAACTCCAAACTCGCTTCATTCATTGATACGGTTCACTCGTTTTACCGTCGCGATCGTCGTCGTCGTCGTCGAGATCGTCGTCGTCTTGGGGTGGGGCATATCCACCCCAGAGGGCTATATTTACAACCGGTACAGTTATGCTCCGTTATGTGCATTGCAGCGTGTACCCGAGACCTCCGTTCTCTCGTTAGTGCACCGTTGCAGCGACGAAATCATTCGCCTCGTTCGCGAAAATGTGCGTAAAGCGTGGAAAACGATGATGAAGTGCGTCGATTTTCCAGCCCGCTCGGTCGGGCTCGAATTTCCGCATGTCACGCGCCTTATGATACATACGCGTTGCCGCTGTCAAGCCGTGTGTGTGTGTGTGTATGTGCGTGTAGTAAATTTAATTTTCGACGCTTAATGGGCCCCGCTGGGCAATGTGCCCCGCGAATGTGAATGAATCGCTAGGCCAAGCTGCTGGTTGCAAACGATGGGGGTTTTGAATGAAGATCCACGATGGACTGGGCTGGGTTGAGAGTTTAGGATAACGACGCCAGTTCGCCTGGGAGGCGGCAGTTCGTTGACATTAGCAAAAATAGCTTGCTACACCCCTGGCGAGATCCTTATTGCATGTTCAATTACTTGCAGCCTAACACGTTGGTTTTTTTTCTGTGTCTCGTTCCAGTGCCATCTCTCGAACAGCGGAGCGGTTTGGGAATGTCGTAGGACGTAACGTTGAACGAACGCGTCCCAGAATGGAGCTCCAGATGGAAGGCTTACTGGAAGCGATTCAGGCTGGTCAGTGTGAGGTGGTTCGAGCTGTTCTCGGCAAATCCAAGCTTAATCTAGACTATCAGGATGAGGCTCGTGGTGGAAGCAGCGCTCTACATGTCGCCGTGATGGCTAAACATAACAAAACGCGGCTCATAGAACTGCTGCTGGCTGCTGGAGCAGATTGTGATCTACGCAATCAGGCCAATCTGACACCCGCGGAGTTAGCCATCGATACTGGCTGTCATCATGTGGCTGAGTTCATGCTTCATCGAGAGCTTGAAGACGTTCCAGCGGAACAGGGCTTGCGTCGATTGATCCGCCGAGGATCCGTCGAGCTGTTAAAGATTTTTCTCGAGAAGCGAGCGTTCGACATCCACACGAAGATGAAACTAATCGCTCGCACGATGGATGAACTGTCCGTGAAAGGTGTTGCGATTGAGCCCTCGATGAGGATCTTCCTGGAGTACGAGCTGATCGCGCACAGCTACGAGTCTTCGGCAAACGGAAGCGGACTCCGTGAGCCATCCGGAAGTGGTCGCAGTTCGAAACGGAAGGCCGATGGGAAGATGCAAAGTGCTCTGAAAGCTACGACAGAGGCTGACCGGCGTGTGGAGTTAGTGCTAGGTTACACCAAATATCTGACCGAACGGTATGACACCGACAACCTGAACGACGTTGACGATGAGTTTGTGGTGCGTTTGCGTGCCATTACCGAGAGCCTTCATGTCCTGGGTGAGTTGGAGTGCCGTCGACAGTTGTTGGATTCGATTCCACTGGCGGAGATGGCGTTTCTGGGTGGAGTGATGTTGTCGATACTCGAGAAAAGCGCCGGATTCGAGATCTACAAGCTTGTGCTGAACAAACGCATGCTGCTGGAGTTCCTGCGAGCGGTTAGCTGCGAGTTGAGTGCTCTATCGAGTTCTTCGACAAGCCGCTCGTTCCAGTGGACACCTCAACTGCTGCTCGATCTCATCACCTGCATTCGTGAGCAGAGAATCGCGCGATATGTGTCTCGCAGAAGGCGCACCAGCGAGGATCTTCAGCGGATCGCAAAGTCTTCGGGAGCGCTGGAGCCACAGGAACTCGAGCTAGTTCGACAGGAGTTATGCCGCCGGGAACTGACGAACCTACAGGAGGGCGTGTTGGACGTGCAGTTCGCCGCGTATCTACGCGCAGATCAACCCACGACAGTGGCGCAACTTTGGCAACGACAACATCCGAAGCTCCGCCTTTCGAAGCGACAGGTGGCGTATGTTGCGAGCAGGCGCGAGCTGCTGGCAAAGGTTCGCGCACGTCAGTTAGACGAACTGAGCCGCACCAAGACGAAACTGCTCGAGAAGGAGTTGGGTGCGCGTGAGTTGCAGGGCTCACCACAGGTCCTTGGCCCTGGGGGGACGCCAAGGAAAGTTCGCCGACGGCATCGTGTCGTTTTTCGCAACATTCGACGCACCTGTGAGCGCATCCGGCAGATGCACACCGTCAAACGGATCGCGTACTACGTCGAGAATGCACTCGTCATAGATTTGGAAGACAACGCGAACTCAACGCTCTGTCTAATGGCGATTCAGCGTGTGATGCAGTACATCGGACAAGCCCATCAAGACTCCACGGGAACTCTCCGCCATCGTGGTCCTTTTGGACGAATGTTGGCCAGTATCGTCGATCACGTGTTGTCTGCATTGGCGCATGGAAACACTCCTAAACCCGATGGAGTGGATTTTTGGGACACCTTCTCGGCACGCTGTACCGCTGGGAAGTATTTCGTGAATAGGACACTTACGCGAGATCAGGTCAAGATCGTTCAACAGCGCCTTCGAGCGGTTTATCGGCTCTGTCTGTACGCGATCCACATCCAACTGATCGAGGCATACAAGACGTTCCTGGGGACGGCATATCGACTTCGCAACCTAACGCAGCTCAGATCGTACGTGCGGTACGTCGGTGAACACAACCTGCACACGCTCAGCCACATCAAGTTCGAGCACGTGTTTTACGACGAGAAGGAAACGGCACGCATCGTGCACGAGCTGAAGAAGATGTACGTCGGAATGGCGAACGAGCTGAAGCTGTTGTCGTTCATCGAGAAAAACATCCACTTCCGGTTCTATCACATGCAGTACCATCAGACGCGGCTTCGTGCGACTCTCGCAAACTTCGCCGTTGTTTATCGTGCGCTAAAGTCTAACCCGGACTATGGTTGTGTGCGGCGATTACTAGCGTCTTATCTGCACCAGAGCTATCAGAAGTACGACGTCTCACGATCGATCTCGATCTCCGATGCTAACCTAGCGCTGAAGGAGCTACTGCGGCCGTACAGCAGTCTCAGCGAGAACGAAGACACGCTCAAGGTAGTGCGTCATCTCGAGGACCTACAGCGTCTGATGGATCCGGCCTGTCTGTTTGGCATCAGCCCTGTCCGAGTCTGTCAGGTGCGAACGCTAGAGCCGACTCGCTATCAACAGCTTACACGCAAGTTGCTGAAGGAGCTTGCGATGCCATCGCTCAACGACGACGAGTTTCAACAGCTACACGAGAGGCTAGCTCGATCGTACTACGACAACGTGTTCCAGCTGACGAACCGCTATCGAACGTTGGAGGAGTTTTTCAGTGCGAAGGGTTCCCCCGGAATCGAGGCGTTGGAGGCTGCCGATCTACCTGCCCAGCGAGAGCGCGATGAGGAACTGCTGCAGGAACTGTTCGACTCGAAGGTGAACGACGTGGTGGAGATTCTGGAGAGGTTCGAGTGTACCGATGCGAAACATCTGGCCGAAGTTATCGGAGAGTTACCACCTGTGGTGCAGTTTGCGCTCGAGTACGGTCTTGTGGAGCTTCTCGAGATGCTTACCTCGGTTAACGCGCTTGGGATGCATCGATCGCAGGTGGAAAGCGTTGTTTTGAGCGGTTGGAACTTGAAGATACACCTTGGAGGTGGCCCAGAGGCATTAATTCTCGATAGTCTCGCGCTAAAGTCGAACGCGACCGTCTTCCTCAACGCGATCGTCTTCAAACACCGCTCGTTTCAGCTTTACGGAGGGCATCCGTGTGTTGGATCCGCGCGACCTGCGGATCGTCAGCGAGTTGGAGACTCGCACTTCACGGAGAAGTTCGCAAATCGTCTCAGCTGGCTCGAGCAACAACGCACCTTGTTCGAGACGGTGGCCAAAAGAGATTCGGGCCTGGAAGATCTTCGTCAGCGAGTGTTGGATGGTGCGGAGTTGTCAGGTCGACGACTCGGCACGTTGCTACCCAACGAGGTGTGCCATTACGGTTTGATCGATCGTGCGATCGTTGGGGATTTCCGAGCTGCGATCGACCTGCTAACGGAAGCGGATGTGCATGGAGAAGCTGACAGCTCTCCAGCACGACGAACGCTTCTGCGGTATCTGTTACGTCGGACGTCCAAATCACACTTTGTGGTGAGTCACGTGGATCAGATGCGTGATGAAGATCGTCGAATGTTGGTGTTGTATCTGTGCATGTTCCATGGGGACGTACAGCTGTTCCGAAAGCACCTAGATCGGTACGATGCCTACGATGATCTGCACCTGTTCGTCAACTCCGAGGATCATGGATTCGTGCAACGACTGCTGGCTGGGCTCCACGAGTACGATTGGAGTCGCACGGATCTCAATGGTATGACGATACTCCAGAAAGTCGTCACAGCGGGTAATCTACCAGCTGTGGAACATCTCGTAAGTCGGATGCGTCTCGAGCAAATGAACGCGACCTGCAGCCTAAAGTACACGGCACTCAATCTGGCAGCCCGCCTGAACTTGAAGGAGATTGTACGCGTACTGACGACCGCCAAGCTGGACGTAAACGCGATGAGTGAAGACGAGAAGTTGCCTGCTTTCTGGCTCATCCAATACGGCAACCCATGGGTCGTGGTTCAACAGACGATCGATTCAGCGACAGATCTGACAGCGTTTTCCAGTGAACTATGCCTGTTACACCGAGCGATCGAGTACGGTAACGAAGACGTGCTACGATGTCTGATCGAAGCCTGCAAAGTGGACCCAGCGCGTATCTACTCGAACTGCAACAACGTGCTGCATGTGGCGGCCGGTTTCGATCGAGGTTCTATCCTTCGTTACCTCCTCCGATTACCAGCTCTCGCAAAGCTCGTCAACAACTGCAACCTGGTGAAGAATAGCCCATTGAATGTGGCGTGTAAAGAAGGTCACATTCGATCGGCACGGATCCTCCTCGAAGTCGGTAGAGCTAGTACAGATCCTTGCGGTGAGTACGGCCTAAATGCGCTCGCTTTCGCGATGTACACCAACAACATGCGGTTGGTGCGATTGCTCTTCCGACATGGCGCCTCCATCGGTAGTCCACTCAGTTCGGACTTTCAACCCATCAACATGGCGATCCGGAATCGCAACAGGCGCATGCTGGAGCTATTGCTCCGTCGAGGAGTCGACATCGACAGTGCACCATTGTGCTTCATCAACGCGGTCTGTGTACGATCGCAAGATCTCGTACGGTTGTTGATCACACGTGGATCTCGTCACGTAAACCATCGAGATGAGTTCTGCCAGACGGCACTACACCTGGCCGTGGAACGAGACGAACTCGAGATCGTGCAAGATCTCATCCGCAATGGAGCACACATCAATGCGAAGAATCGTTCGGGCATGACACCACTCCATCTAGCCGTTCAGCGAGGTAACGTGCGTCTAGTACAACTTCTGCTCGACAGCCGATGTTCAGCGGATGAGCTGAACTACCACGGAGAGACTCCGTTGATCCGCGCGGTCGTCAGTAACAACCTGACACTGGTGAAGATCCTCCTCAACAATGGAGCTAGCATCGAGCGGCTTCGCAACAGCGATCCACCTGTGTTGCTGTACCTGGTGCAGGAAAACCACGAGGCGATCTTGGACTACCTGCTCGAGCACTATCAGTTCAGTGCGGATGAACAGGATGCGGCTGGAAACTCACTCCTGTACGTCGCGACTCAACACAATCACGTCAACATCGTGAAGCTGTTGGTGGATAAGTACGGTGCTAAAGCGAACCCACCCAACCACAAGAAGCTGACACCACTCATGATCGCACGTGTGAAGGACTACAAGGAGATCTTCCACTTCCTCGAGGCTCGACTGATCGAGGAGTAAGGAGCCCTTTTGTGCCCTTTTGTCTTGTTTAGGTCAATTTTTGTTCTATTTATTACCCGTAAGCTAGGGGGGAGACAGTTTTTATTCACTACGTTTCAACTGGGACATGTTTTGTTTTTTTTTATGCATTAATTAGACCTTAAGAAAGAGAGAGCGAGAGAACGGGAGAGATAGCGTGTTGCGCACAATTATTTATTTGTAATCCATCAGCCATCGTTGAGTTGGGTTTGGCGGCTGTTTTCCTTTTATTTTGGAGCAAAAAAAAAAGGGCCACGTGCAACGAAGGGCGTCGGCGAGGAAAGATGTGCCATAAATGTATTTTTTTTTCTGTCTTCTGTCTATGTGTGTGCGCTCGTCTGCTTCATCTGCTCGTCTTCAGTCGTCTGTGGACTTTAGATGGAAAATGAGCAGACGGCGAAAATAAAGTAAACCTGCGCAACACGAGAACTGATGGCGAGCATCTGTTAGGTTAGGTTTGTAGCTGAAAAACGTACGAAATGTAAGAATTTAATCATTGTCATCCTAGATGAGCGCTAGCGCGTAGAATAAGCGAACCATGTGGAAGAACAGGGCGAGAGCAACGTTTGATAAAAGAAAAACGTTAGAAGGCGTTAGAAAACACTTATCCTTAGCCCCAAGTACTTACGCAACAACATCGGGCAGGCGTGGCATTGTACATACGAGAGGTCCTTCGCGTGCTCACGTCGTCCTTCTTCGTTTCTTTTCTTTTTTTTTCGTTTTGTTGTCCTAGGACATTCCAGGTGATAGTGCAAAGTTTCCGTTCCACCCCCAGCTGGTGGGTTTTAACCCACTTTTTGGATTTTTGGAGAGAGAGAGAGAGAGAGGGGGGGGGCAGGAGGGAGAGGGGAGGGAGGGGGGGAGGTCTAGAGCATCCTGCAACAGTGCTTGTAGTTGATAAGGTTTTAGGTTTTGTTTTTTTTTTGCAGCGCACGAGGTCAGCAAGCTGAATGTAATCATTTCATGTGCCAACAGTCGCTTAGGTTTAGGTTTTTTTTTTTCGTTCGATTTTGTGCCAAATCCCGAGTCCCCGCCATACACCCCACGACCGGAAGTGATGTACAAAGAGGCAAGCATGCATCAGAGAGAGAGAGAGAGAGAGAGAGAACGGAGAGAACCGAGAGAATCGAGAGAAGCAGAATGGTCGAGTTTCCGGGCAGACGTTGATGTACCTTTTTAGCGAAGTGTTTAGCCCTTTTTGTATTATTTAGGCAGAGCAGCTGCACGAGGCGCAATATTTATTGTATAGTCCACACTAGCACACCGCGAAAAGGGCGGCCATTACGAATTTCCCAACGCTTTGTACTTATCGCTGCCTGTTTGGAGCGAAGAATGGCCGAAAATGCAGGTGTTGCGTACCGGTCGAGCTGTATGATATCTGTCTAGATTAAACAAATATCCCCCGGACTGTGCGTGTTGTTTTGAGTTGGAAAATGGAAAACCGCGTATAGCAGCAAGAATGAATGAATTATCACCACGCCCCACATTCACATCACCACCCACACATGTATGGCCAGATCGAGCCGCGAGCAGTATGTCTGACGTGAATATTGAAATAAACGTATTGTTTTTGATAATACACATCCTGTGGGTTTTTTTTTCTTCAGTGTGTGTGCTTTCGTGCATCCTTTATATCACATAGTTGCCCGGAGAAATCCTGCTACGAAAGGACGCAAAGATCGGCTGGAAAGTGTTGCGAATTATTCAAAACAGATCTACTCGTGGCACTGCGAACGTACTTATTCACAAAGAACACGCTCGCAACAAGCAAATAAACAACTGCAAGCAAAGCAAAAAAAGTGATATAGAGAATTTTGAACTCAAGCCGTACGGTGATCGGGCAAAACAGCAAAATTTTGCAAAAGTAACAGGAGAGCATACCTACTAGCAGGCTACATTTTTTTTTGCTCGAACTGTTATACAAAAATATTTGGTATAACAGATCGTGCACGTGGCTGAAATTTCACACATAGATAGCGCTATCAAAAACGCTTGAAACCTTTCAAACGCTTCAAAATCGAAAATGGTTCGCCGGTTGAACTACTTGATCATAGATGGCGCTGTCAATTTCATCGCTTGAAACATTTCAACCGACTATTTAGCGCCATCTATGAGTGAGATTTAAAGCTGGAATACAAACTGATATACGACATATTTTTTGTATGACAGTTTTGTCGTTAGTATGCTCTCCTGTTACTTTTGCGAAAAATCTAGTATTTACGCCGATCGATGCACGGGAATTTTTCAAATTTTTTTTAACTTTTTTTTGTTGCGTGCTGTTGCCTTGTTTTCGTTTAAATTGAGCATTTGCAGTATCGCATCTACATTTGTTGTTTGAATAATTAGCAGTAATTTTTCAAATCGTTCAACATTTTTTGAATTCAACGGCACTTGAAGAATACGAAAAGGATACGAACAGTTGACTTTTGGTGTACCTCATAAATAAAAGGAGCAAAATAATATCGAAAGCACAACAACGAAGCTTGCGCATCCTGGTTGAAGAAATCCAAGGATGATCAATTGTAAACATACTTTTGTAGACACTTTCTGTCACAAAAAATTGTCGAAAAAAAACCTTTCCGATTAAGCAACTTCGACAATACGTTTTCCTCCAAAAATACTTGTTTTTGCAAAGCAAATATGCAGTAATGCATTTTTCGTACGAATTCCAGTGAGCGTTTGTCCATGCTTAGTTAAAACCTCAACTTTATTAACAACGTTATTTTATCTTTCACATTTGCTATATTTTGTTTAGTTATGTGAATTTCTGTGTAGAATTAGAAATAGGGGCCGGTTTTTTAGTTTTTTAAGTAATTTGCCTACTGTTGTGGATTATAATGCACACAGCATAGCAGCTTGTTAGCTGCATGCCAATTTTTTTAAATTTTTGAATTCTTTATGTTGATATTACACATTCGTGAAACATTTCAAAGCGTTTTTAAAACTAAAAGTTTCATTTTTCGTTGAAATATTTTAACAGGACCTTTTTCGAGTGCCGCGCAGATGCTTTTCATTTTAATTTAAGTGATTTAAATACATTAATAAGAAATCTATTGCCAATAGCTTTGTAATCTATATAACCATGTGTGTCATTACTCCAGGAATATGATGCATCATGTTCTGCGAGTGTTTCAACGCAATGACAAGACATTTCATTCGCAAAAGTGCTTTGAAAAACAAAGTCGTTTCAAGCGTAAACTTACAAGATTCACGTCGAGAGGGTAAAGATTCCGCCTCACACTAATCGTATCACGTAATCAGCTCCCCTTCGGTGGATTAAGAGATAAAATCTTCACAAACTTTTCGCCTGTGGAGGGAGCAACGCTGGGGCGCTTTTATTGCTAAAAGGTGACGAGCTGGAGTGATGACTTTGCCCGACTTCGTGGCTTTTAACCTTTCGACATCACTTGGCGAATCATCATTATGAAAGCAGACCCGATCAATACTGCTCCTTCTGTGACGGTGAGACTGGTGAATATGTTCTGCTTCAGCTCAATTGTACACTCGTCGCAGCAGCGTGAAATACGAGTAGGATGCATTCAGCAGTGATTGAAACATTTCCAACGTCATAGGGTATACATTTCCCACAGTAATCTACAGTATATTGAGAAGAACTTTCGTCTTAAGCGCACCCACAACAATTCCCAGCAATGAGATGCTTTTACCTCGAGGGGTCTCTGGGCACGAATGGTGATTAAAAGCAGCTTTTTCTTGACGGCATTATCCACATCAAGCCACGGTCCGCTGTAAGCAGCTTCTGCAATGGCCATGCTCTCTTCCCGCACTTCGTTCGAGTGCCAGTAGAAGGCGAATATTTGCGTAAGGATCATGAATATGTACGCTCCAACGATAACGATCTGGGCCATCACGCTAATCTGCAAACAAACAACGATGCGTTTCAGGCAAACTCGAAACACTGGCAAACGATTTCGCTGGCATGTTACTATGTTGAGCAAGAAGAGCAACGCGCACAACATCAGTCCAAAGGAGAGGAACTCGATCAAGCAGATGTACGTTACCAAATCGTTGAGGTCCTGCACATATCTGCAAGAGAAAAAAACAACCCATCAAAAAGCCACCAGAATCGTGGGCTTTCGCTTACCGAATGATGCGTTTGTGATCTTCGATGAGCTTCTGCAGCGTGTTAGAGAGACTCTGTGTTGGTAGACCAAGGTTTTCCGACCGGAAGTTTCGCAGCTGGTGCTGCAGGGTTTTGATCTGCACCAACCCGAAAAGTGTGCTCGAAGCGAAGAAGCTGGTATAAGGGATGTACATGCAACACCCGGGGAAAGTGAGCACCAACTGCGTGATGTAGAAAATTTCGTACTGCGGAGAGTCGAAGTTGTTCACGCCCGGTATAAACATGCCATAGGGTAGACCACGTTGGCCTGTGAAGAGCGGATACACGACGAAACACCCACTGATGAAGGCTCCTAGTGCGAGGTTAGATATCGAGAGAAAACGCGCCCTTTTCGTGTAGGCCGTGACGAGTTTTCCGATCGCTTCATCCTCGAGGGTCTGCAGCCTTAGACAAAATAAAAAGGACATCAAGGCTGCAAGCAGCTCTGCAAGCATCGCAACACGAACTTACACGAATTTCCTCATACACGCGAGCAGCTCCGGCCAAAAAGGACTCGTACTTGTCACGGTTGTGCACGAGAATGAGCGTTCGAAGCTGAGATGCCACGAAAGCCCACCGAAAAACCGCAAATTAATCAACCCAAACCACCGACTCCGGCATCTCGAGGCACTTACCACGGCGTTGAAATAGAGCACCGCAAAGTAAGCATTAATAATGACCTCCTCGATGTTGCCCCAGGCCCGATAGAGGTCCGCGAACATGAACACATTCAGCACCGTCACCGGGATGATGCTGATATAGCGCCGCCAATTGTGCACAAGGACGAACGACCAGAACCGCCAAACGCGCACATTCACCGACAGCAGCGGGCAGTCAAGGACCTCCATCCTTGCGAGGTTCGAGCAGCCAAGCAGCCAAGGGAGATATCGAATCCGTCGACCCGAAACTCCGAGCGAATGAAGTTATTAAAAACCACTTAGGGAATGATGTCGATGGCGCTGCTACCGACTGCTTTTAAACGAATTTTCCGGCACCCTTGCGTGCGTGTACGTGCGCGGAAAGGGTATGATGAAAAATTCATCACCGTTAAAAACGCGGCCTCGTTTCCCTCTCGAGGGCTATTTTAAACTCTTGTGCAAGGACGAACCAGCGCCACGGTGGGCAGTATGTTTCCGGTAATGAATTAGATCAGCACGAGAGAGGAATTAAACTTTATCCTCCGTTTGCAAGTAAATGCGCTCGTTCACTCTCGACGCAATCGGTGGGGAAAAACTCGTCCTTACGATGTCAAAAGTTGGGCCCTCCTCAAGGGATACCGACCAATTAGAGTGGTGCGAGTGGAGCCACGAGGACTCGGCGTGCCGTTGGCGGGCGTATCCTTATTCGATAATTGACGGTTTCAGGTTGGGAGTCGATTCACCGGACTCTTAAACGGGTGGGAGTGTCATTTTGACGCCCTAACACCCGCCAAGACGCACCATCTTGGTGGTTTGTACACGCGAAAGCTAGCAATTAACGTCGCTCGGATCAGCGCCTAATACGTTTGGACATGGGAAAATCCACCGTGGCTCGCAACGTGTGACAAAACCGTGGCGACCATTTCCACGGCAAACGCACCAGCTTTTAAAGCCCCACACAACCGAAGGCCAATTATGGCGTATTCGCTGCAGAACTCGGTGACAAAAACTGCAACGCGATCGATTAGCGTGCGGCGAAATTCAATTATGCTCGCAATCGCAATTTCTCCGTGTCTCCGCGAAAGCAATAAACAGGTGCGCGCGCGAGCACCTGGAGGGTGCGTTTTTCACGCCACCGCATTTCCAGAATTTTCCCGGCTCAAACGCAACGTGGGCCCGATGCATTAGAAGCGCTTGATAAATTGCTTGCATGCCTCACAGCATGTGCTCCGGTTCGTCCTTGTTCGAGCGACATCGTAGGCTGTGAGATTTTTTGTTTGTGTGTGTGTGTGCTCATCTCCATTTTCCATCAGGGACGCAGGAACGCATCTCGTTCATTCGCTGCTCGGGAGTGAGTTCATACGAATTACAATTATCAGTTCGCAGCACCCAATCTACAGCCCGGAACTGCAGAGCATCACTTTTTACGCTCGAAATTATTCCCCAATCGAATAATATATCTGTGTGTCCTGCCCCCTGAGGGACTGGTACTTATTATTTTGGGATTTCCCATGCAGCACCCCATTCGTGTGTGGCATTTCAGGGCTGACAAAAATTATCTCACAGAAAGCATATGGTCCTGATCCCGTCATTATCGCAGCGTGCCATGACGACATGTCCATGACTGGTTGTGGGAGATGGAATGTGAAACCAATCAATTAAAGGCATATCGTCCCTGGTGATCCTGGGTGCGGCATCCAAGCATGCTGTTCATTGGAAAATTATGCATTTAGCGTGGGCTTTAGTTCCCCAGGGAGAATTCTCTGCGGCAAATCGACGTTAAACTTGACCCAAAATCCCTTAAAACACTCATTACACGAGCTTTTGGTCCTCAGCTCTAGCATTTGGTGTACAAGTATTGGTTTGGAAGTTTTCCATCACAAAAGTGTCCCTTTTTGTCTTTCGGCCGACGGTGGAGCAGAAATGAACGGTGCATTGGAGTTGAAAGGTATAATCCGGAAAATGGCAAGTTAATAGAAACTTTTCTTTAACTTCGCTTCTTTCACGTCCAGCGCTAATGGAAGTTCGTCCGCTTTCATGATGCATCAGAAGCCGGGAACGATGAATGGGTCCTTCCAGTGTGGTGGGCAAAGATTTCCCGCCCGCGTAATCTCGTCGGTCGAAAGTAAACTTGTTTGCAAATTCCCCTCTGCTCGCAGGGTATTTTCGCTCAACGATGGGCAGGGAAATTCCGCGTTTGGCAGGTCAGAAGTGAATGGCATTCGTGGCTTGCGCAAGAATTAGCACGAAGGTTGTAAGAAGATTAATGCGAAAATGGGACGTTTATTGTGGCCGGCTTGAGAAGCTTCACAAATCAAAGCTAAGCCTCTAAGCAAAGATCGAGAATGTGCGGTGATAATTTGTTTCGACATATTGTTTCACTTCGTATGCTCGCTTTAACAGCTTGCTAGCTTTAAGAACGGAGTCGGTCAGGACGACATCAGAGCTGGAATGGGTCCTATTCACACTTTTACAACCGGATGCAGCACCGGAACTCGAGCGGAAGGCGTTCCTCGAACTTCTATACAGCGAACAAATATAATAATGCTCCAAACGAAGCCAAACGCCGACCACCACCACCAACATCGGTACGGATGCTTTTTGATGGTGCATAAAACCCTCAAACACCCCAGCTTGAGCCGTGCTCGAGGCGTGCGGGCAACAAATTAGATTTTAGGGTTTCTGCTCGCACTGCGTCTTTGTAGGGATGATTTCATTTGTGGTGTGAATTTCCTACAGTGGTGCATTAAAATATCCAACATCTTGTGGGCTTTCAGTCAACATTGAAGCAGCACTCGAGGCGTGTGTTATTGTTTTTCCCGCCCGGAAAACCGTGCCAGGATTAGCATGCAACGTTGTACAATTTCTGGTTCACTTGGCGGACTCCGCAAGTCGAGGCGAGAGCGTGAAGGTTCGAGCTCAGCATAAGGATAACAGCCTCATTTCGAGCGATTCGAATGGCTTACGCCACCGGCGCTCGAAATGTGTGCTCGTTATTGATTAATGAAACGCACGCACACCGGTGCCGGAAAAACGAAAACGTCGTTTCAACCCCCAGCCAAAGCGAGGGATAACTTTTCCAGCC
The DNA here is from genome assembly GCF_943737925.1 of Anopheles nili. Lineage (NCBI taxonomy): Eukaryota > Metazoa > Arthropoda > Insecta > Diptera > Culicidae > Anopheles > Anopheles nili. Next base: position 1,384,892 of record NC_071292.1, read on the forward strand.
TTTGCTCTCAAACAGCGACTCCACCAAGCGCGCCCTCGCGAGTTCCCTGCGGGCAAATTAACTAATTGTGTGTGTTCACAAAAAGCGGAAGCTGCTGTTGCATCTCATCTCTCGCAAGCCGCGCAAACATCCGGCACATCGCAGCAAACCATGTTCGGGCTGCTGCCGCTCATTAGAGGAGGAAAATGCCAACCCAAAACCCAACCGACGGGGGTCTGCTCCACTGGGAGGACGCAATTTATCCTTACGAAATAGCGCTAACCGTTTGCAAACGGAAAATAAAACACGTGTGACGGTCGCAGTAGGCGCCTGTCGTTGAACACGCTGGTGTTTAGGCTTCGTGGGTTTTAGGAATGTGTGTGGGCGTGGGTTCGCTTCATCCCTGCACCACCCTAGGGCCGGAAAAGTGCTTTTGTGAGTGGCTAGAGTCGCGAGTGGCAGAAAATAATACACGCCATACCATGCGTCGGACCGCTCGGGCGGATTACTTCTCCGATGACGGCACACTGACATTGTTTTGATTGCCAACGGTGGAAAATCGATGGCCCGGTGGTGCCTTTTCCGCAGATGTGGTTCGTGGAAAATGCACTAAAAACCACCCCACCATGGGCGCCAGTAGGACGATCATCGACCGTGGACCGAATCGTGCCAGTGATCGTGTCATCCTGTTGCGGGTTTTCATGCGTTTGCACAATTTTCCCGCGTGTAGCAAGATGGGAAAACGAAGCCTCATAGCACGTGGGGAAACAAAACAGTGCTCTCTTTCTCTCACTCGCGCGCGCACTCCGATTTCCACCAAAGCAAGCCCTTAAAGCGAACACAATAGCGACCTCCTGCCGTTGTTCGGTGCGATATGATAATTTTGTTAATTTATTGCCTCAACCCGAACATCCGGCCGGTTCGACCCTATTCGGAGCCCGAGGATTACAAAATGCATCAGAACCGAGTTCGTTCGACCCGGCTGTATCGAATTTTTGTGCAATTTGTCAAGCCCACAGCCCACGACCCACGACCCACGGCCCAGGCAGGTGGCTTACTACATAGTTTTTCCCTCGGCAGGTGCTGTACCACGGGTCACATAATCCGAAACCTTTCATTCTTCCCGACCAAGGCCGGGGAACGGGTGGTTGATAATGCGTGTTGCCGTTGTAGCAACATCAGTTCGCGCTTTTCCAACCTTGCCAGGTGGTCAGCTGGTGGAGAGTGGAAAATGTGTTCGAAATATTTGCGCACTCAAGGGAAAGTCCATTATTTGCTTGACGCTCGCGCCGCTGCCACCGGTGGTGGGTTTTTCTTTTTTCGTCCTTCGACGCGGCAAGCGAGAACGCCGCTGACAGCTTGTTTTGTGATGCTTATGATGGGACTGCGCGTAACGCTGATGGTTTATAAACATCCTGCCGTGGTCGCGTGAGGCACCCCCGATAGCGTCAATAATGGTGTGCGATCTTGCGCGTGAATCTACTTTTCCAAATCGTGCCAATGAGCCACCGCCATCACCGTGGTCATTATCGGCAACCCCGCGAGTAGCCTGGCCGGGAATGGGACGTTCTGTTCAAATTGTCCCCAACCTTCGATCCGTACACCCGTGTGCTGGGCTTTACTGGCCATTAGGAACGTGCCGCTTTGCGGTCTGCTGGTCGGCTGGTAGACCACTGTTTAACTATAATTAATTGGGAGTTCACTGATAAATTCCACTTCTCGCACGGCTCCTGCCAGTCCTCGCACGTGTTCGCGTTTCGTGCTGGCCCACAATCTGCCCGTGGGAAATTAATTTCGCAGTAACGCAAAAACAACTGCGCTCTGTTAAAGCTGTGGCTGGTGGTGGACGTAGGGAGGCAATGGAGAATGGTTTGCTTTGATAAATATTGCCCCATAAAGCGGGTACGCACGGTGGAAAACCCGGAAAACCTATCCGACCGGTCGTTCGCGTGTTTGTTCGCGCATTCCGAGCACGTTTTTAGGGCCCGAAAGCCAACGCAGGATAACTTCGTCCTTTGAGTAGCTATCTGTGGGTGTGTTTGTGAGCATGTATGAATGTTTGTTGCGATGATTAACGGCCGAGGCCAGTCAGTAAAAATCACCGACGTGAAAGCGCACTGCCAAACGTCCCTGCCATCCGGCCCCTACCAAAGTCGTTTGAAGAGAAAAGGATTAAAGAATCTCGAATTACATAAATACTCGTTGAACGAACCACGGCTTGTCACTGGCAGCCTGTGCGGTGCACCGCGAATGTCCGATTTTTCACATCAAAACGAGGGTGATAAGCCATTCCGGGTGACCGAAACGGACAAACAGGAAAAACGCACGAAGCACGAGGCGGAAAAATCGCACAACCATGGCATCAAACTGTCATCCACCCGCAAACAGCCATCATTCATATTTTTCCCATTCATACTCGCGCCCACCGCCGGGGAAAGCCTTCCAACACTTTCGCTGTCCGCGTTCAAGACGGCCGAGTCGTCTGTAAGGATACTTTTTCCACACTGACGCCGGTGTTGACGCCGTGTCGGCGCCAGACGGTTGACTTGGCTGCCTTCCGTCGTCCTGTCGTTGTGAGGCCGGATTCTTTTTCATTTTTCCAGCACCCTCCAAGGTGTCGCCAGCGGAAGAAGCGGCCTTCGTTACGCCCAATGACGCCGAAGGACCCACATTCACAGAACCAAAGAGAAAGAGAGAGAGAGAGAGAGATGGTTTCTTGATTGGAAATCCATCGGCCAGGACGCTGTGGTTACAGCTCGGCATCTGACAGGGGCATTCCGGGTCGAATCACCATCGCCTTAATTAAGTCCATTTTGCGAGGGGGAAAATCAAGCATCGACCCGTGTTGACAAGATGTTCAATTAACCACCCGCGGTAGGCGGGACGGTTCAGGCGGGAGGGGGGGGGGGGTGTGGGTGGACGAACGGGATGCACAAGGTCCGAAAGCGAGACAGAGCATCGAAATTGCAGTCTTCCGTCGTTCCGTGAGGCCAGTAATGGGAACAAGCAGGATGATCTAATTCGAATTTCGCCCAAGAAAGCGTTAATTAGCTCGATTATGGCCCTTTTTCTTTGTGCCGTTGTTGATCGCTTGACCAGCAGGAAGGAAATGAACGCAAAGCACCGTTTCCGGACTGCACGAAGAAGCTGTCCAGCTTGGACTCGTTGGTGGTGATGGTGATACTGGAAACTGCTCCTTTCGCATCGTATTTTACGATCCTTGGAACGACTGTTCGTGCCAACGAGGCGCAGTGTATCATGCAAATATCGCACGGTGAAAAGTCATCAACTGAAACCAGGCCACGACTGTTGGGACCGTTTCGATATTGTGCTGTCTATTTACAGTCATTTAAAAACCAAATGAGAGCTTTATGGCTGCGGATAGGGAGCCAGTATGCCGTTGCATAAATCAGACACTTACGTCGTATCGAAGCGTCAATAACACGCAATAGAAGAAGCGATTAAAATCGATTGAAGGGTCGAGGGTGAGTGTGAAAATTTATCCAACGCGTTTCCGGTGCAGACTCAGGATGAGGAATTAAATCGATTAGGAACCCATTTCATGTGTCTTGGAAGATTTCCGATCGAATGAAACATTCATGAGATCTTGCGCCATTGCACCCGAGCAGATCTGTACCAGCCACATCCGGAATCCGCTCTTTTGCCAGCAAAAGTTGCCAGGACTACCCCCACAAGTCGTTTCTCCACCACGCACACCGAACCGTTAAATCTTTCCGAGAAGGAAGAGCTATCGTCGTCATGTACGTCAGCTTCTGTGGAGTGCAACTATTGTGACTGAAACTATGATGTATGTGCCACTGACACGGGCTGAAACGCTCAAGCGACTTCTTCAGCTCCAGTTATTTATGCTAAGTGACAACAATGTCCTTCGGAGGCCGCATGCATATTTGACGCCTCCGCAAAACCACACACACACATACACCCACTCCGGCATCCTTCGGGAGTAGGCCAGGGAGTGTGATGTACCGTACCATGTCCGCATATGCTGCCACGTTTGCATGACGCACTCGAGACAGCGTCCATGGCATCACCACCGGGAAGTGATGTGAAGGTCCTTTGGAAGTCACTTGTTGAGTTTGCTGATTACGGCGCGTGTGAACGGCATTTCGGGGTTACACGATGACGGAAACCGGAACAACCGCACGAGCTTGATTCAGGCTCATACTCAGCAGACATGCAAAGCCTAGAACAAATCGTATATGCAGGACATTGTCGCGTACATTTACACATACGGTACATGTACCGTAAATAATGACCACATGTTCTTTCAAACTTTTTCACATTGTGTAATCAGCAACGAACGGTTACATCCAGCCAAGCACGCTTAAAAGGATAACAAAGAGCCGAAAAAGTAGCGGATAGCTGCAGGTGATTATTGCAGCAGAAGTGCAATCGTTCTCCATTCTATCAAAATGCCTGCAGTCCAAAGAACGAGCACTCCCGCAGCACCGTTTAACAACTGTACTTTAAGTGTACTGATGGAAATGTATTCACGCCCTAGTTAGGTGCAGGCCACCCACTCAAACGTTGCTTTAACGTGCTGCAGCGAAAGAGGGCCGCAAAAGGCAGAATTGAAAAGCACCTAAAAGCGCTTCTCGACTATTTGCAGTAATTTCCTCCGCGCGGTACCGACTCAACTGTGAAAAACTAACTTAGTCAGTATCTATTAATTGCTCTTTTCTTTCCACCCCGCCCAGTAGGTGGAGAAAAAGATGGGAGAGAAAAGCCAGAAATGAAATTATTTGGCCCGGAACAAAGGAGAATCTTGCAGCATTTGAGGGTTTTGGGAGGCGAAAAAAACCAGTGGTTCGAGTGTGGTTTTTGTTGCCAGTTTCGCCTTATTATTTCCTTCCGCCCTGAAGCGTCCTTTAAAGATGGCGACCGAGTGCGCCATATCGCGCTCGTCACCCTTTTGCAGTGAAGGGAAAAGTCGCTAAAGCACTTGTACGGATTATAATCCACCGGCTGTTCGGCTGGTGGCGTAATGATAAATGAAGTCAGGTATCACAGGAAGGCAGCAGCGAAAGTTGGCCTACCGTGTGATGGTCGTTTCTTTTGATGGTCTTAAATTCGAGAATTACGCTCACTGTCGGAGGATCTAAAAAAAGTGGAAACGATTCGGTAACTCTTTTTATGCGACTTACAATTCAACGCATTTACCTTCGCCAGACGCTGATTGTTCGCTTTCTGCGAATTGTTGCACGGGATGCGTCCAACTGCATTCGCTGCACTTTTTTCCGCCGTTCCTACGGCAAATAGCACCATCGTACATCTCGTCCACCAGACGCTCTGGTGCGCGAATCAGATGCCAAAAAACTATTCCCGACATCAATTGGAATTCCAATCGAACGTTTACGTTTTGTCGATTCCGCAAACTCGGCGTGCATTCCGTCGTAGCAGCGTTGTTTTTACCGTTCGTTCGCTTCTTCGTAAAGGTCCTGAGAAATCGAGCATGCAAGGGATGGTTTTAGGGTGCATTATGGCGATTGCCCTGGGAAGAAGGGATTTTCAGCGCCACGAACTCCAGATGAATTGCTGCAATCAATTACTGACTGCATGAGCGATGTTTTAATTGAAATTTTCACTAAACAAATGTGGCTCGCGATGTGGTAGGGCCCATGAAAAACAGGCAGTAAAAAGGCACACACTACCGTGGATAGGTTCACTCAGCGCATAATAAGGTCGCGAAGGTTTGCGCTAAAGTGCAATGCTAATTAAAATCGTTTCTCTGCATCCGTTGCGAAACTTGACGACTACTACTGCCATGAAGTGGAACCAGCTTCGTGCAATAATGGCTCTCAACCCGTTGACTGTCGTCTGTGCACTTCTAGGTGCAGCCAATGAACATACGTTACATCGTAATATATGAAGTTGGTGGTTTCAAAATAGCTCCTCGATGCTCTTTACGTCATAAATGCAGTGAGTAATGTTAGTTTCATCGGCTTCATACGCGTACTTTGTCACTCGGTGAGTCCTTTTTCACGTTTGTCTCGGTTCATCGCACGTGCCATGTACCCAAGCGATGGAGTGCACGTTCTAAACGCCGGCCGGGCTGGGTCGACGTTAGATACGTGACCACTCGCAACCCCAACGACCTCGGTTCGCAACCTCGCAACCAGTTGCATCCCATCCAGATGCATCTCCAGTGGATGTTAAGTACCGGCAATAATCCATAATATTATGATTGCCTCTTCGGTGCTCCAACGTGCCGTTTGCCGTTTGGTGGAGCAGTTTTGGCAGACGATTCGTCACTCCCGAGAGCAAGGTTCAAGTAACAGAGTAGCAGAACGCAGCTTGAGTTCATCAACCGAAAGGAACGATGCGCCACATATGGGTCGTTTTTGGGTCACACAAGAACGAGCGATTTATCGAGCGAGTTTGCAGGGTCACACAGGGTGTAGTTCCGTCCGCCATTGAAATTCCGAACGTACCCAAATGCAGGGCGCATCTTCGCGTTCCTTTCTCGACCGTTACTGCAGTTTGACATTTCACTCTCCAACTCAGCTCAACCGTTGTTCGATCACAGGCATCAAATCCCGGCCACGTACACGCGACAGGACCACGTAGGCTCCCAGCGGAACCCTACGGAAGTCCGGAGTGTCCCAATCTACAGGATGCGAGCTGCGCAGCATCGAACATGACCGGCTTCAAGCGTACGCGAATAAATCTGATTTGGAGACGAGTTTTTCCTTTCCACAGTTCACCGGCAACCGTCGGACCCATCCATCGTCAATTCATGTCACAATATTTCGCGCTCCACACGGAGCCATAGATTATGCATCGCTACCGCAAAAGGGCCGCTCTGGTGTACTCCCCAATGTGAAAAAAAACCACTGCTCGCATTCTCTCCATCTCCAAAATGGGTGACATGTTTGTGCGGATGGGTGGTTGTGCTTTCAAACAATTAGCGAGCGCGGTCGTAACTGTGGGCTGTGTATTCTCCCAATCCGCCATTTTTTTTTGCTTTCTCGCATTTTTTGTCGTTGCTCCCACTCCCTCCCAATCACCAATCACCAGTTGCCTCGGGCGGGAAACGTGCATTCTATTTCCCGATGCATTCGCGTGTGACAGGGAGCGCAGCGTCGCATGAATTGTTGATTGTGGACCGGCCTGGCGATTGTTTGGCGCAGGCTTATCCCTGCAAGGATCGGGTCAAACAACCGCAATACATGATTGTATACCGCGCTGGCGGGGATGTGTTTTTGTAGGTCGGTTTTGTGTTTCGGAAACGACACACAACGCATCGTCCGGTGATAACGTTTGATGGATTTTATTTCATCGAACATTCTGTGGATGCTTTATGTTTCATGCGCGGCATTGGTGACGATACCAAGTGTCCTTACGGTGTGTTCGAAACCGTGGGCTATTCCCAACGAGCAGCAGTACCTGTGCAAAGCCGCTTAGTTGAACGTTCGTCGCAGTCAATAAAACTACAGCTAGAAGTAGAGGAATTCAACATCGCGTAGCAGCAGTCTGCAATCGACCCACTTTCTTCATCCAGCTGCGGTCTTTGAAATGTGCTAACGATATCCAAATAATCTGTCTTTGCACGAAGTCGGAAGCAAGATTGTTACTCAACTTGGTGTTCTCTCACCAACGGAAAAATCGAAAAAAAGAACGACAGCAGCTCAACGAACGGTGGAACCCACTTGCACAACACCAAACCCTTAAATAATCTCATTAGGTGCATGTGTTTTTCTGGTTTCACTCGAACGGAAGACATCCCTGGGATCTGCTCTGCTCCATTTCGACCCCATTCTCGGTCAACCATCGAAACCAACCCACGATGGCCATCGATACCTCAGTTCTGTGCGAGTTGCTCACCCAATCGATGGGCCAACATGGAGTTTTCCCGAGTAGCATGTGGTTCCACGAGCTGTTTGCACCATTTTCTCACTTCCCATCCCGATGCGGTTCTGCGAAGGAAATGAAACACATTCGTCGCCTAGCGGCGATGACAGCTTCCATGCATAACAGCTGGAAGTGGAACGGAGTGCCTTAGGGACCGAGGTTGAATTATGCATGTACGCCCGCCCGTTAATTGTGTACCTTTCGCTGGAAAGTGCTCGAAACGAGCTAAAAACCAGTTCAAACGAGGATCCTTTCCTTTTTCTCTCAAATGCAGCGCACAATGGTTGAACGTGTGTGTGTGCAGTGGGGAATCTGCAGAAGCGTTACATTCCGTGACTGATCACATTCCTCCGGGATTCGTTTGAAGGAGTTCGGGTTCCGTGACAGTCATGTTAGCAGATTGTATGGAAATATAAATTTCCACCTCTTCAACTCTCTCTCTCTCTCTCTCTCTCTCTCTGAAAGGCAACGCTTGTTTCCGTGGGTTTGTCTTCCGCTGGCTGATTGGAGGTTGAAAAAGTTAACTCAACAATCGAAACCGGCAGATAGTTGACGGTGTTCCGATTTTCAATCACAAACGAGCGCGGTTCGCGTGGCAATGCAGCAATGCAACTGCACCGGCGTATTGCAACCATCTCCCTTCCTGCGAGACAATCACGAAACTTTTAACGAAATAAAGTGAACTTTTGTGTTTCGATGCGCCATGGAAACTTTTGGCAGCACTCATCGCTCGACTGTGCGGGACGTGTTTGTAACCACGTGTAGGGTGCGGCTGTGACTAGCTGGATAGAACCTGAAGGGATAGAACCAGGATGCACGCAGGCACAAGTGCAAATGATCGCCACGTCGCGGAACTCCGTCGCACACACGGAATCAAAATTAAGACAAACTGGTTACTGTAAGATTCCGCCGAGAAGTGTCGAGTGCCGAGGTGGAAATGGCGATGTTTGAGCGCGTGCCAAAGTTGAGATAAAACAAATTACGGAGCCCACTTCGTGTCACACGAGTCCTGCGTATCACGCGAACGCCTCACCCAAGTCCTGTAGAAAGATCCGTGCCGCGTTAGACAAAGGACAGACAGGGATAACAAACTTAGAAGGCGTATATTGGAAAAGTTGATCCTCTCCGCCGACGAAACTTGCACGGGAACTTTCGTCCGGGGCCGCCAAAAATCTTCCCGGAAACAACCTCTACAAGTGGTGCATCCTTTCCTGGCGGCATGCAAATTGCATTCGGCCACGAAAAGTGGTGGTGCTAATCAAATTACTGCCTAGCAATGACGCACAATTAAACGGTGCGGGCGGAGAGTTTCATTTCCAGCTGCGGCAGGCAAATGAACCCGTTAGGATAATGGGAGCGGTGTTAAAGGCTCAGTAAAAGTCCCTTTCAACACGAAGGATTACTCGAAGGAGCGGCTCAAATGTGTACACAAAACGGCCGTTTATCGCTAATCCGAAATTAAAACCTTCCAGAGTCGGAGCTTCGACTGAGAGTCAATGTTTTATCAATCGGCGTACCGAGCAGGACTCGACAGCTCATGCAATATGCAACCACGCGGCTCAGTCGGAAATAAGTTTTGAAAAGCCGTCGGAACACAAATATCCCGCACCCGGAGTTTCGCGGCTGAGGACCGAGTGGGAAGGGCGGAATGCATAATGTATAAATTTATGAAAACTTCCTCCCACCATGCCCAAAACGCGGCCGCGGATCAGCGAAGGGCTGGTCATACGCTCAATTTCACCTGCCCATTAGAAGTTTCATTAAGCGAGAATCAACAAATAAACTAACAACCGTTTAGCACGGTCACGAGAAAGGCAATATAGAAAGCTCTGTGAACGGACGGTTATTCCAACGCATGTAATTAATTATGAAGCAACATCCTGCTGCTGGACGGCTTCGCAAATAGAAACGGCCACTGCACGGTGAAATCCTGGCGCAGGATCGCGGAACAACGAACAGCTCTCGTTGGCGTTCTTGGGATCGAGAGAGGTTTTATTTGCGGCCTTCTCGCGATATTGAGCGCGCTTACAGTCGATGGATTTATAATTAAACATGTTTGAAGAGAAACAATCGGGGTGGTAATGGTGCTCGAAGATCAAAGCTTACGATGATTGGATGCAATTGGGCTCATATCATGCCAGATTGGATTTACTGTGGCAGACCTGAAATACGCCTGTTTGAGAAAACCGTGATATCGAAGCAGGCGGTTCCTGGCGATGTAATATGAGATGGAAAACTGCTACTGCTTTAGGTAAAGGAACAAATACACATGCCAATTGTCGGGTAAATGCTTAAAATTTGCTCCAAAAGTGCTAGGTCCAAAGAGCAGTAGATAAGCTTAAATAAAGCAACGAAAAAACCCTCCATTCCTATCCAAATCCGACGTAATCTTTCGCCCCGATTTATACGTATGATTTAATGATTGTTAAGCGTGTTGCATCACAGTAACATCGGCCATTGGCGCTGCCGTCGTCTCTATTGACTCTCATAAATTTCCAATATGCACATCCTGCAGCCCTCGGGGAAGCTGGGACGGTTCGGAAATGGCAACGAACGATAATTTATTGGTATATGAAAATCAACTCGCAAGCCCTGCGGCCACCCATGCGGAACGGGACCGTTGCATACACGCTGCTGGGCGACGGCTGCTGGCCGTAATTTGAATTGAATGGTTTTGGAATCCGCCAAAAACCCCACATGTGCATCGAGTGCGGTGCCCTCCGGGAGGCCGAACTCAAGCAGCCCAAAGATCCGACGAAAATCGTCGGCCCTTGGCGTCGGGCGGCATTCGGCTTCCTTCCTGAGCCCTGGAATGCACGCGGTCGCAAGTTTCTCGGTGGCCGATTTTAGGCCATCGCTAAAGGCAGATGAGGAGGAGGAGAAGAAGAAGAAGAAGAAGCAAATAAAAAAACGACGCCCTTTCCACCCGCGGTGGGCCATTTTCTCGAGCGGTCCTGGCAACGGTCCAAAAGGATTTCGGTTTCTTTTCGCTCGCTCGTCGCGTGGTTTTTGTACGAAGTCGTACGCTTCGAATGAATGGAGCAGAAAGTCACATCGGTTGGCAGGACGTTGGCTGAGCTAGTTGAGCTGAGCTGGACCGGCATTGGCACACGAAATGAATGGAAACGGGCGCACTGCCGAAACACAAGCCTCGTCCCACTCCAGCTAACCTGATCGACATGTTCGTCCTATGTTGTCCCGAATTTCCCTGCAGCTGAATGGCTCTCGAGTGCAAGGGCTGCAGCAAGAGGGCCGAAAAAAAAAACAAACTAAACAGAACAAGCACATGATTCGGTGTCGCACAGTGACCGACAAAAAAAAGCACACACGAACGGAATGAAATGAATTCCACATCACTGAACGTACCGGAGCAGCACCTCATCTCACCGCAGGATGCATCGGGTGCATTTCCGCCATTTGCAGCGCGTCCTGGTTCATTTCCACGTTTCCGCCCTAACGTGCCCGTGGCAGTTCGGTCGGTTTCCGGCTGGTTGTGGTAGGTCTTCTAGCAGTAGCAGCAGTAGCAGCAGCACCTTGCGTGTCGTGTGGTTTTAAACGTTCTGCAGCGAGGTGGAACATTGTGTGCTTGAAGATGCGGAAAACGGAACCCACGGATGCCCACATCCGTCCGAGGCTGGCCGCGGAATCTGATTGACGCACCGATTCCGATAGTCTTCCATGGATCCAAAGGACTCCTGATCGGTCATGCACACAGAATTCCTCCTTCAACGCGGCTCAAGCGCGCTTTAAAACGATTCCACGCAGCTGTGGTCTTCTCACGGATCGTTTCCGAAAGAAAAGCGCCACAGTTTCCAGTTCAAATGAACTTGTTCGCTTCCGATGAAGGGCGGTCACCGCAGCCTATCATTTGCTCCTAAAGTCATGGTCCGCAATTAATTTGATTATAATCAATTTGAATTCCATCGTCCTGAGGTGGCCCCTATAAATACCCCACGCAAGCACCGGTGGCAAAGCGGAAAATTCGGAAAATGCTGATCGAAGAGTGTCCGATAATTGACGTCAACGTGAAGGTGTGGCTGTTCTGGTCGTACCTGCGGCAACCACGGCTGGCTCGCTTCCTGGTCGGCTGCATTCCAGTGGCCATCCTGAACCTGTGTCAGTTCCTCAAACTCTACTCCTCATGGGGTGACATGAGCGAGCTCATCATCAACGGATATTTCACCGTGTTGTACTTCAATTTGGTCGTAAGTGATCGTCATTGCTCGTCCTATTCCAGCTGAATGCATTCATCGATTTCGGAGGGACGCTTCTAACGTTTATTTTCACCTTCATCACCCCTGGTAACGGTACCCCGCGTGACGACAGTTGCGAACGTCCTTTCTCGTGACCAACCGGCGGAAATTTGAGAAGTTTTTCGAAGGCGTTGCCGCGGAGTACGTCCAACTCGAGGTGACACGTGGTTCGGGGCCGGGCCTTAGAAGCTTCTGTTTACCGTGCGGTCGCGGTTGTTTGCACTCATCTCTCAAACCCCTTTCGCAGAAAAACAACGACATCCGACCCGTGCTGCAGCAGTACACCCGCCGAGGGCGCATGCTATCGATTTCGAACCTGTGGCTAGGCGTCTTCATTAGTGCCTGCTTTGTGACCTATCCTCTGTTTGTGCCGGGGCGCGGTCTACCATACAGCGTCTCGATACCGGGCATAGACGTGCTCGCCTCGCCGACCTACGAGGTCCTGTTTGTGTTGCAGGTTTACCTCACCTTTCCGGCTTGCTGCATGTACATTCCGTTCACCAGCTTTTACGCGACCTGCACCCTCTTCGCGTTGGTCCAGATCGCTGCCCTTAAGCAACGCCTTGGTCGGCTTCGTGAAGCCACTCCTGGAGACATTAGTCCTGGGGCTTTATTTCGCGAGCTAAAGGCGTGCCTAAAGTATCACAAACAAATCATCACGTAAGTCAGCCCAATCGCGCTCCCGGACATGGTTTTCTGTTAATGCTCGCCTTCCTGTGAAACAGATACGTGCATGACCTCAACTCACTCGTCACCTACCTATGTCTGCTTGAATTCCTGTCGTTCGGAATGATGCTTTGCGCGTTGCTATTTCTGCTGAGCATCGTAAGTGTGCTTGACCTTTCGTCCTTCGATCGATGACGTAATCATTCCGTTCCTCAACAGAGCAATCAGTTGGCGCAGATAATAATGATAGGGTCTTACATCTTCATGATACTCTCGCAGATGTTCGCCTTTTACTGGCATGCCAACGAAGTGCTCGAACAGGTAAGCTAGGGATTTTGGGAAAATCAGGCGCACTGTCCACCCTGATCCTTGAGTTTACTCCTTGATTTTCCATACCAGAGCCTTGGAATCGGGGATGCCATCTACAATGGAGCTTGGCCAAACTTTGAGGAACCTGTCAGGAAGATGCTCATACTCATCATTGCCCGGGCTCAGCGACCGATGGCGGTAGGTGTACAGGACTTTTTGTCTACAAAACTTACTCCTTTGAGTCCTTTCTTTCTCTCCAGATCAAGGTGGGCAACGTGTACCCGATGACATTGGAAATGTTTCAAAAGCTTCTGAACGTTTCCTACTCATACTTTACTCTGCTGCGACGTGTATACAATTAGGATGAGATGGAAAGGATACACTGCTGCTCCGATTGCTATCGATTTGCCGCATATCAGTGCGAAAGTCGATCCATTAGCGGTCACGAAGTCACCGTCTTTATCCGGGATGATCTCATGAAAGTTGCCCCAAGAGCTCACCATTATACTTGGCCGCAACATCGAGGGAAAAGTTCCTCGCAAAAGCTTATCGCGCTTCAGTCACTATCGCTCGTATCGCGCCCCAGTCGTTGGTGCGAATAAACTGCATAACGTAAACCGAAAAGAATCCCGAGTGCATCATTGTCCTGCCACCATTAGGGTTGTTACTGAACTTTTCGTTTCGATGCACATTTTTACTTCGGCGCTCTGCGAGATCGAGAGGGCAATAGATAATCGTTTGCTCGCGTAAATGGCTAACGATTGGAAGGAAACTCGACTCATACTTCATTTCCATGTTAATTGAAACCAAGCGAAACGGGCGCTGATGCTGACGGAGCTGCCACCACCGGAGATCCGTATCCGCTTTCCGGTGTATCCTTGCCAGCGATGTTATCTAGTTTTTATTCCATCCCCGCGCTTCCAAGCTTGGTCTCTTCTCTGCACCGCAGCGCAATCAGATGACGATGGGGTTAGTTATCCCAGCGCAACTATGCAAAAACACGACCAACAAACACAGTTTCGCGTCTCGGGCTTCCACCCTGCCAGCCAGTGCAGTTGTATCATTGTTGTTTTGCCTCTAATACCCCGGTGCTACATGCTCATGCTCATGCTCGTTCGCGTACGGGTCGGCGAGCGCAATGGAAGGAGCAAACTACAAAGCACCAGCGCCTCGGTTTCATTTCGGGCTCTACAACCACGACCGGTTTCGCCAACGGAGCATCACTATTGTGTCCGGGGCAGCTTATGGTGCGGGTTTATGCTGCAGCTCGACTGTACGGGGCAACAATGCGATGTTGCTTTCTTTCTGGAGCGAAAGCAGACCGACTGACCAGTAACGTGGAAATGTTTAATTAAAGTTGTAATTGACAATGGCCAGTTCGAGAGGTGGCGAGGCGATTTGGTGTGGTTTGCAAATTTGATTTTCACAGATTCGAGCGCAATTGTAATGCATCGAGGATTTGTCCGAGCAGTCGGTGTCGTCCGAATTAATTTGCTGTACATACGCTTTGCAGAGAGCGTCGTTTGTGTAACCGAAAACCGGAAAGATTCATTTCCTGAAAAAATGCATTATCACTGCAGAATGCGCTCATATTTACATGAATCACTCGGAAAATCATAAACAGGATCCATCCTACATCGACGTCGGAATCCCGGGTTTCATGAGCATTCGTTGGCACTTCCGACGAAATATGGATTGCACTAAAATCACATGACCCACTTCCACGGGCCAATCGGAACAGAGGGAATATGAAATGATGCAACGAGTCGGCCCGGAAGAAGCACTGAGGTCGTCTCGTTGCGATCACGAGTAGTGATGATCCCGCCAATTATTCCAGACCAGGTGTGTTGAGGCCACACATCCTATCGGGTGGATTCGAGGCCAGTGTTTGTGACATACTGGCAGCTCATCGATCAGCGGAGGCGTTGCATTACGCCCATGCACGTCATGTGCGGCTTTAGACGTTGATGTTAGAGCTGCCTCCGACACCGGATAAGCTGATGGCCGAGCTGGCGTCTGATGCTGGCGTGGATTTAATTTGCCAACGCGTAACTCACATCCTCATGCTTCCGATGATTTACATTCTATCAGGTTCACCACATGGGTCCTTCGGCAGCTGGCAGCTGCGTGAATCGCTACGATCGATGCTGTTTAGTTTTCTTTGATTTTTCCGCTCGAACCACGCTGGCAACAGGTGAGGCAGTCGAGCGATTCAACGCACAAAGGGATTCCTAGAAAATGCTCGAGACTTTCCTAGCGCTCGCCCATTAGTAATTACATTGTGCTCTATTGTAACGATTTTCCCCCATTTCAACCGGCGTTCACGAGCTCGGTGAAGTGTTTCGAATGCCGCATTAATCAGCTAATGGATGCTTTCGAGAAAGTGGTAGCAGAAGCGCGTCGAGAGAATAACGATATGATTTTTGCGGGTATTCAATCGTCCGCCATGCTGGAATAGTTTTCCCCTCATAAATGCCCAATCAGTGTAATTCGAAACCCATGTACTGGCCATATATAAACGAGTCCGTTTGTCGTTCTGGTGTTGGTTTTTCTTTGTTAGTTTTCTCACAACCGGCTACGGAGCCCCTCCTTAAACACCTTTCACTCGAGGCGCGCGAAATGTCCATGCCTTAAATGTTAAATGTCCCAGAATAACTCTCCGGAAGCGAAACCGAAAAAGGACGCCACGGCACACGTCTGTTGCGCGCACCTGGCTTCAAAGAGGAATCAGTGGGCTACGTTGCTTATTTCATTACTGCTGCTGTGTCGGTGCGAAACTTCTTCTGGTCTCAGTGGAGCCCGCAGGCGGACTCTCTGCTGCGGGAAAGGATAATGAATGCAAATTTGATTTATTTCAGCAGTCGCAAAGTGTTGTCAGATGCTTGTCATTAGGAGGCCACCACACCGCACCTAGGCACTAATGGAGGCGCCCGTTTCAGACGCGATTCTCGGAGAACCACCCAAGGATACTCCAGGATTCTCGGGTCACGTTTCGTCGGCTTCCGAACATCGGCCAGTGGCATATTCGGGAGGTAACGGCGACTTATGTGTTTGCGCGCGATTTAACGAAGGTAGTGCAGCAGCTTTATGTTTGCGTAACGCTAACGAGCGTAAATATATAAACTAATTTCCACCCAAAACTTCCGCTCACCACTTGCGTGTGGAAAACCACCACGAGTTTGGGAAACTATTAGCTCTCCGAATTTTGACACATGGCCCCAATGCCCTGTTCGCGAGCCGAGGCTCAATGTATCCACACCTTCAAACGGCCCGGTATAATGTGAGCATTATATCTGACCCGGCGTCTACGGGTGCGCTAACTTTCTAGCATGAATATTGCAACGATTTGTCAGATCGGCTAATGGACGACGGACGTTATACTCCCCGAGGCGGAACACTCGACCCGAGGGTGCTCCGTACTTCATTTAGTTGCATCGCTATGCCGCCTAATTGGTGGTCGACCGTTGCCTTCCGGGAGTCCTGAGGCCGCTGGCACACAGTTTGTAACAACTCGCCATCTCCGAGGCATTTAAAAGCCTTGATTCTCCGTAGAATTTGACGAAGCAATTAGATGACGATTGGATGATGCTTTTTCACTGGTACTGTCACGCAAGAGCCTCAGGACATTGTATAACATTACACGATGGCCTTATTTTTTTCAGATCAGGAAGAGGCTTAAAGCTCACCACGAGGTGTAATTTTCATGACTTTTATTTGTGACACATCACCAAAACAGATCACTTGACCTACTAAAACGAAGCTTTGTTTAATGAAAAACGCAACGTCGGAAAATGATTAATTTCAATTTCATCTCATTGCATGTACCGGTAAAAGAAGGTGAACGGTATAATAACCGTCGGTCGTCTTCACTGGCGCACCAGCTGGAGCAGTACAGTGCGATGGATATAAATGATCCTCTCTGCACCTTGTGCTCAACGTTTCGCAGCACTACGCGGAACTGACTAATTGAGGTAGAGTGATTAGTTGGCGCCCTTAACGTAGCTTGAACGATACGGCAAGTGAGTTGAGCTACGGCACACCGAAAATAGAATGCTACCGGTCGAGCGTCGCTTTCGAAGGATGTTGTGCTGCGAGGGTTTCTCTGGAACATAAACCGAGGGCAACTTTGCAAACATCCTTGTGGGAGCGCTTTAGCAACACCCCGAATGCAAATGCAAATGTGTTACACTTCATAAAAGCAATAGAAAACAACTTCTCGCAAAACATCCAGCTCGGATCGACGTTCGCAAACTTCGGAACAACACTTCGTGCTGACAAGCGTTCGAGCTACAAATTGAAGTTCGAAACCACTTGAGCAAGTTGGTGTCGACTACAGGGAAGTGATTTTGGTCGACTCTCACACAAGGGAACCGTACAAACGCTCTCGTCCACCGAGACACATGACTGGGCTTATTGGCTTCCAGTTTTAATTTATCATTTCCACAACTTTTCACTGGCGTGACAGTCCTATAAGAATAATGCAAATTCCTCTTTCACAACTTTCACAGAAGCACAAAAGTCACCCGAGAAATGCGAAAATGAAGCGACGCACGAAAACTTAGCTGATGGAATAAATTAGTGAGCTGATGCTTGGTCTAAACTCTTACCCCTTTTTTGGAGGCGAACAGACGAACCTTTTTCACGTTTCAAGGAATGATTAGCTGAGGCGATCGATTTCGTAGCCACCGTCCCACATACCATCCATTATTTTCTTATCATTCATCCCAGATGCGCACCTGAGACTGAACTGACCGATGTAGCATCGCGATGCACTCTCATCTCCATCGCCTATCCATCAAATAACCTCATCCTGCTGCGATGTGGCAAAGGCGCAATAGCTCAAAGTTGGCCCTCTGAGAGAACAGGACATGCCCGTGTCGAGCAACGAAAAGGAGCACACTTGACCTATTCGACCAACATACACCAGGAAAAGTTTTCCTACGGACTGCAGCAGCAACTTTCCCTTATAACAAATACACTCGGTGCAGATCGGCTGTTGATTGCTGGGTGAGCTGGAATACAGGTGTTATGAAAAATCAATTGCATTAATCACTTCCACTGAGAGACGTACGATGGATTGAGTGCGAGACTGCTCGTTCTTTGAAGCTGCCCATCGTTGCACCAGCTATTCCGAAAGGGTATCGTTCGCTTATTATTCTGCAATAGTTGGTAAAGTAAATTCACAGCGGCACTCTTTTATTGCCGCCGCTTACGTGCTGAAATGTAGCCCAGTTTTCTAAGCCTCCGTGTAAGCCCTCCTGGCATTAAAATGAGCTCCACTCGCCCGAATGCCACACTTCACCACGCCAGCGTGATGCAAATAAATGCTGTGCATTTTAAATAAGTTTATAAATTCTCACGTTCCGGCGCTATATCGCACAAAAGTTCATTCGATTGTTGTTTATCATAAATTACGAGCCTCGAACAACGACGCCACCAGGAGCCGGAAGCCGGAACGAAACGTGGCGCCAGCGTGCCGTGCCGAGTGACTGCGTCAAATGAAGTTCGCTGTGCTCAAAGGAGTGAAATAAATTTCAATTTACAGCTGCCAGTTTATAGTTTCACTCCTTCTGCTAAATGCGCACGACGCCGGAAAACCACAGGGAGGCTGGCATTTGCTCGATTTTTCTCTCTCTCCCTGCCACGGGAACGTGGCGATGCGAATCGTTTTCCTGGCAACGCAAAGGTCGGTTCGGCGGCCTGCTGTTGCACCGGAAACGGGAATGAACAAATTCAATTTGAGCTTGAGACTCTAAGCAAGCCGTGGGGCTCCTTTTCGTCCTCACACTGTGCAGGAGGTGCCGAAAGATTGTTGCCGGGAAGACAGTAAAAGTTTAGCATGTCGTGCACAATTGCTAGGTCGCGTATTAAATTGCTTCCGCGATATCAGGCGTACTGTGGAATATTCAGCGGTGCAGATAAATGATGTCCTGCAAGCAAGCGAGATGGCGAAAACCGCGATTGCACCACTGCATTTCCAGGGAGTGTTGCGTTTACGGGATGTTAAAACACGGCTCTATCCTCTCAATGCACGGCTTCACAAAGCGTGGTGTGAATTTTGATGCTGCACCGAACCAAACCACTTAAACAATATTGTATCAGCATCGTATTTGTGTTCTCACGACAGTATAGTAATATCCTTGAACTACCATTTTAATGATTTTTGACAACTGAACGACTTGCGAAAACTGCCACTCATAGCTGCCCCACAGATCTTGATACAACTTTACAACATATTGGAAAAGTTTCGGGACGAAATATGGGCATAATTTTTTGTGGCACCCTTGTGGCGTGACGCAGTTGTATGAATTCAAAAGTAGTGCTCTAACCGTCGTGAATCATTCATGCACTCGTTCCAAGCCACCCATCAAGCCTTCAATCGGTTTAGCTCCACCCGGGTTTGATGGTATCGATAAATTCGAGGCGGTCACCTCTTGTCGGACCATCGTCCTTATTAATGGTTACATATTATCCTCTCGTTTCGTCACCCTGCGACTGCCCACTCCCGCAATGTGTCCGCATTGCCGTTCTCCGATCGGATTAGTTGCAGTTCTTTGCAGACAGCATTTGCCAGAGGGCGTTCCATCGCTCGATACGGCTCAAGGCTTAGTTTGTGTGTCTTCCCAGAAAAAAATGACCTACAGTTTCATGTTTCATTATTTACACAACATCATCCATCATCCCATCGGGTGGGGATTGCCTTCGGCCGAGCATGGGAAAACAAACATTCGACTAGCCCATCGCTCCGCCAGCATAACTTGGTTCGATCGTTTTAATCATCATTGATCTGCTTCAACCCGCTGGTACTGGCGCATTCCACCGGAACAGGACGTCTCTTTCAACGTGCCTTCGCTGAGGCTCTGATTCGATTTGCGCCGTACCAATACTGGTGGCGAGATCAGTCGCGCCCTTCACGTCCTTCACGGAATCAACAGTGGAAGGAAATTCGCCTTCCTGGGCAACAATCAGCGGCCATCCCGACGCCATCCGCAGCTGCTGAGGCTGTGCCGCGATGAAGGTCGATTGCTCATATTTTGCTGTTATTCTGCTAACGATTTTATACACTGTCTGACGTCGCCCTCGGGGCACCCACCACCCTCGCAAAAAGATCCCATCGCTTTCCACGGCGGGTGGAGGGAGAACCCACCGTACGGCGCCATGGTGGCGCCAAGCTCGCCGACAAGGTTTCGTCGTTGTTTTGCTCCGTTCGCATTCTTGCCTGCTAAGCGTCTGCAACCCCAACGATGGCGTCGCCCAACGCCATTGCCATTGCTTTGTGTCAAGTGGAGGGATTTTCATTCATAAATTGCACCTTGCATCAAACGGCATAGTATCATTATCAATTACTCTCTGGGGTTGACACTGCTAACCTTTATGGCAATTGGGTCGGAATTAGGAGACGTTCTCCCCTTACATCGCCGTCGCCCTGTTTCTTCCCTCGTCACACTTTCTTCCCTCGTTGTTTTTCGTTTCGTTCGAGATGAGCGAAAGTGAATGAACTCCTTGAAGCGGGGGTGAGTGCCTGTGAGTGGTTGTGAGCGGCGCGAGCTCCTGCGATCTGATGAACACACGTCCGGAGGTTTGATTCTGGGAAATTTTACGTTTGCAACAAACATTTAACATAATTTCAGTCTTCTTGCGAAAATTTTAAACATTCTCGCCATGCCTCCATTAGAATGAATTATCATATCGTTTTACACAGCACCGAAGGATGCTCAAAATTCGATGGAAATTAACATGTGCTAGGCAAATTGCTTGTTTAAATTGCTGACGCATTAGAAGGGCAGATGAAAAACGTTACACACACTCTCATTTGGCTAATCCTCTAGGACTAGGAATTCGAAACCGTGTGCCTGCTGCATCATCATCAATAGAACCTATGAGTGTTTTCATTCGCACTTAATAATAAAACGGAACACAATAACCGCGATTGCAGGATGTATGTTAGATGCATTTCATATGCACTACGTCGCGCAGTTTCAAAGGCTGTTCGTTTTTTTTATTAATTTTTCCCACAAAAGCTCATCTTGCATGCTGTCGGATTCCGGCACAATAATTGATGTTGTCCGTGAACGGTGAGCAAATAAATCGGTTCGATCGCTCCGGGCACCTACAATCGTTTGAACCCTAGTTTATTGAGCAGCGAACATGGGTGCGATTTTTCCACCCTAGCTTCACCAGCGCTCTTTTTACGAGCACATTGCACCATTATTTGCCGTCCATTTTCCACGGAGTTTAGCGTTTTTTTCTCCGCTCGTCGAGCATTCAAAAAACGAATTAAACTGCATTTATAGAATGGGTTTTGTCCTGTTTTGTTCACGTGTGATCGCAATGCATTCAACGCTTTTTCCCACCGCAGCATGTAGGCGCTGATGGCGGGCGCTGAATCAAAATTAACACACCGAGCACAGCGGAAGTTTGTTATGAGCACTCTGCTGTGGGCAATAGTAATTTAATACTTCACTCGCACCCCACCTTTCAACCGTTGCAAATGCGAAATTTGAGGCTCAGCAGCATTGTGGGAGGCGCGTTTCGAATTACATTAGCCCTTGTCACGATCTCATAATCGCAATGGTCCCGATGGAGGCGCATGGTGGCGCAACGATGGAGGCGCATGGTGGCGGTTTAATAACCTTCAGCGAATCGCAAACTATCACGCGGCGACACTTTAATGGGAGCCGGAAATCGCTTCGAATCAATTCGCGTGTGCTACGCTGGGTTGTGGTTTGCTGGGTTCAGTGCGAAGGCGACAATTTCATGGAACACGTCAGTGATTGTGTTCCGGAACAGGGCTCGGGTTCGCTCCATTATGGTAGCGTAGTAGTAAGACACGCGCAAGTGCGTATGAAATTTGCACAAAACAGTACATCGTGCCTTCGCCGAGCAGCCGGAAAGAAAAAGCACACGCTCTTTCGAAAGCGACGGGAAGTATAGTGTTGCAAAGCCCTACGTGTCGCTGCAGAAGCTGATACGGCAAATTTTCATCCCATCTCATCATCAACTCGGGACCCCGCACTGGTTGTGGTTTGGAAAGTGCTATGACAAGAAAAAGGACGACTTCTGCACCACAACCAAGGGTCGCAGTTGGAGCTCATGTGCTCACACAACGATCCGTTCTTTACCCACCTTGGCACACTCGACTTCCGACGATAGTCTTTGACGGAGCAATGCGCATCCGAGGCAAAAACACTGACACTCGGGAATCATATGCTTCGCAGCATATTCTCGTCACTTTTTAATTCCTCACACTCTGCATGCTATAGCTCACCCCAGCCGGCAAGGACGATCTGTCGATGTGGGTGCACGTGTTGCTGCCTATCGTTCCAGATGCGCGTTGTGCGTTGCTAAGCCAGGCAAGTATGATTGCCGCCATCGCACCATGCGTCTGTCGGTGGCAGGAGATATAATGCTTGTCAGAATTCAGTTCTTTGCTAGAGGTGCTGCAGGCCGGTAAAGGAAGCTTAGGACTGCGATTCTGCATGCACGGCTGAGCAACTTTTACAAGCTACACGCCAACTCTGGGGCGAGCTTTGTTTAGCAAAATGGCCTGACTCCGGTGAAGTTGGGAGAAGTTGCCTTTTTCAATTTGTCCTCATACGAACCACGAGGATTTGGGGCACACATTTTAATTAAATTATAAATTCTGAGCCGAACTTTCTGACACATGGACACTCATGTTTTCAATTCTCACTGACGATCCCACACTTCTCTGAGCCCTTGCCCTTGCTGTTTGTTCGTTACGGATGTACCGGTAGTGCGTAGCTTCAAGCGCATGTCCTTTTAC
The DNA here is from genome assembly GCF_943737925.1 of Anopheles nili. NCBI lineage: Eukaryota > Metazoa > Arthropoda > Insecta > Diptera > Culicidae > Anopheles > Anopheles nili. The sequence continues at coordinate 1,407,755 of NC_071292.1, forward strand.
ATGTCAACGGCTCGTTTGTCCTTTGAAGACTTTGCGAAATCTGAACAGCATGCGATGCCACGCAAATATTCACCACCCCAAACGAATGCATTACACCCGGTCGGGGGCGTTTTGAAAAGGACCTCACAGTGCACAAGCGATAAGTTCAACCGGTTACCCTGCAGCCAACTCGGGGGCTCGTGTAAGCTTTCATTGAAACGTCTTTTGCGCTCGAATTGCCTAAAAGCGACGAAAGAGTAACAGAAAATATATACCGAATCCATGAATCCGGCCTGCACTCTATCTGCATACGGCTGCCAACACTGGTGTGGAGTTAAGTAAATTGCACTGCAACACATTCAAAGAGGTCATTCGAGTCGTTCCAACTGCAGACGACAAGTTGGCTGGACCTTTTGGCAACAATGAACAGAAAAGTGAGCCCATGGGAGCACCAGACCGGAGCGAAAACCCGGCCGGCCGGTGAAAAACAACTCGAACATTGGCATTGTTGCCGTACATGAGAATTAATACATGAAATATGTTCTTCCTGGCTGATTCGAGCCTAGGCGCAAGCCTGGAAGCCATCGCCTGGTAGCAGCTAAGCCGCACAGTATGCGAAAAGTTTCAAGCCCCAGCCCTTGGGCCAAATACATCGCAAAGGTGTTCGGTAGGGTTTGTTCGAAAAGCTTCTTGTAGAAGGCCACAATCCTCGGGGAAAAGTTGGCCCAGAGCCAGGTGGGACGAATTCCTGGGGAGTCCTGTCCCGATGGTCCTTGACCGGAGAAACAAACCACTGGAATTATCAGGGATTCGATTAAAGCATCATGGTTTGCTCAAGTGCAGCCGCATTACAGCAGGCTCGGTGCCGGGTGTCTTTAAAGGTATACTATTACTTAAAGCAACATAACCGTAATTACCCTTGATCCTTCGTCCTGGCAGACTTCACACAGGATTGAGACGTATCATCAAAGGACATCGATCGTCGACAACTGGATTGAAGAACGAAGATACGTTTGTGAACGCAGCATGTCCCTAGTAGCAGTAGTTGCTCTGTTTCCGCCCATTTGAACGGAATCAGGAGCCCATCATTAGGGAATAAACAATTACCGGGTTGCTGTGATTGTAAAGTATCACTTTTCGTGTGTCCTTGAGCAGTTGTTCTTTCTCGGCCGTTGGCAGCACTGGCCGAAATAAAGCACTGCTCGAGCTGCAACCCACTCAATTAATTTGATTACAATCAATTTCAGTTCCGTTTTCCACCGCAGGGGTTGGTTGGAGGTTGGGAAATTTGATTTCATTCGATCGTCGCCCGCTCGCAGTCGTTCGATAAACGGCTCGTTGTTTTTCCTGCGCCTCTGTGCCATCCTTTTCGGTCCCGCTTGCTGCGCATCGTTTGTTTTGGTTTTCTGTTGGAACAAGTTGGAAAAATATTTGCGATTCCGTGCCAGCGAGCCGAGCAAGTCCTTCGCGAAATTGAACCCACCATTGGCTCGGTGATAAATTGGAGCACCAAACGCAGCCGTCACAGTGGTATTTGAATTAACTTTTCCGTGCCTTACGCGCTGGCAGGGAAATCCACAATGAGTAGCACGAACGGCAGCACAATTACAAATCCTTCGCCCGGCAGGACGACACCGGGCCGGTAAAGTAGAGAAATTACGAAACGTTAACGCGTGAAAGCGAGCGATGGAACGATTCGCCCACGGCGCAAGGCTAAGATTGGTGCTTCCCTACTGACTGACACTCGATCCACTCGATAAAGCTCTTGAAAAATGGAAACATTTTTCACCGGCTCGGGGCGTTCGGATCGAATCGGCCGCTCTTGCACTCTCTTGTAGATCCTGTCTGGCTGTGTGAGCTAGAGATCGAAATGCACAACCCTTTTCGCGAACGGGAAATGGAGCGCGAGAAGCAAAGGGGCGCACTTTGAAACGCTGCCAATTCGTGTGGAAAGATTTAGCGCACTTGCAATCGCTTTTTGCGATGGCTTCGGGATGGTGCTCGCGTCCGGTTTTCGACTCGCCGCTTCGTTTCCGTTTGTTTTCGATTTCATTTTCATTACACCACCACCCACACGTTCTCGCGAGGACGAGGTTTTCCGGCGGAAGGACCAACTGGGGCTCGCAGCTCGTTTGAGCTGAATTATGAGTGACATCGATAGCACGTCGGTGTGATCCACCCAACTTCTTAAAAACTCATCAGCGGCAGAGATTACGCCAGTCTCGACCTACATCTCTGCTTCCGACCGCGACTCCTGTGATCCTGCTGGTTGGCGAATAATGGGCAAACTTGGTGGGCTGTTCGGGAAAAGTTTCTTCCAAAAATCCACACACTTGCCTGTTCGGTGGAATCTTTGCTGTTTCGGGTCATTACTCTTAGCCTAACGTGGAATCTCGCGCCTCCTGGATTGTCCCGGAGCTCGGAGAATGACATTGATCGCACGCACGCACGCACGGGGTTATGTACGCTCATTTCGAGGACTTGTGAGGACTTATTCCCAACGTGAACCCATCCGGATGGCTTCCTGTGGGGCCTGCTCATGAATATGAATGGAATAAGGTGGTGGTGAATATTATTCCCCAATCTGTCATTTTGTCAGTTTTCACCCCCACAAAACCCACCCGACTTGGGGGTTGATGTATAGCCTTATAATCCTCGTCCCTCCGCGTGCTCCTAGCGACCGACGATGCTTCGACAGCGTTGGTCTCGAGTGGAGCTGATGAAGTCGAAAATACTTCTCATTAACACTCGTAAAGAAACATCCCCTTTTCGCACGAGCGTCTTCATTGGGAAGGAAACCCCTTCGGAACTGCCGAACCGAACCACGGCCCAACTTTCAACTATGGGATGAATATAAATTAGAAAATTAATGCCTCTACCGACTCGAAGATAGGCCAACGGGCAACCTGTTGTTGTGCCGTCCCAGCGCTCCCTTCCGGTGCGTAAAACTTTCTGGTGCGTATTTACGATGCTGCCACAAAAGTCACAGCAATCACAACTCCCGCAGGCCATTCGCACCACATGTGAGCGCCATTTATTGCGTGAGGTTTTTCCGGAGGGTAAGTTGGCGAAGGATTATGCGATTCAGGCTCGATAATTATACCACACGATTGGAAACGTGGCTGGAAAAGGCGACGTTAGAATGGCCCTGACGATGAGAGCATTGCCGAACCGCAAAGTATTACTCAATCGTACGCCAACCTCGAGCAGGAAGCTACACCGAACCGATGAAGTTTAAGTAGGTGACATTTGAATGTGCCTGCCGTTCGCCAGCACGTGCTGGGAATGTATTTTAATACACTCCGGAACGCGTGCAAACGATTAGCCAACGTCGAAGTACCGCTTGCAATGTGACTCACATTCCGATCGTCACTCAGAGCAGCTCGCAAGGATCTATTCGATGCCCAGCTCGATGCAGCAAGCGAAACGAAAAATCGCAGAAAGTGAGGTTAAAACTTTCGCGGATGCTGCAACTCGAAAGGCTTTGCGCACGATAGTCACGGACGTATCCCGTTTGGTCGTTCTCGTTCAATGCATTTCAATGAACCTGTACAGAAGGAAGCCATCGCTCGGCCGAACGGTCGTCCTTGCGACGGTCACAACGACCGTCATCAATATCACTGCCATATTGCAACAATTCTCATGAATTCATGATCGCAAATCCCGATGGCCCACGTCGAATGGTTGCGGGAATGGCTCTGGAGTGAGTTGGCGAGCTTTTTTGTCCTGCTCCATATCCGAGCACCATCCGGTGGCACCCGATAGCGTTGATGAATCCATTTGTCACATCATCACATCATCACCCGGACCGCGCGCGTCACACGGAGCGAGCTAAAAGTGGCCGTTGGCCTTCGAAACCTCGGCCAGAACATCAGCGAAAAAACACGAAACTCGAGTGTACAGCCTTTCGAAGGCCCAAAGCCTTGACAGCTGCTGCTCGTCTACGTCGATGGTAACGTCGAGTACGCGTCATTGGAGCTTACATGCTGCCGACGGGAATGGAAAAGAAAAGTCAAACAGTAGGCGGCTCGTTTCGCGGATTGAGATCATGAATGTTTGTGCAAGCTCCCAGTGCTCCGGTGGTGAAGGAAATGCCTCCAAATATCGGTCGCACTGTTTGCGCAGGCTTTATCGCTGAAAGTGGTACGACGACACTGTCACTGCTGCACAATCGATGCCGACGTCCTACGGCTCAAGCCCTTTGCCGTACGAGGTGGCTTCATTTGTTTTGCTTAACAACCAGCAGCAATGCCGACGAGATGGATATGGCACTGCGCACATGCGAGCAGGAGACTTTAATTAATTTCCCTTACATCTTTCGCAGAAGAAAGCACTGTCTTTCAAGTGGTCCAACCAGGGCGTCCTTTGTCTAGCGGCGTTCTCGTGCGTTCTGAATATTCACTGAATAAAACTGCATTACGCCGCGAGGCACCGACGGAAAGCGGAGCGATATTTCGTCGGAAACATGGTCGAGATTCTGCGAACCATCAGATGGAATTTCAATCAAACAAACTCGTGTTTGCGAAGTTTTACGATTTTATCGTTTTATGCTCTCCGGCTCGGTTTCAGCGCCGGGCTCGGATGTGGAGGCACATGTTCAAGGGATCACACAAAAAGAACGACGCAAATCATGGCGAATCCCTGGCCCTGGTCGAGCGACGAAGGGCCAAAAGAAGAGCTCACGGGGACGCTGGGTAGGCCGGCTTTATGATCATGGTTTTGTTCGGTGGTCTTTTGACTAGCTCTGCATGTGAAATGTGCTCCACAAACAACCCTTCACGGCCCCGAGGGAGGCCCTGCAGAGCATGCAGGGAAATAAAAATATATAGTGCCCATTTCCATCCATCCATCCATCCGTCCGTTCGAGGGTTACGGATCCCCAGCGTGATAAGCCGAAGGCTGGAAGAAGAGAGAGAAAGAGAAAGGTGGAAAACGAGAAGGAGAGAAAAAACAAGAGACTAATGGTTGCAATTTCTAGCCAGCTCGACCGCCCTCCCGTGGTTCCGAATTTCCATTTCAATGACTTCATTAGTGCTCTAATTTACAGCTTGTCTTCGGATCGTCCGCAAAAAAGCACAGCGGTACTAATTTTCCCTACGCCTTACGCCATACACCCAACGTCCTACGCCTGGTTGGCGCCTCCTATGGCTTCAATAAAAGTGCATCATGGTGATACAATGTCGGCGGTCCTAATTTATCGATTGATTCGAACTGCCACCGTGATTGGGCCCAAAAGGGCAAAGAGCATGGATGCTTTTCACACAACACTGACACTGGCACCGGTGGTTGCCAGAAATGAACATTCTGTGTGCCTGCAAACTTCCGATCAGATTAAAACTTCGCCCCCGGAAAACTTTCCCCCGAAAATGTTGCCATTCCTTGCGGTTGTTTCTGCTTTCGCTCCGGGGCGCATCCACTGTTGTGCTGCTGTTGTGCGAAACTTCGGCAAGGAAAATTCGTCCCATTCTTTTCGGAAGGGATGCTCACCACTACGCCTGTCCGGCAGGACGATGAGTTCTTGCGCTCGTATTTTTTTTCGCATTGCTCTCCCGAGGGTGAAAGCAATCCTTGGTTACACACAAAGTAAAGATTCATCTGCAAAACGATAATAAATAATGGTTCCGCTAACCAGGCCAGGATGCATCAGGCTCTTCCGTTTCGAGCGGCACGGAGCAGGAGCCGCATTTCAATGGACGAAAGTTTCCGTTTCTTCGCCCACTTCGAAGGGGCAGTCAAGCGAACGGTGGACAGCATTAGCAGATGCGACAGGCGAAGCCAGATGAGATGGAAAAGTTTCTTTTCCATCCGTACCCTTCCGAAAGGACATTCACACTTTTGCCGTCAAATGAACAAACGGTGCAGAACTATAAGAAAGATTAATATCATATACAGGGGGGAATGACTGACGGTATTTTCTCGGTTCGTTTCTTTGAGAGTTGCTGTTAAAGTGAAAAAATTGAAATTTACCATGCTGCATGGAAATGGTAATAGTTTTATGTCGTCCACTCACATCTTCGGGTTATCCCGGTGGGAAATATTATGAGCATTAATGAAACAGCTTGCTCGTGATGCACATTCTGCCACCACTCTCACCGCCAATCACCTGTTCTCGAGCGACCGATGATGGTCGATAAAAGTGCCATACCTGTACGAGTCCCTCGGAGGAAAATCGAAGATGGCAACCATCTGTTACCATGGTATCATTTTCTCCAACCGAACACCTGGAAATGGGACAACCCAGCCGGTTGAGTACGGTTTCTGCAATTCCGGATTGACTTCCTCCCACGCCGGCTCGTTCCCGACGACGGACGAAACCGATGGAAGATTTGTGTAAAATTGATTTTTTAAAATATTGATCACCATCCCATTTCATCGTGCTCCATTTCCATCGCGCGTTCGATTCGTCGCCCGAGTCTCGGAAAACTCACCACGGACGAAAAATGCACACTGGCTTTCCGACCGCGCACCGGGGGCACACACATCAAGAATTTTTATCCTTTTCGGTGCCATTTCCCGACACCCCTACGTTTGCCCACGTCACCGGAATTTACTCACTTTTCCTGATCAAATTTTCCGTGTATCTAAATTTGATTTGTGTCGCTCAATTTATTATCCAATTTTCAGGAAAATGGCTTTTCTTTGCGCACCAGTTCCGCCGGTTGCGGTGCATTGACGCAGAAGCAGCATCGGCAGCAGCAGCAGCAGTAGCAGCAGTAGCAGCAGTGACTCCGAACCCGATCTTGCTGCTGCGGTGTGCACACACACTTCCGTTCACATTGCAAGCTTGGGTGGAGCTTCAGAAAAAAAACTCTCCCGCTTCTGACCTCAAAACCCAAATCGGTTTAGTTAATATTTCTGCCGCCGTATTTGGTGACCCGGACGAGCGACATAAATTTTCGCACTCATGTTCGAAAGGTGACATGTTTGTCTTCAAGAAAGCTTTCCCAGCTTCCGGGGAAAACCTGCAAAGTTCGCACACCGAACTCGCAGACGAAAGAAACGGATCGCCGATCCCCCAAGGGGCCGATGCTGCCACTGCCTCAGTTCGGTTTCATTTGCGTTACGTGACTTTCGTTATCTTTTGTTTCAGCCCTCACACGAATGGGCAGGGTGCCAGTATGTGCTGTGGGGCGACCTGCGATAGTAGTGGCCACGGAAACGGACGCAAGCAGCCCGCTAGCTCTTTCGGCTGGAAAACAATACTGAAACGCCGCTGGCGGGTGAGCGCGGTGCTTAATAATTTACAGTTATCAGAATGAAAACTACTACTGGCAATGTGAGTTCGTGGGCACGGGTTTTCCCGAGGTCCGTTTCCTAGCGATGCGCGCCCGTAATCTTTTTGTGAGTCGCAGTCGCGTGCTGTTGTCGAGTCGGGACTACTTTTGCATGTTCCACCGTGCGACAACCGGATCCGGAAGGGGAGTCCACGTGGGGAGGGCACCCGGTGACGTATCTGCCGGGACGATGATAAGTGAGCGAGCTGGCTCCAGCTAAAAGCATCTTCATCGTCGAGAAACATTTGTCCCGTCATGTGAAAGGATTTCGCCTTCCAGGAACGTGCGAGCGCTGCGGCTTGCGTCCTGTTAGTTCAGCACGCGAGAATGGCTGAAGTGAAAACTGAAACCACCAAAGAGAGGAACCAAGGCATCCTGGCAGCCATCTACTGCTACCGCTGTTGGTTGTAGCGCGAACAAAGCTCACAACGCTCGTCCGCGGGGCGCTTTTTCCTAACAGCACACCAAGGCGCACTAATTGCTCTCCTCATGTCCCTTTCGCTGGGCCATACGCGCCATTCACCGGCCCAGTGTTCGACATTTGTCATCGTCGGAAGTGTCTAGGGGAGAAGGAAGTTGAGACCTCCTTCTCTCTCTGTCAAATAGTTTTCCTCTGTTTTTCTCAGCCAACCGATACGATGTCGCACGTCGATGAGGGATTCCGTTCCGTTGGCATTATCTCTCCATTCGCCCTAATTTGAGGACTGTTTGCATACTCTCACCTTTAATGCTATCACGCCCGTGACCGTAGATGGGAGGGATTCATTAAAATGCCGCATTTGCATTCACCCAGCCAGGTGGCCAGGTGGTCGGCTAAGGACAGCCCGATGAGCCGGGAAAAACGTGCTGCCACTTTGATGACACGCGGGTTCGGTTGAGTTGGTATGTGGTGTAAGACGTGAAAGCCGCTTATTATGGTGTGTGGAAGAAAAACAAACATACTTCACGAATACACACACACACACACACACACACGTGCGTTTGGATACACCATAGGAGTTATAACGTTGCGCACGATTAACGTCCATCATCGTTTCGAACAAGGGCCCGGGAAAACTCTGCGGCTCTCGGTTGACGCACTTGTGACATCTACACGCACACACAATCACACACACACACACACACACACACACGTTTCCACTTGCTGCCACCCAGGCGTGTCGTGGGTCGTCCTGGCACATCCTTGAACCATCTATTCCGACCCCGGGTGTAGGCCATACGGCGGAAAAACATGAAAGCCGAATGGAAAAGGAAAAAAGCACCTGTCAGTAAGTTACGCTCGCGACACGCTCGTCTCTCTGACCGAGCCGGCGTGAGGACATAACGCAAAAAAAGGTGGAAAATCCCCCCGGGAAACGAGAGCCGCCACGATGGCGCCAACACCCCACAGCCACCCTTGGCCCTTTACGCTTGTGCGCCGTTTTAGCATCTGCGGAACTGACACGTCCTGTGCTAGCTCGCTGGTTGGCGATGCTGTTCATTTGGTCGATCGCTTGAAGAAAAACTTCGCACCGACCGGAAGATGGTGGACAAGTTTTCAATCAGTGCACTCAAGAGGGAGGCAGAGGACGTGAGAGAGGAACGGATCGATCGCTGCACGCGTCCACCACCCTCCAGTCATAAGTGGAAGGGAAGATTTTAATTGCTGCCATCAAAGGCATCAATCGTGCAGCGATTCTCAACGAACATCCCGTCCCGGTTGCTCCTCGATGGAAGGAGGGGTTTTCAATTCCAATCGAAGCATAATTAAAATGATGGAAATCCAATCTCCAGCCCCTTCCAGCTTCCTTCGAGCGCTCGACGAAGGTGAAGGAAGCCGGATTTGGTCGCTTGGTGGTATTAGTTGCAGCCCACCAACTGGCCACGCGCACCCTGCTGGGATTAGTTGTTCTGGGGAAGATGGAACAAAAATACACGCAAATGGGCTCGCATGTCCTTCGCCCCTAGAAGGATGTGATGATAGCGCTCCAGCTTGTGTTTTTAACCGATCCCGATGACGTGATGCCACGTGGAAGGCCATTCCGATGATGATTATGTAATTTACAGAACATCCCAGTTGCCCTCGACGCCACGATGACCATCTCCGTGCACGAATGTGCAACTCCTTGTCTGGACGACTGTCCAACTGTGGTACTCACGCGAGAGAATCGTGAGCTCCCCAGTCGGAGTCACATTCGCTCGTTGTTTTTGTTCATCGCGGGAAACTTCGTATCAGCTCGGTTCTCCTGTGGAAAACCCTTAAAGCGGATGGAAATTCTGGGTGGAAAATGCCCCGTTTCCATCACCAACGATTTGACGCGAGCACTCGAATGAACGGCACTCACGAGCGCCCAGTTGGGTCACTCACTTTGCGCCAAAATTGGACACGTTCAACGGGCAACTGCTGGCGGCAGGCCTCAGTCTGTGTGGAAGTTTCTTTCGGTTCAATTGGCAAAGCGGAACGGGCGCGCTCGGTGACCGGACGGCGATTTTCTAATCAGCAGCACGCGGGGAAAGTGCATCCGCGTCGGTGACGGGGTGGTAAAGGGCCAGAGTGCGTGTGCGCGCGGGTGTGTGCGCTGATTGATCGAGTACGTGAACCGATCGTTGAGCGTGATCGTACGGCCAAAGTGAAGCAAATCGAGCGTCGTGTATGGAAGATTGATGGTGAGCAAAATTGCTCGACTCCATCACAGGGTAGTCCTACCATTTTGTTCAGTTTTCCAGCGGCTCGACCGTGCCGGTAATTGAATTTATTTCGACAAGTGTTCCACCAGCCTGAGAGGGTCCGTCGCTTAGCTAGTTAGCTCGCCATCAGTGTGACGTGTGCTCGTTGCGGCTCGGTCACTAATTAAGAGTTCAACAGTGCATCTTGGGAGGCGTTTTCTTCGAGGGAAAGTGCCATGGGTGTGCGTGTGTGTTCCGGTTATTGAACCTCGTGCCAGCGATTGTGCCAAATTGTGAAGCAAATCCATCTGCGAGTGACACACTCGAGCAAAGTGCCTGGCCGTGTGGTGTTCCGTCTCCGCGTGCAGAACGATTCGATAATCGAATATAATCCAATTAGCGAGTTGAGTTTTCCACCACCGTAAGCAACCGAGGCCAAACCGTGCCAAACCGCCGCGAGTGTTTCAGCTATCCCGCGAACAAAGCCCACCTCGAGTGTGCGAGTGTTGATCGCGAGCGAGTTCCAAAGAAAATTCAGTGCCACCTTAGTTTTGAGTCTACGATGCCAAGTGGAGTCTTGGTCGTGTTGTAGTTTCCTAGCCCTGTGTGTAGTGCTCGAAACCCAACGTAGTGCGATAAGTTCCGCAGGATTACTTCCAACGACTGCCGTGGACGGACGAGTGAAACGTAACGAGCAGAAACAACAGGCGAGCGACAATGATTACTCCCCGGATTACCATGTCTCGGATGCAATTTGGATTCTATTTCCTGCTTCTTATTGCCGGTGAGTGACGATCGCGAACCCGTTCGCGCGTTTGGTTCGATGCGCAACCGTAACAACCTCAGGGCCAGGACTTGAATGTCGCCTCCATCGTCGAAAGCCCTTCACTAATTGGATTTGCGCGCCCGGAAACGTTCCATCCAATGGTGGCTCGAGCGAGTAGGGGATGTTTTGTATTCTTTTTTCTTCGCCCTTGCTCGCTTATTTAAAACTAAATTCGTCGAACCACGCACAAGTCTCAAGGTCACGATGCAACGGAACAGCAAAATGTGCATAACATTGCGTTCGCCTGGTGCTAATCCCATCGTTAGCGCGTCTGAGCGTAGTGGACAGGAAGATGAATGGAGTTTTTCTCGGCTCGACCCACACAAACATACGCTTGAAGGAAAGGCCCTTTTGTTTCGGGGCACCCCACAGCTGCCGCGAAATTGTCACGTCGCACGCACGGAACAAGCGTGGAGTGGTTTTCGGTCAGGGCCACCACCCCAAACTCCTCTCTCTCTCTCTCACTCTCTTTCTCACTCCCTTCAGCTCTTTGGTGTCTCTTTGTTTAGGCGCATCGTGGAACTGACACTGCAACGCCGTAGTTGGCACTCCCGACGCGCGATTGCCGATTGTCCCGTATGCAAATGGAATTTATGTGCTATTCTTGGTGCAGTGTCTCGCGCTAGGGACCATCTCGGTGTCCCATGCTGGTCCTCCGGGACTCGGTGACGATCGTGGCAGACAGCTGACAAAGGCACTGCTTCCAGATGTTGGAACGGAAGCGTCGTTCTTTATGGCGAGCAGATTCAACCATCCGGTATGTGTTGCCCATTTCGGGAAAACGAACCTCATCCCGAGCTGTCGCGTTACACCAAGTGCGATTGATCGCAGATGGGTTGGAAATGTCACCCAAATCCATTCAAATCGCGTAAAACTCTCCTGCAGAGACTGCGAGTGATGCTGCAGGACTTTAAATTTTATCGTAGACACTCAATATGCACCACAAATCCCTTTCTTCTCGAGTAGAGGCTGAATAAATTCACGAAACCCCGAACCCATGGAAGCGGAATTTGATTAACAACCTCGAATAATTCAACCATCACGTATCCCGCGCAACCTAGCGATCCTTTCCTCCGGTTCGAAGGCGTGGGCGAAGGCGGTTTCTACCAACCCATCACTCATGATTGATAACGGCCCATTTCTCGTGGCCGTGTGTTACCCAGATTGTGAGGAAACAACGTTGAAACGATACATCTTCCACATGTCCTTGGCGGGTTGGGAAAAATGAAAGCACCGGAAAAAGGACACGTGTCTCACCGGCTGCACACTCGAGCGGTTTTCGATACTAAGCGCTACTAACGACCACACTTTGTCGTCGAGATGGCCCACCGCCCACAAGGACATTTGAATTCTGGTCGCTTTATCGCTTGGGCCCCATTTTTATCCCGTGATTTACAGCCATTAAAACTAGCCCAACTCATTGCTCATTCATGCCCGGCGACGTTTGTAAAATGCATGATTCGGGAATGAATTTTTAACCAAAAGCCCTTGTTCTACAAGCACCCGCGCGGCTCGACATAAATTTCGCCCGTTTGGCAATATATACGGCCAGCCACCACACGCACACACACGCTCATACGTAAGAAGCGCACGTCCCGACGTTCGTCCTTGTGCCCTTATCTGGCCGTCTCGCTTACCGTTTTCTTAAATCCGGAAATTAATGTGCGCACGATCGCTGCACTACCGGTTCTCCGTGGCCACGTGGCAGAAGAAAAGCTCACTGGGCGTTGGCTTAAGCAGGCAAAGCTGGCCCTTGGTCTAAGCAGTACCCCAGCGACGAGCGGTGTATCCATTAGATAAACATTTATCTTGCTGCTATCAATCCCAATTACCCTTTCAGCTAGAAACTCAAACTGTGAGCCCCAACCCAGAATCCGGAACCATCGGATCGTGCCCCCGGAGGTCCTGCCCGGGAGGCTAAAACTAAACGATTATTTATTCATCACCAGCCCAGGGGTTCGGCATTCTGGCTAAAAACTTCCGGCGAGCAAGCTCGACGACCGGCCACATGCAACGATAAAACTTTCCGACCCGGTTCGCTTTTAAAAACCCACACTGTAAACATGGCAGCACAATTCCCAAATTTGGTCACATTTATTCAGTTTGTTTGGTGGTCTAGCGGGTCACGGGGCACACGGGAAGGTGGCAACTAGCCCGACCACTGCCGGGGACAGATCAGAAGAATCGCCTGTGTTGTGTAAATACACGGCTGCTTCCTTCCGGTGGGCTACAGCCCGTCAACGGTTGCAGTACGGAGCGGTTGAATATTTAAAACACTCCCATCGAAAACGAGCGAATCGGTATTAATCAAAAAACTTTTTTCCACTTCGTTTCCGAACGGTTGGGCTGGGGGCTGTTTGCGTTTGCGAAAGATGGCAGCTTTTACGCCTCTTTACATGCATCCTATTTCCACTCGCCGGAACAGAGAGCGAGCAGATGGAACATGAAGAATTATTCCTGACCACATAACTCGGACGTCAGTGGGTCAGGCTGACCGTGGTGAAGTGCAAAAAATAGGGAAAACTTGCCCATTGCACAACTGTCCAAGCACTACGCGGGAAGTCTGGAGAAAAAAATCCCGGAACCAAATTTCAAGAGGAACTCTAGCAGACGAAAAAATCGGTGCCATCCCATGCCCACTCGGTGATAAATAGTGTAGTGGATTTTTCCTCTCTGTACCTGCCAAAAACACGGCCTTCAGCACACGGGGCCGCACTTTTCATTTCAACTTTTTGCCCTCATCGGCCCTGATCAAATTTTCCCGGTCTCGTGCCCGTGCTGCATGCTGAGCCGGAAATGGGCCTGCAACTATTTGCGCCAGCTCGAATCGTCCACCCGACAAACACGCCGGCTCGGTACACTCGATAAAAAGAACATTTACCGAGCGGAACCGAATTTGGGGCAGGAAAGAATATGGCGAGTCGAAACACTCGCATACGTTCGCGAGTCTCGCCCACAGGAACCAGACCCGTGGAAAGCTCGTGGAAAACAGAACCGAGCGGAAAGAAAAGTTGTGCCGAAAGTTTTGTAATATGTGCTCGTGAAAGATTATGAGAAACTTTGCATCCCAGCGCATATTCTTGCCGGTGTGTGGATGCTAGCGCTTCGTTCGCAACTCTTAATAGATGGCCGAGTGAAGAGGAAAAATTCACGACCCACTTCGCCGCATGCCGTCTTCAACTCCGTCCATTTACACCGCAGAATGGTACGGAAAAATTATGAAACTGTTCCACCTACTCGGGCTTCCTTCGAGAGCCACAAAAACGCACTAACCGCACGATCCGAAGGAAAGAACTATCCCGAACTACAACAACAGCACGCTCTTTGTGTCGAAAGGGCGCCCACAGCCCATGAACACGCTTTTGCGGCATCCTTTACCGTGTTGCACCGCTTTGGCCATGCCATCGAGCTGTTCGAATGCGCCTGCTTGATAGATATTCCACATTCCCGCGGGCGGCATACTTGACCCACGTTGGAGTTCCCTTCTCTCGAGTGAAGTGGAACATTGAATGGAACGATTATTATCGTGACAATGTGCAGTCAAGCGTCCAGCCCAGAGCTCCTTTTCCGGGCTCCCAAAACACGGATCCGAGGATAATGTACCCACAAACACGATTACCGTGGTAATTACCTTCGGGAGCATAATCCCGATATATTGCAGATTTTCTCGCCTCTCGTGCAGCGATCCGATTATGCTCGGGACCTGTGGGCCTGTGGAGCTTACTTGCGAAAATGCGTGTGTTCGGAGCACAAAGACACACGGCCCGAGACGCCAAAGGCGTGACATCAAAAGGACGAGAGTCTCCTGCGAGCTCTCGAAACGATGACAACGCGTTGTTCTACCGACCGCTGCATGAATCGCAGGCCAACTTTGATTACATCCTTCGCTAATCAAAGCAACCCGTCACTTGTGTCGACTTCTAGGCCGCAAGGCACCACATCTCGAGACGCCGTCACGTATGCAAACTATTCCGAACAAATCCGAAAATTGAATCTCCTCCCATCGCGTTGCCGTCAGCTCAAGCGCACGACCACGAGTGATAACAAGTCAATCTTCATTCCGTGGTTCTCCGTAACGTGTCGATCCTGGTCTGGTGAACATTCGGCTCGTTCCTGCGACCTTGGCTGGCTTGGAGAAGTGCTACATCTCATCGTTCGAACTCGCTTCAACCGAAACCGCAACCCCATACATATGTATGTAGTCCTCCGTGCGATAGACTGGCGACAAATCCACCACGAATATCGCTCCTTCGTCCTTGTCCTTCGACAACCCCGTTTCAGTTTCTCCATCCTCACGGGGTAGCGTTTCATGACTACACACACATTTTTCAAAAAACTGACACTAAACGGGTGATAGATCGGAACGGAACGCTTGTGTGGGCGCGTGAGCCGATGGAGTGGTTCCACTAACAGCTTCATTTTTCCGCTTCGTCAGCTTAACCTCAGCACACACTTAGCGCCCGTCACCTAGCCGTGTGCTCGTTCCTTGATTGATTGCGGCCATCATGAGCATTAGAGCAGCATTCTCCTTTTGCAAGCGGCTCACCGTCTGCTAAGGGATCGTTTAATTCGGTTGCTCGACCGCCTCTCGCCAGAACCATTTCCAGAACCCGCTACAAGACCGCAACACTAGCGAGGAAGAATTTACAACGGCTGCGAGATTATTAATTTTGCTACAACATGACGCCAAAAGCGCTCGGACACGTACACCTCCAGTGGACGGAGTGACTTGGCCGTGGCCATGTCCGTACAACTGTGATATTGTGCTTCGTAACGGCCACTCCTGACAGGCGCTCTTGAAATCCAGCCGCTTCGACTCCACGCCTGCAATTGCACTGTTTCGTAACAACATTGCTTCTTCTCCATCTTCTTCTTCATCCCTGCGTGAATCGACATTCCTACTGCTCACCCTCGAAACGCCTTGGCAATCGCTCGGAATTGCTCCTCGGAACCACAAATAAATCCTTGCCTTCTAAGAAATCGCAAAGGCGCTCACTCTCGAAGGCCACCTTCGGTCCTTCGGTGGCTTCGCTTTCGCTCGAGCACCCCTAGAGTGGCTGCTGGTTGGGTTTAATTTATAGATCAGTCCCGCATCGCATCGTGTTCTGCGTGCTATCACTCCCAGAACGGAGCTACAAGATACACGATTACATTCCAATTGTGGCGTTCATGGTACGCTCTGCTTTCACCACGCTCAGGCACAGGCTACACAATTAATTATCGTTCGGTGCTTCGCTAACGACCGATAAATCCATCCTTGCTAGAAAATGGGTGGACTTATTGCTGCCAACCGATCGGGCAATGATTGGGAATTTTTAGATCCACCCTTTGCGTTCGTCCTAGAACGCTCCTGCCAACGTCCTTCAATTCCATTTCGCCTACTATGACAGTTCTGCCGGCATTATCGTTTACTATTTATCAATCTGTCGTTGCGGTGTTTGGCATACATTTCAATGCAAATTAAATCAGATTCGATTTCCTATCGTATTTGCATCCTGTGTACCACAAATTTAGCTGAATAAATATATTAATTCCCCTCCCTTGGTGGCATGCGGCAGCGTGGTGTAGTGACAAATAATCCTACATCACCGCAATGGCCAAACTGCCGTGGGATTATGAGAATTTTAATGTCGTCACCTCCAGCCCACGATCCATCCAGTTGCCTCGATCAGACCAGGCCTCCCGGAATGCGCTCGAAATTTACTCAATATCATTTCGCTCAAACACTCTCCAATTACAATCGAACTCTTGATTGTTGATTATTATCGGGACGCATTAGGGACGCCGGTTGGGAGATGCCGCATCATTTGGTAGCGGAAAAACGTTTTGCCACGCCAAACAACGAATTTTCCTTGCCACTTTATTTCTTCACCTTCTTGACTCACCAGTCTGCCATGCTCGGGTGTGTCTCTTGGGGGGTTCAATTGATGCTAGCGAGTTCACAGAACCGCCTGTTAGAGTGCTAGCTGCTAGCTTCATTCAATAAAGACCTCCCACTGGAACAACGTGGCAATCAAAGGTTATTCGGTTAGCGGTTTTAAAGAGAATTAAAATGAAAGCATGAAAACGCCGCACCGCGCTGAACAGCGCAAGCCTACACGAATTCATTTGCCACCGTTCTGCTGCCACTACGCCAGAACTGGCACCCTCCGAAAATCGACCGCGTAATTGACACAATTAATAGACACAATATAAGCGAGCAAAGATGATTCACGAGCTTGCAGGGTACGGGCTTGTGGAATGGGTATAAAAAATAGCTGCATGGTCCCGTTCGTTGAAGCGAGATGACTCAAAATTAATGCTCTTTAGCAGCTCAGCAACGACAACGCCACGTTGTGTGAGAGTTATGTGCACAGCACCATTTATCGTCACGTGTTTTTTAGCGATTCGCGCATTAATCTAGCATATTTTCCTCTTTCTCTCTCGCTCTATATCTCGACAACAGCAAGCTCGATTAATGGCAACCAGCAAATCTCCAGTGCCAAGAGGGCGCTTCCGGAGGAGGCCACCCTTAAGCTCGTCCCAGAAGAGGAAACGGCCCACTTTGTAAACCAATCGCGCATGGTCAGCTGCAGCCACGCCAACCCGGAAGTGAAGCTAAAGTGGCGAAATCCGAAAAATGTCCCCATTAGCGACACCAAGGGTCGCGTGCACATCGAGGAAAAGGGCAGCTCACTGTCGTTGATATTCGAGGCGATCGCTCGCGTAGATCAGGGCAACTGGACCTGCGAGGTGGACACGGAAGCGACGGCAGCGGCCACAGACGGGCAGGTGGTCGTTCCGGCACTGCGAAAGCTCTTTAAAATGATCGTTTACGGTACGGTGCGACAGAAACGACTCCCGGAGGCCAACAACGTGTAACGTGGCGCTCTCTTCCCATTCCGGTACTTTTCCACAGAGCCCATCTCCTTCCGGGACACTAACACCGTGCAAACGGCCGTCGAAGATAAGGACGCGACCATCCGCTGCGAGGTGAAAGGACATCCGCAACCGACCGTGACCTGGCACTTCAACGGCCAGCCTCTGTTCTGTAAGTTTTCCTTGCTCCTTTCCACTGGATAGTGCTCTCTCGCTCTCGCTACAGCAAACTGACAGCACAACACGCCACCAAAGATGGCCATGGAGCGGACGCAGCAACGCCCAACGGAACGTTTCCTGTGTGTTTTTTTCCTTCGCTCGGTACATTTCCTTCGTGAGCCAGGATGCGCTGAAAGCTTTTCCTCACCTGTGCACCGCCTGAGGTGCAACGACGTGCAGTGTGGTAGAATTTATGGCTCTTCATTGGTGCCATCCATGATGACCGCCCTTTACATGGGCGGCTCCATCACGCAGCGATGGTGGTCTTCATTGGCACCTACAGCGCATTGTGACGGGAAGATGCATTGCTCGGGAGTGGAGAATGCAACGATTAGGAGGGTGGAACATGCATTGTTTCGTTGTGACGGAACAATACGGTCGGTGTGTGTGTCGTTCTAGCACGCTTCATAGAGCGCTTCGTGTACCAGCTTCACAGAAACATCGACAACCGACGATGATGACGACGACGACAGCGGTTTTAAAAGCTTTTCACCGTGATGGCGATGATCACGTCATCTCAGTCGATGTTTCGCTTGTGCGTTGTATTCCGGTGCTTTTTTTCTATGTTGCCACTGTCAGGATGCGTTTACGAGAGCGAATGTGTGCCATGCTACGGGCGGTGGTAATTGTGGTTTATGTTGCGCCTGGCGTAAAAGCATCGTCAGCGCTCGTGCACGGAACAGATTTCTTAACGGCGAATGGTTCATAAAAGGTTTTATCACGGCATTCTTTGCTGGCAATTGAAACTGAGTGTTTCGGGTTTTGCGGAAAAACAGCACAGCACAGGGATATCCTGGACGTATTCGAGGAATTCGCCTTTCAATTCAGAGCGCGAAATGGTTTGTTTCATGGCGAGCTATGTAAGCGAAGTTTGGAATTATGTTTATCTTCTGTAGAAAAACACCAGCTCGCGTATGATGTGGTGCGCAAGAAAAACTGAGCTTTAGCAACTGTTTCTTCTCGGCCAGCTGGTACGAGCTCATTTTGCAACGAGAACGTTCTAGCACACAACTACCGTTCAAGAATTTAAATGAATCCCCCTAACTACCTCTAGCAATTCGAAACAAGAAGCGATTGTTTACCTGCCCTCACCTGATAATGATGCGAGCATTAAACGAGCAAAAAATACTACTTGCTGCCTTCGCGTAACGGCAAACGATACAATTTTCAACCGGAAAGGATCCCGCCCTAGGTGAAAGCAAATCGCAGCTTCTTGCCGAAGTGGAAACCAACTTTTTACTGCCGCCAACTTACCGACAACTATTCCGGGAGCGATTCCCGCCAACCCACAGCACTAGTTTACGCAGGAACCCGAGCCGGAAACGATAAACCACATAAATCGCATCAAGAAAGGCCAAGGCTCTAGTCCTTACGATCCTTACGGCTACACTTCGTTTTCCAGCACCCTTGCCCGGTCGCGGCGTCAGAAGTTGTGCCTCAAATTAATTGTTACACGAAGCAACCCACAAGAGCACGAAAGCTAAGTCTGCCCAACTCCCTCGAGCTCACTTTCAAAGTGGCGATAAATAAAATATACAAACAAACGCTCCTCGCAACGACTGCTCAAGGCGTAGGAAGCTAGAACTAGAACCACAGCTTTCGGGAAAACCGCTTCCACGCTCCGATGGTTCACCCTGCCGCGGGCATTTGCACATTACGTACCGAAACAAAAAGTCATCCAAACGGTTACGACCACCCGAAACCAGCCGACCATCGTGAGTGTTTCCTTTTGAGATCCTTGCAAACCCGCCGGAAAACGCCGGTGGGCCGCACTCGAGCTCCTGTTTCGTTCTGTTCGCAGGAGCGCTATTGTTGCTTCGAGCGGTCCGTAGTTTTTTGTATCATTATTCCTTCCATGCTTCTCCAAAAACTCATTAGTTTGAGGGGCGAAAATTGTAAACCCACATCGAGCTGGGAAGTAAAAGTGCAAACATTGTCCATCGCTCCCAGTACGGGTTATTTTCCCGCTTCGCACGCTGTCAGTTCGCATTAACACCAGGCGCCTCCATCGACCGTTCTTGAGGTGCCATCGCAAGGATGCGAAATTTTCGTGCCGGGTTGTGCAATGCAAATGACCACCCGGGCCACCGCAAGAACGTTCGATCGTTATCGGACGATGGTACCTACGATAACTCATTTGCATATAATTTGAATGCTAACAACAATTTGATTGTTGTCCAATCCGATCCGCTCTCGATCTTTATTTAAATTTTCCCACTTTTCCCCCGCAGTCCCACACAACGGTCGGCACATCAAGCTAGCAGATGGGATGTCCATCAAAAAGGTCGCGCAGAACGACAGTGGGGAATACACGTGCAAGGCTTTTCAGGTCTCGGCCAAGGGCAGCAGCTTCGAGGAGAAGACCATTCGACTTAACATCAAACGTACGTGCTCCCATTGGGACATTCCATCCGAGGGTGCTTCGATTGGAAATTCCTTCACCCTTTTCACTCTTTATCTATTTCACTCTCTCTCAGATAAACCATACTTGCCCCCGTGGAAAACGACCGTTTCGGACGCGTACGGGTACGTCAGTGGTGTGGTTAATCTCACGTGCGAAGCCACTGCCGAGCCTCCGGCCAACTTCAGCTGGTCTGCTAACAACAAGAAGCTCACTCCAAAGAGTCACATTATCTACAACGGCCGACATGTGTCCATGCTGCAGGTAATGGGGCTTCTGCGTACCCTTCGTTTTTCACACTCAACCTCCCGCGTCCTCTTTTTCAGATCATGATAAAAACGAGCAGTATATTCGGTAAGTACAAGTGCGAGGCCAAGAACGAGCTTGGAGCGGTGTCACAAGAGATCCACCTGAAGGAAGGCACGAAGCCTGACCCACCGAGTCTGGTGAGTGTTCGCAGGACTCCTCCGAGACACGTGTCTCCCCCGTGTAGGGGTTTTAACTCATTTTCTCTGCCTGCAGTTTCAGCTGCGCGGCGTCAATTCGGACACGCTCGATATCGACGTGGGAGCGACCAAGTCTCACGAATTTGCACCCGATCCAACCACCGTCATCGGGTACCGGTTCGAGCTGATGCCTACAGAAGAATACTTAACCTCACGCTCGTGGGACCACGCGAGTCGACGTGACTTCGATGTCGCAGATGGAGCCACCTATCTGCTGGTGCAGTTGATACCGGACACCAAGTACCTCATCCGTGTGGCTGCTCGAAATGCCGCCGGTCTTAGCGACTGGACTGAGGTGAAGGAATTTTCGACCCACCCAGTGCAACCACACGGATTGAACGGTTCCAGTGGCCTAACGGCCACGGCCAAGCCCACCGACGTGTGTTTCAAGTTCATCTGGCTTCTGATGGTGGCACTCCCAACGGTTCTATCCATCACGCACCATCGGTTCGCAGACCTGATGAAGAATCGAATCTAAGCCGACGGGAGACCTCCACCATGCACGTCTCCGTCGGTTGCACCGGTTGCATCTAAGTCCGGGAGTGGCCAAAAAAAGGTAGGAGAACTCGAAACAAGACAGGGCGCTCATCCATCGCCTTCCAGGACGCGAAACAAGAGTGCGAGCAGAATGATCGATCAAACATCGCCAAGACGGGCTCAGTTGGAGTGATGAGAAAAGTTTTTAGTGTCACTTTCCGGAAATTACACTCGTCCACCGTGGACGAGCTTCTGAGGAGAAGCTGAGCCGCAGAACAAGTCATCCGAAGTGCAGGACGTTCTAGGAATTGAAGGCGTTGTGAGGTTGCAAACGCGCGACGTCAACCAAATCAAATCATTCAAACTTACCCACACACATACTCACGGTTCGGATCCTTTGCAAGTTCGGGCCGCAAGCACACCGGAACATCACTCATCGACTCCACCACACACGCATACACATCCCCTCCCAGCGCCAAAGAAACAGATCCCGTAGTAGATTAGATATATTGAAAGGAAATTTCCGTACGTTTTACGTGTATAATATAAATATTTAGCGAAGAAAATGGAAGGAATCGAGCCGATGACGAGCTCTGTTAACGAGCTGAAGCAGAAGATGAAAAAGAGTGCTTGTGCTTGAGCAGATGAGCGTTACTGCGAGAGCTCTAGGTAAATGATTATAGCATGTTGTGTTTTTGTAACTGTTGTTTATGGAGCGTACGAATTTCCCGACTCCGACGATGGGTCAGCGTGTTATACAGGAGAAAAGCTGCATAAACGTGCTCGGTCGGTTGAATCAAGCACGTCGCGACGTCGTGACATCCCTCCGGCAAATCTGCGATGGCTGCGAACAATCGTTGCCTTTCGGACGCTCGCACAGGTCCACTCGATTGTTTGTTAGAGCTTCACTTATTAAACTCCCTGAGCTTCTCTCTCATCCCGGATCAACCTATTAGAGTCGTAAGCAGGCGAAGCAATGATAAACCGTCGTCGTGGAGACGAAAAAGACACACACACACACACACACACAATCCTGTGACGCCCGTTGCGCCCGGTTGAAGGCGAAAGGACGAGGGGGAAAAATAAATTTCCCAACAATCGGTTTAGCTTCTCGCTTAGTTTCCGGTTTCGCTCGATCCCTATCTACGATCGTTAGCGACGCCAGCCATTAATCCCTTGGCGGTCAGCCGAAGGAGGCCAGCGGCGACGATGCAGTTCTGGTGCAGAGGACAGCAATCTGTGCAGCTAGATGCACCGTGGTACTGCTTAATGCACGGCGTGTTCGTCCAGTGCTTTGCAGATGCAATTAACTAGATAAAAAGGTTTCAATTCTTTCCGCGCCAGCTCTAGTGGAGGTTTCAGTTTGCTTCGTTGTAGAGTGCCCTTTCCTTTCTCAATGCGGTGCGGTTCTTCTTGCACTTTAACAGCAATTTTGCACTTCGTTGTCACATTTCCGTCTTTGGCGCGAGCTGCTTCTCCTTCAAAGCACATCCGGTGGTTTTAATTCTCCCCGTTTGAATAAATTTCAACATTCCATCCTGCAAAATAGGAAATAGAACTGCTCTAAACTGGCACACGGTTCAAAACCCGTCAACGCCAGCGGAGAGCAGAGAAGAATCAAAAGAATTCCGCCTGATCTGGATTCGTTTTCCACGCTCCGCTTTGTTGGTACATTCTACCAAAGAAGAAAACTCGCTCATAAACAACGACTCGCCATGATGCGACGAAGGGCGGAAGGATGGATTTGCAGTTAAAATGGAAACGAGTTTGGATTCCGTTATGCAAAAGCTCGACAGGATAAGCATCAAGCTGGAAGGTGTCCTCGACGCCGTTCTCACTGCGAGCATCCCTTGGTGATTGATGTTAGATTTTTCTGAGCACCCGTGTGAGCGTGTGTGTATGTGTGTGTGCTGTTGTGAAGTTTGCCTTTCTCCCTAACAAGCCCGGGACACCGACACGACAAGGACATCAAACAAACAGGTATAAATCCAAAGAGCTTTTTCGGTGGTCTCATGTCCCGTGTGCTATCATGTGTTCTGGAACACGCTATCATACGGATTATTTTCCCAGAAGTTTCCCAACAGCGGGTTTCTACTAGGACTATCATGGAGAAAGTCCACTTAAAAATGTGGAAACAAAAATTGAAAATTAATGCGCCACTCGTCTCCCACGGCTCAGGCACGTTTATTTATTTACCCATCGCAGTAACGCGGGCTTCAATGATGCAGCTACATTTCCACGCCGGGAAATAATCATGTTTCGCTGATTAAATACACCCGGCACCTTTTTTGTCATCTACCTACTTCCAGTGAGGCTTAATAAAATATCGGTTGCAATAATAAATTCATCATGACTCTCGAAACATACGACCGCCTGGTCACGAACGGATTCGCACACATAATCGACCCGAGTGCGCTAAGTGCGTTGGGAAAAAGTTATTGCTTAAGCAAACGCTCTCGGAACATCATCGCCCCTGTATTCCGGGTCACCGGCAGGCGAGTGATCGTTCATAAAGTTTAAATTAAAATTCCTCCCTCGGGTATTCCTGCATCGGAGTGCATCGGAGAAAACGGATAAAATCACAAACTTCAGAAGATTCCACCCACTGCATCACTGACGATGACGCCATCTTTCGGGAGGCATTAAAATAACTTTTGCTTATCATTTTCACCATCACCGGGCGCCATCTCCGGGGTGATTGCATCGTCGAGGTCGTTGAAACATTCTCAATTCCCGGGATGGAGATGAAAGTCGAAAGCTCGGTCGATTAGCGAACGTTCCATCGAGTCGCGACCACGATCATGGGTATCATAAATTACGCTTTTTTCCACCGGATCTCTGCGCCTGGGTGGGTAATGTTCGGAAAGAGACTTAAATTAAATGCTGCACCAGTGGACTCGAAACAGTCTTCTCTACCAAACCAAACAAGTTGTCGGAAGGTCGTGGCGTCGATGGCATAAGGCTGTTGTGTTTTGTTTTCATTCTTCCATTTCAACCCTTATGCTTGCACTCACTAAGCCTCGTTACGTGCTTTCCTTTGTGTTTGGGGGTGCAAAAAATTAAGGCCGAAAATTGAATATTGCGATTAAAAACCATTTCCAACTAGCCACGGGAGCCAGCGAGAGCAATGGGAACACAGCCACACTTCGCTTTAAAATCGCAAACATCCCTCCAGCCAGCCACCCAAATCCAATTGATTCGACCAACAACGCTGGCAGCAGACAAGGACCCATATTGGACATTGCCACAAATGAATTGCAAGCAAAAAAAGCAACGCTTCGCCCCCGAACCCAAATCGAAATTTGTGTTTCCACCCGGTTCACACACGCTCTTCCGGTTCCGTTTTGGCATGGTTTGTGTTATTTTTATCATGCACGCTTTTTTCCCATTTTACCAAAGAGGAACCAATTTTTGATTGGACTAGCGAGGATGCGCTCGAGCGAGATGTTATTGCAAGGACGCTTTAGCAGGACTCTCGCGCAAGGATGGCGGAACGCAACCGGATCCCCGGTCGGTGGGTGGCTATTAATTTATTTATCATTTTGCTTTATTTTCCCAGCTACACCCATGCTGATAGGGATACGGTGCAGCGCTGGCTCCCGTTTCCCGGTTATTGGAAGCTGGTCGCGTGCAAGGAAAAAAGAGCTCCCGTAAACGCATCCTTGCGCGGACGCTGCATGGCTCCTGGTTGAACTTTCGCTTCCTGTTACGGGTGCGGTCGCGTCTTCTGGCCACGAAAACGGGGGAAATGATTTATTCATTACGTGCTTTGTTCGCCAGTTTTTTTTTTTTTGTTCATCGACAGCTTTTGTGAGCTTCGTTTTTTCACGTGCTAGAATAATTATACTCTCGCGTAACAACGGCGAATAACATTATGCAGCGTTTTTCATCCGTATTTCATGCGTGCGTTTGTGTGTGTGTGCATGTGTATGTGTGTTCGGGAGTGTAGCTCGGCCACGGGAAATGACGGGCGCATGTTTTGGAGATAATTTCAACACTCTATGCTGTGAATAATTAGTGCCATATGGAAACGTTATCAGATAAGCTTCGTTGTATCAGACGCGTGATGCCTTCTCCTAATTTATATCTTCCAACGACTGCAAGGTAGGGTCGCGTCGCGTAATGAATGCGGATGGTTCTTTTCACCGAGAACATCCTTTCGCATATTGATCGTGTTGCGTTGGGTTCGTGAAAGCGCTTGAGTGTAAGGAATTTCAATTAGAATGATAATTTTGCCGCTTTTTGCTGACATGACGAAATGTGAATGAGACCAGCAGTGCAGCAGACGTTCAGTGCTTCATTTATGTAGTCGCCTTTACCATGCAGACTTGAATCAAAAAGTACTCTTAGACCAATAGGAATATGTACATTCGTGGAGTGGGCCGAGACATTGCTTCTGTGTTTGTGGCCAAAATCAATCACTACTGTCAAACTTGATGAAATAATTATATATTTTCCTTCCACCCATTGTAAACGCATTACCCGCCCGACAATTGGTTAATTATGAGTAAACATAATTTGAAGTAAATGGACCATCCTCTATGGCCATTGCGGCAGAAGCAGCGGGTTTAAACTCGTCGCAGAAAAATCCAGTCAGAACAGTCAGAAACGATGGCCTATCGCTCCCCTTCGGCCATCGGGTTAATTTAATTATTTATCCACAACCGAGTCCGACGGGGCTCGCCAGCACCCCTAGGTGTTCGTCGGTGGTTAGTAGGAAGCAGCAGTAGGAAGAAATGCAAACAATGATAACACAATAACAACAACAAAAAAACTCCGACCCTTTCCCGGTGAGGAATCGGCGCTTGTTAATTGCTAGTAATTAAAATTATTACCATCGGCAAAGGCCACACCGTGAACCGGCTGCCCGCTGGCTTCCGTTGCGTATGCAACAAATTATGAAACAATCAAACCGACCGATCGAAGTGTGAATTACAGGTTTGTGGAACAATCCACTGTAATCCCGGTCGAGCATGAATGATTGATTGTGACAGAGATTGCAAACAATCTGTGTGCAGATAAGCGGAAAACATGATTGCTAGTACAGGACCGCGTCCCTTGGTTTTCATGCCGTTAAGCTGTTGGGCGTGAATTTCGATCTTCTCTCACATTCGTACACAGGTTAAAAAAGTACATCAAACACACCACAGACCCCTAGTTTAACAAAAAACCAAACCTCCCCCCGTAAATAGAATCGCCAATACGACTATCTACTACTTCTGCTCCCATCATATTGCGTAGCGTAAAGGATACTAGAAAAGTGAAACCAAATGGAACGACTATGGCGTAAGTGGTGTAAAACGAAAAAAAACTAAACAAACAAGACTTATCGAATGAAAATTTAGAATTTGTAAAAATATGAAATCGAAACAGGATTCAAATCACACGAACGTGTGGGCGTGGATGACGCAAACGATCTAATCCCACTCCACACATTTCATCCCCATAGGTAACAAGGTAGTTATGGTTCGAAGGAAAAAAACCCGAGATAAAAGAACCGATTAACGTATGAGCTGTCGTGTTTCGCAATCACCCACCAGCATCACGGTGGGCAAACCAAAAAATCGAATGGCATTAAATTAAGAACCGTAAATTGTAAACAAGTAAACTGAATTGAAAGAAAATAATAAACTCAAAAAGACTACTACCGATCACCGGGCTACGATCACTCCACGACATCGAGGACCACTGAGCGCGAATCTCGACGTCGCAGCCGGTTTATATACAACCGAAATCCATCCGAAATGGGGTCTATTAAGCGAGCGAAGGTGGAGCTGCTAAATGTGAACCACTTCACCTCGAACAAGGCGTCACAACTAGTGTCAGACACTTTCGCTACACAGTCACGCACGTAGCCTTCGATTGCAGCTGATGCTGGTCGTTTTGGGGCCGTTTGCTGTATACTGCTTTTTGCGCACCCAATCGACCTTGCACTTGAACGCACGCACTGTACGAAGTTGTGCTGCACGCCGGTAGCATTTAATTCCACCAGCGTGATCGTTTTGGGGTGGAATTTGGGAGTGAGCGATGTTTTGGACAATGCTCCGCAAAATGAATGCTAATCTTCGACATGCCGACGCACGCGGACAGGCCGCACGTGGCGTTCATGCAAAGGAGTCGATTCGGCGCGATTTGCCGGTTACGGAAACGGATTCCGGCGCAAATGTCGTGGAATTTCAAATCAGGGCATCTAAATTTAAACCATCGAAACCGAACGAAAACAACAAGCGATTACTTCATCCGAAAGGGAGCGCGTTTATTGATTCAGTGACGTTTATTCGTGTGGTGCGCAAGTGCGCTGAGGGCCATGGCGCAGCCACACGGAGATCGGGGTCCAGCTCGAGGTCCTTGTATCGATGCGGTTTTTTCAGAATACGGTCAGTTCTAGCTCTAGTAAACGTAGGCTGCCGGATAGGGCGCGTTGTACAGAGATGGAGCGGCATACGAAGTGCTGTAAGTGCTCGGGATCAACGGAGCACTGGAGTAAACTGTGGCCGCTGGTTGGCGATAGCTCTCGCTGTAGCTGTACGAAGCTGGAGCGTACAGGAACTGCGGCTGAGGAGCAGCAAAGATGGCGGCAACTAGAGCCAACAGGACGATAACCTACGGAACACCAGAGAAATGCAGAGAATCGTTTGGGTTCCAACTCGAACTGCAGATTGCACCTTTCACAGAAAACTTACGTATTTCAGCATCTTGAGAAAGGGTTTGTTTTGCGTTGCTTCACTTCAGGAGGATGCACAAAAACTGATGTCTAAAGTTGGTCAGTCTGGACCCTTATATAGTACTCCCTTGCCAGGCAGGAAACTGGAAGCCTAGACCCGGGATCGGGGAAACTTGTTCCAATAAACCGATGGTCACGGGCAAGGAATAGATGACACCAGAAAAACCAGTCCTGTCAGCTGGACTGCCGAAGCAAACGGAGGCTGGTTCATTACTCCCGCCTTGCGCTTGTACGCATGTAATGAGATTACGATCGCGAGCGATTGAATTACCTGACAACTTATTAAGGAAAGGCTAAGCAAGCTTGCAACTCGAGACAATGGCATTGGAAGTACTGCAGCGTTTCTATATTTGGGCTTTGGCTAACATTTATACATATTGGCTAACGTCCATATTTGACAATGAAACGCATAAGTAGTTCAGGTTTGTCATTAATTGAAGTCATCGACAATCTTCGAACAATCATTCGCTGGATTCTAATGGAATCTTTTAAATCCACCGACTTATATCACATGTTTAATAAATCAATCAAAATTTTATGCAACAATGTTAGCAATCGAATGTTTTATTAGAATAAGATAGAAAGAACATTCCTAATTAATCTTTATTGAAATAATACATAGTAAAGCTATATCAACAAGAACTTTTTTGCAAGCAGCGAAGAAGTTCTAAGCCAAGCATGAGCAAAATATGATCCTCCATACAACCTTCTTCTCGTTCTTCACACATCGTTGTCCACCGGTTTGGTAGGGCCGGTCGTCGAAAAGGAATCGTGCCCTTGAACTTTAAAATGTATCTTAAGCTCTACCTACGGAGCGTTGATCTTATTTCGCACCACGCCATAAAAAATGTACAGAACGCACTCACATGATTCTGCTAGCAGCTCGATCTATTTCGCTTGTTCTTACCGGGCTCGCTAAGACTGTTCGAAAAAGTAGTCTCACTTATTGTCCATTGTACCGTTTGCCCGCAAAAAATATCTCAGCCTCCAGCAGCAGTCGAAACCGAATCAAGCCCCTACAATGGCACGTCGGATAGGGAAAGATCACCTGGTCGGCAAACTGGTTCTAAGACGCCCTCAGACCGGCCCGCTCATGTGCTGTTCAAAGCGGGGCGTACGCGCACTGCGAAAGGATACTTATTTTTGTATTCTCTTCGCGCACGTTCTGCAACGTCCAGTCACACGGTCGCACTATAAAAACCCGGGCGAATCCTGCTCAAACTATCAGTCAAACGCAACGCCTCAAGCAAACGCATCAGCGCATTCTCGCAAAAGCTCCAGCAGCAACAAAAGCAAAACATTCAACATGTTCAAATACGTAAGTATTCTGGTCAGCTGAATTCCACCACTGGAATTGCCTCTTCTTAATCTTCCTTGCTTTGTCAGGTGATCGTCGTTCTGGCCCTCATCGCCGCCGTCTTTGCTGCCCCGAAGCCGCAGTTCCTGTACACTCCGACGGCCTACAGCGCCTACAACACCTACGCCGCCCCGGCCGCGGCCACGGTCTACAGCTCGAACGCCTATGTCCCGGCTGCCTACTCTGCCTACGCTCCTGCTGCGGCCACCTACTCGGCCTACGCCCCACTCACCTATCTGTAAACCGGATCTGATACAGGATGCGATCCCGTGTAGCCCTAGAAGTTGCACGAGATGCCTCTGAATCCCTGGACAAACGGACCTCAAACTGACACCCGAAATTCTTTTCAATTTGAATAAACCGGAAACTTTTTCCAACCACACACACATACATAATGCGTTTGAACGAGTATGCAAAGAAGTCCTTGTGTAACGGCTCTGGAAAAGGAAGCTCTGTACTTCGACTAGCATCCAGCAGAGGACGCTGCATTGATTCAGAGCAGAGGGTGCTTTTCATTCGAAGCAAGCAATTTTCATTTTAGATGGTATTATCCGTTGTGAATTTGACAGTAGGCCATTTAAATGAATTTTACCATTGAACATCGTTGCTGAATAATTTCACTGCGAAACAGATTAATATCAATCTAACCAATCAAACTGGCAGCCATGATTGTTTCATGCGCTCAAAAACGCCACTTCCCCGTCGACCTACTCAAGAGAGCGTACGTGACATTTCGTTGCCATCTTTTACAACGAACCCTTGGTTCTGAGAGAATCTCGAGTCAAAAGAATCTCTCGATATACTTCACCACGTGCTATTGTTTGCAAACGCGAACCCAGCACCAGGGAAATACGCTCTCACGCCGCGGGAAAATTCGTTCCCACCCGCGTTGAGCAGGAGCGCTATTTTCTCTTGTGCCCGTTTTCCCAGTCCCAGAGTCGCTCGATACCGCTTCAGCAAAGGCCCACCGGGAGAGGCGACGCCGGACTGAAGCGAGGTCGGCAGGCAAAATGGCGATATCGTCCATCGCGACTGGCCGTAGCTCGCGATTGTCAACGCGCTGATTTGCATCGTTGGTACGGTTGCGGAAGGATTGTTTTGCCCCGGACAACGACTCCAGGATGTAGGTGGGACGTGCCGAGTGTCTGTGTGTGCGTGCGTTTGAACCGGGAAAAGCGTACGAGTCGATACAGCGATTCGCAAGGGCTGATGCGGTAATCGTGTCGAGTGTCGTGCCGATGAACGGAGCTGTTCCGTGGAACTCTTGACCAGGGCAATCGAAGTATGCTAGTACGGTGTATTAAAATCCTTGTAGCAGTCATGCTTAGTCTGACGTTTACCATCTCACTGTCGAAGCTGGTGCTGTGCGTGTGGAATGGCTGGTTCAACGCGGATGCAGCAGATTACGAAATTTTCGCATCCTACCCGGGTTTGGGCCCGTCCTCGGCACCATCAACGTCGACTTCTGCCGGCGGTTCCCAGCAACGGCGCACTCCCACCATCGTGGACGAGTGGCTCGACCACAATCAGCTGGGCAAATACAAGCAGCTCTTCCGTGACAAAGGTGAGTTTTCGTGCAGTAGATCCATTTCCAGCCCAATCGAACCGATTGCTATGGCCCTACCCTATAAAGCCTTTCTGAAAGATAGTGAAGTGCTCCAAAGCTGTCAGTCACCACGTTTCGTGCGGTTAATTCAATTAATCTGAAACACTCCGAGTGTTCTCGAACTTCGAAGACCAGGACTTCCTCAAACCCGGTGTGGTATTTCACCAGTTAGGCCAAAGTTCCTCATCCCCGTACCTGTTGGTTTCGATTGGCAGCAGTTGCCATGGAAGGCGACCGAGCTAAAGTGCGCATGCTACGATCAACGTGGGTGACAAAGTTTTGTTTACAAATTTCCCTCAACTTCCCTCGTTTCTCGACCGACCCCAATCGGAGGTGATGTCCTACGGTTGGTGTTCAACACCCTCATAGCAAGTGGCACAGAAAAGGCTTTGCATTGCCTTTCCGGGTGGTACGGTTGCAGTATATCAAAATGTCACTGCCTGGGGGTTCCCTCGAGGTTCCTAAGGAGCTATTTCCGGCAGCTCTTCAGTGTTCTTACCATGACCTGCAAAGAACGTTATCTGGTACATGTCCAAACGGTGTTCGCACAGGAAACCAGCGAAACTCAACACCTAATTCGACCAGACACGGAGTGATGTATTGCTTATCTTGTTGGGCGAGACAATGATCATAAATTGGTGTGAAGAACCTGAGGTGATAACAATTTTTGGAAGTAGAGTGTTATCTACAAGCTCAACCCTGCAATGTTTCTGGTTGTTCTGTTCGCTGAAAAAAGCCCTTCTACTTCTCCATTCTCACATCTGCTGCATTTCTCGTTGTTTCGAGGGGTGAGGAAATTTATTAAGAAAAATTTCTCGCCGTTGTCAACTAGACTTCGCTCACGAAACATACATCAAATGTCTAAGTGCGAAGGAAAATTCTACATCAACTTTCCAACCTACCCTCATGTGAGTATTTTGCATTCTCACATGCTTCTCACCGCATTCCGTTGCCATTGCGCACATCATTTGAATTGCGAGAGAGAAAGCGATACACAGAGAGACAGAGAGAGAGCGAGAGTGTTCGTACGCATCTCTCTCCCCACGACTGAATGGTATCCTTTTCCACCCAACGCCCTGGCCCACTCACCATCTCACTCTCGCCATCGCGACCATTTGCTCCAAAACGCCAGAAAGATATCGTTCCGCGAGATCCGCGACGATTTCCACGGCGATTGGGTCGGCCCTAGCGCTTTCCAACAGCGAGCTGAAGCTGGCAGTCATCGTAAGTCGTTCGTCCGAAACGGAACCACTTACCCGTACAGATCCGAGATATCCTCCACTAATCTAACTCCGCTCGGTCCAACTTTTTTTTTCTCTCCCTTACACCCCACCCCGACATTATTCCCCGTTTCTACGAACCCTCTGGCCCTTTAGATCCTTCGCCACAGCCAGCCTCTTTATTCGCTGGTGTGTTTTATCTTCACTTCCGGTGCACAGTTTTTCCCATTTTCCCCACATCGGCGTACAAACAAACAAGCGCCAACAATACCGAGTGTGTGTGTGACTGCAGAGGCCCTTCTGGGGTGTGCTCTTCCTCGCTCTCTCCATCCTTGCTGCCACAGTGCTCTCTCTCACTCTCTCTCTCTCTATTGGGGGCACAAAGCGTTCGAGAGTGTCAAGATCAAAAGGATGACAGCCTGCCGACTGGACCTGTCCTTGTTTCTATCGAAGCACATATCGACGCAGTCAACGAGCCAGCTCGTGGCGATATCCCTTTAGTCCTTTGGAGAACTCGGACCCCCTGCAATTCTTCCCCCCCCCCCTCCCGACCGCAGGTCCTATTGTGCCTTTCGGGTAGCTTGATGCAGCCAAGTCAGTGGCTCGACCCGCTTTCTGCGAATCCTGCATCCTATCCATCCCTTGCCCGTTAGTCCGTGGAGACGCGTGGTACCCCTCGGGCGACGAAAGTCCGCGAACCGGAAACAAGAAAACAAACGGAAGTGTGAAAGTGAAAGGTGCGAAAGTTGATTGTCCGAGTCAACGACGTGTGTGTGTGTGTGCGGTTTGTGTTGGTGTGTTTGGTGAGCCCGCATGGGAAAACTGCGCCAGTGGGGTTGGAAAATCCGATTGCTACGGGCGTCGTCGCAGGGCACACAGGGACGACAACAAAGGACTCGCGCCGCGGCGACGCTCGCTTACATTTTGCGCCCCAAACCGAACAAAACGTGCGCTTTTCGCAACCGCAGTGCAAACCGAGCAACCACCAATTCGTTGATATAGATAAGCAAATTCATCTCGCGAAAGACGTCACGGCGTCATGACAACTAAAATTATCCCGACCATGCAGCGAAAAGAAGGCCAACCAGACAATACCACCGAGCGGTGCGTCGAGCGAGCGAACGAACTCGTGCATTTGCTGCTTGCTGCTCGTCCACTCGAATCGGTGGCCCTTTTTCCTCGATTTTCCTTTTGAGCGCGTTACGCGATCTGTTTACGGACCACACGGGCAACCGCCAGAGCCGCACAAAAGCACCCCGGAGCAGAGATACGCTCGGCCGATGGCACGCCGCACCGAACCGCCAACGGCGAGATATGATGAAAAGCGAGGAAAACCCGATTGTGTTACTCGAATTTGGGAGAAAATTTCATTCAACGCACGGCACACGCCACTGCACTGGCCCTCGGTTTGGTGTGAGAGGGCGAGCGAAAAACAAACGACACCGACACCAACGACGACTACGACGACGCATTGTGCTGTGGGGTGTCGCACACACATACATCCCAACCCCCTCCCCCCCCTCCACCCATCCTCCACGCATTTCCTCCACCAACGCTGGCACGTGTGTGAACGTGGAAAAGCATCGTTGCCTTCACTCCGGTCTTTAGCATCCAGCATGTCGCAGAGACTCGCTCGCTTTTCCTGGCTCGTGAAACGAAGCGTGGAAATGGGGAGGAGGCAGTGCTGGGTGGGAACGCACCCACCCCTTGCAAAACAAAACAGCGTTAAACGCAGCGGGATCGATGCGAGCTCATCCGAAGGGGTGCGTTTGTGAGCGAGTTTTGTTGCGAAATTCGTGCGTGCGACGAGATGGAGCGTGGTTCATCTGCCTTTGGTCAGAGGTTAAGTTGGGCCAGGAAGCAGAACAGCCCCCAAACACCGTGCTCGATCGAGTATGGTGTACGGTGGCTATCCGTTCGTGGCATATCGGCTTCGTTTATTTGTTTGGCGTACAATTGAGTCGCAGGCCGGTTTCCTTCCGTTCCGTTACCGATGTCATTCGCGCAAACCGTGATTGATGGTTAGAGGCCATCTGGGTGGGGAAATGATCTTTAGGCCAAAGGAAAAGTCGACTTCACGCGCTTGCTCTTTGCATGCTTTTCGAGCAAACGAGGAAACCTCGTGGCAGCGCGAAATATCCACAATCGATGACATTTTTTGCCCCGGCTGCCAGCTTTCACAGCTCTCGCTTGCAGGCACTCGCAGCTGTCAGTCACAGATCGACTGTCCTTTCGCCGTTCCATCATACTCGTCTTGTCAATGAACGGAACGCCATTATCCGAGGCCAACGGAAACGGCACCCGCCACCGGTTCGTTTTGCATTTGAAGCAAAAATGCGAAAATTGCTCTACGTTCGAGCGAGCCGCGTTTGTTGCCCCTGGGATGATCTAATCCTGCAAATTCGCGGACGTTTCGTGATCTCACAAAAGCCTGAGACTGAGACGTGCAAGCTTCACCATGAAGGAGCCGTTTTATAGGCCCTTGCTAAAAAGCACCGTTTATCTGCTCCTGACGAACGAGGAGTTTTCGCACACGAACGTACCAAGTGCCGTCAGCTATCACGAAGCTTTGCATTCGTTATCAACCAATCATATCAACGGGGAAAGTGATACTCTGGTCATCAGAGCTCTGCCTTCCCGAGGCCTCGTTATGAGGCACGCGAGGTCATGAATCCTCGCACAAAGAAAATGGAGGAAAACGTGCACACGAAGCTCTGCTCGAGCCACGCTATCTCCATATCAACGAGGATAAACGAAGGACGTTTCGGTGCTTAGTCTCTGCCATCTGGCGTGTTTGAAGCGCCTTTTTTGTCCGCGGTTTCATTATCCAAATGACTTCGTCAGCAGGTCCTGTCTCGCTAACGACAGTTGCGATCTTTCCATCCCATTTGCTCCATAACTGATGATGCTTCCATCTCATTTGACAGAGACAAATCAGTGTTGCTTCCGATAATCAGCAGCATTTCTCGGATATTATTTGATCATCTCCTCATTCCGACCGGCCAGAAACCTTAACTAGAGAGAACAAGTACTCGCCGTATCGCGCGCATTTTGCATCGTAATATGCAACTCATTTCCCTTTAAGATCCTCCCCTCATTTTATGTACGCACATCGAACCACTGCAAATGATAAGCGAATCTGTTTCCAACTGGACAAAGACACCCCGGTACGGTGTTTGCATTGCGAGTGCAGCTGCAAATAGAGGCACCGATAGCGCAGCTAATGAACGCAGACAAATCCCGAATCTCATCATTCCAGCCTTCTAGGTCTCGCACCCCGATAAAGCAACCAACTGTCAATTTTAAGCTAAGAACAAACACACACCAAGTGCGGTGGCCCGCCGCCAGGAAACAATAGTGTTCAATCAGCCCAAATTCCCCAGATCGCGCCTTTGAAGGTACGCGGACTGTAAACGTAACGTTGAGTAGCTGAAAGACCAATGAACGGAGCGACTAAGCCGCTAGCCAACACCCTTCAACAGTGATAAGGGCACTCAAGCGAAGTACGGAGGCTTGCTCTCTTCAGCCCAGCATTGTTTGTTGTTACTGTGACCGTAGCGGACATCGTTGGACAATGTCAGAGCGCCAACGATCGCCATCACCAGCCGTCAACAACCAACCGACCATCCTCCGTCAGTGGTCGGTGGTTGAATCGCAATCGAAAGCTTTAATCATCAGTGCATTGGTGCCTATGGAGCAATAGGCTAAACTAGCCGACCAAGAGCGGCTAGAACATTACGGAACTATTAGCGGTTCTAGCGTGCAATCGTGAGAGGATATAAAGTGCGTTTATAGGGGTTCGTTTCGAGTGGTTCGTGGACCACAACCTTGCATTCGCGTGTGATAAGTTGTTAAGTTACGCAACTCACAAGTACAGCCTCTCGTCGCAAAATGTGGGCTCCGGAGTCGGAAATCAACTCGATTGCCTTTACCAACATCCGCCACTCGGTGTCAGCTTCGTCCGGTATGTATTGTTGAGCCAATGTGTCGTCGAAATTTCCTCCAGCATCAGTTCTATGTCACGGTCAGTGAGGCTAACGCATTGCAAAGTTTTCCTAGAGAAATGATTTGCCCATGAGTCATGGTGAACTGAAGCATTTACCTTATCGCGTACTAACTCATACTTGCATTAAAAATAACAAACGCCCGGTTTAATCCGTAAACAACTATCAAAGCGACGCTGAGAGCGCGAAGGCAATGTTTATTTACCGAGAAACGGAAATTTATTGCTATTTATTTACTGATTCGAATCTTGTTGCACGATTTTTCATTAAACACATTTCTTCGGTTCTGCAAGCGTGGCACAAAACCTCGTCGCGTGAAAAAAAAACATGAAAGCAGCAGAGCAAATTTTCCTACCGTTGTGATTTATAATCACTTACTCCCCAGCAAGGCACAGATTAATTGAAAAATGGAAACACGCTGATAGCACCTGCTCCTAGTTGCCGCAAAAGCAAGCCCATCCAACTTGCTGTTCGTATCTCGAGCAGGAATACCCAACAAATTGTGATAATCTGCCTCTCGCTTTTGAATCAGACAACGCTACTCGACTGCTTTGCCAACACCGCGCTCAGTTCGGTACTCCGTCAGGCTTGTTTCAGGCAAACAAACGCTAGTTTGGCTAACAGGACGGTACTGTTTTACATATTCCCACCGTGTGCTCGGGGCTTCCTTCTCGGTAACGCTCATCCTTATTTTTTCACTGGGACACCTTTTTATCGTTGGCGGTTGTGGCGCACCATTCACAGCTAATAGACTGCCCACCATGTGCTAGGTGGGCTGTGTGGAGTAGATTGTTCTTTTTCTAGCCCGGTCCGGAAACACGACACGAGTGGCGGTCTCATGCGCCTTGGAAGTACGGTTACACTATTAGAGCCTCTCGTGTGCCGACATGCAAGGATAATTGGAAAAAAGGTCCACCTGCTCGTCTGACAAGCGCGGGCGAGAGAATGAAAATTGGAATTGCTCCACCAGCACCAACATGAAGCATCCCCAAGTCCGTTCATCGCATTCATGTTTAATTGCACATTGTTCGGTTTATGAAAAGCTGCGCCTTGTGCCAGTTCACATAGCAACGCTTGTTCACTTAAAAACGGACAGCGCGAGTTGAAACAGAACGGGGTTTTTCCCTGTTTCTGCAAAGCGGTGCGATCGGCGGCAAGTTTTCGCCAAGGTAAACATCGCCCCACTGTTACCGGACGCAAGTATTTGATCAAACGGTTTATTTGGTGAAGTGTTCTGTCGAGGACAACCAGACGTCGCGCGAAACGCGATGTCATTCTGCGAGATTTAACAGACCGATAAGACCGCACTCCAACGACCGTGTGCAGTGCTATCAAGCCGAATTTTGGTGCGCCGTATGCTATAAAACCGCCAGACGGAACTTAATTGCATTGCACGCGCGATGGCATGAGTTTATGCGTGACATCAAATTTTGATTCCGGGATATTTCCAGTTCTTGAGGCGCATCATACAGGTACCATAAAGATACCTGAATTTCACCAGCTGCAATCGTTTGCGCAATTACGTATTGCATGACAGTGCCAGATCGGTAGCTTTGTGAGACTTATCTGCAAAAGACAATTCATCAAAATTCGTCTGCCACACTTGCAGGCAAATTTTGGACGACACTCCATTCTTCTCCATCGCATCTATTGCCGCGCGTTATGGCACTTTTGCCAAACATCGCTGTGCTGTCTTGGCACTCACAAGCCCCAGCGTACGTGTAGTCTACGGGGAAACAAATGGCACCTACGTGAGGCGTATTTTCCGCAATATTTATCACCGTTCGTACACCGTGTCCGTCGTGTTCACAGCCGGCAAAAGACCTCAGGCACCGACACGTTGCCGGATGCACAAACAAGTTTTCTGTGACAAGCCCTTTCCTCCGATGGACACTCACGCGAGCCTGCCCATAAGCACCGTTTCCAACGAAAGAGCGAGCAATAAATCATCCCAATCAGCATGCACTAAGCAAAACACCTCCAAAATAGCGCCTGTTTGACGGTGCTGAAAGCCAACGGATCAGAAGGAGGCACGGATATTTAGGATAATAAAATTTATTGAGAACGCGACGCTGATGTGGGGTGTCGAGTGGAACAAGGACGTTGGGCTGGGTCCGCTGAGACCGGAAGTTCGGCAACTTGGAATATTTGCTTGGTACGAAAGCGATGCAGCATAAACAAATTGAGGGACATAAATTTAGCATACGCAACCCCCACGTGATCCTTTGTTATGAAACCGTATTCTTGGGACAAAGGGCGAAAAGAGAGAGAAAGAGAGAGATGGAGAACAAAGAGAGAAGGAGATGAGAGATTGATATCCAGAAATGATAAAATACCAGAGAGAAACATCCTTGAAAGCGACCGGTACTTTTTGGTACTCCAACCAGGGTT
Organism: Anopheles nili; assembly: GCF_943737925.1. Classification (NCBI taxonomy): domain Eukaryota; kingdom Metazoa; phylum Arthropoda; class Insecta; order Diptera; family Culicidae; genus Anopheles; species Anopheles nili. Next base: position 1,446,243 of record NC_071292.1, read on the forward strand.
CTGATCGTAAATAGCCAGAAAAAATTGGATGAACTTTTGTGTGTAAAAAAACAGGATCTAGCACAGGACCCAAGATAGATTCTCGGTGCTTAAGCTTTAAGCAAATCCAATCCAATATTACGCAATCAACTGTCGGTCGATGGCGGTCCGACCAAAAAAGTATAGAACTACAGTAAAAGGGCAAGGAGAACGCAAAGCAGATAAGAATAAAATATGTTCCTTGATAAACTGCCATCAAAAAAGTGCCTCCATAAGCCCCCTCGCTGGAACACACATATCCGCTTCCGCTTTACACTTCCGAGTGCCGAGTCGAACACCGAGCCAAGGTTGGACTTGATTATCACAGGATGACCTTCATCATACCATCACAAACCACCGCAGAGGTCTACTCGAGAGTGCCGAGGCTCCATTAGCTTGGCCAGACTTTGTGGCGCATTCGCTTCCTACCGACCTATTATCATTGCGCCCTCCGTCTGGCAAATGGATTATGCTCACGGAATGATTCCGTTGGTGGCTTCCTTCTCACCCATAGCAAGGTGGTTTCAGTTTCCTTCTTTTTTCCATCGCCTGCCTTTTTCTCGTCTTTAGTTCTTTTTACCATTCCTTTGGTGGGCCCATTTTTTAACTTATTCCGGGCTTCCGGATTGAACCGCGATAAAAATGCTTTACGTCAGCCTGGTGGAGCCTTGCCACAACATTACAGCATTGTCTATAAAGGGCACAGGTCGCAGGCAAGGCACACATTGCCTCAGCAGCAGTAGTTTTCCACGGCTACCAAATTGCCGCCCAGTAACGAAGGTTTTGTTTCTACCTCGTCAACTTCCAGCCTGTGTAATGCTTGTAATGAATATCGGTCAAACCTGTCTCTATTAATTATTCACCTTCATGAACCTTCGTTTGACGTACGGACAATCCAACTGACCATGCGGATCGTCAACAGAGTCAACTCCATTCGGCCTCGCGATGGACTGTAATGACAAAAAGAAATCAATTTTCTCGGCTCATGACAACAAATTTAGCACTGTGCATAGCGAGCGTTGCAAATTTAATTTTACATACAACTCGTCCAGCTGTACCGTTCCCAAGACCAATGCATTAATAACCATGTTCTGAGCAACTCGCGTTAACCCGCATGTAACGATGTGGCTGATGTAATTCCCGCACTCAGTGGCATAATTCTTGCAAAAACCAAACCCCCCCAAAATACCGATCAAGCGGCAGACTGCGCGTTCTCATATTCATGATTCATACCGTATTAATAACGAGCCTGTTGGGAGCAAATCCCGAACAGCCCCGGGATATGGCTCTCAGTTCCGTTTTCCCGACTTCGCGGCCCATCCCAACACGCGACCATGTGCCATCGGGAAGAGCATCACAAAAATTTCATCATTCACCAGGCGCCTCCATCGCTTCACGCACTCGCCTCCGCACTCATGGCAGGTGTTGATGAATAAACAAATAATTCTCACCAACCACTCGTACGCCGGCACCTGACCTGTAAGCAGAGTAAGTGGTGCGAACAGGCGCACTGATGGAATTAGCTTTGTTTATTTTCACGCCATCCAAATTAAAGAAGTGGGCTCGAAGAATCAAAGAAAAGCTCCGATGGTTCAACAAGTCCCTTCGATGGAAAGGTGGCACAGGTAACGTGCTATTGGTTGCTGGAATGCTGGCTCAAGAAGCATAAGAAACATTTACACCACACGCAAGCTATCCCCAGCGGGCGCCGAGCTTTTGGTGTTTCGCGCCCAAGTACGGAGCGCCGTCCTCGTTAAGGGCAAAGTTTAATGATTTGCATGCGTTGGGAAGAATGGTGCCTTGAGGGGCTGGTGGAGCAGCAGCCGGTTTGCGCGTGTCACCCGACGCGAGAAGCCCCCCCAATGTACGCTTGGCACGAGGACGGCGAATGATGCAGGAAGTGAATTATTCAAATTACTCTAATTGGTGGAAATGTACAATCACCTCTTCGGGGACGTTTTCTGATGGTTCCGGGTCACGGTGGCACTTTCCAGCGATCCGAGCAATTCAGGGGTTCAGAAAACGGGATTCATCAATTCGAATGTCATGCCTTTTAAATACTTGAGTCATTAAGTGATATTGCCCTCGATCACGCACACGAAACGGACCCTTGGGCCTCAGTTATGACAAATATGTGCCCCACATCCAGTGTGCATTAATTTAATTTTCTTTTCAACACCTGACGATGCCTGTGAATTAGTGAACTACAAAACGGTTCGAATGTACCCCGGTATAAAGGCCATAATCACATTCCGTTTTTCCCGGCGATTCTCGGGCCTTCACGACTATAAGCTCACATGTCATATCGCTCTGGTATCGATTTATTAATTCCACAAGCCTCGTCACCTCCCATACCATGTGCCGACTGCGATAGCTGTCGCTTTCCTTCGGCAATGCAGCCTTTCAGAACTATTGATTTCCACCTCAAAATAACATCACAAAAAGGATACTCAAGACTCTCCACGCAGGCACAACAGACCACGGAGATTAGTAAAGTTGAGCCTCCTTATTCTTCCAAAATTTTCCCATATCAAACTTGTTCAATAGATGTTGAATAATTGTAGGAGCACGAGTCATATCCTTTTGATTGACGTTGGGACACTTTTCCGTAGACTGTCAGCCATTTACGCGGCCTTGATGCATAGTTCATATTTCGAGCAAGTTAATGTCAACTTTGCTTTTCGGGCCCCTTGAACCAGCTACTCAAAACTTCTTTGCGTTTGTTATCTAAGACGTGAGCTTGTTTTTCCTAGAATCCTCGAAGCTAGCCCCTCTCGGTCTAGTCAGAGTGGCGTCGCGTAGTTTATGTGCTTTTTTATTCTCTTCATCCTTCTGATCCATAAAACGGAAACCATTTCCTTCCCACGAACCGTGCAACGCGATCACCCAAAGGTTATTCCGTTAGTTAGGTTAGGTCATTCCGTGCCATTCCAGGTTCTGAAAGCTTGCACAACAAAACAAAGACGACATCCAAACTATTCGATTTATATGCATTAGATAATATACGTTATTAGCTCTTCATTTTACGAGTGAGTGAGACCGCGTGAGCAGCGAAATGGTACGAAAAATAGAACGCACCGACAGGCGCATCTTGATCGTAGGCAGCGACAGCCATAAAGGACCATTTCCAGCCTCGAGGGACTCTGCGCATACATATTCACGAGCTCAACATGACGCCCATCTATCGGGTTGGCAAAAGCTCACACACTGTCGTGCTTGTGTGCTGCCTTTCGGAAGGATGAACCACGATCCACCGACGCCACCGAGCCAAGAGAGCGAGAGAAAGGTGGAGGAAATGTTTATGCAAATTGTAAAAGCCCGCTTAATTAAGCATCGGGTTTCATACGATCGTAAAGAGCCAAGGTCACAAAATTGCAGGTCGCTCGCAGTTGCAAGATGGCCTATAATCAAATATGCATATGAAACCGGGAGAAATTGTTATCCTTTTTAATGAGCGCGCCTTTTTTAATGGCCAGCATAAAGCAGCTCATTTCGGTCGCTCGCTCGCTTACGCTGCCAGTTTCATCGTCGGTGTGAAGCTAGCAAGGTTGGTGTTTGCTTTAGCATCAAATATTAATCGAAGAATAGCGACCACCCTGAGTGAAGCCGCTAAGGTGATCATGATTGCCTTTTCCTAGCATCACACTTCCCTGTTGACGAAACTAACAATGCTAGATCCCAATGCTAATAGTAGCAACCTTGTGCTGGTTACCTCATCGCCTCCATCGTCCGATGTGGCGCGATGTGTTTCGTTGCGTCACTTTGTTTAAATTCAAATATTTAACCACGACTAGCCCACGTTACGTCCTATCTCGCACGGTATCAGCCTGCTCGCTACGCAAACGCCCCGAGTTAAGATATAAACGCACAAGTAGGAAGCGGCGTGCGAATGTTTCGATGAAATGTCTCTCCAACCGGAACAAGCCTCTCGGTTATTGCATTTGGCCAATCCGATTTCGATTGATTTTCGGTCCAACCAGGACCACGTGCGAACGGTCCTTGCGGTCGAAGGAAAACAACTCCTACACCAGCGACTCGCCACCATTGCCGCATTGGCGAAACCACCACGATCGGTGTGTGGTCCTTGTTCGCTTCCGAACCACAGCCAAATGCAGCAGTTTCGGTCGTACACGGTTTCGTCCCGGTCGCTGCTGGTGCGGCAAAAGTCTTCGACGTGCGGCGCTCGATTGGCAGTCAACCAAAAGCATCCTTTAAACCTCTGCAATGGGTGAGATTAGTGCAGTGAAACGAGTGGGAAGTCCTCCGAAACGTCCCGTGCGTCGATCGGCATCGACTGTGGGCTGTAAAATATTCAAACACGCCACGAAAAAGAACGACTCCATCCCGTTCGTCTTTCGATGGCGGTCGTACCGGGCCTCCCATCAGTAGCTAGAGGATTTCAGCAAAACAACAGGCACGACCCGTTTTGAATTGCTGCTCCGTTATGCCACAACAGACACGAGCCAGATCGAGCTGTTTAATACCGCCCAAACTCACTTGGCAGTCGGGAAAGCTGACGGACGGAGGTTGGATCTGCTCGCATTTGGTAAATGTTGCATAAGCATTTTGAGCCCATGCCAAACGACACCTCAACGGAATGACCAGAGGGACGGCTAAAAGAGTTTGCTCAACACCCTATCGACACCATCGATCAATGGTCAATGCCAAAGCTTTCAAACGGTTGCATTAGAAGCACATTAGCGTAAGAAGAAGCGCTTGTTTGGATTTCAAATGGTCACTAGAATGCTCCAAATCGAATATTGTGTCACCCGTTCTAACATGCCGCTTTCTGTCGATGACTTCCAGCAGATATCGAACCTGAAATGACGGCAATCGATTCCTTTCAATTGTGACCGAACGCATACTCACACGTCACCCTAATCCCTCGTCGAGAAAATCCAACGCCAATCAAAGGGTATTTCGAGGGATTGTTGCAACCGATCCGACGAATCGGCGCGGAAAGCGAGCGAAAAACAGATGGAAATTAATCACACTGAACCTCCCATCCAAAGTCCGCGGTATGGCTTCGTACTGTAGTGAATTAAACACCTCAGCTCCATTGAGTCATTCGCTCCCTCGAGTGCATCCTTGACCCCGGGAATGGGAGCAACAATCCCGGTTCGGTCGCATTGAATTCGATCGTTAGCACCGTGCACAACCGCACATTGCTGTTCGGGGCGCAACCAACTAGCGACCTCCAAACTCTGCACTCTGGAAGTGTCCGTTTCGAAACCGGCGTTACTTCACCGATCGTGCTGCACTCGCGGACCTCCGGGCGAAAATCGTCCAATGTCGGTCCCTCTGCTCCCGAAAATAGACGCTTGGAAAAACGACCGCACGACCGATGGCAATGTGTATTACTAGCACGAAAGCGGTCGCTTGGTGTGGGACTTATTTTAAGCCACAAGTTCTAGATCCATATCTCTGCCATTCGTTTCGCTCGGCGCACCGGCCGTGGGCTGGATTCATCGTTTACGAAACTGCTCTGATTCTTTCCGTGAGTTATTTCAGCCCATTCTCTGACATGCAACGAATAGATGGGGAAGTTTCGGATTTTTAGTGTCTTCCAGCAAATCCACAACTCGCCGAAACTCCAGCACCGTTAACATCGGAGGCCCATTATTGCTTGCTGTAAACCTTTGCTTCGGGGGAAAAACGGTTGAAACGATCCCTATCCTATCCACCTTGGGCAGAAGGAAACCTATCGATTGAGAAACGGAGAGAAATACGTGCTTTACGAGGCACTTGTTGGGCGTCGAAGTTTCGGAAGCATCCGGCTGCTACTTGCCACTTCCACAAGGGTCATAAATCGATGGCCATTACTATCGCTGCCAACAGAAGCGCGGCCGCCAGCAGGAGGTTGTTGCGTGACAAATGTGCATACAGGTGTGTCGGTTCGGGCAGTGACTAAGGATTGCAAGATTAGTCACCATCGCTCGCGTTCCCTCGTCGTGTAACGGATCCCAGGAATTCCATTTATGTTATCACATTGGCTCTAGTTCAAAATTTCACTGCTCACCAACGAACAAACGAAACGCCACGGTGAAGGACATCCCAAGGAATAGCATGCCCTTGACTTTGACAATTATACACCAAAGATCAAGATCGCCCGAAGATATAAACATTTACGGCGTTTGTAATTGAAAGACGTAAAGCCAGCTTTTAATAGGTCGTCGTCAACTGGGAGCTACGTCTTCTTTTAGAATTAATCAGCGGCGTTTTGGGATGATCTTAAAAGCACAAACACCTCACGGATACACGCCACCAAAGAATTTTGTCTTCCACGATCACGAAACCGAATTCCAGACGCACCTCATTTTACAATTCAACACGTACCTCCGAGCTGTAATCGATTACTTACGAAACATATCCATCGGCACGCAACCCAGTAATGGCGTGTCGCGAATGAGCTCGAGGGCTGAATGAGCCCAAAACAGAGAAACGCCCAAACGCCAACGGCTAAACTGCCGCTTGGTAAACTTTGTCCACAAGTCACGGAGATGACATTCTGCCATCAGATCACCTGAACAAATACCGCACCGAAGGGTGTTTTTCCTGCTTCTCTGCTTTTTCATTATTCGATATCGCCGTGTTGTTTCATTTGAATGGCAACGGTGAGCGTAGAATAAACGAAACGAATCACATTTCTCCTCGTTTCTGTTTTCGTGAGAATGTTTAAAAAGTTTAGAGCAACAGCAAAACAATAGCTGTGGCAAGTTTAATTAAAAAGTTTCTTTTCCATCTTGCACGAATGGCCGGAATGCTTGCTGTGCCGTCGGCAAACACAACGTTCGTATTCTTGCAGAAGGTTCTAAACATGACGTGCTGTATTCCAGCTTCAATTTTACTTATTCATGACAAAAAACTACGAATAACTTTCATATTGTCAAAAATAATTTTTCTTTCACTGTCTTTATATCTTCTCCCTTATCCTCGTTCCTTTTCTGGTGGATTTTCTGGAACTTATTGCGGACCAAAAAAGCTGATCAGCAGAAATCCTTCAAACATCCTTAGCCTCAAATTGCGGAATCGAAGTGAAACCGCATCCAATTTGCTTTCCTTCCCTACCATCCATGAATATGTTATGTGGAGCGGAATATCTGCGCCGCCGAGTCCTGGGTGGTGAAAAATATTTTCTTCCGCTCCCACCGAGCCCCTCACTGCGAGCACACACCCTCACCGGTATATAAAGGACCCATCCTTCTCGTTCAATCACTCCCATTTCGTTTAGATCGGCTCCCATCGGCGTACGGGTACCCTGGGGTGTCCTCAACATAAATGATAACCTTTGCCTAAGTATTCCCCTCGGCCAGCCATTAACAAGCGCACGTTCCTGGGAGCGAACGGAGAGTCGTCAAACGGGCGAGGAAAAAGCGATCGGAAATTCGAAACCGTTCCAAGACGAACCGTTCCGTTCGATTCACTTCATGCCCAGCAAATCGATAGGTGCCGGCAATAAATGCAGTGGTTTGAGAGCCTCGAGTGAGCTTCTTCGATTGAAGCGAACGATAGTGGAATCAATGGGCGAAGCGAAACGCCTTTCAAATACGTGAAAAACGGCATCCACTCGAGGGCGGTGAATCGAAAGGGCAACTCGAAGGAAAATGTCCATCCACCAACTCGCTCACGCACATGCCTCTGGGCAGATTCGTTTGTTGACAAAACAGTCAGCACCGGGTGGTTTTAGGTAGTAGTATAACTAGAATTCACCAACAATCCCAACGGAACGTGCCTGTGCGTAACAACCGCTAGTAAGATTCGCCATAAGACGGTTTCCATTTTCCACGCTCCAGCTAGTGTGTGCTAATATCGGCACAGCTTTGAACGTCGATTTCTAGCGCAGTTTTTGTGCCGTTTCGTGTGGCGTGTGCTGTTTCGATTCATATTTAAACTTTTATGAATCTAAAACGTGCTCATATCCCAACGCCGAACGGGGTCCCTCGTGTGGCGGGACACATAAACAATCGCTCAATTTCGACCGCCATGTACGACCCGGCCGTCATTACTACTTCTCGCCGGTGAAGTAAAACGTGCGCGGCAATAAAAATAAAATTAAATTTTATATACCTTTCCTGCCGCTCGGACCTGTGAAGGTTGCCGCAACGACTGCGAACTGGTGCAATCGAACCAGCATGTAACTCTCTACCGACCGAGTCGCTCTAACCCCACCCAATCATACCCCCCGGAAACGGCTTCATTTGCGTAAATTAAATTTTGTAATACCCATAAAACACGCTCCTGTGCATCGCTCCTCTGGGAGCGCAATGCATTGCACCACGAACAATGCGCACCGGTCCGCCATTATGGACCGCGTTTCGAGTCCTGCTTCTGCCAGGGACACGCACATCCGGTAGCGATTGCTGCTAGCATTGGAAACCAGCGTTATCGACACAACAAACCGCAGCGAGTGAACTGAACAGGGCGAGTGAACTCGGGTCTGCAGAATACTGTGGCATTTACAGCGACGTTGAATTAGTTCATTGCAAACAAAAAAAACTCCCTTCTGTGTCCAATGTTTTTCACTACTAAAGACGTCCTTTCTAATGCTCCATTTGCAGGTATCTCCACACTCTCGAGCTGCGGGGATCCTGAGCGCCTACCGGAGCTGCCACCGGGAGACGAACAGCGTCTTCAGCGAGCGGCCTTGAATCTACAACAGAAACTTATTCTTCGCGAGTGGCTTAAGGAGCATCGATTGCAACATCATTACTCCAGGTAAGGCTCGGTCGCAGACACTTAGGCCACTTTCGTATACAGCAGATTGATCGTTACAGATTGGTCGCCATCGAGGTGACAGCACTGGAAGATGTATACTGGCTAGAGGACTCTCGGGCGAGCCAGATCCTTGGCAAGGACTGGCCCGTCTGGTCCAGCGCACGACAGAAACTGCCAACCTCCAAAGCCAACCTGGAAGCCTTAAAAGCCGACCTATGGTCGACGGTTGTCAAGTCGAGCCAACATCAGGATGCCTGGACCTGGGGTGGTATGCTGGTGGTGTCGGTGTCGGTGGCCGGCCTCGTCACACTGGCGGCCATGACACAGCCCTCACTCGCACCAGAAGCTCGCCATTCGCTACTGCAGTACGTCACCGGAAAGTATCTGCTGCCGGCTAACTGCAAAGTACATTGGGACTGGTCTGACCCAGCTCGTGTTGGCGGAACGATGTGCTTCACTGTGCGATTCCATCAGCGTAATGGCCAGGCATATCCCATCTGTGATACGGATCAGTTCTTCGTCGAAGTCACCGAGGGCACGCGCAAAATCGTCACGATCAGCGAACTTGGCTCACCGACCGATCCGAACAATGCCAACATAGCGAAGGTCAAGTTCACGGTGCGTACTGCCGGTCAGTATAAGATCTCGGTGCTCATCGGTTCTAGCCACATCGCGGGTAGTCCCTTCCTGAAGACCTTCGCACCAGGACCAATGGACGCTCGGCGGTCTCGACTAATCCGCCCAGCTAGCACCGTTGTCTGTTGTGCCGGTGCTCCAACATTCCTGCACATCGAGCCGAGGGACGAACACGGCAACACCTGCCAGTTTGAGACGGACTGTGACCCCATCAAGGGGTACAGCATCGACATATTCGACCTGTACGGTCACCATAATGATAAGTTTGCAAGCGCGGTCTCCTTCTCATACGACAAGGTGAATGCGCGCATTAGTCTGACTGCCCTCTTTCCGGAGCCAGTGTGCCTGCGGGCCGTGGTCAGCTACGAGGCTCACCCGATCCCTAACGGAGACTTCGACATCATCGTGCTCAGCAGCAGTGACACGACGTTGGTGCACAAGAACATTGCCTCGCGCAAACACAACATCTGCTACGAGGCCAAACTGTTCAGCATCTACGGGCAGCAACGGTGGACCAAACCCCGCAAAGTGCTCTGCTACGTTGGACCCAAACAGGTCACAATCAAGGAGATGATCCTTAAAATCATTCCCAAGCGTATCGCGACCTTTCGCCTTTGTCCTTCCACTAAAGTGAGTGGCTTGGTGCTCCGGCACAACTCGCAGAGCTGTTGCGCTAACCAGCACCATCTTTTGTTCGTTTCAGTTCCATTTTCTTCCGCCTTCGACCATTCAAATGAACAACAGCCACGGTGCGATATTCATCATCGACGATGGCTGCCAGCCAAAGATAGAGCTGGCGTCTAAGGAGCGCAACGTCATCGCGGCTACCTTCACGCATTTCCTGCTGAAGAACATCGGTGGATCGGAGACATTCAAGGATAAGCAGGATTTCTTCTACCACGAAGTGCGACTAGTACGCAACGCCACGCAAACAGACCATGCGTGCTTATCCTATCTTTCGTTTTTGCTCCCCGACTTACGAACCTCTTTTCAGGTACGCAAGTTCCATTCCAACTACTACCACGAGAAACTGTCGTTGAAAGTTCAGCGAGACAAGATCCTGGAGTCAAGCATGAAAGCGACGAAGAATTTCTCGGTATCCGATTGGTGCGGTAACTTTGAGGTCACATTCCAGGGTGAACAAGGTAACTCTAGAGTGACTATGAACACTGTGCATCTATCATTTGGTACTAATTCTCTGCACATTCTAGGCATCGATTGGGGTGGCTTGAGACGCGAATGGTTCGAGCTGGTGTGCAGCGCTCTATTTGACCCCCGTGGTGGTCTTTTCTGTACATTCCACGACAAGCGGCAGGCCTTGGTTCATCCGAACCCAAATCGGCCCCCTCACCTGAAGTTGAAGCACTTCGAATTCGCCGGCAAAGTCGTAGGCAAGTGCCTGTATGAGTCCGCCCTTGGTGGCACGTACCGACAGCTGGTACGGGCTCGTTTCTCTCGTTCCTTTTTGGCGCAATTGATTGGTCTGCGAGTCCACTACAAATACTTCGAGCAGGACGATCCAGATTTGTATCTGTCTAAGATAAAGTACATCCTCGAGACCGATCTGGACACAAGTGACAACTTGGAGCTGTACTTCGTCGAAGAGATGTACGACCAGAGTGGCCAACTGCAAAAGACCGTGGAGCTCATTCCAAATGGAGCCAAGGTGCGCGTGACTAACGCTACCAAGAACCAGTACCTAGACGCGCTAGCACAACAGCGTTTGTGTAATAATGTTCGTGAGGAAGTTGATAGCTTCCTCAAGGGGCTGAATGGAATCATTCCCGACAATTTGTTAAGTATTTTCGATGAAAACGAACTTGAGGTAATTAACTGAGTCATTCAAGCTCTACAATTATATGTAAAGATAAATATCTCTCTCATGGATTGCAGTTACTTCTCTGCGGCACTGGAGAATATTCTATCGCTGACTTCCGTGCAAATCACATCGTCAATGGAGGCTCGGCAGAGTTTCGGCGCGTTCTTGGTTGGTTCTGGGCTGCTGTAGGGAATTTTTCGCAAACAGAAATGGCTCGTCTATTGCAATTCACCACCGGTTGCTCGCAGCTGCCTCCAGGAGGATTCCAGGTGAATCGTTGTGCCGGACGAGAGACCTACAACAATTTCTTATGATCATTCCTAATACGCGAATTTTACCTGATTACAGGAGCTGAACCCTAGGTTTCAAATAACTGCGGCTCCGACATTTGGCAATCTTCCAACTGCCCACACTTGGTAGGTCAAGTTAATAATTTCAAAATCGCAACGTGCTACAAAATTCATGATTTGATTGACATTTTCTCTTTTATATTCTAGCTTCAACCAGCTTTGCTTGCCCGACTACGAAAGTTACGAGCATTTTGAGAAAGCTCTCATGTTTGCTATCAGCGAAGGTACCGAAGGATTCGGCATGGTCTAAACGTCATGAGGCAAACTTTGGAAACTTCTTGCTAGGATACTACTGATGTTCTCTGGCCCCTCGGAAATGGCACTACTGTACTCGATTCGCTTTCTCTCAGATGCCAAAGTTCCAGATTCCAGATTCGTCTACTTCTTTTTCTACATTCCCCATCCATTCTGTTTCATCGGACCATTATTCAGATCATTGCTCCCACATTTCTCTACCATGCCATTTCAAATTGTTCTGTACTCAGTGCCAAATCCTATCTTTAACAACCTTTACAAGACCATCAAAAAGCCTACCGGCATCGATACTAGAGAATTGCGTTATTCGAATTGGAATTGAAAAAATTAACCACAACTACAAGCAAACTTAACGTTCAGTAGCATTCAATTCTAACGATCCTAGAGCATGTTCCACGATCACACACTTTTCCAGGTGTGCGCTTCCATTAGGGGCCTCGTTGCATACGCTGCACTAAACATGTCCGTTCGATGCTTATGCTGCATAGTTGTTGCGTTGAGAGCAATATTTAGCGGATACGAGTAGTGTTGCTGATAGCCGTAGGCCAACCTAGGCTGATTAAGAAAGCTGCCGATGTTTGTACCACCCTTTATGTCATTCCGTGGTTTGATTGTGTTGCCCATTTGCACACCTCTAGCAGTGTGATCCTAACTCAGTATTGAGTTTAGCAAAATACTAAGAAAACCCTTCTGCAAGCAGAATACAATTAGGTATAAATTCTATCTTTGACCGATAGAGAAAAAGAAAAAATATGAAAACCGAATACAAGCAAACGTGCTAATTCTGTGATACTTGAGAAAACAAAATGCTAAGCCAAGTAAAACTACTTCTTATACCAATCAAACATACAAAACTCTAGTGCTTAGGAATTTGAACTCCGAACGGAGTGATGTATCCGGCACTATCTTGAATAAGTGCTCTCTGACTAAAAATGGAGAGTGATGTCAAAGGCCGCCATTTGAAGCTACTAATCGTTGAACATATTTATCGTACAATTATGAAACACTCGTTTTCTTCCGAGACTGGGCTATTAATCCCAGAAGGCCTCAGAATGTATTGAGGAATAACGGTCAAAATCCAAAGCTTTTAATTCGAGTTCAAAATTTAGGTACTAAATATTTAATCTACTTACTGGATACTAATTATATAAAATCTATTACACAAGTACACTGTAGGGCCTACTAGAGTAACATTGTCGAGAATGAAGTAGGATCGATGGGAACATTTTCGGAAAAAATACTTTTCGTTACCATATTGCAATGATGGCTGAGGAACAGATAAAATTTTACAAAATCAAAAACCCCCTTTAAAAATAAACCCCATTCCATCGCGTCCATTGTTGACGCGATTGGAAGATAAGATTTTCGAATTCAGCGAATATTTGTAAACCAACACCATGCAGCATGCATTTCAGAGAGCAGCTGCTCCTCGTCAAACAATCTGCCACCGGTGCGCTTAGCAAAATGAGGTGGGTAATTTTTGACCAGGTTTGATGATAATTGTTCGGATTTTCTGTATGAGATCATAGTGCTGTCTCGGAAAGCAATAAATACATTTTCACGCAAACTTGTGACACACGAAGAGGTGTGAAGATTTGGTAGAATTGTTAAGAAAGTAGTAAACGAAGGGGAAAGTAGACGAACGCAATCTCTTAGGTGTCACTCTTGGAACAGGGAGAACCCCCAATGTTTCGAATGAATGAGTGAAATAAATATTAGTACATAATCGAACGGATTAGAAAACAAAACATTGCTGTCAGCTATACATTTTATTTGTTACATCCGTGTCAATATCACAACTAAACAATTGTTTTTATGATGATTCCGAAAATTTAAAAAGAAAATTGCATTTGTTGGGCTTTCCACAATTTAAACGTGAATTATTTCACGTGTGTATGAAATATTTCAACGTTGGTAAGAAGCTTTTACGAGTTTGAAATATTTCATACAGGGCAGTTAGGCGGGAAAATCCAATGGAAGAAATTTATCAAATCATCTAAGAAAAACTTCGCTAAACTGTCTTTGCAGAGAAAACTCTATCATAAATCTCTCTCCGTCCTACGGATCTAAAACACAGTTTATGAAAGGATATCATAACAGATTACAAAAATGATGATCCATTAACTTACCATTTTTGTATACGACTTATGTCATTGATTCATTATTAATTCATTACAGGTAAATTGTACTAAAAAAATTAGCTCTAGCATATCTGAACCAGGCTGGTACGAGTAATTCACGAGTTTTATGTTGGATAAAGATGTTTTATAAATACAATCGATATGGGTATTTCCTAGTTCATCCTCTCAGTTCAAGTTCAATGTCATAGCCAATGGAAAAGAGGCACGCGATAATTCTATGTAAAATCAATAAAACAACCATGCCTACATCTCTTTTTTACCGCGAACCATGCTTCCAGTACATTCGGTTCGGAGAAACTTTCCGAACACACTGAGTGCCAAAACGCATTCCATCCAACCTCCGGTGTTTCGATTCTCAGAAAACCCGCTCCATAATCTTGTGACGGTTTATGTGTATTACGGCCAAGCCAACAACAAACAGGCATTTTCAACAATCAAAAATTACATACATTACATCCACCTTCTCCATTTATCCGTCATTCAAATGATTAAAGGATGACAAGAAATCGATAGCGAATTGAACCTAATTACCAGCAACCAGTGAGCCCCCGCACTCACAGCGAAAATGGAAAAGTTCTCACTTTCAGCTGATGGAAAAGCTTGACTGGTACGTGTGAATCAGCGCTACGAAAGGATGTTCTACTCCAGAGCCACAAGAGAGGCTAGGGGGCCTGTTAGTCAGAACTGAATTCCGAGAATCCATCGAAGGATCTTGCACACTTTTCCGACTCGCACAGGACTTGCCCTACATTTTCTCGCCAAGCTTGGATATCCAGCTATGCTGTTCGGGAAAATCATGAATGAAGCTTATGTGTAAGTGTACGGACTTGCGCTGTTAGGAAAACGCAAAAAATCACATCATCGGGACACGCTGCTTTCGCAGCCAGCCAATCACGAAACAGAATGATGTCAGAACTCTGCTCAGCCCACGTTTCTTAAAGCCGAGCACATGAAAAGGACTCGGTTGGCGGGAATAAAATGATTTCTATACGACTCCTCGCATTAAAGCCACATCCTGCGATGAGTCATCGTCTTGGTGAGAAGCATAATCAATATAAAATGCCTAGAATCGTAATGTAATACCGATGGGGGTAGGGAACAGTCCAAATTCCGGTGCAACATAAATTCTCACGGAAAACATTATGCCCTTGGTGTGGAATAGAATCGCTAAGCAATATATTAAAAATCAGATTGTACCTAACGACTTGTAGTTTGCTCACGCACATGGCAGAAAAGGTGATGAAGGTGGTCCTACTGATGACTAGGAGTCATCCTGACGCGCCAATTAGTATAGACTTCTATTCGGTGGCGCCAAGCGAGTTGGTCCTCTGTATACTCAGAGTTACAGTATGACTAATAATTCGACTTTAAAAGACATCAAACACTCATCAGAAAGGATACATAGCAGTTTAGTTGCAACATGTGTTAAGAGAGATAGTATGCAAAAAATGCAACAAAAACAAGAACTTTTAATATGGTTCATGTAAAATGATATCCAACAAGATAGGTTTAGATACACGATGATTCATAAATTACTAAGTGTTGACTGGTCTAAATCAACTGTGATGACTCACATGTGTACTGTAGGATATTATGCCCTTACTGTCGTAAATTGGATCTGGTGCCATTTGTATGATTAGGATCAGTGGCATCACTAGCATTGCCCACCATTTCTACATAAGCTCCGTCGCAGTGCACAAGTAGATCAGATATGCTGAGGGTTCACATTGTACGTAGGTCTGAATATGTTGAACACTTTCTGGATTTCCCAAATCGATCGCCGAACAGGTTGCCTATGGGTGTTGATTCTAAAGGGTTCTTGCGCAAGCGCCACTCAGGCCACGCACACTTCATCGCTTTTTATAAACAACATCAATTAGCTAACGCTTCTCTAATGGGAGTCTAAGTAGACATCGTATTACGATCAGGTAGGCCTGCGGCACAGGATTTTGCACCTAATATGCAAGTAAGCAGTCGGATCCCGAAGCGATGGTTATAAAAATCCCACGACATGCATTGTAATCCAACAGATACGTTATGATGTAAGCAAACTGCACATGCTATGGTTCTCACAAAATGTAGCACCATAATGTGGATGATCAGCTAGTACACAAATTTCGAAGAGCACTGTAACGCGAGCGGTCCAAAACATTTGATGACATCATTAATACGGCACCGTATCTCAGTGTTGGTCCTCGATGCGTTCCGCAAGGCCACAAGCGGAATGGTGGACACAGAACCATGGGTTTCGCAGTCAAGCCATCAACGACTGCATGAGTAGCGCGTGTGTAGGTTAAAATCGCGACTTAAGTCGGCACGCATTACTACTACGTGTTTAGCAGACCAACCCTGCACAGCTTCAGCTTACGAGTTCAGCATCTAAAGCGTTGGGATAAGGTCCACCCTTCGATGATCGACTCGTGGAAGTGGTGGTAGTATTTCACCCCAGCGGTGTTAGTACAGCCGGATCGCATAGTGCGCTGCGACCGTATCCGCAGGCGAGTGTGAATTGCGACTCTGACGGGAGAACGCGCGCGCGGTCCAACCGACGGTTACTAGCGCTGCGTTTCGGTGCTCGTTTTGTATTGCTCCTTTTTCCGCGTGCTCGTCGTAGCTGTGTGAGTGCCCGATTTTCCACACGCTTTTCCGACCGGCCGGTTTTTCTCGACGAAGGACGGTACCTTTCCAACCGAGCCCGAGCGGGCAGAAGCTTTTCAGACGTCGACCCGAGCGGATCAAATCCTAGCATCAGGCGTCGTCCTGCGATATCAACTGTCAAAGTTTCCAAGAGATATAGTGTGTGATTAGTGGACGAATAGTGCAGAGTGGTTTATTGTAAACGGTGTTTATCTCGTGTCAAATGTGTGAAGATTGGCGAATGATTTCACCGTAAATTTCGTTTTATATCAGATAAAGCTCAACAAACGCGACGCATCAGCTGGAAGTGGACGACTCATCGGAGGACAACCCGTTACAAACGGCGTCATTTTACAGGTTAGCATTTCACGGCCAACTAGTGAGTTAGACAAACGAAGCTGCCCGCAGATTCATCTGTCACGACAATTAAGCACCGATTAGCGTATTGGGGTTTTTTCAACTGTGCTCTAGGCCTGTTAATCCAAACCCTCGTTCTTTGTTCAGCTCAACCTGTGCAAGTGTTGTGGCTTGTTGGCGGGCTTTTTTCTCATCCCACCGATGCACCGCTGTGCGTTAGGTGGGAAAAGTTTGTGTACTTTCCCGCGTGCACCGGGTAGGAAAACAATCAACAAACAACTCCTCGGTTCTGGCGGCCGTTTCGTCTCGCTTCCTAATGCTCTTCCATTCTGCACCTGGCCAGTTTGTCGTTGAGTTCGCTAGTGCTCATAGGGAGTGTATCTTATCTTTCGCATTCGTACTAAAATGCTGCTGCTGCTGCCGGTGCGCCGGAAGGCCGGTTATCAACGATCCGTGTGATATGCGGCAGCTCAATTGCCGTTCTTATCATTGACTTTGCTCCCTTCTTCTTTTCCGTTTAGGTGGTCACGGTTTTGCTGAAATTCGCCGATATTTATTGACGTCCACCGAAGGTCAGTGCGGAAGTTTGCGGTTCTGATTTTTTGGAGTAACTTGAAGCCTGTGGCCATAAACCGGGTTGACGAAGGAACCGTCCGGCGTAATGATTTGGTGTTTTAGTTAGATCTATTCAGACACTGCTCATCGAGCAAAAAAAACTATTCAATTTGTCTTAATTAGTGCAAATAACGTAGGGCGCAGTTTTACACATTCGTTTTCATTTGCATGAGGTAAGTGGAGTAAACCATACAGCATTCTTTTCGACGTCCGTTCCTTTTCACGTTCAATTTACAGCACAATTTATAAAATAGTTTGCTTATTTGATTACCTTCATTGCGCGTTTGTTCACTGATCATAAACACGCACTCGCTTTACATCCGTTACCATTCACTTCTCAAGAAGATGTTAATTTTGCATCTTCACCAGCAACGGCAGCACACGGTTTGTCGCAATAAATTCCGAAATCAAGCCTGCCCCCTGGACATTCGTCCACCTTTCCATTTTAGAGTATGAATCATCGACCTGTGCATGCTTCTCCCTTCCACACTGCATCGTCTTCGCTTGCAGTTAGCCATTCACTGATTCATAACATGTTTTTATGCACATCTCAATTTGGCGTATCCCAGTAGCCCTCCTCAAACAGTTGGTGTGTGCGAAAATCAAGAGCGTGCCACTTTAGCAGCAGTGGTCGTATTGCATTCAACCCCCGATCAAAACGGACCTGTTGTTGTTATTGCCAATGTTTCATAACCGCATGAGGGCGCGTTTCGATCAACTGATTTAAGAAGGTCATGGCTGGCCCACATTCGGCGCCTTCTATTTGACAAACATATTTGAATGAATCACTAACCATCGCCACGCACAATGTGTTTACAGCCCATTAGGCACCAGAAGTTCTTTCATTCACTTTTTCCATAGCATAAAACTCAATCTCAACATACACAAGCAATCAATTTTTGATAAACGCAGATTTGCTCCAAACATGCTATACCAACATATCATCAACCCTGCACTACTACAAAATCAATGGTTGAAACTGATAAGACGGCATATTTTTTTCTATGAATGAAGCATGATGCGGCATTTCGACAACTCTAGGCGCAATGAAAATTCCCACCTTTCGCTTTCTATTGCACTATGTTTGAAACAATTGGGTAAACCCGCTGCCAGACATTCTAATCTCACCGCTAGTATTACACTAATCGCTCGTATCGACCGAATTTTCCAGTAAACACAAATTTTCCCTGCGTCTCCTTCTGGAATCATGAACAAATCCTTATCGGTCTAGCGACGGTTTGCGTTGGGAAAATCCCAGCACCACCTCCAGACGGCAAAACCGTCCATGTCAGCTTCTCACCTAACCTCCTCCGTCGACTCGCCTATCTTCGTTCCTCTAGAGGTCTAGTGACCGGTTTTACTACGAGGATCAATTAAAACACCCGTACACATGAAGCAACAGTCGCTCATACCTCCATCAACGTCGACCCCAGAGCAAGTCAAAGAACATATGCGCACGATCATAGAACGTGCCCAGATTCCGCGGTTTCTCCCACCCCCACCCACTCTTCTCAGTCTTTCCACGTTCTTCGCACATCGCTTTATTTTTAATCAGTCGCCTTCTCGGTTTGTTTTGTTTTTACTTTTTTTCAAGTCTTCTCTCTGTTTCGTTGTCGTACGTCGGGTAAAACCCAACCGTAAGGATTTTCCCATTCACGAGACTCGCACCGTTTGGTGACAGTTTTGAGTGACCGTTGGGCAACATAGGGGCGGGTCTGTATACAGAGGGATGAATAGAAAAAAGCATAAATCGTCATCTCGAAGTGGGCTAAGCACATCCACTGATTAGCGATCGCGTAGTAACAGTGTTTGTGGGCGCGAATTGTGCCCGTTGTGTGATCGCACCACAGTACAAATAGCGATCGATTACGTGCATCAGCGCCAGCTGGACACTCCGGGCACTGCTGTAGATCATCCGCTCGATCACCTGTGTGTGAGCGTGTGCGTGAAGCAAAATCGCCGCGATCACCCGCGATCGTACGCGGTTGACCATCGCGGATCGCGACCCACGATCCCACGCATACAGCTCATCCACGGACACGCACATTCGACGACTCGATCTATACAAACTCACACACATACGGCATGATGCCGGAACAGGTTCACGATCGCTGTCTCCCACTTCGTTGCTTTTTCTCGTTCGTTTGCGCCTCGCATGATCAACAAGCGGTTTGAATCCGGCGTCGTCACTCGAACCGGAACGCGCCATACATCTGGGGCGGCTTGATCGCAGCTCAGTGGAAGCGTTGCCGCTTATTTCGCTTGTTTCTTTCATTCGCACTTGGACGGATGCACGGTAGCATCGGCGCCAACGCTGGTGCGATCGTATTCGAACGTCAGATCTCACTTCATCCTGCTGCGAAACGGTTCGCTGCTTTGCTCCACGCGTTTATATTTTGCTCGACCGAGATACGGTTACGCGGGTTCGCTTAAATTGCCACATCCCGGTGCCTCCTTCGATAAGTCGCTCGATATACGTCGTCGATGTCGTGCCGGGAGCTTTGGACCTGGCAGCTTCAAATCCATTCGCCCACGGTAAGGAGCTCGTGCAAGTGATACGCAAGTGAACCCGCGTTCGAGTGTGTCTCGTGCCGTTTTTTTGCAAAGTGACTAAACGAACACTTGGAGTATTATCGTGATTGTGGATGCTAGTGACTTGGGAACCAATGTAACAGTGCATGCAGCTGATAACCCTTTTGTGAAAACTGCCTTCACTGTGGGCATGAAAATCAAATTTGTCTTATCGTCGACCGGCGAAGAAACTTGCTAAAGCTGGCACTTATTTTAGCGACAATTTTTTACCGAGATTCCTCTCAATTTACCACAAGGTTTTTGGGTTTTCTGTTTTATGCTGTGTGCGACTCATGGCGCACAAGCCCCTAAACCTGTTTCCATTCCGTCCGATCGGGTCGAAAGGCCAACAACAAACAAGCAGCGCCAAATCACGTTAAACACCACGCTGAGCTGCTTGCATTGCGTGTTGCGCGTGTCGTGCTTGAGAGCTTTTTTTGTTGGCCACGTTTTATGCTGCACCCACTCCTGCTTGATGATGTTTATGATTTTTTTTTGCTACCTCTCACGCTAAAGTGTGTGTATGTACGCATTTGCTTGTATGTGCATGTGCTTTTATGATTTAAAGTGCGCATTTCGTTGTTTGATTTCGTCCGGTCACGATGGGAAGCGTCCCAGAATCGTTTCGACACGTGTTTTGATTTTTGTTTGTGCATGCTTCAGTTTGTAAAATCTCATGCCGTCACATGGAATTTCGTCTTGAGCAAAATCTATCTTCTCCGTTCTCTTTCCCAGGAACTGCGATCATTCTGATCGTCTAGCGTCAGCATCACTTCGCGATGGTGGCTTGGAGAGAGGATTGGAAAGAAAATCCGTAAAATAACAAATGCAAACTAACCCAATTTTGAGTGAATCTTTGTGTGAAGAAAAAAACAATTTGTAAACAGTTCAAGCGTATTCCGAACGCGCCAATCGGCCGTTGCGCAATCTGAGGAAACTATTTCTACCGTTCGCTAGTAGTTTATTGCAGTTTCGTGCGGTTGTGTGTTTGAGGTGTTTCCTTTGGTCAAGTGTTTGTGTCGCTGTCCGGTGCATTCACGTGTCTACTAGCAAGATCCGAACGTAACGACTTCACTACCAGCACTGCATCTCTTTCCGCCCCATCGGTTGCAGCAATTTATTAAAATCAACTACAAGTGATCAGTAAACATAGATAAATTTCACACCACAACAGCATGGAAGGTTATGTCAACGGTGCAGGTATGGTTTGTGCTTCTTTCATGACGCTTCCACATCAATGTGTCTTTCAAATATGCTTTCACTTAGCAGATCATAATTATAACCTTTACGATGGTTATCAGTGATTAAAAATTATATTCCGATAACCTTAGTGATCCACACGAATTACACAAGAACTCCTGCGTCCTCCACACAAATACAAAACTTGTCTTTAATCACGCTCTCACTCACTGCACCTTAGCGTACCGTATTCCATTACATTATATTCAATTGTAATCGCCATACCATGTCCAAAACGAGACATAAATATATTAAAAATATATGCTGCGTAGAGCTCGATGTCGTCCAAATTGATTTGTTTTACCGCAGGAAACCCTTATCAGATTACAGTCCAATTAGATTATCATGACTGGAATTACCAACCATGAGTCATTCCCCGCGTGGTGGGATTAATGATGATCCTCTCAGAATTCCCTGTGGGTGGATGAATGCTTAGCCAAGTGGATGTGTGTCAAATTTATTTAACGTTTTTCATACTACCTTTTAAGAAACTATATTTCAAAAAATCTTTCATAATGCTTCTTTACAATATTGTGTCTTTGTCTTTGTGTGTCGTTCATTAGTACGTCAAATGAAGCAATATTTTGTGGCTCAGACTGATTGCTCGCTCATTGATGAAATGATTTCAAAAATTATTCACCATAGCTCTTGATCGGTGCTTTTCTGAGGGGATTTCTAGCTGCTATGGATACCAAGAACGGCAAACATTAAACCAAAAGACAATGCCGTTGTCTTTATTTTACGAGGGGTACTCCCCCAAACATGTCGCGAGCTGCACAGCGCATACTAATCAGGAGGAATAAGTTGAAACGCTAGCAAGAACTGTCAACTAAGCTTTCACGCTCCGTATTCCCGCGTTCTGATGAATTACCCAGTGCTTCTCTTCACATCGTTCAACTGCTGAGCAATGGTTTGTTCGCTGAGAAAATAAAGCTCAGCCTACGTTTCATTTGAGTATATGTTGAATTTCTCTATCTGCGTTCTTGCCGTGTGCGATTTACATAATGCGCTCCTGACCTTGAACGAGTTGGCTTGCCCTTCATCAGTATCAGCGCAGCCCTTCTCTCGTACCACCTGCTCCGGATGCAAAGCTTGCTACTTGCACTGGATGCAACGCCTACCCCATTCGAGTGCAGATTGAGGCATTATCGGCCACTCAATGTTCAGCTATTGTGTTCTGATGCACGCGATTCCCGTTGCTGGTTCCCTTGTACTGATGCATTGTGCGAGCCGTTCTGAGTATCTGAGCTTCCCGACCTCGCAGATCGCCGATCACAGCATCGTCTGTCAGAATATGGAGATATCAATTCGCTAGATTTGAGTATTGAAATATAACTTCCATAATTGGATAGAAACCCCGTGGGTATCACGGATACGTTTAATGCTTTTTTTTCACAAATGCGCAACTTTACCGCCGCGTAAAATGCGAGACACGCGGGTTACCTATTTTATTCTAACACACCGCCCTTCGCGGCCTTTCCACCCCTGTTGGCGTACAAAATGCCCCAGGTCAAGTGTTGATGCGATGATTAGGAATTGTCTAGCGCTTCGCGGATGATGGGGTGGGTCGTTATTATTGCTACTGATTATAATGGCGCTGGCCCCACGGTGCTCGCCCACAACCCCAAGGCCCACCCTCATACGCCGCGGATGTGGCCGTTACGTAGTGCATTTATTTCACGCGAGTAATGATGATATCGACGGGGTCCGGTGAAGGCCCTCGCCCAAGCTTGGCGCTGTTCTCCAGCTCAGTTTCAAATCAGAGCTCATCCAAGTAGCTCATCCCCCAAATCCGGAGCTAGTAGTCAGTAGTTCGTTTGTCCGCCAATCGATCGCGAATACCGGGGACAATGTATCTCCGGTGGATTTTAACAGTGTTAGTGGGGTTAGTAGTGTTGCTAAGTGTAAGCGATTTATCGACCGTTTCCGGCGCTCCCAACAACCCACTAGCGGACGATGAGGAAGTGACGAACACGACGATGGGCATTGTCGACAACGTACTGGTGGCTCGAGCCGCCGTAGAACGCTTCAAAACCAGCGTACCAACCGTGGACTATCTGCAACTGGCCAGTGCCGGACTGCAGGAGTACGTGAATAATGTGACTGGTCGGATCGAGGCGACGTTCAAGGATTTTGCCACACGAGATTTAGAACCAGTGCAACACTCCCTCATCGAAGCCATCCGTTACCTAAACGGGTACGATTCGGTGAACAGCATCTCAATGCTGCAAAATCTGGACTACAGTATGTACAACCACAACCTGATGCGGTCGATCAACAGTGATTTACGTGTGTCATCGATCAGCCTCTCGGAGGCGCTCTTCGATCAGCGTGATGTAAGTGTCGCGTTGGATGACATCTTTGCTGCGACAGATAAGCTTCAGGAAAACGTACTTCGGCTAGCGGACGTCATCGAAAAAGGCGAAGCATGGACAGTGGAGACCAACGCACGTGCTTTGGCTGCCCAGCAGGGCTTCAACGAATCGATTGATATATATCTCAACACTTCACTCTCGCAAATTGACGACATTGTCACAGCACTGGATGATCTTCGCGGGTTCGAGGAGGACATGTACCGTCGGCTGAAAGATCGAATCCCAGCTACCTTCCCGAAGTCCACGACCAATTACTTTATCGCGCTGAAAAAGGCACTAGAGAACACGATCCAAAAAATTCGTATCAACTTCGAGAACCTGAAGCTCTATAAACACCGTGACATAGAGCAGTGGAAGTCTCGTGGCTCGATCACGGCACCGATCGGGTATATGACCCAGGTGGCCGTGCAGGTCGCATCAGATCCGATGCTTTCGAACGACTGCACTGAGTCGTACATCGAGAAGATACTGGCCTTTCCGAACTTCACGCTAGCCCACGTGAACAGCTGCCTCGCAGAGCAGGCGTCAAACGAGGAGAAAACCTTTACGATCATCTCACAAGTACTTGACACCTATGTCGTCGGTGCGATCAATGCTTCGTACGGTGCGTTCGAAATTTGCTTCCGATATGCACCGCGTAAGCTCAACAATTGCCTGGAATTGGTAAGATAGGGCGCACGTGATGGGAGCGTGGACAGCGAAAGCAGTTCTCAGTTCTTGAACGTTTATTTCCAGAGCGGATACGAAAACAACTGGGCTAATGGACGAATCTATAATGCGGCCAAGCAAGTCGAGTCGCTGGTCGATAGCGAGATACAGAACAACTTCAATACGTGTGTGGCTCAGAACGGGTACTTCCTGAATTACCACAACATCCAGGAGATGTGCATCTACAGCAAAAAACGCACTCGCTATCGTAATCGTTGGACGAAGTGATTTGGCTCCACGTCTTAAAAGACAATAAAGATTCCGCTAACAAGTCGAATAACATTCGAGTTGCTTATAGGTTGACTTCATAGTTGAATACTTCGCACGTCTGACGAAGACCGGAATTTCGCACAAACTCCAGCACACGGTCGTTACAAGAGGGCAGCTCATCCTGAACTTGCTCGAAGAACAGTTGACTGGCGAGATCCAGCAAGAAGAACTTTCCCCTGAAGTCGATCGTGGCGACGATCTGCAAAGAAGCGTATCAGTATATTCTTGCATAATCCGTCGAACACACTTTGACAGCTCTACTCACGTGATCCAAGCAATCGGTCATTTTGTCGAAAGGCTGCCGGAAGCAAATGTTCATTCGCCCGTAAATGGTGGTGACATACGGTCGGAGGAAGTTGTTCGCTAGCGAAACTAGCTGCGCAGATCCTTGACTCTCAAGAGTCGTTTGCTCCGTTAAGCATCCCGCAACTAGCGTGGTCACTTGTGCGGGCAGCTCGTTAAATGGGGTAACGAATCCAGATGCACAGTAGTTTTCTTCGCTTAAAACATCGAGCAAAATGCGTGTAAGCAAATCGGTTTCCTCTCGCAGGTAGCTTAATGGGTTATTTCCTTGCTTGAAGAGGACTTGCGTCTGATCAAGCTTTTCAGCCACAGCAACGGTGCGCCGTAAAATGTTTGCCGTCAAATGATCTATCGATTGGTTGAGCAGATTCAGTTGGTTATGTACAGAGGCACTGAAAAGCAGTGGCCAACGGAAGACAAAGCTCTGATTCGTGTCCTTAAGATGGTTAAACAGTGAATCAGCGGCGTTCAAAAATCGATAATACGACAGGTTAGATGCGGCACTGTACCGATCAAAGTTCGTATTAATCGAAGCCTGATTCGTCCGAAGTAACGAATAGGACCGCGATTGAAAGTCATTAGCCGCTCGTACGGCTGCCACAAGTTTGGTGACACTCGAAGAATAGTCGGCCGATAGACGCACATTCGATTCTACCACATCAACCAGCTGCTGCAGAGTGCCGTTGGTAGAGATGGCTTGCAGAAATTGTTGCGTGTTCAATGGCTCGCCTGTGATCGAAAGAATAACCGCACCCAAACGACTCAGCACATCCGCCAGATCGTTAACGTTTTTGTCTAGTGCATCCTTCCACAGCTCGAAGTAGCTCGCCGTATTCGAGTTTTGATCGTAATTAAACACCTGCGAGAACACGTCGATGGATTGGGAAAGATTGCGATTCCACTGGGGAACTCCTTGCAGCGCCAGATTAAGTCGAGTGAAGACCACAGCTGGAGGTGTCGTACGATCGACAGCTACCTGTGCCACTTCGCGAAACAGCTGACCCATGACGAGCGTAGTATTTCCCACATATTCTCTCAACGCCGTCGCTCCCAAACTTAGAAAGTTCGATGCCGTTGGATTAATTAGACTTAACCGAACCTGAGATTGTGCTGCGTCCAGGTTCCGCACAACAGTGTTGGCTGCATTCGCAAGGCGTGCTCCTTGTGGAAGGACATAGTTGTTCCCGAAAAACGGACTACACTCCGATGCACCGATCACAAGCAACAACAACGCGGACAATACTTTCACGGACGGTGCCATCTCACTGCAGCTAGATGTTAAGTGTGGTCTTGGCACTGGTCGGATGGCTTTCTTATAGTGCCACCGATCGTTATCGCTATCGTAAACAGTCATCGTGCAAAGTTTACTCAGTAGAGCGACTCGCGGTGCAAAGTGTTTCCCTTTGCGTTCGGGGAATTTCTTACTAAATTGCTCCCTAATACGCTAATTCCGGGGCATGCAACGGAAGTGGTATCTGCAGCACTATTTCAGTGTTTATTCGCATTTACACTTCTAGTAAAACGCAACAGGACCGTGTTCCTACGGGAAACGGTTTGACGTGTTATCTCGGAGCTTCTTTCTGGAGCCATTTTTGAATGCAACAGGTATCGTGAATTTGTTCTATATGAGGCGTGAACAAGTGCACTCGTTCTACTTATTTATTTTTGATCGAATCATTCCGATTCGTTGCTGCCTCAATCGCTTTGTCGAACATCTCAATCTCTGAACGAGTCACAGGCTAATGGCATCCAGAACACAAGAAGCCGCAATGTTAACCAAGCAGTACGCAGTTTCCGCTATCCAGCTGCGATGGAGCTGCAGCAGTTGCATTGCCCAGAACAGAAGATGATCCATGGCATCGCGCCGGCTGGCAGCAAGATGTTTATTGTTATTGCTATATCACACGTCCCGCGACGATCGTCATTGTTTGTACACAAGCGGCTTCGGTTAATCGCCGCTAGCCTCGTATCGCATACAGGAATAAGTGTCAGTGTCAGGTTGTGACGGGACGGTGGAAAAACATTGCCAGAAGGACGAAACCACCCTCTCAATGGGGATCATGATCGATGTAGTTGATTTGACTGTCCTCCGGCAACAACCTGAAGAAAGAACGACGAGTGGCATTCTGCTGCCACTTCCTTGTTTGAGTCGCTTTGCTTTTGCAGCGTCTGACAACAAAAAACGTATTCCTCGGGCGACCATTTTATTGCCCATCTAGTTGCTCGCTGAAACGCAACAGAAAGCGAAACCTTTTACTAAATATAATCTGCGTCGATCGACCACTCGGGGACTCACACGCTTACCACTTGCTGCAATGCGATGTAAATGTTCTTGAACCGGTTTTGCATCCGCTGCATTTGACGCGTCCGTTGGGTCCGTTGGTCATTTTTTGTTTCTCTCCTTCGACCTGTACGGGTCCATTGCATTCGTTTCCTCTCTCATGCGCACAACGCCACACAGGGGGGAATACCTGGTAGAGATCCAGGGTGGGCAAAGATCACTCGCAGTAGCCAGGGTTGCTATTAATATACCTCGCAGTCACTACGTGCGTACTACCGATACAATGCTAAGCAAAATGATATCCAAGACGGCAAGTGGAATTGTCGCCATTTCCTCAAACCTTGAAAATTGGATTAGATTTATAATCTTCCTTCCTTCCCCGGGAGTGCTCTTGAGTCGGAAAACCGCCTTGAAGTAATATGGAATAACATGAAGCAAGTACCAAGTGGCGACTGATCTTCAGCCGATCTTCATCATTTTCCATTCTCAAATCTCTTGGATGCTGTTTTGTGTGGTTACAGATCATGTTCCATCACAGAGGGAGGAGCGCTGTGTCGTGATTTATGACCGCAAATATTTATTGCCCTCCACTGAAATCAAAATTGCATTTGCATTCTCGCGCCTTCCTTGCTTCGTTGCCACAAAACGTTGTTGTTCGTTCCGTTTGTCGTCGATGACCCGAAACAAAAAGTCAAGGAGCGTGTCAATTCTCGGGCAAATGTACTCCAGCAAGAAACAAAGCCCTAGGTGTTGCTCCAACCACACGGGAGGTAATATAAGCTTCATGATGCAACACAAGTATGTCTCATATATTCTAAGAACAGCAATCCCTATACAGAGTGGTTCCCTCATAGCGGGATCACTTTCACGTGACTAATTAACAGAAGGTACTACTCACATACTATATGACTTCTCATCAATCTTGTTCGCACAGCATGATCATAAGCCATTTTGTTTGCTGTATCGCACATTGTATGAAATTTCCTCTGTGACAAGTGTGCAACTGCGTGTCTTGCAATCCCTTGGCCAATAGATCGTTTACCATCAATCCGTCCGCATCACCAACAACCATGCGTCTCCATCGATGATGCTATGGAAAGTGAAAATACATCGACTCTACCTCCCGTCGAGTGCATTCCTTTACGAACTTCTGGATTGCTAGCAATGCACTGGCAAGAGAAAGATTTATGAAATCCATGTAAATAGAGCTCCTGCAGTTGGTCTCGTGTGTTCATATTCCCCTATGGGTGGTGCATGGATGACAGCGACAAGATCTGCGGTCGACGCTTGTCATCTCTGGGGTAATTAAAATTCCGACCAACAGGTTCTCGCTCCTGAAAGATTACTCTATCGTGAAGAAATTCACTCCAACAAGTGCTCCTTGGCCTTAGCTTCTTCCTTTGTCTTAGACTTCGTACGAACTAGGGAACGCTTACGGATAAAAAAGAGTGATCTCATTGACCTTGGCACAACCCTAAACTTGACTCCGTTGCTCATTCTTCCACGGGTTAAATCCGCTAAGGTAAATGAATTCTATGGAAATCCATGGTTCAATACCGATTATTATTCGTCGCTTACTTCCTTGTACAACTAACGGTACGTGGAGAGGTCGTTGCTACGAATGAATGCCTTGAAGTCAACACAAATCAGTCCCAGTATATTGTCAGGAACAGGACACGGCACGTCGCTTGAAAGCGTCCGCTCGATAGAACCGTTTAAGTGAGCAAGTCCAATCGATAATGTGTTACCATGCAAAATAGATGGTGGTCAACAAACGGACGGATGTGTTCGCTCACAACTAGCCTCCGTCCGTACGGAAAAGCCCAAGGTTTCCACAGATAAGCTTCATTCGTGGAGAGCGCTCTGTAAAAAACTTTATTACAGCTAAAGCAAAAACGTATCTCGTGAAACCCGAGTTCGGTGTACTAAAAATCTCTGTTTAAAGTAGAAACCATTGGAATGTGTAAATCGTGCATTCCAAACCACGCCACCCAACAACATTTGTCGTACACTGTACGTAGTCCTGGCACAAACACGGAACAAATTCTTCTCATTCCACAACCCCACACTATCGCGATGGCCAAGACCGTGGCTAGACCCTATGCAAGGGTAGCGTGAGTCGTACATACCATTGATTACCTTCTCCGACCTACGCGGATCGTACTGGGAAAGGAAATTGTGCTAGAACTTTTCCCCTGCCGGTATTTTGTTTTCCTAGCCTCCCTAGTCTCCATCGAGTCTCGCCTTTCTCGACCACAGGGCTATGCAATCGATACAAACACTGAAATCGGTAGTCATTGTTCAGACTTGTAGAAGGGCTGAGAACTAGGTGTGCCAGGGAAACGGGAAAATTCTTGACATTCCTCACTTTCCACAGCGAGGACCACAACCATCGGCGGAATAATGATGGTGGCGGTTGGGCACCCATTTTGCGTATATTTTATGATGTCCTGCAGTTGCATTTCTGATGACACTAGCCAACGTGTTTGAGCTTCATAAAAACAAAACATTTATCTTTGTTTTTTTCCCTTTCACAATGTTTTATTATGAATTTTAACGAGTGTTATTGTTTTTACTTCTTTTCAGATGCTTCACTTCTACCGATAGAAGGAATTTTAGGAGAGAGTGATCTATTGGATGATATTAGTGAGTATACCTACTTATTCATGCAATTGCAACTACACGCGAACGACAAATAAGCGCACTTTAATAGCACGTGCTATAAAGAAAAATGCATTTTGGCTAGACGATTTCAATTTTTCACACCCTGGCAGACCGTATCGGATGCGCTCAATTGAGAAGAAGGTATGCAATTCGGCTAAACCAATGCAACGTTCGGGTCCGACCAGACATAATTAGTGTTTGTTTTGGAAAGTAACCATTTGAAACACTGTTTCAGTATTTGCTCTTCAAAAGATTCGCCACGCGACCGCCATTAATGACCACAGAGAAGGAGCGGGTTATTTTGCCGACTGCGTAATCATTCCGTGCAAATTGATTTATTATGTCTCCCTGGTGTCGTTCGCGATTGCTTAGCAGTAGCGATAGCAATCAATCCTTCTTGCGAACAAAACAGAGCATTTTCGTATGAAACTGCCGCACAGAACGGAAAATAAATTAACGCTGCTTGTGGGCTATTAGTCATTCAGATAATTTTGAAACTGAGCTAACAAATCTCCTGCCTGAATATTTTACTGTGCTCAGGAGCTCTTGCCCAGTATTCTCTGATAATGCTAGTTCCGATTGATCAGCGCAACATTAAATAATTAAACATTGTTTATCTATATGTTGACAACTTGTTTTTGATCCTTAAGCTGCGAAAACTAATCCTTGCTGTATAAATTTTATTCGGTTTACTTGCCGCATCTGGGTCACAGACAATGACTCAGTTTCTCGTTTTCGGTCGAAAAAATACAAAACTCTAGCCCCCAATTCGTGGAAACCAAACACTCGGCTGCTGTCTGTCGTTTTGCGTACAATCTACCACGATCAATGGCATCGTCGTTGGCGTCGGTGCCGCCGGGATCTTCGTATTGCTAGTCTTTTGCTTAAATACTATTGCGTCATATTCGCGCAGGAAGCGACTCATGCCGCACCTGTCACACAGAATTCGATGACATGAAAAATGGAAAGAGCACTTTTCAGAACTGCTACGACGCGCCGCCTTCGCCAACGATCCAGAGCCGCAAAAAAGTATCCCAATTAAATACATCAACACGTTGCGCTAGTTTAACATAGCGCAAAAACGGTAGCTTTTCCGAACTTCAGTGAAGCGCGTGCTGTCTCTGTCTCCGCCGACTGGGAGCATCTCAGCAACGGCAAACTGAACGATCATTGTCATGTCACGGATTTATTTTTATGTCGTACGATCATCGTCATCGACAAACTCGACTTGATAGCACGTGTTTCGTGTTTCACTATACTCAGTCGCGCGTGAGTTGAAAATTTTGATTATCATTTTCTCACCTCCTGTAATCGCTTCCGTTCTTCCTTTATCCCACGCAAAGATAGTAAAGTAAAACCACCCACTCTACCCACACTCTATGACTCGCTCACATTATGCAGATCACTACGTATAACGTTTTCTTAGCTTGATCTCGCTTCTTGTTTTATAAATTTTAAGACACGCTCCTCTAGGAAATGCGGTACCAGCTGGTACCGCGTTTTCAAAGAGCATAGCCGCGTGAAAATGATCAGTCAACCTGCATAAAAGGAAAGAGAAATAGAGCAAATCCATGCAAGAGAAATAGAGAGAATTGAAACAACAACTAACGCATGATCATGGGAGAATGAGAGAGTTTTTGTGACCTATCCCTACACGGTAAGGAAAATGAGAGCGAGGAAAATTTTTCGGGATCCCATTTTCCCAGTCAAACCAGTTTTTACTTCAAGCAAGTTCTCGTAAGTCGTTCGTGACCCTACGCAGAAGTAACATTTCGATTCGTGTTCACTGAGGTTCGGATAATCTTATCTAAAGTTTTCTCTGCCTGTGCTGTTATATGTGTTTACTAAAGCCAAACAACTTTATTTCCTTAAAACCCGAAATAATTGGAATACTCATGTGCGACGACGCTTACTAGCAAAGAATAGAAGATCTATTTTATTTCTCCTCATTGTGTGGTGCTAAAATTTGCTGCGATCACTGTACAAAGTCATTTCTACGTAACTAATCAGATAGAGTTTAATTCACTCGACATTTAATTATAAAACTCGAAGCTCCGCTGTTAATCTCGGCTACCTTCCAGCAGGTGACCTTATGCAAGACTTTTGTGGGGGGGTGTGTGCGTGTATGGTTTTGTGAACTCACCACGTTAAAATAAGAGCATTGTCTAGTATCCACGCAGATGTGACCTATGTAATGCCCCAAAAGATTAAATTTTCTTGCCAAGAAGTTGCAACTCCCCATAAATTGTGCTCCGTGGTGCAAGCTAAACTCACCGCCAGTGGCTCTCGATAATGCGTTGAAAATGTTTAAAAATAGATTTCTCCATTAGTCCGCAGATTCGATCAGACCCCGCCAACGTGCTGTGGTGGTCGTATGCGATCGAAAATGCGGCTGCGTCGGACGATCGCGCCGGATGAGAGTCTAGAAAGATTTCTCCCAACAGAAAGAACCAACAGCAGCCCAGGGAGTGCAAGAGATCAACGTTTCATCCTTCGGTGCAGAGGAAAACGTGTTACCATTCGATCTCTAGTACACATTGGGAATTCTCTCACAGTTCTCAATCCTTGGTAGCTTGTTTAGACGAAGTAATAGACCATGGAGAGAAAATGTGGTTAAAAAAATACACACGTTTGAAATCATCGAGCTAAAATAAACAATTTGGCAGATTGTGGAGCATTACAGAATTTTTTTATGAGTGTTGTACTACCTCTCTGTAGTCCCACGATCTATAATTTGGGAAAAATCGATTTATTTTATGTGAATAATTTTTGAGTAACACAAACCGCATTTTCAATTGCCTTTCGTTTAGCCCTCTTTTAAGACAGTTATAAGTTCAGCTCATACGCATAATGTCGTCCTTTCCGGTTGGTCGTTACGACACACTTTCAAAGTATGCTCATATTCCTTCCGACGTTGATGACGACGAAAGCATCAAGCAACGCTATAGCTCCTCCGCATCTTCAGATTCTTCCACTTCCTCATCCGACTACGAGCATATCAATCTCTTCCACAAGCTCGATCACCTGAAACAGTCCCCTATTGCCGGCCTGTACAATGTGATCGTACACAATAATCCAAACACAGCTGTTAATCAAGCTGTTTCCGTTTCCTCCGTGCCCACATGTGGAAACGTCGTTAAAACATTTCCCTCTCCGACTATTACCGTCACATCACCACCACAACCTCCTCAGCAAGAACTACCAACCAAACAACCATTATCTCCAACAATAACATCATCAATACCAATACAAATACCACCTCCCGCGTGCCAGCCGGAAGGTAATAATTGTACTGTAAATAGAATTTTCCCAAGAACAGATCACAAAAAAAAGAAATGCCAAGCTGAGCTTGGCCTAGCTGTTTGTCGTTCGCGCTTCTGACGTCCTGTGGAAACTAAACTTCCTTTAGCTTGGCCAATGTTTGGGATGAGAAACCTAATCCTGCTTTCATTCGCTTTTGCACCTTTCCCACAGTTCACGTAATCGGTAGAGATATACGCGAAGAGATGCCGCCCGTAGCAACACAACGGCCGTACGTGGAAATCACGGAACAGCCCCACCCGAAGGCGCTGCGTTTTCGCTATGAGTGCGAAGGCCGATCGGCCGGTTCGATTCCTGGCATCAACACCACATCTGACCACAAAACCTTCCCCAGCATACAAGTGCACGGATATCGGGGTCGGGCCGTGGTCGTCGTGTCCTGTGTCACCAAAGAAGGACCCGACTACAAACCTCACCCACACAATCTAGTCGGTAAGGAGGGATGCAAGAAGGGTGTGTGTACTGTTGAAATCAACAGCACCACCATGAGCTACACATTCAACAACTTGGGTATCCAGTGCGTCAAGAAGAAGGATGTCGAGGAGGCGCTGCGATTACGCCAGGAAATTCGCGTCGATCCATACCGTAGTGAGTAGCAGTCGTTTATGGAGATGCATGGTTATAACTTAACCCTGTTCGTATGCTAAACTGAGCCCATTTATTTCAGCTGGATTCGCACACGCAAAGGAACCCGGCTCGATCGACCTCAACGCCGTACGGTTGTGCTTCCAGGTGTTCCTGGAAGGGCAACAGCGTGGCCGTTTCACAGAGCCCTTGACGCCGGTCGTGTCTGACATCATCTACGACAAGAAAGCCATGTCTGATTTGATCATTGTCCGGCTGAGCGACTGCACAGCCCCCGTTTCCGGTGGCAAGGATATCATTCTGCTCTGTGAGAAAGTGGTTAAGGAGGACATCAAAGTGCGGTTCTTCGAAAAGAAGGGCGACAAAACGGTGTGGGAAAACTATGCCGAGTTTTCGCACACCGACGTACACAAACAGGTCGCCATTGGCTTCCGGACACCACCGTATAAATCGCTTAACATCACCGATCCAGTGAAGGTGAGTAAACCAAAACTGCACAGTGAAAAGTATCCGCTTGGAACAACATGTCACACCATTGTTTCTTTCGTCACGTAGGTGTACGTGCAGCTGGAACGACCATCGGACAACACCTACTCGGAGGCACGAGATTTTCAGCTGATACCATTGGACTCAGGTAGGCGCAGGTTTTCGGCGCTACAGCGCGAACTTATGAAGAATCCGAGCGACGATTCGCCCGAGAATCAGCTCTTTAAGCGTATCCTGCTGGAAGGCTCGAATAGATCGTGCCTTGCACAACCGGTCAAACCCGTTGTGCAGACCGAAGAAGTGATCGTGCTAGACACTCCGAACGTCGAGGATAAGCCGTTCGTCAGTGAAACTGTTTCCAGCGACCAGAAAACGACCGAATGGATACAACGAAACGAATTCAACGCCACAAATACCCTCGGAGACGGAGGTTCCTCAGGCGACGACAATCAGATGATCACCGGAGATACTAACAATAACATTTATCAGGTCAATTCATTCGATCTTCCCGATGGTTCCATGAACAATAACAATTTGACTTCCAATGGCAACACAGCAACAGCCGTTGCTGACGGTGCTGCTGTGCCGGATGATGATCAAACTCTCAACGAACTGTTGGAACAGGTGGCTGAGCTGGACGAGATCTACACAGATCATCAGCTGCGCCGCGAGAACATACTGCTGGAGCAGGAGCTTAAGTCACTCGAGCAAACCGTACCCGTCCAGCTCGGATCCCCCGGTAATCAGCCGATGGACATCGACGAGGTGTTCGATGATGCAGCCACCTACACTAGCCTTCAGCGAGCTTTCAAGAATCCGCTCTCGATCACGTTGGGTCCACCGATCCCTCCGAGACCGGAACACGCTAAGCTCGACGCAGGAGTGTACGATGCGGTGGAACCACTCCACGTACCCACGATCGATATCTCGCCTCTGAAGCGCGAATCACAGGAAGTTGAAAAATTGCCTCCATTGCCGCCAAAGCGTGCCAAGCCAAGCGTTCAGAATAAGGAAAACAATGCTCTGGATGCCAACGATGAAGTGCTGTTGAACACGATCATTCGGAAAGGATCGATGCGTAGTCTGGTGCCACGACCGCAGTCGGATCAAATCATTATCATGAAAACACCAGAAAGTCCACTAAATAAAAAGCTTCCCCCTACGCCACCCAGTTCGCCATCGAAAGGATCCTCGAGTGCTGCCACTGGAAGCGCGGGAAACTTCAGCACGCTTCCAAAGAACGTCAACAAAAAGCCGGGCTTTTTTTCAAAGCTTTTCTCGCGCAAGAAGAGCAAGTCTGACCTATCCGCTAGCACCAATACGCTCAATAATAAGTCCTCGTCTTCAAAAGAGCCCAGTCTGGCTGGAAATAACGGTCAATCGCCTCATCGCAAAGGATCTCTCCGCGATGCTGCGGGAGAAAAACGCAAAGCGGGAAAACCAGTGGCACGCAGCGTGAGCAGTGTCAGTGCTCGGCGTCCGGCCTCGGATGGCAATCCAGACTACATCTACATCCCTCTGAAGGGTGACGGTCCTACAGGAAGCATGCAATCGCGCAATGGGGGCAGTGGAACGCATCTTTCACTGCCGGGAAACGACTCTTATGAGCGAGCAAGCACGGCTTCACTGCCACCGCTCGATCGCAAAGCAGTCAGTGCGCTACAACTGGATGTTCCGATTCAGGATGGCAATCTTGAACTTGTAGCCATCGCTGATGCGCGCAGCATAAAGAACCTCGTCGAGGGCAACTACGGCGTTCAGCTCGATCCAAACGTTGATCTGACGGAAGCTGAACACTTTGCCTTGTACACCTCGATCGCTCCGAATGCCGCACTCAGCGAATTCGACGAAACCTCCTGCTATTATGCTCCCGTTGAGCCAAACCCACTAGCTACCTTGCAACAGTGTTCACAGGCACAGCAACACCAAACCACACGGATGATCACCGATAGTGATGTCTGAGAGGAACTGATAGAGTTCATTTTCGACCCCCTATTGTGCCCTGAGCTGCTTCAGAGCAATGACTTTTTAACCATATCATAGCAGCGGCCGCAGCAGCGAATATTGTCATCAAACATAATCACCCTTGCCACTTCTCGCTTATGCTAATTTGATATTTCTATTTTTTTTTTGTTGATTTTTCGGTCCTCGTCCTCTACATTCCTGGTTTGAATACACGCACACTTGATTGACTTGTTGAAAAACATCGAACAGTTGAACTGGGAAGAAAACCCCCAAAGCGCCCGAAATTGGTCACGTCGAATGTTTTTTTGCCAATCACACCGTTGTCGGCGGGGCAACCTCCGCAGGTTAACGTTACTTCTGGCATATTACCAAATCTTTCGCAGCTTGATGTCACGGGCGGCCAGGTCGCGTCTACGAGCGGTTTGCCCAGTAAGTTTTTCCTCATTTTCCCCTTAAATGGTTCTACATACGCTGACCTGTCTTATCCGACGTTAGTGTCGTTTGGTGGAGGAACAAAATGGCTTGTCACACTTTCACACTGGTGTTTGTCCACATTTTCCGTCAGTGCACACTTTGTTCGAATGTTATCCTTTTTATCCGGCTCTTTCTTACAGTAGCATTGTACTCATACTCACTACACAATTGACCACACTCGATTCATGATTTCGTACTAGGTTCCTTTGGTTTCACTCACTACCGTTATCGTCCTTCTGATTGTCGGTTCTATGTAATATGTCCTTTTTCGCTCTCGTCTGGTATCGTTCTCTCTTTGGAGTCATTTCATAACCGTCCATACCCGTCATTTTATAAACATTAGAAACAAAAAACAAAGTAAAACATTTCTACAGATGTTTGGCATTTGGGGACATCGTCATTCCGATCGTGGAAATATAGACAGGATGTCATCGATTGTATTGGACTTATTGGTTCCTAATTGTTGTTCTTGGGATTGCTAGGTTGGTGGTTTGAAATTTGGCATTTTGGCAATAATAACACTCGTGAAGGCGAACAAATTGGATACATGGTGGAAGTACTAACATTACACGGAAAAAACCGTTAACGTAAGAATTTGAAGCTCAATCAAGCATTGCCATCTATTTGTGAAATTTGTTAGCGCTAGAATGTGGTAGTTAGGGCGCATGTGCGGAGCACATGAGCAGGTTCGAAAAATAACGAATATTGTCGCTGTTGCAATATTGGCAAGGCCAAGTTGAAGAAGTAGACTAAATTTACATTCAACAATTGTGGGTTTTTTGCAGGGACAAAAAAATTGTGTCACTTTTTGACAGAAAACCAAAGAACTTAGCTATTTACGCAAGAAATTGTAAGCGATTTAGAATGTATGAAGGCACTAACTTGTACTTAATCGATACAAAGTTATTCAGTCCTTTTCATAACGAATTTTAAACAGAAACACATTTAAATGACTTAATACTTGTCACGATAGTTATTAAAATATTGACTACAATAGTAGATGAACATTTATAGAGTTGTTTTTTTTATCTCATGATCGATTATCTCCAGCCAGTTTCAAGAATCTTAACTATTAACATGACTAGTGTTATGTGTGCTGGACTTTGTCTGGAGTAATTGAATACGATTAAAATACTCATGTAAGCAAGTCGTTGCAATACCAAAGAAATTCATACAGTTATGCGGAAGGGCAATGCAAGTGAAATACAATAAACATAATCTAAGTAATACCATATGCGGATATTGCTCCTTAAATCGCAGAGCGATGAGTTATATTTTAACGAAATCAACCAGTCACTAAGTCAAATTGTTAATCTTTATGAAAGATGAATAAAAGCAATGTGAAGCATACAAATAAACAACGAGATTGAGATTGAAATTAGATTTAGATTCCGTTACACTAGCTTCCATTACAGATTAGATTACAATTTGAATCACCGCGTCTCAAACCTCCGTGTAAGTGTATCAAGGATTTATAATTATTTTAACTATGTGTTTGGCTAAACAGTGTGGCTTTGTTAAATTCATTAGGTGTGTTTTGCGTCTCCTTACTAACACGATTTTTTTTTTGTATTCCTGCTTCTTATTGCATCTAAATAGTTGTGTGACATCCAGTTTTATTTTCGCATGTGATGTATTTTCGTAATCCATTCGCCTAGAGTGCGGCTTTATCTTTATACGTAGGAACTAAACAACTTTCTCTCCTTCTCGTAATAGGAAATATGTATACCTACGGTAATACCAACACATTCCAAAAGATGCCAATAGAGGAAATTAAAAACGAACCAGGAGGTACGAACCGATGAGCATAATTGCATCTGGACCGTTTTTATTCACGAGCTTCGGTTTCTTTCCAGAGTCTCCAAACCACAACCCATCCAACCAATATCAACTCCAACCGGTGCATGGCTTGCTCAACTCAAAAAGTACTTCTCCAGGTCCGGATCGGTCCCCAGCTACACTCACTCCGTCCCCAGTGGTCGGCGGCTCCATTTCGCCGCTTGATCCTGGCAATGTAACGCCCACTCCGCCCGCCTACACCACCCTAAACGGACCTGTAGGAAATCCTTTCGGTAACTTCGGCACCTTCGGCAACTCCGGTGCTACAACACAACAGCAATCCCAAGGTGTGCAGATGTTCGATTCAAACCTGCCTGGACCGTCGAATGGCTGGGTGCAACCGGTTCCGATGCATACGCAGAACGGCCCTAACCACCAGCAGTCCTTTAATCTGGGAAACTTTGGCTCCCTTCCGCTCACGAGTGATCCAATACTGAGCATGGGAGCGACGAGCATTGGTGCACCCTCCAACAATCAACCCAACGTAGGAGCCCCCTCGATGGTATCGGATTTCAACTTTATGAACCTCGACTTCGGCAGCCTCGAGCCGGTGTTAAACTCGTCCGAACTCCGATCCGTCCTGGGAAATCTCTCCAACTCCGACCTCAATCGCCTTGACCAGGTGGCAGGACAAGCGATCAACATGCAGATGTCTGGAAGCTATCAACAACTCTCCGCCTCGAATCAGCAGCAAGCATTAAGGGCTCTCTTAGCGACCCAGCAACAGCAGCAGCAACAACAACAACAACACCAACAGCCAGGTCAAACACAGGCACTACCAGATCGAAATGACAACGATGAAGACCTGACCGATAGCTTTACGAAGCTCAGCACCAACGATTTGGACTAACATGAGCACCATCATCCCCATTTGCCAGAGGTTCTGGCAAAACACCTGACGGATTCGCCCGATCGTAGCCCTTAATCATCGAATGACCCGCGCTGTGTTGACGACATCATGTCTAATTGGTTGTTAAGTTTTTGGACGATTATAACTGACTATTGCAAAGTAAAACAAGTTTCAGGAGTTCTTTGTAGATACGATTTTACACGCGTTGGTTTATTTGCTTATTGCAGTGGATGTTCGCACTCCGCCTGTCGGGCTTTCGATAGCTGGCTACACAAAGAGGCGCATCAAGCGAAACAACGAACGAAACATGCATCGATATCCGAACTTGAGCAACCTCACAAAAGAACGATCAAATTATTATAGTGTGTATCGTGTGCAGCGGTTCCATTACACTCGGTTACACGTTGAACAACGCAAGTGATTGAGAAGAGGGTCTACTACACCTCACCGTTCGCCTCTACTGCGATCCGATGCTTTTCGAGAACGAATCCATCGATTTCCATTTGGCACGCGATTCGCACTGCTTTCCGTGAATCTGTTCACAACTTTTGACGGTCAGGAAGCTGATCCTCGGTCGCTCTATACCCAGCTCCGTGAGGCTGGTCGTCTGCGGGCATATGCGATGTGGAAAACGAGGTGATCCGCGAATTCGATCGCGCACGGTTCCACCTCCCTGTTGGACGATGGACGAACGCCTTCTGCCGGCAGGAGGCAACACAAAGTTGACTCTCGGTTCCGAACCTGTCAGATTAAGCTCTTCGCTCTTTGGCTTGCAAATTGTGTAGATCGTTTGCGGTGAGTCGTCCTCCGTATCGATCTCGTTGAAAATTGTTAACGTGGATTTGCGCACAGCGGAAATTGAAGCTCCTGGAGGCCCGATAACCGATGTCGAGGGCGTTTTGTGCAGCCTCGGAGCAAACATGTGCCTAATTTTGCCAATTACACCGGAACTCGTTCCATTCCCAGTTGAGATCATCGATTGCTGATCGTCGAAAGTGGGTCGGGTGCTTGAAATCGAGAGTCGTTCTCTGTTGCCTGTGGAGGCTGCTACCGTGCCAGGGTCAATCTTTGGTTGTGAGCTAAAAGCAATGTTCCGTTTCATGGGTGAAAGCATGGGATCAACTGATGGCCAACTAGCTCTTGGAATCACCGGTGGAAGCACCGACAGCAGCAACATCGGAAGACCACTTGAGCCGTGAGGTCGCACGATCGCACATGAACGAACCTCCTGCAGATTAGGCTCTGACAGCTGCGGTGAGCTTGGAGGTGTTCGCTCCTGCAGCAACCGCTCGAGCCGGTTGATCTCGGCGTCCAGCAGCTCGATCTCCTTTCTGTACACCCGATTCTGCACTTCGACGCGGAACTGTAACTCTCGGCGATCGTCCAGCACGAAGCGTCGCGTGTTGAACTCCATCTTGAGCCCCATGCTGTGG
This sequence comes from Anopheles nili, assembly GCF_943737925.1. Taxonomy (NCBI): domain Eukaryota; kingdom Metazoa; phylum Arthropoda; class Insecta; order Diptera; family Culicidae; genus Anopheles; species Anopheles nili. The sequence goes on from NC_071292.1 coordinate 1,487,150, forward strand.
ATGATTGGGTCGTACACTTCTCCCTTCTCAAAAATATCCTTGATCTTCGGCAGAAACAGCAAACAAAGCGTGGCCGTCGTAGAGATCAGCACAAACCCCGCCGTTATGGCGAACGCCAGTGTCACCTTCTCGTACAGCAGATTGGCTAACACCACCACGCTGGCGCTGGTGATGACGACGCTGTACACGGAGATCCCAATGTACTGAGAGTCATTCAGGGCCGATATCTTCACGTTTCTGGTCTGCCACGCCATGTACACGCCAACTATCAACAGCAGGCCTTTGTAAGCGTACAACATGCCCAGCCATCCTTCATAATGACGTGACCTGCACAGCTCAACCTGCGGCAGGAACACCACGCTCCGATCGGTGGTGCTGATCTCCAACGATAGGTTGTGCAGATGTCGCTCCATCGGATCAGCTGCCATCCAAAAGGACACGACGAATGCGTCCACCAGCAGTAATGCTCCAATCACGGAGATGAGCTGTGTGTCTCGCAGTATCTTGTCTCTGCACAAACCACCAGCACTGTGGGTGAAAATTCGATACACACGGAAGGTTTTCGCGAACATCGACCCAAAGGCAAGGGAAAATCCCGCCGAAAGAAAATAGATTCGTGCCATGCAGATCGTCGAAAAGGTGACACTGGACCACGGCAACGTGGAATGGTCCAACCCTAGCAGGATCGTAGCGGTGTAGACAAGGATGCACCCACAGACGGTTATAGTGCTGAGTTTGGGGCTCGACAGTTTTATGGCCCTGTGTCGGGGATGAAATTGAAACGTTCAAGGCATTATATCAAACAAGAATCGATGGGGTCATACTCACTTCAGCTTCCGAAAACGCAGATTTAGCCCCAAGAAGAGGATGGATATTCCAATCCCTATTAGTGACAGTATCACGACGGTGTAAAACGCCAGCGGATCGATCGTGTCCACGCGTAATCGCAAGATGCGTTTCGCAATGGGAACCTGTCCACCAGCCCACACAATCGGCACGCAATACCAACACCCGAAGTCGAGTGTAGCGTTCTTTGGATAGTAGAACGCGATCATCTGCAATTGACCACGCTGGATCTGATGAAAAGACGTTGTGCCGATGCGATCCGCGCCCTCAAATGACACCGGGCCCGAGATACCGTTAAACTTCAGCAAATCGAACTGCCTCAAAAGCTCCCGCGCGATGTCATTACGCGTGTAATCGTAGTCCGCTAGGTGTACACGATTCGAGACCATCTGGGACCAGGACCTTTCAGCTCCACGAAGGGCTAGCGCCATCGCCCACACGGCATCGTACGTTTGAGGAGCGAACTGCGACACGGCACCGGTGACGTTCATTTCCCGCAGTTTCTGCAGGAAAATGTCATTTGTCTGGTGGGGCGGAAAAAAGAACAAATTAAAGGCTATCATCGAACTTAAGGGTTCCATGGTTCCGATGCAGCTCGCAACGTAGACACAAACTGCCGCCCAACCCGAGACTGGATGGAGGATTACGAGCGATTATTACTGCCTCAAATCGCCAGCTAATGCCAATCGATCGTTGCCTCCCTGGGGCAGATTTCCCAGGGCAATAATACCGTACTCACTAATCCACTGAGAGCCGTGCCCATTCCAACAATGCTGTTGTAGCTGGAAACGATTATTAGGTTCTCGACCGCCAGCAGCAGTGCCTTCGAGGAGCAACCGGACGTTTCCGGCTCCGACAGCCACCAGGATGAGATGTACGTGTCCTGCAGGATCCACGCGTACTCCGCCCCGTACATGCCCAGGTTGTAGACCTGCGGGAAAGCGAGCGTTAAGCGACCAAGGCGTCCTCCGTTGCTCCGTTCCGTTGCACACCTACCTCGCAGAACACCTGGGGGGCGATTTCGTGGGAGAAGCTCCCGATAATCACGCGCACATCGCGGTCCTTGAGGAGACAGGAAGGAAAAGCACAGGGCGCGTCTTTAGAGCCGGGAAAAGGGCAGATGGCGAGTGTACGGGTGGGGTGAATCCATCGAACGGGATGTGCGGTGAGCCGCTACGTGAGGGGATGCGATTGTGAAACAGAACGGGGTGAGTGCAGAAACGGATGCGGTTCATGTTTGCGATTGCTGAAGTTCTTACCTAGCGCTTATCGAGTGTGTGTGGTGGCATGAGGAAAGAACACAACAACTCTACTGAAAACTACTACAGATAGACCGGGAGGGAGTGAGGGTTGCAGGGGGAGAGCTTCTGTCGTCGGTCTACAGAGGAGTTGGGGCGAGAATCTACATAATACCCGTAGCAGCTTCAGCTGTTCCTTAAAGTCGGTCTCAGCGAACGAGATGGTCGCGGCACACGTGATGTTGGCCCGTTCGAGCTCCGTCACGAGGTCATTCACCGCCAGCGAGTATCCTTCCTCGTTCTGTGAGAAGGTAGCCACCGTATCCCAACCGAACCGCATCAGAAACGCTATCCTCGCAGGATGATGTGACGAATCTGGTGCCACTGTGCGATAGAACAACGGGAACTCTCGTCGATCGCTCAGAGCCGGTGCAGTAGATCCAAACGAGACCTGTTTGACAGACGAGTCGAAGCTGTCAGTAACGGCAATGGAAGCGTGTCTAGGACTCTCGCTATACCTGTAGGATGTTCCAGTAGGGGACGATCTTCGCGAGACTCTCCGTCACCTCCGAGCAGGCAGATCCTAACACCATGATGATTCGCTTGCTCTGGTGAGTGTAGAGTGCGTGGAAAAACCGATCTATGCCAACACCTGGATCACACTGGAATCAGAAGGAACAGTGGATGATTAAAAGATAGGTCTTTCAGCCTCCTATCGGACGTACCTTCGTGTCGTTGGTGATGAGCTTCAACTTGTAGCCCAACAGAAGACCTCGTCGGTTGATGTGCTGCACTGCTAACTGCGCCGCAGCAAGCTCGCTAAGACCTTCGCGACGTTCCTCTCCTTCTTTGGAGCTGAGTTCGAACAACCCCAGAATTGTGACCTCACGCCTACGCCGCTCGCTACCGGCTGGTCGCGTTCGCTCAAACACCGTGTTGATGATGTTGCGATTCAGCTCGTTCGTTTGGTTAGGCGCCGACTTCCGGTTAGCGGCACTTTCACTTGCCATCAGCTGTGGCAACGCGTCGAAAAGAACCAACAACATCACCGTCAACGCCGCCAGTGGCACGAAACCACTCGAGCAGGACTTCTGCCTCATCCTAGCAGGCGCTGGAAATGGAGACACTTTTTCGTGAACCAGATGGCCGTGGAACCATCGACTGGTGGTAGCGACAACTCTGAGCAGGCTATACGTGGTTTATCCTTCCCAATAGCAGCACGTGCCGCAGCGTTGAAGTGCTCGTTGCCAGGCTGGAGTGGAAGAAAACGAGAGCAAGTCTCACATGGGGGCGGTGAGTGAAGGAAGTGGATCCAGAGACCTTCGCCTGGTTCCGGATTTTCAACGCCATTTTCAGGCCTCTTTTGGGCAGGCTTCGCCATTTTCATCAACCGAATGGCGCAAAGAGAAGCACTAAATGTTATTGGTGCATGTTTTTAAGATGAAGTATAGTGTCCAACCGTGGAACTTTGCCCGAACTGGGCGAACAATGGCATCCGTGTTGGGCATTTTGTAAAAGAAAAGTTTTTCTGCTTTCCCTCCTACAAGCACGGCCTGTTCTTGCCCGGGAAAGAAGTTATTTTTAAAATAAATCCCTGCTTACACCGAGATCTAGGCAGCCATCTAGGTGTACTGGAAGGCGTATAAGTAGGAGCAAGTTTCACTCGAAACTCTTTCGCCGTGGGAAGCATAAATCATACACTAGCTGGTGGGAGGAAAACAACAGTCCATCGCATGATGTACCACTGTTCTGTTCTTCACTGATGAATTTGGGCCACCAAACTGGATCGCCTCCGTACAACACGCTGGGCGTAAATCTCTCTCGAGCTCACATTAATTTGTAGCGGTATTTCAATCAGCTCGTGTTTTTCTGCACAAAAACATAGCACAACCAAACACCGAGCCGAAATATCGCAATAACGCGGCCTCCGTGTCCTTGATTATGGCAGAAAACCCGCTTAATCCCGAGCGGTTAATGTTATTATTTTCATGTACCCTAAACGTTGCCAAAGCTCCATCCATCCTCATAGAAGGATGATGAATTCCACGAAATCCCGGAGCGTAATGCGATCCTCATTAGACGGGCTTCATTCGTTTGTAGGGCGGCGTGTGCGAACGTCTGTTTTTTTTCTCTCCCATATTCCCAAGGATACTAGGCAGGGAGCGCACTCCACGTTTAGCATCGGCTTGCACTGCCAACCCGAAACGTACGTCTGTGAATTTTGGGCCGCATTTGGCTAGCGTGCGTTGACATGCCAACCGATGAAAGCGGCTCTTGAGAAACCCCTTTTCGGAGCCCATCGGAATGTCATCTTGTGTTTTCGGAGGACATTAATGTTGAAGTAGCTTTTGGCAAGCTCGCCCCACGCTAAACCACAACGTATGACGCGCGGTTTGTGCGCCTCAAACATGGCCATGCCGGGCGGAAGGCAAATTCCCATAATCTGCTTTTCGACGATGGCGCCCATTCCGCATGATTTGTCAACGCAAGGCATTAGCCACGTATCATCCACCTGAGACAAGACACACGCTTCCTTCCGCCCAAGTAAAATGACCTTCTCACGCTTGACTTCCCGCTAGGAATCAAGTGCACCGTCCTCGGAAATGGGACGAGATGCTTTGACAGTCCATCCGTCCATCCCTGTTTCCTGCGGGCATTCGAGTGGCTCAATTTATCCCTTTCCATTGCGATACGTGACTAACACAATAGGAACGTGTGAGGAACCGATTCCGTCAATATTACAGCACTCGGGCGCGTGGTCGGGAAGTTCGTGGAAAGCGGTGTGCAGGATTGCGGTTTTCCGATCGAAAGGCATCCCCCAACTCGGATGGGTAATAATAGATTGATGTAACGGTGGACGCATTAAGCAATATGTACATTAAAGACAGTCTTTAAGGGTCGCCTTCAGATTATCCTAAGTTTGTGCACACACAGAGGTACACACATGTAGCACATGTAATGTGTCACGAATGGAGAGAATTTGAAGAGTGTAATGTCTAAAAACCCAGGCACACATCTCGCTGATGCGCTGCATCACTCAAATTCCCATTATTGATTCGCCAACTAGCACGAAGGGGGCGAATAAATATGAAATTCAGTGTAGACCCTCCTTGGGAATAGGCTAGGCATGAATTAAAGCATTCCACTTACTCCCCCACAATCACCGCTCTGCCCTCCGTAGCTTCAGCTCATTGAAAAACATTTCCCCATAACGATGGGCTTGCCTTTTGTTTCTGGGCTTTTCCCCGCGACTCTGCGGTGAGCTTTCGCCATTCTTTCGAACCACCGTTTTCCCGATACAACGATCCCTGCGGAGCAAACCCTCTCCCTCGCCAGTCTTTGTCCCGGCCAATCGTCCACTCCCGGGTCGTCAAGCTGCCAGTTGCGGCTTTTTCTTCTGGGAAACCCATTCACTCCGCGGGACCCGTTTTCCAGCGTGTCCTTGTGGACCGAAGTGGGAAAATCAGTTGCAACATTCGCTGGTGTACCGCAATAAAACAAAACGGGAACTCCCCGTGCGGTGTGGCCATTATCGTTATGGTCCGATGTAAAGAGAAAAAATAAACGAACCTCAACCAGATCAGCCTCCGGCATTCGAGAGAAGCTGTCGAATGCGGTTCTCGATCGAGCCGTCCGATGCCTTTTGTCCACGACGAAGAAAGCAAGAAAGGATAACGACAGCCGGCCCCCAACCAGCGGGCATGTTGTGGTACTTTAAAAATAAATAATATCGATGGACGCAGAGCGATTACAACGTGCCGCAAATGTTCGTCCTGGAAGGCGGAGATGGCCCCAGTCGACATGCAGAAAGAGGTAAAAGCACTCGACGTAAATTACAGTGACCACAATAGCTAAAAGAATGGGCAGTTTCTTTGTTGTTATTGTTTTACTTGTATATTTTTTTCCTTCCTTCTGGCCCTCTCACGTGCGCGCTCTCTCTCTCTCTCTCTCTTTCCTTGTCTCTTTTTCATGCTGTCACCATCGTTATCGCGAGGATCCGTTGTGAGATTGTCTTTCATCATCGTTCGACATTGTGACGGAATTTTCCTCTTTATTATGTTTGCTAGACAACGCAGCGCCTTCCTTCGCAGCATCTCGAACCGGCCGGTCAAAAGAAGGGCCACCAAAGGGTGAACTAGTAACGAAGTGCCATCGTACGGAGGCGACCAGTAGAGTGCGAACCACCAGTGCGCTGATTGCCGCTTTCGGTACAATTATTATTTTTTAAACTTCCTTCTACCAACGTAACCGCACGGGAAATCATAATGAACGAACCAACTCCCTGCGGGCTCCAGCGACGTGCCATCCACTGAAGCGTAGGCGGCAACAACAAAAAAAAGCCGAGCCCTCCCATCAAGATCACTTGGACGGTGGCAGTGCAACAAGAAACGAGCCGGTCGCCTTGGAGCGAGGACTTCCTTCGGTCCCGAAATGGCGCCGCTCGAGCGCCGACATGCTTCACTTTGTTCTTCGCAGATAATTGTCGCGAACGGTGCCGAGAACGGTGCCTAACGCGTCCTTGTGCTCGTCCTTGCGCTTGCCACACCCGCGCCAGAGTTTTTTGTCGTAACGGATTTCAACGTGACAACGTGCCCTCTTATGGCGGGCTTTCCGGAAAAGCCCGGCAACCTGCTGGATGCCCGCCGGCACATACTCACACGTGGAAACCGTCGAGCATGGTACCGGAAGTACGGCGCTCACATGGCCTCCGAGGCTCGTTTCGAATGCTCGATCGATTTTGCACTTGACGCTCGGCTCGTTCGAGGCTCTCAGCACCTCCACGGAACCGGATGTGCCCGGAGAAATGGGGAATGTTTCCTTCTAATTGAATTTTAATTTAAATGCATTTTGCTCGAGTGCACTCGAAAAGCGGCCCATTAAAGCTGCCGAAGGGGTTTCGGGTCGGCGATGGGCGAGTGAGTTTTTCCGATTTCCCAGCCGCCACCCGGAGGACCCGTCACAGACCATTGCCATCGCGGGTCGCGATCGGGAGCGAAGACACTAAAGCAAACGGGAAAATCGCTGACAGATGAAAACGCCGCTCGCAGCAATCACGGACAATCTCATTTGAACGGATTGAACGGAATTCATTAATCCGCTGGATGGACTGCTATTTTTATCACCCAACACCCAGCGTCGGTTCCGGAAGGTCCGATCCCGTGCTCCCGGTTGGGAGTAAATTAATCAAACAAACAAAAAAGCAACTGAGCCGAAGGAAGCTCATCAAACGTGCAAACACGTCGGACTTCGTCCCCAGGACATGCTTTGAAGCTCTGCATCCGACGTGCCCTTTTCGACGTGGGAAGGGCTTACCTTTTCGAATCTCGTGTTGTAGTTTTGATTGGATACTTTTTTTCTCCCTTCCCACTAGCCGGCTAATAACGCGCGCTCGCTCGCACAGTCACCCACGGTCGGCACAGGACCTTCGCAGAGGGACTCCTTCGCACAGGATTAGAGTACCGACGGTTGTGCCACTTTGTGCACGGTTCCATTTCAATCTCCGGCTAAATTCCCCTCGGGGAAGACACATTCGACTCACACACGGGCACACGCGATACAGCACGGCACTACAAAATCTTGACCCTTAAACACAATCGCGCCTCCTTTCTCTGCTCCTTCCGGCACTGCGCACGCCATCCGAACCGGTTCACCAGCTTATTAACGCGGAATACGATATCGTGGGTTGTTGGTCGTGTTCCCTCTTTTTGCGTTTTTCACGTTCCGTCGCAGGTGCTCCAACACCATCGAGGCACGAAATTTTCCACCACAGCAACACCAGCACTTTAACCGGGCGCACCGGTTACGAAAGTGCAATTAATCCTCATCAAAGTTTTAAAGAGCCGCCAAACGGTGCCAGTGGCGCGAGCAGGACGGCGCGTACGGCACCGGAAGTGCAGCCGACTCAAGCTCACGACTGCGAGCTCCTGTTACGGTGTTCCAGTAGTCGACCGAACACGTCCGATCTCGGTTGAGTCTCTAATGCAACTGAGGCTGAGCTGAACCGAACCACAGCAGCCGACTTGACGCGATCCATCCCATCCGCTCGGAAGCTGCCCTATGCGAAGGGTGGAAGGCTTTTGTTTTACTCCTTTTCATCCTTCTCCTTCTCCTCCTCCTCAATACTAAGCGATGGGTTTTCCTCGGTTTTCCCTCTTTGTGTATATTATTGATGCCACCGTCCGACTCGCTCGCGGCTTCCATCCGCACAAGGATGCTGTTCGCATTTCCGTTCTGTTTTTTTTTGTTTGTGTGTGTTTGTGTATTTTTTGGTCCTGCTGGTTTTCGTTTTGCTTTTTCCGATCCGAAGCGGTTTGCGAAGGGCAGCTTTTCGACATTCGTTCGACTCCAGCGAACGGGAAAACACTTCACTCTCGATTCCATCCGAGTAGCCGTTGCTGGGCTCCGATTCAAGCGCTACCGCTTTACGGCGGTTACTCCCGCATCCCGCTGTTCCGATGTTCCACATGTCCCCATGCTTACCCCCATCGACTTTCTGCAACCCTACCACCCAACCCCCGTCGGTGATGGAAAGTGGATCGGATCCATGGACTGCAGCACACATCGGTAGCGGCCTATGTCTAGCTGTGTGCTGCATCGCTCGTCATAGGCTCTTTATTTGTTTTATTAATTATGTACCATGCTCTATATCGTCCCAAATCTCATCTCGCGTCCCACTCATGTCGCGTCTGCCGTGCTTCCGGATGCCGTTCGTGTCCTGCGTTTCGCGGCAGCCCACAGCATCCCGCGCCACGCTTTTTGGGTGGCGAAAAGACACGAACTATGGACAAGAAATGCCGAACCGTCAGAACACACGCCGGCGCAGTTCCGGTCAGAACTTGTGCGCGCGAGCCCATCGTGGAGGGGAAATTCGATACACGTGCTCCGGCGATGCCGGTTCCGTTTGGCGGGAAACGGGTGCTTTCGAGGTTATGTTTCCTCTAGTCATTCCACAAGCCATGGAGAGGTTGCTAAGATGAACAAGAAAACCTGGAAGGAGTCAATAAAATTCTATTTCAACTTCGAAAATTCAACAGTAATGGAATCGCAAGTCTGTGTAGACGAATCGAATATTTTATTTCCTACTTGAATACATCAAAACCACGCGTTACGGGTACGCACAGTATCAACGTTTAAAGATTGAGCAAAACAAATCGTTTTATTCGCCATTCTCACTATTTTTGAACAAATTATACAAATATCTGAAGCATATAACAATTATAACAATTTTACAATTTATATAAATTTAACTATTGAAGCAACTGAAAAACACTAGGCTGCTCCATCATGCATGTGACATTTACTCATTGAACAAAAATAATCCCAAATATTTCTGTCAGTCAGCTAATATTTACAGCTTTCCATATCAGGATTATAAAGGACTTTGAGGCCATAAAAATCGTGGCCTTTATTGAGACTAAGCTCTTTGTTCAGGTTTAATCTTCGTTTTCTCTCTTCCAGCCTAATTCCTCGCTACGAGTGGCCTCGTATTGGCAGCACCAAAATCACTGATGACCCATGAAAAGCTGCACGCTTGCGGAAGCCATGAATTTAGATCACTATCTTAATTATTCACAACCAAGCCACGCTCCAGTGGTGCCTCCTGCATGATGAATGAACTTAATTTCATAGAACCTCATTTAAAACCATTACATAAAAATTATCACCCGTTCTAAGCGATCCTGGTGACATAATAACGATAAAAATGCTCATCGCATTACGGCCTGCGGTGGAGAAAGGATGCACGATCACTGGTTGCAAATGAACGCAGCAAGGATAGCGCAAAACCACCACTTCAAACCCCATTTCTGCATGGCGCACAAAAAAATGCAAACATTAAAATCAAGCTCGTATCAGCCTCCCTCTCATAATGCTCCACCTCCGCTTTCGTGCATGTGGTCAGTAGCGATGGCTACCGAGTCCTGATGGTGTCCACATGCAAATGAACAGCTCTGAGAGTGTTTGCTCCTAACACAGCATGTACACCCCTACTACATGAAAGGTAAATAAAATAATAGCTCACGGTTTACGCGTTAATATTTTATGCATCAAATTGGAATGAATTTTGCTGCTTTTATGCTAAATAATTAAACAACTCTCTTCCCTCTGCACCTCCGCTAACACTTCATCAGCGCCAATGCGTTCGCATGAATATGTCGAAAGCGTAAAATGTATTGTATTCAGGCTTACATGCCAAAGGAACTGAACGTGACATTATTTCCACCTCGCGTTGCTGAAGAAAGCAACGAACATTTCCCTGCATTCAATGTCAATGGCTTCACAATTTCGAGCAGAACGATTGGAGTGCCTTCAAGCTGTACTTCCGGTAAGCGGGCCAGCAATGTCAATGCTGCGATTTCACGAGTAGCTTACAAAACAGTGGCCTCGAACGCTCGAGAAAGAAAGCGGATGGCGCAAAGGCTGACTGTTTAAATATTTCAACCCAAAAGCAGCCATGCTCGTGATATTCTCCCAAGCACGAAAGCCACACAACCAAGGGCCAGAGCAAAGCAGGGCAATTCAATTTCCCAGCAACCACCGTGCGCCTCACCGACCGACGAAGGAAACAGCGTGCGGGCGATTTCCCTCAACCAACAGACCCATCTCCAGCTGGCAAGAGCGATAATGGCGGTAGGTGGTCCTTTCACGGAAAACGGTTGCGCAAGCTTTGCTCACTCTCACCGACTTGCGTATCGGATGGATCCGCCCACTTTTCCTAGTAGTCCTCGGGCGATGCTTCTGTGCACCTGCTCACTCTAGTTCGTTTACTCGCTCGCTCGAATCCAGCTTGCGACTAGTATCCTTGCTGTGCGATCGAACGCGGGGTAGAAAATTTGCATATTCGTGCTCACGCCAGTCCTGGCAGGCATGGCGTCGCTCGGAAAATTGTGTTGCTAGTCGACGTACTTGACTGTGTGACGTTGAGTGGGTTGGTTGAACGAGTGAACAATTACAAAACGGTGACTCGAGTTTGAACGACCATCGAATCGTAGATGTTTTTCATACTGATGAGTGGAGCATTCCAAGTGCAGTAAACACATGCACACACAGTGAGGCGATGCATTGTGTCGAGGATCGAAAACAATGATCTAATGGTGAACCCTACTTATCGCATGTGCAAAAGAGCATAGTTCTGGTGGTTTTGTGGACATTGTGAGATGCATCCGTAAGTGAAACGAGATTACTCGGACAGAAATGAACAGCCTGGCGCAAAACATCAGCCCAGTACAGTCAACTCTCGGGCGTTTGGTAAGGCCAAAAGTTTTTGCGACGCATATAAGTATCTGTCGTTCAGGTTCATTTGATTACTTCACCTTTTATGCACATAGATGAACAGCAAAAACATTTTCAGACATATTTTCTGTACGAGGACAAATTCACTTTCGTACAGATGTGAACGGAATTGGAAAATCCGTCACCATGGCTTTTTTCGGTCCTTTATTTAAGCCCTCGTTTGTGTATATGTATATCATGCCTTGGTTCCAAACTCCAGAGCAAGCACCTATCTGCCGGAGCGGTGAATCGAAACAGCACGTTGACACACCTGACGAACAGGAGATATGTAGACAAAATGTTGCAAATTTATTGATTTTCAGATTTGCTGGGATCGGCTCGGCATTCCCAGATCGGCTCCCCGTTCTCTCAGCTTCAGCATCTGTTCTTCCGGTAGACAATTTGTATGACGACAATTCGTTCAGTCGTCAGCATGATAAACCTGGTGCGAGTGTTTCGAATGTATCTTCGTAAAGGATTTTTTACTAATAAAATACCTCTCTTTGGGACTCACACTGTGACTAGTCTCATTTTGAAAGTTAGATAAGGATTAGTTAAACAATTAATTACAATTGTATGTCTTTTAACAGGACATTTTGATATATTTCAAACGAGTTAATATAAATTTTTAAACAACCGTTTGTTCAATTAGTTATAAATGGGTGCTGTAGTTAAAACGTTTAATACATACAGATTAGTTCACTCTCAGTAAGACCTGAAATGGAATCAAGATTTTTAATAAGATTGCCTAGCAGATTTTAAGAGAAAAAGGGTATTAGCTCTGCAATGCTTCATAACGGGTAGATGCAACTTCTCCGATGACACTAAAACTGATTGAATTTCCTTCGAGAAACTCATCTAACGCCCTGGCGAAACGAAAGAAAAAAACGCGCGACGTAAAAATCGTTCCCGAGTCCTTTAGCCCTTTGGCCAGGCGACCTCGCCGATGCCAACTGTTTCAAGGCGCGATTTCCGAGAGGTTGATCCGGAAACAAAAACAATCTCGCGGCGGATATCACGATTCGCGAGCGCACGGGAAATTCCATTTCGATTCCACCTCGCGTCACGGTGTCTTGAAGCGACTTTTTCAACGCCTTAGTCGATCGACGAGGGTGTCAGCGATGAAGACACGTCTTCAGCGGTTGTAAAACTACCTCAATTTTTCCCGTTCCAGGACACATCGCTTTTCACAGGACACACCAAGCTCCGGGGTTGCCGGAGCCATTCACTCGAAAGCCAATTACTTAATGAGTGTCTGACCATCGTGACGATTAGCTGCGGTGTGTTTGTCACTCGACCCCGAGCGGTCCCCATGTGTGACACCATTGTTAACACCTCGCAGAACAATTGTCTCAAGGTGTGTGTTACTCGGAGGCACCCTACGTTGGCGCCGTTTTCACAGCGAACTGACAACATCATTGTTTACCCAACCAAAGGGAATTTCCCGCAGGACGCTTGCGGGCGTGCGGTCCTCCCACCAAGGACTCGTCCACACACACCTATCACGTAATCAACTTTTCATGAACATCCTTCCGAGGGTTCGCTCTACGCCCGACGTGGCTTGCGGTTCGAGCTGTCACCCGAAGACGGCCACCGCATTGCGAAAGGAAAGCGAGCAGCTCGACGCGTCGCAATTCAACTTTGCAATGTCATCGAACAAATATTTGATTAACCTTATGTTGGGCTTAATGGGAAAAATGCGATCCGAACATGATTAACTTCCCGATTCATCGTTCGTTCGGGCGCGTAACGGTTCCGCGGATGTCCCTTCGCTTACGAAGGACTCCCCGCAGCGTCAGAACATAAGTTAGCAGGCTCATCCTGTGGCGGTAGTGAAAGCAATAACTGTGAAAGCGACGGCTCCTGCGATGGGTGCAGGTATCGCGCAAAAAAAAGCACGACCTGGGATAAACAAATGATATTATAATAGCTGCCCAGTCAACGTCACGGGACGTCACGGGAGACTTCACCGTCGAAGGAGGGAAACAATTTCCACAGGACGCGGTGGAGAGCATAAAAACGGGGCCGGAGAAAGATAGATTTTGATAAATGATAACCTTGATTGAACTGTTTGACTACATATTACCCTCTGTTCTTCCGTGTCGTCCTTTTTGCTGGTTCTCCTCAAACGCGCTGCGGTGATCGGGACTACATTACGCTCACAGCAGGACCTCGATTCGGGCGGGTCCTCGCTCGTGCCGTGTTCGTCCTCCGCACCGGCTTCCGCCAGGACCTGCACGACCTCAACCTCAACGGCGGCCGCACTGATTCTCTCTGTCAGCGGGGGTGACAATCGAACCGCCGCCAGTACAACCCTCGTCGTCGGGACGGCCACCATGGATGAGGGACAGCACCCCCACGACTTCCTCTCCACCTCCCTATCGTCGCCCGTCGCCTCCTCGGTGGCCGCCAATTATCTCCTGCACCAGCACCACCTGCACCAGCAGCATCTGGACCAGCAGCAGCTCCATTCGCAACCGCTCAACCCGGACAGCCGTCCGGCGGCAGGCGGTGACGGTTCAGGTCCTTCTGTGGGCCCTTCCACTGGGAGCAATGGCGTCGTTTCCAACGGCTCCAAGCAACTTCGCAGCAGTGGCAACGTTGGCGGCAACCCGACAACAGGAACGTCCTCGCCGGAACCAGCAGGATCCATCGCCAACGCATCGCTGACCCATGCGAACCCTTTCCACACGGGCAGTTCGTCCTCGGCCACGGCCCTATCGAACGGTAGGCATCCCAAGCGTAAGACTCTAGCCCTCGAAGCCTCCAAAGTGACTAATTTAATTTTCTACTCCACACCCGACCAGACTTCTACCCCGAGTACCGGATCAGTTCCGAGTATCGGCTCAATTCCCACCACCACCATCATCATCACCATCACCACCCGCATCATCATCACCACCACCATCCGCATCATCACGCACCACATCCCCGGGACCTCTGGACGGCCGCGGCGGCTGCGGCCTCGCACGAAAGCATCCTGGACGAGAGCTGCGATAGTTACAGCCTGCGCCATGGCCACGGTAAGTGAAGAGTACCTTCGTGAGGGTCCAACCCGCTGGTCGAGAAAGTTAATAATCTTGCTCCGTTTTAAAGCAAATTATTGACATTACTCGTTCAGCTCGTCTGTGGCGCCTGCCGTTGGCTGGTTGGCGTTTTTGCGCTGAAGCAACTCAAATATTGACTCACCGACAAGCAGATACATCGGCACACAGCCCTTACCGGCGGTGGGCTGTAGGTGAAGGGACCGTAAGGCAAATAAAGGCATCCCTTTTTCCCTCCGACATGCCGAATTTCGAGCAGCGCTAGGAACTGGCGCCGAATGCCTCGTAGCGTGCCGGCACGCATGTTTCGTGTTTTATTCGAAAATAAATTCAATTAACAGTGCGGCCAGTCAAATAGCCCGTGGGCGAGGAGGTCAGCAGTGGTGGTAGCCAGGAGGCATAAATATATTAAATCAACTATCGATAACCCACGGGTATGTGCTGGGAGTTTTGAGCGGTGTTGTATCGGCAGCCGAGAGCTGAGCGTTTATTTATAGACATCCTGCGAGGTCCTGGTATGAGATTTTCTACAAGTCTGGGCCTTCACGCAACGCCAGGAGCTAATTTAGAAGTCTACAAACTACTTTTACGATAATGCTTTTGCATTACGAATATATGCATAAGGATGAGGAAAGTATATTCCGTTAGCGCAACATTTACAATATAGCACAGCACCACCGTTTGATATCCCTTTATGTAACTGAAAAAGAATTGGTTGTCGCAAAATTTTTGCGACAGAACATAACAATGAACCTCAATCGCTATAGCACACATTAAAACGATCTGCACGACCTTTCACGAGCAGAGATCGCTCTCGACGGCTTCCCGGCAGGTTTCTCGGTGACATGAAAAAGAAAACTTAACCGTTTTCCACCAAGCTTGTCGCCGGCGACGACAACTTTTCACTTGACTTTTTAGCAGTACTAGATAATCAAAGACCAAATTGCACAAAGGACTTTAATATTCGTGCACAGCGGGCGGTGCTTCCTTTCTTACGAGTACCGTAAGTCCGCGCGTGTGTGTATGCGCTGTAAGTGTGTCATCTTCCCGCACGTGAGGGATGCTGTTTGTCCCGCTTGCACTAGCTCTTTCTTTCGACGTCTCGCGCGCTCCACGGTGTGCTAACAAAATAAATTCTTTCAACAACAAAAACCGCCTCCTTAAAATGGAAGCGGAAGTTCAATCTCGTCGCAGATTGTAGCCATCTTCACGGCGAGGGAAATTTGTATCATCCTCAGTGAAGGAAGACGGTTGCACCAGGTTTTCCCGACCGTGTTCCTTCTCTGTCGCTCGCTTTGTCACCTGAACTGATCTCATTTTTCTTTCTCATCTTTGTGTCCTTGCTTTCGCTCATCCACATGCACCTTTGGTCATCGGATTTTTCTACCTTTTTTTCACACGAGGAAACAGGGACGAAAAACATTCGAAACGAGCGTTCGGCGTTTTTCGATTTCGCGACCACCCCCGCGACAGCACATCCGGCCGCCGCTGCCGCCGCCTACTGCTACCGGCTTTCCACGCCACCTCAGCTAGTGAAGCGCGAACCAAACGATGGTAAGTATGAATTCTTTGCTGCAAACACACAAAAAAATACATCACATTGCCAGAAAGTGACTAAAAGATGACGAGACAGACACTTGGCGGCAGAGACAGAGCGCGTAACGGAAATGTAACCAAAATTGACTTTCACATTGGTCCTCCACCCGAGGGTGGGCGATTTCCCACACTGTTTCCCAGCGCCGCGGGAAAAAAGCGCCGACAATCAACAGATGAATAATCGCGAATCAAAATTGCCACATAATTTAATTCCATCAGTCCCCGTGCCCCCAAACAACTTCCTTACCGAGGGGTGAAATTTTAAATGCCACTCGGAGGGCACTTGACTCGTCTTCGCTCACGCCATGTCGGGAAAATCCCCTCACACGGTGACAAATAAGGCATGAAAGCGGTCTCTTCTTACGCCCTTCCGTAATCCACCAGCTATGCAAACACAAACATCCCACAAACCTGGGAAAAAATTAACAGTCCCGGCGCCGGATCGCAATGAAGGTGTATTGTTAATGGCTCATTCGTCTCGTCAACACACGCCACTGTTCGATCAAATTGGATTTCTTTCCCGCGCGCTTAGCACGCGTTTTTTGCTACCCGCGAATGTTATCCGCGGAATCCGCTCGCGAGCGAAAAATGAAAAATGTAAATTTTTATTTTCCTTTCCAAGGCACCAAACACCCACGGCACAACGTTCAGGATGCCGCGGGGATGTCGGCGTATCGAAAATTAATATTCATTGCTGATCGTCATCCGCATCCTCGCAGGCATCGGAGAGACAGAGAGATCCTGTGAAAGTAGCGATGAGCATTTTTTTTATTCGCGTTTATTTTTCAAGATGTAACCACAACCACATGGATCAACGTGTGCAGCAGGGTGGTTTGTGCGATAAAAAAAAATCTAATTTTATTAGAAGATCCCATACCCAGGATTGCGAACAGAAGGACAGTAGAACCTGCACGTCTTGCACCCTTCAGCACCTGTGGCTGATTAATCTGATTGGTTTTGCAGATTAGAGGTTATTGAAAGCCAACAATGAAATTTTAATATTTAAACACGTTCTCGTACAACCTTGCAGCTTTTCTGGTTTATTGCAATGGAAATTCAACATAATTAGGAACATTTATTTAAAGCACAAATGTGTGCTGTACTATTATTGTTATGGAGTCATTTCTTTCATACACTATCATGTACACCAAAAGTATAACTCCAGCCAGGCAATTGTTTGAAACGACTAAGTTTTCCACGCTGAAAAGTATCAGCATTACGGATCATTTATTATTCATATTTTTACATTAAACCCTTACCACGCTCCCTGCAACTGAGCGCGATAGAAGGGTGCGTTTCATTCCACGCTACCAATGCCGAGCCTGGCAAACCCCTGCAGGGGTGCCGTACGCGTGGCCAAACATTTCATTAGCATTAGCACCCTCGCGCCAGCACCCCGTGGTACCGCGATGGGAAAAGGATCCGCATTCCTTCGAGTCCGCGGCACTCGAATCATCCTTTCGGGAAAACCCTTTCGGTTGCTGGTAGCCCGCTGAAAGTGAGTGAAGCAGAGAAAAGCCTGGGCCCATGCCGTGGTGCTCGATCCTCGAACCGTACAGCCGTGGGTAAATCTTACCAGCCGGCAACGCCAAGGATATCAAGCTACACCCGCTTTACGGGTCGCTTGTTTACACAACAAACACATTTAATCGCACCATCAAATCGCCTTTTAACAACAGCTTCGGCCCTAGGGCCCACCGAGCGCGAAACGGCACCTTTTCCGCACTCGAGCAAGGGATTGCGCCAACGAAAACAATGGCGATTAAATTTGCAACAAGCTGGTCCCAGAGAAGGGATGTAAGCGAACTAATGGCTTCATTCATCGGTGGAAGGTTCCAGGGGGGACTGGAAGCCTGTACCGGGGGCATGAATCGCCACAAAAACGAGCAGCTAATTGTTTGTCTACATAATTGATATAAATGAAATGAAGCTTCTAATTGAAGTCACCCGGGCCGAAGCCGACTGCTCCGGTTGGTTCTTGGTAAAGGCTGGTCAGTACGAGGCCTCGAAGTCGAAGTGACGAGGCGGGACTATCGGGCGCTGGCACTGCGCAGTTGCCTCGAATCCTGCCGTGGTAAAAAGGGCAGTTCGGATTTTGGCTCTAAAAATGTGAATCTATTAAAATTGCATGCCCTTCACTTTGGCTGGTAGATTCTGCATTTTGTTTCGCTTTCCCTTGCGAGGAAATCCCGACGGAATTCTCGCTGGCGGGTGCGCAGCCTTCGTTCACCTGTGCTCCGAAAATCCGATTACTGCTTTGCGATTCCCCGTGATTCTCGGGAGCTGGTTAAGATCCGCTGGCACGTGAAAGACGGAAACCCAAAAATCAACGTCGTTGAAGGGAACCACTCTATTAGCGGCATTAAATATGCATGGAACAACTGCTTTTAGCCAGCGATACGGCGCACCGTGAAGGACTTTTGCATTAGCTTCGTCCTTCCGTGCGGCCATCTGAGAGCTTTCTCTACCTTTTCCATCCATCCTCGTGCCCGTTACAGTTTCGGCAGCAGCCGCCTGGCATTCCTACTCCGAACGGATGTTCTCCGATCCGCTGTACACCTCGCTGAAGCTGCAATCCCAACAATCCTCGCCTCCGCAGCTGGTTCCGCAACACTCGATCTTTCCCGACTCCACGTCACACCTGGCCACGGCAGCTGCAGCAGCGGCCGCATCTCTCGAACACCATCAGCACTCGCTGGTCGTCGGCGCACATGGTGTAGGCCAGCAGGTGTCGAGCGATGGCTCGCAAGCGACCGATCCTTTTCTTCACCAGCCTGGCTCAGTGGGCGGAAGTTACGCCTACCGCCAACCAGCGGACATTGTGACGTCAAGTGAAACCGACTACTGCAATGCCGCAGGATCTTCGGCTTCGATCGGTAGCATCACCACGACGACGAATCCCTCACCATTGAGTGCACTGCAGCAAACCGGAGGAAACGGTCCATTACATCAGCGAAGAGGTTCGCTTCAGCTGTGGCAGTTCCTAGTAGCGCTGCTCGATGAACCCACGTCCAGTGCTGGGTGCATCGCCTGGACAGGCCGTGGGATGGAGTTCAAGCTGGTCGAACCAGAAGAGGTGGCACGTCGTTGGGGAATCCAGAAGAACCGACCCGCCATGAATTATGACAAGCTGTCGCGCAGCCTTCGCTATTACTACGAGAAAGGTATCATGCAGAAGGTAGCCGGCGAGCGGTACGTCTACAAGTTTGTCTGCGATCCGGAAGCCCTTTTCAACATGGCCTACGGTACGTCTGGAGGCCAGGGAAACCAATCGTGCACGGGAACCCCCGGAATGGACGGAACTCTCACGCATGGAGGCCATCATGTCGGCCAAAACGGTGCGTCTTCGTCCTCACCAAACTGTCACAATTCAGGGGCTGGTGGAGGACAGCTCGTTGGAGGCGATCCTGCGGATGATGTAGACCGTAATCCTTACTTCAATGGCAGCTCCACGGTGTACAATCAAAGCGGCTAAAATGATGCAAGCTAGCCGACCTCGTAACGTTGATTTGGGCATAAAATCCAATGTAAAAACGCGTTTGCAATGAATGGCTCCACATTCTTCTCAAGAATTTGCTCAACGAAAGCAGAGGGCTTTTCGGCCATTGAACGTTACAAAGAAAACCCTTTAGTGCGTCTATCTTTGAGGGCTGAACTGTTTTACTTGATGAAAAGCAATAAAGAGTATTTAACGGTCATTTTTTTTATTCTCTTTCTTTTATACCGAAATTTCCTAAATTTGCTTCCACGCTATCCATTGCCGATTCTCGACGAAAGCCATGATTTATGTAATTAACGAACAGCTATAATAAAAATACCCAAACTCCAGCATAAAAATTTAGTCATTTGGTGGTTTCATTTACTTATGTGTATTCACGAATGTGAGCTTTATTCAATACTGCCAAATTGACAAATAACTGGAGAGATAATACATATGAGATACTGATTCGGAAATGTTAGATATTACATGTAAAATACTCAACGGCAAAAGTATGGCGGAGGACCGCTGCCAGGAGATTCGCGTCGTTCCTTGTTGAGTTTGGCAAAGAATTCGTTGATATCATCACGAGTGACTACCTGCTGGTTCGCTACAAACTGATCCAGAAAATCGCGCAATCGGCTAGTCATGCGGTTGTATTCGGTAAGCATATCCACCTGCGTACCCCGGTCCAATTGGCCCAGCATCTCCATGCCCTGTTCGTACGAAGAGCCCTTAGAGCCGTGGCGTTGTTTGCCAACGTCCTCGTAGTATCGCACGGTATCCTTTTCATTTAACAAGAATTCAACACCGTTTCGTTTGTACAGCTCACAGCAAGCTTTGCATTGGCACAGATACTTCCGCCAACCTTCCATCCAAAATGACGCTCCCTTCTTGTAAGCATTTTCTGCATCAGGCCCTGTTGAAGGCATGGTACAAATGTCAACAGACACGGCTAGTTTATCATCCTTTGCTTCTTGAGCTTGTGCGTTCGAATCATCCAAGCGGCGCTGTTTTGGAGCGCTTGGTCCAGCAGCATCAGCTTCCTCAGTTGCCGGAACAGTAGAATCATCCAAACCAGTTACATCCACCTGGATTGTGTCATCCAGGACGGTTTTGTTGTTATCTTCAATTTTTCCAACGTAATTCTTTAGAAACTGATTTGCTGTCATACAACCTCCGCAAACCATTTCAGCGTATTCTTTCGTGTTTTTTGGCTCATCCAAATCCAAATGTCGCGTGTGGTACCAATCTTCACATACGATGCACTGCACCATTTCGTCTTCGATGTCATTGTCCGGATCAGGGTAGGGACGATGACAGGAGCAGTAAAGACCGGAAAAGTTTTGATTGTACCGATTCAGCTTATTTTCTTCTTCTTTTCGCGGTTCCAGCTTGCATTTTACTTCCGGCAAACGTTTTCCGCCACAGTCGCAACGAAAATTACGCTTAGTATACAGTTCCAACAATTCGTGATTATCGTGACATTGCAGCGAACATGCCAGGCAAATGCCACTGCGTTTGGATTCATCTCCTCGTGCTTCCGGAACACAGGTTAAACAAGCATACAAGGCCTGCCTCTCGACATATCCCTAAGAAACCATGAATTGACGGTTAGCTTTGTTAACGAAATACGAATGGCCACTTACATACCTTCGAGTATGTGCAGTTCTTTTCATCAGACCCACCAAGTACGGCTCGAGATGTTTCTTCCAGTTCTTCTTGCTCCTGTAAAATATCTGCCATTGTGACATAGGACGTCTCGGGTTCTTCGTTCTTTTGCTCCATGTTTTACTCGACCAGTTTTCTGAAATAATGATCCTGAATGGGTATAATGCATCCATCTTACAATAACATCACAATATCCAAGTCTGCTTTTAAAATACTTTACCGATTATATGTCGGATGCACGTGAATTTTTTTAACGTTGAAATTGTTTGTAAAATTTTCCCGGAATTGATTGCAGGCCCAGAACTAATGTCTTCCGCTAGATCCTTCTTTACAATGTTCTCAAGATGCACCACTTTCCGCGAATTTTAGCAATAGGCAAGCGCCAAACAAACTTGAAAGAGAATGAGATGTCATGCGTCTGTTTATGGTGCGTAAGCGAGTGCATTAGTACCGTTAACAATTTTAGAGGTAACGTCGAGCTCGAGTGCAAAACAAATAGTTAGTGCAATGAGAATAGTTTTTAATTGATTTATCATTTCTTTAAAAAAAATTGAAATTATGTTTGCAAATCATTTGCATGACTTTTAAAGTAGGACTAGATGACTGATTGAAGATATGTTATCGTACTGATATCCATGGATGAAATAATTCGATGATTTAATGTCGAGCAATTTCAGGAAATCAAAACCATTGTAGCTGCAAACTGTTAATCCAATTAGAGAAACTAAAACAGCTCAATCGAATACCGTTTCTTGTACAAACCAAGTTGCTATTGTGAACCTTTGAACTTGCAGCTGTAAACACAGACCAAACCGAAGAGTCATGGCGTGTTGCGATCCAAAAGGGCCTGGACTTACCTTAGAGTCGTCAGTTTCTTATTAGAATTTAGAGTAACGGTTCGTACGTCCATCGTGCGCTGCTCCGCGCTGCGTCTAACCCGAGTAACCTCACCGTCTCGCTCTTACTCATCTCCCGTACAAGAGAGAGACTGAAAGCTTACATACCTGGAAGGTAAAAAAAAGAACAAAACGAGCTAAAGAGAAAAGTAAAACGAACGGTATCTGCTGCGAACCATTTGTCCACGAGGAAAAGGTTGTGGGGAAAAAACACTGTGAAAATCTTGCATAATTTCTAGACGTTTGCCAGGGTGAGCTAGTGTGCACCATTCGTGTTTAAGGAAGATCTAATTTTATCTCACCATCGACGAAAAGAAGGAACATTAAACAAGGATTGCTACCGTTCGCCTGTGCTACTAGTGAAAAGAGGAAGAAGTTTTGAGTGGCCCTTCTTTGCATGGGGGGTTTCTGATGGTGAGTTTCACGATTTTCTTGTCATCATATGGGGCCGCTTTATCTTTCTGCCTCGAGTTGTGATTAGGCGGAGTGGAAGCAGCTTTCCTAAATGCATTTTTCATTGTTGCGCACGTCAAAATCATAACTCAATGTCGTAAAGAAAAAAAAACTAACCAACGTACGATGATTGGAACCACTAGTGCTAGTGGTCCATCTATTGGCATGGTTGCATTCATCACGACGCAGAACTCTACAACTCGCTTGAATTGGAAACGGCTCTGCTTTCGCGCACGCCTAATACAAAGAACTAAACAGTAATCATCGATTTCAAATACACGAAAGATGCATGCAAGGAAATGATTCGTGAAAGTACCTTTAGGGTCATGATTTACTAGTATTACCTCGTATTTCGTGGTGCATTCCCATGTTTTTTTATGAGTCATTGTTTTCGGAACGACGCAAATAGTGTGTGCAAAACAGGGGCCACTGCCGAATTGTACAGCTGCAGTGCAAGATTCGGAGCAGCCGTCAAAATGGACGTCAAACTGGCAAAAACAGCAGCGGGCAATAAAAACATTGAATCGAGCAAATACTCCCTCATTTCGGAATGAACTAGCGTGATTGCAATTTGACGCCTGTATTGTTGATTTTGGCATCGATCGTGACAGTGCATAGGGATTTGTTGGGCCATACGGGAAGCCCTTGTTTGTTCGTGAACAGTTACATATTTTCATGCTAGTCAATGCTGATGTATACCTACGATCGGGAAGTGATGTGACACATAACAGATTATCGATTTTCGCAGCTCACCGTTTTTCATCGGAACGGCACGAAAATCAATACTTTCCCTGCACTTTCCATGTTTAGTCCGCGGTGAAAAATCAATGACCACTGACGGAACTTAGCAACGGGCACGGGCAAACGGTGAAAATCATGCATAACCATGCCTTCACGCATCGAAACGCGTGCTAAAGATGATGAAATGGTACTCTTCTCTGTTGATGAAATGAAAACATGTGTTTTATCTCCGTGTGAATGACTCAAATGTCAGCTTCCAAAACTGAGGCTCAGGGGCTAATGAAATGTTCGTCGCGGAGGATAACAGCAGCGACGGTTTCAAAACATTGCGTGTATTGCAAAATCCTTCGAACAACTGCCCCTGGACACGATATATTTTCACTGCCGAAATCAATGTACCGTGAATTTAACAAAATATTCATGACGGGCCTGGGTGCGTTGTTGCACCATTCGCGTTTTCCGTACGAACTATTCAACGGTGGCTGATGATGATTGCTTTGCGAAAGCCATCAACGGCGCATGCAGAAGGAAGGAAAGAAAACATGGTGGAGCTCGGCCGAACGGGCGCACATAAGGAATTAATAAACTGCTGGGTGAGCTTCTTCTCTTCCGGTGGTGTGTCAAGCTGCTAGTGGAAACATCTGAAGCTGGAACGCGAACGCGTGTTCCATGTATAATCCGCACCAAAGTGGCCTGTACCCGTCGAAGAAGGTGATTACCACCTCCGCTGCCGCAGGCCAAGTTAGAGAAACACATTTCCAATTGCGTAACGTCGCTGCCGCCGTAATTTATGGCCGCACACAATGCAATTATATTTCACGAACCTTCATTCGTTTGGCAGCCCCACGATGCCACTTTTTCGATTGTTAGCGGTCTGTCGAATCTGTTCGGAAAGTGCCGAAAGTTGGAATTGGAAAGAAATGGATTGTTCGTCGCAATGGCGTATCCACCGACGAAACAGTCTCTTTTCTTAGCGTTGCATCGTGAACAGCTCAGCCCTGTTGAAAGGAAAAATGAAAGTTAACCTTTGCTACCGTGCGCTGCATTTTGGTCGATGGACAGCCTAAATATTAGCATTATACGTTTTTATAGCTGAAAGTAGTGTGTATCCGCCTCTATCATATTTACGGCTTTGGGTACAAACTATATAAACCAAACCAACTCAGGTTAGGTATCTCATTTAGTTGATCGGACTGTTTGATCAATATTAGGTAGTCAGCGCTAAGAAGATTAAATTTCGTTCATTACAACCAGTGCTGGTGGGCTATATCGCCCAACACCAGACATCATCTCATCTCCCTCAACAGATTGACCTAATTATGGGAGGGTGGCATAAAGCAATGGTAGCGCAAACAATCGTCTTCCCGACGAAGAATCCCCAAAAACACCAACGCTTCAGTATTGGTCGTTTCGGTGGCTGATTGTCTCGATGTTCGTAATTGATTGTTGTCTTACAAAAAAGGAGCGGCGTTCCCGCCTGTTTACATATAGACGCGACGAAAATAAACATTCGCATCTCCTGCCCCAGAACATGCACCGCAAAAGCATCAACGGCTACGCTTTTTGTACAACTCGTCAAGTCTCCCTCGTGGGGACAATGAGTGAAATGGTTTTTGCGCGCGGAAAGTGGTCGCGCACCACCTCCTACGTACTGTTTCGGTTGTTTAGTAAACGAAACACGAGAAAGCAACTCGCCTAGATCGAAGTGTGCTATTTTGGGAATGCTTCGAAACAAAACAGATCAATGCTTCTTTCATTATGAGTTTTCGTTGAACGGGATGTGAAAGTTTGCCGAATTCTCATTTCTCTTTGATTGTAGCGAGTTCCTTTTTCTGAAGTGAATCCTTTTCCGTCTATGCGTTTCAAGAGGCATCAATCATCTTTATCGTCGTTTCAAACAATGGAAAAATGTAAAAATACCTCGTTATGAAGATGGAGAATTGAAAAAGTCTTGTGAATTAGAAATTGTTCCTGCGTGTATAAAGAATTTCCTCTGATATACTGTGTTCGAGCATGTGATTATGTTCTGTGTGTGTCGTTTGTAAAGTGCACATTTTGGCATAGGTGGAATAATATAGGTGTACGAAAATATTTTGCTGTGAACGATAAAATTGTGGTGTTTGTGCAAGGAGTTGTAAGCTAAAAGGAGTTGAAATACTTCCCCTGTGCTTTCTGTAGTCGAAGTAGCGAAAGGAAATCTATATCCACATGATCGTCTCGTATGGCTACCGGCTTAGGCGGAAATAGCGACGCATGGTGAAACGGCAGAAGCGGCAGCGGCAGCGGCGGCAGCAGAAACCGATCCTCAGTAAAGGTCTTTAAATTCCTGCTGCTAGAGCAGCGCACTGCATCAAGGTAAGTGCATCTGCTGCATTAAAATTATACAGAGCTGGGAGGCAATTTCTCGAGTGACACGATTAAAATGGGTGTCTGCGTGGACACGTGCGCAGAACAGCTGACGAAGGAGGTAACACATTTCCAAGCTACCAGTGTTAGCTTGCAATTCGATGCACGACAAAATTGCAATTTAAAGCACGACAGATTGGCGATGTGAATTAAGTAAACTCCTAAAAGAGTCCTGCGTGAGGAGGGACGGTGTGTGTACATCCACATGCACTCTTGAGAAAACAATCAATTTATACCAATACACACCATCATTGTTTGGCAAAGTCGTTCATTGCCATGCATGATATCTATCTGTGCGATGGAGGAAACTAGAAGGTCCATAGTGGCATATTCACAGCGGAAAGCATGCAGTAAATGCTCATGCAATATATTGTATGAATTTCGGTTTCCCTTCTATCTGCGGTCGAGCGTTGTGTGCTGCGTTAGGGCGTTATGTCTTGGGACGGTATAATCAGCACCCAGACTCGCTTTTACGCGACCGGGGGCACATTCATAGCACTCTGAACCGCCTGCCTGGCAGTAGATCGCGCAATCCATAGCGCGAAACACGCGCAAACTGATTGCTTCAAAACAAGCGTACTGACAAGAAACGCGCCAATCGCTGTGCGCTGCCTGGCACACGTGCTCCAATTCGGATGGCGCAGCTGCGTTTCGTTCGCGGGAGGAATGTCCTCAAAAATTCAATGTCAAAACAGTTGACCTGGGGCGGAAAGGGTAGAACGCGTGGGTTATTGGTAGGTGGTAGGGGATGGTGGGGTAGACTTCGCTCAACACACAGTACTGTTACGTTGTTGCCATTTCTTCTGAGACGGAAATACACAATGGTTCGGCGATGCGGAGCTTGGGTTTCGGGTGCGCAATTAAGGTATGTAACTGTTTTTACGTAAAAGAATGAAACACGCCGTCTTCGTGGTGTGATGGCGTGGGATTTGGTGGTAGTCAAATAAAACGTAGCAGCGTCGTACGCTAAGTCCGTTATTTCTTGACGCAGCTTTTCTAAAGCACCATCTCTCAGCTTGGATTTCATTTCTTACGATATTCTGGAGGTGGGAAGGTCATAACCGGTCTTGGCTTAGCTACGAAGTATCGCACAAGTACTGCTGCCTCTGAGAGAACGAAAAGAGGATTTATTGCGTGGTTAGCTGGTTGGCTGCGTTCAGTAACCGTTTCATCGAGCGCAAAAGAAGAGTCGAGTGTGCTAAATAAGTTTGTATTTTTTAAGCTTTCAATCCTTCGGATTCCTTGACTATAGTGCAGTTCCGTGACCCTTCAGGCATTCATCGAATGCAAAACTTTAACCCGTCGGCCATGAAATCAAGCATCCACCGACACCATTGCGGCAGAATGAGCGCCTTACATTAACCATACGTTTTTTTCTGGAACATACTTTTGCGACCTCAAGACAGACGAGTAAGCACTACGGCCTCTAAGAGTGTGTGCCGTCAGACGGTGGGCCATCCGTTGGGGCGTTCATTTGTATGTGCGTAAGAGGGAGTCTGCCGTTAATGTAGCGCAATTCACGAGTTGGTTGGAGTTCTTTGGCCAACGACGACGACCTTCTTCGTGAGAAACGGTAAAACAAGCACGCTTTGAGGGAACGAAAGGGAGGCTCAAGCTTTTCTCTCACATGTTTGTTTTGTTTCGAGCACGCACCGCATTTTCCCTTGCTTACGACATTGTCTGTTCAGACTTAAGGATCAGAGCCCATCGGCTGAGTGCGTAGGGAAGTGTTTTTTTCTTTGTATGTAATAACTTTCTTTTACACGCACAAAACAATCTGCTATTCTTCATTGGTCAGCCAATTTATTGAGTTGGACATTCTCTTCAATTTTCTTGTGCATCTTTTCCTATTATTCCTATAGCTATTTGGGCATTTAAAAATGGATCAAATTTTCAAACTCTTCCAACAAGACGCTCTAGTGTAGCTTATATTTTTCCGAAATGAAAAAAAAGCTCATTCTAGCTTTAAAATTATACGCCAACAGCGATACCCGACGTGGACTGAATTAAAAAATTACCCTTGTTCCATCTGCCGTTTTGTGCACATCAGGCTGTCGAGCGCAACCAGCTGTGCAAGTTGCGGAAATCAAGGTTTTATGATCAAAGCACGTCTTAGTTCTCTACTACAGTACGTATCCAGCGTGCGGAACCCACCTGAATATGACATGGATCTGTGCGTTCAAACCACGCTATCCAAAATTATGAAATCATTGAGGCACGAAGAGTTGAGTTGTACGCAGCTGTGTCCCTCTCGAGTTGTGGACACAGATTCTTTGCGTGATTCATGCACTCCGCTTAGAGAGGTTCTTCACGATTCTCACATCACAACATTGTTCTTTTCAAACTCACAGCCTCAGAGAGAAATCCGGAAACGAAGCCAGATGACTTAGAAATGGATGAAATATTGAGAGCGAATTCGGTTCAGATCTTGTTTGAACATGTTTTTTATAGTCAAGATACTA
The DNA here is from genome assembly GCF_943737925.1 of Anopheles nili. Lineage (NCBI taxonomy): Eukaryota > Metazoa > Arthropoda > Insecta > Diptera > Culicidae > Anopheles > Anopheles nili. The sequence goes on from NC_071292.1 coordinate 1,515,251, forward strand.
TAAAAAATCTACCCATTTTGTTGCTGCTCACATACTAGTTTTATTCATTAGTGCGGATCGCATTCAAGGAAGCAAATTTGATGGGTAAGAGAACAGATGACTCGCAAGACAAGGTTTCCCTGAATGAAAGCTGATGAAACCACTTAGTTTGCTTCGTGGACACAGGGTAACGAACAGAGAAGGAAATTGTATTAGCACAAAGGCCAAATGAAGCAGGTTGGGAAATATATTTTTATTTGTCTCACGAATATCATGAGATATGTCGAGTAGTTGGAGTGTCTTCCGTAAATATAAAAGTCGATTTAGGTACATGTATTGTTGGATATTTCTTTAAAAAATTACGCTTTTTTTATTTTTTTATAAATATAATTTGCGCGTGTAATAATATTGTATAAACATTGTTGCGTGTGCTACAGGTATAATTCATCTATCCGCATCGTAATCGTAATCTTGTAAAGCACATTTGCATTATTAGTTCACTATTTAATCAGACTTTTGCATCAGGGTAGATGTAGTTCAACAATCAAGCAAGGCTTGATTTTACATTGCATTGATTTAATAAAGGGGCAGAAAATCAATATCTCAACCCAGCGGGGTAAAAACTTACAGCGATGTCTTCCCTTGGCAATACTCTGGAAAGAAAAATGTCAGGGACAGCTTTTTGTTGCATATTGGACATCATAGCGTGATATTTTATTTATCATTTTTTGGAATCTACCTCCTTCGTCAAGCTTTATTTTTGCATATTGATCAAACAAGGCAGAGGATAATGTTCTGTTTGGTAGATAGTTAGCTGTTGATTGAAGAACGTATTTCTGTAGCTATTTTTACTTTAGCACCAAGGTCATGATAGGATTTGTTAAAGCAGAATATGGCTAACTAGAAGCAGTTTAAAAAAGCATTTGGTTCCAAATTATAGGCTAATGTGTTGCGAAGAGATGAGAAACCATTTAGTATTGATTATATTTTCAGTATAAATAGTCTTAACTCACCACGAGAAGATTTGGAGGCACGTGTCTCAAAGACGGAGCCCCTACTTGTCCCTGTGTTTGTGAGCCATATGCAGCGTCGTATGTTTTTTTTTCTTGTTGCAACATCAACCTTCACCACAACCAATGTGGCGCTAAATCAGCGCCAGCAACAGCCCAAGTTGCCGCCTGTGCATTGGCATTGCTTTCCCTATGCAAAGGGAAACAAACCCTGGATTATGCTTTACCATCCACCCTCCGCCCCTCTACTCCATTCACTTTACGACGTATGTGCGTGTGTTGTCTCGTGGCCATTGGAGCTACATGGCTTTATTCAGTTACACAACGCGATCGCGATCCGCGTTTCACTTGGCCGAAAATTGAATCGCCGCAAAGTTTTTCGACACATTTGTTTTGTGTAATCACATTGGCTAAGCTGCAAATGGCGAGCTTTAAATTTAAACGTTTTTGCGTGTAAAAATGCCAAGCTCTTCGGACGTTCAATGTGGGAAAGATTTTCCACACATTTCATTGCACACATACATTATAGACACAGATGATCGTCATACTGAGTGAATTGCTTGCGCTGGAATACAAGTCGAATTATTTGTTTCTAATATTTTCAGATGGTAGACGTTGATCCTGAGACTCTGTTAGAATGGCTGTCAATGGGCCAGGGCGACGAGCGCGACATGCAGTTGATTGCATTGGAACAACTTTGCATGTTGCTGCTAATGTCCGATAATGTAGATAGATGTTTTGAAAGGTATGTTCACAAGTCCAGTATCCACCAGCTTCAAAATAATACCCCTTCATATACTCTACTTTCAGCTGTCCACCTAGAACGTTTTTACCAGCGTTATGCAAAATATTCCTTGACGTATTAGCACCGGAAAACGTATTGGAGGTAACGGCTCGAGCCATTACCTACTACCTGGATGTATCCTCTGAATGCACCCGGCGCATTGTGGCAATCGATGGCGCCATCCGAGCGATCTGCAATCGCCTGGAGGTGGCCGATCTTGAAAGCCGAACTAGTCGTGACCTCGCCGAACAGTGCATAAAAGTGCTGGAGCTCGTCTGCACCCGAGAGGCGGGAGCCGTCTTCGAAGGTGGAGGCCTAAACTGCGTGCTGACGTTTATCCGCGACAGTGGCTCACAGATCCACAAGGACACACTGCACTCTGCTATGGCCGTTGTGTCACGATTGTGCACGAAAGTAGAGCCGCAGGGGGCGAACGTTCAAACCTGTGTCGAGAGCCTTAGCACTCTGCTTCAGCACGAAGACCCGTTGGTAGCTGACGGTGCCCTGAAATGTTTCGCGTCCGTAGCCGATCGGTTCACCCGGAAAGGAGTCGACCCAGCACCATTAGCCGAGTACGGGTTGGTGAAGGAACTTCTTAACCGACTAAGCAACGCAGCCGGAGTGCCCCAGATTTCATCCGGTGGTGCCAGTGCTGCCATTTCTTCTAGCTTGGGAACCAATTCTTCTTCGCACACGGAGTCTTCACTATCGGCCGCTCCGCTATCATCCTCGGCGCCTAAAACGGCCCAAGGAGCGATGGAAGCTGGAAGATCCAGTCAATCGATCGCTACCACCATTTCACTGTTATCAACCTTATGCCGCGGTTCACCCTCTATCACGCACGATCTATTGCGATCGAACTTGCTCGAGGCAATGGAACACGCGTTCAAGGGAGATGAGCGGTGTGTTTTGGACTGCATGCGATTGGCTGACCTGATTTTGTTGCTGTTATTTGAGGGCCGTCAAGCGCTCGGGCGGGTCGGAGGATCGCAAGGTCAGTTGGCGCCACGTGTGCGACGAGCTGACTCAAGTACCGAGCGCACGCATCGCCAGCTGATCGATTGCATTCGTAGTAAGGACACCGAGGTGCTGATTGAATCGATCGAATCTGGTGGAATTGAAGTCAACTGTATGGATGATGTCGGGCAGACGCTGTTAAACTGGGCATCAGCCTTTGGAACATTGGAGATGGTGGAATTCCTGTGTGATAAAGGAGCGGACGTTAATAAGGGACAGCGAAGTTCTTCCCTGCATTATGCCGCTTGTTTCGGGCGACCGGGCATTGCGAAAGTGTTACTGAAACACGGCGCCAATCCGGATCTGCGTGACGAAGACGGCAAAACTCCACTCGATAAAGCTCGCGAGCGTCCGGACGAAGGTCATCGGGAAGTTGCTTCAATCTTGCAGTCTCCGGGTGAATGGATGATGGCGGCTACTCGATCGGATCTCAAGAGCGGTGATAGCGGCGACGAGACAGGCGTCGGGGAACCTCGCGGTGATCCTGAGATGGCACCGGTGTATCTGAAGTTTTTCCTACCAACTTTCTGCAAAACTTTCCAAAGCACTATGCTTGCTAGTGTTCGTAGATCTAGCCTAGGTGCGTAGTATGGTTGCAACAAGAACGCTGGTTGTGAACTTGCTCTAACATCGCGTTCTTCTTCTCAGGTCTTATCAAAAAGATGATCCAATACGTTCAACCAGACGTCCTGTCGAAGTTATGCTCCTCAGAAGGTCTGGCGAGTTACGAACAAAGCTTGGGCACGCTCTTAGTGGAAGTCATAGCAAGCGTACTGGACAATGAGGTACGTAAGTTCGTTGTATAAGAAATGTTCGTTTTCAGTCCATTATCAAAGAACCTGGCAACAGTTTTCATCTTGCTGCTTTAAGACGTTCACATTTGCGCGCAAATCTTTTTTGGCTGGATGTTATTTGAAAGTAATCATGCAAAGGCTCCAAATTGCTCCCCTTTTTTGATCGATCTATATTACAACGTATCCAATCCAGTATTAAAATGGAACATATTTTCCATTGTTGGCTTCCACAGATTAGCTACAGCTGGCCACCACTGGCCCATCCTTCGCAATCGTCGTGTAGTCCTCCAATCTTAACCGTATCGCGTAATAATTCCAGTAACGTTAGCTATAATCTTCTAACTAAGCATAGCTGTGCCGAGCGGTTGAGCAAGTTTGTGCAGAGCAAGAAACAACGTCGCAATTCTAGCAGCTACATAATTCCGCCACCGCCACTCCTGCTACCGTTGACTCCACCAACGCCGGCAAGAACAAATCGCAATTCGGATGAAGAAGAAGCGGAAGAAGAAAGGACCGGTCACAAAAGCAATAACAATAGTAACAACACCAATCCTTACAATCGCACTCAAAGCAACTGGTCAGATCTTAGCATTGCGGTAATGATAAAGCCTTCGGATTGTGTTGTTATCTTTTTTATTTTTTATTACCCTTTTCCCCTTGGCACCGTTTTTAATAATTCATTCAATAATTCCATTTAGTCCATCGGGCTATGTGGATTACCGATAGCAATCGTTGTTATAAAACTTAAGAAAAATGGACGTCATTAGCTTTTTAATATTCAAACGATATCATTTGTAGTATAACTTGACGATGCATTTATTTATTCATACAATTTTAAATTGTCTATCTAACGTTGGACCATCATCTGTATTTACAGTCCAACATTGCTCATCCTGTAGATTCTTGAAGACGACACGCACGAATTGCTTATGGCATAGATCTTAATAAATGACCCCACAGCATTTGTAACTCATTCCCACTGTCCTTTATAAAAATCGCTTTTCTTAGATCGATTGAAACAAAAGTACATGCTTTAACCAAACAAGCGTAAAATAAAATATTGCTTCGATCGTAATGATACTTGAGTTTGCCAAAGTCGAGTCGTAAAGCTAATGTCTTCATTTAAAATTTGCATTAATGTTGCAACCGCTATGCTTCTCTCCCGTGAAATGCACTCTATTCGTCAGAGATCCAACTGATGGATTTTGACCAGTTGCTTTAATCCTGCGATGATCGGTGAAATTGATTAATTGTTGTTATTGCTTACCTTCTTCGATAAAGATACAGTATTGCCAGGCATATCTGGCATCATATTTGTGACGCGCGTGTGCATGTTAATGTTACTACGTATGTGTTTTCGTGTCCGTTAAACTTCCATAAACCGTTTGTCTTGTGTCCTATGCATCTACTATTGAACTAATCGAAGCTCTCTTCTATTCACCTATCATTACTCTAGGACGACGAAGATGGCCACTTAGTGGTACTAACGATTATTCAAGAGCTTATGTCCAAGACGCAAAATGATTTTCTCGATCACTTCGCGCGTCTGGGTGTTTATACCAAGGTTCAAGCACTGATGGGCGAGTCCAGCTATGAGGGTAACGACAATAATGATGTGATTAAATCGTCACCCGATGAGGTGAAGCCTTCTACCACGGAAACTGCTGCGTGCGTGGCCTCGTTGGCGGCTCCAAACTCCGTAGGTGGTGGTTCAACAACAGTTGCATCCGGTTCTGTTGCCGTGGAGGACGCAAAAGAGATACTCCATGGAAAAGCGTACCACTGGCATGATTGGAGCATATGTCGTGGCCGCGATTGTTTGTACGTGTGGTCCGATTCAGCGGCGTTGGAACTTTCGAATGGATCAAATGGATGGTTCCGTTTTATTCTTGATGGCAAATTAGCAACCATGTATTCAAGCGGTAGTCCAGAAAACGGAAGTGATAGTACTGGTAAGTGGGCACAGAGAAATTCACTTATCGCTAATACATTATTTCACCATAACGTAAGATTTACTTTACCAAGTGGTGTGACACTTTATCTGGTCTTTTCATAAACCATTACGCCTAATCCTAACAAACGATATAGCATCACTAATCATTACATTAATTTCTGCTTTGAGATACCTGAAAATGGCTAAAGTGTGACAAATTTTCGAATATTGTTCAATGGTCGCAATTTGCGCTTGTAGCATAATACTATTGAAAAAGGAAAATGAGATTCATTCATAATACACAGTTGAAAATGCATTACTTGTGTTTGAAGAAGTACATTGCCGCTTAAATAGGCAATTCAAGATATTGCAGCATAAACAAATAATTGCTTCATATACACGCTTTGATTAAATATAGCTATTCTAAACATTATCTATGTACTACGCTTGTAATACATACTTTAAAGCTCGGACAAAACCAGTTGTTTAATTTCAACATGATATCTGTTTCATTGTACCGTGTTTGTAATGCACGGTTTTTAATTCTTATAGGCAAGGAAAAAAGCTCCGAACTCGACGCATCCTATGAAGGTGAGATTGTGGGTTTGGAACCATCCTTAAAAAGCGTGTGTGTGTTGCAATATTTGTATTATGATATCGTACAGGTGGTATAAGGAAAAAGATAAAGCAATTCAATGGGGTTCATCTGCTTATGCCAAGCATTTTTGTGTTTTAATGTAATCGTTTCAATGAATCACTTTTTTTATTTTTTATATTTAATAGAAAATCGTGGAGAATTCCTCGAAAAATTACAACGAGCCCGAGCCGCCGTTCGGCAAGGCACCGTGTCACAACCGATTCTATCCTCTCCAAGCTTGGCACGGATCGCAGTTGGAAACTGGGTGTTGCAAAGTCAGAAAGAACATCAACTACATATCAACAATTCCGAAGGTCATCAGGTGACCATTCTGCAAGACGAACTGCCTGGATTCATCTTTGAGAGCAATCGCGGTACAAAGCATACGTTCACGGCAGAAACACCGTTGGGGCCGGACTTCGCTGCTGGCTGGATCAACACAAAGAAGAAGAAAATGCGCTGCAAGGCTGAAGCTCAGAAGTATCAGGTATTGTTAAAAAAACATGAATGCTTCCGGAGTTTCGAGCACATTGCTACAATTACGCTCTATTTTGCTATATTGCAGCTTCATAAATTAGCACGGGATTTGTACAATCGTTACTTCAAAGCGGCACAGGCTGTACCGCGAGGAGCTGTGGCGAAACTGTCGAAGATAGTCCATCAGATAGAAATTGCATTGGAGGAGCAACAATCAATGCAGAAAACAACGTTCATTACGCGATCCACTCAGCAAGCCCCAACCTCTGGCTCAAGTTCTGGCATGTGTTGGCAGGAGAAATTGTATAATGCATTGAATGAGCTGGTCCATCTTTTGAACGAAGACGGTGTCATCAGTGCATATGAAATGTACAGTTCGGGGTTGGTGCAGGCGCTTGTTGCTGTCCTATCGCCCAACTATTGGGATTTGGGAATGAATCGTAGCAAGGCAAACAAATACCAGAAACAACGATTGTCGATCTTCAAAAAGTGTATGTACGGAGGGGAGACACAAACCGGCAAAAATACTGCGACTATACTGGTGCAAAAACTAGTTGCTGTGCTGGAAAGCATCGAAAAATTACCGGTGTACATATACGATTCGCCGGGCGGAAGCTATGGACTGCAAATTCTTACGAAAAAGCTGAGTTTCCGATTGGAACGGGCAGCCTGTGAGCAGACGCTTTTCGACAGAACAGGTCGTAACCTGAAGATGGAGCCGTTGGCAACCGTTGGTCATTTAAATAAATATTTGCTTAAGATGGTTGCAAAACAGTGGTATGATATGGAGCGATCTTCATTTCTGTATCTACGTAAGCTGAAGGATGCCAAACCAAGCCCCATGCAGTTCCGCCATCATCAAGATTTTGACGAAAATGGCATCATCTACTTTATTGGAACCAATGGCAAGACTCTGGAATGGGTTAACCCGGCCCAGTACGGACTGGTAACAGTTACCAGCAGCGAAGGAAAGCAACTGCCTTATGGTAAGCTGGAGGATATCCTTTCCCGCGACAACGTTAGTATCAACTGCCATACGAAAGACAACAAGAAATCCTGGTTTGCAATCGATTTGGGAATGTACATCATCCCAACTGCATACACGCTTAGACACGCGCGCGGATACGGTCGGTCAGCCCTGCGAAACTGGATGTTCCAAGTATCCAAAGACGGCATCAACTGGACTACAATGTTAACCCACACAGATGATAAAAGCCTTGCGGAACCCGGAAGCACGTGTACCTGGCCGATCGAGTGTCCGAGTGAAGAACAACAAGGCTACCGCCACATTCGCATTCACCAGAACGGTCGTAATGCATCCGGCCAAACGCATTATCTCAGTCTTAGTGGGTTTGAAATTTACGGAAAAGTGATCTCGGTTTGTGAGGATATGGACAAAACAGCCGCTAAAGAAAACGAGACAAAGCTTCGTAAAGAGCGACGTCAGGTTCGTACACAGCTAAAGTATATCACCGATGGAGCCCGGGTGGTACGTGGCGTCGACTGGCATTGGGACGATCAGGATGGAAGTCCCCCCGGAGAAGGAACGGTCATTGCTGAGATACACAATGGATGGATTGATGTAAAGTGGGATCACGGTATGCGGAATTCCTACCGCATGGGTGCCGAGGGAAAATACGATCTAAAATTGGCAAGTGTCGATGGCCTGGTTAGCGGTTCGTATGATCTGCACAACAGTGGTGTTTCTGTAACTGCGGTCGGTGGTGGCGTAAATCAACTGCCAGCTCAATATTCATCGAACGCCAACGTCCAATGTGAAATGGAAGGTACTGTAAGTTCAAGTAAGAAAAAAATCTACGACAAATCACTAAACGTGCTTGTTAGTAGAAAATCTAGCTCGACGCCAAGCTTACCTGATGCGACGATAGAATCGCGATCATCCGTCGCGTCCACCGAACAGGCGACTTCGGCTGACAATTTGTCCTGGAAACAGGCAGTGGAAGTGATTACGGAAAATGTGCTTTCATCGGCTCGCTCGGATCTAGCCACGGTTGGCAGTGGTGGAAGCAGTAATGATCTTTCATCCTCCTTAGTAGCAGCCGGAACGACCGGTAATACACACAACCTCGGCAGTGGTAACAACCAGGAAGTTTCAGTGACTGTTCACTCATCGTTGAGCGAACGTGGAAACAACATCCCCGATCTATCGCAGATTAACAGCAGCACGTCCATGTTGGTATCCGATTTGGCCACGATCACAGAGAACCTTTCATTGCTGGAAGGTTCGACGAAACAGAGCGGACGAACTGTAGTTTCGGGGTCAGGTTCTGGGCAACAGTTTGTGAGCAACATTAGCGCCAGTGGCAGCAGTGCTAGCAGTGTTCCAGTTCTGATGGGCTCATCTTCCTCGTCGTCTTCTTCCTCTTCTACCGAGGAGAACAATAAAACGAACAACATCAATGAAACGAATAACAAAATTAACCTAAACAGTGGCAGCGGTACCAGCGTGACTAGTGGCTGCAGTGCCTCCAGCGGCAAGGCCGGTTTGTCCTACTTGCAGACAAAGCTGGATATGATGGGTAAGATGCGTGAAGGAGTGGATATGCTCCGAAACAACACAAACAATTTCCTCTCGTCTGAATTGCTTGCCCAATCAAACCTTCTGTCGTCTGTGAAAATTGCGTTCCCACCTGTTCCTCCAAACACCGCATCTGGTGGTACAGGATCGGGAGTATCGTACGGTAATAGCATTTTCGTGGCTAGCACAAGTACGGGCACGAATCCGCCTGCAGCCTCAGCGCCAGCGTCAACCGGAGCTAAATCGCCCACAGATAAGTACGACGTCAAATTCAACAACACGGCGCAAAATGGTGGAGTAGTTTGCGTGAACACCTTCAAGAAGGTTCTGAACGAAGCCAAGCAGCCCTCGTCCACAAATGAATCCCAAGGTGGAGGCCGCGATGCCACAAATAATATGAAAAATAATTTCGGGGTCGCTGCTTCAGCGGATCCGGCTCTGCTACCGACTTCCCATGATAATGTCAATACCGAGGACATGGTAGGATCTGCCTCCGGCAGCGACGGTGTGAACGTGGTCCCCGTTGTGGCACCTTCCAATCCCATGAGCGTCAGCGTTCCAAATCTTACCAGCAGCGGGAGCAGCAGCAGCAACCATCATCAACACCACCATCATGCCCATCAACATCATCACCATAATAACCAGGACAATTCAGCGTTGCAGAATGATGTACAACCGCCTCAACCAGGATTGTTGGAAACATTTGCCGCAATCGCACGTCGTCGAACGTCTGGCGCTGGCTCCAATGCAACGACCAATGCAAACAACAATAACGACACCAACAACGCTTCGTCATCGTCCTCATCTTCGCAGCAGACGGTTCCAATCAACAACCAGCTGATAAGCAGTGGAGGTGGCGCATTGGTGGGCGGAGTGTTGCAAAACAACAGTAACTTCTTCCCGCGCGGACCAAATTCGGTAACGAGTTTAGTGAAGCTAGCGCTCTCCAGTCACTCCGGATTGCTGAGCACGGCACAGAGCTATCCGAGCTTGTTCAGTTCCTCATCGAACAACAACGCCGCTTCAGGAGGTGGCAGCGGTGGCGGTAATAATAATAACGTCAACAACATGGGAGGCACGGGCCAGGTCAATCCTTTGAATCCCGCGCTCACCATGAGCCTCACGTCAACGTCGAGTGACAGTGAGCAGGTGTCCTTAGAGGATTTCTTGGAGCAATGCCGGGCTCCAACCTTGCTTGGTGATTTGGAGGACGACGAGGACATTGAAGATGAAAATGATGACGATGAAAATGAGGACGAGTATGAGGAGGTCGGCAATACACTGCTGCAGGTCATGGTTTCTCGCAATCTGCTCTCGTTTATGGAGGAGCGTACGTTCGAAAATCGACTTTCGGCGGCGGGTAAGCGAAAGTCGTGGGACGATGAATTCGTGCTCAAACGCCAGTTTTCGGCGCTGATTCCTGCGTTCGATCCACGCCCAGGAAAAACTAATGTCAATCAAACAAGCGATCTCGAAATTCCCGCACCGGGTAATAGTGGTGGAAGAAATGCTGACGCCACAGACTTGGCGGAACCTTCATCATCTGTCAAGGGCTTGCTAGATCATGTATACCACGGCACGACGTCAGCTCTACCGCAGCCCACGCTCTCACTAATGTTGCGTGGACCTAACATAAATGGTGTGAACGACGTAGAAGTGGAACTGACACACCCGGATTGGACGATTTTCCGAGCGGTGCAGGAATTGATGCTGCAAACGGCGATGCCCAAGCAGGACAAGTTCCGCAAAATCTGGCAGCCGACGTACACGATCATCTACCGCGAATCCAGTCCCGGATCGTCCTCTTCGCTCCTCGTGGGTGGTGGAGGAAAAGAAGAATTTAGCAGCGGAGAGGAAGGCCGCGCTACGCCGATTATTTCATTGTTTTCTCAGCATAGTCATGGTTCTACGTTGTCCCCAAGCTCACCCGTTCCCGGCACACCGTCGATATCTGGCGGTGGACCCGGCAGTGGAGGCGCATTGTCCGCACCAACGACAAGTGGTGGCAACACGCATTATTGCTCAGTGGAAGACGTATTGCAGCTACTTTCGCAGCTGAACAGCATCAACCAGTCGTTGGCCTCGGCTCCGACAAATAACGACAAAAATCTGATTCCGGACGTCGAATCCAACTACTTGAACCCGGAAGTGTTCATGAGCAAGAAGATCACGAATAAGCTGCAGCAGCAGATCCAAGATCCGCTTGTCCTTTCCAGCGGAAGTTTGCCGAAATGGTGCGAGGACTACAACCAAAGTTGTCCTTTCCTGTTCCCCTTCGAGACACGCCAACTATACTTCAGTTGCACGGCATTCGGTGCATCGCGCAGCATCGTCTGGCTACAGTCTCAGCGCGATGTAAATGTGGAGCGCCAGCGGGCACCTGGACTGAGCCCACGCCATGCTGACCAGCAGGAATTCCGAGTCGGTCGCTTGAAGCACGAACGCGTAAAGGTACCACGTGGTGAAAATCTGCTAGACTGGGCGCAGCAAGTAATGAAGGTGCATTGCAATCGAAAGTCCGTCCTGGAGGTTGAATTTGTCGGAGAGGAGGGTACTGGGCTAGGACCTACTCTGGAGTTCTATGCTCTGGTGGCTGCTGAACTACAGCGCAGCGATCTCGGCATGTGGCTTTGCGACGACGAAGAACCGAAGTTGATCGAAGACGAGATTGATCTGGGAGAAGGAAGCAAGCCGGTTGGGTATTATGTGCTGCGTTCATCAGGCCTGTTTCCGGCACCGTTGCCACAAGACTCGGAGATAAGTGATTTTGTTTCCAACTACTTCTGGTTTCTGGGAGTGTTCCTAGCAAAGGTACTGCAAGACAATCGCCTTGTGGATTTGCCGCTCTCCAACAGCTTCTTGCAGCTGCTCAGTCATAGCCGATCGATTACTCGAACGACGTTCACAGGAAAATCGAGTTGCACCGACGATATTATGATCTCGTCCATCGTGTCAGAGGAAAGCGATCGCGATCGCGACATGCTCGTGGACTCGTACCAAACCAAGATGGCTGCCAGCGATGAAGCCTGGTATGATGGTATCCTGTCGCAGGAGAACCTTCAAGAGATCGACCCGATTCGGTATCAGTTCCTCAAGGAGCTGCAAGAACTAGTGCAGCAAAAACAGAACATTGAGCAAAACGATATGCTCAGTTCCGAGGAGAAGTTGCAGCAAATTAGCGAGCTCAAACTGAACACCAAGACGGGCTGCGTTGCGCTAGAGGACTTGGCGTTGACCTTCACCTACCTGCCGAGCTCAAAGAACTACGGTTATTCGTCTGCCGATTTGATTCCAAACGGCTCGAACATTGACGTTACGATAAACAACGTCGAGGAGTACTGTAATTTGACTATAGCGTTCTGCCTCCAGGAAGGAATCGCCAAGCAGTTGGCCTCATTCCACCGTGGCTTCTGTGAGGTGTTCTCGCTGAGCAAGTTAGCCGCATTTACCCCGGATGAGATCCGCAAGATGCTATGCGGCGAACAGAACCCCGAGTGGACTCGCGAAGACATCATGACCTACACGGAACCCAAGCTAGGCTACACCAAGGAAAGGTAAGTGAGATAGTCGGTTCTAAGAGTGTACGTGTACGCTTAATGTTTTACTTGTTTGTCCTTTCCAACACCCAGTCCTGGATTCTTGCGTTTCGTCAACGTGTTGATGGGTATGAACGGATCAGAGAGGAAGGCTTTCCTTCAGTTCACAACCGGCTGCAGCAGTCTGCCTCCGGGTGGTCTGGCGAATTTGCATCCACGATTGACGGTGGTACGTAAGGTGGATGCTGGCGAAGGATCCTACCCATCCGTGAACACCTGCGTGCACTATCTCAAGCTGCCGGATTATCCTAACGAGCAAGTGCTGCGCGAACGGCTTCTGACGGCCACCAAGGAGAAAGGGTTCCATCTGAACTAAATCCAACTGTGTTGTTGTAAGCTGCTTTGTAATACCGAACTCCGATAGGAACTAACTGAAAGCGTAAACAAATGAGGGATAAACACGAGTACAAGATTTGATGCGTGTAAGTGGGAGCGCTATTATAGGCTTCTGCAGAATGTATAGCAGAAATGTGAGCAAACAACGATGGTTATTAGAAGCAAATTAGATGCGATTCAATTCTTTGAAAATTTTATCACACTTCCCACCAGCTATTGATGAAACATATTGCACCTAAACATTCACATACCTGTTCCTTTGTGGGCAGCACTCGTTTATGACTGCATGCATGCGTTGTAAAACGAACAGTATAGTGGGGAAAGTGAGTAGAAATTTGGAGGATATATGAACACAGAATAAAGAACAATAAGCTTTTTGTAGAGATACGAAATTCACGTTCTAATGTTAGCACATTAATTTGTTAGTGGAAAATTGGCATAATCGATTTAATACTGAAAACAAATTCCCACGAATATATTTAAAAAATCAAACCCGTATTAGTCTACGGTTAGACCATCAAATGATGATTCTTTCTTACGTTGTTACCTTTAAAGGTACACCGAGATGAGTTGTGCTGACGTGTGTTTTGTGTTGTTCAACACTAGAACACAACGAAGATCTAATGATTTTACTAAGGAGCGCGTGACCTTGAGCTTTCCAGTACCATCCAGCGCTCGGTCCGTGCTGACTTTGATTTACGTATGCGTGTGCGTGTGTGTTGTATGTGTGTAAGACAGTTCTTGCGATGGAAAACTTAAAGCTTATCCATTCACAGAGTAGATAGAACAAAGTAACTAACGGCAAACAAATAGAAAACACGTGTGAAAATGTTTGTGATGTAAGTGAGAAACTGAATACTAACTATGAGTTTGTGATTGATGGTTACAATAAAGTGTTGCGAAGGTATGTGAAGTTGTAGAAGCGTGATGGCACCATAATCTAACCTAAACAATAAGTACGAACGTAGCTAGTTTCGAGCGGCTGATGCTGCTCTGTATATAACCAAATCCGAAGTACAGATACTTCTGATTCCACATAGAGTACAGCTCACGGCAACCCACTACCACTTTCTAACTCTCACCAACCAACCACTTTATCTGGAATTGAATTTTGACTTAAAAACTAAATCAAAAATATTCCCGTTTGGTTACGGGATAGCAAGGACCGTGTGGTGCTTTCGAAAATAAAATACAAACGCAGAGAGCATTCATATTCAGATGCAGTAGGCAAGCACGTTAGGATGCGTATAGTTGCATGGCAGGAAGAGAATGTTACAGATGATTGTGAGATATTAAAAATGAATATTGATTATGGTTCTATTGAAAGATTATATGCAATTAATAAATACAAAACTACACACAATTTAAACTTAGTCTTGCTAGTAAAATACTTAAACTCCTATGATACACGAGATATGCGAACATAAGCCAAACAATAAAGTAAATCGGAATCACTTAGCTTGTCATGAAGTTATATGTTCGATTGAAAAGTAAGTATGTGGGGTTTCTGCTTTAGCTAAGCTAATAAATAAGTTAAAACCTAGCATTAAACTCCCCAAGAATGTGTATAATTTTCATAAAGCATGTGTTCTATTTGTAGCATTATTGGGTTTGTCGAATTGCAAGCTATTTTATTGCCACACACAAATAATATTTTCGAGTTTGGTGGGAAAATATAATGACGATCGGCTTTTCAACTTGGTGGGAGTGGCTAACTGATCATCGAGGAATCAGAACAGTCCTATCTGTTTGCTGCATGATCTCCTAGTATTTCATTGCCCGCTGCGGTCTCAAAATCCTCCACAAATCGATGGCCCTTCTGAAAGAAATGTAATGTAATATCTCCGCTGCTCGCACGCCTCATAACAACGACATAGTGCCGATCACGTGAGAGCGAGAGAAATGATGGTAGATCAATATTGATCCCAAATCAAGGGTAAAGCAGCTTCCTCTCATTCTGGCCGATCGATAATACATGATCTCCTGTTATTATTGGTCGGTATTTGGCTATCAAAATACGATCGAGATCGAGATTCTCGCTTTCAGCACCGACGAAATTTCGCTATTCTGGATCTGATAAAAACGATTTTCGTGAGTGAGAAGTACTTGATGAATGGGAACAGGTGCAATGGCTTAAAGGTATTTAAGAGACTAATAAGATTATTGCATTATTTTACTGCTAATATATGTAATTTACATCCGTAATTAATTAATAGTGCAAGGAGGCGACAGTGCAAAGGATAGACGTTTGTTTGGGATGTAAGCTATAAGAACTAATTTTTTCGATCCCTTTTGAATATAGTATAGCATATATAGTATAGTTTAGTATAGTATAGTTTAGAAGATTTTTCTATAAGACATTATTCTTCAAATTACCTCAATACGTGTCGATACATCCTTCCTATCTGCAGTCTGACTCCTACAGGCAGGCGTAAATCGTTCGTAGGATTATGATCAGTACGCTTTAATAAATATTGAACGGATTTTCAAAGAGTAGTGTAATACAAACCCAAATTTAAATCGTAGTTCGTCAAAAACCAATGTCTAGGAATAACAGTCGGACCGCATAACGTTAATTTAATTTGAATCTGTCAAGATGCTCACATTTAGCCACCTCATTTGTATCAACCTCGAGCGCGCCTGTAAGAAGAAGAACCAATCATAAACCCTGCGTAAAAATATAGCGGTGTTTCTGCATTTAATAAGTTGGTCCGCCTCTCACTTCGTGCATTTGGCTCATAGTACCTTACTTTTACGGTATTATTTTTGTTTAGTTGCGTGTTTGTGTCTGTTTGTGATTCGCTGCTAAATTCATCTAATAATCGTCAAACATGGTAAGTTTTTTCTAACCGTTCAGGTAGGAGATAAGGCTAAGGGCAAAATATGGCTATTCTTTTGCACACGCGATCATATCCATCCTCTGCATGGGACATTGAACTAGGTTTTTAGCACCGACTGATATAGGGGTAATCTCAAAAACTTGCTCCATCAGCGAGGGAGGTTGAAATGATTTCCCCTTTTCGGTCAAATGCAATAACGTCGAGGTGTACCATTGACCGAGGCTGGAGTGTAAATTGCACACAGCTAGAACGAACGATGAGAATTTCAATTTCGCGAGGAATTTGTAGCTTCTATGACCTTCAAAAAAAGTGCTAACGTCTAGCACTAATCGATTAGAAGCATGATACGTAACACCGACACGTATATTTCGTCCTCCATGAACTTGGCCGTTTACTTTCCGATAATACTATCTGTCGAAATTCGATGATCTGTTTGGCCTGTCCCGTTGTTGTTCTCTATGCAGGACAAATGTTCGTCGACAGCTTTTCTGATAGCGCGCGATGCTAGCTATATATAATTATTATAGACTTTCTATATTTTTCCCTCATCATTGGTTACGCGCTTGAACGGTTCACTCGTTGCTTTCGACCTGTAATGCTCAAAAATTCCGTTATCGCTTTAACCACCACTTCCTGCATCATGCAGTGATGTAGGAAAAAAAGAAATAATTACTTTATGTAATACGGTCTTTGGTTTGACCTTTTTTTGCCCTCACATCCCATGGCCCCTTCCATCGTTCGCCATAGGCATGTCATTGTCGTCATAGGCCTTCGTCGGTGGCGCTTTAACGGAGTTATATTTATTACTCTGTTTTCACACTCTGGGCTCGTGCAAGATGCAGCACAACCAAGCAAGAAAGAACAGACAAATCGTTCGAAATATCCGTAAACGGAAGATAAAGTTGTCTACTTGCATAATTTACTCGCTTACCGGTAAAAAGGCGAGCATTTGTTAATAAGATGTGTAAACATACTCCACTCAACACCCAATCAGCTTGAAACGATAATCGAAAGTAAATGTTATGCTGGTACAATAGGAGGTGTTGGAATGAACACCTTGCACAGTTAGATTCGATGTTCTTCTACTTGTTTTATATTAATTTGTTTTTCCCATGTCCCATATTGCAGTCTGAACCAATTCGTGTCGTCGTGACCGGAGCTGCTGGCCAGATCGCCTACTCGCTGCTGTACATGGTGGCCAAGGGAGATGTGTTCGGACCAAACCAACCGTTGATCCTGCATTTGTTGGACATTCCACCGATGATGGGCGTGCTGGAGGGAGTCGTTATGGAACTTGATGACTGTGCCCTGCCACTGCTCGTCAGCGTTGTTCCGACGGCCGACCCGGCCGTTGCATTCAAGGACGTTGATGCCGCCTTCCTAGTTGGCGCGATGCCTCGCAAGCAGGGCATGGAGCGAAAGGATCTTTTGTCGGCCAACGTTAAAATCTTCAAGGTTCAGGGCGAGGCACTTGACAAGCATGCCAAGAAGGTAGAGTTCCCTGCGTAAGAAGACACACTATCCTCGCGTACGAATGTTACGAACAAGTCCCTTTCTCTTCCTAGGATGTGAAAGTGCTGGTGGTTGGCAATCCGGCCAATACCAACGCGCTGGTCTGCTCACACTACGCACCATCGATTCCGAAGGAAAACTTCACGGCCATGACGCGCCTGGACCAGAACCGCGCTCAGGCTCAGATTGCCGGCAGGCTCGGCGTGGGCATCACGAAAGTGAAGAACGTTATCATTTGGGGCAACCATTCCGCTACTCAGGTCCCAGATGCGCGCAATGCCTCGGTTGAGGTCAATGGCGCAGTAAAGACGGTACCAGAGGCCGTCGCCGATGACGAGTTCTTGAAGCAACAGTTCCTTGAAACAGTGCAGAAGCGTGGAGCGGCCGTTATTGCTGCGCGCAAGATGTCTTCGGCGATGTCCGCTGCTAAGGCGGCAAGTGATCACATGCGCGACTGGTTTGCGGGAACTCGCGACGGCGAGTACGTGTCGATGGGCGTAATTTCGGACGGCAGTTACGGTGCGCCAAAGGACATCGTGTTTTCGTTCCCGGTTCAAATCAAGAACCGCCAGTGGAAGATCGTACAAGGTCTGTCGGTGGACGAGTTCACGCGCAGCAAACTCGATGTTACCGCCAAGGAACTACTGGAGGAGAAGGAAGAAGCCATGGCCGTGTGTGCCGCCGATTGACTAGTTAAACTGTAAAGCAGAATTTTGTACTAAACATCGACACCAAACAACCACAAAAAAGCACGCACGATCCCTAGAAGAAAAAATGGAAGTCAGTTTCGCACCGATTTGATTCCGTTTTGTTTATGTATGTTATCTGTTGGTTTCTTCAAAATTTTGTTTTACAGTTTATTTATAAAGATGTTATCATCGTCGAAGATACGTATTTTGCGAGTATCTTCGGTATTTTGATCTGCGGAAAACGCTTGATGGAGTTGCTTTTATCAATTGGCCTATACTGTAGCGTTAGAAGTAACAACTTGATAATGATGGAAATATATACAAGATATAACTCAATTCTCAGTAGACCAATTATTGATTGTAGCAGAATTAGTAAAAATGCAAGCCGGAAATTTAAGAATGCAATAAATTGTCCTAATAGAATACGCGCGCCTTTTTTCTCTTGAAATAAAAGATTTTTCGTAGTTCTATGACAAAGTTATAATTCAGAAACAATACCAACGAAATGCACTATTACGCAACGAGCCTAACTCCTAATTGTATATACATGCTATAAAATGCATGACAAAAGTATTTTCTGTTTTAGTTCTGTTTTGTTAAAGTAATGATAATTCAAGCCCATTACCTCTATTGCGTTTCAACCATAGTAAAAAAGGTTGAAAACTATCTAATACCTTCGAAGGAAAAGCGAAAACGAAATGAAATGAAGCAACGCAAGTTGTTTCTTCGTCGCACAGATTGAAAATGGCATTTTATCCTGAGCAGACAAAATGGTGAAACATTAGAGGATGTGCTTGTGCACTACAAAAAGTAGAGCTTCTTTTCGAGCATGTTGCTCGGGGACTGATGTAGGTACTGGCCCACTAGGAAGGAAAGCTTGTGCGCATACTGGCAGACGGCCGGTACACGCGTTGTACCGGACCAATTGTAGTACAGATGGCACTGCTTGTAGGACAACATTTGCAGATGGTCGATTTTGAGTCCGGATGTATCGTAAATTACATTGTAGGCCGTCGGTGAGACGGTGCCTTGTTTCACCGATTGCGAAACGAGGTAGAAATCGGTGCTGGAAAGAAAAAAAATTGCCATCATTATAGGGTGTCCGGAAGCTAGTTCGGACGATGAGATTGACGACGTTCTTACCGCTGAGGAAGTGTTACTACGTTATCCACTACAGTACCCGGGCGAGGATTCAGTCGGTGGTCGAAGAAACGAGTGTTGATGCGTTTGTTCACGATAAAGAAGGTGAGCAGTACCTCCTGCTCTACGCCAGCCGATTTGTAGATTTGGCCTAGTTTTTCTACCAACGAGCGAACCTCGTGGTCATAAATGTACTGCAGCTGACCATCGCTGACTCCGTCACGGTAGAAGATTATTCGCTTGGGTAACTCACCAAATTCTCGTCGATACTCGTTTAAAGCCTTCACGGTGTTTAGCGGCAGGTAGTTGGAAATTTCCTCCCCACTTGAATGGTGGCTAACGGTGGAGAAGAATTTGGGCGTCCCTCGATTGTCGTGATCGAGTGTTGCCACCATCGCCCCAAATGATTTGCTTTTATCCTTAGAATCGTGGCACACATCGAACCCGATTGTCATCAACCCATTGAGGGGAATCTTCACCTTCCATGGTACGCCACCTAGCTTGCAGTTCATCTGAATGACCACCTTCGTGGCCACAGACATGAGTGTGCGTACGTTGCCGCTCTTGGGCGTAATTGTTTTCTGGACCATGACCTGCGTCGGGATAGCACGTTCGACGCAGCATTTCTTCTTAATGGCGGTGTATCTGTCCGACTTGTTGTTCGATACCACACACATGATCATTTGCGGGTCCTTGTTGATGATGGCGTCCAACGTGCGCACGTACGTGGTTGGATTATCGTCGGGCATCGGCACCATCTCGCAGTTGCTGATTTCGAAACGCATTCCACGGGCGGCCGTGATCATGCAGTTCAAAAAGTCACCCGCTTCACGCTGCCAACGGGCGGGAACAACTAAGTACCAGCGGCTTAGTCGGACCGTCGCGAACATAGGATTATCGCGGAAGTGAGCAGTCCAATCGGCATTCTCACCCGCTTGTACACCGCTGTTCAAATTGGTCAGATGATACATGTCAGCCGATTTTAAACTATGAGTACGCAACATAACAGGAATACATACTTGGAGGTAGTTGAGAAAAATATCATCTCTTGCGGAAGCAAACGGCCAGGTAAGTCCACTAGCCGGCGATCGAGCTCCATCTGCCACACTTTAAACACTTCCTGGCTTTCGGGAGATGTTTGTAGGCGTCGGTTAAACGTTTCCAGGCGTTCGATGCGTCGGTCAGGATTCAAACGGGTATGGTCTGCCATTGCCCGCATCATTCTGCAACGAAAAGAGAACTAGAGTTAAGCATCGCGTCTCAATAGCGACCGAATCGCATCGAATATTACTTGAAATCAGAACGCATCGAATCCGTCAGTCCGGTCATTTGACACAACTCTGGTACTAGTGCCATCAGCTCGCTATCCCCTGACCGGGTGTCCTTCTTCTTTGCTCTCGACAGCAGCATTGGCTGATAGGCATCACGGATGCGTAGGTTGTACTTGTTTTTATAGTACTCCAGGAACGATATCTTGCCATTCTTCGTCTCGAACGTACTCTCTGGGGTGGTATCGAATGTAACGTCGTGGATGGTGTACGTTTTGTTGTTGTACCCTGTCAGCACGACACATCCGAGTACAGCTCGACGGAAAGCTTCCTTAAAGTTTCGGTCGTGCCGTTGACACTCGCGAAGGATATCATAGCACGTCTGCATGCGCATCGTTTTGTGGGCTATTTCGCAGCACACTAACACATCGGCTTCGTGTTGCCGGATGCTCGTAATGTAGCCGGGCCACAACTCAATATGATATTCTCGGATCGGGATTTTGGCTGCGGCGTCGTACAAGTTACGACCCACTAACTGCAGATTAAGACCATTCATTGCTCGTCGTAGGATGAGATTCAGCACCTGTATGCCGGTTTCGTCCGTCATGTCGACTACTGTGATGCGTTGAATGTGCAGCTCGTACTTGTCCCCGGTACGGTCGTGTTCCGAGTGCAACACCAACTCGTCGTTCGACAGTCTGCAAGCGGTGAACAACTGAACGCCGTCGAAAACGAACCCTCCGAGGAGTCTTTTGTGCTCGTTAACGAGTGATTGCATCAAACGCGGACTAGCACACGGTGGTACAAATTCCACATGGTATTGATACAGAGTCCACTCTCGTCGTTTCAACAGTTTAAAATAATTCGACTGCAGAGTCAACGGCTGACCGGTCGTGCCATGCTTCGATGGCGCATCGGGTCCACGCGTACGTAACGTGTCAGCGAGAGGACGCCGGCTGCGTCCACCAGGTCGATTATTCAGAC
Organism: Anopheles nili; assembly: GCF_943737925.1. Lineage (NCBI taxonomy): Eukaryota > Metazoa > Arthropoda > Insecta > Diptera > Culicidae > Anopheles > Anopheles nili. Next base: position 1,536,786 of record NC_071292.1, read on the forward strand.
GGCCCAACCCACTGCTTCCGGGCTGCGGTTGCTGTTGCTGTTCGTGCACATTTGTGCTGAACGCTGCTGTTCCCACTCCAGAGGACGTGCTCGGCACATGATGTCCATCACTCGGGCCGGAAGTTTGATGGGACCATCCGGGTCTCCGCTGTAAAATCAGAAAAGAAGATCGTTATTCTCCTTTTCAACGACAGCTAATTCCGATTACCTACCTCTTGGGTCTGATAGGAAGCACCATGTGATGGGAAACCAGCTCGTATAGGCGGAGGTGGACCACCCCGACCATCGTATGGCGAATGCGGGGAGTTCGAGCCCAATGCCCCGCGTATTCGATCTCTGCCTTGTAAGTCTCTCCTATCCGCCATCTACAGTTCTCATGCGCTTACCGAAGCTCTAAATTGTTAACGTAGACAGAATAACGCACTGGTTTTATGTCTAGAGTTCTATTTGAGCTGACACGCAGTTTTGAAGAACTGTTTTCGCGCGAATTACACAAAAGAAATGTGCCTCCGTCGGTGGTACAAAACAAACTAGCCGTAGCAAATTGTATGGTCTTACCACTTTACCAAGTAATGGATTTTTGTTATATACTTGCGTACTTTTGTACTTTTAATCTCTACTTTGAGTTCTTATTAAAAGCGCAAGCACGCCGCAACTTGTTAGCTAAGCAAAAGCGTCCAATTCAAGATCTTCTTCCTTTTCTTTTTTTGTGACGGCAAAATACCGGATTCCAGTTCATGCGGCATGAGCCCGAATTGAGCTCTACTGCAGATTACTGGATGAATACTCTTTCTCTATTTCTTTGCGCTTACGTGTACCATGGAACAGGATACTATTCTTTACGTAAATCTTAGCTTAATTTTAACTTTTACAACGTGCAAGCGCTTCAAAAACCAGCCATGTTTTGACAATTAAAAAGAGTTGTTTTATTTTGACAGTAACCAATATATTTTCGCTATGTTTATATTATATAGCTGATTGCATTCAAGTTGGCAGCTAAAACGACCCATCGTAGATCTAGGAGCAGCCCTGATTAAAGAAGCTCACAAATATGCAACTTCAACGAATATGTTCTTCGTACAGCATCCACATTTAAATATCTTTACGTTTTAGGAATGCTCTTTTCTTTAAATAGAAATCCAGATCAAATTGGCAAGGTACCAGTATTTCAAATCAACTGGGTAGAAACACGAAATAGAAGAACATGTTAAACACGTCAACCCATCCTTTCAAGTGACTTACTTAAATATTTATAACAAATCATACATGATGCGAAAAAGTAAGCAACAGTTTTGCATATAAATCTCGTCGTTTGTCCAACAATTTGTTCTTTTTAATTTCAACTCAACTATTGTTCGGTTATTCTTACAGAAAATAGCTTCAAAAGAATCGCAAAAAAAGAAATGTACGTTAATTTAAAGTAATATCGTAGGATGATATGTCGTTCATAAATTTTGCTAGACATTTAAGAATAAAGTTGAAAAGATATGCTTCAAGTCTAAAAAACAAAATAATAGCCCAAAACCACACACTTCGGAGACGAATAAAACTAACACGTTAGATTAGTTTTCATAGACCACCATTCACTTTGTTTTCTGCTTCATTCCGTTTGCTTACAATGTTACAATTTATTCCTCGTCCTGTACCACTGTGGTCTTCTCGGAAACGTACAATCCGTCCAAGAACTTACGGATATCCTTATTGTGGACAGTCGTGGACTGCTGAATAAGAGCGGCAGACAACGAAACCGCTTCGATGTCATTGCCTTCAAGGACCAGCTCATCCTTTTGTTTGGCGGAATTCACAACGGTCACTCCAGGCTGCATCTTCACGCGACGAATGTGCTTTTCGCCCAAGAAATTGCGGATTTCCACCAACGAGTTGTTCTCACTGATCACGCAATTGATGGGGAAATGAGCATGTACAGCACGCATCTTGTACTGGAATCCCTTAGTGACACCTGGAATTAACATAGTAAGCACACAATCACTATTCATGTTCCAATATCGATGGCAATATGTTTAGCACTTATGCTTGTAGCTCTAGCACATCCTTACCCTTAATCAAGTTCTCAATGTGCGAGCACACAGTGCGAACAGCGGCCAGTTCTTTCTTGGAACCAAACCATTTCTCCACCGTCACCTTCTTGCGATGCACCTTGAAGATATCGATCGGCAAGTGGCGGAAATTCTTCACGAGCTTTCCGCGAGGTCCGTGTACGGTCACAACACGGGCTTTTACCTTGATGGATACACCCTTCGGGATGGTCACCGATTGGTTAGAGTTGATCGTTCTCATGGTAAGCTAATCTGAAAACAAACAAAACAAAACAATTACAAGAATGATAAGCAAATAGTCACAACCCTATCAAGCTGCTGAGTAGTTTCATTATCCAACATCAACATTAATGCTATGGACCAGGGAGGTAAATTAGATCTTCATGTATCACTCCCCGGTCGCTTAGATCTGACAGCTATGCCTTGTAACTAAATCGTTTCGTTAGGTGTAAACGATTTGCATTCAGCTACGAATGCCGTTCACAACACACGCAGGTTCTTGTTTAACAATTCCACATTGTTCATCAACGGATAAGGATTCTCTTAAGCTTCAAATAACGTTCGTGTTTACCTATTTACACGAAATTATTGGAAAAGAAACAACCGATACGGCAATAACACTACTTACACGTTAGAGAATCAAACCGGAAAAGAACATGACGTTTGCTTGCGGCTATTACCGTGCGTTTCATGGATGTCATACGGTACGTCAATTCAACGCGTTTTGTTGACATCAGGAGCCAACAACTATGCGTTTCTAGAATCGCATATTGATTTGAATGCAACGCAAGATAATTTCAATGAAATCACAGAATTGCTCACATAATGTGCAATTTAATAATGATTCTTGTAAAATATGTAATTCATTAAATTAACATCGCATAAAATAGCTTTTTATCTTGATTGAATCTTTCTGTTTGCATTACTTCGTAAGGTTTGCCTTTCGCGAATGTGGATATGCAAAACGTGAGCATATATCAATATGAAACAAACATATATCACATGAATATTAAATCTATAAAAGGAGAATCTATATGTTTCCCAGAAATATATATTATACTTCGAAACAACGAATATTTTTCGTTAGCGTGTAGTTTTGACACTGGCTGTGACATTTGTTTTAACGTTCTTTTAGGAGAACACTTATGCACATAAAAACAGCAGTAAAATATATTTTTTTCTTTTTCTAGCTTCTTACTAATAATTTATCACAAGCCTCAAAAATTGATTACAGCATGAATTTGGTATTATCTTGATTGGAAAATTATTGAGTTTAAAGTTTCTCCTAGTGATGTAAGCAACAGCTGTGCACTGATTTATAGTAACACTTTGAATTGCCAAGGATGTTTTATAGCAGCAAAACCATTTTCATGACCGTGGCTGTTGGAACCCAGGTGTTGTAAGTGTGTATGTGAAGTGAAATGGAAGTGTTGTTCTCCGACGCGAGCGGTAATAACTTGTTATTTTTTTCAAGTAAAAGTGGTTTGTAATCACTTTCTGAATTCTGGATTTCAACTGAAAACGAAAATACATGAAGAATCTCCCACAAAAGGATGTGCATATGAATAGGCAGATGTGTAAACCACGTGTTTTTCATTGAAGGATATATAGTACTTAGTAGAGTGAAGCTAAAGAATAAGAAGATTTTAAATTTGTGTAATCATAATAATTTACCTGCGGAGCCAATTCGGTTGTTTAATTTTGCATCATAGCTGCAGCTCTTACCAAGATAGCATCATTTTAGAATCTATATAACGACTTTTTGCACATCCTACAACATGAGTAATACGGAGAGCGGCTCAAGCAAAAATGCATACTCAGATGAAAATCAGGATGAGTTGATTATAAAACAACAGCGTGAAATCGAACAAGAAGTGAGTAATGCACGGCAACTAGAAAACAAAGGTGCAAAATGCAAATTATAAACTCTTTTCAGATTGCTCATTCCAACCCGCTAGTCAGTGAGTTTCAGCCGATTTCTAGCCTCAACCAGGAGTACTTGGACGATCCTATCTACATATCAAAGATTAAAGATCTCTCATCCAAGTATAGAGCAATCCGTCGTAGTCGCCCAGATGGAAACTGTTTCTTCCGGGCATTTGCTTATGCCTATCTAGAATATTTGGTGCTGAATAAGGAGGAATTCCAAAAATTCTACGAATATGCTTCTAAGTCGCGAGAGCGATTAACTGAAGCCGGCTTTCCTCCGTTTACTATCGAAGATTTTTACGAAACATTTATGGAGGTAATTAATAAGGTGAAACCAGACGGTGACGACACGGCTAGCGCGCTCAGTGAGCTACACAGGCTGTTCAATGAACAGGGCTACTCGGATTACGTTGTTGTGTACCTGCGACTGATAACCTCGAGCCATCTGCAGGAAAAGGCTGATTTTTATCAGAACTTCATCGACGGCAACATCAGCATTGTCGAGTTTTGCCATCAAGAGGTAGAACCCATGTATAAAGAATCGGATCATATCCACATTATAGCGATTTGCTCGGCATTAGACGCCGGCGTACGCGTTGAATACATGGACAGAGGTGACGGAGATCAAGTAATTGCTCACGACTTTCCGGACGGATTCAAACCAAATGTTTATCTCTTGTACCGTCCTGGTCATTACGACATTTTGTACCCCAATCAAGTGTGAATTTGGCTGTTTTCGCAACGCAAAAATATAGGCATTTCACTTTGTCTATATCCCTTGCATCCTGGGAAAGGGCCAGTTAATAACGTTTACACTTGCGCATACCAACAATACCAACGAATGTCTACTATGTAATACTGTCTTTGTTTTTCACGTCCTTCGATAATTCGGTACTTCAATACTAGCATGCTACCCAATATAAAAATAAAGAATGAATCGTAATAAAGAAGTCGATCGACATCTTAAAATAACTAATGTCCAGAATGGTTTTTTCAATGTGTAAAATAGGACAGATCTAAGGACGAGCCGATGAAATGTATTTTATAAGGTGTGGTATGTCCGAATAGAGATGCAGTGATGGGTTTAAGTTTTCCTCTAAGAACGCCTGCATTATGGTTTAGTTAGTTTGGAATAATTGAAAGAAATTTTGGCCATTTATCGTCAGATGGTGCCACGTGGTCAGATGATGCCACGTGCTTAATTAGCCTCGATTATTGAAACTCCTGGGCCCAATTTTAGAAGACCAGGTAAAATGTAATCAAAACGATACTGGAAGCCCGTGAAATCCTTTTGGACGTCCACATGGTATGCGTAATACGGTCGTCAGACGTACTTGTTCTTCCTAATAGCACTAAGTAACTATAAGGTCAGAGAAGTAAGATGTATTTTATTGTATATAATTGAGCATTTAAGCTTCAATTTCGCCGAGATATAATGTTTTGTCACTTGAACCAGACACGATGATTGGTTCCGTAGGATGAAAATCGATATCATTTACACTTCCATTGTGACCCGGTAGTTTGTACAAGATACGCCTCGAGGTTGTGTCCCACACGTACACGAATCTGTCTGCTGAACCAGCGCTGATTTTTAATCCATCCGGAGACCAAGCGCATCTAAGCAAATTTTTCTCAAAATTATGCTGATGTCCGGTAAATACCTTCACGCAACGTTCTCCGGCTACGTAAGGGCGAATATCCCAAATTCGTAACGTATTGTCCATTGAATTGCTGAGAACGTACGAACCGTCTGGAGAGAGTGACAATCCGGTCACAGTATCTGTGTGACCACGCAGACGATAAACAATCTCTTTCTTGCGTATGTCCCAAACCTTGATCTCGTTATCGATACCACCTGAAACAACTTGTTCGGCTGTATCGTTGAAGCACACCGCAGTCACTTGATAGTTGTTATCAAGCGTACTCACGACGTGTCTTTTTCGGGCGTCCCAAATTTTGATCGAACAATCATCAGAACCCGAAACGATTAGTGTAGGTCCACGACGTGCACCACTGCAGCTGTTTACAAAATGTGCATGACCCTTCAACTTGCGTATACGAGTACATGTTGGTACATCCCAAACGCCAATAACTTTGTCCGTAGCACAACTGTAGATGTTGGAACCATCTGGCGAGAAATGTGCTTCCATCACAGCTCCTGAATGGCCACTCAACACGCCAACGTTTTCACACTCATCGTAAACCTTCCAGAGAACTAAAATTTCATATTTAATTTGTACAAGAATCTCAAACTGTCAATACTTTAAAACTTACATATTTGACGGTCAAATCCGGTGGATAGCAGGTGTTCTCCTTCGGGATGAAATTCTGTAGAAAATATCTCACCACCATGTCCTTCCAATAGCATAATGGGACCCAGTAAGCCGGATGTACGTTCTACATTCTGAAACGATAAATTTTAGATTTATACATTTGCAGAAAACAAAGCAGCTCCGAGAGTGGTGTTTCTGTTTCTATTCATACCCGCTCAAGAAGTTGCTTGTCTTTGGCTGTGTAGGACACGATATCTGTGCGAGATTTTTTCGCATTTGATGCAGGAACTAACGCGTCGGATGGCCGCTTAATGGCAGTGGAATTCATTTTTACGTTTTAATGTTTGAAACAAATAACACCGCACCGTAGTTTGATCACTTGCTAGCAATTCGGCGTCCTCAGTTTGTTGTGACAATTCAATCTGTCATTCTTTGTGCTGACATTTGTTCTTCCGCACGCGTTTGGTGGTGTACAGAGTTGCAGTGCAGAAAATTCGGATAATTTTCATTGATAATTTCAAAGTAACCATTGAATTTAACAAGAAATAGAAAATTAACAATCCAACGATGGTTGTAAAGCCAAATATGGTCGCCAGAAAGCCGCAAGGACAGGCTTATAAGGATAAAAGCAAACCGGCTGACATCCGATTGAGCAACATCAATGCTGCCAAAGGTGGGTGTAAAATAGATCGAAAAAAAAGGAATATAAATCGAATGAAAAGTACCACTAATCTCACATGGCAAATAATCTGAAGAATTTGGTATAGAATAGAATAATATGAAGTTGACTAATTCAAATTTTTGTTCTGCAATTTGTCGTGTTCAACTATCAACTATTTGTACGCCATATTTTCTATCATTCGTGATTGCAAAAGTACTATGAAACATATAAGTAAAGTGAAAATAAACACATTTTTAATATTATTTTATCACTTTCAATATAAAATTCAGCTTATATGAGGTATAGCATTTGTTTGAACTGAAAAATTAGAAGATAATAGCGGTATTTTCAATACATAACCTCAATGTGTAAATGAGTCATATGATCTATACGCTATGGTGTCTGGAACATTTCTAAATACAATTAATTCTCTCATATTGCTTTATAGCCGTTTCCGATGCTATTCGTACAAGCTTGGGTCCACGTGGTATGGACAAAATTGTAAGTATTATCAGTAAGCATGATTTCAAATAATGATTTGCCTTACCTACTTATTTTATTGTTTAATATAAAGATTCAAGCTTCGAATGGTGAAGTAACTATTACAAACGATGGAGCAACGATTTTGAAACAGATGAATGTTATTCATCCTGCGGCTAAAATGTTAGTAGAACTGTCCCGGGCTCAAGATGTTGAAGCCGGAGATGGCACAACATCCGTTGTGGTCGTCGCGGGATCCTTGTTAGAGGCAGTAGAAAAGTTGCTGCAGATGGGCATCCATCCGACTGCTATATCGGAAGCCTTCCAACGTTGTTCAGCCAAGGCTGTGGAAGTGTTGACGGAAATGTCCCGCCCAGTAGAATTGGATGACCGTGAGTCGCTGATCAAGAGCGCTTCTACGTCTTTGAATTCGAAAGTCGTGTCCCAGCACAGCAGCATGTTGGCCCCGATTGCGGTGGATGCCGTGCTAAAAGTGACGGAATCAGTTTCTCAGACATCGGTGGATTTGAAAAACGTGAAAATCATTCGCAGCCTCGGCGGAACCATCGAGGATACTGAGCTAATCGAAGGACTTGTTTTTACGCAGCGCTCTTCAGGTGTTAATGGACCAAAACGCCTGGAAAAAGCTAAAATTGGTTTGATCCAGTTTTGCATATCCGCTCCCAAGACCGATGTATGCTGAAAAAAGTAGAAGATGGGTGTTTTAAAATGCTAATACCTTTCGTTTTACAGATGGACCATAGCGTGATTGTTTCCGATTATGCAGCAATGGATCGCGTTCTAAAAGAGGAACGTGCATACATTTTGAACATCGTAAAGCAGATCAAGAAATCTGGCTGTAACGTGCTGTTGGTACAGAAGTCTATTCTACGCGATGCCGTCTCAGACCTTGCCCAACATTTCCTGGATAAAATCAAGGTGATGGTTGTAAAAGATATCGAACGAGAAGATATTGAATTTGTTTGCAAAACGCTTCGTTGCCGTCCGATTGCCTCGCTTGATCACTTCGTCGCGGAAAACTTGGTAAATGCAGATTTGGTAGAGGAGGTGGCTAGTGGATCGACGAAATTCGTAAAAGTCACTGGCATTCAGAACATGGGCCAGACGGTATCGATTGTTGTGCGTGGATCAAACAAACTCGTACTGGAGGAAGCTGACCGATCGCTTCACGACGCATTGTGCGTTGTCCGTTGTTTGGTAAAGAAACGTGCTCTGATTGCCGGTGGTGGCGCCCCCGAGATAGAGATGGCGATGCAACTGGCGGCTTATGCTCAAACTCTGCAGGGAGTCGACGCATATTGTTTCCGGGCATTTGCTAACGCCTTGGAAGTGATTCCGTCAACTTTGGCTGAGAATGCTGGCCTTAATCCGATTGCAACTGTGACTGAGCTGCGCAATCGCCACGCTCAGGGTGAAAAAAATGCTGGAATCAATGTGCGCAAGGGTGCTATAACTGATATCTTGGCGGAGAATGTTGTTCAACCGCTGCTGGTGTCCACCTCCTCCATTACGCTCGCGTCTGAGACGGTGCGTTCTATTTTGAAGATAGATGATATTGTCAACACTATGCAGTAAGAAAGGTTTGTCAGAGCATAGACCGACTAACCGACTTATAACTTACGAAACCGCAATTATGTACTATCCATTGCGATCGGCTTAACTCGCCTAGCACGTATTCTAATTCATCTTACTTTCACATGCACTATCGGCGTTGATAAACGTCCTGCACAATAATTTGCTGAAAGAATCTGTTCGGATTCATTGAAAACGCGAAAACATTGCTCATTCGTTTGTATGTTCACATCTGTCTATTTTCTTAATAAACAAAACATAAGTAACGATAATAGATCATTTCTTCGACATGGGTTCGAATGCGTCTGGCATTCTTTCGATGACGAACCGATTGAGCGCAACGTTCATTATTGGAACACCAGGTATTTTACGAATGCGACGCTTTAAATCCTTATCATTAGTGGCCACAATGTAGCACTTGTGTTGAGTGACACGCTGTACAAGACAATCATCGGCATATGTACCCCGATGCATACAGTGGAGTCGCTCAAATCGAGGATCCTTTATTATTCTGAGAGCCAGTTTGTACTTTTGGCCTAATTTTTCCAATTCTGCCACCACGCAATCCGTGATGTATGGGATACATTTTGCATACAAACAGTCCATCATGGTTTTAATAATGTCCAGTTTGTTTTTAATGCTGAAATTGACAAAATTCGTATCGACTAGTATATGGTAAGGAGGACCCAGCTGTGTATTGTATTGGAAGAACATCGCCGAACTTCCCTGTGGCCTTTCCATAATTTTCGGTGCATCGTCATGCTTTTTCTTGGGTTTTGCTTTGGACTGGTCTGCGGGTTTCAATCGGCTGTCTGTGGATTTAATCATGCGGCGCAACAAACTCGATCGTTGCTGTTGTAATCTTTTCAATTGATTTTTGTTGCCCTATCGTTGAAGAAGTACGTATGAAAGAAGAGTAAATTTATTTTAATTACTCAGTAATAATTCAAAACAAACTATTTCAAGAAAACGGTTAAATAAAAACAAACTTTACCATGTTCCACTCTGTGTAATCAAGGAGCACTTTATATGTAAAAACGTGTCCTGTGGTAGAATAGAATCTTCAGCTTTAATTTGTACCTTGCCACACTGATATTATTATTCCTTTTTTGACTTCTGCCTAAATCCTAATGATTATTTTCCGTACTTCAATGTTCTATTCAGCTACAACGTGCAACCACTTCGATGAATGTTTTGACGACCAAACCAGTGGCAATCTCTACTTGACAGTAATGTACGTATTTATTTTGTTGTGTTTAATTCTGCAAACAACTTGGTTGATATATTAGTTTTACAATGTAATATTGCCCATGTGTTTTCAAATAAAGTAAAAGGAAGATAAAAAATCTGATTGATACAAATTTACCATTTTTTAATTTCAATAAACAATAATAAGAGTTTAGTTGCTGATTTGTATTAACCTTGGTACAGCAGATTTGGGACAAATGTCACTGCTGTTAAATGGGCAAAGTGGAAAACGAAAACAAAAAAACAAAGGGCAAGTGGTTTAAAAAAATAATAAATACACCCTTACACTCGCTAGCGTAAATTCTTTTATCACTGCAGTCCGACTCTCCTCTTACCGTGCAAACGCGATTAATCATCATTCCCGTAGGTGTTATATCGTCTGTTGAGTTTGCTGCAAACATTGTCTGGAATACATAGCAAGTTCAAACTAGTTGAGAGAACAAGTTTTTTTTTGCAGTTCTGGGCGCGGCAAGCAAGTGGAAATTGCAGAAGTATAACAATAATTTAAATATCAAGAATAGAGCAGTAAGCGACTATGGAAGATATGAAAGAGCAGTTCCCTACGTACAATTCTGTATTGCGCCAATCGAATGGACAGCAAAGACCGTATCACAGTACCGGTTTGCCCGATTGTCCTCCGCACGGAGCAGGTATACCAGGCATGGTAATGATTGGCAGGAAAAGTGGTCCCGCTGTTCCACCGAAACCACGCAAAAATAGTCAGCAACAAGTTCCACCTCAAGTTCCGAAGAGCTCTAACGTGAAACAGTACTGTGAACCATCGTTCTCCACCGTGCTTGAAGGTCAAGCAGGCAGCCTTGACGAACATGCATATACAAACGTTACTAACGAGGCAAATGGTGTCACCGGTCGCGTTGTGAAACTAGGGGCACGTAAGGTCACGCTTGATGATGCCCTTGAGCTGCAGCACGTAAAAGAAGCGCTGGAACATCATAAGCGCACTCTGGAAGCAAATCGTTCAAAGTCACTCCAGGACGGTTCGGAACATGCTGGAACAATGTACGAAAACACACAACCCAAAGCATACGCCAGTGGATACGGCTCAGATGCAACTTATTCCAATCTACCCGGAGCAGCTCATGGAATCGCAGCGGCAAAAAATAACGAAGGACTGATCTACAGCAACATAATGCACAACGCCAACCCATCGAAACCGTTTCCTCAGCGGCAAATATCGGAGGAACTGCCACCACCACCTCCGCAGGATTTGTCTTTACAGCTGACACTCAATACGCTAACTTTGGAGGAGAACGACGACGAGTTTCCACCCCCTCCAAGTCCTGTTAGTTCGTCGTATAGCGAACTGCGGCGAGCAACGGATCATCCCCACATGGGCCGGCAGCCCCAACCAACATACACGTTGGTGGGTCCCGGTGCAGCCGGAGTTGGCGCACCAGGTGGCCAAACGTACAGCAACGTGGCGCCGGGCAGTCAGATCTACGCGAATAATATGCAATTTGCTCAGTCGCTGTATGGCACCTATGGCATGAGTTCGCAGGGATCGACCACGTATGAGTCGATTTACGAACCGATCAATCCACGGCCACCAAGTCAGATGTCTGGCCGCTCGAACTACTCCCTTTACGCACCGTATGTAAACTCACATGGAATCAACAGTCCCAACGAAAGTATCATAACTAGCGCGTCGCAGCAACAGCACCGCCATGGCCCATCTGCCATGTCAAAGGGGGCGGAAGTGGACACGCTGACAGACCTGCTCGTGCAATCGATTCAGGACACGGACTCGTTCGGAACATGCGTCAAGTGCGGAGAACGTGTCGTTGGAGAAAAAACGGGATGCACAGCCATGGACAAGATCTATCACATTGCATGCTTCACGTGCCATCAATGTCAGATAAATTTGCAAGGCAAACCGTTCTACGGGCTGGATGGGAAACCGTACTGTAAGGAAGACTATTTAAACACGCTCGAGAAATGCTCCGTCTGCTTGAAGCCCATCCTCGAGCGCATCTTGCGCGCTACTGGAAAACCATATCACCCGCAATGCTTCACATGCATCGTATGCGGAAAGTCCTTAGACGGTATTCCCTTCACGGTAGATGCTACGAATCAGATTCATTGCATCGACGATTTCCACAAAAAGTTTGCCCCACGGTGCTGCGTATGTAAGATGCCCATCATGCCCGGACCGGGCGAGGACGAGACCGTCCGCGTGGTGGCACTTGATCGCAGCTTCCACATCAACTGCTACAAATGTGAGGATTGCGGACTGGTGCTCTCTTCGGAAGCGGAAGGACGTGGGTGTTACCCGTTGGACGAACATATACTGTGCAAAAGCTGCAACGCTAAACGTGTGCAGACTCTCACGAGCCATATGACGACAGAGCTATAAACAGATTTCGCTTTCTCTAGTGCGGCTTCACGCAAAATCGGAAGAACTACGTGTTGAATATCCTTGTACTTAAGGCACTCCAGCGGCGCGGAATGTTGCGAACATGCGGCTATGCTAGCGTTGGATGGATGTTCCACAAAAAAGTGTTAGTCAAATTTAGGCACTCGAACAAACCGTGACGAACGTATTGAACGAAGTTAGCAAGTAGCATAGCACAACGTATTACATAATTCCGTCTTTGATCCTTCTACATTCCATTTTATATGCATTTCGCTGTTTAATGAAATACGTATAACTTTTACAGGACTCCATAGTTACTTGACATCGCTGTTGATGTTGTGTTAGAACTGCGTTTATGGGAACTGACTTAGAAATATATTGGTAATTCGCAAGAAGAAAGATATGCGTGATCAGTAGTTGTAGATCCCGATCATTATCGCTCAGCTGTACTAGTATTAATTAAATTGTCATTCCATAGCTGAAATTAACTGGTAGGGAAAAAATACGTACGCCTAAATTATGCAGAATAACAGTCACTGCCGTTTTACTGCTTCGATAGTACTATTTTCAGATAGCGAAACATTTTAACATTGATAAATAGGGAAGATGTTGAAGTAGGTGCCGTTCAATGCCAGGATAAACACATAATGTAAATTTGCCGTATGTGGTGTCAATGCTTTTGCTGTTCTAAGAATAAACAACATAATAAGAAAGTGATACTTGTTGCAATTTTGTGTGTTACTCATGAACGAACCTGTACGAAGTATTTACTTATGATATCATTTGTCAACTTATCGAAGCAGTTTTGTAGGTAAGCTGAACTAAGGTGAGTAATATCCGTGTTGTATATTTTGAATCATGCGTTCAAGTTACAAATCATGAGCGAGTCATGCGGTCTAAGCGGCTGGTAGTTCTTTCTGCCATGATTCAGCCCCAGAGTATTTATTCTATCCTATAAAGCAAAGCTATGAATCTACTCTAGTATTAGCAGCTACTTGTTTTAAAATATTCCTAATGTACAATTCGCATCATTGCATACCCATATTTAAATTCTGAAAATTTCTTCTCTTATTGCATTGGGAACAGCATGATCATTTTAATCACAAAAATAATACTTTTCTTACTGTAGTAGTTTTTCGGTTGTAACTCAAAAACTAATATTTCTTTTTCCCGTTCTATATTTTTATGTGCAAAAATGCAGGATCGTTTATGTATATAATTCAACAAAATGTAGCATTCGTCCCTTTCCGAATGGTAGAAAAACAAATACAAATCAGTTTGCTCTTTTACCCTGCAGCGATGGCAGCATTCTGCTCGGTAGGGTGTATGCTAAACTTTCCAATCCTTTTACATACACCAAAGGGGTTAGCGCACGCCAACCCTTCGGAGTAGGGTGGTGTTTTTTTAGATTTTGACCGTTTGCAATCGTCAGTGTACATAAAGCGAGGGGTGGAACAAGAATCCTTTCGAGGTTGAAGGAGGGATCTCCGGACAAGGGATGGTAGTGCTGTAGGTTTTTTAACAATCGCCTATCCGGAAAGAAGGGGTTAGGCCGTTCTGTCGCGCAAACGATTGATTTAGTCTTGTTCGAATCGAGGAAGCGATTACAGATCCAGGATCCAGAGGCATAGGAGCTCTATGCGATAACCAACAATCGAGTGTGGTGAGTCCAGTTTGCCTGCAATGCATGTGAGCCTTGAGCGAATGCGCATGTTTCCGTTGGGCATTTTTCATTTTTTTAAGTATGCAAAACAGGTTGGCTTTACAAAATGGCTCGAAAGGCATTGGTGGTCGCCATTCGATGGTGGCATTTCAGTTTCGCATATCTCGATGAAAAGAACAGAAACCAGAAACACAGTAATAGACCGAATTTGGCATTTGAAAACGAGATTGCCTTGGTTCCATCGTTTGTGTAGCTGGGTGAGCAATGGGATTCACTGTGAGGAATTTAATTAAGTTTACATCATTCAAAAGGCTCCTCGGAAGGCTCCTTGCATTATTCGTGGGCATCAAAAGCACAGGAATTCGCTTCGATGCGAGACGGATTGGATTAGCACTTGAGATTGAAATTAAATTTGAAATCAAGCAGAAGTACGTAAAAAAAGATCGCCCTCTTGACATTCAGCCTGTGCTGTAGGCGATTGGGAGTTTCATCATTCGTGTGTTAACGGCCAACGAGCCAATCGGCATGGTATCAGTTGTGAATTACTAAGAATGTGCACAAAACAAAGTGATCGAGCGATGGCCTGCATGGAACCATGATACACAGTCCTCCGGAACACTTGAACATCGACCCAACCGTTAAACCATGAAAATCGTGGACTATACACGGAAAAAGGATCCAGCACCGTGGGCGTCTAATGGTGGGGGTGGAAATCTTTGAGTCCAAGGGGCAGGAGTAAAAATGTCGAGATTTCGCACAGCCAAACGTCGCAACGACCAGAGGACATGGCTGGAGTTTCCGTAATTAGGAAATTAGAAATGGGATCCTGCCAAAACGGTCGTGTTTTCCTTGCCCACGATCCTGATTCGGTGTGCATGTTGCGTACTTTAGAACGCCGGTCAGAGAGATAAACTTTGCACGGGTGGATTTGAAGAGGGCAAAACGAGCCCGGTAATTGGAGGAAAAAATCGACGGTCCTCGTTTGGAGGACCTCAATACGGAGGAAATCGCGTACGTCCGACCGAAACTGGCAGGAAATGGACCGGGATAGCTGATGAAGGATGGTTCTTGAAATGGAATTTCTAATAAGAAAGGAAATGTGAAAGAAAATCCATGTTAGTTAAATTTATTTAGCTGCCGCTCCATTCGTTTGTGCTTAGTTTTCCAACATGCGAACGAAGCAAATGGAAAAATCCCCTACGCCAAGGGACACGTGTGTGTGTGTTAGTGAAAGTGGAAAGAGGAGAGTGAGGACGTCTTCGTCCTGGGGTTCGGTGCTTCGATACCTGTTAAAAGTTGAATTTGAAATCGGACATTCGATTGATGAAGGCCAGGGGCAGCGCCGGTAAGGTTTCGGCCCTCGAGCGGCCTGATTGGTGGACGACAAATGAAAATTCCCCACAAACTGGACAGAGGAATTTTCATCTGCCTTTTTTCCTTCCCAAGTGGCCATCGGCCTGGAATGAAGTTACGTCCTTTTACCGTTAATGAAAAAGTGATTGGGGTTGGATTAATTTAGACCAGGTCCGGATGGATACGGTGTGTGGAAGTGACTTTTTGGGCGTTCTGGCTGATTTATTATTAGTGTTTTTTTTCCTCGCTGGAACTTTTGAGAGAAAAACGTAGAAATCGAGCTAAATAGTGTGGGATGTTTGAGCTTTAAAGACATGTTCTGCTTTCTACTCCGGAGGATAATTGCAATACGACGGCAGAGCTGTTGATGCGCAATCTAATTTCAGCTCCTGAATGTCTGCAATTGTGTAAATAAGATCAGAAATTCTTAAAATCCACCCCAAATCCATCCCAGTCGTTCCCGGAAAACGGGGCCTGGAAGATGTAGAAAACGAAAAATGGATCGTTTCCTTTCTCCCCTGGGACGCAAGCGGAGGAAAAACAGGATTTATTATCATAAACCGCCAGGGGTCAACCGCAGAATTGAACTCGAACCGTCCCCTTCGGCCACGAAGTATCCTGTGCGGCTCTAGTCAACTGGAAACTTGAAAATTTTCTTCCAGTCTACGACGAATGCTGCCATTTTTCGACAGCATGTCACAGGGATTGGTCGCAGGAGGGCTCGGTCTTTCGAACCCGGGCTCCGCGGCTCGTCTCTTGCCTGTTTGCGTATTTATGGCCATCGACGAAATTTGGAAATGTAACAATAATAATAATAACAAGCACGGCACCCTCGTGAAATAAAAAGGCAACAATTTTTTTAAAGGCGAAATCGAATTTATGTCAAATGTTGCGTTACACCAGTGTGTTATTTTTCTATCTCATCCGGAGTGTGGATGGAGGGATTTTGAAAAAAGAAAACGCAACCAAAAAAAACGTAAATCGTCCAAGGGGACTTTTGCAACCAAGAAGAGGGCTCATTTTTCCATGGAAACTTATCACAAATGTATTTATTTTTTCAAGCATTAGCAAAACATGTCTTTCAAATTATGTGCATGTATTTTTGATACCCTTCGCTCTGCGGCCAGCCTTCCCTCAACCCATTGGAAAGTCGCTCGAAAGGATCTCCGTCCCCTCGGAGTCCGCCGTCTAGCCGCATTCGTTGCCAAACGACCGATAATACCGGAATGGGATTATCAACCGAAAGGGAGGATTTAAATTCAAAGGCGCCCAATTCGGCATGGACGTGATTCGGCGAGGACTCGTCGTTGGCAACATGCGTCCGCCATGTGTGCTCGGAAGGAGCACCGGGAGGGTGGACCCTCGGTAATGAGCATGACGGACATGGGTGATAATGGGGTTCATTATGCGTTATGTACGAGCGTCCTGCTCGCCAGCTCCGTGAGGTGACGTTCATTATTGAAATGAGCCGAACGTGTGCGATGTGCCGTGTAAGCGTGCAAGTGTATTACAGGACGTGGACACAGGGATGTAACGAGGACATTCTCGGGCGGTACTCTCATTAGTATGCAAATTGGATTGCACTGACCGAGCGGCTGTCATGACGATCTGCCATTTTCGGGTGGGTCCGAACTTCCAAGCGTACTGTACTAAACCTGTTGTAAAGGAAGCTGCTGGGATGTTATTAGCATTCCGATTAAAACAGACCCGAGAATGGGCGACTAATCTCATGCAGATCGCAAGGACACCAAAAAGAAGGCATAAGTTTGCTAGCGGCTGGATGAGATTGCCGAACGGCATTTGTGTAATGAGTAGCATGTCCTGTGGTCCTTCGTGGTTTGCTTCGTCATAACGGAGGGTTCCCGTTTTCCGAAATGTCCTTTTCCCCTTTCAAAGCCAACTGCTGGTGAATGATGGTAGCGATTTATCGATTTATTCATCGCCTGGCTGGATGCTGTATTTACATACACATTCGCGGCGATGGACAATGATTGATTGTGTTTGCATCATCGGCAGGCGAAATGTGTGAGCATATATGCGCCATCCCGACGAGCTGCCCTGAAGGGGTTACAGATGCACGGATTCTCATGTTGCACCCGCACACCACCCACCTTCTAGGGCGTCCCGGGATGACATGCAGGATCGATCGTCGAAAGGATTCTTTTACCGATATTTACCGATTATTAATCATAATTTTCAGACCGCTCGCCGGGAGTGCTGCAGAATCATTTCACCCTCATCCAACGGACGGCATAATCCTTTCCTGAAGGGTGACCGGCGTGAGGGATACGTAAAATGGATGTTCATTTTCGCATTCGTTTGCACTGCAATCCCTGATACGGCCATTGTTTCGTCGCGCGGCCAATCCGGGGGATCGCATTTAGTGCAAAATTATGTTAAAGGATGAATAATCCATCATACTTTCGTGCGGCGGAGGACAACGACGTACCAATTTCGTTTGAGTGCCTCCGGCGTTGGTGTGTGCGCAGCATGGTTGCTTTTTTGGTTTTTTTTTCTTGGGGAGGTCGAAATCCCCATTCCCCCACGTTGGGCAACCGTTCGAGTGGACAAGGCTGGGGGGAAGATTCTTTTGTGTCCTTCCCGATGGAAAGAGTGCCGGAAAAAAACCCTCTCACACACGCAAACCATTGGTGGAATCATATACTTCTCAAGAGATGGGATTTCGAGCTTTATCAGCATTCAACAGCGTAGCCCATGGCTACGTCCATAGCCCCTGTTGGTTGGGACGTGGAGAGACCTACTTACGAGCAGTCGCCATAAATCTCAGTTAGAGGATCAGCGAGCGAGTCAAAAAAGGATTTGATTTATTTTCGAGCAGGATTTCGCCTCGGTAAGCTTTTCCGATGTAATTTATTTGAATTTACTCGAAATTAGATCATACCACGGCGTCGCAGGCAATGAATGGACGCAGGTTCTAGCTTTCGGATGATCTCTCGCTCTACCTTCGCGGTCCATTCTCTATCTCTCGCTCTCGCTCTTTCTCTTTCACTCGCTTAATCCTTGTTTTCCCTGTTCGATCATTTAAAAGCCTTTTGCGGCCGTGCTGCGACGACGTGAGTGGGTGATTTTAATGTCCTGAGGACCGATTTCCCCCACCCGTGCACCCGACCTGACCGACCATCCCACACCGATAATGGCTGGTGTCCTTATGCACCGGAACGGCACTATCTACGCGCCACGGCACTTTGGGGGCCACTCATATTTTTCCCGGCAATAATCATCCGTTCGATTGGCCAGAAAAGGGTCCCTGAATGGGTAGTCCTTTTTTGCGAGCCTTGCACGCTTTGCAGGTTGAACGGTCGTCCTCGTTGGCAGGTTTTTTTGTCCCCCGCGCATCTCCCGAGCCCGTGTCGCACCCGGTGAAGAGCCATAAAACACATTAAATCCCATAGAATAATCGAAATGTCACATTAAGATGTGAAATATAGACGAATGTGGAAGTCGGTCCGGTCCGAATTTGGGCCGAGATTTGTGCGAAGGTGCCCTTACGAGCTGGTTCGTCCTGGCGCAGGACATCGGTGGGGCTCTGAAATTGGCTTTCTCGCCGGGCTTTGCATCCGATTAGTATGGAAAGTATAAACCCGAGGCGCGCCTCATGGGAAGTCCTTTTCCTGCCATCGACCGGTAGCGCTCTGGCCATAAATATATATTTTATGAGTCTCGGTTTATACTTCCGACTTTCCGGAGGCGCATTTGCCGTGCTCGGTCGGAGCGTGAATGATTTCGCTTTTATGCTCTCCTTGCTTCTGCCACGCACTCGGACATTTTCTGTCCCGTGGCGTTTGGTCCGGCCAGTTGGTTCTTGTTTGCATCGTAAGGATTTGCTGACCGACAGCATCCTTTGGTGCCCCTTTTCGATGGTACGTCCCAGGCCCCTGGGGGGACAGCCGTTGGACCGTTCTTTGTTGCTTTCGCTTTCTCCGACAGACGAACGGGCGAAGATGGGCGCCAACGGAAGGCGTGACGCGCTTTTATGTTGGTGTTTTTTTATCGGACCATGAAACGAGCGTGCTTATTTTTGTTCCATGATTCGATCAAGCGTATCGAAACGTAGCGTGGAACTGCGCAAAGAAAGAGCAGCAGTGATCCTTGCTGTGCGAGGCTAGCAATTGCAGTCAATCGAGCATTCAACGGTTTAGCCGACAGCCACGTCGATGGAAAATGGTTCTCTACTCCATCTTATTTCTCCCGTTATCCTAGCTGTGCGCCCTACCAAGTAGAAAGGATTCACGCAACCAATCAAACAGCTAGTAAAAGCCATTTTAAAGCACGCCCCAGTCTTTGTGTGGTAAAAAAAAACCGTACGGAAATCCGTACAGCATTTGCCTATATTCAAATGGCGGTAATGTAATCGCAGATGGAGAGGAACAAAAAATATTTCTCAACGAAAAAAGGGTTGTGCTACGATGAAAAAGGACATCGCAATGGCTGCGCTATCGGGTGAACCCGTAACGAGTCGGGTGGCATAAAAAACGATCTCTAAGTGGAAAAGGTACCCCTAGGGGTGTTGGGAAAGCGAGCACACGCCGGATTGCGGTACGACCGGCGAGCCTGGTTGGTATTGGTTGTCTCATTATCCCGTCATCATATGCCGGCTCATGCATCTGTCGCCGAGCGTAGTTCAACGACTGCCACCAGTCTACGCGCGTGTCCTTGCCGCGCTTTGTCCTCGCGTTATCTCGCGTGCGATCCGCTCGTGCCCTTTGATGGAGGGATGGCGTGGTTTTCACCCCCTTCGGTTTATGTACAACCGACCAGGTCCTGCAGGACCAATGATGCCAACCGATGATGCGCTCTTCGTCCGCACGAGCCAGAATTGACGCCCCTCGCCAGATTGCATCCGTTTACATCCTTTCGGCGTCGTTCTCACCTCATTCGAATACCTTTGTCGGGCTCGGATGGTTGGTCGGTTGGCTGGAGATGCGCATATTTGCACTTCCCAAAAAAAGGGGTCCTTTAGGAGGGAACGCGCACAAGCGCCCTGTTTCGTGGGCAATCGGGCGTTCGCTTCGCTTTTTATGCGACCGCGTCGATTCACCCTTGACGCTGGCAACCCTCTCGGTTGGAAAATCTATTCTGAATTCCCCCTTTTCCTCGCGCTGTCGGCCAGTCGGCCCCGGGCTGTTGAGATGTTGATCCCGTATTCATGCACACACCGAACGGTACGCAGCCGTAGATGACGACGGAGACGAAGGACTCGAGCACATCAGCTCCAGGATTTTCCGTTGTGTGCAATTTATTTTATGATCCCTTTTTCCGCTCTATTCTACTGGTCCCGAGCGACAGAGCGAGAAAGAGAGAGAGATAGAGAGAGAGAGATAGAGAGAGAGTGAGAAAAAGAGAGCGAAAGAGCGAGACGCCAGAACCGAAGAGAATCCTTGTCCTGGTGGTGTGTGCGAGCGAAAAACAACCAGCTCACGGTCCTGCTTTGACGGAGGCGCCTGCGGTGAGCTCGATCCTTCGCTTCCGGTGAGACGGATGCTGCTGCTGCTGCTGTGTGTGCAGCATTATATATTCAGCGCATATATTTTCCATACATTATATTTTATTTCATACATTAAATTTGAACTCGCGCATGCGCAAGGTGGTGTAGGTTCGCACGTTGGTAGCGTTTTCCACCGGGATTTTCCTGGAACACTGAGCGTACAGAAGCGCAGCCCTGGCGTGTGGTAGGGATGGAAATTGAGTTCGGGTTCGGGACAATGGGAAAACTTAGACCTGCTGGCGTGGGATGGGGCGCATTGCAAGCGTGTCCGTAGTATGTATACAGACAGCTGTGCCGAATGCGACACACTTACATACGGCAAGGACGTGGCTTTCCACCCTTTCGCGTCAGGATGGGGTGGATGTGGTTTGACATTTTGTGCAGGAGACGGACCGGATCGACAGACAGACAGATGGGTTGTTTTGATAGACAGACGCAGTAACATTGTTGCGTCGACAAGTGGCATTGGCTGGTCGTTTTAGGCGACTCTTGTTCAATTATTTGGTGGGGGAATTGAGCCTCGTGATATTGGTTAAAAATAGATTAAAAATGCATGCAATAATTCCGAAGAAACCACAAAGTCTCGCACGTGTGGTGACACTAAGCAACGCTGTTTGCTCTCCTTCTCAATGTCTCAGACTTTTGGCACTTTCCAACAGCCAGGCCCTCTGCAAACAGATTAACAAATTGCGTTTTACGAAATAGACCTGTCGGTAGTCGGGGGGCTTGTGCAAAACTTTATCAATTCAACCACGGGCTGGCTTCGTTCGTGCAATCTTCCCCAGGACAGTAGGCGCACGGGGGCAACAAAAAATCGTAATCATGCGAGCGCTGGTGGTTTGCGATAAAGTTCTGCGACGAACAAGGCGCCCGTTCGGTTGATTGCAAATGGTCGGGCGAGCGTGTGGTGGCGCAGACCGGGAAGGTCCGGTCAGCAAAGGAAAACCCCATCCGAACAAACAGCGGACCCTGAAGGGCGCTTCGAAATCAACGGCCGAAACCGACAGCGAATATGTGAAATGTCAATCAAACCGATGGTCGATAAAATGAATTTAACTGTTGACTGACGCACCCCACCGGTGGAGATGATATCGAATGTTGCTGCCGTCGCCTATTTACCCACTCGCCAATCACCGGGCGTTGTGCTGCTCTTTGCGAGGCTCACCCACTCGTGTAGGGCTACGGCAAACTGACCGATGGCCGATGGTTGTTTGCAAGGAATCCGCGTTAATCCGATCGAGCTGAGTCGGCTACTTTTGGGAGCGATTGGTAGCATCGATCGGATGGTCACCTTTGGGTGGGTGGGTGGTGCTATTAAAAAATATTTGGATCAGCACAAAACGAGCAGCAACAAAAAAATCGCCCCAAGTCCCATTTTAACACCCCCGGTCGAGCAGGGCAGCCAAAAACGACTCGCTTCCATAACGAGACGGCCCATTTGAGGAGCTTGCGCCACTCGCGGATCCAATTATCGCTAATGTGGGCGCCATTATTAAAATAAAAATGTAGAACCATGGCACGTGCTTGGTTCGGATGCTGCGGTTTCATTTAAACGAATGGATTCCGCCGCCTTCTAGCGATTCTCCATTATGCGTCATCAGTCTTCGGCAGCGTCCATTGCGTTTTGATTCGCTGGTGGCGCGCCGTTCTACCAGGATCGGGCCCCGAAAAGTGCGCGATAAATATATTCAAACATCGCCCGTGGGCGCCCGGAATGGCGTGCATTCGCACTGGAGCTGGTGATGATGACACTCGTAATCGTAAAACATCGTCCGGTCGTTCGTTTGCAGTCGACCAGCAAATGGCTTCGACCACCGAAGGCTCGATAATCTTGCCGGCCGTTATGGCAATATTATTCATTCCCCACGCAATCCGGACCGGACGGGAAAAATAAAACACCACCACATGGTGCTGTCAGTTGCACCCACCGCAACCCGGGACAACTCTATTTCCACGCGCCCTTCGTGGTCGCGTGGTGTGCGCTTTTTTATTTTAATATCAAATATTATTATTGTTTTTATATTCATCTTTTACGATTTCCCAAATGCGCGCGTTGCGGTGGCGAACGATTCGCTCCCTCGTTATCTGCGCCTACTGCGCGTAAATGGTCGGGCGAATTTTCCGCATTCGCAGGATTCGGAACGCAGCAGGACTCCCGGGGCTGGTCAGGACGGCCAGTCGAAAGGCAGGAGGCGGTCGATATCGGATATCGGCCGAAATAATGTTAATGCTCACACGCGCGGCCACACGCCGAAATGGTGCACACTTTTAGCCAAATTGAATTGAAAAGATAAAAAAACCCCGGGCCCGTTTTGTGGTGATGTTTGCCGTAAATGGTCGGCGACAGCGCCAACTGCGATCGGTGCGTGTCGAGAGCGGAAAACCGAGGGTGCACAACCATTTTCTTGGGGAGGTTTTCTTCATCCCTCACGCGCTGGGACGGTGTTTTCGTTGGTCCAATTCGATTCCGACCGGCTTTCGGGGGTGGCAGCAGGTTTGCATGTCCTGGTGCGTTCATCTCCCTGGTTCCTGCTGTGTGGGGTGATTTTTTTATACCACCGGCAAGCGTCTTTTGGCTCAATGTGTTTATTTTGCATGATTCCTGTACCGACAGGAGGTCCCGTTTCGGGAAAGGGGGTGCCATCGGTGCTGGGACGCGTTTTTATCGTACCAGGATCTGGCAGGGAATCGCGTTGGTGGTTTCGCTCTTGAAAGCGGCTAATCTAGGCAATAATGGGATATGGCATTCGAATTGACCTCACATTATTGCTGCCACCAGGGGCAATTCGAGTGGAGCAATCTCTCGACGATGTTTATCGAACGATTTTCCAACTTCATGCGCTCATTCATGTGGCTCTATGACATGACAGGCAAAAAAAAACAAAGATGATCCAAAAAACAAGGCTCACGAGAACCCCAAAGCACGATGTGTCGGTGGAATTTGTTTATCTGAACGCGAGAGCGCACAAAAAAAAAAACCTCCGAAGCTACAACAACATCGTCTCATAACAAGGCCTGAGATGTTTTTGGAGCCACGATGCCTATCGATAGACTGTAAATGTCACTCGGGGCCGCATTCGAATGTCAGCCACATGGACAGGACGTACGAGACGTGGTCGGGTGGGTGGCAAAACGGAAAAGCGATAGACCCACACAGTAGGCAGCACATTCACCCGAAACAAGCGCAGATAAAACCGGATCCAATTACCATAAATGGAAAAAATAACAAAGCCAATCAAATCAGAAGTGAAAAACATTGCCTGGGAAATTTTGCTGAAAGTGCTGGAATGAAAATGCATGCGCGGGGAGGCTTGTGTGGCCGGCGGAGTCCTGTGGCAATAAGGAAAAACAATACCACCCGGGAGGGAAAAATCACATCCACCAGACACGGGGAAAAACGAGAAGCACGAAACCCAAGGGCCGACGAAGGGCGACGCGAACGGTGGAACGGCTCACGTTCCGGCTCGTAACGGCCACGTCGTCGTCGTCGGAGGTCCTGACGGCGGCAACGGTGGGAAGTGTCCTTGTACGTCTGGATTGGTTGCGCATTCGGCGATAGAACAGAAATTCGATAGACCGTGAGGAAAATGAGCGCTCGTTTGCGTTGTGGCCGGAAGGGCGCTGAAAGGGCAAGCCAAGGGCCAGGCCAGAACGAAGCCATCGTCCTTCTCCTGTCTGCCAGAGCCGGGTTTGGGGCTCAAATAATGTAGAATAACATAAAAATATTGGTAAGGGGCGCGTTCGCGACGAAATGGCGCAAAGAAACGTATCGGGGTGGCCGCATTATACCTGTCTTCGCCATCGTTAAATGAGAATTCGCCGGCGCAATGGTCTTTGAAATCATCCCTAGCAAGTGGGAAGTTTTAATTTGCCCAACCCGGTCCAGGCACTCTCATTACCAATTCCGAGCGGCAAATCGTAACGAGGAAAATCGCCATTGCGCTGCTTCCAATGTTTGCGTTCTGCGCTCCTTGCTGTTGATTTCTCGCCCTTATGAAGGGCGCAACTGCCTGTTTGCACCGGTACTGCTACGAAAACCCTAGCAACCTGCTACGACGCGCCAAATCCATCACAGCAACCCGATGCGAGCCACGTGCTCACAGGATGCAGCGCGCGTTCGTGTTGGTGTGCGTGGTTTTCCTTCGTTCGGCATCATTATTTTCCTAACCAACGCGCTTAGTGTCAGCCATGCGAGACTCTCCTCCCACGTGTTGTCATCGCACGGACCCATTCGCCAGCCTGTTTCCAGTGCCGTTGACCTTTGCCGAGCTCGAATATATGCCACATTAATTACTGAAATTCCGAATTTTTCCGGCATCATAAATTTGGCTGCGGATGCCTCGCTGGGCGGTAGGGAGGTTGTTACGAAAGGGCGAGAGCGATGTTGCGATTTGAATGTAGCTACCTCAACCCCACGCACCGCACGCACTTTTCCGTCTTCTTCGCCGGCTTTTCCCCCGTATGGTCGTCCTCTGCGTGGCCCTTTATCCCGAACACCAACAAATCATTAATATCTTCAGCTACTTAACGGCTTCCAGCAGGCGAAGAAGAGGAAATTTGCAAGGAAATGAAATAAAAATGTATATATGGAAATGGACATAAATAAAAAGGGAAGCCGGAAAGCGAACCTGTGTGGGTGAGCACGCATTAAGCGGTCGGGGTTTTTCCCGAAACGGGAGGTGGGCCGTGGGATGAGCTGACGCGGCCGAGCTCATTATGTTGCCGGGTCTGCCAGGCTGAAACTGGAGCTGCTCGTCCTTGCGATAAGGGCAAGGATCCAGGAACGTACGCTCGCCCTTTGGATCGGCACGGGAGACGGGCCTTGCACGCACGGAATAATAAAACTCCTTCGTTTCGGTCTTCGTGCACTCGCCCAGGACGCAGGACAAAGCGAATTATTCCTTCCGATTCCGATAGCGGCGAGTGTTTTGGGTTGCGATATTTGAATAAATGATTTACGTCGCTTCGGCTGCCAGGGATACCGGTGCTAATGACCCTCAGCCATGGCGCAAGTTTTCCCTCCCGCAGGACCCTCCGTAAGAGGGGTGGGATTATGCGCCCGCTTCAAGCTGCTAGTTCCGATTCCAATTAAACGAGCTCAGCCTCGCAGCTCGACTGATGAGCGCGAGGGTTTGCCACGGTCTGCCACGGCGCAAATGCGAAGGTTGTGTGCAAATGCTCGTTAAGTCCCTGCGGCGATTTTCCTTTGTCACGTTGGTGGACAAACATGTGGATGAAGACACTTGCCTTTGCGAGTCCTTCGTCTTCTGCGTTCGGAATGATATTCCCTGTCGTGCTGTCACTCTCTCGCTTTGATTCGAACGCTTACAGGAACCGTCCGCAAGGTAGTAGTAGTCGGTGCAAAAAAGTGTTCCAGCTCCGGGGCGGCACCGGATCAAAGGAAAAATGCTAATTTGACTCCAGGATCGTACTACTTTTTGCTGCGGTTTCTCCTTGGCGGCTTGTTTCTTTGCTCCTGCGCGACAAGGCGGCGGACCATTTTTTTTGCTCTAGGTGCCAACCGAGATCAAGTACGCCGGGACGGTTGTCACACCCGAGCGAGACGTGACTCGGGCTGATTATCCTCGCGCACATGAAGCGCACCAGATTTGCAAGACTTTGATGACAAATGTACGTGTGCCTGCACACGCGGGTGAGCAACGGACAGGCTCGCATTGGATGGTGAATGCGTTTTATTTGTAATGCAAACGCGGCTTCGTCACACGGCCGTGTGACGGGACGAAGAATTAATCCGAGCCGAGGGTGAACGATGCGGTGTCCTGGGGGCAAGGTGCGGATGTGAGGGACAGAATGATGGACAACGGGAGCGTATGGCAGGGCAAAAGTGAACGAAAAAAAAATGGAATCTTAAAGAGTTCGTCTTACCGGCCAAGCTGCGCAGACATTTTATTGGATTCTCTTTTTTTGCGATCCTTTTGAGCCAACGAATGGAGTGGAAATTTGATGCCCGACAAAATGCAACCTGACTTTTGCAACCTGACTAAGTGCAACATAAAATCCAATGGAGAATGAATGCACGTTGCATTACGCAGTGCTAGAGCCATGCCGTTTGAGCTGATTATTGCAAACTATCGCTATGAAAATAGTCACATTCGGCTCGGTAGGGGAACTGAAGCATTTAAAGCATGTTTCAGTCTCCAGAAATTGATCGCACAAGCGCGTTGTAATGGCCTGATATCGGTGCACAGAAAAAAAATCCCTTTTTTCCGATCCACGGTGCGTGGCGGCTTCGGCAAAGCCCTATCGCCCTTTTTGTCGCGGTCATTGCGAACGATATTTATTTCTATTCCCTGCAGCGCGGCCACGATGGCATCCGTTTTTCGCTCTCAGCATGGAATTTAAATTCCACAAGGGACAAGCGGGATGTGTTTTTTTTCTTTCTGCCCCCCATTCCCTTCCGGCCGTCCATCCTGCGCCATGTTCCACGACGAATCCTGTTTTAGGGCCGCAGATAGCGCGCCAACTGCGCCGATGCGAGGGATTGGACGAAGTCACCCGCGGGCTGGGCCTTGCAAATGAAGCGGTAGCATAAATTATGCGGAGTGCGCTTTTTTACCCTACCGGGGTTTAAAATTTGAATGGGGCGTGGCGTAGCAGGGCCCAGACGACCTGCACCAACACCAGCAGCATGAATCTCGGCCAGTTGAGCCAGCGTGCCGTAGCATGGTCTCAGGAGACGCAGGATGAGCTGACGATAAAAAGTCAAGTGTTGCTTTTTTGTCCCAGCGAGCCATCGCACATGCCGCTGCAGGTTAAGCTCCTTCGATGCAAGGGTCGCGTATGCAAGGGAGCCGTGTAATCCCATAAGACGTGTTCGATTATCGAGTGCGTGTGTGTGTTCGAGCTTGAGTGTTGTTGTTGTACCATGTCACCTTCAACAAGGGAGCGCGGATTGGAGGATTTAAAGGCAACGCACATGCTACTTGGATGGCCGGCTCTCGAAAGTGTATCGATTTTCCCGTGCGATCCCATCCCGTGCGATAACGACGACATACGGAATGAGCGTTAAATATGCGTACCGAAGGATGCTGCGGAGTGTCCGTTCCGCCCACCACCAGCACCCACCGCGTTTCGTCCTTTCTAATCCAATAATCTCTAAAAACATTTCTCTTGTCCGGCGCCGGAACAAAAGCATCCTTCATCCAATTTGTGTCGAGTGGACCCTTTTTTACCCCGTGGGTCGAATGGAAAAAGCTGCCAATTCAGAAGCAGGGCCGCCTCAGCCATACGCTTGGCATTATTCATTCGACACCGACAGCCGACACCGAAAGCATCCTTACGCACGCACGCACGGACGCACCCACCGACGTTTGGCTCAGCCGTACCGTGGGTGTCTACTTATTCAAATGGAATAAAAATGGCCGAACATTTTTCCCGGGCTACGAGGACGGCCAAAGCCCGTTCTCTTCTTTTTAACACCATCTCAGGGGATGAATATATTTTCATCACACTCCTTTTTCCCCGAGCCGGCTCTGCCAGGTTTGCCGTTGCGAGGATGGAAAATCTTTTCCTGTGGTCGAACCCGGCACCGAGGGGAGGTCATCCTGTTAGCCCTCTTCCGTAGCGGCTCCGTTTTGTTTGCCCGCATCTCGGCGTGCCAGCGTCCGAGCTTAGAAATAGGATATTTTTTAAGCAAGTGAAGAACAAAATAAGATTGAAAGCATTATCCTCCCTCGTCCTGGCAGCTCGGGAGCGTTTTTTATCAGTCGGTTTTCCTCCTCCCGCAGCGTGGGGATGGCCGTATCCAGGGCGTGGGCAAGCACACGTACAAGCACACGCACAAACACAACTGTGGATAACAAAAAAAAGACCGACCGAACGGAAGCGAGAGTGCACGTGGCACGTGTGTAGAAAAAGAAGCATTCGGGGCATTCTCGTCAAAATCCCTTCCGATGGCCGCCGGGCAGAGAAGGGGGCAAGTTTGAGGCGCACGAGTTTTTCCTCCCTGCTTGCTGACCACTTGGAAAAACCTTTCCTTTTTTTACTTTCCATCCACCACCCACACGAGTTCGGTTCGAGGCTTGGTGGTTCGAGAAATAAACAGGCGCGTACAGTCGTCGGGACGAAAAAGAAACCTATGCCGCGGGTAGAGCCTGCAAAGGATCTGTCTTTTTAGTGGTGTGTGGACATTGTCATAATTTTCCTTTCTATCGTTTGCCCCCTTCTCCCCACTGGGTCCCCCAAGTGGAGCCCACGCACATGCCTCCTCCGGTGAAGCCTGTTATTTGCCGAAAGACTTTTTCTCCGTCCATTTCCCGGGATGTGTAGCTTCATTTGAACAAAGCTCTTTTTTTCTCTCTCACTCGGTTGCTGATAAAACCCACCCGAGCAGCCTCACGGCAGTACAAGCCGCGACGTGAGTGTGTGTGCGAGTGAGTTGGATTGAATGTTTCGTTTTTAAAATCTCAAGAGATTGGTCGACGTGTTGTGTTGGCCCCGACAGGCTCAAGGCTCAAGGACAATCCAAGAACGAATCGAACGCGCACTGGCTGGTGGAAAGCAGCGAGTGGAACGTCGCGAAGGAGGTTGAGGTACGAGGAGGTGGACAAAATCGTAGGATAAGGAACATTACATGTTGTAAGCAGATACTCGAACTCGAGCAGAAGTTTACTACGAACTGGGGTGGTTTTAACATTCCTCGCCTTGTTGTGGGACGTGTATTTATTATTTATGTTTCCTTTCTCGCTACACGGAAGAAGCAATTTTGTGTTTACTTTAGAAGTGCCCTGCTCCCCCCCCCCGCTCCCCTCGCATCAACCAACGTCTTGGTTCTGGTGCGTCTTTCAATCTTCTCCCAGGCGTAGGAAAATGGAAACAAATCGCAAAAAGGCTGAACGAAAAAAACCGGAAACGGAGCCGGAAACGGGCGAATAGGGACCGAACAGCGGATGGGCAATCAATCCTGCGCGTTGAGGAACGAGCAGGGTCAGGAGCAGCAAGACGAGAACAACCTCCACCGGTCTGCGTGCGCTGGAGGGAAAGTTATAATTTTCCTAAGTCCCGGCCCGGTGGAAAGCGGCCAGAAGCGCGTTTACCTCGAGCCGAGAGATATATTATATTTATATTTTGGGAATTGGCGTGAACTGTGTTCCGGGGATGAAAAGTTTCTTGCTCCAGCGCAATTTTCTCCACACGCTACGGCGGTCGGCTTTGGGAGCCGCACCGGAAGCAGAAGGGATCCACTTTTGTGAATTATTATACCTTGCTCGATCGTTCGGCTGGAAGTTCGCCGAGACCAAGCACACCGAATGCCCCCAACGAAGTGCGTTTTAGATCGCCATTTGGCTGTGTGCGCGTCGGGAAAAATGGCGAACGGTCCGGATTGAGGACGGGAAATGGAAATTACACTGCAGGAAGTGGAGGAAGTCGAGGGAGATAAATTTTAAGTGTTATCGCTTTAGACCATGATTTCGTTCTCAGTTCTCGCTCGATGGTTTTCCGTTCCACAAATCGCTCGTTTGCTATCATTCGCCGTTGGGGGAGTAGCAACAGAAGGCGAAGCAAAATGAACTCTTAGATGCGTTCTTAAAAGTGAACGACAACTTCCGAGCGGCTTTCGCTTTGATAACTTATTTATGGCGAATTCTTTTCGCCCTCAAATGGCGGCCTTCTCCGTACGTGAATTACTCGTGCATTATTTATCCTCGCCGAGCCGCCATCGTTATCGGAGCATGAGAGTCGGCCACACCGTTGGTTCAAGGACGGCCCGGGAATGGCAGGAGATGATCGAAACGATTCGAAAAGTTTACATAAAACTCCAAACTGGCCTATAGTGGGGTCGGACGTTTATCGGTTGGTGAAGAAAAAAAAAGAATGTTACATCACAATCCGACCCAAAGGAATTGTGCGGTTTTCCCTCGCAAGGGAACTGTTGTGTGCTCTTATTTTTTTCTTCTTCGAATTGCTTCTAGCAACCGAGGGTGGGTTTTGGGTAGAAAAAACTCAAATTTTCATCCCCCATCGTGTTGATATTCTATTCCACGACGTAGACACACCGACAAGCGATCTGGCGAGGGGAAAATCCATCCAACCGAGCAGCACAACAAAGCAAAATTGTTGACAATACCGACAGGGACAAGCAAAGTGATAAGCCAACCGTCCTGGGGAACGAACGCACAGGTTCGGGAGAACTTTAAAGCCAGCGGGATGGCGCTGGGAGGTGGGTGGAAAATTTGATAAATGATTGTATTTTGATTACGCACCGCAAGCGGAAAATGGACTGCTGCAGGGGCCGTTTATCGTCGCCGAGGGCCTCCGGAGACAATTTGTGCCCCGAACCTTAATAGAGCTCTCGGATGGTTTGCAGGACTTGCTGACTTTCATTGTTGTCTGCGGGCGGG
The DNA here is from genome assembly GCF_943737925.1 of Anopheles nili. Lineage (NCBI taxonomy): Eukaryota > Metazoa > Arthropoda > Insecta > Diptera > Culicidae > Anopheles > Anopheles nili. The sequence goes on from NC_071292.1 coordinate 1,568,284, forward strand.
TGCGTTTTGCCGAGATTGAGTTGCGAAAATCTCTCCAACGGGTCAGCTGTCGGAATTGGAGTTTGTATAAACAAGATGGTGGAAATCTCTTTTAAAATACTTGCCTTACACTCGCACGATGTAAGCTTGAATGAAATGATGAAACATCCCAATCGATACACTTATCGAAACCCTTTGGTTTTTAATTGAAATGGCGTCAATGCCATTCATAGTGAAACTTCAATTTACGTCATAACCCTCGCTGCCGTGACTTGTAGCTCCTCCTACATCGCGAAGGAAAATCGAACAAATTGCCTTAATCAAAAATTGAGCCACAAATAATTACGATCAATCAGCCACCCACGGTGAAATCGGTTGGTATTTTTTATTCATTCAGTTATGTGCAAGCATCGGCAACGTTCGGCATCGCTGGCTGTGCAATGGTCGCAATTAAAATATTAATGACAAAACATTCGATTTGTCCGAAAAGCACCTAACAGATGCCGTATTGAGATCATCGAGTGTACAAATAAATTCGAATACATTTGGTGAGCGAAGACAAAAAAACACAGCTCCAAACGTGAGCAGGGAAACCGTAATTGAATGCTATCCTCCGAATCCGTCTATTGATTCGGTCGGAACCGTTTGTCCAATGGAACATTGATATTTTCGTTCGACAATGGAAGTTCCGGAGGTCTGCCTTTTTTTAAGCCGCTGATTCGCCATTTCTTTGCTTTTGCACAGTGCAAACGGCTCCTCGGATGTGCGAAAAAAGTAGGCTTCAAATTTTGCTTACCTCCACGCGGATGTTTCTTCTTACTGGCTTGGAGCCTCCCTGGCGCGGGCTTCATTATTACTCATTTCATTTCATCATTTTCCACGTCTGTTAGTTAGCGCTGTGGTCTTTCTTGTAGACCGTTTGCTTCGTTGCTCGAGCGCTTTTGCAGCGATTTCCTACGCTTTGTCGCTCGCACGGCATTGAATTGTTTTATTTGATTCCGTTTGCGATCGTAATTCGATTTGAATTCATTTTCAGCATTTGGTTCCAGATGCGATTTCTTTTTAATTAAGAGCCACTTTTCAATACATTTATGGTACCCGGGCAAGGAGGTATTAATAAACGGGGCCGCAAAACCCCCAGTGACTCCAGCAATGGCGGCGAATCTGCGCTGCTCTAATGTGTCATTAGCCGTGAGCACGCGGGTTTTTAGTTCCGCAGTTTCCGCAGCCGGCGCGTAATCAATTAATGCAACCGTCAAGGCAAGTGAAAAACATTGTAATAGTCTCCATTGCGGAGCAGAGGCCCAACAACGAGCTGCGAATGGACACCCCTTTGCTCCTTCGTACCGGTGAAGGATAAATAATGTATTTTACCTTGGATTACCGCTTTACGACACGGCCTTTGTCCGATTGCCCGTCCTCTGCCCGTTCGCGGAGGCTCCGCTTTGATCGATTGATGAAAAATACTTTTGACAGAGCTAATTCGGTTATTCGGTTGCATGGAATTTCTCGCGCCTTCTCGCGCCTTCTTCTGATGGAGGCGTTATGAAAATTTCGCAGCCCTGCGCCTCCGGCTATCAAAGATAAATCGACTAGCACCCATGACCCCCATGCAATTACGTTATGCAGAGAAAGTTGCTGCGAAAGAACGGCACATAAACACAAGCACACATACACTCGTGCACGCTATCTAGCCGTTGTCCATTTCCAAACTCGCCCGTTATCTAATCAATCATGTGAGCCGTCCTCCAGGATCCAGCCAAAAGCCGTGAATAATCGGGTGTCATAAAAAGTGTATTATCAAGGGAGGCCAAGGGCGGCGTGTCAAAACATGTTACGGAGGATTTCGTCCTCACAGCTCCTTGTACGCTTGAGCGTTCCTGTGAGGCTTTTTTTGTGCAGGGAAATTCGAAGGGGAAAACTGGCTGTGGCGAGTGATGGAAGAAAAATGGCTAAATTATGCGGAGCTCGAAGGAAACTCATCACCGTTGTTCGACGCGTGCCATTGTGCATCTCATAAGGTTGCAGTTGGCATGGCTCGTGGACTGTCAAAATTGTAATCACCATAATCGTTAAGAAAATGATTTTTTAAGTTGTCCCTAGAGCGTTTTTTTTGTTTCGGTTCGACCCAAGCAAATACGGGCGCATGACGAATCGGAAAATGGATGCCACAGAATGACCACTCAATGGCCGTGTCAAAAGGGAGGCTCTTGGCCGAACTACACGACTGTTAGTGTCATTAGATGGTTTTTTCTCACAGTAGTATGTATCTCTCCATCTGTGAGCTGCTTTGAATAAACATGCCTGGGTGCGATCCGAGTGTTGGTATGAAAAATGATCATTTGGGACAGTTTTCATTAATAACTCGAGCGTATTCCACGTGTCGTCAGCGTGTCAACTTTCCTGTTTCACCTTCGCCAGCGTTCATCCTTATTGGCTCCCGGGCAGCCTTAAACCATTACCCCCAAGCAAAGCCATTATCCTGTTCGAGCCAAAGAACCCTGCTCACCAGGGATTGGGGCGTGACACAACACAATTTTCGCCGTTATTCCGCGTTAAACGCTGCCGATTCTTCACCGTGGTTTATCGCCATCTGCTGTACTGCCGAGTTTTCCCTGGTTGGGAAGGAGAAGAGTTTCCGAAACAGTGTCGGCCAGGACGACGATAACGCTGAGATGAAAAGGAAAAATACCACCAACAGGATTGGAGCTGGAAGGGGAGAAAATCTATCGAAACAGCCCGTTGCCCTCTTGCTGGTGGACCGGATGTTGCAAAAGCCAATTTTCACCCCTTTTGCTACAAGGCAGTGTGGAATAAAATATCGCAACCTCACATTGGCGAAGGAATGTATGCACTTTGCTTCGAGTTCGCCGGATATGAAGCGAAAAGTCGTCCGATGGAACGGATCAGACGGAAGGCCAGCAAAAAGAATCCTTGAGCGCCGGTTTCTAGCAGCCCGAGCTGAACGGAAACAGGAAGTGCAATTTTGTGCCAGCATCGATTGGATCTTCCGCAGGGGATTCGAAGGGACTTGCTATCGAAGTCGATAGGCTGATGAGTTGATGTAGTCTTGCGTGTCGTTGGCTAGTGCATCAGGATCTGGTCGATGGAGAAAGGACGCCTCCCGTCACGACATCACGACCCGCACGTTGAATCGTTGAACCATATTTGTAGCCATCGATACAACCGAAAGTACCGATTCCGGCTCGAGACACAACAACCGTCAGGTATAATTAAACGTGCGCCGTCCACGGACGTGTTCTTGTGAATATTTAATGCCCCTTCTGTGAAGCCAGCTGCGTGTGGCAGGACACAGTCGGGCGGTGGTTTTGGAGCTGCGTCTGGAACTAATGGCGAACCAGGACGTCGCATCCTTGCACAAGAAGAGGAGGGCAAAACAATCGGTATCCGATACGCCGTTCCTAGTCGTTCCAAGGCCTTTCCTCACGTATTTGTATGCCAGGCAGTACCTTTCCGGTTTTGCAGAGTATCGCTCATTAAATCATTTTAATGAACCATTCTATAAATCAGAAAGTTTGTCCAGTGTACGGTCGGTGCGCCATCGCTGCAAACGGCTGCCAGGCTGGCAGTTACCCTTCTTGCTATCTCGCAAAGCACCGTCTACTGAGGCGTGAAATTATCTGCCCACTTTTTCGGCAACCCAGCGTTGGTGAGTGAAAATGAACGAGAAACGAATGTCCTTTGGCTGCAAAGTTGAAGTCCCATTTCCTTGGGGCGATGTAGTTGTTGGTGTTGTCCAACGCGTCGAGCAGGCAGGGTACGGTAATTGAGACATCTATCGCATATATCATCCTGCTGCGAGCATTCTCGTCGTAGAGGACGAATAGTACGGTATCAAAACTCTCTTCCACCGCTTCACAAACAATGCCAAACGGTGCTCGGGAGAAGCGACCGTACAGGAAACCCTCGCAGACTTCTGTGATTTGAAGAAATTCATTCTGATTGTAACCAGAAATTACTAGATAAGTCGTGGGGAAATTACATATTGTTGCGTGGAAACATTTGAGACGCAACGAATGTTGATTGAGAGGTTTAGAATTTAGTAAAATTTATTACAACCTGGTTAGGGAAAAATTGTCCAAAAGTAGTGAATGTTTAGCAGGCTCGGGCGCATACATCGAAGAAAACTGATGTGATGATCACGTCCAAATAAACTTCTATTTTAATACACTCGCTCTGTTGACTCGATGCCAAATAACACCATAATGTACGTTCGATTGGCGCTGTCTTCTGCAGGAATGGATATTTTTGGCTCGCGATGGACACGACCGGACGAATTATACTCAATCGACAGGTGCAATCGGACGCGCATGTAAGTCCCGACTCGGTTATCTCTAATTGAAAACTCTGGTTTTTACTTTTGGTATCCTTCCAACTTTACAGGTTCTTATTTCGGAAACATGTACACGCGCGCCCTAAGTGTACCGTTGGCCTTCCAACGCAAAGTGAAGCTCATCGGACGATGGTTTGAGGAAAACGACGTCTACTTTCTACCGTGGATAACGTCTCGTACCGTTTATAAGCGTCGTTCAGATAGAGGAGCATGTGGCGCGCTTGGTTTAAAGGGGAAATTATGCTCTCGGCCGAACCGACAACCGGCGATGGAGGTTGCAAGATGTACGGAAGCGTTAAACAATGTTGTTTACTAATATTTCGTGTGATGTTATTATTCTAGAATGAATTTTCCATTACATTAGAGCGAACGAGAAAACGGAGGTGCGAACGTTAGGCAAGGTTTCGATTTAAATAAGTCCGTTCCGTAGGTCTCCAAACGACGGTGGTCTCCGAGCGAGGTTTAATTAATTTGACCAACAGGCTGTTCCAGGGGTACGATAATAGATTCAGTACTCGGTGGTTGCGCGAGACGGAAAAAGAGCGAGTAAATTTACAAACGTGCCAAGCTTCGTTACCGTATTTCCATTCCGGAAATGAAAAACTCGACCGTTGGATCTCGCGACCGTGATTGGACCCGCGGTACATGAAATATTAAAAGCTTGTACATGCTCACGAGCGGGAGAAAATAAGTTATGGAATGGAAAATGAAAACCGCGGAAAAAAGAGAGAGAAGTAAAAAAATGAACGAGCCGTTCATTAACATTCTAAGACAAAGTTTCCCCGACGATAAGCCGGTGGAAGAAAAATTTAACAAGCGGTAACCTTTTGTAACCAAGTTCGCCGAGCCAAGGAAGGAGTCGGAAAAGCGGACCGAAAAAAAAGACGGGTAACAAGACAGAGATGGGAACAGTCGCAAATTAATAACCCATAAAAATATAACAAGATGATAGTGAACTAGAATAAATAAATATTCGATACCCATCGTATGGACCGTTGGCAGCGTCTTCCACAGGGCAACAGGTCTTTCAGCTTGGGAGGCCTTTTTATTTTTAAACGTGGATCGCTAGATTTGGGCGTCGTCCCAAAGCGCGGGCTTCCCTTGAGAATAGGAAGTTGCTGGTTTGGAGGCGATAATGGTACGCCTGTAATTAGATTAGATTTCCATCGGATAATTACACGTTTTACCGCCGGTTGGTGTGGTGGAAACAAATATCGCAGCGTATGCGCCAGCCAGCGCGTCGTTTTTGGTTTTAATAATCATTTAATTAGCGTTAACGATTTCTTCCACCATTGTTTTCCACCCGTTGCGGGGTCCATTGGCTGTTTAGCTGTTTTCAATATGCATTAGCGCTTATTTCGGTCGAGATTCGTGGCTTTTTACGGAAGCCACACGATCGACAGCTTCACGGAGGTGAATTTTCCAATGGCGGACTTCTATCCGTTGGACCTGTAACGGGCTCTCATCGATGTGGGATTTGAGTTGAGGCTCGGTGCGTTTTGAATTTATGATTAGACGCCGCCTACTGCTGAATATTCAGCCACCTACGGCAAGCCATTTCCCTGGCTCCCATATCGCTGGCTACACTTTCCACCGGTATGTTGATTTCAGCCGCATTTGATTCCCCGATAATCAGAAACAGCTCGAAGGAGGTGTAAACGGGCACCTGGCCAACTCGTGGTTGGTTGTCTAATTAACACAGGCTATCCGTGTGTGTGCGTATGAGCCTTCCAAGTAACCGCTCACGATCGATGGAGTGATAATAGGCCTACTGTGGCTGCGGCTACCTTCGGATGGTGGAATGAATAGCTTATAACGAGGCACACTTTATGCCGCTTTTTGTGCCCCTCGTAGACGCCATTTTGAAAGCCATCTGTCCACAAATCAGTCCACGTTGGGTCTCTCTTTCGTGCGCTTTCCGTTTTTATGCATTTAAACTATCATCCACCGGCAGCCCAGGAATGCCCTCGATTGTCGTCCGCGCCCTTTCTCGGCCAGGACTTGCTCGAAGGTATACGTGATTTTGTGTGTGTGTGTGTGGAAATGGGGGATGTTTTTTTTTACTTCCTCGCATAAGCTTGCTCAGTGATTTTAGCGCAGCCTTGTGGAAAAGGCTCCACCCGAGACGGGGAGGCCGGGAAAGACTTAATTAATTTATGTACCGTTATCATGTTGTCTTACTACCACCCTGGGTCCCTGGAGCGGTCGAGAGCCCTTGTCCATCATAGCAAGCGTGTCAACGCGGAGAAGTGAGACCCACTCAGGGTGGTAAGAGCGCAACGGGTGCGAAGGGACAAACTGGTTCAAAATATGAAACGTCGTGGAGCACCGCGCACGGAATCATTGGGCGCGCACCGACACGTCGTCGTGCCGAATAATCATCATAATTACTGCGTAATAATATTGATTTCAAGTAATTTGCACGTCGTAACAGCGTTAGGGCGAATAAATATTCATATCATGCACGTGGGCCGATGCGGTGGCTCGGCGAGTGCCCGGACGCTGATTATCATCGCTCCGGAGGGCATTTATTGCATCGCTGCAACTGCAACTGGCCGTGTGCACGGGAAGCGCATATTCAACGCGCGATAAATGCGAACCCGTTCTCGTCGCGCAACTGCAGCGCAAACACATGGCGCAGACGCGCGTGTGCTTGGTGTGATGTTTACGCAAGCGCAATAGAAGCCCACAAACGAAGGGCCTAGCGCAAACGGAGGGATTTATAATGCCCTGCAAGGCGGTTCAATTACATATTTATTTTGCTTCATTTCGTTGTTGTTGTTGATGTTGAATTAAGCTGGTGGCCATGATAACCGATGGCTTTTATCAATTTCGATCGATTGTGTATAATCATCGCTCGATTGTCGCCAATGAGGCGAGTGTAATGGGCAAACAAAACGCCACTCGCTAATTATTTTATGCGATTAGAATGGTTCGTTTCTGAGAGGGCGGTGTATCTGGAGCAGTAAATGAATTATTCCTGCTCCATAAACGCTAGCCTTGGACGGTGTTCGATTGCAAAGCACATCGATAAGCAGCTCTTCACAAACATTCCGACCAACGTGGCTCTTCATTCCTGCGTACACCAGGAAATCAGGTGGCGTTGAGTCATTGTTCTCATAACCGATAAATCCCGCAGAGCAATGGCCGATTTCTGTGCATATGGGTAGCGTTTTTTGGTCGTTTAAACACGCACGTTCCCGTTCACGTTCCTACGAAGCTACACTAGGTGGCTAAACGATTTCACAGCCTCTTTCTCACCCCGTGTGCGAATGAAAATGGGAAATTTAAAGAAAGCCGTTTGGACACGCCAGTCGCGTCCTAATCCGGGCTGCCATGTTTTTTTTGCTGAGGGGGTCCCGCACGAATGCAATCAAAAGTCACTGTGTGGCGAAAATTGCGACCTGTGGATGCGGTTTAATCTTCGAAATAAAAACTTTATTGCATGCATACTTACCATTTTTCGTGGGTCGTTTTTTTTCCTTTCTCGTGGGTCCGAATTTTAGTAGCGAACGACGCTCGGGCGGAATGCCGGACATGTGGAATGGCCGTAAAACCGGTGGACGATGCCGGCCATGATTTTTTTTTCTACCTCTACCCCTTTGAGCCCCCTCCGTTGCCCGCACTCGTGCGTTAAGTTTAAGGCGCTCGCAAAGGACCCGCAAATGGAAATGGCGAGCAGCAGCGGGTGAGACCGGAAAGGTGAGAAAAGCATTTGTTTATGAGTTTTCATGCTAACATTAAAGGCTATTAAACTTATCTTGATATTTACATTGAATTGATCAACTGCCCGCCCTGCCAACGGGTCGCTGTTCGACACTCTTCGACACACAGGGTCATCAGCTGGGCTCATGTTTTCTTGGCCGTCGCGCTTGACGAACTCGTGTGCATCATTATCGGAAGCGGAAGAAGCACCGAGGGCTCGCTAGGTCGCTCCCCGAGGCCCGTTCCGATGCCGTGGATCCGTCGCATTGGGCTTGGGTAAATATTGCACTAATTTATTTTACATGTTATTAAATATTTAATTGAAATTATGAAAATTTTCAACAGAGTGCTCTCGGACATAAAAGGCAAAATCCCAAAATCCACCGGCAGAGTGATTTCGGTGAGAAACCCGGCCGCGATCGCACTTGCAGCCACCGGCAATGGTACTTGAAACGGTCGGCTTAAGTAAATGCTCGATGGCACTAATGGAAACGTGTCCGCGTCGGCAGACGGACCCTTCACGGCGACCCTCGAGAGCTGTTTATGAAGGTTTTCAATTAGGCTCCGCGTGGCTAAACGGCCCACGGGCACTTTGAATGCGACTCGGCGCTGCAGGTGGACGCAACGCAATGGAAATGAATATTCAGACGGTGTTATCGAGCTTGTTGCTTCATATTGGACTTTTTTATTCATTTGCAGACCGCAACCGGTGCGCCGACGAGCTCCTGGGAATCAACTCGGTCGAAGGCGAATCTGCTAATTGATAGCTTTTAGGCAGCTCGTACCAACCGAACATCGCGTCGGCAGGTCTCCAAAACCCAGCGCAGCATGCTTTCGGATCGATCGACGGAACACCGGACTGGACCAGGTCTGATCGCCATAAGCACATGCATGGTTTGAGCTGAAGGCTTGAATGCAAAAAAAAAAACGACGAAACATGGCGTTCCCGTGACGTATTTTTTGTGGTCGATTGAATTTGAAATTTAAATGAACAACGAAAACTCGCGAACGATCGATCGAAGCGTGATTCCGAACGAAGGGCATCGACGAATGATGTTCCTTTTTTTATCCACTAGTGTGAAGGCGAATTTTCATTCCATCGATTTGTCGCCAGCAGACAGTCGTGGCTAATGCTGAGTTTCGGTGGCTCCGAGCGCCAAGATTGCTTTTCCCTGGACAGACAGGCCACGGGAAGATCCTGCCTGCAATGAATTTTGGATGGTCGCATATGCTTAGGTTCGTTGGGTTTGGCCATGGCCGAGGGCATATCGCATGCGCTTTCATGGGTATGTAATTAAACGTTCGCCTTCTCGTGGGGCTAACTAATTATACAGCATCGCGCGCGAAGCGTGATTTATTGCTGTCATCCTGCGCAAAGGGAGCTCACATCGCGTATGCTGCCGAGCACGGGGGCAGATCGCGAGGACCAGATCCGTTAGATGGCCGTGCTGGGGAAAATTAGAAAATCTGACAGCATCGGACACATCTCGACCGGGGCGCACCTCGAACTTTGCGAATCGTTGAACCTCGAACCTAGGCCCGATCCTCGTTCGAGCGGGTGCTTATTGGTGGTAATAAAATTATAATTTTTCTTAACGCATCCGGGGAGGCTCGACCGTGAGCGTTGTTTCGTGCGGGCGCGTTTTATTTTAGCAACGAAGCACCGGCCACTTATGCCCGGGCTTTCCGCATTCACACGGCGCGACGTGGCGTGGTGAAACATAAAAATTTCACCGGCCTTATTGTTATTGCTCATTAGGAATTAATTTATGTGCCGCTTCTGGATTTGCGCCCGGCCTGGGGTGAGGGCGATTAGGCGGCCACAGGTGTCGGGAGGCACCCGGTACGCTAGAATGCGCATCCCTAGTTAAAGGCTAATCGCCTGATAATGTAAATGGTCACCAAATAGACGATGCCCATGTGGATCTCAATCGTGCGTGTCATACACGCATCTGTTGCGCCGCATCTCATCGAATTTTCCGACCATGCATGGGGTGGGAAAGCTCGCGATCGCGATCGAGAGGGCCGATTCGAGGGTGCAAAAGTACCTTGTGCCGGGGCGCTAATACAAGCGTCACGTTTGGTTAACAAAACAGCACTTTGTAATCCTCGCGTCAAGCCGCCACCTGGAATCTGGACCGGCGCGGAAGGATCGACGAGGGTGGATCGAAAAGGGGTGGGCGCCCTGGGTACCATACGATCCTGCTTCGCTCGCATACTCGTGTGATGTTTTCATTTTGCTCCTATTAATTATTTAATAAATCGTCAATTAAACTCGAAACACTTTAAGCACGGGGTTCGAGCTCGAGCTGGCTGCCAACCACCCACTCTCGCGAAAGGGATGCGGAAGCTGCCCGAGGAAACCCCTCCGGATGAAAATTAAAACCATTAGTTTTATGGCTTTTTGCGAAGCGAACACACACCAAAAAGCCAAATTTTAGTTGATCTTTATTCAACAGGCCGGGCCGCGAATCGGGCTACGAATTGAACTCGGCACGCTCCAGTGCACGTGTACCGTGATGATGAGGAGGGGCATGTGGGTGAAGAGAAGGGTCAAGGGGGTTGGAAGGAAATATCTGTATATGAACCAGTGTAATTATGATAGCTTTCTGCTGAATAATCACGCGCGAGAGCCGTGTTGCGATGAATATGTGCGCGATTCCGTGAGGAGGACTTCGCTCAGACCTCGGAGGGCTAATAATTCACCGTGATTTATGTGGAATGAATAGCGGCATGGTTGTAAAACAAGTGCCACGGATCCATCACCCCAGGCGCGCATGTATGCATGTCCCAAAGCGCCCTTTTCTTCCAGAATCCTTGCACCAGAATCGGCCACGCACCTGAACGAAGAGGACACCGTAAATTTCCCATGCTCACGGGACTACATTAACACGGCATTAAGCGCTTGTTGTGGCAACGGATCTAGCGGTCTGCTAGCGCCGCCTGAGAGCATCCGTGGGTTCGGGACGAGAAAGATCGTTAAGGTAATTAATATTAATGCCCCCGCCCGTGGTTTAATGTATGAAAATTCGATCTCTCTGAATAATAAAACAATAAAAACATATTTTGCCCCGCACAACGCGCCAATGGAGCTTGGTGCGCTCGCTAGCACTAGTACTTATTCTAATGCACCTCGTTACCTTACGGTCGCGGTTGCTCGAGAGTGTCCGGAACGGTGCGTTAATTAATAGAAATAGTAGAAAACATCTCCGGCCACCGTGCGGCTCATTCATAAATTTCCAAACTGAAGATCGTAAAACTTATTACATCACTTTCTCGGCGTTGGCACGGTTCTGCCGATCCATGACCCATTACTGGGTCGTCTCGAGCTAGGCCCTAAGATCTCCGTCACACCGGACTGTCGACAGGTTCACTGACAAGTGGTAATTCATTGCCCAACACCTACGCCCCTCTGTGGAGGCTCACGATCGCTGGAAGTCACTGCCCAGATGGCAGATGGCTATCTCGCGTCGCTGGTTGTTGGCTTATTTTCTTCCGCTCTCCCTTAACTAAGGCTAGCCGTTGTCGAAAAGTGTCGCATGTTCCATAGGATAGGCACGAGAAGCCATCGAAAGATGCTTATTCACGGTTTGGGCGCTGTTTGACTTATAGCCTACGGTGAGAGTGTCTCAGGTTAATTGCCAGGTCCAGCGTGCAGGTCCCGGTTTGGGTTTCTCGCTTTGAGTCTCCGCTGAGTCCCAAGCCGACTCCTTCGTTCCCTCCGGTCGGCGCTTTATCATAAAAAAGACATAAAATTTGCTTTCAACAGGTGCATTAGTCATGGTTGCAGGTTGATCATAAATATCGGGCCCGAGGACGTCGATCTGGTAGCCGCGGACAGTTTGACACAATTAAGATGATTTAAGCCATGTTAAAGCCCTCCGGCCGGCGGAAGGCGTCCACCGGCGAGGACGATAATTGAGCACATTAAGCTGAATGTAAAGCGATAGGAGGAAATTTTAATTACATTATGGAAACATTTTATTCCCTCGTGCTGTCGAACCGTGGAAGCTGATCGCTGAGAACGTGCCGAGGTCTGGCGCTGCCCAAAATTTCTTCCATCCCGAGCGTTCATAAGCAATTCAGCAGAGCGGAGGGCACTCGGGTGGGAATTAACAATAATAAATAGAATATGAAATCGATCGAGTGCCAGGGAGGGGTGGTTCAAAGCGACCACACGAACTGGCGTTATGCTTGGAGGCCCACGGGCGTAATGTTCCCCACGATACGTTACGGATCTGTAATGGATTAACTAAAGATTTATTCCACCGAAGCGTTATTGGCAACGGCTCCCTTTGAGCTACGTTCAGCCAAACCTGGCGCTACGAATCGGCCACCGTGCGAAGAATCACCTCATGCTCAATGTGCTGCAACTGCACTCGCTGCAATTCACGCAATCGCTCAACTGCATTGCTGCACTTTGAAAGGGTGTTCGTCCGGTTATGACTCGTTGGCACACACGACAGGAATCGGGTCATTTCGAGCCTCCCCCGTTCCCTGCTTAACGGTGCATTTTCGTTTCCGGATTTGCATAATTTTCCTTATACACACACTCGGCAACCAGGGCTGCGGTATGCGCACCTTTCCTGGGGAAAGGCATTGCTATCGAGGGACGCGATCTGGACCGAGAACAAGAAGCCGATGCCGTTGTTCGCGATCGATCTGGGTTGTTGGAAAACCCAAGAGAGCGAGGGAGAGAGAGAACTTGTGCAGTAGCGTCTCCGATTGATGATTGCATACAAATCAGTTTAATTTGCAATTTCGTTTTACATGAACACGATCGGAAGAGAACGAGCGGGCCTTCGAAACCGGTCCATCGTTGATCGCGTCACCTGAATTCAAATCATTCCCATGGCAGGCTCTCGATGGCTGATTGGAGCCCTTCACGACACATAAATTAAAACGCACTAGTCCTGAGCATCTCGCGCGCCGGATGGAGGGTGAAAAAAAAGATTATGAGATGGAAACGGCCGGACAGCCTCCAAGATGGCTTCGGGGGCCCTTCGAGGGCTCGCAGTGCGACACGCGGCTAATTATGTATTTATTTCTAGTTGTTTTCCATTTGGAGTGATATTTAAAATTCAACTCGCTGCGATCGGAGCCAGCGCACGTCGCCTTGGAGTCCGCGTTTTTTTCCCTCCCTGTGGTCGGAAAAACCCGTTTACCCCGACGGTTCGCATGTTTATCATAACATATCTCTCTCCGCCGGCCGCGACTGCTCACATTCCAGGACGACGCATGCTCACGGCCCTCGAGCGCCCTTATTGGCGAACGAAATGAAATCGCAGACGGCATTTGAAGCGGTGGCTCATCATTTCCATAAAACATGCATCACGATCATCGGTCGCGATCGGTCAGCGTGCTGGGAGTGGCCACGGGCGCGCGGAGTTGTGCTCATTTCCAGTGGTCACACCTTTTCGCGATTGCTAAACGGTGCATTTGAAGCGAGGGCTCGGGTGAAAACCCGTCCTTGCTGGAGGTGCATGTGTGTGTGTGTGTGTGTGTGTGTCTGTGTGCAGAGAGCATAAAATTGGCCCACGAGGCGATGGTGCACGATAAATTAAAAATGAATTATGCTCACCAACCGGGGTGGTTTGTCTCCAAATTAGGGCCCTTTCCTGCGAAGGGAAGGTTCTTATCGCAGGTCACGGCAGCGCGAGTCCGGTTGCGTATTAGCTGGCCGTCGATCAAGCCGATCATAAGGGCCAGCAAGTGCTGCTAACCGTGAGAAAACGTAATGAGAATGTCGCGTTGATTTGACGAAGTTCGTTCAAAAGGCGATCAATCGAGCAGTTTGCTACATTGGGCCATCGATCGAACGCACCCTTAGCGGACCTTTTCTGCGTAATTTCTGCGCAGACGTGACCGAATCTTGAAAATAATTGCTGCCCTCGCCGGTACACTAATTCAATTATCGTGGCCCTTAAAGGCTAAACGCCATTCGATTGCTCACTGGCTCGGGCGCACCTCGGGCACACCGCTTACGGATGCAGCTCCGCGTTACGCATGCAAACGAAACGATGCACCGACAAATGCATCTGCGCTTGGTGCATTACGCCTTCGCGCTTCAGTTCCGCTTGCAGTTGCGACTGAAGGCGTGATGCGCTCGTTAACCGGAGGTTGTAGTGATCCACCGGATCTGTCTGCGTTTGAGACAGCATACCAAAGTCGAGATGCGTCGAGGGCTATTTATGCAGCACGTTTCTCACGCCGGCTAAATTCGGCCCTCATTTGGCGTTGGCTCGTTTTGACGCTGTGTGTGAGAGAAAACCCAAGCTAAGATAAGGCTCCAAATGCAGCCCGAGCGCGTCGAACGCGCATCAAAGACGTCACAGAAGGCTCCTGCGTATGAATATGAATTTTTGCATCGCAGATTTAGCGCTTTCATCGTGCAGCTCCCGCTTATCACAAGTAGCTCGGGCGAAGCGCGCCTCTTTGTTTAGCTTTCTTATAATTAATTAGCGAATAACATGCGCCAACAGACGTTTACGGCGGGTTTATTCAAATGCACGCGGCAGTAACAATAAAGCGATCCGCCCGGTAGCCCGCAACGGTGCATCGGCCGGTGTGCAGTGCAGTGGAACCGGAAGTGCATATCACTTACACTAATCCGCAGCCGTAATCGAGATAAGCGCCGGCAATCTGGAGCGTGCAGCGGCTCGTCAAGGTTTCTCGAGGCACTGGTCGGGTTTCGGGGGAAAAACCAACAACCAAAGTGATGGTCCAAATGCATGCAAATAGTCCCGTAGCCCCGTCGGGTCCAATTAACGTTAATTATGGATTTTAATTGTTAGAATGCATTTCTGCAATTTTCGGGTGCAGCTCGCGCTCCGTTCGTCGCACACGGTTCGTTTTATAGAGACATCAATTCTGGTGGTGGCCGGTCGAGTTCAGGCGTGAGGCCTTGAGTGCGTTTTCCCCAAATAAATGCTAATTGCTTGCGAACGCGCAGGCGAGGAAACGTCCGCTCGGAGGTGATGATTTCGCGCAATGTCGCCACGGGTTTCCTCAGCGCGATGGGAAGTGCAACGAAAGTGCATACTGAATATGCATCGTGCCCAGCGGCATCCCAACGCGTGGTGCTGGCTGAAATAGTCCATAATTGCGCGCACTTGACTGCCAAAACGGAGCCCGACTCTAGAGCTGTGTGTTAATTGATATCGCCGTTACGCACTCCCGTTTGCATTTAACGGTTCAGTTCTCTGATGCACTTGCCCGCTTAACGCTCGGGTTGCATATGCATCTGAACGCGCCAACGGCTGTGCTCTGTGGTTCAGCTGATCGGTGCACCTGTCCAATGGTGATGAGCCCTTCTACGACGGTCTGGTTCCGGTGTTCGGGGTTCCGTTAGACGCAGCCATTATATGTCAATTATCGGACACCACGTGGCGAAAGCACTCTCGAAATTGATCCTTGTTTGTTCCGGTTTATTGTTTCTGTCACTCCACGATCTTATCGTTGGTGCGTCTGTTTGCTTTTCTCGCTGCATCTTGCACTTGGCGCATAAACTGTCTTTTTAATGTGCCTTTTTCATTCCAGTCCCTCGGGGGCACGTTTTGAGGATGTGCGATAATGACGGCTATTTAATGGCTATCATGTTCATATTGATTCAAACGTATATACCAGCTCACGTGAACCTTTTGACCACGTCTGTCTTGAAGTAATTCAAGCAATTAAGAGCCTTGTTTGACTCATGAATAAGTGATATAATAATGCTGGGGCAAGATTTCTGATCCATCGCCACGCCATGTCTAACGACCGAGATGTAACTGCTTTTAATTTCTTGCGGATGTTTTTGCAATCCAATTTTTTGCAAGGTTGGCACGGAGGCAAAACGCATTCCTAACCGAGAAGGGAATCAATCATTCGATCGGCAGCCGTGGTTTTTGGTCGGTGTCGCTTTTTGTTGTCGCTTAAAAAAGCGCTTTTTGTGTGAACAAATCAAATCCCCGGACGCGGGTTTGAAGTCGCCGTGGCTACTGTTTAGAATAAATTTGAATGGAATTCATCAATCGCAGCCCGCAAACTCAACCTCGAGCCCATCACGTCCCTTTACGAGCACGGTTCGGAAGCCGGCAAGGAAATCGGCAAGAAATTCCGTAACCGAGGAGGTCCACAGTTCAAAGTAAAATCGAGAACAAACGAAAACGAACGGTGCATGCCTGTTCGGCGATTCGTTTTGTGCTACAGCAGCGCAACTTTTTGCTCCGTTTTCCGCTCTCAGGACGGCATATTTGTGTCCGAAACCCGCGCCCGGGAAAAGAATTCCACCGGATGAAGCGGGTTTTTCTCTACCTCACCGCTCACGAAACCCGTGCCGCCTTGTGTTTGCATATTTCCTTGGCATTCTCCTCCGGGGACGGCGCGTTCGCGACAATTTTGAATGTCTGATCGATGTGGACCCGCTCGACGGCGACAGATCGAACCACGGGTCGGCTCAAAGAGCCCCGTCGAGACCACGGTTTGAGGAATAATTTTGCTATTTTTTGCCGCAAATCAATCCACTCTGCTGCTTCACCGGAGCCGGTGCATACCGACGTGGGTCTGTGGTGGCAAAAAAGGGCAACAGAGGGCCGTGTTTGTATAATCAAAAGAAACCGCATATAATTAAATAATTACACCGAACGGTGGAACCCCCGGAGAAGCCCCCTGATCGGTCGCAACCGGTTCGAAGCGCGGAAAAACGCACATATTTTCCCTGCGATCGCCACAGACGGCGTACGCACGCGGTATTTGCGTCCCCACCGCGAAGGGCAACCGCGATTATGAAAGATCAGCACAGCGTGCCAGAAACCACGACCACCGGCCCACCAGAGCATTAGTTATTCGCGATGCATACGCGATGCAACGCGGTCGATTGACGATTGTCGCAAATCCTGCATCGTCACCGGTGGGATCGCACCGAGGTCCTTTTGAAGTGTGCCGCCACGATCGATGGCGTCTCGGTGGCACCTGAAATTGCGGCACAACCGACGCCACCGGCCAATTTGGCCATCGTCGAGAAGTGTCGACTGTCGATCGCGATCGCTGGTGGAGTATATAAATTAATATGAGAAAAATCGGGCGGCCGGATTTCGACCGACTCCCGGTGAGCGCGGCACAGTCACGCTGGGAAAACGCCAGTCCTAATCGACAGCCGCGGCCCATTCGGTTGTGCCCAATGCCTTTTTTAGGTGAGACGCGTAAAAAAATGAATGAAAGGGATCCCCTCGACACCACCGGCGCAACAGAACTCGCTGACGAATCCGTCAACCCGCGAGCGAACCGGCGTGCCATAAAAGGGCTGAATTTGTTTTCACTCTGCCCGATGGCGGCGTGATTAGCGATCGCGATCGTGGCGCGCTGTTTGCAAATGGAAAGCCCCCAACGTTTGTGGATGGGCGATGGTGGCTTGTAAATTAATAGATTTCATGTCCACTTGACGGATCTATCGTGTGCGCTTATCGGCCGGCGGTCGATCGACGCGATAAAAAAGTCCTCTGCTTTAGGAAGAGTTTTTTTTTCCATTGCCTTCTTCCGGCGCTGACTCCTGTCCGCCCTTTAACTCATTCTCACCGGGTGCAGAAAAAAGGAAAAGAAAACGCACCTTATCGGCCGCGTGGCACATCCGGAAACAGGACGGGAGGTCTCCCGCTGGCGCGAACTTGCGGAAAAAAAGGATTGTTGTGCGTTTTGAACGCAACTGGCGCTTAAATATTTCCCCCGCGTGGCTCATGCAGCCCTCTCGCTCGCCAGCTGGTCGGCGTCGATGGTTGAGACGGAATAAATTAAAAGAAATCTGTCCCAAAAGCGGCATGGCCCGCTGGTCATGGGCCGGAACCCGTTCCGTGGACGAGCCTGGGCGAGCTGGAGTGAAAAATTTCATGGAAAATGATGATTCCATTTCGCCGTAATACTGCCAACCACGTCCTCGGTTTTCGGGCTTCGGAACCGGGCCCATAGGTTACTTCCAAAACGGAGGCAAATGGCGTTTATGATTACCGGTTCTCGTGAATTGTTATTATTGGCATTATTTTGGGGGTTCGTTTCGCCGGCGGTTTCTCCAGTTTTCGGCGCGGGCAATAATGATTTCGTTGGTGAATTAATTAGTCCCGTCATGCTTCGGATTTGTTCGTTTCAGAACCTGCTCCCGGCGCCGATGAAACCAGGGCCAATCGAGTCGTCGTTGGGTATCTGGCAGGCCTCAGGCAGCCTCGGTTGCAGCTCGTCTGGACGCGGATGGGAACTAGCGATATTTATGGTGCAGTAGCGCACCTGCGCATGGTAGAGCTATTATAAATTGCCACCTGAAATCATTCCCCATGCCAGGAAAATCATTATAAACAATCGCAATGACGGTTCCTGGAACGAATAGTTCAACAAACTCCAGTCGATTAGCCGCAAATTTCCTAAACCAGCTTGCTGTTTTAGCCTCCCATTGACGTATGAAACGACCATGGAAACTCTTCGACTCCGGCCATGATCTCAATGAAAGCGAACAATTAAGTTTGTCCACCATAAATTCTAATTGAAATGACTTTCCGAACTGCCTTCCAATATCGATTGTCACCCAGGAGCACGTCCCGAGCACACACGCACTCATTTGACAGCAACCCGCCTTTTGGCTAATGGCAGTTATAAATTCGTTCGAAAATTAATTTGCCCAACCCTACCGAGGGCCCTACGAAAGTCCCGCATAACCGGACAGAGCGCGACATCGCCATATGGCACTGGACGGGCCCAGCAGGACATGTATATGGATCGATGCCCAACGTTGTGGTTGTGGGGGTGATCCAGTTAACTGACCCGAGGACGGTCCAGGGCCCTGGGGCTCGCTCTCACCCTCCTGCCGAGCTGACCGTAATTTGATTGCTACCACAAATATGTTTAATTCGATCTAATTTGCTTCGAGTCGCGACCTCGACGGAGACAATCGGCTACTGGGGGAGACTTTTCACATCGTTCCCTTAGCGGCTAGAGCGCCGTAATGGAGAACAACTTAAATTTTTATCAATTTCCCACTTCCCCACATAGCCGACGGGTGGTGGAGTCGATCGATCGGGTGACGATTTATGATTGATATTAATGAAAGAAAAGCAATTCGAGCTCAGTGAACGGGGTTGGTTGGAATAAGGCTTCATCACCAGCTCCATTGGATTGGGGGGCTCCGATGCGATGTATCTTCCCGTTCCACGAGAAACAATTAGCTGCATCCTGTAGATGAAAGCAAAAAGTGCATCGGTGGCGTAACAATGTCGCATCCTTTCACATCGCGCCTTGAGCCTGAACCGAGATAATATCGCGCCATTCTTTGTGATTTATTGCCACATCACATCGCCGGCAGCTTAATTAGATTAATAAAAAAGTAGCAGTATTTTATTAAAATATCAACATCAGCCCACACGACTGTCGGGACTGGAGAGAAGAAAAAACCACCGACACGAATCGAATAATGGAGGAAATTCGTCCCACAAAGGGTGGCAGCAAGGCCAAAGCGGCTGTGGATGTGACCGTTTATTCGTGAAGTCTTCATTTGTCGTCCGCACCAGGGCGCACCAGCTCCGGCTCATCGATTTCAGCGCGGCAAAAGTAAATGATTGTTTTTACACATATAATTGATGCGACGGGGGAAAAAACCGTTCATCATCTACCGGCCCTTCGAGGAAAAGCGAAACGATAACCTGTGCCGGCGTGTTTATCGTCACTTTTACTTGCGGGCACATTTCCGTTGACGCGTTTTGGGAAAATTTATTACAATTATTTGAGCGCAGATGATCACCATTATCGTCCGCACCGAGTCCGCATTATTATCATCATCATTGTCATTAGTTGATTTAATTTGATAATCGTTATTTAATTGTTTAATTTGATTGCATGATTGGGCCTACGCGCTGGCCTGGTCATCGTAATCCGTCGTGGTTTCCTCCGTGGGAAATACTTCCCTTTTCCGGCGCGAAGACGTTCGTAGATCTGATCCGTCACGCAGCATCCCTTTCGACGCCTTGGCTGGGGCAGATCCACAACCACGCCTACTCGATGCCGTCCTTCGCTTCACTTTGCATATTCAGCTCGTTCCAAGGAGTCCACGATCGTCGACGGATGGGCCCACGTTGTGCCGCCGGATTGGATGCATCGTTGATGGAAAGTTGATGTTCGAGCGCTGAGAAGATGATGCACATGCAGCAGATGAGCTCTCACTGACTCTTTCGTTCATTCGTGCCAACTTCTCGCTCTCTGCTTTCTCATGTTAGTTCGTGTATGGGGGGTTTCTCGTTTGGAGTCATCGACGACTTCGTCAGCCGAGTGTTGGCGGAAATAGGTGTTTTTATGGGACCAAATTAAGCCTGCTATGTTGACTCAGCGTCGTTCGTGGAAAAAGGACAGCAACTGAATGGCACGTATACGAACGAGGGTTGAATAGTAAATATTATATAAAAGACGAAATCATATCACTGTTTGAATGGAAAAATGAAAATCGAAATAAAAAATATGCTCATCGAAACAAAATAAAAACATTTTGTGTTCTTTCTCGCGATCGTCTTAGTTGCAGATGCTCGATTCTTCGAATGGCGGAATTTATCGTTGTCTCATGTCGAATTCATCAGCCAAAATACAAATTTGCCGCCATTAGAGATTCTCCTTTGCCTGGTAATTTATTCGGTTGGTTTTATTCATTCTGACTATCATATAAATCTTAATGGAAAACTTAATTCGCGCTGCTATTGAATGCTTGTTTATTGATTGGATGGCAATTATGGCTTGATCGAACGCGTTCGTTCCGTAATTGTATCGTAGTATTCGCGTTCGCCTTAATTTTCGATTATGGTAAGTATCATTCTTCAAAAGACGCTTATTTATGGTAATGAACACCAGTTACTTTTGAGAATGCTTCCAAAAAGAACGATTAGTTTCCATTCCAACTAATTCACTGCGATCGTCCGTTAGATGGAGCTCGATCATATAACAAAGTGTGAGCCAAAGTGGATCTATTTCAATCGGTGATTAGATAAAGCTCGAAAGCACGCTGTTTGTTTTATCAATCACTTTTCGACTCGTATATCGCAATTGGGCTCCACCGCTATAGTGCGCACTATGCGTAACGCAATAAAATCTAATAAAGCACATTAAAACGGCATCTAGCACGCGGCGGAGCACACTTTCAAGAAAACGGCGAAGGCTTTCGGTGAAACACGAAGTGAAATCAAACGTCCTATTAACCAGGGTAGTCGCTTCGTTTGTAACTATCGCCGGTCCACCGTAGAGTCGTGAGGGGGTTTATTTAATATATAGATAATATATTATATTTATTGTACCCAAAGCCCGTTCGTCTCCTATTGAAATGGCGCGGCCCCGGTGCGGTTAGGATTTCTCCGGTTTTGGTTGTATGATTACCAAAGATGTTATTCATTGGAGCAGCGTGTATGTTTTTATACGCACGCTTGTGTAATGGACGATTGATATTTATGAGCAGCGAATTATACTTTCATTTTTTCTCCTTGGCGTGTCCTCTAACGGCGAGGATCGTCCATAAAACCCCGATGGTAATAACTTAATTTACGGCTAGTTTCCACCCCGTGGGTTAGGTGTTTCGAAACGCATACGAAATTCATCGATCGCAACTACCGATGGCAGGTTAATCGAGCGCGAGGGTTACGAGATCGTTGTTCACGTCCGATAACACCACACCGAGGTGGCCAAAGTGAAGTTTCCCGGGGCTCGAAAATCGACCTGTTCCGGGTTTGAAATCCCGCTTTGCCTATCGCAAAGCGGAACAACTCACCACCATTACCGAGCTGCGTTGCCGATACGATACGATTTTCCCACAGATCGCCCGGGCCTATCCCGGAATGGTGTGATAATGGTCATTATTACAATTGCCCTCGACGCACCTCTTTTTTGCACCGTCGAGACGCCTCGCTGCCTCAAACGTCCCCCAAGGGCGGAGAAGTCGCTTAAAGGGTAATCTGCAGTCACTAAACGTCCGCTGGCCCGCGGCAAAACGGGCCCAGCAAAAAGGGCGCAGGCGCGCGGCCCGAAGGCACCGTTCCGACGAGGCAAAAGAGACTGATAGATAATTATAATTATATGTGCAATAATTTTTGTGAAATTGTCCATTTAAGCCATCGCGGCCCGTACACCGGCCGATGTGTGCGATGATATCGGCCAGCTCGAGCGGTGCATACCGGCAGCTGTCTCCGGTGTGCCGAAGGAATCAACATCACCGAGTGCACTCATGTGTCGCCACCGAAGCCCCGATGAAGCCTCAAGGAAACCTCGAGGAAGTTGCCATGTTAGAACTGGAATGCCGCACGCGGACGGAATCGAATTCCCTCCCCGGAGGATGCCGGTTCGAGCCGCAAAGTTCCACGCAGCGAGATTGCTTGCTGCATCGGCTCCGGGACATACAAATGCGCGCGGACGCTCGCCGGTAATGAGTATGAATTCATTCGAAGCATTTTATGAAATTATTTGTCGCGGACATATTTTAATTTCATGTTAAGTTATGTTTTATACCAGCCCACAGCATTTGTATATCGAGCGCAAACGGTCCCGCGCGCCGGAAAGGAATGACATTCGTCCGTCTCATGTCACGCGTGATCTGAAGGGCCTGTCTGAAGGAGGACGGACTTGGTCGGATTGGCGTTCGGAGCCAGTGGCAGGAACCGGGAGGGAAAATGAGGCAGAAACACGTTGAATTGTTAATTATCCCCCATCTCCCCGGACTGACCAGGCGAGATTTTACTATCGCGGAAAAACCAGGTGCGGAAATCATTGTCAACGCGAAACGGGTATCGCGAGCGTCGAGAATCTGATATTTTAAATAGAGTATAAATAATTACCCCTACCATCGGGCGAATGGCGTCTGGAGCAGGTTTTCCGTAAAGTAGCTGAACTTGTTCGACTCATCCGTCAAAGCAGGCCACACCGGTTGCTGTGGTGTTGTGGAGGAAAATGATACATAGGAAACGGCAGAATGAATAAAAGAATAGCAAAGCGTTTATGTATTCGGTTTATCGCATATATGCCCCTCTGAAAAATGAATCAATATTAATCTTCAGCTCGTCGTGGGCCGCAAATGAAATATCCTATTTTCCATGCCCAACCGAGCTGCTCAATTTGCATTCCTTTGTTACCGACGGTCGTTGGTGCATCTACGGTTGCATGAGTGCACGATGCATAAACGGTGGTATAATTATTTACGATTTATTTTAATTAAGAATTGCGAGAGGAAGCGTTTTTTCTTCCATAATGGATAAGCGGTACTCCCCGCAGCCAGGGGAGAAGTCTTGAAGTCGTTGCCAGCAACACTTATTTACGCGGTGCAACTGCAGCTGCATTTTATGTACATAGCTGCTCGGTTCGCTCGGGTGTCATTGATACGGGTGTGAGGGAGCCAAAAGACGCAAGGGAAGACCCCCAGACGAGTCGCCAGAGTTGACTCAATAAATCCGATCACGATGGGAATTGGAACGAAATACTTGCCGGCGGTAATTATTGCGTCCCCGATGCGGCTCGAATGTGGCCTCCAACGTGGTGGAACTCGAGGCACCATTTTTCCATCCCCATCTCGACCAACAGCGATGGAGGGCGCGTGGAGCATTGTAGTAATCCTCCGGTGAACGACAAATGATGCACGGAGGATGGCAGGCTACGTGCAGGCAGGCAGCTGTGAAAAAAAAAACAGCACACACTCAAATAATTTAGTCTTAACGATAATGTTGCCGGAGATTGCGAAGTGGCGATGTCGAGGAATGGGGCTGCCGATAAAAGGCCACAGTGCGCCTTTAAGTGGTTGTGAGTTTGCGAAGTGCAAAGATAATGGCGAAATTTATTGGAATATTAAGCAAATGCGTGGAAAATAGTGCCCCATACACATGCAAATCGTGGTGAGAGGCAGCTCGTGATGTCCGCTGGTGATGATGGATAAGGAACAAAGGGATTGCAGGGCTTATCGCACCCGTTGCACTTGTGAAGGGCTGTATGTTTGCTTTTCTGCTGCGTAAAACATGCACCACCGGGTCGGAGGAAACTCTCGCTCAAGTTGCAAGGGAGAATGGATGCGAGTGTGGCATGCGATCGAACTGGATTCGCACGCTCTATGGAGCATGGCCCGGTGGAATTTGGCTTTGGGTGAGAGCTTTTTGCACGGTTCTAAGGAATTAAATGGCGCGTGCTGCCAATGCAATGCCATGCCATTCTGGAAGAATTTTGCATCAAATGGGTTGCCAAACAGGTCATCAGAACCAGAACTACTTGATCTAATGAAATGGGAAACGTTGAAGAAAGAATTTCTGAACTTCGATCGAATGTAACATTGCTCAGAATTTGTTGCAAAAAGCCACGAACTCTTGCCGCGACTCTGTCCAAATTACAGATCTCTCGCAAACCGATGCATTTCCCAATCGATCGTGCAGATAGATCGGTCTGCCTTGGAAGTGCATTCGCTGACGGTGGCTTGCCCAGAGTCCGTTTCCGTCGTCAGCATCGTCTTCGATTTCGTTTCCCAGCAGTCCATTAAAATAATTATAACACTTTCTTGTGGCGTTCTAATTAAAAACGCTTGCCATGACGATTTCAGTTAATGTTAATAAAAGAAGAGTGCAAGCGGCGCAAGATAATTGTTCGTCTCGCGGAGTACCCGGTTCTCCATCGGGCACTTCAAGAACCTCTTCTGAGAGAGTGAATTTCTATATAAAAAAAAGACTTCAAGATGAAAATCTAAATGGAACGTTATCCTTAAAATGCATATTAATTATAGACCACGCGAGGGCACTCGAAATGCTCGGCAAACTCGATGCAAAGCGTTCGCAAAGGCTCTGCGAATGATCCCGGCAAGATAAGCCCTAGCTGTGGCCCTGGAATCCTCCTTCCCGGTCAGCGCAACGAGTCGCTCTTTCGTGGGAATCATTCAAATGGCGACCCACTGTGGACCTTCTGTGAACTGGCGCCAAGGGATTGTGATTAATTTTCGGCCTCAAGTTTACTGCACGGAACGTTGCAGCATTTGCATTCCTTGAGCAACCCTTGGGAGTTTACAAAAATGCCACCACACGATCCCTGGGAGCAGACCAAACGTTGTTTTTTCTTTGAATTAAACCACCCTTATGCCTTTGGATTGCCAATGGGCCTGGCCGGCAAAGAGACCGCCGATGACGGGGCAAAATTTCAGCATGACGCGGATTTGATTGCGAACCGGTCTCTTTGATTTCGCAGTCGAAGTGTGTTTGGCGCCAACGTTGATCCACGAAAGGGCGACAATCTGCTTCTACGGCGCGCGCGATTCGTCTGTCGAACCGTGACGAATGCGTTTTTTTTTATTAAGAATCAGCCTTTGTGCGCTTCTAGAATAAATCTCAACTTCTCGAACCTTTTCGTTCTGCTAGCCTTCGTCAGAGGCGTTTGCCCAAATTGGCACGAAATTTGAATATCGACCAAATTACTCGCCCATCGTGCAGGATTCCACGAAGGAAACGGCACCGGTTTTGAGCACGCGGAACAGCCGAAACTGAGGTCTGAAACCGCGAAGATCTCGATCCACCGGCGGCGCAAAGTATGGGTTGCCAAAATTGATTGATTACTACTGGTTTTGCGCTGACCGGGTGCGTCCTTTGGGTTTTGCATCCTGAAAGCGGTGAGGTGTTTCGCCGAATCGAAGCGAAATCATAATTTGCGCACGAAATTAGGCAAGTAACAAAACAACCGCTTGGAGTCCCTTTTGCGACACCGAGCTGGAGACAGAGCAGGAGAGCCGCTTCCAGAGGGGTGCAACTTTTGAACGATCTAATTTAGCAGGCCATTTGGAGGAGCTGCGATAATTAATAGAACGATCGCCAACGGGAACCGTCCACCGCCACGGACTAATTATAACAATCATAACCTTATTATTCGTGGCAATAAAAACTTTGCCCTCGTGCGTTATGGCGCTCCGAGAGCCCACTGCCGGAAAGGACGTTAGGACACGGTGTGAAGGACACCCGACAACGGCAGGACGTCCTTTGGGGCAACCGGGTGTGCCCGGTGGCTCGCTTCCGTCCAACCGTTTCCCTGGGTGAAAGCGCAAATTGATTCGTTTTCCGCTCGCATCGTGCTTATTTCAGATGTGAAAAATTAATTAGATTTATGTTTTCATAAACGACGTCTTTAGCGCAAACTGCGAGAGTGCGACGACTGTGGCTCGCAGCGCCCTTTCCCAGGGCCATCCCGTGCAAGTGCCACCCGGGTGCCACCCTTTTATGTAACGACGATTGTAACGATTGTGGCCCGCGCCAGCCGTCCACCGACGGCCAGGGGATATTTATTGCACACTTGAACGATTTACGCAACGGCCGCTCTATCTACCGAGGGCACACCGGACCGAGTGGCCAGCAGTTGGTGAAGATGTATTCTGGCACATAATGTATAGGAAATGTGTCACTCGTTATCAAGATAGTTAGCAGAGCACAGACTGGGCTCGGTGGCTATCGGGGCTGGGATTATTACGCGAATGGGCGAGGAGATATAGTAGGCTAAATATGTTTGCTAGAAGGCCGTTCAGGGCGCCGAAGCACATTTGCAACGAATTATTGAAGTCATCCCAAGGGTTTAGCCGTCTTTTGAGCCTGAATTGAACAATTGCACACTAAAGGGCGGTTGCGACTCGCGTGCATCTTGTTTCGAAGAAGTCCGCAGCTCGAAGAAACGACCAAGAAAGGGCAATTAGTAATTGCATGCCGCCATTCCACTGACGGGCGGTGTAATTAGCGTTGCCATTTATTTAAATCAACACCGCATTCGGCGGATCGTCTTTGAGGCAAATTGAACTCGGCATGCCATGTGGAGCTTGCCGCTTGAAGCCCGAACTGTTGGAGTATTCAAATTGGACCACTCTAGACACGTTTGATTAAAATCCCCGGACCCGGAAAGCAACAGCACCATCAGCAACACGATCAAGATCGCCGACTCAGACCCGCAGCAGACCCGCATTGTTCGAGGTTGGGTCGCATTTGCATTTCGCAGGCGGACAAATTCACCTAATTTGCTGATGGTAGGGGCCTCAATTGGACTCCATACCATTTTCGGTAGCAACTCCAAGGAATGGGTTGCAGGGTGCTCATTGTGACGTCCACCCGGGATCGCCCGGTGGTCCCGTTCAAGATGGGATAATTTGCAAAACGCCTCTTCCAGCGGGAACCACTGCCATACAGCCCGTACACAATGAAATTCCTCTTGCCAAATACACCGAATACCGCTCGAGGATAGCCGCGCTGTAATTGCGACAGTCGGAAAGGGAAGGAATGCACCAAGTCCCGGATCGCGAAACCCCTCGAGGCAACTCTGACGATGAGGATCTGCAGATTGGGGTCATTCGGTTAGATGGGGCTTTTTTGTTCAATTTTCGATCCAAGCTCGAGGTTCGAGCGATTCAAATCACGATCGCAATGCTCTGCAATGGCTGTCAAGCGACCCGTTATGTCGTCGCAAGAAGACCCAGCAGCTTCTGCTGTTTCAGAAGAAAGGCTTCCAGTGTTACGGGTAATCGATATTGAAGGGTTATTTGAATACTTCAGCTCGTTGAAGCTGAAGTGTCCGTAGCGCTCTTCTTGGACGGAACCTTCGAAAAAGCTCGCGCGAACGTTCGCCCAATCTTGCTCTTTGTTTTTGAGCATTGTCCCATGGCGTATGGGACACTGTGGTATCCCAAATCGCGCCCAAGCATTTCGCAACACGAATTTCCCAGCCCGATAGGATCGAATATGTTTTACTGCATTTTTGAGGTCATCCCGTTCGCGGGCGTGCGCCAACGTGTGGATCTCGTATCGGGCGAAGGATATCGCTGCATTATGGCACTACTGATCGAGGAGGATCATCTCGAGAACATGATCCGATCTGCAGCCGTGGCCAACAAAACACCACGAGCGCTGCGACGAAGGCATTGTTGGGTGATTTTGTCGCAAGATATTTTCGTACCCTAATGAGCGTGTAAATGTGCATATTGCAAGCCATCTTGCTCCGGCACGTCGCTCGTTTTTGCTCCTGATCGTATGGCTGATAACGGGCTTGATCGGTGGCTCGAAATATTTTGCATGCGCGATCCTGGCTGGCTGCTTTTTTGCTGGGGTCGTTTTAGGTTCACGGTCTTACACGATTTTCATGCATGATTATCAGGCTCCCCCGTGTTTCGCTTATTTTTGTGTGTATGTGTGTGTCCCTTGCCACCCTGAGTCTCGAGTGTGGTGCGACCACAGGCTCGCTTCACTGCCCGCTCATAATTAAATTGGTATTTTAATAAACAATATTGGCCCTTTTCCACTCGAAAGGGTTTTGTTTCGAAGGCAGTTCGAAGGCTTAGCACGACTTTTCTTTCACGTTCGATTCTGCCGTTGGAGTCCTGCCAGGACGTTTTCGAGCACACCGGTCGGACTTCCGCCGGCGGCAAAACCACAAATTGACGTAGTCAAATATCCGCCCGTCAACTCACGCGACGCGTGAGAAATGAACCGATCGCAGTAGCGAGGGTGCACAACAACCACCGTTTGTTCAATCAAACATATTATGATTGACCGATGTTTTGTTGAGTGGGCCGGGGGTTGGGAAATAATTTATTTTCAATTTACGTCCACCGACCCGGGTCCAATCCTCTCGGGGCCCGTGCCCATTCAGCAATTCCCCCCCAGGAGGTGACCGAACCTGGAGTGCAATGTTGAGAGCGACTGGTGCTGACAGGTGTGTACCATTTCGCATGAAACCGCTATCGGACCGCTAGCCGGACGCTGACGCTGATTGAAAATTTGAAGGGAGTTGTCAAATAAGGAATCGTTTTTCATTTCTCCCTCTTCGTGCTCGTGTAAAGTCACCCATAAACCGCAAATCGTAATTCAAATGCTGACATTTCGGGCGTTGGCCGCGGGAAACAAATCGATGTGAACTTTCTCGGTTTGCGATATGCAGACATGCAGACATACACGTATGATTGGCAGCTAACAACTGCGCGTTCACGTGATTCGATGATAACGTGTATCAAGATGTTGCCTTCTTGTTACTATAGAGGAGTGCGATGGTTTCGCTCACGAAACCTAAATTGCTCGGTTCGTGGGGAATATTTAAATTGACGAATTACTCAGTGGCCACTCGGGACGGAAGTGTAATTATTTCGAACTAATTTGAGCAAAACCAGCCACCTCATTTAACATACTTTCATTGGCTTCGTTGCGAAGAAACTCACCGCGAGATTCCCCTTTTGAAATAAATGAAAAAGGAGTAATTTTTTTTTAAGTATTCTTAGCAAAAACTGATCATTGAGGTGGGCTCCTTTAGCGAGTTGGGGATGTAATCGAATGATGAAAGCGAGAACCCGGTTGAATATTTCCTTCCATCCAATAAAAGCCCCGAGCAGCCTTTGGTAGAAGGATTGGACAACATTAACAGTTCATCGAAGACGATATTTTGCGAAAGCTTGCAGGAATAAAGGCAAAAAACGCCTGAAACGAAACTTGTCTTTACCATAGTTTCGTGACATCGATGCGAAAACGTTTCGTTTTCGAAGGAGCGCGTGTGTGTGCCAGCTAAATTCTACAGCTCCAAAGAAGCCAGAAGGATGGCCGGTCCAGGCTCGTACGTGAGTAAAGAATTTTGATCCCCAATTTCGTTCCTCATCGTGCGGGGTTCCACCGAAGCAATGAAATGTTATCATTACTGAGCGGTTCTTTTCGTTTCAATTGTTCCTTTTTTCGGCCGAGGCGAGCCTTCCCATTTTTGTGGGTGCTTCTAATGTCGATGCAGGTATGCGCCCGGTACAAAGTGTAGGAATGTAGCGATGGGTGAAATTTGGACAACATATTTGCCCGACCGTGCGGATTCTTCGGGCCTTCTTGAGCGGATCCGTAGTCTTTTTTCTCCTTTAAGCGAACGATTCGATTCGGGCAAATTGTGCAAAGGTGCTAAGTGGCCCGAATGCTTTTGTGCCAGGCGAGAAAGAGCCGCGTTGGAAAGGCGGTATTGTACATTATGCAGTTGAAACGCGCCCGAAGGTGTAAACGAGGCAGGCCATGCGCTTTTGACAGCAAGCGTCTGGAGGCGCCTTTGCATGAGAACCAGCATGTTTCGCAATGTTTGACAGATTGCCAGTTCCACTGGGGCGAGGATATATACGGCTTAATTTAGAATTTTAAATTTCAATCCAATCTGCAGAAATTCCAGTCAACCAACCACACAACGATATCCAAGAAGGTCCAAGAAGCGAAAAAAAGACGAACTTTTAGCGGATATTTGAACTCGCTTGTTGATTCTGTTACGAACGTTTGTCGAACAAGAACAACGTCTCCGTGACAGGTCTCCAGAGCAGCTTGTTAAGCGCGATTCTTCCCTCTACTAATTGGACAGCCGTTGTAGTGTTCTGGTAATGTGATTCATGTGATACGATTTCTTCATGGAATTGCTAAAACCCCTTCGGTTGGAGGACTCCCCTAAACGTGGGGTAGAGTTTGAGCGGCAGCAAACTGTACCGCGCCAAAGTACGCCGCTTGGACTTCACGCGTGTCAGTCCCCGGCAACAGAACAGCAACCCATTAATTAACAAATTTATGCGCTTCATTCCCCCATTCTGGGAGGCGCCAGAAGCTGTCGGCATGTCACGTTTGATGGTGTCAAATGCTGGAGAACAAATTTATGCACCAGCACTCGGGATGAAAGTATTTATGGCATCTTTGGGCCTACCGTGGGTCCAGCTATCGTACCCGGTCAATTTGCATTCATATCAGATACGCGAGATAACGCGACCTTAGACGTCCTGCCACTGGTCGCAATACGGTTCCGTTGACCATAATTGGTGTGTGAATGTCCCGCGTCCAATGTCGCAACTAGACACATCCATCTCGAGGACGCTGGTAGCATCTTGTGTGTCGTCGTCACGGGGCGCCATTCGTTTAAGTGCGTGAAAACGAAACCTAGGGTTTTGTAGGGCTGCTGTTGCAACGGGGGTTGCGGGACGAAAGGGCCATTTAAAAATTAAAGTCGAGAAGGGCGCAACGGAACCATCTGCCATTGATAGCGCGCTCGTATTGTTGTCCCATCGATACACACGAGGTCCCGCTCGACACCTACGCCTAAGGGTCTGAGCTTGGTTTTGAGGGCAACCGTTACAGAAGGCGTCCGTTGGTGGTTGTGGTCGTTGGAAAGGGATCCGGCTGGCTGGCGGAACCATCGGTTGACAATATTTTATTTTCGATTTCCCTTTGTTCTCCGGTGTTTGATGGTATTATCGCGCACGAGATCATGATAATTTTATTATTAACGATTTAAATGGCTGGACGGGTTTCGGGCTGGACCATTGGAACCATTCGAACCATTCGGCCCTTCGCCAGATGGTGCAATATGGGATCGTATCACGTGGAGCAGCGAAGGAGAAGTGCGCCAGGCGAACCGTCTTGGAAGGGACACGTCGAAAGCATGCATTTTCCCACCGAAAAACAACCGAAGCATGTTGGCTATTCCACAGGGCCGCGACATAATTGAGTTTATCGATTGCGCGTGATCGCAGAGCTGCAGACGCTTCTGTGCCGTAGCATAAACTGCTTCGAAGCGCTTGATTCACCATCGTCCACAGAGACCGCAGAAGTTTACGATTTGCATGCGAGGACTCGTTGGAAGCAGTTGCTCCAAGAGCTCCGTGGTCAAAGGATGTACTGCCCGCAAGCAGAAGAGTGTCGATATCGTTCGCTGGACCGCCTGTTGGACGATATTTATTTCCTTAATTAGTTTCTTGTTCGCTGTTCGCTTCCGCTGGCATCGCCGTACTACGCTATCCCTGTGGGAACGTTCGTCGGAGGTCCCGCGGTTCATTCATACAAACTGCCACGCATTGGCCAGAGTGTCGGCAACGATGGGATCGCTTCACACTCTTATGATCCGGTGTTGGGGCTGCGGCAGCATAAGCCGACGTCGTATCGCTTGCATCGGTGCAGCTAAGGTACAAGAATCATACTGTTCCGGGCAGTTAGATAGCATAACGAGCAATGGTCGGTTGTCGCGAAAGGCTCGCAGAAAAGGCACCTCGATAGTATTTCGGCGTGGCTCAGCGTGAAGGTGATAATGTTTCGCTCTCCCTCCATGACCACGATCCTGTGGATTCGGTGGAAAGCAGCGAGAAGAATGGTGCGAAATCAGGGAGAATCAAGGGATTCTGAACAATCGAGAAAAGCGTGAATCAAGCGTTAATTGCCACCGCGAGTGAACAGATAATAGCACGCGATCGCTGCCGCCGTTGGTCGTCGTAGGTGCGGTGGTTTGATTTTGCTGGTTGTTCCGTATAGAAGTCCAGCCGGGCACTCACCGGTGCCCGATGGAGATTGCTTTAGAACGAAACGGAAAAGCAAATGCGAGCGGGTGGTTTTTTTTTTTGTCTTCTTAAATATCATTGATGCAACTTTCTTGGCTAACAGCCCAACAGATGGGGAAACGAAACGTACTTAGGAGTTTCTTCTTAGCTGGCCTGGATTTTGGGCCGCAGCCGTATTGGAAGGAATTGGCACTTTATTTTTATTACATCGGTTATTTTCCTGGAGGAAAGGAAATGGGTGTAGCGGTGATTCGACGGTGGAACAAATGGACACCTTCAGCAATCGTTGGAGGTGAGAAATCGTGAGAATCTGACCACTTCACGATTCGATGCTAGACATGAATGGAATACGCTTCTCTTGGAGTGACCTTCTTAATGAGGAACCAACCGAAACATATGCTTTCGGCCCAGTACGTGGATAAACTTGCATTGTACGAGCGTAATATAGGCAAAGAAGTAAGTGGTGCTTTTTGTGTACAGCAATATTAATTTTAATATAAACCACTTAACTTTGGCGCTTTGGTTAAAATAGGTTTAAAATTTCCTAGTGCTATTATACCCGCAATACACACCTTCTTTGTGGAGCTTTTTTCAGGCACTTCAAAGCAGACAATTGAATCGTCACCAACACTTCTGCACGAGTTATGATTTATGTTATTATTCTGTAGCTAGGCACCAGGCAATATGCTGCAAGCGTGGAGAGGGAAAATCCTGCACTCTCGCGCGAACGCACACCTTCTTGGCACGTGGCATTGTGTTGGTACGTCGAAGGACACCCACGGTGGGCAAAGATTTGGGGAAACGTGGTGGAAAACGACCCGGTAGCATGTGTTGCGGACCTGCGCAATGAAGGAGAAAGCCACACTGGGACATCAGATCGGTAGGAGGAAAACTACAGCCACCACTAGGAGTGCTGCAGTGTGGATGGTGGTCGTTTCTGAAGTAGGTGCTCCGTTTGAAGATTGGCTGGAAGAAATGGGCTCGTAGATGGGGAGAGAATTTTAAAAAGCCATAGGCATTGTCGCTGGAAAATGGAGAACATATCAAGCGAACTCTGCAAGGGAAACTGCGAGAGGCGCCATTTGGAATTTTTATGCCCCATCCGTACGTTCGTTTGATACCGAGACGCTTATGTATTCCTGTTACTGGCATGGTGCATTTCTACTGTCGGTAAACTGCCAAGATGACTGTTTTTGAAATGAATTTATGCTCAATGCATGCAGGAGCTTTGCATGGTCCACACGAGGTCCTTCTGGTGCACGTGGAAAACGGAATGGATTTTCCCGACGCTGCAGGAAGAATTCTTTCCTTGGGGGTTCCTGCAAGGACCTCGGCTAAAGTTATGGAAACAAGCTTCTCGTAATGTGCATTCCCAAATCGATTGATGGTGCACGACGACCGGGGGTCCACAATAAGGGTTGATAACGAATGGTCCGGAATTGTGAGCATCTCCGTAGCACACACTTACGTGCATACATATTCCGATATCGCTCCTTTCGCTGTAGTAGCCGAAGGTGCCGACTTTGTATTCATGTATTCTAGCATCCCAATCCCTTCGAAGCGCCACCCAAGGTGGGTGGCCCCGTCAGGAGGTCCTTGCCTGCTTTCTTCTTTATCATCTTTTAAAAAGGTGGGCTGCGGGCGAACGAGTATTTTATTATTCTTTATTATATTCTTCGCTCTAATGCCCGTTGGGTCTCGAGCCCGTACGCTCCTTATCGCACTCGCCATCTGTAGTAGGGATTTGCTCGGACATACCGCTCAATCTCAGGCTCTCTCTCTCTCTCTCTGTCCGAACGAGGCTCTTTGGTGTGGTTGGCCAACCGATTGGTCCTGCTCGGAGCTGGCGCTTTTCATGCTGTTTCACCTCTATGAAAACTTCGTCATAGCTGACGCCTGTAATCGAATGTTGATCGCATGTGGGGAGACACGTGTGCATGTGGTCGTGTGCCAGGCGGACGGATCTGTGTGGATAGGCCGTTGAAAGCGGGACATTATGCTGCCCGCTGCCGTAGGATACTTTTATGTCCAAAACGGGCGCTCTGCTTTCCTGCTTCTGCCCGTCGTTATGCCGCACTGGTGGTTCGAGTCGAATTTTCGCTTCAACTACATTCAAAAGAGTGGTTGATAAGCGGGATTGTGGAAAGCATAAAAGCGCGCGCTTAGGCGTCCTTATCATGCACGGACTGCGAGCATAGAATGTGAATTTTACAAAAAGGGAGGCGTTAGCAGGAGCAAATGCTGCTGGCTTTTGAGTGTGCTCCTACAACTTTCTCCTTCCCAGTTGTCCCCGGGCACCAGATACGGCACAACTTCAGTGCAAAGGTCTCTTTCGCTCTTTGTTTGAATTTTGAATGCTTGAGGAATATGATTTTTTCACGCCCACTTTGGCTCACAAGCATGGGGATCCTGAATGGCATCCTGCATACGAATGGTGGTGGAAAGCCTTTTGCATCGTTCCATTCCGTAAGCGCTATCGGTAAAGAGAAGCGTCGCGTTTGGAGATCAAAATGCAATCAACATTATCGTTTGACCGGTGAATTCATTTAATCAAACGGATCTCATTCGCACACCATCCACTTACCGATACATTGCTGTCGGTGGTGCTTGCGAGTGGCAACGAAATGGAGCTTCAGAAGCTGAGATGTGCGTGTAGTAAGCGCGTGGGATGAGAGCAAGAATAGCGAAGCAAGGATTTCTCGCCCGGAAGCGAGGCAGTAAGCGTCAGTCAGCTCGATTAGAAATGGTTAGTAACGACATAGCCGTAAACACGATTAGCCATAAAACCGGAGGCTCGAGCATATTGCAGGTCTGCGTCTGGAATCGGTTGTAAATGACCAAAAGTGCTCGAAACCGTTGAAGCACACTTTCAGCAAGAAAAGGTTTGACTATGTTAAAAATATACATGTAACATACAGAGTAAGCACGGCATATCGCCATATCACAGTGGCTTGTTTGATGTCATATCTTGAGGACAGCAGGGCCTTTGAGGTCTAATGAGCCTTCCAACAAGCCCATAATCAAAAAATGTCAATTAACGTCCATCCTTGGGCATATTTAGCTACGCTCGTGCTTCGACCATTACCCAGAACGTATTCATATCATTGTGAGCTCGCTCTGAGAGGTGCTGACAGTCGGCAAACTTTGCCAAAACGATATCGGAAGATGCTTTTAACCTTTGACTCCGTCATTAGCCACCTGTCGACGTCACGCCCGTGAACGACACCATCGAGATGACGTGAAGCCAGCAAATACGCTGGATGGTCGGCTGAGTGGCTCGCAGGACACGTGAGAACTATCTCCGCGTATCAACCTGACCCACACGGAACCTCTAGTGGCAGGAAACGAGAGACAAATGGTTGGCTTCCGTCTTTCCTCTAGCAGGCAGGATACGAGGAGTCCGGGTTTCGAGTGGCGGTCCCCAAATGCTCTTCCGATTCGAATCAGTCTCGCGGGTATCAGCAAAAGCGTGTACCACGAGGCGTGTACGGCGAGGATTTGGTCGTTTTTTGTGCCTCCACGTGCAATGAGTCCTGCGATGGTGGCGAAAGCCAAGACACATTTCTCCCGCAGCCGCCGGGCAAGTTTGTGGGGACCACGTCGACGACCACAGCGGGCGTAGTAGTAACGACGGCGGTGGTAGTAGTACGCGTAGAAGTAGTAGTAGTTGTATTAGAAGTTAGTGGCGAATGAATGAACGGCGACCGCCGAGTGGCCTACGTTCGAGTCGCTGGCGTTGTCCAGCGCGACTCCTTACGCGTCCGGGCTGGCTTTCTTCTCGCCGGGCAAGGATAAGAGGCCGGCTCGAAATGAGGCGCAAAAACACACGCCAAGGAGACTAACGCAGCGCCGCAGCACAAACTAATAAAAGTAATAAAATGTTCTTTCGCCTCCTCGTTCGCCACGGTCCGACGCTGGTCGACCGAAGCACGGAATTATAGGTCAATGGCGTTTGGCCGGATCGATAAAGCATTGCAGCAGCCTTCTGACACGTTCCTGTTGATGCCCGCCGTGTTGATGCTCGCCGTGACCACCGGGTCATGGATTTGGTGAGCGTGCGGTTAGCTTTAATTTGGCCCCACTGCCTACGGGCCGCCGGGTCTGGTGCTGGCTCACTTAAAGGTGTGTTAAAGTTCATTTGCAAATCGCCGTATCAGTCCACGGAACAGGCGTTGCCAGGTGCATCGTCTTACATGATGGAGTTCCATCATTTGGTTGAGCATATTTCGCATTAAACTATACTCAACAGCTTTCCAGGATGCTGCAAAAAGCTTCGAAAATCATTAAAATATGTAAAACCCATTCGCAGTCCTTCTCAGTGGAAAATCCTTGCCTCTAGCAGATTCCCCGATTGCACACTCTAAGGGCTGAAAAATCCCTCAACAATAGAGCCAGTGTATTGTTGTTTGCGACCCAACCCAAGTGTCGGATGCGGATTTTCCACTCGCAGTCGCCGTTAAACCCACCCCTTTTCGCGGGTGTACTGCTCTGGCCCGAGCGAGACGGTCAGAGTTTGCTCCACCGCGACTGGTTCCGGCCGCACGCTTATTATCATCTATTTAACATAAAACGCGCATACAATATCGCGCATTAGCCGCCGCATCGCTGGCTCTGATTGGAGAATAATAATATGAATATGATTTCTCCCCCACTCCCTACGGCCAGCAGGGGGTTGCGTTGGGTTGGGCTGGAAAATTTTCATCGCACCCCCTCTCTACCGGGTGGGTCTTTCCAATCCTCTTGCTGCTGGCGTTTCTAGGCTCTACCCACCCCAAACGAGAACCACTCACACACATGTCTACGTCCACATACCATCGCTTATTTGTGTGTGCACGATGAGGGGGTTTAAAATACAAGACTCACCCCCCACTACCCGCATGGATAGGGTTGGTTTGAAAGTTTCAACCCTCACCGGGCTCACGCACACACACGCTCAACAGTGAAGGGCTTTTGGTGGCACACTCGAGGGGTGTTTTTCCCCTCAAATGGCGCACACTAGCGCATCGGGTGGTGCTCGTTCGTGTGGATACGAAAGCTCTTCGCTCTCGCAGCCGTGTGAAAGAGTACATGTAGGAACGAGAGCGAGAGAGAACAAGTACGGATGTGTGCGAGGAGTAACGAAAGCTTCGAAGGGGGCTGTTTTTGCGTCAGTGTTAGTGGGGGTGCGCTCTCGGGGTGTTTACTGCCCCTTGGATCCCCTTGAACACTGCTGCTGGTGGAACTGGCGTGGAACCGGCGGAGCGACGGGAACGCCAATTTTCGCACACCGCCACGATCGTCAACATCGCAACAACCCCCTCAACACACGCAGCAGCGACTCCTTCGCGGTCGAGCGCGTGCGATTTTCTCTCGTTCGATTTTGCAACCCAGCGCCAATACAGCGGCAACAATGCGTTAGTCCCGCTCGGTCCGATCTGGCAAACGCATGTGTGAGCTTCCGAATCTCGTCCTCGGCCGCGGGGTCGCCTGCTCGTCTTCTTCCCGCCCCGGTTTTCTCGTCTCGGTTCCCCCTGCTGCTATTGTTCCGGTCGCGCTCGACGATTGTTAGTATTCGTTTTTCGGCCACATTAGCCAGCCTGCTATCTGCATGCCTTCGTAGGGTAGCCCACACCCTGGGCACAGTTTTCCCGCCACAGGACCTCGCGGGCGGTGTAGTGTTTGACAGGTCGCAAGGGATGACATCCCGCCTTTCCGTTGGGGGTCGAACTGGGGTGGTCTCTTTTTCGCACGCCACCACAACCGAAGGCCGGAAAGCGCACTAACGCTTGTGTGCGACTGAGTAACGTCGGTTATCGCGTTACTATCGTGTGCGGCAGCGAGGAAACCCACGCATACACACATGCTCACACCTGCAGCCCTCTTGTGGCGGCCCTGCAGCACACCCCTCTCGGGAGCATCCCCTACCCCACCCAAGGGCCCGGCACGGCCCGTCGGCAGTCGGTATTGAACTGCAGGGAAGATCATCGACGAATTTTATCGCAACCGCTAGCGCCGCGAGCTGTTCCGCGAGGAGCGCGTTTGTTTTGGCCCGCGATCCGTGTCGTGTTGTGTGCGTTCGTCTTGGTGTTTGCCCGGTCCGGGTGCCGTGTGCCGTGTGCCGTTCGTGTGAAGGCGCCCTTGCGGAACAAATGGGCATCGAATCGACGGTGAGCCACACTGACAGCCTGTTGGGGGGAAAAATCGAGTGAATTTTCAAACCCACGGCACCCCCGGTGAGGCCAATTTGCTGCCGTGCGGAAAAAAGGCCCCATCCGGTTGGCATCGGGGTGCCGTATCGATATGCCGGAATCGCCATAACCTTCGTGAATCCGTGCGTGCCGGTTGACTCACCGATGGGGTGAGATGCTAGGACAAATTGTCGTGATTTACATGTGCATTTTCCTCGGCCGATGCACCGAGCTTCCCTGCGGCTAGTCTCGTGTGCAAAGGGTGGAAAAAGATGGTGTTGATATTGACAAGAATCCGTGAAAAAACATCCATCATGAAGTGAAGTGTTTCAAGTGGTTTGTTGCACTGGTTTTTTTTTTGGAATACGTGCGAGTTGTTCCCAACATCGTGAGGGCAACACCGCAATTACACGCCAGGCTCGAGTGACGATCAGTGTGTTCAGATTTAATTCCGACGGGCAGAGCCTGGCGAATGATGAAAATGGTGTAAAATGCGAACCTCGTGAGCAGCGGGAAGATCTACCACGTTCTCAAACTCTGCACGATGCGTGGCTGAAATGCCGTCGGTAAAAGCATCGTTGGCGGCCTGTGGCCAGTTGCTTTACTCACCACTTTTTAGAGACAAATGTCGATGATTTTTGTGTGCTCCAGTGAATGCGAATCGTGTAGTTTGTTGTTCAACAAAGAAGCATCCTATCGCTGGCTGATAAGGACCACTTGTCGGCATTAAAATCCACGCAATGGCTTCCAGCGCTCTTGAATTAACCGCGAACAATTGTGATTAAAATATGGTACTGCCCGGTGGGAACTATTTCGTAGCGCAAATAAACGGTCAAACTTAAATAAACGCTCGCTGATTTATGCAGCGATTTAAGCGTTTTCTGTTGGAATTCATCTGCCCGCAATATTGCGGTTGCTGTTTATTTTTTTGCATTGAATGAGGTGCGAATGCTTCGAATGTATTTCATTCTGTTGGTGCCTTTGTTTAATTCATGGCGCCGGTTTACGACTGTGCGACATTTTGTACCGCCCCGTGGGCTATGTAATGCACTTTAAGTGTTGTCACCTGACGGTGTGAACATCGTGCGAACATAAACACCTTCCCGAGCACAATGCGCTTGTAGCGATTGGTTCAATTACGGAGGAAATGTGTTGAAACGATGTAACCCGGAGTGATCGTTTTACGACATTTTGTAAACAAGATTGGCTTGTTTGATTTAAATCCAGCCGGTTTTCCCAGTCGCTTCTCCATCGTTGACTCGCTTGAGAGGTGGGTGATGAGGGAGGGGCAATTTTCATCGGAAAATTCAAATGCTCGAACTCACCGTTAGATGGCGTTGCGCAACGTAAGAAATCCTGGCTCGAGAAGGTAATTAATAGGAGGCTTCTTTGGAGCTCCATCGAGACGTAGGCCTTCATTGATGCGCCCCAAAAATAACCTACCACAATAATTGCTACACCCCCACGGCCAGTGGCTCCATCGAGTTTCCACCATCTCGCTCCCCACCCGGTACAATCAGCTGACTTCCGTTTTCATCGATCGCCAACGTCGTTTACATCCTGCGGTTGTCGTCATCGCTCCGTCACGCATGATTTCCACGCGCACAGAATCCTTCCGACTCTCCGGTTTTGCTTCACCTGCCCGTTCAAAGGGAGCCCTAGAATGTGGGTGGCCCAGGGTTACGCGAAGGGCGAGCTTTTTCCCCGCTGGGAGATGAAATAAGGCGGAAGTGCGCTGCTACGGGGAAATGGACATCGAGGGACCGTGAGGAGGAGTGTTTTTCTTTTCGTCTTCGACAAAGTCGAAATGCCTGCGCTCGGTCGAAAGCGAACCGGTGCCGGCATGTTCGGTGTTTAAGGGAAGAAGCTAATGATTACGAGGAGCTGGCCCTAAGACGAGAAGGGCCAACCTCAACTCAACTGCAAGCGCCATCCGTCGCCGACGGCTCTGGGGCTCCTCGTCAAGCGCTGGAGCGAGAGCATTCCTCCCCACGGGTAGAGCGAGAGCAAACGAGACCCGGCAGCCCAGAATTACGATAGACGGGATCATTCAAGTGCGAGTGCCCTCCGGCCAATGGGCCCCGGTCGAGATTGGTGTTTGGTGCCGCGCGTGAAGCAAAGGAAAAAGATCCGCGCAAATAGCCGCTGGGAAGTCAGCTCGATTGGGGTGGTAGAGGTAGAAGCGGGTGGCGGGTGGGAAGGGCGCAGATGACATCTACGTCACCGGTTCCGCCATGATCTCCCCGGATGGACGTCATTTCCATGGGCATTCCACGCCATTTCCACACGCAAACGTCGGAATCGTGCTCCCGTTCCACTCATTATCGGGCTTCGTCATTTGAGAGCACCAGAGAGGGCAACAGGGCGTTCAGTCCTGCTCGAATTTTGGGCGGAAGTTTGGAGCAAGTCCGGGCAAGAACATCTGGAGCCGGCCTCTAATGGGTTCCCGTTGCGTGGCCCATGTCTCGGGAGCAATGGACCCTTCCCTACTATTACGTCGTTTTTCGTGATGGCTCGTCTTCTTTGCGATGAGGAAACACCGTGTGGAAAACCGCTTTGGCTGGTTCGTATCCTTCCGCACCGGTTGATGACGACACTTGTCTTCATTTCCAGCATCACTTGCGGAGGTTGGCGAGTTTTTCTGCTTGCCCAAGGGCTCCCAGAGAGCTCCCAAAACTCCCTGTACGCAAACATCGAGCGGCATGTTCGGCGAAAGATTAAGAAGGCCACGGAATACCTCGGTCGAGTGATATCGATTATTTTTTTCAAGGTGCCAGACGAAAGCAGGAACACGCTTCCACGCTTAAAGGTGTGTTTCTTATCACCAGCGCATTTAACACTTTCGCTGCGGTTCGACCCTCAGGTGTCGTGCTCGTCGTCGAAGGTAAATCGATGAGATACGCACGTTCTCGGGCGACGTTACATTACCGATAGGCTCGTCTTGTTCTTTTTGCCCTCGTCCCCGGTTCGTGGGCTTTTTGTCGCCCTTTCTGCACGTCTATCGGCAAGAAGGGCCAAGGTCCGTGCGACGGTGGGAGAAGACGAAAAGGAAGGATATCTTGTAATAAACTTCTACACATCGCTTCGTAACATGTCGCTTGTTAGCTGTCACGTTGACGTAAAATTTGAATTATCATTTGAATAGGGCCGCTCGGTTCAGGGTTTCCGCTGTGCTGTAATGTGTGTTTGTTTGCCTTTTTTCCACCGTGCACTTCTTTTTCGGCCATGTTGTTCCGCGGTGATGTAATGGATTGAACTTTAATTGATAAATGTTGCACGCTTATCTTTGACAGTTCGGTCGGACGGAGCTGTGAACAACGAAATGACATATTATTTCACTCGCCTGCGATGCCGAGAATAGCACGAGGAGTCGATCGTGAGATGGTTTGGGAGATTTATTTTGAGCCCCGCACTTATTAGCAAATCCTAATCGTGGCTATCTTGCGACAATGCAGAGAAAAAATTCTCCCAATCATTTCCTTTCTTGTGGCAATCATGATACTAGCAGCATGATTGTTGAAAACACGCAGCCGACAGCCGTAATTGTAGGTCCATAAATAGTTTCGATGTCACGTATTGGGGCGTGGCATAAATCAATCAATAACGTGAGATGCAGCAATGGGATGTAATAAAAATTGAACGAAAAAAAAAACTCACACACATAACGCACCGTACGGATATTGCAATGACACGTAGTTTTAAACTAGGCGATTGCTATGTTATCAACTTCAGCTGATAGCAAACCGCTTGAGAAAGGGATCCATCGGGGTGCGCGCTGTGGGCAAGCTGGTGAGGTAATTTCTTCATTGGCACATAGCCCTTGAAGGTTTGATAAGTTTTGCGTTAATTTCCTTATTTGCGCTGTGCTAGGGTGGATTTACCAGATCAAACTGAAACGAGAAGCGACCTATCAATGGTCAGAAATTGTGCGGAAATTGCGCGATCTTTCAATCGTATGGCGTTATCAGTGTCATATTGCTGGTGTACCGTTGACAGTGTGAAGGCGCACTGACGACAATGAATCAGGTGTCATTTTTAATCGATGACTCGATCAACTCTACGCTCCTCAATTTTCTTACGTAGTTGCAAAACGCCAACGTGGTTTGTTGGAGTTCTTTCCGGAATCAACAAGGTGCACATTCTCACACCCATGTGGAGGGGATTTACCCCGACCGCATAATCGTATTGGCATGCTGATTGAATTCTATTTAAAACACCTTTCGATAATACCTGAGCTCAGTGATAAGCGATCCAACACTCGGTGGGTAATGACGACAGTGACTTGTAAATTTGAATTGTTTCTGGAGCAAATGGTGGGGAATAAAATTCAAAAAACCCCCGTAATGAGTAACAAAACTGTGACTCGTATAATCTAATGCCAATCGGGAGGGCAATTGTTAAACAGGATATTTGGGGGGTGGCAAGATCGTGGGGAGTCGGTGGTTTGGGGGAAAAATCCCTCACCCTTCTGATCGAGACGCTTCCAGTATAATGCGTTCTCCCAGTTTCGTCACAAAAGCAAAGTACGCT
The DNA here is from genome assembly GCF_943737925.1 of Anopheles nili. Taxonomy (NCBI): domain Eukaryota; kingdom Metazoa; phylum Arthropoda; class Insecta; order Diptera; family Culicidae; genus Anopheles; species Anopheles nili. Next base: position 1,611,311 of record NC_071292.1, read on the forward strand.
CAACGGCCAGAGCATGGGGCGTGTGATGCTAAAGCGCAGAAGCGGGCCACTGTTTTGGGGAATTTTGCTTATCTAAATGGGCTCTAATCCTGGGCCCGATAGCTGAGCATAACGAGAAGCGCCTGCTCATTGCCAACTCAATGAATGCAGACGCGCTTATCATGCGCCCGTCGATGGTGCACGTTGAGGGCTGGTGATTGATTAATTCGTTGATTCGTTGATTGTGTTCCGGATTAAACGTTGCTGTTTTTGGTGCTTTTCTTTGTTTTTGTTTACCTTTTTCCGTTGCCTGCACGCGTTGGGCGGTGGGTTTCCCAGTCCCGCGGCTTGAGATTACTTTCGAACGAGGCAAACAAATGAGAAACTTAGCCTGGAAAATGGTTTGATAGAGCCAAAAATCATCGTCCCAGTGCGGGTCGCTATCTATACGCGTTTAGATTAAGCGAAAGGACCTGCATTTCATTCAATGCCAACGCCTGCTCGCTTTTGCCCACCAATAGCGGCAAGTCTGACTTCCCTACCCAGAGACTCGCGTGGAAGCGCTAGCATTGGGTACATTTTAATTCGGTGGGTTGTTGATGCGTTCGCCTCTCAATACCGTAATTAATGCACTTATTGACTGCGCCGCACCCGTCCGGCGGTGGGTTCTTTATAATTAATTCAATTAACACCATAGCCCGCCAGTTTCGGTTTCTCGTGGGCCGATCCCGCCCCGACCACCGGATGTAAACTGCTTCCATCGCTAAACGCATATAAATAATAACATCAAAAGCAACATCCACCTGCTTGCTGGCCCGACTGCTGCTACCCGAGGGTCTTGGGAAAAGCTTGGCATTCATAAATTCATCCCATAACGCAGCACAAGCCTGCCAACACGCCAATCATCACCGTTTGGAGGCACTTTTTTCTTGCTCTTCGCCGAGGAGCGCGCGTCGAAGAATGTATGTTGTTTGACCCGCGATTTTGATCAAAGCTCATAATTTTCACCTCTCCAGGTCGCGCCCTCGTCGGCAGGGTGGATGATTCGATCCGCCAGTAATGGAAGGCCAAGGTCCCGTGGGTCTAGTTTGTGAATGAAATGTTTTATTAACATATCTGGCCATGTCCGGTGTTCGGGTTCGGGTTCCAATACTCTCCTACCGGAACGGTTGTTTTCGTTGCTTTGGGTCGTATTTTTTTTTGGGAAACAATTATTATGAAACATTATAAATTAGAATAATTGCCATCAATTACGCCGCGAAGGTATCTTGTCGGGTCTCGCAGGTGGGTATGGGAAAGAAGCGCAGCGAAGAATCCCCAACCGCCAGAAGCGCGAGAAATGATGTCGAATGGAAGGAAACGAAGGCAAAGACGAGAGAAAAATGGAGCATCTGAGTGGTGAAGGAGAAGGCCAGTGTGTGAGACCAGTAGAGAGACAGAAAGATCGGAGGCAAAGCAATAGCATGTGCGCATAGAAGCATTACAGCATAGATGGGTCGAGTTTTCGCGTAATGTTTCGACGAATATTCGCCGTCACCTCGAAAGCCAATACTGCTTCAATAATGCTGAATGAAATCTCCCTCAAGCAAAGGCACCCCAAAAGGCTATCCAGTTTCCCGTGGATCGCCCGTGGCAGTCGGCGGCTTTTAAGATACGAACGACTGGTGGCACAATTACGAAACGTAGCAGTTCCGTTGATTTCCGTCCATTTCCGGCCGTCTGGACAAAGTGGCCTCGCGTCCATTTCACTTCCACGGGACCGGCTGCGACCGGCACTAATCGATCAATGGGACGAGGTGGATTAAAAAAGGGAAAATCCCACAGGTATCACATTTTCTCACGTCGGCAGGCCCTTCGAAAGTGCCAATGGGGCGGGTGTTCGAAATATCGGACGTTAGATTGATCAATTATTAATTATTTATGCAAAATTTACACACTTAAATCCACTTTGTCTGAAGGTTTGAAAAAAAAAATGATTGTTCTTCGATCTCCAGCAAAACCCGCGCGGCTGGCGAAAAAGTCTACAAACAAAACGTTTCCTAACACGTTGCTTCCGTTTTCTCACGATCTTGCCTCGTAGCATAAAAAACGTTCTTTCGCGGGGTTGTTTTTTTTTTTTCTTCACTCTTCTGTTCCATACATATTGAGAAGCATGTTATGGAAACGCATGAGCGATGCCTATTATATGATCGAGCGTAATCGAGCCGTAATTCTGTTCGGGTGTTTTTCGATAATTTTTTCGAACGCATGCTGGGCGCATGGCGCACCTTGGCAGTATAGCCTCATTTTAGACCCTTTTTTTCCTTCGCACTCGCTGTCGTACGGTTCTAAGCGGCCCAGCGACGCCTTATGCCTCGAGGTTGATAGATTGTGTTAGGTTCGCTGCAGCGGGTATGTGTGTGGAAGGATTTTTTACTTGAATTTTTACGAGCACCTTCATCGCCGAGCCTCGTTTGATGTGACGGTAATTTGTTTATTGGAATACAAAATCGACTGATAAAGTCAAGTTCGATTGTGACACATTTTCCAGGTAAGCTGATAAGAGCGCGTGACGATGATTAATAAACCTGCTCTGCTTACACGGCCGTCGTTCGATGCTTATCATCAATGACGACGATCGGACAGGCAGCCAGCGTAAGACGTATTGCCTGGAAACGTGGAGCCCGTCCCTTTGCTTACGATGCCTCGCGCAAAAATATGGAACCTAGTTGACGGTTAGGCGCTTTTTTATGGATCTGTTTCTCGGCCGATTGTTAGAACACGCACAATTAACCGACATTGAGATCCTTGAACTCGATAAAGGACACGGGGTCCTTTGGCCCGGTGCCGTATGCTAATCAATCTGGGAACGAAACAGCAGGTGTGTGTCAACGCGAGAGTTTAGCCGTGAGGCCTTCCTCAAGATTAACTGATCGAAAGGCTCATCAACTTGCGGACCACCTGCCTGGAATTTATGTGAACCCCCATGTGTGTGTGTGTTTATGTTTGTGTGGATCCTCAGCCACGTCGCACAAGCCCGTAATTATGATTGATGTAGGTATTAATCACACGGAGATCTTTCGGTTTGTCCACTCTCTTGCAGTGCTAATGTGAAAGTTATGAAGACATCAAAGCAGCACCATCCTTTCCGACACTAATTGGACCAACGGTGTTCGGTGGCGAGCGTTTTTTTTCTTTCCGCGGTGAATCGAAAAGACATTCAAAACGATGGTGCAAATTTCCGGCTGACAATAAGTGCGACCTAGTGTGAGCGTGTGAGTGCGCGTTTCGCGATCGTGTGCGATAGGAAAACGGGTGCAGTCGATCGCGGCATCGAGTCGCGTCCGCGGTGCATTCTGATTATGCCGCTTTTGGTTGCTCCGAGAAGTTCGCATGGAGTGGCCCTTGTAGACCACCAACATCACCACCATCATCAGCGTCACGTGGGTCATCCGGGAGTCTTTGACCTACAACAGCCGCAGTATCAACCCCCGAACCACCCGAAGCAGTGCTCAACGGCAGTAACGCACGAAGCCGCGTCTCATCATCAGCTCGTCAGTTCGAGATCCGCAGACCTTGCGGTGGACTTCAGCATGTCGAAGTTTAAAGCCTCTTCGAGACATTCGCTGTACCGGCAGTTTTACGGTGGAGACGAGTCACCACCTTACGAAAAACCGGAAGAATCAGGTATGCCCTACAAAACGACCACGTGCCAAGGGCTCACGCGAGTGTTCCCAATAAATCATCATCCGGTCTATCAAATAATCGTTTTAAAGTCATCGACAAACGATCCCGGGTGGGCCGGGCTTGAAATGGGAATTTGTTTTCTTAAAGACTTCCTCCCTTCAACGCTCAACCCTTTGCTTGCTGCTTGTTTTTTTTTTTGCTTCGCTTCCACCGGAGGGAATAAAAAAGGACCCTCCGTTTGACGCCCGGCGCCGTTTGGCTCGTGTCAGCAACAGCAAACATACACACAATATGGTTGCGCCTGTTTGGGTGCCACGGTTGCTGTGATGTGGTTGATTATTTTTTTGGGAAAACCCCTTACAACCTTCGCTGTGACACTATTCGGACGGGAGTTTTCAAGGAAGCAAAACGAGTCCTTGAAGCGGGACTTACGATCGGGATCACGTAAGTGTTTTTTGCGCTTCTTTTCATGCCCAAGTGCACCGACAGCTCCGAGAAGGAACTGTGAACAGTGTCCTGAAAGGGGTGCGAACTAGGGAGAAGGCAAACCCTTTTTGCGCTCGTGGCACGGCCCTTTGATTTATTTAGGAACCGGGTCCCAGGAGTGCATTGACGCGAGCAGGGGGACAGTGATTGCGTATTTCCGCACGGGCCGTCGAGTATCCTTCAGGGTTGCGGGAATCAGAATCGAAAAATCGTTTATTATGTTAAGTTACCGACCCGGCAATCGAGGTAATAATGTGTCCTCCCCTCCTACACACGCCAGGGGACGTAGAAACGTTCGCGAGGCTCATGCTACAGGTTTTTCCGGCGATGAAAAAGGGGACATTTGGTGGAATTATTTTTTATGGTGCAACCGCTGGTGCAAGCTAAAAAAACACGGAACTCCATCTTGGACTTGTGAGGAATGCCGGTTGCTTGTCCTTTTTTTAGTATTATTTGATTTGACGACGTGGAAACTCAACCGGAAGGAATTGAAACGTCGCTGGTCGTCGTGGAAAAAAGGGGTGCATATATTATCGCTCGCTCTCGAGAGGTGGTGTTGATTGTTATTTAAATAGCGTGGTATATGGCGCTCAGTTCGTATCACGCCCCATGCACGACTCCAGGAAAGGGCTTTTCTCCGTGGAGACTCAAAGGTAACCCGAAAGGCAAAAAAAGGTCCTCCCAAGCCACTGGAATGCCGGTTCGTGGGAAATTTTCAACAAGTGGAATTCACGTGCTATATCATGCACGTGGTGGCAGGTTGGAATAGAGTGAGGCCTCACGGGACAGAATAAATCGTGCCGATTAGTCTCGGGTCTTATTGTGCCGGGGTGCAATTTGTTGGGTTTTGATTTATGAAATTTTATTGTGCATTTCCTGCCCTAAATGAGCAATAAGTTTTACATTTCGGTCGGTTCGTCTCGCAACTGCACAAGTGATGGACTTCCGACTGACAGCTGACAAGGGTAGGTCAGTGACAAGGAACAACGCGCTTGCTTGGATCTGCTCCTTAACGACGCGCCAGCCGAAAATTGATTATATCTTAAGGAAGAAAAAAAAAAACACTGCCCTCGTTGGCCCGTGGCTAAGGACGGCTCCTTAGGACGGTCCCAATTAGCCGCGGTGGTGTTCTGCCAGTGGCCAGATTAACATTCGTTAGCCAGCCGAAGCGCCGGAGTGTCAGATTTTGATTCGAATCTAAACCGTTTAAAATTCATACAACCCAGGCGACCCTATCGGGGTGGGGCATCATTCGAATCATTCACGCTATGCTGCACTCGCTTAACATATCATTTGCATGCCTCCCTGTTCTCCGGCTTCCAGGGTCCTCGAAGGCCCACCATCATTGGGGCGCAATTAAAATATCGTTATGACAGAGCTGGCCAAAGCTGAGCCAGGTTCTGAGTGGGGGCCTTCGAGAACTTCGTCTTCTGGGCGGTGTGGTGTCCATCCCCCTTTACGCTCTTTTCCAACCCTCCTGATCCACAAGGTCGTTCGGGTGGAAAACCACACACGCACACACCTGCACGAGCCGAGAAAACCGAGGAAGTCGAGGAAACCGGTGAAGATGGCCATTATTTGCTGCTCTTCTTAAACAAACATAACACCATTCTGCAGCGCTTCTTTCCTGCACACCGGCTGCGTGAGATATCGCACGGTGGGCGGTGGAAAGAGAAAGCATCGTGGAGGAGCGAGAAGAACAGCACTGGAGGCCCTTCGTAAATGACGCGAAAGCGCCGCCGAGCAAAAATAACGATAATTAACTCACATTACATTCGGAAAAGCGCACTAGACGGTGGGCCAGCTGTTGGCGGGCCACGGGATGGTTAATTTAAATACCCCCGGCATACTCACACACACACACACACATTGCTTTCTCTCCCTCCATCGTCCGCCAAGGCCCTACCGAGCAGGGCGATTTGCACACACAAAAGTGTTGCCGCAAACGGTGTCGGTTTAGTCTCAGTCGGTGCAGCTCGACGCGCAGCATGGCTAGTTAAACATGCATAGCTGCACATGCTCGGATGGAAGCGCCCTTGCAGGAGTGCAGGAAAAGGGCCCTCTCACATACACCGACCGGGGTGGGCGCGTTCTTCGCCCCCTTTCGTATCTTGAGCCAGCGCGCCACCGCACAATGACTTAACAATAAATAATGTAATGAATAAAAAATAATAAAAATTAATTTAGTCCTTCTCTTGTGGCGGCGCTTCGTTCGCCGGTTAGCGCCTTTGGTGATCGCGTTTCGGGGTTTAATTCTTTCCCGCAACCCTTTAGCCCTGCCCGAGGGACAGGTTTAATCGAGATGAGACAACACAGGGGCGCTACTTCGGGCGTTGATTGGATCTTCTTTGCGTTTTTTCATCTTCGCCGGATTGGTGCGTGAATAAATCAAAAGATGTGTTTTCGCTATGGTAGTGGGATAGTTTACATAGAAAAAAAAAGCGATTTGCCCACACAAGACGTCGCAAGGGCGGGCTGCTGTCAGAACGAAGGGCCATGAGTGACCCTTTCGTGTGCTTTTTGAGACTAGAAACATTCGCCACAGGTCGATTGTAATTACCGTTTATCACATTTCATCGATAGCAAAGCGATATTTAATTCAAGCCTCAGCCGAACAAAGTGCGGAAAAGCTAATTTAGACCCAGAGAGCCTCCTTGCGACACTTTTGCATGCCATTAGGACGGCCAGGACAGGAAAAGATATCGGACCTAATAACGGGGGTCTTTGGGGCGATAATGATCTCGTGATGTGACGTAATTATGTTTTCACTCATTTCCTTCCCATCGCCACATTCGTCGTCCGGAACGGTGCCGGTGACATTCAAATGAGCCCACGGCACGGAGATCATGCCTCAATTACGGCGCGAAGATTTCCCTGACCGAAAAAGCTAAGAGGGAGAGAGAGAGAGAGAAAAAACGCCTCGAAAATGGGCTGACCGGAAAAACAGCCGGCTCACCCGGTGAGGCGAGTGGACCGAAAATTACGACCCTCGTGTGTGGCAGTGATGTGACAATTTGAGGTCTCCCTTTGGGTGATGGCCCTTGGTGAAGATGGTTGACCTCCGTTCGTAGGTGGCTGATAAAAATTCGTCGCATCGTAGCGCGATTGTCTTGCGCGGCCCGAAGCTCCTAGTGTTTCTCGGCACGGAACGGTGGTTAAAATAATTGCTTGTACTATTTGACAATTTTTATTCCATTTTTCTCACTTCCCCATCGTTTATCATTGTCGTTTTTCAAAAACACATAAAATTTGTTACCGAACTCCAAAAGATGGGCCCGATTGTGGCGTTGATTTGCGTGGCTGAAGCTCGTGTTTTGGGTGCCCGTTTTCACATGCCACTGGGCGAGCTGTGGCGTGCGTTTTCACGACGAAGAAATTATTACGCGCCCGTAAAACCAGTCCACCAGGGCCGAAAGTCGTAACAATCGCCTCCGGGGGTCCGTCCCGGGGCTGGCGTAAAATGGCTCCGCGAAGGATTTTCGGGAGGAAAATCGATCACCACCACAGATAAGCCGCCGACACGCAGGCGCTCAGGTGTGTCTGGGCGGTCGTTAATTTGTCGCCTTCGGAACGTCATATTCCCCTTATGGGTCGTATGTTAATTTGCGCTAACAACGTGTGTGATTCACGGCCGCGAAGGGAGCGAGCCCATTCAACAAAAAAGTGCGAGCTCAGCGCGCGATGATGACGGTGAAGGGAAGCAGAGAATTCGTTTTAATTCGTATTTCTATTTCTCCCGGCGATGGCGGGCATGATTATTTATTTCCCACCTCGCGGAAGGCGCCCAGGCGCGGAAGCAACCACCGGAGGGCTCTTTATCTCGATCGGTCGCCCCGCGGGAGCCCGCTCTGGATTCGAGCCGTCTGAGCTTCCGTGAAATTAGAGGTGTAAAATTCCAATAATTGCACTCCCAAGCACCGAAGCCCGTGGACGAAATTAGTTCGACATCAACCGTTTTCGTTCATCACCCATCTTCCATCGGGTCCGAATCGCGGCCACGCGGAATTAGCGTATTAATCTCGCCCTGTCCAGAAGGTCGCCCTTCGCGGGCGCCTCAATTTCGGCCACGGAATTCATCCGCCCATCCGTTGGGCTACCCGATTCCCACTGGCCGGCCGGACCGGGGGTTGAATATTCAAATTTTAAATTTGATTCGAGTCATCATCATCACCATTTATCTCGGTGAGCTGCTGCCGGCGAAACGGAGGATGGTTGCGACCCGGAGCGGAGGAAATTGCTTCTGTTTGTGTTCTCATGGGAGGACCACGAGGCTCGGTTTGACGAGATTAGCCTTCTCGGATGCTTCGGTGGCGCGCCCGGCAACGGTCTTTGGACAGCGCGGATAGTAATAATTTCGGGCGATTTCTCGTTCCGCCGTCGAGTTCTGGCCCACGGGCGGTTCCGCCGTTACGTGAAGTTTCGTTTTAATATTTGAATACGCTGGCCTGACCGGAGGGAAAAAGCGGAAGCGAACGGAATGAGATCGCGCGGCCAGCAAATGGCAACGGGCTCGTGGAAGGCTCGGGATGACGAGATTTCGAGCGCGGTTGTTACCGCCGTATTGTTGACGATAATTACGATAATTTGGTACTTCCTGCCACATGCACCGCACAGCTTCGTAGTGTAGGACCGCTGGCTTCTTGACAGCTATACGATAATCTGGACCGCTCCCGGGACCCTCGAGGGTTGCGGGAGTGAACGGGAAAAAAGACCAAATTACCGGACCGAGTGCTCCGAGATTTGATCGAGCGGGCGATCGTTCGCTAGCGTACCTTTGATTGAGTGGATTTTCCCTCGACTGGTTGCCCTGCCGTTCGCAATATTAACTATGTTCTCTCGCTCTCTCTTTCTGTTTCCTTCTACAGAACCCGCCGAGCCGGAAGGGCGCGAAAAATCCTTCGGTAAGTAAATATCGTAATACGTGAAATTAAATCCACCTCAATGGAGCCCCAAATTGAATCGTAAGCCCGTCTGGGCCGTCGCGCGCGATCGGGAAAAGTAATTATAAAACGAAAGCAAAACGGCAGATTCGAATGTGCGATAATGTGCGCGTTCTCAGCACGACAACGCGACACACACACATACACGTGGGAGGATGGTGGTTTCTTGTTTTGGTGGGAAAATCGCTCCAAACGTTCCCAACCCAAAAAGGGGTCATATGTTACGCCGGGGCAGAGCGATTATGTCGGTGGAGCTGTGGCGCTGGTATCGCGGGAACCGATAATGTTCGTTCCGAAATAACACCAAAAAAAGATCGAATCAAGAAACAATAATCTGCATACACCGTCCCTGATCCTGGCCGATCGATAGGGAGTCCTGGACGCAGACAGCGCGGAAGTGAACACGATTCGCGTGCGAAGGTTGCAACAGAAAAAAAAATCGATGGGTTATTGTTTGCTGCGAGGTATAATTTTTCTACACCGCGCAGATGCAGCACCGGAAAGATGGTCCTCACCAATAATGCACTCGCTGCAAGTAAGTAGTGCAGCTTCGCGAAGGGCTCCAGTCCCTTTGGAAGGGCTCCGAACCGGAGAATGGAGCGATAAAGAGAATGAGTGAATATTATTTTTAATCACAACATCGCGATCGATTGTTTCTCGCAAGCGCTGGCGAAGGACATCGCATGATGTGCGCGAGGGAAAAGGTGGAGGAAGAGAAAGAGAGGGCGCGAATTTTATCTGCCCTTCCCTGTTGCTACTCCACTTTACCTTCCCAGAAAGGCTCACTCTCCAGCGTCATGTTACTGCACGTGAGTTATTTTTTTTTCTGCCTTTTCCACGGGGATATGCTTTTCGCGCGCGCTCGAGCCAAGTATCCTTTCTTAATAAAACGAATTGCACGAGCTTATGGCGGGGTGCTGGAGCGGTCGGTCGGACGGATAATGAACTTGTTTTTAGTGTGCCGTAATGGACAAAGCCAATGTGAAAGATTTAAATTTAATAATCATGCTGCATCGGACGTTATGCGAGCGACTAAGCGGAAGGCGTTCGCTGCAGGACGAGACATGCTTATGCAGGCTTTCTTGGTGTTGGTTTTTGTTGCCGCTTAATCGGGCTTTTCGCCCTTCGAAGGCGAGACTTCTAATGCACACCACTGGCACCAACGCCAGCTGATCGTTCCTGAGAACGGCTTTAATTTGGCAGTGGTGCAAAATTAGCAAGTAAGCGAAAATTAAATGTGATTATTATTTGTCCATTTTCTCCGGTGTCTGTGCCTTTTTTCCTTCTCTTTTTTTTTGCTTTCCTGTCGCGCACATGCGCCCATCCTTGCGGAGCACAATGGAAGCGCCCTTTCTCCAGCACCCAGTCCGATGGGAACTAACAAGACGGATCGTGCAAGTGCAGCAGCTGTGTGAAGGGTCCCGAGAGGTTGGGTGGAATCGCATGAAAAAATAAATAACTTGATCGATGCCGCTGGTCCGGCTGGTCGTTGGTACGTCCGGTGATAGCGAACGCGCTATTGCAAGGCGGTTTTACAAAAGGCACAGCGAAATATCACAATTTAATGAATTCATTTATTATTTAATTTGAAGTTGCAATTTGTAATAATCTGCAACAAAGCGCGCACGTCCGTCGATCGTGCGACCCTTTCCCGAAGGGCCGCTCCTAAAGGGCCGAAAATCAGCCTACGACGAATCCGCAGATCATCTACTACTCAGACAGGACCTTCTTTGGAAAGTGTTTTGACAAATGGTGTTTACCAGCGCCGGTTCGAATGGGGCAATAAAAAGCTATTTAATTTAAATTATGATTTATGCCATCTGAATACACGGGTCCGTCGGTCTGATTTTGATACGAGGCTCACTTTCGCGCTCAAATCATCATTCCCAGACAAAATCCCTGGTCAGCTAAGGCTCGACTCAACCCCTGGATAGAAACCGCCACAAACGGGAAGGTATAAATATTTTGACAGTTGCTTAAAGCAACGTTTTATGACTTTATCCGTGACGGCGGCGCGATCGCTTAAGCCTTAAAAGGCCGAACGGCCAAGGGCCCAACGAGGGAGTCCCAGCCGAGGCGCCAGCCGATGACCGTCAAAAGATGATCGCTTCTTGGGGCTTCGAGGGCTTCGCCGGCTCGAACCAGACCCATTGGGACGGTTTATGAAAGGTTCGCCTCCCGCGGCAGATGATAATGATGGGCAGCGTGTTTAATTTGCAGCCGCAATCCGCGGTGGTAAATCAGAGCCTCGATTACTGCGACGAGTCGCCGATGACAACATCAGGCTCTACTTTGTGGTGGTTTTGACCGCCGAAGAAACCGTGCGAAGCAGCTTGAAATGAGTCTGGAATTGGCGCCTTAAGAACACGTTCTTCTCCGGAACCGGGTGACTTCGGCGAACTGGAGACGGGGCGTTTTTGTTTGAGCATTCGCTGAGCAAGTGTTGGGGAAATATTCGAGCGCCAAGTGAACCAATTTAATTATCAGCTTAATATACCTTTAGATTAATAATCTCGCTTTTCCTGCACGGCGTTACCCGCTTGCCGCTTTTTTGCGCAATAAAACCGAACGGTCATGGTGTATTGTAATCTGCATGGTTCATTCACCGCGTTGGCAGCATAACTGTTGCGGTCGGTGGGCATCATCTGTTGATTCATCTTCTCGGCACTTCGAATTGGGAGCTCCCATTCCTGAAGCCACAAAGCGAGCGCGGACAGGGCCAGTTTCCCTTCTTTCGGCTGGGGCGCGAGTCTAGTTTCTTGGTTTTTTTTCTACCGTTTGTCTAGCGCGTTCTTGAGCCACTGAAGGGCCTTGGCGGCCCCATATACAACGGGTGGCATGACTGAGAATTGGCTAAATTTTTCCACATCATTTCCGATTTAATTCAATCGACCCTCGCTCGACCGGGGCTTGCATTCGGGGGCTTCGAGATTTCTCATCTCGTCGTGGGTTTCCATTCATCCGGCGCCCAACGCCCCCTCGAGGGCTTTGGGCCGTGTGTGATGAGTTTCAAATTGTGTTCATCGGCACACACAAAAACCGCCGGCGCCTGCTCGGAAGCCATCCGGCAGGTTCACACGGCTACGGAACGTAATCTGGCCCAAAAGCCCAACCCCAGGGCTAACGGACGCCGCGCGCATCGATATGAATATTTCTCACTTTAATCAAATGGTTCCCTTTTTCGTTCTCAGCTGGGAACAGGGACGCAAGCGGGAAACGTTTTTGTTTACATTTTCGATTAATGCCGCTCCACGTGCAATCTTTCTTTTCATCACGCCGCGGTCGATCGATCGCCACTGCACGATCACTTTGCTTACATACATTGTGGTCGTCGCATCGATCGGTTTTCAATCTGTCCATCATTATCTGCCTCCGTTCGTTCGTGTGGAGGGGAAAGTGGCGCCGGGGAACGGGGTTTGGGGAGGTGGGCATGATTCGATGGGAAGGTTAATATCGGAGGCATTCATTCATGCATGATCCACCGTCAACGTGGCGGTGTTTTCTTTGAATGAAAAACCCATTCCATTCTAGTCTCAGGTGCTTGGATGAAAACACGAGCCAAAGACCCCGTGAAGAGGGCCCCAATGTGGTTGTGGAAGGGATTTATTCTAATTAGTATCTTTATTCAAATGACAATCTGCGCGACGCAACTGAGTGGTCGTTTTAATTGTTTTGCATACCCATGCGTCGCTTTTCTGGGGCCGTTAGTTCGTGCTCAAGCATAACGTTCAACTGCTAATTACTTGTGCTACTTTTAATTACAACTGTCATGGGCGAGCAAACGCAACTTGAAGGGCCAAACTGGAAGTCTTCTTTGGTCAGCAGAAGGCACAGGGATAGCAGAAGTAAGAAAGGGAACATAACGTCAAATACAAAGAGTCATAGTGTCACACTTTGTACCAGCGCCCTTTGCAATCGTTTCTTGGGCCGGAAGTGTAAGAACCCGTTCTCCAAGGGCATATGTGTACTTATGCTAGCGCATAGCTCATCGGTCATCGTACCGTGACTTTATAATTGTCGGCTGGTTTCATCATGGGAAGCTCATCGTTGTCTCGTAATTATGCTATAACTGGAACAAAACGATTGAGTACCGAAATCTGAGATGCTAACTTGCATCGAAAATCGGTGCAACATAAACCTAATGGCACAGAGCAAGAAGGGTCTTATTGAAAAAAAAGGTATACCGTAACATCCAGCTGTTTTCCCTTTTTCGCCGTACACCTAAAGCAAACTCCAACGATGCACCGCCGCGAGGAAACTCGAAGCCAGATGAAACGTCTCATTTTGCGGTGCACTTTTCCAACTCGAAGGGCCAGTGCGGTACTTTCGAAGGCAGGCGTGGTAGGGATCCATCTCAAACGTAGCCCTCAAGCGACCTGCCGTCGTCGCCTTTCGCTTCAGCTGCCTCATTTTACGTCTCGACTCATGCCATCTACATACCGCCCAGGGTCGCCCAAGGCTGCACACGCGCGCACTCACGAGCCCTTTTCCGTGGCTCCTTCGCGAGGGTAGTTGCGTTGGTTGGCGCTCGTGTGCCCATCAAGCGCTGCATCGCCTGCGGCGGGCGACATCGTTTAACAACGCAATCAATGCACTTTGCATCCGCCGCTCGAGGTGCCTTCTTCGGCACATTAAACGGCTGTCGAGCGCGCTCTCGGGGAACGCGAGCGCAATTAGTGCGTGTTGCAGCAACTTGTCACCTCGTTTGCGCTAAAAAGGACACGCACGGTAGCCGTGTGGTGGATCGGAATGTTTGCACAAGGACTCCATGCGGCAGAGCTGCGCAATGTGCTTGAGCCGGGAGAGTAAGGCAGAAATTACGGCCCGCCTCTTACGGTCTAGGATGCATTCCGAGAATCCTCGAGCAATCACTTACCGGCCAGCTGTTGTGCAAACTCGACCCAATGCACCCTAGCAAGCCACGAGAAGTGCATCCCGTAGCCGGGGTTGAGATAAAAATTATCATTTTTCTTCTTACGGGCGGAAAAGGACAATTAGGGTGCCTCTTCCTTCGCAGGATGCGCTCGGTAATGATGCAGCCCTTAATTTTGCCTGCCAGGTCCGAGACCAGCCAGATCGATAGATCGGAAAACTAGATCTTTCGATATGGTGGAGGGAGAGTTCGTAGAAAAAAAGGAAGAAATAAAAACATGCTTTCATAAACAGAAACGCAAAGTTAGGATGAAGTCGGGCCGAGTCTGAAGCAAAGGACTCGAAACGCAGGTAGAAACGAATGCAAATTATCACATTGCATTCAGCATCGCTTTTATGTTTTCGTCTGTCTCATTCTCGGCCCCTTCTACTGGCTTCCGCCGGCCGAAACCTGACGCTTGGTCAAGAGTAGGGCCAACGTGTAGGACCTTGAGCATGTCGATGCAATAATTTTCTGAGTTGACCCACCACACCTTGCCCCGATTCTTCGTGTAAAAGGCAAAAGGATAAAAAAGGCACGGCAAGCTATCAAATGGACGAAAAGGACGTTGGCAAGCGGTCACTCAGTCCGGCGAAAAAGGAGTCAGAGAGAGCATCTTCGATACTTCCGAACGCTGCAAAGGCCACGACAGATTGCCAGACAGCTGGTGGACGCCAAAGCGGTGGAAAGGTGCCAAATCCAGGTACAAATTAGAATATTGGCGCCCATTCAATCAACGGCAACGGCAACGGCAACGGCAACGGCAGCAGATAAAGGTTTGTCTAAGGTTCTCTCTTTTTTTGTGTGCCCCATGTTTTATGCTTTTGTTTGAGGTGCCGCAAAATTTACGATCACTTCGCTGACCAGGGCAGCGTTGCGTCCTTCGAGCTCTTATTCCGTCGTGGGATCCGTTGGCAATTTTATTGTTTTCGGTTCTCTTGCCTCCTGCAGGTTGCAACTTTTACTACAAAAAATGAGCGTTTTTTGTTGTTTTGCTTCTTTTGCCCCACAATTTTTCTCGATCCGTGCTCGCGATCTAGCATGGCAGCATGATGGCCGCACTCATATTTCACCGCGTGCCTGAAATGGTAAAGCGAAAATATTAATCAACAATGCAACATCAATTACGATGCATCATTCTTGCCCATTGCGGCCATCTCGCCGGTGCGTCCAATTCATTTGCCTTCCATATTAGTCGATGCTTCAAACGAGACGCTCATCCGAACCATACGCTGGAAGATGGACCCCGACAACGACGACGACGACGACGACGACGACGGCGATGACGATGATGATGCATTATTCCGCTGTTGCCTGTTTTGTTTCCTCCTTGGCTCTCCATCATCCACCAATCGCATCCGCAGCCAGCGTCTGGTGGCTGACTGATTGAGAGAAAGAGCATGATGCTCAGCATAAAGTTCATATCTTTTAATGTGATCCACAATTCGGGAGCTCCGCCCTAAGGGATCGCTAAAAACTATAATCATATTATGCTTATTGTGCACTGTTTCTCTGCGGTTCCTTCTCTCTCGCTTTGTTCCGCGCTTGATGCTGTTGCACTGATGCGCGCTGCATCGCGCCGGTTGCAGTTGCACTCCCGCCTCGGTGAGCGGATTATAATCGTGTGGAGCCAGAACAAAAGTAACTGCCATCGCTGGGCGGCGGGAAAGTCATTCGCCTTCGGAAGGAGGCTCTCGGCTCTCGGCTCTCGGCCCTACACCACATAAGGGAAGTTTTCTGCTTCATCCACTGCGCAACATAAGCCACGCCGCTCATTCACACTGACCGGTGGTGCGTTTTGCTTCGTTCTGCCATTCAAAGTGCATTCATTTCCATCTGCAGATCGCGGATCACCTTTGAAGGGGCACTGGTGGTGGTTTTTGTGTGCAGGCTTTTAATTTTTGCTCTGGCGCTCCCGTTGGCTCCGGGAAAAGCCGGGATGCGTTTTGCGAAAATGCTGCCCGTTTTATTTTTTCCTACTCGAAGCGCACGCGATTTTTCGCCCCTAATGAGCCGGGGCATCGCGAATAATGGGAATCGATTCGTCATGATTCGCGCTCGTGAAGCAGCATCGTTTTCGAGACTATTTCACGTTGGGGCCCTCCCCGAGGTCCCGTATTCAAAATGCCGCCCTGTGAATCTGCAGCTTTGCTCGTGCTGCTTCTCCATCCGATAAACTAGTACCTCCCCGTTTTTCCGGCAAGGCCAAACGCGTACGTCCCTTCGCGACGAGAACAACGCCGCAAGAAAGGGAAGCAATAAATGCACATCCGCTGTGAACGTGCAAATCAGGACCGGCCAAGGCCAACCTGCTACTAATATGCAGATAGGCTGGTTGGTTGGGTTGTAATTTTTAGTAATTTAATTTCGTCCCCGCGCGAGTCTCCCGCGTGATCGTAAACCCACGAATCGCACGGAACCGCATGGGAAACGCCACCGAGAAGCGAACGAGAGGGCGTTAAGGGCCGAGTATATATTTATGGCCATCCTGTCCCGAATGCAGCGTGCTCCCGAGCTCCGTGAGTCTCGCGCACGTAGCCTGCAGGCCGCGTATCCTGCCTCGAGGGTTGCCCCGGAGATGGCCTTCGCTCGAGGCACATTTCTCACACTGCCAGCCTTTCGAGGCGGCCTCGAAGGCAGCCGGAGTTCATTTCTTATTTTGCATGCGCCCGTGGATGCACGCCGTGGCCGGCCGAAGGGCGATTGATTGCGGCCACGGTTTGGCTCCTCCTTTCGCAGTTGCTGGCAGCCACACGGCACACAGCTCGGCGGATCGGTATAATTTGCAATCATATTTTTATCCACAATAGACGGCTCCGCGCACAGGACGAGACCCTTGCGGACGCATCTGCGGATGCATACGAAATGACGGGCCCTGGGATCGGCAGGATTGTGCCTTCTGCGAGGAGGTTGGGCTCCGGATGCAGTCACGGATGGTGGCGAGAAGCCTGGGGAGCAGATTGCGCCCCACGATGGAACCATAATTCCATCATCATCATCATTATTTCCGTTTCGCCGTTGCAGCGAGGCCCAGTTTTCGGGCGCGATGCTTCGTCGGCAGGGACCGGTACCGATCGCAGCGTGCACGGTCGTGCTTTTAACGCAATAATGAAATCGCAAGACGTGTTTTATGCAAAAATTATAATCATAAAATTAAATAAAAACCGCATCGATAATCCTGCCGCCTGTGAGACGCATCCGAGACGCGCGGGGTGAGTTTTCATTTTCCCGGGAAGTAATCGGGCAGCCGGTCGAACTGTCGACTGATCGATCGATCAGCGTCGTTCGCCCTTTCGGGACCGCAATTTGGCATCCCGGGCGTAATGAGCATTCCCTATTCAAAGTGCAATTTGAGGCAGGAATTACAATAATCAACGTGAGGTACACGATCACGTGCAGCCCGTGTCGGTTCGATGTGGCTTTATTTTCTGCCGCCATCACGAGGACGAGATGGAATCGAGCCGACAATTCTCGCGCGCAATACGTCCTCCTGTGGAGCTCGTTTCAGCCATGCGATAAATCGTTCTCGAGCCAAGAGCGTCGAGGACCGAGAGCGCAGGCAGGTGAAAAATGGGTGCGTCCCTTCGCGAACGTGAGCGTTAGCGTAACAGACCCCCGTTGTACTCATTTGTTTGGCTAAAATCGGCGTAACCGGTCGGATTTTCCCCCGTGCCTATAAAGTGTGCAATTAACAGTCCGAGCTAAAATAATTAAATTATCTCTCTCTCGAGCGCGGCTACGGAGCGTTTTTTTTTGTCTTCTTCTCCATTTCGCTTTCGGTTGTTTGGCATGCTCACTTTGCATGATAATCGCAAAGCCGCGCCAAAGGCCCGCGGAAAGGCCTCGCGAACGAGCCGCAAAGATGGACGACTTTGCCTACGAATGATTGTCTTAATACATCATATCATTTGACTTCCCCTCAGGCTGATTTCCATTTCGAGCGACTCGCATACAGGGAGAACCACACGGGACGGCAAGTGTCCTTCGGTTGGGTGGATATGCTGATGAGCGCCCGCTGATGATCACCGACCGGCATGCAGATAAGCCCCGGGACCACTTAACCACTACAAGACATTAACATTTCTCATGCCTACGCCGTGAGCATTCGTGTCTTGCAGGGGTCGTTGCGTTATGATGGGGGTTTCGGGTTCACGGGGATGCGTGCCTTTCGCCCCGTTCCGCTGTACTGCAGGCGTAATGGCGAAAGTTTCGGGATCAGCTCAACAATTCGATAATTATGGGATGTGTGACAGGTGCGTGAGTAAGTGCTCCGTATCGGTTTACGGACTCTGGTGTGCTTCAAATTGAAACTGACGTTAACAAGCCCCCAAAACGACCACTGGGCACGTATCTCCACGTGGTGCACCGAAGATTGTCTCGAAACATTAGCATGACTTTCGTTAATTAGACCACGAAAGACAAGACTTTTGGGTGCGCTTGCGTATGTAAATACGGCCCAATCTCCCCGTTTGCTGTCGCGGTTCGCAGCTGGACATTCGCGAGTGCCGAGAGCGGGCGCTAGGTCGTAAAAATATAATGAACAAAATTTGTAATGAAGACATTTATGTGCTCGTCCGGAGAGCGAGATGCGGCATAAATCATGTGGCTTTACAACCACCGACCGTTCCTGGGATGAGCTAATTTGAATAGTCTGCGAGTCGGCAGCGACACAAAACGGAAAAAAGCTCTTGGCGGTGGCGCTGGATAGGACAAAAAAACACCAAACGTTCCGGTTCGCTGCCGAGAAGCACCCCTTTTGGGTCGGAGAGCTTGCTCCCTGAAAGGGGGACAAAATCCAGACGGACTGGACGAAAGCAAAAACAGGGTCTCTAGAAGGGCGCAGGAGAATTTGCTTATCCACGATCTAAACCGTGGATCGGTGTGGTTGGTCCACCCTCTCGAGCGAGCTTTTGGGAAGGCCATTCGTCTCTCTCCGGCGTTATCTTAATTCGTTGGCACATTTTCGGTGGGTTTGAACATTTTACCGTTTTGGCTTCCGGAAACACGCCGCGTTTAATCTACTCTGGTTGCAATCTGGAGAAATGTGTGTTCTTTCTTCCATCTCGTTCCGACATCGCCGAGAGTGAGCCATTATGACACCGCAACGTCGTCTTCATCGTCATCGGACTCAACGTTGCGGTTGTCGACTGCTCGTCAATGAACGTCGGAATTGCTCTGGAAGATGTTTTCACAAGATGCACTATCCTTCAGCCCGACAAGCTCTTGAGCCCGCCCTACCGATTGGGGGCTATAATTGGACAGTCTTCATACAAGATTGTTCGCTCGCAAACGCTCACGCGTTCAACGACATTTTAATTAGTACCTTGTGCGCGGATCTCGCTAATATACTTAAGTACATATCAATTTATTAATTGCCAATGGTCCGTAGGCAGGTGAACGAATGCACATACGATGGAGTCGTACAGAGGCGCAGTCACAATCGTACGATTTAAATAGTCATGATAGAGGCGGACCATTTTTCAATTCCAGCACAAGTGTAATTAAAAGGCATGAATATGCCGTGCGCGTGTAATATGCATCTATCGACTTAAACTGCTCGAATGGCTTGCCTTAAGGGCTTGAATGACAATAATGAGAGCGCAACATCAACCCTCGAGAATCGTAGTCGAAGTGGGTGTTTATGAGCCGATCGGCATCATTAATAACCCCGTCGATCGCGTCTCATCAATCAACCGGCGAGCTTCGGGGAGTTCGAGGTTAAAATTCTCTCACCGTAATTTTATTAATTTCTCGTTATGCCTCGCTCAAAAGCAAGGGCGGAAGGCCCTTTCATGAACGTCCGATCGCATTCGACAGCGGTGCATGGCGAATTACAATCGAACAACGATCACTGATGTGCATTTCCTGTTCTCATTAGCGTTTCGATCCGTCGATCCGGCGGCTGGTAAACGCGACGAAAGACTTCAACGCCTGGCGTACGGAAACGAATTTTAGGAAACGAACCCCCCGGTGAATGATCTTCGTGGTTGGTTTTGATTTTTGTTTCAGCCCTCATTGTCCCTCTCTCTCTCTCTCTCTTTTCTTTTTCTTTCTCTTTTTCGCCTGGTTCGGCCACCCGTCGCATGGGATCGTTTGGGTTTGCTTTTTCGCGCGACCTATAATTATGCGCTTATGAGTGTAACCACCTCCCGGAGCAGAACACGCCAGAGAATCGTGTAACCGTTCTTCGAAATGAAGTTTTCTAATCAAAACGCCAAATTTATTACCCTGCATCAGCGCCGGGCTATAGTTCAGCGTTTGTCTGTGCCGAGCCCGGCGTTACTGGTTTCGGGAATCGATTCTCCTCACGGACGCGGCTCGCAAGGGAGAACAAGTTTTGTGCATTTCCCGTTCGTCCCGACCATTCATGGCGACCAGCGGGTATTTCCATCCTGCCACTATGATGCGTTTGAAGGTTATGTGTGCACAGCAATTTAGCGCTTTCGCACGGCGCCCGGGGCGATCAAACGAGCGCGTAAAACCGATCCGCCGCAGGCTCGTTTAGCGGTTTTCATTCATGAATTTCTCCTTCAATGAAACGGGTCGTAGGTGACAATACAGCATGGGCATGCTTTCTGACCGGATATGAGCACGTTTCTCAATGGTGTCACATTTTGCATAACGCACCTCAGGCTCACATCGCCGTGCATGTCGTGCAAGAGCTGGAATGGCCCACTTGTGGCGCCTGTTCGACGTGACCGCGAACTATTGTTTTCAAATCCAATCTACCCTAATCACGGGCCACGATCGATGTGCAAGTGCGCAACGCGTGATCATGTTTTTCGAGCGCTTTTCGTGCCACTCCGCAAGCCAATATTCTCGTCCCCATCCCGGAGTGGGGAACGTCGAGAAATGTCGAAAAAATGTTAATACCCGTTCCGTGCGACGCTGAGATGAGTATCGCGATGAGTACACCCCCGAGGTTTCACTCGATGGGGGTTGGAGATAAATTTAAAAAACAGTTTATCTTAATTTTTGTTTTCGGAACCCTGAGAACCGGGCCCAGGTTCCCAGCCCCGTTGGGTCGGTGGTAGAGTAACGCCGAGGGAAGCGCACTCTATTGACGAGGGAGCGTTTCCTTTGCGGGCCTTCACGTCTAATACAATCGCTACTTCTGCTGTTTGCTGGCTGAGGAAAGCCATCGCATCCACCACGGTTCTGCGATGGGCTGGGAACGGCGCACGCACTTGCGATGACTCCGACGACGATGCATCCGATTATGGAGGTCAGTTTCTAACGCCAGTGCGACGCTGGCTCCGGAGTGTATTAAAATAATGAGAAATTAAAGAGAACTGCGTGTGACCGGCGTGCCAGGTTGCCGCTCGGAATGGTTATGTTTTGTGTTTATGTGAAAACATTGTGTCCCCAGCGCACAATTCCTGCACTAAAAGTAAATGAATGAATGTTTGCGCTCCAATTTGAATATAATAAATGACACCATTGCGCGCGGGCTAGCGCGGGTGCCCCTCACTATTAGCATAATTATTCCGAGAGCTTCACTAGGCAAAAGTTTAATTTTCATAAGTCGCTGATACTGGCCCCGATCAGCGACTAAGTCACACAGGCCCAATCCGGTACGTTCGCAAGCCACGATTCAAATCGCATCGGTTGATGAGCAACTGCAGGCGGTTGTTATGATTTACTTTGCTCTCGCGTAGATTGGCCACGAGCCAGGAAAGGGGACGCAACGTAATGATGATTATCGTCATCAGAGCAGTGTATAATGACGGCACAAATGCTCATTCAAATGTGTTCTCGACATCAGAGATCGCGACGAGAGGCTCGGCAGAAGACGCCGCCTCGAAGGAGGGCTAATCGCGCAGCTTAATTTGAATAATCAAAACAACACGAAGTTCGCAGTTGATGAGTTGACCCGGCAAATGCTGATGAAGCGCCAACGGGCCGGGATGGAGTGTAAATGGTACAACAAAACGTCGTTCATCTCCCGCGGCATAGAGCGCCCTTTTTTGCTGCTGATCGTGAGAGAAATATTAAGGTCGCCAGTGACCAAGTCTGGCTTTCTTCTGTGGTTGGGCTATTTGGATATTTTTCGAGAAGCGCTCCGACACCAACGCTTCGGCGCCTAATAAGTATGTCCTTTCTCGAGGCTTCTCTGCCGACCATCGCGCCGAGTACGCGCGTAATGTGTTTATAATTGTAACCCTGACGCATACGGGGCTTTATTCTAAGCCACCGAGGCGGCGACCCTCGGGCATAGCCTACACGCATACCAGAACGGCAAGTTTGAGTTGTCATTTGGCTGACTACGGGTCCCTGTTGAGATGAGGCCTGGCTCGATGTGACGGATTAAACCGTGGCTTAATTTGATGACCGAATCTCATGCCATCGGCAGTGCGTACCGCAATTTGCTGGGTTCTGGAAGACTCAAAATGAGAGACGGCACCTGCACGAGTGGGGCGAGCGGAAATCAAATTTAAATATTGTGATTTGAATAGTAATTATAGGGCCCGGCAGCATGCCATTATTTGCGCAGGAAACGAGCGTGTTTGAATGTCTGTTGCCGTTCGCTTCTTCGCTTGGCTCAATGTCATCCAGTTCACTTCAGTTTCGAAGCCCAGCCGATGTTACAGCTCGATCGGTTGACCATTTCTTGTCCGTTTGATTCCATTCGAAAAAAAGCAGAATGCTACACACAAATTCCGCGACCAGGAGCATGAGCGCCGCCATCAAATCGGTCGTCAGTTTGATTTGTTTTTAATCTTTTTGGCCAGCTTTTCGACTCTGCACGGTAGCCATCTTTTTGCGTCTAATCCGACGCCGACTTACGGTTCTTTTGGCGGTACGGCGCTGGCTCAAAGGACGAAAGGCGAACGAAAGGACGTTCCATGCAAGATGTCCCGAAGCCGCGCTCGCTAATGTAATCAATCAAAACATTTACGTATAAATAAGATCCCGCAGAACGAGCGACTGCCGTAGGAAACACATCTCGGTTTGGCGCAAAAAAAAATCCACATACAATCGAAACGCTCACGTAAGGAAGAAAGAAACGCACTCAAAGGAACAATAGCGGTCGGCATTCGGGAGCTTTTGGGTGAAAGAACAAAAACACCTTCCGCCGTGGCGCGCGGTGACCACTTTTTAACAATTCATCGGATCAAACGAGAAATGATGTTATGAGATGCAGCCCTGCAAGGATTGTCATGCACAAGGGCCCAACCGAGCGATCAATCCGGTAGCAGAAATCGGTCACACCGTTTTCGGAAGCCAACATGTGCAATAATTAGACTCGCGTTTCTTCCGTTCACACATGCGAGCTCTCGTTCTGATCGCGAGCGCTTCTGCCGGCTTCTTTGGGGCGGGAATCCCTTTGATCATTCCGCCCATTTTTGACCGGTCCTGTGAAGGATGCAACGGAAGGGATTTACTCGCAAGCTCTAGCGGCTTGAGCCTTGATCGCTGAAGCTTGCTCCAATCGAATCCGTCATTCGAATGCGCATAAGAAAGCAATCGCGCCGGTTGGAAGGTTGATGATTGTGGAGAAAAAAACTACCGCCGGTTCGATGCAACATCTTTCTTTGGCTGGTTGAATGGATTTTGGTTTATGAAGATACGAAAAAAAAACATCAAGACCGCAGGAAAGCAAGCTCGCTCGTGACAACGGAATAAAATTCTTCAAATTCTGGCGCTGATTTCGAAGAGGCCGCGACTTTTCCTTTACTAAGCCGCGCGTAGCCTAATCATTTGAGTGAACACCACACGTTGCGGTAACGCAAATTTAGGTCAGAAGTAATTAAAGCGTTCTAATTACCAGGCACAAAGGTTTCGGCGGTTTGTTTTGACCAAAAAGCTAGCCGCATGTTCCGCGTCGATCGAATGAATAATTAAGCTCTATTTGGCGTCGCTCATGGCGTCGCCTTTTGGCCCTCTCGGGAGGGGCCTTTGTCTAGCAGGTTTTGAATTGAAATTTTGATTAATATTTCAGCTGCCCTAGCCTAGGCTGGCTGGTTGGTTCTTCCTCCAGGATGATGCCAGTGGACAAGGGATGTCATGGGGCGGCTCCGGCGAACACCCATGCACCCGGTTTGATGTCTTCATTTGATTAATTTCCTTCGGTTCGCGGCCCCACAGGTGAAAGGAACTGCCTTCCGCCGGTGCGATAATTAAGCAAATCTCATCAAATTTTCGGTCTTCTAATCTTGCGCCCTTCTCCAACGCGTTTCGTTATCGTCAAGAAGAATACAATCCACGGTCTCGAAATGAACACGTACCCGAACATCTCGGATTCGTTGGCCACGTGTGGTAGTCCGATAATTGAGTCCAAACGGTATTGTAATTAGTTTGCTAGTGTTCATCGACGGTCGGTGCTTGTCGAATAATTAATTGATCAAACATTGCACGCAAAACATCGCCCTTAATGATCGTCGATCGAAGCACCGTTTTTCGAGCGAAATATTAGAATTAAAGGATATTGATTTCGATTATCGTGCAGCGTTAATGCGAAGAAAAACTTCATTGTCGATGTAAGTGCTGTTTATACTGGGTAACTGTGCCGAATGAAAGGATTTAAATTTGATAAAGATCACAAAATGAGCCGACCATCAGGGTGTCCAATTTCCGATGTAATTGCGACCTTCGCTCACTCATGAAGGTGAAACTTGTGGGAACCCTCACGCTCGTTTATTCAAATACAACCATTAGCATGCACGAAACAATTATTCCAACCGTGGTCATTCGCAAATATCACCACGAATGCACGCGTTATGAATGAAGCTCGAGCACAGTTTCGATGCACCAGAGCCCCCGCCACCTCCTTCATTTACGCCACCTGAATCAGTCAGATTAGGAGTTCCCAACGAGCATCATTGAAAGGGACTTAAAGCCGGCAACGATGCACGGCAATGGATTGCCCAAAAGCCGGCCTTGTATGGTTTGTTGGCCTGCACCAGGAAGAAAAGATGAACAGGAACAAAGTGGGCGAAAATGAGGCAAAAAATAAACACGGGAAATTTTTCAGACTCGCTCGCTTACTCACTCCATCTTTGAGGGTGAATAATGAAGAATTACCGTATAAGCTTCAAATTGGAAATGAGAACAAGTTTTAATTAGTTTCTCAGCTTTTTTCCTTCTCAAAGGTCTCTTTTTAAGCTAGAAGCCTAAATGATGTTTTGTTCTGATCACCTTCGATGCTATTTACCATCGATTTTGAGCAAAAACTCGAAGGCGTTAAACTGAAAGTATTACCACGTTTGGATAGAGCACACTTAGGATGCGAGACATTTTATTCCTGCATTCAGCGCAATGCTAAAGAACCGCCTTGGAATCGATGAGTTATTCGCATCATTTCGGTAGAGTGTAGATGCAAATTTTTCTTTTCCTTCCGTGATAAACGTCACCTTTGTCGGCTCTTGAAATGGGCAGGAACAACCGTGGCCTGGTTCGAATACGCTGTGGCCCAGCCCTGAGCGAAAGCATCGGGCAACCAAATGAACCCCTTTTTCATATAAATTGATTCGTGACTGTGCTGAAAAGCAGCTATGATTAATTAATTTGTTTTCATTTCAATATTAAGATGATTGTGCTCATTTTTCCTTCTCCTTCGCTTGCATCCTGATCCGCGTTCTTCGAAGCTTTTTCTAAGCGCCACTTCTTTGTAGCGTTTGTGAGGCCGCCTCTTTGCCGGTCGTTCTAGGGAAGAAACGCCAACAGGCGCATAAGCGAGGAACCCTCGCTGGAGGTCAGAACGGGTTGCGATCGATCGGGGAAAAAGCTACTCGTCGGTGGGCTCTTCTTTGCATGGGCAAAGTTGAGCTCACGAAATGCGATCGATTGCCGTTCAATTAGGCCATCCCGTTTTCCATTCTCCTTTGGATCTACCGGCACAATTGCACTCTTTAGTGCGGTGTGCATTCGTTCGATAGATTGCATCGTTTGTGGTGGCAGTTTAAAAGCTGCGCTCGTGAAATGTTTAACCGATCGATCAAAACTTGTTAGTAGCGTTTATACGTAGAACAAATTTTTGCATAAAAATCCTCCTGATAGACCTCTCTGAACGCGTCACAGCAACAAAAGAAAGTAAACACAAACGAATGCAGAAGCCCGCCTGGTTAGAAACGTTCCAAAAACCGACAAATGTCATGTAACGTACTCCCAGCCCCTGAGGCGTGGTATCAACTGGCCAAAGCGCTTAAGCACGGACTCGAACACGCTTTACACAAACAATGAAAAGCACGCTCCTGTCTACATTCGCCCGAGGAGCTCACGTTCATAAAAATCTACAACCAACGGTCAAATTGTGCGATTGCGAAAAACCACACTGCCCAAGGAAACGCAGGCTCCATGGCTCGCCATTGGTACGCATTAAGGTGCATCATACATATTAAAAAACTTTACGAAATAATTAGTGCGTATCGTATTTTGAATAAGCACGTCATATTTGTCAGTCGGGTCTCGGCCCCGGGCCCTGGGCTGTGGTAACCATTCGTGACCGAGATAAGCAAATTCACCCGGCGCACACATTGAAACAGATTCGGGAAATGGGCAGAAACGGCGGTCAAAGGAAAGGCCTCGAGAAGCGTTCTCCTTGCCCTGAGAGAGACTTTTTGCGCACTTGTCATGTTGCATTAAGCTCATCCCTCGGGCGGGTTGAGAGAAGCCAAAGGGGCCACTGGCTGGGCCCACAATTACGCCGCAATAAGGTCATTACAGCAGACCCCAAGCCCCAGACCCCAACGAGGATTACGAGGCTTATGATCAGGGATAATTTTTTTACGAGCTTTCAAATTAAACACTGACTCGATCGCTCGCTCGCTCGCTCGCTCGCCCCCGTTGGCTCGGTGCTCGATGTAATTTGCATTTTACAGCGGATCGGCATTGCTGCGTGTCTGGTGTGGCGCGAACTGCCGTCATCATCCATCATAAATTACCTACGGCAGCCCCAGTGGCCCTTGCGCCGCACGGTGCCGTCCCAAAACATGATAGCAGCGGTATCTCATTTGAATTGATGCGCTCATGCAAATTTCCTGTGGCTGCACATTGCAATAATCGCGCATCGCGTTTCCGCGCCGGCGCACCACTCCAACTCGCGCTCGTATTTTTGTTTATTTCGCCGCTTATCCAACCGCAACCTAACCAACATCGGCCCCTTACCGGCGAAGGGTCCACGGGCATCCGATGGAAGAGCCACGTGGAAATCGAAAGGACGGCACGCCCGGGACGCGGAAACATGCTTTACATACCCGGTGCTTGATTTGAATATTTGTATTAGAGGAAATTACGAGCTGTGACGCGCCAAGTGCGCTGTTGAGACCACGGCCAAGATCACTGCGCAAGAGACCACGCGATACGCACCGGCACTATCGTGCTACGCCACGCCACGGGTCGAACGGAAATGGCTCGTAATAATTTTATGATAAAACCTTCACTTCTCGCTTCGTGGCGTGGTACCTCATACACACACACACACACTCCCTCTCTCTCTCCTTGACCGTCGTGCACTGTTTTACGGGCTTTTCAGTTTTCCATAGCCATTTCATTATTTTAATACGCCTTATCCACCGCTCGATGGACATCGCCGGGCGGTCGAAGTGACAGCGTTTTTCAATCCTTCAACGCGTGCACCTGCGAAATGAAGGTGATAGTGGAAGGTGATCGGACCGAAAACGATTTACTTTTAAACGAAACACACAGCCCACAGGGGAAAGGAGGATAGGGGGTGGTTGGGTGCCCGATTAACCACAAACACAGCTTTTCGTAACGCGCCATGCAGTTGGTGTTTTTCAAATGTTATGCGTTGGTGCGTGCATTTATTTAATATCGAGCCTCCGCGAGCTTCGAGCACGAGTCGTGACTGTGTGTGTATGTGTGTGTCTGCTTTTTAATGCGGTTACATCATTCCGGGGCTGTTTTTCCGTTGCATGATACACGCTGGAAAATGGTGCGTGCGTTCGGTAAGCGATAGCGTCTTTGCTGAAGTTTTTCTTAAGTAACAGACGCTGTCCGACGTGAAAGGGAAGTCATAAAATATTTCCCTGCCGATGGATGACTGGAAAAAAAGCACACACAAACACACACCTCCAGCACGTGCTCCTGGAATGTTTCAGAATGCGTACAAGCTCGGTCCTGGGGCTTATCGCGAACACAACTCCCATGTATTGCTGATGTCTCGCGGAAAAAGACAGGTGCAAATGAGCTGCATTCTGCAGACTGATTCACCAAAAATCAACCCGATGCAGTTCACCGTACCGTAGCGCTCGATCTAGCCGGTTCGCAGCGCGGGTTTTATCTCCGTGTAGCCACTAATTATGGCGGACATGTTCCGGTGCCGGATGTGGATGAGTGATTTTACACTCGCTCGCCGGCGAAAGAAGGTTCGTTCCTCCCGGTTGCTGCAACCTGCGCAAGAAAAGGCGCCGCATGAACTTTGTTAATTTTTTACGAGCTTTAAATTTCGCTTATTGCTCGTCGCGGCCGGTCCGTGCTCGCGACGGCCGAGCGAGGACTATTAAACGCCTTACAGCGCTTCATCCGGGGCTCATCCGTGTTTGGGCGCCGTTCGGAGCGCGCCGGCGTCGACAAATGGAAACTTGAAATTTAAATAATCGTAAAACTTTTTGACCACGAACAATTTATTCTGCAACCGGGTGGCGAGAACGTGTGTATTTATTTTCATCCCCCATGCTCACATTTCACCGGGTGCTTTTGGGCGCTACTCCACGGAAGCTCCAGACGCATGCATCCCGCGTTTTTCGCCGCCATTTCTCAGCCTACTAGGTGCGCAACCGTGTGATGATGGTGATGGCCCGCCACAATTACACTCTTTATTTTACGATTAAGACATTAAACGTCATTACAAGCTCCTGCGGAGGCAAACCCCCCGCGAGCTTTCGCCACACGGCCCACCGGTGCTGGGGCCACGGTCGGATTCGCAGGGCTTATTCAAATTCCAAAACACTTTCGTCCGAGTCCGTGGTGCCCGTGGTTTGCAGACGCTTGTTTTTATGTCATTTTAATAATCTTTTTATTCAAATAATTTGTTGTTATGTTAATGATCATCGGTCGTACCGTTTTATGTTCGTTTTGGTGTTTTTTCGGCAGCCAAATGGCCGCGCTCAAGATTCCCGGCCCAGCTGGGAGAGCATAAAAAAGGGTTTATTCGCTCTTAGGACTATTTAAAAATGGACGGATTACCTACTTTTCATTGCCCGTTCCCGCACCGCGATCTGCAAGTCAAACGACACGGCTCGCGTTTCAGAACGAAAAATCAACGCTATAACGCCCAAAATAAACTTTTATAGCACCTCGGTCTCACGCGCGGACGCATCGAGCCCTCGCTAGGGACGCGCGCAATCCACACCGTGATAGTGTAAAGGTAGCAACGGTTTTTCTGGTGGCCTCATAGTACAGCTTTTTTGCGGGAAAATGAAGCGTCTTGAGTGCGCACACCACATTAACGCACCTTTTTCCAACTCATTGCCGTTACGCATCCGGGATACGAGCAACGAGCGCCTCAACGCGCACACTCAGTGTCGCGTATTTATGGCGCAATAGTTTTATGTACCTATTTGGATCCGAGTGCGTTTTTTTACATTTATTTCGTTTCAAAATGCCGTCACACACAACCGCGTCCGACCTGCCTTGGAAGAGGGTTGAAGAGTATGAAAAATCATGAGACTTTTCCAAACAAACCTCAAGTTGTTGGCTAGCGGCATATTGGCACCAGTTCCACGCCTCGATATAACACGCCGGTACTCCTTGCTTCTCTCTTTCCATCTAAAACTGTTTTTTTTTACGCCAATGTAACGGTTCTGCAGAATGCAGCTCGTTAGCCGATGGTGGGATTTTTTGGGAAATTTAGCCGTTTTTTGAAAATGTTGAATGTGCATTCAAGCGCAAACGCCGCTGGAGGGTTGCAGCGTGCATGAGAGATCAAAAATCGCTGCAGTACCAGCAACGAGTTAATGTACGTTCACTTTTTGAGTTTCATTTTGCACCAAACGGTAGAAAAATCTTTCCACCAGGGGTGAAACATAGCCCGGTCGACAAAGGATGCAGCCGAGCCTAGGGATGCACATTCCGTTTGTTCGCTTTTTTGTAGGTTTTATCGGAATTTGGAGTTTTGTGAGAAAAACGGTTCTGAATCGAACATATCCCTTGTCTTTACGTGCCTATCCCGACGTGGTACGCAAAAAGGGGATTAATCATGCATTGCTGTTGCGTTTTGTGTGCGTTTCTTATTCCCGTTTTTTTTTTCTCTCTTCTACGCTTCGAAATTCGAGAGGCAAATTGACGTGTGTGAGAACCTCGTCCACGAAAACTTGGTCCTCATAGCGTGCCCGATCCTTTCCACCCATCATAACCACTGTCATATTACGCGGTATTGCATGGGAAAAGTTCACGCCATATAAAAGGTAAAAAATATCCGTTATTTTAAACCAAAGAATCGAGAGACCGAGTGTTTCCTAAAACATGATCCGATCCGGACGGGTATGGAAATGCAATGCAATGCAATCTTACGCTCGAAGATGAACAAAGGATATTGGGATGTATATTGCTTGGAAGAATTATTAATGAATTGAGTTTTCTCGAAACGATTACTACGGCTTCACTGGTTATGAATGAGCCTCGCGGGCGAGATGCGCTGAAGTATGCGTTGAGTGTATCGAAATAAAGGAACCGATTCTCAGTGCGCGTTTCTACGTCGTAAGCATTAAGAAAGAGCGTTTTTTGTCCTTTTCCTTCATTCAACTAAATCGCCTGAGAACTGAATATGTGAAGAGAATGCATCCCTTTGCGGAGCTGACTGTAGGTAGAACAAATCGGGGCAAATCATGACATGATTAAGGCATTAAAACACACATTCTCACCTGCGTACCGCGTGGAATCACATCATAAATTCAGCGACATGCACATGAACCTCCGATCCAGCGCATGTCTCAACTCCATCCCCACGATACGACAGTTTCCGTCCGTTGTTTTTCACACCCACCCTCCCCATTGAACACGGTAACCCCTGACCCTCGGTTCGCTCTTCGTGGTATCAGATCGGATGCTCGAGTTTTCCGCATAAATTATGCTAAATGGAGGGCGCCCTCTTCTAAACACTGTCATGACATGTAGCTAAAGCAAACGCACGAAAGCCTTTGCCCTCGATGGGGATAAAATGACTCAACTAGCTGGCTCCCCTTTCGGATGATAAAGTGATTAAAGCCCACCTTCAAAGCACATATTTCGTTCCAATTTAATGGCTAACGGATACCAGACCCAGAACGGTGCACGTGAATCATCATTAGCCAGGTGTCGGGTTGGTTGGGCTTCAAATTAAAACAGATATATCGACCTGCGGTGCGCGGATTTGTGGCCGAATTCCGCCCGATCAGGCTAATGTAAGCCTCCACCTCTTTTACCCGGTCTTCATCTACCGCAAATGAGCGCGCATGTCCAGCTCAATAATTCGTTTATAATAATCTAACCCCGCGTAGCCGCTATTTATGCTTGAGCCGTTGGAAACCTGGCCGGATGAAGACATCGAAGCAGCGCCTGGGGGCGAGGGATAAATAGCGAAACGGGAGGAAGGAGCGGGGGGGGGAAACATGCCAGTGCTCGATAGGAAATTACCATAAAATTTGGAAAAGCGGCCACGGAACATCATACTTCTGGTAGCCTTGTCATTTTCGCTGGATGTAAGAACGAAGACGCTCCAGCTGCAAGGAGGAAGCGCACGAGCAAGCCAAAGAGGGGCAGGAAATTTTTATGAAAATCATAATATTTATGAGCGCGCCTGTTTAATGCTGCTTAATGTTTAATTACTTATTCATTGTGCGCCACCAGGGCACGGGTTGGGCCCGGAACCCGTTCGCACAAGCAACGATTCAATCCTCCTCTTTTGCGTGCGGCGTAGGTAAATGACATGAAAAATGACTCCGTCGTAGCATCGGAAGGGCCAATGCGAAGGAAATTATGATACGCTTCCGAAACAGTACCGCTCTAACCGCACGTTCGGCCGGGGCCTAGATTTGCATAAGATAATTAAGCTGCTAAGCAGCAAAAGCGGCAGTTCAGCCTGCTTCGATTCCGGCCATTAGAGTCGGTCGCACTTTGGCGATAGTGAAGATAACCCTCACTCGACGATGCGACTGTGGTGGCCTAATGGGGACAGGGTTTTGGAGGTTTTTGATAAATGATTCCCATTACGAATGGGGCCAAAACCGGCAGCTCGATCGCAATTAAACCTGCGCGCGTTGTTCGCTGACAAAATAATTAAAATAAACACGGCGCATGCGCGAACGAGCGATCGACCGGCAGCTGGCTGGTTTTGGTCTTATCTGCATTGGCAAATTGGGCTCGGTGGAGGATTTCGAGCCTCAGAGTAGCACCGACGAGACAGCAGCAGTTCGCAAGGTGTCGTAATTGATTGCCCCCCTTGGCGAGGTCGAGACACGCAGGTTGTTGATTGTGTTGTTACATCCTATTTTGAATAACATTTGCGCCTCTCGCTCGGAAAAGCACCGGCTCAGTGACCGGGAAAATTTAACTTTTTCGTGTTTCGTGTTGTTCCCCCCGCCTGGAGGCGGCCATACCTCTGTCCTCGTCCCCAGGAGAGGGGGTGGTTGCGCAATGTCGAGCCTTCGTAGGCCACCACCGATCATCAACCTTCTCCGGTGGTCAGCGACCAGATCCGAACGACGGATGGGCTGCGATGCGCGAACTGATACATTTTTCATGCGACAACAAGCCTGCAGACCCACGGCAGATAGCCTTTTCTGCAGTTGGCGCAAGATGAACATTTGCACTGTTTGGGGCTCCTGGGTGAAGACTCCAAAACCGGGAGCTTTCAAGCTAACTGCTTGATAAGCGCACGCGTAAGGGGGCCTTGGAAAAACCGCCTCATTTATTAATCATATGGAAATGAGGAAGCTCTATCTGCGAGCGCGTGCGGAGCAAGGTGGAAAGCATAATCCGTACCAGGCTGGGCACTGATTAATAGCGCAACGGTGGGTGGTTGAGATAGAGGGGTTGGAAAACGGAGGGGGTGAAAGAAAAGCTTAAGCTGCATAACGAAATCGCCAACCGAAATGGGAAAACGCAACCGAGTTAACCGCATTTAACGACGCAGACAAGCGAACGTAAATATATCGTCGAGAGAAATGTGGCTCCGAAGGGAGGAAAAATGCCCTCCCATCATCTCCCACTCGCTTCATCCCCTCGCCGACCAGCTGGCAGAACAAGCGGCACCGAAATCGTTCGGATAAGCATTCAAATGAATAGCGCGAGGTCGTTCAACGGTTATCTAATTTGATTTTAATTTTAAGATAGCAGCACCCGTCTGGGTGCTTGGAGTTTCGGTTACGACTTTTCCGGCCAACCCCACAAGTGGCTCCGGAAGCCCCGACGATGCAGATGATGACGATGATGATGGTGCGGTTCCGCGGTTTATATTTTTGTTTCCGCGACCACCTCTGCGAGATCCACAACGGCTTATGGATGGCCACTAGAACTTGGGAAAAGCGCGTGTTGGCCTAGTTGTCGAGCCGGCGTCACTGGAACTAACGACGGCGTTTAGTTCCAGTTGGAGGCGGAAAATATCGTGCCTCCAGTCGTGACGGTGCGGCTCCGGAATGCAAATGTCGCCTTCTAACGAAACGAAACAATGTAATATTCAAATGTGATTAACTTTTAGTTTATCTGCGTTTTAATTTAACGAGCAACCTGCCGCTGCCGAGCAGCTGTACTTCGCGGACCGAAGATCCAAGCTGCGAAAGGGCTGCTGCCGTGGATTACGCCGGTGTTGCACAAAGTCAGCGATACGTGGGGCGCACAAATACGACAAAACAAACATGTTTCATCGTTAAGTTATTGCTGCGTGATCGTATTTTATATTTCCCCTGCTCCTCCGTGTGGCTCTCGCGCTTGGCTTTTTAGTCATAATTATAAAACATTCACGCGAACGCAACCCCTCGAGCTAACCTGACCTGGGCTACGGTGGGCGCCTGGCCGGGTGGTTGGCAAACCGAAACCGAATAGCCGCTCAGTTGCATAATTAACTATTAAATGAATGCAAATGGCACTGAAAGCGAAAACCTGCGAAAACTGACCGGCTCGCCCCAGGACGGGGTGATAATCCGTTGAGATGGCCCACAAACGGAGAAGGCGAATCGTTTGCGGGTTGATTTGTCCGCTTTGAAGCCATTTGTCACAACGCCGGAAACGCTCGAACGTTCATCACCGTGTGACGATTGGGCAAAAGGACGACCCAGGTAGGACTTCGGTCCCATTTCCTTGTATCGGCACAGATGACCAGTGAGCCTGCGAATATCATTAAGAAATAAGGATAAGTTCTTTTTCGAAGGGTCGCTTTCTTTGTGCTCGAGCTTCGCAACATACTTGAAATTCAAAGTCAGGTAATCCCGATCGTTGGACGCAGCGAAACGGACGTTGTCCCTTCGATGCGCATCGAGGAATCTCTTTTTGTGGCGGCTATTTTAGGTTGGAATTTAAAAACATTCACCGAGCACTTTCTCTATGGCTGGGAATGGGGCAAAAAAACTGCATCCTCAAAGCAATGCACCTTCAAACGAAGGACAGCGGTGACACAACGCCCGGACTGAATGAATGGCTGGGTATTTGCTCAATTTCTTTACAATTCGTGGGAAAGCAGCGAGTGCTGAGAACATCCTCCTGATCCTTCTGGTTTGTCACCAACAATACACGGGTGTAATCGTTACAATTTACAGCAACACTTGCTTTTGAGACGCGTAACGGGTTCTACGAGCCCGCCAGACGGCCTTTTTTGCATCCGTGCACGCATTTCCTCCAAACGCCACCATACGGATGCGCACGACGGTGCATTAGCTTTGCAAATCGAGCCAACTGTAAATGCAGCTTCGCGTAGCCTCTGCTTCCGGAAGCGGGATTCTGAGGCGGGAAGTGAAACAAAACAAAGCCGGGAAAAAAATCCACCATATGTGCAGCGTGCATCGGAAATCGCGCGCCAACGAACGGGTACGGGAGAGATCGATATCCGATCCGGACGCATCGGCAAAGGACGCCCGGTGCATTCTAACGGGATGCAGTTCCATTAGAACGCCATCAGCTATCGGCCCGGGGCTGGGTAAATAGAAAGAGAGAGTTATTTGCCTTACGCCTGGTTGGCACGCCTTTCGATTTCGGTAGTCCCGACCATCGACGGCAGCTAAAAATTAGAAGACCATCGACGTCGTGCCACGCGAGACGCGAAGGGATGAAAATGCATTTTCCCTTCTGTGCGTTTCCCCCCATTGTGCGTGCATTCGCAGCCCGCGCCCTGAGCGTGATGCAGCATGCTGCCTTTGCTTCCTCGCTTTGATGATTTTATCTAAATCTGACGGATAATTTAATTTACTTTTTTGCTCTTACGTTCGCTTTCCCGTTTCTTTACTGTGCATGTGCTTTTTTTCCCTTGTTCGTCGCCGGTGCCGTGATGTTGTCATGCTACCCAAAAACATGTATATGTATTCTAACGGTTCTAAAGGTATGCAGCCCTTCCAGGCGAATGTGACGAATCCCGCCAGCTCGTGTGCTTGAGCAGGACGCAGCGTAACTTTTTAAAACGGGGAAAAACACACAACATCCCAATCGTAGGCAACGGCTAGCTGCGTACCACCGGGAGACTATGTACAAGACCCGTTTGGCGAAGGAACACGACAGAAATCGTTAACCATCCGCGAGCCACGTCCTGCGGGTTGGCAAGCGATTTTTGTTTCGAATTCATTTTTTTCTACTGTAAAATTTATCGCTTTCCGCAACCCTTAAAACACACACATCCCCGGCCCGAATCGGTTCGATCGGTTCATCTGGCACCACTGCTGGCTGGCCGTTTCTGGCGCAATTTCGAAGGGTCCCGGTTCGTTTCGGTTTGTGGGGAAAAAGTTTCCTGCCTTCGTCGTGCACGCGCTTTGTGCGTATTTTTTCCATGAACGAGAGAGAAAAAATAGGAAGGTACGACGCACAATACCATTCGGCTAAATGTTTTATGTAATATCGGCCTCATTCAACCCAACCCGCCAGTTGGTGTGCTGCCACGATATGTTTCGCTATTTTCCAACGCTTTTCCATCAGGGCCCCCGCTACACGGTGCCGGTCTTTATCCGCTTGTTCGACGAGAGATTTCATGGTCGTTTTGTGTCAAATTCGATTGAGTGCTCGCAGGGTGAGTGTTTGGGCGCAATCGAGCTGCATTCCTTTGAATGGAACGCATCGGTGCAAGGACTCTTCGCCGATGAAATGATTTAGTGCGATTGTGAAGCCACTGCCGCTGCACGCAAGGGCAACCTGACCGACGTAACACGATTCGCAGGCCAACCAAATGGACTGCAAACTCAATTTCTGCTGCTACTGCTCACTTGCATGATGGGTGATTTAATATGCGAGCACATGTGGGAAGGAATCAAATTTAAAATCAATTTCAAACAGCTGCTACCGCGCTCATATCAGCCGTCATTCAAGCCAATAAATGCTCTTTTAATCCACAAATTTACTTCCACCGAGCACATCACCGGATGTTAGTGCTATCGGGCTAAGATTCGGAAAATGCTTCCATCATGCTCGTGCGGTATTCATGGCGTTTTACACAAGGCTGATAACCACAAAAAACCGACCCATAACGTAACGATGTCGTTCCGAAATCTCACACGTCACATTAAAGCGAGATTATGCTGGCATTAAATCAGATTACTCCACTCGGTGCTTGACAAGCGTTTGCTCCACAGCGCGGTTTTGTGAGACAGTTCGAAACACGTTCATTAAACGATAATGGGTGCCGTCTCAAGCGCTTCCAGCGGGCAAACACATGTCGTATCGGTTATACAATTGTTTGAAGCCTCGATGAACTCACCATCCTCTGGCGCGAGAAAAGCTTCATGAATACCCAGCAAGGTACATTAAAACGTGCGGCCCATAGGCAACAGGGTTTATTGGCGCGGGTTCTCGCTAAAGTTTGCTAATTTATGTCAGGCAATCGTTTTCAGATCGAGCCGCCCGAACCATCCTAATCGCCGTAAGTGGGATATCGAAAAGTCACCGTTGCTTGCCGGTTTATGAGCACAATTCTTTCCAAATGCCACGTGCGGAAAAGAGGCCTCGACTCAGTGCAGCCTTGCTTCGCCGGCGCTTTCCCTGTGATAAGGCTTGCTGTTTGCAAAATTCGCGCTGAAAAGCCTCCAAACAATGACGCAGCGATGCGCCACTTGCGTTAAGCGAGTCTTGTCATTTTATGACATGTACTGTTGTTTAGCGTTAGCAAGCCATTCGTCGTGGTTGAGCTGTTGCGCGTTCGATGGTTGCGCAGAAGCGCGCTCAGTTATAAATTTATTTAATTTATTGCAACCGGATCAGGTCCGAGTTTCGACTCTCTTCCGCTCCGTTTCGATTCTCCGATTCGCCATCCGTACGCTACTCCGATACGGCCAATTAAAACTCCGGCCACAAACGGCGCGGTTTCGAGGGACACCGGACTGAATCGCTAATCAACGCGTAGGTTTCGCGCTAGGAAAAGCCACACCACACGTTCGATGCGTAACCCTTTTTTCCAAGCTCGGACGTCATTTGTCGCGTGCTACGCTGGCGCGTGCTCCTTACGCACGCGCCTGTATGCCGAAAAGCGCGCCAAAGAAAGGAAAAGGCAAGAAAAGCCCCTTCGAGGTTCGACCCTTTTCTAAACGATCGGAACCCGTTCGATCTCCGAGATCCGCAGCCGACAGGGAAACCCACCTGAAGGAAGTGGCTGCATCATAAATTACACAATCCTTCGGCACGAGTTTGTCATATCCGTCGTTCGGTTACGATTCCTGCCACGGGGGCAATTTGATCCTTCGCGCTTGTGGTCGGTTGATCGAAGCCATCGGATGCGGCTGCGTACCCACGGATGCCTGCTGGCTTTTGATCCTGCCACCGGTCGATGGCTCACTCGCACCTTCTAGTCCTCTCTCTCTCTTTCTCTCTCTTGCTTTCTCTCCTGGACCCAATGCCTGCCGACAAGGGCTGGCGGGCTTTGTCACGCTTCGCAAACCGAAAGGGTTTGGCACAATCCTTGTACGATCCTTTCGTCAAACAAAAGCGAGCGCCGACGGAGGAGGATCCTTTTCGTTGGCGGGCGCACGCGCGTTTCCTTTTCATGCGCACTACCAAGCAATCACTTTCGATCGTAAGACCTCGGAGTAAGGAACGCCAAAAACGCAATCCATCGGAAAGTGAAATCGAATTTCGTTGGTTTCGGTTTAAAAAAGAATAACATCGCATGTAGCATCAGATGGTATGTACAGTTTGTCAGCTTAACTTGGGAAGAAAAGATATAATGTTGAAGATTTGAATTCACCGTCAGAACCATGAATGCGAGGCTTGGGGCACTGAAAGAATAAAAAAACGAAACACGACCGTATCCTTTTAGGCCCTTTAGGACGCATTGCACAATCGAAAGAAAGGCTAGAATTATATACAATCCCGAGTCCTTTCACCCGGCGTTACGTTAGGGGTTTTGCTCGATCCTACATTGGGCATTGGGACTCCAGGACGACGATCCTTTCTGGTGAAGCAGGTTCCGAGGGTCGCCGTCTTGAAGGTGTGCCCTTTGGAATCGAACAACAACAATCAGAACTGACCCAATCACGGCTCGTATGAAATTGAGTTTTTTTTTACCTTTACTACGATGTGGTCGTTTTTTACAACCCGCAGCCAAGCCTGGAAGGGTGGGAGATTGTAAGGGTGCAAAGAAGGACGCCTAAGTCGGAACGGAAATCTGCGCAAGATGTTTCATCGTCACCGAAGTTTGATTAGGCGGCCTGCCAGTGTGTGTGTGTGCGGGTTGAAAGATTGAAATTTCAATCCCTTTTCCCTTTCGGTGACGTGGGCTCGGATATGTGCCGCGGGTGTGTCCTTCGCAGGAAGGACTATTATTCGGGATTCGACAATTGTTCGATGGCAACGATTTTTGACGCTCAGCAACCCGTAGATAATTACGGACATTCGGTATCGAATCCCACATTTTCCCTTTCGCATTCCTTCCACATGGGGCTTTTGGCAAACCGAGGTCCTCAGAAGGTCCTTGGTGTGTTTGGGACGACAGCCTGAATGTCATCGTATGTGTCGATCGAATTGAGTTTTTTGTGCCTATTCGTTTGCAATCGGCCGACGGTTTTCCTCTATTCTTGGCGAAAAAGAAAAAGAAATTATGGATCAACCTCCTTCTCCTCATTTCGTGCTTCAATCGCACGCTATAAAATATGAAACGTTCAAATATTGAAATTAGAAAATCAAATATTGATACTTTCATTTTGGGCAAATAAAGCACGAAACAATGGTGGCTATTCGTCCGGTGACTCGTCCTGTTTGCTTCGCCTCCGAACTGCGGAAGGACGCGGAAAAACCCCCATCGCCGCTAGGAAGCTCGTTGATATGACAGCGAACGTTAGCCCGCCCAAGTCCGGGCGCACAGTTGATTGATTTGATTTTGTTTGAAAATTCCCCCAACCTGGCTCCCGTTGCGACGAGATTGCGCTCGGAACGACGCGAAGGATGCAGGAGAAGGTTCTAAACAACGGCGTGCAAACAACGACGCCGGGCGACCAAACAACGGCGACTCGAATAGCAAACAGGACACACGGTACACACTGTTCCGGACGGTGAGGACGGAAAATGCTACATTTTTCACCGGAACCGGAAGAGCATACCGACGGGCGGGCGAAGGCTAACGAACGACGGCGTCCAAAACGCCAAACACGAGCGACCCGCAGAATGGATCCCGCACGGTGTGAGAGAAAGCAGCGAGGGTATGTGTGTGTGTGTGTGTGTGACAGAAAGAAAGAGAGAGGGAGCAAAGGAACGAGAGAGCAGACCCACAGGGAAAGCGAAGGCAAAAGAAAAATGGACCAAATGAAATTTTCCATTTTCTACTCTTTTATGTATGCGGGCTTATATAATGTATAAAATAATAATAAAAATCATCCATACCTCCGTCGGCCCCAAAGTAACGCTCCCGTGCGGGCTCTCCGCAGGACGCGCTAGTCAAAAGATGGCGGAATGGAAAAACTTTTCCACCCCCGGTGGGGCAGGATGAAACGTGCGAGAAGCCCTCGTCTCCATCCGAGCGCCATCCCTTCGAACACACGTACGCTCCGGTCTGCGGTCAAGTTGCAAGCTCCATTTTCCCATCCCAGCTCGCTCTTTGCTCGCTTTCCCAGCCATACGGGATCCTTACCGAGTCCGTGGCCAGCGAGCAGGCCACGAAACACATAGAATATAAAATTTCATATTTTATCATAAAAAGGCGCCCGAGCACACTCGCGCCCTCGTTACCCGTAGCGGAGCCTGAAAGCACTTTGTGATTGGCTTGAAAATTTTCACCAATCCGATTTTGATTCCCCGTCCGACCGACGCACACATACACCTTCGAGCGAAGGATTCACCACCACCACACAGGTACACGTGCGTGTGTGGCGGTTTTCCCGACCAGGGGAGCTCATCCAATTTGAATATCCGCTCTGCTCGACGCTTATGTGCAGAGATTTACATAACCCAGAGCCACGCGCACACAAGGGCAAGCGCCGTCCCGTGCACCCCTATAAAAAAGGGATGCTTTTTCCGCAGCGACGCGGCTAATCGGGTTAAACACGTAAAAACCCTTCGCTTGGGTGAAGGGGAAAGAGACAAAGCGACAACGGCAAGGCCCTTTCCACGTGCTCGCACCAAGTGCTGCCGACATTCAAATGTGCTCGCGCCCTTCGCGCCGTTGCAGGATTTCTCGGCCCACCACCCACTGGCTGCCCCTGGGCTCACCCACCGGCGGCTTTTATCGATCCGACCAATGGATGGCGCGCATGTCACAACGTAGTTTTCCATTTCAAAAGCAATAACGAGCAGAACGCGACAGCACCA
Source organism: Anopheles nili (assembly GCF_943737925.1). Classification (NCBI taxonomy): domain Eukaryota; kingdom Metazoa; phylum Arthropoda; class Insecta; order Diptera; family Culicidae; genus Anopheles; species Anopheles nili. Next base: position 1,652,156 of record NC_071292.1, read on the forward strand.
CCCAATTGCGGGTGCTAGACAAAGAGCGAAGGGCCGATGGGCGAGTGGGAAAACGGGCTGGCCGTACCCCCGGGAGGACAAAGATGGAAAGACGAACGAGGTCCGCTTTTATTGTTATCACGGTCGGAACCGTCGTTGGCGTGGCCGGTATACACGTGTGTGTGTGTGTGTGTGTGTGTAGGAGACGATCCTGTACATAATCGCACGAATGCGCCGAGTACATGTGGGCGGGCTGTGATGGTTGTGCGCGCGTCCGGTAGGTAGGTGTAGTTTAAATAGGAAACTTTACATTTCCATTGTAAAAACACAATGCCGGGGCTGCGTCAGGACGATAAGGTTCTCCAACAATGGCAGGACGCCGGCTTCGGCTTCGTTGCTAATGAAATTCTGTAATCACCCAAAGTTTCGCTCCCCGATGTTGGACGGATCGGCGATAAGGAGGCCATTCTTTTCGTCCCTTGCTGGGTCGAAAAATCAATTTTCATTAAAAGGACCTCTTCGTCACAGAGAATTCTTTTAATTAAATTGATTATGTGCACTCATGGTTTTTTTTTTTCATCTTCCACCATCCGTTATAAACACCAGGAATACAATCGCTAATTGCCTCCGGATTGAGTCTAAGCTGTCACTTGGAAACAGACGCGGCCATTAAACTGTAACGATAATGAAACCGACTCTCTTGCTGCACCTGTTCCACGCAGCAACGCTCACGTTGCAAGGATGCAAAATTTCCACACCGCGCGCCGTCCACAAAGTCAACGACCTCATCAATTTTGCGCGATAGACTAATTTTCTCTCGTCCCACGTGCGTCCTTTCGCTCAAGTGTTCTTCTACGTCGCCATCAACGGCTTCTGAGTAGCTGCGTAACGTCTTACCGATCCGACTCCCTTGATGTCCTGTCACCGTGGCCGTAACGATGACGACCAAAGCCAGGATAGCTCCGTCTGCACTAACCTTGCATTCTCGCTCATTTGTGTCGTCGTCTGAGGAAGCTGTGCAAATTTCTCGACTCCTCTCGCCGACATTGTAGCGCCATTTCATTCCCACCTTTCATTGTCCTGCAGCGCGTGGAAGGAGACGCAATGGAGCCATAGTTTTCCATTCACACGAACCACACACACAGACACACACGCACAACTATTCCCGTAGCTAGCCGTCCTGAGCGGGGACGTATTATTTTTCCCCCGAAAGAGAATAGCCTTGTTTGACAAAAGAATGCACAGGCGTGGGTGTGCAAGCTGGTATGTGTGCTTGAATCTCGAAATCCGTCTACACACTATCGTGGTGGTGAAGAAGGAGACGCCTGCTTGAAGTAGGAAAAACTTGCTAGACACGCACAGCCATTAGACGCGTCGCTTTAATTCTCGCCCACCTCAGCCGTTCGAAGGAAAACTCTTTAATTGAAGCTGGCAAAAGAAGGTGTCTTTGACGTCGAATGCCCAAATTGCGGCTCGTTCGCTAGGAGGCTTTTTGCTTCACCGACAAATATTCTGGGGAAAAGCCCCACGTCATCGGTTTCGATTCAAGCGAATGCTAATTAAACCGATGCTCTAAAGGAAACCCTCGATAGTGTGGAGAATTCGCTCACACAAGCTAGTAAAGGAAGTTGAAGGACAAACACGCTATCGAGCCGTTCCGGTATCGATCGGCGGATAAGGAACGGTTCCGTCGTAGACGAACACCAGACACGAACTAGGGCGAATGTTATTAATGAACTGCGAGTGAGAGGAAAACGAATTAACAGCCCCAGCGAACAGGCAAGGCCGACATGGCTGGAGTGTTTTTCCATCGCCGGAAAAGGCCACGTGGCCGACGACACAAGCAGAAGGGTTTCGACGGCTTGACGTTTGCCCTGCGTCGTTGATGCTGCGAAGGGCGCTATCGATTAGACAGGTTTACGAGAGGTGTATTGATTTTCCACTACATTCTTTCTCTCTCTCTTTCTTGCTCGCTCTGCTTCAACAGGTAAAGTTTGGCTCAGCAACGAAGCCCAATGGCATCATCCGATTGCGATGAGTCCCGGTCAACCTCCGGCAGTTCCGACAGTGGCAGGATCTCCGATGCCCACGGCAGCGCCTCCACCACTCAACATGTCCTTGCCACCGGCGTCTGCGATGGGTTTGCATGCTTCTCCGCACCAGCAGCCGCTGTACCTGAACCCAACTAGCCTGATGAGTCTCCGAGAGATGATGATGCAGAGTCCGGCTGGATTGAGTCTGCTGAATGCGGACAATTCTGGACCACTCGGACTGCTGAAGCGCTCCATGCTTGAGTCCATACCTTCCGGGTCGTCACCAGCACCCTTCTCGCTAGGACTAAACCCACTAGTGGGTCTGACGAGTAGTGGCCCTTCCGTGGCCGCCGCCACAGCCACTTACAGCCTGCCATCGATGATCCCGACAACCGTCGGCTCATTATCGCAACACGAGCCCCAACAACTGATCAAGAAGGAACGCGACGAATCCGACATCGAGATGGACGACAGAGATGAGGACGAAGACGGCAAACCCTCCAAACACCGGCGTACGCAATCTCCCTCGCTACACCGCCCCCAACTGTCACCACCTTTCCGAGCTTCGCCACCCTCGACCTACTACCGCCCAAGCACGCTGCCATCACCAGCCATCGATCAGGTCCTGCCGCATCGATCTTCGGCGACCGTCTCCCATCAACCACATCTATATCACACCGGTGGCAGCTCAGCAACGTCCAGCACGGTAGCCGCACTGCCGTCACATCAAAGACAACATCAAAGGGATTCCGCGGAGCGCGAGCAACATCTGAACGCGCGAGCGAAAAACGATCGCGACGGTCGAGATCATTCCAAGGCTCAGGGATCGCCATCACAGCATCACCTTCATCAGTTGCCCTTCGTGGCGGGTCGCGCTGAACTGGAGCTTTTTCGCGATCAGCCCCATGACGGATCCGCCCTTAGGCCATTTCGAGTGGCGCTTTCGGACTCCGAGCCGGACGTGGAGCTGGATGAAGGAAGAAGAAAAGAGACGCGACCTGCCCATCGCGAGCAGGACGTGACTGAGGGCTCGATAGGGCCAGACGGAACGCTTCACGAGCGCGATCTTCGCTTTGGTGCAATGGCGGCCAACGAGATGCACCTTCGAAGGCACCCGCAACAGACTACGCGCAGCAAATCCTCTTCGCCTGGTGAGTAGCACTGTTTTTCCCCTTCATCGATTTAATTCCATGCTTGTGTTGGTGGCATTTCTAAGGGACACCAAAGTCACGCCAATTCCGTTCCGATTTACAAGTATCGTTATTGTTCGGGAAAAGCCTCAAGCCCCATGTTTTGGGGTTATGTCAACGCAAGCTGTCGTCCCAATTTATACGCTCCTAAATCACACCAACGCCAGTGTTTTCCTGCTAGGCAAATGGCTGGTCAAGGTTGTCCGGTGCGTTTCCCTTAATAGCCCCAGGCTGGTTCTGCGAGAACGAGGCATCGTTCATTTCCTTAAAATGGAGACATTCGTTCTCTCGCTCTCACATGCCGGCACCCTCCAGCTAGAAGCCGATTGCGTTTGATTTATGTTTTCGGGCGATTCCAACACCCGGCGTCCGGTTCCGGAAAAATCGGCCCAAGAACCGGTGACACGGTCATTGTCCACCAGCGTATGGTAAATGCCGACCCCGGGCGGCCATCCGGAAGGGCAGCAAATATCGACACACGCCCTACGCCCGCTGGCCAAGCTCCTTATCGCCAGCGGTAGGGCCACTTACTGGAAATTGGCTTCGAATCAATCACAACGTAAATCAACCCTTCAAATTCGATTTAGGCTGACCGTTGTCGGTGGACGGCGGTTGTTTGCTGAGCCACTTTTCAGCGCACGGTTTTGGAAGGGCGCAGGATTTGAATTTAAATCGATTTCTCCGAGCGAACTGCCCAACGAAATGGATTTTTTTTCTGCCGGACCTTTGCACCGAAGGGTGGCTGCCTAATGCCGACGGAAATAACCATCGACCGTAAAGCGCATTTTCTTCTTTATCTGAAGTTTAATGTCATCGCCAGTCGCTCGAACACGACAGCGTTTTCCAATTCCGAGGCTCTTTAGTAGCCATTGCAGGTCAAATGATTAGCATACTGTTGAATTTGGCTAATGGCAGTTCTATGCATTCAGCTCCCTAAATACCTGCTTGGAATTATAATGCGACCTGACCGTCTGTTTAGGATTTCCTGCGAAAGCAACGCTATGCCATGCCCACCATCCGTGATGAATTATAATTCCATTATTACACGTAATGAACGGGTAAATTGATAAACTATAAACACGTTGTAAAAAACTTGCCAAGGAAGGCGGAAAAAGGAGTGTTCCTGCCCACCCCCGAGGGACCAGAAGTTCATTCCCCCATAGCATATTGAACGTCTCGAACATGAGCCCGATTGCTGACAAGCGATCTGACACGGAACCCCTTTTTTTGGCAAAACAAAAAGAAGTGAAACTAGAAAGGGTAAAGTTATGGGCCGAAAAGGGTTACTCTGCTGCCTTCGACCTCTATTGGCCTATCGGCACGGGACAGATTTTCCTTCATTCTTTTATCGACTTTTCGACAGTGTTATGCGTTTTTTACAGCCTCTTTTACATGTATCCCCCGTTGTATGACCATCGCTTGCGACGGCATCGACTCCTCATTTATCCAGTTCCTTGTTCAGTGCCACATCGTTAGAGTTTTCCCCTTCCACGCAGCGGTTCAGTTTGGCCATTCCATTGTTGAACTGCTCCGTGCGTGTATCATACGCGCTCTTATAACAACTCTGCGCCATCGTTGTTACGTAGCCCATGAGGTTGGAGCCCTGGCTGATAGCATTCTGTAAACTGCTAAAATAAGCTGCACTTCTTGGAACATAATGCGGAAGCTAGTGAAATTCAGAAAAGACCCAAGATGAAAAATAGAAAAGATAAAATAAGCATTAACTTTGATTTACACAACTCATCAAAGGGTAAGCTTACATTTTTCATTAGGCAAGTGAGTGTTTGGACATTCCCTTGAGGATTTTTGAAACACTTTGTCTGGACATTCTCGAACTCCTGGCCTATCCTTTGAACGGTTACTCTCCTCACCGATGCACCTCGTGGGTTTTCCATGTTGGCGTTGAAGATGTCGTCACAAGTGACGATCTCGTGGTTCATGTCATCCATAAAGCGCGGAAGTCCAGATTGAAGCTTGTTCCAACACTCTTGGCTTTTCGAGTTACAAACGCCACTCTTCTTGAACGATCGATCTACTAGATCCGTGAAGCTGTTGTATGCTTTTTGAACAAAATTTTTCAACTGGAATAACATGTTAATCCTTGTAGACTCGTAGTATTGAAGTTGAGCCTCAACCGACTCACTAACAGCACGTTGAAACTTGGACAATACAGCTTCAATCTTTTGCTTGAACGAACTCGACCCAACAGCAACCTTGTTTAAGTCCTTTATCAATTTACGATAGCTAGGATAGGATTTTCTTTGCGGAAGAGGACTATTTGATGAAGCATTTAAATGGGGCTTGAGCTTAACATACAAATGCTTTAAAGCAGGAGGAGGAGGAGTATACTCCTCACAATCCTCGATCGGCAGAATGGTTGATGTGGAAGCTTCTGAGCTAGATGGGAAAATGTCCTGGCTCGTACTTTCATTGCCATCTGGCATCTCTCCAGATACCGTTGTCTCTGCCTCCTCCTCACCCGCGGTGGTCTCTACCTCTTCCTCAGCCGCTGTGGTCTCTGCCTCTTCCTCAGCCGCTGTGGTCTCTGCTTCTTCCTCAGCCGCTGTAGTCTCTGCCTCTTCCTCAGCCGCTGTAGTCTCTGCCTCTTCCTCAGCCGCTGTGGTCTCTGCTTCTTCCTCAGCCGCTGTGGTCTCTGCCTCTTCCTCAGCCGCTGTAGTCTCTGCCTCTTCCTCAGCCGCTGTGGTCTCTGCCTCTTCCTCAGCCGCTGTAGTCTCTGCCTCTTCCTCAGCCGCTGTAGTCTCTGCCTCTTCCTCAGCCGCTGTGGTCTCTGCCTCTTCCTCAGCCGCTGTGGTCTCTGCTTCTTCCTCAGCCGCTGTGGTCTCTGCTTCTTCCTCAGCCGCTGTGGTCTCTGCCTCTTCCTCAGCCTCTGTAGTTTCTGCCTCTTCCTCAGCCGCTGTAGTCTCTGCCTCTTCCTCAGCCGCTGTAGTCTCTGCCTCTTCCTCAGCCGCTGTGGTCTCTGCTTCTTCTTCAGCCGCTGTGGTCTCTGCCTCTTCCGCAGCCTCTGTAGTTTCTGCCTCTTCCTCAGCCGCTGTTGTCTCTGCCTCTTCCGCAGCCTCTGTAGTTTCTGCCTCTTCCTGAGCCGCTGTGGTCTCTGCCTCTTCCTCAGCCGCTGTGGTCTCTGTCTCTTCCGCAGCCGCTGTGGTCTCTGCCTCTTCCTCAGCCGCTGTGGTCTCTGCCTCTTCCTCAGCCGCTGTAGTCTCTGCCTCTTCCTCAGCCGCTGTGGTTTCTGCCTCTTCCTCAGCCGCTGTGGTCTCTGCCTCTTCCTCAGCCGCTGTGGTCTCTGTCTCTTCCTCAGCCGCTGTGGTCTCTGCCTCTTCCTCAGCCGCTGTGGTCTCTGCCTCTTCCTCAGCCGCTGTAGTCTTTGGCTCTTCCGCAGCCTCTGTGGTCTCTGCCTCTTCCTCAGCCGCTGTAGTCTCTGCCTCTTCCTCAGCCGCTGTGGTCTCTGCCTCTTCCTCAGCCGCTGTAGTCTCTGCCTCTTCCTCAGCCGCTGTGGTCTCTGCCTCTTCCTCAGCCGCTGTGGTCTCTGCTTCTTCCTCAGCCGCTGTAGTCTCTGCCTCTTCCTCAGCCGCTGTGGTCTCTGCCTCTTCCTCAGCCGCTGTGGTCTCTGTCTCTTCCGCAGCCGCTGTGGTCTCTGCCTCTTCCTCAGCCGCTGTAGTCTCTGCTTCTTTCTCAGCCGCTGTGGTCTCTGCCTCTTCCGCAGCCGCTGTGGTCTCTGCCTCTTCCTCAGCCGCTGTAGTCTCTGCCTCTTCCTCAGCCGCTGTGGTCTCTGCCTCTTCCTCAGCCGCTGTGGTCTCTGCTTCTTCCTCAGCCGCTGTGGTCTCTGCCTCTTCCGCAGCCTCTGTAGTCTCTGCCTCTTCCTCAGCCGCTGTAGTCTCTGCCTCTTCCTCAGCCGCTGTAGTCTCTACCTCTTCCTCAGCCGCTGTGGTCTCTGCCTCTTCCGCAGCCGCTGTTGTCTCTGCTTCTTCCTCAGCCGCTGTGGTCTCTGCCTCTTCCTCAGTCGCTGTAGTCTCTGCCTCTTCCTCAGCCGCTGTAGTCTCTGCCTCTTCCTCAGCCGCTGTGGTCTCTGCCTCTTCCTCAGCCGCTGTAGTCTCTGCCTCTTCCTCAGCCGCTGTGGTCTCTGCCTCTTCCTCAGCCGCTGTGGTCTCTGCTTCTTCCTCAGCCGCTGTGGTCTCTGCCTCTTCCTCAGCCGCTGTAGTCTCTGCCTCTTCCTCAGCCGCTGTGGTCTCTGCCTCTTCCTCAGCCGCTGTAGTCTCTGCCTCTTCCTCAGCCGCTGTGGTCTCTGCCTCTTCCTCAGCCGCTGTGGTCTCTGTCTCTTCCGCAGCCGCTGTGGTCTCTGCCTCTTCCTCAGCCGCTGTAGTCTCTGCTTCTTCCTCAGCCGCTGTTGTCTCTGCCTCTTCCTCAGCCGCTGTGGTCTCTGCCTCTTCCTCAGCCGCTGTGGTCTCTGCCTCTTCCTCAGCCGCTGTGGTCTCTGCCTCTTCCTCAGCCGCTGTAGTCTCTGCCTCTTCCTCAGCCGCTGTGGTCTCTGCCTCTTCCTCAGCCGCTGTGGTCTCTGCCTCTTCCTCAGCCGCTGTGGTCTCTGCCTCTTCCTCAGCCGCTGTGGTCTCTGCCTCTTCCTCAGCCGCTGTAGTCTCTACCTCTTCCTCAGCCGCTGTAGTCTCTGCCTCTTCCTCAGCCGCTGTGGTCTCTGCCTCTTCCTCAGCCGCTGTGGTCTCTGCCTCTTCCTCAGCCGCTGTGGTCTCTGCTTCTTCCTCAGCCGCTGTAGTCTCTGCCTCTTCCTCAGCCGCTGTAGTCTCTGCCTCTTCCTCAGCCGCTGTGGTCTCTGCTTCTTCCTCAGCCGCTGTGGTCTCTGCCTCTTCCTCAGCCGCTGTAGTCTCTGCCTCTTCCTCAGCCGCTGTGGTCTCTGCCTCTTCCTCAGCCGCTGTAGTCTCTGCCTCTTCCTCAGCCGCTGTAGTCTCTGCCTCTTCCTCAGCCGCTGTGGTCTCTGCCTCTTCCTCAGCCGCTGTGGTCTCTGCTTCTTCCTCAGCCGCTGTGGTCTCTGCTTCTTCCTCAGCCGCTGTGGTCTCTGCCTCTTCCTCAGCCTCTGTAGTTTCTGCCTCTTCCTCAGCCGCTGTAGTCTCTGCCTCTTCCTCAGCCGCTGTAGTCTCTGCCTCTTCCTCAGCCGCTGTGGTCTCTGCTTCTTCTTCAGCCGCTGTGGTCTCTGCCTCTTCCGCAGCCTCTGTAGTTTCTGCCTCTTCCTCAGCCGCTGTTGTCTCTGCCTCTTCCGCAGCCTCTGTAGTTTCTGCCTCTTCCTGAGCCGCTGTGGTCTCTGCCTCTTCCTCAGCCGCTGTGGTCTCTGTCTCTTCCTCAGCCGCTGTAGTCTCTGCCTCTTCCTCAGCCGCTGTGGTCTCTGCCTCTTCCTCAGCCGCTGTAGTCTCTGCCTCTTCCTCAGCCGCTGTAGTCTCTGCCTCTTCCTCAGCCGCTGTGGTCTCTGCCTCTTCCTCAGCCGCTGTGGTCTCTGCTTCTTCCTCAGCCGCTGTGGTCTCTGCTTCTTCCTCAGCCGCTGTGGTCTCTGCCTCTTCCTCAGCCTCTGTAGTTTCTGCCTCTTCCTCAGCCGCTGTAGTCTCTGCCTCTTCCTCAGCCGCTGTAGTCTCTGCCTCTTCCTCAGCCGCTGTGGTCTCTGCTTCTTCTTCAGCCGCTGTGGTCTCTGCCTCTTCCGCAGCCTCTGTAGTTTCTGCCTCTTCCTCAGCCGCTGTTGTCTCTGCCTCTTCCGCAGCCTCTGTAGTTTCTGCCTCTTCCTGAGCCGCTGTGGTCTCTGCCTCTTCCTCAGCCGCTGTGGTCTCTGTCTCTTCCGCAGCCGCTGTGGTCTCTGCCTCTTCCTCAGCCGCTGTGGTCTCTGCCTCTTCCTCAGCCGCTGTAGTCTCTGCCTCTTCCTCAGCCGCTGTGGTTTCTGCCTCTTCCTCAGCCGCTGTGGTCTCTGCCTCTTCCTCAGCCGCTGTGGTCTCTGTCTCTTCCTCTGCCGCTGTGGTCTCTGCCTCTTCCTCAGCCGCTGTGGTCTCTGCCTCTTCCTCAGCCGCTGTAGTCTTTGGCTCTTCCGCAGCCTCTGTGGTCTCTGCCTCTTCCTCAGCCGCTGTAGTCTCTGCCTCTTCCTCAGCCGCTGTGGTCTCTGCCTCTTCCTCAGCCGCTGTAGTCTCTGCCTCTTCCTCAGCCGCTGTGGTCTCTGCCTCTTCCTCAGCCGCTGTGGTCTCTGCTTCTTCCTCAGCCGCTGTAGTCTCTGCTTCTTCCTCAGCCGCTGTGGTCTCTGCCTCTTCCTCAGCCGCTGTGGTCTCTGTCTCTTCCGCAGCCGCTGTGGTCTCTGCCTCTTCCTCAGCCGCTGTAGTCTCTGCTTCTTTCTCAGCCGCTGTGGTCTCTGCCTCTTCCGCAGCCGCTGTGGTCTCTGCCTCTTCCTCAGCCGCTGTAGTCTCTGCCTCTTCCTCAGCCGCTGTGGTCTCTGCCTCTTCCTCAGCCGCTGTGGTCTCTGCTTCTTCCTCAGCCGCTGTGGTCTCTGCCTCTTCCGCAGCCTCTGTAGTCTCTGCCTCTTCCTCAGCCGCTGTAGTCTCTGCCTCTTCCTCAGCCGCTGTAGTCTCTACCTCTTCCTCAGCCGCTGTGGTCTCTGCCTCTTCCGCAGCCGCTGTTGTCTCTGCTTCTTCCTCAGCCGCTGTGGTCTCTGCCTCTTCCTCAGTCGCTGTAGTCTCTGCCTCTTCCTCAGCCGCTGTAGTCTCTGCCTCTTCCTCAGCCGCTGTGGTCTCTGCCTCTTCCTCAGCCGCTGTAGTCTCTGCCTCTTCCTCAGCCGCTGTGGTCTCTGCCTCTTCCTCAGCCGCTGTGGTCTCTGCTTCTTCCTCAGCCGCTGTGGTCTCTGCCTCTTCCTCAGCCGCTGTAGTCTCTGCCTCTTCCTCAGCCGCTGTGGTCTCTGCCTCTTCCTCAGCCGCTGTAGTCTCTGCCTCTTCCTCAGCCGCTGTGGTCTCTGCCTCTTCCTCAGCCGCTGTGGTCTCTGTCTCTTCCGCAGCCGCTGTGGTCTCTGCCTCTTCCTCAGCCGCTGTAGTCTCTGCTTCTTCCTCAGCCGCTGTTGTCTCTGCCTCTTCCTCAGCCGCTGTGGTCTCTGCCTCTTCCTCAGCCGCTGTGGTCTCTGCCTCTTCCTCAGCCGCTGTGGTCTCTGCCTCTTCCTCAGCCGCTGTAGTCTCTGCCTCTTCCTCAGCCGCTGTGGTCTCTGCCTCTTCCTCAGCCGCTGTGGTCTCTGCCTCTTCCTCAGCCGCTGTGGTCTCTGCCTCTTCCTCAGCCGCTGTGGTCTCTGCCTCTTCCTCAGCCGCTGTAGTCTCTACCTCTTCCTCAGCCGCTGTAGTCTCTGCCTCTTCCTCAGCCGCTGTGGTCTCTGCCTCTTCCTTAGCCGCTGTGGTCTCTGCTTCTTCCTCAGCCGCTGTGGTCTCTGCCTCTTCCGCAGCCTCTGTAGTTTCTGCCTCTTCCTCAGCCGCTGTAGTCTCTGCCTCTTCCTCAGCCGCTGTGGTCTCTGCCTCTTCCTCAGCCGCTGTGGTCTCTGCCTCTTCCTCAGCCGCTGTAGTCTCTGCCTCTTCCTCAGCCGCTGTGGTTTCTGCCTCTTCCTCAGCCGCTGTGGTCTCTGCCTCTTCCTCAGCCGCTGTGGTCTCTGTCTCTTCCTCTGCCGCTGTGGTCTCTGCCTCTTCCTCAGCCGCTGTGGTCTCTGCCTCTTCCTCAGCCGCTGTAGTCTCTGGCTCTTCCGCAGCCTCTGTGGTCTCTGCCTCTTCCTCAGCCGCTGTAGTCTCTGCCTCTTCCTCAGCCGCTGTGGTCTCTGCTTCTTCCTCAGCCGCTGTAGTCTCTGCCTCTTCCTCAGCCGCTGTGGTCTCTGCCTCTTCCTCAGCCGCTGTGGTCTCTGCTTCTTCCTCAGCCGCTGTGGTCTCTGCCTCTTCCGCAGCCGCTGTGGTCTCTGCCTCTTCCTCAGCCGCTGTAGTCTCTGCCTCTTCCTCAGCCGCTGTGGTCTCTGCCTCTTCCTCAGCCGCTGTGGTCTCTGCTTCTTCCTCAGCCGCTGTGGTCTCTGCCTCTTCCGCAGCCTCTGTAGTCTCTGCCTCTTCCTCAGCCGCTGTAGTCTCTGCCTCTTCCTCAGCCGCTGTAGTCTCTACCTCTTCCTCAGCCGCTGTGGTCTCTGCCTCTTCCGCAGCCGCTGTTGTCTCTGCTTCTTCCTCAGCCGCTGTGGTCTCTGCCTCTTCCTCAGTCGCTGTAGTCTCTGCCTCTTCCTCAGCCGCTGTAGTCTCTGCCTCTTCCTCAGCCGCTGTGGTCTCTGCCTCTTCCTCAGCCGCTGTAGTCTCTGCCTCTTCCTCAGCCGCTGTGGTCTCTGCCTCTTCCGCAGCCGCTGTGGTCTCTGCTTCTTCCTCAGCCGCTGTAGTCTCTGCTTCTTCCTCAGCCGCTGTGGTCTCTGCCTCTTCCGCAGCCTCTGTAGTCTCTGCCTCTTCCTCAGCCGCTGTAGTCTCTGCCTCTTCCTCAGCCGCTGTAGTCTCTACCTCTTCCTCAGCCGCTGTGGTCTCTGCCTCTTCCGCAGCCGCTGTTGTCTCTGCTTCTTCCTCAGCCGCTGTGGTCTCTGCCTCTTCCTCAGTCGCTGTGGTCTCTGCCTCTTCCTCAGCCGCTGTGGTCTCTGTCTCTTCCGCAGCCGCTGTGGTCTCTGCCTCTTCCTCAGCCGCTGTAGTCTCTGCCTCTTCCTCAGCCGCTGTGGTCTCTGCCTCTTCCGCAGCCTCTGTAGTTTCTGCCTCTTCCTCAGCCGCTGTAGTCTCTGCTTCTTTCTCAGCCGCTGTGGTCTCTGCCTCTTCCTCAGCCGCTGTGGTCTCTGTCTCTTCCGCAGCCGCTGTGGTCTCTGCCTCTTCCTCAGCCGCTGTGGTCTCTGCTTCTTCCTCAGCCGCTGTGGTCTCTGCCTCTTCCTCAGCCGCTGTGGTCTCTGCCTCTTCCTCAGCCGCTGTGGTCTCTGCCTCTTCCTCAGCCGCTGTAGTCTCTGCCTCTTCCTCAGCCGCTGTAGTCTCTGCCTCTTCCTCAGCCGCTGTGGTCTCTGCCTCTTCCTCAGCCGCTGTGGTCTCTGCTTCTTCCTCAGCCGCTGTGGTCTCTGCTTCTTCCTCAGCCGCTGTGGTCTCTGCCTCTTCCTCAGCCTCTGTAGTTTCTGCCTCTTCCTCAGCCGCTGTAGTCTCTGCCTCTTCCTCAGCCGCTGTAGTCTCTGCCTCTTCCTCAGCCGCTGTGGTCTCTGCTTCTTCTTCAGCCGCTGTGGTCTCTGCCTCTTCCTCAGCCGCTGTAGTCTCTGCTTCTTCCTCAGCCGCTGTGGTCTCTGCCTCTTCCTCAGCCGCTGTGGTCTCTGTCTCTTCCGCAGCCGCTGTGGTCTCTGCCTCTTCCTCAGCCGCTGTAGTCTCTACCTCTTCCTCAGCCGCTGTGGTCTCTGCCTCTTCCGCAGCCGCTGTTGTCTCTGCTTCTTCCTCAGCCGCTGTGGTCTCTGCTTCTTCCTCAGCCGCTGTAGTCTCTGCCTCTTCCTCAGCCGCTGTGGTCTCTGCCTCTTCCTCAGCCGCTGTAGTCTCTGCCTCTTCCTCAGCCGCTGTGGTTTCTGCCTCTTCCTCAGCCGCTGTGGTCTCTGCTTCTTCCTCAGCCGCTGTGGTCTCTGCCTCTTCCGCAGCCTCTGTAGTCTCTGCCTCTTCCTCAGCCGCTGTGGTCTCTGCCTCTTCCTCAGCCGCTGTGGTCTCTGCTTCTTCCTCAGCCGCTGTGGTCTCTGCCTCTTCCGCAGCCTCTGTAGTCTCTGCCTCTTCCTCAGCCGCTGTAGTCTCTGCCTCTTCCTCAGCCGCTGTAGTCTCTACCTCTTCCTCAGCCGCTGTGGTCTCTGCCTCTTCCGCAGCCGCTGTTGTCTCTGCCTCTTCCTCAGCCGCTGTAGTCTCTGCCTCTTCCTCAGCCGCTGTGGTCTCTGCCTCTTCCTCAGCCGCTGTGGTCTCTGCTTCTTCCTCAGCCGCTGTGGTCTCTGCCTCTTCCGCAGCCGCTGTGGTCTCTGCTTCTTCCTCAGCCGCTGTAGTCTCTGCTTCTTCCTCAGCCGCTGTGGTCTCTGCCTCTTCCTCAGCCGCTGTAGTCTCTGCCTCTTCCTCAGCCGCTGTGGTCTCTGCCTCTTCCTCAGCCGCTGTGGTCTCTGCCTCTTCCGCAGCCGCTGTAGTCTCTGCTTCTTTCTCAGCCGCTGTGGTCTCTGCCTCTTCCGCAGCCGCTGTGGTTTCTGCCTCTTCCTCAGCCGCTGTAGTCTCTGCCTCTTCCTCAGCCGCTGTGGTTTCTGCCTCTTCCTCAGCCGCTGTGGTCTCTGCTTCTTCCTCAGCCGCTGTGGTCTCTGCCTCTTCCGCAGCCGCTGTGGTCTCTGCCTCTTCCTCAGCCGCTGTAGTCTCTGCCTCTTCCTCAGCCGCTGTGGTCTCTGCCTCTTCCTCAGCCGCTGTGGTCTCTGCTTCTTCCTCAGCCGCTGTGGTCTCTGCCTCTTCCGCAGCCTCTGTAGTCTCTGCCTCTTCCTCAGCCGCTGTAGTCTCTGCCTCTTCCTCAGCCGCTGTAGTCTCTACCTCTTCCTCAGCCGCTGTGGTCTCTGCCTCTTCCGCAGCCGCTGTTGTCTCTGCCTCTTCCTCAGCCGCTGTAGTCTCTGCCTCTTCCTCAGCCGCTGTGGTCTCTGCCTCTTCCTCAGCCGCTGTGGTCTCTGCTTCTTCCTCAGCCGCTGTGGTCTCTGCCTCTTCCGCAGCCTCTGTAGTCTCTGCCTCTTCCTCAGCCGCTGTAGTCTCTGCCTCTTCCTCAGCCGCTGTAGTCTCTACCTCTTCCTCAGCCGCTGTAGTCTCTGCCTCTTCCTCAGCCGCTGTGGTCTCTGCCTCTTCCTTAGCCGTTGTGGTCTCTGCTTCTTCCTCAGCCGCTGTGGTCTCTGCCTCTTCCTCAGCCGCTGTGGTCTCTGCCTCTTCCTCAGCCGCTGTAGTCTCTGCCTCTTCCTCAGCCGCTGTGGTTTCTGCCTCTTCCTCAGCCGCTGTGGTCTCTGCTTCTTCCTCAGCCGCTGTGGTCTCTGCCTCTTCCGCAGCCTCTGTAGTCTCTGCCTCTTCCTCAGCCGCTGTAGTCTCTGCCTCTTCCTCAGCCGCTGTGGTCTCTGCTTCTTCCTCAGCCGCTGTGGTCTCTGTCTCTTCCGCAGCCGCTGTGGTCTCTGCCTCTTCCTCAGCCGCTGTGGTCTCTGCTTCTTCCTCAGCCGCTGTGGTCTCTGCCTCTTCCGCAGCCTCTGTAGTTTCTGCCTCTTCCTCAGCCGCTGTAGTCTCTGCCTCTTCCTCAGCCGCTGTGGTCTCTGCCTCTTCCTCAGCCGCTGTGGTCTCTGCCTCTTCCTCAGCCGCTGTAGTCTCTGCCTCTTCCTCAGCCGCTGTGGTCTCTGCCTCTTCCTCAGCCGCTGTGGTCTCTGCCTCTTCCGCAGCCGCTGTGGTCTCTGCTTCTTCCTCAGCCGCTGTAGTCTCTGCTTCTTCCTCAGCCGCTGTGGTCTCTGCCTCTTCCTCAGCCGCTGTGGTCTCTGTCTCTTCCGCAGCCGCTGTGGTCTCTGCCTCTTCCTCAGCCGCTGTAGTCTCTGCTTCTTTCTCAGCCGCTGTGGTCTCTGCCTCTTCCGCAGCCGCTGTGGTTTCTGCCTCTTCCTCAGCCGCTGTAGTCTCTGCCTCTTCCTCAGCCGCTGTGGTTTCTGCCTCTTCCTCAGCCGCTGTGGTCTCTGCTTCTTCCTCAGCCGCTGTGGTCTCTGCCTCTTCCGCAGCCTCTGTAGTCTCTGCCTCTTCCTCAGCCGCTGTAGTCTCTGCCTCTTCCTCAGCCGCTGTAGTCTCTACCTCTTCCTCAGCCGCTGTGGTCTCTGCCTCTTCCGCAGCCGCTGTGGTCTCTGCTTCTTCCTCAGCCGTTGTGGTCTCTGCTTCTTCCTCAGCCGCTGTGGTCTCTGCCTCTTCCTCAGCCGCTGTGGTCTCTGCCTCTTCCTCAGCCGCTGTAGTCTCTGCCTCTTCCTCAGCCGCTGTGGTTTCTGCCTCTTCCTCAGCCGCTGTGGTCTCTGCTTCTTCCTCAGCCGCTGTGGTCTCTGCCTCTTCCGCAGCCTCTGTAGTCTCTGCCTCTTCCTCAGCCGCTGTAGTCTCTGCCTCTTCCTCAGTCGCTGTAGTCTCTGCCTCTTCCTCAGCCGCTGTAGTCTCTGGCTCTTCCTCAGCCGCTGTGGTCTCTGCCTCTTCCTCAGCCGCTGTGGTCTCTGCCTCTTCCGCAGCCGCTGTGGTCTCTGCTTCTTCCTCAGCCGCTGTAGTCTCTGCTTCTTCCTCAGCCGCTGTGGTCTCTGCCTCTTCCTCAGCCGCTGTGGTCTCTGTCTCTTCCGCAGCCGCTGTGGTCTCTGCCTCTTCCTCAGCCGCTGTAGTCTCTGCTTCTTTCTCAGCCGCTGTGGTCTCTGCCTCTTCCGCAGCCGCTGTGGTCTCTGCCTCTTCCTCAGCCGCTGTAGTCTCTGCCTCTTCCTCAGCCGCTGTAGTCTCTGCCTCTTCCTCAGCGGCTGTGGTTTCTGCCTCTTCCTCAGCCGCTGTGGTCTCTGCTTCTTCCTCAGCCGCTGTGGTCTCTGCCTCTTCCGCAGCCTCTGTAGTCTCTGCCTCTTCCTCAGCCGCTGTAGTCTCTGCCTCTTCCTCAGCCGCTGTGGTTTCTGCCTCTTCCTCAGCCGCTGTGGTCTCTGCTTCTTCCTCAGCCGCTGTGGTCTCTGCCTCTTCCGCAGCCTCTGTAGTCTCTGCCTCTTCCTCAGCCGCTGTAGTCTCTGCCTCTTCCTCAGCCGCTGTAGTCTCTACCTCTTCCTCAGCCGCTGTTGTCTCTGCTTCTTCCTCAGCCGCTGTGGTCTCTGCTTCTTCCTCAGCCGCTGTAGTCTCTGCCTCTTCCTCAGCCGCTGTGGTCTCTGCCTCTTCCTCAGCCGCTGTAGTCTCTGCCTCTTCCTCAGCCGCTGTGGTCTCTGCTTCTTCCTCAGCCGCTGTGGTCTCTGCCTCTTCCTCAGCCTCTGTAGTTTCTGCCTCTTCCTCAGCCGCTGTAGTCTCTGCCTCTTCCTCAGCCGCTGTAGTCTCTGCCTCTTCCTCAGCCGCTGTGGTCTCTGCCTCTTCCTCAGCCGCTGTAGTCTCTGCCTCTTCCTCAGCCGCTGTGGTTTCTGCCTCTTCCTCAGCCGCTGTGGTCTCTGCTTCTTCCTCAGCCGCTGTGGTCTCTGCCTCTTCCGCAGCCTCTGTAGTCTCTGCCTCTTCCTCAGCCGCTGTGGTCTCTGCCTCTTCCGCAGCCGCTGTTGTCTCTGCCTCTTCCTCAGCCGCTGTAGTCTCTGCCTCTTCCTCAGCCGCTGTGGTCTCTGCCTCTTCCTCAGCCGCTGTGGTCTCTGCTTCTTCCTCAGCCGCTGTGGTCTCTGCCTCTTCCGCAGCCGCTGTGGTCTCTGCTTCTTCCTCAGCCGCTGTAGTCTCTGCTTCTTCCTCAGCCGCTGTGGTCTCTGCCTCTTCCTCAGCCGCTGTAGTCTCTGCCTCTTCCTCAGCCGCTGTGGTCTCTGCCTCTTCCTCAGCCGCTGTGGTCTCTGCCTCTTCCGCAGCCGCTGTAGTCTCTGCTTCTTTCTCAGCCGCTGTGGTCTCTGCCTCTTCCGCAGCCGCTGTGGTTTCTGCCTCTTCCTCAGCCGCTGTAGTCTCTGCCTCTTCCTCAGCCGCTGTGGTTTCTGCCTCTTCCTCAGCCGCTGTGGTCTCTGCTTCTTCCTCAGCCGCTGTGGTCTCTGCCTCTTCCGCAGCCGCTGTGGTCTCTGCCTCTTCCTCAGCCGCTGTAGTCTCTGCCTCTTCCTCAGCCGCTGTGGTCTCTGCCTCTTCCTCAGCCGCTGTGGTCTCTGCCTCTTCCGCAGCCTCTGTAGTCTCTGCCTCTTCCTCAGCCGCTGTAGTCTCTGCCTCTTCCTCAGCCGCTGTAGTCTCTACCTCTTCCTCAGCCGCTGTGGTCTCTGCCTCTTCCGCAGCCGCTGTTGTCTCTGCCTCTTCCTCAGCCGCTGTAGTCTCTGCCTCTTCCTCAGCCGCTGTGGTCTCTGCCTCTTCCTCAGCCGCTGTGGTCTCTGCTTCTTCCTCAGCCGCTGTGGTCTCTGCTTCTTCCTCAGCCGCTGTGGTCTCTGCCTCTTCCGCAGCCGCTGTGGTCTCTGCCTCTTCCTCAGCCGCTGTAGTCTCTACCTCTTCCTCAGCCGCTGTAGTCTCTGCCTCTTCCTCAGCCGCTGTGGTCTCTGCCTCTTCCTTAGCCGTTGTGGTCTCTGCTTCTTCCTCAGCCGCTGTGGTCTCTGCCTCTTCCTCAGCCGCTGTGGTCTCTGCCTCTTCCTCAGCCGCTGTAGTCTCTGCCTCTTCCTCAGCCGCTGTGGTTTCTGCCTCTTCCTCAGCCGCTGTGGTCTCTGCTTCTTCCTCAGCCGCTGTGGTCTCTGCCTCTTCCGCAGCCTCTGTAGTCTCTGCCTCTTCCTCAGCCGCTGTAGTCTCTGCCTCTTCCTCAGCCGCTGTGGTCTCTGCTTCTTCCTCAGCCGCTGTGGTCTCTGTCTCTTCCGCAGCCGCTGTGGTCTCTGCCTCTTCCTCAGCCGCTGTAGTCTCTGCTTCTTCTTCAGCCGCTGTAGTCTCTGCCTCTTCCTCAGCCGCTGTGGTCTCTGCCTCTTCCTCAGCCGCTGTGGTCTCTGCTTCTTCCTCAGCCGCTGTGGTCTCTGCCTCTTCCGCAGCCTCTGTAGTCTCTGCCTCTTCCTCAGCCGCTGTAGTCTCTGCCTCTTCCTCAGTCGCTGTGGTCTCTGTCTCTTCCTCAGCCGCTGTGGTCTCTGCCTCTTCCTCAGTCGCTGTAGTCTCTGCCTCTTCCGCAGCCGCTGTAGTTTCTGCCTCTTCCTCAGCCGCTGTAGTCTCTGCTTCTTCTTCAGCCGCTGTAGTCTCTGCCTCTTCCTCAGCCGCTGTGGTCTCTGCCTCTTCCGCAGCCTCTGTAGTCTCTGCCTCTTCCTCAGCCGCTGTAGTCTCTGCCTCTTCCTCAGTCGCTGTGGTTTCTGCCTCTTCCTCAGCCGCTGTAGTCTCTGCCTCTTCCTCAGCCGCTGTGGTTTCTGCCTCTTCCTCAGCCGCTGTGGTCTCTGCTTCTTCCTCAGCCGCTGTGGTCTCTGCCTCTTCCGCAGCCTCTGTAGTCTCTGCCTCTTCCTCAGCCGCTGTAGTCTCTGCCTCTTCCTCAGCCGCTGTAGTCTCTACCTCTTCCTCAGCCGCTGTGGTCTCTGCCTCTTCCGCAGCCGCTGTGGTCTCTGCTTCTTCCTCAGCCGTTGTGGTCTCTGCTTCTTCCTCAGCCGCTGTGGTCTCTGCCTCTTCCTCAGCCGCTGTGGTCTCTGCCTCTTCCTCAGCCGCTGTAGTCTCTGCCTCTTCCTCAGCCGCTGTGGTTTCTGCCTCTTCCTCAGCCGCTGTGGTCTCTGCTTCTTCCTCAGCCGCTGTGGTCTCTGCCTCTTCCGCAGCCTCTGTAGTCTCTGCCTCTTCCTCAGCCGCTGTAGTCTCTGCCTCTTCCTCAGTCGCTGTAGTCTCTGCCTCTTCCTCAGCCGCTGTAGTCTCTGGCTCTTCCTCAGCCGCTGTGGTCTCTGCCTCTTCCTCAGCCGCTGTGGTCTCTGCCTCTTCCGCAGCCGCTGTGGTCTCTGCTTCTTCCTCAGCCGCTGTAGTCTCTGCTTCTTCCTCAGCCGCTGTGGTCTCTGCCTCTTCCTCAGCCGCTGTGGTCTCTGTCTCTTCCGCAGCCGCTGTGGTCTCTGCCTCTTCCTCAGCCGCTGTAGTCTCTGCTTCTTTCTCAGCCGCTGTGGTCTCTGCCTCTTCCGCAGCCGCTGTGGTCTCTGCCTCTTCCTCAGCCGCTGTAGTCTCTGCCTCTTCCTCAGCCGCTGTAGTCTCTGCCTCTTCCTCAGCGGCTGTGGTTTCTGCCTCTTCCTCAGCCGCTGTGGTCTCTGCTTCTTCCTCAGCCGCTGTGGTCTCTGCCTCTTCCGCAGCCTCTGTAGTCTCTGCCTCTTCCTCAGCCGCTGTAGTCTCTGCCTCTTCCTCAGCCGCTGTGGTTTCTGCCTCTTCCTCAGCCGCTGTGGTCTCTGCTTCTTCCTCAGCCGCTGTGGTCTCTGCCTCTTCCGCAGCCTCTGTAGTCTCTGCCTCTTCCTCAGCCGCTGTAGTCTCTGCCTCTTCCTCAGCCGCTGTAGTCTCTACCTCTTCCTCAGCCGCTGTGGTCTCTGCCTCTTCCGCAGCCGCTGTGGTCTCTGCTTCTTCCTCAGCCGCTGTGGTCTCTGCCTCTTCCTCAGTCGCTGTAGTCTCTGCCTCTTCCTCAGTCGCTGTAGTCTCTGCCTCTTCCTCAGCCGCTGTGGTCTCTGCCTCTTCCTCAGCCGCTGTAGTCTCTGCCTCTTCCTCAGCCGCTGTGGTCTCTGCCTCTTCCGCAGCCGCTGTGGTCTCTGCTTCTTCCTCAGCCGCTGTAGTCTCTGCTTCTTCCTCAGCCGCTGTGGTCTCTGCCTCTTCCTCAGCCGCTGTAGTCTCTGCCTCTTCCTCAGCCGCTGTAGTCTCTGCCTCTTCCTCAGCCGCTGTGGTCTCTGCCTCTTCCTCAGCCGCTGTGGTCTCTGGCTCTTCCTCAGCCGCTGTAGTCTCTGCCTCTTCCTCAGCCGCTGTAGTCTCTGCCTCTTCCTTAGCCGCTGTAGTCTCTGCCTCTTCCTCAGCCTCTGTAGTCTCTGCCTCTTCCTCAGCCGCTGTGGTCTCTGCTTCTTCTTCAGCCGCTGTGGTCTCTGCCTCTTCCTCAGCCTCTGTAGTTTCTGCCTCTTCCTCAGCCGCTGTTGTCTCTGCCTCTTCCGCAGCCTCTGTAGTTTCTGCCTCTTCCTCAGCCGCTGTGGTCTCTGCCTCTTCCGCAGCCTCTGTAGTTTCTGCCTCTTCCTCAGCCGCTGTAGTCTCTGCTTCTTTCTCAGCCGCTGTGGTCTCTGCCTCTTCCTCAGCCGCTGTGGTCTCTGCCTCTTCCTCAGCCGCTGTGGTCTCTGCCTCTTCCTCAGCCGCTGTGGTCTCTGCCTCTTCCTCAGCCGCTGTGGTCTCTGCCTCTTCCTCAGCCGCTGTAGTCTCTGCCTCTTCCTCAGCCGCTGTGGTCTCTGCCTCTTCCGCAGCCTCTGTAGTTTCTGCCTCTTCCTCAGCCGCTGTAGTCTCTGCTTCTTTCTCAGCCGCTGTGGTCTCTGCCTCTTCCTCAGCCGCTGTGGTCTCTGCCTCTTCCTCAGCCGCTGTGGTCTCTGCCTCTTCCTCAGCCGCTGTGGTCTCTGCCTCTTCCTCAGCCGCTGTGGTCTCTGCCTCTTCCTCAGCCGCTGTAGTCTCTGCCTCTTCCTCAGTCGCTGTAGTCTCTGCCTCTTCCTCAGCCGCTGTGGTCTCTGCTTCTTCCTCAGCCGCTGTGGTCTCTGCCTCTTCCTCAGCCGCTGTAGTCTCTGCCTCTTCCTCAGCCGCTGTAGTCTCTGCCTCTTCCTCAGCCGCTGTGGTCTCTGCCTCTTCCTTAGCCGCTGTAGTCTCTGCCTCTTCCTCAGCCTCTGTAGTCTCTGCCTCTTCCTCAGCCGCTGTGGTCTCTGCTTCTTCTTCAGCCGCTGTGGTCTCTGCCTCTTCCTCAGCCTCTGTAGTTTCTGCCTCTTCCTCAGCCGCTGTTGTCTCTGCCTCTTCCGCAGCCTCTGTAGTTTCTGCCTCTTCCTCAGCCGCTGTGGTCTCTGCCTCTTCCGCAGCCTCTGTAGTTTCTGCCTCTTCCTCAGCCGCTGTAGTCTCTGCTTCTTTCTCAGCCGCTGTGGTCTCTGCCTCTTCCGCAGCCGCTGTGGTCTCTGCCTCTTCCTCAGCCGCTGTAGTCTCTACCTCTTCCTCAGCCGCTGTAGTCTCTGCCTCTTCCTCAGCCGCTGTAGTCTCTGCCTCTTCCTCAGCCGCTGTAGTCTCTGCCTCTTCCTCAGCCGCTGTGGTCTCTGCCTCTTCCGCAGCCGCTGTGGTCTCTGCTTCTTCCTCAGCCGCTGTAGTCTCTGCTTCTTCCTCAGCCGCTGTGGTCTCTGCCTCTTCCTCAGCCGCTGTGGTCTCTGTCTCTTCCTCAGCCGCTGTGGTCTCTGCCTCTTCCTTAGCCGCTGTGGTCTCTGCTTCTTCCTCAGCCGCTGTGGTCTCTGCCTCTTCCGCAGCCTCTGTAGTTTCTGCCTCTTCCTCAGCCGCTGTAGTCTCTGCCTCTTCCTCAGCCGCTGTGGTCTCTGCCTCTTCCTCAGCCGCTGTGGTCTCTGCCTCTTCCTCAGCCGCTGTAGTCTCTGCCTCTTCCTCAGCCGCTGTGGTCTCTGCCTCTTCCTCAGTCGCTGTAGTCTCTGCCTCTTCCGCAGCCGCTGTAGTTTCTGCCTCTTCCTCAGCCGCTGTAGTCTCTGCTTCTTCTTCAGCCGCTGTAGTCTCTGCCTCTTCCTCAGCCGCTGTGGTCTCTGCCTCTTCCTCAGCCGCTGTGGTCTCTGCCTCTTCCTCAGCCGCTGTGGTCTCTGCCTCTTCCTCAGCCGCTGTGGTCTCTGCCTCTTCCTCAGCCGCTGTGGTCTCTGCCTCTTCCTCAGCCGCTGTGGTCTCTGTCTCTTCCTCAGCCGCTGTGGTCTCTGCCTCTTCCTCAGCCGCTGTGGTCTCTGCCTCTTCCTCAGCCGCTGTGGTCTCTGCCTCTTCCTCAGCCGCTGTGGTCTCTGCCTCTTCATCAGCCGCTGTAGTCTCTGGCTCTTCGTTAGCCGATGTAAACTCTGCCTCTTCCACACCCGTTGCTGTCTCTGTCTCTTCCTCAGCCGCTGTAGTCTCTTTCTCCTCCTCACCAGGAGTGGTCTCTGCCTCGTCGTCTGCCGGTGTTTTATGTGCCTCTTCCTCAGCTGTTGTATGCTCGGTGTCTTCTTCATTAACTGTCGTTGCTTCTGCTTTATCATTCATCGTTTGATCGATGTTGGTTGTAGTTGTTGATTGAGCAATATTTGTTTGAGTATCAGCTGATTCGGTTGACGTTGTTGTTGATGTCGGATAGAAGTATTCTTTTATGTCATTTATTATTTTTGGAAACATATTTTTCGATACATTTTCCATCACTTTTTCGTTGACCGGAAATAATTTGCGTATTAACTCCGTCAGTTTAAATGATACACTATTGCGCATTTCATCTTTTATATCTGCTTTTGCATTGGCAATAACCTAGTTTTGTGAAATACATCGTAAAACTTCATCACTGATGCACTTTTTGTCACTGTTTTTTAAATATTATGTTACTTACCAAGAATACACTCATCACTTGACACAAAACACTAATCCCTATTTTACCCATTACGCCTTTTGCTACCAACTTACTGCTCATTTGAATCCAGCGAGTCACTATTTATACGACAATTTTCTTGTGTCCTCTCATTGACGCAGGTGCACTTTTGCAAATAGTATACATGATTGTTGATCTACAACTATATTTATATTGACTCTGTCACCTGCTGCATTATGCAACTAGAGAGATATCGTTTGCACACTTGTTTAAAACAAACATGATTTGCGCCATACACCAAGCAACGTACTGAAATCTCCGTTAAATCGCTTATAACAACTGGTTCATTCTTTCACAATATTCATTGCCTCAGCTCAAGTAATCAAACGTCGGTACACACCGTAAACTAAATATCAATACAGATGTCCAATAAAGATGTGCCCATCACATCGAGTTGATCACAATTGTTACTGCACAACAGTTACAGTTCGTCGTAGAATGTTTTTCTCTGTTCATCAGTTGGAAAAGTTGCGCGGAAATGCATCAGTGTTGCGTTATAATGCATCAAAGATCGTGCGCGTGTGAGTTTCGAGTTTTACTATAATATAAGTTCAACTAATATTTTACGTACTAAATGCAATCAATTAATCGTGGTGGGCTGGTGTTCGTGATGTTGAACTTCCAGTGTTTGATACAACGTATAACGCATGACCGAGCCCTCGTCAGCGTATTCAAATCTGTTGAGTCCTTTTGAAGGACGACGAAGTAAGGCATGTTAATATACGCAGTCCCAAGAACAGAGGCATATTTCTTAGCATCATCTGCCGAAAACCGTCGACGGCCGCCGAGCATGATGAAAAAAAAAACCCTTGTTCTGCTTTGCTATGACGTCCGGCACGTTCCTTGGGCATAATAAATTGTATCGATTTTTCTCTGCAAAGTCCGGGTGTGGTTGCCACGAGCTTTGTAATGTTCGAAACCATGAGACGTGCGTAGGGGAGAGGACTTAATTGAAACGCGGCCGTGAAAAAGAAGATGAGTATAATAGAGCAATATTTTAACGAGACGACCCGGAGCGCCATGAATATTATCACCTTCCCCCACGAGCCTGGTTCAGGAGGGACTCATCTGCAGGACTCATCATAAGCGCACCGATTGGCGTCGGGTGTGCGTCTGGTCGAGACTGCTCTCATTAGTCGGAAATGGTGCACCGTTTGTGTGCATTCGATATGGGACCTAGGTTGAGTCTAGGCGTGCTGAAAAGCGAACAGAGAACACAACACGACACTTTCGGGACATCTGTGTGAACCCCCCGTAGTATGCGAGGGATACTCGTAAAGGTGCAATAGTGAGGGAGGACACCGACCAACCGCATATTGCTGCGACGTCCTTTTATCTATCTCCGGACCGATCCGCACAGTGATTGCGGATCGGTGCGGGCCACGAGCGAGGGAGTTCAAGTGTTCCAGTGGCATAGAGTCCTGCGAAGTGAGCGAAAGCAGAATAGCAGCCGAAAGTATGCTGCTGTGAGGCGCTGGGACGCATTTTCCATTTGCCACCACGCGCCAGCCGTGGACGCCCTCGGACAAGGGTCAAGCGTATTTATTTATTGAATGAGAGAAACAACATCTGCACGGCAATTTAATATGCACGTCTCATGCGCCCTATGCAGCACCCTAGCCCAGACGGGCGCGGATGCTCACCCACAACAATACCGGTCATCGGCACGAACGGTACAATGGCGAGAGACAATGGGCAGCATAAATCGGTCCATCCCAACCGATACCTGAGTTCCATGCGGCCACGTACCGTCGTTAAATCGGATGTCGCACTTTTCATCTAAACGATTTGGAAACAATTTCGTCGAAATAGGCGCGCCGGGTTTCGATCGGATTTGACACCCCCGACATTCGGTGACCTATATGGGGCATCATCTCGTACGCGGTAGCACAAAAGATGCACCCACAGCACCATTATGATGGTCGAAAGGTTAGGTCACACAAATCAAATCGCTGTTGCCGAGGTCGTTATGAACGCGTGCCTAAGCACCCGCCGAGGTCACTGTTGTAACTAAGTACGGTTCTACAAAAGACCTCTAGGTTTGGTTTCCATTTAAGTGAAGTGACTTGTTCTACGATCCCGGCACAGTACCTTTTACGTGAAAATCGAAATGGATCAAATTTGATTGCTTCCATCCTGATTGATAAAACCATACCACGTGCCCGCTCGCAAAAACGGTTGCCGATGCGAAATCAATGAATTTTGCCTCACTTTTACATGGCAGCCTCGAAGCCGGCCTGTTTAGACAGCATGTAAGCCTATGCCTGTAAAATGAGTTGGGAAGAAAACACGATAATGGAACCCAAACAGAGAACCACTGACAGGAGCCGGTTCGAAAAGATCAAAGCGAAAATGGCACCCTTTCTCTCTGCTGCCCTCGCATCCCCTTTGTTCATAGGTTTGAAACTGCGAAGGACAGCGAGCCTAGGCGAGGGATTTTTCCGCACCCACAGGGCCACAGGACGTCGCTCAATTCAATCAACCTCGCAAACGCGCACTTTGTATTGCGTTCGTCTAATGCCTGTTGGTGTTGCATAGAAATGGGAAATCTTTTTCCACTGCAGCTGGTCAATCGTTACTACTCGATTGAGTGATATTTGTAAAGGCTCGATTGGAAAGCGGTGGCTCGATGGGACACCGAAAAAAATCGAATTCAAATCGAATGCAAACCGTCCTGATTCGGCCCGGGTCCTGGTTAATGTCGCGCTTTCTTCGTGCCGCCCAAACCCGTTTTTGGATGTGCAATGCAAAACTGGTTACATCTCTTTCGGATTCTTTTACAAGTGCCGACGATTCCTGTGCTGGCACGGAGGCTCGAAGGAGCCCTTCTCATGTCTCACTGACGATTTCGCTGTTCGGCAGATCCGTCAAGCCCTGTGCCTGATCGCTCGGTCCGCCGTAACGGTCAAAGGCATCCTTCAAAGTTCACTTGTGCCGCGTTTTACCGACTCCCGAGGATGCGGTAGAATATTTATTAGATGCTGAAAATTGTATTATAATGGGACGGAAACCGTTCGACTGAAATCCACCGCGAACGAGCGAGCTCCTTGAACCGAATGCGCCCGTTCGAGTACAGATTGATACCGACTCGCAGCACGGACGTGCCTTTTTATTTTTGTGGCCGCTGGATGTATATTTAATTTTGCAAATATTTACATTCCCAACGACCGGATGGCACCAGCGCTCGTGGCCCTGGCGTACGCCTTCAGCAGGCTGTTTAAAGAAGCAGTAGTTCAATGATAATAATAATCATAATCATCCGCGTGCGGGCGCGGCGGACAAGGCGAAGGGAATATTAATGCCCTGCAGGGCCGAAACGAGCCCCGGTTGGGCTCCATTTCACCAATCGGAAGGTGGGCCTCACAAAGGAATATCATTAAAATTAATTGATGGTATCCGAAGGCCCGGGATTACGGTCTTCTGCCGACCGGGCAGAACGCACCGATGGGTTTTCGTTTGCATACAAATAATGTATAATCAATCGATAATCCCAGGCCCTGGCCCCGACTCCGGGGCCACTGAACGAGCGATTGGGCCACGAGCGCTTGGTGCGTTTGTGCCGGTACTAATTTCAGCAACGCTTTCCCCGAGCGTTACTCGAGCGTTACCAATCGCACGCAAGCTTCTGCGGCCGTTTGTCGTACGACGAACCATTTGTGCTGCGGTTGGCATTTCGAGTCGGTGCGAGCGCCATGAATATTCTAATCTCCAGCCGTTAAACATGCATGCAACCAACGCCCGAGCCTCGGAGTATCGATTTGCCGGCTAAGGACAGAGCAAAAGTCCCAAAGAGAGTGCCAAAGGAGAAGCCATTCGGACCCGGCGCCATCGCTCGATGCGCCAGGCTAATCGTATGCAAAGACCTCCGGCTCGGGGAAACGAGAAAAACACTGAATCATTGCGCGAGGGAGAGCCCGCACTCTCCCGGAGGGAAATTCACGAAAGGAAATTTAATTAATTCCTCCCCTTTGCTAACGATGTGTATTTAGCGATTTATGCTCAGCCAGCACCGGCTCCGTTCGCCCGAGGATTCGGCTTTGTCCTATGGCGGACTCGAACGCTTTGCCGTGTGTCTCAGCCCTGGAGCAAGAACCAATCGATAGCAAGGCGAGTGAAGTCGAATTCGCTGATAGTGATTATTATGCTCCAGCTCGCTCGAATATTGTCATTACGCCCATGATTTATCGATCCACATCCGCCTCGTATACGGCACCGGGCTTGCGATTTGCATTTGCGCCGAAACCCACCGAGCCATCCGAATCGGAAAGGGTTCGTGCGAATCCTCCTTCCAGAAGGGCCCCACACGGAAAGCATTTCCAGGCGCTCGAGTAGCTTCAAGAACGCAGCGTAATTGTAATGTTTCAATGCGAGCATACCATCAGACAAATAGACGGTCCAGAGAAGGAACGGCGAGTGGAATCGAAAGAAAACAAACGATTGCCGAAAAGGACATCGGAGAGAAATTCAGTTCATCAAACTTTCACCATCTCCGCCAGCCTGCAGTCCAGCGAGTTCGCCAATCGATGCCAATTTTATGTAAATGAAGACGCATGGTCGCAAACGCACAAAGGCCATCCCTCGTTTGTCGGAACCCGACCGAAAGAACCGAGATGGGACGCAAACTAGATTCCGGAGGGTTGCGCTTCCAATCGCATGCACAATTGCTATAAATTGATTCTGACCGGTGCGGAGAAAACGCAAAAAAGGGTCGCCCTGCGGTCGTTCGTGCATCCGTTCGCTTTCAAGGGTGCCCGTTCTTGTGTGCGATGTCCAATTTAATGCAAAATTTGTGTATTTATGCTAAACTGTTTGGACGCAAGCATCGCCCGACCTCGACGGTTGGTCCTTTTGCCGCATTCGCATGCTTTTGTCGGGGAAAATGGTCCGGCTTTTCGTCTTGCCACCTACCACCGGAAGCAGCAAGTGGAAGGCATTGAAGAAAGCGCTGAGAAATTGGTTTCATTCGCCAAAGCGAGCAGCTTGGAACGTGTTCCACCTCGCAACCGGCCACGAGGAATGGGAAAGTTAAATATTTTTTTACTATTTGAATATTCCATTCGATTCCTTCGGTTCGCATATCAAATGTAGTACAAGTTCGACTATTCGACAAACACTGCCTAAGAAATAACCCAGTTTTCGAAGGTGAGTAGCTTTTTTTAGCTGTTCACTTCCTAAATCATATCGTCTTTTGTAAGGAGACATTTAGCGGGAAATCCAAAATACATAACTACGTGATTCAACCGTTGACCGCTAACGGCTGTGATGGAAATATCCAGAAAAAATCGTCGTATCTTCGGTATATAAAAAAAACCGTTACTGCTTACACAAAATGAATCGGTAGTTGGCGCCAAATATAAACGTACGTTAGTCCTCGAAGTTCATGTGTCTTCCAAAAACACACAGGCAAAACATCACCAGCGGTGAAAAGCGCGCCAAAGTTCGTTACAAGGATTTCTGTTCGTTTTTCAACGTTTTTTTTTTACAAAAACATAAATCCTTCACTCAACTAACCCCAACTCTCTCGCTTGTTGCAGACACCCTTCGTGTATTGATTTTTTTCCAATTCCCTAAAAAAATGCCATCGTTTCTTCACGAAACTGTCATTTAAATCTTCCAGCATATCGACGGGCAATCAATATTTAAAGTGCGCTCTCTGTTAAATCCCTGCGACAACATCTCGGATTTTTTTGCACGATAAATCATATTACACCCAATATACATAAGACTTCGCCCGAGAAGGGTGGAAATTTCAAAGCAAGAAAAAAGAACCCAAAACAAAGGCATTAGAAGATTTTGTCCGTTAGAGTGCCAAATTCGGTATCCTCGCGCTCTCATAAGTAATTTGGCAATTTTCTACACCTCGCCTAACCGTCACAGGGCAATGTTTCTCTCGCTTGCATAGCGCAACGGTCTTTCCAAACGCCGCTCGTTTGTTCCCGCTTTTTTTTTGGGAAAAAAGTACCAAAAATCCTCCCAATTGCTACCGTGAGAATTTCTTGCTGGTGAATAGGTTTTTGGCAAAATTTTCCAAAAAATCGTATCCTCACGCAACACATACAGCGTTTACCATTTTTCTATGCCATCCAAAGGAGGAAGAGCCGACAACGCTAAGAAAAATTGTATCGTCCAGATTACCGTGGCGATCTATCACGGTTAAAAAAACGCAACCGCGTGAAAGAGACGGAAAAATCAGTACACAACGCAAGAGGAAGGTGCAACCCCAATTGCATTTTCATTTTTTGTTGTTTGATTTTACGATTTTTCGAGAGAAAAAACCTCGTATCTAGCCCAATTCTTGCAAGATTTTTCTTTTTTTTTCTTCGCCCCACTCTTACCGTACGAATCCCGATCTGCGAAGGTTCGTCCGAAAGGAACGTGGAAAGGATACGGTGTAAATGCATCCAGCAAAATTACCTTATGCAATTTCGGAATGCTTCAAAGCGCAATCATGTTTTCTCATTGCCACACACATACACACATTCGACGACGATTATTCGTTATGCGCTTGCTTATTCTTGCCTTTTTTTCTACGTCCACCGGCATTGTCCCTTCGGGTCACAACAAAGATCTGCAAGATGCCCAACTCCTGAAACTCGTGATTCGAAAAGGGACAAGGGTCTTCAGCTAAGCGACAGGAGCATGCCATCATCGTACCTGTTCGAATCTCGATGGGGGATGACAAAATGCTGGTCCTGGATAAAATTCCATTCCACATGCTTAATCCTACGAAACACTTTTCGCACGAGTTGTTTACCTATTTTCGTATGGATTCTAACATCAACTCCCAAACTGCCATGCATTTGATTCCTTCCCCTAGGAAGAGTTTTCGTGAAAACCGCAAAAAATTCTGCCCGATTAATATTGAAAAAAAAAAGTTTATGCCAGTTATTTTTCTGCGCTGTGTGGTGCCATCTGAATTGCATGATTGAGGTTTCGTACTCCATGTAAAGCGCGTGAAACGGCACCATATGAGCTGCGCTGTCTCGCGGGCAATAGCCGTTTCCTTCGCGATGCGAACCGCGACAGAAGAAGAAAACAACAAAACGCGCACAACGCAAACGCAGCATAAAAGGGAAAAAAGGCAAAAAATAAATAAAAAACCTCCGTTTAAAATAGTCTCCGCCTATTTTTGATTTTGTACCCCTCTATTTTTTGAATACATTAAAGAAACACGTTTTTTATCCCCACCACTCTCGCGCGCTCGCTCGCTCGCTCGTTTTCAATTGCACAACGCAAGCTTATGCTGAAGCTTATGCTGCTCTTGCCTGCATAAACCACCCCTTGCAGCGAGCGCTGCAGCTGTCTCGCTCCGCCGCGCGGGCTTTTCACGAGACACCACTGTTGCTCTCGCTCGCACACTCACACAGCGAAACAAAATTCCCCTGAACCACCACCAACTGGTGCCGTAGTGTGCGTGGAGTCAGGTTGCAGCATAAGCATAGATGAGCAAGCATAGCGGAGGGCTCCAAGCGTGAGGAAAAGCTCCGCATTTACCGTACGCTGCTGGACGGAGGAGGTTGTGCGTAACGCAGAGACACACTCGAAACCTTCGTGCGTGGCGTAAATACGCAACATAAGCAAGCAGGGTGATTTGCGTTTGTTTTGCATGTTTTCGCTCAACCATCGAAAGCGGCGTGAAGTGAGTGACTGCCGTGCGACGACCAGCAAGTTGTTATTTTCGCACAGATCGATCGGTGGTGCGTTTATTTCGCGGAGACACAAATGTTGGTGCAGCCACCGTTTCGTGCTGTGTGCAAAAGGTGAAACAACCCTCGCAAGGTGAAGCTTTCGAGGACGGTTTCGGCGAAATGTGATTTGCGTGAACGCACCCGCCAAAAGCATCCTTTCCCAGTGACAGTGCGTGTGTGCTCGTGCGTGCGTGGGGGTGTGTGCGCGTGTTTTCCCCTCATTTTCGCATCCCGACCCGTGTCCCAAAAGGTCACCAGCACGCACAGTGCACAGTGCACAGTGCAGGACAAAATTGCGGCCCACAACGAGCCTCACCAGTCAAAGCTCCGCAGGTGTCGCGCTCGCCGTACCGCGAACTGTGATATGCTGTTGCTACCGTCGAGTTCGGCTCATCTTAGCGAACCGCAGTCGTCCGGCGTCGCCAGCATGGTTCTATCGAAAGTGCGATCCTGGGCCTCGGCCCGTGAACATCGTGATCGCGACCGGACAGACCGCGAGGACAACAATAACTCCGTTAAGCGTGAGCTGCTGCGTACGCCTTCACCGACGCAACGATGTAAGTGCTGACTTCCTTCCGACCAGTGATGGGGTGTTTTTTGGCAGAGAACACTCGAGGGCGTAATGCGTTACGGAAATGCTCCATCTCTCCACCAGCCCTGGCCGTTGAATGTTGTGTGCGCGTTGCTGCAGTCGTGACACATTTCCTGCGCGGTTGTGGCCCGATCGCTCGATAAGCTCGAGCGCCGATAAGGCGACGTTTCCGTCGAGTCGATAGGCCCTGCTGAGATGCACGCCGTCAGGTCAGGTGGAACCTAAATAGGGCGATAAAATTCGTCATGCCCGCGTTTGAGCTAGCGCAATGCCCAAGATGACGAAACGCGTGTTGGTAAAGGCAGCAAGTTCGCGAAGTTACGGATCAGCCTCGCATTCGGCT
The DNA here is from genome assembly GCF_943737925.1 of Anopheles nili. NCBI lineage: Eukaryota > Metazoa > Arthropoda > Insecta > Diptera > Culicidae > Anopheles > Anopheles nili. The sequence continues at coordinate 1,683,280 of NC_071292.1, forward strand.
AATGCATCGAGTGCGCAAATTCACCGTCCGCAATTGCAACGACTGTTTGCTTAAAGTAATTCCACACGCGAGCGTTTGTACGCCTGGCTACGCGAGCTACGTTCCAAGAAATGTTGCAACGCGCATTGCCATCTCTTTTTTGTTTAAATGCACATTAATCTAGGTGCTTTATCATGCAACGAGCGCTAATCGTGCTAGCCCCGAGAAAATGAAAGAGTGTCCTTTTTTCCCTTTTGAACGCTGCTCTACATACCATTCTCGTAATTTATCGTCCTCCAAACATGCGAGACGTTATGAATAGGCAGAATACAATGAATAAAATTGTTAGGACGCATGTTAGCCGGAAAATGAGAGGATGCCCAGAATCAATGCGTTCGATTTTGGACTGGCGACAAATGAAACGTAAATAATGCTCATTGCCAGTGAAAAGGAAACGCAATGGCGAGGTATATGCGTAACCTTTTTTTTCTATTTTTTGTTTCCTTATGCATCCTGCACCTTTCCGGGGCTTCGTGCCATGCTTCTGCCCTGTTGGCATTCGTCTTGATCATAGAACGATCGCCATTATCATTTACCTACGCACATTCCTGTCCTTGGTGCGCTGGAGATTGTACAAAACCGCTCCGATGCTCCGTTCCACCCCTGCGTGAGGGTTGATTTTTTTGCCATTGAAACGAGCCACATGAAAAATCGGTCCGCATGCCGCTCGAGAACCCAACCTATCTATTTCGTTTCCTGTTCGACTCCCTCACTCTACGCTTCACCGTCACCTTCGTTCGGACACAGGTAAGCGCTGAAGGCTTCGGGATCCTCGAAGTAAAACGTAAAAAAAGGATCCTGTTTGAGTGAGCATCCTTCCCTACGGGTGCATTCCGTATCCTTACGCCGACAGCATCGAAAACCCTCGAAAATGCTCATGCATAAAGAACTCAAAGCCTGCAGGCGCTCTCCCACAACCCGGTATCGAACGCGATCATATCTATCGAACGGTGTAGGCAAATTTCTCGCCATCCCAGGAACAGATTGATCGATCGTTCAAGGCGTCACTCCCTCGATGCCTTTGGGTTGCTTGATTTGCGAACAAGAAGCGAAGCCCTTCGGCCTAGAGGACCCGTAAGGCAGCGAAAGGCAAGATCGCTATCAGAGCAACATGCTTTTTGTTCCCGTACGGTCTAATTTCCCTCTCGGAATCGAACCAAACATGGCGTTTCCTTCTACGGTCTCCTCCGGAACGGAAAGATGAAATTTCATCCACTCCAGTTTTGCTTTCGTTCGCCTGCGCTAATCCTTTTCGAGATGACTCTCCCGGTCTGGGAGATGCTTATCGCGCTTGAAATTGCTCGCGCCTAAACCCAACCATTTCCTGCTTTGCTGCAGCAAAGGGCTCAAGAGGCTACTCAAAATTCAGCCGCACAGGTTCGGTGATTTTCGTGGCGATGGTTTCCTGCAACCCGTGTCAGGTTGGCAGAGGCGCATCTAGCGGCCCTCCAGCGCCACGTCTCGCCCGGCCGTTAGTTTGCATTTGTTGCGAGCCAGTTGCAAATAGCCCTACTGCTTCGGCCCTTCGCACACATCGCTCGAACGCTCGCTGGTTCGATAACTCGAGGCAGCCTGCGCTGGAAAACAATACAACGCCAATTGTAACCGTTTGCCACTCCATCCTCAGATCATTAGCACGCCGCGTGCAAAACGAAAAACCCATTAATTAATTATTATTCACTTTATTTTAATTATAATAATTACGACCATCATACTCGGCGAGCCAACCGCGGCAAGGGTGCGAGCGTAGAGCGAGGCAGTAGGGCACTCGCGTTGGCCACCGCGGTTTGCGAAGCGCATTAAAAGGATTATTGAAGCGCCTAATTGCAGTCCAAAAGCCTCATCGTACAAACACGTTGGGTTCGCCGTACCGAGGAGCTAAGAAAGGAAGGGGGGAGCAATGCACGTGGAAACCCTCGTGGTTGGAAAAACGGAAAAATTTGCTTACCAAGCCAAGGCTTACGCTCCACCTTGGCTTGGGCTATGCGAATGCGTGCACATATGCATAACGCAAGGCAAACAACGAGACCTGCAGCTGTTGCAACGTGTGCCGTGGAGAAAAAGGTACAGGAAAAGCGCTCTCCGATGCACCGTCGTCCTCAGTGAGGATTTCCCACCTTTCTCGGGCTCGAGCTGTGGCACCAATTACGCCCCAAGAAAAGGGTCGCGCCCCCAACGGGTGTCGAGAGCGGACGGCTCATTATTCGCTCAAAATGTTTCTAAGCCATTTTCCGTGCTTTTCCGCCCGTGTAAGCCGACCGGTCTTCGACCGCTGACGGCTGGCAGGGAGAAATGGCATAAATTGCGCTGATTAATGAAGGCAATCGTCGCAAATCACCGCCCAAAGCTCGCGACGCAAATTATAGAACAAAATCGCGCCCCACCTCGTGCTAATTGGGCGGCTCACGTTCTCAAGGACGGAGCCTGTTCAGTTGGACGATTTCTAATTATTTAACGCGCTCGAGAATGAGATCGTGCGCGCAGGAATGCAGTGTGCGTGGGGCAGGGATTTCTTAATTTTTACTGCTGATGTAAATGCGCCGTTTCTCCACCCAGCGGCCATCGGTCCCATTGCGCGGGCGATCGTAATTAATTAAATTTGGCTAATGAGCCAAACATGGCCCGCCAGGAGACGAACAGCGCCACATACACGCCAGTTGCCCTCCCAGGTCGGCTACTATAATTGGGAGATATTCATAAAATGGTGGGAAATGGTTTTCGACTCGCTTTTCGCTTCCTCGATCACACCGGCGATTCCCACTTCCTGTGGTCGGTGTTCTAACTCCACCGAGCTGGCCAATGCAAAGCGCGCAGATTCGTTCGGTTATCGTCTTCGGCGAGATTAGAACGAGCCAGTACGAATCGGCGAGGGAAGGCGCTGAATTAAACGCTACCCTCTGAGCCCGCAGATTGGCCGGAACATTGGCCAAGCCGGCCGTCCATCCGTCAGACTCATTTCCAATGTAAATAAAGCTCATTAGCTGCAGATGGTCCGGTTCGTGCCGCTGGCTGGAAAAGCTGTCCACAGGACGGGTTAAGCTGACGGGCCGTCGATCCGGAATGGGCAAATGCGGAACTATATTTGGCAAATAGGCAAATGGGCGAACCGGCGAGGACGCAGCAGAGAAGACAGAAGAAACCAGTTGCACCTTGCCACATGCCCTCGTAGCCTCGTTTAACGCACTCGAGCCCGAGTTTGGCCGCGCGAAATGCACCTGGACGCCTCAGATTACCTCCGGTGGGAAATGGGAAAAGACGGGAAAATCACATGCTTATTTGCATAAACAAAAGGCCACGGCGTGCGCATGCCCGGCAGGTCGTCTTTTCGGCCTCGGGGTCTCTGGCTGAGAAAGATCTCGCAGTTTCGAGCCAGCCATCACCACCTTTGGAAACCATTTTTTTTGCCTTCGCTTTGCTCGCCCTTTGCACGCTTCAGAAATATTCAAATGGCCAACGGGTATTTCCACGGCCCGCCTGTGGCCTGGCCGGCTGCAACCAAGCTTCGCTGAAGCAAATAAATTATCAACACGAGAACCGTTTAATGGTTTTTTTTCTTGCTCCGAGCAAACAGAGAAAATCCCAAGCCCAGTCTTTCCATCCCCTGGAAGCTGGCACCTTTTCCGACGCATGGGAAAGCGTCGATAAAAAATAAGCAGAAACCAAAATCTCCGAATGACAATTCCGTGCATGACTTTGCATAAACAACATAAAGCTGACGAAAAAGCGGGCCCCGGTCCAATCGATGACTCGAAAAAATCACCGCTTTGTTGGCAGAGTCGGTTTTTTTTATGCTGACACCTTTATGCTACACGTACAATAAAACGCAAGCCGTATGAAATTTCTCGCTAAAAATATTGGCCATAAATACGGGCGGTAATTAATTAAAGTTTAATGCATCGAACACCCTTCGATCAGCTCGACTTGTTTCCCCTGCCTGTTAGAGCGCAACGAGAGGTCAAAAGCGCCCTGGCCCCGAATTTGTCATGTGTGTGTTTGTGTGTGTCCCTCACAACCCGTGTCTCTATGGGTTTCCGGCATTCCCCGTGGTGCAAACCGCATCAATTTGCATAAAAATATTTGGACGTTCGACCCCGCAGAACTACGTCGACGAACCATCATAGGATGGTGATGGTTTTCCATAGGGACTCAACTCCGCTGCTCCTGCGTCCTGTGAGGATACCATCGGCTCACCGGACCGTGGGGAGGAAAAAGAGTGCGAAAAGCCCTCGCAATTATTTATTAGGGGATGATGCGATGTGATGAGCGTCCGATACGAGTTCGCCCGAGTGACCGTCCCTTTGCTTGCGAATGAACTTTAAAAACCCTCTGGGAACAATAACGCAAAGCCCGCCCGGCCCAACCGAGTCCCCGAAGTCGCCAGGACCAGCGAACAAGGCTATAAAATATCGATGGACACGTCGCAAGACGTATTCGATTCGTGTTTAGGATCCTTTCATCCCGGCAGCCGGATCCCGGCTGACCACGGCTGGCTAGATGCGTCGCTGGCGGGGTATAAATAATAGGCCCTAATATTGTCACATACTCCAATTCGTCCCGTTCACTGCAGATGGCGTTGCTGGTTGTCCACCTTCGCCCTTCTTCGGGCACCTTTCCCCGACCGCTGGTAATCCAACACTTCTTTAGAGCTGCTGGCGATTTTTTCTTCCACTCGCTCTTTACATGCTTACCGCGCCAGCTAGTTTTCTGTTGCCCTTTTTGTGGCTCTGTGCTCCGTTTTCCATCGACACACCGGCCCCGGCCATTAGGTGCTCTTCATTTGGATATAAAAAGACGCTCTGCAGGGCACTCGGACGTTGGCTAGGCTTAGCCGGTTCGGAAAGGACACCGCGTGGCGTGGACCTCGAGCGGAGGGTCGAACGGGAGATGCTGAGATGAAAAAATATTGACATGTGCACTCGCCAGGACTCTCAGGGGTGTTGCCGGGCGCAGGACACGCACGCGAGTGGCCCTTTCGGTGCGAGTCCCCTCGATTTAATTTATTGCAATAACGAAGCCGTCTGTGCAAGCCGTCCTTCTTACTTTGCTACCCGTGTAAATAATTCACGACGTAAGATTCGGATGTTAAAAGTGTTCATAAAACGCTAGCCAACAGAAATGCATAAAAACACTCACACTACACTACACTTGGTCAGCGAGTCCATATAATAACGTTTTTTTTTCGTTTCCCTCGTTTTTCGTTTCTCCAACAGATCTAAGCATAAAAACACCAAAATCACCATCTCCGCCCCGTTCGCATGGTAAGTACCGCGGGTTCGATCGATTGATCATCATCCCAACGACAGTCGGTCGATGCACATTTGCCACACCACGCCGTTCCGTGCGTGTTATTTACGGTCGTTTTCTCCCAGTGCCTTTTTTGTTCCTCCTTCAATCGATCCCACCATTTTGTGTCAAACGGTTGCGCGTGCCCAAAATTACTTACGCACCGACGAGCGCAAGGGACGAGTCAATTGATTTGTTCTCCGACCGGTTCCCGAAGCGAAAACCCCTTTCATTAGTCTAATCTTCGCTCATGCACCCTTTTTTTACCGCCACTCACGTGCGACCCCATCCCGATTCACCCCTTCTCGGATGCGGGCGCGAAAGGATGTGCCCTCTGCGATTGGCACACGACCAAGATTATCGACTTCATTAGCATCATCGTAATCGCACATCGTTGGGATGCCATCTTGCACCCAGGAAGGACGAAGGAAATAGACAACAACATTAACACACTCACAAAAAAAATACAAGAAGCGATGTATCGCATTTGAACGGTGTCCCGAATCGGTTTGATCGGTTTATAATACACCAACGGGCTCAACTCTTCAAACACGCGGGTCCTTATTTGACCTCCTGTATGGCTCCTTGATCGGCTCGTCCCATTGTGCCCATTTTTACCCGATCGTATCGCAACGGCACGAGCCTCGAACCCTCGAACGGGCTGTCTCGGAGGGGTCCTTAGTGTAGCACACACGCACGCCCTGAAGATGACGGGTGAATTAGCGATTAAAACTCATCCGCACGAAGCACAGACGGAAACGAATTCCGTCACCCTTCGAGCCGCAGCCGGGACACTGTCTATTCGCCGGCAAGGACGAATGGCACCGCAAGGGCCCGGAAGACAAACTCGGCCCGGAATCAAGATTTATTTTCTCACTTAGTTAATAGTTTTACGATTTTTTCCCCCTTTCTTCCGCTGCTTGGCGGTCTGAGCTTCAGGGAGCTCGGATGCGTGCGCCGGGCGAAGTTTGTAGACATTTGTTATCCTTCTGGAAACGAAAATAAACCTCTCGAGAACACCATCGGCCGGTCGAAGGCATCAGACCTTCGTTGAGAGCGCCAGGAAAAAGGGTTTCCCCGTCGTAATCTTTGACTTTTCGGGTTCGAGTTTGGGATTGACATAATCGCACACGCACGGAAACACACGCGCGTACTACCTGGTGACGGAGCGAGACACGTGTCCAACAAAGGGATCGTGAAGATTGGATGGCGGTTCCCCAAAAAAGAACCAAAACCCAAAAGTCGTGTGTTTGTCAACCGACAAACGTGCGTTTGAGAGGCTTTTGAGGAAAGTCCTTTTTTCCGTTCCGGCACCTGTTCGGCAGATGGCAGAAAGGCTAGTTTAATCCGTTTGAATTCGCCAAACCCAAACCACGCGCTCGACAGCTATTGAGTATAATGTCCGCATGATTACGAGAGCAATAGCGAGGAAACGCGACCATTTTAAACCCCCTTTTCTTCCCGTGTCCTTTCGCTCCGGAAGCGCGTGTAATCGTTTTGTTTAACAGTGTCCATATTTCGCCTGGACGCACGGCGGGGCTTGTGCCGCATGGTAATTGATTAAATATTTAAATACTCGCTCAATTATTCACCTGTCGGAGCGCGCACGCCTCGAGCCCTTCCATAATAGCAGCTTGCCGCTACCTGAGCCTGCCACCTGAACCCTCACGGGCTTGTAATAAAGTGTGTCAATTTAATGCGATTGAAAGATAACGGCACCCGAGCCTTCCGGACGGCAAGGACTCACTTTCAAGAGCGCATTATCGCCGCATCAAAAGGGTTAATATACGAGGCGCTTTAGTCTCCCGTGAAGGACTTCATTTTATTAGTTTTAACCCCTACCGACGGGGATGGAAGGTCCTCGCGCAAGGACTCATTGAATAAAAAATAGCCCCAGCGTGTTTGCTTCGACTTTCATCGCCATCTCGGGTATCACACTTGCCCCTGTTCCAGGACGCCATTAAATATGCATTTATGTACGGGGAAAACGCACCCCATAGCCCCGAGCGAAGGGTTCGGGGACGCGATTCAAATGAGACATCCCTTTTTGTCTGTTGCCCCCTCGTTAGCATTTCGTTACGCATTCATCCCTAGCGCCCTCGGGAGGGAGTCCTGTTTTCGATTGAATCAAAATATTTAAATTCAACCCCTATTCCGATCTGAGAATGGGTTGGGTTAAAAAAGGACCTCAACCAGGACTTGTTGAAGTGTAATTAGTCTAATCAAACGGTTAGCGTTCGTTCTCTCTCTCTCTCTCTCTCTCTCTCTCTCTCTCTCTCTCTCGTTGGCTGGTCGGGATGTAAGTCAACCCCTAAAGTGTGGCTTTTTTGTGGCTTTATTATGATGTAATGGCGCGAGCTGAAGTTTGTCCAAGAGAAGACTGGTCTCCTTTTAGAAGGGTTACCGGCAGAACGTGAGCTTGCCTACCGCTTTTATGGATGCACCCAATTTGAATTTGCAATGGCAAGGGATCGTGGGATTCCTTTGTGCGACTCTTTCTCGTACACAACGATACACACACAAAAACTGTCGGATGCCAATCATGGAGGGCGGTGCGAGTTCGGTCGCGAGCAGCAGATCAAAGCGCCAAATGCGCGTCACGGCGGCGTGCAACTCGCGAGGGAATCACTGGCGAGGATTTATGTTTTTATGACGTTACCCTTGCCTTCTTGGAACGATCCAGGACGATAAGCAGCAAGCAGGAGCCTCTCGAACGCCATTTTGAATTACGGGTGCGCTTTTTGGTGAGTTTGATGCCAGGGAAACCGCTCGAACCCACTCGTTTTCCGGGGTGTAATTTAATTGCAATAAAAGCGGTTTTAATTGAAATTTCAAATCACGACCTCCGGTGGCTGGCGATCGCTCCTGAGGCTACTGTGGGATCGGGATGCGAATATCGTGCAAATGATACCCTGCCGGTACCGGGCGCCATTCCGCCGTTGATAAGCGGTAATGATTCCGCGATTCTCGGAACAATAGGCCGCTGGTGGCGCTCGAAGGCACTCGCAGTGGTGGAATACATACAGTGGTGGTTGCATAAATTGGCAATAAAAAAAGCCACGGCCGAACATTAAACATTCTGGTAAAGTATCTCTTTCTCTGCTGTGTGCATGGCGGTATTTGTTTGGTCGTTTCGACTGGCGGCAATAAAGGGGCCTCAAACGAAGAGAGAAAAAAATGGCCCATTTCGTGCCGTTTTCCATCCTTGCGTTCGTCATCGGCGGCTCGTTTGGCGTGTGTAATAATTGTAATTACAATAGTAGAGATCATTTTTCTTCATTATGGCGATATTTAAGCATCGTTTTATGCGCCCACGACGGTTGGTGGAAGACGCTACCAATTAGCGTTCTTTCACGGACTCGCATTTGCCGCGCGGTGTGCAGCGAGCACGAATTTCCACGAATTTCGCACACCGCGAGAGTCCTTGCGGTCAAGTTGTTGGCAGCAAGCACATGCTTCCCCGACGATGCTGTATAAATGAACCTATCCCCTGCCCGACGACCGGGGCGTTGGGTTGTTCAATTGCAAAAGAGCGTAAAATGTTTCCAAAATGGACCGTGCGGGGTGCCACCGCAAGGATCAGACCAATACGGCTTCACCACACCGTGAAAAATGTAAAATTCTCATTTTCCCGTAGGGGTGGATCATACCCCCTCCTGCAGGAATTCAAATTCACCTTCCAAATGCTCAGCCGAAACGTGTTGCCGTCATGGCCATCGGGAAACGGGATTATCGGAGTCCTTGGTAACTCCCCTGGGGTTTTCCTAGGATCGCACACGTTCAGCGGTCAAGTTTAAAGAAAATTAATGGGATTTTGCGATTTTTCAACCACCATCGGATTGGACTCGTGGTAGCTCAGCTTCGGTGGTGCATCAAATGTGCCGGCAGCGGCACAAATCTTGCGACTTTCAAACATCCGGCCCGGTGAAAGGGTCAATCGATGGGAAAGGGTGGCAGTTTTTCACCCTCCTCAATCGTCGGTTAGCAGCTGGCCAGCACGCGCCGTCAGGAATAGATTCGATCCGGTCAGCTCGACCGTGCTTCGGAAGCTGAAACCCTGCGCCCTTTGCATACCAACGACTCGAGCGGATCTTGACCACGGTGGCAACCGGACAAGGAACGAAATTTAAATCTTTTCGCACTTCGTACAATACAATTTTATGGCTCACTGCATATGCTCCCCGTTTCGCACTGAAACCGGAGCCAGTTTGTAGGACTTCTGATTGCCACCGGACGGCACGGGCCCTTCGGGTTTATTATTCAAAATTTATGCAAAGAAAAATCACAAGCAGACCCGGTTCGCCACCGTCATCGGTTTTGATTGGTCAGCAGCCAGTGCCGGGGCGCAGAGTTAGAGGATTTAGAGACCGAACACATTCGATGCGATGAATATCAATGAGCCACTCTCTGCGATGGTTCCGGCCACTCTCTGACCGGGCAGCTCGAAAATCAATGCCACAATAAAAATTCATACTTCAGATATCAAATATTCATCATTGGCTTCGGAAAACCCCGAAGAAAAACGGACCTGCAGATGTGCCTTTCCACAGCTGGTTGTTTAAGAGGTCGAAGGACGACTGACGTTTTTTTGCATACACATTTTCACCTCGAAACGGATTTCACTGCCCTGGATGGGGGCTCGTGTTTTAGTGTCAAAATGTGCGCCGAAAATCCGGGCCGGAGCTCTAGCGTTTTACCTTCTATTTGCGGTGCACAATGAGCGTTGCTTGCCTCCGATGTGCTGCGGGAAAACCACCCCGAGTCGTGTTTGCTCTCCACCCAAAATGACCCGTACCATAATAAATGATCTGCCAACGTTGGTCACTGGAAAAACTAGCAGAAAGGGAGAAAAAACATTGAAGAAAGCAACTTCCTTCTCATTGTGACGGACCGGGTGCTTGGGCAGTGATAAGGTGGAATATGAAATCGAGTGGCAGATTAAACAATACTACGGAGACGGGGTTCGCCTCGTCGACTTTAGGTTTGCAAAATGACAAACGCACCATAGCATATCTTGCTTGGTTCAATGCAACAATGCAACATGTACACCGATGCCTTAGGTGACCAGAAATTGCATATTAGCAATGATTTGAATTGGAAATTTAAGACCTTTTTTCATTATCTTCATCTTCTACTTCATATCGAGTAGCTTCATGATCTTGTGGAAAGCTTAATCGTGCGTAAAACGAAGAGATCCTAACCTAAAGACTGTTCTAAAGCTACTCTCGATTTTTTATTGTAGTATGCACCGATGGATTGAATTGAGATTCTACCATCGAAACTGATAATACAAAAAAAACGAAACAACTCTATACGATCAGCGACTGTCAATCTCCGCCTATTTTGGATGCAATTTTTCCAAGCCGCTTATCGGGCAATCGTCATCAGCCGTTACATCGACCAACCGTTACGCACCGATCGGCTAAACCTTCACCTCAGGGATGAACGAGGCTCAGACGACGCAAAATCAATCATTTCCCTGTGCTGCAGCAAATTTCATGCAATTTGTTGCAGTTCCCGGCAATGGCGGTGACTGCTGTTGCTAGCACCACTGCCGGAAGGTCGGAATGTCCCTATTTATGCGAAACGTGCCACAAAAATCTACCCCTTTTTCCAAGCCGGCTGTCGGGGGGAGTTTGTGTCATAAATTTTCAATTTTAATTTTTCTCTTCGCCTTCCGGACGCCCTCGTCTAATTGGCCCGGGCTTGCACAAACGGCCACCCCGGTTGTATCAAGTACACAACTGCGGGTTGCATTCGTTGCAGCCAAGCGACCGATTTCCGCCGTCAAGCGGTTGGCAGCGAGATGGCTGATCAATCACCTTTCTTTGCCGGCCAGGATCGCTAGCGGTGTCCTCCCCTTCCGGTTGCGCTGCCGAAATTTCCAGCCGATAAAAGAGCGACTCTGCCATGCGAGCCCACAATTGCGCCATTTTCCCGAATGTAATCAATTATCGTGCCCTTCGGCCAGGGCCAGGATGACGCGGCGTAAGCCACATTTCGATCACTATCGGCCCTAACCGGAATGGAACCCATAATTCACGATATAATTTTTAATTTCCACCCTCCCGGCCACACGCAGGCCCGCACTGTAGAAAAGGGTTATGTTTGGATTCGCAGCAGAAAATGGAGGAAAAAAGAAATGTGAACACCCAGCGACCCTTACCCTTGGGTCACGAGCCGCACTCCTCCGCATGCCGGGACCTGGGTGCGACCAGGCGGAAAAATGCTCCGGATAATTGACAAAACAATACCGTTGATTTGTCCGATGACGATGCTGGGTTCGTTGTCGCCGTTGACAGCCATGTTCCCTCGGCTGGTGCCATTCGAAAACTTCTTTCTCATAAACGGCTTCAGATGAGTCGTTTCTTTTTTTTTTATTTCGTGTTAACGCCTTGTCGCTCTTTCCGTCATTTAAAGTTTAGACCCGCAATCGCTGGCACGATTTGTAAATTGCGTTATTCTTTCGCACTCTCTGCCCAGCATCACCCCACTCACGGGTCATAAATCGCGCGCGGATTTGAAATGTTTAAAATGAGTTTTATTGTTTGAAACGTTACATAAATCTTCGATCAACATGAGGGTCGAGTGTTTACGATCGATCACGCTTTTCTTTATCACCGTACCCTGCGCAAGATGGCGAACGAGCACCGTTGATCTCGCGCTTCAAGCGCCATTCTTTCGCCGAATGTGACCCAGTTTTAAGGAGTTACTTTTTTATCAGCACTGCCTTCTCTGACCTACGACAATGGGACCCTTCTCGATGGAAACTATTCGCAATCTCGTCGACGAGCCGTGGTGCTTGATTGTCGTAATGATGTCGGCTTGTCGCACGCCCTTGTTACTGCGTTATTACATGTCGCGAAATCGTAAGAAAACTCTGCAACACTGTTTTTCTGCCATTGTTTCGGTTGGTTGGAGGGTAGCGGGTTCTAACGCGCCGGAGAAAGTCCTCCTAGGGTGTCCGTATTGAAAAGGGGTGAATCCTGGCGAACCCCTGCCAGCGGGTTAGCGTTCCGCTCGAGCAGCAGGCATTCGTTGCTTCTGATTGGCCACGAAACGAACGTCCGTCTAGCAGGGTAAAAAGTGGCAATGTTTTGATTTTTAAATCATCCCTTGCTCTGGGCTTTCGAGGGGTGGCGTTGTAAGGGTAGTTGCAGCTCGTGTCCTTGACAATGGTTAAGGACTGCGCCGTCTGGCACCTCACTGCTGTGAATCGATGGGCTTAACAATAACTGTTCAATGGATGTTGTATCGTAAATGCAACCTTTCTTCGATTCAACTTTCGTAACACCGCTTTTCGGGCTTTCTTCAGGGATTTGTAATTGAAAAGTCATTTAACGGACATCTCAAAGAACGATAGAAAGTAGGCCAACGCGTACATGTGAACTAACAGTGTGTGCATTCCTTTCTGTTTTGCCCTCCAACAGGCGACATTGACAGCGATCGTGACGATGGAAGTGACCGTGAAAACCTCAGTAGCCCTATTCCAAACGAGCGTCTGGAACGAACCACGCCGCTCAATCTGGTAAGTCCTGCGCGCGCGTCTCCAGCGGATGACTGGTGAATTAACGCTCAGCTTTGATCTCTCTTGAACCCGCCCAGATGACAGACCCGTCCCGGAGGACACCATCCCCGACAGCATCTAGCGCCGTGCCAGGAGGAGGTCTGGGAGTGGCCCTGGCAGCCCTGCAGAATCATCTTCCCCTCAGCTCGCTATTCCTGCAGAACCAACTCGGTCTCGGAGGGCTCAGTGGGCTATCCGGGCAGGATCTTGGCATGCTCCAGCAAGCGCTACAGGCGCAGCAGGCCTCACTGCAGCAACAGCTCCAGCAGTACATGCTGCTTCAGGTGCAAGGCAGTGCTGCCAGTGCCAATGGTAATGCAGCTGCCGCAGCAACGGCTCAAGCACAGGCGGCAGCTCAATTCCTCATGCAAAACCAGGTAAGTCGCGTAAATGTAAGCCATTCGACGAGTGGGATTGGAGCATCATTCACTCTACTTTACGATGATCCTTCATTTGCCCTTGCTTTGGTATCTTTAATGCCTTCCTGGGAACTTACTCGCGGCCGGTTCGGTTCATCCCACACAGCTGGGTCTGAGCTTTCCCACCCAGAGCTGTCCCACTACGGGCTCTAGTACTGCTTGTGCAAGTGGGTCAGCCAAACCCGCCAGTTCAGGTGGTAGTCCGGCGACCAACGAGGGATCTGCCGTGTCTCGATCTTCGGTGGAGGTCTCTAGCTCCGCTTCTGCATGCTACAATTGCTAGTTTAGATGTCAAGGTCCTCCGGACAGTGTCTCACACGTCTTGGTTCTCTTGTCACGCGTCGTTTTAGGTGCAGCAAGCCGTCGCACAGCTACAAGCCCTACAGAAGCAGCAGCAGTTAAAGCCAACCAGCTCGACACCGACACCGGGAGCAACAGCCACTAGTTCACCTTTACACAGCCCCTCGGGAAGTCCGGGACTTCATCAACATTCCACCCAAACCGGCGCCATGCTTGGAGCCAGTCAAACGACGCCTCCCAACGTGAGCCAGATGAACGTTGGAGGCATTCTGACGCCCTCCACACCCGGTTCCGGGGCCCATACGCCTCAACTGCAGAAGCACACTGCCGCCCCACGAGCCCTCGAGCCTTCGCCCGAAGAAACAACCGACCTGGAGGAGCTGGAGCAGTTCGCCAAGACGTTCAAACAGCGACGGATAAAGCTAGGCTTCACGCAGGGAGATGTTGGATTAGCCATGGGCAAGCTGTACGGCAATGACTTCTCGCAGACGACCATCTCCCGCTTCGAGGCACTCAACCTGAGCTTCAAGAACATGTGCAAACTGAAGCCGCTGCTCCAGAAGTGGCTCGAAGACGCCGACAGCAGCATCTCCAACCCCGGCGGGTAGGTCCACGGCTAGGGCGTGTTCACTCATTCATTCAGCACCTAATCTCTATCCTCGGCTTTTGTCACTCTCCACAGACGCATCTTCAGCCCAGCGGCCCTCTCCAACACGATGGCGACACCGGAAACGATGGGACGACGGCGCAAGAAGCGTACCTCTATCGAGACCTCAGTCCGGGTGGCACTCGAAAAAGCCTTTCTGGTGAACTGTAAGCCAACGAGCGAAGAGATCTCGACCCTAGCCGACAACCTGTGCATGGAGAAGGAGGTCGTGCGCGTCTGGTTCTGCAATCGGCGGCAGAAAGAGAAGCGAATAAACCCGCCCAACGGTATGGACAGCCCTACGCATTCCTCCGCCAGTGGGGAGCTTTTCCCGGCCGGCCTCGTCCCTGGGCTGTCCTCGCCGTCATCCACTTCCGGAGGTGGTCATCACTACGCCCCGCATCACCATCAACCGCACAGCGGTAGCATCAAGCAGGAATGACCGTCGCTCGAAAGGGCTCCAGTATGGTCACCAGCAGAACAGCAGGACCTTCAGCCGATGGCGGCAGGCTTCCTGCACTAGGTTACTCCCGTCCCACTGACTGCTCTGGGGGAGGGGACCGAAAAGGATTTCACTACCGCCGGTGTGTACGGCAACATATCAGCATCCTGATCGGGGCGAGGGAGGAGTACAAACCGTTCTGCCACGTCTACGATACAGTGCTAGAGCTTCGGGTATCAGGTTCTCGCCCTTACTACAGACCACGGAGAGCAGAAAAACAAGGGCCAAAGGAGAGCGAAGGGTCAGTTAATATAGTCACACTGAGGAGATAAGTTCATGATGCTAAAACTATCAGTAATTCGTAGCGATAAGAGAGAATGACTAGGAGTCGGTCGAAGTATACCAGGATAAGCTGCGTACTATGCCCTCCGCCCTTTAGGCTGCTGTAACGGTCAACGCTTGCCTGGATGGAGGCATTGATCATTCCGTCCGGGGAACTATTGCCAGAAAGCACCGCCGGAGGTAGCGGATGACTGGAAAATAATGTAAAAAAATGCTCGCTCAAGTCCTTCTTTGGAACTGTCCCGATCCGGCACTGGCCGAAATTTAGACCGTGTTTGCTTTCGCCAACTCTATGCTTTTCATTTTCCATGTTGAACGACGTTTTCCTTTTTTTCAAGTAAACACGTGCTGGTTATGTTTTGTTTGTTTGTTTGAATTCACTAAATCACGCAAGACGTAAAAATTGATGTGAGTTAACGAAAAAGAGCGAGCAATATCCAAAGAACACTAGGTTATTACGATTCCGGAAGTGATGGGAACGGAGAACAGGCTAGCGAGGAAAAAAGCAGTAAGCTTTCGAGCGGATGACGCGAAACTAAAACTTAGCAAAAAGAAAATAGCGAATGAGTAGCTTTTATGCGTGGTAAGCGTGCGTCATCTTTAGCAAGAGGCTCTTTTTTACGTGCAGCAAGGAAATCGGACCCCACAAACGGTCCACAAATCACCCGGCCGTTCCCGGGCGGCATTTGGATAGCAGGTATACAGTACATATATATATTCCCAACCATTCGTCTTAGCGTAAGCGCCATGTTCCGCAATGTAATCAACTTCCTCACTCCTGATGGTGCTGTCTTCCATGAAACGGCAATAGCGAAGAGTGTTCGACTCGACCGGAGCGCGTAGGAATAGGCGTCCAGCTCCAACACCCAATTGAACGGATCAATGTTCCTAACCAAACCTACATGGATAGGCGGCTGTAAAGGGCCGGTAACGATGTGCTAGAATGATAGATACTAATGAGTGAAAAGAGGAAGGGAAAAAACAAGCACACGCAACAGAAGAAAGCTCCCGCGAGCACGTGCGATGGGAGAAAAAGCATACCGATCAGAAAGAGGACCCGTTGGTCCTTGCGATTCAATATATCATTTTTCTGCCAGTAATGAAAGTCGCCCAATCCACGGTTCCTTTCGAACGAGCGAGATTGCCGTACATATAATTTGTTACATGGCTTTTCTCAGGTCCAGTTAGTGGAAGATTTTCGTTCCCTTGCCAGGCTGATCAAACAGACCTTTCAAAAATGTTTCCATTCGTAGCATTACAAGCCATTCGCCATTTCCAACGAGTTCTCGTCCTGAAGGCGGTGCTGTGTGCAGTTTTCTCTCTGTTTTCTTTTCCGTTCAAGCCTCCCAATCGTTTGACGCACGTCCGCAAACGCACACGTGGTTCAGGGCAGATTAACGTCGTCGTAGTGAATTTCGCTGGTATAAATGTAAATGAGTAATGTATGTAAGTGACCCCAACAACACACCTTCAACACAACCTGTACATAGATTAACCAAAATGTATGACAAAGAATGTTTGTGCGCCGTAGAGGAATCAGACGCACAGATCAAACACATTAGACGATGAAAGTGAATAAAGTCCTAATAAAATTATGTAAAAAGCATTTTTGCATTTTTCTCAACAAAATCTATTACCGTGCTTCTTAAACAACTTCTGTGTGCCCAGGGAACGGGAAGTCGAAAGGCTTAGAATCGATTTAACTTGCAAAGATACAATACAGAACTATATTTTCTCTTTTTATACAAATACATGCTGCATTCGAGAACGTTTGTGCATTTGCGATCCACTCTCACTTCCCCGCATTTCCGGGATGTGTACACCACCCATACCCTTCACTTATCGTCGCGATGCAACCGCCACATTCAATCACTTCGCCCCTCCTCTATCGCCCTTGGGGTTATTTTTATAGGAAACTTACATACGTTACAAATCGCAAACACAACCCAAACTGTTCTGAGATATTTGAATAATGCGCGTTTGGCGGATGAATCAACGAATCCTGGTCGCAATTGCATCGGAGAGTGCACTCCCTGCGCCTCGAAGCTACTAGTTTACGATGGATTTGATTATTGATACCAATATTGAGATGCACTGTCAGCTAATTAGTACTTGTTGCGCTATGCGTGGCTGCACGTGTGCACCTGGTTTCTCCCTTGATATCTACTCGTGTGGGTAAATAGATTTCTGTTGCTGCGATTGTTTCCCGGGTTTCGGTCTTCTGCTATGCTACGGGATTCAATATGTTCACTTTCACGGGTTCAGTTTAATCAGTTTTGGTGTATACTATCTGCTTCTCACGTGTGTATCCTACGTCGTCGAAACAAATCGATATCCACTAGCGGGGCTTTTTTGTTTTTGTTTCCATTTTTCAGGCTCCGGAATCGACTGTCCTGCATACGCCAGGTCTTCCTGCCTGAGATGGGTGTTTAATCTTTCATATGTTATTGCACATTTTAACACTCGCGCCGCTGGATGGCGTATCGCGTATTTGGCTTGCTGGAGAAATGCGATCTTGTATAGGTTTCTCGACTAAACTGGGGCCCTTGACATTGTTCCACCATCCTGACGTCCTTTGCTTAGTTCCCCCTACTTACGGCTCCCATTCGCTTTCCTTCACCCGTTCTGTTCTAATATAAAAATAAATTGCTTCGGTTTCGTGTTTCCCTTAGAATTGTATTACATCTCTTACAGCCCCAACGGACCGTTATTCGACTCTACGAAGAGGAATTGTTTCTCACTCCTGGCCCTCACACGTGTAACACGTCGTGATAAGTTCTACGGAAATGTTCGTTGACTGGATGAAGGACAGAATTGTCGAAAATAGATCCTCAGATACGACCATTCCATGCGACGGAGAACGAACAAGAGATCTTTGCACGAAATTGCTAGTAAGGTTTTACCCACCCACCCCTAAAGCGAGCTACTGAAGGATCACACAGAATGTCGGCGATCCATCAAATAGAAACCAGCCTTTCTTACGTACGAATCTGATTGTGTCTGCCAATACGAACAAGCGTAAAATTGTGATGGTGGGAACGTTTACCACAACTGGGAAAGAAAACACAGCAATGTCCTATACCCGTGCGGAGCGATTACAATTCGGAGGTCTCCCTGCCAATCGGTACCGGTAGTTGCTCCTTCCAAACGTTTCTCTTCTTGGGATCTTAGGGTAACCGGTTGTTCGGTATAAAAAGCTATGAACAAAACTAGTTTTCATCGTCTCGCATTTTTGTTTCATCGCTCTTGGAAGTCACACTAGTTTGGTTGTTCGGAGAAAAATCGCTTTTCGACGGATAAGAATTATTTCGATGGACCCATTTGGGACGCTACGCTACTCCGTATTACCGGACACACGGTCCGAACTACACGTTCGGCGTTACCCTATAAACAGGACGCTTGGTCCGACGTTCCCAAGGCTTCCGGCTAGTCTTAGCCTTGTCCATTTTACTCCTAATCCATCTCCCGCCTCATTTAATCGTCATGATCGTCGCTAATGTGTACCAAGGAGTTTCATACGAAATCTCTCTTTGTTCCAACACACACGATACTAAAACATACTATATATCCTTACTTCCTAAAGAGTTTCTTTCATGTTTAACCTGTTGACTTTGCTTATTCTCGATCGAATCCAATCGAAACGAACCGCCTAGAGTCCCATCGTACCAAACTTCCTAGAGGTCATTTCTAGTCGACCTCGTCGACTTATAGAACTCACTGAACAAGTGTTGCGGCACTTGAATAGGAGGGCGAGTAAATAAAATAAAATCTAGTTCCCTCTACGGTACTTTCGGCCCTCAATTCTTCTCTGTCTTCTCTCTCTGGTCCTATCTGGAATATCGTTGCCTTACAACACAAAATTCTGCTAACGCAGTACAACTAAAACGCAGTAAAATCGCTTAAACTGAATGACTCGGAACGTACACGGTATACTAAATATAAGCTGTACAATTAAATAATTACTAGCAGCACATACACGTGGAACGAACGTGGAAGCGGTTTGAGCCTGACCGAAACTAAAACGAGCCGGCAGCAAAAGATGTCCGTTCCGTTTTAAAACTGATAAAAATCAACCAAATGATGAACGGGGCTCAAAAATCGGTCGCCATCGTCGCCATAGTGGTAATTGTGAAAACTCATTCGCAAAATGCAAGCGTTAGCGTGTTCACCTAGCATGGCTTAGACGAAGGCAGACCAGATTCGCTCACTCGTCAATGAATTCCACGTGGGTGAAGGGAAAGTGCCCAATCTTTCCCTTCAGTTCGCCTTCCCACTGACCATTGATGTTCGTCTTCAACACCTTTATGACATCACCGACACTCAGCTTAAGGGCCGTTTCATCGTACGCATTGGGGACGCGTTCTTGTTTGACGCGAGCCAATGCCGGCAGCTGTCGATTTAGATTCGATTTAAAGATGTTCGAATTCTCCGAATGGTGCATCCCTCCGGCTGAATGATGATGGTGGCCCGGACCGGCTCCTCCTCCTCCGCCCGAATTCGGTCGTTCGATGATGTTCTCGTCGTACCGTGTTACATATGGCACTGGAATCTGTCCCGTCTGACCTTGCCCGTTGCGGGCCGTCCACCACTGCTCTTCGTCCTTGCTGATTATGTGAAGAATCTCGCCTTTCTTGAAGGGTAGATCATCTGGGTCGCTTCCATCGAAATCGAACTTTCCTACCACCTTCTCCAACCGGCGTAACATGGGCCTTCGAAGAGGCGTCGTATCCAGATAATGTAGCTTATAGAATGAAAGCAGATCCGGCAAATCGGCGAATGTCTGATCTCCAATGCGATACACAAAGCACTCTTCGCCCGAGGGAATTTTGTTTATAATGTAGTGACTGACTTTTGAATCTTCACGCACGCACAGTACAAAATCGCCCACTATGGTCGTGCTGTCGCGAACTAAGAACACTCCACTTTCTCGTTCATTCAGCAGCAGATCCGTGGCGTCCTGGCGTGACATCGCTCCAAAGTACCAACCCGATCGATCGTATACATCAAAGGATGCCATGTCGTGTGTTTTCCAGTTCTTCTCGGCTGCAACACCGTTTATATTTTGCCGTTCCCTAAAACAACAAGTCCCGAGACACCAACTATCACACACAAGCCCACATAATTTTGCAACCGCGAATTCAGCTGTATGCTTACTGTACTATCGACGTCAGAAACTATTCCCCCTCCGATGGGCGTTGGACTGAGTTGTTGCGTGTGCCACACGCAAGCTTGGGAGAAGTAGAAAAAACGTGGCGAATATTCTAAAATAGAACAGAATATAATCAATTGATAGTTATAACGGTTCATGCGCGACTCAAACTAGCCATCCATCGAAGGCTATTTTCTAATTTTCTTTAATAATGCCAATCATACCGCTACCTCTCCTCCTGCTTGATAAGCTTGTTTAGATATTTCTACCGCTGCCACTATTGCTGTCACTCTTATCAAAGAAGTTTACGAAGGGAAGCTCGTATTTGCCGTTATTTATCAAATCTAAACTTGGTAAATAAAGTCATTATTTCCTTAAATTGCACTTGGCGAAAGTGGACAACTTTCAATTATATTATTATTAGTCAAGAAAGTCCACTGTTGTAAAAGTCAAAAACAACGTCAAAGCGACGTTTTTATCTGCACATCACATTGACGAGGTTAGCTCAACCCAATTACAATCTTTTTTGGATGAGTGAACTAAATATCTGACGACTGCTCGATTGTCGGTATGATCAGCTTTGAAAAACAACATATTTTCTTCATTTTGGTTGCATTTAATAGTACTAAATAATATAACAAGATCAAATAATTGGCTAAACAAATCACGTTAACAAATCAGAAAATTGGTCGCCTATTGTCAAACGGAACCTAAGATAATAGTAAAGTTGATTTCATGATCAATTAATTGAAATTAAAGAAACTCTATGTAATATGGAAAACTCCATGTAATTTTTAAGAAGCTTTAGATTTAAATCCAACTATTTCCATTCATAGAAGATAAAATTGTAAACCATCGTTAAGTATTTCGAAACCGATACTAATCTGCTCGCCAGATCTGTCAGACCTGATCTAACGGCGGATATAGAAGAAAAAAGTGCAGTTGCTATTCTTCTATCCCTTGATAAATTTGCGCATAAAGGCTTCTATCCCTTGATAAACGCGCATAATTATCTAAAACTACGTCGTAATCAAATGTTTTAGTATTCCAGCTGAAGAGTTTTTTACTGACCATTGTGTTTAAAAATGACCGGCGTAACATACTAGGTGATAGTGAAAAGAAAACTCACAGGGCGCTTTGCTGCCATCAAGGTAATGCGCCAAGAGGACGCGATAACCTGTGTCAGTTTCAACCTTACGCTAGAAAACTTTTGAGAAGGAAAGCATCGAAAACTTGCGGGACCATCTTCTCTATGTCATGGTGGGCAGATCTTGCCATTAGTATGACTCCGGACAACACTGATCGTAAAGTCCTTTTAAGCCGCTCACGTGAACAGAATGTGAGTGAGCTTTAGATCAAGTTGTGGCGTCGATGCGCGTCCGTTATAACAGCGGGGTGGTAGCAGGCTGGCCGACGATACTTGCTTGGAAGTAATTCCAGCTTCTGGTACATCAAACCTGTCCACAAGTAAGTAACTTGAAAAACAAACTATAATGATGTTAACAGCAAAAAAAAAATCGAATGAAGCATTTATACTAAATGTTAAGTGTTAATTTGATAAACATACTTCAATCTATACGATTCGAGGCCACCGCTGGTAAAAGCCTGCTGGGATAAGTAGGTTGATTAGCTAGAGTCACTATCGTCCATATCGTCTCATCTCGTCCGTATCGTCCATTATCAATCTTATGATTTATATCTACGGTTTCGGGATAAGACAGTACAAAATACCTAAATTGTTTTTTTATTCTGCTCTCTTAACTGTATCTTCATGTAGAGTTTATTGATCTTTTTAAAATGAGTTCAACCTACATACAAGTGGGTATGGGGTTGGTATACGAAAAAAAACATTGTAAATAAAATATCAAGTACCGTCCCTTTTACCATTAAGTAGACTGATTTCTTGGATTGATATTCGTGAAAGTGCATAATGTAGTGGGTTATCGACGCAAAACACAATTTTCTTGCACACATTACTATGTCGAAAATTGTAGAAGGCACATTCTTAGAAATCTGTTATGTTAACTTTCTCTAAGGAGTGTATATCACACGTACAACAGGTTTTTTGAAGGATATTCTTGGGTGTCCTTAAAGAAAGAATGAAAAATCATCGATCAGGTCCTACTAGAGCACCAAACTCCATCATGCTTCTGGTCATGTTCGTTCTATTTGATAGTGTATCCCTTCGCCATGTAAAGGTGGTGTTATGGGCCATTTTCATTAAAACATGAAAATTATTCATTCCTCTATAAAGACTTCAAAAATAGACTGTGTCGTATGAGTTCCTCGTGAAGAGTCTACTTCTAGGAGTTCTTATGATTTGTTGTATAATAAAATTAAGTCGTGCCCCTGAATCAACCAGTTAAGAACCCTTCGTACATCTTCGCATAAGTCCCTGTTTACATGTTCTTACTTTCTGCCACTACTAAAACACATCTGCTCTAATCCATTCACTCGCTCCAACAACGACGATGCTACAAAATACTAAGCACAGCATTTAGCTCTTCCGAGGCACTGTCTAGGTGTGTTAAAACAATAAGTTATTAAATGCTACGAAAAATCTGTATGCCTATTACTTCCCACATACTACTGCGAAACATATGCGCAGCACATTTCTCTCAGCTTGTTTTTAATTTTCGTGATAACCAACAGCGCCATTGGAACATCTCATGCGTAGTAGTGCCCGAATATGTAACACGTTTTGTTCTTATAAAAACACATGTGGCCTTGTGGTGTATGAGCCATTATTTTACCGCCTGATTCCGTTCATTAAGTGGAACACCTTCTTCAGTTTCGTGATTGCCATCATCCTTTTCTGGCGGATTGTTCCAGGCTTGCAACTCTCCCGTACCCATTATCACGTACGCAGAAGAGCCCGTAATGTACACGATGGCCAGGATCCAAAACACGATCTGCCATTGACCGTAGGTTTGCTAGAGAAAACAAAAAAAGGAAAAATATTTGTATGTTGCTTAGAATTTCACGTCGTTCTATGCGGACTACTTACATTGTCGTTCGTCAGCAGACCAATCATGTACGCTGACACGAAGCCTCCGAGCGAGGACAGCGTGTTAGCCATGCCAAAGATTGTTCCGGAAAAGTTTGGTGCAATGTCTAACCCATTTCCAAGGTAGCCCGCCGTGACGGCGCCGTTCAAGAAAAGGGACAAGGTGAAAATACCGACAGCCCAGGAGCGTTGTTCTCCCATAAACACTTGAATGATCATCAAGAATCCGGGAGTCATAACGGCTGTAAGGAAAAGCCAACCAACGTTAAGAGACGAAACAAAAGCGAATGGCTGTTAGTTAAACAAGAACCTACCGAAGGTTGTGAATATTTTTCTGGTAGCGGTGGTTGAAAGTTTTCCAGACTTTCTCAGATAATCTGCTAAATGCGACGAAATCACAGCCATGGCATATTTTCCAAAGTAGGGTAAGGAGGACAAAAGACCGTTCTAAGGAAGAAAAATAACATAAGAAACTGGATTTCGCACAATCAAAGATATGTCGGGTGGTTTACCTCTTTAATGTTGAAATGCAAAATGTACTTCATGTATGTTGGAAGCTGGGTAATCACTGTGAAGAACCCAAACACAGACGCGCCGTGAGTTAAAATGATGGCCCACACAGGCGGTGACGTAAGGATCGACTTCCAGGGTACATATGAAGGCTTCTTCTTTTTGCCAACAGCGTTGATGGCCGTTTCGATCTCGTTCCGCTCCTCGGGTGTAATGCGTGGATGAGAGGCTGGAGTTTCAAACACCACCAAGAACCAAATGATAGACCACAGCAGGCCCAGTCCTCCCGTGAAATAAAAAACGCTTTGCCATCCGATCGTTGAGATCAGAGTACCACAGATTGGCATTGTTATAGCAGCTCCGAGCGAAGACGCCATCATGTTAGCGATAAACTTGGATCGATCCATAGGAGGAATCCAAACTGCGGTCAGAGGATGAATTGCGGGCCAGGATGCACCAAGGAAGAAACCGAGCACAGCCCGAAGAATCACCACTGCAATGTAGTGCATGTTGGCAGCGAACGGCGTGAGTAGTGTCAGCATGCTGGCCCACAGCATACTGTAACCGAAGACACGGCGTCCTCCGATGATTTCTGCCAGGCGTCCACCCGGAAGCTCCGTCAACAGGTAGCCCCAGAAGAAGCTCCCTAACATTAGGCTTTGTTGGTAGGCGTTCCATTCGAATTTGTCCGCCTCATCAATGACGGAATACTCGGTCGTCGTGGTTATGGCGGATGCGGTTGTCGTGTCGGTATCGTTCAGTAAGGTGCTATTATCTCCTCCGGTGGCCTCGTTTACAACGGTTTTCGTCATAGCCACAATTGCAATGGTGAAGTTTACTCGCAGGGCATAGTTCAGCATGAAACCGAAGATCACCATAATATTTAACACTTGTCGACATGTTATCCATCCTAAAAAATGGAAACGAAAATAACTCCATCTTGTAATATATGCTAACCTTCTGCAATCGCAATGCAAAGCTATAATAATGCATCAATTTAGGAGTGCATTGTGTATTATCTGGGAACAAAATGCGACTTTATGTCCATGGGTGCATAGCGAGTGTGCGATACGTTCGTCAAAAGAGACATCAAAGCCAGTCAAACGAACCTGACTTTCCCATCATTGTATCACCGTTTCCGGCCTATCATTTGGAATAATCGCATGTATCAGTGGCCCGTCAGACATATCACATGTCTGTCGCTATTCTTCGGCCACGTTATCGGGTATAATGTAAAATGAAATGATGATGATAGATGTGCAGACCACACCTCCCAGGAGTAGTAAAGTAATTTTGCGTATGCGAAGTATGTATCCTTTGCATTCCATTTGCTACCAATGATTGTTGTAAACTATGAGCACTCATAAATTACACGAGGAAGCTACTAATCAACTAGAGCAGAAATTGACGTGAGCTATAAAGTACTCGAAGAAGAAGTTTGTCGGTAAATTCATACCGTGGCTTATCGTGGCAAAAACCGTAAACACATCAATCAATATACAAGACCACAGACCGCGCATAGACGATAGATCGATGTTGATTTCGCTGATCCACGCGCAAAGAAAACACAAACTATTATGTTGATTTCTATACCGTTTGACCCTTGTCCGATTCGCAGCTACTGGTAATGACGACTATGCATATGTACGTAAGTTTGTACGTCGCAACCTTAGCCCTCCGTTATAGTGGGAACACCAAGGTGTACTTCAACCCTACAAAGGTGGAACATCTTCAACGTCATCCAAAGACCAGCCCCCAATGTTAAACGTGCGACGAAGCATATCACGCTCGTGCATGCAGCAAGACAAACACAACCTTATTATATACGTGATAACTAAAATCGTCCGACAAGCTTATCAACTTCTCATACTCAAGAGCGCCCCTAGCAACCTGCACGTTTTCTTATCATTGCTGCCCATTCCGCACAGCTGCGATTGGAATTCGTTTAGCGAAATTGTAACGTGGCTTTCTCGCACCTAAAACTAAAAGGACGAGTTCTTGGCTTAAAAAGTGGTCTCAGTATCTTGCTAATTAGTACATTCACACTCGCTAAACGCCCACGGTTCATTTATTCAGCATAGCAAACCATCCCTCGTCCCTCGGGTAACCATGTTTAGGGTGCAAAAATATACAGCGCCATAAACACAGTATCGCGTTTTTGCGCTAGATGGATTTATGAATCGAAAAAGGCTGATGATCACGACACGATTATTAGTGGTTTTTTATCGTTGCCCTCTGGTTGGGTGGAACAGAACACTTGTTGATGACGTAGCCATTTGCGCCATTCGCGCATGATTGACAGAGAAAAAACATTTCCTGTCCAATGTCACTTCGACCGCACGTAAGTCTGTCGTTATCAGCGACCTCGCTTTATATTAGTACGCACGAACATTCGTTCTATTTTAACCCTAAAGCAGCCAAAAATCGCCATTTTTAGGACGTTGGCTCGCTTCTCTTCACATAATGCATACCTGAGAAAAATGCTCCAAAAATAGCCGTTACAAGGAGTGAACTCAATCGGATGGACTAAATCTGTCTATATTATGTCACGTGAATTCTATTGCGCTCATAAAAATGTTACTAAAGTCATCACTTTGATTGATAAGTGCGGTAGAAGCAGCTTTTTTACGAAAAAAAAGCCAAACGAACGGCATCAGTTTGAAGTCATTTTGAAATGAAACAAACAATTTTTGTTGAGATGTTCCTAAGGCGAACTCAACAATATTCTGAAATCACACAAATAAAGGTCTCGAACGATAACCCAGGATGATCGCATGATCCCGGTAAGAATCATAGCAAGCGTGGTCTCTGCTGGGTGAAAACTGAAAGCATGCAGTTCAAACAGATTAGCGGCATCCGCTATTCCCCGGATGCCAGCCGGTCAGTAGCTGTTTGATCCACTTTTTTCACTCCCGGTAAACTGTTGTATTAGAACGAAGAATAAACCCCTATATGGAGCATAACGTCAATGGCATAGATAGCAGACGTAAGCGAAAGAATGGTTTTAATTGAGTTAATGCCCTTCATGAATGGCGGCCCACTGCACCAGCCCGCTGCTTTATTGGTGTCACACTTTCAATTAATTGTAACAAACAATACAGTAGGGGGCTCGGCATTCCGAGACGGCCCACGACTCGTTGAACAATCTATTTTGATTGACCCCTCGACGGGCTCACTTAATTGTTCAAACCCCTTCGTTTGGAGTAAACATCTATTCCATTGTCAAAGACGAATCCCACATAGCAACGAAGTCTAGAAAGGTCTCTACTAAGTTAGAAAGTTAGCCAATATGCCAAGTTTGATTCCTTTTTGTGTTATATCAGTAAGAAATGAATAAACTACATTTGCATAAAAAAATAGCAGCTACATGCGTGCTCCACCACCACCTACCTGCTATGCCTGTAGACATCTTTCACGGATGGACAGAAGAACACCAATTACACAAACGCACACACCACAGAAAGTTGATTTGGACTGTAAATATGTTTAAAAAAAATTAGACAAAAATCACCCATCATTTTCTGAAGGCATTTATAGTTCCAATACTTTAGAATAATAGTCACACAACAGTATGCCACAACAGTATGCTCACACGGAAAAAGGATGGCCAACTCAAGCAGCATGAATTTTGGAAAAAAAACTTAAAACTAACACCATTAATCCTCTCCTAAATTAGCACATCGTCACGAGCTGCTACGTTAATTGCCAACGCACCTTTTGGCAAATATTGACGTAAACACGATTCAAACGAGAATTGCTGTTAAAAACGTGCATTCGCGGCGAGCATTTCGTTTCATTTGTAAGTGAAATCGATAAGAAGATCAATGGAGTGCATTGGTATTTACGATATATGGATGATAACTCGCAAATCTTATAGCGTTGTGTTATTCTGCTAGTCATTGGTTGTTTCGAATTAAATCCCAATCAAACACGTATGGCTAATTTCATCAACGCAAGGTATTAAAACAACAATTTGAAGCCAAATCGACCTCCACGTGACTGTATTACCTAAAGCTTCCCAATTTGTGTTCCATTTACAATCATGTCACAATAACCATGAGACTTTTCAAAACACGTTTTATTAGTTACATACTGCTGTATTATTTCTACATTCAATGTAACTCCGCTCTTTCGTATAATTTAAGCAGCATTAGGCAAAAACGTGCTAATGAAGCTCCCATATAAATACGTCGCGCCTATGCTTAAAATTTGGGCAAACCCCAAAGTCTGCTTTACCACGATACAGAATTGATTCCGTGTTTGTAAATCTGGGATGGTGCGTTGGCAGCGTGAATCACAACGCCATTCAGCCTCGTGGATACGATGCAGAACCACTTGTTCTTCAAGGTCAACGTCTTATTGAAGGGAGGCGTACGCTCCACGACTAACGAGCACAAGAAAGCCTGCGAACCGGTTGCCACCGAAGTAAATGGTATTCCCAGACATTATGTCCTTGGTTATCCTGTGTCACCTTGCGAGACACACGTTACTGGCGCTTTATAGTGCTTGCTTACATGCTTGACATTCGGGTCGGTTTGCAAAAAACAGGTGGTAGGTTCATCATCCCATGCCATTTTACCACACATAACAAGATCGTTACAGTGAAGCCCTTTAAAGTTTAAGAATGAAACTGGTTGCGCGCCCTACGCGAGTCTGTACATATGAACCTCGGTTTCATCCACGTCGGTTCAACGGACCGGCACGCATTAACATAAACGCACATAAATCATGCCGCGTTCGACGCCGCTACTGACTCGGCATACGTGTCAATGTGTTCCGCACGTGCTTACCACCGTTGCTGCATGTTAGCCTTTTATGTTTGGCAGCAGCATTTTTCATTGTTCACCCCCTATGCCTCTATCAAAGATCGCCTACTGCGACGAAACTTTTAAGCTATGGCTATGCTTACGCCGAGCACACAGGTAGACGTTTACTTGCACACTGTCTCGCCTATATTTAGCATACCGGTACGATTAAATGCTTGACGAATATTTACATACGCGCATTGTCCCTTCATTCCCTGCCATTTGGCGCCGTTGCGTGGTGTAGCTTTAATCTTCATGAACTGCATTGGAATGCACTGTATGATCTAGTAGGCTGGATCAAACTGGTTCACGGAGGAAACGTATGCGTTGCGTATTTTTTCGCTTGTTTATTCTCCGAGAAATACGACACCTTACGGTGAGATAGGTTAGGTTTTATCCTCTAATCTGCTGTTTACGTTTACGGCTGGCCTACACTGGGATGCGTCATTCGCACGTCCTGCCACCTTGGAAGAAGCACCCGGCATATATATCTTTATATTCCTTTACATGTATTTGTCGCTTGACGATAGAATGCAGCTGGTCGCTTCCCTAGGGCAACTTCAGCCACCAGCTGTTTGTCGGTTTTTTTTGTAACCCATGCAACTGTATGATGCACATTCCACCCTTAGATTCTCACTATTCGTCTGCCGAACACTGATGGATCTTCACGGGTGGATTTTCTTCGTATTCATAGACACGTTCGTATGGATCACAGAAAATAGTAGCAACATTGATCTTTGAAAAACCACACCGAACGATCCAGTTTTGCGAACACTCCAATTGATGAATTATTCAAGTTGACCCCATGCATCGTTAATTCATTCACATCGCAAAGCACAGACCCACAGTTGGCTATCAACCAAAAAATGGCTCTATGATAGAATAAAAATAATGCTATCTCGAGCAGCACCGCATCTTCTATTAAATTTGTCTAAGTCGTATAACACATTGCTATTTAAGAACTAGGAAACAGATAACTAGATTTCCACAAGTTTCAACTACGAAACTTACCGCCACCAATGCACGGGACGAGCGCAAGAGTACACCACCGATCGGGTTGAGAGCAAAATTGAAACAGTTGGCATACTTGCAAGGTCTACCCCAGCTAAGCGATTTTGGTTTTCTCCGTCGTGCCGCACCATATTACTGTAGGTGGGTTAAGAGTGGCTAAGCCATTATTTAGCTACTTTTTTTCTACTTCAAAATGATCAGTTGAAGACAAACAGTTTAAAAATTTACACACCTTTGATCGTACGTTCAATAAACAAGGGGTAATGTTTACAAGTGGATAAAAATCGACATATTAGAAACAAATAATTTTATGGGAAGTATTTATATCATTTTTGAAACATATGTACG
This sequence comes from Anopheles nili, assembly GCF_943737925.1. NCBI lineage: Eukaryota > Metazoa > Arthropoda > Insecta > Diptera > Culicidae > Anopheles > Anopheles nili. The sequence continues at coordinate 1,713,148 of NC_071292.1, forward strand.
ATAAATACAGTTCAAGTGTTAGTTTATAGACACTTTATGTAAAAACTTAAAATTTAATATAATTTCTGTTGTACAAAACATGCGTAAAAAATCTCAAAAGTTTACAATGGAACTTTTAAAATATCTATGATTGGTTATGCTACTGCAACCGTGTTGCACCGTCTTCACTGAACTGCTTCTTCTTCGATTCTTCTGCATAGTTTTTGTCAGAATCGATGTCTCTCTGTGTGTGCGTTAGCATAGTAAGGAGACCCCGCCACTCTCTCTTCTTTCGCGGGCAATCGACGCTTTGACGCCCAACGTCACGATAAAACATGTGAGAGGGATGAAAGCACGTGATTTATATGTTTTTTTGTAGTGTGAATCATAACGGCCAGTTGTCTGTAAACTTATATTTCTCTACAACACACTGACGCCAACCAAGCAATATTATGCAATGCTTCCATTCTTTCCACGTAAACCATCAAATCACACTTCGCCTAAAGATAATCTATTTTTTAACATTTCGAATACCTCTCGTCTGCTCCTATGGGGACATAGAGATCGCAGCGATTTCATTTTTAGAATACCTATCTACATACGCGCCATCATCTATATGCATTGCGTGGATGATCACGATTTCTAATGCATGTAGTAGTTTTGATGTTCTTTTAAGATTTGCCAAAAGTGCTGATCTCTATTTAATTTTATTTACTCATTGATAGTAAATGAATAACCAATAACCTAGGTATAACAATCAAGAAGACCGGTACAAACGGAATCGACTGTACTATTCATATCGTCTAAGATAATATTCAAGTTCAGGGTCAAAAAAAGTTGAACGTTTGTAAACACCAAACATATGTGTTAGTAAAACTGAACCGATCGTCACAATTGGATCTAACATGACTGACCGGCTAGAATCTCCTTATGCTAATTTAACACCAAACGACAAAAGAGTTTGATAACTACAACTAGCCAATGTCACTAATTATAAATTGAGAGTAGGGTAGCTATTATCTGCATGTGTCTTAAAATGCACATAGATAAAAACTATTAAACATTAATCAATTGGAAAAGAAGCACAATCAAACCCAAAAAAGGGCATGCCAGGAACACCACTGTTTCATAGCAACAGATCGTAAACCCTTTGATGACAAAGCTTCTTCAAATTATTCATTTTAACTATAACCATAGAATTAATTGAAAATAAATAGCGCCATGTGCTTTAATGATTTGAAAAAACATGAGTTTAAAAAACATGATTTTAAACACATGAATGTTTGAAAGGAAATTTCAAAATAAAACAAATCCTTGGATCGCACGTCATTTGGTTAGTCGTATGTCACTTTGACTCCTACGTTTTGACATTACATCGGTTATCAGCACGTTTCACAGGGGAAAAATCCCGAAATTCTGTTTCCAGAGTTGTGAAAATGGTGTTCTGTGAAGCGGTAAAAGAAATTATATAACCACGGAGAACCGGCGGAAGAAATACCTTCCATCAACATCGAATGATTGGAGGCAAATTAAACTAACAATATATCGTCCCATAAGTGTGTCGAATTTTTCGTTCATGTTTGAATAAAATCCAGAAGGTATGTAAGGATGCGAAATACACCAACAATCGATAACACCAGTTTTCCTCTGAAGTAACTTCAATATATTGCAGTGCTTTATAATTTGCTTTAACACAGCCATAGAAACAAACATTACTTTCAAAGCAATCTACTATGTTTTCGCGGCTCATTTCGTAATCATGTAGCACACTGCTTAGTAACTATCCATTTCATTGCAGTGAAAACGTTGCACAAGGCTATGACGACAGGAAGTACAGGATCAACATTCCCCAAATGGCAGTTAGCTCTTCTTATCGGGGCGCCAGTGGCCATCGGCCTTGGCTATCTATATTGGCGCCAATCGGCTGACCAAGGCAAAGGTGGCGATAAACTTACGAAAAAGAAGTTGGCCGAAATTAAGGACAAAACCATTTCTCTCGACGGAGACGATCGATCACGTTCATCTGAGGAAAAAAAGAAGGAATCAAAACCGTTGACCGGCCACGAGCTTGCTCAAAAACATAAGAACGACGGAAACGCATATTTCCGTGTAGGAAAGTACGATCTCGCAATCAGCGAGTACGATGCCGCCATTGAGCACTGTCCAACGTCAAATGCGAGTGATCGGGCTACATATTATCAGAACCGTGCGGCTGCATACGAGCAGCTGCAGAATTGGCCTGCCGTTATCAAGGATTGTACGAATGCCATCGAATGCAATCCGGGATATAGTAAGGCTCTGACTCGTCGTGCCAAAGCCCATGAACAGCTGAAGGATTTATCGAAAGCACTAGAGGATGTTACTGCCGCATGTATTTTGGACCAATTTCAGAACAGAACGACCCTCGTTATGGCTGATCGAATGCTGCAAGAGCTGGGTCTGCAGCATGGTAAAGAGGCTATGAAGCTCAAAAAAGAAATATTTCCTTCAAAGCAGTTTCTAAGAAGCTACTTTAGTTCTTTCAACAATGACCCAATTCGAAAAATAGTCGTAGCCAGCTCTGAACCGAAAGGGTTCATCAAAGCCAAGCTTCTTTTTGACAAGGGTGATTACGAAGGAATTGTGTCGGCTTGCACTGAAGAAATAGAATCCAGTGAATCGGAATCGGAGTACAAACTGGAAGCGCTGCTGCTCAGAGGCACGTTCTACAACCTGATTGCTAGTTACGATGAAGCCAAGCAGGACCTTGAAGCGGTAGTTGAACTGCAGACGGCAGATAAGCGATTACGTTCAAACGCGCTCATCAAGCTAGCATCTTTGGCCATGCAGACGCAGCACGACACACCCGGCTTCTGTTTTAAGTACTTTACCGAAGCCGAAGAGATTGATAGTACCAATGGGGACATTTATCATCATCGTGGACAGGTATTCATTTTAATGGACCGCATGGATGACGCTATTGCAGATTTCGAACGCGCCTACAAATTATGCTCTACGTCTGGCATTATTGCAACGCATCTTTGCTATGCTAAATACCGCATGGCAATGCAGAAAAAAGATGACGGAGCAATTGCACAAATCAAGAAAAGGTTCAATGAAGTAATTGAACAGTATTCAGACTGCGTCGAATGTTACAGTATCATGGCCCAGATGCTCACCGAGGAGCAAAAATTCGAGGAAGCGGATGGTTACTTCGTACGAGCATTAAATATTGAATCAGATAATGCCCAAATCTACGTACATAGGGGCGTTCTACAGTTGCAATGGAAAGGCGATATCGATGAAGGTGTGAAATTGATTAAAAAAGCAATACAAATCGACAGCAAATGTGAATTGGCCTTCGAAACACTCGGCACTATCGAAGTACAACGAGGCAATCTCACTGAAGCAGTGAAAATGTTTGACGCGGCCATTGAGCTAGCACGAACGGAACCAAGTTTAGTTCATCTGTTCTCCCTAAAAGACGCAGCTATCGCACAGATTAACGTGGCAAAGAACATGGGGTTGAGTTTTAACAGCTTTCAGCCTAACTTTTAAAACTTTGGATCGTTCCAAGTCGCATCGCAGACATTTGCTCGAATCAGTTTGTATCCAATCCGACCTAGTTACGATCTAGGACGTATTCCAGGCAAAATTTACATATTATTTAACGTGAAACTTCACGAGTTTTTTGTTTGAAATTCTCCTTACTTGTTCAACATTTCCTGTGCACCGAATTCCTGTCCATAAATCCGAAGCTACTCGGGTTGTTGGCTATGTTATTATTGAATAAATCGCCTGAGATATAACGTAAGATGTGATAAAATATGAATTTTTTATAATATTATCGAAAGAAGGCAGCTTATAATAATTTCACAAAGTTCAATTCATAGCAGTAGTGTGTTCGGTCTGGTTAAGTTCAAAGAATACGAGTTACAGTAGCTTACTTGCCTATAACAATTCTCCAATAATTTTCCCAAAGAAAAATAATTAAGTACAATATAAATGTTTTTATTATTCATAGCTTTCGTTAGAATACATTGGTATAATGATAAATGAAATTAACGCATAAATCACCTCTATTTTTCGCACGGCTGACTGTATGCCAAAGCGTTAAAGATCAAATGAAATGAAAGTTACGTATACTGATGGATTATTTGTTGCTTTAAACAGATATTACCCAATGCAGCATGCGATACAAAAATCAGATTGTTTTAGATACAACAAAACAAAAACAAGTCTTATAAGGGTATAACTAATCAATAAATAAAAGAAATTAAATTGTTGCGAAAGTTTCGGTTAACGAGAAACCAACGGATTACTAAATCAAATAACAGCCCAAAGATTCATAATGAGAAATTCGGAAATAAAAAATGATTGCTTTGGGATACGAACGAATAGATATGTGTATGAGTCGACAAGCGATATTCCTTGTATCGCTGAGACTAGAAAATTAATAATACACATTCAGTTTGTTATTGCTGTTATGTATATCTTCCTACGGATGAGTAATTCCATAACTCTATGGATTCCTTTCTGCTGAAGGATAAATAGATAAATTAGTGTCAGTACACGTATGGTCTGCGATATATCACGTTCGCTGCTTATGTTCTTTTGCATTCAGTAGCGGGTTTTTTGGGTTATATAACCACGTTTCGAAAATATCACTTCTTTACGGGCTTGTTACTTCATTACAGAGCTCGTAATATCATCGGTGGACAGCGTAAATTTGCGAATACAGTTTGACATAAATATCTTTATTGATAATTGTCAAATCAGTTTATTCGTTTTGCTTAAAGCCAGCCAAAAAAAACGATAGAAAATGATCTGTAATGACAAAAGTATAGAAGATTTACCTAGATCTTGCAATAAATTAGTCTTCAATAAGAAAAAAAATCTAATCTCATTCAGGGTTCAATAGTTAGTTGACGAATAGCATTAGCAACTAAATTAAATTCTTGCAAGGACGTAATCGAATGGTTAGAAATTGTCATATGATTAAGGTAAAGTTTTCGTAAACTTCTCGAATTGACAACTGCAGATGGTCTCTGCGTATTGTCGATCAAACTGCTTCATAATCTATGCAGTTCATTTCTTCTTAACTGCGTCCGTTATTTCTCTTCCATTTTTATATTTCTTCATTCCGGTTCTACCCAGTGACCTTTTCTACCTGTATTGCATTAGAGCTATTCTCTTCGGCACCAGCAGAAGAGGCACGTGCTCCATCAACAATTAGTTCGCCATCGCCTCCATCGGTAGTATTGCCTCCTGGCAAATTGATGTCTTTAGTTGCCATCTTTTTCATTTCCAGAAATTGGTCACCATTAAACCGATTTTTTTTATTTTCGATATCCTTTAAAAAAATTAGAACATTTTATAGCAATTGATCGGCTGAGTAAATAAACGAATGAGAAAATAACAGGAAATGCAACCTATAAGTAAACGGAAGTCACTACTAACAGGCCGTTGAAAATAATAGGTTAAATCAAGATTATAATTTTGAATTTTCATCATGCGAAAGCAATGGAAGCACATGTTAGTTTTATAGATCATGAAGTTACACGTCATCGTTGAATGTATAAAATTTTTGTTATAAGGCGTGTTTGGTCTGGAACTATGAGTTATGTCATGGACGGACAATGCTACACTGTAGTAGTTTATACTTTTTGACACATTAATCACTAGTGGATTTATAACGCATTAAAATTCTACCGGAACCATTTCTATTTAGGATGTTTGATGAGCAAACGGTTAGATTAGTAGATGAAGAATATCGTGGATGAAAAAGATTGTTATTTGGATTAATTGTGAAAGGATGCACGGGATGTTTAGTAGTAAGAAAAGGTATGCCTGATGATGTCATGTCGAAGCTGCTGGTACTAAGAGTGGAAGTCCGTTGTAGAAGGTTTTTCGCGAGGTAGTAATTTCTTCGATTGTAGTTACTACAAACGTTGTTGTTTCCATCGAAGCAATGCTGGTTGTTGGCACACTTAGTGTTAGTATAAAGACCACCGAAATATTCCATATCGCTAGTTTTAGTAGGTGGTTTAGACTTTTCATGCGTTTCAGCACCTTCACCAGAAGCGATAGTATTAGCCCGTCTTACCTTATTTTTCACCAAATAAGGAAGAGTTTCACATATACGTTTCCAGTCTGCAGGCAACTCCCACGAATAGGGTGACTTTGAATAATAAATCAGCCGTTCATATTCGATTCTTTTCACTAGCACGGATTAAAAAGTGAGAAATAATAAAATAGTACAATTAGTCCAGCACCATTTGTAAGAATAAGTTTAGTGTCGCAATTGAAAACTCACCCGGGTTGGAATCGGACTTGGCCGTCCCCGTAGTGGTTTCTTTTAGTCCATCTCCTTCACTGTCTTTACGTGAAAAATGACTCCGACGAGACCGGCTCAGGCCATTATTTGTCGAAATGTGTGTGTTGTTTGCCTGAACTTCATTCGACTTGAAGCCAGATGCCCCGGCATCAACAATAAAAACATCGTCGTCCAAATCTATGCTATTGGTTACTTCGCCAATAGCAGTGCCCATGTTATTTAAACCAACGCCACTGTCAACGAAGGGTGTACCTGTAATTAGTGAATGTTGACCGGACAATGTCCCGACAGGGGACGCAAGAGTGTTCGGTACATCGAAGCTTGAGCACATGTCTACTGAGGCCAGAAACTCATTACTGCTAAAGTAGTCATCGAGGACTAGCTTTGCAACCTAGAATAGTAACCGTACAACCACACGAAGTTCATAGTTACACTGTAGTTCAGATTTCATTTCGATTTGATTGATTGCAACGAACAAATAGTTACCTTCACAAGCTCCAAACAATCGCCAGTTATCTTTAGATTGTGCTGGCCTACGCCTACAGTATATTTGTACTCTCCTAGTGATGCATCATTAGTAGAGAAGCTATGCAGCAGCATTCCTCCATTTGCAGCAGCACTATTTCGTTGGCCACTATTTTGAGACCCATTGCGAGTGAGCTTCGGATGCGTGTATGAGGGCGGTGTTTGTGAAAAGCCACTGATATTAAGACTTAGTGTACCTGTCATGGAACCTTTTGTTATAAACTGTTGATTCGATATGTGAGAAATTATACCATTCGTACCATTATTAGATGCCATTTCAGCCATTCCTCCAACTAAGGTGTTCCTAGGATTTGATCCTGTATCCTTTCTCGGGACCGTTTCATCCGAAGCAGATGAAGCCAAAGAACTGCAGGATCCATCCTGAGAATTATCCAATCTTACGGGAGACGCATTGCGACGAATAGTATCCTCGATCAACTGTTTCGCATAGCTATACGTAAATTTACAAACATAATTTACGAAATGCAACTGCCTGTCGTTTAGATGTAAACTCACTTGATTTTCTCTTCATTGGGGCCTGTTATTTGCACCAGCCGCTCTTTTGCCCCGGTAGCAACTAAAACATATGCACATAAATAAATTAACCAATGTTTGACCTCTTTCTGTTAACACCACACAACACTTAAAAAGCTGCAGCAATAAGAATTAACACAAATAGCTGCATATGCTGTTTGTTACGATAAATCTTACAAGTGAATTTTTATGAATAATTTGTCAAGCTGCTGTTAAAATACACTATCCATCACTATCCACTTGCTGTTAATGATGTGCGTTTTTCGTTCGGAATTAAACGAACATTTGCTACCAAAACCAAACCGTTAGCTAGCGTTGGGTTAAATGACACACAGTGAATGCAATTTACACGATATACATTAAACATTGTTGAGAAAATGAAAATATGGATATAAAATGTGAATTAGCATATTGGTGTTCTGGCGGTTGATTCCTCACGCGCTCATGTGCTAAGAACTGTGCATGTTAGCTAGCGGAAAATGAACGTTTACCTCTTTGGAACGAAATAACCGTTTCCGACAGTTCTTCAATCATATGAACTCTACGTCCCTTGATTCCCATTACTACGGACCGATGGGTAAATTTCCATAATTGAAGAATAAATGGATAAATTCATCGAAAATCATTAACTTAATACGAAAGAAATATATCCTAGACAGGATTCGCTCGGTCAGTATAAAATCCAACTTCTTACCTTTTCCTGAATCTGCATTGCGAATAACAATTTCATCTTTCGAGTAAGTTTTGCCGGGTATTTTGGTAGGCTTCGGGAACTTTCCAGAGGTTCGTATCAGTTCACCCGGTGCTAACGCTGGTACCACTGACTGGCCCATGGGAGGGGAGGATCCCAGCAGATTCGGATCGGCCAGAATGTCGGGCTACAAAGAGAGAATACCATTCACGTAATTTAAAATTACACACGTCCTTCGTTCGTTTAAACTGAATTACCTCCACATTTGTAGCCTTATGCTTGTAGTAGGTGTTTGCACCGTCAGACACCTGCCAGGATTTGGCGCGCAGCTCTATTAGTTGTAACAGATTCAATCGCGTCATTATATTTAGCCGTTCGTCTTGAGACGCATTTCGAAAAATGACCAATGCGCGGTCCAGCGTATCCTTCGATACGTTTTCCAACTGGGGCCCATGGAGCCTCAGATTGGCAAGGAGCGCATTCACACCATCGGCGTTATTGCAACCATTGACAAGGCTCGCGGCAACGTTCTCTGTCAAAGTTATCAGTTCCTCGACTATGGAAAAGCAGATACAATTAGACGCCCGCGTCTAGATGAATTAATGGTAAAGTACTTACTGGACTGGACCTCGTATACGGGCAAATGAACGTGAGACTGTTTCAGAGTCGACTTCAAAGGACGAGGTGGTTCTAGGTTCTTCACAGCACGCCCCATTTGCGACATGACGGCGACGGAAAAGTGATGAGATCTTCGACACGTGCGTGCAACTGCCACCAAGCAGGCAGACACCACTATCGAATGCGAACGTTTGAACTGCGAACGCGCTGAACCGTGCTGTAACTTTGCTATCGATTATCCACCTTCCTTTCAGTGCGTTTTACGAAAACGGAAAGCTTTACTGTTGGCACGTTTCGAAAGTACCCACCGTCTGCTCAAACGCGCACTGGTAATGGTAACGTAATTTCCTTTGAGCTTACTTTTCTCGTTTACACTTTACAGAGCGTGTAGCGGACAGAAAAGCAAAGAAAACGAACGTCCGGTGTGTGCTATGAACAAAACAAAAATATAAATGACGAATTGATCGCTGCTTGCTCTCCTCCCCTAAAATGAAAGTCAAACCAAAGAAAACAGACGATAAATACAGCTTTTTGTTGCGACTAAATCTAATAAGTGACTCTAGATTCCACGTGCTACCCTGGAAGTCGTACGTATGATATGACCAATAGCCAAGGCTTGTTTTCCCATATTCTATGGAATGGTATGTTCTTCCCATTTTCTACTGGATTGTTGCTATTAACTTCCCGTGTTTAGTCAAATATATATTTTCGTACACATATGCACATTACGTTAATTGTCAAAATTGCTGACGACAGCGAAAACAAGCACGAAACCTCACTGGGATGGAAATTTCACTGCATTTAAAAACACTATAAATATAAAACCACTAACAAATTGTTCTGATCAACTCATCAGATGGATGAATTAGAGCTATGAGGAATGATTTATTACTGAACATCGTAATCGAATCGTGTTTCACTTTCCACCATCATGCTCATTCTTTGTTGTACTTGCACCAATAATTAATGCAGCTTTTTCAACATAACGGCAAGCTAATTTAACTACACACACGGTAGCGAGTTGAGAGCTACAATACAGTCACACTATTTATTGCAATAATTTCTGTATCTTTTATTAATTACGCATTTTTCATCGTACCTTTTTGCTCCCGAGACCATCCAAACCCGAACAATTTTTCGTATGACAGTAGCACTGTGAGTTTGACAGACCATATTACTGGCCACACATGTGGTCTTTTATGATTTGAAGAAACATAACGTAAACAAAAATGACCAATATCTTTGAAAATGTTCTATTATGAAGACCTGGCTGCCTAGGACCACATAGTGGCACAGACCTATGTTTGCTTATACGAATAATAGTGAATTTTGTTAATGATTGAACGCATAGTCCATAGTAATCCCCACTGACAACATCAGATGCTTTCACATGCAATTTCTAACCAGTGTTGCCAGCAAAATGTTGGTAAGATCACTTAAATTCTCGACCTAGTGGGTTTTCGAAATTAATCACGCTAAAAACATATTCGTTTTGCTTTGGTCTAGCCAGTCCAGATAGGTTTCAAACCAATGAAAATTACACGTCCAACAAATATATTTGATCTCAAATAAATTCACTTAATTGTTATGTGTCTTTTACTTGCTTTACAATCATTAATGACTCGATGGTAAGTTTTAAAGAAATCAACCAAAAACTTTACGTTCTAATTTTGTTACAATGTTTTACTACTATACTATTCAACCTTTGTTTAATGATCTACCAATTTTGTTTGGTGTAGACATATTTCGTATTTCAATTCTGCAACGAAAAATGTAAGATGTAACTTCTGCTTCATGCAAATAAATGCATTAAATCAATGCAAATAAATTTACCTGATATCATGAGGTAAACTCGAAGTGTCCAGCTTGTATTCCAAAATTTTTATAATGGCCAACGTGCACAAACTAGGTTCAAAGTCAAGAACATGCGTATCACTGTAGTCGAATGACGAGGGATCTGCATTTATCGTTGGACTATGGAGAGAAAAACAAAATAATAAAGCGACACCACTCGTTGGCATAATACCACACCCATCCATACCATGTTCCTCCAAATAGATACATTCTCTTGCCGATTACCAAGCATGACTGACGTCTTCTTGCACGTGGTGCAGGACCAAGTGGAGTTAACAATCGCCAAACGTTTCGATCAGGATCGAAACAGTAGAGATCATTGAAATGTTTATCTAGATTTCCGTTGTATCCCGCAAAAATATATATTTTGTTTCTATAGGTAACTGAAAAAAGCAATGAAAAAAACATTTAAAGCGCTTGGTTTTTTTTTCGATTTTATGCGTTATTTGATTTCCTTACATGCAGAATGACTTCTTCGACCCAATGGAATTTCACCAGTAGTTTTGGGCGTGTGCCAGCAGTCCGTTTTAAGATCTAGAAATTTTATTTTTGGGCAGTATATTTCTTCTTGTGAGTGATAAGGGGCCACAGCATCACTTCTTCCTCCGAACACGTACATCCGTTGGTTGACCATAGTAGCTGAATGGAAGTCCCTATAAGATGGAGGCTCCCCAAGCGCATAAACGTAGGTCCAATGCATTGAACGCAAATCGAGGTAATAGACATCACAAGAAAATTTATCTATGCTTTCTTCGAAGCCTCCAAAAATGTACATACGTTCCCCGTATACACAGGCAGAGTGACCATCACGGGCGCCAGGTACTGTACCAGTCACCGAGGGTCTTGACCATTTTCTGGTTCTCGTGTCAAAGCAAAATAGTATGTCGCAGACGATTTCATCGTTGCGGCCGCCCCATAGATACACTTTGTGTTCAAAAGCTACTGCTGTGTGACCATACCGCTGGAACGGCACCTCAGGATATTTACACGGTACACCATTCTCATCCTCAATCACCGGGATAGGGGACCAGCGCATGTTGTGCGTGTTAAGAACGTGTACATCTATGGCGCTGTTTGAATGGTAATCTTCCCCCGTGCAGTATCCACCAAAGGAATATATAAACTCTCCCACCGCCACAGATGCATGATTTACGCGTCTAGGTCCACCTTCGAGATTAACGATCCAATGCATTATTCACACCACTGGTTTTAGCCCTTCAATTTTGATCACAACACAAACGAGCGAAAAATTGGCAAACCTTCATTCATATTATGCAAAACATGGCCGACTAGCGAAGTGTTTTTCCATCAACGATGAACTGTTTTTCTTGGCAAAATTCGAACAGCTGATTGTACTACAGATTGGCATGTAGTGTGCACAAGTCTCATGCAAGCTTAAACTCCTGCACTCTTACATTCAGTGGAAATTTCGCTAATTCACTCAAGTAAGCAATTGTGCTGTTGCTTCATTCTTCTTGTTTTGCATTTGCTGACATTTTCAATTTCTTCTTCTTTGTATTTGACTTGAACGATAATAATCACGCTTAATCAAACGAAATCCTTCGTAACGTCACAATTGCGTGCGAATGACCAAACACTTAATCTTTTTAAAATTTGCACATTGTTGGAAAACTATTGGAAAATGATTAGATGATTCGCTGAACAAAATATCAAAACAATAGTTTAATATGACAACTAATACGTAAGTGAATAAAAGAAATTGACAGCTGTCATGGTGCTGATCTGCAAATTTCAATTTTCAGTTACTAGCCAACAAGAAATATATTTTGAATAAAATACTCAAATTAAAGATTATTGGTCTAAGAGCTGCAACGCAATTTGCACATTTCATTCAATCGATCATGTGCTTTCTACTATTTCATTGCGATTGCCATTTATTACAAAATGCAACGATTGTACAAGCAACGCATATTTAATGATACTGTGTCTTACATTATAAAATGTTGCCAAATAACTTTGCTGATGAATACAAAGTAGAGATGTTTAACTACCATATTGCTCTAAAAACTAGTTTTGGTAACTAAATATATACCAAATATGCAACATCTATCTCCGCCCCCCCTGAAAGTATGCTACTTGAAAGCATGTACCATACTAAGCAATACCTGTTTCTTGTTGGGAAATTCCCATCGGGCGGTGAATAATATTCCTCACTTAACATGCGCAAAGCATAGATCGATTATTGATTGGTCTCAACTGAATTTAAACTACTACTTTTAAATCCAGCAATGTTTTCTTGGCCGTATAGCGTTTGTGGAATATTTAGATTTCTGAAATATCGAGTGTTCAGAAAATTAGCTGTCCCACGGTAAGTAGTTACACGTCATTTCATTCCACGAACTGGTTCATAATTCAGCTCTGCTGAGCCTTGACTTGATCTGCCTGCGTGCACAGCTTCCAAGTGTTCACAGCATCTCGCTCTCGCATGTGCATGAGCGAACGAGACCTTCGAAGTTGCACCAGAGCAACTGATCGTAAGCACGTGCTTTTGGAGCGCATGAATCACGAATTTATGAATGAAACGCGTATTTCTGCGAAGCATTGGTCACCACCACCGTGTTTGCCTGTGAGCCAGAGCAGTCGGCGTCTTCGATCGCCGTTTTAATCATTCGCCAACGGTCTAACCAGACGCAAGTCGGATCGTGATTTTAGCCCTAATAGTTGATTGATCAGCAAGAGAAGATTACGTGTTCAGTGTGTGATCTTCGTGATGTGCACCTGTGCAGAAGTGCTCGAATAGATAGAAAATGTTTGTGTAAACAGCATTGTAGAAAGTAATACCATACGGACTTATGTGTACGCAAGTGTTGTGTATTTCGCCAAACCCAAATGGAAAATATAGTGTTGACGAAAGAAAAATGCAACAAGATGAAACGGACTTGTATGCAAAAGGTGCTTACAAAGGTGATTCACCGGACAGCGATGAGGATAGTGAACAAATTTACGTACCGAATGATCCACATCAGTGGCAGTCAGAGCATGTGATCGCATGGATTTCGTGGGTTTCAAACAAATTCGACATTTTCCCGCCCCTCGAACCTGCACGCTTTCCACAAACAGGCCAAGAGATCGCGCAATTCTCGAAAGCGGACTTTTGGGTGTGCGCTGGTAGCAAAATCGGCGGCAACACGCTGTCCAAACATTTTGCCCATCTCATCCAACGAAGCAATCGATGCGTAGATAGTCACGCGCTTGAAACCGACATAGACCCAGGTAGGAGAAAAATATCCATTTCAGATAAGCAAGTGTGCGATTCTGAATGACCAAATCTATTAACTATTACCACTTTCTTTTAACACCCTGCGCCAACCGGCTGTACCGGGTGTACCTTTCTATCCTTTAATCTTGATAAATGACCCATCCACACATACACCTTTCCATGTTGACCGCTTTTCCGCTTTTCTTCAAACAATATTCTTGCCTTATCTGATTGTGTTGGACTCAAGGGGGAGGTGATAAGTGGCTATTTTTTCCACTTCCATCGAAAACATTCATTATGACGATAACAAAACTGATGAAGAAACGAATTTTACGGTTCTTACGGCGCCTTGCATCTCGAGAATGCTGCGTATCACTCTAATTAAGCCAATCATGACATAAAATAGCGTGAAATTTTCAACAAAAATGAATAAGAGCCGTACGTTTAAAAACTCCTGAAAGCTAAAGAGGTTTTAGTTGCGGTGTACAAACCCTCGAAGCTAGTAATTCATATCTACTTGGTAGCTTGAGTTGCCTATGTTAGATTGATGTCACATTATGGTAATTTAAACAATAAAGTAACCTCTTAAGCCTGCGACGACATTTATATCAATTTATATCGAGACCGAGCAGCAGGAGTCCTACTCCCTCATGAGCGTATCCGTGCTAGGACGAGCGTATTCAGGAAGGAAGTGTTTACTTCATGGTAGACATCAGTTGCTCCTCGTCCTGCAGGTGGGAGTTTTTGTGTTGTCCGATTGCCTGTTCGGTCATGTACCAAAGAGCAAAAGGACACGCAGGAGATATCAAACGGCGACAGTTTTAAATCCCTCTGAATAAATTACCCATAGAACAAACCGCAGGAGTCTAAAGTTATTGAATTTTTATAAATGGAAAGTGTTTTTTTCCTTTTTCGTTTTTCGTTTTTTTCCTCTTTTGGCACTTGAACGCTGCCAGAAATAGAAAATGTCGGAGGACAGGGGAATGAACAGCAACTTCTCTACTGCTTGCTCCTCGTGGAAGATACAATCTAAATTTCTTCCCCAACAACTTAACCTTCTTACTCCCTGCTAATAGTCTCGAGGCAGGGGCGTAGCTTCGTCGAACCGCGGGGGTGAGTGAGCCTGGCGAAATGCTTCCGGATCTTCTCTTTTGTTGACTCAAGGATCAACGTGTGTTTTTCCCGCTCTCGTAGTGGTGGCTTTGATTGGAACACAAACAAACGTAAAGATTACGGGGCCCGTACGGTGGTAAACTTTTTGCACGACTGAAAAAGGACTAGAATATTTGAGCGCACAAGGAATGTGCGACGGAAGCGTCTTGAAGGCGCTACTTCCGACGGCGAAAAGTCAGTGTCGCGTAAACAATTGTCGTGAAAGGAGCTCGTTTCTTCCGAGCCAATCGGCAAACGATGGCCAGTGTTGAACATGTAACCGTGGGTCTGGATTCGTCAGCTATGTGGAGGTTTTCCGGTGGCTTTTCGCCTGTACGAATGTACCCCGGTGCCCACGGACAGTACTACAGCCATCATCATCACCATCATCACCATCATCACAGCCTTCATCAAGCCGGTCACACGCATCAGCGAGCATTGCCACTTCTTTGCGGCGGTAAAGAAAACTGACTCACTTAAGCGTCTGGACACTTTAGGCAGATGTGAATCACGTTGTTTCGCGCCAAAAAAGTGTTTTGCCACCAGGCGATTAAACCGTGCTTTATGCCGTTGCTGCTGGGCATAGAATATTGATGACGTGTTTGCACCAATTCGTGGTTTAGTTTTTTTAATTTAACGACTGATTGTGCTGGCGCCAAAAGATGAACGTGGGTTGTTTGGAATGAAACGATTTTTACCCGAGAAACAGCACAAAAGCTGAGAAATATTCATAGCCAGCGCATTCAACGGGTCAAGATATTTATAATCCCATCAATGGAATGTTGTCGAACTTTTTTTATCATTTGAAGTACTTTATTCGAGTAGCGTTCAAATTAACTTAAGTTTATGTAACGCCTTTTCGGGAACAATTATATTTTATCGATATTATTTCATAACCAAATTAAACACGAGGTGGAAAATTGGAACATGCTGGTTTATAGGATATCAAATTCATTATGTAAATGTATATTTCTTTTTTTATATTGCGTACATTTCAGAGCCGTATCAACTACTTAATGCTGCATCTCACAGATTGGTTTCACAAGGTAGGAATAGTTTATAACTTTTTTTATTTCAAATAAACATAATGTTACCTTCTTAGTGATGATATTCAAAAATATATCAGGCTGTGAAAAAGCAGCTTAGTTGCAAAATTTATCATACTCATATAATCATTACAACAACTGTGCGTGAAACAACATACACGCCCCTTTTGTGAATGCTATCTAAAACCGCCCTTTTCGGAGGCGCGAGAGTTCATTCGCAAGCTCGACTCTACTGATGAATTGAATGAACCTAAAAGACTTAATAAAACGTTATAATCATTTCAGTTGTATAATAGATAGATTAAATAGAATACATGAAAGTAGATATATAGAAGTAGCATAATTCCATGCATGTTTATTTGACGTGTTATTTTGCCTGAAAAATTATAAAATAATCGATAGTTCAATCGACACATTTCCTCTTCATTTACGACGGCCAGGAGGACAAATCCAGTTATGGCAGTTTCTTTTGGAACAACTTGCCGATTCCACAAACACACCATGTATCTCTTGGGAAGGAACAAACGGTAACTATGATAAGGATGCTGACGTTCTTTACACCTTATGCCAACCAGTCGCATATCATTTGAACCTTTTCCAGGTGAATTTAAGCTATCAGACCCGGATGAAGTTGCCCGCCGGTGGGGAGAGCGCAAAGCCAAGCCGAACATGAACTACGACAAGCTTAGCCGAGCCCTCAGGTACGTTAGTGGGGGGAAATGTAGCAGATTCCATCTTGTGGTGCCTCTTTAGCGGCATTCGCTTTTTCGCTTGTTTCGTGCTCGCCCCACACGAATCCAGCCGTATGCCACCCAAAACAGGAAGCGCCCGGCATCCCAGGAATGCGAGATCCCGTGAATCATCGCGCAAAAATGAGCCCGCGAGCTGAAGTGATGTGCAGCGTGGAAAGTAGCGTGGGAATTTCACTGACCCATCGATTAAATAATCTGGCGCACGTGGTCGATCCCTCTAATAATCTGGTGCACGAGTCGCTCTAATCAGTTGGGGTTTGATTTTTCTCCGTTTAAACAGATACTACTACGATAAGAATATTATGACGAAAGTGCAAGGCAAGCGGTACACGTACAAATTTGATTTCCACGGTTTGATGGCGGCCTGCCAGGCACAGGCACAGCTTACGGACACCGGTGGCAGTGCAAGTCTTCTCTCCGGTTGTGGTTCCTACGGCTCCAGTCCAGGATCGTCAACGTCCTCGATGAAATCTCCGGTACCCATGCATTCGGCTAATTCTAGCCCCACGCAGGTTCAATACTCCGTTACAGGCCCAACGACCGTTAGTCATCCTGCAGCTGCTTCGAGCTCTCCAATTTACTCAAATCCATCGATACCGACCAACCATCCTACCTCGGTCAGCATATCTGCAACTGCATCTTCCACGCAATCCAACACAAACCTTCCTTCCATTGCGTCCAGCTCCACTGAATCGGTTTCTTTCTCGGACGCAGTATCCTCGCATTTGCGCTAGCATCGCTAGACTAGGCGAGAACAACTCGCATTATAAATAAAGTCCTTAAAGAAGCTATACGATGGTAATGACAGTAAGTTATCAGCATTTTTCTATCAATGTTCAGTGAGAGACAGCCAAAAGCGTCGAAAAGATAAGAATTAAAAATAAACTCTTGTTTTAAATACTCTTTTACAGAAATACATGATAAATATGTTTATCGTTAGATGTTTCTGTTTTTGAAGCTAGAATATAACCGTCTTAGAATGTTTCTTCCCATGTCGTCTCCAGAGTGATATCATCTCATGTCACTGGGCACCAATGAATTGCACAAAACGAGCGCTATTTATGCAACTATGCAAAAAGCGCATCAACGTGGGTGCGTTGTGACAGCGCTCGATCAGTCCGCCTCGGAATATAAAATGCGTAAATTCATCAACACGTTTCTCGTTTCGGTTACGCGAGAATGCCGCACGCGGCTAATCGGGAATAATGGCGGGATACAGCTCCCCATATTGTACTAAGGTCACTACGGATGTTTATGATCGACTCTTTGTCACCCCTCTGTAGCACCCTCTCGGACGCGGCACCCTTAAACCCCTTGTTACATGTCATCATGCGCCACGCGCCCCGTTCGAACATCAACATGATCCGACGGTAGAGCCGACGACTATGTTCCGCTGTCCCTGTGCGATTGTCGGTATTTCCGAAGGTTTCCTTCCTGGGATTAATCCCGACCGTGTGTCGGTGCCATTATTCGTCAACGGCAGTGGCCCTACTCGACCGGATGAACAGTAAAGCACCCGTAGTGGCTGTGCGGTTCTCCCCTTGCTCTATTAACAAGTTATTACATTGCAACATCTCCAATCTAAGTTCGAAATTTTGGCTCCATAAATCAATTACATCACGCATACGAAATTCCTTACACATGCAAATAGTGTGTGAATCGTAGAATGGCTCTATATTCCTCTGTCTTCTTCTCCCTGGTTAAATCTCCGTCACATCTGAAGGGCTGATTCTTATGGTAACCTTTTGAGAGCTAGATTGCAGCCATGAGTTCACGTCTTGGTCTGATCTGCGGACAGCTAGCAATGTTGCGCTCTAAAGCACACATCAGGAGATCACAATCAATCGTAAGCACAAAACGCAACACAAACGGACCCGAAAGATATGCCAACGAGTGCAACAAATTCTCTCCAAGCGCTGCGCGCTTGCGGCTGTTTTATCAACACTGTAAATTGTGTATTATGTGATTTTAATGCTGAATGGTGGCATAAAAACATCCACCGTCCGAGTCCGGGGATCAGTTGCCCCTTAGTGTTTGGTCGGTCGAGATCGGCTCCTCTAAGGACGACAGTGTGGATAGGCTGGTAAAGGATTGAGCGGTTGCATACTGTGTGGTGTGATAACACTATTAATAGTTTGAGTGATAAGCAACCTTAAGAGTGCACAGTAAAAGTCACTAGACGTTGTTCAACAGCTAGAGGCACGACGTGGCGGTAAAAATGGTGAAGAAAGTGAATAAAAAGGAGTGGATATGTGCATGGTGTTTTGTGATTTTGTCAATTACTGTTGGGCAATCCGTCGGTGAAAGTGGTAAGTTTGATGCAAAAACTAAAATATTATTCTAAAAAGAAGTTTAGACATCACATGATTTACTGAAAACGGGTCTTATCAATATCATATAATTATTCATGCTCGTAGCGGAATATGCTCAAGGCTTGTAATTTTGAACCTAGGCAACAGACAGCTAGTTGAAAAACATTAAAAAAAACTCAATTAGGGTACAAAGAACGGTAAGTCCCGTGGGAGAGCCCTGGCTGACTGCGACAACTGGTCTTGTTATCAACTCAAGAAAAGAGCAGACGATGCTTTAAGTGGATAAAATTGATACCAAAATCATAAGCCATTACGCGCCACAGGGAACAAGAATTTGGTTGGTAGATCAACGCTGTTTCACCGCTATGACAAACGGCAACGTTTGGGTGGTGTTTGAATGGGTTCATGAAACGTGCTGGATAAACTGGACGCTTAATCTGTGCAGTCGTTAGCTCAATCGCATGATGTCGTAAAAGACCAACAAAATTTCAAGGTCATGAAGTAGTTTATTCAACATCTGAATCACATTGAATTGAAATTTATTGCAGAAGGTGCTGCGCCTTGGACACCCACGTGGGCCGACACGCTCAAAAAAGACCTGCTTAAAGGCTACGACCCATCTATTCGACCTTCGCAACACTATAATGTTACTACTGTGGAAGCTAGGTATGTGTTGATCAGTAATTTAAGCAGTGCCTTGAACAATATCTAATAGTTCTTCAATGTGCAGAATTACAATCACTCATGTGGAGATTAACGAAATTAAATCAACGCTGTCCGTGTACGGGTGGATGAAATTCGTAAGTACCTGCTGCTCTCAAAAATGCTATTTTCTAGTGAAATTTTAAAGATACATTAGGTTGAATTTGTCAAAATGTCATCGTTAGTTATTTGGTGAAAAGTAACAGAGCACACAACTGCAGCTGTGTAAGTCCTACAATATTTGAAAACATTTAAGCATGTCGTTACTTTTTTAGAGGCATGGATTAGTGATAAATCACTCGTGAGCATCGTGATGCATGTGCAATGAAATTCATTAGGTACCTTGTAGTTCTTTTCTGATACATTGTGTGTTTTGTAGAATTGGATCGACAACCGCCTGGCCTGGGAACCAATGTTGAATGGTAACATCACCAAATTGTTCCTGAACCATTCCGATTTATGGCATCCAACGAAGGATCAAACAAACACATTCGTAAAAGTTACCAGCGAAGGGATGATTGAATATACAAGTGCCTTACAAAAACAAAGCAAGTGCTTCATGCAGTGGGAGAAATGGCCGTTCGACGTTCAGTTCTGCAGTATGATGTTTTCTCCCTGGAAACCGTTAGATGCCATGGAAACTCATGTGGCACTAGTGAAGGCATGAAACAGACTAATTAGAAGTTAGTGCAAACATAGCTATAGTATTTTTATTTTGCTTTCTGCTTCAGAATGATATTCCCCAAGGTACAACGTGGAGCCTGTTGAACATTTCACTGGAAACACATGTTATCTTTGATTTCCACGAGGGTGTAGAACACAGAGCAACGCAGTTCCATGTTGTGATGAAACGCAACAGCAACATATACAGAAGCACCATCATCGCTCCAGCATGTGTACTTATTATGATGAATCTGCTAAGTTTTTGGCTTCCTGAAAATTGTGCAGAAAAATTAGTTTTGAACGGAATCAATGTGCTCGTAACGTGCATGTTTCTGATACACTTTAACGAATATATATCTTACTATACGAACAGCACTCCATCAATCGGTAAGTGCTATTTAAATTAAAAATTTCGCTGCTTGTAGGATATTTGCTAGTAGGTTATTCTAATGAATTATGTTTCCTCAACACAACCAGTATTGTTTTATAGTCAAAGTTTGTACCTTTCGGGATTTTGTTTGCTGATGACTATCATCCTTCAGTCTGTTGTTAAATCCATGTCGAAAGTGCCTCTTTATCCTTTCATGAAGAAACTCATCATGCTGGATGTGGTCGTTTACATGATTTGTATGAAAAAGCCCTCCGATGTAAGTACGCTGTATCAATCATATATACGTTATAAAATTCGCCGTGCTACAAATTGATATTATAATCAAATTGGTTTGGTCGATTGCTATAACTTCTATTTTAGGAAAACTTAGATGATATATGCGAAGTGTTGGAGGAACCGAGGAACAACACAGATGAAGATCAGTCCACTGTACACGGTGTTGCAGGGTACCAAAAAGACTGGATGATTTTCACTACACTATTAGAGCGCATCGTCTTTATAATATACGTTATAATATTTTCTCTCATGCTGTATTTTCATTTTTGATTCTTTTGAAAAAAAAGGATGATTAGACAATAAAAAAGTTCTGTCAGTTGAAAATTTTACATTCTTCGTCAACCGCGGCAAGCTGTTTAGTTTGTGCACGAGTATCTAGGTTATGTTTGCTGAAATAAAGTTGGTTTGATGTCTATTTCTTTAGTCCTGGAACGATCCCAAACTGACATGGAACCCGGCTAACTATGGAAATCTAAACGTTGTTCGTTGGGATCCTACTGTTGTCTGGAGGCCAGATGTGGTTTTGTACAACAATGCCGATGGATCAGATCAACATCATTACGGAGACACAAACGTGCTAGTATATAATCAAGGCAAAGTGCTATGGGTCCCTCCAACTGAGTATCACGCATTCTGTGAACTGAACATGCGGCTGTGGCCTTTTGATTACCAAAAGTGCATAGTAAAAATAGGATCATGGACCTTCGATGGATACATGCTAAATCTTACACTTGGCAGCGAACCAGAGGTAATCATCGACATGCCTTAATGTTTGAAAATGTCTATAATTATGCTTTACACTTTAGATTGAAACACTTGTGAGTAATTCCGAGTGGAAAATCGTTAAGATAAGCGCCGAAAGGAACGTCAGATATTATCCTTGCTGCACGGAACCTTACACTGATGTAACATACAATGTGACTCTTCAGCGGCAATCCGACACCCATCGTGCCATCGTCATCGTTCCAGCGTTAGTTATTATTATTCTTGCGCTTTCCGTATTCTGGCTTCCATTGGAGTCGGGTGAAAGAATCATTACAAATGGAATTGTTGCAATAATGATCACAATCTATTTGGTTTATTTTGCTCAACAATTACCGGCCATTTCTGGCCACACGCCTTTGATAGTAATATTTTTCAGCAATACGTTGCTACTAACCGCGTTCAGTACCGTAATTTGTGTGATTGTTCTCAACGTCTCAAAATGCAAACATCAACGACCCTTACCGGCCATCCTGAAGCGCGCGGCTGCCTGTGTCGGTCCCTTTGTGGGTGTAGGAAAGAAGCATTTTAGTCTCAGCGAAAAAGGGAACGATACTATCGAGTACAACCATGTTCACGAATGGTTTAAGTTTGGATTAGCCCTAAATCGTGCATCGTTTATAGTATACTGCGTTATTTTTATCATTTGTGCTTTCTATAGCTTTTGATGGTGATTGAAATGAGCATTGAAAATATGGTTTAGAAGGAATAAAGATTTAAAAAAACCTTCCGATTTAGATAAGGAATATATTCGATCAAAATAAACAAGAGAAGCATTTTTAAATTTGCCTAGTCTTTTATTGCATTCCAATCCGCTCAGCGATTGAGCTAAACCGAGCAATTTTTCGCAAAAGCAACAGAAGTGTATATTAGCTAAAGGAGTATACTAGCAATATCTGTTTTGAATTGCAAAAATGTTTGAATTTTTAAGAAACATTTCAAATAATTTGAATTCTAAAACGTATCGTTTTAAATAACACGCTGAAGTGCAGCGATGGTTTCTTAACAACTAACACGAATCGTTTTTATTTCAAATGCTTAAACATATTATTGAACCATCTAAGCGATGTGTTTTAATCGTACCCTGCTAATTCATTAATGCTGTTCGAAAATCATTTACAACCAGAACTTTATATAGTTTGGCCGTTACTCAGCACAATTCCTGATAATTTTGTATTGCTATCACACGTGACCGAGAATACACCGAGAGAAAAGTCTTGAAAGAATAGATTAAATGATCGCAGTACCAGATCTCAAAAAAGCTAGATATGATATATTATTTCATTATGCATCTGTAAAAATATTCTCTAATTATTGATACTTAAAGAGATATCTTCGTATAATCTAACTAATCTCCAACTAATTGAACTCTAACTCTAACTCAAATTGAAGTTAACATTTTTTGATTACCATAATTAAATTAAAATATTACAGTCAAAGAGAAGGAAGATAATAACCTTCTATAAATAAATCGCCTTTTATAATAGTGACGAAGAATGGAAAATTTTAATTATTTAGTTTTGTACAATTACTCAAAAAAGCTGTAAAAGAATTTTAAAAATATTAGTATATAATATAACAAAAGTAATAAAATCACAAATAAGTAGTTGAAAAGAACAGACGCATATTTAAACAAGGCCTAACTTTACAAAGTTGTGAATTCTAATGAAAGTAACGATTTTAAAGAGTTGTCGGTTGTGGATCTAAAAAATGACATTTATATTGTCAAAGAGTATTTAAGTGCAATATTGCAGCAATTGGATTTGCTGCTGGTAAAGATTGAAACAATTTATTTGTTATGAAAATGGATTTAAATTCTGTATTTATGTGAAAAGTGTTCTATTTGTAAACAGTTTAGCAAAGGTTGTTCCGGAAGCGAAGTACCGTGTTTTCCGTCATACTGTGCCTAATTGTCATAAAACAAGACGGAAAATAAGAAGACAGCATTTTCTAATTTTGTGAAATAAACAGATGGTATAATTTTCACATCTGCTTTGGATTTTCTAATATGCTACAAAAAAACGCCCGTCCAGGGTACAGGAAAATCATCAAAACATCCGCAAAAACTTTGATTATTATCGAAGCGATACTGTTTGGTGTTTCATATGCGGGCTGGTATCGATTGAATACTAATAGAGGTGAGCGGAGTTCAAATCGTATAGCTTATATGTAGCACCTGTTCATTGGTATATTATCTAATCTACTTTTGAACAGAATTTCGTTATTACGTTAAGGATAACTATCCTAGTGTGTTGGAAGCGTACTATCAGCTGGGTGAAACATTTGGAGGAGACAAAACGATTCGCCAGTACGACGAAACCATTTGGCAACAGGAGCAGCAGGCGAAGAAGTAAACAAGAAATCCTGAGAAATGTACGTTTGGGTAAAATCCGTAGTATACTTGGCTTTCTTCAGTGGTCTGGGATATGGGCTTTTGGAGTTAACCAAACCTAGCGACGAGAAGCTTAATCAGTTTCGAAATCCTAATATAGTTGATACTGAGGAGAAAAGTAAAAAAGCTCTGTTTATGAAGAAACTTCAGCAAGCCAGTTACGAAGAACCTATATACTTGAAGAAAAAGGGTGATCAATAAGGCACGAAGTGCATACAAGTATCATTATGGAGGATTTGATAGAAAGCGCAACGATGAATGGAAAGGAAAAAATAACTGAATTACTCAACCGGCGACACAAAGAGCGTGAAATGCACATTCAAGCAGCAAAGTTGGAGAGGCTGAAGGAAGCTGACTCAACAGAAGCATTACAATACTTTGAGATATCCTTTGAAGAAAAAGCAAAAATAATCCGGAACACACTTGAAACCGTATCCAGCAGTAATGAAAAAGCACAAGTATTTGCTGATTGTCAAAACGAAATCTATGAACTGCAAAGATATCTCTCTAGTTCTACTTTTTTTCTAAACGAGTATCGCATCAAAGTTTGCCAGAATACGATAAATGAGTTAAGTAAACTGTTGGATACATTGCGAAACGAACTGTTGCCCAAGAAAAAGTTCGGTTTTAAGAGCAAAAAAATTGTCAAAATAATCAACGAAAAAGACGCCAAAAGCAGTACCGCGACGCAAGACAAACAAGAGACGAATTCCTCGGAGGATAATCACATCCGGTGGACCTTTACGGATAGAGTCAATCAGCTCCTTGAGCTACCTTTAACTGCAGTGAACGACCAAACAATAACGGCCTCAAAGTTAAGGAATTGTCTCTTACGTATCGAAGGTCATCCGGGATCGTTGCAGTTTGCAAAGCTAGACAATTGTGTCGTGGTATGCGGTCCTACGGCGCGATCAATATTCCTCGATGATTGTACAAGATGCAAATTCGTTGTCGCATGTCAGCAGTTACGCTGCCACCGTTCTCGAGAATGTGATATGTATCTGACCGTCACATCGAGGGCGATCATAGAGGATTGCAACGGAATACGAGTGGCACGGTATAACTATCGTTATCAGAACATCGAGGAGGACTTCAATCTGTCGGGATTGGACTTGACGTGCAACAACTGGAACACATTGGATGATTTCAATTGGCTTTCTGCAGACGAGCCCTCGCCGAACTGGTCGCTGCTCACTACGGAAGAAACTATTGAAGATTGGAAGGCTTATTTAGACAGTTTTCATCAAGTTCACGAACTAACTAAAAATGATTATTAAATAAAAACGCCTTAATCGTGTTTGAGAATAAGTGTTACTGATTCATTATTCAGGAATTGATGTTGTATCCTTTTCTAGCTGAAGCTTCTACTTTTTTGCACCATCCCTTAATCATTCACCACAAAACAACAGCATTAGACCTTATATCCAACCAGGTGGCGCTTGCCGATGCACTCGCCAGCATAGAACCAGAAGCACACCTCCATAGTAATCAAGGTGTTGAGCCAGGCTTCACGGACCGTCATATTCTTCCACGCTCCCGTGCGGGCCCCCGATACGATGCGAGCGATGCCGTCACGAATGGCAGGAATATCCCCGGGGCTAGGTGGAGTAAGTTCTACTTTCGCATACTTCATGAATACGTTAAACTTTGGACGCGCCTGGGTCATCAGCGCTATAAATCAAGCAAAAATATAAGGAACCGGTGTTGATCATGGGAAAATTATGTAACCTTCATTGCCGTTGTGGGTTTGAAGCCCAATCTATGGAAGCTAAGTAAACTGTATCATAATATGGCGCTACTTACTCGAGACAAGCGACGATCCCTTGTTTGCCAAAGAAGCCATGTTTTGTATTCTGCGAAATACAAGAAGCAAAGAGTTTTAACTTCTCTGCAATTGGAAAACAAACGAAAGAAAAATGCGAACCTGAAAATACGTGCTGCAAGTTGTAATAAAATTTGACGACAGATAAAATGTTTATGACACTAATGACAGCACGTGTTCGAGCAAGTTTTGTCAACAATTCGAAGAGAAGCATCTTTTTCCTATCGTAACAACAATTGTGGCGGGATCTATGTTGATTATTTCTAAAATATATTTTAATTGAATCATAAACCATTGTAATCAAATATTACTCGATAAAATCATCTACGAAACAAACCAAAATGCCTCGTGCTTCTCAATCACAAAGTCTGTTCGCGGAGTCATCTGATTCATTGGAATCACCAGTTGAAACCCACCTAATAGTTAACATGGTGAAAACGATACTTAATTTATCGATAAACAAGGCGGTAATAAAGAGAACGGATATTATTAACATCGCTCTTAAAGGAGATATTCGTCTGTACAATCGAATAATACCTGAAGTCATCGATATTTTACGCGAGGTACATTTTTCGCTCCCTTGGGTTACAATCTCATTAACAAATTGTTTTTTTTTGCAGATCTACGGATATGAATTGATAGAAATTGAAAGTAAGAGTCAAAAAACCATGATTCTTTGTTCTACCTTAGAACCAGGTTCACTGCTAGAGTTAAACGAAAGCAATCAACGAAAGTTCACGTTCCTGTTCCTTGTATTGGGTTACATATATATGAAAAATGGAATTGTTCCCGAAAATTTGCTCTGGGAATTTCTCCACACGATCGGTATTGAAGAACAGCAGGAACATTCATACTTCGGAGAACCAAAAAAGATATTTGAAAGCTTCATAAAACAAGCTTATGTTATGCGTTTCAAACAATCGATGGAAGGAATGAGTGATGAAGTTGTTTTCGTAAGCTGGGGAGTCCGATCCAAGCACGAGGTATCCAAAAAGGAAATGCTAGAGTCAATATGCAAAATTATGAAGCGAAAGCCGTCGGATTTCAAAACACAGTACATTGAAACACAAGGTTTACCAAACACGTCGGTGGGTGATTTAATGGAAATAGAATAAAGAATAATTTTGGTAAACTAAAGCCTAAATATGGTGACTGAAGAAAATAATTCGCAATTTGAAAAGGATTCGCAATTTTTGTTTCTCATTCTCAAACGGAACGACTTGCAGTATTCTTGAATTAAAATCTTAAGTTCTAAAATTTTACTCTGTGTCTACCACCGCTTCACTGTTCGTGCCATGAGATATATTAGAAAACTCCATCTATTTCTTATCGTTGTGTCTATCGCAATGGTTCTGTTAAAAACGATTTATACAATCCTTTTTTATGTTTGCTGACATGCGATAAGATCAGCTGATCCACAGCTAAGGGACCAATAAATATAGCTCGATATTTGGAGTTTGTATTTATTCGAGAACCTTATAAGGTCAGTTAAACGTCAACAGGATTGTTTACTATTTTTGCATACTTAATTCGCTTCGTATTCATAGTGAAAACTTGACCATTAAACGGAAAAGGATTACACAATGAATAATAACGTTAATGGAGCAGTAGATGGACGTACTATAGTAGAATATTCGTCGTTAGGTGAGTGGCCAAAGACGCATAAGGATCAACATATATGGTTTCAATGGGGTCTTTTCAGATGAGTCGGTGAAAGAGTTGCTAGAAGCAGCAATTAAAGTTCGCGACAACGCCTACTGCCCATATAGTAATTTTCCTGTGGGAGCAGCTTTGAGAACGACATCGGGCGAAATAGTAACTGGATGCAATGTGGAAAATGGGGCTTTCGGTCCGACGGTGTGCGCGGAGAGAACAGCCGTTTGCAAAGCTATTAGCGAGGGGCATCGTGAGGTAAGAGCATCAGTAATATTATCGGTTAAATCATCGAACACCTTTTCCTAATTTGGTGTTTTTTTAGTTCACAGCCGTAGCGGTTGCGGCCTATCAGGAAGCTGAATTTACAGCTCCCTGTGGAACTTGTCGCCAGACTTTGTCGGAATTTAGTACAAAAGATATCCCCATTTATCTAGTGAAGCCTTCTCCTGTGAGGGTTTTGGTAACGTCTCTATTTAAACTACTACCCCTCGCCTTTTCTCGTACATTTTTGAACAAGTAGTACCACATGGTAAATCTATACAAAATTCGGGATACACACAATGCACCCAACATGCACAAGCAAAATGCAGATGAGAATATTATCGTTTAACGTAGTTATCAACTAACCAGCGCAGATATACCTTATCTTATCGGATCACCTTCTATCTTGTTTTGTTATGAAGTATAATTTAAAATGATTTATTGTGACAATAAAAGCTTTGTAAAGATAAGCTTCACAAAGGCTGACGTAGATGGTTTTATTTGTCTACTCCATCAACGGTTTATCCCGTCCATCTCGCTCTTTCAAGAATTTCAACTGGTCTAAGTACTCCGTGTAGATGCGTTGCCATTTTGTCTGGGTTTTAAGGTGGTTTAATACATCCTCCATGAATATGTGTTTCGAAATTCCTAGCACAGACGGATCATTATCTTCTCCCATTCTCGTGTCTAAATTGTGTGAAGCTCCGAACAGATCATCCAAAACTTGTCGAATCTTTTCCTCACTCCCGTTAAGTGCTAATTGGAAGCCCAGCATTGAGTACCAGTACTTCAATTCAGGCGGAGATGCAATCATTTCACAAATCTTAATTTGGTTTTCGATAAACGCTATCGCTGCTGAAGTTTGCCACGATGACGAGTGTCTGGAACGGAAAAGTTAACATAAGTCATTATTGGCAATTTGTCAATTTCCTAAATAAATACGCACAACTCGGAGAAACTGTTGGTTTTAGGCCCGGACAAGCTTCCGTAGGATTGTATTGTCGACAATGGGTACATTTTAATGTTGCGCACTGGGGCATTGGCTTTATTTCCGATCAATCCATGACGTATTATGGGATCGGAGGAGTTAATCAACAGCCAGCTGTCTAGCTTTCGACAGTAACAGTAAGAAGACCCATTCGAAAGAACTATGAAGGGCATTCCTTGATCGGACACGTGTAGAATAGTGACGAAACCTAAAAGCACAGAAAATGGTTAGCACTCATGACGTCTTATCACATTTTTAATTGCCTTTCCAACGTACTCCCGGTCATAATTTCTGAACAGTTTGTTGAAAGAAACACGGCCTTTTCCGAAACATTCCAAATGCGTAGAATCCCACTTTCAGTTATTACAGCAGCCAGTTTTGAGTTTGAACTCTGCAAGAAGATCATCGCATCGAGTTTGTCATGAACAATTTATGATAGAAAATGTAATAAAAATTAACAAATATTCTTACAAATGCGCTCTGTACGGCCGGACTCGTCAGGCAAAGTACCGGAAAGACGGGTGTTCCTGTTTTTATATCCAAAAAGCGTATGGTGTGGTCTTGACTGCAGATGATTGCATATTTCGCACAAATGGCGAAGCAAACTACTGGAGAACCGATGACAGTCTCCCAGATCTTTCTCTCTACACGCTGCGCATTCACGCACATTGCTGCCACGCGACAAAGCGTACCGTACGATGTCTTGACGCTGTTATTTTGTATCTGAACCCTTACTTCTCCAAATGCTTTGAAAGAGTTGCCTTGTAACACGGCAGCTTTACCAGTTGAATATGATGGCAGTCGTGTCCGGTCAACTAGCTTTTGATTGAGAGTAGGGTGAGAAATTATCGATCCATTGGTACTCTCTGTCGATTGTACCAAAGGCTCAGCTTTCTGTGGAGGTTCTGTGACAATTTTTTTGAGCCGATTATCTAATTTCGAAGGAGTTTCCGTGGGTTCCTGCAGAGTGCTCATCGACGGAGGTATGTTTGACTCATCATTGGAAATTGGTTTCATCTCCATGTTGGACAAAGTCCCGCTCGATTTGCTACCGAACTCCAGAGAAGACGGCATGTTGGCAGAAAGCAAATTATTTCCATTATCATCGTTCAGTGGGATGAACATAGGAGTAATTCTTCGTTTGCCGTCCGCCGTTTTCGTTTCGATTTGTTTTAAAATAGGGATGGGAGCTGAGAGACTAGACGAAGACTGGATAACCCCGGCTATGGGCGGTTGGCTAGGCAATTTAGCTAGCATGCCGTTATTTTGCTGTTGGGGAATTAATGAAGGTGGTACAGGATTGCTTTTTGAAACGTTCAGAAAATCCGAATTTTCTACTATCATTTCCTTCTCGGCCTGTACTGTAAGGTCGAAGTTGGCATTTTTTCCATACATACGTTGGTAGAGAATGTTTTTATCTTCTTCGGAAAGTGGGGTGCCCAGCTCTTGAGAAGTAAACTGCAAACAAGCAATATGACCATCGCCACTGCATGTTAGCAGGGTGTAACCATCGCAGCTCCAGGATAGATCGAGTATAGAATCCTGAAATAAATCATGTATAACCACTAGCGGTCGCTGCAAGGCCGTCAACCAGATGGAGAGACTTCTATCACGTGCTCCTACGGCAAGGCAACAGTATTGTTGTAATTTGTTTGTTTTTGGCGCTGACCTCTTCAAGATTGCATTATGGAATCGCACACATGTGACCGCTTTTCGGTGTCCAACAAAGTCCTTGTCACACTTCCAGCCATCGCGTTCAATTATTTGAGCCGTCGGGCCTCCACCGTTCATGGCATGAGCAGATACTAGGTACTGACCGTCCGGTGACCAAGACAAGCGTAGAATGTGTGTCGTTCCACCGCACTCTTCGAAGGGTTCCGTTATTGTTTTGAAACAACTCCAATCGGTAGTTTTCCAAACTTTTAACGATCGGTCGTCGCTCTGGGATGCGATAAACTTTCCCACAGGATCCCAAGTTACGCCTTTTACTAATCCGGTGTGACCTTTAAGGACATGAACGATTTTAGGGAAATGCTGTGCATCCCAAATAATTATGGTGTTATCGACACTGCAGCTAGCAATCCATCGATCTTGCGGCGACCATGCCAAATCCAGCACATCTCCTGCATGGCCTCTAAGTGTGGAAATACATCGCCAATGTTCCACCGATTTGCTTCCTCCGCCAAAAGCACCAATGCCTCCGCCGCCGCTAATAGTTTTTTTCCATATCATGACCAATTTATCATCGCCACCGGAAGCTAACATAAGACCGTTTCCTGACCACCGGACACAGTTGACACATGCAAGATGATTGTCCATCTGGCAAAGAACTCGTGGCACGCTTTTGTTGGCTTCAGCTTCTTCGCTCAAGACTGGGGCCATGTTCCAAATGACCACACGCCCAGAGTCACATCCTTGTCCACCGGTTGCAAATCTTTCGCCACTTGGATGAATGTCGATAGAGAAAATGGATTTCTCTGAAGAAATAACAGATGTTACAAACGAAAGCCTTAACGGAGAGCCGATTTATTCATACATACCATCGTGATGTACCCAGCTTGGTTGAAAAATCTTCATAGTTCACTATTTAGATGCTTTAACTATATCAAAAATTGTACATTATAGGTTACGTTTTTCACAATCACTTTACAAATAGTTCACTTTTGTGATATTATACTTAAAGCTTCTGTGCTAAATAATGTAATTAATCTGTAACAAGTATAAATTTGCAGTGTTATAAATCTAGCGCATAGCTGTTGTGTATTTAGAATTTTGCGGCAACTTACTTCTTCTTCGCGCTCGTTTATTTCAACGATGGGGATCACGTCATGATTATGTTTATGTGACTTGGGTGATTACTTCATGTGTTATAAACCATTGCATAATGTCGATTGCTATGCAAAAAAACATGTGTTGAAATAAATGTGTTATTCAATTAATCACATGTTGATTGGATTTTATTTTATTGGCTTTATTTTATAATAGAAAGTAATTCAAACTAGTACAGAAAGTTCAAGCTTTGCTGACACTGTCACGTCAGGCGAATGTCAACACACTGTTAACGTTATCAAAACATTTTGCAACTTTCCAAATTGTTCGATTAAATTATAGTCATACGCGTATAGCAGCAAGTACAATTCGTGGCTGTATGTGATACACTACAATTCTGTTCGTGCTCGGAAACGCAATCTGGAGAGGGACCATGATGGTGATTACCTTTGGCGCATAAGTTTGAAACAAGATGCACTCGTATCAGAGGAAAGATGATGTGGTGTCCTGAATGAAGAGAAATCGCCTTAGTGTAGTATCTAGCAGTTCATGATTTGGGGGTGGCTTTTCTTGGATGGATAAACTAAAAAAAAGATTGTAAGCGCAAGAAGCGACCAAGCGGAATTAAGCTAGTAAATGAGGGTTAAATGAGATCCTCAGTAAGTTATATGTTATCGCAAGGGCCTGGAGATCCGATTATGGCGCACCCAGATTATGAGCAGCATCATTATCACCATGGATGTTTGTTAATACTGGTGCGAGGAATCGGATCCTCGAAACCACGGTCTTTGCAGCGCGTTTTCGAACGCGTACAGCGGGTCAACAATGTAAAAATTCCTGGTAAATATTATATACATGAGGTGCCATACTTAAACAATTAATTATTAACATCTTTTAGCTGATTCGACGGGCACTACCAGAGATATCTGGGTACGGTACATACGTGATCATCCAGTGGAAAACAATGATTGGGGAGATTTTCAAACCCATCGTCGGCTGCTGGGGTTGATTACGGTAGGGAAATTCGATGCTCAAAGTGAGCTGAATGAGTTATGTCGCGTGCACGAGTCGCTGAAGGTAAAGTACACGCATACCCTGTTTGATTCTCGATGTTTGCTGTTTGGACCGAGCACGGACGAGCTACAGAAGCATAATGGAAGCACAGAGGGTCCAGATGAAAAAGCTGGAGCGTCTATCGAAAAATGCTTTCAAACGCCAAGCAATTTCAAAAGTCGAGCCTTTTTTTATCCCGAAAATGATCAGTGCAGCAATTTGGAAACAAAGATTTCGGAGTTTATTACTTCCATCTACTACATACTGGAATTGAAGCGCATGGAGAAGACCCGTGAAAAGCTGGAGAAGGCACCGTTGCTTTTGGCTCCGTTCGAAAAGAAAGATTTCGTTGGATTAGACCTGGAGAGTAGAAACAACAAGAAACGTTGCATCGGACGCATGACAAAGCATCTCGGGGATCTGACACTGCAGGCGGGCTTGGTTGCCGAATCTCTAAATTTTTTTCATGCCGCCAGCGAAACTTTACGTGCCATAAGTGACTCGCTATGGTTGGGGGCTGCCAATGAAGGGCTTTGTGCGGCCTCGGCTATATTACTGTACCCGAACTTTCGCTATACTATGTCTATACAAAGAAACTCTAGTCTGCAAGAGAATTCTTCCTCCCCTCAAAAGTTCAATCTTGCTCGCAACCAGTTATACACCGGGAGCTACAATGGCGATGGCTCCACGATGAAGCACAAAAAATCAGATATGGTGATCAATCTCAGCTCATCCGACACGGCAACGATATTGAATGCCGATAAAACTTCGGCGTCGTCGAACTCGTCAGCATCGTCTATTAGCTCGAGCTTGTCTTCCGCTTCCGCAGGTAGTGGAACTGCTAGTGGGAGCTCCTCTTCCGATTCAGGATCCTTATTGAACAAGGCGAGTGGTTCCGCACCAAAATTTCCCAGCAATATTCTACAGCCGGAGGAAATTACGGTGCGCTACCGCGATGCCATCATCAACTACAGCAAGTATCGAAACGCAGGTATCATCGAAACTGAAGCGGCACTCAAGGCAGCCCGAATATGCATTGAGCAAGGGAAAAATTTGGACGTGGCCATGTTTCTACAAAACGTGTTGTATATCAATCTCAACATGACTGAACAGCAACGAGTTCGCCGGTTTGAGGTACTGACGGATTTGTACCAAAAGATCGGCTATAATCGTAAGGCGGCATTTTGTCAGCGATTGGCAGCTTGGCGGCACGTTGCTCAGAGCAACAGCAACCCGGACTGGGGACAGAGCTATCGGTTAATGTTGGAAAGTTTTTCTGGCCATAAGTTGTCACTGGAACCGAATGAAGTGATTGAAAATAGCATGGGATGGCCGGTGTTACAGATCGATTTGTTACAGCAGCTTGTTGGCACCGCTCGGCGCTTAGGACAATCGGCATTAGCTACTCGACACATGACTTTTCTGCTGCAAACTATGTGGAAAAATTTATCTACTCAGGAACAGAAAGAAATGGCACTTCAGCTGCAAAATTTGAGCGCGCAATGTGAAGGAGCTCCTGTCCCGCTGGTACTGGAAAACGGTATTGTAATTCCGCCCGCCAACTTGACCGACTTGCCTCGCTGTACCCAGTTGTTGGTGAAGGATCTGGCGCCTCATCTGAAACCGGTAAAGATAGTCGTAAATAAGGTCGACAGCGGACCTTTTCTGTTTACGCCGATTCACTTCAGTTCACTGGATCGTCGGGGAGTGGAGAAAGATGATAGCAAAATTACGTTCAACTGGGTTCAGCATGACGTGTGCGAGGTTAACTTGACTCTCGTGAATCCGCTACCTTTCGAGATGCAGGTGACAGACATGCGGCTACTAACGACAGGAGTGGTATTTGAAGCATTTCCGCAAACTGTTAGCTTACAGCCTAACGCTCCAACGAACGTATCGCTGCACGGAACTTCAATCGAGTGTGGTGAACTTGAAATTCAAGGCTTTAGCACTCACACCTTGGGAGTGAAGTCCAACTGCCGGTTGAAATATATGCAGCATCGAAAGGAACGCCACCTGCCGCCATGCTACAAAGTTAAAATCATTCCGGCATTGCCAAAGCTGGAGACAAAGACAAGCTTACCGCAAACCGCCACATTTAGTGGTATGCCCAATGCAGACTTTGTCACCACATCGGCTAGCATAACGCTGTACAATGGTGAAAGTGGCGAATGTACAATAACGCTAGCAAATACGAGCAATATTGCGATCGAATACGTCGATGCCACGTTCCACTCCACGCTGGAGACCTCCCTGCAAAATCGTATTTTTCAGTTGGAAACAGATGAGCTGCAACGGAAGCTTCCAATTCAACCGGGCCAGAGCATTGATTTCAAACTCGTCATTTTTGGCGAGGCTGATTTTCTAGGAGCTGTCACGGCCGGACCTGGTCAGGTTGGTGGCTACGCGAATTCTATCAATCCAGATGGAATGAACAGTGCTGGACCGCAAAGCCTCACCGTGTCGCATGGCGGTGGTGCACCTCTTGCAATGCAGACTGGATTGCTTTCCGGTGGCAGTGGTAATCCCAGTATTCCGAGTCGGATAAGTTCACCAACCAACACTCACAGGCGGAATGAACTACTAACTTCTAGTTTTCGTTCGTCGCATTCTGGACATTCGTCGCTGGCCACGCTGAGTGTAGGTATTTCGACAGGACACGTTCCACGCCAGTTGGACGCACAATTGCGGTTCAAATATTCCGGTGGAGAAGGGCTGCAAGAAGGTTTCTGTCGCCAGAGTGCAATTTCGTTCAATGTCGAGCTGCTACCGAGTGCGCAAATTACAAACTGGGACGTTTTGTCTGCAGAGTTGTAAGTAGATAATTTTTTTTCATTTATGAACATGTTTTGTTTAAACATTAGCATAAACATTAATGTAATGTATAAACAATTGTTTATAGACCATCGCAATTCTACCTTGTGCTGGACGTGGTGAATTTAACAGCTCAAGAAATGTCACTAAACTATACCTCTAATAAAACAATACTCATCGAGGCTAAGGAAAGTTGCCGTGTGCCCGTTCCGGTACAACGATGTCCTCTAGAACGAATATTTGCAGCAGTTTCCGAGCACCAGCAGCAGCATCACCATCATGCCCATCACCACCATCACTATCAGCATCCGCATCATTCGATTGGCAGTAGCACGGCTGATCATCACATGCCCAGCATCATGAGTGGGGTTGGAGGTACCAGTACTAGTGATAGTTCAGATCTGACCGAGCGCGTTTGCTCTGAGCATATTTCGGAACATGTTAATCTTAAATGGTCACTCCCCGCTATTGATTGCAACGGTTTGGCATCTTTGCGTGGTATCACTCTGTCTCCAGCAATGCTCGACCTGGTTACAGTTCCTCCGCTAGAATGGGGTAAGTTCGTTCGTACAATGAACCTAAAATTTAAAATACCATCCAATTGAATAAGCAACATTCGAATTTATTTCTAACAGAGATCAAAGTTGACGAGCAGATGGTGGCACCGCAATCAGAAGTAACGTGCGTTACTGGGCAATTTCTAAGTTTCAGTATTAGCATCTGCAATCTGTCGGCGTCGGTGTTGCATCAGGTACAACTGTCCGTGCAATTCTATCAGGATTATCAAAATGGCGCTCAAAATTATCGCCTGGAAACGCGGGTCACCATGTCGGGTCCTAATCAGTGAGTGCTTCACCGAAAGTGAATACGTTAAATTCAAAAGTTTGATGTTAAATATTCGTTACTATCATGTTTCTTCGTTTCCAGCATACTTATTCCATCACTGAACAAAGACGAGAAGGCCTTCCACAAATGCTCGGTTCTTTTCTTCACTCCGGGTCGGTTTAAAGCTGATGTTCAATGTCGTTCACTCAGTTCGACACTTCAACCGACCGCCCAACGAACGGATGAGACGGGTGGAGTAACCTTGATGAGTGGATCAGGTCCGGAAAGTGCATCACATGTTTGGCGGTTTATACCTCCGATTGAAATTACCGTCCTAGATCAACAGTAGTGTTCGTTGTGTGTGATTCATGGAGCAAAATCAAGAGAACAATAATGGAAAACACAGGATATGTTCGCGCGAACAACGAATGTGTATGATTTTGGAAATTACATTTCCGGAGAAGCATTCGAGCTATAGTTGTAATACAGGCTTACAAAAAATTACATTCTGTACCTTGGGCAGTAGAGCTTTGAACGAAGTTACTTCAGGGTGAAATGCAGAAGCTATATATGCGTTTATTTCTCTTTGTATCAGTAATGTTGAAAGACACCGCTAAAATGCTGTTACTCATTAAGTGGGTTTGCACAGAAATGTGCATCGTTCATATTCGCGCAGAATATAATTTAACTGGAAGCAATATTAAAGGAAGATTATCTCGAAAATACATCATCGCTTCACATTGTGCAATGATGACTAGCACGCTGTCGTACAGAAGGAGTAAAACTCAAGTAAATTCGTCATCTTGTAAAGTGTGACGATATTTGCTTAGTTCTCGGTTGGTCAAAACGATTAACGAATTACGAGAACCAGGGAAAATCATAGCGTATATACGAGGTGTTATAAGAATTATTCGAAAATAATATGAAGCGAACGGTGAGGGAAAATACATTGACAGTGACAAATGAAGTACGCATGTTGCAAGTGCGATATAAATATACTTGTTGAACGGAAAAGAGTGTTCTATTACACAATTAGTTGATTTTCTTGATTTGTTTTCTGTAAGGAAAATGTAAAGAATATTTATGAAAGATTAAATAAATGCTGAAAATTGACTGCCAATTGGCTGTTTTCTTTAGATTATTTGTCCAGCGAAACTAACTAAAACTTGTTCATTTAGATGTTTATTTAGGGTTTATTTCCAGTTAATACATCTATCGTAATGCCTTACTTGCGGAAGTTGTTCTATGTATGTTGCATTTTAAGGAAAACGATCTCTTATTCCTAATACGACGAGTGAAGTAAAGCTGTTGAATAAGCTTTAATAGAAGAAACAAAAACATAACACTTGGAATAATAATACATCGAAGAAAAGTTATTAGTTGGGCAAATAAATCGGTACAAATCTAACAACAATTTTTTAAACACCCTTCAGGTTGTGCCCTATCAGAACTGATGTTATGCTGGGAGGGTGTTTTAATATAATTGCCAGAGAATACTTTATTTACACACGTGTTGAATACGTACACAACAGCATGGCGCAAGCGTTGTTGTCGGCTGTTGGATTATATCTACTTTTATATCGCTCTTGTTTTCGCAATATCGCCTAATCAAATTTGTCCAAGAATGGAATGCGTTTTTCTCGTGTCTACAACGGTGTATAATCGCGTATGTTTATATGTATTGCCATGCTTGTAGATCTATTTGAACAATTAGGCTTTTCCGCTGATTGGAGCACTGCCCTGCGGAGCTTTCTCATTCTCCTTTTCCAACTGCTTGCCGAGATATTCCCTGTTAAAATAACGTTACAAAAATTATTTGTTCTACATCACCAACGACATACACATAATAGAAACATACCAGTTGTGCACCATTAATTTCTGCACTGCTAACAAAGCTTCATAACGAACGTTAGGATCCTCGTGCGCGAGCAATTGCATAACCAACTGCTTGCCTCCTAGTTGTTCAATAACGCTGTAAAAAAAGTAAGAAATGGAATAATATGTAGAATTTATGTTTTGAATGCTCTGTTGTGTTGCTGATAAAACATACTGTTTGCCTCTTGGGTAGTGACGAACATACTCTCCGATGTCGTAGCTGGCAACCGACAAGACCAGAGGGTCCTTAGAAGTCTCAAGCAAATGAACGAGAATACGCAATAATTCATATTGCTTCTCGTTCAAGCGTTGAGCATTTTCACGCCAGAACTTGGCCGATTTGTGCACCGGGGACCACTCGAGACGTGCGCTCTTTACCTCTGTAGCGTATTCGTCAAAGGAGCTCAAATCTTGTACTGAATTTTGCAACTTTTCCGTCAGGAATTCGACGTCTCCAGTAATATCTTCATCATCAAAACGACGTTGTTCCAAAATCGTCAGCTGTTTCATTACCTTGCACTGTACCATGGCAATGCAGTGTTCCTTTGCCACTTGGGAGTCCTCTGGCTTTTCGATCAGATTGCGAAAAACGGCAAGGATGATACGGGTCACCTTTTCCTTCGCGCAGTCGCTCAAGATGTCAGCCAGAATAGGAATTACGTTAAATTTATTCATTTTTTCTGCCAGCAATGGGTTGAACGTAAGCACCCACAGACAGAACACCAACTGATACTGAACCTGTGTAACCGAATGTTTAAAGAATGTTAGTCTAATTTAAAAAACAATGTTGTCAGAGGGTTGATGTTACCTGAAAATTGACCCTTGACGAAAGGATACTAATTAGTGTACTTATTCCATCTACAGTAACAAACGCAAAACGATACTCATCCACACGCAGCATCATTTGCAGGCAACGGGCCACCGATTGAATGTATTCGTTGTTCTTAAAGTAAGATAAATGCTCCAGTTAATTAAATCTGTCTAAAACAACATTTGATTACAATCATGAAATGAAATACATATAGCGAAACACAATGATCAGAAAGAGGTTTAGTAAGGCATGAGTTTCCAGAGTTTCATACGTTAACAAAGTGTTCTAGTTCTAGTGAATGAATCTGTTTCGACGGAACGCCAATAAGATTACAGTAAGTGGAGTCATGAGCACTGTGCATTGCATGTTTCATCGTTTCGACTACCGTTAAAGTCACATGTAGATCTTCCTTCGAAGAACCTCTCTGAGGATCGTCGATTGCACTGGATATTTCACGGTATCGCTCGGCTATCTGATGATGATGACTGTTCTGATGCTGCGCCTCTGCATGATGCGACAGGTGTCCATGTCCGTGATGGCCATGGTGCGAAGCGGCCGCCTCTGCTAGTCGCTTTTTTTCCGCCTCTTCCATTTCATGCAATAATTTTCGAGCCTTCATATTGTTCCCCGAAGTGGTAGTTGTTTTAAGTTTTAATAGATTGTAAAATAATAGCATCAATATCAGGGATTTTTACATTGATTTTGCTTCCATTCAAGCAGCCACCCAACACAAACTCTCATTTCGCCCAATCACAATAATAAGCAATCTTACAAGTTGTTAGAGAACAGTTGCATATTGAAAACAATCGCGGACTTATGATTAGTATCTCAATGCAGTCATATCTTCGGCTTAATCAGAGACTAGAAAAACAATTGATCAACCCCACCAAGGTTTAGTTTGGAAAGAGTTAGGGAATCGCTCACTCACAAACGCATAATTCCTTACACAAAAACATTAGTAGATTTCTAGTAGCTCATGCCAAAAGGGAAGAACGCTACAATTGAGTGATATTTGAATACTCACAGCAACGGTCAGCTGATCCTTCAGCCACTGCAAATAGAAGTGCAGATCGGATTTCGGCATCTGCTCTTGGCCCCAGCAGGCCAGCTTGCCGACAACACGAGAAGCCATATTAACAATGAAACCGTCCTGTCGATTGAGCAGATTCAAGAGCGGAGCCCAGACGCTCTCTTTCTTCTTATTGGCATAATCGTGGAAGATCTGTACGCGCGACCGATCCTCCTGCAAAAGATCATCTATCAACACCAACATGTACTGGATCGTCTGGTCCTTCGACACATGCGAGAGCATGTTGAGCAACGTTTTAGCACACTGTGCAGGATTTTCCTGCAAGTACTGGGCTTGAGCCTTCTTATCTTTGTCCAAAAAACTGACGCAAGCGTAGTCTTCTTGGGAAATCATTTGCGATCTAAAGAAAACAAAGTTGGTGATAATGACGCAATTGGAATATGTTTTAAGGGTACATACTGCATGTAAGAAGACCAGTTCGGTTTAGTTTGACGAATGTCCCCGGCCTGTTGCTGCAAAACGCTGGTCGCAGCAATCATATCTGTGAAAGAAATAAAAAAAGTAAGTCACGTGATGGAAGTAGATTTAGCTTAGGTAATATGCTTATTTCAAAGCTCATTTTTTCAAAAGATGAAATTTTTCGAAACACAAGCATATTTGAGCTCACGCTGGTAATATTTTCTAGGCCATGTAATCCGAAACTAATGGTAAGAATCAATTTAGAATATCGATTAGAGTAATCACGGGTAACGATTCAGAGAATCATAAATAGCGAAAAAATAAAGGTGGCTCTATACAAACAAGTTCCCTTACCGATTTTATCATCTGGAAGCGATGACATGATATCCTGGACGTCGGTCATGTTGGCAAAATACGATCAGCAAGCAGATCTGAGGGTACGATCAACTTTGAACACGAAACACCACAAAACACTTCACTTCTTCGCAACAAACTCTACAAATATAGGAAAATATTTGTGATCATATGACCTCTTCTTCTTGTTTGTTTCTCTTTGACACTGCAGCTTCGATTTGAAATTAAAGCAGCAAAGTTTATGCTCTTACCTTCAAGACTCAAACGAATTAAACATTACTCGAGAAAATAATCTATATTGCCATTTATTGGTGTTTTGTTTGGCATTAAAGATTTAAATTTGATTAAAAATTAAACACATTTATTTGATAGTCTAGGTACATCTGATAAAGAATTTGAGAAATATTAAAAATTTAACGATATGCACCTTGAAGTACAGATCTCCAGTCGTTGTTTTGTGACAGGCATTAGTTTCGATGTCAAGCCATTGGGATATTCAAAACAAAATTGTTTATTTATGTACATTTTTTGTATCATGTTCAAATTGTTGAATACTTTACAATACA
The DNA here is from genome assembly GCF_943737925.1 of Anopheles nili. Classification (NCBI taxonomy): domain Eukaryota; kingdom Metazoa; phylum Arthropoda; class Insecta; order Diptera; family Culicidae; genus Anopheles; species Anopheles nili. The sequence continues at coordinate 1,754,616 of NC_071292.1, forward strand.
GAATAGTGTTAATAAGTATCAAGTTATTGTTTCTTTGACATAATTCGTCAGGTATTTAAGTTTTATTTAATTGTTCGATGATTAATGATATACAACCTATTTTAGGCCAATCTCGAGTTACTTGAAGTTCTTCCTAAAACATATCCATATTATTTAAAACAATCTTTTGCAGCATGGCTTTAAAAGGAAATTTTTTCGGAAACAACTTGAGGCCAAAAAATAAAACTATACCAGAATTATCGCAGACTTTGCCATTGCCGATTAGAGATAAAACACATATGGATTCCTTCAAGATTGATGCTGTTTTTACCGGTTATTCAGTGCATGTAACGAATCCAGACTCCATTCGATTTCTTTGCCTCAATGGTGGCTTTGGGCAAGGAATGCTTTCGAGAGCGTTTCCAGCTTGCATTTTAAACTTCAACGAAGGGATATGTAAAAGAAAACGCAGAAATAATGCATCCAAAGTGGATTCCAACTATTCGCCAGTTAGCGAAGGGTTTTCTTCGAATATATGCAACGCGGTGTCCAGCGAGCCTCTTTGTTTATTTTTAGAAGAAGCTTTCTTTTTGATGCAAGAATTGAAATTATTAGAACTAAAAACCGTTTTTAATAAGCCCATCGATATTCCAGAAGCATTTGATAAATTTCGTAAAGCGAAACGCAATTTCTTCGTGTGCTATTGCGCTTACCTCTACTTGAAATCGAAAAACTGGATAATCAAGAGTGGAATTAAATTTGGCGGTGATTTTGGTAAGGGTTTATAAAATATTGATCGATTTGGAAACTTATTAAGTCCTATCTATGTTTTCAGTGATCTACGTAAGAGGACCTCAATTTTATCATGCTTCTTACATTGTTCTGATTCATGATGTACTTAACGGGAAATTTTCAAACTCGCACAGTGTCGATGGTTTGGATTTTCAAGGATTGAACCGTATTGCAGAGACAACAGCAAAGGATATATTGTGCCTAGAAGTTCACTATCCAAATAAGTTAGATATTTCAGATTATGCTACCTGTTTGGAGAGGCTGAAAGATGTACGTATAGGAGAAATATTTTCCAAGCATCATAATTATCTTGCTGGGAGAAACCTAATTTGATGCAGAAATTATACAATAAATTAAGAATCCAATTATTGTTTTTGATGTTGTGACTTTTTAATCATGGTAAAATTTTACCCACAATATTGCTCAAAAATATGGATATTCAAGTTTCGCTTTGTGTAGTGATACTGTCGGTCTATTCTAGAAAAAATGTTACATGCCGCGAATCAAATTCCTTTTCAAGTAACAAGTAAAAATAACGAATTAAATTCACTACTTAATTAGCAGTTAAACGCATGGTGCTTTATAATATTTTATCAGTTATATTTGCTTAGTTCAAATCAAACAATTGTTATCGTTTCGCATAAATTAACATTCCATATAATAAGATAATATATATGAAGGCGCTAACATGTGCCAGCCTGATTCGCGGTGAATTGATATGCATGGCTAATGTGTGCATACATTTGTATTTAATTATCTCACCTAATTTGCCTGCTCTCCTAAGGAAGAGATTTCATTGATCTGTCGGTCAAAAATGGAAAAGATCGACAACGTTCGATGAAGTTTATTACGCAGATAATCATTAATGAAAAAATCCGGTTTGACCTGCAAACAGAGAACGAGTGTACTGTAGAAGAAAATGAGCAGAAAAAATCAACCATGACAAACGGTTGTTTGGTCCACTAGCGAACGCCTCACGTCAGGAAAACGCAGGGAGCGGATTAATATGCGTTTGAAATGCATACTTATCCCCACGCATAAAACAAGATCTGTGGGCACTTGTCACACGCGGAGTACAGAAAGATTTATAGATATCGGCCAATTTGTCACCTGAGGTCCAGTCTCCCGTACGTCTATGTTTTTCTTATGCAGTTCTGGTATGTTTCGGATATATACACGGTCGCCTGGATTTGATTTATGTAATTAGAGAGGCTTAATTTAATGCACTATCAAGTTGCAATAACTTATTTTCACACATGCTAACCAAACAAGGCACACGCAATGTGGGATGAAGCTTTTGAGCGTGGTTTGAAATGTGATTTCACTTTATTAGTGATTTAAAAGTTTGATGTTTTTTTTTCTTTTGGAAAATACCATTGATGTTACATAAAGTAAATTTAAAGTTCTTTTCTGTTTATGTTGCATTATAATAAATATTATGTAAATAAATTCTATACAAGTCCTCTTCGTGTAGTTACTTATAATATAACATATTTTAAAAAGTGAGTTTTTATCTTAGCCCAATTGAAATATCATAATATATTTCTTCAGTCGATGTTTGAGCTTTAGTAGAAAATGTTGTCGTTTTTTATTCTTGAAGCACTTGGGGGTTTGTAGAGGTTGGAAATTCTATATATTCGTGCATTAACTACTATTCGAATTTGTACAGCCTTTTAATTTCGAGCGAAATTTTAGCGACTCCTCGTTACAGGTTCGGTTTTTGAATGTCTCCAATGATATCGTGAAAGCTTTTCATCGTCCTTATCATAGCTGAAGAGGGATCCAATCTCTTCACCATCGCTGCGCAGATCACTGTCCACGTCTATTTCTGAATCAGGCGATTGATTTTCTAAAAAAAAAGTAGACGTAATTACAACGAACATGTGACTTCTTCTGACTTGTTTGTAGATATACCTTCGTGAGTTTTCATGTGCGCTTTCAAATTGCAGGCGAGCGCAAAGGATTTATTACATATTTCGCAGACATGAGGCTTATCACCTGTTAGAGAAAAAATGTACAAATGTGATAATTAAAGTAACATTTTCATGACACACATAATTAAACCTAATAATATAATGTTATTGAGTAATAAAAACAAATTTCCAGACAATAGTTGCTCATCCTCTTAACAATGGTTTTTGTGAGGGCGCACTATATGATCGAGATCAACACTATAACTTCGAGATTTGACCACTTTGGAAGCATTCCACTGTGCGGTTTGTGCACAACTGGAGCCCTACAAACACCTCGGGCCCATTTTCTGGCGATCGCTGTACACTTGATTTGGTTTTCGGAAGACAACGGCTTTCGTGGTCAGGCAAGGAACGGCAGCGTCATCATCAGCATGATCATGATCCTCGCCACGAACGTTGCGCGGAGCATTTGGCTCATCGTTACCGTTGATTGTTGCTACCGCCAGTGCGAATGAGATTGCGAGCGAGTCTTCAAGGAGGGGCAGCCGTTTGGCGGTGTAGGTAAAGCGTGAGGAGGATGGAAGGGAAGAGAAGGGCGTTCGCCGGCAGCACTGCCCGTCACATTCGTTGCAGGCAGGCAGACAGATAAATCACGACACACCGTGAAGAAGCAAGCGACGAACCCCCTGCCGGCGGCGCAAAGAGGATCTACTTCGGCGTCGTGGAGGATCCTCCGTGGATTGACCTACATGGAGCGTGCACCACGCAGGGCAACAGGTGGTGGTCAGGTGGGGAAATAGTTGATCTATGGAAATGAAACCGTGCCCACCAGCCGACCGGACCGGAGCTGAAGGTGGTGGAAAACCAATTTAGTTTTAATTTCTTCTTCGGTCGGGTTCGTTAGTGCCTTTATTTTTCTCAATTTCAGCCACTTCCACGCTCTCGCAGGGTGCTCTTCGGGGCTTCTGCTCGTGCGGGACTTGGCTTAAAACAACAGCGCCGTCGAGCACGACTTCCATATTACAAAAGGAAACCTTCGGTCCCAGCCGTTGGAGCGATATCCGTTGCGACTCGCCACATTAAGCGGCTAGCTCCGGGCTTATGCGCCAATGTGCTGCGTGCGATGGCGCGTTTTCGTTTTGAATAATATTAATCGCATTCCCGTGCACTGTTGCAGGCGGGATCAATCAGATCTACGGTATGGTAGTCGTGCAAGATCGTGAAACGAGCGGTGATGCGATCGATCCCGTCCTTCCTGGTGCCCTTGCGCCGCTGGACACCATCTGAACTTTGGAGCGAGGCTAATGAAATAAAGTAAATAAAATCAAGCAAATCAAAAACCTGAGCAAGCTTTCGCGGTCGGCGCCACTGCACTAACAAAGCAGGCCCTCCTCTGGCTCTCCTGGATTTATCTTTGAAGGATTCCAGGAACCGGTGAGCACGACTCCAACGGTGGCAATTAATAGCTGCCCCTCCTATGCGGGGGAGCTAATACAAACGTGCCCGAACTGGCTTCATGGTGAGCATGATTTCAGACCTTCTCCTTCGAAGCCAGTTCCCGTACGGGCCATTCTGCTGTGCTGATTAATTATGGCTTATGGTAATTAATAGAGGGAAATTATCCTACCAGCCACGGCGGCCGCAGTGGGAACATGGCAACATAAATATTCATTCCATCTTTCGCTACTGTTTGTTGGCGCGAGAGATGATTTGGAAAATTAAAAGCTTTTTCCATCGATCGAGATGGAGGCTTGTTTTTGCGTCTGAGTGTGCCGCTTGCTGCGATTTGATCGATATCGAGCTTTGTGCATGCGCCTCCAGAGTAAGATTTTACGAGTCAGTTCAGCTCGAATTCCTGAAACGTTGGAACCCTAAATCAGATTACTGTAGTTTGGTAGCAATCTGACGTTGAAGGTGATTATCGTGCATTATTTGATTGTTCTACATCATTCTACGCGATCCGTACGGGTTCGGTTTCTGTTGGGTGATAGCCGTAGAACCGCAGACGCTTCGTGAGACCGTGAGAAAGGAACCGCGTGTATGTGGATTAAAAACGTCCTAGCTGCCCCTAATAGAGCTATCATTGCGTGCGAGCCCTGATCATCCACATTGGGCATGATTTTTGAGATAGTGCCTTCGGACTTGGTGCGCGGCAATCTGGAAATTAATCTTAATCCTCCGACCTGTTTGGCCGACCGGTAGTGGAGCCTTCGAGATCCTTTTCACCCTGGAAATGGCCGTCATCAATCAAAACAATGGCGTGAAAGCTGATTCAGGCGATGGACTATGATCGACAGGCCAGGACGCAGTTACTTTGTTTTTTTCACCGATCTCGACTCGTAGAACGAATGTGGATAAAGGAACATAGGGGCGATAAAGTGGATCAAGAATGGACGGCGACTGGCGGTGGAATCCCTCGAATACCACGGCACATTTGTGCGCGAAAGTCAGGAAGTGCCCGGCCGTGGAAGAAAAGGATATATACGCAGGACGATGCAGGTCCGAAACCACTTCCTTCCACCATTGAAGGGTTCCTACCCGCTTGACGCTTATCTCGTTTTTTATGCATGCTCCGTTCAGAGGCAAGGACCCTTCCGAATGCTAGCCACTTGACTCGAATGGGTAACATTTTTTTCTCTCTCTATGGTTACTGCCTCCGGCCATAAGGGCCTTCGCAACAACACGTCACTAGGGTGGGATCCCGCGTGCATATGCTGCCCGCTTACCGATACGATTGCTCTCAATAAATTGGGCCTTTGGTGTTGGTTACCGCTGTTGTCCGTTTTTCTTTCATTTCTTTCGACCTTCCTTCCGATTCCGGTCTTAAATCAACCATGTCGAAAGCCAAATGTTTCCGTTTACACGCAAACCGCTCTCGTTGGATCGGGCAACCGTCGAGCACAACAATGAACAAATCGGCCAACGCCATGTGCATGTCCTTCAAGCGATCCTGCCGGGCGGCGCGAAAGGAAGAGCATCAGTTGCATGCAGCATAGCGTCACCGTGTGCCAGTGCTGTTAGTGTTGGTGCGCTAGCAGCCCTCCTGCAGGTTCTTAATGTTTTCACTAACGAACAGGTGAGGGAACCGTTTTTTCATTCGTTTGCTGGAATTTTCTACGGTCGCAAGTTTGCAGCGAAGCATGCTTTGGGGCAACACGCTTGAAAAGTGCATCGACGAAATGCAATCGAATTGCGGCTAGATCGTGCCAAACAAAGGAAGGTCCTTAATTTGGGGATGGAGGCGCAGAAGTGGTAGTAAAAGATGGAACTCATTGCTGAATCCTTTAAGGCATGACACTTACCCGTATGCAGGAAGAGATGGTTCTTCAGATTGGTTTGCTTGGAGAAACCTCGTGAGCAGATGTGGCACTTGAAGGGCCAGGAACCGTTGTGAACGTACGTGTGCGATTTGAGATCGCCTGGTGTCGGGAAGGATTTGGAGCAGAGGCTGCACTTGTGCGGTTTATCCTAGTGAGGGCAAAGGAATCAATACAATCGTAATTAAAAAAATGAAACATTCGGAGAAAGTAACTGCAAGGTTGACCAGCAAGAGAATGCTGTTTCTAAATGCCATTTTCTGAGCGTGAGATAAAATCAACTCTAAAAGCTTTTGGATCCTCTCCTTTGAGGATGCAATTCGAGCTCTTTTATGGCAGGTGCTGAGTTGAGTAGGAATTTCGGATAAAAATCTCTCTCGTTCGTTTTGTGTCTTTTCGGCGGTTCGTTTCATTTTCACAGCACCGTTTTCCCTGCCTCTTCGTGAGACCATTGGTGGTGGTGTGACGGATTGGTTAAATGCTTTAGGAACGGGTTCGTCCGAACCTGCAGCTTGGACGTGAAGTGAGCCGCTCGGTTTGATTGTGGAAGAATTGTTTCAGTTTTTATTGGTTTATGATTACTAGCAATCAACGTGTCGACTGGGAGCGGATGTAACTTTTTGTAAAATGGGTTGTTTCGGTCCCTAATATGCCGGGTCACGATAGGCATCTAGCAAATGGCGTTGTTTGGTGATTCAACACTATAACCCCTTACAAAGCGATATGAACATGTAAGGACGAAATAAACGCCGTCTTAGTTTTGACCATTTTAAAGCAACCGCCCTAGCAGCTGATGTTGTGAATGCTCGTTAAAACCTCATGGTATGTTTCAAACTTCGATAGATTTTTGAGGGTCTTATTTCATTTCTCAATGGCGGTTGGGAATGTCGTGATATAACTATAAACCTCCTTGAAATCGGCTCACTAACAATCCCGAACATTGCTCGAAGAATGCTCTCAATTACGTGCTATCGTTGGGCCGCTAGTGGTAACGGAGGTGCGCAAAATGCTCCTCGGACTTGGTTTTTCGTTTAATTCAGAATCCCAGTTTGTCCTGCGAACGGAGCTGCGGCATCGCATCAAAGCATATCTCACTAATAGCCGCTCGTAACTCACGACGTTCTTAATCGCGCACGGCTCCATCGCGAGCAGGAGCCGCAGTTCGTGTGGAAGCGCACGGATGCATCACTTTCGATTATGCGCTTCGCGACAAGCGTGCGGCAGCTTCTGGTAGGAGATTGCTTGTGGCGCAGGATTTACTGTCCGCTGCTCCCGGAAGGCGGCACGGTGCGACCAAAACAAATAATACCGCGAAATGCCGAAAAGTGGCCAATATTGAGCAGAGTCCGATTGCACGGCGATGCACATGCACCTGGAATCCGAAGCGCTGCAGCTCGCGCCGCAGAATCTTTCCTTTCATTTACCGCCACTAGCCCAGGGTCGGCATCGGACGAAAAGGATAAGCAAAGAGCGATTCGTGCCGGCACCGACGTCTTGGAGTGCTCCCGAAAATGGGACCGTCACAAAACTGTCGCAAAAGCCCTCGAGCGGCGGAAAAATATTGATACTCCTAAATGCTACGGGTCATAACGTAAATGGTGCATTATCTGAGGTCGTTTTACTGGTTTGCCTTTTTGGCTGCTGCCTTTGTGTCACTGCTCCCTGGCTTTCCGTGCCGGCATGGCGCTTTCATGCCTTTATGCTTTGCCTCTTTCTTCACTCATTTTCGTGGGTTCGTTTAATTCGATGCACGGGATCCGGAGGACAAGAATGCAGTGCAGAGAAGTCGGATCAGGAGATGCAACGCAAGGAGCCAACTTCGCTATCGAACGGCTTATCTCTTTCCTTCTCTCGTGCGAGCGCGTTCTTCGCTCACCGCTTCTGATTGCTCGAATATCGAGCCATTACAAGCGGAATGGCTTCATTGGAAAATGTTGGAAAAATATGAATGTTTATATTTGAAATTGGATCGCTTCGCTTTCCTCTGCGCCGTATGGTTGGCTCGTAAACATTTCCTTTCCACCTTCGTTTTGTTTTCGTAACATTAGCAAAAGTGTTTTCATTAGGACTAAGAAGGACGCCGTTGTTTCGCCCAACTGCCCCCAGCTGACGCTGATACCATTCGTTGCTTATCTTGTCTGCTCGAGCAGAAAATGGAATGCCGGATGGTGGGAATGACGCAAGATCAATTCCGATCAAAACATTTTAGTAAATTGCGATACAGCTAAAGCAGAGCATCATTAACGATCGAGCTAATCATTTTTATCGACCATCGTCGGGCGAAATGAAGGCAACACGTCTCGCAATGTAACGGAGAAGGAGCAGATGTTGAATTTTGGAGCAATCAGTATGTTCGATTGGGTATCTTATCGCTTGTGGTTTCGAATTACCGTTGCGTCGGGCGACCTTTGGGTGGAACTTTTGTCAATGTTCCATTTGACTGGAAGGGTATGTAAATATAACTACATGTTCGACGCATTCGGTTCATTATTCCCGACCAAGCGTATCGGGCGCCGATCTCAGGAGATGACAGAGCTCGAAGCGGAGATCTAAGATCCGACACCGGATTTATACAACTCTATCGATCATTGATGGAACGATCGAGTAGAGAGAGAGAGAGAGAGAGAGAGAGAGAGAGGAAGGAAGCAAAGAAGAAGAGAAGGATCCTTCGCAGGATGACAACATTGAAGTTGACTTTGATTGATGGGAACGACGCGATATTCGAACGTCCCGAATGGCAATCGTGATTATTCCCATCGATTCGAAACGGTGTTGGACCTCGACGAGAGAGAAAAAACAAACACAACGAATTGAAGGACCGGTACCGAGAGATCGTATGGCACGGTTTGGTCGCGGAACCAGTATAATTATTTTTTTAATAAATTCTTTTTAATTAAGCCCCAAAAAGATCGGCACTCCCCAGGTTCAGCAGATGAAAGTGGCCGTTCGCGAGATATAAACGGGTTTATGGTTTTGCTTCGTGCCTTGTGTAAACTGCAGGAATCGTTGCCTGGTGCTGAGTAGCCGTCCAGATGGGTGGTGGTTAAGAATGCGAAAATTGAGAAATTCTCCCTGATTGCAAATGACCGGTCAAAAGATCCCAGAAACTCATGGCTGGGTTAGAGTGCATTCGGTTTGAGGTTTATATACCTACAGGATGCAGTTCTGTTCTCAGAACCTCCAATCTGCAAAGCTAAAGCAAAGCTTAAAGCAGCTAATAATCGTAAAAAACACGGGCGATGTGCATCGCGAAGCAAGCGTGATTTCCCAGTCGACAAAGTCGACCCCAAAAGACCAATAAGGAGGGATAAATGTTTTAATTATGGAACGCTCGCGGAATGCCGCGCCTTTCTTGTGCTGCGTCGAATTTCGAGACTATAAGGTGTGCAATCTTACCTTGATGTGTGTCATGCGGTGGTAGTAGAGGTTGGAGCTGGCGGTGAACCGTTTGCCGCACACCTGACACTGGTGGGGTTTCTCGCCCGAGTGTATCCTGACGTGGGTATTGAGCGAGCTGGACGTGCTGAAACCCTTGCCGCATACACCACAAACGTGTGGTTTTTCACCGGTGTGTGTGCGCATGTGCCGCTTCAGCAGACTAGGACGATCAAACGCCTTCCCACACACCTCACAGGGCAACATGGCTCGTTCAGAACGCGCTGAAGGACGAGCCTTTGGTGAAGCACGTGATCCTCCTCCAGTGGAGATAGCGGCCAGCTCCAGATCCAGTGCTCCATCGCACCGATCTCCACCAGTGCTGGCTCCAGACGAGATCGAGATCGATGAGTCGTCGCCCGACACCGACTTATGTTCGTCCTCGGCACCCGACGAAGGTGAGATCGGCAGCATCACCCGCGAAAGGAGCGATGTTGAGAGGTCCAGAGGCGAATCTGTGGATGTTGAGAGAGATGCTCGGAATTAGGGCTTATGCTCGATAGGTGATCGCACTGGGCTGATCGCGACATGCGGATTTGTTCACGACACCCAGCCAAGAGACAAACGGGTCCTGGAAACGTGGGACTCCAAAACTGCTACACTTAACGCCTCGCTTATTAATCGGCGGTCATTAGCGCTAATCTAGCCCATTAATTTCCCCCTGCTTCATTAATTGTGCAGTCGGGAGCTTTATCATTTCGCACACCAACACTCGCTGCAACCGGTAAGCTTCCCGACCTGATGACAGGAAATTAATTCCCATCGTTCGAGCGAGGCGAAGTGTTATGGAAATCAGTTTCGGGTTTAATTACGCGCGAGTTCCGCGAGTCCCGATTCCTGGTCAACCAAGGAAAGGAGATCATTATAAATGCCTTTGAGCTGGCACCCGAGTGCAACCGGGACCCGACTTCACGCCGAAAGGTGCAACAAACGCAGCTGCAAATGCATTCAGTCGACCCAATGGACAGCCAGGTTGCGAGGAATGTCTTCGGCCAAACGGCGGTTCAGTATCTCGAAGGGCGATCTACCGAATTATTTCAATTATTTTCTTGTTAAGAAACACAAAACTCATTTGTGTGTATTAATTTAAGTCCTCTCTTGGATGTGGATCCGGCAGCTCGAGCCACTCGCGACTCCTGAGCCGTGATCTCGATTCCACAAACAAGAGGCAGCTATTATTGATAAAATCACTATTTTATTTATTGCAAAAAATCGCTCCCTTGCGTGCTTCCACCATGTGTGTGCGTGTGGCTTTGCTTGAGCTGGGTGAAATGAATGCTATCGCAGATGGCGAACAGATGATCTCCGGTGAAGGCCATGCGCGAGGGCTTTTGTTTCGGTGCGACTGGAGCTGCCCTTTAAAGGCATTGGGGACTCACAGACACCTGCGGGGGGAAGGGGCCGGATAGAACTCACCTTCCAGGATCGAGTCCATCGTTTGACGGTACAGCTGACTCCGCATCCGTATGAAGAAGAGTTCTTCGGGACCCTCGGGCAAGTAGTACACCACGAGCTCCTGATGTGACGGGATCGGCTTCACGATCTCATAGATCGGTTCACCTTTCACCTTGGCGCACACCACGTTCACCTGTGGGCCGTACGTTTCCGACACTCGTAGGAACCGGATCCAGTTGCAATGTCGCACCGTTCGTCCGTTAACAGCCGTAATCTCATCGTACAAGCCGAACCGGTGTCGAATCTGTAAAGAAAGAAGAGCACAGTTGATATTAATTCACATGAAAGGAAGACAATCTGCGTCCTCGTCGAAGTAAGGAAAGTCTGGAATGTGTCAAACACCCATTTCCTGCGTTAAATCTTTTCCCCAGGGTCCAAGAATACGGTGATTTACCCCTTACCCAAACACCACTTGATGCCTTAATTAATGGCCCTTTAACGCCCTTTTATGTAGTTCCCCCTCTACACTCGATATGCCTCGTTGCACAAAGTCGACCCACCATTCAGAGACCCCTCCGATAATGTTCCCCTCCTAGTGATTTATGAAAAATTGCTCAACCATGTAACCACCGACACTTACACCGACCATTCAGCACAGAGGGTGGCACGGTCGAACGAAACAGCATGGGACTCTGTCTCTTACGACAGTTTGCCGATTCTTCTCAACCCACCGGGTGACAAAGGAGTCGCTTAACGAATGTAAACATCCGGTGATGCTTGTTGAGAAGGAGAACCTTTCCCGGCCGAGCCGGTCGCCTTTAGGCGATACATATCTAAGTGGACGTGGCGCGAACGAAAAGAACCCGGTCCATTCATGATCTGATCGATACGGATCGAAATTACAAATGTTGGATAATATATTTCGATGGTCACCTCCGTTGTCCTGCGTCGTCGATCGATCGTTCCAAACGCCATTACTGCTGGTCGCAGATCCCAGAGATGTTTATGAATATATATGAGGAGATAAAATAAATTTCCGCTTCTCGCTACTTGATGTCGCGCTTGCACTGATGGCTGCGTATTGCTTCCAGCGCGAGTTTCCGTCCGTGATCTGTATCCAGCACAGAAAGGAAAAGATCCGAGGCGATACGAAATTGATGATCATAATTTGCAATTTCGTTGTAGCTGATCGTACTGTCGAATGGTATAATGGGACCCTCGAAAGGTGTCCGCCGGCTTGGAAAGACATTACTGATACGGCAGGAAACTCGATTCTACACGAAGAAAACCCATAAAAAATTGATCAGCATTTAGCAGTGGTCATTTTTCGGGAGTCCTGCGTCTCTTCGATACCGCGAGACCTCGATCGGATGCCATAATCTTCCCAAAAATACGGTGAATGATTGCTGATCCCTTCGATCCTGGTGGAGGCTATGGTTTTGAGGCCCTTCGTGGCATCCATCCTTTGATTCTTCCGATGTTGTATCGATATGGAATACTTGCGTGAGAACACTCTTTCTTCGAAGAAGCCAGTGAGCATTCCGAGCAAAGCATGGAATCCATCCCGAGTTGTCGTATGTTTTTTCAATATATGTAGAAGCACATCTCGTGTGGTGGAATGCCTCGGTTATCCACCAGATTTTGAACAAAATAAAACCGACCCTATTTGAAGGAAATATTTCTGTCAATTCAGGAATCTACTCATATTTTGTTTCAGAAGCTAATGGTGTTCTGTCGTCGGCCAAACCGATTAAAAATAAACTATCTTTGCTGATCTTCCAAGAATGTTCTCTCAAAGGCATATTCCTTCATTTTCTTTCTGACACTGCATATTACGCTGTTGATTTATCAAAGCTTGGTTTTAATGGTTTCTACTCCTACTTGTCTGCATTCTTGGCACATGTAGATTTATTCTAACCCTGGTATAGTGGACATGTTCTTACATGTCTTAGGGAGTAAATTGAATGTTTGACAGTTTATGCACAATTATCGGATATTATTTATGAATATGAGGTGTTATGTGATCCGCAACTGGAAAGCTGTCTTCCTCGCTCTATGGCATTGCAGGCACTCGCGCTTGTGGGAAGGGGCGAATTGTGGTGCTCAAAACTAGTTTTGCTTCCTGCGCTCAGAGGCCATTGGCTCCTTCGAACGATGGTTTATTGATTTATTCGTTTATTATCAGATTTTTTGGAGGCGGAATGGCAATCGAATGAACCAGCCCCCATTAATTTCCGAAACAAAATACGCGCATACTGCTCAACCATCGATCTCAGATCCTTCCGATTATCCAGAATAACCATAAAGATCAATAGCATCCTGGGCCCTAGATCATCATTAAAACAGAGTCTCTTCAACAGACCGAGACTGAGACCGTGAAGATACTGTCTGTGGAAAGATTCAGCCCATGGGATTTGGGCACTAAAATAACGGGTTGCCATAAAAATGACTCCAATAAAGCACGGCATAGCTAGTCTCTAGCCCCGTCGAATAGCCCAAAAGATGGCATCTGCTTCCTCTGTCTTGAGCGTTGCTCACATCTCAGCAGGAGATGGATTTTAAGGCACATAAACTTCAATTTGTACCTCTCTCATAGGAGACGCTATGCCTAGAGTGGATTTCCATACATATTTGGAATGATTCTTTAGGAGCGTTGAGAGTAAGCGTACAAGATTTCCAGAGAACCCACGCTGTGATCGCAATCAGATTGTGGAAACTGGTTGAAATACGATACAAGACGCACTACTGTATCAGAGGCTCATCAATCGCAACGGCGTTCATCATTCGAATTGAGCTATTTGTCCTACACCAAGTGACCAGGGATTCCTTTCTCTGGTTTCATCCAACCGAGAATGTTCATGTTGAAGAATTACCTATCTCGTTCAAACGGTCAATAGAGCAAAGAACAGGCCTATGACTAAATGTGGAGCGGTTGTCGCTCGAGCTCACTACTTTCGAGTCCTCTAGTTATCTTCGATTCGAGCAAATGCTTAGAATGAACCCTATGGCACGCGTCTTTCCGTACAAAATTCCACAGACCAAAAGAAAGAGAGAGAAAGAGAACCTTCCATCACAGCTCGTGCTGAAGCTTTTGTTGAAGATGAGCACACACATGGGAATTACCGATTTCAGAACAAAAGAATCAAAACTCGACAACAAAAGCCCTGACTCATTTTCGGTAATGAACGCACCCGAGAACATTATCGGTTATTCTTTCCAGTTAGCTCTTCCGGCCAAGAACGAGTCTCGAAACGGACTGATTAGGCGGAATGAGCTTTCGGTTTTCACGAAACGCCCTACCACCGACCACCGGCCAAAGTCGTGATCAATTTATCTTCCAAATTAATATTTATTAGCTCTAAAACGATCACCGAAAGACCGACCTAGGCGATGGGGAAAAACAACAAGCACCGAACCCGACAAATGACACTAATTTAGAGCTTCCTCACATGCGACTCTGTGGAGCTCTGGCGGGCTTCTGTGACCCTCGTAAATCTTGTCGCAAAGATCGCCAATTCCAGGCTAGCACAGGCATAACAACGAACCCATAGGCTTCCTCACGAATGTGCAGCCAATAAGACTCGCTTGTTGAGAATAGATTCAGTTTCAATTAATTTTCTCCACACAACCAGATTCCGACGACACACAGGGATCAGCTTCCAGGTACGTGGAAAGGCTTTCAAAAGGCTCGCAGGTCGTGACGTACTCGGACATCGCCTCGCTCTGCCTGAACACCTTTATGCAAATGAATGGCCGGAATCTCTATCTCCGGATCACCCAAAGGAGAGCTCGCTGCAGAACAACTGAATTTGGATCCTAATGTCACGGCCCGCAGTGATCATTGGAGCGGCTCTGGGGCTAATCTGGTAGCAGTAAGCTCGACATAGTTGAGTTCCACTTCCAAGTGGGAACGGGAGGTGAATCAATAAAACCGTTGTAAGAGCGCTTCCGAACAGAAGCGTCGACGAATACTTCGACCACCACGCTGATGTCTTTATTAGCGATTGAGTTGTTCGAACGACCATCGATCGGGAATATCCACGATCCAAACACAATGCGATGACTGTAACAGCCAAGGCAAACGTAGGGAACCTTTCGACACCCAAGAGGAACACGACGGACCTCAAAACTTGTTCAAACGACATGGGTTCTAAGGAACCAAATAGAATAGCAGAGTCAGTTTGCGTGTTTCCTGCTGAGCCACGTATCTCCGCGCATTATGCATAATTAAGTAATTGTTTAATTACAAAACAAGGAACAAGGCTGCTTCGGGAGCATTGCGGTTTCACCCAAGATTAGAGATCATCCGAGTAGAGAAAGTCCTGCTGTTACGCGACAACTCAATTCGCATCCCCATTCCACATGGACACCCAAAAGATTCACGGGACTCATTTACATGCCGCAGGAACTAAGAACCGGCCCGGTGCCGAGTGGACGCTAAACTTGAATCTTTATTTGCACAATTATCATAAAGATCGCAAATGTATTTGTACGCGTGTGCGGGGCCGGCTCGCGGGCCTGTAATGGCTTGCCAATTCAATAACCATAACTGTCAGATGATCGACTGAATGAGAATGGAAGTACCAGATCAAAAGCTCCTCGGCGGGGAAGTCTTAGTCGTCTGTCTGGACTTTCTTTGGATGTGCAGCGGCATGCGTGCAGCTCTGCAACCGGATGAGCGCGATTATGATACGAAGCGAACACTTTGACGTGCAACTGGCAGCGACTTCTGTCTTTGCCCTTGATTTTCCACCATTTACCTTCGAGCATACGTTCTCTGCCCTGTGCGACAGCTGACAGACGCCTATGAACCTGCTGTCTCGAGGAGAACGTTCTCACGCTCATCGGTGTGCGACAACCGTGTGCAATGGAGCTGGTTTGAATTCTCAGGACGAGACGATCTTAAGCCCAGAATTTATGGGCCATGTTCCGTGCGACCTTCTCCAGGAAAAGGGTATCGATATAGCACCTGACCACGGTTCACGACATGAATCAGGTATCAATATCAGCGGCGATGGTGCAAGACTCGCAATCAAGGGCCGCAGGACTAATCCCACCAACCAGAGTCCAGCGAAAAGGATTCGGTTTCAGAAACCTAATCCGGAAAGTGAGGTTAAGACTTTCGCTCGGTCTCCGGTCGATCCACGTCGGACGATGTCCGTGCTTCGATGATCGATGGTACAGCATCATGGGCTGCTCGCAGTCATCTATCAACCTGCAAACAACCTGCGCAGTAGCTGAGACCCAAAGAAAGTTCGAGTAGCCTTGTCCCGATGAAACAATTAAAAATCAATCAACCTCGCTCCATTGGACTTTGTTTCGGTCCGGCTCTGAGACTTTCTAAACACGTCCGCTACTTTGTAGCGTGTAGTTTTGATTAATACATTCACACATTTCGATCAGCTTCACTCATTTGACTTCTACTTTGGAGATCGAGGACTACCACACTACATGCAAGAACTTTGGACACTTCTCAACGTGGGCAAGGTTTCTACATTCGCTCTGCTGCGGAAGAGGAAAGAGAAATTTATTATCACTGCCATGGACTCGGTGGGTTCTTTTATGGAAGTGACGTCCACGCGTCTCAAAATGCACTTTGCATGCTTGTTTGTCCATGCACTTAGATGAGGTAACGGCGGCCGTCTACAAGGCTACACACGTTGTTGGTGGTACGTTGGCTGTCTCTCGAGAACAGATCACAGAACAGCGCAATGGGAAGTAGACATTTTTCCGCACCTTCAACCATGGCTGTCTCAAGAACGGAGTGTAGGCTTATCGACCAGTTGTCCAGGTGTCGAGTTGTCATTGATTAGGTTGTCATCGCGAAAGGCGACTCCGTCCACCCAACGGACATTCTGCGGACTGTGGGAATCGAGCGATCAAACGACGGATCGAATTGAAAGGTTCTTGTGTTCGTTCTGGGCACCAAGTGGTACCTTAGAGGCGAAGTTTACGACCGCATGCATCGGCAAGCCATAAACGCAGCATTTATTTCGGATTCCCATTCCTTCAGATTGCTCGAAATCCATCACACGCCTCCTTTTCCGAGGGACACAAGGATCGATCACGTCGTGATGCAACCGATCGACGGTAAAGCGTTTCAAAAGCGCATCGAAAGGTCATCAATTAGCGATCGTTCGCAGGAAATGGGAGCACTATCAAAATCAATGTTGCACCTGCACCTGCCGAAGAGAAGACCTCTTAACGATCCTTTTATACGATCCTGCTGCATGTTGATCCTTCGGTCGCTTTGCCGATCGATCACCGGGATGAACCTTTTTTTGTTTCAAAGCATTTCAGTCCGTTTCCCGTGCGGAGTCATTATCGGCGCCATCTATCTCGGATCGGTTCAGTACCATTCTTGTGTTTTGCTTTTTGCCGCTTCGCACCGCTCGATTTATGGTACCTCGTGTTGCAAAGCCCATTCGCCGGGTTGCCTCGAACCATTGGTTTCAAGTTCAAGTTGGTGAGACAATTTCCCGCACGTCCGCTAATGCCAGCCTATCGTTGGCTTAGGTCATTCACTTAAACGGTCAGACGCAATCCGACATAATTGTATTTAATTATGTGACTCGAGGAGATCGCGCTCGGTGGCTCATGGAGCTCGCGCCAACGATGATCGACGCATAAACGCATTATGCAAAGCCCTCATTACATCCCTTGTGAAGTCTCCTACCATCCTCTTTGATCGATCGACTAGTGAAAGTAATGCACCCGAAATAATAACCTCTACTCCCATCATGACGCACCTCTTTGTAGGTTCAACGGTCGCTTATCAGCGTGACTTGATTATGGAAATTGTGTGAGCCCCGAGATTTTCTTCTCGCAGAAAACTTGCTGCAGATTCACATGGGAGGTTATTGCTACCGACGCTGTGCGAAAACAGGGTCTGGGTTTTCCACCGAGTAGCACGAGCCCGTGAACTTGTCTCGCACCAAGGGAGGCAAAGCCCCGGTTTGTTGCGGGATAATTGATGCAGTCATTTCTATTTCAAGATTGTGGGGAATTTTTCTCTATTATTCAATTGCACAGCATCATAATTCTCCGTCGGGCAGCGTAGGGAATGATCGTACACACCCAAAGTGGTATGGAACCGAAAAGAAAGAGAAATGGATCGATGTTCCTGAAGTGGGAAAAATGTAGCATCTCGGCGGTTTTCTTGCAACCGGTCATTGGCAGCCCGTAGACAGGTTGCTTCTACAGGAGGGCCGACGTGACACACGGTTGCGTGAAACGCAGGCAGCGTCTTATGATTTAATTGCTTCGTTTGTGTGAACCTCGGCTACATAGATACAGCCTTGGGTAGTACAAGAGTCATATGGGGTTTGGCTGAAACCGAAAGTGCAACGCGGTGCAGGTGCAGCCGGGTCTGGTAGAGTGCACCAGGCGAGTTTCATATGGAACGTTGCATTTTAATTGATTTGTGAGTGCGCTTTTTTTAATGCCACTCAGCATCTTTCTCCAGTCGCGAGTATGGTTTTGCCATACCGTGATCTTGCGCACTCTCTAGGAGAAAAAGTGTAAATGAACTGCTGATCGTTACGTTGATTAATTGTGGAACTGGTTTGACGAGACTGGGCGTGCTCTCGATAAGGAAGGGTAAATGAAATGGGACATTATCGATCTAATTAAAGAGAGATGGACGGGCCCTAATAAAGAGAAGCGAATTGCTGCTCCTGTCGGGTTGGCATGTGCGCTATCGTACCGCAAGGTTCGTTGCATTAGATGCGTTTTACAAATTAGAGCTATAATTTTTCACCTCTACGATACAGACAACGCTGGGAAATCGAATAATAAAATTGTATAATCCAAAGGGGGGAGCTTTCTGATTTCCAATCCGTAATTTATTCATCAAAATGTTACTCGCCTTTAGGTAAACCATCGGTAGGCGTCTTTAGTTTGTTTACTGCATCCATGTTGAGTTAACTAATTGAGGACAGGAACTTGCAACGAACGCTTGCGTAGCTATGTGGGAACTTTTTTTTTCCAATTCTACCCTTATCGTAAGGATTGAAGGAAGCGCGTTATTTGCTGTGAGTTTTTGTTTGTCGACCACAAAAAATGGAGAAAACAACAACACCCCTGGACACCCTCATAATTCCCGCATTTTAATTCGATCATAATTATTATGCTAGCCGTGGCTCGGTACCAGCTACTTTTCTCCCTTGCAGGAAAAAGGGGAAAATTGAAGCAGCATTCTAATTGTCGCGTCAGCGTGCTCTCGAACCCCCACCCAAGGTGGGGCGATTGTTCTTGAGAACGTTTTCTTGAGCGCAGTTTCGGGGCCCAGGTCTTTCGGGAAGCGCCTTCAAGAAGTTTCCCACCGTCATGGGAGGGTGGCCAGCGTAGGGCTTCGTTTCGTTCACGCCCGGGTGCGCACAATCGCTGCTCACACGCTGGTCAGCGAATCAAATCGCGTCGCTCCGGGTGGTGAACAAACCCGGGCTAATAGTGTGCAGCAAAGCAGCACAAATAGAGCTGTGGAAAATGGAGTAAATCTGCGGCATACTCGGATTTGCTCCGAGGTTCCGTGATTCGAAGCAAAATCCCGGGCCCATCGCTGGGAGCGACTACTTACATCATCCTCGGACAGGGCGGAAAAGATGGCCAGGTTATCGATCCGTACCGTGCCCTGGAACGGGTAGCACAGGCGTCCCTGAGGAATCGGTGCACTGGACCAAACGGTGGCCGTCTGCTCAGCCGAGTGACGAGCGCCGACACCTGTCACGGCGAGGGCAAATTCCTGCGGTATCAAAACACACGTCTCCATCGCCACGCCGTTGACGTTCCGGGGACTCCGCGGTACGGTCCGAGCTTAATTAACCGGTTATCAATCACGATCCCTGACGTTCGAACTACAAAACAGTGGCAGCTGGCACGCTGGTACGAGTTGTTTTTTATTTTTTGTTTTACACCGCGGCTGCGTGCGACTTTTTCTGCTTTCTGTCGGTTTAAATTTCGCCCGTTTTTCACTTTCCTAGTGTGCTTTACGTTTCCGTTGTCGCACCGAAAAAAGTGTTACGTATGATAGCGATCAAGCGAGTGGTGGGGCTAAATTTCTGCTTGTCAAACGTTCACATATTTTCTTAGTTCTGCGTTTCACATTTGGTTGACTCCGGTCATTGCACGAACCGCTTGTTGATACTCGTAGACGCAAAATGCTCTTCGGCATGGGTGAACCATTTCAACTCGCTCAACATTATACGCACCGTCACTGCTAAATGCTTCACAAACGTCTTCACAATTGGACAAACACCTCGATCGCACCCAAAGACGTCATATTAGCTAACGAGCCGGACGAAGCGTCGATGACTGCACGGACCCACTTGTTTCAGCGTTTGCATCGATACTGGCCACGCGAGATGTTCGCGATCCAGCCGTGACCTTCCGATCGTCACAGAGCAGGAGAGGAAAAATAAAGCCCATTCCTCCCATTTTTCTCCCCATCTCTCCGCTCACTGCAACCCACCCATCAAAGGAGGCTCCGATCGGTGGCACAGCATCGGAAACCGATCACCTGCGCACGGTAGCAATGATCAACGGCAGACGCGATCAGAGGGCAACCGCGAAAGCTCGCATGTCGCAGCATCGGAGCAAGCGTGGCTACACTCCGAAGCCGAACCCGAGCGAGATCAACCTGCGTATGTGTACGAGATGGAGCCGGCGTACGATCATCGGAGCTTTTACGATCTCCACTCAGTGGGTCTCTGCTCCGCCTCGATCGGGGTGCAAGCTTTGGAGCCAGCTCGCTCTCGTCATAGAAATCTGTAGTTGAAACATGCTCGGCGTGCTTGGATCGTGGAGCGTGCCGCGAAAGAAGCGAGTAGCTTTCCTAAGAGGGCAACAAAAGAAAAGACTTGGTGTCTTGGACAAGCCACGAACCCCGACTCGCGAGTGTATGCGTGTTCGAGGTGGTTTTTGGTACCGGTTTTCGAATTATTCGGTTGAACCGTGTGCGCGACGAAGGGTTGGAAAAGTCTTTTGTTTATCCGTGGGGCCACGGTACGATCGCCAGCATAGAGGGATTGAATTTTTATGTCACGCGAGCGGGACCCAATCGTTGCCGTCGTTAGCGCGATGCCGACCGATCGCTATGATTTGTGCAACGGTCGTTAAATGGTCGGTGAGCAATGGGTTCCGATTGGTTGGGGCCGTTTTTGCTGTTGTTCTCTTTGTCGTGGTTGGAGTTGGTTTGCATACGCGGCCTCACTGGAGGTGGAAACGTAGTTATTGTTTCGTCACGCGTTGCCTGGCTGGTGTGTTGTATGAGCTGCACTGTCCCGCATTACCGCACTTGTTGCACAGTAATCGAAGTTAAACATGTATTTCCTTTCGGGTGCCGGTGTATGACATTTAATGCAGTTAATTGTGCTACATAATAGGATAATTAACGTCTCGGATAGTTTAATGGCGATGAAGTGGTTGATAAATGAAACAGTAATTAGCGAGGTTTAAACAAACTTAAGCGAGTAAGAGAGGACATTTTAAGGCATTTTGTTTGCTGTAGTTGTTTATTTTTGAACAGTCACGCTGCTCAATTAAATGGGGATTCCTTTTTTTAACCTGTCTGTTGCTACCGAATTGATGATATGAGTAAGAAAAAAATGCGAATCCTGCAGCAAGCAATGAATGAATAATCAGCTGACGATACAAAAAAAGTCGGTTTATCACGAGCAGTGCATCGCGGGGTACAGCCATCATGCGTGAGATCATTCAACTCCTTCGCAAGCGGAACGTCCAGAGACGAAAATTCACATAATCGACCCTGTTTCGATCATGATGCCATTGAGGTTCCATATACAGTTGCGTGGGGGCTGAGAGCGACCTTACGGCCAACCCGCTGCACTCCCACCGCTCATAGGGAGGTTGTGTGTGAATGATTCGGAAAAGAATAAAGTGCGACAATTTACACCTTGTGGGCAACACGTTTTTTGCATTCCCCGGTGCATACACGGCTGCGTTTCGGTTCGTGCGCTTTTTTCACCGTCTTTGGTTAACCGCGATGGCCGATGGAAATAGAGGTGATGAACGTCGCTCCGATGCGTACGATTGCTGTTCTTTGGAAGCTTTTCGAGAAGGTACGAAGAAAAGGAGCAACGTGTCACAATCAGTCAGCAGGCGTGCTGAATGCGTGCACCGTAGACGATTTGCGACAGATTCACGGATTTGCGGGCTCAAGGCGCGATCGATCGTCTGACTACAAAATCACCATTTTACACGTGCCGCCAGCCTTGTTTGGAGACGGCGGAACGGTACGGTTCATGTTCGTCCGGTTTGTCAACGCGGGACACTTAACAAGCTCTCACCCTGTCGCGCTTCACACATGACACCAAAATGGACATTTAATGGATGCATTTATTTATTTATTGTTTTTCTGCGTTAATGGCTCTCTATTTAACGATGGCGTGCCGAAAACGTTTGCTCACGAGGCAGCGCGGAAAACTTTACGGACTGTGACTCTGATTTAAGTGTAAAACACGTGCTGGAATCACGCGGATCGCTCCCGGAATTAGGCGGATCCCGCAAATCACAGGTCGGAGTTCATGCAAAGTCAACTTGAAACGCTTTTAGGAATCTGTTTTAGAAGGTAGCAGGGAAAAAACAATTGAATTATGGTTTTCTACTCTGAAATCGATCGAAACAACTATCGTCTTACAAGAAGCTACATATTGGCAGTGATGAAGGCATGTAACGCGATGAACTACACACGCCATGCTATTTGGAGACGTACACGCAATCGCTTTGCGTAGTGCTACACGTGGGGATGGATAAGTAGAAGGCAAACAATACGGCATAATCGGGGGAAAATGGGGAAACAATTGTGTTAGACCCGAGGGTTCGCTTTCGTCTGGGCGGATTGGGGTAGATTTTCGTCCAGGATAGCCGGCGTCCGGTCGAAGTTCGGTGCCCGGTGCATCAAGGTGCAATTGCGTGTAGATCACGGCTTGTAATTAGCACACCCGCTGTGCCTTGCATCGATCGGATGAACGGTGAATCGAGTGCTTGTTACGATACTGTTTTACGCACTGCTTTATCGGTGCATCGATGCAGCGTGGAACGTAGTACTTTGATGCGTTCGATAGGCGATGAAGTCACGCACAAACACGCGGGCATAGAGATTGTGGGCTAATTTGATCAGAGCCAGGTTCATCCGGATCTGATGCAGTTGGTGAGATCACGGATTTTGTTGCCAGTGGCGTGGGGCTTGGCGCTGAATTAAATGCTGCATCTAATCAAACCATACCAAACAAATAGGGGGTTGTTGTTTTATTGCCGCGAAATAATTGACCCGACTAACATTGCGAAGGGCTACAAGCGGATATTGCGTATGAAAACGCACTAGAAGCACCAAACGTGTGCGGTTGCTGGTATTCAATGGTAATGAATGTGAGCGAGGGCATGAGTGAGCGTTAAATATTTAAGGAAATAAGAAATGCTGAGTTTGTCGACTTTTGGTATATCCAAAGTGGTCTTAGAGAATGATACAGTTATCATAGACTCTCCTCGTGGCTCCTCGACCGTTTATCTTGATGGCGTTTTGTCCGAAGTAATTTGTTAGTAAACCATACCCCAACACATGCAATAAGCTCATTAGGCTTCGACTTCAGGCTCAAAGTACAAAATCGTCCGGCAATAGGGCGAAGCAGATAATTAATGATCTTCTGCGGATGGATTAAAGAGATTGGTTTGAACAGAGCTGAAGCTAATTCTAGCCGATCCGTGCTAGGAGCGCACGCGCGCTATGTGTTGATAGTTTGATTTACAGTGAGACCAGAAGCCAAAGGGACTAGAATGTACCGAAGGCGTGTACATTATCTGGTGTCAGGTTGAAGCTGGCGATCGATTTGTCCCAGGCAAGACGAGGGCAAAGGTGGCCGAGCGAGAGTAATTAATTCTCGAATCAGATTTTGCACTCCCGAACCAAGAGGGCGCAGTATCTTGCGGTCAATATCTAATAATTAAGCAAAGTCTCTCATCTGAAATGGGCCATCGGGTCCGCTACCTTTCTTTCGTACTATGGCCGGCTGCGGGCTATTTCATCAATTTGCGTTGAGCCCTGAGGGCAGACAACCCAGCAAAAAGGTGGTCCCGTCATTGTAGGATGGCAAAATAAGCAAAACTTTTCAGCGTCGGCCGTGCTTCCAGGGGCCAGAGAAGAGAGCATAAACAAAACATTAATCAGGTTCTTTTTCGAACCATTCACTTGGTTTCTGGTCGCTTTGGGATCTGGCGTCGGCGAGCTGGTCGCGTACTTCTTTGGTCAGAATATCCTCCAGAGACTGCCGCCGTGCGGTCTTTGGGGTATTTTTAATGGCAAAAATTTAATAGACAAAGCCATTATTTTTTGTCGTAAGTTCATCGTTTGCTCAAACGAATTTGACATACGATTGGAAGCTGTGTGTGTCGCCTTAGTGTACGTTAACCACAGGAAGAGGAATTTGTGTGCCGAGTTAAGGGATGTGCGAGAATACGCGAAGAAAGACAACAGAAAGAAGCAAGAGGTAAAGATCAATAATCCAGCAAATGTAGTGTGCCGGTCTAGGTGGATATATAGTATGCACTAGTAGCTGACCAATCGCCTGCACCCTCGTAGGGACGAGGTTCCCTCTATCATTCATCATCATGCGACATGGTTTCAAAGGTGCTCCTCTTTTCGAGCCAGAATCTTGGCTCCAGCGATCCGAAGACAAAAAGCGATGACCATAAATTATAACATCATTATAATTCCGCCTAGCGCTCGTGGCATCGTATAGGACGCGAGAAACGCTAGTGGCAGGAGAGAAGAACTCGCGGGTTGTCGTGAGGCAAGCGAATGACAACAAAAACGCGATCATCAAAGTTAGTCCTATTGGACGATGTTGTACCTGTGTATTTTTTGTATTCCCTTCGAGTCTGTACGGTCCATTCATGACTTGTGGCCAAGATGCGAGAAGAACTTCGGAATGAATGGTGCTGATCGCAATCCATTTGTACAAAACGACGCCTTTAAAATGGG
The DNA here is from genome assembly GCF_943737925.1 of Anopheles nili. Taxonomy (NCBI): domain Eukaryota; kingdom Metazoa; phylum Arthropoda; class Insecta; order Diptera; family Culicidae; genus Anopheles; species Anopheles nili. Next base: position 1,779,443 of record NC_071292.1, read on the forward strand.
TCGCTATGATGAACCTGAAAGCGTGTGGCTCGTGGTCGCTACCTACGGCGGGGCAAAGATTTTGGAAGCACGACCATAAAATTCGAATAGAACAATCTAAATAAAATTTCATTATAGGAATTGATGTCTTTAACAAGATTTCCGATTGCGTTCATCATTAAAGTCGTAGATAATCTTGTAGTCCTTTGATGGGAAATGAATTTCTGCCACGAAGAAATGAAAGAATGGCATCGTCTACAAAGAATGTAATATAAGAGGTGATATTGAAGGTTTTCATTGTATAAAAACTTTGTACCTTCTATGACCTTCTTGAGCATGCTGATGTTTTGGAATAGAACACATCGAATTATAAAAAGGGATGAAGTTTTATAGTAAGAAGAGTTAATGTACTTCAAACTAATCGATCGCCATAGCTCATAACACGTACGAGGTAGATCGTGTAGATAAACATTAATGAATTGGAGTGCTGTATTCGAATGTTTATCGTTTGTGATATCTCCGGTCAGCATCTGGTGTTCGATTTTACATTTCCGTGCCACTGGAAGTTGGGAAGCGAGCACTAAAGGAAAATTGATGACTCGTGCTAACACATTCCACAAAAAAAAGTGTCACGCAAAGGGAGTTTGACCAATCATCGTTGCTTCAATACGTCTCCAGTGCGGCTTTCAACCTGACTCGAGGACACACGGACACAAGAGAGCTGATTTGAGCCATTTATTAGAAGCGCTAAACATGGGCAACATGATCGTGCGAGCGTTTCCCTTTGATTTCGGCCTTACGTCGTTGGTTCGCATGCGATGGTAAGCCGCCCGGCTGGCCGAAAGCTCGACGCTGGCTGGATGTAATCACGCTGCTATTTTTTTAGATGCTGCTTGCCACGCCGTGCGTCAGATCTGGTGCGGGATCGCTTGACCCCTCGTAAAATGTGTGCCGGTGCGTCGCCCCGTTTTTCGAATAACATCTCGCAACCGATGTCGTGATGTCGAGGCCGGAAATGAAATTATCGTAATTAGGAACGATTTAGTTACACCCCGAGTATGGCATTTAGTGGTGCGTGCGTGACCGACAACGGATACATTAGGTGGAGGAGCAGCTCGCGGGGAGCAGTAGCCAATTTCCAATGGGTTTTGTTGCTCCGATGGCGAAAGATCCATCCGGTGGCGAAGATCAACACAGGCTCGATAGTTAAAACAGTGATTTATGAGGCAGCGCACCACCTGGGGTTAAATCGGACGGAATGTTTTGGGATAGGAAAATGTAATTATTTACTCGCCTGAGGTGTTGAGACCAATGTACGCCAGCGTGGTTAGCTTTGTTACGATCGTGGCAGCGGGAAAATTGCCGAATGAACTATCAGAAGAGAAATTATGTTACCCTATCGTGTCAATCTGCTTCAGCTGGTCTTTTGTGTTTCACGCGCGGTGTGCTACTTGCTATATCTTGCTCTGACTATTTTTTTCGTGGAACGAGCTAAAGAAGCAGTGTGGATTTATCGCAACCTGAGATGAACTCTACGAGGAAGAGAGTGATGCAGCTCGCACCCGCTGGTCATCGTGAACCATTTGTTTTCCACCACGTCGATGAAATAGTAGCGATCGGTCGGTAATTTCGGCAATCGTATAAGTCTACCAACACCGCCTCGGGGGCAGTCCGTAACGGGCATTCCAATTTTGGAGTGACCGATCCGTGGTCCACGATACTGGCGGTCCGGTCTTGGTTAAGCGGATTTAGATCGCGTCGAATAGAGCTGACCAGCAAGTACCAGGCCGTTCGGGTTGATTCGCCCTGGAGGAGATATATGGGAGTGATAGCGCCGCGGAACCGGACGGTCCGTCTGGACGGTGCGCTTTTTTAGATGAAGTCCACCGATCGGCGGTGTCGAGAGATTGGATTTTTGAACAGCGTTGGGGCAGAGACCTGGCTGATCGGATGACTCTGCGCTACCGCCGTCGCTGTCACTGGCGGGCGAACAATGACTTTCTAGTTTGGCTTTCTGGGCGCAAACCAGAACGCCATCGAGCGGTTCCCTCCCTAATGGGAATGGTGACTCGATGAAAATGGTTATGACTTAACTGGATCCTTCACGCAGCTCCCTCGGAGTAGGATGACGACGCTCGGGATTGATTCAAGATTTATTATTGGGATTTTTCCCTGCAGCCGAGTATTGTTTCTAACGCGGGCTGCGTTTGGGCGCCGTTTTGGGGCAGCACCGATTGATGGTGCGATCGGTTGATCGCATTATCGCACTGAAAATGTGCTCCACCGAATTTCGTCCTTTTGGAAACTGCCGGGGCGCAGTAGTGACGGGACTGCAGGAAGAGAGAAAACCATTTGTGTAGAGTTGTAATTATGCGATCGGGATCAATCGCGCGGGTTTAGTTTTTATGAAGGGCTAGAGACGACAGAACGCCCGTTTGAGGCAGGATTCGAGAGCAACATTTTCCCAGGGTCCCACCAATGGCTACCAGTAATTTCCCTCCGTACTCTGAAACTCGGTCCAGGGCTGAGGTGCATCGCATGGCACGGCAGCGACATATATCATGCCTGAGGAGCATGCAATTGCTGGGACAGCAGTGCGGTAGCAGCACCCCAACATACGTTTAATTATTTTATTTCGCAGTCCGTTTGTCCTCGGGACACGGGACATAAGTCGCTAACTGCTGGGCCCGTTCCGTTCCGGGCCATCCTGTTGCTTTCCGTGTCCTGCGGTGGACTGTGTGGGGAAAGGCTCGGAGAAATCCCGCAAAGGTTTCGCTGGAAGCGTTTAAAGTTCATCATCTTGGCAGGGGGGACACGGAAAGCGAAGAGAGAGAGAGAGAGAGAGAGAGAGAGATGAAAGAAAGCGGAAAAAGTAAGAGAACAAGAAGCGATGTGAGTCGGTGTAAAAACGAAATCCCTCAGGGCTTTTGCAGCTGCATCGGCTGAAGCGATACACCACAAGAGTTGGACTATTTATTGCTCGCTGAAAGGGTTAGCCCAGATGGAGCGGAAACGCAGCAAAGTCTCTTAAAAGAAAAACCCTATGCACGCACGGACTGCACAAATGCGGGAAACGGCAAAAGCAAATAATAAATATATGACAGTTTAGATGACAAATTGAATCGACATGCTTTAAATACGGCACACAGGCGAGATTGAGCGGCAGAGTGGTGGATGAGGACTTGAAACCATAGTTTAAATATACCTGCAGCTTCCTGTAGCATCGACTGCAGTTTTATATCATTAGAAAGCTGATTATTCCAGCTGATATGTGTGCACAAACATGCGTGAATTATATGGGAAACTTGTTAAAATGTAACTGTTCTTTCAATCACATAGTATTTGTATAATTTCCGCCTAATAGGCACGCAAAAATTAGACTTCAAATCGATCGATTGCGTCTACAAGATACAATCCGATCTACGTGATCGAAAACGTGAGCTAATCACGCACATTTGAAACAAATAATAAGTCCCAAAAATCGTGAGCGTTTCTTTCAGCCGGTGAGCAACAACACCACAGCTCGGGGCACGACCGGTTCGTATGACTTTACCGAGCCAAGGCTTAGAGACATGATTGCGGATGGTTATTAATTTCGTGCCGCAAAACATGTCGTGTTTCGGCGGAAAAGTATACCTGCAAGGGTGCAGGTGAATGTTCGCGGTGGGGAGATTAATTCACGCTGGGATTGGAGATATATTTTATCACGCTATCAGGCGAGTGGCGATCGCGCGCCAGATCGTACGGATCGATTATCAGCTTCACGCAAAGTGTCGTGTGTTGGTACAGCTCGCGGGCCCTGTTTGCGTGATATTTTATATATCATTTCGAAGGTGGATCGATTTCTTGCAGCCTTAACGCAAAAGGAGTAGAGGCGTCGCAGTCGGTTGCAAATTTGTACCTCTGTAGGGAGGACGATCCTCGACCGGAAACGGATAAATATGGCCGTTAGGCGGAGGATGAGTACGGTTGTTTTATGATTCAATTTCGAGCTACGTAAGTTCGAAGTTACTTTTTAATTACGATCGTTTCCGAGCGAGCGGTATGTACAATTCAAGTTTGCCAACTGCTAGAAGATGGGTCCGTAGGACGGTTATGAGACGAACAGGAGAGAGATCGGGTAAGGTTTAGTGGCAGTTTCAGCTGCACCGTTCGGTTCATGCAAATTAAAGTTCTCGCACTTGTTCGCATGCGCTCGAGTTGAATGAGAGCCGCTGGAGGAGAAGCACAGTGTAAGGGACGTAAACACCTTTCCCGAGGGCAGTGATCTTCGGCTGTAAAGCCGGGCTTTTCAGGGAGTCAGGCAGGGTCTCATTTCCTGTTCGTGATTAAAGAAGCTCGATCCCAAATCGGGTTGCAAGTGTTTATGGCGATGGGAAGATGGTGCAAATGGTAAGAGTGCTTGGAGCCTGGAGTAGTTGCGTTTTCTGCACGCATTCACCTAGCCTCAGCGATCGTCTTACGCTCTCGAGCATAGCCGTTGCGCTGCCGACTGCCAGAAGGCATTAGGGATGGAGCCGGCTGTTGCTGCTATGCTCAGGTCCATGCGGTGGCGGTCCAGCGGACAGTCATATTTACAAACGTCATTTGGTCGTTTACTGTATTATTAGTTTGTTTTAAAAGCAAGATGCCCTTGGGCGATGCAAGCGTTGCCACGACGAAGTGGCAGTTCATTCAAAATCGGTGCAAGACAGCATGTGAATGGAAATTCAAACGAGTTTGATAGTGTCCTAACGACGGCCAATACGGAATAAATCGGAGCCTGCATAATGCTGCTAACTATGGAAAAATAAAACACCGGAAGAAGAAAACGACAGAACTGGGTAGTCGTTTAATAAGGGCTGAGGAATGTTTTTGCTGCGTCTCATTTACAAAATTTGTTATTGTTGGCCAATTTTACGGCCCAAAATCCTTATTAAGTTAAAGGATTCGGCTGCACTTTAAAACTAATTATTTTTGTTCGTCTTAACGATTCCCGTTCAAACGAACCGGAAGTTTGGGCGGTGCCACAAGGAATTGATTCATGCTTTCACAATGGCATTCGGTGCTGGCCGTTCGCGGTTTCAAGGACAAGGATCGAGTCTCTGTGCAGGATGTGATTCTTCGCCAAGCCAGGGAATTTACGATCGGCGCATAGCCCCGCGGCGGTTCGGTGGGCTTTTCCACGGAATTTGAATGAGTGCAGTAAACGTTTAAATTATTCATAAACATTTTATGAGCGGCGTCCTGGATTTGTGAGGGCTGGCCACTGCGTCCTGGTTTTCTCGTTAGCTGGTGATCCTCCCTTTAAGGAGCGTCTGGGGACGTGCCCAGCTTCTCGTGTTTTAATTTAGCAGATTTCCTTGCAGCTGGAACGGTTTTCCAAGGTGTGGTCGTATATTTCTTTCTACTCCGTGTCCGCGTCGAGTGCGTTTTCGTACAATTACGGATCTCGCTCCCTGGGCAGGCGAAAAGCCAAGCAGCCGGAAATCGTTACGGAGCCAGTGGCATGCCACAGTAAAATCGCTACCGGGCAGAAAAAAGGACTTCAAATTAAAAGTAAAGTAAGAACTGAAAGCTACGGACAAAACGAAACGACCGAGAGCGCAGTAGCAGCACCAGCAGCGCTGTCCGGAGCCGAAAAAAGGGCAGCAATTCGGAAGCACCCTACGGCTCAGTAAACCGGCTCAAACGAATCCAAACTAAACGAAACGTTATCCTGACGCCCTTTGTCCGAAGGGCGAGCCCGAACCTCGGGCTGGCTGGGCGGGCGGTGGCAGTTCGACGAGTAATTGCACGTTCTCGTCGGACAGCTTTTTTATTGGGGTTTGCGTTTTTACGTGAAATTATGCCTTCCTGCTCGGAGCGGCTCCACGCCATCCAGGGACACCGTTTGGGGCCAAATTTCGGTGTTCCGGACTGCCAATGCATCTTCACGGACTGCGCCGTTGGACCGCAGATCGATTTGCTTCAAAACGAACGTATTCTTGCTGATCATATCGGCGATTGTTCGGGGGTAAGCTCATTTCATTGAGCCAATTTTACAAACGTGCTACCGAATGCGTCCTCGGCCGCGCTTCTCCGGTGCCTCCTTGAGGCGGCGTGCCGGTGGGTCACGTCAATGAGGTTGCCCAAGTCACGATAATAACCAGTGATTGAAGCCACGGTCGAGGTCAAGACGGAAAATTGAGTCCGCCTTCATTGACCGGGCACTGGAATGTCGGCGCATGAGCGATATGAAATTCATTGATGAAACCCGCGCACGGAACACGCTTTCTCCATTCTGATTCTACAGGGCTTCTGGCGGTCGACCCGCGAAAAAGGACCGACTGACGGATGACAGGGAAACGCGATCTCGTGCCGTCGAACCACGCCAGTCCTCCGCCCATCTGCGCTCGACGGGGTAGATGGTATTTTAATTATAATTGTAATATAATTTAAAAAGCACCGAAAACGTGCCTGCGGCGAATCCGCTTCTGCGATGCGGTCGCTGAAAATTATTTGTTTCTGTTAGCTGTTTCGGGCTGCTTGCGGAAGGCAGTAAAAGTGAACGTTTGGAAAGCAACTCACCGTGCAAACGTTAAACGTGATGTGGTTAACGAAGGGGTTAAGGGATGAATGTTTTAAAGATTGTAAGAACCAGTCCAAAGGGAATGGCGAACAGGTGGTGACCACATTAACATGCGACTCCAGAAAGGGCTGACTTATCCTCAGAACGTTTAGTTGGTAGTTGATTCGTATTAATACAAACAGCGGTTTATTCGTAGGGAGTTTTACAGTTATGATGAACATCAGAACACCCTTTTTTATTCGGGAAAAGGACTGAAGGTGAATGTAGCGCGTTCTGTGAATATGTGACTGGCAGTTTTGTGTTCTTTCCCAAGGCCTGGGACCGTCCTCAGCCCGAAGATCTTTAAGGGCCGATCGATAATTGCGACTGCATCGGACGGTTTCACTCAATATTCTCCCGGGCCGAGACGGCAAGAGGCACGGATACGTTATTTGAGTGCCTCGGAGCCGTTAGTCGGTAGCGGTGATCGTGAAATTAGAAAATCAATCAAAGGCCTTGAAGGCGTTTTGCGATTGATTGAAGCAAATTTAAATATTTATTAGGTGCGGTGCTGAAATATCGCCTCCCGGGCGTCCGAAAAGGAGTGGCTCTCCTTCTCTAGCCCGTCATGTCCTCGCTCCGGAGTGCAGGAATGTGGGGAAAAAGTGGGGACAACCTAAAATCAACCACAAAGCTTCCAAGTTACGCAGGCTACTAGGCGGGAACTGGACCACCATATTCATGCACGGAACTCAGACTACTGCGTTCGCGGCCAGCTCGAAGGGATCGGGGTCCGTGATTGATCTGCATAAATCATACCCAAGCCGGCAGACGAGAGGACCTCTTTTTGGGTGTTCATTTTGTTACAATTTGGTTTTTTTCTCCACCACCTAGCCCAAGCTCCTCACGACGACGATTAGCCGCAGATCATGATGGCTGTCAGTCGGTCGAAATGGGAAGCCGAAAACGGCACCTGAAAAACTGGCCTGGCACTTTTGGCCGCCGTTGATCGATTTGATCGATCCGCTCGATAGTGGTAGTGAGCATATTTTATCGAAATATATCAAAAGCCGACGTTGGACCGGCATCTCGGTGGCGGTAGCAGTGGCCCTATCCTAGCGACGTTTGTGCCCCTAATCGGTGTCTGAATCGAAACTGAAAGGGTCTCCAGCCGGGACCGGAGCGTGGTTTCAACATCAACGAAAAATATCGCTCTACAGGGCCGAGGAGACCGTTTGATTGAATGCAAATTAGCAGAAGGCTTTGATTGGAGAAATGTATGCACTCACCAGTTCGCTCACGCTACGTGGACGCGACGGAATATGATCGAACGGTGGAAAAAAGCGCCAAGTCACAAGAAACATTAGGCAGCTAACGGGCTGTCGAGGGGATTTGGGTGCTTTGAATATGCCACCGTGACGATAATCGGCTCGTAGATCGGTATTTCAGTTTTCTTGAGCACGCAGACAGATTGAGCTCGTTTGGATAAATATGAGTAAACATGAGCGCTGTGCTTCTGTGATGTGCCGAGCGATCATGAGACAGCTTTGAATCCGTTGTGGCATACTTATGGAAGAATATGAAGAGAGAAACAGAAATGCTTAAGTAAGTTGTACATTTTAGATACTGAGTTTTGGGCGCTCAATCAACGTTTTATTTTACCTGTTAGCTGTAAGTTACTCGTGGCAGGGTATGAAATCGAATCGCATCCGAACTGATTATAACTACTGCAAAAATACATTTGCTCGAATGTGAAAACGGGAATCAACCTTGAGAAACAGAGAAGACCCAACGGTGGCTTTACTTGAACGAAGAATATAAACATAAGTTAGAAACGATGTGAGAAAGGCTGAGAACGGTGCGGAGAGCAACAAAAAAGCGAATACCATTTAAATTTAAAACTGATAAATTATCGAACACACAGTAGCAACTTTCGTTTCGAGCTAAACGGTTTTGAATGTAAATGAGTTCATTCAGTCTGGACGCGGATCGGTTTTCGAGGCTCCCGTCGCGACGCTTCGAACGATGGTGGCGCTCGAAGGCTTTCTGAGGCTCCTGATTCTTTGTCCGAGAGGGAAAGATTGAATTTGCTGAACCACAGAACGGGTCGCCTGAGAACGGTCTTTTGGTCGGTTGGTAAATTCTGAGCATTCAATCGTGCGGCTGTCATGTAATTGGCCCAAACCGGCTTTGTTGGAGAGACCGTTTTGGAGGCCGTTGGAGCGAAGAAGCGAGAAGAATGAGCTTTCAAGAAGCGATATTCGATACCGAACATGGGAAGGATCCGATTCCGAGGCAAGAAGGGTGGTGCTGACTGATGGGTTTCATTAATTCGAACATTTCTCCCGCGGTGTTGGAAAATATTTCACAAACTCGAAATGGCGTGAGAAATTGATTTATAAACTGCAGGTCCGTTGCGAGATGCGAGCAGCACACCAAAAGTTGTTAAAGCAAATGCATGCAAAACGTCGTAAATGTGCTTCAAGAACTCAGAATCACCTGCAGCCGTGCTGTTTTCCAGCCTGATTAGATGGAATGCTAAAAAGTAGATTCACCGCTTGCGGCATCATAAATCTCGCGCTAAATATCATCGGTAGTCGCCAACTTTGAACCTCCTCCGAGTCACGATCGTGTGGTACTTAAGCTGTCGTACAAATTGATCTTCGTTCTTCTTTACAACACCTTGCTCGCGCTGGGTGATCTCGTTTGACCTCTGATCGCTTGCGCTCGTTCAACGCTTAATGTCTTTCTTCCAAAAAGCGCTGATCGATCAGCCTTATGGTGGCGTGGTGGCGAGTGCAATAGCTTGTCGTCGTAAAGCTGTTTCCTCTGATAGCACACGAGCATGCGCAATCCTCTTTTGCATCAATAACCGCCGCCTAACACATGCGCCTGGTCATGGTCCCATTTTGGCAACGGCGAGTATCCTGCGGCGGGCAAGATCTTGCTTCCCCTAGTGAGGCCGATTCAAATTGCGACAATTTAACTAAATTGTAGATAAATAGATTCTAATGAAGACATTACGATCGCGGCGGAAATTTATGAAAATTTATAGATTCGATAAGCGTTTACACCGGCAGGGCATGTAGTGCCCGCGTGCCTCGACATGCATGCACTTTCGCAAAATCTCGCGTCCCACCGTCGCTGCCTTTTCTTCTGGGTTCAAGTCGCCCGTGTCGGCGATCGTATCCGGCTTGGTGATCGTACGATAGTGCATCCTATCCAGGTTCGCGGGCATACCGCGAACCAGACCGGGGGATAATAATAACATAACCTCGAATATATTGATCATCATAAATTCAATAAACAAACGCGTCCCGGTGTGAACCGGTGCCGATGAGTGGCGTGCACCGAAGGGCCGAGAAAAACGCTCGGGAAACATCGATCGTACTGCAGGCCGAATGGCGCAAACAAAACGGCGAAAGAAAATCCCGCCGCGCTGAAAGTTCGCACCGATCCGGGGCTGGCTGAGGCAGGAGCTACGATTTTCGGATGATCACTCAAGTGGAGCAGGCCGAGGAGAATGGGGCGAAAAATCACAGAATCGTCGATTCGCCGCTCCGGAATGCCTCGAAGGGCCGCTGGCTCTGACGTGAATGGGTCGTCTGGCAGAGCCGGTGGAGGTGAATAATGTCCAGAAATGGAGCAATAAATCTTGAAAGTGTGTTGTATAATAATACTTTTACACTCGAAGCCGCCGCTCGGCCGATGACGCCGCCATTTGCCTGCGATGTCCAGGCGCTTAGACGAAGATCCCGCGCCGGAGCCACGGTGCCAGTTTCGGGAAGTGATGGCCGCCGGTGGGAGCGCTTGTTCGACCGGGTGCACCGGTGCACTTGCAGCTTGGGGCGCATTACTGTGCCGGAGGATGAAAGCGACCGAGGGTCGAGCCGAGTCGCATGCATGGGGCAACATAAATCTCGAGCATATCCGTAATTTCGCCATCGTTCGGCGGCGTTTGCAGTCGCAATTCGTCTATTAGGCGACGGGCTGGGATTGTACGCCGGGATTAGGGCTGGTAGGATTAAGACTTCTGCCGGAGACGGGAATTGAACGCGCAGGCACGCGGCTCGCAGTTGGCGAGGTGAAAATGATAGTAAAATTTAGTAGTCGATTGTAAATTGACAAATATCGCAATAAATCTCTGTCCCAGGAGCACCATGTTTGCGGCAGAGAGGCCGCTTTCGGTAGCCTGCTTCAGCTGGTTGGTTCTTGCAATGCGTCGTTGGGAACATTTTAATCAGTCGGAGTTAGGGTGAGTGGTCGAAAGCGCTGAACTCAAATCCCGTCGACCGATCCGTGTTGCTCGTAAACTGCTGCGTTGGTAGAAGTCGTCTGTCGGATACAAGGAACGATTGAAATAAAATTTAGCCACATAATTTACATAGTCTGCGGCATTCAAATGGGCCCGTCTACATTTCGGGTGATTACGAGCGGGAGCATTTGCTTTATTACTGGCAGAACAACCGGTCGGCTCGATGCAATGCAAGTCTGTCCGCCCGTTTTTTGGCGTACATGTCGTTATCAACGTGCTGGGGCTGAATTTCGAGGAAGATCCTCGCGGTCTCATGCGCTTGATATCAACCGTTTGACGACGGCCGAGCGCTAATTTGGGGCGACAAAAAAACGCTTAAAAAGGATCGTCCCAACTCGCTGAATGCGCTGGTGCGTGTTTTAATTCGTATGATTCATTTTATGGTGTCTGAGGAGTGCCATAAATGTTTGAAAATTGCAGTTTGATGATATTTTGCCGTCCTGCGTCGCTCGCCATCTAATGAGGCTCGTGAAGCTGCACTCATTTTTGCCGTCCAACAAAGATGCATCCCTGTTCAGAGAAATCTCGCGTGCCTTTTCGCCCAGGTAGCGACGAAATGTGTTGTGTGAACATATTTTGGAATTGCGTTTGAAGCTACCGAGCTACAACGCGGGAATCGTTTAACGACGTCTTATGGCAGTATTTGCGACGAGTGTGGAAGAGTTTTTATTAGACCGGTGGGATCGTTTTGATTCGTGAGATCACTGATGATTACCAAATATGGTGTTAGGTTGAGTAGAAAATCAAATTCGAAATATTCTACTTGCAAAGGGGAAGAGAAACGCCTTTTTGTCATTTATTCGTGCGGTTTCTGAAACAATTTTGAACAGTTCTACTGCGCAGTAGCAATGTTAAACAAACTCAACATGAGTGCGTTAGATGTTGGTTGAGAACTTGTTAGCTTTCTCATGGAGAGCTCTGACAATTGAAACGTGTTGTTGCAACGTCTGAACGACGACTGGTAAAACAAACTTCGAACAGTTGAAATACGCACACGCCGTACATGAAGCAGGTTAAGGATGATTCGGGCTGCTCTAGGTTAATCGATCGGCCACGGTGGAAAGGACTGAAGGCAGCTGCGCCACTGCCGCGGAAGGCCCAACAGCTGAACGGTTGATGCGCGAAACCGCGGCTCAAGAAGCACAGGGGATAAGCGTAAGAACAAAGCGGAGAAATAAATCATCCTCGAACAAACGGAGCGTATTTAACATCGGTTAATGATGCGGAAAAAGGGCCACTCGGGTGTTTTTCATTTCTTCGTGTCTGCCCAGCGATAAATCAGGAAGGAGATTGGCCTAACGGGAGCTCGAGTATGTCGTGCAGGAAGTGATGCTCATCAATGATTGAAACCTTGACCAATTGCGAATCACGCATGCTCTGAAGGTTGCCACAGAAGTGCCCGAAGGTGCAGAAAGGGCGGTAGCATTTGCAACGATTATTCCATTAGCTCTCGCCGGGCGCTTACAGCAAGCGAAGCAATTCCAGCAGACAGCAGTTCAAAAGCACATTCCCGTATATCTGGAATTTAATCAGACTTGTATTTGCTAATGAGTGAATATCAATTGGATTCATATCTTCCGCTCAGATTGCAGCCGTCGGTAGATGTTATCGGAGGTCCTAGAAAAGGAGCTATGAAACTGAATTCCTCCAATCGAAACGGCGAGTGCAAATATTCGCTCTCCAATTTCAGACAAAACATCATAATCGTTTAGCAGTTTCCATGTTTTTACGCGTGGAATCCAGTTAATCGATTCCGCCGCCAGGCGTTTGGGTAATTAGCAACTTAATACGAACAAATGCAGCTGCCGTTTGCCGGCGATTAATATCCCGAAATCGTAGCGCCGATAGCCGTTCACCATCGTCGCTAACTGTAGCCTCTCAAACCACGCAGTGCACGGTTTTCGTGCGCAATAAAATGTTATGTCTCGTAAAAATCACTTCTCCGGCCCCGGGCAGTGGGGCCGGAGCAACTAAGAAGGGCTAACAGCGGGAACGCGATCGATTACCGGTCGGTGGCGCAGATTGCAGCGATTTGGGGCAGTAGCACGGCGACCAAATGCATCCCCACGTGCGGTATAGTGGAGTTTTGATCAGGGATTAGCTTGGCAAACGGTTCGCCAGGGTTTCGAATGAGCAAATAAATTGATCCATAAATAAAATAAATGCAAATAAATAAACATTCCCACGATGCTGCGGGCGATTGCAGAGCGGATGTTGGAAGCTACGGTTGCGAAGTGTTTAGTGCGATGCAATATCGCGGGAAACGGTTGTTCGTGAGTAAGGTGGATGATTATTTTTATGGACCTTGTTTAAAGGCACGCGTGCGCGTCTGGATTAGCGAGGGCGTTTGCGATTGCAGTCGAATGTCCTGCAGTGTACGAACTGTATGCTTTTTCCAAGATTGCACACTCCAAATCCAAATGGCCACGTGTCGGACTGCCAGCTCCCGATGTTGCACGGAGCTAGGACGGGTTGGTTCAAACGGAACAGAAAACACGTTATCGGTACTTAAATGAACAAAATTGCCCTGAGAAAAGAAAGCTTGCGCCGTGCAGTATTTGTGCGCTTGTTTGTTTTTATTTCATCAATGCAGCGGTTCGCCAAAGGCAGCATGCTGTGAGAGCGTGCGATAAGCAAATGTTTCGCGGGGATAGTTTAATAATCTCGAACAACTTCTGGTATGCTACCGTTGCCGGAGATGGCGGGTACAGTTTTATCTGCATCAGGGAGGGTTGCAATACAGGAGAGAGCCCCGGCATGGAATAACGAATGCTAAGCCGCTCAAGGCGGCGTACAAGGCGCTGGGGAGTGAATTGAAACCTTTTCCAGTAGCAATCGCCAGTGATTGGGGCTGGCTTTGCGTACTTATATCTTGTGTTTGCTCGCGGAGCTTCTGCACCGGGAAACAATGCATCTTTCGATGCACTTGCAGAACCGAAGGGAAAAGAACGGCATTAAAAAAACATTCACCACTGCATCATCAACCCCTGCGGTTCGGTAGAGAAGGAGAGCAAAAAGCTTTTAAAATCAAACCGCTCCGGTAGCAAACTGATGGGAGCATTACTGCGTCGTCGGGCAGGTAACAAGAGACTGAGCGGGACGGGTCCTTGCAGGGCGGAGGTCCTCGCGAACGGAAGCATCCGGCATCAGCGTGCGGCCATTGTTAATTCGCCGAGAATGGGTTGAATATTGATTTTATCGGAAGCGGATCTCTTTGATGGTTTTAACGAAGAATTCGAACGCAGAGGTTCTTCTTTCCGTCGCGATCGCCTGGTGCCGGGTGGCTGGACCCGTGGGAGTCTTGCGCCGTCTCGGTGGGAGTTTCCGATGGCTTCCGTCGGTTGGAAGGTGGAAAAAAGTATGCCAAGAATTAAACGCATCTGTGTTACTGAGAGCAAAATCACAGGTTCGGGATGCGATAGATGATTTTTTCTCCCTCGTGTGCTGCTCGATTCCTTGCGGATCTAGCTTCAAAGCGAGGGAGAAGTCGTATGGTTGGCGTGGTAGGGCACATTAAAATGGGGTGGAGGTGCAAGGGTTGTTTCGATGGACATAGCTACGATAGCGGTGGCTTCCGTCGAGGCACACGGTGGTTAAGTGCAGTGGCGTACAGTAATATGCATCCGAATGCGTTTTATTTGTGCACTTTGGATCCCATGTAGTTGTGGTGCGTTTTTTCGGTCTTTCGATACCGGCAGCTCGAATACGCCCAGTGCACCGTCTGCTCAACGGCTGGCTTGATGCTGAGGTGCATGTTGTGAGTTTTCTTTTTTTAATCGTCGGATGACCATTTGGCGGCACCCTTTGGTAAGCGCATTTTGATTGAAATCGTCGAAGGATATCGCATTTGCTTAACGTAAAGTTTGCGAAAGAGAAGAGACGATGGGTGATGGGTTGGAGTGTAGCAGACACATTTGAGGCCGATTGTAATTCGACCATGTAATATGGAGAACGCACCAGGCTGGGCTCTGTTGGACGGCGAACTGCAAAAGGGCGATGCATTGAACGAAACAAGTCTGAAAATGTATCGCTTATAAGCCACTGATGATGAAGGCAGTCAATCGTATAGCCGATTAATGCCCATAATTAGTCGCTTGTCAATCTTGGTACATTTGAGTGAATTAAGGTTCAATCTTGTGACGAGATCTCTCCGAGCCGGCCGATAGATATTCTGCCAACTCTCGCGGCACGCGTCGTGGCACGTTGGGTGATGAGAAATTTACTGACCGATCGATTCGAGGCACTTGTCCTGCCTTTACCGTTGATCGATCGATAGTTGATAAAGTCCAATTTAAATCCACAGCGTTTGTGCAAGTTGTCCATCCCGAAGGGCGCCCAATAAGTTGTCCAATTAGTCTCTGGGGAAGGTACTGGCAAAGTTCCTCCTAGGGATTGCGTAGGCGATTTATATTGGCAACAAATGTCCATCGGCTTTCGGACATGCAATACAAATCTTTCCTACCGGAGACATTGTATCCGAGCGGTAGAAGCAGCCTCAATTTACGAGCCATTCTATTCGGGTTCTGGTTCGACTGGATCGGTAAGCATGTCGTATCAATTTCACAAAGATTATCTCTCATGAGCAAGCTTCATGCCCATTACAACCCTTCGCCAGGTGATCGATACCACTTACCGTACAGCTGGCTTGGAGGAAAATTGGTAGCAAGTAATAAAAGCGATTCGTTGCTGTCGACTCCAGTAGCGCTAGGCTAACTAACTTCAAATACAGCAGCAAAAGAAAACTCGGCAGAGATCGCGAGCACGCGAGATTGAAAGCGGGACGGAGGTAGGACGAAAAAGCAAGTAACGCGAAGCATTACCGTATTCATAAATAATATCATTAAATTGAATGATTATTTATAATTTATTATTACAGGTATCGATTTCACGATTTATTTTCACCTTCCGTTCGTTTCTGGACGCATGCTTGCTTCTGGTGGAGCATGAATGTGAGTATGTTGGTCCATCAAAACGGGCTGGCTGGTCCAACCCGAGCTTTTAATGTTCCTAGTGGTGGTTGAAGGAATGACCATTAGATGAATTAGATAGTATTAAAATATTAGATTTTTTCAAGAGTGTCTGGAACTTTGGGTGATCAATTTTTGCCATTGCGGGTCTGGATTGGCACTTGCTTTGTGTGGTATGTGAGCTGTTAGTGATGAAAGATTGAAACGTTAATCCGATAAGTGTGTAAGAAAATTCTTAGTGAAAACGATCCTACGAAATACGAGCTAAGAGCAGCAGCACCCAGCATGACCACCTAGCAGCTTCATAATGCGAAGAGCTCTTGACAAAGACACGCGAGATGCACCTTGATGTGAGCTTAAGGCTACGAATTCCATTCGGTAGGCAGGCAGACTTGTGTATCCTGCGTGAGTGCTATTTCTTCGCATAGTGGAATGTAATTAGCCGGCAGGGTAGGCTTGAATTTCGATGGAATTCAAGCATAATATCGCACAAGAAGCCGGATTCGCGGAACCGCACTGGTCGGTTACTAGAACTGCCAAAATCCCGGTCGTTCGTCCTCAGGGCTGGGATATAATAATCGACCGTGGGTTGAATTTAAATATCACTTGAAAGCGAAAAGGTACACGGAAAAGGGAGCGAACCGACCGAAGACGTCGTGGCGGTTCTTGGGGCGGATCTCGCCCATGGTAGCACGTGTTATGTTCCGTTTCGATCGCCAAACCGACGCGCAGTCACGAGCTCCGGTGGCGCAGGCATGATTATAGCCCTGGCGGAAGCGGAATTTAGTCGAGATTTAATGCTTGTTTAAGACGCGGCTTCCCGAGCCCGGCCCGGTTGGCTCGTTTACACTTCCTAAGAAAAATACGATCCGGAGCATTGTGGCGCGTAAGGGCCACAGCTTGCGGGCGTAGCGAGCGCAAGAACGTGGCGAAAGGAGCTGAGCTCGAGCTGCGAAGATTCGTTCACAATTCTGCTCTACATGGCGCACCGGCCGGTCAGAAGCAAACAACGCACCGGACGCCAAATCCCGAAACAAATCCGTCCACGAGAGGTGTTATTAGCGGAAGGGTGCCTGTGAAGGGTGGGCTGCGATCGCCTCCGGGGGTGGTTGAAGCACGAAAATAGAGGAAAACGAAACGCGGACGTCAGCTCGTGCTTGGTTGGATGGTTCACCGTGGCCGATGCTGTCAGTACGGATGTTTGCCGGCGGATGGCTAAGGAGTGTTATTAAAACACTACCGTTCTTGTTGATTTATGCAGCACGGCCGTTAAACTCCGTCCGGCCGGCAAGAGATCGCCATGGAGGGTTAATTAGGGAACATAGTTTCTTTCGCAAGATGCACCGGCTGAACGCGGAAGGAGACTGAGCTCGGTACAATTACGCCATTGTGTCGCAACGCCCGGTAGGTATGCCAAGTTTATGGATTTTCATCCAAGTTACCCTTCCATGGCACAAAGAACAATAATTTTTCACCATAAAATTACACCAATCGCACCAGTGTGTGGAAATGAAAGTACGATGCTGCTATGGATATAAAATACTTTATGGCGTTCATTACAGGATTCATTGGCAAGCGCACCGCGTTTGACTGGCAGATGCACGGAGAAGCAGCAACAATTAGCAAACTGACAAATAGCTTCACGTTTCCGCATGCAGCTTGTGGCTTGTTCTAGCGACGTTTGTGGGTCACGTCGTTTTGGGCCTTTCCATCGTAAATACGCTCAGCCAGGGCATTCAGGGCTCATAAATAGATGATTTAACGATTCGGCATGAATATCCGCTTCACCGCATGACCTTGCTCCTAGGGGCGCCGATCGATCATTAACGAATGGCGGTGTCGGGATGCAGCCATAAAACGCATTCGACGGGCTGATCCTTAATCATGTCCACCTGCATAGGCGGTAGAGGCTGTGTCGTGTGCGATGGACACCTTCGCCGTGGCACGTAGCATCTCCGAAGCGTGGCAGGTGATTCCGAGGAGCGGCTAGGACTCGCCTATCCCAAATTGCACCTTCTGGTTTTCACTTTCTCGGTGCTTTTCTACTTATTTGCCTCTCTGTGGGATTTCGAGGTGTTTTTTTTCTAAGCTGAGTCCTACCGTAGCCCTCGATTGTTGGATTCCGTTAGGTGGGAACCGCGGGGAAGTTTTTTAATTTCCATTAGAAAGGTACGGCAAGGTGAACAATTTCCTAGAACGAAGCCTTCCAACCGAGCAGCAACGATTGAGGACGCGTGCAAGGTACGTGAGGAGGAGACTAGCGATTGATTCCATGCGACCTCCAGAGGATTTCGTAGCATTGCAAACGGAGATCTATTAAATTGTAGCCTGTGGTCTTCCGGAAATGGAAGAGATGAGGAACGGCCTGTTTAAAACGATTTCATTAGCGCATACTTGTGGCTATAATTCGTTATGTTTCGCTAAGCTTTGGTATGCATTCCGACGAGGGCCTTCTTTCGACACGCAAGGCCTGACTAACTCATTCGAACCATTCCAAAATCAGCCGGCTGTAGTTCGAAATTTTGCTTTCCTCAAACCACTAACGAACTGACGTGGAATTTTTCACAAAAATTGTATTCGCTAATGACGAATTTGCGTTTGATGTTTTTGTTCTGGAGTAGCTAATGCGCCTTACCCTGAACGCGAGCTAGCCTGCGTTCGATATTAAATCGTTCGCTCGTGCGCATATTTTCCAACTTTGCAGGTTCCAAATGGTGCACCGTCGGTAGCCCAAGGCACATCACGAGCATGGCACGCACTGTGGCGTGTGTTTTAGCTCTGTGCGATATTTTGCCCTCTTCGCTCGGCGTCCCAGCTTCGCAAGAGCCTACACCGCGTAAACGATCGGTTAGAACGTTGCGAATACGACGAAAACGCCTCGAATCGGTAGCAAGTGCTGCAACAGAGAGGGGCACAAAAAGCGCATTTGCATGATGCACTCGGGGTACGACTTCCGAAGCCCACATCAACGAAACAGACGCGCAAAAGCAGCTCGAAGAGGGGCAGCGAAAATTGCCGGTTTTGCAAATTACAAAATCGTGATTAGCGCACAAGCCGAGCGCACGATCGTCAAAGTGTGATCGACCGAGAAAAAGGTCTATTAGAGGCAGAGCTGATGTGCGAGTGCGAGCCAGAAAGCGACCAGGTAGAGATACTCGAGCGAAAATCGAACAACCGGAATCGACGAAGAAGCCAAACGCCGTCCCGAGTGACATGCAAAGTGTGGCTCGACGTACGGTCGGTGAGGACGCCAGAACGCGGATTCTTCCGGACATCCTCAGACAGCCCCTCACTGACCAGCTGACAGCGCCGGGCGCGTAATACGTCCGCATGGCGTAATACGAGTGGCACTGTCACATTTCAATTCATAATCTGTCCGTCGGGTTCGAACGCTCGAACGGACAGCTTCCGTGGTGCCATCCTTCGAAGGGGCGCTTATCTTTTCGGTGTCCCAGCCAGGACTCGGCCGGTGGACCTTAGACGAGCCCGTTGTGCGGCGTGTTCGAAGGGGATTGTGCGAAGGAGAGCCAAAACATGAACGCAAACTCGAACGTCAGAGCAGAAGATCAGTGATTGCGATCGTTGGACAACGGAAAACATCGTCTCGACGGTCCCGAATACGTTTGCGGTTGGCAGCGAGCCGGCGATGGGCTCGACATGGCACGAAGATGTTTATTATAATAAAACATTAGGAGCAAAGTACGACGCGACGCGCGGTCATTTAATCGGAATCAATTTTATGTAAATCAATGGTTCGGTCAGACGATCATGAGCTAGGCGTGGTGGTAGGAGCGAAGGGAGAAGGGTTGCACCACGAGCCGTTGGGACGGACGAAGATTGAGCTTTTGCTACTGTTTTGAGGTGGACCGTGAGCCGAGAGATGGATGGATAGCGCATGAAATTGAGGCTGCAAACCCGAAAGGGGTTGGTTAAATGCAGCGATCGGTGTTGTGGAAGCTTTTGTTGTTCGAGAAATAGTCCCATTAAGTAAACATAGGAGTGATGTGATATATAAGCATAGCTTGTTTAAAATAATATGGAATTTTAATAAAAAATGAAACATAAAATTATCTTTAGTAATTAATACTAACTATATTACATGATTTTATTAGTTTTCTAGTAGGTAAGATGAGGTTGACTATTTCAAAAGTGATATTTAATAGATCAAGGGCTTCGTGTCGCACTTTCAAAAGATCGCTTGTGCAGGGAATTGGGATTGTTCGTGTTGCTGCTCCTTGAGCCATTTAGACAATGTATGTGCATAAATTTACCATACATTAGTGTGGTACAAACCGATTTGATGAATTTCTCATCGCGTTCAGTCGAGAAAGCGCGCTTCGTCACTGAGGGCTCTTGCATGAAATTCGCCCTCGAACCGTTCGAAAGCCAATGTTGTGGAACCGTGGAGCCTAATAGAGCTAGAGACAGCCCTCGGTTTGGGATGATTCCATCGATCGAACAATCTCGACCGCGACGATCCCATCTAAGAGCACCGAGTAACGTGGACTACCGGGAGCCGATCTAACGCCCCCCATTTTTTTTCGGGACTTCAACGAAAGCCACTTCCAAAGATCCATTAGTGGTGAGCGCCATCTCGTAGCGGGCACAAGTGCGCCTGGATGGCGGGAGCAGGCGCTAGCCTGACTATAACATTAATTTTAAATAGATTGAAAAAGATTTATGTCTACCAGATCGTTATCTCAGCTGGACGATGCCGCGTGCAGTGGAGTGGGCTAGAACCGGCTAGGTGATCGCTCCGGGAGGGAAGTAAAACATTTTCCCTAACGATGGCTCCGATGATCAGGAGATTTAGCGTAGTACGCGATGCGCTACTGGCGGTGTGGCCTACTGCTGTCTCAGGCCGCACGTCGTGAACATGCCTTGGAACAGCTTCCCTCCTGCGATGTGATGGGGCGCTTGAGGTGTAGCAAACATGTCCACCTAATAACCGCAGCCCACCCATGATCTAGCGTCCTGTCTGGGGCTGCTCCTCGGTCTGGAGCCGTCTGATCAAGCTATTCTGCTCGTCACAAAGCTCCACGAGATGGAGAAAGGGTTACTGATCAACAGCAGCAGCTATGGTCGTCTAGTGGTGTGGACGAAAGTAGAGTGGAGAGAGAACGGAGCGAAAAAAAAATATGAAAGAGACAAAAGGGAAGGTCACTCTAATCCGCGTGCATGAAAAGTTGTTTATCATCGCGGATTATGGAATTAATTTTCAAAAACATTTTCGGGCCATTCGTTGGGTCGGCTCGAAGGCCTTCATTATGGCGCCTTCTTTTTTTGAGTGTACGCTCGTTTTGGAATGCGCCATGTGTGCGAACGAATTCACATCGCTTTGAGACTTTGGCAGCGATGCCAGCTGCTGGGTTCTGCGAAGAAAAAAACGGAAATAATACACGAAGAACAGGCTGAGCGAGTGCATGATGCCTTGCAAAAGTAATATGAATAAGGTGAAGCTCTCGTGATCGAGCATCTGAATAAAGTTAAAACATAAGCTGGCGGATAATCAAGAACGGCCAAACAAAAGGAGGTGCGCATAATCGGTCAAGTACGAGGGCTGCACGATCGATCGGGCCATACGCATGTCAATCACTGATTGTGTGAATCGAGAACTGCAGGCTACCGTTCTGTCGATCGAATTGAATAAATTTTGAATAAATAATAAACATCCGGTGTAGGGATGGAAAAAGGAGACTCCGGACGCAGTCGTGGGTCATTCATTGGACAGAATGAGCCTATCCATGGCTGGTTAGGCTGAATGATGCAAGGCTGCACCTTTCAGTTCGCAGCCTCCAACGCCACCCGATTGAGTAGTGGAGAGACTTTGCCGCAAGTCCCAATGGGAGCGCATTCTTGTGTTGAAGAACTTTACACCGCTTTTAAATGAAGCTCTGCAAAATTGAGGCGCGAAGATGCTCGACGAGAAGCCGCAAGTCCGTTCAGCTTTGGCACATGAAATTGACAGCCTTTTAGTATTTCGAGTCGTATTTTATTGCCTTTAATTTCCTGATATCCACGCATTTCTCCGCGCGGGAAGGCGAGGATCTATCCTTTATGTTGACATAACGCTGGTTATTGCGACTCAGGGGTACTGCATTTGCCGGCTTCTTCATTGCACTGGGAAGAAACCTTTTGCTCCTCACCGTGACGCCAACGGAGAACGGTGAGACGTCGAGCTGCCATGTTTTCCGTCAAGCTCTCGTGCCTGCGTGATATGGAGTGATATGTGGGGTTCGGGTATTCCTGCTGGCCAGCTCGACGAGCTTTGCAGGCATCGACTGCCTGAAGTTTGAGCGTAGATTTAAAGCAAAAACAAACCAAAACGTATCCCAAGCCAATGTGGATGCAATTCGTCTGCAGGACTCATCGGGGTCTCTCGCTCGTGAGATGGACGGGTGGATCATTGTTTTTCCTACCTTTTTGCGAAAATCAGGCGGCGGCGTTTGCAGAAAGTGGCTCGTCAAGAGGGGGCAAACGTGAGGAGCAGCTGACAGCTTGGGTGAGGAATGAAAACGTTCGCAGTTTTGACAGCAATTCACTGACACCTTCCGATGGTGACGTGCTGACGGCCCCATGCTTGGGTTGGTCTGTCGAGTCAATCAGGGTAGAGTTTGGTGGAGCTCTCTCCGGCGCACAATTGAGTCGGAATTGAGTGATAAAAGTCAACCGATCGCAATTGTTTCAATGGGCGGACAAAGTTGACATGTTTCCGCGGATTGTTTTCAAAGCCGGCCGGCACTTGATGTGAAGTGAGTTGGTTGAATAGGTCGCTTGGTGCGGAGAGGTTGCCTGAGAAGTATGCAGAATAGCTGGCTTTGATTTACATTGTTTGAGTATGGTAATGTAGGGCGGTTGTATTATAAATTTCATATCGATGCAGCAACGCCGGGGAGGTTGGTATATTGAATACTAACATGCGATGGAATACGAACTTTGGAATGAAATATATAGTCTTGGGCACTGTCGATGGACTGAGACTTTAAATCTTTGGCTGTTCAAGGGTACTAGCTTATCCAAAGTGATTATTTACTTGCAAAAAGCGATCCAAATAAAATATATAAGTAAAGAAGTTGCTTTGTGAATCGAAGTATAATGAACTGAACATGGAAATGATGTCGGTATCACTTAATTGAATTCAATCGAAATGAAGATACCTCTTAGTTGACCTAGTTATAGTATTTTTTAAACTTCGAGTTATTTCACATTACAGCTTAATCAATAAAAAAAATTTTTCACATATATTTTCATTGCAAAAACAGTCGTCAATCTTTCCCGTTTTTCAG
Source organism: Anopheles nili (assembly GCF_943737925.1). Classification (NCBI taxonomy): domain Eukaryota; kingdom Metazoa; phylum Arthropoda; class Insecta; order Diptera; family Culicidae; genus Anopheles; species Anopheles nili. The sequence goes on from NC_071292.1 coordinate 1,802,519, forward strand.
GTGGTACACATTCTCATGCAAGCAGGGTTTAACGATCGTGTGCACAATCGATCGAGCGTGAAGCGTTATGCGAATCGGATCAATGAAACAGATCCAACCCACCATTCCGGAATCGAGTTCCGAGCGCGGTGATTTAACCAATCAGAGCAGCCGTTCGAATGACCGCTCCCACTGGATAGGCCCGATCACAAAAGTCTGTGGAGCGCGCGCGAGAGCATGATCGCGGCTCGATCGACGACCGAACACAGGCTGCTCTGAGCCTTTTCTGTGTTGTTGCGCCAGCCATAAGAAGAGCTTTCAGAGGGAGCTTTTTGAGCATAAGAAACGATCGCTGCCGAAGACGATGAAACTATGTGTGCGTGGTGTGGGCCCTTCGAGGCGAAGCTCTATTATGTTGCGTGTTTCGTTATTTTTTCCTTCCACCTTCCGCCAAGGGAGGAGACAGAAAAGTCAGCGCAAAGAAGAGGAGACGACTAAGGCTAAACCGCGGGCCAAGCAACCAGCAAGAAGTGAACGAAGAAAGCGAAGCGTTGTTGTGGTTTTCCTCTGTTGCTCTCGGGCTGTCTTCAGCAGAGCCTGCACGCATATCCCTAGTGCGCGAGAGCAGCGCCCATGGGAGATGCCGCTCGGCAGAAAGGAGTAGAATGAAGCAGTTGCCGACAGGCACCTTACTCGATCCCGATCAAGCGCTACTGAGCGGATCGGTGCGGTTGCGGCAGGTTACGATCGCAGCAGGTTTCAGCGCTAAGCTTCGGCCCGGGTGCCCGGGTGTTTGTGTGCGTTGGTATGCGCAACATCATGCGCAATGCTTGCTACAGTTAAGGTGAGCTTTATGAGCCTGCGGGTGATCTGAGCGAAGCGCGAACGAGAGGGCTCATGGTTGGTTGGAAAAGGATGTAGCATGGCTTGGACAACCGGTGTGTGCGGCGATCGAACGCCACCGCGCACGGAAGGTCACGGGCAGATCGCGGCGATCTCCGGTGGCCAGTATTTGTGCAAACGTCGTCGTAGCGGGTCGAGAGCTCGACTGCTGCATTTCCGTCCGGAGAGTATTTCGTCTCTCCGCGAGTGAGTTGGAAGGGTTCGTCGCTTATCGCAAGTCTTTTGTTTGGCGAAAGACGAAAGGAAGAAAAACGCACTTAGCGAAATTGTTGTCCCAGACGGGTGGTTGCCAGGTGATAAAGCGAGCTTATCGAAGACTGATGAAGTGCGCTAGAGGCTGCAATCCGAGCTTAAGCCGGGTTGATAATGGTGATTGACTCAGATTTCATGTGCATATTGAGCCGACGGCGTGTGCAAACTGATAATCGCGGCGTGTGCAAGCTAGGGCTGCTGTGTAATGAAGCAGCATCCGTACCTGTAGTTAGCATGTAGTTTTGATGCAAAAGTTTATGGTAGTGATCAAAGATCATCCGCTCGGTTGTTTGTAATTATCGACTTCGAAGGGTTCGTTTGAAGACCGTTAGGTGTGTGTTCTGTCAACACCTAGGATGACTAAGTGATTTCGACGGCAACAGTGATTTCTTGGAGTAATACTATTGCTTCATTATCGATAGCAAACAATCGGTAAACAGTGCTTGTAGACATCCGTGAAGGACATTGTGAGAAAATCAAACGTAAAGGACATGGAGACGTGCGTGTTGATTCCGCAGGAGTTTGCGCTAGCCGTGACTGGTTTGGGAGCACGCAATTCCCGTGAACAAACCGCTACCGTGTGGTCAAATACAACCATTCCCCAGGGCACCCTCTGCTATCCCTTTCAAGGCACGGTGCGCATCGATAAATTGGACGTTTATTCCACCATCGAGGAGGACGACGTAAGTAACGCTAGCCCATCGGTCTTACGTAGCTGTGTTGGTAGTATTAATTTTAAATTCCCCTACGTGTCTACCATCTTGGAAGCATTTGCGCTGTCCAGCAAAATTTCAGTTAAAGTCCGTTGAAACGTTTCAGGTGTCCGTTGTATAGCTTTGTTCCATCTTGAGCCAACCCTTATTTTTGTACCCATCGAGCTTAACGATCGATACACTTGTTGAGCAACGTGTGAGTCGAAGGAAAGTCAGCCGGGTGTGAAAGAAAACCAACCTCCCATGACCGTGAGAAAACGAGCGTCTTAAGAAATCAACCATTGGGGGGAAGAAAACGATCACTTTCTTAAGGAAGCGCTATGGGTAGGGTGTTCTGCATGACCGTTAGTGACATTAAGAATTTGGCCGAGGAGTCATAATTTACGGTTCTTTCTCACCGGAAGAGGGTGAGTCCGAGCACTAAGTCTTATTGGTGGGGGAGAAATAGCCCTTTGAATATTCAACAAAACCAACCCGCATGTTATCGCGATGTTCCCACGATAGGGAGAATGTTCTGGTGCTTCAACAGGTAATTTAACATCAGCAACACCTAAGTTAATCTTTCGTTTGCTGAAGAAAATTGCGTATAACTGGGCTTGCAACGAATGCAATCTTTGAATAAAGTTATTTTCAAATTTACGTTAATCATACGCTACAAGATTACAAGATTAGTTTTTACATTATTTTCTCAATGCCAATTGATCCAACATTCTTATTTACAACTGTTATTGATTGGAGGATGTAAAAGTAAAAAAAATCCTGGTTGATGTCGTATTTTCTACTTCAATGCTTTCGATTAATTTTCCAAATAATTAAGCCACGCCTTTACTGTTATTGAATAATAGAGAAATATTCCCCACAATCTTGAAATAGAAATGACTGCATCAATTATCCCGCAACAAACCGGGGCTTTGCCTCCCTTGGTGCGAGACAAGTTCACGGGCTCGTGCTACTCGGTGGAAAACCCAGACCCTGTTTTCGCACAGCGTCGGTAGCAATAACCTCCCATGTGAATCTGCAGCAAGTTTTCTGCGAGAAAAAAATCTCAGGGCTCACACAATTTCCATAATCAAGTCACGCTGATAAGCGACCGTTGAACCTTCAAAGAGGTGCGTCATGTTGGGAGTAGAGGTTATTATTTCGGGTGCATTACTTTCACTAGTCGATCGATCAAAGAGGATAGTAGGAGACTTCACAAGGGATGTAATGAGGACTTTGCATAATGCGTTTATGCGTCGATCATCGTTGGCGCGAGCTCCATGAGCCACCGAACGCGATCTCCTCGAGTCACATAATTAAATACAATTATGTCGGATTGCGTCTGACCGTTTAAGTGAATGACCTAAGCCAACGATAGGCTGGCATTAGCGGACGTGCGGGAAATTGTCTCACCAACTTGAACTTGAAACCAAGGGTTCGAGGCAACCCGGCGAATGGGCTTTGCAACACGAGGTACCATAAATCGAGCGGTGCGAAGCGGCAAAAAGCAAAACACAAGAATGGTACCGAACCGATCCGAGATAGATGGCGCCGATAATGACTCCGCACGGGAAACGGACTGAAATGCTTTGAAACAAAAAAAGGTTCATCCCGGTGATCGATCGGCAAAGCGACCGAAGGATCAACATGCAGCAGGATCGTATAAAAGGATCGTTAAGACGTCTCCTCTTCGGCAGGTGCAGGTGCAACATTGATTTTGATAGTACTCCTATTTCCTGCGAACGATCGCTAATTGATGACCTTTCGATGCGCTTTGGAAACGCTTTACCATCGATCGGTTGCATCACGACGTGATCGATCCTTGTGTCCCTTGGAAAAGGAGGCGTGTGATGGATTTCGAGCAATCTGAAGGAGTGGGAATCCGAAATAAGTGCTGCGTTTATGGCTTGCCGATGCATGCTGTCGTAAACTTCGCCTCTAAGGTACCACTTGGTGCCCAGAACGAACATAAGAACCTTTCAATTCGATCCGTCGTTTGATCGCTCGATTCCCACAGTCCGCAGAATGTCCGTTGGGTGGACGGAGTCGCCTTTCGCGATGACAACCTAATCAATGACAACTCGACACCTGGACAACTGGTCGATAAGCCTACACTCCGTTCTTGAGACAGCCATGGTTGAAGGTGCGGAAAAATGTCTACTTCCCATTGCGCTGTTCTGTGATCTGTTCTCGAGAGACAGCCAACGTATCAGCAACAACGTGTGTAGCCTTGTAGACGGCCGCCGTTACCTCATCTAAGTGCATGGACAAACAAGCATGCAAAGTGCATTTTGAGACGCGTGGACGTCACTTCCATAAAAGAACCCACCGAGTCCATGGCAGTGATAATAAATTTCTCTTTCCTCTTCCGCAGCAGAGCGGATGTAGAAACCTTGCCCACCTTGAGAAGTGTCCAAAGTTCTTGCATGTAGTGTGGTAGTCCTCGATCTCCAAAGTAGAAGTCAAATGAGTGAAGCTGATCGAAATGTGTGAATGTAATTATCAAAACTACACGCTACAAAGTAGCGGACGTGTTTAGAAAGTCTCAGAGCCGGACCGAAACAAAGCCCAATGGAGCGGGGTTGATTGATTTTTAATTGGTTCATCGGGACAAGGCTACTCGAACTTTCTTTGGGTCTCAGCTACTGCGCAGGTTGTTTGCAGGTTGATAGATGACTGCGAGCAGCCCATGATGCTGTACCATCGATCATCGGAGCACGGACATCGTCCGACGTGGATCGACCGGAGACCGAGCGAAAGTCTTAACCTCACTTTCCGGATTAGGTTTCTGAAACCGAATCCTTTTCGCTGGACTCTGGTTGGTGGGATTAGTCCTGCGGCCCTTGATTGCGAGTCTTGCACCATCGCCGCTGATATTGATACCTGATTCATGTCGTGAACCGTGGTCAGGTGCTATATCGATACCCTTTTCTTGGAGAAGGTCGCACGGAACATGGCCCATAAATTCTGGGCTTAAGATCGTTTCGTCCTGAGAATCCAAACCAGCTCCATCGCACACGGTTGTCGCACACCGATGAGCGTGAGAACGTTCTCCTCGAGACAGCAGGTTCATAGGCGTCTGTCAGCTGTCGCACAGGGCAGAGAACGTATGCTCGAAGGTAAATGGTGGAAAATCAAGGGCAACGACAGAAGTCGCTGCCAGTTGCACGTCAAAGTGTTCGCTTCGTATCATAATCGCGCTCATCCGGTTGCAGAGCTGCACGCATGCCGCTGCACATCCAAAGAAAGTCCAGACAGACGACTAAGACTTCCCCGCCGAGGAGCTTTTGATCTGGTACTTCCATTCTCATTCAGTCGATCATCTGACAGTTATGGTTATTGAATTGGCAAGCCATTACAGGCCCGCGAGCCGGCCCCGCACACGCGTACAAATACATTTGCGATCTTTATGATAATTGTGCAAATAAAGATTCAAGTTTAGCGTCCACTCGGCACCGGGCCGGTTCTTAGTTCCTGCGGCATGTAAATGAGTCCCGTGAATCTTTTGGGTGTCCATGTGGAATGGGGATGCGAATTGAGTTGTCGCGTAACAGCGGGACTTTCTCTACTCGGATGATCTCTAATCTTGGGTGAAACCGCAATGCTCCCGAAGCAGCCTTGTTCCTTGTTTTGTAATTAAACAATTACTTAATTATGCATAATGCGCGGAGATACGTGGCTCAGCAGGAAACACGCAAACTGACTCTGCTATTCCATTTGGTTCCTTGGAACCCATGTCGTTTGAACACGTTTTGAGGTCCGTCGTGTTCCTCCTGGGTGTCGAAAGGTTCCCTACGTTTGCCTTGGCTGTTACAGTCATCGCATTGTGTTTGGATCGTGGATATTCCCGATCGATGGTCGTTCGAACAACTCAATTGCTAATAAAGACATCAGCGTGGTGGTCGAAGTATTCGTCGACGCTTCTGTTCGGAAGCGCTCTTACAACGGTTTAATTGATTCACCTCCCGTTCCCACTTGGAAGTGGAACTCAACTATGTCGAGCTTACTGCTACCAGATTAGCCCCAGAGCCGCTCCAATGATCACTGCGGGCCGTGACATTAGGATCCAAATTCAGTTGTTCTGCAGCGAGCTCTCCTTTGGGTGATCCGGAGATAGAGATTCCGGCCATTCATTTGCATAAAGGTGTTCAGGCAGAGCGAGGCGATGTCCGAGTACGTCACGACCTGCGAGCCTTTTGAAAGCCTTTCCACGTACCTGGAAGCTGATCCCTGTGTGTCGTCGGAATCTGGTTGTGTGGAGAAAATTAATTGAAACTGAATCTATTCTCAACAAGCGAGTCTTATTGGCTGCACATTCGTGAGGAAGCCTATGGGTTCGTTGTTATGCCTGTGCTAGCCTGGAATTGGCGATCTTTGCGACAAGATTTACGAGGGTCACAGAAGCCCGCCAGAGCTCCACAGAGTCGCATGTGAGGAAGCTCTAAATTAGTGTCATTTGTCGGGTTCGGTGCTTGTTGTTTTTCCCCATCGCCTAGGTCGGTCTTTCGGTGATCGTTTTAGAGCTAATAAATATTAATTTGGAAGATAAATTGATCACGACTTTGGCCGGTGGTCGGTGGTAGGGCGTTTCGTGAAAACCGAAAGCTCATTCCGCCTAATCAGTCCGTTTCGAGACTCGTTCGTGGCCGGAAGAGCTAACTGGAAAGAATATCCGATAATGTTCTCGGGTGCGTTCATTACCGAAAATGAGTCAGGGCTTTTGTTGTCGAGTTTTGATTCTTTTGTTCTGAAATCGGTAATTCCCATGTGTGTGCTCATCTTCAACAAAAGCTTCAGCACGAGCTGTGATGGAAGGTTCTCTTTCTCTCTCTTTCTTTTGGTCTGTGGAATTTTGTACGGAAAGACGCGTGCCATAGGGTTCATTCTAAGCATTTGCTCGAATCGAAGATAACTAGAAGACTCGAAAGTAGTGAGCTCGAGCGACAACCGCTCCACATTTAGTCATAGGCCTGTTCTTTGCTCTATTGACCGTTTGAACGAGATAGGTAATTCTTCAACATGAACATTCTCGGTTGGATGAAACCAGAGAAAAGAATCCCTGGTCACTTGGTGTAGGACAAATAGCTCAATTCGAATGATGAACGCCGTTGCGATTGATGAGCCTCTGATACAGTAGTGCGTCTTGTATCGTATTTCAACCAGTTTCCACAATCTGATTGCGATCACAGCGTGGGTTCTCTGGAAATCTTGTACGCTTACTCTCAACGCTCCTAAAGAATCATTCCAAATATGTATGGAAATCCACTCTAGGCATAGCGTCTCCTATGAGAGAGGTACAAATTGAAGTTTATGTGCCTTAAAATCCATCTCCTGCTGAGATGTGAGCAACGCTCAAGACAGAGGAAACAGATGCCATCTTTTGGGCTATTCGACGGGGCTAGAGACTAGCTATGCCGTGCTTTATTGGAGTCATTTTTATGGCAACCCGTTATTTTAGTGCCCAAATCCCATGGGCTGAATCTTTCCACAGACAGTATCTTCTCGGTATCAGTCTCGGTCTGTTGAAGAGACTCTGTTTTAATGATGATCGAGGGCCCAGGATGCTATTGATCTTTATGGTTATTCTGGATAATCGGAAGGATCTGAGATCGATGGTTGAGCAGTATGCGCGTATTTTGTTTCGGAAATTAATGGGGGCTGGTTCATTCGATTGCCATTCCGCCTCCAAAAAATCTGATAATAAACGAATAAATCAATAAACCATCGTTCGAAGGAGCCAATGGCCTCTGAGCGCAGGAAGCAAAACTAGTTTCGAGCACCACAATCCGCCCCTTCCCACAAGCGCGAGTGCCTGCAATGCCATAGAGCGAGGAAGACAGCTTTCCAGTTGCGGATCACATAACACCTCATATTCATAAATCATATCCGATAATTGTGCATAAACTGTCAAACATTCAATTTACTCCCTAAGACATGTAAGAACATGTCCACTATACCAGGGTTAGAATAAATCTACATGTGCCAAGAATGCAGACAAGTAGGAGTAGAAACCATTAAAACCAAGCTTTGATAAATCAACAGCGTAATTTGCAGTGTCAGAAAGAAAATGAAGGAATATGCCTTTGAGAGAACATTCTTGGAAGATCAGCAAAGATAGTTTATTTTTAATCGGTTTGGCCGACGACAGAACACCATTGGCTTCTGAAACAAAATATGAGTAGATTCCTGAATTGACAGAAATATTTGCTTCAAATAGGGTCGGTTTTATTTTGTTCAAAATCTGGTGGATAACCGAGGCATTCCACCACACGAGATGTGCTTCTACATATATAGAAAAAACATACGACAACTCGGGATGGATTCCATGCTTTGCTCGGAATGCTCACTGGCTTCTTCGAAGAAAGAGTGTTCTCACGCAAGTATTCCATATCGATACAACATCGGAGGGATCAAAGGATGGATGCCACGAAGGGCCTCAAAACCATAGCCTCCACCAGGATCGAAGGGATCAGCAATCATTCACCGTATTTTTGGGAAGATTATGGCATCCGATCGAGGTCTCGCGGCATCGAAGAGACGCAGGACTCCCGAAAAATGACCACTGCTAAATGCTGGTCAATTTTTTATGGGTTTTCTTCGTGTAGAATCGAGTTTCCTGCCGTATCAGTAATGTCTTTCCAAGCCGGCGGACACCTTTCGAGGGTCCCATTATACCGTTCGACAGTGCGATCAGCTACAACGAAATTGCAAATTATGATCATCAATTTCGTATCGCCTCGGATCTTTTCCTTCCTGTGCTGGATACAGATCACGGACGGAAACTCGCGCTGGAAGCAATACGCAGCCATCAGTGCAAGCGCGACATCAAGTAGCGAGAAGCGGAAATTTATTTTATCTCCTCATATATATTCATAAACATCTCTGGGATCTGCGACCAGCAGTAATGGCGTTTGGAACGATCGATCGACGACGCAGGACAACGGAGGTGACCATCGAAATATATTATCCAACATTTGTAATTTCGATCCGTATCGATCGGATCATGAATGGACCGGGTTCTTTTCGTTCGCGCCACGTCCACTTAGATATGTATCGCCTAAAGGCGACCGGCTCGGCCGGGAAAGGTTCTCCTTCTCAACAAGCATCACCGGATGTTTACATTCGTTAAGCGACTCCTTTGTCACCCGGTGGGTTGAGAAGAATCGGCAAACTGTCGTAAGAGACAGAGTCCCATGCTGTTTCGTTCGACCGTGCCACCCTCTGTGCTGAATGGTCGGTGTAAGTGTCGGTGGTTACATGGTTGAGCAATTTTTCATAAATCACTAGGAGGGGAACATTATCGGAGGGGTCTCTGAATGGTGGGTCGACTTTGTGCAACGAGGCATATCGAGTGTAGAGGGGGAGCTACATAAAAGGGCGTTAAAGGGCCATTAATTAAGGCATCAAGCGGTGTTTGATGGCCATACGAGTTGTCGTCACGCCAAGGGGTAAATCACCGCATTCTTGGACCCTGGGGAAAAGATTTAACGCAGGAAATGGGTGTTTGACACATTCCAGACTTTCCTTACTTCGACGAGGACGCAGATTGTCTTCCTTTCATGTGAATTAATATCAACTGTGCTCTTCTCTCTTTCCAGATTCGACACCGGTTCGGCTTGTACGATGAGATTACGGCTGTTAACGGACGAACGGTGCGACATTGCAACTGGATCCGGTTCCTACGAGTGTCGGAAACGTACGGCCCACAGGTGAACGTGGTGTGCGCCAAGGTGAAAGGTGAACCGATCTACGAGATCGTGAAGCCGATCCCGTCACATCAGGAGCTCGTGGTGTACTACTTGCCCGAGGGTCCCGAAGAACTCTTCTTCATACGGATGCGGAGTCAGCTGTACCGTCAAACGATGGACTCGATCCTGGAAGGTGAGTTCTATCCGGCCCCTTCCCCCCGCAGGTGTCTGTGAGTCCCCAACGCCTTTAAAGGGCAGCTCCAGTCGCACCGAAACAAAAGCCCTCGCGCATGGCCTTCACCGGAGATCATCTGTTCGCCATCTGCGATAGCATTCATTTCACCCAGCTCAAGCAAAGCCACACGCACACACATGGTGGAAGCACGCAAGGGAGCGATTTTTTGCAATAAATGAAATAGTGATTTTATCAATAATAGCTGCCTCTTGTTTGTGGAATCGAGATCACGGCTCAGGAGTCGCGAGTGGCTCGAGCTGCCGGATCCACATCCAAGAGAGGACTTAAATTAATACACACAAATGAGTTTTGTGTTTCTTAACAAGAAAATAATTGAAATAATTCGGTAGATCGCCCTTCGAGATACTGAACCGCCGTTTGGCCGAAGACATTCCTCGCAACCTGGCTGTCCATTGGGTCGACTGAATGCTTTTGCAGCTGCGTTTGTTGCACCTTTCGGCGTGAAGTCGGGTCCCGGTTGCACTCGGGTGCCAGCTCAAAGGCATTTATAATGATCTCCTTTCCTTGGTTGACCAGGAATCGGGACTCGCGGAACTCGCGCGTAATTAAACCCGAAACTGATTTCCATAACACTTCGCCTCGCTCGAACGATGGGAATTAATTTCCTGTCACCAGGTCGGGAAGCTTACCGGTTGCAGCGAGTGTTGGTGTGCGAAATGATAAAGCTCCCGACTGCACAATTAATGAAGCAGGGTGAAATTAATGGGCTAGATTAGCGCTAATGACCGCCGATTAATAAGCGAGGCGTTAAGTGTAGCAGTTTTGGAGTCCCACGTTTCCAGGACCCGTTTGTCCCTTGGCTGGGTGTCGTGAACAAATCCGCATGTCGCGATCAGCCCAGTGCGATCACCTATCGAGCATAAGCCCTAATTCCGAGCATCTCTCTCAACATCCACAGATTCGCCTCTGGACCTCTCAACATCGCTCCTTTCGCGGGTGATGCTGCCGATCTCACCTTCGTCGGGTGCCGAGGACGAACATAAGTCGGTGTCGGGCGACGACTCATCGATCTCGATCTCGTCTGGAGCCAGCACTGGTGGAGATCGGTGCGATGGAGCACTGGATCTGGAGCTGGCCGCTATCTCCACTGGAGGAGGATCACGTGCTTCACCAAAGGCTCGTCCTTCAGCGCGTTCTGAACGAGCCATGTTGCCCTGTGAGGTGTGTGGGAAGGCGTTTGATCGTCCTAGTCTGCTGAAGCGGCACATGCGCACACACACCGGTGAAAAACCACACGTTTGTGGTGTATGCGGCAAGGGTTTCAGCACGTCCAGCTCGCTCAATACCCACGTCAGGATACACTCGGGCGAGAAACCCCACCAGTGTCAGGTGTGCGGCAAACGGTTCACCGCCAGCTCCAACCTCTACTACCACCGCATGACGCACATTAAGGTAAGGAATTCGATCGATCACAGAATGGAGGGTTTGTGTTATCGAACGGCGGGATTTGGAGTTCCAGTGCAGTGGCCCAGGTTACTACCGGTTGCTCCAAATCTGGGTCTTTCGATCGCGAGTCCATCAATCAAAGTCAGGTTTAATGTTGTCACTGTCTAGGCCGTTGCGCTCTAAATTGAGCTGTTCTTCGAACTGCGCGGTGGGTTCATCTCAGCGTTTCGTTCGGAACCACAGCGTGGGCGGTGAGCCAAGATAGTGGTGATTTATTTCATTCGTAGTCCCGAGCGGGCATGACATTTAGCTTCTTAATTCCGTTTGATGTTGCTCCGCTGCAGCTCGTTACTTATCGTGTCGCATTCTTTTCTTTTGCTTTCGTTTCCTTTTCTGGGCTTATCTCTAGGACAAACCGCATAAATGCAGCCTTTGCTCGAAGTCCTTCCCGACACCGGGTGATCTCAAATCTCACATGTACGTACACAACGGTTCCTGGCCGTTCAAGTGTCACATCTGCTCGAGAGGGTTCTCCAAGCAGACGAACCTGAAGAACCATCTCTTCCTGCATACAGGTAAGTCGTTCGTCTTATTATCCCATTCCCAGGGTCTGGCGTGTCCTGCGTCGGCTGGCTTCTGGCAGCATGACGCGGCGGCAGTTAGGATCAGGATCACCTGTTTCTGATCGTTAGGGAGTCTTGTCGCAACCTGGCGCATCCCGTAGGGCATCTCACTGCTGCTGGTCCAAAACAGCACCATTTGGCGGTCGTCCTTTCGTTTGTACCCGCGGCCATCACGCATCCTTCGAACACGCAACAGGTTGAGGTCGCCTGTTTAGTGGTGATCGGAAGAGATAAGCCGTTTCAAATATCGATGGGCTTTTTCTCGATTCGTTTCTTGCGTACGTTTCGAAGGGTGGCACGTCTTACTGCTTGCCAGGTCGTTGCCATGATAAAGTTGGTCAAAGTCGCGAAAAGGAGGAAGAATAACCAAGAAGGGACAGGATAAATGGGCTCATGCTATCATGCAACGCACTCGTAAAGACCGCAAACGCCACAGGACCAAATCGATTCACGAACAAAGAGAGGGATCAAGCGATAGGAGAAAGCTCATGAGCCCAGCCGCTCATGACTGGGTGAAATGTAATCTTTAAATACACCGTTGTAGATAGATCGGATTGATCGTGGTGAGCTGCATAATGGTACCTCTAAAAACATCTCAATCTACGACGTGTGGCTAAATGATGAGCCAGCTGAAGGAAGATTGAAAATCATCTCGATTAATAAATGTGGAAAGCTCTCGCTTTTGGCCGTTTGGCTGCTTCCTCAAATTGGTTGAAGGCACCTGTTCGAACGATTCGTTTTCCTAACGCTTTTTTTCCTCTTCAAATTATCTTGCACGTGGTGTGGTAAAGAGGTTTAGTTTTTTTTGTGGTAATATTTCGTTCATTCATCACCGGAAGAAAATTCACGCTTAATTAAAACGTTCGCTTTCCGCCGACCGGAGGCAGCTTGTGTGGCATTGGGAATGATTCAAGTGAGAGCAATTTCCAGCCTCGATGAAGACGTTCTACGCAGAACGTCCGCGTTGTGAGGAAAACCGGTCGAGGCGTCTGCAGCCGATCGATTGATGATGCGGCAGAATGAGGTGCCGGTGACGATCAAACAGATCATCCACGGTAGCGCCTCGATCGATCGCACCGCGGGTGATTGCGTCAACGTGGGTGAGGGTCACCGACAGCCCTCCCGGCTACTCGTGTAGAGCTCGGAGTAATTGAAGGTTGTAGGGTGTTGATGCATGTGAGGCGTGATTGATGCGCCGAACTGACGCTCCCGCTGTGCAGGTCACTGTACACGCTGCAATCTCTTGTGTCAGGGGGTGTAAATTAGATTTTCGATCGGTTTTCAAAACATTTCCAAACAAGCACCAAACGGCTTGTCAAATGTGCTTCTTGAGCATTGAACACCTTTTGACAGTGAAAACTCGTTCCACAGCTACCCGGTTTGGAGCTGGAAAGCAACGTCGTAACGAAAAGCAAAAGAAAATTCGCCTCATTCGACACGCTGTACAGCACTTTTTCCACCGAGTCTGCAGTTGCCATTTTGCAAGGCCGTTCCGTGTTTGATGCGGTTCTTGTCGGTGGTTGTCTGTAGTACCGGAGTCTTCTAGCACCTCAACTGACTGGATTGGAATGGATGGTGGCATTCGTCTTTGGACATCAGAAGATGAATTGCGATGATTGTCGACGAGCATGTTCTATCACCTGTAAACATGGCGGCGCTATTCTGCCTTTTGCGACGAGCTTCGCGTTTCTGCATCCTTTGAACCACTCGAACCGGCTCGAATGAAGCATTCTCATTAATACGAATGCGGTCAATGCAATGTGCCGCGCCGAGGGATGTCGTCGGGTGGTGGTTAATTTATGATTGCTGCCGCATTATGATGACGTTATTGTTGTGCTTATCGTTCCGATGGGCTCTACAGGGAGCATTTGAAGAGCTTTTTGTGGCTCGATCGAGGCTTTAGCACCCCCGTGGGGGTGAATCGCACGAATATCTGGGCCAATGAGTCGTCTGCACCATAGCCCTACCGCGCAGGGTCACTTTTTTGCTCGGGTTCACCGAGATCGCATGCCAGCAACGTTCGTTAATAAAGCATTCCGTTTTCTCCGTTTTTTCTCGTTTCCCCATCACGCAGGTGACAAGCCGCACGTTTGTGAGATCTGCAACAAGTCGTTCGCGTTGGCCTGCAACCTGAAGGCGCACATGAAGACGCACGAGGACACCACCTCTAGCCACGAGGGCGAATCCAACCGCAGCACGCACAGCCACAGCGAGGGTGAGGAGTCGAATTCGTCACCATCGTCCCTGCAGGGTAGTTCCAGCGCATTTGAGAAGGCCGACACCGACCGGCTGGCCAATTTCTCCAAACACCTCCTGTTCTCGAGCTACACCAAACAGATGCTGTCCGGAGTTGGCTGATAATGGCCGAGACTAGCAGGACTGTCTGGGTCCATTCCAATGCAGGTCCTTGGGCGCAAGGCTGGCGCAGGATATCACTTTTGGTCCGGAACTCGTCTAGCCAAGCTCCGATCACAACCACGCACATCCTTACTCGACGAGCACGAATTTTCGCGGAGCCAATCGAAATCACCCAATTTCTCACGCACACTCAGACACGCTTTCATGCTTACGCACCTTCTTGGGGAGGGAAAAGCGAGTTGATCCTGTGAGGATCACCGCTTCGGCCGTGTTCTCCAAGATGCCAAACTCGAGTTCCGGTTCGCGCCGGTGGCCAAAGAAAAGCGCTGCTCCACTCGCACCATTCCTACCTCCCGTTGATTCCTCGCACCGATCATCACGAGGCCAACGACGCGCGAACACGGAACAGCCGGACGGAGAGGATGTGACGGTTTTCCGCACGTGCCGCACAAAGGATTCTGTAAATAACATAGGTACCGTCGCACCGGAGCGTGAACGGAACCAGGGTGATGTTGTACATACGAGGGCGGGCTTGTACAGAGCAAATATAAATAACTTTTAATTGAAAACATACACAATACAACGACTGGAATGTTGCTTTTAGATCCGAAATTGAAAGAAAAATAGGGAAGGGTTTTGAGGTTACTTCTTTCGAAAGAAAAACTGTTTCGTTTAGCGTTATTTGGGTTACAACAATAATGGTTACCAGTGGCAGCGAGTTGGGCAAGTCTGCAAGGCTAATTGCAGCCTCTTACATCTTGGAATCTTGTGGAGCACTTTGCTCAGAATGATAGCTTGCACAACTCTAGTTTTCTGGCGTCGAGCAGAAACGCCCACTGCTTGTCTCACGATCAAGTATAGAAGATGGAACGGGTTCGTACTTAACTTTGTCCGAGCTCGCAGCTATAGGACGATTTGGATTGGTCAAGTGCGAAAATGAGTTATTGCTCGTGGGCCAATAAATCTATCGAAGAAGTGTTGCCCGGCGTAAGTGGCAGTTTTTTTGTGCGACGAGGAAAATGAAAGCCCAAGCTTTGCAAAAAGGTAGGACATGCAGGCTAACAGCTCTCTTCTCTGTATGCGAAGGTTGCGGAGGAAGTACCGAGGAAGGTTGCCTAGTGCGGGTTTGCTGAAGGTGGCTTGGTGAAGGTGCATAAATCATGCCCAACGCGCCTGAACGACTCCGCTTATTACCTTCTCCGAACCGTGGTCACGGATTTACCTCACTCTACTTCTGCTTAGCCAGGACAGAGCGATAACAAGAGGACACAGAACTTCCCGAAGCTCACGCGACCCACCCAAAGGCTGGCCAAGGTGCTCTGGCAACATTTCAAGAGTCAACTGCGGGGGTTGACAAATTATTTCGTGTCAACTGAGTGGCGCGTTTCCCGCGTGGTACGTTGAATTACAACTTGTTTGTTTTTTCCGCTAGTTAGCGTCGCGGGCGTCTCGGCGAATTCTAATTGCAAGCTGTCTGCTAGGTTCGTTTCCGAGCGAGCCAGTGGTTGGAACGGATATTTATGGAAGGATTATGCTAATTTAGCACTTGAGATCGGATGTACTGGGAGGAGGCCAAGTTGTACGTGTTTGTCTAATTTGTGTGATTAGACGTGTTATAACACATATTAGAGCAGGAATAGCGTGCCTTGGGTGGTCTTTCGATGTGGTAATGATTCGAATCATTTTCTTTCCAAATTTCGGGCTCGCTTTGATCACTGCAAGCGAAACGAGAGTTCCCAAAAAGTGGCTAGAAAACTTATACAGCACGACATCATTAGCCTAGTTAGCAAACTGGCTTTCAGGGCATATTTATAATCACAGGGATTGTAAGGAAACACCTTCCTGATGCGAAGAAGAAACAAATTATCTAATATGCAATAATTTGTTTTTGATTGGTATCATGATCGAGCGACAAAAAACAGCCTCAAATTTCATCATGTAGCTGGCGTGTTTTGAGGAAAACTGTCACCTTTCGTCTGGCGTAGAGGCTGTATTAAGCATGCGATATTTTGGATGTGTTTTACATTTTTTGTGGTCAAACATGATCCCTCACATGCTCAGCGCGGTCGGAAGTAACAAGCCACGAAGAAGCCTTCTAGCCGATATTGCCAGCAAACACCGTAAAGCTCGACCGTCACGTTGGAACACAACATAGAAAACCGTTTTAAAGACACACGACACAAACCTGATCTGATATTGATACCATTATCGTTGCGTTGTTTTGAAAAAGCCCCACTGTCCATTATGCTGGACCCACACGCCGGGTAAAGATTTGGTTTCTTCCTTTTATTGAAACAAGCTTTGCGTTTACTTTCCACTTCATCACACCGCACGGACCAACCGAAAAACCAATTCATCTCCGTACCGGGGCTCGTAATTGACATATTTTCGTTTGATCGAATTTCTGACATATCGATCAACGATCGACGATCAATCGAGAACGGCTTATCGCGCTGTATGACTCGTTAACGATCGGTTTGGCTTGTTTTAGTTCGTCTTTTCGTTATTGTTATTTTTCGATTCAAAAACCCTTTCAATCCGACCTTCGA
This sequence comes from Anopheles nili, assembly GCF_943737925.1. Taxonomy (NCBI): domain Eukaryota; kingdom Metazoa; phylum Arthropoda; class Insecta; order Diptera; family Culicidae; genus Anopheles; species Anopheles nili. Next base: position 1,819,205 of record NC_071292.1, read on the forward strand.
TCGTCCTTCACAGGGTGTTCGAACGTACCGCAACGGGTTGATGCTTTTTCGGGAAACATCACGATTGTGTCGCATTAGTTCGCATTTGTTGGGTGCTCGTGTACTCATTTGAATATGACAATTCCGAGCGTTTCGCTCCCACGAGAGCTGCTTGATGGAGTTGCTTCCCGGTGAAGTGATTGATAGCAGCGATCATCTTTCAACGGTCGTTCGACCCGGTTGTCACCTTCCACCTCTCGTGACTCTCTGGCAAGCTGAATGAAAGGTTCGGAGAAGGAAATCTTACAACGGCACCGACTAATTGCTAGCAATGCGATCGATACGGCGAGTGATTCTTGTCCTTATCGAAAATTGGCCCCGGCATGCTATGGCTCGATGATTGTGACGTGCTCGGTTGCTCGTTCGCTCGATCGGACGGATCCCGGGAACGGGATCGAATTGTGGGAATCGGTCCACGATGACAGCGTTGTCAAAGTCTGCCCTCAAGGGAACCGAAACCGGGACCGATCGGTTGGCCCAGTTGGGGTATCAGTTTTGCTTATCTGAGCTTATCGATCATTCCGAGCAAGCGGGACTCGCACCGTGTCTGCTTCGGGATGTCCGAAATGATGGCAAAGGATGACGATGACGAGAGCGGTGCCGTGCGTGGTTTCGGGTTTGGGTCACCTTAGCCGCTTCACCGAAACTAACGAGCCCCTTGGGCAATGGGCCAGCCGATATCGAGCTGCGGAATCGCAAACCATATTCATTTCATCGCGATCGCGAACTGAGTGCGACCCAAAACGAACCACGACCGGTGGTGAATTGACAATATTTCGGTTCCGTGGTCAACCGCGAATGTACTGTGAACGGACCACTCGGAGATGAATCATGTTGATGGGTGAATGAGTAATATTCTCGTCACATCAGTGCTGATCGAGCTCGATCGGTGTGCGCGTTTTTCGTTGCGCCTATCGATTTCGCGTCGCTAGGATGAGCAAAAAAAGGGGATATAAGAAATAAGTGAACCATTTCGGGAAGGCTCTCTGACGCCTGAAACCGTACAACGCCGCGAAAGTTAGCGCTTAATGGACGGGGTGACAAGTGGCCGTAGTCGTGGTCGTGTTTTTTTGTCACTGTTGTCAAAAATGATGTTGAATAGGCCGTTTTGTGGGCTATCGTAGGCGCAAGCACACGAGCCAGCATAAAGCCGGTTCGCAAATTCGAAAGTTTGAGGTTTAAATAAAAAAGCATCCTTTCTAAAGCGAGTGACGGTTGTCGCAGCAATATGAGGAATAAGATCACTTTGAATCAGTCACAATTAAGCAACTCTTGTGGAGAGAAAACGCCAGCTACATTGCATAGCAAACGCAGCATTTCCGTTTCACCGACGCCATTTCCTCGAGTGAGCTGATTTGCCGTAGTAAACTAATGAAATAATCAATTATTGATACGCTCTCCACCCGTGACGGGCAGTTGTGGTAGGCAGGCCTAGTAATGAAGCATAATAGAAGGGTGCTGCATTATTGAGAACCCTTTTTTACGGCATAATAATGCAAAGCATAATGCCGAGCGAAGCGCACGGCCCTTCGATATCCGATTCGATACCACCACCGTTGATGCACCAATTAGAATTGTATTGTTTGCGATTTGAATAAAAGCGAATTGCGGCCCGGCCGATCGGAAGGGCTTGGCCCCTTCGGGTTTCACCGACAACGGCGGAAGACGTCCTTCGGACGCCAGCGCCATCCGTTGATAAAACGAAATCACCGATAATCATGCAGAAATAAATGAGCGAAAATCAGGTGAGGTCCACCAAGATCAAGACGTCTCCGGACTGACTCCGGGGCCTGCCGTCCAGGGAATAGCGCCCTGAAGGGTTGCCGAGCGGTATTCTGTCACGGTGCAGCGTTTCCGTTTCTGCTCCTCCCGGACCGTTGACAAGTTGTCAGCCCTCGCGGTTCATATAAAAAGTCAATCATTATAATTGAGAAAAATTTTACATTCATTATACAAGGCACGGTCGGTGGATTGGTCGAGCGCGCTAGAGACGAGACTATCAGTAGTAGAACCATTTACTTCCCTCACGTCCCGGTGGATCAATTTGAAGGCGGCTGCAGCAAAAACGGGGCGCTTTAAACATTAGCAGAAACTCCAACAGTCCTTGGCTGAGCAGGAAAAGTGGTGGAGAAAAAGACACGAGGCGTCTACAATCTTGCACCAGAAGTGCAGCGAGTACATGAAAATCGGAGAGCTCGACAAGAAGTGGTGAAAATGATGGAGCTTGTTTGGTGTGCCGCAGTATCTGATTTATTATTTTTTTGTGATTCCATCCACTACGAAGTAAAGAGTTCCACCGAGCAGCTGCGATTAGACTCGCATGGCACAATCGAAGCGCGTGGAAAGCGAGTGTCTAGGCAACGAGTTGCATCGGCTTTGCGGTAACGATTTTCCTCGCTGCCGCACTGCAGGCTGGAGCTCAATTTACTTAATTTAATAATGAACACCAGCCAGTCGGAAAGGTGGTTTGCCAGTTTGTTGCAATTTTTGTCGCATCGCTTTGAAGATGGCACCGGCTGCGATGGCGTGGTGCTGAATGTAATGAGACAATTATGGCTGAGCGAGTGCTTGGAAGAGGCGTTCCTGGAAGGGATTTTTTTTCTGCTCGGAATGCTCCAGATGCTGTGCACTTAATCTTTTACAAACAAGCTATCATCAAGCGCATCCGTTGGCATCGCACCCGTATCAAACCGTCAGCAACTCTTTATTCGTTAAGAAAAGGATGCATCGTAAATGAACCACCGGTGGTTCCGCCGATCAGCTTCGTGATGGTGGTTTTTTTCCGCGTGATCGTTCCCAGCAGATCGTTCTTGGCGATCGTTAAATGGTGAAATAAATATAAATTTCAATAATTCAAACGACATCGCATGGTTACATTCACCGGAGGCGGCTCGAAGCATCCGAGCGGCGCTTGGCTTCACGTCCTTGCTGCGTCGATAATGGCTTAATTTGCAGCCGTAATTAATTGCTTCATTAGCGCGAAATGGCGAAGAGCGTGAGTAAAATCGATCAGGCAGTCGATGGAGCGAAGGATCGGTTTTTGTTGGCGATTTTGTTGAGTTTACCGATGGGGCTTAAGACGAAGCATCACCAGCACGGGGTGGACGGCCGAAATGTCGTGAAATTCTTGCCCGAATGAATATTTCGCTCGTTGGGATTCACCTCGTTCCACGTGGGTGATTTGAATGACCGAGTAGAAGCCATATTTCGTGTCAGAATCGAATGGCAAATTTGTGCAAAAATGCTCGCTCCAAATAACGTGTCTATCGTGCTTTTCCTTGGACGCGGCAGGAGCGGAAGAAAGGGAAAAATATAGCTGGTACAAGTAGGGATGTTTTACCGCATAACAGTGAGGTCTCCGCCGCCGGTTCTCTACATCTGGGCCCTTAGCTTGTGATGATACTCGAAGCGGTCTCAGCCGGGGTGAGGGGCCAAGTGATCGACAAAACGATCAAGTGCATGAGTAAACATAAATTCGACGGCAACCCATAGCGTCGTAAGAAAGCCTGTCGGGAGTCTCGGGAGCCGGAGTCGGAAGCGGAGTCGAGCTGGCGCGTGAACAGTTCCCACCGGCAGGCAGCGGGTCTGCGTGTGTGGGACGAACACCGTCCTCTTCGGCAAGTAGGTGAGACTGCTGGCTCCTTCTGGGAGTCGTGAAGTCGACTGGCGACGGTTCGCTGGACCGTCGTGGCTCCAGCGCGATGATAAATTAAAAATCTAAACAATACAGGTGATTGTAATGTTTGATTAAATGAGCGACGGCGTGTCGTGGCCGACGGGCGTTACTGGAGGCCGACCCTGCGGGATACGTGGAAAGGGCTGTGGTGTGGAAACTAATTTCATTTGACGCTGGTCTGTAGGAGGCTCAAGCCGAGAAGGTCGGGTCATCTCGAGAGCGCGGTGAAACCTTTCGAAAGAAATGATAATCGAAGTTTGTCTAAGGGCTGGTCGGCTTCCAGCATTCTCGGGCGAGCTTTTTCTTCGGGGCGGGCGGCTCGAGAGTGATTCCGGAAAGTTATTCAACGAACAATTAAAATGTTGAATGTCTCTATTTGGATTGCTTCCCGCAAAGAGATGCCACCGGCGAGAAAAACGAGTCGAATATTTCGATCGATACTGATCGCCTTCGATCGCTGGTGGGCTTTCGGAGAAGAACAAATGATGAGCTTTTCGTTTTTTGCCAGGAAAATGATGAAGCTGCGGCACCTAAGTGAAAGAATAAGGGCTCTAATTGCAGAACTAGAGCCACCCATCGGTTGGTGATGAAAACCGCGAACGGTCGGTGGTCGAAAAAAGAACATTCCGCGTAAAGAAACTTAACCATGACAGGGCACTCAGGTCCAGGATCGCTAAGGCCCAATGTCACGAGTCCACGAAGGTGGATTAGCCTCTGGAATGGCACGGAAAACAGCAAATGATTAATACTCGATGGTCACACACCGTGATGCCGGTATTGCACATTGTTGTTTCGTTTTCTCACGCATACCTAACCCGGGTTACGTTGGCCGGTCATCTGGGTGCACTTTGTTTGCAGCTGTGTATGCGCGAACCGTTCTCTCAATATCACTCAACAGTATCTTTTGCGACAACCAATCCAAACCCAATAAAAGCTCAATTTAACACCTCGCTGGCGGCTGAGCCCGCTTTCGAGCCAGCTTCGCTGTACAGAAGGGCAGACACAAGGGCAGCTACCTCACAGGTCGTGGCCGGACACGCTGTTGGTTCGATGCTGGTTCGACCTTTTTGCGTGGCTGCTCCCGATCCCGTTGTCGTCGGCGTCGACACGCCGACGGATCGAACAGGCGTAGTGCAACGAAATGACAATTTATATTTATTGTACGTATGATTTAAGTTAACCACCGTTTATCTTGTTGCACATGCGGCAGTGGCAGCTCCAGCAGCCCAGCTGACCACACTGACATTGAGGCAGCATGGGTTGCATGGAGAGGTTGCACGCTTGTCTGCACGCTTTGGTGAATTTTGAACAGCTCGTTCTCATAAGCATCACTGGGTTGGTTAGCCCTTGTTGGTAGCAAGATTCGCGCTAACGGCTGGTTTCTTTCGGTGGGACATTTAGCAGAAGGTGTATGCGGTGCTTAGGTCATAAATAAAAACACGAGTTTGCTGGGCCGATTAACGAACTGATCCCTCATGTATACGAAGCGTCACATTCTCCTTGCACTTTTTTTCTTAGCCTCATCGTGCAAATGTACAGCACGTTGCTCTGCACAGAATTTTAGTCATCTTTCTAGAGGCATTCTTACCATGAACCCTTGATTGAAAAACGATGGTATGCGAGTATTGTACCGTTTGGCTACGCTGCTCTGAAAGTTCCTCAACCGGTAACGGTTTGGTTAGAAAAATGCAACCAAGAATTGTTTAAATTTGCCTTAGTCGCTCTCAATGCCTTCGAATCATCGTTTGCTGAAATGCAACACCCATCGGTGGTGCATTCCAGCGAGACAATAAGTGCTCCACTGTATAGCATCCTGCTGTTCGTCTTCACCAACGCATGCCCTTAACGGTCGAGCGGAAGTGGATTTCTTTGTGCGATAAACTGCTAGCGGGTGGCAGGCGAACAGCGCGTCCAACCAACAACTTTCGACGATCGCAATCGGGTGCCAACTAGTAAGGAACTACTAGCGCTACTGTTACTACCGTACGATGGCTACCAACACCGAGCGCAGCGAGCACGAACAATAAAATTTAAATTAGCACCCAAATATGGCATAATTGAGTATTTGTTACAGCTTACCCCGGGCAACACGCAAAGGAACGAAGACGGCTGCAGCTCATCGAAGTCTATGCAGTTGGCCGGAGGGCTAAGAGGACGAGGGCTAGTATTTATGTTTAATGTTAAAATCAAAACATGCCCCGCGATATGATCGCAGATTGTTTGCTGCAAGCAATCCTGCCACCCTACGCTAGCGGAGCGAACGGTGCTTGAAAAATGGCCCGAAAAGGAGTTTCGGTTCGTGCGATCGACTTGGAATCGCTGGTGGACTTTCTAGTGCGCATGAATGCGCCTCGGGTTTTGCTGAACCTGGCAACCGGAGCACGCTCGGTATGGTGTTGCACTCGCGATGGCTTCCGGATCGCGCGTAAGTTAGCAGTTGTTGGGCGAATTTTCTAAGCGCGTGTTGATTTACGGGAGGCCGATCGGAACCCGATCGTCGAATGGATTGACCTAATCTGTGTAAGGAGCACACACCTTCCCACAATCCGGCCCGTTTCCAGTTCGGTATCGTTATGAATATGGAAATCGAGAAGTTTTGCTTGCGCACGGGCCCGTCGATATGCAGATTTGGCAAAACAATTGTTTCGTAAGTTATAGCCAATTGGTTTGGCCTCTGGGCCGCTGCGCACGGGCGACAGGTCCAAACAAGGGGAGTCCACCGGCGTGCGATGCCATTGGTGCGGGCAGCATTTATACTGGAGCGTTCGTTTCAACACGACAATGCGATACGATCTGCTCCCGGGTGTAGGAGTTGCACAAGGAAGTTGGCCAGGAATCATTTGAATAGTACTTCTAACTCACCGCCTTCAACTTAGCTGCGCCATTACTGATTATGCCTCTGTCCGTTGTTGGTTTAGCGTAACGTGTTACTGTTTAAAAGTAAATGTGGCGAAATATTCTACCAAGCAGCTTCATGATAATACAAAAAACTTACCCAAACGTACGAAGCACAGAGCTCATAATAATAGTAAAAGGTGTCATTTGGAGTCTATAATGTAAGAAACTTCTGCGAAAATAGTATAAATGTACTAAAATAATAAGGCCGGAGGCACAACAATGTTGGACTTATGGATGGAATTCGCATTTTGCACGCTACTCTCGCTGCTGCACGCCACGTGTGAAGAAAGACATAAAAGAACGCAACGTGCGATAAAGCGACGAACCCTTTTCGTTTGCTCGCATGTGAGCTGGAACCGACGATAAGACACTCACGGTGGGATGCCCACCGGCTATAGTTTGATCGAGGAAGAAATTTCTCCTCTATTAACCGATGATTAATGATTTGTTTGTTGCGTTTGTTTGCAATCAATGCTTTCATTGTTTGATCGAGTCGGGGGGTTGGCATTGGAAGCTCGATCGAATGGAAACAATTTCGTGGGAGCCGCTGCCGATGATGAGCGGACGATGATTGTGCGCCCACCGCTTGATTTGATTCGTTTGCAGGCGGTGCGTGTAGTTTTCATACGGTGAGGTGTGCTTTGATCCGTTGAAGAACTTGGCTGAATTCTGCATATATTTGAAAATTGGGTAGGGTTTATTTTTGTATCGAGTTACAAGTTAAATTTAAAAATCTCAAAAGTTATGTCGACAAATTATGCTTAATATATTGTATTTAGTTTTTGTGTCGGATGGCTTGTGCTTCTCCGTTATGGAAGAGTAGCTTTAGAATTAAATAACGATCATTTTACGGCGAACAAAGGTTCGGTTAATGTACGGCTCTCGAATCAACGACGACGAGCGAATAAAAAGCACATCATAAACGAATAATAAGGAAGCTTGGCGCTGCCCGTTGGCCATCGAATCCGTGCCGAGGTCTAGTCAACCGTTTGGTGTCATTATTATTCATTAACTGTCATCAAACCAAACAATCATTGCCACCGCGGCCGCTTGGGCCGTTTTCGGGTGGAAGATTGTGTTTTGGTTTGTTTTATTTATCAAACCACGCGGGGCCTGAGATTAGCTTCGAGCTGGGTTGAAGATTGACTGGAGACTCCCGCCGACCACGTGAACACTAAAACAAGGCCCACGAAGTCGTTACAGGTCATCGAAGTCGTGTCAGATCGGCGCGGTTGGCCATCCAGGGGTGCTCGTAAAATTGATTTGATTTGATTCTTATTGGCATCTTCTTATGAACCGACTCGACCCGTTCGCATTTCCAATTCCAAGCCTTCAGGGCTCGATCGACAGCGTACGACAGGCTCGTAGCGAGGGCAGAGAAAAATCAATAAAGCCTCTTGGCGAGCCTCATCTCGCTGTCCGATTGTTCGATCGGCAGGGCGAAAAGATCCGAATCGGACGATAGCCTGGCGTCGGAGGGTCGGCAGGTAGGACGGCTTTCCCGCGCAGATTACCCCATCCGCATCAGTCCTGGTCAGGCTCTTTCGGGGCGTATCAAGATCACCAAATAGCTAAGCAGTCGTCTTCCTTAAAAGCATTTTTATTAGAGCCCGAAAAATGTGTTTTGGGTGCGATGGAATATGACAGGCGGGTAGATACGGTCGCTGGCGAACGGTTGTATTGGACACTGACGTTTTTCGTCCGCTGCGCCATGTGGATATGAGGTCGCTGGAGTCTGTGGGAGCTAGGCGGAAGGGTATCAATATAAAAGTAGGAAAGATAGGCAGGCGATCGACGCACCGTCCAGAGGGTACTTATGAAGTCCCTAAGCCCCGTCGTGTTGCGCACGATAAGAATCTGGGAAATTCGTTGTAAGCTCATAGGATTTATGATAATGTATCCATTTTCAGGCCGACCGTCGGCTTGGTCCGAGCATACCGTCAAAGGCGATAATTGGTGCTTCCATTTGACACCGGCATCGAAGCGGTCGGGCAAATGCTCTCTGATCCTTCTGACACGGCGAGCAAGTGGCTCAAGCGGATACGGTGTGATTTTCCGGCTCTCGGGCTTCGAGGCCATAATACAACGCGAATGCAACGGAAACCATTGGAAAATTATGTTGCAGAAAATTGCACATGAGCTCGAGAAGCGCCGTCTAATGGTGGCGGCAATTTGACGGATCGGAAGAAAATAATCAAGCCACACCACTGGAAGTTTGCCACAACGGGAGTACAAAAAACCCACCCTCAACCGCCAGCAATTTGTTAGCGGCATGCGAGCCGACCGTCAACAAAGTGTCACAATGCAGAAGTTTCCCGGCCCGGTCGGTCACTGGCCCCACTGGTGGTCAGGGAAATCGATCGACCATCCACCCGGGGGTGGCTTCTGAACAGCAGTTCGGTAGCCGATCAGAACCATCCGTGCCAAGTCAGAAGCACCCGCAACGCCACAGCACTGTAATTCAAGTGTCTGATTATGCTGACCTTAATCATCCCGTAGCGCGCGCTTTCTTAGCGGTTTGAAGTGCAATCCCACCCCCAGCACGGGGATGGTCCGACACGCCACACTGTAATCGATAGCTCGACCGCGGGCGTCCGGATGTGGAGTCCGTGCTTGCGGTGTAAAGATCGTGCCGACTCACGTTGTGTTCCGCTTGGTCCACGGTACGGTTGAATTAGATCGCGCAATTACACTCTCTTATCTGGTGGCGTGTTACATCTACCACAACAATCTCTTAGCATCGATCATAGGATCCGCCATTCGTCTTGATCAGAAACGGTTCCGTGCGCCACCTGGTGAGCCACCGCAGTGGAGATCACGTTGGGTTGGCAGCGCACGCGTCCCTTGGGCGAAGGGCTTTCGTTGCGGGTAAGGTCGGGTCGGCTAGGGCGCCTGCTAGCAAGGGCGGCGAAGTGCAAAGAAATCAATAGAGCGCACCCGATCGCGGATCATGGAGCGATGCTAATAAAGTGAAAATTACAATTTATATTCATTCCTTTCGCGTCCGCATCCTCCAGGACCCGGGATGAGGCTACGTGTCGGTCGTTCGTGGTGGCTTCTGTATGTGCGGGTCAAATGCCGCAATGGCTTCACGCCTCGATAGCGCGCAACGTGTAGAGTGAGACGCAGAAAGTTGATCGGCACCAACACCTTCTCTGATCTTCGGTCGGTTGGTCCGTAGATAATCTGCTCCGTATAGAGTTATTATTGAATCAAAATAGTTTTCAATTACTTCTGGCCTCTGAGGGTGAAGAGTTCGATCGACTATCGATCTATGATCCTATGATCACGTTAGACACACTAGCACACATTTGATTGGCGCTGCTAGGAAGAGTTGCTAGAGAATTTAATGTGATTTAAATAAATTTCATAAATTTCGTTGCTTCTTATTAAACACATTACACACCGCGAGTCCGCGTCTCTTGGTGGATGATATTCGCGCATCCGCTTCGCAGACCAATGATGAATTTTCAATTATCCCTCATCAATCAAGAGCATCACTTCGGCGACGGAGATGACGAAGACGATCGCGTCGACAATGGCGGCGACGGTGACGTCCAAGCCCTTCCGAACGGTGGCGAAACCTCAGAGACGAAGGCATTGATTTCATTGGCTCCAGCAATCGATCGGCAGTGATGTAGCATAAGACACCGGGTCGAGACGGGATGGACTTTCGATCAAATGAATCGATCGTTTGCCCCACCAACATAAGCCAGCCAGCATCGTCGAGCCGCGATGACGCAGCGGAGCATGTTTCTTACATGAGATAAAAGCAAAAACGAGACCCTACGGCACACCGTCTTTTGCGCGATTGGAACAGAAGGAGCGTCTTTATTGTGCTATTGTTGTGTACCGATAATGGGATTTCAATAATAGCCGCTGCTGCTACCAGCCGGTGCCAGGGATCGGTTGGTGAAGCGGCAAGAAAATAAGCTCCAGGGCCGTTCCATCCTTCTGAAAAGTTGAGTGTCTCGCTTTTCCTGCCTTGCTCGGTTCGTGCCAGTAGCGCTTCAGATGGACGTCTCGCGGGCTTATAATCAATGGTGGAGCGGTATCTGGAATCGATGCGAACGAGGGAAAAAGTGAGGTTAATTTAAGGAAAATTAATCAAACAACAGATTTTTCAGCTCGTTTGATGATCAACCGATGGGTGTATGCTGCAAGGCGTCGATCATTATTAGCCAACTCGGAACGGTGTGCTTCGCGACTGGCGAGAATAATATAGCCTCGGTAATATAATGGTTTATGTGCGGTTCCATCGAGCCTTGGAATAATTTTATTCTGCAGGAAGCACACTTACACGCTCTTGGAGTTCAAAAATCTCGGGAAGATCGACAATGATCGTTCGATTTTACAAAAGTCAAAAAGAGCAACAATGTTTGAAGAAGACAGTTCAACGAGGATCACGTTTCATAGTAATAATAATATCGCCACGATTCGTTCAATCGCGGCTCGACGATCACATCATACTGGGTGACATCCTGCCACTACCGTTCCGCCAAAAGGCACATGAATGAGCTGGCGCCATGTCGTAGCTGATGAGCCCCTGTAAGGTGCTTTTTCCGTTCTTCGAAGAGTGGTTGAAGGCGCTCCCTTCCGGCGATCGTGAATGAATGGGACTTCCTCTAGAGCCCAAGATACGATGCGATACGATACAGAGATTCGATCAACTGATCGAAGTCAGATCGCAGCTCTGTGCTCCCAGTATCCCGTGATTATCCCTCCCACTGACAGCGCCTTGACTGGGAATGACACTGATGATGATTACGATATTTTAAAATTTTAATCCATCAATGTTGGCTGCCCTCTAGAACCGGGGAAGCTTGTCGCTTCCTCACACAAGGGCCACTGAGCTGGGGATTCCGGTACCGATATGGGAGAAGAACAGAACCGAAAGCATAGATCGCAAATCACCACATCCCGGTCGCCGGAACACGTCAGAGCGCCAGAGGATCCCTCGCTCCGGTTTCTGTTTTCCATTCGTCCCAAGGCTGTGTGCTAGAGACCCTCGTGGAGAGGAAGAGCAAAAACAAAACAAAATGTACACCTTCCTGAGCTGGAGGAACTGAGCGACTGACAGCTCCCTCCGTTTCCTGATGGAAGCGAACCAGCCACGGTGGTTTGGTAGCGGAATCGCGAGTCTTAAGTCCAGATGACGACGACAAGAATTTGTCTCATTAGGGAGCGAAAAAAAAAGCGACCGTCGAGCGGGTGCATGGCGATTGTTCCCTGCCGGAGCCGGAGTCCGTGAGACGACAGATCGGTTCTGACCCGCCTGGAGGGAGCTCAAATCCGGATCCGATCCAATTTATTTATTTAAAATATAAATTCCGTCTGCCGGTTGGGAGCCTGGTGAACGGCTGGGGCTCTGTTTAACCTACGATAAAGAGCCCGCTGCTGGTTTCGTCCTCAATGTGACAGATTGTGGGTACGCGGTGAGGAACCGAAACCGTTTTTTACGCTGTCTCTTTCACTCCCAAGCCCGCATCGGAAGGATGGAGCCCGCGAGTCGCGAACTTCCGAGGACCACTGGGCCGTGGTGGAACGCGTGGCGGTATTATGCTAATATCTATATTACGCCCGGCCACGAAAGGAAACGAGGAATGACTCAAGTCAGACCGAGAGTCGGCGTTATCGAGGGCTCGATCGCGAGGACCGGGACACGGTGGCATGCGGGGTCAGAATCCTTTGCGATTCGGGGCTCCCAATTGTCGATGGCGATGTCAGGAGTGCTTGGGTGGAAAAACAGAAGCACTGTAACACCGGACCGGGAAAGAGATCGAAGACGATCGATGAACGAACGGGCATGCCGTGTTTGGAGCCCACGACCGACTGTGGGAACCGCGAACGAACATTGCGAGGATATAATCTTAATCACTTAATTTCGTTAATCTTGTGCTGCTGCGGCTTGCCGCCGTTCTACCGCGTGAGTGGCCGTGGTGTAGGTGGTGAGCGTGGAGTGAAGTGCGCGAGGCGTCGTACACTACGGGCATTATTTATGTTTTATGTAGATCAAGTTTACGTACACGTAAAGGTTGCTGCTTGTAGAGGCTCGAGGTTGCGGACGGTCTTGTACAGCCTCCTGGTGCCTGGTTGCTGCCTCGTGGCGTCGCGAAGTCGTTGCGGTGTTATCAAACGAGCCGATGAGGTTGGGGTTCGAGCTACAAGGCGTTCCGATGGATGCGCTTGCGGATGATCTACGACGGCCTGGATGTGGCCTCAGGCGGTGAGTGGCCTGCCCTAACGCCTCCGAAGGCTTCCGCGGTGCTAGAGGGGTACTAGGATCCAAGGCCCGTGCTCGCGAGGATCAAGGATGTGGACGGTGGAGTGTAAAAAAAATTTCGAATTATCGAGCATCTTCAGCACTACTGCGTTGTGGCGGACGAATATCAGGATCGTTTCGCGTGTGCAAGACGGCGAACTGTGCCTTTTCGGCAGCAGATCAACCCTTAGAGCCTGGGGCGGCCGCAAGGAGGCCAGGTGAGTTGTGTCGGCGCAAGAGACGCGCTTTATTTGCATATTAAAAACAATTAAGTCTTAATGCATTTTAAATCACCGTACTTGTAGTATGTAAATCAGGCCCCGTGTTAGCGTCACGCGGAGGAGTTCGGCCAGCGAGGTGTTGCTGGGGTTGAGTCGGCGTCGGTAATCTCTCCTTGGATGGTCAGCGTGAATGGGTTGTTGGGGATTGCGGGTTTTTGGATTTTCGCCTCCGTTCTCGCGCTTCTTCGCGCTAGGGGTGCGTTGCATTTCGATGCACTTTCATTCGGTGGAGAAGGATGTCGCGCACCGGGCGTTTGAATGAAGTTGTTTATGGTAAATTGTTGTCCCAGTACATGTCGGTGACAACGAATCTATGGTTGATTTGCATGTTTAATCGATAAAATTCAAATTATTTGCAACACTTGATAAGCGAGAGGCAGCCAGCTTTGTGCGAGACGTGTTAATTTAGAAGTACATGTTTTTTGAAAGAAATGAATCCAGATGCATAAGGAACAAATGTTTTCAGTTTTCATCACTTGGAAATTTTCAAGACTAATGTAGATTACTTAGACCCATCGAATGATGGAACTACGAATAGCTGGATTTAATCCGTAAGGCCACATTGAATGTACTGGGATTTGTTATCGTTTTTTTTATTTACTTAACAGACAACCAATATACCGTTACTGACATTGAGATCATTAACATACCTTCTAAAACTTCAAAACTGAATCAACCACCGAATAACTAAAACAACCCCGCAATATGGAACGGGGGAAATAAGGAAAAAACGCATCCAATAACGGTGGCTGGCCAATCGGGCCAATGTGATTTATCATATTCATTCAGAATGCAACCGAAAGCAACATTCCACGGCTCAGACGAAAGGCGGTCCAGTAGGTGGAATCGCAACGGGGGGTGAAAAATTAAAAAGTCCAATTTCAACCCCATTCTCAGCGTCTCCACCCGTCCTGGCTGACCGACACAGGGCTTCCGCGTTTGGCAATTTCGGAAACGGATCCTTCGGCGAGCGCTTGCCAAACGGTAGCAACCAGCAAAGGGATCAGACCTTCGAGGGCCGGTCGACCTGCTTCGGGTTTGTCCATATTTTAGCGTCGAAAAAGCGATCGAAGGAAATACATAAATTTCACACACACACACACACACACACACACACACACACCTACGAGCGAACAGTTTGAACGTTGGGAAGGATAGTTCGTTCACAGGGAGCGAGCTTTCGCTCCATCGCGGTCAAGTTTCCTGAGCACGATCGTGAATGGGACGGTAGACTGAACGAAGACGATTGGCTTGGGCACATTATTCGGTGGAATAAATCACTACCCGTGTCGGGTGAGGACGGGTTAACGAGGGAAAGGACGAAGCGCGAAGAAAGACAAAATACAGAAGCTGCATCCGATGAGTAAGCTCCATTTATAACGCTGCAAATCGGACGGGAGCCAGATTTCGGGCGTGGGTCGTGTTGCAGGTAGCTTGGGAACGGATTCATGCACGGGCAGCAAAAATTGAGAAAAAAACTTTGCAACCGCAAACCAATGACAGGCTCGCGGATCGGACCGGAAGGAGACGTCTCGCGAATGCGAATTGATGCGCGGATAGGGATTCGATTCAAAAGAATAACTGTGGAATAACTGTAGATTCGGTGGCGTACAATGGCGCGCGAAAAAAGAACCTTCAATGTCTGCGAAGTCCTTTCGACGTGTGGCGAAAAATCAAGCCTTAGAAACGGAGGCCCTTTTCTAACCTTGACTGTCAGCGCAAAGGGACAATCGGTGGGGAATTATTCCTCGCCGCAACGGCACGCAAGGTGGACATTGTTTGGAGCAGCGCAGATCCGGAGCCAGAACACGAACTCCACGGTCCATATGATAATCACGTCATTGTTCCGTCCGTTAGTTGAGCGTTTAGGAGTCGGAATCGAGGCTGCAGATTTGGAAACTATGCCATATGCGAGGGAACCGGACGAGGTGAGCCGAAAATGATCGAAAAGATCGGCGCACCGCTCGCGTCCTTTTCACAGTGAACGGAGTGATTCGCGGTGAAATACGGTTCAATTCATAAATTTCAAGCTTCCAGAAGCACGGAAAAGCGAATTTCGATCGCCGCAAAGTAGTAGCAGAATCTTCCCGTTAGACCTTGAAACCGCTAACACAATCGTTCCCGGCGTGGCACGCCTTTCTGCCGCCATTCTGCTTCTTCTCGTTCCAGAAGTTGAGTTGAATAAAACGTATCACGTCGCATCTGGTTGCCACAGGACCGGCTAGCGATCGGTGTCCTTATTCTCCAACCGACGGGCCAGAAAAGACGCAAAAAAGCCAATAATTTCTACTAAAATGCTACCGTTTTCGGAGCGTCGTGCTTTGAAGTTCGCCGATATTGACTTTATTGTTTTCGTCGCACACGGAAGGCAAGGCATTCGTCGCGCGGTGGTTTGGCCTTGTCGCCCACGGATCGCCATGAGGAGCTCAGAGGGAAGCATAATTGAGAACATATTGCTCAGAGCCGCGAGTTGATTGTTCCGCGATGCGATGCTGCGGTTCGTTGCGGCCGGTAACGATCTGTGGCCTTGGGTGCATGAAGTGCTTTGATAATATACGCGGTCGTGTCGCGATCGGCTTCAAACCAGCTACAGGAAGTTGCTACTCACCGCGCGCAGGATGGATTAAGCCAGTGGCAAAGGAAGAGAAAGCGAACGAACGGAAGAAAAAAACTCACCCGTGAAGATATCGTCTATTGATTCGCGATACGTAGTCGGCGGTTGTAACTGCCTTTTTTTGGCCGCCCAATTGGAGGACATTCGAGGGTCCTTTTTTCGGCTTGTTTTGCTTTGAATGGAACAATGCGTTATTATTTTCATTCATCGATTTGCAGCTTCCTGTTTTGGGCGAGGGCGAAGGTGTTTTTTGCGCGTCCATTGATTTTTTACCGAACGAAGCTCGCAGGACACTTGGCCTTCGTTGTGAGCATAGTTCCTAAATCATTTTAAGGAATCAGTACACGTCGTTTTTCACTTGGACCATTCGAATTATCGTTCGGGGTTGATTTGAGGTAATACATTTGTTGCAAAATCGGACAAAAAGCGATCAACCAATCGTTGCGTTAGCCACTGCCATAATCAACGACGCGAGTCCTGATTACAAGCGGCACCCGGAGAGGAAAGGATCGAAGCATTATGCTAGACATTAGCGTTTCTGTGAAAGTATCACAAAATAAACCGTTCGCTAGGCTTACCGTGCAATCAGGCAGCGCCGTTCACAATTATAATCCAATCAAAGCTCAAGCCAAAATGCCAAAAGAAAATCGCTGCGAAAAAGCGTAGCCCGCCTTTTGACGAATTCGACACAAAATATGGCACTTTGGGCGCAGATTACGGGCGCGTCGTCTTCGCAACTGCACATTATTGGCCATTTTTCTCCGATGGCTCACTCTCGCCCAGCCACGCTGATGTATGATGCCGAGGGCAGAAGGTTTCGGATTTCTCCGCCCAAGTCCGCTGGTCCGCTGGGATTAATTTAATAATGCTAATGATGATGGTACCGTTGATGTTTCTCTCGGTCTGGTACAGGTGCAGTGGCCCGATTGTGGCCTGATCCAGGCGCAACCAGCTCATCTGGGAGAGTTCTCACGCGGGAGAATACAGCCGATCGGGTTTCGCGGGAGTCTGGTGGTGTTTTGGTGGGTCGGTTAGAATGTGATATAAACATGAGTGGTGCTGCGAAAGTATCGATATCATTACTTCGCACAAATCAGGCCAACCAGCGGCGTTCTTTCACTGTAAACTTGCCATCGTGGGTCTGGTCGTGGCTCTGATCGAACGGAAATCTGTCGCCAAAGCAGAGCACGGTATCCAGTGGCTCGTTAACGAGCCAAGCGTGGTCGAGCGGAAATATTGCACGGTCTGGAAGAGCTCAGGAGGTGAGCACGAGGCAAGCAGACTGCCATAAAAGTGGCTGCCGCATTCGTGATGCTCTGCAGCGCGATGAAACCGTGCCCAAACGGCGAGTCCTTGAATCGTCTTTTTTGCATAATTTAATATATCCCCTCACGAAGGAATGGCGCGATCTTGTATGAGACAGGATGCTCTCGTCCCAGCAGATGGAATCGCTAGTTGATGATGTCTTTATAATGATCTATAAATCTCCCCTACCTGGCGGTTCCGAGGATAGAAAGCGATGAGTCCCGACGGATTAGCGACCGACCACCGTGAGTAGTCAAGGAAATGAGCCTCACGTGTGCGTCATCCTCGTCAGCGATCTCGGACGAGACTCGGATGCTAACGATGCCATACATCCGGAGACTGTGCACAAGAAGCAGGCGCTTACCGACGCAGATTGCGCTGCGCTTACACGATCCCGCCTCGGGTTGCATCGATTTTCACCCAGTTCTGATCGATTTGCGCGATTGTATGATTCCCAGTTTTTCTTTCCATTGATCCCAAGGACGGGTGAGCTTCGCTTGCTTTTCCAAGGCGTCGTGCGCATGGATCGAGAACGGAAAGTGACTTGTCGTCGCTTGAATGGTAGGAGAAATGGCTTAAAGTTATTCTCCGAAAACGATCAATGAGCAGACATAATTTTCCGTGTGGAGAGAAGGAAGGCAACATTGTCACATCGCTCTCTTTCAAAGCTGATCTGTGCGCTTCGAAAAGATTCGCGCTGTGTACGGATTATTAGCTAATAAACCAAGTCTTATATTTTATTCAAGCAGAAGGAGAGAGGAGCGTAAATTTTTTCACCACGCTGTGATCCGGAATGTGGCCTGTTAGGTGGCATCGCTTCGAGACGTCGTCAGGCTGCGATCGCATAGCAAATAACGCATTTATTTAAATAGATGCAGCATAAGTAATGTACCTCCCCGGAGATGGTGACGGAATTTATGCACTACATGGCGTCGGACAAGCGGGAACACAAAACGCGAGACACTGCCTCGTCGAGGGCGTTGCTTGAGGGCCAGCTCGCGATCACGGATACGATCATCAGCGACCTGCGCCTTTAGACCTGCTGCATGTCGCTTGAAACGGTATCGTATTTTAGAGCGCTTGTTGTCTTTTGTTTTTTTCTTTATACGACCGATCATTTGTTTTGTGCTGCAAACGATCGTGGCCAACGTGAGCCGGACACGGGCATCATAAACGCCTCATACAACTTTATCGAGCCGGCTGAAGAAAGGAATTTGTCGTAGGCCGTAAATGAGATCAGTAAAATAATGAAGCAATAGTTTTGCAGCAATTAACAGCTAATTTCCCTAAGCGCCTTTCACTGCTTTCGGCTTGATTACGAATTGAGCGCTGGGAGATTTACGCGTTTACAACCGGCGATCGGGTTTGATCATTAGTTGAATCAAAGCCACTGAAGGCGCTTTATTCTAACGTTCGGTGCTTTTAGCGATTGAAAAATTGCGCGCTATGTATGAATACGTAGCCTTTCGAGGCGAAGCCTTGTTGGGCAGCGATTGCACTTGCGCTGACCTCTGCAGATCGCCGGCATCGGAGTAATTATGGATTTGTGTAACAACGATCATTACGGAGTCCGTTTTAATGTGTCGAGATGGGCGCTTTGATGGCCGTAGCGAATGGCGTGGGCTCTCACGTGCAATTCTTTCGAAGGCGGCTCGCCTCATTCAATCGATCGATCGATCACCGCTGAAGAACAAAACCAATCGTTCGTTTCAGCCGGCCACGGTCGAAGCCGCAGTTGCACTTGCGCAGTGACGCCCGATCGACGACTGTGTTTGGAAATGATGATAAATGAACCGTTTTCGGGTTAACACCTCCACTAGGTCTCGAGAGCGATAAATCGAACCTGGTGAGACAATTAATAACCCGTACGAGCAACGAGTGGCCGGTTACGGAGCGAGGCAGGGATGAAATGGCGGATAATTAAAGCTTCCAGCATTTGAGTCGAGATCCATTCGAGCCATCATTTTTCATACGCTTACGATCGTGCTGGTGGAAAAGAACTTCAGGCCGAGAGTGCGAGCAAAACGTAATGCCGTTTGCGTGTTCTAGATCGATGAAGCACTCGCTGCTTTCTCGCTGTCTCGTTGAGGTACTTTGGCTTTCATTTGGCATTGTTTTCGTCGAGAAAACCCTTCAGGCAGTGAGTCCCAGTCGATCATTAGTGACCCAAACTGGCCTGGGATGGGTTTTTTTTCGGGGGTGCATGTCCTAAGGTCAGCCGATTCGGGACGTTGTGTGTTCTTCAGGAAATAATTACGCAAACGACGCAAAACCTCTCGATTACCGTTATGACCGATCCCGGCTGGACGATGTGTTTAATGGTCGAGTTCACAGTTGACCACGGGGAACTAGCCGTGAAATCAATTGCCGTGGTTCGGGAGGAGAAAATCCATCAGCGCGCGCAATGGGAGTGGAACAATTTCTCTCCGAAACGCGACCCCAAGCGCGACCGATCGATCGACCATCGATAATCTGTTGGAAAATGAGATCGTCGACATTTTACTTAATTATTGGGGTGCTTTTTTCCCGCAGCCGCGTGTCACACTCTCCGTACGGGTCGTGGCGATGATGGTGGTCCCAAAATGGACAAGATTACGCAGATTAGCTACGATCGGGAGAGGTTTTCTGCTTTCTTTGTGCTAACTGCGAAAACGGCCCAGGTAAACGGGGTTGGCTATCACGATGTCCCATTTATCGAGGGGAACGATTCCATTCACAACCCCAACCCAGGGCGGTTGGTCTAATTCGCCTTCACTCCCGTTCGTTACGGTGAAACAATATTGTACTTTCTTTCACCAGCCTGGTCTGATGTGGCCTGGAGGGTATCGTGGCTCGTGCCCTAGTAGATCGGACGATCAGTTGGACGATCGTGGCGATCTGTTCGCCTGCTAGCGTGATCATTATCTCGCGTTCCTAGCACCACTGAGCAGTACGTTCAGGTTGCGCTAGCAACGAATTGCACGTGCATTCGACCGAGAACACCTCATCATTGCGCTGTACCCAACCATGCCTTGTGTTTCGTCCGATCTCTGTAGTGGCGCCTTTTCCCGATCATCACTAGGGCGCCAGGCACGTCGGGGGTTGCGAATTGCACTAATTAACGTTTTATTTTGTGTTTACGCTGCAATTTGGACGCAAGCTGGACGTGCGAGACGTTCTACGAGGTTCGAGACCGTTTGAAATGTGAAAGAAAGCACGTGCCAAGGGTGAGCAAATGCAATGGAACGCCCTGGAACCAGTCACGGTGATGGTGCAGTTACACACTGCTTCTATATGGCGGACGTTTATCGCCTACCTCCATGATGCTGTTGTTCTCTTACGATCGATCCTAGAAAACCTACTAGAAGACGTATCGAGGCCAGAGGAGACTTTAGCTAAGCTTTATTAAAATAGTTTCATCGTCTGCTGAGGAGGGCGCTAGATATGAAAATGTTTAGAGCTGCGTGTGCCAAAGGAGTTCTTGCAGCATCGCTTTGTGAGTTATTCGGGTAGAGCAGATGAAAATGCGACCATAATTGGCGTTCTTGCGATGAATCCGAGCGGCAAAAGAATCTCGGATTCGTCGCGTGCACGAGAGTTTCCTCAAGCTCGAAGGGTAGACTGCAACAATATCTAATTTCATCTCTGCTAGCTCTAGGAGAGGAATGATTCTCCAGAATTCACGCGGATGGATGCCGTCTATCATTAAAATGGAATTAGATGAAAAACCGGCTTGTGGATGAATCACGGAAAGCACAATTTGTGGCAGCTTCGTTTTGTAGATAACGTTTTTTGGTAAATTTCGTATGGTTCGCTCCGTTCCGCTTCCCGAAAGGGACGAGAAACCATAACGAACAATTTATTCGCGGTCGCGACCGATGCCGTACCCCATCGAAGAGCACGAGAAGAGAAATAATTCAATCAATAGCACACCGTCCGGTTCTTCGTGCGTTCGGGTATAATCCATTAAATGACGACAATAATCCCAGCCTCAGGGCTGTGTGATGATCGCGCGCAGGAAAATAACTGGACGAAGCAGCGGATGGCCGATCCGATTCACCTCGCGGTCATGGCGCATTCCTCGGTCCATTGGAAGCGGTTTTCACGTTCAAGGATTACAATCAGCGCTTCTGTTGCGCTTTGGCGGTTCGACCGTGTGTTGCGAATGACCGATCGACCACGGTTCGCCCACCAGGCCGTGGCCCATAACGTTCCGATCTTTATGAAAATCACGAAACTTATGCTGTCATGTCACTCGCGTGAACCCGAGAGTCATTTATCATTTCATCGTCCCGTTCCTCCGGATCGTTCGTTTCGCGTAGCTATTCGTGGGTCGTGGGTGCGCGGGCGTGCTTTGGAGACCGGGGCGCAAATCCTTCGAGAATCGAGCCAGAATGGGCTTGCTGAGCCGATTGCGTCTCGAGCCGAATGGAAGATCAAACGTACTCCCAGAAAGGGGGAGTTTAAAAGCTTTGAGAACAGCGCACGAGTGTCGATTCGATGCGCGGTAAAGTGCCTGACCGTTTCGCTGGCATGAAGGCTTCGCGAGGCATCATCTGCTGATTGAGCACTATTTTTCCGTGCAGCGCCGAGCGGTAGCGTTATTCAATAAAAAATTAAGAAAATTACCACTGCGGCAATATCGAATCAATGCCACGAGTGATTCACAATTTGGCCGAAATTTACTTCTCACAACAGAATGCTCGCGCTGCATACAGAACTTTTTGGCATTCTTTCGGCGTTCACTGGTTCGATCGCTCAATCGTCGATCGACACTCCTACAGCGTTCAAATGTCGATCAGTCTTAGCGGGAACGGTTTTTCGGGTTCATTCGTGAGCGAAGCTTATGGAATTATGAGCTAAGACCGATTAAGGGTGAATTATTTCAGGTCAGCCGCTGAAGAAAACTGGCCGGGTCTCGGTTGGGGAAAAGAAGTATAAATGTCGGCTTTTGGGTCGGGGATCCCGTCATCGTGAAAGGTTTAAGTACGGTGCTGCACGAACGTCCGAGAGCACTCTGGTCTCTTTGATTTCGTTCACCGCTATCCTTTGGGATCAATCAAGGTTCCGGATAGGTTAACACGGTTCCAGGGGCGACTGGTATCGGAGTGGTAAATGTAAATTGTAGACGAAAAGAATGAGCAAGAATACACGGACCGTGTTGACCGCAAAACTTATTCGTTGGGCGGATCTAGATGTGGGGCAGTATTAGAAAACATTATGAAAAGTTATACTAGGGTCATTATATGAAGCATTTTATGTACCTGCTTGAATGTTGTAAATTATGAGGCTAGCTTTTTATTTGTTTTACGTGTTGTTTCTCGAAGGACATGATAGAAAGCACATCTCACACGTGTGCTGCTTAATAAAGGGAAAAATGTACCGAAATTGATTCCTTGAAATCATTCTTCAAACAAAGGCGCTTTTGATATTAAAGGCATTTCCTAAACCTTTCCAGCCGTTGATGAAATTCAAAACCTAACGGCAAATGCCTCAGACGGTTCGAGAATCGGAACAGAGTAGCAAAAACCGAAGGGAAAGAAAATCGACCGTCCCTACCGAAATCGGACGGTTACTTTCCAACAGGTGATACCCTTAATGGCTGGTATCGTCCCTGCTTTCGTTAGGGACGTTTCCGTACGTTTCAATTCATTTTATATATCTGGCAAACACAAAGGTGGCCGGTGCGCGCGGTGGAGTCCTTACCGATGTGTGGCTTTGGGAGCATTTGTTAAGGTGCACGCAGCACCGCAGCAGACTGTTACACCTGTCGTGTGAGTGTTTTTGGCGTGCCGTGCTGTGAGCCGATTCCAAAATCTTCAACCCCGATAGCTTCTTTACCACGTCGTATGGCACGTTGGTGAACAGTTGCTTCCCTTGGCAGGACGCATACAGCGTTGGTAGGAGCCGATAAGCACAGTAAAGAAGCGACTGTAAAGAAACAAGGGGTTCGTCGCTTTGAGTCGTTTGTTTTTGGGTTTCGTAAAGGGACTGTTTTGATCGCAGCAGGCTGATGCGCAATATGTCCTCGATATGTTGGGTCGGTTAAAATTAATGTGGGTCTTTATCAAGCCCTCAAACTACAGCGGAACAAAGAGAACGAGAGAAAGTAGGGGAAAATGAGAGAAAGGATAGAATCGAAGCGAGCCCATGGAGACAATTTTGGCGCGAACGTACGCTTGTTAATTTGTAACCGTCAACCTACGTTCGACTCGTGGCGGATGATTTAAATCATCGCTCCAACGGAGGTGTCCTTAAGAAGTGGCCGTCCACGCTCTCTGACTCAAGCTGTGTACAGTCGAACCGTCGCGTTCTGATGCTACGCAATTGAATAACGCTTCAACCTAGCAAGCCTACGGCCGAAGCAGCGAGGTTTAATAAATTTATTAAGACATCAATAAATATACGTTTAATAAAGAAAGCGCATACACGGGGCTCATGCTTCGCTTCTCTTTCGGAGCCAGATTCGAGGAGCAATGCTGCGAGCCTGCTCACAGGGGAACGAAGAGCGCACGCTGGAGTAGCTGGGACGTAGTGTCATAAATCATACGCTGAATTACAATGAAATATCGACGTCCAACGGAGACGCCGGTATCGGACGGAAAGGATTTGCGTGTAGCTGCTCGAAGCCGAAAGCGTGCTTATATTCGCGTGTGGGTGTTGAAGCACGGCCTAACATTCCTCGGGCACGCCGGTGCTGAAGCACCGGAGGGGTCGTGAGATAGTGAAAGAAATTCCCCGGTCGGATTCTGGCCATTCTAGCCCTTCGTCCTTTGCAGGAGGGAATGCTCATTGATCAATGATGGGGATCAATTTGTCCCCCCGATCGGTACCATCGGAAGCTCGGCAGAGCAGTGTGCAGGGCCATCTGCCAAGGAGTCTCTACTTCCTCCTCGGGTTTATGGCTCCGAGGTTGTTTGGAGCGCGAATAACTCGTCACGGAAGCATGTGCGCGAGCGTACGTTGCCGTTGTGGATGGTTTGACTTAATTCTTTTTAGTCAGGTAACGCATAACCTTGTGGTGGCTCGATTGGATTCGATGGTCGAGCCGGAGGACGAAGGTTGTATCTCGTGGATTCCCTTTCTTCGACGATATGGCGTTGTAAAAGGTTAAGTCAACGTGTCCGGGATAGCTATCCGGGCGCAATTGGCTGCGTCCCGTTCCTTCACCCGGCATGAACGTGTTGGTGCGCTTGGCTCGGCATCATCAAAGCGTAATATTGAGATGTTATGAGCTGAAGATAAATTCATAACATCGGTAACGATCGTCTTGCCAGCCGGCGTAGATCGGTCAGTGTACATTGCCTGAAGTGAGTAATATGAACGACTTTCTCTTCGAGCGTTGCTCTGCCGCTCCATAACCACACAGTACATAAATAATGGTCGTGATAAATGGTCGCTTATAATGCTGTTTAACGCGGGTGGAAATTATAGAACGGAATGGTGCTATTTTTGTGCAATGCCGCCAAAGCAATCGCAGTATCTGGTACCAGGACTGTTGCCGTACAGAACGTCTCCTAAACTCATGATGGTGCCCTTATTTCTGGAACTACTCTATTCTTCCAGGTCGAGTCCGCATTTATTTTGAGTGGGGGAAAGTAAATCAGGATGAACAAGAAAGGGCGCGAGTCGTGAGCGATGGAAATCAAATCCTGCATTCACACGACGCGAAAGTGCTATGGAGCTCGACACGATTTAGCGACAAAACATCGAATAGCGCGTGGAAGATATCCATTCTGCCATCAAATTGTCGCCTATGTCAGCGATTGGTGTTTACAGGCAAAGGTACCATCGTAGGGGAAATGGCCAAGCAAAAGAAAAAAAATAGAAGCTCATCGAATTTGGCTGGGTTGAAGCAAGCGTGAAGACTCACCAGATCAGCGTCTGAAGCGAACGAATGGACATACGAACGGGGCGATCACATTTTTTTCTAATTTTCTGCTTGATTAGAAAATAGTCATGCGTCGATAATTTCATTGTAAACATAATTACGGTTGATATTCGCTCGCCGGGTGCCCGGCTTTATGTGGCGTGGTGTGTTGCCGGAAAATGAATTGCTTTATAATGGGTGGTATGGTTTGCTGTTGTCCCGTTTTTCCGCGCACCAGTTGAAAAGTCGAACAAGGGTTGCTCTTTTTCTCTTTCGCCATTCCAACGTGCGCGTTGAGCAACACCCGATGGTTGGAGTTGCTTTCCTTTCTCCTTCTTGACTGCTATGGCATTTGGCAGTAGAAGATCAAGAGCCATCGCCTGTGGGATGAACATAGATGGGTGCAGTGCTTGAACAATTTCACCCCGCGTTTGCACCTCGCAGGCCAAGGCGTGAAAGATTCGGGTCCTTTGCCAGGCGTTCGCTATGGATCTTTTTTGTTGGGATCACCGGTGTGCCAGATACTCTTGCTTTCTATCCGTTTTTCGTTTCGTGCCGGTGGCCAGTCGCCGGCTCGACAATTTCTCCCTCTGATGAGGATTGTTCCTTGTAATTGGGATAATGACGGTCCTGGAATCCGATCGAAATCGAGAGCTTCTGGGGAAAAACATTTCATCACGCCATCGCCAACACTTGCAGTGTCTCTCCATGGCATCGTAGAGGTAGTAGAGCAGTTGGGTGCGACGGACTAATCAATTATTGCGTGATGCATCGCTCGTGTAGCAGAATAAGGTGATTGAGCATCACACAAATCCAACGTGCTTTGAAGATCGTTTGGAAAAATTAGGACGAGCATTTGATTAGGCACGACGGTTTCGGGAGAAATAGCCAGAAGGTTCCGAGAAGCTGAAAGCTCCGAGACCACACTCGAACATACGCAGTGGTCTTGGTTACTCTTGAGACAGTTGACTGAATGAAGAAATTTCGCTTAGGACCCATAGTGCTACTATGCTGTGAAGTCTTAAAGAGATGGTTAGAAAAAGATAGTGATAATTTTAGAAATTATAAAAAGTATGAAGAATTTTATTCTTCTCTTTTCACACCATATCGATCGCTCCAATATACTGCCCATCGAGAAGAGTCCATTGTTGTTTGTCAGATGTTTGATTAGTCCAGTTGCCTTTTAAGGTCACGCCACAAGGAAGAACGCGAAATTATTAAAACATTAAAAATTAATTCACATCACCTTACGACCGCTTTTACGATCGAGGTCCCTCATCCGCCACGATCGAACCTGTCATTGTCAGCCGTTCTGGTAGCCGGTGCGGAAATGTGAGATTGCGATACCGGATGCCGTGTGGCCGAGTGGCGAACGAATGCCGCCCAGCAGCCGGGAAATACACAGCATAAAACCATAAAACGCTCATCCCGTTCCCTGCGCATTACGATCGCGAAGTGCCTTCCGTCTCGATAATATTGTTCTGGGTAGGGTTTCGCACAGCTGGCGCGAGGATTGACCGGTTTGGAAAATCTCGCCCGTCACATCGCGCGCGGCTCGCGAACCGTCACATGGCATGGGACATAAAATATTCTATAACACACACGCAACGCGTCGCGGCTTTTAACTGCATCGCGCCGTGCTGCGTCGTCGTCATCATCGACTATTTTTCCGCCTCCCATCGCTGCATCATTTCCCGAGCAGTCTGACTCTTTCGCGTGTCCCGCTTGGGACCAAAAACGGATGCTGTAATAATAAATTTTATGCTTTTCACTGACGGCCCGAGGACCCAACGAGCCGGCCATCGAACGCGAGTGCAGTGCGTCGCTTTCAGGGGAGCTGCTGATCGAGGCTGTCACGCCGGGATGGAGCGGGAGCGATATGGCGCAGCATATGTCGATGGCGATGATGATGATGAAACGCATAAAAATGCACTTAGTGGGTATATCTTTTTTAATAGAACTTCGGACGCCGGGACGAGTTTGGTGTTGTGGAACAGGTTTGCGATGGTGGTCGGGTGTGGAGGTCACATAAAAGAGGCGTCTGTTTGGGTGTTGAACGGGACGAGAAGCGTTATGCGAGGCAGCAGGGCAGCTGCACAAAAACAGGAACAATCTCACGCTATATCCGCCACCAGCCGGGTGACATTCTGATCGTTCCTCGGGGTGGAAATGGCGAAGTGGCAAAACAAAAAGGAAGCAGAAAATATGCAAAAACACCAAACAAGCGATATTGGCAAATTGAGTAGGGCAGGACAGCAGCAGCGCGAGGATTAATGGAAGCCGGCGTTAAAGCGGAGGGCTTTGCATAATGGCACTGCAATGGTGTTTGATTTGCATTCGTTATGAAAAATGCACGCGTACGCATAATAATTATAATTATTAATTTAATAACAGTTTCGTCGCGAAATCAAAGTTAATTAAATGACCCACAATTTGCGGCCTGCGCAGTGTTTGGCCAGTGGAATGATTTCCGACTTATCGAGCGCGTTGGTGATGAAAAAAGATCACACCACTTAGTTGGGACGCTGGAGCACAAGAGTTGAGGCCCTTCCGGTCCATCAGCACCGTGGATGATTTCTTTCCGGGCGTGTTCCGGTCACAATGCACCGTCTCGGACGCTGCATCGAAATTAAATCGTAATTTAGCTACCGTCCACAAATGATTCTGCCCGGGTTGGAAAAGGGCGGAAGGCGAAATACTTCTCCGTTCGAGACCGTGCTGCACCACCACGTACGGTGGTGCTAATGGCAGGGAAGCTCGTCCTGGGGCAGCATGGACGTGCAGGGTAATATCTCCCGTGCCCAGCATGCGCATCACGGGCAGCCCGTAGTCTGCGGATTGGGCCCTCCGGGAAGGGCTACGAAATTTATCGTCCTGACGTGGCCGAAGGCTATAATTATTCCGCTCTTCGGTACCAATCTTTTACCGATTTCCGATCTGCTGCTCGCAGGGCATGGCTCCGTCCCTTCCGATGGGCGCGAGCTGCGGCTGTTGGCTTCTGTTTGGCAGCTCCTGAGACGGGATGGCAGGACGCTGATAAGGGCTACAGCTGGGAGCTTGAGCTGGGCCGAGGCGCACAATCAGTTTTATGGCTTCTGTCCACTTGCATCGCGAGTCGTTTGCGAAGCCTGCACACCAACACACAAGCGCCTATCGAACCGGTTCGCGATCGTAAGACCCATGTGTGTGTCTCCGTCTGGCTATCTCGCAGGCTTGAAGCCGCACAGGAGCGGTTTATGAAAATCTGTGGCGCGTAGTTAATAACAATTTTCAATAATTTCCGTTCTCTCCACCCAGGCCGCGAGGTTCCGGGGGACGCAATGGGTCAGTGTTGGTGTTCGATTCAAGTCGATCTGATCGCTGGGTGAGGAAGACTTGGATGCCTGCATGGCGACGAACCGCAGCACATTGCACAGTCGTCGGCGCCGCCATGAGTGGAATCGAGAACAATGAGCAGGCGATGGCAACCGGTAGCCGCCAGAAGATGTTGCCTCGATGAGCGCAGCGAAGACATCCCCTTGCGAAGATAATCACCATCCATTGTAGGTTGCTCCCGCGATCGGCTTGTGGCAATTTCCACGCTCCTCAATCCTCGGTAGCCCTTCAGTTTCGCGGACCGTGTGTGCGCTGGGTCGTTTTACTCGCGATGCAGGCATTTCGTGGCATTTCATTCATCATTCACTGCCTGGGTGCGCGATCGCGGGCTCGTACGCTCGAAGGGTGTTTGCTGGCGCGCTGCAGCGCGATCGTGAAGGCCGTCCTGAAGATAGCGCGTGCAACGTGAAGCAACGTGAAGCAACAGGCGAGAGCAGGAACAGACACCCCAAAACCAATCATTACATTTCCGAAGAGTGGTGCTGAAGAGCCGTGGGGAGTCGAATGGCTAGCGTGAAGTATGGCAGAATCGGTGCAGGCGGCCCGGTAGCCCTTGGGCTGCTTCAGGCCGTCGAGTAATGAAAAGCGAATTGGTCTGAAATTAACATTTCTTATCATCGCTGGGGCATCGCGGATGGTTTTGGGGTCTGAGGTGGCTCGGTTTCGATCGAACCAAGGCGATCGAGGCCGCACGATCGGTGTATTGCGTAGGCAACCCTTATTTTTTGCAACCAAACAACTATTTATCGCACCGTGTACCCATATTGTGCAGACAAGCTGAACCGCTAAAGGCGATCGAAGGTCGATGGAGGTGAGCAGCTGCAGTAAAGGGCTCGCAGCTGAAGGGTGCTTCGAAATTAGCTTTTTCAGCATCCGTCCAATGGCAGTTGACAATGGTGACCTTTAAAGTTGGAAAGTTGGAGAGTGTTAAAGCCGATCAGGAATCAATCGCGGTAATTTGTTGAAATTGTTAAGACACTTTGAAACTCGTTCTGCATCACATTCTTCCATCTGCACTGATTGAGCCAACATTGTTTGAAGGGCTAAGCTCGATGTAATGGGTCCGTGGCCCTTCCAAAAATAATGAGAGATAAAAAGCATGAGCTACATCGATCATAAAATTATGTTGTATTATGCGAGCTCATCATCCGACTCTTCCTCACTGGATGTAACCCCACCCAAAAAAGAAGGGTTCATCTTTTCCCGAAGACGGCCTTCGGCATCCGAAACTAATCGTGCCCATAATGCTCATAGCTCAGTATTGTCCGAGAGCCTACCCTGGAACCAGCCCGAATCGTTACAGTACTGCTTCCGGATGCTAAGATCGACCTGAAGCAGTGATGCTGATCTTGCTAGGCTTTCTCTTGTCGTGCCGAGGCTTCGAGTACGGTTCGGTGAATAATGAGAGCCATTAGGAAAGGGTTTCATCCTTTCGCTACACCGCCACTCGCTCAGACGGGTCAAATTGAGACATTTTCATCCCCGCAACGATTGCCGCGTGCAAGCGTAGCGTAGTTCGTCTATTAATTTATTGTTATGACTTCCATTAATATATTCCACCGTCCAGCGTGTCCGATGAGCTCGGGTCGGGCACGGATTCAAAGTGTTGAAATTAAAGCGGGTTTTATTACTTCACTCCGGATTGAAGCTCATTAGGGACGCCCAGAGCGTCAGTCTGGGAACGGTCAGGCAGTGTTATATGAAAATGACCCTTTGGATGATGGAAGGTTCGAGCTGGTACTTTCAAACCGGCCGAGATTCTAGTAGGATCAAGCTTGTGGGGTTTCTCGTCGCTGTCTGCAGTGTTAGAGCAGTTACAGTACGCATCTCGACGCTTAATGGATGGTAATTGTGGCTAGTGCGTAGCTTCGAGACAGTGAGTCATTTCAAAGGAAGCCTCTCAGGCGGTGTCTTTGAAGCGGTTATAGCGTTTTGCGGTTGGCGTCACCACGCCTGGTATCAGATGCCTCTGAAATGGTGACCATTAGAGCATTATCGGCAATCAAATGCAAACATTCGCGAAGAGTAGCCAGCCAGCTTACCATCCCATCTGAGATTGGTCTTCTGCTGGTGAGCCGAATGCTGCGGAAAGGAATCCAAAAACACATGTAACTGTCATCACAGGCACTACAGAAATGCTACCCTTTCGCTCAGCTCAACTAGCCACCATTGCTCATCGGTTGTCTTGGCGTTTGGCTGCGGCACTCATCCTCGTGGACGTTTTACGCGCGAAAGGTTGAAAGCTATTAAAATTTATGTGCAACTGCTTGCCAAGTGCGAAGGTACCATCCACAGGACGCTCCATTCGATCGGTCGATCGATCCGTTGGTTCAGCCGATAGTACCCGGCGCTCGCCAGCTCGATGATCCGTCCATAGCAGGCTGGATGGTGAGGAAAAATCAGACCCAAACACACACAGACTCTTACGCACCCGCGAAAGAAAACCTTCCTGAAAGCGGTCCGGGGGCAGGACGAGTGAGGGTTAAAATCCAATAAATAATAATACGAGAATATGTTAAAAAATAAAGATAATGATATATCATAAAATCTAGCTACTGCCATCCGCACCGCCATCGATCAGCAACCCGGGAGCAGCCGAGGCTCTGGAGCCAGCGCCTGGCAACCCAGTAGCGATCGATGATCGAGTGTTGCAGAGCACGAGGAGGCCGGGCACAAGCAACTTCGTGCATGTATGTGTACCACGCTAGCGATAAGACGTTGCAGTCGGAGCGAAATGCGCAGAAGCTGCAGATGGAGCCGACGGGCAGTAATGTTTTGAAAAGATATTTATATTCATGAAGAAGGAGGAGTCGCTCGGGATTTGAACGAGTCTTTGGGTGGGAGACTAGTGGTGGGAAGGGTGGTGCAACATACGGGCAGAAGCAACAGCCGTTCAGTGCCGCCGGTGCTGCTGGTGTAGTGGAATCGTTTGGAAGACGAGGGAAAAACGGAGCCGGAGAAAAATTATGATGCTGCAAAAGCTAATTTTCTCTTCATTCATGCTTTCCGAGTGCCTTGGTAGGAGGCCGAAGCGTGGAAGGGTCGTAAAGGGAGGCTGCTGGACAAGGACCAGTTGGCTGATGCGGTCTCCGCACGTACGCATGGTTGGTTATGTGCTCTCGTTAGAGCGGTGAAGGCTTGCATCGGCCCTGGAGCGGTTTGGCCTCGAGGTGCATTGGCGAAGACACGCGGTCGGATGCACCGATACACGTATTTCGGTGCTACAGGCTCCAGGAGGCGTCCCAGTCCACCAGGCAGCCTTTTTCGGACTGCCGTCCGTGGGTTGCCGCCTTCGGTAGTAAATCATCGTTGAAATATGGTATTTGGCTTCGACTGTAATCACGTGAATTGAAGCGATCGCTGCAACTACTACGCTTCTCTTCCGTTCGCTGATGGTGACGGATGGCGTGGCAGGAGCGTGTTGTGAATGGTCGCAACCACGAGACTGGCTGAGCTGGTTCGTGCGAATGAGTTTTCCTCGGGCACCGGGTGGCTCCCGGTATTTGAACTATTTCATGCCAGCGCATGGAGCGCACGTGTGCTGGCCCGCGGGATCTAATAGAGACCTTCCACTTGTTTACAACTATTTCTCCATAAGGTGTTGTTAACGAAACTTTAATTTCTGCTAGGCGAGGCGTTCGGAGCTGCTGCTTGAGTCTCTCGCTGATCCATAATTGTAGCATGGAGCTGTTTGAAAATATGAGCTCATAACTGGTTCGCCGAATGGTGGAGACGAACGAGAACGCGGCTGGGGCAAGAATTTCAATAGTGCCCTGTTGAGACGGCAGGCAAATGGCGTTTTTCCACCCTGCTTGGAATGCGACCCGTGCTGAATACAATGTCCATGAAAGGTCGCGCCGGTGGCAGTTACGATGGAGCATAAAACTGTCCTCGTTCTTGGCGCCAATTTGACGGTTGTCCTCCCGGGGGCTGCTCATGAATCATGAGTGGTGCGGATAATTCAATTGAGCGAGTCGCCTTAATCAATTATCCGCTAGGCGTTGGGCGTTGAGCATTAGAGAGCTCCTTACTCGATGGATGCAAACAATTTCGAATGGCGAAAGCGGGAATGGCAACCGAACGCACCCAGCCGGCGCGGAAAATTAAGCGGTGTGTGATTAATTATGCGGCGCTGCCGTGCTGGGAATTATGCTTGGCGTTTCTGCCCTTCGACGTGCAAAAAGTTATTCCCTGCCAGCCACAAAATGCTTCCAGTGTTTATCAGCAAAGCTGATCCTTTCACCTTCTCCGGTTGCAAATTATGAAAGCGTTTTCGAGCCCCACAGGAGCATGGGAAGAAAAGGCACGAAACAAACCAAGAGTAGAAAATACATTCCATCCACATGCTCGGCAAAAAGTCAATCGACGGAAAGATTATTTATTGCACAAGCCTCTGCATGCAGCATTTCTGAATCGTGCCCACTCGCTCGCACGCCCAGGGCGCCCTGCAAAGCTGTTGGAGCCTGGAATGGTGCTCAATTTTGGCTACAGCCTTTGCCAAATGTTGCCCGCCGTTTCCTGGTGAATTGCCGTCGCCTGATTAAAACCCGTTTTGGTTCCGCTGCATCGGCAATATGACGTTGGGTTGCATCGATCTACAACTCGGCGTGGCCGAAGCCAATCGCTAACCCTCCCTTGCACGCTCAGGTGTGCAAATGGGAAATTAATTGTGTTGCGCTCGTTACGGCACCTTCCAGCCGGTGTTTGATAAAAATGCGCCCTGGATCTAGCATTTACCAAAAACCTAGCCACGAGTGTAGCCGATTGGCTGGTCTCGAATGGTATATATCCCTTCAAGCCTGCCGAGGCAAAACCACGCTGCGTTTCAAGGAAACAAGCGCACAAAAACTTCCACCGGTTCGAGCGAAAAGGGCAGCATAAACCATACGGAACACCTGCTGGAAGCGGGTCCAGTTTCGATATGGCATCGCATGCTGGCTCCGATTGCCAGCACGAGGTCGAGCTGCTGTCGGAGCTTACAGCCACAGTCGGTGGCTCGAAGCGGTTGGATACCGAAAATGTTTCCCTCGCAACGAAGGGTGGCCGAAACAAAAAAAAATAAGTGAAATAAAAATACACACTCACACGCCCGGAGCGAGTTGGAATTCGGCAGACGGCGAAACGATAAGCGGCTGGTCTCATGTAGCGTGTATACTTTTCGAATGGATTATAATGATCGCGATAATGCGAACGTCTGCGGTCGGAGCCCGTGGAGCGAGGCTTTTGGAAAAGCTCACCGCGCTTCGCAGCAGGACCGTTGTAAGGGTGCCTACTGCAGGAGGGTTGAGAGAAGCGACAAGGCATTATACCGTGTTGTTCTACACGATTGTTCATAATTAACTATGCATGATTTATGGAACAATTTCGCTCGATCGATCTTGGTGGTCCGATCGCTCGATCGTTCGCGACTACGCACGTCTATCAATTAGATCGACACAAATTTCATCGAGTTGGCAACGATCGGGCTGCCATCGAATGGGCTAGTGATTGTGATCAATGATCGATACGGCACCGATCGTCGACGATCAATCACCAGGAGATATCTCGAAAGTCGACGGTACGTGACTCCCGAAACCGGGCTTCCGAAATCGGCTCAGTCACGTGAACAGAAACAAGAAAGAGCACAGGATATGTGCATGAGCGAGACGGAACGATCGCGAGTGGAAGCTTTCTGGGCGGTATGCGATCGCCATCCGATCACGATACGGCACAAACGTCGGCAAAGATCACAAAATGCGCACCGCGACCGAGTCCCTTTGCGATGCGATCGGCGAATGCGAAAGTATGCGACAAAATTCCGGCACGACAATGGTTCGCGAGCCCAACTTCAAACAGGTCTCGCCGCACCGAAACGATCGAGATCCCGGGTGCCAAGGATCGGGATAACGATGCGGTCCTGATGCGGCAGCCAATATCTATATTTATTGTCGCCCTTCTTTCCGTTGCTCTGGTTGCCGGAACCAGCCCGAACGACCGCAAGGACCAAATCGATTTTCAATCTAATTTGTGAACATTTCTCGGCGCGGAACGCTCAGGAATTTCATTTCAACGCTGAAATCTCACTTCACCGAGGACGGGCCGCCAGGCAGCTGATGATCCTGCTTCCGCAGCCGCGGCTACCGGGCGTATTATTATTTTCATTAAAATACACGTGATGGTGTCCGGCCGTGGGAGATACCGCCTCGACGGTCGAAGGGTCCAAAGAGCGCAGGACCACGGAAAGACTGGCATTGCAGGCATTCCGGTCGCAGTGCAATCCTCGCAGACGGCTGTGTGACTGATATAAATATCGAAAGTGTTTCGCCGAGGCTGGAACGAGTAATTGCGTCTAATGGCGTGGTGAGGGGATCGGACTTCTCGGAGAAAATCGCGCCCTTCGAGCTATTAGTGAGATATGCTTTGTTGAGGAGCGACAATCGAACCGGTCATCCGGTGGAGTCGTGTGTTTTGGGCTTAAGACGCGCTGATGAAAGGAATTCCTCTCTGAGCGCATGAGGGACAGCAAATTGACGAGCGGATTGGGGTGTTTTTGGGATCTTGAATTCCCGGCGGAACAGAACATGCGATTGAAGGGATTAGAATCGAAAACAGAATGTTGTTCGAGGCGACGGAGAAGATATTATCATAGCTTAGATACACAGATGTGTCCCTGGGGTCGGTTTTTAGAAAAGCATTAAAACATAACCTCAAACAAGAGCCAATAATTGGAAAGCAATTAATATCCTTGAGCCGTTTCGATGTGTCACTTCCGCCGCTTCTGACAAGCTTTGGTGTCCTTTCTCCGCCATCTGCTTAAGAGCTTCCGCCAAACAGCTTTCCTGCGGATGATGCCGGGTGGTCGATTGAGTGGCCAAACTAACGCCTGCAGGTTGGTTTAAAGAAAGCACTCACCTTCAAATCGGGCAACAGGTGATACGCACTCGAAGGGCAGCTCCGGTGGTTGTGCAATTATAAGCCAATTAAATGATTCCATTTTCGGCCTGCAACAAGTCTGCTCCTTGCAAGAGGTGGCCTCGCAAAGCCTCATCGAGCTAGAACGCGAGGCGGCCTAAAAGGGGCGTAGCTTCCGCGAGGTCCCGAACGAGCTTTCCAGGAATGGTTTTGAGTGGCAGGAGTGGGCGATTGTGAGAAGTTGAAACCAACGCCCGGAAAGGGACCGAGTGGAACCAGACCGTTCGCGCCAAATGCAGACACCGACGGTGTTCGATTGTCCCTGAGGTCATCCAGACTTGGCATTGAACTGTCAGTGGGTGTTTTTTGTGTCTCACTAGGTGTTTGACTGTCCAGCTTGGAAGCGGTCCAGCTGAGCGAGATGCGGTGGAAAATTGAATTGTACGCACGGCCATTTCTATTACCGAGAAATCGATTGCTCTGGGTGGGTCCAAGCTGCCTATGAATTGGGTGCCAGAAAATGAGTTGGCACTAATAAATCCCACAACTCAGACAACGAGCGTTGTTTCATGGAAAAGTGGCCACAAAATAGAAGCGATTTGCGGAATGCATTACGCGAAATTAGACGTCTTGTCGCACCGGACTGAAAACGCTAGAATTGCAAAACTGGGAAACTGCGCAGCTCGTCAGAACCGGTGGTCCTTCAGACCACCATCGGTGGGTCCGTCCATTAGCAAACCGGTTCCCGAGTTCCCACGCTTTACTACGAATAATTACATAAATCGCAGATGCGCAATCCCACCGCAGAAGCCAAATGGGAAAGCCGTTGGTCGGTGGCGCAATTTCCGCGTCGTTGCGAAAATGGGAAAAATCAACAGCAGAACGGAGAAAAGTGCCGTTCTAGCGATGGGAAAGGAGGGTTTGCGAGTGGTGCTATATGCAGCCAGGTATGTCCAGGTCTTTATGATGTCATGATGAGCATTTGGTGCGCCACCCGGACCAATATACTTCCCCATCCGGAACACAATGGCGGCCTTTGAGGTAGAGCCGCGAGGGAGCAAGCCCAAGTTCACACGCTTAATCTTCACCTACTCGCTCCGGCGGGACGAGATTTGAAGAGGCTCGCGATCGGGCCCTCGGTGGCCGTGAGACTGTTTTACGGTTTGTGGATTTCGGGCTCCATTGTTCTGTCGCAAGGTCCGGCCGGAATGAATGTGCCGGAGTTGTTTATATGTGCATACATTTTCCGGTCATTTCTCCCGGCCCAGCCCGGATCCGACATGGTGTGGCCTGCTTGCTGCTGAGCCCCCATGAGACGTGCGCCATCTTGCGGGCTTTGGACCTCCAACAAAATCACCCACTCGCTGGGGTGATCTTCACGTGTGCGATGGTAAATTGCGCGAAGGTGCCCAACACTCCCCACCCATTTGCTTTCTCGCTCTAGCGCACCATAAACACATCCTACACACTTGAGTGGTAATTGTGGGAAGCTACGCATGGGTGACTTTCTTCAAGAAATTGCTGTCCATCGCGAGACCACTGTTGGTTGGTCGTAGCAAACTGTTCAGCCCAGGGCTCGGGATTCAAAGCCTAGAAATGATGTTTCGATTCCATCTGCGAGCCACCGTGGCCGTAAGCGGAATCGCCTCCGGGTGTAGAAACCTGCAGGCTGTGCAGAAAAATGTAGAAACTTCTGAAATATCGAAAACAAATTGAAATTCCAAAGCCACCAATTTGACGCTTGCACCTTCGTGCGCAGCATTAATGGCGGCCGCGTTGAGTTTATGTGCTTTTTTTTCGTGAAGCCATCCGTGCAAACCGTCGCAAAGATTATGCTCATTCCCGAGCTAATAACCGATCGAACGTTCGGACACTCCCAGCGGCCCGTGATAATGGGCAAGAATCTTCGAAAAAAGGGTGGAGTGCAATAAAACTCGAAACAGCTTCCGATCCTGGCCGGGAGTTGGCCATTCGAGCGCACCCAGAGCCTGAAGGCGCAGGAACCGTGGGTTTGTTCGGAAACGGGAGGTTAAAATTAAGAAAAACACAGAAACGAGCTAGAGCTCAATTTTACACCGGTGCGGAAGGGCTTGACACGGCCCGCGGGACCTCGGTTCGACCGCCATAAAGGGCCGACGCGAAAACATAAAACGGGAGCATAATTCTATGGGCGACCACGACGACTGCATGGCGACGGCTCACAGATGGGCAGCAGCAACAGTGACCGAGACCGTGGCGCAGTTGATTGCTGCAACATCCTGTTTTTGGGGATGATTGGAATTCCACACTTAAACGCGCACGCACACTGGCACACCCGGATGCGAAATGGCCAGATTCGGTCAGTTCTGCCGCTGGATTCTGTGCGGGATCAAGCGAGGGCAGGGAGAGAGACAGGGGCTTTGAAGCGAGGGGTGGGTTACACAGGAATGAGCAATTTTTATCTTATCTTGC
This sequence comes from Anopheles nili, assembly GCF_943737925.1. Lineage (NCBI taxonomy): Eukaryota > Metazoa > Arthropoda > Insecta > Diptera > Culicidae > Anopheles > Anopheles nili. Next base: position 1,856,846 of record NC_071292.1, read on the forward strand.
AAGTCTCGGCTCGTCCGCTGCACAGGCTGCAGTTCCAGTAGCTCCGCATAAGTGCAAACCGTAACGACCATAACGAAGACGGCGTCGCCGGGGACGGATGCAATTACGGGCTTGGTGGGGTTGGTTACGGGCAAGAAAGGGGAAGGGGAGAGAGGCCTTTGGGATACGCAAACCGGTGGCTTGATTCCGGATGGCCCCGGGCCATTATCATTACAGGCATGTGATTAGAATTGGATTTTGTTGCTTCATCGCCCGGGGGCTGGCTTCTTTTCCATAAACCATGGATCGGCTCTACTCGTGGCTCGTTTCGAAAGGTTTTGCAAAAGATGCGGGAACGAAAAGACATCCATAGGGCTTGGGCATATTGAGATCAAGTTGAGTAAAATATTTACCTTAAATTTTCCACAATCAGATACTTCTCCATGTGCCGTGGCAACTCAGGGAGGTTCGTGTAGCGCTGAAAAGTACCTTCTTGCTGGAACTCGTTTATGCACCAGCCCAAGGCAGATTTACCCTTCTGCGGCTCACCCAGACGACAAGTAATTCCAGTGGCGTTTGTGATAATTCTCTTTTTATTAATAACGATATTGGCAGCGCCGCCGCTACTTCGGCGTTCGATCGGCTGTCGATATCGGTCAGCTTGTTGCGCTGGAGCGCGATGCGTTAGAGACCGCCACCGTGAGCCTCCTGATTGTGATAATAATTTTGCCTACCTCGCACAAGAAACGCACGCGTGTTCAACGGGGCAAGCAATCCGATCCGGCAAGCTGCGCGCGTTGCGGCCTCGTTACGATAAAAGTGGCGATTGTGATCTCTTCGATGCCACGACGAATCGAGCCTGCATATGGGCTTTGGCCGCTGGCTGGTGAGTCCCGGTATTAATCTTTGGTGTGGTTGCATGGCAAAAACCTGCTGGCTTGGGTCCGCTAAACCACCTCGTCCTGCACCACCGGTGGGGTTCCGGCTAGGTGCTCATTTTGCGAGCGATTTCGCCAGGAGGCACTAATCTAGTAATTGATTCTAGTGCCCTTATCTTCCCGGCTCGGTCAGCAGTTCGGTAGCAGTTATGTCGCGGTAATAAATACTGTCATTATACACCACCAGCAGTGGCACCGCGATAATGTTACGCCCGAGACGCTTTTCCTGTGCTGCCTACTGGAAGGCGACTTCCTTTTATTGCGCATCTTGAAAACGACCCACTGGGACTGGATCCGTGCACCGGTTCCGGACTGGTGTTCAAGTGTTTTGATGCCGTATGAACATATCGGTCGGAAACAAACAAAAAACCCAGAAAACAAAACGAATGTCTTAAGCGCAAGGAATCTAGCCCGCAATCGTTGGTATCAGTTTCTAACGGGCCTGTAACATCACCGTGAGAGGTCCACTGCCGCGAACAATAATACATCTACCGAGCTACACGTTTATGGGCCCGCCTTTTTATGTCTGTTTCGATTTGCTTGCGTTGCGATGATGGGGCTTGTTCTTCTGTGGCTTGGCTCGGGCTTGTCGCACTTATTCCGATCGATCTGATGATCGGTCCTCGCGCCCTGAGGATCTCCCACCACCGCGTCATTTGCCCCACCGATGGTCTCTTCCAAACAAAGCGATATCGTAAACATAAGAATAATTACATAATGACAGCAATAACAATAAAATATCCACGCAATTGTCTCCACCGGAGTTCGCTCGTTTGCGGTCGCCATGTTGTGGTCGCCATCAAGATTCGAGCAGCCTGCCGACTTTCGGGGACGTCTTGGTGGTTTTAGTGGCTCTCTGGGTAAGCGCTTGGGTAAAGCTCGTGGGATGATCGTCACCGAGCGTTCTCGTTGCCTTCTCATTTCGAAATTCCTTCGTAAGGGTGCACAGTGGGTGCCTCTTTTTGCCTCCCTCTTGTCGGTTACGACCAGATGGAACGGCACCAAATTACGAGCACACGTACGCCGTTTTTCCATCACGCGGTCAAAACGACTCGCGTTGAAATGGTCAACATTAACGACGCTCACGGAGCCCTCAAAGCGAAACCGATTTCTATAACTGCCCACCATTGTCTCCGACGCGTTGCTTTACCGGTCTGCGATTGGATCCTCGCGTGGAGAACACACACAAACACACTCTTCAAGCGTGGGCTGATGTGGGAGGGCCGATCGAGCGAAGGAAGATCCAGCGCCCTTCACGGCCCATACGGCAACCCTTTGATGGTAGCTGGCTAGAGCTTTAGGAATGTTTTTTTGCGCAAGTTTTTGCATGTTGCCACTTGCCAGCGAGTCGTAGGCTTATGCTTTTTGCCACCGTTCAACCATCGCGCCATCGATCCATGTTCTGATGTGCGAGGCGTTCGGAGACGAAGCACTCCTTTCTCATTAAATTACGATGAGGTCGATTTATTTCTTCATTGTCCGAGGCTGGAGGTGGTATAATGTTTGTTCGTGGGTCTTCACGCTGGCCATGGTAAAGGCTGGCAGCGGTGATGATTTTGTTTTTTGAATATTTTCCAAGCCAGCCTTTTCATGTCAGGGTCAGCGTGTCGTCAAAAATCGGTGGGTGCTAGTTTATGCTGCTCTGCATACGATTTAGGATAAGGGACAAAAAAGAGACTAATTTATGAATTGTCTTATGAACCGTACGCCCCCTGCTTGAGTATGGATCGAATAGATTCAGAAGTATAATTTGCATCGCCGAATAATCCTCACGTTTGCGACATGAGATCGTAATTCAACGGTCGGAATTAAGTTCGAACAGAGTTTTACTCGGGTTTTTGTACATGATCCCAGTATGGAGCGTTTTATGCTAGAGAACGTTGGGCAATTGCCTCCAATGGACGCGCTCTAAAACCCACATATCCTTTTTAAATCTGGAGAGCTTCCACAAAATCAAATTGCTTGTACATCTCGCAACGATGCCACACTCGGTGCCATATTTGTCAACTGCGAAACAGCAACATATTACGCCCTGTTCGAGTTTTCGTCGCATCGCACCATAGCAGCGTGATAAACATAATCGAGAGACGTTCTCGTGGGTTTTTCTCGCTATGGAGCTCGTATCGGCGGGCGGGTGGAATTACCGGTACCCGAATGGCCGTAGCTAGCCCATTAGAAATGATAATTTATTCCCGCCAATCTATCGCCATTATTCCACGCCATAACACGCCGGGCTTGGCGATCGCACCGATCTCCCGTTCTGCGCCAGATCGACACGGCTCGCCAACCAATATATCACTTTGATTGGGATACGGGCGCGCGATTGGCGCGAATCATGGGCATCGATCTGCCAAGACGACCGAGACGGTTGAGATCTTGGCATCGGCTCGCGGACGAAGCAGACCACGCATGGAGAAGTATCTTCGCGCGATGTCACTCGCCGGATGGCGTTGAAAAAGGGCCGCATCGAGTGTAAAACACACGAGTGCAACACCGAGAGCGGCGTGTAAATTCAATTAAGGACCCTGTCCCGCCGGATGCGGCGAATACGGTATTTTAACAAGCTCGTTCGTACACTCACTCCCGTGGGGATTATCGTTTCGGTCGAGGACACACGGGCATCGCCGAGAAAACCGGCCGATCGGGCACGGATTCGGATCCAAAAAAGTGGTGAAAATCAAGCGTAGCGAGATAATCACAGTCCCCTTCCGGATCGCCGAAGAGGTTGCGGATAAAAAAAGAGGCCACCCTAAGATGGCGAGAAAAACCGACGGCCCGGACCGGGTCGCTGGGAGGCGAGATAATCCACCGGGAAAGCCGGCCGGCAGGCGCGAGACATGACAAGACATGCACGGGACGACATAAAAGCTCATGCGTGGAGACCGCGACAACTTCTTTCGCGATGCGCATGCGCGGAAAAAGACGGATGGGACGTGCGCTCGCGCATCGTGGCGGTCTGGACCGATAAATCTCTATCAGGAGGCAAGCGCGAGAAAGTCCTGCATGGCTGGACGGTCGGTGGACGACATTTTGGTTCGCTTTTCGTCCGCCCGCCACGCCTGGGCAAGTGCCGAGCGAAAGGTGCAAACGATATTGGAAATGACGAGCATAAATAAGGTGGGAATTTATTCACTTTGATTAACTTTGGAAATGCAATAAAAATAAACAAACTGTCGCTGGGACGGGGTTGTGGTTGCTCCAAGTGAAGAAAAAGTGCAACCGGCGCAGCGGCGTAAATGGAGGCGAAAATCAGTGCATTTTTGCGCACCCAGCGGCGTGGTTATTTATGTTCTCGCGAGTGCTTTTATTGCGCTTTTCATATCGCGCTCACGTCGTTTCGAGTGGCAGGAAGGCCGGTATTGGGACGCTGAAGGGATGAAAGGGCCGGTGTGCGAAAAACACACAGTCACGCGTACGTCAAGCTTGCGTTCCCGTTCGCGTAAGTCCTTCAAGAGCATTGCTCGGTCCTTACCGGCTCACATCTCGGGGTGTCGTCGAAGTAATCATCGGCGGTTTTGGAGTGACCTTTTTTTTTCTTGCCCATTCCGTTCTTTCCAATCCTTGCTTGAGTTGCTTCTTTTCTTCGCGAAAGGCACTTTACTCGCCCGATGGTTGCATTCTGCGCATCCATCGAATGCTGCGCGTGCATTCAGTAATATCACGAGCACAGCGCCCGACCTGCGATATGGAAAATTAATTCAATTTTATGGAACGATCCGTCAGGCTGCTCTGAGGAATGCGTTGCTCCCATTTCGCCCCAAACGGGCTTCTCGAGCGAGCCGACCAATGACGATGACGATGATGATTGCTACAGTTCTGTAGATGGTAAGACTTGGGAAGAATTTGGGGCCTCACGAAACGTGATTCGCATAAATTTACACGATGGCCAATTCTTCACCCATTTAGTGCGCCGCGAAACGACGCGAAGGATCCATAAGGTTTCGAGAAGGGCTGGTAAGGATGCTATCTGGTGTTTGCAGTGTGTCCGGTTTGCGTGGAGAAAGGCCCATAAATGGGCATGTTGGCAAGCGATGGGGTTTTGGTGCGGTTGGTGGTTTACTTCCTTTCTTCGAGCTGTCCCAGCCAGCTGAAGCACAAAAGCGCCCTTCTCAAGTCACACTGCGGCCAATAGTGAATGCAAATAACCTACTCAATGTGCGGTAAACACGCGCACAATGTGATTCGCAAGAGAACACATGAACAGGAAAACATAAACGCACACGCCGCGACCGATAGCGAAGTCGGGAGTCAAAAATTATTTGGCCGCATTCCATTTTTCGCCTCCGATTATTGGCAACGCGCAGCTGTCACTGCGACACTGGTTGCACTTTATGGCCTGAGACAAGTTTCAGCGGGTTCGGCACATCGGACTGGTTTTAATTGGTTGATTTCAATTTGAAATTTAATTGATTGCCCACCATTTCGCAGCCGCAACATCTCCACCCTGCACGCGCAGGCTCGGGTTCGTCGCTTGCCGTGCCGTTGAAGTTCTTTTCCTGCTTCGCTGCAGGTCATCCTCTCGCTGCACGCCGTCTCGTTTTCCTTCGTCGAATCAACTGCAGTTAACCGATAAAGGGAGCAAAAAGAGGTATTCCTTCTTTTCAACTTCAGTACCAATCGGCAGAAATCATTCCCTGCATCCATCCATCCATCCATCCATCCATCTATTCGATCTGCAGGTCGAACTCGGGGCCGCGTGCAAAACCGAATCCAATTCTGTGAAAAGCCATTTTTCATAACTGATGATGCACGGGAGATTCTAGAAAATTACATTTCATTACGATGCGATTAAAAGTAATTGGACCAAGGGCGACGATACGGTCCACGTTGGTACGAGGCATGGCGACGTGTTGGACTGCGGCCGCATAGCGCTACCTTATCGCCAGACTGTAGACACACTATGCTGGCTGGGAATGGGCTGTTTATGCAACCTGGCGTGCGAGGGCTGGGCGCAGGAAAGTGAAGCAACCACCGAGGCCGGTGATCGATGATTTATCACCGTTGCAACGCGGTCAGCAATCGACTACCGGCTGCATCCGTGGCAGACGAGGTGCGATCAGGATGATGCTCCGTTTGCAGCCCGCTCTTGGGCCCCCTCGGGCTTGACCCTCGTCAAAACTGATTAATTTGACGGTGGAAAGCTATCTTGGCATCTGTATTTCTGAGCCTCTTTTTCGTGCAACCCGTTCCGTAGATCCTGCAGAGTCCGTTCCCGCTGAGATCGGTATGGGAATCGATGCGGATCGATATACGCGTATGATCCGTCGGATCCGTTCGAAGATTCATCGATCCGTGGGATGAGATTAGAAGCCGCTTCGTTCCAGTAGCGAGCCATCCGTTGACGCTTGGGAGATGAAAATCGAAGAGCACCAGCTGCGAGTGGACAGGATGGACCATAAAAACCCGGTAGCACAACCAGGAGGGATTAACAATAAATAACTCACTCTTCGCTGGCCACATCGGGGCAGTTCCAGGATATGGTGGTTGTGTATGTGACTGTGTGCAGCTTTCGTCGTCGATAGCTGATCGTGCGATCGAGTGGTCGAAGAACCGCGAAAAACGGAGGAAACAAATGGGTTAACAACACAACTTCTATTCTCGAGTGCTTATTTGTTGCTTGAAGAATATGTCCAAAGCAACCGAGATGATGGAATATGCAAACGATTACACCGCGTTGAGGCACGATTTGTATCACACTTGCTACATCCAGCTCACAAAAGTGCCCGATGACAAATCGATCCGGTATGAATTGCGTTTTATTCACGGAGGCAAATGCCAAAACCGAGCCACTTCTCATACACCAGCAGCCACGGAACGCAGCCAAGAAGCAAGTAGACCACCAAGAAAGCGAAGGATACGATAAATCAAGCCCCCGAGCAAGCGACAACTTTCCTTCAATTATCCGCTTAGGTGTCGCATAAATCAGCCCCGGCGCTAATTAGTCCGATCGAGGAACGCTGCCGGAGCCACCGCAGCAACGGCAGCTCTGTCTAACGACGACCCTTCCTGTCTCGTGTCAGCCTTCCCGTGGAAGGAAGCACACATCGTCAGGACGAGATTTCCAGCAGTTCGTTCGTGTACGCGGTGTCTTACGCGCCTCGCATCCATCGGCCATAAATCTCATCAACCAACCGAACCGCGCGACCCACGATATGCTAATGGGCTGCATTTAGCAATTTCTGTAAAACATAATCTTATTAAAAGTGGCAAGCCAGCCCAACCGGAGGTCCGCAAGGGTGATTTTGAGCGGGTGACACGGCTGTACAAGCGTGTGTAACATGTAACAGTTACAGTTAGCAAAAATGCCGTCTCCTCAGCACTCGCAACTGCGTCCTGCTGCAGAATTCCACCATCTCAGTGGGGCTAACCAAGCTTGCTGCATGCAGGGCATCGCTGCATGGCATGGAATTTCGCGCCCTCATACACACACACACACACACGCGCGTGCATTCGCCCTTGCAGGAGTGCAGGTGGTTTTTATGTGCCCGGCTGCTTCTGCTCGGCTCCCGGAGGTGGCTTCGGGTTGTTGTGCTCACTGATTTATCGTCGTTGCACTCATTTATCAACATTCCTCCGACTTGTCGAATTCCAACGGCGCTTTTGAAGGGTCCCGAGCGGTTTCGGTTGGCGATCGCGTGATCGCGAGTCCAGCGCGAACGGCCTGAGCTGGAGTATGATTTATCCGTTCTTAACGAAATAAATCGAAAAAGAAATCACCCTTGAAAGGGCGGATTACGCGCTGAGGCTTGGTAGAACGAGGGCCCCATGATGTATGTAGCGGACGGGCGTTGCCTTCGATCGTCGGACCCGCTACCAGAGAGGGTTGCCCTTAGCATGTGTTCGAAAATTCGCTAAGTCAACACCAATCAAGGCACGTACGGTGATTGGCTCCAACGGCGGTTTAATGGGTGCCGGGTAGATTGGTTTCATTTTCAGTAATGCTCCTCTATTGCCGAGCAGAAAGCAACAATCATCCCCTGGCTCATGTGGAGACCATTCGTACTTCATTCTCGTCTCATTTAAGGCTTCATCACCGGACCCATAAAGCGAACTTTATGAGCGCACACCACAACACGCCTCGTACGATGGGCCTCCTGAACGGACCGGACACGGTTAACCGCAGTTATGAGGCTATCAAGCGAGCATAAACCATAAGTCCCCTGGCAGTTCCTGCGACGGCCGACGAGAGATCAACTAAGGTTTGAAAATGAGAAGAAAGACCGAGGATCGATGGGGCTCGGCAGGAAAAGTGGCTCAATTTCAGTACGAGAAGTTATTACCGTCATTTCCTTCAGCCAGACCTTGCTCTAAGAAGGTCGATAAATTCGGCCATATTTCACGGTAACGGTTTGTGCTCAGACCATTGAGCCTGCTTGATGAAAACATCACACATCGATTACGCGAAATGATCCTTACAACGATGCGATGCGAGATTATCCGTTCTGTTTGCCAACAAAATTTTCACCAAGCGGTTTCTATCCGCTTAGCGGTTGGTTGTTGTAAAATGTACCCCCATTAGCAGGTGAGAATGCACGGAGAAACAGACAACCTGCCGTTGAGTCGACGCATGTGATGGATCGTATTGCACAGCAGCCCTTCAGCTTGGTCCTTCAACAACCGGTCTCGATCGCGGCGTGGGGCATGCGATCAGGCGTTGAATGTTTGCATTTTTTTGCTTCATCTCGCAGTCACAACATCTCGCCGACTGTACTCTCGACGTGATTGAGCCAGTGTCTTATTGACAGTCAGGAGTCCTCCTCCAAGACCTGGTGCGGGTGGCTGCTGTGTAATTGATTAATTTCATTTAATCGTCGCTGGAACACAAGCCCAGGCGGCTAATGATGTGGTGTACGTTTCAATTACTGTCCACCTAAACTCAGCACCCACTGCCCTGGTGGCACGCGCCACCGTAGGGTGGAGCATTATTATGCAATACTGGAACAGTTCAGTGGCCACGACGCCCGGCTCGGGTGGGGAGATCACTTCCTATTCAGCTCACGAAATGCCAGGTGATCGTAGGAACAACTGTTTTTACGCTTCAGTGGCATTCAGCGCCACCCTGAGGGCACGAGAGGCCGCTGAATCGAGAGACCGGAAGATCGACCCGTAGGCTATCGTTTCCGTGCTAGCGCGACACAGGAGAAAGGAATTTATGCTTCGCTTAAAGCCCATATAGATAGCGGATTCTTTTGCCGGTTCAATGGCCACGGGAAGCGTGCGTGGTAAGGCTACGAGTGAGCGGCACGAGCTTGGCTGGGTGGTTTGCATTTTGCGTGGTCCTGCAACCTAGCGCACAATGCAACTATTGGACCGTACCGGATCGCTAACGATTGGGGTGCATTCGAGGCGATTATCGGCGTGCATCTGCAAGGAATTAGGTCCCGCTCACGAATGCATTCTAAATGCACTTTGAACGGTGGCCGCGTTATGCAACACCCGATCCGTGGCCCGGTTCCATTCAAGCTTGTCGGCATCACGACCGCTTAAGGCGTGCGGTGATTTAGAGTGGGATAAGAAGGGCTCGATCGAAGAAGAGAGTCGTAGCGATCCAATCTGCTTATCTGAGCGCCCTTAAACCACTATGATGTTGGAAGACAAGGTTTTCTTATCGAGAGTAACTTTTTTCGAATGGTTGTAACTCTTGTTTGCGAACGCTACAATATCCGCATGTATAAGCTCGAAATCGCATTCCAATGGGTTGATTAATTATTCCAGCAAGCTCCCACTCCAAGGCAATTATCGGATTCGGTAAAGGTCCACCTAGGCCCAATTTTCCGCTTCACCATGATGTCATTGCTGTAGGAGGCGAAGCCAATGAGGCCTGTTTCGCGTGCACCAGGAACCAGTTGTGGTTGCTGTGGGTCGAATTTGAGCCCGAGCCCGCGATCGATCGAAATTTGATCGATGGTCAGTGGAACGGTCGCAACAAGCCGTTGTTGACATATTCATCCCTAATGCGCCTCTCTGCGCCCTCCATCCAGGTCTCGCGATCGCGACACAGAGAGAAAGGAGATTAAAATCAATCAAACGCGAGCTGGGGCCTTTTTTGCGCAAAGGCAGGTTTGAGTCCGGTTCCTGGTTGACGGAGGTGTTTGATGCAACTTTTTTGTACAACTGGCGAGACCAACGACCATCGATCTGGTATGGTACCGGTCAGCCTGCTACGTAGGTCCACGCGCAAGACTGCATGAAAACCGATCGAAGACATCGCAGTTTGCCTCGAATATAATCCCCGATGTTTAGTGCGATTGCTAACGATCGATCGACATCTTTCAGACTCGAGCCTGTTAGGTCAGACCTGGCCTGACCTGATCACCGGACCCCCTCACCGGACAAGTGTACTCTACTGGACATGGAGAACACTTGTTTCGGTGCGATCGTATTTATTATTTTTTATTCGCTCAATTCGATATTCGTTCAACCGCGAACCAGGTCGGCTTTGAGGTCGACCAATGGACAGGTTTCAGTGAGTCGCGGTGGCGCTTGGGACAGGAAATGGTGGCAGGATTTACGGTTATATGCGCCCAGTTTGCCAGCCAGACCAGAGCTTATGCCACAGCCCGTTCAGCACGGGTGTAGAGTGTATTAGCTCATGAGAAAATTGGAATTACTCGACCGATCCGCAGAATTGCTGATAAATTATCTTCTAGCAGCGTGGCACGCGGGCCTCGATCGGTCAGTTCTCGGGCGGAGGTTTTCGCGAATAAGCATGATAGACTCGACAGGCTGCCCGTGGAGGGAGATTTGTTTTTATTCCGATTTGAATAAGTAATTGAATCAAGGTTACCAGCTCGACCGAGATCCACATCCCTACACCTGAGCATGGCTGCGACGCCATCGTGCCAGTTAAGGCCAGTTATCGACGCAACGATACCAACACTTATGTCAATTTCCCGCAGCACTGGCCTCCTCTCGGTGGGACGTCGATCGACGGGACGAAGCAATTGACTCGGTAAGTGGCAATGATTGAAAGTCGATCATTTTCGGAGTCCATTGTGCCGTAGGCTCCCACTCAGGCTCGTCGATGAACTCATCGCGGAACAGGGACAGCGTTGGGAACTCGTTAGCAGGAAGCGGTCGATCATCGGCTGGACCATGCAACAAGCCCGTTTGAGAACCTCATTGACCTAAGCAGACTCCATATTCCCTCCCAATTACTCACGCTGGGTTCCAAATTTGCTCCGATTATGAGAATGGACCGTACGAGCTAATCTCACGCCGTTGGCGCTTTGGCCAACGGGCTGCCACGGGAGTCGCTTCTTGCGGTTAATGCGCGATCTTGAACCGAATACGGTACGGCCAAGCCCGGTACTGGACCATATCCGCCATTCAGCCAATTGTTGACGAATAATTGAAACTTACTTAATCATAAAGCGAAGCAGCTTTCTCATCTCGGCGCGATCGGGGCCTGAGCTGGCCAGGCTCGGTAAGGGGTCCATTTGTCGTGCGGGTTTGGGAGAGCAGAATGTGTCTTTTCTCATCGGCTGGAACGAAATGAATTGCAGGTTCGCCGATCGAGAGCCCTCGCGAGCGATGCCCAGTTGAGCGATGGATCAAATCAATGGAAGTCACGCTGTCTTGGACCAATTTGTAAAAGGATGAAGCTTGGAGCCTTGGTACTGACCAACGGGCAAAGAGGAAGCCTTCTGCTGAAGCACCAGGGTACCGATCTTGTGCACACCATTAATGATCCTTGTCATTAGGATACAATAAACCGTCCATTCCGATGACACCATCCCGCAACCCAACCAACTAGCTGGTAAGAGGTGCGTGGTCTTGAAGCATCACTAATTTCATTCAATCGGGCCTCCGAACAGACCGGCTCGAGATCGAAAAGGATTTCTTTTGTGATGCTGAATCAAAACCACAAACGCGGGTGTCGAGAGCGGATATTGTGGCTCACAGTCGGGTGTCTGGAAGATCCCCAAGCGCGTTTCTTGCGGCACAGCCAGCAATCTGCCACCATGCTGTGAAGGGCTTCCGCCGACAGCGGAATCGGAATGCGCCGATGAATACCGGTGCAGCTAATTAAAACCATATTTTCTACGGTGCATGCCAACGAAGTTTCTCCTTCCCACGTAGTCGCTTACAATGTGTTTGAGGTCGGTTGTTTGCAGCGTGGCAGTTTCCACAGATACGTTTTAAAAAGAACTCGCTACCAGGGATGCATCAGAGGGTTCGTTTTGCAAAATTTTCAGCACAAAATCTGAGGCAAAGTCAAGACGGCGACCATGATCGTGCTAGTCATCGACCTCCGACGAGGGCTCAATCGGGTCGGATTAGACGAAAAATGGGTGGATTGCTCTCGAAGCACCAATTAGCCCGTTCTAAACCGGATTCCGGTTCTTTATGGTGTCGAATCGAATCCATCATTTCCCTCCGGTCGTGTTGCCAGTTCCGCGGAGCTCGAGGTGGTGATTCAATTTAAATCCCGAGTCCCGCCAGCGCAGGAATCTAGCGACGCTGTCCGATGTCCGTGGTCGGCTCATCGATTTCGATTGGCAGCTCTGAACGGGGGTTTTCGGAGCCAGCGTAGAGCTATTGGGAGTAAACTTTATGATCGATCACTCTGGCGCGGGAGATGGACCGCATTGGCTTGACTTGGCCTATGGGCTGTTGAGCATAAGCAAAGAGAAGGCAAAAAGAAAGAGTTGAAATAAAAACACGCCGATGAAGGAAGAAGGTTAATTATGGCCAATCGCGCGCGTACGGCGTGTATGAGAAATAATTGATTGACAATTTCCTGCCCCTTGCTCTCTGGCGGCCGAGCTGCTCGGCGAGGCGTCTCTAATTCATTGATCTTTGCCTTTTACTGTTCGCCTTTTGCATGCTGGACGAAGGAACCCGCTGCCGGGACGTTCGCTAGCGGATCGGTAGTGAGCCGTTTTCATATTACACCGGACACGCATCAGCCTGACGGAGTCCTGCTTGAAAGGACTTCGCCGATGTGTCGCCGTCGGTCAGGAAACCAGTTCTCCCTCGATCGGTGGCTGATGGTTGGTGATCATTATTTCCAATTATAGCTCACCGAATCACTCGTCGCTTCGAGCCGACGAGCCAACCGTTGATCGCGCCGGAGATAGTTTTGGTGATGCCCACAAAGAATGATTGATTCATGCTCAGTTTTCCAGCATTCGAGGACGAGCATATTGCGGGTTTAAAACATTCAAACAGGCAGAAAGTTCTCCTCTAATCCTTATAATTAGTTTCTAGGTAGCTGGATGGCTGCAAGTGTGCATCGATCAGAGCATGCTAAAAATTATTTCCGACCCATTGATTTCTAAGGAACAACAAAATGACCTTCGATCACGAGATGCAGAATTTAAAAATATTAACGGCTGGTTGGAATTTTGATTCCAGAGGCACCGATGATTGTGATTCCAATCTCACCTCATCAGATCATTTGATCGCACGTACCTGATGATAGAATTAGTAATCATTTCTCTCTAGGCACCTGCACGAGTTCGTAAATCATTTTAGCCGCCCAATCATGCTCGTGGCCAAGCAAAACACGAAACCAATCGACACCTACGACGAAGCACAATTCGGACACGTTTGTGATCGGTTTTGATAGCCCGACCCAGGGTCCTGTGCGCGCGTTGCAGATCGTGCTCGTCGATCGATTGAGACGTCAGCTTTCATTTATCATTCAAATGTGGGTCACCTGAGACCGGTGGGGAAGGTGTATGACCCCGAGCACGGTGGTGCAAATGACAACACTGTTGCAGGAAACAATTCCAAGCGTTGGAAGAGCCAGCAAGAGAAGGCTCTAATCCAAACACTGCCCCATCGCTGTCGGCTGAACGGTGAGCCATTGAGACATGAGCTCATTTGAGACGGAATAATGGAGCTGCGGGAGCAAACGAAACGTTCGTAGGCAAACTAACCATCTAACCCGACCCTCGGCAGTGGGTCGTTTTGCCCCGTGCTTGTTGGAGCTGTCCGAGATGTCTTTGGGGCTGTCATAAAGATCATTGCCTGATAAGATCTCGCCGGAGCCACGGGAGCAAGGGAAGCTCGCAAGAAACCAGTTCGAACCCGGGCTAGTCGGTAGCATGTGGTAGTTAACCTGAAGCCCGCGTGCGGTGCGCCCGGAGTGAAATTCGATCGCGTAAATGAAACAAATATCGCAGGCGAATGTACATCATATTTTCTCCGAGCTGCGAGCTGACGTACGCCGGTGGTGCGTATGCGTCTGCGTGCCGTTGCGTGCAGGGATCGCTTTTCTAGTTTTTCCTGCCCTGTCGTGCTGCGCTTCGGTCGGAATACGTCGAAGATTGGTATTGCGTTTTGCCTGAAAAATATCGCCTTGCGCATGGAATGCGTTTGGGGTGTATTTCACCCTGCTCACGTTTCGTGCTTGGCAGGAAAACCACGACTTGAAGGAGGGAAAAAAAACCACCCCGACGGAAGTGATTCAGCCAGTGATTCATCAAGTTCGAGCAAAGACTGGGGCTCAATGGGTTCGATCGCCTACACCCGGTGACGTGACGTGCCAATTGCGTTGTGAGGGACAGGCTGCGAAAGCACCACATGCAACACGAGGCGCCTGTGGAGTCACCGATGAAGGGAGCGATAATTAAATCAAGTGTCGCACAGGTTGCGATAGCACTTAAATCAATAAAGCGTTCTTACCGCTGGGTGCGAGGAAGGAACGCACTCCGTGAAGAAACCGGCGACGATGACATGAAGTAATTTAATATCGCTCAGCCCGATTCCAGCCATGCAGTATGGTTTCTCGTGCCCAATCGACCTCTGCAAGGGATTGGAAGGCAGCAAATGCAGACAAGAATCACGCTGTGAGCAAGCAAATCGATCGCACTAAGGCATCCCTCATCGTCTTATTGGGTGAGCCGAAATAATCGAAAGACTTCGATGCGTTGCAAGCGAGAAACTTCGCGAGTGTACATGTGATTCAACATACACAAAATCGAGCAAATTGTTCATCCGACATGATGGTTTGGGAAACAATTAGCTTGGAGCGAAATTTCCGGCGGACTTTTCAATCGGGCAACTTTCCATTTCATCGAGACGCATCACCTTGTCACCAACGGCAGTCCTGTCAGTCGCGAGCGAATCGTGAGCAGGTGAAAACGGCACACGGCGATTCCGTCACGACACGTACAAACATGGCCATATCTGCGCCTCTTGGGGACATTCGAATGTCGCAGGACTGTCGGCGGCTGACGTGAATCCATCGGGTGACGTTTACATGAAATGGACCGTGCATGGTTGGGAAATTAATTGGATCTCGCACAGGCATGGCTGGCAGGTGAGAAAGTGAACCCGCGAAACAGTCTAGATGGAGCTAATGTCTTACTACCTAAAATGGAGTGCTAACGATCGCAACGAGCTGATGGATCTGCATAAGAGAGATCTAAACGACTTTGGCTGATCCAGCGAAGGAATGTTCTGGAGGCATCCCATTTCACTTTGTTTTGACATCGTGTTTCAACCGTCGGACAGCGGTATTGTTCCTTTCACTCACGCTGTGGCCAGGATCCAGTTGATGAGAAACTGCTTATGGAATTTTTGTCGAAATTTTAGCCAGTCAAAAAACAAGTTCCCTCTCCGTTTCGTGCACTATCAACACTGGTACGACTTAGATAAAAAGAGGCGAGTTTCCGGTTTCTACGGAGCAGCATTCCAAACATTCACCGAGGCAAAACATGACCCCCACGGCGAGCTGCGAAACCCCCCTTTTGGTCCGGTTCGCCCGTCAGCCCGCGAGGTTTATTGAGTGATAAACGATCGAACCTATTAACAAGTACAAACTGCTTCCAAATTAAAATTTCATCTCGCTACACTCATCATCTGGTAGCCGGTTGGGCTTAGGCACCCGTGGTGGTGTGGTCGATTTTTTTTGTACTCCAGTCCCCGGAATGGGCACATATGAGCCGAACGTGGAAGCCACGCCGCGGGGAGAGAAAACATACCGAAACATGACTGCCAGCAGCCAACGCGGACCAGCGGGAGAGCCTCCAAATCATCTGATTGATGGACAGCCACCGTTTCTGTGTTCGAGCGGGATTTGTTTTGACCCCGCGAGGTGGCGACGAGACTCGACCGAGGTGATGCAAGGGCCTGAAAATGGTAGCTCCACTGCAGCGAACATATCTCAACATTGATTCCCTCATTTTTCACCATCACACCGGCCAAACAGTGACGGCCAAAAGTGTAGTGCCGCAAGCCGAAAGGTTTCATTTTGGGCGTTCTTGCGTTTTGCAAGCCAAACCCGGCCTCAATCAAACTGGCGTTGTCACCCGAACAGACCGAAAGCTACGAAAGGTTGCCCGCTTAACGCCCGCGGATGTCTTTCGAAGGCCGGGCGCAAGCTGATTGCCACCACAGCACACGACGCTGTCATAGACGCCGGCAGTCCGCTGACGGGGCGTGCGATAGAGAGCCACATAAATAATACAACTAGCCGAACACCGGCCAAAACGCCACGCCAGGAAAACTAGAACAAAGAAGTCAATTAGAATATCGTCCAGACGCGAACTTGGAGTCCTGCGCGAGACCGGACAGCGGACCGCGTGGAGCGCCAGTCAACGAGTCTGCGTGCAGGCCAGCACGTTGGCGGACGGGTCTTCGCCATGCCGGGTCGAGTTCGAGCTCGGTTCGACACATTTTAATTTATCTACTTTTCTCATGATCTCGGCACCGGTCCTGCAATCCCAGCCCCGAGTCCGGACCTCGGCGTGACTTTCCCGCGCGAGCGCGAGCCTAGCACGCTCTCTAAGTGCGATTAAATGTCAACGAGGGAAAAGGCTTTAAATTAAATGTACACATGCGATAAAAGTATACTTTACGCGAAATATTGATATCAATAATGTACGCCTCTGCCCGTGTGCCGCGTTCCCGGGGCTGTCAGCGTGTCGGCCCGCGTCGAGCTGGGCGAGATTTGCGCGAGACGCCGGCGTCCTCACGCGCCAGCCTCACGGCGCCCCACGAGGAGATGTACCGGTATGTGGACCTTGGGTTGGGCCAAGAGGCTGGCCCAAGGGATCGAGGCAAGAGCGGAGCTGGTGGGGTCCAACATACGCGCTGCGGCGACGATATCGAGTGAAATAAATTCAATATTAATTTATTGGGAGAATATTACCAACATGATATTGCAATAAATCTCGTTTAAGATATGTTTAGTCGGGTTTAATTACGTGCAAGGAGGAATTTCGCGTCCATCCTCCTCTCGGGTCTTCTTGCTGGCACGCAGCCATGGCAAGGTTCCATGGCCACAAAAGAAGTTCGAGCTTCGGAACGACGACGCCAGAACGGGGCAGAAACTGTTAACACGCGATATTGCACCATGTCGTCTTGGCGCGCCCGAAGGTGAAAAATCTTAATAAAAATACCCGCGTTGTGCTTTTGATAAACGGAGTGTTCCGTGCCTCCGGCTGGAGCCCTTTCCGGGACCGTGCCGTGCCGAGATTGGGCCCCCCGTTGTGGAGTCACGGAGTCGTAATCCGGTGCCAAGAACGCGGCTAGTGAGCCGGCTCGTCCGGCGGCTGAGACTCACACTCGCAACGGAACTCCATTTCGATGATTGATCGTGATTTAATGTACGGTTGCGCAGTAGAGTCTACTTCCGGTCGCGCTGGAACGCCGCCTGGCGCCGGAGAGAGTGTGTTCTTGGGCAGGTCAGGCTATCTTCCTGAAGGTGCGGGCGAGATTTGTTGGGATTGGAAAATAATTACTCGCCAACAGGCGATGTTCCATTTGACATCATTAATCACGGTGTGATCGTCTCGTGAGTGACACAACGCCTTGCCTTTTCCGGCCGAGGTTTAGCTTCGAACATTTCTCACCAGGAAGTAATCGATCCTCTCGTGCGCCTCTGCTGTTCTTCGGCCTCTAGACGTGAAAGGAATATCACAGATCAGTGCTGAACACCCACGAGGATTGCGCCCGCGAGGTGTGGAATCCGTTTTGCACAATGCAGTTTTGGAAACAATTTATTTGCTGCTCGTTTGGAATAACAACAGCAGCCATCGGCGATCGTTGTGCAACCGGCCTCGGTAATGACTTACTTTAAGGCACCAGGCTTCTGTTCGGGCGAAACAAAGCCACGCAAGCTCCGTCCGATCGCTTGTCCTTCAGGCGTTAGTTTCGGCCGCGTGTAAGCAAACCGCGCACACATTTGCCGCCGTTCCGAGCGGCAGGTTGTCATAACGACGATTTTGACAAGTCAATTAATGGCACGGGGTTCGGTTTGAATAGTTTTGAATAACGGCCGGTATGATAATAACTCATTCGCTGTCCTTGGGCTCTTTATTGGTCTATTTTGTCGCTGATTGCGATACGCAGCGATTCGTTTCGGGCGAAACACATGTTGTTTTATAATATCAGCTCGGATTGGGGCACCGATCCAGCCGCGTACCGGCGTCGAATAATCAAGGACCCCACGGGTTCGTGGCTAATGCGAGCCAGGTGATCTGACTGGGGCTATGTTTGGTTTAGATAACGACATTCTGAAATGTTGTGGCAGCTGCGCCGCGTTGTGGCTGGGCAGCCGTTTTGGGTTGGCTTTGGAATAATGGTTTTATTTACAAGCGAAAGAAGGCCCACCGTAGGGTTGCGATTTTACAGTGCCATTGTGCGTGGGTAAATCCGTTTGGATATAGTTTCCTCATCTTGCATACCCAGTACACAGCGGTCATACACGCTGCCTGGGGTATAATTTGGCGCTCGTAAAACCCCGAAAACAGGAACAACCCGATTGGTACAGCGTATTATCCCGGGATAGAATAATGAGTTTGGCCCGCAGAACGCTGGAGCCTGCGGATATGTTGCATGTCGCGCAACCTGTGCCAGCATAATGACGCTTTCGAGAGGCATAGGCGATTTGGAAGAGACTTTCATTCCGCACGCCATTTGATGGGCTCTGCTCTGGGCGAAAATAAAACCCGGCGACGATGCTCGACACTGTGGAGCTCAACAGAGAGAGAGAGAGAGCAAAAAAAAAGCGCACATGAGCAAAACAAGCTGGAAGCAATATAAAATTTAATGACAGAGCACATTTTTTCGGCTTTTCATTTCCTCCTAAGCCTCCCGAGGAGGAACCCGCACACCGGCAGGTTCTGGCAGCTCATGTCCAACGGGTAGTGCATTTTTTTCCTCTCAAGTTTCCGTACGGCCGGAGCATTCGGTGTGCGGTTTCGTTTTGTGGCCGTTGCCACTGGGGTGGCAGCGATGTCCAGTAATATAATAACCCAAATTCGCGCTCGGTGGCGTGGCGCAGCAGCTTTCATTTCGAGCGGCCGGGGGCCAGCGTGGCATAAATTTCCTACACCCCAGCGACGTTGAGCTATCAGCGTCGTAAAGGAAACCGAAAAGAAACAAAAAGCCTCACAACCAACGGGCCAGCCACAAACCGATCCGAACCGAACTCTGGTGCCATAAAGTTGGGGCATTTCGGAAGGGCCAAATGGAGATGGCAGGAATTAAATTCCGAATTAACCGCAAAACCAACGTGAAGGGGTAGAGGCAGTGGTACGGTGTGGATCGCGGAGGGGGACATTAAAAAAGGCGATCCTTTCGCGCAAACGCACACTCGTCCGGCGGCCACCGATGACATTCAAATGCCGTTCGGAGCCGTTGTCGTTGTTTTTATCGCTTCATCAGGGTCGGCCATTTCTCCGGGGGCGATGGGGTAGTTAAGGGTTCTGGTTCATTTATCGTCCCGATCCAGGGCTCCCGAAGGTGGCATAATGTGCCATGGTGTGTGCGGGGCTCTACCGAGAGCCATGCTTTATTCTTCAACTACATTGCCGGGTGCACTAATGTTCGGGATTTCGTTACGCGCACGATCCCATTTTGTATTCACAATTCGCCTTTTAATGGTTGTGAAATCGAATAAAGGCTATCCAGAGTATATTCTGAATACTCACTGATCCGTCAGTCTATTGATCAGTTGAACCTTCCTACGGTTCTTCATCAGATCTTCTAACGCTGGATCGCTGTTTCTCGCTTGCGGGTAATTGATTTCTTGCAGCGCAGATCGACCGCTCGCGTGCCATGACAGGAAATTCGTTCTAAACCCGGGATTAGGGCTACACGAGCCGCGCACGGTTCTGGATTCGATCGCCCGATCAGAAGCGGTTCATTGACCACCTGACAAATGAGGCAACCTCGCGGGGTCTCGATTAGAGCCCCTCCGGGTCGGATGTGGCGTGCAAATTTTCTCTACCCCTTTGGGCGGCTCGAAGCATTTCCGAGAGTTCAAACGGATCAAATCGAAAACGACACACAAAACCCCTGGCTGAAGAAATGGCACAAGTCGTGAGGGATGGTGCACGCGGCAGGAAACACAGCTAAATCATGGAGCAAATTGAAATTAATGTCCCAGAAAGTGCAATCGGAATTCTTGCCGGTCCCTACATTTCCCCATCATCACGCGACACGTAATTGCAGGGCAGAAAGCAACGACAAAGGGATCGTTTGTTGGGTCGCGATCGTGCGGCGTGTTACACGGTAGCGGGCGTTCTACTTCTCTCGCAAACTGTCTCGAAAGGGCTAGAACCGCATTCCGTTGCATTGTCAGGCCGACGCCGAGTGAATGATGATCATTACACGAGACGAACGGGCTCAATTCATATCAAAACCGAATAATTGACCCCGCCGGAATAGCTGTCCTCGGATGATTTGCACGATAGCGATATGGTGACTAGTGCAAATGCATCTGAAACCCACAATTTGAACACCTATCTATCGGTCATTCCTTTCCCATGGGTGAGGTCCACACAAAAACGAAATCATTCCCTATTACGTGGGGTTGATTGCACCAAGGATGCGGCAGCGGAAATAGGCTATAAAATATTATAAATTGCCACCGAATGCCTCACATGATCGAGCGCATCCTAGACGCATCCTGCGATCACCACATGATCGGTCCCGGCACGGAAGCAGGCGTAAGCGTTCTTTAATTATTTTACCCCATTAGCGGAAGTATCAGCTTAGCAGATCAGGATCCCGACCCCGACCAGTTTGAGCTAGAACGCCGGGATTCGATAGCGCCAAACGAGTCACGGTGCGGTTGAACAACTTCATCGGCAGCAAACGATGTTCGCCGGGAACCCCGTTCAGGATGGGATCATAAACGGTTATGGCAGGCGGCCGATAGCGCGCCAACGACATGTATGCAATCTCATTACCGCCTCGGAGCGGGCAACGAAGTAGAGCGAACGTGGGCAGTGCGGTAAATTCTTATTACGGTTCTGCTTCCGTCCAAAGAAGCTGCCGGCACGAAAGAAGCCGCCTCGATCGATCTGAATATGGTCACAGGGCGTTTAATTGAGCCGGCACACGATGCGCCCGGGAGCGACCAAGCCCGGAGAATGAATATCGAAATAATTCCACTTGTTATTACCGCCATTTGCCGAGAATAAATGTTTCAATTAACGATCCTCACTTGGTCGAGAGTGCCTCCGTGTGCCGGGCCAAGTGTCGGTTAATTTGAAAGGCGAACCGCGGTGTGCTCAGATCACGAACCTGAACCTGCACCGGCAATGTGACCCATTGATTCCGCTAGCTCGTAGAGGGTTCATTTGGCGGAATTGTTGCTAATTCCAATCCGGCATCGTCCAACGGTTGGTCGAGTCTCGCCTCTTAAATCGACACCTTTCCTGGGCTGCTCGCCGGCTCCTATGGATGCATCACAAGACACGTCACGATCGGATCATCTCGATTCCATCGGCTGCACCAACGGCGCGTGTTTTATGCGAATGTTATTTTATATGCACTTTTAAACGGCCGCCATCAATTCGATGCCGTTTCATTGCGCACGGACGCACTCGTTCTTGGCGGCGCTGGTTCGAACGATTTCCGATGCGGCGTAATTCGATGCGGTGATTCGAGCCACACTTGAGACCCGTGCCTGTGTCGGTGGTGCCATAAAGAAAATGATTGAAGGCAACCCGCCGTCCATTAAATCGCAACACACGGACACGGCTCTTACCGTGCACAAATAGTTTCCGTTTAATTCGGTCTCGCAATCGCGAGGATCGCGGATAAACATCGACGACGTGCGAAAGACCGTCGAATGCTCCCGATTTCACCGACGCTTCCTGGGTTGGCTCCGTAGCTGGTGTGGCCAAATGTGACACAAAGTATGCACAAGGCGAACTACAAATAGTGCGCTGCCGTTATTGCAGTGGCGACAGAATGCTGTACGATCGCGCCTATATTGAGCACGCCGGTTCAGGAGCTGTGATTGTACCGGCACCCGTGACCGGATGGCGAGAAACAACCGACCGCTAGCGGCTCGGTGCGATCGTTTCTCCCGGGAGCAAACCCAGTGTAGGATATATTTCACTGCCCAACTACCACTTTTATGGCAGAATAAATACACCCTTTCGTTACGCCTCGTTTTACTCCGAGCGCGGGACGAAACTCGGAACTTCTGGATATGCTCGGGTGATGGCAAACAGGCCAGCAGGAGCTGGCATCCTCTAGCCTCATCGATACCGTTGCTCCGCTCGTACGTCGAATGATATCCGCTCAGATGGCCCGTATCTCGAACCGCCATCTCCCGTGCGTAACGTTCCATGTACCGAAACACACATAATCTGTAGATGATCGCATGAGGATGTCTCAGGATTGGATCAACCGGATCGGAAACATACAAACTCGAAAACGGGATCACGAGACCAGCATGAATGAATTTGAACAAACCCGCCGACTCCTCGGTGCCTTCGTGGGACGTGACTAGAGACTGAACGCCAACCGATGCCTCTGGCAGTTGGCGTTTTATTCTTTCGTCTACATTATATTACAATTAAAATTCCATTTTACCGGATAGTTGACGGGATGGGTCGGGCATAACCGGGCATGCCGACTCCGGTTTTCTATTAATCGATGCTAACGTAGCAGAAAAGATAAACAGCACCCTAGGCGCAAAGCAAACCACGGGTTTCTCGCTTATCCGGTCGTTGATGTCTTTTGTTTTGAAACGAACGAAATATTTTATTCTTTGCTTCCCTCACGCAAAGCTGAGCCGGAATCGTCGAAAATGACTCGTGAGCTTCCTCAGATACGGATTAAGCATGTGCCGAAGGAAGAAAAAGCTCCTTTCCCGATCGGTGCTATTTGCTGGTGCCCCCATTTCATGATCCCAACGAGCGCCCGGTAAGCGTGACCGTTCGTCTCGTTTCAATAGGTCGAACATCAATGAAATTGAAAAAGGCCCTGGGCTTGGTTTATGGTCTCGTGATCGCAACCAATCGTTCCAAATTGGAGGTCACGATCGTTCACCGAACGGAATCGGGGCGGGATCGTTAGCGCTCCGATTCGATTGATGACAGCGGCAGGTGTGCTTTTTTGCTTCTGATCCGGCCAAACCCACCGCTGGAGACTTCCGCAAAGGCTTCCGAATCGAGTGAGAGATGATTTGCATGCCTCGCGGATCGTTGAGAACGCTTCCCGGAGCTGGACAATTAATTAAGAAATTTAAATTGAAAAACCCACCGCGCTTAGCCCGTCGGCGAAAATTGTCAATTAATGGCGAACGTATGGGCCCCAAAACTGCCCTGTTGGTCGTTGGAGTGGATGGTGGCGGTGCTACACTCGTCTCGCTGGGAACCGCACTCCTTCGGACCAGTAGGACTCGTTGGGAAACGACTCCGCCAGAGGAAGCGCTCCTTTGGGTGGAAATAAATTAAGTTGTTTTATTTAAGGGATAAACTTCCACCATTACAGCCCACTGGGGGACCAGCTTACCCGCAGGCGCTGATGGAATGACGATTGAATGAACCGCACAAGCGGAATCAAACAATATGGTCACGATTTCGCTCGCGAACCGTCGCAAACATAAACATCGTCACCAATGTACCGCAAACGAGCGTGCCCGATGGTTCGGAACGGTTGAGCAGTGTCTCCTTTTGCGACGTCGAAAGAAGGTTAGATTTCCCGTTTTTCCCCGTCGCGGGTCTTCGGCCAGCGAGAGGAGGTCAAGAGGTATGAGCGTACTTTTCCACGAGTCAGTAAACGAAAACGCGAACGAATGAGTGCAAGCAAACCGTGCCGTTGTCAGCTGATTGAGCATGCACGATAAGCAGGTCTCTGATCCGCGCGAACTGGAAGCCTTCCCGAGTCAGCGAGGGTTGAAAAATCGGTCTCCCAACGCACGACATCTGGGAGCACAAAACGCGCGAATCACGCAACCGGACTTCGGAAGGAACCTTCGCCAATCGACAGTCGTTGGGACTTTCTCGGGCGCGATGTGAAACAAATTAAAAATCGTTTAAATCAAAACGAAAAACCCCAGAGGACGCTGGTTGCGATCGTCTCGCCGGTCTCCGGCCATCCAGAAGCGCAGTCATTACCATTAATAAATTCAACACTACTACCACCACGACCGATGGGCGGGTCACAGTCCCTGTTGGGGTGCCATCGCACCCCACGAAGGAGCCCTGGGTGACCGCAAAACGGCTCGTCCAAGCAGTCCGGGGAGAAATTAAAACCGCATGCCTAGTGCTGGACTTAATTTGTTTCTATTCCTCGCGTTTCTGTGACACCCGCCCGTTTCCGTGAGTTTTCCTGCTCATGCTGATCCGTCTCACTCTCTCGCATGCGCTCGCTCCGCAGAAAAAACGTGATCGCGAAACGCGGGCCGCAGGAAAAGTCATTCATGGTTCATTAGAAATGGAAACGTCCGGCGAGTGTTCGCCTGGCCCATTGCTACTCCGAACCCGTCCAAGAGTCTCGGCAACCGCGGACAGCTCGCAGACCGTGGCTTCGATTTGCGCGAATCATTATTTATCGCGACGGCCTGGGTGTCCTCGTGCGGTGACGATGGGCGACACCACTACCGATTGCGCGAGGTGCCCGAGAAGACGGTGGACCTGGACCCGGTTCCGATCGC
Organism: Anopheles nili; assembly: GCF_943737925.1. Lineage (NCBI taxonomy): Eukaryota > Metazoa > Arthropoda > Insecta > Diptera > Culicidae > Anopheles > Anopheles nili. Next base: position 1,881,623 of record NC_071292.1, read on the forward strand.
ATTCCGACGGGCGTCGTTACGGATTAAAAATTACCCAAACGATCCTTTCGAGGGTCTCGTGGCAACGATTAGTGGCACGGGTGACTGACTTGTGCATTAACGAATACACACTCGATTGCTGGTCCCATTTGCTTCCATCTGAATGTCCAAATTTGTCCAGTAAGTGCTTTTGCTTTCAATATACACTCGTCCTTTTCAGAAGCTGCTTCATGACAGTCTCGAATGTGGTGCATTTCTGCGACGATTATTAACCTGGAGGATGATCCGGTTGCAACGACAAAATGAACGACTCACGTTGGGGTCCATTCACGTTTAGCCTCGAGAAAGAGTGCGCAAGTGCCGGCGGAGAAAAATTGAGTCATTTGTATAAACGTCCTGACCCGTCGCAGTCGCATGCCTCCGACCAGCTGCATCCAATTTGCTTCCCAATCGGAACGCATTCCGTCCCAATCGTAGCAATCAAATAAACTACCCGGTTTTTAATTAAAACCCAGCGCGATAATAAAGTCTCCTGTGCGCTTGGTGCCTCCTGCCGTGTGCTCTAATGGTTATGGCAGATCCACCGACCGGACGGGCTGCAAAAATCACGACCGTTTTAATTGTGGTGGTGCGATTCCAACCACCGTACGCCGAAGGGGTAGGACACCGTCGTTAATGTGTTTTTAATTTTAATACCTCAACTTATGACCACTGCGCTTAGGACTGCGCACCAAAGCTGCGGCGAGCTTTTCGTCAAAATGATGCCGTGGATGGCCCCGAGGGGGTAGTTTTGCCCGAAAATCGATCCCATCACAACCCCTGATCGACAAGGTGGTTGAGGCTCGTGAATCGAGGGCTTTTCCCAATTTCGTTGCTGCTTTGTTTTGAGCACGATTGTTCGCTGGTTATCTTTCGCTAGTGTTGGAAGCGCGATCGTGGTGAGACTGCGAGCGACGCGCAACAGGAAAAACGAATTAAAATGTTCACCGATCAGCAACGATCCGCTGATCTGTTGGCCCTGTTTCGAAACCAGTTCCTGTTTTCCTCGAGCCCACAATCACTACGCCTTTCGCTGGTTTCCCCAGTTGCTTGCCGCATCGCGAAATATAGCGACCCAACCGTTGGCGTGTGCCCATGGTTGAGGCCACCTCCGTGACCCACAGTTGACCCGACGAGGTCAGCCAATATTTGCTTTTAAGTTGTTATAAACGGTAATTTCGCCGATCATTATCGAGCGATTTGATTTATTTTCCCTCCTTCTGCCAGTTCGCAAGGCGTTGGTCAAAGGTGAGTATGGCCATACGAGGGTCAAAGGACGTGATGGCACGAAATTCGGTTCCGTAAACGTCCCTGGAAGCTGCACAAGAAATATGACCCAACGCAAAGCTCTCGAAGGCTCTGGAGGATGATCGATACCTGACTTGGTGTCGATCTTTAACCGGGCCTCCTTTACGAAAGAGTTCACGAAGAAGCTACGGATGGATGGCGTTGCTTTCAAAATTATATCACGATATCAACGAAACCCCTCCAGGATGCCTTACACCCTGATTGGGTTTAATTTCAGGACATTAAACCGAAATCAACGCGATTATACCCGGAATCCAATCCACAGACAAACTTGAGACTCATCAGGTTAACTCCCTCACTGGATTGCCTGTTTGAGTCAACCAAACTCCAAAAGATCGTCTTCTCTCGATTTTTAATGGGAGCTACCGCACAGTTGCTCGTGTCATGCAATCTATCGCTGCTCGTCGATCGTTCCCTCGATCGATAAATTTAACAGCAGCATGTTCGGATTGATGTTGTGTTTATTTGATGTCCAACTACTGTCCTGGCTCCCTCTCGATGACCTACCTTTGAGGCCATTCCCGATCCCGTAATCAACGATACCAGTCGAAGGGCTGTTTGCTCCCAAACAGTATGTTTGCTCCCGGAAGAGCACGTCAGAGTGCGAACGAAACGCATCCTCCCGCGACCGTGAGAACCGGCTGAAAGGACGCCCGAGTGGAGCTTTTAGGGAGATAGGCTCGAGTCCGCGGGCGAGCGTTATGATGTTTCTTATAGATATGATAATTGCTCCGGCTCCTGTGCTACCGAGCGCACGATCGCTCAGCGGTCATCGGTCAGCGTTTCACTGCAAATGGTCCCAAATGAGCCCGACCCGTGGTGGAAAATGGAGCAGCAGCAATTAATGCTTTCTTTTGTGAGATTTATCGAATGATAGAACGCGCAGTTTTATTCCCGTTTCATGTCGAGGAAATCAATAATAGCCCATAGAAGCCAATTTTGAGTGATTTTATTGTCTTACTGTGGGGTTGATGTCAGTTTCTCACGGGCCAGAAAGAAGCAGAATCGCAGCAGTCACCGTTGGAAGCGGATAATAGCCGGGGTAAAGGTAACACTTTGTAGCGCGAGATTTAAAATGGCTCGCGATTACAGCGCAATTTGCAACAGCTGTCCTCTTAGGATTAAATTGCGGGGTTATATACATTTCGAGCGAGTGACTCTTGAAAAAACGTCACTGCTGGTGCACCGGCGTGGCCTTTCTTAAACGTAAGACGCTTGCAATATGGTTGAAAAGCTCTGGGCGAAGGATTAATCACAAAAAGGCACACGGTGAAAGTGTCAGTGGCCACCGATAGTGTCAGTGAACGGAACGGGTCGAAGATCGATGAAACTTCGATCGATTAGCCCTCACAGGCATTCGAGCGCCTGGAGATGCAGATAAAGAGTCCGACCATACAGAGGCACTTCAATTGAGCCGATCGAAGGGATTAAACGGCAGCGCAACTAAGTCGCCGCCCGGTGGCAGTGATTTAATAAGCAAATTGCTCACATCAAATCGGACATTGATCGATACACATTCGAGCGGGTTGGTTGAACGGTTCCGCCGACCAGGTGGCTAATTCGCTACTTTTAATAACTTAATTAATAATTGATACATTTTTGATTAAACATTGATTTAAATCGATTTCACATGCACTCAGTGGGCCATGGAGGGGAATAATCGCATGCCCATACCGTTGGAGGGTGCTATGCGGCAAAACATCAAGAAAAAGAGACGACTCTAATGATTGTTATTACATGACTGGGAGTCTATTAGGGGTTGCTTGAGCGTGCCGGCTGGATGGCTTATTTCAACTAAAGTCACCACAGGCGTTTGACCCTTCCCGTGAAGCCTGAGGCTTAGTGAAGAATGTCAATAATCTCCCGTTGGTTCGTCCTGTGGCATTGGCAGCCGTGTTTGGCCACATTACACGGCTGCAATTTTTGGTGGGCTCCCACGCCGAAAACCACCATCAGCCACATCTGCATCGCGATGAAGTTGGGATAGATTAGGATCGCTGGACTGCATTAACCCACTTTCACAGTCCTTCAATTTTGTCAAAAAAGGGTCAAAAAATTGTCATCCTTTTTTATTTGTGGTATGGAAAAAAGGTCTCTAAATTTCATAAAATTAAAAGTTTTTATTCTGTTTTGTCAATGTCAATAAATTCTATCTTTTTAAATTATAGCATAATTTAAATTTCATCGTAGTTTTCTTTTGCCTGGAGCAAGAAATTCTATTCAGAGTCTTATAATAATATTTAGTTTCTTTGCATAGCATTTTACCGCACTTGCTTCTGCACGAACAACAGACTTTGCACTCACATGACTTGACTCAAAAAGTTCATTTTTTTAATATTTTAAATATCACCTGGCCGTATTATTCTTAAAACTTCATTTCTAGTTCATAAATACATGATTCATTCATTCTTATTCCATAATTTCGCATAGTCCATGGGTGTGCATTTCCTTCCATCAACATTTTGTAGTATTTTATAACAATTTTACGATTTAAACATAAAAGTAAAAAAATCGCAACACTATATTCATAGAGAATCTATGCATGCTCATAAAAATTAAAGAAATAACAGTGCATAAGGCAAATGTGGAAGAATAAAGTTTAATCAGAACTGGCCGAGCTCTGATGCACGTTTGCATGCAACAAAATCAAGCCCTCGTAGCTCTCGTCGCTAAGCGGTATCGATTCGGCGTCGGATTTTGAACGCCAAAATCGCCAAATTTGAATTCGCTAGTAACAAGAGATCATGAGTCGAAGAGGATGCACGTACCAGCCGAATTCCGTTTCGAACATCGCTTGTCACTCAAGGGTTACCAAATTTAATGGATTTCCCCTCCTAATGTTATCAGTACATATCGTCGATCTTTCCGGCGCATGATAATCAGCATCCCATCTCATTTGCTCTGGTTTGCTATCGATCGCCTTGTTCTATGCACACTGTAGGATCGTATTGTGTGTCTTATCTTGCCGGTCATAATTCGGTCGCAATATTTTCCTGTCATAATAAATTTTCTGGCTGCATACATTAAATTCTTGTTTGATACAAAACAAAGCAGCAAACGGTGTGCGATACATTTATGTTATTTAAACCACTGTTCTACATATCATTGAGCATCTTATTACCACAAAACTATATGAAAATAGCGGGATGATGAAACACGTTGTCCAACTAGCACGCATCACTCCATAGTGCAGGCAATGGTCACCTCCGCAGCGCGCCTGGTACAAAATCTAGTAGTTTATCCTTGTTACGCTCACGTGCTGCGCCCGTTATCCGAAACAGTAATCTTTAAGCCCATGCCGCACGTTTTTTATCAGCAGTGCCAAATCTGGCGTCGTCACGGGTGGTTCATGCACATAAAAATTCCACATAATTCTATCGATCAGACACCAATATCGCAATGATTTTGGATCCGCACTTGGTGGAGGGCACCGGAATTATATGAAAAAACCACGTGACGCACGCTACTTGCTAATCGGGAGGATTTCGGCGTCGGATTTTGAACGCCAAAATCGCCAAATTTGATATTGTGAGTAACGAGAGTTCATGCGTCGAAGAGGATGCATGTACCAGCTGGATTATCGCATTAAATTTAATGGATTTCCCCTCCTAATGTTATCAGTACATATCGTCGATCTTTCCGGCGCATGATAATCAGCATCCCATCTCATTTGCTCTCATTTGCTATCGATCGCCTTGTTCTATGTTCTAAGATAAGACGCTCAATACGATGCTACAGTGTGCATAGAACAAGGCGATCGATAGCAAACCAGAGCAAATGAGATGGGATGCTGATTATCATGCGCCGGAAAGATCGACGATATGTACTGATAACATTAGGAGGGGAAATCCATTAAATTTGGTAACCCTTGAGTGACAAGCGATGTTCGAAACGGAATTCGGCTGGTACGTGCATCCTCTTCGACTCATGATCTCTTGTTACTAGCAAATTCAAATTTGGCGATTTTGGCGTTCAAAATCCGCCGCCGAATCGATACCGCTTAGCGACGAGAGCTACGTGGGCTTGATTTTGTTGCATGCAAACGTGCATCAGAGCTCGGCCAGTTCTGATTAAACTTTATTCTTCCACATTTGCCTTATGCACTGTTATTTCTTTAATTTTTATGAGCATGCATAGATTCTCTATGAATATAGTGTTGCGATTTTTTTACTTTTATGTTTAAATCGTAAAATTGTTATAAAATACTACAAAATGTTGATGGAAGGAAATGCACACCCATGGACTATGCGAAATTATGGAATAAGAATGAATGAATCATGTATTTATGAACTAGAAATGAAGTTTTAAGAATAATACGGCCAGGTGGTATTTAAAATATTAAAAAAATGAACTTTTTGAGTCAATTCATGTGAGTGCAAAGTCTGTTGTTCGTGCAGAAGCAAGTGCGGTAAAATGCTATGCAAAGAAACTAAATATTATTATAAGACTCTGAATAGAATTTCTTGCTCCAGGCAAAAGAAAACTACGATGAAATTTAAATTATGCTATAATTTAAAAAATAGAATTTATTGACATTGAAAACAGTTAAGCAGTTCTAAACTATTTTTCTGAAACACTGAACCAGCTATCCTTTTTTGGCATAAAACATAAACAAAAAAGAATAAAAACTTTTAATTTTATGAATTTTTGAGACCTTTTTTTTCAAACCACAAATAGAAAGGGTAACAATTTTTTGACCCTTTTTTGACAAAATTGAAGGACTGTGAAGGGGTTAAACCATACACGCCATACGCCGGTTCGCGTGGCTACCGGATTTACCTGCCATTAGCTGGTGTATTTGGAGCCTCGACGTCACGACGAGCCTGTAAAGTGCAGCTCGGACCGATCAGAAGTGCAGCGGAGCTAGTTTGCAACCACCAAATACTCCCAGGCCCGTTGAAAAACTCCAGGGAACAAACAAAGTGGCTCGAAGCGATAGTACATCGATCCTGCGTGATGGTAATGAGGGATTTAATTGTGGACCTATAGCCACCCGTGCTTGGGTGCATGAGCGGGTGAGTTTAATTAGTACCGGAGAGACCCACGGCACTACGTTCTTGGTACAGCGCTGGGTCTAATCGCGAACTGTCGATCTATTTGGACAATCGTGCCCTCGTAGGCATGCTGTCAGAAAAATTCAAAAATAACCCATCGGAGCGAACTACTGATCACGAGCATCGACAGAATTTGCGGCGAATCAGATTGCGACTCCACCACTGCCACTGAGCATTTTACCCGTTTATTAATTTCGTCCGAAGCCCGATCAATCGCCCCGAAACCAATGGGATCGCGCAACGAAGCGTGCGCCGTTTGATTCAATCGACACAACGATCAGCCGCGATCGGCCAGCGCTGGGAAAGCGAACTGTGAGAGAAGGGAGATGTTTGTAGAACTATGCAATAATTAATAACGTTTTACTACGATAAATTACCGTGTCCGGATGGAAAAGCAAACAGCGAGCGTGAAAATGAGATAAAGAGCTTCGATCCGAACAAATGGACGAGCGGTAGAGCGAACGAAAGACTTGAGTGGAGTGAAGCGACGAACGTCACTCTACAACGGGACGAGCGTTGAGGCTTACGCGTTGCGGGTTGATTCGATTTTACGTGCGCATTTCACAAAGCTCCGATAGAGGGAGGCGTTTAATTTGATTATTTTCGAATTAACAACCGCGATGCGTGCGCAGGCGCTATTGCCTCGGCCTTCGCTCCGGATGTTGGGTAACCGTTAATGGTTGGGTCCTGGCGAATGGCGCTTGATTAGATCAGGCGAGTTGGTCGGTCTGCAGGTGACCGATCAGCCGCGTTCCTTGGGGATGATAATCATTGACCGGGCGCTCGATCGAGCTTATGGCGTAATAATTGCAAACTAACCGTGGTTTGCACTCTCCGACAGACTTGTGACCCCATTCGGTGGATCGTGGGTGTAGTGTTGATTGAAACTTTTCTCTATCCATCGCTATCACGATCATTTGAGCTAGCGCAATGGGACCGTTTTTGATGAAGTGAAAATTAATTAAGCACCGAAACGACTATCCTGTGATTAGAGCACAGGTTGCGTTGATTGAAGTTGGGCAAATTTGAAACAGCTTGCATCCTTCGTCAACAGAAGACTGTGTCTGGCATGTCCCGCTATTAGCATCTTCCGAATGTCATGACTTGCAGCACTTGCCGTTGCGTTGCATGATTACAAGCCCAAGTTCTTCCGCTCCGAAAAAGTTTCGCATGCACGATAGCTGCGCGTCATGGAGGCTTTCGTCGGCCGTTGCCATGTTGTGCATTAATTTTATTCCTCTTGCATGCCATGATTTGATGCAAATCTGTTGCAATTTACTCACGACAGTCGGCGAGCGGAAGGAACGAAAGCGGTCCGAGACTTCGAGCTGCTCACCGGGCTGTGCCCCTGCCAGTGCTTCGTGTCGGCTTAAAGACGTGAAGAGGACAAAAATCAATTTCCAGATGTGATTCATTTCCCAACCCGTTTGGAAACTGCCCGTTTACAATGTACGCCAGTTGGCGCGCTCGGGCCAAACCAGTGAGGCTCATTTCGGGCTCGTTCGGTTGTTGTCAGAAAACTCATTCCAGAATGCGGCAGACCCGTCATTAGCAGCGTAAGCATCAGCATCATCTTCATCTTTGGACGGGCGTCCGGTTTTGCGATACGCTCGTTAGGAATATAAATGCCACAGTCACAGCAGTTCCGCACTTGCCACTGGTGTTACGCCGTCCAAGGGAAACGGAACGAAAAATTGATTTTACCTTGCTATCGTCTCGACTCTTACCCTTTGCAGCAGCAGTGAGACTGTCGGGTTTGAGATGTGATTTAAAAATGAGCAGCTATTTTTTACACCACCCAGCTATGACAGTTCCGGATGGTCTGGAGCTTATTACCCTTCGAGTGATGGAATACTTCACGATGATTCCTCTCAATCTAAGCCTAAAGTCCCTCGCGCGTGTAATAAGTGAAACGATATCGTTTAAGCGTATGTTCACCTGCATGTGGTATAAAAAATATCCTTCTATCACACTTTATCATAAACGAACACCTGCAATCGGGAGCGTGAAACTGTTGAAACGGTATCAAACATGTGCAAGCATCCTTAAAGCTTCAGAAAGAAAATCAAAGTTTTTTTTATATCAATATTTATGCTTCGTCATAAAAAAGCCACACTTCCGATGCAAATTATCGTACGTTTGGCGACGTAAACTGTTGCAGCTGAAGCCGGGTTCCGTTAGATCGACGGTACTGTGAAAAAATTAGCGTGAGGGTCTTCACCTGCCAGCGACAATTGCAAGCGCGATCAGCAAAAAAACGAGCCAAACGCTACGTGTGACGAAAGCCTAACACGTGTTTCATTCCTTTCAAACAAACGCTGCGATCGTTGACCACCGACAGAGCGCGATAATAACACATGCTCACGTGGTTTCGAACCGATCGAGCTATATCAAAGACAAAGCTGACCCTCGAGGGAACAGCTGTGTCGATGGAGGAAAAAAAGACATAACTGGTGCGTGTAAAAAACGCAACATAAGAAAAACATAATTGATTAGCTTTCCGACGAGCATTTGACATCCATTGCACTTGATATGATCGGAAGCATGGTTCGGGCAGCTGGCAGTTCATTATTATGAAAGCGGACGAATCCGACATTGTATCATAAACGCGATATTCGAATTTCACCATTACGATGTTTTCTTGAATTTGCGATCCCAGAGTGCTTTGAAACATTTTGAAATAGGACTGATTTCGTGGAATGTTCTCGCGTTATTTACCCTTCTGGGAATCACTCCACGAGCCCTCAAGGGCCAACGATTTGTGGACGAATCATGCGAAGATCACATCAAACCGGCGAAAGATCTCTCGCAAACCGCCACTTGAGAGCCGCGATCGACCAAACAGCTCGTCCTGGCGATCACCGGCTGAAGTACTTCTCACCTCGACGACGTGACCGATCGCTCCCGCTGGGCGGCCCGGTGGAAGGCGTCAAATTGTTTGCACAAAATCGGCGTGCTGCCGCGCCACCAAAGGGCTCAGTCGGCGTCGGTGCCTTTGACCGTCATCGCTCATTATTGAACTACAATTTCTTCCGCACCCAAAGGCCCGCGACAAATCGTGGCTTGCGGCGCGCCCCGAACCGGACGTCGCGCGTGGAAAGCAGGGCTCGAGAGTCGGTGATGCGTTTTTTTCCTGTATCTCTTCTGCGTGCCCTTCACGAGCCACCTCGCCACCAACCTAGCCGGTACGCACGTCCGATCCTCGCCTTTTATGTTTGCTCTGATTTCGATTCCACGCTTCTTCGGACGTGTGCCCGGCGTGTGGTGGTTGCGTTTCGAAACAGTTGCGCATATTGTTGCCACGGTGCTATCGATCAGCGGGCAGGATTGGATTTTTCTTTTATCCGGCGGCTGCTCGAGTGGCGCGGCCGAAGGGCCACCGGCGGTGGGTGATTTACAAGAGTTTCGCGGAACAAATTCCTCGATTCAGCCGCGGTGCTGTGTTTGGTTTGGGATTCGATTCACTTTATCGACATTGATCGATTTGCACCAGCTTCGGGGGAAGCGTTTGGGTGAAGGTATGGACGGTGAGCCGCACAGTGGCCCACAAAAAAGTGATTAAATTACTCCCGACGCCAAAGGAACAGGACGTCGGTGTGCTGCGGTCAGCAGAGGCGGCACGAAAAAGCAAAACCCCAACCAGTCCGTATTTCTTCTTCATTTGAATAAAGCCCCAACGGAGCCGTGGGCCCGTGGAACCCGATATCGAGCACCCTACGAAGGGCGCATCGAACGAGGAGAAGAATCGAACGCGTGGAATCGTGATCTCTCGCTTGACCGCGGGAGCATTACCAGTCTCTTGGACACTTGCCGGCAAGCCGGCCGTTTCCAATCAAGAAGCAAACAATGTAATCATAATGTTTTTCTTACAAAATAACGCTCACCGCAATCCTTGCGCCAGGGGCCAACGGACTCATATTGTTCTCGATCGGTGCGATCTGGAGCGCCGTCCGTGTCCGGTCGAGTCGATCTCATTACGATCGAGTGGCGTAAAGGCGTCCGTCTGCGCACTTTGCGCAGCGTGAAGCTTTTTGCCGCAGCGCGAAGGTGTTGTGCTGTGCCGGTTGTTTATTTATCCAGCCGTTCTGGAAACGAGCGGCCCGTTCCCGATGTCCGGCAGCAAGTCATCTTCGAAGGGACTTGCGGTTGACCTAGGAAATTGAAGTCACGCGGCCGCATAATCCCCGGATCTCAGCTCGCTCGGCCGTACGTAGGGCTCGATTAGATTGTTTGGGTTTTTCGTGCACAGGTTCCGCTCAAGTACCGGTTCAAGTGACCGACGGCGGGAATCGTCGGTAGACGAGGTTCGTTACACTTATGCTTTATGCTTCCTTTCTTGCTTGCTCGGGACGGTGCCGAACTTCGTCACAATATTTCACCTACAGGTTGTAAAATCTACACCACGCGGGAAGGCTTAAATTGCTTACCGATCGCGACCTAATCCGATTTTATGACGCAGCGAAATGATGCAAGGGATGAATCGCCCCCGGTTGCCTGAGCTTCTTCAACACCCATCAATTGCAAGGGCCCCCGGTAGGATCATTGACCTTTCCGGCGCTTTTGTAAATAGTGTCTTGATGGATCGAAAGAAAATCCCTGCCCGACTAGCGGCCTGAGCAACGTGGTTAATGATGAAAAATCGTCAATTCGCCCAAGCACCCGTTTGAGTGAATCATGCTCGTGCTTTGATAGATTTTCAGAGGATTTTGGAAAGCAAACATAAGCCTCCGAACGGCCACTCCATAGCGGACGTGCAACGAGGCAAACCCCAGCACCAAGTGTCGCGCACTTTAAAAGCTATTCTCGCGACGGCTCAGGGTGATATGGCGAAATATAAACATCCACTTACGCCGTCGACATCTGCGCGGACGGGTTCTAAGAACGCTGCAGGCAGTAGCCACAGCAGTAGCAGCTCATCATCACCAGCTCACGATAGGTTGACTCAAATCCGCTACCGACGTTCGCCCAGCGCTATGACAATGGTATTTTTCGTGAAACAGAACATCTCCTATCATTAGCTGCTGGCATCGCGGGCGCCGCGAGTTGCGTGCATTTTAATGTGGGGCAATTAAAACATGTATAATCTCTCGTTTGCTCCTCCGGCCTCGCTCGACCCTGCCCGTAGGCTATTGGGGTCGCCCGAGGGCACTAGCGGGAACGAGGAGCATGCGGAGATAAAAAGCAATACGATGCTGTGGAAGATCATCGTCCGCATCGTCCGTCGACGGTGGCTTCTTCAGTAGACATCAACGCCGGCAAGCGACGAACCCGCGGCCCGTCAACTAAGACAGCCGCCGGGAGCAAACGCGAGACGAGCGTTTACAAACTTCATTGTAAACGATACTGATGGATCTCGCTCTTTATGCGACCGAGCATATCTTCATACCACCGGGGCTCGGCACACACACACACACGCATGCCAACATGCCACCGTGTGCGAGATGCGTCCGTTGTGACACCCGACAGCCAATTACAGTGTGTTTAATTATGGTGGACATAAATAAAAGCCCTGCGACTGCTCAAGGCTTGTGCGATGGGCTGACGGGCGCTATTCAAACGAAAAACACAAAGCCCCAGGGCTGAAGCGGTCAAGAATGCTCCTCCGGAACCACGAGATGGGTGCTTTTTCCGCCTCCCGGATGACTTTCGGGCACGAGCTAGCGGGCACGCGCTGTTCCAGCAGAAGGCTCTACTCTAGGTAGACCGTAATCGACGAATTGTAACCTCAAAACGGTAGATTGATTTCAGGCTTTCGTGCACGCGGGTGGAAATCGGCTGTGAAATCGAATTACGGCTCTAGAGAGTGAGGGACGGACTTCCGACGATCGAGTGCTAGGCCATCGGTCAGTGGTTAATGAAAATCCACACCGAACTTCCTCGATCGTCGAGACCTGCCGCTGTCATGGTCCGGTTCGCGCCAGTCACGCTCCACATTGGAACCGGGTGCTTGCGTTTGACGTATTCGCCTCGGTAATTGATTCCTTCCAGCGACGGATGCCCTCTCGCCACGATCGCGTGCCAGGGCAGGAAGCCCAACCACCCAAACCACCCATCCGTTGGGTCCACTGGCGGTTAGCACGCGTTCTAGCTCGCGAGTCAGTTCATTGACCAGCTGACGGGCTTTGGGTTGGTGAAGGAGCGTGGACGAAATCTGGCGTGCAAATTATTGTACACATGATCGGGACGATTATCCGAGCCACCAGTTCGACCGGATGGAACGAATGCCGGAATCGAGGCTCCTGGGCACTCGCTGGGCCGTTAGAACGACTAACTCTTCCGAGGGCACGGATTGATTCCGATCGAATCGAATTGCGCATCGGTTCCAACTGGATGATTGTTTTCTTTGTCCCTCGGGTCGGGATGGCGTTACACGGAAGTTCGATCCCATTTCTCCTAGATGCAATTCAGCGCAACGAATCAGCCCGTAGAGGCCCCTTTAGCCCTTTGAAGTCATTGTTGCGCAGGGCGATCCCATTAGGCGGTCAGGTTGCAAAGGGCGCGAAGAATTCATCCTCCGTTCCACGTGGCCCATTATTCACGTCGCAGCAAATGGCCGCTGCAGCTAACAAGCCCGTCGCCGCCGGGTTTTGATGCACCTCGCTAAAAGGTGCGATGCTTATCAATCAATTTGCCGACCCACCGAAGCGAGCGTCGGCTGCTGCGGGTCGATAGGCGCACATTCTGACCAGAAGAGAGCTAGGGCTTGGGCCACCGTTGCGCCAGGAACTCGAGATTGATCTAGGCCAAAAGCTGGCGTGGTTGCTAGCTAATTAATAGCTCAACCACGGCGTCCAGAAATTACAGGCATCCATCATCGACGGGAGCACCATCCCGTCGACTGTCGTCGATGTATTCGTCAAAGCTCCAACGATCGTGCTCCTTCGCTGTCCACGCGTCATTTGAATGATGCCGCTTTTGCCGGCGCTTTTGGCGGGGAAATCATACGCCGAACGACACGCGGACACTCTCATTACGAATGTATCAATGTCTAATGATGATTATCTTTCCTTTCGGGGTTTCTCCACGGCCATTCCGGTGCGGGCACGGCGGCTACAGACGGGAGCAGCCGGGTCAGCAGCATGCCGTGTCATGGCCCCCGAGAAAGGCACGGACAGGCTTTTTTTTTACGAGCACGTGCTATCATTGATGGTCGGGGCGTGCGCTTTTTTCTTCCTTTTCGGGCGGCGTTTGTCGTAGGAAGTGACCAACGAAACGCGCACGGCGAGCTCCCGCTAAACCGAACTAATGATAGACAAAACACCTGCATCAGCTTTCTTCTGCGAACGCGCCTTTCGGAGGCGAACATTACTTTTTTCCTCCATCCGAGGCTCTAGCGGGCGTGCGCCTGTCCGATTGCCCCGATTTGGGCTCGGTTTCGGTGGGCACGTTTAATGCCTTTTCGTCCGGCAATCCGACAGTGTGGCTTTCTAGCAATCTTCTACGCAGTCCGTCGCACGTGGGGCCACTAATCACATCGTTTAATGATCTCTTGGGTCGTGGAGCAGAAGTACAAAAAAACCGCAAACGTCACACTGACACCGGCCGCGAGTCGTCCCAGTTTCCAGGGATGCTCCAGGATCGGGCGCAGCCACACCATCACACCTTTTGACCGTGAACAACGGTTGGAAATTGACGAAAATTTCCATTTAGTGGCGAGTTGGTGTGAACCATAAATCAATTATAGACGATTAGCAGCGGGACAAAAGTGTCTTCTTTGTACCAGGGGTTGGGCTCACGTTTGCTGGCGTGAACCTAATTATTCCAGGCCGATCACTACCGCATAACGAAGGTGATTGATGAAGTTTCGTGTGTTGGGAAGACACACATCGTGCCAAATTGCGACGTTGAACCCTTTTGATGGCTCACACAATGATAGCTGCTTCAAAAACACCTTCCGAGCTTTCGATGCACTTGGGGTTGGCGTACGATCGCGTAAATATCGAGAGGAGCTAATCCGTTCGACACCGCTCGCCAGATTCGATATCCAGCCGGGGCAATAAAGTTAAATCATTCACCCTGACCGGAGATCGCGCGTTATCTGAGCTCAACTATCGCTGCCCTAAACGGTTCTGCAAACGGACAGTAATTACCCTTTCGCGTCACGATTTGTTAACCATCGACCGACGATCGACTGCGAAGGGATCGCGTGAAGGGAACGCAACGAAACGACGCTTGACAGATTCAAAGTGATGTGAAAACACTTCTCATATTGTCTTATCGCGCCGATTCGATCGGCAGTGGTTTCCAGTGGCAGTTTCGATCGCACCGTCCAGGCGTACGCCGTGAAGCTCGGGAGCTTGGTGCCCATAGGGGGACACCCACCTGTCTATTTGCAATCATAAATTTCACTCACCTCGGTCAGGATCAACTGCAAGCTCCCCCATCGGTGGTTGTCGAAGGGCTCGCGAGTCGAAGGAACAAGATCCGATGTTGCGAGAAACACAAAAGGCCTCCCTGGGCTGCACGATCCAACCCCCGGGACGCGACGATCGCAGATAGTTCTATTAAATTTATTATTTTTAATAATCGATACGCTCGTAAATGTTTTGTAATGTGTATCCCTACCACCGGCTTCAGCCATCCTCTCCGTAGGGCTGCTCCCGGACAGTGTGGGAAGCGATAGAGATCTTGCCAGTGTCGCTCCGACGTCGGTTTGGAGTGCTGGGTGTGCGAAAAAAGGGTGATTCGCAAGCTCGCACTTCGACGACGTCCGATCGACGACGGGATCAGCTTACAGGGCCCATTTGAGGTGACCACGGGCGCTTGTGGTGCTGCACTTTGACTGCCCGTAGTGTCTTTTTCCCATGACAGGGCAGTCTGTTTGTGCGTTGCTGCTTTTTTTTATCGCTCCATCCCGTTCGAACGACGGTCAACCCCATTCCTGGGCGTTTCGCGCTCGAAAGGACCTGATTTTCCCACCTGCGGTCATAAAGGCACGCATTTTATCTATCGCCTTGAATGCGTGCATTGAATGCGTTTTTCGCCGTCCCGCGATGAAAGTGCGTATAAATTGACCTGAATTTGACAAATTCTCCTCTTTCCTGCGCACGCGAATGTGTCGTACTAAAATGATAAATTGCATCCGTTTTGCGAAGTGGCTTTGGAACCTCCCAGTCCGACCTGTTTTGACTCTGTGGGTTGGTGCTGCGTGCATCCGGCCAGAACTATGCAGCCTGCCATTTTTACTATACCGGAGGTTTTGCGGCAAAATACATGAGCTCCGTGTATAAAAGCTTCCCTTCCATTGAACTACATTGTCTGCTTTACCAACCAACGATAGGTTAAAAGTTTGTCTATCCTTCGCGAGCCTTTCGCTCTCGAGAAGGTGTCGTTTTGGATATGATAAATTATGCTTGATGTCTCAATCGCCTGACATCCGCAAGACAACATCGGATCGAACGCTATGTTCTCCAATCGATTTCACCTCGTTTGCGAAAGCGCAACCGATCCAATCGTCACCTGAATACGTTCAAAACAACACCAGCCTTCGTTGCCTGTCCTCATAGCTAAATGTGCCCAAGAGATCCACAGTTTTCGGGCAGACACCTATGCCCAACCATGATTAATGATTTGTTTCAGGGCGTCACAGAGAATGGGCGAGATGACGGCATACTCGTGCATCTGATCAACACCCGCGATATCGCGCACCAGTTCGCACTTTCTTTTCGCGCTCAACAGCCGCGCTCTAATGCAACCTCGACCTTTCGGCGCTAATCGTCTCGCTAAATGAGGCTGCCGTGGCGCTTGGTGACAAGTACCGATCACTTTCCCACTCGCCGGGATCGTGGCCGATTTCACGATTCCACGATCCCCACCGGTTTGTCTGACAAGTCGCACGATCTCCACGATCCTCGTTGCTGGTGTCGATTTTTCACACAAACCCTTGAAGCTTCCTCTTGAAGGGCGGCTTCCTTTGAAGCAGCTCGCTGCGACATCGACGCGATCGTGCAGATATGACTGCACTGGAGTTTTCATTGATCGCGACAGCGGAATTCGTTGATATCGCGCCCGGGAGCTGCCGTTCTCAGAACAACTTGTCCTCGGGCTTCCAGTACGTCCGGAGCGGAAGAACAGATCAAGTCCTTCCTTGGCTTTCTCGATCATACGAACGACGAGAAAGAGAACGAGTTCCCATGATTTACCGCCCCGGGACTCATTCAAGCACTTCTGTTTTTTGTTTCATTTTCTGTCGCTCGCGGAAACGAGCGTCGAACCAGTTCTGTCAGGCCCTCGTAGGCAAATCCCGTCCAAATGGGGTGCGTGTGCAGGAATCGATCATTTCCCGCCACCGACAGTGACTTCATTTCGCGCCGTGTCCCAACTACCAGCGAGCCTGTGAACTATAATTGGAAATAATGATCACCGGTGGACGACAGATCGCCGAGCAGGTCCTGCAGACGTCGCGAGCCGTCGTGTAATATGGGATCGCTTTTGCCAGCTCGATCCATCGGGCACGCACTCGACGGCACCCGGCGATGCAAGGAATCAGCAAATTAGAGATTCTCCCAGGCAGGACAGGAAATTGTCAATCAATTATTTCACCTACCCTTGGGTCTGCAGCTCTCTCGGCACGCACACACGCAAGCGGTTGTCTCCGATGGGCTCCCCCGGATGCCCCGTCGCGATAATTAGTCTTCATTTTTCCGCACCACGTCCAAGAACGGCCAAAGGCGATCGACCATCGGTGGCCGTTTCCACGTTGGCGTTCTATGGCGACGTGGTCCTAGCCTTGGGCGAGTCCATAGTGTCTTCTCGCGCGAATAATTGGCCCCAAAAATATGCTGCTCCCAATGGTGACATTCTCCGACGCGGTTGCTTCCATTTTCGTGATCCAATTTCGGGACTCCGTCTTTGGGAGCAGCATGTTTTCTAGCGAGCGCTTCTGACGATCACCACAACGCCTGACGACGATCGTTGCTTTCTAAGTCACGCGCCTCGGGTACTAACGGGACGATCGAGAAGGGCCACCGAGAAGGAAGCCAGATGGGTCATGGAGGAACACGAAAGGAGTCTCGAGAGCAAATAATTACATGGTGTCACATTTTTGCACCCGAGACCTGCTGCCAGCAGTGCAGGCAGTGCAGAAGGCTTTGGTCGTTGTGCTCATCGTGCTCTTCATTTTTGCTCCTCTTCGCAGCGATCCTCCGGCAGTTCTCCGCACCATGTCCATTCGTCGCCCTTCGAGAGTCTTTTTTGTATCGTTTGCGTGAGTTTTCTCGTGGCTAACGTTGCTGAGTTTGATGGTGCTTCTTCCGGCCGACCAACCCCTTTTCTCGACGGGAGTCCTTGCCCGAATGGAATTCCGAAACACGTGAGCTCCGGTGGAATGTACCGATGTAAACAAGTTTTTAATTAGCCATCGAAACCACCACGGTGTAAACCCTTTGCGGATTAGCCTTAAACGCTCACCCCCTAGCGCTGTTGGGCAGCTGTTCTGATCGCATGCGCTAAATGACGAACGAGGCTGTAGAGGACGGTCAGCTGGAGTGCTGGAATATGAATATGTTTTTGAAGCTGGAACTCGTCACAACAAACACCCCAATCCCAGCGGGTGGAAGCATGACACATCGCCATCATCATCAGCTTTAGTCGTCGTCTTCGTTTCCTAAATAATAGAAAAGCGTCCCGTAATGGTCCTCAGGGTACTCACCCATTACAATTAATGTCCGGCCAGTGAGCAGAAGCTCCTACAACATGACCACCGCGCGATATCTTCATCAACCATCGGCTGCAGGAGCCTGTTTATGGGAACGGCACGCTTGACGTACTCCGCAAACGCTGGGACGATTCGTTGATAATGAATGACATTTTGAACTACGCGTTGAAATTACCTTTTAGGTACGGTACGCTCATTCACGCTTATTTGCAGCCCCCTAGCAGCTCGTGGCTGGTTCGAGCGCATTGTAGTGACCAACTGGGCAACCCTGGTGCCTTCCGGTTCCAGTCACGGCAATAGGAAGCTCCCAGGCAGCGCCAAATTATGGTTATTACTATTAGATTGAGATAATTCACGTAATAAGATTTAACCGGATCGAATCGACCGGAATCCGTGCTGGCTGTGAACTACGGGCCAGAGGGCCTCAGTAACTACGCCTGTGACGCTTGCGTCCGAATTCGGGTGTACACGCGTGACTGAAGACTGGGTCTTGGACAACTTCGATGGACTTTTACGCGGAAATCAAAGATTAACCAATTATCACACGGCACAGGGAGGTACCGTGAGCGGGAACGGGTGCTTTGTTGCCTTCCTGTCTGGTTCGGAAGCACCGTTTCTGCTGGCGATTTTCTCGGCGGGGCTCCAACTAGCGAGGCAAGCTGCGATTTGCCCCGGAAGGCGACATAAATCAGAGAGCTCTAGCTATCGCTTCTTCCACCATACCCATTAGCCCATATTTGGAAGCATTTCATTTGAATGTTCCCATTTTTGCTGAGGTATCAGAGTGGCAAATCGACATTGCTGGTGTTTTAAAATACTTAGTAAAGGAACTCGATGTTCGAACTATACTGCTGTGCCTTTTCTTATTATTCATGTAAGGAGAAATTCTCAAAAATTTGTTAAATTGGATCCGTTATTTCTTACGATTGTTTTGTTTCGAAACACTCTTCACTTATGCTTGCGATGTTAGCACATATTTTATGTTGAATCAAGTAGTTTCATCTATGCTGGCCATGTTTTGTGGAAGGTTGAAAGGTAGCATAAAATCGAGCATAATACCACAGTACCATCTTGAGTGCAAGTTTGACTGGCATCATTCGAGTGGTTGTGTGCAAGTTTTTCTTGCGCTCGAGTTACTTGCACGCAACCACTCGCATCAACTGCTTGAAATCATTTCAAACAGGAAGCAGTCGATATTGTTCGCTCCATTTATCCTTTTTTACCAGCGACTCTAAGGACGTATATGATTACGCTGATTTATCACAGCTCGGTCGCTTGCCACAACCGCTTCCTAAGTATGTACAATGAGCGTTCGTCATGCCTAATGAGCGTCTTATTTTGTTTGCCTTCTCCGGCCGTTGGAAACGAAACAAAGTGTCACCCGGTTTCGTGGTAATTCCATTTCCAATGTGACATCCAAAACCTGCGATAATCTTAATTAGAGTCGGCAGAACGATACTTATCGATGGAGTCAACCAGCTGCAGGCGGTATTAATCGTCGGGCTCGCCCCGACTCAACTGACCCGTTGGTATCGTTGTTCCGTTCTCGTCCAACGCCTTTCACTCCGGCGACTTGGGCGGGCTGAGCCAGATAAAACTTTGGCCAGGATTATTTCGTCTTCACTTTATAATGGCAAATCGCTTTCCGAATCCGGGACGTCTCCGGCGCAAACGTGCCTCGAGAAAACCAATCCGAGCAAGCGTCCGAGCAAAGGACCCCGGAAGATAAGGCTACCGAGCAATCGAGAAGACGACAGACCACCCGAGGCTGTACGATTTCTTTTGACAGATTCAGACAAGAAGAAAGTTTTAAGGCAAATCCCTTCTCACGATAGGAAATAATCACTATGTGTTGTATCACCCGGGCAGGCCTCCGTTGCTTACTTTCTTTCGAAGCCTTGCTCGACACCAAGGCTGGAGCTCTAGCGTCCGATGTGTACCGTGAACGTCCCCGAGAGATGGACGAAGCAAAAAGACGAGCAAACGAGCCAGCAAAACAAGCTCGAAACAAAGTGAAACGTATCCGATACCGGAAGGACTTGCTAGTGCCTGGAGGTGGCTTATTGAAATTCGAAATTACACCGCCTTTTCGGTAGCTCCAGCGGGTAGCTCTGGAAACGATCCCGGTGGATATTTGTTGTGAATGAGAAAGCGATAAACTTATTCCAGATCAGTATACAGCTGGCTTGTGTGGTTTGAAAATGTGATACCTTTCAGGGTCGCGATTGGAAAAGGAAGACAATTAGCCAAATGTTCATTCGAAAGACCAAATAAAAAGCCCTTAAACCTTCAAGAAAGATTTTGTGCGTACCCCTATGTCTGGTTCATCTTCCTAACGGCGATTTAAAGGTTTTATAAATCAGTTTAAAATAAGCACGATTTCCATTATGGAAACCGAGCTTCTCGTGTACCCCAAGATTCTCATTACATTCTTGCCACAGACTTTAGCCCGCAAAAACAACCTATCCTAGAAGATGGAAAATTGTTTGCAGAGCACAAGGCGCAGAGTGCGATCTAGGTGGTTGTCAGATTTATTTCCGGTTCCCGTGGGAGCCGCTGCAGTCATTTCCGGCATTGGCAGGATTATGACAGGTTATTACAATTAAGAGAAAATGTGTGCCTCGTTCTGAAGGCGCCTAGCCATGCCGGCGCGATTTCCGTTGGGGCGCCGTCACTTGATTAATGCAGCCGAACGCGATGCGAACGAAAAGAAGTGCCAGATGCTTGTGAAAATCCTACCCGCTTCGTCCTGCGGCACCGAGCGAGCCACAGGTGCGCCATCGATGAGAAAGTTTTCTATTTATTTATAAGCCCGTAAATGAATGCAGACACTTTCGCGCCATTCCACGCGCCATTCGCTTCCGGTTGGCCCGACGGAAAGGCTTCAGGCAGGTGCGAGTGAAAAATTGAAAATAAATCCTTCCCGCCGCCACTGGACCAGCAGGAAGGGGGGTGGGCGCACGAGGTTACAGGGCGCGCGGACAAATGGAAACTTTCACAACCCATCATAACCGAGACGGGCGCCAGCGTGATGGGCAGAGCAGAGTGAGAAAACGCGATGAGTGGAAATGCCGCAAAGAAAAAGGAAAAACCCGCCCTCGAGAAATCGAAAGAAACAAATGGATCGAACAATTTCCTCGATATTCGCGCCCGGCAAGCAGTTCCCGCTTTACGCAAAGTTCCTCCGCTACGCGAGTGATTGGAATCCGGTGCGCAGACGCCTGAGTGCAGGTTTGTTTACTTTTGCGTAACGGTTCAAATTGCTTCATTGCATCCGTTGGGAAAATTTTGTCACGATTTCCACCCGGTCGATCGGGACGAGCATGGGCGGAAGCAAGCGCAATACACATATATCTACACACAGCTTCGTCCTTCGACGCGGAAGAACGACACGGTGAATAAAATAATACAGCAGCCAGGTCTGCAGGCACGTCAACAGGATACGACGACGTGTCTGGAAAATGTTCCCCACGAATTAACCTCACCTTACGCTGATAAATGAAAAATCATCCACTCTCTTATCGTGCCGTTGAGGTCGGTGGATGGAGAAGAAAGAAGAAAAAAAACGCCAACCAAATTGATATTCCTCACACGAAAAGTGCTCTCAGCGAGCAGAAACAGTGGTCAGATCAGAAATCAGCATGCAAATTTTCCTGCCACATAATCGTCCGCTCGGGGGTCGAGGAAAAGGCACGGAATCGAGGCGTCTGGAAAAGGGAAACGTGAGCATTCATTAGCCCCGGGCCGAATAAGTGACATCATCAACTTTTCACCCCGGATGAGATTTTACTTTTTTAGGCCCCGGAAAATATGTTCGCTGCTTTAGAATTCCAGACCCGTTCGGGGCGCGAGATGGATAAACGCGGAATAATTTGCCAGTTGGCACCGCTTGGCGGTCGAATTTTCCCGGGGACCATTTTCTCGAGCCCCGTGTGGTTGAGTGCGCCAAGATTATCACCAGCTTACAAGTGCCACAATTTTATTGCTAATATTTGTTTATCTTTCGGCTCGCACCTGTACCACCTAGAGGGTTTGGGGAAAAGTTTCCCAGGTCCGCTTTCTGGTCAGGTTGCTATCGGATGACTGTTCGATCACCGGAATCGTTGAATTTCCACCAACCTCCCGAACACGGAGTCACCCTGCTCGAACGATAGCTTTACATCCGTAGCTGGCGTGTTTGTAGCAACTTTACAAATCTCGTTATCAATCCCGAAATCTTCGCGAGCCGCACTCGCTTGCTGGGGAAAACTTTACCCTCCTCATGGTGACATCGAATCCGACGCCTGTTTCCACCCGAACAATTTTCCGGCTCTTTCGGGTGGTGCGCTTGGTCGGAAAAGTGATAAAGCGGCCCGCAAACGACGGTGTCTCGCGGCAGTGTGCACTAATTTAACTAATTTCCCTTTCAACGTTGATTACATTGCTGCCAGTTGGCACTTTTTTTGCCTACGTTACAGCTGCCGCTCGAGCGCACTGCCGCTTCGACCACTATCTGGAGAGAGGCGCGTTTAAAGCCGGTGCAGAGATTGTTGCACTTCCTTTCGGCACTGCATTCGGGAGGGATCGATTCGCTCCTACCAACGCGCCGCTATGATTATCCCGGGCAAGTGGAATCTTACGCCATTTGCAGTACGACGACCACCAACAAAAAATGTTCCACTTTAATTGGGACATCCTTTGTGGCGTTCCGAGAAGCTATTAAGCTAAGCCCGAAGAAGCGAGCGAGTGCAGGCCTGGCCTGCAGGGAGCTATTAATTGTTGTTTCAGCACACCAGCCCAACCGCGACATGGTGGGTAACGCTTGATAATGGGATCAGGAAACGTCACGAGGATTTACGGACTCGGGCTCAATCGCGGATGGAAGACGTGGATCATGTAAAAAACAACGAAAAAATGTCACTCAAATTAATGACTTTGCATCTTCCCAATTCCCACCACCCCATTCGGCACCAAAACAATTACAATTCGGCACAATTCGAGCGAACGGAAGCAATTTGCTCGAAAATCGCGTCACCACAGTGACACAGCCACAATTAGAGATGTAGGATGTGTTTAATTAAATTCCTAAAATAATTTATGACTTTAATAATGAAATATCTCCCGTCCAAGGACGCCGGTTCTCGGGCTGCACTCTCGCGGCTCTCGGCGGCACGTGATCCGGCTTCCACGGGCCGAGTTGTGGCCGGGAGAATTGTAATCCGAATCGTGTCCGAGGTTATTGCGCTAGTGATGATGCAATCCCTGGCCTGCAGGCGGCAGGTGGCCGGGAAAGAGGGGTCAGATTCCAGGCCCGAATTGCACGCTGGCTTAGCCCCTGGGACGAGGCGGTTTTTCACGGTAACCTAGATTTTCTCGGGCGCAACAATGCCTGCATTAAGTCCTCGCCCGTCTAGCTGTGGCTGATGGAGCGGGAATTATTTCATTCGATCGACCGTATAAATCACGAGGGGTCAAATATACGCCAAAAGTCGTGTCCCTGCGCCTGTCCCAGAGCTGTTGCTTCCAGCGAGCGGCGCATTTTCCGGTTGGTGAAATGATAAAATTCCTGTAACGCGTGCTGGCGGTCCGTGGCCAGCAATCGTTTCGACGCTGGCGAAAATGCAAATGAAAATTTAAAGGCATCGTATTCCGGAAGCTGAACCTTCGCACGTGCGCACGTTCCTTTTCTGAAGGACGAGCGGCTCAGGATGTTTTCTGTGAACTTCCTAACGATCGAAAATCGAAACAATGCCACAAGAATAGCTTCGGATGTCATCAGTAAAAGCGATGGGGATGGAAATGTAAAAACAAAATTCCTGTTCCCCTGGCTGGCAAATCGATTCATGGGTTTTTTTTTCACATTTATTCATAAAGGGATTGTAGAGGTAGAATGCGAAAAAGAGAAAAAGAGAAAACAACGAAATAAATCATAATGCATTTTTATGCGAACAAATGATGATGCATTCACAATTTGTTTGTTGACATCGGCAATGAAAGTGGAAAAGAAATGCTGATTTTTCCATCAATCCACCGTGGCGCTGGGTCCTGTTGGAAAATTCCAATTCCACGAGGACGCGCCCGAACCCAAGTCCTGCCCGAGCCAAGGGAACGCACGTATTCAATCAACGGCTCGCAACTGCCACCCACCAACACCTGAGGTTAATGCAGTCCTGTCGAATGCACGTGCACGCAAGTACGTCATTTTCGTCCGTAGCTCGACTCAGGCGAGGGAGAAAAAAACACTCACCCAACCGGCGCAAAAAGCCAACGCGTAATCTGCTACTACCAGGGGTCGCCATCGGGACGATGGCAGTGCTCTCATCAAGGGGAAGGAAAGAGAGAAGGTGGTAGGGAACGGGGACAGGACCCCCCCCCCCCGCGGCTCATCCGATCCGGCTGCGTGGGACTCGCCCTCGATTGCGTAGGCATTTGCACAAAATGTTTGTTTGTTCACTTCGCCATGTGCCGACCGAACCGAACGGAATGTCATCAATCATTGACTGTTTATTTGTCTTGAGTCGATGGGAGATGGAATGGCCTTCCCATTCGCGACCCTCGACTCGACTGCGCATACCGGTGTTGGCGGCTTCTGCCACTCGCAGGCCGGTCGACCTCGCGGATGACCTGCGGTGGCATTCATTAATTACACCTTTCTCTAGGCGCGGGAGCGCATAACACGCAAAAATAAAAAACGCGCGTCATTCGGGCCAGACATTGCGGCTCCGCGAACGGTACAGTAGCGCCCGTCGTATCGGAGAATCCATTAAAATCAATTAAAAAAGGATGCACTATTGAATCCAATTCAATCTGTCAACGAACGGCGCACGAAACTGGCTACTTCGATCCCGGAAGAACGGCCGTGCGAGGGTGTGCGTGCGTGCAGGTCGCGTGGTTGCTTGAAGGGAAAAGTTTTCCTGCCCTCGGGTGAGCGCCGCCTTCTCCGATGCGAAACTGACAGCTCGTTATAATGAAGCAGTAAGCGAAACAAAGATGAAATTGATTTTGACAACCGTTTTTCCACACGTTCTGCTTGCTGGGTCTGACACATCAATCACGCCGGAAATGGGCCGCGTGTGGAGCGAGAAAAACTTCCAAATGAGGCTCACCTGGCGCTGGACGCCGGTGGAAAAGTGTGCCGCATTTTCCAGACACGCGCAAGACACGCAAGTCAGCGTAAGGCGTACCAGACCTGTCAGCGATCGGGCGGAGAAGCATTTGACGATTTGTCTGCCATTTTCACCTCGAACAGCGAACGGGAAAGAAGTTCTGCAAGAGAGAGAAAATGCATCACAGTTGCATCGAGCTGCCGACCTGGGGTAAGCACGTTCCTTTATTGCTCTTCCTGCTTGCGGAAATTGCGTTCCCCGACGAAGTCCTTCGTCCGTTGCCGGGCGCATTGTCGGATCGGATCCTGTCACTTCGACGGGCTGCTTCGACCCGATGCCTTGCTCGGGCGAGAAATTAAATTTCTGCCGTAAATAAGCATGAAATAACCTATCTTTCTCCGTGATTTCGTAATTGAATATTCGTGCAACTGAAGTGTCTTGGACGCAGCAGCAGAAGCAATTGCAGGGTCTGTTTCCTTGCTTCTGGTGCAGTTTCCTTGCGCTGACAGACGAATTCGTTGTTGCATCGCCGAAAGGATATGCTCACTCGGCTCTTCTCGTTAGTCAATCGTCTATCCTGACCGGCTTGCAAGTCCCCCCACGGTTCGTCAGTGTCTCCATGCGTCCGAGATGTGCTGAGGCTCTTGCTTCTAGCTGTGTTTTATGCCGTTCCCGAGAAAATCTCCAGCAGCTTGTGCAGCAATCGGACGGTTCGCCTTTGAGAATCCTTATACCAAAGTCGCATCCAGACGTAAAATTCAATTTGCCAGCAACTCGCACTCCGCAGCCGAATGAGAATGAGAATGAAGCTGGATGCCTTCAGGCGGACGAAATTGCAACACCCGAAAGTGCAAGCATACTGAGGCAAGCGTCATTCGATTTGATGGAGCAAGTATTTCGAAACGATTAAAAAGTACGCATCGACGGCATGCGTGATAAAGAAACGACAACAGAAGGCGCTTAAATCGTTTTCCAAGAAACCAGGGCGTGTAACTGGTAAAAGATGCACAAAAAGTAGTACTTTCATAGACCACCTAGAGCTGTTCGGTGCTCGATTGCAGTGAAAAGTTGTTTAGAGTCCGTCCCGTTCGCTTCACGATTTAATTACTTCCATTAGAAAAGACCTCGGGGAACAATGCAGCCTGCTTCCAGCGCCAGGTAGATGGAAAACAATCAGCCCTTCGTGGAACTGCCAATTCCTCTGGCAGCTGGAAATGTCCCTACGGACAAAGGCACACCTTGCTCAACCATCGGAGAAAGCAACCATTTCGTTTGTCCTTCGACGTCGAACCGGTAGCTATAGAAAGCTTTATCAACCTTTCTATTTTGCGAGGCAATCGAAATCTAATCCTTGCTCATTCCCGGTGATTTCCCCGAAAAAGATCCCATCCGTCAAGTGCTCCAGATGGTCCACATCCCGGTGGATAAAGGTTTTCCTCGAAATAATGCACCCGAATTGGCGCACCCTGGTCACGCTGAGCTGGGTTGGGCTTTCTGCAATGATTCAGGAAGCATTAATCCGAAGCCCCTGCTCGAGGCTCCAAAGTGCATGTGGTCGGATGGCACCGCGGGCGGAGAAGTTCACTTTACAACTTGACCCTTAAGCACCGTTTTCCGGAACAACAAAACTCTCATCATCTTCACACATTTTCTACCCCGCCTTTCGTCGTCATATGGCCTCCCGCGCGTGTGCCTCCCTGACGCTGCTGGCGTCCTTCCGGCGTCAAACGAACAAGGTGCCAACAAACTGCAATAATGCATTAATTTGATTCTCCGCGCCAAGCACACCCCACCCACGTGCTTGTGAGGAAATGCTGCCTCTGTTTCCAGCACTTTCCCGCCGAGTGCGAGCCACCTCGAGGGCTAAGTGGGAAACACAAGATTGTGCAATAAACTTTACTTTACACCGGCAAAAGTTTCACTTCACGCGGCTTGTGACGACGAGCCAGCAATTGTGCATCTTGCACTTACGGTCGCACCATCCCGATCCTTGTCCCCCCATGTAGGTGCCACTGATGCCGGTGAAAAGTCTCGCCACTGACGCTTAGATGGATTAACCCAGCGAACGGGTGTGCTTCTTTACCGTACAATGGCGTTCAACGACGGCGGTACGATTTTTGATGCTTGAAATTAAATTCAAGCGCAACAACAAATCATTTCCTAGGGAAAAGAATGCCTACCCGGCCTCGTAAGCCGCGGAAAAGCCGCCGGTTTTTCCATCATTTCAACCGCTACTTGATGCTCGCCCGACATTGCGATTAGTTCCCAAAAGCCAAGTGGTTCAAACGGGACCTGGAACCGGATAGCGGAAAACCACTGGACTAGCAGTAGGAGTGATAAAAACTCTACTAGCACTGGCTCCACTCCAGACCGGCCTGCCCGCTGCCCAGCTGGTCGTGGTTTTTCGGGGAAAAGTTTGGCGATGTGCTTATTAAAAATTCACAGATTAGTGCTAATTATTTTGCGGCGGCTAGCGACGGCCAGTTTTGGAAGCGGTGCGGCTGCGGGAACCATATTTGCGAGAATGTTCTCGCAAATGACCATAATTAGACACCTCCCGTGGTGTCTCCCGGCCGGCCTGCCACCTCCGTTTAATGGCTACAGTGTAAGGGTTTTCTTTCCGGGCGTCACATTCGGGACCTCGATCCCTCGCAGACTGCAATTAAAGTATATTACAGGATTCATGCCGGTGGAGCACGCGTTTAGCAAAGAGTCCCGTGCCATTTCCTTCGGCCATGGGATCAGAAGGATGCCGTTGCTGGGCGCAAATACCTTGAGGGCGTATTCCGCTGCACTCGAAGGTACTCGAACTGAGTCGCATCTCGGGCATCCTCCGGCATGACGCTGACGTACAGATTATGTTACGAGCGTGCGAGACCATCGAGCGTAATAGTGTATGATAATAATCCGCTTTTTTGGGAAAATTTTAAAACATTAATCCGCTTTTCCCGCGCTGGTACGGCTCCGGGATGGGCTAGTTTCCTCCGTCGGACGCCTAGGCAGCACGCAAATCCCCAACGAAGGGAGCGAACTTTCCACTCGCAGAGCAACGCCATTCCGATCCGTTCCATTTGCCACCGCAGAGAGCACATATGCGCCCGGGCGAGTCCTTGCTGCTCGTTGAAAAAGTGGTTGGAATCGGTTGATCGGGTAAGCTGGCCCGAGTGCTCATTCTTTCCTTGTCTCTCTCACTCTCTCACTCCCGCTTTGTCGGTTGGAAAAAGCATAATTCCCATAAACGCCCGGCGTTGATGGAACACACCGAGTCCTTCCCAACGGCCAGACAGACATCCGGGTCCGAGGGCAGGATAATATTTCCCGTAATGTGCAAATTTCGTCGTCCAAGTGTGGTATTGACGAATGAAGCGGCATGCTCGCGTAGTCCTTGGGGAAAACCCCGTAGCTCGGTCGGAAAGGTCCGGCACTCGTCGCTCTCTCGCCGTGGCAATGCCACGAGTGGCAACAGAAATAAAAAAAAAAGTAACGGAAGCGGAATGTAAAAACCATATTTAAATCCACCACGAACGGTCGTCGGCGTTATGGAGGCAGGCGAGTGAAAAAAAATGCACCGAGCTCGAGGATTGCGTTTGAATTGCTCTGGAATGGTATTTGTATTTTTTTACTACTCTTTTTACGGATCGTACATTTTCATTCCCCTGCCCACTTTCCATTCACGAGCAGCCGGTAGTCCAATGGGGAAACATGGCAAATTATGCCTTTTTAAATTTTACATCATTGCTTTATGACAGAACTCAAATACTTGCGTCTGCGGATGGATGGGTTGAAATCGTCACTCGGACCATGATGGGAAAAGCTCCTCTATAATCAGGCCTGCCTGCTCTGGCGACTGTGTGCTCTCTCAGTCAAGAGGAGATTACGTTATTCCAATTGCGGTTAGGTTGATTACATTTTAAAGCATGTGTACCACGCAGATGTTTCCTTAAACCGTTGTAAGATTGGCTTTTCAGAATATGTCAAGGTATGGGAGTGTGATAAGCTTCTTTTTTAAGACACTCCATGCCCAGCCGACTATCACATGGGTGAATAATTCGCACCACGACACACCATCCATATCTCCACCATCCTTCGTACGCTGACCAGTCGCTTCACGAGCAACGAGCCTTCTTCCGACAACCGTCCTCGAATGGATGCCGGAATGGGACGCGTAAATTTATGGTGCATACTAATCAACTTGCCAGTACCATGCCAGGACGCGACCACGGACCGCCCGATCATCCTTTGAAAGGGTTTGTCGTGACGTTCGGCTTGGCAATCGGTACCAAACCGATAAAATGGACGCAATTGACGCTACACCGGTGGTCCAACACCGACCAGGCGCATCTTTCGCCCACTGTATCCTGGACCAGTGAAGCGCTAGAGCGTCATCATTAGGCCGATGGAAATGCCAGATGCAATTAACTCCACCGGGCAGCTGTGCTGGGCGACTCCATTGCACGCTCGCGTAAGCTCTATGCGTAAGGACATCGTGCGCAAATCGCACGCAAGCCACCCAAACGAGCCGTGGAATTAATTTATAATGTAATAATCATGACACTGGCCAGATTCGCCAGCCATCGTGGCATTGGCTTCCAGATTGCGATGGAAGGTGGTGGGAAGGTGGTCTTAACACTACATTTACACTCCGAGGTCAACCGGCGTGTGCTTGTTGCACTTGGCAGTCTGATCGCGTGGAACACGATGGCATTTGGAGTGCTTGATTTTCGCTTCCAACTGAAGTAAAGTTCAATCGAGAGAGTTGTACGCTGGATTACGGCGCTAGTTCAGTCTCTTTGCGAACGAGGGTGCCACACTAGCACCAAGGAACGTTTGCTGCAATCTCGGAAGCCATCACACACGACGCCATTACGGACGTAATCATGGCCGCGAGAAGGACATTCTTTCCCGTAGCATCGATCATCGTGCCGAGGTCGCGCCTTTACTGATCCCTGTAATGCGCTTCAACCCCGAAAACAATTACGGGTAGGGTGAGATTTTGCGCCACAAATACCTAAAATAGTAGCCGTTTAGCTAAACGTGTCCTTCCGCCCTTTCGAGCTAGTGCCAAGCGGAAGCAGTCGCACTGATTGCCTGGTGAGGCAGCGAGTAACGGTCCATTCTCCGTTCGGGTCTCCCAGGCATCCCGGATGGAGGCGCATGATGTTTCAATCAATCGGTAAATAAATCATCAAAGCAAAACAACAAAACCGGCCTTCTAACACGAGCGCCCGATGCGAGGGCCACTGGCAGCCCATTAATCTCAATTTGGATCCGATTTTTCTCCGTCACTTTGGCCGCGCCTTCCCACCACCGCTCCTCCGACTGGCCATTTTTCCGGAGCTCGGCCGATCCTTGCGGCGGGAATTCGCTTGGCTTCCCGAGTGTCCACGGTTTAATCGATTCGGATGATTCGATCCGGTAGCCTCGCCGGTCGCTAGTCGCCGGCTGCAAGCACGCATCCGTCTTCTACGGTTCGAGTGAAACAGATTCGGCAAATAAGCCCCACCAAAACGCGTCGGACGTCCTTCGTACGGGACGAAAAGACCGGGTCTTCGATTCGAATCAATCAATCAAACGGTAATGATCACCACCAGAGCGGACACCGAGCGCCCGGGAGTGCGATTCGGGTGCCACAGCCGTGCCTATCTCGATATTGGACGCATTACACTCCGTTTCCCTCCGATGGAGGCGGATTTCCACCGTACCGGCGCCAAGCGGCGGAACGACGATGTGAGCTTCCGCGAATCGAGCCGTGTCAGAGGACCCGTTCGTTCGTCTCTTTGCCTTAAAGTTTGCCTTACACGGGCGCTCTTTCGCTTGCACTTTTTACGCAATTTTCTCACCGTGTCTTTCACTCGACACGAGGCGTTTGTTTGAGCTCTCGCTGGTACTCGAGCTTCCTCACCATTTTCCGACCACGTCGTTCAAACATCATTTTCCCGAGCCTCACTGGCTCGACATCTAGCTCTCCTTGAGGCCGTTTGTCCGTGCGTTTCTTTTTTCTTCTCTCTCCTCCAGAGAATCCGCCAGTGGTGAAAAAGATTAATGCACTCGGCTCTGCCTCTTAGAGTCGACCAGAGATCGGTCGAATTGCACGCCGTCACATGCGTCGCAGTGCGTAACGCACCACCTCCTGGGCCTCCTCACAGAAACTGTAACGAACTGGCCCCGCTATAAACTTTAATCGAGAACTCAATCAAACGTCATAAAAAGGGAATTGGTTTTTGCTCCCTTCCATCCACCGAAGCAAGCACCCAGTGCGATGATGCTTTGATGCTCTCTGGACCGGAACTAGGTCGCCCACCGGAAGCTCGTCGTCCGTCGGCTTTGGGGCGCTTTCTCCCGAGACGAACACCGCTCCACCAAACATTTGCCGGTTAAGCACACAAACGCACTCACACGGCCCAGACGGTAGGATGGGAGTTTCTTTCTTCGTTTGTTTCCGCTTCCCTTTGATGATCGGCGTCCTTTCCCCAAAACCTCCCACGGTGACAAATACGGGCCGAGGAGGCAAATGGTTCCGTCACCATTAAACGGAAATCTCCCATCGAGGTCGAACCGCACGATGCGTGTCTTAAATCCATGAACAATTCCTCTGCCCGACGCCTTCCTCAGTTTATGTGGCTGTTTGTTCAGGCAAATTTGATTTCTTATCACAAGGCCACGGCTTAGTGGGCTTCGGTTAAGCTTCAAGAAACGGCTCTGGGTCGTAATGCACAGCGCTCCGGTTTTGGGCTCAGCATTTTTACGACGATTGTTTTTCATTTGTTGCGATCCCTTTGGCGAACGAGCTTGATAATCATTGTGCGCTTTACGACTCGAATCAATAAGCGCCGATATCCTGCGAAGGCTATCGCACATCGTTAGTGGGGAGTAAAAATCGTGCATAAATCGAGCATCGATTTATGCACCCCTCGGGAGGGTTTTTCATCAGCATTCTGTCGCTCGTCGGAAACTCTAACGTCTCCGCAGCACCAAGCGAGCTTGAGCCCATGATCCAATAGTCAACAAGTCAACTTCGGTCAGCCTCGGGCTGCAAATTAGCTAAACCATCACCGAAACTGCACCAACAAACAGCAGCGTGTAAGTGTAAGACGTGCTGCATTATGCTGCCGCAACCGATAAGCCTGCACCAGCATAACGAGCTGACGCCTCGGGATGCATCCGGTTAGCAAAAAAAAATGGACTCCTTGCGTTGTTCCGCCATGTATGATCCGATGAAGTTTCGGATGCATGTTTTGTCTACGACTCCTTCCAGCGATCCAGAACCTGGCGCTCATCGCCTGAAGTGTCTTCAATCTTTCCATCCGACCGGTGCGCCCGTTCGCTCCAGACATCGAACACAATAATAATATCCGGTTCCGCCCGGGTAGCTTGCCTCCTCAAGTGGCCTCCTCTTCTACTCGAAAGGTACTCTAGGCAACGTATCTGACGGAAGCGAGACAAAGGCGGCATGTACTGAAGCTGGAGTGAAATGCATCAACATCGACTTTATTACCGTCAATATTGAGGTATTATAATTTTCCAATTTTCAAATCATGCATATTTTGATCGGTTCGTACGAGACATCGTTTTTTGGTCCGGAAATCGATCGATTGGGGCGTACTGATTGGGTGCAGGTTGTCGAAACATAGAATGCACACTGCACATGACCTGCATTCGCTGGCGCTTTGGCAGAAGCTATCGTTCCGAGTCTGTGCCAAACTATTATTCAAAATTCATGCCCGCCACCTAATGCCGGTGAGGGTTTTCCAATCCAAATACGCACGGTTTACATAACAATTAGAGGGCCACCTTTTTTCCTCGCTCGAGATGGAAGCTTCGGCAAGATGCGCCACTACTCAGCTCCAGCTCAGCTCGAGACAAGCGCCATCCTACGCTACGCCAAGCTTTGAGTAGCCGGCCAAAGTGGAAAATTTTCGTAAACATGTTTGTTTATGTAGATCTTGATGCGCCCGCGCGTCTTCCTCCCACCAGCTCGACCGGTGTGGTTACAATGCAGCTTCAGTGCAATTGAGTTGCACCATCGCTCCCGTACGGTAGCAACCATCACAACCACGAGAACTAAGCCGGGTGAGGGTTATTGTGGCTCTTTCGACAGTCGATTATGTTTCGTTTGTTTTGTGTGCACTTTCGGCACCACCACCTTTCGTGAGCCGTGGCCCGAAAAGCCACCCCCATCCAATGGGTTGAGGACGGCAGCAAAAGGTTGGCTTTTCTTCGAGCGCTTCCATCAACCCCTGCTACCGGTGCTGCTCCGAAAATGACAGTCAATAGCCGAGGGCGATATTGAAAACTACGAAACCCATGGAAACTATATCCTCTTGTACGACATTTATGGGAAAAGTTGCCCCTCCACACGGCTCTCACCCCATTGGCTCGCGTCTGACTCATGTCCAGAATGGGCTCCATCTGCCGGAGCCATCGCCAGCGCCAAGGATAGTGGCACTCAAACCGATAAGACCACGTGTGCATGTGTGCAGGTTGGCAGCGCAAAGACGGCTCCCGGATTGGGGCGATATTTTGCTCATTTGCTAACTTTTTCAAAGAGCACTTTCCGGCTGCCTTCATTTGCCCCCGCCAACTGGCCCTCGGTCGGTGGTAATTGTGCGGCTAAAAGTACTCGACAACATTCCCGCAATCGAACGGGCAGCGCGCGGGAAAAGAGCAACAAGATGGGCAGAGGCGGAATCGAACGAGCAAACCGGATTATACGGATTTGATTCCAGTCATGCTCAACGAATTAGATTGTCGATTGGCAGGAAAAGTTTGCGCAGGATTTCTTTCCCGTATCGCCCACCGAGTAGACACCTTTCGGGCTATTCCTCGCGTTCGATTGCTCGTTTTTTTTTCGCCATTTCGCTGATACTCCGAAAGGACGGTAAAGTCCTGCGCGCCACGGCAGCCCAGGCGAACTTCGAGTAATCGAAACTCATCAACTAATTACTTCCTGTTTATGTAGTTTGTTTGCTTATCGCTCTCCCGCCGTGTATTTATTTTTTCGAGCACTAAATCCCGACCCGTTCGTTCGATCCCCATCGCTGTGGCCGCGAGTTTTCCTCGGCATCCTCGCGGATAGTTGCGCCCGAGCGGTGTGTGTTTTGTTTTCAATTCCTCTGATTTGCACTGAATCTTAAACAACTAGCCAAACGACCGAACCACCGAGAGCCTGGCATGTTCGGCATGGTGCCCAGATGTTGGTTTTGCTTCGCGTTCACGGGTGGGTTATGTTTTCCCTTCGTTTTTATTTTCTCTGTCGATTCGCCATCGCCCTGCTTGATGGAGATTATTTCAGCCCCATGATTTGGAGCGCAGCATAAATACTTCACGTTTCACCCGAGCAGCATCGATTGGCAGCAAAATCTCGCCCGACCTGCTGCCAACCATGTCCCTGAACGGAGCTTTTCACGAGGGTTTTCCACCAGCTGGCGGAAGTTGTTCATTTGATTTCGTTTTGATGTTTATCTAAGCGAAGCGGGCTCTTGTTTCTTGCCTCGATGTTTTGCATCTTTTTTTTTGCATGTTTTCTTACCAACCCACCGTCGGGAGGCTCGAATATCCCTGCCGAGTCCTTTAAGGACCAATCGATCGGCACATAAGGCGCACGGGGCGCACAGGGCTCCCGAGGTCGGATCGGGGTTTGTGCTTGAGCAACTTTACCATGCAGCATCGAACGGTTGGCGGGTTCGATAAGCTAATGAAGTACATCGGTTCCGAGCTGTCGAAACACAAAACACACATCCCTTCTGCTTTGCCATCCGCAGCACCATAAACATCGTTTTCTTTCGATTTTCAACCCCGCTTCAATTTCAACCCAAACCGAAACCGAAACCCAAACACGTTGTGTTCAACCTTTGCTGCAGCGACACGACATGTGTTTATGGGAAAGATTTTCATGATTTTTCTACTCGCCCAAGCAACTGGGATTGAGCCGTATGAAAATTAAACCAGATGGTGGCTTGCCAGGTGGAAAAGCATGAAGTTAAAGATGGTCCTTATCCGGAGATTGCTCGAAGCTTAGCTCGGAACCAATCCATCGGCTACAGCTTAATGAAAATGGGAAAACTTTCCCTTCCAATACACAATTTTAATCGCCTTAAATTAATTATCCCCAATGCGAAGCAGATCGGAATCTCGCCCGTTCGCTTTGTCGGCCAGTTGGCAGAAGTGGCGAAACATACGTTAGCCTCCAGTTACTGTAATAAATCCACCTTCCGGCGCACGGTAACATCGGCGAAGTCCATAAGCAACCAAGCACCCGACAAACCGCCCTACGATTTTATTATTTCCATTACATTTGCTGCTACCGAGCGCACGGGGAAGCCATTTTTGCTTGACATTTATCTCCTAGGAGAATTTCGCCCACCACCGAACCCACCTCCATGAGCTCGAGTCCTGCTTGACAACCGGCTTGCACCGGCTTACCCTGCGATGCAACATGCAAATGCAAAGCTCTTCTCGCCGCCTTGTTATCAGGCTCCCAGGGGCAAGTGCTTCCGACGACGAAGCTTATGAAACGCGTCTATCATCGGGCACATCGGGGGGCAATTTGATTTTCATACTTATGCTTCATGCTGTTTTAGCTCACGGGGCGAGTTTTGGAGCTTCCGTTTTGTTCTCGCTCGTTCTCATCTCGGCCATGCTGGGGGTGTATTACTCGCCTTTTTTTTTGCTTCTTCTACTACTTCCGGATATGCCGATGGTATCGCTCTCATGGCACGGCGATTACCTCCTGGAGCCGGCTCAACAGCTGGATGAAGGTTTTACGGAGCGAATGAATCCACCGGGACGCCGAAGCAGCTTACGGAACTGGGTCCTGCTCCGTTGCTGCCACCAGGACAGTTCCAAGGGGCTCGTTCGGGGAATCGTGCCGCGGAAGCCAGACAAGGAAGCGCATTTAATTTAGATGAGCTGCATTACTCGCATGGCAACCTGCGGTGTGGTCGGGGTAACCGAGTTCCTATCTCGAGTTCTGCCCAGAGCGAGCCGAGGGCGAACAACATATGGTTGCGTAATTGATTGAATCATCTGCCTCCGTTCTCGACGCAAGCCGGTACAAAATTCTTCAACTACTCCTCAAGAAGCTGCTCGCAATTGAATTCCGACCCGAGCGCCTCCATCGCACTGCGGCAATCGGCATTGAGGGGAAATGAATTTCAACCTAATGCACGCCGTTCGACGAGCATTACACAATACCCAACATTGTAGCTGCTGGCGCTGGTTGGCATTCTTTAGAACACAAACATTGACATGCGGTACGGTTTTGTGCCACTCCCGTAATGCTCCTTCCGAGTGGATTTCGGAGAATTTTTCCCGTGCACCTGCAGCACGTGCACTATACGCCACGGCTTTCGGCCGATTATTCATCATAAATCCATCACCCTCGACCACGGTGTGTTTTGCTGCTCCGAATCGATGTATAATACATCGTTCATGCGGCTAAAATGCGTGCTATCTTGCTACGCCTCTATGTACGCTTATTGGGATTCCAGGCCCAAACCATTCGTTCGCCAGGTGCAAATGTTTAATGTTTCTGATCAGCTAAAAAACACACACACAAACACACACTGGTACCAGCCACACGCAGCACAAACGCGGGAGCTGTTTTCGAAGGTAAACCCCGAAATCCTCTTACGCCCATCGTTACCATTTCCAGCGCTCACCCACAAAGGATACGAGCATCGGTCGTGGGTCGTATTTCCCATCATGAGAGGGGCTTTCGCCCAGCTCGAATCGTCCTTGCAGAGCGCTACCGGCAGGGTAGGCTTCATTACAACGAATCGAACAAGCCGGGCCATCAGTGCGGAAATTTCGGTTTCGGTTCCGTGTAGCGCTGGTGTTTAATTTTATATCGTTATAATTATCGGCTAGGACTGGGGCCTGGGCAAACCCAAACCGACGCTCGGCGCAGCCTTTGTGCGTACGGTTGCGCTACGCGAGCACGTGAAGCGTATTTTCTACCGGTGCGTGCGGTTCAATGCATTTCGCTTGCTTAATGAGTTAAATCAAAAGCATCAACTCAAGCCCATGCTAGCGCATACCGAACGCACACACATACACACACACACCGCTCGCATTCCGATGGTCCTTGCAAGCGTGGCCGGTGCCGCCTGCGAGCTAGGAATTTACCCGCTCATTTCCCTTTTCGGTGCAACGCCATCAACACCCTGGCTGCAGACTTCATCGATGGTGGTTGGCTTTGGGAACGAGGCCTCCATTAGCGCCGAGGACGATCTCTCGTGGACTGGAAGCGACCGTCACGGGCATGCATCCTAGCGGACTGCGTCCTCCAGGACCTGCGCCTATTAATGGGGTCAAATGGATAAAATCCAGGGGGGAGATCTGATTATTTATATACATAAACCCCCAACCTCGTTGCACAATGCCTGCCACGCTCAACAGCGTGGAATCGTCCGCTTTAGACGACTGATGTACAACCGAGAACGGATCGGTTTTTACGGCCACCAATGGGAGGCGATCGGCGACCGTAGTACCTTGGATTTGGCACCTTAGACGGATTGGGTGTTGTAATGCATTTAATCAGCAAACGACCCGAGCTAGACCCACGACCGAGGGTGGCTTCTGTCGGCGTTTCTTCATCCCCACGAGCAAACGCCTCCCCGAGATAATGGACCCCTAAAAAGGGGGTGCTTTATCATCCCTACCGGCGTCGGGACTTCCGGACGAACGGGAGCGGCATCGTCATTATAGTTATTAGCAGCCGAGTTCCCCAGGCCACCGAGCGTAAAGCGTACCTGTGGGGGATGACGATAAACCACGCATTCGTTCGATAAACGGCGCGCACGCAGTCGAGCTGGGTGCACTTTATTATACGCCCAACGACGCATGTGTGTTCCTTCACACGGACACGGCGGCAATCCATTACGCTACGTTCCTCGGCGATGAGCTGTCGTCGAGCCGCACCGAAGGGGTTGGTTATTTTGGTTCCGGCCCACTGAGTTTCCACAATGTGCGTTCGAGTGGAATCCTGCCATCTCGTCGTGCGTGTGCCCCATTCGTCGCTGCGTAATCCGTGTGTCCTTAATTGATCTCCTTGCGTTGTCCTTGGTCCGGGTCGGGAAGGGAACATGCTCCATATTTTATGCGCCCTTCATAAGCAGGAGAGAGAACGGTTCCTATCTTGTACCTACAGCGGGAAATTCATTAGTCGTCTTTAGTCATTGCGTTAAACCCATGCTAATACAACTGAAATGAACGCATGAAGGAGCATTTAGGATTGGTATTCAGCACACAAATGGAATTCGCAAAACTCGTCGAAATTAAAACTAATCCAGCGCCAGTGCGTTCTACATTTTCTGTGAAATAAGACGAAACTTTTCTCCGTAGCAGAGCATTTTCCCCCTTCTACTCTCAAACACATACATACGAGACGAACGGTCAATCGGTTGGAAGTGCGTTTGCGATGGTTCAATGAAAAGCTTTCCATCTAATTGATTTTTGTGCGGTACGAGCTCGAGGCGCAATTCCCGGAAAAAGGATATACTGTACTTTCTATGCATGATGAAGGTAATAACGAACCTATCGAATGCGTTCGCACCCGGTGAATAATGAAGCTGTTGGAAAAATCCACAACAAGTGGATGATGCTTTAGGAAAATTGAAAATAGTCAGTAAAAAAAATTAACCAGTTTGGATATCGCGTTATCTCTACGGCCGCCTCCTTCGCGCAATGACGGCCGTTATTATTTTAAGCCAATGCCAAAAAGAGTCGCCAAACGTTCCTTTTCCACCGAGGCGTATCGAAGGAGGTGTTCAGTGGAAAAAGTTTTGCATTATCCTGCCCCAAACGGGACGACTTGCTCATCGATCATTAAGTTTAATTAATGTCTTCTCCACCCATCCAGCCGTGTCGGTTTCTCTAAGCTAAATTGCCATTCTATTTGTTCGTCCTTTCAGAAGAGATTAATTAGCTTCCGATTAGAGCCAGAAGCAACCGACAAGCGATAGATTTTCATCTACTCTACCTTCTCCGTTGAAAAGCCATTATACGGGGTGGCGCTGCAGAAGATAAATGCGGCCTTCCTGCTTTAATCCGGCACAATAAAGCCTTTGACGGAATAATCAGCATCACCAATCCTCCGCTGGCCTTCAGGTGTGACGACGATTGAGTTGATTTGACATTAACCGGTCGATGATTAGTTATTTTCTCCCCTGGGGTGCCAGGGTGCGTGTAAAGAAGAGCTACTTATTTGCAGACGGTGTTCCGGTGACGGGTTCACTTATCAAACTAACGATAAAAACCAAGCTTTTTACAGACGAATTTATTCGATCGAGTAATATGTTTCGTTAAACTTCACTCGATTTATCTTGTCACTTCGCAAAAGCATACCTCGGCGTAACAAACTTCCATACAATCCATTTCGGAAAGCATGGATTTCGTGACGACTCGTTGACCGGAAAACATGCTGGTACAGAAGTAAAAGTGAAGGAAAACGATGTATGCAAACGATTGAGAATGTAGCAAAAAATACAACCAGCAATACCCTCACCTCGGCGAGGCTTAAGGACACGAGTTTTCCCTACCAAGCAAAGGCAAAAGTTTAATTTCATCAAAAGTCAAAAGTAATTTTTAGTTCACTTCACACAAACGGTACCCGTTCGTACAACTTGCACCCGATTTATCAACCCTCCTGCTCCGTTTTCCGATCGATTTCACTAGTCTACTCTCACCCCCCTGCTCTTCTGTGGGCTGTTTCTCATTCTCTATCATTCTCTCTCTGCCTTTCTATCTATCTATTGGCTCTCTTTACTCGCACCTTACTGCAACATGTCTAGCCCGTTCAAGGTTTGCACGACAGTTTTTCATTAAACTTTTTCCCGCTTGAATTAACTTTTCCCACTTCGTTGAATCGGTAGAACGAGCTCGACACAAAGGTAGCCTTCGTTTCGTCGTTGCCAGCAACCCGACCCCAACTCGACCAACGATTCTTTCCCAAGATATCTGATGAAGGGAAAAAAGCTCCCTATTCTTAAGCCAACACGCACGCACATTTCGCCTGCAAGCACGAACCTGCACGAACTGCCGCAATCCCACTCACAGAACGGGAAGCTTGCTTTATGAACTACCCTCAGTCAGAGCCGAACTTTAACGGCATTACTTTTCGACTTCGGCGACTGCATCGTGCTAAGGTACCATCGTTCAAAAATCGCATGTGAATTCGGCATCAAGCATCTTATCTGGCGCCAAGCCGTCTCTCTGCACTTTATCGCTGTTATCTCCCGCCGGGTGGAAAGCAAAAGAAAAACCATCTCCTCCGCACGATTACGAGCCGTCTCCAGGACTGACTGCACTTCATCACACCCCAGCGATGGCGTGCTGCTGCTCCTTCACTCACGAGCAGCATCCTTTCAATTCATTACCATCGTTTCGGGATGCTTCTCGCGTGGTTTCCTCCAATCTTCCACAGTTCCGTGATGGAGAAGCCTCGAGGAGGAAAACTTTCCCACGCGAAGACGTACAGTTGATTTTAATCAAGTAAAATGGTGATATCTCACCTACGAGCTGCGCAAAACGGAAACCAAGGTAACCCCTGGTGCTCTTCCGGCCAAGTCTGCTCGGTCGGGCTGAAGTTTTTGTAAGAAAAAATATCTCACAAAAATTTATAATCACAAGTATTCCATCCATTGCGCTCGCCAATGTCTTCGGGACGTGGCGCAACAGGTACGGTGACGGGGTCTTTTACACGTTCGCCCTCACGGCGATATGCCTGAGCAACCTTCACATGCGACTGGCAATCAAGGACTTTTTTTGAGAATTTCCAACAAGCAGGTAAACATAAAGAAGGCAAATCTGAAGGAAAGTAAACCATCAAAGGGGTTCTTGATCCAACGCTCCAAGATGAGTAGCTAGTGAAACTTTGCATCCATCCATGGACGCTGGATGCAACTTTGCTTTGCTGCTTTAGGAGCTATTAAATAAAAACACCACCCCTTCCTTTTCCGCACGAGGGCTCGCTTGCACTTGCCTTTGGCCCTTGACAACGTTAATAAAGTTAGATTTGATTTTATTTCAACTCCTCTGGACACACTGCTTTTCCTTTGCCTCTAGCTCTCAGAAGTGTCACAAGAAGTGTCAACGAGGGAAAACTAAAAACAAGAACGCACTTCCTGCTCACGAAACAATTCCCCTTCCAGCGATTCGTAATTCTCGGTGTGGAAAGAAACACTATTGCAAGATGCAACTGAGGAGCGCAAAGTTCGTGACACTTCTTAACTCTTCCCAGTGCTAAAGCGAAATCCCGTAAGGGGTTTATACGCGGGACGGAGACAAAAAAATGTGCCTCGCACCGTTTTCCGTGAAGCTGTGATTAATGTGATGAAAAAATAAATAAACCGTCCAGCATTTCCTCCGGCAAAGCGACAATGCTCCAGCTAACCAATAACTTCCACTCGGGCGTCTGCGACTCAAACTTTGTTTGCTCATCGAGAGTCTGTAACGTCTTGACAGTGTCATCCCCGCGTGGCAACTTTCCGTACGTTTACCGGCTGCTGGGGAAACGCTCGGAAAATTCCCACAGCATCGTGGCTTTTGATAAGCAAAATTAAATATTGCAGTTCCCGCCGTTCGACCCTCGACGCGAGCAACGCAATGCACCCGATGCACCGCGGATGCATAAAGTTGAGAAAAACTGTCACGGAGCGTGCCGGCAGTGCAACTTTCAATAGTTCTTAATTTGTTTAATCAGCGAGCTCTCCGAACCTGCGGCACAAGGAGTAATATGCAGGCAAATGTTTAGCTCCTGCGAAGAAAAACGAGTTAGGATTTGTTTTCGTTCGTTAATGTTCCGCCGTATAATCTCGGATTCACACGGCGTGGTGCCGGCGCTCAGCAGATGAAACGACACCACGGAGTCGCAAAGCAAATTAATACTTTATCCTCGATCAACTCCGCTGGCGGCGCTACCGTGGCCACTCGAATGCGATTGCACGGATCGCTGCACTGAGCGCTTTACACTCTCGAGCATAATTGATCAATATTTGCCCCGCTAACGATGCACTTAATTATCGCTGATTGATAGCACTATAATCGTTCGTTGTCCAAATAAGCCGCATGAACGAGCCGGGATGAATTTCGTGATTTGTTTGAATCGTGCATCGCCGTGTGGGCCTGCCGAAGGATGAAATAAAAAGTAAGGATCGCGCTTAATTGAATTAATTCAACATAAAACCCTCCACGCAGTGTATCATTAGCCACAAAATGTGCCACATTAATGTGTGCGCTTCCAAGTTCGCCTCCAAGGCCACTGCCGCTTGGGCCACTTGCGCTATACGCCAAACGAGCTCGTGTGCCAGGCAAGACGGGCTTGATCAGCTCGTTTATTTGTGTTTTTATGAATGCAACCGAAAGCTCTCCCTACGGAGAGGTTTCACCAATGCAAACTAACAACAGGCTCATCTCCAGCGTTGGAAATTCCGGCATGCACCGTCTCATGAAGGGTCGTTTGTGGGGACGAAAAAAAACGAGATCATTTATACAAAAACCGGCGAACGGGAGTATTCGAATTCGGTGCTTCGAAGCCTGTATTCTCCAGGCAGTCAGTGGCAGTGCGATGCAGTTGCAAACGAGCATCAATAATAGATCGAACTTGACTTGTGCTGCTTTCCTCGGTGCAGCCTGGCTTCCGGTGGCTTCCAATACCAGCGCACCCCGAGACGAACGAAATTCCATTAGCGAATTACTATTTCGCCGTGGAAAAAGTGCCAATTTCCGTTTGGCTTACTTCTCGCTCACTTCCAGCACCAGCGCGTGCATGATTGTTGTCCCTCGGTCAGGCTGCCCTGCATCGAAAGCCAACTCGGTTGCGTTTCGATCAGCCGAACAGCAATTCGACACGGAAAAGATGCAACCCCAAACTGACGTGCAACATCACAATGCACTTGCACTTCGCCACGGAGTCCCTTTTTGCGGACGATGGACGGCACGTTCGTTCGATACACGATATCATTGCGAGGGTCCGTTTTTGCAACGTTTATTTGAATGCAGTGTTTTTTTTTGTTGCATCGCACTACTTCGAGTGGATCCACAGTTTGCCTAATTTGATCAATCCAATCTGATCATTTCGTTTGCACATTCGAAGCTAGTCCGGGCAGCTTTCATTGATGGAGGTATGGAAAAAGCCATGAGAGATAAGATAGCATGGTAATGAAATTAATGTTGAGTTTATGCACTCGTTATATGCAATAAACACTCATCACCAACGGTTGATGGCATGTGGAACCTCGCCTGTGATGGTTGTATACATCCTCCGATTTTTATCTGCTACCCAAGCGAACGAGAAGTGCTCTATTCGCGCACAGCCAATGTGCATCCAATTTGGCTAAAATTCATGCGAAATCTTCCTACCTCGGTTCTCATTAGCGTAACGCCGTTGGCCGTTTGCCGCGAAATGCATCTGCATGCCCGTTAGCTCCGATTTCAGCTAGGCACCGACATTCACTGAAGTTAATGTGCCATAAACAAGGCCCAGCCCCGAAAAACCACTCGTGGATCGTGGCTTACGGCTCCCGGGAAAACCGAGGGAAAATCTTCGCTGCAAATGTGCAACAGGATTTGCAGTGAATGGGCTGCACTCAGCGCACAACCCGAGCAGTAAAATTATTGTCCATGTGCAGCGGGCGGAAACCATTTCCAGGCAAATGGCTCGAATTTAGAGGTTTTCGTTTGTTACACGAAAATCTATTAAACAAATGATTTCACGACCCTTCCGGGCAAACCCCTTTCGAGGTGAAACCTAACCGCTCCTTTCTTCGACCGGTTCGCGATGGAAACTTTGGGAAACTACAAATTCAACAGTAAATCACTCCCTCACGAATTGAATTGAAGGTACTTAAGTTAATTACACTCCGCCCTCGGGCGTCATTCCGAACGCCGTCCCCCGGGCTTAAACTGCAATCAACTCCCGCAGCAGTGCACCCAGTTAAAGGGGAATAATGTCCGATTCCATTCCACGAATGTGTCGAGAAGGGCCAATTCCGATTGGGAGATCGAGAACGGTCACCACGAAATCCGTTCGAAACGTGTCGTCTGTGGTTCGCGGGTTTTGCTGCCAAACTTCTCCCCAAAAACTCGACTGCAAGTCTGA
Organism: Anopheles nili; assembly: GCF_943737925.1. Classification (NCBI taxonomy): domain Eukaryota; kingdom Metazoa; phylum Arthropoda; class Insecta; order Diptera; family Culicidae; genus Anopheles; species Anopheles nili. The sequence goes on from NC_071292.1 coordinate 1,925,843, forward strand.
TGAATGCTTATTTACTCAGTCAATAAAAACCGTCGACGACGTGTCGCTCCGGCGGGAGCACTGTCACGATATTTTCACGAGCAAATCGAATGAGAACGACCGGAAAGCTCACTAGCAAAACGAAAGGAAGCAACCAGAATCGGCGAGGACCTCTGGGTGGTCCCGCCCAGTGGGTGGGACAAAATTAAAATCTTCTTTTTCCACCCAAGCGCGAACTCGAAAAGTTGCGCCACTTTCTTCGCCACCATCGTTCGATTTCATGCGTAACCTCCAAACCGATTTCCATTTCATCCCAACGCCCTCCAACGAGCGCCATCCACGTTCAGCTGGCGCCGTTAATTGCTACCAGCAGACGCGACCGAATCGTGGTCGATCGAAAATGCCACCATCTGCCATCCATCTGCACTCCGGTCGGTTCGCCGGCAAATGGTGTTGAACGCTTCGGCACCGACCCTACAGGACCACCCTAACGCCCTGACGCCCAGACGCCCTGACGCTAATGCTGACCAGCTTGGCGCTCTTATCAGCCCACCGCCACCGGTGTTCCTGCGCGGCCGCGGGTGACATCGCGGGCCGGGAGATAAATGTGACCGAAAAGTTCTTCAATCGGAAAATGATGCGAATAATTTGAATAATTTGATCACGATCTCTTTCTCTCTTTTTCTTTCTCTCTCTCTCTCTCTCTCTGTCCTACCAGAGCGATGGTTTTTCTCACCGCCATCGATAGGAATGGGGGGAAAATCTTTCGTGGTTTGTTTTCTCTCCCCTAAAGCGGCTGCGTTTCGATCAATTGAACAAAAAAAACGAAGGCCGGTGAATCAAATTTTCACCCATGAAATGTCGATTGGGAGTGGTGAAAAATCGAATGCAAAAAATAAACCGAAGTACCGCAGGAATATTTTAAGCCTCCGTGGTGTTTGGGCTATGGAGGAAAAAGTTTCTCAATAGAATCAAATTATCGATGACGGTTTAGGGGTTCGCTGGCTGCATGAGGCCATTGGTTTTTACGAATACTGCGGACATGTTTGAAGTATCGGTGAATATAAATTTCAAAGCACTTCACTGCATATCACTGGCTACGGATTCGATCGAAATTCGCAATAAAACCACACATTCACGCCTCCAATATTGCGAAACACATGGCGACCAGTGGTTCACCGGGCGCTAGAAAAACCCATCCCAAAACACTCTTTTTTACGGCCCTTTCTCTTACTCACTCCCCGTAGAACAATCCCTCGGAAAAACTGCTCCGCAAACAAAGCAAAAAAATACAGCAGATCCAACAGTTCTCCCTAATGGGACACCACAAATCGTATCGATTCCAATATCATTCTCAATTAAGCTAAATTATTATTTACCACCGCCACCGGACGTCTGTAACCTATACTTTTTCGGTCCGATCCGTTCCAGAGCCACCACAGTCCACCAAGGGACCGCCGCACTCGTCCTACCTCGAAAGAGATACCGTCCCTTCATCGGTGAGATACGGACGGTACGACCCAGAACTGTACAATTCTAAGCCTGCGCTCGGTTTTCCCACCCACTGGCCGCAGTGGTGGAAAAGCTCGCCCGAGGGGAAAATTCCCATTTCCCTCCACGCAAACCATAAGTAGATTTATGGTTAGAATTTAATTGAAAAATTTGGAAATTTATTCCAAAACCCAAAACAACCAGCCGCTGGAACTTCGAGTCCTTCGTCCACCCCCAGCGCCGCCACCCAAGACGAGATTCAATAAACACTCCACCACCGGCACTTCATTCGCCAACCATCGAGGACGGAGCCAGTGATTTGTGAAACAAACCTCCCCGAAAATTGGTTTCTTGCCGTTCGAGCTGGCGAGCGGCAACTTTCACCACTCCAGCGCCCGGCTCGAGGACTCTGGCGTTTCCGATCCCGGAGCCCTTCGAAACCACTTCAACCGCGCCGGTTGGAAGTGTCACGTCGCCCAAAGTTGGCCGGCTCTCGGGACACCCCCGGTCACCGGAGCGCTGTATAATTGATAGTTTGACTTTTCGTCTTTCAACCCAAAATAAATCGCCCCGGTTGGCGGGAATTATTTTTCAAGTATTCCCATCCCAGAGGAACTCTGTGCGGGTTCGTTGGGACGCAATTGTTTGCTTTTCACGCTAGCCAGACCCGCTTAACGGTCCCTGGTGCTCGTCTTCATTTATTCCAAATAATCCCCAAACTGTGTGCTGACTATCGCCGGATGCAGGGCTATTCTGCCGAGCGATTAAGTTTTAATTCGCCATCGAGTAAGCAGGAACAGAAATCACCAAAACCAAAAGAGCCTCAAACAATGCGCCCCGTCCAGTCCGAAACACTTCCAAAATCGCTGCTTTCGGGCGAGATTGGCCTCAATTCGAACGCACCGTCCCTTTCTTAGTACACGCGGTTGAAAATGAAATGATGACAGAAGCATTCTACCACCAAGGCTCAAGCAGAGCAGCTTTTTGGTCGTGGCCACCTTTAATGGGCCCCAACTGACCGGGCTTGCATCCGCACGATTCGGTTTCCAGGGGAATGTCTTCTTCGGGCAACCTTGGCACGCTGGAGCACGCTGGCCATGCGCGATGCCTCAAGAGATGCCGCACGGAGGTGCTTGCTGCGGTCTAATTATTTCGATCGAATGACGCACGCGGCCAGTTTTATGCGTTCCCTTCGAGTTACTTTGCATACCGGGCTCGCTCGTTGATTGACGGTTAAGCCCGAGTGAACGTACGCAAGGTTATCTCGTTAACTAGAGCGTCCAAGAAGATCGGCTAGTATGTCCCATGTGCGTGCGTAAAGTTGAAAACTTCGCTGCTAATGTATTGAACCGCGTTTTTGGGGGTCATTGTACCGTGTTTCGTCATCCGATTGTTCCGATTTCACTGTATCGTTTCTGTGTGTGCGGGAAATATGTTTTCCAGCAGTTTCTTCCCGAACCATAGCACATCGATGCTGTAGCCCGTCTCGTTATCGCTTTCGTACGGGTGCGAAAAAGTAAATCATTCACGCGATCGGAAATGGCATTAGGAAACTTGATTAAGTTTGCCAACCTGATCCGATTGGGTACAAGCCACCACCCACCCCAAGACGTCGAAAACAATGGCCCTGGCGCTGGTCTGGAATCGATTCCATGTGTTCCATTCTGCAAGATTGTGTGTTTTACTCTAATTAAAACTTTCCCATGGATCTGCCAGCGATTCGTTCCGTTCGCCGTCACTCGCACAATCCAACAGCGCAAACACACGAACCGCTGCGTAATCAGCTGCAGATAATCCACCAGAATTCGCTTCCAGAGACTCTGGGCGCGTCTATCTGTCGCTCGGACGATGCAGAATCTCGGTTTGATTCTTGTTTATGCCTTTCCCGGTCGTGAAAAACCGTTCACCACCAGCTGCCGCATCAAAAGGAACACCTCCATGGTGCACGACGGAATGGGCGATTGAGAGAACCCTGCGCACCCATCCCTTCGAACCTTTCGGTGCATTTGTCTCTGTAGGGGAGGTGCGTGATTGAAAGCTCCCCCGAGTTCGAAAGGACGTCGCTAGGTACGGTGGTGAATGCGACACAAACCAGATTCGTTCGTCCAAAGTGTACGACTGCAATCATTTGCCAATGCTGCCGAACCGTGACGACAAAAACCATCGAATGGGAACATTTGCCATACGCACCTTCGAAGGGTATACACCCTCACCTACCCAGAAGGCCCTCATCTGTTTCCTTGTGTGGCCTTACGATGTCGTTTGGGGAGAAGAAGTCCTGAAATGCTGCCACCGACAACAAACGAGCCCCGAAACAATGCGACTCTCTAGCCTCATCGGAGCCGTGTAACACCATATCCTAATCACACGTACGCACACACACACACATGTATGCATACAGCATCCATCGATGCATCGTCCTTTCGGTTTCTCGATCCGACCGAGACGACATCGACAAGGAGCACGTTTTTACGGCCGTCACGGTTGCTGCTTCAGCCCGATTTCGAGAGACAGATGTCCAAATCATTTAGTGTCTATCAATGGGACGAACAAGCAGACAGCACGCCATCGAACAACACCTTCGTTCTGTCCATTGGGGGATGTGCGCTTCAAAAGGGTGGTTTCTCTTATTTCCTTCGCTCCCGGTGATGTGAGCAACCTTAAGCACGAATCGCTTGGAAAAGCTCTGGATCATTGGAAGTTTTTATCAGATTTCACGGTTTAAATCGCATGTTGCACGTTGCTTAGCAATGTCCCATTCGTATCTACAGATCTTCATTAAATTCGCATGCTATCGCTTTACTTTGCTTGTTGAAACGCGCCCGCAACCGCCAGTTCGTACGCCGGTTTCATCTAAAGCCACGCTGAAAGGCGTCTAAAGTGAGCTTTAGATCGCTTTCGAGCGGTTGGCAGTGCTGCCAGATCTACTGCCAACCGCACGATCAGCCGGTTTCAACGGAGAGTTTGATCGTACACGATCGTTTAGTTTGCTGTCTCCTTCTAGAACGTTTTGAAAATTGATTGTAAAAAAAAACAGTTAGATAAACATCGACTCCGAGTGGATGCGTGACCTACTCGTGGCCTCACTCGCTTGTTTCCGCAACCGATGCGATGCCTTTCCGAGCTTTCGAACCCTTTACTAGTGCGTCCTTGCATTCATTTTTGGATCATCCGCTCGACCACTCGACAAAAGCCACCAAAACCCCGAACATTCTAACTGTTGTTAAGAACCCGATCTCCCACCAAGCTACGGCTTTCAGCTCATCCACACATGCGCTACACGCGATGATCTCATCTCTCGTGGCATTCCCTCCAAATCGGAAGGCCACACCAGGGATCGAACGATCGTCAGGAACCGCCAGCACTGAGGATCGGAAACAGCGCGCGCGATTGTATTCTGCCTCTCAGCGCAGCAACCGCTTAAGAACGAAATTCGTACGGCACCACGCGAAGGTCGCCTGCGGGTGGAAAGGAACCCAAATCCACGCGCAAGCCCTCGTACGCACGGGCACGCAGCCTCATCGATGGCGTTGGCGTCGTCGCGTGCGAGGGTCAACATCGCGCAAACGTCGCTAAGCCCAGGTGACGATCGCGCGCGCTCTCCCGCGTGGTTTCAACCGCACGAGAGCACGATCTGACCGAGCGATTGGCGCGATCGCGAGGAACAAAAACCTCACCATCAGCGCCCCAGCGGTGCGCGAGTGAATTAGAAGGGAAGATATTGTTGTCTGGTGTGCTGGCAGGGCGCATAAAAGCGGGCAAGCGAGATAGCGCTCGTCTACCAGCCCGCCAGCGGAGGGAGTCGCTTGGGCCGACAGCATAAAGCCAGAGCCAAAGCCTGAGCCGGAGCTAGAGCCGGAGTGCCAGCGCGGATGCGGTTCCCACATTATGAATCAGTATGTGTCGACGGCTGCGCGAGCTCAGCAGAAGTTGTTGCGTTCCATCCCGGGCTTCGGCTATGAGCAGAATCGTGCCCGTGCAGTAGCCCAACAAACTAGCCCTTTTGCGAGTGCACCCTTGCATTCGAGCCCGTGCAGTGATTGCAGCAGTTGGAAGAAGGTGCGAAGCTGTCCCTCTGAGTGTAGAAGGCTGACGGATGCCATACGGCACGCCAGCGTGTGGTGCGAATCGTGTCCAGTGGCTTCTAGCGTTAATTATTGCTTCATCGAGAACGCCAGGCTTGCTGGCGTGGCGTGGCGTTGCTGAAGGTGATGCAGCCACCGGGGCTGGTCCGTGTTAAATATCGAACAATGCTCGAAAGGCCACACTTCGCGTCAACAATCGGCCACAAACGTTCTCTCACGTTTCGGTGCTTGACATTTACCCAGATCGGTGGTGCTATGTTGTGTGTTTTTTTTTTTGCTTCTTTCCTTCTCCATCTGCTGCCAGCCTCCCGGGTCCGCTTGATTGCCTCCAACGTCGCCGTTGCCATCGCCATCGCCACGTCCTCCGAGGGCAGGGTTTTGCAACGCTGCTCCAGTATTGGGTCGGCGGGGGCCACAAATTAGAGCCCGATCACCGATCGAATATTGGGTCGACGTAATTCTGCGCCCAGCCCAACCCAGCCCTGCCCGGTGCCTTTGGCCAGCGGACGGGCGGGCGGGCGATCGCGAGCGCGCCCTCCAACGAGTGCGTTCGAGTATGTGTTTGTGTGCGAGTGTATGTATGCCGATGTGGGTGTGTCGTGGTGCATTAATCATACGCCACCCGAGATGCTGGAGCCCCCGGGGTCAAGCCACGGAGGGCAGCGCGAATCGTCATCGTGCCTCGGGTTCGTCGCTGCTCGCGTCATTGAAGTCACTGGCGTCGATCGCGGCGTACTGGAGGGAGACCCGCTTTGGTGGGTTCGCGGTGGTCCAGCGGTGATACTGGCCGGGTCGAGTCGTCGTCCGCGGAGTCGTACTCCGAACTCGTGCGCATCTCGTACTCCGGGCGCCATTCGTCGGAACGTGGAAAAAGTAAAAGTTGTTTGCGCGCGCGCGCTCGCACATGCAAAGTTAGATAATAGCAATCATCTTCGTTACATCCCTGTAACGTCTTCGGTTGCGGTGTCCGGCGTGGGTTTTCCAGCGAAAGACACACGTTCGGTTATGCGATAAGTGCGTTCCCGTCGACTTTCGCCCGCGAATAAACATCGATAACACGGGACAGTGAAAAGCGAAGTGTCACCGCTTATAACAATCATAACTTTATCATCTATCCAATCCAGGTAAAATGTTTCTCCGGAGGACGAATTCGGTAGTGTTACTGATATTCGGGTGTCTGCTAATTATAGGTAAGCTATCCTCCGTTGCGTAACAACGCGTTTCGACGCGCCGCGCTGTCGCCTGAACTTAGTTAAGGAAGCATGCAAATGTCGCGTCGTGGTGCGAACTAGGCCCGTGCCATCTGCCGTGGTTGCTCCATCGCGACACTCCCGCCATAGACAGAGGGAGGACGTTCGAAATCGCTGCGAGAGGCGTGATTTATGCTTTATGGCTCCGCCAACCCACCTAGCCACTGCCCCGGACGGTCTTGGCCTTGCCCACTGGTGTTCGGTGTTTCCTTGACTGTGCTTAATTTTACGGTGGCTTCGGTGCTCTTGTCAACTCCTAACCGCATCGCACCAACTCACCGACTGGCTAGGTGGTTTGGGGAGTCTTTCGGATTTTATTACGTCCGCCCCAACCGCGCTCGGGCAAACCCATACGTCATCGCTAATGGGCGAGCTCATGCTTCGTTTTGATCAAAATTTGGGTCTCTGAATACTTAATCACCGCCGCTTCATAATGCCATGCAATTAAAGCATTAAAACAATTGATTTGGCTGCTGAAACCGAACGCGGCTGCTCTTTTCATAAGCGGACGCTGGAAAAACGGCTCCCTCACACACCGATTAATTAGCCGGTCTCGCAAATTAATTTATAATTATTGATCTTGAAAACGGTTCCCCGTTACCGTAGCGGAACGGACCATGGGCGTTGTTTTATGGGCACGCCTCAAACGCGGTGTTTCGCGAGATGAACTAACTCTTGAGTCGTTTGCATATGCTGCTTTATTGCTGATCTAGATGGGCATGAGGAGAAAAATCGCACCAAACGAGGACGCAACGTACGAACATCGAACACACCGCACGCCATCGATGGAACCGAACCGAGCCAGGACCTCGACTCGAGTGGAAACAGCCAGCAGGATGTGCCCGTGATTCCACCCGGATTCCTGAGCCCATCCGTACAGGAGTACTTGGAACTAGGCAAATCCATCCCAGGTGAGTTCGAAGGACGGTTTTTAACGAGAGCTACCCCCGGAGGATGTGAACTAGCCTTGGAATGATTAATGTCCCACGACCGATTCCACGCATTCCACTTAGAAGCGCTAAAACGGCTGTCGGGTTTCATTCTGCCGAATAAGGCGCATCCGTCCGTTTTGCATAATGACTTCTGCCGGCGAGAAAACGAGTTCTCGACCGAAACAGAGCATTGTGCGTAAATGTTCTCCACGCCCTGAAGGCCATCTCATTGAACGCCCGGTTTTTGTTTTTTGGCCACCTTCATCTTCCACAGGTCGACCTGGAACCGACTACCCCATCTTGGCGGCCATCCCTTACACAAACTTCTACTGCGATGAGCAAGAATATCCGGGCTTCTTCGCCGACATGGACACGAGATGTCAAGGTAAGCGCCGTTTTCCTGGGTCTCTCGCATGTTCACTCTCTCTAACGTGTGGTTTTTCATCGCTCGTGTGCATTGTAGGATGGCATTATTGCGACATTGATGGCCGCCAGGCGACGTTCCTTTGCCCCAATGGTACGCAGTTTTCGCAAGCGGTATTCGTGTGCGATTGGTGGTTCAACGTGCGCTGTGATCTTTCGCCCCGGCTGTACTCGATCAATGCTCGGCTTTACCAGCGGCCCAAGATCAACCCTACGCAACCGCATCGAGTCATCACTCGGCAGCTGGTGGACGAAATTTTCAACGTGTAACCGCCACTGCTGGAGCCATCGCTGTCGATTATCTATTTATTTAGCTGCCCTAGTGTAACGAAACACGCTTCCCTGGGTGGCAGGATCGCGAGTGTGCAGAAAAGTGTTAATGTTTCGCATCCTCTTGGTGCTGTCGCCTTTTCTTGTTACAAACACCACACACCAACACCCTCTGCTGAACCAGTCACAACGACCATCGAGATGATCCATCACTGCGAGCTGGCCGTCGATGATCTATTGTACATGTTGCTTATCGTGAGCTCTTGCTCCTCCTGGCGGCTTCTTGCTCGAGCTAGGCGCCACCGTTACCGGTTGAACTTGTTGTAAAAAGATACATAATGTGTAATAAAATATGTAAATATCATTTTACCGCCAAACAAGTCCTGTTTTTCGTTCAACCACTAATTGCATTCGGAGCTCGAGTTCGAACCGGATTCGGGCTGCTCAAATTCTGCCGCAATTTGCGGTACGTATCGCGCCTCCGGACGCAGCTTCATCAAGTAGTTCCGCTTTTGGCTTTCTTTAGCCCCATTTCATCAGCTACATAACCCATTTACAGAACGCTGGCTAGTTGCACCCCGAAAGGGGTTAATTTGGTGTCGAGATTCTCTTACACGAGCGCTACCTACTTTTCCCGCTGCGATTGCGGTCCATCATTGTTGTCTGCTCGAACAAAACCCACCCCATTCGGGCGAAGCTTTTGCTTCACCTCCTCGAAAGCTTCATCGCGTACCACACCGAGCCCGTACCGAAACCGGTGCTTTTGCGGGTCTTTGTTTGCGCCTCACCTGAAGCTTTGCGCGAGCTTTCGTCAAGGGGGAAAAACATAATGGAAAGATGCCGGCACCCAGCGGGAGACGAAAGAGTGCCCCCTTCACTGGAGGAAGAGAACAAGAGAGAGAAAGAGAGAGCGAGTGAGCGAGAGAGAAACACACCAAACGGGCGGCAGGAAAAAGTCTTCGGACTCCGGCTTCGGACACGCTGCGCCAAGCACGCGCACACGGCGCCAACGGTTCAGTCAGACCTCGACGGTGGTTTGGAGCGTTTGGTCCGAGATTTCAGTGGCAAAGTGGTGCTCGTACGGCGCATCACAGATCGGCCACTTGCACGCTCATCCAACGCGGCTTCGAATGTAATTACCCACGAAAAGTAAACTGCGGTCGGGTCCATTAAATAAAAAAGCGAGCGTGGCGTAATCGTCGCGAAGGCATTCGTCCTGTTCTGTACGCGGTCGGTTGCGCGTTATGCCATCGAGTGTTTCATCCTTGGCGGTGGCTAGTGCATCGGTGACGGTACCGTAGCGAAGTGCAGTGCAGGTGATGGTGCATCTGGTGGCGGGCGATCTGCATCAGCTGTGGCTAATGTGCAGTGGTTCGTGGAGAAGGCTCGACTGAAAGCTGCAGTTCTCCGATTCGAGTGACACGATAACGACACTTTCACTCTCCTGCACCAGCGTGTGCATAACATGTTTGTGAGCGGCCGCATCTGACGGGCTTTGGTGAAAACGAAACTGCTCCTAGCTTACTGGCACACCGTAAAGCCTGCAGTGCCTTTCACCTACGCGTCCCGCGCTCCAGTTCCGGTTCCGTCGCAGCTAGGACGTCGCGCCGTTCTAAGTAAAATGAACGAGAGACTTCAACGCTGCATGAGGCAACGAACGCTGCAACTATTCATGGTCACAGGTAGGCCAGGAATGGGGCGCCGGTTTCGGATCGGGGGGAGACTGTGGTTGCGGACTTCGGGGGGACAAATTGCACACCATGAGGAGTGGGGAGTGGGGAGTGGGGAGTAGCGGGTGCCCTGACGAGTGTCATGTTGCCAGTGTCGTAATAAAATGCATCAAGTTCCTGCTTGGCGGTGGTGCATTTAAATTTTTCGAAGCGAAACCGCTACCGAGGCAAGCACACGGTCGAACCACCTCGCAGGTGATCGCTTGGGTCGTTTGAATTGAAAATTGTTTGTCATTACCAACTCGCTCTGGCTCGGTCCTTTTTTCTCTCTTTTTTTCTGCTTCTTCCTCACCTTCCTTTCGGACACGTTAAATACACTTCCTCCCATTATGTTCCTGCTTGGGTGGATTTTTGTTGTTTTTGTTGTGTGTCGTCTAAGCTGCTGCCCCCGAGAGTGTGCGCTAAGGCTCGTTAAGCTCTTATTAACACACATAAGCACACACACACACGCGCGGCAGTTAACGACATCCTGCAGCTCATTCGCTCATGTAAGCGCCAGTTTTCGCTAACTCGCAAACAACGCCAACAAAACGTGTGCGGATTTGCCGCGCAGCCAACATAGAACCGAGCAACCTCTCAAGGGCTCTATCGCAAGGGTTCTCCGGAAAAGAAAGCAACATTTTCAAGCAAACCACGCTGTCCATGCTCTTGCGCACGAATTCCTCTAAATGTCAGCCATCAGGTGGCGGGCGGTGTGGGTGCCCATGCTTCTGCGGTGAACGTAACGCAATGTTAGCGCGCTAACGCAAACACCGCGGTACCTTCGCTACACCCGCGGAAAAACCCGGACACGCCAGCACGGTACGCCGAGCATCGCGCGCGGCCCAAGATGCACGGAGCATAGCGCGAGCATAACGGGGGCACCAGCTAAAACTATCTCATACACGCCGATTTTGCATCGTGGTGTACGTACCCGTTCGGCTTCCACCACCATCCCAGCACCAGCCCGCCAGGCAAACACTGGAAAACCGAGTGAACGAAACGGAGCCGAAAAAAAATTGGAGTGTGAAATAACGAGCCTTGCAATATCGGCAGCCCCCGGCGAGGTATGCGCCGCGTGCGGATGCGAGCACAATGAGGAAAAGACAAACATCTCACGTCGTGCCAGCTGCCAGCGGGTTCGCCATTCGATGGTGGTAGTACTGCTGCTGGTGCTGCTGGTGAGCTATGCGACAGACAGGCTCACGGAAAAGTTCGAAGTGCGTGCCGTGCGCGAGCGCCCTCTCGATCTCGACATGTGAATGCGGTGTGCCGTATTCAAATGGCGCGTGGGAGTATGGAGGGAGGAGAGCAAAAAACTAACCCCTCCCCCATGCTCCTCCTCCTCCTCCTCCTACACACACATAGCCAGCCACGTAAGATCGCAAACATTTCGAGCCACCGTGAGATAACGAGGAAATGCACATTTCACCCCTGTGGCACGCGTGCGATAGCGATAATACCGTGATCGATTGTTTCCGAGTACAATGGTGCTCGTGCACGTGTGAGAGTGTGTGGGAGGGGTGTGCTTTTTTTAATTTTGGCCATTTTCCGGGCCTCTTCCGTATCGGGTGATCTGCATGGAGTTCAGCAAACATTTTCTTTCATTAGCACGGGGGTTTCATCCAACGTTTAACGAGCGACCGGTTCGCGATCGCACCGATCTCTTGCCGCTTCACAAAAGTGGTGCCACATGTCGTAGGGAAATGAACGGAGAGAAAACACAATGCCAGAAGGAAGTGGCCAATGTACGGATCTGGTTCACGGAGCACGGGAAAGGCTGTAAGGAGGACCGAAACCAACGCCAAAACGTCAATAAAGATAAGATCGCAGTCGCTCGAGGGATGGAAAAATAAAATGGAAGCAAAAAAAAGTTCAACAACGCCCATCCACCGGCCATTGACGTGGACAGGAAGGATCATCCCTTCCCTCCCCGAGGGTGACCTGGTGGGTTTTTATGTCGGATTTCCGCGGTCATAAAGCCGGCCCGAGGCGTTCCGTTCTGACGAAATATGAGCGCGTGTAAAATTCGGTCGCCTCGCGGGTACTGCCTGGGCTGGCGAAAGCAGTAATTACTCTTCTTCGTGCCATAAACACGCTCCCGGGTGGTGTGACGTTTCGTGGGCTGGAGTGCATTCTTTTGGGGCCGATAAATTGAGTCTAGCAATTAATAAGATTTTACCGCACAATGGTGGGACTTTCTCCGGAAGGCCATTCTCCGGGGCTCGCCCTCGGTCTGCGAAAAGCGCCCTCCGTCTTAGCTCGGGGAGATAAAAAGTTAGTTCCGCGATCGAAAAAACAGGTTTTGTCGTTTTGTTTCGAAGCCCCTCTTCGCCGGTTTACCGAGGGAGGCCAGGAATATCAATGGTCATGGAGGGAAAGTAGAGCGACAGTGTCCGCCCGATGGTCACCCGTTTCGACGTTTGATTGCAACCGTTTGTTGGCCCATGTGTCGATTTGTATTCTTGGGCGGGAGCTTTGTTGTTTGGGCTACCGGGGCTACTCGTTTGGCTGGTTTGGTCCACCGAAGCTGGTTTGGGTTCGTCGAAAGTGCGATGCGCGCCAAAAAAAGGGAAAGTTTACTCGTTTTTCGCCAGCCTCCCAAGATGACGGGTCACTTCTCCGGGCAACATTGTTTCCCGGGTGTCATTCGATGGATGGGAGGAAATTTCACGCTAATTTTCCACCAGCCCAACTGCCCGAACCTTGCTCCGTGTGGTGTTGTTGTTCTCCGTGTTGATGACTCCACGCACCGTGTGCAGTATGACCCAGTTTTTCGCGTCTTTCTCTCGCTCTCGATCGTGCCTTCTCATCCACCTGCACCGTTTGCGGTGACTATGGCGGTTGAAGTGCCCTTGCGTTGCGGTTGATAGCGCCATTTTTGAAGTACCGTTGACCGATCGCAAGGTCAAGTCTGGGAGGGGAGGCTGCCCGTACGAGAAAGAGAGTGTGTCTTCACGCGCAAGATCAGCTGTGAGCAAACGAGGGCTCATGCGTGTACGCAAGAAGCCACGCCAAGGCGATCGAGCATACACGCATCTGGGCGTCGATCGATCGAAATCGAAATTCAACCACGTTGCCCGGCTTGGTAGATCAGGGGCTCACAAAACGAGGGGAAAAGCGAGCGAGGTTTCAAATTGAATACACATTCAAACAAGTTAATTGGCCGATCGATTAAAGGTACACGCGAGCGCACGAGGTGGCACACCGCGAATAATGATTTCATTATTCTCCACCGCTCGTGATCTTGAGGATCTCCGATCATGGATCTTGGCTGCGTGCCGACGTGGGAATGGGACGCGGTTCTGCTGCAATGGCACCAGGATTGGGGTGCAGAATCCGCCACCGAGCTCCAGAACGCAAGGTCACCAACGGCACGAAGTTTCCCTTTGTTCGGTGCGACTGCAACCACCCAAGACAACACCACCGACAACGCCACTAGCGGAACAAACAACGGCTGAGAAAATCCTTCACCTCCACAGCGACAACCACCCCGCGAACCACCAGTACAGTAGGGTGGTGCCAACCCACCCACGCCAACAACCCCGAGGGCAATTCCAAACCCCCGGCCGGAAGGGAGTGCTCACAAGGCGGTTCGTGGCACGGTGGCTGACTGACCCACGTCGCCTTCGGTCGCCACGGTGAATGGTCACCACGGGCGCCAATAATAAGCCCGCGGTCAGATTGTTATTACCCGAGTGCTTTTCCACCCTCGGTGGTGTGTATTTTTTTTTTGATTTTTTTTCTAGAGCACTCGGGCACTTAAATGCAATTGCTACGAACCATTTATGGTGGCGGCCCATCGCGGATTAGATGTTGCAAACGCATGGCGGCGTAGAGAGGTCGCAAAAAGCGCATTTTCCTGAGAAAAACCCACACACACACACACATACACACGCACGTACGTGCCCCAGACAGCGAGATGATGTTCTGAAGGTAAATGGCCGACAATTTTCCGTCGGCACGCGTTCGGCGCGAAAAGTGCACGCGGTAAATGCCGCCAATTTGGGCAGAAATGTTTGAGCCATCGTTGCAAAATGGCGCTTTCCGGAGATGGTGAGCGAAATCGAAGACCGCCCCCGATCGGACCCAAATGTTATTGCATAATTAGAAACTCCCCCGCTCAGGCGAGCTTGTAATTGATTTAGTGCGGCTCAGACACCTCGTGGAATTGATAATTTACGGCTCGTAAGAGAGCAAGGGTCGTAAGAAAATTTCTAAAATCAACCCCCAAAAATTCCGCACCGCTAGCTCGAGTAGGCCCCAAGCGTGGCCCACGCTCCGGTGGGGTTGGGTGGAAAATGAAACCATAATCCATTACCACGACGGCACCCTGGGAGGGAGACGAACAACAACAACAGCAAAAAGACACACACGCTCACGCGCGAGAATGCGTGCGATTGTGCGATTGGGCAACGGCGTGTGGTGTCTTTTTCCTCGCCATCTTAGACACATTGACAGCGAAGCCTTGATGCGCCTCACGGCCACCGATCGCCAGGCGGGTGATGATCTCGGTTTCGGGCTCGGGCGCAAAAATTTAACGTGTTGAAAACGAGCGTGACCAAATCACCCGGTCATGGTTGGACAGATTGGACGGGTCTCGTGTGAAGGCGACATCGCCACCGGACGGAACATAGCTGCGAAGTTTCCTTCACATTTTCCACAACCCTCTAGGGTGTTGCTAACGGGGCTACTCGGGGTTTCCTTCTCGTCTTGCCGTTCTAAACCGAACGGAACTGAGAACGAGCAGCTTGACCTAATTCGCGTGACTTCTGCTCGCCTCTCTGTACACCAGCAATGTGCATCGTTGGACTAGAAGGAACGATGGTGAGACCTGGACCGGGTCTTACCCACCAACCGAAGGATAGCGGAACCCAGCGAGACGCCCATCCGGCGAGTGATCCTTTGTTGCAGACTCGCAACGGCACCACGTCCGCCGCCGAACGCCATCGGAGGCTGATTCCCTACATGCAGTACTACGTAACGTCGACGGCCGCACCAGCGGGAACCGATAATGCGGACTATCAGCCGTCGTTCAACCAGCTCTATAATTATAGGCCGATCGTGAGTATTGCCTTATGTATGCAGATTGCTAGGATTAAGGCGCCATTACTTCATCATCTCGATCCCTGCCCGCGAATTCCGTCGTGGGCACGCGAATCGAGACCGGTGCCATTATTCGGGTAGAATGAATGCGGTGTAGGGCTTACGAGCTTTATGTAACGAGTGCTGGACCTTCGAGACAATGACACACAGTCACACAGATACACACACACAGTCGTATCGTGTCCAAGCATCGACAAAGCCTGCTGGCCAACATTTGAATGGACATTTCCGCGCCTTTTGCGCCACGCGCCCACAACGCCCGTATATGGCATTTGTGATCGATCTCGTTGCGATCGCGATATGCTTTCTGAGCCTAACGTGACTTTTCCACCCCTTTCCCATTTAGAACGTTCCCGTGAGGGAGCCCGTTGCTGACATTCGGCAGAATTATTACACACCCAAGCACAACAAACAACACGGACAGCAGCAGGCGTACCGGCAGCAAGAGGAACCGGTACCTTATGAGCTGCAACGACCGCATCATAAGCAGTACTACAGCACTCAACCGAAGCTGGTTGCCTCGACGGGGTTAAAATCGATCCCATCGGTTAGTCTCAGTCCTTTCACCTTCGAGTACAACCATCGGCATCAGCAGAGCCCTGTGAAGGTGGTGACTGTCGGTGGGTCGTCTTCATCCCATTCTGCGACGTCATACTCCGTATTGAATACTGCCTCCAGTGGTGATCATCACGGTGAACAGGGTGCTGGTGCTGATGTATACGAGCGGCCTAAGTATGCTGTTATTCCACGGGAACGCGATCAGTACGAGCAGGTTCCACAACGGTTCCCGGCTGTTCTGCCTCAGAAGCTGTATGGTATCGAGGTGCACATGAAGCATCAGTCAGAGGATGACACAGGACCTGAGCCACTTGCTGGGGGTAAATATTTCCTTCCAACTGTGGCCAGTGAAGTACCTCCATCGGCGCGAAAACCGGCACTTGTGAGTGTTCTCTTAAGCATCTGGTGAGTGTTCTCCTAAGATCGCGAGAAAAAACTGTTCCTTTCCATTCCAGTACCAAGCAGTTCCGGTGTACAAAAAGACGCGCATCAATCCGTTCTTGCCCTCGAACACTATTCCCGGTCCTTTCACGCCGATGACAGGCGCCAGCAGCAGTGGCAGTAGTAGCAGCAGTTCATCAGGAGGATCCAACACAGGCTCATTGAGCTCTTCTCACCAGCTCGATCTAGCTGGGCACAGCGAATCGGCAGGTGGAGCAGTTTCGTACATCAAGAGCACAGTAACAGAATCACCAGTGGCGGTATATTCGTCATACGACCACGGCAGTCCCGTCCAGGATATTCGCACCCATGGAGATGTGGCGTCAGCTCCATACCTGGTGTTGAAGACCGTGCCGAAGTTTTACTACGAAAAACCAAGGATCCCAGTAGTAACGCCGAGTCCGGCGCCCTACCAGGTGTTCTACAAGGAAAAACCTAGTGAAGGACGTAAGCACCACTCCAACCACAGCGGTGAGTACAAGATAACGCGCGTAGAGTTGTACCGATGTGTGATTAGCGCTTCTCTCCATAGCATATTCAAGACCGCGGATTCCCGGAGTGGTCCCGGTGAGGGTAATTGCCGTTGATCCCCACAACCAACCCAACGAAGGTCATCCAGAGCAATCGAATGCTCCCTACTATACAATGGGGCAACAGCTGTACAAGGTGCAGGAATCGGCAGCGCCTAGCAAGGGCCAGTCGTTACCGCCTCCTCGCCAGCATTTAACTGAAACTGTCCTGCCTCAGAAGACGGTGGTATCTGATGGACTTGGCAAGCTCCCGCCAGCGGCGGGTCAGTACTTCCTTGGGCAGAACTACAAGGTCTACAAGGTCCCGGTGAAGCCTCACGTAGTGGCTCCGGAGCCTTCATATCAGTACGCGCATCCCCAGATGGTCGCAACGATTTCTAGCACTACTCCTAGGCCGTTGGCCTTTTCGACAACTCCTGTCTCAACCGTCGGACCTCCTGTGCACGAATCACCCTCGTACCCGGTGTACCACCATCATCACTCTCATGCGAAACAGCCTCGACATAACCGAACGGAGTACGCCAACCGACAGCGGTTCTACCCGCAATCGATGCGCCATCCGAACCAACATAAACCACGGCCTATTCCGTTAGTTACGGTTGACGAGCGGGAACAGGACCTTCCATTGCCAGCGGGTACTGCTACCGGCTCTTTGTCAGACTTGCTGAAGAACTTGCAGGACAGCAACCTGCTGCCGAAAACGCTCACCCCAGACAACATCGACAACTCCATCCGGACGCTGGTGAAGATCCTGAACAACCTGAAAGCGAACGGTCAACATCATCCGGAAGTCGAGCGGCCTGAGATAAGCGAGGTCGATACGTACAGGCGAGTTAACTACACGACGGTAGAACCCGAGACGTATGTGGACGCAGACAAGTACGCTGCCGGACCGCCCATGCTGATCAACAAAGTGGTCTCGCCGGGACCGAACACCGGTAAACCGGGCATTGACTACCCAGCGTTAGCCGAGATCCCCGAGACGAGCTTCAAGTGTAAGGATCAACGGTACAAAGGCTTCTTTGGCGACCCGGAAACCAACTGCCAGGTGTGGCACTACTGCGATCTGAACGGCGGAAAAGCCTCGTTCCTGTGTCCGAATGGAACCATCTTCAGTCAGGTATGTAGGTCAACGCCATACGTCTCGAAGCACACTGACGAGATATGACCTTTTTCTGTCTTTTCTGGTGCCAAAGGTTGCCCTGACGTGCGATTGGTGGTTCAATGTGAAATGTTCGACGACGGCGCAACTGTACGTGTTGAACGAACGACTCTACAAGTACATTCTGCCCTTCACACCCAAGTTCCCGGAGGACTACAGTGGACCCCTAGTGGATAAGTATGTGGCACGAAGGTCATTTGGGAAAGGTAGTTCGGATTTAACCTTCTGTTTGTTGGCCGTTTCTCGGACAGATACTTAGCCCTCAAGTTCCAGGAGATGGAGGAGAAGATGAAACAACAGCGTGCCAAAGGAGCAAAGCAGGGTTCGATAGAGATCCCCAACGCAGTGCCGGAAAATGACGAAGTTAACGGCAATACGCTGGAGGACAATGACGAACGCTACAACCAGAATCAGCCTTACCCAGTCAAGTATGTCACCACGGAAGCCGCTGCTGAGAAAGTCCCGACAATGCCAGCCTTGTCCAAGACCGTCGTATCGATGCCGAAAGCACCATCACCGTCTGGCCAGATCACGCTGGAGGACATCGATGCGGATCTGCAACGGGGCAATCCCCGACTTACAGAATCCTCGAGCGCAAGCAGCACACTGGGTCCTTCGACTATGATGAGCATGTCGGCGGAACTCGCGGACGAGGAATCGCCCTCATCGCCCACAAGCTTTAGGACATCGTCCGTCCCCACGACAACCACGCTCATCATCGCAACCGAGGATCCTCCGATCGATCCGTTCCACGTGGAAGCGATGGACGAGCCGGAAGCGAGAGAAGAGGACGAATATGTGAATGTGGTGAATGCAAAACAGCCCACACACGCGCCTTTGATACTCCACCCAACGGGGGCGCCCATGTTGGGTAAGGTTCGACGAATTGAAGTTAAAAATGACGGCACAAGCGGCCATCTGATTAGAAACGCTAATTACAACCGGAGAAGGAAAAAATAAGAAGGAGAAGATAGCATGCGATGCGACTTGGAAGTAGATGTTGATTTATCATCAATACTCAAAGGAAACTCAATAAACTTTTGTACAATATATGTAGTAATGTAAAATAAATGGACCAACCTTGAAAAGAAGGCGTTGTTTGTTTCATTTTGCATTGACCTACTTCTACGAGGCGTTTATCATGCGTGCTATGTTCGTAAGAAGTCCTACATCGGGTCGATGTATTCTAGTGCGCTATCGGCGTACCACCAATACGCCTAATGGCATTCTGGCATTGGCATCATTTATCATTTTGTCGTGATAAATTAATGCCTTCGCAAATGAATCCAATGGCCTGCGGTATAAGGTAGTCGTTGGTCACGAACCGACCGGCGACCAATCCGAAGTGTAGTAACGCCACAGTTATCGATATCTCGAATCTCGCTACTGTCTTGTGATCCAACGCACGTTATTTACTGTGAGGTTTGGTTATTCGACGAGAAATGAAGGGAAATTTAGTCGCAAAGGCGAATAAAATAATCCTCAGCTGCAATCGATTACGCACGACATACAGCAACTGTTACGGAAATCATCGACTACGCCCATATTTTTTTTAATCGTAAAGAGAAGCATCAGAAACAGAAAGTCAACGCATCTGAATATGTTACATCCATCATAGATTTATTGAAAGATTTTTTCACCCAAAGTATAAGCTATGTACATGTTTACAGTTAACAAAATAAAGTAATAATTCCAACTCAAAGTTAAGATGCTTGACGATGTCCACGACGATAAAACATCCACACGATGTAAAATATTCAATATGGGTTTAGGTAAAGAACCAAACGTTCATTTGCACGACTAATCTACCAAGCTCAATCAAGCAGCAGGGCTCTAGATACAATTCAAATCTGAACTCGACGTTTCGGATGAATGGCAATCAGCGCGAGGAACGAGTAAGCCCTTACCAACCACATGTAATACCTGTATTAAGTTGTACGTGTTGAAAATTCCGTAAGAATTCCAGTTTACATGTCCGATTGTGGATTGGAAATCCGTTAATCCGAACGTGCCTGTGTTTGCAAATTTAAACAATGTTTTGAATACGTATCGCTGCATACCGGTATGTGGAGCAAAATCGAATTTTGGCGCGCCTAATCGAATGTTTGAACGATAGAAAAAATGGGTGTAGTAATCCTACCAAACAAATTGATTTTGTTCTGGCATCCTCTCACGGTTGGTATAAGAATGTTGAGAAATTGTTTTGGGATATAGTCTGACGATGGGTACTACTTTTTAGCCAAACTCAACTTCCAAAAATATACTAAACTAATGTATGCATTCTAGTTTTTGCATATCTACCAAAAGAAATTACATCTAACTCTCTAACGTAGGTTAAAGGAAGTTCATAATTGTTAAACACCGATGTATGAGGACGCTACAGAAGTTCGGGAGCATTGTGTTAACAAACGTTTGCATCGTCGTTGAAAAACGTTAGGATGCAGAGTTGTGGTCGGAACGTTAGAATTGGATCATCGTCGTCCTCCGACATTTCATCCTGGGCGTTTGATTTTACTGATAATGCCTTTTCTTTACTTTCAGGCTCTTCATCTGACTCGCTCATATAGTAAACAAGCGTCGAATTTGGATGTATTAGGCGATTAAAATTTTCGAATTTCTTACGCCGCGAAGGACACGTGACGGCATTCAGATCTAAGTCATTGCTATTGATGCAAATCTTAGCAGCATTCCTTGGAAGACTCTGATGAATTGATTTGGGACGATAAACGACGGTACCTTGTGTCTTGTAAGGAAGTCGCCCATTGATACTCAACTGATGCCGGTAGTCAGCTGGCATGGGATAGTTTCGATTATTGTAAGCTTTCTGAATCGATACATCTCTATCTTTTGCCACACAGCTATGATTGTTTAATGTAGATTTGTTGTTCATTGAATGAGTGCTTACTTGGTTTGCAGTAGGTTTACAAATATCCGTTAAAATAAGTTTTGCTAGATCTTTAGATAGCACACCATTTGTTTCATTGGAAGAAGATTTTAACGGTTGGTTCATTTTCGACTGGGTAGACTTTTCATTTAGCTTGTTCGGATTCAGCGTCTTGTTTTTAGCCAAAATTGTGTTTGATTTTGATGAGTTCGATTTGTTTTTCGTATATTGATCTCGTAGCGTTGCACACGAGTGATTCGATCTGTTGGCACAAGATGTAATTAAATTTATAATCGGAACATTGTCGTCATCACTGTCGGTGCTGGAGGATTCCGATGGTAATCTTTTTAGGGGTTTCTTCTTAGATGGTTTAAATCGTACCTGCTTGCATACCTTGGAATTATTATTCTTCTTTAGTTCAAAAATGTTTTTGCCGTGAGATTCGAAACCCACATCCTGTGCGCTTTCCTTTCGACTACTCTGGGGAGCATCTTTTGGCACTACGGTACTCTTCTTCATAGCACTGAGGAGTGGTTGCCCTAATTCTATATGCTTGAACTGCGTGAGGGGTTTTGGTAGCCCGAAACCGGGCATACTGTGGCTTAAAAAGTTTGAATCAAACATTAAATCAAAATCGGGTCGATGTTGCACCGCATTGTACGGGGTATGTGGCATACTGGGGATGAATGACGATATTGTTCGCTTTTCCACTTGACGTACGATAATCTTCCTATCAGCTTTTTCGGCAAATTCGTAGTTTGTGGTATTTGCTGTTGAAATTTGCTTACGCCAATCATCGTTCAGTAAGGATATGTTCGTCTTACAAGTCACATTCATTTGTGAATTATCGGTCATTTCAGTAAAATGTGTTTCTCTTTCTTGGGAAAGTGTCTTACCCTCCCCAAGTTGGCAGTTATCAAACCATTGCATGACGGCCTCAACGTTTACGGTAAAATCGGTGGTAAAAACCTTTTCCATACCGTTTTCTTTCCATCGAGAAATACGTTTCTTTTTCGCTTCGGCCAATTCTTCACGAACATCATCGTAATCTGTCGATGAGTCACTAGAGCTGCATTCGTCTACTTCTATTACGTTATTCTCTGGTTCCTCCTCGGAACTTTCTTCCTCGTCGCGTTTTTTTCCTACGTACCTTTCTATTGCTTCATCTATGTCAAGCTCTTCATCATTACCATCAACTTTACTGTATTTCTGAAAACGATGGAAAACAAATGCACGTTATTCTGTTGATTGTTCTGTAATGTAAAGCAAACCAATGTTCGTTATAGAATTTACACACATCTATTAAGTTTTTCCAAACTACATAGCGATTCGCCAGTTTTTGATCATTAGGAAGGACCTCTGAAATCCTGCAAGAGAATAATGTAAGCCAATAAAATATACAACAATGTATCGTTAAATAAAATGTTGTAGCATACACTGGGCGTTTCGATTTCGCTTTTGGTGAAACGCATTCCAAACTTGAGTCGGTGGAATTCATTGTGATATAAGGACAAACACGATAAACAAACAAACAACTATGGCTTCGAATTGAATTGCACGGGACACTTGTTTGATGAAAAATCTCATCTATATATTCAAACAACAACCGCCTTTATTTGAAACTGTCAAGCGGTTTTACATTTTGCCACTAGAGGTCGCTACGGCTCATATAAGCTGCGCATAACGCTTAGCTTCGTACGAAAGATCGCGTATGGACTTTTGTCATCCATAAAAACTGTAAATTAATACTGTGCAGCGATGATCCCTGTGTTGAAATTGCGTCGCTCGACCAGCACAAGAGTAAGCTCCTGAATTTGCGATGGACCTTGTTTTATTGTCAGGTTTCTCGCACCCACGTACCAAATAGCATCTTGCTACGATGGAGCGCCATCGCTACCGAGAATATTACGTAAATTAATCTTAGAAGCCATCGAAATCGTGAGGTTTTTGAGACCCCAATCGGTGATGAAATACCAGGCAATCATGCAGCTAGGAGGATCCATGCGTTCGGTGACGATGAGGCTGTCCTGCTCTCACGTCGATCATCTAGTTATCCTGCTTCGACCGACTAGATCATGCTGGCAATGGGGAAGAGTGAAAGCACTAGTGCAACCGCTTTACCAGCAAAGACAGCCTCTTATATGATGCGACCCTAATACAAATCTCAACAATCTTTTATTTCGGAAGCAAATCTAAAACATTCTTTTCATATCGAAACCGTAACCACCAGTCACCAGGACAAATGGATCATATAAATATGTTACGAGTTTAGCCGAGCTATGGTCATTTTGAGCTGCGAGACTCATCAACATGTTGTATATTGTAATATGGTCGAGTGAACATGTGCTCGAGCAAACACGTGGATCAAAGAAATTAAATTGTGCTTTATGATTTATCGAGATGCGTGCACGTCGAGTCCGTCGCCAGCTATGTCAATAGTAAGTGAAATGGAAAAACAAACATTAATTCAAAATTTCATATCGTCGCCATTTGATCAATAATTTATGGAGTTGGCAATAGGATAAACGATTTTTGAGACCTTCCTTAATTGCATATGAATAGAATGGCAGTACAATATTCATAATGAATACATTGTGCTTTTCTAAGCATTTTTTTCTTTTTCTGATCGTATACCTGGTAAAATCGTTTCTAGTTTCCAACCTGCTAACGATTATTACGATATTCATTACGATTAAAAAGATGTAAACGTACGATTTATACAAAAGGACTAGAATAATTGAGTCTATAGCTATTTTCAAAAATATCAGTCTTTATTAATCTCAATAAAATAATTTGCCTGTTCGAGTATAAATCTACAACTTTTACAATAACAGTCTAGGTAATATACAAACACGGATCCTTTCAGCTGCGTGAATTATTCGTAGGAAATGGGTCTTGTAATGAAACATTTATTGATTACTCAGTTTGTTTAACGATCACATTTAGCCGCACGAACAGGACCCATCCCGGAAGTATCGCTAGTTGATAAATCGATGGTCAGTCGGCGGTCAGTGTTGTAGCTGGAAATGGGAACCTTGGCGGAAAAGTTCGGAGAGTACAATATCGAAGGCTTTAGTTGTACTGTACTTCATTGTGCACGGCGATGAATATCCTCGCTAATAGCCAATGGCGACCAATGGATGGCAAAATGGATGCCTCCACACTCCCCCGAACAGTCTGAGGGGTACATTAATTGCCTTCGGTTGCATCCTTGCGCTTCGTGTGTCCGGCGTCTCTAATGATGTTTCGTCACGACATTCGATCATCAGCCTTCCGGCAAACTGGCCATCGTATGTCCGTTTCATCTTTTCGAACCTGCTCCGTAGTAGACCCGTTGGAAACCTGCCGTGAAGCTACAAGCGAGTTTTCTTTTTTCATATCTTTTCTCTATTTTTCTCTTCTACTACTCTTATGATCGTTTTAGTTGTTCTGTTTTGCATCATAAACCGCACAACGCGTTGTTTAAGCATAAAATATTAATTTAGCTGCAAATGGAATTTACCGGCCGCCGGATGCCTCGTAAAATTCGACACATACTATTGGGTGAGTTTTACTTCACAAATGAAGCGCAATAGAAAGACTTCGATTTGGGATAATGTCGTATTTGGCATTCGACATTTCTAATGTTTCAGACAAATTGAATTCCTTACACAACATTGAGGGTGTTGATAAATGCCTACGAATGATTAAACAGCGGAAAATTACAAACGACACAACGAATTTTACTGACCAGCTTCTACTACTCATGGTGATGAGGACGAAATTTTGCAAGCGGGTTTAACGTTCCACAGCTACGGTTTCGATTTAGGTTAAATTCAATCAAAATAAGCGTTTCAGCTGTTTGCTCTCTCGAGCTTGACGAGAGGAGGGGACTCATCATCTTTGTTCCGCGGAAAACTTCAAAACGCCCAGCAATTAGGCGCTTGCCGGAACTAGTAAACAAATTCAACGAAATATTCAGATCACCAGAGTACGCCGTTTGATTCGCATCCTGTCGCCATTTCCCCGGGCCAGTTCCCGGTACCAAGGTAAGGAAGGCGGCAGCAGAACGGAGGTGAATGAGAGTAATTAAAAGTTCACCACCTTAAGGAAGGAAGAAAAGCTTTTCCCTACCCTTCGCGATGCCGATCCTATAAAGCACTCATAATAATGGCGTAGCCGGAGAGCAATTACGCCACGAAGGCGGTGTTGTCCCATTTGCTGCCTTCAATTCATGGCGAAGCTCGTGTCAAGGAAGCCATCAACGAAGTGCTGGCGTGGCAGATTTCTCCTGACATTGTCACCGGCGGAACGATCGCCAACAACGCCATCAGCGTCATCGTCACCAACGCCGAAAGCCTCTAGCCGGTCGACCGACGGGAACATCCTGCCTGCGGAATACGGAGAAGCAATAACAGTCCATTGGTGAACTAATTTAGTGATTATGCAAATGAATACCTCTCCGAGCCCGGTCGGTGCCTGTGTGTCGTCGAGTTTCTTGCCCTTTCGTCGTGGGCGCCACAAGCTGATGTCTTCGGGCCAGCGACAGTTTGGCCTGGCGCTAGTGTCGAGGCTAATTGAAGAATAATAGATAGTTTCAATATCCGATCTGAGGAAGCACGCGCCACGGAAGGCTTGGGCAAACACTGTGGCGTCATTTATCACCAGAGAACCATTCCAGAAGGAAGGAAGGAGGGCCCGTGACCGTCCGGAGATCCGGTGGCATGCCCTGCTGCAAATGCGACCACTGCTGGCTGCCCAAATAGGGGTTCTCCATTCGAACGCTGAATGTTCTTCTACAGCACGGAGTTCTGATAAGGGTTTCGCAAGTTCTTCCACTTTACCTTCTCCGTTTCGATTCCGGTACCGATTTTCTACATTCCTCCAAGTAAAAGATCCGGCATTAGAGCCACAAGCGGAAGACAGAAGTTGCGGATGTAAGAAAAGAAATACAGAACAACGGCAGCTCATTTTCTTTTTTCATTTTGTAATTTCACGAGTTTTTATGAAAGGAAAAGTTTATTCTTATCAAATTTCAAAGTAAACAAATAATAGAACCATACAGAAGCAGTTGAAGAAGAAGGAGCAAAGAATCAGCTGATGGAAAAAGTAGGCGGTACGATTTTCCCTTTCCTGGCCGTTGCGCTAAGATAAAAAGGGGCGCTGATTGCGGGAAACTGGCGGATCAACTTTGAAAAGGCTCCGAAAATGAGCATGGACATAGAAACGCTACATTCAAACAAAAGCGAGGCAAATAAGGAAAAGAAACACATTTGCAGATGCGTTCGTCTATTGTGAATTAGTTTATGTCCGGTTGAATTTTTGTTTTGGCTAGCTGTGGTGGTTTGAGAATTTGGCTCAGTTGTTGTACAAAAAAGGCACAGACTATTGAACTCTTTTATCAAACAAAACGACACGAAGGGAGCTTGTGCGATAAATAAGAAGGAAAGTGATTTTGTCTGCCATAGGCGAAGCTATAAAAAGTGATCCGCGATACAAAAAAACATAATTTCAGGCGCTAGAGAAAAGCTCTTCTCTCGGTTCCCTTGTTTCTAAGGCGGCTTCTTTGGGGAAAAAATTTACTCATCGCCTAAAAACGCGGGAATTGCACGCAGAAAACGTCGTACTTACAAAAAGAAACGATAGCTACGACACTTTACTCCTCTTTCCTCTCGTGTACATTTTCTTCCTCTCATCTTCTTCTGTTGTATATAATATATATTCATATATAAGTACCTAGTGTATATAATATATAGTTAAGTTTTTCTTCTTTTCTCTTTTTCGTTTCTTTTAAATCGAATTTTGCTTCTGTTTTTGCTAATAGACTTTTTCACATCTTTTTATACGCCTCCCTCAGGTGCGCACTTTTTCTCAACTCTGATTTACACTCTGCTCACCTTATTTAATTTTCATTTGCAGTTGCTTCTTTGCTTTGTGGTGAATGCATCTTTTTATACTTTTTTCTTTTCATTTTACATTTTCCTATAAACTGGCACATTTAGTATTTCTTGTGTCGCTTTGTATGCGTGAATGTGTGTGTGTGTGTGTGATTCCTACAGCAAACATATTTCATCCTTTTTGAAATACATGACGCGGAAAGTTTCTCTACTTTCCATTTTTGATCCTTTTACACACTCTATACATGATCATGATCAACTAATAAACTTGCGTCCATTTTTCACTGCAATACTTCTATGCATTGACAATCACACGGGAAAAAAGCGACACCATTAAATCAAAGGACCAAATATACATATAATCACGTGCATCCTTGAATATATAGCTCAACATTTTGTTCACATCTCTACATCATTTACAGAAGTCTCACGATTACCAATGTGCTTCGTTTCGAGCTGTCGTTTTTTGTTTGCTTATGTTCCACGTTATTGTTAGATTCCTTTTCCCGTTAGAGTCCTCTGATCGTTTGCGGACCTAGCACGGTATACAGCACCTCGCACTTTTCCCTCGACACACTAAACAATAATCCGCGGAAACATTACAAAGCACCGAATATCGGGAATGACACGCGAGAGTGGATTTCTGCATTATTGGCTGAACACTACGAACTACCTAGCTAACAATTACAAGCAGATTACAGGAGAATCGGAAAGCATGCAAATAAAACTGGTGACGATGAAAATTTGCAGGCTACGAAAAACTTAACAAAGTAAAGAAAATGGTTACAAAATGGTGACGGATAAAATTATTACTAGTGTTGTTTGGCTACCGAATTCGTGCTCTTCCACATACCTACCCTGAAATTAGTGGTATTCGAAAACACTACTGCTGCTTTGAATGTCCTTACTCACGAGTTTAATAATAATACAAAAGATTTGGTTTCTGCCGTTTTCTTGCCGTGCTGCCTATGATTCACATACGGTTACGTTTTGCACGAGACTGCAAATATACACTGTACATTAAGATAATGAACGAGATGACCTATGATGATGAATTTCATGTATGCTCTACGCAACTTCGAAACTCGGTCTGCCGTAGTGCATCGCTCATTGCGTTCAATTGGTTTATCCTACATATAACATGTACATTGTTTCCTCGTCAGCCATACAACCGATACAGCTCTGTTAACAATTTATTGAAAAATTGATTTCATGGTTACACGCGTTCTTTGTTGTATTTTTTCCCTTTTTAATATTATTCAGTCATTAGTTTGGGCTGGTTTTGCAGTACACTGCGGACACACGCTTTAGCTTTCGGACTGTGACGGGTATTGAGTCTTTTACTGCAATTACTAATCGTTGTTCCAATTTCCGGACACAAAATAGGGAACGAAAAAAGAGTAATTTGATAACTTTCGCCTAGTAGCGGACGGGATTTTGGATTTTGATCTCGACTGTAATGATGGAGCACAATTAAAGTCCTTCCCATTCCAGGTAAATCGAAACAATCAAACTAGTTTACGTAGCTGGTAACGTTGGGTATGTATTGCACCAACTTTCATCTAAACAAAGAACTTTGAGGCTGCTGTAGTTCAAAGGTGTGCGGCACAAACAATCAGTCTCGCCTTGAAGTATGGAGCCTTTAATTCAAATGTATCAAATTTCTATCGCAGCATTCCACCACCTATGGGGCTAATTGAAAGTGATGCCAAAACTTAACACCTAATGAACCGCTTCGATGGTTTGGGGCGAACATAAGGATTCGGGAGAGGAATGATGAAAGACTCCCAGTGTACTGTCATCATTTTCATGCTCCGAGGAGCGAATAGCAATGTTCGCGCGCGTGCGTGGCTTATTGGATTTACATAATTAAATAATTAATCATAATCAATGGGTTTAAATTAGAGGTAACTATCGTCGCCTACTGTTCCCATTTGCACCTCGCCCACGCACCACAACTTTGATGCAGTACACAACATGCGTTCACAGGCGCTCCAAGCTACATACATATGACCCTCTCTGCAGCCTTTACGTGCTTTTCCTAGCTGCAGCACAATCCCACACATCGCCACGTCTTTGTTTATCTTCTTAGACACACCTATTTGGTATCAATTTCCTTCGCCTGTTGGATCATTGTTTTCGCTGTGC
Source organism: Anopheles nili (assembly GCF_943737925.1). Classification (NCBI taxonomy): domain Eukaryota; kingdom Metazoa; phylum Arthropoda; class Insecta; order Diptera; family Culicidae; genus Anopheles; species Anopheles nili. The sequence goes on from NC_071292.1 coordinate 1,954,687, forward strand.
CTTCGTTTTCACGAGTAAACGCAGCACTGAAAAGCCATGATTTCAGCTTTCACGGATAGTGGTCATTTTGGGTCCAAAGATTAAACGAAGAACAGTGCGCTCGAAGTGAGATAAACACTATTGATGCTTTCAAAATCGACGAAGCTCCTCCAGCGGACCATACCACATCGAGATATTTCATTACTCACATAGCGCTAATTCCGCGCTAATGAAAATTGATATTGACCGGATATGTGTGAACTTGCTCTTCTCCCAACACCCAACGGCACCGTAGCCGATGAATGGTAGTAGCTTCACTCTTGCTAATTATAGTGAGAATTCATGCTGTACGTGGATAGTGTCGGATTTATGATTCCCTATCCTCAAACACCTCGCGCTTGTTGGTTTGGATGAATATGTATATCCTTTTGCAAAGGTAGTAGATCAGGGATCAAATGACATGCCGCCATAAACAATCACGGCTTGAAAGCCATACAAATTCGTCACATGCACCATCTGGTCGAAACTCGCTCGGCCGTTACACATTCCATTGTCTACATTCCAGTGGATTGATTCAATGGGGTTTGAAACATGAGTTGGGCTCATAATACAGCGATTCAAGCAGTTGGATCGATGCCTAATTGGCATATAACGGGTATTTTACTTTTCCTTAGCAAACACAAAGGAACTACCAAGCACCTTTATCAATTTAATTAGTTTGCAAATTCACATTATAACAATTACTAAGCATGGCGCAATGAAATATGAAATTTGTCTTTTTTTTTTGTGTGCAGATAGGTGAAATCGATTGACAGGTGGTTAGGATATCATAAGCGAACGAGCACGAGATAGTTGAGGCGTGGGAGGGCCATTGATGGATGGTAATAGAAGCAAATGTTTGCACCGATGCTTGCAATGGAAAACCAATATAACGGAACTGTTCCCGTATGCTACCATGATGTGGATACGACGAAACGAACTAGTGGATGAAAAAATGACATATAATTCGATTATACATAAATAGTTACACATGTAATACGCAGCATAACATAGTGATTCATCTTCTTACATATAAAACGCTCTGATTTTTTAGTACTTTCCCAAACAAATGTCGATCGTTTACCAAGCGAACCTCCCTGTACTCTGAGGGGGCAGCTTGATCCATGCCTGTCTGATTCCTCCGCATTATCCTGATACAATGGTTACAGTTACTTCGTATATCAATCAAACCACTGACGTTTACAGATACGAAAACGGTAAGTACGGAAAAAACATCGAACAAACGTTGATCTTTCGATACATTAACACAGCTATAGAGAATCGTATGCCTCTACTGTCTCGTTCAAATTCAATTTCCGCATCTAATTATGATCCACTATTCAAAGGATTGACAATAGGAACATATATTAAGGTAAGAAAATATTGACAAGAGGATCCTGCTCTGCTAAAGCTCGCTAGCTCCTGTCTGGCTGAACTCATTTTTATTCTCACGTTGTTTTATAATCAAAAAGGTTCTATTTTTGCAAGTGTTGAACTACTTTTCATTTTAGTGCGCATTTGTGATTCAAAAAAAATTGTGCAACGTATAACATGGTTTTAGTTAAGATATTGTTAAAGAATATGAAATAAAGAAATCCCAACGCTGTCAGAAACTCCAATATACTTAAGTTTGTTAAACAATAACGTGTTTCAACTTCTAGAATAATGTTCATGGCTAAAATGTAGATGAACTGATAAGATCAATCGACAAAAGAATCAAGAAATTAAATCACATAAAATATAGTGTTTCTGTTATTGTATAAAGTGGATGTATATAAACGTATGATGCCACTTCGTTAGGAAGTGGATACGAATAGTCTCAGAAACAAGAACAATACGTTATGTATTTCGTCAGAAGAAACGATGTATTTTGTTCTGTGACTAAATATACCTCCTTTTTACTATAGGTATAGTTTGGATGTTTCAAATGAAAATTTTCGTGAGCTATAACTTGATGAATGCAAGTTGTTTAGTTTATGAAATCTCTAAATCATTCAAAGAAAAACAAAAAAAAATCAAACAACAAAGAAAGTAAACATCAAATTCAAAAGCAATAATTTCAAAACTTAACTATATATGATGAAGGCAAAAACGTAAATGAAAACATGTAAAGTTATAAAATATAGCAGTTCGAATAATGCAACATAAAAAAGTAAACAAAAAATGGCCAAATTTCAAGAAAATTAGTTGAATCTTTTACGCCACCCAAAATCACAAGCATGCTCCAGGCATTAAACATACGTTTGTTTTTAAGCGAAAAGTTGATTGCATAATTTGCACAAAATCTTCTGCTTTTTTGCGTTTGGAAACTCTCGTATATCTTTTACCACATTTACGTACGATATAAATTAATACAGCACTGTCAATTCACGGTATTTTAGCTGTTTCGGAATAATCGAACAATTACTTCGATCGAATATGGCTGATACCGACCCACAAACTTATAAACCAACCGAATCAAATACAAACATGAGAAATAACTCTAACAGCTCAATCTGGGAAACACACTTTTCTCTTAATCGTAGCATCTGTGCGATTAGGTACAATAGAGACTTCTATCCACGATATTTACTGCGGTGTTGTTCAAGGTGCTTGGGTATATGCAGTATGGATTTGTCAAGGATCTATTCCAATGCTGGCCATGTCGAAGAATACAGCCTAGTCCGTTAGTAACCCATTTGTTTGCTGCTGAATCGTTTCGTAATCGTATATTCTCACGATTTACTTACGACTCCTAATGGTCTCCCGTTAGGTTTGGTGGTAAGTTTGAGGTTCTTTGTGGTGACAAAGCTGATGCTACTGCTGGTACTGCCGTGGTTTCCGCTGGAGACATTGGTTCGATGGTTGATTGTTGCACTTGCGATGATGGTGGCGGCGGCAACGGCAGCTGCGCAGCACTTCAACAGTTGCGCATTCGCTGTCGCCGCCAACTGCCCCAAATCCTAGTAAGGTTTAGAGGCATCTTTCGAGCGTTTAAGCTGAACCTTCAGCCGCTTGGTGCCGATCTGGAACCCATGCATCGCCTGAATGGCAGCCTGGGCCGCCGAAACGTTGTCGAACGACACAAACCCGAAACACTTCGATAGATTTGTTTGCTTATCGATGAAAACCTTCGCCGAGACGACGTTGCCGAATGGAAAGAATGTGGAGGCCAAATCGGTATCGGTGAATTCCTGCGGTAGATGGTAAATGAACAGATTGCAACCTTCTGGACCTGGATTGCGGTGGTGATGAAGTCCATATGGCATAGCGTGGAAGAAAGAGAAATAGCAAAAATACCACATGAACAGAGTATTCCGGTAATCTTAGCTGTCGCAAAAAAGCATATAAAATGCGATGTTTTTTCACGAAAACAAATAATTATTATCTATTTGCTAATTTTGAGGATCATTTCGAATCGTTCAAGCAGGGCATCAATGAAAGCTAAGGAGCAGTGTGCAAAGCTAGCATGCGTACCTTCAATCTGCTTCCCTGCGGCGGCAGCCACCGCTTGTGCTAGCGTCGGTGTGGTTAAAGGCGTCGGGGTGAATGCTGCTGCAGTGGCTGCTGCTGCGCCAAACTGCGGTAAGGCGGCGTACGAAGTCAGGTTGTTGGCTGTGTCTGCTCCGGTAGTCCCTATTCCGGCCAGAGTGAAGAAATAACGTCAAACACAAAAGAAAAATAAACGCAACTCTAATTAGTAAACCAAACCCTTTGATTTTTGCAGCCGTTAAAGTGGATCTTTTTATTTATATTTGCGGGAATAAGCCATAACCGAACAATACCAAATATCTGTAGTAAAAATAACAACCCAGTAACAAAAAAACTTTATTAGAGAAAATGCAGCATCAATACGAAATGTTAGCAAACTAGTAAAAGAAAAAGCTTTATCAAAAATGATTTAGAAAATCCAAGCGTAAATATCACCATGCAAAGAAAATTGAGACATGCCGAAGTAGATGATCTCGATTCCGATGATGATAAAGTTTAGGATATTTTGTTGGATTGTGCACACATGAAATTTAAAAAACATACACTCGTTTGATGTCATGTGTAGTTTTCCTTGGATAAAGCGGTAAATCTTATACAGTATGGTTGCAGATACGTCCAGATCGAAAACATATGAGCCATGTGCATCTTGAAAATATTAATTTATTATGGACGTACAAGTAAAATGCGTTGTATTTACGAAATAAACATAGAAAAATGATTATAACAAGACAGCTATAACTAAACGACACTAGAACACAGTGCTAAATTCTGAAAGAATGGATATGAAAGGGAATAATTGCGAATGATGATTAGTTCAAATGCCAATCTGAACAGGGTAGATAGTATAGGTGAACGATGTTATAAAAGTAAATCACACAAAAAACATGCACTTTCAAAACTCAAGCACATTGCACGATCGAATGAACAAGGATTAAATTTAATAAATCAATGTATATTTGTAGTAATATTAGAGACACTTTTGAAAGCTATACAATTCAATCAAAAACTACAACATATGGTCGACCAACACAAAATTATGGGAACGAATCAAATCGCTTTGAGCAAACTGAGAGAAGGAGAGGGGAGCTGTAAATAGGTTTGAGCAAACGATAGACAAATTCAAGATCCATTCCAACCAAACTAGCATTCCGGAAGAGATACTGGTGGGTATAAGCATAGACAATTCGGGGCTCACCTGACGTTGCTGTTTTCCCTAACAGACCGGCTGTACCGTCAAGGAATATTTAATTATTCAATACAAGGACACCAAGAAAGTTGCAATATTTGTTTCCAGAAGCCGGTGATGGATACATTAATGACCATTCGAGCGATTTGTTTTCGATTTTTGCATTTCAGTCAGGGGGCGTGCCGATGCCATCCCATTTGAGAATACGAGTTGGTGGTGGCGCCAGTCGATTACATGGGCACAAAGATACACAGAAAAAGAGACAGAGACACAGAGCGTTGATGAAAAATCGAAGAAAAATGCTAACATGGAGTGGTAAAAATTATAAAATAATTTGCAGATATGTAAGCCTTGTCTTTCTAGAAATTGTGCACCACATTACGTTCGTGATACTACCTAACATGACCGTGGGCCTGCACGATGGTTCGCGATATCTCGATCGTTCATCAGAAATTTGGAATCGCCACTAATTTAATTTAATATAAACACATTCTTCCTCCGCAACGATCCATGGGATTGGTTTCAAAGGCACCGGAAGACGAGGGTGTCAATTTGTGGGGCGAGAGAAAGAGAGAATAAATGGGACGCCCCTATAAACCCCGACTGGCCATTGAAGGTGGTGGTCCACAGTTGGCGAATCCATTCCGGTGTGATCATAAAATCGTTTATTGCTTCGACAAGGAGCACACTTTTATGGAACGAAGGATGATTGCTATCCTCCATTACGGCAAACAAGCAACAAGCTACTGGCCGCATCAAAGCAGGGGATTGTGGGAGGAGCTCGCGCAAGGTCCTTTTCATAGGCGCACCCTGCGATACGGTCTCCGGGTATGCCCGAATCGCGAGGAATCTATGTGCACACAGGTGAAGAAGCCATAAAACAGATAAAAGTAAAATCGTTCATCTTTATAACTTTTACGACTGTTTTAATGGGACATTGTTGTTGCTGTTATGATTTCGTTCGACCGTCCGTTCGTTTCGTGCGTAGGGCGACTGCGCTCAGGTAGCGACCCACTCTCAGCTTAGCCAACGCCGTCTGGCTGGCGTTCGATATTAATTTTACTTTTTTACGTGTTTCCGCGGGGGCCCTCCTCTCAAATGCGCACCTAGAGCTGTGCGATCAATGAGTAATGTAATGGGAGAAAGAGACAGCCCTTGTGACGGAGCGCGGACGCCATTGCCACACAAAAAAAAATAATAAGGAGAAAATCAAGATCGTCGAGGAGCAAGCGAAAATGATCCAAAAGTATCGCTCTTGAGAAGCGTACATTTTTCCCATTAGGTAATGTAGATTTTCACAAAGGTTGCATTTTTCATGCTGCAATTCGCGGGCACAGTGGCTCTTTCAACAAGAGAAAATTTTATGAAGGATTTTTCCCTTTAAAATGTAACATATGCTTCTTTATTCTGAAAAATAAAAACAACAACTAAAATCAAAGATATGAAATACTTACACAAAGATGTCGCTGCATTGCTGATGGCCGTCGCTGGTGTCTGAGCGGCAGCTGCGGCGGCAGTTTGCAGCGAGGGTTGCGTGATTCCTGCTAGTGTCACCAAATTCTGCAGGGAGATGGGTGCGAGAAGGCTTGCGGCGGCGGCGGAGGTCGTATCAGTCTGAGCGCTTAGTCCTGCGGCGGGGTTGTCCATCACACACGCACACACATAGGAATAAGGACGTCATCGGTCGATGAGGAATTTCGAGAATGAGAACGAAAAAATACCATCAAAAGCTAATCCCTCTCCAAAACTCACAAAACGCTGGTTAAATCCCGTAAAACCCATTCATCTTCGTCACGAGCCGTTAGCTAGTCAAAGAATAAGAGCCGATTTTCCTTCAGCTTAGAAGCCTACCCTGTGACGCATGGCGACACCGAGCGACGAGTATTGCTGTAAGGTCTTTCGAGCACGGCAACGGCGACATTGTTTCATACTCTTCCTTGAATCTGCGCGGCTGAAGTCAGCTGGCAAGGATTTCACGTCCGAAAGGGACGAGGGTCAACTCCAGACGGGTCGTGCGTGACGTGCGTTAAATTCGTTTATTTATGATCCATTGAACAACGCTACAACAGCCACCCTTTCGAGGGGCCATGGCGCAATCGAGTCCCGGAAACCGCAGAAGCGACTTGAACAAAAACCAAAAGAGCCACACCAACCAGCTAGAAAATCGAACGGACGCGACGTAGCGGTAGCCGCTGGTCAACGTTTTGTCACGATTTTTCATTAAAACAGCACCTTCCCATTTTCGACCCATCGTAGGGGGACTAACGCAGGTGTCGGAAAAAAGGCTCGCAGAACGGGTGACCCTCGCACCGTTCGCTTTTTAGGGCATGGCTTCGAGGGGTTGCAGCACGTGGATATTAAATCATTTCTAATTCCCATTTAGAGTCAACGGTTTTGATGACCACGTTCGCTGCGCACCGCCTGTAGTCGGCACTGCCTTCAACGATGGCCGGTCGGGCGATCCCATAAAGGGGTGCCTCTGCTGTGTCGTTCATCGCGAAGCAAACGCTGCAGCGATCCTTTCAGCAATTGCCACGTTTTAATGAAGGTGACCAGAGCGTCGTAGCGGTACCGGGAAACCTCAGTTCGTCCGGTGTCGCTGGACATCGAACGGAACCATAGCCGTTTGCGCCTTTTTGACACCATCGCTCCCAACTTTCAACTCCCACTTGCCTTCTTCGTCGAGCAGTGTGAAAAGTTATTGGATGGTCACACACATTACGCGACCGCCGGACTACGAGTGGGAACGCCTGCGTGGGAGGTAATTTCTGAGGAGGTAACATCGCAACCGAGAGAGCGGAGTATATCAGCACGATGCTTACATCCTGATACAGGGTGGTTGACTTTAGCTGCCCAGTGGCTTGCCGATGAAAAGCGATAAAAATTTTCCCCTAATGTGCGAAGGACGGTCGGCTACTTTAACCACGATAAATTGCCATACCGAGGAGGATAAAAAGAGTTTTGCTAAAGGGTAATTTTGTAATTGAGAGTCCGGTGCTCTGTAGAGGCACTGTTCGAGGTTCAAATCGATTTGGTGAGCGGGCTTGTTAATCCGACTTCCGAAATGACTTCACGGAGGCATCGCAGATGAGTTTTACTACATTTTCTGTTAAGTTGTTAAAAAGATAATGCAGGCTTTACAGCCCAAAAGTACTCGTTTGAAATTGAATAGCTACCAGAAAAACGTACCTTGCAGGAGATGCTGTTGTTGCGCTACGGCTTGCAGCTGCTGCAACAACGTCAGCGGTGGGGAGATGGCATCGGCCGCCAGAAACGGTGTCTGCTGCTGCGGTGGGTTCGGATGGGCGGATGCGGTCAGGGGCGTTACCGACTGCGTGATCGGTTGATTGATGCCCGTCATACTCCACAGATTCGTCTGCATCTGTTGCATTCGTTTGGCATCCTTTTCCTTCTGCGTATCGGCGAATTTTACCACTAGAGGCGCCGAGCAGCCTTCCATCGTTTTGCTCTGGTGTAGATTCTGAAACGTAAATAAAAAAACAGAAACATGTAATACATTCCCAGAGCGAAATAGATAAGCGATCATGATAAAATGAATGAAGCGATGAATCAGCAAAATACACAATGCGACCTCTACCGTGGAAGAAAATGTGCAAACCTATCTGATAGTTAGATAAAATGGGAGCAACCTAACATACAAAATCAATCAGCTGTTTATTGTAACAGCTGTTCAACTTATTGCAACAGGTAACATTCGCCAAACTAGAGTAAAGCCAATCAATATGTTATCCTTGCATAGCCCGCGATATTTATTCGTCTGAGAAACTTATATGAAACACTTAGAATGTATTCTTGGTTCCTACAATTCAAAACTATTCGAAAGATGACAATGTTCTGGTCCTGGAAGGCAGACAGCGATACAAAACGTTGCTAGAAGTCGTTTACTAAATGCGAGTGTTAATTTCTAGCCGAATTATTCTTAATAGTCGTGTCTCATTTACGACAACGTGCGGTAAGGTGCCCCCAAGCGACACATTTAGGCAATTGCTTCCCTCTATATCCATGAGCCCATTCCCTGTTTTGTTAATGTGTCGTTGTATGTTTTGTTGTGCTATGTCGATGTCAAAGGCAGTCAAAGGCGAACGTAGAGGTATACTTTCATTTCAGATCCATACACACATCATGCTTTCATTTGCACCGCGATAACGTTGGCAACAGGAGGCTTTTCTTTGTAAGAGTCTGCTTCATCACTTAATTCAAAGAAGCGTCAAGGAATGGTGAGAAAACACGCAATTCTCTGTTAAAATGAGGAACATCATCGTCAGAGTAAAGTATACGAGAGCATGATGCTTAAAAATCGTAAAATTTGCATAGAACGTTTCGTTTACACCTGGGCGTACTCTTGTGTGTATCCTTGGTGGAGTTTTTTGTTGCCATCAATTTCACGCCCTCAGTACACCCGCGCATTGACACGCTATTGCCGATGCTACATTTACACCGACGTTTCACCCACGTAGGCTTGAATCAGGCAAGAAAATGGAAAGATATTTGTGCCGCTCTAGAATGAGAAATGGCAACGTGGGACCTCTAAACAAAATCTCATTAGCCTGCCTTGACAAGTGTCCCTGCAGAAAGGTAAACGTTATGAAAACAAGCCACACTTTCACAGCAGAATTGAACGGTACACGCCATGACTGCTAATGATGTTTCATTGACGGAAGCACTGTAATGGGACGGCAACATTGCTATCATTATATTCACGTAAAAAAACATTTGTGTTTCCATAATTACAAGAACATGAAAAAAATGTACATTTACTTTAACCAGACCTACTGGCCGCGCCGAGGTAAAGTTCAATCTTCCCCTTCAATTTCTACCCAAACTCAAATGATGTCAATTCGAAAGCTATAACAAATAATCGTAACAACTTGGAACTCCACAAACGATACCACCATACGACAATTTCTCGAAAAGCTACCATCTAGGGAGGCCCCGCTGAACCAGAGACGTTAATAGAAAATCGTAACGTTTCTCTTTCCTGTAATTTTGAAAAAGAGGAAATGAGTGCTTCGCTCCCTACAGGTTCGTACTTCATCAGCTTCAACAACTATCGCTGGAAATAAGAAGCAGGCTTCCGGGCTTGAGTAGGAAAAAAGGATCAAACCGTTTTTATCATTCTACAAATGCTATCAAAACACAAACCAAAAACTTCAGCCTCATTTCCAATGCTCCTTGCATTATAGCCGAATGTTAAACACAAAAACGACGGTTTTTTTGGTTGGTCGGTTAGTGATAATGGTGTTTTTTTTAGTCAAAGGGTGTCAAAGCGAAAAAGAAAGAGAAAACGACCATTCTCTACCTCAAAATAGCCTTCCGAAACAACCATCACAATCACGTAACCGATGATTATTGTTATTGATGTTTTGCATGTCGTTATCCTGCGGCAGAAATGTTGCTGCACTAATGGGGGCAACGGAAAATGGATGGAAATGGTTTAGTTATTCATTCTTGTCGCTGTCGCTTGCAGGAAGAATCAACATCTACAGAGCCATGCAATAGGACGCCGGATAAAGCGGGAATAAAACCAGTCAACATCAATGCCATGAAAAAGCGAACTGACATGCCTTTGGACACATGGCGTTCATATTCGGCTTTGCCATTCGACTTTCCAGCCATCATTAATTTTTACTGTGCTAAATGAATTGCAGACAATGTGGCGACAACCAAAGCACACACTTGACGATAGTAAACGGGTAGCAAAAAACATATTTGGGTGCAATCAAATCATATTTCATCATGTCCAGCTTCTGTGCCATCTATCAATAGGATTTACATTTCCAAGCGTTTTAAACAAATTTTGAAGGTTTCAGATGAATAAATTTGAAGATATTTCATACTATAGCCATGAGTTTTATTTATTCAAGCTAGTATTCGCTCGTAGATTTATTAGGTTCCTGTTTTGAAAGTAAATAAGATAGATGCTTTGATTAGAAGCCAAATTGTTTAGACTGCTGGAACTCCTTAAACAAAATGACAAGCAGTCATAAGGTATGCTTTAATGTGAAAACATGTTGGCACCATGATTTTGTTATGAAAATGTCAACGAAAAAGCCACTCAAACGCGCATGAAAAAGAAGCATGAGAAAATAATTGAAATCCTTCTGTAATAACTCATGCGACCGCTGACTAACAGATTAATATAATAAAAACCGTTAATTCCACATCATCAATCATAAAATCGTTTGTTATGCCACCAAATCCGTTCGTTGGCTGGACGAGATCATCGAGGCTATTCTCCGCCTCGTCATCAAACTGAGAGAGCAGCCTCCTATTGGATGGGTAGGCTAGATAACGAATCATTAAAAACGTTTCAATCCTTCACCCCTCCTGCACCGGTCAACCCTTACACGAAGCACCAATCTATAGGCGAGATAAAAATGGATAAAAAATGGAAATGCACCTCAAAGTGATTCCTCGTCCAGGGAACAAACGGAATGAATTGGGGAATCTGGCCGGTGGCAATTTTAACCGTTCATTGCACTGCATCCATCTCGAGCCGATGTCGATTCCACTGATGATTACGCACAAATCCAAACCCCAATCAATCGATTCAATGGACAGGAAAAAATCCCAGAAATATACATTTTCAATTTAATTAAACCTAGCAATTAATTCGATTTCACTTAGGTATCTGGTACCCCATTACCATGGTGCGCTCAGTCGCAAGCTACAAAATGGCCAGCGAAACAACGTCACTATCGAAACAGAATGCAGCACACCGCTCATAGTAGTAGATCTGAGCTGTGTTTACGGGCAAAGGCGCACGCATTGATCATTAAATGATAATGATTTTTTTCTCTCCTATATAAATGTGTTCGGGAAGTTCGTTTAATCTCGTTTTATTGTGAGGCACTTCCTCAATCAGCGCAAATTAGTGCACGTATACATATAGCTCGTAGCCATGGAAAACCGACCGAAAGACCGTATATGAAAAATGTATCATATTACAAAATGCATTAAAAAACACCCACAATGTAACCATCAAACGTGATGGCATTATGTTACTAATTGCAACATATGTTGTTGCCAGGGTAGCGTATCCCCACGGTGAGCACATTTAATTGGTCCATTTATTCTGAAATCTTCCGCCATCGAGACCCCTCGCGCAAAGCCGACGCGGCATGATGCCCAGCTAGAATATTAATGTCATTGATGTATATGCATAAAATTGCAACGCCTCATCCTTTAAACAAATACCACCTGCCCACACCCACGACGGATGGACTTTAACTGACCAACTGACTTGGTAAACCATTCGCCTCTTCCTGTTTGTCTACGGGTAGCATAAAACCGCCGATCAGTAGCACTCATTAAAAGGGTATAGAAATAAACATTGGTTGGAAGGATGCGTGCTATCACGCAGGATACATTCACCAGCTCTTAATGGATGGTGAGGTTGGAGTGCAAAACACCTCTCGCTACCAATGGGGACGGCGGGCGGGTGCTGGTTATACTTCCTGTCCATTTTCAACTGCTTTTGGCCTTTACTCGACATGAACGCTGCGCACAGTAGCCGTATGCGATCGTGGTGAAAGCGATAAATATATACTCCTTTTTTATCTAGCACCCACACTGCCACACACCAGCAACCTGCGGCTTATCACCCTATGTTGGGAGTCATAAATCAAATCGTAGGGTTGTGGTTCAGAGCAACCCTTTCTAACAGTGCCTGCTATCGCTCCATTTCTCTCATCATAACACTTGCAATCCTTTTCTGGCGCACTCACTCAGGGTAGGGGCATCATCGATGGTGCATCGCCAGAGCCGATGGAAGATACTTCTCCACCATCATTTTCCGTCCAGCCGGTATAAAAAGCACCCCGATTCACCCGGCTGCCATGGAATGTTTTATGGTTGCAAATACAAAAATGATTTATTTGTCGATGGACCACCGATTCAAACAACAGTCTCGTGAAAGTCCCAAACACAAATGGTAGCACAGTTTAAGGTTGAACTAATCGCGTGCCGACGCTGGACTCTCGAACAAGTCGAGCTCATCAAGTGAGACTAAAATTGTGATATGAGCCTAAAAACCTAGCTTTCGACTGAAATAATAACTTCAAACTATTCCCGTTGACTTTGTCTAATCGCTTGCGATTTCATTAATCTTAGTTAGACTTCACTCCGAAATACACTCACCTTAATTGCACCAATCGCAGCCTGTTTGGTAGCGAATGTTACGAAAGCACAGCCTTTACTCTGCCCGGACGGGTCACGCAACACCGTACACTCTTCGATGGTTCCATGACCCGAAAAGAGCTGCCGAACATCGTTCTCGTTATACTTTTTACTTAGCATACCGACGAACAGCTTGCGTTCTGAAAAGAAGAAAAAAGGAACAAAAGAAAAAAAAACTTATCAGTTATTGCTAGAACGCTAGATGACATTGGTTCCTATAGCTCATGTCGCTCCGCTTGCTGAAATGCCCCGTGAATGGAGGCGCATGGTACCTGAATGGATAATACAACAAAAATATTTTGTAGTTAAAATGGTCAAACATTCCGTAAAGTAAAGTAAAAGTACATACAGTGTTAACGTAAACGACTATTGGATTAAGAATGCATTTATTTTCTAAAGTCATACCATTTACTACGATAGCGTGAAGAAAGATACGTATAACCAATTTTATAATGTCTAAATTATTCCGCATAAGCTGTTTATTGCCTCTAGTGATATCGCAAAGCTTGAATGCTGAGGCTACAGACGCATCCAGAACAATCTTCTTGCGCATAAACCGTGCTGCCTGCATAATATCTTGCAGGATAAATTGTTTTTTCATTAAAATAACACGTCCTGACTCGCCGTAGCAAGAGAAAATGCAGCTTAAATTGACCATTCATTCAAGTGTTTCGGACGGGATGTCTCCATAGGTTGCATGTAGAAGATCCGCAAAAGAGAATAGATATTTTTATTTGAACTATGTGCAATACTACAGTCGGTGCACGAAAAAAAGGTCCTTATGCAAATAGGCACTGTCCACGTTGTCAATAAAAAACATGCCCTGTTACTGTACAATAACGCTGTATGCAAATATGGTACTTGAAATTATGTATCATTTCCGAGGAAAGGTGAGTATTCTTCTGGAATAATGCTCTGAATAAGATAATCGTTTCCATAAACAAAAGATCCATTTTCCACTGTGCAAGAAAACTATGTCATATGAAACACAATTACCTGGTTCAATTTTCACCTAATATTTTACATGCCATTGTGAGCGAAAATATTGATGCTTTATTCTAATAGGAATGACAGTTTCCAGTACTTTTTGTATTTGACTTCGTAAAAACTGAGAATGGAAATTTATTTAACTGACGCCTAAAACAACGTTCAAACCATGCTTTGCCAATCAAGCTGATAATATAAAACATTGAAAACAGATATCATCCACTCAACGAATTGATCAGCACAAATTGAATGTAACCTAAAAGCCCTTTATATCCTATACTCGTGTAAAACGTTTACTAAGCTGACTATTAAGCTGTCTCTTTGGTCTTTTCAGAAAATCACAAACAATTTGACAGCAACGAATCTCTACCATTTCTATTATAACTTTGCCTCAGAGTTCGTCGCGAAGACAGAATGACTTAGCTTTGAATCATAAAATGTGACCGCAGTGAACAGTTAATACGCCACTAATTGCCAATTAGCGGGTTCGGTTTTCATATTCACGATACATGGATTTATTTACTGATGTGTAAGGTCTCTCATTTCTATGGTATAATTTGCAACGCCCCAGCATTGTACAGACAAAGCCGTTATTGCGAACACGATTGGTTGTACTAGTTCGATGAAAAACGTTAAGCTACCTATTCATCGCGTGGATGCTTTTCTAACCATTCCTTACGAGAAAGTAAGCATCATTTTCTATAGAATCAATCTCGTTTGGTCCTCATAATATTTTAAACCTATACATCGCACTTTTCATCGCGCTCTAACATGAGGTAGGTTACCGTCTCAATCATACTACTGCTCCGACATCAACGAATTGCACAATGACGTTTTATCACCGTTGTTTCTTGTACACATGAATTTTTCTTACTTTGAATTGGGTTTAAAATGGCTCTTCTTCTATAAATGTTAGACTTATACAAACAACATCTATTGCATTAATCGTGTAAACTTCACACAATTTTCCTCTTGTCATCTATGGTTGTTCAATAACATATTATTCATTGATCTTTGAGAAAGAAATATTTCAGATATAAGAAATTTATCAAAACATTGATGATTAATAGAGAGCCATTTGCGAGTCTGTGATAAATTGTTTACATACGAATACATATTTCTACATACGAATACATATCTTTATGACTATGAAGGCCTAAAATAGTGTGAGGTGAGGAAATGATTCAAGATTTTGCCAATCGATGCATTCTAAAAAAACATTGTTGAAATATTTTATCAGAAATTTTAAAACATATCACTTTCGAAAGTTTTCAGCAAATCAAAATTTCCAGTATAGTCCGCAGCCTGAATGAATGTTTCCAAAACGATATCAAAGCTTTACATAAGATGATGATAAGAGTTTAACAACTATCATCGTTGCAGAGGTAGCAATTAGAATATGAATTTCGTCGGAGTTTCCGGGAGAGTATCGTAAAGAGATAGACGAAACGTTCGTTTAACCATTCGCAAACCTCCGTCCCTAATGATTGCTTCTTCATTTCATTCGGCAGAGTTTTCCTCATAATGCAGTGATATCACAATTACATCGAATCGAATCGTGCAGATCAACTTTGTGGCGGTGCTCGATGTATTCTGCTTTTTGCGGATCCATTGTGTTTATGATCCTCGCTGTCGGTCGTCATGGAGACGCCTGGTAGCTCGTACTCGAGAAAAGTTGCTATCTACAGCAAACATACCTAGAGAAGAGTGTATTAAAATACATACCCTTCATCCCACGCCATAGTGAAATCACGTTCAGTTTTAGATTGCTTATAGCTCACATCCTGTTCCTTGCATATCGACATCCAAATGTGAAGGTTCGATACCCGCTTGCTCGTTACCCATAACGTTCTCATGCTTATGGGCAGGAGGATTTATTCCCTGGAAATGATGGGTGGGGTGATGTCTACTGGTGAAAAATTATCGCTTCTCTTCCCGCGTACCGACATGACCAATGCTCATGCGATAATGATTCGCAAATAAATGCTCTTGCTGCTGCTAGACGAGAAACCAGCATACAGCCTGCTGGTCTTATAGCTTCTATTTTCCGTTACGCAGCTGCTCATTGAATGGAGGATGGTGCTCGTCTAATGAATGTGACAGAACATACAGTGCAGGTGGTGGACTGGAGGTGCTGCGTCGGTATCAATTACGCGGCGAAATATACCCGTCATCGCAATGCTACACAGCTGGTACAGGGCCGGTTCGCTGATGGCCATTGCGTATACGTCGCGTTTGGTCCTACACCATGTTCCGCGGCCTTATCTGCACACCCGAAACCCGCCCGACAGCACATATTGCGTTCAATCTCACCCATTCCTAAGCCCAACCTCACACGCTAGAAATAGCGGATGGAAATCAAATATGATTTCCCTCCGCCAACCGTGCAGCAACCGAACCGACGTCCGAAAACATCGCCCAACATTGTACAACTACTGCACCGGTGACGTGCCCGCTTCGTCATCGCCGCAATCGCGACCCGCGAGTTGCCGCCTCCCGGCACACAAATATAAAGCTCATCCATAATTATAACGATAGTGATTTGTCAAAATCCTACAATCTCATATCCGCGCATTCCTCCGGGCTTCTACTGCGTGTCCTGTCTCCTTGGCGCTACACATGCTCCTATCCCCTTTTACCGCTCAATGGGCAGCAGCATAGTGGCGGCCGATACCATCTCCGATGCCGGGTGTAGTATTTGCTATCATATTTATCCGAGGAAATGGAGACATGGCGCATGGCGGGAAGCGACGTACTCACTATGTACGTACGTAGGACGAACCAGCAGATCTTCCTCAGGACTCCTCCACCACAGCTCGAACGATGAATGAGGCGCGTTCGGAGGGTGGTGGGTTACCAACGCGCGAGAACAATAGCATAATAAATGTGCAAACAACCACGGACTGTCAATGGAGGTGGGGTAGTGTGGCGCATTGATGGTGTCCGGGAGACAGAGAGAGAGAGAGAGGGGGGGGGGGAGGTTCGTTATACACCACCAACACAATGGCCTTTCCAGAGCACTCATACACACATGCTCAGCGAAGTAAACATATTTTTCCTTCTAACCCCACTGGCAAAACCAGCATCCAGCAAACGACCGGCTGTTGGGGACCAAGCGGATGAACATCGGCAGGGCGAAAGGCTGCGGCAACCGGCACAAGCATGAGAGTGTTTGTTTTCCACGCGCATGAGATGCGCTTTTCCAGCGCCACTGGCATGCGCTTTATCTTATTTTCGACCGAATCGACCGAACCGACGAACGGTGGCAGTGGCAATAGAACAACAACCTGAAATCGGGCGGTGTTCCACCTGCCATCGGAGTGGCAGCAACCGATCTCGGATTCTATTTGATAGTTGATTTTTCTTCCCTTAAATCAACAATAACGAGAACAAACACAAACAGTCGCGGAAATGATACGTGGCCATTTATCGCGGTGTGTGCCCTGGCACTTGATGCCAAACGAGCTATTGTGTCCTTTGCACGCCGTGGATGGCGCTTTTCCCTTCCATTCGCGCCACAACGCTCAGGTTTCCCTACGGCTAGAGCTTTCTGTAGCGTTTTTTGGCCGAAGTGATCATACATACCCAAGGAAACGTTTCCGACGGTGGCAGGCATGGATGTAGCACATCGTTCGGATGATTGTTCGGCTGGCAGTGTAAGGAAAATATTTACATTCCAGTTAGAGCGATGTGAGAAGAATTGGATGTAATTACATGAATTAAGCCCCGTCCAGTTCATCGTGTCAAAGACCGACGGTAAACAGCAGCGACACATGCAACAGTGTCATCTTCCCTGTCGCCCTTTTCCGGAGCACAAGATGGATTGCTTCTGTGTTTCCTCTCCCTTTGCGCCTATCAGAGGTAGATTTGTATGTGTACGCACCACACTATCAATCAATTTGGTAGTGGACTGATATGGTCGAGACAGTCCCGAGCAGAAACACGGCATTGAGATTGTGGTTGCCTTTGCGATGACTCGGCTAGACGTGTGCTAATGAGATGTGAAAATGATGCGTACCCCATACAAAACGTTGATGGAAAAGATTTTTACACGAGATTTCAACCAAACGGCAAGCAACATTGTCAATTATGACACTGTAACTTCATGGAAATTACCTAATTAAGGATGAGCTCTATTATGCATTTTCGACTAGTCAACGAGAAGAAGACGTGCCTGCCACAGTTGCTATTGAACAAGGAAAAATGTAATGGAATTACCATTATTCAACAATCAAAACTAATATACCAAATAAATCATTGTCAATAAGCTAGGGATCCATTATATCCAGGGAGCATATTTATAACAACGGAATATGTGACCTGTTACGTGACCAAAAAACCCAACGACATGTTAAAGAAACAAAGAAATATACTATACCTTATGAATGAATTATTAATGATAAATGAAGTAGTCTCCACCTTTTCGTATCACGTACTTCATTCCTCTCTCCAACGAATACACGTTTTTGTTCTATGCACTTCTTTTGTTAGACTGTATGACTTAATGTGTGAAGTATATGCAAAAAAAATTACATTTTTTCTCATTCAACTTTTTCAACGGGTAAAACTATAACGTCTAACGAATGCGTCAAGATTCCATGCTGAAGTTTTTTCATCCTCATTCATCCGCAAAGGACATTCAAATATTTCATACATAAAACACACCCTATCTAAGGACTCAAATTTGGCTAACAAGTCATCTTGGACTAGAAAGTAAGAAGTAGTTGAACGGGCTGGTCTACTCCACATGCTCACCAAATAATTCTACAGTTTTCTAATACTATAGTAATATACTATTCGCATAGAAATAAAATAACTTAACTCATAAGTAATATTTTACATAAGTAAAAAAATAGATGGAAGTAAAAAAATGCCAGTTGAGGCACCCATAATTTAAAAACTCACAGTTGGAAGAGATTTTCCGACCCAACTCGCACACCGAAAGAAAACGAGAGACTTTCTTCCTAATGGCGGCGGCAGTTAAAATGTAATTAAAACCATATGCGACATGATTCTTAATTCAGCCCATTTTCAGTCGCTTTTGGCTGTTTCTCAGTATCCGCACCCTTGAGACCGGTGACGGCAGCGGAGGCGAACAAGCGGTAGTTGTAAATGCTGATCATTGCCATCAAATTTTACGACTCCTACGAGTTGCATAGCACATCGCACGATACAACTCGAGTGGCTTCGGCATAACACGACTGAAAGGACGACACTTCCGGGCCGCCCTAGTGAGTCAAATACAACAGTTGGTCAGCAACAACCGGCAGGCTACGCTGGTCTGCACCCGACAACCGTCATGGTTGCAGCTGCAAATTGCACAATTGCACTCATTGCCTCTATGCTAATCGTTTGTCATCGTCGTTCGGGTCGCCCTAATGCACTGGTCCCATTCGATGGCAAACATTGGCTTAGGATTGGAGGCACCGACGCCATGATGACGCGTGCCGGAACGTGCAGTGGAAGCAATTTGAGATCTACTCGTCGGTCGGAGCCAGTAGCGAAACGAATCGTGCTACCCCACACATTGACAAAGCGTTTGAAACGACGCCAGCTTATGTCAGCACGAATATTCTAAATGTCCGCGAAGGTAATTTCATCCGGCCTTCTCATCATGCGGCACAGACCAAACACACATTTTTGCGTAATTTTATATTAGTGCGCTTTTAATTAACGAGTTTCCCGCGTGTTACGTTGCCGGATTGATCGATCATTTATGTTTCATAGAGCGCGAACGAGTCCTGTCGGGCATATGCAATTTGAACACTTGTCAATATGGATCTTATTTTCACTCACACTCACCCGCCGATTTTCGCTCACTTATTCCGTTGATTAGCGAGAAGCAATTTGGTTCATTGCATTTCCCCAACGGGAAACGGACCAATGTGTCCGGTCTAGTTTAGGTTCAGGGCTCATTAAATCTGCAACGTTTGATATCGAAGTATTTGCCACAAACGAAATAATTGAACATCCTGACCGGAAAGTGACGCCATTTGTTTGCAGTCGTTCTCCACGTGTTAATACGTAATTATATGAAATGATGTTCGTGTTTAAGCATTCTACCGGTTCAAGTGTAAGTATCTTTCTACATGACTTGAATGTTACTTTGACATTACTCAATTAAATTAAAGTGAAACTTTTTTGCAAAGTACAACAAATTTTAACCGCATAAAAACATAAAATTTCACACACAGAAGAACGCGTACAAAATTATGACAGGCATTTTGCAATTAAAAGTATTTAAAATAAGTCAAGAGCACATTTGGCTTGCCGTGGGTATCCACAAACACATTCTTTATCCTTTTTGCTCCGTGTTTCGTAACGCTTGCTCTGGTGAATTTGTTTCTCCAGCTCCTAGCAGTGCAGTTTTATCATACTCTGCTCTTTTCCTCTTTTACATTATCATTATCCTTGCACTGGTAACCCGGGAAGGATTTGCATAAGCACTGCTGCTTCTGCCACATCGTACAATTATTCATTCATTACCACGACCCAGAATTGAAGCAGCAGTGGCAAAGAGGGTCTTGCCACAAAGGGTAAAATCATAATTGTACCAAGAGTGGGGTTAGGATGCGGAACACAGACATAGCGGAACCATATTGCACGCTGGCCATGTCTCCAAGTTCTCCCAACCGGCGAAAAGATGACCAACGGAGCGAAAGCAACGTGGTGTTGGCGGGCGACATTATTATACGTTCCGGGATGGAATTAATATTCTTTATGCATTCCAGCATGGTTCGAAACGCGCAAGTACGAGGCGGCAAAAATCACGTAGTCGTACTTAAAGTTTTCCGGCTCCGGTGTCGGTTGTTACAGGGATTTCATGGATTGGTTGAATACATCTAACATACCCTCAAACACTTCACCCATAACTCCACATTGTTCCATCCGGATTATCTTTCCATTGGTTGTGTGTGTCATTTCAGCGAAAAAAAAATTACATGGTCGATTTTATTAAACAACATTTGGAATGTCTGTGTACATTAATTATTTCGGCGGACCAGATCTTTTTTTCTTGATACATTGATAGTTGCATAGTTTATATTCATTTTTACATAATGTTAAGACTTGCACTGATGTAGCTGATAATTTATCAATTGATATAATGGAAAAAATTGTATTTAATTCGAATAATTATTTGACATATACTAATTTCTATTTTAACTAAGTCTGTTCCTTCAGTGAAGTCTATAATACCACGTCCTGATAAAAACGTACATTTTTTTCTCGTTCCACGAACACAAGTATGTTATTTGAAGGATGAAGAGTGTACAGTATACAATTCGCGGTGCAAATAATAAAGTACATTCTTATGCAAAAACACGAAACGCCCATCTCACTCGGGTATGCCATGAAAAGAAGAAAAATAAACGAACAGAAAACATGCCATGTAATACAGGGGGTTGATGCCTCTTATTGCTGCACATTCCAACCGCTGATGCAGCTTCATGCAGCTAGGATGTATGCATGACTTTATGTGCCTCGCTTTTTCTTCCAATTTTTAAAGATACCAGTGTGATAAGACTCCACTCTGCCTCTGCAAAGATGACACTTCACGAACTGAAATGAATCTTCGGTGTCAACGAAAAAATACCATTCTAATCTGCCCCCCCCTTCACAGTTTGTTGACTTCTTTCGTCACATTCCTGTCAGTCTTTCAACGTTGTTTTTGTGCATAAATTTAGCACGAATAAGACGAGCATGTCTTAAACAAAAAAAAATCGTTCTTTGCAGATAGCTTCATAATAAGAATTGTATCTTAATGATCTTAATACGAGCCATCCCTAAAAAATTTGAAAAATACTCTTTGGTCACTGATAAAACGATTAATAGCGAGGTTCGTGGATCATTTTGTTCCTTAGATAAATTTATGGTTTATGGTTACGGTTAACATACATACTTTTGAATTTGAACTTCGACAACTAACTATGATAAATATTCCAATAATAAATACTGCAATAATTCGAGTAAATATTAACACTATGCATACCAACTTCAACGGCCAATGTAAAATGCTGCAATATGCATGATATAACTGTCATGCAAAGAGAAAATAATGAGCTTTGCAGTACAATTCGACATTTATAGCCGCCGACAATCAAATGATGAACGATTGAAAAACGGTTCTTTTTTATTTGCAAAATCATGATTCGCTTCTTACCACCAAAAATGCATATGCATTTAAAGCAGCATTCCTAACAAAACTGCATTTGTAAATCACAGAAAATGACAAACAAAAAAAATCATCAAAAGATACAATAAACCCGCTATCGTTATTATCTCATTCATATTTTGGGCACAACTGTTCCATATTGCATTTCCTTTTTGACCTACTCGCAACAGCGGTGCGTGCTAAATTGCATCACCTCCCAAATAGTCATTGCCATTGAATGCAAACTACAACAGAGTGGCGTGGCACATGTAGCTACGTGTTGGTTTTTGATTTGCATAATTCATATTTTTTAATTTCGGTTTTGACACTTTTAATGCCAGAATTCTCGTGACCAATTGGCTCTCTTTACTCTTCGATTTTTAACTTAGTTTTCAGCACCACACTTTCAAGAGTTTGATAAAAAACGTTACGGGATATATTCATCCATTAAGCGCAAACGTGGGCCATGGATGGAAAATTGAGGTCGAGCAGCCAGGCATGCATTTTATGATCCATGCACTTGCGTCGTATCTTTAATACATTAAAAATCGCACGCAAATATAAAAAAAATATTTGCGTAAATTGTCAACGTTGCGATGTAAAATTTAGGCCGACATGAGATGGGGGAAGTTTTTTTTCTGATGTTTTGTTTTATTGCTTTGGTCGGTCGGCTTCTTGCCAAAAGGAACTTTATGACCATTTTATAGCTGTGTTTATGAGAGTTAGCCTGGATACAAAAAATCTCAAAATAAATTCACGAACCAGTTCTGTAACACATTGCCCACCGCTGCTCCAGCTGAAACGCTTTGTTTTAAGTTTATAGTGATTCCATTCCGTGAAATGCAAGTCAAAAGGATCAAGAACTTATTGCTCAACCATAAAATATTAATGTAAATGTAATGGAACAATATAACTGCTTACAACTGTGTATGGATTAAGTTTGTTCTTAGAAATCTTACCATACTAAGGCGTTCAGTTCGCACAGCAATAAATAGTACTTGTATAAATGTTCATTTAACATCCTAATTTGAGATTTGCAGCAATATATTTATGTTGATTTACCAACCTTAAACCAAAAAAAAAATACTCTCTCTGCTTAAACTTTTCTACATCATTCAACATTGCTCAAGAACCACATGATGAAGTCTTCTGGTTTTATACATACTTATTGCATCACTGAAGCAAACATCATTTAAGTTCCTTGATATATAAATATATTTGTAGCAATCGTAATAAACCCTTGAGCAATTGCCTACATGACTATTACCGACAGCTAATTCATACGTCTAGGATACAGTCATTATTTGAAAACAATGAGCCACGCTAAGTCAATCGTTGCTGTTTCCTGTCTTTTATGTCGAGCACTGGTTCACAATGGATTGAATATTTTGTATCCTCTGCACAGGCAACTATACCCTGATTGAGCAATATTTATGCAACGTCCTGACATTGTTTCCTGTTATAAGAACTATGATAACAAGATCCTGTTCTGCATCACGTTTACATTTGTATATTTGAATGGGAATTACTGGTTGCTGCAAATTCATTCATTTCGTCGCGACGTAATGGACGACACCAATATATGTAGCTATGTTGAAGACTTTGAAGTTGACAATAACAATGAAATATGTATATTATGCTGGAAAAGCACTACAACTGAAGCCCAGAATCAGTTGGATAGTATCGTAACAAGCTATGTGCAATGAAATGACTAACTAATCTTGGCAATAATATATGATAAACGCATGACACTAAAAACATCTAGCCGATTTGAAATAAAAATTTTGCTATAACACAAAATTATACTACCTAAGCGCGTTCGCATACGTAGTCTTAACCATGGGAACCATCGGCGATGGATGCAACCCACTGTCAACCTTGACAATGCATTGTTGAACAGACGATGCAGCTAGTTTTGACTTCGACTTGCAGATAAAGGTGCGTGGGGAAGCACACAGCCATCACCGGTCACAGTTTGCCGTTTCGCTGGCTTTTTAACTCCTGACATACCTTCCCCCATAATTCCCATGAATTATTCCCCACCATTCTGATCTTTCGCGTGATGACTAGAGTTTAGTTGCGTCGAGAACGTGGCTGGCACGGTTTTACGCAACTACCTTTGTTGGCCCCAACCCACTTTCCTCCATTCTGTCCATGAATTTGTGCTGGCGATTGCGCTAAAAACTAAGCGTTCGTTTGTGAAGTACGTTTCTGCTGTGCAAACAGAAGCCTAGTAGCAGCAAAACTGCGTATGTGTGCTTGAAGGCTCTTGAATTGCAATTTGCTGAGTGTGTCGCAAAACGACTCACTGTTAGGCAGCATACGTATCATCCCCAACGTAATCACAGAGTCGTGGGAGAGCCTTCTGTTGCGGGTTTTCGTCGGTGGATAAAACCCAGAATTTTTTGTTTCATCCATACTTTTGCAAGCCATGCAGGTTTCGTAAGTAGAAACTGAGATTTACAAAAAAAACAGAAGTACAACAAGCAACAGCAAGGAGTAATCTTAGTTCAAGTTGTTATCATCGTCAATAAAAAAAAAATATTGCTTTTTATCATGTTTAATGTTTACAAATATTTGTCCTATTTCTTATTTGTATACTCCATTATTATTATTGATCTTAACACATTTATTGTCACTTACATTCATTATTTTCAAAGTAACATACTAAATTCAACTATGTTCACCCTTGGGTCGTAACACTCAAATGCCATAAACTTTGACATTATTTCTAACTCTAATAAACGCATAATCATCACCTATATCTAGAGAAGAAAGCATCATTATAAGTCAATTTCTTTCAAGATAGATGTAATGTGCCAGCCTCCCATTCCTTACGTTACTTTCACTACATTCTATAAATTATTTATTCAAGCCAATAGTCTAACCAGGGTCGGACAAAAAGGTTGAGAAATCAACCACCAACCAACGACCATTCGGTCAATTGGGACGGCACTTTTTTGCTAGACAAATACATTGCAGGTAGAGGAATTTCGACTGCTTACTGTGCCAAAGAAAATATCAAACAGAAGTAACATTGTTTTATCTTATTTCTACTATATTTCGAAACCACCGAAATGAATTCGTCCCTTCACTCTCTGATATTTGTGGTCTAGGAGCACACCACAGAAGATTTTTCAATGCAAGTGAAAGCGAATCCTCTGAACGAACGTATGCGACCACCCTAGCCATCTGACAATCCAGAAACACGTTCAAAAACACCCGATATACTATCAAGATGATGGAAAATGCAAATTTCCTCCTATCAACCACAATTTATGGTAAGTCTGGTGTCGGAAACGTATAGAAACCTAACTGAGAAAAGGTTTAATTTCTAGACAGGCGAAAATTTATTATTTCACACACTTCTCAAACGCCAAAAAGCGTGTAGTTTGTATCAGAAAGCTGGAACATGCTGAGCCGAGGTGTGTACGACGGCATGTTACAACTATTGAATGAAAAATTTTCTCAAAAAAGCAGTCAGTCTTAAAAAAGGCAGCAAAATTGCAGATTTATCACTCGTAGAATTTGTTTCTTTTAAATTACACATGATACAAGCGACATGCTATATTATTGTAAACAACTGTAAGATATGCCGGTTTACGTACCAAGCTGTTCTTGAGCAGTCCAATGGATGAAGTTTCGTATTGATTTCTCCATAACAACCGCAACCATAGCAACATCAACATAACAGCATCACTATCAGAAGAGCATCCATCAGCTCATGAGACTGGGTAAAACACAACAAACTCAACATAGAATGGAGTCAACCACGAGCCCGACCGCCGGTTTGTTGTTTCTAAAGGAAAAAAGCAAAATACATGCTGCGGCAACCAATCCTATTCATACGGATACGACGGTAGCATCAGCTCGTCCTATTCATCTTCCACCCATGCTACTAAACTTTACCTATCCTTCCGGGAAGTTTTCCTAAACGTCCAAAGCTCATTCACGCCTTATTTGTTCTGCCAACTTATGCTCGATGCGGTGGTAAGTGAGAGGATGATGTGCAAGTAGCTGCATTGGAGAATGCTCGTATTTTTAGTTTCTTCACAAAAGAAATGGATCCTTCAGGAAGCCATCCGGAGACAAGCACACGACTTCAATGTTATATGAGTGTATATTTCGAGGCATATGATACCTGAAGGTATCACAGCAGAATATATAAAATAAAAACGGTATAATACAAAATTAAAAAAACATCTTCTTTTAGTGGAAATGGCGAAGAAAGCACTTAGAAAGAGAAAAGAAAGAGAAAGAGTAGATTGAGAAAGAGTAGATTTGCAGCAAATTTGACCTGAATATTACTAAACATATTGAAGATTATTAAAAGCTTCAATTAGATTTAAACATGCATTACAACAGAAGTGGAACATAATTATTCGTTTAAAGTACTCAACTTTAGGCACAAGATTGAAACAACCAAACTATTCTCGTTCCTTTTCTGTTACAAAAGTGACATTTAAATTCGTACTAGTCACTGTTGACAACTAATTCATTTTGAATCATTAGGAACTAAAGCGAGTAGCATTCCAATAAAAACGGTCACTTGGGGATATCCCAGTAAAGCCAATACTGAACAAGATAAAGAACCAACGCCGTACAGGGTACGGTTGAATATTTTCTTTCAATTATTTCTATAACAGACTAAAGATTCAGACCTATCATAAAACCTGTCTTTCCCTTCAGCAAGATCTTCCGTCCGGGGAAATCAAGACTACCATGATGGCTAGGGCGATGATAATGATACAGCCGGATGCAACATAGCATCACTAGTCTAAATGGGAGGTCCGTTTTGGTTTGGTTTGGTGGGAGATCAACAGGAGGCGTAAGACCTCTGTAACCATTCTTCGGGGATGCAATGTATTAGCAGATTCCATATTTGGTCCTGCGCTAGCGCGGCAAGGAAGTCACACTGCTGGCCAGCTGCATTCCTTTAACACAGCAATCCGTAACCCGAAATCCATCCCTCAAGGCTCTTGCTAACTGCACTATTCATAGCCATACCAGCTTTCCGAAACATTCCGCCTCCTTTCCAAAACCCAGCGCCTGGAAGCTTCTTGGCGAGATCTTGACGATACCATCACTGCGTGTACCACAAGGATCGTTCAGCGTCCGTACATGTCTCCCCCTTCCCAGTTCGACAAACCTGGACTTCACATTGCTTATGCTCCCGCTCAGCGATGCAGTCTCTAAGGCTGTGTACATTTGCATCTAATCAGACAGATTGAAATCATAACCCCGGGGGTTGAAGCAGAACAAGCAATGTAGAGGAGTGAGTATGCCTGCGTTTGGCAAGCACATGCACACAAAAGTACACCAAGCACCGATGAAACGATTACCAGTACCTTTTCGGACTCCAGGGAATGATGCATATGAAGTACGGATCGGAGGAAAGCTGAAAGTTCATCGTCCTACCGCCGTCAATGCTCTTGTATTGACAAAAAGGAACGTGGCACGGCTCATGTTTATTTAAAAGCGGATAATAGGAACATTCCCGAGGTCAAAATATCTTCGACATTCTTCTGTTTATTTCACTCTATCATGCATATCTAGGATTAGAAGCGAGTTTGTATGATATTTTCCCCTGCAACAAAAGACAAACCCTTTTCAACATATTTTAAAAACTGATAATTTGGCACGGTAAAAATCTCGCAGAAAAAGGATGGTTTTTTTTTTCAAGGATGCTTGTGCCAAATAAGATCATTATACAAAAACCTTCCAAAAATGTTTGTTTCCATTATAACTACTAGCATACAATTTCAATTCTGGTTTTCCAACAGAACGGCTTCCAAAAACTTAATTATGTACGTATAACCGGTGTTTCTCTATATTTTATTTACGCTGTCAACGAGCAACGTCGACTAAACTCAACGCCCAGCTGTGGTTCCGGTTTTCGTAAATGAAATATTACTGGCTATGCTGGTGGAATCGTGGAGGTTTGCTAATTAAATTAAACTTCTAGTGTTACGAATTAATTTTCCCACGACTACTTTTCACTCCCGAATGCCACAATAATAAGTTGCAGATATATTTTAGAGCCCGTACAACGCTAAACGCTCGTTCGGTTATCGCGTTATTCAATTTGAAGCTGACCTGACCGGTTCTCGCATAGTTTAGTTTTCCCCCGGCAAAGCAGTCAAATGCTCATTCCACTATGTTAGTGTGTGCTCGCAAAAGTGCTGTGAAAATGCAAACCTAAAACGGAAACGTGTTCCATCAAAATTGCTCTCGTTTGGCCAAAGTTTATCACAGAAATGAAACGGCCTCGACCGCGGAGAGTTTCGGCACATCCGGAGCCCGGCCATCGGAGTGAGTATCACGGAATATGGATAAACTTGCGCAACTTCAGGGTGCGAGAGACACCAAACACGCTGTGCGGCCGTGGGGACAAGAAACTGCTTTCGGTGACCGTGACCAGCTCTAATCCATTTTCCCAACGGCAAGCGGAAGATTAATTCCGAAAACGTTTATCACTGCACGCGACGAAAACTGAAGCCGAACGGGTGAGTGGTTGGTGCTCTGGTTCGTTCCCTGCATCTACCACCCGCAATGGAATTTGTTTCTCGTTTCACCAATCTCGCGAGAGGAAATTATATGATTCTGGAAAAACGGGCGCTTCGATGATGCGGTCACGAAAGTCCCACATCCACCTCCATCTCCATTGCGCTCGGTCGTACATCCGCTGAAAGGATTTCCGCCGGCGTCATTATTATTCATCCCTCATAAAGACCCGAACCGCTTACCTACAGACACAGTTTCAGGCGTGTTACGCAAAAGCGTGACCTGATAAAAGGACATAGCCGAGGGTCGCCCGAGAGAAGAAGGGTATGGGAAATATTAGTTTAGCTGGCTACTAGGACATACCCGTGTCCTTTTCATTGTATGAGTGGGCTCACCCCGTATTGGTCAATCGTCAAAAGGTAGAATCGCCGCCAGCAAAAAGCACCCGCATCCTTCCTATCGTACATACTCAAAAATGGAAAAATTTCCGGACATTGGGCAAATACATATTTCAAGAGCGGATTATGCATTCCCATTCAAACTCGGACACGACCCGCGGTACATTTCCAGTGCCCGAGCCTGTGGGCCAGTGGCACACATTTATGAGCCACCTATCACACATACACCCGGATACACATTCTATCTGGCCACGTAAACGAACAAATGGATAAAAGGAACATACCATGTTCCACCTAATATTATGTACTTTCAATGTACTCCACATGTTTCTCTCATCAAAAAATCGACCAAAAAATCTAACTGGATGGATGTAATATCAATATGAATTTACAGTGTTCACTAACCGACATGTATTTCACAGGAATTTGCTTATTCCCATGCATGTGATATCACTGTAAGTAATCAACATTTCCGATAAAAACCGCAGTATTTTCAAAAATTGTTATCAATATCCCTTTTATCTTTATTTTCAATAAGTGCAGCAATCTAGACAAAGGACATATTGCTTTAAGCAAAACACATCCAAGGAGCTAAGAGCTGCTTCTAATATCGATACATTTGTTTGTACAACGCATGGCATTTCACACCTTGTTCGAACACCTTTGTTCATACAATTCGACGGCCATACATCCGCCATCCAATGCTTGAGAGGTCAATTGACATACTACGGAATGCGATCATTACAACACACTTAGTATGCCCTCTTTCTTCCGTTTTCCCTGCTTCAATTAGTGCCACTCCACAAACAATGACTCGATAGCGATTGTCGCACTACGTCAAACGTATACACTATCGAGAGCTTGTACACCGGGAGCATAGCATAAACTGAAACGAATTGCAATCGATAGCAATAAGTTTCCTCGTTTTCATAAGCACCCTTCAAATTATCCACGGTGCGCGTTGGTCTCCGTTCGCGACACACTGCAATCAAATTCGCATTTACATAATGCTCCGCCCGCTAGTTCTTTTTCCCGAACGGAAATCATAAAAATTCATCCATTAATTTGGAAGATAGTATGCACAAATGAGTACTACAGAACTGCGAGCAGTCTGCAACGGATCTCGCGGCGGCTGTTCCATACTGTCATTAAACGATTCTTTCGCTAGAATGCATGCGAAAACAACGCAGCTTGTCGGTTCCGATTTCGGCCTGCTCTTTTCCCATTCTCAGTTTGCGTATGCCCTTGAGCGTTATAGCGTACCGGTGCAATTTGATTACCGCATCACTACCACAAGGGCTCGCTGTCAGCAATTGGAGTCGATTTAAAGAGCACTAATCGTCTCCACGCGGGGGACGATTACCACGCTCTCACAATAAGCCTTGGGGTAGCTTGCCAATGCAATGGTGCATCCAATCTGTAGCTTTACCAAGCTATGACATAGATTACTGTATTCTAATGGCAGTGCAATACTGCTTTGGCTCACACATACAACCATCAGAACTGGATGGTTTAGTGACGTAATAATTGTTTGCAACAAAAAATATATTTTTCATAATGGCAAAGAGACTACAGCTACAGAAAGGTAAAAATCGGTAGAGAATAATATGCGATATCGTGTTTCACTATGCTTAACTTTCAATTATTCAATAAAGTATACAAATAACAGAACATCATTTTTATGAATGAATAACAGTATACTATTTTTAAATATGAGCTTTTACAAAAAAATATATTCTAAAACACTCACGTTCAGCCGCATTCGACAAAGGTGATAGCATTAACTTACATTGTGTCAAATTTAGTTTGCTAAAACAATAGCCCAACCGTTACTCAAGGGAGTACTGAAGTAACAGAAAACCTTTTTACCTCGCCACATCTTGGTAGACTTACCTATAAAGATAGAGACAAAACAAGAAAAATAAACGCTTATCAACAAGGTGTGAAATTGATGAATGCCAAGGGTCATTCTGTAAACGAGAATAGATTAAACAGTAGCTCATGAGACGAAGGACAGGCCATATGTTTATTTATCCATAGAATCAAATAGTTGAGACTGAAAGAGAGATACACAAAGTATTGTATATATTATAAGTATATGCATTGGCATTAACTTTCGTTTTAATGGTACATTTACTGTACATAAGAAGCCAAATAAAACATAAAAATATAGTATATACGATACATGCGATTGAAAAGGAAGGTTGAACTATTCAAACTTGAATGAAACGCCCTAAATCACCTGATGATTATTTATATTATTTGTTTTATCTTCTATAAAGTAATTTATCTATTATCTGCTAAGAGTATAACTTCTTAAGTCTTATAAGTTTTTAACTTCTTGTCATTTCCTCTAAAACGTAAAGAGAAGAGTTAAACATTTATAAACCCAAGATCGATACTTTGCTTCCAAGGGAACACATAGTTTGAATTATTCCACGAAATGACACCATAGACGGAATGCTCCGATGATATTCATATCATCAAAAGATCCGCCTAACAAAATAATCAACGTTTGTTGTTGTATCACCGAGCTATGAACGTCGACAGAATCTACCTTGACCACAAGTACGTACGATTCTTTCCCAACTAACAGATAATAAACATGTCACGCAAATCTCGTTAGAATTACGACATCAAAAGTTACGCTTACCAGTCGCGAGTAGGGCGCATGAAAACAAAATAAAAAGCAAACATCATCCCAGACTCACGAGGAAACCAACGCGAATGGGTATGCCATCGAAGAGACTGATGTCTATGCATACTATTGCAACTGCAGCTCACGTAACGTTCAGTGAACTCGTTTGCATTTTGTTAATCAAACAGTAACTAAAACTGATCATTGTGATAGTTCTAATGGAAACAACGGATGTCACATTATGCGGTTAAAGACTTGTTTTATAATCACAGCCATCACGACCATCGCAACACCGCCAAAGCAAGAGCGATGGCAGAATGCACTGGAATAGCCAATGAAATATTTCTCTTCATTGCGATTATCTGTTTTAGCACGTGCCTGAATTTACCGTCTCGCACGTATTGATTCGTCCGTAAGGTTTCATCTTCATAAGCATACAAACAAAATTTGTGAAGAACATGTGTTGTGTTTGATTATCTAAAGTAGCAGTTATTCACAAAATTACAGAAAAAATGGCATTGTGTTAGAAACATTTCACGGGTATGCAACGTGACAAAGCATTAGGTGTGGTGAAACTAAGCTGAAATCTAAACGACGCTCGCATATTGCATATTGCATGCGGCACAAAAGAAACTAATTTATGCTATTATTTCCTTATTGCACCTCGAAGGAAATTTCAATGACTGCATTTGAAAACATTTAAATTCAACCAATCTTTTCTGTTACCGAAAGTAACTTGAGAAAAACTATCTTTGCTTAAAACCGGTATTGTTGTGAGCGCTAGAGTTTTACCATGAACCAGGAAAGTGTTTCTTGGACTAGTTTTATTGCCACATAAATTCATTCCGCTATCCTCTAATGGTTTTTGCTTGGCTGAGAGTCGTCTTCTCCTCATAGCTTCCAGTAGAAGAAAAGTTCCTAAGTCCTTTTACCTTTCCTAGCGATCAACAAAGCTGGTAAGGAGACCTTCCATTTCGCTTGATTCGAGCCGAGGGGAACCGAAACGCTGATTTTCGGTACATGTTGGTCGACTCTCGATTCGATATTGCCACAGGAAGTCACACATAAAATCCCAACATGAACGAATGAAGCACACCACCTGCAGCACGGTCTGACCAGTTCGGTGAAGTCTTACGTTCAAATCGTGCTGGTGCAGAATATCGGACGGTTTTCCTCTGCATGTCGTAAAATAAATTTTCTTCCCCCAATCAACAAACGTGAGAGCAAAAGCTAGAATAACTAATCGCAATATACGACACACGTTGGCCAGGCAGAAATGTGTTTTCGTGGAAATCTACCTTCCTGTGTTTCAAAGGATAAGGTGAAAAATGTACTAGAAGAAAAATGTTTCGATATCCGCCCCGTTAAAGGAGGCATCCTGTTGTACCGATGAATAGCTTCGCATTACGTGTTCGATTCGGCTTATAAACATTCGTTCCCAATATATTTTCGTCTCGTTTTTACGCTTTGATGCGCACAAACATAAACATTTTAAGACTGGGAAGAGTTGTTACGAAAATTAGCTGATTTGTTCCAATATTCAACATTTTTGAACACATACAATGTTATTTAACAAATTTTTGCTAATGTTTAGAATAAAATTATTACAAGTTGCAAATTTATCTGATCGTTTCGATTCCTGAATCTGCAAAGCTTACAAAACAGTGAATAATCGATAGAAACTAGCTGTACAATCTTAATGGTTTTTAATAGTTGCAATCTTTTTAAAAAGATAAAAATTTAATATAAAAGCCGTAACAAGTCGCAGAGATTGTGATTAAGAGAGCCTTTTTCACACATTATAACATCCGGAGAGAGTAGAGCCTGGCTATTATTCATGATCCACCAAGAAAACCATACCATTTATGGCAGAATGAATAGTACCAGATCGGCGGGCAACAATGTAACGTAAGCCACGGAGTTTTTCAAGAGAAAATTGCATAAAATATAAACTAAGCCACTTTAGCTGGAAAGGGATTTAGTATAATGTGTCGTGCATATATTTCGCACGAAACGAAACAGACTTTATTCGCTTCCAAAGCCAGCACTTTTATCTATGGAAAAGTTTTCTCATTTGTTTAGGCGACTCTCTTCAAGTGCCACTTGCCGTGGCAAAGGGCATTACGGGCGTGTGCAATTGCAAAGATCTTCCTTATGCTGCACAAAGAAAAAGTGCGAACTGAAGTTTTGATAATATTGGTTTTTCATCGTGCCAGCTAGGCATCGTGCCAATTCAGATATTCGTCAATTTCTTCTTGAGGTAGAAAGCAATTTTGTACTGAAAAATATTCCCAAGCCATCAAGCTGTTAAATAAACGTACACAAGTCAAGATGCTTAACTAAAACTAAAACCATTGCCAGCCGATGAAAAACTTCTCTCGATAAAATTTCAAACGAAAAATAAATACACGTATCGAAACTAACTGCACAAACAAATTGCAGCGGAACTATGGTATGGTATGTATGAGCAATAGTTTTCATTTTTCTGTAAGATGCGTCAGACTTTGGCAGCGTACGGATGATAATATTACCGAAATGAAATGACCTACTCTTGCCGAAGCCATATGAATCTTCTCAATGAATGAGTCACATTGATCAAAACTCTACACGAAATATAAACCTATTGCAAATATACGTATCAAGCCAGGAAGAAGGTCAAGAAAAAAAAACTGTTTGAATAATTATTGGAAGAGAAATGAAGCACATATTTATTTTCCAAAAACTTTCTGTAACCAGCATTCGTGACTCAACGAACAGAAAGATCGCTTGATATGAGAAGCGACGGCTAGATTAAAGATACAAAAAGAATGCTCCACTACCGATTCCTCTAAAGGGCATCTTATCGATCTTTACCATGATGACGCTGCGAACAAACTAACAGCGGTGTGTTATAGGTTTTTGAGGTTGTGTTTTCGCTCGTGTACAGATTGAGCCAGTTGCTGAACGTCGCAAAGATGGTACCATCAGTCTTAGCACTTACTACAGTTTCTTCATTTAGGTTTTTCGCTGCGAACACACGCTTCCTTGGTATAACATAATAAAGGACTATAAGACTCCTTTCAACATGCTTTTGATTTTTTTTAAAGTTTGTTGCATTGACCACTATACAAAAGTCAAAAGTTCTCCAGATGGTGACCAGATTTCTAGCATGTAGTGTTTTTTGTATTTAATCTTTTACGCATGATGTGAAGAAACGTTGGCTTCCTGTTTCATTTTATTCTACTAAGGAATTCAAACACTTTTTAACATCTTTAAAAAGAGTAAATATTTAAAAAAAGAAATCAAGTTGTTCAATTAATTGATTCAAACATACGCTTAGATTAATCAGCCGAATAGAGTTGTTTTGCAGGATTTAACCAATCAAGGCCGTCAATTGAACATCGTAAAAGCAACTCATTCTTTCACCCGCTCAAAAAACAAAATTCAGAATGAAAAAATATTCCACTGACACCAACAAGCATAATTCATTCATAAAACTGTGTTTTACCCAGTCATCGAGAAACATTTTCTTATGCACATAAACACTTCTATTACAAGACGACGTGGACGACTACTGCTTTATTTTTCCTCAGGGATGTCGGAAAAGGTAACAAAGCAAGACTAAAAGTCACGTCCTCCGCAGAAAAGCACAAGAAAACGCAGTCAAACGTTAGAAGAAGAAAAAACAAACATACTGCGGCTCTTTGGCTCATTCCCGGTTTGGGGGATACGAGATTCTGCCGCACTTGCATATACGGCTAGACGTAGCAATGCACTCTTCCGTCTCTTTCTTTCCTCGGTCACAGCGCTTCGTTCACCGGAGAAGAAGATGGTAAATTAATTGATATTCATATTACATAAACTATGTTCCCCTTGGACGCTCGAGTTTGCTTGTGGCTGGGACGTCTTTAGTGATCCCAGGGGAGAAATGGTTCTGGGATCCGAAGCTGGCCAGCTTCCGGCCCACTATCGTAGCGATTACCCGTTGGTGGCCGGTGACTAATTTCGCAAATAGGA
Organism: Anopheles nili; assembly: GCF_943737925.1. NCBI lineage: Eukaryota > Metazoa > Arthropoda > Insecta > Diptera > Culicidae > Anopheles > Anopheles nili. The sequence continues at coordinate 1,990,236 of NC_071292.1, forward strand.
CAGACAGCACAGTTGCTGTACTTTTAACAGCCTGTCCTCCCCTTTGTTTTCTTGGAAACAACTTCCCTGCAGGTTGCATGTAGATTTCCACAGTGAAAGCAGCGAAACCCCTCCAACTGTCGCTTCTTACTAGTTCGGTCGAAAGAGAAGTACGCGGTTCAGAAAGTTTTTTCTTTTCCGAACTAGTTTTTTTGCCTGTAAAAGGAAGTCGTTTTCATTAAACTCCACTCAAGGAACAAGCCAGGAAAACAAGGACCTGCAGTCTTTAGAAAGACATTTTTCTTTTCTTGCTTCAATCCTTGAGTAGGTTCTGCTAAGCTCCGCAGCACCATTTTGAAAGTCCTCATTACAACACCCAACATGTCCCTGCCTCTGCTACTTCCTATACAGGACACGTCGAGGCAGGTCGTAATAAAGATCCGCAACACTCCTTTCCACGTCCGGCTTAAGCTACGATCATCCGCAATTCGGGAAGCTCCTGGTGGACTGAGGGAAGTCTTGCGCTGCACAACTAAGAATATCTGATACGGCTGCACTAATGCTTTCTCTATGCTTTGAACGACAGACGATGCTCCAACAGTAACTGAGGACAAGCCACTCGCTGCAAATATCCTGTTCACTTCAGTCAGCCGTGAAGTGCATAATAATTAGTGCAAAGGCAGAGAAGCAGCAATGCAATCAATAATCGCCTTCGATAAGCGGAGTAAATCGAGTAAGACTTTTCCCTTTGCCTTTATCCTTTCCTCATTGAAAAAGGCAGTCGTAGAATGTAACAGCCGAGAAGACGGACGACGATGTACTATTCAACTGCAGCCTCGGAGGGCTATCGTTCGCACCTCCAGGTTTGGCCAAGCTCGTTCAAAAGAGCTCGATGAGTACATCATTAAATTAATGAGCACTAATGAAATAAATGTCAGATCAAATTGAAATTTTTACGACGCCGCCCCTTTACAGGTTTAACAGAATAAAAGCGAACGATGAGTCAGTAGAGAAGGGACACTTATCGAAACGATGTGCTGATGGAAAACCGATGTACTTCTTGGAAAATATTCTTCCAAACACTCGCATTACATAAACAATTACCGTGAAAGTATTATATTTTTAGTAAAACGATAACGTTGAAGAGCTTATTGTCTAGCTCGGTTAGTTTGTACATTTCATCTTGATTTCTTAAGCATATAAGTTGCGTGCGATAGAAATTCAAAAAATTTACTAAAAGAAAACAGTGTTCATTGCTGCTGAGAATTATGTTAATAAAAGGACACGCCCAGGAACTTAAATGTACTTTTATCTATGCAGCACACGAAAATCCCATACTAACCTGGCACTTGGTACGGTGTCGGGGTAGGTGCAGGCAGCCAATAAGCTGCGCTGATGGACGGATACGATTTGGAGGATTCCTCATTTCGCAGCGGACAGATCGGTCCAACTCCGGCGCCTCCACCAACCACTCCGCCACATGGACTGCTTGGTGATTTTGTTCGGCTTTTCATATTTATGATATTTTGTATTTTCGTTATCGTTTTCACGGCACCGGGTGACGTTTATTCGTTTGGTATCAAATTTTTGGTATGTGATACAGATTTATATATATTTACATACGTTTACGGAGTTTCAAACATTGACCATTACAGCATAACATTGCATTTCAATCCATTGTATGAAATTTCCGAACAAAAAATACGCCAGCATCATCCAAACGAGTGAAATTCCATTTAATTTTACATTCAATAATAGCCGTTAAGAGCATTAGAGTACGTGCACCAACATAAATGAACCGAACGCGATACGCACAATAGCACAAGTTCCAACAATGGTCCGATCCATACGCACACGAGATTGTTTAGACCGGATTCATATATTTTTTAAGTCCAAAATCGCCAATATAGAAACAAAAGAAGTATATTTTAAAACCAAGCAACATGGAGGTTAAATGGTTGTGTGATGATATATGGTGGGTGAACAGAGATGCCCACAGTTCGTTGAGGGTTGGCGAAATAATGATGTTCAGCAGAAAGCGGAAAAACAATCATGTTTCTGTATACTAGGTACTATGCTATGCTAAAAACGTATGAACTTCGATTTTTTATTTTTATCTATCTTCTTTGCTCTGAATGAAATCGAATGATGTTTTTTTACACCGTAATTATAAACGTGAATGTTCCAGTATCCAGCAACAAAAAAATAATTTTCACAAATAGCGATAGCTGTGAGTAAGGTAGCAGCTATTTGAACAGCAATGTTGCTTCAACAATCATTACTTCCATAAATTATCATAGCCGAAAAGAATAGTTCTACGGATCGAAAAAGCATTACGGCGAAAGATATTTAGGATCCTACAGAAAACACACATGAACACATACACACAAGTAATCATTGGCTAATTATGCTACGCACACGAAACACATTCTCGCAATTATTATGTAGAGTATATTTTCAACACGTCTCTTCACGATGTTCAAAAAAAAATGTTTATCGACGTGTAGACGATGGAGAAACGATGGTACATGGGATGTTCCGACAATGGATTTGCGCTGCTGCCCAGCTTGCATTAAACGAAAACGTGAACGTTAAAAATGTGAACAGAGCAATGTTCGCCGCAGCAACAGGAAGATCAAAGTTTTCACCAACCGCAGCTCCTCCCGAAGGCACACAGATATACAACAAAGACTCGCGAAAAAAAAACACCAACATTGATTTATATGTCATTATAATCATATGCACGGTTGATAATTTTTGTTAATTAACAACATACTGCTCTGTTACAATCAACCCTTCCCTCCCGTTCGACTGACGCCAAACTTCACTCTACGCACAGCCGAGGCAAAAACATATGAAGCGATTATTGCTGGCGAATTATTGATATTTTTCCGGCATTTACTTTCACCTCTGCCATCGATTTGTGGCGGTGTGTATGCGTCCCTGTCAGGGCCATATTTTTCGCAGTGTAACACGCAGCATCGCTAGCAGTGTGTTCGATGGATTTTTGCCCAGGACTGAAACGGAATTATCGGACACTTTATTGCGCTTATCGAACTATGTCATTTGTTCATGCGGGTTTGAATTGTGACTCTATTCCAGTAGCCCCCAACAAAGATACGATCTGGCAAATATTTTATACTCTAGTTTTTTTGATGCCTCCAACCTCATATCACAAAACATTCACAACACGATCACATTCAGAATTACTCTCGAGCGAGCGCACGGATGATGGTGTGGTACGGTGCTAAAGGCTGGACAGCTGCAGGATGAAATTTACATTCAATTAACACACGACAAAGATATTTGCCCGCAAGAGTGAAAAACATAAAGGATAGGTGCAGAGTGGCATTTTGAAATTTTACAGAAACAAATGTTCAGTATTGTTATCCATTACATTTTTGCCACCTTGGGGGCAAATATAGATTATAGTAAATGTTCAAAATCAGCACTGCACAAAACAGATTCAACACAATAGTTAGTAATCGTTTCCTCTTGTCAGTGAAACGTATAGACAAATGCTCTGATGCATAGGATTTGTTTGATCCAATTCGTTGATATTGTTTTCGACATGTTGATACGTTGATTTAGAAAAATTATTTCACATAAGCACAATGTAAGCCAAATTAAATACATAAATGGAGAGGCTATATTTCACCAAATCTACGATTCGTCATGTTCAATCTGAATATTCTTTATTTTACACAGTACACCCAATACTTATCACAAACAAAAAATAGTTTTCAGAGCTGGAAAAGTTGTTCGCATTTTAAAAACATATACATTAGTTTTCTTAGGTACACATATATACACACAAAAACACACACAAACACCACATGAAACACACGAATTCAAGTTGCTAGTTTTTTGGAGAGTTCGATCGACAGCTCTTGCGAGTGGAATGATTTTTTTTAAGTCTTTTTCTCATGGCAAGTATTAGGTGAACCGAACCGTGTGATCAGCAACAGCAGCAGCACCGTTCAAAAAGTCCGATGCAAACTTCGAACTGGCAAACCATCGAATGATCCGCCAGCACTTCATCGCACTCGCCCAAAGGCACCGCCGCGAACATGTTTAGCGATGGGGCGCATAGCCACACACATCCACCAGAGCGGTTTAGGTCCCTTCCGTCGTGTCGAGCATCGATTTCGCGATCTTCGCTGGCCAGAAAGCACAAGATTGTTACAATACGTAGCGCTAATCGCTCGAAGCCTCCCGAGATCTTCCGAACAAGACACGACATCGTGTTAGTGTGGAAAGTGCCACCTCGTTCTTTGCCATCACCAGCGAACCGCAAAGTCCGCGCCCAAAATAGGCACCTGAGCAAAGGAATATACACGTGGGAAAGCCGATGCGAATGACATGCACCCAAACCTAGCCACGATTCGGAATAGTTCAATTAATTATAGCCTTCTGATATACACACATATCATGTGAGGCTGCAGTGTTCAATACAACCGGATGGTAGAGGCCTAGGAACCTAGACGGAACATATCTACAATCGATTGCAGTTGAACGCAAGGCTTGAAACGAGCTAGCCGCATCCGGTAGCACTGATGAACCAATATATGGCGAAACTGACGACATTGGCAGGCAGTTAGCATGATATTCTCACATACAAAAACACACTGGCACACATACATATATATACTAATTTGGTTGTGTTAGGAACGACGACGGACAGATAAAAAACCGAGCAAACCAGAGATTCCATTACGATCAGGACGCTAATTATAAACCTCAACATAACAACGGTGCGAAAGGCAATGTACTCACAGCGCAGTATCTAGTGCTTGACCCGGCCCACTACCGCCACATTATACCCCTAAACACTGCACCCTTTCCTTCTCGAGCAAGGATCCTCGGCGATCGAGATTCCAACTGATTTCAACCACAAGGGGGGTGCTAATTTTAGGAAGTGCCACGTATTGGCGATAATCAGAGCACGGTAGAAAATCAATACGACATGACGGATGTGAACAGATAAATAGATTCGAAAAAAAAAACGGATTAATTAGCACGACTGCTGTAACTATGGTGCCCAGGCGGCAAACTCATGCAGGGAATAGCACGTGAAATTTCGTAACCATACACAACAACCTCCGATAAACATAAAATTTGTAAGATTTATTGACTGTAGCAAGTGAACAGAAATATCTCTAGTATTACATAGTACGAAACTTATCCATGTTGAATAAATGATGTAATAGAAAAATATGAATTACAAGAATATCTTTGTGATATAGAATATTCACCTGAACTATTAAAAACAATACCAGCAACTGACAAAAACCAGTTTATCTGACGATACTTTGTTTATTACATTTCGGCGATTATCTGCTCAACCACATATACACTGCTCGAGCAGCTTCATGTTGACAGGGTGAGGGGTTAGCTAGAGTATTGGAAATTATTAGTTAAATACAATTCCGCTCAATGCCAGCACACAACATTACAAGTAGTTCTAAACATCTAAATCAGAGCTGAGAACGTCGCTTGATCGCTAAACCAATGAAAGTATTTCTGATGTAACCAATTGTCACCAACTTCAGCGTGCACCACGAGTGACGATTTGATGGCAACTGAAGTGGGAAAAAGTACAGTTTGATGGGAAATTACTTTTACCACGAGCATGTCCTTCACCTCTGAACGGCCATACGTTACACGATCGGCTCACAATAAACTCGTTTTCCTATTAGCTCAGTCAATTTCACTTTTTCGTTGCACAAATATTTCAACTTTTTACCATCAAGCGCAACAGCAGTGATAGGTGCCTTATTGTTGCTGTCAACGTCATGTACTATGCATCTCGTTCTGTCACCCGTTTATACGCTTTCCTGTTCCTATCGCTAACGCGGAACCAGCGAAAACGTGGAGCTCACACCATGAAGACTCACTGAAATTCACATTCGCTCATCAGAATTTTATTTGCACAAGATCGTGACGGCGTCCGTGAGATTGACTTCAGTACGACGGCGGTAAGAAATACTACCAATCCCAACGGCAATTGAACAGCAGATAAATTGAGTCAGCACATACCGGGCGACGACATTCCGCGGCCTGTGCTCGTGATGGATCGGGTGCATACGCATACAGGAAATTTGTTGCGCTTCCCATGGGAGTTTTTCCAGTGGCAGAATCAACTGCACTGTTACGGAAAGAGCTTCGAATTCCATCGGGTCTGACGTCGATATGTTCGTGAGACCGACAAGGATGCTTCCAACGAGTGGAGAAAAACGTGTGCATTTTTACCGACCGTGTTACGATTTTATTTTTGCACAGTTCACCAGTCAGCGCGTCTCACTATCCTACTCCGGACTTTGCTTACGTCTGGAGACACTATCATTTCAATTTTCGCTTTTCAACGCACTTTTTTTTTTGCTGAACAATGAATTTTCAGTCAATCACCGCTACTAGAACTCACTACGACATGAAAAGGCAAGTGCCGTGTTTTCATAGCAAAAGATTTCGTTGCTACTTTACATAAATTTGCTATAAACTGCACAAGCATAACGTTTGCGAAAGTTTGTTCGAAAACTAACTACTTGATTCAATTTTTTATTGACCTACGAATTAACGCATCAACCCAAAATCAGGTATATAAATAAGTGTTTTTTTAATAAATTCAATATTAACAATTTATTTATCAATCATGTATGCGATATGCTTTACGATAGGAACATTATGTTTAGCTGCTTAATGAAATGTCATACTTTTACGATAACGGCTATGCTACAAAAATGAGCCCCGTTTCACTTCTTCTACCGGTACAGCATCCATCATAGTAACTTCTATCAACACACATGCGTTGTTAACATGAATGCACTTTGTCGCTTACATCATGTTCAATCAGTATGGCCATCAAACCGGATCTTATGGGTGTTGGTGTAAAAGCGAAGCACGACATAACCGGTTTGCGATACCTTATCCCTTTCGTTGGATGATGAATGATGGAATAGCAAAATCTTCGTGTCTAGCATTCTAAAATCGATGGTTAGTTAAAGTTCAATTTATTTTGTATGAATTAGCAAAGAGCTTACATCAATTAAATGTGATACAAAAATTCATAAAGAAATTCCATGCTTTTCTTAGGATGTGAAACAAATAAAACTTCGCGACGTACTGGTTATACGACCTATCTTAACCAGCACATGGCATAGCATCGTTAATCTGCCGTATCCGACAATCGACGAGCGCTAATCGATCTGTAGCAGCACCCCCACAATGTCTATTTTTAATTGATCAAGTGATTTCGTCACCATCTAAAACATTTTTACCAACAGACAATTCATGCTGATGAAACAGCAATCCGATATTCGTCTCTTTTCCGATGGCCTCGAAAAACCTTTACCAAAATACTCACATCAAGTTGGCCCGCTTATACCACTACCAGCTGCTGTCAAGTGGTTTTCCTCGGTTTTCCTCTCGCACATGAACCTCGCGATTGTTGCTCAAATTTTGAACGACGTCGAATCGCTGCTAACGATCGCAGGGGAATGGAAGGGGTGCGAGAAAATCACTCCCGTTCCGCAGCTATTTAGCATTCTGTTTAATGAATGGATTCCGCACCCATGATAGCAACCGAATCAATGAAGTACCATCCACGTGCTGGTGAGCGGGCAGAGATGATGCTCGAGTCAACTTAGTTAATTTCCTGTCAAACTCACTTTTTAGATGAGTGATTTGGCGCATAGTACCGACATCCACTTCGTCAGTGGTGTCATTTTCGCATCTAGGTGCAGCACAAGCAACGATGTACATTGAAAATAACTCATACACACGTGGGTGGACCCACGGCGACGCGGGTCTTGGTTGATGTAATCCGGCGCTGCCCCAACTAATGGAGAAGCAGCATCATTGAATAACGATTTACCTTGTACACATTGCCATCCTCCAGTAACTGACAGAGGCAAGTCTCCGGAGAAAAAAACCCGACCCGTGCCACTCATTTTAAAGAGCACACAATCAACGATTAATTAACTATACATCCATCTCGTCATGCAAGCACGGTTTCTGGATAGGGCAAGCAGTTGGCAGTCGTACTTCGATCTTCAAGTACCCACCCTACTCATACCACTGCAAACATATGCCCCACCTACAGACTCTCCCTGTTTTACTCCTGTTTTCCACTCTGTCTCGCAAAAGTCTATCGTACCAGCACCCACTTCATAAGCTCACAAACGATGACGCGTTGTGTCATCCGCGATTGCCGAAGATCACCTAACATTCGACGGACAAGAGCACCGGGTGAATTTTGTTTCTTGATTTCCTCACATGTTTGCAAACAACTTCTCGCTCACTAGCAGAACAAACATTCGTCATTAGCTCAGCGTTGATGCTCATGTTTCACAGCAGCAACACGTTTTGATGCGGTTTCCGTCGATTCGTTGCCGAGCAACATAATGGTCTCTTCATTGAGGAATGACGCTTTGCTCGTGAATGCAATGGCTAGCGATACACACCGTTTTTTATGGCAGTGTCGCGCGCGACCCATGGAACGTTTGTTTTCCATACATGATTCCGGACACTCCCATGAAAAATGCATTCCTTATTACATTCATTTCATGTAGTGTTTTAAATGAAGAGTAATATTCATATCTCAAATAGAAAACGAAAAAAAAAATTATTTCGCATACACATGTGTATTAAAAATATCGTTGACTTTAGCAATTTTATAGCCGAAAAGAATGCCATCCTGGTGCTTTAGCTGCTAAGTGCATATTTTAAGATTTTTTTGCAAAAAGATCAAAACAAAAGTACAATAACATAAATGTAGGCATACAATATATATATATATATATATATATATATATATATATATATATATATATATATATATATATATATATAGATATATATATATATATAAATATATATATATATATATATATATATATATATATATATATATATATATATATATACAAATGCCACAGAAAGTTATGTCGATTTTTTTTTAATTTTTTTAAGTTTCTCAAAATTCTTTACTCGTTGGTTGGTTGACGAGACTTGCTTAGCAGAAGTATTTGACCACTCCTTGCTCTAGAGGTATGATGATGAAACAAAACTTTTTTCCAATGGGTGACAATGTATAATTTACCAACTGAATAAAAGAAGTAGGTCTCACCCCTTGGTAAGAATGTGCTGCTAGTGCATTGCTTCAAAAACGATACTCGCTATTGAAAAGAAACAAAGAATAATAACCACATTTTAGCCAAGTCAGCAATACGAAAGCGTACTTGGTCGCCGTAGCCAGACAAAATTCAAAAATTTGAAGAACAGCAAGCGGATGATACATACGTACAACGCCAAACCCCATACTGTGCATTAATATATTGCGTAATGACAGACCGTTTCCTATGAAACATAAAGACCGAACGAAACGTTTGCAAAATAATGTTTGATTTATGGAGCATTCAAATTTATCTTGGGATTAGTTTCGACATTTAATGATTTTAGCCGTTTGATTGACAAACATATATACAGGCGAAGTAAAGCATGTGTATGCGAGAAAATGTTAGCAATGCACTTTGCCAACGATCGAACACGCAACCCAAACAACAATATTCTACAGCATACCCGAACAAGACGATTCGTCGCTGAAAAGACGACATCCATTCCATCTCTCACATGTTTCGCTTCATTATCTATTGTTTTTAAAATCCCGTGTTATAAAAAACTAAAGAATAAATATCTTCAACAGCATCATCTTAGGCAGCATGTCTTTTGAACCTTTGAACGAACTGAAGATATGTAAATTATATTTACCCCCGATCCTGTAGGCATCGTCTTCGCTCATCAAACAAGTGAAAATTATTTTTCAATAATATTTTACTACAGCCAGTGCTGTAGACATATGCTTACCAAGCTAATTAGGAAACATGGAGCGAGCTTCCTGTTCATAACCACAACACAACCCATACACATCTCTTTGGGATTGCGCGAAAAGTGGTGAGACTTATTAATTCTATCCACCCTTAAACAAACGGTAGTCAACATTTAGACGTATTAATTCAAGCGTAGCTTTTCTCTAACGCACAAAAGCGTAGGGTGGTGTGTGAATTAAAGTAAATATTAAAAAAAGGAACATTCAAACCTTTCGGGTTCGTCGAGAAGTTCACAACGTGATATCATTCTCACCACACTTATGTTTGCGATGTACGGCTTGACATCGTATCATAACCGGCGTCTTGAGACCGAAGGTCGTGGGTGAGTGATGTGATGCCTGAGGTGACCCTCAACCGACATGCACATAAACAGAGGTCGGTCACATGAGCACCATCCCCTTAACCGACAGACGCTCGCTTACCACAGCAGGTAATTGGCCTTTCTTTCACCTCAGAAACACCCAAATCATTCTACCAACTGCATGAACGAACAGAACAACTGCTCCCTTGAGAAGTGTAAGATTCGTGATTGTTTATATTACACTTTAAAACTTACTCAAAAATCCTCTTCAATTAGGTTTTAGACTGTGTGTTAGCTAAACGCTTGCTTTTTTATTTGTTTTACAGTTATCATTCCATAGAAGTAGTTTAGAAATAACATGCTTACAAAATACATGGCATATATTTGTACTCAACATAGTAGTTCTAATAATGAATAGTGTAGTAGCATACACTAAACAAGAAAGTAATATTCAGAAGCTAGACGAGCAATTCACTTGTAGATAAGATTATTCAACGCAAGGTGAAGGGAACGAGATTCATACGTAAGTGCGAAACAACCTTCATCGTTTTGATAATGCATGGCAGAGAGGGACAGGACAGTAAACAAGTTCATTCAGAAGACGTAACAAACAGCGCAACACTTCAGACTTCACCACAGAAAGTGGCCAACGGCTTACAGACACAGCTTCCACTCATAGTCTAATAACCGGGAGATAAAAATTAGCTGTATCGTCGGATCTGTCGGGACAACAAAAAGGTGTGTATGAGTGGAAAAGCAACAACCAAAAACGATACAAATGTCCACGAGTTGACGTTTCAACCACGACACAGGGTAGTTCGTACTGGCCTTAGCAGTCTATCGTGAAGGAAAACTTCTCTATAACTGGGCAGAAAGCCATATCCACCATATTTTCACTGCAAGCACCCACCGTGCCATTCGGTACATAACTCTATTGTTTGCTGCCACAAAACTACCTGCTAAGCAGGGGCAAAACAGAGACAAAGCTAAGGCGTTTACAACCGTTCAGTGGAAGTATCACTAGCGCGAGTGCTTATCTTTTCCTGGGGCAAAAATAGTTACACGATATGTGTAGGATTTCCCATCTCACGAAAGCTGAAATGTGCTCACCACAAATCTGTCTAGAGGTTAGAAACACCGCGTGCATGCTACTCAGAGGACTTTGCAGGTGTTACAATCGCTAATGGCGCACAGTTACAAATAGCATTTGAACGTCTCCAAGCGACATATTACTAAGAGAATGAATTGAACCCAAGCAAAGAGTCACATGTTATTTGTTTATATGTTCTCATTACACTTCCAACCATCGTCAGGAATTCAATCGCATGGTGAGGTACTCTCTGACAAAACATGATGAGTTGTTAATTTCATATGGTAAGTAACGTCAACAAGTAACTAATCAGAATGGAATGGAATGCAAAATCCTTATGCAGATTCAATCGTCTGATTTGGCCAGCCAATCAACGAATAAAATCTCACTCAGCGGTTTCTCCCAATATTGTCTCTTCCATCGGAGAGTTTTCATTTGCATATGCCACGATCGTACAACGTGCACACGTACTTTCGCGGTTCGTTGCACGTTTGCCAGTGTTGGAACTACTTCCCATTTCCCGTCCTCTTGGGTCTCGTTTTTTTTTTAAACTAAGAATTCCACAATCTTAGGAAGCGAAACGCACTCTTTGGCAACGTTTAATCGTCGCTTCACGTACGTCGTGCACGTCCACACGCACAATAAACGAAAACTCCAGCGACACTTTTGCCTTAGCCGTTGCGCGAAAAAGGCAACAGCGGCCCGCTTCAAGTGGCAGCAATGAAATAGGACGTCGGAATTGACGGTTGGGCCTAGTGTATACGCCAGTTATGCGGATGGCATACTGAACGTAGCAGTAACAGCGTGGCACGATGGCCATAACCTAACGTCGTAAGCAATATGGCCCCGAAGATGCAAAGCAAGAAAAAACCTAGCAATTGCTGGCAGTAAAACGAAGGCGAAGGAATGCTTAAGTGTCTTCATGGGGACAGGGAAGAGAAAGTTTCGCAACGAAGCTATCAGTCAAATTATTTGCGGTTACGCAAATGCACTAAAATATTCACTTTATTACTCGAATACCGAACGAAGCGAATTAAAAGCGATAAAAATGGTAATTTATTTGGATCCATTTTGCTCTAATAACAGTACGTAAAGTAGCAGTACCGTTCCTACCTATATTGCAATTGCATCTAGGGGCTTGAAATAAAATAACTTCCCACTTTGTATATAATATTCCGGCCAGCGCAAACTTAATATAGCAATCCTAGCAAACCTTCAAATTTAGCACCACTCCATTTCGTTACGATTGAACGGCTAACGACGAGGAAACTAGACTAATATAGGCCAGACCAACAGAAGAAGCGGAAATGTGACATAACACACGACCGCAGAGGGCAGCATAAACTGGGCAAACTGCGTTCCCTCGATTCAGCGAACCGATTGTTCCCTCTACAACCGCTACCGGTTGCACCAACAATGCCCGGGCACAACAATAGCTTAAACGAAAGACGGTGAAAAAGCGATGGTTCAACTACGATTCGACGCATGATCGCAGGGTAGTATCATGGACATAATAACAACAACAAAAAACAAAAGTTGGATCCTATGAGTAAGGGCTAGGAAGAGTACGGTGGAAACTTACCGCGGTTTACCATCATCTTTCCTCTCTTTTATTCATAGCGCAACATGGCCAACGGGGTGAATCATTAGACAGGTGATTTTAACAAGTCAACCGCTCAACCGTCAACTCCGACAACCGGTTTAACATAGGCGCATCACCTGTTTTCCAACCGGCTTCCAGCACACGATAATGGTGCGTGCATTTTGCGGAAAGCAAAAGTAAAATACATACAACCATAGCTGTGATGTGCAGTGAAAGTCATATTTAGGAGACATGCAACAGAAGTAAACCGAGAAAGACCTCAAAGACCGAAACACTATAGAAATGCAGACAATGTTTTTTGTTTCACCAATATGCACGTCAAAAAATCGCAAACGTTTTCGGTCAAGATATTCTAGCAAATTATGATGAGTTTATTTCTCATGTACTAACAGATACAATTATGCTGACTGGCTCCTCCCAAAAAAGATACACAAAATTGACGGATGGATGTTTCTAGGGCACCATCGGGCTGCAAGCCTTCGCGCTTCATGATTCTGCTTCATCCATTTCAATCGGTACGCCCCAGCTGAATGCATGACCGCACAAGTACGATCGTACCCGAGTATTTGCATACCATCGAAACATGATGCACCGCCGAATCAAAGCTGCTCCGAGCAGCTATTTGAATTGAAAAGTTGCTAGAGCTGCGTTAATATGCACAAAAGGTACGGCAATTTGAACCGCTGGAAGACCCACCTTTCTTTGGAGAAGATTTAACTGTGACACGTGAACTCACTATACAAACGCACTTAGGTACGTTTAGACTTCATTTTCTCTATTCCTCCGTATACTTATCTACTGTTGGCGTTATCCACACTTAAACACCCAGTGACACGATTACAAACTATTAGCTCGAGGCAGGTCCGTCAGCAAAAGTAGCACGCTACTACCGAGCTGGACCGCGTGTGCATTGTCAGACTTAACAGAGGCGCCACACCATTCGCACAAAGTGTAGGAACACACTCATCGACAATCCCTTTGCTAGTGCACCTAATGAGTGGGAAAATAAAACCGGCACGGAATATTTGCATGCAAAATTGAGTACATCGACGGTGGCAAGCGGCTCAAATAAACGCACATGTCGCGCAGCAGACAGAAGAACCTCGTAAACCATTACCTTGAGCCCTTTAGTGCAACTGCAATCACTTGCGCCTCGTACGACCGGTAGAATAGAGGGAGACTCTTATATTTTCCCACATGCAAAAGGGGATGAGTTTATTTCTAGGTTGTTTTATGTTTTTCCTTTACCCTGTATAATACTAATACCTACGTGACCTACCTACATCATCTGCACTAGTATAGAGTGAACTCAAGTGTTGTTTCTAGCAAACAGCATCTGCCATCATACATACGAATCACAACAACCGCACTCCCGTGTAATCAACATGGGTTGTACAGAAAGTGTTTTACGAACCTTCGCCAAATCTCATAAAAACGTTTCCTCTCAATAAATTTATAGTCTGTTCATCCGGTGGTACGATGAGCGAAGAGTTCAGATTTAAAACAAACGGTTTCTGACCAGTTTTGCAGCATGGCCAAAGAGAACAACCCAATGATCAGTTTCCTGCACTTGAAAGCCCCAATTTTAGACAAAAGATGACATGTGAATCAATTCGATGGCACATAAATCGAAATAAATTTTGCAACAACGCTTTTGGGAGATTTTACTAGAGCTGCCCATGCTTCAGTATTGCTAAATATAACTTTTAATCCGATAGCCAAAGAGTAGATTGCCCCAAAAAGAATAAATCCACGCACACACGAAGCCTTACCATGAACTGGCAAGATAATTTACTTTCGATATAGATTCAAACTTTACACAACACACACCCGCACATAGTTTCTTCTTCTTAAACATCCTTTCTGAAGAACACCATGCAGCAGCGTCCAAACTGATTTTTCGTGATGATTATTGTTTTTTTATTCATGATCCAACCATCGAAAGAGGCAATGAAAAAACTTATTTGGTTCACGTTCCGGGGTAGGGTATTTATAGGAACTCTCTTTCTTGGTCACCCACGAATTGAAAGAAAATTAAAAATGCAACAGCACGGTATTGCAAGATGTTTTTTAATTTTTCTTTTCAATAAATGATATTCTCCTCCAAGGATGGCTCAGTGTACGATCCCTGAATGCCAACATAAAAACAATATATTTATCGTTATAATGCTACTGGCAATATACAAAGCATAATCTCTGCGATATGCACCGACGATCGGAGACGAGAATAAAATGATGGGAACATGAGTGGGTGTCCTGCCTTTTTTCTTGAGCTCCGTGGAGTTTGCTGTTTTTAGAGTTTTCCAAACGTCTGCCATTTTCCCCCGGAATAGATGGAAAAATTGGACAGAGTGGCCCGGCCGGTTAGCTGTTGGATATCCAAGGCAAGTGATCTCGAGCGATTCTGCCTGCTGAGAATGGTGTCAGAGCACGTCGAGATGCTGGAGGAGACACCAAAACCATAGAATGTCGTCACGAGCAGAAATAGCACACAGCGGCAACCAGCAAGCCAGCACCCATAATCGATCCAATGGGCCGTGAAATTGTCTACTCTATGACTCGAGCCGAGAGCTGCTGTCGTAACAAATCGCCAAGTCGACCTCTTCTTGACCCAAGTGCTTTTTCTCGTACAACGAAAAGAAAATACGTTCGCATGAACAAAAGCATGAAACAATCGAAAATATATTTTGTGAAAATTCAAAAGAACTTTTTTCACTGGCAATCCCCATTGTGACAGAGGTTTTGCTCTGGTCATATGTACTATATAACCCTCTGTTCATTTCATAGCAGCAATTAATTGCAGATAATTCGATAATAGCAACTATGAAACAGACCCTCGTGTAAACCATAGCTCACGACAATAGAGAGCCAAACATAGGCTGCTGTTTGCTTTCCGTTTCCAGAGCTAAAACGTGACACTTTGCATATTGACGAACCACTGATGCTAATCAGTGTTTCTGTTCCATTTTCACTCAAGCGGAGAGCTCAACTACTTAGCGACCAACTTCACATTGCCTTCGACTACTAACGACGAACTTTGTAGTTTCATTTCGTCGCACTCGTTACAGGGTTTCAAGCGTCCACAGACTTCGTGACCGATCTGTTAAACACAAAAACCGGCCCAAATTATCACCTTGCAATGTAAAACACGAAGACAACTTGCGTGCAGTTATCAAGTTTACCCGTGGATCACGGTGGGGTGCGAAGACCGGTATGCTGATGCGCATCAGTAGCTTGGAAAAGGCGCTAATCAACCGTCGGTCACGCTTGTCACTTCTTCAGTCACAGGAAAGGGTGCCATGCAAAACAAACTTATGATAAATTTATTTACAACAACGTGTCGCCTGCGCTATATCCTCTAAACCTCCGCTAAGAAAACTACCACAAGAAAATTGTCAATGACGCATACAAAACCGCGCAGATCGCGCACAAACCTAAGCACCATAAGGACGGAGGAACACCACTACAGGAATTGCCAACAAAACGGCCGATCGTCAACACGGAGCCCATGCGTAATTTCAAATTCAAATGACATGTCGCAAGCAATTGCGGAGCTGCTTTCGACATTTGTGCCCATGCGTACCACACCAACACGTCACTAAAACCTTCGCACAACCATCACGAAACGCGGCTGGATTGGAGCCCTATGACGAGGGGTAGGGAGGAGAGGTTGGGGGGGGGGTTATCTGCTAGATTCTTCAGGCATCATGACACCATGGTACATAAAACGATCGTGTAGACGCGAAAAATCCAACCAACGAAAGATTACGCCGAAATATAAAAAAAATACACACGTAATTCACGCATGTTGTTTCTGCCACCATATACACACACACTCACAAATTTACACACACTACTCTTAGGAAACGATTTTCCGGTGGATATTTGGGAGGGCAATCTTGCGAAAGGATCACTCACTCGACGCACGACGAGGACGACAACGCCGGTGATGGTGGGTTCGAGGACGAAGGAAACGTTATCGGCATTGATGATGCTGTGGAAGTGGCCAAAGACGGTACGACGGATGTCGGAGAGGACGGTAAGATGCCGGCAGTAAGTAGCCGATGCTGGCCGCCACTACCGGCCAATGAACAAGCTACATCCACCGGCAGGTTGCTGCCAGCAACACCGCCCCCTCCGTAGAAGTGCAGAAGAGGCGATGGAGACATATCCTCAAAATGCACTGCTGCTGCTGCCTGATTCATGACTTGCACTATCTTTGCTATGTACTCTTGGCCACTTGAGACGGACACTTATGGCTGATGCAAACGCACTAAACGCACTCGGTGCAGTCGCGATCGAGTCCAGCAATCACTGCGAGCCGGACACGCGGAAGGACACAATTGATGGCAATATTTTCGCGCCCGAACCAACAACGACTGAATGCACCTTGGTGGGTAACGCACTGCAACGCGTGCGGCGATATGCGGCGCTAGCAAACTAACCCGGACTATCACGGCGGCACCAGAGCACGCACAAACCACCGTCGAATAGGCAGCAGGCGTATCGCAACAGGCTAATGCAACCGCACAGCAACGCTACACCGTCAGCTTCGAGCGAGAGCGCGCGCGATCGTGGCCGAAACAAAACTCACGGCGCAACTCAAAGCTAATATATATTTCATACACGCGTGCAATGAACAATGACGAAGAGCCGGCCGCGCGAGCGACGGCCAAGCCGCGAGTTTTGTATAATTTGTATCCACCACTCCATCCCTTGGTCTCTCCCGGACGCCTGGCGTGCACCATGCCATCTCTGTCTGTCTCAGTTTTCCGTTTCACATGACTTAAGCCACAAACTGCGCTGAGTACGAATCTCACCGCGGTTCGTTCTCGCGCTCACTAAGTCACTCAGTCGCAGCTGCGCGGCTCGAAAAAAAAGGTACGGAGAGCGGAATTCAACCCACCCGCAGTCTGGGGGTGGGGGATGAAGTTGAAGCTGGCGCGCGAACCCTTCGTAAAGGTGTGTCACAACGGCAGCACAACAATATAGCCGATGCTGTGCCCAAAAGGAGTGTCGGATTCTTCTGGCAGGCCAGATTTTAAAATTCCCATCCCGTGCGTACCTCAGCGCGCTTGCAGCATGTTCTTCTTTGGTGGATCCGCTCGAAAGGTGCGTAGCGATGGATATCTGCTTTCCCCAGAAAACTGTGCAATCTTCTCGGGCAGGCAGCTCCGTTTTTCTCTCAATCGGCAGCCGGTAAATCCATCAGCTGGGTCTTCGAGCTCTGGACGAATGGGCCAACAGTTTGGGTCCGATCCCGTCCGGGACGGCGTCGAGCCGATCCAAATCTCCAGAGTTCTATTAACATATGCACCAAGAAGGGCCTCCAAAAAGAGAGAAAAGGTACATAAATCACGCCAACCCGTCATCACGCGGTGCGCGATCGTACGGCTCTGCACGTGAACGAGGGAGACCGGGGACTTTCGGGATTAGATGGGAAGTTTCCAACACAAACGAGTCCATTATTTCGATCCTTCGGCCAACCCGGATGGATGCTTAGCGTGTATGCACCATAGTGGAGGATTTTTTTATGCACGATCGGAGATGGAATGAAGAGCGAATGTAAACAAAGCTCACTCATTTCACTCGCCTGCATACGGACCTGGGACTGGCGCGCAATGTGAGCTGAGTGCCTGCCAAGTGACGACCTCGAATGGCATTAGATTTTCTCTCACGATCGCGCTAGAGAAATCCGCCCGCGTGCACGATCAAAGGTTTCCAGCGGATGGAATTCCCGTTCGACTCCTCACCCGACCGATCTCGCACGTTTTCCCTTACCGGATCCCCAGAGCTGGTCGGAGAGATCACCATGCAATCGAGGCGAGTCAAGTGCGGCGACCACACAACAGCGAAGGCACTGCATAACCTCGACACGTGCATCAGCACTGTTCATGGCGGGACTGAAAACGCAATCCATCTGTGATAGGGGAGCGAACGCGAGATGGAGATAGACACTAGACTCGCAAACCCGTAGCTGGAGTGGGAAATATTTCGACACGAACCACCTCGACGGGTTGTCACATTCGACGAGACATTTCCCTCACACAAACGGAGAGTTTTCTCAGAGAGTTTTCGAACAGCGTTTCATTTCACGTAAACGGCTCCCTTACTTTCTGGTGACACGATTGCACGCGTTTGCTTTGGCTAATTTCAAACGCGCCAAAATCTGCCTCACCCATTCGGCGTACATGCCAGAGCAATAAAATAAAATGTAAAAACATGCGTTCAAAATTTTCCCCGATGACTAATGACATGAGAAACCACGGCCCGTCGCGATCGTCTCAAGAAGCCAGATCGGACAAACGGCATCATTCACGTCCGCGTCTGCTGAGATTCACGCACGCGTCAACTCGACACTCGGCTGCATTCAACAAGTCTTTCAGGCCCGTGCTACGGTGTGCGTCTTGTCTTCGGTGTTCGAATTGCTTACAGCTGACGTAACGCGCTAGGAACCACTCGCTACAAAATCCCCACCACGCTGCAGTAGAAAACCCCAAGTGGAAGAACGCCGGATGACATGGAGCTGACTCTACTACACCGCTCGGACCGACTTGTTCCCTTCGTCAAGCATTCACGTCATGTGCATGTGAAGTAAAAGAATCGCACAGAGAAAACGCAAAGCAAGAACTCGCTTGATTGATGCCGCTGCTCTTCCGCACGATGACGAAGGATGTGGCGCCTCTGTCACAGATGTTTATTCGATGATGATGGGTAACTTAACGTCCTGGCATCTCGTCAACCGGAAGATCCGTGGACAACCCGAAACTCGTGTATTTCTCGTTTATGAAATGTTGCCGAGATTCATGCTTTTCGTCGCAGCTGACCACCAATCCTAAACCCAGACATCGAGTGTGTCAACTCTAAAAGCACACCAACACTGCTATTTGCAGATGAAGAAGGCAATCATAATTCGTGCTTGGGTAGTTTTGCTGCATCGTCGTGATGATTAAAAACTGAGCCCTTCGATGTACAGATGAGAGAGAACAAAGCAAACTTTGCCACAGGAAGATGAAAGGAAATTAACAGAGCGTTCTACAACTCCCACTCGGGATGGTTTCGTCACTGCCGAGCGTGGATTTGGTTGGCATGGTAACATTTTCTATTTCAGACGCACTTCAAAGGCCAAAATCACAATCATCCTGCCACACAGCTATGAATAAGGAATCATGTAGCCTGCCATGCCAGTCCTCTCTCCAGTCCCACGTGCTATTCTATTTTGAACATTCTCGTCCAACTCCTTGCCCTTTGGTTTTTCATTTCCTCAAATCAATGCGGTACCATATTGCGCTCCGAAATAAAGCCATTTCTTTATACCCCGCAAACATTCCCGGGGAAGCAAACCTCTCTCTCTCAACCGTATCTCCGATCAATATTCCTCCATCAGACACAGAAGGGCATTCATGCCATTTTCCAGGTCCCCTGCACCGGAAGCCTTCTGTCCGCACGGATTTGCCACTTCCGAACAGGCTCATGCGTCTAACATATGCCAAAACCCCCTCACAAGGCATGCCTTCTTCTTACCGATTGTTCAAAGTTCAAATGGTTTGCTTTTCGTGGACACGAGCCGTGTTAGTGTTCCGTTGCTGTGTCTTTTGCACGCATGCTGACTGCAAAACAGTACTCCCCCCAATGCTGCACACCAAAGCGTCTTCGTCATACACATTATACCCTAGACGCGTGCAGCAAAGGTAGGCTTCTTCCATGCGTTTCTAATAACTGAAAAGCATACATTTCTACCATTGCATGGAAATAAGTCTTGTTTTATGCTCATACCATTACATTCTCAACTGACCCTTTAGCCCAAGGGTCACCAAAACGCAACACCAATAAAACGACCATCTGAAGTGTCAACAAAACCGAGAAAGAAAAATGAAAGACCGGAAGAGAGGCATACATTATGAGGCGTGCTAGCTTAAGAACTAGAATACATTAACCACTGTCAATTTACATATCAGCTCGCCGTCGCTTTTCACAGGTAAGTAGGGAAACTAGGAAGAAGTGCGCCATCCTATATGTTAACATTTACTTCCTATACGGTTTCTAGCAGCGTTCTTTGCATTTTAAATCCCTCTCGCTCATTAATATGTCTCATAACAGTATGGAACAACCAACTGAAAGCCGGACAGCTAATTGCGTCTTCAAAAAAAACTCAAAATCCTTTCTCATCCTTTGCGCCTAAACCTTTGAACTCTGCTCTCAACTACCACAATCCGTTCTCGGCGACCTGATGCTGATAGCTCATTTAATAAGCCACAGTCCTGTTCGTAAAACTACCGCAGCAGTGGTATAGCTTAAAAGGCGCAGCAAAGTCTACAGCTTTCATAATGAAGCGTCAGCCATCGAGATGCCTTTTCGCTTTGCTCTGTGCTCTACGCAAAGGTCGCGGAAATGGGAAAGAGGAAACCCTGCTGTTGTGTGTTTCGTTGATTAAATTTCCCCCGTCGGCAAGCGACAAGTCGCTAGTTCACCGCACACCAACAGGCCTCTCTGCGTGTTTGCTGACCATGAGGTCCATCATTTGTGCGGCAAAACGATGCCGCGATCTGCTGACCCAAGCAAAAAGAAACCATAATTAATGAGTAAACGCTAGTGCAACAACTATCACCGATGCACACAAACATTTTGCAATAGACCCTCGCTGTGCTTGCTTCGGCATTTCCGCAGGGCATGCTCCAGGCCCAGGGGTAAATTAAAAAATATCATGAAGAACTATACACTGCCGGCAATGCGATACCGTTGAAAAGGAAGCCGGAACCGTATGAGCCGCCCTCGAGCGCAAGAAATTCTGTAACAATCTCTCCGGCAAGCATCAACAAGACAGTGGTAGTTAAGTCTGTCCCTGTCAGACCACTTCATTGCCTAGCCATGCCGACGACAACCGCGGCTGAAGTCACCCGAGGCGGGATACGATGGCACGAGTGCTTGGCACTGATGGGGGTCTTCATTTGCTGCCACTCGTGACCACTATGAGCTCTCGGCTGTCGCTCATTTTCATGCTTAAGTGGACGAACGGACGTAACATTACGCCCCGGCGGCAGGTGGATGGATGTGGGAAGATGATTAAATTTCACTTTCAGTTTCTAATTAACATTGTAAAGCAATTTCCATTGCTTGCAGGCCCAGGTTCGCTACTGTCAGTTAGAAGTTCACTGTCCTACGTTTGACCAACGCGTCTAAAAAGAATTATTTCGTTTAGAATTTTCTTCAACTCCTGCATTCTCAGCTAAACCAAATAAATCGAAGTCATATCAAGGGTACGCACGCGATTCACGTCATCGACGATCGTCGTTCCGCGTACGTGGGATGAAATTAGAAGATTCGAAACATTCTTTTTTTTGTGAGAAAATTTCCACCAACGACACACCACATAAGCATCCATTAGAACGTTCTTGCTTTTCCTGCTCACCACACGAGAGATCTCAAAACATTGTCTCTGTTGGAAGGCTGCTAGGAAGAACGTTAATTAAGTGGTAGTCAAACACGAACACAGCTGTTCAAACCGCGACAGTTGCCGTCAGTGGGCATCGTTGTAACCCCATGGGCGGAAATTCTGCTCGATCGAGATGGAGAAATGGTGCCCGTCCGGTCGGCCACCTACACACTGGCGCATAAATCGAGCGATGGGGCCGTTTACGATCGAGCAACAGGCGTGCTTGGCTGATCACGCGCTACGCTCAGCGCACTTCTAGCCTACCAGGAGGAGAAATGAAATTTCAGCGAAAAATTATCGCTAGTTCACGCGCTCTGATTAATAGCCGTTGACCATCGACCGGTGGGAGGCGTCGCACGCACGCGACGGAATGAGAAAGAAAACGCTTCCAACGCGCACGTTCCAATTTCAGCAAACCCAGTAAGAGTGCTGTCCTTTCTCGCTTCCTGGCCAAAGGCGAAACAAACGCGGAGAAGGGAGAAAAATAAACCATTAAAAAATGGTGACAACATCCATAATCGCACCCCGGCACCGGTGGCACGTCCGGAACCGTGTAGACGGCGGCCACCAGCACGCGCTCACGAGCTTGGGGTTGGTTTTTGGGGTCGGCAAACGCATTCAGCATAAATTAACAGGTCAACCGCAAAACATGGTTCTCTGCGATCATCACCGGACCAAGAACGTATAAACGTACGCGGACATGATAAAACCAACGACTAGTCCTCGGAGCAACGAAAGCGGACACGGTGAAGCCCGGCAGGCGTTATCCGCATGTCCACATCCGCCATATGGCGTAAGTGACCGCGGAAAAGTATAAAACATAAACCTCCTACTAACTAACAGCGCTGCCATGTGTCGACGCCTCGCACTTCGATGGCGATTACGACGACAAAACCGGCGGCAAAGAACGAACCTTCGCACCGGAAAATTGTAGAAAAATGGCCCGAAGGAGACAGGATGGTGTTTGCACGCTGTCCTTTGATATCGCTACGATGCGCGTCCCCGAAACGACAATCTCTCCATCGGCCATCCGGGATCGACAGACATCGGAACCACCTAGCACTAAGGCCACCCGACACCACATTGTTCTGCTGCCACGTGTGGTAAAGGCGTCTACCCATTTAACGCTTCGAGGTTGTTTAGTGGGTAAGCGGGACATTCATTCTCAATCGATGGAAACCGCAGCAACCCTGACAGGATCCCGGAAACAGATGGCTAAGACGTGGTCGTTCGGTAAGCCCAGCACAGCAGAAGCAGACGTCGCCGGGCAACAATCGAATCAATCAACTAAAGCGATAGCCAGAGCGTGGATTCGAAAATACGTGCATTCTTG
The DNA here is from genome assembly GCF_943737925.1 of Anopheles nili. Lineage (NCBI taxonomy): Eukaryota > Metazoa > Arthropoda > Insecta > Diptera > Culicidae > Anopheles > Anopheles nili. The sequence goes on from NC_071292.1 coordinate 2,013,862, forward strand.
CAAACTAAAGTCTGTAAAACATCGTCTTCAAAAAGAGAAAAACCGTTCCAACTCAAATAGCGGCCATTCGAAATGTCAATGCCCTGCGATAACCTCACAGAAAAAAAAAGTTGCAAAATCTCACCCGCTTGGGAGCAACACTTGCAGAAAACAAGAATAAAAAATGTCCGAAATTCCTCGCTTCTTTGCTCGATGCGACTTTGCGTGAGTTCTATTTTAAAACAACGGATGGAAATGTTTTCGTTCACCCGAATCTGACATCGTATCCGAGCGCCGCAAATGAATCGACCGCTGCATTGGCACAATTGAGTTGCATTTGTGGTGTCTCACTTAGCCACGGCCACATGGCACACAAATGCACAACCTTAAAGCGGTGCATTCTGCGCCAAACGAGCAGCAGAAGATGCAAAGGACGATTTTACACCCAATAAATCTCGCATTGCTCCGTTACGCACCACCGGTACGCAGCGTTCCTCAGTGCTGAAGTCATTTAAGAAGATTCGATTTTCCACCACCTAGCGACTTGGTAAAACCAATGAAGAACACCGAACGCCGTTCGAGACCGTTGGTTTCAATTATGCACCACCAAGGCAAGCAAGCGCTGCACGAATGACATTTACGCCCAGATATGCAAACCATTCGTTTCCAATTGCTGATAAAGTTTAGGTTTAATTACCTCAGAAAGAGACTGTGCCATTTCACAGACCTCTTAACTAATTACATCAAGTAGAAAATAAGGAAAAATGCGGTATAAACTTTGGTAACACAAAGTCTATTGAATGAACTCTCATTTGCAGAAACCCGCATTGCATTTTTTAAATTTATTTCAGATTTTGCTCAAGTTAACATAATTCTGTATTTTATTCAACAATTAGCAGATCTCCACACCAATGCCAAGATCGTGATGTGGAAAAATGTTTCAACAAAAATTCATTCAAATTGATTTAATCCAGTTTTCAAAGCAAGTTGCTCCAAGTTATGAAATCCTTCCTCATATTACAACAGTTACAGTTAGAGGCCTTTCACACAACGACCTAAAATTTGCTCTGAAATCAGTTTATTGCAATCAAAAGCCCAAAGGAACAATCAAACTATGCTGCCCGTCATAAAAACAAACAGTAGTTGGTTCTTCATTTGACACAAATTCGGGAGAATTATACTGCTGTCCAGGGAGCAACATCGCACAAACCAACTGAAAAACTAGTTACGGTAAAATTGCCGCATAGATTTTTTTTAGTCTCGGGGCATAAACCAATTCCACAACGATAAACGAAGCACTAAGCAGTAAAATATCGACAAGGCACCAGAAATAGTGCTGCCGCTTCTGGACAATCATGGTCCACGGTAGCAAATTGCAATGTTTCAATAGATTATAAAAAGCAGTAAAAAAGCCTTTTCCTTAAGCTTCTCGTTCTTTCCCTACCCTATACATATATGTTGCCATGTTTTATGTACTCAAACACCGTTTGTTACAGCAGCGGTGCGCTAAACTTGAGCTTCATTCACGACAAGCTCTAACTATACAATGAAAAATAAAAAAAATCTTATAGCGCACAGGACAATAATCGAGGGTCAACTCGACTATTTGCTATTCTCGGGCTACTGCTATCAACGACCATAACATGGTAGCTCTTCCACCGGTTCTGCTACGTTTTGGGATAAATGAAAAATTGTTTATATGCGCTAGACGTCCATAAATTGTTTTAGCGCGTTGTTCCTAAGCATTCACTGCAGTTGCCAGCACCGACTAGCATATAGTAGGCAATCGACAGGAGCAATCATCGACAGCGAGCGTTGCAGGAAAATATAAAATAAATCCCCGAGCTCACAAAGCATAGAAAGTTTGCAGAATACTCCCTGTCATTCAACCTGTGCCTTTGATGCAAGAATGAAGTTGATTCAAAGGATTTTTTGACCCTTTTTTAAAGATCTATAGGTGTAACAAAAAGACAATTTAAAAAAATCTTTTGTAAATTGGGCAACAGCTATTTCATAAGTGTAACAGAAGATCATTGCGGACATCGTACTAAAACCCTATTAGTACTGCTATTCTTGTTCATATTATTTAAAACTATCTACAACAAATATAAGCCGACCAAGCCACAATTATTATTTGAAACTATTTACAACAAATATAAGCCGATCAGAAATACAATTTGAAAAATAAATGATAGCTTAAGAAGTACTTCTAGAAGTTTACCTCCAGTACATAATTTACTTTATCTAGCGAGTGGGTCTCTCGTACAAACTCGTTTACTATTTAATCATACAATCTTCATCGTTTACCTATAAAAAAGACAAACATTCTAAGTGATAATCATAACAAAAATATATGTTCATGCAAACCTTTTTCCAATTCCTTGCGGGGAACACCACTAAAGCGACATCTGCTACACATATTGCTGACGTAAAACAGTAATCCATTTTCCTGAACACCGAAGGAACTAATAGCGCGATTTAAACAAGCGCTACAGGTTTGAGATCTGATCGAAAGGGTATTATCACTGAACTGAAAGAGGTGCATTGTTAATTTTTCAAAAACTACGCCGTTATAGATACGCAACTCTTATTTGTATAGATCTCGCTTATTGGTAAATTGGCAACTAAGCTATTGTTAATGGTTACGAACATCTTTGGTTTGTTGACAGATTATGTTCAACAAGGATGTTGACAAAACTTACTAGTCATTCACACTGCTGCTTCAAGTTGACAGATATTTTTTGACAGTTACTAATGATATTACTCTATACAACTCTCAGCTAAATTATGCTGGAACACTTTGCCAAACTCAAAGACTGATATAAAATATAAGAAAATTTTAGGCAATAGTAAATAAAATATATTGAGAATTTCAAAAACAATTTTTCCTTTCAATTACTAAACATTCATGTTCCTAAAAAGGGTTACGCTTATTTTTGGTAACCGTCCCTAGCTTTATAGGAAGCAGCGTAGAAACTATGCAAACTCTGAAAAAGGTTGAACTTGAATATTGGGCCATAATTAAATTACCCATTGCCCTTTAAGTGAAATTAGCGAAATCCCAATTGTGGAATTCCACACCACAGTCAATTCTCACTAATAAACATGTGTTCTTTATTTTCATTTTCAGTTGCAATTGTTACCATCTCACCGAAACAAAGCAAAATGGAGGAAAATACTATACATTTCGAACCCATTCTCTTCATTCTGCGCAAATTCGGGTGAACGTTCATGCGGAGTGGTTTTCCGTTCTCCACGAAGCAAAAAGGATTCCGCTTAATAAATGCAACATTCAAAAACCAATATAAGGAAAGGAAAACCAACCACCTAGGAACCTTTTCTCCACATCTTCTCTTCATTTGAATCCAACCATGATGGTGAACGGAAGGCTTTGCTGCGGGTCAGCATCATCAGCTCTTAATTATTAAAATTAAATTTAATGAAAGGAATCATTTCTATTTGAATTTTTTATTCCATGAAGCTGTCTTGCAATAGTATATCGTTGCGAAAAAGAAACACATAAAAGAACATAGCGAAAATCAAAACGCCCTATCCAAAACCCTATCCAAACTAAGAAACATTTTCATAAATGTGAACCAAGAAATAGTATTTTTAGACTTCAATTTTTGCTCATAATGATAGACAATTTCTGATCGAAAAAGGCTATCATTTGTGCAGACGTTTTAAGTGATGATGCTGCCTGAGGTGGTTGTTATCGGTTACTTCATTTCCGGTGGTAGTTCCGGGTATATTGCCACGATTTTCTGGAACCTACCATCACCCGAACGGGAATAAACGCACACAAGGCTCCATCGCTGAGTTTTACCGAGAGATCGCCTCGCGATGAAGCAGCCGGTACAGTATTAATGTAAGAAAAGTGACACTGATAATTGAATTCTTCAAATTTCCGGACCGGTACGCTTCAATTTCCCAAACTTTTTCTGCTCGTGCTTCAGCATGGCAGAATGAAAAATCCGTTTCAATGAGAGGACTGCGGTAGAGACAGACATTTATCGTTGCTTTGAACCGTGTTTACACTGGCTCAATAACGATTATTTCTTTTTCAATCATCTACCATCGATATTATACAGAATTTTCTTCGGTTTTCTTTTAGACATGACATGTTTTGTTAGAGGAGAATGTTATGTTTGAAAACCTAAAAATGTATTTACGTATTACCCCATATCAATGCAATATTATCGCATCGAATGCGACGTATGATACGATGATAGCCTAGGACAATTACAAGATGCACAACGAATGAAAAAAACATCCCTCCATAGAACAGCATTCTTTGCAAATAATTAAGCATACTTTTTTCCATACCTGATGAGTAAATGATTCACCATCATGTCGAAGAAACACACCGAAGAAAACGTTGATATTGAATTAAAAGTTTGAGCAATGTGCTGAACCTGTCGGCCTCTTTCCTTTATTGTTAATCTGGAGTTCCTTTTTTGGCTGCCTATTATCATCGTTGCCAACATAGAAGAATTGAAATTGACATTCACTTAAACGGATGGCTCCAAGTAGCGAATTGTCGCTGCTACCGATGATAGTATCGAAGGCATTTGGAAGCCATTTGGATAGTTGGCGAGGGTTAGCTGAATTTAATTACGATATACTTGAGAACAAATCCACCAGGGATAGTTTCCTTGGTGGAAATAAAGTCAATATCGGAGCTACTCTGCGTAAATGGAATCCTTAACAGGCTAAAACGATTAAACCTGTCAAAGCTATCCGTTTTTCCACTTACCATTTCGATTCTCGCTGTCGGCTGGTTTCATCTGGATCGGATGGTGCATCTGCAAATAAGGCAAGTCAAAATAAAAACAAATCAAAGTTAGACAAATACGAAAGAGGTTCAGCATGCAGAATCAATTGAGCGAGACGTAAGAAAGATTTGACCGGCAGGCTTTTAGGCGTTAAATCAACCAACTACACTAAATACTAAGCAGCACTAATTCGATTCAAATCTGACGGCGATGAAATTAGTCCCGAAACACCGCGGTACAAATGGATCTCATTTCCCATTTCCATTTTCCCACAGCTTCGTGCATTGCAGCAGCATAATTAGCGTAATGGACAATTTATGGAGTGAACAAGGCGCGTTGGCAAACATGAATGGCGAATCAGATTACCGCGCAAGCACCATCCCACGCGTATGAGGAAAGCGCATAATTAGGAAATGATTAGGGAAAGCTTGCTCGTATCGACGGTTTGATGGGCATGAGAGACTGGGCCGGTCGGTGATGAAATCATCATCACAACTATTAGCACTCGAAGGGGACCACAGAGCTATCGTACGAAACCTACACAGAAGGTGGAACTCATGCCGAAAGATCGAGTCATCTTTTACATACACAATTGCCTCGAGAATAGGTGGCTCGAATTAAAGGCATGACACGAGCGGCTCTGTGTGTATGTACGATGAAGATTATCCTTGCTCTGGCCCTGCCAACTCTAGAGCAAGGTGCTCCATCATCGAGTAGAAGCGGTAGAGCAAATATTTCCTTAATTAAAACTTTCTCTTCCCCCCTTCCTCGGCTGCCTCGCGGCCAGGAAGCTGCAAACCAGGTTAGTGTTTGGGGTGCTGATGTAGTTATTCTTAAGTGGAAAACCCAAAACTTGCAAGAACCCGACAAGTAGCGTTGCGTCGGGAACTCCAAAACACAACAATAAGTCACTAGTACACCATTGTTGTCTGGATGCTCTTGAGATCCTCGGGTCCATTATTTTCGCCTCCATGCCAATCTGTAGTACGCCTCATCCCTCTCTTTAGCTACGCTATTGGTGACTATTGTAAGTGCTGCGCTCGGCTCATGTTGTGTAATAGATGCAGGAGAAGGCACATCTTAAGAAAACAATCCACCGTCGGTGCTTCAGGAGGGCGGTAGATATCCCGAGAAATAATTTTGACTTTGAGGTAAGTGGTATTGTTTGGACGGAGCAGAGAAAGCAATGCCGCCAGGGTGGTAGTTATTTGACTTTAGCATTAAGTCACTTGAGGCCAAAGCTCTTTGAGCTTTCCAGCACAAATAAGCAGATGAAACGTAGAGTTCAACGCTAGTGATTGTAAGCGTACGTACCCCTTTCTCATGTAGTACCTCTTTCGAATTTGTGCTAGTTATATGTTATCTTATATTACGTACGTTTGAAATGGTAGTTTGTTTTGCTCTTACATACAGTTATGCTTAGTTGTAATACGTTACAATATATAACGAACGATTATAGGTTTGTAAGGAAAATGTACCCTAAATTTATCTTCATTCTTCCGTACATGTACTGTACAAAATCAATACAAACATCGGTAACTAATTTATTTAAATTTCCATTATAATCATCCAACCTGCGGCACTTATCGAAATAGACCTTCTCTCTCCGTGCAATTTCCTTACCCAAAATTGAACAAAATGCACAGCATGTTCCCCGGGATTGGTTTCCGTTTCTTCTGACCAGCGACACACCGCCGTGTGATAAATTTGATGGAATTGAGACACCGACACGGCTATCGCTTAAACTGATCGCTTAACGAGGTTTACATTTCTTTTATTGGCACGTTCCCCCGCAGGGTACAGTACCGCAACATTCCGTCGCCCAACAAACCCGAATGGCAACACGCTACGTGGGTGGTTTTGTTCGATCTAGAATCGACGTTATTCGCCAGTTGGGGAAGTATTTTCGATTTGAACCGCGATCGATCGGGTAAATTCATTTGCTCCTTTTGCAGGCACCCAAACGAACGCGCTAATCCTAGGTCCCCGCATCCCTAGGGACAACCCGTCTCGGACGAAACCCACCGTGCAATGTACGTGCACTGTATCCGCAATCAACGTTCGTCGTGCATTGCGTTGGCAGACTCGCATAGCCGTAGGAGAGACGCATTCTGAAATGATTCAATTAAGGGTTTCGATGGCGGTAACGAACGGATGAGAACGTTCGCGAACAGGTCGCATCGGGTTGCAGGGTTGTTTTTGACGAACACGGCCAAATTTGAGCGCTCCCATCACGCAAAGCATAGCTCCATCCTGGACAGGAGGACATACAGTTTCGATGCGTATAAAATATAAACCACAGTAAACCGTACGCCGGTTCGACCCGTGGAGGACGGTGATGTCCTGTTTGGTCGTAGAATCAGGTGAGCTACTCTATGGCCGTCACCATTCCTCCACGCAAATGGGCACCTTAATGTGCATCCTCTTGCGGCATGGATGCAGCCACAGATACGCAAACACATAATTTCCACGCAACGGCCCTAATTGAGCAGGAACGCGCGGGCGCAAACTATCAGCACACGTGTGAGGGGGCTGCATCCTGCACTGGAAACCACTCATTTCCTGCCAGTCAACGTCTTTATCATCACTAAACTACATCATCATCATCATCATCAGCATGAAAACGCGAACGGCGAGACAGGATACAACGGGCTGCATCAACAATCATTGCGGAAAAACGATGGGGACGACGATCATTATTCTTGTTAATCGCTGGCGCACATTCACTCAACGGCCACCGCTAAAATGCCTTTCCATCACGATACCGGCACTTCATTACCATGCGCTCGATGGGCTAGGAAAGCGGTGCCATGACTGATCCCTACGAAGCCCACGGAGGCGTAAATGATCGGTTGTATGGAGCCACCGAGCGGAATAACGTCCCATAACATCACGCATTGACGGCACTTGCGGTAGAACGAAGTAAAATGCACCATTGCCCCATCGAGCAAAGGAGCATTCATTTATATTTACCAACACTTTAAGGGTTTTACGTGCAAACTGGTCCTCGTAAAACATGCACTTGGTGGCAGCGTTGGTACGCTGCTTAAGAAGACAACCATCCACACACTGAAAATAATTAGAATTTATTCCCGCTTGGTGTCCAGCCGTTGCTGGTCGTGTCCTCAATGAGAAATCATTAGGAGGAGAATGCTCTTAAGCTCGTAGTATCTAGCCGTAATTCAAAATCGATTTTCAAAAGAATGAAGTCCTGAATTGTGCTGTGAATATTAAAAACACTCGTGGCACTCGGGTACGCTTCGTTTCTACCGTCATATGTGTGGTTAAGGCGCTACTTACTTGCAGGCTAACTTTCTCCACCACTCGGCGTGTGATGGTGGGTAAATTTATTACTTCCTAAAAACCATCAACTGACTCAGCACGCCACAGGTGTGGTGGCCATTAATGAGGCTAAATTTTACTGGCCTTTTTCCCCACATGTACGTAGATCCTTGCTTGCACTATGAAGTCTACCCCTGAATGAGGTAGACATGGGAGAATGACTTGCTGAAATATGGACTACTTCCTTCCTCATTATGGAGTAAAACGTATTTCCCAACGATCAAACTACTGTTCAAGCACATCCTTCCGATATGTTATCAATTTGTTTTTAGCAAGCCTCTCAGCTGTTGGAAGCACAACTTTCGCCAAGATTACTCAAGGTGTTTCGCTTTTTCTGGCACAGGATATACCAGCTCGATGTATGGTTTTGCGATTCTTTTACTGGTAAACGGGAGACTTCTTTCAAAGACTAATTAAGGATGAACTTTGAAACAGCCATCGCTTTCCGAGATGGTTCACTTTAGCTCGGCTTGGATAACGAGTGCTGGTTGGATGTGGCATGAGGAAATGCTTCGTTACACTTTCGCTCATATGTTTGTGCTGTACTAGGCTTGAAGGATGGGTTTTGTATAAATATCGACACATGCAGATGCAACGTTCCTCAGTACAAGCCGTTGAACACCGGGGTATTTGATGTGGCGTAGGGATAATGAGACTTTTAGCTTAAAGAAATAATCTCTACGTCTCCCATTATATGATTTTATTCGCGATCTAGGATATTTCTTTTTCTTTGGATAATTAGAAGAAAAGAACAAGTATTGCTCGTTATTTTATGGTGCGACTTATGCAATCCAGCAGAAGCACTTATCCTTCTTGTTGTGTAAATATTCAAAGATATTATTAGTACAGTTTCTACATTTATATTTATTCTTACTAGTAAATTAATAAATATTTATAATTATTCCATGAAAATTTAATCATTTTGGGAAATTCATTTGATTTTATTAAAGCTCAGATTTATTTAAGCATCCCATTCGGACAAAACAATCGATTGCAAAACAACTTTCAGACTGGCTGCTTCATCAAGCGTGCTCCTGGGAGTCTCAAACGGAAGCAACAATTCACAGAAAACAAGCTTATGAAGGGATTAAGATGGAAAATACCCATCGGCTTAGAAGCCAATTACGGGGTCACCGGGAAAAAGGTGTATTTGTTCACATGCAGATGACTGTATGCATGACGGGCTCCTTTCGTTTTAGAGAGGTACAGCCTCGTGATAGTGAGGCAGCTAGCAGCGAGCCGTCCAAGAGGCTCGGAGCTTAGCTGCAAGCCCGCTTCGCAACAGCAACAGGTTGCCCCGTTCGGCCGTCGAATGTCCTTGGGCATATACTGAGTCACAAGTCACCCATCCACCGGGCAAGATGTCCTTGTCGCAGACACATAACACACATTCTATGTAGTGTCCAGTCCGGTGCCCGGTCTCCCGGTCGAATCGTCGAGTGTCGTTCCCTTTCTACGCAGACAATTGAGAAAAGGGAACGACGATTTTGTAGCATAATAATCGGTTCTCCATCGTTGTTCAGCTTTCCGCTCTCCCACTTTCGGTTGTCTCTGGACTCGACGGACAGTCAGCCGTTCATGGGAAACCGAATCCAAATATAAATACGAGGCAGATTAAATTCAATTAGACCTTCGCTGGAACGAGCATTGGAACATGGAGCATCGAGAAACATCCAGCCACTGTTTTCTCATGGCCACCAGATCGGACGCGTTAGAATCGTCACGTTTGCCGTCCACCGTGTGTCTTCTGCAGGCACGACATGAAAGTCCCTCCGGAGCTGCCGGTAGTCAGCTGTCGAAGTTGTGCGATTTCAAGTGGTATGTGCCGTCTCGCAGACGACGACGACGACAACACACAACCGGCGAGCCGGACAGTCCACTATAACGGCTTGCTCCCACCCGCAGGACACTCTCGATCACGTCAGCCCCATCAGGACGCGTGGGAGATACGGGAAGCAAAAGGATGTGTTGCCTATAATCCTCGGCTGCTCTCGTGCTCTGCAATCCCGCAAAGGATTAACAGGATTTCTACCACCACAAGGGTTTATCCGTTTCACACACATACACACCAGGCAGCAGTACCCGCAGGCAGTTTCGTGTCATCGGGGGACGTTTAAATTCGACGTAATGCGCTCTTCACATATGCATAAAAGACTCCTGCTCGACGATTGCTTCGAGCAGTGCGGCCTCGAAAAAAGGATGTTCCAACGGACACAAAAAATCACAATCGCGCTTCCCTGTTAAAAGGGGCATGATGACGCTCGTATTATATGTTCTGTTATTCCAAGGACTTTTTTTTTTGTTTGCCTTTAGCACAGTGGCCACAGCATGGAACTGCTGCCGTCCACTTTCAGAATCGGAAGGTGGTTTCGTTTGTTCCCCAAAAACAATGGGCATTCGGCCGTTCATCAGTGGTCGTCTCGCGTCTAGACGGATGCTCCCGGCAGGATTCGTTCGAGATCGCACCTCTCCTTGTTTCCCCTGCAACCGCTGGAAACCTCATGCTTTTCCCTGAAGTGTTATTGCCGTTAATTCCCTCACCTGGGAGATATAAAAATGAATTTTAATGCCGTGCTGTAGGGAAAAGGTCCTGAAGTGGTCCGATGCGAGCGGACGCCTAGCCTTCTGTTAGTGGGATTTTTCTGGGTTAGAATTTCCATTGCAGGTCGCATTGTTCGATTGGACGCGATATTGTCCGGATCAGTTGGTGTTAGAACGCGGGAGAGTTCAAAACTGCCGCTCTTGGAGAATTATCACCTCTTGTTGTGAAAATCGCCGCCTGGGGTACCGTTGCAAATATTGGCACTGGGATCTCCGGCCAAAGAGCCTGCCGCTGGTTTGCTATCTGTGAGCGGGTGTGACCTCCTCCAATCGACAGAATCCACTTGGCGCTCGTGAAGAAGGAAATAATTGCACGATTATGACACCAAGTGAGAAGGATCGTTTCCTACAGAGAGTGAATCCTACCGAAAGGGAGCGAGAAAGAGAGAAAAGAGGAGACCGGCGAACGATTGGTTGGCTGTGTACGTATAGGTGAAACGAGTTCCTAAGTTGAGCTCATTTTCTTCGACATTATCATCCCCATAACCAGCAGCCAAGGATGCCACCCGAGATGATTTGGAGCAGTAATTTCTACTTTCGTATCGTCTTGCTGCCACTCTAAACCGTAATGGCTTCATTTGGGGCTCTTTTTGGTCGTGGATCGTTCTGGGTTCTGCTTAATGTTGAAGATGGCTCGCTGGGGAGCGTGTTGTGTTGCTTTGGGCCTGAAACCCTTCTGTTGCCCACATTCACAACAGCATCGTTCCGGTTCGACATGCACCCTCAATGGCTCAAAATATCATCGGTTGGAGCGGGGGCTTGGAAGTTTAAATAAATTCCACATGTGCACACAATCTCCTGCGGGCCCCAATGTCGGTCATGGTGTGCGATTTCTGTCTTGCTTACTCATCTCAACAGCTGGCCGGTGGTAGATAAGAGCCCCAAAAAGGCAAAATGCTGCAAATTATGAGAGGGTTTCTAAAGCCTAGCTTTTGAAGAAGCGGATAGAACCCCTGGGTGTGAGGTCGTAGCTGGCAGCCGGAGCTTAGGGAAAATTTTCAACCACAACCAATGCAGTATTTAGACAATTTTCGGAATATGATGGCATGGATCATATATTTTTGATATAGTGTGGTGTTAAGCATTTCGCAAATCTTCATAGCATAGAAAATCAGCACTGTTCAATTTGGTTAAAATATTTGTAGGTCAGTGCAGCTTCCTTGTCGTATCGAAAACAATCGCTACAAGGTTGTGAAAACCTCAACAAAAAACTAGAATGAAAATATTGCGATGCACCAGCCATACAGTGGCTGTCAAAACCAGGAGCTGATAAACTAAGAACATAATCGTTTTTCAACGGCTAAATTTATCACAAATTACTCTTCAATCTTTGCATCCCGCCTAACGCTATGCAGCTGGTAGTGCAACGCCTGCTGGTATGCAACTGGCGCAGCACCACCGTTACCATGCGGAAAATGCAACCGAGGCGCAGTGGAGGCCAAAAAAAAACCTGCCAGGATTCGGTCATAGAACGACGGAGCCCCAAAAAGAATGGAAGTGCAACGGCATGTTGGGGAGCAGAAGACGGCCGTGCAAGTGGTGCACATCTAGAGCAAATTTGTCGCATTCAAGCAAGTCGCTATTCAAATGATTCCTTGAACCTTACATCCGGCAGGGCGTATAGGTGCAGTTGTGAAGGGAAAAGGTTTTCACGGCTTCTACCAGCGAACTGTTAGCAATTGATGGGCTCAGCCCTGTTGGCTAGAGCGAGAGCTAGACGAGTTAATGAAAATGCATTTAGGTGTCATTCATCTTATCCTCTTTCGCTTGCTGGTCGTTTTGTTTCTTTTGACTTCATTCACTCTGCGCCATGCATAGTGACATTCCAACATAGCAACGGAATGTGTTCGATACGATGGGAGCCCTGTTCATTGTTGGAAAATTTTCATTCTTTTCGAGCAAGACAAGCAATCGCTTCTTTTTAATCTTACTTCGGCGAACACCTAGGAAGCAGTATGGAAAAATGACCAGAAAGTTTTGGGTACATGCGAACACTGCAGTGGCTATTATTTTTTTGTTTTTCGATCCGTTGGTTCAGAAAATAGCGCACTTCTGATGAAATTCGATGGTGGTTTATTTTCTATTTGTACCAAAAACTGAACCCACAGCAAACCTTCGATCCTTCATAACAAGCTTGAGTGTTTTTGACACATTGCAAAATGTCTAAATTATTGCAGATTTAAGAGAACTTCTGATAAGTAGTTCATAGAGTGCTTTTTATGTATTCTGATCCAAATGCCTCGGTACCCGAACGTTGTGCCATGTGGAAAGTAATTAGTTTGAAGCATGAGTCCTCCATCTCTTTACGAAGGCTAAAACACAATACCTTTAATACTCAAACCGTTTGGTTGATTGTTCGATGAGCTGTATCCAGGCGTTCTACGAGCTATCCTTCGTAGTGGCGTTCATATAAATGGACAACGAGAAGCATTATGCAAGCTCATCTAACCGTTGGGAGCCCTACCACCACTAACGGTCACCAGCTTCGAGACGGATTTACACATCCAGAGTCGGAGCACTGGAACGCCCAGCTTGACCAGTTAGAATCGCTCTAACAACGGATGATGTTAGCTAGCAAATATTCTGATCTATCCGTGCGTTTCCCTAGAGTTGAGTGGTGACGAGCGCGATGTACTTCGCCACCCGAAACTCTCGTAGTGTCGGTGATAGCACTGATTATGAGTTTAAACGATTATGATTATGTAAATTGAAAATAATAGATCGATTAAAGTTTAATTTCCCACAGCTTCGATGAATTTTACAGTTTGTTGCACGCCACCGGTACACACTGCAGGATGAAGAGATAAAGCGAGTAAAATCAATGTCCGGAGTGGCCCAGGAGCTGCCGGGTCTGCTAATCACACCACCAGCTGCTAATTGCTTAATTCGTTTTCATACTGCTGATAGAGGCTTAGATGTCACGCTGCCACCCATGCAGCTCTATTCCAATCGAGAGAGGGCGCAGGACGGTGCAGTTTTTCAATTTTTGTTATTGAAACACAATTAAGAGCAGATTTATGGTCGTTACAAGCAATTGAACACTCTATTAACATCGTTGGTGCTGACGGTGTGTTGTCCCAGCGGGGTCTATGCCATGTTGCAAAGCACATGAAAAGCCGTTGCGGTTGGACGGTACATGCCGAGGTTTAAACCATTATCGAGCCGTTGCCTTTGTATTCAAATCAATTCCGATGGAACGTATTTTACGCAACGAGAGATAGTTGAGCAAAAAATTTAATGAAAGTGTCATAACAATGTGCAATCATCTGGCAGGGGTAGAGTAATAGCGATTTTTGCATTTCCAGTTTTGAAAATCTGTTATACGATGACATTGTTAGAAAAAAGCCTTCAAGTCCTCGGAGGAAGAATCTTTTTATTCTTGTTTGTTATTCAAGCTTCAAATAGCTCGCTTAGCTCCACCACTAGCAACAGAAAAGTCGCATCAGTAGCGCGTGGAATAGAAAAAACTCTAGTCTTCCGATTGGCGTAAGAGAACTGGTATATCAGAAGCACACAAACACACGACAATATACAAACGCCGGTTTATACGTATCTCCGAGATGGTGAAAAGCTTTTCCCTGCGATAATTCGCCGAGGGATGGTTCATTTTTGCAAATTCCCTTCCTTACATCGACCGTTCGTTTCGTTTCCTGGATTTGATAGCATGTTGTCTCAGCTTGCTTTTCAGCATCGCGCTACCACTCTCATATTGACATGCCTTTGATGAACCATTCTACTTCGGAGGAAACGACACTAAGGTGCTAATACATGCCGTCGTTCCACCGTGTCTGTGAGGCTCGTACATCTGTATCTCAATCACCATTTCGAGCTCACGATCCTTTTTAGTCAGATACGCTCGCAGATACGAGTGGCGAATGGAAAACGACAGCTCAAGTGCTGGGTTTCCAATGAACTGCGCTGATCCAACACATTATAGGATCTGCTGAGCGATGCATAGAAGTGAAAATCAGTGCTTTTTCGTAGATTAAAGAACATCGAGTACCGAAGCCCATGCTTGTCTCTATGCTACACCGGTGAATATGAGACTGCGTGTATTAATATAAAATTACGACAATTTTAGGCGCAGAAATGAAGGTAAGGTAACACTCACTGCAAACTAAGTCGATATCCTCCAAAGGAAATGATGTGGGTAAGCGCAAACAAAGAAAATCGAACATGGCACTCCGCCAACCTTGTCCGGGAGGAACCTTTTTTATCCTATTTCGAAAAGCATTCCAAACTACCGAGAAGTTATCAGAAGCGAACTGCTTTGATATGGGAGAGCAAAAAACAAGAATCAGGAAATATGAAGCTCATATACAAACACTCAACGGTGATGTGGTAGAAGAAACTCGTGAAAACTCGCTGATTCTCCATCTTTTCACACTCATCCCTCGGGCGAGGTGCTTCATGCATCCTTCCTCGTCGATAAATGATTTCAAGGATTTTCATTTTACTCTCGTCTGAAGTCTGCCCACCATGCGGGACAAACTTACACGATCTTGCATGTGCTTTGGACGACTGTTTTTTAAGCACATTCATCGAAGTGCTTTCATTACGGGGTTTGAGCGAAAAATCGCAGCGCCCCTGGAATATTATTCCGCTGCTCAACAGGATCAAATCATCATCATGGTGTCGTGGTGGCATATACCTAACGCCATTCTAAAAAGGAAGTCAACAATCTACTATATTTTTGTCCCATGGCGTTCGAGTAAACGAGCGGTGGAACGTGAACCTCTCATCAAACAGCGCATAAGGCGAAACGACTTCAGCACTATCGTAGCTCATCGAGGGACGCTTCGGCAACAGACTGCGAGGACCGTATCCGACCGTTGGGTAAGTACTCCGTAATATCAAAAGCAAAACGAGCTAGTGTCGCTCCGTAATGCTTCATCACCATCGGCTGTAGCCCACCTCGATGGCTAGAGCTGTAAAAGTATGACATGCTATCGACAAACTTTCAATATTTGCTGTTTAATAATGACATGAAATTTGTTTCGATTTTTGTTTTTGCTGTATCCATTCGTTGTATGAATCCTGTTACCAGAGTGAAAGCCGTGAGAAATGAGTTTTTTTGCTACATTTCATGTTCCTCTTCAGCATGGGTTACCGTATGCGATGCTTCCCATTCGTTTGTTTTGCTTGCCAGTACTGGTTTACATGTGTAACTTTCCAAGCACTCAAGCGATTGTTAAATCGAACGACTCGCCTTAGGCTAGGACAGGAAGGCAACATACCACACGGTATGGGAAAAGTTTCATTTGAAAAAACATAACAATTTGATGACTGGCTGGCATTCATCCGCATCTGGCGCTGCGATTGAAAGACCCGGCCGAACAACGGAACAACGTCACCTGGCGCCGGTTGAGAGGTAGAAAGAGGTTTTCCTTCCACGACCACGATCTTTTACGAAAGGGCCACCACAAACGCAACGAAGTTGGTGCTCGCGCGTCGAACGGAAGCAAAAATCGATAATCATGAATTATTGACAGTTCACTTACTCGACGGTCTCACCCCTTCGATGTCGTCAAACTGCACGCCGGGGCTTTGTTCCTGATGGCTAGTAGTATAAAGATGGGCCATAAGCAGTGACATGGTTTTGGTCGAGATTTTCTCCAAAGATATGCTTTTCACTGTCTAATTGAAACAGCTGCAGCTCATGTATGAAGTGCTTTTAATAGATGTCCCCCAGCGACTCGCTGTTACTCTATGCGTGTGTAAAAAAGTGTTGAATGAGCCTATCGCGGAAGGAACCTTTTGATGTCTTTCTCGCGTCAAGAATATACTTGAGGTGAAAAGAAGCGTCAACGTTCGCCAAAAGTCGAGGACCGATGAGAGCATCCACGATAATCGCAGTGAACGATGAGTGATTCATGTTTAGACATCTGTGACGCCTTGAGGTGTTTCAGATACATATTTCAATATGATTTCATGATGTATTCCTAATGAAGCTATATTAGGTCAGACATCTGAACGAGAACAAATTCAGGGTTTATGGCATCATATGGCGTACGATTTTGGAACTCTTTGTATCATGACTAATATAGTTTAATAAAAAAAATCCTTCTTATATTGCCCGCGTTATAAAGATAATACGTAAGCAAGGTGTACAAGAATAATAAGTATACATAGAGCTTTCTTAGTAACCCAATGTTTTAACAGAGTTATCTACACCAAAAGATGTCTTACATATTTTGTTTGGCCGACTTTTCTGCAGTCACGTCTACAAAACGGATTTCCACCGTAGCTGTACAAAAAAGGCTTTATACTGCGACTATATTCGCATCCGCCCAGTTAGCCAATATGCATGTTACAGTAGACCGTTGCTGTCACGTTTTTTATCCGATTTGGTTTTTGAGCTTTCCCGAAAGTTTTTTTTGCCATCCTTCCACGTACGTTCATCGACTCCCGGTCAGATTCCGGTGGACGAGAATGGAATAGCGATGTGGTCAGCTAGTATGGTGCTAATGCTGCATTTGAACCACGTCAGAACGATTGCACAAGAACACCGAAAAGGATTGGACACACAAAATGACTTTCACCCGTACAGAACTACTGCAAATCGTACGCAAATACGGAAACACTAACGATAGGTGTACACTCGACAAAAACCACATTGAACCCGGGTTGGGATCACGCATGCCAATGCGTGTAAAACGTGAAACAATTCTAGACGGTGAATTTAAGGGCGAGCACAGGGATGAATAGACAAGAGCCAGGAAACCATCTTTGGTACGTGCTTTAGCTGTGAGAAGGTGAGCGACATAAGGGCGACTACTTACCCCGACGAGCGTCTTGATGTTGTGCAGTGCGTCCTGCGCCTTGAGGGCAGCCTTTCGCGTGTAAAACGTCACAAAACAGCACCCTGTGGAAGGAAAGAAACGGAAACAGAGAAGCACGATAAAGCAACGAAACACAGTGGCACAAAACGATAACGATAACGCACGCGCTATTGGCTCAGGCTTGGCACGAGTAACGATTAAAAAAACATTGCAATATGAAATTTAGTGTCTTTTTTTTCAACGACAGAATGGTAGGATAATCATTTGTATGAGCTAGATTTCATCAGTTTTGCAATTGTATTTTATGATATAATGTTAGGCGCTCGAAGCGTACTGAATCTAGCGCTGCATATGTACAGGACAGAAACTTCGCATAATTAACTGCAATATACAAAATGGCTCGTTTGACAGGCAACATTTTGGGACATTTTCTGGGAGATATATACAAAAATAGTCACTGCAATATTGGTAGAGATATAGCAACACAGATACACGTAAATTATCACAAAAATCCCATTCAACGGAAAAAAATCACACACACGTTGCTTGACGAACGGAATATAAACATGAAACAACACTTTTTACGATCGTAAAAGGTGCCTCCAAACACATGTTACGATCAACACACACGGCTTGTGGAAGCAGCAATCCAGAAGGTAATGGCAGCAAAAGCAGCAATATTTTTTTGCTGAGGTGTTACTCAATTCCTAAAACTTTGTAATGTGATACAAAATATGTTGGAAAACAAGCAACAGAATATTTCTTCAATTTCGAGATTATTTCATTTCCCTTGCTGACAACCTTTCATCTGACAGCTTTACCGTATTTCACGGACCACCCTCGGTGAGGCTTCTCTCGAGCCTTCGCGATCGAATGTCGCCCAAGGGAAGAGCCACCATCGAAGATTACTTCCAGCTTAGAGTCTTCCGCCCGTGGCTTCAATTATTCCTGCTGACCCGCTCAAAGTTTGATCCGGTTTTCGGCTTCAGAAAAGTGACCCTCCCAGCGCTTCTCTCCGCTCAGTGCCAGCGAGACAAAGACACCGTGGATCACGGGATGGATTTGCCTCCCGTGCCATGGACCGGATATTAAAAAGATTCAATTGAGAAGCACCATGGAGCGGAAACGGAGCCTGTAGGAGGCGCCCCGTGTAGACTGCTTGAAACGAATCCTGTCAGAACCCCGGAGCGTAGGATGATTGGTCTTTGGCTTGCCTTGGTCAAAAGCAGACACTGGTGTAGGTGAATGGGAAAAAATAAAACACACTGCACAAAGTTCGTACGGCACCGGCGGAAGTATTTTATGAACTTGGAAATGTTGAGTTTTTGTCATCAAAGAGTGGTATTAAAAAGCCTCTGCCATACATGTACACACACCCGCGACGCCAATAATTCCGGCTTCTTTTATACCCAGCAGGGAACGTGGACGTTTGTTCCCAGTGATCAGCAGTGCCTTTGAATTGCTTCATGTGCTAAGGATTTAAATCAATTTTAAAATTAAATGGATTGCGAAGCCAACATGGTAGCTCGTGGTACATTTTTAACTGACAAGATCGTAGATTGGTTCGGCTCCTGAGGCGTTGTGGAACCCCAGAGCAATGGATTGTTTAAATTTGAAGTTCGTTCACAGTATTTGAATTGGTTATTTGTCGCATTCATAAATAATATACAAACTGTATTATCACATGCATTACACATTCTTCTCTTCGTGTCCGTCGAGAAATGTTATAATCATATTAAAATAAAGTTACCTCACAATGTACAAGGAAAGGTCGACAAATCTATTATTATTATTATTTTGATTGATAATTTCATAGACATTTGAAATCACTTGACAAACTATCGTCTTTTGTCAATTTATCCATAGTAAAGATCTAATATTACCTTTACATTCGAATGATTTGAGTAGAAGTATCTGGCAGTATATCACGAGCATGGCAACTCAATTCCCTCATACACCACAGAGAGACCACTCTCAGTAATACTTTGAGTGGTATCCTGGCGCCGAAATCCTCTTTTCTGGAACGTAAAAGATCGACCCAATGACCACTAGTGTTGATTGCGTGTGTACGGGTGTGCATATGCAGAGAGTCTAATGAAAATGCGTTGAAGAGGAGCTCGTTTTCTTATCGTCACCCCGCCGTAACGTTTGGTATCCCCTTGGCTGGCGTATCGATATCGTCACATTACCATTTGAGTCCACTCTATTGATTACCTTCCTGCAACCGAAAGCATCACATTGTGTGCGGATTATGGTGCGTTTTGTTGCCGCTGGAAACCGTCGTCGACAGGACACTGAGACGACCCACTCATCGTCGGACCAGGACGAAACCTAATTAAGTAACTAATCTTCGGTGAAGGCGAAGGTTGTCCTTCGCCCGTTTGTCAACGCCAGCTAGGACATTCTTCTACGGTGGACACGTCGTTCGGTGCTCTTGGAAGGTTCAGGGAAAGAAATGTGCCATGCTTGTGTTGGGCTGTGGAAGGCTTCAACCGCAATGGTCACTCCTTGTTTCAAAGTCCATTTCAGACTGGATGCCATCAAACCAATCCTGCCAACCGGTTCCGGCAATGTTTGATTTCTCTTCATCACAATCTTATCCTTTTTCGAGGGAAGGAGAAGATCTGCTGCCCAGGGTTCTTGTTCTTATTGCAAAAGAGGAAGACTACGTCCTTTGTGGTTGGGGTTGTGTTTCTAATACTGCGCAGACAGAAAATAGCCAGCCAACGGAGCAAATGGCTGGGCTGGGTTCCGAAGTAGCGTCGGTGTTTGTTGTTCGGTATCGCCTCAGAATCGATTCCGAGAAGAGAAAGCTTCCTTTCCAGGGCTCTTGTTTCACGTCTTTCCAGCAGTCTCTTCTGAGAGCAAAAAAAATGTAAAGGTGGGCCATGCTTCAGTCTACTATCCCAGGATTCGATTTGTTTGGTTTGGTTTAGTTCGTTTGGTTTCGGATTTTGTGGTTGAGAGGAAATGAATTCAGTTTCCATTTCGATAACACAACCACTTGCTTGCACGCACGTTCTCCGTTCCGCCCACTACAACACGTTACAGGCATTGGGAACGACCGAAACTTTTCGGATCGGTTTCCTTCCTGACGATATGCGAGGAAAACTCCCGATCGATAGCGTTAAGCCACAGTTAGTGGTGCCGGTGTTCAATTTCTTGGAAGATGTTTGTTTAATTATAATTTATATCTGTTTTATTTTCTAAAGCAAGAAGATGCTGAAGAGATGAACTGAGTGCTTACGTTTTCCAAAGAACGCTGAGAAAGTATTTAAACTCTTTCGATTCTATCAGCCGAAATTGAGAACTCAGTGAGTTGTAACGCATCGAATTAATCAATACTTTTTATTAAACACCACGGTTTCGAGCTTACGAGGGTTTCGTAGTACATTCGTATTTTGAAGCAAATACTGAATAAGGCTTGAAATGTGGAAGCAAATATTTCATCATGTCAAATATCCTTTTACTGGGCGATAACAAGCCGTTGTAGATGCTCGAACATTTTCAATCAAAATTATTGATCGAATATGGTACCATCCAGCATGAATTATGCACGCTTGAGCACACCTAAGCATTTATCGAAAGCTTTGACAGCTTTGCAAAGAATGATTGAAAAGAATTGAAGTGGTTAAAGTTTTCAATTTTATGACAATATATCTAATCTATCTATGCCAATATATCGAATATAATTCACTGATGTATGATACACAACCTTTAACCTACAAGACTTCATATAGCGAACAAAAACCTTGTAGCATGACTAGAGCATCGAAAATTGTACAATAATAACAAGACAAATGACTATTAGAAATTGTTTAAACTTTTAAAAAAAGTTTGAAAGCTATGACAAAATGAGCATTTAATATTAAATTTATACCTATATCAAGTACCATTTGACACCATAGTATCCTGAACTTTATTTTTGGTATAGTCAAATACAAAGAACTACGAATGGTTAAAATTAGCATGCAGCACGGCGAGAAGAATGGTGATATAACAGCTTGTAAAGCAAATTATAGAGTCTTCATCATTACCAGACCCCTTTGCCTTTTTACCACACACGTATGTTCGATTTTTTGAATAACTTATGATTTTTTTCATCGGAATAAAACCACTTGCATTTAAAGTTGTCTTTGTTGGCGTGGTGCTCTAATTTCGATTTGCAGGGCGGGTATAGAACAGGTCTTCAGAAGCTGAAATTAAGGTTTCTCATATAGCAGCACTCTTTCAGCGCCACTCCACTAGAAATACAGCAGCAATAAACAGCTTTCGTAATGCAACGTAAGGGCGAAGGACGAGCTTCAGCGTATTCCAGCCATCGTCGTTCCGCCTTGCAACGTAGTACAAAAACATACGTCAATACGTTTGAATTATTAAGCACCGATGTTCCACTTAGGCTGCTTCTTGCGGTTTGCCTTGTCTTTCTTCTTACTCAATGCGGAAAAGGCTTCACGTTTTCGGCTCTGAACGCGCCCTGGACACGCCTGGACGCCTTGTGACTCCGAGAGCATACTGAATTATGCATTCTAGAATGAAGCTTCCATGAGTAGTCCGTAAACGCGACTTGGCAATGGATCGAATGCAATTGCAGTTGGAATGCATTATTTTTAGCTCATTAAATGTCGGCTATGACAAGTGTATGTCTCTTACCATTCAAGTGATAGCAAGTTGAACTAGATTAATGCTTACGTATGCATAGCTTGCGCTATAAAAATGAATAATATTGAGATGTTTTGTTCCTAAAGATCGGGTGCTTAATTTTGTTTCAAAGTAAATATCTATAATAGGACATAAAAGCTATCATTAACTTTTAGAAAATTTAATACCGGCCACTAATGTAAATTTGATTTTCCAAACAGTATACTGCATTGTATTCTAGTGAAATTAGTCAACGCGTCGTCAACAATACTTTCGATCGCAATATGCCCACGACACAAGTCAATCAATTAAAATCGTTGATGCCAACCGCGAACCGGAACAAACCAGAACGCTGAGGCACGCTCACTTACCTAGGCTGGTTAATATTCATTCGTAGTAGCCGCCGTCATTTTCCCCATTACCTTCCTTTCATTCTTCTTCCTTTCCTTCAAGTCCCACGAACATCTGCCAAGCAAGACCAGGCGTCTCCATGGTCTTCGAATTGAGTCGAAGTTGGGAAATGAGTCCTCAGGGGCTTGTCTTAAATTCTTGCTACAACGTCATTGCTGGACTGAATGGAAGTGATCGATTGCATGTTGATTAGAGCACCGAGAAAGGGAAGTTTGCCGCGCCCATAGGCCCAAAGCCACAAATGAGACGAGACGCGACGTTAGTTTGACGATTGACGGGCACGTTTATCGGTGATTCAGAGGCGATGCCTCGTGCCACGCATAAATTTCGCAAAAGTATCGTTTATGAATAATTAATCGCCACTCGCTGTGTTCACACTACGTCCAAGCTTCACTCCCACTGGGACACTGGGCCTGTTCCGATAGAGCGCGGTCGCTTTTCCGACCCAGTTGCGCCCAACCCAACACACCCGTGGAAAGTTAAACACATCGTTCGCCTCCGGATCCGGCGATCGGCACCCAACCTTTGCTGGTCACATGGTGTAACCGAATGCAGGTAATATTAATTCGAGCAAATTTTATTGGCCGTCCTGCAAATAGTATAATTAATTTCATGCCCACCTCATGCCTGGGCAACAAACCGGAACACGATCCGCTCGACACCGGTCCACCGCATCCACCGGTGGTTCAGTGAAATCCGCTCGTCGGGTTACAGCCAGTGGCCTGCCAATTTACACACAAAAACCAAACAACGACCCCACCAGATGCCACCAGCCGCGGTTAGGCACCCAGACGACGAGTATTGACACCCGGGAGCCACTGCGGGTCCGTCACTGAGGTCTGTTAATTTCATTTGCCTGCGAAGGGACAGGGGTGCGTTCATTTGTTTGTCAAAAGAAACAACCCGGAAAGGTCGCGGGAAAGCGGAGACGCGCGTGGGATGAATGGTCGCATCGAATTCGATATCCGGAACCGGAAGTTAGCTTTCTAGCCAGTGTCCGGCTGTGGTGAGCACGGAACGGCTGCGTCGCATCGTGGAACGAAAGTATGGCAAGGTGTGGCTTTGGAGCGAAATGAATTATATGCAAATTATGTTTAAATTCCAATTGACATTGTCAAATTTATGGTAATTGCTTTATTATGCCGGCTATCAGAGAATTGCCGGGTACGGTAGGCGCGCTGCCGAAGGGCATAGGCGACTATGAATCATGCTCCGTCACACTCGGTCCCCTGCTCGGGCGGTCGGAAAGGATCAAAGCAACAACCGCGCAGGGTGTCCTGAATCGACTGCAAATGATGCCGGGCTTAAACCGGAGCCTTCCACAATTTTGCCCGTGTCGCGTTGGATCGAGCAGGGTCGGTAAGATGCTCGTCCCAGGATAAACTAAATGACGCGTGACAGTTTCTTTCGTGCATTTCAGCGCAATCGGGCATGCGAAACCTTCGACCCAGTGCGCCTTCAGAAGCTATCAACGCTTCCGTTTTGCAACAACAAAAAAGACCAGGCCACATAAATTAACGACACTTTACGAGAACTTCAAGGACGAGCTCCCAGTTCACCGCTTCCAAAAACGTTCTATCTGCATTTGGCACTTCAAGCCGAGAAGGCTTACTTTCGGGGTTTTCCGCTTGTCCGAAACCTTTCGCTCGAATGCGCTCTGGTAGATCCCGGCTCTTGCCAGGTTTTGCCCTCTCAGACTCAGGTCCTTGAGGCTCGTATGAGTAAGATTTTATTGCCTCTAATAAAATGCGAGGAGCAATAGAGGACTGGGATGATGAGGATTTGAACTCATCCAAGGACAGCCCATGTCGTAGGAGATTCCATCCCGTGCGATCGTTACGTTTAATGTTTATGACACTGCTCAGCTTCATCCTAGGCTGCAACGGTGTGGAATTTTCGTTCCGACGCCTTGGGTTGCGACGTCCTGGCGGCGATTGGTCGCACGTAGCCAACTTAAACTCCGGCATGCTTATGTCGATCCGTCACCGTGTTGACGCCGACGTTGTGAAATGACACCGAAATGTGGCACTTTCGTTGAAGAGTTATAAATTAAGCACGATTGCCACCATCATATCTTTGCAGCTCGAATGATATATTAAAATCCAACAGAGCCGTATTCAACTTGTCTTTTGGTGGGGATCAGCCACGATGCTAAAACTTTCTCATTTCACTGTAATGTGCATACGCGTCAATTTTACCTCTCATCGTTTAGCAAGCGTACTAAGCCAGTGTTATGATGCACATCGCTTAATTGGACAGACTAGTATTCTTGCTAACAGAACTGAGCACCTAACAATGATGCATTGTTTATGATTACTACTTAGTTCAAGTTATATAACTTGAAAGAAGGAGCTATCAACTAACAAGCTATAAATGTATTGACATTCTTTATATTTTCTGTATTGAATTACATAAAATTAATAGATCAACACGAATTAGTAGGACCACAGGTGGAACGAATACCTTCGCTTATGTTGTCAATCACACATATATCCAGTATCGAATATATTATAAGATCAACCATGTCGTCAAGCGAATAATGGTAGACAGGTGATAAAAGTACAAGTGTTCAACTATTGCCCTCGAAAGAACCACCCCCATCGTCTGAGTGACAAGTTTGATGTCTCCAAGGATACCTTCATACAGTGACTGGTTAGGAGGAAGGTGTGCGTAATGAGAGGTAGAGAACAAATTGGACCATTTTGCTGTTAATAGCAGCTAGGAAGAAATGGCGTGCTCGCGTTGTGCTGGTTATCTCCACTACTCGCGCGAGTGAGCCAGAATGGTAACTATTACTGTTCCTGCCATCATTGTCATGTAAGGTACTAATGTGCACAGCTGTGTACTTAATTACATGTCGTGCACGCATAGAGGAGTCATTTGAACTAGGTCCGTCTCTTTTCAGCAGCATTGTACAACGAACGCCGTAGTAGTTTGTTTCAACGGAATAGAACGACGCATGTTCTTAACAACTTTGACAATGACAACGCCGCAGCAGATGTTTCATGGAGCTTTTATGCCGTTTCGAGGCAATAATCATATTGACATGGGACATGTTATATTTTCTGTAATTTTTGAGCTTGAAGTTTAAATTAAAGCAGTCGGATTAGAAACTTATATGAAGCTTTGAAAATGATGTTTAGGGTCAAATCTAGTGCTATCAAGTGACTCATCATTCATAGAATTCCTACGAATAATACCACTCCACAATGTTCATGGCTCAATTATTCATGCTAAGCAATCATCGATAATGTCGATCGATTTACAATTGTCGGCTACCAATTTGCTGTTGTATACTCTTCGCGGAAATCGTCAGAAGTGACGTTTTTCATAGCCGTACTACATCATAAATTACCGTTAATTAGTGCTTGCTAGCAGTCGCTGTTTGACATGCTAAACTTAAACTCTCGTTATTTCCAATTCCATTATTTTTGTATTTTTTTCTATCTGTTTTTTTACCGACATAAACCTTCTCCAGAGTTCTGCAAAAAGTTGTTCGCACACATGGAGGCAAAAAGCTCCGGCTTGATCGTTTCGTATCCGTTTTTGCACATTTAATTTGATGTGATATGATTTGATTTTGTGTCTCTAGGCAAAAAAAAACTTTTACTATCCCCAAGCTCAAAATAATCCATCCAAGCAGGATAACATTAGCGGAATCCCAAAATGAAATAGTCCTTTTTTATCAACACGTCCCTAACATACAAAAAAACATGCATAGCCCAAGTACGATAGAGACAAACATTCTACATCATCTCTCTATTTTATTTGTGCAACGTTATTCTTTTTCGAATTTTTTAACCCATGCACTTTATTCAAGTTACGATACTAGAGACTAGCACTCATCCCAACGAGTTGGTCGTTTTATATATTTTCACATATGTGCATAGAGAGCAACAGGAATGCTGATTAAAAACAGCACACAAATAAACAACCTTTTCTATTCAATGCTCCAATCGATAGCTACTGAAGTGGTGGGAAATAGAGACATGTGGCAGGGACCGTTGAACGATACTGACTAACACATTTTTCCTGTCTGCAATTTGATGCGACGGCAGAAAATGAATAAATGGTATCATCCAACGATGGTGCATGTATAGAAAGCACTAGCAACTTATCCCGT
The DNA here is from genome assembly GCF_943737925.1 of Anopheles nili. Taxonomy (NCBI): domain Eukaryota; kingdom Metazoa; phylum Arthropoda; class Insecta; order Diptera; family Culicidae; genus Anopheles; species Anopheles nili. Next base: position 2,040,516 of record NC_071292.1, read on the forward strand.
CGGAGGGAGAATCGAATGACATGAGGTTTAGAGCCCAAGCCTGGGAAAAAGGATTGGTAGAAAATCGATACTTCAATAACCTGAATATATATCAATTGCATTCCAAAGCGGCCAGCTGACCAGCGCCAGGTGGTCAGACCATGTAAGGTTGTCAATTGAGGGCGTTGCTAGGAGTGCAGCAATTTCCATCGTCAATTCGAACCGAAGCGAGAACGTTCCAAAGGAGCAAGGATAAAACGCATTGAACCAGGGAACGTCGCTAATATCTCCTATACCCTTCGGACACATTGAAGGCAAGCAAACCCTCATATTGAGGATAGGGTATGCAATCGAGTGAGCTCGTTATCTGTAATTACTTCTGGTAGAGCGATTCTCGTCAGCGAGCGAGTATTCGTTTTCCAATTGGCTGCCGGCGAGTACTTCTTCTGCTGCTTCTCGCATATCAGGAGACCACTCGAGTTGCGCAAGCGAGGCAAGGTCTAATTAAGATTGTCAACTTAATTACAATCGCTAAAGTTTTAGCTTACCGCTAGTTTGTGGTGTCAATTTTAACGTGTACCAAAGCTTTTGCTTAAGTGTCAGATGGCTAATGGAAAGAGATATGATTGGATTTTTTTGCGAGAAGCCTCGAAAGTATGAGGTATCCAGTGAGATACACCGATGATAGCTCGAAACAACAAATGAAACAATTTTTGTATTTAATTATAAAACCCATGTGAAAAGGGCAGTAGCCCATGTTGGTGCGGTGGCTATTTAAAATATTCATTTAAAAATAACTGTAAACATTGTACAACTCTTGGCCTTAAAATAGCAAAGCCGAACCATGTAACATGCCGGGATGAAATGTGAATAAAATATTAAAATTTACCCTTAAACCGCGGTCCTTTTGTGCTGCCTCAGGCTCGAATCGGTCCTGGAGAAAAAAATACCTTTGCTTTTTTACACAGAAGACAAAACAAACACAAATAGTAAAGAACCGTACAGCAATATGATTCGTTTTTTAAAGTTATTCATTCTTGCACGATAGAAAAGTTCATTTTAAATTATTTTGGGGTTGCGCATTTAATTAAGATGAAGATGATGTTTTGTTTTGCTCTTAAAAGTAGAGCCTTAACTGATTCCTAAAAGGAATGCTTTTATCAAACATTTGAAAAGCGGCTTTAATATCGTTCTGGGTTCCTTGCATATTTTGCATTTTTCCTTCCTCTTCCCAGCCTCAAATCATACTTTCATGCTGATCGTTGTGAAGGTTAAATCATTTCTGTTCTATCCTGTTTTATAAAATAGTACCGCTTTTCGTTGTCTGCTTCGGCTCTGACCTCCATGCTCAGGTAAACGTGACTCTAGCAGATGATCTTTCTCACGTCCTTCACTGAATATGGGACGCACACATTCATCTGGAGCGTGGAAACTATGCAATCTGGCACAAACTTAGTTCAGTCCTTAATAGGGTTTCCCACTCTTCTTTCAAAAGGTCGTGTTTGGATTTCCTTGCACCGTTTTCCTATGCCTTATAAATCCTTTTTCGTACCGAGAATGGAAATTGGGGTCATTAAAAATTGAAAAACTCACCGAGTTCTTACGATGGGAACATTTTCAAGGATCTCGATAAGGGACGCAAACGGTACAAAAATTATTTCATCTGCTCTTATAGTTCGTTTGTTCGTCCAGTTTGCATAACTAAATCATGAGACAGTTCACTTCGGTTATACAGTTCTCACATAGAACAGAGTTATAGAACAAAAGGGAAATATTTGTGATGAAGTTTTCTTTGAGATATGAAACGGAAGGTCAATGAAACAATAAATATGTGAAGAACTGATGAAAGTTGAACAATACGAACCATAGGAGCTCAACTTGAAGAAGAATTTTCCAAGCAGATAATAAAACGTCTTATTAAGTTGGCCTATTCAAATAAGTGATATTTGTTCTTCATTAATAGCACCAAGATTGTTTCGGAATATAATTCCTGGAAGCCTGGTTATTGATATATTTGACTGAAATATTTTACTACTGTTACAAGCATAAGCATTTTATATAAAATAGATTGTATTATTCGTTCATGACAAGACTTTCAAAAATTGATCGTGGATGTACCAAAATAGATTCAGAATTCATAAAACCGCCCTCTCGACATTTATTTGATGTCGATTTCGAATCAAATCAAAGTCCCATTTACCACGGATCGATGATAGTCGTCCTAGTTTAGCGCTTTGGCCACGCTGAACGTGCGGTGCGTTACACAAAAAAGCGATGAATATTTCAGAAGCCCAATTCCTCTCCAAAAAACCCCTGAAACAAACCCCCACAGGCCCTTCTTTTAGGATTTGATCTTCAGGCTGAAAGGCACAACGTAATTTTGCTCGAACCGACAATTTGACAGCCCTTTCATCTTTTGCCAAGCCGGAAAAATCATCTGCCGGCTAATTACAAATCCACCGGACCTAAATCAACTTTTGCTAGCCGTAGCAATCGGTCGCTCTGGTCGACCGTCAATGATTGCATCAAGAGCAAAAAGGACGGCATCTACCGCCCGCCAAACCGAGTTTCCTCGGTCAGGCGAGGCGAACGAGAGTGGTTCAGAAAAAAGGCAACAAGGTTATTATTACGGTTAATCCCGTGCCGACAGACAATCATAATTAGCCTGCTTCCCAGCCCTATCACTGAGGCGCACGCTAATGCATTCATATGAAAAATTCAATTAATCTAACCCAATCCATATGGTGCCAACAGCAGATGCCAACGAAAAAGCTGTCCAGAAAATGAATTTTCTCTTTAACATATCCACGGTACATGTAGTTTAAAAACTGTGGTTTTTCGTATCAGTGTTGAAAAATGAGCAAATAAAAATAGCATGATAGCTTTAAAATTTAATTTATGAAAGCTGTTTGAAAACAGTTAAGAAATTCTATGTAATGCCTATAGCAATCAACAACAACGTGCTGTTTCGGTTGTCATTCGTCAATACACGGAAAAAATGTTGTTCTCTTCTTCATTGTCGCCAACCACCCGTAACCACAAAGCACTCAACACTACCGAACCTGGCGCCTCCACCCATAAGATCTTGCGTTGCAAAAGCCTAGCCTTCAAGCCCCGCAATCTGGTTTCAGGCATGTGAAGTGCGTTTTGATTCAATTTGGGCTTGAATTTAAATTAGAGGAAAACCAATACAGTTTCAAACGCTTACGGAAGAGAAAAAAACTCAAATGGTAGAGCACGAATGCAGAGTGAAGGACAAAGCCTTGTCAGAGGAAAAAAGATACGGAAAGAATAATGCTTTGTCACGTTGCTCTTGAGCTTGCCTTCGCATCATCCTCTTTGCGCTCGTTTGTTAGCTTGCACCTCCTTAGGGAATTTCGGAAAAAGGAAAAAGATGTTAGCCAAACGTGCGTTGAAGTGCGTCACGCAGTGTCATACTGATGGAAAACGGAAAGGGAGGCCCATCAGCTTTTATGTGTAAGTAAAGAACTGGCTGGCTTAAAGGAAATCCGAAGCAGAGCACGAGAAAAATGTATAATTTCCAGCGCTGGTAGGAAGCGCGCTTGAAAAGAAGAGCATTATGTCTTATAGAAACAACATTATAAAAAAAAAAACAAAGAAAAACATATGAACCATCACGCACTGACATGGAAGGACCACATTTTCCTTCATCCAGGCGAGATTTTCCCCAGATCACTGATTTGACAATTTTCCCTCAGCGGAGACGGAACGGCAAACGATGAGGTGGCCGGAAAATCCAAGCAATGAGGTCGTGACACGTCCCATCCCTCCCGGCAAAGAGGCTGACAGGCAAGCACTCGGAGCAGGTATATCAGTCTGATGAGGTAATCGAAAAATGTTGCTAAATTTTCTGCGGGTTGTCTCCTTCGAGAAGAGTACAACCGAAGGCGGATATTCGAAAATCACGGCATAAAGAAAGAGAGAGAGAGAGATAGAGAGAGAGAGAGAGAGAGAGAGAGAGAGGGAGAAAAGCCAGTGAATTTCTAACGGAAGAACCATGACAAAATGCGGGCTTTACGCTGGTGACGTGAGTGGATTTTGTTTCATGTCACAAACCACCGTGGATGGCGATCTTTTCTTTCAACGACACGTACTTGTACCCGCCCGCCAGCCAGTACGTGCGCCATCGACCGAGGGGGATCAATTTTCTCGAGGGGTGATTTCGATAAGAAGAAAAATCATCGCTGTAATCATGACTACATGCAGAGTAATTGAAATTTCGGCACGGTGTATTGCAGCGCGCGGCTTTGCAACGAAATGTACGGCTTTTTCCCCTCGATGGATAATAATGATGAATTATGATGAATCTGCCGAAATTGCTTCGTATTTTTGATCAATCAGTCAGATCTGCATTTACGATATCATATCTTGTTACATTATGCTAGTATGTCGAGTGTTGAGGCCCTTAAAACACAATACTCGAGCTGCTGATATTGCCATTTCAAACCACCGTACTACCTCTGACGACTTCGTTTAGCATTAGCTTTTTCAACAGAATAGCTGCATTTGTCCACCGTTTAGTTAACCCGATTCAAAATCGTCTCGCTCGGTACATCAACTCCACTGGGATGAAAGGTTCGTTTGGTTATTTACCCAAGCTTTTCCACTGCTCAATCCAGCTAACTTCGATAGCTAAACAAACAAACGTGGTGCCAGCCAAGAGGAGAAGCATCAATCTGTGCGCGCTGGCTTTTCACGGTTACAGCACACCAGCCGAAGTCTTTTTCAATGAAACTTTTAGCAGCTTCGAAACCAGCGGACTGGCAAAAGCAGAAAAGCAGACACTACTGTCTACGATCCATGGTGATGCCTTTATTTTTCAAGGTTTTTTTTCCCGACACGTGCAAGTATTCGACTATCGCCGATAGCCGCTGGAATACATCGGCTCTCGTATGCTGCCCATTTACCCGGAATCGACGTCATAGCAAATCTTCCCGTCGACGGGCTCGCAGAAGGACCATTATCGTCACTCTCTACTATTTCCAGTGTCAACTATGGCTTCTAACGATTCCTTTTTTGCCACTTCTCGTCTCTCATGTGGGCCATGCAGCATCACTCGAAGCCACCCTGGAAGGCATCAACACAGGTCAACACGTTCGACCAGTCAACATATACACGAGAGAAATGAGTAATGGATTGGAAATCAACAGTTCTCTCCCAGACGGCGTCGTAGTAACCCCTGGGGCCGTAGTGCGAGCCGGTGGTCAGCGCGTTGTTCGGGGTCGTTTTGGGACCAACACTCGACACAGGGGCACGGACAGAAGCGAGCTATTCAGCAGACGGCTAAAGGGCCGCCGAGGGCGATGGCCATCGAAAATCGTTGAAACACGTCCGACCCAGGACGCCGATCGGATCAGCATCTCCCAAACGGCTTGCCGTGGCGCGCTCGCCATCCCGAATGTCCCCGCTGGGGATGTCAGAAACATCAAGCATCTTGCCTCAAGTGTCCACGAGATTTCCAATTCTTCCACACAGGCTGAGCGCATGCCTCGAGGCACACAGAGGCCCTCGCTGGTTCGTTGTTCGATTATTCGTGTTGGTCGGCATCCCGTTCAGCGGACGGGGCACAAGCCGCACTCACATACACACACGTCATACACAGGACGTCATCAACTGTGACAAAGGGAACAAGTTATCAAATAACCAAATACAAAAATAAAAAAACAACTTTTCTACACACTGTGTCACAAGCGAGACAACATGTACTGTGCCGTTTTTCATAGCAGAAGAAAAACGATGAGGGGCAAAACGTTCACTTTAAATTCCCACCGCACAATGCACTACCGGCAAGCCGGAGTCCACGAGTGGGCCATAGAGCACTAGCTTCAAAAATCTCTTACCAAGGACTCCCATGCTATAAAAGTTCGCTCAGGTGCAAAGGCGCCATGCCCGTGTCATGTAGAATGCATGATTTAAAAAAATCAATCTCTATTGTTCCACGTTGTTTGGTCTCCGTAGAACGCTGGAAACCAGACAAAAAACCGGCTCGCTTGCTGCCGGCACGAACGATATCAACCGATTCGGAGGATGACATCCGAAGTCGCCCTTCTCCCCTGAGTTGATCTGGTTTTTTTTTCTTGTCACTTCTGGGCGATTGAACCTGCTGGAAAAATAATAGACGTCACTGTTCGTTCGTAGTGGCGGACAGGACATCGCCGCCGAAAGAACATCCTCGTCAAAATTCCTTGGTACAGTGCGAAAAAAGCGCTGTGCGCTTGGGTTTTGTTCGCCTTTGCTGGCGCATCGTCGTCTCTTGAGTGGCAAATCAATTAACGGGAAAATATCGCCCCCGGACTTAGTTCTAGCCTACCGACAGGACACTCACCCTTGCTCTGGCCGGATGTTTTGTCCCGCAGCACGTTGATCTGATGGACGCGCCCGAACTCCTCGAACATCTCCTTCAGCTGCTGCTCGTCCATCGAACGCGGAACCTGCCCGACGAACATCTTGATGTAGTCCGGGTCGGGCTGGTCACCTACGACCTCCTCCTCTTGGTCTTGGCACGGTGACGCCTTGCTGGCCACATCGGAGCCAGCCACGGTTGCCGTGTTGTTGTTTATCACCTTGGGATTGTTGTTGTTCAGGGTATGATTGTTATTGTTGTTGCTTCCGGGGCTGAGGCTCATGCTGGGGACGTTCGCGCTGATGCTGGCGGTGCTGTTCATGTTCATAATGGCACTGCAATCAAGGTAAAAAAAGAAGATCGAGAACGAGAGTATGGATAAGTGTTAGCAGATGATTACGGTAGATTCGTCAGATTTTCCATTAAATAAAAGATAAAGTTTGATCGTTAGGAGAAAAGCGAGTCCTCTTTTCTCTCTTCAAACACATGTTTTGTTGAAACTAAACAAGATGACAGAACGTTAGCCAACATTTTTACTCATTAGAGTAATAAAAATTAACCCTCGAACTGGAACTGAAAACCCCAATGTGATTGCAGCCCTGGGAAAAACGAAGGAAGAGAAATGCTTTCATGATTCACAACAAATTCAATTTCAAAACGTCCAGCTTCAAATGATTGCTTCCGCTTTTACATTTCCTCCGACCGGTGGAATAACGACATAAAGACGGACGAGCTCGGGATCGAAGTTCAAGGCAGATTCCTCCTAGCACCAGTTCGCTTTCCCGTTCGCCTGGCCGCTCCTGTCGGCTTGTCGTTCGTTATGAAAATCATTTGTCACGATGTGGCAATTTAACGGCAGACTCCCTGGACGATTCTTCACGGGCGCGCCTCGGGACGTGCCTCGAATGTGAATGCTTTTTGCCTTCTCCCGACGGGGAAAACCCCTTCACCATACCGTGCGACCGGGTTCGTAGTGTCCTCCGAAAGGAAAATTGGTTGCTGGGGCGAAGGAAGCAGTACGGTAGAGGCAAAACCTAATCTCGTCACACCTTATTGATGGAGGATGTTTATGCTGTCCGGCCAGCGACCGAATGGAGGGAATGGGTGAGGAAATCACCGAAAAAAAAACATCATTATGATGGCGCTATCGTTAAGGAGGAGTGTGCTGAGGGTTCGAGGTCGGCTCACGCTCACGATCCTTTTTCCCGGGCACGGAACGGCGACCGTGTTGCTGCTGATGACCATGTTTCGACCCGGATGACAGTGTTTCCGCTCTCCAGCTGCTCCACAAGACAAAAGGAACCTCAAAAGGGAAAACAAAAAAATGAACGACACACGTCCCCTCTGGATGGACCCCAGCGAGGGTTGTGGATAAAAATTTTATCGTCCAATAAAGTGGACTACCAAAAACGGCGGCATAAAACGCATCACTCATTAAGCAGGCTCAGCTGGAGCCCGTTTCCTGGCGTGATGGTGGAAAGCAAATTTCCCAAGCGCTTGCTCGATCGACAAGGGCACTGGCTCGCCACAGCACGTACAATATTAAAGATGACCACAATGCGCCCCGGGAATGCTGATTAGCGCGAAAAGATGGTCGTCATCTCTCCTGTGCAAAGCCGTACAATCAGTGAGGGTGATGGTCTATCATCCTGCAATCGACGGGGATGAGCTGCGGCTACTTCATGGCGATAAAATGCGCTCCGATAAAAACGTTGCCGAATGGTACATCGTAAACGAACACAGGCCATCTGTTGGTCGAGCGATAAACACCGCACGAAGATCAACGGTGGGAATTGATTTGAGCCAAGAGACTATTGTACTGCTGGTTGAAGGTTTTCTGGACATTTTGGCCGGATAAACGAATTTCGCAAGCGCATCATGAATGCGCGAAGGATTGCACAAAGTTCATCTCTAGCTCAGGATAACTTCACGCAAGCAGATGATACTTTGTTATTGCCAATGTCACTGGATCGAAAATTGTGTCTCAGGAAGCCATGCATTACCGGCCATTTTATCTACGGTGAGCTATATCGCGGTATTCTTCCATCACCGCGACGAGCCAAAAAATCGAGAGAGAAAACCAAAGCGTGTAGAGAGACAAACGTAACAACGAGATCCTTATAATGGCAAACGAAGCGCGAACACCGAACGAGTAGAGGCAAAGGATCGAGGAAGGTAAAATATTAGATTCAATTATTTTCGATATTGCATTTGAGTTCACCGATCCGTGGCGCATTTAATGAACTGACTATGGCTCGCATACCGTATCAAGCGCACAGCAGACATATATGCCGGACAGGTCGAACAGGCGCGCCTCACGGTGAAAACTTCCCCTTCATGTGCACCATCCGCAAAAGAGGGAAAAACTTTTCGAAGATGAGTCCGATGCAAAGATGATAAATATGTTCGTCTACATTTTCTACTTTTGCCATCCATTAAGGAGAGATCATGATGTGGCTGGTTAGCAATGAAAATATATAGAGTTTTGCCGAATACAAAAAAATGTGTCAAATGCTTTGCCTGCTGCACGCGCCCAATAATGAAAACCTGTTATTTCCGCGGGCTTTTGGCGCACTACCTCATGGTGAACCTTTATTGAACCGTAGCAATCTCCTGCTCTTGTATTACGCTCAATACAGCTCCAAAGCGTGCCTGACACGTGCCGTCGAGAATGACTCCCGAGGGGTCGCTAGAGGTTCAGGAAAGAAACAATTTATTAGAGCTGTTTTTTTTTTTCACGAAACGCTGATCATTGTTTTGATGGATTTTATGGACCTTCTTCGCATATCGAATTTAGATTTGGCAAACCTGGTCGACCGTTAATAAAGGAATGAAATGATGCTGGCCCAGAGCTCACTAGCATCTTTCGATGATTGTTTTAGTTTGACGATCCTTCCGTGCAACATCGCCTTTCGGAGGAGAGATGGAGGCTGCGATGAGAGGATTATAATTTTCCAAATCACTGAATCAAACAGGATCCTCTCGATGCTGACGACGTAAGGAACAGTCGTTTCCACAATTGATGGTCGTCACTGTCGTCATTGTGCGGATGCTCAAGATGTGATGTAAGACGCATTCTTACCATCAATCAAGAGATTTGCCCAAGAAAAGAAGCAAAACTGAAAGAAAGCCCTGCCACTCGTTGTGCGCAGGCAAACCAAACGGGAATGAATGGCGGAACAGAACGCCCTCAAAACATCGTGCGATTGACTGCTTGTACAACAATCTCCATGTGCAATGGGTGGAAAAGAGGATGAAAATCCATCGTCCACGTGGCCCATTGCTTCCCTCCCGACAGGGACATTCGATTCGCAGACTAATTGTGAGGGCGAAATTTCTCGAGAAAAGTCATTTGAATAATTTTCTTTCCATTGTCTCGAATGTTGGTGAGGAATTGCACGAGAAAGACGAAAAAATGCTGTTCAAATTAAATACCGAAATTCAACACTAGTTGGCGGTGCTCGCGTCTCACGAAGACCAGGCGCTGGATGTTTACAATAAAGATCCGAAAATGAGGCGCCAAAGCATATTTGACAGTGCTACGGGCGCGTTCACAATGCCTCTAAGAACACTTAATTGAATCAAAGGAAACGGAATTAAATTGATGAGCGAGGTGCTGCTTGCCTCAGGAGACGTCGTTCGCTTGTGCATTCCCTGGTAGCCGAAAAACGTAATTAAGAATAAATTGAGTGATTTAGCAGATGGTGCAGTAGCTGATATAATTTCATTACTGCTCTCTGGTCAACCCTGGACGCAGAGATTCGGGAATCAAGAACAGACATTACGTGGAATTTAAAACGTTCGCGCGAAACATCCATGCCGGTTGCGTGCGGCTTGGGAATGTGTCGGTAGAACGAGTGTTAAATTTCGCGCATTGCTGGTAAATCTGGGAATTTTATCTCCACGAACATTTGAAGATGCTTCTGTGATGGATTCGTTTGACTTGCCTGAAAGTACCGACGGAAGATATTTTATTTAATTCCTTGCAAATATTAATTTTAAATCCATTTCAGGACGATAGCCGTAGCCAAATGTAAACTGACATCGAGCGGTTTGGCTGCGTTGGAATTGTATGAAAAGAAACCAAACAAAACGTAACAGTACAAGACTAAGCACGCGAGATCAAAAGATTAGTTCACGAAACAAATCTAACCGCCACCACGGACAAAACATTCACCATGAGCAGGTGCGGAGGCAAAGCAGCTAAAGAATCTTTCAAAAAAGTAAGCGATAACTTTTTGCCAATCAACTTTAGCGGTACCATTCTAATGGCAATTTTATTCTGTATAAAATCCGAAAGACGTTAAAAGAAAGCCAGTATGTAAACAGCGCTAATTACCACTAACCGACAGGGTCGATTAATTACTATTCATACTAAAAGAAAATTGCTTCGCAGCCAATTATAAACTTTCGCGCCGCATTCCACAAACGCTCAATGATAGCTCCGCGCAGTACGATGATAACACCAATGATAGTATGTGGGTAAAGAAGTTTCTCTCTGACGCTACATCAACAAACCCAAAGAAGCGAAAAAGGGAAAAGCACAACCACCTTCGACTGCGTCAGTGATAATAGCGCTCAGCATATTCTCGCGATTTTCTTTTCAACAAACGATACCAAAGAGTGGCGCTACGAGTTGTCGATTTGTGTTCGGATAATGTAAGGAAGCATTTAAACAAAGCAAAGACAGCAAACAATTCAATGTTCGTGTCACCTTTAGGGGTATCACGTAAGTTTCACGGCTAAAATATTATCACGGTTGGACAATCTAATTACCAAGAGCGAACGGTGTCGAGAGGAACGCAAAGTATTTCGTTCAAACCGGCCGGGATACAGCTCCGACAAACAAATTACTTGCCGTTTGAGCTGCAAAAAAATATCCGGAACGAGTACCACCTCCGGTGTGGGTGTACATGTGTCTTGTGCCACAGTGGGTGTCGACTTTATCTGCCGTCTACAGAAATTCCCGGCGAGCAGCAATTCGTTTGACTTAAGTTTTCCATTTCCCGACCCATTCGCCTCCCATTTTCTCGTAGAGCAAATTCTTGTGCTCACGAGGCTTCGGCTAGTCTGACCCCGCGTTAGCGTTATCTGACCTCAAACAGACGAGTTTACGAGAAAAAGAACTGTTCCAGAAACCAGGACGACACGACTCGAACCAGCAAAACGGAATAACTGGCAGAGGTCAGAGTTTGCAGTGCAAACAAGCGCTGCCTCCTTGCTGCTGCTGTTGCTTCTGGTCCGGCTTGGTAAAACTAATTAATAACATTTTAAAACAAAACTGAGTAAGTCTTTAAACGTTTATCTTTCTTTGAAATGCACCGGCCTGCGAAAGTCAAGCGGTGGGCGAGTATGCAACGATGGCTGGCAAAGCTCATAGACCGCGCCATCCTTGAGGTCGCAGTTTTCTTTTCCGCCAGTTGACTACTTTTAGCCGACGCACGACTCCAGCAGCACTATCCCAGAGAATGCCATTTTGCGTGGGTATGGTTACAGTTGCAGTCCGCCGCATGGCGTGGAGGAAAGTGAAGTGGAGATCGTGAAAGAATCTTTCGTAGGTTGAAGTGGCTATCTTCATGTTGCTGGGAAATTTCTAACTCGTTTTCCCAACGTATCACCTACCCTGTTTACCCCTTGGTCGGTTTACGTGGTGTGGAATTATGAAAACCGACAGTGTGAATAACAGCCAGACCTCGTCCGTGTCCCATAACATGCACCTTTGAGCTTGTTTTCTTTCACTCTTTGCAGGCGTGTTTTTTTATTTCTGCTTTTGTCGCTGTATAGGACAGAGACAAAATTCGTCCTGGGATTAAACGGTAATGCCATTACAAGATCATTCTCGGTTTCCTGCTACTGCCTTGAACATGAACTTTGCACCTTCGTAAGAGTGAACTCTTTGCGATTTTTAGGCCCTTTTGCAACGACTGCATATAACTGCGTTATATTATTTTCGCTTTTAACAACATAAAACGGACCCAGAACATATTTTACATCAATTACATACAAATGAGTGTCAGCTGCACGCGAATGAGGCTTTATGCAGACTTGTGTGCGTTTACTGCGTTTTTTTGCCAGCAACATGCAGTTAAATCTTGTTCTAATATCTCTGCTAAATCAAGCATGGTACATATCTTAAAACAAGAGCACGTGGTGTATAAAGACTTTCCAAAAAGGTAGAAAAAAAGTAAAAGTTGTATCAGACAACTATTTTGACTTAGATAAAGCATTTCATCAAAGGTATCGCTGTTATATTCGTTCGTCCCCATCTCGATGGTTTTAACCCCTTCTAGAGCAGGGACAAAAATGTGGATTCCATACAAACCTAACATAGAGATATTACGCATATCCAAACGAGCATCAGTGTAAGCAACGTGAGCAATTGCAGAGCGGAGCGTTTCGCAAAACAAAATGGTGTCCTTTCTTTTTCTCCCTTCCCTTACTTACGCGTCTTCCAGCTCGTCGGTTGTGGTGTCAAGAGATAGCACACGCTGCAAGAAAATATGCTTCTTCTTCTCGTTTATTAACGACTGCTGGTCAAAGGTCAGCATTTTCATGCTATTCGGTAGTAAAACTTGATCTTAATTGCAGTATAAAAACTATACAGAGATCACTGCACGGAAGAATTAGCGAATTCTTTATCAAACTACTAGTTCACACCGTCACTTCTCAAAGGTTGGAGTAAAAGATTTCTATAGGACGTTCGCGAATCGACAATAAACGGGGCCACTCAGGCGGGAGCAGAACGCAAAAAAAGGCAATCTAATGACGTTTGACAGAACACTAGTGCGCACCGCGCGGTCAACACGTGGTTTTTGTTCTATTCCGAGTTTCGCAATCTTATTGCTGCCAAAAATCGTCAAATGTCGTCTGCTTGTTCAAAGTTCCTAGCGTCGTCGACGTAACGGGATTCGATTTATCGGTGTGCGATAGGTGAACGATTTGAAGCAGGTACGGTGCTTTCCGGTGCTTGATGACTCGGTTAAACGCGGTTTGGAACTGGAGCAAGCACAAGTCAACTGGTCCGATAGATTAACGCGAACGAAATGATCGGGCGAGTGAAGTGAGATGAGATGAAAAGTGTCCAGCAGATGCGTTGCGGTAGTGTGATAATAGTGGTGTGCGGCTGTGAGAGTGCAATGAAATGCGTTTTAATGCGTTGAGATGGCCTTTGAACCAGAAAGCTTGTGCGTGTCTTGTAATTGTTCGATTATTGTGTGTAATAATGTTTTGCGTGGGGTAGTTTTACTCAGGTTTTTTCTCCTCCGCGTGTTGTGAATCTGTGAAATTTGAGGCGAACCCTGCCTCATGAAAAAAAAGTATGTTTAAAGGGCTCGCGAATTGCTTTCTAGACGTAACCGAAGGAGACATTTAAATTCGCGTCAGTGATATTTCTTCGAAGAAGTCGAAGATGAGGTGAGTATAAATGGCATACCGTTATGTGGTATATTGTTATCGGAATAAAAGAAATCGTCAGCACATGGTCGATTTGCTTGCACACGGTCAGTGCTCCTACCCGAATGGGAGAGCGAAAAAACCACCACACTCTCAACCGATTCGGCTTAAGGAGTAACGGTAGTTCCTTGTGGCTTCAAGAGTGTGGCTCATGTTCATGCGGAGAAAAGGTAAGTGGCCTTGACCAGTATGACCCAATTCTAACCCCCTTCCAACAGCACAACAACAACACATTTGATAACTTACAACGTTATCAGTCGTACGAAATATGGACCAAAACTATGTGCGGTTCTATCGACACGCATTTCGAATCGACCGCCCGTAGTTTTATCGTTGTGGGAGAGCGAAAGGCTTCGGTATAGCAAGTTGTAAGGCAATATTTGCACGACCCTACCGTGTCACACCCGGGCACCAGTCCCGGTACGCTACCAAGCATCCCCAATCGCTGAGAGAACGCATTCGAGGGATAAACTTTCGTTGGTGTTCTCTTTTCTGGTTGTGTCTCTAATCCTGGCTCCAATGGGTCAAATGGCAACGCTTCTTGACCGTGCTGTCAATGCCATGAAGAAAGGAGCTACGGCACGTGTTGGTTAAGCAACCCAAAAAAAAATGGACGCACACGTTCGTTTCGGTTTGTTCTTATCGTGTTGCTCGACGAAAAAATGACTGCGAAAGAATTATGGATCCCATTTGAGGAGTTTATATCTTTAAAGTTAACAGAACCATACGCGGAACACGAGAAAATTTACAGATGCTTTTGGACATGAGTGTCATAAACTGTATGTTATATAACTGATATATATATATATATATATATATATATATATATATATATATATATATATATATATATATATATATATATATATATATATATATGTATATGGATAAAATATATATAGTCGTGAACTTATATAACAACTTTTGGAAATCTTGGGATATTATATACAAAACAATAAAAGATTCATCTATCAAAATATGAATCATCATTACTAATAATAAGTAGAGTTTTATACATCGCTTTAATGCATTGTAAAACTAATAAGACCAACAAAAACGTGCAAAAAAACCATATGAGCAGTACATTATGGAGCTGGTTAAAAGGTGCGGTGAAGAAGAAATAAGATGACGGAGAGTAGAAATTAATCCGAAACACGATGAGTGATAATTTAACGGCTCGAATACATGAAATGTTGCAAACATTGACTGTTGGAATGATTAGTGTTTAATGGATCGTTTAAAAATTATCCAAGTCCTAACAAATCAGCAAACTCCAGCTGGAAGGCATGCAAAGAAACGATAATAGAAGTTCCGGTAGACCTAGTTGCAACTATCACCGTTTGGCACAATCAAGGTACCAAGTGTAGTAATTGAAAAAGCTTTCGAAAAAAATAAATAGAATCCAAACCATCTTCATTTCCGCGTCCTGTCGGAACTCGGAAATGGAACGCGAAATGGGCTCATACCTTGAGGGAAGTAGCATCCCAGTTCGCTTATTTCTATCCTTTCTGTGAGTGGTAAATAATGCAGATAAACCTTTAGCAGATGAGCACATTGTCATATCTCAGTCATCCATCTACTAACCTCATTTTTTTCGATAGAAATCCATAAGCGCCGCCTTACCGTAGGTATCTCCAGTGCAAAGCTTTTTACCCACGCTCACACATATCGGGCATCGCAGGAATCGAGGCTCATAGTGTGCTTCCGGAGCACAGGAAATGCAGGATTTCCACAAGCCCCGCGGACGAACGCAGAGAAATATTCTTTTCATATATGGTAGTATTTTGTGGTCTTGAATTATAACCTACGCTCCATCACGATACTTCACGAGGGATGCTTATCGGGCACGTTCAACTAAAGAAACAGCGCCTCAGGATCTAACTATTCAAAGTGGGCTACTTCCGCTTCGAATCAGGAGAAACCCTCGTATGCTTTTATTTTCTTTTTCACGTTACTTCACAGCGTTTTTGGAACGGCGTGAAAGTGATGGACCTTTTCGCCATACCTCTTCTGTTGCGTTCCGGTTTGGATATACTGTGGTTCGGGAAGATTGTTGCTAATGGATTTCAGTACGAAAACTTGGGGTTTGCTAAATTTGTTGTTAATAAAATAGCTCAAGATTCGGCGGAATGTATGTATCTCATTTGAAAGTTTTAGATGGTTTACCACAGATTAATTTTAAGCTTCCTGATACACTAAATATGTCTGGTTCGTAAAGCGAAAACCAATGAAGCTCAAGTAGTTGTATGAGACGATCATGATTGTTTACAAGAAAACTATGAATAGTTTTAGGTCACGAAAAAAAGAAGAACGGTATCTAGAATTATATTAGGTATCATCACAGAACAATAAATGCTGTTTTATTGCACCTTTTACTTACAGGAATTCTGTAAAAATCTCAGTTTGGAATTTTTTTGGAAAGGTCCATTAAACAGACGAAGCTAGCCGATGTATGCGGTGAAAATCGGTTGTGGATTTCAGAAGTAACGATTTACTTATCTAATGCTGTAGCGTGCATTGCCTGAATAGCATTGAAAATTACTAATGTGAAGAGGGAACATATTGGCATACCATGCCGTTCCAGCCTAGCCTATCGATCTTGTGCTAGGTAACGAAGGCTTTCGTGTCAAGCAGTAACGAACCGTAGCATAAATAGCCGAAAAAGAAATCCATCCGAAAGCCATCCTTTAGTTATGGTATTCTTGTCACGTAGCGTTTGGGTTCGTATATAACCAGGAACTTGATGCAAGTGAAGCCTTCATAATCTCTAAACATGAAAGCAATCAGTTTCCCATTTCCGATCGGGGTTGAATCCGGAATTGGTAAAAGGTAGCGACAAAATGGTCCAAAAACAATAAACTGCAGTGGTTGAGTTGGTTTTGCGTACGATATGAAGGACCTGCGTATACACATAGTAAGGAATCGGTTTGTATTTGTCTTGACTTAAACTATAGTTATCATATTTATTGATTAGTGGGTTTCCTGCCTTGGGATCCGAACAGGAAATTAGTTTGGATAATGCGACATTCAAAACGATGGCTTTGAATCACATCCAACGTTTTTCAGCTAAAAGTTTAGCAAACTATAATATTTGTTATCAAGGCATCATTGAAAATGCAATTGTTTAGCAACAAGGATCGTTTGTTTGGAGAACTAAAGGAGCCGCTCAGTCACTGCTACGTTGCAGAAAATGCTAAAAGATTACTCGTAGTCACCTTACGGTGTTTTTACTATTGTTTTTGATAGTTATACAGAACTGTGCAATGATCAATAGTGATTTTCCTAGAAGAAACCACCCTGCAAACGGAAGCACGTGGTGAGATACAATGGCTGATTCTCTTTCTTTCTCCTTCCAACGACATCCTCTATGTTGCTGTTCACCAGACAAATAGGGCAGGCATCGTCAAAGGTGCCTTTCATGCAGCTTGCACGATGTCAACTGGTCATCAGTTTCCCAGAGAGGTCCAAAGTGTTTATCTTTGATGTAATGCACAAGTTATCATCTCGAGTTTACCCTTGTTGAAGCCACCGTGCGGCGTTCGGCACTATGGACGGCACCCAAGACAATTTCCTTTCAACTATGGCATCCGCCGGAAGAGGTCACAGGAATCGATGCGCTTCTGATAAGGCTATTTAACCTCCGAATACTTCATGCGTTCCTCATCAGTGGTGGCAATAGGAATCCTTCCTTGCCTGCCGCAACCTATTGATTGGCTTTGGCCTTCGATAAGCTTCGTTGCTGATTTTCCCATCTTGCACCCACAAAACCTATCCGATGGCCATGCAGAGGTTCATCAAGCAGCATCTCAAGGCGTAGCGGGTAAGACTGGTATCGTAATTAATGAACTCACTTCTATCAGCCTGCTTGTGGTTGGCGGTACGTGAGGGCGTATTGCGTCCTGATTTGCGAGTAAACTGGAGTAAGCTATCGTTGGTCTTGATCGTAACCGTGCAAGCTATCTATGTAGCCAGCATGTAAATTAAGACTTGCCCATCGGTTTATGGCTCAGCTTCCGGCAACGGAAACCTATTAAGCGAAGGTAAGCTATTGAAGATGCCGCAATTCATCATTTTACTTTCAATTAGCTTAAAAACTCGATTAAAATCTGTCCTCCTTCGCATAGAGTGGCTGTTTCCGGTCGAGGTTCTCACAACCTACGACACTACCAGGTATCGTACAGGTCCTGCAAATTGACAATTGACTCCCGTGTAAGCTACGATGGCAATCGACACAGGTCGGTCGGCTTCCGGGATGATCCGGATGATTATCGATGGCAATTGCACTTCTTTGTGAACGATGGAGAACTGAGCCTTGAGACAGTGCGGAAGAGTGAAAACGCATGCAAATGAAATGGAATTTATGGCTCGCTAGGGAAATTCACGCTGAACAGCGGCTGAGGAAGGCATTCGAAGTAAACAAAAAACAGCAACATGGGAGATGGCTTGTTGTGCCTACTAGGTCACGGGCTGTGAGGCGTACCCTAGAAGAAGGCTCTGTAATCCTCGATGGTTAGTCCACGATGCGAAACTGAACCATACGAACAGCCCATCCCATCGGATGATTCATTGCGGACTACGCCGTAATTGATTTATATCGATTGTTTCCAAATTATCCGCAGCTCTTGAGCGTGGTATATGGTTCCTGATAAAGAACCGAATACGGCTCTTCTCTGGTAGATTCGCATATGAAAGCGCCATCCAATCGATGGACACATTGTTTAGTCTGGGTGCGTGTTCTCATGAATCCTAGCGATACCCAAGCAGAGGGAGTAAATTGAACCAATAAATAACAATTCCGAAAGGCGAGGATCGCAATTGGAAGGCGTCAATATATGCAAGCGTACCATGCCTGCCGATCGTTGGTTTTTCTGCCCTGCAAAACTGATTTGATTGTGGACAATCAGTGTTTGTCGCTGCCAAAGTTCGCTATTTGGGTGCCATTCTCAGAATTCCCGGTGGAGATGGTTGGCGTCCTGGGAGTAGCGCAACCATGGAGGTGAAGTCGGACATCATGACGCATCCGGTATTCATGATTGCGTTTTGCAGGATGCTTTTCACGGCGGTGGAACGAGGCGAAATCAGTAGGGACAGCGTATCGTTAGGGACACTACTGAACAATGGTCACGTTTTGAATGCCATGGTGGCCATCGTGTACGCGAAGGACGGGAAGTGTTTCATTTGCAAGGCTTTTTGAACTGAATGGTAGATTGGGATGATCATGTCGATAGGAGAAATATATTATGTGAGACATATTCCTATGAACTGGGAATGATATTGGCGGG
Source organism: Anopheles nili (assembly GCF_943737925.1). Classification (NCBI taxonomy): domain Eukaryota; kingdom Metazoa; phylum Arthropoda; class Insecta; order Diptera; family Culicidae; genus Anopheles; species Anopheles nili. The sequence goes on from NC_071292.1 coordinate 2,059,593, forward strand.
AAAGATGGTTAATGTAACATTTTCTATACAGTTGACTTTTCAAAAATGAGTCTTATGTGAATCGGACAAACGGTTGTTTCCAGCGATGTGTTAAAATATTTATAATATTCAAATAAAAAAATTGATTACGCTAATTGCTCAATTCTTTCATATGACAAACTTACTTTCATATTCTTCGAATAGAGTTGTCAATCGTGCTGTTCCATATTTCACAATTGCAAATGCGCTCTTAAGCCTGTCCAGCGAATATAGCTGCGGGAACATAATGTTTCACATTTTCTGCACTCCACCGTTTCTGCAGATGCATCATTCTTCGCCTCTGTGACCCGAGATATGGGCGGTCATTGCCATGGATAATAATCCGGTCGTTGGCAGGCTAGAAATGAGATGCAGGAGCCATGTCGAGTAGCTTTTTGGGTCGCTCATTGTTTGCCAAATTTATGATTTTAATGTTTTACGATTTTGCTACAATTTTCCAACACACGCAAGCGCGTTTTTCGATGGAGGGAAAAAAGGAAGTCCAGTGCGACCACCGACGTAACGTTTCAATTTTCACAGCAATGGTCACAATGAACCTCGGCAAAGGAAGAGCGTAGTGGTACTTCCGATCCGAGGTTGTTAGGTCATGTACACCATCGTGGAAATCGAAGTAGCGGGGAACGCGGGTGAAGATGTTGAAGGCAGTCGAAAAAATGGCGCCGACTAGTAAAACAATGAACCAGTCAGCAGGCTGGAATACGATTTTGGGTTACTACGGAATGTTCCGTATGCACTTTTTGAGGTTAGCTTTTCTGCGGCACCATTGTTTGATGCAGTAATTTCAGCGGTCGTGCTATTGTTCTGCCAACAGCATACATAGCGGAAGTACATGGGGATGTCTGGTAAATTTTCGAAATTAGAAGTCGCTATGATACACCAGTGGGGGTGAATATTACCCATTTTTTCCCTCGCTTTGTGCCTTCTCTCACATTCACTGCTCGAACCAACTGCCATGCACACAGCCTGGCGTAGTATGATGCAAAAGAACGGAACCGTACGGAACAAAGCTAGAAATGAGAGCTTTATCGGTTAGTTCTGTGTGTGTGTGTTTTTTTTTAATGACAGTCGTGTATAATGGTTTATGTCAGGGAGCTAACCATGCCAGCTTTATGTCTCATACGAGAAAAAAAGTAGAGCACGGCGTATGCCAAGAAGGAAAATGCTGCTTTCAGCGACAATGAGCTGCTCCAGCTCAGAAAAGTTACTACAGAGCGTGTGGCCTCTAGTCAGTTTCGTATCATACAAGGTTTGAATAATTCTAGAATCCTGAATTGTCATGGTGGTCAAGATTTTCTACCTCAAGCCATATCAAGATCCATTGTGATATGGTATAGAGATGTAATTTGCGTCCCTGATAGTAATGCTTCTCGAGTTAATCTGGTGATTTAGATGCGACCTAAACCCACAGCTTATGCAATTTCACAGACGAGCCACCCTTCAAGTGGCGTCTGTTTCATGAACTCATTTATTAATGCATCCAAATTTGTTGGCATCCTTTCGCGTGGCTCGACATCGCTTATAATTCGGCTAATAATAGTCTTCGTTTTATTTCTACCACCACGTTGATCCGCCACAGAAAGTCTACGTCGTCGATGGAAGGGGGTTGATGGAGATAAATGGGAAGTTTGTCCCTCCATAAACGTTGTTTTTGTTGGCTTGATCTTTTTCGCCCCTCTTTTTTCACTTGCTAGTCGCAAGTAGTGGCAAGGACAAAATGCACGACGACTAAACGTTTTATGGGGAGTGCTTTCGGCTAGGCCAACGAAATAACCCTCCACTACCAGAGGAAACCCCGGACGCCACCGGGAAATGAGGAACATTTCGGAACGTCTGACACTCCAGCACTCGTGCCAACATCAGCGCCAGCCGTCACCGCTCCGATGATTTACGAGACCCACTGAGGAGGCCAGCGTTGAGGTTTTGGTCCACCGAAACCGAGCAGCCTAGGCAGAGGGCTACGATGCGATTGCGGTCGCGTCGGCATCTGAGCGATGTCTGGGGCGTCGTTTTTTTCTTCCCAGTTTACAAGCCTTCGGTCTGGTTCAGCCGTGTGGATAACGCCTATTTCCAGGATTCCTCTTTCTCGCTATCGATTATTCGTCTGTCCCTTTAAAATGTTTCACCCCGATCGAGAGGGGCCTTTTGCGTCGTTTTTCAGGATGTGAAACAAAATAGAATGTGCAACAAACACAGCCCGAAAAGGTTTCTCACCCCGATGGGATTTTTTCTTTTGGTAACTGATTCAGGAAAGTATCGAAATTTCCTTTCTAGGATTCTGGAATGGCCACTGCCTCAGGGTTTTGCTACTAAAAAACGTGATGCTCTTTTTTCACCCACGTTGGCGTCCATGCGCGAATGAAAATCGGATATAACGCCTTGGTATTTTTCGCCTCGTTCCTCACACCGTCCGTTCCTTATGCGGAAGTGGTGGAAAATTGAATGAAATCGATCCCGATACTCCTTCAATATCCGGTTGCTGTTACCGGCTGCTTACGGCGCGCGGCTTAGCTATGCCCAGTATCCTTTCACCAGGGACGCGTCCAGGAAGTCCTTCGCCGGGGTGAAGATAAGAAAACGATAAACCTATTAAATTATCTTCTCGTTTTTTGCAAGGCAAAATTTGTAAAAAGCTGCACGCTCGCAACGGGTGTCAAGGCGAAAATGTTGGCCTATCGATCCTTTATCTTGAGGTTCGCGTGCAACTGGGCAAACTTTTAAACGATGCTCGTTTTTTATGCGTCCGCTGCTTTAATGAAAACCTTCCGTTTTCACTTGGTAGGATGATTCCGTTTCGCGTAGAACGTCGAGCAAAAAAATAAATGTCGGACTATGTCTGGTCGTGGTGTGAACGGTGGAAACCAGTATCGGGACCGGCGGTGCGAAAGGTTGCTAGCTCTGTACGATAAACACAAATAGGCCTGCGTTGAGTGGCTCCGTTTCCGGGTTTTTTTCCTACCTCCCGTCTTGGCATTTGGCTCGTCGTGGTCCGGACTTAGAGCACTCATACTGGGCAAGGAGATCCGACGTTGTTCAGAAGGTCCCGAGTGGCCCAAGCTTTTCGCGAGTGGCGGTTCCGGAAGCGCAAGTAAAACAGAATCGGAAACGCGCAGGGCATTTGAGTTGGTTCGAAAGAAAAAGCAAAATGCCACTTAACTGCCATTATGCGAGTACGATGACAACGAGAGGACCCTCATAGAGGGTTTGTACAGGCATCGTTTGCGAGTGCTTTATTGTAGACCACAAACGATGGTTAGACGGTATTTTTGCCGCAAATGTTTCGTTTTCCCCCGAGGAGACGCCGACTTGTCCAATGAGTTGTTCTTAAAGCAACGCCATGAAAAATAAAGCTTGCTTTAAGAAGCTTTAGAAATGTTAGTGTGATTTGCAGACAGATCAAATCATGAATGTGAAATTGCATTTAGCAAAAGCATTTTTCTACACAAGTAGCCAAATTTCCCAAATAATCGATATATTGATCAGGATCTCGCCATCATTCGTCAGGATCGTTGGCGTAATTTGGAACGTTTTTTTTCTATTCTGATTTGAATGCGATTATCTTATTCATCGTTCATCTGACGGTGGTATTGAATTATCGGGCAAAGTTTACTTTAACATTTTGACGATGCGTCCAACGGAAGAAAACAAGCACATGAGATGTCAGATATCTAGGTTAACGAGGAATAGCTTATTAAAAGTCTTGTTTCGTCTGCCATACATTATGCGGCATAATCTGATTCTCTTTGGAAGGCATCGCCAAGGCGGTAGTGCCTCGGGCTAGGGAGAGGAGATCCTGTTCTTCAAAAATCACATTAAATTGAGAGCTACCCTAGTAGGAAAATAAGAGAGAAGACGCAAAATATTGGATCCTTATTCTGCCGTCGTGATGCTATTATTGGATACCGGAGGCTATGAAAAGGATGTTTTTTTTGTTTGTTTTTAAGCAGCTCTTTAAAGCGAGGAGAATCGATCGGCCCTCGGGTAACTTCACGATGTCACTGATGCAACAGGTTCGTTATATCTTCCTAGCTTGACAGCCAATTCTGAGGGTTTCTGCATTCTAGGAACTCCGAAGCCATTGCACCATGTATCACCATGCAAGGGGTTGTCTTTTTATCCGGGGAATATGTACTATTGATCAGCGAACAGCTCCTAGTTGTCGACTACCAGTCACGAAGCCAGCAGCATTTTGTTGAAACTTTCGAACGAGTTTTTCACTCGAAAGATTTGTTCAATCAAGAGAAATTCACAAACAGTCATTCGCTCAAAGTCGTTTGAGAGATTGCATTGGAAAATGATACAAATCAAATGTTAACCACTGGACAAAGTAAAACGTTGCAGCAATGGCGCATGGTCACAGGCACAAACGAGAATAATGGTTCGTTTGATAAGATTGCGTATAATTCACAGAAAGAATAAAGGAAAGTCTTTCATCGATCGCAAACAATTCGCTTTTTATGAACCTATCCATTGCATTCATTGCCTTGCGTCATTCACATTGCTTCAGCTACTATGAATGTTATTTCTCGAGAAAGAGTCCTAGAAATTATTAACCTAGCCTATGGTTGGTAAAGAAATCCTGCCTAGGTTCTTGAGCAAAATCTTAAACACACTTACAAACCGAAGAGCTTATGCAGAAAAGTACATGCCCGTCTCCATCGTCTGACTTCTTCTGTCACGAGAGAGGGCAAAATACGAAACACTTTCATCCGTGGTTTTAGATCTTGTCTAGCGAAGGGAGTAGTAGTTTGTTTCCTTCTTGCTTTTCACTTCGGTACCCAAGGGTTTCCAGTGCTATTCTTTGTCTTGATGATGATATTGCATTAACCAGGTCGGATGTCGCGCGGAACGAAGTTCAGTGTGGAATAAACGGGAGATATCCAACTCGGTAAACGGGCAGTAGTTTACTAAGAAGTTTCCTTTCTGGAGAAAAATGTTTTCATTCTTTCCAGAAGTGGCTTTCCACTTGTATGCGCACTGTTTCCTTCGCTTGAGCAGCCGGCGTTTGAAATCGCATTTTTGTATTGCAAGAGTATTTCATGAGACCCCTTTCAGGTGCATCGTGACTGATGCACGTCAATTGTAAAAGATTTCCCGTTAAGATTTCGTTTTTTCTTTCATTTCACTTGTCGCACTGGAATCTCGCATCCCCGTTGGTCGTGCAGATGGTACAAATTTCCTGCCCATTACCATCGTTTGCCAAATCCGCCTGCAAATACCAGCTCCGGATGGAGCGAGAGCAACATTCGTCGTTCGCTTGAAATATTTGGAGTTAAACTTTTTGGAGCATGTTCCGCGCTTCTCCGAGCGGGAAAATATGGATGAATGACGGTTTTCGACAGAATGGACGATTTTCGTCGCTTCGCTTATTTCTCCTGCCTTGTAGAACGGATTAAAGATATTTTATTTTTTGCATATTTTTAGCTCGTATTGGCCGACAGCGGTAAAATTGCTGCAGCTAAAAACTATCTCAACAATCTCTCGCAACTCGTTGGCTCGTTCGTCGGCATCTGGAATGCATCGAGCCCCGATATTGACGGAGAATGTTCACAGGTAGCACATCTGTACTCTGGTTTGCAGGCGCTTTTGCTATATTTTTGATGCTTTGTGCCTCGTATGAAACGGAATGGATAGAATGGATGCCGGTGAACATTTTTCATCCCTATGTGCGGCATATCATTCGCATACTGCAGACGCTAGTTTGCAGAGCTCAGATGCATTTCTTTTGGTTTTTTTACAACAAGCGATCATAAGAAGCTCGACGACCAGCAAACGGAACCCGGGTGCGACTATTTGCTGTCGAATTTTAGTCAACTCGAAAACTTCCTCGTGAAAAAGACATTCCAAGAAACTTTTCCCCCGCCTAAGAAGCAAAGCAAAAGTATGCTCCACTTTTCGCGGCGTGATTGAAAGTTTAGGCGCTCGGAACGTTCAGTAGCAGTTGGCAACCGGAATACGGGCTTATGGCGTGAACCAATTCGCGTAAAATTTAATCGGTCTGCAAATCGTGGGTTAAGCTTCCAGGCTGCAGCTCGTTGATCCCGTTTATGGATCGATCATTTCGAGATGTGATAAAAGTAGGCTTATTTAACTTTCACTGTCCTTTGTTTCGGCAAGCATCTGGTAGCCAATTTCAATAAAACCCTCGCGTTTGAATCCATCCAAACAAAGCGCGTCAGAGAGGAACGAGAGGCTTCCGATGTATGGTTGATGGGAGATGATTGCGCAAAACAGAAAAGCGGACCTAATGTCGCTCGAAGGCAGTAAAAATCAAACGAGAATCCTGGCACTGCTGTTTGCCAAGCATCCATCCGCTCCGTTCGTTTGTTTGCCCGGTTCCTTGCCGGCGACCGTTGAATGTTGGGGTATTAGGATGTCCAATTTTTATCGATTCCAAAGTTCTGGAAGATGGGCTTGCTTACTGTTGCCACTGCCACCGTCCGGCTGGTTTATTGTTTCGAGCTGCTAAATCCCGCCTTCATATCAGTGAAGGGAATTGTTCCGATCGATTGAACCGACCGCCGTGCCGAAGGGCACGCAGTGCTATCTGGCATGGGTTATGCAAGGTCTATTTGCTATTGATTTTTCCAGCGCAAACTCTCGACTTTTCATCTTCTTTTTCCGTTATGGATGACTGAACTCGACATCGTATTCCTGCGACCCAAACCAAATAGTGTTCGGCTGTTGCTCCGAACACATTTCGAGCCGAGCTAATGGGCGTTTAGCGCCATTTATGAGATGAAATGATATGTTGTGTGTTTCTTAGGATTACTTTAGCAATGATATTCTCCTTTTGTATATGTGTATGTGCTTTGTTACATGTGATTTTATTGGTTATATAAAAAGTTCATCATTTTGATAAGTGGATCACTGTAGCTCACAAGTGGATCACAAGTACAAGTGATATTTTCAGATACATTGTATTTGTATTACCAATGTTTAATTGAACGGTTAAGAAACCTAAAAAATGCATTTATCGGTTTCAGGAGTAGATAGCAAGAAGGCGATAGCTATTTTGCTGAATTAACGACATTCAACAGCAGGTTGAAACAAGGATAAAGCCTGACCATAAGCGATTCATAGGAGCGAAGGTTTTACAGTCTAGTGATTGAGATTTTTTGTCTCGCTTAATGGTTCTATCATTCTTGTAGCTTATTTCTCATCCGAAAAGAGACAGAAAAAAAACTAGTTAAAGATGATGAAGCTGATAACAGCAAAATCGTCCAAAATGATAGCGCATACGCGGCCGGAATAGGAAAAGAATTAATCATTATTTTTTCGCCTCTTGCACATTGCAGTCACGTTTCAAGCGTGGTCTGGAAATGGGATCATGTGTGTAGGTTTTTCTCTATGCTTTACTCAACTTGTCACATGGCAGGAGTGGGTCCGTTTTCGTGCGATACCGTCCTTATGACGTGTGGTAAAAATCCTATCCTGCAGGGATCGGTTACTGATGGATGTACTAACCAGAAAGCGTACCCAGCTTCGACAACAAACCCAAAATTGTCTATTTTGATGTAAAATGATAGCTTACGATGAGCGCACGTTATATATTTCAAGCTAAGCATGGGAGCAGATGTATGGCACCTTGGAAGCTTCAGACGTGACGATAGAACGAACTGGTCAGCTGCACAAGCTCCGAATCGGTGGGAGAACGATGTAACTTTTCACCATTGGGAAACGAATCGTTGAGTAAAATTGATGATGAGATAGAAAACCGTAATAAGCAGGTGTAGTCCGATTAGATGGCACATTTTGCTACATCCGGAATTGCTGTCGTGTGTTGAAGAATTTTGATAAGCAGTTGAATTTTCATGACAAGCTTCTCATCTAACCAACATCGTTGATGTATGTTACTTTGCAAGACTTGTTTTGAATTAGCTTTTTTTTATTTTTCACCTCAATGTTCACAGGATCTTTGTACGAAATGGCCACGGAAGGTCAGGGTTAACATCCTTATACTGTTTAGTGGATTAGAATGCAACCATAAAATTCATATTTATTTCATCATCGTAAAGCCAAACCAGTTGATGAGTGTCGTACAAGATAGCAACAATCAGTAGCAAGCTGCTGCAAAAGGTCGCTTCGTAGAAAAGGATTTGCAGAGTTCGAGGTTGATGAAGTTTTCGCGGTCTTGCTATACCCTTGGAAAGGTCCGCAGAAAATGTACAATCTCATTCCGTGGCTACTTTTAGTTCCTGCGGAAAGATTCGGAAACCTCTTCATAAAGCGGATTACCACAGAATGCAATTATTCATTTATCGTTTACATTGGATTGGACTTGATTTCGGTTCCACCGGAAGGGCACATCCTTCGAAGGGTCAACTTGACCAACGAACGATTGAACCTGCGACGGGGACAACCAGTAAAGTGGGTTAACTTTTCCGACAAGATCCTTTTCCGAAACGACGTGCCCGGTTTAAAAAGCCAATCTCGGACCGCTTGGCTAACCCTAGGATTTTGCTGGCCCTTTTAGGATTTTCGTGGCGAGGGATTCATTTTGGCTGAGTAGCAGGATCCTGGTGGTGGTTTCATAATCTCTTTCTGAATGAACCATTTTTGGTTTAGTTCTAAATGCGGGCTCAATGACGAATCATGGACTGCTTGACATAAGTATTGCATTCTTAGAGTTGCGACGCACACTGTCCAGTAAGCATGAACGTAGGGAAACTCTGTCTTGTTCTATCTTGTTCATCTTTTCCTCGTGAATAAAACAGTTAGTGAAAAGCGTGATAGCATTTTTCCATTTCACAGCTGTATTTATGAACAAGAGAAGGGTATGTCTTTGCCATCATTATTTTAATTACACATCCACTAGCTGTATAAGGGGGACAAACAATGCATTTCTTTTCCCATTATGGCGCCTCGACTTCCTTTGCATTGAAAAGCGCGATCAATTTGATGAGTTGTAGCTTCATTTCTGCTGCACGCGGTTAGTCCTTCTTGCATTTGGGTTTCGACTTAGCGCTGTATATAAAATTGGTAACTACAAAATCCTGATGAAAACGGGAGACGAACAGGATGCACTTGGCTAGAAAATTACTCGTTTCCTTTTTTCCATGTACTTCTCATTCAATCCGTTACGTTTCCGTTTCATTTCCACTTCATCGCACGTTACAGTCTGTGGTGTCGCCTGCAGTCGAATGTACACGGGAAGTTGTTAGATAGCTCATGTTTTTCGTTTGCTTGGTTCGTTCTCCATCACCAAGAGGAATATTCAGTGAAAAGAAGGAAAATCATTCAAAGCTTAATTGCACTTGTAAATTATGCAGTTTTGTATTTACACGGACCATTTTCTCTCTCCATGGGTCTTTTTACCCCCAGATACTCGATAAGGATATGTTTTACTTTGCGGCAAGCCGATTCGTACAATCGCTGAGCCTTAGGTTATAACTTTCTGCTTTTCGTACGTGTCATTATTTTCTTTTCATTATTTTTCGTGGAAATAGTAGCAATCCGTTTCAGAAAAGGAATTCGTTTCCAGTTGAATGGATCCCTAGAAGCTATGGAATGATTTTGATTCAGAAGTAGCGAAATGTTTCCGTGCCAGTATTTAAAATGCTGCGAGAGAGGATATCTCAGATCATTGATTCGACTGTTGAACATCATTTTTTCTAAAATGAAGTGCCAGTTTTAAGCTATCTAGAATCAATACATGCAACAAGATGATGGTCGTGGAAAAAAAAAGATCTGTGTTCCTATTTTTAAATTAGTATTTGTTGCGGTGGTGTCAAACAATGTATGGTTATTATGACGGCGTTTCTGAAGTATGAGCTAAATAAACATCGTGCCCTATTCTTGAAAGGGTTTTGTCTGCCATTAGCAGAAAGTGCTATTACGGAATAAGTATTGCTTCATTGCACTTCTAAACGACAAACGACAGTCGCCTGATGAATTCGATTCTTTTGAAGAAAATCTCTTTCTACTTTATACAAGTTCCCTATCTTCCCTTGCGGATTGTAGTACCAACAATCGTTCGAATGGAAAGTTTGCAAATATTGCAAAATGATATCGCATTTGCTCGACTGATTCAGTAATGACAGAGGACAATGCGGGCAAAAAATGAACGTGCCTCCCTGACTGGAATAGGCCACCCCATGTAAGAAACCAGTATCGAAGGCAAAATGACAGAGCCCTATCGGAAGCATATTTCACTTAAAATCCGATAAATTTAATGGAGCGGAAAGCCTCTTCGTCCAAAGGCTTCCAAGGGACTTTTAGCAGAAAGGGGTTTTAGTTAAAGCCATCATTCCCACTTTGAGTTGAATGCAACAAAAAGAAAACGGACTAGCACCGAAAGAATCGATCAAAACTGTATGTCTCCTCACGGTTTAGGGTACGAGGTAGCTTCCTCGATGGCGCGGCCAGCCATCCTTATCGGCGCACATACACCCATGCAGCAACTCGCTCGCATGAGCATAAATTCCGTTTCCTATGCACGCATCGTTACGCATCCGGTAAAGGATGCTTTCATGGCTGCAGCATGGCATGACACAGCGATGACAAAAGCAATTTCTATTCATGCTTCGAAATACAGCATAAATTGAAGCGATTTGAATAAATATGAATTATGTTTGGTGGCTGGCGGTCGGCCCAGCCCTTCCGCGGTTCTTCTCTCACGTCGATGCTTCCTCCACGTTAATGTCCTCCCATCCGCTGTGGAGCTATCGAAACGGAAGTAACCACTCTCGGATGTGGCTGATATTTCTTCCGCTTTCTTCACACGCCACCAGCCGCTGATAACGATGGTGTGGGCGGAGAAGCACGACGTAGCGGCGGTTGAAATATGCTGAACGTGATGTATTATCATCATTCGCGTTTGCGAAGTATTTTTGCAGCCACGCGTCGCGAGCCACTCACTTGAAGTATCGTCCTGCGCTTCCGTCTTTTCTCATGCTAATAATAATGAAGTGCACGAGAGTAGACGAGCCTTGCCCGCAGAGGAGCCAACGTATCACGTGCACTGTCCTTGCGGATCCAGCAATCCTATTACAACAGGATATTCAACCGGTATAAGGTTAGTTTTATTCGGAGCAAATGCACGCATTCTGGGACATTTCTCCTCGATGGGAAGAGAGGGACACAATTTATGGCCTCCCAGACGATTCCCAATTTACCACCACGTACCGTACAACATTTCTTTCACATTCCGATAACGCCGTTTCGTTTATCCTGGTTCCGATCCCGTGACCCGAACCTGTGCGAAGGGCAACGGCTTTAAGGCGGGTGCACTGTTATTGAAAACGATGAAGCGAAGATTCCGATTTTGCTATTCGGAAGCGGTCCCTCGTCTTGCCACTCGAAAGTTTTTTTTTCGGGAAAATGTATGGCTTTGCATTTATTGATACAGTCACAGCAGAATTTCCGGCCGGTCGCGCAGCTGGAGGGGGATTTCACGGCCGTAAATAACGGGTAACGGCTATAAAGCGGTTCCGCGTCGGGTGTGCATATTTTCCTCGGTTTGGGGTTTGAAATTTTGCCTCTCTCAAACGTGCACCCACACATTCACATATTCTCGTACGGACATTTATATCAGCAACAACATATTTTGGGGACATATTTTTGCGTTAGGAAACGTTCATATTAGGTTTGGAGCGATTTTAATACGGTTTTGTGGGTGTGATCTTTTTTTTAGCGGGAAAACCAAGTATAGTACGATGGTGGTGTTTATTGGCTGTAGCTTCCCTGCTCCAAAATGTGAAATATGGGCTCGTTTCATGTGCAAACGTGGTTTGTTGGTGTTACGTTCATGATGGAGATATTCTTTATTAGGAGTTTACCCGATGGAGATTGGAAGCGTTATCGTTTCGCACCCGTTTTTGACAGTCAAATATAAGGTTTTCAACACGGGTAATAATCGTATAACACATCCGGAAAATCAAGTGAATAATTAGATCCTGTTTTTTGTAGCATTTGGGAATGCTGCGCAAAAATTTTCTATTTTATTGTACATGTCCTGTATTATATATCTAGAACATGAAACTGAAAAACTCCCTAAGTGAATGAATTCAATCATTAGTCTGAAATTTTCTCCGATACAAGATATTAGCCACGCCGGCTCAAAGTCTCTATAAAAATACACAAAAAAAGAAAAGATACAAGATATTCCGGCTCTGGTGCGACATCGACATTTAAGCTGAATTCCTCAGAGTGTTCGTGAGCGGTACCAGGCGTCCGCATGTGCTCTTCGTCCCTGCACAGCGTATCAAATTAGCGTCGAAACGAAGAAAATCAATTATCGAAAGTAATATTTCACCAGCACCATTGGCGTCAGTGCCTCGACGCCAGCTTCACGTACCAGAAGCGCCCCAGTTACGGGGCTTCGCTGTTGCTGTTGCGGCAGCTACCACAGGATAGCACCTTCTCCGTTGGTTCTGCAAACGAGCCTTGTCGTATCGACATTAATTAAAGCCGCACGAAGCGTCCCGTGCAACGGTTGTGGCAAAACAAAAAAGCAAGAAAGCGCGGCTCATCGATAGAAGTGCTCCCCGGAAGGCGGCAAAGAAAAGAGGAAAACTAAAGGCTCACACTTAGGTGAGAAAACCGGGCCACACTGAAAGCCCGAAATGGCATGAACGAAAGGCACCGCGCACCTTTGCACGGGTAGGTGTTCGGTTTTTATATGCACAAAGTACAAAGTAAACAACGTTTTTCCTATCTAATGGGACGCCCGGAAATGGGCAGAAAGAAAGCAAAAGAAAGAGAACGAAAGAGTGCCCGAGAAGCAGTCGATGCCTATGGCTCGACGGGAGTGAAATGTTACAAGCAAATTGATAAATTATATTTGCCATAAATATTCATTTCACTGGGAGGAGTTTTTTCCATCTTCGAGCGCACTGCAACGCCCGCCGGGGGCTTACGAAGTTGGTTCTATTCTGTCATTTTGTGCGCCAAGGAAATGGGTCCCTTTAATGGGCCGCGCAGAGACGAGGTCGCTTTACTTTCGCCCTATGCAAGGCATGGTGGCGGGCAACGGCTAGGACGTACATTTTTTTTCAACTTTCACTTTTCTTCGACGGGAAGGATTTCCTCACCACCACATGACTGCTTCCAGTGCTTGGCTGGTATCTCGTGTTTAATCAGGAAACTTGTACCGCCCGTAGAAGCCTACTTATGGTCATACAAGACGGAACGCGAAGGCATCGAAACCAAAGCGATGAGTAATTCGGTTGGCGCTGTAGGCACTTTGTTTCGAGTCCCGTGCGTCGCGATCGCGGGTGGCCGCTTGTGTGCGGAAAATAAGGAGGAGGTCAAGATGAAAACTTGATAAATACCATTTGTTACCCCGCTGCTTGCGCACGCGTCCGGTATTGCGAGGGCGTGGGACATTGAGTAGCGTGGCCGGTTGAATGACGAGCTGCCTGAAAGCTCGTCCGGAAGTTGAGTGTAGCGTGGGAATCGGTAAGCCCATGGAAAGCTTAAGTGAGTAGCAACTTACCTGAAAGTAGAGACGAAAAATTGTGGCAAAGCAAAGAATTAGTAAATGATGGCTGGGAAATGTGGAAAACCGGACGAAAGGTCCGTTGGAAAAGGTCGTGAACCGCAAATGTAATGCTGTGGTGCTTTCGATTTTTTGTAGGTCGAGAACGGAACCCCTTTGGCTCGAAGTATACGCGATTTTTCTTTCATCCATTTGCGGGAAGTGACGAAAGATTATTCATAAGTTCCGCACGCACCTACACGCACACATAGCCAGAGGCAAACGTGGGAAAGCGATTTTTTCTACGTCTCTAACACCTAGGCTAGCTAGTGGATGTCCTTTTTCCCCTGCCAAAACAAATGAGAAAATCGGAGAACAAAAGCCCTCCCTAGGAAAAAAAACCAACACCGACCCGAAAGAGGCCAAGGGAAAAACTCTTCGATTTGTGGCCGCCCGAGGGCGGAATGGAATCGAAAAGCGGAGAAGAAAGGAAATCGAAGCGATTTTAGCATTCAGCACCTTTCGGTAGTGCGTCGAGGGAAAGGTAATGAAATTGAAATCAAAATTAATGGCCTCCTTTGCGAAAGAACAACAACCACGGGCTGCAGCCGGAAAGAACGCAGAGGCGTGACTTGAAAGCAATTCTTATCACGATTTCTGCGGACTTTCTGAGCTGCGGGCAGGCAAGGCTGCCTATTGGTTCCCCGTCCACCGTCCGGTCGGTGCAAACGATTGATTACCGGTGTCAATGGGCGAATAAATTACCTCGACAACCATTTGTTTTATAACTGCGCGATGAAGACTAATGCTTCGTCGTTGCTTACCAGCGAGAGCACATTTGTTGTAGCAAGGTGTGTTTACGTGTGTGTGTTTTTTTTGCCTTGAATTTTCTTTCCTTTTCTACAACGTCAAAAAATTAACGCAGCTGGAAGACAAATTTTCTCCAAGGCCGATCAATGAGTGTGGTAAACAATGAAAAAAATCAACAGCATCAAAAGTAGCATTTTGAAATGAAAAAGAAAACTTCAAAGCTTTTCCCTATTTCCTAAAATCGATTTAATGTACATGGCATTTTTTTTTTCAAGAATATTTTCCAGCATAGCCAACCACCTTGTTCACGTTCATCGAGAGCACTGGAAAGCTATAAATTATTAAACGAAGAAAGCATTGGGCCGAAGGAACAACTAGCAGGGATTGGCGAACTTGTGGTGTTTCGAGAGCATATAAAACCGCGAGTGAGGGCGAGAAAGATCGTCTCGTGAAGCACCCTTTGCGGAGTGTGCATATTTCATGGAACTTAATAATGCATTCACCCCAACAACAGCCGGTCAAAGAGGAGAAGTTTCTTCACTGTCCGTCAAATTGCATCCTCGGTCCTTCTGGCCGAACCGTGCCCATGATCCTACTCACGTTACATCCCGGCGGTAGCGAGTCTATTGGCGAAAGCGCAAAGCATAACTAAAAACTATGCTCCCATTCCAACATACATCATAGCTTTACGGTTTATGGGCTGTCGCATTCCAGCGAGCGTTCATTCGGGGAAGTGAACCCCGTTCAGCATGGCTAGAAGGCAGAAGAAACTTAAAACCATCCCTCAGGTGTTGGTTTACTCGATTTTCGATTTTTACTGCTTGCTCACTTGCCACACTCGGTGCTCAACAGGAAGGCGAGCCATTCGGGGCGATGTCGTCAAACAGCTCCGGCGGCAATGGCAGCCGGGTCGGCGGCTAGTGCCTTAACCTTCAGCCTCGCATGGTGGAGTGGAAATAATAAAGGAAAATTTATTTGAATAACTTGCCCGCCACATAAACATGGGTTTTAAACGTGGGTTCAGCGGGTAAGCTACCCCACCCGAAACGCCCGCAGCTGTGCCGAAGCGTCACGGGCTCATTTTCCCCGAAAGGAAGCGCGGGCAAACGGCAAGGTGTGAATATTTAAAGGTGAATGTGGCAAAGTGATGGTGAAATTGAGTTAATAGTTAGTTGACTAGCGACCGCGGTGGGTTGACTCGCGCCAACCGACACAACCGCACGGCAGAGCATAACGAACGTTACACCCGACCGAGCGAACCTTGTCAAATAAGGATCTTATGTGTTTCCAAGTAGCTCGCTTGAAGCCGCATGAAGTGAACGATCTGACATTTTGCTGGGTCATTCATGTTCACAGCATTATTGCCGTATCCTGCGTGATGTGGAGACTGTGGCCACGATCGAAGGAGGGGATCGCATGTGAAAATTACATTACTTCGAGACCGCATCGATTATCGTTCATCCATCGACAATCATGCTTATGTTTGGTGCGATGTTACGAATGTTTTTTTTGTATTTTGTAATTTTAAATGTTCTTTTAAGGGCCAGGATAGATCAAAGTTCTAGTCGAATCATACTTTACATAAGATATGATTGTAGATTTTTGAACTGCACGGGGGAGCAAGAGTAAATATTTAAACAGATAATTTTCATCCCAAAAATCCGATCCAATACAAATACTAACCCTGATCGCCGAAAAGTTATAGATGCACACTGAGGAAGCGTCTCCGTTTTATGGGAACTTTTCTCCGGGTATTGTTTGTTTATTGAGGGAAAGCGTTTTGTTTTCCCGAGCCTCGTTTTCCAAGTAGAGAACAGGGATCGCGCTCTTGGCAGCGCGGTATCTGCGTGCCGTTTTTCGTATAGTCCCAATGAATTGGTTCAACCGTGCATTTTACCTTTCTTACCTTTATCAAAATTACATTCCAAATTAGGGCATCATCATTCAACCATTCACTCTTATATACACGCACAAGCGGTTCCGATTCGCGGATAGCGTGCAGAATACCCGGTGAGAAACCACTTGATCGACCTTTCAAACGGTGGGCAAAGTGAGAGAAAAAAGTAATCAAAGTTTTTGTAACAAACGCGCAACCAGAGGGTTTTTAGGGGGTTTTTGGGGTTTGTATTTTCCATCTGTTGGATGCTGTCCCGGTTCGCTCCGGTCCTTGATTGAGTTGTGGTTGTGTCGGAATGGAAGTTTACGTTTCGAATTTTCCTTCGCTCCTACTTCCGTGCATTCTACTTAGAAGTTTTTCATCTCCCACGATTCCCCAGCGCATTGGCCCGGCCCAATGCAAACTGCAAACAATTTGGCCTCGGAAGTGCTTGACTGAGGTTGTTTCTGTGTTGTTTATGAAAATATTATTATTACCCTTTATGCAAGCGATGTTATTGAAAGTTGCTCATGTTCGAAGCGGATGGGTGAGCGAAAAAGTGATGCGAGCCCGCGCATGTGTGCTTGATAGCAAACTTGTTTCGTTTGAAATGCTGGGCGAGCAATTCGTGGTGTGTAACGATAAAAACCACGTGAAAGTTACACCACGGTGCTGTTTTTCGCGACGGTTTATGGATTTTGGTTGAACTTTAAACGATAGTCGTCGCAATGAAGCTATACCGAGTTATTATATCGGGAAAATTATCTCGTTTAGCAAACCTAAGGTAGTCTAAAATGTTGATAAATTCTACCATCATAAAGACCAAAACAGGGCATTGCTTTGCTTGAAAGAACGAAAATTGTCACGGCATAAACGCTCACGTACTTAAGTAAACAATTGGGATGGGATGGCATTTGATTTTGTTTACCTAGTCCGTTTTGGTAAGGAATTAGAGAGCGGTTGGAAGGACGCGCTACGAGCCCTCGCACAATGGAGACGCATTTTTGGGCGCGAGCGAAGGCATCCAGTTATTCGATTCATTTTTTTTTCTTCCCGACGGGCATCTTTTGGCCGGTTCTGATCGGTTTTGGGTGAAGTACTTTTCCACTTCTTACGGGTGTTTACTAAACAGCAAGAGGACGTAGAATGAAATGGGACAAGGGAGAAAAATGGGACATTTTTGTTTTCCACACCTGTCCCGTTCGGGTGCCTTTAACAACCTTTCCGAGACGAACTCTAACAAGCAAACGAACGACGATGGATGGTCTTTTGATCCGGTCGCGCCACTTTCGGAAAGCCACGCACTTTGCGATGGCCCATTCCCGAGCGTTCGATAACATTGCGGAAAAGCGCTTGAAAAGCATTTTAATACCTTTCGCTTCTTTGTGCTACTTTTTCGAGGGCTTCCCAAGTGGAAAGCGTCCCGAAAATCCCATCCCGTCCGTGCGGGTGACCCGAAAGGAAAACAAAAATGAACACCTTTCCGGTGGGAGCAGGCGTAGGAAAACCATTGTCCGCTCGTGGAGGTGCCGTGGGGCAAAACTTAACTGAGTTTCGAAATAAAAAAAACAGACACACATACTCAGACACACCGAAGAGCATCATATCGATCGACCATCGCTCGAAGCAGGAAACGCACGGAAGTTGGTCTGGCGGAAAAAAATCGTAATCCAATTAAATGTCTTGGTTTCGGTCCCATTCTTTAGGCCTTGCTTTCTCAGAAGTTCATCGCCTCCTTGAACGGTGAACGGTGTTTTTTGGTAATTTTTTTTCATATCGTTTAACAGATTCCTTCACCTTGCTGGACGAGGATCAGTTGTCAGTTTGTTTTTGTCTTTTTGATGACTGCAAGGCGTAACGTAAGGTGTTGGATGAGCTAATGCAGAGGGGTTTCGTTTTATTTTATCAAAATATACTTTTCTGTCCTTTGTGAATTTTAGGGCAATGGGATATTTTTTATGCTTGGTGGTTGAAAACCCATACAATTGAAAGTGTTGATTGGCTGTCAGCAGAGAAAGAGATAGAAAAAGAGAAAGAGAAAGGAGGAGAGGGGGGGGGAGAGGAGAGTGCTCAAGCATGATCGAAGAAAGTTTCATTAATTAACACAATGCTTTGCTGCCTAAAATTTCCAGAAAACTTGCCACCTCTCTTGACAATATTCGACACGTCACGTGGGATGTACGTCTGGTTTTTCTTAAAGCAACACTGACCGAAGAAACTTTGACCGTTTGAAAAAACTAATTACTGATCTTTTGTGATAGCCTTTAGACTTTCTTTGGTCGTTAGAAGGATCTGAGGTGTCTTTGTTCGCTCGAAAGGCGATATCGCGGGGTCTCTTTCCAGGTCCGGCACCATTTCATCAGCACCTCATCAGGCGGGCAGTAAACAAATTTTGATAAATTTCTCAAAGCCCCGGAAAAACACGAAGCTTTGTCGACCACTTTGGCGCGTAATCTTTTCGGTCGCGTTCTTTTCTCGCGAGCATTTCCACCCACCATCGGCGCCCAACCTCGTAGAATCGGGAAGGAGTGAAAATTTAATGACGCAGAATAATTTGATGTCGTACCCTGCCGCTCGGACACCGCTAGTACATCTTTCTCTCCGGAGGCGAACGCGAAGGTAACGCTGCGTTCCATTTCAGTTTTGTGGCTTCATTCGCCAGCTTTTAAGTTTTGTTACCGGCCTTCCAGTGCCAGTAGGTGTTGGTTGGCGGACTTGAATGTAAATCGACCTTCTTATTTCCTTTTCCGGCTTGTTGTGCCTCCTGTTAGCCGTGATAGGACGGCTTGTGCCTTTCGTTTACGGCATTTTGCTGTTGTGTGAGAGGAAAATCGCGCACCACGGAGACGCTGTTTGGTCGCCAAGCTCACCGCATGCGAGAGAGGGCCCCAGCAAGGGTGTGATATTTTGTTTCCCTCAGTTACCTCCGCGATGTTGCTTTAATTATTCACAAGTTTTTGCGGCAACCCCCGCGAGAGCAGGCCATCCGTGGCAATGCAAACAGCTGAGCCGAGGAAAATTGGTCGTACCGCACCGTATTTGCGTGCCCAGCCCGTGTCAAGCGACCGGATTCGGTTCGCGGTCCTTGAAACGGTGTAAATCGTTCACGGTTGACGCGCGAGCTGTCGTGGCTCGTGGGGGCACGGATGTGCTCGGCAAGACGCTTCCAATTATGAGTCCAAAGTCCCACAACTGCTAAATAAAGTGCGATGATAGCGGGGCACAGAAGCCCAAGTCGAATCCCGCCCTGAAGACCGTCCTCCCGCGCACGTCTCCTTCGCCCGGTCGATGGATACCTTCATTAAAATGCAAATTTCTAACCAAACACAACAACCCAGACGCTGCCATCAATCCAGTGTGGACCGATGGAGCGGCCCAGTGAAGAGAGTGAGGTGGGAGTGCCCCGGTAGGATACGTTTTCCTCCAGAGACGAACGCTTGACAGTTAGACAGCTCAGCGAGGCGGAAGTAGTGGCTAACGGAGACCGACAGTTTATCGCCACCCTCATCAGTAGTATCGGTGTTCGTCACGCCGTTGACAGAATTTACGACGCTCCGGTGGCGACGCTGCTCTGGAGCATCCCTTCTTGCGCGATGTGGATCCTGGAGGGCTGAGGGTAACAACGATAAAGATTTAGCAAGTGGCACTCAACGAGAAAATTGCTTTAAAGTGCAAAAGCAACTTCTCGCACACCCGTTGGAGGCTTTTCCGGTTCAACATACGATTGTGGAGCAACGGCCTGCCTGGGCCGGCATTTCGCTTAACGAATCGTCCTGGACGACACATTACACCGGAAAGGCATTATTATATTAAATATTTTATTCTCCTTCCGACCGCATCGTTTGCTCCGCTCGACGGCGAGACGCGCAAAAACTTTCGCTTTCATCCCAACTGAGCCCGAATTGGAACCAAATTTCTTACCGGCAGCATCGTTTGCACGATTGGCACGGTGAGACTTGCGGCGACTTGACATGGGGACCAAAGAAGAGCACTGGTACTGGTCCTTCCTCCAACGCTAGCGAAGGCAACAGACAACAAAAACTTTTCCTCCCGTGCTGCATCCGCCCGGTGTCCTGCAATGGGCAGAGGCAATACCGTTCCGCATGTTTCGCTTCGGCATTAACCTTAATGGTGGTGACAAAACTTTTGCGGACAATATTTCAAAATGTCCTCACGTACACGACCAACCGGGAGGGCTGGTTGGTTCGAGTTTTCGACTTCTCAGATTTCGAAGCGGCGGAGTCTGGGACGATACATTGGCGGCGGTGAAGGAGCGATATTTATTTTCCGTTCGTACAACGATTCATTCCTCATTCGCGCATATAGCGGACGAACGGAGTAGCAAAACAACCCATCATATTCCATGTGGCCCCGAACTGTCTGAGTAGTGGGTTATTGGACGTTACACGGCATGGTATACACGCACCAAACGAATCGCACTAACGAGGATTAAATTTTCGGTGGTCACCGCGATCTCGATATTATCGTCACGAAACGAAACGTCTACGTTAGCGCGTTTGAGGCCGGAAAAGGCGAAGCCCATAGGTAGTAAACCAGTCGAAGCTAACCAGGCCTCCGGACAACGCTTTCCACTCGAAAACAGTCGGGAAATCCGATGGAAGTGGTAATGAGGAAATTAACGAATTAACATGCTAGGCGAATCCGAGTGCTGGATTTCATCAGGACACCATCTAAACTTGCCGGGTTCCTAAAGGTTTTGGTTGCGATGGCAAAGTTTTACCGCAAATAAAACATTTATTACTAGTTGCGGTTGCAGGTTACTGCCCGGATACTGCGGATTGGGTGAAAACAGAGTGATATAAACCAGGGTGAAATAGAAGGCGCAACTCGACCATCACTATGAAGTGTTTTAAAAAGCAAATAAACTGACAATTCGACCAATTCGGAGCCGTATTCGAATCTAGTGTTCAAGCAACGGGCAACCGTTACGATGTACCTCTGTAAAATCTAGACGAGAGTTTTTGGGAACTAGAAGGCTGTTTTATATTCTGATTAAATTAAGATAGGATTTACGGTTATGACTTTATAGCGAAGACCGTCTGCGTTTTGTCACCAATTTTGGTGTTTCGCTAAGTGGTTTGGGGTTCTTGTGCTTGAGTGGCAAAGCGTCGCTGGCTAGTTTTATGTTTAATGTGTTACGACGGCAAATATGGCAGGTGGACGTGTAAAGGCCTTCTGGTAGAAAAGCGTGTTGGTGAAATGCATAGCAAATGAGAGTAGTATTTATGGTGTCGTGTCATATTCCACAACATCTCATCACAAAATCTATGGAACGTTTTACAATCAAACAATTGCGACTTTCCGAGTCGAAAGGTCATGGAAAACAGGGTTACTCACACCATCGAGACCCATTGTCGGATGCCTCGTTCCTTTTCGGCGCCATTTTTTCCACCGAATCACCCAGAAAGTGGTGCAAAGTATCGATTTTCCGGTCATTTGGCAGATCGTTTATGATTTTTTCATACGGTTCTCTGTCTTTGGAAATTTATGGATCCCGTCGTTTGCCTGTCCCACTGCTGTGCGGAGAAGGCACGTTTTCTTCGAAGAAACGAAACGTACCGAAGCTCGCGGGCGATTGGCGATTGAGAAATTTATGCAAATTTATTCAACACTTTCCCGTGGCCCGGGAGACACGCAAAAAGCAACAAGGGCGCAAATAGACTCCCTCGCACTCGCGGCCAAGGTACTTCAAGCGCTCGACCAAGCTATCCGACGTGCGAAAGAGAAAAAATTGAATCAGATAGCTCCGATAATACGGAATCCAACCGCGCCCCGCGACCGATTGCGAATTGAACGAGCAAAAACACATGAGAAATGGCGTCCATCGTCGGAGCTATTAGTCAATGCAAATCACTTGCTCCGACGTCCTTCTCAGGGCCCGTTCTCATTCCTGCACGATCGGTGCTTTTGGAGCATCCTTGAGTCCGCTGCCAGCAAGCAAGTGGCACGTCAGCACCCACAGAAGGCACGTGAACCAGAACTAATGGGTCAGCTCCGTCGAGCTCACGGGGTCGAGAAGGTTTGAAGACGTTTCGCAGGTTGACGGGACGCCCGCGCGATGATCGGGAGTTATCAGGACGAAACCATCGGTATCCAACTGAGGCTTTTTTCTGCTGTGTAGCCTTGAATCCATGGCAGCAACAGCAGGAGTCAAGTGGAACAAATTGCTGAGTGATTTTCTTTCGGTTCAGCTGACGGGGCATTATTTCCAACCACAGCCACATTTTCACTAGCAACGATTCGCTTTTCAACGCCGGCAATGTAGAATCACCACCTAGAGTAGAGCTGTTGTTCGACAGAGAAACAGGAATGGAGAATCGAGATCCAGTAGATTTGAAAAAGCACTAATGAGATGAGGTTGGCCGGTGGTTTTCTGTAACTTTAGACGGAACCATGCATGTGTGCTGACTAATGCTTGGAATGCATAATGTGGTGCAGTAGATCCGTCGTATTACAATGGAATTCGCTAGAAGAAGCAATTAGACATTCATGAAATAATCTAACTTTCATTTGATTATGTTGCAGAAACAAGCCAACTGTGGCATATCTCAATATTGATAGCAATCCACATAAATTACCACGGTTTGTAAGTTAGCTATGCAATTTTCGCAAAACGAGAAAATGCTTCTTTACATTTCATGACTATTTTTGTTGCTTTTCCACGTCGTAAATTTGAATGATTTTGCTTCACAAAGCTATAATGTTCTGGGCCTTAGAAAGACACCATTTAAAGCAGCAAATGCGTCCCTAAACGATCCAGTTCGGCAGGTTTGACACAACCGGGATGAGATTTGGGGTGACGCGAAAAAAACGACCACATTTTCAGACTGCCCATTCGTGCCGGATTCGCAGTGGTGTTGACAAGGCCTTCAGGGAAAGCTTGGAATAGGGAACACAAAAAAGTACCTGCCAAAGGAAAACGCTCACCCGAGCGAGTGTGTTAGCAGGCAGGAAAATGCTGCAACGCGCCGGGACAAACTTAATGGTTGGCTAACAAAGCGGAAGGTGAGAAATAAATAAAAGAAATCAAGAAAGGCCGCGTGAAAGAAAGTCGTCAAGCGTTGCCAGAAGGAAACAGCCTGTTATGCGAGCCAACGCAACGGGAGCGCGTGAAAGTGTCCCCAAAACCCACAAACATCGAGCCACAGCCTTGAATGCCGGTGCCCATCAAATGTGACAACACTACAAAGGCCGTAAAAGACGACAACACTCAACCATCCAGCCAGCCTGCCTGCCATTCAGCCGGTTATCCTGGTAGGGAAAATGGGTCAGGGAGTCGGCGCTAGCACCCTGGAGCGCCAAGTTTCTCGGAATCGACACGTAGATCGAGGTCGAAATGAAAATTTTATTATATGTTTAGAAATGCTCCGTCGCCACCTCGGTTTTTTTTTCCATAGCAACGCTTTCTCGGTGTCCTGGGCTCGGACGAGGACGAATCGCTTCGAAGGGACGCATTTTACTGGCGAGCGACATCAAACAAGAGCGGAACGACGCCGGGCTTTGAGCTTGTTTGGGCGAGATTCGATATGGAGCAGGAAAGATCCATCTCCCGACAGCTCAAGAACCGAGGTTCATATTTTTATGGTTGGCATTTTCTCATTTTTTCTACTTCTTGCTCTTTGCATTGAATTCGGGGTGTTGCTGTTTGATTTGTATGATTCCGGCTTACTCAGAGGGCAGTGGTTGGAGAAGACGCCAGCAGTAGACCAGGCCTGCCTTTGTACTAAACCAAGGGCCATCCATCCCTTGTGGTACTTCAATTTCGGGCCAAACGGTGATTTTACACCACCCAAACCCGTGCCCGAATCAGATGAAAATAAAAGAAAAATCCATGGCAACCGGCCGTTCCGGTACCCGTCAGGAAATGAATGAGCGTAAGCTTGAAGAGGGAGCGACAGGAAACCAACCCCAAAAAATCACCGTTCTTGGAAAAGAGAAAACTGTGAGAAAAGCGATCCAGTTCAGCTTGGAATCTGGTGAAATGGGGATGAGATCAACAAACAAAAAACGTTATCCAATCCGGCAGGCGTTATAAGGCTGGCTTTGTGTAAATGAAACATTTCCTCTACTCCCAAAGCTGGTGGAGCTTAACGAGGCGGCGGGTCATGCAAATGAAAATTGTATAGAGCACAGGGGAACACACCGAACCATTCACAAACTGTGATTATCTACACAAGGAGCTGGTCAGCGTGGGGCGAGAATGGAAGTAGACAGATTGGTGTTTCAGTTGGAGATTTCGAAGTCGATATTTGATTCAAGGTACTTGTCGTTTTCGTCCTGGAAGACGAAATCAAAATTCCACTTCATCCATCTAGCTAAACACACAACGTGCCTAGCCGGCAAAGGCTATGAAATCAAAATAAAACTTAATGCCATCCATTAACCACCCCGATTATACCGTTGCCTTTTGGGCCGTCCTCACGCTTCCAGGACGATAGCCAGTGCTTTTTTTGTTTCAGTTGTGCGGAACCCGAAAGATCCTAAAAAAATCGCTTACATCTTCAGCTCGCACGTTAAAAGGATGCGTGCGGAATCATGATTTTCGTACAAATAAAATCTCCCCAAGGGACTCAAGGCCGGTACCAGCGATGTGAGGGAGGCACATTTTACGATTTGCAATTAAACTTCTCATTCCATCCTGCCTCGTCGTCGTACTCGAAACTGGTCAGACCAGAAGCCAGCCACTCAAATCTCACGGCGCTGAGAATGCGTCCTCGTAAAAACAGCTCCCACACACCTACACGGCCCCCACGGAGGCCACAAAACGGAGCGAGAAAAGCGGAAAAACAACGTCGGTTTTGAAGTCAATTTGGTGCATTAATACCGAATTTATTATCCCTCATCAAATGCGACGTGGAAACTCGTCTTGCAGCCGGGCATTTCCGTTTCGTCCCGCAAGGATGTGTCACCGGAAGGTGTCCGGGAGGTGTGTGCGTGCACGTCGTCCGCGTGTGTCTACCAAGGACCGGGGGCAGCGTAAATCGGCAAACCAATGCCGTGCGTGTTTGCTCACATTAAGCGAAGATTGGGTGCGAATAAACGCATTAAATGTTATTTCATTTTTCCCAGTTTTCCATCCATTCGCCCCCGGTCCAACGGGACCGGATTGGCCGTATCGGGTGGCTTCATCGGGCTGCAGGACCGCACCAGCGTATTGTCAATCGTTTCATTTGCCGCTGCTCATCTCATCTCATCCATGCATTATTCATTTTCCCGCTGGCGCTCTGCGAGTGTGGACCGGCGTGCTCAACCGAGCCTTCGATTATCTTCCGGCATGTGCGAATGCGTATGCGCGCGCATGTGTGTTTGTGTGTGGTGTCAAAACCCGACCGAAGCATGCCGTATCGCAAAACCCCACACGCAAACGAGATCCTTTTATCCTCGAAACTAAACTCGACGCGACTGTGACTTTGGGATAAAAATGCTCACCGAAAGCGAACCACGGTGCACGCACCGGTGCGAAGGGTGATAAAAAATGGCGAACCAAGGGTGCCACCGTCGCCGGTGGCGACGGGTGGTTTGGTGGAGGGGGAGGAAAATAATGAAAATAAAAACAATAAACAAAACCATAGCAGCCCCTGCCAACTGCCGGCAACTGCGAGCCACTGAGACGGGATGTCGAGTGCAGGGATGAGATGAAAGCAAATGTTTATTAATACACACGCAAGCCTTCGTTCATCCGGCATGGAACGAGCCTTTTTCGACCGCTTCGAAGGCACTGCACCCGACCGATACGAGCCTCGGTTGGTTGGTAGGACAGGCCGGATTATGCTTCCTTCACCCTTCCGAGCGCGTGTAGAAGGAAGCAATACAACGTCCTAGGAAGATAACAATTAGGATTCTATGATTTTATTATCCTGTGCGTGCGTAAATTTTTATCGAGCCTAACCCAAGCGTTTCACAAGGGGTACGCCCAACGATGACACACGAAATTCACCGAGGGCTCCAAATTTTGGTCGCAAAAGCGAACATTACGCACACGTGTGGCAGCGATGGGTGTGTGGGAGAAGCAAGATAAAATCGCCATCCGAGTTCGTTTGTGGTAAACCTACGAAAGGGGAACCATAGTACTGTATCCCGGCAGCGGTACAATGAATGGCAATAATTTTGAAATTTTTACGAGAAGGGTCGAGAAACCTCGCGGCTGCATACGCCTGAAGGATTAAGGGCTTTGGTTGGACGGTGGGCGCTGTTGTTGGGCCAGCAACCTTCGTCTTCGGAGAAATGCCCGAAGGGTTCGGAAACGTGTGTGAGGTTTTGCGTGTGACGAGGATTAAAAACTAGTGGAGGAATAGTATCATCGTGTTGGCAGCAGGGAGAACCGTGTTATCCAGTTCCTGAAATTTATTGATCCCAAAATCTCAATTATCAACGAAATTGGATACCCTTACAAGCATTTTCACAGTACACTCCCTCATACCTTTCAGCGTTTGGGAGCGATAAGCGATAGCATAAATAAATGCGCAGATATAGCTGCCCTCGTTTTGTGAGCTACACTGCGGCGAGTCTTACCAAGGCGAGTTTATTTAATTTTGCGAGGTTTTTCACCTGATTCACCTTCCAGTCGACAAATATTCTCCGTCACAAACACATTAGCATAATGTTCGATGTCCCGCGGCCTAACGTCTTCGCAGATGGCAGCTGGGGAATTTGAAGATTTTTTTTCACGCTGAAAAAATACAAGGGCGTTCCTGACGCGCCTTGCCCGTCGACTCAAAATTAATATCAATTTTACCGCAATTTGCAGATAATGTTTTCATTTACGGCAGAGGCAAGAAAAAACAATCCCAAGTGGGAGGAAGTACGCGCACCATTCGGCAGATAACAAGATAAAAATGAATTCCACCCCTCGCGCCAAGGCCACGTGGTTTGGTGTGGAGTCGACGGCAAGGAAGGTCTTAGCTCGATTTATGCCACTGCTTGTGGTGGTGCTCCATGCTGAGGACACGGCCGGGCAGACGATGAGCGATGGCTTTCCTCCTCTTCACCTTATCTGCTCGGTGAAGCGGGAAGTTATCTTTCTAAAAATGATCTTCAAACTGCTTGATCCACTTAGCAGAGGACCTTGTGCTTGTCTAAATAGGTCAGCTGGTTTGTTGCGCGTTGGACCATACGCCTCAATGGCTCAAGGGAGAAAACACGACGGGAATGTGATTGAAACTGTCCCTTCGAAAGCATGACGTAATGTGTTAACAGACGCTATCAGAGACCGTGTAGATAAGGAATAGCGAAAATCAGCTTCCCTGTGGGAACAAAATAGACCAACTTTTGGTGTCCTGAGAACAGCAAGTACGCAAAACAGACACAAAAAAGTCCATTTATTAAATTTACCATCGATTGAGGAAAAATGTCGCCATGACCGGAGCTGTGGTGCATTATGAATCCCCAGAGAAAAGAAAAGCTAGGAGGGGACAAGAGACTTTTTAAGGGCAGCTGACACCACCACAAAACGGCAAGACGTCTTTGTATGTGGTTGATTGATTATTGGATGATTTTTCATTTGAGAGTTTTCACGCATTGCTGCCAGGACCGCTGGTGCGTCCTGGAGGAAACTTGATTGGAGGATGCCTATCCACAAGCTTCGCAGGCTCCGTGCCCTATTTCCCTACTCATTGGCCTGGATTAGGCATTGAGAAAATTAGTTGCGAATCTGTCTTGGAGTACGACGGGCATGACTGTGTTTGATTTATGCTGATCGTTCGCGAAATCGTCTCTGGGAAGGAAAATTGCGCAACATTACTGGCAAAAATATTTTCCAGAGGCCTTCGCAGGCGGCCTATTCGAAGGTTGGTATAAATGAAATTGGGAACGAACGGCGTGGGAGAGTCCAGCTAAAACATTCTCTGGTCGAACGAATGTAAGTAAATGACTTATAGCAGATAATCCATTTTGTTCCGTTTTCTGTCGTCGTTTATCTCTTCATGCATACGGAAGAAACCAACGAAAATAAGAACGCGATACATGAAAGCAATGATACTACTCTGATCAGGCACAATTCAGTGATAGTAACAATCGATGAAGTTTTTCCATAGGTATTGGGAATAACATATAGGATGAGCGCATCTGTAATCAACGACCTGTGACGCGTCCTTTCATTCTATAACGAATACTTTTTTGCACAGGGAAATCTTTGTCCAAAGCATTTCTACAGTCCACCACTGATTTCCATCCCTTCATGGTTATGAACATTGTTTGGGAACAGTTTGATAGACACGAAACAATTATTAAAGTTTGCGCGTGGTTAAAAGGGAAAAGAAAAATTAATTGTTACGAAGCATAAAAATTCATCGGTATCGCTTTTCTGCGCGGCATCGGAGATCTGGACAGCGTTGCCTTGGCGCAGTAGGAAGAGCGGAAATCAACCGGAAAAACCTTTCCCCAGGCGAACAGCAAACGGGTGCGAAGACGAAAACAGCGAATGATGACTGGACGGTGTGTCGGAGCGCGGTAAAATGGAGATTTGAACATTGTCGACCCATTCCCGCTGGCGCAAAGGGAACATGCCAGGCGGCGTGAAAGCTTCATCATCAGGCGTAACATTTTTCGGGCTTTTTGTTTTTCTTTCGCTCATTTTCGGGGTTTTGTGGGTGTTTTGTTTGGCCAGCCCTCGCGAGCACCAACTTTTGGCACCGGAATTTGCATCGTTAGCATAGGATGGCGCAAATTAAATCCGAAGCGGAAAGTTGCTTTCTCGTGTTCCGATGGATTCGTAATGGCTAAGAATGTTGTTCCCGGCTGATAAAAGCAAACCACTTGCACGAAATAAAAAAAGGTGTAGAATTGACACCTATCTTGGGATGTAAAAACGTCTGTGTTTCGGTGCTATTTGCTTATATTATAGCTCGAAAAGAGACACACTGCTGAAAAAAGAAAAAATGGTGTAATTATGGTGAAAATTATAATTTTCTCATTTTCGGAAAATCTTTCGTGTCGTTTTCTAAATCATAAAGACGGTCTAAGAGCAAAAATGTTTTTCACGATGACATTGATTGACAATGGAAGCTGAAACTCCGCATTCTTGATAAGTATGAAGCATATTTCGGTTCAGCTCGGTCGTTAGGCATCGTTCCAACGTCTAAAATATTGCAGACATATCCCAATTACTGATGGTTGTGATCGTTCAGGTTATTCCGTTCTTAGAAGTCATGATCACCTATTTATTGCATGCTCACGCTATAAACAGCTCGCATCAGCGTTTGAGAAACTCATGCACGGACCTTATGATTGACTGCTTTACTCATCAAACAGCAATTTTCTTCTTTTAGCTCACATTATCCCTTCCTCAACTTCCCAGATGGCGGAACGAGAGCATTCTGAAAAAGTTTTCTTCCGGCGCGTAAGGATTCGGGACGCTGACACAGCCAATTAGTCCCCAATTAGCGAACGAACGTGCGGTTGCCTGTTCTTGCGCTCCAGATTGCGTTCCTCAGCTTCTCAGCCATGCCTTTTGGTTTCTTTTTCGGTACCGTGGCGCGTGGACTCCGTTGTTGGCATTGTTAAAGTCCACCCACATATGAAAGGCGCCCACATATGACAGATGGGAGTTTTTTTTCTCCCTCAGCTACACTACGTTATTTTTAGCGCCGCCCTAAGGCACGAGGATTAATGTTTAATCCAAAGTTTTCACCAATTCCTTGCCATTTCCATCACGTTAGCAAGCCCTACGCAGAGCGGGAACTTTTAAAGCGTTGATAATTGGACGACGTAAAACAACGTCACGTTCGTTAAAGTCTGCGCAAACATAATAAACCCCAGGGGCCGTGACAAGTAGTTGCCAATTTTTCTTGCTACTGATTTATGCAAAGACAAGACGCCGGTTTCTGGTTCATTGCGCGCGGTTTATGTAAAATCATTCACGGGGCTGTAAAAGCAGCCCTCAGCCCACTGCTGCTCGGGTGCCTTGTAATTGAACAGCACGATGGAGGCGCCCGGAACCGCGATACGAAAATCAGCACCGAATCAAACAGAGCACATGGCGTGATGAAAATGTGTTTTTCCAAAAAGCCCACACCGCATTATCTCATCGGCCGTACCGTAGCACACAGAACGGTGCCGCTACCAGACTGACAAACTGTTGTTCCCTCCAACTTCAAGCCCAGCAAGAGGCCTTGCAAACTTTCAACGAGATCGGATTAATATGTTTTTCTTGGCACTTTTCCCCAGCAGCCGAGCGCCACCCCGACGCTAAATAATCCCCGAGCTCGGAGGCCGGCTGCTTGTCGCCGGTTGTTTGTTTGCATGCTCCGGCGTCGGTCGTTCTTATCTCGTTAACTTACTTTTATCATGACTCTTGAGAAAACGACACTTTGCACCGGCAAGGGAACCGTGCGCGAGATACAGTGGAAGGGCGTTGTGTGCTCGTGAGTGGAGCGACGAACGTTGGCCTGGGACGGGGTGCTGAAAAAGCGATTAGAAAAGTCACCCGAAAAGAACCTTTGGCGTATGACGTGATGGGTTGGGAGCAGCGCTGGTGAAGCTCTTTTGGACGTAAAATGGGAAGAAAATATGTAACTTCATACGCGAGCTGCCATCTACAGTCCTCAGGTTGGTATGGCTTCCTTGCAACTTTTGCTTCGCAATCATAGTGGGGAAGTTCTAGAAACGTATCAAGTCCAAAATAGCCAGGAAAATTCGAGGAACAATCTAATTGAAATAAGGTTCACAAAACAGCGATAGCTAATTGCATGAAGTGCAGATATTGCGCAAAAAGCATCATCTAAAAAGGTCAACTACGATTGGCATGCTTTATTAGCTTGCTTTGCAGATTGAATTTTGTTAGTCTGAAGGCTGCTACCAAAGCTGAGGTTGATGAACAACACGTAGTTCAACGATTACGCATCCATAAACATGGTTTCACCACCAAAACCGTGGCCGTTCAGAGAGGCAAGCTAAAGCTTCTGCTTCAATAAGGCGTTGCCTTTCGCGTGAGGTCTGGCAGAGTTGATCTTTTTGAAATCGGATCCGAAGGATTACCGATGGAAAGGGAAGAAAGTATCAAAAAAACCATTAAGGTGTCGCGCGTTATCGGTGATGCGCTCCCGTTACTTTCATCTAGGTTTCAGCCGCGCGAAATGGCACTGACGTTCAATAGAATGGAGAGAAAAACACCTCGTGCTCCCTCGGGCGGACCGAAAATGGATCCTTAAAATATCATATTTCCGATCCCTTCGCCGAAACAGATTGGATATCCCCCGGAAAGGTTACCGAGGAAGCAAACCGCGCCGATATTAGAAGACCGTCTTTGGGCGCCCTCCATTAAAGGCGCTAGAGTGCGGCATAAACATTACATTTTATCACCCAGCTCGTGTCACTTATCACCTAACCACGGCGGGCAGGATATGTACGTCTGGCGTGCGTGAAAAATAATACTCATAACGAGATCTGCAGGACCCGTCTCCGAAGCCATCAGTGCCATTGAGGCTCGTCCAACGGGGGAGAGCCCGCACTGCGTGTCCCTTTGGCAAGAATCCAATGAAAATTTATGCTACCACTCGATTATGTTTATGAAACCAATTTACGCCACGGAGAGTAAACAGATACATCAATTTCATGCCAAACCCACGGCCTTGGGTGGCCAGGATCATGGCCACGCCGGTCTGGTGTCTTCTTTCATGCTGTAACGGTTCCGCTTCCGGTCAGTAGCCACGCGTTTTTTGCGCTTTCCATTCTGTGGCCTCCGGAAGGGCCCGTCCGAGGAGCGAGCCGGAACAAATAATGAATGATTTTCCATTCGCCGCTCAGTCGACCTTTGCAAGCGAAGAAATCGGGCCACAAGGGTGTCAGAAACATTTTCTACCTTATTGCATTCCCTGATTCGCACCACGTCCTACGATCTCAACGTTCGAAGGCTCCGGAAATGCACCTGATCGCGATGAATGGAAGGGACGCTAGCGTGGGTGCTTCCGGTTGGATGGAAGCCGAGTTGAATTGAAACGTTGAGGCCACTCCCAGAGTCCCACTGCCGCCGGGGTGAAGATCCGGTTGCCGGAAGAAGGGAACATGGTGGTTCGTCGTCGGGTGAATGAAAAAAAAAACAAGGGAATCCTTGACGCGAAAGGAGCCCCTCGGAACCGAGCAAAAATCAATTCATGACAGGCGGAAAACGGATAGTGATTGATTCAATCGAGTGTCCCATCGGATGAACAATCGAGCAGAAAGGGGTAGAAACCGAGGCCCGTGGGAAGGTAGCACGTGTCGGAATTCGTTTCCGACTTCCGCTTGAGTGGCTCAGCCGACGTCTTCTGACATTGGTCTGGAGAGGGATTCGATCGAGGCTTCTGTAGCTCGTGGCCTCTCGTGGGCAATGTCCTTGGAGCTTGAACGGCTCTAGAGTTTTGATTCCACGTACAGAACGGAAGCCCGCCTGGTTACTGAGTTAGCCGTAGTTGCCACTCGGTTTTTGGTAATTTCTAGAAGCGCTCAGTTACGAAATAAAATTTAAACAAAACCATCGATTTGTAGAAGAAAGAAGACTCCCGCGCAGCAATAACACCCTGCGTTTCGAGGAATTTCAATGAATCCCGCTGTTATTGGAAGATCAAAGGTCACCACAAATTTACGAAAGAATGTTTTGGGGAGCATAGTAAATTAATGATGCGCCCTAAAATTGAAAGTAATTGGTGGTGGGTTTTGGCCACGGGCGCATGAAAGTTGCGGAGTCTTTAATCAGAAATTGTCCCATCCAAAACCGCGCCTGGCCGATAAATGCTTCTCCATTTCATGGCTCACAACCACCGGCAGGCACAAACAGCCAGACACACTGTTTGTGAATGCGTTTACGGGTCGAGAGACATATTCCCGTTCCCTGTTCACCTGAGTCGTGTAAACACAGCTCACACCGGTTAACTGCTGATGGTGGTACGGTATTTAAATAGACGATGATAAAATAAAATTTAATGATTATTTTATTAGACGCAAGCGAGATCGTGCATGCACCACCGGAAGCGTCACTGCAGCAGACGGCGCTATCCGATTCGAGCTCTCATTCGCTCTCGAGCCTGTCATCCATTTGCCACCGGAACCGTCGGCACGCTTCGCCGGTTGGGAACGATTTGCACACCGGCATTCATGAAGTGAAACATTAATTACAGCGCTGCCTCAAAAACTTTCGCACCAACTCCCGACTCGTGGTGTTACTGACCCTCGATGGAGGGCCTCGCGTGGATGGCTTCGTCATCTCGACAAACGCGCCACGGCCTACATTCAACGACACCTGACGAACCGGAACCTGGACAAGCAAATCCACTCGACGACAGCAAATCTACCCGGTGTTGGCCACGCCACTGGGTTTGGCCGTGGTATGGGAGTGTTTTTCCGTTTTCTCGTCGCTTTTCGCCTAGAACGCATTCCCTTTCAACGGGAACGGCATCCCAGACGACAAAAGGCCGTCGTGCCGTCCACATAATGTGAACCGAACAGAGGGATCCGGTTCTAATACCTTTTAAAATTACATGGCCATTTACCCCGAGAGTGAAGCAAAACCCTCCAGCGGGGAGGAGTTTCTGTTGGGGTATGTTTTTTGGCAGGACAGTGGCTTTCGCTGCTCGCTGTATCGTCTGGGTACCGGCACAGGCACTGTCGCAGGAAAATTCCGAACGCTGGATAAGTGGTACAAGTTAATCCGAAAGGGGGCCGTTTTTGCTGTCCTGTTAGGCAGCATCGACGATGGTGGCAGAAGCGAAAAAGTATTAAGACTGGCAGCCGGGACACTGGGACTGTGTTTGCGACTGGGCGCCTCCACCGGCCTACCGATGGACCATTCGCTGGTCTATCCGGGTCGGTCCGTTCGTTTGTTCGTTCGTAAATCTTGAGTAATCCAATTATGGATGGAGCAGGCATTCATCTAATTAAATGCATCGATGAGTTGGACCCCCGAGGTTTACGCCGGAATGTTGCCGTCCGGTGAGTCCTTTATGCCGAAAATAAACTCATCGCCTCAGCCCTGCCTGGCAAACAATCGCCGACGGTACTCAGCTCTGTCATCATCATCATCAGCACCCACAGGACACGGGTCGACGGGACAGACATCGTGGGTATTCTCGCAGGACACCGTCCGATGCACGCCGTCCAACGTTGCTGTCTCCAAACAACAACAACCCAAAAAGGAGCACGGACGACTTCATCGCCAGGCAGGACAGTGTATTTTGTCAACGCAAAACCGCACTCAGACACGAGGGTGAAGGCTTCGGAGGACGTTTCTCGTCCGTTTTGAAGGAGCTCATCATCATCATCTCCGGGTAGTTTGGGGATTCTGATGCTGCTCTCAAGTTTCCAGAATGAAAACTAGACAGTCGATTGCTTCGGCCACCGGACAGTATCAATTTTGGGAGGGTTTTACGGGGACAAGGCCAACCAAAAACCAGCCAAACAGCGTCGTCGTTCAATCAGTCTAATAGAAACGAACCAGCGCCGGCAGGGTTCCCGAAAACCAGAGCTTATGGACGCTCATTTCCCATGGGTTGGCGAAGCCGTAAGTGTTTGTTTTGTGGGAGCATTGAACAATCGCTGGCCGAAGAATGGAGCTTCACAATGGACCAGCGGATTATGACTACGTAATGGAAAAGCAATCACTCGGTCATTTTCAACGTAATCCTTTGTTCCCCTCTAGTAGTATTTTTGTTGCGGTTTTGCAACAGTCGCAGAAGTTTCTATCCACTAACGAAGCTCTTTGCATTTCTGTATGGTAGGAACATGTCCCTCGTGAAACACTTGATAGATGAAAAGCTACACAACTTAAGTTATTTTGTATATTCAAGCCTTTAGGTTAAGATATTGGGGAAATTTAGGAAACCTTTCCAAAAATTCTTTGATTGGTGAAATCGATCAACATATTTACATTAGTAGGGTCTGGATTATCCCCATTCTAGCAGATAGAAAATGTACGATGCATGTCCATTGAGATGCTCTCTTTAAAAAGAGGAAAGAGAGCAAGGACACTCGGATTTGGTTTTTGAATAAATCGCACCGAATTATCCAACGACCCTGGACCCGAACGAATAAGTACGGTTGGTCATCGTCCATCGGAGCCGAGACCTCATCGACCATGTGATTCTTGGGGTTTTTGGGATGCGTCCAGATTTGCAAAGCCAATCAAACGGCACCAGGTCGATACGGTGATGACGAACGGTTGAAAGACCTAGCAGGGAGCTCAAATAGTCTCCGGAAGCCCATTTTCTGCCATTGAGCCACTGGTACCGATAAACGCCGTGGTCGGCAACAGCCAAAGTATACTCCGGTCCGTCCAAGGACCCCCGACTGCCGTCATCGTCGGCGTTTACGGCACCGACGGTATAAGTAGTAGTCAAGGATTCCCTCGTAAACTGTCATCTCTCGGGGAAGGACTCCGGTGAGTGCCAGAGTGAAAACATGCTTTTTGGGCACCGTTCGAAATCTAATCAAATAAATGTTGCATGAGATATTTCCGATGTACAGTGCCGGACACAGCCCTGCACGTCGGTCGATTGCTGACCGGGCGGGAACGAACACCGCAAAGGACTGACCACGTTTGCGGTCAGGGATTGAAAACGAAATCTGAAGCAGGATGTTCATTTTAGTCCCCAAACTTCTCCGATAGATTGGGACCTGCGTTAGAGCTGGAACAGACTGGATCAGAACTCGGTCAGCAGGGTGTTATTGCAAGGATCAATTTCTGGAAAGTGGTACCAGATCCGCAGGTACCGAAATGGGACAGTTGATGGCTTTGTGTGGTGACGGTATTATGCTTTACCAACCGTCGTTACCATTTTCATCAGCTTTTGCGATGCTGTCATAATCGAGCAAAAAGTCTATTGGTAATAGAAAGATTTTTCTGTATCGAAAAAGTATAGGGTCTGTCTGGCGGTATGTCTTTTCAATTTAATAAGATTAAAAAAAATTTAAACTAGTTGTAATTCTTAGTAATCTAAAAAAGTTTCAACCATTTTCTTCTTTTTATGCTGCTTCTTAGATGTTCTAATTTACAAATTCCGAGATTTTTTTTAAACGAAATACTGTGTTTCAAGCTATTTTCATACCAGGAAACATGCAACATGTATCCATTTAATGTTACCTTATGGTTCCAATATCTCACACGCTGACTGCCTTTCTTACACGAATCGGAAGACAATTTTATTTCACCACTCGGTCACATTGGATTCCCGAATGTCCATCCTAACGGTAGACGTTTGGGAAAACAAAACGAATGGAAACACCCCAACAATTTTCCCAGCATCCATCGTAATCACCATCATCAGCCACGACACCCTCTGCTGCGTCGAGTGTTATTATCGTGCGGAAATCGAATATTAAACGACATGTTTTGATAAACGTAATCAACAAAGTTCGTTTAATGATCGATCGTAAACGTTCCGGTCCCTCCGGGAAGCTTCCTTCGTGGAAGGAGAAACCAGGGCCAGTATTGGTAGCAATGCCGATTGGAACGATGCTGGACATCGCCTGCGGAACGATATTTTCTCGCGTCCACCTCCTTCCGGTAGGCGAAGGGGAGAAATTAATAAAGCACTTCCAACTTTTATTTACTTTCACAGCAGCTACATCATTTCGCCCCGAAGGTTTGCCGGATGGCTGAATATTTTCTTTTTCATTGTGCCCTTTAACGTTGTCGACCGTGCTGCACAACGGAACGTTTGCTTCCGGTGCTATGTCAGCAGCCGATGGTTGTTCATCTTCGCGTGAGTACACGCGTCTTGGCACAAACAAAAGCAACTTCATCGGAACAAACAATGGCACAAACATGCTCACTTATGATTATGAAGCATAAAACTTTGTGATCGCCTATAAGCTTGTGTGTGCGTTGCGGAGGGACAAATCATTCAGAAAACGATTGTAAGAGACAATCGATAACGCCTACCGGATTCATCCAGTCTGGCATATGTGCCAGCTTCTTGCTCAAAATATATGTAGATTGACGCATTATTTCAATAAAAATGAGCATAAAATTTCCAAAAGCACATGCAAAGCGTGTCGAAGAAACTGAACGAATAAATTCTGCGCTTGCTTGCAAACGTATAAAAACGACATAGCTGTAGGAAACTCTACCTGACGCAAATGTGTGAGCACAAACAACTGTAGAAGGTAGCTCCGTGCCAAATAGTGCCGGCAAGTCGGTCCATAAAACGTGTTTCGATTTTATTTTATTAACGTTCGTGGAATTGATTGGCAGGACTCGTTGAGTGGTGCGTCTAAATCAATTTGGGTGCAAATCATATGCACATCATCAGTTTCCGGCTTTGTGCACTCGTTCATGCATCGTACGAATTGAATTTGAAACGAGTTCATAAAAATCGAATCACAAGCCTTTATATTAAACGGAGCCGCAAAAATTGAGTAACCTGTACCAAATGGAGTTTTACTATTGGATTTTTAGTGAATAACTTCTACTTTATATTTTGAAGATAATTTGAATGTATTCGGTATCGCGGATTGCCGCAGTACATTAACTACTTCTGATGCCTTGTCCTTGTAAAATGAAGATGAAAACAAAACTGTAACGAAGCCTTTTTTCTCCCCGTTAAGTGCACGTTGGCCTCGAATGGAACGAATATACTCCCCCGAGAAGTGCCTCCACAAGCTCAGCAGCGAAGTGTCATGGCAGCAATTTGAGCCAGTAATAACAACGTTGTCGTAAAAAAGTTGAATTAAAAATTAATATCGACAAAACGTCAGCTTGGCGCAGTCGTCACACAGCTAAAGCTGTAGTAGAAACCGTAGCAAACGAGGCACAAAAAGGATATGCAAGTGCCGTGACGATGGGCCTCGGCGGCAAAGGGCGCAACCATCGTTGGCGTCCGTTTATGATTATAGTTTCATAATTTTATCGCGTGTTTAAAATGAAAACTTTCACGGCTCCCGGTGCCTGTCATACGGCTGTTTGTGTCTGGTGACTGGCCGATAGAGCAGCCCCGTTTCCCCTTTACGTGGCGTCACGAACGATGGCGACTTGGGAAAATGGTAAGGAAAGGCTTGAAGCGAGAAACAGCAACTTTTAGCACCCCCATTCGGAAGTCGGTGCGGCTGGGTTTGGGTGAAAATTGATTTCTGACATTTGCAAATCACGTTCGTCGCGTACCTTCGAGTTGATTGCATTCGTTCCTCCATTACCGCTCATTTTGGGGAAAAATTCTCATCACATCGACCACTAGTCGCAACGCGAGACTGCCACTCAATCTTTCTAGCACATTGAAAATTAATGCAATACTCAATGGAATAACAAAACGTTCGCAACCGACAGCTACGCCCAATGATGCAACAGCTGGACTGCAGGGATCGAAAGATTTGTTCTTCTGATTCCTTCGAGACTTAGAAAAGTGGCCGAAAATCTGACGCACCTCTCTCGGGAGATCTCCGATCGGAGGTAGTTAATGGCGCATGAAACCAGTAACCAGAATCCCGGAGCCCAAGAAATCGAAACGAATTTTATTGCTCCAAGTTACGACTCATATTCGAAGAGGTGTCGCGGCACCATTGGGGCAATGATTTGAGAGAATTTAATTAAATCGTAAATACGACACAATGCTACTGGCACGATTGTTCTTGCTCGATGTCGTAAAAGCTTCCTGAGACCCTTCCGTGGATGTTTTTTTGCTTTCAAGGCAGTGATTTAGCCATTGGCGCCTTGAAGGAAATAAATGCAATAAAATGTGCAATAAACTGGGACGGTGTTGTTTTCGTTCGTACGATCGATTTAAGGTAATGGCGTAAGAAAACTCCATTGCCAGTGACTTTTTGTATGAAGACCAATACATAAAAATGCTTCTAAGTGTAAATCACTTTAGTAAAATGTACTGGTAAATTGTTCGCATTTACTTCGAAGTACTAACACCAGCAATTTATCGATAGGATAGATTCTATCATGTGTGATCAATCGTCATGACAATATCCATTTATAGAAAGCCACATGGCTCAGTCCAAAAGATACTATAGTTTCGTTGTTAAAAATGTTTGCTCAGTCAATGAAAAAAAAACAATAGTTTTCACTTAAAAGCTCTCTATCTGGTTTGGGAAATAGTTTGTAAACTTCTGGAGAGACGTGGGTTGTCAGTGCATACGTGCACTTGGGTCACATATTTATGTTTATACTCATCCTTTTCGCATCCGTGGAATGTAGCCAATGCGATATGTATGAATTGTAGACTTACCTGAAAAGAAGCAAAGAAGAGAAAAAAAACTACTTTCAATATGAGTCCGCATCATGGGGAGTTTTTATTGATCACAACAGGCGAATGTGCAACAGGACGGCTTTCCATAGGAAGGGAAAGGTGCAAAAACAAGCTTTAAACCGTTTGCCCAGAGGATTTCAGCCGTGCGAACGAGTAAAAGTAGAACAAACTTCCCCACGCGCCACCTTCCCGAAATAAAGGTATCCCGTTTTAATGGCAGTGATAAATATTTCCCCTGACACCTAATCTGCCTCGAAGATAGATTAAAATAATTTTTACCTCGCGCGTTTTGTACGGAGCACCTCCTGCACGGCGTTGCCTGCAGGGTTTGCGTTTTGCCGGCTTTGGTTTATTCGTACCATGCAGGTACTTTTCCACCGCTGCACAACCGGTTGTGTCCTCGCGCTCTCTCCTTCGAACCCTTAAATGCTTCCACAGGGCAAAAAGTGCTATGGTGGTAGGATAAGATTTACGGTGGTTCGGGGACAAGTGATGGGAATTGGAATTGGGAAAGGTGAGAAGTTTTTATTTATTTTAGCTACTTTGTGTCCAGGAAAATCGGTTTCCAATTCCACCCATGGCCCACCGCCCCAGGAGAGACAGGGTGCCCAATAATCCTTAAGCCCAGTGCTGGCGGAAACAGAACCGTCGGTTTTCCAACGAAGGGGCGCGATGGCAGAAGTGAAAACTAAACCCACCCCGGTTTGGTTGCGGGTTTATGTTCCGAAACGAATGGAATGGTTTCGTTTTTCTCGATTAAAATTTACAGCCCTGCGGCGCGGAGAGCAGGACCAAATGCAACGTATCGGTAAGGAGGGTGGCCCCAGCAAGTGGAACGTAAATTGAAGGGGCTTTGAAGTTGGGGTTTTCCTTCTCGCCACATGGGAAAAAGGCAAGCCACGGAAGCAAGCACGAACCGAGCGTGGTAACAGAGGATAGTGAAAAATGCGGTGTCTAAATCGTGGCTCTTTATTTTTCGTTTTGGTTTAGGTTAGCCGGGTGTTGTTCGAAGCTAAAGTAGGAGTGTTGGCAATTGTATCGATGTAAAAATTGTGCTTTGTTTTGGAACTCGTTTGAAATCGGTTTATTACCACAGCCGATGGCTTTATTTTGAGTCAATATTTGAGAAAATACACGCGAGGGTGAGACGATGAAATTGAAGCGGAACGAACGCAAAGAAAAAGTGGATCACAATTCACAGAACTCTCATTTTTGAGAACAGAAATGCTATATTAAAAACAACGTACATGAACCGTGCACGATTGACGAATCAATATCAACTCCATTTCGATTCCGAGAATAAAAGGAAACAAGCTTTCCTTGCAACGAATTCCGCGAATTTCCAATAACCCATAGCTGGTGAAAAATCGAAACGAAAAACAAATGAATGTTGCCTTATTTCCATTGAACAGTCCTTGTTTCCGCTCGGCAGGACGGAACAGTAACAACTGAAACACGCGTGTTCTTCAAGCTATACTATTACGCACCTGTATAGAGCCCGGCTAAAGCGCAATTTATGGCACCAATAAGGACGATATATAGACCCGGAATAAAATCGTCCAATCCGACATCAAACGGAGAAGTCGCGCGCTTGGTTCGGGTTCACGTGTGATAAGGATACGCATTGGCATGGGAAAACAACCGACCGAACGCAACAGCGTGCGTTACTGCGAGGAAGTAATATTTCTACTTCCTTTTTCTGATATGATGCTCCGTATTTTTTGATTGATTGATTCCAATCA
Organism: Anopheles nili; assembly: GCF_943737925.1. NCBI lineage: Eukaryota > Metazoa > Arthropoda > Insecta > Diptera > Culicidae > Anopheles > Anopheles nili. The sequence continues at coordinate 2,100,654 of NC_071292.1, forward strand.
GCGCGTACCGCGCGGGAACCGCTGCCAGCCGCTGACTGGAGACTCATAAAAAAATCATATTTTGCCACTAAAAGGCGCCACCGTGTGGATCGTTCCGGCTCCCGGCGTCATAGTGACGACGCCCGAACGATAGCAGACATCAAAATGTCTCCAAATGTGATGTGCCTTTAGCGTTTGGGGGTTTCCGGGCTTCCGCTACGCCGCTTGTGCTTACTTTCGTTTCGGCGCCTCTGTGGGCTTGGCAAGCCCGCCCAACCTAAGTGAAGAGTAACAACGACCCATTCGATTGAACGGGCCAATAAATTTTACGCAATCGGACAAAAACCGGGCCCCTTTTGGCATGGCCCTACCCTAGCCCCACCGGGCCCGGCAGGCTTTTTGAGTGTGATCCAATAAAGACTAGCGAGCAGCACGCTAAAATGACGTTCGTAATCCTTTCGCTGGATGGGGTCGTTATGCTGCTGCTGGTGCTGCTGAGGTGAGTGAGAGCAGCCGATCGAGAGCCGGAATGCCGGAATGCGGTAAGTTTTTCCCTGCAGGCGATGCGAGGGACAGGGAAAGGCCATGAAATGTGTCGGAAATTTATGCAAATTGGCATCCACGCACACAATCGGGTGCTGATCAAAGTTGTTGCCAATTTTCTATCCGACTTTTCCCCAGTCCTTTTCCACGGGGGACTTTTGTGACAGAGACCGCTTCCATTCACCCCGTTTGAGCTGGCCGACGAATCCGGCCGGCTTGTGGGTGTGCTGTTTTTGGCCGATTTTCTTATCATTTTATCACTCTTTCGAAATAGTTATCCCTGATTTCTGTTTCATTGCCGTTCGGCCGCAATCGTGAGCGGCGACGCATTACTCCGACTCACAGCTTTAATTTGCTCTTTGGGCTAGCTTTCTTTGTGTTTTAAACTTCAACACGCTAAATGTTAAGGTAAAATAAAGGTATCTTTAAATCAATCTGAGTTGAAATTTTCACTTATTTCACTGAAAAAATCGTTTAATTTTCGAGCAGAAAGGCTAAGTACGATTTCTGAAAAAAAAGTGCCCAAAACGGAACATTGAAATGGAGCAAACGATATTTCCTGTCTCTGACGCGAGTAAAATCGTTCTTGAGAATAAATGCATTTGGAGAATGTATTTCAATTGGCTCATCGTCGGATTTGCATTCCGAAAACTTATTTCACCTTTTCTGAGACCCAAGTATCTACTCGAGACGTTGCTTGGCCACCGGAGGATGTCGAAAATAAGGGTAAACTTTCCCGCCAGAATTCTTTAACATCCATACACAGCTCGCTATCTTTGCTTTATCCGTTTACGTACTGCCACTACCACTTTTCGATAACGAACCGCTAGCCCTAGACTCCGAGTGTAAGGCAAGCGACTCGGAAGGAAGGTCGTTTCATAAATTATCGATAATTTTAAACATTTTCATCCCGAGGGGTTTGTTACGGGATTACTATCTTCCTTCGGACCCGTAGTTGGTGAGCTTTGAGCGATTCAGTGCTGGTATCCTTCTTCGACTCCATTCTCCGGAAGGGATGGAAATAAAAACAAGAATCCAGATTGGAGGCTGAGAAGTTGGGATCGTTTCTGTTCAGCATAATTTTGAAGGAATTTTCGTTTCATCCTTACAGTTACTGATGTTAGTGTTAAGGTAGTCTTTCTCAAAGATTTTTCTAAGTATACCATTTCTATTTAAAATTCGGCTAAAAATTAAATTCAATTTTTTGTCTAGCGCTTGCTATATGTTCGTTAGAATGGTTCTTTTTTACCAAAAAGCTGATTGAAACTGACGCTAGTTGAATTGTCAGATATCATGATTTTTACACAGTCGTTTTTCCGCCACAGAAAAAGCGTAAAACGTACCAACGCATCATGGCGCACGAACACGCAAAGCTCTCGATGAGCATTGGCTACCGTTGGCAAATAGTTTCGCTAACCAGTCATGATCACTCACGTGCGATTCCGTAACGTGTGCGTTCTACATTAGCCCTGTGCTGGCCCCGGTGGAGGTCCGTTCGCGTGCAACAATTACGTAAATTTAGGACAAGGGTAACGACCGGAACTCATTCGTCTCGTGACGCGAACCGTAGTGGAAAAACTCGTTGACTGCTTCGAAGCGACGTTGAGCGCTTAAACAGCGACCGACGTAAGGAAATGGTCTGTTAGCTTTTGGTCAGCTACGGGGCTCGTGGCGATTGCAATCCGCACCGTGGCGAGTCGCTACAAAAAAGCGCAAAATCGGAAATTATTTTGGAATTTATAGTTTTCAACACGTCATTTTCCGGATGTTTGGCGTCTTGCGCTACTTTGTATGGTCGCCACTGAGAAGGGCTCCGGAATCGGGTCCTTTGGGATCATCCCGATGTATTGTTGTAGCAGTGGTGCCAGCCATGCGGGGTGCGCTTTTAGGGTTACTTTTGCTGCGTTTTTATTTTCCCCCGCAGTGTCGAGGGACGTGGAAATTGGTGAGGCGCTTGGGTGACTGTTTTTCCTCATGGCACAGTTTGAAAATTAATCAGCAAACATCAGACTCGTTATGCTAATTGAGGCAGCCCCACGGAGAATCGAGGCCATAAAATGTGTGGCGGCAACGTAAAAAAGAAAGTCTGTTCAACGGTTTTTGAATGGATGGAAGATAGCTGGCTGCCGGCTTTAGGGGAGGGGAAGGACTATGTGAAAGTGAAAGCGTAACCGATGGTAGACGCAGGGAATCCCATTCGAAGAATGGGAGAGAAAATTCAGTCGAAAAAGCGAGCAATCGAGGGGCGAAACTTTTTGCCGGCAAACTCGCCCGGCAACTCCGGAGCCGGTCTCTGAGGAGCCTTCGCACTAGCGCTCGTCCTTCCCTGGCTACCCATTTCAGGGCAGTAATACGTACGCTGGCACAGTGGCACACAATCAAGCGCCGGAGAGTGCGCCATAGCCCAAGGAAAGTTTTCCCCCAGAGCGTCATGAAGCCAGGGTGGGTGTGGTTTTTTTTCTCCTCCAGTTTTTCCCTCGACAGATAGCGATTCGAGGCCGCATGCGGAAAGTAAACGAACCGGTGGCACTGGCTGGCGGGAGGTTATTTTTTCCGCCTTTAGCGAACTTCAATAGGCTCGTCGCACGGGCTTCATCAAGTGAGCGAAGCGCTGGGAAGCAGTGGAACGGACCACCTCATTAGCATCCGAAAGCATGTGAAACTTGTGCCGTCGTTGGATGTTTTCGTCAAAGTCCTGCCGTCGTGAAACGCCCGTCGACACAACAGTTAGCGGACGCTTTTCTTCACCGACGTCGCAGAAACACCGGTCTACGAAAAACGATTGCCCTTTCAGTGCAGTAGAATGATAAGGTGAATCACCCATCGTGGTGATCTGACCCATCTAAGTAACGATCAGCGAAAACTGACCATTCACTGGCATATATGTTGCAAGGCAGGAACACAAAGATGATAAACTTTCTACTGATCGGCTTAGTCGAATAAAAACAGACGATCAGTTCGCTAGGTATGGGAGAGCTTTTTTAAAAGTTGATGTTTTTTTTGGTCATGGCAGCTCCTAGTCCAAAGGCTACTGTTTTCGTCAAAAACTCACAATACAAAGTCTATTACAATCTCTCTCTCTCTCTCTCTCTCTCTCTCTCTCTCTCTCTTTCTCGCTCACTCCATCATGGATTGATTGTTGTCCCACGAAATGGGCACTGAAAAAGCGCTCGATGTTGGTTAGCGCTACTCATTTGTACAAAATTTATTCCACAAACACTGAACCCTCACGCACACCACCGTTGAGCGTTTGCATCCGAGAGCCGGACACGGAAGTTGAACTACACAGCCATTGTAATTTATGCAAATATTAATTCGGTTATCTGCTCCCTTTTTCCGTGTCCGTTCCACTTCGTTTTTGTTTCTGGCCCATCCATCGTGATAGTAGTTTTTTTTGTTTAATTACTCCGTCATCGTTTTCACTAATTGGAGTGAAATTGCTCCTGCTCTTGTCCGGCCGCACAGGCCGCTAGGCTGTGGGCTAGGATCTAAAAATCCCGAGGCTATGAGTCACTATAATGGAGGGGGATTCTGCGGACCGCTGGATCGGACAAATGTTTGCTGTATGGATTAAGCACGTCGACTTTGTTTCGTCGAGGTGTAGAGCTGGACAAACCGTGCGCTAAGCTAATGAAAAATGACACCTAGTTTACCGACGAGTTGAATAAGAAGATCGTTCCAATAACAATCGACATCTGTACAGTTCACTCAATGAGCAAATCAACCGTTGTAACCAATGTTGAATCAACCATTTGGTATGGTACTCATTGGTACTACCATCGAAAGAAGGTAAGCTTCACGCTACAACCCTTTCAAATCACACGCAGCACGTGTCATGCACACGCGATCTCACCACATGACAGCGTGTGTCATATAGACTCAGCGAACGCGTCGATGTTGTGACCAGAAAGTCTTAATTACATCAACGGGCATCATCTCTTTGCAAATACGCGTGATAATTGGGTTCGCCCAAATGTTGCCTACATCGTCCAGGGATGCGTTCGGGTGCGAGTTAATGAGGTATATATCAGTCATGGCCGTCACACTGCAAATGGTGAGGCAGTTTCAGCCCGGAAATCATTCGCTTCGCCGGTGATACGAACCAATCTGGCACACGACAGTTCCACGGAAGCCGCAGCTCGGCAACAAGGACCCCGCTAGAAAAGGATAAATCGTCAGATCTTTGCATCAATCCCTGCGTTTTAGCAAAGCTTGACCGCATCTACATTGCCACACGGAGCATGTCAACGAAGGACACCGGCCAGCATGCGCCTATTGGCGCGCCTGGTTAGGGAGCACCACTTGCGACGGTCATATAAAACACATGACGTTGGTTGTTTGAAATGGTGATTAGTTTCGGAACCGAGCCCAGGAGTGCCACTTGCGATGCTTCGGCAGCGCGACTGCAGCATGCGCAATCGAAATTGGATTGCATTGCAGAGTATTCCTGCGAACGGTGGTGCACGAAATGAATCCTCCACCCGGGCTCTTGCCAAGCACGATGAAGCAATGAAAATCAACCAACACTTATCAGTCATCCGTGCCGTTGCTATCAAGCTGCTCCGGAGGGAACGCGGATGAATTGGGATAACTTTTTTTTTCATCTTTTATGGGCTGGTTGGTTTGGCGGGACTAAAGACTATGGCCGAAATCCGGGTCTTGCCAAAGTGGCTATTGGCAGATGAAAGCAGGATGGGGGAAAAAATGCACAACCAGAGCCAAGCGCAGCGACTGACGTTGGACTATGAAGCCGAATGAATGCACGCCTGGCATATCGCTCGGTAGAAGCATCCGGCGTGGATATCCGACCCAGGAACCAAGTGTTCGTGCTAATTAAATGAAACCTCGCACGATAAGTGGTCAGCCAGTGGGCAGTCAATGCGGTTAACTCGCGGTCGGTCCTCTTTACAAACGGCTGCAGCGTAATAAAAGTCGACGATTCATGGCTCGGGCTCATGGGCTGATGAAAATTTGAGTCACCATTTGACTTTTTATGCGTCATTGCCGAAACGCCACAAAAACTCTCTTTTCCGTGAACGCACCCCATCAAAACGAGCCTTTCATTCCTTTCGTTGGTGATCCATTCCAATAAATCTACATTAAATCTACATCCGTTAGGGATTCCCCCAACTAACCAGATTACGTAAAGCTGTATCATTGCGCTTGTCTTTTCTGTGCGAAACGTCGAGCCCATAACGATCACCTTACAGTGACAACGGAATAAAAAAATTCAACCACGACATTCAGCTCCAGTATTTGCCCTTTTCATCCCTGCCCGGGAGACCCGGGAATAGACTTCCGATTACATTCGGTGACCGCCGGCTGCTGGACTCGCATGATGGCTTTCAATAATGACTTGATTTGGTAAATCGTCGGAAGGGCCTGATGGCGGCCGCAGGGAAAAAAAAGGTCAGCAATCCATATCCACTGCACCCTTTGAGGCGTCCGGTGGCACACCATTAGTCGGACCATTATCGAGGGCCAGCATTTCGTGTTCGGATACATGCGTCGTCAGCAGGACGCGAAGGGTAAGGACACATCCCGTGGTGGGGTGTGTATCGACTTCGGGCCTTCCTCAATGGATTCGCAACGGTCAGCCGATTTTCTGACCGCCCACTTTTTTTTTGCAAAACCATCGAGTCTATTTGTCTCCATAAATGGGATGGTATTCGCAGATAGGCCACCACCGTAAGACCGCTTGTTCACCGGGTGAACCGAAAACCATCCATCCATCTAGCGATGGGTTTGCAGATAATTTATCAAAAATAATTGCCACCGAAAGGAACTCATGTCCTTGGTATTAGCGCTGAGTCAGTTGACAGTTATGTGAAGTGGTGTCGACGACCGAAATAGGAGGCAAAAGAGGTGAGGGAGTATCTACTGCCCCATGAGTTTCCCACAGCCGGCGATTGGAATCGAAAGCTATCAATTCCATGTGGCACCACTAAATTGCAGTTAGAATCACAACGACCGAGTGGGAGAAAAAAGTGTCACTGCATGATCTCTGGTTTAATCCCTCCCACGAACCGGGTCGATTGTCGCTCAACGAGTTGGCCAGTCCAGTTGGCCCCCCAGTAGGCCCCACACGTTGAGCTCCTGCGAGTGTGGACCCCTTTTTTTCCATTCCATCCATCCGAGGCGCCCTTTAACTAGCCTTCATTCTTCTGCCTCTCGTCAGTCAACAAGGTGAGGGACGCTATGTTGCCATTCCGAGGCCCGTTCTAAGCTGATTGGGAGCTTAGGAAGGGGCCTTCTCTGCCAGCTAAACCCATATCAACCCGACGTTCGGATGAAAAATCGACTAACCACCGCTCAATGAACGACAAATGATGAAAATTTATCACCAACCGAAAGAAGCCGCCACCCCATGGCAGGAGTCGATGGATCGATGGATCAAAGTAAGAAACCGTTTGATCCGATCGATCGAGCAAGATCGAAGATGGGATACCCGTCACGGGATCCACAAGGGACAGGACACGAAAATAAAAGACGATTACACCGTTTCAAAATCGACCATTTTTCATTCGTCAATGTACAGCCAGGCTTCGGGAGTTCGTCGACGCGAGACCTAAGATGGGTGGGCCCGTGTCCATGCACGTAGTGAAGGTTGAAAGGATAGGGCCAGTGACAGTGTTGCGGGCCGTTTCGATCGATTGCAATGTTTTACGAAGGTAAATATTGCGAACCATGCCCGTAGCCGTACGACCGTACGTGGATATGACCGAGAGTCGTTCACCGGGAAAGCAGCACGGTAACAACCGGCATCCGGTATTAGTCTTCCAGTTTGAGATTAGCCGTAAAACGGTCAGCCCTGAGCATGTTCCTACGTCACCAAAGTAACAGTTGCCCACGGAGCTCTGCCCTTGTCGTTGCCCGGAATCGGAGCCGCTTCTCCGGTCGGCAGGGGAAGCAGCACGGCAACCATGTTTCCGGAGAATTTCCTCCAGCCGGACACGATTAAATGGAAAAGAAGCAAGGTATGCGTTCGGGGGCGAAACCGTCCCATTTTTCTTTTTCGTGCTTCCAGTATGGGAGGGATGCTTTTTCTGCTGCCACTCGGCACTGGTTCTATTTCGTACGCCTTCCACTATTCCGGTACCCTTATCTGTGTTCTCGTATTATTTTTTTTCTGTTCCATTTTTACTACTAGCAATCTTGGCTGGAGAAATTTGTTGCAGGTTGTTTAGGACCGAGACCACTCGAGGAGCCATACCAGCAGCCTGATCTGAACGCTCCAATTCAAGTCATGTAGTTTAGTTTATTTCGGTAGGGCACAAAAGGAACGGCATGGAATGCCACCGTTCCGCTTACGGCCGGAAGGGTCGACAGGGAAGTTCATCTAGGCGAAGGTTTGTAAACGGCATTAGCGACACAACGGTGCCATGTAACGAATAGAAAATTGTCTTTTTTTCACGTTTTCCGGCCCATCATGTTCGCCTCTCGAGCCCGTGGAAAGCCTGCTCAATTTTCGGAGGACAAATCTTCAATGAAAACACGCATGGACCCTAAAATAAGAGAGCCTAGTGGCCTCGTGAACAAGGGTCAGCTGGTGGGACAAGATCGACCGAAACTGTCGCTGCTTCCGGTTCGCTTCTTTACCCAATTACAAACGAACCGGGCGTGTTACTACCGGGTGTGTTTGAGATCATCACATTGTACCATAAACAACCGTTTCGATTTGGTCCGTTTAGCTACATTAGCAGTATCGATCTAATAGGACGGGCGTAAATAGCAGCTGGTTATTGTTGAACAACTTGGGTCTTAAAGGAAAGGACTTAACATGATAGCAAGTTTTCCTCGTGTAAAATAATTAAAGAGAAGAACTTGTGGTCATTTGTTTCGAGTGTGCCAATCATCTTTCCACCCAATTACATCTACCATCGGTTTAAATGGCCGCCTCGGCTGCTTAACTACATTAAAAGTCTGTCAAAAAGGTCTGTCCCTCAAACCCACCCTCAATTCGATATCCCTGTCTCATTTTGCCGTTTGGCATTGTTTTGAAGATAAAACTCATCCCCGGCGATACTGAGCTTCGATTTATGTCTACCTCTCAAGCCTCGTGTAAAACCAAGGATTATCATCCACGCAATAAACCTATATTTTTTTTTGCGTGAGCCCATCGCCCTAGCTCGCCGAATAAAAAAGCCATAATCAAATTCTATGGGGATTGACCGAGAAAAACGGCAATCTTTATCATCTTGATTGACGCTTTCAATTTCGCTCCACGAACCAACAGCCCACCGAGCCCGTGGCGTTACACCGAAATATCCCTCTAATCCTTCACTGGCTTACGGGGGATTAGCGGGCGTCAGGCGGACTGGTCCGTTTTTGTACGTTTATCATTAATCTCGAAGCGTTTATCAATACACTGGAACAGGCGTAGGTTCTTCCACACCCGACACAATAGGCCGAGAACAAGACGTCCCACAGTGGTTTGATTTTGTGTCAAAATCGAACCGCATTTTTCGGCCACGGGTGCTTCGGCGAACGTGCATCGAAAAGCCGGTTTTGTGAGGGAAAATTATGCGAAACGCAAAACCGCTACATCATTTCCTTCCAGCAAACACAATAATGTATGTAAATCACCAGCCGTTCTCCATCATTTCCTTAAGAATGGCACCGGCGGTGACTTTCGTTTAGCATTTTCCTTGGCCCGCCTGCAAATCGGATCGGGTTTGGGTCTAGTCTGTGAGGAAACGTTCGGAAAATGGTTCAACAAAATGGCACCCGCCTCGATTGCTGGCCGGTGGGGGTACCGGTTTGTTGAAATCATCCTTTTTATCTGCCGCACCCTTCTTGTCGGATTTGTGGCAGGCAGCGAGAGGAGATGCAACAAAAAAAAAACCACAGCTCACCTTCCATGGGGTGGGCGCCGTTCAGTGGGTGGTCGCTTTGATTTTCATTCGATTTTCCGCTCAACGGTAGGAACTCAAGCGTCAAGGGAAAAACGATGGGGACCAAATCTCCCCCAAGAGCGTAAGTTGAAGAGTGGGCTCGGTGAAACCAGCCCAAAAGGACGAGAGAAAAAAACGAAACATAATCTCTTCAACTTTGAAACAACTCTTGTCTCCTCGCTCGGCCGCAAGCCGTTGCTTTCTAAGCGCATCGAGCAAAACGCGAAAGCGGGATCTTCTCGGTGGTTTGCCGAATCTTCGAATATGGTCTGTTTTGCTTGCTTACCGGCCTTGGTGAGGGTGTGCGTGAGATTTTCTTCCCCACGACTTGCTTTTTTTGTTCAGTGCGAGCTGTTTTCACTGCCAGGCCTGAAATCGGCTCAACTTCCTCTTCACCGAGTGCGCAAAAAAAAATCTACAAGGAGCCGCAACGCCACCCAACGCGGACAGGAAAGTGAGAAAAACAACGTGGCCGGTGTGCGAAGCTTGCGTGATGCTGGGGTCTGCACAAAAATATGTAAATTATTTAGCGGAATGCGCTCAACGATGAAAGAAGCAACCGAAATCCGGGGCCCGGTGGCCGTCCCCCATTCGTCTGGATTAAGTTGATCAAGGTAAAAATGAGTCGAGGCTCGCAACGGACCGCACAAGCAGGGACACCGGGAAAGCTAAAGCTCACGAAATAATCAGCCGGAATTTTCGGCTTGAATCTATCGTCCCGGTGGCGACGGTTGCTTCGGGAGTTTAAGATATTCACTGCTGGTGCCATAACCCCGCGCACCTGCCTGATGGTGGCGGGTGTGCTTCCGCCGGGAAGGACGATGGCAACCGCATCCTTGATAACGCAACGATCCACAGCCTGCCGCATCATCGGCGGCTTCCGCGCGTCAACGACAAAAGCGTTTACTTATTCATGCAAATATTTGGATCTTTCTCTTTCTGCTGGAATCTTCCGTTCTGGGTCGCCTCGTTGGAGGAGCGTACGGAACTAACAAGCGGAAGGAAAAAAACGCCCAGTGTCACCGTGGCCAAAAGAAGGGAAATCCGAAAGAAGGAGGTCGTGACCCTCACAACGGAAATCCGAAGCAGGCTTTCACCGCAGTTCCACACCGTACCGGTCCTTGGGCCGATCATCGAATAAACAGAGTCGTCTTTGGAATGGCTTTCTCTTGATCTTTCCATCGGTCGAATGAAGAGAAAAACATGATAATAAGCCCACGGTGGGTAGCACCGAGCGTTGGTGCTAGCGGGAAAATGTTTGATACTCATTTGCAATTATTTGGTGCAATGCTGCATTTTTCCTCCGTCGCGGAAAACAAAACACAAGTCCTCGACGTCGAAGCTTGCGGCTTAATCAGGTTTTATGGTGATTGTTTCCTTCATTTTTTTTCCTTCAGCGAAATGTAAACAACTTTTGCGAGATGGCTGCTTTCCTTCTCTTGCTCGTTTGCACATATTTGAGTTAGTCTATTCCACGAAAAAAAAATCCCTTCTCATCCCACCTTCTCTCGTTGTCATCTGCAATACGTCAATTTGGAAAACCACTTTTCCGCGCGTAGAAAGTTCGTGCGTGGCTGTATGTCTCAGCATCAGATCTCGCACAAATCATCGGAATTAAATTACACAACCTAGCTGCGCTGTAGGTGACAGTTCAAGCTCCTTTCCAAAAAGTGCCGACGATACTGATTACACCAAATTTGAACGGCATTTTAATGCTCGTCTCCGGCAGCTCTCATCACCTGTCGCTCGAGCCGTACACTTGCCCGAGTGATGATGCGATATTCAACAGTAATCATGCGGCATACGCCTCTCTCGATGCGTCATTATCAAATGCTAAAATGACGTCTTTACGCGAATTGCGCCTTTCACTGGAACGGGGAAATGCTTACGTTTATTTGAAGAAAAGCCCTCCCTCATCGAAAGAAACGGCGCCTGCATTAGGACACGGCCTGCCTTCGTTCCATGTTGCTCGTCGGCACAAAAAGCACCCGAAGCAGGTGCCGCGCGGAAGAATGGCTTCGAAACTCGTTAAAAACTTTTACTCCACTCTGCTGCAACACCTTCTCGGTGAAAAGCACTCGACGGGGTACGGCGTGGAAAAATGAAAGCACCCCTGCTTGTGAACGTGTTTAAAAAGTCTAAAAATCTAGCGCAAAACATGAATAGATTTCCGGGAAAATCCCCGACCCCGGGATCTGAAAGCATCGAAAATGCCATTCCACGGCGCGCCATCTCAGGCGCGAGTTGCGAATGCTCGCCCATTTCCGAGAGCCTATCTCTAGAGTGAAAGCGTCAATCAGCCATCGCGCGCTTTTGCGAGACAACTGGCACGACGAACCAGACGTGTCACTGGCATAGGATCGAAAACTCAGGTGCGCATTCCTCATCCTCGCGAGTGGCACTAAAGCCTGCAAAACATTGCCTCCAATCGCCACCGAAGCCGTGCTAGTGGCACTTGTGTAGTAATAAAATCTACATATGTTTTCATATCGCTGTCATATCGTAAATTTATTGATTCCGTAACCAGCACCACCGGCGTTCGGGACTCAAGCCCGCACGTACGTGGAAATCGCGCTCTCGCAACGCTGAGCCACCGGGCGCGAAACCAAAGGACCGGCGTATGTACTCGCCAGCCCACTCGGACACACTCGAGCAAAAGCGCGCCAGACACACGCGCACCGGCGAGCGAGTGCCTTCCGATATGTCGAGAACGCGCACATAAGTTATTCCGGTACTATTTGTGCTCCCGCACGTTCGCAGCACATCCTGGACCGCCTTCTCCTTCACGTCCTTCTCTTCTGCACAGGTGTCTTTTGTGGCCCGCGGTGGAACGAGAGTTGCAAAACATCCGAGCCACCGACCCAACCGCCGGGTCGGGCAGCCTAAATGGAGTAACTTCGCCGGTGTTCGGACTTTACGGCGGCGAGATGCCACAAATGATTGTGCTATCGGACACGCCGAGCTTCTCCAGCGCGTCGGTGGTCGGGCCAATGTCGGATTGTCCTGGAAACGGGCGTGTGTCGCCTGTAGGGTTGCTGCTGCACTATCCTGCAGGTCGTTCGATTGGCTCGCACTACGAGGTCCTGTGGTCGATCGATTTGCGATCCAGTGCCAGTGCCGACGGAATTATTATTGCTATCATTATGGGACGCTTCTCTGATTATTATTTCCAAATGCATCGGTTTGCAATCAAACCGGTGTTTGGGAGTGTTCTGTTTTTGTGTTGCGGGTCGGCAGTAACACGGTGTAATGTCCTTCGTTTAGTCCCTGCCAATGGGGACAACCGGACCGGGTTCACCTTCATTACAACCGGCGAACGAATTGAACCTCGTCGACTCCCTAGCAGCATGAAATTGATCCCTCGCACTTTCCCACTCCAAATGCCGTCCTTCGCCGAGCGAATCGGATGTCATGAATCAAAGCAACCCCTTCACTCGCCGGAAAGACGGAAACTCAGAGAAGAGCATCGACCAAAAGGAAAAGGAACTTGGGAACATGCATCATCTACAGTTATCATTTCGTTGCATCACCACCACCACCACCACGAGATGCGTGTTTGCGTCCTTCGTTTCGAAGGGTTGCGAATCGACTCATCGACAGCAAGGACGAGACCGCTTCGTAGCGGAGAAATTGCGGTGTCCTGTGCCCCACGGTGTCATGGTTACGGCACAGATATCGATGCCGCTAGCTGTGAGAAGCCTGCTTGGATGCATGCTGATAGTGGCTGCAAAAAGGGAAGGTCATAAAGGCCAAACCCACCAACACCAATGCCGAAAAAAAACAACAGAGAACACATAAATCGCCCGAATTTTACGGCCACAGGCTCGATCCTGAAGGACGCCACGGTGATGGTATGGGTTTGTTTTTCGTTCAAGTTTCCACCGGCCGGTGTCCTCGGGGACAGACCGCGTCCATAAACCGGTGATGGGCTTGAGCCTAGTTTCGCAACTCCAAAGGGTCAACATGGGCTGGGCGGTGACGACGAAGGCGACACCTCCCGAGCGGCAGATAGGCGGCGCAACTTCTGCCCGACCTAATTCATTATCTTACGCCGACCTTTCCCTGCCATCGATGGACAATGGCGCTGAAGCGCTGTGTGAGGTCTGGCCCACAGTCTGCCCGGAACCTTATCGCATCAGTCCGATTTATGGGGCGGTTGGAAAACCCTAGCCAAGGCCGGAGCTCGAGAGAAAGTTTCGATAAAGTCCACCCCGCGAGGGCCCCTCGAGGTGGTCGTTGCTTTAACTAGATGGATGCGGTTTTGCGGTACTCCGTTCGGTTCTGCGACACGGCACCACGTGACGGAAATGTCTCGCTCTACGCTGCTTGCTCCCCGGTGAGCGCCGGGAAAGTTTCGGCCCGGAATTATGATGATTGTTTTCCTTTCGCAGCACTGCAGCTGCTCGTGGGAGCTCGTTTTATGCGCACCGGACAGACGTTTGCCCGTTAGATAGGCATCGGTGGAATGTGAAGAGTTGGTTTATGGCCTTTAACAGGACGCATTCCGGCTCCAAATGCCCCACACAACGCTGATCTCGAGTTTCGCCACCGATTCTTGCCCCAATATCGATTGGAAGAGTGCTAATCACTGTCACTAATGTTTCTTGGACTGTCGGTGGGATTTATGAGCTTCGAGATTGTTATCACGGGCCAACCGGGCGCCGAGGTGAATGGGCTCTAATGAACATTCCATGGGGTCGTCAAGAGACAGCTGCGGCACTTATGGTTCTATTCGCCATTTCGACGGAACTTCAGCTAGCGATTCGTACCCAAATTGGGCGACCAAAATTGGATTTACTTCCTTCCCGTTTTCAAGCGATGGCAGCACGCGGCACAATTTCCCAACCTGTCAGCCTACCGAGATGCCATCCACCCGTCCTAAAAGTGTAGCACGGCGGTACCTTATCTGTCCCACCATGCTTGGCTCAATTTATCTTTCTTATCAGCAGCGAGTGTGTCTGTTCTCACGGGTGTGCTTCGGCCTAAGCAACGTAGCGCTCTGCCGCATTGCTCCATAGATAGTCAAACAGAGGGTTGAGCCATAGGGCAAAGAGGAAAAAAACCCAACAAACATACACATACACATGGAAACAAACCGCGTAATAGATAGCAATGGAATGAGTTCACTCACTTTTCCTTCGATGATACGCCCATTAGCTGCACGTCGTCCACCAGCATGGCTTCACTGGTCCCATTTGCCGTCCGATGGCTGTTGGCGGTATTCGCGATGGCGGCCACAACGGCTGCTGCAGCAGTGGAAACACCATGGCCACTAAGGCTGCTGGTGTTGCCTCCGGATCCGCCATTGGTGCCGACCCCAAGCATGGCCATAGCCTGCGGACTGAGCAGTCCAACCGGGAGCGCAACGCCACCAGGCGCAGGAACGATTCCAGCCGCAGCCGGCGTGTTGTTGACCACATTGCAGTTGTTATTATTGTTGCTGAGGCCGGGCTTCTGGTAGGGCAGCTTGGTCCGGTGATGGTACCCGCTCAGCAGCTTGTTGTTGCCATTGCTGTCGAGCAGCTCACCCGTAGCACCGTTCGGTGCGGATGGCGAGTTCTTGCCCGAACCGGGCGAAATCTTGCCGGCAAGCGCCTCGAGCGAATTCAGCATCGTGACGGACGTCAGCGGCGGCGGTGGCAACGGTACGCCGAATGCCCCTGCGGCGGCTTCCCGTGCTAACGGAGGAGATATCACGATGCTGCCGTGAAAGGATGCCGCGGAGTTTCCTTCCGCAACACGCACACGGAATGGGCAGGAAAAATCGGACCGCTCGGGGTTGGATTGGGTGACCGAAAAACGCGAGAAAATCGCTTAAACACTCACACACACACGCGCGTGCCCGCTCGGTGGGGGGTAAATTACGCACTTACGCGTCAACCGCACACACGCCCGTGAACACACGAACACGTATACACACACACACGCGCGCGCGCGCGCGTACACTTAAGGTGGGAAAATAAAGCACACTTGCACACGCGCTTCCTCGAGCGCCGTTTTACGTCAGAGGATAGGGCAAAAAGGCGCTTTCCGTTTCGCCACGGCCTCGCCTTGGACTCTTCGACTTCCTTTAGCCTCTTATATTTTTTTTTTTACCTCACCTCAGCTAACACACTCGGCTAATGCTCACTCTCACTCTGGTCGCCCTTTTTCCGGCGCGCACACGTACGTACAACATGCACACTTTTTGGGCCGAAAGGAAACACTTGTTGAGTGACCGACTCGCTCGGTTGCGGGCACTTGTCGAGGGGCACCGGCAAGATAACGCGCCTCCGCTAGAGTTGGAAGAGAGAGAGAGAGACAAAGGACGTTGAAATGACACAAAAATCAGTGGAAAGAAGAGAAAAAAAGGTGAGCTTCTTATCTAAGATAAACAAACAGAGCCGCGCGCCGGTGGACGGGGTTACTTTGGGGGATGAATTTCTTGGGTGTTTTTTTTTATTCTTCGCTCCTTTCTGCCTTCACGATTCCACATGCTTGACGGTGAGGTCGCGAGTGAAATTAGACGCGTAGGCAGAAAGTACGCACGACGACCCAGCCGGTGGCGGATTACTTGGGAATTGATTCTACAGCGTTCAACACTTTCGTCCTCGGCAAAAGGCTCTGGGTAGCGCTGATGCGCTCTACGGATTAAGCGGATTATTTGCGTGTCATAACCAGGGGTCTTATCACGGCTCGCTACGCGCTAGGCGTGGAAAAACATATTTCACCTTCAGGCGGAAAACCCACGTAGGTTTTCTAGCTTCGAATCTTCACGAACACTTTCGACACTTCTCGGAAGTGGCTTGAGATTGAAGCGCTTGCTTCTTTTACGCCCAAAATCAACGCTAAATTACACCACCGAAACGGAACGACACACTGGAAGGACGAGTGATAGGTGACACGGCTGATTAGTGACTAAACGGACGAACGGATCGAGAACCGATGCTACGGACACAAAGCTGCGCGAACGGGGCAAAGCAGAGCTACTCCAGACTGTTATCGCATCATGCGGAGCTCCACCTCATACCCGTTCCATCTCGCGTGTCTTATCTGTGGTCGCCTGCCTACGCCCCATTTCGTTCCCTTTGGTCTGCGAACCCCGGACCTTGTTTATCTATATCAATTTATGGTCCACACGCACACGAAACCGTCACTTTCGTGCACCTTGTGGTTACGTTACCAAAAAATAATTCTCTGATTGCTGACAGACGGGGGTTTGCATTCCTAATAGTGCCGATATGAACGTAATCGATGTTCCCTGTTCCCACAGCTCGATGAAGCGCCTCGAACTAACACCGGCTCGTGAGCTTACCGAACTCCAAATACGCGACAGCACAGCCTAAGCGCAGGTTTATATAAAATTAAATTTCGATTCGTCCCAGTTTTCTGGCCAGCACACACACGTGCTAATCCTTGAGCACTTCCCTGGAGGGAGCGGGCTTTACAGGCTATTCCATCCGATGATCCGCTTACGAAACAGCTGCTCAACTGACAAACGTTCTGGCAGGGGTTCGCTGGCACCCGCGTTGACATAACGCACGCCCCCTTTAGGGTATTTATAATGCGTCACCGTGAGTGCGCGCTTTAATTCGATGCGATGTCTGCTCACTCGCCTTCCGGACTGCGGACAAAGCGACCACCCACGAGAGAGGGTCATATTAAAATGTGACCACTCGGGGGACGACCGAGGCACGCTTTTCCTTTTCCCTGTGGGCTGCGTTTCCATTTTTCCAGGCTGCGTGCACGTTCGTTCACGCAAGCGACGTGACGTAAGGACTCACCTTTGCAGAGGTGGTCTCTCGAGAAACGATTCCTTTTTTCCAGGGAATTCAAAGAGGCGCCACTCGTTTTAATTACGTCCAATCGCGTGACGTTCTGCCAACGTTCGGTCTCAAGCCCGCAGCGTATAAGAGACGTACCGGAGGAAAAACATTACCTCGTCACGCCTTCGAACAGTGGTTCTGGGAAAACCAAGGAAAACAGGTGGAGTAGAAAACCAACAAATACACCGCCCAAACAAACTTTGTGCCCTTGCTTATTCGTGGCATCTTGCCAAACCCGTAACGACTCGCTACATCTCCGGACTCCGGCTGGGAACGGTGACATTTTTACTTCAGCCAATTAATGTTTCATAAGAACTTAATGAACAACCACCTGCCCGGTTGCGGTGCAAAAACACAGTTCAACCAACGGATCGATCCGTATCCTGGACGCTGGCAGGACATAAATCGTTGCCCTTCGATCTCCCCACACGCTGAATACATTGTCCCTGGACGGGAAAAGATATCATGGCCAGTTTATTCCAGCCATTTGAGCACCGGCCTCTCAGATGCTGTCGCACAGGGGTGACAATCAAACGGCATCGATGGTGGGAATGTGCCAGGAACGAAAAGGATGTGGCTGACCAGCTTCTTACGACTGGTACGAGCTCGAGGTTTTGTCGTTCTTTTTTTTCGATCAAACTATTTCTTCTCTTGTTCCCGGTTTTAATTACCACCTTGCTGGAGCCACCAGGATGCTCCAGTCGATTGACGCCAGCGAGAGCAAAGACAGTCGAAGGGGGTTTGGACTAAATGGCTCGCGGTGAAGCCGGGGTGGAGTGGTGATGGATCACCGGCGCTTGCTTTCCGAAGCCGCCAGAACGCTAATTAAAATCTACCGGTTTCTTATTCCGCTTTTTTCCGCGTGCTCGTCGAGAAAACTCGGCTAGCGGGCGGCGGAAGCGGATTATTTTTCCGCACTGTCATGATCCTTATTGGCAGCGGTCGCTGCTGCTGGCACTGGCTGGCTGTTGCTTGTGTTGATGGTAGTGCTTCTGCACGGGATGAATGATTCACGGGCTGGAATGAGAACGGGGGATACCCGTGAAAGCGGAAGAAAAGTTCAATAAGGACAGTGGCCATGTGAAGACTGCACAGAACGGTCATCTAGCTAGCGGTAATCGATAAATTATGGAGTTTGGTCGTTAGTTTTACTCGTTTGCGGATAATACCAGTGTCTTGGCCGTGGTGTCTGCTTCTGGCCAGATGGAAGCTAAGTGATATCGGGTCGAAGGAACCGGATGAGTATTAATAAAAGCGACAAAGGGGCAGGGAAAGTCAAGCCCGTGGGCGGTAATAACAAGAGAAATGGAGAACATTTATTGGAAATCTTGTATTTGAGCACCGAGAAGACCGCTCTAGACTCGGTATGCTGTGAATAGATCGTTCACTCAATCGATGGACGTGAAGAAGTACAATGCTGGGCTATATCCTGCATTTTCTTATTAGATAGTCAAAAAAAGTAACACACCGACCCGTTTGCTCATGAATGTCTCATAACACTCTCACCTTCCAGATGAGTTGTTCAATCGCTAACGATTGGGCTGTGAACCATACCGCATCGCTAGTACACTTTATAATCGTTTAAAATAGTGGCCGGATTTACGGCAGTAACAAAACACTAAACATGCTTGCCGACGCGCCACAAACAGCAGCCGGTCGCCCACTTTATGTGCACTGCACTGCGATTGAATTCGAACCATAACGTCCCCGTTTACTGTATTGCACCGCCTCCCCGGAATTGCGCATCAATATTCATGAGTAATAAAACACAGATGTACGAATTCATGCTAAAGAGCGGCAACATAAAAAGAAAATCCCATCGCTCTTCGTGCGAGGTGCCTCGCGTAATCGAATCCTGTCGAACGGAACTTTCCCGAACCAGGACACCGCAACAACCACCTGCCATCGCCGCCCTCCTGGTACAACAATACCACCCAGGGAAGACGCGCCAGGGCGGTGCGGTCCCAGGATATTCTCCGCCAGGACATAATCAACTAAATATTCCCGTGCAGACGTTCTGGCCGGCACACAAAAGGCGCCGACGAAATGGAAGAACGGAATGCTGTTCCCCATGCCCGGGCGACTCTTAATGGAAAAATTCAATTTCTATTATTAAATTTAATGACGGATTTCCATTTCACTCACTATCACGAATGCCGCCGACGCCGCGGAACTACTGCCGGTTGTGCAGGACACAGCAGTCTTACTGTAGTGCCAGCCTGACTGGCACTAGCCGAGCGAAAAGCTCGCCCTTTTTTCCCCGATTCGATTCGTAGTGTGGATCTCCGGCGTGCTTGCTGCTTTTGTGCTTTCTCCCATTTCCCTTTGAACTGGCCTCAAGTTTCATCGTCCCGCTCGATGCCGTACGCTGGCGTTGGGCTGGTTGCTTCATTTTCCTATCGCTCTTTCTTTCACCACCCGCCCGATACAACCCAACCATCGGTGGGTCGGCTTTAATGACGTTCGGTTGGGAGGACATCACGCCCCGAGACCCACGAACGGGGAAAAGTTGTGTAATTCCGTTCGCTATGCTCACGTGGGAAAACAACCGTCCAGACCCGGACTCGGACCCGGTCCGTCTCGCATCCGTGTCGATTCATTCGATCCTTTGCTGCGGGTGCGCATCCGTTTCGCTCACTTTTCCGATTAGGGCCCAGCAGTGCTGACCAGCCATCATTTGTTGCGATCCCCTGTACAGGGCTCACGGTGGACTCTTCACATTAAAGGTAAAGGTTAAAGACTGGACTCGGAACGAAGCCAAACCAATCGTACCGTTTACTCTAGGGAAATGCTTTTTTTTTAAACGTGGATGAAATGAGCGTTTGCTGGTTTGTGAAAACGTGATGGTGGTTATCCGTGCAGCTTAATATTCAAACCTTAGCAAGAGTACCGACGCGGGTAGGATGAAGCCAGAAAAATATCGAAAAGCGTCCAAATTCACCCGAGAGCTTTCCCGGTTGATTATGTTTACCGGGTGGACTTGTGGTGTGGACTGGTGACAACATTACCGTGGGCAGGCAACTTGAAAAAAATATAATAATAAATAACCCACCCTGGAACCTACGTTTCCTAAGCTCACTCCACGCGCTAGCATGAAGCGTGAAAGTAATAAAGCACAAATTGATTCAATCAATTGACAAAGGGTAGTTGCGGGTTGCGGGACAAGCAGTTCCACGTAAGACTTAGTTTTTTTCGTGGTACTCCCGCTGCGTTTCCATACCCATATACCTGGCTATCTCACTGATCAAATTTCGTTCCAGAAATGTGGACGTGGTCACTGGCGAGGTTCGAGCTCCCTCCAGGAGGCCGTCCTTCAGACTAGCTGGTTGATTGTTGATGGCTGGTTTGCGTTTATGATGTGACCGATTAAATATTTATCCTTGGTTTGGTTTTCGTTGTTCAATGTTTTTTTTTCTTGCTATGTGCTCGCTTCCATTCCTGTTGGCTCACGGACAAAAGGGCATCGATAAAGGGGGAATTCTATTGTTTTCCTTGTTTACTCATTCCTGTCAATCATGTTCGAGCCATCGATTTGGGACGAAGCGTACGGGACCCGTTGGAAAAAGGACACAACTTCCAGCTCTGCCAAAGCGTACGACTGCCACGCTCACTGGCAGACCGGCCAAGAGGATAAGGGTTGAAAAACAAAGCAAAAAAGGCAAAGAAACCCCCAGTGCTGTCGCTTTGGAGGTCTTTGGTGGAAAGTAAGGAATATTCCCGACCCGGGAACATGAGGCAAATTGCCTTTCTATCCCCAATCACCTCGATGCCTCCATTATGTGTATCCGCCTCGCCAACGCAAACCGGGAAGCATTCTTATCGATTGATAGTCGGCCGAGCACGAACCGTTGGAAGCTTCCATCGCAAATGAAACCCCTCTTTCAGGTCGCGTCCTCCTGGGGGTGTGGAATCGCACCCCCGGGCCCGTGACACGAGAGGGGCCTACTTTTGCGCCGTAGTGCTCCGGGGAATCGGAAAGGTATCGATTGCATTCCCACCCGATTGGCTCAACCGATCCTTGAGTGTGTTCAGCCATCGAACAATCAAACTAATACCAACGATTGCTGTCACGATAAATTTTCCCCAAAATGACATAATAATAACGATAATATGGTACCGGATGCCAACCGCTCGGTTCTCCATGCTGATCGGTGAAAACGGTCGCGCCAGTGGGGATTTAATCCAACTCCTGCCGTGCTGGGCGATACAAAATACCACTTCAATTCGTCTCCCTCCCTGGGCACTTCGTATGGCTCAAGGATGGAAAAATTAATACAAAAAATAGTCTATTTATTTATAACAATCAGCCAGCGGGAGGTACCGTACGTGCAAAACAACTCAAGTTTGCCTGATGTGAGTGGTTTTTTGTCTGACATGTTGATTAATGAACCTGCTTAAGACCTACACAAACGATTGGAAACATCATTTGGTGTGCCGTATCGGTTGTGTGACCTCTATCTACACTCGATTCACTCAACTGAAATTGATGGAGGTGTTTATTGTTGTATCAGACTATCAATGGACTAATCCTCATAATACGCATATTTAGATACATGCTATCATATGGATCAATCTAGCTGAAAATTGCAACATAATTGCACTAAGAGATGAATAGATACAAAATTTTCTCAATTATTCGAATCACTTGACAAACAGGGACAGGGCGGTTCATGGCGTTACTTCACACAAAGATCAACGTGAAACAAATATCAACAATGTACCTGATCGGGCTTTTCGCCATATGGATGCCGGAATATCAATGAAACAAATTTAATTGATTTTTATTTCTGGTTTGACAGCTTCGAATTGGAGTGAAGAAGCTCGCGCGATTGCACAAAAAGCACGATAAACGAATCGACAACAAGTGCCGCCACTGGACAGATGACGTGAGAGTGCGAACCCGACAAAGTATCATATCGTGGGCGGAAAAATGTGCCTTCCCGATAGGGGGTCTGCCAAACGTCCGCTCTGATCCATGTTAATAATTAATTTTGCGATTTTTTGACACCCCGCCCGCTCTCGGGAAGACATATTTCCACTGCCACTCTGGTGAACCTGGGTGGACTGGAATGTCTGCCAATTTCCAACCGAATCCGCAACCGTCGGGTGTATTAATGTTTCATTGGGATTAATTGAATTCGCCCAGCTTGATTTGATTATGCAGACAGGACCTGGCAGGGCCTCGTTCTAGGAACAGGGCCGGTGGGGTATCGGAAGGTTGATGGTTTGACGCTTCTACGGGAACCGCTGACATTCGGAAAACCGTCATCACCATCGCACTGGTGTTCGATGGTAGCGACTGGCACGGTGGAATTCAGCTGCCCACGTAATAGAGCGAACTGTGCCAGAGCCAGCGCACCAAAATTCGTTCACAGACACCGATGGGACGTTGGAGCAGAATTTTTGCTGATTCGTCCTTATTGTGGCAGAAGCGCGCGTACTCCACGTGGTCAGCCCGTGCTCGAAGGGAACAACGGCTGTGGTGACTGGGGAAACCGGCTTGGATTTTAACTGTCACTTTCAATTTCTTGACAGTGCTAGAATAATCTAGCGTCCAGGAAGGAAAAGGGGTTTGGTTCGTGAAACGTCGCATCTATTATTCCCAGGGCAACTAGAGTTTCCAACTGGTAGCGCTCAAGCACGCTCTCACACTCAACCTGGAGGCTATAATCGTGGGTTTATTTATGTCAATCAGTGCCCCCGATCCGTATCTATTGGAGTCGATCGAGGGAAGGATATCCAACCAATTGTTGGACTCGCTCATCCGCATGCATTTTGACATTAATTCATTCCGACAATACGCTTTCTATCGCCCTCTCGAGAAGTTGAGATTTGCGTGGAAAATGCACCGCTGCAACGATGAGGCAACGAAAAATGTGCAATTTTGGTGCACACAAAACAAGAGTGGGTTTGATAAATCATTTTCACCATCCACCGGATATTACGACCGACAGTTCGATGCAACCTGCTGGTACATCGCAGGGAGCACGAGGAAACGTTCGGGGACTTACAACGTTGAACATTGAGCACTCATATCTATTATTGTTCCAACTAGATGGATTTGAAAGGCTTGTTGTTGGGAAATAATTTAAAACGGCACCCTTTTCCGTTTTGCCTCACGCGCTGTTATCGCGCCACATAGAATATTAATTGAATTTACCACGCATAGCGGCGAGGCGACGGAGGCTTGCAGTTCCGAAACATTGTCACCATTGACAACCAATGACATACACAAAGAGTGCGACCGCATTTGCTCACCGATGGAGCTGGAGTTCGCGCTGTTCGATCCGAACGAGCACGGTGTTGCGAACTTATTTCACCCGGCGTCCTGTCACGCCACCGGCCCCGGCGCACAGATCGTCACAAATAATTGAAATATCTGTTAGGATGAAGCAGAGAACCTACTGGGTGCTATCGTTTCATGCGTCGGTCGCATCCGAACGCGAGTCAGCACTGAAACAGAACCGTCAACCGCATCTAAAATCTATAATAATAAAAAAGCGGACGTCGGGGAAAATGAAACTTGAACACCGTACGCGTATTCTGCGGGAAAGCTTCCGAGCGATAGGACAAACGCATCGATCGCGGGGCGATCAGCGCGTCACAATGTTATTTCAATTTCCTTCGTCTGGAGAACGGTACATGCGTGGGATGTCACGATATGCGTACGAGCCATGAGCCGGTCCGTGGCTGTCGGAGGTCCTTCGATGTAGAACTTCATTGTATGTGACTCACTAAGGGCGCGTGTGTTTGCTATCTGAGTTGTTTGATTGAATTATGATTGCATAAAATGCTCTTTGTGAAACATCTACATCTACATGTGGGACAGTCATTGTGGTCAAGTTTGACAAAACAATTTTTGTCATTCAGCGAGCGTTGTAGACTAAAACTTTGCAATAGTCGCTGATGAAACAAAACTTCCATTGAAAATAAAATTCAATAGCTATAACTTCTAGTACGAATATCGTTCAATGTGACCATTGTTCAAACATATTGATCCTTTTGAAATATAATGCTGGAGATTGATGTATCAGGCGCAAAGTCTAAAGCGAATTCAAACCTCGACGACCACATCATTTCTGCCATCGTTGACGGGCTGCCATCGTTGAAATATGACAATGAGTTGACCACAACCGTGTGATTGATTTCCCAGAATACGAAATATTCAAAACCGTTTACTGAAACGAACCATCATCAAGGGTACTATATGCATGCGAGGTTAAATTTTGATTTCTTAAATTCTACTGCTACTCAAATGCCATGGGAATGTTCCCTTTTTTAACAATTTTGCTCGTACATATTATTTTGTGTACAATGATCGCACAGGAATTATTTTTTAACATGAAAACGATAATAAAACAAACAAAACATCAGTTGTTGGAACGCTTCATGTCGCACGCACGATTGATTCTCTTCCATAAACAACAAAATACCGCAAATTCCATAACGTCTGGGAATGTTGATTGCTAAGCTACACATTTTTTGTAAAAGGTTTTGGGTTTGCTTTCATTTTCCGAAGCACATAAAGTTTTATTTTGAAACCAACATCCCCGAGACAATGATTTATAAAACCAAACTACCTCTGCACGTTCCGTAGCGCTATTGGGTTTCATCCTACCCGAATGTTGACTTCTTTAGAAGGTGGATGAAGAAAATTACTCACATGTTGGAGCTTGCAGCGATTTATCTCATTCTATGCGTGAATGAGGCTGAGGCAAAGGTGATTCAATTAGGACACGAGCTTTCACCGTAGCGCTTCACTTCCGGGCTCTATCGTTTTTGACCCAGCGTCGATGAGATCCGGCTTTAATTGATCTGCGTTTTAGAACGAGCGACATCTTCCACGGTTGGGAAAAGGTCTTCCTTTGAAGAGGGCCTTCGTTGGGTTTGGGAAAGATGCCGAAAGTGGGCGAAGAACCAATTTCCGATTGATAAATCTTACCATGCCGTGGCATCGGTGCCCGATTGAGCTATCGGAAGCACACCCCGGAGGAGACCGGATGGTGAAGGTTGAATCCGGTTATCCTACTTTGGTTTAATGGTTTGTATGCCGGCGCTTACATCCACCGGAAGCAACGTGATTACACCAAGCAGATCATCGAAGATCGGAAGCGCAGACAAGTGCTTGAAGTGCTTACAAGACCGTACAATCAGGTGGGCCATAAACCTTCTCCACCGGAACCGATGGTGCCGCTGGCAAACGGAAGCCGGCCGACAATATTAATTTTATGGCATCCGCTTAAAGCGTTTTATCTTCCATTTTCCGACCCCGTTGTCTTACTGCACCGGCGGTTAGCGTTCAAACGAACCCATTGGGCCGCTTTCGGTGGACAGGAGGAAAATTCGCATGTGATGAATCACTTTACCTTTTCCCCGGGAGGAGCATCGCTCACCGGGGCTGATATTAAATTCAAATCCAATTGAGCGACGCACAATCCCCGATCGGTTGGCGCTCTTCCTGAGGGCCCGAAGATTGATACGTTGGGATCACGGACGCCTGTGCGCTCGTATAACGCGCCACGCCGCTTGTGCGCCTTCGCTTCCGCATTTCAACTGCAATCGAGCGGAAGATTGTTGATTGGCATTGGGCTGATGTTGATGGCTCTGGGATCCGCGTATGGGTTGAGCGTGCGGTTAAAATGAGCGTTGCGTTAGTTGGATTGAAATCGATGAAAGCGCGCCTGTGACGGGATAAAAAATCATTGTTTCATCGGGCCGTTGTCTATCGGGCCCCTCGAAACAACGGACAGCGGTACCAGAACGTGTTCACCAAAAAGAGACTGCACATTAGACTGATTTTAGGAAACAGATCATCTTGAACAGTGTGCCTTGATTAATACATTTTGAAGCGCAGAACTTGTGAAAACCCTTCAGGACATCCAAACCCTTGACCGATAGCTCGACAACCCCTAAACGATTCCTTCATTAACGCGACAAATTGTATCGAATGGCGAAAGGGGGTGATTTATTTGCGGCAAAAATCCTCTAAAACATGAAAAACCAAACCCCATTGGCGTAAATTGCACTCACCGGAATGTTGGGCAGTGAGTGGAATGAGCTATCAAAGAAACGGGACCGAATATTTCCGTTCCTGCTCCATTTACATCGATCATAAATCAGTCCTCTACCCACGCAAAAACGCTGCCTTGGGGTACTCCGGAAAATTGCCCCGAACTCAAGTTAATAGTGGAATCTCGCGCCATCGGAATTCGACCCGATGAAATCGACCTTTCCTGATGAGTTTTTATTTTTGCCAGCTTTTACGCCGTTCTAAAGCAAGATAGCGAGCGAACGGGCGGAAATAAAATTTCGCTGGAAACGCTGTGGGTGCGAAGTTCAGAAAGAGAGAGAGAGAGAGAGAGAGAGAGAGAGAGAGAGAAAGAAAGAAAGTATGCTAACAGGATGGGGGCGTTAGGAATATACATAAATTCTGTCACCAACAGAGGTGCACTTTACCCGGTGGTCTGTAATCATTCAACGAACGGGATGAAGGCAAACCGTCGTCCACTGTAGTGGTTCCTCGCAAAAGTGTGATTTTTAAATGGCCCTATCAGTAAGGGTGGCCACGGAAGGGGAGTGAAATTGGGAAAATGGAATAACACACAAAAATATCAAATTTTCCAACACATACACACACACACACGCGTGTGCGCGTGCTCGGACCGTGCTGATTTAATTTTGAATTCAGCCCAACGTGGGGAGTGAGGCAACATTGGTAGTAGGAGACGGGAGTGCGTATCCGTGGCGCATGTTTTGCGGGAAAAAAACTCGACATCGAAACGGACATACACTCACAAAGTCGCGCAACCGATCATCCAATTTAGATCCGAATGGCGAGTGCCAAAACGGAACCGTGTGCGTCAGAAAGAACTTTTTTAGTTTCACTTGGTTTTGTTGTGTTTTTTTTTGTTGACGTGCTCAAAACCTCTCGACCTACGAGGGAAGTGACCAGGCAGCGTTTGACAGGGAAAACTTTCCTCCACATATAATGCGCGCACCTAGAGGGAAAGCGGTGGAAAAATCCCGCGTGTAGAAACATAAGCCTGCCGAGCTCCCGGGCGCTCTCCATGCTAACATGTGGCACACGCGAGTACAGAAATAACGATAGCACAAGGGGCCACTGGGAAAACCCCGGTTTGAAACCGCTGGGAACGTGAAAGAGCCCTCCCATTTGGGGCAGGGTTTGGGTGTCAGTTTCATTTAAATTTCCTCTTCCCAGCCATATCCTTGGCTACTGGCAATCAGCAGAAGCAGATGGTGACAACATCAACCCGTCCCAGTCCTGTCTGGACGGGTGGGATTGGTATGGGGTTCGGGGTATGGAAAAACTTTGCCAAATAAAATTGTAAACACAAACTATGACTGACTCGCAACTGCAGTGTGAACTGCTTGCCGGTGCCGTAAAACGACCAAATAAACTCGCATTCTCACACATGCACGATGATTTCTCTCCGTGTTTTCTTTTTCCCTTGGGCTGCCCTTGGTGACGAGTGCATTTTTACGAATGATAGTTTGCGTATGCATCCCACGCTCGTTTTCAGCTGCAACCAAGGGCTCGCTCCGTCTAAGCGTGATCTGCATGATGCATGGAAATGCAATTGCATATGAAAACAAGATCATGGCCTGACGATTTTGGCAAATTAATTAAATTTACTATGACGCCAGTGAAAGGCACATTCGGAAGATCAGAATCGTATTTTTGCCGAAACGAGCTCTAGAATGGGTTCATTGTGAAGAGAATTGTTGTGCGAACGGATCGTCAAGCGTGATGGCGAAAAAGTGATGATTCAGGAATGAAGTGCGATAGCTAAAATACAGCCATTGTTGTCATGTTTTCCATTCTGTTTTTGTTCGATGAACGGTGAATTAGCTCCATTTGTTCACTTGTAAATCGATTTTTGAAAACGAACCAGTTCTGCCAAAAATTGTCAATCCGTAAAAGTAACACTTTTTGTTTCTTTGTCAGCATTTCAACGTCCAGGATAGCCACGTCCCGGCTAGTAATCGCTTTGCTGGTAATCTTTATTTGCATTCGTGATTTGCATAATTGATCGCTATCGCGCGGGTTCGAGCACGTGGCAACAGTACCCTTGAAAAAAGGGACGCAAATCAATCAACAAGGACGTCCGCGCTTGATATTGCCAATCGAACGGTTCAACCATTCGAGCTATCACCAAATAGCGGCGTTTTTTGTGGAGAGATACATTTTAATGAGAAAAACATGACACTTTAAGCCACCCGCTGTCAGCATTTTGCTTCGAGTTATGCTGGGTAGAGTGTCGCGAATCGAGGCAAGTATCGCCGAGATAAAACGGAACACCAACCGGTCGGATGAAATCGAGCCCGATGAAATATTGACCTTCATCTTCTTGACGCGCCGACCGAGAAGGCCGTCTTTTACTGCCGTCAAAACATTTTTAACCCATCTCTTTCTTTTTCCCTCGTTTCGGCAAGTGCCGTTTTTTTTCTTCGCACAAACGCGTGAAAAATGGCTACCGAAGCTTTTATACTCATCAGTCAGTCTGCGGCGAAATGACGGGACAAAAAAGAAACGCACGCGCCCGCCGAGACGGTTTGGATGAAAACGCTCAACCACGATGTTTACATTTGTCAATGCTATAAATATTAATGATGCCGATGAACCCGCAGATTGAACTGTCCACGGCAGGAAAGCGTGGATTTGGACGGATTGGAGCTCTATCGAATTCGATCGATGTTTGACGAGACGGTGGCCGAAATCATTCCAAACGAACGCTGGTACTAAAGGGAAAGCACGTGGCATAATCAAAGAAAATTTTCCAAATAAACGTCCAGTGACGGCAGGGACTAATTAAAATTTTCCACTCTAATGCAAACGGTGCCACCTTGGCATGGTGATCACTGGCAAAACATCTGCCTCCAAGACGACACATGCATACGTAGGGCGTATTTCCATGTTAAAAAATCGACGTCACGAATCCAACGAAGGGTCCGGCATCGGGTCCAAATGGTGAACCATTTTACGTAATACTATTCGGCAGGTCCGAGAGTGTCCCAGATATTCTATCTGATCACCCGAGGCCGGAAGCTGGCACACGACGATGCGAAGATTTCCACACTCTTTTCTCCTAGGCCTAGCACGCGCGCGTTTTGCCACCACCTAATCTCACATCAAGCAGCGTGGCACAATTTCGTACCACCTCCTCCCAAGAGGACCGGTTTTCACCGATGATTTATCGCCGTCCTCTTGCGAAGTGGACTACACGGTGACGGTGGTGCGCTGTGATGGAGTGGTTTATTTATCATTTCTTCTCGCTACAAAATTTGCTCTTCCTTCCGGCGTGCAGGGTTTCGTGTTTGAGAGAAAAAAAAATCGTCTCTTCTAAAAACGATAGAGATCGAGAAGACGAGAAATTAGCGCGCAAGCTTAGATGGATCGTTTGTAGCGACAGATCGTTTGCACGTAGAATCACACACTTGCGATGCATGACGCATGTGTGGAGAGCATAGTTTTAATGATTTTCATACGATCGTAATTAGCGTATTGACGGCTAAAAACTTGCACCTCGGATGAAAACAAGTCCTCTAGAGGGAAAATTAACGAAAAAAATCAAACGTAACTTTTTAATTAGTCCCAGCTCAATCTAGGCCTTCTTCGGCTACGCGTTAACAATGCCTATATGCCGTGCAGCATACTCAAACAAAGCGTAACATAATGCTTTACCCCAAAGTGATTACAAAATCCTTCCCAAAACAAACCTACCCTCGGCTTCCAACGGTGGACCAGGTCAAACAGCGGTTCACACTCGAAAATCACCAAAATTCGTAAGTAAAATATTGACCTCAACGGACAGTTCCCGTCGTCCGCAACCGTTGGGGTTTGAGTGGGTGTTGTTCCGATTCCGGATAGGATGAATGAGAGGACGGATTAGCATTAACAACTCCGGGCAAAGTTCCCAACAATCCGTCGTAGCGTGTGCTCGGTTTGTTGTCGCACCTGATTAGGAAAGTGTTTCCCTTTTTTTCGCACGCACCCTTCTTCTTTGGTGCCGCTTTTCGTTAGGTTTCCTGAGCACCAGACCCAGCTGTCAGCGGCAGCTTGGGTATATCGGTAGTGATGGAACGTCTCGTCCAGTGATTGCATGGACGGTGCCCTCGGGCAAATCGCTTTTCAATTCTAATAGCGATCCTAAACATACACTGGAACCATGGGCAAAGTGGCATGGAGCTTGTGAAAGGGGTTTAAAGACTTTAAGCATGGTTTTCAGGGTCTTTTCCATG
The DNA here is from genome assembly GCF_943737925.1 of Anopheles nili. Lineage (NCBI taxonomy): Eukaryota > Metazoa > Arthropoda > Insecta > Diptera > Culicidae > Anopheles > Anopheles nili. The sequence continues at coordinate 2,131,135 of NC_071292.1, forward strand.
TGACTACCAGCCAGCGCCAGCCGTAAAGAGCAAACGAAATGCGTTGAGGAAGTGGCTCGACAAATTTCCACTTGCAAATAGACTGACAACATCCGCATTGCACGACCGCGTGGTTTTGAGTACAAAAAAGAACGCTGCGCTCATTCCATCGTAACCAGCATACAATACACCCTCGGTTTGACTCAAGATTTATGTCACAATAAACTTGGACCCCTGCTCCCAGGCACCAAAGGCATTAAAGATATATGAGGCCCTTCGGGTGAAGTCAAGAGAGACAACGAACGAAAGAGAGAGAGAAAAAAACCTCAATTGTCTCTAATTAAGCATGCCACCCTTAGTTATGCTTTCTGGCGCAGGACTTGTCACATCGCTTATTGCCCCAGAGGTGAATTATCTCCAAATAACACACAAATAAACTGGAGGCACGCAAAAAATGCTGTTTGACTTCCGGACTTGAGCGCAAAACTTCATCCCGACCTTCGTCCTCTCGGGCCAGCACCGGAGTGTGTAAGGATAAAGTTAAATCCCTACAAAAACAAGCATCCACCCTTTCCTTGTGTTGAAGGTGGCGTCACTTTGCGCCACCGTGGGTCGCTCGGGTGAGGAAAAATCGCACTGCAAACCATGCGCCTCGAACAGTACCATAACTCGTGTGACCTCCGCCGCTCAGAAGCGGTCCCTTTCGGTTTTGTTTGCAACACTCAAGCAACCGAATTGCGGAGGAAGGCCGCGCAGATGCAAACATTCAACACTCGGCAGGCACCTCTCAGGAGTTTAATCAAGAGCATCATCATCAACATCTATCTCCCGGCGTCTCTAGACCCCCCGTGCCGCTAGCCACCCTGCCAGAGGCCGCTCGCAGATATGGGGTGGCAAGAATTTTCAATTAATTTTCCAAACTTCCACCCGTCGCCTAAGTCCGCGTCCTCCATGCACGACGTTGATATACGCACACCCTCACCGACGGCCGCATACGCTGACATCCATGCGCCGGAAAGACGGCGGCACCCGAGGCAGCATTCGTTCGGTGCAAACAAATATTTATTAATATTCTTTACGACTTGCGCGCGACAGCGGAAGGGTGGTGAAAAACCTCCCGAAAAATTCGCCTCACATACCAGTCCGTCACGACAGCCCGACGGTGTGGCGTGGCCTCGTGACGAATGTGAGCTGCGGATGAGTTTATGTTTGTGTGTATGTGCGTGAATGTTTGCATCCGTCCTCGATTGCACGGCCTCGTGCTGCGGCTGGATCAACATAATTCACACGAATTCCTTTTGGGCGCGGAGTTCACCATCCGAGGAGCAAACATTCTGCAAAACACGTAACTCTTTGCTGTTTCTTTCAAATGCTGCTCTTAATGAAGAAGTTTTGGGCATTCACAAAGGAGTAAAAAAAAAGAAACTTTCATAAAGTCTTCCGCCACGTGAGCCACTCGACAGCAGTGCCATGTGGAACACGATTGTGGAGAACTGAGAGCTCGCCGTAATGCAAAGTAACCGAGACACGTGTTGTAAATATAATTTCCACCCTGCAAATAGGTCATTTGCTGTCCAAATATTCGCCGATCGATCCACGGACGATGACAAACGCGACGTGTCATAAATTTCCGCCCAACATCGTCAGCGGACCGGGCGGTCCAGGCGGCCTAGGCGGCTCGAATGTCATGCGTCGGTAATTTGTCTCACCAGCTGGACCTCCGTCGGGTGGCAACAACTATCACCTAATTTTCGCTGAACCGAAACTTAATTTCTTTCCCCGCCCCACCATGCTGTAATCGCACCCCGCACCGAGTCGGTCGTAAACCAAGGAAACGCAATCATTGCCCACTTGCACGCCGAACGGCACGCCCGGACAGCATCCTGGCCTCGTTGGCATGATGCGTCGCCATTGCACAGCCCAGGCCCAGCTGCAGCGACACATTGTTGCACATTCGCAGCATGCACCCGGCCCAGCAGTTGTGTCTTGTGCGAAAAGAGCTCGGGTGGTCGCACCAGCATGCTTCATAATTTCTCACTGTCACTCCGGGCAGGGAAGCAGCGATCGCAATCGGAGTGGAAAAGCGGCACATGCAACAACCCCGTCGTCTATCATATGGTTCCTGGGTCACGCACACCACGCTTACCTCGCGTACAACCACCGATGCGACCGGGTGTTGGGTGGAAAATTGTGTGAAGATCACGACGCGTCCGGACGTCAACACAACGCTTGCAATGCTTCCGTAGCCGGCAACACAGGAAGCCGAGCTTGGGAAGAAAGAGCAAGTGAGCCCGGGAAAGGAGTCACCTGTGACTGAGTGCCACTTGGCCGTCGGTGGTTGCGCCGGCTGGCTTTGGTAATCATAAATCTTTCTCGCTTTCTTCTCCCATCGTTTGCTTAGCGCGGAAAAGGTGCGCCATCCTTCGCGTAGTTCCTTCGTATATCGCTGACACATTGTCATCAGTTGGCGATGTGTGGTTTGCAAGATACGATACCAAGCCTGCCTTTTTGTGTTTGTCGTTGCTCTTAGCGAAATGGGCGGCCTTGGATGCCGTTGCTGGGATTTGCGCTACGTTGAGGAAGTGAGCAATCGGTGAAAATGGTAGCGTACTTCGAGAAATCCTCGACATCGTCCATCCAGTTCCACCATTCAGCTGACGGAATCGGTCGTCCGGAGCACAGAGCACGAAAGATAAATTATAGAGCAAAAATCTTGCCCCGTGCGTTTGAGATTTAAATTCACTGCTAGTTCGTCGCGTACGTGAGACACTTTCATGCTCGAACGAGTCTCTCGTTGCTGGAGAAAATTTTAATTTCACCGACACCTCAAGCACGTCCGGCGCTTGACCGGACGAGAAGAACGTTCACGAGAAGGGTCTGCTTGTGCCAAGATTGCATCCTTGATAAAAGTGTTGCTCGGCAGAAAAGTTCACGACAATGTCTTGAATGTGTTTCTTCTTCTTTGACTTAAACAATGCTTTCACCACAAGTGAACCTCAACTCAGCATGCCTTTTGACGAGTGCCAGGATGAAGTTGTAACTTGGAGGTGTTTGAGGATATGTTTGCACAACGCCAAGATGCATTTCCTTGCTCTGCCACTAACTGTGAAGGATTTAAGTGTGTGTTTACTTCCAAACTGCGACTCCAGCCAGCTTTAACTAGTGCAGAAACGAAGAAAAACCAAAGCGGGAATCGCGACCAAAAACTCCTGCACTGCAGAATGTGACAGCGACCTTGTCTATCGTCTATCGCCTGTCAGATTATGTAACATATGCACGACCCACTCAAACCTTCCCCCTCTTTCACACGCCATCATCCATTCTCACTCGTGCATTATATCCCGAACGTTATCATCTCGCCTCTCGCACCATCAGAATCTGCGCGGAGGTGATTAATCTTTCTGCTTTGCGGCACTGAAAACATAAAAATATCCACTGTCCGGGTCGCAACTGGCTGGACGGTCAGAAATCGAGAGCGACCGGATATTACATACAAGCACTCGTACAAAATCCCTTTTTCCGATCGACCTACATCATCCGTCTGCCCTTCAGTACGAGACACCGACGGTCGTGCTTATGGGCACAAGCGTTATCCTTATGCTCGCCGTCCAAACCACACCACGCCGTAGAGTGTCTTTTATTTTTGAGCTCACTCATTAAAAGCAATTATCAACTTTTTCCATCGCACTTTCCGACATTCCGCTCCAGCGGTGGGGTCACGAATTTGCCCCATTTTTCCTCGGGCTATTCGAGCGCACGGACCGGTCATTGAAAGCCATTTTAATCACGGACCCGTAATCATGACCGCTGGGTCTCGTCGGATTTTATTTTATCTGTGTCACTGGTCACATTTACTGGCGCTTTTAGTTGCCATTACGACCACCACGCGACCGTCATGCGAGCGCTAAACCTTCTATTTATGATCGAGCCGAGCGCGATGCCCTCTACATGGCACGGAAAATGCGACACAATTTAAGCCCATAAACCTGTTACGAATGCACCGGCGTTTACTTTGCATCGACCCGGTGCCGGTCCAGTAACGGCGATAAAACGCTTGCACTCCCCGTCCATGTCGACATCCGTCTACTGGCGGCCAATAAAGAGGGGATACACTCGATCGCATCCGGAAGAGGATCGACCTCGCCGTGTGGAAAACTCTCATGCCAGTGGTGGCGTTCGTGCGGGTTCAGGAAGCGAATGAATAATGTAAGCGCGGAAAAAGTATCCGATTGACGCGAATGACAATGCCACAGCAACAGAAACCGATCGATTCGGAACAGACGGCCCGAACCCATTCGCCAGGGCGAGGCGGAGAATGTGGCTCTATCGTCCTTTTTTTTTTGATCCCCACGTTTCCCTGTTTCGTCGTGGCCGTGTCCGTAGCCGGTTGCATCGAAAGGATAACGAGTAAATCGGCTCTCCAAAAAGCACCTCTGCAAACACCACCATCTCCAGCCGATGGCCGATGGGTTCCAGATAAACCGACCCAGTGGTGAAGAGCGCCGACCGTTGGTACCAACACTGGCAGCAAGCGCCACCACCCGAAAACCGATATGATGATAAATGGTGGTAATAATTGGAAAATAAATGGGCTTTCCATTATGCTGGCCCCGGGAGCGGCAACAAATTGGAATTATCCAATTGGAAGTTAATTTCGCCAAACCCACTCGCGAAAAGCGACTCCAGCGGTCGATAGGTGCGATCGAAACCATACTTTAGTGCAGATTTGGACCTCTGATCCACCACCAACGAGATGGAACGGTCTCTCGTCTCATTTTTAACTCACGATCCGTTGCTCCACAGCGGTGAGACCAGCTGAGACAGATCGACGGTTGAGTGGAAATTGGGTTGATTTTTTGTATGCAGTTGTTGTTTGTTTCCACATTTTGCTTGTAGAAAATTCGCACCAGATGAATTCCGCGTATAACGCGTACTTATCACGCAAAAATTCCTGCTATAATTATGCTGTTTTCGATTGACTGGGAGCCAAATTGAATTCCTGGGTGGGTAAAAGACCCAGCAGGACTGAGAATCGGTCGATGGAAAACCTCAATTATATTAAACACCCCACAAGTGCCACTATCGAACGGGTAGCCAAAGAGAAAGAATGCGTTTTGGTTGCCCATAATGAACTTCTCGTATGTACGGTGAAGCCACCAGGCGGCTCCATTTCCTGTGGAGCTACTTTATTGAAATACACATTGTTCATACACCGTTTTTCGCATGACGTATCTGCGAAAGAGCAAAAATTAACCACCTTGCAGCGATGTTTGCATTGCGATAGTATTTCAATTAAACCCCCGGCTGGAACTAACCGATGCACACCGTGGTGTTGGACCGCATATCGAGCCCCACGGTGCAGCGGCACCCAGCCGGAAACGAGTGTCTGCGAGAAGAATGTGATGAGCTTTTTATGATGAGCTTGTTAAAGCTGGTGAGTTCGTCATGAAAGTGGCAGCGTAATGAATTCTTTTATGCACCCAATAAGCCCTCCCGCTTCCTGTTGCTGGCCGAGTGGATCGTTCATTGAGCATTTCGGTAGAGCGGCAATGGTGCCGTGAAACAAAACCACTACAAGCTTACGCTACAGTGCGCCCGGAACAAGGGCGAAGAGTCCGTCAATGGTGCGCATAAAAAGAGGGGCGAAGGAGCCACCCGCTGAACGCGGCGCTTCCGAAACAGGGCATTAGTTGCTGCGAATCACTAAACCATGCGCCCTTGACGACGGTGGCTTCCGTAGGGTAGAGATAGAAATAAAAACCTAGCGTCAGCCCGGACGTTCGTGGGTGTACGAGGTGAACGAAGATTCTTGAGATGCTCGTAAATCATGACCCCGTGGCGAGCCAAGGGCTCGATCGAGCTGTTACGCAACGGCTCCTCGGCAATGCCGCTCTACAACAAGTAACAGCTGCGAAGATGGAAGCCATCGTTGGGGAGGCATAAAATAAAAGAGCCAGCTGCAAAATTCGCTCAAGCTACCCGACAGCGCATCCATTGTCTTCCATAGTCTGTCAAAAAATTTTACCTTTTAAAGCTGTTGCTGGGCCAACGATTTTTTCCCCTGCGAATGTTGTGGTCTTGTTCGTAACATTTCATTTTCTTGTTTTTTGTTCAGCTCGACCAAATCGATTCTGATTGCTTACAAATGAACATACACAGTGCTAGCGTAAATAGCTTCTTGGGTTTTTTTCATAGCCGTTACCAGGTACTGGGCGTCTCCATCAATCGGACGATTTTTCCTTGACATTGGCATTCGTTCCGATTTGCGGAAGTTACCGTCGGGAAAAGCATTCGTTTTTACCTTTGTCAACCGTATACAACCATCGCATGTCGTTGTTGCATCTCACTAGCACGAAGCTTCGGACAGCGGCTTAACACAATTTCATCCGGTAGCATTTACGTTTCCTATGTCCCCGGGGGCGAGAGCGCTTTCCTTCACTCTTCTAGTGGGTTCTACACAACGAAACCTTTTTTTCTGGTGCATCAACGCGGTGCTTATCTATTCTGTAAAGCGCTCTGTTAAGGACTGCAGGCACGCTAGAGAGCTTTGCTTTCCTTCTCGTGAGCCTCACGTCCGACGCAGTCTTTCTCCCAATTTATTCCCTTTCAGCTTGCTGTGTGTATGGATGTGCGTCCTTTTTTCCGTTCGATTCCTGGCTATGTTCACACTTGCTGACACTCGTACAGCAACCGCATTGAGAATTGCAATGAGCTTTATTCCCATCGTTATTTGTTTTTCCTTCATGTCGAATGATGACCAGCTTCCAGCGCGAAGAAAAAAGAAACACTCAACCAACGACAAAGAACGTCTAATCTATCCGCCCCGGCAACAGCTCGGCTGATGATCATGATGCCGATGATGGTACAGAGATTGCGCTTCGCATAGCTCCGAAGCGAAGTGTCGCTAATCCGGGTGCTTCGGATCGTCCCGGGGAAGCTTCAAGGGCTGCATTCAACTCCAACGGGCGGGATCATACTGAGCGATGCACTCTATAAATCCTCAAGCCATGGGTGGAATATATTTCTTATGTTGTTCTCCGTGACACTCGACAATTTACGATAATTGCTAGTGAACGCGATACGCGCCAGCGAGCGCTTGGCTGCGAGGAGCAGGGTCTGTCGGGGACTTGAATAGGAAGTCAGTACTTATGCCACCCGCAGCAGGGTGAAAGGAAGTGGTTTACGGAATGCCTTGAGTCCTGTTGCTGGCATTTGTCGCGAAGAAGCAAAAACTTCCGCACAACACCCCCGACAATGGTCCTCCGGCAGTCGAGCCGAGTGGCAGGAAAACGGAAACGTCAGGACATACTTGTGAACAATGGGAACAAGGCCAGTCCGGGCCAACGACGAGACGGACGAGGACGTGCGCCAGTGGGCGGGTCAGATTACGGTCACAAAACTAACAACAAACATACTCGTCGAGCAACTCGCGTTCGATTACTGTGCCGTGTTGGGCCATCCTTCGCGCGAGACAACCAACACGGGTGGGCACGAAAAATCGCCATCCATTTTGCTCGGGTAACATTTTTATCATGTGGTACATAAATTTTCCTTCCTGTTGAAATTTCAAACCGATCCCCCTGGAGCCTGGCGGATGCCATCCATCGAGTGCTATCGCTTTCCGCCCAGATGCGCCCATTCGTCCCACCAAGGCGGGAGAAACGCGAACAGAGCATCACGAACCGGAATGTGAATAAATCGCCAATTCCTCATTCCCGTAAGCACCTGCCGAAAGGTTTAAATCAACGAATCGACTCAAACCATTCAAAAGCTGGTCCAGTTCAAGAGGGTAGATATAAATTCTGTATTTTTAAAACACAGACTTCGCTTTCGCTTTTTTAATCGTTCGTCGGAAAAAACCCTCACCAATGCAAAATGGTTTTCCCACTCGCTAGAACGATAGCTGCAACACCGCACAAGCCACAAATTGTCGCACACATGCAACCACGTACACACACACAGAAGCTCGTCCGGAAGCGCCGGAAAAGGTAACAAGCGGGCAGGATATATTAACCGCACCCAAGAAACGTTACCGACGAGAACAGACCAAAGCGAAATAGTTTCCCGCAAAATTTAAAATATTAACCAGGCGGCACTGTCACCCACAGTGAATCCATCATATTTAAATGAATTCCGCCCTACCGTCCAATGCGCTGCACTTAGCGTTTCCTTTCGCTGGCTTTTTCCAGCCCATTTTCGGACCGTTCTTTCGTGCGGTTGCAGCACGAATTCGGTTCGCTTTTATGCGCCCGATCGGAAAGTTTCCGGCGAGCTAGCTAGCGCTTTTCTTTCCCCACGCCGGGCTGCGTGTAAGGCTGGCAAATGCTTCCTTTTTGCATTTTACATTCGAGTGTTGAGTCTTGTGCCATGATTTTATTTATAACATTTTTTTTCTCCTTCCATTGCCGACCCGTTCGCTCCATTTTCCGGCCGGTGTAACCCGAGCCATGTACGGTCCTGCTCGCCCGTATTGTCGCTCGTGACCCATGTCCACGTCCGGCTAAAACCACAATGGCGTGGGCACGGAGCATGCACTTTTGTGTGCACCATTGTTACGCAGGAAAGGACTTGCAAGGAATTTAAAAAATAATAACGCCACATCGGTGGGGTGCCTTCCCGGTCGTTGAGCAAGGCAGTAAACACTAAATATGAAAGCCCCGCACCGGAAGAAAGCATTTGAGGCAAGGACGGTGTTGTTTTTCTCACTCATGTGCATGCACCGGACGGCGAGCGGAAAATTCAAAGAAAACCATCTGAATTGGTAACAGAAATACTCGGCCGCGGGAAGTGTGGAGAAAAAAAATCTCACCTCCGTGCACTCGATGCCCAATGGAACGGGATAGGACAGACAGGATGGGACAAAATGGAATATCCTTTTGCGCGCTTCCTGCACGGCGTCTCCTTGTGGAGCGAGCTGGTGGTGAAGGATTTTTTTGTCTTTTCCCCACCCTTGGTACCCAATGCCTGCGGCCTTTCTCGCTTGACTTCCGGGGCGAGCGACAAAAGCACAATGGCTAGGAAAAAAACGGGCAAACGGGTGAACGGGCGATGGCACCTTTCATCTCAACCCCGACCCAGCGCCGTCCAGAGTGTAATAAGCTTTTCCTCCGCGGTTGAGGTAGGTATTTATTTGTCTCGAGTTTTGTGCGCACGTGTATGCAACACGAGTCTCGTGAGCTTCGCTGCATGTCGCCTGTGTGGTGCAGTTTCCACCTTGCGCGATGCATCGTTGCTTTGTTTTTCTTTCGGCAGGTGATATCAGAAGTTTCCACCTCGAGTTCGGCTAAGCCCACGCTGGCGGTCCCTCGTTACTGCAGCGGACCCACTCTGCTCCATGGCTCCATTCGACTGAATGAGCCCAAGCCGGTGGGCCGGTGGGCCGGTGGGACTGCAGATTTCCCTCCCAAAGCTACTTTCGCTACAATCTTTTCCGGTTCCGTGCACTGTTTTCACGGGGGCGAGCGAAAAATGAAGTCCAAAACGAGCCGTTCAGCGGTGGGCCAGAAGGGAAGCGGGTGCTAAAGCACGGCCAACACTTTCAGGGGAGTTTTTTACGGAACGGCTGAAATTTATCGCTCTTTTGTGGTTCGTGGTTTTTACGGTGAGCAGCCGGTACGGCGAGCGGAACAAAAGCGACAAAACTCCATCGGGACGAAAGTCATCTCGTGGCCCGTTTTTTTTTGCTGCCGTCACCATAAACGACTGGCGCAAGAAAACGAAAACTACGCTGGAAACAGATTTTGGGTTTGGCTTTCTCCGGGGCCCCAAAACAAGAGATTTTCACCGAGCACTTGCCCACACCCGGAAGCGCATCGTAAGACGCTGCCACCCGATAGTGCACCTGCCAGAGGCGAATGCACACAGATGCACGTGGATGCATTGTGGCTGTTTTTGTTTGCTTTCCGAGCCTTTGCTGTCTGCAAGGATGGTCTTTTGGGGAAGTCATTGTTTCGGTTTTTGCCTGGCTGAAAGCAGAAAGAAATACGCCGCCACTCTCACACACGCGGTGCACAATCTACCAGCGAGTGTAATGTAACAAATGCAGCTGCACTCTTGTAAAATTGCCACCCCACGCTGCGGTCGCCAGAGTCTCCCGGGCTGGGCACAGATTGTGCTCGTTCGCCTAAAGTTCTTATAATTATTGTCTCGACCGTCATTAACATTCCCATTTTCACGCCAACCTCGTATGCGCAGTTTCTCGAGAAAAACGGCTTGTGAACCTTTTAGCAAACAATTACTCAAAGATTAGAGCGGGGTGTGAAATTGTTGGTGTTTAGGGCGCGATACTCCGTTGTTCATGAAACATAAATCCACTCCTTCTTGTTTGTTCTTAGCTCAGCAAATGGCCACAATGGCAGGTGCATGAGTGGAAGAACTTCCGCCCTACTGGTTGCGATGCTATCGTAACTATTTAAACCGAAGCACCCTCGACCAATTTGTAAGCCGTCCGTACTGTTTCTTGGTGTTGCTCAAATCATACAAGAAAGTACTTCTCCTTGATCCCAACAAAGCTTTCGAAACCACGGTCCAATGGTCAAGTTGGGTTTTTACTAATAATAACACACACTAACAGGATGTGCTGCCGAGCCACGATGAAATCCAATTTTCCATAATAATCACATGCTGCCATTTTCTCATGTGCTTTTAGAATAAGCGCAGATGACACGGTCCCAATGAATCCAAAGTTCCAACCAAGGGCCCGTAGACCAGAGCGATAAATTAGACAACAAAGACACCCGAATCCCACGCTTGCGGCCAGCCAGTATGCCTATGTATGCCTTTTCCCGGCGTATTCTACTCGACTGGAGAAAATTTCCTACACCGTGACTAACCTCTTAAATGCCATATCTCTCGTCTTTCTACCGGTCACGGTCGGATTGATCGACCTAAAGCGGCTCAAAATATCGATCGCCTGGTGTTTGTTACATCGGGCAGCTGTAGTTCATTGTCATCGGGTTCGAGCTCGAGTTATTTAAGAAAGAAATCTTCACTCAAGCGATATGCTACAAATTGCTTGCTTACAGGCGCTTCCGGATCGGGCAAAGTTTCTTGCGACAGAACAGTGCAAAATAACTCCCGCAAATCTTGCCTTCCCTGAAACTGTCCTCACTCACTCACATTCTCTCTTGCTGGGCGCTGTCGTGGCTAAAGCAATAATAAAATTTTCCTCGCCCGAGTGTTGAGTTTGGCCCAAGGCAGAGTTCCAAATTCCGCCTATTGTACGTTGTCCGGGCCCTCGATGTTTATCCTTCGAAGGCGCCGGTACTTCAGCCTCGATGGAAGCGCCAGTAACTCGTGCCCGCACTCGCTTTAAACCGGAAGGAATCAACAGGAAAAGTTGTTATTTATTTATATCATTTCACGGTGTGTTTGTCACTCGACGTGCAGTGAAGTGAAGTGTTGCTTCTTGTTCGCTTTCGTGCACTTTATCTTCGCTCTCAAATCAGTTCGGCGCGCAAAGCCGTTGGACCGGTGTGTGTATCCGGCCAAAAATAACTCCTTTTCTGCGTGCGCGTCCCCTTTGCTAGCGGCATCTCCTGCGGATCGGTATCTCTTTCCTACCGTGTGGTAATGGAAAACCCTCCCATGTGATAGCACTCCACGTGCTTGCCACGCTCCATCGTTGGTTCCGGCTTCTTGACGCGTACCCAACGGCAAGAAGACATTCGTCTTCATTTTGGGTGGCGCACCGAAACAAAACACATGCTTCTCATATGGGACAGAATTTCAAATGAACCCCGGGTGCGACTGGGTATGGTTCGCAGAAAAAGCGCACGAAAGCCCAACCCGTGCTGCTGCGGTTGCTAAAACAACTCTCGCTAAACCCCGGGCAAAAGCGGCACGACCGTAAACGCGTGCTTGCGTAGAGCCAGCCACTTGCGTGATCCAGACCCGCTTCTTCTGAGGGCTCGTATGGAGCCTTCGCCGCTGACGTGGTGACTTTTTCCGTAGGCATTCTGCCACCGCCATCGAGTGTCGGTGCTTGCCGGTTACTGAAGCCTGTTGGATGTTGCAAGATAAATACTTTGAATTTTTAATTACATTCCATGGAGCCAGCTTTTATGGCGGTTCGTTTGAAAAAACGCGAAATACGCGTGCGTTGAGACCGGAACCGGACTTGAAACCCGTTGAAATGATAAATTCCTAGGATAATGCTTCGCCGCTTGTGCCCCAAATTTTTGCTCATTCTCATTTCGTTTTCAAGAACTTGTCTGCACCCTGTGCGTTCCCGGCTCACGGTCCCACCGATGCTTCAATTCGTCTCGAATCAAGTCTTTTTCAGTTATAACAGCGCGTAAAAGCGTCGTATCTTGTTAACACTTTAGTTAAGAGAACAGCAACACAAATACACGGTGATAAACACAGCTACAGCTGCGCTGACTTCTGTTTACAAACAGGTGAAGTGTGCGTTATCGAAAGTTGCTAGTTATATTTACACGAACCATTTACATCTCATAAAATGCTCCTTAGCACATCCAACACACACTCGAGGGTGGTTGTGCTCTAACGAAGCAATACTAAAAGTGAATCGCCCTTTTATGAATGTGCCCGGTGCACGCTGTTTAATGTATCGTAAAAAACTACAATTTTTGGATTATTCCTATCGTTGCACGAGTACCATCGTAACGATGCTGGAAATATGTGCGACCGTAAAGAATGCGAGGTTCAAGTTTTTCGTTTATTTTCCTCATCTATTTCGGCAGCAAAAGCGATCGTTAAATGAGCTGCAACCATTACTGCCCAGTTCGCACTATTCACAGACGTACTAAAATTAATCATGATTATCCTGTGTTTATATAGACTAATCTCAGAAATGTGCCTTATTTTATGAATTCCCTAAAACATCCATTGAGCGAGTTTTCTGATCAAACTTTCCGTTAAAATAACTCGACATCACTTTCATCGATTGGTTGATATGTTGATTTTCCACGATTTCCCCTTTCGATTCTCACCTATCATTGGACGGTGGTTCCAGGAAGCAGGCGAACAATAAAAAGTCGAAGTATGATCCCGATATGGATAGAAGAGCCGAAACCTTCACGGGAAACGAGAACTCGGTGTTTAATGGCCACGGCAAACCTTCTTTGGTGCATACCAATGAGGCCTTCGCTTTCCGGCGCTGATCACCGAAATTCAAGCGTAACACGAATCGGGACCTAGAACGGGCTCGCCAAAAGAAAACATTCTCAGCCCAGATAAGAGAGCGCGTTTCGGTTCGCGTGCTGATTGGAAATGGCACGTTTTCAATTAATATCGAATCGATACGATCGATGGTCGTGAAATGCTCAAGGCTCTAGCCCGTGAATGAAAACCAAACTCCCGGAGGGAAAGCAAACTACCATGGCGTCTGGTAGCAGTTAGTGACCCAAAAACCCACCACTAAACCTGCCACGAAAAGCCCCTGTCTGAGCATTGCCGAGAGCCAATGGAATTCCCTTCTAAAGCATCCTTCGGGCAGGCCAAAAAGCCACCTACAGCAAGTGACCTCTAGTCCAGGGAAAATCGATACACGCCAGAATTGTGGTAGAGAATGTTTCACTTGGGAGCTCACAACGATCCAGCGAGTGGCCTTTCTCGTACAAAAGCGTCTCCTCTCGTTGCTAATAACTGAAAGTTTTCTACATTGCCGCACATGTATTTCGGGCTTCAGCCGTAGTCCTTCGGGAAAAACAATCTTCCCACCGATTTTGGTCCTGTGAACGCTTGCAATCGGAAGGATCATTGTCGTCGTGGATCCGCCTTGCACGCAGAAAATTGAGTTCAACATTAGCCCGGCCAGGAGTGAGAAAATTTAAAGCCGAGGGGAAAATCTGAACCGAAGCAGGAAATTAAATTTCTGTTATATCATTCCGCTCCCTCGCTGAGCCCACTCGCCAATGAATCAAATGAAGCGGTAGGAACGCGCGCGAAGGGTGCCGTATCTATGACGACGCTATCGCAAGGACGAGGGTTGCTTGAGCGTGGAATCCGGCCAGTTTGGAGAAAAAACACAACCCTCCTGTCTGTGGGAGTGGTATGGAAAAATATTATTGCACAAAAATCGCACCGAAGCCGCATCCGGACCCCAACCGCTAGCCTTCAGAATGTGGTAAGCCATGGCAGGCTTATTAAAATATAGACCACCCTCTCGTATCGCAGGCTTTTCTGTCGGTGAGAGTTTACTTAAATTTGTAGCCCTGAAAGAAACGGAAACGTTGAAACCAAGGGCTCATAATCGGTTTCCTCGAGGCACCGGCTAATGATCGAACAGATGTGCATGGAAACGAGCTGGCCACGCCGAGAGTCTTCGCTTTTCATGCTGGAATGTTCCGCTTCGCTGTCTAAAAGCCAATTTGCTCCAATCAATGGACATTCGTCCTTTTTACGGTTGCATGACTGTAGCGGGCTACACTTGACTGCTGTTGGAATTAAAAAAGGGTTCCCTAACTTCGGATAAAATCTCATTTGAAATGCTTTAATAACATTTTTGAGATTTCATACGGATTGCTGTAATTATTTTCTTCCCTTTACAATAAGTCACCGCACGGCACTAATGGCAGCTCAGTTGCCTTTCATCACCGCCAGTGCCGTTTGATTCAATTTGCCATACACCCACCATTCAGTACGAAGAGTACAAACAAACTTACATCAGATAAGCTGCGACGACAAACAACATTCGCGCCACATGCTTTCACTCCTGCACTCCGGCAAACCTTTAATGTGCTGGCACAGCACAAAAATGCTTATCCGATCCGACGCGTGTTTACAAGCTGACACCAATAATTCAATCACACTTCAACCATCAGATTATCAAGCATTCACGGACGGGGTTTGAATCATTTTTCACCGGATTAAATTAGCATTTCAATGCCCGCACCACGAGGTGTTTGACTGCAGTGCAGGAAGATTACCACGGGCTCGAGTATGGCACCTGCAAGAAAATGCACTTCCCTAACGCACGCACGACCACAACCGCCGGCACCTTTTGCCTGCACTCTTCGGAGCGGGTCAAAGACAGCATTGATTAATTTCTGCTGGTTAACCACAACAAACGACCGGCCAAAGGGGGTGCACCTTAACTTTATCGTCTAACAACCGTTTGCGCTCCTTACGCCCGCACCTGGAGCAACTGCACTTTAATTACACCGGCTACGGAGCCATTCATGCACACGCTGCGCTGGGTTTTAATGGGAGCTCAAACTGAACGCGGCCCACACAAGGTGCGACACTTTTCCTCCGATGCCGTGTTCCTTTTATCACGAAACCACCGAGCAGCCGCTTGGTCTTGCTGCACACGCAATCGCACCACGAGAAGGGCTTTACGCCGCGTGAGGCAGTGCAATTTCGTAAGGGGCTCGATTTGCGGCTGAGTTTGCTCGGACAAAAAAACTGCCGCTTTTCACCTCGCTTCAGGTACACCCACGGGTTGGGTTGCAGAACGCCCTCAAAACGTCACGAATCCGCCACAAAATACCACTAAACGTTGCACTAGCATAACCAGCTCCCAACGGTTGGAACCAAAACACGCGCGTTCCCGTATCGGATGACGAATTTTCCGTCCGCGACGACGACGACAACGACGGCGACGCGCTCGACCGGATACCCACTACAAGACTGAAGAGAACGTGAGCGGAAGATTGATAATTTCGTCCGATTTTTCATCGCCGCCTGCTCGGATCGACTTCGTCGTCGTCCTGCTGCCGCCGCCGCCGTTGATGCTCGCGCGAGTGAATTTTCCCCGCCAACGTATGGTAGGGTACGGCAGCGGAAGTGCGGGTAGGGCGTGCGGTGAACACGAGTGGCATGTGTCGATCGAAGGAAAACCCACGGACGGAGCGGCACACGCCAGCTGAGAGAACGAGCGCAATCGGAAAATGCTCTCCCGTCGAAGAGATTCCCGTTTTTCCGGAAAAGCAACCCCCGGCTGCCATGCGAACGTGAGTGCGGCGCAAGAGCGAGTGAGGACGATTGTGACGACGGCGACAACATATGAAGCGAGAGCTTCGTGAGTGGCCACGCTGCTCCAAGGAGGATAACGCACTTTCTCCGTCTGCACGACTGTGAAACACAACACTCGCAGGCTCACCGTTCCCTAGAGGTTTTCCCGACCGTATGAAGGACCTCGGCGTTACCGCGACCTACCGTGCACTCCTTCAACATCGCAAGGACAAGCCAGCTTGTTTCGGAGACGATTTGCTTGCCGTTGATTGTTCGAACAAGTGAATTTTTAATCCCAACGTTTTTCCCGGCTTCCGTGACACAACGCGAGGCTTTTGTTTTTCGCGTGTCGAACCGCAGGCCACTGCTGTAATTTTTTCACACGCGATCCACCCGGAACCGAACCGGCCGTCAACCGTACGGGGTAGAAATTTCCTCGACTCTAATGGCAATGCTTTAAAAACGAGACCTACAGGCTGCTCCAAAGCCCTGCTAGACGATGTTTTCCTTCGGTGACACTCACTCTCGCACCCGGTTGGGATGTGAAAAAGGATACGCTGGCTCTCGCTCTCGCTCTCTCATGTGTTTTTTATCCTTCGTGAAACGCACACACCTGCACCGGGCGTGCATTGCGTGCGGTTTGTTGACGTCGAGGATACATTTTCCATCGCGCAAAATGATTGTCAAACGTCAAACCCAACACAGGAGGAAATGTTTTCCCAGTACCGCGCCTGCGCCAGAACGACCGTACGCTGTAAATGTCATCCCGAAGAGCCCATTCGGCAGGTGGATAGTTTTCGTTTCTCCAAGCAACGATTCTTGACTGCTAGAATCGAACTGCTCGAATGCGGGTTCCAGCAGTTGCGTTGGAGAAGGTGCCTAATAACTATTACTCATACGAACGGGATATGGAATTCGATTTGAACGTGTTGGAGGAACGAGCTTTTTTTATATTCCTGGACAATGGTGGTGTTTCTAAAACCTAATGCTTCTGAGCAGCTGGACTTGTTCAAAAGATCACGTTAATGCATTCGTTGGACGAATGTTCTGGAAAAGGTTCCGAAAAAAAAACACAATTTTCCACTGCAACAAAGTTCAGCACGACGTTTGAAGTTTTCGCAGCAAAGTCGTTTCTCGCCTGCGCAATCCAATCTAGCCGATGCGGCGATAGCGGACCGCCCGATTGAAATGTCGACAAAGTAATCTCGTACAACACGCATCATTAAAAAGTAATTCATCACCGAATACTTTGCCCAGGACGGAACCATTCGCAACACCACCGTGGTCGGTCCGTGGATGGCGTTATAACGGCGCTAGCAAGGATCTCAATGGGGAGGTGTTGGTCCGAGCGGGGCATACTGCAGGAAAATGACAAACTTTTCCCCGAACCAAGCCGGGTCGGTGTGATATTACACGCGGCCGACAACGGCGGAGACCTTTTTTCGCCCACTGCCAAAAGCCACCGCCGTCGAAAGTCGCGCTCCCGGCGTGTGGTTAAGCGCTGGGGTTTCTTGTCATTTCTTTTTTTTTTCTGCGACCCAACTTCCTTGTCCCTTGTACCGTAACCTCAAATGTGGCGTTTGCAGTTTGCTGCCCTTTTTTCCATACCGCCCAGTGACAAAAATGCCCCGGCTCGTCTGCGGCCCGCGTGCATCAAGCGCTCGGGAATTTCCGGCGTCGAAGCCCTCACGCTGGCGGAAAACTTTAAATAAGATAACATAACTTCCACCTTCGTTTGACGGTCTTTTTCGAGGAAAAGGTTCAAGAAATCGTTTCAAATCATCTGCCATCTGGGGATCGGAGGAAAAATCGGTCGACTGATGGACAAAGTTTACGGGCTCAATCCGCACGGCAGAATCATCATCAATAAGGCGCCAAAATACGCTGCCCTTAGTTGTCTGAGCTGCTGGAAATCGATTACCGCGGGCACGTTGCGTAGCTGGAAAAGTAATTTTAACCTTTCGTTCGTTTGCGATTGATTTACGCTTCCTTCGCACACAGACGAAACGAACCGCGTGGCTGAGCAATCTTGTTTTTCTGGCCATATCACGCTGTTTAGCGTCGCCGAATACATTATTAACACCAGCCTACCTGAATGAAGGCTAATTCGAACGGATGTTCTCCTATTCAAGGATGATTGGATTATTTAAGCGTTCATTCAGTGCGCTTGAATTTTGCCATTAGAGCACAGCTTCGTTGTCTACATGACCACAGTTATTTTTTATCCATTTTTAATTTATCGCTCTTCCTGCAACACCAACACGCAGACGTCGGTGCAGGACCGGTTGGCTAATTTTTGGATCACTACCGAATTTAATTGCTTGTCAATTGATGTTATTGCCAGGATGGGTTCCCATTCCACACGGTTTCGTTGGCCCTATCGACGTATTCACGCTTTAATGCAATCTGCGCATTGCCATCCAGCGGCTGCGTACGATCGGGTGGCTGCATATCGAGGTCCTTAAAATTAGCCGACCCCGTCAAACCGTGCCGAATCGTTCAAATGGTCCCGCTTCAATTATAGAGCGCAAACGCTCAAGAATCCTCTTGCGGGTTTCGGGGTGGAAAAAGGGTGCTTATTTTTTGTGCCAACCAACTAGCACTCGGTTGCACACGGTTTGCCAACTAGATTGCAACCCCAAAAAACCCTAAAACACAACCCCAACGCTTATTGCACCGGCAGACGGCAGATTTCGCTCCCCACGCTGACATGGTGGCTTTCCCGACGTCAAACCGTTTTGCTGAGGTGAAAAACGATAACGCACACTGAATGCCGGCCTGCCATTTTTCGACACCAGCAGGCGCCAACTGGCCACGCGATCCCGAAACAATGGGCATGAAATTAAAATTCATTATAAATTAACACGGGCGCGACTCCCTCCGGCCAAACGCACCTTTGGCCGGGGACCTAAGTACTTATCCGTCGTCCGGTGTGTGGATTGAGTGGCGTATGCAAAAATCCCCTACCGGGCAATCACGGCGGCTGCATTTCGCTGCAACGCAGACTGGATTGCATGGCAGCAAGGCCAATAAAGCCACTTACCGATTGTTTTTGTGCCCGGTGTGAAGCCACAATGACGAGAACCGCTGGTACTGGCGTCTTTCTTAATGACAATTATTATTAATTTTATTTTCTGCCTCCAATGAACCCTCACTGAAGTCGACGTGCGGTCTCATACTAGCATCCAGGAGCAGTCATTTTGATTGTCATCTGAATAATTTGTTGCAAGTTCGATTATTAAAAAGCAATTTCTATCTCTTGATCATCGCACCCGTTACCACCGCCAAGGGTCAGTTCGTTCGTTTCACCCGGGTCACTTAATATCTGATTGATGAACTGTAGCATATTTTCTCGAGGAGAACTCAAGTGGGACTGGTTTGTTCAACTAACGAACCTCGTGAGCAACTAACGAAAAATGTAAACTAGAGCGCCTTCATATCGATTATTTTAGCATCAGCCAAATGTAGTCAAACTCTCCCAAAAGTGTTAGTCAACCCTTGAAGCGGAAACTTTTTGGTGGACAAAACTTTATGGACCCTCGTTTTGATGATATATTTGCTGGCCTTTCAAGTGTTCGACATTCACCGTACCGATTACGTGTCTCATCGATACCTTCTTTTGGAACTTCCGGCCCTTTTGCTACTGGAATCAATTCCCTACGACCGGGTGACTCGCCTAATGTTATTGGATTATTTATTTGCTATCATCTACACCTAAGGCAAGTCCGACCCAAGCACGCAACGTGTGCTACAATCGGAGAAAAGGTTATTAATTTTCTCAGAAGCTACGATAAGGTTACACCCATGCCACCTTGTAAGGTTACAAAGGTTCGTTGGGAGCACAATCGCTCTCACTAGCAACAGTTTCTAATAAGACCCGTTCGATGTGCGAGTGATTGCGTCCTTTACTTGTCACTCAGGTGGGATATGACTCTACAGGGCCGAAGCAGTTCGCTTGGAACGCCGTTGTGTCGAACAAACGCGTACCAGAACACGTCCTTAGGCTAAGGAGCGAGTAAAAAAACATATGGCTTATGGGTGATGAATTTTTAATTGCTATTGTTTCATGCATACGCGGAACTGTGGGATGAGAAAAAATAGTTAGCTTCGCTGCTCCATACCCGCGCGCCAAACGAGGAAAAGTAAAAATAATTCTACGCGAACACACGATGTTGACGGCGAGCTATAAGACCGATCATTTCTGCGCGCGTTGGAGAGGAGTTCAATCGCGAAGCTGCTGTAGCCTCCCTGCAAGGTTATGTACGGCAACGGTGAGGGGCCAAAAAAATAAAACAAAAAAAGCACGCCAAACCGTTCCATCACGAACAGACGCTCGTCCTGCGTCCTGGTCCGTACGTTGTGTGTGTGTGTGTGTGTGTGTGCCGGTGTAACGGCCCTTTTTGTGCCGCCTTCTTCATGCACGCGATGTAAGCGCTTCGGATGAAAGCGCGTTTTCCTCCGGCACCAGGGAGCTCCCGGTGGGCCACACAGTTTGATGGTTTTTTGAATAATGCAGCGACTGAAAGCACGGTCCCGTGGAGGCGTTCAAGTGGTCGGCCTCCATAATCGATACGGATGGATGGTGGCAGACGACGGCCGAGGCTGATGGACATGCCAGCTCGAGCGGCTTTCGTCCACCATCCGGAAGGTGGCAGGTTAGACTATGAAACTTTTATCCTACGACCTCTTCCACCACCCGGTCGTCGTTGTGTAACCGTGCAAACTGTCATCATACGTCCAGAACCCATCCTGGCACGATCGTTCGATGCACCTGACCGGTGCGTTATTTCGGGAGCGAAACACAGATACACGGTTGCAACAGTGGAACAATGCAAAAAATCACCAGACATGTCTCGTGTTCCATAGGACCTACAAAAGCATCCATCAACAACATCCAGCACAGGACAGCGGGCAAAAGTCTGATGCTTTTAGAAGGGAACGAGCGAACACAAAAAAACGGTGAACAGATCCTCCACGAACATGCGGAAGTCGAACCTTTTCAGCTCACATTCCCCATGCCGAGGATTGGTTCATAATCTGGGAGAATATTTTAGCCGCTACACCACACACGTTGGTGGGCTGGGACTCGGGGTGAGAGTCCTCACAGCTCCCCCAAACTGTGGTTGCAATATTGCAAAAACTTTCACCGTTCGACACAACTTGCCACCTGTGTGGCGTCGTTGGACGGGTTTAGCTGGCAAGCCCACCTTTAACTAGCTGGAAAACGAGCACTTCGAGTTGTAGCGTTCCCCCACGCTGCGGTCCCATGAGAACCCCAAGAAAGGAGTCAATGATGCGCACGCTAGAGATCATTAACTCCCGGAAACGCCCTCCGGAAAGGGCTCGGGTCCGGGAACAATGCTCCGAGCGCTCGTTATGGCGCACTTCCACCGCACGCTTCCGAGCCATTTCCGGGCCACCCGAAGTGGCCACCTGCTGGTGAAATTGAATCAATAAAATTTTCGTAACTTGTCAAACACACGTCGCCCGGTCGGTTGCTAAGGGTTTCGGCAGCTTGCAGGTCGCTCCGATCGAAGCAGCCAGTTGATTGGAGAAGCTGCCGATGACAAACCACAGCAACCGTCGGAACGGCGTGCTGGCGCGCGTTTCTAACGAGCGGTGCTCTCGCAAGTGTTTCCCTGGTTTGACATCAAAAGTGGCAAAATAACGAGCCCGTACTCCGGGAGGAATTCTGGCCGGCTTTAGCAGACAAAGATGACGTCGCAACATGCATGGGAAACGCCATCGCCTAAGACGGTGCGCTATCGGTCCTGCTGCGAGGCGATACAGAACTAACGAAAGGAAGGCTCGATTCAGGGCTTCTATCTCCCTTCGAGAGGTGGTTTGATCGACGAAAGCGAACGGTACCAGCTTCCTCCTACCTGTGGTGAGTAGTTGTAACGCTGCAAGCCAGTTGTGATTGTGATTCATAACGCAGGTGGAAAAGTGTCTGCAAATGGTTTGTCAATCCGCGCGTCTTTCCTTTGTTGCGGTTTCGTTTTTCCTCCGTTTCCGGTTTTGCCTTTGCGCCAGGATGCGACCCATCCGCTGGGAGTGGAAGCATCGCTCAGTTCCGGTGGGGGTTTTCGCAGAAATATCAATTGTTCCCCCGTGTGCCGTCCTCTGCCACGCCACGGAACGAACGCTTTTCCTTACCAACAACAGCAGCAGCACACGTGCAAGGGAAAATATGTCAACGCGGTCGATGGCGCCGTCTTCGTGCTCGTCTGATAACAATAAATATTTGTGCGACAGTCGAGCTTCCCGATCGTGCAAGTTGATAGACCGTCCAATGTCGGTAACCGGGGGTGAAGCAAATGTCACATTTTCCATACTGTTTTTCCTCCACACGCCTGCTGAGATGCCTCGTATCGGAGACGACGCCATTGTCCTCCTGATTCGATTGGTTTCGAATGAGACTTCACAGGTCATTGTGCATGGGCGAAAATAATCAGACAAAGTACGGTACGGGAATTGAATGGAACTTGCTCCAGCTGGAAGGATGAGTTCGTTTTTTCTCACTCTCTCACTCTCTTTCATGCTGTCAGAACAACCTCGAACAGGGCTTTTGCAACTCCTGGTACGGTTTCAAACTCCTTCGTTAAGCGTCCCTTTCGGGGTGAATTTCATTACTCTTCGACATTTGGAACGACTGGCTGGAATAATCGCACCGAATATTGAGTAATATTCAAACAAATCGCTTGCTGCTTAAGCAACATCGGCCGGAGGAGATTTGTTCAACATAAATAGCACTTCGCTTGCGACAACCGCCACAAAAAAGGGTAAACAACAATGGAAGTGTTACAACAAAGTGGCGGCACTATTTTTCCCCTGCAGGCGGGAAATCATCCAGCAGCACGCCTTTTCCGGCGCTGCCACCGTGGACCAAGTGTTGGGGAGCGAACGAGGAAACGGAAATGAATTGCAACATCCTTTCGTCCAGCTGGGCATCCGGCAGCAGAACCGAAATAGACAATCGCAAATGAGCGAACGAGCGGGTGGGCGGACCAGCAAGTGGGCGAGAAACTCGAGGAAAACTCCGACGAGCCGAGCGAGAGCGCAGCGCAGCAATATTTCCCGAAATTAATCATAAAGTAAGCTTCATTAATCCTGGCCCTGGCGTTTACGTAGCCGCAGGCGGCAAAGTGGTTCACAAACGGGCAGCAAGGGCTTTGAAGGTAATTTTTAGCTCCGTACAGTGTTGGGACGTAGCGGACGTGCGCCGTGTCGGGACGGGGCCGGGTGTGCATTAAGAGCGTGTTTTATCCGGAGTAAGGCGAGGACTTTCGCCGGCTCACCATTGATTCACTCATCCATTTGGTGGCTTTCGACAGTTATAAAAAAGGTGGGAGGTTGGGACGCCACGGGGAGCCCTCATTCCGAGTCCTCAATCGACCAGCATCCGCATCCGGGAGCTGGAAGTGAGGTCGAGCGGGCAAAACGCTGCTACATCCTGCAGTAAAGGACTTTCCCTGCAGGAGTGAGAGCGTGCTGCTTCATTCGACCGATGGGGAGGTTTCCTGGTCGGGTGGATTGGATTGGAAACGGAGCGGAGAACTGATTGCTTGTCGGAAGCGGTGCCCCAACACCCGCTTGGTGAAAGCGCTGCTCTCGAGTGCTGACGCCCGCGGGAAAAGTACATTCCGAAGCGTGGAGGTTCCGGTGCTGGGAAAACCGACAAAAGCAAAGATGAAATGTGCCCACACAGAAGCGTTCTGCCGAGTGGTGAACGCACCGACCGTATCATCGAGTGTGGCGTAGTGGGGAGAAAAGAACGCCAAGGAAAATTGTAAACAATCAACCGTACACGTTCCACGTCCCCTCCACCCCTCGGTTCACCTCTGGCATCCGCGGATACGCGCTGGTCACGGAGCTACCGTTTTCTTTGCAGGTTTATTAGCCCAATCGCCTTTTGAGCGTGAATTCTTTCTTCGCACCGTTTTGACCATTATTTTCCGAGCAACCCCTAGAAGGCCATCGCGTTCAGTGGCCGGTGCTTCCAGGACGCGCCAGGACATCCCGCCAGCAAAGGGTGCGCCCAGCAAAGGGTGGATCAATGCTAGCTCGCGGAAAAGCGCGCTGCTTCGCTGGCGCGTCCTGATCGGTGCTTGACGGTGAAAAATGCTTGAAATTATGCTAAACAAAGGACGAGCGATTGTTGCCCGTGGGCCGTGGGAGACAAACGGCTACTAAATGGGCCGTCCGACCCGGCACTGGGGGCAAATGAGTGAAATAGTTTCGAGCATGTCATTCTTCTCGTTTCGTGCTCCGATTTGTTTCTCCGCGCCCGGCTGTCTAGCGGAGTAAAACTCGCCTGAAAAATGTCCTTGCAATTGCGACGCTCCTCGATGGTGAGCAATTTTTGAGCTCACCCTCCGCCCCAAGCCAGGAAGGATCTCGCTGCTACCGTGGAAAGCAGCAATACTGGACGTTTGCCTAAGAACCTCATCAATTTGTCCCGAACCTGAGGCGAATGGTGCTCGCAATGCGCGAGCCGGTCGCTGCCCATTATTGGCAATATAGCTCCATTTTCCATTCTGCTCCATGGAGGAGAAAATTGTCGGTCGTCATTACGCTCTTTTGTGGGTAGGGTGGGGGGGAAGGGGGGAGGTTTTATTTGTATTTTCCCTGCGCTTTGTGTTCCCCATTGTCCCTTCTAAACGGCTTGTAATTTGAAGTTTGCCAATATGCGCGTTTCCACTTTTCTTGGCGCGTTTTCCACCGTTCTTTCTCGGCTCGGTCCTTATTTCGCGCGACCAATTGCTTCGCAAACGTCCTTTTTCCCTTTTTTTGCCCGTTCACTACCAAGACGTAGGGCGAGCGCCTGTGTGCGGTGTGTTGCATTGCGCTTCGGTCCCTTCAGCCCGAGATTGGCCAAGTTTATAATTAACTTTATCGGTGGCGACAGATCGTTTGCCAAATGTTGTCAGCTCGCCTGCGCCATTTCCCAGCAGGTGGAGACGCGCGAAACGCGGAGGGCTTCGATTTGAACCTAGTTCGAATTCTCGCCGCGTTTCGGATCGGATGCGTCGCATGGTTTCGGTGTGAACTTTCGCCGAACGGCGAGAAGACGCTGCAACAATTTGACTAAATTGTCACCGACCCGATCGGTGTTGGCTGCTTTCGCGTGTGGCTGCTCTTGTGTGGGGTGAATTCGTTGTTGCGAGCGGCGTAATAGACAGCCCTAGTTGTCTGTTAGTTTCCCATTTGACAAAGGAAACGGCACTCACACAAGGGACGCTACCAAACCGAAACCAATCGGCGGCAGGAGTATCGCTCTGGCAGCAGATTGTCACACTGACCAGAAATAGCCCAGTCAATGTCGATTGAAAATTACAAGTTTGCGGCTCATGGGCACCGGGACCGCCGGGGGCGGTGGAACTCGATTCTCTGCGGTGTTAAGAGCCTCGGAACGATAGTGCCAGCGAGAGAATCATATGATAACGAAAATGCATTAGAGCGACGTGTGCGCTCAGTAGTGTGGAAAACAAATTAGGTACGATCCGATCGAACGGTGGGAAAATAAACAACTAATGGCATGTTTTATTTTTAGGATATGCCCGATCTGTGTGCTACTACGAGTTTGGCTACTGCTGCTCTTGCAGCTTGGTCGGAAAAAGGGCGTGTTTTGTCACTCGAAATTGGCTCTTGCTTGAGCGTAATGCAAACCAGATGTGAATAGTTTTTATCGCTCTACGAAAGCTCGTTGACTGCTCGCTTCACGAGCACGGTCCTTGGCATGTTTAGCTTGGTTGTGGCTCCATGAGTAAAGCTAAAAAGTAAATCTTTTAACGACTTTTATACGCATTCCACGCGAACTACGGCGGTGGAAAACTCACGCGGTGTTTCCCGAAATCATAAAGAAGTCGACATGTAACTCTTTCCATCCTATCCCATTCCAGTGCTACTTTATTGGACCAATCCTTCGCATTAGTCATGCCATGCCAAACGATAATTTGTTCTGCCAACTTCCTTCCTCTCGTTCTCTCCTCCTCCCTTCTCCTTCATCCCTCCTTCTACCCTCACCCTACACGCCATCGTATGCGTTTCAAGTGACACCAGGCACGGGGAAGGGCACCTGTTGCGATAAATTTTCATCGAGTCAGGTTCGCGTTTTCCTCGGTACGATCAAGCACCACCTTTCGGGGCGGTGGGGTCGAATTGCTTCGATTTATGGTGCACGGCAAGCGGTGATGGTTGACCGTGAGCCGTGTCTCAAACGCTGATTTATGAGCAATTCGCAGCTGTCGCTAGCTGACCGATCCTCGAGCCGATCGTCAATTGAAGCAATCACTCAACGGAGCGCGATGCCCGAGTTAGTTAGTCTCGGACCAGCGACCGGCCCAGGACGATAACCGGGGTGGTCACCGTTCAACCGAGGACCCGCAAGCCAAACCAATCCAACAAGTGATTGCTTCCGGGTTTGAGCCTTCCGATAGGGCAGGCACACAGAACGAGCCAAGCCACCGTCGCCGTCGTCCGGTAGCCCGCAAATTGAATTTAGCAAATTGAATTCCGCTGCTACGAGGCTACCGCTATCTCGATGCACATTGGAAGCTCTTCGAATATGCTGTCCACCACACAAACACACCCACATACACCTAGTGAGCCACGCACGAACAGACTTGCAAAATGAGCAAACTGTACCCGATGTTGTGTAAATGCGAGGAAATTCTATGTAAATTTAATTCCATCTTCTCAGCGGTTGCTGAGGAAACATGAAAAACGCCCCACCAAGATGCGTTCCTGGCACCGATCAAGTGCACAGCCCTTACACTTGGTGCTGCCGCGTCCAGCAACACAATTGGGCTCAAAATTAAGGCTACAGCCAGCCAACCCAGTGGCTCTGCCCGGTTCACTGTTTGTGCCACTCGCAAACACGACTGCAAACGCTCTTGTTCTTGATTTCGAATCTTCATTTTTCTCGTCCGAAAGGGCCGATAATTGAATTGCAGCACAACAATTTGTCTCGTCGTCGTGCGAGAAAACGAACGTAACGGGTTGGTGAAAGAGGACTGCTGATGGCTGCTGAGCAGAACCCCAAAAACCGGAGATTGTGAGCTAGGGCGACAGTGCCCTTCAGGGCCAGAGATGCACTCGAATCCAAACGGGAGCAAGTGCTACTTCATCAACTGCAGAAGCTTCTGGTGCGGGTCTCCGAGCGAAGATGCAAAAGAGCCTTGAAAGGGACGCAAGATATCTCTCACCGTTCAGTGATTCTTATTATGAAAAGCATCCCAGCGACGTCAACGAGAACACGAAGAGAAGCTCAAGTAGCAGTGAACGGGCTGAGGGGAAACTTATGCTTTTTAAGTCAAATTTTAAGCACGTGACTTGAACACCTCCGTAAGGGCATGTGTTACTGGGGTGGAGGCACGTTTTCGGGAAGGTCAGCGACGATTCGAAATGCAATGTGACATGAAATCATCTTTAAACTTTTCTTATTAAGTCGAGATCTTGCCCACCAACGATCAGTTTATCTTGCCAAACACCTACTGGCGTCACGGAATGAACTGTTTCACTGGATAGCAAAGACTCATCTGCTAGAAAGGTAGGTGATCGGTGCTGGCAGATGTCTCGATTGGCACGACCCGAGGGTAACGCTTGTAATGAAGTAGAGTTAAAGGGATTTTATGCATTCTTCGCTGCCCAGAGACGAACAACTTGCTACGCCTTGGTAAGCGTATTTGGTAAGATAATATGAGAGATTTTACGACCGCTCGTGCGAGACACGTTCTAGGGTAACCTGGCAATGGGATGGAGAAAAAAAGGGAATAACTAAACTTTATGGGTTTGTTTTGTGGATTTATGAAGAATGGGAAACGTGGTATTCGCTGTCGTCGCAGTTGCTCGGTTACGAAATGAGAAAATTCCCTCATTCGCCCGTCCATGGGATGTGTTTTTGGGGTTGAAAGTCTTAAGAAAGTCATGTTTCGGATTTGTGTCGAAAAAGTGTCGATAATATTAACCACCACATCAACTCAGAACACGCATTTATTTGGTCATTTACAACGTTACATTCAATTATATTTCCAGCCTTACCCATCGCTCGATCGTTGGACTTCGTCGCTTCGTAGGGTTCGCACAAGGTAAGTAAATATTTGTCTTCGTTTGAGAAACTCTTAAATGTTGTTAAATTCGTACTGCAAACACCCAATTGGGAGGGGGTTATTCTTTTACGTGTTGGCCGATCACTTCCCTGACCATGGCCGTCTGATTTTGCGTATCACGTCCACCCAAGCTGCCCTTCCAGCCCGGGTGCGTTATCAAACTGATGACTAAGCGTTTTCCTTCAAACACCTGTGGACACCGGCGCGTTTCGGTTCATCGTCATCTTCACCCGGGGTCGGATTGCAACGCGTCACCTACAAATTGCAACTGTCATCGATCCGTGAGGTTACTGAGGGCGCGAGCGGGAATCATGCCACACAATTCATTTTTGGGCATTCGCCCATTCTCACAAGACCTCCGTTAACATTATGCTAACGCCTGGTCCTGCGGTGTTATACGCGCCTAGACCAATCCTGACACCCATACCCGGCGGAAACACCACATTCGGAAACGTCACATTTCGGTGCCACATTTCATTTCGTCAGCGATTCTCGCGTCGCGCTGCTCAAACACAGATTGTGTAAACACGGCGGGGAAAACAAGCACAAGTACAAACACGCTGTGTCTCCCTTCGATGGCTTTGGTGTGTCTGCATGCTGGCCAATGGCGCTGGTGGTTGGGTTGCTGTGCAAGTCACCCTCCGATCGCGAGCGCGGGCTGATAATGCTGATAATTGTACCTTTCGCGGACGTGCCAAGAGGGCCGTTCACACTAACACTCACCCACACACACACACACGCACTCGCTCTCGAGCGACGCGGTGTTTGTGTTTGCTCGCCGGCTTAGCAAACTGCGGCATCGGCCTCGGGCAGCGATAAGATAAGACACTCTAGGGAGCAATCTTCACCTCCCGGCCAGCGTATGATCGCTGCGGTGTCGTTCGTTGCACGTTGACGTTGGGACGAGAAAGCCAGCTGCGAGTTTTCTGGTTCGAATCGTGGAAAACCGAGCCAAAAGATGGTCACCATTCGCATTCACCATAGCGCGCGAAAGCACGCAGCTCTCGCGGTCGTCTGTCTTCTAAAAAATGCTCGAAAATTAAATTCACATTTTTGACGTTGCATCTCTGGGAAGAATTCATCGTCACAAGCATCTCGAACCCATCCACGGAGGGTGGATTCATTTTTCCTCGGCAACATCACCCAACGGTTAGGTTCGTACACGCGGTGCAGTAAAATCTCACAAGAGCACAAGAACAAATCTAGACAAGAGGGACTAAAAACTAGGAGCGACAAACAGGCAGCACACAGAGACACAGAGGCAGCAACAATCAAAAACCGCAAGATCATCCTCGACGGGGATCGACGGGATGGGAGCGCATGATTTAAAAATAATTGCAAATTGAGCTGAATTTCTAAGGAAAACGATACGCCACGACTAGCACAAACAACGAACAACGGGCACGCATGAACGCACAGACAAAGAGAGTGAGAGCGAGCGTGTGCGAGCGAGCTAAAAACAGGAAGAACCGGCAACGCACATGTACCGAGCATAGCACCAGGACCACAAGACCACAAAACCACAAGGAATGCGTTCGAAATGGCGTGAAAGGCGCGACAAGCGGACAACAGTAAAGCCAACATAGGAATGCGCAACATTAATGGCCACAGACAGACACTTACGGCTAGAAAGGTATTCGTGGAAAATGGAAAAAACGGTGTAGGTAAACGGGTTTACTTACCGTGCGGTTGGTAGAAGCGTGCGTTCGATTCCGTGGGTAGGTAAATTTTTCAAAACTGACCGATCTTTATGGTGATCGCGAAATGAAAAAAAAAATAACGATCGATTCGAATTAGCAACCGACATTTATCTCATCGTTTGCTACGAACAATCTATGCTGCGAGGAGACGCGAGAGCGCGCCAGAAGGACACACGATAGGTTCTATTTACAGTCGCACAAACAAAATACAAACACATGTACAGGAATGAGCGGGACAACAGTAAGAAGTGTGCAAGATCATGTTGATGGATAGTTTTATGGATTTTCGAAGGCAATCTGAGGCAATATTAACGAACCAATGTAACAGCGGAAAGCGTTCGGTTACTTTAGGAGCACACATACACAGGAAAATGTACAGCGAGTAATCGGAAACATAGAGCACACATAGACGCACACATACACACACATAATTAAACCAAACTCGGAACAATCAGACGTCGACAGTAATCGGAACCAAACCAGAGCATCAGAATCAAAGGCACATTTTATGACGCACGCTATTACCGAAAGCCCCCTCTCGATTCTGCCCACACGCCTCAGCAGCACACGTACGCAAGCACACATACACAGCCCGGCGACGGTCGCAGCAGCATATCACTGGGATCCCTAGCGCGCGGTAGCCGATGCAGCACTAACGAGTACGCTGATGGATGCAGCTGACCGCAAAAGTGGCGCTAAGGCCTCGAAGTGTGAACTACATTACCCGACGCTCTATTCACACTTCGACCGAGCGGGCTGGGAATTCCGGGCGACTTTGAACGCGAGCGCGAATTAAACGGCCGTACCGTATCCGTTGTTGGTTGTTGGAAAACCGACAACCAGCAGGGTGAACCGGCGATCGGAACTGTCGCGAACCAGATCTTAACCGGGAAAACCACGCGCTAGCGCTGAAAAATGCGCGGAATAATTCGCGCGAGCCGGCGTCAAGAACGTGAACAGAGCGAGACCAGACGCGCGCGCGCATCCAAAGTCGAAAGCACCAACGTGAGAACTGAGAACCATCGCGATCCCGGGCGTATGTCTGACCATCGATCGCGGTGTGGTGGTGTGATAATCGTGGTTGTGAGGTGATACCAAGGGACATGACAGCAAATGAGTGAAGATGATCACGCATCGCTAAGGTCGCGTTATAATTGATACGAAAATGGAGCACGCGTTCAACTTTGTGGGCGGTTGTTTGGGATTCGTGGAACTCTACGTCCATCATGCACAGTTTACGGTCGGCTAAAAGTAGGTTGCAACATAACTGCTAATGACTAACCCCAACACGTGCATTTAGGGAGTGACGTTTTTACATATTTCCAGTAGAGAAGGTAAAGCTCATGTACATCGAAGGGTGTTTATGGGGTGCGTGTTGGTTCCACGGCGTTTGCTGAAGCTCCATATGGAAGCTGAGGTCAGAGTTTTCACCACGACTATCATAAGGGCACGTTTTTCTTATCAGCAACCCTTGTAGTGTACTAATGTTACTCCTTAATGGTTACTTCCCAGATAGAGAGTGAGAGAGAGAGAGAGAATTTTAACAAACAAATGCATCTTTGTTCGAAAAACAAACTCTCGCGGCCATAAATGGTCGATCGCGTGCGACTGTTGACTAAACATTAGGACTAGTTCGATAGGTTTTGCACTCATTCCCTGCGTGATTGAGGGCTCTTGTCTGAACAACAAGTAGATGACAAAAATAGCATAAAATAAGACAACCGCCAACCTTTTTTGTGTTACTGTTGCTCCAATTCCTCTATTATTGCTCTGTTCCGACGGATCTTCTCCTAACTAAATTGCAGTAAATTTGATTAATTATTCGCCGCGCCGCTCCAGGTAGTGCGTTTCTTCCCACTCCAGCTCAAACAGCCCCTCCAGAGCGGCTTTGGGTGCAGCTGGATTATGATAAATACGTGTGACGATGAGGCAACGAGAAAAATCACACATCATTGCCAAGCAAACGCTGGAACCACCCTTTTCATTCCTTATCACCTGCCGGCGAGGAACGGCGTAAACCACATTTGGACGAAAGTGCCAACGGGGAGCTCGGTATGGCGCAAGATACGCACGTCAAAATGTGGGGTTATAAATATAGGAGCACGCTCTCGAGACGAGCCCGGGTCGGTGCGTGTCATTGCGCCACGTTGTGCTTGCTCACACAATAAATAGATTAAGATTAAGATGATGGAACAGCACATATTTTACTATTTCTGGAACGGCACCGGCAAGGCTTTCAGGCGAACGCGTCCAGGGACGCATGGTGCTACGAAAACCTCGGTACCACGGCGCTCGGTGGTCGTACGTTCGTTAGCTCGCGCGCTCCTTCAGGATATCCACGTCCACGTGGGCGCCCCGGTACAGGACCAAGTTGTGGGAATGATGCATGATCCGCCACTTCTGCGCTCGTCTATTCATCCTTCGAGGGCTTGCCACTGTACCTTTGTACCGGCGCGAGGCACAAAATGCCGACCCGTGATGCGTTTGGTGAAAAATGTCTGCATTTGAGGGGCAAACTTTTTCGAGTCGCGCGAATAAATCGTGCGGTTCTCTTCCCAACGCCAGCAGGCTGAGGAGTGCAACCCGACCACCCGAACCGGTGGGGTCGCACATAGCAAGGGCCCATCAGCGACAAACGGTAGCGACTCTGCGACACATCATCGCTCGAGCGTGAAGAAGTTGTAATCTGAGATATTCATCGTTTGCCATTTTCTGCAAGCGCGCCGTTTTTCACTTACCGCTTTTCAACTCCACCGTACAACCGATTGACGCCGGTAAGGGCCCGTCTCGTCGTCCTTTCGATGCACCCGCGGCAACGGACATACGTCGAGCAGGCGTCGGGCCGCGCTTTCCAAAGCCGAGTGGCGCATCTGCCAGCACGCGTAATAGGATTTGTCTGGGATGGTGAGCAAGACATATTTTG
Organism: Anopheles nili; assembly: GCF_943737925.1. NCBI lineage: Eukaryota > Metazoa > Arthropoda > Insecta > Diptera > Culicidae > Anopheles > Anopheles nili. The sequence goes on from NC_071292.1 coordinate 2,163,765, forward strand.
CATAGCAGCACCTGTTCCTTCGCGTATTGTTGCCGTTCGGACAGCATGTCTATTCCCGGCGATAGCTACGGTTGGATGTGCGCGACTGCACGGTTTTACCGTTGTTGTTGTTGTTGTCGACCTTTTCCCTTTTTACTTTATTCAATCGTGTTCAACGTGTTGCTATCGCTGATGCCATTCTTTGGCGACGCATTCGCAGGATAGAATTCCTATGGCTCAAATCAAATTCAATCAGCCCCCGCGTACTCCCTGGCGCGGACCAAAGTAGTGATAAAACGTAATCATCGACACGACGGGGTCCACAGTCACCGAAGCTGAACTTGGGAAATCCGAACCGAAAAGGAAAAATCCTAACTTAATTAATTAATTACAAAGCGATTTCGCCTCTGGCCACATCGCTTTTGGGTGAGCGACTCCTGGTGTCCTGCGTTGACCGGTGCTTTAGAGAATGCAGATAAAAATCAAGCAAGGATACCCGACTGCCAACATCGGAACCGAGCGTTAATCCGATGGAAAATTGGAACGTGCTGTGCGACCAGTTGGCCGTGTCCTTCTCTCCTGGTGACCTGGTTGGGCTTAGACCGAGGCATACATACAAACTCGTTCCGGGTGGTTTACAGCAACACCGGTCCGGCAAGGACCCAATATCCTTTTTATCGATTTGTCGATTTGCCCCCCCTTCGTGCAACGGGTGGCGCTGTATGCCCGACATTCTGTCGACTTGTTCCGACTCCCCGTCGGCCGATCTAATCTTTTTAATAACACTTTCCATCTCCGACGGCACCATGACATTGTTGCTAAATGCAGCTGAGGGCTGATTTGTTGTAATGAAGAACCCATTGGGCCATTCGTGGGGTGGAAGGGAAGATGTGTGCGCTCATATTACCCAGTCTAATGTGGTGTAATTTTGTGACCCACCGTGGTGTAGCAATTACGCGCCTAAAGGTATGCAAAGTAGTACATTCGAAGCGCGAATTCATTTGTTGTTCGGCACTGATCTGATTTCCCAATTAGTTTCACACCTTCATCGAACGTTCCGGAAAGCATTTTGATCTAGTTTTTCATAGCCCAATTGCAATTACTTTCTACAGCTTTCCGCTAGCCGGTACATTCCGACTCATTCGTCAGTTGGCGCTTAGCGAAGAATCACGCCCCGCTGCTTCCAACGAAGGCGATTAAGCAATCGAACGTGATGGAACCGATCTAAGGGGAGGAGAATTTAATTAAAATCAATAAGTTCTTCCCTCGGTCAACCCGATTTGCGGGTCTTCCGCTTTCCGGCTCGGGTGATTTCCGGTACGGTCGTCTTTACGTTTTCAACTTATCGCCGCTCACGCAGTTGACGCAGCATTTCCGACGCTTCCAACGGCCCCGGGGACCATGCGCTTTGTCTGTTTTCCAAGCGACGAGCTTCTTTCGAACAACTGCCCTACGGACCATGGATGGAACTGGCCGGATGAGGGCGCTATCGTAATGCGTCGGGAAATTCCATCCCCGGCGTTGACCTAATTGGCACTCCAATCCATTCCCGCCTCCCGCACGGATGCGGTTGAGTGCAAAAAGTAATGGAAACCGAAGCCGTAACATAAAACATAATTCACCAAGATAAGAGATTGGCATTCGAATCAACAACAATCAAGCTGTCACCGGACCGTACAAGCATGGTTCAACCGCTCGAACCGCTGCTGCTTTGCTGCAAATGGTGCGCATGTATGGCGGTTATGAGGGCAAATCGATACCGTGTGATAGGGGTCGAACGAATGGGATGGAACTAGCGGGACGTAGAAGCACCTTCAACGTATCCTTTTGGTTAAAGTGATTTCTACTGGAAAAATGCTCACCCACCTTCGGAATCGCAATCAGACGCCGCTATTTGCATTATGTTGATGAGCAAAGCGCTGCTGTCGTACCGCGTAACAAGGGAAACGGTGTGAAGAAACGCGACGAACGAGCAACATATTGCCACGCGTATGTCCTACTGCATTAGAGCAGCACCCAAGGAGCAAGGACACCACTTATGGAGTATTTTAACGATATCAAACTGTTATGTTTTCCAATATCACATGCAGCACGGTGGCGGCGCTTGACGACGCTTGGAAAGGGACCAGAGCAGGATTACGTACGATTTTCCACCCGGTTCACCTATTGAGTAGCGAAGAGATACTACCAGCGCCATCGCGTTCCGTTTCTTTTTGTTTCCGTTCCGTGGAGGCCCTTACGATAAGAAACGGATTCTCACGTACACACACACACACTCACACATCCATCCACGTTCTTATACGCTCGGAAAAGAGAGTGAAGGATGTATCAATAGTCAGCAAAACGCCATCTACTGCTTCGGGGTGGCGAAGTGGGTGAGAAATCGAGATTGGACCTAGCGTCCTTTGGCGCTGCAAATGTAACGGATATGGCCGCCGGTTCCATCCTGGAGCGAAGCGGCACACGTCCCTTTTGAAAGGGAGGAACAACTCGCTGCGTGGAAGGGATGGAGGGTATCTGTGGTTTGGAGAAACTCATTTTATGATATGAGATTGGATCGAATCATATTACCAGCCAGCCACCGTGACACTCTAGGGAATGTTCTATCCCCGTTTACCCCATACTGCCCGGTCAAACCAAACTGGCTCGCCGCTCGCGTGCAGGCTCTACCCTCACGGAAATGGGAAAGGTAAACAATTGGTGAAGCCAAAAGGTTCGATTTCTCCTTGCCGATCTCCGTGGCAAGCGTGTTTACGAAATCCATCCAAGATGGGGGCAAACACCGCATGTATTTTTATATGAATTGATTGGAAAGGACACCACAAGTACCACCGACCCCGACTGGGCACGAAAACAATTGAGTTTTTCCTACCCTTCGCTCATGGCCCACCCTCATACAGTCCAGTGCGTGATGCATCAATCTGATTATTCAACTGATTCAACTTATTTGGGGTGATTGGAAGGGTGCATGAGTTCTGGCGTGGTGTGGTTGATTTCCGTCATATTGCATTAAAGATATACATCTGCCACTGGCAGCTTATTCAACTCCAAACAGGTCCTTTAATCTTACGAAGTTTGCACGACGTATCAGAAATGTACGTCAGCTTAGTATTTAATACCTCTTTATAAACTTGAGCTTTAAAATATGTGAGGCCGCCAAACTACAACAATTGTTTCTCGTGCATTGGATCAGCAAGTTAATGCACGATTAATTTCAGCATTATGCTCCCGTTTCTGCCTCCTTTAAGTGATTCAACAGCTACGACGACTAATCCCATCGCTTTGAGTCGATTCAATATTCTCATTACATGTGAGTGCGTTGGTGAAAGGAGACTTCTCATTGTCTAACAATAATATTGTAAGTTAAGAGGCACCCTTCGACATCGAACGTCACGCTCGTAATACATAGAACCGATGATGATGATGATGATGATGATGAAGATGATGATGAGGATGCCAAGGCTCAACGTAACCTATCGTTTCGTAAAGCCTCCACCGCTTTTACTTTACTCACCGGAAACTTAATTAGAAACTGTTGATATCCACCCGGTGCTTACCTCCTGCTGTTGCGTAGCGGATTTGTTCTCATTGGCTCGCGAAAAACCTCACGCGAAATGAGAAACACCGGAAAACGATCAAACTAATCGCTAGAACACGCTTTCCCACACGTCGCCCTTCACAGCCAGCGTGAGGGAAAATCCTTGCCGCGGCGGAAGCAGCATGTAAATGAGCATTTTGCTGCCCATCCACCATCGACGTTCAGCGTTTTCCCGAACGTTCCGTGGTTGCGGAGAATTGGCACGCGTGCTCTCTTGTGTTCGTTACGCAACGGCGCACGCGACATCCGCCGTTCTAATTCCTTCCCACCACGAAAAAGGATGACAGGCTCAATCTGTCACAAATCCTGGAGGCTTACTTTAAGCCTGCCGGCACCACATCCTACCAAGGACGACCTACACGCAGGCCGTTTGAAGAGTTTGTTGCGTATACATTCGTCGCGTGTACATTGTGATGCCCTGTCAGGTTGCGTAAATTGGAAGGCGCAGCGTTCGATCAAAATTAACATTGACGTTTACCGATACCATCCACCCGACGAGCTGCGTCCAAACCAGACCAGATGAAGATGGAGTGCTGCGGGCAGTGAAATCAAATATTAAATCATGCAAACAACTCCATGCTGGAGTCGGCTATTCGGCTCCCTTTGAAGTTGGAACTGGTGCTGCAGACACAGACCAACTGCTTCAACCGAGCGCCTCAAGAGCTCCGTGGCCACAGAGGCGTACGGTTGCAACACTACTGAAAGGACTCTCGAGAGCCAACGGACGCCCGTTTGAGCAACCGGATATTGTTCAGGACCTGCCGAGTGTCGCCGTGGGAGAAGGCAAAGAACAGTCCACGCCACTGGAAGGAATTCATAAACAACAATAATTGAAGACGCGCAGTATTATACCTCCCATTGTCACCAGCCGTGAACCAGATAAGACGCGTGGCGTAACGCAAGGACAACGCATGGTGACGGCTCGTCATAGCCGGAAGTTATGACACTGAATCGGTTCGCTTCAGGACACAGCGAACAGACCGAAGCCGGTGCGGTCTCACGGGAACATAATAGCCAATAGTTTCGCCAGCTATTGTGCGACGGTTTCAGCGCCATTACCGGCATCCTATCTGAAGGTGGTCCCACGGGGCACATAATTAGGTGGTGGGTCTCGGAAGGATGCACGAGTGGAGCTATTATTTCCACTGTATTCCCAGGAAGCGGGCGAGATTTAACGCTTTAAGCGTAGAATGCGGACGACAATCACGATTTACTAGCAATTTGTAGCAAAACTTCCTCCTGCGGCACCACCTTACTATGATTCGTCCACCGTTTCAACGGGAATTTCAGAGCCCGTCTTTAACTGTGAACGTCTCACTGGCATCGAGCAGCTGTAGTTGTCAGAAAAGTTGCTCAAATTAGACACCGCCATATTACGCCTAAGGTAAGATGTTTCGCTGTAAATGAGTCATGTATTTCGAAACACAGGCGATACACGACAAGAGTGACACGGTTCCTCATGTGACGAGTTGATAAACTTTATCGCGCTCTAATCTGCGAGGCTCTCAATTACATGTTAATTTTCCCTCCAAAATAGATGCTATTTGCATAAGCGTGCTAGGCGGAATCAATCACATATGCGGCACCTGTTATCGGATCCGTTAGTGGATACTTCCAATGCTGCCAGCGGCGGGATTGATTAATTGCAACCATCATTACATTAATTCGTCAATATCCAGTGCACCAGCCGCACGCTCGATTGGATTGATTGGTCCCGATCGAATTGAACAGCAATTAATTTAATGTGCACACAGTGGCGCTACGCATCCCGTCTCACGCAACCGCACGGGCACATCAATCAGTAGGGTTTATTCTCGAGCAGGAACGCAATCCGATGCCGGACGAGTTCAGGAATCACTTTGCAAACCTCATCAACAACATTGAAAGGGAAAACTTTGTCTCCCACCTTTGCAGCCCTCTTCGTTCACTCACTCATTTGCTGCTCGATTCGCTTGCTTTAGGCCAGCGACTAGACGGAAAATGGCTCCGACACTGGAAAGGACATGCGTCGACGCATCCACTCAAACGCACATTTGGGATGGAAATTAAATTCACCTCAGCATCGGCAAATATTTGTTTGTGCGAACATTGGATTTGTGTCGGTGCGGTTCAATGCGAATGCTAGGCATTACCCAACAGGCCATACGGCGCCATTCCCAAGCATTTTACTGGACGCTTTCTAAGGCGGCAAACGATGCTTTTGCCAGAACACGCCTTCAAGTGATATGGAGACGAAAACGAGGATGAGTCTTATCGCAAGGCTTAAAACGAGAGCCAAGCCCGGTGAGCTAAGTGCCGGCGACCGGTTGCATCTAGTGGTGCATCGTGTCCTTTGTAAAAGGGTGATCTTTCAACCCACTCACTGGCGACAGAACCACGTTTGAGAAATTCATTATCTATCATCTTCGACCTTCGATGCTTCAACTATCTCGCTATCGCTACCGGAAATGGTGTTCCAGTTATTGCCTAGATGCGAGATACACGCCGTTTCGAAAGGCCAAGGGCCATCCATGATGCATTCATGGCGTGGCGCCGAGCCGAGAAGGTGTAACAATGTGTTGGGGTCACCGCTCCAAAGTTTTCACATCACCGAAGCGCTCATACGATGCATTTCAACCGATGGTGGGTTGGAAATGTGACACCGCTTTTAAGCTGAACCAATTTTGCATCGAGCACGGCCCGTGATTTGGGTCAAGTAAGCTTCAAGTGGGCGCATCCTTTTGCATGTGATTGTCATCTCTCGTGCGACCGAGTCCACTAAGCAGGGCGGCCGAGTCCTTTTGTAGCCAAACTCAAGGCACGATGTACAGCCAGCGAAGAAAGTCGTCTGCGGCTCAGTCTAGATGCCGTTCCTTACGAAGCTTAAGATATCGTGTGCCAATTTGCAGGTCAGTCGAAGAGGAAAAGTAATTGGATTATTTGAGCCAAAGATTAATCGGAATAATTATCAAACAAATAGGCGAGCGGAGCCACTCGGGCGTGACTGCTTCCGGAGCTGCTGCCGGGCAGAACCGGGCCGGGTCGGTGGTCATCTTAAGCCCTGCCTGGTGCCTGGTGCCACGAAACACGCTGCACTGGAGCTGGAAGTGCGTTTGATTTATGACCATTCGCACACAGGACACGGTCAGGAAGTGCAAACTCCACCGGCTTACTCGGGGGAATCCTGAACCCGTAGATGGAACGGTTCTCCCGTCGGGGGAGGTCGAGGCCATATTTTCTTAAAAACAAAGCACTAAATCATTCCGTTATCTCGAGTCTTGCCCCGTGAGCTTGCCTCACGTTGTGCAGCATTACTTTCGCCGAAAAATGACTCTACCGCACAAGGTGGGCTGGGTTTGAGGACATGCCATGGGAAAGGTGTGTGGTGATGATTGGGTTGGCTTTCCTTTTCGAGCGGTGTTGCACGCTGTTTGGTGGTGTGTTTCGGTGGGATTTGCTTTAGGTGTTTACCGAGAGCCCTTACCGGCGTACGAAGCAAGGTTGTCAAACTTTTATGCGAAAAATTCGATAATTTTAGAACCGCTCCATCTATCTGCGGAAGATGAATGCCACAAAACGAATCTAAACAAAACCCATCGAAAGGCACCTTGTGTGATAGCTGCCTTTATTCAACCAACGGGTCCATATCGCTGTTCTTTTGGAATTTTTTTCTGTGCCTTTCTGGCACAATTTATTTAAAACGCCACCCGTGAACATCGTCAACTAGGAAAAGGATCTTTCAAATTGTCCCTCGCCCAAGTAAATAGCCAAGGGGCAGATAAATCTGCTGCGCGAATGTTTGACTTCCTTCGCCGTTTTGGCGTGCTTTGACCACTTCCTTGGATCATCCCCGCAGCGCCATTTTCCCGCCCCCTATTCCTTAGGTCGTGCATTGTTCGCGCCGGAATTGCTCGTCTTCTCGGTCCTTTCGCTGGCGCAAGCCGGCAGTGATGATGATAAGAAAAAGCACAGCAGCTTTTCCGCGTCGAACTGAAAATGTACACCATACTGTTCGAAGCGTCGGCCAGTTGACACCGACCCTTCGGGTGCGGATGCGAAGGGCTCACCAGGGGTGGAGGCGATATGCTGAGGCAGCAGCTTTTTCACCGTACCTCCAAGAACGGGGTCGAGAATCGCTAGGGAAAAAAATGAGAAATTTCCCCAGAGCGATGAAACCATAGTTTAAACAGACTGAATGCAATCGAAAGGCAAACAAAGCTCTGGATCTGTCTGCCAGCAGCACGCCTTTTTGTTCCATGGCGTCGACTAGCGTGGTTCGGCAGGCGAGTCCACCCTTGCTCTCTTTGTGCCCCGCGAAAGTTTCAAGCCAGCATTTTCTCTTTGCCGGATGCGATTGATGTTCACTGCTTCTCGGTGGTGCACTCGGTAAACCAGTGCCTCGAAACTACCGCAAGGTCTGGGATTTCTGCTCAAGAAATCTATCCCACTCGTGGTCTCGTTCTCGCAGGATTCCTGCTTCGACGAACGAAACGAAAATGCCCGAGGAAAAAAAAAGACTCAACCCTGAAAGAAATTAAATAAAAAGTAATTTTCAATAAATATAATTTGATATCATCGCTCCTGTCCGTTGCCAGAGCACCAGGTCTGCAAAGCCACGGCAAAGAAAGTGAACAGCGGATCTCGATGCCGATTGCACCGGGACCAGTTGCAGCAAGAACGGCAATGTTTGCCTGAGGCATGGTATGGATTGGTTGCTCATCGAGGTCGATTGAGAAAATCCAACAAGAGCGCAAGCAAGAAGAAAAGTCTTAAGCCTTTTTTCCTTCCCTTTAGCGCCACCGGTACTGTTGACCAGCTTGAAAGTGTGCCGTAAGAATGTATCAGATCGAACCGTTACTCTTTCGCCTCTACCATTTGTCTGTCGGCAGTTAAAGAAGAGTAATTTCCTTGGCCAGATTATCCTCTTGGGCCGGTGCAAAGCACAAGGAATCGATAGCAAGGGAAAAATAAATTAATTTTTGAAAGTGTTAATTAAAATCTTATTTTCAGCTTACCAGGTTTTTTTTCTCGTTTTGATAATGCACTGGAAGAGACGAAAAAATACTTCTAATCGAGGCGACGCAAAGAGCATTCTATCTCACAAGCTCAAACGGGGGAACACTTTCACACATACACACAAACACACACAGAGAATCTGCTCAAATTAAAATCCTTACTCTTCCCAAACGGGTGCCAGAATCTGTCAAGGAAGACTAGATTTATTGAATTGTTTGCCGTTGGTGCTTTACATCGTTCACCGGTGCTGACTACGGAGCGAGAATCTTCCTTCCAGTACCTGGTCGAATTAGGTGCAATGAGTTTTACCCATCCCAATCTATCGCCATTTGTCGGCCGTGCGCAAATTAATTGGTCTGTCCTAGTGCCGCATTGTCTCTATCTCTCTGTTCTCATCCGTTAGATCAGCCAAAAAACATCTTCGCTGTTTAAGTGATTAACAGGCGAAGTGTACGATATCGGTGCAAGAAATATTATTTTAGCAAATAAACTGAATGCACCTACACGCTAACACTTTTTTCGAATTTTTGCCTTATTTTGCGATAATTTGTGCAAAACATTTCAATACTTGTACGCTAATGGAACTACTTGTTCAGCTCTAGTTTCGTTTTTGCCGTTATCGTTCATCGCATCCCTGACTAATCCTACTGTAATGCGAATAGCTCAACAAGGCGTAAACAAACTATCCCTAGCTTCGGCACTTTACGTAAAGGATTTATCGAAAAGTTCCTTGACCGACTGTGAACTGCAGTCTCGTCTTCTGCCTCCAATCTTCGCTCTAAAACCAAACTCTGACTGGGACCGCTCCCTACGTACTAGCGACGTGAGTAAAGTTTAGGCCATCACTCGCTCCGATTGATGGAAAAGTTTTAAGCCACATGAACGGAAGAAAGTCCGGAACTGTTGTAAATAAATTATTTTCCAATGAAGAATAAAATCTCCCATCCTCTGCTGTCGGTCCCTTGCGCTTTCTCGCAAAGAGCACATGTGTGCAGGGTGCTAGCTTCCTGTTTTCTTGATGACTCGTTGGAAGGGGCTTTCGGGGCTCGTCGTGTATTTTCACGCTCCAAAAGGATCAACCGGCGACTCTTTCAAAGTTTCTACACTCGACTAACCGAGCAAACTTCTTTGGTATTATTAGATATAGAAAAAAAGCTAGTCGACCGATTGTGCTTCTTTGCTTCGCTGCTTAAGAGTATCTAGTCGGGAGAGGTTGCTATTCCGGCAAATCGCCGCTGTAAAATAATTTAGTTCAATAAATAAATGAATGTATCTTACACACTAAAAGCATCCGCTTTCGAAATTGGTTCAGTGCTGGCAACCACTTTTGGAAAGTGCACGCCCATCACTGCCATTTTAAGGGTGTCTGAACTGTCCGTTGCTGAAAAAGAACGGAGGAACTTGCGGATTCTGAGGAAGTCCAAAGTTTAGTCCTGCACCCGGCCCGAACAGATGCGGTTGCATTGGAAAGGCCTGAACCGGAAACTGACCACCCGGCAGTCCCGACCCGGGGAATCCCGGAAACGATCCAACCGTCGGAAAACCTGCGCCACCTCCCACCGGCAATGGTTGTTGCGATGGAAATCCCATGGTTGGCCTGCCTGCACCGGTAGGGAAAACGCCCGGACGATTTGGAAATGGATCCCGCTGCACGACGAACGATGGCGGATTCATCGGGTTGAATGTAATCGCGTTGGGGTTGGTCGTCACGGTTTTATCCTCAGCGAGCCGGAAGTTGATAGCGATATCGTTCGACAGGTCGTGTACTCCCGCCGACGGATTTCCAGCCTCATCTCCGAAGGGTCGTTCCTGGTTAGCGTTGAATCGATCGGAAAAGCTGTTCATCGAAACGATGATCCGCTTACGATCATCTTCCATCTGTGGCCACTCTTGCGATGAGATCGGGTACGATCCTTTCGCGGGTGCATTACTCTCTTCCTCCGAACTCGACTCAAGCAGTTCGCTATGCTGACGGTTTCGTTGGTGCGTCATCTCAGGAGAGCCGTCTATCTGCACTTCCAAAGGTATCGATGCGGCCTCGAACGACTCCAGTCCAGACCACTGCTGAGAGGACTGTTCGAGATACGTTACAGTATAATGTTAATCGCCTGATGGTAACTTTTAACCGAACGGTTCTTCTACCTAGCCAAATGGCCTAACAAGAAAACAGTAAAACTAAGCGCTATTCTAGCAAGATGAATTATTTTACAATGAGTATGCTTCAATCGCGTTTAGCCTTCAGAAACCTTCCAAGATAATATATATATATATATGTACAACTATGCGCGCCACTCTGTCTCGCAAATGGACAGACGTAGCGTTCTAGAGCAACATGCTGGTCAGTGGTATTGTTATTCGAGTTTATTTGGATTAAGGTTTAGATCAATGCAGATAGTAGCAATCGCGCAGTAGCAGTCAGTGGCGGAAAGTAGAGAAAAGGCGTTTAAGTTCTTATTAACTTTATTTACATCATTCACTTTGTAAAGCTTAATTGGTTAGACTTATTACAGAAATCGGAAGAGCAACAACCAATCGTACACCTCTACACTAGGAAACTTGCTTCGTATCTCTTTCCGGTTCCAGCTCGGTCACCTTGACTTTGTCCGTTCGGAATGAAAGGTCGTATCCGTTTGGATATTTACCAAAAACCTGCCATCCAGCTGATTAATGATGATTCAGCCAGTTACTCGACCGATCATGCCCACTTCTATTATCTACATCCCACCAACCCTTCTCTGTATCTGTAGTTAAAGATGTTTTCGTTGCGTAGTATCATGGTCTGGACGAAGTTGGCATCGAAAGTGCGATCACGTACTATTTCTGCAGCTCGCATGGGGAGAAGTTGGAAAAATTGGGCGAATGAATTCACATTCTCGTTCTATCGATAATAGTTCTTATGTACATGCTAATACGAAGGAATGGAGCAAAAATGTTCGCGAAATATCGAAAAAAGGAGCTGTGCAAGGATTTAGAAAACAAGTTCCAGAGTGTTACAAGGGATTAGAATTACGAGTGATGGTCCATGGTATTTGAATCACAGGATGTTGTTATCGATACTCCTACGGAAACAATGGCTTAGCAAAGACAGAGGGAAGATGGGGAAATAGCTACCAGTAATCGAAGAAAGGTATAAAAAAGAGATCATCAAAACCCACGGCTACAATTCTTCAAAAATATTCGCTGGGAAGACGATAGCAGAGATACCCATAACATCCAGAAAACATGTGACGGTGGAATTTTGTTACAATGAAGCAGACGCTCATAGGAAGGTAGTAGATCAGTCCAAAGTAGAGAAAATATTAGGCAAGCGTTGAGCTAGCGTTCAGAGGATTAGGCAGCGTCAGCAGGGGCCATAGTAGTAGCTTCCGCGGCTTCTGCAGCATCGGTGGAGCTCTCCGTATTTACCTCCGACTTGTCAACCGGCGCTTCCTTTCCATTCATTTTAGCGCCTTCGATCTCGACTTCCGAGGTATCGATCGTGTTCAGGTTGTCATCATCGGCGGTGGTCTTTTCTTCATCGCTCGAATCCAATTCGGTATCGCGTTTAGGAGCAACTGTGGTTGGTGTTTCCTTATCAGTTCCTTCCACTCCATTACGGTTGTCTACCTCGACGTCGGTCGGCAGTTTCGGAGTGGTACTTTCGTCGCCATCTTTCTCCGCTGATTCAACGTTGATCACACGCACTTTGAAAATCGATGTACCGAATTCCGTCTTCTTGGTGTAATAGGTGTCATTGATCACAACCTTGTGACCATCGATGATCTAAAACAAAACGTGAGCGCATCATGCGCGTTTATAGGATAAACAGGATGTATTGAAATATTGTTGTGCATACCTTGACAGTAGATGTTGTGTTGGTAATACCATCTTCCGATGAGTCGTCTGGGATTTCCAAAGGCCACACTCCTGGACCTGAAGGGGCAAAGTCTCCACCGTAGAACGGATTCCACGATCCGGCGAAACGGTCTCGTACGCGCTTAAGAAGATCTGTCAATCATTGAGTCATACTTGTTTAAAAACAGGTTTTTTTCAATACAAACTGCAGGCCTACTCACCATCCAGATATCCCGACAGCTGCCACGAGAATGGATTATACGATGGGAAATATACCGGTCGAGCGGGAATAGGCACAAAGTCGCCCGTATCTACCACTCCATCGAAGCCTTCAAACGACGATGGATAGCGATTGTAGAACGTCGGCCGGTGGTTTGAAACCGGCACTACAATGTACTCCGCATCATCTGAAACGTCGGCGTCTTTCTCCTTCTCGTAGCTCGCTGAAACGGTCCAACCAACGAAGTGCGTTCAGGAATCAGTTTAGAAAACATCCAACAGATAATCACTGATCATCATCAATCTCCCGGGCGTGCTGCGTGTTGCATGCAGCGGCATGGAAAACTGCCTCATCATAAGCAATCGTGCACGATCTACGATCAAGGTGAAATCGATTTGCATCGAGAAAAAAACCAAATCCCTGAACCTCCACTGAACAGGGTGGAGTAGTTGGCTCGACACAGTACCGGTCTTTTCGGTGAACTACTGTCAAACAAATCCGAGGCTCCTTCCTCCGAGCCACCGCACGGTCTGAGCGACAAAGGGAAGAATAATTGCCACCCTTCTCGCGGCCACACTAATCGTCACTAATTGTTGTGCTCAAGCCTAATGAAGATGTTGAAGCATCAAATGCAGCCCCAGCAGTTGTTATTGTTGTTATTCAAAATAAATGGAAATCGATCATTATTCGTGGAGGGCATCCAACTAGGTCGATTTTTTTAGCCTCGTTTGAATGACACTCATAGCTGGGCACCTTTCAGTGTTCGTGCTGAAACGCGTAAGTCAGCATTGGATGGATAGGAATACCCGAAAATAGCTAAGGCGATACCAGAAACCTCCAACATCTCCGACGGATGAGTCGAATCTTTCCATCTCCGTGTTCGCTGTCCAAACAATCGTGTTATAGTAAAAAATCCTTCACAGCTACTGAAGCCCAATTGATGAATCATGAAATGGCCGAATCGCGTGAAGCGGCCATTTTTTGTGGCGTTTTCTATCACCTTTGCGTGCTGCGTAGCATCAGCAAGGGTTTTGTTTCATAATTGGTACAATTTAGAAGAGTCTCTGGTCGTGCCCGTATGATTGTGCTTCAAATTATACACCATACGACCCGTCATTATAACGTATGCCCGCTGCAGATAACAAGCACTTCATATTTTTGACTAATATCCATTTGAACCAACGCCAGCTGCTCTGCATAAATACTTGTCAAGGCACCGACATTCGAAAGAGTAATTTATTCAGTCGCTGTATTTCCTATTCTCCCAGGTTTCAAAATAAGACAATATGTCGATTTTGCATTCCTATCTTCAGACCCCTATCCATTTTCTATATGAGTTCGAAAGTTGCGCATAGTTTTGCATAAAACAACACATTTCTAAGCGATTTTAAACTGCATTAAGTCTCTAACTTCATTATATGTAAACCGATGGCTGCAGGCCACGTTGTGCTCATTTTAAGATCATTGGGGTTTTTGCTTTTTCTAAGAACATGTCGATCACGACCGTAGCTCACAATCCTGTTGACATTGTTGTTAGCAACAATATTCTACGACGTGACTGGAAGACCGATAAAAGAGTACATTGCTGACCTACTCTCTGTGGCACCGATCGTGTCTCGATTCTTTCCATCTGCGTTACAAACGGTAGTTACACAAGCTGAACCCTGATTAAAATAACCCACAACAACCTTCTCGAACGCTCCCAACTATTTTGTCCCATTTTGCGTTGCTTTTGCATGTTGCGCATCTTAAGAAGCTCCTGCAAGTTCCTCCCACCTGCAGGCTCAGGCAACTGACTCAGCAAAACCATGCCAACTTTGAGGGCCGAAAATGTTTTCGAGTGAAAAGTGCAATTATCCGTAATTGCATTAAGCCAACCTACCGGCACAATTCCCTCGAGCACTACCATTCGCATTCACGAAGCGCAAATAATGCTAAGTCGTTTCGCAATCGCTTCTGTTCGAAACAATCGAAATGATTGCTTCCATCCTTCTTCCATTATAAAGCCAACGCAGCAGCATATCAGAGAAGAAAAACGCAATTGCATGTTCGGCAGCCACTCAAAGAGCACATCCTGCACAAGCGAACGAAGACGAGCAACGTTTGGCAAGAACTGGTTTTATAAATGTCACGTGCATCTTTCTGCATGATGCCACCACTTGGCTGGTATGAAATAAAACTCAAGAAGTAACAGTGTGCTCCAACTATAGCAAACACGTTGCTCTATGATCATGACATGAATTCATGTTCTGGAAATTAGTTTATAGCACGCAATGGGACAAATCAACCAACATCTGATCCGTGCCAATGTCAGTAGACGAAGCGTGCTGCGTGCAGACCAACAGCTGAGAATGCGATCCGGAACAAACAGAACGATATACGTAGATCCCGTTCCAAAAACAATATGATTCAGCATTACTTCAAATTCAGCGCAAGCGTCTAGTTTCGCCAATTAACGCAATCCTGTAAATCATATACGGCTTTCACTTCAAAACGATTGTGCAGCAATTAACTATCCTCTCGATGAAAATAGCCTCCGTCATTCGGCTACGTTGCGATGCAGTCTTCTTGCATTCTTCGTGTTTGGCCAGTAGTACTCACTTTTGGGTCTGCTTTCACGGATTTTTGCCCAAGCCAAGGAAATTGAGCCACTTGACTTCAGTGTCTCGTTTCTAGGCGGCACCTTTTCACCTTCGGCCGCGAAAGTATTTTAATTAGCGTGCTTCTCCATCATGATTCAAGCGCTCAAGAGCGTTGTAGTGGAATTTTTGCTTGGTTTTTTTGGGTAAATATTCCGAATCTCCAACCACAGGCATCAGCTGATTTTGTATCAGCTTGAATTTATCCATGGTTTCCTCGTAATAATCACTACACGCAAATGTCAATGTAGAACACGAAAATGAATGAAACATCAGTGTTACAAAGGTATACTAATATAACTCCACATCGACATGAAAATATCCATTCACAAGGCAAACAATGGGGAAAAAATCCAAAACACCATGTCAACAGTGAATTGGTCTGCGTGTGTTTAACTCGATCATTTGCCGAGTCGGGTTGGAACCTCACCAATGTGTTGAATGACTCAAACATGAATCAGTGTCATGCTTCATTTGTGGCAGCATCGTCATCACCATTTGCCGGTTGCAGTTGGTCAACGGGCATGAAAGCGACCATCCATGGTCAATGAAATGGCGGCACATCTCGCTCGTTGGCGTTGCGCCCCCTATTCGGCTACGAGAGTACGCTATTCGACTGCATCGCAACTGCTGCCGCGTAATATACCGTGTGAATGGCTCGGTACACTGCCACCATCCCTTCCACTATGTGCCGAGCGAGCAAACAATCAGCCGAAATTATTAATAAAATTGTTGTAGTTGCAGACACTTCCCGCCAAACTGCGCTGGGTGGTTCTCGTGCCTGTATTCATAGTGGTCAGTTTCGAAGTTTTCCTTCTACCGGTTGTAGAACTAGAACCAGCGGCAAAACCACCCAACTGTGGCAAGCAAATAGAATAGTCATTTTCTTAATTTACCTCAGGCGATGGAGCGACATATTTCTACCGTAGAATTGGTTCATTTCCCAGTAACAAGCTGGTTGGCACGAGATGACGCAAATAACAGTCGTGGTCCACAGCGTATGCCAAAACGATTTCTCCATCCTCACAAGGTCAATTGCGAGCTAATAAGAAAAAAACGAACATATGACGCGGCCGGCACATGTCGATCAAACCGGAAGAGTACCGGCTTTGGAAGAAGGAAATGAGCCCAGGCAAGAGCTAAGAAGAATGATCGTACGAAAAGCTGGATGGAACTCATTAAGGCAAATAAAAACCCCGCCAGAATTTGATGAGGTGGTGTGGTTTATAAATAATATTGCGTTGTGTGCAATCAGAAGTCAGAAGCGCCGGTTTACATTTGTTTGATACGTGTTCCGTTTGCTTTTAGCTCCCGAGTGCTTCTTTACACCGAGTTGGATAGATTTTAATTACCCACAGCTCGGCGGCCCAGCAGTTCCTCACGCTTGATGGAAATTATGCAATCAGTTAGAAGAGGAAACGGAAGCTGTGGCTTTATAAAATGGCATGTCAATTAAAATCTGTGCTGCCCATCGGTTGGATGTTCCAGCGGGAGGAAACACACCACCAGCGATCGTGTGATCACTTGTAGTAGTTGTTACAAACGGTTTGATCGTGACTGTGCTTTCCACACCGTGCTTATTACCTGTTGCAAAAAAAACGCGACTCTTTAAACTGGTTTTGCTAAATTCACTATTAAAAGCATTGGTTTTGTTTCTCAAATGCCTGAAATCACGTTTTGATAAAAGTAAAATCGTGCAACGAGTATATCCGTCGGGCTTTCGAGAAACCCGAATCCGGAAAACGTACATTAGATACCTCGCCCTTCTGTCGCTTAAAGTCATTCGCTGGCACGAGTTCGCTGTCGTAAAATTGCGTCTCAGATAGAATAGAGCCAACGGGAGGACGGGCCGCCCTCGCAAGACACTCATTTCGTGCACCTGATGCACACTGATTGCACACAATTACAATTAAAACATTACGTTCGAAGTCGCTGGCCGGCAGGAAGCTCCCACGTCACGCACCGTCTAACACGCTTGGTCACGAAAAACACGCAATGAGAAGGGAACTTATCTCACGACCAAAAACCGTCCCTTATCGCTGCAACCACGACCTTAAATCAACGACACGGCGTTCTCGCGAGCTCGGTCCTGCCGCGTTCGAAAACCTTCCACCAGCGGCGTAACGCAGGAAAATTGATTTTGTGCGACCATCGATCGATTCGCCACCCGCGAATGCCACGGCCAGTGAACGAAAAGCCCGTACCAATCACACGCCACTCGAAGCGAGGAAAATTCAATGTTGAGATTTTCAAACCCCCCGTTATCGCTCTGCTCGCGTACACGACCACGACTTCGCACTGCGGCTTTCTTGCTCGAGTGAAATTTATGTCACCGCACCAACCATACGGAAAGTGACCGGATTGCTTCCGAAAACCCCCATGAACGGGAACACCATCCACAACATACCTGGGTAGGCGACGGTGGCGGTCACGGTCAAGGCGACCACCAGCAGAAAACTGGTCACAAATCGACGCATTCTCTCGGCACCGTTCGGTCACCTTGTCGGGTTGGTTTGCTCACACGGGGTCGCAGGTGTTTTGGTGGTGAAATTTTCCAGACTTTTCCGCGCGCAGTAACTGCCCGGTTGCGTCACACTCACAAAACTCTGCACTACGGAACTGCACACACTTCGGTGGTGTGGGAAGGCAGCAGGTTTACTGGTTCTGCGATGGGAAAATGACACGACGGTTAAATAGGACGGATGCCTTTAATCCGAGCTGTTCGCCCACTTCATTGGCACACGCGAAAGTCAAAACAAAAGTTCTTCACCCAACAGTGCGCGGGCAGGTGAGATTCGTGAGTGCGTTGGGAGAGCGCGAATTTTGGCCGCCCTGGGGTGCCCTTGAGTGAGCAAGATGAGATTAGGCCGCGTACCTGGTCGACTCTGCTTGGCGGTGTTGTGGTCCACACGTTCGTCACTCTCGGAGCGCGTTCTCTCGACTATTCGGCGGCCACGACGGTCTCTACGTCTATATATGCGATCTCCGGCGTGAGTCACACTCTCCGGACCGGGCCATGCCATGTCGTGCTGTCCTGATGTTGGCTTTGTTCCGCGAGTGCACCCCCATCGATAGGTGTCTCGCTCTCACCACAATCGCACCCCCATCCGACCGGATCTCGTTTTCCGCGGGTCGCTAAACGCCGCACCACGGCATCCAACCACGCTGTTGCTCTGTTGTGACGGAGCGGCAGTGAACGAAAAACGAACAAACATTATTCCCGGCCGTTTTGCCTGTGGAAACGCCCGTTAACGTATCGCGGGGCCCAAATTAGTGCGGTAATGGACGTTTTGTTAGCGTATGTCGCACTTGGTGGTTCATCGAAAAACCATTGAGAATTATAACATCAAAAAGAGTCTGTAATAATCCACAAAAACGTCGCAACAACTAAGAAAGAGGGAAAGAATTACTGCAAATGTGCTTCTCCAAGCCTTCTTCTCAGACAAGAGCCTTCAGGTTGCGCAGTGTTCCTCAGCTCGACAAAAAAATGGCACCGCTAAATTATTCCCAGTCATTTACCACTCGTCATTCGAACAATGTGTCATCTTACGAGCGCCAAATATGACTAAAAACGTAGGTCATAAAACGGTGTCCTCGAGAAAGGGCACATCTATTGAAAGTTTGACATTTCCTCCACCGAGAGACAAAGCGCTCGATGAAATATCAACCGGCCATAAAACAATGTCATCACCTTCGCTGATCCACTGGCGATGCGATCCGCAAAAGGCACCGTACCTTCTAGCATTTCCTTTTCGCTATCGATCCTAATCCCAGCAGCATCTTCCTGATCCGCAGACGTGACAGTGACAACTCCCTACAACGCATTCCGATTTAATCGGTTTTCCAAACGCGACATCCTAAGGACGATCGGGTGCGTGCCCTGGAGGCTCGATGGTGGGAAAGAAATATGGAAGTAACACACCGATGAGCACGATTAGCACCTGCTAGCTGAGTAGAAATCATAACAAACCATATGGAGTAAAGTTTGCAGCTCGAGAGGCGAGCTTTCTAGTCTACGTTGCGCCCATTCTAGCCGTCTACTCGCTGTCAACGGGACGATTACATGCGCATTTATGTCCACGCGTTTGCCATTCGATACCGTTTTGCGTAGCTCCATAATTGCCGCTACTCAGGTTAGCAGCCCTGTCCACACCTGATTTCAAGCCAATCACCCCGAGCGTTCCTCAATGAACCACAACCAATTCTAACCCCGATGATAGGCCCGGCCTCAACGGCTACCTTGTTTGAATTCATGTCCATATGCTGCAGGTGTGTCGACAAAACATGCAGTATAATAGTTTTGTTTTCCTCCATGGGTCAGAGAATGGGCGCGCTCCATTAAAACCTTCGCCCACCGATAAACCATCGATCGATTGATCATTGCAGCTGATCGTGCCACGGTTCGATAGGTGGTGCAAATTAGTTACCCCTGTCGATCGTATCCCCGGTCAAGGACACGCATGCGGCGTGGCTAAAGGCGGATGGGCAGATCCACCAAGGTCGTCTCGGTTATTTTGTTCTAGCAGGTGTCCTCGCTGCAACTACTAAACGATGCGACAGCATTCCGCTTGGAAACGCAATGAGTAGTCATTTTAAACGATCGTCATCAATGTCGGCAGATGGCACTGGGTTAACAGTAATGTTACAATGATGACATTGGCTATGAATGTGCTTCTCCTATTGTGTTCCATGTGCATGGTTTTCGACAAAAAATTTTGTAGTCTTCTTGAAGATAACGTTGGTCTGGAATAGAGTTTCCATTCATTCCACATTGCTCTTGAATGTTTTACGTTGTTTTTGAAGCATTAAAACTATATATTCTATGTGAAACCAGTCAAACTTGAGCTGGATATGTGTCAGACACCATGAAAACCGCGTGTAGAACAATTACGGCTACATTATGCTAATGGACCCATCCTCCGGTATCAGTGTTCGTCTTAAGTTGTGTAACGTATGAGAAACCGATACCATTGCTCAGCTAACATGACGGTTCTAGAATGGAAAAATTTCTTCGTTGGCCGTTCCACATCGCTGACTCCGAAGTGTAGCTTCGTGACATTTTTCGAATATTTTTTTTCTCATCGTCATCATCGAGGAACAAAAACTGAAGCTCTCCTAGCAGTACGTTCGTAATTTCGACGTTTTG
Organism: Anopheles nili; assembly: GCF_943737925.1. Lineage (NCBI taxonomy): Eukaryota > Metazoa > Arthropoda > Insecta > Diptera > Culicidae > Anopheles > Anopheles nili. The sequence continues at coordinate 2,184,176 of NC_071292.1, forward strand.
CTTTCGATTTGCTTTGTTCAAAGATAAGCCTCTAGATGGCACAGGAACCGAACCGTAGCCGATGGCACAGGTGGAATGGGCCCGTGCTTAGTCAGAGTGTTGTTGGCAGAAACCACGGGATGAGTTATCATCCCACACAATAGCTGGTTTGTACATTTTACAGAAGCTACATGCAAAATCAACAGCGGTAACACGATGTTACATAAATTACTCACTAAGCTAAAAGTGAAATCGCTCCATTTCCATAGCTGGGAAGTATTGCTTCGTCCAAAACCACGGTAGCACAGCTTCGTTGTAGACTCTTCGAGCAGCAAAAAGATCTGTCAGGTTTAGATGAGCTTCATCCTATCCTACATTATTATCAAATTTATTTTTGATTTTGTAAAACGTTGAAGTTGAGTTATGATTTCCCACGGATTCTTTTTTGCAGTTCATTTACCGTTCGTACTCTTCTGATTTAGATAATTTCCCTCCCAATTGGGGCTACATAAATTGATGCGGTCAAGGTGGTTGTGCAATTGTGATGATCGTAACATTTTTGCCTTCAGTTTTGCACCAAGTCGTGTTTCGATCCGAGTCGACTAATTGGGCATGGTTCGCGATTAATTGCTACAAAAAGATGCGCAATTCGATCGCCTTTAAGATCTCGATCTGTTCGTTCCGGCTCGTCTGAACGTTTTGTCGTTCTCGTGATTCAAATTCAAGTGCATGCAGCGCATATTGATGGCACGTGTTTGTGGTGGAACTAGTGGGTCGCTGGTATACTTTGCTCCTATGATTTATCCTCGTCGATGGGTCGTGGGATGGGCAAGACGATATCCTCACTGGGTGTCGATGTTGAGGCCTATAATTGTTCAGATGCTCACGTTTTCTTTTTCATGTTTCCATCTGACCATTTGAACAATCGAAACCCGAGAACGACAGATCCGGCCAATCCACAATTCATCCCCCAGACAGGGGTATAGCAACCGATGACTGCAGGCAACAGGTGCGAGGTATTCACCCCCACGGTCGATCGTCTTCGCTCGAGCACGATCGAGAATAATTCATCCGCAACCGGATTTTGCTGTCGAATGAGTTCGTGATTTTGCGAGCTGTTTACCCATTTCCATTTCCAAACCCAGCTGTTGTGATGCTGATGGGGTGAGAGTGTGCTCTAGATCGTAAAATTAATCGATAGCACTGACCGCATCAAGCCCCATTGAAACCAATGGTTGGTGAAGCATCTGTTCGCAGCGAATCCAACAATTAGCTACTCGTTGACGTTCGATCGTTTACCCTCTTGCCCTTTCGGTGGCGCCCGCGGCATCGATAATGTTGGCCAATAGTGCAGAGCGATCTTTTGGCGCATTGCCAACAGCTCCATCACGGTCCCTTGCATCTCTAGCTCCGATAGCCATCGACTAGAGGTCAAGCAACCGAAAGCTCTTCAACACTCCGGCGGCGTTATGCTGCGGTTGCTCCATCACAAACAAATATGCCTTTTTTGAGCCAGCCATTCGTTGTTTAAGGGGCTTCATAATCCTACGGTGCTGTGAGAAAATAAACCGAGCTTTAGACGCAATGCAGGGTTCCCAATGATTGCATTTTATTAGCGATATGTTTTTTCCTCGTGGATACATGTACATGATTAAATTTGATTTCGATGTGATGGTATTTAATGAAAATGGTAAACGATTCGTCAAGTTTCATGGTATTCAAAGACATTTGAAAATGTCTGTTCCCATCAGCTTAATTGGTTAGCCTCATATTTACTAATATACTCTTGCAATCTTACAAAAACTTAAGATAATTGATTCTCTAGCTACCCGCAACCGTCATTTTCAATCATTATTATTCACTTGAAGTAAGGTTTAGTAATCTGGTTGCAACGAGGTTGCTTTTTTCGCGCCTCCTATCGTCTTCCCAAGCAGATGTTGACATAGTTAGTATTATTCTAATTATTCATTCATACATTCTGCCGCTCGAGCAGCGATGAAATATCACTTTGCACTTGTACAAATACGTCTGCATTATAACGCAACTACGATAAAACATCCCATTTGCGCATCTCCCTCACATTCGGAAAGAGCGAGCGCGTTGATGCGACTATGCCTTGCGCAAACAAAGTCGATGACATACAAGATGATTCTATTGGCGACTGTTGGACTTACTGTACATTTGCAGGTGCTGAGGGATTGTACTGATCGCAAACACTGCTATTCCTGATTCAGCGGTTCCATCGAAGTCGCAGCCGGAGGCTTAAGTACAGGACGAAGTGGAGAAACAGGATCCAGATTCCGAGTCCAACCACGTCCGTCCAGTATCGGTTCGGTTCCATATGGAGCGCTTCGAGGATTTTGCTTGTCTTGCGATAGTAACAGAAGATTTCCTCACATCCAAGCTCGGTTCGATTGTGGCCGTACGTCGCTTGTACTAAGCCTTCAAAACCGTACCGAAAGTAGCTTACGAGGGTGAGTGGTTTGAAGAAATCCAGTAGCTCATTGTAGCGAATGAAAAAGCCCGAAAACAGCAACGCCGGTATGATCGATGCTGGTACGATAAAGGGGCTAACCTGGATTGAGAAGAGACACCCGGCGATGAGTCCGTATACCTGCGACAGCCACCCAAACAGGGCACAGATTCCCCAAAACATGATGATTCGATCAGTTTCGTTCAACTGTCCGCTGAGATAGTACATGATTAGTTGAAACGCAGTTACTCCTGCCAGCATCCATGGAAAATCAGCAACTAGCTTTGAGAAGTAATATGCCGAGATGCAGTAATAGTTGCTTTTGTGCTCTCTCACGAACACTGCCATCTCCAACGGAACTAAGAAGCAGAGAAGAGGAACACCAATTACTAGATCGTTGAAGGAGACTTTTCTTTTAGCACAACTCACATGTTAGAATCACTGTCATTGCATTGGCGAACGTGATAAACATCAGGAACGCAATCAGCAGCGATATGTTGGATAACACTTTTGACGCATCGTTGCCGATATTGTAAAATACGAATCCTATCGTTAATCCAAACAACACGTGTCCAAAAAAGCGAAGACCCATCAGAGCCGGATTACGAATTGTTCCCAGCGTTGTCCGGCGTGTAAGTATGGTAAACTGGTTCCACCAACTGATCGGATACTGAGGACCTCGTCCTTTTACAAGGAATTCGGTTGAATTGAGCTCTTGTTGAATTCCTGTGGTAAAAAGTTATCATCATTCAGAACAGTCCTACGTAAAATTAATGTTAGAGCCAGGATTTGCCATCCCTGAGTGATGTCAACACAGCATACATAGGTGATGTTACGCGTGTTGCCTATCTTGAGGCGACTTACCTACATCCATCGTGGCACTTACTGATTTTTCCGATTTTACCATGAACTTTTCAATCTCAGAGCAGTTTGAATCGTATTGAGACGCAATTTTAAGCACTTTAGAATAAAAAGTGTGTCAAACCATTAAAAATAGTTCATATTTTTCATCGCTTGCTATTCTTACCAAAATCTGCTCTATTGTAGTACGGTGGACAATGAAAGCCAGCCTCGGCGAATGTTGAGATCAAATCGTCCAGCGATCCCTGATACATACAACGTCCGTCAACGACAACATAAATATCATCAAACAGCTCCAACAACTCCGAGCTCGGCTGGTGTATCACACTGATAACACATCGTCCTTGCCGCGCGAGATCTTTCATGTAGGAAATCACCTGGTACGATGATACACTGTCAAGGCCACTCGTCGGTTCGTCAAAAAACATTATCTGAGGGTTCGATACCAGTTCCAACCCGATTGATAAACGTTTTTTTTCACCACCCGAAAGCTTCTGCGACTGATTATGAGCGCATTTTTGCAACCCTAGCAATGCGATAACATCGTTCACGATCTTTATCTTATGCAGTTGAGATACTTTGCTCGAGAGCTTCAAATCAGCGGCGTAATGAAGATTTTCTCGCAACGTTATATTGGGAAGCAGCGTAACATCTTGAGCCGTATAAGCGACCAACTGCCTGTATCGCTGCCGATCGATGATTTCATTGTTTATTATGATGTTACCACTCACACCCTGCGTCCTAGAAGTGGAGCAAAAATTTAGCCCAAGTTTAAAAACTGTGCAAATGGTGCTGCCGTAGCTCTGTCTCACTTACTTGAAACCACTGAGCACATTTAGCAACGTCGACTTTCCAGCACCGGACGGTCCTAGGATGGCCGTAAGGCGTCCGGTTCGGAACGTGCCCGATATATTCTTCAACAGCAACTTTTGTTCCTTCTGATGCCGCACTTGATAAGTGATGTTTTGAAACTGCAGGTTTGTGCTGCCATGTATCAGCGGAATCGTAATCTGAATGCTGCTCTTATCTGCACTCATTGTGGAAAAATTAGACCCTATGCTGGGAACTGCACCCAAGTAAAAAAAGATACCAATGCAACAAACATTTTTAGTCTTTGTGTCAACAAATTATCACAACACAAATTAACAGGTAATATTGCCATTTACCGTTCTACGTTTACTCCAGATTCACTGGATTATGAATTATGGAAGTTCTGGAAATAAGGAATATACACACAACAAGTGATAGTAAATTTCTTCCGGAATTGAACGTTACCAGCACTTGGCGTGTAGCCTACACACTTCTCCAGCCTGAACTGAACTGATCACCTGAACAAGAGTCAGCTAAGCATGATGCGAGATCGATATTCTCGAATCAATTTACCTAGCGTAGACAATCATTTTTTATAGACTTTATTGAACCTTATCCGCAATATTCTCTCCATCATCAGCAGGAATTGTAGCAATTTTGACGTCACTAACTAGTTGGTATTTAACATACCTGCTCGCACTAAAGCCTTCCGCCAACAAGCTCAGCTAAATCGTCTCTTTTACGCAAGCGCACGGTACGAGACAAACTGTCCCGTCCGCTACCGGCGTCAGTTTGTTTCACATCAAACCGGTCCGTCGTTGGTACGGCCCGGAGTACAGCCACACACTGGTGTAAGCATTACTCCTGCCGGTTTCTGCTATTAGTGCGAAGTTGCGCATGCCATGCAATCGTAGAAGCGTGCTACGTGCTATCCTCCAATCACTGTGATTTGTACATAGTATTGTAGTAGCGACACTATCTGCGTATCTCTGGGCTATGGATCTTGTTTCACTTCCGCAGTATCTTCGAGAATCCCTCCGGCAAACTCGTTTTTCGCGTTAATTGTCAACGAAACTGTTCCTTCCTCATGAAAGCAACAGTAAAAATTACATTATTCAAATGCTGGGAAACGAAATTTTGAGCGTTTTTGCTTTCCACTTTACTTGGATAGGTATACAAGCACGCGAAATTATTCTGCAAAATGATAGTCACTAGTCCCATGCATTGATAAGCGTATCTTGATAATAACGGTCCCAGAAGGCCACTGCAAACGTTACATAACGAACCTCGGCGACGATGCTCACCCTCCAGTTGCTGTTTACCGACTGGCGTAGGCCGTAGCCGGGACACTGGGACACATTACACTAACCAAAAAGGTGCAGCTTAAACTGCAAACATGACGGCCGTAGACGAAGATTGTTCGCGAAATTTACTGCCGAGAGAAACAGAGAATATGAGCCACGAGCTGTGACGTAAAAATACTTCTGGCCTCTGTGCTGAACCTTGATGTTTAGGTACTAACGGGAAAGATAAATACAAGGTGATGTATGAGTCGTGCTAAAAAATATATCTGCCTCATCCACTATAGGAAACGAAGGAAACGTTTGGAACATCAAGCCATAAACATAAAATGATACACTACTTATAAAATGAGTCAACCCCTAATACGTGTATATTTCACATTTACTGGGCTTTTTGTGTCACAAGGAAATATTCTGTATTGCTGGGTTATACGAAGGTCAATGTTTTGTACAGTCCGTGACAAGCAGCTGCTGTCCGCGTTGTGGTTGACCTTCGGAGATTCAATGTCAGGTGGGTGTCATTGACTTCTGGTACCACAAGCAGCGTGTTTATTGGCGCCTATGGAATCGTGCTTTCAGGCTGATGTAGAGTAGAATGTGAAGAACGACTATCCATACCGATAGGCCGGCTATATCGTACCAATAACGATCATACTCCATCTGCAGCATCTCCATCACTTTGCTTGTTTTGCGGTAATAGCAAAAGATTTCGCTACAACCAAGTTGCGTCCTGTTCAACCCATATGTAGCCTGGATCAGTCCTTCAAACCCGTACCGGAAATAGCTAACGTACGTCAATGGCTTGAAGATGGTTAGAAGTTCATTGTAGCGAATGAAGAAGCCAGAGAACAGCACCGCCGGTATGACCGACGCCGGCACCACGAATGGGCTGACATCGAGGGGTAAAATGCTCCCAGCCAGCATGCCGTACATCTGCGACAGCCAACCGAACAAAGCGCATATGCCCCAAAACATCAGGACGCGTTCCGTTTCGTTCGGTTGACCCGTCAGGTAGTACATGATTATTTGTAGACAGCTAACCCCGACGAACATGAGCGGAAAATCTGCGATGATCTTTGAAAGATAGTAGGCCGACACTGGGTAGTAGTTGCTCCTGTGTTCCCGCACGAACACCGCCATTTCTAGCGGAACTGTAATCAGGCGCGTGAAACAAGATGCAATTAAAACGGATCAATCAAACAAATTCATAGCTTTGGGGCATGCTATTTGCATGCTAATTTGGATGCGACTCCCTCACATGTCAGTACCACGGTCATCGCGTTGGCGAACACGATAAACATGAGCAGAAGAATGAGACAGGACACATTAGATAACACTTTGGCACCGTCGTCGCCCACGTTGTAGAACACGCTGCCTATCGTAATGCCGAACAGCAAGTGACTCAGCAACCGGAATCTAGTTAGGGTGATATTTCTAACCGTACACAGAGCAGTCCGTCGAATCAGAACTCCGAGCTGGCGCCACCAAGCAATGGGATATTGGGAGGATGCTTTGCTCTCTGCCAACACCGTCGTGCAGTCCTCCATATTCATCGCATCTGAAATGTTTCGATCAATCAGAATCTAAGACTTCTATACATACATCTAGACCTGCAGGGTGCTGCTCCTCACCATTCTCCAAGTAGCCATTGATAGCGGTGTCAGCACGGGCAATCAATTTTTCCACACTATCCATATCACCGTTCCGTTGGGAAGCGATTTTGAGCACTGAAAAAAATTTCAGATAATGAGTACTAGACTGTTGGTTTTTTTTGTTTGCAAATTTTTGATGGCAAACACAACTTACCAAAATCAGCCCGGTTATAGTAGGGTGGACAGCTGAAACCCACCTCTTCTAGCGTAGGTATCAGCGCGTCTAGTGATCCTTGGTACATGCACCTTCCGTCTGCTACTATATACACGTCATCAAATAGCTCAAGCAGATCCGAGCTGGGTTGATGTACCACTGCGGCAATACATCGGCCCTGACGGGCTAAATCTCGCATGTGTGCGATCATTTCATACGAGGTCACACTGTCGAGTCCACTGGTGGGTTCATCAAAAAACATGATTTTGGGATTTGACACGAGCTCCAATCCAATCGAAAGTCGCTTCCGTTCACCGCCAGATAGCGACCTAGTAAGACTATGCGAGCATTTTTGCATCCCCAATAGGGCGACGATGTCATTCACGATTTTAGTCTTGTGGATGTAGGACACATTCTTCGACAGCCGTAGGTCGGCCACGTAGTGTAGAGTTTCCCGGACGGTGAGAGTTTCCAGCAAACACACATCCTGCGCGGTGTAAGCGACTAGCTGGCGATACTTGTGGTAATCGATCACCTCGTTATTGATTAGAATTTTTCCACTAACTCCATTGGTACTACAAAAACACACGATACTTGTGAAGCATTAAGCAGTCGGGATAGTGTAGCGATGCGTGGCTCGATCAGTACCTGAAACCGCTGAGAATGTTGAGCAGGGTCGATTTACCAGCACCCGATGGACCGAGAATTGCCGTCAACCTGCCGGACTTGAACGTTCCCGAAATATTGCGAAGCAGGTGCTTCTTCTCTTCAGCCGAACCAGCACCTGAGTGCCTTTGTTTGACACTGTAGGACAGGTTTCGGAAGGTCAGGTTGGTTATGGTTTTTACAAGTGGTATGACCACTTCCACCGTTTCGTCGGAGCTCATTTCGCTGCGGCTGCAAGAAAAATAGGAGCGGAAAACGTGATCGTGTGTAGTAAACAACGTAAAAAAAAAGCTGCAGCATGCTCGACAAAAATGGCGCGAATCGCAGCTGTTTTCATGCGGGCAAGCATAGAAGCTCAGGAACAGTATAGATGTCAAGGCAGCACCTTGCATAAACATAATCACAGTTGGCCGGTTTTACGAACGCCCAATGTTTGTAAACACCGCGGACGCGGACGCTGCACAAACACTGCCACAGACACACGGAAACAATGCGACTATGACGTCATCTATGCGCCATGCTCTTCAAAAATACACCTGATCTTGGATCTCTCCCGTTTTCCAACGGTTTCTCCTCTTTTTAGTTCTTTTTCGTACAGCATCATTTCTCGCTCTCCCGATTTTCTGCATTCCATTCACCCCCTCTCGACAATGACCATTCTCTCCCACATGGTCCAGGTGCCTTTAATGGTGCTCATTAAATTCACCGGTATGACGTCATGATACGATCTCACCGCACTTCGTCACGGCTCTGCAGCACTCCGCAGACCATCTGGCACTGCTGACGAGTAATAGCCAACAAATTGCCGATGGACTTCCTGTCGTGTATGATTTTATATGCAACTCACGCAATCCCCCTTCTGCCTATTCAAAATCCAATTTGGGCAGCAAAGTATCTTCGATCACAAGGAAGTGCAATGCTTCAAAACACTGCCACATTCGGTGCTTGTCAACCGCGAATTTTCGTCTGCACTGGATCCCGCTTAACAAAGATCAATTTCAGCGGCTAGGTCGAAAAGGTCAACGTGCGCTCTTCGGCACGCACACAGCTGCACAAACACGCGGCAGGTTTTTAAAGACCCAGTTCTTTTACTCGGGGGAAGAATATTGCTTGAACGAAGATCCGATGACTGCCGGCGGGAAACCACTTGGCGAGATGTCTGTCTGGCTTCGATTATTTCGCATCTTAGCTCAGAAGAAAGAAACACCAATTTGTGGAGTCGCAAAGATGTTTGGTTGCGCTTAACTACCTAATGTATTCCACTCCGATATCAATCAACGCGCGAGTACGATCGCGACGATCAAGCGAGCGAACACCCGATCCCTATCCGGTCCGAATTGACTGTGTCTGGGCTGACGGAGCATAAATGTGGTTCCGTGCCTCATGTGCGCGACTTTCGGCATTTGCTCCAAAGATCTCCATGCTCAACCCCAAACGAAAAAGGGTGGCGCTCGTTCTCTCCACGATATCCACACACGCGCTCTTTTCTCCGTGGTCAATCTCACTTCACGCACACCCACTTACAGTCACGTCGCGAGCACAATAAGGGGTGCCGGGCAATGGGTGCTACGCATTGGGAGAGATTTTCCGTGGTTCTTGGGGGCATGCTCATTCAGTAGCGGGTGGCGCGTAATTTGCCTATGCTCGTATGAATGTGTTTGTTTTTATCCTCTCCTGCATTGGGAAGTTTTTCGCTAAAAACCATTAGAAACACATTGCTCACAGCCGTGAAGCATGGAGAGATTATTTGAAAACTTCACCGACAAAATTCAAACAAACGCTTACGGCTGAGTTGATCGAGAGTGAGTCATCCCGATGATCACTTATCGTTCGTCGAATCAACGACACATGTCTTATTTAAGGAAGGCGGCATATTCTTTTTTTAAGACGCATCTTTTGGGACGAAAGTCGCCAAAAGCAAGGGAGAGAATTTATGGTAGGAACTGGCGAACGAGCACCGTGGAATGTTGACTGCCACTTCGGGTGCTTCGAATGGAGAAGAGATGGATGTTATACGAAGATCGTTGAAACGGACATTCATTTACGTTTCTCTGCAATACAATCCGTGGTTCGAAGAAACAACGTTTAACTTTTTTTCTTCTTGCAGACGAATCATGAGTTCATATATATGCAGTTGTTGGTAAACAATATTGTTCGTTTCTTTCCACACGCTTCGCTTTGTATAGTGGGTGTCGTCCTGGAGTAGTACGTGTCCGTAATATTGACATTACGCAGGTGCAAATATTACTGACCGGTGTTATGCAAGAAAAACAAACGCTTCATTACGTGCCCACTTAAAACCAGCATGGTGGTTGGGAAGGGATGCTGCTTTAGTAAAAACATACGATTGAGATAAGGAAAATATTTTTTTTTATGTAACAAACAGAGACTCTTTCTTATCGATATTTAAAATGATCGCTTTTTGTAACAGATCGCACATCTTGTTCCTTTTGTGATTTTGCATTTCCTAAAGAATGCTTGGTTAACCCATAAATATCTATTGTTACGTATACACTTGTAAATTCAAAACTCCAATCACGTAGAGTTCCCCCATATTATCGCGTTCGCTTTAGTCTCCACGCAAGACTTGCATAAAGCGCCACGTGCAGAAGAAAGATCCATCCGAGCAACCCACAAATGTCCATCACAAACGTATTTTCCAGCATGTCGAAGCTTTCCAGAAACTTTGATACCTTACTGAAGTAACAGAAATCGCCCGAACATGGAAGATTCTCGCGCTCGAATCCATATATTGCTTGCATGGCTCCCTCGAAGCTGTACCGGAAGTAGGCGACGTACGTGAAGGGAATCAGAAAATCAAACATTTCGCGAAACCGGACAAAAAATCCACAGAATATGAGCATCGGGATGACCGAACAGGGCACACAGAACACGCTCAGTTCCAAAGGCAGCACGCTGCCAGCAAGTAGGCCCGTCATCTGCGCAATCCAGCTAGTGAAAATGCATATGCTCCACAACATCACGATACGATCGAGTTCCATAGGTTGGGCCGTTAAATAGTACGCTCCTGCCAGAAACACGCTTGGTCCGAGAATCTGCAGCAACACAGAAATAACACATTTGATCAATACGTGAAACAACGCTACTGATGATTTAGATCATAGCTTACCAGAAATGGAAAATCAGCTACCAACTTCGAAAAGTAATATGCCTTCAACGAGTACCAGTTGTTCATCCGTTCACGAACGAAAACGGATGTTTCCATCGGAACTATAAATTAGATAGCAAAGTAGATAAATTAGAAAAAGTGTTTCGATAGCATGTTGTGCACGTAGCGAAACTCACAGGTCATTACTAGAGGCATTGAGTTTGCAAAAAATACGAATATGAGGAAAAAGAATAGACACGATGCATTACTGAGCACCTTCGACCCATCATTGCCAACATTATAGAAGACGACGGCGATCAACAATCCGACAAACAAGTGTGCTAGTAGCCGCATTTTCGTCAATTGAAGATCGCGGAAAGTACACAGCATCGTTCGACGAGTGAGCGTAACAAACTGCGCCCATTCAGAAGTTGGATACTGACGATCAGACTTCGTAGATTCCACGAACTGTTCTTCTACAGCAGTAGTGAGCATTGCTATTTTTTCGTCACTGTTCGGACCTTCATTGGGGATGGTCTGCTGTAATATTGTGTTGATTTGCTGCTGCTTAGCTAATTCTCTGAGCTGAAGCAAGTTTCCTTCGTGCTTGAGACTGGCAATTTCTAGAGCAAAATCCGCTCGGTTGTAGTAGTTTGGACACTCAAAACCGCAACCTTTGAATGTCTCCACCAATTCGTTCAACGGTCCTCGGTATAAGCAGTGACCTTCGGACAAAACAAACAGATCATCGAACATTTGCAGAATGCTGGAACTTGGTTGATGGATGACACAGATCACGCACCGACCACTCGCCGCCAGGTCTTTCAAATGGGCCATCACTTGCATCGCAGCAATGATATCCAGTCCGCTTGTCGGTTCGTCGAAAAACATAATCTTCGGGTTGGAGATCAGCTCCAGTCCGATCGAGAGTCGTTTCTTCTCACCGCCAGAAATGTTTGCTACCGGATTGTTGGCGCACTTAGACAGTCCAAGCAGCTTTAGTATATCCACTACCATGGCAGACTTTTGAGAGGTCGTTACATCGGAAGAAAGTTTCAAATCAGCCGCAAACTCAAGACTTTCAGTTACGGTTATATTTCCCAGCAAAACAACATCCTGCGGTGTGTACGAAACCTCTCGGCAATATATTTTACGATCGATCGGAACTCCATTTACAAATATGCTTCCGGACACATTGTTTGTTCTGAAAAAGAGTTCGGTATGATTAAATTTGACGCGAATCATGTGCACCATTTCAATACGTACTTGAACGCGCTGAGTATATTCAGTAGAGTAGATTTCCCTGCACCAGACGGACCGAGTATACCTGCCAGACGACCTGAGTAAAATGTGCCCGATATGCCGTTCAACAGTTGCTTTTGTTGCCCATCCTTTCGTCGAACTCGGAAACTTATATCCTGAAAAGCTAGTGTCGTCGAAGGCGTTGGGGCCTTTTTAGTACTCTCGATTGCAATTGCTGTATCGGTCCCCATAGTTCTGAGATTAGTGCTAGTGGTTTGGACAGTCGTCAAAGTAAATGCATCAATTCATACTGCAAGAGTTCTTTTCTACTCAACTAAACGATTGAGTTTGCCGAGCTGAAACGCAATTAAATGAACGATATGGTTAATCACTTGATAAAAAAAGTACAACACTAGTCACTAATCAACTTTGCTCTTCAATTATTATTTTATGCACTTATTTTCCTTGATCGTTTCTTTTTTCGAGGGCACAAGTTTTTAAAAGATAGTGTAAATCAGGTAAATTGTTTAAGTCGCTTAAAATGCACTACCGGTGTAGAAGAAACAGGAGCTTTAACTGAAGCGTTACCACTACTGATGAAATTCAATGCTAACAACGTTCGGTATGTTGCATTATTGTTTCTTATCACCGTTGAATGATAACACGGAAAGCGGAAGCTTCTTATCGTGAAGTGTATCAAATCGACCATCGAACATGCCTCAATGCGTGATTATTTGTTTAAAAAACGTCTATTCCTGTCACGATGTGTCGATTTTTGTAACTCATTGCAAGAGCAAAAGCTAATCGCAAAGGTGGTCAATTTTCGGCCCTTGAACAACAGATCAAAATAGCCCCGAAAGGTTATGCAAATCACTCTTTGAACCGCTACCAACTGATAATAAAAATGTATTTTTCAGTATGTCTATTTGAACTCGCCTGGCATCGGCTATCAAGGTCCAATGTGCGACCAAAATCATCCGTTCAGTGAGGTGCTGAAATTTACTCTTGGAAGAACAGAAACTCACGAGGAAGCTGATCATACAAGCAATACGTTAAATTGATTTCCCAACACCACCGGTTGGTACACACGACACCACTGGTGATGGAATAAATTACGGTTCAGGCGCGGGTCACAGGTTCTATTAGCCAGCACTGCCATTTAATTTACCACTATGAGGAAGTTTTAAGTACGATCACGATCACTGCAGCAGTGACCAGAGCCGCTAATTTATTCTAATATTCTACTGACAGTGTACACCCCTTTTTCCACACTTCGATTTTAAAAATCCAGAACAGGGCTGGCTCACTCCTTACCTTCACTCACAACGTGCTGGGGCTGTCTGCTGCACAAACAGTTTTGCAACTTTGATTAAACATCACACCCGGGTCGGCTTCTTTCGCAACACTAACATTACTCAATATGCATTCGTACACGACGTTTTCCAAACATCTGGACTCCTCACACTTAAACAAAGCTACAGTTGGCGGGATTTGGCTGATAAGCGGAGGCCGGCTAGAATACATCCAGTGAATTTTTACGTAGCAATGTGGAGGACTTTGTTCCGCGTTTGAGCAGTCCGATGAGGTTGATAGGGTCTACGCTTGCCAGCTTTATCGACGTTCGCGACTCGAATAAAAGCGATCGCGATGGAGCAGACCTCCAAATGAAAGAGACCAGCAAACCGTCTCCGCTCATTCAATTAGGCATCGTTGATGATGTTTTGTACCACCTCCGGACTACCAAGAGTAAAAGAGAGCAAATTGTGTCTACTGACAGAGCATCTGCTCTTGGCAATGTTTTTTATACTCTTTCTTCCCATGTGCTGACCTCAAAACATGCACGAATGGGCCACAGAGAAGCTGGGCCTTTTACCGGCACCTTTTCACTCCAGATAGCATAGCGAAAGGGAATAGAAAGTTTTGAGGTTAACACACGCCAACAGACAATGGTTTACTGCAGCCGGTGAAAAACTCCAGCAGAGAGCGTTCGAGTACATTAACATTTGGTCATTTCTCTCGCATGCAGCTTAAACGCCATAGCGTAAAGTGATCATAGAAGAAGCTGAACGGGTTATGGGAATGAATAAATTCGAATCGTGCTGCTGCTTGTACGACAATATCGAGCGCTTACTATTTTATTCGCCTTAATCGCATAATAAAACCTACGTATATAACCAATTGCATCAACAGCACCAAACATAGCGCCTTCAAAATACTCGTTGCATACCCGTACTCGTCAATATCGAACTGCTCGAGGATCGTGCGTGGCTTTTTATAGTAACAGTGAATTTGACTGCATGGGATATTAGCACGATCGTACCCGTAAAGCGCTTGCATTGCACCATGGAACTGATATCGAAAGTACGACACTGCGCTGAGGGGTCTCAGGATTGTGATCATATCACTGGAGTTGACAAAGAATCCGGAAAACAAGATCGGAACAATGCACGCATTCGCCACAAAAAAGTTTTGCATCTTCACATTGAAGCAGATGCCTCCGATTAGACCCAAACTCTGACCAATCACTCCCCCGACGGTGAACACACCCAGCAGCATTCCAAACCGCATCCATTCCATCGGTTGTCCCGTGAGGTAGTACACGATCGCGAGCATCAGCGCGGGACAGAACAACTGCAGTGGCAGATCGTGAATCAGCTTCGCGAGGAAGTACGCCACTCGTGAGTACCAATTGTTGGCGATCTCCTTAGTGGCAACGTTAACCTCATCGGCATCTGAAAGAAGATGGAGAGTTTCATGATGCCGTTCATTCACATTCACCATAGGGCTAGGAGAGTGCTTACAGTTCAGTACGGAAACCGCGTTGGAGAAGTATATGAACGCAAACAGCTGGAAAAAGCAACCGACGTTGGCAAGCACCTTTGCGGCGTCCATCCCGACATTGTAGTGTACAACTCCGAAAACGAGTCCAAGGGCCACATGCATGCCGATGCGTATCTTGAGGAAGAACTCATCTCGAGCAGAGGAAAGCACCGATCGTTTTAGTAAGATATACAGTTGGTAGTAACATGCCGTCTGGTAGCGGGCGATACTCTTGGCCGGAGCTAGCTGAGCAGCTAGAGTCGTAGGACTGGAAGGAGCCGCCGCGTTAATTTCACGCATATCCTCGTCCACCCAGTGGTAAAGCCTATCGTGCGCTTCGGGTTGATCTGCACTTATGGCTTCCAGAGCGAAATCCGCCGGGTTGTAGTATTCCGGACATACAAGTCCGGCGTGTGCGAATCTTACCAGCATGTTCTCCACAGGTCCTGCGTACAAACAACGACCATGGCGCAACAGATACACATCATCGAATAGCTGGAACAAGCTCGACGAAGGCTGGTGAATCGTACAGATGATTGTACGTCCACTCATGGCCAGCGACTTCAGATGAGATATGACTTGCACCGAAGACACGCTATCCAAACCACTGGTTGGCTCGTCAAGCAGCATAATCGGTGGGTTTGTGATCAACTCTACTGCAACGGCTAATCTACGTTGCTCACCACCGGAGAGATACCTTACCACCGTACTACGCCCATCATCCAGACCGACCATCTGTAAGATGTCATTGATTTTCGTTTGCTTTGCCGTGGGGGATGAGTGTTGTTGCATTTTCATGTCGACAGCGAATTGCATCGTCTCTTGCACGGTTAGAAAAGCCAGTAGTGGACATTCCTGCTCCACGTACACACTGCGTCGATCGTTCTCCTCTACTGGCTCACCGTTGATCGTGACCGATCCGATCATGCCGAACATTTGCGCTCCGGAAAGAACATTCAGGAGCGATGATTTGCCTGCTCCGGAGGGACCCATCAGGGCCACCATTCGACCATGCTGGAATCGTCCAGAGATGTTGCTCAGAATTTCCTTATCTGTAAGTGCATCAAGCGAGCAGAAATATCGAAATCTGTTGGAATATGATAAACACACTCTTCAGGAAATTTTACCTTTGGCTCGGTAGAACACATTTCTAAATCGCAATGTCGATGGAGTAAAGCTCAGTAATGTGTTCGATGAGATTCGTTTCAATTCTATCTCCTCACCGCCTGCCATCGTTAATGGATGGCGCACGATGCAGCACTGCACTATCGCTGCTACGGTGCAGCGTGAGCTAGTGCGGTTGTACTACGATTAGACACACAGTGCACCAATACTTCTCACGATGAACCTCAGTGGCATGTGAGCGTAAGAGACCTTGAGCGGAAAATTGCACTCCCCAGCCCTCTAACCCTCACGGTGTTCCTACTCACATTCGACAATACACGCGAATGCATTTCTCATTCATGGAATCGCTTTGGAACCGGTGTTATGATGTGAAATAAATACTTTTCAACCGTATGTCCGTCTAATGCACGGGGTAAACCCTTCACGATCGTTACGTCACCGGTGTGGAGACTGATCATCGGCATGGTGAACACTAATGAAGCGGTATGTCTGTAGTCGCCAATTAAATTGGCACGTCTATGTCGATTGAGCATACTAGTTGGACGGGGATTTTTTTGCCACGTTGTACATAAATCGTATATTTTACCAAGCTTTTGCAAAAAAAGCAATACAATTCGCATAGCAAATCAAATCTTACTTCCATTCTTTGAAACGAGGTCAAGGTTAAAATATACACAATTAACGATGGAAACAGGACCAACATTGTTTTCCGTTACGTTTCGGATCGTAATCATCATTCAAAGAACATTCTGTATATTCCCGTGGCACCCTTCATTGATATACTTTTAATCGGTAGCGTAACACAACATACAAAATTATTTGAAATACCATTATAAACCCAAGCAGTACATATACGTTTTCCCAATATCCATCTTCCGAAGTGTCCATAAACTTGAGGAACTTGATCGGTTTATTGTAGTAGCAAACTATCTTCGAGCAAGGGAAAGCCGTCCTGTTTCCGCCGTAGATTGCCTGTAATGAGCCTTGCAAGCTGTATCGGAAAAAGGAACTGTACGAAATTTTGCTAAGGTAGTCGTTCATTTCATACGTCTTCACGAAGAAACCGGAAAACAGCAGCGAAGGGATGCTGAAGCACGGTACGAAGAAGGTAGCCATCTGAATGTTGAATGCAGCCCCTGAGAGAAGACCCACGGTTTGGGCGAATATACCGAGCAGCAGCATCACCAAATAGATCTTCCCGAAACGCTCCAATTCCAGAGGTTGATCCGTCAGATAGTAAGCGATTGTGAGAAACAACGAAGGACAAAGAATCTGTAGCGGCAGATCGGCAACGATTTTCGACAAATAGTATGCCTCAAGTGAGTACCAGTTATTGAGTCGCTCTCGGATGAATACTTTGGTCTCCATGGGAACTGCAAACAACAAGTCAGAAATGCAATGCATGTAAATAGCAAATGCATTGTAACACACTCACAAGTTATTACGCATGGCATCGAGTTGCCGAAGAAAATGAACAGCTGGAAGAAAAATAGACAAGCTCCATTCACCATCACTAGCGCGCCGTCTTGGCCGGATTGATAGAACACTGCTCCCAGCAATAACCCTACTAAAATATGGGCAATCACTCTAAGCTGCGCAAAGAACTACAAATAGTAGAAAACAATCTTGTTCATTAAAAGCTCCTCGAAAATCAGTTTATGGAACTTACAAAATCTCTAGACGTAACGCGTAACGACCTTCGTAACAGAACATAGAATTGTTTCCATTGGGAAGATTGGTTGCGTCGATGAGTTGAAGGCTTGGTTGGTTCTATGGCCATCTCTTCTTCGATAGCCGTAGAATTTGGATAATCATCTTTGACGTTTATGCTGTTTTCTTGGCCTGATTGCTTCTGATCAATCGATAGTCTACTAAAGCGATGTACTAGATGTTCGACGTCTCGGAGGGGCTTAGATGCAACCTCTAAAGCTGTAATAGTTCAGATCATAAGAAAACAAGATTGAACCGATGTCCCATTCGAGGATATTTTACCGAAATCGGCACGGTTGTAAAACTTCGGGCAGTGGAAACCAGTTTCGGCAAATGTGGTCACCATCTCGTTCAGCGGACCGCTGAAGATGCATGCTCCAGCCGAAAGGAGGTACAGATCATCGAACAACTGGAACAAACTCGACGACGGCTGGTGGATAACACAGGCGATGGTGCGTCCGTCGTTTGCCACTGTTTTGACGTAGCTCATCAACTCCATCGCGGAAACGGTGTCGAGTCCACTCGTCGGCTCATCGAGCAGTATGATCGGTGGATTACTCACCATTTCAATTCCGATTGAAAGACGTTTCTTTTCACCACCCGAAAGCTTTTTCACTAGCGTCTGCATGTTAGCCGCCAGACCAAGAATCCGTAGAATATCGTTCACCTTTTTCTTACGTACCATCTCCGAACGTGACTGTCTGGGCATCTTAAGCTCTGCCGCATAATGCATTGTTTCTAGCACAGTCAGGTGCTCGATCAAGTTAAAATCCTGCTGGATGTAGACACACTGCCTGCGATATTTATCTCCATCCAGTATGACCCCATTGATCTCGATCGTTCCGATGAATCCCGTTTGCCTATCAAATACGATCGCGTTTACTATTACGGCATCTTTCGAGCGTGCTCAGACACTGTCTACTCACTTCAACCCCGAGAGGATCCCCAGTAATGAGGACTTTCCAGCACCGGATGGTCCCAAAATGGCCACCAGACGTCCCGGTTGAAATCTTCCCGACACGTTCTTGATGATGTCCTTGGGTCGCTTGCCATTTTGATCCTTGCGGCGATAACAGATGTTGCGAAAGGTCAACGTCAACCTTTGGCCCTGAATGGCATCGTCTATATTGAGCGCGACTGCATCGACGCTCTCCTCGGCCATGGCTCGTCACGCACTATGCAGCGAGATGCAAGCGTTCGAAGCGCACTGTTTACCACCTCCACTGTTGCATTTGTGATTACCTCTTGCCCACTTGCATTGCCGGCCGTTACGCTGCCGACCACGAGAAACCCGTTTCTGCCATGAATAGTATATACCGGGGAGTTTTTTTTTCCTCCCGTAAGATACTAGTGAACGTACTTTTCACCAAGAACGCTCCATTAAACTAGGGCTCTTTTCCCATAAGAAAACGTTGAAAACGCAAAGCTTATGGTTAGGAGTTATTCACGATCGCTTGTACAACCTCCTCTCGCGCACGAGTCACTAGTGCAACTGGAAGAAACACTGCTCTCCACACTAGTGAGTAGGAGCATTCACACCCTTACCAAAGTAGTGGATGGTTTCACATTATGGAACGCGCCTCACAACAAACCGAGTTCGGACGAACTGTACGCCACATTAGCTCACAGCAGACTGACTCAACGTTAAGAAAACTTGTTTTCCTTTTGCGCGAGTTTCGTGTGTGGAGCGCATATTAATCTAATCAATATCGTGTCAATGCTAGAACCTGTTGTTCAGCATAATGAAGTCGGCTGAATGAGTTACGATACCTCATGAGCAACCCTTATCACTCTCATCTTAGCCTAGATATTATCACCGAGAAGATAGAGAAACTCAAACAATTGTGAGAACTCAGTCATTCAGCAGATTTTGCTCTTATATGCGAATCGCCAAAGGTACAAAGGGTTCGGAAGTCTATGAGAAAAAATAGTGTTATGGTTTAGAGGAGTTTTGTGTTAGTTTCGATGAACGGTTGATCATATCCACTGGTTATATTTTATCAAAAAAACGTACATTTTCGTGTATTTTAGTGAACCATACACCATTACAATCATAAACATGTTCCATTGATTTTCTGCATTTATTTATTAATATTTCAAACGAGCTTACAGTTACTGATTTATTTACAAACCTTAAAACCATATATACACGCATATCACATGGTAGTAATAATATTCATGAAATTTACGCCCTATGAGCCCGAGAACGGTACTTGTTTCTTATTTGGATTGTTTTGCTATCGCGGCAATTGCGCTGTAAAACGTTGAGTTATACCATCAATCTTGGGCTAGGACAAGGATTTAGACTTTTAAATGCTAGCTGGCCCAGTACAAGCGGCTATTGCACCGCACATTCGTTAATGCTATCACCTACAACAAAATGGTTGATGCTCTCCACCCAGTGCTATTCCAACTATTGAGCGCCTTATGCGATTATACGCAGTGGAATGTGTTTGGCTCACGAAGCAGCACCAAATGTGTGAATTTGCGTTCCAGCTGAGACTCGCTTCACTGGCTCGGAGTTTCAAATTTTGTTCTTCATCCGATATTGCATCACGTAAAAAGCCGTTACTCTAAAGACGAAGAATATCACACTTAGCGCTATCACAGCCTCAACAAAGTCTGCCTGTAGCATATCGACCTCCTTCAGGAACTTCTTTGGCAACACGAAATGACAGTACGTTTCCTCGCAGTCCATGCGAGGCCGATCGTACCCGAAGATTGCTATTGACGCACCCTCTAGGGCGTACTTGAGAAATGAGATGTGAAACAGCCAATGCATCACCGGGTGGGCATCGGTCAGATGAATGAAGAACCCGGAGAATACCAAAAACGGGCAGATGAAAAAAGGCCCAAAGATGGCTCCATTCTTCAAAAGGGATCATAAAAAATAAAAACGAAAGATGTTTTTGAGATATTAGATTAGATCAGTGTTGTTGACTAGAGATGTTTTTCGTACCTTCACATCAAACAGCGATGCCACCAGCAGGCCTAATCCTTGTGCCACCCAAGCCACCATGAGACAGATCAACGTAAACAGACCAATACGGAAAGCTTCCGGAGGCTGGCCGGTCATGTAGTACGTTATGACTATGTAGGTGACGGTACAAAGCAGCTGAATAGGTATGTCCGCTACCGTCATGGCGATGTAGTACGCCCGTAAAGAGTACCAGCGATTAAAATGTTCTCGTGTGATGATCGGCAGCTCAAGTGGAACTGTAAATGAGAAGAAAATCAATTCAAGTGATCAAATACTCCTTATAATATCAGATATCATTATTGTCAGGTATCAAAGTCAACCTACAAGCCATAGTCATCGAGCTGAATGCTGTGAACATCAGAAACATGATGGAGAAGAAGATATAGTTGAAGTTGTTGAAGATCTGCGCCGCTTGGTTGCCAATACCGAAATACAGCATGCCGATAAGTGGTGCGATGAAACAGTGAATTGCAAAGCGCATGGTCATCAGCGATCGGTCTCGACTGAGTATCAGAAACGTGCGCAGCAATAACAACGAAAACTGCCGGCAAAAGCTTGTCGTGTAAACTTCATCACGGCCACACCACTTTTCCGGATTAAACGATAACTTCTTGGCGAGCTTCTTTGGTTTTGCAAGTACGGGAGACACAGGCCGTTGGTTAGTGTCGTTCTCGGGGAAAAGTGGCATCTCCAGTAGCACCATTGGTCCTTCTGGTCCCCCAGGTGAAGCTTCGTTAATCGGCATCAGCTTGCTCTCGAAAGAGGGAGAGAACGATTCTGGGTTGCGATAGAAGTTGCTCTGACCGTTCATCATTTTTTCGACTAGATTATCGTTCAGCCTACCGTAGTCATGCGTTGCAATTTCCAGTACTAAAGAAATAATGAAGAAAAGCACAGGATAATTAAAAGATAAAAGCAATTTACGTGTACAGTTTTTCGCAGTTGCGTCCACGACAAAAGGGCAAGTGATGCAATTAAAAGCTTATGCTGCAATAACTTTTGTCTTGCTAATTGCATGCATTCAGGCGTCGGTATGAAACGAATTCAAATGCTTATATATGGAGGTTTTTTTTTATTTTTTCATAAGTCGTTTGAAATTAGATAAGAAGAATTTCAACAACGAGCTTTTTGTATTATACCAAATAGCATGACTGGTTGAAAGTGTCACATTTTCGCTAGTAATGTTTGCTCTGCAATAAATCGCTTATCACTTATCTTCTCATTTTACGGTCATCGCTCGTGAATTCGAACTACAACGTAAATCTATTGTCATTTACAGTACATAGGTCCACCTTCAATGAGTAAACATTGATCATCATGGTTTTCTGTAATATCATCGTGAGAAAATATATAAGCTTTTATAACTCAAAATGATTCCTACCTAACTTTCAAAGAGTTGATCTATCACATATCACCTGCCAAAGCAAGTTTATTATTTTGGTGTAGAATGCATGACTGCTGCTCTTAAGCGTTTTATATTTTGATCTGAATTGAATGAACAACTTACGGTAATCCGAAGGATTGTAATGCTCTGGGCAAACGATGTCAAGCTCTTTCAGAAACGAGACGATGTTCCCGGTACCACCAGTATAGATACACTCGCCCTCGGCAACTGCATACAGATGGTCAAACATGTTGAACAGCAGCGCCGACGGTTGATGGATGGTGCAAATGATCGTTCGACCCTCGCGAGCTAACTGTTTCAGCAGTGCTACGCACTGCGTCGAGGTGGAGCTATCTAGTCCACTCGTGGGCTCATCAAAGAACATCACCGGTGGGTTGTTAACGATTTCCAATGCAATTGCTAGCCGTTTCTTTTGCCCTCCTGAGAGCCTACCAGTACGGGTTTTCTTCGCCTCATACAAACCGATGGCACGGAGAATTTCGTTCATCTGTTTGGAATAAAATGTGTGTTGAATGATGTCCGAATTATTTAGTAGAAAAACGTAAACGTTTTTAATAATATTAGCGAACTTACACGAATTTTTTTGCTCGCCGGACTCAGCTCCGTTCCGATTTTGAGATTAGCAGAAAAATGCATCGCTTCCAGCACGGTCAGGTGTGGTTGTAGATCATGATCCTGCATAATATAGGCGGACATACGCCGAAAGCGTTTTAAATCTCTTGGCTGCTTGTTGACGAGAATCTCTCCCGTGAAACCACCCTCCCTATCATGATGAAAGAAACAACAAAACACATGGCATTCTGAATATGTCACAACACTGTGCTCGTATGTTGAAAGCATCGGTATCTTATGGTCGGTGTCGGAATTTCTAGCGGGAACCTAAGGTCGAATGATAAGCATAAGTCGGTAAACAAACGTATGTACTATAATTACAGACATCGCAATGTAAACCCAAGCGCTACGTTAGAAAGTAAAGTCAAATGCTAGCCTCAGTTATGGCACCACAGAGTACACAACAAAGCTGAGCTGCACTATGCCTTGCACGAGCGGTCGTCAACATA
Source organism: Anopheles nili (assembly GCF_943737925.1). Classification (NCBI taxonomy): domain Eukaryota; kingdom Metazoa; phylum Arthropoda; class Insecta; order Diptera; family Culicidae; genus Anopheles; species Anopheles nili. Next base: position 2,207,524 of record NC_071292.1, read on the forward strand.
GCAACTATCGGACGTTGTCCTAACGATCACGCCTGATGAGTCATAGACAATGAAACCAGCAACGATTGCTAGGCTCTTTATTTACCGCGCGCAGCCCAAAGAATTGTGTTGCCAAGGAAACATGGGTTCACTTCAAAATTCCAGGAAAAGTGAACGCTAGACGTTTGTTGCTTCCCAGCGCTCAACAAGAGTGCTGTAAGACTTTAACGACACGGCAACGGCTTCCAAGACACGCATTGCTCCTGCATTACCGATTAGCCACCGCTCAAATGTCAATCAACTCCGGTTCATCGATCATTGCTAATGACCATTTACTGGGTAACAGTTTCTGCTGACCACAGATTAAGCGTACCGACGGTGGCTCGAACACCCGCTGACGAGCTATTGAACAATGCGATTTTGAAGTACACCGTTTCACGCCTCTTTGTGTTATAAAAACAAATCACCTTGAGCTGGCGGCGCGTGATCCATGGATTAATTTACAATCGTTGCGGTTCATATCGTGACGTGGGTAGCGAAAAGCTACTTCCTTTAAAACCTAGCATCTTCTGCCGACATAAAATTGCCAGGCAATATTAGCTGATTCTGCGGCGTTCTTAAGATTATGGTTATCAGTAAAAGAATGCACTCTTCGTAATTCCCCAAGTTAAGGTTCCGCTTGCACTGGCCAGTGCTCACGCTTAAAAGGGAGATGCATCAGATGCACTCGGAAAGCACTCTATTGATGAAAGTAAGTTGCAAACACTTACGTGAAGCCCGCCAAAATGTCCAGAAGTGTGCTCTTGCCCGCTCCAGAAGGGCCCATGATGGCAGTCAGCTCTCCGGCTCGGAACTCTCCGCTGATATCTTTCAGTATGTCCCGACCTGGAAGATAGATACGAGAGATAAGACATAATGTAACAGCCTTCATTATCGGAGTCGCCCTCCCGGCTTCCCGATTAGTGCAGCTCTGTGCTGTTGAAACGTACAAAAACAGGAAATGAAACGATCACCATGTTGAGGAAGTCATTGAAACCCCTTCTACGATAAGAATAGGAATCGAAATGCGCCAGCAGTTCGGAAACGCGTAAGCAGTTAGGTTCATCGTTTCCGCGAACAAACCTAGCAGACCCAACATCTTTCGCAATGCGCAAGGCCAGAAATGAGTTGAGCGCAGCACATTATATATGTTTGTGTATCAGTATCGATCGTCTTCAATAATTAAAATGCGGCAAAAGTCTCGCTTGATAAATCACTTTAAACCTTTTTGTTTGAAACGATATCCAATTATTATGGATTAATTTCTCGTGAAGAAACAAATCATATTCTCGCTCATGCAATAAAGAAAAGTTCATTTCTTCTCCAATACAGAGTTGCGTTTCGTTGGATTTCCGTCCTCCTTGACCTTGCACGAAAGACATTTTACTAGGCCAAGACTAGACCTCAATTAAAACGGTCGTATCTCCTACGCAAAGGATGCCCCATAGTTCATGGTTCGCAGAGCTGCTACGCACTATGAGAGTAACCGGTTCGCTGAGGCGGTGAAAAGAGGGAAGCGTTGTCGGTTCAATAACTAGGCCAGCACGGTCCGATCGCTAGAGCAGCTACACTCCTTGAACGAATCAGCTGCTTTGCGTGCGCAGGCTGGCAGATAGCTTCACTTCGAACGCGCTGAGGTGAGGAAGTTTTAAGTTATATTTTTCCTCCTGAACCCGTGCTCGGATGGACTTCTACAAACCCGTTTCCGTTCGATGGCTTGGCCAGTGAGTGCGAAAACCGGTTTTGATCCAGAACACAGACCAACATTGTCGTGGTGTTGGAGAAAGATGATTCGAGTGCATCTCACGCTGCAAACGTCTTTCTCGGCCTCTAGCTCAGGACGGCAGGAAACGAATGGAGCGTTAATTCTGGATCTTCCAAAACGTTTGAACCGTCGAATGAGTAATGATTTGTCGGGAATCAGATCACCTCCAACCTCGTGATCCTCCAATTGAGCTCAATTAAAACAATCGAACCAACTACTGCATAGCGTGAGAAGGCGTGACCACCTGCAATGAGAAGTTTTCTTCCGTGTCGAAGCCCACCCACCCCTGTGGTCGGTAACATGCCGAACAAACGCCCGGTGTCCTTGCCCAGAGGTCAATGTTGATTCAGCGAAGATTAACATAAATCGAGCCTGGGAACGTGTTGCATATGCAAGTACCCTTCTACCGAATCGCTACGAAACGAACGGATCGTTCCGAAGAGAATTTTTTCGCGCTCATAAGCTCATCGTTGATGTGCATTTTTTTATATATTATTTATGGCTATCGGTCACCCTTTCGTAAGCACGCTGCGCCACTTTGCGCAAGATCATCCTAACGTACAACCGCTCCGAAACATGCCCGTAACCTGGTTCCTCGCAGAAAAACACTGGGAAACGGCCATCAAAATAGACGGCACATCAATTAACATGTTTACATTTTTTGTGAGCGTGTTCCCAATCGCCTGTTGTGCGTCACGGTGCCTTGGTGAAATGCAGCACATTACTAACCTAACGCAATGTGCTAAATGTTGTGAACGCAGGTACGATTTGGGGGGTAGTCGTAGCCACTCTTCTTGGTGCGGATGTGTAAAATGACACAAGAAATGCGTCCTCTAGGCTTGACCCAGTGTCATCTCGTGCTACCATGCTCCCAGGATCAGCGAGTCAGTATCGCACGGATTGAAATACAATTACCCAACCCGGGTGTGTAAACACGTCGACGGAGCGTATCGACCGAGCGTGCACTCGGGCGCGTGCTGGTTCTCGTAGCGAAATGCAAAATATTTTTATTAAAATGCAACGGCAAGCTTCAACGCGCTTGATTGCGCAGCAGGCGATACTGGCTTTGCCTTCGAGCGATGCACTTCATGAGGCGGTCCCATCAGCACCACTAGATGTGCACAATAATTCCCAGCTCGTGCGCCATTGCGCAGTCGCTCGAGGGAATTCGGTTTCATTTTCTAGACGGGAGGACGCGAAAAGAAAAGAGCGCGACACCACGCTTGCGAGCGTAATCCGATGCTCAAATACTCAAATCAAACAATCGTGATATATCGCTCGGTGGCAAACATTGAACTGCCCGCAAATACATCGAACAAAACAATATGACCACGAAAATGAAGCGTGACAAATTTTCAACCCTTAGCTAAGAGGACTTTTGAGTGGAAAATCAACCGAACTCTCCATACCTGTCACCACTGACCGGAACAACGTGCATCGTTGGAACTGTCATATCAATTTCCCATCACAAAACGGGTGGTATTTGCGAATGAGGTAGGACCTAGAGGGATTCGAAACGGTAGGACCTGCAATCACTCAATAAGCGCTATCATGCCACGAGATGTTGGGACATCGAAAGATTACGCACACGCTAGTGCCCCTACCGTTGTGGTGGTAATGCAAACGCCTTTGTCTTACAGCGAACGAGATTCGCGAGTCAAGTGTTTATTCGCCAGGAGCGCTTTGCGGGGTCGGCGAAGGAAACACCGGGACCAGAAACGGGGTCAACTCCGACAAGGGAGAACGATTACGCGTGGCGCGAATCTTCTGGATTCCATCGCGAAACGTGGAATGGGAAGGGAAAACGCTCTCAAACAAAAGCTGTTTGATGATGTGCGATCATTCCATAGACGACGTGCGTCTCGATGCCTTTCTCGGTAACAAGCGCCTGATGCGACGTTGCTGGGCAACAATTCTCGTACGGCCGGTTTGGGATATTTGCATTTACCGCCCGAAGGGGTACTTGAGACGATTGTGCAACTCGCGGGCGTCCAGTCAAACGACCCCACTACATCGATCAGACAGCATTCAAATGGTGTGGCCGCACCCTGTTCGTGGACAGTACCACGCTTTGTTTTGCACTCTGTCAGACGGCGCGCTCCAGTTCTAGACGGTGCTGTCAATCTCTGGTGCACTTTCGTGCTGGAACCGGTAAGAACCGGTTCGCCATTTTGGCCTCGGGAATGCGCGTTTGTAGCATTGCATTGAAATGCACCTCTCGCAAGGCCATGCCGCGATTAACGCTCGGACGATTTGAGGCCACCAAGAGGGTTGACAGCAGAGCGGCGAAAACATGTAAACAGAGATGGTATATATCTGATGCCGCAGGCGCGATGCGAACGAAACCGCGACCGCGAACGCAGCGCGTGCCGGTTTCACGCACACCACGCCTAGCACCGTCTGCGCGGCCAACAGACACGAAAGGTTTGCTACTCCGGCACGCGGCGTGACAGCACGGCACCAGTTGAAAATAATCTCACTGAAGGTTATCTGAAGTTCGTTCAACTCTTGCAAATGTGAGCAGCCGTTCCGGCCGTCGCGATCCGTCGAAACTCGCGAGCAACCACGCGGTCGCAGCACCATGTGTGCGATATGGGTTAGCTTTGTCGAAATGGAAACGATCGACGACGATCGTTCGGCGCCAACGGCACCGAGCGTATCTTTCCTGTTGTCAAGAGCGAATTTGAAATACGCCCAAAAGCAAAAAAGAGCGCGAGCATATGAGGATCGGAGCGAGACACGCGTCCAACGCCGGTTCGATTGGATGACATAATAATTAAGAAGCCTCCGCGCCATTCGGCAAGCCTACGCGCTCAACCACACACAGACACAGTGAGTAGCTCAACCATGCTGAAAGTGAGGATTTTTTGAATTCAAACGCTCATTTTCAACCGATCTTGAAACCGACGTTGCGTTCGAACGGCTCGTATGCGTGATCTACACTTCGCCTGGCCATCGCAACAAGTGGGCCTGAGTTTCACGCAACGAAAGCCATAACGAAGAAGCAAATTGGCCAGCACACGACGGTGTTCGTGTCTCATGAATTTTTAAAACGCTCAAAAAAACTACAACAGAACTCGCGATCGCACGGCCGCAGAGACGCTTCATCCTCTGGAAGACGTGCCAAAGACAAATTTCAAGCAAGAACGCAGGGAGAATATGAAACGATCGCCAAAAACATAGCTTAACCTTACGTGTGTATAGAGACGAAAGGTGGAAGATCATTTTCCGACGAAACACGAGTGCTTTCACGGTAAATAACTAAGACGAACTGCGAACGATGATGATGCTCGAAGAAGAGCAAAAGTTTTGAAAAAAAAACAGACCGGAAAATCGCGACAAAGATACGCTTTATAATCGGCGACTGCTGACGGATGATACGAGGCTTTTTTCTGTTCTGTTAGCATCCGAGACGATGAAATGGTTAGACTTACAGTCAGCATACTCGCAGTGATGATGGAGAGTTGGCAGTTTTGAACACTACCAGTGATTGCAGATGAATCAAAATTCTATCCAAAGATATTTTGCATTCATCAATATGGCAACCTCCTGCTATGGGTGTGCTAAGTCCTCTGTCTCACCTTCGCCGTCTTCGATCTGGTGTTTGCATTGATCGGTAGTTGCACAGATTTTATTTAGCAAAAACACTTGCGTTCGTGACGAGTGCATGTGTACTCAAATGTTTTTGCTACACCATACAATTCGCAAATCGATATCCATTTTTCACAACACCACGTTCGAGTCACGCTTCCCCAACGTGTCGCTAAAACGGCCTTCTTGGATACGGTGTTTGGGAAAAATTACTACGGATGTAGTTAAAAATAATTCTCATCGACGCGGAACGGCCACTTACTGAGGATAATTTGCCTTTCACCCATTTGGCCACATATCCGTATAGAATTAATGTTTTAATACCAATTTCTGGCAGGGCAGTACCTGTTTAACGTCGAGCATATTAGCTGCGGTATTGGACACATTAAATTATAATTTTTCCAAGAATTTTGTTAGGTGTTTCACGTTTAGCATTAAGAAAAATGACTTTGTGGAATGAATAGGATTCATTTTGTAGATATGGCACTAAATTTGGCCCGCTTATTGATACAAATATCATAGATGAACCATCAGATCGGTGTGTTAATGAGCCTTGAAGGCCATGAAGGTAAAATCATATGGATTGAATTTATTATTTTTGAGGCACAGGTTTATGTTGCGATAAGCAGTCAGCGCGCTGTTTTGTTACTATCGAGTGTCCATTTCTCACCCCAAAAAAGAAGCCTCCCGATAAGTGTGCGGAATCCACGGCCTAATTCAGTGATACAGCTTTCCGTGACCATACGACAACGTTCGTTCGCTATCAACAACACCCTTTGCCCTTGATTGAACGGGTAGGGATGGGCATTCCCTGCGACGATAAGCCCTAACGTTCTCTTACCTTTTCGAAATATTCCATTGCGTACCGAGTACGACAGGTTTTTGAAGCCTACCGTGACCGGTTTGAAGAGTCGAGCCGCAACCAACGATGGTGCTGCGACCTCCTGGTCGACGCACGGTACCTGCGGGATTCGCAACGGTTCCAGATTGGCAGCACCTGCACGTCGACTGCCTACTCCAGCCACAACACCGGCCTCGGTGTCTGGATCCGTCTCAGCCGTGCTGTTCATTTCAAAAGACTCATCGGCCATTTTCACCGGCCTTGAAGCAGCAGTCCCTTAGGGCCCAATGAATCACTTGCAGGCCTTACACTATGCAGATGGCTTTGTTAGCACTAGCAACACGCTGCAACTCAAGACAAAAAATGGGATCACACGCGCACGCCGTTTGCTTCGTGTGGTTTTGCGATTTCTCCTTACTGACCCCGCAAAGACTAGCACATGGTGCCAATCCGCAACTCACTAACTGCTGTTCGCAACGATTGCTCGCTAAAAATACGTTCGACTAGCGACTAGGTCTAGCAACAGAAGACACATTCGATACACATGACTCTTTCGCGTGCCGCTCACCCAACGAACTTGCGCTTTTCCGGTGCCCTAGCAGCCCAACACGCCACCGCCAGAACACGCACAGCAGCTCTATCGACTGAAGGGCCAAACTCCTTCACTCGTCAAGGAAGCGCTCTCGAAGACCTGCCTCAGTACGGACTTTGCAGGCGAACACAAAGTGGCCTGCAACAACCGCGCGAATCTGTCAGCTCAGCGGGAAAATCATCAGATCACGTCCCAAGGGCCCCACAACGGTGCTGTTTGTGGTGGTACCATTGGTTTCGTTTGCTACCACACACGCCAACGGAACCCACGAACGCACAAAGAAAAGCCAGCTCCGGTCTGGCTGGCTTGCGCACGGATGAATGTGGCGCAGACGAGACGTCACGATAACGACGTTTCCCTCCACTGCTGGCTAGGAAAAAGGGTTACCGAAAATCAAACAACGAACGGAATCACAACACCCCTTTTCGTTCACTCTTACACTGGGCGCCGGATGGTGGGTACACCCGCACCGAGCTGGGCACGGAACAACGACCGGGCTTAAGTCGAGATAGGCCGCGGAACCAACGCGATCAGAAGGCAGGCCACACGCATCCGCGTTCGCTCGACTCTCGGTAAATACTAGCCAGTCTCTATGAGGAGCGCTTCGAAGCTGGTCTCAGCTGTTGATGCCCCAGGCGTATAACACCTCGTGGCAATGTGGGACTGTCTCACTGCAAATGGCCAAAATGAGAGCAACATAAAATAGTATGTTTAAGCTTCATGTTGCGTGGTGCTCGGGAATGTACAAGTTGATCAAATTGTAGAATATTTTCCGGCTATCTTAATCTTGCTCCGATTATCCGAGTATCTTGAACTAGTCGCCCGGGATTCACTCCTTTTCAAAGTATAATTATCTTTTATTGATCTATTCATTTCATTGTTTTTTTTTTCCACGCTGATATACAAACGTTTCTAATTTTGATGCTAATCGTGTTCGATCAACAATTTCATGCCATACCCAGTGTGTTGCTAGCCAACAATCGCGGATTTTTGCGCGAGCGTAGTACAGATCGTGTGCGGAGAGGTTTGTTTGCCAATCAGCAAACTCTCTCACACTCATGCTATGCAAAAATATTGCATTGCGAGCAAGGAACAGTTTGATGCAGATGCACTGGTACTTCTCATAGGCGGTTCTTTGTGATTCGTCTCCGAAAAGATTCCCAGCAGCCGTGGACTAACTCGCATCCTCAAACCCACAAACGAGCAGCGACGAGTTATGCTGACCCCCAATCGGCAGCATAATGCTGATAACAGGGTCGTTTTAGCAAACATTGGGCTCAAAGAGACAAGGTCCATTTTATTACGGCAAGTACACATGCACCACAATGTAATTATCGCGTCTAGGCGAGACTCGCGGGGCCATCGAGGGCATTCAATTGCGTGGCGTCGGCCGTTATCTTGGACGACCCTTCACGACACTGAGTGCTCCAGATCCGCAAGAGTGGCTGCTGCCTGGCTTTGCTATGAGGCTGACAAATCGACAAATCAGCTGTGCGAGGTTTGTGCTGCAAAAACCGATGGGACTTTCTTGCAATCGAGAAGGTATCAATTACTTAAAAAACTTCTCTTTGGTGGTGTACAATAGGGAAGCAAATAACTAATCACATTAGGCTACGAAAGGGCAGTCGTCGTGAATCCGATCGGAGGTCATGTGCCACTGATGTTGCCCTCCCATTTAAATACAGCCAGGTGGCCTTTCAGACCTCGAACATTCAACCAAGGTTATCGGCATCAGCCCGCGCAAATTCATTAACCAATCGTCCAACACCTCGAAAGCTTGCAGTGCTCCCTAGCGGCAACCGAAATAGCGTTACAATGTGGAAGAAGTTGATGATTTTTTTTGTTATTTGATAACAATCAATTCCGAGGATAATTTATAAGTTTTTGAATAAAACATTAACCATAGTAGTGTGCCTTGCTTGTGCATCAAATCAAATCTAACTCATCAAATCCATCGTTCTACATCTATCAACATTATGCCCACTCTGTGATGATACATGTGACAGTTATTCTCGATGCAGCGGGTAATCTGACTCCGGGTGCACTATTCCGATGGGGTGAACGAATTTCCGCATAATGTAGATACGCCACAAACAGCACGTGGTGAGGCTTTACCGGTACAACAGCTGTTTGAGTTGAGAGAGTCCTCGAAATTTAAGCTCGCTTGCTTGCTGCGAGATAAGCCCACTGATTATGGTCAATCACTTGACTATGACATGGAAACGTTTCTTTCTTTGGCGTCCCAAAGCAAGTGCGCTCGTAGTCGACTTATCGCCATTGTACTTGCGCGATTCGGTGAGTCTTCTAAGCAATGCACTTGCTCTTCTTGGCCACCTCCAGCACGATAGTTAATGAACAATAGCTGAACAAAAATGCCATTTTACCATGGGTCAGCAGGCGATTAGGTAGAGCTTATCTGCGTCACGACCGTTTCGTTGTTAGGGTATTGCAAATCCCACACTAGAACCGCGACCGATAGCCAATCGGATGTCCGTGGGATCATGTCCGCAAACCTTTGTTGGGTGCAAAACAATCATGTACTTTAGTAGGCTTTACATTCAGTTCCCAACTTGATGAATACGGGAGGTGCCGGAGTGGTTCTTTGTGCGACATTCTGCTTCATTTTATTTCGATTAACCTAGATCATTAATCTTACACTTTAACTATGTACTATATGTACATGCAGAACAATATGAAATGTAATTATCTTGTGCCAGAGCACATTCGAAACCTAATACATTGCAACTTCGTTTTTCGTCTGCCCTGACGCTATCGTCTTAATCCCTATCTTTACAGATTCTTGGCCAATACGTGCTCTTATATTCGCTACATGTATACATTCAGAATTCTTCCTATGGAATTCTTTTTCTAAATGGAATACGAAACTGTGGTTGAGAGTGCGTGTGTGAGAAGACTACTTCCCACCAAGTTCTCTGGAAATAGTTTTGTTTAACATGAAAACCGTTGCTAGTGCATTTGATCACAGATATCGATAGCTAATTACAAAATTCACACGCTTCCTTTCAGCTCACAGTTCAGATTAAAAGATTCCTGCATTAAGTTTTGTTTCTTATCTATACGTATTTTTTTTCTGATACATATATCGTGGCTAAGTATTAATCAATTTTCCTGTATTTTTGATTGATCTTACGCGAAGAAAGACATACTTTAACATACTACAGTACCGAAACCTGTGCTTAACATACTGTTATTGGCTAAGAGACGGCAAAGCGGAGATAAACATAATTATTGTTTCGCGGTGTCTACCGCTTATTGAGCTTATACCACAGCACAAACACCGTGCCTATGTACATCGTGATGATGATCAGGACTATGAGCACGAAGTTCGATTGCATATCCACATGCTCGATGTCCATGTCCTTTTGGAACAGCACTGGGTTTTTGAAGTGGCAATAGATCTGCGTCTCCGGACAATGCAGATCCTCACGATTCATTCCATAAACCGAGTTGAGAATGCCGTGGAAACTCGCTCGATAGTAACTTATATGCCACATCCACTTGAAGAGCGGTGTTATGTCCACATAACGGGTGCAGAATCCAAACACAGAGAAGAGCACTGCTAAAATCGGTCCAATGAAAACAGCAAGCTAAAAACGTAATAAGAGCGGGGTATTTGGATTAAAGCTACTGTGTTTGATTAAATATTATAGATATCCGATGGAATATAAATTCATTTGACCATTGCTATAAGCCATTGTGCAAATCATCAAAGTAAAACTCTCTTGTTTCTTCTCTCTGACCCTACATAAATGTATGTCTCTCACTCATAATCCTCTCTGCCTCAATCTTGACAGTTCCATAAAACCCATCAGATGGCGCTTTATTGTGTTATAGGACGCTTTGCTATAATACGAAGAGATGGTAGCATTTAAATTTTGTTGATGGTTGTTAACTATTGGCAATTAGTCAATCGTTTTGTAATTCGAATAAAATTTATATTTTCCTTGAATATCGAACCGCGTTCTCTCCCACCACGTAATGTTTACCTTTACAGAGAGTGTTGCTCCAACGAAGAAACCCCACGACTGTGCACAAATCGAGCCAGCCACGCAGAATAACGCGAACACAAAGAAACGCTCGAGGTTTACATAGTTTCCAGTCAGGTGATAGCTGATCACGACGTATATTAGAGAGCAAAAAATCTGTTCAAAACAATAAAAAAAGCAAATCCACACATGAAAAACTGCTCCGTCATGCTACGTGATCGCAAAGTGATTCATATAAGCTCACTGCTTACGCCTCAATTGACTACAACTCAATGCCCTCAAGAGCTGATGCTTGCGAGCCATAACGGAACCCTTCATATCACTTTCACTACGGTCAGTTAGCTTACCTGCACTGGAACCTCAAGGACCAGCACGGATAGAAAATAAGGGCCCAGCTTGTACCAACGGTTGAAATGTTCCCTCGTCAACGATTCCATTTCGATTTGGACTGTTTGTACGAACAAATGAAACATGAATAGTTTTTAAATTGATATGAATCTCTTAGTACCATTCATGCATTAATACTTACAGGATAACACGACTGCCATTTTTCCGGTGTACACCATCATCAGCATTGAGCCGTAGAGATATACGTAGTTTGCCAAAACTTGATTGGCATTTGGACCTACGCCACTGTAGAGATAGCCAAATAGGGTAGCGACCGTTGCATGTGCAAAAATTCTACAAAACAGTAAGAACTACAAAACCGCCTGATATTAGACTGTCTGCTAAAATGCATTCGCAGCTACGAAGAGAACTGAGTGTTAACGTGAAATAAGGTTGACGCCGCTAATGACAATGACCTTCAAGCGACAGCTGGCATTAGTAAACAGCTTCTCAACTGCACTAATTTTCTTTCTGTTATTTAATTCCAATACGAAAGGAAGCTAATTCCTATGAAAAGCCCTCTCAAGGACGGTTGATCTTGAGCTGGATTCAGCTAACCGCATCGCCATGATCTGGTTTACTTTTGTCTACAGTTGTCCATTCCCTTTCCCAAAGGGGAAAGGAAATCGATTGTTTCGTTCGCGAAACACGAGACGATTACTAATTCAAATCAATGCAAACTTCAAACATATCTGACGCTTCTATTTATTTTCTTTTGTTTAGTGTTTGCTAACAAGGAGCTAACCAATCGAAATCAATTATCTGCACGCGATATCAGTTATTTAATCAGAAAGTTATATAACGTGCATTGTAAGCAATCGATGCTTAGGATTATGAACAAATAACACGCACTAGGTAAAATTTCCGATGAATACTGGAGGCTCTAGCTTGAGATAAATGTTGAAAATTTAATTACATGTTATCATAGATAAATGCGATGAAATCGTTGAGAATCGAAGGCTTGGGAAAATTTAAACAAAAGCTTCAAGTGCAAGGAGGTGTTAACTGCATGCATGGGACCCCCTTTAACATAAACTAAATTATTTCAGTTTTACATCAGCGTCAGTATTAGTTTGACGCTTTCGAAACAAAACCCCTTAATAGAAGAAATACTCACATAGTTTCGTCGCGTCATTAATAAATTTCGATAAAAAAGCAGTAAAAACTGCATCATTAGGGACGCTGGTTTCGATTTTGAAAATATGTCTGCTTCCTCGTACGATGAATTGTCCGTTACTTCGTTGTCTTTTCGAAGCTTGCACATTTCCTCTGTTTTACCCCCGATTGAGTAACTTTCCATAATTTTGTCTGAAAGATAAGCAAAAGTAAATAAGATAAATAAGGATATCCGCATCCGTTATCCGAAATTGCATATATATCTGCAATAAAAATGAGTCAGTCCGAATTAGCTCATAATAATCTTGCACATCTGTTATGAGTCCTTCTACGTTTGGTATATATCTAAACTCTTGGTTTAGGCAAACCTTAACGTAACCTTTACGTTTTTATACGGAAGTGAAACACGTTTCCGTACTCATCAAACCATGCGCCATTAGAACGCCGGTTGAATGGTCAACCATGCCTGCCCCCAAACGAGATTAACACATTCTTTAACCTCTCGTCATTCTCACTCCCCAATTCTCTTCTTCGTCGTTAACAAAAAAGTAGCTTGCTTGCTAATGCTCGAAGGTGATGTTGATACACCTCAAAAGCTTGTGCACTTGTTTGTATGGCGAGCGGCAGCGCCTTCTATTTTTGTTTAAAAATAATTAACCCCACACGACGAACCAGCATCTGCTGCTTTATCTGCTCATAACCAGTTATAAGCACGGCGGTATTTGACCAAAGAGTAGCAATACCTTAACTACATTAACACCTTCTTTTGCGACTTAATGTCTCATCAGCAGTCCTAGAATCGACCAAGGTGCCAGCTGAGATCGAGCCATTCTGGAAAGGAATTGCTCATATGTCCACTTTGTTGATTCGTAACGCTTTGTAGACGGATTGCTCACAAAATACCATAAACTTCTTACAGAATCAACTTTACCACTATTCTCTAAGAACAAAAGATCTCAATTTTTACGCTGTGGTGAGTTTATTCATTGAAAACACTGGCCTCATGATGGCAAACAAGTTGTGTCAAATTTCTCACAATTGCTGCTACAAAAACCCTCCCGTATTGAGGCATCACAAACAATATATCACGGCAAATTTGCCAACTTGAAGAATCAAAATAAACATATCCTACCATGTTCGGAATGCAAATTTCCTGGGACAATGTGTACAAGAGAACTAATATTAGAAGATCACGTCAAGGAATTGGAAAATCTTTTGTGTGAAATGTCGCACCAAGAAATCATTAACAATGCACCGAAAACTGATCACAGCACATCCGCCTAGCCTAAGCGGATGTTGAAACCCCAGCCACCATTTTTTATGGACTTGTTGGTGTCCACTGGCGACCGTCAATTAAGCGCTAATGATTGCGAAATTTAAACAAGCAGTCTCACAGCAAACTGCCGGAATCGGTACGCAGAGTTCCTATCACATCGTCAAGCAATCATCAGCTTGCCACCAGCGATGGCGCTGAGAGGAGAGAAAGAGAGGGTTTTCAATCGCTCTTTGCAGTCGATCGAAGGAAGGAGCCAGTTGCACGTGTACTGCATGTGCAATGCACGCCTTTTTACCGATACGGCGAATGGTCTGCACCACCCTACATTGCACTGATCAAACCAGAGTAAGCGTTCAACCTCTCGGGCGGTGGCGATTCGGTTGGCCTGTAGGCTAAGAGCCTGGCGACTCATCGACTACTCAGTTCAATGATTGATCTGAAGGCTTTACACCGAGTGCTTGGACGAACAGTGGCCTATGTCGAACCAGAGACCGGGCGAAGTGGCGCAACTCTGGGTTGTCCTCGCGCTCCACAATGGCCACAGAGACGACGGATGCAGCTATTTGCGATCTATGTAATTAATAGAGCTCGAGTGCAAGAACCGATCAAACCCGTAGAGGTCGAATCACCCAAAGATGGCAGCTGAAGAAATGGACGAACAAAGAAGCTGCCAACTGAACTGAAGGGCAAGCCCGAAACAACTCACGCCCATGGTACAACTGGCTACAACTGGTGAAGTTGACCTTTGCTAGGTGGATTCAGCGTAGACGAAACATTTCTTCTGACCCGATCCCGATCACCCAAGCAGTGAAGATGCCCTACTCACCGTTATCATCAAACGCCGAATCCAGCTCGATGCAGCGACTACTGATTTCGTAATATTTCTTCAGCGCAGCCTTGATCACCTTTCCCACGTCGGCTCCATACTCTCCTACGGCGATCTCCATCACTGCGAAAAAAAACACCGACATTAGAAAGGCAGCTTTCTTAGTAAGTTACATCGATTGGACTTACTGAAATCGGCCGGGTTGTGGTAGCTAGGACAGTGGTAGCCAAGATCACCCAGAAACGGTAGCATCTCCTTGGTGGGACCTTGATAAAAGCAGTGTCCTTGCACCACCGTGTAGAGCTGATCGAACATCTCAAACAGCAGAGCGCTGGGCGTGTGGATGGTGCAGACGATCGTTCGTCCGTCTTGGGCCAACCTCTTAAGTAAAGAAATGCACTGGGCACAGGACGAACTGTCGAGTCCGGTCGTCGGCTCGTCCAGGAACAGGATCGGCGGATTGCTGATCATCTCCAATGCGATCGCCAGACGCTTCTTCTGTCCTCCGGAAAGTCCCATCGTCGGTGTGTTGCCCTTTTGCTCCAGCCCGAGCATGAAGAGAATCTTCTCGATCAGTTTGCGTTTCTCGCTTAATGCGATCCCGAAGCCAAGCTTCAGATGGGTCGCGCAGGTCATGGCCTCATTTACCGTCAGCCAGGGTCGAAGGGCGTCGTGCTGCTGAATGTAGCAGGAGAGCTTGCGGAAACTTTCCGAGTTGTGTGACCGGCTCTTACCGTTCACTTGCACCATTCCACTCACGCCTGACGATCTGAAAAGAAGCAAAGGTAAGAAAATCAACATGTTAAAAACATGCCAGCTTCACGTGCCTGAAGTCGAACCGGTGGTACTTACACATAGCCGGCCATAATGTTGAGCAGTGTGCTTTTGCCGGCTCCCGATGGACCCATGATTGCCGTCAACTCGCCGGACTTGAAAGATCCGTTCAATCCGTGAAGAATTTCTTTCGATTCTGAAAGAAGAGAAAAATAGAAGAGTGAAATACAATCGGATTAGCAGTGGATTAAAGCAGAAAACATTCCACGGTTAAACTACGCTCATAATTCACATTCCACCGGTCAGTGAGCTCACCCTAGAGCCCAATTTACGTCACCCAACCAGCAACCAGGCATCATATCGCTTCACCATCATTGAAGGTCGATCGATCAGTACAGATTCCAAAGCTCGCAACGCATCGTTTCGGAGCAACAACCAAAAATACAGCCACTCACTGCCACAAGCCGAAACGAATAATCATTGATCATTATGCGATCGCCTTCCCTTAAAGGTTAGTCAGTTGCTGTTGAAATCGCCCGAGAAACCCGTTTTGGGGAGATACAACGTTGGGCGCTTCTCAGATCCTTTCCTCTTTGAATTGACCCTTTTTCAGAAATGGAATCCCGGAAATATTTTTGCCGAACGAACGTGAAAACGAATAAGCTTGGTGCTATAAATAGCTTTCACTTCAACAGTCGAATCCTCCTCCGATGTATAAGGGAATATGAGGATGCCGTATCTGAGCCAATAATATATTCAAAACATCCCTTCGGTGAATGGTAAAAACAGGTTTTGTGTTAATTGCCAGGTGTCCCTTTTTCGCCATGAAAGAACAGGTTAACGAAAATCATTTACGTTTTATACGTTATACCAAATACTTCTACCGAAAAAACACAACCACATTTTCTATGCTGCATATTGTGTTGAAAAGCAAGCAATCATCGACCTACTGCAAGTTCAAGTTACCAACGATCAGCTGCAAATTTGGCCAACCTAGAGCGGGTCGTATTGCATTACTTGACTGCACACAAGTTGGATAGTGCAGGAAGTACTTCCAGCGCTCAGATTACGCAACGCATATTCCTCAGGGCTACAAGCAACATGAGAAAAACCCTACGATGAAGTAGTTGGCCTTTTCGCACACTTCGCTATTGATATGTTTTCCGGCCCGATCGAATAGACGGAAGCACAAGCATTGCAAGGAAAAGAAAAACCAGCCCCCATCGGCGTTAGTATTAGAAAGTAAAATAATTTTACTAGCGTTTACATCTTTGTTTCTCACCGTGCCTGAAGCAAACATTAGCATGAAAAGAGAACTCAGTCGCACCACAGGTGACAAATGTCACTGAACAGCGGCATATAACACCTTTCCGAAGGATCTATGGTTTGAGTCGTGCGTTGTTTCCGGTCATTGACTCTCCGAAGGGGCTAAATAAGCCGAAACAAGTTCATTTTTCTGCCGACCTGCCCAGACGTCTCGAGGAATGCTCAAGGTCTTCCCATGTCCCTGAACCACGAAGATCATTTCACTTGTTGTTTTTTTAATCAATTGAACTCCAATTGAACCCAATGTGCCAATTGAAAGACGATCTTGGCATGAATGGCTCTTCGTTGTCTCCCTTTGGTTATTTCTAACTTAAATATTTGCACACTACAGAGCACCTGGATACGGTGTCGACAAAAGGGTAATTTACTTCTGAAAAGGAGGGACAATATGGACTCTTAAATACATTAATTATGATCAAACGTGCCGAATAGATTCGATTTGTCTACAATTGTTTGTTGATCGTAAGTGGACGTGTGGAATGCGATTCTCTCAATACATGATGCCAAGGTTAAGCAAGACAGTAAAGTACCATCGTTCAAAGGAGAGCTTCGGAACACCCAGAACATTTTCGTTTGAGCGTAAAAAAGCTTTATAAAGCATACAATGGTGACGTTGCTACACATTGCTGAAAAATGAGTAATGTGGTAAAAATATTTACTCGTCATAAACATTTACTCTACCCCTGTTCGGGTTGAAAAACAACGTGTAATACACTCGTTTGACATATATTTGCACATTGTAATTTCCTGGAAAAAATCAACTCGGCATAGATTATATCCAAACACACAACAAACAGGACGCAAGCTGAATGGAATGGAATGCTTGCAAAATGTGCAGCATTTCAAGTTCACTGAATGTGCATCATCTCTTTACCCGCCAGGCGAATGGCAAGGGGCGTGAGAATTCCTTTTCAAGATCATTGACACGTCGAGCAATGCATTGGCGATGTTCGTGAGACAACTATTGCATTTCATCGAGTTACAGCCGCCAAGTATCATCTTCCTTCCTTCACATTTCACGCTTACTCCACCGGCTATCAGGTAGTAGATATATGTGAATAATCACTTTTATTGCCTCATCTATCAGATTGACGAGAAAAACGTGAATTCCATGAACCTTGTAAAAAGCTGACTATTGGCAAATATGCCCGACCGCATGTGAAGGTTCGAGCTCCGTTCTGTGGTTCGAAAACGAGCGCCATCGGTGGAATGCGTCGGAATCGAAGAAGCCGTACTGGTAATGATTCGCCGCGTGCTCGTGCGTGCAGTGGCCAATTGAAAATCGGAGGAAATTCACTGTTTTTAGGTCAAGAGCCCACAACCACCGGCTCAGCCACTACCACCGGCTCGATGTGCTCTGTAAGTGAAGGCTGGTATGGCACGTTCATTCGCAAATTGTTACCAAACGCACCTTCATTTCATAAGTCATCATAATTTATGGACGATGTGGCTTCGGAACGGAAACGCAAGGGGTATCCAACGATGAATCGATTGTAAAACGACAAAAAACATAGATTCGTGAGTTTGATTATCTTGACCAACTGCATGTGTATCGTGAACTCAAACAAGAATTTGCATATTGCAGTTTTTACAATCTGTGACAGACTTTAACTGAAAAAAAACACTACATTTGAGAGTTTTTTAGTATCTAAAAGAACCGGTTTTCCAAATGCTGAGTTTTATTGGGATTGGCTTTAACGAAAAATTGGATTTAAAAGTCATCGCATACGAACGAGTCCAAGCATTCTGGTTTTCAGATCGAAAACAGCAACATGCATCATATTGTGCAACATTTTCAGATATTTTGTGAAAAGTTAAAGGTCGCAAGAGTTAAACAATTCGATGGCTTTAACATCCAATCGAAATCTCTGTTCGTTGAGAAACAAACATTTCTTTATTCTCGATCGCTCTAACTAGTTTCAATGCCAGTTTCTAACAAACTATAGTTATGTTGCAGTTATATCAGCTTAGCATCATGCTCGTAGTCAGTACCATAATTTTCACGGAACATTGCCTCCTATGCGTCAGAAGTCACGAGCACACCATCTGTAATTATCGATCGTTATGCGCACTGCAACATTGGAGCTTTAACCTGCCGTCCACGCAATCATAACCACCCTTCGCCGATCACGAGCCCCCAGCATAGTGAGAGGAGAGAGCGAAACATCAAATACACATACATATAGAAGCTTTGGCGTTCCAACCACCACAGCGACTAGGCTCTAATGATCGTGCATCGGGAAAGCAATTCACCTCGAAATGTGTGCTTGAATGCGCCTGCAGCTCCTGCCAGCAACACACTATGTGTTCATATCCGTTCTGATTGCTACACTGGACCACCTTGGATCTAGTGAGAATGAGAAACGACCGAGACGAGGCCACTTTTCTATGCGGGCGGTTTGTTGCTTTCGGCATACAGCTAGTAGGCGAGCCTTAGATCAAATTCTGCCTAGCACCTTCCTTCCCTCAATGCAATGTAGGCGCCAGTAGAAGTTGATCTTATTAAAATCGAATTCTGCCCCAAGCGACACTGGAAGGGATAACCACTTTGAGACCTAAGAACTAATTAATCAGCAAAGCTGGCTCATCTGAAATAAGTCGCCCTTGAGTGGCAAGTTACTCGGGTATCCATAACAAACACGTCTCTGTTCTCCGAGAGATTGATGGTATCTCCTGATCTTGAAGCTTAAATCATTTATAATATACGCTTTTCTATACAAGGGCAAAACAAAACAGTTTGAATAGAATGAACATCACGAGAGATATAAACAAGCACGTGTGCAGCGGTTTTTACCCAACAAGCGACACATGAGATAGCCACAATGGCACGGGATAAATGTGCCACATCTAACATGTTAATGATCATAGTCATCCCATCAACACCACAGGCTCTGTCAATCCACGCTTGACAGCTCGAATAACCCCGTAAAACATTCGTGCGAAGGTAATGTTATTTAAGCGAGCACATTTGAATATTCCCGGTTCTAAAACCCTGCCACGAGTTCCAAAGAACCTGGTGTAAACGAACTGCTCTCCGGCAAGCGTAGAAAGATAATGTAATGCCATTCATTATAGAATTTATTGATCGTTTTCCTTGTGCCAGCGCGAAGTGCAATAAGGCGTGCATTTGAAGCGGCCCTCGTGATCTGGTAGCACCGCTCGTGACCGGTTATGATGATGCTGCGGAGGGGAAGTACGAAACTTACTGTGATAATGACTTGTGCAATAGGCATAATGGCGATTCTAAAGGCACAATTAGTATTTATTTTATTCCCCTTCGATCAAATCTCGCGCCGCCGACTGTCGAGAAAAGCATTTATCATTCGAAGCCCTGTTTGTTTGCAATAGCGACTGCAAATATTGGCCGAATGATAATCGTAATGGCAGGATATGCTCCACTACACAATCACTAACTGAATCAGTTCGGTGGTTTTTACAGCCCAACTACTCGTAAAATAAATAATTCATGGCATTCTTGATTTGTAAACCACAAATTGAACCCCTACAGCTTGTCGTTTATCTTAGGCAATGATTTTCCGTCCATGAGTTTGAAAGTTTCTCTAGAAACATATCTGTCGAAATGTTTAGCTTTTATTTTAAATCCCGCCCAAAAACGGTCACCATTCCCTCCAACAGCTGCCGAAAATTGAAGGGGATTTTCTATGGGAATTAAGACCCCATATTCAACCGGACGAACATTAAGACGGCATCCGATTGATCAACAACGCTCAAACTGGTTTAAGGCGAATCGATATCCGATCACCGGCTGAACGGCTAGAGACTTGAAAATGGGCGAAATACGAGTTTTACGGAACTCGCCACAGCCGGTCAATGTGGTCAAGATCACGAATTGTCGGCTGCCAAAATGGTGACCGCTCAGGAGATCGTAAATTAGATATACAAAGCATTAGCTGGTGCTGAGTTGAACAACCGTTCGTAAGCCTCTGCTGGGATACACTGACGATTTAGCCCATTATATAGACTTACCAAACTTCGCCTTGGCGATGTTGAAGCGCTTCACATCGTAGCGAATGTCGCGGAACACGATATCCACCGGTGGACGTTTCGGGAAGTGGTAGTCCTGTTTCTCGAGCAGCCCGTTGTGGTACATGGTGTTGTTATTGCCTCCTTCCTGGCTGTCGTTCAGTTCGATCGAATCGTCGATCGATGAGCTTTCACCATTCGCCGGACAGCAACCGAAGCCAGACGATGAAGTCGTGGTTGACAGCGCCGTGGCAGCCATTGCTGCAGTAGGATTGGTACCGTGGGTTGCGGTTGCAGGACGATTGCTTTCGACACGCATTTCACTCTTCTGGGAAACCATCACGGTTGCATGGAGTGGGTGCATTTGTATGCTCACTTATAACTGTTACTTGATGTAATTCACGCGATTGTAGGGTATCTGTCTCAACTGTGTGGAAACACTCACTTGGATGGTTCAAAACAAACGAAGCTTTACAAGCCAATGCTAACTTGTTGAGATCGTCAGGTTGAACGCACTTATGTCACTCATCTACCCGATTTTAAACGAGTCTCATTTACGATTTATAGCACAGTTGTGTTGGACCGTCTGTAAACACTTTAACACAATCTATTCGCAAAAATAACACTCTCATGATTAATTCATGACCTGTAAGAAATCACTCATTATGAGTATAGTTACTTCAATTTTGTTCTTTTGTAAATTACATAATAACAATCATCTGATTGCAACGATCTGCTCTCGAAACACTTGACGTAGTTAAATGTGCAAAATTCTAACTGAACCAATCTGACTGACCAAACTGACCCACTTTCAGCGGCAAACAGCCAAATGTCGAGAGATCGCACTCGCGTCGGCTCGATCTTGATCATACCGTGCAGCAGCAAACTTTATTTACAAACAAAGATCGCACGAAAAGCAAACAACACGCGATGCCCGCGAAAATCTTCCCTTTACCGAAGCTCAACGACACCTTATCGGAGCCTTCAGAATTGCTTCCTACAAGCTTCGCCGATTGACTGCTGCTTTGGGCACGTTGCAATGGCGACTGCAATGAGCTCGCACGTGAACCCAGTCACGGAACTCTCCCAACACCACGGGAAAATAGTTTTCATGCCAGCTAGAACCATTTCCAGCACACCAATCATCCTTCGCAGTTGGATGAACACTTTTTTTTGTAATGAGCTAACCACTGCACCTATCACATCCCTTGATCTCGTTTGAATACAATTGCCCACCGGTAAGTGTGCGAGATAATTTGCAGCCGATAAAATAGCCCATGCGCTGGAACGCACTATTTCCTGGCCGTTTGACGTTCCCGAGTCTAATCTTGCTCTCGATCAAACGGCACAAGCGAACGTCAGCCGTAACTTCATGGCCGTAAACATGATTATTTCGTTGCTGTACTATCGTGCGTATATTGCCTATGCTGATCTACGAGACTGATTAAAGGTCAACAGATCCGTTTCACGCTTCTACTAGGAAGCACGGAATGTAAACGTAACTTGAAGTGATCCACTCGGGTGGTGTCTTTCGCTATTCTGCACTCTAAAAATGAAATTCATCGTAACTAATAATGCTCCGTAAATGATCGATCTTTTCCGTTTGCTTACTAGGCGCGATAAAACCATCCATATCACATGGGGATCCGTTCGTTTATCCATCGCGACAGATCTATTAGTCACGATTCATCATCGACACGCTATCTGTGCCAGCGTGAGGGAGTCAATCGAGGTGGGATAATAACACGTGCCCTTCCTAGCCATTAATGCACTAATGGTCCAATTTTGCAGCGTGTGCCATCAATTTGCTATTACCAATATTCACACAATTCTGATTCATCGTAAGTACCAAGAAGGGATTTTTTTTGTGATGGGAATTCTAATCTATTGGGTACGTTCATTCCGGTGGTTTTAGCGATATCATCAAACATGTTTCTTAGCCTGATATCCCCTGCATGAAAGTTTCCCTCTTTTTAAGAAAAAAATCTAAGAGGGTAAAACCCATTCTACATGCTTTTATTTCTATCTCAGTTAGATCTCAGAGTTTCCAGCCGTAAAATGTTGGACTAAGATGACCATTTTCGTATCGTTTCAACCACTTACGGACAAAAAAAGCACAGCATGCGTTCATGGTGAATGACTTTGTTCCACTTGGGTTAACCTCGGACGGTAATTTTGTTTCGCAAATTTCTAACAATCTCCAATCGGCAAAAGCTCGAAGCTCCCTCGTAGAAGAGTTCGAGACATAGTTGAAACCGAATCACCGTCCTTTACCCTTTCACCAGCACCACAGACAATGTGTGTTGTAATACAATCGTTTGAATGGGCCGCTCCGAGACAAGCTAACCTATTGACCAAATTTTCTACCAGCGCCCTAGAGTCCCGCTACCCTTGGGGAAGCTCCCTTTGAGCCGGTCAAAGTCAGCACAAACCAGCACGCGTGAACAACCCCCCTGATAATGATTCACTTTCAACCGCACCTCGACCCTTATCACGTCGCTCCACCTCGTCCTGAAGGAATCCGGAACCGAACCGTCGTCGAAGTGTCGTTCTTATCACACGCTTTGGAAGCAGCTGACAACCGCGTACATTGTTCGCATGAAAAGGTTAGCTTCTGGAAGAGTGTGTCGATGCGAGCGTTCGTGTGCCACATTGCAGCACGACTTGACCGAACCTCTTGGAGATGACCTAATCACGGTTTCAGCAGATGATCGTATTAAATGTGTGGTAAATAGCCTTTGATTGATGATAGCTTTGCAAGCTCTACCGGGAATAAGCAATGACGCTCAACATCAGGTGACCCTTTGTACTGTCAATCCGCATCGCTCAATTGCTTTAAATAGCTTTCGACGTCGAGAAACCCAGAATGGTGATGGTTGCTGCCTTTATTTGCATTCGAGAGCAGTACCGGGTTGAAAGCTAAAGTTCAACCTTAACCAGCCGACTAACACACAAGGTAGGTATCGATAGCGTCGTCGTTGACGTGAATGAGGTTTGCCACGTGGCGCTATCTGCCCGGCATAATTCTTTCGTCGTTCGATAACGAGATGAATCGAACACTAAGCTCTTACGCGTGCATTCAACACCTTCAATCATCGATCGTTTTACGCGCATGTCTAGCTAGAGAATACTTCCTTTCAGAGCTGATTCCTCCAAGCGCCAATGACAGAAACGGAAATTAAACCTCAGTGGCACATTGGCGCGGTGAATTACTAAACGTTCCCTGCGCCCTGCTCTCGGATGCGCAAACGCTTGCTCGAGCATTTGAGGCTGCACGGCGATGCAATGCGTGATTGGAATATTAATTCCACGCCCGTAGACTATCCCCTCGGATGCGCGTATCGCGTGCATGAGTGGGGCGTATGTATGCTAGATACGCCGCTTAAAACCCTGCGTACAGCTGGCGACCTTAGAGAGCAACTTCAAGGATGCCCTCGGACGTTCGTTCTTTGACGTCGGTGCGTTAGAATATGAGATAAATGTGGCTCCATCCAGAGGTCGTTAAGGCTTCTTTTCGGACGTTCTGATGTGAGCTCCAACTGGGAATAAAATTAGCAGTTCTCATCTTTAAGCTAATGCCTATGACTTGACTGCCTTTGCACATCAAACATGATGTGCTTTTTTTCCTACCATCTCACTTTTAACCAATCTGTTCGCACCAGGCACCAACCTAGAGCTCAGAATGGTCTAATTATACCCTCCCAAGATGGAAGACGTAATGGCTAAAATACTTTGCGGAAAATAAACCTGATCTTGTAACAAGCAGCAGAAGATGATGAAGCTGGTTTCGCCTCGATCCCTATTGTACCAGGAGCTGTGCATCTTTTCACAAAAATTCCTGCGCAGCATCTGTTGTTGGGTGTTTCTTTTGCTCAGATGATTCACAACAATATTGCGATCTTTTAAAGCACGAAACAGTATCGATCAGCGCTGTTTACACGAGTTTCGAGATCCCAGCATCACACGTTTCGTTCGCTGGCTTCAATTCAGTGTCAAGGCTAACGAAACGATAAGGTCTCACCAGAACATGTGCCAACGCTATTTTTTTTCTTCACTTTGCACCACATCAACACCGCTCTATCTAAGGGTGCAAGACGCTCGATGGCCAACAACCGCATAAAGGGCACCCGTTTCACTTCCAACTGCAGCTGGACGGATGGAAATTCAAAATAAAACGCCCACAGAAAGAGAGAAACGAGTGACTGGCGACGTACAAACAAATCACCACAGACGGGGCCGTTTTCCAGGCGCAGCGTGTGTTCGCTGCAACCACGACTGCATCGGTGCAGCATTGAGCGAATGTTTATGTTCTCCTTCACGTGCTCGCGGAGGGTTCTCCAGCTGCCTCCGTTGGCAATCCACACCCGAATCGAACCCGTTTGCCATGGCATAGACCTAGCACCGTTGGCCTCCAGCCTGCGGGCGCCATCTTCATTCGCGCGTTCTAGCGTTCGTCCGCAAAAGCGTTTTCTTCGCGATCGCCATCGATTTGGTGCGTGTTTTCATGCGATTTCCGTGCACTAATATCACTGCATTTCAACTTTGAAAACGGCCACACATACATTCGAGTGGTTTGGAATGTTTCTTCCGCGCGAAAAGCTCGATTCCCGGCGAGACACAATTATCATTATAAAACAGGCCGGATCGGCACACTCAGCTGGTTTTTGCAAAAACCTCGCCGATCGATCGCCGCTTGGGTGTTTGTATTTCGATAGCATTCGCCACTCAACGTGACGATGCGTGGCGTACCGGTAGGGGCAAAGTTTAATCACACCCGGAAAAGCTTTAATTTCCCTTCCATCACCATCCCCTGCGGAACCACTGCTTGCTATTCAACCGACAACAACAACAAAAAACTGAAGGTGGCGTGAGCCGCCCTAATAGAAGTCGCAGCACCATAAAACCACATTTTCAAAGCAAAACAGGCAAAGCGACCGAATGACCAACCACCAACTGTCAACTCATCGGAACCCCACTAGCCACAGCAATGGAATTGATCGTTCTCTTATCGTGCGGCTTCTTATCGCGGAACCCAGCGTCAGAAGTGTAAACAGAACCGTCCCTCGGCTGAGTAAGCGCGTGCGAAACTTTACATTTTTTTACATAGAAGTGCATGCAAATGCCGGCGCAATTTGCCACTCTGTTGTCGATACGCGAGCTTCACGGACCGATCACGGGTTGTTCTCGGAACGCCACGGAATGACGATTTCATCATAATTCTTCCTTCAATGTAATGACGCGTTCGCTTCCGGCATTACCACAGATAAAGAAGATTTTCGCGAAGCTCAAGTCACCGTCCAGAAATATCATCCGGATGCACCAACTCGTCCGTGGCTTCTGACGCAAAACCGCGAACCGGCCCTTTCCTAACAGTTGGCTCTACGCCACGAAACACGCCGTCGTTCAACCACCACGCATTCGCTCGCGGTTCTCCCTTGGGCGGTATCGAAAATCGATCAGAACCATGAGAACGACGGGAAAAACAAACACTCGGTTCCGGTCAGTGCCACCCTTCCGATTGTGGGTTTAGGTGGTCAGAGTGGGTTTCTTTCTACCTCACTGGCACCGTTTGCTGCTCAGTTCAACACAGCCGGTCCATAATCTTCGAGAGCACCCAGACTGCCAGCCCACAGACATTGCTACTCGAATCAGCTGCTGAAGGGTTCCATCGTTTGGCATCCCTTTGTGGCAACTAGTTGCTGCTCTCGTCGGAGGAACACACACACACCTTTCACAATTTCACCCAACAACTTGTTGGCTATCACGGCGCGTGGTCTTGGCACAATCTCTCGAACGACTGAAACACGCTCGCTTGCTTGCCGACAGTGACTCCGTGGCGCAGACGTTCGCGTGCACGATTGAGACGGGCGCGATTACGAACCAACGAGAAACAAACAGCTGCCGTGGTGGTTTTCGATGCGTGCACAGTGGGACTATGCGATCATAATAAGGTGAGGTTTTGGAAGCTCTTTTGAATGCAATCCTGTTGGCACGCATGGAGCAGCAAAACACGTGCTAATATGGACATAGAATGACATGTATATTCTACTTTTTTCGTTCACAAAAGATCACTTGAGCCAAGGAATTTTATCCGGTGTTAGTGAAAAAATTCTTCTTAACACAAATCATGTCCATCGATACAATGTTTCCAATTGCATGTATGCAAAAATGTAGTACAATAATTACCTCACAATTAGAAATACATACTATGGCCGACAAACAAGCCCCACCATTCTAGTGTTCATGCGATGAGGGCACGAACTTGATTGGAAAACCTTCACGAGTGAGTGGAATCGCGAATGAGACCGTCCCTTGATGCTGAGCGAACTAGGTGAGAATGAGCAGCAAGTAGTGAGAAAAATGCTGCCAATCAAAACCATAGCGTAAATTGAACCGAACGTGAACGGCGAGCACAAAATTCATGGTTGATTTTTTCTTCTCCACTTTCAAAATTTAATGCAAGTAAAACGACATTAAGGCCACCGGGTTGCATGTCATCCAAGTGCATCCTGCAGCCTCTCGAATCGGAATGTGGTTCGAATTAACGGTCGTCCGTTCCATTCTCACCCTGTTGTTCTGTTGTCCGATTTTCCAGCGGGCCCTACAGCTCAACTACAATTACGCCATTTTTACCGAACGCTGAAGAGGAAGGTCTTTTGTGTGGCCCTCCGTTGTCTGACCGAATAAGAAACTTTCTCACACTACAATTCACGTGATTATCTTTATGCATAAACGCCGCCCTCGGACTTCAACCCACTTCATATCTGTTGGCTATCGCGCTCATAAATCTATTTCAAAATGCAGCAAAGGGCTTCTGCGAGATGACACTATCTCCATCAACGACCGGCACAGTTCAGTGACTCAAGAGTCATTGTTTACCAAACATCGTGCGTCTCCTTCGGCAGATCAACGACTCGCCACGCTGAACTCATGCTGAACATTGCAATCCGTTTCATCACCAATGCACCCGTCCAAGTATGGCATCGTTGCACTTGACTCATGACACACATTTGTTTTCGTGTGTTCCATAACTTCCTGTGCGAATGTGCGGAATGGGTGCATTTCCAACCTTTCACCCATATGATAGCGATTGTGCAACGGTGACCGGCTGATGCGTGATAAGCTCTGGGCAAGAAAATCCGATCGGACTTTGCGAGAAAATTCCCTCTGTAATCTCTACAGTATACACTTCACGGTCACCGGAGTACGAGCAACTTTGCCGTGGGAAGGCGAAGTACACTAGCGATATAGAGTAACCGACCGATCGATCACGCATTTAATTAATTAAAACCCATAAACAATCGGGCGCCTCCCAATCGGCCATCGATCGCTTATCAGAGATCCAAGGGGCAAGCTCGTGTCCATGGAGATCGATCGATAGCAGTGACTCACGGTAAGCGAAATACCACCCTGGATTAACCTGAACTAACTGGTAACTTTGCTCCTCAACGAGTCGACACTTGCAACAGTCTTGCGGCAGGTGCGTGCTGAGCTCATTCGTTAAGCTATGACCTATTTTGCCGGCGGTTCTTTCCTCGTCCAGGGACAGCATCACTAGAACTAAGCAGTAAGTGTGTCACACGGGCTGATTGTAACTTTTTACTATTAACAAAGCACGCCTTCTAAAGGGTGATTCAATGCAAACACCATCAAGTCGTTAGCTTGATGGAAGGTTATCCGTATGAGCATAGAACGTAGTCCTGTTCACCATTGTCCGGGTCATTAAAGACATATTAAACGAATCATGAAACCACTTACAACTTCAACAGAACGAATTTTGGTCGAATCAGTTTTATATAACATTACAGGGTCATGTGTTGGGAATTGGTGAGCCAAAATTAGCAAATGGCTACTGAAAAAGAAATGTCTGCGATTAAACCCGTTCGAATTGGAAATCACAGTGAGGAAAGATAAGAGCTTCCCGTATTATTTGGGGCATTGCACCTGGTAGACACTAATCTATCGTCAGCAGATACCGTGCCTCCAAGTTGCATTTTTACACAACCGCATTACTGCACCGAGTATTTATCGTGAGACGTTGATAAGGCAGTGAATCAATGGCACCGACGTCAAAGTTTCCTGTCGATTTCCTATCGGATAAGACGCGTCTTCTGATTACAGTTGAAACATTCTCTCTGCCAAGTTACCAAGCTCGATAGAATGCTTGCTTCAATACCCGATACGTTTGATTGAGACTTGGTTTTGGAAATATCTTTTCTTATCATTCAAGGTCAACAGCTTTCACGGTGGCCAAAGATAAACGGTTCACTCTGAAGGCTCCCTTGAATTTATAGTGTGTTAAGCTGCAGCAGGTGTGTTTAAGGTCAACATTCGAATGGTGGCATTTATGAAGGAATATTTTGATTCAATAATTCCCACCATTCATGTCCAATTATACCCTTAATAAGTGGATATTAAATGAAATACCAACACAAACGTGCTTACTTTTCGTGTGGTCAGGCAACTTAATCGATTAATAATTGAGGAGTAGTTCATATCTCTGGGCTACATTTCAGGGCTTCCATCAAGATGCAGTAATTAGTCAACAATAAATGAAATTCACCTTTTATGTATTCAATTATCCTGTAAGACCCAGTATTAAAGATATCGATATCGACTTTAGATTCGTAATTTCGTAACGGTCGTCTATCAATTAATTTCTCTTTTTTGAACTCAATCTTTTGTGAACAATAGATGCAAACCATAACACAATTGTTAGTTGATGCATTTCTCCACCCAGTGAGCACACCCTTTAGGAACAATCATTGCAACCAAACAAAACTATTCAACATTCAAACAGTCACAGAGATAACTAGCTATTTGCTGCGTTTAACCTTCTTATTAGCAACAATTAGCGTGTCACAGAGCACCATTCCAAGCGCTGGCATGAGCCCAAGATCATCGAGCATGACATGATCATGATGAACTTATCACATTTGCACAATATCCAGTTAGATGCATTTTCAGGCATTGTTTCGTTGCCGTAAGCAAAAAACCAGTAAGCAAAATGTTTTGTACGGCATAGCACCTGTTTACTCATTATATTCCACTTAGTGCACATACCTTCCGTGTATAATTTTATCTTTGTGATAGGTATGACACTTCGTGTGAGGTTTTACTAGAATCAACGCGCTCAATCATAATGAACGAAGATTCAAACACAAATATTAGAAATAATCTTCCATATTCTATCCTTCATTCTTTGGGATCCTGTCATCATATTCGCAAAATTTATTCTGCATGACACTGTATTCCATAAACGTTGAGAAAGAGAAACATTTTTATTCTCCCTATTCTACTATAAAAATCGAAGCCATGCTTTAAAAGTACTGGAGAGCAAGGTGTAAACATTGCTGACCACTGGTTGGAATACCACATTTATGAAGCTCTCACATGCAGATGGCGCTATCTCCGCGTATAGTAAAAAATACGACTACGATAATTATAGCAAGGATGTATTAAACAAATTCCGCAAAGAATCTCAAACTCCTTGCTTTTATCTACAAACCCAAGTTTTTGTGAATAACTTCCCAGAAGAATTAAATCACATTTGCAGTCTATTATTATTTTTTATGGTTTAACATCGATTACAATTATGTTTCTTGCACGAACCGTACCTAGGAATAAAAAAGTAGGTCAGTTAATTACAGCAGCTCGGCAGATGGTTTAAAGCCACTTTCGTTGGATCCTTCATTACCGTTTCCAAACAATATATTTAGCAGCCACATTTTGAATATCAATCACTTAAGGTCAATTGTTGAGAACATGTAGTTGGTTCGCATGAATTAACGATATGTAGAGTTCAATTGTAGGAGCACAACTTGTTGATGTCAAACAATAAAAGTAGAACGCTTAATAGGCTTAATGTGTAGAAAATTTGTTCAATATTTATTGACTATCAATGACTAACTATTAGTTACACTAGCTACGGATATTTCGTGTTTTCTTATCTTCAAACCCTTCACGCATCCTGCGAAATAAATTGGCACTTTGCCGACGGCTAAATCAATGTGTATTCGTACGGTCTTTACAGACCATAATATGTACACATTCTAGCGAATTATATATACAGTAGAAATGCACTGCGATACGACTTATTGTGTTCAAACGCTGCGCTCGCTTGCAGCACGATAAGATTGTGAAACAATGAAACAAATCATTTGGCAACCCATTTTTTGGTTTAGTCTTGCCTCGGCTCAGGCGGCCGGATCATCTGGTAACGGAAATCACATCCTGATTACTGTTCATCACATTTGCGCAAGAGTTGGTACATCATCGGCGGGAAGCTTTCGTAGGTGCTACAGCTTACAAAATGGCGGTGGTCTACCGCACCGACATAACCTTCCATCGAAGACAGAAGTAACAGAATACACGCACCAGGAGCAGCGTGCCACAGAGAGCGTACACGTCTTTCCAGAACTGGTCCCCTTCCATCGAGATCTCCGACAGGAACTTGGCCGGATATCTGTTTAAAAATAAGGAACATAACGGATGAGTATCGCAAATTTTCCTACGTAAATGAAAGACGGCGCATTTCCAAAACCAACCTGTAATGGCAGTAGGGTTTCAGCTCGCAGTCGAGAGTTTCTCGATTTTCTCCATATATTGCATTAACGTAGCCTTCCAACCCGTAACGTAAATATGATATGTGGCTGCCCCATTTTAGGTAACTGGGCAGATCACGCAACGTCACACCGAATCCAGCGAACATCATCATCGGGATGGTCAGTACGGGTCCGAGGAAAGTGCCATTCTATGGATTCGGGGAGATTACAATGATACGATGTGAATTACAACTCCGTCGATAGATTGCAACGCAGCGATAGGTAAACAAAAAGCGTCAGATTACTCACCACCACGTTAAACCAGGCTCCGATCGTCAACCCGAGGCTCTGCGCTATCAGCACGATCAGCAGACTGATGGTGAAAAACATTCCAAAACGGAACCATTCCATAGGCTGACCGCTCATCAGGTAGATAATGACGGAAAAGAACAGGCAGCAGAACACGGACAACGGCAGATCGATGATCGTGACGGAGAGGTAGTAACACTTTAGTGTATACCATCGATTAAAGTGCTCTTTCAAAATCACACCCATCTCGGTGGGGACTGCATCGTGGAGGTTTGAGCAAAGAGAAAAAGGTAAAAAGGGTGCTTGTGAGATAATTTCTTGAAATGATCCGCCACAGACGAGCTGCCGCCAAGCCATCGAACAGCTTTCTAAGAGCTGTCAGGATTGTTATACACTTACATGTCAGCACGGTCAGCATCATGGTGGCCATCATGTGGTGCATGAGGATCGAGAAGAGCAGATTGTAGTTGTCGAGTACGCGCGAGCCCTCGTTGCCGGCGTCAATGAACAGAAACCCAAGCATGGCCGCGATGACGATGTTCACTCCAATACGCAGATGAGTAAGGGTGGCGTCTCGCTTCGCCTTGATAATGCCACGCTGGATCAACACTTTGAGCTGATGCATTTGGGACGTCGCCGTCAGGTCTTCGCTCTGCTCGATGATCTTCTTCAGCGGGTATTTCTTGCGAAGCTGCTCGAGTTTCAGCAACTTTCGCTTGTCAGTGAACCACTCGGAGCACTCGCCGTTTCCCATTTCCATCACCATGCGCTGGATGCGTTCCTCTCCGTATTCGCCGCATGCCAGTTCAATTACTAACATCGAACAAAACGATTAGTTCACGAAGTCGTTGAAAAGAATCATTAACTCACTGTAATCGGCTGGATTGTGGTATACCGGACAGGGCATCTCCACGGACTGCAGGAACGGTACCAGGCTGTTGGTGCAGCCCTGGTACATACACTCTCCGTTCGAGAGCACATACACCTGGTCGAACTCTTGGAACAACTTGGCGGATGGCTGATGGATCGTACAGATGATTGTGCGTCCTTGTTTGGCGAGTTGCTTGAGCAGGTCTACTACTTGGTTGCATGAAAAGCTATCCAAACCTCTGCAAAGGGTCGAAAGGATTAATGCATCTGATCCTGGAAGCTGATTGAAGCAGATCAGTAACCAATACTCACGTTGTGGGTTCGTCCAAAAACATAATAGTTGGGTTGTTGATCAGCTCCAGTGCGATCGACAGTCTTTTACGCTGTCCTCCAGACAGACGCTTAGTGATGGTGAACTGATGCTCGTACAGACCGAGCACGGTTAGAATGTCTTCGATCTGCAAGTAGAATACTCTGTTAGCTTTCTGCTACTTGACTGCATCCTTCCCTATCCTGTTCACGTACAATGGACTCCTTCTCGTGACGGGACACCTCCGGTCCCAGCTTCAGATCGGCCGCAATGCGCATGTTTTCCAGTACAGTCAGCAGCGTCTGTAGCCGATCGTCCTGCGTGATGTAGCAGGTCATCCGCCGGAAGCTGTTCAAATTACGGATACGTCCATTCACGTAAACTGCTCCCTCGACGCCGGTTTTACGGTAGCCGGACAGCACATCCAGTAGCGTCGATTTTCCGGCCCCGGACGGGCCCATAATGGCGATCAGCTGTGATCCCGGGAACTTGCCATTCACCTTGTGCAAAATCTCTTTTTGGCCTGAAAAGTGGAAAAGACGACGTTGGGGCGTAAGAAGCTACCACTAACGCTCGAACAGGACACATCACAACAACCCATTAACCTTGGGGCACGAGCGCCCAATCAAGCGATTAATTTTCCCAAACGCTTCCCAAGCCGGGATTGATGCTGAAGGCCGAGCTAAGTAAATAAATAAAAAAACGTTTAACAAAAACGCCACGACCCGTGACAAAATATCAGCAGCCGATATCTTATCAGTGGGCCTGTTCGTTTTTGCCTGCAACGGCGACTCCTCCACTGACAGGTTTCACTTCCTTCCGCCATTCAATCACGTCTTGCGTAAGGCAAGCGTCTATCGATAAGCGTAAAATGTTCTGCCGGGAGCTGGGGTGTCAGTGGAAAAAAAGGAACATCGTTTTTAAAATACACACACCATCCTCAGGAGCTCCCAGCATCGGTTAGTGTGAATGTTTTTGCTACACCGTGTATGTGTCGTTTTAGAACAACATCCTTCTTTCCACTTCCCTACGGCACGCTCGTCGAGAAGGGTAAAGTCCGCTATTCACAACAACCGACGTTCCAAGTCCACCCAACCAGGAACTAGCAGCATCCAGAAATATTCCAGGAAGTTGACAAAACCCGCAGTGCATCGGTAGTGCCACGGGAGAAGGATGGAGCTTATTTATTACCTTCCTCCCTTCAATTTTGATAAGGTTAGATTGCGCTTGTTTTGGATGGATCGCGATCGCGAAACTACTGAGAGGATTCCATCAACAATACCTAGCAGCAGTACAGGCAGGCTGGCATAATCCGGTCCTACACCCAATCGCACCGGTAGCTCAACACAAGTCCTACCGTTTGACGTAAGCAAACGCATGATAACGCGATGCTGGCCCTTCCTGAAGCCCTGTACGAGCGACAAATATACAAAGGTTGTTCCTCGTAGTAGCGAAGGGATGGCACCAAAGGGCGAATCAAAACAACGGCCGTGAAGAAACAGAAAGGATTACGTTAGATTTGGCGCTTGGAGCAACTCCGCCAGCTTTAACGCCGTCGTCGAAGGGTTGGCCTGCCGTTATCAGCAAGTGCCACACAGCAACGTCAACTTATCCATCGTGTTCGATAAGAAAATGATCAATTCCCGCAAACACAGGCCGACTGGTGAGCAAAGGTCGACCTGAAGTGGAAGGACTTTCGTCGGTGGGCGATAATGTAATTGAAATTATTTACAATACACTTCACGTGGTCGGGTTCAAGCGCCGAAAGGAAACAATCGGTGTAACGGTGTGACTATTATTCAACTCGAGTGGAAAGCCCTTACTCTCTTCGGGCTGTCTCGAAGCGATCCACTCTGTCTGAAACCTCAAGGAGTGGAGAAAAAAAATCGAAAGTTGTAGAGCATGAGCAGCGCAAGTTGTAGAACGTAGGGCAAATTGCAGGCTTCGTCATCCGGCTTTCAAATGCATTCATTTCGCACACGTGAACCGATCATTTTCCCGCCAATCCCCTGATCATACCCACTGATCACTCGTACGTCAACGACGGGTTCAAGTTCATGTTTGCTCTCCTCAGGACAAATGTTAAAGGACACTTTGCGATTTCGACGCCAGCACGACAACAAACCGGCTCCTGAGCCGCTAACAAGGCTCGATGGAAACGACTGCTAACGACGCACAAGCCTCCCTGTTCACGGACGTCAGTCATTCGTCTCTCGTGGTCAGCACGCACGTGAGTCATTGCGTAGTGTGTACGGCACTGTTGGCGATCCTCAATCAGATCACGCCTCAATGCGCAAGGAAGTGGCCGGGGCACATGTGGCGACATTAGCGAGCACCACACATCAGCCACCGTGCGGGAAATTAACGGCTCACCACGACGATAGAGAACCAGTTGACCGTGGCGAACGTGCGATGGAGGCATTTGCACGATCTTTATGCTGTCAGTGCGAAGTGCGGAAAAAAGCCGCGCACGTCGATCGAACACTCGATGGCATTCGTTGCAGCGTCACTGACGACTGAGTCAAGATGGGCCTGGGCTGGGTCAGGTCGAGCTGAGTGCTTTATTTGACACCAGCATCGAACGACACCGCCTTATCAACACTTTCTTTCTTGCAGCCGGTCTTTGTTCTGCCTCGTCCGGTCGTCGGTAAGGCCTTTCTCTTGGTGCATGGGTGTCCTGCCCTATGGACACTTCAAGGACACGTTCAAGCGTGACCAACGGGCTTCCCGCGAAACTGGCAATGGCCATGGCGCTCGGGTCGGTAGTTGCTCTGAATGGAACAACGCCACGGCGCGCGGCTGTTTGTTATTCCGTAAAGGTGAACCACGTGTCCGTTAGTCGAACATAAGTTGTTCATCATGCGATTAGAATAATAAGAAACGCTCTTCACACGCAGCCGGTACCGACTGGGAATAAATCATCCCGGTGAGGGTGCTTTTGAAATGTTATACAGCAGTGGGAAGTGAACTTTTGAAGGCATTTCAATTTGATGCGACTACGCCTCATTACTTTCTTTAATTTAGCGACTAACCACTGCTTTGAAACATTGAGAAGTCCATCAATTTCGTGAGTCTTCAAATGCAGAATCAATCTGTGATCGTGAACACGCACATGACCCTTCTTTCTATCGCAAGGCATAACCAGTATACAAACAATACCGCTGAGTCACCAATAAACATGAATAAACAAAAAGCTTCATATTTGGGTATCATGTTTGCGTGCAAACGATGACGGACGATGATAATTTTTGGGATGCTTTGTTGCAATTGGATACTGTATGTTCAGATTCACAATTTTGCCGACTTTTTGCTGCCATCTTCGTGGTATTATGGTTATCGTGTTGTGCTTTGACATTTACACAGAACCTTGGCGACGAGAGCAACTTGTTCCCGAACTCGTGGCATTGAAGTTGAAACGCCAACCAATAACAAATAACGTTTTAATCGAGTCGTCATTGCCCACCAACGGTTTCAAGAGGCTGTAAACGGAATCCAGTCGCAGCGAAACCGATCACATCCAGTCGGTACAACTGCTTCATTTGTCTTTTTTTCGCCTTTCACCGTCCAGAGGAACGCTAATCAATGCAAATAGCATGCACGCTGTAAAAACGATGTTGTTCCTCCGCTAAATGGTTACAGCACTGCGAGGCTAGCACCTCTATTCCAGCACGTTTTGTTGCTATCGAAACGTCATGGGCCTGCTGAGCCTGCCGTTGGCTTAGGCAACCTGACCTATCCCACCCAACCTCACACACACTCTCTCTCGCGGATTTTCCCTCCCAGGACGGTTCATCACAGAAAACCCCGATTATCACGCTGGTGCATCCTACGACCGCTCTTTGTTGCACACAAAGCGAACCAGGCAGCTGGCTCTCGAGCGCTTGCGCGAAATAAAAAGTATCTCTCGTGGCCATTTCGTCACATCCATTATCACTGTACGATCAGCTATGGCAAGGGATGGGACAAAATAAAGCAAAAAGAAGCATTCATGCTCAAGCAAATCGCAACACACCGACAACGTTGCGATGTAGCTGCGAGGAAAGTCACAAGGTGATCGTCCTCACCAGCACGGTTCGATTTTTCGCTCGATCAGCACAAAGCACCGATCCCATGCCACCCCTGCATGCATCCATTGGCCCTTGGGGTGGCCCTTTCCAGTGCAGCTCGCGTGCTTACCTTTGCGAAAACCGAGACTGACGCAGTACGACACGTCTTTGAACTGAATGTCGACCGGTTCGCGTGCGGGCAGATTCTGGAATGGCCGGATGTGACCCTCGATGTCGTGATTCGAAGGATACGAGTTGGTGGTGTTGTTCCGAATCACTGCCTGCTCCATATTGCGCGAGTCCTTTCGATGCAGTGGCACCGTCGTTTGGTTGTACACGGGGCTGGATTGAACCTCGGAGAGGTTGGCCAGTGCAATGCCACGCACTTCCTGCTGCAGGATATCCATGCTAAAGTGTCCTGCTCAGCGACTGAGGCTCGAGAATCCGCTCTCGTTCAATGTTTGCTGGGTTCAATGTGATTCAGAGCTTTATCACCGTACCGGATCGCAGTTATTTTTTCCAGCTTGCTTTCCGAACACTTGTGTGAACACAGTCCCGATCACTGGTGTCGCGTTATCCGCACAGACGATTCACTCTGGCCTAGCGTCCAGTCAACTGCTGCACAATGCGAATGAGACCCACACAACCCCTAGACGTCTTCTTTCACCGATCAAACCGAACAGAGCCTCGCTGCAGCGCACATTCACCCGCACTCGAGTGCAGCGATGTGGAGGCCTTTTGGGCACGAAACAACGAACCCCACGCGAAACGAGAGAAGATCAGCGCGCCGTCTCAGAGTGGAACCCTTCTGGGCGCGAGTACCACTTCTAACCCTAACCGGTCCAGCGACAAAGAACTACTGATTCTGAACTAGCGCAATCGAAGTCAGCAAACCGCGGCTCGCCGCACGACTACGCGATCGCGGTATCGCGACCAAATCAACACCACCGCGCTAGACTGAAACGGAGCTCGTCTTTGTTGAGTGTGTGTCTCAGCTGGCACATTGGCGATGGCCACTCCTCTACCACGACCTGCTTCCATAGCTGCTAGCTGCCGTCAGGCTAGACGGAGGTGCATACACCGGCAGCAGCACATGCTCATTCGTTCAATACCAACGTGCACCAGCTGAGCTGATTGTCTGATAACGATTGATTCCGGAGAGCTGTTAGGTGGATGGGGATGTTTTGAAGCCGTTCTGCCCACCATCTTGCGATTTCTTTCGCAGCCCTTACGCACCTCGTGAGCACCTTCGAATTCCATATCACGCAATTTCGATTACGCTGATAACGTCGAAGTTCTTTTTGCTTCGACTTTTGGTGGAGCGCATTGTTGGACTTTCGAGTTTGGTTTGCTATCGGTGGTGTTGATTCGCACCCTTTAGATCCACCTTCATACCACCTACCCACCTTCGGAATTTATTTCTAAGCATAAAACATGTCACGCTTGTGTAACCTCTGCCGAATTCCGAAATGCGTCAGAATTGCTCAAGACACTCTAAAAATGCCTCCACACGGTAACGATGCATTGCGATTGCGCCATTGTGCATATGGCGAATGTTGATGCAGCCACCTGCTCTAAAGCGCGAAAAGTGTGCTGGCTGAGGTCAGTCAGGTCTCCAGGCTCTGGTTCCGGTATAAACCACATGCGATAATTAGTTGAACTCTGACGCCACGCCTGGAACCGGATGGGGACCTGAATCATCCCGGGTGGAAGATGTTTGACCCTGCAACGTGAGAAAATGAACCTCTGCGGGTAACAATCGGCCATCGTGTGATTCGCGAATACACCCAACCACGGTTCGTTTTCCCTCCAATGAGTCAGGAGGCGTGAGAGGTCGAAAGTCCAAAAAACCTCGGGAAAAGGCGAATGTTGTGTTGAATTCACGCCTAGGGAACTACGCATCGTTATCGTTTCTTCGAAACAGGGCTTACAGCGAGCGATCGCGATCACACACAGGTAGAACAAAACGATTCGTTGTTTCAAGATGACTTTTCGAGGAGCACACGTTATTAAGTTCGCGTGAACGAGTGGCTCATCGTTTGATGTAGTCGCGAAAAATCTTAACTACTCCGCAATTATTTATATTTAGCGAGTCGAATGGCTTACTATGGGCGTGGTTCGAGCGGCAATGACGGACGTGGGGCCAGCTTATCCGATCATGCATGTGGATCGGTTTTTGCTAACTCATCGTTTGCCAAACGGCACTGAACAATTTCTTCTCAACTGATTCTCTTTTTTGAATAACACTCGCAAACCAAGGTGGGTATAGTAAGAGATCTGACAAGAACCGCAAGACTGTACGGATGGATTTAGCGATTAGTTGCAAGAAACCAGTTACAGGAGACCGTTTTGCCGCACTTAATAGCGACTCTTTGACGTCAAGCGAAAATAATTATGCAGATAATTTCCATCGTATTTCTGTCGAACACTACTGATGCTGTCATAGCGATCTTTGATGGCTGGAATCGTTTTACAGAACTGACTGATCACGATCGTAGAAGCGGTTCTCTAGGTAAACGTATGCCATAAAGCTAAAAGTCCCCGATTAACTCTCATTGCAGTTTACGTAGCAAAGCACAGCTTCTTAACTTGTTTTTACATTTTTTTAACAAAGCTACTCGACGCTTTTCCAGATAAAAGACTAAACTAAAAAAAATACG
The DNA here is from genome assembly GCF_943737925.1 of Anopheles nili. Lineage (NCBI taxonomy): Eukaryota > Metazoa > Arthropoda > Insecta > Diptera > Culicidae > Anopheles > Anopheles nili. The sequence goes on from NC_071292.1 coordinate 2,246,766, forward strand.
ATAGCTTTTCATCAGAATCCAATTGCTCTACTGGTTAGCTTGCGAACCTCCGTAGGCGCATTTTCTCCCACTTCTCGGCACAGCGCCCGTTACAGCGATAATTGTTAACCTGACCACCCGCTGGCATGATGCTGCACCTACACGCTCGGTAATGACATAGTTCTCTCCTCCGGATCGGCATAAACACCTGCCCCCATCAAGGGGGTGGCCGTGGCTCACCGTAGGGTAGCCATTAATTTTGTCGCTTCGAGAGCAAACCTCAAGCCTGACACTTCCGCTTTCGCCCTGTCGAGACCGTACCAGACGGATCGTTCGCGAACAGACGCACACACATCGTGGCAGAACTCTTGACATTGACCGCATAATGAACCTGCGGAAATGCTTTGTTTTTTCGAGCGGGACATCGAGAAATGCCGACCGGAAGGCGAAGCTTGAGTTACGAAACCGCTTTCCACCAGCAAATGGATGCTGCTTTCAACCGTCCGCTGTCGAGTCACTGTCGGCAAAATTCCGCTTCCCGACTTGCTGCTGCTGTAACGGCAAGGACACATCGGAAAATAGGTGACGATGGCGGGTGTCGAAAAAACGTGCCAAAACGAAATGCTCGCGTAACACCGTGCCGGTTGATGTGGCCGGTGGATGTGTAAGACAACCGCAGTGCCGGCTTCCGCATGGATGCGTTCCCATTCAATCAAAGCAAGTGCAAAACAATCGCTGCACTCGAACCGGTAGCCCAGGCGATAACGGACGAAAACGCCTCGGCAAGGAAACCGCTCTCGATTCCGTTCATTGTCGGGGTGCGTGGTGGATCGAAAACAAACAGTTCACCCTTATTACCACATCAGGGACCCGCCTGGGAGCTCGCACGGGGGTTCCGGTCCACCCGTCCAGGCCAAGATGTAATTGCGGACATCTTTCCTCCTTTCGCGGCCTGCGGCCAGTGGGGAACAAAGTGCGCCACGCTCTGACGTCAACCGTCAAGCGCTGATCTGACACTGGCCCTTCGGCCCTCCACGGACGGCCTTCTGTTCATTGGCCTAGTAAATATTGCCTTAACATTAACACCCCCTCCAGATAGTGCCCTGTCCTGGCGTACCAGCAAGAAGGAGGTCGATGGTCGACGCGACGCAGATGAAACGCAGAAGCCGCAGGCCGCAAGTGTCGAATTCGTGGTCGTAGATTTTTGGCTTATCAGGCCTTCCGTTGGGCCACAGCACGCGTGGGAAACGTGCTCGTCCCGAGATGAAGACCCGTCGGGGCAAGGTTTAATGTTCATTAACATATTGCGATGCGGTAATTAATAAAACTCGGAATCGTGTTTGCTCCTCAGGTTGCTTTTGCCTTCGATTTACCGAATTACGGCATCTGCAGAATAGTTCCCGGCAGCCTACTGGTTTGCGATGTCTTATTTACCAACGACGTCGAACCCTGAACAGTAATCCATGAATTGAAATCGAACTTGACCTTTGATCCCCCAAACCCCCCTAACTGTGATATCTCAAATCGTAATCGAAACTCGTCGTTCATGTTGCTGACAAACTGTGATAATAGGGTCTCGGGAACCCTACGGTGCGATAAGACCGTCTTGGCAATATGCGAAACAGCAACGTAAAATGCAACTCTGTTGTGCAATGATAACACATACAAACACATTTTAGCAACACTACTTGATCCTTCCAAATGTATTTTTTTAATACAATTGTATCGAAATTTCTCATATCCTCTATACCGTATCGTGACAAATTGAGAAGTAAGATAAGAAATCTATTCAAGGCGATATTTGATGTATCATATTTTATGCTATAGTCTCCATTTACTATTTCATTACGACTTTAGTAGAAATTGTACTACCCAAAGTAGTATGCAGCTGTGTTGTTTGGAATCTATTCATTTTGCATTTGCTTCATTTTTGTTGAAATGTAATGTAAGCATGTTAGCATGTGATGTAAAATATATATAGATCGTCAAAACAAGTACTTGAATTTTGGTTGCATTTCTCTTGTATAAAATTATTCGCATAATACGATTTATACTAGAAATCGACTATTTTTATCTCGTTTCTTAGCCAGGGATTGCAGCTGATAGAGGCTCTGGGTTATGCTGATGGAAAATATTTCATGCGACAAAGCGAGAGCGCATATCAAATCGACAATGCGTGCTAGTTTTGTAGCATGCAATAAATAGCATGCAGGATTGGGTCTTGTGCGACTTTGTTTGGCAATCGCAAGCATATCATCAATAGAAGACATCGGAACATTTGTTGTTTTTCTTCACCTCGTTCTTTATTGCATTGATTTGAATTTCCAGTATGGATATTGTTTTACTAATTTTCTGCACAAAGGATTGCTCAATTTAACCATTTCAAGCGTCAAATATACTGCAAACACTCTCCAGGTTTGACGTTTTCAAGCAAAAAATAAGCAGGGCTAGGGCGCTCCTCTCAAAATTGTAATATTATTATTTTCGTGATGTTCAGCTATGTAATAATACATATTAAATAAATAACAGAATAGAACCAAAGAGTAAGGATTTTACAGTTACTGTTGTCATTTATACTGATATTTCGTTCGAACAACATTATGTTGTGAAAATTATCAGCATGAGCTATACAAATTTTCATGGTATACTAAAAGCGTATTTTGCATGGAACCCAAGTTACAATAATATTGAATGTTTTCGTATAATTTTTAAGTTTGTTCATTTTTGTGTTTTTTTGCCCAGATCTGCTACCCCTGTCTTGGCTGTTTAGCTGACCAACCCTGCAATGCATGAGATGATCTGTCAAAAGCAGCGTACGAGAAAAAAGTGCTGAAGAAAGGAAAGGCCCGCACGAAGCAAGCGAGCAGAAGATAAAAATCGTGAAATGAAACAAAATGGAGGTGGTTTTTACTTGTGAAGACTAATTTTCTCGTGTAACATGTGTTCGTGGGGAATGCTAAGCTAGTGAAGTGTGCATTTACGTATTTGGTGTGGACATATTTAGCTGCATTGCTGACGGTACCAGAACAAAGCAGCGTTCCGCAGCACCCACCTCTCGGGCAGACCCGGTAAGTTTTTCTCTTGCCCTCCTTATCACCCCTACAAGCGCTACGGCAAGTTTGACAGTACGAGAGCATTGGCTTTGGGAAAAACCCACTGCCCCCGCCCAGTCAGCCGCAATCGGGCCTGTCGTTCCGCTTGTGGCATGTTGTTTACTTCATCGGTGATTGCGAAATTTGAATAATCTTGAGTGCAAAAAACACTCGTTGCCAACTGATAAGATACATCACCTACTGCGGCATGTGTGTCCGGTATCGGGTGCATTTCCGACCGCTTCATTAACGTATGATATTGATTATCTGTCAGTAGCGCTGGCAGTGTCGTGTATCGTGTTCCGGTGCGGTTACGAAAACGCTGCAGAGTAAACACAACAGTCCAGGCACGGTAATGGATATCAATCAGTGAAAGCTTGTTCTAATTCTACTGTCATCCTGCATGCAGTAGACGCTACTGATAGACATTCATTCAGTTATTGATCGACCTGTCGATGACATATCGATCCAGCCTATCACAAGGGATAATCCTAATCGATATCGTGTTGAAAACCCCAATGCAATTGGACATGCCACAAACTAAGTACACATGAGGGAAAGCTTTTCTAAGTAACCATTTTTATGGCAGTGATACACAAATGTTAATTGGATATGCAATCCGTATAACGTGCTTTAATTAGTGCTTGCACAAACTTATTACGATCGTTTTTCTGCAAGAGGTATATTACGAAAAATGATTCAATCCAGTATCCCAAACTCGATAGTCTACTAAACAAAAGTGTCCCTCTTAGAACAATTCAAAAGTAGTATGTCCGTAGGTAAAACAGGTGTTCCTTTCCTTGTTGGTTGGATTATTTACAATGTTGAAAAGTGCAATGAGATGGCGATAAACGATGTTTCTCTCGGTATCTCCGTATCTCATCATTTACAATTTCATTGATAAACAGGAGCGCTCTGGGTTGGTCTGAGATCGTTTACAACCATCCCCGATAAGCTTGAAAAGCTTTCTAGTTAGACTTAGACCAATATCAGCAAATGTCGACGGGAATTCACCGTCATTACTCGCTACCACAAGCAGCTATTGACCTATCTTGTGCAGTCAGTGACGTGCATCAGATTCTCCTGTCCAGGGGAAACGCGTCATCCTGGTAGTTAAAAGCTACTCTTAGTGGATTAGTAAAAATGGATTTTCACATGGTATGTCCCTTTTTAGATGCGTGTTCATTTCCTTCATTTTCCTTCCACGTACACACGCTAAGAAACGATTATAAAAGTGTGCGTGTAGGTGCCTGCGTAGGACTTTCAGGCGTGGTTACGAAGTGATACATCGGTACTGAAGCAGCAGTCGCTATTGATCTGTGTGCAAACCCCTTCGAAAAAGCGTGGAAATTTGTGCGTCTAGAGTTGGCCTATTCAAACTAACACACCCTTGGGTACATAGATATTTCCACAACCAACACAGCATTAAATACATCACCAACACAGCTTTAATTATCCTGCGAAGTTTGGCTTTCATACAATTGTGAATGGAGTGCAGGAAGTAGTGGGTTGTAAGGGAAGTAGTGGGTGGCCAAGGAAGAACTGTAGGGCAATTCAATTTTTCAAGAATTTTCGAAAACAAATGTTTGTTCTATTCAAGAAGTTATTTATAATTTTTGTACATGCTATATATTAGCTAAAATGAAGCCAAACAGTAAAAGTCCTTTTAAAATCGAACACCGGTAAACACAATTGATTATGCTGAATCTGACGGAATAGTTTAATCCGGAAAGGATACAGGTTTCTGTGCAGACACTTTTCTTGCAGGTTGCGGCAGCCAACGACGCACAACTACAAACGCATCAAGGCAATGGCTGTTTATTGAGGTGGCAGTTTACCCAACTAGTCCCCCAATTTTCCGAACACCGCACTGCTTTTTCATCGTCAGTGGCTATTTGCAAATGTGTTGGTGGAGCCGTTACGCTTTTCCACTCTACGTATCCTTCTAACTGTTGGCCGGGAGCATTCCGGCACACGAGAAGCCGAATCCATTCGACTGCACCCCTTGTGGGAGAAGATCTCTCCAAGGACCAATCTTTTGATCATCATCTTGAGATTCAAGACGCGTTCCAGTGGCTGTTGTCACCATACGGCGGTGGTTGCCTCGATTTTCTTGGTCTGTCTTAGTTCCGCGGCTCGTTGTCCCTGGGACGTTATCGTACAGCTGGAAGGGCTGGCACAGGCGCCCTACGTGGTGGTGTGCGAAAAGGGAAAATCGATTTCGGACGCGCTTCATGTTTGACGTCATACAGCAAATACGACGCTAGGAACGTTCACAGGCTGTTGTTCCGGGGCAGGGACCATCATCTCGGATCTTCAATACTCGCTGAAAGCATAGTGGCAGGGCTGCACGCGAATGCCCGTATTTACTGAACGCCAAATCGGCTGAGGCCGTTTCCAGCAAAAATACTCTAGAATTTTTTTTTTGAATTCCAATCACACTGTTAGGAATAAGAACTGATAATCTAATATATTTACGGACATTCATTAAGCCACAGTACAATGCGTCGCTTGGAAGTTGGCAATTTGGATTGTTTCAAAGTCATAATGATCACGATTTAAAGAAAATCTATCAATGTTTTGAGGTCGTCAATGGAAACAGTAAAACTGTCATGACCTGGTCTTGCTGCAACGAATTGGTGCAACATGACTGAAAAGCCGGTCAGTGTATCAAATTTCTTTTTACCCCATTTTTCGCTGGGAGCAAATATTGAGTTTCTATAAACTTCCTCGTGTCCTCATTTCTCTTTTGCACATACTCTCCTCCCGTTTCCATCTGCTACCCGTTTTTAACTAGCTGAATGAAATATCCTTCAATTGTCACTTGAGTACGGCACATGCAGTAATATATCCTGTCCTTGCAGTTTAAGGCTTTGAGTCTTTCGTGCTAGAGTAGCGAAAAATGTACGGAGTAGCCAGGTAGGAAACCCTTTGTCGTAAGCTTGAGGTTGGCGGAAGTATTCGTCAGGTGTTCTCTTGACAGAGAGCGTAGGGTGATGGGCGGAAGTGTTGTACCGTCAACAGTTGAACAAACAACATGGCGCGTTGCACGTGTCAACGGAAAGCGTCACTTGTGTGTGTCCTTTCTTGTTCCTAATTATGCTATTCGCCAACCGCAAAAAAAAACCGCAGCCTACTCTTTGGTTGTCATACAGAGAGCACTGATGACACTGCGGAAGCCATTAGGGACGGGTGGATCGTGGCCAGGTGAACACTTGACGAATCGCTCGCGGAAGTGCAGTAAATTTAACATCGCAAAACGCTCTACAGTTCCCCATTAGTGCAGATGGGGTAAATATGAGTACATACTAAGTGCTAATAGAAAGAGACTTCAAATTTCAAATTTTTTAAACTTCAAATTTTTATTTGCTTGGTTAAAATTTGAAAATCGATAAAATACTCCTAGAATTGTATTTAATTCATTGATTTTCTTGCGAGCTATTGCAAGGAAGATAATCTTCGGATGTTAGTGCCAATAAACATTATTTTTGTCATTTTTATTCGGGTCGAAACGAACGCGATTGGGTGTAACAACTTCAAAGGTGGAAACATGTGTAAGCGGGAGGAATATTTTATGGTGCCGGCGGTGCCGACACTTGCATCCCTTTCCGCCACGGAGAAGTTTTGAATAGGCGGTAAGGTTGAAAAAATATCCTGCGAGAAAATCTCATATTTTGTAGCACCAACCGGCAACGGCTTTTCGTCATAGGCAAAGGTTCCTTTGTTTTTTTTTTTATACGAGACACGAATAGAATAGATGTAACACATACTGTTTCCTGGCGGCATATCCTTGCAATGCTTGTCCCCGGTTGTTCAATCCCCAGCAAAAATGTGCCGGCCTGTTTTCGGGTCGAAACACAACCATCAGCTATTTCGCAGGCTTCGGCAAGGACGACGAGCCACGTCCGGAAGGACGATTGTCCTCAACTTGTGGTAGTGTGACCGGTCAGCGACAGGTGCGCATGCGCAGTTTTCCTTTCAACGCGCCAAAGCCTGCAAATTTTGCATGTGTGTATCTACCATACCACCAGTGCCATATGATTTTCCTTACACGCATACATACCCGTAGAAGCACGCTATCAACATGCAATGCGCGTTTTCTCAAACGCTTAGTACATGGTGGAACAAATACATCAGAGGAGGTGCCTTGTGTGCTAGTAAACCTTGGGGCAGTTTTCCACGGCACGACGCGAATATGTGCCGAGCTTTCCCGAGGAAAACCTGCTGTACCATTAACAGGAGAACGAAACGACGCCGATTCAGTAGTCGACTGAGAAGGGTCAATCAGTCGCTATCGGTCGCTGGTTGGGATCAATCTCATTGGCACTTTGGGGCTTGGCGTTGCACGTGTGCCGCTGTGGAACGTGTGCGTTTTCCTTCATTTTTGTGTTTGTGAGTGCATGTGTGTGTGAAGGTGTGTGCGAAAAGAAAGAGAGAAAGAGAAGGAAAGCGTAAGTGCATTGCTTGCCACCCCTATCCTTGCTTTTAATATGAATATTTCTTTCGAATTGTTACTATTATTTGTGAGATATGAAATATCGCCAAGTCAAGTGAAAACCGGTTCGAGATATTTTTAGTGGTGGAATACGTTTGAACACATTTTGTTGAAACCAAGTAATGCTCAGCCAAACCAATCGCATCGTTTATGTAATCGTTCCGATTTATTTCCTATTATGTGTTGACCTAGTGACACTTTTCCATCTTGAAACTTAGGGTTCCATTTCCACTTATCTTGATAACATTCCAAGCAGGGCAGAATATAAGAAAAAGGTACACTTTATAATGAAGACATGCGGCTGATACAGTTGATATCTTGGATAGGGGAACGCTATTTTAAATCGTGCTTAAGGATGTTTTCTGCTTAAGGGTGTTGCAAGCGAATGTGTCTGCAAAAGAATACGAAGAAATGCTCCTGGCTAGTGTTATAGAATATGTTCAAATGTTACGTATTATTTTGATGAGATGATTTTGAACTAGTTCTTAACCGTGCAGTTTCTTTCTTGTTTTCATTTTTTAGGCTCGGACCATCTCGGATGATCCTTCACGTCAAACGACAATCTGCCGCATGCACGTCCATGTGTACCGGTACGGCATGAGTGTTTGCGGTTCCGCTTTCAAGTGTGCCCTCGAGAATGCCAGCGTAGCGCCACGGGTAATAGTTGTCGCGTGAGGTAAAAGATACATTTCGAGTAGCCGTCGTGTCTAGCTTAAGCCTCCGGTTAGTGAAAGCACGTTGAAGTGTGAGTGTTCGTCCTTTCGTATCGTGTATCTTTATCAACTGTCCCTAGTGTTCGTAAAACTCACAGACAAACGTACAAATTGCAGATGAAGGTGTCAGCTTTTTAATTTTTCACTGGAATCATAGTGACCAAAAATACTAGATCATCGCTTCTTTCGATTTAAGTATGATACCGGATTGTAGAGTTTAAATAGAAAACAGTGCATTCTGGTGCCAATGCTTACGATAAAACCGGTGTAGATTGATGATTAACGACACACTGATATCGTACAAAAGTTGTTTGAAAATCTAATTATAACAGTCGAACAAATTCACTGTTACGTTACCAACGCAATACCGATTACAGATTATCGCGATTGGTGGCGTGTGCATTGTGTTTAGTGTATTCTGCGTTTTGAAGAAAAATAAACAAAAAGTCAGCAGAGCTGTGTGATAGTTTCTGCATCTGTTGTAAAGCTGTTCTGTGAAAATAACATTGACACTCCCGACAAATCTGTAGCGGTTTGAAAGGTAAGCAAAATTGAAAAACACAAATTGAATTATTAACTAAATATTGTTGTTTCATTTAACACACAATCTGTATCAAAAGTTTGTAGCTCTTTATAAAATGTCTTGTTGCCTTGTTTACAGGTTTTTCATAAAAAGATGATAATCTTTCAATTTTTGTTCATGAATTTAAATGAGTTTCGTAATATATTGGAAACTTCTGATGGGAAGGCGCACTGCTAAACAGAAATGAAATTGTTAGCATCAAAGGGAAAATACTTTTTGTGTTACATACTCAAAAAAAAATCAAATACTTACAACCCAACCCACATGCGCAGCAAAAGAAATGACCTACCATCATAAAAGAAAGCTCTGGAGGGGTGTGCAAAAAAAGTTTTCCACTTGAAACAACACCGAAAAGAAAGTGAAAACAGATCTCAAAAAGCGAACAACGTGCATTGAATGTGTCGGCGCTTTATACTTTTGTTTCGAAAAAATTTGTAGGGTTCGCGTTTTTGGAAAGACTTGACAGCGACCTGAGCTCGAAGCAAACAATTTTTATACTTGATGGCATAGATCCGATATGCCGTCATGATTGTTAACACGAGGGATGAGTCCGGCTTATTTTCCCTGCATATCGTAGCCTCTAGCTAATGTATATCCTTGCCAATCATTTTTCATTTTATGCGGCTAGTAGCAGCTACTCGGCGTTTTTTACTACTACTTTTTACATTTTACTGCCACTGTTGCCACTTGCGCTGGAATAAGTTTCAAAATCGAGTAATACCCTACGTTTTTTTTCTTTACACTTTAACAAATTAAGATTGCGCTACTTAAACGCCGGGAATTGCTTCTCAGCAACCGAACATGGGCATTCAATTTTTATGGAGTTTGAAAAACTACGTTCTACGCTGTTGTTTAACCTCAAATATATTTCTGCATTCACGCTCACACTATAGAGTCAGAAATAAAGCCTATTTTTACAACATAAGTAATGTAAAACTTGCAATCGAATCTCATTTTATCATTACAAAAATGTAATGAAATCGAGCAGTTGGTCGTAAATGCTTCCCTTTTCGGACAGCTTCAGAGCGTTGGCTCGTGACTACTCTGCGGGAGTAATTAAAATCAGATTGAAACTCGCTGATTAGGTCGTAATTGCCGTGTCTGTCGTTTAGCTTCCCAATTATCTGGTATCCTATGAGCATAGATATAATACTGCTGCTTGTTAGAAGGATAGAGGGGAAATTTGGATATTTTACCTCGTCCAGGATACTCTGGAAAAAGTGGTAGGAGTTCACTCAAATGATTCTCGGATTAACAATCCGACTATTTTGTAACACAATGATTAGCAATGGATTATAATGTTACAATTTTAATAATAATGATAAATTGCAAAATAAACACACATTTTAAGTTTTACTTGATTGAAACTTCGTGGATGTGTGTTACTGTGCTGTGGTAGAAATATATCCTACCTAGCTAATCGAAATACTGCGTTATTTAACGTAACATACTATAATGCGTTCATCGCTGTCAAAATAGTGGGGTGATGGTTTGAATATGGTGCTGATTGAATTCTGTCTTAATTTTCTTGTTATAGCTAGATACTTTTTCGTTTTTTCATCGTTGCTCACCATCACTAAACAAAGTTATATATGAACATTATGTGGCAACATTGTACAAGAAAATATTACTGCAAAGAAATACGAAGAAAATTTCGATCGGAACCAGGAAATAACGAGGCAGTAGGATGCAGAGCTGGCACCGTTTGGAAAATAGCGAAGAAGAGTAGCTAAAAATAGCACTTTGGAATTGTAACAACATGATTTGAATCGTTATCTGCGAATCCACGCCTCTGCTAAGGCCCAATGCCTAGCACCAAACTGGATGTTGGAATCATTTTGAACCCAACGACGATTTAGGCGAAGTCGTTCCTTACTTGCGTCTTTTTTTCTTTCTTTGAGCAACAAGATGGGTAAATTTTTCGTTCCAAATACAAGTATCCAGATTCCCCCCAAACTACAGAATGTACATTTACACCGAAACCACCAACGTCAGGACTTAATGTCGATGTCGGCGGTGGTTTATGGCGCCCATCTTTTTCAAGAACGTCTCGACGACTCCAGTCCAAGTCCTAGGAGTGTGTTCCTTCCATTCCGCTAGCAGAGAACCTTTTCCTGAAGATATATTTTATAGCCGAGCCCTACAATGCAACTACGAGGACAGCGTAGCGTTATTCTGTTTGGCAATTGATAGAATTTGTATTGCGCATGTCTAGTTTATCAAACGACAATGATTTGGCATTTTGATCAGCACCAAAGAGTGTATTTTTGAATGTTTTTCAATGGTTTTATGAGTACTTATTTTAAAAAGTTTTAGTTTCAACAGTTTTATATCTGCTGAAATATGAGTGAAAGCTCTCATAATTTTAATTTCAATTTAGTTACTGACAAGAATATTTTCAACATCAATCAGGTTCGCAGGAAGCATCTGCTAATTGCCTGATGTCCAATGATGTTACGGGCATATCCCTGCAGAGTCCCCTCGAATACTTTAGCCATATGTTACTGAATACGGTTGGTTTTGAAATGTATCACTGCTAAATTATTCTGTAATTAATAGCGATGGTAATCCCATTGAAATGCAGTATTTAATCGCATAGCTAGTCAGTGATGGGAACAATTCGATTTCAAAAGCGACAAGCACCTCCTAGACGACACTCGCAGCCCTTACGAGCACTTCCTTTTTCCTATAATCGTTCAGGCTCTACTCCCAGTGTATACGGCAAACAGTGGCTAATATTTGTCCGATAAATTAAATGAGTGCGACTGAGGAAAGAACCCCCCGTCGATTTCCTGACCACATTGAACAACTGTTTGTTGTTTGCAACATGTACGCCCACCGTTCCTGTTGCGAACTCAGAGGTGTCCCGAAAATCAATCCAAACACGAGGGGAGTTTCCCTGCTCTCGTTTACAAAGAGATAGAAAGAGTGGTCACGGTGGCTGACGGACGGACAAATGCAAAAACCGTGGTGTGTTTCGTTCGCAGAATTAACCCTCTTGTGACTCATGCATTCAAACAGGGGTGATATCCTTTCCGTTTCTGTATCCGGTAGTGTTTACTGAAATATTCCTTCGGCGACGAATGTAGGGGCGGCTTAGGAGAGGCTTTATTTTTGGTGCCAACCGCCCGCTGTATGAGGTGAGTGTTATTGCTATCGCTGACAAACAAACATATTTCCTTCTCTGATGCTTGCTCCTACATATGAGCGTACTTGTACCTTCGTCAATCGATGAAAACGGCAACCGGAAATGTGAAATTGAATTTGCTAATTTATTCATAAATTCAATCGCACGCGTTCAGCATCCTTCCCCAATGTCGACCGAACGTATTTTGGACAGCAAAGGCTGGTATCGAACAAACGAAAACGTTTCCCTTTCAGGATGTCTGGAAGGGTAGCTGTGGGCAGTTGTCTAAACATCAATGTGGGCATGTAGTGTGCGGGCCAGTCCACCGTTCACAGGATCAAATCGCTAATAATGATACTATTGGCTTTGGATCTCTTTCCTTTTCCTGCGCTGCGTATGTTTCTTTTATCATAATTTTTATCCTGTTTCAAGAATCAGCGTTCCAAACAATATTGTTTCAGAAAAAATCATTCTTCCAAACAATGTAGTTGTTGGAATGCTGATATTAGAACGTTTTAGCTAATTTAGAATTTGCACGTCAAAATCAAATCGGCAACAAGGATTGTGGTACAAAGAGGGAATGTTGTGTAGATCGAATATAATTTGAATGCAGCGCTCTTACATGTGAAATTAAATGTTCTGTGTAGTGCGTACGTGACAGTCAGAACATGAATCTGTAGTGTAATTGGGTATGAGGACATCATGCAGATTTGCCGCTTCTCATATCTACGCTGCAGGCACAGCAAATGATCGGATGGAAATCAGCTGCACGTTGTGGAAACAGCGTCAAACTAGGGAGGCAGAGGAATGTATTGAACACTTATCCTGTTTTTCGCAATGTGATTTCAATCCACAAGTGAACGAGACTGGATGCAAACGAGTCGGTAGCTATGTTGTGCTGATTGTTGTGGTAGCTTCAATTTTCATAGAGCTGTCGTTCTATCAAACGAAGGGATGAAGGGTAATCAGCGTTAATGATGCGCGATTCAAGCAAAACAATCATATTTAATATGGCTTGCGTATGATTCGTTATTCACCAGAACTCTGTTTAATTCCATTTACAGGCCTGTTGATAATAAAAAGCTACTCATTTCATTGAATAGAATTGCAATCGTCCAGTTGTAATTGTACCATTTGTAACAATCGTATGGAATTGCATATAATATCATTGATTAGAAAATCCTTTACTCACTTGATTGGTTTCATAAAGTTCATGTAGTAACTTTATATTTATAAAGGAGTAGTGCTATATAACTTGAAATATCTATCTGCGTCATTTATTTGACTTGTTTGCCTTATCAACAAATTAAATAACGTATTATTTTGAGACGATATGAAGCTATTCACAAACTCAAGCTTATCGAGCAAACGCCACTTTTGTTTCATCTTTCATCGTTCCTCAGTTCTAGGAAACGAAAGGAATCTACGGGTGGCAGGAAACAAACCAAACGCGTCTGTTGCTTCTTCAAAGAATTGCCAGGATATCTCTTCAACGGTTTAAGTAAAAGGATACGCCCATGAAGACATTCAAGCACAGAGCGTTCTAGTACGGTGCTGACAGCTTTCAGCTACATTGTTGACTACGCTTCGCGTGTTCTGAAAGAGTGTGATAAAAGGGTTTCCTTCGTGTTTTCAATTTTAAACTGTGGATGTGGAAAGATGCGACCTGGGAAATATTATCTTAGTCACGTTCCACGACGGATACACGCGCGTGCTGCAACATTCTCGTGAATTGACGAAAAACTGGTTGGATACCGTGGATAGAAAAGAAGGTGCTAAATCGATAAAAGAACAATGCTTATACAAGAAGAGTTTGATTTTGATCCTTTTTTATTACCTATTGAATTTTCCAATACCATCCGTGCCGATATGGAGCTATAGACTCTGCCAAATTGTTCTTCTAGAAGACCACAAAAAGATAGAGAGATGATTCATCTCTTTTTTTGGCCGCTACTCGAGATTCTTAAACACATACTGTACAAAATAGATCTATAAAGGCTGTAGTATGAGTCAGTAACGCTGGTACCGTTGTGTACAATTTAACTGGAGTAATTGAACGTGGCCGAGATTCTTTGGGCTTTTTCAGACCATTACTTGAGGCTTTTCCAGGCAATCTAGGCGCACTCTTTACAGATATTATCTATAATGTTCTTTCGCATTTGAACATTGGAATGATTCGAAATGTGGTTCGATGGTTATGCATTATTTTCTCCCTTCTCGAATTTGAACAATCTCCTCAAAAGTAGTAATATTTATGCTTTATCTAGCATTTCTTAAACAGAATTTGAAAAAAAAAACAAAAACAAAAATATCAACAACATATGTAACGGAAATCTTGTTCTTTACCTTATGTTTTGATTACTAAATGTTATGAAATATTTTTTAATTTTTAAATGTATACTGAACATAAATTAAGTTTCACTTGTAGCAACTATATACTGTTTATTGTTTACCGCATTTCCTGTCTGTAGATAGTGACGAATGCGTGCAAAAATAAATTAGCACACTTAGTACCGCTAATATGTTCTCGGTTCTGTTCGGCAATCACCAACAGGGGTCAACAATTTGTAGCAATACATAAATATCCTTACTTTTTCTACCGCACTCGTTTACAGTACAGTTCAAGTCCTTTTTCCCGCTAGAAAGACTTCGCGCAGGTTCCAGTGTAACGGTAAACTTTTAATTGTATTCTGGATGCGGTGAGCACGAACAAAAAAGGGAAAATATAAACGAACGGATGTTGTTTGCGATACCGCATGAATGCCTTCAACCGATGAAAACAGCTGATCAAATATCGGCTGTTAAAGGAGCTAGTAAATTGTTGAAAAGAATAAGAATAAGCAAGAAAACAAATCAAGAACCCTTGTCGATGTCCGAAGAGTTTATTTTAGTTTGGCCAAGTGCAATCCTTACATCTAAATTTCTTATTTGTTGGAAATTTGTTTGTGAAATAAACTTTCTACGCAGTACGATCTGCTTATATGTTATAAGCTTTCGATAGCTATGTGCTCTTTACAGCGGCAGTCGAGCCATTTCGCGGGTCACATCATAAATGAAAACTATTTTCTATGTTTGAATAGCTTTTTGCATTTTGTACTATAAGAAGCTGTACGCGTTACGTATGTCGTGCAAAACACTAATGTAAAAGTGGGCTTCTTCCTTGCGCTAACTACCTGTATTTTCACCTAACATAATTCTTCGTCAGTCATGCAAAAACGTGCCCTGGTCACGCAATGCCATATGTTTGTTGAACCCTGGCTGCAGTTGTTGGTTTGAATAAGAGTGAGAAAGAGCGAAAGAAATAGAATATGTAAAGCGTGCTGGGGCTTTTGAAATTCCTAGCCCCAACCATATGTCTAGTTGTGTCTCGTTTGGTAACCTGCTGGCTAAGCAGTAATATAGAAACTTATTTTGATTCAGATCCGAATTTTGCCTGTTTGCTGCAAAATGTGCTAAAAATATATACACTTTTATGAAAAAGCATAAAATGTATCAAATGAACTGTATAATTTTAGTCGTCATGTCATAAGTAGGTATATGTGCTATTTCATTAGAATCTAATCTAGATTGAGAAAACTCATCTTTTTGTATCTTTAATCCATATTCTGAGGTTGGTTTTTCGAAAAACGGAGCCATGTTTGATGGCACAAAGAAATTTGATCAAATTATCAAAAATCATAATTATGTTATCTTCGTTCAGTTCACTTGCATTGCCAACGCTAGAGACGACTGTGTGAAACAAACGTGAGTTGGTCATTCAAATCTAACAATTATCGATTGTACTGCGGTAGTTCGAAATTATGGGCTACAGAATGCCTCATATGGTAACGATGGTCTGTTTTCGAAACATCTCCCACACGTGCACTGCACATAGTGTTCTCACGTGCATGTACACGTTGGGACATTGCGTATCTTGTCTGAAAATACCCCATATATACGTGAAAGGCTGCCAAAAAACTTTTCAATTTTAACTCAAACGTCTATTGAAAGATTTTGTTCCAAAAAATTGGATAAACTTCCAACTAATGCACACACATACCTATGTACCGCTCGTCTTACGGCAACTTGACCTCCAATGGCTCGGATTCATCGGCTAAACGTTGTGGTATAGGCTCAGTATTGTGAATGTATCGGGACACATAGTACATTGGTTTAATAACGTCCTTCTTAATAATTCAAACCCAAATCTAACTTCATTGCCAGACTCACCCACTCTTTGCATTTCGCTTGTGCGTGTAGTTCAAACTAGCTCATGCATAGTGGATGGGTTGACTCTCAACGAGCTAGTTTGCTGCCAAAACTATTCCGTCTAGCCGCAGTACCAATGAAAAAGGACAGGATCAGATTAAGAAGTATAGATTTAGCTTTTCACTACCTTCGTTGATTGTAGGTTTTTCTCAGCACAACTTTCCTAGAAGTGGCACTGAAATCTGGCCACCTTCTCGGCCTTGGAATTCCGGAGAAGGTTTTTGTTCGTTTCTTGCGAGTCATACATACGGTCGCCAAGCATATTTTGCTTTTCTCCGTGAGGTCCATGGCTTATCAACGTAGCAATCAAAAATTATATCATGGTCCTAGCATTCTACCCATCGTTTACGCCCGTACTTTATGGTATCCTTGGTAGGACGAAATTCGAATGAAATGTTGAACATGCAACTTCACGGAACAACGGCTCCACAACATCTTTACACCTTCCTGCCTTACTTGCTTCGAATCATTTTACTAATTTAATTCTAAAAAATTCATTTGCGGTTTTTTTTACAGATTCTTTGACTGCGAAGCGTACTTTATATAATTCTTCGGGACAGGTTAGTAAAAACATAAAACCAAAATGAAACTGTACAATCTTGTTGATCCGTTAATTTAAAATGTACTAAAAAAAGCTGCAATTCCCTAAACATTATTTTTTTAAATTTCTACTAAACTTTTATAAGAGTTTTTTCAGTTGCAAAGTTAATAGTGTTTCGAACATGAAATTTTTTGCCATCATGATATTATCTCTACTTTTTTATAGACATGCTAAAAATCGATTTTATTTGATGATGAATTTGTGATGCTTGGCATTTAATTTGATGTTTGCTAATTTATTGAACTTTTCGCATCATGCAATCGTATTGCTTGCTCTCAATTTACCTAATTCAATAACTTGACTAAATGCTTAATTCAATCAGAAGGGTCCTTTCTTCTGTTCTGCGTTCTGTGTTTTCTTTTTCTGGTGATTGATAATCCTATTCCAGCAGCAGTGGTACAAACCTATCCTTGGAATCAAACGAACGAATCAAACATACGAACGAGATTGTTCTCACGACCAATTTGTCGCGTGTCTTTTCAGGATTAGAAAAATCAATAACTCAAAGCTCAAGCTTATTGTTTTTTCTTTGGATGACGAACATCGTTCGAGCTCACGCTCACGTAAACGATTTTCGAGAAAGTTACCCACCGTGGAAAATTTTCAATGAGGAGCTCTCGGTAATCATAGGTTGTTATGAATTTTGAGTCATTACAATTTTGGGCTTCAATGGCGGTAAGTTTATTCTTGCATCGGCCAAAATGTGGTCATTACAATGCTCTTTCGTGGTGGAGCAAACCCCGTGCTGTTTGATAGCTAAAATATCTTGGCTCGAACAAAGTTTGTCGGGCCGGTCCGTCCATCCACTAGCAATTGCCGCTTGGTAGTGACGTTGCATCCATTAATCAAATCTAAACCGCAAACCAACAACATGGGCCTACCATCCCATCAACGCCGTTGATGATGGCGTGTTGTGGAGTGGAAAATAGCGACTCCTTAACGAAACCAATTACACGCCAGAAGGTGACACTTTCGTTTTCTCTCTTCCGCTCACGAGACGAAGGTGCCACCAATCGACGATACATATTTCATACCGAAGCCGCCACTAATTTCAGTCCTCATGGTCGCTCTTCGTGTCGTGGTGCTTGTCAATACTGTTGCCATAAGCGAACATTGCCACACAGTTGCAGGATTCGCGTGCCCTAGGGAAGGCGTGTGACATGCTCGGGACAGCATCGACAGAAAACCGTTTTGCAATAGATTTTCCAAAGCGAACCCAAACAATACCGAACAGGAAAATGCGATTGAGGCAGTAAGCTCATATGAAATATATCCTTCAGAAAGGCATGGAAATATCATATCGATTTATATTGTGCACTGTCACCACCATGATTCACGCTTCCACTATCATCACCATCAAAGTGAAAATGCAACATAAACCAGCATTTAATCAATAGTTACCATTCTTCAAAATCGGCTATGACAGGTTGCGGTCGAGGCTTTGAAATCCTTTTTTTCATGCATGTCTTTTTAAATAGTGCAAGGCTTTTGTTTGCCCTTGGAGCTCCGTGGTGTGTTTATGGGTTTTGGTTGTAGTTTAAATCTAAATGGGGCTATCAAGAATTCATGGCCAAAATTGGAGCTAAATGATGCTCAATATTATATTATATATGACGAGAGAATCCATCAATTTCTGCAACAAATCAGCTTGCCATACAGTAAGCAGCACCAATGTGAAACATATGAATTAAAAGTTAATGTTCATTTTTTTTTACATTTTCATGTACGGTTTGCATGCGAGTGCTCATGCTGAAAGCAGGATTGTATCAAAAATATAGTTAAAAACATACCTTAATGTACTATTGAGAATTTATTCAATATTTGGTCATTTAAAAGCAGATGTTTCCGATGTTTTCAAATATAAAAAGATTGTATTATATAAAATAATATATTCAAGCTTCATTAACCCGTGTAAAGTTTTTATAAAGGTGTATTATGGGCTGTATTCGATATAACTTGTCTAACAAAAGAAATTGACTTCGAATCGGATCAAGTATCTTTGAAGCAGACACGCATCCTTAGTGCAAAAGTTGGACTGTTATTTAAAGTTAAAATTTATAGCTACGCTTTTTTTCTTTGCTTCCCTATTCTCCATGTAGCTTCCATGCTTGCTATAATGTGTTTATGTGCCATGCATGTGGGAAGTAGTCCCTCTATAGTTAGTATGGAATTTCTATGTGAGCATAGTGTGAAACTGGCGAAAAACGAAGGAAATTGATTTATGATTAGGTATGACCATAGCGGACCTCGATGGTCGTTATGCTTTTCACAAAAGGGCCAATGTATCGAAAACCGCGTTGGTTCTGCATGGTAACATGTTGTTTCCAATCTCATAAAATATGCAATTTAATACATGAAAGCTATATGAAGAGATATTTATTTTTTTGTGGAATGGAGCACTTGGCGTGAAATAGTATAACTTCATACTATTGATATACTATATTGATAAAAAACTTTGATTCCTGATAAACATCTATAAGTCTACTTCGAAATTTGAGTCAGTTAAACTCCATTGGCTTTTTCAATAGAAAGGGTTAGACTATAAAGCTGATATAGGTAATATTATATTATAGGTAATGATGAAAAAAGTTTTTCGATTTGATAAAGTAATGCTGCAAATAGAAAAAATCCCTCTATCATTAGCCTTGGTCCGCAAGTCGTAGTCTGAGAACTTTCGTCTCAATATAGACACAAAGTGACCGTGTGGGTAGAAAATTCATGCACATGGCTTTGAAGGTGCAGCGTCGCTTGAAATCTATCCATAGTCAGATTGCGAATCAAAACAATCGCATCCAGATAACAGCCGTCTTTAGCAGTTAACTTCCATCCCGTAGCAATCGCCATTGGCGCCAGTAGATGCGTATAAGAAACGTGTTTTATGTTTGTGACAGGAAATCTAATCCTGCTGCCAGTTGTTGTGTGTCACACATCCAATTTGCTACCGAGTCTGCTATCCATGATATGGTTCAAGAGTAAAGTAAGGTCCTTTCGAGAATAATTTCAGGCGTGTATCCTGGCACGAAGTTTAACGGTTATAGATGACATCTCGCTGTCGTCGATAGCAGTAGAGTGAAAAGTGACATTTATTTGTTAAGGTGAGTTATTTTTCTGAACCATGTCATATTTCTTGATTATTCTTAAAAAAATGAATTTTAATAGTCGTCCATTGCTCGTTTCTAATCTAGTCAGTTAGCAGCCTACAAACGTCACCGTATACAACAAGGCAGATGCATTAATCCTTGCGAAACCACTTATGGGCACGTTGCTTTCCTTCTGCACGATGACGAGTTTTCTACAATCCTCGTAATTTTCTTTACCTCAATAAACCTTTTTAATGATGCCGTCAACGAAGGAAGTGTTCACATAATAGAGCAGTATCGTTAAGCAATCGGCCAACATACCTGAGAGCTCACCATAAAAGCTCACCTTGATTATGAAAGCATTAAAGCTTGATACCAAGACCTATGGTTGGCTGGTTTCTCTTCAGTGAAGTGTAAATGTAGCAAAACAACACAAAAATTAATAAGAAGATGAAGAGGAACGAACCATGGTTGATGAACCGCACAAGGATCGATTTCTGACGTTCATTTTATTTTAACAGCAAAATACACGTATTATCAAAATATCAGATGTAAGCTTTAATGATATCCGATGTAAAATTATAGAAAGTTTATCCTCTGTAGAAAAATTAAGCTTCATTGAGTTGGTAGATATCGTATCTTTTTATTTCATCAATAAGAATATAAATATATAAAAATTGTATACGTTCATAAGAAGAATATTTAAAAAAACATGATTTCACGAATAAAAATATATTATGTCCTTAATGCAAATTTAAGTATGCTAGGTATATAGTCATAAAACAAACAATCAGGCCATTGCTTTCATAAGTATGACAAATTTACGATCAAAGCTGCGACAACTAAAAAATTATTCAAAAAGCTTTTAACCCACAACACATGAAAGCGAGACCTAGTTTTTTTTTTAACTTTTCCATGGTTGCCGAATCGTGGACACAGCAAATGTGTTTTTTTCCTGGAACTGTCATTACTATTCATTCTGCCTAAATGTCTGCATGAGTGTTTCTCTCTGCTTCTTGTACATGAATTGGAAGCTCATCGTCATCGGCATGAGTGATCTCGTTCATCGTCTTTGATGATTATATAGGAGCTTGTGTTTTTCAAACTAAGTATGATGTTACGCAACTCATTCGATGTCCTCTGCCAGTTGCTCTACGGTAAAAAGCTCGTCAAACATTTTAATTTATTGTATCATCTTTATCGAGTCATTTTTCTGTGTACTGACATCAGTGTATGATTCTGCATTGATATGGTTTATTTTATTGATTTGGCACACTTCGCAAAGCTTTGATACCTGTTTCATACCCAATCAATCCAACAATTGATGTACTCATGAAGGCTTCAATTTTTCTGAAGATTTAAAATTCTGAAGAATTTTCTGAAGATTTTTCAATTTCTGAAGATTTAAAATAATTTATTTACGGTAACAATTCAAATTACAATTAATTTCGCTTAAACTGTACCTGTTGCCTTCTTCCTTTGAGATAGAAGAACATTTGTTCGATCGTATTGTCTAACCACGACTTTACACTGTCGATCTCAATTTCTCGTAGATGAAATTGAATATCAATCGCAAGATATTTTTCGAATGCAAAGTTTTCACATTTTCCACCTTGCAATCACCGATGTATACTCTCGCTCATAATTCCTAAATGTTTTCCAACGTTATGCGTAAAAAAATGCTCCTCACAGTCACATGATCTGTTCAAGGATAACTGCTTAAACATATCGTATGATACAAATTGGTTTCAGTGTTGTGGAGAGTGATTCAATTTGTCGTAATGCAGCCATCTTCTTTCGATTCTACACATTTTACGATTCATGAATTGGATTCTTCTTCGCTTCACACATTAAAATTAAATGAAAGGTTATGAATCTCACATGACCAGTGATTGTTTATATGAACAAGATGAATATTTCCCAATTAGGGCTAGGTATTTCACAACAAATGCAATGGAATATGCCTGTTGGATTAGTGCATGTTTGGAAAAGAATTTTCATAACCCTAAGCTGATGGATTGATTGAATTGTTGGTTTATAACTTGATTATGTGTCTGGCATGACAAGTTTTATGAAATTTTTAACTGTACACCAGCTAAAATGGACACCTAGAATAGTTGTTGGGCTGTCATTATCATTCCTGAAAAATGTACTTTTTTGTAAGAAGAAGCCGTAAGAGTCTACGAAGGAAGGAAAATACAGACAGCACCTGGCATTTTCAATATGAAATGCCCTTCACACTCGAAATAAATAGCTTATGGTGGAGTTTGCCGATGCGCCAGCATGGCCATGAATAATTTGATAAATAAACAAATGCGCTTCAATGGGTTTTGTTTTTCCATTCGATGCAGCAAGGACATCGATCATATTGGTGTTTGTTTTATAGTGGAGCACATTGTCCAACTAGCTGAATGATATTGCTCTACACAAACTCACTCGAATTGTTTGCAAAAATAGATCCTAATTTTGGAAACAATTATTGAATGCTGTGTCATGTATTCCCACGAGCATTCTTCGATTAGATTACAGTGCTGCTAACGAAATTAACAAAATGTAGTGCTAGGGTCAAAATGCTTTATATTTCCCTTTAATCCTTGATCCACTTATGTTGCATTAGGTGTGTGATGTTAGTCCTGTCAGATTATGCGCCAATATGGAACATGAAATTGAGTTTAAGTCAGATACATATATAAATTACAACGCATGATGCAAAAGATTACTTTTGACCTGCAGACCAATTAAATTCTGTGCAAAATATTCAATTATAAATGTCTTTCAGTCAAAGTTTTTTTCGTTTTCAATGAATTATACCATTAAAATTATACCTACCCAAGTACAGTGAAGTACTAAGTATACCAGAACAATGAAAGCTACCGGTAATGTTTTTTTTTACAAATAGTAACGAAAATACGCTTAATATACTCTACATAATTTATGTAATTATGACTCGAAGTAATTAAAACTGCATAAACAAACAAAGCTTTCATTAAATGTCAACTGATGCAGGATTCACAAATGCAAATGCTGGAATGCAATTATTCCTGCTCATTTATGATTGTCCTCAATTCTACTACCTTATTTTCTCTGCTCTGTCTGGTTGTTGTCCCCTAGCCTCTGCTTTGTCCTCAGGTTATAGTATGCGTATTTATGCGAATGCTCCATGTAGTTGGTGTGGCTTGGGTTTTTGGTGTTTCAATATTAATGCTCGCGGTGTGATATTAACTCGGATCCTTACTGTTTCGTGTGTAATTGAAGGCATATAAAGCACGGACTGGAACACAAAAAACAATTCATATGCTCAATTGGCTAATGAACACGTGACGCAAATTGAACAAATAAATTTGCTATTGTATTCTTTTGAATTTATGATACACAAAATATCACTATATCATGCTATAAATCAATTCAATATGTAACATTATGATTATCTTGCATCAATTTTTTTATGATGCTTTGAAATGGTTTATATGGCAAAACACGATAGTACTCGCTATCCGTTTGCGTTACAATTATCTACAATATTATAATGGTTCGAGCTTATGAAATATTTTAAATTGTGGGATCGTTGCCCAAAGTAATCGACTGAAGAGAGTTATATCGTCCACTCATACGTTACCTCTTTTCGTTTACGTGAGTAATGTGCGATGAGGGTGGAGACGAGTAGTCGCATGAAATGTAAATCAACTTCATTGCGTATCATTCTTGTTGACTTCTAAATTGAGATATTGTATGTTAAAGGGATTCTTCAATGTAAGAATTTCTACTTAAATAAAACCTTTCAAAAAAGAAGAATAAAACTGTGGTAAATATTGATAGTTCAGAAAACGCTACCAGGCGTCTCCATGAGAACCAACATACTTAACTTTTCCATATTATCTTTCAAACTCGAATCCCTGCTAATATTTTTCCAAAACTTTTTATTATTTCATGCTTCTACTTTGATTCCGTTCAATTAACTAAATTAGAAATTCAACTCGTATGGCTAATATTGCCAGTAGCCCTAAATGTTAACAACTTCGGTAAAATTTAACTCATTTCCAGCATAGCGAGAAAGGTAGCAGCCTTGTTTGCCCTTTTGCTGGTGTAGAATCAGGTGTAGTTATAATTCCACGATGATGGGTCCCCATTCAGTTGGAGACTGCTTTGGGAGTTTTTCAATATATCGTTTAGTATTTTTGTCTCATTTTACCTTTGTCGTTATTTTACCTTCAACATTACCAACAAATGACGCGCTGACCCAATGGGGGCAGTGAGAAACCGGCAATAAAAAGTTATGCACCAAGCCAAATTTAATCTCGTCGATAAAATTGCGCATACCCACTATGTGTGTGTTCTCAAGTCGAAGCTGAGATCGCATTTCTGTTGGGTAGGTTCACTGGTTCTTTTGTGTGGGTTGTTCATACCTCAAGTGTCCAAATTATGTTTTGAATTTTGTGCATTGTGATTTTAGACAAATATTGCAGCACAAAGCTCTGTAAGCTAATCACTCTGCTTACGGCATGTTGTATCCTCTTTTGCATCTTGAATGCGATAGCAATGATCTATTTCAGTTTGAATGACAATCTGCAATGTTCTCTCACATTCGTCTTTTTCTCTCGTGCTCACGCACGTTTTTTCTCTCTCTATTTCTTTCTACCTTTTCTTCCTATATAAATCCCATTCTTTCTATTTCATCGTCCTCTTACGGCCCGCCATAGGTTTTTACACAGCACAACACTTACGCACACTTTATCAATAAGCGTGCTTCAATTATGATAAAAGTGTATTGAACAGCATCCCATTATCATATACCATCATCGTTTTGCTACAGCGGAGGGTAGCAATATCGTTCGTTAAAGCAGTATGGCTCGCAAGGAAAATCATTATGTGCATAAAAGCATTATAAATGGACATGCACGCCTGGATAGGTACGGTTATTTGTCTATGTGCTTGAATGAAAGAGAGTGGTGTTGAGGGAGTGTAAAAGGGACGTAAAATTGTGGGAACTTTTATGTTCTAAAACGAAAAGAAGCACCACTGGCCATGCGTGTATTTTTGTATGAAAATCGATGAATACACGCGCCTGTCTCTAAAAATAGTTTTCATACCTACCTTGTCTACTTGTCCACAGGCCTCGATGAGAACTGCATTTGCCAACCTATCGATTGATGGTGGAGACAGCCTGCCTGTCAGCTCCGTTGCTCAGCTTTTATCACGCTTCGCTGTATGCTTGTAACATAATGGCCTGTGGTATAGCATATTCTGTGTGGCTTTTGTTATAATATATTCCTTACGTTTAGATCTTGATACGGTTTATGTATCATGCGTTCATATATGGTAGTCGCCTAATTGATATTATTGTATTACAATGTCCACATTTATACGGTTTTGCCATTTTCATACTAGTTGCACAAATGGGGTAATTAAGTAGTGAAAAGTAATAATGTAAAAATTGATCAACTTCAGAAAAACGCTTCTGTAACTGGGTAATATATTTGCTTCAAATAAAAAATGATACGTGCATATGGTTTTTTTCCGTGCGTATGTGTCATCATGCCGCATATTTTGCATATTTTCACGCACCTGTCTTCTGTCTGGCGTTGAATGGATAGCTACCCGTATGTATATGGAAAACAGCAAGCACGATGTTTTCTTTTTAAAATATGCCATAAATTACGAACACGGCTTCGGCTCGATGCCGAATCTATTCGATAACTAGAATATATGCCCAAGGAATGCTATCAGTATCCAACGTCCGTCACCCTACGCATACAAATTTTCACTTCGTTTTTATTCGTGGAAACTCACTGCTTTTATTCTATCATCCTGTGGAAAATACGGTTGTTGATTCATATTTGACTTGTTTGGCAAAAGGCGATTACCAGAGCAGGTCCGCAGAGGATTATGAATTCCCCATCGCTTTTGATACGATCTTACAGAAATGGTTACAATATTAGTCATAAGTGTTCATTTCATAGAAAAAAATTGGTCCTTATCCTTTAGCGTAAGTTCTCTTTATTACCTTTCAACCGAAGTCTTTGGAATGGCAATATATATATATATATATATATATATATATATATATATATATATATATATATATATATATATATATATATATATATATATATATATATATATATATATATATATATATATATATATATATATAATGTTTGTGTTGAAAAATCAGCGAACATTACAGCAATACATTTATAATTTGCATTCCGTAAGTTTTGGAATTGTATTGCATTTGATTTAAGATCGTTATGCAACGTTTTTAAGAAGTTACGTATTTCTAGCTATACATTGTGCTAATTCTTCTTCTTATTCCACTGATAGGTGTACCAGTTACGACGGCCACCATTGAGTTGACATTATCCGCACTATAATGGGAGGTTCTGCATTATGGTAAGTGGTACTGCTATTTCGAAATCCTTACCCACACTCGGTACATTTTGACACTCTCGTGCCCGAAACATATGGTGTCTTTCTGTATAAATAAAAGTCGAGAGAATGATTTAGTAACGAGGAGTAATATGGAGCCTCGTTTTTTAAGCACTCTATTCACCTAATATATACTCACTTTCGACGTAGAGATAAATCTTTTTGGTCCAGTAAAAACCCACATTTCCTCACTCTGCCACGCGCTAACATACAGAACGTCAGCTTTAGGAAAACAAATGCACGCGAGCTTTGCATTTCGAAAGTTTTTGCGAAGCTTTGTGCTATGTTTTGTTTATTTTATCATGGACTCCTTCCCGTATCCAAAAATAAATATAGATAGATTATGTTTATGCTAGTGTATCATTGCAAACGGTGCATCAACATGGTCCTGTAAGGCGCTACTATTCCTATCATTACATTCATAAGTCCATCTGCTGCGTACAAGACTGTCGCAAAAGCCCTCAGCATCAAATCGGCCACAACATCGGGGCCAAATGAAAGTGTAATACGCGGAAGACGAAAAGTTCTTCATCCTGCGGCGCCACTGTGCCTCTGAAAAGAGTCGTGTGAGGAACAGCAGCAATGAAGGGAAAACATTTTGTTCTTTGGAACGCCGCTATGTTATTTTTGGACTAGGGCCAAACAACGGAACATGGCCAAATGGGGCGCGCCTTCAAATGGGGTCATTAGATTGGACGGTGCTGATGACCGTGATGGGAGCGCAGCAAAACGGTGCTAGAGTCCTTTTGTTTCTTCTTTCCTTATCGGTTAGCAGCATCGTTAAACGACCAACTCGACAGCTGGGGCGCGGAATCCGGATGCGAAGAAAGATTACCAGCATAGTGCGGCGGTCAGTATTCGTCCATAAGGGGCTTGAATTTCTATAAGCTCCTGTCACAGCACAGACTGCGTGACTCCGAAGTCGACTCAGCATCATCATTATCAATCGTTGATGATGAGGATGGCGTAAAAGCTAGGCAACTTAGTAGGAAAAAAAACGATGGTCTTCTATTTTTAGCTACAATCTCGAGCTTCTCTTCTGTATATTTCTCGGCTTCTAGGTTATAGCGAAATATTTCGTGAGGCTTATTTTTGTCATTGGGAGAAATGTTGCGATTTGTTCGGTCTAAAGAACCCTTTTCGACATATTGCAAGAGCAATTCTTCTACACCTACTCTCTTCAAGCGCATTCAAACTGTCTCCATTTAGCGTTCAGGCAATTTAAGGAAGCGAAGAAACACTTCTATGGGGTTTCGTCTCGGTTGCTGTGAGCTGTCGAAAATGTCTAAACGTTCATTGGATGGGCTGTTGAGACGAATCGGCTGATGTCGTATCCTGTCCTACCCCGCTGTGGCAATGGTAATACTCTCTCGTCGGAGTTCATTGTCGCATAAAAGCTTCAGCAAGAAAATTCACACACAGTACACAACGACCACACCAATAGTCGGGTGGCCATCGTTTTTCTTCTTAAGTGCTCACAGCAGGAATTTAATTTACATTTCCATCGTCTCTTTCGAATACGAGGAGAAAAGGTTGTGATGGAAGGGCGCAAATTTGCGAGCGACACAAAATTCATCTCTTTAGAGAGGAAAAGCATAATTTTCCATAAATTTTACTTCCGTAATCGTGAATCCTAGCAGCAGAATACGCAATGACTGGCCATTACATGTTTAGGGTTTATTTGTGGAAAGTTATCCGGATAACTCTATTAACCGCCTGAAATAGACCTTGATAGGGATTTGACTATTTTGAACGTAGATTTCGATTAGCATTATCCTTTCGTTTATAATGTCGATAATTCATCACGACAAAAACATCCGTCGTCGTACTAGATTAGATGAAGGTTAATTGAGCTTGAGTAAATAACTGTTCGGGTCTAAATCATTATTCGATTGGCCGGCATAATGAAAAAGTCACGTTTCATTTGCTGTCATTAACCACCGAAGGAAGCCTTTAGTTCAGCGCTTATCGCAGCATTAATTGGGTTAATTTGTTGCAGATGCTCCGTTCTGCTTGTAGCGAAATTGGACTTATCGGCGATGGAGAAGCAAAAATGTTTGACGGAAATCAGAATGCTGGAATTGGCAATCAACTATTGGCATTGAAAATAACATGCGCTATGCGTTGCTGGCTGAATATGGCTTTCAGTCTATGTGTACCTTGCGTTAAATGGCGATCGTTCATTCACCCTTCATTATACTTTCCAGCGCTCGTACAATCGAACTGTATCAACAGTATCTTGGTCAGTTTAATCCTTGAGGGATGTATTAAAGCTTTAGCGCTGTCGCGATATTTATCATTTCCTCAATCAATCATTTTTAATGAGCGCATACACCATTCAGCGCAGACAAAATGGACGCTGAAACGCACTTCGATATAATCAACATATCAGATTGTGATGATTGGCAAGGATAGGATGCGGTGGCGTCGAGATTGATGTGAAAATGGAATTCATTTATTCATGAACACGTTGTGGCAGCATTGAGCAACTGTTGACAGAGAGCGAAAGAGCGACTACAGTCAAGCATTGGCCACCCCTTGGGATTTCGATACAGATCGAAAGAGTGGGGTGAGGAGTGGGTGACGGTGCAAGTCCCCCGTCATACAT
This sequence comes from Anopheles nili, assembly GCF_943737925.1. Taxonomy (NCBI): domain Eukaryota; kingdom Metazoa; phylum Arthropoda; class Insecta; order Diptera; family Culicidae; genus Anopheles; species Anopheles nili. The sequence goes on from NC_071292.1 coordinate 2,275,718, forward strand.
TAACTTAGCGGGGCTGGGAGGATCAGCCCTCCTATTCGATGTTGAAGTAACCACCGGAACCAATCGGATCGTACACATTGCCATTTCTCTTATTTCGCTTCGATATCAGCTCACAGGATGTTTCAGTTTCTGTCAATGCTGGCTGAGAGGTTTGCTAGACGGGTCGAAACTGGGCCAAAAGTTCATATTGTACATACTATACTCATTCGGATATATAGATGACTTTTTACAGTTTGTTTTGTCTTTCCTTGAATCGAACAAAATGGATCCGCAATCATCTCCATCTCACTTTATATGGGTTTGTTCGTAGAAGTTCTGTCGAGAAAGAGAGAGAGAGAGAGAGAGAGAGAGAGATAAATCTTTCTACTTAATGACGTCAACATGATGTGCGAGATTTTTTGATGAAGGAGAAAAACAAGCACTTCCAAGAACACTGGTAAATGTACGAATGCGGTTTATGATGGTGGGAAAAAGCTGTTTCACATAGGAAGCGATCACTTTTCACTGTCAGTAGGATTTTCCCTTGAGCGTCAATGACGAAGCTTTTAACAGTAATGTTGATGGAATAATTGAATAAGTTGCATAGAACGAGCATTGAAAAAAATTGTCAATCATACGAAGAATTTGTCAAACAGCAAACTTAACGCAACCAACCTCCCATATGAGAGAATAAGATCGAGAATGTATATCAGAAGTCAAGAAACTTGACTTTAATAAGCAATGTTTTTTTAAACCTGTTGTTAGATAGGTGGTGTTGGATTGGTTAACAGCCGAAACGTTTAATATAGTAAGCAAGAAGCAACTCCATCTAATATTTCTATTTTTTAATTATTCCAATAATATATTTCTATTACCGAATTCGGTACCAATTCGGATGGAGGCGCCTGGTAGTGCATTGAAAGAAAGTCTTTCACACAAAACTCGTGGAATTTCTGGACACGTTTGGTTGTGTCTCAATTTCATTAATAAATTGTTGTGTAGTGTTTGATAAACAAGCTATTATCGTTATAAGATTTAGTATGTACAAGATGTGCCAACTTATTATGTTGGAGATCATAGCAAACATCGCTCTTGAAAATCATATTTCAGTAAGATTTATATAAGTTTATCGTATTAAATTTCCCCGAGATCATTCTCAATTGTTCACTCTTTGTGTATTTTGGGTCGTAAACTAAGGCTTGTTTAACGAAACCCACGTATAAGCTAGGATGTAACTGCAAACGTTGTTGAAGCTCGATTCAAGCATTTATTTCTTTTCGCTTTTTTCACGTTTTATTGCAATTGCCTTGGTAATTTTTGCTTTCTATTTTTCTTTTTTTAGAGGGATAAGGGGGCAACTATTTTGAAAAGGGTAAAGTTTTTCTAAATCACTTCACAAAATTCCATTACGAAATCTAGCAAATGGAAGTAGATCCTTGCAAACTCTCTTACCGCCGTAGACGTTTGCTAAAAGCGCCACTTAACGAAGCATTCGACATTGGAATGAACTTTCCAGTATTCGAGCTTTAGCAAGGCTGCGAATAATTATTTTTTTGCTCTTGGTATGAGCAGGAACATCAACTCTCGCAAACAAAAAATAGAAAAAAATTTTTTCCATCGCATTAAATTGCATGTACCGTGTCCAGTAGCGAAAGGCGAACAATATCCTGAAAATCAACAAGTCAGTTAATCAATCGTCTTTAATTTTTTTTCAGACAATAAAACTAATTAAAGGACAAGTGAACATCAACTTCGTGGCTACAACATGAGCTCACGTCACGCCTTCTACACCGTTGAGGTGGGCGACACCAAGTTTACCATTCTTAAGCGATACCAAAACCTGAAACCAATCGGATCCGGTGCTCAAGGCATTGTTTGGTAAGTACTGTAAAAATACCTTAACTTCGGTAATGGCTGGATCATTAAAGAGTGTTCCAAATGGTCCTACATTTATGGAAGAAGTAAGCCATTGATGTAAAGGTTAGGGCGGTCTCCAGCTATGATATTAGAATTCTCTCTACATACTTTTGTAATTAAGCACCACTTTTGGTTGACTCACAGCAAAACGACGCAGATGGGATATTTTTACATCGAAATTTAATTATTCTATTTTTCCGTTAAAAAGTACTCTATTTGTATGCCTTGAATTACTACAGTACATACGAACATTCTTATATTGCTTCGGCGTTTAAGGCATCGTACGCAATTTGATTCATTTTCTACGTCAACTTCTTATATTTAGTTTTTATTTCCTTATAGTCAGCTTTCCCGCCTAGGTTGGGAGATGAAATGTTCCGATGCAATATCGTAGAGGCTTTTAATAGTAACGTGTGCTAAGTCCTATATACTGTAACGCTACTAGTGCTACCGTTGTCTTTACTGCTTTTAACGCTGCTATTGCAGTTGCGTACATGCACATGTGGGATTTGATTGTTTGGTTGGTAAATGTCTGCACCAACCTTACCCTCGAACCTCGCCCCGTTCGATGATCCTCCCTCCGTGAGTAACTGATGAATAAGGAAGCAGCTCCGAAGGCACACCAACGTAGACGAAGCGCATTTCGGTACCGCTGGTGCAAAGGGCGAAACAATTTTCAATTATGCAGAAAGTTCGACCCACTGGCAAATGGATAGATATAGAAAAAAGGGGCCCTTTTCCGGAGCAAATGTTCCCATTCGGGAGGTCGCTATCAGTTACTGCTGCTGGCGGGGAAATGTACCTTTTATACCATGCAGCTGCAACGTGAGACTCAATGCTAGTCTTATAGCAACCAAAACTTATTGTTTTTTTCGTGAATATGATAGTATGTGTTGGATTGTTGCTTTAATTTCAGTTTTAGTATATTTATAGGTACGAATAGAAAGGCTCATTTAAAAAAAGTACAAATAACCTTCATATTATGCCCTCATATTTGGAAAAATCAGTTTTCTTACCACTTGAGGTCAAAGGCTTAGTACCATCCTTTCTTCGTTTTGGTTTTGCAAAACTTTTTTTACTTTCCGGCATCGCCATCATTGCAGTGAGAGACAATTTCCAATTCCGCAGCTACGAAGCGGAAATATCGTTGACAAATATTAATATTGCCACATAAATCTCCACCCAATCCAAAACATCCTCCACGTCTCGTAGTAGAGGATTGTGGCTCTGCAAAGATATTTCGTGCGCCTAATTTACTTGCCAGGACACAGAGAAAGAGACGACGGCAAAAGATAGATCGTCGTCTCGTGAAACGTTTTTTGCCTTAAGAACTTCCATGGTTATGGTTTTTGAGGGCTTCGGGGCAAATATCGTATGAAAATTGATGTTGCCTTATGCATGAAGTTCGCTTCACCAAGAAACGATGGTGTTTAGATGGTTTCGGAGTTGCGAGAAACAACTCTAGCCTCTAGGGCTTGCCTCACATGAGTAACTTTCTGTGCATGAAATTTGTGCCGTGACGATAATAATAATTAGTTCTACGGCATGCACACCGGGCAGGCCCAGCTGCAATGCATTAGCGTTGCTCGCATCGAAAAGGATGAAAGCAACTGAGCAAACAATCAGCCGTCTGGGAAATCGTACCAAACTTCGTGGCATGGAAAATCTGGGGCTAATCACCTAACCTCAGGTCCCCGGTCCCCGATGACGTTGTCTAAATTTATGAATTGAAGCACAAAATACGCCAACCGCTATTATTCGGACGATTAAACTGCAATGCAATGCTGCTCCTGCGGTACAATCTTTTGTCCGTAGTGTTGTGTGTTTTTGATAAAATCTAGCCAAAATTGTGATATCATGCTACTCCCTCTAGACCTCAACGGTTTGGTGCATTGACACGTGATATTGTTGGTCATTTGGGAACGAAATTATATTGCAAAATTGTTTACCTATTTGCATATCGCCGGTGGCTGTCGTACCAATGTGTCGTTTCGAGAGTAAAAGAGTATTATCAAACATTTTTTTTTGTTCTTAAACGTTGATTTTCTGTAACGCTATTGGTCATGTCGTTCAACCACAACTGGTGCAGAGAATGGCATCATTGACTTGTGCTTTATATTTGCGTCGACTAGGAAAGAAGAAAACGATCATCATGAATTTCTTGTTCCAACTATCCTCTGGTTGACGGACGTTTTTGACGACCGGAATTTTTATGGTAGTGGTTAGATTTTTCTTTTCTGCAATCAAATTTTAATTTTTTTGTGTTTATGTATTTTGTGTTGTGAAATTGTTTTGAAATATTATCTTATAATTTTCATTTGTATTATATTTTGTATTATGCTACATTTTTTGTTTCAGTTAAATTTTATTATGTTTTTGTTTCTTTATAGTTAAACTCTGCCTTGCTTGATTTAGTCGCACATTTAGTCAATATTGACTCAGTGTAATTGTTTCAATCACATTTTGTTTTGAGTTTGTAAGCTAAATTGTGTAAAGCGGAGTGAGTAAGAACGAAATTTGTGTTTGATCTAGCGTACGGTTAAATTCAGCACTAAACTATAAGTACACAACTCTGCGCTTCGTCTAGTCATTGTATCAATAATATACACCACAAATCGGATATACACTCTCAAAACATGAACAGGCAATCGACTAACTATGTCAGGTATCAGTTCGGGGACACGGAGTTCGAAGTCCCAGATCGATACATTAAGCTGGAGGCAAAAGGCTTCGGTGCACAGGGCACGGTTTGGTAAGTCTGCCTGTTTTGGATATACCCGCATAAATACCCGCAAGGATATTAAACAAAATAAAGTAACATACTGGTGTGGAATGAGCTTATCTTATCTTAATATTGTATTATTAAAATGGTGAAGGGGTTATGCTAAATGCTAATATAATAATATTAGGAATATGTCGCTCAATTCGGTCACCTCAAATAGTATATGATTATTACGCTTTACTAGTTGAAAACGATCAATGATAACTAAACTGATAACAATAAACACTATTATGTGAAATTTTGCAGAAGTGTTGACTCTAACATCTATTGCAAGTCACATTTTATTGATGCACTGTGAAAATATTGCGCTTTACCGTTGACAGTACATGATTGCAGTTGCAAAAACATGATGGTTCATATTCATAAATCGCTGTCCCAATCGCCAAAACGCAATGCTGTAGAATAGCAAGAACTGTACTAAAATATACTCGTCATTTTCATGCGGATTGTATGTTCTTTTAAGATTGGTGTACGGGGATTTCTTCATTTGCTTCTTCTCAAGGATATGTTCCTCACATCTGCAGATGTCCGCAGTAACATTAACATTTACATCATCTTTTTTGTGCCTAACCAGAATCATATGCACGTGAATGTTCTGCTCTCTCTCTCATTCTCACGCTCTCAGCGACGTTGATTTAAGAGCGCCGCAAAAAAAAATAATGTAAATCACTTAAGTTCTTTCTTCCGTTTTCTTTCTTCGTTTTAGTGCCGCATACGATACAGTAACACAGCAGAATGTTGCCATCAAAAAGCTATCAAGACCTTTCCAGAATGTCACTCACGCCAAACGAGCCTACAGGGAGTTTAAACTTATGAAATTAGTCAATCATAAAAATGTAAGTATTCTTCCATGTCGAATCACCTCATTGAATTCACATGGTATTGACTACAGTATGTAACAATTACTATTGTCTTCTTCTTCTTTACTGGCCTACTCACAATTGAGCACATCGTAATAACATGGCCTACCTTACTATGCTTAGCTAAGGCTTTCATGACTTTTAATTACTCGTAGCTGGATAGTCAGTCCTGCGACTACAATAACTATTGTAGTGAATGCTATTTGTTTCACATTTCCACTTGTTGAGCATCCATTATCGATTTTTTTTAGATCATTGGACTGTTGAATGCATTCACGCCTCAGCGTACACTAGAAGAATTCCAGGATGTGTACCTTGTTATGGAACTTATGGATGCGAACCTGTGCCAGGTCATACAAATGGATTTGGATCACGAGCGGATGTCCTATCTGCTCTATCAAATGCTATGTGGCATCAAGCATCTCCACTCGGCTGGAATCATTCACCGGGTACGTATGATCCAGAAAAATAGTAATCCAGAACGTCTGTCATTTTGTGTTCTCATCTTTTTCCATTCTGTATTCATTTTAGGACTTGAAACCATCCAACATTGTTGTAAAATCAGACTGTACTCTCAAAATATTAGATTTTGGTTTGGCCCGTACTGCCGGCACGACTTTCATGATGACACCTTACGTTGTCACCCGGTACTATCGTGCTCCAGAAGTGATCCTGGGAATGGGCTACAAGGAGAATGTCGACATTTGGTCGGTGGGCTGCATCATGGGTGAAATGATACGTGGTGGTGTATTATTCCCAGGCACAGATCATATTGATCAATGGAACAAAATCATTGGTATGCTAGATAGAGATTGTAAAACAATCAACGTAAATAGAGATATGTAACATATCTTTTATTTTATTTACTGCAGAACAATTGGGTACTCCGTCCCAGTCCTTCATGGCTCGTTTGCAGCCAACCGTTCGAAATTACGTCGAGAACAGGCCACGTTACACGGGGTATCCTTTTGATCGACTATTCCCTGATGTGCTTTTTCCGACCGACTCGAATGAACATAATCGACTGAAAGCTAGTCAAGCACGCGATTTGCTAAGCAGAATGTTAGTAGTAGATCCAGAACATCGCATATCTGTCGATCAAGCATTAGTCCACAGTTACATTAACGTTTGGTACGACGAAAGCGAGGTCAATGCGGTAAGTGTCTAGGTTAGTTCTTAAACAGGTTGCATTGGAATAAAATTTCTTTCTCGTTTCCTGGGTTTCAGCCTGCTCCCGGGCCCTACGATCATAGTGTGGATGAACGCGAGCATACGGTTGAGCAGTGGAAGGAACTGATCTATCAAGAAGTGATGGAGTACGAAGCTCGCAATAATCTAGCAGATGGAGAAGGTGCTCCACGGTAGAAACCGGAGGACAGCTGTACCGTCACCTCCGGATCACAGCCATCTTCAGCAACGGACGAGGCAACAGCATCAGGCGCCGTGCTCCCAGAAGAAACGTCCTTGACGACTCCAACAGCAAACACTGTGGAGTGAGCAAGTAGCTATTACAAGTTCTCTCTCAATATTGCAATTTAATTTTCGGAACCAATTGTGATGAAGTTTTCAACGAAGACTTTGTCATTGATTCACGAAAAGCAATAAGCTACAAAGTCGCCATCACTTGGGTAACGTTTCACCGCGTTCCTACAGATTTGCTGCTGTTTGTAAATCTACTACTACCTGAACCTCTACTTTGGGTTCCGAAATGGTGAGGTATGCGTGAATGCTCCTTTCGTAGGCTGTGTGCATGAGAGCGTGTGGAAGAGGATGTGAAAGAACCGAATGTGCGTGCGAACTACAAGAGTGATATGGTTTCAAGTATCTATTCATGTAGAGAAAGGACTGTTGGACTTTTGTAGAAATTGCATCTCGCTTTAACTTCCGACATCTGGTCATTATGTGCAATAATTGGACGATGCTAATGCAAAATAAGTACTAGCAAATGGTGAAGCGAGACAAGCAAAAAACAAAAGAAAGGGAACCGTGATAAATACAGCCTCAACAATGTCCTTAGTAGAAATGGCACTGTGTATCGCGAAAAAAAGTAAAATTAGAGTGGTGGCATTAGAAAGTACAATGTTACGGTAATAATGATCGCCCAACAACCGTTGAATTTACAGGTTGACAAGGTCTATGCTGTTGTAGGATTTGTTTGGCGCATTATGCTTGATTTTGTTTTCTAATTGTCTTTAGCCTCTCTTGAAATGACTATTTTGGAGCAAAAAAAGGAAGGCGCGAATTTTCTTTGCGTTTTTTGCTATGTTTTTGGGTAGTCAGCTGAAGCCCCAAAAGTCCGACTTTCTGTGTGAGAACTAATTGCAAAATCATAAACAAATCAAAGCTTTTGACGAGTTAACCAGTATATATGACTGAATGAGGTAGACATGAGATTGAGTGTTGTTGAATAATTGGAGGATTCGGAAACATGTTTCCCTTTAGCTTCGTTTGAAAACACACTGCCCTCTATTTGAATTTAAGAAGACTGCAAGCAAAGACAAAAATCAATAGTAAGGAGATGACGCTAAGAATCGCAAACGTTCTTGCAAGCGCTAACATCACGCGATGAAGCACGAAGAAACATGATTTCGTGAATAAGATTTTTGTTGGAGCTTGTTCTATGATATTACCGTTTATGTTGCTTTGCCATTGATGATAATTTTTGCCCTACTGGACAACTACTACGTAAGTTCAGCTCAGTTGGTCCAGAATGGCTGCGTAACTTTGAGTAATAATGTACAAATTTCACACTAGATACAATCGAGCGCAACGTACTTAAACCAAGGCAAATTTAATATTAACATTTGATTCATCATGAACAAACCAATGGCCGCCAATCAAATACAGTCACTTATACTAAAACATTACATTACATAATAAACTGACATACACTATTGAACAGTTACACTGAGATAAACTATACTTCTATAGGATCTGAGCAAGAACAGATACAAAAGAAAGCAGATAAATTATTTGACTGGATGAGGAAGTAAGCAATGTGTTTGATTGATGTTCGTGCAAAAAGCTGAAGGAATGTATTTGTTATTACAACTCATTTGAATCGTCATCGGAAAGCCAGTTAAAATACTTTAGATTCATAAATAATATTATAAATATTGTAGAAGAATATTGTGTAAATAGCAAATGGCTCTACCTTTCCTTAACGCGAAGATCCAACGGAGAACATAAAGCCAATCGGAATCAAACGATCCGGAAAGATCTTCGGGGTAGAAGGCCACAAATAATCAAGCTGCAATATCATAGCCCATAAAAGACTACCGGTGCGACGCGTCGCGCTCTTTTCAAATTGACATTTTTTGTGTACATTTAGTGGTTGTGTCGTCGCATCATTCTACCCGTTCACCCCATAAATTAAATGAGACTCGACCTGGCAAAGGTTGAGCATGTTCTCAAAAAACTAACGCTGTGTATGAGAGTGATTAGATGAAACAAACGTAAATCCAGGATCATATTTTGCTTCGGCGATCAACATGAACACACGACAGTGTACCATTGTTCTTCCCCATAATAAGGATTATGCCGCGAAAGGAATACTAAAAAAGTCCGAGATAAAAACATACAAACTCCTAATAATCGACTAAAATACTAGACCTTCCGTTGTCAAACGCAGCAATGACCCCTTTTTTAAACCTGCCTCTTGAAACTTGCAACTCTATAACATCTAGTTCTAATTAACCGAATAATTAGGTTTCCGAATTTCCTAAGCGAACGCATCCGGCGATAGGGCAATAACGACTGTAAAATAATTAACTGGAAACCCCAACAGAAAAGCACACATGATATACCACCCATTGGCCCCAAAACAAAACCCCAAGATGAGTATCGGTACCGTTAAATACAAATAATTAGCAAATACAGCGCAAAACATCGCCGACGATGCCGGCAACGGATGAGCTAGAACCATGAAAACGAAAGATGGTGACAAACGTAACGTAACGTAACGTGGTGGCAAGTGTGCATCAAGAAATGGTACAGTTTTACGATTCCGCCCTTTTTATAAAAGAGAAAATCACAAGAAGCTAAGGAGGAAAAGATTAAATTTACCCGCTCAGTGATCCACCCTACTCCCCGTTGGGATACCGTGGACACTGTCGATGCGGCGCTATGCTTAGGAATATAACAACAATATGTGAATATAAGTAGACGCTTTCCAAACCTTTAGTAAGCCTTCAAAAGTAATGCAAAAACTCGTGCTCAGAGACGTTCGCAGTGGGCCCGTTTCTTAAATTCCAAATTTTCGTTCCTTCACTCTGCCGCAACGAGATGGGCACGACGAATATATGGTAGCATGACAACATAACACCTAGTGACAATCGCTTCTCTCTTTCGTTCTCTTCCACACTACACTTGACGCCTTGCTGATTACTGGGCGGCTCTTCCAGTGCCGGCAGCATTAGTAGAAAAGATGCGCTGAAACACAATAATATGCAACCTAGCAAGCGCTAGCTTGTAGATGTAAAGAATGGAGATCCATAAACAAATGAAAGTCATAGAATCGATCAGTTTCATCACTCAAAAGTATAACACGTCCACAACCGCGGTAAGATGAGGGATGCTAGCTGCAGATGGGTACGAATATTGGAAAACACATACACACCAATCATAGCTCGATGGAAACGCAAATATAGTTCCAGCAAGAAAAAACACTAAAATATTACAAGCAAACGTAGCGAATAATGTGAACTTACTTACCTCCATTATCATTCCTCAAAGCGAAAGCCATAGAGAGAAGGATGGCGCGGCTTAGGCAAAACCTGCCCCTCTGAATAAAGCAATATTGGTTCTCGGTGCACCGCGCGGTTCTCCGAAGGACATGCTTTCGATGCGGGCATGAGGCAGAGTTTGCAGTGACACTTCCTCAGATATACTTTTATTAGCCCCCTTTGATGAATCGTTGCGTAGGGTTCTAAACATTCTAAAGTGCACGCCGGCAGGCGACGCAGTGGAATGTGAAGTGGAGATCGCATACAAATTCAGGATAGCAATAGAAACGGTTCCGAACAGGCATCACCATGTGTGTCATAAACAGCGATCGTGTCTGTCGATGTCGTTGTGTGCAGGGCAACAGAAATAACACAAGAATGGAGATAGAAGTCGATGAGTGTACGAGAAGCTATGGAACCATAAAAACAAAGAACCCAGTAATGCAACTAGCCCAACTAGTAGCCTCGAGTACGTGCGTTGTGTGCATACTCGTCCACAAAGACTAATTGGCTCTTGGTTTAATGCGCTACCGAGGAGAACAGAATTGAGGAAAAAATTGAGAGAGAAAACATTATTATAGTACACAGATATAAGCGTAATAAATTATTTCGTGAGTGAACCGCAACCCAGACAGCTTAAGGAAAACAAACGTTATGCAAAATGCAAAAGATATTAGGGCTTATGGCAAAGTTCTAGTATCGAACAAACAGCAAAGCATACAAGGCAAACACTCCCTTCCTTCCCCGATCCCCAACACACACCTGTAAATGCAGCATAAACAGCCCTCTCTCAAAAAAAAAGTGCAGAGTGTGTGGTAAAACAAATATTAATGATGATTATAATAATAATGGAAGCGAAGAAAGCAAATTTAAGCCGGAGAGGAAGGTATGTCGCTGCAAAGCGCAGGCACACGTGTGAACAAAGCAAACAACAACTTAAGCACGCATAGGGAGCACTGGATGGTGAAGAGGAAAAAGCTATATGCATGTAAAGCATGATCGCCAAGCCGACCGCTGGAGTAATGAACGATAGGCTAGCAAGGACGATACGAGAAACACAAGATCTGTATCGGCATAACCTAAAAACAACGTTTGTAAAAGTTTGTATCACAGCGCGACGGGAACGAAGCACGAGTAGGAGACGGCGGAACACGGACGGAAAGAGAGCATAATTTGGCGAAAAGGGAAAATTATTCGAATGCACGCGATAAATGAAAATAAATGAATTAATAACTACCAATAAACCAACGCCTGGGTGCGTTTTTCCGCGGCGGTACATTTGAATAGCACAATCCCGTACCGGTGAATCGTCATAAATCCGAAGAAAGCGCGGAACCGTAAATTTAGCACACCAGCGGCTAGCATTCCCGTGCGTTTTTCCAAATATCAAAATTCGTCATCAGTGCGCCGCTTTTGACTGACCCTTCGCGATCCTGCAATTGTGTTCGAATTGCCCTACATCAATCGAAGACGGCCATGAATCATCATCGCGTTGGTCGATCCAGCGTGTACGCGGCACGCGAGAGCCATGACCATGGCAACGAAACATCTCTCCCCTGACGTCACAACTGTAAACATCGACTGCATCTTATCCGGCTTTGGTCATCCGCGGGTCAGTGTAGAGCGGCTTTTGAAAGGTAGACGGCATTACGTAACGGGTATCTCCTGTTGGCGCCTAATTTACGCGAGAGAGCACACGAAGTACGGTTCGCTCGCGAGTGCTTCAACGGTTGTGCGGTTCTCAATTTCTCGCGCCTCTCGACCAGCTGATCGATTGCCCTTACGATAGGCTAGAGCGCGAACGATTTGGGGGCAAATTATCATATACCGGCGCGGCGGGGTTTAATTTTCGATTATAAAAAAAGCACACACACCCGATACCCGTGTGAACCAGTTTGATAGGCAGCGTGAGGTCGGGTTTGATATGAGGAGGATGCTGAGTCATCGAAAGCGCGCGTCTCCAGTGTAGCGCCAGCTTAAAAGGAGTCGCGATAGCTTACCGAACGCGGGTACGAGAGAAGACAAAAAAAAGTTGCTCTAAGGACAACTTTCCACTTAAGATGCGTCTCCTTTCGTGCGTCTTTTCCGGGCTTCGGCGCGGACATTTGGAGACGCCACACTCATAAACCCGCTCCGTATCCTCACCGCAGCTTCTCCCGGACGGTGAGATGAGTCACGCATGCGTGATATCGTTGTTGGCACCAAAAATAAACGACGAAGACCGCCATTCTCGGGATGGAGCGATTATGCTAAAGAAAGCTACTCCTCATCCCGCCAGTCACGGGTGTAATGCGGCGCAGATGTGTGCGCGAATCGAGTGCTTTTGCTGAGCCAAACGCAAGCCCCCAAAAATACGCTGGAAAAACCTGGGTGGGTGTGATTCATGGGTCATCTGAAACGATCCATTCCGATAATGTTGCTATCAAACTACGGCTGCGCGCAGGCATGCAGGCGAAGATGTCGCGCACGTGCGTCCTAAAAATTGTGAGGTATGTTGGACTTGTTTCATTTACCTTCTAGCCCGCAAGCCATCATAAAACAACACTAGCAACCAGATTAGATCAATTCCAGGGACCGCACCTTCGCACCGCACTTTTAAGATAATGAGCCACCATCCACGAGCACAGGATGGCGTCATCAGTGGCCTCCATTTCCGTGTCATTTCCGTGGCGCAAAAGCACGTGCTACTGGTGTTTGTCTTTCGCGCTGGTATTCCCAAGATTGTACCGATCGTGCGCTCCGTCAGCTCGCCAGTCTCGAGGGTGGTCCAAACGATCGAGCCCTCTCGCACATTCCCACACAAGATCAAAGTAAAATTCAATCGAGACGTCATCAACGTTCGGTGCATTGATTTGGTGCACGCTTTCAAAGTGGCGGTTATCGATAGAACTCAAGTAGGTGTGTACGCAATAGTCTAAGCACATTGGACACCCTTTTTGGCGCTTGTTGGGGGTGTTCGTGTTTGCACACAATCGTAGATTCATGCTGGGGCCAGCTACAAGCGGTCGAAGTTCTGCACGGCCACGATACCACGCGCGCTTCATGGAGGGAACCGATGATTCATTTAACAAAAACTTGCCCCAACCCGATCCGGGCCTTTGGCTCTCTCTCTCTCTCACCATCGACTTTGACCGCGCTCCCTCGCTCGCTCAAACCATCTCAGCCATGGGACCCGATGGATGGGGATCGCGTTCGCGTTCCTAGTGAGTGTCGAGTGCTCCAATAGCGCGCGAGAGAACCGGACCATCGACGTTCGAGTGCGGACACCGATCGAGTCGGCAACGGAACGCATGCACACAAGTCTTAAGCATCCCGGCGTCGCGATTGGTCGCATTGAATTTCGCGTCTTCGATCCGTGTGTCCCCGGTTTTAGTTCCGTTTGTGCCTACGCAAATCGTGCCGGATATACGAACGGAATAACCCTCCTCTTCGCGCGGTGTGTTAACTCGATCAGGACGCATTGTGGTGTTATTGTCTTGCTGTGCTCTTGAACAACGGCCACGATCGCGAACGCCAGTGTGAGTGTAGTGTGGCAGCACGATCGCGATCGAGAACGACCGGACGGTTCTTTGTTTATCTTCTCCACGTACCAAAACGCGTGCCAGCGCAGACACGTACACCATACCATCGAGACCATTCCGATGGTCACACGGTGGGGGACGACCGGGAGTGAATTGTGAAATTTAAATACCCAGCCGACCTAGCCGACCCATCCGTCCGCACCCCAGGTGAGCGATCCTTCCACACACACACACACACACACACCAAACACACTCGCCGTGATCGCCGATTAGTCAGCTGGGCCGAATATAAACGCTTGGTCCCGGTCAGACACACGCACGCACGCACGGCGTTTCCTCAATGGTGGCGCTAAAAAAGGCAACTCTACGGAAGCAAGTCGCATTCCGACGAAGTGCTGCACGTATTTCGTCCGTAAAAACTTCACGCAAGTGACGTCGCGATCACCATTCCGCGGAAAGGTGGTGAGTAACGTTGTGAAAAAATCGGCAGACAACGGCCACATCGACGCACGACCTTCCGGAGAAGGCGAGAGTGATCTTCCGGCAGATGAGTGGCATCGATCGTGCAGCCTGAGTGGCACGTGCGCGTACGGATGCGCCTTACCAGGGATGCTGGTCACTCACAGCTGACTCGCGAGCGTTGCCGGTGGCGTTGCTTTTGAACGATGACGTGTTCGAGGTGGGAATCGCACACGCCACATGATTCACGCGATTCTAGCCACAGTAGGACGCTCATCAATTACTCAATGATGGCTCGTTCGCGAGGGTACATTATTTAAGGAAACTCCGTCATCAGTTGGTCGTTTGGCGCGCTTATCGCTACCCCTTCAAAAGAGGGCGCACATCGCGAAAACACCTCAGCCCGGGTCGCTGTACGCGCCGCCCTTGCAGTGTTCGATTTTTGGTGGGCGCACCTTAATGCGCCTTCTAGCGATTTGCTTGTCTCGTGTACCACAATCCTGCCTTACACAATGTTTCATGCTGTGCTCGTAACTATCGCCGCCCGCGAGTCTACGGACTGACTGCTAGTAAGCCCTCAATCCCAGGTGCTGTGGATGAGACTCGTACTAGCGCTAAAAGTCAGCAAACGGTTCCATTAGCCACACCGGAGAAGCCGCAAAGTGTTAATCAAGGGAACAAACAGCATCCGCGCGATTGGGGTGTGGTTTTTCCCTACATTAAACACCCTAATTCTGTGCCACTAAAAGAGCCCTCTGTTTGGTTGGGTTTGGCCAAGACGCCTAAGACGATAGAAAGCGAATGCTAATCATGCTTTTGTTCACTGTTCCCAGCACCATGCAGCAATCAATGGAAACCATGGAAGAGCCCGGATCGGCAGCACAACCTCCGCAAAGTGACACGTCCAGTAACACCAGCTCTAACGATTGTTACTTCGATCTTCCGTCGCGGTTTCCTCTCTCACAGATCATTCCGATTGGCAAAGGTGCGCAAGGAGCCGTGTGGTAAGTCCCTCATAAACCTTCATAGAAGAAACGAAACCTGTGCTCACTTTATCACGCTTTTCCTCTACAGCAGTATCCTGGATGAACGAACAGGACAACGGTTGGCGGTGAAGAAGCTTTTGCAGCCATTTCGAGATGTGACGATCGCAAAACGATCGTACCGTGAAATCACTCTACTGCGCCTTGTCGATCACCCAAATGTAAGTGATGTCTGAGAGGCACATATGCTCCTGAAATGCGGCTTGTCTGATTATGTGATCTCCTTTCGCTTCTCCACAGATCATCAAACTTCTGTACGCCTACACACCACAGGACACGTTGGACACCTTCCGCGACGTGTATCTCTTCACCGAGTTGATGGATGGCAATCTGCGAAGTGTGATCGGAACCAAGCTTGATCATGAGCGTATCTCGTTTCTCCTGTACCAGATGCTGTGTGGTATTAAACACCTGCACGCGGCCGGCATCATCCATCGTGACCTGAAACCCTCAAATATCGTCGTGTGTAGCAACTGCAATCTGAAGATACTTGACTTTGGTTTGGCGCGGAGTGTTGATACCAGCTTCGCTATGACGCAGTATGTCGTGACACGTCACTATCGGGCACCTGAGATCATCCTGAACATGGAGTACGACACCAAGGTGGACATTTGGTCGATCGGTTGCATCATGGCGGAGTTGATTACGGGCAATGTGTTGTTTCCCGGCACTGACCACGTTGACCAGTGGATGCGTATCGTGGAGACGTTAGGAACCCCACGCCCGGAATTCATCGCCCGCACGACACCCGGTGCCCAGCGATACATCAACAGCCAGCCGATAAACCCGGGTCGACCGTTTGAAGAGCTGTTCCCAGATGAAGCGTTCCAGGCGGCCGCATCCACGAGATTTCCACACCTGACGAACGAAGTGGCACGTGATTTGTTGCGCAGGATGCTAGCTTTCGACCCAATGGAGCGAATATCGGTCGATGAGGCACTGCAGCATCCCTACATCCACGTGTGGTACTACGAGGAGGACGTGAACCGCCCGGTTCCGAAGCCATACGATCATTCCATCGACGCGGCGAACCTCAGCGTGGAACAGTGGAAGGCGCTGTTGTTCAAGGAGGTTCAGGACATTCAGAGGACCATGTCGCTGGATGGGACCAACCGATGAGTCGGTGTCGCCACGACGGCGATCCGACCATGGGGCGGCTGGCCCTTCATTTTTCCTTTTTGAGGCTGTTACTTTAACTTAAACTAAGCAAGCAGTAGGTAGATGTGAACGGGAGGGAGAGCAAACGCAGCGAGATGAGAGGTTCACGTTGACTAAAAAATGTTTATTAAATAGCAATTTAGAGTAAGGGGTTTAATAGCGAACGTACATCTAAGACAAGAGAGTGAAAGGCATCCAAACGACGGATGGCGATGTGTATATGTGTTGCTGTGTATGTGCAGGTGTAGCTGTTGAGTCGTGTGCAAGCTACTCCCGGAAGGTCGTTTCGCGAAACGAATATGTACACCCATTCGGAGGGACAAAAAAACACGCAAGGACGCAGAGAAATCCGAAACACACGAAGGATACGTAGGTCAAGTAGAAGCGATCGAGACAGGAGACGCACCGGGAGACGAGAAGAGAGGGTTGGTTATCATACACACAACAGACTAAAGTTCACACAGCATTGTATTGCATGGGACACGAAGGGACACAAGGATGGAAAAGGAAGTAAAGCATTAGCAAGGCAAATACACCTTCTGTTACTCGGTCGGAATAATGCACCGCTCGAAGCCGTCAAAGTATTTGTGTTGCAGGATTTTCTTAGCCGATATGCGCAGAACGGGATCATAGATGAGGCACTTCTGCAGCAGATCGATACCAGCCGAGTCCATGTTTGACACCTGATTCGCGAGATTGTTCTGCGTCCAGCACGGGAACGTGGGTTTGTAATCGGTCAGCGACGTTACACCGGGCCAAATGTCATCGGTGGGTGTGCGCAGGATACGGAACATACGAAACAACTGATCGATCTCTGAGTCACCCTGAAACAGCGGTTTCCGGGTTGCCATTTCGGCAAAAATACACCCAATAGACCACACATCCACCGGGCAGGAATAACGCGGCGAACCAAGCAACACTTCCGGTGCCCGATACCAAAGAGTCACGATTTCGTGGGTGTAGTTACGTACCGGAATGCCGAACGATCGCCCCAACCCAAAATCGGCCACCTTTATCAAGCCATCCTTGTTGATCAACAGATTCTGGGGCTTTAAATCACGATGCAGGACACGCCGTTTGTGACAGAACAGCATCGCGGACGTGATCTGGTACATGTAGCTTCGAACTAGCTCCGAATCGATCATCTTCTCCGCCGGCAGACTGTCCATGTACTTCTTCAGGTCCATCGATAGAAACTCGAAGATCAGATAGAGCCGGTTCTCCTCCATCAGCACATCGTGCAGCGAGACCACGTTTGGGTGCTTCAGCTCTTTCAGCAGCGATATTTCCCTAACGGAACAAGCAACGGAACAGTTTAATCGTTTCTGGTTTTTGCCTCCAAAGGCGCTCTTGGCTTTACCTGATGGCCGTCGAAGGGATGCCTTCGTCCTCTGTCTCCAGTCGAATCTTTTTCATGGCCACAATCTGTCCGGTGATCTTGTTGCGTCCTTTGTACACGACACCGTACGTACCCTCGCCGATCTTTTCGATCTTCTGGAAGTCCTCCATCGCTGGTCAGCTGTGTTGGGGTTTTGGTTAGGGATCGCAAACGGCGTCCGTGTGAATAATAAATGTTCTCTAACTTCCGCGACGATTACGATTGTGTGCGCAGCGAACAAGTTTCACGAAATTAACCAGCCAACTTCGACCTCGGGAGCTGTAAACAAATTCGAGCGCGAATGATAGGCGTTATATTCGTTATGTTTAAAAAGCGGTTGTTACTGCTCGCGCTTGCACGCGCGTTTTGACGTTTATGTTGCCCGAATCAAGCAACCGCGCCGCTTATAGCAGCTAGCTAACGATCGTTTGGACGACAACGGTCATCCCGCAGGGTGTCGCATTAACTCATGTATGTTTTGAGAATTTTTGTGTTTTTTTACCGGTTCTGTATCAGTTAGGAAATTATTTCATATCAAATACATCACAAATGTTACTAATAAACCAAGCAAGTTAGCTGTACTCATCAGTTAAAACCAACAGTATCGTCTGTTTTTTTTAACATCCGAAATCAAAAAAACTGATAACAGGTCGAAAGAAATGCTTCATCTTAGTCAAAACGCTTTGTTTATACTTTTTTGGAAATTATTGGCGTATTTTTAAAATATCACATCGAAAGAAACATACTATCCTTCAAACGATATAATTTTCGGTAAATTTTGCAAAAAAAAAATCACCCATGGAACAAACGAATGTTAATTTGGCGATTTTTCGAAAATTTGAAATCTCCAAAATCGATCCGGTCGACCCCAAAAAACATGTGTCCTCCTAGCTGGTATGTTCTCCTGTTACTTTTGTGTCAAATCTCAAATTTTTAGTCGCCAAAAAATTTGATCCATGAAACATTTCAAAGGAAAAGTTTCAAACTGTTTGCGCTAGTTGCCAATAGATGGCGCTGCTTTGAAAAGTTTCAAAAAGCGAAAACTGCTCGAATTTTGATATTTTTACTAGCGTCATCTATGAGTGAACGTACATTTGAAGTGCTCGAAACGGTTTTTAAATTTTAACGCCTGGGCATATTTTTTCCCGGTTTGAATTTTAAGTTTTGCACAAAAGTAACAGGAGAGCATGCCAGTTAGGAGGACACATGTTTTTTGGGGTCGACCAGATCGGTTTTGGAGATTTCAAATTTTCAAAAAATGGTAAAATCAACATTCGTTTCACACTTTGGTGAACTTTTTAGACAAAAATTGCAGTTTTTCCCGATCAATGCACGGTTAGTTTTTTATGTTTTATTTCGACTCTTTTCTTTCGAATGATGTAGTTTTCGCAACTTTTACTCCAAAACAACCGGAGAGTATTCTGGCTCGGGGAAAAGGCATTTCTTTCGAGGTGATCGATGCAAACCGTAATTATATAAGCCGTTTTCTATTTCTTTCATTTCATTTCGATAAAAAACACTGTTGTTTATTGTGTGGTGCATCGACGAGCGAATGATTTATTATATCAATCATAACAAGGAATATAACGCGTATATTGAATAATTCACAAGGTTTTCTTCGCCGGTGATAAATACTGCTTAAACTAAACGTCACTAACGTCATTTCCATGCAATCAGACGACGATTCGCCAGCTCCCTATCCTTCTCGCTCACTCTCTCTTTCGTTTGCTATCGTTCTATCTCGTTTAGCCGGCTTCCCACAGTATGCAAACGTTTTGTTTACGTTTTCGAAAGCTTGTACTTAGTTTATCGTCTCTTTAATGCCGTAAGGTGCGTGAGTTTTTGATTAAAAATTGTGTTTTAATCGCATTTTTGTAACGTATGACGGGTATGGGAAAAGGTAATGAAATATTTAACGAAGTCGCACCGTGAAAACCTAATCTGTATTCATTTGTTTTCCTTCCTTTTAGTGCTGGCAACGTGATAACAAACTAATCAGCTGTGTTTCGTAGGGTAAAGCACATGTTTTTCTCTCTTCAAACGCAATCGAATGGAAACTCCCGCCTATAAATTTGAACCACAGGACTATGAGCGAGTCTACGAACCCGCGGAGGACTCGTTCCTTTTGCTTGATGCCCTGGAAGACGAGTTGACGGAATTAAGGGCACGTAAACCGCTGTTTTGCGTTGAAATCGGTCCCGGAAGTGGAATACTCATTACGGCGCTCAGTAAATGCTTCCCGGCCGGATCCTGCCACTGCATTGGTGTCGATATTAATCCTGATGCTTGCCGGATGACGTGCAAAACGGCGCAACTGAACCGGACCTCCCTGGACGTGGTAAACATGAATCTGCTCGATGGAGTGCGCTCCGGAAGCATTGATTTGCTCGTGTTTAATCCACCCTACGTTCCAACGGGTTCGACAGCCAGCTCTCTCGAGGAACACATTGAAGAATTCCGATCTCCTGATAGCCAAAGGTTGGTGCATTCGTGGGCCGGTGGAACAGATGGACGAGCTGTCACCGATTTGGTCCTTGCCGATCTAAACCGCATCCTGTCGGCTGATGGAGTGTTCTATTTGCTGCTGCTGAAAGAAAACAAACCGAATGAGGTGTTGGAACGAGTACACAGTGATGGCTTTCAAGGATGTATTCTCAAGGAACGAAGGATTCGTGGAGAACACCTTTACGTGTTGCGAATCCAACGAATAAACTGTCCGTCTCAATCGGATCGACGGTAGCAATTATCGGACGACTGTGATAAGAGATGCTGAATAAATGACCGATGTCGCAGGCCGAAAATCCGCCTTGGGAAAATCCCTTTTTGGGAAGGAAACCCCACACCGGCTTTTTCCTACGTATAGCCTTCATTGATGCTTTTTTTTATTGTTGAATTCAATCGTTTTTGCCATTGAACGAATGTTGTATATATGACCGTCGTATAACTTGTATGTGATTCTCCGCGCTTTTGTTATTTTCGATAAACTCGTTACGCCCGTTTCCCTTCTGCGCGCTTTTCTCCCTCTCCCTTATTTGCTATCATTTTGTTTTTGTGTTTAAATTCATTTCGCGGCCCTTCCAATATACAAATAAAATCTCCATAAAGTAACATCGAACAACAACTTATATCCTTTTTTTATATGCTTACATATACATACAAATACATACATACGGTTCGAAGAGAGGAGTGGTGGGGATAGAAGAGCAGGGCCAGCATAAATGATAATAATAAAGATAATGATATTCGTACTAAAAAAACCACATAAATACTACACAATATCATCTACAGCTTGCGTGGGGGTTTGTCGGTTGTGTGTGTGTGTGTGTGTTTGTGGGAAATGGGGGATCCTGTCCGTGAACACATATGAAATCCATTGGGTGTTTGACCCCACGTGGTCCACACCTTGTCAACGAGCCCAAAGAGATTCACAAAAACGAAGGTGGACCACGTGGGGCTCCTCAGAAGGGTGGATAGAAAAACGAAAACAACATTTAAAAACGATTCACCCTCAGACACATCCCTCCATCTCTCTGTTTCGCCGGTCAGCCATCGAAATCGTCTCCTATTGCTACGGGGGTATTTTTGTACACTACTGTAAGAATTGGTACACGCTGGCTTGAGAGATGCCGAAATAGTGGACGAATCGTATCTGCTATTACACGAACGTTGGCGTTTTGGTTTTGTTTAGTTTTTTAGTTCTCTACTCCAACCTACGACGAGCACAAAAACACGTTCGCAAAAGCGAATTTGTATCAAAAGAACGGAAAGCATAGCTGGCATATAAAAATTGGACCAGTCTCGCGGCAGACTCGGCCCTAAAGTCGCTTCGCAAAATGCACATCCGGTTGAGTGCAGTTTGCCCTAAAAAAGGACATGCTCTCAAAAAATGGTTTCGCTGCTGGAGTGTGTGCGTATTACGTTTCCTCCCTTTGCACCGTAAGTCTTTTGCTTCCATCCTGCCTGGTTGTGAATACTTTCAGGACCAGAACCAGATCCAGGCTGGGTATAGTCTTCCAAACGTTGTGGTTGGTGTTGTTCGTGCCGCTTTCGTTGTCTTTTCATCCTTTCGACCCTTCAAGCTTCGATACGGCGGGTATATTCTTCTAACCTAATCGTAGTATTATGTCGCAGATGCAGTTTTGGTTTGCTTGGTTCGTGTTTATGTCGCGCTTATTGCAAGGAATGCTATGTATAATGCTGCTCGGTAGGTAAATGTGCTTCGCGCGTTGTATCCATGTCCGACGACTACGTACATACATTTATATATTGTAAGCGTTAGCTGGCTGACTGTAAAACAAATGAACAAACGAACAAATGCGACATTCTGCTCTAAACAGTACGTTCCCTCGTTTGGTGACTAAATGCTCCCGAAACGCATCGACGCCATTGCTCCGTAATGTGATGATGAATCGGCATAGTGTAATGTGTGGTTCGATATTGCGATATTTACAAGGCGTAACGTGGACGGTGCTAAATCATCTCCGTCCACAATGTTTTGCACTACATTGCGTGCAGAACCGTTGGCCAACCGTATGGCCCTACTTACATTCCTTCTAGCTACGATCTAATGATTTGTCTTTCTTCGAAGTGTATTTTATGCACGGCGAGAGGCTATGCAAGCGATCGCGTCTCTATTTTATATTCTTGTCGGTGTCATTTCCTCCATCCACGTGCGGGTATGCTGACGGGAAAGCAAGGACGAATTGTTGCGGAACAAATGCCAAGATTCACAAGAAGAAATCGCGTTTATGGCACACTCCATATGTTGGCCTCATAGTGTAACGTGAGGTTACTGAACGAAAATAGACATCCGCTTCTCAAGACGTTGCATTCTCGCTCAAACATTCTAACACTCGACCGGAAGCCCGCCCGGTGGAGATATGGCAAAATTGTATGACTAAACCGAGCCGTAGGGAATGACAATGGATTGATTGCAGGAATATTAATGCACACACAATCCGATATTCAGCCCTTGATGTCCCGTCAACACTTCGACACGTGGTCCTTCCGCTGTGGGCGATTTTTCTCCGTTCTTCGTGGATTAATTATTGTATGCTTTTGTTAACCAAAGTGCCAGCTTTTCGACACACACTCGTATTTCGAATGGTTTAACTATTCTTCAGTTGTCCGCGACCCCCTCACCGGTAGATGTGGCTTTATGAGCATGAGTTTAAGATTAAAATTAGTTTTTGGTTTTGATGTGAATTGTTTTTTTTTCTCTTTGCTCCAGATTTTGTGCTAGTTTTGCATCTCGTCGTTTCGCCTTTGTTTGGACGTTTGTTCCCTTCGGTGCGTTACCCAGATCCCTCGATGTTGGTGGATTATACTACGTTTAGATCAGAATTTGAGAAATTCTTTTACACAGACGTTTGAGTTGCCTTTAACTATAGAGAGCTCGTGTACGAGAATGATAATTTAGCCTCCCACCTTCAAGACAAGCTCGGAAAAGGAGTACAATCGCGAACGCAATCATACGTTTATGGCAGTACAGAAGCTGTTGTGTGTGCGCAAATGATGAACCAAATGATATTCAAAATTGATAAATTCCTTTTTAATTAAGTTATAATATTTCAAACGATACTCCTTCTTCCTCTGCTAGTTGTCACCGGAAAATGGTACCGATTCACTGTAGTGGGTATTCCGTGGCCTGGCTAGAAGATGGCCATATCTCCCGGTAATAGAGATACGCCAGCGTGGGGTCACAAAAGAGACACCAGCTTTTCCGCCCGAACAGAGCGACGACAGAAACAAACTAAACCCAAATGAGACACACACTCACTTCCCTACAATTTTCGCTAGGCATATCCCCCGCCGCCGGTGGTCCTTTTACAGGACCGCGTATGCGCGTGTGTGCGTTTGTTGTTGTGTATGGCAAACAGTGGTGGGAAACAAAAAAAAGAAAACAATGTGATGAGGAGAAGAAAAAGGAGATCCTAAAAACTATACGCTCGCGGCGCAGCTACACTCATTGCAGCATCAACGCGGACAGATTGCGGTGCAGGATGGTGTCCTTCACCGAGCTGAAGACGACCTGGATGTTTTGCGTGTCGACCGCGTTGGTGAAGTGGTGGTATATGGGCGTTTTGGTGTTCCGCCGCACGTTCATGAACATCTGCAGGATGAAGTTCTGCACGTCCAGGATCGAGTGCGGGTTGCCGGTGAACTGCGGGTAGTACCAGCGGATGTCCGTGTCCGGGTTTTTCACCTTCTGCTGCAGGAGGTCCGTCTTGTTGAGGAACAGGATGATAGAAATACCCTGGAAGGTGGTATTGTTCACTATCGTGTCGAAGATGTTGCGCGATTCTTCCAAACGATTCGTTTTCCTACGGTTGAGAAAAGGATAAACGTTATTATCCGTTGATGATGACCTTTCCAACCAACTGAGAGAAGCCCTTCGCTGCTACTGACCTATCCTCAGCTAACACCTGATCGAACTCGGAGGTTGATACGAGAAACAGAATCGACGTGACGGAGCAGTCGAAGCATTTGGTCCATTTTTGGCGCTGTGTCCTCTGTCCCCCGACGTCGACGAACACGAATGGAATGTTCTGTGGAAGGGTGACAAAACAAAAACAACATTAGTAAGGCGGGTTTTTGCTTGAACGGCCGTAATGCCGACACTCACCTGTATCCTTATCGTAAACTCAAATACACCTTTAGTTGCTTTGCGACAGTGCAAAATATCACGATGGGTGGGTACGTAATCTAACCTCGATATTCGGTCTAATTCATCTAGGAAATAACTAACAGAATCACTCTGAAAAAAAACGGAAAACAAAGCGAAAAAGCGTGTTAATTAAGTTGCGTCGATTGAGCTGTAACTTAGCACGGGGCTCCAAATGAGGGCTCTTCAAGCGATCGAATGTTATCAAACGCACTCAACGCGACTTACGACCCGAGCTGTTGGGTGCTGCGTTCGAATATCTTAACGTAAATATAATCGCCCAATTAAGGAAAGGTTCGTGGTGGGCAGTGAACAGCGTACGGGAGCCCTAGCAGCCGTTTTCCGTTTTCGCCACAAGCACGACCAACCGTATAATGAACTCCGTTCACACTGGCACCGCAGCATCGAGTCCACCCCAACCTCCTTCCAAGGCGCACGATCTGGGGGGCTAATCTTATGCAAACAATCTGCACTGCCTACCAAGAACATTGCCCTACATTCGCAGAGTGCAACATATCGCGGGGTCGATGGGGGCTGCCGGCCCTTTTCCATCGTTTCTCGACACGCAGCAAAGCGCCAGACCTGCCCTGTTAGCCTGCTGTGTGTGTGTGTGCACTTGTTTCTTGTCCCTCCACCTCAATCCCGTCGGAGAAGTTAGATGTTGGTGCAGAGGCAATGCCACCACCCTCTGTACACCCACCGCTTATCGATAGAAAGGCATCGGAAATATTATAATTTGAATAACACTCTCGCCTTCGATAGTGTCTCGTTTCGTGGCGTGGATTTCTCCGTTGGCTGTTGGAGCATTTTTTGTGACCGTTTTGCGCCCTTTATTGGAGCTCTTTATGGCGCTCCAGCGAGCCCTTCGTCAAACGATATCGAATCGCGTTAAAATTAGCATACTGGCGAAAGTATGATTGAAACGACTAACACTTCACTGCTTCCTAACTGATTTCCCTCTGGCCATGAAAGTGCTTCATTGGCTGCGACAAATGCCACGCTCCCTTCATAACTTTGACGAATCAGATTGATTGTCGAATCACAACAGCTAACCTATTGAACACCGTGACAGACAAACGGTTGCAAATCAACCCTCTTCTGCGGGATGTCATGCTTTCGCTTCTTTGAAAGGCGATAAAATAGATAAATTTACACATTACTTTTACAAAATTGCTCGCGCGAATTAATGCTCATTTTCCGGCATTGAAGCTTACAATAAAATCAAATAGCTAGCTGCAATCAAGTGGACGGCCATCCATCATATGCCCGGTGTGGAGGTTCAAAATCCATTCCCACCCGGTCCCTTCACAGAGCTCGAGTGGGGGATAGGTAATGAAACTAGTTCCACTAAACGGCCCATTTATACACCGTTTAGCTCTCATCCGTCAGCCTGCCGGGACATAAGACCCCATCTCTCACTCGATATGCGATTTGCGAGCTCTGCAGGTGGGTAGCAATGGAAAAGCGCGTTACCAGTCGGGTGGGTAATTGCCACCAACATCAATCTCCCGGAATTCTTGTTCTCCCACACGACACCAGGCTAACAGGCGGCTGCAACGTGGCCACCACGCAATTCAACTGCATTTCTATCAACCCTCGAGTCGACAATCGTTGGCGGCAACCGTTGCCAGTGCTAATGCGCTATTTTGCCATTCCAATATGGTTCAACTGCGCCGTCTCCCTTACGGTGGATTCCATCGTCGAGATGTGGAGGCGCGAATATCCGCACGTCCTAGAGCCAAGTTTACCCGGCTGTCCCGCGAATCGACGCAACACGTTGGCGTGGTGCTTTATTACCATCGAAACACACTCTTACCCGGTGCAGGCTGTTGCCTTTCACGCCTTCAACTCCGCACGCAGCCGCCAGGATCGACAGGTTACATAAAGTCTTAATCTCCGGCTTCTTAGCTTCATTCGCAACAATTCGCGGGAAACCAAACCACGCAAAGGAACCCGCTCTCCGTGCGTGGTGTGGTTGTCATAAATTTAATTAAAATTGAAATTAAATACACGCGCTACAGCCGCGGCCGCAAATAATCCGCTAATGGGGTTCTCTGTATCGCTTTCATAAATTCTGCCATCGACCGTATCTGCCAAGCCCTAAGTTACCCTAACGTAGCTGCAACATTGCCGTCAAGTCAAGAGCATACAATCAGCCGTTGACGCTTTTCGCTTGCGCTTTCGTTTATGTCGCATGTCGAATGCATACACCACAGCGTCTATAATGCAATTCGATTGGTTTCTTGTTTATCAATGTAACAGGCAGGCTTAGGGCACCTTTTGCCAGCTAGTGGCGTGAGAACGTACACGCTGCTGCTGCTGCCATGAATATGATTTCAACTGTCCTCTTAGCTGGCGTTATGAATGGTTTATGATAAAATGCATCGCCTTCCGTTCGTTTGCATCGTTTGCTGTCCGTTTCGTTCAGTTGAGCTTGGAAAAGCAATACCAAATACACACCGAACGCTTGCTCGCTGATTTCGCAATTGAATTCGATCCTTTTGGAGCTCTGACAGGGCCACAACGGTGCTCGGTGGTGGTGGATTACGCAGTGAGCAAGTAAGCAAAGAAAAAATAAACTGAGCCACACTAACGATCCGTTCACTCCCGAGGAGATAGGATCTGGTGGAGTTGCGGAGTCCATACACGATCGTGGTGCCAATAGCAGCATCAGCTAGCTGAAAGTGCGCAGTGCAGTGTTTTGTGATACATTGCGCATGTTTATCACTCTTCCAGCCCGGAGGCACCCCCGGACAGAGAGTGCACCTTCAAACTGCCGTCTTCGGATGCCGTCGAAGGCTGATCGATCGAGAAAAACCAGATTGGCCTCAGCACCTGATCCTCGGTACGTTTCACTCGCTTGTGTGCTCGAAACCATGGAGCGAATGTGTGCGCACTATTTTCATTTAATTAGTGCGCTCCAATCGAAGTGTTAGTTTCGAGATTATTTATTTAATGTCCCTCGGAAAGGAAATCCGTTGGGCGCAAAACTGAATCATAATACTTCTGGCGAAGGAACTATAACAAACTTCGGAGTAAATATTGCGGGCACATCGTGCCAATCATTTTTGTTAGCGAATCATTTCCTCTGCGTGTTATTCTTTGCCCAGCTGACAGGCTGGGCAAACAAATCCGGAAAGAAAGTCTTTCGTCGCACACTGGGTGAATTTTTAGCGAAATTTGTTTGCGCTTCAACTGGCCCCGGAAGCAGGCCAACCTTTGTGATCTTCCATTCTTCAGATTCAAAAGATCAACCTCGATCGTCCGCTCCAATGGCTAGGAGAGTCTGACAAATTGATACGATGTCGGGCTCAAAGAGAAGGAGAAACGTCTCACTTTCTAGGTCAAGGCCTATCCGGCGTGAGCTTCTTCATCATCCGTCAGCGGTGGGATAAAATTTCCCCCCTCACTGAAGATATGTTTCGAATCTACGCGGCATTTCGCGAGAAGCAGCTGCGAAAAAAGAAACATAATCATGTGAGTTATGGGAATATCGCCATGCGGCGGAGCGAAACTCGCGAGAAATTCGATGCACCGATGCTTGGAAGCCGGTTGAGCTCAAACGGTTTGGGGAGATCCGTTCGACCGGTTCCTAAACACCACGTCGTCGTGGAGAATGCCGGTTCGCAGCTGCTTCGAGTCAGGTTGCCTGTACTTAACTATTCGCAAACCGCGGACGTTTAGCAGCTGGGCGGTCGTTTGCCTACGAGCTTCGCCAACTCCCTGTTGAGCGTAAGTTTAACGCAAATTAAAACGTTCATTTAGATTTTGACTGCCTCAGCGTCGGCTCACGGGTGAGCAACAGGTTTTTGTGGGAAAGAAACCATCTGATCGGTGTAGCACTTCAAACGGCGTTTGATAAAGGTGTACAGAAGCGTTCACTAACGGCTCATACAAGTAAAGACAGCATCTCAAAACAAGACCACGAGCAGCTACTTCTACTCAGAGGAAGTCATCAAGACTTCTGGCGGTTCTTGCGTGAGTGACCTTCAATGTGCAATCCGTTAGCCTGCGAGTCGTAAAACTTCGCGCTGTTGCTAATAAAATGTCATTTTTACAACTGCTTAACCTTTGCCTTCTTTGGCGATACACCACGCCTCTATCGCCAAAGCTATACTACACTTCTAATACAATGCTACGAGAGCATGCTAATTTGAGACATCATGGAGGTCCCGCGGATCTATGCTACACCGTACAATGTAAAGGAGTTCAAACCAGTGGAGCTGTCTCCAACAAACGTGTCGCTCAAGATCAAGATCGTAGTCATCACAGTTCGAACGTGACCGGGAGAGTTCTTCCGTGTCTTCATCTTCATCGGTACCTTCGTATGTTATTGCTCATCTTCCACCACTAGATACACTGTATTTTCCCATGTGTCACAGCACGCGTGTCGTGATCCGGCGATTCAAACATTGGCCTCTTATGAGTCTCGTTTTTCCTAGCCGGATATATCGCGGCCTTACGAATATGTTGACATTCGTGAAGTCAACAACGCCAAGCTTTGTGCAGAAGACCAGGATCCAGGACAACAATTAACCGCTTAATCGATCGACTCACAAACAGTACGTGACTTTCTGAGCTGCATTTATTTGACGCGAGTCGTGGAGAGTCTTCAAATGCTTTGTCCCCATCGTAAGAGCGAAAGAGCAGATTTCTCGACCTTCACAAGGTCACAATGAAGAACGCAGGGTACTTACAATTTGGAACTCCCTTCGTCGGTCGTACGCCTTTCGGATGGCGCCATCCGTCCACAAGATGTTGATGATCGGAACGTACTGGTGGAACTGTTCGGCGTCCAACAGGCAGCCGCTGTGAAACATGACCGCTTCGTTCGCGGCCAGCTGCGATGTTGGGTGCTCCCAGGGTATATCTAGCTTATCTCTAGCGTCACACAACACTTGCATGCCTGCGAAAAAGAGAACCGAAAGAAGGAGATCATGAACCGTAATGATTTAGCAATAGTTTGTTGGGCAAAAGCGGTGGACAAACATCACACGTACCTTTGACTATGTTTTGGTAGATCACATGTTGGTATTCTCTAATTAGTTCGGGCTCAAAGTTGATCCCATGGATGATCCGCATCTGCTTCAAAAACGTCGATTTTCCGGATTCGCCTGCGCCCAGCAACAGCAGTTTAACCTTCGAGGTGAAAGAATCAAGCGATGAGTTTAAGGACATTCGTGTCGCCATTCAACGTTCCTCGAATTTCCCAGGTAGAGTGCATTTGCCGTTCATAAAATCGTACAGTCGCTACCCGGCGAGCGTTTGTTCGTTACGGAAAAAAAGGACTTATTGGAACCGGTCGAAGGATATTGGACGCAACATTGCATCCCCGTATGTTGTCGCAAAAATAAAAACTTTATGATACCCAGAAACGTAGACGAAAGCTCAATGACATAAGGCACAGGTAAAACGCCATGCCAACCTTTACAACGAAGGGTTTGAAGACCAAAAGTTTCCCAGCAGGTGTGCACTATCAACTAAGGGCTTTTTATTGCATGCACTTTTTCTATCACTGCGTTACGTATACATGCGGCAGCTTTGCTTTTCCGTATCTCTACTCTCTCGATTAGGCCATTTGGCCACTAAATTAGGTGCCACTAGCGGCTCGTAATGGCTCGAGCAACCTATTTTCTTATCCTGAGTTGGAAATTGATTGGAACATTGAACGAATTTGCCGACACGAGCCACACACGTGCCGTAATTCGACTGGTCAGTCGCATCTCACCTCGTGCGCATGTGAAAGGGTAATCAGATTTTTCAATTAGCTGCAATTCGATGCACCAGCAGTTGGACCGCACGACACGATTGTTGCGCCATTAATCTCGCCTTTTCCCTGGCCCATTAGAAAGGGCTTGCAAGTGCATCTAATGAAACGCCCGCCTTGCCTTGTATGGTGTTGGGCGCCGGGGTCTAGGTTTTACAACCTACATTTAAATCGGAGCTTTTATCACTTTTACACCCCTTTTGGGAGACCTTTAAGGGGGTGATCTATCTCTCGCCTATCTGGCCACCGGGTCGAGTGAAAGTGATGATGCCAGCCAGAGAGAAACAGACCAACTGCTGCAAGCAAGAATGCTTTTATCCAGGCATCCCAGCTGGACATCGGCGCTTTGGAGCCGGCAGTGGAGGTGACCGGCCTTCGTTAACCCACTTTGGGCAACTTGGAAGCGGTCTGTCTTTTGGCTTCTAGATGCCACCGTCAAACGGTCCATTAGCACCTCATCGATCATCCCGTTACCCTTGCGAGTCGGAGCAATTTTGTTGTACCGAACCGCCCGCTTAACATCGTCGTCCTGGGGGGTTGCTACTGGCCCATTATGCACATTCTTTTTACTATATTAAGTGCAGGTGGAAAGACACATATAAGGAGGCACCATCAGTTGGCTCAGCGTTTTCCCTCTTCGAAACATTAACGGAGGAAACGCGCAAGCTAGCTGGTCGGCTTCATAAACAACGGATTGCGGCTTTTCCGAGACGCCACCATGGCTGCGGTCGCCTGTGGCGTTCGCTCGCTTGGACCATAGTAAACAAACCTCACGATGGAAGGCAAGCATGCGTTGCAATGCTCTCAAATGCACCGAGATCCCCAGCCCCGAAAGGCATGTGGGAGCAAATGCAGCCAATAAAAGCGTGGCGGGAAAATATTGTTTTCACTCCAAACGTTGCCTCAGCAAACGAAGTCGGTGCCAGTGTTTCCGAGAGATAGGAAGAAAACTGTGTCGGAAAAGGCAGATGCAGCAGGCTCTAACGCGCGCTCCTTAGGCGCACTGATGAAGGAGTACAAAAAAGCAACAAATATTTTTGCGAAACACACGCACGTTTTCGATGGCAGTGAAACCACGCGAGGACGCCGGATCGAGGCGCCCATCGAAAGGGCCAACGTGAACGCGCATTCCTTCGAGCAAGCCAAGATTCCGATCGCTTGACACAACGCGACCGGGAGCCGGCGTTCTCGAGGCATTTACAACCGAATGTCGGTTGGCACGAGACAGCGTGATCGCGCGGGGAATCTCTCGGTCGATTTGCGCGCGATCACAAGATGTCGTCGGTTGTCGATTGGTGCCAAAGGCCTTTCTGGGTCAGCAGTCACAGCCAGTAGCGCATTTAGCACGGTAGGGAAGCTGCAACAATCGACGATCGTGACGACATGGTGGCGTCGATTTCCTCGGGGTTACTGCGATCGTGGTGGATCGGAGGAGACCCGTCGGATCCGGATGAATCAATAACAATAAATCAGAAATTGTCGGTAGCCCTTTTCGCGGGCCAACGGGGCGAGTAGCTTCCAATTCCGCGACCTTCAGCGCTAATCGCTTTCTCTTCTTCGTGCTTCTTGCTCCGGGATGGAGTGGAGTTTTGAGGTCTCGATTCCACGACAAGAGACACGTCGGAACTCTTCCCGATCGGACAAAGCGAGGATCACAGGCGGATGAACGAGCAAGAGCATCGTAATCTTTCCGCCACTGGCACGAGCTCTAATGGAGGAAATTGAATTTCATCGCCCTACCCTACCCGGTAACGGAACAAAGAGCTGTTTAGAAAGACGTTTGCCATTCAATGATAATCGAAACAACTCCTGACCAGCTACTGCTCTCTTCTTTGTGTGATGTAGTGTTTTTTTTTCTTCTCTCCACCAACAGAGTAATGTTGACAAATGTTACGACGCCGTACAGATGGCGGGAATGGCGACAGAGGAGACTCTGACTTCCCTACTTCACTACGAAGTTCGAAGGAAATCAACTCGCTCATGATCGCGTAAAACCCCTGCGGGCTGTTTGTGGCTCGACGATCGCAGCCGAGTAATTCATCTGTCCAATTAATGTTGTTTACAGGCTCGATCGATAGCAGCCACACCTTGCGAGTGATCTTTCACCTTCGTTCGAAGGGTCCATGGCGCCTCTGGATACGATCTTCTTTGGTAACAGATCGTTCGATAGATTTCCCAAAAATCACAGAACCTGTAGCGGTTTGGGCATCTAGCAACATGGGTGTGAAAGAAGTATTACTGACACTTTCATTTGCTATAGGTCAATGTCGAACATCGCTGCTGCCGGTGTATATTCGCGTCCTATTTGCGGCCTTTTTAGAAGGTTATCGGTCGCGAGTGGAGTGATTGCGTTCAACTCACCCGTTCCGAAAAAAAGGTCATCATCAAATGTTGTGCCTGATAAGCAATGGTTTAGACGATGACAATCCCATGATGATCATCGACACGATTCCTAGCGCCCCTTCATGTCGTAAGTCGAACATCGTCAAATGGTCAAAATGTTTCGCAGTTTCCGGGACGAAGCGAAGATCACCCAGCGGTCTAGGAATGTGGCTCGATCAATCGGCCGGGGATGCTCTCGTAACCTTACCATTTAAAAAGAAACGTGTCCCAAAAATTGGATCGAAAAATATGCGGTTCGAACTGGGGGGGATTTTTTGTTCGAAACACAACACCGGAGGAATTGAATAATTTCGACACGGCACAAACACAGCATGCTGGTGAACATTTGCCGGTGGAGCAAAAAATATAGTTTGGGAATGAATCCACCAAAACATTCCATCTCGCCCAGGCCGGATGCAGGATGTGGAAGACAAACAACGACTGATTGCACTCGAGATTGATTATTTAACCATTTTCTCGATACATTGTTGCCTTTGCCCGAGACTGTAAGACTTGACACGTGGTTCGGACCACATGTTCTTGAAAACGCTAGACGACAATGGCCACGCGGTGAGGGAAAATGCAAGCATTTTCAGCCGTTTCGGTGCGATGGAAAGTGCGTGAAAGCACACACAGAGAATGCGAAAGGAGAAAGAAACAAATCCGTATGAACTGGGCAAAAGAAAAAAGCCAGGCTACACGCTCTCCCGGATAAAGTGACGACCGTGTAGCAGACGCGGCGAAAGTTGACCGCAACAAAACGGAAATGCTTCCACCGGAGGGGGGAGGGGAGTGGGCTTATGCGAAGGGAAAGAAGGGGATTCGAGGGACAAGGTCGTTTTGAGGATGAAACTCGATCGCGCAGCTAGGTGGGATAAAAATTTGAAATGAAACCACCACCCCACGGCGATCGGGGCGTGGATTCTTTTGGTATTTATTTTTGTATTATTTTGTATTGCAAATACAAACACCGCGCCGTTGTGTAGAGCCATTTTTGTCCTGCCCAGCATAAGCATCATCCGACTAAAAATAGCTTCTTGTCCGAGGACGGAGACAAACGTTCATTCGCTCGTAATAATGGCGCTTTTGGGACGGTGAGCTGCTGGTCGTTTGCATAAAATAGAGTAGCAAAGAAACCTCGAAAGTACGAGAAACATTTTGTGACACCGTAGAAGCAGGTATGCGTAGCGATGTATCGAAGTGTAGGGGGTACATCTTCGCGTCTGCAGGAAACGCGTGCACAGACGCACAACGTTGGGTCCGTGTTTTGGTTGGGTTTGTTTATCAACAACGGTTCTAGGAATGCGCAGGAAAACTCCATCGCCACGACGTCGGCTGCCTTTTCGTCGCTTCGACACGAGCTTTGAGGGAAAGGTTTTATCATCAAGAACACGGTGGCATGTGATGAAGTAAAAAAAAAAACAATAATCACCACGATCGAACGACCGGAGGGAATGCCAGGGCAGGCTTCCGTTCCGTTTCGTTCGCGCTATGCTGCCCTAATCGAGCCGAGTCTTTGCGTTATGAAATGTGGCTGCTGGTGGAGTTGCCTGTTCTGCATTACACGCCTCTTAAACGACCGTGTGGGTCTCGGTAGAAGAGGAGGTTGGCGTCGGCGTTGGCCTCGACCATACCACACCACAGTGTCCCTCGGCGACCGTCATTGCCTTTGGCGAAAACCGTAAAAGAAGAGTAAGAAAACACGCACGCCAGCAGCGGATTGGGTGGGTACGAACGAAGCAGGCTGCGCTTTTTTGCATACGCCTACTGACGCGGTCGAGCTTGGTTTGGAGTTTTGGAATTTGCGATGGTGTGATATGGTGCGCAATGTGTGTTGGTGTGCTTAGACACCCCTTGCTGAAAGGTGGGAGCTCCCACATCACGCATTCGATGGAAAATTGCTCGACCCTCCAGCATTAGCGTTGGGGTCTTTCCGGTCAGGTACTCCTTTGGTGAGCTGCATAAAACACACTATCACAACGCCGTCGACGGCACATTTAACACACCCCAACAGGAACCAACGTGTTTCGTCAGGTGATAGGCATTTTTTTTTGTCGTTTGAGCCACTTTATGCATGGCCACGAATCGATCACACAACCACGGCTTACGTCAAACACGGATTCGCCCTCAGGGAAACGCGTACGTCATCCGAATCGAGTGAATCACACCCCTTGGGCCACCAAAACAACCACTTTCGTCTCCACCCCGCCGATCGCACCACACCCGGCTCGCCCCCTTCACGTCATACCCCACACACGATCGTCACGGTTGCACAACAATAACAACACGCATGCACGCGCTTCAACATGATGCATGATCAAGCATTTCCACTTCATCGGTGGCCAATCAGCTGTTTGAGGCCACCACCGATTGATTCGATCGTCACGCGCTTCTCCAGCTAAGGAGGCTGGGAATGATCTATGCTCTGGCTAGACGATGCCGGCAACATCGCCGGGTCGTGATAAATTATCCTGCGGGAGGATATGGCCA
Organism: Anopheles nili; assembly: GCF_943737925.1. NCBI lineage: Eukaryota > Metazoa > Arthropoda > Insecta > Diptera > Culicidae > Anopheles > Anopheles nili. The sequence goes on from NC_071292.1 coordinate 2,310,842, forward strand.
GAGCCGGTGGACGGATGAAAGGAAACGCGCTTGCGGGAGGTAACAAGATTTAGGGAGCAAACAAACCGCCCATCCCCCCTCGAATCCTGCCCACACCACACCACGACGTACCTGTCGCCGGAACGCATGTTTATCTTTCTCGAGAAATTTGTCGATTTCGCGCGATTTATAGCGCTGCTCCAGCTCTTCCGGGCTGACGCGGAGCCGCAGCAGATAGCCGAACAGATCGCCGCAGCATCTTGAGCATGATAATTTCGATAAAGTGCTTTCTCTCCGCCTGTTATTCGACGCCGCCATCTTTAAATCTCATCACACCACACGCACACTCGCTCATCGAACAAAGCTATGTGACGCACGCACTTTTTCCAAGCCACTTTTCACATCGTTTGCCGGCCAATTCCACTGCGAGGAGCCGGAAAATGGTTGCATTCGTCACGCGGCACCTTCACGTCACGGTTTCGGCAGGAAACACCCCGGAAAACACGGATTTTTCGCACAAAAACGACCGCAGCAACGCACGCACGACGAAACGGACCTCACGGACGGAAATTTTATGAAAGAATGAAAAGGAAAAAATGTCAAAAGCGACATCCAAGCCTTTCTCGCTCTCTCGCCGCGCCGTGAGAGAGCTGAGGCGGTGTTCATAACAGTGGTAACGCTTATACCACGGTGGGCAAGAGAAAATATGTTTAAACTTTAAGAAATGTTGATCATTTGGTGATACGACGTGCAGTTTGTATTTAACACAGCTCTTTCTGTTTTTAAAACTGCTGTTTTTCATTGAGAAATATTTGTTGTAGAACATTGCATCCAAGTAAGTAAAAGTTTCAATTATTATTATTCGCTCGAATAATGTTACCAAAACTAACCACTGCCTCAGCTCAAAGAGAGCTGAAATTCAAGAGAGTAAACTGAAGTTTGAGTTAACGCACACAAACATGCGGTCTATAGAAATCTACAGTGCAGCGCGTAATAACAGTGCCACATCCATATCAGAGGATCACATTCCAACATTTCAGTGCTTTTATTTTCATTATCATTGATCTATACATTTCATGTGGTTGAGAATACTACATATAACGTGTCGGAATTAAATATTATACCAGTTTCACAAGGTAAGGCAGAGAAAAGTTGGCAAAGTTATGATATCATTAGTATATTTTATTCAGGATGCTTGTGATACTGCAGAGAATCAATCAAATACACGTTTTCTTTTCAATTTTACTACTTTATAGGTGGCATATTTGTTATTTTATTACATCATATTCTGATACGCTGATCACTGTTTCTGCTGAGAAAGTAATGATATCGCAAAATATTCGAAAATTATGAACGACATTTACTTCTAAATAAATCAATTGTGTCAAATTAATACCACCATATTGCACTCCGTGATTTTATTTGCCTAACGAACCCGCAACCCGGTTGACTTCAAAAATCGACGCAGGAGCGCGTACCGTTTCGTCACAAACTTCTAACCAAAAAGCAGCGTTTGTAACAGGAGAACATGCATCCGGGAGGCTACGCTTGATCGATCCCGCTCACGTGTGCAAACATCTCACCGCTCACACCCACTACCAGTTGTGATTAGCGCGTTTCTCTCTGATGGATTTCTCACGTTGTGAGATGCAGCATATCTCCATCGCTCACCGGCTCATCTCACTTGATAAGCCGATCGGTTGTTTCGCTCCCACGGGGGTGTGGTCACCTATTGGACGTTCTGCGCTCCTGTTACTTACGGCAACATTTTTCACTCGCTTCGTTTTTGGTAGCTACCGTCCTCGAGATCATTCGCTTTAGTTTCTTTCTTTCGTTTGGAATTCTTTCGTTTTTTCGGCGGATAGTGTGCGATATCGGACAGTTTGGAGTTCGATCGAGTAATTGTACCTGTGATTTGGAGAAACAACGCGGAAGAAGTACCAAAAACAAGAAGAAGAAACGTAGGAACCATTTATGCTTTTATGTTTATTGGTTCTGGCCGATGCACCGGATGCCACTCGAGCGGCAAAAGGGTGCCTTGGGCGCTTTTTAGCAAGGATTTGCTTTTGTTCGGATGCAGTTTAGCAGGGTTTCGGTTTTTTTGCTACCTCGCCGCTGCAGGTATTGCATGATCGAGGAAACGCTACCCAGGACGGGGCCCATAAAAACCCTTTTCGAATGCGCCTGCCACGTTGCAGCTAGATTTGCATGCACTGCCGCTAAGCCCGCGTAAGCCGGCCGAAGATTTGTTGTCCTTGGGAAATGGGGTTGGGTTCGAGTTTTGTTTTGTTCCTGAAATTTATGGGCCGGGATTTCGAAGGGCCGTTGCCCCTTGAAGTCGGTCAATGCGGTCGTTTTCGTCGTCAAGCCGGTCGAGCCGGTTGAGATCCTCTGGCACACTGGCACAGGCTGTTCGTCCCAATTGTCGCTCGTAAACAGCAAGAATGTGTCGTCTACGTAAGCCAAGCGCCCAACACACCGCTCAATTAATCAATTTGGCACGGTTTGTTGCGGCCTGTGGCGCGACTTTGTGCATAATTGTCCAATAAAGGACACATCCGCTAATCAAAGGCCACGGGCTTGCTGTTACCGTACCAAAACCCATGCCCGTAGAGCCGTTTGGAGGATGTGACGCTCGTCTTAAATTAACCAATAGGAGTTGCTTCCTCAGAGCGTGTGTGAATGGGCGTAGGGCACAAGGGTGACTACCACTATCGGTGAAAATCACGTAACGACACTCGCAACGCCACAAGATGCCGCTGAAAGACGAAAGAAATAAACGATCTCTCAAACGATTGTCATCTAATCGGAAAATCAACTAATGACCATACTTTTAAAGCGATAAAAATCGTCTCTCACGTTCTGCCGCACGATGGCTCATCTTCGCGAAGGTTAGTGGGTCCTTGCGCGTGCAAAAAGCACACACGCACGCGCTCCACGGCAATTTAATTGCAACGTCAAACGATTCGGCTGACGTCGAATGCTGGTTTTTGCGCCGAAGAAACAAAAACATCACAAACACCGTGCCCAGTTCAACATAAAAAAAACCCTTCACATCGTGCCATTGTGGTGCGTTTTTCATACTCAAATACACACACGACACATGATTAGTGGCGTGTATGTTTCAAAGGGCCACAGAAGACTTCCTTTTTTTTCGCTGACTGATTCCTCTTCCTTGTCGGGAGAAAATGCCCCGTCGCGTTCCCAGGATGGCGCCTCCACCGAAAGGCCAGGGCTTCCTGTAGAGATGCGCCATGTGGCGAAGGGCTTGGCAGAGGTGTCGAACACCCCTCAAGGACACCAATTTCACGCTTGAGCAAGCGAAAGAAAGCCACATGAGTCATCACGCGGACCGCTCGGGCTGCACCAACGACAACCTTGACGAAAACTGCAAGCGTATGCAAAATGGCGTTTTCGGCCCTTGTCTCATGTGGCGCACCCCAGTAAACTACCCCACGATCGTGAAGGTCAGTGTGCGTGCCATGTTTGGAGGTTTTGTGTTTTCCCTTTTCGTTGTTGCCCATTGTCCATGCCGTTCGACAGTTGTTGGGCTGAAAACTTCTGGTGTTGTTTCAACACCGCTGCTGTTTCAACGACGCAGTGTTGAACTCCTAGAAAATGGTACGATTTTCCTCTGGCCGTCGGGGAGAAATTATCACACCGAGGCACGTTTCGACGTTATCGGTCAATGAACGTCCACCGGTGCGATATCGACGGTCTCGAATCCGAAATATGGGTCTCGATGGCGCTCGATTAGGGGACAACTCGTTTATCGCCATTACTATCGTTCTTGGAGTAGGAGAGTTGGCTTGGAGGATGATTGACGACGTCATCAACGATCGTTCGAACCTTCGGGGGTTATGATGAGGCATTGTGATTGATACTTGATGATCAATTCCATTGAATGAATGCCAGTTTGTCATCCAAGCGGGAGTGATCGATGACGATCAAGGAGTGGATGCCTAGCTTGTTAGGGTGCAGGTAGTGCAGGAGATTAATAGAGCCAGAAAAATGGCGTTATTACAACCAACTTGCTAGCGAGGCTAGATGTTGATTATTGGAAGGTCCCTCAATAGAGCTAGAAAGGGGTTGGAAATACTACTCCGGAACCAATACACAGAAGCATTCCTGGCTGTTATTATGCTAATTGTACGGTGTCGCGCAAGTACCAAGAGCCAACTCCCCATCATCGTCACCGGCGTCTTATGTCATGCGACGTAATCTTTGGAGCCGCCCGGTTGGGGCGGATGCATAATTATCCATCGGCAAACGCACACGCCACGACCACGCCAGCTAGCGAGAGTGTGTTGGCGTGTGAGTGCCCCATTTTTTTCGCCTTCTGCCTTATGCGCTGACAAACGACGACGTCAGCTCAGAAAACCGACCACGTTTTGATCCGGCTGTGGCGCCGTGTCGCCGAAATGGCACGAGTTTGTGCAAAAGCGGCCTGCGAGATGACAAGTTGATTGCGGTTAGCAGTTTATGCTGCGGCATACACACGCCCAATGCCCTGCCCTTTGCTCTCCCAACGCACGTGAAAGATCCGTGTGTTACGCAAAAAAGGCCCGCGAGTCACACTCGCGACAAAGTTCCGGGAAGTGCTCCGTGTTGGCCGGGGTTTTCCCTACGAAGAGACCCTTCAGCACGTTCAATGCATTCGCACTGTGTACTGTTGAAGAGGGGATCATATTTATGATCGAAACATGTCTTGAGAAGCCACGTCTTTAGCAAGTAATTAAGCACACTTTCAGCGATCATTCCCGCACCTACCTTGACACCTTTGTTTCACCGGTTTCGGATGCATTTGAACGCCGTTTTCTTACACCATCCGATTGATTCGATTTATTTTCCAACTACACGCTCCGTTTGATAATAGTTGTATAGAGTTGTATATGTTATTGCGTTTGGATTAGTAACCGTATAAACTGCAATAAGCTCCCACGCTTTCCTCGACCGAATTGTATGTTGTTCTAAAACAGCTCATCTCGTCTAAGCGCTTTGTGTATTTTTTTTCGCTCGTTCTACATAATAGCTTCCTCTTCATTTCGATATCGACGACTATTTAGCGGATCTTCTATGTTTAGCGTTTTTTTTTCTTGTTTCCGCCCTTCGCGGGCTAGAAGGATCATTTTCTTTCGCGATACGGTTCGAACACAACGGACTTTACGCTAAAACACACTCGGTTACATGGGGGTGAGTTCGATCGCACAAAAAATGGTTCTCCTTCTGATTTATCGTTCAGTGAAACGGGTTAACGAAACATTTTCCAGAAGCTCGATCACTATCGGTAAGGGTAAGGGATATATGGGAGCGAAATTTGTTTGTGCGTTTGCGGAAGGTCGTGAAGGTTGAGAGCGGTGCTAATGGCAGGTTGGTGTCAATGTCTACAGAGAGAAAGATAAATGTTAAACAGTTGCGCCGTCTGCGTGAGAATTCTTCATTTCATCTAAAGCGTTTCTAAGTCGTCTGTTTTTATGCAGAAAAACGCACCGTTTCTCGATGCATTTCTATGGTAGATGAATGGGCAAGAGCAGTGCTAAGGAAATGGAGAACAAAGCTTGTAAAATACTGATGATCCTGTTATTGGCCCTCCATCTCGTTTCCAGCACTTCGTTAAATGCAGATGCCAATGTATCGCGCTGGTGCATCGTTCGTTACCCGAGCGAGCTATCGTCTGTGGATTAGCACATCTACCGTGAATTGAATAACTACGATTTTAGCTTAATTGGAGAAGAGATTAATTGATTTGCTCCGTTTCCGTACTGAGCTTTTGTCTATTGTAAACGCTACCGAGAGATGCTGTCGAACATGTTGAAGATTATGGAGTTTGTAAAAGATTCGCTTAATTTTTCGCCTTCCCGGTCTAGCTTTACTGCCTGGTTTCGGGACAATGGCTTCTTATGGTGAAGAGCTATGTACTATTTTATGCAATGAAGAGAATATATCGTCGAGATTACTATTTACAGCTACCGATCAAGTGTGCGTTCGAATTTGTTGGCAATTTAGCAATTGGTTGTTTCAGAAATTGGTGATTTACTTTTACGAATTCCTCATCCGGTGGGCGGTTTTTTTTCGTTCAATTGCTAGTTGCGCTGAGATTAAATCTATTTATTTTTGCTGCTGCCACTACCCACTAAGATCCGATATTCGAGTTCGCGTTTGGCATAAAATTTTGTAAATGCTTCTAAAAAGAACATAAGAGACGTACGATTTTCTCGTCTTCCAAATCGCTAATGCAAGTCCGTGGCTACCTCTAGCACTCTCGTTAGTATTATTGTTAACACGGTTTTATGTATAGCTTAAAAAGGACACGATATCAAATTTCAATTTGCGTTTATAATAGAATTGTTCGCTACATTCGGTTGAAACGATCACGATTAAATTGCACTCGTGGTGGTGAGTGGTCAGTCGTAACAGAGAAACAGATAAACATGTTCGTGCACACTATGCGCACGTTCTAGCCGAACCGTTGCCTTTCCAATACAATCGTTGCGATCTGCTGCAGTTCAAGAGCAGGAAGGAGTCCCGTAAAGGGCTAACATAAAGGAAATTTTATACACTATTTACATAAATACATCCGTAAGTGCGTTAAGTAAATATTACAAGCAAAACATTTCGTAACGAAGGCACCTAGCAGCGTGGCTGGGCTCTGAACAGAAGTAACTTAAACGTAAATAAAGCTCTAAATAATCTTCTACTACAGCTTCGTTTCTTCAACTAACCATTTTTCCCTTCCAGGTTCTGGAAACGGGAGCAATGGGTAACGATAATGGATCGCTTATTTTCAGCTTCCAATAGCAGGCAGGGATTAGCTCAATGATAACTTACTCAAAATACTCAGTTGATAGTATTTGCCAGATAACCACAAGAAATGTACACATAATAATGAATGGCTGAAGCAACGAAATATCAACGCAATGCTGTGTTGGATGCAAAATATACATAAATCAGCTGAGCGGTTCCCTCCTTTCGTTCGCATGCGCTCTCGACTGCTACAGTGCTTATTTGCTCGAATTGCTCGATTGTTTTGGAATTTTCCTTTTTGGCAATAATATACTATTTACGAAAAAGTCGACACATCGATAAACTTCTTATGTTTTTTTCCCTAAACAAGGCAGAACATCCTAGATTAATCGTTCGCTTGCCAGCGTTCGTTCGTCAACGTTCAGTTCACTATACTAAGAATGCGTTCGCTTGAATGGCGCCTCATGGTGCAGCTGAGTAGAGTTGTTGATGAATGAACTATGTTTATTAAATATTACTTATTATCCGTTAGTATACGTTTTGTGAAGGTTTATATACTACGACTACTAGCGATAGAGCGGGAAGAAGAGTCAAAACATCTTTGAGTGTTCGGTACTTCCCTGGGTGTGGTGCTCCACGAGGAATCCTGCGTGGAGCACACAAATACTTCCAGTCTCGATGGGCGCCTCTAAAAGGGGGTCGAAGGGTGCGTGAAGATTGCTGCGATGTTGCCTTTACGCTACGCCAGCGAAGTAAAACATTGTTCCGGCCACCCATGACAGCCAGCGGCGGCTTTCATCGATCAATCGATCGATCGATCGTCGATCACGGCGTGACCATCGTCGACGCGAGGCATCGTCGTCGTCCCTAGATAGTTGTTTGGTGGAGTTTCGTCTGAATGTGCCATCGCAAAATCACCCAGCAGCTAATCGATCGCACCCATTTACCCCTTGCGTCTTAGTGCGTGTGTGTTTATGTGTGTACTGTCGATCGTTCTGTCGATCGATCTATCTTACGGCGTTTCCTGCTGGTGGCGCTTTTCCGAGCTAGACTATGCTAGCCGGGACCGAGATTTCCACCGTCTGCATTCAGCAGACGGTTTCCATCGGCACCCGGTTGGAGGTCGTGGTCGTCGTGTTGTTCGTGCAGGTGTTGTTCGTGATCGATTCGCCCATCGACGGCAAACCATGCGAGGAGCTGGAGTGCTGTGGACCGTTGGTGGTGTTCGTGAACGGCCGACCCGTTTTCGAGTTCCACAGGCGCTTCATGGCGGCCCAGACCTATGCGAGAAATGCAATTTTCCGGGCGCAATGGTAGAGAGAAAGAGAAAGAGAGAGAGAGAATGCGAAAGGAAAGGGTGGTTATAAATTTTGATTTTCCTCGTGAAGCCCTTCATTCCAGGGCCTAATCGTCCTTGGCCAAGCGTGGTTCGATCCACACTCGGTGCCCCCGTGGGAAGCAACGCAGATGGTGTTGAAATTAGAATAATGAATATGAATGGTCAGTCGCTATTTGCGGCGATAGTGCCGCCGGGGCTTTTGCTGGCCAAATTTTGACCCGCAATCCATCGTATCATTCGCCTAACCGCGTGCCCTCGGACTTCAACCAGTGGGCAGGTGCGAATAAGCGAGTGCATTACGTTGTTATGACTCTTTTTCGAATCGAGCAGATTTTTTTCTCCAGTTTTGTGCATTTTTGCGTGCTTTTTCTCGATGTTCGCCCCATCATACTGCCGGCGCATTATCAACGAGATGGGCCAAGAGCCAGCGAGGCATAAAGTTCGCTTGTTCCGCGAAGTGCCGTGGAGGTAAAGGTTAATTTCATCTCGTTAGGAAGGTGGCCGCTAACCACCGAGACCAAGTAGCTGCCACTGCCACCAAGCCCGTCGTCTCGGATGACACGGAGCCAAATGGGATTTTGTGGTTAGGCAAAGGACCGAAACGGCAGGCAGAGTAGAGTTCGCGGGGAAAAAGTAGTTTCTGTTGTGGTTGCAGTTCTCGGGGTTCCAGCCGAGGGTCGAGCAGAAGTTGATGAAACGGAACAAGAATGAGTGGAGAAGCACTAGACTGTGATTTTGCACCGAGAACCAGTGGCAAGGTGTATGGAATTAAAATGTTAAAACAATCAAATTGCTTTTAAAATATTTGCAGCAAACTGTGTGCGAAATTGCAACAGCTCCTGCTGATTTCAGCTACGATTGAGTAGAAACTCTATTAGCGCATCGTTTTTAATGGATGTTATCACAAAAGAGACATTGTGCAACAGTTACGAAGCAGAACTAAACCAAACCTTTGGCAAAGATTACTTCAGCACTACAATCAGCTTGAGAAGGTTCAGCTTCTCCGCGCTTCTTCTGCTCCTGGCTGATAATTCTTCTGCGATAGAGAATCCGTTCGACTGAGAGAATTGTAATGAAATAACACTGTTCTGCTTTAGATTCACATTTAGAAAGCGCCGCAAGTCCTCGAGAACTGTGCATTTCCCGAATGGCAGCCTAAGATAACGACTAAAACGGGCGGACCCGGAAAAGCTCACCTGCGGTTGACATCCCACGACGATGAAGATGAACACGCCCTGCAGTGCATTGATCAGATCGGTCACGATCCAGATGTAGTTCGGTCCTCCGACGGCCCACGAGATAACGTCCGCCACCCAGGTGACTCCCATCACGACGACCAGCTTCAGGCAGACGCGCCCCAGCGCGGCACTGTAAGAGGGAGAAGAAACCAAACCGCGGCTGAGCATACCACACGGGAGGAGCGGGAAAGAGAGACGAAAAGAAAGAGAGAAAGGGGCGAGGGGGTTGAGGGTTGGAAAGAGAAAGAGGCAAAGGGTAGGATAAGAAGGAGAAGGAGGTGTTGGTGGGTCATTAAATCATGCCAGAAACGAAACATAACGCACAGCAAGGACACATGGTAAAACAGAGCATAGAGAACCTACGGACATACAGGAAAAACACACAAAATCGCCCAACTACAACTGCGTGGCATGAGGATGGAACCTTGGATGGATCCTGGGGGGTGAAAATAAAAACTAACCTCAAACCTAAGCCTCCGCCAGGGCGGGTTCGAATGCAAACCAGAACCGTTTCGCGACCCAGTCCCGGTGGGTCGCCATAATTTTTGCCAACTATCTTTTCCCATGGCGAACATCCCCTTCCACCTGTGGGGTGTGTTTGTGTTCTTCTCTGTGTGCGCACCGAACCCTTTGGGCGAGTCCTGCTCCTACACCACGGTTCTATTTATTAGCGCCCAGGTCGGTTAGTGGAGAGGGACACATTCATTTCTCGGCGTGTTTTATTTTATTACCATTTTACTATTAGATTTATCACTCACTTTCATCCAGCGACCGGTCGCTCTCGCGTGGTTGCTCCGGTAACCGACATTGGTCGAGCCCTGGCTCTGTGGTGCGCTATCGTCCTTTCCACCATTGCCGTTCGACCGGAGCAGTAGGGCGGCAAGGGATTCGCCAGATAAAACAAGCGCACCGAATGGGCTCGCGAGGAAACGAGCAAGCAAATGAAAAGAAAAACACCAGAGCTGCTGTTGCAATAAATCCTCGTAAAGAGGGCACATGGAAAGCGACCATGAGCTGAAACGCTCGGGAAAAACTAGCGCCCGCAGTGATACAGATTTTTGTGCCGGTCCACACACTAGGTGGTCGGCTTTTCCATTGGTTTCTTCTGGGCCACCCAGCGCGCGGAAAATTGTCCCCATCGCTCATCGGTGATACGGCGACATGGGCAAAAGCCGACTTGAGCAAATTGGCCTAAGCCATTTTGTGACCAACTTGTCGAGCCGGACGAGCCTTCCGCGTGTGCTGGCGGGTTCATTATTGATAGAACTTTCTCTCGCAGTGAGAAGATCAAGGGAGCCACGAGGACAGATCTATAAATCTGGCTTCGTCACGAGCTGTACCGTTGACGAGCGGCTGTACGTCGGTGTCCTCGGTATAGGGCGATGTTGGAATTATCTGGAGCAGTGCCAGGTGGTGTGTAATCGTATCTAAGCAGCAATCGTGCTTGCAGGCTGTATTCGGTTGCCATTAGCGACCATGCTGGAGTAATCAGTGTGTAATTGAACGATCGAACGGTGAAACGGTGAGGAAATTAAATTCAAACAATTCACTCCTTCTACCAACGATGCTGATTCCGATTCCGATGTCCTCGCCCGCGTTGCCATGGAAATTTATCGTTACGAAGTCCGATTTATGTCGTCGTCATCGCCGTTCAGGATCGGATGCATGGAGGGAAATTTGTGTTTCGTGTTACGTTAGCAACCGTTCTAAGCACCGGCAAGCGGGTTTAATTGGAAAGTTAGATGGACGCGACTGCAAACGAGCAAATGTCGATGAGGAGATATAAGCCACCGTAGGCATGCTGGTCCGATGACAGTTTATAGAAAAATACGACAATTTTCCTGTATAAGTCACCTTGGCTTTTTCAACATGAAATTGGGCATTCTTTTATGTACTTTTTATTATCGCACAGAGGAGGAGTTGATTCGCTTTTTAATGAAGCTAGAAAGTTTTTATCATACACCAGCTGTCGAGGAAATACATGCTAAAAAAGGATTCCCAAAATTAGAAACCTATTGTTTCGTGTCTCAATCAGCAGCAATTGGATCGAATGCTTTTTGGAAGTGGATCGTTTGTCCAAAGTTCTTATGTTGGAATTGGTATTGCATTTTGTCGTTCCCTGATTATTTCGCAGAACATGGACGTGAAAAAAAATACAAAAACTGTACGAATCTTCAATGGCTTCAATAGTCTTTAAAACGACACGTAAAGCGACACAAGTGTTCTCAAAGGAGATTTATATTCCCATTTTCCATACACAGACACGCTTCGAAAAGCGGTGTTTTTAATTCTGATTCAGAAGAATGTTTCAAATCCAAGAGATCTCTCTTTCGAGCAGCCCTATACGAAGAAAACACTTGATTAAATGGCAATTAATTATCCTGCGACAGTAAAGCATTGCTCGGAAATGGGTAATTGTAGCTAATTAAACAATTTCTCCTCTAGATTTACGATACCACAATAGGGGTAAAAAAGAAGAATCCCATCACCGTTCGACTCCAAACATTCCGGTAACCGAGCGAAAAAGACAAAACCCGTTGCGCCGTAATAAAAATGGCGAACCTCGGCAACTTTCCGGTAGCTGCACAGCGAAGAGGTCCTTGAAGCACGATTTTCAGACACAAAAATAGGCATGAATAAGGAAAAGCGACCAAAAGTTGCCCATTTCATTCGAGCTGCGGGGTGGTTTTAATTATTTTCCTCCCATTAGCCACCGAGTCTGAGTGGCGGCACTTGCCCAGTAGTATCCGTACTCGATTCCCTCGCCGCTTGATCGGCACCGGTCGGGAAAGTTTGAGAACGCTATTTTTTCAACTTCGGCGGAAAATCGACTACTTGTCAGAGCCGGAAATGAGGTTCACCGTGGTGGTGCCCGGAGCATCCGGGAGTGGAAAATGGCGCAGAAGGAAGGTTGCACCTTCCAGGCCGTTGTTAGGCGCTACCCTCAGAACGCTACGTTCTATGCTGGCCGGACGTAGCCAGTCGAACGGAAGCGATGAAATAGTGTGTTTTTTATGTTGTACAAATTCGTTCTAAATCGAAAATTGCTTTCAACAGGAAAACTTGAAATGTGCTGACCCATTTTGGGGTGCAAAAGGTGCGGAGACCTGCAAGCAAACCGGAAGGACGAAAGTATCTCGTAAGAAGGAGTGAGAGAACAAGGGAGAGCGAAAGAAGGAGAGAAGCAAGAGTAAACCACGCGCGTGGTAAAGAGATTCTTTTTTTGGCGCTACGTTTGGCAACCGATTCCTGAGCTGCTACTTTTCTGCTGATTGAGTGCTTCTTCGATTACGAGCAGAGCGAGAATTTCACCTATGCGCGCGAAAGATCGCAAAGAATTTTCCGATGCTTGCTGCAAGGGATGGGCGCCATCCTCGGCGAAAAGAAAACCACCAGACCAACCGATGGAATCGTGCGGGTGAAGTTTGCTAAAGTGATTTTCGGCTTGCAGCGATGGGTTTCGGTTTGCTTTGCCACCGATCCATAATGGAACTAATATTTGAACAACGGTACGACAAATTATGATCGCGAAGGTGAGCGTGCGGTGGATAGGGTTTCCCGGAACAAGGAATCGTTTCCCGGAACGAGGATATATGGCAGGCATTTATATTGGTTTTCGCAGAATCGAACGATGGCGAGTGAAATATTTCATTTCAATCCCTAGGGAAGCGATTGGGGACGATGGACGAAATGAAAAAAATGAGCAACAATTAAATTTTGAAATCGAAAAGCAGTAATACTTTCATTGCATTCCTTTTGTTCCATCGTTCAAACGCTCAAATGGAAGCTTTATCACATAAGCGTAAACCAAAGAGTCTTGTAGTGAGTTAGATTCGTTTCTTTGCATTAGTAACACACTATCTAAGGAAGCAAATTAGCACAAACTAAGTACAACGGGGGTGGGTTTTAGTGACGGAAAGGATGGAAGATGTGCTAGCAGATAGATAGTAGATCTTACCGTTCTGTGGTTGACTTGACGTCGTCTCGCTTCCATAGGCCACAGGTCAGCTGGCGCGCGGTCGAAGCAAACAGCAGCAGATTGACGCCAAGCAGAATACCGATCGGACCGAAGAAGTAGGTCAGCATTTCCATGTTACCTGCGGTGAAGAAAAAGTGAAAAAGAAACGCGATGAGCACACCACAGAGACCAGAGTTTCCAGAGCAAGTGATCATTGAGCGTCCACGCTGGCCGCCATCTGTAGCCGCAGCTGTATAAATATTATGCACGGTTTTCAAACCGACAGAGTCTTGAAGCTTGGTTGCTTTGCGCTACCGGGCAGGATGGTGTTACTGCCTCGCCCAAGGGATTTGATATAATCCGGACTGGACCTGGTCTGGCCGCATGTGCCCGAGGCCATCGTGAGGGATGTAGTAAACGATGGGCAGGAGACTCAACACCTCCGTTCAGTGGACTCGTCTACAGTCTGTAGACAGCACGTGTGTGAAGACGGATTTTATTTTGATGGGCTCGAACGAAGCAGAAAGCATAATGGGGCCAATCGGGTATGGAGAAAAAAAAGATACTCCCTGATCGCATCCAACAGCGTCTCGGGGAGGTGGTTTAAATCACTCATTATGGCTAATGAAATGAACATTAAAGTCCCACGCGATGGGCGCAGCAAATTTATTCCACATCAAAAGAACGCTACAAGATTTACGTTGCTTCATCCGCTAATACGCACATAATAAAATGGAATTTAAACCAGCCAAACATTGATTCGAAAACAAATTTTCTCAATCACGATTATCGAAAGGGCTCATAAAATAAATCCTTCGCTCTGTATGTATCTCTTTTCCGATCGCTTGCTGTGCTTATCGACGGCACGAGAGGAGACTGTGTCACTTTGTCTGATGGCAATAAATTTGCAATATTGACTCTTTTCCGCCCGGAGAGGATGTTGGAATGGATTAGATTTACTATTCCGATAGACACCGGCGTTCGTGAGTCCTCTACAGGATAAAGCGAAACCAGCGAACGGATACGAGTACAATGTAGGGACGTATCTGTCTGGACGGATGCGGACATCGAGCGGAAAAGGATAACACTGCAAAACGATACGAGACGATGGAATGGTCTACCGAGTTCCTGTTCCACGAGCGTTACAAAGTCTGCCATGTCGACCGCAAACGTGGATGATCTCGCGACCGATAGCGACTGCTGCTAATTGATGAAATGAAGATACGTCCGGACAATACACTGGCGGATGTCCATTTACGCCTTTTGGCTCGTGTCTACGTTCGCCTTCCATCGAAGCGATTGAGCAAATATTTACATTTTATCAGCATACGGAGAGGAATTTCAAATTAAAGGTTTATTTTCTCCTTCTTCACTCCTTCTTTATTTGTTGCATGCTCGCGATGCACCTGTTCGCGTTGACAACGGCGAAAAAGCGATGGTTGAATTTCCACTTTTCTCGCTTTTCGCAACGTCGGAGACTCGCGCAAAATTACGTTCCAATCTTCACATTCGTTTTCGCCATTGAAAATCGAAATTCTCCATTCACCTTCACGGTACGCTGGATACCGAAAGTGATCGGGAAAGAATTTCGTTCCATTTCCATCGCGTTCGAGTGCCTGAGGACGACAAAAGGCGAAACATTTATCCGCCGTTCGGTCCACCGAAGTCTTCGGTGTGCTGCTATGTTGGTTGCCAGGATACGACCAGACATCCTTGAATGGGCGTATCGCAACCAACTACGCGAGCTGGAACGAAAAGTATATCGTATTTCGATGGGATATTCGAGCATGAAATTGCACGAAAGGGAACGTCTTCGCCACGCATTAGACTTTTGAGACGCTCGGTTGGGCCTGAAAATGGTGGAATTCATGCAATTGTGCGATATCGAGCGGGCGTAATATCGACGTATTGTCGGACCACCTCCATATAGCGTTCGGAGAGCGGTTCATTTGTAAAGTTCTGCAACAATGTAACGCTCGATGGACGCTTCAGGATACACGGGAAAGAGTTGTCTATCACGTTTCCTGCGGCCAGTGATGCATAAATCAGTTCCGATCGATTCTATGCTTAGCTCGCGGAAACCCACCATTATGGTGTCTGTCACGTCCTGGTGTTGTGCGGGCAAACCCGTGGTTACATTGTCGCGGGTTTGACGATAAGAAAACTCACCCCCCAACGGCGACGCATACGAGGGAAAAGCGTACGAATCGAAAATTAATCGATCGGCTTCTTTCTGCCGGCAGCAGTGAAAGTGCGCGCGTTCGGACACACATAAATTTGCACGCTTGCGCGAAAACGACGCAGCGAAATCAAAGCAGCATAGAAATGTTCATCATCTAATCGGTAGAGCTGTTGCTCACCCACCCGACTGGGGGCTAGACGAACCGCAAATCTAAATCGAATTCACGCCTTTGGCAACGTAAATCGTCGACTCTCTCGACGCCGTTTGTCTGCCTTTTCCTGATCAGGCGGAGACAGACGTTCAGGTTCACGTCCACGCACTATTTTAATGCAAGGTCTAGGACTCGCGATCGGTCGACGAGATGTGATTGATCGGACGGATCGCTCGGCATGCGATGATTAATTCGATACTGACCATCGGACGGAGGACGCTTGGGAGCAGATGTACGGGATCTTCTCGATCTCTGAAGCCGATCATCGATCATCGACCGAGATCAGTAGCTGTCAATCGGGACGCCGGTCGATCCGTCGTCTGTCCCTCTAAATAATTCCATCCGGGGTAACTTTTCTCTCCCCACGGCATCTTCCGCGTTTCGATTTCCTTCCCGAGCCAGAGGTATCCGAGGAACTCAACCAACAACGCTGCGTTGCGGAACGCTGCTCGGTTGGATTTCGCGTCATCGCATCGATTATGGACGGCGATCGACGCCTTGGGGCCATTTTCAACACTTTCGGAGCATTTATCTACGGGTGGAGCGCCGTTTTTTTACTGTGACGCCTTAGAGCTTCTGTAGACAAAAAAGTAAAATCAATTTCAAGGCTAAACATCACTACGCCTGTGCAGAGCTAGGCGTTTACGGTGAAGGCAATTAGGGCGGCAACACACAGCCAAATGAACCAAGAGGCTGATTTTGGGGCGCATTTAACACATTTCTGCTTCTACTGCGCATGCTTTCGAGGGGAAATTGATTTACCCACGCCAAAACGGAGCGCACACTGAAAGCGTTATGGGATTACCGTGAAACCGAGGCCCAGTCGCTGAGCACAAAAAGGGAAAACAAAGTACAAAATCTGTCAAATCTACACCTTACCCAGTAGCCTCGGGTTGTGCCACGTGCAGACGCAAACGTCATTTTTGGGTGTGAAAATCGGAAGGAATGCTGCCCGCCGGACGGTCTGTGGCCGACCACATGGAATGATTGATTGTCCACCGGACGGACGTTGAAATGTGGAGCAGTTGGTCAGTGAATGGCCTCAAGGCTCGAGGCTCAAAGCTCGAAGCTCTCAGCACATTTCCAGCTTCACTAGCGCTTATAATCCGCGCGAGCCTCGCCGATTGTTGGGCTTAATTTATTATTCAAAGCAAGCCCCCGGTAGTGGTGTCGGATCAGGGAAGTTCTCACGACTGCGGAAGACCGGCTCCGAGCTGCGGATCATTCGGTAGCGAACCGGATGGGAATGATAATTTAATTAAAGTTTCTCTGTCCACGCCCGGACCTCGGGCTCGATGGTGGGTATTAATCGGCGGGCTAGTTTCCTTTTGCGGCTCACGTCACGGCCCTAATGAGCCACCCCTCGATCGGAGGCGACCTTGACCAAATGTCCACGCTTGCCCGCAGGATGCTGACGGCTGCAGAGCTTAGGCCCGTTCCCGATCGTATGTGTTCTTCCCTTCGCGCACGAAAGTCCGCACAAAGAACAGTAAATCTTTTTCCATCATTACCGCGCAAAGGGCCGTAAAAACATTTCTCCCCGTGTTTCACCCTGCAGGCATTAGCGGCGTCCCTCGCTAATCGAAAATGAAGTTTAATGAAGCGAAAGTCCGTTGGATGGGTTTTTTGCTCGCCTTACGAAGCCCATCGCCCAAAGCCCAGAACGATCACTAGTGGCTGGGTGTTGTGGCGGCAATTGCTCCACACATGCCTTCGAGGGACGTTAGATTTCAGGCCAGGGAAAAAGTGACCCATTTCCAGCTAGCAACTAAAAAGTAATCGCCAAACTTATTGCGCGTCGCACAAATGCGCCCTCACGGGTGTCGCGTTTGCGCACCCCTGTAAGCGAGTTTTTCTTTTCGCACCAGGAGGTTGATCGGGCACGTTCGCAATTGCGTACGGCTTCGAACACAGACAGCTGCCACTAAATGTGCACTAATGATGCTGACGAACACGACGACGAGAGGACACTTTGATCATCACTTTACGCGCGCTGCACGCTTTCTAGGCACAATTTGCTGTTGCAGAAACTGGCCCAAAAACAATCACGACCGATCACGGCACAACAGAGCCCAACGAAAGCACGGGTGTGGAAAAGTGGGTGGCACTTTTGCGCCATTACTTTCAATCGATCGAAGGCGGTACCACGGTTTGCTACCGAATACGCCACCTTTTTCACCGTCACTTTCTGTCCTTTCTTCGCCACGGTGCCCTTTCACTTTCGCTCGGTGAAAATTATTTCACCCACCGAGAGTTAGAAATATGTGCCACAAACACAAAGAGCGATCGACATTTGGGAAGAATAACTAAATAAATTGTCCCCTTCTAAAGTGAGAGGCATGAGTTGTGGACTCCATTGTGATCCCAAAAATCCACCTCTTGAGAACGCTTCCGAGACAGTGGGCTTGGGATCTCCAAAGAATGGAGTCAATTTATCATTACGCTCCCTAGCGACGCGTCCGAAACTTTTGAAGTAAGCCGCAGTTTGAGTCCCGCTGCGTCCAGCAGGAGGCATGACCATCCAAACGTTTAGATCGTGCCACTGTCAACGGTTTCTTCGGTCTTGTCATCGCCAAAGCCCTCGCATTCGAACGCCAGTAGCTACGGCCTTTTCTCCGCTTGTCCGCGTAATGTCATATTTACTTATTTATTTGCATACAAGCCACCGGTGTGCGTTGCAAGGATCGTTCGGCCCGCTAGGGGATGGGAAAAGCGATTATCCGGACAGGTTGTTCTGTTTGGCGGGTTGGCGCGACACGGCCACCGCTCGAGGTAGTGGCCGCCAACAGCGTTGGATAAAATGTGTCATTCTGTCGAACACACCGCGGGTACATCGCTCGATCGCGCTCTCCTGCTGCATAGGAGGGGGGGGGGGGGGGGGAGGGAGAGGTTGTTTCGCGGGGGTTGTTTGTCCCAACGCACCCTCACAGCTCGCTTGCAAACACGTGAGAAACGTGGACATGGTGGACGATGGCAAAAGGCATTTTATTTATTTCTCGATATACATATTTTCAATTAAACATACGCCAACACACTCGTGGCCTATGTTTCCTTTCGTGGGCTGAGAGGAAACAGGAAAGGATATCCAATAAATTACTTTAACAGCAGCAACGTCTGACACACGTGGTACGTTTGGAAAAAGATTTCCACCCCTTCGAAGAAGATTTAACTTCATGGAAAGGTTGTTTTATGTATAAATCATTTTTGGAATACTTTTGAGCCATTTAAAACACCAGCATGCGCAAAATTAGTGCATTCGAGTGCATGTTCAATGGGAAGTGATTAGAAATTCTAGTCGTGACCAGCGCTTGGGGGATTGATTGGTCCTCTTTCAACGACAATATCGTTAGAACGTTGACCCCTCTCCGTGACGCACACACGCCATCTATTTCCAACGGCATGAACGAACGATGCCCGACGAGAAGGGAACATTAATTATAAGTTTAATTGAATCAAACTGCAACTATGCAACGCACGACTGAACGTGCTTAGGATGTGCAATGTTGTGGAAGCCTAACGGAGGTGATTATCGGCACGTTTATCGCGGCCAATCGGTCAGCCGATTTATACACACATATTGGCACATGCACATGCCAAAGTGACAACAAGTGATGACCAACACAAAACACACAATTCGAGATGGGATGCATTTAAACAATGATCCCGGAACGCTATGATTTACGGCTACCTGTCTCGATGCAATTGCAACATCTTCGCGATAAGACACAAAGGCTTCGGAACGGTAGAAGGAGGCCCCGGTAAGAAAGGACGAACCCCTTACAAATGTGACATAATGGATTGAATCTGTTCAGATTAATCGGCAAGCACAAAAACTAATATTGAAGCTGGCCCAGAAATGTGTCATAATTCACAGCTGGTTCGTTAACAAGCACGCAGCATAAATCGTATCTCTCATGTTCGAACGATTCCGCCACGACTAACGTGCTAACGGGTCCGATTGGGCGAGAAACAACGCATACAGCAGTTCATATATGCTCACACATCATCGGCCTCAGGTACGAGTCGGTCGGTTGGTCCCTTCTGGGAATCCTCCTGCGTTGGGAGCAACTATCCCGGCGAGAAGTCACAAAAAACGCACCAACACAAACACGAAAGGTACCGCCACGGCAGGAAGTCATCCCCGAGGATGGCGAGGGCAAACTTTCCACCCGCCGGCGGGTGGTTTGCGTATGGACAACCGGCTAAACGTCTAAACGAAGTAAAATTTATGGAGCAAACTGCGGCCCGTCCATAAATCAAGCCAACCGTCACCACCGCGTCGTCGTGGTCGTGGGGGTTTTGCAAAACCGCGCCTGCCGTCCAAAGAGGACCAGCGCGTTTTTGGGGCCTGAAGTGGATGGCGCAACATCCGCGGCCTAGAAGAGTGTTCACATCGGTTTGTGTGTGTGTGTGTGGTATTTTTCCGCGACTCTATGCTTCGAACGATGGTCCGCATACTCGCAGAAGGTCGTCACGAGATCGCTCTCAGGCGGGTCTTATCAAATGGCAGAAGGTCGTGCCGCGATTTCGCAGATGATGAAAGGGTGCAGAGAACGAAAGATTCGTTCCGTGTGCGGCGCGCACGTCCCAACGGGACTCGAGAGTCCGTCCAATTAAAGTGCCCTCTAAGACGGTACGACACTCGGTTTCTCTCGAATGAGTAAGTTTCGCTGGTTCGAAGAATTGACGATGGAGGATGAAAAAAAAAATGCCACACCACTCTGACACCGCCGTCGAAGGGCTCTTCAGACGGTGAAAAGCACCGGGGGATACATAAAACAGTTATCTTCATTACAAATTCGCGAACATTACCACGGATGAATGCTGCGCCCGGCCAGGCTTAACGTTGTTCTGCGCGTAAATATTGCCCACTCTGCACAAGAAAACGACCGACAGGTGCATATGTTGCTCGAGACGGCGTCGCTGTGTTCGTGTTCTTCACACTGAACACGCTTTCCTTCGATTTTCCTGCTCGGACGAGTAGGGAAGCGCGTTATCTTAACGGCGCTGCAACGTTTGCATGTCACTGATTTCCTCGGACAGATCGCCTTCGATATCGGAGGGCCTTGTGGCCCTCGAGATTGGCTCTACATCAGGTCCTCTATCAACCGTGGCAAAATTACTCGTTGCTGGAATAACGAGTAAATGGCACTTGACACGTTTTTTAAATGCTCGCAAAAATAAAATGTTGGTTTGCATTTTTAACACACCTATATATTCCGAATGATTATTCATGGCGTACCTGGCGTAATTGATTTCGCAGGCAAGGAAAACGCGTGCCACCCCGCGTTAGGCTTGCGTTGGCAACTCCCATCCATGTCTCTCTTCTGGGTCGATCGATCGGCGACCCAAAACCAAGCATTATTTATGAATCATGGCCATGAATACGTTTCTATTTTTAATGTGCAGCATCACGTCCATCGTCGCGTTTGCGGCGCGGTCCCATCAAATCCCCGCTCCGGGTAATGCTTTTGCGTCTCCCTCTAAAACAAACCGGTACAAACCGTCTCCCTGCGCAACATCATCACTTGTTGTTTGTTCATTCATGCTCTTTTCCTCGCTATCTCATCTCGCTCGATGTCTATTTCCTCCGTGGCAGTGGCGGCGACGGCGGCATCGACTGCGCCTGTCTGCTGTTTTCCATCCGTCTCTGATTGACAGCTTTAGCACGCGGATTGGTGTCAAATGTATGCGCCCCGTCCGCAACTCCGATCGACTCACTATCAGCTTTTTTGTGATCGTCGAGAGCTGGATTTGTTTTTTTTTATATTCCATGAAGTCTCAGGGAGCGAAAGAGAAAATTTGGAACCGTAGTGGAGATGTTTGCAAAATTTTCTCTTTTCGCACTTCGAACTTCGTATGCGTTGGTGTGTTACTTTTGGGACGCTCAAGTACTTCCTCTTCCGGGCCTAATGCTAAGCTGGTTGGTAATAAAACACCATTGTTATGCTAGGTGAGATGTTGATTCCGGCATCGAAATTCACGCCTTGTTACGTATTGTAGGCCACTTGAGGCTTTTGTTGAGTTGCTTAAGGCAGACATAATGTAATTACAATCAATGTAGAGAATGTCGATCAAACTACTGATTTATAACTACAATATCCTGGCGGAAATATGCTTTCATTTAACTATAAATCGATTTGTTGAGATACCAACGAGAAAGCATCTATTCGAACTTCAAGACCGAGTTCTGCATGCTGATGATGGACAGTTTTGTATTTGTTTTTCCCAAGGTCGTGGCGAGTGGGCAGATGGTTTCCCTGGAACAGATTTTCTTCATCTCGGTTTGTTTGCTCAGATTGATAGCATTCTTTTATTCGCATCGAAGGCGCAGATCGACACGCAAGTCAAATTTCGATGTTATTCTTCCCCCGCAGATTGCTTTTAAGGCTTCCATTTTTCTTCCCCCGATGAGTTCACTTCTGAGCAGCACTTCCAGCCGACCTTTTGTGTTAGTTTATTCAGTTTCAGATGCAGATGTTTCCGGCATGATTTTTGGGCGCCTTTTTTTCTCGACTACTCCTACCACGCACGTAATCGAAGAGACGCAGCACATGAAGCTCGCTGTAGCCTAGTAGTTGCTATCGTTTATATACGATGCTAGTGACGCAAGATTCTCAAACGGTACGCTATGATTCGGGAGTCAGAGTACGTACGTTGGAAAAGAAAGCAGTTTTCAATTTCTCCCCAGCGCAATGCATGTACAGATCAAAGGACACGTATTCTTTTGCACAAACGTCGGTATTTTCCTCGGCAATGGAAGCAATAATTTGCATTTAGATGCCACTGCTTGATGGCAGGGTGCACCGAAGACGAATCGTCGGAACTAGGATCAGGTTGTGTCTAGCACGGTTTAGGAAGCGACCGAAAACGATATCTTAGCGAGTCAAGATTCGGTTCTAGTTGCCCGGGAAACTGAGTGAAATTGCTTCGAAGCTTGTTCGGTACAACAACAAAAAAGGAGTAGACGGATGTTGCGAATATCTTCAAAGATAAACGGTAAATTAAAAAAAAGAAAGAAATATGCAACATTCACGAAATCTTGAGCTGCCAAAACACCACGGTACTGGTGGAGTTCAGTAATGATGCCGAAAGAAAAACATGCACCATCACACGAGTGGTTAAAATTCTAAAAACGTGCGGATAATTGCGTCTGGCAAACCCCAACACGAGCCGACCGGATGTATGCAAGCCGACAAACTGTGAAAACATCGAACTGGACCGGAGAGGTTTGCATGTGAGAAGAAACACCAAACCCCTGCCGGCGGTACGGCGGCTCACTGACTTCATGACCCATTTCCCACCGAAGCTATTACGTTTAATCTTCCTTCGTGTGTCTTGTGCGCATCGTTCAGTCACTCGCACCGAACGCAACACACACAGAATGACAAACTGTCTCAGGACAGGTCTTTTGTCTTAAGAAAACATTCGCTTCTACGCTTTCGAGCCGAACCGAATTCCATCCTGTTTGGCAACACAGAATCTTGATGCCGCGACGAGGATCCGCAATTTTGGAGCTATTCCTCCTGGTCCTCTTCTGCTCACATGTTTCGCGGTGTATTCGTGCGCCATTTTCATTTATCATCACGAGCTTATCGTTTGCTGAGAACGGAATGAGAATGCGGGAAAGAGTTTTGGTTGCAACTCTTTCGTGATGATTAATAACAGGCATGTGAAGGCAGATTGTTCAATTTTGGCACAAACATTCCAAGAGACTTGGAATGCTAGAAGAAAAAAAAAGAATCGAAAAACAAGTGTTTTCATTGAGAGAGCTTGCGATTTAATAGCCTTAAAACAGAAACATTAATTAGTTTGAAATGTTATTAAATGAAATCAACATTCATTAAACGCTATGGCGAAACGTTGCAAAAATTAAATAGGCTGTAACCAGAATTCAAGAACTAGAAATAGAAATTGAAATGTATTGCCATCTCGTTCCAATCTAGAAGATTCCAAAATGAGAAAAATAGTTAGCAATTAATGCTTCTATCTGAAAAAGGCCATCTTATTTAATTAAATTCCTCTGCGAATAGTGCTTTTTTGCGAACTCAATTAAAGTTTGCAGCAGTTTTACTGCTTCGCAAAGAAATACAAACCACTGAGTATTAGGCAAGAGCATCTGTTTCATTCTTGTAGCGGAAAAAAACCTCGTATTGCTTAGAGACGAAAAATCTTACAAGTCATTTCCTATTCATCAGATTCACTCGTTCCTCGCAGCATCGCTTTTCTGCTGTTTTATTACAGCGAATCTGTGAAATAGACATCCTAGACCAGCTTAAATCGTTTTGGGTGATCATAAATCATTTGAATTCGGGTTTAAAACCAACTCAACCCGTGCCAAATTCATCGTATTCGAATGATAAAACGACATCTCCAGAATCATACGATACCTTCTCACATAAGCAAGCTTGTTTAGCTTTGGAATCATTTTTCTGACTCCTTGTTCCGATTTTTTTTATCTTTCACAGTTCGCGATTCGGTGATAATCGCTTATTAATCAGACCGAGCTGTTGATTTCTCCACACCAGACCACCAGACGTTGAGTTTCCCGAGGGGCCTCCTCATTCACATTCCTCTCGTTTTCTTTTGCATGCAAATTAGACCGCAACGATCGCAAGGAAAGCTGAGAAAAGAGATTAGCACATTCTTCATCCATTCACCGACTGATGCAAGCTGCGGGCGTAGGCTGCGTGGCTTACCGGTTGAGGGCCCACCGTGTTGCTAAAGGTGGTTCGAGTGCTAATTGAAGATCGCACAAACGCGTAAACGAGCTCGTCGTCCCACCATCTGGTGGCGGGTTTAAAGAGAGGCATGGTCTCGCACGATTAGGCTGATTTACGATCCCAGAAACCACCGGGCAGGGCAGCACTAGGTCATAAGACACCCGCAAGCATAAACATATGGCCAGCATCGGACAACACAACTCCGGAGGGAGCCACTTTCTTTTGGCAAATTTTTGAACCCCCTATGACGCTGTTGTGAGATAAACGAAACAGATTTCCTTCGGCACCCGGTGCGATGGAAACGTTCAACCTACATCTGCCGCTGGCGATTGGGCAGTGCGATACGCGATATGTGATAATCGCACCGAAAGGGGCAACAGCTTCACCAATCCGTTCATCGACTGATGAATTCCTCCAGTCAGATCGAGAAGCCGAAACGGACTGTCGCAAGAGAAAGCCAAGCGAAAGGACCCACCGGCTGGCAGCAAATGGAGCATTAATAAATGGCGATAAGATAAACTTCTCCGGTCGCTCCGTTTTATTTTCGTACGTAGCGCGAAACTCTCCAAAGCCCATTCAAAACAATGGCATGATTGATTGTGTGGCACGATTTAACGCCCGCTAGCGGTACCAAGGATCGCGACCCTTTAGAGCAGATAGAGAAGGCTTGAGCGACGGCTTGGGTGGAGCTTTTTTGAAGCTCCCACGTACTGCAGACCAGCGTGTTACCGCGAGCAGATTAAGCCGTGGCGAAACCTGCAAGAAGGACGCCTAAAGGTACTTAGAGGCATCGACACACAAGTGGAAACATAATCAGCATAACAAAACAAGCCCCGCTGTTCGATGATTCGAAAGGAATCGACACGGAAAGGCACGTGAGAAGAATGCGTCACGTTCGACGTTCGACGAAGGTGCGGCCCTCGGGTTTATTGTCACATTATCGTTAGGAACTTATGCTACAAATGGTGCTCTTTGCTATGCTTTATTTTTATTGTTATGTTCTCCCAGCAGGGATGGAGTGCTTTGGAGCTGCGCTTATCTTGATCTTTTCTCTCCCGCTCGGCTTTGAGAAGCTCGTTGGTGCTGGTGGGCTTTGGTCGGTCGGGAAAGCATCTAAAATTCAAATCATATGCATTTAAAAGCCAAGGGTGCAATTACACAAATTAACCTCCGATTAGGCGCGTTTAGCTGCGTTTTACATTCGGCCGAGATTAGCCTGATGGCAATCGGGCGGGATTTATCGGCCGAAACGAGTACATCACGATGGTGAAGCGGCAAATTCAAACCGACACAACCGCTAAATTACACATGATCCCGGGCAGATTAACGAGTCGGGAGGCGTGCATCGGCGCGTTTGCTGCCACCGCCTCATAAATTCATGCATTTTGTGCATAATTGAAAATTAATTACTCGTTTCTTTTCCCGAGGAAAGGGATAACCGCTCTCTCGGAACACGGGACGCAGGTTCTAAGGGGAAGGTTTTCTTCTGTCGTTCGGTGTCTGTCCCGATTCGAACATTCCCGAGATCAATGCAACGAGCGCTTTAATTTGCCTTAATGAAGCAGCTCTATTAACAATTATAATTATGTTAATCGGATGCATAGTCGCGAACCGCATGCATCGGACACTGATTGGGCAACAATACCGCTCCAAGTCCAGTCCAGGGTAGTTACTTCTGGTCGATGCATCTGTTCAATTCATGCAACAATCCCTTACGGGGAGAGAATAGCACGAGCTCGAATGATCGATTAAATCGATTAAAGGAGGCAGGGTAAAAGGTGATGAATAAATCATGATTAAATAATTGACTAGCAAACAGAAAACTCACCCTCCAGCGAGAGCTTCTCATCCGCCGCTCGAGTTGGGTCGGGAAATGGCGTAGAAGTACCCGTACGCGAAAAAGCGGAACTGAACACATTAAAGCTTGTTCGCATCTACTTCGCTGAAGCATCTTCCGGCGGGTTTGGATTTCATCGTTTCATAAACTTCTTCCGGTGTGCGATGGTCCACGGACGGACCGTTTTGAGATTGTATTAATTTTCTAAAGTTATAATTACACGCCGCCCGACCTCTAGCGCACGATAAAGGACCAGACTAGGAACTCAGACTTTGCCGGGGTCCCGGTGTCGTTAACGACTGAATGATGCTCATAATGACGGCCAAAAGCGAAAAAATGCCGCATTGCACCCCGACAGCGGCGAAGAATTACGGCCAAGCCGTCGAGCAGCAGCAGCCGAGCTGGTGCAGTGGCGAAAGTCTGGCGAAGGAATTTTACACTCTCGAACGCTTTCCCATTCATTGCAGGACGATATTATCTATTTACAAAGTGGTCTGCAAAGTGGAGTCTGCTTGCAGCGGCTAAAAAGAGCCCGGTAAATAACGCATAGCGAAAAAAAAAACACGCAGCACGAACCACTTTAGTGATATCTCTTTCAAACGAGATTGTTTTCAATACTTTGTGGCAATAATAAATGTGCTGAGCTGAGAAGCTGTAAAGCCGCGTAGAGCAACATATTTGAAACACACGTGTAAACAAAGGAATGGCACAAATATCCACAAACCAACCAATGGATTTTAATCTCACGTCAACAACATTTCGTTGCAGCATAATTCAATTATGCAAACGCCCTTCTCCGATGGTAGAGAATCGGAATTGACATAAATCCGCCGACACAAACAACCCGGACCATTCGGTGAAAAATCAAACATGCCGAATGAACCGAAATCCGGAGCGCAAGTTTGCATGGAACTCAATAATGGCGATGGTGGTAGAGGTCCTGATTGACCGAACGACCGAATCGTCGCTGTTCATTTATTCATATTAGAGTTCTGGTCATACTCATCCTGGCGCACTTCCATTCTTCATAACCCTCGCGCTTTACCGAACCCTCTATCTGGAGGCGAATGGGAAAACAAACGCTCGAGATGGAACCTGATCGAATTAACCGCTGCATTTGTGCAGCGGCGGACGAAAAGGGGACGAGAGTTGTCGAGAGTTGCCGAGAGTCCATATTTATCCTCGTGCGGTACCAATTTGTCAATATGTTTGCTATTTTTGCCGTCAGCACGTCGGCACAACGGAAAATGTCAACCAATGCCATCCGTGATCTGTTTTCGGCTCTTCTCGATGCCAGAGAACTTCATTGGCATCCATTTTTCGACAACTTGTTATCCCTTCCAGCCACATCCCCAGTGTACGAACGTTCGGATGCAAAATGTGCCAATGTTTGAACATCATCAGAGCAGATCTATAATTCCGCCAGAGTGACGCGGGAAGAAGCTGCCGGAACAAAGCCTGGATTGGATCGAAAAACTAAATAGGCAGAAATAACTGACATCCGAGCGAACGCCGGCCGGAGTTGCGGTCCGTGTTCAACAAGATTTTCGGTGATCGCAGCCGTCACTGACGCTAGTCGTCTGGCTGGCAGTGGTCCAGATTCGGTCCACTCGAAATCGGAAGGTTTAACGGCGTCCAGTTCAGGACCAAGACAAATCAGCTTGCGGCTGGGACGGAGCAATCCTTCCTGGCGGCATTTTTCGGGAGAAAATATTTCACCAACGTTGTCCCTTTCGCTCTTACGCGTCTTGTGGAAGACGGCGGATTTCATCTGTCGATTGGGGCAAGGAAATTCTTTCATCCTAACCCCCGCCCACAGCCCCGACCTCTACTCTCTTCGCCGTCGTCCTGCGCCAGGTTGTTGTCGGAGTAAATTTATAAACTCTTCCGATGAAACATTCCAGCGCCTCGGTTGACATGCCGTACGTCGGCCCACGGATCGGACCACGCGGACATATTTATTAAGCGGAGAGTGTGTTTATGTTCGTGTGTTCATCCCGGCCCTCCTCGCTATATCCACCCGTGTTTCTGCGAGCGCTGATTTATTCCGCTGTTTATTTTTCGATCGCGAAACATTCCCGCCGGCGATTCCTTCTTTCTCTAATTTTCTCCGGTGTCCTCCAGACCACGGTCGATCTGCTGGTTTGACCCTGAGCCATACCGACCGAAAACTCGTGACCCACCATTCTCGATTTCTCGCATCTGCGGTCTCTTACTGGCCTTCCGCCTTCGAAACATGGAACAGCCCTTCGGCTCGGGCGGTGGCGATCTTAACCTTTCGCAACATTTCACGCCGTGATCGCGGTGAGTTGTGAAGTGAGAAATATGCTACGCTACACTCAACCCGCCGATGTGGCTGGCAGATTTATTCACGCGGCCCTTCCCGGGTGGGTGGAATGCGCCCGTTCGGAGTGCGGGTGAGATGTGCCACAGGGTGTCATTGAACTAACGAGCGTCGTTCGAGACGCCCGCAGCCAGCCGATGTGGTTTTTTGCCGCCAATATGCTCAAGGTTGGGCGATCCTCACGGCACTTCGATCCGCGGGAATCGATACGAAACGCGAACGCGCCACTAGACAAGCCAATGAACCATCGATCGAGCAATCGACCGAAGACCGACCGACATGTGGTTTCGTAATTTTCACTTTCTCACGCAATTTCTCACTCCCGAGCGAAGTTTTCCAACGAACTCTGGCCACGGACCCGGCAGTAGAGGCAACGAGATTTATCGCATAATTTGATTTAAATTACACTTCCCCTCGCGGTCGGTTGGCCGACAGGCGCCTTTTGCCAGTCGATGGGCACACACACACACACGCACACATAGACACGCTTTAACTGGACACGATGCACCCTATCGCCGACTGTTGTCCGATAGAGAGATCGCGCCCGGACCGGTGCCAATTACGACGGCCGCAAGCGCTTTGATTAGCATCCTTGCGCGGTCGGTTGCACTTCCCTCGACAACTTAACTCCTGCCAGCAGCACCGGGCGTACTCTTTACCGGTGCAAATTGGCTGAAGGGTTTTGCCGTGCGATCGGAAGCTAAAACAGCCGGTCAACGGCGACCGGAGTGCAGCAAATCTTGCCGGCGGGCAATAAAACTTCAATTTTCCCCCCGACGTGGCGCAATACACAACTCAGCGCGCTATCGTCGCGACAAAAAGCTGCTGCCCAGTTTAATTAAAAGGCAACACGACATGCAAAAGCCGACAAGCGCGGGTCTGCCCGTGGTGCCTGTTCGAGATAAATCTCACGGAAGGTCTGGTCACGGAGCGGGATCCGGCTGCTGCTATCGATGCAGTGGAGGCTCTGTGAAGTAACACCTTCTTGCAAGAATGTTGGATCGTTTCGTAGCGGGCAAGGCGTGGGTGCATAGGCCGGAGGGTAGAAGCTATTAGCGAAACGATGGCTCATTCGACGCCTGACGGTGGGTTGCACTTTCGCAAATGATATTGGCAATATTTTACGTCACTTGCAGTGATTCATTTCAAGCGCAGCACTCCGCGTTGTTGGGGCAGCAGATTAACAGGAATTTCAAACAAAACTCATCGCAAGTCCTTCAAGCCACAATCAAGCCTAAGCTCGGTTCTCGAATTAATCTGGCAAATGATTGTTCCTCCTAATACCACGTCAGGCAGCCTGATCCCATCGACATCGACCCTCATGATTTAAACAATCTGTTTCATCGGATTACAACCCATCGATACTGCTTCAGCCTGGCGACTTAGTTTGCTTTCAAGTGTGTTGCCTCTCGGTAGTATCCTTACTCGAAAGAGTGAAAGTGTCATCGATTGAATATTGATAAGTGCTTCGATTTCTGTCCATAATTGATAACTACGCAGATCTCGAGTGCATCGTGTAGTGCGGCGTTGTGGTGTCCTGGAGCTATTCATCCGGAGCCGGTTTCATGCCGGTAGGAAGATGTCAGGAGTGATAAATGGAAGATTGATTTCCAACCAGCTAACGGTGCGGCATTGGGCCCTTTCACCCAATCAACCATCTGTCCTGGCAAGGTCTCAAGGCCTTGAGGCCTTTCAACACCTGCCACCTGGCGAGACTGTTTTGATCCGGCACCGATGCATCGGCTGTACTGACGTCCTGAGTGCTTCCGGCATTCGGTACGGACTGCTATAGCAACAACACACGCAATGCATTCGTCATGAGAATGAGTGCTGTTGCATTAGATTCATGTCCATTCAGTCTAATCATTGGTGCTGTGGATAATTATTGGTCTTTCCTAAGGGTTTGCCGAGCTCCCTGACTCCCAAGATCCAACCGCAGGTTCTTGCTTCGTCATCGAACTTCAAGGGAAATGAGTAATCACGGTAAATATTAAAACGTACCCAACGTCGTCCCTATCGTTCGATGATGCTAATCCTGCTCGTTCTGACGTCCGATGGCCGTTTGAGATAGGAGACAGCACCGGATACCGATGCGACTCAAAGTGAATGCAACGACGAAAGGTGTTCAATATGCAATGTTCGTTTGCGTAGGGACGACCCCTTCATGCGGTATAATTTATCCCATCAGAAAAGATGTCATTTTAATCCAATTTTCGGTTGCTTGCAAACGAGAAGTTTGAAAAAGGACCCGAGCAAATTTTGAGAACGTACGTGTTCGATAAAAAAAAGGATGGATTATAAAATCAATTATCAATGCGATATAGACTTTTTCCGTTTAGTCACAAATTTCGATATCACAAACGCATTCGGATATGGTTTTTACGATATGTTGATGGTTGGAAAAGATATGTTAAAACAGTACGTTCATCAGAAGAAATCGCTTTTAGTAATTAATTTTGCAGTCTGCACTCGATACAGAAGTGGAAAAGCCAACGAAACCACTCAGAGAATGTGGTAAAATCCAACAAACGAATACCTGGATGTACGAGGAATTCCTAGAAATACAATCAAAGCATGTTTCTTCTAAAGAATCTCACGTGTTACTATAGCCACTATCAATTCATACGCTCTCTTTGCAAAGGGGTATGCTTGTAATGTACTCCGCCCCGAGATTGCATTCCGCATCAACGGAAGTGTAGCTTCGAATCAAGGTACAAGAATTAAAATATTCACAAAAAGTCTAAAAGTTGTACATCCAAAAATTGATTGCAACCCAAGGTGGCCGGAAACTTGCAATTTTAATCGAATTCAAGTGTATCCGACAAGTGCAGCTGGCAGGATAATGTCTGTAAAGTGTGGCTTTCCTCTAATACAGGAAATTAGTGTGTAGGGTTGTTGAAGGTATTGTGAGAATGGTTCTAATGGACACGCCATTTGATTGCTTTAAAATATTTGCACCACTCCGTCTGTCCGTCACGCCTGCCTGCTACTCCGAAGGAGATGAATCGGCTGCCAACGTTGGAATGCGTCTATTTGGTTTCCATCGGTTCGTCAAGCAGATAGAGGCTGCAGAAATCATCCTGAGCTTCTCGTCTAGACGCCATCCTGGAGAAGGTGTGGTCGAAGATCATAGACTGCAAACAAAGGCAGCCACAATTTCCTGGCTAATTCATGAGCACAGCAGCACTGGCATGGTTCCGGATTGACGAACACAAGCATAGCGCTGCACTCATGAGCAAACCAGCAACGTTGCATATGGGATCCCCTACCGTCATATGGGTGGTTGGGAGAGCTTTGAGCAGCCCACATAAAACCGGAAGTCTGGTAGGGAGCTTCAAAGGCAGCTTGCTTCCTGTGACGGAAGTAATTTAATCCCTGCTTGTCTTCATCGCCAGTCTGATGAAGAATGTTTACGGCAAACATTGCAACCGGAAAAGCGGCTCCAGAGCCAGTAACCCAGTGGCACAATGTTATCGCGGATAGCCGTACGGAAAATGAACCTGGAGCCGGTCGGGGAGCGCCTTCATCGTATTGATTCTTATAATTACCATAGTGAAATGAAACGAAATGTTATTTGGTTTGATTGCTACGCCCTACGTCATGTTGAAGGATATCGATCCGTTCGTCACTGGCGAGCGCGTCGTGAGTGTAGGCGTAGATGCCGAAGCCCACAGACTCACACATATGGCACACCCACTAAACGGATGCTGAAGAGTGAATACAGGCTGACACGGGGCGTGTTTGTTCGGAATTTGTCGGTCAGATTAGACGTGGTGTGGTTTGACTTACCGTAGAACCAGCATTTTGCTTCACCAAAGCGCGGCCTCAAGTAGGTATCACTGTTGTCCGGCAGATTGTCCAGGATGGCGGCGACACCGGCGATGACAAGCGGGACACCCCACGCGTACACTTCATAGATGCGAAGTCGGCAGATTTCCTGGCTTTTCTCCAGCGACGTGGGTCGTAGATCGCTGCGCGGTAAAGGGAAACAAGTGGGAGAGAAAAATATTATAAATACCAGATCGTAAAACTGACCCCCCGCAGGTTTGCTGCATCATCCCCAGACTCAGAGCTCCCACACTCAGGAGCTCTTTTTAGCTGCACGAGCGAGAGAGCAGGAAAATCAGCGGAAAAGATAAATAAAGCGACATGCATGCATGAATAAATAAATAGTTTTCCCCGGCTCTTGCAGCCGGACACCAACGACGGGTGATGCTGCATCAGCATTAGGTAGTGGCTCGAGGAGTTAGAGGACATGCCGATGCCAACGCTGATGCCGCCAGACTGCTGCAATGTCTGCGTATGCGGAAAATGAAGCTTTTCCGGGGAGAAGCCAGCAAATGAAGTGCTAACGGCAACACTGCCAAATGAATGGTACGGTGGCACCGGGCCATAGAGACATGGTCGAGTGAGCATTAAGTACTTCAAGTTTCGGGTATTAGTAAATTCCGCTCTAAGCACTGGTTCAGTGCTCAATCAGATCGATTCCTCTTGAGTTTGTGTTCGTCATTAGACAGAACGCTGCCTGAATGACAGAGCTTTATATAAACAACTTCCCCTTCATGTAGGCTTCTGCAGAGTTATCGATTTTCCTCAAACCAGCCCAGAAGGACGTCGAAATGAGAAGGCTTAAATTGATGCTGCCTGCAGAGAAGCAAAGAGTAAGTATTTTCCTGTCAAAACCGATTAGATCGAGTAGAAAGACCGCTGAAATGTGATTGAAACAAGAGAAATTAATTTTTAATTTCACTTTCATCACATACGGCCAACAAGTTCGTTTCCAATGCTTATCTATCTGATTCCATGGACTGCGAGGAAAAATCTTCTGATACTTTTCCTCATCATCGTTCGATTTGGGTGTCCGAGATTCAAATCCTTCCCCAAACCTCGCAAGCACAATTTGCAACAAACGGAATTCCGTCTAACAACCGAGCAAACGAAAGATCAACCGGAAGGAAAAGCCTGGCACGGCATATCTGCGGCATGATTTATTCAAATGTTGTGCTCTTCAACATCTCGCATCCTTCGAATCTCACCAAAACTTAAGGGACCATTCCACGTTGGGATGACACCGAATGGCGCAGACTTTTATCTTGTTTTTCCGAAGCATTTCATTTTTGCCTTTTCCCTTGAGCTTTCCTTTTTTGCTGATAAAGTGCGGTACTTTTTTTCCCGCATTCAAGATGTTACCTATTCCCATCAACTTCTCACCACCCGTGAAGTGGATGCTCTTAAGGCTTCATCTGCGTGAGCCTCGCAGTAACGTTGTTATCTTGCTTTTCCGACAGAAACGCCTTTAGGGGGTTATGAATTGCATTTCCTACATTTCGAAAGCTCTGATTTCCGCTCTACCATCTCGGTCTCTCTCGAGGGAGAGCAGCAAGCAGTCCAGCCGCTGGATACTGCACCCGTTAGAACTGGTCCTGTGAAACACACAGAAACCACCGAAGATACCGAAGGTCTTGTGGAACGGATTCCGTGACCGTTGGTCTTCGACCGCCGGAGTTGATATGGGACGAAATTTATGAAAATTTATGATCAACCAGCGCGGCCCTGCCGGAAACGACACGTCGTCTTCCAGGGCCACGGGTGCAAGGGATACATGACCGAAAAATGTGAAAATGTGGCCCCAACGTCTGTCACGCCCGAAGCTGCCCAATGTTGGCCGTCGGGGTTTCTCCAGCCCGGTTCAATATTTGAGTGAAAATTGTGTTTTATTAGAAATTCGGCACCATTTGGATGTATGATTTATGGACCGCACGTGAGAACTAAGACGGGCACAGTAACAAGGATGGTCGCAGAAGTTCACCCTTATGTGAGCTGCTACTTTGCAGTTTCTGAACTGAGCACGTGATAAAAGTCAAACACAACAGAGTTCGACCAATCGAAGGGATCCGCATCGCCGTTCCCGGCAAGACGTTACCAATCGAAGAGAAACAAGTGATACGGCGACAAACGCTGGGAAAGCGAGATTGGACAGAGTGGACGTACTTCGGGACTGGAAGCTATTAATCATTCGAATATGATTTTATCATGAAGCCACACACGAGTGAATGCAGGAAGCCGCCCGGGAAAAGGCATCGATTTGCATATCAATCGATACATCGCACCCTAATTGTGTCAACACTCGGGCTCTGCTCGAGAAATGACCCCGGAAATTGAACTCAAACCCGACACAAAGCCACCGGAAATGAATTAGAAAACGTATGCAAACCTTAATGCTATGGTTTGCGTGAATCTTCTTCGATTCCCTATCAAGAAGACCCCCTAGCTAGGAGGCAGTCGATGGTGGTGAGGTTTCGGGGAAAATTCCAAGGCCAGCACTCTACTAGACGTTCGATCGATCGATGAACTGCGTTCCTGTTCTTGGTTTCGATTTTCACACGCCACACTGTCGCTGACAGCGTGGAACGGATCGCGGCCCCTGGGAAGAGTTATGCGGTGTGAAATTACGAAATTTTTATTGCACATTACGAAACCTACTCGGGCGCAAAGGGAACGACACTTTTCCTTCGCTCTGGCTGTTGCCATCACCGATCCGAGGACGGAGGTTTGCTTAATCGGTCGACAAGTTGTACACGCAAGAGCGATGAGCTTCACACCTCACCTTGGCGTATCACAAATCGCACCAGGGAAGCGGAATCCGATCGCCAGAAACGAATCACATCAACGCTGTCAATGAAGTGCGAAAGAACAAACGACCGCGGAGGTACAACTAAGGGAATAAAAATAATTGCTTCAGATCGCCTGAGAACGAATCCACCATGGGACGGACAGTATTTCGATTTGATGAACCAACAAGCGAACAAATTTATAGTCTTAGTCTGGCTAGTTCACTGGTAGCTGAATAACATAAATTTCCATCGCATTGATTATGCAAACTCGTATTAGAACGTTGTACAAACATGAACAACAATAATCAAACACTGGAGCAATTAAGCATTTACGGCAGATAGTGAGCTTACCGTGACGAATTGAGTAACTTTATCCATTTGAAAGAGGCTGCAACAAGCGACGGCCATTTGGTCGTTAATTGTCACAATCAAATCCACCACGAAGCGCAAATAGCCCACCAGCAATCAATCACAAGTTTGTAGTTTCTGTTATTGTTCCAGGAATGAAGATTGACTTTCAACACATCCCGCCATCCCGTGCCCAGCGACGAAGGGATATAAAGGAAAGTATTCCAACCGGCCACGTCAAGACGATGCTGGATCTAGAAGCCTTACTGCCTGGACCAATAAACTTTTAACTCATTCATCCATGGTGTCATTTTAACTAGACATTTCTGCACTTCGTCCCCTTGCGTCGGGGGCTCAAATTACTGTACCAACTTCCTCTACGGAGTCAACAGAACGTGGACTCAATCCGTTCGAAGCAGTGAAATGGATCACGCGGCATCGTGTCGCAGGATGGCGATGATGATGAATTTCATTCCTCGAGAGAAAGCTGCACTAGCGTCTCCGCTGCTTAAGTAAACGAATTAATTAATTTAAATTCCCCCTTCACGGTGCGCACCACTTGCCGGGAGTATATTTACCCACGAAACAGATTCTCTAATTGTCGCGACATTCTGAGAGCGCGGATCGCGATGAGTGGAATGGTCGGCAGTAACACAGGAAACCAAACTTCCCGCGAGACAGTGTCGCTTTGCGCGTGATGCCGAAGCTCGTGCCCGTAGCACAATTATGGCTCTGTCTGTTGCAGAAGCTATCGAGCGGCTTGAGATGCAGGCGAAAAGAAAACTCCGTCGCTCTTCTTAGCGCAAAACTTCCGCCATGCCACCGGTGGCACCGTTCGGAACTGCAACAGTCGCAGACGGTGTGACCGAGGCGTGCCATGAGCAGGAAGCGACCTATTGGCTAGCACTGCTGAACATTCCCAACTATGTACACGGCATCGCCTGGCATCGAGAGTGCGACCGAGGCCGAGTTTTATCAATTAAAACATTTTAAAATTGTACAAGTTTTAATTAAAAGCGAAAACAGTCACCACGGCATCTTCACGCCAACGAGGACATCGTCAGAAGTGTTGAGGTAGTTTATTTTTCCACTTGGTTCCGGGGAATGTCGGCTGTCGGCGACTTTTCCAGCGCCACGTTGCGCATGCCAGCGAAGGGTTTTATTTCTTCGTGGAAAACTTATCCCTTTGAATGATGGGCACTTGCAACGGTGTGCCTAATGCCAAGCGTTACAGCTCTATACTTTGTCGTGGAACAGAGACAGGTAAGGTTTTGTTAAAATTCGTCCAGTTTCAGACCAATTTTTGAAGTTTTATCGCTTCATAATAAACATATCAAAGATGGTAATAATTCCAAGCAAATGATGCTCCACGTGGTTTCTCTTTCGTAGCTGTAATATGGAATGCATCTACGGCCTACGATCATTGATGACTAAAATCGATGCTATTAAGG
The DNA here is from genome assembly GCF_943737925.1 of Anopheles nili. Classification (NCBI taxonomy): domain Eukaryota; kingdom Metazoa; phylum Arthropoda; class Insecta; order Diptera; family Culicidae; genus Anopheles; species Anopheles nili. The sequence goes on from NC_071292.1 coordinate 2,347,810, forward strand.
GGAAATAAATCATTCGAACCTTCACACCGGTGTACGCTCGGTTGGGCCCACGATGGCAGCTTTATGAGTAGAAATGATCGTAGGATGAAGAATGCGTAGGATCAATGCCATGCGATGCAGCTGGGCGTTTAATCCCAAATGAAGATCGTCTCGTAAGACTGCCTCCTGCTTCTCAGGTCCGTCCGTGCAGCAGCCCTCAAGAGCATCAAATTCCGCGCCGATGTTTTATTGTTCAATTTGTAGCTCTTTGTCAGGGACACATTTGTCAAAACAGAATTAAGAGAAAATATTCGTCCACCGAACGCCGGGCCTTTGGTGCTATCGCTGGACGCATGAAGTTCTCCTTTGAAGATTATAGATTTTAAGAAATCCTATCAAAAATCTCGTCCAACGGTCACTTCCAACAGCGTGTTAGTGAAGTGGACCTCGAAGAACGAGCACAAGTGAGAAAGGTGGAAAGTTCAATAACCGAAAACGAACGAACCGTTAAATCTCATCATTTACGGTCAATTTCGTCCCTAGGGTATCTAGACCTAGGAAGGAAAAGCCACAAAAACTATGTTGCCTCGAAGAAGGTTTCGAAAGGCTCGTTGGTCGCTAACGAAAGGGCATCGTAAGCGAAGAGGCAAAGAGTGAAAGCGTGACGCAAACAGGTAACCAATTCAATGCGACCACCGCCGTCTTGAGACATCTTAGTCGGCGTCGAGAATGAATCGTAATTTGATTAAAAAGTGAAATCAAGAAACCCGCCTCAGGATCTTGGACCGCAAAAAAGAAGTCATAGCTTCGGGAGAGCATATCTAGAATTGAACTGGTCAAGCTTGGTCATCATAACGGAAGCAAATCATGGACCGGTTCCTTTCCATACATCAAAGAGGCTTTCCTTGGCGTACGAGGGTAAAATTGTAAACCTGTCTGTCGATAATACTTGTTGCTGGAAGATCTAATCACAAGAATCTAACAAAGTTTAGCCAGTCATCAGTAGAAACCGTTAGGACAAAGAACACTTTCTCTGTTCCTCAACCTTACGGAGAAGAAAAACTAGACCCGGATTAGCGGCTTGACAAGAGCCGATTGGAATAGAAGAACCACCTTGATATCTATAATCAAACACATCTCTAAACAAAGCAACAATTTCCGAACGGATTCTGTTCGTTGGATTAAGCTGTATCGTTTGAAATTTCGCCCACAGACTCCAGATCGCAGGAATTCCACGCAAACACGATCATTTGCAAAAATACTAAGTCACCGCTTTCGTTTAAATTGGTTTTTGATGATAGGGTTGTACGTTGTTTCTTTCCAAGCCACTTTTGACAAAGGATGTTTTGTATCTGCGCTTTGGCCTTCTCACCAGACAACGTGTTATTAACGAAGATGCTTCAACGATTTGAGTTGAGTTAGAGTTGTCATTTTGCTCACATACTTCCTGGAATCCCGAGAGACTGAACGAAACTTGTTCTTTCTCGGTCCTATTCGTCGCCCTACTGCAGCATATTTCGCTCGGTGCGAATCTTTACGCCTGCTTCCCGGACCGATGCAGACGGCGATGAATTGAGGTTATAAAATGTGACAATAAAATTAAAATTATAGCCCACCATATAAATGTGACCAAAGGATTCTGCCAGCGCGTGATCGCTGGGCGCTGTCCCATTCGTTGGGTTTATCACCCTTTTGCTCATTGTGAATGGGAGGGCTTTCGCTTTCCATTCTCTCGACGAGGAAGGTCAGGGATTTCACAGGCGCAGGGTTTGAATTTTTGCAGTCTACCGGAAGTAATGCTCGTCGAGACAGATAGCGTCGAGAGTTGGCGGAGAGAAAGGTCACGGTTCATTGTGCGGATACATTATGGCCGAGGATCCATAAAACTCTCCCTTCTCTTGGGAACGGACGGTCGTGATGGTTATCATATTTATTATAGGCAAAGTCACTGTTGCTATTTTCTTTCCCGTGATCCAGCATCCAATGCTAAATCACATCCCCGGTGGAAACGGTTAAGCAACTGTTCAATGGAGCGCCCCACGGCACCCAGCAGAAGGACTTATGATGAATGCTTCCTTCATATTTTTTACGCAATTCCGTAGATGAAAGAGAAATGTTCTCCCCCGAATAAAGGAGGAGAAGTTGTAAAAGAGAAATCAAATCAATAACCGTCCACAACTTTGTAAGGCATCCGAGAAAGTGAAAATTTCGGCTTTCTGCCCCGACAGGCAGACATTGCGTCACATATCCGTTATCCATGCGGAGTGCGGTGGCAGAAATATTTGGGACAGCAATCTTTTACAATCTTCGACATTTTTTTTGCAACAAACGGATAAACATATCATGGCGCGACCGAGGATTCCGGACTGTGTCATGAATAAAACATGACCTTTGCGGGTAAAGGCATCTTTCGAATGAATGGTTAGATTTATCTGTTTTTAAGTTGGTTAGCTAACTTCTATTGGGACACAATGCTTCTTGATCTGGATAATTTCATAACACTTCTATATAAAGGAGTACTATTTTAAACCAAAAAACCCGCCTTAGCTTGTACAACGAAAACGTGAGTAAAGAACCAACGTATCGAGAATCGTGTTCTAAAATTGCTTCTCAGCTTGGCCCGAGTCTGTTGGCAAAATGGAAACAATTAGATTATTTGCAAATAATTATCAACACCCGAGAGTGAAATTGCCTTTAATCCAATTAACCACACTACGACGATGAGATGGGAGGGAACCTCCGGCAACTGCTTCTTCGACCGCTGAACCGTTCCCGTCTCATTTGGGGCCTTTCCAATAAGTGCCACCCGAAGCAGCAGCATAAGTGGGCTGCCAGAGTAGGAGCAGGAGTAAATTGCATTCCGACCGGAAATGTACACACACAACCCCCCTTTTACGCCCACCCGGAAGAGAAGGAGTATTCGTTTTACCGATTAACTTTAATGTCTCGATGTGGCTGAACATCGACGTGCGGTCGAGCACCGTAATTATTCGCAAGAAGCATCGCATAGGGTGGCGATCGAAAAGAAAGACAGCACAATAAACCCCGATCAATACGATGCACAAATGATTGAGCGGTGGACAGGGATTTGTACGCCCGTTTTCAAACACCGAGAAGCAGAACAGATTGCCTGCTTTCAGTTTAAATAAGAATTTGATTAATCTAATTTAATTGAATTAAGTTAGCACTCTCACTCTCTCTCTCTCTCACACAAACAACCATTCCACACATGGCGCTCGTTATGATTGATTGTACGAAGAAAGCAGTTGCCCCGTCCAAAATACCACCGACGACCCGAGGAATCGTCGCCTTTCATCGGTGGGGAGTGATGTGACTCAATTTCACAAGGACGACCGTCGTATCGTCACCCCTGTCGGGCAAAAGTGTGCCTCGAATTTGCATCCAAACCGCGAACACGGTCGTCAAACGGCACAAATCTCGGTCGCGTGCCTTCTGCCATCGTACGCTTTGCCACTGTATTGCACCGAGATGGGTGGAAGGCAAATTTCAATTTATTTAAATCACTGCAACACCGGGAGAGTTGGGTGACGAAACCTCCCGCAACGGTGACATGTGTTTTGATTTATTTGACTTCGTTGGAGTTGGTGGAAACCATTTTTAAAGCCTGGAAGCGCAGGTCTCACGGAATCGTGCCAACACAACGTGTGCCAGGGCGTCTCTGGTTTCGGTGATGGTAATTTAATCACCAGCATGCTAATGGGCTGATGGTTAACATTTTGCCAAAGCCTTTTCAAACATGACCCACGCAAACGATCGCAACTTCCTAGCTTTGGTTGGCTTTAAGATCTGCCGCTAGTGCTGAAGAAAGTTCATCCACATCGGTGTCGTTTGTGTGCAAAAAGTGGATCATTCGAAGCGCCCCGCAGTTGGGCCGTGGGTTGGTGTAAATGAATATCTAAACAACAGAGCATCCATTAGCATGCGATACACTCGGTTGCACCCACAGCATCCTAGGGCACGCTCGGTCTGAGCGGGTTCAAAGTACTTAGTCAACTCTTGCACGAACCTCTGGCTCTAACTCGCTTGCCCGCAATTAGCACTGCTTCCACAAATCGAACGAGCACGTCGAAGAAATCGATTCCCAAAGCCACCTCCGCCGGATCGATAATACGTTGTTATTCTCCCCGACTGTAACCATACATCCGGTCGGGTTGGTCCTATGTGCACTCCAACGTGCAACCATCGAGGCAGATCGGATGAAGAGGTTTCACTACACCGAACGTGCGTCTTTATTTACACAAAACTCGATCATAGACAAACCGATGGCTTGGTGGCTGATGCCGGTAGAGAACGACAGGGCAAGACAGGAAGTAAAAATTTAAGCCACGCAACAGTGTTCTGTAAAATTTCCTACATGCTGTCAGAAAACCGGAAAATGGGAGCAAAAAGTTGGTCTTGGCGATAGCTTCGCTCGCAAGTCGACCAAGATCCCATCCTGCATTTGTCTGTGTGACTTCCATGGGGCGAACATATTTGGCATTCCGTCTGCATTATGAGAAAATTTCCCGAAACGAAACGGCGACTGGCGCGGAAATCTTCTGAGCGGTAGTACCGAGGAAAAGTGGCATGCAGCAGACGAGTGCTGGCACAAAGCCCCCACTCCGGAAGTTCCGTGAATGGAAGTTGTAAATTGGTCGACTTTCTCCATGACACTCGCCGGAAGTTTCACCCGACACCGTATGTTCTTGGGATACGATAAAGCCTGTTAGATCAGCACACGTCGGCTGTGAGTCCTATTGTGGGAAGCTTTGGGCTTTTCCTGGCAGTAAGCCAGCCGATTAAAGCGGATCATCTGGAACGGAACTAAGCGGACGTACAAAAGATGCGTCGAGTTTGGGCAAATTTTGACCCGACCCATGACTGGTCGAACAGTGACACACGAATGAATTGAAAGAGTGGACTAATTAGGAGTCGGTAAGATGTTTCCTTTTCCATCTGACAGGCACGTGGTCCTCACGGACGTTCGGGGGGCTTTGCCTCGCATTTGCATACCATTCAGGCGCAAGCGATGGGCATGCGATAGGACGATGGTTTATAGCCGCCGGCGCTTCCGGGGAAAGGATGCCAAACCAAAGGCACGTTTTTCCAAACGATTTGCATATTTTTCTTCCTCAATTTCGTTATCTGACACCACCGAGCACATCCTGCCGACTGGTTTCTGGCTTCTTTAACCGCTTCCTTGATCGTTGTGTCAGTTACGCGGTCTGCATGCGTTTAAGATAAACGTTTGCGCCGGAAAATGTCGTCGTTTCAAACCAAAAAATAGAATAAAATGGTAGATAGTGTAGGAGTGTTAAAACGAAGCGAACACAGTGACTTTAAGCAGAAGACAAGTTTAAATTACGTTCATTCACTTCACTTGATTCTGCAGGTCCAGAAAGAGGGTTTTGCGGTACTCATGTCTTCTCTGAACCATGGTATTTCTTCGGTTCTTCTTTTTTTGAGGGCATTAGTCTAAATTTGACGCCGCTCTCTTTGTGAAGTACACAAACGAACCGAAACTGACTCTCCATTATAGGAAACTATGCGAAACATAAACATTGTAAAGACATAGTTCCACGATATAGTAAATATGAATCTAAGACCTTGGTCTGTGGTGTTATTTTTATCTATAATTATACGTGACGGACTTTGTGTAAAATTCACATTTAGTGTGATGAGACCATTTGAGTGGTAAGTGTGTTTCAATGCATCAGGCTGGATACGATGACTTTGGATTCATATAGGCGTGCGATTAAACACAGATGCGAGTTTGAGACGTGATATTTTCAGTCAGTTTCTCTTTGCCACATCAGGAAAACATTTATGAACATTTTATATATAATATACAAAAATTGCCCCAAACAGCATTAACTTGTTTGAAATGTACGCGCATACATTGTAGATCAAAAGAACACATTATATCATGCCTCGAAGAAAATCCACGCGATAAAAGGAAAACGGCAAAGCGTGAAACGTGGCATGGTAGGGAATTCAGGTATGTAGCTTCGGGCAGACAAACAGCCAAACAGCGACATCAAACGCATGATGATGGATGATGAAAATTGTTCCACGTCGGCGAGAGCACTCATGACACATCAGCGCAGACTAGCACTAGCGGGCGAGAAGAATGTCATACCCCATATTGATCTTTCCACTGCTGAAATACAAGCGAATATGCACACGGAAGCGTGGCCTTGTCGCTGCTGTTTGCTATCACAGCACGACACAGTGGCTGCCAAACGGGGCCAAATTGAAAAATCTAATTATGATAAAGTCAACTCGCTGGGAAAGCTTTCGCTCACGCGGATATGCCATGTGCGGATAGCTGAAGAGATGTTCTTCCGGAACCAGTGGGTTCTGACATCCGTCCGAAAAATGTTACCCTTTCAGGATACGCGCCGCGAAAGTACAGCTCTCTCCTAGAGGAGATTGAAAATTGGGTTTGATGTTGGATTATGATCTCACTAGCTGACGTGTTCGCGTTCTGCAGTGCGATGACCATTTTGGGAGCACACGTGTGACAGGGTCGATGAACGCGAACAGAGCAAACCGTGCCCATTCGACGGATCCCTTCCGACAGCGTATCACTTCGGCTATCACTAATCAAACATCGCTCGACCAGCGTGGCATCAACGCTCACTTCTGGTGAGTTAATTCTGCTTCCCATCAATCAAGCATACCCCAGAAATAAGCCATAGATCAGTTTCGGGGTGAAACTTTGTCCAGGTTCGTGTTGCTGGCAAGAATCCTCGTAAAACCCACTGATACTGATGATAAGATCCTCGGTCGATCCAACGCAGAAACGACAGAATCAAGCCCCTTAAAACGGACAAGGCGATAACCTAAAATAAAATGCTTCATAACACAAGGCTCCCTCGCAGGGATCGTCAGCACCAGCGCTAACGAAGAGGAAGAAGAGAACTAAGGTGAGATATACGAAAAGCCCGCAGGCGTACGGGCACGTGGAGCTCTCGATATGTGTTGCGCATTCCGGTTGTTGCACCGCGTGTCTGCTGGGACGGGGCGAAGATCTGTTCAGTGAACTCAAAAACCGTTAAAAACTTACTCACGGTCCCGCAACGCGACATGGCCACTGACTTTACTTCACGCGAGCGCGACTCCGGGTGGGGATGTGCGCTTTGTTTGCTCGGTACGGTTGCTTACTTGCGTATGCGCCGGCAAACAGTCGATCACTTCCCTAACCTATATTCGGAAGCGAGCTGATCGTAACGAAACCGAATAGAATGAGGCCCGTTCGATTAAGCGGTGCGTGACGGCGATAATGCATAGCGAATTTAAACATATCGGTAGATTTGGGTTTTTTGTTCCCCCGCAGAGAAAGCATGTTCTGGGAAACAGAACTGTTCTTGAAAATTGAAGTTCCGTTTCTCCTTAACATGCTGTGAAGCTCTCCAAAAACTCACCTGTAACGAAAGAAAGATGATGAAAAACATCAGCAAAAGTACGTCGAAATGTTACTGCTACGTTGCAAATAACAATCATCTCCAAAAAACGGGAAAAATCGAACACAATCTCTCATACGTACAACGTATCAGATGTCTTTGTTTGTTTAATTTATGCTTTTTCTAGTCAAACGCCAATATTACCCACACCGGGATCTCGCTTCTGTACGTCAGTACTACGCCCCATTAGCATGCTCAAATCACGCGGACACAAGCAACCGTTTAAGATAATAATCCGTGAAAATTCACCTAAAACGGAGGGATTCATTCGTACCGCTGAAACCCGATTCGACGTGCAGACGACGTGCGTCCAGCGGAACCCGGAAGGGCACGGATGCTTTTATCAAATTTCATTTGCACGGCAAACAGAGAGCAGCAGTGCAGGTTCTATTGCCAACCCTCGGGTTCATTCACTTCACACGAGTGGAGATCTCTCGCACACCGAGGACAGCTGGCACGCCCTGCATACGCCCGATCGACACCCAAAACCAACAAACTTTATGAAATCCATTAGAACAATGTAATTTATGCAAATTGAATTTGATTGCTTTCAAAAACCGTTCTGCCAAACGATGATGACGGTGATGATGACAGGCGTGCTTGTCAGGTCGTGCTGCTTTTAGGGGAAACCAGGCGCCAATTGAGGGAGCTGGGGCGTTTGGTGAGTCGGTCAGCATCACAAATCTGGACCACAATGCGATTGTCCTGAGGGAGAAGTTCGGAAGAATGTGAGAAAAAAGAACACCCAATACCAGACAGGAGTGGTTCTCAGTCCTGGGTGCATCCGAACAGGGGACGTTTCGGTGCGATTTGCCAAAAATGTGTCACTTCCATCACACCGTTTGTCATTTGCAGTCAAAGACGAGAGCTGTATCATCAGCTCGTTAGGCGGAAATACTCCTAACATGAACTTCCGTGCGCTGTTCCCAGGTCGGTGTGAAAAACAAGAAAAAATGGAGCACTTTTTAGGGACGGTTTTTTTTGCTAAATGGTGTCGCGATTGCATACACACACAACCACAGCTGGGCTACACCGAGCGGAATGCAATTATAGCACCGGCGTCTGTGTCAGCGCCCGGAAAGGATTACCAACGACCGGAAAAGCTGTTGTGTCGAGCACACGACAACTCCCCGATTGGCTATTATCATAATTGAGTGGAATTATCAAGCAGACGGCACACGCACCAGCTTTGATACGAATCTCGCACACCAGGGCAAACATTTTCCGATGTCCTGGTTCTCTTTGGGAATTGTGAATCCTAATTTTTCCGTAGGGAGTCTGACTGTCGGAAACATCATTTCGACTACGGTGGGGCGAGTCAACTCAAAACAAGCTGACACAGTGGGACATGTTGCGGGTTTAGCTAAAATTTCCACGTCTCCTTCCCATTCCGTTGCAAAAAAATCGGTGTTCTTCTCCAATGAACGGTGTGAAAATTCTAGACTCAAACCGGTAACATGAGCGTAACCATGATGACGTGCTGTTGCGATTACGTTGCGGATTAAAAACTTTTACACTCACATTCGAGACTGTTGTCAATATCCTTAACGCAGAGAAGTCCTTAGCATGGTCAACCGTTACAGTTTCCCATGGCCACAAATCGGTCTCTGTTGTTACATGGCGCACAATGTTGATGTACAACTTTCTAAATGTGGTTAGAACTTTGTGGGTCAGTTTCGGTTTGCTCACCCAATGGGAAAGCATCAGGAACAGCATCAGGTGGCTGATGGCGATACATTTCAGGTATTTTTTTTTACTACCGCGATTCGAAAATAGTCCGCAACGACTGTTCGTTAGTACACACAAGCGAACGGATCCTTACAAAGCAGGGGAACGATTGCTGTGGAATAGAGCATTCTACTTTCCGTCCACCAGAAAACCAAAACGAATTGATATTCGGTAGAGGCGAGCTGACGCGTTGAGAAATGAAGCGGAAATACGATAAAGCTACCATTATTCATCCGCCTTGCTGGATGCGGATGGATCGCGTAAATGCAACAGCACCGCCGAGCAAAACAAGACAAGCTAATGTTGAGAAGATTAAATGGGCCACATAAATTATGTCCAATCGACCACTGAGAAATGCACGGCCGGATTCAGCCGCACGAAGAATGATTTGCTTACGATGTTTTATTTACCCTCGGGTTAGGAGTGGCGTATTTCGAAATGCATAGTTGGACTTTCTTTCCAAACAATGTAAATTGCGCGCACTAAATGCGCACTCCTGGAAGTCATTCCATTTTGCACGTTCAAACTATTTCACCAAATGATGATTGTGGCCATCATCCGACACCTTCTCAACTATTTTTTCCCGTCACTAGAAAATCATAGACAAACGTAAAACGCTCCTGTCCTCTTAAGCGGTACCGTTAGCGTAAGGTGACCGCGAGAATGATGATTTTCCTGGAACATTTCGACACCTTTCACAACACTATCCATCTCCATTGCTCTGTCACCAGCAAAACGAGACAGCTATTTTGAGGTAAAGCAAAACATTACACGTCCTATGATGCTCGTGTTGAAAAAAGACACACGAACAGCATAGACCTAAAGAAATTGGTGTCATTATTCCGTTTTTGTCCCATTACGGTAGCGGCTCGTCTAGCTCTCGACCTAGGAAAGGTAATTATTTTCACATAGTTTTGTGACACCGCCGCTCAAAGTCCCGCGACCCGCTTTGACCGATGTCTTTCCGTTTCCGCCAAGCATGTAGCTGAAGGCTCTTTACAGAATGTGCCGAGTTTAGAAGCTCATCCGGCACACGAGACCTGAGGTCTTTTGTCTCGAATTTTCATTTCACGTTCTTGTGAGAAGCATGGGATCGTGATTTAGGACTCCGTCTGTGTTCAAACCGTCGTCTTCCGCGGAAAAGTTGATTGAGTGCGATAAAAACGTTCGTTTTGCGCAAGCAAAGGTGCACAAGTTATGTTTGCTTCCTGTCACATCAATTGCTGTTGCTAAAGTGGCCTTCCTAATGCGTCTGTACACCGTCGTTTGCCTCGTTAGAGGTATCATGGCCTTTGAATCTCTGGCTCGGTTAATAAATGTACCTTCGCAAAGAAAGGAAGTCACCCATTCAAGCCCTTCTGATCAGGTTGATTGTTTTTATTTATTCAGCCTGGTTCAGCCTGGCCCTTCCAACATGTTTCTTAGATTCGGCGACTCTAACGTTTCGAATATTGTTTGTGTCAATCACAACACATAGATAAATGAAAGAAAAATGAGAACCTTTCTCTCAGCTTTTGATAATGAGAGCATGCTGTCGTGCTGTCGTTAGATGGCCAATAGCATTTTCCGCCAGCGATAAGATGAGAAAAACGGGATTACACGCGAAACGGTCTCATGAAACAGTTCCATAAGAACGAAAACCAGTTTCCTGTCAGGCGCACGTACTGCAACGGACAGTGATATATTGCACTTTCGATGCTGCTTCGGGGAACGGCTCGATGAAGGGTTTCCTGCTTAAAATAAGACACTCTCGTCCCAAAAAATTGTACCTTCGCCATAGCCATGCATGACGTCCGGGTCGCGCTTGGAACACCCGCGGAAAACACGAAAGATAACGAGATAATGAGAGGGCATCCGTCATAAAACGGGTTATTAATGCCTTTGGGATGAAAAGTGAAACGTGCGATCATTGGCCCAATCGATCGTTTGGGAGGTGCTCGCTCACGAGGCATCCTACCGAGGGCACAGTATGCTACCATTAGCCTAAAAGCACGGCTGCTTCGGAGGTCAATGATGGGCCATTTAACTTTTTCAATCGTTGACTCGATTGCTCGTGTGAAGACCGAAGAAATTTGATTGTTTTTTTCGATTTGGACTCCAAGCGACACTACTTCTCTCTTTCTCTCTCAATGCCTTCCTTTGGTTAGGCTCTTTTTCAGACCCCAATTCTCCATTCACCAACGTTCGCATGGTGTGAAAAGCTCATCAAATCTGTCGTCCTGCAGCCTTCCAACGTCTCGCATTTCGACTGCATTAGCATAAACATATTAACCCACGACAATTTCAGAGCGCATTCGCTTTCCACTCTCGCAGGCTAATGACGAAGTTTTATAACCCAGAGATGCACGGCCGAAGTATTAATGCCATAACGTAGTTTGCGTCACTGTCTTTCGAATGCAACAAGGCGTTGACGCATCACGCATAGAGCGGTGTCCTCTTGATGGTAACGATCTCCTCGGACCAAACTGTCAGAGTGCTAGTGTCACATTTCGACGTCCATTTCCGGATGAAGAGTTGACGCTATATTGCTTTCTCTTGGCATTGCAAACGCAGCTGACGAGAAGTGAAGGCGTGAGGAAAGCGCCCGGGGTAGCCTACCTTCCAGGCGCAGCTAGTGCGTGCATCCCTGTTACCCTGGCAGTGTTGCCAATCCGACAGCTGAAGCGTTGATGCCTCAGGACAATGTGCGTTTTTGTGTACTTTTTTGTGGAGTTCTTCTCGTCGGTTCGCAACCGGACTCATGACTACGTTCCAGGCTCGACAGCTCTGGAACACCCGAAGGACACGTAATTCGTTCCATCCATGCTACGTTACGGTCGACCGAATGCGAATCTCATCATCTGTCACCGATGCCGAGCTCCGAGCGCCGGAGACCGGAAGTACCACATAAGGAAGAGCTGGAATAGCATTCGTTTCATTGAGTTTTTTTCCGCATTCTTTTTTGGTCACTCTCGAGCTGAGCCTTTGGAAAAGTCCACGCATTGTTTGATTATCCTGGCACAGCGATGTGCCAACGCATTGTTCGAGAGCAGTTTTTGTTCGTTTTATATCGCTTGTAAAATGTAGCTCTGTTCACCAAAAGGCTTCGGCTTCTTTATCCGTCGCCTGGCTCTGTATCTCGTTGAGTACTCAACATGTTGGCTTTTGGCAAACAGTTTGTCTGTCCCGTTCTCTGTTCGAACACCTTTCAGCCACCATATAGCCACTGCTATTCAAACCTTCCAGCACAACACCATCCGGTGATTACGGCTTACATGCCAGCTGCCACAAAATTCTCTGTCAACTGAGAGAGCTCCGAAATTTGTATCATTCCTGACCTGTGAAGCACAATCCCTTGCACTCGCAAAAGTGTCCAATTGTACATGTGACAATATTACAACGCATGCAACACACTTAAAGCTCGGATTATTGGTGTTCGATTGTTATTCGACCGGTCATGGTACGATGGTGCGATTTCCTAGGGTCCTGGTTTCGCATCCAGCTTCTCGTATTTCGTACAATCTGCCCATCGCCATCGCCCTGTAGCGTGAACTTGTGACACCTTTTCGGAACAACACGTTTATTGATCCTGTCATTCACGTAATGAATGGAAGCACCGATTTTCGTATCAAATTTCCTCACGCCCTTGTCCGAGCGCACAACCGAGAAGAAATTGATTTGACACACCGTTTTACGTTTGCGCCAACGAGCCGTCGTGTTTGATTGTTGCTCTGAGTTGCCGAGGAATGGTCTGCTCGTAGGCATGGTATCTAAAATGTGTAGTTCGATTTGGAGGCAACACCACCATTCGCAAACCCAGAACCGGAAATTGCCCAAGCGTTTAACCATGGTTGATCGGTTTCTGATTACAGTTTGCCGATACACGCAGTTGTGATTATTTAGATGACACATTTAGATTACCGTTTGGATTGGATTCCACTTGCTATCCGAGAGGATGAACTCATCAAACTGCTTCGGACGTTTAATTCCCACCAAGATCATACATCAGGCCCACTTCCAGAGTCCCTTTCTATTTACAAAATACACTCAGGCTGGAAAAAGAGGCTAGGACAATCAAACGAATACAGCCGATAATCGGTTTTCAAATGCGTAATTCCATTGCAAACGTAACGCTAAATGATTTAATGTAAATATTGTGCTATTTTGATCAACACTCACGCCGAAGCCCACGAATAAACAGCGACAATAAAAAAGGAACGGCACATATGCGAAATAAATCGCTTTTCAAAGCAAGCCAGCTCCTCCCGGCCACACAGCAAATAAAGACGAAACCACATGAAACAAACAATCGCACTCGCAAGTGCACATCGCAGCACGTCGAAGCTCCAAAACGAACATCCCACTCCACGCTGCGGGACGTTTCCGAGGCCAGTGGTTCGAAATGAAATTTCCGCACGAAAAATCAATTATTCAAAACTACAAAACTGGCCAAATATTTCAATTCCGGGTCGCCTACACGCGCGCCGCGTGGTCGCTAGTTATTTTGCGTTTGCGAGTGCGCAAACACTCGGTACCCGGCCTACTGCGCCTCGAAACACTGGCAGATGCAAACACTTCAAAAGACTGCGCTGGTTTCGCCGGAATAAGCCCCGGGATCATCCACAGTGCTTCGTTTGGGGTGATAAAGGGCGTATTTCGGTGCACCGGTTACCAAAAGGCGGTTCGGGCGGTAAGAGCGTGGAAATGGCGCAAATTGGGGGAAATTGTTTCAAGGCACGCAACCGAGCTGCACATCATTGCGTGGGATTATTGTGCGCGCATCTCCGTTTTGGTCCAGGAGTAGGCATTTGCATTCACGGCACGGGGCAACTGCTCGAAATGGATGCGCGGATCGAGCTGAGAACGTATGGCTTTAGGTGCAATTTAATTACAGCTGAAACGGAATTGTAGATCAACGAACACGCTGTAAATTATTGAAAAATATGGCCTTCAAAATATGGCGAATTGAACTGCAAAAAAGCAAAGCAAAACATTCTCGAGTGCTCTCGATGAAGTGAATTTTCGTTCGAGCAAATACAATGCACTTTATAAACTCCTCTCCGATTGCATCATCATCGTCACCAGGAGGTCCATGAACCGACCAATACCCGCAGAAGACGAAAACAATAGCAAAAACAAAAAAAAAAAGGAACTTGTCCACCTTCGTCGTGGTCAAGTTCAAATCCTTGCCAATTCCCTTAATTCTCCGACAGTCTGCCGTCTACTCGCATCCTTCCCACCCAGAGAGGATTCTCGTGTCGGAACCGGATTATTAACTCGAACCACCTCGGACAATATTCGATTCGTCGTCTCCATCTCCGCTGCTAATGATTATGTCATTAAGCGAAGAACCGCCGGAGCCGCTTTTACCAATTCCTGAACTCGACTCCCACGAAGGAGCGACCCCAAAATGGGCCGTCCTCCGACGGCACGAGGGCGGTCGATGCTGAATTAAATTACTTTCGCATGATTTCCGTCTGAAGCTGAGTTCGTTCTTGCTGGTGGGGATTTGGAGTTTGGCGTTCGGTCTTTGCTGCGTCTTCCGAGCTGATGGCTGGAGCTCTAGCTTCTTTCCACGATTCGAAACCCGACCCGCTGCTGGCGACGAGGACAAGGAATTAAATTTCATTCAGCGCTGACGTTGGCTTGCATCATGCCGAAGGAAATGCAAATTCCAAACCCACAAAGGAGAGCATTTTTTGCCGCCTATTCAATCGTGAGCGTGGTGCATTAAGCTTCTTTCATTCATGGTTCCTTTATGTTTGCTCAATGGTGGGAAATTTTCTAGACAGATGAGTTTGTTTGGCGTAAGGCAAAAATATGATCCGGGTGGGTAAGAAAACGTGACTTTAAAACCCCGAGATAAAAATAATAATCCACAGCTTATCATCGCTGTTTATGTTGGATCAATGTGATCGATGAGGATAGGAATTTTCCTTTTTTAGTCATTTTACGACGAAAGCAAGCATCCTATAAATGTGTATTTACTTACCGTCATCGTGATGAGTATCGTAAGCCAAATATTATGCGCCAGTTTATGGGAAATGAAGCGAATGCACTTTGGGCTAATTACACGGTCCTATCTCACTGATGGTGTGCGATCAATTATGGAGGAGCTGAAGCATCTATTTTCAGCTGGGATTCCACCCCACCAACAAGCCGCTCGGTGTTCGGTAAATCAAAGCAAATTTCAGCCGCTTATCGTTAAAGGACAATTTGATCCATCATTTCATCATCAATCACGTTGGCACGTTTGATCCAGGTTCCGGCATAGCCCCACCACGAGCCGTCCTCGAAACCGGACATGAAAGCACACCCGACACACACAGGGATAGTTCGTATTTGCTATCAATATCATGCTGCGAGCCGTGTGTGTATGGCTTCATGGTACCTGGTTCGAAATTTTCTCTCTGCCTCAAGCGTAGCTGCAACGTTTAATAAACACTGCCCGGACGGAGGAATCAAATCGACGCAATGTGCTTCCGGTACCATCATTGAAGTGTCATTAGTTATCCTTTGCTACTCGACAAAAAGCGACCGGCATAATCGTGCAGGCCGGAAGGATACTTTTCTGCCAATTCAGCATAATTAATCGCTTTCCATCGCCCGACCCGAGTGCCAGCAAGCAACGAGTGTCGCCTGATTGGTCACCATTTTTTGCAACTATACCTAGGAAAGTGTTTTTTCCCTTCTCACAAGCATCCCGAAAATTCAGGAGCAAAAACATGCACTCAATGCAAATCCTTTGATCGAAGCGAGTTTAACTCTCTCGTTGCACAAACAAGCACATACGTGACAAGAAGAGGCGAATGAGGCCACGGCAATGAAAAAAAGGAAGCCGGAGAAAGCAAAACAACGAATTGCAAAAGTGAGCCAATAAATTTGCAACGATCAAAATTGAACAAATAAGCATTGCCGCACCAGGGAGCCTAGCGTACTGGCGGATTCGAGGCATTCGCGATGTTTAATGCAGACAACGGCGTGCATGTGCACACGTTGAAAGGGTTCAGGTTCATGTGGTGGAGCTTGATATGACCCCTCAGCCAGACACGGCTACAAAAGCACACCATCAAGCGACCGTGGTCGTGGGTAAACTTTTCATCAACAAAAAAAATCCTCTCACCCACGAACTTAACATGCTCAACTTCGTTAAACGTTCGAAAAATCATATGGCAGAGAAAAATGCGCTGCATTTTTTGCCTCTTTCCACTCGTTTACTCTAATGAAAACGACAAAAACACACTTCCTGCCTTCCTACTGAGCGCACGCGTATCGAACGTGCCTGCAAACAACGTTGCGATCTGAGCTATAAATTTCCGGATAAATCATGTGAAAATATGAAAATGAATCATTCGTCCCTTCTCGCGGCGCCTAAAATCCTTACCTACCGTGACTAGCCGCAATAGCGGCAAGCCGTGCAGAGGACAAACGACACTGCGTCGGAAGGAAATCCGACCGACATCCTGCCTGCTGTGCAAAAGGGACCAAACCGTGCCGTGTGCAGTACAGCGAAGGGCACCACAAAATTGGATAAAGGTACAGTAGCGATAAATATTGAATGCTACTATAGGTTCCGCAAGAAGTTGTGTGATACATTGGTAATAGTTCTAAATCCACCCAGAGATGGAATGTTTGCAAGTCTTACAGTCACATTTCAAAGCGTAAAATATCTCCTCATACGCAACGGCGCCGTGGCTTAGTTGGTTAAAGCGCCTGTCTAGTAAACAGGAGATCGTGAGTTCGAATCTCGCCGGAGCCTAGAAAATCCTTAACATAAAATTAAGAGATTTCCTCAAATAAAATTTTTTCAGGGGTAAGTCACTTAAAAAGTAGAAGCAAGTTTCTTCATTATATTGTGAGATAGAGATGCTCGTTTCTTGTTGTTATTGAAATGAGACGGAAGAAGCTGCAATGAAGATCTATAAATGAACTGAAGGCGCGTTGATCGGCAGCACGACGAAGGTTTTTTGTGTGAAACAACACTAAGAATATCTTTTACTCATGAACCTCTCGAGCTGTATATAGCCGAGCCGAAAAGATGGATTAACAAAATTATTTATCACCGCGTCAAGAAGCGCGTGAGCTCAGCGCTGGCGTACGCGAAAACAGTACACAAACTCTCCGTTCTAGTGTGGATTTACTTCACGACACACCCGCTGATGCCAACTCGCGTGTGGGTGGTGTATGCCAAGGCGCGTAGGCGTTACGTGCTCCGGCATGTTCTGCGTGGGGACGCCTGCTGGAATAGAGCATTGTAGTGTGGTCTTTGCGCCTGTTTGCCATCAACTGTGCTGGCATCGAAGAGTTAGAAGAAGAAGCGCTATGGGCAGGAGGTAACGACTTCTATTCGTTTTATCATCGCGCCACGTCGCTTGTGTTTCTCGCATCAACTGAGCCAAATAGAGGAAACAATGAAGAACATGTCACTACGACGTTGCGAATCGGTCGTTTTTCACGCTAACGACGACAACGCTACCGAGCGTGTGGCACGCATGGCGAGTGCGAATTCAATTAGAACTAAACTCTAACTGTGGACACATGGTTTTTCCTGCTTTTTTGTAAACTACAACCAGCGGAAGATAAATCTTCGGACCGTTCTTTTGAACCGGCGTTGCTCTTCTGTCAAGTGGACCTGCATATGAAACGCTAAAACCCAACCGCGTACCACGTGCTTCAGTTCCAATTAAATTTTTAACTTTGCTTCTTCCGAGCTGAATATCAGTACGGAAAGAGTTTCGTGCAAATTACTCTCTCTCTCTCTCCGCAGCACGCGGGGCAAGCGGGATTAATTAGGATTTCTCGACGAGACGGCACACGTCGGGATGGAGCCATAAGCGCGAGTATGAGTAATAAAAATGGCCCTCCCGATTACAGCAGTCCGGAAGTGCACGAAGGGTCAAAGATGGCGTCAGAGAACGCGAGTGCTCGACGCTCGAATGAAAATGAACCCGGCCGTGTAACTATAATTAGTGATATCCTCATCAGCGAAATGGTGACCTGAACGATGACGTTCTCGCGTCGTATGGCCATTTGGACTCGCTTCTGGTTTTTTTTTTCAAACAGCTTCCCTCTTTCACCACCAAACACCATCTGCCAGGGCTAATGTTCGGGTGAAAAGTCGAAAAATTGCCGCTGTTCTGCGATTCTACGCCCACCAAGCAAACAAGCGCCTGCAATCCACGCATGTGCTCGCGAAGAGACGTCAAACCTGCAGACCACGACGGAAAGCAGTCGAAACGAAAAATGTGCAACGGTCGTGTTGTTTTTTTTTCCTTTCGCTGGCCGTTTCGGCATGTGCAGTAAATTATTCGGACGCTTGTTCTGTCTCCCCGGTTCCGTACTAAATTAATTTCATTCATTAATTTCAATGAACATCAATGCTTGCCCTGTGCGCCCGGTGGGAAAGCGCTTTTCGGGATGGCGAACTCAAACCGGGAGCGGGTTTTCGAATCGCAAGCATAAGACATCGCACCGCTAATTCCAAGAACAGGCGCTGGCACTGACCAATGATCACAATGAGAGGAAATTTAACCAACTACCCACTAAGCTCGAGCCCATCATCAGAAGAAAAGATCGCCTACTTCCGGTCCTTTGTGACTCGGATTGCGAGCGTTTCGTGGCGGGAAACTAATTGAACCTGTGCTCCATCAAAGGCCGTTTAAGCACGCCAAAGACGGTTAAACCATCAGTGGGAGGATCACGCACAGAATGTTTGCGTAGGGCATAAATTTGAGATTCGTTCTCGAGATAACGCTTGCCGCACGGACTGGCTGTTTCTAATTACGAATTAATTAAGATAATTTGAGTTTTTTATGAGAAATCCCGGAATGGAAAGGATGCTCATATGATTCGCAAATCAACTTATTCGCTTCCTTCCACCATTGGGTTCTTTTCATATTTGCATATGTTTCAAATGAAGCAGAGAACCTGTACGATACTGAGAGAGTATTGTACGATCCACCGCAATAGCAAGGTGATCAAATCTCCTACAGAAAAATTGCGATATTAATCGAAATCAATTGGCAAATTATGATTGCACGATCGAGGCATCATTTCGTTCTACGTTTCCTCGCCATTCGCGTTCACTTTCACTTGCTGCACCAGTTTGCCAAACTGTACTATCATTTATCAAACCTTCCAACCTGGCACGTACTGATCCGGTTCCACCAACGCGAGTGCAACATGGCGGTACTTTCACTGGCTCAGTTCTTTCCCTTTCGACGGAATCGTCAGATATCAGCTCATCCGTCGTCGTCATCGTCATCTCAGTAGACAGGCCGATTCCTGAGGCGAGTAGAACAGGTCGAACATGACCACTACCAATCACAGCCTTCGCTAGTCGTCACTCTGTACCGGGTGCCGGATGTGATGGCGATGGCTTTGGACCAGCGTACCGGACGCGAACGGCATTTCCCGCGGGCCAGCGTCTGGGAGACGATTGACGTGAACCTCGACGGACCTCATTCGGTCGGTCGTAAATCGTGTTCCATTCCTCCTCGAGCTGCATCTTCCGTCATCAGGCACCGTTGGCTCAAACGGCAGGCCATCATTAATCTCCCGGACGCAGCGGAAAAGGCGAAAGTGAAACCGCCTCACCTTGACAGCAGTGGCCAGCGAGCGGTTGATGCAAAAATGCATCTCATCTCCGCGAGAGGGCGCTCGCGCGATGTCGCGTTTTTGGCAAGGCCACTCTCGATCTTCAAGAAGAAAATGCGAAGTGACCCGCGAGCATCGAGCAGAGATGCATCACACCATAAAGACATTCACTGGCCTTTACAAATAGCCTAACCGGATTGCCTCATGATAGCCGTACACCATTACAGCTTCGACGACAGTTGAATACCGCGGGCAAGGTGCGTTCGATGCACAATTGCACTTCCACCATAGCTGGAGGGTGCCGAGAAGCTGTGCATAATGTGCGATGAGCCCGTGCATAAGCTAGACGAGGCATCGAGAAAAAGAAATCACTTACCTGCGAGAAGGAATGAAAGAAGAGAAAGAGAGAGAGAAAGAAACGAACAAACTGTTATTATTATGATGAATAGGCAAATAAATGCTACTGGATCGGTGGGGTTGGAATGCAGCAAGGAGCAAAGGGTGGAAAAAGGCACAGTCGTGCAAACGTATTGCAATCCGTAAATGCATCCTCAAAGGGCGAGCACCGTTGGTCACCGCCATTCTGATGACTGAGGGCGCAGGGAAGCGAATTTTTAAGTGAAAGTTCCCGTTAGCAGCGACACCACGAACACAGGAGATCGCTAGCTATCCTGGGTCATTGATTTCCATGTTCGATCCCGAAGGAGAAAGCGGAAAACGCACCAAGCAGAGGAAAAATAAAACGGGCGGGACAAAAATTACACAGTCGTGTCAAAACCTTTTCCATGTCAATATTTATGGCCGGTCGCTTGCAGGGCGTAGGGAACTCGACCCACGACCGTCACTGGTGAAGGTGTTTGAGCGATTGAGAAGAGAGAGAGAGAGAGAGAGAAAGAGCAAAAACCGATCATCTGCTCCATCCGGCTGCGTTGGGATCAGTTTTCCAGCCAAAGGGTAGACGTCTCTGGGCGGTTTTTCAAAACCATCCTGCCCTGCCTTCTGTCCACCACCCGCCCCTCTTCGACCGGCCTGTTGTCGCAGCCATCAATCACCGAATGGTTAAGCGCATGCGGCATAAATAATCTCGTATCATATGCGCATTTCTAATAACGGCGGCATCGTCACAGAGGTGCGTTGACGCACAACGCAGGTATGCACAGGTCCGGCAAAGGGAGATCCTATTTCTCACACTCGTCCCGTCGGTGTCGGGACAAAAATCTGGCCCCATAACTCTATTCCCGGGTCTGGTGATCGGCTGATTTATGCGGCTTCAAAACGCGACGAGACTGCCAGAGATAAGCCTTAAATCTTCAATTCCACAATAATCGAACGTGTGGAGGTTTGCACCATCAGTAAAAACAAACGTTCGTACGTTGTGTCGCACTTGTCCGTAGAAGGACGTTGCAGGGATAGCCTTCTACGAGGTGGGATAGAGCGTCAACATCCAGTGCTTTTTCTGCCAAGGTAGCAAGAAACAATGTTTTTCATCTAATGAAATTTTGCGATCCTGTCATCGATATCGATGTGATTTTCATCGCTCCCTTCATCACATCCAGAGCGCACAGAATCTATCGCACGATGCTGTACGACATGCGTTTATGCTGAGTGAGTTTTGTTTGTTTTTTTTATGCGCTCCATAACTCCCATTCAGCGCACTTTACGAATGGCGTGGTAAACCTTCATAAATCATTTCTACGTCTCGTTGGCTAGTTAGCCGTTCCAGTGTTACACCGAACCGATACGGAGACTCGACTGGCTCTGTGGACAACCGACAGTTACTCGATAACTACCCCAAGGGCAGCGTACGACCCTAGGGTCTTGCCAATGCGCGGACAATTTTAATTGAATCAACATCCTTCAATCTACTTCCCCACGGTTCTATCCCGAAGCGTGGATTCGTGGAAAGTCACCGAGAAACCGCGTCAGCAACGCAAGCTAACCTGATCTCGGCACATTCTAACGTTCCCCGCAAGTCACTCTATCCTCGATCCCGATAGATCGTTTCGCTGATGCGAGATAATTCAATCGAGAGATTATCATAATTATCGTCCATTATCGTTTTCGAGATTGCAACGATCGCCCCTAACGATCTTTATGACAGTTTTGATCCGTTGAAGAGAGCACTGCATCGTCCCGAACCCCTAACGGAATGGAGGATGCAGCATAAGAGCGTCGGAAAAAAGGCGCTGACTTTGTGATGTGCCGCAGAACTTCTCGACCAATGGCACAAAAGTAAACATATTCGAAACCGGGCTGGCTCACAACAATCACTGACGTTGTGCTGCGTTCCACCACGATCAATGCCTGTTGCGTTGGCATCGATAGGCTTAGTCCGTCTGACGACTGCTAACTGTACCTACTACCAGTGTTTGGTTCAGCATTAGCTCGAAGTGCCCATAACAAGGCGGTTGACCTCTTCCTATGCGCCGATGTCGTCACTGTCGTCTGCGCACTGACAAGTCGGCATATTTATGGATGTCACGGAGTCAGCAAAGGCATACTTGACGGGGATTTAGAGAGTGGAACTAGACCCTGCAAAGCCCTAGTCCCCGGCATCGTAAATCACCTGTCCTCAAGAACGAGACGTATCAGTTTTGACGAGCTCTTGAAGCGATCTCCGCGCGCGCAGATGACAGTTTTCAAGCCCTAAACAAAGGCAGTTAAATGACTCTATAGGAAATGGGTGTTTAATCTCAGCTTTCGATAAATGCCCACGTTTTAAACGTTCTACGGCTACTGACGTTGCTTCTTCTGGCCAAGAAAAGTCCATCGGGTGACACTCATCGAGGCCACTTTTGCACCGGTTGGAACATCCTTCACGCTCTGATTATGCTTCGGAATCCGGCCCTACGAAGGGGAGGACTCATCAAGCGAGATTCGCAAACCGTGGACAACAAAGCCAACCAGACATCTTCCAGGGCACGATCCAGTCAAGCCGAGAGACCACATTCTTCGAACCGAAACCCGAGAAACCGATGGCGAATGGTCACTATCGTCGATAGGGAACGAAGAAGGCTCCTTTCCGAACAACAGCTGAAACAACCAGTGCAAAACTGTCCACACCCTTGGGGAGGAGTTCCCACGTAAGAAGGGCACAGCAACAGGGGAGAAAACACATCCCTCCCGGTAGCGCCATAATTGTCAGGTTGCTCAATTCCAGAAGCCCTCCCCGGTCCGGCATTTATCGTCAATTAGTGATTGCTGTTTTTATCACCATCATTAAAGTAAAAAGATCCGAGTGCGTCGTCACCGGTCCATCGTCCCGGGAGGCTAAGAAAGTGCTGGATTGAAAGGCCTCAGCTCTCTGTGAGATGCGCACAGTTGTTGCGCCAGGAGTTGGTCAACTTCAAATGCGAAACACGGCGGTAAGATAGCGAGCGAGTTCTCGTCACTAATCGCTCAAGTCTAATGACACAAATTATTCGTGTTTTAATTATGCTGAAAATTAATCGCCTCAAAGTGCCAGTGTCCTTTCACCTGTCCGATTCCGTTTGCCACAGGAATCAGCAAGTTGCTAGTTTGAGACAGTTTCCCTTCGATTTCGGCACGGAAGAGTCACAAGTAGCGCCTTCTATGGAGTGGTTTCGTATTTCTGCTCAGGAAAAAGGAATGATAAAAGGAGATGCTTATCAGATTCGAATGGACCTCGCTTGATTATTGTAATCGGACCGAGCTTTGTGGCCGACAATCTCAAGTGCGTTAACTGCCTGCGGCTATTCAGGCTGTTTTGTTTTTTGTTGTTGTCGTTCTGCGTAATTACTCAAAGTACATCGCAACCTTCATCTATCCTCCTTCCAGCCAACTGATAAGCGCTTCATGCCGCGCTTCTTAAGCAGGCACATTAATATGCTTCTTAAGAGCCATGGTTCCAGACTCGCTGCCCTATTCAGAGTCACAGCAGGCCGCTGTGTTTCGTTGATTGGAATCGATAAATCTCGTCACTGGATCCCCGACTGGAGAAACCAGTTCCCCATCGATATGCCCATTTTGGACGGCAAAAGTCATTCTCTTGGAGGTCGCTCAAGATGGCCCCTCTTCATCTCGCTGCTGGATGATCATATCGGATCGGTTGCAAGCGTCCATCCACAGGTGGCACTCGTGTGCGTATTATTACTATTATCCTGGGAAATTAATCTCACTCTACTTTAAAGAGGCGTGTTGAACTGTTTGCCATCGGCGTGAGAGGGATGAAAATGATTAAGTGCATGGAGAAAAAAACCCAATATTTTGGTTCTATCCACATCGAACCCACAAGAGATGTTTCTTTCCAAGAGTTGTGGAATGAAAAATGGCGGGTCAAAAGTACAGCAGACATTCTGTACACATGCCTGAAACAATTAAAACTGCTCGTTACATTGACGATGTAGAGAAAACGAATACTACGCCAGACACCGTCTTGGACGTAGAGATTTTCCTCTCGTTTCGCTCAACGAATCAGACCAGCTCCCCACTCAAGGTGTCAGACACGATGTAATTATAAATATTGATCCATCCATCGCCAGCGCGTAACGACAGTCAAACGAAAGGATTTATGAGGCGAACATCCAGAATGGGCAAGGGCGTTGAAGTGACCGGCCAACGAAAATTACACACGTTTTCCCAACGCAACGCGAGGGAAACCGTTTGTCGTCATGACGAGGGTACAGTACTGACGACCGAAACATTTACGAGCATACTGATGAGTGATGGCGACGGCAGCGTAACAAGATGATGACCGTCATGTGTGTGCTGAATGCCGGATTGCCCGAGGAAATTTCCCGCACGCTACGAGACCCAAGAATCATGATCGGAATATGACCGTTTCCAATTAAACCTCCCAAACTCGCTCGCTCTGGAAGAACACGCCAACCGGAAGCCACCGGACGCGCTCTCGCAACACACTCGCAATCCTTTGGCGGGGTTTGTGTTTTCGTCACGTAATCGATTGAAATGCACGGGAGGCACTAGCAGTGCGAAAATTCAATTAAAAATTTTCACGAACAAGCACCATGTCCGCAGCGTCATCGAATGGTAGCAGGAGCTGCGATTGGGATGGATGTCGACTTGATGGGCAAATTAAAACACGTTCTACGATCGGCTGGAGAGCAATTAAAAACATTTTAAAATGAAGCAGCAGAACACGTGGAGCGCACAACATCCTATAAATCCTATACAGATTACGAAAATCACCTGAACTTTCCAGATGAAAACTGCTCCCTGGTGTGTTATGGCTTTGTGCACAAACAAGCCACTTGTGTAAGTACTGATTTCGTGATATGATGTTTGAAGTACCAACATAATCCAAAGACAAGCTTCCGCTACTTGCTTGTTATTGTACTTTCGGAAAACACTCTGTGCTAGAAATGTACTCTCAAGATGTAACCCCTTTACAGGTACGAGTGAATGCGTCCTTTTGCTCACTTAGCGCGTCGTTGCCTAGCACAACATCCATTTAAACCTCTTAAATAATGTCGTCTTTTCCACGTTGATAAGTCGTCGAGATTGGCTTTCGCCTCAAAAACTCTCTTCAAGGATCCAGATTGCTGTCTTTCTCTCCCTCAGTATAAAATCGATGACTATCGAAACGACATAATCGTCCTAGCAACCTCGCGTCAAGCCACGCGGTTGTTGTGAGGGTCCACATTAATCCCTTCTACTTCACGGCAGCTTCCACCGGATTCAACTATTCTCAATCATTGCTTGAGACGGGTCCCACTTCACGAAACACATACACACACTCCTTATTTTACATGCTCAAGCACCGGTTTTCGAGTGCCTTTCGGGAAGCATGAAAGAACGCTTCCCGCGGATCGAAGAGCCGCTAATGGTTTTAACCTTTTTGCCGACCCGCGCATAATAACCCATTTTCCACCGATTTTAGCGTCATCGCAAAGGGGGTCGCGCCCCTTCCCGAGACCGCTTTTCCGTGGCCGCACACTCCGCGCCCGTCCTCGATTATCGGTTTCGATGCCTCCCAAGCGATGGGAGCGTCTAGAGATGATGATCGCGATGATGTTGATGAAATCGCTGATGTAGGTGGCCATATGCAACGCGAACCTCGTAAATCCTCGCGCTCGGTGGAATCAATCAAATTGGATGCCGTAATGAGTGGCAATTTGCCCGCCCAAGCAAGCCATGTCATCAACTGCAATCAATTAGGGTGACGAAGGTGCAACAGGTTTCGAGTGTTTTCGTGCAAGACCTCACTCCGTTGCCTACGACGAGAGCCACAAGGGAACGTGAGAACTGTGCGTTGTTTACTTCTGCGACCAATAGTTTTAAGTGCCTGACATCGATAATGTCAATATGTAAGTAACAGGTAACCTTCGATCGATTGAATGCATCCGATCAGCTCAATCAAAGCATCCATTGCCCCGGCCAGGACACAGTCCAAGGATTAATCCGACCCTTTCAGCAGGCGTAACAGCGTTCCATTGAAACTCCCTTCGATGGCGTAATTTC
This sequence comes from Anopheles nili, assembly GCF_943737925.1. Taxonomy (NCBI): domain Eukaryota; kingdom Metazoa; phylum Arthropoda; class Insecta; order Diptera; family Culicidae; genus Anopheles; species Anopheles nili. Next base: position 2,373,999 of record NC_071292.1, read on the forward strand.
CCGCGTGCCATTCGGTTGGGAACAATTGGAAAATAATGTCTCCATGAGTGGAGATAATATTTCGCAACCATACGCGCGCGCTGCTTCACTTTGAATGGCAGTTCACGGCATCATCAAAATGGCCATCTGTGTGATGTGATGTTGCAAAAAAGCAGACTAAGGAATGCGCATTCAAAGACGCATAGTGCTTTGATCATTTGAATATTTACGACTCGCCGGTCCAACTGCAGCCAACTGGCGAAGCTAGTGATCTCTGAGGGACGGCGTCGTACGAGACACGGTACACGGCAACTAATAGACGTCGATACGGACGAGCTAATTTATTGGCAATTCCGCAAGAGCTAACTGCATTATGAACGCAGTTTGAAGGAAGGTCGCTTGAGCAATCATCGGCCGGCTTTTTTATGGCTGCGCACCTAACCAGCGCTTGATTGGGCTAACCAATGTAGCTCTTTGTTGTGGATCTCAAGTGCGTTTGGGTGCGACACTTCTTCCCAACCGTCTATAGGAAAGGTAAAAAAAACCGCCACGAAACGATCACCCTGCATGCGAAGAACACCACACAAGATGGATGCAGTCGCAGTTTCATTCGTTTAAGCAAGACGGCCGATTAGCAGGCGATCATCGCCTCAAACGAACCGATACGCGTCAGATACGGCCAGAACGATTGACGAAATGGATGTAATGATGCTTAATGGCCACTGGCCGGTTGTCGCCAAAAAGGACACCCATCACAGCAGGCTCACCTGAGACACATCGTGCCGATAAGTGGAAATGTCCCGAAATGGAGCTGACGGTGCTGGGCGCGTTTGCATAATGTCATCGGTTTAAGGCCATTACGAGCGACTCGATCGCACGGTGGAATGTTTGGCATCGTTTTAGCCACCTTTATGGCTCTCGTTCAAGGTGCGCAAAGAGCCAGTGCGAGACGCGGCGAGATTTATGGGCTGATCGAAGGCACGTCTCGGCTGACGACCAAATTCAAATCAGCTAACCGTGGCCGACATTCCAGCGTCTAGCGCTATCACATGGGCAACAAAGTATGCACGCGAACGTCAACTAACGCGACATTTAGCTCGTTTCCAGAGCCCTCGCAACCTTGATGGACGAGTTTAGCGAGAAGCACATTTGAAACATATTAGCATCTAAAGCGTTCCGACCTTCGAGATACGGCTCCAGATCCCACCGGTGACGAAACGGGATCATTTCCCGTCATAACTCTCCGACAACGAGGAAACAATAAATCCTGATCCGGACTACATCTCGCCATCGTGGATTGATTAGATCGTGGGGTTGTTTTGGCGACTTTCCGACAGAAGTCAAGTCAACGACCCGATCGCAGAGGCAGAGCTTCTGGCATCAAGATCCACGTCAAAACGCAGCGGCTCCTTCCTTCGGAGGGCTCAAACTCGTTCACAACGCTCGTGAGTGGGATTAGAACGGCAAGTTCCGTCGGTTTTAGTCCCTCTTAGGTGGCGCTCAGAAACCAGTTCTCGGTTGGGCTGCCAATCAGACGGCTCGGAGTCTGGCACCCTGTGCCGTCGCGATGTGTGATTTGATCGCAACCGACCGGGTGAGGTTTTTATTTTCACGCCCGAAAACCCCAACTCCCAAACGGGACTTTGCCATGTAGGCCGTTCTGGTTTTGGGAAATATGTCGAGCGGAAGGAATCCGTTATCAGAAGCTCAAACGGGAACTGCCATGCTTGGGGTTCGTTGGTTTCGCTATGCGAATTCGCGTGTTACCAATCGCGACGTAATCGCGATGTAATTAACGACTCCCGAAGGAGCTGGAGGTCGTTTGGAGGCCGCCTAAATGAGAGCTAATATGTTCCTCATTCCAGCGAAGCATTCCGAGCACACTGGCATTGTATGCAAGTACACCACAGGGACTTTCCTTCAGCCACATCACATTGAGCTTATCTCAGCTGCCTTATCAGCCCCCAGAGAGAGAGCTTCAAAGCTTAGGTCAGGGTCGGGGCTTTGGTATTATATAATAGCCTTTTATCGTTCATTTTAGCACCTTGTCGAGATTAGCCTAGCGGGCCGGTATCGAATTATGGTATCAATAAAAATGTTCATCGGACCGAATTGATTGCAACTGATCGGCTGAACGTTTCCGACTCTAGGGAGCGGATGAAAAAATCGCTTCAAATTTAATTAAAATTCCGTTCCCTAAACGAACACGAACGAACAGCGAACTGAACCAGTTCAAAGCGTTCTTCTCCAGTCAGTTCTGGCAGGTGTTGCGTTCTACGTTCGCTCTCGGCCCCAGCTTGTGTCTCATTTCCATTTGGAAGAACACGACCGAATCAATCTAATTTCCGGTACACGTTTCTAGCACTTGCGTGTCTCTGCGTTGGCTAACCATCGAACGGCTAGCAGCGGGTCATGATTTCCGGTCGAACGAATTGTGCCCAGGATTCGAACAGATCGGAACGCATCGGGCGCGTTTGGAAAAGAGGCAATACAATTTTGAAACCGTGCAGTCTGATGCACACCGAGAGCGGAATGTTGGGATATCTACTTTCGACACTATCCAATTGATTTCGCCAATTGAGCCCGGTAATCATACCTTCCATGTTTCGTTTCACAATCGAGTGACGTCCACGGGCTCCTTGCGATGTCAGGCAGGGCGGGCAGATACAAATTAAGTCGTTTGTGTTTTCCAGAACAATTGAGCACGTACGATCCAACGTGCCGCCTTTGGGCTTCACACATCAAACGGGAGGTAAACTTTGCACTACAAAAATCCCCCAACTTAACGTTGTTCACGCTCGAATTGCTGATTGTGGCCAGTTTGAGGGCTCTTTCACCAGCATCGCCTCCAAATGAAATGATTTAGAGTTCGGTAGATATTTGCGGTTTTTGATTGTACGCTGCCTCGAAAGCAATGTTAGCTAATTCGAATCCGCACGGGGGTATAAATAATTTGCGGTACTTTTAGCTCCAGGCGCAACACACAGGATTTAGCTTCCGACGGTTGCCGGCGAGCTGCCGACACGAGCCAAACCGGTCCAGTTTCCGTTGAATGTTGGTCAGCAGAATCTTAAAGTGGCGCTCAAAAGCCACCAACTCTTGCAGGAGAGAGCGATAGGTTCTTTAAATCGTACCCTCGACAAGGAAAGGTTCAAACGAAAAACCAAGCGTAGAAAGCGAAGGCTTCTCGAGGCCTACGAGAAACGGTATGGCGTGGAGGCATGCAGAACAGAAACGAAGTCAGAACGATTTTGGACGGAGAAAAAAGTTCCGAATGCTCTACTTGTTCCCTCCACCGGGGGTTGATTTTGATCAAATCCAGTTTGCGTTTCAAATTTCCATCCGGTTTGGCCCAGAAGTTCAGAGGGGCGCAAAAAGAAGCCCCGTTCATGACGTCGTTTTTCGTTATCCAATCTCGTATGAGCCGCCATCGGAACGCTCAATTATCTCCGCCAGTTGAAGCACCGTGATGGCTTCCCCGGTGGCCCAAAACTATGAAACCCATCTCGAGTGAACTCTCGGCTTCTCTGATTTGATGTTTGCTTTATGTGTTTTTTTTTACTTCCTCCCCCAAATCGCCCTCTCGGTGACCTGCTCTGGGGGATCAACCGTCCCTTCGCTCGACCTGGGCGGTAACGTAAATGTTTGCGTTACTTTTCGATCGACAAATTTTTATTCCCCAGAAGGGGCCTCCACTAAACAGGAATCTTTGGCTTCATGATTGGGCTTTCCCCAATGCAGCTTTGGAAAAACACACCCCAGCTAAACTAGGAAAATAAATAGGAAAGCGAGCGATGAAAAGAGCAAAACTAAACACAACCTGCCCGACAACTTATAGCACTGACATGATCTACGTCAATCGTTGGTTATGATGCTCTGGAGGGTTGATCTCTTATGCAAAGGTTGGACCCGGATTTGATTTGTCAAGTCTCCACGGGATTATGGAATTGTTATGCAATCGTAAGGTGCATACGAATCGTCGACATAAATATGTTGCATTTTGATAGTATTTCGTGATCCAAAAGTACATAAATTATAATATTCCAAAAAACATCCTGCTGCATCGTAAATCCTTCGCACAATTGTGTCAAACTTACACTGTGCAGCTTTAGGCTCCGGCGAGATTCGAACTCACGATCTCCTGTTTACTAGACAGGCGCTTTAACCAACTAAGCCACGGCGCCGTTGTTATCCACGTTTAATCGCGCACGAAACCAGCTTCACGCCGACATTTCTTTCGTTTGCAGCGCCCGCAACCCTGAGACCAAACAAAGATCCCTATTGTAACAAACTCTCCCACCCCGGACCGGCCACATGCGAGACCCAGTGAAAGGGAGCTAAAAATAGAACCACTCGAAAAGCCACCACTCCAATTAATGCCCGGATGCAGGTGGTTGCTTTAAGTTTCTCGATTCGCGCACACCCAACGGGTTTCGATTCATTGGCGACATGTTTTATGCTCGATATTCCCAAATTTATTTATGGTTGCTTTGAGAAGCAGTGCGACTTTAAATCAAAACCCGAGCATTATGTGTGATTTATGAATTTAACGTGCTCCAGGCATTAAAACCCATAAATACCGCCCGCGTGTCAGCGGTCCCATGTGGCTCGCTTCCCTGCTCGATTTCCAATTAATCATCGATCGAACCGACCACGGATGATACGATTATTTTCCGCTTTGCTCCAGCTGCCGAAGAAAGCCAGCGGAGTGCCAGCGGGAGGAAAAATCTCAACGATCCGGCCAAAGAGGACGCGCAAGCTGGCTAGCTAATCGGAGCCGCGAACCGTGCCTCGATGAGATGCGTGCACAAGCGGCGAAAGTGGCAGCTTCGGTGGAAAATTAATGACGACAATTAGGGACCACGGCAAGATGAGCGTGTGCGAGTCTTCGGCCCAGGGCGCGTGTGGCGATATGCTCGTTATGCTCGTTCCCAGGGTCTCATAGGGATCGTGTGGCACGAGAAATGGCTAGAAAACGAAAGTAGAATAGCCGTGGCATAGCGACCCAACGGTTGGGGTCGATTTTTCCCGCGCGTAGGAAGCCACCAAGCGATCCCACCAGCTCAAGTTAGCCATTTGCCCTGCGGGAAAACAAAACGTTGTGTGCGATACGCGCGACAACGTGGAAGGCCACTGTAAAGCCCGGCGGCAGGGACATTCTCAGGGCGCGCGTTTTGTACCCAGTGATTAACGACCGGCGCGGCATATTTTTTCTCTAGCGATTTATCATCGGATTCCTCATCGGACCGCCTCGCGTGCGACGAAGGAAATGAGACGAAAGTGGCCAGCCGGATGTGCAAGTGCAAGTGAGTTATGGGACGCGATCTCTGGCGAGAAAAAACCAGCGTGTCTGCTTGGCCGGTGTCTCTTCCGTCGTGCGATCAGAAGTCACTTTCGTTCGCCGATGTAATCTAGCACACGGCCAACATTCGCCACCAACGGGGACGTGCACGGCTGAAAACAGGTGTTGTGCCGTGCGTGTTCGTGTGGGCGACATTTTCACCGCCGAGCTTGGGACTAGGGGCTCATCAGGAAAACAATTTTCCACCAACACGCTCGCCGTGACAAATGAATTATTGGATCGAAAATTTTTGCTCCCATAAAAACAAACTATCGGTGGTGCTGGTTTTCTACCGTCTACCTTTTTCTCTCTTTCTATCTCCTCCACTTTTATGTTAGTGTACCTTTAGCCACCCGCGGAGTGGCCGGTTGATGACCCTGAAAATTATACACAATCTATTAGCATAAATTAAGGCCCCCTTACTCAACCTGCTCGGGAAATTGTTGCTTCGCTGCATAACTCGGTTGCAAGGGCCTCGAGGAACGCGTCTCGGTGGTGTTCTGTTTCTCGTTTCTGAATACGATCGCGGGGGCCATGTTTTTTTTTCTTGCAACCGTAAAACCGCACTTTTTCAGCGCTGTTCTTTCGGTGCGTGATAAAAATGGAACGCGCTGCTACAACGTGAGCCGGGCCCACCGAAATAAAACTTGTTGTGTTGTGTTGTGAACAAATCAATTAAAATATGTTAATTTCCCTTTGGCGACATCCCCGTAATCGTTGAACTGCAATCATGTCTCGGTGGGCACGCACAGTCCGTGAAGTAGCCAGCCGTCGAGTTGGCCCTATCGCACGGACTAGTTCATTAATCCACCTGCTTATTGGAAGGAATTTCAACTGTTTCTAACAACTGGTAGATTGGGTGGCTTACTGCTACATGGCGCGGAACGACGACTGACAGCATTTCGTCTTCCGCGACCAAACGTATGCTTATTGCGTCACCTTCGGAAAGGATGGAATGTGCTTGGGAAAGCGACATGGCAATGAAGATCATCTCCCGGGAGCAGCATGTTGTGTAACAGGTTGTCATGAACGAACAGACAAGAACTCGTACAAAACTACAAAATGCGTTAAGACCATAGCATGCCAAATCTGCTTCAAAAATTCTACCAAAAAGGTCTACTAAATGCAAATTTACATCGCGTTTCATTACAAAATCGTGTAAAACCAAACTAAACAGAGTACCGCAACCAGGACAGTCCTGATTCAAAATTAGTGCCACTGTTTTCTCACGCAAACAATCAATATGCGTTCGCAATTGCGCACACGATCTTTTCGCAATGGACCCACCAAAAGTAGCCACCCATTAGGTGCCGGACGCCATCACCGTCAAGCAAAGCCGGAAGGAGATGGACCCATGTGGCGGAGGTAAAATGGTCAATATTTGCCAACAAGGAAAGTCGACTGGCGGTGCAGGACGGATGGCGCTTTGGCGCGCTCGGTAGCCGTTTCCTGTCGCCTTTTCCCCCAAACCGCAATAAATAAACTTTACAGTGATTAATTGCTCCATATTTAAATCTAAATTGCATCATAAACATCGGTCGTTGCTGCAGCGGCGTTGCCCGATCGATTCCCGTCGCAATGTCGGGGTATATTCGCTCTCTCTCTCTCGCTTGGGAACGGTTTAGCATGCCTGCATATGTCAAACGCACCACGTACATATGCACGCTGTGGTTAAGCACGGTTCGCTGTTCGCTAGCCATTTATGCTACGTACCTTCCGCGCAGATCAATTGCAGCTGCATCTTCAGCGAGCAGAGCCATTCATTTCGATCCGTTTAGTATTTTTATTCATTTCGGTAGGCCCCAAAACAAAGGCAGCGCAGTCTCCGGGACCGACAGAGAAGCACCCTAAAAGAGTCGAGCCGGCTCAAGAGCAACTCGCGATGCTTGCGTGCGGTAGACAAGAGAACACATTCGTTATGCACTTGTGCTCATGCATTATGCAATCTACGAACCAACGGCCGTGGTTTCGACGCGTGTATTCGTCCGCGTGCTGCACGCGGACGGAATCGCGCTAAGCCGGAATGCACCGGGAATGCATTTACTTCTGTCCCCCTGCGTTTGATGGCCTTCCTGCGTCTTCGCCTCCTGTTCATCACTTGATTGGAGGTGGTGCATCACGTGCCGCGATTTGCTGGACGATGCACCACAAACGAAGACAAGAATGTCGAATAATGAGATGTATCCAACGCGGCTGGACAGACCGGTGCAGCTCATCAAGCAACGACAACGAGACCAAAGCACAAGCCAGGCAATGCATTTGTTGTGCCAGCCTGTGCAAGGGTATGCGCTTCGTTTCGGTCTACTGAAGCGAATGGCCATCGGCCGACCGTGATCAGGAACTATAAATTAGAATAAAGCATATCATATTACTATGATTGGCAATTTAGCATAAAACGTGACGAAACCAGATAGCATAAAATGAAAGGCCTTTCTGCTTAATTTTCTCTACCCATCGGTGGATTTATGGCGGGTTAGGGATCACAGCCGGGCCGGTTTAGATAATTTCTGGTCGACTCAAACGTTCGAAGATCTAAGTAAGCTGGTGCACGGCCCGGACGTATGTTGGATCATCGCTCATCACAAGCATCGGTGGTTCAGTGGTAGAATGCTCGCCTGCCACGCGGGCGGCCCGGGTTCGATTCCCGGCCGATGCAAAAAGAATTCCTTTTGTTTCTTGATGAACAAACTCTTTTGTAATTGTTTCACTAGCCTGACACGCACGTATGAATTCAGCCAACATTTGGTAGATTATCAAAACGTTCACTTGGTTTATTCACTGATCGGGTTATCACCAAGCTCGTGCCATAAATGTAATGCTTATCATGGCTTATCGGTGTTTTCTTTTAACTTGCAAAGTCTAGCCAAAATTAAGCCAAGATTCACGAAAAAAGAACATCGTAGACCAACATAGGAAGTATTTAGGATTTAAAAATAGCGTTGATAACAAAAATCACACAGCTAGACTGCCTGAAGACTGATGCTATGGTAAATGTTTTCAAAATGCCTTTACAACAAACAACACGCAGTGAGCATGTTCGTATGATGAAACATTACATACTTCTCGTGTTTCGCTGTGCATTCCTATGACAGGAACATTTGTACAAATTGTATCACATAACGTGGTCATTTCAGCTAAATGTTTTTGCCAAAACCAACACAATTCGCTCAGTCGTATCCACATGCACACGTATCGCACGGTAAAATAAATCAGAAAACATGAAGTAGATGAGCTCTGTTAACAATTAACATTCGCTCTGCCGGAAAAAGCCATCCAACTAAACATAAACACGATTTTAGTCTGCTCAAAGGCACATCGGGAGGTTGCAGACGCGCGGACAGGCTCCGCTTATCGAGGGAAACAAATTATACTTTTCAGTTGCAGCTGCAGTTGCAATTTTGCACGCAAATGAAACCCGAACGGGTGGAACACGCAGTGCATCATGCAGGGAGATTGACGCTCTTCTGCCACCAGTAACTCTCTTCTACTCTACCCTTGAGCACCCCTGGTGGCTGGTTTAGCTGGAGCTCGAGGCTTTCACCATCAACGCTCAACAAATCATGTTATTCCGAATGACGACACCGGAAACAAGATTATCTCCCTAAAAAGTACCGCCACCGGCAGAAGGCACCAGTTTGCGAGCAAGCTCTATGACGACGGTTGGGTTGGACTCGGAGAGGATAATGAAAATGTTTAGCAGCATGCAGCCGGAGACGAGCAGAAGCGCGCAACATCCAGCCAGATTTTCCATTTCGCTTCAAATCTGGGAAAACGTCGCTCGGTTTGCACCGGCAAAGAGATGAAAACGAGTTCCGGCTTCGTCGAAAGTCAAACCAACAAGTTCGTGGTTGTGCCAGTGGCTCGATTCGAGAACTGTAATTTTCCAACCAAAGCCCACGGGGATGAACTACTCTGTGTGGGATGTAGAACGGAAAAGCAGCGACACTCGACTTTTGACCATGGCCCTCGGATGTCGAAAATGGCCACCGACCACCGGCCGACACGCGGATTACAGTTGATAAAGTAAACACGACAGCGAAACACATCCCTCTGCCCTGTGGCCACCTTTTCCCGGCCGCTGCTGGTTCCATAAAATACTTCCAACCGATGCGCCGATGTTAAATTCGTGTGTATTTATGTCAAAGGCAATAATTGGCCGCTGAAGTAGCATCGGCTTATGCCGTCCGATTAAACATGTTACCCGAGTCGTCGCTTCCACCGCTTCTTCTCTATACGTCTCTCTCTCTTTCTCTCTCTCTCCTCCTGTAGATCTGGCTCGTGCCATTGAGGCTTCACCCAACAACCAAACATAGTCAAACAGCAGACGAGGATAAAACATCTCCTCGTTCCTCGCACACACACACACACACGTGTTGGTGACATTGCTTTCCACTGTGCGTGCGGGGAAACGAGCTAAAATTATGCTCTCCCCGCAATCCAGCTCAACAAACCACCGCCACCATGCACTTTCGATGCACTGGAAGGCACACACACGCAAAAAAGAAACCACCAGCATCCATTCATTGCAAATTTCCGATGGCCAACCGATGGCTGGCGCCGGCATTTGCGCATCCACATGTCCGTTGCGTTGCGTGGCGCCAGCGTGGATGCGCATCGAAAGGCCGCGCACTTGCGTGAATGAAACCGCCCGCGACGCAAGCGGACTGAGATGATCTTTATTGGTTTAGCAGATCGTAGATCTGGCACGCGGACCTCCACAACATTCCACCCGGTCGGTGAGCGTGGTTCGAAGAAAACGACCGACGCCGACGTCGGGGTATAAATGACGAAAGATGACAGTTGGCCTTGTAATCGAATCGATAATTAAAACCCGCCGGTCTATCTCGCTCTATCGCTGCTTGGACCGCTTGCCCCGGGGGAATGCGCGCATTATGAAACTCGTATGTAAATGCACTTTTTTATGTACTCTCGACTTGCGACTGCGCACCCTTGACGGTGATTGTGAAGCCATTGAAAATTCCGCCTTCCATTCCGGTCGTCCTCGGTGTGATACCAGAGAAAGGAACGTATTTCCCGTTCTGGGTTGCATTCGTTGTGATGGCGTAGATCGAACGAATTTAGACATTAGCGCATGCCGTTATGAATAGATGCCATTTTTATGGTCACACTCGCGAGAGGGTTGCGAGGAGCTCATCAATGTGGTTCATCTATCGAACAATTATTTACTGCACTCGAGCCACCACCCAAATACAGCGCATCCCTTTTAGCGATGGAAAGAACGGGAGAGAGAGAGAGTGCATTTTCCTGCATTGAAAACGCAAGCGGGCGGTAAAATGTCCTCCACAGAGCGTGGTTTTGGCGTTCGAGGTTGGATTGTGGTCGTGTGCACTGTGTGCATGCAAAACGACCTCGGTTGCAAGTGCATTGTGATGCATCCCTGTGGTGTGCATATGCGTTGGCGTGTCATTCGCGATGGAACGGGATGATAAGGTCACGGAGAGGGTGGTGTATCCGCTGGAGCGGTTTCAAATGACTCCCATATTGATGCACAACACCCGTCATATGCGCATACCAGCGGCCACCAGCTGCACACGGTTAATGATCGAAGTGGTGAATTATTTTCATCTGACTGCTTGTAATTAAATGCCATCGGCCAAACGCAGCGGCCGAGCAGCTGTTGCGAGCGTTGGTTGAAGGGCAGGCGAGTGCATTCAAGTGCAGTTGCAAACGAGCTCCGAACTCAGGCCGGACAAGTGCGGACGCTGGATGCCTTGTTGTGTTGTTCGGATCATATTAAACACGAGCATTTTGCAAAGGAGAGACAATTCACGTACAGCCGAAGCCGTAGATGAGGCTCTAGTGCGCATACCAGATTTCGACATTATCTGTGAGTTTCCCGTTTCCTGGGCGGCTCTTCGGTAGCGTTAACAAGACAATACAATTGAGGGTGCCGCTTTTCAGCATTGTTCTGATGAAAGAAGCGAAAAACTCACCCTTCAACTGCTCGACAACTGCATTTCAGCTAGAAATTGAATTAATACCAAACCTGCCCACCGTTCGCACACTGTTCATCGCTTCATCTGCATAATTGTCAACAAAAGCGCCGTCCCTTGGAAGGTGTGAGAAAATGAATCATTGAACGAGGGAAAACAGCCCCTTTTGCATCACAATGCGCGCGGCGTGAGCGTCGTTTTATTTTCTGAGTTATTTTTTTGTTTTCTCTTTCTTTTTCTCCACCAATCATCATACCACCACAACTGGGAACAACATTTTCCAACGTCGCCCCGGTCAAAGGTGAACCGTGATTAGGCAGAAAGGGCTAGGGAAAGCATGCGACAATGTGACGACCCTGTCGGCGAGAGCAGCCTCATAAAATTCGTCTTCCCATCATTATCATCATCACAAATCACACACTTTTCACCAGATCGCTCGTTCGACAGCGGGCTGATGGAAGCGAACTCTAATCGTTAGCTCCGCCGTTTGGCCTTCTCGTTGCCTTCCTTAGGCCTTGCGCGATCGTGGGGGAGCATAATCCACCGGATTTAGGAGGAACTGCATATGGCGCGTTGAAAGCGGAATTGAGGGGTGAAAAAAAAAAGAAACACGCCCTCCTGACAGCACCGACGACGATGGCGATCACGGGAAGGCCCGAGAAGATTAATGCATTCCCATTTATCACACGCGTGTAGACCCATGTTTAAGCTTGTTCGGAGCAAAAAAAATCGAAACATTTCCGACGATCAGCCACCACTTGAGGAGCGGCTGGAGGGCACCAAGAGGGGGCCTGATCGGATCCGATGCGATCGTCTGCCACGACAATGTCACTTTCCCAGCCGAGGTCTTCTCAGCCCTGGCGATTGCAGCAGCTGCGCGATCGTCGATTTCGTATTTCTCCAATGTCAAGATCTGGCGCATTGGGTGGGACCTCGATCGGCATGAATCATGCCCTTGCCGTTGGGTGCGGATTAGCGGATGTTGGCATGGCCCTCGGGGTGGGCCGGAAAAGCCAGGGAAGTAACCCATCCTGTCACCCATCCCACAGCTGGCAAATGGATACATATTTCAACTCGATCTCTTGCAGGGAAATTAGGCGAAAAGCGACCTCCCAGTAGGCATTTGTTTCTGCCCAATCGTGGACCAAACAAGGGTCATCGACTTAGTGTTTGGGTACATTCCAAGAAACAAACACACATGCACCGCACGGCACATGCCAAGATGAATGTTTTCCGACGATTTAGTTTCCTCAAAAATCGATGAAAAATTGTTCCCTCCGTTGCTAGAAAGCAGACCTCGACACCGACCACTTGACTCGGAAACAGAACATTCCATCCGGGCAACGAGCGGGTGTGCGTGTGTGCGAGTGTTGATCCATGTTTGTCCAGATATAAGCTCATAATTCATCGTACAATATTTATTTTTACTTTTCCACGGTCTCGGTCGACTCGGTCGGGGCATTTTCACCACATGAAGGCACGGGGCAAACATTTGCTCACTATATCTGCTGCTGCTGATGCACCCCTGCTGCTGGTTGTATAGGTTATGCCAAGATACCCCAGAGCTCACACAGAGCAGTTTGCCACAGGAGCCAAGGATGATATTGCCGCCCGCAGAATAGAGGATCCACCAGAAGGCTCACCTGTCGTGGGACGACGTGTAAGCCTTAGCCCCCTTTTTTTCAAGACGTACCACGCTCTGGCTGGCTTTCCTGACGATGCGTTTGCCCACCCTAAAAGGTCAGCCGCTTGCCCTTCGAGATGTGTACCGAGCCGGCGGCAGCAGTTCATATTTGTTGTTTGTCTTACGGCTTTGCTCAAATATTTTCCATCCAAGCAAAACTAACTACGACCAAGCCACGTTATGGAACGCAGATCTTCCCGTGCTCCCGTAGATTGAGACGTGGAGTTAATGCCACCCGACTGCTAAGTGGCCCTGCTACCTGATGTTTGTCTTTGATATAATTGAAGGAAAATTGAAAGCTTGTTTAGAAAAGCTAGTATGGTAAATATTCACTAAACTTTTCCATCCTAAAGATTGTCCCAAGTGCTCTTTGGGCCTTTCAAAAAAGCCGCGTTGACATGATGAATAGTTCTCGAAGCTGAACGACGTTTTTCCAAAACTATTCGAGCTCCTCACCGGTATTCTAAAGCCTCCCTAACGAATCGCGACGTCCTATGGCTTCCGAATTGCCGAAAAATGAGCCATTGTGATGTCACGTAGATCCGTTCGTTCCCGGCTTCACAATGCAGCTAATTATCCTCGTACGAAGAACGACACTGAGAACCGACGCTCATCGTCCAAACGTCCGCTCCGTTTTTCGGAGATTTCAACAAACGGATTATAGCGCTTGAGCGCTTGACTCACAAAAACAGACGCCTAGTACAGCTGCCAACGGTTGCCACATGTAACGTGTGCCGAGGCAAAACTTCAACAAAGCGTGCCATCAATTCCCGATGGCGGCTTATAGTTCCCGCGCTTTCTCGTAGAAAAAAAAATTAAACTCATATTTTCCATCATCATGAGCCATGCATGATTTACACCATTTTATTTTGATCTCCATGCTAGACGTGTCATTTGAATATGCTACAAAAAATTTCCTCAAAAAGGTAACGTCAGAAGGATGAACGAAACCTACCTACCTACCTAAATCGTCACCCTCACTGGGTTGGAGGTCTGAAAAGAGCGACTCACAATGGCATTGTTCCGTTGGCCTCATCGCCGCAACATTATTCGGCGTCTACGTAAATATTTAATGCGTCAATTTTACGCTCAATTTCAAAAGCCGCCTTTTGGTGCCCAAAAGCGGAAACCATATTTGCGTACGCGACATTTGGAGGCCATCCGTTCCGGCGCGCGAACTCGCTACAGAATAGCTTCTCGACGAGCTGTTTGAGAAAGCAACCCTCATTTCGAGAGCTGCTCCACGCTCTCGAGTGGCAAATGGCATGGGAGTACGACCGCAAGATGGCCTCCTACTTCTCATACGGTCGTTTCAAACGAGCGTCATTTCAGATCGTAATCGAAATTCGCAAAACCACCCACACCGGAACATATCATCGCGAGCGAATCGCGATCGTGAAGCACTTCCATGGTGCCCACACAACCACACGCACACTTAACGACAAAGGCAACCACTATGGCACAAGGATATCATCCCGCCATCATGGAACTGAGAGAGTGTAAACAAAAGCGCAGACGATGGTTCGCACAAAAACGCGAATCAATCATTCAAATTCACCACCACAGAGGTGTTCAAGCGGCCATATGCATTTTCGATCGATGCAGGATGCCGATCCCGAACCTTTTATGCGCAATTCCTTCAGCAAACACCGCCCTATGGAAGACGCCGAACGGACGCACAGTCAATCTAAATTTATGAATTGTAAACATAAGCCCACGCGTGTGCCCTGGGCGTCGTCTGTTTGAGGGATAGAAGAAGAAGAAAATAAAACTAGAGACCCGCTACGAGAAAGAAGCCAAACCGCCAAAGGATATCATTTTTCGGCAGCACACCGGATGCTGACAACAAAAAACATACGGCAAACATTTGCACCCCATTTTCAACTTCCCGTCAGCGTGGTACACGATACGGTATGCACGTGTTCCTTGTGTGCATTTTTGCGCTCGGTCTCGGACAAACTGCAACATTGTTGCATCGCTTTGTGGAGCGATGAAAAGCAGCACCATGGATGGAGAATTCCTCAAATATTTTATGTTTACCTATGCAGCAGCAACATCTTCTCATCCCGGGCACAGTCGGAAGAGTATTACGCCCATTCGTGTGCAAAAGAAGATTCCTATCAACCCCTTCGTCAGCATCTTATGCGGTCTCAGAGCTCTATCTCGGTGGAGCATTCAATTTAAATCAGCAACGCATTTTAATTGAACTCGTGCAGCCGCTCGAGACAGTTTTTGTCAATCATTCTCTCGAGCGTCTTCTACTCGACGATCGTCACTTGATCAACGTTCATCGATCGCTAGGTGAGATTGATTCCAGCCTGCAGCTAGCTCCACTGAAAATGCAAAAAAAAAGAATCCAACCGCCTAGTTGCTGGGGTTGATTGCACGATTTTAGCCACCAACGATTGAGTGTCGCTTCCACTGTTTAATCGAATGCAAACCGTCGCCCTACGCCGTTCGAACGCTGATCAAACACCGGTCGTGCAGCAGCCGCTCCTCCACCGAGCGCGACGAAGAAGTTAGGACATCTCGTTAACGACCATCTCGCGCCCATAAAGGCGTAGAATGCCACATTTTTGTTTTGTTTCGAACACGGCCCGTCCCATGCCACGCCAAGGTGGGCGTCCTTGAGTTGCCTTGAATGCCCTGGAGCACTGAACTCCGGGTGTTGGGCGATCGCAGCAACAGCAGCACAACAACTTTAGATCGGCGCATTCGAAGCGGGTTGCGAGATGCTGAACCAAACTGTGCACAGTCTCTCGCCGCTTTTGGTCAAGCTACTCTTGCCCTGCGGTTGTGGTTCTACCCTACCTCGGTACTGTGATAACGACCAGGTGAAACTGGAAATAGAACTAGAGCCAACCGGGCTGAAGGAACGCCGTACGACCTTGACGAAATGGTAGCTGCTTTATCTGCGGTGGTCTCCAAGTTGGTTGCTTCCGCGTTGGTAGCATTAGCGTTTAATGGGACATGAGATGTATGTGAGCTGCTGGACGCTGGCAAAAGGGTTTTGGAAAGGCTGCAACAATGGGTCGCGTTCCAGCGCGCCCCAACGAGCTACTTCCCGTAAGTAGCCCGTTTTGAAAGCGCTTTGTCGCTCGTAGATGAGGCTCGCGAGGGCCTACCGTCGCCGTAATGGTTCTGGCTTTTTATTCAATCGCTCCCTTCACTCGACGACACGGTGCAGGAAAAACAATCGAGCCACACCGTAACACGGGCGTAACGAGTTCTTGCTTGCCAACTACCGCCAAAATCGCCAACTCACGACATCACCACACTCGCGGTGGCGTTTCCTATTCGCGGCACTGTCATTCGCGAACCGTTACCAGTGTTCCAGAGCAGCAAGACGGTGTGGAAGTCGAGCGAAACGAGACTCACAAGTTTGTGCAAATCATCCCGACTGGAGGTTGGGAATTTTGAGAGCTACAAACGACCACCGGCGGGTTCATTTGCACGGTAGGTGTTCTTTGGGAGGGCCGTGCTCAGAAGTGCAAGTAAGCAAACCGAACGAAATAAAGCCCTCGTAAGATGTAATGATAATATCGTTACATTTCTTTCTGGATTGCGCCGAAACTGTAGACAACGACTCAATCCAGGGTGGGGCAAAATTTACCGAGCATAACGTGTACAACGTTCGAATGAGTATGCAAAGATCCGAATAGTCAGGAATTACCGTAATCCGAGATCCGATCCTTCAAAGGCAGGATATGATGGAATCTTTTCCCCCAGCTGTCGCTCAGGTGTACGATGTTTATGTTCCATGCGGTTGGTAATCTTAAAATACCTTCAGAAACTTAAAATTATGCAACTTCACACGCTCGAACACACTAATCGATTATACCAGGTCATGATGATCCAATCAGCGGATGCTACCTTCGCCACGTCAATTTTCCACGAAGTACGATCGGTTCTAAATTTAATCCTGAGTCCTCGCACCATCCACTAGCGGAAGACCGGAAGCCAAGGAAAACTTTGCGCGGAAATTTTAGCCCAACTTTTCCGACGTTTCGCAACGACGACAAATGATCCGGCCACTTCATTTGCGCGTTTGCATGCAACGAAACCGACGAACCAGCATCGCGAAGCGAAGGGTTTTCATCCTCCATTGCATCTTATCGCAACCGACAGCGCCATGTAGCTGCATGCCAAAAACTTTCCCCTAATTGCATTTCATCTCACGCTGACGTACGATTCGTTGTTACGCTACCGAAAAAGTTCGACATTCGCCTGGCACGCTAGCGCCACGTAAAGGGGCCGCTATTTTCCATCGCTCAAGCGCAAAAACATTGCAGGATGCATTTCCCAGTAACGCATCAACAAATCCAATGGTTGGCCCGTCAAACTTAGCCCCAGTCAAGTGAGATATGGATTATTTTTTTTTCTCTTCTCAGTTCTCGTGGTTGTGCCATTTGCGAGCAGTGAAGGCGCGTTTCGTGGAGTGGAAAATGCGCTGGCATGGTTTTGGACAACGAAGGCAAAGCTCTTGCTCTTCCAAAATATCGTGCTAATATCGTGCGTCCATGCTCCATCCGTACGATTGACGTGAGGATGCAACAGCGTGTCTCGTTGTCAATTAGTGTGATGGTTCCGTCCTGCCTTGGTTCCATTTCCAACAACCCTAAAACACATTTTTCCCCTCACAAAAAGCATGCCCAGCTTCCACTCAACGTAAGCTTCAAAAGTGAACAAGAACACAGAAAAGGAAACACAGGAAAAACAGGACACAAATTGAGAAGTAATGTGCCGCCTCTTCGTCACTCACCGGAAGGTCCACCAGATATTGAAGCACATCGTGTTGAGCCAGAAGAACGCCGCCAGGAAGAAGAAATGCATCATGATCGCTGAAAGTAAAAGGAGAGAAAAAGATGAGTTGAAGCAAAAAAAAAATGCTAGATGAAAGCGAAACATTAATGTCCGCGCTGCAGAAGGCTAGTGTTGTCGTGTTACTGTTGCGCGGCATTTTGCCCAGCCCAAGCCGTTGGCCAGTGTTATTGTTGGCTTGTCCATTGTGGTGGGTCGTTTTGTTTCGTTGCTTTAATCCGCAGCAACCTCACCAGCGCTGTGTGTCAGATTTTTTTACGCTTCGCTCTTCTTGAAAACAATCCTCCATAATTTCGCCAAGTACCCGCCGCAACGCGACTGGACCGTTTTCGAGCAAATGGAAAGCTTTTATCGTCCCATCCAACCGTGCCCGGTTGGTTGCCGTTCATTTTCCCACCCAGCGGACGGTAGAGTTTACACCGGATGTGCGAACAATCTTTTCACAATAGGTGCCCGCCGTGTCTGGCTTTTCGCTTGCCGTGCACCATGAGCATCCGTTTCGCAATGTTTCGTTTTCTTCGTTTGTCGTGGCGGTCGCCGAATAAAAAACGCATTAATGCTCGAAACGAGCGCGGTGTCGTTCAGAAAGTTTCACCAGCGAAGTTTGATATCCCTTCCTAGACTGGAAAAGGTCTAGGAATGCACCGGTGGACCTCAAAAAGGTGGTACGGTTTCCTGAGTAGCTTGCCTTGATGATGTCATTGCTGAGTGCACGCGGTACTTCACTTTGCAGCTGGCTAGGAAATGAGAACTCACATTAAGCCCACGTCCCGCGTGCGGTGCATTATTATAAACCGCTCTTTCCGCCAGTGGCTCAGCTCATCAGCTAGCCGTCGGGAAGTATAATTTAGATCGCAGAAAATTCTATGACGCCCTTTCAGAGCTACGCGAATCGTCATCTTAGTACACACAAACCAGTACAGTTTCCAGTGCAACGAAGGGAAACAGTGCCAGCAGAGAGTCTAGCTGTAATTAAATCTCATTAATCATCAAGCCCAGCAGTGGCGCGACGTACTGGAACGGTACTGATAGATCCCGCCACTAGGCGTCGTAATTAATATCGACATTGCTGATTGACGAGAGCCGTGTCCGATCGGCGCGCAACATTTGCGTTTGAATTCAAACCACGTGACACACTCGACTGGCAAGGTGGAAGCTGAGGTTCAAGTAACGCCGCGTTACGCAACCGCCCTTCTGATCAGTCAGCGTTGAAGGGTTTCGCTGGTTACGGAGATTCATGAAGTTCGCTGGGAGGAAAACTCATCGAGTGCAGCGTGAAACTCTCGACTCGAAAGAGGCATAGTGTTATAATTATCATAATATTACGCCGTGGGTCAACTGGCGGTCATTTTGGGAAGCTCTTCCGTGGCTCAGACTCACGAGGCCTTAAGTCATCCATCTAATGCAATTCAATTGTTTTCACTCTCGACGAAACGCGTTGCTGCACGAACGTGAAGAAAGCAAGCAATGACGCTGGTCACGAGTCAAATTAAAGCGGTATACCATTGGACGGAAAGAAGCAAGATAAATAAACGCAAACACTCGCTCTGATCGAAGGTGTGAACAGCACTAGTGCTGTAACCGGTCACATCAGTCATAATGAACTTCCCCACTGGGGAGTTGATTTATGTGGCAACTTAGAGCACTCCTTAATTGCTGTGTCAACACAAAACCGGCGATGAGTGTGGAATTATTTCAAGCGTGTGATCAAAACCGAACACAAAACCAAAAAGCCAAACCAGACCATATTGTCTGCGTAAATTAACGATAACAACGGCATACTCCAGAAATTATTGGCTGACTGGTTGACTACCAGCTGCTTAAAGGACTTGAACAAGAACCTAACATTACCGTTACGACAGTCTCATCATCGCAATCCGGACTGGCGGATGACAACCGTGGCGATTGCGGTTACAACATGTTGCGGTTTTCAGCTCGGTTCTCAATCGTTTCAGCCTCTTTCATCGACCTAGACGGCCTTCAATTATCGACAATGTATCCAGAGGTGTGCTAAACGGATTCTTCGATGCCATCGGACGTCAGTGAGTTCACCATCCGTCACAGACTGCACGCAGTCGAGCTTCCGTCTGTCTGCGAGAAACCATTGGCGGGAAAAATCTTCCAGCAACACATAGTATAAAGTACGACGATCGACGGTTGCTAACGGTTTCTCAATCTTTCCCCTTGATTACCACGGGGCGATTAATAAACGCTAGTTACTGGTACTGGCACAAGAGCAGCAGCTTCTTGGAGGATGCATCCAATTCAGCCGCAAGGAATCTCGCGTCCATTAGAACGTACACTTCTCGATCAACCTGTACACACACACATACGCCCCCAGCTACAACTAATCCAGCATTGCGAGTAGTGCCAGAACAAACCGACTCATTGTAAATCGTGCAAACTCACTTTATGCTAAGTACTCCTTCGCGTTGCACGTGTACCGTGAAGAACGAGATTCACGAGCTGCGCTTCTCGGAACCGTTAGAATGGCGCTGGTTGGCCTCCAAGATGATCTATTTCTCAGGAAAGCAACGCCCCGCGTGCCTTCGGGTGTATGATAATGAAGACTTCGAGACATCGAGAAAGCGGTACTCCGAGACCTAGCAAACAGCAACCGGTAGCTCTCTGTTTCTCTCCCCGGCACAAGATGCATTAGCTCCATCGAAAACTGATCACACACAGTACAGCTGTCAAGTGAAGTGAAACGAAAAGAAAGTTGGCCGCGAAGTGTGCCCCAAAGGTGACGAGGGAAAATATTTTCCTCCGGAGGATCTTCTCGCGTTCCATCGGGCGAGCTGCCGGGCTTGTGATAAGCAATTAAGGTGAATTCATTTGAAAGATTTATCATCCACTGGTTCATCCCATACCTGCGGTGAGCCAGGCGTTGATAGCTCGCTGCATCCAGACGATCGAGATCTATTGGAAGGGCAAATCGGCGGACAAACAGAGTTACCAACCTAACCATTACCGTCGTTGCCATCCCAAAACCGTCTTCCGGGACGTCCAACGGTAACCTCTATCGAGGGCCAACCCTCGTAAACGTGCGCGTTACAAGCACAGAGGCTCGTCTGGAGCAGCGGAGTCCAGAATAAATTTGCATTGTAATTTATGGTATTTAGCGTAGAATTTATTTTATAACGGTTTGTACTCCACCTAGGGAACTCCGCCTCGCTTATCGTCCGCGGTGCGCGCTTACCCGCGGCCTCTGTCTTGTAATTGCTTTTATTTGACCATTAGCCGCGGTGCTGCAGCCCTTGTTTATTTAGGAATTTGCGATCGTGCCGGTTTCACGCGCACGGAATCACCATTTTTGTTCTCACCCGCATCCCGAGAAGAACTCCGGGCAGGTGTCGATGTACGTGAATTATGCCGGTATGCCCACGACAGACACGCAGCACGACGCACACTTGCCTCGTTGTACGCTCCTAGCAGAAGGGGTGGCTCATCGCCCGTTCGCATCGTTCGTGAGGTGAGTGTTAAGCGTGCCCTAATTTGGCGATTTGAAAAATGGTTCCCGACGGAGTTCGACGCAAAATTTGGCCGAGCGTGGGTGTGCAGTGGAACCTTGGGAAATGTTTAAAGAACCACGGCTTTATGGTGCAAGCATTCAAACAACCACCCAAACAGCTAACCCTCGGCGATGCTCAAACGCTTACAGTAATAATATACCATTCCGCGGAATTACCGCAATTAATCATTGGAAAACAAAATCAAAACTTGCTGCCATTAAGTCCCCCAAATGGGACAATTCATCAGTCACACTCCGCCCTCTAGCGATTATTTTCTACAAACCTCAATGGCGAAACAAACGACTCCCGGTTCCATTTTGGCAGATATCACAGAAACAATGACCGGCCGGAGGCCACAATCCAGCGAAATTCATCGCCAGAAAGCAAGTAGCTCTCATTCAGGTAGCCCACGCCTATGTTGGCTCTCATCGGAACAATTTCACGCCGCTTACTTTCCTTCCGGCTTTCTGGACGCCACGACCTCCACAAGTAGGAGCATAAAAAATGATGTTAATCGAGAGAAAGCACTTTGTCTGGGGTGATGGCTAGCTTGGTACACCTTGCTGCTAGACTATCGTTAGATATGCTGCATTACGTCGTGTACACCCCCGAGGAGGGTTTTTTTTTGCGTACAAATTTGCGTCTTTTGTCAGCCCGACCTCTTCTACTTCTGTTCCGAATTTCGTCGAGTCACAACAGCGATTGAAGGTGAGAACGTTTTGTACCCACGAACGAACAGAAAGGAGGCTTATCAGATAGAAATTGTTGTACTACGCACGTGAGAAACGATGGCATTACCGTGCTTGTCTTACTTTCATCAACACCAGTGTGTCCTACAATTCCCACATGCCTTTGAAACGATCTTAGATAGGCAGACCAGAGAGACCCAACACAAACATTAGACAGCGATTGCTACTGGATCGCGATCCCACCGGAACAATTTTAATGTGAAAAAATCAATGTTCGCTTCCGAATACCCAATGTTTGTTGATGATTCCTCCCATTAGCTTTTAAGATCTATTGGAATCACTGGAAGATCGTCTGCACGATGCTCACTCTATGATCAGACATCGGCGCAATTTCCGTGAAGAATCGTAAATTCAACCTTTCCGCCTTCCGAGTTAATTAAGGTGGCGAAGAAATTCGAAAGGAATCACAGGGCCGCGAGAAACTTCCTTTCTGTCGCTTGACTGGCTCTGGGTAGCGAGAAATCGGTAGCCATAAAAATCGTCTTCGTAAGACACATAAAAATTGCCTTCAATTCTCCGGCGCTCGATCATCGAAAAGATCCAAAGAATTTGTGCCACCGGAACCGTCACCGTCATGGACCCAAACGGGAACGTGACGGAGGATTCCACGACTGTCAGACACTCATCATTCGGGTTCGCCGACAGTTGAGGGAAAACTCCGTGCCAAATCCCATGATCGACACGACTTTTTACGATCACAGGCCTTCACGAAGGATCCACGGCAAGAAAAACCCTCCCCAGCGTCCGATGCCGTTTTAATGGCGTGAATTTTCCCGTCAGCTTCTTTTACTTTCGTTGTGAGAATTTCGCGTGCGAACTCTCCAGTAAAGAAGTCTGCCGCTACCGCCGGTTGGTACTGCGTTAAAAAATGGCAAATAAAATCGTTCACATAATATGCTACGGATGGCGGGCGCGAACGCACAGAAGGAAAACAGCCGCGTCCATAAACAGATTGAAGTACCGTTTTTTATGGCGATCATGATGACCAAAATAGTACGCAATTCAATTCGGTCAAGGCAGAGAAGGCAACCGTAGGAGCTACACCTACTAACGAATGGTTGAGCCGCGTACGGTTAATCGACCGCGGGAGTTATTTAATCTTTTTGTAAATTACCTCCCATGCCATCCGTGTAATTGATGATTATGGAACTGTTGAAAGAATTGGACGGCCATTCATTCGTATAAGGGTAGCAAAAGTTGAGTTCACGACGTCTAGCATAGATACTATTTTAGACACGAACGAAATTATTTCAATAACATAAACAAGTTATTTTTATCAAACAATAGACTGACAAGGAAAATCAACATTAGCTATTGATTCAAATTTCCTGTGATGAGGTCGAAACTGTTCCATTAATTCTTAAAAAATCCCAAAAGGCCTTTGGAAAAACATCTTTTACAGCGAGATAAGCGAGATATTAATTTTTTTGCCGATTTCCAGCCTGCAAATGGCCACGAGACACGAAGCCTCCTGCTGGGATTTGTAACGATAGTTCCTAACCGAAGTAAATCATCAAAAGCTTCTTCGACGTGGCCGATCCAGGCAGACTGTCCGGTCGAGTTCCGGCCTGCTACCACCATGAGGCTCATGTACCGGAACAGCAGCCAACACGACAGGAACTACGAAGAGCTGGCCACCCTCACTACAGCTCGGTGCCAGTAAATTGAATTTCATAAATTTACCGGCTCTCTAAGCGCAGCCGGTGTGTGCCCTGCTGGGACCAAAGCCCAACCTAATGATGGTTTTGCAAGCAAAGCCACCGATTCGCTGGTCCGAGTTTTCTGACCGCCACGAACATACCCATCAGAGAAGGTTCTCACACAGGAAGGGACCAAATTAAATTCATTACAGTTGCGAGAAAATATGTTGCCCCTCAGCCGATCGGAAGGACACGGTCACGAAGAGGAACAAAACTCCCAACGTCCGGAAATGGGGTACAAATTCCATCGTATCGTTCCACATCCACACCCACCCACCCACACATTCTACTTCACTCTTTTCCCTAGATCGCTGAAAGTTCTGAACACTCGAGGAAAAACATTTCCATCGACACGAACACAGCCAGACACGAAAACGACATTTTTCCTCTGGGAACGTAGAACAAAAACATCGCCTGGCTCGTTTTCCAAATCATGCTCCGGTTGGAGAAAAACGTTCTGTCGAGTAAAACACAGCAAAAAAGAAGCACGTCGGTTCATTTGATGCTGGAAATGGTGAGATGCCCTTTTTCGGACGCTTCGAGGGTATCCTGTATCTTGGCAGTGAAGTTAACCCAACTCTAATAGCTTTGGCCCATCCGGGACCAATGACAATACAAACAAATTACTCTCTTCCGGATTGGCTCGTCTCGAGTTCCATGCAGGGCAACGTACAGTGTGAATGGTTTGAAAAATTCACAAAAAAAACACACACTTACCAACCTCTGCACCATTAAATTACAACAAAATTAGAGCCGTTCTGTGCCGCTGTCCAGCAACAGCGTGTTTCGAGGTTTCGGATCGATTTTGAAGAAATTTTTTGCCGACAGAAACAAATCACGCGAAGATAAAATTGAACGTTCAGCAAAAACTTTTTCTCGCAACCGGCTGGTTCGTAATTGAATCAATTTACTGTTCCGTTTGATTGAAGAACTGGCTGAGAATTCGGCTTCATTCGTCGGAGCAAAGATGGCGTTCTCGAATGGATGCACTCACGATACCTTGCTGAGTGATACGAGTGCTCTGGTGGGTTGGGAAAATGCTACCCAACGCCGTTTTAGATGGCTCGGAAAATATCTTAGAATACGTGAGATAAATACTCCCAGCGAGCTGCTGACAGATTTCAAACATTGGAATGTAACGAAACATGGTGTCAAACAGATTTCGCACCGGACGCCGGAGGGTAAAAATAAAATTTGGCAATGTGTTACCGTCGAGCGGCGGCTGTCGATCCCACAAATCAAATTCCTCGCGTTACAAATTTCCATCAACATTAGACTGTCGGGTTAAATGGTACCAGCGGCAATCACGAAACATTCTCACGTGTCTCTGCTTTCGTTCTAATCACCAACACATCGCCTGGGTTTTCCAACCCCCTTCGCGACGGAACGGCATGTCGGAAAGACAGCAAAAGAACGATCAAAGATGATCTTCAAAACGTACAACACAACATATCCCTTGATTTATTCCGAACCGAATCTAACATCGCAGGTCGTGGCACACACATCGTCCCTCGTTCTCAGCCCCACGACAATCACGAACGAATCTAGCCCGTTGATCTATGACCCAATTAGCGAGCGGGCGTAAACATTCGAGGAAAACCCTCGCAATCCCTTCTTGCAATGACCCAGAAGCCGGGCACAACGGGAGAGAGCATGACCGATTTACCAACCGAACACATCAGGGCCATCTTCTACTCCGCTTTAATGCTAACTGATCGTGTCAGTAGTCTTTCTCCTAGGCGAAAAAAATCGGTTTACGAGTATCCCAGAGGCCTTTAGATGGGAAATTCCTCTTTCATTTATCTCGTTTTCTTTAACATACGAACCATCAAGGAAGAGTAAGTGCAAAACTAACGTAAAGTGTAACAACTCACCGCGAACTCAGCGACTCTCGTGCCAACTTGACCACGATTAATTGTGTCATTTATTTTGACTCGTCCAAGAACATTTGAAGGAGATAAAAAAACAAACAGCTAATACCCGATCTTAAGATAGCCGAAACACCCAATATGTTACGATGCCCTTCAGACATCATCACATAATATTTACTCATGCTTTCATCTTCGCCTGAAACCAAAACACTGATCAACAAACATCCCAAACCGAAAATAAGTCACACGTGGTTTAGTCACGGTTGGTTTTGATTGCATCTATATTTATATCAGAAACTATGTAAACATACGGTGTTTCGACCTTCCTCGAGGAGTTAGACAGAACAATTTTTTGGTGAAGAAATATGAAATTCGCCCTCTAAACCTTCGATAACTCAATATCACTTGAAAAGCAGAATATCTGAACTGGGCCACAAAAAACATTAAAGTAGAATTGTTTGCCCCCCAAAAAGGTAACTCACCACAGGAAAGACGATTGGCGCAATTGTGCTGGGACATTTCCATTTTTGCAATGCTAGTTAATCCACCCCCGAAACGACCTGTGATCTCGTGGGATAAACTTTTAGCCAAACATTTATTATCCTTCACACAAAAACGCTCCACAACAAGACGCGATGCAAAATATAAAAAAGAAAGAAATTACTTCCTGAAGCTTTATTTGAAGCTTTGCCTCGCAATGCTATCTCGCTATCGTGCACGGTGCAGGAGCAATAAAACTTTGTTTTTCTTCCGTCACTCCGATTTCTCACCCCCAGCGCAACCGAAAACCGACGCCAAGTAAAACCTATATTCAAGATTCACCAAAACTACCGCCAAGTCTCGGGGAGAAAAAAAAACTTTCCACAAACCCAACAAAACTAGTTTATCTTCCTGTGAGTGCGCCTTATTGTCCGCTGTCTCTTTGCCATGGCCACGTTTTTCTGCTAGGAAGGAGGAAGAAAATCTTTGATTGGCCCTGTCATCCACCTCCACGAGGAAATGGGAGCCCAATAAATGTTTGCGCAAAGAGTTTAGCTGCACTTTTTCCAGCCGCTCACGCTGTCACCTTATCAGTAGCTGAGTTTTGTTGTTCCGGACTTTAAACGTTCAAGGAGAGCCACCGACGAAAGTTGCTCCAATAGAATAGTACTAAAGAAAACCAAGCCCCTGCTGCCCTACATTTGGAAAAGCGTGGCGTTTTAAGAACCTTCTTCAAGCTAAATTGAACTTTCAGCCACTACTTGGAGGAAAAGTGGCCTAGCCGAAGCTATCAAGTATCATCCTGTTTCATGATTTTTTAATAAAACAGCCCCAACGACGGATGAAAAGCGGAAAATTTATTTAATCTCTTGCGTCGCTGGCGACTAAACATTCCACAGTCTCTCGCTCGAGAGGGCTTCAAGCTGAAAAGGAAGGATTTAATTTCAGAAAACTTGCCAACCCACCTCCTTGCGAATCGTTTTCCCGCCAGCATAGATGGGGGCTAGGGGATTCTTGTCTTAAATTTTCCTTCTCATAACAGTGCACTTTCCGGATGGGAGCATTTCTCTTCTTTTCGCGCAGCCCTTACCCCAATACGATTCCAAAACGACACTCTACCAACCGGAATGGCCTCGAAGGTATTTAGCTTTGTTCGTCGCCAGACTCTCGACCGGTAGACAATATATCCACGGGGCCAGAACCCGTCGGATGGAGATGAGAAGCGAAGCAACAAAGAAGCTGCGGAAAAATAGCGCGTGTGGTCTTCGCGTCCATTCTTTTCGACGTTTTCCGGGTGGTGAAGGTACACTCCAGCCCTCCAGACGCAAACGGGGCCCAAAGATAATGACATATTTTTTCCTTCCACCGTCGATCCATCCATTTCTACAACAACACTCGCCGGGCCGTCTTTCTGCCAGCCAGGCAAGAGCCATGAGGGCAGCCTGACGTTGTAGTATTGTTTTTCTTGCGCTGAAGCTGAAATAATAGAATTTCCGCTTCATTTTCATTTCCTTCCTGTCGTCGGCGCTGCTTTTCGGTTGGAGTTTTTTCTTCTAAAAAGCGCATGAACAAAAAACACGCGTCCCTTCACCGCTCACTGAAGGAAGCAATCTCGAAGCACGACGGGATGAAACGTCGATACGACGAGAAGCCACGCTTGATGGCGCTCAAAAGCATATAAAATTGCACCATGAAAGCGAGGAAAATGGATGCTTCCTTGCGCCCCGTGCGCGACAATCCCCGTAGCCGTCAGTCATGTTTGATAATCCTAGACGTTCGAGGACACAAGGTAAATAAATAAACAACGCTCCCGCAACAGGCTGCCGTCATTATTTATGGCGCCCAGCCCATACGATTGCCCAGACATCGTGCAAGGATGAAACACTCCTAACAAGCAACATGAGCAAATAATAAGCCGTGATTTACTTACTCTAGCCCAGGATAAAACGAGTCTGCTTAACTTAAACATGCTATTTTGCGCGGCTTTCCTTGGCGTTCTCCATCCCGAAATTAACGAAAACAAAACAATCGACGTTCACATTAGCAGCCGCGAGAGACATCGCAGACATTCCAATTTAAGCTCCATCGCTGACCCTAACATTGACCATGGAGCACCCACCCAATCGAACGTCCAGTCGCTACTTCAAACGTAGCGTCGTACCCTGGAGTTTCGAGGGTCAGCCGAAGGGCGATGGCACACCAATGCCAAGTCCATATGCTCTACCGGACGTTAATGCGGTGTCGAGAAACATAACGATACGTGGCGTCAGATTGGATAGTTCAATAACTTCCAGATCCGAGAGACCGAGAGCGTGGAAGGAAAGCAGCTGTTTTTTTATGCCGCTTTCCGAATACCAAGGTCAAATAATGCCCGGGAGCTGCAAGCCGCAAAACCGAGTACTCCAACGCCATGCAGAACGGTGTTTAATTTATAATCTAGCCATTAGTTCTTCCTCGGTTCTCCGTTCTCTCTCCCGTTGGCCTTCTCTTTTCCGCACGTTGATTGGGACTCGAGCGTTTACTTCGCTAACTTCGCTTCCCGCAAACGAAGGGCTCTATCGGGAACTTTAAATTAAACTAATCTTCCGATGGTACTATGGTAGTTCTTTGCCCCAACGTGCAGATAAAAACTCTTCACCCTGAATATGCTGCTAGCAAGAGGAAAAAGGCCGGTAAACGAATGTTGCCGTAGGCCACGACCCAAGGAGTTTGGTAGGAGGCCTTTCGGTTTGCGCCCCGTGGGTGTCACGCAAATGGTGGCGCAATTTACAATCTCGTCGACTTTTAATTAAGTTCATTATTTTTGTGGCGAAAAAGGGAATCGAAACGGCGGTGGTGGTGGCAAAGGCCCACTCACTCACAGGGTCGCCTTGGGTTAGAGGACGTTATTTTTGTCCGCTTCCGCCACAATCTCGCTGCACAGGGCGCGGAAGTAGGCCGTCGCGCGAGAAAGAGACCGAACCCCACAATGGATGTGATTGCGCCGGCAACCTCCGTTCTTTGGTTGCGGTTGCTGACGATGCCGGGAGTTTCGAGCCATTTTTCTCGCCATTTCCCTAGCCACACCACGCAGTACCGGCGCTGGGAAGTCGGCTTTATCACACAATTCTTCGTCTGGCTTCCCGGGGACTACGTACAGTTCCAAGTCTCCTTCTCCATCAGGAACGGAAGAATTTATAAAAGGGTCTCTGCTACACGCCGCGAAAACCCTTCCGTCCGAGCGGGCCACATGGAGGCGGCGATGTTTATTTGTACATTTTATAATTTCACATAATTTATCAATGACTGCGCCCTGGCGCTGCTGGAGCACCGAAAATAAATCGATATGCAGCGAGGGACACGTGTGTGAGCGAGTCAACACGACGAACTGTGGGTCGTTGTGCTTTTCCGCCGTCATTACACTCATAGTGTGGTCGCCCGAAAGTGAAAGTGGAAAACAACAACATCAACATCGAAGCATAAACAATCCCAATCCGACGAACAACGACTCATTCTGCTACTTCCACCCTTTAGCCGTCAACTCGGGCGCAATTCGAGAAGTGAGGAATACGGATCGCAGCATAAACAACGCCACGAGCGCATCCTGAGACGCGTCCCTTAAGCGAGACGTTCTTCAAGAGACCTACTTCGGCTGCAATGTGCTTGAAAGTCGTAGCAATAACTTCTGTCGCCAGCCTTCGAGCGTTCATTCCGGTGAAGAAGTTTCCTTCCGTTTGAGTGAGCCAGGTTTAAGAATTTGCACCCCAGCCTCAATTGTTTGGTGTGGAAATATGATGCATGTTATCGTAAATCTTAATGAGAAAATTTGAGAAAAGTCTCCACGCACACCACAGCGACTAATTGGAAGAAAAGGTTTGACTAATGAGAACACCAAGTCGAAGCGACAACAAGCAACAGAAAAGGGGGTTTCTCACCCGACTAAACTATCTATCATCGCACGTAGGTGCATCGCAGCATCAGGCGTTTTTTAAAACAAAATTAACATCTATACCCATACCGCACTTAACCACGTGCCTCGAACTGAAGGCATGAGGAACGTGAAAAATAATCACAAACTCGGGATGTGCAATTAAACTTTATTTACACGTATCTTCTGTATCCTGGTTTTATGGCTTATTTATAGTGCTTCCGTCACCCTAGCAACCAATGCCATCTGGAGAGAATCGGTGCGAAGAGTTTGTTGGATTTTCCAACCCCAAACGTCGAGACATGCGAGGTATACGCATACGATTGGCAGCGCTACTTACACGCTTACTCGCTTGTTTGATTTTGATTTGTATGAAAATAATTCTTTTTAAACACACCCTTTCGCTTGCGAAGGGCAACGTGTTACGTGAGTGCGCTTTTCACGGCAACCACAAAGCAGAAGCCTTCAGTTTCCTCATTATACATTGTAGAGCGTGGACGAGGACGAAAAAATCGTAAACCAAAGCGTCAGCCTCACAGCATCTGATGGGTTTCATTCTGGCCGGTTAGAAGATGGAACCGCATTTTTATGACATCCGAGAAGGAAACTGCAACTCAACGGCATGCACTTGACGAGTAATTGAAAAGGGGTATTAAAGTTCATTTTTACGACCCGAGACGCCGCTCGAGCCAAATGCACTCGAGACGATCCATCTTGCCACCCCCAAAAATAGCCTCACGAAAAATCACTCCATCGCAGAATGTGTGAACGTGAAGAAAACGTAACACAGCCTTGCCACCCAACCTTCCTCATGGCCTTTTGTTACTCTCGTCTGGAATGCGTGCGGGATCATTTGAAATGTAATTTAATGTAACCGATTTCATTTCGCCATTAAAATAAACCGACAACTTTTTCGAGCCCCAACAACCGTGTTTGGCCGCTGCTTGAGCGAACACACAATATTGTGACACATTTCAAACATAATTTTAGTACCGGCCTGTGTATAAATAACTTATTTACTAACCTCCAACGCAACATCATCATCCGCTGTGGTATCGTTTAAAACGCTACCACCAGTGGGAGAGAGGTGTCAATAAAATTTTCATTTCAAAACATTCCACATCCAAACCACGCATCCTCTCTCGCGTTACAGGCCTGCTCGAGTTTGGAAGGGTATTGTCTGCTTGGTGAAATTTATACGCACCGTGTAAACCTAGACCGGGCAGGCCTCACTTGCTCCAGTACGGAAAGAAAGGCTTCCCTAAGTGGGTATGTTTATGTGGGGGCCCGCTTGCGCTCCCCAAACGTTCCCGTATCAGTTACCTGACATGAACCCGTACTATCCACTCCAGCTGACGTGCATTCTGCGGGGGCTTAGGGTCATTAGCATTCATAACCTCTAAAAATAGTAACCCAAAACACGGTATCGTCGTGTTGCCCGAGCGTTCTGAGGGTGTTGATTAATTAGTCCCTTCGGTTGTACGGCTGCGTGCGAGAAACTCGTGTCGTTGTAGACGAACCACGAATCTGTCAACTCTAAGAGAGACGATGGCAGCTTCCGACAGATTTTTTGTAGGTTTTGTTGTTGAAAAAAAACGTAATGCCGAGCAACAGCAGCAACAGTTCTACGCAAGTACTAAGCACGCCTGGTGCATTCTAAAGCAAACATCATTATCATCATCGTTGTTCGGGTGTCTTTCGACGTGAAGCCATCTGTCATTAAAATGTCAAATTTGGAGATGGCTCGTTTGTCGGAAGAATCGTCTGCCGTACCGACCGATTAGTGTCGTGAATTTGCTCTCTTTTTCATCTCAAATAAGGCGAAGATGGTGTGTTATATTCGCACAGTATTTCACCAAAACACAATGATTCGTCGGATCATCGTCAGATCCGGCCCTTCTCGGAAGGAAACGACCAACGGTCAACTGAACAGTCATCACACGTCATTCCGTGTGACATTGACCTCATTTACAGCTCAGCCTACAGCCAGACACAAGCGGATATCGAAAAAAACCCGCAGGCGGGGACATTTCTTTGAAAAAGTGAAAATCATTCCAGCAACATACGCACACACGAGGACAATACTTATCCGCACGCCTTGTTGTAGCGCCGTATACGTTCCCTCACATATTGAGGAATTCTTTGCTTGATCGTACAAGATCTTCATCAGCAGCTTTCACTCATGAAATGCCCTCAGGACGTTGAGATCGCGAAGCTTCTCGGCGAAGATCGAAAATTCCGCACAAAGCCATGCGTGGCACGATACGACGAAGAAGATTACTCACGACCAGCTAATGATTATGACACCCGGCGATGAACGGATCACGACGGAGTTCGAGGGCGAATTCTGGCATGGTTTCTGCACCGACCGATAGACGTACAAATGCCAAACGATGTACACACTTACCTGACACGAAATCGTGGAAGAGAAAGAAAAAAAAGACGATAAAATATCATGTATTTACCGCTCAAAGTAAATCGAGAAGCGGATTTGATAAAAGATTATTCGTCCGAAATCTTCGTTAAAGGATCAACTTCTTATCCCGAAACCTTTCAACTTCAAGGACTTTCCATTCCTTGTAGATTATGTGATCATATTCCCGGGTTATTTTACAAAACTGTTACAAGAACCGCCATTCTCAAAACATGTGGTTTTACCTTTGTTGTAACCGGAGACATACTGATATCGAGCAACGATACAATAACCTTCGAAACGGAAACTCTTCATATATTAAACAGATGAAGACCCCTAATCTGATTTGATGGAACATCACCAACGGTTGACCTTTTCAGACGCTCCTCCGTACGAACGAGTTACACATATCTTTAGCATGTCACGATGAGACAACTAATTGATTTTGGGTAACTCCTGGAACTAGCGTCGTCAGCAACTGACCGAATGAACAGATGGTTCAAAACTGCGTAATCAATCTGGGCAAATTAGAGCTGCTACTACATGCTCCGAAAGGATGTAAGTGGAATAATTAAAAACCTAATTCAATAAATGTGCCTAAAGACCCTTGAGCGTATATTTGCATTCGAAAACCAACGTTCCAAATGCTGCACACGCTTGTGGAGATACCAAGGAAGCATGGGTATTATTGCAAAAATAGCCGCACCCTTCCCACAGCCGGGCGACAGATGTTCGCAAAAATCCTTATCCTTGCGCAAATAGCAACGCACCACACAAGGCTGGGAAATGGAATGCGTCTGTCAGCAGTAAACAATCCTCAAACTACCACCACACCCGAGCCGAGCATGAGCATGAGCGCTCGCTCCGAAAGCAGGAAGTTATTCATTTATTTCGCTCAAGTATTTGAATAAAACTTTACGGCAGGACAACGCAAAAAAAGGAGAAGGGTCGCCCGTATCCCAAAGCACCCCTGGGTAGGCTTAATGCAACCGAGACCTTCACATTTTTCGCACAACCCCCTTGGAAGCCGGCAATCGGGATTCGTAAGCATGAATAGGGCGAATTGTGCAAGTTTTGCAAGTGTTTGCACGGACGAACACCAGGGACCAGCGCTTCGTTCGGAAAGATTCCATCGCAGACCTTGGCGACGAAGGTTCCAGCGCGTTCTTTTCCTCGTTCCTTGCTGCAGGAGCTGTTCCGGGATGCAACAACACGCCCGACGCTTGGCGATGCAGTGGAAATGAAAATATAAACACTAAAAAGTCACGTACGGATGACATCAGACAACCGCAATGGCTCCTTGCCACCCGGACATTCCGCAGTCGGTTCTCGGCAGGGGCGATAATTATTCGACTCATTTGCCTCCGTCGTCCTTCACGGCGTATGCCAGGGAATCCCAACCAACGACACATTCTGCAAAGGGCGTACAATTGTCTCGTCATTTTCCCCGGCACCTAAACGTAAGCGGCTTTCAGCGGTGGCCCGAGGCTGGGCCACAACTGTCAGAATTTCTGGATTCAGCGAAAATTCACAATCGCACCCATTCCAGGACCCATTGCTACTGCAGGTTGGGCACGCAAGAGATCGTATGTTGCGGTTGAGACCGCCGCCATGCTACACCACGGGAATGAGCTGAGCAAAGCAGAAGTCACATAATAATTGCAAGCTCGACTCCACGGCTCCAACGTCAAACACAGCGCAAACCGTCCAGACGCCGCCAGTCTCGTCATGGAGACAGCGAGTCGAGATTTGTGGTTTTTTCAAGATGAACCGCTCCGTCCGCGGCATCTGTCTGCAATCCTTCATCTCGCATCCTTTGTGGATCGAAGTGCAAAGCCTCGTGCTTGTGGCCAAACCGACTCGACACAATCGACATGTGTCCCTTTGCAGCGGGATGACAAGTTCCGATGGATGGAGCAAACTTCCAGGACCACTGGGCTTCGGTTGGGCGTATTTACAGTCGTGCAATTGTTGCGCCCTACTCAAATAATTCCACAAGCTGGGTTTCCATTTCTTCCCGACAAGCCACTCGCAGAAAGTTTCTGACCAAGAAGTAGATCTTTAGATGCCCCCCAGGGGTGACTCGCTCGAGTACATTCGCTCAGTGCCTTCCCAAAGTACGCCTGGGGGGTTGTTCAACTCGCTTCACTGGTCGAGAATGTTACCATGGTGAAAGCGGCTCACTCGTCTCAGTAGGCAAGCAGACAACAGCGTTCTCTTTCCAAAATTTAATTGCACACCAACCACAAGACGCCTGCTGTTTGGTGCACTTTCGACGCATATTGTGGAGATTTGCCGAAACGATCAAAATTGAAATGCAGCTAGCTCGCGAGCTCTTGCATATCTCCAAACGAGGAACGATTCATTTTACCAGCAACAGAAACGCATTGGCCGTATAATCGTCAGCCATTCATCGTCGCAGTACCCCAAGACATGTGAGCTGATTAATGACATACGAACGCTCTCCGACCATTTGTCACGTTACACACAAGAAAGTGCCGACCACCGGGCCAGAGATCCTCACCATGGCTCTCAAAGAACGTGTGCGACACACTGTTGCATCTGCTGCTAGTGTATAATTAGCTGCTGATAATTGATTTAATTAGCTCCACATTTGACGCACGGGAGGCACACTTTTCAACGCGTGGTTGACGTGGCGCGCATTCCTTCACTGACGCTGGCTGGTGGATCAATCTTTTCGTCTTAGTTGCATGCGTGACGTCGAACCACAGGTTGCGGGTGTTTGCGAATTCGCTCAACTGCCATCTCGATCAGAAATAGAATTAAAAGAGAGCGGATCGAACCGAACGAAGGCTGGGTCCAGCAAAAGTCACTCGAACGTGGTCGTGAAGCGGAACAGAACGCGACCTTTTCGCCTTTCCAACAGGGTGGGTGGAGCGTACTTTCATCTGATATCCGCATCACGCATCACGACAAGCGCCTTTCTCTTTCCTTCGCGACCACGAAATGCCACCCTTTGCCAAACAGGACGAGCAGGGAAAATGTGCTCGCTTGAAAATCACGAAATCCATTTCACTTTCAAGCGCATCTCGCGTTCGCCAAGTCTGCCAAGTTCAGGTCACCCGTTCAATCCATTCCGGCCCGAGTAAACTGACCCGACGTCACAGACAGCGGGTGGTTGATTGCTAAGTCGTAAAGGAATTTTCATTTGGCCTCAATCTCGAATTTCTCGCAGCGTTCCACTCGCTCGCTCAATGGCTAAAAACGCGCCTCAGCTCTCGTGTGCAAAGACAAAAAAAAGCCAATTGCCCTCATCTGCTGCTCGTCTGCTCAGACAGTTAGAGCAAGATCGAAAGGCGATCGCGTGTGCATTCGCTGCAGCGCGTGATGCACAAACAGATTTTACAAAATAATTACTGCATCATTTTTCGCCACCACCAATTGACCGCTCGGTTGTGGTGTATTTCGATTCACCATTCTCAATCGCATCTCAGACTCCCGAACAACGGGTTGGCTCGCGATCAACGCTACACCGGATCTACACTGCACTTGAGTTTGCGTGCGCGTTGGCGCCATCGCCCGGGGTGGATTGGAAAATCGAAACCACGTCCTTGTAATCAACCTCTCAGCTCCCGATTCACCGAGTTCCACCATCTGCCCGGCGGGTCGGTAGATTTATCACAAAGCGTATCCATTTAAAATGTCATAAATCTTCATCGCAATCGATTTGCGCTCGCCAGTTCCGACCCGCGAGGTCTCCGGAACGTCCGGAACGGCGTCGTGGCATCCGCGGAATCGGAAGCAAGGAGGTTCAACAACTGCAGTGGCTCGTTCCACGACGCCGGAATGCAATCCAACTTCGACGATGCGGCGTCTTTAAGCAGTTGGCGCTTTCGTTTTTTTTTCTCCCCCCAAGCATGCTCGATCGACCAATTTGTTCCGATCCGACCTCAGATCGGTCCGCGAGACGAGTGATAATTAATGTGATTCATGCTGTGCGTCGTACCACAAATCGCTTTCCAAAGAATGTGACGTTTCTTGGAGAAGAAGTCCTGCGGTCTCGTGGTGTGGACGTGCGGGTGGCTGGATAAGTCATGGCCGATCGCTGGTTGGGCGGCTGAACGACAACGCAGACAGATCTTGACCCTTTCTCGATCGATGCGACGTTAAAGGGCACAACCCTTCCGAGTGTAAGCCGAAACCTTGACGGTTCACAACCACAACCACGTCCTACATTCACTGCTGTGGTCTTTGGAACCCGCTACCGACCCACCAAAGGGGCTTCCAGGTCAACCAGGGCTCACCTTGGGTTGACTCCCGGAATTGGAAGCCCCACTAGCCAGGCCGGATTGCCCTTAGCTTGGACCACCGGCCAAGTCAAGCCGTACACCCGCACCTTGAGTGACGGGACTGGCTGTGACGGGTTCGCTTTCGATATCGGATCTCATCTACGGATGGTTCGGTCGCGAGGGTTAATTTACGAGAAAGCCCCAACCTTTCACGGCATCGCTCGCTTTTGCTGCGCTGCACCTGGAACACACCTAATCAGCCGTAGTGAAGGGCAGGAAGAGAACATTCCAGACCGGCTCGTAATCTGTTGGTTTTTACGAACATCGCCTCGAGGCTAAACCCGTAACGATTCGATTCTCCGACCTACCGTCGTCACCTCCGAGCGGACTAATAGGATCGATTGTGACGAGCATAAAGATCCCTAATTTATTTCAATTTTATCAAACACCACCGCTCACGCACGCTTCAGTCGACATTTTCTTTGATCTTGTGGTGCATTGTCCTTTTTTGCCCTTTATGCCCCCTGAAAACCCGACATACCAGAGCGAATGTATAATGTGGTGTTTATGTGTGGTTTGCGTCTCAAGAAAGCTAATTAAATAATCGATTGTCAATTTTCCGCCGGGTCGTTGATGAATAATTCAGAAACAACATCACGCTCAAAATTAGTCACTTTGGTGGAAACCCAATCGCGTCTAATTGAAATTAGGCCTCATCTGATCGATGCTTCTGCGGAAGCGAACCCACTCGCAGCCCTAAAGGACCGTAAACTAGGCCAATTTAGCTATCCAACCTACGTTCCAGTAGTCCTTCTAGCGTTCCCACGACACGATCGGACGTAGGCTGATCGTCAAAAAGGGCTTCCCTAAACCTACGCCTCGCTACGAACGTTGATTGGTGCGTTGGAAAAAAATTCGACTTCCAGCTCGGAACCAAATCTTGGGCCTCAGTTTCTGCACCATTGCTTCACAGGAAGGTACCGATCTGCAAGACGCCCACGGTGAGTGTGCGATTATTAAAAAGTGCTTACAAACGCTTCGAACTTGCTGTCTCTCCGCGGAGAAAACCCTAGGAAATGGGGTTCCCTTATTCGTACGCCTGCAGGCTCAAAAGAGCGCGCATTTGCACGTAGCCATGCACCCATAAATCCGGCAATTCCTGCCCTCGATGGAGGCTTTTACGGTGCGCATAATGCCATATTCTAATACCAACGCTTTACTCCTTTCGGCGAGGTTTAGCCACGGTACGGTTGCGACTATTAAGACGTCCGTGGGTTCATTCTCGGTGTGCAAGCGAGCTTCAACGCCCGGGCCGGCGTGTCTGCGTAACTAATGGGACGGTTGGAAAACCAATCATTACAATGCACCCGAAGGCGGACAGCTTCTGCTCGAGAGAAAGAGAGACCGCAAGAAAGTTATGAGCCGGAAGGGAGACTAGGCCGCGTGGCGCTTTTGTACGGTTATGCGAAATCAGTTCTTCTACTACCGAGAAACGATGGCCGGAGGAAAACACCTCAAGATGATGCGGTTTTCGTTGCCCTAAAGCAACCATACCGCGACCGTAAGGAACGGAATCGTTAGAGTATTTTATGGACATTTTATGTGAGCTGGACCAGATCCAATCGTGTGGGAAAACGATCAACCATCAAACGGATTCGCCGACTAGCAGAGAGATCACTGGCATGGAGATGTTCTATTTCGCACATTAAACGTCAATTCACCAGCCACCCGTAAGACATCGTATAAAAGATCACCCATCTGCCGATTGAAGCAAATATACCAGCTAACCCCCAAGGGAATGCACAATTGAATTGTGGTATCTCACAGTTCGCTCGTGGCACACCTTGGGCGTGCTTGATTTACTTCTGCCCGGACAGATTTCGCTTCCCATGGGATAACTCATTTCAAACATCCACAAGTCGGCGTGGAGAGGCAGTAAAAACCGCTCACCATCATCATCCACACTGTCATCCGTCATCGCGACGGCGGCCGGTTAATGGTCAATGATTTTCTTTGCTTCACGGTCGGCATACGATACGTGACGTGCATTGGCTACGGCCACCGATGAAAAATGCCCGAGAACCACCCCCTGGGAGGATGGTATAACGGCTGAAAAACTGTCACCTCGTGAAGACGGGCAAAAATAAAATTCCACCACCGTTCACCGGCAGATGCAGCTGCTGCGCTTCGGCACCAGGGAACGCAAACTTTCCACGGTGACGTGCGCAATAATGAATATCTAAGCGCGAAACGAGCGCCAGCACGAAACCAGTCCTCAGACGTGCCAATATTTTGTCCCATCGCGTGTCCCAACGGCTGTGGCATGCAAACTCACGGAATTTCCCAAACAAAGGACGCAATATGATGCGCTTTTCCGCCTCGGGATGCAACGAGTACCGGTCTCGTCAGGTGGATTTTCGCACGCCGGGAAAAAGCCCTCCGTCCCGTACAGATGGCGCGCTTCTGTGCGCAAGGACTCGCAAATGTGCTCCTAAATGAGCCGCACATTCGCAGCGTATGATTTGAATAATCATATAACCATCAGCAGGCATTGTTTTGCGTGCATTTCGCCATCAGTACGGCGATGTAGTGGATCGGTAATTGGAAATCCAATCGAACGAGAAATGACACACGATCGGACAATTATTTCCATCATTTCCACGAGCTGTCCGTTTTCCCTCTCCATTTCCCACGCCGAACACTCGAGTGGCTTCAAAAACCCCAAAACCGATAATCCACACCAGCAACAAGGACACTCCGTCAAATTGAACGACGGTTTGACATTCTGGCGACAGCTTCCCCTTATTGATTCGTCACTAATCGACCGCGGGTGAGGGCCTTTTCTAAAACATTCATTCCACTCAGCGCCGATTGATCGACCGCAAACAATCGACTCGGTACCACTGAAAATCTCTTTTTCATTTACTCCGTTCGACCAACGGAAAGGGTTACATTTTGAGCTGTGTGGCAGGTGCAGGAAGGAAAAAGGGCACCACGAGTGCACATGCAGTAGCATTCTGACGCACCGTGCTCGTCGTGGTCAGCCAGACCCTGCGGCTACATTTTGTCGGGTAGTCAAAACAATTTCAAACCGCCCGGGAAACATCCGCCTGCCGGTCTGCTGTCAATATTTCCCGACCACCATTCCATTCCACAGAACACACTCACGTCGAGACCGCTTGTTGAAGCTGTTGTTTACAGTTTCAACCGTGCGTCCGAACACGGTGATCATGGCACGCGAATTTATATTTTCTCTAAACCACATTTCCCGCGCGAGCATGCGGATGAGAGGCCGAACGAATCGACGGGCGGGAAAACGATGCAACACAACAAAAAAGAAGTCAAATTTTCCCGCAGGGACAAACGTACTCTGCCGTTCCGACTCCTTAACTGTGGATCGGTTGCATCGGTTGTTCGGAAAATCACCGCAAGGAAACGCAATTTCACTTTCCACCAGAAAAAAAACCCGCGTCTGTGCCAACGGTTAGAGAAAGAGAGCACAAAAAAACAAGAAACAAGCTGCAAAATTCATGGCCCAAAAAGTAGAGCAAACATTCGATAAACAGAACAACAGAAACCCGCCGCCGGCCGTTTAGGAAGCCACGTGGCAGAGAATGTGGCCGGCGGGGAAATAACAAAATCAACCCTTGTTGCACACACTTACACACACGCACGCAAACGCACAAACACAGAAAGATTAGCCAAACTCGACAGAAGGAAAAGTGGCCACTATCGATTTCCTTCACCGGTGTTGGGAGTGATGTTTATTTTTCCCGCGCCAGTCAAAGGGAACCGAACGAGATCCATCTCCGCAGCTCATTACAGCCACAACACATCAATCGAGGCGACCATCAACAACAGCAGCAGACAATTTCGGTTGTCGGATGTATTTCAACTGTTCCTTCGTGGCCCTTTCACGCCGGTGAAGATCGATCGATCGATCGCTGCTCGATCGTTTGTTCGGAAAACATCCTCCCATTCAAATTTGCTCTCCTTCAACAGAGCGCTCGATCGCTCGGTATCACTTTCAACATTGGTGTGGTGTTGTCATTGCGTCATGTCCCGGCAGCCTGGCCCGGGGCTGGGTGCTCTGTTAAGACAACATCGTCGTGGAATGTGATCCAATTTCGAAGGCGAAAACCTCTCGACCGAAACGTTTGGGTGGTAATCGCGTAACATCTATATATTTTTTTCGCCTTTTCCCTCGTGACACCTACATAAACATTCGAGAAAATCGATAGCGCTTGAGAATTTGTTTGTTCCGAGAATTCTAATGGCACCGCGGGATCACGTTTAATCGATCTACGCCAGAGAGTGGGTATGTCGAAGCAAGATTCCAAATGTCGTTGACTGCTCCCTGGCCTTGTCTTGAATGTCGAACGATCTTCGACTGTGGTTTGACACGAAACAAACGGCGCAAGCGTTGCTTCACTTGATCGTGCAAAAATTACTACGTCCTTCATTTCGGCCAACCAAGGCAATAAAGCAATTTACACCGAGTGTCTGCAAACAAAACGCCAATTGCAATAAAAAAGCGCTCCCGACTCACGCATTGTCAGCAACAAGTAACAAGCGGTCCGTTACATTCCCATGCGCTTTTTCCAGCCCGAAACCACGCAGCCAGTTTCATCTGTCGAGCCCTCCCCGTACTCGATAAGGGAACGCAATGGAACAAAAACGCGCAACATAAAACAGCAAAGTATGCAGAAGCGAAAATTTCACCTGAAAGGAATTCGAAACGCACCAAGCCACACGTTGCCTGCAGTGACGATTCCGAGAAAGCTAGGGGAATGCAATTTCCACCAGACGATGTATTATGTTCGCTGGATTCGCTTGCGAAGACAGCGGCACTGCCGACGACAATGCCGCCAACAATCGCTCTGGGCGAACAGTCGAAGGGAAAAAGATCGATTTACAGCAACGCGAACGCGTATAATTAACGATGCATATTTTGGTGCTCGAAATATGGTGCTGCTGTTGCTGCCCTGTCCAGCTCAAGCTCGAAATCGAAACCATGCTTTTTGTCGTGTCGAATTAATTGGCGTTCGATAATGGCACAAAAATTACAACCCAATTCACAACCCCGCCAGAGTCGCCATCGTGCAGGGAGATGCTATTTTTGGTTCGATTTTATTTTCCGTTTACCATACCGATCTGGCCGTGCTGCTTCCGTTCGAAAGTTCGCTCTCTCGCTGGAACGTTGTGTTGATTTTCCTTTTCCCAGCAGGCGAGCGTGAAATTTATGGCGTAAAATTAAATTAAAGCAAATAACACCGCGGTGCAACTGTCGCCAAATTGCATTGTTACAGTCCACCGGGCGTGCTGGGATTTTCCACGCTACGCCACCCACACGAGGCGCCCACCCAACCGCCATTATTATTTCATCACCCAATATATTGGCGCTCCCTACCGGTATAATGGCAAATAATCGCCGCACGGGTTCGGGCGAAAATTGTCCCCAAAATGCGGCGGATGTGCCTTCCCAAACGGTTCGATCTCGGGGGTCGGTTTAAATCCCGACCGACCGGGTGTGTATTTTTTTTCTCCTCCCACACTTTATCAGCACACCCCACGAGGGTGGCGATAAGGCGCTCCACGGAAAATGAAACCCAAGCAAAGTGGATCAATTTTATCATGCGTGGAGTTAAATATTTATCCTACAAATAGATGAGTTATTACCGACCCGGGTTGCGATCGAATAAATAACGATGCATGACGAGCAAACGAACGTCCAAATTCGCGGGAGAGATAGCTGGTCAATTTTTCTCCATAAAAAAAATCACAATGCATCCCACACCTGGCGCATTCTTCTGCAGGTTTGGAACAATGGCCGATTCGCCCCATGTGTGATGCTGGATCACACCCATTTCAGCACCGTTTGGGGGCACGCAAAGGTCGTTTATATTAGCGAGGCGTGATTTTTTTAAATTAACGATCAATTTCTCTCAGCACTGTCGGAGCTGTCCGTTTCCCGGTTTTCGGTCGGTCGGTTCGCTTTTATGCTATTGCGAAGCATGGACACGTTTTTTTTAATGGCTCGTACGCGATGTCGCCCGCTCGGTCGTCGGTCGCTGGGGAATGCAGCTCTTGTGCATCGTGGGCCAAAGTGCACACACATGGCTCGCAAAATGGCCAGACGAAGGCGGTTCAACAGGCTGCGGACAGCACATTTTTCACGAGACACCTCACCACACACGCACACACGCACACACACTCACTCACAGCTCCACGCCGAGCGATCATAACGATCGAGCGCAAAATGACGATGGACATAGTTTTCCGTTTGTTTGTCACCGCGAGCCGGTGCTGTTTGGCGACCAATTTTTATTTCTCGCTTTTGCCATTTCCATTTTCTGCGCCGTGTCTACTTGTCATGCATTTTAAATACACACATGCGACATTTATTTACGAGCGGCTCGCGGGTCCCCACTGCAACCCGTCGGCCGTTGCTAATGGATGCATTTTGGGGAGCAAATAATGTAACCGGTGGAACGGCCATCCGGTGCACTCCCGCACAGTGGTGCAGCAGGAAAAGGGAGGCTCCACACGGAGAGAACACCACACGAATAAACAAACAAATGCCAAAACGCCATCGCCCAAGGTTAGGGACAAGCCGTACCTTGACCATATAGGGCAACCGCTGGAGGAACGGATGCACGTCGGTGAGTTTCGACACATGAACACAATTGATATTTTATTTTGCACCCGTCTGTGTGCGGATAAAAACATTTGAACCTTGACACCGCGCATAAACGACACATCACATGATTTGTAGCGGATTGGAATGGATTTATCGACGACGAGGTCAGGATGCGATCGATTATTGGTTGCTGATCCGAATGGGATAATGTTTGGATTTTTGTTTATCATTACGCTTGATTTGAGCTTTCGCACTTTTGCAGTCAAAACATTTCATGCCTTTACACGCTTAAAGTGCAATCACTGCGAGAACAAGGTCTCCGAGTAGTGCCTTCAGCAAGAAGTGCCATGTTTAACGACTCGGAGTGGCACGCAAAAGCACACCCTCTTCATTCGCATCGTTTTTTTTTCCATAGCACCCCCATTCATTTGTGAGGCACTTTGCCCCACCAAAACTGACCTTTGCATCAGCAAACGGTGGAAAACCCCGATTTGCGCTCGCGAAGCACATTCTCAGCGCACACACAAACCCCAAGTCGTATAAGAAGCTCTAAGACGACACAGTGGCTGGACAGTGTTACAAAACGGTACGGTACCACCTAGTTTCACCTTGAGCAGGAAGACTCCGTCCAGGTACCGGGCGCGAAAGATCGAAAAATAAACGACCCACCCCGAGAGAAGAAGCCCAACTCCGCACACCTCGAGGTATGCAAAGTGGTGAAAGTTGGCCGTATGGCCGTTTGCTCAATGCGTCCCGGCCATGTTTCGTCAGAAAACCGCAACGTCAATGGAATTACCCGGCTAGGGGGTGTGAGAGCAGAGGCCGAGTGACACATCCATGCAAAAACCCTCCAATCACGGCGAATTCACCCTCTGAAAGGGGTGCGCAATAAAAGACTCGCGCCGGAAGGAAGGTCAATTCGCTTTCACTCTTTTTCAGCCGCGTTCGAAACTTTGACAGATCCGAACAAGAAGCCAAAGCCGAAGCATCTACAATAGCAACAAAAAATGGCAAAGAAATGAAAAGTTCGTCGGATGCCGGTAAGAGACGAGTCACGATGCTCGCAGCATGACGCTCGCACACAGCAAGACGCCATGTTAAGCAGCCCCAAGATGTCTGGACACGGTAGCGCGTGGTCGTATCATCTGCCGCTGTTGGGAATGGAATTTGAAACTGATTAAAACATCAACCACGCAGTGGACACGCGAAATAGGCCTCTGTGACCCTGGCGGATGAGGATTCTTCTCAACGCGATCCGCTTTTATTAACCTTTTGGCCTCCGCTGGTGCTGTTGCTGCTGTTGATGATGATGATGTCCCCCTTTGTTAGTATGCTTTTCTAAGGACGTGACTGTTTGAAAACCATTGCGTACGTGGGGTGTAAAAAACCTCGCACGTCT
Source organism: Anopheles nili (assembly GCF_943737925.1). Classification (NCBI taxonomy): domain Eukaryota; kingdom Metazoa; phylum Arthropoda; class Insecta; order Diptera; family Culicidae; genus Anopheles; species Anopheles nili. The sequence continues at coordinate 2,418,699 of NC_071292.1, forward strand.
CACAGCAGGACAGCAATTGACCACCCGCCGTTACGCGAAATGAAACGTTTGAGGCCACCCGATTCCCCGTTCTACGGTTCTCGGAGCTTCCGGCAAAGAAAGGTGAGGCGAAAATCAAATTTTGACTGACAGCTGCCAGCCATCCGGAAGGGGTGTGCATTCGTTTTCTCTCGCAAGGGTTTAGACTGTACCATTCGACCATCCCACCACCAGAGCATACCGCCCACGGTATGTTGCACATTGGCAGCATAAAACCGCGAACAAAAAAAGAACACGAGCCCCTTTCGAATTTGTGCAAACTTTTGACGGACGGCCCATTGTTGCATCGGTGCACGGATTGGAATGCGGTTGGCGTCAGGATGAAACACTCGAAACATGAAATTAATGTTTTAACATGTTAATGTCCATGCCCGCTTGCTGACAACATGATTTGTTCGGGCGAACCATTCACAAACAAACACAAAACACCCCCACAGTGTGTCTCTCCACCCGCGGGACTTTTTGATCGAGTGTGTCACAGATACGAGTGTCCATCCCATCCATTATTGTAAACATCGGAACGAGATTTTATCACCAGTCACGCGCGTGGGGACGAATGCAACCGTCCCTTTGCCCTTTTGCATCCCAGCCTAACAGCTCGATGATTTGTAACCTATCTCGTTGTCGCTTGCTTCAAATGAGCCGATGATGCTTTAAGCTCATACTCCTGCCAGCTCCGTTGTTCAACGTTTGAGTGGAATGACGTGTGAGAACAAAGCAAAAAATGACCACTGCATTTCCATTAAAGCGCATACCCGAGAGTCCCGCATGAGTTGCAAAACATGCTATAAAACGTTCACGCACAACAACTGCTGATAAACGCGAGCTGAACGCGAGAGAATTGTTTTATGCTGCAATGTTTTACTTCATCGAGAAGCTTTTCCCTGCGTTAAAGCCTAATTGTTTTGCGAAAAAAAAGCCAATGAACTCGCACACTCGTAATGGGCCTTGCATCGTGCTGCAGAGGAACATGTTCATAAATTTTCGAGCCTCTCTGAACGATAATAATGTTTTCATTAAAATTATGCTCCGCTTCATGGGCATGTACAAAAGGGGTCCGCTTTCAATCGAGCCCACCGAGGCCCTATCGAAAAAAGGTAAACAAAAACATTAAACAGCATTCGCGCGCGCATCCGGTGCTGCGATGAAACGCCAAACAAAGCGGCAAGAAAGCACTGCCTGGCGAAAGAAAACACTGGAAGCAATTATGGATGGTTTTTCCCATTCCCAGCGAGAAGAAACGGCCGTGCGCGTTTTGTTTCATCTTTATCACTTTCCCGGGAAGGCGAATCGAGCCCGAAGGCGTCGATAAAAAAGCACAAGTTACAACTTTGCACTTGCATTTCGTTGGTCGGCGTGCATTCTTCAGCACAGTCAGCAGCTTCCTCTCGAACACGCGGCGACTCATCGGGTGCGCGTGAGGTGCGCGAATATCGATTGAAAACGCCGATGGTAAATAAGAAAGCAATAAAATCCCAACCGAACAAACGTAAAAACGGACGGAACGTGCAGCCAGAGAAATGGGAAGCATGCATTGACCTCAATTTGCGCGGAGTAAGGCAGCATCCTCCGACTCTCGAGTGGCCTCTAAATGAGGTTAAAACATTGGAACATGACCCGCAAACCGATGAGATGCGAGGCTGGAGTGAAATGCGGAGTAGCTGCTTTGGAAATTTACACACACAAAAATCAGCCATGAAAGAAACAAAAACATTGCCCGGTGGTCGATACACTTTCCGGCGAGACAAAGATTTGTTCGAGGAGTTGAATTTCGAGCTCACATCGGACCTTTGCTCATCCCTCGCCAATGGACATGATTCAATGGAACTTCTAGTCCTGTGAGGATCCTAAAATACGGACCCTCTTCACGACACTTCATGACTCATCGATATCCACAACTCGTCAATTTCCCTAAAACAAAACAAGTCCCCCAATCGGGCGGTTTATAAATGCTCGGCATTCGCTCGAACACTTCCCAGAATGCGTCCCTAACTGGTCGAAGGGAAGCGTCGGGTACAGATAGCCGTACAATCGCACCCGCAGCCTGAAGATAAATCGATCCTTTTAAGAAAATTAAGGTGAATCACAGCTTTCCTTAGCTGCTGTTGGGAGGTTCGTATTTTGTTTTACTTTTTTCAATGAGCCTTTTTCGAGAACCAATTTCAGGGACGTCGGACCTAATTTATTGCCCGTGGGTATTCCACACCGGTCGAATCGGATTAGGAACCGGCTTTGAGAGTAATGGTTTTCAAGTGCCCCGAAGAACAGGAAACAACCACGAAGGACGACTTTCAACGCTCGCAGGGACGATGGTTCCATTTAGCGCCTTCTAATTCAATTGTTTCGTTTGAGTAGTTATCAGGATCAAAAGCGGTTCTTCAATTCCAACCAGAAGTCACGGCTTCGCACAAAGAATTTAAATTAACTTTCCAGCTGATAATGCCATTAAAGCAAATGAAATTATGTTTTACTTTCGTCAAGAAGCCACTTATCTTGTCCATATTACTTATGCATTCCGTTGATTCAGTAACGCGGGACACCTTAACCGGACATCGGAGGAAAATTAAGGTTATAAACCAACTCACCTGTAACAAAAAGAAAGGATCATAAAATATCATTAGAAAGATGTGCTGAAGATTAGTGAAATATGTATGACGAAATCTACATCACAACATCCCAAAACTACAAATCTAATATTGATGTATCGTCTTCACGCCCGATGAAAAGGAGGTGTCCAAAAAGGCACCATTATTCTACGATCCGTACCGGACCCTTCCCAAGCGCCCTAAGTCAACATTTGCAGACGCGCTTGCGGGCGTATTCTTCCAGGCGAGTCCTTTCCTTCATCACACGTAACATCTGCTATGATGCGTGCATAAATTATGCACAACCTTCCCCGGGATGAACGGACAAGCCCCTTCTCCCAAGGCGACGCGACGAAATCAAACGACAACCACCTCACTCTTACGCTGTTTTAATTGTTTCCCGTACCGTACGACTACTGCTCTGCCTCATCAAACACGGACGATTCTGGGCTTGCCTAATTTGCCCAACCAAACAACACCCGGATGCCGAGGTCCCTTGCTTTACGGTAGCAAGGGCAATATTCAAATTTAATGAACCACTTTCCCGCAACTCCCAACACCCTTCGCGTCGTTCACTGGGCTGTGTTTTTGCTACATGCTAAAACCCTTGTCGTCAGTCAAAAACTTCGATTAAAACCTTATTTTCAACGCTTCATCTACAGCAGCGTTCCGTTCCCTCCAGATCGAGCAGGGCGAACACTTTCCCGGGAGTAGCTCGTGTGGCGCACCCTAGCGAAAGTCCCTTAGTCCTGCACGTACCGATCCTGTCACAGGATCGTTCATTAAAAGCGAGCCGAAAAAACTTCCCCCTCTGTCGACCGGAGAAAGTTTTGCACCGTTTCGAAACCTGCAAAGACGCGTTTTTTGATCGAGAACGAAACCTTCCGCGTGAGGGAAAGAAACGCTTCTTACACTTTACTGTCACGTACGTGGCGCGAGAAACAGGGCGTCACCGGATGCCCGTTCCGTTTTTCCCAACCCGCATGCAAATGCCACGAGAGCACGAGGAGTTCCGCATTTTTTCAGTACAACACAGAACACGCCCTTAACACACTCAACGCACACGCCCGAAGAAAGCCAAACAGACGGTTAAAATTGCGTTCAACATTCCATCGGGGAAGGGAATGCCCTTCGCGACGGAGAAATCGCTGCATATTTTCATTACAATCACACCCGTCGACGGAATGCGGATCCGAAAGGGCGAGAAGGTGTCAAATTGACGAGGTACAACCATTTCAATTAAAACTCGAAAAGCAATCTAATCGAGCTACGTACCGACAAAAACAGAGCCCTTGTGGTGAAACCATTCACGCATAATGAAAACATTTAATTTTCCTCTTGCTGCTAAGATAAGCAATCGAAAACATTTACTCTCGATGGGGTGTTTTATCGGCGTTCTATCGCATAAATCATTTGCATCAGAAAGGACCTCCACCGGATCCTGGTGGGTTTTTTTATCGATTGTGCCACGGCGAGTCCACGTTGCGGTACAACCTTTCACCGTATTCTCCAGAGGCTCATTCTTCATCGAGGACGCCTTTTTTCTTTCATTATCCTGACGGCATGGGTCACCGTGGAGGAAATTCCTTCCACGCGCCCGCGTTAATAATTGGCTGGATATACGAAAGACTTGAATGATCGTCTGAAGAGTAACGCGCCGCTGACCTGCGAGCTCGGGCACAACAACAGCCAACGCACGGCTCAGATTGTAACATTAATCGCATTATTAACATCACAATAGCTTGCTTTATGCGCGACGTTTTGTGAAAGAATAAACCGGTCGTTTTCCCAGAATTTTCCCCTCGTTGTTGTTTCTAAATAATTGAGTACAGCTCGCAAAAGAAAACTCTGGCGTAAGGAGCAAGCGAAGACGCGGCAACTCGACACGGAAAATAACTGGTCTCGACGACGAAACACCAGCCTACACAGACGGTAGCATTTTTTTCTAGCGAAAGAGAAGCACCATAATAATAATTTGTTACTGGCGTCATATTGACGGCACGGGTTTGCTCCCTTTCGCCTTTTGCTAGACAAACTGTCGGAAATCGCGTTTTCCTGCACCCTAGAAGGGACCCCACCAGCATGAGAAGTCTCTTTCCATGGTGGTCAAAGTTTTTCCACCCAAAAATCCAATCCCAACATACGATGGGGTGCGTCGGGAAGAACCCCACGATTGAATTTCATTGAACCAGTCTCACTCTAGAGTATCGGGTTTGTGTGGTTACAATTTTGTTGGGTGTTTTAGGGTGAGCCACCGGAAATGATGGACGGCGGTGTGAGAAATCGCAGCGAATCAATCTGTTTAAGTGTTTGCTGTCCTGCCGGTAAACGGCGGTATGAGTAATTGACTTTGTTCAAGAACTCTATCAGGAAGTTTAGACAAACCGTCTGGCTAGTGTTTAGACAAAGCAAGTGCAAAAACTGTGTGCGTTTCTATGGTACTAACAAATTTACAGAGCACCCCTACGATAGAAAAAAAAACAAACTTTACACCTTGATACTAAGAGCCTGTGCAATCTTTGAAGAAAATAATGCACGCTGCTGGGTAAGAATAAAACATACCACCTATTATACATAAATCGTCGTCTTCGTGGCTACCGAGGGAATTTTATTTCACTTTTTACACTCCTCATATATCCTCACATCATCGAGAATGTCCTCGCACGTCACCGTAATAGAATAAATACGCGTACTCAGTTTGTATGCAAATGTTTCCGTATACAAGGCGCTTTTTTCGCCGTTCCCCGACAAGGCAGTGCAAATGTCTCTCTACGGGACAGAATATTTAACAGAAAAAATACCTGGGAAAATGCTTTCCTAGTCGTACTCTGTTTCTCTCTTTTCATGGTTCCTTTCTTTCATGCTCGGAACGGAATTGAAAATTCATTTTACACCATGCCTTCTAGCGTCGTAGGGTGTTAGTGTGTGTTTGTCTTTCTTCCGGTTGCGACGGCAGCGTACACCTGGCAGCCCTAAAAGTCCAAACGCTCGGGCGAATCTATTTGTTAGTCCTGCGCGAAATTTTCTCGTAAATGTTTCACCTTATTTACTATGCACCTTTCCCTGGGCTACGCCCTACCCTATGCCCCCCCGTCATTCCGACTGCCTATTTAACAACATTCTTTGAAGTAAAGGAACCATTTGGTTGGCGCATTGCAACAACGATTTAATAAGACTTCTATTTGTCATGAAAACATGTGTAAACATAGCCTCGAGCATGAAAGCATACCCCCTATAGCTTTTGCATACTTTTAGCACGCTGGTACATGCCCTGGCGGAGCCTTATTAAATGGACACCAGCAGTAGCAGGCACCTTTCCCGTGTCTTCATCGTCGTCGGTAGTCGTGGGGAAAGTCTACCGTTGTTTTACGCCACTTTTCGTCGAGCAAAATTAAATAACACGCCACCGCGCGATATTCGCGAGGAGGGACCATTTTTTGTTCACAACGAGCACTCTCTCTTTCTCTCATTTCCTAACAAGTGGTATATGACAAGAATTTAAACAAGGCTACAGCTTCCTTCGTATGCTTCCGGTGCCATGTCGTATTCGAAAGATGGATTCATACTTAATTCATGGAGATCTGCGCTAAATCCCCCAAAGAGCACGTAAACGAGCGAGAATTATGAAGCTTCCCAAAGCTGCTACCATGAAACAAGGAAGCTTTGTCAGATTTTTTTCTCCTGCATCCCAAAACGAGTATCACAAGTAATATTTTCAAAGACTTAAATGTACATCTTCTAAGGATTAAGGTCTATGGAACCAGAGCAGGAAAGATGTAAATTCGACAATCTCTTTAACTAGCCCCACCCGCTAATACTGGTTAACGCGAACAAGGCTTCAAATTTATCACGTCAGTAAGCTGCTTTTCTCTCTACCAGAATACTTTTCGAACGAATTTTACCTTGATGTTTCAGGCATGATTTTTTAATGGTTGCACTTTTACCCACCCATCTTAACGACGAGCAGATTTGTAAAAAAAACCTGTACGAAACATTCAACACTTGTAGGGTCGTAAACCCATCACCGCCTGGCGGTCGCAAAAACCTGACAAAATAATAATCAACTAATCAACTACTTAAAACCCGTCCGAAAAAGCAGCCAAAACCGCTTCAAGCAACCACACCAAGACAAGACCGTGTTGCCGGCTGATGGGTCTGCGAGGCAATGAAAAATGCTCTTTCACACCAGCTCCTTTCATCAACCAATTGGGCAGCGTAGAAAATAAGACGATCCTAGCCGGCTCTCGCTCACAGCGCCGATGGCAACGCTCGGAAGCGCATAATTCATCACAAGCACCTGTCGACCGTGAATCAACTTTCGCCCAACTTGCCTCCCCCAATTCGGGACATTTGACTTGCACACGTGCTTCACTGCACTACAGTGAAACTAAATTATAATTCCAACCTACCCATCCTTCATCCCCTGCGGTCGTCCTGACGGTTCGGTGTTGTCGAAAACGACTCCATCCTGCGAGTGAAATATGGTGTCGTCAAAAGGACCGCTTTCATCTTTCCCGGGCGCTCGGAAAAACCCCCTTCGCATCAACACCCGGTTCCAAAACTTGCACCTAAAGACTGAGCGAGAACTTTTTAAGAACCCCAGAACACTATCTCCGGCAGGATGTTGCCTCTCGTCCGATTTCCTCATCGTCTAGGGAAATGAAGCCCAACCCGACCGACCAGCAAACTAACAAAAGCAATCCTTCAACCAGCTGGCAGCCTGCCTTCAATTCTACAACCAATCTTGCTGGTTCATAATTTTGTGTGTTGCCTTCTCTCTCACCCGGCGGCATCCGTCTCTACGACGGGAAAACTCCAGCACTCTAACTCCAGGTGAAAGGCACAGCAAGCCGATGCACTTCGACTTCCGCAACCGCCGGTGGTTCGAATGCGAAAAGTTGCTACAGGCAACCGCCGATGGACCTGTTCGCTTAATAACTTTCTTCCATTACTGCCGCTCGGAGTGCCAGGACGCACTTCGTCGACCATCACTTAGCATGCCGGAGCACTTCCACGGTACCTAGGAACGTCGAGTCCGTCAACGAGACGCGTCGCACGCAAGAACCTCGAAAGTGACGCCGTCGCCGAAAGCGAAAGGCGAAACCAACGTTCAAGAAGTAGAAACAACCCGACCTTCTCCGTCCGATCTTTCCACTGGATACGCCAATCGCTCCATCGATCGTTGCGCAAGGTGCATTAGATCCCACAATTGCCCCGGGGCTTGGTTTGCACGCCCTTTAAACGGCTGCAGCAAGCGAACACGACGCGATAGCAAAAAAAAAAAGGAAACGAAAATCCCGTTTCCTCGAGCGCGGTTCCATTGGCTGGCGATGGTGAGGCATGCTTAGTGGTAGCAATAAAACTGTTTTACAAGATCGCAACCGTCAGATAAATCCACTCGCGGACGCTGGCTTTGGCGTTCGATTTGCGTTTCACGCCAGACGATGCGCCCGATTGCGCAGACCTTTTCGCAATCGTCTCCTCTTTCGACGTCCAATCAATGTCGCTTTCCGCAAGCACGCTCGCAGGAAGTGACGGACGATGTAGGACTGGTTGTGGTATGATAAGACTCGAACGACGAAGACGACGTAAACTGCCAGGTAGTATCGTGGTCGTGCGTGGCTTAGTGAGAGGCTTTTTTGGAAAATTTGAATTTCGAAAAAAAAATCCCTAAAAGCCTAGCCGCTTGAAACTGGAGAAGGAATTGAGTTATTTTCCTAGCGTTTCATTCGTTTTCCCATTTGGGCTGTTTACGTTTGGAAGCACTAGGCATTGGCTGGCGGGCTCTAGGCTTAGCAGAAAGTCAGGATCTGCTACACAGTACGAATAAAAACACCCCTGTCCATTTGCAACGAGACACGCACATTTTGAAAAACGTCGCAAACAACGATGATTTATTTGTCATATATTCAACGGCTTTTTTTGCTTGAAATTTCGCTTTCCAGCATCACAGACGTGGTAGTCAAACATCATGACGGAATCGGTCCGAACTAAACAAAAAAGTCAACTCAAACCAACACACGGTACTCCAAAAACCTGCCACCAACGAAGACTCAACAAAGAGTGCGGTACAAAAGCTTGCAGAAGGATTATCACACCATAAATCCGTCACTCACATGTTCGATTCGCGTAGCAAACGTCCGGTTAGTGGAAGCTTTTGGGTACGAAAATGTGTCCATTCCCTACCTTAGGACCATCCCAGGGCGGTTGTGTCATCTGTTTTTGATGGATAAAACTGCAGTTTTAGCATCGCTTCTGTGCGTTGTTGCGAATATTACCCCAACTGTGAGAGTGTGGTTGTTTGTTTCGTGTCTCTTTGGTTTGTTTTTTCGTCGATCTGCGTCCCCTCACAGATTAAATTAAACTTTTCGAACCCATAACTCTCGATGGAGCATCCCAGCTACTCGTGGGACTAAGCGTCACTGGCAGGTGCGTTATCCGCTGATTTATGCACGACGTAGATTTTTCCTCCGCGCTACATTCACGGATGGTCAACGCCAAATCAGCGATGTCCGCAATACATGAATCGTTTGTTGGGGAGTTTTGTGCTCAAGGAAGAGTGAGGTTCGCGAGATATGAGTACCAATTTGCCATAATTCAAGGAGGTTATCCAGTTGCCGGGGGTCTAACGTCGCCAACACCAGAGATAGCACCCGACAGTATGCAATTGTTCACAAAATAGTTCACCACAAACCGAACGGCATCGAAATCCCTTCGGCCACAAACTTCACTTTCTTCGGCAATTTGCATAATCACAATAATTACGCCCAGTTGTGTTTTCCATAGCGCACGAAAACAATTTCCCATAGCCCGGGTGAGAGTGAGGAAAATTTCATACTGCGACACAGCTCGCTCCCTTTGATAGTGATCTAAACATGAATGCCACAAAGAGACGGAAAAAAATACCGTCCAATTTGCCAAGCAGGGCGCAAAACGGACGCGTTTTGAATGTGAATGAACGGTGGGTCTGTCGACGGAGGCTCGGTTCTTTTCATGTACGGCCTCCGCCCTCGCAGCCTGTTAGCGAACAAGAAAAAAACCTCTCTTTTTGAACCAGGAGCAGGCGAGAAGGCAATAAAAATTGAATCGATTCCCGAGAAGCGGCTGGAGCATGATTTAATTACACCGATAAGACTTACTTGACGCCGCCAGTAAGAACCACGCCGTAGCGGACGTCAGCCGATGGCGCCATCGTTTCTCGAGTGTCCTGGGTCTGCTTCATGTCTAGCGTATGACTACATCTTTGATCGAGGCGCAATGGCGCGACGTCAGTACGAAACCCGGCCGTGTTTGGATATGGCGCCAACTTCTTCAAACACCCGACCTCGCACAAGGGCCATGAGATAACTTCGCCATTCCGACGGTGCAAATTGGAAACAAATTTCCCGGAAGTCGCTCGAGCGCACGCGATAAACGTGTCTCGGGATATTTTTTCGCCGTTTATCGTGAATTTTTTTCACAACAACGTGAACTCCCGCGCGATTTGCGACGGCTTACGACTGGCGTAGTTTCAAAAAGGGTAACATTTTTTGGCCGTGCAAAATTGCGACTGGACACGCGAACAGCAAGTTCCAAATTTTCCCGAGCTCCAAACACTCTCCCTAGACTAGGAAACTCATTCCAACGCGCAAAAAGTTCCTCTCAGACTGTTTAATTTCTAGCACCGACAGCATGATGTTTCCAAACAGGGTGTGTGCGTGTTTGTGTTGTAAAAGAGCAATGTTTAAGCAAACAAAAACTCGTCTACTAAATATTGGCTCCCGTTACGTGAAATCGATCCCAAATTGCACCAGCTTTTAGCCATTCGAGGGCCCATCAAACACACTGCACTCTCGGGTGTTTGAGCGAACGAGAGAAGGAGAGAGGGAGAGAGAGACATTATCCTAATCATCCCGATCGATGGTGCACTGCAACCAACTACAAACACGTGCGCGTGGCACGGCGTCAGATGAGAAAAATCAATTCCCAAGCTGCCATCAATAAGCCGGAGTGAGATCGGACGAGGAAAAACGCCGCACATCGCAAACAAATGGTGTAAAGCGTCACACTCCCGTGTCGTTACATGAATTGGTCTCGGCATCAGTTCCGGTCTGGCGGCGGAACAGAAGCCACATGCAAAAAAATCCCATGAAAACGCTCCCAGGACCAACTGACAGCCATGGGATGAGCTTGATGTTCACTCGACGTCGCTTCCGGCCAGCTGTCGCATCGCTTTGACAGACATTTGCTAAAATATTGTCACTTTACTGCCGTTGGAAAAATACACTCGCTCTCTCTCTCTTTCTCACTCCTTTCGGTAGCCCCATGACCCCATTGCAAATGCTCCCGCATCGGAAGGATACACAACGCAAAAACTTTCCCGCTTTGATCATCCGCGAATTGGAAAATGACTTTTTGGAGCGCGGCATGGCGAACGCGAAGCTTGCGATGAAAAACGCAATTTTCTATCGCTTCGATAACGACATCCGGACGCTCGGGTGCAGAAGCTTCGCGGTGCATCTCTCCTCCAACGCGTTCCATTCACTTTTCCATTTTCCACCCAAATGCACAACCTGCAACCTGCAACATTTTTTCCCCAAATGCAAAACCTGGCGGGCGAACCGAATTCACGGGAAAGCTTATTTTCCATTTCGGCACAACCGGTAACCGGCGAGCTTGGGGCCATTTTCCTGCATAATAGAAGCCAAATCCGAGACTGTCGTCGCCGAATTGGAGCACGTTGTTGCTGAAAGGGCTGAAAAAACAACACCACTTCCGGTCGACGTCGACGACGTCCAATAATGCGACTATAATGTAGATTAAGCCAGGAAGCTCGGTTATCGCGACCGGCCCTCCATTCTTGGGAGCGGCGGTGAAATAAAAATTTCATTCGATTTTCCCACCTCTCGATAACGAATTGCGTTTCCCACGTTTTCCGATTTGCGTTCCCGGAATCGAAAGCCCGCACCAAACCGAACCGGATTCGGTTCGAGTTTTCGTGTTCCTTATCTGCGCTTTGTTCGACGGGAGCGGCAGACTCTAAAGGTGGAATGGTTTTCCCATTTTCATAGTAAGGCACGGCGAAAATGGCGAACGGAAAAGCAGCGGAACGTGTCGCGTACCTTTTCCGAAACGAGGACCAACTCCCGGCTCGGAAAGTAGTTTCCGATCTTCCTGCCGGACAGAAACAAAGCCATCGGTCGCCCTTTCACCACACCGAAAATGGAGGACAGGAAGTGGTTGTTATCATCCCTCGTTTGAATGGGCGGTGGGAGGGGAGTTTGGGAAAACTGCAGCTACACGAACCGAAGCACTCGGACGCACCGAACAACAACTTTTCACGACCACTTCTCCGTCCGGCTTCGTAGCCGATGGGATGAAAGTTCCCGTTTGTCGTTTGTCCCGCAGAACAAGGTGTGGCTGCTAGGCTAGACTAGGGCTAGGTGGTGGGCATCGCCATTCCGGATTGCAACGACGAGTTGCAACGCAAACTAACGACCGGCATACGAACGGAAGTCAGAACGTGAAAGAACGCGTAACTATTGAACTCCAAATAGAGCAATTACAGTGTTGCGGACAAATCTAGCCGATTATCTCACGTCGACGGATGAGCACGTGGTTGAGTTTGTGCATGTGTGGCACCACCGAGAAAGGGGAAAGTTAACACAAAGGCCTCGATTTTCGCTCAATGCCAACCATTAATCATATTTCGCAAAACAAGAAAAGCAAGCCCGAAGAACCCATTTCTTTGCTATCAACTGTAATTGAGCTTTCTCCCGCTGGTCCAGCGTTTGGTTAACGACGAACGGACTCTCCAGAACACGGTCCAAGCACCTGTACAGCATCAGAGGACGGAGCAATGTTTTTCCATCCATTACCACTCTCCACTGTCCAGGTGCCTTCTCTCGCAAGCAAACGCATGGAGACCGAAAATCAAGTCCCCTTTTCTTGTCCCCAGCTTCGAAGGGACGTGTTGCAGGGTTGCACACATGATCATCCCTTCCCAATCAGACCGGTTTACCGAGCGCTCTCCCCCAAAGAACAGGTGAACGCCGAACACAAAAGGAAATAATGCAGAAAAGCACAAAATCCGCCCCAGCCAGGCTGGGTAGGGAACGTCGATTTTTCATGCCGTCGTACTTTGGAAGGGCTTTCCCGGTCCTTTTGTCTACCTTCCCCACGAGACATTTTGCGAGCTGTCTCGGGCGATAAAGTTTCGCACGACGGAACAACACACACGCCAGCCTCACTGTCCTGCATCAGGAAGGGAATTCTGCCCTTGGCGAATGAATAAAGAACACACGAACGAGCAGGCGCGCGCGCGAGATGTCGTGGCAGTTCGCGTGGGTCGTGCCCATCGAAGCGATACGCGGGAAGGTATCGGTGCATGAAGGAAAGATAAATAAAAGCGAACTTTCGTGCCACCGTGTGCCCAAGTGTCGTCGATTATGTTGCGCCACGATCGAACGGCTTTGTGTGATCTCCAACGGTGGGCTTCTTCAGTTTTTGCTCAACCCAAAATTTATCCTCCTCTTTCACGTTTACCATCAACACACACACACACACGGATGGTGCTTTTTCGGGGGGCCTCTTCGCTGCAGACTGGCTATGTTTGGCAACCACCCGTTTGTTCGTGTATTCGCACCAAAAGCGGATTAGAAGTGGCTTCCAAACAAGCGAATGCGAATTTCCGGTTACGCGGTACGGCGCTACCAGCAGATTCCCGTCCACGATAAGAGGCTTGGGTGCTATTCCCCGTATCGTGGATGAGAAAACCGGAGGAAATTTTATTGACTTATTGCACTCAGGGAACGCTTGGAAAAACGCATCGCACCCCCTGCGCGGCAAAGCACGCGAATGCGGCTCGAATAAAGCTTCCCTTTCCCCAGATCAACCGGCAGGCGCGCGCGTAATTCGATACCAGCATAAATTAGCATAAAACCGTTCGGATGCTATTCACGCTCGAAAGATAACGCGCAGGCGGTGGCGTGAACAACGGAACCATTTCATGCACTGATACCACGCGCCCGATGATAATCTAATTTGACGCAGCGCGTACGCGAAACGGGACGGGAACTGAATCTTAATTCGTCGTCGATAAATTCCACACATAAATTCCCGCACGGCCGATAGCAGTGGTTGTGCCTTCCCTTGTGAAATGCATCTTAAGTTATGCCCGTCGAGCGAAAGGGAACAGGAGCTAGCGGTTAGAAAATTGCTAATGAGGTAGCCTCCGATCGATCGCATCCCGCATGGGAAGAAACCACACCGGGCGCATTTTTTAAAGAAGGAAAGTTAATCGCCACATACCCAATCAACCCAACAACACCAACACCGCTTATGGAACGCTCATTAACTGCACCCAAAAATGGCAGAAACCTATATGTTGTGACCGTTTTCGCAACTCTCGATCAATTTGGCCAGCTTGAGTTGATCCACACCACAAGTTGATCTAACCTCATCCAGAAATAGTCCCAAAGCGACCCTGAGCCTGTCGTAAAGAAAAAATAACACAAGGCCCTAAAAACCCAACCCACTGAGAGACGCCTCCTAATTTATTTGCTCCTATTTCGGGCCGCAATATAATCATACAGGAGCGAGCGCTGCTTTCCCTCGTTTCATTTTATCATCTCTTTTTTTTTCCTTCTCATCCCATGGTCCACACTGGTCCGTCTGTCTGTCTAGACGAGCTGAACCTCTCACGGGAGGCATGTTTCGGTCGAATGTTTGCAAATTTAGCCCTCGCCGTTGCATAGCACCACCGTGGCAGCATAATTAGCGGCCGTGCAAGCAAATATGCCCGAGCTCAAGCCAACAAAACCTAAATTTCTACCCTCTGGCGTGAGGGATCACGAGGTTAATATGGCATCTCTTCTGGGGAGGTTCGGTACATCGTGAGGTTTAGCAAAAAAAAAACGCTACAAACAGACACTTCCCATCCGAACGCCCTCTCTCGATCATAAATGCTTCACTCTTGTAAGCATATAATTTTAGACTGTTTACTTTATTTGATGAAAACCCCATGAAATATAATTTCAACTCTCCCAACGGCCAAGGCCCGTTGGATCAAATTAGAATGCAACGGATAATCTCCTCCACGCTAGGGGAAAATCCAACAGGAAGGAGAAAAAAACAAACGCCACGCGAAGGTCCATAACTTGATCCCCACGCTAAAGCGATCCGGCGCTAGGGTTCGCAAGCGAGTGGAAAATAAATTGCACACAAGCAAACGGCAAAACCAGTGGCGAAGAAACAGTCGCTCATAAACCATGCCGAGCGCGAAAACAAACCACCGCCAAGTGCGCCAATAAAATAAAGCAACCGAAAAACGAGTAAGAGAGCTGGCCATATAATTTCGCGGTCTGTAATGCTTTTCTACCCCTTTTTGTTGTTTTTCCCCTGTTGTACCGGGTGCCCCAAAACTCGGCCGAGTAGATCCGGTTCGTAAAAACCCCCAGTCAAGCGCGGCCGCACGCCGAATAACGCCGCGCTCAAATGCATAATTTTTCCGCAAGCGAACGAAAGCGAATCGAAACGGAACAAATGACTGACGGGCAAACGGACCACGCGCGCCTGCAAAGAGCTTCGACCATATGATGACTGCTTTCTTGATCGCAACCGGACATGAGCCCCCCTTTGTCGAGGGCTTCACGTAACGGAAACGCATAATGAGTCACCCGAAACCGCGAGTCACCGGCTAACGGATCGTTGGACGGGTTGCCCTCCTGCGGTCAGCGTCTGGTTCCGAGTAAGGCAAGTTCGCCGTTTCGGTCGGCAGGTTTTATGCACCGCCGTTCTGTAGCGTATAATATGTGCAAACGCCATCGCCATCGTTCATGTGCTGTACGAGAGCCGTGCTGGCTTTTGGGTTGGTTTTGGGACCGCTTCATTCGTGGCACTGCTTCTGGTGTCCATTTCAGCAAGCCAACTCACCATCACTCAACCTTCGGCCTCATTGTTTAAGGTTTCATTCAACAGCCCGACACGCGAGCGGTCGGAAAATTAGCGCAAGAAAGCACCTCACCCAACGAGATAGGATTGATGAGTCCGAAATTTGGATAAGCGCTCGAATTAGTTGCTCCGTGTGGCAATTAGGATTCTGCAAAGTGCGCTGCATTTTGAGCTGAAAAACCACCCACAGTACAGTTATTTCGCGGTTGAGAGCCCATCGCGAATGGGATTTCGGTTTTGCGTGGAGTGCTTATTGGAAAATCGCAATCAGCCTTTCGTTCGCTTTCCACACAGGCGCGCGCGCGAGTGCACCACAGAACCGATCGAAAGTGGGGCGAGAAAATGCGCGAAAAACATGCACCAAACCGTACCGGCGTGGCCGTGGGCGCGATCGAAACCAATTTGCTATAATAAATAAATGAACGGGTGCGGAATGTTTGAGGATTTTTGCGGAAAAGCCCCACCACCGGTGGGGTGTGAGAAAAAAAAGAAACCAACTAGCGGACGAGAAACACATTGGCGTTTGTTTCGTCATGGCAGCAGAATTCGTTAATTATGCGCCGCTTTGAATCATTGGCGATAATGGGCTTTTTCCGGGTTAAATTTTCCGACCGACACTTGTGGAAACTTGGTCCATTTCCCATCCCCCATGAAATGCTTTCCCGGACCCGGGCCGCCATCGTTTTTTGTTCCGAACCGTGCTAAAACGCCGCGCGTCGGTGGTGAAAATGCGTCGAATATTTCCATCCCATAGCCCACATCCCGTGGCACGGGGGAGAGATGATTATGTGTGGAAAAATCATTTCCTGAACCGGAGCCGCTTTCCCGTTTTACAAAAGGATAATTATTCCCGTGCACGAAATACAAGCACCATACTGACGGTTCACGGTTCATTAAGCGCTTTGTTCATTATCGAACATCATCCCTCCGATGGCACGTCGCGTTGGCTTATCGCTGGAATGTTCAAAAACCCGCTCTCGAAACCCACAATACACCCACCAACGGTAGTAACAACGGCAACAACAGCGACTTGCGAGACGCGTTCGCTAAGTTTGCTTAGCCAAACATCAAACAAAATTATTAATGTGGGCAAAGAAAAAAGGCTCCCATGGCCGTTAATTAAAATCATAAATTTACTCCTTCTAGCACACCGCCAGCGGTTGTTGTTTGCTCTATGGGTGTGTGTGTGTGTTTTCGCGCAACCCAAACGCATAATGCACAATATTTTACAAAACCACCCGGAGCCTCAGTCCGTTTGATGTGGTCAAAAAATCCCCCGTGTCGTGTCGCTCCTGGAGCATGACATAAAATACTCACCGCGTGATGATGGCGAAAAAAAAACGCACCATCCCAATGTCCAGAGTGTTTGCAGCAGGTTTGATGCAAAATGTGTGTTTACCATTTTTTTTCCACTCTTCAAGCCAACCCGAACGTACCCAAACACCGCGTCGTGTCGACCATCCAGAGTCCGCTGCCACTACTCCGTCATTCAATAGTTAATGAGTGTTTATGCTGCGCGTCAGCCGGAGATTGTATGGGAGAAAAAGTAGCATAAACCAAACCCAGCATCCGAACCCCACAGTTCCCGGGCAACCTGAAAACATAATACAAAACCAACGCCACGCGCGAAATCTGCTTTTTTTCTCACACAGCGGTTTAATATTTAATCAAAATTCCGATTACTCAACTGAAGTATGACGCGAAATCCGCCGCCAACGGTGCACAAGAAGCATAGCTGTTGCAAACCAGGGATTGCGTTTGGGCATCACAAAAAAAGCAGTGAAATAGCTCAACCATAGAAATGGGCAAAAATACAACCGGCGTAGCATACTGCACGGAAAACGGGTCAACGGGTGGATATGCGCGAAAAATAAAACCACAATGAACGCAAGCACGCCGAAAAGCGCCAGTGCTGAAATATATCCCGATGGTTCAATAAATTTATAAAGCACCCATCGAACCCGCGAACCGGTGGCTAACGAAGCTAAATGGCTGCCAAATGAAAACACAGGCCAAAAAAAACACTCGTACTAAATTCACCTCATCGCACGTGCACACGCTCGGTTCTAGCCACAGAAAGGGATGTTACGAACCCAACCAGCGGTGGGCCTGCTCGTCGTGAACGTAAAAAAAGGGCACGATTCCAACCACACCAGACTGCGACTCCTGCGGTGTGACGTCAGACAGGCTGCTGGCCGATTTTATTGCGACGCGCAGCATCAGACCAGGATGAGGTCTGTGCATGATTGTTTATGCTACGTTTATGATTTCGTAAAAATAAAACGCTACCTTCCCGCTATAAACACTGCGAGTGCGTTGTTGCGTTGCGAAGGGGCCTTATTTTTAAAAGCAAAATCACAATCGCGGTTTGAACTCTTTTTTTACGTTCAAAACCGTACACTTCATCTGAATGGCCTGGCGATGTAAATCGAGCCTAAATAAGCCATACTTTAGGGCACCATGTTGCTGGCAAAAATAACATTTTTTCGTACATTCCATTCACGCGGTATTAGTGCATTTGAAACTGAAATGTTTCCTTTCACCTTGTCGCTGCAAGGCGGAACAAAAATAAAACCCCACACACAAAAAGAAAACGTGCAAAAACAAACGCTCACCCGATAGAGAACAATGCACGATTGCATTTCATTTTTGCCACACTCAATTTAACAGCACAAAGGTGCGCTCAGTGGTCTACGAGGTGTGCCTAAAGCAACTGCACCCTTCGCAAAGGTGATTTGGGAAATTGCCTAAAACGATTGTTTAACCTCCACCCCATCGATCCCGTCGATCTGGCGGCATTTGTGCCCTAAGTGTGTCGAAAATCGAGAGCATGTCGTGGCGAAGCGAGGAACAACATATGCACAACCAGCAATACCCATTCGAAAGCCGAATGCACCCTCCACGAGTAGAGGGAGCAACAAAAAACGCACACACCGCACACACAAGAAGCTCAACAATGTAAAACAAAAAAAAAACGAACACCCATTACCGGCGGTGGCACCCAAACCAAGCCACTTGTCAGTCCTCTAAGTGCCGCGCAATGGGAGCACAGGTCGGTAATTTTCCCACTCGAAGCCGCACCCTTAGAAATGGCACCTTCTTTTTCACCGAAACGCGCATTTCTATTTACCAAACCGACAGAACGCATTCACCGGCTGAAGTGCACTTTTGCGTGCAGCTCAGACTGCAATTGCATTCGTGGTGGATGGTGGAAAACTGTGGAAATGCAACCAACAAGCGACACTCAACCGATTCGTATGAGACTTGGTGTTGAAGGGAAACCCATAGAACAAAAAAAATTTACCCACCAGCGCATAGAACTGCGCGAAAATGTTTCAACAACAATTTCACCAATTATTTTGTCTCATCACATCCCAGCGTAGCAAAGCATTTATTGAACATCCATCACTCGCATAAAATGCATTTGCTCCCCAACCCCGTGCAACGTGTTCAAGCGGAAACAATTTTCGGCACAACATTCCCAAACGACGACAGCATACGGGCCCAACCACCGAACTCGCACCGACGAAAGGTGCTGCTATTAATAAACCGTACCACGACCACACCCAAACGCGCGATGGTCGATAGGCAGCATATGGGTTTTCCTAAATGTTTCCACCACGCTTTCGGGGCCGGAAACGCAGCGACGCGGTCGATGGTGACCAATAATTAATGTCTCACACCTTGCTTGTGCTCGATAACGATGCACAATCCACCCACGGCACGCAGAAAAAAAAAGCGAACCACCAACGCTGGACGAATATTGCAAACGAAACATTCCTCACACAGCTTAAGCCCCACATGCGAGTGGAGCGAGAACCGTGAAGAATGCCAATATGCCGAGCAGCTCAACATTTCGCTCCGGATACGATGGAGGTGATTATTTTAGTCACCTCCACTCGGCAGGACGACGTCCCCAGCAACGCTTCCGGTGCACGAAAGGGTGCACATTCATTGCACGATGATTGCAGAATGCGTTTCAGTAGCAATTGCCGGCGGAAAATCGGTGCAAAAATTAGTCCACAACCGTCGCGCATCGGACCCTATGGTTTAAGTGAAATTAATTCGATACCTCCGCAGGACTCAAACACGACGAACTAGCCTTGTCTGGACCGGTGCTACAAGCGCATGTACTCTCATTAGTGTTGATTGCGATTACAACGACATCATTACAGGCGCGACACCGAGAAGAGGTGCCGTAAACCTACTCCCCCCACAGGCAGGACAATGAGCCGTGGATACGTGAAAATGCATCCACACGAAGGTGGGGTTTGGGCGCGAAAAGTTTGTGCAAACCAGACAGAAATCAATTAACATTAGTGCACGACCAAACGAAACCCAACCATCGGGACCTTTTTCCCCGGTTTGTGTTGGTGGTCCAGTCTTGCCTGTGTACGACGATGTTTGCCGAATGCACCGTGGTGCATCGGGTGTCGTCATATGTTTTGTGAAAACGCGATCGAAATAATGCTCCACAGCCGACCATTGCGAACCAAGCTCTCTAATCAACGGAGGTTAGGCGGGCCATGTCTCGCACAGAGGTGTCACAGTCAATATTGACACCAATCGAGGAAATGGGAACAATGACACTCACCTCCCCAAAGCGGGTGGCGATCTGGGCTGGTCAAGGCTGGTCAGTCGTTGCATAAAGCCCGTATCCGAGTGCGCCTTCGGCAAGAAACGCTCATCATCTTCCACTGAGCAAACGCAAATGGTGCGCAATGGTGAAGGGGGAAAACGGGGGCAAGTTGGGTGTGAAAAGATCGCTTTTGCTAATTGCAATTTACTGGCCACTGCGTGTGGGCGTCTGTTTCCAAGCCACACCCCTAAATGCACTTACACGGAGGATCGCCTGATGCACTTTGTTTAGTTCATGTGGCATTCACGCATGGAAACCATGGTAGCTAGCTTTCTTGCTTTATTGCATTCCCGATGGAAGAAAATTTAATAACGCTCAATCCGCATTCGTGACTGGTTTGAAATGAGTTTAAAATGTTCGTTTCCTCCCTAGCTCGAGCCGGCTCACGCGTAGCACGGTATGAATTACAATTTCCTTCAAATAACGTACGCGACAACCCGAGGGAAACTATCAACCAATCACACACACACACGAGAAAAACACCCGGAAGGGAACGCCGAAAGGCGGGAAACACCCGTCACGATTACGAGGAAGAAACAAATCGTAGCCCTTCATTACGTAGCCAACGCAGACCCTTCATGACACGCATCGTTGTGAAGGCTTTGATGTAGCATTTGCTCGAAGGAAAACCTCCGCAAAATTGCAACACCCATCATTACGAGGAGGTGAGCCTTGTGGAAAACCCCCCATGTCATGCTGTCGTGGTCCCACCATCAAAAAACCACCCTCAGCTCGGGCCCTTTTGCTTCGTGGCATTCGCGTAAGCAAATCTTTGGCATTTCTGCCCGTTCCCCTGCCCGCGATCATGGATCATAAATTTTCCAAATTACAATCGACTTGCCGAGAGAGTCGCTTTCCGGGTTGCGTTTGCCGTTTGCCAGATTCCTCATAAATCAACACCCATTACGAATCGAGGGGTTGCTTGCGGGAACCCACCCTCCTACGCTCGAACAAAGCAAGAGAATGGGAAGGATTGGTCGTCGATTTGTTTGAAAGACGATACTCTTGCATCCTGACACCAGTTGGAGAGCTCCATCGTGATGACTTTCCACCCCAAAAGCCACCTCCTCCTAATTCGTGCCCTTACTCGAGCATGCTCTCTCTCTCCCAACGACACGGTGAGCAATTGGCATAGCTGCACAAATTATGATTACCCCCATCGGGTTTTTCCTCCAGCGACGATTCTCGGTCAGCGCCAAAGCGTAAAATTAAACCAAATCCCTCGATCTCGGGTCACCCTTGGTGGCGGCATCGCAACTCAATCGTGACGCAACCGAGCAAGGAATCGCAGGGAAAGAATACACTCCCTTCCACCCGATCGCGAACCACGCTGCGATTGAGGGACAGTTCCGGCAGATTTGCGTTTAATTTTAAATTTAAATTGCAACTCACCGACGGCGGGTGCATTCCAGCGACGCCAGGACTAAGACACCTACACACCCACACGAGCGGAACGGACCCGAATCTGCCATGCCGCTTGACAAATGGTCCGGGGAGTTGCGTATCTAATGAAGAACGTCCCCTACTCGGAGCAAAGGCGAAGCAAAAACGCTACCAAACATATTAAAAATGATACTCGTTTGGAACATTTATATATTTTTCAAAACTCACGCAACTCCAACGCCCAAAAAATCAAATCAAAACCCCACGAAACAACCATCTAGGATGTAATTAAACTGAACTTCCCTTGAACGTGCGCTACGCGAACGTAAAGGTAATCGAAACGGACGCTAAAGGCCTGCTGCGGCTGTGGCTAATGATTGGATGGTGACTTTTCATTTCTTTATGATGAGTGTCCCATGAGAGCGCACGTTTGTGGAGAAAAATAAACAGACGGCGAACTTCATTAGGTCACTCGGCTCCTCTGAAAGACGGTGTGTCTGAAAATGCGTGATAATTCATTTCTTCTTTACATAACAAGGCAACGGAAGAACGATGAGTTTTCCTTCTTTTCGCACTGCAACAGATGCACGGTGGAGACATTTGTTGGATTTTGCGCGTCCAAAAACAAAAGCCAGAAAAAACATCCTCGGGGAGGGAAATAACATCCGATGCTCAATTACGCGAGCCCGAAAAGTAACAGCATTTCTGACAGATTCGTTTTCAACTCTCCAATGGGAAAAATGAAACCACGGGGGTGCCCTGCATTTGACAGCACCCGAAAGCGAGCAACAGATTATGATTATCAAAAGAAAATCACTGCCTATGAATATTTTTCACATAAAACCCCCTGGCGAAACGGAGCTTTTCCACTCGCCCTAGGGGTGATTTGTATTTCTGTTCTTTCTTGTTATGTGTTTTTTTTTTTGCACGACACATAAACGAGAAAAATAAAACATATTTGCATTTTTTTATCCTCTACTTTTACCGGCTCGGTACGCAATCTGGTAAGGAACAGGATTCCATCGATGTAAACCATCCGTTACTTCATCAGTTCTGGTAATCTCGAGGCAAAAGGGCTCACCGTAGTCCTTCTGCCACGTGGAAACACGGTAGCCCGAAAGGTCGGAGTTGATGGGTTCTACATTTCCATTAAAAAATCCCATTCCCCCAAAGCTACCTCAGTATTGCCGCACCCCGATTGGCCACAACAGCGCCTCGCTGCTGGTTCGGGGTTTCCCTTCGGTAGCGCAATTTTCAATTTCCTCCCACCCAGGCAGCCAAATTTCCGATTTTGCCAACCTCACCGGGTGCGCCAAAAAGCCGTCAAAAGCAGACCTGACTAACCTTTTCTATTTTTTGCCCTCTCCACCCTGCCGGATTGCCATTAATCCATCTAGTCTGGCCATCCCGGTAAACGGCCAACAGTCAACCCGGAAAAAGGGCCGCAGCTTCTTTTCTGCTCCACCGGACAAATAGCCGGTGTGCCTATTTTGCGGTCACGCCTTTCCACTGCTCGAATGGAAAGGAAAAACCTTCCCCGGAACTGATAGCACGATGCATGGTGGCTTGGGTGAAAGCGCACTCGAGAGCGCAAATACACCGAGCATAGGGACGCTTAAAAAAACACGGCTGAAATCAATTTATTTATCGGGGGATTTTTCGATTTCGCTGCTCCAGCGGGGGCATTCTACTGCGTGTATGCATTTCCTGCCCATTGGCAGCCCAAAAGCCGGCGTAATAATACGTTATTTATGTCTCGCCGTCCAGGCACAGGCTAGTCGCGGGAGTAAGCGATTAGTCTTCCGATCGGCCCTTTCGAAATCGCTCCAGGACGAAGGACGAAGTCTGGCTTCTGAAGGGGCAAACAAATAACTACACCTCTCGCAGGATGCCAAGCGGAAGCATTAGCCCTCGATGCGGAGGACACATCTCATTGTCGTCCATCATTGCCAGATTTTACCGCAGGATGCGGTTTTGCGGGTTTTCCGCTCCCGGCGTGTCCTTGCTGGGCGCGTAAACCGCAAAGCCCTTTCGAAACCGTCCGTCGAGACGGAAGAATAAGGCACAGCGCGTGTAAAGCATGAACGAGTCCTCTGGCATCTTGGCGCCCGGGCGACATCGAGTACCATAATAATTCGTCCCTTATCTCGCCCGAGGATCCTGCCGGGTGCAGGCGAACCATTGGCGCTGGATACGACAACTTTCGGTAATTATACCGAAGTTTGATTGCTACTATTATTACTCGCCCTCGGTCTCGGTGGTTTATTGTTATCAGTGACCAACGGTTGCGGTTTCATCTCTCTAACCAGCGAAGACGATGCTGTTACGCTCCTGGGTTGCCCTGAAGGCTGGCCAATGGTGGAGCGATTAACTTAGGGACTGCAGAGCCATCCACAATGCCGGACCTTTGGCGGAAACGGAAGCCTTTCCATCTTCCGTAGCGCGACGGCCGTGCGAAACGCAACCGACATTTATCCGAAGACGTACAGCCGGAGCGGAAAGCCGACGGATTCGAAGGGTTTTATGAAGGGCCTCCCGTCTCGTACCTTCGACGTTTGATGGCAAAGCAAACAAGCAATTTCGCCAATAACAAAAGCGGGAGCCACGTTGGTTCCCTAGGTTGCAGGCGATGACACGTGCTGTTAATGGCAAGCGAGATTCGAACGCGATATGGCCAGTAAGGGCAGTATGGATGGATGTGTTGCAGTATTAGGTGTCCTGGAGGTTAGCTGCAGGCCTCTGCTCAGTACAATATTGAATTAGGAAATTAACAAAGCACCACGTAAGCACCTGAAGGGTGTGTTGTAATAAAATATATCAATACCCGGAAGTGGACAGACGTTAGAACTTCTACATTCGGGAGGCTCATAATTTCGTGATAAATATGAGGGTGCATGATTCCTTTGCTTCATAGCAATCGATTAGTCTGCAAATTCAGTGGATCTGGCAATGAAACCCAATCTGCAGGACTGCAGGACTCAAACTCCAGCGGAGTGTCCTTGTGCCTCTGTGTTGCGAGAGACCAAAAAGGAAGCAAGTAACTGCGAGCTTTAAGAGATGTTGTGCCTCTGATTGCAAAAAAATTCTAACCGACAATTTCCAAACAATAAAATTAATACTTCTGTTTGCTACATTAAATCGACGCGACATGAGAGATAGCCCCCGGGAGAATTACCGCAATAATGAATATATGTATAATGGCTGACCCTCTAATAACTGACACCCCTCGAACGCCATTTTTCCCTCACAGACAATGGTTTTAACCTCCCACCACTGGCGCTACACACGACTAATCGGCGGACATCCCGGGAAATTAATTTCACTTAGGCCCGGAAACACCCCCTGAAACGGATTCGAATGCGAGGGGATGCGCTGCGATTTTTCGAACGTAAACACGGGAGATTAATTTTGGCCCGCATGGACGATGGTCTCGAAGGTGTCTGCCTGAAGAGGATTCGTTCACGTTTGTTCGAATAATTAATTGCTCACACATGTCGGTGGCTCGGTCGATGCACGGTCCTCATCTATGAGGACATCTATCATCTCAATGGTGATGAAGGCACTTAACACACCGAACACGTTTAAATCCCGTATCCCACTTTGCGTACTCGCTGTTTTATTCCACAAGGACGACGTGGTGCAGCTCACCCAATTCGCCCCGTAATATCCGTTCCGTAATCAACTCGTTCCCATTGGCTGACTCTTGCTCACAAATCCAACGCAGCTCCATGGCATAAATCCTAGATTTCAATTTATGATGCGCCCCATGCTCCTTCGGTGCTAGAAATAACAGCAAACTCTTTCAACCGACTTCCATGGAATGGGCTAAGCAATGATGCCTAATCCTGACCGAGCCCGAGAGTAGCCTGCAACCGGACAAAGTAACTCCCCATTTTTTGTACCCCTTCGAAGGAAACGGCGAATCAGCAAACGAAAACCCGACCGTTCTCTTTGCGATGGTAAATTGAAAGTGGAAAACTCGAGCCTTTTTCCTCCGTTTTACGACATCCTGGTTTGGGGGGGCTACGCTGGATCGTGAAGATGATCCAGTAAAATGATTGCAGTGATTTAGATTACATCAGTAC
The DNA here is from genome assembly GCF_943737925.1 of Anopheles nili. Taxonomy (NCBI): domain Eukaryota; kingdom Metazoa; phylum Arthropoda; class Insecta; order Diptera; family Culicidae; genus Anopheles; species Anopheles nili. Next base: position 2,444,360 of record NC_071292.1, read on the forward strand.
GACCGGACGGGCGGCTCACCGGAACCCGATGCGCCAGAGCCAACCCGGGTGAGATGAGATTTCCTTCAGATTGGTGTGCCTACAGTCGGGGTCCAGGAATTGGAAATTGAAATTCGGACTGCAGCGGAAAGGCATCGTTATCGTTTCGAAGGCACCGCAAGACAAGGAATGTATCTCTGACATCATATCCGGCAGGGTGAAGCAAAGGTCCAGGGGTAGGAGAGTACAATCACTAACAACAACATTTAGGGAGTGAAAAAGAGACGACGGTTTTCCCCTCGAATGCTTGAATTTACAAACTTTACTAACTAACTTCAGCATACCCGGTGAGGGTGAATTCTCCGCTATGCTGTTCAATTTATGCTACAGCACATCCATAGGGTCGAACAAGCTCAACGTCCTGTTACGAACTGACTCGTCGTAGACACCGGACGAGAGGACGCTAACCAACTTTCTGCACCGTGCAATAAAATGTTCAATAAATCTTCTACGGACGAGCGCAACGGATGAATAAATCGGAACGTATCGAAGGGCTGGATCGGTGCACGGATGTTCAACGATAGGTGACTGCTGCTTTCGAGCTGAATCATGCGCCACTTTGTCATTCAAATGAAACACAAACACGAGATCGATTTGATTTTGCGATGATGCCAATAAACAGCGCCACGTGGATCCAAAACGAAAATATTTTAAATTCAATTCATAACTCACCGTGCAGGTTCAAACCACCCGACCTGCCCGAAGAATGTTTCACCACTCCCATCTGTCCGGAGGATCTCAGAAGCAATACAATAAATGTCAAGCATTCGCCTACTGCTTTATCCAAACGGCTCTTAGCTTGATTTGCCGAAGCGCTTTCTTGCAGCAACGTCTTCACCGACTTGATCATTCCGGCTCCGAATTACGACCGGCACACTCCATTGGATCGCAGGAATGGCAACAAATCTCACCAACCGACCAGCCGGCCAAGTGCACCATAAATCCATCCAAATTCCAAAAACCCCACTCCTGGCTGGCCTTGAGCGAGTGTTGCCTTGAGGGTCGGTGGCGCCAGAGAATGGAAATCTCGTTTCCCAAATATCACCCCCGAACGAAACGCGCGCCCCGTTTCCTATGCGCTGGTGGCATAATCCTATCAGCGGAGATCTATAATTTATGAACAGAACTCGCTCCGAGCGGTCTCGCTTTCCAGCCGGGAGAGGATTCATGCTAAATATTTGACCATCCGAAAGGCATCTCGCCGGCGGTAGCCTGCTTCAAGCATAAACTGTACCATTTTACAATCGCAACACGGAAAGATCCTACACGTTTGCCTCGCTTAAACCACCAGCCACAGATTCTTCATTAGAATTTCCACTCGTGTTCAGTCCCGAGAGGCAGCAGCACGTCCCGGAAACATTTATTAATCTAACCCGAAACGAATCGTCGGCTCAGAGAGACCACTAGAGCTGCGAATGCACGACTACCATTTGGTCTATTCGCACTTGTTTCCGTGCTAAATTTATTTCGAAACACCTCCCCGATAAGGACACACGCATCGAGGCGTGATCCTTCGTTCCAGTGCCAAAGCGAAAACCGCACTCTACCATCATCATAAACATCGCCATGATCATCATCCTTGTCGTCGTGGTCGCTTCCCGGTGCAACGGCGATAAAGGCACGCGATCCTCTTTAAATCATAAATTATCCACATTTGGTTTCGCTCGCAAAGAGCCTGCTCTGCAAAACCAACAACACACATCGAGCGATCCCAGCCCTGCCATCGTAGTAGGGACTGCAAATGCGGAAACAAGCACCCCTAAGCTCCAATAAACATTTCAAGCATGCGAAAAACACATAATAAGATCTTAATTATAGATAACCTTCTTCATAAATGGGCACCTCCCGCGCCCATCCGGCTCGACACGTCCCATGGGAGCGATAGTAAAACAATCGCCTCCATTCTTAGGACAATTGCACCCGAGTGCTGGGGAATCCTGTCGCTTGCCACCCCGACAAAACTGAGCTAGAAGAGCGCTGAGAGCGAACCCTTGCATAATTGCATAATTTGAGCCTTCCTTCTCGACGTACACGCCCTGATTCTACCCGTTACTTACCTATCATCGTACAAGCTGGACCGGTGATGGAGTTGCCGGAGAGTTGAGTGATGGCTAGCAGCAGATCGCCCACAAGTAGACAGGCGACGTAGTGCGTTTGGCAGCGCCAATGGAGCACGTGGTGTTGCGATGGCACCAGCAATCCTGTGGCCAGTGTAGCCGCCAGGAAGATGGTGGAGATGAGCAAACCGGCGGAGTACAGCACCAGTCGGCCGTCCTGTGGAAGGAAACGGTATGGTATTAACGAGCGATGTGGAATTTGGCCGAGAGTCATCTTATCTAGCAGTCTTTTGGGTTATGTTTTCCATACGATAGCCCGTCATTTGGCACGGTGCAAACATTTAAATCATTCAAATTTTCCTACTCCCTGAGGGATATTCCATTTTCACCGTAATGAGGCTGCAGTTTCATCAGAAAGTTTCCAGTACGCTCGAAAAGGAAGCTAAGTTTTCCGGACGGGAAAATCTCCCCCACACCAGCGGCCACAGTTATTGCACTCTCATCAACGATATTTCCCAACGGGGGTCGCTGCTCTCCATAGGAACAACAACGCAAAACCAATATTGCGAATATTGTGAAAATCTCCACCATCTCGAGTGGGCTTTATGCTGCGAACGTACTGGACCGGGGAAAATCGCAATCACGCGATTCGAGCACTTTGATGAAAACGTTTCACTAAAGATAGCAACGGCGAGGCCAGTGCGAGACGATTTCGGTAACATTTGAGGTTGCTACCGAGGGTGAGTTTCTGCCCGAAGATGGTGGCGATGATGTGGAAAATTCGACACCAACCCTCCACGATAGAGAAAAAAACGGGAAAAATCTCGCACCCCTCGGGAGGGATGAAATGAAAATTGATTGCGCCCTCCACGCCCTTGGAAGCCACTTACCTGTTTTGCGATGGGAACCGACGCTGGCTGGAAGTGCTCGGAGCACGTGAAGACGTACACCGTACGATCGTCATCACGCACGTGCTCCAGGCAGTACTCGCCTGAAGCAAAGATCTTCCCTGAATCGATCGACACCGAGCCAGTTTGCTCCTGAAGGCGTGCCTCTTCGAATGCGCCTGCGATGGCGTGCTCCTTGCAGGCTGGAAAACCGTAGCTCAATTCGATGTACGGCGAATGGACGATGCGCGAATCATAAAGCTCATGACCACGTGGCAACTTTGAGCAGGTTCGGTTGCCTTTGTCGTAGGCAAAGTTCGAACCACAACAACGTAGCACTATGCTCGTCCTCTCAGGAGCTTGCAACGAGTCCATCTGACTGCCTTCAGTTGCACCATCAGATGAACCTGCTGGTGATTCGGAAGGACGCTTCGTAGGACAAACCAACGCAACCCGTTCGTCGATGCAGTATTCCGGCACCGGAACCAGCACGTGCTTCTGGTTAAGGAAAAGCGATCCATTTCCCATCAGTGTCACCAGATCGACGGGATACACCGTCGGTTGCTGGCAAACCTCGGGTTGTTGCTGTTCCGTGAACTTCATGAAAGGTGGTGCCGAGCCAAGGTCCTTGTAGAGTTGGCCCTTTAGTGGTAGGAAAATGCGTGGCACCCATTTTGCGATCCCACCCGCTACACACAACCCTTCGCTGGTGTTGTAGAACTCGCCTAACCGGCAGCATTTGTTGATGCGCACCTCTTGTGGTCGCGTGCCAGCTAGTCCGGGTTTAACCAGAAGGGCAAGCCCTAGCACGGCCAACGAAAGTAGGCTGGTGGTCATTTTTGGTCAAAGCTTGTTTTTTCTTTTTGCTCGCCGATATCGCCCCGTTGCGCTTCCGTTCGTTCGCTTTTTCTTGAGGCGAATCACGCACACGCACGCACACACTCACACAACTGCACCTCGCAACAGTAGCGAGTGATCTTTGCAATTTTCTTCCTCCTTTTTTTCTTGCGCTTTTCCTTTACACGCCACACCACGGTTCACTTCACATTCTACTCACAGAGATCGAGCGAAAGCAGACGAATCGCGACACAGCACCACAGCAGATCGCACACCATAAGCCACACGCATTTCTATTTATTGTCGCTTCCCTGCAAGCCCTTCCGTTCCACGTTTTGCTCCCTTTTTTGGGGAGGGGAGGGAGGCTAACTCCGTCGATCGACTCACGCCGTTGTGACCGACTTGCGCATTCCTGCGACACGCCACACTCTTTCACACACTTTTCACAGGCGCACAGGCGTTTTTCGCGATTTTTCCTCGCGCACCGTGACTCACGCAGGTTTTATGTGTCGTAAAATTGGCAAAAAAAAACTGACAAAACTCCCGAAACACTGCTCAAACAAGAACCTGACGTCTCGGTGTGCCGGAAGTGGGTGCGTTATGGTCGCCCAAAACGCTGACAGTTAGTAGCTGCAACGAGAAAAAAATGAAACGATTAAAAGCCGGGTCTCAGTGCTGGGATTGATCAACCCCCATCTTTCGCTGCTGAAGAGTGTTGGGTGGGAACGACGCAGTGAAAATGTAACCCTCGACGCACACACGTATTTAGCACGCGTCGGCGTTCGATGGCGGCCTCGTTTTTCCCGTGCTTACTGCTGCGAGACCGATTTCTGCGATCCGCACCGAATGGCTGCAGTGGCTGAAGTGCACGTACGCGCCCTCACACACTCGCAGGGTGCATCTCAAGGGGGGTGTGACGAATAGGCGGCAATGGCGGCGTTTCTGAAGGCATTCGTTTGTCTTCAAGAAAGGCGGCATATTTGCTCTCTCGCTCATTCTCTCAACCTCCCATTAGCACATCGTTGGGCGGCGCATGAAATGCATCGCGCATGTCATATTGCACTGCACGCAACGCGAGGATCGACCAAATGCATCCGTGTAAATATGCACGCTAATGGGGATGCAACCGATGCTGCGGTTAAACATTCAATTTCACATTTCCATACCGGCCTTACGGTGGAAATGATTGCACACATCACAAAATACAGTGTTGCGGCGATGCTTTGACAAACATTACGCAAACTCCGTTGGCCTGTGCAGGACACGAGCAGCATAAAGCGATGCAAAATAAATACTCATAATGGCAAGGTACCGGAAAATGCACTCGCGCGCGCCCAAGGATAGCATATAATTATGATCGTTTCTCAGCATGCCGTAAGCCATTAGGAGACAATAAAGGTAAAATTCCAATTTCGTCGAAATATACCATCAGCTCATGTCCATTGGAAGGAGTTTCTCATGAAATTCTCCCCAGAAGGCAACGCCACAGCAAGAGCGAGATGGCACGACACACTGCGAACGCACACCGGTGCAGGATGAGCGATCGTTAGCGATCATTAAATCGGATCGAATTGCCGCCTCCACTGAACCCGTTTCCATCACCGGCATCAACCGGTGAGGGGAAAAAACCGGTTCCATGATAAGGCAAAGAACCACCGATACACACCAGGGAATCGAGCGCCAGCGGATTTGACCGCGACTCGTCACCGAAACAGGTCCGATCGTGTTGCGGGATGCGGAACAAAAGCCACTCGCGACAGGACGCGCTGGTGTGGGAACTTGCGACCACCAACGGCTGTCTCTAGCTCGAGGTCCACACGGCACACTAATTAATAATGCACGCACCACCACCACCACGAAAGGGCGCGCGATAAACCTGTCCATCAGAACGGAATCAATCCGAAGCCGGCTCTAGCTCATCGACGCACAGAGATTAATCAACCGAGAGGCCATTTGCGGCACAGACATTTCTCTTTCACACGCACGCCGGTGTTGGCGCCGTCCCGTTCTGGCTGCCGGTGAAGATCACGACGGAGATTATGCCGGTGACTAATTTACCCATCATCTTCCACCGGCTTCAATTATTCGCCCGAAAATGTGTAATAACATCTCGCGATCGTGTATTAGCTGCATTGGTTCTAATCTCCGCACACACTTACAAACCGCGACCCCGTATGGCCCGGTGGTGCTATTTTCAACTCCTTCAAGGCACTCGATTCCAGAACATACGCACTATCTTTTCCTCACACCACGTCCAAGAGGCTTAAATGAGGCGCCCAGAACACTTCAGCAAGGCAACGAACAAAACAAAAGAACACACGCGCGATCGAGCGGAGTAAAACAAAAGCCACCAACCAGAGCAACCGAGATCAGTGGCTGTTAGAAAATACCTTTCCCAAGCCGGCAGAAGAACGCACCGACACACAGCAGGTACAACTAGCCTCAAGGGTAGAAGAACTGAAAAAGCACCGCCAAAAGCCTGCTTGGATTATCACCTTCGCGCTATCTCGCTCTGGCGTAGTGGGAATAGCCGCCACCAGAACGCTACAGGTGCGCACCGGCTCTCTGTCACTCGCACGTCACTTTCCCTGACGCTGCGTATTCTAAAGCCTCCCTCTTCTTCTTCACCAACGTCCACCCGTTCACCGACAAAACTAGATCTTTTGTTCGAGACAGATGAACCCGATCCGTGATGGGAGCAAACGGCAAACCACGTTCGAAAGCATCGTTCTTTCGTCTTCACTCCAATTCGTGCTTCAAGATGTCAGCTATAAGCCACGCGTGGTTTCGCACGCATTAAAATGCGTCATGCCCGTAGGCCTATGCAACGCTAGTGAAAGTGAAGCGACCGTTTTGGCAGAGTGGCCACACCAGAAACACGCACCTTTGAACAGCACCACCAGCCCGACGAAGATCTGCCTTGCCCACACACCTATTGCACTCGCACGCACCGAAGGAAAGTGGTAGTGTTGAACTGAATAACTGCAAAAAAAATACGTATGCGACGGGTAAAACACGCGCGCGACCAAACGAACGAATCCCTCCCGTGGACACGTGCGAACGGTTCAAACATAGGAACGCAACTGAAATTGAAACAGCCTGCTGAAAACATCATCGCTGGTAGCAGCATCACCATGAGAACTCAACGAGTGTAAAGTCCAAAATCGGACTCACAGAAACCATCCATTTCAATGTTTCCTTTAATGGTTCGTTATTTTTTTCATGATTGAACAGTAATAAACAAATTTGGTGATGCTCTTTTGTTGAGCTTCATTCACTTTAAGAGGCTTTAAATACATTACTTCGTTGCGTAGTTTATGCTTGTATAGTATATTCGTGAGTTACCCACTGTGCGAGCGGTGCGAAGAGGACGCTGGCACTCACATTGCTGCAGCTAGGTGTAAACAAATCGTATACGTATATCAACCGGCAAGCTCTGTGAGCATGGATATGTTACATCAGCCCATTCTGAAGCCAGACATAGCATACCTGAGCATATTTATGCTCCAAAACATTGTAACTGTTCCATTGTGCTCTGCTCCCGCTTTCCCCAAGCTCCACTCCCCATGCCCATAATCCTTTTCATTAAAAAAAATTCTTGAAATATTCCCTTTTTCAACAGTGACAATTAGATAATGACAATGTTTGAAAGCTTTAAAAATCCAATTTCATCGACATTATTCAATCGTAGCTAGAATTAATTGTAGAAAAGTAATTATAAATTGATGTAAAACATAGGCAACGGTTAAATTTCAAAGTGCAGCTCAAATCTTGTATACCATTCATTGCGTACAATGCATAAAATGCTTTCGCAACGACTTACCAACGAAGCGTTTATGAAAACGCTTCATGTTACTCTCGCATGAGTAGTCCATGTATTACCATTGCAGAAGCGCCATCTATCGTCATTGAGCGAATGTATAATTGTTCGCTAGAGGCCTCATCGTGCCTTGAAATAATTTTAAATCCTGAAAAATGTGCAAAACATGAACACGAATCTATTTTTCAGGACAATGCTTCGAATACGAGCTACAGGGCTACATCAGAAATATAACTTCAAAGAAAATTTAGTATTCATTCAAGCTTAGCATCAATGTAGTTTTCAAACCATAAATCGATAAATAACAAACACGGCGTATGTCCATAGCTCCTCTTCATTCGTTCCTTCCATAGCTAAAGTTCTGATACAAGTAATACTGCTTATATTATATTAGATTTAAGCATAGTATAAGATTGAAAATGTAATGAGCTGATTTGAGATCGTGAATTCAAGCATACCTACTCCATAACAATCGTGATTCTTTCCGCCATTCGTCTGCACGCATAATCATTAACGCAAGCTGACGGCGGAACGGTTTACATTATCGCTATAAAGTTAATTGCAATTCATCTGTGAGCAAGCCGTTTCAAGAAAATGTGACCCTCCCTTCCCAAGTTTTAGGGGATGCAAATAGAAAACGTGTTTATCAACCGTTTTCCCACTGCACTCGCCGAGTTCTCGAGTGTTCCCAGCACAAACAACTCATATTCGCTAATGAATTCTCCCGAGGTTGATATCGCCGGTGACAAACGAAGGCAATACCTCGCCGGTGAAGCCCTTTCCACTGAATTTCTATGCGTACGCCATCCCAATAACCCGCGTCACAATCATCGCTCGAGTATCGATTCAAAACTTTTCCCCACTGAAAAAGAATCCCTGCAAGAGACGGCGCACAATCACGCCAACAGCAACGACTCGTCTACCCAGGCCTTAGTGAATTGAAATCCACTTTTCACAGAGGTAACTCAATTATACTCCCAATCGACAACCGAACTACCGTCCTTGCCATCCATCACGGAATGCACGGGGAGCTGATGCAAATCTGAAGTGCATCGCTAGCGATTCGCCTGAGAGTTTGTTGTTGCAGCATTGTTTGCAATCCTGCCCCACGGTTCCGGAAAGCGTGTCATCTAATGTCCCACGTTTACGCAGCCGTCTTGCAGCGCGTAACAGGGGGCAATAGCTAATGATGGAGGGCGCCAGGTCAATGCAATCCAAACGGCAGTGGCAGCTGGGTGCTGCGTGGCAATCAAATAATATCACACGCTGGTCACACGCAGGAGAAAAAAGGTGGCTCCCTCGAATAACGCAGGATCACTGTCGTCGTAGTCGTCGTCATGAAACTAGACATTTAGGGGAAGCCCAAATCGGTGCGAAACCCTCGGCTTCGTTTAAAAAACCCCGTGAGTTCATGCTCGTTGCTCTCGCTCAACGATATGCTACGCACCGCTCCCTAGCCGGTAGCAAGTTTCCATGGCAACCACGCAAGGATGGAACGGAATGCGTACGCTTTCATTCATGGTTGCTGAAGGGAGGCTGACGTAGTACGCGCGCGCCTGGATGGTAGGCAACACGGGCGACTCGGGGCGACCCGTCGTCCTCGTTCTCTCGCTATCAGTGTCGAATCGTGCGCCCTCGCGTCCGGTATCCTTTCTTCCTATCGTGCCTGAGGCCCGGCTGCTCGGATGATGTGCTTGTGCAAATTTTCAGTGTGTTGTTCGAAGGGAAGCGGTGCCGGTAGCAGGTGAATCAAAGACCAGACATTTGCCGGGGATAGCTCACGAGAATCCTATCGGTAAGCAGTCGTACTGTAAACAACACTCATCACGCTCATTCCCCGACAATGTGGAAGGTTATAGCGGGCTTCCGACTCATCCGAATTCAAGAGAGCAACGATTAATAGCCGGCCGCAAGTGTTCTAATTTTGGAATCGACCTTAAAACTGATGTGTGTGAGTGGCGTTGATAGGTTTTTGAGTTCCATTCCAGGAACATATTCCTTCGTTTTAAGGGGTTTTTTTCTTCAAAGATTAATTAACACCACACACTGCTTTTTGTTTGTGTTTCTTTTCTCCGATTGCCAACATGTACTGCTTGAGTGCTTGAAGGAAAAAGATTTGTTTAGATGAAAGGGAATTCATAAGCAACACGACACATTTTACGCTTCCTGAGAGTTGAAAATCTCAACCATCTCCTGTCATTTTGCTCCATTAGAGAGTGTTTGCAATGGGCAACATAAATCCGATGTTCTTCCCCTGTTCGACTTCGCTGATTTATCCTAATGCGGACTGACGCTGCGTCAATCTATCCCTCACTCACGCGACGAAGATGAATACCCCCGTCTCAGAGGGAGAAATCCCTCGCCGGTGCCTTTGACATCGTGAACATATTTTCACTTTCATCCCTCGACCAGGAAGCGTCCACCCGAGCGAGACCCAGTGTCTTCGTGGATCCTCTGTGTCGTCATAATGTCATGGCACGCGCCATTCTCATCCGTGTGGCCGCAAAGTGTGCGGTTGTCTTGCCTCCTGACGACTGCTTCAGTGCACGGGTTCAGTCACGTGCACACGCAGCGTTAAGATTTATGAATCCGAAAAACCATTCGCTTTGGACCACTTCCTTGCTGGGCCTTCCTCCGTAGGCCGAGGACACCCAAACGAAAGCGATCCCCGGGAATGAAGAGATCATAAGTTTTATTGATTTAGTTATGATGTTTTGGTTAGGCTTCCGGTTCCCTGCCACATGAACAAAAAAACAACAACCCAATCCATAAACGATCCCAAGGGACACCACGGTCCCATGAGCATTGAAGCGCTCGATTGAAGCTACGCTAGCCACTAAATAACCGACTGACAAAGTGTCGCTGCAGAACAATGCAGCCATTTTCTGATTAATGACGGTCGGATCATCGCCAGATGACGCATGGTGGTGGTACCGGCTCGTGGCGCAGTGTATCTAAATGAACAGGGAGACCGAGAGAGAAAAAAAAACACATCCACAGGGAATCGTGTCACGAATCGTTAATTACACCCGCCATCGAAGTGCGCCGGAGTGCGATCGTTCCGATCGGTGAAACAATGTCAATAACAGCCATTCCGAAGCGCCCTCTAGGGGATGGGTTGAGCCATCGAGCTAACGACAACAAAAACGCCTCCCCAAACACTTCCGGTTTGCCGGAAGGGATTAGGGACAATCGTTCCGGTGACATACCGGGCGAGTTGCTTCAATTCGCACACGGTTCCTTCTTTGGGGAACATTACGATCACTCACTGAAACATCGAGCTAGCCAGTCGTCCCAGACACAGGGTGAGCGTTCGATTGGAATACTTAATCGGTTGTCAAAGCGTTACACCTGGTGACTACTAAGCAGCCTGGTAGCCTCTAGCATATGTCATCGCTAACCGTTCGAAACGCCAGCAACATTCAGGCGCCCTTACCGCCCTTCGAGAGGTGTGCTATTAATTACCGAAAAACTGCCAAATATAAACACCGAGCAGCGGTGGCGCAGACAAGCGTACCAATCCCCTAAAAAGGGGTTCTGTGTAGCTGGTTGAATTTTTTTTTATTTATTTCCCAACGCGGCTCGGAACAGTCGGAAGCCAGCAAGGCGATAAATCAGTGGCAGCTCGTTCGCATTATACCAGGGGGGCATTGGTGCGTTAAACCATGAGATTTGCCCCACACGATCGTCTGTCAGCGACATCGATCGTCCTAGAGATTTATGCAACACGCACCGAAGATGTCGAAATTTAATCTCGATCCCCATTTTAATTGGCATTTGGAGCAGTTGGGGCTTTCGGTGGAAGTCGGCACCTTCGAAGCATGACTGGGTATCGATCCGATGAGTCATATAAATGATTGGTTTGCAGTTATAAATACATTACTCATCACTTAGTAGCGTATCTCGTTCACTTTAATTGTTAGTTATCGAGGGTCATAGAATCAGAGGTTCGTTTAAACGCACCCTAGATAGTCGTCATCCTCTCCGCGATGGTTCGTGGCCCTTAATTTAGAGCCGCCTTTCAACACTTTCCCAATCGCGATGCAAAACGCCCCACCGGACCATAATGGCTCGAGCACCGGCCGCATAATCTCCCACGATGATCGCCCACGCCGCGTTTCCGGTGTACGGTTTTAGCTCGACCTGCGATTGCTGGAACCAAACAGCACCGACGCCAACAAGTGTCGCCAAAACGGCCCGGAAACCACTTCCCGGTGAACGTTGGTAGCAAAGGGCCTTTCTGAGCTCCTGAGACGCTCAACTTTGGCACTTGCTCCCGAAAGCGGTCAGCGCACCGGGCCCTAAAGACCAGCTAGCCCGGTCTGGCCTACGAAGAACCCACGGTTTCCCCGTTAATTGTGGCCCGTTTCGTGATTCGCCCCGAGAACTCGAGGTGTATTTTTAACTTCACGGAATCGTTCCGCTCGGGATGCTAGAATCCGGCTCGGTTTAAACTCTGTTGGATTCTCACAGAGAAGTGCTCCTTCTAAAAATGCATCCATTCGCGCTCGGCGGACGCGGAAACGTTCGCTTGTTCGTGGGAAAACCGGCTCGCTGCCGGTTCGATTGCATTTGCCAGCCGTTTACCACGCGACAAACGCGTTGTTGCGCGACAGACGCCGTTTTGTTGCCGTTGTGGAACAGCTGTTAACGTAATTTTGTTTACCACACGGTTTTATCATTTCCAAAAGGCACGATTGAAGTGACGGGGGAAGTTGGGGTGTATAGAGAATGATAAGATTGGTAAACCAAATCACAAACAGTGTGGGCAAACAATCAGACGAATGGTAATAAAATAGTTAACTAGTTATAGGAGTTATTTAAAATCCTAGATTGCCATGAAATGGCAGACTACTACAATATACTAACAGGTACACTACTTATTACAAACAAGTTGATAATTAATTAAAAATTACCATACCTCCATATCTATAGCACCAAAAAACCCAATACACCTTCAAAACACCAAACATCTGCTGATTCCTACCTGCTGCTTTTCCAATCGATCACCACCGCGATCGAGTATCGATCGACCGCGAATGTGACGCGCAACAGCGCATGGCTACGGTGAAACGACGCGCTCTTTAGTCTTCGCTCGAGCTCACCCTAGTCCATGGCAGCTACTACGGCTGGCGCTGTTCTAGAGTGAGCATCGTTAATCAGTGGCGTTCCGGCAGCGATTGGAAGCGGCCACTCGAACAAGACCGCAAAACGAATGCGTGCCCGAGAATTTATTTGTTTTTTTGTTTAGTTCGATCGCCGTGTGGTCGGTCTGGTGTGGCTGGTGCATTTGAAAAACGCCACCAAAAGCCGGCTTAAAAGTGTGTGCGAGCAAAATTTACACACGCAAAAGGTGATTTCAAGTGGCGGGTGGCTATTTTTGCGTGAGCGTGCGGGTATTTTTTTTTTGCAGCTTCGCCAAAGGAGAACAACAGCAACAGACGCGTACGATCGGAAAAGTCGACGCAAAGGCACCGATCGATTGGTAGCATTTGGTGAGGTACGATCGGAATACGCATTCTCCGGTTTTGAGTGGTGGTTGGTGGGAAAAAAAGTGGCTCTAGCCAAAAGTGCATTTTAAACAATCTGTGCGACTTGCACAACACCCCAGCGGACTAGACGCTCTTGCAGCGGCTTTCACTGATGTTGAACTGCTAGCTCAACGTCAGCATTACGCCGCTGTTGTGTGGAATCGTTGTGATTAGACCAAGTTTAAATACAATAACGTGAATCAGAGAGCAATATCTCTCAACAACATCTTCGCGAGGTTGGCTGAAAGCGACGATTGTTTGCGATTTGAAGTATGATTAGGAACCTGTCTAAAATAAGAAACACGCGCAGTTTGGTGCAAAATATTTAGACCATTTCGTGCCGGCTTCTTTCCGAATCGCCAATTGTTTGGATTGCCGCTTACGATACGTTGCTGTTTTATTGGATTACGGTTTTGTAAACAGTGGCCGTGGATGAAATGTGCTTTTGCTTTTCGTGGAAAATGTGTTTAAAATCAGTAGCTCGCAAGTGGAACTAAAACATAAGAAAGGGAGCGTGTTGTTTTAGGTGTGTGAGAGAGAGTTATTGATTTGTAGACATTGTGAGCAGAGGCCTGAAGTTCATTATCATACAGAGCCCATAAAGTAACCTTCACCTGGTACTCAGCTGGTAAAATTTCTTACTATGCTATGCAAAACCATGTCGCATGTATGAGGACGAAATGTTGCTGCTTTATTTCCACCTAATACGCTGATAATCGCGGTGACGGCAGACTCAAAGACTTTCCATCACATGACCTTCTCGTCAACTCCTTATCACCATGCATTTTTGCGGTCTATGAAGTTATTCCATTGCTCGTAGAGTATTTCGCAAATGTATGACAATCTGCATCGGCCTCCAGCTGTTGCTCTAGCACGGAGCTGTTTTTTGTTTGTCACCAGCATTCGATTGAATTTAAACAAATCGATTGACTCACGCTTCACGCAACGGTTCGCGTGTGGCCTTCCAACACCGGGACTGATTGTCTTCCCAATGACAAATTGCTGCCAAAATGTCAACAATTACCACAATCCGGCTCAGCCCCAGAGATGTTGGGACAAAAAGCACAAAATCGTCAGCCTATCTGCTTGCGAGGTGGGCTAAAATTTTCAAGCCAGCTACTTGTTGCCCACAAAGTGAATTTCATGATCGCTCCACGAAAATAGTCAGTTGCAGAAAAGCAATTCCACGTTCGTGCGACGCAAGAAGCTCATGCAAGCCGCCATTCGTGTGTGTGCTGAAGCAAACGGCATTGCGTCCAAAAAGCTATTTGCGGTACACGGACGAAAGAAAACAAAACCTCCAAACCGCATCATTTCTCATGATTGACAATTTCGACGCCCGAGGCACGCCATGTCGTCAAATACGGCACAAAATACGTCCCCCTCTTTATGGGGCATGATGGACAGAAATTAACGCCAAAACTCGTCATCCACGACGACCGAAGGGTTTCGCCGAGGGTACGGTTATGAATCGAAATAAATTCATCTCAATAGACAGGTGCGTTCGCGTCGCCGTCTTCAAACCGCAACGCGCGCGAGGCTGCATTACGAAATTGCGGTTCTTTCGTAAACGACCGCCTGGCAGGAGTCCGTTCTCAAAACCGCAGAAAACTAGATCATCTGTCAATCCGTTCAGCTGCTTAGTGGCGAAAAAACGTGCCACAGTGACGGTTTCCATGGGCGACGCCACGATGTCGCATCCGCGGGAAAAACTAATGAAAGTTCTATAAATAATCCACGCCCTTTCCTGGGACGGAACTAACGGCCGGGAACTGGAAGCGATCGTAATCACAGGGCGAGTGGAACGAGAACAAAAATCCGGCCCTTCGATCGGCTGTCGAAGAGAAGTAGTCATATTTTCTGGACTCCCTCCCGAGCCAACGTTGACAAAATCGGTACTGCGTGAAAGCACTCTGTCTCCGCCCCCATTAGCCGTGACCCAAAGGTGCCGGTAAACATTCAATTTAGAGACACCCTCGGTGTGGCTTCGATGGCCCTTTTGGCCACCCGGGACACATCTGTTTCGGCTCCATCGCCACGGAGCAGTTGACCGTAATTGATTATCTCCTAAAACGCGCGTCCAGCCCAGGATAGACGTAGAAAGCGAAAGCCGAAGGTGGAAAACGTTGAGCGGAAGAATGTAGAACTGGTTTTTGTCATTAGTACGGCTTGTGTAAACATTCTGTGCCCTATGCGCTTTAAATATAAAATCTCCCCGAATAGGACGTAATTAATTATTTTTCACCAGACAAATTTCCTGCACTTCGTTGGAAGATTTTGTAGCTCCGAGCTACTATGTCGTTGGCTCTCGAAGGGTACTCCAACTGAGGGCATCTTTTTTTTTGTTAACAAAAACACACTCCACAATCTAGCTTGTCAAACAGCTGCTCAATTCACTTCCAACGATTTCCCCTTTCTTATCACTTTCCAGAACTGCCTTCGTCAACGCGAATTCAAACGCGTGTGTCGGCACGAGGACAAAGCGCCGCCTGAGTTCCTGCCTGCTCGTAATTGACATGCCAGGACTTATCTCCCGGCCAGGGAGTCCATCGGCCTGGCAGACAGTGAAGCAAGCGATTTGTCCCCGCCAGTGACCACCCGGACCGATTATGACCGATGCCAACGGACGCAGCAGCCGGTGAACCGTTGGTGGCCGTAACATTCGCTGGCGCAATGTAACAAATCGTAAAATCAATCCTCAGAATCAACCAAAAAAACGAACGTCATTTTGTGACAACAGAGTGAGAGTGAGAGTCAATAATTGCACCTAAACCTTCTGTTAATCGCCACCGTGGCCTTCCGATCAGCTGTAATGAGGTGTTTCTGCACCATCTCCGGGCTTATCTAATCGCCTACTGAGATTAAACACCCTTTCACAAGGGTGGCCACAGACACAGTAGGCCTTTACGCGACACGAGGGTCATGCCATAAACAACCTACGCCAGTGCCAAATGCCGATTGAGGGCCACTTTGGACGATTTGCCACAAAACCCCAAGAGACCCTACAGTGTGTGCCAAAAACGGAGATGCCAGACACGCGCAAAACGTCGTCAACGGTGGCGAAGGTCGTACCGGTGCATCGAGGGAAAGCCACCGGATCGGACACCTGTCAGCGAGCGTGGACCGAAGGCGACAAACAACCGGAACCGGAACGAGTACCATTCCTAGCTACGACAGGAAGTGCGTCAGACGGCAGCGATACCAGCCTGGAACGGACGCGTCGGGCGTGGCGCGAAACGAAAAGAGCGCTCATTTTCTCCATCGATCTGGAGCGAGGTCTCACCGGCAAGCAGTCACCGTCTGGAACACCTTCGGAGGACTCGACCGGTAGCAGTGGATCGAGTGCCAGCAGTAACGATGATTCTCACAGCGATGCCAAACTAGTCGATAAGGTGCCAAAGGTGAATCGACGGAAGCGGAAACCCGGGACCAGCCAGACCACGAAATTGGCCCAGTTGCGTCAGTGTTGCCCTTGGACCGTGCCGTGGTGTCTGTTGGTTGTCAGTGCCCTGCAGGTAGGTCCGCTTGGGATTGGAATTTGGGGGTCTAGTTCCAATTTTTGACAGTCGCGTGATTGTGGCCCCAGGCCGTGATTGTGGTTTGGGGTTTTTCTCCTTGAGCGTTAAATTAGTCAACTTTTTTTTTTGACTAACAACACAAATCAAAGTCACACCATGACGGGCTCACACTGTGATGCGTTCGACCTAATTCCGATTCAGCGATGAGGTTTCATTTATTTTCAGGCTCCACGATAAGATGTTGAGCATTTCAATCTAAGCGGGTTGGTATTTTTTTTAATTCGATTTTTGCTCTTTTGGCCAAAATCATGCCAGACGGTGACAGAAGGTTGAGGTAAGACGTACGAAAAAAAAACTCCAGCCTTGTCAACCCTTTCTTGTTGGCTTTCTTGTTTCCGTGTAAACTTCCGACTAAGCCC
The DNA here is from genome assembly GCF_943737925.1 of Anopheles nili. Classification (NCBI taxonomy): domain Eukaryota; kingdom Metazoa; phylum Arthropoda; class Insecta; order Diptera; family Culicidae; genus Anopheles; species Anopheles nili. The sequence continues at coordinate 2,461,468 of NC_071292.1, forward strand.
AATCAATCAAGCCTAGTCCAAACCGAAAGCCCGTTTTTAACTCAAGCTTATCGCATTTCGCACATATGTGCCGAGTCTTCCATGCATTATTGTGCGCAGGGAGTCTTTTACGTGATCCTGATATATTTTCACCCCATCCACGGTTGAATGGGTGCTCAGTTTCGGGCAGTTCCGGTCAAACGATTTCGCTTCCGATTCCGGCGTTGTGTTGCCTAGCGTGTTCGCGGAATCCTGGCCCGGTTCGAGGACTACGCACGTGTCAGCGTGCGGGGAAAGTACATTAACCCAGAAAGCGAAGAAACCGCAGGAGCAGGACATACATTTTCCGGATCACAGGCCAGCCGGATGTGCGTGTGAGAGAGAGAGAGAGAGCGAGAGCGAGATGCCGGCGCTGGATTCGCGAGATGGCGAAAAAATCGATGTCAAAAACTCATTGCATGGGGAAACGGCCTATGAAGGGTGTGGCACACCAGCCTGCCGAAGGGATGCTCTGAGCTTCTAAAGGAACCCTTCCGGCAGACTGAAAGGCACCAGCTTTTCACACCCGACCCGAGATGAAGCCGTGCCGCGCGTTAACAAGCCAACATAAATGATGACCGAGAAGGGCGAACTAAGGGAAGATTAAGGAAGTAAATCATGCCGCATCACTGATACATGAGCTCTCGTTCAAACAAAGCGCGGCATACGGACGAAACGCCGTAAAGTGGCATCGTAAGCCTCAATTAGCAGCCATTTCGGACCAATTTTGTGACATAATCGGCTTCGAATCCATACCCTTCGGAATAGGCACCTTCAGGAATGCGGAGGTTGTCTCATTTACGTTCCCTGGCGTCGGAACTCGAACATCCTAGGGCCGGTCGCGTGCAAACACCGCTCGGAATGGAGCTATTAATTTATCTAATTTGCTGCACCAATGCATCAACCAATGCATTGTGTTTAGTCAAGCAGAATGGCTTGCATTGTAGAGCACTGCATTGCATTGCTCTCAGGCGACCGAGACCGACCGAGGGACAATCATCTTTGTTGGGATTTTTCAAAGCATGGCGCCTCTATTACTCAGCATCCGAAGGGAAACCCATCCGGGGAGTAAACGGAACGCCTTGTCAGCTGTTGCATTCTACCCCGTGTTCGATCGGAACTGCCATTCGATATGTTTCGTCAATGTTGTTCCAAAATGTGTCCATCTTCAACCGCTGTTCGCAAACACGCAGAACGTAAATATTTTCCCTTTTTGCCACTGAGATACTCGCCTCGTTCGTTTCATTCTTTATTGATGAAGGGAAAAAAAACTCTTCAAATTTGCCCCCACGAAGAGTGTGCGATATATTTGAAGAACTTCTTTTGCTTCCTCTCAGCATAAGCCTGCAGATAACATCGCTTGTTCTTGTGTGTGTTTTTTTTGCTTCTCCCGCTGCTCTAATGGGAAGGTTTTTCCTCCCGTTTTCGGGTGTAATAGACGCCCTAGACACTGTCCTTCTACCCTAGTTTATTCAGCTTTTAATACAAATTCTTCTGTGCAAACCCCTCTTAGAAAAGCCCGAGAGCGCTTGTTTGGACCGCCCCAGCACACGTGTCCTCGGCGTCTTGACGGTTGCCCTTATCTGATGCCGCTCGTTCATTCTCCTCTAAACCAATTATGGATGGGTGGCACTGACAAAGACAATGATTGAATAAAATCGCAATAAAATGCAGGCCTGGAAGGCAACGGCTACCATGGACGTCCATTTGGAGCATAATCTGCTCACAGAACGATCGATCGGTGGCCCTTTCCGACCGAAAGGCTCACTCGTTAGGGCTCGGCTTGTTGGGTTCGAACCCCTCGAAGGGTGATTGATGAGACGTGCGCGAGATTGTCACGTGCTGCGTCCTCCAAAAGCCGTTCCCTTGTAAGGAAAATCGGCAACCTTTAGCTGGCTCGCGAAGGAACGCGCCAACTCACGGCACCCCAGCGGGGCAATGTCAGCCACTAGCAACTGCATGTTGAGGTCTCGCAGGTGCCACCTGCACGCGGATGATGACGTGAACTGCAGAGGTGCAGTTGCAACGCGGCCTAATCGCGCCAGCTGCACACAAACCAGCGGAATGTAAACAAAGGCGCTGCATTGGCGTAGCGGACGAAATCCAATATTTACCCATCACCGTCGTAACAACCGTTGCCACTGGGTCACGGTGTGAATCGGGAACAGCTTCATCGATTGTGGCGCACGCTGCGTAACGCGCTAGTTTCCTCGTACCCCGATTGATCCATCAATGACAGCTTCTACTTCCTGAGCTATCTCTCTCTCTCTCTCTCTCTCTCTCTCTCTCTCACTCCCTTGTCTAATGTGTTCACTTTGTCTCCAAATCGGCCAAACTAACAATGCGCCACGCGATCAGCTCAATGACGCTGCACCTCCCAGTGCCAATATCGCAACAAATCGTTGCGCGAGATTAAAAGGGATTTTTGTGCGACCATAGGCCCTTTGTGGAGCGTCGCTATTTAGTGTCCGTCAACCCCCACGGGACATTGTACCAGCAGAAACAGCCACCGTAACGGCCTTTGTTCTTTATCGCGTAACCCTGACGGACTGGGTATGGCTTCGGTGACCGCACACACACACACGCTCGCTCGCACACACGTGGAAAGCCATCAAACTGTCCCATCAACGCACCCTGCAATTTGCCCTGATTTTGTGGCCTGCTTTGATTTTCGTGTTAGCTTTCCGAACTGCATTCGCTGACCCACCGAAGACGAAGGAGAGACGATGCACCAGTGCGCGTGGAAAATCCTTGGAATCGACTTTGCGACTCCCGTGACATAATTAGCTGCACCGAACGCAGCTGCATCGGTGTCCGCGAAACTGGTTTCGATTTACAGCGGAACGTAAAACCGTTGGCCCAGATCGGGGCCCTAACAAAGTATTTTCGGTTGAAATAAACGCCGTGACTGCCCGGTCACTGAGCTTCCAGCGGTCTCATCGCGTCCTCGCCATTAGGCATACGAAAATAAAGCGGTGGAAAATAAAGAACTCGTAAAACACCAATCCTAGCAAATGGCCCTTCCGGCTCCCATCAATCCGTCATGGTGACGATCGCAAGCCCCAATAAGGGCGATGTGTGGGTGATTCTACTAGAAATTTGATACGAAAGGCGGTTTCGGGTGTGCATCCTGGATTTTTGGACGTCCCATGCGCCGGGGCTGATGACTGCGCGTTTACATAAATCAAACTACGCCAGTTTACATTCCCCAGCCGGCCCCAACCGGTGCTTGTGTTGTTGGGAGGGCAGCCCGGCGGTGTTCGCGTGGGGTCATTAGAACATATTTAGATTTACGAGGGTGTATTGCTCACGTTTCCGTACCCCATAGGAAGGATACTTTCGCAGGCGCACACGTCGATACGGGTTATTGATGGTCCGGCTTATTGCGGTTTTCAGTGATGTTTTTTGTAGAATTTACGAGTAGTTCTTTAGCCTGTTACGTTTCTGATTACTAGCAAGTGCTCCAGTGAGTTATCATGTCCGATGTTTATACTCTTGTGCTCTTCCACAGATAGCTATCTTTAAACTCAACAACGCTGCCCTGCATCAGAAACTCATATTCTCACCAGTGAAACAGCACGAGGTATGTGGTATTCCTGATCCCAGTTCCTAGCTTCACAAAAATCGCCATTTACACATTGTGCTTGTGGTGACTATCTTCCACAGATTTGGCGATTTGTGACGTACACATTTCTGCACGCCGGGAATATACATTTGGTGCTTAACATCATCATTCAGGTAAGCGAGCTTCAATCTTGTTCCTTTAAGATCTCTCTTCTCATGATCAAGCTGTGCCTGTTGTAGATCCTCGTAGGATTTCCACTGGAGACGGAACAGGGCCATTTAAGGGTGCTGTTCACGTACTTCGCCGGCGTAATGGCCGGTGGATTGGGTGCTTCCATATTCGAGCCTTCGCTGATGGTCGGAGCTTCAGCCGGAGTGTATTGTTTGCTCGTGAGCCATATCCCACATATCATCCTGGTGAGTAAGGCAAAGTTTGACCCCATCACGTTCTGTACTTATCGTTATTCCAACCCAACGGTTTGCAGAACTTTCGCTCGCTGTCTTATCGCTTCTATCGGCTAGCTGCCGTGCTGATGCTGTGCATCAGCGACATCATGTACTCCATTCGACACTGCCTTACCAAAGGGAACCTGCAACCGCGAATTGGCGTTGCGGCACACATCAGTGGCGCCATCTGTGGTCTGCTGATCGGTTTCGTCATCTACAAGTCCAAAGTACAACCCGAGTCGTGCGGTATGATCACGGTTTTCAGACTACTGCGCTACCTAGCCATCGCGCTTCTGGTGGCGTGGATAGGCTGCACCGTGCTCTATAACCTCGACCGGAATCATGTGATTGAGATCCTTTAGCCATAAGGGCCAGTGCCGGGAACGTAGTCAATAAGTTAAGTTTCGAAACGCTAGCTTTTCTACTCGAATTCAATTGTACAGTATACAATAAGAGCGGCCATTTATGAAAGATTTTATTCGCCATTTCGCGTTACGGTACGTTTATTCGTCTTACATCCGAACATAGTTCTTAGTGCTACGAGAGAGAAAAGGAGATAGAGAGTCACCTGAAGGTGAAGCACACCTTCAACCTTACCCTAGAGACGCCATTCCCCCGGAAGAGATATTCAAGTCCGAGGGCTCGAAGCGACCGAAAATCGAATACCACTTCCGGCAGGAAGGATGCATCTTCCAAACTAAAAGAAAGCCTTCCGGCTCAACCCGGTAGCGCTGCGGTCACCTGTCGGTATCGCAGCGAGCCACAACCTGAAGTTCTTCGTTGCGTGATCGATACCGTACCGTGATATGGTTTGCGTCTACGATTCGAAGACACCCGTCCACCTTGCCGGTGGCTTAAAACTACAGATTAATATCACGAAAATCACAGTAACTCCCATTCACTCACATCCATCCAGCAGCGTTCCCATTCATACGGTGGACGTACGGTCCACGCTTACACACCTGTACACTGTAATATTACTGAACACCCGTTCGCACCTGTGTAACCTATTTCGAGCACTCCAGAATGCTCCAGACCGACATGGTCTTCGCCTATCGCCTATCGCCGCCTTCTGCAGTCCAATGGAGTGCAATGGACACCGACCTCGGTACATTTGCACTCGAGACACGGTCCAGACAGCTCAGATATGATCCTGCCTACCCGGTACATCCGTCCGTAAATGTTGCACCCGGCCAGCTTCAGAATGCCCACCGTATCCTTCACCTTAGACTTCATGGTAATCTCAGCCGTGCCCTCGGAATGATGCTGCTTCAGTTTGTTGATGTCCACCGGGTTAACAACGTACGAGTTCGCGTTGATGCTAGGAGCACCACCTGCGATCACCTGGTACTGATCGGTGTGCCGTTCGGAAACACCATACCCGTACCGATCCAGCTCGTTCTGTGATTCCGTGTCCGGTTCCGGTTGATTGATGGGCTTCGTGTGGAATCCTGGGTTAAGGAACGGCAGGTCCAACAGCGATGGTCGATAAAGCGCCTTCGTGTCGTTTTTAGCGCTCTCTACCTTCAGTGTGACCGTACCATCGTGTAGTTCCTCGTCTGAAGGAGGTTTCACCTCACCAAGAGAAGTCTCAAGCCCCACAGAAGGATCGTACACCGACGTCAAGCGAGAGGGCAACGTTTTAAACGGTGGAATTCCATCCGCCAAGCTAGAGGAAGCCGCATCGCCACCAGTGCCGTTCCGCAGTTTGTTCTCGTGAATGGGATCTTCTTCACGCAACAAAAAGTTCAACATGTTCTCGAGGCTAAACATTCCACTTGGTTCGGGTTCATGGCTCGAGTCGCTGTTGGTCGTCGGCTTGGAAGTCGCCGAGATGGGTTCTACCGAGTGGTCTACCGATACGGGGAAGTTGAGCTCGAAACCGGTAAAGTTTGGCTTCGACGGTGTCGTACGGTGAGTTGCGGTTTCTTCATGAGAAACGGAGGACAAATAGTTCACGTCGGTCGTTATCGATATGATCTGCTTCTCGTATTCATCGCTTCCTTCGTCGGAGTCACCCAGAAGATCCTCCAGGGAAGCGTTATGCGATTGCAGATTCGACAGTAGCTTCTCCTTGTCCTCGATCAGTGACATCAACGGAGGTGCTGGCTCCGTTCGAATGACATCGATGAACGGATTGGCTGGGGTTGCTAAAAAGCAGAAAAAAGCACACGATCACATACTGTACCTACAGCGTCAATCCATCTCCCAAACTCTTACCTCCATAGGAACTGGTTGATGAGACGTTATATGGTAACTTCACGTGGTGATCGTCTGTCGACAGTTCACCAGTCGGGAATGGTGTCGTTGCGTAGCTCTCGTAGTAGAACTCATCCTTGATGGGCTCTTTTGGTACGAATCCACCTGAAAAGGAAATACACCCAATCATCAAGAATGTCCAACAAATTGGGATGACTTTTACAAACCTTCCGTCTTCGTCGGAGGAGAGAACCCGCTCATATCGGTTCCATCGATGCGAAACAGCGGATTATCGGTGCTCGCTTGCACCTTGTCCAGCTTCGCTCCGCCATATGCTAACTCCTTGTGGTTGGTATAGTACACATTTTTCTCAGGATAACCCACACCGTACTTGTCGTACACCGGCACGTACGTTCCCTCCTGCGGTACTTCGTACTTGGTGGGGATGAACTTTTTCAACTCGTTCTTGAACAAATCCTGCTTCTGTGGATGCTCTGCGTACTTGTGAATGGTGTCCGTGTCATAATCATAGTCCGTTTCGTCCACCGTATCGTACTTATCGCGAATGATTTTGGTGTTGTAGTATCCATTCTTAGCATCGATGTCGTAATTCTCCGTCAACGCCGGGTAGTTGATCGCAGGATCGTACGTATACTCGTACTCAGTCATCGGCTTAGCGTGTGTCTTGTACGTCAATCCAGGATGAAGTATTTCATGTTCGCTGCCCATTCCATAGGCCGTCGGAACCTCGTACGGGTCGTTCACAATCGGATAATTGTTGGGGTGGTTCTTGAAGTACGTATACGTCGGCGGAATGATATTCGCTGGCTTAGGAGGATCGTTCTTTTTCACGGCGTCAGCCGGCAGGAATGGAATAATCTTTAGATTAGGCAAACTTGGTGGCAACGTTGGCTCGTCGTAGTCCAGGCCAACATCCGTTTCCAAAATCGAGGGAATATTGCTGATCTTATGGAACCCGCTGATCGGTATCGGTTTCGGTGTAAGGGGTCTATATTCGGTGCGGTTTTTCTGCGACTGCTTACCCGAGTCGTTCTTCGTCGCATCGAAGATGTTCGAAAGGCCACTGAGCAGCACCGAGAGCAGATTGTTTTCCTTCAATGGATTTGCTGGACGACTCGGAGGGGTTGTAAGCTTTGTGGGAGCTACAGGTGTAGTTGCTGGAGTGGTAGTGATGGTATCATTATTCTCTGCAATGAACAGTTCCGTTCTCAATGCCTCATGGGATGATTCCGTGTTAGAGGTGACCATCGAATCCATCTGTTCCGTTGTGGTCTCAGTAAAGTCTTCTGGAATCGTCGAAGATTCCGATGAGATGGTTGATGTCATCGTTGTTGATTCCTCACTCTCACTGAATTGTTGCGTACTCGTCATAACCTCTTCTGTCGGTTGCTTAGTACTTTCTCGCATCACAGTAGTAGACTCGGGTTCAACCGTAGAAGTAACCTCACTTTCAGCCACTACCGCAGTAGTCACCTCGTCGATTAACACAGTCGATTCCATGGGTTCCGTTGTTGTGGTCGTTGTGGTCTTCGGTTGTACAGGTGTGGAAACCTTAGCTAGACCGAAACCAACGAATTTATTATTCGGTCGCTTCGTAGCAATTGTTGTCGTGATAATCGGCTCGCTAGCCGTCACTTTCGCGACCTTTTCGATTTTGGCATTAAGTGAGTTGAGAATAGTTTCAACCGTCGATTTATCGACCAACTGATCAATCTTTATCACCACATCGACTGGCGTGGAACTAGCACTCTTGGGAGTAGTCACTACCAGCCTTTCCAGCACGGCTGGTTTCTTCGTCGAGGATGATACGATCGTTGATGCAGGTGTAATAGTTGCTGAAGTAGTTTTCAAAGGCTTATGTGTTGTAGAGCTCGCAACCGAGGAGATCCTTTCTACACTTTTTGTGGGAGATGTCCTAAAAGATAAACTAGACGATGTTGAAAATTCTACTTTTTTCAATGGAGTAATGGTGGTACTCGGCTCAACTGAGGTAGTCGAAATATTAGGTACTATTTTTGATACAACAGTTAGATTTCGTTTGGTAGCGGTTGACGAAACTTCTACTGGTACTATCGTAGTTGAGGGAGCGTTCGTAGTGGAGTGCCTCGGTGGAATGTCTCGTGGCATTTCTGTAGTTGTTGTCGGAGTAGACGTTTTCAAGGTGGAAGCAGTTACTGTTGTAGACGTTGTACGGCTAGTAGTAGGTTTCGTGGTAGTACTAGTGGTTGTAGTACTTGTGGTAGTAGTACGTGTCACAGGCATTCTTGTGACCGGGGCGGTAGGAATCTTTGGAGTTGGTTTAACAGTACTAGGAAGAGCAGTTGTAGTAGGTTTATCCTTCTTCGTATTAGCTGTTGTTGTTGGTTTTATAGTAGTAGAAGTGGTAGTTGTGGTGGTTTTGGTACTAGTAGTCACAGGAATCGATGACGACGTTTCTGTTTTCTCTTCGTAGACATCCGTTGTAGGGACGTTTTTGTCGGTCGTTTCCGTAAGAGAGTTCGATACTTCCGTTAGATTTTCCTTCAGCAGAGAATCCGATTCCAGATTTTGGAAACTCGGTTCATTCATCAGAAGAGTTGGAATCTTGGGCAGCGGTTTAAACATGATCGGTACCGGTGGAATGTTCCTTACAGGGAAATTAAAGTCCGGCTTTTCGATGTAAATCGCTTGCGGCTCTTGAATGATTTCCACTTTCACTGTTTGAAGCTCATGGGACGCTTCCGTGGACGTGACTGTGCCCACTTCCGGTGAGGTGGTAGTACTTAGTAGCAATTCGTCTTCTCCAGCGTCATCGATAAAGTCCAACCCAGCCCGCAACAAATCTAGGAAGCTCTTCTCCGAAGTGGTGCTTACTGGAGCCGCCTCAGTGACTGGCGGGACTTCAATCGTCTGAGAAGCATTCTTCGCTTCCTCCTTGGGTGCATCAGGATCCGGCCCAAAGAGGATAGTGAAGAAGTCGAACGATTCCTCTTCGTCTTCCATTTTACGTCCGAATGGTTTCTGTTCACCGTGCTCTGCAATTCATTAGAAAGAAGCATTAAGGGGATGTGTACAAGTGTACTTTCACTGTTGGCTCATACTTACTACAGTCGTATCGAACCGCGCAACACTCTCCACGCGGTACTCGAGGTGTACAGCCCTTTATAGGAGGAGCGCATTTCTTGGGTGTACACTTCCGCTGTCCTCGAATGCAGTAGCACGCCTCACACGGATCTTCCGACTTCATTTTCTCACCATCCGGATACGTGTGGGTACCAACGGTGCATCCGTTGCTGCGATAGCCTCTACGATCCGACATACGCTGGTAGTGCTTGTTATTGATCCTCCGGACGTGGTTCGCCGATTCGCTCGACTGCTCGATTGCACTATTTTTGATTGGAGTTTTTCCAGTACAATCGTACCGGATGGGACAGCAGGCAGAATCGACAAACACGGGGGCACACTTTTGATTCGCCAGTGCGCACTTTGGTTTCACGCATTTCTGCCGTCCATTGATGCAGTAGCAGTACGAACAGAGTGATGAACTAACCATCGCGGAACCAGATTTGTACACCGTTCCATTCACGATACAAGCTGAAAGTGAAGGACATCGTGAAAATATGAACTTAGAGCGTGACGATCGCTTTGGCATCGTGTCCATACCTCCATTATCTTCCACCTCGTCATCATCTGAGCGGCGCAGGTAGGAATTTGGATTTTCTAATCGTTCCTGAGCCGCTTTTTCGTAGTAGTCCAAGAAATGTAGCTTCTTACGATCACCGTGATTTTTCAGTGCAAGGTTCAGCTTCGAGCACTGCAAGTAAGGGCAACAAGAGCCAGCTTTGTGCACCAAAATGCAACCTCTTGGTGGTGGAATAGGTTGTTCTACAACGAAAAAATCAATCAGAACCATTGGATGGTGGGCACTAGAGCTATTGAGGATCGTCTCAAGACCTACCAGGGCACACTTTTAACGCACAAATAAGCGTCTTATCCGTGCATTTGCACATCAAGCAAGGTTCCTTGGTCGGCACGATCGAACCTTCCATGAAGTGCGTTCCGTTGTAGTAGCAGCTGGATTCTGAAAACGAGATAGATTCCAACATATTTATCGAGTTCATTTTCGCTTTTACGATCCGACATAATTCGCTCATCATGCTGCGGTGGAAGTTAATAGTGTTGGCATAATAAAAGTGTTATTCCTTCTTTCCGGTGCTTCGTTTTAACGATCCTATCGAAATGAAACGAATCAACGAAATATATTCGCTCTGGCGAGCCCGATCGAATATATGAAGCTCCTAGCGCGCCCGTAATTATCAACTCCCGTTAGCAGTGCCAGCTTTGTTGCCACTTTTGCGCATCATTAAGTGACACCGACAAGATCATAAATACTCCAAAGCACCGCCCCGGGCTGTGGGAGCATTAAAAATTCTGATCAAGCGACAAAGCTGGAACCGCAGAGGAAAAAAACCGCTAGACCACACCGTCATCCGGTTATTGACACTCCGGTGGAGAGATTAAAACAAAAAAACCAGCACACCCGTAGTGCCCGAAACGTGACAAGAAGCCGGGCGCGTTAATGAAATACACAACACCAAGGAACCCGTTGAGATCACCATCATCAGTGGCACCATCATCAGCCTCAGCCAGGTGACACATTTCTCATCCATTTCAGCCATTGGCTGGAGCATATACAAATTTTTTCGCCATCATATCGGTGACACATTCTTCTCCATTCTTCTTTTCGACATTCCCGAGCGTTGAAAAGACGACGGAATAATAATAGGTATGCGATTTCCAATCCTGATTCATCCCGAATTCGAGTTTCTGTTACACAGCCTGTAAGCGTTTTAAAAAAAAGCTCTCACACCAAGCAGCGGCAAAGAAAATCGAAATCGATCTAACGATCGCTGATCGGCTAATGGCTCGACGAGGAGGGCCAACAAGAAAAAAAAATCACCATCCATCGATCGCACCGTTGATAGGCCCATTTCCCGGTAATTTCCCTCAGCGCTCGCTATCTTGATCGGTCGTTTCACGAAAATGGCCGAAAATAATCAAACCATTTACAACAGCTTTCCAACGCAAAGAATCGACGGGGTCGATTGAAATTCGATGGCAACAAAAAAAAAACAACCAGCCTCCCAAAAGCCCCAAACGAAACCCTGCACTGCGAGCGGAACGAACCGGACTCGCCGGCCAACAAAAGCTCCCGACCCGATCGAGTCCAATCGGCCGGTTTTCGGGCGGCCTGTCTCCGATGGGGGTCAACGTGGCGCGAAAGTAGTCCATGATCAAGGCCCCAAGACCCACCAGTCGATTGCACTCCAAACGCGGACTTCCGCCACACCGGGGTCTTTACGTCACACGCGGCAGGCCAGGATGGGTTCATCGAACCACGTGTGCGGTGTCTAATTGGGTGTGCGATCGCGCGAAATGATTAGCAAACAGATGGTTCCAGCTTCCGCCACACGGGCGCAGCTTAACGTAACCCATATTTCCAACTGACACTGACACTGACAGCCAACCGGGGCCAGTTTTCGCTTGCGGGTGACTCGATCAACCGCTCCAAACCGGCCCCAAAAGCCCGAAAGACCTGGGGCCTGGGGCCAATTTGCCCACTCATCGTAGTGTCCTAGATTTCGCAGCAGGGCAGCACCAGCCACTAGGACGCTCGGTGCTCGGTGTGGAGGGTCTTTTCTTCATTCAACCGCGCATTCAACTCGCGCATTCTTTCGCTTCGGACGTGCCTCTTGAAATCGGTTTCTCCTTCTGCGCTTCACTTTCCGGCTGGCAGGTCGGTGTTTGTTTTTGCTTTGCACCCGCGTCAGCGCCATTCTTGACGCCCACTCGCGTAGGGGCGGGTTTTCTCTCGGTTTGCATGTGCCCGGCCCCCCGAAGGGCCTTGTCATTAGGGCACAAAATCAATTCGCTTCAGCACGCCGTTAAGTAGGCGACGCGGTGCCACGATTTTTCCCGCGATCTGCGAGAGTGCCTTGGAGGATGGCGGGTTTTTTGTTTCTTTGGCGGAGCTTTGTTTCGCACACGAAACAAACAAAAACCTCCACCTGTCAAGCTCGAATAATCGATGCTTTTTGGGAAGCGAAAGCCGGTTCGAAGTGCTGCTTGGAGTGAAATGGCGCACCGTTGGGGGTGGTGGGATGAAAAGTAAAACGGAACATGTTCCCATTTTCGCCGTCTCCGTTTATCTAAATTACATTGTTTGATTAATGTGCGGAGTGGAGCATGCTGTTGTGCGAATAACATATTCCGACACGTGCTGTCAATAATACATTCATTATCTGCTTCACGTTTGCTTCTTCGTGCCGACCCGTTCGCTTTTGGTATAAATATTTATACAATCCAATTCAATTCGCCGTTTGGAAGAATTCATAAAAAGTAACCGTTTATGAAGCGCGCGTAATAAATATTTCATCAAAGCTAATCGTTTTACAACACCCAAAGATGCCAGAAGATCGTCTCTGACGATTGTTGCTCGATCATCAAACGCCCTTTTGCTTCCCAGGCTACATCGGTCGGCCGGAATCAAACTGCACCTTCTTCCATGTGGTTTACATTTAACGTAGCTCTTCGGCAAGGAACAACGATGCGCGGGAAAAAAAAAGTAACATCCACAGCCAATTCGCAAGACAAACCCATTAAAACAGGCACCCCTGAGGGGCGTCGTCGTGAGCATTTTTCCCACTTTTTCCCGATTGTTTACGGTCATCGGGCGTCCAGCGGCTAAAGCTCCACTTATCGCCGCCAGCCGTCCAACCAGGACCAGGTCTGTTCGCGCACCGGCTGGATTTATGGTCCCGAAGGGCTATCGATTTAAAGCACCCATTTACGGCCCTTCAGGGTGGTTGGGTCGAGTCGAGAAAAGGCCACACGATCATCTGCGATCACCTCGTGTTGAAAGAACCACCAGAGCCCAAAACTGCATCCCATGCATGAGGACGCGCCCGTTCGTGCCCGAGGGAATTTGAGTCATCGGAATACATAATGTGAGCCGAGTCGAACCTGTTTTACTTCCCGCTTAAGTCTTTCACCGACCCACACCCGAAAGTGTCGAGGCGTTCCCAATCGTCGCGTACGTTGTCATCAGCCCACCAGGCATCGGGTGCGTACCTCCCAGTGGGGTTGAAGATGCAGTGGAAAAAATTCCAACCCCTATTGCCGCCCTGCTGACTCTCGAAACCCCAACGAGGCCCTGCGGGTGGACGGTACGCGCGAGCATAATAATATTTAGCACACGATAATTTCACACTCTCCGGCGGTGGTCCTCTACCAACCAGGGAGGGACGAGTTGTTTGTGGGGGTCGTTCGTTTTCACCACCCCTAGTCCATTATGCCAACCACCGCAGGCGCAAGATAATGCGTCGGCCGTTGGAAAATTATGGTTGCTGTTCACAAAACGAAACGAAGCAAAATGATCGCTCGCTGATCGCGGCTTGCGAACCATTGCGAGAACTAATTTGCATTCGCTACGTGTGTGCCCTCCACGATGGACCACTTTCCTTCCGGCCCTGCCCTACACCGTGGTGGAAGCAGTGTGGCATTCATTCACCACCACCGTAAGGTGCAGGAAAATGCAGGTCACATTCTGGTTTCGTTTTTTTTGCGCGCGATCGCCACACACGCGGATCTGCGCGAGCGCGAGCCACCAACGCGATACAAGTTTGCAAACAAGAGAAAAGATGACGTTTGAGTGGCAACATTATGGAAGAAAATGAAAAAATAAGTGCTGATGCATGAAACCATGTCATCATGTGTGATCGTTCTCGTAATACACACGCGGTGGCACAATGGAACAGATCGTCCTACCGAGCACGTTAGAGCACGGTTTGCGTAATGCCTTGCTGAAGAAGTTTGATGTTTAAGCTGGAGAAAAAAAGCGCGACATAAACAAACAATCGACCGTTCGTCGCTGGATCGATCGTTGAAGTTCTTCGTTTTCGCCTTCAGCAAACACGCTACGAGAGAAGAACATTTTGCATAACCAGTTGTCAGAGTGCCTCTTCTCGTTCAATTCGGGTCATCTTCTTGGTAAAAGATTCCTCTTTAAAACCTCTAATATCCATCATACACACTTCTGACCAGATAGCCCATCTGGATGGTATTACAAAAAAAAACACCAAGCAGATAAACATCTCCACAACAAGTGCTACTCTCCACCACCGTACACCAGGCGAGAAAGATTTAATTAATGATTGTACACCGCAGACTTACTTTTGCTCTCTTCCATCCTAAACGCATTCCACCGGGAAGCGCAAAAAAACTGCGCAACAAACACACGGCAAGTATTCCGCGGCTAGTTAGCCAAGGTATTCATGATTACGTACAACCCTAGGTGAAGACGTTCGCTGGGCCACATTCCGATCGTTCGGGTAGAATGAAACGAAAGCAGCCTGAGCTGACCCAGTTGGGAAACTCGCTGCACTCTCGGGTGCATACAAAAAGCTGCAGTCTTTTCTCGGGATCGATTCGTTTGAGCCCCCCGTTCGGGTAGCCAATTGGCGAAGGACGATGGGAAAAGCACTACACAGGGTTGTTGGTGTAACAGACGGCGTGTAGTTTTGTATTCAATTAATTTGTACATGCTTCCTCGTGGACTCCCTTCAGCCAAACGCCTGGCATTCGAAATGAGGCCTCGGCCACAGGTGGACCCGTGCTGGTCAAGGTTTTTCCTCCTGCTGAGTTGCTCTTTATTTTTTTGCACTGGATCGTTTAATCTAGTTTTGTTGTGCTTCTTTTCCACGCCCGTACGATGGCTTGGGCCTGGGTTTGCCCTCAGCCTGGGGCTTCTTTCACATGCGCGCACGATTACACACCAAATCCACCCAGAAACGGACCCGTGGCCCGGATTCCCGAACGATTTTTCTTCCCATGGGATCGCGTGGATGCAACGGGAAGCGTGAAAGTGCTTTTCGGTGGCCAACACAACCGAGTCGTGTTCCTGCTCGACCGGCTCGTGGCCGGTATTCGATGCCGTGGTTTAATTTTTAACGTTTTAAAACCGCTCGAGGGAAGGCTGACCCACCGGTTAACATAATCCTAACGGTAGTCCCGGCAATGTGAAATGTTGGAAAATATCATTAACGCGCCAAAACGGCTCCGTTTGGTGAGACGAATCCCGCCGGTCGATCGAAAAGCGGGAATTAATTCGATCACAGGCCATTTTAATTACCTCTTCCGTACCCAGCAGGCAAGTGCATCATTACAATAAGCCTTACCAATTAACAGGCCACCTCTTGAGGCTCTTTTTCAGTCAAGCACCCAAATTGGCCCTGCTGGGCATGAGCGCCTGATTCAATTAGCACCATCAGGACCCGTAGTATTTGCGCCACACCTGCGCGCCAGAGTGATCATTTACCAGCTCGGTCGATAACGCAAACGGGATCCGGGATCATAATTGTGCGCACGGAAATTATCTGCTTCCGATGGCGTTGAGACTCGCAACTGGGCGTGCAGATACACCAGAATAGATAGTGGTATTAATCGGTTGGTGGTTGTTATAAACACGGGCAAAAGTGAAACCAAAGACTGCTCGAGCCCACGAGGGAGTTTCATGGGTGCGTGTGGCCGATCGCCGATTAGTGCTTCCTATCGCTCAGCCAGCAGATGGGATGTTTCCTGTCCGTTAAGCAACCGGTAAGCTTGGTCGAGAATTAAGCGCTTAGTGCTAGCTATTCGCCCTCATCGGGGAAAATCACTCACAACTTGCAACGCCCAAACGCGCAGCTGCTGTCAAGATGCTCGAAAACTGACAAGCCCGTTCTGGAAATGCGCAAACGAAATGAAAAAACCGCTTCCGCAAAAGCACCCCGAGAGGTACTAATTTGTACGATGCGTCTTTTCATTTTACTCTTCAAGATCATCCACCCACGGCGGGAGGTTTACGAACCTTCTCGGGGCCGAAAAAAAGGCAAACACCCCAACGATAGACACGCTCCAGAAGCTGGGAGCGTTTTTTATCATTTTCGTAGCACGGCTTTTCCCGCGGTTCGACCCTTGTGCTCGCATTTTCGTGGAACGTTTCGCATGAAACATGGTCCCAGAACGAGCCCATTTCCTCTCGGCCGAAAGGAAAGACTTTAACAGCACGAGAACATTATTTAAAGTGCCCAAAGTGCATGTCAGCCCTCCAAATCTGCAAGTATAATGAACCGACGATCTTTTCGGGGGTCGGCTATCTTGAGACGATCAAGCAAATAAAGAATGACCCAAAGCAAGACGAGCAAATTTGGGTCTTAAGCTGAGCCGGAAGGAAGCATTAAATTATGCAAACGGTCCAATGGCGCTGGCTTTGAGCTAAATATAACTTTAAGCATGCTCCATGCTACAAATAAGAGCAGCTCAACCAAACGCAGCCGTTCGAAAATTTGTTCTAAAATCGCTCTTTAATACGGCCCGATTGTCAGTGTTAATGAAAATAATACTCTTTAGCGGCACTTTAAAAGCACCCAAAACCAAACGAAACGGTACTCTTTGCTTTGCCGTTCAAGCTATTAACTTTTGTGAGGAATAAACTCACGCTTATCGCTTATCTCAACATTACACCTCTCGTGAAAAGGCTCGCACCGGCACTCCGAGAAATCGGTAAAATTTAAATCCAT
Source organism: Anopheles nili (assembly GCF_943737925.1). Lineage (NCBI taxonomy): Eukaryota > Metazoa > Arthropoda > Insecta > Diptera > Culicidae > Anopheles > Anopheles nili. The sequence continues at coordinate 2,478,315 of NC_071292.1, forward strand.
TAAATTAAATTACCCGCCCAGGCACTTACGAGTCCGCTGCATGCGATAACCATCAGCGAACGGGAACTGCGTCGCCGCCAAGAATGCAATCAACAGCGTCGTGCAGAAAGTTCCCAACATCGATGATCCTTTTGGAGGACCAACCGTCGGGTGGCGTCGCTCGAAATGCATCGCGATCTTTTCGAAGCTTTTGTTGATCAGTTGTAGAACTCTTTCGTGTACGCTTTAGAATCGTTCTTCATTCAATCGAGACACAGATCACTCACACTCCACACACTAGAGAACGCTCACAAGGACTCAATCAACAACTCGCAAGCTTTGGGCCTGAGCTTTGGGCAACAGTATTGTTGTTTTTCGCCACAATTTCGTAGCAATCGTGCGTAAATAATCTTTCCACCTCTCGAACGAGCGCACACTGAATCAATCGCTCTCACTGCTGGGCCGCACACCGAACCGGCAACGGCACATTAGCGATCGGTCGATAGCAAACTTCATCATCATCAATCATTTTGATCTCTGCACTTTGCGCACCGAACCTCTGCCGAAATGATGGGAAAGCGCACACGGACTTTCCGGCTACTCGGGAGCCCTATCCGATGGTAATTTGCCTTAAAAAATAGCCAACCCTCTCTCAAAGCCCTTGCACACACCACGCGGACTTTACACTTGCACACACAAACACACGCGCAAACACAGCACACTTCCGATCGCACTTGTGGATCGCGATCGTGGAGTTTCGAAGAAGGAAGATTGTCGCAAAGCTTCTGCGGCCGCCCGGTTCGCTGGTCGAGACGCGAATGATCGCGAGCGAGCCACGATCGGTGGGAAGAAAAGTGATTTCCTCCGACGGCCGGAGGAAAAGTGCCATCCACCGCAGGACCGGAGTGAGAGCGAAAATGCGCACAAGAGCGAACGAGAGCGCACACAAAAAGCTCCAAACGGAGAAAGACGAAACCAAAGCGAACCGAGAGCGGTCCGTACGGTGCGTGTGTGTGCAAGAATGTTGGAATCCACCTCACAGTGAAGCATTTCGCGCAGCAGGCTCAAGCGAACGTCGAGAAGATGGTGAACTCGCGCCGAAACGAAAGTCAACACGGCGTGGATGAGGTACACAAAAATAAAACGAATCCAACATTGATCTTCACCCAGACCGGCTTTTTCCACCGTTTGTGCATGTGAGGGCTTATGTTGGGTGGCTTGGTTGCGCGGCTTTGGGTCTCTCCCGGAAAGGTCCCAAAGCTCAACGACGGAAGCGCCAGCAAGCGAACGAAAAGCCGCCACGTTCTGAACCTCAAGAACGCACGGGTCAGGGCGAACGATGCACGGAAACCAGAAGACGACCGAATCCGTTAGACAAACATAATCAGGCTATCAAACCATCATGGGATGGGGCTTGTGGGAGGATGAAGAGGGACTAGAGTTGGGTGTGGGGGGGGGGAGGAGGGGGAAAACAATAATATCTCGTTCGAGGGGGCGCGCACGCGCGTATGGAAATGAGTTCGCTGCTGGATGGTTCACCAGGTGGAGATGAAAAACTACGCGAGTGCAGAGGGTAATATTCGATTAGCCGGAAGCTGGATAAGCGAGAGGGTGCATCGTGGAAGAGAGAGAGAGAGAGAGAGGCGAGGGAGGAAGTAAATATTTTTGCTCCATTTTCCATCGTCCCGGGCTAGTGGGGTTGAAGGCGCAACGGGATGCTGTGTGGGACGAAAAATGGTCGAAAAACGGAGGCTGGAAAAAAAAAGGAAACTCACCGAGCAGAGGGTGGCGAGAAGGAATTAAACTAAATTTCCGCTCAAAAGGAAGCTAATGAATATCGATGTTTTGTGTTAATTGCGAACGCTTGAATACGGAAGCGAAGAAGCTTCAATGCGATGAAAAGCGTTTTTCCCACAAACGCTGGATCAGAGATGGGTTGGAAACGGTGTGTTCCCTGAGCTTCCCAAGACCCCCCAAAATGCATTGCGATGGGAAATGGCGCCTTCCTTCGGCACGTAACATCACCTACCCACCATCCCAACCACCCATCCGCCTGGAGCTACTACAAAACACCACGAGGAAATTAAAATGTTACCGATCGCAAAGATTATTCGCTTTCGCTATGAAACCCCACCGACCGGCGGCGGCGAACGAACGGTGCAGCAAAACTCTGCACGAAAACTCGTGCCCAATTAGCAGATGTTTGTCATAGGTCCGTCTGGTGCTAATGGAAGGAGAGGCAAGAACGCGAACACGAAGCCACCGAGGCCATCGACACCGGAGTTGGCTGGATTGTGGGGTGTGAGAAACTCACCCCACACTGGGAAGCCATTCTCAGTGCTGCAGAGTTGCGTGATCCCAAGACGGCACCACGGGGAGTCAAACGGCGACGAAAAGCCACCGGAACGGAGAACGAATGCGACCATCCGCGGTTCGTGTTTGCGCACGGATGCGCCTGATTTCGCCCACTGAGCTGTCACGCATGAACTTCTACCGATGGCTGGAATGCCCGCTGGCTGAGGGTGAGAGCCTGATTTATTTTCCTCCAAAAAAGCCCCTTTGTGAGCTGAATTCGAGTTGGAACAATCGCCGTTCTAATGGGCTTATCAAGAGGCCCTTTTTTAAGAGTCTCTCGGAGTCTGCAAAAGCCTCCTTTGATAGTTCATTGCACTTGTCTGAGGGTAACGGATGCGTTTTGCCAATCGTGCGCATCTTTATGGTAATGAAAAACCTCAGAACCGGCGCCAGCGGGTCAACAACCCGCATTAGCCCCACACGACACAATCGCCCAGCCAGAGATCTAATCGCGTTCTTAATGCGGTCTCACGCAGTTAGCGCTGTTGGATTGTTGGATTGCAATTTGCGCAGGACCTCCGGGACGCGACATAACAAACTCAAATCAAAGTGAAACTGCACCACTTTCCTTGGACCACCGTCGTTGTCGTCGTCGTCGTTCCGTCTGACTTCATGTCAGAATCGGTGAGTAGAATGAAATGGAAACGAGCGCAACGGATCGTCATTTCACTTGCTCGTCTCCACCGACGCTAATTTCGAGGCACATGAGCATACCGATTTTGTCACCAAAGCCAGTCCCAGTGCCAGTTCCGAGTCACCACGAACCAGCGTAATAACTAACCGGAACCCGTTATACCGGACGGCGGCGTGCAGCTATTCCGCGGCCGGACTGGCGGGCTAAATTGTTGCATTATATATTGTACGCACGCACCGGAATACGCTACGCCTCACTAAAGCGGCCACGAAAGACTTCAACGCGCGTGCAAGCGACGAACACCAGGCCGCGTGCCTGACGGGGGACGAACGCGCGTGAGCATCTAGTACGGGGTACGGGTTATGCTGCTTCCAGAAGTGGTTGTGCCACTTTCGAGGAGCTTCGTTTTCGTTCTATGCAGGCCGCTTTCGGGCGCGCCGGACTCCGATGAACCGTTTTTTTCTGCTATTTCTTTCCTTGTTGTTTTTTCGAGAAGCTCACGTCTTCCTTGCGGCGGTCCGATTTAGGCGTTCGTTTCCGCTGTCCGATGAGTAACAGCGATCCTCACCCAGTTTGCGAGCGATTACGCCCGCGATAGTCCAACCAACAGCCGTGTGCTAATATTGCGCATTCGCGAAACTCGCCACCACCCGTTCAGAGTACGAGCCCCACGTGAAAGGTAAACTATTTACTCTAGCTTTTCGGGAGGATAATTATTGAAATTTTTTTATACACTCCATCCGCCTGCTGACACCCTCCAAAAACGGCCGTACCCCACAAAACGGTCGATTTGAGCGGGATAATTGTGAGAACAACTCAGCGGACCACAATCACCGGGACGATTACGGGTCGCTGCCGGCTTCGCTTGATCCCGCCAATGTTGTTCCTGCTAAAGGGTGTGAAAACGGTTTTCCTTTGTGTACGGTCCGTCCCACACACACACACATACGCGGGTGCTTCCACCATCGAGCATCTGATCTTGCACCGTGATCTTGGCTTTGAAATCACTACGTTTCGTTCGTACACTCGCGATCCCTAGTGTGAGTCGTCGAGCGCGCTTTTCCCCGGCGGCTGATAAATGATGATTTGTTGTTTCATAATTTTTAGGCTGGTGGCCATCCAAGAGCCGCAACTAGCGCCGCATCTGCCTTGACACCAACGCTCGGGCTAGAAGGGGGGCCACTTTTCTCCTCTTTTATGCCGTACATTAGCTTATCTGACCAAGCTTTTCAACTCCAACCAAAACTGGGTCACCAGAACAGAGCCTTTCTATTCCACCAAAGTCGCTAGGCAATGGACGCATCAATAGCCCATGAATAATGTCAGCCGCCACTGGCATTAACATCAGATTTGCGATGTTTATTGTTTTGCCCCGGAGCATCTCGCGCCCATTTCTCACGCTCACCGCGGAATGGCGCGCTGGGTCTGTAATTCGGCGTTTGGTGACCTACGTGATCGCTGGATCGTTCGTAACCGGGCCATGGCATCCAGCCGGAAGATGCTCGAGAGATATTTTGACTTCTCTGGGGGTGAGTGGAAAAAATATTGCCCCTTCCCGCGGGAAAAGTGTAATAAATGTCCCGAGGCAATTATCTTTCATTATTCTGCGTGCCGGTATAAATTAAACACCACCAAAGTGCAACTAAATTAAGGCAGAGCACCATTTAGAGTGCCAGCGTGCCTTATTAATTGACGGAAATTTATTGCATCGGATAAGATTTTTTCGGCCCCCGGAATTGAGGAAAACAAAGCGATCGACCGATGATAGATGCCGTGTTTTCCCCGCCAAAGAATGGCGCAAGTGTATTAAGATTGTTTGCTCTCCAAAACGCTTCACATTGAATTGCTTCTATTGAGCGTTGCGATCGGCGCGTAATGGTTACCACTTTACCATTTCCACACAACACAAACACCGGCTTGATTTATCTGCTCTTATTCAAACCCATCTAGCATTTACTCAAATTGACCATGATCCCGGGCAGGTTTCGCTCATGGCCTTCTGTGGTTCTGTGGCAAGCTCCGTAAAAGGCCAACCGAGGCGATCCAGGCGGTAACAAAATTCAAAAGACTGCAAGCGACGAACCCTCTTGCGGGAGCCGGCACAACAGCGTTAGCTGGATGCACGTTGCGTCACGTCAAATTTGCACTCCGATTACACACCGGCTCCGGCTGGCATTGAAAGTTTTGCGACGAGAGCACGCAACGGCAACACAATCCCGGTCGTTAACCGCCGCACATTCAAACACCGGGAGCGCATCTGGAGCCGGAGCCCGATTACGGTATGTGGGATGAAAAATTCTTTTGTCATTGCTTACGGTCCTGCGGTGTGAGATAATGCAACCCGATGCAACGGTCATGGCCGTCTTTGGCACGTGTTTGGCTTCCTCACTCCCATGGCCGTTGACCATCCGTGCGGGGATTCAGTTACATCATTACGGTGCCGGATATCAAGGGCGCACCCCATAAACTGACCCTGGATTTCTCTGAATGACTCCCGACCCATGCGGCCACGTCATGGCCCGGTAGCTTTTTAATGTTCCTTGCGATAATAATACCACACTCCATAAATTTAAACGCCCGTGGTATGAAGCTGTAAAACGTACAAAATAATCAACTAAACCCGCCCTTCTCGAGAACGTGCTTGATAAACAAAAACTTACAAACGCCGGGCAACACGCCCTTCCGGAACCTTCCGTGGGGTGCTTTTTTTTTTTGTTCGCCTTTAATTAACCCCACGGGCCTGTAGGGGTCTCGAAAGATGTTTTTATGATCGGATGCTCCACCTCCATTGTCCATAAACGCACCGTTTCCTACCAACCTGCTAGAAAGCGCGACCGAAGAAAGTCTTCCCACCTTCTCAACCCTCAAATGCCTGTTTTTTTTTCTTCATTTTTTTCTCATTCTCCCCAGCAACTTTCTTTCAACGCCCTCGGTGTAGCGGTCAACGCTTCTCACCAAGGTGGGTCCGATTCCACCGGAACAGTCCACAAGATGCTTGAGTCCTGCGGCTTCAGGGTGCCCTTGAATCTACTTGGCAAAAAGTTTCGCATACTCCACTAATGAGGGACAGGGCTCCATTGAATCTGCGCCTTTCGCGCCAACCATTCGCAGCTGACCGTCGTTAGCGGATTCGCGAACGGTAAACCGTACTTCTGAGGATGGTGTCTACGCCCTTTTCCCATTGGAGCCCACCTCAAAAGCTCGATCAGTAAAAGTAGATGCTAATAACAGAGCAATGATGAATATGAACTCGCTCTCGAGCGGGAGTGTCCCTTCACGGTTGCCCCACCCAGGCGTTTGGCGTAAATGCCTTACATTAGTGTGCAGTCTTCGACGCGTTTAGCCGACGCCGTTATCTGTTCCCTTGCGAGCCCTTCCAATATTTGCCCGTCAATTATAATGGTTTGCATTGCGGCAGAACCCTACCCAAGAAAACAAACGGATTTCCCTTTTTTTCTGCTGCCTCCCCAGCAGCAGAGAACGGAAAGAAAGTGCCACCGTGCTGTTTGTCCCCTCATTTCTCAGGAAGAGATGCTGGAGAATGCAAACCAGCAGCAAAAAAAATGCAACGCTTCCGGAGCACGCCACAAGGTGCGTCGTTTGCATCTGCATAAGAACCCACACTCAAGCACGCGAAGAGAAAGCGTTCTTCTAGCGAACGAACCACGGAGCAATGAACAGCAGCCAGAGCCACAAATCATAAAATAAAGCCTTATGTACACAACCCCATCCGTAAACAGTTATCTTTGCGCCATTTAGCGTAAATTGCTTCTGCGGATTGTTTTGTCGTTTTTCAACGTCCATCCCTTGCTCCTGACCCTTGCTGACTTGCTTGGGCGCATGTTTTCTTTATTGTTTTGTGCCGTTCTGATTTGCTTGCCCCTTTCGCAAATGAAAGAATTTCTTTTCGCGTCACTAATGAGCGTCCGCTTCCTACTCGGGATTCTCACCGCGTCCACCCGAAGTCTTCGTAGGGTGAAAAAGGCATCAAGAAGTCACATCACACTACCGGTCATCAGACGAGTCACCGAGCCTGCCAACTGCGGCTAATGATAATCGCACATTTTATTTCAGAAACTCCCATCCCAACTCCGGCTCCCTTTTGGTACCGGATGGTGCACAGCTCAATCATCAAACCGTACCATCTTACGGGGCGTTTTCAAATGTCAAAATACACGTTCGTCCGTCACATTAGGGCCGCTCCGACGCGTCCACCCGGGAGGTCAACTTTACGAGACCGCGCACGATGCGCACAGTTTCCGTTAATCAAAAGCCCTCGCCTGCGGGCATCTCGAGGCCCCGTAATCGTTAGCATAATTTGTTCATTTCTATGGGCTTGCCTTCCGCACTCGACTTCACGTTCTACGGGGCTACGATGACCTGGCGAAGGTTTTGAGCCCTTTGCAACCTGCCGCTAGCGAGGCCGGTTGGTTTGGCGATCGAAACGGTGCTTTACGGTGCCCTCCGGTGGTCCCTTCGGTTCAACGGTCCCGATCCGGATTAATTGGTACACACTTTCCGCACCGCTTGGTAACGCAAAAGGGCTAGACGGATTGATTAGCATGTGCTGGTCGTTCGTTCGGCCACGCGATACGGCGCACGCAACGTGATCTTCAAACACGATCGACCATGACTCGGGCATTTCCCACTGCATTCGAGCTGAGCTTCTAATCTCGAACGGATTTCCTAAAAACCGCCCGCCGAAAGCTGCTCTCGTGGGGGAGGAAAATGGAGAGGTTTGATAGAAAACGCACCTTCAGAACGTGCGTCCCTTCGGGCGGAACGTTAGATCTCTCTCTGATGCTTTTCCTCGCATGGGGTTTTGGTTCAAAAATCGACCGTGGAAGAACGCCAGCCACCACACCCTAATGGGTACGATTTCGTAACGCTTTTCCCGTGCCTTTGCGTGGGCCTCGGCTTTCCCAAGCCAATCATCCGGACGACCAACGGAAACGTTTTTGGGCTTGGGATGGGGGCATAATTTGAAGCGCCCATTCTCGGACCCATAAATAGAACCCATTCAGACGGGTTGGCGTCTTTTAGAGCGAATTTTAAGCATCTTCCGTGGGTGCCTTCCATTTTCTGAACCGGTGCAAACGGTGATCATTCATCACAAACCGCGAAAGAGAACGAACGCGAAAAAAAAAAATGCCCCGTACGAGGGTCGCACGCCCAACGTAACACTTCCTGTTGCGCGAAGCACGAACACTTCCGGTCCTTCGGCTGTCCAAAAGCATTGATTTAACAACTTCATCCGCCGAATAGTAAATCACACGGTGCGGCCAACCGTTACGGTACCTGTGGAGGTGTAGTTAGAACACGCAACAAGTTCATCCCCGTCGGTCGGCCCAATTTATGAACCCTTCTCCTTGAGCTGTACTTCTAAGCCACCGCTTTTCCGACCTACCCCCTTCTCAGACCGGGCCCTAACGGCATAACGGACAGCGACAGCGGAGGTCTTGCGAGTGGCACTGATTTGCGAACCTCCATTATGCTGCCATCTGCCGACGTGAGCATATTTTGCGTAAGGTGCCTTTTTCCCGGAATTTTGCAGTACACTAAACGCGGTTCGACTCGAGTCATATCGCGGCCCGACATCATGCCGGGACGGGAAGTTGTGTTGCAAAAAAGCCCAGGCAGCGGAGAAACCGCGATTCCAAACGCATCGGTAATGTTCGCTTGGAACAATGTCTCCACCGCCGCAAAGGAGGTTCGTCGCTTGCGCGTGCGTTCAAGTCACTTAGAGCGATCGTTTGCGCTAGCGTTGCGATGTGCGATTTGAAATGCTCCCGCCAACGAGAGCGTGTGCGGTTTGTTGGTTTTGATAAGTGAAGAGCGTAAACTTTAATGTGCACTTGTACGAAATTATGATCGTCTGTTGCGCTGCACGAAGAAACGCTCGACAAACGTAGAAATCGAACCACGCCGGGGAGCAATTCAATAAATTTAAATTGATCACATTTGCAATCAAGGTTTATCTCACGCGGAACGCTGCAGCTTCGAGGTGGTATTGTTTCTGCTAAACTATAAAAATGAAAGCGAAACGACGAACTGGTAAACACATTCCACACCCGCCGAGGAGTTTGCCAACCGTATCGAACTTGTTTTTTTTTTTTTTTTTGGCGAATGGCATGTTTATGATCCTGCGATTTTTGCTTCTCCTTTCAAGCTCCTTTATTCAAAGGCCCTGCCTATCAATGGGAGCCTGCCGGCGGGGTGCGCCTATCGACTATCGGGTGAAAGAATCCACCATGACCTTCAGCTTTATGATACTCCAGGCTTCGCGCTAGACGCCGGTTGGGCTTTAAAACTATTTACGATCCACGGCGGGCTAGCGAAAGGGAAGGAACGCGCTACAAGGAAATGCGACCGGTGAGCATCCTCAAGCGGCGTGGCGAGTGAAAGAAAAAGCGAAACAAGAATCTTCCCCCGAAAATCAGTCACTTTTACAATTCCAAATTCGTGATCGTTATATGGCAGCGCTCGTGGTCAGAAAGACGCCGAAGGAAGCAAGCGCAGATGAAAAAAAAACGAAGCAACTTTAATTACTTAATGGCCATTTTATATTCGACCTGAGCGCGCGTTCCCAGTTGGGCAGTGGGAAAAAAACGCGCGATTCGCTGGCCAGCAAAGGAGGCGTTCGCAGCAAATTGAAAACAGATCATTGAACCGTTTATCTGCCCGAGCAGACCGTCCAGCGATCCCGCTGCCTGCGACTCGTGATGCTGCGTGCATGTGTGAAGGTTTGCTCGGTTGAATAAATGAGTTCATTAAAACGAAACTCGCCTAATCGGGCTAATACGAAAACCCGGCTAATGCCTGCATAATCCGCTGTAAACATTGACCTGCTTCAAATTCACTTAATCAACAGCATCAGCATCATCCCCGGTCGGTGCCGTGTAGCCGGTGGTTTGAGATGACGAACGAGTCATGTGTAGCATATTTTTTTTTCACTATTAGCTTCTCGCACCTGGAAGCACCCCAATTTCATCCCCCTAACTACGCCCCCAATCACGCGCAGGGTGCAGATTCGTGGAGGCCTTGCGAGGATCAGGTACCGAGATCCAAAAATATCGGTCACTGCCGGTTCCGATGGGACCATTTTACCACTTCCGTGGAATCGTTTCGTCGGCTCAGCACGCGGGATGTGATTCGCTTCGGTTGTTTAACGCTCGACGAGCCACCTAGTGGCGGGCATTTTCGCGCCCGGAATGGGTTACATTCATGGCAATTTAACCCACCACCCAACGCAACATCCCCGTACTGACCGCACTGACACACATGCTAACCTTTTCCGGCTCGATTGGGTGGGATTTGATCTATTTTTTGTTCCTCCGGCCCAAAAACGCCCCATTGCACGCCATTCACCCCCGGGAAATGCTGGAGCAGGAAATAATACGCGCTTAGCTAGTGATTTGTTCCAACGGCTGTCTAATCGTTTTGAAGGGGAGATGCGTTATTTTTCCTTCTTCCTTGCAGCACGCAACTGAACCACCCTGTGTGCTAAAGTCTCATACCATCGCTCCGATCGCTTCCGTGTACGCCAGGCACGAGCAGGCGTGTAAGCTTACACAATACGACCAGTGAGGTCGGCCAAAAGAAACCCTCCAGATGATGGTGCATCAGCAAGGACAAGAATGTTTACAGTAAATCCTGAATCCGGTCTCGACGAGGAACGAAAAGAAACCAACTCCGACGCAGGGAACGCGAGCACAGGGAAAACGGAAACGGCACAAAAACCGGCTCACGTAAGAGCAAAGGATGCTCGGTGTAAGCAGAAGAGCAAGAAGACAATTTGCGAAAAAGCGCACACACATACGCACACCGAAGGGGGGCTTCCAATTATGCAAGCTCTCTCAGCGAGAAGAAAAGCGCAAAAAAAAGACACCCAACACGAAGAAGGGCTTGAGTAAAGGCGCATCGAACGAACGAATGGTTTTGGACAGACGAAAAAAGAAACAAGAGAGAAATGCAATTCTTTGGTTGCATCCTCGAAACCGCGCCTCGAGGGATGAGAATTTCGCTTACGCCGGCTTAAAAGCATCCCTCCCAAAATAAAAACCGGCATTTCAAGCGACCATCGACCGATGCACTTGAACCTGAACGGAGCGAACTTTTCTGCCAGCGCATCGTCCCTTTCGCATTCCACTGCAGACAGATCGATCGACGGTGGAGCCAATGTTCGTGCCGATATCCATCGTCTTACATAGCCTGCCTCGAGACATTGAGGTGGATTTGGTTTCCTCTTCGCTTCGGCAAACATTATTTCGGCGGGAAGATTCGACTTAAATTGCTTCTCCAGCAAACTACCGTATGATGGTTTCGCAACATTTGGCTCGTTTATCGATCGATCGAGCTGGAAACTGCGCCAATTCGATGCTCCGAGAAAGCCAGCGAATGATAGCAAAACCCTGCCCGAAAACGTGCATAAAAATAATTTACTAATCGTATCTTCGCTTTGCCCGCCGTGGATTTCGCCATTTTTGCCGTGTTTTGCATTCCGAACAGGATTACTCGCGTCCATGCGTCTAGCGCGCCAAGAAAAGAAAGCTTGTCCAAACATCCAACCAAACGTGCCGTGGCACCATTCGCCACCATTGACAACACATTTCGGTCCACCTGTGGTCAGCTCGCGACCGGAAACGAAACCCGACCACCGGGTTGTTTAACCGAAAACGTACGATTTTCCATCCCCACGAATGTGTGGCCCAATTTTAGCTGAACGACCGGTGGAAATGCACCTCGGCGTCTCAACGAAGCTGAAGCCGGGAAAACCAAAGCGAATAGGTTGACGAATGAGCCAGAAAAGATGACAACAAACGACCGCGAACAGCTCCGGTGGCTCACTTGTTCGTGACCGCAAGTTGCACATTTTCCCAACCCCATCCCACCGGAAACCCACCGCCTTTGATCAGTGCGACGACGACGCACTCCACCCGATGCAGGTGCATTATCCGATGTTCTAGATTCCGTTTGGCGGTTCGCTTTCGAGCTGCGGTGAGGCCAACAAAATGGAGCACGCGCAGGTAATAATGGCGTAGGTGACGCTACCAGGCGATGGATCATGTAATTATCGAAGCTACAGCATCGTAACTCACCACTCGTAGACCGCGGAAATGCGCCCGTCAAGGTTGCGCCGATCAACCTGCGGTAAGGCTTTCCGCCATACCGATTAGGGGACCTTTTAATTAAGAAAGAAATAAAAAGAAGACCACCCCTTTCTGGGTCATCCCAACCAAGACCGCGCGTCCCGATCGGCCATTAATCGGATCGGTGTTCCAATTTGCCGGCTAGCCGGAACCGGTTCCACCGGTGGGACGCGTTGGGTCAGCCCTCGTGGAAATCGCTCGTTATCACGTGCGTCCAGCAGGGCAGCAAAGTGACCAGAACGGTATCAATCGGGCATCGGGCGCGTTCGAAAGCCCTCCGATGAGTGGGCCGGTTGTAATTACGGGGGAAATTAATTGGTTTTAAATTAGCTGAGCTCTCGGTACATCTCGGAGGCTCATTCTGTCGATCGGCAGGCGCCACTTGAGTGTGAAAGTAGCGCTATTAAAACAGAAGCATACCCAGAGAGAGAACCTCCCTTCCGGATGTTGCTAACGAGTGTCTCTGGGTCGCTGATCGATGCCCTTCAAAGTACCCTTTTATTTACGAAATCACCGACCATCTCTTCTGGTAGGTTCGAAGGTACTTTTCACTGGGAAACTGGGAACGTCCAATTGATTTCCATTCAATGCAATCTCTGTGTCCACTTCAGGTGACAAATTCTCCGATTCATTGCTGACAAATTGGACACGATTCCAATGGAAATGGCCTCCCTAAACCCTCATCCGTTCCGATTTGCCGTTTCTACGATCCCAAGCGATCGTTTGCCTCGTTTGTCACTCGATCTCCACGCGGTTTGTCTTCTCGAAGCCCCATCTGGACCGCACCCATCGCAGTGGAGCTTTCGAATTCCTGGAGTCCGAAGAACATAGTTTCCACACATGACCCACACCCACCTCGAATTCCTCCCACCGTCCCTTCTAGCAACTTCCAGCAGGTCGACTGAGAACGAGCCATGTGATTTCGAATCAGTGGAGTCACAATTCCGTTACTGTCAACCGAATCGAATGGAGCGACCCCTAACGCGGTCGATGGAGGTTTTCACCACGGCCTGGACTAACGGTCACCCTTTCGAGCCCTACCTTAACCAGATGCATGAATGAACGAATTCTCGCGTCGTGACAATCCGGCCTCGTATCGTTTGGCAATCGATCGAACCATTACTCACGAAATCGCTCGAATGGGCTTCACAAATGAACAGGAGATGCGTGGAAGTAATTTGACGGAAAACAAAAGACTTCAACGAACGTGATGAGGGAAACCGTTTCTGTATTACGAACATTGCCAATTGAGTGATTGGAATTCTGCAACTCATTACATTCCCAGGGATGTTGTCCTTGTTATTTTATTAACAACCCTTTCCCAGATTTCATGAGCACGCTCCACGCACTGCTGCTATAAATTGGCTGTCGGTTTTGGCCAAATTAGAACCTTCCCCCAAAAACCAGTCGTAAAGTTTATTAGCCTGCATTCTGCTTTCAGAAAGACTAGACTAGCAATTGTATCAATTGTAGGCGCAGCTTTCGTTCTTTGGCCGTGTAATTCTTGAGCAAGGCTCCCGTTTCGTTCTCTCGGTCTTCAGGTCAGTCTGGTTAGAAGAACGAATTCGTACCATCTGACAATCGACGATTCGATCCACCGGACTCGGACTCGGACAGTGTGCCGGGCTCAGTAATCCAATTACCGCGAACAGTTATAGCAATTTCGATCGCCCACTACTACGACCGCTGGCCCCAAGATCGGGTCAAGATCTGGATACCAGTGAGCGAGGTGAAAAAGCAACGAAAACACAGGCCACAACGTAAATATGCCCTACCCCAGGGCGCAGGGGGCATAAAAAGGAATCTTCGAATGATCGGTGGGTTAGGAGCGTGAGCCGTGATCGGTCGTGCATATGCTGATGGATAAATGTAATCAACGTATCCCGACCGAGCTCTGATCCGCTGGAAATTGAAAAACGTGCTTCAACACACCGCTGTCACCGGTTCCGATTACCGCCCCAATCCGTGCCGTTCCGTCGATCGATGAGATCCGGTCGATAACTGTTCAGTTTGGCTGGATTTCGCTTCCATCGATGGGAGGCGACCTCGCGATCACCCCGAGAAGGAGGAGATTCGTTTATCTGCACTTTCAACACCGCTCGCTAGCTCGATCGTGGCCGCCTGCGCCTTTAGTCGTTTGTCCAGTCATTGGAGGATGCTCGTAATTAGCGCACCGGCAGGGCAAGGGAAGCAAAGCTAAAGCCTCATTAGTTCACGCAACTCATCGCCATGCTCGCCATGCTAATCATGCTCGGACGCTCGGATTCTACGAAAAGCACGGCCTAGGCTTCGAACTCCTTTCATTATCTTTGCACCGGCTTATCCGTTAGTTTTCCGGTAACGGTAGGCATGAACAAAAAAAACGCCATCAATTTCCTATCGCCACCTCACCGTGGAAAGTGGCAGCTTAGTGGTCGGGATCGCACCGACGTTTATTTACCCACGGAAACGTGAGAGTGAAAACGGCCAATCGTAGCCAGTGGAGTACCATGCAATTCCGCTTTTCCGGAGCCAGAGCCGGACTTTAGATCTGCCGGAGTGGAGTGAAGCAGCTTCTCATTTCGGTGGGTTGTGTTGGATAATTCGGTATTGAGATGGAAAATTCTCGGAAAACCATTAAAACTGATTGGGAGGAAAGAAGTTATCGGCATTGGACGAGAAACTATCCGCACATCGAAAAACTTTGCATAAACGAATTGCACCATGAACAAGGACGATAAAACATTTTCACCTTGAATAAGTCCATACATTCCTCTCTCACTGCCAACGAGCTTTCACTGGGAATAATTTACAACGTGCCGAAATGATCAGAGAAACTCCGTGCTGCATTATTGATAATATCTTATTCGCTACATTCGGATTCTAATAAGCCAATTTATAAAACGAAATAAAGGCTTTCTCTTTAGCCATAATGCTAACAGCTTAACGGGCAACGGTCAGCGAGTGCGTGTGTGTAGGCATCGATGATTAGTTTTCATTTTTAATTTGACCAGGTTTTAAGGTTTGCAAAAAATGCCCACTGTTAAACATTTTACGGCATACGAAAGAAATGAATTTAAATATTTAATTGCCATAGAAGGTAGACGATGGAATCCTCGAGGATCGTACCTTGTTTTTTAAATATCTGTATAGTTGCGTGTTTATTCCTTGGATTTTTATGTTTCCAAAATGATTGCAACCGCATAACCGAAACCTTTTCATGCAATTATTGTAAACTAACCCGGTTCAGCGGCGATTGTTTCGACGGATAACACTCTCCAATCTCAATGATTCGCCAGTTGAATCAGCAAATCGATCGCTACAAACAACCCAACCCCAGTAATGGCACCTATTTTGTAACAGATGCTTCAAATTACTCACCAACCAGCGCTACCCCCAGGCAGAACCCGCCGTAACAGAACCTTCGCAAAGCCATGATGCGATGATTACGATAAAGAGCGCTCTGGGGCACTGAACTTCTCAACTGGAGGGGGGGGGGGGGAGGGGCGAGCACCGAATCACGAAGACGATGGTAATGATTAACGCAAAATTTCAGTCTAGCACCTCTAACGCGGACGTATTCAGTCGTTTCTCATGGGACCACCGTAGGGTCTGGCTTGGGCACATGAGATGCACATGCTAATCAAATCCAGCGACTGATCTTATCGTCATGCAACATAATACCGGGGCGACCCTTCTATTGTTGCGGTAAACAGATTCACACGTTGTTCTCGCACGTTGGTTAATCTGGGCATCTAAGCTGGTGTTGTGGTTGCTTGCTTCTTTTTTTAAGTACCGCAAAGTAGACAGGGGATTAAGCGAGTTGAACTCTGCTGCTCTCGTTGGGAAGAATGGTAGGATTTATGCTGGAGATGCGCGCGTCTGCTATGTTATATTGCACACCCTGCAATCATAACAAAATGCTTCTCCATGCATCCAACCAACACTGCATTTTTGCGGACTGGCAGTGAAGACAGCATCGTAGCGGTCGAACGCGTGTAACATGCACCTCAGCTACCCTTCAAGGGCAAGGTGGCCAAACAGGAAAATGCTGCATTTGAACTTGAACTTGGTTATCAATCACTAGTGTAACTCTTGCGTGGAGAGCAACGACGATCGACCAAAGAAGGCATACGTATGTGCGTGATGTGCACTTGGCCACGTATTTCCCCGTTAGCAAAATCTGGAATTTTCTGCATTTCCTGATGTGTGCTACAGGTGTTTACGGAACCGTGCTTTCGAATGCCATCCCTTGATTATTCTTTCAATTCATGCACCGAAACCACTTGAAATAGACAGAATAAGTATATTTGAGTCATCTTTCGTAAACCAGTTTCCTCGGCTCACCGAACAAGTTAAGGAGAAATCGTAAAACTCTTATGTTGTTTTATGCTGCATCTTATTTGTTTTACACTTTTTTTGTTGGACACCGCATACTCTCACGGAGCGTGCCTCGGTACTATTTTTCTTGCATTTTGGCGTGTTGCTTTAAAGAGCTTCATTTTCAAACTGGCACCACTTAAGGTGCAAAATATAGGAGTGTATTACACTGAGACGCATCTTCAAGCTACTTGCTTCAACTGGGTCGTGTTTTCAATTGAAATGGCTCTTAAATTTTGTACCTAAGATCGTTTTGTTTCATTTAATGAAGGTATGGCATTTCTTCAGAGATATCAATCATTATTCACTATAATGCAGCGTATTCCTCTCTACCGGAACAGCTGCTTCATTATGAATCCGTCCGACTGCTCTCCATTCCACTCAAGCATTTATGTTCTATATTATAATGTGTTGAGTTTTGCACACAGCATCTACAAATAGCATATAACTGTGACCATTTGGCAGCTTTTGCCAACATACTCATTTGATGTTCCGCGTTTTTCTTCGCCTCGTGATCAATTTTTCAGTTAAACATACGTCAACAAAAGCTATACAATCATTACTTGTAAGTTTCTTGCTACCTGAACTGTGATGTTACAATGTTTTTATTCTATTTTATACCCATTTTTTCTTCTTTTTTTTCTGTACCGAGATGCACCCTTCAACTATTCAGCAGACCGGAGTATTTTCGAAAATTCTCTTTTCCACAAATAAAATCCTTTTCGTAAACACAACACAAAACGTGTGCTAGACGATGAGAAAGATAAAACTATATTAAAAAATGGACCATTTCATAGTTTCTATTTCCTATACGCGGTTGTTCGTAGTTTGGCAATGCTACACGTTGGTGCATACAGGCCTATTAAAACCATGGATCATAATTGCTTTACAGTTGCCTACATTCCTCCTATTACTACTCTTAGGTTATCGTGGATGTGTAATTTAGTTCTCAGTGCTATCAATACCAGCTCTAAATAAAGCAGCAAGCAATCTGATGATTGCATGATATTTCGTACTTTTAGAATTTAAATTTATGGATTTTAAATCCTAAAACCACAAAACAACGCCAAGGTGTTGCACTTTTCCATCTTGCATAAAAAAATGCGGCAGTTACTAGAGTGAAAATATTTGTGCAAAATGTACTGAGCGTATAGTGTATACAATTTGTAATTGTAAGCGGCGGTTCGTAAGACCATATAAATATCAGTGATCTCCGTGATATACACCTGTAGTTTAAGTCATAAGAAAAATTTTGAAAACAAAGCTTTAGATTTCCTAACCAGCGTTTATAATAGATCTGGGTGTACAAAATTATACTGAGCCAGTACCATTCCCGAAACAAGCACCTTTTTGATTCTAATCTTTTAGCATTTCATATCGACACCTATCGATAACCATTTCACTCTTAAATGCTCACAAATATAACCATTGAAAAGAAGCTGAAAGGCTGAAAGGACATCGAACGATCTTTACTTAAAAGTAAAGAATTGGATGCATCTGCCATTTCTACTATATCTCGAACCTAACTATTAAGCAATCACTCAGGTCATGAGGACCCCGTTGGTATCATAGTCCATACTTTATACAGTTTTCAAATGTGCTTTTTGCTCCATGGGTAACACCATTTCATTATATCCTCTAAGTCCTTCGATTACACTCTATTATTCGGCAAAGGTAATAAAATGTCGGTAACCATGGGGCACTTTCTCTCTCTCTCTAGGAGAGCTGCAATCTTTCTCACGCCGCACAACAAGTTTTGCAGCAGGCAGCAACCACCAGGGAAGATAACCTGGCGGTGCACTGTGATCTGAAACGGTTTCCTACTGTGGCCAACTGAACAGTCTAGCTCCGCTCGAGCACTGCGGGGTAAGTCCAATATTTTTATACAATTTTATCATTTGCTTACATTTTAATGTAATGTGTATTCTCCTTGCTTACACAATAAACTGCCTTCGTCAATCCATGATGCGCTTCTTTTGCAATAAACTTTTGTGTTCTCATCTAGCCTGAATCGTAGTGTGCGATCGCATCTTCGGCTTATACGTACGCTTCGGAACCGTACCAACAACCGTGTCATTTTTTATCAAGGGATCTTATATTAACCCACTCACGAAGGACATAATTGTCGAAAATAGTTCCCAATTTACTGAAATACGTAAGCGGGTGACAGCTAAAGACGGGCTTTAATTAGGGGCTGCAGCATTGTCTTATGCAAACAAAATTATGTTAATCAATCCATGTGTTTCTAATGGTGGTCTTCAAACGACGATTTCTTTTCAGATTCTGTATACTTGTGTAGCAAAACAAAAATAGTTCCATAATACAACTTCCAAAAAGGAGGAATTCCTTACCATTAGCGGAGAATGACTAATTTTGTAAGAAAAAAAGTAACACACTTAGTTGCACAGGAGCTGCAATCATTTCGCCAAAATAAACCGTATGAAACTTTAAATGAATGTCTATCTAACACCAAATGTGGTGCACATCATGTGAAAAATATATGATTGCAACGAAGAAAACTCTTAAATATCTAATTTAGGTTTTTTGGAAGCACTCGCCTCTTGCTCTGCGGAAGCTACCTCAGACTTCGTCGACATGCTCATACAGCATCTCGGGCGGTATGCGGCATCATCGACGGCAGTCGGCGGCTCAACCGCACTCTTACTGCATCATTCGAGAACGAGTTCCTTCGGTTCCTCCCACGGGAATCCCTGTCGTCCAAAGTGGCCGTAAGTGCTAGTGCGCTGGTAGAATGGCGTACGAAGCTTAAGATCTTTAACAATTTTTCCTGGGCGCAAATCGAAGTTATTAGAGACGATCTTTAGAAGCTCCTTCTGGCTATACTTCGACGTGCCATAATCGAATACTGTGATGGAGAGCGGCTCTGCTAAACCGATGGCGTAGGCGACCTGTACCAGGCATCGCCGACAGATTCCTGCCTTGACGAGCGATTTAGCGACCCAACGGGCGGCGTATGCAGCTGAACGATCGACTTTCGTAAAGTCTTTACCGGAGAAAGCGCCACCACCGTGAGCACCCCAGCCGCCGTATGTATCGACGATAATCTTACGTCCAGTCAGGCCAGCATCCCCCTGCGGTCCACCGATGATGAACAATCCGCAAGGGTTGATGTGCACGATCGTATTCGCATCGAAGTACTTGGCTGGAATCACCTCTTTGATAACCTTGCCCATGATTTCCTTACGCAACTCCTCCAGACCAATTTTATCCGAATGTTGCAGCGAAACGACGACTGTGTGCACGCGCTGCGGAATGCATGCTCCAGACTCGAAGGTGTACTCAGCCGTGACCTGGGTTTTAGAATCGGGACGTGCCCACCAGAAGTCTCCACTGCGACGCAGTTCCGCGATCTTTTCATTCAATCTATGGGCCAACACTACCGTCAGCGGCATACATTCCTCCGTTTCATCCGTAGCATAGCCAAACATAAGCCCCTAGACAATCACAGAAAGATAGAGAGAGAAATAAATATATTATTTCTTCAGTATGAGAGTATATCTCGCACGTCAGTAGAACTATTGACATTAACTTTCTGATCTTTTGTTATAATCTACAGCTCATATTCAAGCTATGAATCTGGATGTTTCTGTAAAACAAATTTATGACATCACACGAATCTAAAATAATTATTTATAGAACTACAGGTTATTGGCACTGACGTCAAGATTAAGAAATCTCAAACATTAACGTACGCAAGAAACAATCTTCTGCAATGATCAGTGTATATCAAAAAGCATGTTTGCGTCTTCAGACGTTAAAGAACCTCCCGGAAATATGTCAATAGTTCAAACATTCGTGCGCAATAGACTGCTTATCGCTGGTTAAAGACCCAAGCCCTCACTTTTTATTTACTGCGTTACTTATTCAATGTTACATCAATGGATCGAATAAGAGAGGGTCATCATGAATGGGGCAGGAGTGTTTTGACAGGCGAGCAAAAAGTTAAAGGGCGTTCTATTGGCTGACCTTCTTAAACCTCGAATCACATCACCATTCGCAGGCAAACATTTTGGCCAAAATAACTTATTTGATAACGTCGTCTCCGCAAGCCTTACACATTATGCCTCCAAATCAGACTCCCTCCCTTTTCCGAATCATCCGATTGTTACACATACAAAACAAGCTAATACAAATAAGTAAATATTAGTAAAATATGAAAAGAAAGTTAGTAAAAAATATTGTTATACCAAAGTACCTCTGAACAAATAATACAATGTCTAAATAGCGAAATACTGATCATTTAGTTAGATTTTCACCCAATAAAATAATGCGTTAACAGCCTAAAAAGCAAAGGATTAATTGATTAATAACAAACAAAAACAAATCAAAGCACATCAACGAATTAAATTTTTTTGACAATTTGCAACGAATTATTTTTGCAATAATTTGAATGATAAATTAAACCAGTATCAATAAGAAACGTTTCGTTCTGAAATATGCAAATTTTACAACCCAAACCAAGTATGTTCAGATCAAGTTTTAAGAAACAAATACAGAATATATTATATGCGTGCGTATTATCAATATAATTTTACTAGCTAGTGAGATAGATAAATCAGGAATAGCAGATAAATTCAAAATGATACTCTACTAAATGGACACAGCTTAAACACATCGATGTGTGTCCCAGAAAAGCTGAGATTCCTGGGATGCACACTTTATAATCTAACCTGGTCACCTGCACCGACTTCTTCCTCGGGCCTGTTAACATGCACACCGGCGGCAATGTTGGGTGATTGTTGGTCCAGTGCGAGCAACACGTTGCATGTTTTATAGTCGAAACCTTTAGATGAATGGACGATTCATCGGTAACATCCCAACAGTTGAAGACGAGGCGATCGAACAGAATCGTGGTTTATTTCGGAATATTTTATTAATATTGAGAATAGCCCCGATGAAACCCATCATGCGTATGCGTAGTATAATTTTGATCGCGCATAAACACGAGACGAAAAATCGATACATGCAAAGAAAGATAACATCGTGAGAAAATATTAATTTAAATTTCATTTTCTACTATCAGCAAGTATGTCTGATCAAATGTACATGTATATTATGTTGATATAAGACTGGTATGTCAAACTCATTTCACTGACGAGATAAATTATACTTATTCAAAGACATCGCTGAAAAAGAAATTACACGCAAAGAAAAGGGAGGGATCATCCAAATGAGAAAAAACTTTTCAACACCGCCTTAGCATATGAAAAATCTAAGGAGAAATGTCTAGAATTTTTTATGTGGTCATTGACGTCAAAATCATTATGATTCATCCATAACTAGCATAGTGTACCGTGACGTTTTTGTTCTCAGTGGCCTTGACCCCAAAGTACAGCATGTTCATCCACGTGTTCAGCGCCAGGCAACAGACACTAGGAAGAGGTGACGACCAACAAATCCGTGTAGCAGACTTCTTTAATCATTCAATGTTATCAGCGAGCTCCTTCTTATCAGATTGAACTGATTATGCAGTAGTTTCGTCTCTGGTGCTGATCAGAGTTGGGATGAAGCTAACGTGTTTTGGTATAAATGTAACTTGAGATTGTTAAGTTTCTGGCTAACGATTTCCTGTATATTCGTAATTGCTCTTCGCGATACAGAAACGAACACAATGGAAAATTTGCGGAACGAAACTGTAGAATCTTAATGATAAGATGAGTGTGAAAAATGAATAAAGACAATTTCATGCTTGGCTATATATCAATGGTTCGTGTACCGTTGAACATCGACATATTCCTTTGCGCTATTTTAAATGCAAAACGGCACAACACCCAGATTCAAACCCCAGATCACGAAAAGCTTTAAAACTTTGACCAAAGGCATAGCACGCCTTGCAGACATCTCGTACCTGATCGCCAGCACCGACGCTGTCTTCATCACGGTCTACGTGTACTCCTTGGGCAATGTTCTCCGACTGCTGTTCGATCGCTACCAGCAAATTCAGCGTACGATAATCGAATCCTACGTATATGATATGGTTATAATTATCAAGATATATTCAACGTCGAATCCTCTTCAATGTACCAAGGATCACAGAGGATTCATCTTGGTAAATTATCATAAATGTCCAAATCCAAATACAATTTGTGCAATGGACAAAAACAGATAGGAGAATCCTTTCTTTGCTCATTTAATCTTCACAAGGACAAGATAACAGTGTAGCAGGACGTGTGGGAATGTTTGGTACAAAATTCATTAACTTATCTACAAATGAAAAATTACCTTTTGATGAATCATCATAGCCAATATGCTTGACAGTTTCGCGTACAACGCGCTGATAGTCGATGACTGCCTTGGAAGTGATTTCACCACAAAGTAGAATCATGCCAGTTTTAGAAATTGTTTCTATAACAGAAAGAATTTTGATGATACCTCTAAAAAACCGATAAACGAATTTACAGCAATACTCACCACATGCCACCTTGGCATTGGGATCCTGTTCCAGATGTGCATCAAGAATAGCATCGCTAATTTGATCGCACATTTTGTCTGAAATCATATTTGACAAATAAATACATCAAAAATAATTTACATCGTTGTAAGTTCATTGGAATAAACGAAAATAAAATCTGAAGCGTAATTACGTAGTAGCGAATTATTTCATATTAACAACACGTTATCTCGCTCGCTCCACGTTCGTTCTCTTCTTCTGTACGTTTGTTTTGGGTTCAAAAATATGCACGAAGAGTACAAAAGAATCAAAAGCCATAATTAAGTAACGGACTACATGATATCACCATTAAATGAGACATCAGTAATATTAGCGTCTAAAATGAAGAAAAACGTATAAAAAATATATAAACAATTCGAAACACACCATCACGCATACATCGCACCATGGGTCATGTTCTTGTGAGCAAGCAACAACATTCAAGTGGGGGATTGGTCCACCAACCCTTCATGTTTCCAAGCTTTCACCCGACTCTCCATCACAGCAAGTGGAGTCAATGTGTACGTGACGCCAAGTCCCTGAGGCTGTTAGTGGCGAGGTGCTGATAAAACGCTAACCATACCTACGGTCGAAAAAGTGAACCGGTCCGCACGCGGGACCGTTTACAGCCGGCGCAAACCTTGTGCCGGATGGCTCTAGTGTGAGTTTGTAGACAGACCGCACTGCGTATATTCCAGCACACCGAATCGCGCGATGCCGTGCGTAATTTGATCGCCACTCCACGTGTTTTGCAGATCGGCGTTCGAGTCCGGAAACAGAACGGCTTTATTCGAAGTGAATAAGAGGCAAGCGCGTTTGTTGGACGTAATTTATCGTCGAATGATGCAACGCATGGGTAATCCCATCTTAATATGCTCGATTTTATCGGGCAGCTCTGGCGAAACAGTACGAGAAAAATCAATAATGCATGTAAAACGACCAACATCCAAACCACCCTTGGTAACCAACATTTAGCCAAGCCTCATACGATGTTTTCGCAGAACGCCTTGTTATCAGGACTCATCATTCTCGATGCAATTTCAAACAACAATCCCCATCCATCGTAGTTCGGTCGTAAGAAATGCCTCTCCTATTGAAAAATTGCGTAACAAAAAAAGATCATAACACATTGCGTAGCATGAAAACGTGCCCCAAACAAAAATCTCCACCAATGGATCTGATATACTATCATCCGTAATTTATGTCTTTGGGAATTGTTTAGATATGTTTACGCTGCAGAGGGTAGGCACAATGCTAACACCTCGTTCGTCGTCTCACGCAATTTCGGCCTAACACGACAGGCAAAAGGGCCTCGTGCGCGATGCGGTCGAACCCTCTAACGCAATCCTAACCTAAAAATAAGAACCCATCTTCGCAGCGGCGGCGCATTCGCAGACGACACATGCACCCCAGCATGCTCGCCTGCTTGGATCCCCATGCATCGCAGGCCGCTGTAGTGCGGTCACAGAAATACCCTGCATCGTTGTCGGAGGCAGTCAGCATCGTGTTTTCGGCAGCTTGCTAAACATCGTTTTAATAAACTCCATAGTCTGCGACTTACCCGGATGTCCCTCACCGACCGATTCCGATGTAAAGAGGAATGAGCATCCATCCTCCATTTCGTAGCCGCTGTGTCCGTTTGAGGAGCTTGAAGCGAATCCGTTCGTCTGAGGCATTTTGTGTTGCGGGGTTTTCCTGCTTTAGTCACAATCTATTGCACTGTAGAACACTTTTCGATCACTTTTTACCAGGCACACGTTCTTCACTGCTCACAAACACGTTGTGGTGCACTTTTCTTGAATTTTCACCTTAACGCTGGCTGCTGCTGCTGCAATACTAATCGAGAGTCTGCTGCTCTCGGGAAGTTCCGTAGGGTTCGGAAAAATCAAAAACTTTAAATGGCAGAAGGCGATATTAAAGGTCTTGAAAGGCTATTTTTAGTCGTTTTAGGAAGCAAATACTCCTAATCTTGAGCAGCCCGCGTAAAACCCGTCTTTGCTTCGCGAACTTTTGTGGAAAAGAGAAAGAACACAAACGTGCTTCTAACCAAATGCTCGAACCGCCTGTCAAAATTGACTTGCGGTGCTGTCAAATGCCACGAATAAGGTACCAGTACACCACCCCTAGAATTCAAATGCATTTGGTCGCAATTTCGCAACATTGCAATGCTTGTACAAAAATGGTTTCGTGACAGACTATAATTGTATTTTAAATTATTTGAAACATACTACTATGCAGCGTGCCCTCGTAAGACTATTGTACTTAGGAGGATCATTGATCATAACTAGGCAATCCACTACGATCGTTTGATGGCAATATAGTAAAGGTCCCTTCTCAAAATCGTAGGCACATTTAAGCAGCAACACTTTGCGAAAATTCTCTTTGATAAGGTAAAAGACATAACAATATCCTTGGTATAATACACTTCACAAGAAACCAACCGTCTGCGCCAAGATGCCGCGTTCGCGAATGAATAGGAACTTCGCACTAGAGATGCACTACTCTCGACGGTTTTACCGCTTCAACTGATTGTCCCGGTAGCAGTTGCTAGCATATTTTATAATGCTTTTTTGAAATCCTCCCAGTCATCGGCGTTGCGATGTTGATAAGGATTTTCCGAGTTCAGAGGGAAAGATTCAAAATATGTGCTCTTTCTTCCCCGTCACGATCCACCAAGCCTCTAACGTATGATGTTGTTATTCTCACTGGAAAAATGCTGCTGCGAGTTGACTTGTTATTTTTGCCCATTTGAATCGTTTCAAAAACACGATTGACCTCAGCGCCGGCCGCTCGAGGAAGTCCTATTAACTACAATACCTTTCGAGTCGACCGATGGTTGATAAGCAGTGTTTCGTTTTTGAAATAACTTGCAGCAACCACTTCCAAGCGATGATCCGTTCTTCGAACACGCGACCACGAGCGTGCCATTCATGTGCTAATGCAAATCTTTTCAAAGAACCAGAAAACGCCACGTTGTGAACATAAATACATTTGAAACAAGAATAGAATACTATTTTGTACACAACATATACCAAATGTGTTTATTTAAAAATCAAAGAAAACTTTTGTTATATTTACGAATGTTATAAGTCGAATATTTGATCAAATAAAAACTACTACAATAACGTGTTCTAAACGGCCGTCTCATGCTTATTGTTTCTCACAATATTTATTAATTCATTGCATTAAACATTATTATTACACAATTTTCAGAATAATTTTAAACAATATTGAGAAATAAATGAAAAATATAATAAACAATAATGGATGTATTTTTTATATTAAACAGTTTATCTAAATAATTCAAAGCATGCTACACCCTGTGTATTACATGGCAATGTTTATCATTGTGATTTGACATTCGGATACATTCTCGTTCATTCGTTCCCCACCAACCGCTTAGACACTCTCTCCTTCTTTACCAATCACAATATCGTGCCATTCCGTTGTGCTGCCAAGTCAATCGGTGGGTCAATCGAATCAATGCTGAAAACATTCAGTTATCGATGAAATGGATCGGCTCCTGCTAACACGATACCAATCGCGAGTGAATACGTAGTTGCAGCAAACTGCGACAAGAGTCGAACATTTATTACACGCGAACTGATCCGTATAGTTGTGCTATGACTCAAACCCTCAAGGACACCATGAAGTCGGCAGCAATTTACTTTCTCGTAATTTGTGCGTTCCTGTTCACCTCGTTCTATACTGTGACCTCTGACGTGGCCGTATCTCGACCATCCGCGGTTTTACCAGGAACAGAAAACACCGTAGTGCCCGGGAACCATGTCAACACATCCTCCACCGTTCCAGCCGGTGATACAGCGTCCGCACCGTCTGCTGCACCGATTCCAGTTCTGACGACAGACGTGAAGAACGGCACCGTGATCAACAGCGCATCCACGTTGCTGGCCACTGCAACGGCAGCAACCGTCACGGGCATCAACGGCAATAGTAGCGCCAACCACACAACAGCCGCCTCGGTTACCATGTCACCGGAGAAGAGCGCTGTGGAGCAGGAGCATTACAGCTCGATGTCAATATTTTTCGTGCTTTGCGTAATTGCCCTAGGTATATTACTAATCCACATGATGCTGCAAACAGGATTCCAGTATCTACCGGAGAGTATTGTCGTCGTGTTCTTGGGTGCCCTGATTGGGCTGATTTTGAACGTTTCCTCCGTCAAGCACATCGCCAACTGGGAACGCGAAGAAGTGTTCTCTCCTACAGCGTTTTTCCTCGTGCTGCTTCCACCGATCATTTTCGAGTCCGGCTACAACTTGCACAAGGGAAACTTCTTCCAGAACATCGGCTCGATACTGGTGTTTGCCATTATCGGCACGACCATTTCGGCATTGGTAATCGGTTCTGGGGTTTATCTCCTTGGACTAGCGGAAGTCGCTTACCGGTTAAACTTTGTTGAGTCTTTCGCGTTCGGATCGCTTATTTCAGCCGTCGATCCCGTGGCTACAGTTGCGATATTTCACGCTCTGAACGTAGATCCCGTGTTAAACATGCTGGTGTTTGGCGAATCCATCCTAAACGATGCTATTTCAATTGTCCTCACAACTACGGTGATGCCGATGGTATCCGATTCAGGCACGAACGCCGGAACCGGTGAATCAATCTTCTCCGCGCTCAACACCTTCTGCATGATGTTTTTCGCATCGGCCGGCATTGGCGTCGTGTTTGCGCTCATGAGTGCGCTACTGTTGAAACACATCGACCTGAGGAAACATCCGTCGCTCGAGTTTGGCCTGATGCTGGTATTCACCTACGCCCCGTATGTGCTAGCCGAGGGGATTCATCTATCGGGCATTATGGCGATCCTGTTTTGCGGAATCGTAATGTCACACTACACGCATTTCAACCTCTCTACGGTCACGCAAATTACGATGCAGCAGACGATGCGAACGTTGGCCTTCATTGCAGAAACGTGCGTTTTCGCCTACCTTGGGCTTGCTATCTTTTCTTTCAAGCATCGCTGCGAGCTGTCGTTTGTAATTTGGGCGATTGTGCTGTGTCTGATTGGACGGGCTTGCAACATATTCCCCCTGGCCTGGCTCGTAAACAGATTCCGCGAGCATAAGATCACCAACCGCATGGCTTTCATAATGTGGTTCTCGGGGCTACGCGGGGCCATCTCGTACGCGCTTTCGCTGCACATGCAGTTTTCTACAGAAGAATCACGGCATGTCGTCATCACAACCACGCTCATTATCGTACTGTTCACGACGCTTTTCTTCGGCGGTTCAACGATGCCACTGATGAAATACCTCCAGGGAGGTAAGAAGGTAAAGCGAACGTCTCGCACAGGCCGTGTAGGACGCAAACGGAAGGAGAAGGCGCTCTCGCTGAGTAAAACTCGCGAATGGGGCCAGGCTATTGATTCCGAGCACCTTTCCGAGCTGACTGAGGAGGAAGAAGTCAGCTTTACGCAATCAAGGATCGGAGGGTTCACTCGGTGGGATCGTAAATTCTTCACGCCTTTCTTTACGCGGCGCTTCACCCATCAGGTACGTTCGCTACGAGAAATGAAATGTAGCTAATGGGCACTGATTTGGGGTTTGTTGCTTGATTTTTAGGAGCTGCATGATTGCAAGAGCCAGATGGCGGATTTGACCAACAAATGGTACCAAGCGATTCGGATATCTCCCGATGATCCGGACGAAGAGGACGAAGACGATGCGGATGCAGATGCTGTTTCTGAGCGATCGACTACAAACATAGTGTTTCCCGGTCCCAGTAGTCGAAGTGCGAAATCCTGATCCAACGATGTCCCTGGGCAAGCAATTCGCTCCCTACCGATCGCCACATCACCAACGTCGTCAGTAACGGATCCTGCTACCGACAACAATGGAACTGATTGCCTCCCGGGTAATGATGGATTGTATGATACATCTCCGCTTCATACGGTTGATTTTCTGTAGGTTGTTGTCTTGGTGCTGAACTCGTGAGTGCTGTGAAACATTATACGGTTATACCATACGTAAAAATTACAGAAAATATTAGCTAGATACAAGTAAGAAACATTGAAAAAGGAGATGCGA
Organism: Anopheles nili; assembly: GCF_943737925.1. Classification (NCBI taxonomy): domain Eukaryota; kingdom Metazoa; phylum Arthropoda; class Insecta; order Diptera; family Culicidae; genus Anopheles; species Anopheles nili. The sequence goes on from NC_071292.1 coordinate 2,507,292, forward strand.
TCCCTTTCAAATTTTAATACATGCATACACAAATTACAGGTATGTAAATTTTATGTAATGGTGATAATTCGCTAGTCATATGTAGGGGCACCAAAATGTTATTATTTAAGAAAAAAAAATCATTTGCTGGTTTACAGGACCAAATTTTACAATGCATTCGATATATGCTTCAACTAATGTCGAATTTTAGCGCACATAGCTTGGGTTGTAACAGGTATATATTGCAGCAAAGATTTGTTAATATTACTCGAATTTCTTATTGACCACGCTGAAGGCATGCGTCGTTCATTTAAACATAAAATAATCATCAAAGAATCTTTCACACTCTATCTCTAATTATTTTGAGGGCTTTTACAAAGCAGCGTACTGGTCAAACGTTTCCTCTTCTGAAAATCTGAAGCCATGTTAAAGATTTTAGTCCAATTTTGTCTTCGCCTCTATGGTATCGTTACAATAAACTTAGCTGTTTCGCAACTGAGGCAGTAACAACCGTGTTATGAGGTATTTCTCTCCAGCGTGTAATTATTCGAGCGGCGCTTTGCAAGCATTAATTGTACCTTGCTATTAAGATAAGATAAGGCTACAGGCCACGTCGTGCACCATAACACAACACCGCCCAATAGCTGCAACCGTAGGTAATTCCATGTTTACCCCCAAAGCATGTTATGAATTTTGAACTCGCAATGCATTCGTATTTAGCTACTTTATTGCAAAAGTATAGTTTTTGAAGTATTTTCTTTCAATTTATGTGTAATCATTCGTTTTAATTGTGTTTATACTTACAGAATTAAATATTATTCTAAATTAATATTGTCTGATTCAAATAACATAAAACGAATAAAAAAAAAGGAAATTGAAACAGTATCAAAAACAAGTTAAACAGTATCAAGAAAGTAAACTAAATTGCCCGTTAACAAATTGTAAGTGGTTGTAAAATTATAAATAAAGATCCTTAATTAACTTGCACCAGTGGTTCTACATGAGTGCCTGGGGTTCTCTGAGTTTAGCTCATTTCTAGCGTAGAAAATTAAATATGGTTATAAAAAAAATTTAATTTTGCTTGCCGACTCTCACTCTATAGTATTCTGCCTCAATTTAAAATTTATATTAAAGTTTTTGCAGAATTTCAAGCGAAAGTTACTTGAAATTGTTTCATGGGCAATATTTTTGCAATTACGTGCTATAATATCCATAACGAATCTGACATTCAACAATTCAACTTGACGCTGCAAACCTTAAATATGGAACTAGAACTCATAAACGAACACTCACACCACCGATACTCTATCTATTTTGACAATGTAGCAAAACAACAAAACGATCAAAAACTTACTTGTACGTACTACGAATTTATCAAACAATTTTGACTGAACAATAATATAACGTATTCATTAATGCATACTGTTTTCAGTTTTGTGTGTTCTACGCATCGTTTGTATGACAACCATTTCGATACATCGGATTTTTTCAGCCCGCTGTTACTACTGTTGCCGTTGCCTCCGTCGCTGCTGACACGGCATAAATGTAAGGATCCCGCGGGCGCATTCTGTGGTGCAAAGGAAGTAAAGCCTGCGTAAGCACCAAGGCAGAAGGATTGCGTAAAAGAGCGCATTAGTAACCGCCATAGCCTGACCATGGCTAGCAATAACGCGGTTTACATCCGGCAGCAGATGTCCGCTCTGCTGGGCAGCACATCAACGTCGATCAAGTTCATCTGCATAGCGACCTTGATCGGGTACATGATTTCATTCTCTGAGCGAATATCCGTGCTGCTGTGTGTTACCCCTGGTTACCTTATGCCACCAACGTTCTGGTTGTGGACAATTTTCACCTACTTCTTTATCGAGCAGCACTTCTGGGAGGTACTGGTTGATTTAGTAACGGTTGGTCTATGTGGCAAGTTAATCGAACCGTCCTGGGGCCAGATGGAAATGTTACACTACTTCGCCATCACCAATACTGGGGTGGCTATTCTGACAAGTTTCTACTACCTTTTCTATTCAATGATAACCAAAGATGCTGAAATTTTATTCAACGTGCGGATTTATGGGCTAGCTGGAATGAATGCAGGTATGACTACAGCGACTTCGGGTATGATCTCGTGCTGTTAACTCATTTGATCTTCTACGTTTACTATTGTAGCAATAAGCGTAGCCGTTACACAGATAATGCCAGATCATTTGATAGCCAGGACACCAATCGGTAAATTCTCCAACAGGTATGTACGGGAAATCTTACGTTATACTCTGGTATGATATTAACTGGACAAATCTTTGCAGGAATGTACCACTAACGGTTGTAATTGCGTCAATTATACTATGGGCTTGTGGACTACTCGACGGAACCTACCCGGCAATGTTTGCTTCTGGATTGTACGTTTCCTGGGTGTATCTTCGATTCTACCAGCGACACTCGAATGGCACTCGTGGTGACAGCGCGGAAAATTTTCGTTTTGCAAGCTTCTTCCCGAACGTGCTGCAACCGTTTATTGCGATCATCGCAAATCCTGTGTACCTGGGCTGTTTGCGAATAGGATTAGTGAAACGGCTAAGCCCACCGCAGTCCCATTCGTCATCGCTACAATCAGTTAGCGTACAATTACCTGGAGTAGATCCACACGACATGGAACGACGGAGGTAATGCGATGTGTGCGAAATCAACCGTGGGAATCATTCTAATGATAGTTGATTTTTTTACAGACAAATCGCACTTAAGGCACTTAGCGAAAGGCTGTCTAAAACGACCGATTCTAGTCGTCAGAATACTGTTCCCAAATCATTCCCCCAAACTACTGGAAAACATCTTCATCACGGTCATGGCCACAGTCACGGCCACGGACATCATCATCATCATCACCACCAACAGCACGGGGGATTACCGTTTCAAGGTACATTTCCCATGACAATGGACCGCCCTGCAATTCCCTTGCCTCCGCCTCCGTCGATGGTTGCACCGAGCGTTGTAACGGCGTTGCCAGCAAATCCTTTGCCGAATACTACTAGTCCGTCGTCATCAGTTATAGTGGATGGAACCTCTGTATCGACTACTACGACACTACCTTCATCCTCCTCCCTTTCATCGAACCTGATCAACTTTGACCAAATTGCCAGTGGTAGCAGTAGCGTCCCCGGTGGACCAGCTTCGCCCGCCGTTTAAGCAGAGTCAACTCTCCTACGGTCTCTAGAACGATAACAAGCCTTTGGCATAGCTTTAAGCGTTGTTTTGTTTCTTGTATTGTTTAATTTTTTCGCGCACTGTCTTCGTATTATGGTTTAAAAATCTTTTTGCCCAGTGGAACAGCTGTTCAGAGGTGGTCAGAGACCTATCTTTTTCATGTGAATAGGTTTGGTCTGTTGACTCGAAACTTCGTAGATTTAATTTGGTACAATTTTGGTTGGAATTGATTGATATCAGACGCGAAATTATTTAAAAATTCAAGGCAACGATACACAGTCAAGAATAAGCATGCGCGTTTCCTTTTCACTTGTTTCTACAGTTTTCATGCTTGGTTAAGATTATTCGAAAATAATATGGACAAGATCAGCGACAAAGGTAGAAGCGTTAATAGATGATATTACTACATTTTTCGGTTAATTACTGATTTCTGTGAACATATTTGGAACAGAAAAACGAAATAAAAACATAAATTAATCTAACGGTTATTTCGTTACTCCGTTACTACAATTGAATCTTGAATCTCCATAAGTGTTGCCAGTTGAGAGTGTTCTAACCAATGCAATAAACAAATTTGGGTGGAAAGAGGACATATCTGTCAGTCTTGTCAAGCTTGCAGCATTGTAATAGCTAAAACAGTTAAAATTTTGTGTAAATGTGCTTAAACCTCTAACTTACTCTTACAATAACTACTAGCCAGCATAATCGCTCTCACAGGAAGTACAAGCTGTACTACTAAGTGCAAAATTCCTACTTCATTAACAAAGATTAGCGCGCTAAAACCGGGAAACTAGACAGATTCGGCTGTCATTGCACATTAGCAAAATAGAACAACAAGAAGAAGAAACAGCGCGTCGCTGTGAAGTCGTGAAGCTAAAAAATTTGCCGCTTAAAGATATTGTTGTTCTCTTAACTATTGACTTGTTTTACCACTCGATTGCTCAACGTTATATACGGCATTGACAGGTAATATATCCTAATTCTCTAGAATCTATTACATCAAATAAATTGCTCATGGTCATATCAATGGGATATACGCAGAAGAATGGGACGCACGAAGTCTACAAATGACAACGGTAGCAGTGGTAATCATAGTGATACGGACGAAGAATTTGTTGTAGAGGAGGTCGTGGATCGACGCGAGAGAAAAGGGAGGGTGGAGTATTTGTTAAAGTGGAAGGGCTATGATTCCAGCAGCAATTCATGGGAACCACGCGAGAATCTCGACTGTCCGGAACTGATCAAAGCATTCGAGCAAGCTCGTACTGAGGGCAAGAAGGAGTCTGGAAAAAAACGCACTTCCAAGAAAAAGAAGGCCAGTGGAGACTCGGATGACAACGATGGGTCCGATGACGAAGGACGCGATGATAATTTGTCAGTAAAATCAAGCAAATCTAAAACAAACGACGAGGTGTCCGATGTAAAGATGTCGGATATTGACGCGGCAGATGACCAAAATGGATTCGAGAAAGGTTATATTCCAGAAAAGATACTCGGAGCCACAGAAGCGGACAATGAACTTCTTTTCCTGATCCAGTGGAAGGACAAGGACAAGGCACAGCTGGTGAAATCAAAAGTTGCCAGAGTGCACTGTCCTCAGCTCGTGATAGACTTTTACGAGGAACGTCTAATTTGGCAAGCAGCAGAACAGAGCTGAATAATTCACTAAGCGTGGCTTAATGAGCCTATATCTATATACATGTTTTTTCTTCAATTTATCATGATTGATTACTATGTTTAATACTTCTTTTTTTACGTATAATAGATAAAACATTTTCCCACGCAATTGTATTGTAAAACTCAATAAATGTAGCAATTGCCTTGATGCTGTCGGCGTTAATTTGTTCACAAGCGGAAGATGATTTCCAAGAACAGTAAAGCTATATTACACAACATTTATTTGTCTGTTTCATTTTAGACTTCGATCAGTAGTGGTTACATTAAAATTCAACCGATACATGCTCGCTTAATGCTAAACATTCAATTACGTGAGGGAAAAGAATTAACTAGGTATTACCGTTTAATGAAAGGTCCTTTTGAGTTTATTTTGTTAGACACAGGTAACTTCGCATATAGTAACAAATTGTTATTGTGGCAATCGAATGGATTTTATCAATTGATTATGTGTCAGTGAAAAAAAAACAGAAGATGGAATACATGCGATCCTAGACAGTAAAATCGTAACGAACCATTTTTGTAACGGAAAAGAAATAAAAATATGATACAAAAGGTAAACCATTAAAATATATTTGTAAGTATTTTTAAATATACAAAAACTTTTGCTCACGCGGTGTCCACCCCAAAGAGCCTTCCAAATACATTAAATTCGTACCTCCTACAGTGCTATTACTACGGATTTGATGCGCAGATGTAACCGAGAGCAAAGAAAATAATTTGTTTCAAGATAAAGTCATCATAACAACAAGTTTGATAAACTCACACAAAAAACGGGAAAATGAAGTTGGGAACCTCTTCATTAAGCACGGAACAATTCCATCATTGTTGTGCATCGAAATGGTAACGCTGCTTAATTCATTAAAGCAGGATTGACATCAAGATCGTCTAATGGGTTGTACACATCTGTATGATATGATAAATATAACATCTAGGCTGGGATGAGTCGAGAAATTTCTACACTCCTGCAACTGTATTGTTGGATCGTATCGACTCGTAACCCCGCCAAAATATCTTTCCGTATATCTGTATCCTGGCCTATGAGACCTGGTCTTTTGTCTATAATGCGTGTATGTTGGATCACGTTAGATCATCCTCATACGCACCTGTTCTGTACGCTTACATAGATACTGGTTTTGTAGCTTACTCTAACGACGAATTATGGATAAACTATCAAGAAATAATTTTCGTTCGAACGATGTGCATTTTTTCACAACATGTGTATACAACTGTTGGCTATTGTCTAGTTCAATCGTGTGATGGCAGGCTGGGACGATTCGATTCCGTTACTGGCTATGCTGAACTGGTGAGCAGGCAGTGTTCACTCGGTTTCACAAAAAAAAGACGCATGATGTTGAGCATTCCAGCCAGCCTAGCATTGAATTTATCCAGAAAGATTTTCATGGTTGTGCAAATAACCACTTCCCGGATGGAATTTAACGAAATTGCTTTTGTCCGTCGTCCGAAAACAATAAGCCGTCCATTTAGGCGACCATTACGCACAAGACTGACACACAATCGTCCACGTGCGTCGACAGCGACTTCCGGATCAACAATGAAGCACGTGTTAAAATCGATGGGTGAAGTGAAAAGGTTGATGGTATGTCGACGGTCCAAGGACGATCCATTCAAGGGAACACCTTTATTCTTTTTGATCTGGCCGTAGCTCCACTAGCTCGTGTGGTTCTGCCAGTTCCAGCTGCAAGAGAGAGTGGACATTGATTAGTATTAACTACGTGGTCATCTGGCTAATCGATTATGTTCGCATCATACATGGCCATTGGCGTCGCCGGACAAATCCTTCTTCGATAGGGAGTTCACTAGAATCGTTCCCAGTGCGTCGCACATCACGTTGATTGTCGTGCGGAATCGATCGCTAATAGGATATGCAAAAACATGCCACATTATTGGATCGTCAAAATGTCTTTGCTTGTTCTGAATACTCACAGCAACCAATCGACAGCAATAATGATGGTCACGTCCTCGGCAGGCAACCCTACGGTGTCCAGCACCATGACCATCGTAATAAGTCCAGCTTGCGGGATTCCAGCCGCACCGATGGAGGCAGCTGTTGCAGTCACACTGTGGAAAGATTCAAATCAAACAATACGGTTCAAAATTCAACTGGTACTAACAACGACGAATGTATAATTTGTATCATACCTCACAGCAACAATATGACCAAAGGTAAGATGAATATTACGAAGCTGAGCAATGAAGAGGGCAGCAACAGCCTCGTAAAGTGCAGTACCGTCCATGTTGATTGTAGCACCAACGGGAATAACGAACCGGGTCACACGTGGATCAATACCCATGTTGTCCAGGCAGCGAATAGTGATTGGCATCGTAGCCGAGCTGGATCCAGTGCCGAATGCAGTTGCCAATACCTGGCTCATTTTACCAATGTACGGGAACGCAATTTTTCGCGTGGTCAGGAAGAATATTACTGAAATTGTGCCTAAACAATCGCGCGAACAGATTAGCTTGCTATCTGATACTTTGGGTTCGGCGTGTCCATCTTACCGAAGCCATGCAGAACCAGTCCCAGCATCACAGTCATAAAGTACCAGCCCAACTGTCCCAGAACTTCGACAAACGAAGCCATCTCGAGCAGTTTGGCCGCAACCAGAAAGAGTACACCGATCGGAGAGATCCAGATAACCCACGACGTGATGATCATCATGGCTTCGCTGAGCGTTTCAAACAGCCCCAACAAGGGCTTACCCTTCTCGCGCATCTTGCCTATGCACGTCCCGAGGACGACACTGAACATGACCAAGCCTAGTACGTTGGTCCCTTCAGTAAACTCGGATGTAATTTTGTACTGCGTCAAGGGTACTGTTTTGGGAGAAAAAGTCAGCAAACATAAACGGATACCATCAGTGCCTATTCCAACCGTATTTTAATTACAGACTCCAAATGCACCAAATTCTAGTCGCATCTACATTGAAGTTGTTAATGAAGCGTTAATTCTGGTTTTGAGTTTCTTTCAAAGGTCACTATCAATTGATATTAATGGGGCCTCCCGACTGTTCCTCACGACCACACCGGCCGTAGCATCGGTGGTCCACGTTCGTGGCATGTTGTCACGCGTATATTGCCCTAAAATTGATATGACGGTACAAGTGAGCGCTTCCGCAATTTACTCACTCCCGCAGAGGTGGTGTGTAGTGATTAGAAACCCTACCCGGCTTCCATGTCGGCTTTTCGCCGCTTCGTGAGAGTTTCCTGCTGGCCGGTTCTTTTTTTTATTTTTGTCGAAGTTGATCCACCCCATCGTTGTTATTTATTCTATCCAGGGAGCGTGGAAATTGCGGCTCGCATGCGTTTCCGGTGCGAAGTCCCCGCGCTCTCCGATTGCACTTCAATTAGTATTTGAAGGGATAGCAACTACAATGCTGGATGCGGTAGGATCACCCTTCCGCTGAAATTCGATTCGCAGAAACCCAATCCATACTTACCGCCGGTAGCATTTGCTGGAGGGACAAGGATGGTTCGGAACTGTAAGAAAGAACATGAGATCGCGTTAATTACGGTAACTCCGATGATTACATTGTACTGACTGATCACTTACTTGGAACATCGTGGCTTGGATGATGTTTGGTGGGAAGAGATTTCTGTAAAGAGATGTCGAATAAAGAATACATTTGGATTCCTAACCCGCTTTCGTCTTTGAAATACGCACCTCACTAGATCCAGCAGTGTGTCAGCAGTGAGTACTTGTCGTGTGGTAGCTTTACCAACGGTGGTTACTTCACGGCCCGCTCCAGGTCGAATAGTAGTGACCAAAATAATACCAAGCACGACAGCACAAACTGTCGTAGTGAAGTAGTAGATGATCGCACGGAAGGCGATCTTTTTCGACATGCTCAAATCCAGTGAACCAATCGCACTGGTGATTGACGAAACGAGCAGCGGAACGATTAGACATTTGAGCATTCTGACGAAAAGTGGGAAAAAGACGCACGTTGGTTAATGCTTTTCTTTGCGGTCTAGAACTGGAAGCATCCTAACCGTCAACGCGTGGTTGATGGTGGATAAGATTAGAACCCTACCGTAAGAACAGATCGCCCGGATACTGGATATACATCACCTCACGCTGTGTCCAGGGTTCTTCCGAATTTTTCAGCAGGAGTCCGAGCGCAGTACCACCAAACACGCCTACCACGGTCAGGAAGGTGAGCAGATTCGATTTCACGAACCGCTTCCATCGTGACGTTGGCCGTGCACCTGCAGTCGCGTACGAGTTCGACATGGTACGTATTTGGTAACTGGCTACGGGACTCCTAGCGAGGTGCTCCTGAGGTGCTCAGTCCTTGCCGGAAGTGAATCTGCAAAGGTACGAACCAAAACGAGACAAATGCAACACAAGCATTCAAGGATATTTTCAGTTTAGGAGCTCCATTCCAAGGCGTTGCCATTTTCTGCTCGAAGCAGGGTATATCAGGTTGCATCTCTACACGTAAACATTTATGTTAACAAGCACAAAGATGTAAATCTGCCAACACCTTATTCCAAGATTTGCTCATGCCACCCTGATTTCGTTAAGGTTGCTCTTTAGAGTGCGAAATGCGCATGGAAGGGTGTCATTATGCTTCCTCTTCCGTGGACAAACAAAACCTTGAGGCTTTTTGTGGCTGAGTGTAGCAAAATAAAGATAAGTCTTGTGACCAGCCAAGATTAATTGCATCATCGCGTTGACGACCACCGGCTGGGAGAGAAAGATAAAACGACAACAATCGCGTCTATTATCGCGTGGCTCGGCAGATAGAAAAGTCCACTCTGAAAAACCTTTATAAATTATGGCAGCAAATGCTGGCACTAATGCTTAGGTGGCGCTTGGGGGATCCTATTAATAAAACAGACATCACTATTATGTCTTCTCGCAACGGCTTCCAGCCAAGATGATGTCGATTGTGGAGCTAATGCTTAGCGATGTACATAGAAGCGAGATCGGATGGAATGAGGCTTTTAAATTACATCGTTCAGTTTCGTTGATTTTCACCAGACGCATAAACAGTTTATCATTCCCATAAGCTACACCGTTATTCCATTGTAATCCGAACATTGGTTTCCTGAGGCTTGAAAAGCAAAGGGAAAAGCAACAAGAAAGTGAGGCTACAATAGTTGTCAGCAAGATAACAAGACGAGGAAAACAAAAAGCATACTTTTAAAGGAAATATCAATCGATTTTAAATGTTCAATTAGCCAAGTAAGCCTTTTCAACGGATTGAGAAAATCACGACACATACGTACTGATACCCGGTATTGTTAGAAGAACACTTAAAAGATAATACGTTTCGTTCGATACGACAGCAAACACGCGGCTCATTTCGCTCGAGATGAACCTGTTCGTTATCAACGTCCTAATTGGTGTCGCGAGGCGTGATTTCCCACTAAGTAGTACAAATTAATGGCTTCAGTGCATGAGATTTCTTCCTTTCGGGCAGGGAAATGAAAAATAAATCACTTACGAGTGATTACATCCATTGATAAGCCGTAAATCGAAAAAAACAAAATCAAACACGCTGGCCATGACCGACCGAAGACTATCACTCGCCGTTGGTATGAACTTGACCATCGCGAACTATGCACCCTCTCCGATAGACACCCCATAACCGGCCATACATCACTCAGACGGTGACCGTCGGATGTGTTAAGTGTTGTCAGTGAGTTGATTCTATCAATTATCAACATGTCGGTCCGTTCGCGGCTAAATGGCAATTTATAACCGTCTGCGAAAGTCGGTGAGAAATGTAAAAACACTGCAACAACGATGGCCCGATAGTGGCCCCAGCATGCACATCAAACCGAACAGATGTAAAAGCCGGCGCGAAATGATCTCATCTCGTACCAAGAAAGTCGACGTTTATCATCGCCGGATCGATTGCGCCTGGAAAATATGACCATTTGCCGTGACCTAGGACTCTTGGCGAGCCGCTCGTGTCGTGTTTGTTTGGTGAGCTTGTTTGTTGCAACCGCTGTTCATTTGAGCATGTGTTCGGATGCATTTCCACCCGGCTCGCACGTAGATTGATGACGCTGAAGCAAAGAAGCCATTGTTATAATGCGCACTTGACATCATTACTAAATCCAGCAGCCCAGCAGCTGCAGGCTCCGGTGAGCAGCAGTTACCATTAGGGCTTGTTACGGTTTCAAGCGATGCTTTCTGTTCTAACGCTGCAAAACAACGCACTTATAACTGGTCGCATTTTGTGTTCGTTCCCATCGTTCTCTCGCGGCACAGATCGATTGAGGATCAGCTGAAATAAACCCCTAAAGCACGTGAGTGCGATGATTCAAACAAACAAACAAAAAACGTTAAACATATAACAACGCGAACTTGTATCGCTTTTCGTACCAGTTCAGTTTCCCCATATTAGATCCTCTAGCCTTGGGTGGCATTATTTTGTTGCAGTTTCCATATGGAAAAAGTACGCGCTAAAACATGTTGAGTCAACATGTGCTCGTCCTTTCCGTTTGCTCTTTTTTTTTTATCCCGCCATGCCACGTTGAAAACGGCAAAATCTGTAACACGATACCGTGAACACGGAAAGCCACTGTTGGCGGAAGCGAGTCGGGTCGAAATCAAAGGTTTTGTCACAGGGTTTCGGGGAACAGTACGCGAGCGTCCTGTGGAACGCGTCATAATGATACGTACGTCCTTCATGCATGCATCGAACCGCACTCGGGAAAGTGTGTCCTGTGTGAGGGGATTGCGTCAGGACGTAGCGGCTGCTCTCGACCTGCTTATTTGGGCGCAACGTGCAGCTAATCCTCTTGTATCGGAGCTCACCGAGCGGAAAGCACTGAATCGTTTCACCATACTCGGTGTGGGTGGCATCGGAGCCCGTTGGTGGTCGCAAACACCAAACCACGCTTGGTCCTGTGACGAGACGATAAAGGACGAGCTCGCAAACGTCCCGACCAAAGGGGGCGGTTCGCTAGGTCTTTGTCCTTTTGTTCCCGCAGTGGGCCGATGCAGGGAGTTGGGAGCAAAATGTTGCCCACTCACAAACGGAAGTTGATCATCAGTAGCCAAGCGCGTACGGGTGCGGCCTTTTCCACTAAATAACCGTTTTTGCTTCGATTCTGGCGACCGCTCCGGTTGGTCCGAGCCGCTGAAGTCGGTAACCGTTGATTGCGTTGATCCCGATGCCACCACGTTGCCATGGCGACCCATCACCAACGGCCCTTCGGAAGGTTCACAGATTACCAAAAGAAATCATAACTCCCGCCGAGCAGCGAGCAACGAGCGGTGAAAATAAAATTAATCCCAATCCGAGGGTGTCCTGGGCCCGCGCGGGCTGGACAACGGCGGGCTCTGGAGGTGGATTCTTTTCGTCGTGAAATTATGAGCTTTCGGCGGGTCCGTCCCGGTACCGAGATTCGAAGAAAAACCCAACCCCTCATATGGCGCAGCCCGCTTGACTGATGGTTTGATGAACGCGATGCGAAGCAATGAGTAAAACAAGGACTCGAGCCAGTGTTGGTAAAAGTGGCCAGGGGGGAGGGGGGGGGGCTGGGTTGAAGTGAGGATAGCGCGCAGTCAATCTTTTTGGGAGAAAATTAGATTTACCGTCGTCGTCCTCGTCCTCGTTCTCGTCACTGCCACCACCAGGACGCGTCCTGTCGCACAATCCTTGGGAATTTCTTCCTGCTCCGGTTCCGAATTACGGTACGCACAGTCAACTTCCTATGCACACAGAGCGCGTCACAAGGCGCATAGAGCTTCCCCGTTCTACGTGCGACAGATTTGGAGTGCCCCTTTTGTGTGCGTGTATATGCCCATTTTCCTTCTTGTTCGACGTCGTTTACCGAAGAATCAGATTTTGCGCGGTAAATAAACTCCCGAAGGTGTGGTGGCAAAGGGAAGCAAGTGGTGGGGGGGGGGGTGGGGGTACGGATTCCAAAAGGAAAATATAAAGCGGCAAGTGTGGGGGCCGGCCCCCGTTTCCCTTTCATTTCCACTGCGCCCTCACCATAACCGGAGGGAAGTGACGAGAATGAATAGCTGACGGAGGGTTGAATTTTGACGGAAATGCGATTTATCCTTCATTGAATTGAAATAGCTTCCAGTGCTGGCGCGCCAAACGCAGAAACGGCAGCGGCACGTTTCGTTCGCCCTTTACGGGGAGCGATTGCGGCCACCGGGGCGGGCAAATAGCGCGCCCATCATTCGGTCGAGAAATGATAAATCCTTGAAATATGCCGAGCACACCCGTACTCCGCCCCTTTCACCCCCGCCCTGTGGTGAAGCCCAGTGAAGTTCAACCCAAGAAGGGCCGGGCCGCTCAACCCTTAGCGGAACCATCGTCATTTCGAGAGAAAGCGATCAACGAAGCAAAAAAGGGGATCAAAATTAGAAATGGGCGACACGCATTTTGTGCGGCATTTTTCACGGCCGGTTAGCGTAGGTAAGAAAGAGAGCAGACAGGGAGGGGAAAAAATTGCTTACAAAACAAGACATAATTCAAGACAAGTGGAACCGAAAGGTATGTTCGTCCTTTCCGCGGCAAACAATACGCTTTGAAGTGGTAAAATTTGAGCGACCTTTTTCTAGGGTTCTGCTCCCACGCAAATCATCCAGGATTGTCGAGCCGCACCATGGGGAGCGAAAAGATTGCGCTCGTGTGATGAAAAGTGAATTATTTGCCCGCTTTTTGATGTGCGAATGAACACGCGAACATCTAATTTCCCAAGCCGAGCGCTCTCGTGCCATGAAGTCAGCTTATGTTTGACCTACCCAAACGTCCGGGCTATTAACGCCTTCCAGCCGCATTAACGTGGCGCTAATGGAAACCACCAACTTCAAGATGCTCTTCAACGCATACCATACTTATGTCAACAAGGTGCGGCCGGTATCAATTATTTTCCTCAACAAGCGTGGAAGAATTCATTGCAGTTTCGTAGCTGCCAGGTGCAAGTGAGATCTCAAGATGGATGCTGCATGGGTGAACACGCTTCCTCTTATTCTAGCCAACAGTTTTTTCCCTCTAGCCGACTAACGAAGCAAGTAGGTTTGGCAAGCTCCGACTCTACACCGGCTCTACCAATTAAAACACCACATGGACCTTCTTTTGGCGCACGTCTAAGCGGGTCGGACTTTTCAACGAAGTGTCGTCATTTTGCGGAGCAGCTCATTCAACAGGTGGTAATCGCGCATAAACGTTTTGCTTCACCGGGGGTTTTCCCTGGGTGCACGAAACATTAGCAACTGTTGCTTGAGTGCTTATAGCGAGGTGTGCATATTAATTGTATTGAAATAGGATACATTTTGTTTTACTTGGAAACTCAAATCGTTACCCAGAGGCTGTAGCTTTCAGTCCAGCAAATAGGCATTGATAAGCGGAAAAACATTCTGAAATATTATACATTCAATAGACAAAAAAAACACGATAACAATACGGGCATTCTTCAACCTTGATTTAGGTCACATGGCGTAGTCATAGCGATGCTCGGTAGCAGAAAATGCTGCGCTTACTTCGATCCGAAGAGACTACCACCGGAAGGCAATCGCTTTTCTTCGCTCGGCTTCGATTATTGTTGATTTATTTTATTTCTAATTTGCTTTTCCGCCAGAGATGTAGTGTTTGGGGCGCATAACAACGTAATAGGAAATCGGTTTCGCAAAACCGTGCAAATGGCACCGTCGCCGGTGCAGGGAAAACGGTCGAGAATGTGCGCAATGGTATTCGGTGATAAGTAATTTGAAATTTCCAGCCACCGACAGCATTCAATTACCGCTTGATGCGATAAGATTCTCGTGTCCGGTTCATGAATGGCTCTTAAAATACCTGCTCGCTATTCTTCGTCTATTCTATATACTCTATATTCTTCGTTTCATTTATGTCGTATTGTTGTGGAGTAATAGCAAGACAAACGGAAAACTCACATAAAGCGAGAGCAAAGTTTTTAATTGATTTTTATTTGCATTCAGATTTTCGTCTTATCCCAATGTGCCGTGTGAGCTGAGCAGCAATGGCCCAATTGGCTCATTTGTTTGCTATTACCATCAAATTAAACCAAAAAGCAGTTGATGGAACTTCCGAGCAGCAAATTAAAACTCCTGCTTTAAAAATTGTTTCCCTCTATAGCTATAACATTTGAGTTTGCATGCTGTTTGTACTGTTTTCACTGAGAATTTTTCAAATACCTCTTCCCCGACGTAGAAGAATTAAAATATGTTTTCCATCATTATTTATAGAACAAATCCGTATGTTTTCCGCACAGAGACAGACCCCATGATTTGCGCGTACTGCCGATGCCAGTGAAAAGAGCTAAAAGCCCGGAAAAATCGGAAAAGAAAAATAAATTTTCCGCCATTGTGGAGGAAGACAAATCAAATTAAACCCGTCTTACTGAACTATCATTGCTCGGATCCACATTGACTGAAAAGAAAATTTTGCTCGAGACAGTAGAGAATGAACTTGCGTCGGTAAAAATAGCACAACTAGGCAGCTAGCTAGCAGGCCATGCTTTGCGGCTGGAACCTTCGGTGAAAAAGAAATGAAGCACACCGTGCGGTATTGTTTTCCCCACCCGCTCCTGTATGATCCTGGGGTTGTTATCATCGAGCGGTTATAATCATTTGTCAACGGATAGGTAACGAAGACAACGATGGTAAGCCTTCCGAAGGACGCATTATGAACAATTTATACACGGCTCGCGTGGAGCATCGCTGGTGGAAGGGTGAACCAAGAGCCGGGGGAGACACCGAACGCGATTCGTTGATTCATTTAATTTCCTTCCTTCGGACGCACCGGCTTGGACCACGGTAAAGGCCGTTGGCCGTTTCCCAAAAGCGCGCGACGAGGAACAGGAATGTCTTTGCGAAGGAAAGATGCGCTGATTTTGATGGGCCATTCGCCAATTGATGAGCAACAAAGTGCACGGGATGGAACCATCTGACGGATTACGACTGGTCCGCAAATACGCCGAGAAGCGAGCGAGAAAGAGTGTTCACGGTTGACCTCATTGTGCGCGATGAATTGGAGTTTATTCATCTCCATCCACTGGGTTGATTAAAATTTGATGCAAAAAGACGGTGAGTGCGTAATTACGTGCAATGCGAGGACAATTAATGCCCCCGGGGGGAGGACCTTGGACGGTGTGTTTATGGCCTCGATCGGCTGTCTTAAAGGCACGGAGGAAAAGGCAAGAAAGCGCACGATTACCAGCCGGAAGCAACAGGTGGACGCGCCAAAACGGGATATGGTGTGAAGCTGCCCTTTTAGAGATACGATAATGAATTAATTTAAAGTACCTTCGAATGTGCATGCAAATTTAAGCAATTCGTCAGACTGGTGGGAATGCGCCACCAAAATGGGAATGATACCTTAGAAATTCCAATCGCACGAGTTGGAATAAGAGATTACGGAAAATGTGAAAATTTGCCACACTATAATACCCAGGTATTGTGCGAATGAATCTCTCTAACGAAAATAAGCTAACGATGAAGCATTTTCAAACCCAGGGAATTACATTTTCCACGAACGAACGGGTGAAAATGGAAACTTTATCCGCCGAGGCATTAACATTGGCAAACAAATTCTTTTCATTCAGTAATTCACCTTCACAGTGAGTGGAGTGAAGGAGTACGAGAGCCCGGTAGCTTCTCATCGCAGCTTGCCAAAAATGTCCGACACCGATTTAATGGATCGCAAATAAAGTCGACGACAGCTGTGTTTAGAGTTTAGAACACGATTGTGTCACATCTAATTTCATGAGGTTTGTATGAGCTCACATTTCCACTTATCTTCGGGTGGCATATAAATAGAAAAAAAACGCCGCTTTGCAGATTTTTTTCTGAAAACCACGGTTTCCAAAAAACACATCCGTTCGCAAAAAAAAATCCTTTCGCCCCATTTGGTGAATGTTGGAAACTCTCTTGCACGTCGGAAGCATCGCATCTCTTGCCTAAAAATATCTCCCGGGTGAAGCATGACCGATGTCACCAATTTCGCACCTCCAAATCGTATGATCGACATTTTTCTGCACCCAAGATCACACGACATGACGGCGTGCGTGTGTGTATGTGCGTGTGTGTGATGCAATCTACAGCCAATCTACAAGCAGTACATTGCATAAAAAAATGCAACCGACAACGATGACGGCATCTCATATGATGGTGTCATGTTGCTCTGCTGCCGGGTGATTGATTCACTGTAACCTTTTTCATTGGCCCTGTTAGAAGCATCTCCACCCTCGTATCACTCAACCCTCGCTCGTCTTCGAGCCTCAAAACCGATGTGCGCCCCTTCCGTTCGCTATGTTGCTTCTACGAATGAATAATTGAGCGTTTAGATTTAACGCGTCTCAATAAAGCGGGAAGAGTTTTCCGCTGGGCCAATTTTATGGCCAATAAAACCACCGTTTATTTGGCAGGTCTGTCAAAAATTGTTGCTCTAACTTATGGCTTATGTGGGTGGGAATGCCCGGTGGGAAAAACATACACTACACACATTACTGGGCAAATTTGGCAATGATCCTGTTCCTGGATCGGTACAACCGAGCCGTTCAATTTTCCGCCCCATGCAGTAACTCTTTCGCGAGCGGTAGATTTTTAGCTTGGCCGGAACTTGCGAAGGTCCCATCCTCGAGGATGAACACCTATGTTCTTTGGCCTTTGCCACCGGTAGTGCTGCGGGACCATTTTGGCAAAACACAAGAGCGTGTCGGTGTTTATGACGTTCAGAAATATTACGCTACTCGTCGTTTTGTTCCATGAAATTGCATTCGCTATTTATAGCCGGTTGAATGCGCCTCGTGCAGCAAGCATAACGTTTCTTCTTCGCCCGGGTTCATCTCATGTGGTTAAATGAATTAATTTTCCTCTGATCGTTGCAACTCGGGCGGTTGCACAGATGCTCGGGGATATAAATAAAATCCCATTTCCAATCGATGTTTCGGGGCCAGTTTGAGGGCCAAAAACCGCATTCTAATCGAGGTAACGCTCCTGTGCTTCTGCTCGTCCTGTTTCGTCCAGGTCAAAGCTACGTGAAGGACCCACAAGAGATCCCGCTCCACTCGAGAAACGCAGCTTTCTGAACAAGCATCACATGCCGATGCATTTTATGCCGCTTAATGTGTGCACATTCATTAACACCATTTCACGAGTGCCGATTTGCATGTCCCCTTGTCCCCACGTGCCCACTCCCCCCCGTTGCAATAAAGTGACCGCTTGATTTGCCTGCAAACCGCACAACCGAGTGCTTTGTGAACATCGATAGACCGATCTTGGAGAGGAGACTCAAGGCTCCCAAACCTGGCAAACGTCGAAGATGGGCTGCTCAGCCACAACCAGATGCAGGATGTGGCCAATTCATCGACATGCGAGAGACGTGACGTGTGCATTCGTGGGAGGGTCCACTCGAGAAGACGCGTGCGATGATATTGCACATGGCACGTGATGACGTGTTTGGCATAATTATCGGTTCGTCCGAAAGCAGAGTGAGTAAGGGAAGATTGTGTGACAACGGAGTGAAACTCTGCTTCATTTTGTTTTTATTTTTTGCGAATCAATTTGCATCGAACTTCTCGCTCTCTACGGGCTAGCGCTTCGGGTATTCTACAAGGAAAGCTCTTGGTGCATTTTTCCTTCCCGTGGCACGTAAACACGTTGGCACGGTGGCCCGGTACGGGTGGAGGGCTAAGAGTTCCTAATCGAGAATTGATTACGAAGTAAACATTGCAAACGCCAAAGATGGGCGCCCACTTGTTGCTAGGCCGGTATCGAGAGTGTCTCGTTCGTCGTCCGTATTCGCTTGTGTCTTCAAGTGCCAGGTTACGCGCAGAAACCTGACTGGTTGGTGTAAAGTTTTCCCATCACCGAGTGTACAGATCAAACATTTTTTTCAAATAAACTGCACATTTAGTAGATAAAGAAGAAGGGAGGACTGTGTCGATGGTTAACATTTAGCACCAACAACATATAAAAATTGTTTTTTTTTACAAAATACACATTCACAGTTCCGTCTAGACGTAAGCTAAATGCGGAACTCACTGTGTTTCTAAAAACCCAGCCTAAACAAAGCCCAATTCAACAAGCGGAACGGCAACGGCGTACATCTAGATTATTGACGCACCGTGTCGAATTTGACCTATCCTTGGGGAGTGTGCTTCAATCCTAGAAACGCTCATTGAGGAAAGTGAATAAGAAAAAAATACCCGATGACTACGAAATTGATAAGGATGGCTCCTACAAATATGTAGGTCAACGTGAACGAGTAGCGAGCATATGGCAGGCGGGTTTGAATCCCAAGTTAGGTGTTGTAATGGATGGTCGGAGCGAATTTGCATTCCCATGAGAGGGTTTTGCAGCAGCGTTTCGGGGAATTGACCCAGGTCCATTGCATCCCGGATGATGGAATAACAATGTGGTGGAGCAAAACAAACGAAAAAATCACGCAAAAACCCATTATATTTCCATTTCCAGGAGAGAGTTTTCCTTTGCTTCACCGTTGTTTTGCAAAAGTTATATTTGCCTCGCTCATTTCCCTACATACAAAAGGATGGCAAAACAACGCGTGACGATTCGGTAATTTGTTTTGCCGTTGAGCCGTTTTTCAGCTAGCTGTTTTTGATCTACATTTTGACTGGCATGATTCATGCGTGTGTTTTGAAATGAGTAATATATTCAACTTTTTCTGATTACCAAATGGTTCAAAACTGTAGTATGAATCCATTTAGCACCGCAACTAATTGCAGACGATATTATAGTAATAAAATTGTCTTTTCTAAAGCTACAAAAGACAAAAAACTCATCTTGCTCGCGAATGTCCTCACACATGTTCATATTTTAAGAAATAATTCATTTTTCTTGCTCACGTACACCAAACGATGGGAACTGGGGTTATATTTAAGTTAACAACACACACGGGTGCGATGTTTAGATACTTCTACCACCGTTAGAAACAGTATGCTTATGCTCTCTATTGATGGTACACCTCACATTAAAACACCCCTTCGTAAGCTATTCCCGTTAGCACATTAAACGCTGACACTGGGAGAACAGTGGGTGGTACATTTGCATACCCATTCCCCGCCATTCGCCCACCCACTCTCCGTCCTTCCTTGCGGCGGTTAATGTGGATGATGCTTTTGTATATTTTAAACAACGATGGCGTCGTTATAGCCGCCTGTACAAAAGGCGCAGTAATGTAATACGGAAACACGATCGGATGCATCGGAAAATTTCCAACTGTCGTCGCGTGTGTCACATACTTTCGCCCCTCTCAAATGACCTCACATTGGGCTTCATAAATGGAAGCTGCATTCAATCAGTGCACACGTGTCTGTGTGTGGGAGTATGTGCACATGATGCAGTAAATTTGCAACTCGATGCGGAAGCCATGATTAATCGCCAATATGACGAGCTTCCCACAAATCGACAGTACCGGGCTTACCAAGAAATCCCACGTTCAGATTATGGAAATTATGGTAGAGACTGACGTAGGCTTGTGCCAGAAGCAAAAACCTGATCCCGGGCCAGTCTGTGACCGGAAACACGTGCAGGGTGCGTTTGATCAGCCGTTCAACCTGACCTTCCTCCGTGGACCCTGAAGTGGCGGCCAAGACGCCAGATTGCCATCAGTTCCAGCGTTGGTTGCTGGAGTTGATCTTGAATTTAGCGTAAAAACAACACCACACTTTCCGGGCTAAGGGTGATCGCCTCGAGGGGTTCATATGCGTTATTTAGGTCACACTGTGTCTCTTTTTCTTTCGCAAACTCTCGCTGTGCAAACTCTACCGTAGCGCGGATTCAACTCCACGCTTAACGAAGAGATCCTCCCCAATGGGTGCCAATGTACATTTCCTGCCCCTAGGAGCGCGAGAAACATTGGGCATGATTTATATCCCCGGCTTTGCGCCGACCGTAGAATCATCCGTAACCTCAGCGCCCGTCTAGCAGAAGACAATTTTCGGCGAAACACTCTATTTTTGTCTCTCAAGTCAAGCACGAAAAACCGCGTGCCCCCGCATGTTGACCTAAAACTCCGGCCGGCGATCGAGACGCGAAATTTCTCCCGAAAACGTCACCGTGAACCGTGGCGCGATCGTTAGAACGAATTTTATGACCTCTCAAGCGAGAGATTCGTCCCACCGTCACCAGCAGCCAGCAGCGTGAAGCTGATTACAGCTGGGAAACACGATCACACAACCCCCACAATGGGGTGCGCGATCCGGCTATTTAAATTTTTGCTTCCCCGCTTCATTCGTCGTCCGTTGCGTAACTTGATCGCGTTTCACACACACTCACAAAAATCGGGGATAAGTTTTTTTTGTCCAGCACAAGCAACGTGCCTGAGCGGCGTCAACACCAGGTTGACGGTGAAAAACGCCACCCAAGTACCCAAGAGGGACAAACAATAAGTAGCAATATTTACCCCATGTACCGCATCCGCCAGCGTGACATTGTTGCAGTCGTGTAGATCGGACGTTTCTCGTGTCCGTACCATAGCACGCGTCTCACACCGGAACGTGCGGAAATCGTGACATACCGGAATGGTGTTGCTAGGGGTTTCTGGCATACGAAACGATACGCCCCATTAAAAGGGCACCCGTGCCTTGCGATGAGTTAATGAATTAAATGTGCACCACGAAGGGGATGCAAATTCTCTGGCCAGTTGAAAGACCGGTTCCGTGCACGTGGAGTACACGCATGCGTAAATAACGCGCTTTGAAAGGTGTTCCACGGAAGGGGTCAACAAGGATCGATCGGATCCTCATTAGGTGGCTCATCAATCTGGATCTCAACTGACCCTAATCATTGTACAAACCAAGTACTGCCGTTTATCGACTGCTTTAGGCGGTCGATCAGTCACCGTTGGTAACAGGCTTATCACAGATCGCATCAAGTGCATATCTTTTCAATAACTGCAAAGCCCCGGCAGCCTAGCTTGCATTCAGTGCGATAATAATGAGAACCGTGTAGAATTCCATTATCACCACATGCTGCACCCTTTTGATAACGAGCCAACTGGCGGGAAAACACGCTGCCACCGATTCGATAAACAAAACTCGCACCATACCACCAATACGGCTAAAAACGGCTTGCGAGTCGCGACCAAACACGAGGTCGCGATCTCGTTTTCGTCATCGCCGTCAAACCGACATTCCAGAATTTTCCAATCGCGTAGCGTGGGCACGAATTGTGTACAGCACCGCGACACGAGTTGATGCAGTTTTTTTCTTCCTTCTATTCAGAGGTGGAGTTTGGTTTTATTTTTTCAAGCAATCGAAACACCATCTTCTCGGACGCGCAAACATTCGATTCTAATAAAAACCCATCAAGTGAGGAGCGAGCACGCATTCCGTATTCCTGTCTGGTACACCGCTTTTGTCCAAGCAAACATCGAAACCACCCATCCATCTGATCGTGGCGAGATGGGGTGGGGCTTTTTGGGGCGCTTGAACTCCTGCCCGACGACCATTCGAGGGGGGTTTAATTTATTCCGCTCATATGCACGGTATCGAACTATTGGGCTTTAGGCGACAGCTGAAAGCATGCTAATTTAACCGCGCGCCGGTCCAATGTGCTTCGGCGTTTTGTTGTGTTATTTTTTGTGGGTCCCCAATACTAAAACGTTCTTTTTTTTTGCGACACACATCTTCAATGTTTCGAGAAGAGAAGCAACGTCGGTTTTGGTCGTGCGAAAGTTTATGATCGTTTGTCGACCAGGCCAGGATATGTCATTTTTTTAATTCAATTGTTAATGGCCTCACTCTCCGGGGCCCGCGGTAGGACCGAGAAGCGACACATTTTGTTCTCCCAAGCCACCGTCGTGGTGTGCCGTCGTGACGCGGCGCATTTCAAACCTTCTGGTGGTGCTATTTTTAAGTAAACAATTCGGCACCCGCGGGAACTGGCGGCATCCGAGCGCGGAGATGACATCTCAAAGCGGAACATCGGCACCCGGTTTGTGTCCGTCACTGTTTGTGGTACATCGTCGTTTTTGTGCACGTTGCTACAGTTTTAATACCGGCCCGATTTCGATCGTGTGTAGTGTTCCTTCGACATGGAGCCAATACTACGCGCTGCATTGCACTTACGGACACTAAGAGTCACTGGCACGGACACTAAAGCACGCACTCTTGCCCACGAAAACAAAACACAAACGCCACCTACCACCGAGAGATCACTCGATCGAGCAGCAGTTGCAGTAGCAGCAACAGCAGCAGCAGCAGCAGCAGCAGTATTAGTAGTATGCGACAGCCGGGAACAGTGTGCACTAGCAGAGCTCGTGTGTCGGAGTGATAAGAACGCTAAGGATCGTTGATACGACCAATTCAAACCTTCGCTTTTCACGCGCGCGATTCGCGGTCTGGCCGGAGAAAGCACGTTGCTACGAGCGCCGATCGCCGACGGTCGTCCGCGGAGAGAGATGAAGCCGAACTGTGATGGGGACCGGATTTCTGCTGCCAACGACGGTGACGGATTCGAACGCGAGAACCGTCATGCTCAGCGGATGCGACCTCCCGGGTGTTGCGTTTTGCTCTTCGTCAGTTACGCCGCGCCCGCCAGCTGCAGGCCACCGGGGCCACCCTCCTCCGCGCCCTTTGGTTGTAACGCGCGCGAGCAGTTCCAACAACGGCGAGAGAGATAGAGAGAGAGAGTGAACATGACCGCGACACTCTCTGGGTGAGAGAACCACGCCGGAACACGGTCTATCGAGGGAGCGATAGAGAGAGCAGGTATGCTAAACCCACCGTGAACTGTTTCGCGCAGGGAAAATCAAGACACTTGTTACTTCATCCCGTAAAGTTAGTAGAAATCGTCCTCGGAGAGTCCTTAACATTCGGAGCTTCGTTCGGGGATAATCCAGTCCGCGGAAGTTTTTGCAAGACTCCAATCCTAACCGTCCCCTCGTATGCATCGCGAAGAGAAATCATCTCATCCTTTCGTCCGTGGGCTGTCTTCTTCTTCTTCAATATCTTCAATCTCCTTCCCGACCAGCTGACACGGGCCTCGCGGCCATCTGGATCCCTGTCACACTCCTGAAGATTATGCTAAAAAGTTCCCCCGGGATGCGAGGATAACGGGAGACTTAGAGCTTCTCGTTCGTCCTCGGGGATTGTTGTCCTTCTTCCTGGTTTCAAGACGTGCTGCCAGGAGCGGGACATTCGCACGGCGAGACGGACCACGCAACGCGGGCCGTGATAGGAGCAGGAAAGAAAGAAAGGAAGACAACACAAATCAAATCTTTCGCAGCTGGTTGGTAAGGTTAGGATTCACGTGTCAGCGATACACTTTCACTGTGCGAATAACTGGTTTGGTGTGAAACCGAACGTTTGTTTGCAGTGAAAGTGAATCCTCGTTGTGGGAAACGTACGCACGAAGGATACTTGCATTTTGCGCATTTTTTAAAATGACTTGCATCGAGCGGAACTGATGATCCCTTTACCGGCCTTTTTCCTTTTCTGGCATTGCAATTCATTCCTATTTTCGGCGTATATTTTTCAATTACGTCGCATGCTATACGGCCATACCATTGCTTGAGGACACCATTCGCCCGTAAACATGCAAACCCCTGACGTATGGGATTGCCTTCCACCCCAAGGAACTTGTGTTCCTTTTTCTCCCCACTGCATGACGGTTTTATGAATGATTCGTTTTTTTGTCACCGCTGAGAACAGGAAGGGCTGGAACGGCTAGCTCATATTGCACATTGCGGCACACTGGGACGCAGCATTCATCCCGCATGGCATTCCAGCAGACGACCGAACCATAATCAGCTGCACGGATGCAAAGGCTGTGCGAGAAAGAGCATCCTAAACGGCATGTAGCGCAATCGGAAACGAAAACTGCCACTAGCAACGGAATCGAGCGGAACAAGGAACGGTTGCAGATCGTCCGGAAAAGGGTCGATTTTTGCGAATTTGTACGCGATTATGTTTAGCTTCCTTTTGGTCTGTTCGCACGCCTGCCCATGCTTTGTAGCTGGCGAACACAGCTGCAGCTACCGAGGGTCCATTTTTCAGTGTTAATCCGACGACTTCTGCCAGGATTCTGCTTCCGTTTTCCATCCTCTGTTCCGTACGCGTTATGAACATCACAACCCAATGGCAGCAGAGACTCGTGGAAGCCCTTTTTCGGCTCAATGTCGAGCACCTAACCCATTTGTCATCGATCTAGATGATTTCAAATATTTTTTTTCCTCTTCTCAAGGATCGGTTTCCTTGAACGTGCTGATCGATCCTTACTCGTTTCCCCTTTTGCGGTGATGGAAGAGAGGATGTGGCCTGCCGGTTGGGTACCGTTTCGGACCAGCTTTTCTCCAAATATGATCCCTGAATTGGATCTATCCGGTACGAGTGCGCGTTTTGATGGGTCTCAATTGGACCCATCGCTTCATTGAATTGAAACTTAGAACAAAGTGTTGCGCGTAAAACGACTCAATCAGATGATATTTCATCCGACCTGTCCGTTCCCAACCGCGGGGGCCATCATCGCGTGTACATCACTGGGGTTCTGGGTGTGCTATGCGCCTGTATTGCACACACCGTCATCGCTGATGGCCTGATATGGCAGCATGTTTTTTGGATTCGACCCTTGTTGTGTGATGGTCATAAATCTACCAACGGCAGCGTACCATTTACAAATGATGTCAAATCATAATGAAATAATGGCTTAATGCGAGCAACCAGGAATGCATGATATCCCATCGGTCAGTGTGAAGCTTATCGCTAATCTCTTTAGAATCACTAATGGATCCATGTGAAAGAACATCCTAGGTAGATCAATGCAAAACGACAGTAGTTTTCCAATGTTGCACTTTCAATGCCCAGAGCAAGTAATGTACGGTGCGAAAAACAAATAAAGAACGGCACCAAACGGTTAACAATTACTTCGAGAGTTGATTTCCGCTGATTATGTTTCTCTGGCGTGCAGTTGTGAGAACTGCTGCACGTTGATCTCATGTGAGATTTTTCACGTTAGTGCATTGGGGAGAAACATGAGTTCACCGCCCAGCACTGACAGGCTGTGCCAGAGTTTGTCTCTAATTGGATCCGACACTTGAAATCATACTCACTTCCGAAAAGGCTTATGTAGGGCCATTCGGCTGAACTATGTTCGCACGGTGAACAATGATGGTAGCTTTTGGTGAGCTTTCTTATATAATGGACTTTTAAAAGTTTTAAAAAAAATAGTAGATTTTTAAAAGCTTGGTAAAGATGGCAACTTTCTAGTTTTTTTAACTGCAGCTAGATTGTCTCTCGTTACATAACCATATTAGATCGAACTAACAATTTGAGTCATTTTTAATCAATAAAATTACGACCAGATCTTATTTTTCTCATCCATATTGTGGTTGCTGGGTGGCCAATGTGGGTGAGGCCCACCAGAGCAGCGGTCTATCAATACAACACGAGTAGACTATTGTTTGATATCGATAATTCGGCGCACCTCGCACATGTTTTCGATACTATGTACTGCTGCGTGTGCTTGATCATATTCCAGCTGAGATTATGAGCGCCACGGCGTTATTTCATCCACGCACTAGTTTCACATTCGCATCCGTCCATTTAAATCAATTTAGGTTCCATTGAAAGCTCGCAATTCGATCACAATGTGATGAATGAGGTCGATAGAATGAGAGTTGGTCTGCGCATGAGTCTATTCAAGGATTGGTGCTGGTGTTCTCTCGCGTCGTACGTTTTAGGCGCGTATGTTTTGATTCATGCGTAGGGGGATTTTTGTTTAAGCTATTTCCACAATTTTTGCATGTCAATTATCATGCCGAAAGCCAGGCATCGTCTCATGGTAAAAGGTTAGAGCAAGCCTATTCCGCTCAATGGGTACTTTGGCAACCCATTTTCAACCTTTAAAACGATTAAAACCATTCCCCCCAATTATTGCTTATTGAACCGAAGGTTATCCCAGCTGGACTGTGTCGAGCCAGCGCATAACACACCAGAAATAGCCCACAAGACATGCGGTTCTCCGTTAGTACGATAGATCAACAATAGTTTCGAAACTAATTCAAACAATTAACATACGGTACATTCAATGGATTCACTACCGCAGAACCGCCACAGCTTGGCGTCCAAATTGGTGGAATGTGACACCCATTTCCCGGCAATTAGACGATCGTACCATTCATTTAGAAGATGAATATCAATTTCGCCATTTGTCAACTAATTGTACCGAAGCATAAACTTCGTGTTTGCTACGGATGGGAGCAGAGGATAAGAACTGTACTTAAGACCTATTCTTCCATTCCAGAAAATTGAGAAGTATTCTAGCTAAACACTTGCGGTTAGATTATCTCTGCAACAACTAATAGACCAAACATATTCAATCCATTCTGCAAAATCTCGCTCTTTCTTTCCTGAATGATACCTACAATCAGATGCTTTTTTTTTTGTTTTTAGCCATAAATATATTTGTACACTTTACCTTAAATGTAATTTCGTGATTTCATAGAAAAAGGCACACACTTCGC
This sequence comes from Anopheles nili, assembly GCF_943737925.1. Taxonomy (NCBI): domain Eukaryota; kingdom Metazoa; phylum Arthropoda; class Insecta; order Diptera; family Culicidae; genus Anopheles; species Anopheles nili. The sequence goes on from NC_071292.1 coordinate 2,534,588, forward strand.
TATTTTTTGTAGACAAAAAACACATTCGTCAGGGGAAATCTGTACATTTAAGAACAAATAAAAAAAATGAAAGGTACATCCAGTTTGCGAGATTTGTTAGCCTTTTTCATCTATCGCGGTTCTTTTTCTTGTGAAGTAAGATCACTCACAACTTTCCCTAACGCACTGCTTGCTTCCTGCTGGAGAGTTGGCAGGGTGTACTGAATTATACGAGACTAATAATTATGGGAAAAGAACATTAGTTTATATACCGGAAAACGCAAAAGCAACCACCCATCAAAAGCCAAAAATACACGATAAAAACTTTCATCGCTCGGTGATTCCCTTGATGATGAGTACGGATTCCTGATCAACAATCATGCTGACGGTTAGCGTTCCGCGTAGCGATATGGCAGAGCAGGAGAAGTAAGGACGGACCACGACGAAAACAATGACAATGTTGTACGGAAGGACGCTTCGTTGAAAATTTCCAGAATCTTCACGACGCGCAAGGACCTTCTCAGGGCGCTAGGAGAAAGAACTCACACACTCGCACGCACTCACATTCACAAATACACATCGATCTGATTATTTTGCGATTGTTTTACTTGGTAATGGGCCGTCGAAACAGGAGAATGTGGGGTTCAGGTTGGTGGATCATGTAGTGAACCCACCCACGGGACTGTTGGACACCGATCGCTCTCCATTCGTTTTCCGTCATCAGGTGTGTTTTAGGTACCAATTTCGCTACATCCTTTGGCAACACTACGTGTCTGGAAGGGAATTGAGCAAGAAGCAACAGCGATTATTAGCGACACAAAGCAATATCTCAAGGACGCCCGGTGACGCCGGTACAGTAAAGAAGCACCGTAGTTCAAGGGCTCATGTACAACAATGCTTACCTGTACTCATATTCATCGTCATAATATTTATCCGAGTAGTATATATCTTTCACACTCATTTTGGCTTTCGATAGACACTTTTTCAAACCAAATCAAACACAATAGCTTCACAAAAGCGCAAAGTATCCTTTGATGGAATTCTCAAAGCAGGAACAAAGGTCCTGTCGCTTTATTTGGCGGTTGAATGCGCGTTTTTTTGAATGGGACCCGTCAACCGTTCACAGCATTTAACCATCCGTCATTTGCTGTCAAAGCATGCCAAGATTACCATACGATTTTGAATTTTATCAGCGAATTAATCTAACAATATCAAAAGCGAGTTTATAAATAGTAAATCGTAGGAATATGATTCAAGATATAAATAAAATTTAACAAGTAATAAATATTCTTTTTTACATGCATAACAGCATTGGTGAGTATATGGACTAATTTAAATGACTTGTTTACGAAAGTTCTCAATTTCACCATTAAAAGTGTGATTGATGAAAGGCCTACATTTAAATCCTTAGTACAAATGATCATAATATAAGACGATTTATTCCATTTCAATTTATAGTTAAATATGATATGGTGTTAACGAGTTGCTGTCAAAAAGGCTGTCTGACTAACAGCCTCCTAGCGTGGAATGTCAACGGATCTCGCAGGAAACTGACGTCCGTCCGGAAATTGACAACGTCGATCTCTTTCACTTCTGTGCACGCAATCGGCGTGTTGTTGATTTTCGTGTCGTGTAAAGATCCCGGAGAAAATCCTGCAAGATGGTAAGTTATCGGTTCCAATTACTTTCTTAAAGCATCCTAATGCGTAGTGGATCATCAATTGCATTGAATTTAATGAATAAGCAGCGCGTGTAGATGAAAAATCTAGGATCAAACTTTGCTCGGTCAATTTTGGCTGGTGGCATGCACGGGCTCGATGACATCGTCGTTTTAAGATGTCGGAAGACCAAGTGTTCGAGCGAGACAACAGTCTGTTGTACAAGCGACAATCAGATGAGCGTGAGGTGTCATCTCTTTCTTTTTCCGGCTCAACGTTGATTTCAATTCGAGTTGGTTTTTTATGTTCGGCTCATAGTCAGGGATAATTTCGAGTACCTAGCTCTGCTTGGCTGGGGCTCTCGTTCGTATGTTGGAAGTGCATTGGTGAAGGGTCGATTCGCATACCCACATTGTGTGTGCAGCAACGAAGAAAGTGCTGACAGAGTGTGCTTGTTGGCAACATCTTACAACGGAAGACATTGTGAATAACACGTTTTGCACATTGTTTCCGTCGTCGGTTTTTGTTACTAGGAGAGAAAGCATCGTTGAAAACTCGCTTGTTGCGCCGCGTGCATTGCCGACGGCGCGTAGCCAAGTTTTTCTGCATCTATATTGTTGATCGGACGAAACTCGCTTCAAAATGGTAGGTTTTGGTAAAAAGCTCAAATTTGCATTAGTATTACACTCCTTTCGCCCACCATAATGAAAGAGAGCACAGAGGTGCAATTGCTGCGATTGCTCATGGTTCTGGTACATGTGGTGTGAGAGAATACAACGTTTGGCGATAATATTGGCGGAGACCGAAACGAATAGACCTCATCGGTAGCGTTACAGCTGATTGTGAAATAGTTCTCGCTTCGATCAAAGATGGATTCGTCCTCCATCATCGCGTGAGATAACAACGTGTACCGTGTCTCTACGTGTGGGATTAGCAATGGCGGACTGAGAGAGCGTAGCGCGTGACGTGTACAAACCAGTACACTTGCGCTTACCGTGCATGCATCTGATGCACTCTCGTCCCAGGGGAGAAATGCGTCACAGACACGAGGAATCGGACCGCTTACTGCCATCAAAGCATGAATGGGTTACGACGGCTGACTGGTATGGGATCGATATCGATATTCCTTGTTTACGAGTGTATGCAATCCTGCACTGTCTTGTTTTTCATAGCGTATTTTTTTTTGCATGCTGCAGCTAACTTTAAGTTATGCTTCGATATATTGTCTTACGATTTTCGACATTCTTTTCTTCTTATTCTTTAGGTTAACTTTACCGTCGACGAAATCCGTGGCATGATGGACAAGAAGCGGAACATCCGCAACATGTCCGTCATTGCCCACGTCGATCACGGAAAATCCACCCTGACCGACTCGCTGGTGTCGAAGGCCGGTATCATCGCCGGTGCTAAGGCGGGAGAGACCCGCTTCACCGACACCCGTAAGGATGAGCAGGAGCGTTGCATTACCATCAAGTCGACGTAAGTTAACATTCGCTACAACTGCCTTGGAAATCGTAATGAATGTCAACTAATCGTGCTTCTTCCTACATTCTCTAGTGCGATCTCCATGTTCTTCGAGCTGGAAGACAAGGATCTGGTGTTCATCACGAACCCGGATCAGCGCGACAAGGACTGCAAGGGTTTCTTGATCAATTTGATCGATTCACCCGGACACGTCGATTTCTCGTCGGAAGTGACGGCTGCGCTGCGTGTGACGGACGGTGCTTTGGTGGTGGTAGATTGCGTGTCCGGTGTGTGCGTCCAGACGGAGACGGTGCTGCGTCAGGCTATCGCCGAGCGTATCAAGCCGGTCTTGTTCATGAACAAGATGGACCGTGCTCTGCTGGAGCTGCAGCTGGATCCTGAGGACTTGTACCAGACCTTCCAGCGTATCGTGGAAAACGTGAACGTCATCATTGCCACTTACAACGACGACGGTGGCCCAATGGGTGAGGTGCGCGTCGACCCGTCGCGTGGATCGGTCGGTTTCGGTTCCGGTCTGCACGGTTGGGCGTTCACGCTCAAGCAGTTCGCCGAAATGTACTCGGCCATGTTCAAGATTGACGTTGTGAAGCTAATGAACCGTCTGTGGGGAGAGAACTTCTTCAACTCGAAGACCAAGAAGTGGGCCAAGACGAAGGACGACGACAACAAGCGGTCTTTCGTCATGTACATTTTGGATCCCATCTACAAGGTGTTCGATGCGATCATGAACTACAAGGCCGACGAAATCCCGAAGCTGCTTGAGAAGATCAAGGTAACCCTGAAGCACGAGGACAAGGACAAGGATGGCAAGGGTCTGCTGAAGGTGGTGATGCGCACGTGGCTGCCGGCCGGAGAGGCGCTGCTTCAGATGATTGCCATTCATCTGCCGTCGCCAGTCGTCGCCCAGAAGTACCGTATGGAGATGTTGTACGAGGGACCGCACGATGATGAAGCCGCTGTGGCCGTAAAGAACTGCGATCCCGAGGGACCGCTGATGATGTACGTGTCGAAGATGGTCCCGACTTCGGACAAGGGTCGTTTCTACGCTTTCGGTCGTGTGTTCGCCGGTAAGGTAGCAACTGGCCAGAAGTGCCGCATCATGGGTCCGAACTTCACCCCCGGTAAGAAGGAGGATCTGTACGAGAAGGCCATCCAGCGTACGATTTTGATGATGGGCCGTTACGTCGAGGCCATCGAGGATGTACCTTGCGGTAACATTTGCGGTCTGGTTGGTGTCGATCAGTTCCTGGTTAAGACCGGTACGATCTCCACGTTCAAGGATGCGCACAACATGAAGGTGATGAAGTTCTCCGTATCGCCGGTTGTGCGCGTTGCCGTTGAACCGAAGAATCCGGCTGATCTGCCCAAGCTGGTGGAAGGTCTGAAGCGTCTGGCTAAGTCCGATCCCATGGTGCAGTGTATCATCGAGGAATCGGGTGAGCACATCATCGCTGGTGCTGGTGAGTTGCATCTGGAGATCTGTCTTAAGGATCTGGAAGAGGATCACGCCTGTATTCCTCTGAAGAAGTCCGATCCCGTCGTCTCCTACCGTGAAACGGTTTCGGAAGAGTCCGACCAGATGTGTCTGTCCAAGTCGCCGAACAAGCACAACCGTCTGTTCATGAAGGCTGTGCCGATGCCGGATGGTCTGCCCGATGACATCGACAAGGGTGATGTGAATGCTCGTGATGAGTTCAAGCAGCGCGCACGTTACTTGGCTGAAAAGTACGACTACGACGTGACAGAAGCCCGTAAGATTTGGTGCTTCGGTCCGGACGGTACTGGCCCGAACATCGTGGTTGACTGCACCAAGGGTGTGCAGTACCTGAACGAAATCAAGGACTCCGTCGTAGCCGGCTTCCAGTGGGCGTCGAAGGAGGGTGTCCTTGCTGAGGAGAACATGCGAGGTAAGAATTTGTTCAAAGAATAGAGAGCCTCAATAATCGGATTAATTTGGGAGTAATTTTATCTAAATAAAATTCATTATTTTTTTCGTACAGGTGTTCGGTTCAACATCTACGATGTGACGCTGCACGCTGACGCCATCCATCGCGGTGGTGGCCAGATCATTCCTACTGCACGTCGTGTGCTGTACGCGTCGTACATCACGGCCTCGCCGCGCATCATGGAGCCGGTCTATCTGTGCGAGATCCAGTGTCCCGAGAACGCTGTCGGAGGTATCTACGGTGTGCTGAACAGACGTCGTGGCCACGTGTTTGAGGAGTCGCAGGTCACCGGTACTCCTATGTTCGTTGTCAAGGCTTACCTGCCTGTCAATGAGTCGTTCGGCTTCACCGCTGATCTGAGGTAAGTCGATCGAAGATTGTGTTTTCATTATTACTTGCAAGATTCACTTTTCCACTTGATTTGGTTACGCTGACATTTCTCCCCAATGAGTAGCCTACGGTGGAACTTGCTAAAGCAATGAACACCCTTTTGTGTTAGTTGCCATTAAACATTGTTGTCTCCAAAAAGTGGAACTGCAATACCTGTCGTGCAATACAAAGCATACGTCCTTTTGCTTTCCACCACATGCTTTCCTTGCGATCATGTGTCGTTTCATGAAAACATTTCTTTTTCAACTAGATCCAACACTGGAGGACAGGCCTTCCCTCAGTGTGTGTTTGACCACTGGCAGATCCTGCCGGGAGACCCATGCGAAACCAGCAGCAAACCCTTCCAGATTATTCAGGACATCCGCAAGCGTAAGGGTCTGAAGGAAGGCCTGCCAGATCTGTCGCAGTATTTGGACAAATTGTAAATGCTTGCGCAGCAATAGCGGCAAGCAGCCACCAACCTTTATGATATACCAAGTACATTTATAAAGAAAACAGCAGCGACAGTGAAGTCAACCGCAGCAGAAGCAGCAACAAAACAACATTAACGTACATGCAAATTCAAATCAGACACTAACGCAAGCATAGCGGCATGATGATTTAATTTTTAAACCGAGCAGAACTAGCACTGAAACTGACATCTCGCGAAAACAGTGTGCTGATTAAATTGATGACGATTATGTGAAAAAAGTATCATGCTTCTCGATTGAAGATGGTTAAGATGGAAAAGAAACATCAAATAGAGGATTTGACGCCGCTGTGTTACAAACAGTGGAATAACGTCGCGTAAAACAATTGCTTGCTTTTACCTAATTTATATGATTACCTGGAAAAACGGGCAAACACAACGACCAGTTGACAAATTCACTATTTTGTTTGTGTTCCAGTAATGCTCATTTCATATTTTCGTTTTCTATCAATAATGAACAAAAGATAAAAAAAACAAGTTGTGTTGTTTTTCCACTCTTCGTTGTGGGACTGGGATCGAGAGAGTCCGCTTTCTAGAGGAATAGGGATGAGATGGGAGGGGGTATTTGTGCATCTTTTTCAGATCTCTGCATTTCATCATCAATAGAACAGCGTTAAAGTGTATGAAGGCTGTAACTTTTGGAGAGCAACATTATTTAAGGTAAGTTGTAACTTTTTCATTATCTTAGCGAAATATTAAATCACTGATCAAATGTGTTTTTCTCAGGTGACGTGCCAAACAATGAAGAGACAACAGTGGATTAAGCTAACTAAACGGTACGTATTATAGTATAATATATAGCGATACATTTACGACAAAAGTGACACATCATTCGATAGAAAAATAATGTGATGATAGAATATACGATGATTCGATGATTGATATAATATTCAAGCTCAACAGGACTGATAACATTATGTGCCACAACGATGCTAAAACGTAGTCTATGTTAGAAGAAATATGTAAATTAAACATGTATTGTTGTTTTGATTTCAGAATCTACCTCGGAGCTGGAATATTTCAATTAGGAATTTATTGGTAAGTATCTAAACATCAATATATGATTGGAGCATTATTGAAAAATTGGTTTTATTTGATGTGATGAAATTATATCACGGACCTGTACGTATTATTTCAGTGAACGATTTGTGAAATCTGATCAAATTGAACCAAATATTTCAAACATGCAAATGCAATTGAAAATCTTACTATATCTAACTTTTTGCTTCTTTATAATATTAGGTTTAACTGGGTTTGGCATCTATCTTTGGCATTATTGAGTAGGAAAATCCACATCAACACGTGGTAAGTTTTAATAAATTGCTAAACCTTGGCACACAAGTAACCCTATGGAATCATATGACGATAAAATCTAGAATGATAAAATGATTGGAAAAAAATTGCTCAACAGGACTGATGATGATATTTCATCACATGAGTAGTTGACAATATTCTGGTAAAAACCCCGTGTATTAATTATTATTTTTTCTTTTGTATTTTGTGCATTAGGGACCTTGTGGGGCTCACAACGGAAAGATATCTATTTTCTTGTAGATAAAGGTGAGTTGTTTTCTCTTTATGATGTATTATTCTTATGATGATATGTCACGGACCTGTTCGCATCATATCAGTGAACGATACGTGAATACTGAATCTATAGTACAACCTTTTACAAATGTATTAATTACGTTTGTAATGGGCACATTGGAGTTAGGCTCGCAACAAAAGACTAATGAGAATCCTTTTTAAATTTTCAGGCGGAATGTCGACCGATGGTCCATGGTGTCCATTGTCCAATGGTTCATGGTGTCCATTAATTTCCAACGATACGATTTGAATATTCACTTCGCAAGTTCTACTTACATATAATTTTTATTTCAGTGCATCTTTTTACTTACAATTTCTTACCGATTTATTTGTTGAAAAAAAATTCATCCCACGGAAGGAGTTTTAAATAAATACAAAAATATAAACTCTGACATTTGTCTTTGCATATACTACTACTTACGGGAACATACGTCCGAAACTTTGGGTGAGGTTCTCAAATTAAAGACCTTGCTTTAGTAGTGGATTGTACTCGCGCTAGCGTACGAGAACTTTATTTACAGTTACAATAACCGACTCATGGATTGTAGCATGCATTTCGAAGGCATGTTGTCTTCTTTTACACGTTTCCTCTTTCGGACATTTGACCTAAGCGCGGTACTAAACTGACGGCATTACAAAGTTGCAGAGGATTGCATCAAAGGATACAATTGCATTCTTTTTCCTGCTAAGTAAATGAGCGTGCCTCTTTCTCTAGCAACATGAATTTACGCGTCTGCAGGTTTAGGAAGTGTTACTTTTATTAAGCCGATGATCCCGAACGTGGAGAGCTCCCCGTGTTATCTCCTAGACTGTCCAGTGGTGGCAGTGTATCGAGCTTTAAAATGGTATCGGTTGTATCCCCTCTCTGCCTGTCGTCCACATTTGCATGCTCCGAAGAGCTTCGAGCAAGTGATGATGAATTCGAGAGATTGGTGTAGATTTGCATTGCTTGAGCTACCATGGAGGTCACATCGGAAGCGGTCGACGGCACGATTAGGGTGTTGTTCTGTTTGGCCAGCTTTTCAAACGCCACCACGTACTTCTCCGCCACGCTCAAGGAAGCCGCACTACGTCCATGCTCGTTAGAAAGCGATTCCGCCACTATTTTGAGACTTTTTGCACGGGCGGTCGCCAATGCCATAATTGCAGCGGCCTCACCATTAGCTCTATTGATTTCTTCCTGTTTTTGTGCCTCTGAGGCGAGAATCCGTGACTGTCGCTTGCCCTCAGCTACATTAATTTCTGCCGCTCTGGTACCTTCGGACTCAAGAATTGCGGCACGTTTCCTTCGTTCCGCCTCTACCTGCATCTGCATGGCCTCATGTACTCGTGTCGGCAGCTTAATGTCGCGGATTTCGTACCGAAGACAGGAGATACCCCAAGCTTCGCTGGCCTTATTGATCGATTCTACGATACTAATGTTGAGCGATTCTCGCTCCCTGAATACCTTATCGAGTGACATCTTACCCAACTCGGATCGCATAGTTGTTTGCGCGAGCTGTGTAATGGCAAACTCCGGATCTTCTACACCGTACGAGGCTAGGTAGGGATCGAGAATGCGCAGATATAACACGCCATCGATACTGAGCGTTACGTTATCGGAGGTGATAGCCGATTGCTTGGGAACGTCTATTGCTATTTCCTTCAGACTTTGTACATATTTGACACGATCTACGATGGGCAGAAGCACATTCAGTCCTGGCTCGAGCATGCGGTGGAATTTTCCCATCCTCTCAACGATCCATGCCTGTAAGAACGTAAAAGCAGGCTATCAGTAGGCGATTCAACCAAAGCACATCGTGCACGTGGGTGTCTTTACCTCTTGTTGGGGCACAAACATTATCACCGTGTTGATCGGTGTAGATCGGTAACGAACTTGTGTTGTTTGCAGTGCTGCTAAACTGGGCGAGGATTGCAACAGACCCTGAGAAAGTTACATGAGAATGTGAATACATATTGCATTACCCCGCACGAATGCAGATCTCACCCCACTGCTGTTTAACGTGGCTGCCGCAATCCCGCGCAAGGGCAATCGAGTAATAAACGTGCTGGAACGTATCATGATGGGCCGTATTTTTCCGATGCTTTCGGCTTACGGAATCAAGCAATCGAGGTTTTCCGAATTGATTATAATCATCGGCAATACTTGTGACATTTGAAGGAGTATGTCAACCGGGTGTTCAACGTCAACGGGTGAAGTGTATTTTTTTTAAAGATTTTTTTTTGTCTAAAAATGCACCAAAATAATGATTATAATTGTAATAAAATATCAAAGGCTAAGGGATTTTAACGTATCATGGGGGTATTCTAGTTATTCACTCGACGGTTTGACGGAATTAAACGATCCTTGAGTTGTCTGACGGCAGCTGTCAGCAAGCATTGCAAGAACACCTAACCTTACTCTCTTTGTTATTGTTGGTTTGTGCGGAAAACATGTGCCACGAAGTGTAGTGTCGGAATTTTCCAGTTATTCCGAAGAAAAGTGCGTATTTTCCATTTAACTAACTGTTAACGATGGCCATCGATACCATTCATCGGCCTGGTGCGTTGAAGCAGACTAACAAATTGCATAAGCATGGAAAACATGCTTCGAAACGGGAATTGGAGCGTGTGGCGAAAGGTTCGTATTCTGATGTACGGTCGTCCCACGTGCGGTATCCATTTAATGGTTCAAATTGTATATTTGCAGGAAAAGTGAGCTTGAAATCGCTCACACGTCGACCTAATCGTCAACAATCGCGAGATGAACGACGCCAACAGGCAGTTCAACTTCGCAAAAACAAACGGCAGGAAGCAATTGCATTGAAGCGAGCCATCGGCGGTGCATTGACAGCTCCATTTCTAACCTGCGTGCTGTCTCTGAATGAGATGATCGATCCTAATTCAGCCCTCGCACTCATCGAGGGTAGCGATCCAGAGGCAAGTGTTATGAAGGTTTCAGATCGCGTCCACTACATGAAGTAAGTCATTAAGTGATGATTTGAGTCCTAGCTCGGTGATAACTTCACGTTTGTTCTCATTTCACTAGTTTACCCCGATTCCGTCAACGGTTCTCATTTGTCGTTCCGGAAACCGGTCATGGACGTGAGTTGAATGCCCTGGATGCACTCAAAGTGTGCGATTCTGTAGTACTGCTGCTGACCGCCGTCTCCGGTGATTCGGACGAAGTGATAGATAAGGCAGGTGCTAAGCTGTTGAACATGGCCCTAACCCAAGGCCTACCGACGCCTATGGTCTGCCTAATGGATCTGGCTTCAATAGGTCCTAAGAAAAGAAATCAAATGAGAGCTAACGTACAGAAAGTCGTCTCGAGTGTACTACCAGATGAGAAATTGATGTTACTCGATACAGTGAGCGATGGTTTGAATCTTCTTCGTCGAATCGGAGGTCAAAAACGACGGATTCTCCATAATAGAGCCAATCGACCACATCTGTTGGGGGAAAAAGTTGAATTCTTACCAAACGCTACTGAAGCTATGGGTACACTGAAAGTTACAGGGTTTCTACGTGGTGTACCATTGTCCGTTAATCAATTGGTGCATATTCCTGGCCTGGGTGACTTCCAATTAGAGTCTGTCGCTTCGCCAGCTGACCCGTATCGAATTCGCAAGCTAGAAGATGGCGAAATGTCCAATAGCGATGAACAAAGGGCTCCATTGGTGGCTGACCCGAAACGCCAGACTAACTTGCAGCGGGAGAATATTCCTGATGAGATGGATGCCGAACAGACATGGCCAACGGAAGAGGAAATTGCAGCTTCGCGGTCGGGTGAGTGGTTTGTTTCCAAACATGCTTCAAATATCTGTCTTCGGTTCATCAATTAAAACTAGTGCTCTTATATATTTTCGCAGATAATAAAAAGAAGGTCGTGAAACGTGTACCTAAGGGAATGAGCGATTACCAAGCTACTTGGATTCCTGACATCGAGGAAGTTGACGAAGATGATGATGATGAAGATGATGAGGATGAAGACGAGGATGAACAGTACATGTCCTGTGAGTCGGACTCCGAAAGTAAGGCTGGCGAACGCGCTGGTGATAATGATCAAGAGTCTGACGAAATAAGCTTGTCAGAAGACGGCCCGATCAGTGCCGATCGTTACGACAAGGAAATGGATATGGAAGAGGAGCGAAGCACACTTGCCAAGATTCAGGCAGCGAAGGTAGACGAATATTTTCCCGATGAAATCGACACACCCGCCGATGTCACAGCACAGGAGCGTTTCCACAAATATCGTGGACTGGAATCGTTCCGTACGTCCCCGTGGGATGTAAAGGAAAATCTTCCCTTCGATTATGCCCGAGTGTATCAGTTCCAGAATTTCGATCACACAAAACGCCGCATTATTCGCGAGGCGCAGCAAAAGGAAGGAGACGACGTAGTTATGCCTGGTTGGTACATAAGATTGCATGTTAAGAATGTGTCGCAAGATCTGTGGAACGCCTACACATCCAGTGGAAACGGCGATCAAGTGATCGTATATGGTCTGCTTCCTCACGAACACCAGATGTCAGTAATGAACGTATGCCTGAAGCGTACCTCAAACTCGTCAGTTCCTATTAAATCGAAGGAACGGGTGATCGTTCAGTGCGGTTACCGGCGATTCATCGTTAACCCGATCTATAGCCAGCACACGAACGGGGACAAGCACAAATACGAACGGTTCTTCCGACCGGGCATGACAGTGGTCGCTACTTTCTTTGCTCCGATTCAATTTCCGCAGGCCCCTGTAATATGCTTCCATGAGAATCCTGACACTTCTCTCTCGATGGTTGCTTCTGGTAGCCTGATAACCTGCAACCCAGACCGTGTCGTATTGAAGCGAGTTGTGCTTAGTGGACACCCGTTCAAGATCAATCGCAAATCGGCTACAATTCGGTACATGTTCTTCAATCCGGATGATATTGCGTATTTCAAGCCATGCAAGCTCCGCACTAAGCTGGGACGTGTTGGTCACATCAAGGAATCATTGGGTACACATGGCCATATGAAATGTATTTTCGACAGCCAGCTCAAATCGCACGATACGGCACTGCTATACCTGTACAAGCGCGTCTATCCGAAGTGGACGTACGAGGATTGCATCGTAACCTGTCCGGAGACGGGTGAAGAATCGAGTGCTGCGAAGGGTGAACGCTCAGTAACCTTCAGCGCCAAGGTGGAAATGATGCAGGAGTAAACTGTACCCTATGCAGTTTGAAAAATAAGGTAATGTTATTATATTATTTGAAAATACATAGCATTTGTTCTAATATCGCGTTCCACGTTCACGATTGTTTAACGTGATTTTTTTAATGATTCGTAACATTCGAAAATATTCTAATATTCTCAAAAGAAAATCATTGACCGAAAAATATCTGTTTTCAATTAAATAACAAAAAAATTATCTTGAAATAACCAAAGTTAAACTGGGATTAGTTGTGAAAAACGGTACTTTTATGTCGTATGTTTGTAGTATGTTTCGTAAGTGCAATTGAGAAGGTTGTAGTTTCTGTTTAACTAACCTCTGTTATTATTGTCCATGCGATGTCCATACAATTTATATCGTATATTTTATTTCACTTTTTTCCTTTTTTCAAACGAGCTACCCTCGCACCAAATAAAACAATTTTACAATAAATCTTTACCTTCGCCAATGAAACAATCCGGTGACCTTGCCGGTATGTGTACTATAAATGGTGGATTTGTCCATTTCGTTAGCCTGGTATAATTTAACGAGACCATTTATTTATTGGCTATATGGTGCTTAGGATTGCAATGTGTTAGGGCACACATTCTGGCCGGTCACAATTTGCTAGCTAAGTATTTTTCCTTGGTCCAATGTTTGGTCAAAAAGCTTTGCACTAACGGAGCTACACGTTCCGGGTCAGAAAGATGCACGTGATGTTTTCCTTCCACGTTGGCATGAACGAATTGTTCGTTATGAGTCGTAAGCATATCGATCGTGTCCTGATGATACTGTGGATCCTCGAACAGTGGCGTTTCGGTGGTTTTGAGGTACAAAAATGGCACCCTGATTCGTCGTGCCATTTCCAGATTCAAATCGTGCGACCACACGAGCCCATGATTATGCCGGACACGGGGATCCGTTCGACGGCGAAACAATCCTTTCTGTTCGCTAGACGGTTCTATGGCGCGGTACAACAAAAAGTGGCAAGCTTCCCGGCTGATCGACTCATGAAATCCAGCGTGCATGTGCTGGACGTAGTCGTCGTACTTGAACAACTTTCCCTCGGATGGTGTCTCCAAGTCCGAGGTAAAGTCAAGAGTTTTCGGAAGAGAATCCGCTAGCAGGAACAGAACCATATCCGGATCGAGGATGAATGGTTTTAGTAGATCGAACGAAATTAGCAGGTCCACTCGATCAGGAAAAACACCAGCGAAAACGTAGCTCATGATTGCTCCGATCGAGTGACTCATTAGAGAAATGCGCGACCAGCCGTAGTACTGCATCAGGTGTAATAGCAACCGCAGAGTGTCGAGCGCATTATATGCCACACCCGCCGGTAGATGAGCCGACCGTCCATGTCCCGGTATGTCGATTGCGAGGAAACTCATTTCGCGTGGAAGCAGTGGAATTAGGCGATCGAATGATCCCGCGTTGTCCAGCCACCCGTGCAAACACACGATCGGTCGAATATTTCGTGGACCCCACCATTTGCAGGCCAGCTCCCCAAAAGGCAGGTGAATGCGCTCTTCAAGTACCTTAAATGATGGGAGACACAGTGACTATGCCTAAATGTTTCCTTCTGGGTATGTATGTTTCAAACTACGCAGCATACTTACATTGTGCTCTTCGTCATTCCGTTGAACCATCTGCCGTTTAAGCTCTGCCATGGTTTGTGCGGGAATGCTGCTTACACGATAAACTGCTCATGACACAGTACGGTGTCGCTTCACCGAATGGTTGACCGAGCACCGAGTTCGTCTAACGGAATGTGCGTCGAAATTCGTTGTCAAACAGGCTTTTGTGGCCCATTCAAGGCTTCACGCAGTAGGAAGGAGTACGGTATAGATCGACCGTCTTTGCAGTGACTAAGATACACGCTAGGTTTAAACGAGTAAGATCTATCATGTGGCAAAAATCCCCTCCTTACTTTTTGTTTGCGGAGTATTGGTTTTTTCGTTTTCGATCCGTTTCAAGGCATCTTATATAAGGCGTGTCGATCATCACGCAAATGTTTTCTTAGATACGTTTGATTTTCGACTCGAGCGAGCCATCCGTGCGTTTAGGGTTTCGGCATTTCGCAATTGGGAAATTTTAATCAAATTAAGTTCAAAAAAGGGACTAAATGGGCAAGAATTTACAAATTTATTACCATTTATTTAAACCATTCTATGATTCAAATGGGTTTTCGACTCCGTTTATTACGTGAAATAAAAATTGTAACCCTATGCATTATAAAAAATCACATTGCACCAGAAAGGAAGGAACGTGGGGACATAAGATGGCGTGGATGGCGGTTGGGATTTTTCGTTACAAACTACTGCTAACGTCTTCATCTTTCTGCCAGTGTTTAGTCAAAAAGTCTCTCACAAACGGAGCCACCCGTTCCGGATTGGACAAGTGTACGTGGTGTGTGCCTTCGACATACTGCAGCTCAAAGTGGGGATTATTTCGTTGTAAAATTTCGATCACTTCATCGTAGTTTTGCTTCCGCTCCCAGAAGGGCGATTCGGTAGCCTTTATGAACAGGAAAGGCATTGTCAAATTTTGCGCCAATCGTTTGTTCACTTCCTGTGACCACAGGAATCCCGCCCCATACTTAAGGCGGCTGTCCCGGGCAAAGTAGTACTTGTCGGGAAATTTGCTGGACTTGCGAATGTTGCGTTGCAGCAGAAAGGGACAGGCTTCGCGTGTGATTGAATTTACAGTACCTTCATACAACCGATCGATCGCTTCCTCGTACGTGTATGACGGAGGCTCTGACTTTAGCTGATTTCGTAAATCTGCCTTGACGAATTCGGGCGTAAGATCACTCAGCATCGACACGATCACATTTTCTGAGAGCACCTGAGGCTTCAGCGCGTCAAGAGAAATTATAAAGTCCACCCGAGTTGGAAAGACGGCTGCATACGCGTAATGCAACACCGAACCCATTGAGTGACTCATGAAGGAAATCTTCTTCCATCCGTACTCGTTAATCACAAAGTTTAGCATGTGGAAAATGTTCATCGGCTGGTAGGTCATTCCGTGCGCTATGCGGGACGAGTAGCCGTGGCCGGGAAGATCAAGTGCCAGGAAGCTGATGTTTGATGGAAGCAATGGGATCAACGTGTCGAACGTCCCGGCATTATCCTGCCAACCATGCAGACACACGATCGGTCGAATGTTTCGTGGTCCCCACCATTTGCCAGCGATCTCACCAAACGGCACTGGTATGCGAACTTCTTGCACCTGTACGAATCGGAGGAAAGGAGAATTATCGGTGAAAATCTGGCTACTATCATAGTGAAAAACAACTTACACCGTGCTCGCGATCATTCCGTTCGACGATCGTCTTCTTCGACTCAATGTCCACGTTCATTGTTTTGAGAACGTTTGCGGGATTTAACTCAACGCCGCTTGTAACTTATGCACGACCACTATCAACTGCGCATTGAATGGGCAGTGTTTCGTTCATGATAATTGAGTACTCAAATCCACTGGTTAGACTATGAACCGCACTTTATCAGCATCTTATCGCTACAGATTTTTGCACGTTCATGTGGGCAGCTTGCGTTTGCTTCACTATCGTACCGTAGTCGACTTGATATCTGACCAATCTGAACCAACTCATGAACATGACATATGTTTCTAGACATTCATATTCATTCTCTTTCTCTCTCACGATCTCTCTCTTTTACTCTCGTTAATGAGGGGTGCAATAGGTCCATAAATAAAAACGACGTTAAAGTTATCTTGAATTTCCTGTGGGATTTCTGTATTTTAACACATCCAACTAGATTAATTTTACAACCTGCGCAACCTATGTTTCCCGTTTTTTTACAAGTTCACCCAAAACCTAGGCCGACCCAAACCAGCTTAAAGTTTGCTGACTATGTCTTCCTGTTTATGCCAATGCTTCCGCAGGAAGTCCACCACCACCGGCACGACATGTTCCGGTTCCGTAAGGTGAACGTGGTGCGAACCGGGCACGATCACTACCTCATAGTTAGGGTTCGATTCCTTCAAAATGGTCACTGTTTGTTCGAAGCCCTCTTTGGATCCTGGATAAGGGGAGTCGATCGCTTTCACGGTCAGGAAGGGAGCCGTGATGCGCTTTGCTAGCTCCACATTAATACTGTCCGACCAGCCCGGGATCACGTTGTATTTCATGCGATTGTCCCGATCGAAGAAGTACTTTCCCGGGAACTTGCGCGAGGGTTTGATGTTGCGCTGCAACAGGTAAGGGCAAGTTTCCCGCGAAACGGAAGCTGCCGTGCCTTCGTACAGTCGGTCGATCATCTCTTCATACCGGTACGAAGGTGGTTCAGATTTTTCTTGATTTCGAATGTCGGCCTGGATGAATTTAAGCACCGTTTTGTTCATACGCTGCGGGAACCGATCCGGATAGTAGCTGAGCGGTTTAAGCGCGTCCAAACCGATCAGTATATCAACTTTGTCCGGAAATAGGGCCGCAAATATGAAGCATATAATCGCACCCATCGAGTGGCCCATTAGGCTCACCTTTGACCAGCCGTATTCGCGCATAATGTTGAGAATGAGTGGAATGCAATCGATCTGGTAATAGGCCATGCCATCTGGAATGCGTGATGAGTAGCCGTGCCCGGGAAGATCGATCGCTAGAAAGCTTACATTTTCCGGAAGTAGAGGAATCAAACGATCGAATGTGCCACTATTATCAAGCCATCCGTGTAAGCACAGAATCGGTCGGACGTTCTGCGGGCCGAACCACTTGCCAGCAACTACACCGTACGGAACAGGAATTTGAACCTCTGTAACCTAGCGGGATGTATGTAAAGTTACTGCCAATTCACTTCGAGCCTTGCTGTTCATACTTACATTGTTCTGTTTATCCTGCAGCTCGATGAATCTGATCATCGGATGATGTTCTACGTTGCCAACGGCTCCAAGGACGTCATTTTCCTGCGATGCAGTTCGATTAGTTTCCACAACAGTTGTCGACGACATGTTCTGCTCGACTTTTCGTTCCCGTGATTGCACTCGAACGCCGAACAACGTGCCCCGGGCGCTCTGTTGACGACTTGCGTACGTCTGCGCCTTCGCTAGTTTACTGAAACCAGCTGATGTTGTGAATGACATGAGGCACGCCTCGCGTGTGTATGTTTGCGTGTGCGCTGAATCGTAAATGGTACGTGGAAATGCTTCAGCAGTTTGTGATCAATTAGGGTTTGAATGCAAGGGGAATTAAAATAGTGTAATGCTTTTTTTCGTCTCCGTACGGCACCATTGACAGCCAGTTTACTACGAGACTTACCTGAGTCTCTTGAATGAGCTGATCTCACAAGTAAAATTCAAAAATAATCTTTCAGAAGTTTAATTGATAAATTGATTTTAGTAGTTGCAATTGGGAAATTTCAAGGAAATTAACAAAGCGGAATTATATTCCATTTTATTTAATTCTTCAATAAATTACTTCTCGTGGTGGTTTGCTATTTGTCTGTATCTTCTTTCCAATATTTTTTCAAAAACCGGTTGACTATCGGTGCAATCTTCTCGGGTTCGGTTAGATGCAGATGATGTGTGCTATCGACAAACTCCAGTTCAAACTGAGGATTGTTTTGCTTAACCACGTCGACGAATTGATCAAAATATTTTCGATCCTCGTAGTAAGGTGAATGTTTCGCCTTAATGAACAAATACGGCATAACGACACGTTTCGCAAATTCCAGATTAATGTCCTGGTCCCATCCGAGCCCTAAACTGTGCTTCAGTCGACTGTCTCGCGTGAAGTAGTACCGGTCAGGATGGATGGCGGATTTGTGCGTATTTCTGTACAATAAAAATGGGGCCGTCTCGCGGGAAACGGATTTATTCGTGCCGAGATGGAGCCTTTCGATAAGTTCCTCGAACGGGTATGACGGTGGTTCCGACTTCTCACGATTCCGCAAATCGGCCACCAGAGCTTGCGGTAGTCGCTTTTCCAAACGACCCGGAAATTTGACCGCATCCATAATATGTGGCTTCAGGGCATCTATTCCGATATAAAAGTCGACCTTATCGGGAAAGGTGGCTGTGAAGATGAAGCTCAGAATGGATCCCATCGAGTGGCCCAACAGGGACAGCTTCTTCCAGCGATACTCCTTCATGAGGTACAACAGCACGAACGTGTTGTCGAGCGAATGGTACATCATACCGTCCGGGATGCGTGACGATAGGCCATGTCCCGGTAAATCCAAGGCCAGAAAGCTCATATGCTTCGGCAGCATCGGTATGAGGCGATCGAACGTACCCGCGTTATCCTGCCAGCCGTGAAGCGCTACCACAGGTCGCACGTTTTTCGGTCCCCACCATTTCCCGGCAATTTCACCGTAAGGTACCGGAATGCGTACCTCTTCTACCTGTCGAGTGTGATACGAAACGAGGGTAATTCATATTTATGAGTAAGCTGAACTTTGTACTCTACGTTTGAAACACGCTGAACGATTTAGCAGGCGTTCTAGGGAACATTACTTACGTCATATTGTCGGTCGTGTTCCTTTACAAGGTCGTACGCTTTATGATGCGCTCTGCGTACTCCGGCGATGGGCGCCCGAAGGATCGAAGTTCCTTCCCAGGACAGCACATGTCCGAGCAACGATTTCAGTAGAGTGGGACTGGTGGCTTTTCCCATTGGATCTACCTGGCACACGCGTCCGAACGCCGCGACTTGTTAGCTAATGATAACGTGGTGAATAAGCAGTTTCCAAGCAATTTTTCAGCTCACGTTAACTCGTTATCTCATCACTTCCGCAGACGAACACATCATCGTGAGGATGGAAGTCCAAACACATTACGAAACTACCGCAGCATACTTTTCATGCACGCGTTTGTATCGAAAGCGAGTTCTTTATGAGCTCTTCGTAGCCGTAGTAGAGCGTTTGACAGCACATGCGTGTCGGGAATGTTTCCTTTGTAGGATTCAGTACTAAAATCATGCGTTCGACTGGCGCAAAGTGCGTAGATTTGACGTGTGTAGCTGACTATCTGAAGCCAGATTCATGCCGTTTGACCATGGTAAACAAATGTTGACTGTGTTAGTGCAGCAGGCCTACATATGATAGCTGGCTGATGTTACATCGATTCATGAAAAAAATGTCCACCAACGTCTAAAAATAACATTTTAAGTTAATTTTTTAAAAATATATATTAAGAAAAAAGTAAAGCAATGCTTTTGAATATGTTATGACTACACTCAGGCATTATTTTTTTGCCTGCTACCAGGCAGAAGTTTTCGAAGTATGATTATGACCACTGACGTCGACCATGCTTTCATGAGATGCGTGTTCAACGGATCAAATCATTTGAAAAATCAGCAAAATCGTTTTGTCTGTGAATATGCTTTTAAATTTAGCAAATGAATGATATTGAAACAGTTATTTAACGTTGACACTCCATTTTGGTGTCTGGTAACTTATGGAAAACTAAGTCCACTACAATGTATTTGAATACCCAATTGTTGGCCGGAGCTATGAAGATAAGAGCAATCGTTTCGTTTCACAGGCTGTGATAACATAACAATGAATCAACAAAACTTCAGCATACCTTCATTGATTCGAATCTCTCAAATGGTTTT
Organism: Anopheles nili; assembly: GCF_943737925.1. Classification (NCBI taxonomy): domain Eukaryota; kingdom Metazoa; phylum Arthropoda; class Insecta; order Diptera; family Culicidae; genus Anopheles; species Anopheles nili. The sequence continues at coordinate 2,554,842 of NC_071292.1, forward strand.
AGTTTCCTTCCACACTCGATTTGCACGTAGTGTCGATTGATTGCTGTTCATGAACGAACTTGAACACGTTGATGATCGTGCTGAGAAGGCGCACGTAAGGCTTCCTTCCCATGCCAGGAAACGACTTGGTTCGTATGTGTTAGTCATCGCAGAAGGAAAGTAATAGGATCTACCACCCGAACGGAAATCGGGTAATATTAGCCACCGTAAGGGAGGAAAGACAAAAAACGAAATCAAACATTCCGACTATGGGTAAACAAATCGTAGCGTCTCTTGATGGGCTGATAACGCGCAGGTCGGTTGTCGTTTGGTCCGTATTTGTCCTTCATTTTGCTCTGGCTGTTAATCACCAGCAGCACCCATCGACAGTAGCTTCAGTTGCAGCTGCACGACAACTTGAACCTCCAGAAACGCTTTGGTTGCATAAGCTTTCAAAATTTCTGCGGTTCCGATCTGGGAACTCCGGTTGCGTAACAAACATGGACGGGGGTGGGATACCAACGGAGGAAGTCCTGGCCATCTGGGAGAAACAATACTCCCCTTCTGCGTGGAGCGTACGATTTCCTACAGCGTCGGAAGTAATTTCTTATCATGTGAATTTCGTGTCCAACGGTATGTTCAAAAAAGCGCTATTTCGTCAGATGAAATCATCTTCGCAAGTGAACAATTGTTTGTCGATTATTTCAAACAGAGAGTGAAAAGAACAGGGAACTTCTGGCAAATCGATTAAACGTCGAGTATGGGAGTGGCGATCGCGACAAAGTGGACATTTACGGTGAAAATCTACCAGACGATGCGCCACTGTTCGTCTACATTCACGGGGGATATTGGCAAATGCTGGAAAAGGAAACTTCTGCGTATCCTGCGAAACCACTTGTGGATCGTGGCATAAGGGTGATGATCGTGGGCTACGAGCTGTGCCCGGATGTGACGCTGGAGGAGCTGGTACGACAGATTAAGGTAGCTGGGGAATTTGTGTTGAACTATGCTACCGAAAACAACGTGAAGTGAGTAGCATTCAGGGCGAGTCGTCAAGCTTAGGAGCATCAATATATTTCATGTTATGCACGTGGTCGTTTTAGGCATGTTTCGATTGCTGGTCACTCTGCAGGAGCTCACCTGATCGCTAGTATGCTAGATGAAGAATTTAAAAATGCCGTTGGAGAGGAGTTAAAGCTGCTCAAGGATGTGTACTTCATTTCCGGCGTGTACAACGTGGAAGAACTGCGCTACACGAAGAGTGTCAACAGCAACAATCTACTCGGGATTAATGATAATAATGCAAGGCGATTATCGCCACTATTCGCGAGCTTCGATCATCTCCGATCGTCTGATGATAATGGTTTGCGATTCCATGTGTACGTTGCGCAGCACGACAGTGACGTGTTCCGTGAAATGGCGGCAAAGATGAGCACGCACCTGTCGTCTTTTGGGTTGAACAGTAACGTGAAGATTTTGCCAAATCTGGACCACTTTGATATCGTAGAGAATCTTTCCTCAGCCGATTATGAGATTACAAAAGTCATCCTTGAAGGGTTGGGGATGAGCCTTATTAAGTAGCACGTTGGAAAGCCTCTTGAGATTTCGTTAAAACGGCCAAACAATTTTAATTATGAGTACAATGCTTACTTAGACTTGTTCTTCTTATTGCTTTCCATTAAATGAGTTAACACAATTTCACACAGTACGCGTTAGACAAATTATGTTGAAAAATATTTTCCGCCACATGAATTTTATTCCGCATGTCTCTATGTACATAGAATACGCGCACAGAAACCTGGCTTCAGCCTCGTTCTCGTTACATAATATTACATTTGGAAAGCTTTTGTGTATTTCAGTCACTGACAAATATCTGTCCGCAGAAGAGAACAAAACATTTTGATTGGACATTTGATGGAAGAAGGCAAACAACTTAGCAGAAAATTTAAAACTTCAAAGCGATATTTGATATTCGATGACACATTCTGTCGTTGCTGGGTAAACAGCATCGCAATGAGATCGACCATTATGATCGGCAAACAGGCAAATCCGCGATTGAAGTTGCATTTCCCCTATTCGGTAATCGAATATATACATAAAACGTGATTAGTTTCATCAACTAAACATAGAGCGCAGATAAAGTGATCTACCATAACGCACACTAGGGTTTACATTTGGGAAATCGTTAGATGTTATATAGGATGAGGGTCTCCAGTCACGACATTCGAATGCTGCGTAGATTATGTAGCTTATGTATTAATTTACGACGCTTCCTGAGACTTGCTGAAGAACTCCAAAAGAGCGTGAAACAAAATAACTTATTTTGATAAGTTGCTTGCAGTTCTTTATCCGCCTTGTGCCGGGTTTGCCTATATGTACATTTCAATTACAAACGACTATCGACGTATGCTACGAATCTAACACCACTAGCTCGTCGTCGTCTGAAATCACAACATCTTCGAAGCTGTCCGGTTGAACATTTTCCTTAGTGGTGGATTCAAACTCGTCCTCTTCGTCCTCGTCATCATCCTCGTCATCATCATCATCGTCGGAGTCGGTAACTTCTAGGGAAATTTCATTTATCGCCTCGTCTGAGGCAGTACTAGTGGTTGCTTTTGAACTGCTTGCGCTACTAGATGGCACCGAATCGCTACTTTTAATTCCACCCTTCCTGCTTTCTTCGGTGGCTGTAGTGTCTTCGGTTTTGGATTTGTTGGCCGCAATTTCTTCACGAATCATGCTCTCTTTTGCAGCAAACCTGTAAGCATAATAAGTGAATCGATACAGCGCTGTATAGGTGGAATAAGTCCGTGGGTCTTACTTCTCGATTAGCTGGTTCACTTTGCCGTAGTGTTTTCCATTTTCTTCCAGTTTTTCGCGTAGCTTCGGATCGATGGTCGCCGGGTCTTTCTCATCGCCGGTGTGGTAGACGACCGTTTCGTAGAGATCCGTTTTCCTTCGCTTTTGCAGTAGTTTGCCGATTTTGGAAAACGCCTCGTGGGCCATTCGGTTCATTTGTTCCGTTTGAAGCCCATAGTCGTACTTTGTATTGCAGTGCAGCAAACATTTGAGCACATCACGGAAGTTAGGAAACGAATTTTTTCGATTGACGAATTGCGACAACATGCGGTTGAATTCAGTGAACGACGTTCCCTGAAATTGGATCGGCTTACGCACGAGCCGATGGGCATTTTTGCTTTCGCCCGTTATATCACACAGCTTCTCGTACACTTCGAAGGCGCGCTTCTTGTAACGCTCCGCCATTAGATAGGTGGAGTTGGATTCGTGGTTAAAATCGACCTCTGCCTCTTCCATTTGTTTGATACGCTTGTCCAGGATGTACAGCGTTCGGTTGAGTTTCCTAATCTGACGATCCTTCTTAGACGTACCGGAGTCCTCTGGCGGTGGCGCCGGATCGTCGGCCTCGATCGTGGACGGTGCTACTACTGGACGGGATTTCCTCCGAATATTTAACTCCTCCACGATGCTGGCTATCTTAAGAAAGACCAGATTCGGATGAGCTTTCACCTCGGTCGTTACTTGGACGACTGCCTTTTTAAAGCTTTTGGAATTCACGTAGTCCGGATGAACCACTTCATAGTAACGCACGAGCTTCTTTTCGATCAGAGTTTCCATGTCTTTGGAGTTGTCGGCCTTACGGCACGCGTCCAGCAGTTCTTGGAATTCCTTTCCAATTTGGTTTTTCTCTGTTAGGCTGGAGGCCTTACGTTGTGATGGCGGTTGGTTTGCCGCCAATGCCTTAACCGTACCTTCGGATGCACTAGGGTTGTTGGATTCCGACTCATCGTTCGTTGTGCTGCTTCTGGAGCTCGCAGGTGTGGTCGGAACTGCTTGCATGGAGATCGCGCGATATCGCTTTATTTCGTGTTCCCAATCTTCCGAATAGGTTATTGGCGCGAAATGGTCGCTTGAAATTGCCGGCTGGATGTTGTTGTTGTTGTGAGGCGGTGTTCCACCATCTGGCCATCGTTCCGACAAATTTGAAGCGATTGTGATTGGTTTAATACGCTTCCGTTGTGGTGGTTCTGCCGAACCCGTGACATTCGTATCTACGTTTGTACCATTCAACGGGGCGGTTTTGCTGGAGGGTGGCGTAGGAGCCTTTCGCTTTCGTGCAACCAATGAATCGTTTTCGTTAACCACCTGAAACACCAAAGCCAAACCATGAATGAATTGTTATCAAGCATTGCTCGCGCATAAAACAACCACATTGCAAACACCACGAGTGCGTAAGTGAGAGCAGTTGGTGATGGAACAACTCGAAGAGAATATGTTTCCCGCCCGTCTTTCTGATCGGAGGAGTGTAACAACAATCGAGCGTTTCACTCACTGCATGACATTCCGCTTACCCCATCATCCGAGTCAGAATCGAGAACAATTACGGACGAAGTTTCCATCATTTGCACCAATATTTACACCTCCCGAATATGGTTATCTCCACGGTGCACGCGCACACTTTATTTAAACATTTGCCCGATGCGAGCAAATTTTTTTTCCGAGACAAAAAATAGCAAAACTGCAGCATCAATGCCACCGTGCGTTCTAAATACGGCTTATTCAGCACATAACGCACATAATCGCAGGTTCAGGCACAATATGACCGTCCCAACACGCACACATGCGCCAATATGTACCTAAAATAATCACCTTTTGGATAGTAGAATACAATAAGCTTTGGATGCGCTTACTACAGCGCACGCTGTTTGGGACATGTAAATTGGATCTTCAAGGGTTAGCGCACACTAGCGCTGAATACATTGCTGTCATTCTGCTGAAAGAAGTTTCTTTGTTTATCAACAAATTCTTTTGGATGGTTAGAAACAATTTAAAAAATATTTTTGCGGATATTTTAATTATTTAATGGCCTAACCCCTAACCATGTCGTTGGAAATGATATTTTCTACTGTGTATTTCAAGGATGTGCTCATATAAGTGTAATCTTTATCTTGATTGTAGCGAAAATTGATCATTTTACAATACATTTTAATGGAATATTAATATCCAGTATTAGTTTTCGATTGACTACTCTAGCTCTGACGGAAAATATAGTCTTTTCAAACAGAAGAAAGAAGACTTATAGAATATCACGGATAACATAGTTGCTCGACGTTAATCAAGCCAAGAATAATCGCAAGAGATTTGGTAGAACAAAGAACAAATCAATAGTCTATTTAATTATACAGTTTTACGGAATTTTATTCGTATGCCCCACCAAAATACAACGAATTTTTTCAATAATTCCTGAAAGAGAAAAGGTAAATCGCTCGGTTTAGTTTGAATAGTTTTTAAAAATCAATAACAAGCGCATTTAGCTAACATACTTTGAAAGCAGGCCATCCTTCTTCGCCAGACGAACGATGCAATCGTCCGATTCTCCCATACGACGGATTTCTCCGCAGATGGCGTACACCTTGGACGTGTCCAGCATGCGACCGGTCTCCGGGTCTACATCCACGATGTTGATCTGGATGGAAGCATGATCCTTTGCATGGATGATGCGGTTGCTCGATGAGCTATGGTAGTAGGAAAGGACAATCACGAAAAGTGAGGTTAGGCACGTAAACAAAATTTATCAGAGTTGAAAGAGTTAGAGCTTAAGGTATATTGGCGTAGACGATGTAAAGAAGTTTCACACAATGCGCAGCTATAGCAAAACAAAAGTCATTATTTCCCTCATTGCGGAACATTTTTGCATTCCGCCGACACGTGTTGAAATAGAATAGGCCAATCCTAATGAGATTGTTCGATGATGACACTCACCACTTGCGGGGGCAGTACAAATCAACAAACTCTCCGCTATCGTTCTCCATTTTTGGTTGCTATGGAAAGAAAAGTACATTAGCGTTCGATCAAGGCATAGATTACATATTTACACAAGATATTTCACTAGAAAAACTCACTTTTAGTCAGAGATATTCTGGACCGACAACAAGGTTTGACAAATGGCGGATAAGAAAGAGAGAGCAGATGCTTGATGCGACATGCTTATTGACAGCCTTTGCTTTTGACGTATCGTTCACGTTGCTTGCATGCGCAAGAAAATTTTCTTGATTTTCGTAGTGGATTGAAAACATTCCATTCAGAGCTAGTGAAATCAAGTTTATGTGCATTTTCATTGTAATTTCTTTTCAAAACCAACTTATCCAACAAACTGTAACATTTGTACATTTCTCTGGTTTTTTTGTCATAATAAGAGTTCAACTACGATTTGCATGACATGTGTCGAATGTACCGTCATATATCATCGCGCAGCGTAGTGCTTAGTACTTTCGCGAAGCTCAGTTGTTCGAAATATTTCATCTACCGGCGTTTCGGTCTCATGTTCGTGAGAGCTTACGGAAGTTGACGTTTTGATCGTTGGGCAGAGCGCGAGAGAAATAAGTGGAAATCTCCGGAAAAGCATTGTGAAAGGATGCAGGAAAGTTCCGTGAGAAAGTGTTTTGCTCCAGATGCTGTGTTTACATCGGAACGTAAATAGACCAAGTGCCCAAAGCGAACTGTGAAATAGGCTGACTAATGGTGCACTGGCAGTTCGCCGCAAGGATTACAGGTATTGTTGTGCTATGATATGATAATAGTTTTAATGAAAGCATCAGTCTCCCTACGCAATGAGACGGAAGTTGCAGGAACACGTTTTCATAGATGTAAACAATGGCCACTTACTAGCGACGTGTTTCACTAGAAGATCGAGTAGACACAACCGAGCGAATATGGAATATATACAGAGGAATCTCCCTTGCCGGCGTTAACGGATTACGTAAAGGTTACCCCTTACCGGGAATGACCTTCGATATGATGCAGATATCCATCTATCTTTGCTACTAACGACACGCAATTCTTGTCGGAAACCGGCAAGGTTGGGTTTGCTACTCGGCCGGAAGTTCCCGGCTGCGTGTGCGTCAGAAGCAGCGTTGGATGAAGCACGCATCGAACACGCAAAGGAAAACCACCAGGCGTATACACCAGGAGTAGAACGACCCATGACAATGAGCTTTTACGAGCCCCTCACGTGTTTCGCTGGTGTCTTTATGGTCCTTTCCCATACGTCGAAAAGCTTTCTACGGTACCAGCGATTCCTTCCTCTGTCGGAAGTGAACGCTCGTCATCGATGATCGATTTGGATTGGGTTTTACGTTTATTATGAAATTGGCATTAACTATTCCAGATAGCCGGTACAGGATCGGAAACTAAACCACAGGTTTTCTGTTGGAAACAATGACCGTGCGACATATACGGCCGTTTTCGGTGGAGAACGTGGCCAGATTCCGGCATGATCCAGTGGCGCCGTTCGAAAGCACCGGCTGTTGACCATGCCGGGGTATGAATCGCTCGGAGAAAGTTCCCGTGCGTGATGGTGTTTCCCCGTGCTGGGTGCACGTGGGTGGCGATTCAAATTGAATCACGCACAAGGTGGTGGCCTGAACGCGATATGCCGATATGTTTTGCAGCACGTAAAGCGCCCCGTAACCTTCCGAAAGTTTGTTGTACCGTGCACTGAACTTCGCTCAGTGATCACGTCCATCGAAAACAAAACCGTACAAACAAGACGCGAACAGCATACGAACGCAAAAGGAAAAGTTTTGATGCGCTTCGTAATAGTCGACAGAAACTTTTGTTCTATGTCCCGCAATGAAAGGTTTGAAGTCACGGTTGCGAAGTAAATTGGCGACATTGAGTACCATCGATATAACCGAGTCAGCCCGGGATAAGGCTTGCAGCGAATGTGGGGAGGAAATGCCTTTCAGTCAAGAAACAATTATGCAAATCTGGATATGGCCTGGCCGTCCCTAAATAAATAACAATAATAATTGATTCAGTATCTGAAGATTAAGGGTACTTGCCCATCCGCATGTCGATCACAAGAAGATCGTGTATCGAAGAAACCTACAACTTAGTTCTTAAATGAGACTCGTTCGTTTGCTAAGAAATCGCTTCGCGTTACTACGTATCGCTCGCGATCCAGCAGGAGATGTTTCTATCTTGTGCAAAGTTCCCATTTTTCAGTTCCTTGTTCCCCTGTCACCGCCAGACGTTACTCCACATATTTTCAAAATCTAGGTGAGATGATTACCTGTTTTGGAGGGCATAATCCGACGATACCGGTTGTGGTTAGCGGTCAATATGCGAGACGTTAACACGCGCGGTTATCTAAGCCCAAGCTTGCCGAGCAGAGGATGCCAAGTATTCCAGCCGGTTTGCGGTCCGAGAGATGCCCAGATGCGAATTCTGCCCACCGTGCACGTGGACCATACGACGAATGGTGCTTCTTGCCCGTTTCATATTTCGTCCGTTCGTTCGTTTGATGTTTTGGCCACGCTTGGACTTGTTCCGTTGGCCTGGACGCCGGACAGACACCGGTGGCCGGGCAACCTGGGCTGCTGCAATCGGGCACGCTTTGCAGGAGGGTTGCATTTTAGTTCAACCCAGCCCATCCCTGGGACGGGCTTGGGCGAAGAAAATTGAAACGAAAGGCAGAAGCGCGAGTGAAGCGAATGTGTGTGGAAAGCGAACTCTTCGCGGTGGTGGGCATTGGCGTGTGCCACCCCCTCCCTCTTCATTCCCCACCCAAAGGGGAGGGCATGGCTGCGTGCACATGTGGCCAAGGGAGGAAGCTAGCGAAGCAGAGGGAAGTAAGGGGAGTGGGGCAACAATGAAAGAGGCGCGATCGCGGGTAATACGTGCGCCGTGGTGCGTTTTCCCCCCTCAACTCGCCGTCGAAGGAATCCGTCGGTGCGGTTACCGTTTGGTGCACCGGCGGAGGTGCTTGAATTGGCTTAATGATGTTTATATTTCCGATCTCAGACGCGGGCCTCAGTCTCGTGCGAATCGTGATCCACTGAGGAAGGAACACACAACACGCGTACGCCGGGGGCAGAATCGTGGAAAATCGTTCAACCGCGCACCGCACACGCGTGCGCTTGGGAACTGAGACAGAACCGATCAGCTGGTGGGTTGCGTCAGCAGAAGTAGACTGGTTTTTCCCTTCCGGTGATCATCGATCGTGGGTGTTGGGTTATCTATGGCTAGCTAGCTGGTGCGATGGGTGACTTACATTCGCGGTGGTGCAGCTTAATTTCAATATGTATCGAGTAGAAATGTACCTATAGGTGTTAGGTGTTAGGTGTGTGATTCTGGTGGACCTTTAACAATCTACGAAGGATTGACGTAATCATCGTAACACTAGGTGAGCTATGGTTGCTTCAATACTTGTGCGTTTAATTCTCTTCCAACCGTAGAACAGTAGCCAGCAGACTTCAAGTGGCGCCATACTAAGTGGCTTGATGGCTGGAAAGTTCATAACTAAATCTACCAGCTGCGCGAGCCATCGGGGGTTTAATTATTACCAAACACATTCTTTGATGGACTACTATTATCTCCTTAACAGTCCCTTCCCACCGCGTAGGGCGGGTATCATTAAACATTCCTGCAGACGATCAACAGCCAGACCAAGCACCAGCCGGCACCAGCAAAGCTTCACCTTCTCCACGACCTGCTAAAGGTTGGTCTTCCTCATCCCTCCCAGCTTTCCAACTAAGGCCATTTCGTTGGATCGATAGCATAGCCGTCTGCCCGGGAAACCCGCCACCGAGTGGCTGGAATCAATAATTAGCACTTTGAAGTTACGGACAACAGTGTTGTCGGCACACGAACCCTACACGGCCAGGCACCCGTCATCTATTAAGTCACCGTTAATGCCTTCCAATGTCAAACTTACCATTGGCTTGCTGATGACTTGGCACCGGTTCTGTCAGGGGTTTTGCTGCGTTCCGGAAGGACGAACTGGATGGATGGATGGTGCGTTGAATGGTGCTAAAATTTGCACCATATTCCCACACCTTAGCGTGGGCCACAACCACCGGGTGGGTTCTGTAATTCCGAGTCGCGTGAAAACGGAACACCGTGCAACCAGAAGCGTTATCAGTCGAAAGCGTCGCGCGAACTTTGTCGCAAAAGTTGGCGGTGGCGAATGGGAATCTATTATACCCGCCGCCATCGTTTCGACTGCAAAACCACAACCTGCAGCTCAAAGTTCGACTGGCTCCCGTTTCGTTGGTTGCCTCAGAGTGGCTTCATGAACTACCGTCCTGAAGGTCCTGAAGGTTCTCGTGCCACTGCCGTTAGTTTCCCAACCGGGGGTAGTTATTTGCATCGGTATGTGATGTCGTTCACCCAGAGTGGTTAGCTAAGTGATATCAGCAAACGATTTCTGTAGCAACGTGCGCTACTGCTCTGGCTTAGCCTTGCCCAGCTCAGGGGTGTTCAATCATTCGTGTCACGTCCGGAAAAGCTTCTCCTAGAACGCTCGCGCTTTGGCGAATTCCGTATCCGTTCCGTCGCGTCATGCTCGTGTTCTCTTACCCCTTGCCACCCACACGCGGTTGGGGTTGGTGATGGAAAGGGTGGCGTACATGTGTACATGCACTTCCGGTCTGTTCCGCGATAAATTTTCTACCACACACTGCCGCCGTCGCCACCACCGTTTGGTGTTGGGAAACTTGGCAACACTTCTTGAACTTGTGTGAATGCAAATTAGGAAATTCGAAAACAATACACCCTAACCACGCGAGGGCGCGCTTGTACGGCCGTACCACTGGCGATGGTTCGTCTGTCAGCTCTCAGGAGGCAAACTTTCACCATTTGCAGTAATTGGGAACAACCGGGACGAACCGAGGGGGACAGGGCCGTCTGGGCTCAGGGAACATTATACGCCACGCCACGGCGCCATGGATTGGGTGGCATTGGCGTCAGGTGCACGTGCTTGGCTCGCGTTTACGTTGCGAATTATCGTAATACAAAATTCTGACCCATTTCACGGTTCGCTCTTACCATTCTTGTCATTCTCCCCAGCATGGTGTTGGATTCGTGCCGAAAGTTTTCCCAAGGAGACCGGCGTGGGGCTTTTCCGTCGCGGCGTTTCTTGGCGCCGCGCGAGAAAACGGATAATAATTATCGGATGTTTGCGTCACTTTTGGGCGAAATTATTTGACAGCATTGCAGCTGACGTAGCATCCGCTTGCGCGACACTTTGGGTGGTCATGTGCGGTTGGGAATAAGTTCTGTCGACGTAGGTGGAAAACCTCTATCACTGTGAAACTACTTTTTAAGAGACAACCGATAAACGGTGGCCGCCTGCCTATAATTAACCCTCTCGTGCCATCGAACGATCGGGTTAGGTCTGTTAATCGATAGAAATAGCACACCCGCGTTATGGCTCCAATCATGCATCCAACGATAGCCCTTCTAGTTTGGGTAAAATGCGTACGTATTTATAGAGCACACACACTCACACATCAGAGCGTGCTGTGTGAAAACTTTCCCTAGCACCCTTGTGTGTGGTGTTTTCCGAGGGATGCTCCCTGGCTTCACAGTAGCGCGGGACCGGCACGTCAGCGAAACAGATATGGTGGGAAAAGTTTATGTAATTGTAGTTTGCCAGAAGTTTCGCAATATTCCTCCCCACCGAACCGACGATGGTAACGATTTCCGGCCAGGCGATTAGCCTCCGTTTCACAGGGTGGCTCGGGTCGTGCATATGAAAATCACGCATTTCTCGAACGAATTTTGCCACCGCCCTGCCGAATGGAAGTTGTTCTAACTCTTGTCCGTTGTGTTTGCAGGGTGTCTGTCAACGACAGGATCAACACGCAGGATCTGCGCATCCTGCGGACGAATCGCGACGTGCATCATTCGGCCATTCGGTTGGTTCGATTAGACCTGCAGTTGAGCGATACCGGATGTAGGAGCGGTGATTGAGAAAAGACCACAAAAGAAGGGAAATAATCAGACAATAAAAAAAAAGCAGATCGCCAATTTGCGCTCCGCTCCACAAGTAGTTGGCCGGTTCCGATGTCATCGGCTGTTGTGTGATAATTGTGATATGTAGCGCACCGTTTCCGTTGCGAGTTTTTTTTCGTGCGTCGTTGGATTTAATTACCGGTTGGAAGTAAGCGCAGTAAAAAAGTGTTTAGTGGAGGAAAAAAAGGGAAATATCTTGCCGTTCGATCGGGAGTTGTAAACGAAGTTGTGCTTGTGCGTTTAATCGTGAACGATCGATCGAACGTAGCGTAGTTAAAGTGTGCTGCTGCGATAGTTTCCTGAAGATAGTTGAATAAAGTGCGCGTGTTCGTCGTGTCGCGTTTCGAGTGTTGAAAAGGAACCGAAAAACTTGTGCTGTGTTTGGTTAAGGTCACTCTTAGCGACGACATTCCGTCAACCGGTTCGGACCGGAAGCAGGAAAAATCACCGGAAGAAGCATTCCAATCGGTACGATTGCCGGGTTGCCCTTTGGACGTGAGATTTCGTCCTTTCTGAGACCTTCGCCCTCTTCCGTCGCCGTGTGTGTGTGTGTGAAATCAGTGAAAAGTGAAGTGAGCTGGTCGGTGGTCGCGAGTGGGAGGGAAAAAAGCTCCTTGTCCCTTTGGCAGGCGGAGCGCGCTCTCCAAATCGGATCAGCGAAATTGGAATGTCATTGAAGGTAAGCGAGTGAAGGTTGACTGTAACCGGGGGTGAGAAGAAACGCTTATTTTCAGACCCTTTCCAGCTCCTCCAGCTAGTCGTCCTTCGGGAGCTTTGTGCGCGCTTCTTCGCTTCGTTTTTGCGTTATTAATTACACTATCGATTTATATAATTCCCCAGCAGGAGAGCCGCTGGGGATTATTTCCGTATTTGCCGGTTCTTTCGCTGATTGGCTTTTTCTCTTGTCCGTCCGAGAAGCGGCTTCTTAATTGAACCACCATTTGGTCTGGGCGAAGGGAAAGCGGGCTCCATTGCAACTGCCGCAGGGCTTTGGGCACGCGGATGGCCATTTATCGTGGTTGGCGCGCCCTGGACTGGCGACAAGATGTCCGGTGGTAGAAAATTAACTCATCTGAAAGATTTATTAGACCCCCGGACTTGGACTCGGACCCGGGACCTCTCCCCTTCAGCAGCCGGGGATGGATCGATCGAACGTGATGTAAATGTTTAATAACGCGCATTCAATTAATTTCTGCCTACTGCGGTGTCGGTGGCCCTTTCGAAGGGCGGACAAAACAAGGCAAAAAAAGAAGCCTTCTTGGATGACGAATTGCTGTGTGGCGTGTGCATACTGAACTGTCGAGAATTGAGCAGGACAAACTCGTTAGAACAACGCCAAGTTGAGTGGAATTTGGACCTCGAACGGTTCCATCGTTTGGTCCTGATCCCCGTGTTGCTAATTGTTCGCTTCAGAATGCAAATAACGCTGCACTTCCCGTGACGGGCGTGTTTTCCCGGCACCCCTAGAGAGACCCGGCCGTTGGTGCAGTCAAGTCGAACAAATATTGATCTGCCGATAGTATCGGGAAGCGACTCACCGTTTACTTACCTGCTGCCTTACCGTTCTTGGCGCTGGAGTGCATATTGCTGCACCGACGCTATACCGATTCTAGTCAGCTAGAACGGGGAAAGGCCGCTTGCACACGATGGTGGTTTTGCCGGCTTCGTCCGGTTCACATCATCTCATTATCGCTCCACGGATCCGCTTTATGTGGGCCGGGGCGAGAATTCCTCAACCAAAACTGGCCACCGGTCGGTTCCACGTACCGTCACGAGATCCACGGCAGCACCTGAATGGCCATGTGGCCAGTAATAGCGAGATTCTCCACCGATTCGTGCGCGTGTGTTTGTGCTCAAGGCCCCAAAGCCGAGCTAGTTCAGTTCCATGCCATTGCACACGCTCTAACTGGGTGCAGGGGGTGGTTCTTCGGTTGCCAACTGCAGCTGCTGCAGCCGGTGAGCCGAGAAAGGGAAAATAAAACGCTGCAACCTGGCGGGCTGGGGAGATGATGCGAAAGCAAATGGGGCGAAGAGAAAGAGCGGATACTTGGGAGTTTATTGCCGGTTTACGGTGCGTTTGTTCGCGATTAGCTTCCTGGAGGGCTCGCTGAAGGGTGTATGGGTGCATCGTTGAGGTGCATCGCTGGTGCATCGCGTTGGCCATTCGATCGGCTCTTTGCAGTGTTTGCCGGTGATGCAGTTTGCTTCGTTGCTACAGATGGTGCGTCGTTGGTTCGTTTTGTAGAGGGCAGGATGGAAAAAGAAGAAAAAAAACCTTCGCTTCTTCCAGGCATGCCAGCCGCCAGCTGGTTGTACTGATCGGCCGTCGCATGCCGTCGGTTGCTCCGTCCCGATAATCCGTTATGATCAGCTGGTCAGCCGGGTTTTAGATTGGACGCTTTCGGCCAATAGTTCGGTCTCCTGGGGTTGACCTATTTTTTGTCCCAATCCGGTTCGGTTTAGCGAATGTCGTCGGTCGCGATCGAAAGGGCTCACGTTGCCATCGGATTTTGCCTCGTGGCACAACCGGACGACACCATCATCGTTTGCGTCGTCTATTGATATTTGGACAGGAATTTATTAACACTTGGCCCACGCGGGAGCGCGACGATGGCAGAGATTTTGGGAGGGCTGTGTGTGTGTGTGTGTTTTTTCCCGCCCCTCCCCCCTCACCAAAACGACCGTTTAACGCTTATCGTCGGTCGATTCGGAAGGAAATCGCTTCCGGTCACGAGCGCGTCTCGGTCGCGTTCGACGAGGACGATTTGCGGACGTTTCCGCCGAGCAAACGGCATCATCCTGCGCAAATATTAGCCGTGCTGGGAGGAAGTTTGCTGTCGGGAATTAGCCCCGGTGCTAATTTACCTTTTTTGTGTGCGGGTGTGTGTGTGTGTGTTTGTGGGAGTGTGCGAGCCCGAGGGGGCGCTTTATCCTTTGTTCAAAAACGAAGATCCTCTCGTTTCGACGAGGGAAATGCGTCTTTGACGATACTGATGAATGGGGTTTTGCTTCACCGCACATAACCCGGACGGTGTCAGGCGTGCAGTGTGTTGACCAGATAATTCGTTTTAGAAGTACACCCAGCACACCAGGGAGCCTTCTTTTTGTGAAGCTGCTTCACTATAGGACGCTAGAGATAGAGAGAGTGAGAGAGAAACCCCCCTGACTCCAAACGGCATCGCCCGTAAGGAAGCCAGCCGGGAAAACTGGGGGTCCAGTCAATTAGGCTCAGATTACGCAGCTCCCAGAATACGGAGACACTCGAAACACGTTGGTCACGGTTGACGGAGTGCGTCAGCTACCTGCCAGGGTGGATCTGGTTCTGGTCTGGTCCACTCCGGTTGATGCTACCGTTCACAGGAGACGGTGTTGGGGTGCGTTTACGTGCCTGCGAAACTGTGCAAATATTGATGATGTATTTTCGTGGGCTGCCTTCTCTCTCTCACTCTCTCTCTCTCGCCTTCTTTCTTTCTCTCCGACCATCACTTGTGCGCTTCCATTAGTTTGATGATGGATTTTCGTCATCGATTTATGCCTTTTTTTGTCGCAGCATATTTCTTCCGAGCTGCTGTCAAGAGCATGTGGAGGCTGCTGTGGTTGCTGCTTCTGTTTCGATGTGTGTGCTACCGGTCATGCGTTTTTGGTTGGTTTCCCCGAGTGGGACGACAGGCAGGCAGGGATTATGGTGCCATTTTTATTATGCTCCACGAGGTGCTGGTGCTGGAGGCGCAGAGCTGCCAACTAGTGAGCCGGCACCGAGATTGATCGCTTGACGGTTGGCTTCTTTCGCTTGCATGGATTATCTTTCGTCGTAAAATTTCTCGTTGATTGCCGCTGCCAAGGATGCCTATCTGGTCAGAATGACGCACGTTACGGTGTCCGAATTGCTTCCCCGAGGGGGCGTTCGAGGTTCGATTGATTTAAGTTACAGTAAATGGTGCACATTTCAATAGGGCGTTATGTGGCCCAGAAGTGTACAACGAAACGAGTCCCATGCTTGGCGCATTAGTCGCGTTTCCGCGCAATGTTGCTACGTCTTGTTGGACAGTAATCATTCGTGGTGTGTTCTGAATTATAGATAAATTCTAGCGAGCTCGTTCAGAGGGGGATACACATTACACATGCCTGAAGCGCAATACGCTTGCCCCCGTTAGCTCGCTAATTCGGTAAATTGACATTCGGAAAATTGTCTTGCGGGGAAAGCATGCAAAATTGATGGTCGCCTCATTTGCTGGGGACGAGTTGGGTCGTAGCTTTGTATACCTAGACCGGGCGGCTATGAAACTATAATGCAGGTGTACCGGGGTTCATGTCCTTCTTGGGATTGTGGATTATTTTAAAAAAAGCCAAGCAGGACTCGGAACAGCAACAGCGAAAAGCGGAAGTGACATTTGGATGTGGCACGAAAGCAAATCAGCTTGGTACTCGGGAATAGTGGGAGGCAATAAAATATTTCAGCACTTTCCTTTCGGAACTGATCGCTCATCGCAAAACATATTGCTCCATGTTTCGACGCGCCGGCGTTTCTTTGCCAACTATTCCTTGTTGTTCTTGCATTTTTAATAAACTTCCGAGCAAGACCTCCTAACTGACAGGACAGATGTTTCGTTTCACAAAATCTTTCACCATTCGAAGCTCTTGTGCCGGTTTGTTCCGGGCGAAGACGATTCCAAACTTTTTTCCCCAGGGCTATTTGCTGCTGCTGTCGTGATGGTATCCTGTTGCTAGATGTCTTGGCTAGGAGCTGGGAGTTGTAGGCAGGAGCTGCAGCTCATTATTACATCTGTGGCACAAGGGGGTTGCAGCAAAAGTTGCGTCCTGTCCACAACACCGTCTTCACCGGGCCAGCGTCCAGTCAAAACACTCAAAAACTCCAACCGAAATGTTACGGCCATTCCACCAGCGTGCGATGCAAATAGACCGGCGGGCAGAAAAGCGAGCAAGCATGTCCTAGACCGCTCGAGTGGTGGACCTTAAGACAGACAAGAGAGACTGAGAGAGATTGGGAGAGATGAACCCCTCCACGGTAGGATGGCAGGACGAGCCGTTTTTCGTCCTTTCGGTCGTTTGGCTTCGAGTGGCGCTCGAGCGCGCTTTCGAGTTCCTTCACAGGAGAGCAGCAATAAAATGGCGAACGTGAACGTGAACCAAAGTCTCACGAAGGAGAAAAAAAAGCATAGTTCGTTGGGGCTGTGTGTTTTTTTTCCTTACATTTGGCCCCAGGCTAGCCGCGCTGGATTGGCAACACGATTGACTGACCCTGCTTTCGAACCGGCTCCATAACTCTACGCAATGGGTGCAAGAGCGAGCAACGACGAACGCGGAAAACCCGAAACGCGAGAGAAAAAAGGTGCCCAAGGGCCGGGAAAAATGGGCAAAAATTGGATTCCCTTGTAGTGTGGACCATGGCCGCCGTTACATCCATCACTGGCTTCCATCGCTTCCGCTTCGTCTGTCGCCATATCGAGCGTTGCGCATCTCGCGCGTTGCCCAATCTGCGCTATGCGTGCTGTTCCGGGTTTCGCGCTTGGGAAGAAAAATGATCAAGCATAATGAACTGTGTTTTTCAAGTGCACCGAAAACGAAGCACTCGCCTTCGTCCTGTCGCCTGAACCACCCGGCCTGTTCGGGAAAAGTGGCACTAGCCCACCGGAAAACCGAGCACGCCGCCAGTGGCCAGTGGTCGTGTAACTTTTGTTTTCCATTCAAGAGTACAATTGTTTGGAGTGTGTTTCTTTTTCGTTCCATCTCCGGGTGTTTCCTTTCGTTCTCTCTTTCTCTCTCTAAGGTCCTTGCGCCACAGACGGAAGCACTCCGTGTGTCCGTTGAAATTGGTGATTGGGTTTGAGGATGTAGCCGAAGGAGGCGAATCAAACAAAAAAAAACCGGAGAAAAAAAGGCCGCCCCTAGAGCTCCCAGACGAATACGAACCATTTCCGTCGGTGGAGGGTGTATTTGCAACGCAAACAAACCAACGACGCGCTGGGTGGCTGGAAAGCGCGTGCAGGGCTTTTCGCGTGAACTGGAAGCAAATGGATGAGGTTTTCCCTGTAACAAGCTCCCCCACCCCTCCGCTCCCCTTCTCTCCCTTCCCTCCCATTCATCGCGCCCTTCGCTCGGCGATGGTATAATTTCACGGCCCCTGGAGAGCCGGAGAACGGATATGGAGTGGTTCTGCTCCGATTTCCCTTCGGTTTGTGCGGATCGATAGGACCGGATGCAGCAGAGGGCAACGAGAGCGCAGGGAAGCTGGCGGGTTGTGAGCGTGTGTGTGTGTGTGTGCGCGCGGGAAGGAAACAAGACATTTGTGTGAGGCCGCTCGAGAAGAGAGCGTTGGGTTAAGAGGGGGGGGGAGGGGGGGGGGGTGCGTTTGGAAGGGAAGACAAGATTTATGCTCATCGCTTTTCCTACCCGTTGCTTTCGAACTCCACCTCTTAGTCGTCTCAGACTCCTCCTACCCCTCCGTATCACCCCAATAGAGTCGTATCAGACGGGTAGTCAAGGTTTCTAGGCTATGCGCGAGGCCCGGGAAAAGCGCCAACTGAACGTACACGTGTGCGTGCGTGCGTGCGTATGTGTGTGTGTGTGTAAAAGAGGAGTGGGAAATAGGGTGCACCTTCCGGAGCGGCTTGTTCCTCCGCCGGATGTCCCGGTAGCGGTAAGTTATGAGCAGATAATTCCCGTTTAATTTTAATCTGTCGGCGTTGCCAGAAAGCTAGCGCCAATGGCGCCCTTGCGTAAGGACGAAGAGTCCTCCCGCTCGCCCGCCCGGTGGATGTTTCACTTTCACTAACTCCGGGTTCGGGTTTGGGGCGATAGTTTTTGTGTGCAGTTGTGCGCGCATGTTCCTCGTTTCGTTGCCAAAAAGGGATCGAAAAAGGCGCAAAAAAAAAACGACGCCCATACGTCTTACGGCTGGCTGGAAAGGGCCATCCCTTTGGCCGAAACCGTCGGCAGGCGGCAGATTCTCTATTTTTGGCGCTCCGTGGAAGCGGTGGAAGGAATGATAAAAGTGGAGACATGATTCGATCGTTTGAATCATAAGACATCCGCCAGTAAATCACGGTCGGTTGACGGAAATGGCGGCATAAGTTGGTCGGGATGGGAGAATGGCGCGGTTTTATCCGCTTTTCCGAGAACTGGCAGCATACGCGCGCGCCCTTTTACGCCCTTTTACGGGGTTTAGTTGGTCTCGGGTGGTGTTACGATAGGTCCGGGAGGTGTTCCCCTGATGTAGCGCATAAACCCGGTGGAACTTTTGCCCGTTGGTGCTCCGGAGATGGGTTGGTTTTGTGCTAGCACAGTTTTTTTGTGAAATAAAAATAAAACCCCCATCTCTCCGGTGGCTAGAAGTGTACTGAAGCTGTGGTACTGTGTGGCGTAAAAGTTAGACTCGTGAAAGACCCATAAATCGTATGCATATGCGAAAACGGCCCAAGTTCCTCCCGCTATGCAGCATATCGGCTCGTCCGGTTCACGACGATGAGGGAATAGTTGCGAAAGGGTCTTAATGCTATAAGGCTATTGAGAGGCTCGAGCGAGTAACAATGGTGCCTGCTTGGTGGTCGGTGGTGACGCGCGAGCTCGGGAAATGAAAGTCGATCCTGCCGGACATGATGTGGCCACGCGAGCAAACGCCTCGGCACGTGGTTAGCGCACGAGCAGGAAAATGTGCCCTCGTTGGTGCTCACATTTCCCGGCGAAAACCACCACACCATGCCACGGCCTATGCTGCTGACCCAGATCTTAAGCGGACGGAATCAAGACGGCGTGTGAAAGTGTATTTGAATGGAATCCAAAGGACAGTGCGGACGACGACGGGTGACGCCGAGCGAGTGTATATTAAGGGCATCATTCAAGATTTGACCGACCGGCCGGCGAGAGGCTGAGCGCGTTGGAGGTTTTCCTCCCTTCGAAAGGGAGCCAAATGGGAAAACTTGTCCGCCTTCTGCGATGACGACAAACCGATAAACACATCGTCCTTTTGTGCGATAACGGATGGACCCGGGTCCACCCGGAGCCCGAGTGGGCCGGAATTGGTCATAAAGTGAAAGTTAACTGATAATAATACAATAAAGGGCAAGGGGAGCCGACGAACAAAACAAAAAAAAAGGAACTATGATCCTTACTTGACCAGCCCGAAAGGGCGGCTTTGAGCGCGATGTCGTGGCACGGATGTGCAAGCATGCTGCGCTGCGAACTTTATGGCTTTGTTTTTTCCCCGAGCACGCTATAAATTGTGCGGTGCAAACGATCCAACAGAGGGTGCATCGGGGGGAAAGAAAGGAACCCGCTCGGTGGGAAATGAACCATAAATTTGCGCTAAAATTTGAAGGATACCGGCGTCTTCGGTTGGAACTTCCCGCGATACGAGAGATAGTTTTATTTATTTCCGTCGAGCCATGCGCTCGTCTCCGACGGTGGGTGTCCTTTTTGTGGTGTGTGGAGGAAAGGACACTCACACCCGTGCGATCGGCCGTGCGCTTCGTTGGCTTTCGCTCAATATGCTAATGGCGCGCGATGTTCGAATTGACCGGATTCGGGTGTGTCCTGTTGCGATTTATCAGGCGCTAGCCACGTCCGGCGCTCGTTGTGACCGGTGTCATAAAGTATGCAAGGCTTAATTGGAAAATAATCAGCTGCCGATGATCGGAACGGGCGTGTGCGTTTCAATAGTTTCATTAAACAACGGCCGTTCCGAGCGACGGTTCAAAGAACGTGGATGCTGGACGATGGATCGACTGAAGAAAGTGTGTCAGTTACTGGGTCCTTCAGGGCTGACCAGATGGTGGGATGATTTAATTGTGCATATTTCCAATCAAAGTTATGTATACTCGATTAATCTTCTTTACTATATTCAGAAGACACGACGTTTAAAACATCGTTATACTGCGAAAGCCTAGCTCCTGTTACACGATAGAAACAGGCCGTTTTTGTTTACTATTTAACCATTTCTAACCTCTGTCGAATGGTACCAAAAAAAAAAACCATTCCGAAAGGTTAGCTCATTAAAAATAGAACAAACAAACATGTATGCCGTCCGGTTATGCATCGAACAGCGACCGACAGGACTGTATCTTAGGCTCTTTATGTGTAGCCGGCTCCGTATGGTGTTGCAAAACAAAAAAAGGGCCCACAAAAAACGCCCGCGGGGGCCCTATCGGTAATGCTTTCTTAATTGTGCATCTACGCCGATGCCGCCCGCAAGCTAACGGCGCGAAAACATGCGAAAGTGTGCCATGCCAGGAAAGAGGCGCGGTGCCAAACCACCCGCAGTAGTAAGGAAGTGTATTTATAACTACGTCCGCTGCTACATGCTACGCGGCCGTTCGCATGCCAAAGGTCCATGTGCCGAAAACAGCGGAAGCAGCCGCCCTACGGGGTGGAAAATAATCGGGCAACCTTGGGGGAGGAATGGGGGGGTGGGGTGGGGGGGTAGAGTGGGGTGGATCTGGGTGCTTGGGACAAACCAACAAAGCATTGAAACGTTACGCTCAAATTCACTTTCTACGAGCAGAGTAATTTTTTGCCGCTGCTGCTGCTGCTGCTATCGATCTCGAGGTTCGACGGAACTCTTCGGCACGATTTTCACGGCACTAAGTGATGGGGCGGCAAGCAACCGTGGAAAATTTCCATTTCGTCCGATTGTTCCGATTGCGGCGGCAGTTGTGTGCTGCACCATGCAACGCCGAGAATTTTCTTTCTCTCTCTATCCTTCGCTTTACCGGTGTGGTGTCTTCATTTTCACCGCGACGCTAGGTGCACGTGTGTGGGTGCATGTGACCGCAGCTGCAATTTTCTTCTGAACTTTCCGCAACCCTCTCCCTGCTTCTCCCTCATCCCGCCCCCCCTCCCCCCTCCCCGCTCTGTCCAGTGCCGATTACATACACCCAACCCGCGCCCATTTCCGCCCGCAGGAAGGGCGATATTGAAGAAAAATCGCGCGGTTCCATGCATGATTGGCCCCCTCGGGGCAATCACAAAAAAGCAAATTGCGCAAATGGCGCGAAAAAAGCGTGAAACGTTCGGAGCGAGAGAAGCAACTTAAAAGAGAGAAAAAAAACAACGTAAAATTGGAAGGGGCACAAAGGCAAAAAGTGGCCACCACACGGAACATTGGCCTGTGGCGTCTTGGATGGGGCCTCGGGAAGTGTGATGATGCCGCAGTGGCAATAGATCGTTACCGACGGATAGTGAATCGCGTACCGGTGTCGTTTTGCGTTTTGTTCGGAACTGTACTCTGCTAGCGGATGGCGTGTTTGATGTTTGGTTTTTTGGAGTTGTAGCCACATTGTATTTGCGTAATTAATAGCGAAAAAAGGCACCTCGAATATTGTGTACGTGCTTTTGTTGCTTCTATTCTTGAGGTGGATTTTTCACTCCCTTCTAATGTTCCCAACGGTACGGGATGATTATTTTTATGGCCACCACTGTATGGGGCGGTGTTTGAAATTGACTTCAAATCGCACGCCTCATTCGTTCGATTTCGATCGTTTCCCCGTACTTGGAGCGCGGTTTGCATCTGATTTGGTGGTCGTTTTTTTGGGGGCTGGGCGCAAGGGCTGCTACAGAAACAATGAGCTACCGAGGGCCTCTGTCTCTGGAACGAATGGTGGAAAAAGGCCGTGCAAGAAACGGGCCCTTCACCCGTCCCATACTGCGACAATTATCGCTCATTTATGCTCGGGATCCGGCGGGAAAAGGGCGCTAGGGCGTGAATGGAGCGGGCTGAGAGCACGATGATACTGTTGATTGTGATAATTTGCTCGAATTGAAACCGTTTAAAAGTAAAAACAAAACTATCGCGTCTGCGTTGCGCCCGGGAAAACGGCGGGAATGAGTCGAAAAGGAACGGAACACCAGCCACAGGGAAAAAAGCTGCCTTTTGGGGGGTTTAACGTGCACACAGATGGGCGGAATGAATGAATGGGTGAAAGAAAAAAGGCACAGAAAACAGCAGACAAGCTGCCGGGGAAATTGCCGTAACGAGCACCAAGAGGGAGAGAACGAGCTTCTGTGCCCGGAAGGTTTTGGGGAGGAACGTTTCGGCAGAAAAAAAAACGTTGAAATCGGAGAATTTTTACTGAAAATTTCCACTTCGTTACGCGGTGGTACGCGGCCGGCTGCAGATGGGAAATGCATGAAGCAAGCATGGAAAAGCTCGGCAAGAAAACATCAATTCATGGATGCGCTTGCTGCAGTGCGGCGCGCCCGGTGGCATTAGCATTGTCCTGAAAGTCGGCTAGATCTGGGCAGGATGTAAGGATGCAGCTCTATCTGTTGGGGTGGGTAGGAGTGAGAGTTTGGTAATTTTTTTCGCTTTCCTTCCCCAATGACGACTGGCGTAAAAAAAGAAAGAAAAAAAAACCGATAGCAGACTGCCTGCCTTACCACCGAGATGCAAGATGCTGCGAGATATGATTGGAAATGGAAAGGAAAAACAGCAAACGATTCAGCAATTTCACTTGAAGCAGCGCCCACCCTCGCGGCAGGCTCCAATGGGGCGGGAATGGCTTATCGATGGGACGCGAGAAAAGGTGAAAGTGCAAATTTTCCACCAACCGGCAAACCATCGGGCTCGAGATTGAGAAAAATTGATTCTTTTTCGTGCGGTGCTTTCGATATCGCGGAGAGATTACGACTGCAGGAAGATGGAACACCACACCGTTGACTCATTGACCGACACGACTAGGGGGTGGGCGAGAAAATGTGGAAAATGTGGATATGGTTTCGTGAAAGATGGTTGCGGCGGTGGTGGGATGATGCGATAATCATCGATGCTTACGCTAACAAATTCAAATATGGTATTGGTTTTCCTTTTCTTCGTCGTTGTTCGATCGAACGTGCTCGTGTGCGAAAGCGGTTCGGTGGGTGGGATTTTTCACCTTTCTTTCTTTGTTGCGGGCGTGCATGATGAGGTGAGCAAAGTTCATTATTTTTCAATTTTGATGAATTATTTCTCAGCCGCGTTTTTGCTCTTTCCCAAGCCACAGTCAGTGCCAATGAACGTGCCGACGGTGCCGAGAGGTGATATTTGTTCTTGCGCGTTTTCCTCCCGGTTGGCTTTAAAATGCTGCTATTGAAAGATGACAGTGAAAATTGTAGCGCAGTTGCGTGTCGCAATCGATTTGGACGACTTTTTGAATCATCAACTTTTTGCGTGTTCTTCCAGAGAATGTTTTGCCAATCGATCGATAGAATTTGTGCACGAACGCCTAATTAGTGCTCATAACTCATGCAAGCTAGATTAAAATACTAGCGGCTAAAAACGTCGTGAGCTGTATTAACACCAGGCTTAGCCGGAATGAGTGATGATTCGTGCAATTCGTTCGCTGGCGTGAAATGAAAAACTGGGCAAATCTATGCATAAGATATGCTTCGACCGTGGAAGCGCTAGTCATTACCACCGGGGGTCTGCCTTTGTCGAGAGTTTGTCATCTTGGCTAATCCTTTTTTGAGTCCTGCCTCACTCGGGATGTGCTACATTGTGCAGTGGGGTATATTTTTCATCGCACACGCTTCGCTTGGCAACCGCGAGGATGGTTGAAGAGAATTTTAAATTTTTAACGGATCATTTAACATTCATCTATCCTTCGCACAGCTCCGCTCTTTGGAGCGGTTCTCTAGCACTGGGATCGCCTAGTCTCCCCGGGGGTGGCGCGAGCTGAGTGAATAGCATATTACATCACTCACTGTGTGGGCTTAGCGAGGTAATTAATCTTCATTTCGGTGCGTCAGGCGTAATCAGCGGGACAACATTTCCCAGCCCAATTTGGGGCCCGTTTCCAGGGCTGGTGGGAGCGTCTTATCGGTCAAAAACGTATCAATCGCCTGCTGCCGGCCAACATTGCGATGCCATATCTGCTTTTTATGGTGCCACTGACCGCAACTTCGTCGACGCTTTTGGGTTGGCTTAATCGTGTGTAACAGGCCGGGAAATGCCCGACGGGATAATGATCGGCAGGAAAATTTCTTTCCTTCACAGCGTGTAAGGCCGGATGTGCGCGCTAATGTTTCTTTATTTGCTCATTTCCTTTCAAGGTCGTTGTCTCGGAGAAGCCTAGAGTTCAGTGTCTTGTGCGCGTGTGAGTGCCATATTATGCTGGTGGTGGCTCCTCTGTGTGAGCTGGTGCCTCTTCGCCTCCGCCTGCGACTTCATGCTCAATACCCTTGGCCAAGGTATCGGTTACTTTGTGCAGGAGACCTTTGAGCTCTGGCCCGTGAATAAATTCTTTCGCGAGTTCCTTCGCACTTTTCTTCAGCAGGCCAGCGGATCCATTGGATGCTGTTGTAAATAAGGCCACTTTTAGCAGAATTTTGGAAAAATGGGGAAAATTTTTGTTTCATTTACCTAGCGAAAGCACGACCAATGCTACGATAAATACAATTGTAAGCTTCATGTTGAGGACGGTGGAAGCGAACCAAAAAACACTTTTATTCTGGAGAAACCTCTTCACGGACTTGCTTTTATACGGAAAAGTTGATAGGGAGCTTGTAATCGGCCGCGATTGAAGTGCCGAAGGTTAATTGATATTTTTAACAATACTTTTGCGCATTTGCCACTCTAATTTTGTGATATATTAGCTCGATAAGCGGATAAGTATGTTTGATTTCGTTCACTTTGTCGGCATCTTAGGCTAAGTTTTCATAACATACAGCGAGTGTGTTTTAATTAGTCTCTATTCGCTATTAGTATTAGTACAGTGACCATGAAGTTCGGAGGAAAGTTAGAATTATAATTTTGTGTTTAATTTGTGTGAAATAGTGAACGAATCTAACTGAGGGAGGGTTATGACGTAATGCAAAAAAAAAACTTGCCAAAAACTTGCAAAAACAAAGCGAAGTACTCCGCTCCATGCTATCTTGCAACGGTACATCAACTCTCAGTGACAGACGCTGAAGGATGCTGCGAAATATGATAGCAACATTAGTGTGACGGTGCCTCAAGGAAAGCAGACAGTATTTCTTACGCTTCGCTGCATTCGCCTGGGGAGACAGAAGGCGCAAAAAAAAGCAAGAGCAGAGCGCACTTATTTTCGTCTAACGTTCTCTGGCGTGCATTCGGCACTTGATGCACCGCGGTAAAAGATCCGCGCACAGAACCGTGCAAGTGTTCTTCCGAGAGGGTGGAATGGCTTCTGGACGAAGAAGCGAACTCGCATCGCACGGAAGTGATGTTTGTGATGTCAATTTGAATTTGTTACCTGCTTCCGGCTGGAGGTTTGCCTTTTGCCCGGTACACACTCAAGGAGCGGTGCAAACTTTTCACATCCACTTCAACTTTAGCTTGGTGCACTCGCGCAGGGAATAGCAAATTTTGTAGGGAAGATAAAAAAAAACCCCAGGACCAACTTCCTGGGGATGTAAAGTCGACGCTGGTCGGTCGCGCGCCGGGCAGACGGAGCGAGATTATTGTGCTCATCTAGCTAATCGGCTGAGGAATGGATTTAAATGTGGATTTTCTCCGGTCGGGCGGCTTCCGACGAGATGCAGCTTTGGCTTTTGTAGTGCATTACGCTAATCGAAAAGAAGTGCATTAGGTTCGCTCTTCTCCCGCCGAGAGCGAACCGGCAAGTGCTTCCCAGACGGAGAACCCGTTGGTTGTGGCCTTGGAAGAGTTGTGTTGGCACACAGTTCCTGCTGGGATGGTTTGGGGTGTAGACAGCAGAATAATCCGCGAACAACCTTAAGCTCGGCGTGTTCTAAAGAGCAAGCGGCTTGATGAGTGGCAGCAGCCTCACATGGTGATGGGACGGCACAAAAATGATGCCTATCCGCTTCGAGTTGGGGCTGGTGGAGATTTCTTGTGACCCTTTTTCCGCGAGCACGGCTGCTGCTGTCACTGCCGGGTTCGCTGCGATGGGATTATATTTTATTTGCAATTTTTCAATCAGCATTAAAATTATGATCCCCGAGTGGATGTGGAAGCGAAGGATTGAGAAGAACCGGAGGTGGTGTGTTCTCCGTTCGTCTGTTCTTCCATGATGGGTGGCTTCGGGCGAAAAGAACGCCAAAGCCAACGGGTTTGGAAGGCGATCGAGACTCGTAGAGAGAGGCCAATGCTTCTGCTGTTGCTTCGCGTAAATGTTGTTTTTCTCCAAACGCCGAAGCGACGGTCGGTATCATGCTTTATTTATGACCATCGTAAATGAAAGCGAACGGAATTATCCTCGTAAAAGCAAATTTTCTTCAGTTATTGAAAAGCACGCCGTAAAACTGATCCACCAGCCAGAACCATTGGTTAGAACTTTTGCCTTCGGGGGTATTGTGGAACGTTTGCGTCGCCTTAAGAAGGAAGCATTTTTATCGGCCACACGGCGTCAAGGCACAATTGCAGTTCTTTAGCGCACTTTCAGTGAGGTGGATGGCGACAGTCAACAATATTTCACTCGAGGAATTTCCCTCCCGATGCATGTTTGATGGCTGTTTGATGTATTGAAGCGAAAGGTGCCATTGTTTGTGCCCTGAACCTTGCGCGAAAGCACGACATCGGGTGAAATTTACGATTGCAATCGCGCTTGTGGTGGTGCTGGTTGCATCGTGCATTAGGAGCTTTGATTGGTTTCCAGCGAATGGTGACGCCGTAAATTTTTCGTTTGAATATTATGCAAAAATGTCACATTAAATGACACTCGGTTTTAATTATGCTAAAACTCCAGCTGACGTTATAGGTGACATTTATTTGACCAAAGGCAGCTGTTTCAGTCCTCCACGAGCCACGGTCGCTGCCGGTTTTTTTTTCATAAGCGAGACATGTATTTTTGCAATGACGGCATCATCCTTAATCGCGTTCTTGAGACGGAATGGAGCTCGTTACAAACGACTACATAAAATCAATGACCAATCGGTGGCTGCCCGTTACGCGGTTTTTCCCCATCAGCTGTTACCAATTGTTGTCCGTAAAATAATCGTAAAGCACTGTCCCTGCCTCCCCTGGCGGACCGATGCCGAGTATCGATAAAATAGACATTTTTCTTTATTCATTATTAAGCACTTCTACGCGCGCCGCCATTAAACACGATGCTTAATTCCTGGTTCGGTGGCCGCACAACCATCCCCATTACGATCGGCAAAATGGATGGGCTTTGGCTGCCGGTTCAAGAGCGCGTGTGGTGCTTCTGGAAATTGGAAACCGGTGCTCAAAACAACATTATTACCACCCGAGACTGCTGGTGGCTGGTCGTGGCATGGTGGAAGAAATCAATACCCACCACCGCAAGGAGCGACACCCATAACGACATCTCACGTCTCAGTAAAGTCAGCGCGTGTGGAAGGTTCATGTTCAATCGCCGTTCAGCACATCGCGAGGTCCATGCCAGCACCAGCACCAGCTCGTCGTTAAATCTGTGGCGAACTCATGTGACAGTGCCGGCCAGGGATCTCGCCGGATTGCGAGAGACCAGGGATCGGAATGGCAATCAAATCGTGTGATTCATGGCCACAATCATTCACGGCCAACGGGCGGCCATCGGGCGGCTTCTGCTGCTTCTCGTGAGAGCTGGCTGGATGGTTGGGGCCAGATTATTAATCGGACATTAATTGGCCATAAAACTACCGGTGCAACTGGCGCGTCGTCGTCGTCGTCGTCGTCATCGCAGTGGTCAAGGGCCGTCCCGGGTTTTCTCTGGTAGCCCGCGTCCGGTGTAAATAATCGCCCATTTTATTTCGCCCCATGTCCCGGTTGTCTGTTGTCTGCGTTTTACCAAACTACTCGACGGGCACGAAGGTGGTGAGGTCTTTGGTGGTGGTGGAAAAATTATGACAACGGCTAAAATGCACTCCCCAGCGTGTGGTGCATCGGCTGCAGGGTGATTCTGTTTTTTTTTGCATCAAACACGCTAGCGCATCTGATCGCCGTTTGACAGCAGACGTGCATCAGACCAACGAAGCGTATCGGCTCTCAGTTGCAGATTGCGATCGTGTCAATTGCTTTTGTTTTCGGCAACCATTTCCACTTCCGGCCGGCGCTAATATGTGGGTGTATGTGGTATCATTTCCACTAGCGCGTTAATTAACCGGCCGATCGGGGTTCTAATTTGATGGCAGGAAAATTGCCAGCTCCATCACCCGGAAGTGGTTGGCGCAAGGATGGATGACGGCAACGGTCTGGGTGCTTTTTAATGCGGTGACGCGCTCCATTTAAGCGCCGGTGATGGGCGGAACAAAAGGAAAAGGGTTAAACAAGCCGACCGACGTTTGCTGAGCAAACAAATAATCACATATCTGCCTCGAGCTGCACAATGTGAGGCTTTTTTATTTATCACGCCGTCGAGACGCCTTCGCTTTTCTTGCTTGCCCATCGAGGGAGGCGCATAATTGGGTGTTTTGGGGCCACCGGGGAATCGTGAAGAAGGCACAGATCGCTCGCCAGGTGGACAAAGCGCGAAACCGAAACCGTTTCTTTGCTAAAGAGACCGCAAACTTTTGCACGCGGCGCGTTTAATTAGCTTCCAGGTCGTTAGTTTTATGAGCAAGCGCAAGGTGCTCACTCGGTTGCTTGCGTTTCCGGCCCTGTGGGTGGGTGTTTTTCCGTCCACCGACCATCGCAAGGGAGCTGCACGCTTTTCGCTAAACCGTCTCACGACAACGAGCGATCGCAGTGACCGTATCTCACGCGGGCAGCGACCAACACCGCTACATAAATCAAACATTCCGCCCTGAATCCCTTTCGCCGACGCTGACGACGACGCCATCACGCAGTTCCAGCTTTGTTCCGGTTGTCGGTGGCCTTGATCGGTGCGAAACTTTATTTGGTTTTAGCTTTCGTTTCCTCCTACGGAAAGGGAACACGAAACCCAACCGAAGGTGCTGCGTGATCGTGCTGCCTGCCCGGAAGTAGGGGTGGCGCCGAAGAAAAAGGGGTTGGTTTTGAAAGTTTAGTTGTGGAAGTCACCGGGAGTGGGCGCTTTTTTAGTAGTGCCTTCGAGCGACCGGAAAGCGTTAATGGTTTGTTACCTTGAGATTTGACAGCGCTTTGGCTGCGGCTCCCGCTAGCGGGCACTCTTTACTTAGTCACGGTTTTAGTCGAAGGACCAGAAAGGGTGAATAAAGAGGTGCACACGAAGGGCAGCACGTCAGGTTCGATTGGCAACCGGTAATAAGATGGCGTCGAGTAAGCGTCGCCGGGTCGCACCTTCGTGACGTATATCGTGACGGTGTGGCGTATGGCACGAGAGTTGGCCCCTCGTTTAGTCGTTGCCCTTTGGTGTGCGCTTCACGTTAGTGTGCGAATTCCAGGTCATCGAGTTCGGGGCGCGTTGCATGTCAGGCGAACTTTAGCGCGGCGAACCAGCGCGTTTCGAGAATCGGCGGAAGGAACAGGTTCTTCGCCGGTCTCAAAACCCTCCCCAACCGCGGGTCACCGTTGTTTCATCTGCTAATGGGATTTTCGAATGAGATTTGACGTTGGTTCGCCCTCTTCGTCCTGGGTTGGGAAAGGAAGCAAAAGAAAACCAGAAAAAAAGCACCAGCGTGCCCTAGTCCACCTGGAGACACGTTTTCGAGCTTGGGAAAGGGCAGAGTGCGCTGGTCATGCCTTTGGTGGAAATTGTCGATGGCGTGTCAATGGTGGCGTTGTCGTAAGTCACCTTCATTGATGGAATTCCGGTGGAAATGAATCGAACAGTTGTGTGATGCCCCCAAGATTTAAGTCCTTTTCATGGGCAGACGAGTTAACGGCAATGAAACACCAAGAGACAGAGAGAGAGAGAGAGAACTTTGATTTCATTCGAACAAGGTGATCCTCAAACGAGCTTCCAAAAAATTACTTCCAAATTACCTAAAGGAGTAAGTTTTCTGCTGGCCTCATTTTACGAAATTATGCTTTCCATCCCCAGGCTCTTGGCTGATGAATAAGTGCTTCAATTAAACATGTAAAATCCTTCTGATCGTCGCGACCGGTGGTATGCAAATGGTGTCATTTTATCCCCTTTTTTTTGTTTTCTCAACTCAACCCTTTTACCATGTGGAAAAACCTTTCTTCGGCGGCTCATGCAAAATCCAACCCAATCTGGTCGAGCTCGCCATGCGTTGACACACTAACCAGCGTGGTTGGTAGCGTGTTTCTCTAATATTTCCATTCAAGGAGCGCTTTCTTTTCCTTGGGGTCGATGGCTGGGAGAGCAAAATGTGCATCGCAGAGGGCTGTGTGTCCTCCCCAATGTACGGGCGGGTGCCTTGGCATTTTCCAATTAAGCTTAATTACGTTGTCGAATTGCTCGGTCGGTTTCTAATGTACGCTTAATTACGGCGCGACTCTCGAACGGGGCCAAACAGCAACATCAGCAACGTTCGCGAGCGCCTTCCTTGCTCTGTACTTATCTTGAACAGCGTCGCATGGGATTTCCACCTCTCTAGACTCTTCAGTGAACGCCTCACCTAACGTTGTATGTGATTCTGATGCAGCCTTCAAGCTCGACCGTCAGCTTCGTCCTTCATCTTGGCGTTCGGAGACGAAGTTCGCAAGGCGCAAATTGAATAATGAAATGATTAGTTATCCAAGAGGCTACGGAAGACGCGTGCTGTGGTGTGCGGTGAGTCCTCTGCCAAGGAACGCCCCGGCGCTGGTGCTAGCGAAGTCCTTTTCATCTTTGTCATCGTCACCGTCATCGTCCTTGCCGTCACTAGCAACAATCCTTTTTTTTCTGTCACCCGCTTCTGCCTCCTTCTGCTTGTCAATGATCAATGGGGATTTTCCTTTGTCCTTCGCGACGGGCAAGGATGCTTTAAACCATGCACCATGCAGCCGGCATCTTCGCAGGAGCTATGAGTGCCGTGATAAACGCCTGCACTTGGCCACAAAGAAGGCCCAGCTTGGTTTCCGTTGACCGTTTGTCGGCGCGTGTTAGGATGCCACAGGGATGCCAGCAACAACTCGATTCTTTTGCCTCATCAGCTTCGTCCTGGCGGTGGTTTTGCAGCACAAAAGTATATCAACCAGCTTAGCCTGGGATTAGGGTGGGATCGAACTCACCACCATCTGGCAGACACCTGACGTGCAGTCCAGGATGCTTCTGTTTGCAATAATCGAAACCCCCATCGAGCGTTTTCCCGTGTGGTTTGTTTTATTCGATTTGCTCCCTCATCGCAGATTAGCTGTTTGTTCGCTCTCTTAAGCACAGT
This sequence comes from Anopheles nili, assembly GCF_943737925.1. Lineage (NCBI taxonomy): Eukaryota > Metazoa > Arthropoda > Insecta > Diptera > Culicidae > Anopheles > Anopheles nili. The sequence continues at coordinate 2,586,759 of NC_071292.1, forward strand.
TGCATCACGTCAGCCCATGCCGCGATCCATAATTTACTACGTCGTCCTTGTCGTGGCTCGAGCAAACTCTAGTACCTTTTTATCAGCAGACTCGCCTCGCTGCTTCCTGCTTCTTGTGCGAGTGTGTACCTGCGCTTTGTGTAAACCATCGCTAAATTATTGTTGGTTGTGTTTTCAGGGCGATATTTTTTTCTGCTCTCTCCTCCCATGGCTTCGCGTTCGCCTCCACAAGCCCTAATCCTTTCGTCGTTGTCGCCGGTCCGCGTTCGCTTTGGAGCTGGGCGCCAGCTGGCTGGGCTTTATTTTATTTTCGCTTCGCGAGTGCAAAATTTTTACATTAGTCTAGCCATGCAAACATACCCCCATCGTGCGCCACCATACGTAACTCACATAATGGACCGAGCCGAATCGTACGCCTCGCCGGTCGCCCTCTTTTTCGACCGCATCCTGACTGCGTGTGTGTGGGAGCGTTTAGGGGCTCGTAAAGGATGCCCTCGTTTGTGCACTTTGGGCGGGCGTGTGTTTACTTTCCGTCACCGCCGGTTCGCCTGTGGCTGACTGGTGGCAGGTTGGTCGCCCTCAGTGTTTGGGTTTTCCTTTCCAATGGTGCTTTTTTCCTCGCCACTCGCCTTGCGGTCCTTGGGGGCTAGTATTTTTGTTCTTTTCTCTCTCTCTCTCTCTCTCTCTCTCTCTCTCTCTCCCCATTGACTGCTCGCGTGCTTGCTGTACTTACTTAGCGTTTACTTGCAGTACTCGCTTTTCGCGGCACCCATTGTTAAAAACCGCTCTCCTTCGCACTATCACGCTTCCTTTCGCCCATTTGCTTAGAGATTCACCTGGCAGCGGGGGCTTTTCGCGCTTGGTTTCGCGCTGAAAAGTAACAGAAACCCGTACCCGTGCGCTTCCCAGTGTCGTCCCTGCTCCGTAGAACCATAATTCCATGTTATTACAAAGGTTAATTTGCTATTACAATTAAAGGTCACGCGAGGTGAATTCTTCAAGCTGAGCCGCTGCACACTTACTTCCATTTTCCTGTGTGTGCTTCTTGTGTAATGACGTGGGGTTATGGGTGGTTCTCCGTTCGGTATATTATAGCATGGAAAAGTTCCCAGTCGCGTGGAGCATTTCGACGAAGTATTTATTTAAAGGGGCTGACGTTGCGTTCGATTGTTATGAAATGAGAGCTCTCGTGTGCTATTAGCGATGGATTACTTTGACACGAGCAAGCGAACTGCCTTTAAAATTGCGCCCTAAATTCGCACCGTCAAATGAAATAAGCGTCTCTAAGTCATGATCCACCAGGCGGCTCCATCTCGTGGGCGCTTCACGTGTATCCTTTTTTTTTATGTAGTCTTTGTGCGTCCCACACAGCACCACGAAATATTAATTTTTGCATTCATTTGTCCCACGATGGGACGTTCGTGTTTCATTCGCAGAAAGAAACCCTTTCGGACGTACAGCTACACCTGGCTGCCCTGCGCGGTGACGAAATGCTGCTGAAGCGAGTATTGGACAGCGGCAAGGTGCACGTCGACTGCCGTGATGAGGTAAGTGAATCTAACCATCTGGGTGCCGTGGGTCAGAGAGGGAAAGGTAATCCCTCTTACAAACAAGCTTCCTACGCAAACCACACCTCGCGCTCCGGCTCGCGGGCATGCAAACACATTATACCGTCGGAGCGATTATCCCGCATTTAGTCCACCCGGCGCCCATCCCGGTGGGTGGGTTGGGAAATGTTTTGTTTTCGGGTGACCGTGAACGAGGACGGGACGGTGGGGGCCGAGCAAGCTGAACCGCACCGGCGATCGGAACAACGGGCCGTGCTGAGGATTAAAAATGAGTAAGAGCTAGCCTGCCGCTGCCGCGTGCGTCTGAATTGGGTGGAATGAAATTAGCAACAGACAGCAACGGCCAGCCGGTGGAAATTATGTTGGGGCTCGCGTGTGAGTGGACGAGAGAGCGAAAGAGGTAGAAAGAGGGAGTGTTTGAAGAAGGAAAAAAAGAGAGCAAAACCGGAACACGGTGGGGAAAAACAATAGCACTCCCATCCCCTTGGGCGGTTACGGTTTGTGCAATTTATAATCATTAGCGCTATCACTCACAATCACAATGTTTTTCCCGAACGCCAGACTCTCCCACCCCGCTCGGGGATTTTTCCCGTCTAGCAGAGGGTGGTCCTCCGATCCACCTGCTGGTTGCGATTGAGGGCCGTCCGGTGGATTGGGGATGAGAATGGAGTAATAAATTTTCCGAGCTGGCATTAAAATAAATGAAAAAAATACACTCTCTCACAGTACGCAACAAGAGTGGCGTGTGGAGCCAGTATCGAATGAAAAGCGGAAGGGCGGAAAAGCGCAATGATAAAGTGTTTAGTTTTTCACGGCGTGCGCGCGGATAGGCGCTGACCAAACCACTTCCGGGGGCCCGGACTGGGTGACTGTGTTTGCTTTTTAACGCGTCGGTGGGCAGGTTGGCTGGATGCAGTTTAGAAATGTTTTGTTGGGTTTCCGGATTGGGCTTTGTTTTTTTTTTGTTTCGCTCACTCACGCGCCTGCCGCGAATGGTGACAGATCACCGGGTGGCAGGTGCAGCCGTGCGCGGTGCCATGTTTGTCTATTGATTTTCGGTAGATTTATTAGTGACCGAGTGACTAGCATACACAGACAGGCGTCTGCCGCTAGTACTGGTGGTCGATTTGCAACAATGTTGCCTGGCGCCAACAGGCGAGAGATCCTCGAGAGTGTGTGGGGCGCGTGGACGTTAGTACAAATTAAACGGATTTGTATTTATAATTCCCGACGGGCGTAATTGGTGAAAAAATAGTACCCCAGCTAGACACAGCGTCTAGTGGATTATGATGATGAACAATTTCGATGTACTCGCTTATTGGTCATCCCTCTCCCGGCCCTCGTACGATCGGGAAAATAATATCGTAAATGAAATGAGTAACTGGTTGGAGTGCGCACACACACACACACATACATTGGTTGGATTGGTTTAGACTGGCGTTTAAATTGCGAGCTGCAGATTTTAGTATCCCTGCTGCGCGGCTGCTCAAGCCTGACTGGGACGTTTTGAGTCATTAATTTTTCAATATGGAAAATTTACCGTCCGCTTTGTTTTTTGTTGTTGTTGTTTTTGGGCATATCCAGTGCGTTCGTATGCACACGCTAAAAGTTTCCTAGGCCGGTGTCGTATTTTTTGGTGAATTTATTATGCACCAGTATCGAGTGCGAATGGGTTCACTTCGCCCGAGCGGGGAAGCCTGTAGTTTTGGGGTTACTTTTTATGCCTTAAACTTCAATGGAACTCTCCCTCCCCCCCTCCCCCCCTCCCCGGGACGAGTTGCATACGAGCGCTGAAGGGTGGCCGATGCACGGTTAGGAAATTATTTTGATAATTAAACAAATTGTTGAAATATGATGCAAAACTTTGGGTAGACCGCATTGTGACCGGTGCACACGGTGAGTGAGGTCATTTTGGCGCGCCTGACCGAACCATGTCCTGATAGCGTGTGTGTGTGTGTGTGTGTGCGTCTGCTTTTGTGCTCAGGGCCAGTCCTTCGGGTGAAGGATTTTGTCCTGCATTAGACACACACACACACATAGACACCTCCCGGGTAATTGGAGACGCAGCGAGTTTGGGCTGAAAATTGTGTTTCCCTTCCAATTAAACATAGTTTTTTGAACGCTACAAAGGTGTGTGTGCGTGTGTGTATGCGAGCGTTTTCCGCGCGGTGATGGAGAAAATTTCCCGCATCATGTTGCTGCCCCATTAATTGTAGCGGAGATTGATGCCTCGCAAATGTGCGGCGACCAACTCGAGAGAAATTATGAAATTCAACGAAAAAGGGCTTGTGACAGCGTCACCGACCACCACCGCCACTCACAGGGTATTTTTCGTGTACGGAAAAGTTATTAGCCTCGCTACGAAATGCAATTAAATGCACAAATTCGGTGCGCTTTCACAGCTACCGGTTGGGGACAATTTTAGCGGAACTGTGGCAATTATGTTTCGGGGGCTCGATGGTCATATGGTCCATGCTGGCACCGGCAAGAGCTCGCGTGCATGTTGATAGGTCCTTGTGCTAATTGCGCTAAAATGGAAGAGCTAGATAAATACACCTCTGGATGAAACATATCATTTTGTGGCCGGAACGTTCAAACGAAACATAGTTGAACGTGGGCTCAGGTTCGTCGGGGTTTATCCAGGGTCCGAGATTGAACATCGTTTAAATCAAGCAATTAAGGTAAAAGCCCGTGCGGATGGTTCTGCTACGCAAATACAAGCGAAGCTAAGAAAAACGACAGCTTAATTTATCTGAAATATTGCCACCCGAGTATGCAGAGAGAAGACAGTTTTCCTCGGCCCGTTTTGAACCACACTTGGCTCTTGAATCGCCAACAGGTTAGCTGACCTTAAAGGGAATGTCTTTTTCTCTCTCCCTCTCTCTGTCACACACTCGCACTCAACCAATAATCACCCTCATTTAAGCCCGGATAAGCTGTGTCTATCGCCAATAACACACGACCGTGCGAGACGCGGCAAGTCTACGCAAAACCACTGCACTACCGCTCTCGGGTGCAACTTTGGAGTGCATCAGATTGCACCCGGACCGCATTGAAGCTGAAGGCAATCACAATCAGCATATCATTGGCAGCGTCATAATAAACTGCAGCCAAGCCAGCATCCAACCCGCACGCTACTATGTGTGTTTGCATTGGCCCCGCGCGCACCTGCCAACCGTGTCGTGGGGATCGTTTTGTATTATTAGGCACGGCCAGCCGGTCAAAGAGTATTTGTCGAGCATTATTTATTAATTTAGTTGAAAATCGGCCTCATTGTTTAGGCTCGGGCGTGTTCGAGTTGTCGACGTTCTCTCGTGGTCCGACGGCCAGACGGCGTGGCGGCGCAGGATGGGTGGCTTTTTCGTTGAATTCTATCTGCATTTGGAAGCGAGACATCGCTCCGGCCGGTTTCATTGGGACATTGCGTTGCGTACGCGCTGGAAGCACATCGCTCGGAACAATTGACGCACGGAGCAAGGTGTGGTGTGGGTGAATTTCGTCCCTTCAGGCAACGAAGCAACACAATGCATTGGCCGGCGTGGGTTGCGTTTGAGGAGAAATTCGTCCTCGTGTGGGAGACAGAGTAGCCCAAACGAACCGATTGATCGCAACCAATCTCTGTCTCACTTTCGCTTCCACGTTTTGTCCCCGCAATGGCCAATGCAATGGCATGTGCGCCTGGTGGTATGCAATTGTTTTCCCGGCCGATCGATGAACGTTCCATCGAACGTGGGTGCCACCGCGAGAGCTGGGGAAAAGCCACATTCGCAGTGCAATCGAGGCACACCGGAAGTGACACATCGCCCGAGGAACCGACGTCGGTCGACCTGGTTGGCCAGGTGGTGTGCGTGAGGCTCCTGTGACACTGCAAGCGGAGGTGTCCTTTCGGAGCATCACACGTCCCGCAGTACTCGAGCGCCACCCGGTTAACCTCTACGGGATAGTCGATTCCGCTCGCTAGCTGTTGGCTGTTGGATGGGGATGCTAGAATGCGAGGGGTCGAAAGGATCACGACGTAAACCGAGCGCAACAGCGTCATCAACACCAAAGTGGGAGCCGAACGAGTTTTTCAGCCCAACCCGGGCATCCTCTGGCAACCGACAAACTCTCTGGAAACGACATTTTAATTTTAGTTATTGAAATATCGTCTCGCCTCCGCACATGTGTGTGTGTGTGTGTATGTGTGTGCCATGGGGGTTTGGAAAGGTGGCTAGCGGCCAGCTGGCCTCGACTAGATGAAGGTGTACGCTCCTGTTGCTTCCACCTGTCGCTGTTGTGCTCTCGTTCCGGTGACCAGTAATGGAACCCGTGGCGTATGGCCATGCTGTCAAGGGTGAGTGAGTGTGCGGGGAAGAGCGGAAGTGGGTGGTAGCGGGGTATCGGTCACTCCGGGGGAGGACGAAAGAAATTCATGTTGGAAGTTGGATTGATTTTTCGAAGCTGCGGTTCTAAACCACGCTTGTGGTTTTGTGTTGCCTGCGCTACGGGTTGCCTGTTTTTCCGCCTTTTCCACCCACTCCATCGCCCCACCGGGGGTGCACTCGTTCGTGTCCTGAGTGAAGTTGATTGTAGAATTCATTTGGTTTCGAGTGCCAGAACTGCATCGAGAAGGGCGGTGAGAGAGGTTGGACCGTCGAGTTCCTGGAATGGTCATAGTTTTGTCACGATTTTTTTTTTCAAACGTTTTTCTACCAACCCTACTGTGGCCTCTTTTTGCTGTTTTCCTCCTTTTGATCAGCTGAAAATCGAATTCATCGTACACGCTCGCTTCGTGGCACGCCGGAAGGTCCAGTCGTGTGTGTGTGTGTGTGTGTGTGTGTGTGCGTGGTTTATTGTTGGCCGTAAACAACAATGGGGGGTGGAAAATATCGACTGGGTACTCTCGAGAGTGGAACGTGTTTCAGATGAGGATCGTTGGGAAATGGGTTCGGCGTCGGTCAGTAAAATCACAATAAATCCTCTCGACTCGCAGGAGGGTGTTAAACGGCTAGAAAAACAGCTCGCATTCGATTTCGCATAATTTGAGCAAATAATATTTGCAATGAAACGAGTGCGGGCTCGTGCTTTCCCCAATGCAATATATAAAAGGGTTGCTTTGTTCCGCAGGGATTGTTCTGGTAGCCGGGTGTTTTTGCTTTAATCCGAATGTAATTTATGTGGCCCGGTGTGTGTGTGTGCTAGGGTTCAGCTTTTCCCAGACGTGGAGGATGGTTTTAAAGCGAATTCCTTGTTACTGGTATGTTCCTAATTGGACACACTTCGTGCATTGCATCTTTCCTAGAACCAATCCGTGCATTCTGTTAGATGAGCTTGCTTCAGCTGAACGAGAGAACGCGTCCTGGGAAAATTGAGTAGCATCTAGTGGACAAGCTTTTATCTAAACTTAATTTCTGTACACCGGCTCAGCTGCTGGCGTTCTGCCGAAGCAGTACGCCGCTGGGGAAATCGCGCTCAGGTGCTGACCTGTGGATGCATTATTCATGGCGAAAAGATGGCCTTTCTTCACCTTTTATGTGCAGCAAAGCAAGCGTGGGGAAATTACCGACGCCACTGGAAGCGGAAAGCAAAGAAATCTTCCGTACAAAAGCGTTCCGGCGGCCGCAAGCCCGGTTGTCCGGTGCCCGCCGATGATTCCGAACGTCTTGATTTTCCACCAGATGCAGATGGCACAATTTTCCCTCGCAATCGAAGAATCTCCGTCCCCGGGGAGTGGAAGAACGAAAGAAGCATCGTAAGGGCCATTTCTTTGCGACTTCCTTTTCCTACCATCGGTTTTTCTCGGCTCATTTACGAGCCACGCCATCGTCGGTGTCGTCGTTGTTGTCGTCTTTCGCACACACCAGCAGTGTGGCTGGCTAGGAAAAATCCGACTCGCCTCAGGTGCATCCTTACACACCTAGTTCCAGGGGAAGATCTTGGGTAGAAAAAAGAGAGAAGAGAGAAAGAGAAGGAGAATGAGTCCCTTTCTTCGACCGTTGAAAAGAATTCCCGATGCACCTGCAGATTTTCTGCATCAATAATAAAAGACCAGCCTTCCCACCATCACGTGGGTAGTGGGGTCAGAAGCGAGAAGTGTACGTGCGTGTTCCATCCTTAGCCCTTTCCTCTCTCCTCTCTCTCTCTCTCTCTCTCCACCCACTCACTCCTCCTTCGAGCAGGACAAGCCAACACCCCCCGGTGGTGCGTTCATTTTAATCTTGAACACCGCTCACACTTGAATGTGCCATGAATCGGGCTCAATGGAAGCATCTTAAAAAAATAATTAAGGAAACAAGACCCCTCTGGGCCTCGTTCGCCTTCCGCCTGCTCCTTCCTGTGTGTGTGAGAGGCTCTTTTCCTCCCATTCGTGGCGTCTCAGCACATGGTGTCCTTTGAAAATCGTGTCGAGTCCGAAAGGGAGCGGTAGATTGGGCTGAAGATTGTCGTAAACGCGTATCGTCTCCGCACATCCGGCTCACCGAGCCCGAGCCCGGATGTTGCCGTAGGTAAGTGCGTAACCGAGCTGCAGTGTGTGTTAGCTGTGGGTGTGGCGGCTTTCCTTACCGTGGCCCACTCGGTACGCGTATCGTGTCGTTGGATCGCGTTTTGCTGAAGTTGCATTCAACGATGCTCGGCGTCGGACGATGGGGTGGTCGGGAAAAGGACCCCACCCGAAGGATGCTGCTGCTGCTGCAGCTTCGCAGGGATATGGGCATTTCACGCAATGTGCTGCACGTCGTGTGTTTCTCGAGTGTTGGCCAGAAAGGAGCGAAAACCCAACGAAAGCAGCGACCCGGGTTGAGGATAGTAGTCAGCATTTGTTGCGGCCTCCGGATCGATGGGAAGCCGAGAGTGAGAGAGAGAGAGAGAGCGAATGTGTTGTTTGCTGTACGAGCTCGAGGTCTCGGTGCTCCGTGCGGGAGTTTGTTCTTGGGTGTTCCTTTTTTGCCTTTTTCCGGTCTCAATTTGCTGAAAAACGGATGTAAGTCCGGAGCACAGCGAATGCGTCTACGAGAGCGCTTACAGGGCTGCTGCAGGGAGGCTAATGTGCGAGTGAATTAGTAAGACAGGCATTCAGGACGATGGAGCTGCCAGGGTTGCACTGAGTACGGGTTGTGTGCGCTCGAGTGCGTAACTCGAGAAAATGCTGTTTAATAATTATGCCAAAACAACCGAAACCAACGGCCCTCGCGATGATGGTCTTAGTGAAACGCAAACCACGCAATCAGTGTACATCGTCTGGGCGAAGCACGTTGTCGTTTTGCATTCAGATTGGATGCGTTGGAGGATAAATTTCCCGAGCCAAGAACGGCTTGTGGGTGGCTGGTTTTGATCGAGTTTCAAGCAAACGCCACACATCCTACGCTGCTGTTGCTCCTTTTCCCAGCGCCCTCGCAACAACAAACAATCTCGTTCATTATGACATGGCAATTCAATTTGGCCCAAAAACCCCATTAAACATGACCTACACCTCTCGGAACGTGTGACGTGAGCTCGAGTGGGTGGGTTTTTTTTTTCTTTTTCGATTGCTCTCTCCCGCAGCGCAATTTAGGCTGTGCCCAAAAGAATCCTTCCGCGCGTACGGATCCTTCTGAGGCGCGTCCCGTATCCGGCGTCACCATGACGATTGCGACAAACAACCCCACAAACTGCTGGGCTCGGTTTCGCGCGGTTGTGTGCGCTCTCGACGCGCGAAAAGATGCCGTTTATTGCTTCCAATCGGCGGTGTGTCTTGAGCTGGCTTCCTGCGAGGGTTGCACCTTTATCCTTGCGGCGCCTCGGACGAACGACGGCACCGAAAGAGGACAGATTGCGTGCTCATGCGTCCGCGGCGTGACGTTCGCCCTGCGACGATCAAAGCAAGAAGCGAAGCTTTTGAAGTGCCGTCGAAACTTTTCGTCGATAACGAGCTTATCAACTTGAAGGAAAACGAACTGGGTGGGTGAGTGTGGAGGCGCGAATTCGCTTTGCTGCATGAATTGTGCCGGTTTGAGGGTGCCGAGTGAAGCCCCAGACCCTTGGCGCGGAAGTGCATGTGCGCGCGCGTATTTGGGCGCTCGCGCTTCTTAACCGTGCACCGAGGATCTCGCATCGTCGTCCTTTTATTGTGGTGGCATGTCTGTGGGTGGTGGGCTTTATTTCTTTCAACTTATCGCTCGAGTGGACCAGGGTGGGGATGGCAATGGGTAGGGTGGGTTTCTCATTTGCGGGCATGAGCATTATGCGGTACGGTGCGTACCTTTTTATTTGATGCGTATGATTTGATGATGTTCATTGCGTGGAAGGATATTTCCGCAGCCGGCGTTTTCCTGCTCAAGTGCCGAGGTTGTTTTCCACGAGTGCCCACGTTGCGTACGGGGAAAAACGCTTTCCTAGTGTGTCGTTAGGAAATGGAAGCGACTCGCGGGCCTGGCTTTGCAAATCGCGGATGTATTTGTGCCATCTGGAGTCGATTCGACAGTGTGCTCTTGCTGTAAGGTTTACTTCAGGTGCAGGTAAACTCGAGCAGCAGCACAATTTAAACGACATTAAATGGGAGGATTTTATTACAGGCAAGATTTGTGACTGCTGCCTGTATCCGGGACGAGCGGATATAAATCGCTTTGCACCACCAGAAACGCCTTGCATCCTTCCTTATTGGATTGATGGCCAACGCTTGGCGGAAGCAGGAAGCCGTTGCACACGCAGGAAGCGAATCGAGGGCTACATCCTGTCTATTCGGCCTGCATTCACGACACTCCTTTGCCACGTCCCGAAGTGCATCCTGCACCAGACTGCACTTTCGTTGCGCGTGCATGTGTGCATGCAACGTGTTGTCCCTAGGTCCCTGAGCCACGAACGCAGTGGAAAGCTAAAAAGGTGTGAGGTTCGATGACCTAATAAGATGACTTTTACGCCTATTTTAACCCACACTCTTGCAGGCCTTTGTTTTGCTCCCGTTGGTGGGGTTTCCGTGTCACCGCCGGAAGGTGATGGTTTTTTGGTGTGTATGTGTTCGCTGCGCGACCGGTTCGTCCCCGTTGGGAAGGGTGCCAAAATTGTTTGGTGCGAAAAAACGTTCATCTTCAGCTGCTAAATCACATGCTTCGAAAGAGGGTTACGCAGCGTACGCAGGGAGGGTAGGGGGACAAAAAATAAACAAAACTGCTGCCATGAATGTATAACGAAGCGAAGGACCTTTTGCGTTAGGATTAACTTTTCAAGAGCCCCGGATTGAGTGGAAGCACTTCAGCACGTTGGTTGAGGCGCGGAAATATAAATTTGCTTAATTCGTTTTCTCCGGGTTTTTGTTGGTTCCGTTTCATTAAATGTTTTTTTTTTGATAAATGGGTTTTTATGCCTTCGCAGACGAACCGGGTCCGAAGTGGTGTCGATCGTCGAGAACATTGACGAAAAGCAAATGGGAAAATATCTCTCAGGGGGTCTGCCGATGAGTGGCAAGAAAAGAAAATCAAAACCCCTTAGCAGCTTCTAATTTGTTGTGAGAATACCCAGCGCTCGATGCGGAGAAACTGCAACTGCCCTTCGGTGCAACGGCAGGACGATTGTTTGCGTCATGCTCGAGCACAGATTTAACACACAAAAAATAAAACCTCCATCATGACCTTTTCGTGTACTTGGAGCTGAGCTTCGAAGTCGAAAGGGCTCGGACGGATGCGAATCGAAACGTGCGCACGTGTTGTTGTCCGTTGCAACTGCAACTGCAACTGCATTGTTCTTTGGTCCAGTCGTATCAAACGAGCGTGGGCAAACGGGCTTGATGGATGTTGCCGTGAGCTCTGCTTTCCCACCTTCGGTGCACTCGAAATCCTAGTGGCTTAGTTGTTCGGCTCTGGCGCGCGCTCGTTTGTGTTTTACTTTGCGAAATGCACGAGCGCACCAACCGGTCCGGTTTCTTTAGGGAAACTGGGCATTTTCTTTCAGTCGCACCCTGGCGGTATAAAGGTGGCAAGGGTTTTTCGTGCGAAGCTTTACCGATGATGGGTTGCCGGAACCGTTCCGTCTAGGAGCAGCACACCGAGGATGAAATGGACCGAGGGAAGCGTTTTCAGGATTTTAGAGTTTAGATGCTCTCGATTCCATTGATTTGCACAATCCCGGGAAAACTTTTCCACATGCTCTTGCACCGGGGGGTTGTCGGCGAGAAGGCGTCGCAGCAACGAACATCCCGCCTCCGCTTGAGCTGGACGGTCCGAGTTTGTTTCAATGTACTTTCATTGTTTCTAAGTTCAACAGAGAGAATTTACTTTCAATAGAAAGCCGAGAGCATTTGTTCCCGGCATTCCCTGGCAAAATCCGGGTGAATTCAATTTTGAATTTGCCTATCGGATCATTGGGCTGCAGTTTTTGCTGAATCTCCTCGAAAGGTGGGACTTTCTAGAGAGAGTAAACTTTTGATAACGTTTCAGAGTGGCTATCACAGAATTCACCATGCTATAATGTTGGGTTTTCCGGAGGTGGGATTTTAGATTCGGTGATTTTTTTTCGGCATGTCGGATTACAAGCATAGATAATATATCGTTGCGATGCAAATTGTTTTATATAGCTAGCCAAAAGTTATCCATAACGTGTTATTGATATTTTTTTTGAATCGTCGATAATTGGATTTCCATGGCTAATGCCCTAAAATCTGGTATCGACTGGCTTGTATTGGCGAGGCAGAATCAATTGTTTGGCATTCGGTTCCTGTCCTGGGCTGGATGAAAATAAATAAAAAATAGCCACAGAAAAACGACCTTACGGCAACCATTAACCAGTGTAAGTGGTTTCGGTTTGTAATTATGCGGCAAACCACCAACGGTAGCAGTGTGAAATTTATGATTATTATTTTTTCCATCCATTCCCGTCAAACGTTAACCGCGTCGGGGTAGGTTTTTTTTATGTCCGCGTGCTTTTATCATCGTCGAAAATAATGTATTCAACCTTAATCCGCCGTGTGGTCAGGTCAGATTATCAATCACATTCTGCCTCTGTACGTGCGTGTCTGCGTTGTTGAGTGTGTCCCGACTGCCTCTAAAGGGGCAGAGTGATGTGTAATCCAAACATATTAATTTGCAGGATTATTGAACATTTGTGTTCGTCTGGTTTTTTATTCGCTTTTTAGCGCAATAGTACCCATCGAATGCGTAAGACACGTGGCGATACGGCGTGGTAGGCTCGTTGCAGAGCCCGTTATCAGCCGCTCTGGTTCAATAATTGAAACGATTGTTTAGTTTTAAATTGTCATGTATGCAAACGAGCGATGAAAGGCGGTTTGATTACATTTCGTATCACAAGATAAGCCCGCAATAATTGTGGCGAACGCAGGTGAGGTTAGAGTTTGTGTAGCACTTTACTATACAATTAAAATTTTTATTGTACTTCAGTTGATCCAAACGTGGTAGTTTTTCGCGGTTGGTCTGATTTTGTGCGAGGATGCGAGGAAGCGTACATGAGTTTGATATAAACTGTTCTGTTGTGAAAAAACGAACCGTAATAATAGTAGACATTCGGGTAATATAGCGCACCTTTGCCCTGCTCGCTCTGGTGCTTGTAATTGGCAACCGGTAATTAAATGCTACACCGGAGCGGGCTACCGGATTAGAGGCTGTCGTCGTGGAAGCTTGAAGTGCTTGACTGTAATTTACGTTGGTCTCCTTTAAAACGGAAAGTGCCTGCGGTGACCGTCTTGGAGGGTAGAATTGAAAGGATCATGGCGAGCCGTAAGCACGAAACACGCAGCGCTCTTGCTTCTGTAGGGAGGTTTGTGGCGAAACAAAAGAAGTGCAATCGTACTTACGCACATTACGCGTACATGCGTCCCGGGGAGCTCTTTGTGGAACGAATGTGCAAAGGAAAAAAATAAGAGAAGTGTTTTCCTCGACCGACACTCGATCTTTCTCGGGCTCAGCTCGAGGATGTGTACGGATATATGGGTTCGCTGGTAAAGAAAAGGCTTCCTTCGCGCGCCACCTTCAACGTGCTCCACGGACCCCGATCCGCCGTTAACCGATCCAAAGGGGCCCCGGGGAAGCATTGCCCAAGCGTCTGGCAGAACGCGCTCGAGAAACTATCCGGCCATTGTGTAAAAATTGCGCGCAGAAAATCCCGCCAGTGGGGGGTCTCCCTTTTTTTTGTGCGTAACTGCACGCGTTTTCCATGTGCGTGAACGTGCGTTGGCTTCCTGCGTGTGGCCCGAACGGTGAGAAGGAGGGGGAGGAGGGGGAGGGGGAGAAAATGAGAAAGATGATGAAAATGTGATTGCTTTAAGGATTCGCCTTGAAGGATTCGATTGAACGGCGACAAACGGCGTGAGGGCAAGCGAGAAAACGCGATACGCCAGCGAGTACCGAGGAAAAATTAATAATCATCACCCCGATCGAGGAAGGAAATGTGTGAAAAGGCTTCACTTTGGGGAAGTGTTAAAATTAACAGCTGCAGCATAATGTGTGGCGATGGTGGCCTCTGTGCATGCAAATGTCGCTCGAATGACGAACGAAACTAGACAGACCGCGGGAAGGACGCTCGCCCGGGAGGAGTCCGTGTAATTGAAGCAGGTAACTGAAGAGAATGATAATGGAAAAAAAGTACCAGTTTTCTATAGCACCAGTGCTGGGCCCTTGCCCTCTCGGCCGGTGGTGGTGGTGGTGGTGGTGGTGCGGTTTAGGGATGAGAAGGTGCGGGAAAATCCCTCCGAGGACTGGCGGATCGGGCGGAAATAAGACACCAGCAGACTGCACCGGGCCATATCGAGTTCCTGGTGGAAGCCGGGAACTCAGGCCCAGGGAGGATGGTTGCATATATATTTTCTTTTTTTTTTTTTTGCTTCATAATTCCCTGCTCACATTCGTCATACATCCTGCCGATATATGCACGTATATAACGTATGTAATGGCGTGAATGAGGCGTGATGCGGGGTTAGCAACCGAGTTGGTGGAAAGGTGCCAACGATGACGCATCTGATCCGATGTCCTCTCTCGAGTGCGTGCGTGAATAATGATGATTGATTGAAGTGCGTACGAAATGAATGAAGGTAGGCGCGAGTGCGCGAGTGCGCGCGTGCGAATGGAGAACGTCCCATTGTATGCCGCGGATGGTGACGCTGGAAAAGTGACGCCCGGGAATTGAAACGTAAAACAATGCCACTTTCATCAACACACATCGGGCCACCACCTCCAGCAGCGCCCGTTTTGCTTATCATTTCTGGTGCCCTCGCACGGTAATGCTGCTGGCCTGTCGCGATTTACACTCTATCATTATGCGATGCTCTCCGACGTCGCTTTTGATGCCGTCTGTAGGAATAATTTGATGGCAACTTTATGGCTGCAGCACCTCTTATATACGCGGACGAATGCAAATATGATTCCACCGGCGGTGAGTGTTCATTTAAATTTTTTTTTGTCACCCTCTGTTTGATAAGGGCCGCGCATTAATGATTATCGAAATGAACAATGTTGGATGCGTTTGCGCTTGCTGTGATTGCGCTAATGAGATTCTTTTGGTATTGTGTTCTAAGTTTTTTATTTGCGTTATCGAACGATGTGTCACAGACGAAAGAGAGTTTGCATAAATGTGTACAAGATCAGCGCAGTCTGTGGATGGAAAATATGTTAAATTATGGCACGGGGTGCATTAGCCATCGTTGCAAGGATTTATAGGCGAAAGCAAAGCGCAAGAGAACATCACCCTAAAGGAGCTATCGTTTTGGTTAATGTCCAAGAACTTTGCTACCGATCGTTTCCTTTTCGATGGGTCTTTTTTGTGATCTTTCCTCTCTCTCTCTCTCTCTCTCTCTCTCTCTCTCTCTCTCTCAGCTTCTCGCACCGCGATGAGTTGCGCTAAATGTATAACGATTTTGTTTTCCAATTTAAATCATACACCACTTGCTACCGCCCTGGCTTCACCCCTTTGCTCAGGCCCTTTTGTCAGCGATTCCCATGCGTGCGTTTCGCTTATACGCCATCGGCACTTTTGCTCCGTTCACACTGCTGGTTTTTGGTTTGGAGCAGATTTTCCAATTTAAAAATCAATCAAACTTTTCACACATCTCAAACACGCTTCCCCCCCTCCCACCCATTGTGGCGTAACCGCAACCCCAGCGCCATCGCGAACGACGATCGCTTAAACGGTGTGTGTGTGTGTGTGTGTGTGGACCTTTTTCTTTCAGCATCATTGCGCCACCGCGCGCGCTGTCACTCCCCAGGGCCCGAGAAGGGGTTGACGGTTAACACTGATAGCATCTGATGCGAGCACGTTCTTCTTCTTATTTAGAGAATGTAATCATCAGGTAATAACCACTTAATCTCATTATTTGCGGTTCTTGCGAGCGAACGTGGCAAAAAAGCATGGCCCGGATAGGGACCGGCCAAGCGATCCGGGACGGAACCGAGGCGAACATTGCTTAACCGCGCTTCTCGATGCCAATCTCTCGTCGGACGCGTTTCTTCTTTCCGGCACCAAATCATTCCGCCCTTCGAGGGCCGCGTGGATTTTCGCTTCCTTCGTCCCTTGTCCGTCTACTGGGCTGTGGCATCATCGCCATCGTCCGTCCGTCCGTCGTTTGACCGGACGGGTTTCAAATATATTTTATTAAATACACATAAATTCTGAGTCCGCCGAACGGCTGTGGGAGGTTCCGAGACTGGAGCTGAAGACAAAAAAGGGCGAATCTGTGAGGTGACAGGTTCTCCGACGCTTCCTTTTTGCTGTGCAACCGAACGCTTATAAGGAGGCTGCAAGCCAATGTGCGAAATTCGTACCACACGGGTGGATTCATGCATTCGAGATGGAAATCACCCGAAAAGGAAGTGATAGGAGGACGATAAAGGAGTGAGCGATAAATGGCAAGAGCATAGGTGTGTGTGTGTGTGTGGCGATGGCGTGGTGGTTAAGCTTGTTATTATGTTTCATAGCGATGAAGAATGGACGAAGTGACGGCCAAAAAAAAGCCAGTCGCGTTAATCGCCCTTGATGCAACGGGAAATGGCGGTCAAAGGGCACAAATCGTGACAAGAAGCTCGGCACACAAGACGCGTTTAGCTCTCGCTTTGGGTTAGCTGTGGTCGGTATGCATGCAGCACTGCAGCACGGCTCGTTTTCTGTTGCTTCGAACACCAGAAGCCGATCGAGAGGCGCATTTACGGGGGCCTGATACACGTCGTTAACGTCTTGAAGCGGCATCTGAGAAGAGATGCCAAAGAAACGACGGAGTGCTTTGTGGATCGCAATTCGTCAGCGGGTTTCTGGCTACTGGAGGAGCAGATTGATATTCGATTTCGCTGCAGTGTATATTGCAACACGGAGGTCCCAGAAGCCGATGAAACTCGATGCTGGGATTTAGAGTTCGCCAAAGTGAACGTCCACTGTGGGCTTACATTGGGGGCTATTCGGAAAGGTGATAAACGAGAGATGGGGTTAAGACATGATTAATTTGTATACCCTTAGGTCGACTTTATGGCCGTGAGAGAAGGCATCAAAAAAAAACAGCTAATAGCTTCCCTCCCAAGCAGCGTTTAGAGTACGAGGTGCCAAAACTGGAACGCGACGGGATATGGAAATCCGGCAGATTGGCATACCAGGGTGACGAGGGCAACAAAACGGGAGACATCATTTACAACACCGGTAGCTCGGCGGCGTGACAAACCGCAAGAAAAGAAGTCAAACAAGGTGTGTATGGCACCGTTTTAATCCCCGTCGGGACTTAGAAACATTTTCGTTTGCTGTGCGAGTCGGGGCTTTTTGAGGTACCCCCGGTTATGGCTGTCAGGGTTTTAACAGGGGCTAAGCCTTGCTTTGAGTTGTGGTCTCGTGTTTTCGGAGTGTCAATACGTCGAAGAATGAAACGAGCGCCATCAAACGATCCTCCGCCCTGCTGGAGGAATGCGTACCGAGGCTATTGGAAATCTTCAACCCAGCCAGCCGGCAGAATCGTCCTTCGGAAAAAGCTAGCTCACCAGGTGGCGCTGTTCAGGGACAAGTTTGAAGCACGGTGCACGTTTAGGACCGGTACGACAAATCGTGGAAGTGAAATTTCTGCAACGATAACCGCCCCGACGTGCCGTGCTGAAAAGCTTTTATATTTGGCAGAAGTGAAACTATCCTTCCACGTCCTCTCCCAGTGCATGCTTGCTACCAGATGCGATCTCGGTGCAAAAGGGTCAAAGGGCGTTGTGGTTCGCTCGCGGCAGACGACACCGGTGTTGCGATTGTATAACCTGCTGGCAGGTATCGCGGGAGTTTTCGAATCTCCAAGCCAACGGCGGCCGTTTGTGGCCACCGTTACGAATGACAGCGGCTTGTGACAGCTTCCGTTACGCGAAGGGCTGGCGTGGGATGATGGAATGCAGTGTCATAATTTCGTAAAATGCAATTTGGCCGCTCGCAGCGTCGGAACGTGCGGAATAGGTGTTGTGTAGCTCTATTTGTTGGATCGAACGATCGCAACAAATTCGTGCCTCCGGCCCTGTGGATGTGTGCATGCCGATTTTTGTGCCACTGATGGGCCTGAGTATGGGTGTGTGTGGGTCTAAATGGCACCTTGGATGTGGCAAGAAGCCGTCGGTCACGACACGGCACACGATTCCGATAGAATCTGAGAGATATGGGCGATACCCAAAGCCGTCAACGAAACGCAACCTCGGGATGTGGTCTTATGTTTCACTCGAGCATTTGTGTGTTTGTATGTGTTGGGAACACAGCAACGAACCCGTAAAGGTGGAGAAATAGTCCCCTGGGGGGGTGGTAAGAGCTGTGATGGTGGTGTATGCCGAGGTCACATTTTTGCGGTTTATTTCTGGTCCTTATGCAATCCAACCACCCAAACGAGCCACCCTTTGGGTTATCCACAGCCCTGCTTTCGAAGTGTCTTTCCTCACATTGGTGACAGTGTGATTTGTTTTTTTTGTTCTCATTTTTCTCTTGCTGCTGTTAGTTTATGTGTCATTTTCCCTCATTTTCACACACCAGGGCGGTCTTTGGAACGGCAGGGACGCGAGGCGGAAAGAGGAAAGACGTACGATGTAACGAGTTTGGAATGGGACCGAAATCTCGTGTGTTTATTTCGGTATGTTTCGGGTGGCTCAGGTTTATGCCACTGGACTCACACTGCAACCGTGCTACGCAGGGTAGGTTGTCGTTTAGGGTTAGCTGCTGCTGCACTCGATCGAAAGCGGAAACCCCTGGATGTAGGCAACCGGTCGAGCATTTCTTGGGGTGGCTGGGTGATTGGGTACACCAGTGTTATGTAAGCAGGTACAGTGTGCTGCAGTAATGAAAACGAAAAATGAGAAGGGGAAAGATCATTTCAATCACATCGATCCGAAGGGACGGGGATAGATTCGATAGGATTGGTAAAATTGAAAAGCATAGCCTGCTAAGCTGGAGTAAATGAATTTTGAAGGCTTCATTAATTCGGCATGCAGCGGAGACGTGTCCTTTTTGCTTGTCTGATAACTTCTGTCAACAACATGCTACAGTACGAGGTTTGTCCTTATTCGAATCATTAATATCCTTTCGGTAAACACCGTAATGGTATGAGTAGTTTTCGTGTAACTGTAATGGGCTTTGGTCATTTACGAGCATGTTTTTGCAACAACCCACGTTGCAATGTTTGCTGCCAGTTGATTGCACATTTGTTTTAGACGTACAGTTGCTGTTGCTGACTGTGCAAAACTGGCTGCTGATGGCGAATCGCATCGCGCACATAATCGAGTGTAAACTCAATTTTGCAACTATTAAATCCAATTCGCATGAATCAATCAAACGTTCCGTAATTCGAATAATCCATCGTGTGCCTGGAGTAGGCCCTGCTTTGTATGAAGGACCAAACCAGAGGAGCCCGTAAATGGTGGGCGTTTGGTGGTACTGCGTGCCGGTTCGATAAATGCTGCCGAGATTGTGCACCTATGATAAGCGACGCAATGGGCGGCCTTTGATTAGCAACATCAAACGATATGTTCCTGTTTGAGTGACAGACCGTTACGTGCTCGCAAGCGTGATGCAGGGAAAAGGGGTTTTATTTAATCTGCTGCTGATAGGCACCCTTTGGCCAGGCACAGCTGTCCCCGTCGGACTACGATTCGGAAGTAAGCGAGATCCAGCAAAATGAATCAATTAGGTAAGTAAATGGGTGTCTGCGGTGGTGCTCTGCCAGGAGGTTATCTGTAACTTTATTCGATAGAGCTGTATTAGATTGTGTTAAGTTTTGTGTCACAATAGTGCTCTACCGCATCAGGTTGGCAGTGGATTGTTCACGGGTGGAATGTTTGTGCTTATATTTGGAAATTGTGATTAGGAACATTTTTGATCGTATCGAAATTTGAGGTTTAATCAACGTAATTGAATATGTGAGCCTTTGTTCGCCCGACGAGTCTTCGTTGAATGGTGACATTTGTGCTCGTATTTGTATATCGTTCTAATAATCGAACACGGCACTATCGAAACTCTGTAAAGCGCAACAAAAGCATTATTTTTACTGTCGTTCGTTCCGTAAGCAACCATCCTTGCGGTAAAACGCAACATTGTATTCAAGCTCAAAGTCGCTTTGTTTCCGTGCGCGGAACATAAAAATACGAGGACCCATTTAGTGTACTTTGTTTTGCCTCATCTCCTTGAGCGAACCTGTGCAGTTTATGGCTTTTGCTAAGCGCTGCTGCTGATGAAGTGGAACTGTTTTGCTCATTTCTCTCTGCTCTTCCTATCGTGATTTTATGCCAAAGCCAAATAAGATTCCGTTTTTTTATTGACAGTGCATGATTTCCTTTTTTCCAGCGATGGGGATTTCAACATACCGAGCGCTTTCCGAAAAGTGCATCGTGAACATCCTTGCTACCTCACCAGGGATGCGTTTTAAAAATCAGTCGTTTTTGTGTCGCTTCTGTGAGACTTAAAGCCGTGGAATCTGGACGTATGGGTACATTTGATACTTTCGCACGAATGCTACCGAACGTGCGATAACGAACGTGGAAGCATACGGGATAAATCATCTACTTTTTTGCTTGTTACTTTCATTCCCGAGCAACCAAAGGGTTTCTTCTTTTCGCTTTGTTGCATAATGACGGATGGCTCGCGGATGTTCGTAATTAAAAGCGAAATTTTAGGCCAGGCAGGCTCTGCGCTTCCACACGAAACAGGCCCAACCTGTACCGCTGGGTCGTGATGCGCGGTGTATGTGTCACATTTCGTGATTACAGCTCTGTGGCCCTTGTCGTTGTTGTACTCTTATCGGTAGCTCTCATCATTTGCTAAGCATTCGCTTGTGGTGGCTGCGTCGAATCTCTACCCTTCACGAGATTGTGCAATCCAAAAGCCCGAAAAATAAAACCACCGGAAGGTTGATAAATCTAAATAAATCCATTAGAGTGGAAGAGTGATTGCAAAATCGGCATGATTCCGACGCGCATCATTTGTGCAACTTTTTGGGGCGCCAGACTGCGGCGAACACTCGCTTCAAGAGTGGTTGAAATGCGACCCCAATGGAGTATGGCGAGTCCCTGTCCCAGTCTCTTCTCTTTATCCCTTTACTCCCTTGCCTTGCCTTCGAGTGCTCCTGGTCCGGTTTAATTTTGGGTACGGGAATCGTACGCATCTCACGGTGCGACAGGTGAACGCGCGATGCTGATAATGACGCCGCCCTGGTGTGCAACTGCTCGATGCAACCGTTGGGCATTGCACTGTTTTCCGAATGGCGCCACCGGGAGTTGGGAATGGTGGTGAGGATCTCGATTTTCGGCGAATAAATCATCGCTCGTTCTAGCCAACCGAATCGGTGAAGTGCAGTTCGAAATGGCATGCACGGTTGAGTTTTGCAAGATGCACTCCATAATGAGGAGAAAGCCTTTTTTTCTCCCGTCCGTGGCTCTGGCGAGGTTAATGTTGTATTCCGTACCGATGGAGGGAAATGGAATGCAGAATGCAGATGGCTTGGTGGTGGGGCTTGAGTATGCAAAGCAGCGAATTTCGCAGCCAAAAGTATCATCTCTGTCATTAAATATGGATGCGCGCCTCATATCTCTGGGCAATATGTGTGCGATGGTTTGCCATTGTGATAACGCAAATTTTGCCATGCTTTGTTCGTCCTGGAGAATTGCAGTTTTTACCCCCGAACCGTACACCATTCGATGAAGGTTTGAGTCGTCGGTTCGGTGATTGTGAGGCATTTGCTTTTTGTGTCATCCTCTGAAAGCTCTCCAGGGTAAACATATAATGTCCTAATAGCGCCAGTACCTCGCTTGTAGACCACTTTATGCGAACGTCCTTAGTCACGGTTCTTTTTCCGGGGCGGTAAGAGAAAATTAAATCCCAAACGGTTCATCAAGATGTCACCATTAGCGTCACGGAGCTTGATGGGTTTGTTTGCAGTGCGTTAAAAACACAACCGAGCCATCCGGGGAATCGTAAAGTCGCGGCATAAATACGTGCGGCCGCGTGCATTTGACGAAGCGCAAAAACTGGCACCTGAAGTGCTCCCGGACTAATTTGCGCTCGGGAAATGCCAGAACCGCCTGGATGCGGCGATGTTACGCGTTCCACTCCAGAACGGGTTTACAAGCGGGTTCGGTGTAATTGTAGTAATAAAGTACTACCAATAAAATAAAGTGCATCGTTTCTCGCGTTTCTCCGTTGCGTAGCTGTCAGCGTTTTTCAGCGCTTAAGGGGAGAGCTTGCTCATTAGAAGAATCACCGGTTTCACGCTGTTCTATCGAAAGCTTTCTTAGCTAGCTAGCTAAAGTAGATGCACGATTCGGTGAACTGCAAAATCGCCGGATGGACGCGAGATATCCGCGAGCATGGAATCGAAGGATCGAGCGATAATGCGAACCACCACCACACCATCACCTGGCGAGCAGAAGTTCAAGCACTCTTCGAAGCTCCCAACAGCGTTCGGTTGCGTGTCAAGCTCATCAATCGGTCATCGAGTTGGTTGTGGCCAACGTCTACTGCCCTACGGCGGCTCTTCGAGGTTATGGATAATTTTTATCGCGTTTCGTTTGGCCATTTTTATTCGCTCGCTGTTGCTGATGCGAGTTTTAATTGCTGATTTGCTCGGACATATTTCTTGAGCTTGTTAGAACTCGCTGCAGCAAGGTGTGCGAGTGGGAAAAAAACGCGCGAAAAGAAATACGTCCAAGGTGAAGAAAGCTCGCCCGGTTCGCGGGTTTGATGGAGAAGTTGAGAGGCATCAATTAATCTGTTCCAACCGCGCGCGCGGCTCAACTTGGGTCGTTCGGGGTGGAATTTTTCCGCACCCTCATACCCCCTCTCCCTTCCTACCTTCCTCCCTCCCTCCCTTCACAGTCGTTTCCGTTTCCACTTCCTCGGGCTGGGTTTCTACGTTTCTCGATTTCGCGACAGTGCGAGATCAAAACCGCGAGTGTTTGATCGTTTGATTTTTCAACTTAATTAAAAACGAAGAATTTATTACGATTCTTTATCTCACGATCGTACCCAGTCTACCGCCAGAGGCGAACCTTGCCGTGGCTCCAATTTTCACACTCTACTTCTCGCCGGTCCTACTTACGGCGGGCATAAAATGAGGTGATTATTTCTTTCTTTCGTCGCCGATGCCGCCGTCGTCGTGGTCATCGCCGGCGGCGGCCCGTTTTTTTTATGTCCCGTGTTCGAGGGGCATTTTTCACGAAACCGGCGGTGAATGCATCACCCCACCGGTCGCCGCCGGTTCGGGCGGGCATATTTGTCGAAATTTTGGAGCATCCCCTTACAGCCATGCGCGCGATTTCGGATGTACCGGCGAATGGCGGCGTTATCACCTGGACGGAATCGCACGAAGGAAGCGGTATAAAATTACAACCCCGGCAACCGGTTCGATAACTTATGATTACCAACTTCTCACCCGTTGCTGGCTCGTCATCGGTCGGGGGCCGTTTCACACCGCCCCGTGTGGTGTTCCGAGGTTCAAAAGCGCTAGTTGAACTTAAAACGATGCCCGGCACTGTACGCAGCCGTGGACATGATTGTAAATTAAGCGGCTGCGGCGTATGTGTATGATTTAAATTTTTGGATTTTCCTTCACATTTTCCCGCTCGCGTTTTCGCCAAGGTGCATCATTTTCGTTTCGACGGCTTAAGTGATACGGTGTGGCAGCCGTGGCGCGCGGTTGTGGGCTTTCTCGATAATTATGATCCCAATGTGGGAAGATTAATCGATTGCGATTTGTAAAACGGCGGACTGCGTCGGGTTACCATTTGCCACCGGTCGTGCTGGTCGTCCTGGAGTCCCTGGCGTATTGACGGACCGACCTGCTTGCGCTTGCCTACATTGTACGGCATGAAATATGTTTTGGTGTACGTGCGTCGTTCACCGCCCGCATGGTCCCGCGAGATTCTCCTGCAGTGGCTTTATTGCCTTCCTCGGTGGGAGCAACGAAACAAAAAAAAAACATAATCGGGAGACGAAAAATGCCCCAAATGAGGACATGATGACCGAACGGAGCGCCCTTAGCTACCGGCCCGCATCTTTAGCCGGACGATCTCGGCGAATGAAACCAGTTTTGTGGTCGAGGATGCCACCGAGAATAGCGGGAGGGGTAGGAGGGGAGCGCCCCACATGGGAGTGACCGGCGTCCCTCGGATCGAGCCCTCTTTCGTCCAGGAAATCGGTTTCCTCGTCGCGCGGCATTTAAGTAATCATTTTCGCAAATCGTCAAGTGAATGGTTTTTCGTGGGTTTTTTTCGTCTCACTCGCTCCTTGGTGAAAGAGGATTTTCCGACCGTCTCCTCACGCCCGTTCCTCGGGATGGGGATCAAAAGCGGACATTTACTGAAGGATCTTGTACGCTGCGTGGTCGATTGGATGGTGTCGTCTCATCCGGATCTACCGCGGGCTCGTTCTATTTCCACAACGGAAAAAGAAGGAAACTTAGCAACATCAAATCAACCACTTGCCAGTCCCATCCCACCGCCCTGCCCACCGGGCATGAAATGGTGTTTTTCTTTTTGATCGAACCACCGAAGGGGAGGAATGGAACCGTTTATGTCCTTTGATTAATATCCTTCAATTATTATCATCATCATCATCCTCGGCGGCATCCGTCCAATCCCGGCTTTTATCCGCCACTAAGCCTGAGGAGCGCGGCTTCGGGAAGGATGTCCTTTTTAGTGTTTCTGTCATTGAAAACGTAAACGTACCCGAGCCCTCGACATCAATCCTCGGAAAAAGGTTGAAATTACCGAAAGTGCTATTGCTTTTCCGGGGGACAAATTTCCTCGTTTTTGTCTCTGCTTACGAGATCTCTCTCGCTCTCTTTCCCGTTTGTTCGCTTTCTCGCTTCGTCCCAGTGGTTTGTCGAGCTTAAAATCGCTCATTTAGATTCGTTTGGATTCCGGGCCGGTTTTGTGGTGTGGCAATTTGGTCGAGCTTCTTGTCCCACCCCGTGGACGTGACCGTGTTCGCTTGTGGTCGAAAACCGGAGCCGGAAAAGGGATCCGGCTCCCCGGTGGTAGCTCAAAGGACCAAACCGTGGGTTGATGGCTCGGGAAGCAGGAAAAACACCCCCAATTCCAAGGAGAAGCCGAACGAAAATCAGGATGATTAATTAATTAAAAACGTGGCGCGTGGAATGGCGAAGGTTGCTGCGACGGAGCAAAGGCTAGAGTGATGAGTTTCGCTTTCTAAGGATGATAGCTCGACCTCGACCACTAATGTACAGCTCCAGGTCGGGTGAAGTACGATTTTGTTAAGATATATATATATATATTTCGTTAGGATGAAACTGCTCTCCTATCGTCGGGAGCCTCGTTCGTGCGGAAAGACGTCCAGTATTTGGGTGATTTTCGGTTGCGCTTTGATTTCACCGGAGCCCTTTTCAGAACGCTAACGAGAATGAGCAAATCCTCATCTCTCGTTCGGTCTACGGCGCGCGTAAAGATATTGTAATTGCTTGATGTGATATCGATCGATGCGGAAATCCAATCGGGAAAGCCGACCCGGTGTTGGAAGAAAGAAATCACTCGCCATTTAGCAAGGTGAGCTCTGCGGAAAACGACCGGGAGCGTCAGTGCGGCGTGAAACCCAAACCGGCTGATATCACTGGGGTATGATGAAGCGTGTATTGAGTAAAAGTAATATCGTAATAATTCCACTCCCCTTCCCGAAGGTCGACGTAATAGCGAAAGCCTGTTTCCGGAGGAGGTTATCATTGGCAAAATATGAAATATGCTAGGAAATTGTATAATTTAAATATTAATTTATAACGACGAAACAGGAGGCGACCGAGTAGCGGTCCGGGACGGGAAACTTTATCAAGATTACTGCATCAACAACAACAACAGAGATTTATCAACTGTTAAGGGTGCCGAGGACCGGTCGTCCCGATGCGCGAGTGGTTGCCACTGACCATCCGAGCGAGTCACAGACGGGTGCCGAGGGATGTAAAATATCTTTCTCGATAATCAAAGACAACATTATAAATTGAAAAATTAAAGAATCGCCAAGCGGATCTAGGATTTTGCCGGCCGTCAGTCGTTGCTGGCGAATAACGCTCGGTGGTGTTTCCCCTGGAGAAGAGTTCATTGTTTGCATAGAGAAAAACAGCCTGTGTGGTGTAGTTATGTTGCTGCTGGAGCTTCGCGAGAAGAGCAACTGAACAGCAGGTTCTTGTGGTATTTATGTGCAGATATGTGTAATAGTATCCTCGGCCGTGCGATAACATCGCACAATAATTCTTCGGCCAGCGATGCACACTGATGGAATTAATTTAGTTGTCTTTCAAGACAAAGCGCGTTGCATGAATATTATGATGAAGCATGAGTAGGAATGTTTGCTCTATGCGAATGTAGCTTCGCGCTTATAGTAACGATGTCGTATAAAATATGCAAATATAATGTAGTTGGTGGTGCTACTGTTGGCCGGTTAATCCGAGTGCTACGATGGATTTATAATCATCAATTTATGGATTTATTTGTAATCCCTAGCAACTGAACGCGTGCCTACTACCTGCAGGCCCGTTTTCTTATACTAACTGCGTGGCAGCCTGGCTGGAGCATTTGCATCAAATTAATTAGTGAATTTCTCACCAAAGTAAAGCGCGGCGGTTGCTGGCAAAGGACTGTTGGATAAAGCTGGGAAAACATAAAAATTCCCAATACGGACCGCGCCATCCTTTTTCCCATGGTGGGCAGAAGAACTAACTTCATGTCAGGCGAAGCTACCCAGCCGCGAGCTGGTTGCGCGTGAAGCGCAAATTGACGCGCGTAAGAGTGCGTCATTAAAATTTTATAATTAAATCTTCCAACCGCCAGGCGGGTAAAGTTTATGTATTATTCCGTTCTCCGCCTGAGCGCTTTAGTCGAGCAGGAAGCCAGTGCTTTTTTAGCGCTAGCAAACCCTTCGTTCAGAAGGCATCCCTCAGAATGGGGTTTGTTTCGGGAAGAAAAAAAGGTTGAACAAGTGGCCGCTGCGTGGGTCTTGTTTCGGGAAGGATTAAGGTTGGCTAATTCGTTCAAGATGGTTGCTAGAAGGTTCGAAGGTTTTTTTTATTGCCAACCTTTTGTGAAGGGTTTTTTTAATCACTTAATTCATTGCCACCTACAAAACGCTGTTTGAACGTTGATTTTGGTTCAGTGGTTTTTCCTACTGTTCCTACTGTTCGAAAGCGTGACCGATGTGATGGTACAGCGTACAATACCGACATGGGTTGTTTAGAAAACTATGCAACATCAACTAGGTGCAGCTGAACGTGCATCGCAAAGCATTGCGTGAGGGAAAAATCGATAAAAATGGCTGACGGTTACAAAACAAAGATGGCCGCCTAAGATCTCCATCGCACTCCCTCCCGGTTCGCTGAAAAAAAAAGTGCGTACACTCGAAGGGGGTGCATCTTTTTCATGCCAACCCGTTCCATTTAGCAAAAACCATTCCCTCACGATGATTCGTCCGCCAATTGCTTGCACAATTTGCCGCTGCAACCCGTCAGGCTTGGAGGGAGTTTCCATTCTCACCCTCATTAAAATCGTGCACACAACGTGCAAACACACACATACACACTCACACATGCGAGCCTTCTAATGATGGCAGTGTGCCGAGTTGGGCCGGGTCGAGAACGCGCGTCGAGTCCTTCCTTTTTTGCTGCTCGTCACAAACGCCCGAGCCCAAGGAGTGCGCCATCATTTTTCTCGTCCGCCCTTGCGACGCAGTCACGGTGCCATACTTGATTTTTCCGCCCATGTGTGCCCAAGGGGCCGCCAGCTTTCTGGTTTTCCTTTCGTTTACCGCTCCACCACGAAGGGATGCAATTTTCCTATGCACTTTTATGCAAGTGCATGCACACAAACACGTAGGGCGAACGCGCACGCATGACATCGTGTGCCGTCGTCCCGTGATGATGCAAAGGGCCGTTAATCGCCCTCCCGTTCTAGGGAGCAACCCTTTTTTCCATCGCATGTGCTTTTCGATCGGGGTACCGAGGCGTTTCTGTGGCGTTCACCGTGTGGCCGTTAATGTCATCGGTGTTGTTTTAGCTATTATTCTTGCACCGCGTTCGTTGTGTTCGTTGTGTCTCGCTTTCTCGGTCGGGCGGCCTCGAAAGAAGGTGGTCTTATGGATTTTCCTGGGCGGACGGTTTCTTTACTTTTCCAAGGATTCCTTCGGTTTGGGGGAACATTTTCCCATCACCGCACTGTGTCTCTTTTGCGCACCCCTACGCGATCGTACCGAGGACAGCTCCCCCTAGTTCGCATTTTGCGACGAATGTGTTTATTCGTTTGGGAGAATCGCCGTTTTTGCCTGCTCAGTAGGCGGGGATCAGCAGAAAAGCGCCTGCAAAAAGTGCTAAGAAACGGAGCACTCGAGAGGGCCGCTTGAGGGCTCTCGTGCGGCTCAATTGCATCTCGTACGCATCTACCTTGCTGCACACGCATGCATCCAAGTGTGGCAGCAAACGACCCTTTTTCCAAGCCAACGGAAGTGCGAAAGGGTGCCAAGAAATGGCTCGAGGCCACAAAAGAGGCTCGGATGAGTGGTTGCGTAGAAGAAAAAAGAGACAGAGAGCGAGAAGAAAACCCCACGCATACGTGTTAATCGGACCGTGATGATGGAATGACAATGAAGCGAGAATTTACGCATAAAAATTTTCTACCTTCTCTTTGCAGCCTCATTCAGTTGCATCCTTCTTTTTTGCGTGTGTGTTGCTGCTGTGAGCCTGGATGGATGGCTGGATGGATGAAGTTGTAACTAGGCGAACAAAGGCAGGAATCACGGGAGGAACACTTCGCCGCACACATGTGCTCTATTCTCTTTGGTTTTCCTCCATTTTGCTTTGTTTCATGCATTTGTTGAAAAGCAGGCGAATGTTTCCTGAGGCGGCTCCTCTGGCTCCACCGGTGGTGGAGCGTCAGGATGCACCAGCGGTGCATTGCCGGAAAATGCATCCTGGGCTCACTGGCCAGAATTAACGGAACGTGAAGTAGGACGAGCGAAGATGCTTTTATTTTTCTTCTTCTTCACACCCCAACCTCCGCCATAGCATATCCTCGCTCATTGGGGTGAGTGGGGAGTTGGTGGGGGATGGCGCATGTATGAGGGTCGGTGATCGAGAGACGGAAGAAGGTGTCGAGGACGGCTATAAGAGAGTGTAAGTGAGTGCTTGAAACTCGTGTTTACACGACCACCGCTCGTTTGGATGAAAGCAGTTAAGAAAGGCTCACGGGCGTCTGCGAGAAGCACGACGAAGAAAGAAATCCTGGCAACGAGACACACACACACATGTGCGGCTGTGTGTGTGATGAAATGGCGAGCACAAAGGGCATCGAAGCAGGGTGGAAATGGATGCACTTTTTCCCTCCTGTTTCGGTGCATCTGGGATGAAGCTTAGTGCGTGTGTAATGTCCAGGAATTATGCGGCTAGGACGAGGGATTGTTGCTGAAGTGAGAAAAAAATGAAATGCATCACCAGGAGGCCGCATCGTGGTAGGTGGCCTGATTCTGGGCCGGTTTAGGGAGCACGAAACGAAGGACGAGTGGCAGTTGAAAAGGGAGGAAATAAAGCATGAAGAAACGCTTGCGAGTGGTGGTGACGGAGGCTTGAGAACAAAACTGCCCCCTTTCAGGTTGGAAGCTTGAAGGGATGATGATGCATCGGATGCAACGCGTGAAACGGTATGCGCCAGGACCTGCACGCTCAGAAGTGTTGACAGAGGATCCTGGCGGCTTGTTGGCTGGGTGGATGGAAGAGGGGTAATAGATGGTTCGTGGGGGGGGGGGGGGGGGTGGGAGGTCCTGTAGCAAACACCCACACAAAGTCCAGCCACACACTTTTTCACCCAATGCCACACCCGGAGGAAAGCCTGCAAAATCTTGCCACCTTTTCCATTCCATGGTTCCCTTAAGTCTCTGGCTTGCTATCCTCCACTTTGACTCCTCGTTTTGCTCCCCAAGTTTCCGCGTGCAGTTATGAAGGGCAGTAGATCCACTCCACATGTCACCCTCCCGCTTGGACGTCCTAGAAACTTTTCGCACCCTAGAAACGGGCGTTGGAAAACGTGCGGTGCGCTGACTTACATAAGAACGGAACACCATCATGTCTGTGTGTGCGTGAGTGTTGTGTGGTGCTGGTGGGTGGCGAGGAGACGCACAGGAGCGGCCAATGCAAGGGATTATGAGCACAGGAGTACATAGATGTGGGCTGGTAGGGCTTCCCCTTTTTACCCTCTTGGCCAGGGCGCGTATGCACAGCATGCACATATTTGCCGTGAAGTGTAATGATATTTGATATGTGTGTCTTCGGTGGAAAAGAGTGGAGGGTTTTTCCATGGGCACGAGGTGATGGGGGTGGGAGGGGGGGGGTGTGGAGGGAACAGTGAAGCAGCTCCTTCGAGATTACAACTTTTGGTGTGGAAAACGGCAGTTGGTGTGTGGCGCTGGAGTGGAATGTGCGTAATTATGTGTGTCCCCAGGCCGCATCGACACATTCGTGGCCGCACACACACAAACAACTGACCGTACACTACAGGTTTTCCGTAGCGATAAAGAGAAGGGTTCACTCAAAAGGCTCCCCGTTAAGCCCCGGTTTGAGCCTACTGCATATGGTGAGTTTGCGCTGGTGTTGGTGTTCCAGCCAGCATGTGTGGAATGGTTTAGTTCTCGGCCGTGTGAGAAGGTCATTTGGCGATGCAACGAGCAAGGACGGATCGAGTGTGGTGCGCCCAAGGCGCAAGGGCTCGTGTGCGGTGGAAAACTGCATCCGAGCGAAAACAATTCCTTCGACGGATGAATGCGACGGACGGCCCTTCCGGGGCTGCGGCCCGAGCCCGTTTTGCAGCAAGGGCTTATGAGTTTCTTTTCGCGTTGCGGCGAGTTTTCTTGAGTGGGTGGACGAAAAGTGAGAAGGACGAAAAAAAAAAATCAATCGAATCCCGCCGGAACTCGGTCGAACCTTGAAAAACCGAATACCTTCGGAATCCCGGTGCTGTGCGTCGTTGTAAGCCGGAAAGGCTTCACACACTAATGAAGCCCCCCGAGGCCCGCCTGGTGAGGCCCGCCACCCGTTTGCTCCTTGTTGCATTAGGGAGCCAACGCTGGAGCCGGAATGTACACACATACACACACACACAACATGCTCCCCGGGGCTAATTGGCGTAGGTAATGGTCGTCGATTGGGATTTCTGGGGTTTCCTGCATTTTTTTTGCCATACCCTCGCGAACCGGGTCCTGGGCATAGGAAATGAAATATCGCTCGGTTGCCGCCGGTGTTCGAGTGTGGTGTGGTGGGCAATCGGTTGGAAATGGCCTTTTTGGTCCTCTTGGTTCCATTCCGCCCGGGCGGATCCGCGCGCAAGTCAATTCGCCGGAAAAACGGATAACCAATCGCGAGGAAAAAGTATATCGGGGTGCGGGTTAATATTGATTTCAGCTGTGAAAACATACACCACCTCGTTTCGCCGAGATGTGGAGCTGGTTTGTTGGCGGTTTTCGGAAATCAATTTTCTCAGTGAAGCTTTTTTTGTTGTTGATTTTATTTTTTTATTCATCACCGCTACGAGAGTGGGTTTTCCTTTCTTAACTCACGTGCTTCGTGATGTGTTTTGTTGTGGTCTTTGTGTGTGTATTTTTTATATCTTTTGTTGTGCATGTTTGTTATTAATGTGCTCTATTCGTGCTCGTTCATTACATTAACGTTTTTTGTGTTCTTGTTTGGTCTTTGCAGGTAAGCCAAGGGGATGAATTGTACACTCGACTGATTGGAGAAGTTTTGCAGCGCATTTGGCATCTTTTCATTCTTATTTCCCACGCTTAAAGCTAGTGAGTATTTTTTATCCTTGCAATCAACATTATTCTCGATACCAAATCAACGTTGCTTCATGCAATATTAGCCTTATTTGGGGACTGAATTCACAAATGGAGCCCGGAATGTATCAATTTCCGCCAGCTACATCACTACACGGTTCGAAAATGGTTGATAAATGTGCAGTGTAAGTGCGCTCGTTGCCGCCTGCCAACACGATCGTTTTAATGCCAGGATGCATGCGGTTGTCTGCGATTGTGATGCATTTGATTCGACTAACAGCCGTTGGGCTTGGAAATCGCGCCGACCGACGACCACCAGCTTGAGAGGATTTATCACCAGCGGCCATGCAAAGCCGTCATGTGGTGATGCACAAGGGCGAGAAAGGGAATAAAAACGCCGTAAAGAATTGCTCCTCATTCATCGGCACAACGCCGCTAGGGGCAGTGGCAATCGGGAAACATACCATGTAGGTGTACAAATGAAGTGCTAAAGAGGAGTCCCAGCATCACGGGCGTGTGTCGCTTGGGTTGAACAAATCTGCGCCCACCCCGTTCGGTGGTGGTAATAAAAGAGGGAAAAACGTGATACCCCCACACACCTCCTCCTTCATCACATCTGTCGTCGGCCTTCGCACGTCGGTTTTCACACTTTCCGGCAGCTAAAGTCGCCCGTAGCCGCGGGGCCCTCGAGTTTGCGTCTAATGAGAAGAAACTGGCTCGATCTTGTTGGCGCCACGGTTGGTGAGCGTTTCTACAGTAGTGGACGGAAAAATAGCATCATGTCCTTTGCACACCTTGCTTGCAAATTCCACGCAAACGGGTAGCTTGAAGATAACTTACTGGAGCGTTCCTTTCGGTTGAGGTTTTTCATCCAATGAGCATTCCATGACCGATTGTAGCTCTTCTACCAAGCGTTCACTGTACTTAGAATAGCCTACCATTGCTACTGGTTGGTACGGTACGGTGTGGACTCTTTTTTGCTCATTTTATTTCTACGACTCCCGCTGAGGCACAGCTACGACGATGGCTTCTACGCGCATACGAATGCGTTATTCACGCGTAGCGTCGCACCAAAACGCCAAACCTACACGCGTGCACGCGTGCGATGACAATAACACTTCTGGCTGTGTTGGGCGGGGGAGAATGGTGATGCGTTTACTCGCTGACAGCAGGAGCCCGTCCATTTCGGTCCTTTTTTCCCGCGGTCGCTAAGGGATTGCGCCCGGTTTTGGGTGGAGGTTATTTACACACCTTGGCACGTTGCGAGGATTAAAAATTGGCCCTGACGGTGCGACCCGGGAGCGAGAAAAAGGGGTCTTCGGAGTTTCGAGGCCCGCGGGGACTTGCACACCTCTGGGCCCTCGCCCCAACCGACACCCAGAACTCCTATCCATGTGGTAGTTGTGTCGGCGTTTGGCCAACATGCGTGTGTTTTTCCGCCCCCGGGAAAAGCGGAACACTCGCTTCCCGACGGGGAGTAGCTCATTCGGCAGCGTATGTCATCGATAAACGGGTGGCTCCCTTGCCTGAAGGCCGATAACTCGTGGGCATGACATGCATACGCCGGCACGTACTGGCGCCGTTGACCTGAATCGGTGGGTCGTATCGATGAATATTAACTTTACGCATCGCTGGCGCAAATGTCAAATGTGCTTCTGCACATTGGAAGGGAGCGAGAGCGCCCTTATTGCACACGATAAAACCATCGATCCGGGCGTTTATGCTGTGTGTGTGTGTGTGTTTCGTCGTGTGTCGAAAGGGTAGGGGATTTTCCACGGGTAATTTATGTCTCCGCCGCTTGTTGCCCCCGGTGTCGATGATAAGCCCGCCTCGAAGTGGTTTGATTTCATTTAATTATGAGCGGAGACGCCACAAAAGGGTCTTAGCAGCGAAAGACGGATAAACTGGCGACTTATCGAAGGGGATGGAATAAACGCCTTCCCCCACAATCGTACACACACACACATACGCAAACGTACACGCATATGGCAACAGATAG
This sequence comes from Anopheles nili, assembly GCF_943737925.1. NCBI lineage: Eukaryota > Metazoa > Arthropoda > Insecta > Diptera > Culicidae > Anopheles > Anopheles nili. The sequence goes on from NC_071292.1 coordinate 2,620,521, forward strand.
AGGGTGGATTATCGCGATCAGCATAGCGTAAAGTGTGAGGCTTAGCGCGAGCGCGTCCCTAATATCTCTCCACGCAATTGTTCATCGATGAAGGGCGATAGGGCGTCGTTTTGTGGGATCCATCCGCTGTCGTGTGTTCGTTATCGAAAGCAGCGTACATTAGTGCATCAGAGGGCTAGGGTTGTTAACCTTTTACTCCCCAGTCTTTTTCGCTTTCGTTGGGTGTTTATGAGGTGCGTTTCATTAACAGCTCGCATCAGTGACGATGCGTACGATGCAAAAGGGCAATCAATAAGGCACTTTATTCGATAGGATAAAAGCTATTCGACTGCATGTTTCGGATATGATTCGATTTGGCTTAAACGATCCACCGGGGGTCTATCTATTTGATTTGAGTTTTAATCGCCAACATGGTTTCCAGGTCGTTTTCCATTACTTTTCTTCGATACGGAATCGAATTTCAATTGTTTTGATTGAATCCAATCGAACGGACCGAAATAGTTCGTGGTTTCCGGTGGCACGCCATGTGCACCATCACGAGTTTGACAGGTGCGTTTGGACAAAAAATAAATAAATCAAAGCGCAAATTGAAATCCAATCGTTCGGTACACGGCGACGGACCGACCTCGATGGCGTGTCGGAATCGGAAGCCACCCGATGCGCCCACGCTAGCCGGCCACCGCACAAAGCTGCACACGATAATTGCGCACTGACTAGGGAGAATAAATAACAAAAAAATACGGCAAGCAGATCCGATCCGTTATGGAGTAAAAGTAAAATAAATAAATGCAAAAGCGCTAGCCCCACGAGACGAGAGGCGTGAAAAAGGGCACGGCCAAAGCCACCCGAAAGGCCAATAAATCATCGCCAGGCTAGGGCACAGGCAGTGGTGGTGGACACGATACACCTCCAATTCCCCCCCCCTCCCCCCATCCCATTGCATCATCATCGTCATCGAATGCACCAGCGCACTCACTCCCACGGAACGCCCAAGGAGGAAGTTTGCGAGATGGAAATCCTTCCGAACCGGCTACTTAGCGATCGAAGGGCCCGTCGTTCGTCGTCGCTCCAGCTCTCTCCGTCCCTCGTTCACGTGTGTGTGTGTGTGTGTGTGTTGGTGTTTTGCTCCCGGTGCGGCTACTGTCTATGGGGGGCTTCTGTGTTGCAAATTGCATGCATTAGCTGCAACTGAACCGCGGGCTGGACGGAACTGCACGGGTGCAATGGGGCAAGAATTCCAGTCTAGCCAGAATCCGGTTCGTACGACTTGGCCAGCGTGCTACTGGACCGATTTTCAACACGATCGGCACACACACACACACACGCGCGCGTCCTTCCTTGCGCCTGATCTTTCTTTCGCAGTTTGGCGCGAGCAGAACCGCGAATGTGGCGCTGCACGGGCCAGTTCGGGACCAGCGCGCGGACGATATTTATGCGCATACATGAATAACCTACTTAATATTCCGGTTAAATTTATACACCTTCGGTTTGTGAAATATTTATCATCCCATTCAGCCGGTAGAGAGATAAAGCGCGCGAGGGTGGCAGAACAACGTTGCGGGCACAAGTTGCAGCGGAGTGAATCAGCCTGTTGGAAGAGCCCGCTTCCCTTTTTTTCTGCTCGCTCTTCTGGTGGCCATTTGATTTTCCCGCTTATTTTCTATTTTATTTTATCTTATTTTGCTCCACTCTGTATGCGCTGGCTCGCGAGCGCAGTGTCGATGCTGCTGTTGCGGTGTGGATTCCATTATTGACCCTTGCCACTTAGCCCGAAGGCTACCGGGTGACTTGGGAGTGTTTGGGGGTGGTTGAGGTGGTCCGTTTCCTCGCGCCTAAACTCGCATACGAATCACACCAAAAGTGCACTGCATCGCGCGCGCATTATGCACTGTGCACTCTTTTTTTTGTGTGCCATCGCTTCCTCATCCGATGACGATGACGATGACGATGCCACCGATGATGACGGTGTGTTGCATGTTGTGGGAAGATGGCAGTTTTGCTTGGTCGCTGTGGATGATCCACACGAGCACACATACAGCAGCGTCCGGCGAATGGTGCGACCTTTTTGCAAGGCTCAAGTGTGACCAACACTCGCTGACCATTGTTTTCGTGTGTGCCCCTTACACCCTCCCATCCAGTACCCTTTTTTTATTGTTGCTGCTTTTGCTGGAAAACTGTAAATGGAGAATGAGAAGAATAAAACGGCCCGACCGACGGTTGCCGAATAAACAAATTCCTATTGGATGGTGGTGAGTCTGGGGTTTGCATCCCTCACGGCCTGTTGTCTTAGCATTATCCTTATGCAAACGTGCCCGAGGGTGGGATGTGAGTGGACAGTGGTGGTGGTGGTGGTGGATTCTTTCCTGCCACCTCCCAGTGCAAGGGACATGGAACAATGTGAGCGAGCCTACCCAGGACTTTCCAGCCCAGCCGAAGAAGCACATCTCGGGGTGGACAATTTTCCTGCAGCATCATCCTTCGCCGTCCTGTAGGAAGTCGTTCGAAGGAAGGGCTCGAACGGCGAAGACGAAAGAAATGATCCATCCTTTTGTCAAGTCGTCCCGACTGATGATGCTCGCTGGCTGGCTGGCTGGCTGGCTAGCTGGCTGCCTTTGGGTCTCTGTTGGCCACATTTACATTTCCTCCGAGGCTTCCCGAGACTGCACCGGGTGGTTGCATTGGTGCAATCCGCACGGTGGTGCAGCTGGTGGCAATCGGCTGGTTTATTAGGCGACTGCTTGCAAAAGACAAGAATTGGCAATTTTCTGCCGCTTGCGCCCGTGGCCCGCCCTTAAAGGGTTTCGGGCATTGTTGTGTGCCGTGGCAAGGATGACAAGCGCAATTTGCAGGCCGCCTTTCGTCGCCCGGCCGCTTTATAGTTGCACATGTACATTGTGGCAATTTGTGGTTTTTGGTGCCCTTTTTTGGTATTGCGGTGAAATTGGCGCTCTGTTTCCTGCATGGTCGGGTGACTTTTTTTGTTGTTGCACGTTAAACGACACGTTTAGTCTGTGGTTTTTCGGGGGTGAGGCGTGCTACCGTTGTTGTGGAGTTGTATAAATTTGTTTTTATGCTGACAACACCACGCCAAACATCAGCCAGAGGGAGCGTGTCGTGGCAATTGTGCTCAAAAAACACTGCTGACATTGCGGTAGGCCGAATAGGGCCATCATTGGAGCTCTCAGAATGCGCCAAGCTTTCCTAGTTGTTCCTTCATAGGTCCTTAAGGGGCGCGATCACGTCAGCACATAAATTAAGCAGATTTTCATAACAAAGCCACCCTTCGCCAGCTCATTGATTTCTTTCCAAACGATCCTCCATCCTCCACGGGATGATCGTAAGAAGCCAGAAAGCACAAAGAACACTGCGAACGGCCATCGAAAAGGGAGCGAATGATCGTGAAGCTTTTTTCGCCGACCGACAGATGGCGCGTGGAGTCGCGATCTCGCGCAGGAGGCACAATAAAGGGTGGTTCGGTAGGGGCAAGTAGGTGGTTGACATATTTAAGCCAACTTGTTTAAGCTGTTGTAAGACACATTCCAACACGACGGACGACAAACAACCATCCCCGGGGTACGTCGTCCTCTGTTCTCGCTTTTTCTCGCTTTTACTCGCTTCTTCGTCGCTTCGTCAGGATTAAGTCTCACCCACCCTGGTGGGGTGAGTTTAGCCCGCAGCTCGGGGGTGGATTCTTTAGGAAGGTCTTTGCGGAATGAAGCGAAAGCGACGCAACTCTCGCACTTTGAGGCTACCGGATGGCCAAATCTTTTACGCGCACCTTAAAAGCGGACTCTCCCACGCAATCTGTGAACTGGTGGATAAATGGTGTACGCACCCTCCAAAAATGAGCCTCGCTTCCCACTGGCTGCGATCAAGGCGCTCACCTTCTGTGTGTCGTTTTTTTTGTTGGGGTAGCAGATAATCACCATAAATCCAACCACGAACGACGATCCCCAAAACAGAAGAACGTCCGGCAGAGAGCGAAAGCGCGAGAACGGTGCCAAAAGTTGTTCGCCAAGCAGCTTCTCCCGAGCAAAGTGACGGAGGCTGCAGAAAGGCCCACGATACGGAGCATTCCAGCAAAAGCGAGCGGATGCAACACCTTTGCCACTCGGGTGGTGTTGGAAAAAGTGGAGCAAACCCGCTCACTCCACTGGCGCTCTCGGTTCGATGGTGTGGTTCGTGAGGATGCCGCTTGAGGTTTTTTTTTCTTTCTTTCGTTGGTTTCGCGCAACAACGCGATACGCAGCAACACCAGTGTGGCCGCGGAAAATGCTGTTCCCATCGCGCGGTCTACCAGATATGCGCTGTTTGGCGCGTGATACACCAACACACAACCGCAGCACACAGACACACGCGCACGCGGACACCTTTCGCTGGAAGATGTTACCGCACGGGACCGGGGCTTGTTAGACAGATAATTGGTTGCCGCTTCCTTCGGCCTGAGCTGCGCGAGATCGATATCGTGTCGGGTCTCGTGTTTTTTGGGAAGGTTTTGCGCTCCACCGGGCGGGCGGTTAGTTAGTTAGTCGGGTTTTTGGTGGGTTAGTTAGCGAGCCTTCGCGAGGACCGGTGGCGATGGAAGCGAGATAGCGCCCTCGGTGTGAATGGGACGGCGGTGGTTCTCGTGAGGGTGCGACTGGAAAACACTGGGCTGGTGATGGTGGGAAACTGGAGAGCTCGGATCGTTGGCGACCGCAGCATAAAACTCGCGCGAGCGAGAAAACCCACCGAGAGAAGGTGCGATAATCATCACGCTTTTTGTTTTTATGCATCTTTTTTCCCGCGTCTCTCGCGGTGGCCAACGGTGGTGGTGTACGAAACCCGAGAGAAGGTGTTTTTGGGTGTGTTATGTCGAAACAGGACTAACAACAGGACGGCGTGGCGTTCTTGGGCGCTTCGGACGCTGGTCTTGATAAAAGTTCCCGGCACAAAATAAGGGTGTGTTATTTGTGGGCTATCAGTTTGGCAGAGTTATGAGAGTCGGGAGTTGAAACCCGTTCATTTTTCTTTTGTTTTTGCGCATCATTTCCGGAGACGTGCCCCCAATTTATGGCTTCATATTTTGGGTTAATTAAAACGGGCTGGTAAACCCGTTTACTTCCTCGTGTTTCCTGTTTCAGGGTGTCCCGAAACTTGCAAGGCCATGTATGATAACACCTATTAGGGTACAAGTGGGTATTCTCCAATGACTACTGCATCTTCTGGTCGTGTCTATGTCGTGGAACCAAAGCACAAAATTAGAACCATCTCTCGAAAGCGATTGCCTCCGCCGTATTGTGAGACGATCGCTGCAACCGAGGCATTCGTTTGTGGTTTGTTTCGTCCCTGGAAAAGCCTCGTACGGTTGCAAAATCGCTTGTGGGTTAGGAAAACTCGAGAAAACACGTAGCACCTGTGTCATCGCTACCTGGCTAGTTTTCGCAAAAGAGTAACAAAAAATCCTCCCCCAACATAGGTCTGGGTATTAAGGAGCCACCTACCGGATAAGGCTCGACTACAATCGTGTGTACATATCCCTGGTGGAGGTACGCAAATGATGCGTTTCGTGAACGAGACTCCAGCGAGAACCGAGAGCTGATTGCTCTGGCACACAAGGGAACTTTGCGAGGAGTTCTCTTTGTTATTACGGTCGCGGCATTACGAGCACCTTAGCATTGGCGGCTTAATGATTATAATTTTATTAGAACGGCAAAACTGTTAAGAGCCGTTGTACCATCGGTGGCGACGTGCAGACGCTCGGGAGGAGATGTAACGTCGGTTGTTTATGGCCGCGTTGGGGTGTCATATAAGCAACAGGCTTTTTCGCACGCCGTTGTGCTCTGGGGGAAGCTTTGCGCTTGATTCTGTAGTCGCGATGATGACGTCGATGATGTTAACGAGGACGTGCGAATAATGAGTGAACGAGCTAAACAACCTCCGTGACCGTGGTGAGGCTTTTCGCGATCGATTGGGGCACTACGAAATGATCATCTTTTGCTCGAGGTGTTGCTATCCCGAGTAGACTCATATTTGCATCTCGTACGCCTGGAACGTTTAAATAAAATACCACACGAAGGTTATATTTCATCAATTACGTACAATTTACACGCCTGGTTGTGTTTCGAAAGATTTATGCGCCAACTGATTGCGGCCCAAAGCCTAACCCGCGCGTACACTAATCATGGTTTGATCGTGAGTTGTTAAGCGATCTTTTATGCTTGCTGCGATGGCTTTTGTTTCCTTCAAACCTGAACGGCTCAAAGCACCACATCCCGCACTGTAATAATCGAACGGAAAAGTGCCTATTTAGGCGTCAGTCATCCATCTTTGTTCGTCGCTCCCATCCATGGCGGGGTGTGCATTTGTGCTGTGGATATATATTTTATTCCTTCCGCCTATCATTCCGATCCGGCGAAGATGCAAAAGCAAGAGTTCACCCTTTGTCGCGAGTTTCCCGGACCACGCCGGTCCAGAATCTCACCGAACGATGAGGATGCGAGTTGTACGCGAAGGGTTAGAACCTCCCGTCACGTTCGGTCGGTCTAAACAATGTGGCGAAAAAGAGCTTAAAAGCACACCGACCGACGGACCGATCGTCGAACGGCGCGATTCGGTTGATAGAGATGCAAAAATGGCCAACACTGAGCCGCAAACGACGAAAGATTGGAACTCACCGATAGGCGGCAGCATATTCCTGGACTCCACGCGGGGAAGGAGACAAAGGAAGAAGAAGAAGAAGCATTTGCTCGTTTTTGTGTTCCTAAATGTTTACCAAACAAAACGGCTCCCCCGCTCGTACCAGCTTCCATCACCCCCCCCCCCCCTTTGCACACCGATTAGAATCCCTTTCAACTCCATTAGGGAATTCCGAAAAGAGGAAACACCAGAGAGCCGATAGATGACACCAGCAGCTGTGTGTGTGTGTGTGTGTGTGTGTGTGTCTGAATTGAGCCTGTGGAGCCAGCCCTGGCAGAGCAGAGAGTTTAGCGCCTCCCCACCCCTTTGGCCATCTCAACGAGGGAGCTTTTTGACAGCCGCGAATGGTGGTGGTTATTAGCCGGGGCAACCTAGCAAAAAAAAACCACCACGACAACGGCTCAGGCACTCTAGCACAGGAACACCGACCTTCGGGGAACCCTTCGAGGGGTGGGCAGTGAAGTGGGGGTGAGACCAGACGAGGCACCGCTCAGGGACACGATTGGCGATTTGTAGCTTCAGTCTGCAAACAAGCGACATAAAACGTTGAAATGTGCAAAAATGTGTGTTAGACTTCGATTTCCCCACCAAGCTTCCCGAGTTGGTTGGAGTTTGCCGCCGGCGTTTCGATCTTGATTCGAACGGGGCGGGTCGCGCTTTTTTCGCTTGGTTTTTCTTCTTCTCGGTCTCTCTTTCGCCAACCCGGCCGGAACTCCTTCGACGGTGGAAGCTGCAAATGACCGACAAACGATGCTCTATCGTGTTGTGGCCGCTGGCTGATAAAATTGTTTGCCAAAGTTAGTAGACGGGCTGATGTGGCGGAAGGGAAGAGTGAGGAGGGTCACGGAAGAAGGGCGAACCGGTGATGGAAGAATTTTTCAGGCGGGATAAAATCTGGGAATGTTGTCACGTAAAAATGGCGGAATTGGGCCCGCTTTTCCCAAAATTGCTCTTTATTTCGGCCAAACCCAGGCTCCGTCTCGCTTTCCGTTTGGTTTTCCTTTTCGTCGGTTGTTTTTTTTATCCTCCTGTGCTGTATCTTATAAATTTCACACACTGTTTTTGCCGCCTCGTTATCTCTTTATCGGTCGCCTGTTTTCCTGTTCGTCCTTTTCGGGCACTTCTCCCGAGCTGTCGGGCGCGTAAAAAAGAAGGCTTCGGAGGATTTATTCCCGTGTTCCCGCTGCCATGAAGGTTGGTTTAGTTTTCGGCTTAGTTTGGTCACTTTGCTCGTTCACGAGGCTCATTCTTCCCCAATGCGCCTAGTGCTCCGACAACGATGCGCCCTTGTCTGTGTGTGAGGAATGTTGACAAAAGTTTGAAGGTTACCTCACCCGAGCCTCACTGGCCGCTTCGAATCTGAATCCTTAATGCTGCTGTGTGAACGTGTTTATCGTTCGGTGGCATTTTGTACAACTTTCGAGACCTCTCGAACCGAGGCAGACTCGCAGCAGCATATGTTTCAACACCCGGCGGGGGAGATTTAATCTCTAGGCAAGCAAAACATAACAAACAAATTTAAAGCCGAAAGCGATCTGTTGATGTCCCGTCAACGCCGCTTTTATTTTTGCGAACGTCCGCGCAATAGTTGATGATGATTCCTTGGGCAAATTGAGAACTCTGGCTAGCGATGAGGATGATTTTTGTCGCCGTTATCGTCTCTCCCCATTAAATGAGGGTCCGTTTGAGCATATTCTCGCGGTTGCGGGTCTTTTATGCTAACGAAATAATTTTCTCCCCACAAGGGGCGCTAAAAAATTGCGTGTAATAATCGCATGATGCTACCGAAGCCGTTCCTCAGTCAGTTTTAATCAACGAATGCACATAAAATGCGGCAAACATGTTATGGTGTGCCTAGTTAATCAGTATTTTAATGACATAATTACACTCATCTAATGGAACCACGATAAGTAGGTTTATCGTGCGATGGTCTTAATCAAAAAATATGATCATGTTCCACCACTTATTGATGTGCTTTTTTGCATGATACGCGAACGCGGGCTTCACATAAAATGTGCCTTTAAGCATTAATTGCTTAAATTGATATCAACAGCCGCGGTGCGTTTTTCTTTTGCTCCAGCCATATGCTCGGCGTGGCAGAGCTGCAGCTGGCAGAATTGCGCGAAACGAACGCTTTTTTGGAGTGTCAAAGAATTATGTTTGGTTGTCAAGGGGGATGGCACTTTTTGCGGGTACACCACTATTTTCTGTCGTCAATTACAGTCCCATTGGCCGTCGGAGGTGGTGAAATGGAGCGTGAAAGGGCGCGGGAAAAAATCGAACTATGTGCGAGACGCATTTTAAAATTAAATGCAAGTGACCTCATGGAAACCCTCGCTCGAACAACGCCCAGAGGATGCTTAGGGCGTGGAAAAGCGGGCTGTAATTGCATTATCAATTCACTTCCCCTGCCAAGAATCCCATTAGTGGCATTCTTCTTGACCAGCTCGGGCACTCGACGGCTGAGTTCTGGATGCGTGTTTGTAGTGCAATTAAAATTGCTATTGTCAGTGCGCGTTTCCGTGCGGCCGCATGAAAAACCGAGCACGTGAGCTTCGCACACGTCGCAACGCTGAGGCCTAATTAATAGAATGTCCATTTTTGCATCGCACCGCGAGATGTGTCAACTGCGATTGCGGACGATGCGCTCGATTGTGGGTCATATTTTGATGTACTTTATGAATGTGAATTTTTGCATCGATCGGGGTGTGCTCGTCTACTGTTCCAGCTTGCGTTGTGGTCAGACGGGCTCTTGAAATGGCCTCGTGTGCGTCATCTGTACGTGGGGTTGCGTGAAACGGCGAAAATCAGTAATCAGTGCCGAATGTTGATTTAATTAGCTGCTACGTTTTACATTGTGACTTCACCAGGTGGGGTAGTCCATTTGTTCGGCAAAGTGAAAATGTGAATCAACACAAAAAAATAACCGAACGTTACCGGGCCTTTCTTCCCCGCACCTAGCTCGGTCGATTTTCCCAACACACGTGAGCAATATGGCAATAAGTTTGCGGTCGACACAATATATGTACCGGCGAAAGGTTCGATTGAAAATGGAACGTTCGTGTTTTCCTTCCCAGCAGCCGGTGCCGCCGGGTGGAGGCGTGAAAAACTGTCCGCCAGGCTGCCCGTTGGTAGCATCGTTGGTGTTTAATTCCTGTCTGGCAGATCTTTGCCACCTGTGTTGGCGTTTGCTTCCGTGTGTTTGTTTCTCCCTTTTCATCCCCAAACGTGTAGAGGGAGACCAACAAATGGGGGATGCATAGCATTCGATTGCGGTATGAAAAACCAACCCCAACTCTTCGCGTGTTTTCCAACCGATGTTTTTGCTCACCGGCTTTTGCTAGGGTTTGTCGCGCCCAGTCAGCGTTTCGGGTAGGTGTGAAAGGGTTTTTATGGTTCGTGCTCTTCCTGCTTCGATGGGCAATAAAGTAAACCTTGACCTCGCGTATGCAATGCAGCACTGCAGCAGGCTCCACTGGCACGAAAGGTGCATTCCGTTCGCGGTTTCAATCTTGTCGTATTTGCATGTCGGCCCAAATGGCCAACACACACACCGAACTCAAACATACACGCTGAGTCCTGGTTCGACGGCGTACATGAAACATCATCCCCCATTTGGGATTCCTCGGACATCGGCGCACATCTCACAAGTGTTCACAACTTCATTAGTGTTGGGAAAAGCGAGAAAGCTAGTGCGAAATCTCTCGCGCACAGAACGCGTGCAAATAAGCGCACATTTTTCATCCCATCGAAACCAGAGAAAAGCGTCCTGAAGCGTGCGCGTGTGCGGGTCCGGTGGATGGGTGAAAAATTAGCATAATTATGCGCGAGCGTAAAAACGCTTCAATTCCATTAAGGAACACGGCACGGTTCGGGGAGGATAGAGAAAAAGTGGGTATGTTTCGGTAAGTGCTTTTCGGATTGCACATTTTTCCCAACCCAAATGAGATCGCGATCGGTCGATCGCCTGCCTGAGCAAGCGAGCGAGAAGATCTATCGACCGGTGGATGGCGTGTTGACTTTTCCGGCCGCTTGGTCACTGGGGCACTATTTCTCTCGCAGCTCCGACAGGGTGTGAGGTTTCCATTATTTACAGGTGGAGCACAGAGCGCCATTATCTGATGGCGCGTTGATTTCATTGCCGGCTTAACGCATCACGCTTGCCTGCCAATTGTGGATTTTTGTTTGCATTTACGCTTAAACGGTGGCATAATGTGCCGCTGGTTCGTTGGTGTATTCTTGCTGCTTAATGCGATAATTGAAATGAAAAACCACCCCCAACCCGGCTCATAGCTGGGAATTAATGCTCTCCGTTCAATGCGAACGTGAAGAAAAACGGGAAAATTATGAGCGACGAGCAATCGCTTCTCGAAATCGCAGCCCCATCGGGAGAATGCAGTTCTTGCGCCGTGTCTAGGAATGTTCACACACTTTTAAAACATTTCGAGCTGCTCATAACCGGGTCGCGAGGAAGCGAACCACGGCGGAGATGAATGACGTTAAACCACTGTTAAAAATTGCAAACCATCACTCCGTCCTTGCGCGCCCTTTTTCGTCGTCATCCCTACGAAAGGGTGTGCGCATGATAGTCTTCTAAATGAACGGGCCTCCAGTGTGATGGGAGAGTCCGATCTCCTGCCCCGGGGTTTACGGTTCGAGTTGCAAATGTCATCGCATCTGAAGTGCATCGCGCTTCGTGCTCGAGGAAAGGAAACCCGGGTGGTGGCTTGGTGTGCGGGGTTGCAATCCGAAATGGGAAAATGCATTAAATCGTCCAAAACGACAATCTTTCGTGGCTCTGTGTGTTTCTTTATCGGTGTAGCTCCGCCATCGTTCGTCGCTGCCCTCCCGTGGCAGGGTTGCTTTTGAAAGCTTTTGCCACGTTTTTTTTGCTCTGCTTTCGTTTCATCCACTTTGCACGCCACTTCTTGGGTTCCATCCTTTTTGCTGGTCTCTCGCTCGCGTGGGGCTCTGTCTCGTTGGATCGCTCGCTAGACGAGTCCAAGTTGAGTCTAGTCTAGTTGTAATAACATCCCGGGTATATTCGCTGATGTTTTCTGACAGCAGCACAGTGTGCGTTCGTTTCAGAAATCGGTGGCCAAACACACAGCGCCAGAACTTACTAGTTTGGGGGGCCGTTGGCCGTTCACTCTCAACTCCGTGCTTGATGTTTGGGGATTTTTTTCGACGAGCTCAAATGCATCGTTCTTTGATCCTTAAAACGCCAAAAAGGCGGTTCCCAGGTTCGCTGGTTTAAATATCGTTTTCCATACGATGTGTGGATGTGCGCACGTGTGTGTGTGTCGATGTTTTTCCAAAAAGTCCCTAATCGGTGGGAAGTGATGGGCCGTGATTTCATTCAGATCAGTGTGCAGTGAACCTCTTCCGTTTGCTTCGCGATCTCCATCCGTGGGCGAAATCGCACCGTCACTACCAGTTTCGGGTGATAGCGAACGTAAATTGCATTCTGCAATCTGAAAATACACAAAGTGCACCAAACGGACCGGCGTCCGTCGTCATCCCCTGCAGAGAGAGAGAGAGGGCATCAGCATTTGCGAAACGACCCCGATCTCGACTCCCAATGTCCTGGAGAAACCGGTAGCCCATGACCATCGCGCGTAGGGATGATAAATGAACGGCGTTTCAAACCTTCCCATCCCATCCCAAGGGCGGGTGAGCTTTCGCGGTATGATGTCTCTATTAATTCCTTCTGCCTATCCGCGTTGTCGTCATCGTCATCTGGGCTTCGCCGTTCTCGTTAGCCGTCGCTTGGGGTGGAGATACTCGGGATCGCAATCCGGTGCACGTCTAATGAATTTATCCCCGCATCCCTATAGGCTCTCTGTCTCTCTCTTTTTCTTTCCTGCATCACCCCATCAAGGTGCCGAGAGAAACTGTACTGTGATCGTTCATCGTTGGGCGATGTGTCATGGGGGCGCGCGAGCGCTGGATGGCCATGATTTCGCAGGATTCACCACGGAAGGCCTCTCGGTTGAGCTCTAAAGTAATACATCATCTCCAACCGGCCGACGACGACCGGTGGCACACTCCGCACGGTGGAGTCGATTGCTGCACCAGCACCAGGGCACCGATTCTTCCTTGCACCGAGGTGTCCTTGCAGCAGCGTGTGGCTGTGGCTTGGGAACGATCCGATGTCACGATAACGACACCGTTAACGTTACCGCACGCGCTGCCGTTTCCATGTTTATGCTCCGTGTCACCCATGTTTTTCGATGACGATAACAGGTTTGTTAGGCGTGCAAAAGGCGCGTCACTCGTTCGCGGCTAAATGGGCGCGCGCGCGCGAGTGCTCGAGCTTCTCGCGTGTGCAGTTTGCGATGGAAATTTCCATAATTTTCAATTTCTTCCAAACAGAAACCTGTGGCTAGAGCGGGGGGGGGGGCTAACCTCTCGATGGAAAACTCGCTTCGTCTGGCGACTCGTCTCAGGCAAGTCTCGATGCGAGAATGCATGTTTCCTTTTCCGCTGTCATAAATTTACATCAAATCCCGTCCTGTGGCGATGGTGGCTTTGCCCTCGGGCAGGATGGCTCCCGGTTTGATCTTGATTGGCTTTCGTGAAGAGAAGTTCACTTAAAATGGAGCGGTTCACAGCGCCAGCAGCGCATTTTGTGGTTGCCTCGAAGACGTCTGGCGAAGCCCTCCGTTCCCGCGATCGTAATGATTGATCTAGTCTTGCAGTTTTTTTTTTTTTGCTTTCAATTTGCATTCCCATTCTTCGGCACATATATGGTAGGGTCGCTGTAGGCAGCCTGACCTGAATTTACGAAGCGAAAACTGCTGACAGGCCGCTTGACGACGTATAATGATGGTTTCGTTCTGTGCAAACGAAGGGCGGTAGAATTTATGCATTCGTTTTTCCCCCCATGCGCAGAATGCATTTCCTGCTGGCCCCAATTTTTTGACACCTTTCCGCAGTCGGGCACACGTTTCGCATTAGTCAGCAAACACCGATGCCTCGGCGGTGCTGCATCTAATTAGCGATTGATGACGATTATTCGACACGTGCTGTTGTTTTTTAAGCGTTTTATGTGCGTCGAAGTTAATGCTTTCGACGCATGTTTTGTCGCCTAGTGATCGCCTTCGCTAAATGGTGGCATACCGCAAACACGGCGCTACCCATACGAAACCACGGACAATGCCACCGAGACGCCGAAGTCCTTACACTCACCTCCACGTGGTGATGCATTTTTCATCCTGCATGCAAACGCGCTTGCCTTTCAACAAATACGTCAATCAGCGCCACAAACCAGCCCCTCGATGGGAAGTCTTTGTGTGGGGTGCGCAATAACACGCGCACAGAATGGGTCGCATGATTGAAAGATTTCCCTTGCGCCGCTCTCGTCCTTTCCACGAGCCTCCACCCCACCAAACGAGCGCGGTACTATTTTGTCAGGTTATTATTATGAGCATTGCCGGGTGATTTTCGTCGACCGCGTTCAACCGGGCGTTTATTATGGATTCCCAATTCGTTCAACCATCTCTCGCCGGCGTCCTCCAGCGTCTGGGGCACGTTCCCCTCACCCTCCTCCTGTCGTCGTCTGTCGCTTTTTCCGTTGTTGATATGTCAATTTTGTCAGCCCGCGCTTTCCGACGATCCGCGCCGGATGCTTCAGTGCACGCCGGTTTCTCGCGCAACTTGTGGCGAGAAAGGTGAACGATCCCTCTGTGGGCAGGATACTCCGTCGGAGACGTGGTTGTGGTACGCGAAATAATAATAACGGACGATAAAAAACATACCAGAAAACGGAAAACATTCAAATCATTCTGGTGAGGGCTGGCGGCGTCTGGCGTCATTGGTTTCGGGGCGCGATTCGGACAGCCCCGGATGAAAGGTGGTTCGCCGCCGCAATCCGATAAGGTTCCGGCACGGTCCGTGACCATGACGGTCCATCATTCTCATCATCATCATCATCAGCGCATGATCGCCCGGCACTGGCTCCTCGCCCTCGTTAATCCACCGGGGTATGGAAACTCGCCCCGGTTCGCCCTTTGTCGCCAGTCATCGCACTCGAGTGGCCGGGCTCGCGGTGGATAACGATGATGTGTTCGATATGAGGATTCGCTGAGAATGGTGCGAGGTCCCGTCCGCCGTCCCTTTGCAGACGGGAGGATGAGAATTAAAATGTAAAAATGCGCACTTCATGACGTGCGACTGGCGAGCTCCAGTGGTGGGGGCGATTGAGGAACCATTAGCCCTGGCGCGAGTAATGCTGGGAATGCTTGTGGTAATGTTCCGATTTTATTAATGTACGCGCCATCGAAAGCTTGCTCATGTCCATCGCGCGTTTTACGTGGCGCGCAGCGCAATAAGAAGAGGTTCGTTTCCTGAAGGGCATTTGAGTCGCCGTACGACGCCAAACTGCGCGTTTGCGCGATGGATTGTGGATGTAAATTATGATGGATGATCATGGGCATGGGTGCATTCCAAGCGCACTGCCCTGCCGGCCGTGTATCTGTGTGTGTGTGTGTGTGCGCTGCTGAAAGCGGTCGACGGGAAAGGACACACATTCTCGTCACGAAGCGAAGGTGCTCGCGAGGCGTCCGACGGAAGTTAATAAAGGAACTGATCGATCGGTGTCGGTGGCCGAACGTAGCCAGTCCGGTTGGTTTGGTGTTCCGGGAAGGCTCGTTGTGAAATTGACTAATTGTCTACGGGAGAGGTCCTCGAGGGAGGTATCGCTGAAGCACACGGCCAGAAACTTGGCTACCGGTTTTTGGCCTTGAATAGCGACGGCGGCAACAGAGCCCGCAGGAGGAAACGAAGCAGACACGCGAAGGCAGAAGGCGAAACATAAACCGACCGAAAAACTCATTCAGCCGACGCCGCCATCACCGTGGCTGGCGTATTGGATTTCTTTCGTTGCGACTGCGGCGCGCCATGGCGATAATTTCTCACTTCTTGGTGGCGCAACCACCAGACGCGGCGATCGGTCAGAAACCCTTCCGGGGCCGGTCCGTTTTCGAATGCAGCAGCAGCCATAGCGCCTGTGTCCCTCTCGCAGCAGGGTTTTGCGTGGTCCTGCGAGTGATCTAACCTCCAGAGAAACGAACCTACTCCAAGACTTGAATTAGACAGGCCAGGTCCACTTGGTGGGCTCCCGAAATGGCTGGGGAGCGGCACGGATCCGGGGAACCCATTTGATACCGCCGGAGGTTCGAACTCGGATAGCTGGCTGTTGAGAAGGGAAGGCACAAAAAATTAAGAAATTTCATATCCGTTTTGCGGCGGCTCCGTTCTGTCACCTTTTGCGCGCCGAACGGCCGAAACAAAGCGGACGAAGCGAGCGCATCGAATTAAAATGGCAACGGAAAAAGGAAAACGAAACAGCCTCCCGACAAGCGAACAGCCTCCCGACAAGCGAACAGCCTCCCGACAAACTCACCGACAAGAATATTAGCATACTTTAATCTGCCCGGATGGTGTCATTCTTGAGGGCGCGAGACTGAGGTCTGTGGAGGTGGCTCGACATCTTCTGAGAATCGGCAAACTCCGGCTGCGGATTTTGGCTGCTCGTAGGTCACGTCATGCCGCTGTACGATGTCCTTTTTTTGCGGGCGCTCGGGCTGCGAGATGGTGTTTTTTTTGTCACCACTAAGCGATGTTTTCTAAGGGCTACCATTCGGGAGGAAGTTATTTTGAAGGGACAAATGTTTACACACTCCTCGAGGAGGTTTTTTTTGCTTTTTCTTTTGCAAGTGATTGTTCTTCAAGTTTAGTTTTTTTCGCATTTTTTCATAGCAAAAAAAAACTCCAATATGGAGGTTAATGTATTTGTAATTTTGGCGCAGTCTTTTGTTTCATCATTTTCATATTGATCAGAAGAGTATCATTTCCTTCATGGTTGTCCAAGTGATTTTGGGTAACGCTATGCCGAACAGAATAAAATCAATCTCTTTTGAAAGCCTCAGTTAACCGAGTCAGCCCGGGATAAGGCTATCTGCGGCTGTTGGGAGGAAATGCCTTTCAGTTTACATAAAGTTATCCAAACCAAATACGGCCAGGCCGTTCTTAAATAAATAACAATAACAAAGCTCGAGTATTTTCGCCTCCATTTCTATTATGATTCTTTTTTTGCGATTAAAATATCCGTGATTATCCGCAAACGAGTACAGATCCAACGCAGCTGAGCAATGGAGAAATGGATCTCCAAAAAAGTCCATAAATAAGACTTGGCGCACCCCCCGAAAATTAGGTTCTCGCGTTAATATGTACCCACGTTGCTAATGGATTTGGCGAGGATTAGCTCGCACTGCAGATAACTTTAACAAGCTTTGCGTTCGGTTGCGAACCTCAGACGACCATTTCTAATGTGCGCTTGCACCACATCCCATAATCCCGCACCCAAGTCAAGCCCAACGCACCGTGGCTTATCGAGACAACCAAAAGCTTTTCGGGCTCGCTTATCGGTCAGTTCCTCGCCCTCAACGCTAAAAAAAAAAAACAAGTGACCGCTAATGCAGCCCGCAACAAGCGCGACGCGAAGTGTGAAAGATAACGGAAGCCAAGCCCAACGAAAAATCCCCGGCTGCCATTGGCATCACCTTCAGGCGGCCATTGTAACCGTGAGCCACGGGCTAGGCTTTCGGTGTCGGTGTGCAGTTTTGTGTGCATTCGCGTGATGTGCATTTGCAAAACGGCCGGTCCAAATTCCGGCCGCCGCATTCTGAAGAATGAATGGAACGGCGAACAACTGCGTGTGTGTGTGTGTGTGCGTTGCGGTCTTACCTGTTGTCTCTGACT
Source organism: Anopheles nili (assembly GCF_943737925.1). Taxonomy (NCBI): domain Eukaryota; kingdom Metazoa; phylum Arthropoda; class Insecta; order Diptera; family Culicidae; genus Anopheles; species Anopheles nili. The sequence continues at coordinate 2,637,963 of NC_071292.1, forward strand.
CTGCTTTTGCCGCAGTAGAATTCGACCTGTGCATTCCATGCATGCGCCTGGTGCCGCCAGTCGAATCAGGCAGCAAGGCGAAAACGTTCAAACGGCACGGTGCAAGAAGCCGAAAACATGAATCTGGCAACCGGCGAAGACACGAAGTGGAGTGAAGCGATGCCAGAAAAGAACAAGACACCCGCGTGCGTGAACGAGCGAGAGAGAGCGGGAGGATGAGAGAAATAAAATATTGCCCCAAACAGTACCGAAGAAAACGAAAAACAACATTCATCAGCAAATTATAGGTTGCTCCACGGGTTTGATAAAGCCGGCAAGGATAATGCGTCGCCGTTTGCAGGATAAGGCAAAGAAGCGCTGGCGGAATGGGGATGAGGCTGAGGTTGCTGGGCATTTGAAGGTGGGTAGGCTTAAGAAAACGGCGAAAGCAGAGGCGGCAAAAAATGCATCTGCAGGCGCATCAGCTTGGGAGTGCATCAGGAGGAAGTCAGGCAGAGTGCAGTCGTTCTCGCTCCGGACACAGATGGTTTCGTATTTTTCAAATAAATCCATCCTTTCCGTCGGTGCGTCCTTCTCCCGATCGGTTGGCGGAATCCCTCAGCTCCACTACAAGCTGCCCCTTTCGGGAGGGTTTTTGCGCTTGTCATGCAGTGTGTCTTTTGGCATTTTTTTGCTTGTTTTTTTTTTTTCGGGGAGGATCACTTGAGGAGTCGTCATTTGGGGTCTCGTTTGTCCGTGTCCTTTCGGTGGGTACCGGACGCGCTGATATGCCTTCCCGCGCGTCCTCGTTCCTTGCGAAACATCCCTAATGGATCGGAGTGAGGTCCAAATGGGGAGAGTGATTCATCATCACGGCGACAGGATCAAATTAAGGCGAATGAAATCTGTCTAACTGTCGCAGAGTGTAAAACGAGAGCCCGTCGCGAAAGGAAGCAGGAAACCACTTTGGATGAATGGGGTGGTTTGGTCGAGGTTAGGGTAGTTACGGACCTACATGCACAGGATGGAGCGGCAAGAGAGATCCTTTTTAGGGGGACGATGGACGATGAGGCATAAAAAATAAGAGAAATGATAAAGCAAAAGCAGCACGCACGAGCGGAATAAGAACGGGTTACGAAAAATAAAAACTGATATACTGGATGTGCAAAAAAAAAACAGAATCGCAAAGGAATACGAATCTCAGCCCCAACCAATGAGAAGGCGATGGCAATGTACCGTGCGCCGAAAATAATTTAGTGGCGCGTGAATACGCTAACACATTTGTGCCGCCGCCCATCGTTCGTGCGCCGGGCAGGAAAGGACGTGCGGTCACAGGACGCGGGTCGCAAATGCTCATAAATGGAACTTTAAACATGTGTCAGTATCAATTAATCATTCGCGCACAGCCTTAAACTGTCACACACGTTGCTCGCAGATAGTCGATGGCGGTGTGGGGGTTTTTGCTTGAATAAATTATTCCCCGACACCGACGACGTCGATGACACATAGGCGCAGGTTGCAGCAGCAGCAGTAGTGGGATGGTGGGGCGAAAGATTGCGACAGCATTGGTGGGGTAGGTACATTGTGCGAAGGAAATCGGGACCACCGAAAGGACGGATGCGCCCGGATGCGGCGCTCAGAGTCGGAGATAAATGTGTCAACGGTTGGCAGCTGTAGGTAGGACCCATCGTTTCGGACGGCTGCCTGGATCACCTTTTTGGTGATCTCACCGACGGGTAGCGAGCGAGCGAGTGAGGTTATGTGACAAGTTTGTTTGCGCTCCAAAATCGTCCTTACAGCGTGCCGGCGAATCTCCCGGACGTGTGGAACAAAGCTCGAACGTCACAAAAAACACCTCCACCTAGATCGCTTGATATTTGCATTGATGGTGGTCCGAGAGATTTGGGTTGTCTAGTTTTCTAGGGGCTTCGAAATATTCCTCTTTTTTTTTGTGTGTCGCTTGACAATGTTCAAACTTTTTCGCCCACTTTGTCCAAGCTTCCAAAGAAGTGCCCCGCACGATGTTCACTGAATATTCGATCGGTGTAGCTTTTTTTTTGTTGTTTGTTTGACCGTGTCAGGCTCTTCGTCCGACATAGTTCACTGAAGCTCTAGAGCCAGTAGCGCCCGCAGCAAGCTCCAGCAACCCGGCTGGGGAAAAGTTTATTCATGGGTTCTCTAGTTTCGACGATAATTGACAGCTGGTGTGAGCTAGGAACGGTCGGACTAGCGCTAGTTTTAGATCAAGTTTGACGGTACATTGGGAGGGCTTCACCGGGTTGGTTCTAAGATTTTATAACCCGAGTCACTCCCGAATCAGAAGTGACTGGAAACACCAAATATTTGTGTACCGCGTGTGGACGGGAGGGATATTTTTGAAGGACTTGTCGGAGAATTTTTTTTTGCCAGCACAAACCAGATTGCATTAGCAAACGGTGTTTTGTGTGCGCTGGAAACATCAATCTCGTGACGGTAACGGCACATTGAAGGGTAAACATGTGGTTTCCGTGCATAGATTGTGCGTTCTCAGGTTTCAGATTATGGGCAAAAAGTGCTTATGTGCTTTGAGCAACATAGAATCACTTCCATGAGATCGATTAGGGATGCTCTTTCAATAGATCGATTGAGCAGAAACTAGAATGTTACCTTCCCAGTGTGCTATTTATAACATATTCATGTGAAGCGACTTGTCGAGTTAAAACATGACACATAATCATTAAATTGTCATCCACACGGTATCGAAAGTGGGTTATTTTGTCATCCTCACACCAACAGCGCACGCTCGTTTGTAAAAGAATGCTTCGATTTGGCCGTAATTTTTCCCTTTCACGGCGGGATATTGCTGACGGGTCGGCTAGTTCTAAAATGTACCACAATTACAGTGGCTTCTGACATGGCGTTTGCTGGCTTTTCTCTTCCCCACACCACTCTCCGAGCCATCCCTTCATTGGTGTACGCGGAAAACCGCTGTGAACATTCCCGTCGGTTGGTCATCGCCTCGTTGCGATTGCGCTCGGATACGCAGAAGACCACACGTGCATGGTACAGCGGACATTGACATGTTCATTTTTCCCTCCATTTTCCGAGCCTCCCCACACACACACACACGCGTGTGTGTGTAGGGGGTGGCTCGCGGGAGTGGTGTAATGGCCGCACTAACAATGTTGTTGTCCGATGCACCGGCGATGCATCAATAGTGCATCAGCAGCGGGTCTGCGATAAAAGCGATGCTCTCGCGCTGATACTCGCAGTAGCGGGTCCGCGGTAGCCGGTGCACTAGTGATGATTTAATTAGCAAACACTTTGTCAGTGGCAAAGCGGGCAAAAATAAATTCCCATTAACGACCTCATCAAACCCAAAGGTTTTCCGTCCTGCAGCTGCCCGCTACTTTCCCGGATGGGATACCCCGAGTAATATCGCCAACGCGAAGGGAACGAAGGGCTCGGCTCGACTGGACTGGAGGGCTCCATGGACCTTTTTCCCCCCTCTGTCAAGCGGGGGTAGTTGGGAAAGCCTTTCGACGTTCGGAAATGGTTTTTAATTTATTCGGCTCCGCCGTGTAATTGAGTTTGCGCCTTTTCGCGATCAAATCTCTTTTGCGCGCGTGTGTACGCCCGGCTCTCGGTGTTGGCCGGTGGCTCGGTTTCATTATCTCTCTTTCTCTCGGTTTGCAAATGCGGTCCACATTGGCCGCGGAATCAGCGGACCCGGGTGTGCATTACATTGTTCTTGTGCGGCTTGGCTTCGAGCAAATCGGGGGTGGTTTGGTTGCACTAGCAATTTGTCCGCCGGTAGGCTATTTCACTAAAAACCTCTGAATCGAGTGAGGGAAGAGATAGAGAGCGCGAAAACAAGAGTGGAAGGACCTTTGGTTGGGGAAATGAAGCGATGATGGTGGAGTTCTGCGGTGCGATTTATAGTAATTTTCAACTTAACATCATTAGCATACAATTTATTCAATTTCCAATTTTGCTTTCGTTTATTGGTTTTTAAATCCATACGGTTGGCTGTGTGTGCTCGAGTATGAAGGGGTTGGTTTTCCCGGTGGCGTGTTGGTCACACCAGCCACAGCAGGCTGGTTGAAGCGAGTGTTGATGCCCTTGGGCCGACGTACATGCTCGGTCATTAATAATATTCGCCAAATGGTGATTTCATTCAGCGCTCTGGACGCATTTGATTGAGGTTTGAAGTGGATGGCGGAGCGTTGTTAGAAAAGGGTCCAAATGGGCGGGTGTTGAACTGAAAAAGGGTTGCCAGGAGGAGGCGTATGTGCTTCATCCTGCCCAACAGCTAGTGCAGAAGCATAAAGGGATAGTTTAGCACGTTCGTTGGGCAAGAAATGCAATTTTAAAATCACTTTTAGTGCTGCTTTTCCAGCTGCCGTTTTGCGAGCGAGTTAATTGATGTTTTAAAGCGATAGACGCCATGTTGGTTTTTCCGAATGAATCTGCAAATGCCCTCGCTACAAAAACCCATTGTGTGTCAGAGGAGGGAAGTAATGGATTGTTTTCCAATGCCCGAAAGTGAGTGCCCGATGTAAGCGTGAAAGGGCCGACGTCTTCGTGGAAAACGATCCCTCCAAACACTCAAATGCCGGCCCGCTGGAACGTGGTGCTATCAGTTGATGTGTCAGTTACTTTTGCTGACTGCCGGTACACGGGTTCCGTCTGGATCCCGTCCCCCCCCCCCTCACCCAGCTCCCTGGCCGGCCACAAACCGAGACCCAAGGACCCGGAGACCGATGGATAAACTTGTCTGGTGTAACACGGGAAAGCTCTCTCCCGGACTGGCAGGAACAGAGGGTCGTTTGACGTACAGAAGGCTGCACACGTCCAGCATCGCACAATGCGCAATGTGTGTACGTGGCGGCATCATACCTGGCCTCCCCCAGCTCAACACCTGCCTGTGGGTGGAGTCAAAATGCTGTCCGTTGGGAGGCAGAACGACGGCAATAGCTGACCAGCTCAACGTAGCCCAGGTCCGCAGTGGACCGTGAAGCGAATGGAGACCACCACTGTGGTGCTCGGAGTAATCCTGGACGACCGGCCAGGCAATGTCGCCAGACTGTCTGCACACGAGCCTGGCAAGTGCACCCGTCGGAGAATTTACCGTCGTTTGCCATGGAAACGTCATAAAGCATATTACACTACCAGGTTCAGTAATTACCGAAAGCAGCGGGGCTAGGCTAGGCACATATTAATATTCATTCACAAGCACCCATAATGCATCATGTCCGATTTCGCGTTGTACGCGATAATAACAACAATCGAGAGGCTGCCTGGTAGGCGCGCTTTTCCGGGAAATGGAAAATGGCATCGGTCGCCGGAGTTGGGTGGGGGAAAAATTTTGCACGATTTCGAAAATTACCTCGACAACTCTTTCTCACAAACAACGCGCTCAAAACGGTCAGGAGCAAACTTTTACACTCGATTATCGTAAATTCAATTCCCGGGAAAAAGGGTGGTCCGGGTGGTTGCTTCCGGTTTAAAGCGCTTGGCTTTAAGCGCAAATCTTGCTCATTTTTTGCGACGTTTCTCGCCCGGCACTGGGTGTTTCGGTTGAGGTTTTCCGTTTGCCAAACTTCTCGCTAACATTTAGCAAATGGCTCAACTTTGTGGTGTGCAGGTTTCGGGTGGTCAGCGGAAGGGATAATTTCGTCCTGGCTCGTCGCGCAGGTGCGCCCCGTGGGTCGGTCCGTCCACCGTGTTTGTGGGTCCGCCCTTTTGAAGTAAAGGTAAAATTAAGGAACCGTGGCTAGCAAAAAACGCCCTATCGCCCAAACTGAGCGGATTGAGCGGAAGCAAAGGGCCAAGGGCCAGCACAAAAAAAAAAAAGCACCCGCCAGGGATGTCCATCTAGCTTTTCCCCACTTAGCGCCGGAGCGATTGGGCGTTAGGAGGGTTAGTGAACGGTGAGAAGCGTGAGTGCCGTATAATAACGACGTGAAACATGCACCATATTTAGAAGTTCGCCAAGCCAATTTGGATGCCTTTAGCGCAGAATGGAAGGTCCCGCTGTCTAGGGTGAAAGAGGGCAGATGCAGCCCGGCGCGCTCACTCTACCTCGGGCGGAATCTTTCACTTAATCTCCATCGTGAGCGAACCCTTTTCATTTTTTTCACCCTCACCATCTCAGCCACCGGCTAGTGCTGCCCTTCCAGAAGGACCGCTTTAATCCGTTGTAAATGTGACTCAACGCTCATTTGCCGCAAAAAAAGTGGCCCACTATAGGGTGGGAGGAATTGTTGACGATGCCGTCCGGCGGACCAAAACGGGCCGTGGATTTCGTAATGGCTTACTTAGGCTAGGGAGGCTGAGCCTTTGGATCGGATCGTCTCGACCCGGAAGAGTGGTAGTTTTTGGGGCGAAAGTTCCCAGCTTTCCTCGCCGGGGGATGCTGTGCGTGTGTGAGTGAGAGAGAATGCGTGGCCTGTCTCCGACCGGCAGCATTCCGATCCCAAATGGAGAGAGCAGGGATCAATGGCTTCGTTCCATTATTCATTGACACTTGCTCCTGGTATGTTGGGTGCGGAAACGGATGACGAGGTTCCGTTTTTGGGCTGGTTGATGGGGGTTGGGGTGCCATTGATTATGCTTGCGGGTCTAATTCCACATCCTCCAAAAATTGGTAACGTAGCACGACGAATTCGGGCACACACTTCCAGCAGGTCGTCTGGCTGACGTTGGGTCAAAGAGGCTACTGCGAAACGGGAGTCATCTCAGTTCCCAGGGTGTTCGACTGGGAGTCCTAATTCGGTGGTGGGTTGTGCCCAAAACTGGTCGGAAAGTTAAGTGGCTCGTACGTCCGTCCGGCCGGTCCGATCTCGGGCTACGTCGAACGGCATTAGCTTCCTTGTACCCGGTTTGTTTGAGCAACTCGGGGTTCTTTAGTGCGAAAATTGGGAAATACTCACCTCCACCGAAGTCACCGACCGAATTTACCTCGGATTTTCTGCCCCAAACTCGCTGCTCCCGTGGGTGGGTCGGATTTTCAGCGCGCCTGGCTGGTGTAAATCGCATTTTCCAATCTTCGGCGCAAGCACGGGAAAAGGCACGAAAGCTTTTAACTGGTGGTGGAAAACCCCACCCAAGAGGAGGGCTCGGTGAATCGCGGGCGAAGGCACGAACCAGGAATTAGTTGCCAGTCATAAATGGCTTTGCGTCAAAACAGGAACTTTCCTACCGAGTCATGGTTTTACAATCAATTTTGCTCAGCGCGGCCGTCGTCCTTGGTTTCCGTTTTGCCGGTTGCAAACGCGAGCGAGTGGGGCACCGAAGGGCCCAGAAGGGGGCTTGGGAAAATTGCCTACCGCTGTCAATAATTTCTCGACCGGAAGCGATGCTTCACAAACCGGACGGAACGAGGAAGCGCACCACCGAACGCGTTTGTAAGGCGTTGTGGGCGTTGAGATGGCCTTCTTTCCGGCATAAAGGACCTTCACGTACCTGGGACGGACGTTGAATGGACACGGTCACGGGTGTACCATCCATTGGCACGCTGTTTAAAAATATGCTTCTACCTTATCGCTGATTTTCCGCCCATTCGGTGGTGTTAAAAAAAGAACACCCACGTTGGAAGGCGGCTTTGGATACAGATGGGGCCGAAATTGAATAAAATTTGCTTATACCTTGGGCCTTCTGCTCGGGACCGGAAAATGACTATCATTTCCGTTACTTTCCAAGGGGCAGGAATCAATCGATAATTTATTAGATTACACTCGAATTAGGAGCGAAATTATGAATAACATATTCGCCCGAGCTTCTCCTTTCACCGTGTCGGAACGCGTGGGTGGTTTCGCAAGATAGACAACCTCGCATTCCATCGAAGGATACGATCCCCACCATTTGCTCCCACCATGGCGCTTGTTTCCGAAACACAATGGAGCCGGGCATCTCCTCCTGACAGAAGACCCTGCGTTGTGCGTGAAAAGGGTCCGGAAGCCGAAACGAAACCTCGCGTTTTCTTTCTCTTTCTCTCTCGCTTTTGGAGCCTTTCTTCCGACCGTTGCGCTCGTTTGTGGCTTCTCGGTTTGGGCTCGGCGGCTGGAAGCAGTTAAATCTCGTCCTTTGGTGGGGGTTGCGAGGCTCCATCTTGGCACCAGATCGGTCCCGAAATGCTGGGTTGGCGCGTGAAGAAGCCGTGACCCGTGCGAGATGGGCGCAATCCTTGAGACGTGACGGACAGATCCTTCCCCGGCTCCTACCGGGCCAGGTAAGAAGCCGGCCGAGACCGAGTGTATCGTCGTCACGGTAACAACAAGCCTGACTCGCGGGAAATTTAACCATTTTCTGGGAATCGATTTTTATTCCAACCTGCCTTCCATCACCACACCCTCCCCCCCTGGGTATCCTTGCTCAGGACGAAGCGTTCCTTCCGTCGCGTGTGATGCCACACGCGAAAGGAAAGTTTTTGTCAGTTTTTCCGGCCCAGATTTGGCGAGCGGCCTCACACCCACACATACACGCTCGCGCGAAGGAAGAAGCACACACGCTCGAGCCGGAGAATCCCGCGGTCTGTCGTTTTGCTCGGTGGGAGTCGATTTTCCACCACCCCGTTGCCCGCCGGCGTCACCGAAGTTATTTTTTCCTCTTCCGGAAAATTGTACGATAATGGGATTTAGATGATGCGTGCCGAGGTTTGGAAAAAGGGCCCAGCGGCAGAGGGTGGTTCGCGCGAGGGTGAAATTCTCCTTCATCGTGTTCCCGCGCGCGCGTGGCTGTCGTACGCAATGCACAGGACGACCCCTTCGCGCGCGCCGAGTACGATTTATCGGTGTGCAATCATCATCATCATCGCCGAAGGGCGGGGTGGGAGGGAGGTGGGGGGGAGGTGGTAGTGGATGTGGGGAAGGAAGAAGAAGGCAGGTTGTTGCGATGGCAACTTTTATGTCCTGCCAGATACACGCGCGCAACGCTCGAACCGGCATGCTGCGGTATGCTATCGAACGCCATCTTTCATGAGCGAGTTGCTTCCCTTCCTTGCACGCGTGTATTTATGTGTGTGTGTGTTTGTGTTGTTTTCTTTTCACCTCTCCGCCCTTTGCTCATTGCCGGTTCTCGTTAGAGGCAGAGCTCCCAAAAATAGAGCGCCCCGACCACCCGGCCGTCTCTTGGTCGGTTGGCTAGAAGAATTCCCGGTTTTAATGAACGGCTCTGGAGACATCTTCCAGCTGCGTGTGGCGTGGTTCGCCTACTTTTACCCTACGGCTCCCCTGGGGTGCGCCCTTCAGCCCAAGCCGTGGACGCGCAACAACGTGATTAATTTTCCGTCCGGGCACTTTTGCGCGCGGCTTCCGTACAAGGCGACACCGCCGATTCCTCGCCACGCGTTAAAGGGCGCACCATATATTTTTTTTTGCCGTTCGCTCGTCCTACGCAGCAGCGCCTTTTCGAGGTGAGCCGTACGTGAGGTTCACACCATAACTTCGTTTCCTTGGTTGGCGTTAAATTGAATGCCGTGGGGTGAGGCAGAGGCTGGAGGATCGCAGGAAAATTGAGAATCTCAGCTGGGCCCAGGATCGGTATTGTTTGATGAAGGATTCATGTGCCGGTTTCACGCAAGTTGCCATCGTCGTCGTCATCGGCAACATCTGGTGGTTGTTGGTGGAGAAGGCACCGTGGGGGAGAGGGTATTGCGCAACAGTTCCAATTTGCCTATTTTAAATTTATAGATTTTTGTACGCAATTCTTTTTTCCTTTCCTAATGGTGTTTCTCAACATTATTGCTTTTCTTCTTCTCGTTGCAGGTGCGTTTTGTTCGATGATGAGCCATCTCCCTTTTCGGTTCGACTCACAAATGGCTTCCCAAATGGAAATAGAAATTCTGGGAACTGCAAAGTGAGCATCACTCGCAAGTGATTCTTCCAATGATGAGGAAGAAAACCAAAGAAAAAAACCAATCCAAAGAACCATCTACAACCAATCGCGCGTTCGTCGAATGAGGCATATGCTTAGGTTTGATTATTTCTCTTTAGAAGAACAACTACGTCATATATGATTGGAAGGAATAAGACATACTTAGCTGTGGTGTCGATTTCCATCCCTTTCAACATGTTACTTTGGTGGAAGAAACGATATTGGGCGTTGTGATTCTTAGACTACTGAGCACACCTTTGGGCGTCAAGCGCTCAAAGTAAAGATTCAGTTTACTACATTTTTGAACTAATTTTCTCTTGCCTCTATGTCACTTTCTCTAAATTTAGAAACACTTTGTGCGTTCGTTCTGAAAAACAAACTCAAATGAATTGTGACTGGAGCTGTATTAATTTGTTCTCGGTATAACTCCGGACCTAATTATACGCAAAATGTTTTCAGGTTCCCTTTCATATATAAAAAAACAACGAACCGTCGATAAGGTACGACGGGGGAATAATTTATTTCGAATGAATTCGGTTGCGCGATAAATATTTCCCCGTAGCCGCGTCTTCGGAGACATCGGTGTAACTCGTTCGATTAATATTTTCGTCCGCCATATCTCCGCACGCGGTATTTCTCCATAAATTATCGATTTTTGTCCGTGAAGAAGAGCCTTTTTTTTGCTTCGTGTATTAGTCGAAGAACGGATGGAATTTTATGCAGAGCTTATCGGCTGGCGGTGCACTTATGTCGCGTTTCCGATGCTCCGAAATCCGTACAGCCGAGTGGTCCATTTCACACCTTCGCGTGGAATCATTATCTATATCGGATTTATATTACGCTTCTCCCCAGGAGGCCTGGCATTGAAGTCCTTCCCAATGGCCTAATGCAAAGCGAAGTGTCATCCCACGCGGTGTTGGAATTTCCGCGGGATGATGCCAACTCGGAACGCAGGTGAAACCATGCGCTCCATCCGTCCGGTCATCGATCTGGCATCCATCGATCGAACATCGTTGGTGATGACGATGGCGACGTCGCTTGGGACGCGCTTCAAGAGTCCACTTAAAGGCGAGGCGACAGCATTATCTGCAGCCCCAAACGGAGCGACCTTTGCGCGATCAAGCCGCCCCATTAGCGCCCGGATCGCGTCATCACCGAGCGTGAAGTGCGAAAACATGCACCGGTCCGATAAAAAGTGCATTAAGAAAGTGCCATTAAATTATCGCCACTTGGCAAACCCGCGCGACTCGTCGACGAACGTGGCCGCGACCGCCACTGACGCTCAGCTGACGCAATCGCTGGCAGAAGACAACCGTCCATCGGTCCATCCACCCATCCGTGGGGTGATTCTTGATCCTGCGCTCGAAAGGGGTTGCGATTTGCGTGAGTGTACGTCATTAGCATTTTTGCGCCGCTCGGCGTTTGTGTCTCCGTTCGTAGACGTACGCGCGAGCTCTCACTGATGGATCGCGATCATCCGTTCCGTCGATCGCAATTACCACACGCGGCTATCAACACGGGTCCATGGCGTGCTAACGTAGAGTCGTGCTAGCGTAAATCATCTAGCCAGCCTCCCGTGTGCCGGTTCCCATTTAGGTGGGATATTACCTTACCGGTCGGGCGTGTTGCTTCTGAATGCTGGAACGTTGATGGGCTGGGATTTTTATGCTTCCTTTGCGGTCTCAGTCTCATGGCGTGTGTGTGTGGGGGATGAACTTGTACACACCCGCGGCACGCACAGTTCGACATGAAATGAGTGGAATCAGGCTGTTTTATTGGGTGTTATAATAAGCTCTTTCGTAATTAATTCACTTCTGTCTTAAGTGCTGGGTGCTGTCTCAAACGGACGACAATGGATAGGTACTTGGCGATGTCTTCGGTTTTCATGTGAGCGTTTGTTTCGAGCAGCTAACTGACATCAGCATGGCGTGCTGCCCGTTCGTTGGGCACTGTGTCGATGGTCGGTTTAAATATTCATCGGCCATCTCTTCCCGCCGGTTTGTGATGGGCCTAGCCTCCGATGTCGTGACAGAGTGACCGGCGTCACCTACGCAGATGGCAAACATCCCGCATCACGCTCGTGAAGCTTGCCTTGCCGGTCGTCCTGCAACCGACCCTGTGTGGCGATCATCTTGGCAAGATGGTCGCCGGGCCATAAAAATATACTACCACGATATCACGAGCGCATGATCGCACCAAAACCGGCGATCACCCCGCGCGAAAGGTTGCGGACGTGGCAGCAGAAAGGTTGCGCGCGCGCTGCAGAGTTCCGCCGGGGCCCTGTTATTTTAATCCGGCTATAAAAGTGTTACTTCCAACACCTCACGCGCGCAGGATGCACCTCGAGCCGTTACGATCCGTCGGACGGCTTAGGCGCAACGAGCGCGATGGTCATTTTTCAAAGATAACAACACGCCAAAGCCTCCCTGACCAAGGGGGATGGAACCTCGGAATGGGGTTGAAGAAGTTGAAGGAAGACAGGAGAAAAAAAAACCCGCAGCACACTGATCTGAATGCTCCCCACTCGATCCATCTCGGTCGTGGCCGCAGCAACAGAGGATAAGCCAGCTGCCAGATGCATCACCCTTTAGCGCACTCGGCCTTTGCAGGCTCTGCAGTTTGTTTGAGCCTTGGTCGAGGGAAAATCACATCTCAACGTTTGGCTCTTCGGTGGTTCACCGAAAGTGGCGGCGAGTTCTCTGCCTCGCCAATATCCATCCGAACGTCCGAGGCGCTTCTAGGGCTGCTGCGGCCGGCGCGATAAATGGTGTTGATGTTGATGTGTAATAATACCTTTTTTCCCTCCGGATCCTCGGATCCCGGCCGGCGATCGTCGCGCTTGCCGTCGTGGCGGCCCCTTTTTTCCGCTGCAACGAAAAACCGGCACTGTACGAAGGCGAGCGCGAGGAAAAATGCTGATGAGTCAAAAGGTGATACGGACTCGCGATCAGTCCCGGTCCGTGGCTCCCTGGGAAGCGATCGTTTCATGACCGGGCCGCCGAGTGAAGCTGGCGTGCATGTACAACACCCGACCGAGAGAGGGCATGTGTGTGAACCCGCGGGCTTGGTAGGGTGGCGTATGGCGAACGTACCCTTGATGCATTCCTCCCTTCGCGGTGGTGGAAAAATGGCGGCCCGAGCCCAAAACCCGCCCAACCGGCGAAGGGTGTCGAACGCAAGAACGGTTGTTAAGAGATAATGCTCTCGCAAAACGCGGTCATGCAAACCGGAAGGATCAACGCAAGGGGGGGTGGTGTGCGGCGTGGCGGGGGTGAGATGGGAAAGATTTACACACCGATCTGGTGGTCGAGGTTTGGTTCGCGATCGTGGTCGAGCAAGTTGAAGCGAGGCGAAGAAAAAGCGAGACAACGAAATGCGCCTTAGCGGCTGGCAAATATTCATATCCATCGCGATCGAAGGGCCGCAGGCTTTGAGAGGGCTTTCGTAAGGGTTGAACCGCCTGAGTATGCAGGAGGTGCGCACCCTGGCGTGTCTCGTTAGATTGCGCTCATAATGCAGCGGGCCCGCAGGGCAGCAAAGAAAACGCGAAAAGGAAAACCGAACCCTTTAAGAACACAGCGCGAGCCCGCGTTCGCATTGATTATGATGAACTCCGGTGATGCAGCGAGCCAATTTATGCAACATCTTTCCTGGCGCGCACAAACGAAGGGCCTAGGTGTCGCGATGGATCCTTCGCCACCCGCCTGTTTCTTCTAGTTTCGGTTTTTCCTCGCACATTCACCGGCGCTGTGGGAGACTCACGCGGGTTAATGCGTTTCCGTCGCGGTCTGGAATTTTCCGCCAAGCTCGGGCGCACACACCTTGACGTGATGGATCCGAGTGGAAGGTGTAAATTAAATTTACTGCACTCTCGCGCCCGGCGAGAGCGAGTGCATTCGTCATTGGGTTGAACTCTCGAGTGCCAGGGGCGGTTTCCACCCCATTGACCATAAATCTAAACTCACCCCCAGCCCATTTTAACTGCCCTCTGGTTGGCTGATCGATTCGCACCGGAATGTGGCTCTGCGGGTTTATGGCGTATGGTAATAACGGCCTGCTGTGGCCGTTTTATGGCGACCGAATTTCACGCCATCGCGGCCACGAACGGGAGGTTTTCGAATCGATTTTCGGGTGCACCGGTCGTGGCGCGAGATGCCCCATAAACTAACCCTAGAGAAGTGGCCTTGTCTCGTTGCCTTTGCCGAGGCTCAAGCTGATGGATGGCGCGATTTGTTCTAACACACACGCACCACCCGAAAGGATACGGCTGCAGTTTTATGGTGCGGCCGTAAATGTGTTTGGATTTCGTTTCAATGACCGATATTTGGCGCGCGCGGAGATTTTTCTTCGCCTTTGAAGCCCTCAGAAGCCTCCCAAACTGCGTCGTCGTGCCGTGGCACTTGTTCTTGACCTTTTTGGTGGCCTTCCACTAGGGGGGATTCGCACGTGACGATGCGGAGGATATGCAAATTACTCAACATATGCACATATGCAACCTGTGGCGAGCCTCCAGGATCTTGTCCTCGGAAGAGGGCTGGTTTTTGCTTAAAATATGTTGCGGCAAATCTGTGGCTCTGTACCAAGCATAATCGAGGGTAGGCTCAAGTGTGTGTGTGTGTGTAATCCACCCCCAGCACCCCCACGAGACACAGGGTGTTGCAAAAAATAAGATAAATCGTAACCTTTAGCACCTTTTTGGGCCCGATCTCCGGGAAGCCGGCAGGCCGGAGAAACGGACCAATTTGAGTACACGCTCGTAAACATGGCATAGAACAACTTCGCCAAACATCTCCAAGGGTCTCTCTTTTCCCATCGTGCATCACGATCTGTGAGAAAGAGAGGGCAAGCCCCATCTCGTTACTCCGATCCGACCCGGTTTAGGGGATGATTTCGAGGCGGGATAATCAGAGGTCGAGAACCATATGGTTGGCTTCTCTTCGGGGTCGGTTGCTCGTTGCACGCTGCATAATTTCCACCCGCTGATGCTGTGTGCAGGCGAGATGCACATTTTTTTTTGCTTTCGCCGCCATGCTCCCTTCCTAGCCAAAGGTGATAATCACAATGTGAAATATTAACTGCATGCATTTCGCTCTCCGCCCCGGCATCGACGCGGTTGTTCGTGATCGATCTTGAACCGGGTGGAGAACGGCGTCGTGTTCGAGGCGGCCTTCATTTTTCGATACCGGGCTTTATTTATTTCCAACGGCCGAAGGAGCAAATTCAGCAAATTTCCTGTGAACCACCCTTGGGTTCTTGGGCCGTCTCCGTCTCCGATCGCGGTGTGTTTGGCGCGATTATTCATCATCTTATAAATTGCATAACACGAGCTGAACTTATTATAAAGGAACATGTTAAATTTTCTCACATCATAATTTAAAGGCAGCGCGCGAGGCCAACGCCAGACACCCCATAGCCACACGCAGTTGTGGCCGGGGTTGCATCTTTTGAGGATCGTGCCCTCTTTCGTAGGGCGCTGGAGCTGGCGTTCGTGTGCGGATGATAAAGATGATGGGCGCGAGATGATGATACCGCTGATGATGGGGTGGCGATGGAGAAAGAAACCGTTTAAGCAACTCGTTTCACTCTACTTTTGCCTTTTCGGTTCCTGCTCTCGCTCGATTCTCGCATTCATTATGGAATTTTGACTTGTGAAACGGTTCCCGTGAGTAGTGAAACGTGAATTCCAGCGTTTCGGTTGGCGTCGATCCTGGGGTTTGTGTGTGTGTGTGTGTGAGTGCTTGTACGAAAATGAGGATGCGTTTTCTCCTCGCGATGGCTTATCCTTGCGAAAACCACAAACTGCTCGAAAATGGCTGACGAGAGTTCTCCGATTGGTTGTGTGTAATGTAGGGGCTTCGCAGGAGAGCTGTTGGCACTGCAGGAGAATGAAACAGGCAGGCGAGAAAGGCGAAAGGACTTTTATATGGTTTCATTTCATAATTTACCATCAGCGGTTGAACCTCCTCTGGGGTCTTTTTTTGCATACCTTGCGCTTCTTTGTTCGCTCCATAGCTTTCAACTAACTCGTACAGGAGCCAGGAGCAGAGACTTGTCGTAAAATAGAATGGCTTCCTTTTCTCTTCAGTCATGGTGGAGCGTATTTCGTTATGTTTATTGTCCAGCAATCCACAATATGACGAATGATTTATACAAAATTTAGCAATCGCTCAAAATGACCGATTTTACATGATTTTCCGATCAAGCAAGCCGAGCGCTTTAATTCACGAATCGAAAGGGCGGAAACCATCGCAACGTTTCCCATTTTCCCGCCACACCGAGTGCGTAAAGCGGACAGGTAAAGTGAAGGCAAGATTTAAACCGTTTAATTCGCATCGCGCGCTTCCATTGGAACGGACCCGAGCTGGGTTGAAGAATTCGCTAATTAGAGCGCAAATTAAACATGGCTCACTTTGCACTTCCTTCGGTTTTCGCGCACGAATCACGTCGCGGACGTCCCTAACGATGGCGTAGGGCGCGTCTCCTTACCAGTGCCCTTTCCTGATCGCGTTCCGGGTTTCGAACCATTTTTCGCATTTTCGGGTGGAAACGAAAATGGCTTGTCAAGACTGACACATCAAGGCTGCGGGCAAACTCGAAGGGTGGTTTTTCATGCCACGGAGCCCTTCGAATCCTTCTTCCCGCTAGCTAGCCCCCCAAAGGGTGACAGGAAGTACTCTTTCTCTCTCTCCTAAAGGACGACAAGACACAAGACGAAAACGCACACCGGGCCGGAGGTGAAGAAATGGCTAAACGAAGGCCATTTTGTTTCATTTTCATTCCTTTTGGAGCTCAGCCGCGCCCGGGTGCCGCCTCTCTCTCTCTCTGGGCCAGGTTTCACCATTTCGGTTGTGTCCGCTTTTCCCTCTCCGCCCTCTTTGCGAGGCGGAAAGCCATCGGAATCGGTTTTAATTGGGTAATGAAGATACCCCTTCAAACTTCGTCGGCCAGGTGGAGCTGTGGCCGGAACTGGCACACGAAAGGGGGCTTACATCCTAACAGCAGCATTACGTGTGGTACTGACTCGTAAGTTGATGCCAATTGTGCATTGCACCAACCGCGCCCAAAGGCAAGGGTAGAAGGTCTTTTTTTTCGGCGGAAGAGGAAGTCCGACAGGTGTTTGCCAATGTGCTTCCAGGGCTCGCCCTTCTAGCTATGTACAGGTGTTGGATTTCCGGCTCGATCACGATTGGGTGCACAGCCGAATCGTTGGTCGTTGGTGCGCCATTCGTAAAAATGGCGCACCGTGTGTGAGTGAGTGTGTTTTTGGATGTTTTCTTTTGGCAGTGGTGTTTTTCGCCGCTCGCTGTGCCGCCATTTACAGCCATTACACTTCCTTCGATTGTTTTCGCCCAGGCTTTCGAGCTCGCACACGGACGGAATGCGTGTAATTGGAGTGAGCTTTTTCTCGCTCCACTCGCTCATTGTCCAATTTTCGGCTTGTTTGGTTGGAAAAAGGTACTCTCGATTGCAGTCGCATTGTTCATGGTTGCCCCGCTTTCGGGTTTATTGACGAGAGTGTTTGCTGTCCGCAGTTCCGGTGTGTGGTGTATTGCTTCCGCTGCTCAACAAGCGGAGTAATATTTTTCAACTCACTCAAACGCTGGTGGTGCGACTTTAATGAGAAGAGAGGATAAAGGATAAATTTTTAACTCGTTCGTCGCGCGGGTTTTTCCGTAATGAAATGTTTTTCTAGCCATGCTCCGGAGCGCGTGCTGATACCATTTATAATATCCCTTTACCGTCGTCGTCGTCGTCGTCGTCTAGGTGCAAAAAAGGTGCGATGGCTTTGTTTTGCTGTTTTCCTTCGCCGCCAAGACACCGAGCCCGCGAGCATAAGGAAACGCCATAAAAACATAAGTAAAATTCATCATTCAAGAAATTAAACCTGCCCAACCGTGTCGCGTTACATTCCTCCGGCTGGTTAAGCGATGTCGGTGAGTTTATATTTTTTTTGCTTCCATTTTGGGCTGACCTTTGGCTGTACGCGAAACCCGTACAACACCTTCCTTTTGAGCTTATTTTTTTGCCATTTCTTACCGATGTTTTTGTAGTTCAGATGTTTGTCCGGGTGTGTGTGTGTTTGTGCGTAAAGCGCCGAGAGAAAATGCAGTCTTGCAAAAAGGAAAGAGGAAATCATATCGCGCCACTTTCCTGGTCCGAAACGACCGGATTGAGGGTGGTGGGCGAGAATTCCCTGCGGAATGGATTTATTTGTTATGACCAACGAGATGCCGATGGCGAGTTTTACCGGTTTCGTGTATTTTTTTTATTCGTGTCGTCCTCCTGCCCCGAGAGTTGACCCTACGGCCCTCAGCCGCCAGCTCTTGCGCTTCACCTTGCCTGGAATCTAGGATCGAACGCTCTGGTGGTAAATAAAACAAATCTCTCTTGTTCTCTCTCTCTTTCTCGCTCTTGCTGGATGAGAAGAAAAAGAGCAACTTAAAGAACGAATCACAATAATCATAAATCCCGGCTGCGTTTATCTTGCGTTTTTCCCTGGTCACTCGGAATGGAACTGGCCAGCGAGCGAGAGTCATGGTTCGCCCGTTCGCTGATTCCCCATTCAATGCAACCGACATGACAAAGCAGCGAGCTGGGCAGCATTTCTTCCTTTTGCTTTGGAGCCCTTTTCTAGCCGCCATCGATGCTGATAGTGGTGGTGTTGGAGAGTGTACGATTTCCTTCCGCCTGAAGTGCGCTGGTGCTCGGGATTTCCCGCGTGGAGGAGATAATTCTTATTCAGCTCGATCCTTCGTCCTGGCGCCCCATCACCGGGGGACCGCTGGTCAGTTCTCTGCGGGTGCACTTTCGCAAGATTGTTATTGATTTTTCTCCGCCCGTTTATTCTGAAGAATATGCCCGCCAACCCCCCTACGGTAGCTTCTGAGAGCGCTTTTTGCCGTTTGTGTCAGCTGCCTTGGGCCATTCTTTTCAAGCGCTGCCCTCCGGGAAAGGTGTAATTTTTCATCACCCCGCACGCATCAACGCACGAGGCTCTGCAACGCTGGTCGCGATGACCGGTGCCCGGGGTGGAGGGATGAATGAAAATTACTCCACGCGCGGATGGAAAACTCACCCCCTTTGGTCTGAGAGATGGTCTTTGTTTGCTAGACGCATCGGGCGGGAAAAGCGTTACGCAACGGAACACAATCTTTGACTCCTTCTCTCGGATCAGGATGTTTGC
This sequence comes from Anopheles nili, assembly GCF_943737925.1. Lineage (NCBI taxonomy): Eukaryota > Metazoa > Arthropoda > Insecta > Diptera > Culicidae > Anopheles > Anopheles nili. Next base: position 2,656,981 of record NC_071292.1, read on the forward strand.
TTACGTCGTGGGTGTGGATTTCGCTTTTCCTTTTTTTATGCAATCATTTGTCGGGGTGCGTTTCGTAGAAGGATGCAATTACGACCGGGTGCGTTCTCTCTTTGACCTGTTTGGTAAAGGAACGATGAAAGGATCGCCGCCTTCTCTCGTATTAGAACTGCGGCAACCCTTCCCGGAAATGTGTTTCCGATTTTCCGCACCCTTCTGCACCACCTGTACCTACGCTCCCTGCTCGACCGCGGTCATCGGTGGACACATGACGTTCGAACAATTTGTCGGCGATGAGAAAACGAACCAGTCCCATGAAGGAATTGGCACCGGCGAGAAAAGGGATATCAGACAGCCGGAGTACATGCGTGTGCGTGTGTGTGTGTGCATTTACGGCCACCAGGCGGCGGCACGCAACGCACCCTCTTTTGCACATGTTGTGCGTCCGATAAAACTGCCCAGATAAGAACCCGCTCGCCCGTCCGCCCGCCCGTGTCCCCCCTCCCCCCACGATCGTGGATGCAGTTTTCCATCCACCCAAGCGCGTGGAAAAGGCGTACGTCTTTGGCGCGTATGACAGCATTGCGTGACTGCGTTCGTGTTGCGCCAGTCGCGACGGGACCTGACACAAAACGTGCCAAACGTGCCAAACGCGCGAAACGCAACTGTCTTGTAGTAATGGAAACATTCACTCCCTTTATCCTCGCTTTCCCTCCATGCGCCCGTTCGGATGGTGTGTCCGATAATGAGTAATAAATCGTTCGAATGGCGAATCGTTAGCGGAGTCGCTCGTTCGCGGTGTTTTTTACTGTCCTTAAGTGTCGGTGGCGGTGATGTCTTCATGCCTGCGACTTGCATTACCTTCCCCTACGCGTCCGTACAAGCGCACGCGTGTGTGTGTGTGTGTGTGTGTGCGTGTATGTTTTAGCGGTTGTTGAGTTTGAATAAATAAATAATTCAATTTCAAGCCGTCGGTTTGAAGCACCGAAGGAACAACCGGCGCGGCGTAAAACCACGTTGGCAGCAGCACAAGGCTTTACGCTAATGAGAAGCGTTATTTGAGGTTAGCTGGGAGAAAAGCCCGTACCGTTTCGAAGGGCCTGTTTATTGGGCTGTCGTGGACATATTTGCGCAAGGTATGCCTTGAAGTGATTTTATTTCATTTTGTTAACAAACAACGCACATCTGCATATATGCGTGCTGTTTATTTTTTTCTTCTCTCGAGTGCAAAAGGCTTCACTCTCTCCCTCTCTCTCTCTCTCTATCTCTGTGTTCGGTTGGTTCCTGTCGTGATCCAGCTGCCAGGGAAGATAGCAGGACGTACTCGTCTTACTCGTGGTTCTGGGTGCACCACTACGCTCCACATCCTTGCACGGGGCGTCCGGCTTTCTTAATATAATTTTTTTTTCTTCCGTGTGCTTCGTTTCGGCTTTGCCTGCAGCGAAATACGAGACAAAGGAATTAAGCAAATTTGATCAGCATTGAACGCATGATCGACACGAACGAAGCGTAAACCAAAACCCTTTCGAACCCTTTCCCTTACCGTGCATGTGTGTGTGGGTATGAATTTCCTTTTTTTTTCGCATAGCACGGGCTAAAAAGCAGCATTTAAATAAAGCTAGCGCTCAAGAGCATTGACCTCTGGCCGGTGATGGCGAATGGTGTCGCTATTTGTACCGTCGCACCGTGTGTCCCAGAAGTCCGAAGGCTTCCGATGGACGGCTGCTGATAGTGTCAATCCGGGTGGCACCGGGTGCTGATCGGCTTGATCGACGTGAGGTGTGTTGCCTCCATCGTTGTTGCGAGCTCCACCACCGGTTGGCGACTCCTCTGGCGTAAAGGTGCGTCTTCCAATTCGGAAACACCGATGGAGGGCCTGGAATAATACCGCTGCCTGGGGTTTGGATCATGCACGATCGGGTGCGGGTCAGGTGTCGGGGCATTCGGTAGAAAAATTCTAATGAATCTCAGAAACGAGACCGGTGCGTATCTAGCGGTTGTTAGCTCCGGTGAAATTCCGTTCCTCTAGCCGTCGTGGAGGCGGACTGAGTGTGGAATGAGTTTATTAAGGGACGCGAGCGTCGTATCGGTATCTCGCGGTTAATTTGTCGTCGTCGATAAATTCTTAACGCTGGTAATCTGATACTGTCTCTCTATTAGGGGCGACGAGAACGCCCCATCGCTGTACGCCTGATGCCTGGAATGCCGGTGGAAGATGCTGAATATTATTCGAGATCTGTCATCGCTGGAAAACCAGTGGCCGTTAGGTGCCGTTTAATTAAATTTTTATAACCAACGAAATTCATACCTCAATCCAGCTAGGGAGGCTTGTTGGAAATTCGGTGCTCGCCTCGAAATAACGCTCAACAAACCTCGTGCTTTGGTCCATTTTCGCACCGGGGAATGAAACATGATCCGTTCTGGCTTTGGGGCTTTTCGCTTCGTCTTCCCGGGGATCTGGCAAGCTATGCGATTGATCGAACCCCCGTCCTTTAGCGCGGCTTGTTGTGGGTTCTTCCTGACGATGAGCTCCGTTTTCGCGCATGATTGGTATTAATGGGACGCTTCTGTTATGGCCAGCCGCAGCGACACAGTGCTAACCGGAGCGTGGAGTTTTTCTGCCCCTTTTTTGCTGGCTTTCCTCTTCTCTATATCGCCTCTATAAACGCGTTCCTGGGTCGCGCAATCGCTGAAACAAGCCCAGCATTTGACATGGTGACGATGCTTGCTGCTGATCCGTAATCAGGATTATGTGTATTCTTTTCTTCTCCATTCGTTCGCTTTTCTTCCATTCGTTCCTCAACGGGCAGCCTCTTGCACGGGACGCAGATGGAGTACGAAATCGGCAGCGATGTTTATCGTGAGATGTTTCGAAAAATTAATTTTACGGTCACCCTAAAGTAACAACATCCTTCAGTACCTGTGGCTGTGGCGACGAAACGACGGATTGCGCCAGGCAGAGGTCGAATCGGGAGTAACGAGGATCTCGCGATCTCACAACCAGCTCCTTTCGCCCATCTCGCGCATCGTTCGAACCAATCCACGGTGTGTCAACCGATCGTCAAAAGGAAAGGAACGCAAACCTCTGGAGCTGACTCGGCTCGCGATCTTTTTCGCCTTACATGCGCGTGTGCGTGAAGCGTGAAGAAGAAGCGTAACATGTAAATTTATCTCGTTACAACTTTCGTTGCCTTCCTGCCGTTGATGCGCAGGAATCAGGCCAGGGCAGGGAGAAACACTTCGAACCGGGGATGACAGGATCAGATATTGTGTCGATGTCCATCTGCGTCCATTGCTTGGAGCCCTTCTGCAGCCTGGTGGGATGGTGCGTGCCTGTTGGGTGCGCGCGCTTGATGGATTGGAAAGGGTAAAAGTCCCTTTCAACCTTCTCCTTCGGCCTTCAGGATAATGTTCATCGAGAGGCCGACGGTGGGCGAAACCCTTATGAGCCGCGGATCCAGAATGGGAAGATTTCGCTCATCAACGCTCCCATCGTCCATCGACACGCTGGCAGGCCCGCGGGAAAAGAGGCTAAGATCGGTTTCGAAAGATTTCATCAAATTAATTAGTGGTTTGTTATGAAATATTTATTTCGCTGGCATTTCCTTCTCGTTTTTTTTTTCCATTCGTTTCGCTTTCCGATTCCACCGAGGGGTCCCGGGTGATTTTGGTTCTGTTTCCGTGGGCATTCGTCTTAGTTATTTTCTCTCTCCCTCTCTCTCTCTTTTGCGCGTGCTTATCCTCGTCGACTGCCGCCTTTCGCGGGTTGTTTAGCCCGTTTCCATTGGCGTGCCTTTCCCACCCAGTGACGGTCATGGCCGTTGCCATTCACAGACCGGTGCTGGTCGGAAGGTTTCAAAGTTGAAATGAAAGATCGCTCATTTCATTGCCGGATGGATTCTCCCCCCATCGGGTGTCTTCACCAACCCACCTCCGCGCGCGCCTCACCGTAGACAACTTATTTTAAATGATGCAATTTTCGGAGCGACGGGTGAATGGACGCGAGCATTTCGGCGATGCGGCAAGCCCAATTGGCATGGGGCATGGGTTTTACATTTTTCCTCACTTTATTTTTAGCGCGATGGAGGCCCGCTGATGGCGGCGGCGACGGCAGGACACTCCGCGCCAAATGTTGAAAGGTTGAAGAGTTATCCTCCCGGCGAGATCTTGATTCCAACGGGCAGCGGCGGTAGTAGTGGTAATAATAATAATACTAACACGCGAGAAGCGAAAAAAAGCGTATAACTCGGACCGATGAAAGGGAGCAGCATGAGTTATGCATGGCCGTATGGTGATTTGTGGGGTCACCTCGGTTGCGGAACCGGATGGTGGCGAACGGAACGCACCAGCATAACAAAAAAAAAGGAGCCGGCTGAATCGCTCCAGCCAGCTTTGGGAGCGCATCAGGATCATCACATGGAATGGGCCGAGGAATGGCCGTCGGTGCAAGGATAGCCGTGCGGGCTTGCGAACCCGGCTCGGAATATGGAGATTTATTAGAGTTAACTTGAAGAGTGCGCTCGCCAAAAGTATTTCGCCCGGGCTCGGGTGTTGAAATTCTTTATTTTACATTTAGCGTTCTGCTGGGAGTATCCGAGTGGCCCAAAAACTACCTGCGGCCAAGGATTCCAGTGCGGCGAGAGGCTGTTTTACCGGATTTGCCGTGGATGGTTTTGCTTGTTTGTTTGTTTGATGGCAAGCCCGGCCGAGTATGCTGCATTTCGCGGACGATTTAATGGACGAGATTTATCAAGGCGGCGTGATCGCTTCGCCGGACAGTTGGGCCCGTTTTTTGGGGCCGTTGTTACGCCTCTTAGATCGGTTCGTGTGTGTGTCGAGCTGATTTTAGGGATTTACATGTTGAAAGGTTCACTGCTCGCTAGGATGACGTATGGCTGCCTGGGCACGCCGAAAAGGAGCCCATTTATTTTGCTCTTAAAACAGGCTTGTCTGAAAGGTGCCGAGAAGGAAGAGCTACATGAGGCTGATCCGGCGAACCTTCGAAAGGCGAGTGGGAATGGGATTCAGGAGAAGAGATTATTTTATTTATTATTTATTTATCGCTGGTGGAGATTTGAAGCAAGAGACTCGGCGTGGTGTGTCGTGCCGCATGGGAAACTTGAGACGTTTGCCTTTTCTGATGCAGAGTTTCGTTTTTCGCCGAATCGAGAAACGCGACTGAGAGGCGCAAATCACTTGCCTGCTGCGTCGAGCCGGGTCGTCGTTGTTGAACATGAAGTTATCGTTCTTTATCGCGAGACACGTCTTTCGACGACAAGTGCAGGGATGAAATTACATGCAGAAATCATGTTCTCCAAAAAAAAAAGGAATTAACTGTTATTTTTTTGTGTGCCTCCAATACAATGTGTGCCGTGTGAAGGTATGCACAGGGAAGGTCCTTTTTCAACCGCAGTGCCTAGCGAGCCAATTAAAATCGAAATTATTGAGGCCACGAGAGAGGTGGCTCACCGGTATCGATGGTGATCTCTGGCCTCGCCAGAGGTGGCTTCTGGCGCATGGAGCGAAAAAGTTAATCTACATTTGATGCCTCCTCGTGAATCCTGCAGCCCACGTCATGTGACGTAAGGCACACCGTTGGAGAGAATTTCACAGAATGCCTGATGGTGGGACTTTCGGGCGGCCACGTCACGTTGTGTCGTCCTGCAACCCGGGTCAGAGTGTGAGGTTGGCCAGCAGGAGAGAAGAGTTATGAGTGTGTTATCAAGATGTTCCGGCAATCGGGAACGAGATCGAGAACTTCATGCGCCTGTAAGAGAGCGAGCGAGCAAGCACTTTCGTTGGCCTTTACCGGAGTGCGTTGGATTGTGTTCACCCAAGCTGAAAGACCGAAAGGAGGCGAGATGTTGCACTGGGCGACGTTAACACGATGCCGAACATGCAGCAACGAGGGTGGCCATCATTCCGGTCAGACCCGCGTTGGTGCGATGCATTCGCATGTTGTTTGTGTGCCTTGTTTGCAATCGTCCCAAGTGCCCGATCCGCTGTGGGTGCAGCTGTGGCATTAATTTCTTTCCCATTTTACATCCGATAGCGAACCGCCGCTTTCACCTCACGCTCGCATCCGTGCCGGCGATCCGATATAGCGTTACAAATATTACGCCCTTGCGATTCATCCTCCATCGCGCGCCACGTACGTTTGTCAATATATTTATATGCTTCCCGATGGGGGGAAAGGTTTTGTTTGCGCAAGGCCACCCGGCCCGAGGAAAAGCACCGAGAACCGGTGTCGCCCGGGTGTAAGCCGGGTAAGTTGATTGGAAGTAATGGGTCCCGCCAGGTCGAACGCTCTCCCCGGTTCACAACAAGCGAGAGAACACGCCGGAATCTAATCTTCCCGACAGCGAAAAGCAATCTGTCGGGGAAAAGAACTCGTCCTGCCGTGCCGCGTCCATTCCGGTGGCAATCGTAGAGGCTCATCAGGAGTCTCGCCTTCGCCTTCGCCTTCGTAAAGGCGCATCGCTTCAATATCTCAATCGCATACTCGCTTTCCGAGGGCGCCCGTGTACCGTACTGGCTGGCGGGAAAGTGCCCGGGAAAATGTACACACCACAGCACAGTCAGTGCTCCGCATTCTGCCCATCCTGCCCGCAGCGAGTACCATCTCAGCCTCAGCAGCATCAATCCGTACATGCATCAATTAGAAATTCTATATCTTTATAAACGCCATCTATCTTCTTACCACCTTTGCCAATGTATCTTTGCCCCGCGGTCCCGACCAGCCTGCTTTCCCGTCGGCCGCGACCTCGAACACGGTGAGGTTTCTGCTGCTTTTTGCGATATCTTCCCCAAGATATCCTTTTTTGCCCCGCTGCTCGTGCCTTGTTGTCGTCTCCCACTGCCACTGCCTTGTCAAGGTCTCATGGAGCGGCGGTCGTCGGTGGAGCCTCCGGGCCGGGAAAGTGAGTAGGGTTTATCTTTATTTCTGCCCCAACTCCCCCGGAGTCGGTGTCGTGGAGGGTTTTTTAAACGCTAGCGCACACCATTTGCTTTTCCACTGATGCTGCTGCTGCTGCTGCTGCTGGAAAGCGGAACAAGCGCACACGAACATCGCACGCCTTCTGCGCGCTAGATTGTGCGGCGAAACGCTCGTGTGCGCTCATCAATCGTTGGTTGGTGGTGGGGGGGTTGAAGGAACGAGGGCACATCTTTCACCCCTCGGGGACGCCTTACCAGGGTAGATAAGGATGAGCTTTGTGAGAACGGGTTTCGAAATCCCCCAAAATAAGGTGCGAAGTTGTAAGCTGATTGCTATCGAACGCACGGTCGATTCGTGCTCTAATTGCTCTTAGCGGTGTATAATTGAGTGAAAGGGTTGAATTTGTGTAACGCTTGCGAGAAACAATCCCACCCACGACGGTTGCACGTATTTTGGGTGGAAAATTAATCAACGCCACACCAATACCTTTTCTTTGGTGACGTGACAAAAAAGGTAGCACTTCGCATTCGGTAAGGATATGGCACTTGCTTTGGTATCGAGAAGAAATCGACACATCCTCCCACCGTTCCGAGTCCGGGCTTCTCGGGATGCTCGAGATAAGCTAAAACAAATAATGTACATTTGCGGTTGTCTGCGAGGATGCATCGTTTCGTCGTGGCTCTCGGTATCGAGCTCGAAGGCGGAGAGATGTTGCCTTTCTTCTGCCGGAAGCAGTACTGGAAGTCGACGGATGAAAGGACGGTGGAAATCAATCGCTTCACCCATCGCCACCCCCTATAGCATATCCTTTTAAAAGCTTTTCTGAAACTGTGAGCCCGTGCGGGTTGGGCGACCGACGCATTAATTTGGATTTTATTTTTGTGTCACGCCATCGCGCTCGCGCTCGAAGCCCGGTGTTCCGGTGGGGGCCAACCGATCGATATCGTTGAGCGTTTTTCCGGATGTCAATTTCTCCGGCCTCCCGTTCCATGAAATGTATCACTTTTCTCGGACCTGAACAAGGACGCCTCCGAGAGTGGCTCTTTGGCTTTGGCTATCATTGTTGTGTCTGCTGCGCCTCTTTGCTGGTGGAGGTGGCCGTTTTCCGTGTGCATTTAATCTCAAGTTTCGACCGAACGATTCATCGGCTCTTGATGGGGGAGTGCTCTACCGGAACTCGCGTTCGTTTTTCCATTTCCCAACGATCGGCCCTTCGCTAAACGGTTGGAAAGCGTGCATGTACATCTAATTTATCAAGATAAACACTTAGCTCGTCTCGCCCCGAGTGACTTGTCCGGCGGCACTATTTTCCCGACCACCCCTCGAAGCCGCGAGGAAACCAATCAAGATCGATCGATCGACTTTCCGTCGATGCTGGCGCTGGACAGACGAGTGAAGTCCTCTCAGCGAAGGAAGCGTCCATTTTCGCCGTGGGGCCCTTTGTTCGCTCCACGGCCCGTACCGGATTTTCCACCTTTTTTCCCCCAGAGGAAGCTGTCCGTTTCCTTTCCGGGACACGCTCGCACATATCGCCGTGCGGTCACCGCATAGCCGTAACGACTCGCTCACGATGTGGAAATCTCACGCCATCCATTTTTGGATGCCAGCAGTGGCGGAGTGAGTAGAGAGTGAGCAAAAAAAATCACACACACGAGGAAAGAATAGGAACAGCGACACCATCATCGGGTTGGGGAAGGCACACACAATAAAAAAATCCGCCCATTCGCGCTACCGAGTAGCGGAAGATGAGAATGCACGCCCGGGTGCTGCTGACCGGCTTACTTAACGGTCATGAAAGCGACGCCGAGGGTTCGCAATGATGGAGCATCTTCTCGGCTCTGTGTGGCCCTTTTTTTCCGGTAGCACTTGGCACATGCAACCGCACCAAGACGAGTGAAAAGAGAGCGACAAAAAAAAACGAAGCCTAGTGTGATGTGTGAAATGGATACGGTTTCCACGCTGCGGTAGTCCCCGTGTTCGGGATTCGGCATTGGGTTACGCTTCGTCCACCCGCAAGGCAAGGCAAGGCAAGGGCAATGATGCACATGCAATTAATTGCACTCTCCTTTCTATCAATCGCGTGATTGGAACGAGGTTTTCAACTTATCTTGCCAGTGCCTCTGAGGGGCGAAATCGTCGTTGCTCGAGCCGTGGCACAAAAGGCGTCTGGTCACGCCTGTGAGTGGCCTGCACTTGCAACTTTGGAGGGAGGGAGGGAGCCGAGTGGTGCATCGGGGGGAGGGAAAGATGCACCACCCCATTCGCATGCCGATACGATCGTTTTGTGGCTGCAAACGAATCGTGTGTTGTGTTGCGTTTCACTCGAAAGTGTCTGTTTTTTGCTCTTCGAGTCATCGAAAAGCCTCGTGCTGTGGGGAGTTTGGGAAAAGGGGTTGGGCGAAATTTTTGCCACGCGAAAAGCCCCTCACGTCCCCGTCACCCTTCCATCGATGAATCGGTTAGTGAAATTTTAATTAGAGGAACTGAGCGGCCGCGTTCGCTTCTGGCTTGACCGGAGAACTTTTGCAAGAAGTCGAGCACGCTGTAAAGTCAACCACGACGCCGATGTCATGGAGAAGCGAGTCACGAGTTTATTTCGCGAGTCAATCCAGGGGTTTTTCCTTTCCTCAACCTACTCGAGGTCGCGTCCTGTTCTGTCCCGCGGAAGGACAGGTTGAAATCCGGAAGCAATGCAAAACCTCAACGCGCCAAGCTCTTCTCGTGGCTGATTCGCCTGGTCGCGGGAGCCATCAATGCCAGGTGAAAATTCGCCCCCGTAGCTGAGGAAGAACTTTTCCCTACAACTTTCGGCGCACTAGTTTCCATTTGTCGTGGCAGTGCTGCGAGATGGCGAGAACGCTCTGTCGACCTGCTCAATTTTATTCTATGTTGCTATTTCGTGTTCCTTTTTTTTTCGCTCCTCCGGCTCCGTGACCTTTGTTCGGAAAAGGCCATTTTGAGGGGTTTGGTGGGGAGGGGGGGGGGGGAGGGAAGAAGAGGGAGCTGGCTGGTTGCTGCCGCCTTCGCGTCCTTCGGTGCCATTTTTGAGCCGAGTTTGGAGCAAGTTTCGAATGTTCATGCTCCAGAAGCGCACCTTTTGTCGTGGCGAGGGTGAGTTTTTCCCACCGACGAGCGGACGAAGGGTGGTTCTGGCGGCCATTTTTCCCGGCTTACCGTTATCCTCGCGATCTCGCACTTAGAACGAATCGGTCCGCCCGCCCGCCCTCCCGCCGGTAGCATATTTCGGCGAAAGAAAGTTTCGCTCGCAATTTGAATTGGCGCTGGCTGCCGTTGCGGCGTTTTGTTTGGTGTATTTTTCGCGCTACGCGTTTTAAGCTCGCGCTTTTCTCTTTTTCCTTCTCTGCAGACCCTCTGCTTTCCCGATGGCGCGCGCGCTCAGATGGGCGGCGATGTTTGTTTCCTCTTCTTCGGGCTTTTTCCACCTCCTGGAGTTTATTTGATTTCCGCGAATGCACTTGGGCCCGCACTTTTCCGAGCCTCTCGCCCAAAAGTTCACTCCACCTTTCGGAGGTTCGGTTCAGGTTCCGGGGGAGAAAAAATGTTGCTCGCTTAAGTAGTTTGTTCTTTTCCAGATCCCATCGCTGCCGGTAGTAGTTACCGACCTTTCCGTTTGTTTTGTTGCCACCGATCCTTCATACCGCGGGGCTCGGCTGCATCCTTTTATTCGCGCTTCGAGCACCCCACCCGCTGCTTTATATTTTTATTACGAGCAGGATAATAAAATATGGGTAATTTCGGCTGTGCCATCATTGCTGCTTTTGGAGGCAGTATTTCCACGTTCCACCTTCGCGATGGGGGTGGTGGTTGAATTATGGTGCCCGATTGTAAGCCACCGGTTTACGGGGAGAAAATAAGCAGATGAACTCTTGGCGTGTGGCGCCGAAGGAGGAAAGATTTACCGTAACTTTACCCCCGTGGTAGGATGATAATTTGCGCGCCGGTTTGGAGTGTCGTAATCAAATATAATGATTTACTTTGGCTCTGATTCAGCTTCACGGTTGAGCCAGTTCGCTTGCCAGCGGTGAACAAAGTGCCTCGAAAAGGAAACGGATTAGCGCTAATAGCAAACAAACAAAAAATCGATTCGCATTCTTGTTTCCGAAAAGAATTGAAAAAAAATACAGGGAGATAAAATCCCTGTTTAACCCGCCGCAGAAAAACGGTACAGGGAATTAATAAAGCCAACCGACACGCAGCCAACATTTCGCACGTGCAAAAGCTTTCAAACACCGCGCGACATCGACGAATGCCTTTCGCGCGGGAAAGGTGTTAAGAGCGGTTTATTTTCGTGCCCTCTGCGGCTGGTTGGTAGCCCCCGAGGCCATAAAAAGTGACAAATAACTGCTGAAGGCGTCCAAATCTTCCAGCAGCGATGTTCGTTTTGCTTCCCGCGCCAGCTTCCACGACGCACGAAGCGAAGTGGGAGCGAAAATGTATGTGAACCGCGGGCGACACAGGACGGCACAGTCACGCATCACGCAATGTCCGGCTAATTAAAATTTATAATGTACACCAAAAACGCGAGAACGCCTCGCGCGAGAAGCCAAACCAAACGCACCACAGGCTTGATCGCGACCTCCCACGAGCGTGGCACAGGCGAAGCAGCAAGAGAACGAAAAAAAAGGCACCCAGCCAGCAAAGGCTGGTGGGAAGATGTTTGCATATTGTGGAGGTGTGTGTGCGTGCGTGTGGGTGTGTGTGGGACAACACGCGAAATTCGCTTTTCAAAATGTTTTCGATATCAGTGGCACAAAGAGGCTCTAATATATCAGCCCAACATCGATCGATAAATTAGTGGCTGGGACTTGGTTTCTCGCTGTGGGCGGATCGTGTGGTGCGGGCGAAATGAAAAAGCGAGGAAAATAAAAGCAACCTTCAAGGGGGTGTTTCGGGTGGGGCGGGTGATTGAAGATGGCTCCCGTTGTTTGTCCCTGCCGGTCAGGCCCGAGTAATTGAACAATCATCGATGGTATCGGGTGCCTTCTTGGTTCAGGAATTTAGATTAACTTGCATAGATTTTAAGGCATTCGTGTCCGAGAAGTGCATCGCTCCGAGTTCCGTGGATGTAAGTGCATCCAGCGCTCGGTGCATGCAGTTTCCTGCACCCGTAATGCACACATACGGTCGTCTGGGAAGCGAACCAAGCGAACTGTGGATAAATTCCCTACATTGTAGCGATTGCTGCGTCGACGATGCGTTGGTTCGCCCTCACGCAAAGGGTCGATCTGTGGACTGGACTTTCATCCCACGCAGGGCCACGGAAGAGACAGTCGATTTTCCCTTTGTTACGCGCGCGCGTGTTTTCTATTTAATCTCATGAAATCTTTGCCTTCCGCTCGGCCCGTTTGGTTTAGAGCCAGATTTCAACCGCGTACCCAGTTTGGGTGGCTCCCGAAGAATGCTCGTCGTGGCCATTCGCAATCCAATTTCTCCCATAAATGGTTGCAGCGCCACACAAGGACACATCAGCCCGATAGCCAGATGGTGGTGGTGCCCTTTAAATCTGCGAATAACCCCACACGGTAGCGACGGCTCGGAACAGCAGCATCATCGAGCCACCGTTTTAGCCTTGCTGTGCTGTTGTTGATGGAACTCGTGGAACGGCTAGTTAAGGGCCATCTCGAGCTGTTGGGGCCCTCAAAGAGTTTCTCTGTCCGCAAGAGCACCACGCGAAGATCTTCGTCCATCCGTGGGAGTCTGGGCTTTTTTAGCTTCCGCAACATAGTGGCTTGCTCGAGCAGCGATTCGATCGAACGATCGTGAGCACATGCGAGCCAGAAACGACCCGGGCTGTGGAATGGGTATTTATAGAAAACATTCCATTCGCTTATTGTTCCCAACCGGTGGGGCGAGAAGCCACCCCTAATGTTTATTTCCCTTCGTGCTTCTTAATTGTTCTCCAAATATTTCGGATCGTCAAGATCGCTCGCCAACTCGTCGGAGGAAATAATAAAGAAATGCTCATTGTCAGCTCGTAATGGTAGCTCGTAATGGACCACGGGCCAAAAGGATTAGCTTCATCACATTTCCGTGGGGTGGCATTGGATTGGTCTTCCACCCACTAAAGGGCAATTTCCGTGTCCCTCGCGATTCCTCGCTGCCAATAAAGCCCCATTCGATGGTCAACGTCGTCGGTGTCCAAACGGTTCACACCTTGCCTTCGGATTCTGGTTTTTCTTGGTTCTGTTCTTCGCCGTCGTCGTCGTCTTCGACGACGTTTCCTTCCACATCCGATGGTTCCACACTACAATGTAAGTGTCCGAGGGCGTCCCGCGAGCGGTCAGGGTCAGTTTTAGTTTTAAGCTGGCTTTCTCATTCTGCTGATCGTGCGGAAACTGATAACCTTGCGCCGCGCATGCACAACGAACCTCGCACGGGGCCACGGAAAAACCGGACGTACCGGACGGTGGCGTGACGGACGAGTGTATGTGTGTGTGTGTACGTGTGGGACGTCTGCCGGAGTCTGCGGTGGCCGTGGGGCGATGGTGGTGTAATCTTTCTTCCTTAATCCGACATTTTATTCTTTTCATAAATTTTAAATATTGAATCAGCATCATCTCTTCGCGCGCCCTGAGCCGGTGAACGGCGACTGGTCGGCGACTTCTGGACACCTCCGCCCGGTGGAGATGCTGGAAGTTGTCCAGTTTCTTGAGAAGGTGTGTGTATGTGTGTGTGTGTGTGAGTGTTCTTCTCCCTCCACCCAAGCTTCTTCTCTCCGGTGGAGCTTTTAGCGGAAGAGAGTCGGTGAGCCGCGTGAAGAAGGCGGCCAAGTCCGGCAAGTTTTACGCGCGCGCGCCGTGCTGTTGTTGTTTCCCCGATGAAGATAAGGCTTACAAGGGGGGTGGTTAGGGGGGGGGGGTGGAATAGGGGTTGGTGATGTAGGGGATAAAACGGAAGGGAGAACGGGTGCGCCGCAAGACCTCGGCATGCCCCCAAAATGGAAGAGGCTTCGCTGCTTATCGTACGGCAGCTTTTACTTCCTCTCGTCATGGATCTCTCTCTCTCTCTCTCTCTCTCTCTCTCTCTCTCTCTCTCTCTCTCTCTCTCTCTCTCCCTCCCTTTTCCATTCCACCCCACGGGGTAAGTCCCACCCTTACCCTTTCACCCACTACTGACCCTCCCCATCTTCTCCGGAGGGGCGGGATGTTTGTACCGCACGAATCTCGATGCTAATTCTTACTATTCTCGTTTATCGTCTTTCTCTCGTTTGGGAAACGATTTTTTTTGCATAAATCCTTATACGGGCACGAGCACAGGGTGTGCGTGTGTGTGTGTGCACGGTTCTGCATTATTTCACAGGCCTTCCGCGCGAAACTCAGAGCCTCCGAGATGGCGTCGCATTATTTCGGCGTTCGTCTCATCATCCGCTCGTTGCGTTCCCGTTAGTAGAACCACGGAGCCTGCGATAATGCGCCGCCAGGAAGGATGCCTCCCATCCCATTTCACTCCCCCCCTCACCCCTCTCCCCTCCACTACTCTTGGGGGTGGCTAAGAAAACCAACCTGTTGGTTGGGTGGAGTGGACGCGGAGGGAGGGATTGTGTTGCTTTGGCTGCGTCTCGCACGCCTGGATTCAAATCAGCTGCAGAATGCTAATCCGTTCGGTTCGTTTAGCTTAGCCACCCTTGTCGATGGGGTGGGTTTTCTGGTGGAAGGGCGACAGACACAGAGTGTTTTGATTTTGGGCAAGCACGCACTGCCCACCATGAGACCGCGTCCGGAACCCTGATGAGAGTGAGAAGTGCGCGAGACCTTCGAAGACCGTGCAGAGGAGATTTGCGAACGATTGGCTCCATCGGCGTGATGTTGCCAACATCGACTTCGACCACGACCACGACGACCACGACGACGACGATGACGATGATGATGATGGTGCACGTACCGAAAAAAGAAGGCAGAAACCTGATTTACAAATAAATATAATCAACCTCATCTGTATGTAAAGCCTCCGTCTCTCCGGCGGTGAATCGAGCCAAGGACGGAGTTAAACAAATGTTACCGGCACACGATCCGGCGAAACAAACCGGACGGACGTTCTACACATTGTTCGCGTCCATCCTTCGATCGAACTGTCATTGTCGGCGGAGGATGGCACTCTGGCCTGTTGGCCCTTGTGAACGGAAGCGCTCAAGGGCCGCGTAAGGGCTCGTGGATCGCTCTCATTGACCGCTCGATCGCGCTCGATCAGTTGTCGATCGAGTCCTGGGAGATGAACCCACGGGATTGGCCAGCTCCTGTGGCCCTCTTCACCACCTGTCGAGGTTTGCCACCGTACGTGGATGCCGAAGACGGCTGGTTTTGTTTATTCGCATAATAAATAATTCCCACTTTGCATTCGACCATTTCCCGTGACGTGATCGCGCAAAAGAGGAGCCATTCGATCGGGCTTGTTTTAGCTACTTGTAGCTCGAGCACCGCGTCTTTGTTGATATTTTCTCACGCGTCTCCCGGCGAGATTGATGCGAGCTGATGCGTCTGCAAGACCGATGAGAAGCTTTTATTTGGATTCGAGCATTTCATGGTTTCCACTTGAGGTGAAACGGTGTGAAGAAGCAATGTTTCTGTAGCTCGTACAGATAGCTGAAGATGGAGATTGTTGTTCGAAGCGGAAGAACCACAGATCGGGCACTTTTTGGGGAGCTACGAAAGCCATCTTTTAACGTGAGGTAAATTTATCCAAACGTCCAGCAGCAGCTATCGGACGTGCAGTTAGTTTTCTCAAGATTATTACTCGAGCTGACAAATTGTGCGCTGAAGTTGTATTCTTGCCGTTTGCTGGAGGAGATAAAATCGGCACCTTTGTCACCGCCGCCAACATAAGAGCCGAAAGCTCAACTCATCAGCGAGCTCGCCGTTTTACCTTTATCGCTCCATAACCCATCCTCGAATCGTGGTCGCGGCGAAAACAAAAAGGGCATTTGCTCCTGGCAGCCTTCCCGAACGGGCTTAACGCTGTCCAATTAGTGCATCGAAAATGCATCCTGTTCGGGTCGTTGCAGCAGCCGGCGTTCGTTTTTTTTGCTCGTCTTTTCTCGACGTGGAACGAAACGCACAGGCTCTGGCGGTTAATGGCAAGAAATAAACCGACCACCAGGGGCCACTCTGGTACGTGCGTTGTTTCACCGGCCTTTGTCGATGTGTAATTTGATTAACGCGCGTTGGGCAGAGACTTTCGCAAAAGGGCTTCACTCGGGCGGGCGATCGGTTATTTTTCGCCCAAATGATGCCCACATTGTGTGTGCGTACGCTTTCCTTCCGGGGGTTGTTTTTTTTCTTCGCTGGGGATTCTCATTCTTTCGGCACTTGCAATCGAGAACACTGGCGCTGTTGCAGGCGTGTTTCTTTCTCTGTTTGTTGCTGTTTCATCCCTTATCCAGCGTCTTCTTGCTTCCACTTCAGCCCTTAATCAGAACAAATGAATCGTTCGACACCGCGAGTCGCGAATGAGTTCGGATCCCGCGGATGCTTCCGGCGACTTCGATGCCGCCCTCCGATCGCACGTTTCCTTCTCTTCCTAACGAGCCGAGCGTCTCGGTTAATGTATGCACATGCACAGAAGGGCAAAAGAGCGCTGCAAACGGTGGATGCAACGGCGGTGCAACCCGGGAATGCGATCCGAGCAGCAGATCGCATCATACGCGCCCGGACCGAGCCGGTTCCATATGTGAGCGTTGAAGGAATTTTCCATTTTTTTCCTTCTCTTCTGTGTCTCCTTCTCCGTCTGCTTAACCCTTCGGTGCGTGTTGTTTCTCTCTCTCTCTCTCTCTCTCTCTCTCTTTCTCTCTCTCTAGCTGCTCTTCTCGCGATCCGTTCACGCCATTCTGGAAGCGAATACAGGAACGACCGATCCGACCGGTGTGATTGTGGTGGAGAAGAACAAACGAATGCGAAGTCCCCTCTTTTCCCGGGTGGTGCATATATAAATCATACCCACAAACTCAACTCCAAGGCTTGCTTGGCTTTGCCGTGAAGGAGTCCTCCCGATTCGTGTCCTCCTCCATCGTTGGTTCTCGTTTCAAACTCCGTGGCCCTGGAAGAAATAGCCTTCGTTCGTGCGTTTCGTTGAGTTAGGCCCTTTATCTCGATGGCCAAATTGTGGAAGCGCGCCTGTGGAATGCAGCGAAGGAGTTTCCTTGGCAAAAACGGAACCGGTAAACGAAACCTGCATTTTCCCATTGTGTGCCGCGTTTGGCCACTCGCATTTTGGGCCACTCGAGAAGGTCGCTTTGGCCAGAAAATTATCAACCTTGGGGTGCTTGAGCCGAGAAGGTTGGGTTGGGTTATTTTTTGTGAAACAATCGCGGCACAGCTAAGCCTCCTCGTGAAAGGAGTCTTGAACTAGACCTTTTTGGTGGGCGAAATTATGCTGCCGCGGGAGCTAATGCGCTTGGTGGGCGATTTATCTGTTCTTCTGCAACCAAAAGTACCACATTGCAGCAGGTGTTTCGCTAATCCCGCAGTGCAGTTTTCCAGCTTGCTGCCGTTACTCGCTGGATACGCACACGCCTTTCTGTTCGATGAAGGAGGTCGGAATGTTCGTTAGCTTCTAAAACCCCCTCTAAGCCGCGCTGGGCTTCATTCTTCTCCAAACCCGGCTGCCGGTGACCTTTTCACACCATCTCTCCTCATGGCTCTCTTTTCGCCCGCCCGGCCCAACAACACACGATCACGCGAATCGAAAGAAAATTGCAAGAAATAAACTTGGACGACGTAAAAAAAGGGACGGAAAAACACCCGCACACCAGTCCCGTTTCCCTAACCAGCGTGCGTACACCATTGGCGCGGTGGAAGATGAGAGATGGCTGATATGCATTGCGCAAACCGTAATCATCAATTACAGCGCGTTGGAGGTACGCGAACGTGGCCGCGCGAAACCTCACCGTCGCATCAAGTTATGTGGCGAGATGCCGTGGCGATATTTTCCCGACTGCTGGGGCCCGCTTTTCGTTCCCGGTGGCGGTAGCAGTGTGCTTTTTTTTGTGTGTATGCGCGGGCGATCCTCCCGTGGGCCATATGCGTAAGGGCTGGCGACGCGACACATACGGCGAATTCCTTGCCGGTGGAAACCGATGGTGCTGGTGAGATTTCCATCCACCACCGCGTACAGCAGGCGAATGGAGCGTGCGCACTCGGCAGTGTGTGGCCTCCTTAACGGAACACCGTGTGCACGGGAAGTTCATTTTGGTTGAACTCGCGAAAGGGCCGGAATGCAACGTGCCGATGAGTGGCTTGAAGTTGGAGTATTGGCAGCATATGCAATCGATACGAGCAGACCCCTTCTTGCGCTAAACGCGGTTCACAATAGTTGGTTTGCTGATCCGTTCCACCTAGAGCTCAGGTGGTGAATTGGCTGTAAAATGATCAGTGATCGATGGTTGAGACAGTCATCTTCTGGAGGAGCTTCCATTACTGATGTAGAAATACCCAACAAAGTAATATCCTTGCGTATCCTGGCCTAGTGTTTGCTGTTAGTTTTTGCAACAAGCCTTCAGTAAGACTATCGTAATGCCCCATCCAGTTGAGCCTGCATAAAGTAAGCCTTTGCTGCCCTTATCCCTTTCTATCGTTCGCTCGTTCGTTCTCATCGCGCTACGCAAAATGGCAAATGCCGCTAGCGATCGCGCACTCTCGAGACCGCGCGCAGTGCTTAGCATTCTTACGTCTCAACTGCAGGACTCGCACGGGCTTCGGTCATGAGAAATGCCGCATTTCAATGGGTACAGAAGGAAAGCGATCCGACCTAAAGGGCCTCGGAAGAGTCGAGCTCGCGCGCGCGCGCGCGCGCACTCGCGCTAATCAGATCGATTTCTGGTGAATTCTTTAATTAGATTTTCATCTCGTTGTAATGCGCTTCGCGTACTGGAGGCCTTTTTTTCCTTTCTCTCTCCCCAGCCCGCCCGTTGTTGTGGTTTCCTCTCTCTCCATTTCGCTGCTCGTGCGTGTTTTGTTCTCTTCCCCGTTGGAGTTTGCATTTCCGCGTGAGCCCTTGCATTGCGTGTGCCGGTGCCACGTTTGCGTTTGCGCCAAGGGCAAATCCTCGTCTCACAGCAAGTGAATGTGCCGGTGTTCTGGAAGGGCAGCGAAATATAACTTATGCGATTGTGTGCGCGATCGTATCCCGCCAAGAAGCGAGACAGCGTGAGGGTGTCCCATGTCGTCGTGGTTAGCCGCTGGCCCTTGAGCTGATACGAGCCAAACAAGCGAGTGTGAGAGAGAGAGAGAGAGAGAGAGAGAGAGAGAGAGAGAGAGAGAGAAAGCACGACCCCTAAGACCACCGATCAGAGGATGGACGACTTTCACGGGAGGCCCGGTTCCCAGGTTTTTGGCGCATCGAGCAGAAGAGAATCGGCTTGTTCGGATAGGGATCTACACCGGGCCCTTTCGGGAGATTGGCAGAAACAACGCCACGCGGTTAGGCATCTTGGGGTGAAATTGGGCCGAACGAAGGGCACGAAGGGCCGTACGCAAAGCGCGCAATCGCCGTTCACTTTGTGCGAATGTGGAGGGTGCAAAAAAAGGGACCTCCTTCGCTCCACCCAAGGGCTCCAGGCGTCCGTAGGTCATTTCCGGTCGTCCGATCCAAACGGGAAAGTTGCGCACGCGCGTTGTCGGTAAATCGGTGGATTGTCCAGGCCCTTGGCCAGCTGGTAAGCCCTTCGCTTGGGTCCCTCCCACAACTCCGCTTCCCAACCAGCCCGGGATCAAGATGCTGTCGGAAGAATCATGTTCTTTTCATGCTGCAGTCGCTTCGCGCGCATCGGGCGGAGAGATTTGTAATTTGATTTCTTGTTTTGCCGTTTTGCGCTTCCCCTTGCTCGGTGTTCCCGCGTTCGTTTACACCTTTGGGGCAGAAACGCATATTAAGCGGTGACCATCAACCCATCTGCACGGCATTACACCGGGTCCGAACATCGTGTTAACGAAAAACAAAAAAGTGCCAAGGGCTCGTTCTCGGTCCCCCGCGTGCGTGTTTGGGGAACGAAAGCTCAGGAAGGGGCTCGTAAAAAGATGCAAAATATGTTGCTGCGGATGGGAAAAATCGTTCTCAGATCCGGCGGTGGCGGTGATGGGAAAAATAGTTTGCGTTCAGATGAAATATGGCGATTCGTAATGCTCTGCCTTTTTTCTCTCTTTCTCGCTCTTTCTCTCTCTCTCTCTCTCCGACGCGGGAACGTTGGTGGTGGGTAGTTTTTATTTTTGCATTAAATCGTAAAAACATTGAACGATGCAACATGAAACCGACCGGCGAAACCTATAGCAGTTCCGCAAGATTGATGGAAATTTTAATGAATTTCCACGACTGAATGGGCACCGGTTAAATGCGATTTGTTTTTTGAGGGACCAACCGGATGGGTCGGAAAGGGATGCGGGACGATGGCGCCATTCGAAGGGATCCTCCCTTTTTCCTGACCGATGGGACAGATGATGAAGTGTGCGAATTACGAGCGTGCTTAACATTTTGCTTCAAGTATGTGTGTGTGTGTGTGTAGAACTCGTTAAAAAAATATACGACGTGCGTGTTTCGAGAAGATGTCGATGACCATCAGGTCAGGTCCTGGCAATCGATGTTTAGAACGAGACGCGAAACGGAGGAATACGATTTATGGATGGTTGGTGTTGTTTTTCTTCGCGTTGTTTTTTTTTCTTCTTCACACCCCAGGCAACATAATTTGCATCGATTGATTTGTAAAGTTCGCCCATAATCCGATCGGTTCTCTATGACGCGCGTTGCGCCTGGAAAAGCTCCCCCGGGGGAAGCTATAAAATATGAATCATTAAGCGAGGGGCGATTAAAAGTGGAATCGAAAATTTTCCCAAAGAATTGCACCAATAAATTTTCCCGGATTGATAAATTATGGAACATTTGAATCTCTCTCTCTCTCTCTCACTAGCTCTTTTTTGCATTTTTCCTCGTTGGACGCCATTTTGACCTTCAAGGCGATAAAAACCGTAAACCCGACAGCTGCGAACCGGAACCGGAACCGGAATCCCCACCGGTCGGAGAGGCGTGGTTGGGTGAAAGTTTTGGTCTCGTACCAGGCTGAGACAATGGTGTGCCGGCAATAAAGTGGATGTGGGTTTCTCGGGCGATTAAATACAACCTCCGCTAAGGCGCGGGCATGGGACCGAAAAGGATGAGTTTCGGAGGTTCCGTATCAATTTATGTTACGCATGAAATATGCACGAGTCCAGGCGGTGGAGCTAGTTCCTGCCTGGTTTGCTCCTGTTTCTATTCAACCCGTCGTCCTGGTTGGGCTGCGTGCATCGAAAATATGTTTAATGCTTCATTAGCGTCTACATAAATTAGTTGGATCGATGAAAATTGTATTATATAGGTGCGCGTACGGTGCGCTGGCTCCCCGAAACTGTTGATAGGAAATTCGATCAACTTCAAATGGAATTTGGTGGTCGTTGTGAGCCGCCGCCTCGTGTTCGTGTGTGCAACGACGAACCCGATGCAGGCAAATGCCCGCCGAGTCCTTGCCGGTCTAACATGGGCGCACGGCAACTTTCCGACCGAACGGACGGAGGACGAGGACGACTTCGTGGAGCAGGAAACGCGGCGAAACTGTCAAGGTTTCCCACCACCCACCGGTGAATTAAACGCTGCCAGTTGCACTGGAGGGCTTCCGAAGGACCTTCGCCGGAAAAGCCGGAACATTTCCGTGCCGTGTTAAACTTCCGTCTGCTCGCTCACCATTTTTGATGTTCACCTTTCACGAAGCCGAGGTTGGGGTTGTGAGGGTTTTGGTAGGGGCAGGAAGTGGTAGCGTGTTTCTCACCCACGCCACTCATCACCACCACCCCCCCGTTCACGCGGGGGCTCCGTTTCCATGGGGAAATAGTGAAAGGAAGGATCTTCCTGGAACGAAGTGGAAACCGCGTCGCGTTGTAGCCGCATGGTTCAGCCAAGTGTGAAAATGCGTTTTCCTGCGGCCGAAGCGCGCAAGGACGAAGTCGATGGTACCGGGACGGTACTTGGGCCCCCGCTTTACCTTAATGACGTAGCCATACAGAGGACCAAGGTTCGTGTAAGACAGTTTTTCGAGCAGCGAAAGTGAGCGAATAAGCAAGCGAGGAAAAGCGACGAGGTTGACGACGGTGGCTTGGGCTGCTTTCCGTGTTACCGTTCCGGCAAGGAGCGAGCTTCTTGAAAATAGTTCCTCGACACGCCACCCAAGGGAACTGAACTGAACCTCCAGGGCCGCCTGGTCGAGCGAGGGCGCCTGGCAACGGACAGCAGGAACATGGCGTCAGAAATCGGATCACATTGGATAGAGCATGTTTTCACGGTAAACTTAACACGCACCAGCTTTCCGATGGCCGTTGGGTGGTGAAGAAAGACGAACGCTTGGACTGGGAGCTGTGGGTGGTGGGCGGTGGGCTGGTGGGCTGGTCCGGGCACTGGGATGGAATTCTTTCAAGCGAGAACTTTCATTAAGTAGACTGTATGACTGCGGAATTGTGACTCTTAACTACGGTTCTCCTCGGGGTTGCCCGGGCATGTGCTGATGTGATCCGGATCCTTGGCAATGGCGGCGTAGTTCTCGATTCGAGAGCACCCAGTGGGGTAGACGCGTTACGTAACGTCATAACGAGTCGATTGCCCGTGGAGATGGGCCAGAGAAGTGCAGCCGGTTGAAGAAGTCGTAGCATCCATCGCCATGGGAACTGTAATACGATATCGGATTGTGATAAATGTAATTAAAGTTGGAGAGCATGTTGGATGTTGGGTGTTCTTTTTTTTCCTGGTGTTCCTCTGCGTCGCATGTTCCACCACTCGGACAATGGCACATGGGTCTTCTCGCTCTCTTGGTGTCTTTTGGGGAAGGTATTTCCATTGGGAGAACCCAACAGACACCATTCGACGATCGCCAGGTGTTCGACAGGGGGGTCGAAAGTGTTACCAATGCGCTTACATGCGAGAGAGTGGCCCCCGGAAGGTCATAAATGAACACGAACAATAATCGTACACGCTCCGGGTTGGCATTCCACCCGGGTTCAAAGGGTCAACGTGAGCGAAATGTTTGCTAGGGCTTTAGTCAGCTGGACCTTAGCTACCTTCCTAGTGTGCTAGCTTTCCTGTTTGGGGACCTTTTTTGTGTGTGTTCTTTTGAAGTTACCTGAAATCGAGTAGCGCGTGGAGTGAAAGATGAATGAGATCGCTTTTAGCTCTAGTCTGACACTGGAATGGATATTAAAGGTGCAGCTTGGTCTTAGATGTGTCGATCTATCGAAGAATGCAAGAGCTTTAACAAACGACCAAGGGTTACCAAAGCGGATAGAATCGCGTCTCCGATCATCGCCTCGAAATCAATTGCCGAAGGTGTAGTAAATTAATTAAATGAATGCTCTATAATGGTTATTACCTCGCAAACTCACCAATGCCTCTTCTGGGTCGAGTGGATCGCTCTCAGAACAAGACCGAGTCTTATACGTGTCATTCTGGGTCAGCACAGTTTCTCATCCTGGCTGCATCCGGCTGAGGGCGAACGTGAGCTTCTTTTCTTTGCCTTTTGTAGAAGAGTGGGTGTCTTGGAAAAACCCGTACCGTGTCGGTGTTTGAACCCGATGGAAAGTGCAGCAGAGAGAAGCAACGCTTAATGGCTCCATCGGATGGGACCCACTCGAACTCGTGGAGGGCGATTGGCTTTTGCGCAAAGCGATCGCAATTAAGTTAATTGATTAGTATAAACATCTCGCCCCTCGTGTGGGTCTTCTTTACCCTGGGTTGCCGCCGAGAAGGACACACGTCGTCGAACCAGCAGGCGCACCTTTGTGGACGTGCATCCCTTGGAAAACCAACGGCTAGTCAGTGGGGGCTCCAGCTGCTACTACTGCGGCAAGTGTTGTAAGCGTTTATAGTGGTGGGTTCGTGTTGGCCCCGGCTTAATTGAGAGTGCGAGGGAATATCCCGAATGTCCACGGCGCTCCTGGTGCAAAGCGGGTTGTCTCGATTGGCTCGATCATTTGGCCCCCTTCAGATGGGAGACCAAGCTTGGCAAATATCCGCTTTGAAGGAAGCGATGTGAAGGACGACCGTCAACGAGGACGACGGCGATCCAGTGGGCAGGGTACGCTAATGAACCGTGAAAGCAAATCCACACTAGTGTAGACGGTAGTGCCGCTTTAGAGTTTGAAATTTTCCACACTTTGGCTCGGAGTGGACCAAAGCCGGGTGTTCCTTCATTTGCTCACCAGTTTTCGGAAACACGTTGGCGAAAGTGGAACGCAAAGGGCCAGCTCGTTCATGGTGAAACTCGTGCGCGCCCTGCAAAGGACGGCAGCGAACTCCCCGCGAGTTTCCGTAATGCGTTGTCCAGCGTCATTTTGGGTGGAAACCCCGGAAGTTGATACAATAACCTAATAACTAATTGCATTTTCGTTGGCCCTAGACCGGTCCATCGGGCGACGTCCTTGTCCACTCAGCGTGGTTTCAACTCTCAAGGCTCTGACTCCACGGTGGGTTCCTTTGTTCGCTAGCGTCAGGCAAAGCTGTAACCGGAACAGGCTACGAGTGTGTGTGGTGCGCGATTGAGGTACTCATTCGAATGACCGTTTCATCATCGAGACGGTTGACGTTTGACTTTTGGACCAACGCAGGACGAAACCGAGCGAGTGAGCGAACGAGAGAGAGAGAGAAGCACGCACACAACAAAGCGACCTTTTCCCATCGTCGACTTCCGCTGTGTTTGCTCTTCGGTGCGGTTGCAGAAGTTTTCCCTTTGATGTCGCGCTGGCGCTTTCCCTCCCGGCCATCCGTCGTAACCAACCACTACGGCGCGGGAGTGACGTCCAGGCACGCACACGTCCGCAAAATCACGACCCGTTTGGCTGCAAGTGCAAGTAAACGGTACGGGAAAAGTCACATCCTTATTAGTCTCATGACGTCCAACGCCCGTCAATCGCTCCGGAAGGACGTTCTTTTTTCGTTCGTATTTTCCACGCTGCTTTTATTCCGCTCCCTTACTGGAAGGGTTGTCGCGTGGTGGATGGTAACATGGTATCAAGGCCAAACGAGAGCCACCCTAACCCGGTGAGAGTTACGTCTTTATATTTGATCCGAGTGTGAGTTTTTTTTGTTCTGTTCCGTCACTGATGGTGTAACCATTTCCACAATGGCAACACACGAACGGGTCAATTTGACGTTCGTCAGCAGGTCCTCACGGGATCGGGAGTTATGGTTCATGACGTTCCAGGAAGAAAAACACACACGTGACACGATTGTTCAACTGTACATTGTCCATCATCCTTGTTTTCTCTGAACATGGAGTCCTTCTTCAATAGCATTAGTTGCGCCAGCGTGGCCAGAGCGTCTATTTTAAGAAGGCATTAAATTTATAATGAAATTGTCCTGCTGTTGGCTCAAAACTTCGCCCGCTGCATCGTTCGCACGTTGCCGTTCATACAGTGAGATAAAGCGCTCGATGTATTTTGAACCGGTGTAGGTCAGTTCGATTGACTTCGATAGGTAATGTGTCTCGAGTTGGTAGGACCAACTTTTCCCAAAGTTTGGCCAATAACGTTGATTTATGTTGCTGCTATTGCGACACGGTAAAAGAAGCAGTTTGTCCAGTTCTGATCTCCACCGGGTACAGCTTTCTTTCGAAGCAAAAGAAAACAGCACAACTCGCTGCTTTCGCTGGTCAGTTGTTTCAAAAAGACACAACCGCTCGAATTCCGGGGACTAAAAATGCTTGGCTACAAATACGTGTCGAGGATTGTCGCTCCTACCAAAGAACACGATCTGAGGCATGTTCTATCTCACTCACTCGCCAATCAGATCATGCCCGAAAAAATCTCCAGCTCGTGACACTCGTGATTAGATTCTCGCGATACCACAGCTTTGACATTAAATGAACACAATCTGCATGCTGATGAATATTAAAGGTGACACGAGGCTAGACCGCGACCCGCAACGGGTGGGATCAACAACACCAGCAACTACTTCGGCAACAAAAAGAGCCTCATCTATTCTAGTCCAATCCAAACAACACCCACCCATTCACGCTCTCTTCCTCTCTCTAATCCGTTTTCTCTTGTTCGAGGTGCCTGCGCGAGACGCGGAAAATGGCGCGGCATGAAAATGGAGCCACACACTCACAAACACGCAGTCACTTCACACACAAAAAACGAACCAGGGCGCATAAATCGACACGTCACGCGGCAACAAACATCCTTTCTCCGCTATTCTATTCAAATTTCCATCCAGTTTCCCGCCGAGTTGCGCCCCATCTTCTGATGCCATCTCCACCCTTTCCCTTTGACACCCCACGCGGATGTGCTTTGTTGTGAAAATTCTATTTGCTCTATCTCTCTCTCTCTCTCGACCCGTCACTTTGGGGCTGTCCTCAGCCACATTCCCCGCAATAGGGCCACGAGTTTTTGATCGGCACGAATAGTAACCAGCTTGCGAGGTTGAAAAAAAAAATGCGACACAGAATGAGATAAAAAATCTCCCCGCCGTGTTTCCTCTCTCTCCCTCCCCCTCATCCACTAAATGGGGATGTTCTAAACCCACCAAAAGGGGGGCGAGTTCGATGGCTAAAATGTTTTCAATTACTCATCAATTGATCACCAGCGGAGGTCGCGGAGGCTCTAAATATCGAAAAATTCCCACCCGTGGGGAGGTGTTTTTTTTTCTTCATGAATGCTTCGTCTCACCCGCGTGTGATGCTTTTATAATGGTGTCCTGGTGCGGCTGTCGTGACGTGGTTTTAAGTGGGGGGAAAAATCGCTCTCTTTTTTTTTGCCCTATTCTAGCGCACTCGCTTAATGCGCCGAACGCGGCGGGAGTGATATTTTAAAAAGTTTAATCGTCTCCGACAAGGTTAAAGTGAAATCGAATCAAACTAACCCCCTCGTACTCCCGTCGGTTCTTCCCATTTCCGTCCTGCAGAAGGGCATTCCCTTTGGTGGCTTTGGCTTTGGTGCCCTTCGGTATGATGTTGGTCGATACTGTCCGATAGTGAAACCACGGTCCATCGAGTAACCGATCGCGCAGCATGGACTAAAGTTAAATAAATTTAAATAATACACCCATGCGTCCGGCAGTAGGGGTTGATGGAGGGAGCGATTCTTCTCGCTGCGTCGCTCCCATGTTCCTGTTTCTTTCCCGGTTCCGTCATCCACCCTCATGGCTACTGTTTTATTTTTCAATTTTTCCCTTTTTTCGCTGGTCGCCTTTTTTTCCTCTCATTTCATTGTTTCGTCCGCCGTCCGCACCACCGGGGGTCCTTCTCTTGGGGTCCTGCGTTTCACCCTTACCCTTTCCACCCACCACTCCGGCTCGAAGTGGACGTGCGCCATGCTGTCGTTGCCTGTCGCTACTGTTGCGTTGTCATCCATCAAATGGAATGATGTCGGAGCTCGTGCAGGGTGGCGGGCGAAAGGTGGACGAGAATCGATAGAATTTCGCCTCGAGTGTGTGTGTGTGTGTGCACGCGAACTCCCTTTCTGCTGGTTGAGCCGGCTGGCCGTGTTTATTCCGGTAGCCAGCCACAACCTCGTACGGAAACGGAACACGGCGTGTGAGGGCTCGAGCATCCGCGATAAATGCGCCACGCTTCGATGATGCCGCGAGAATGATCAGTAGTGAGAGAGGGAGAAGGAGAGAGAGAGTGAGAAAACAGCTTCAAACGAAAAATCCTCCGTCACCGCCTGCGTCCCAGAGGCAGAGAAGACAAGGTGTGGCTTCTCGAAAGGGGATTCGTTGCGTTGGTAGGCCAAGGCTCGAAAGATTGGAATTCATCTTCATCATTCGGCATCATCACACACGGTTGCCGGATCCCGGAGGATGCTGGGACTCGATCGGTTGAGCGCGCGATCGCTCGAGCGTCACGAGGTCGCACTGGAAATATGTGATAATTTATCAAATTCGACAGAATGAATCAAATTTTCCCGCGCACCAGGCGAACTCCCAGCGTCGCCTGTGAAAGGAGCGAGAAAAAAAAACGATACCCTTAAAAATACATTCACAAAATGCACACCATCCTTCAAAGGGCGGGAAAGAGAGAGAGAGAAAGAAAGCCAGCAAGAGAGTGGGTCCCAACGGGAAGAATGCGCGTGTCGCGGTGTCGTGTCCTTGTCAGCAGCGTCTTTGTGAGGCTACTGTATTTTTTGTTCCCACTGCCAGGTCGCGTTTGAAAATCTCGATCGAGCTCCGTGTATTTTTTTTTTGCTCGCTTTCGCTCCACTCACGAGCGATTGTTTAGCTTTCAAAAGTGACGATGAGAGGACGAACCCGCGATGCCGGTGGTCGGGAGCATGTTTGGGGCGGAAGCTATTATCGTTTTTTGAATGTGTTTCTCCGGCAAAACATGCCATTGATGCTGCTCCCGGGCTGACGCCCCTTTTGTCGGTGTTGACTGGCGAAAAGCCATTACGGGAATGTTTCCGATTGCCTTCCCGTGCGGACGAGTTGAACATTCTAAATCATTCCCCAATCGCGCCCTTGCGAAAGGCGATGGCATATTTGCATGCATGTTGCTCGAGGTGGCTGACGCGATGCGAGGGCGTTTATTTGATTTCGGATGCGTTGCCATGTGCCTGTCCTTTTTTGGCACCACCGTAATGGTCCCGCGTAAGCCGAGGCTAATTATTTCCTTGGAAAAATACGCCAATCAATATACCCGGGTGCTTCGGTGAAGCCAGCACCAAGCTGTTTATTTATGTGCTTCACAAATTCATGCATGTAAAAATAGCAACCGAAGCCCGGCCCTGGAATGGGAGTAAAACATATCGCAAAACGAATCGCCTCCGACACACCGTGGGATAATCTTGGCCCCCACATCGGCATCATCCGTAAACAAACATTCCCCAACATTGTAGCGGCCCTTTATGAATAGACCGCGCGAGTTGACTATTGCCGAAGAAGCATTTCTTCACGCTTCATGCAGCAAACGTGGCCCCAAGCCCGGCAGCTCGAGCTGGGTGTATAATGCGGGCCGCGGTTGGCCTTGGCGATACTCATCTGGCCCGAAGGTTCACCCGGGGCTTGGAGGCTGTAAGGCCTCCTGCGGTCGATGACAATCGCGGCAGTCCTCGCGGGGCACGATTTCAATTAGCTTTCCACCGTCGGAAGCTCGAGGGAATTGCGGATAAGACCTGATGTTGGGGAACCTTCTAACGACTTCTTTTTGTGCCTTAAGGAGCGCACATTCAATCGACGCCGTATCCAACCTGGCGCGCTGCAGCTATGTTGCATTAGCTATGCTTCTCTCTTTCCTGTTTTTTTTTGGGTTGAGTAAACTTGCCGCACTAATTATTTGACTTGCCCCGTGGATGTGGATGAAGCAATTCATGAGGGTTGTATTTTTTTTGCACCAAAATTCGAACCTCGATATCCGCGCCTCCGACAGCATATTGTTGCCCTTTTGCACAACAATGGTTTGCTATCAACCAAAAAAAAATGCTCTCTCTCTCCCAAGAATAGGCATTTTCGGCACGACATCTCGCACCAAACGTGGTCGTGGTCAGCCACGAGACCAAGGCATTCAAATGTGGTCGCGTCTTTTCACGATCACGACACATGGCCAAGCGCATCGGCACACCGGGGGTCACATCAACGCGGGTGAAGGGTTGATTATTATTTTGCCAGCACGGCCGGACGGCGGGAAATTCCTCGCATCTCCCTCCTCACGGCTCCTCTGGACCTTTTGGAGTGAGCACACTTAAGCGTTTCGGGAAGGCTTTTGTTTGCGCCGCTGAGTTATGCGCGAGCGAACAAAGGGATCGCGCACGGTTCCACCACCAACAGAGGACGACGCGTCCGTCGTCCGGGTGTGAATTCCCACCTTTGGCCAACCTCCAGCCCACCTTCGAGGTCCAGGTCCTCGACAGCGCCAAATAAGGACCGCAGCGGAGCCACAAGGGACGAGCGATATTCGCGCTCGCTTTGCATTCATTTCCCTGCGCGTTTTCGCCCTTAATCAGATGCCGAAAACTTCCTGCGATCGCGAACCCGCGATTGCATTGTGTGTGTGAATGGAGCGGCGGGTGCGGGTCTCCTGCCCCCGTTCGTCGAAGTGATCACTCCTGCGTCCCTGCACTCGAGCGCGCCTGGCTTTGGCACACAATAAATTATTGATTGGTTTCTGCATGTTTTCTGATTTGGTTTCGTTTCGCGGTCGGTCCTCAATGGCGGCGACGTCGTCGTCGTCGTTGGCGTCGCGGTGGTTATCGGCTATTTGAGCTCGCTTCTCTCTTCCTGCGCTCCTTCAAGGAGTTTGATGTATGGCCTTCCCGTGTGTCCCGTCAGCTACGCCGAGCTACGCTCGAGTGGTCATTCAGTCGCGTGTTTCAAGCGAAAAGGGCCAGTTCGAAGGGGAACCCTCAACGGCCGTACAGGGCTCCATTTCTGATAGCGATCAGGCAGGCAGGGGTGCGATTTTGGGGCCAAAGCGCGATGACGCGAAGGGGAAACGTGCGCTAGTTATCATTTGCTGCTTTGCGAGGACGCTAGCCGCGCGCAAGATTTGGCACGATAGCAGCGCGAAATGCCGGCCTCGGGAATGATAATAATACGCGAAAGAAAGCTGGTTCCGTGGGTCCCTTCGCGGGTACTTTCACGTCCGCTCGTCGGTCAGTTTTCGAGCGCCATCGAACCGTCTTGGAGTCCAATATGTTTGATCGATAGTGCGGTTCCCTTGGGGAGACGGGGCCTTGTTGGGTGATAGTTAAGGGCTAGTGGTTTGTTGCTCCGACCCGACCGGAGGCCGATGGTTCCCGCACGAGCGCAACCCGGTGGGTCAACGAAATTGATCCCGATGCCCGCGAATGGAAGGGAAATTATGCCTCCAATGCTCCAATCGTGGCTCCAATCCTGGCTGGAAGCGGCTCGTTAGCAGCACCGGGCAGTGATTGAATATGTGGGTCAAGAACTGTTTGGATAATGGGGCCTCGCTGGCGATGCTGTGCTCGATTGGAAAACGTTTAATAATTAGATTACACCCGCGGGCCCGCGAGTTTGGGTTTTCGTGGTGGTGGTTTCCGGGTTGAGATTTGCATTGAAATCAATTGAAATCCCTCCGGGGCAGTGGCAGTATGCCGTTGCGTGGTTTGGTTTGTGGGGATAGATTTCTCGCTATCACCCTTAAGACGAGTTGAAAAATAAATAAAGTCATGTCGCGAACTAGCCGGCCCTTAGTCGGTGCCATATTGGGGTGGTGATAAATTTAAATAAAATTGCTCCACTCACAGGACATCGCTCGCTAGCTGGCTCAATCCCCAACGCAATTGAACCCCCAGTAACGCATAGTTGGCACGATTCTACTCGCAAAGGAGATATCCGAGCTCTAAACAACCGTTCGAGCGTTCTTTTTTTCCAAAACGAAAACCTGTGAGGTGGGGAAAATCAAGTTCATAAATAGAGCTATGATTCATGGCAATCTTTTGTGATGGTTCCCTTCGGCACTCACATACATACAGCTAGAGCCCATCGTGCGAGTGTTGTTTTATTATTTTGTGGATTTTTTTTTCGCTCTCAACCCCATCTTCGCCTTCGAACCGTTCGATATGCTTCATAGATCAAAGCATAACAACGATCACGATGCGTTTTCTTGATGCTTTTATTTATGTGCCTTTTTTCTACCTACCGCTCGGACCGGCTCCATTCAACTCCATTATGCACGGCCGCGGCATCTGGTGGGAATAGATGTTCGTCTCGCAGTCCCCCTAATATGGGTCCATCAGCGATGGGAGATGGCTTAAGGTGCGAGCTAAACGAGCCAAACGAGCAGAATAGAACGCAACATCAGGTTCAGGCGCGTACCGCAGCACTCTCGTGGTCGTGAATGTCCAAAAATGAAGCCACGAACCCTTCTTTGACCTGGTGGTGGAAAATCCTGGAGGAGAACTGGCAGAGACAGGCGTGGAAATTATGTTGATTTGTAAACGTGGCAATAAGCCCCGGGCGCGGTGAACTGGCAGCAAAGGGCGAAACTGTATCGTCCCGAATGATTAGAGGCTAGTGGCATTTACATTTATTTACTCTCGATCATCATCGACAAGTCCGGGTTGGCTGAAAACCCCCGCTTGTGAGGGTGCCTCAAATGCGGCGTTTGCTCGGTTTGAGATGATTATACTTTGAGAAAAATTGCTCCTCCATCGGCCTTCTCGCTCGATGCTTCGGTCGACCTCTTCTTACACAGTAGAATCATTGCAGACCGTTCTATATGCTTTGTGTCTTTGAAACTCACTCGATCTCGATCTCGATCTCGGAACTGATCCGTCCAGGTTTCGGAGGGCTGCGCCAAAAGCGTCAACTCATCCATTTTGGATTCCACTCCATCTCCGTTGCCAGCCAGCGCTAAAGATAATATTTATTCGTATCGAATCGATCGTTTTGGGGGATTCGTGAAAACTGACCGACCGATCGTTTTTCTGCATTTTTGGAGGTGATTGCATGGTTATGGTGGTCGGTTGAGAGAGGACGGAAAAGGAGCACTTTTCTGGCATCCTTGTGATTGTCATCACGCCAACATATCGGTCTATTATTATTCCTTGAAAAGAGAGTGGCTCGCAGCACGATCGAGTGGAACAGTTTGTCATGTTGGCTTAGTGTGCGATACAAAGATATTTATTTTCATTATTCAAATTGCTTTTTTCTCACTCTCTTTAATCTTGTGTGCTTATAAGGAAAACGTGATGGAAAGCCATTTGCCCTAATCAAAGACGTTGAAATCTGAAGGCAGAATGAAGATTTACGATTCGATGTTTGATTCGACCTGCGGGTTAGAGATCTTCCTGCGCTGATCAATTTGTGCGATTTATTTCTGTCTAAAATGGTTAATCTTTGAATTTTGAACTCCATTGTCGGGTTGAATTGACCACCATTGTGTGGGATGGTTTTCTTCTGATCGTCTCAATTTCGATAGCGTTGTTGGAATTACGAGATGTGAGTTGAGCTCAGTAGTTGTCACTACGAGATATGAGTCGAGTAGTTCTTCGTCCAACGTTCTCATTCAAAAATGTTAATCCTGTTAAATAATTTCCCTAACCATGAAGAATGCTTTTTTGATATCCAAAACCATTCAATGATTATTACGAATAATTTAATACTGAAAACACAATTGTACATCGCGATGTCGAAACCCAACTCAGAGAGACGGTCGGTAGAACGAATTTCGCTTTGAAAACATCATGTGAAAGGATCATGCTCCCCGCAGGTAATCGAATGCATTCGAATGCATTTTTTGTCAGTGTTCGATTATTCAACGATGCCGTTGAGTTCGACACAGTGGAATTTCGATCTCGCGATGACAAGCCCTTTGGCAGTGGATGAACTGATCTTGAGCCTTGGATTGATCGATCGATGAACCACGCGCGATCGCAAATGAATGCACGCGCGATCTCGCGATTCATCCGGCGGGAATTTGTATCGCCATACGATGGAAAGCGAACCCAAAACGAACCGGGCAGGGAAGGAAACATCGCCTATCGCCATAAAAAGGTGTTGCGTGTGCCGCCACCACCATCGGGCGCTTTCCGGCGGTAACTAACACACCGAAAATTTGTCGTGATCAGCGGAAACGGGGCGCAAACGGCGGTGTAAAGGCGGGAATGAGAAGTTGAAAGGAAAGGCCGACTCGCGCCGATCAATCGGAGCTCGTAGGCTTCGTGGGAACCACGGGCTGGGTGTGGGGTGGCTGTTAATCCAAACGAGCCATCATAAATAATGAAATTTATTATGATGATCCGCGCGAGACGGCGATCGAAAGGCGTCGCAAAGGGAGTGATAAAGAGGCTTGCTTGTGCGAGCGAGAGCACCGAGAGAAAGGTACGACCAAATAAAAATGAACGGAACGGACCGGGGAGGAAAATCGTATCAAATGGAACCGAACGGGTGGAATGGAAATAAGCTAACGGAATAAACCCGCCAGGATCGAAAGAACCGGCCAGACCGAGATGGCTAAGCTTGCAGAAAGCACATAAACCAACACTATCGTTTGAAGAAAAAGCGCACGATCGAAAGCCGAGCGAGAGCTTTGGCCACTTGTCAAAAAGCGTGTACCCCGCGAGGACATTCGCAATTATTAAAGAAAAAGCTTTAGGTCTTGTCCGATCACCGGATAGCCTCGATTAATAGCTCTAGCCCACGGGAAAGAAAGCCGTTCCGGATTTCTCTCTGTTTGCAAACGAAGCACGAGCCTCACGATCCGGAAACCTCGACCAGCGGACGTGTTGGCCCGTGGCGTGGTGGGTTCGATTCTAAACGAAATAATCCCGCGGAAGGTTTCCACCCACCCAACGTCACACTCGCACACACCCACACGCGGCTCCCATGCCGAGCCAATTGATAATTATCTCGTCAAGGTATGTGTCAAAATTATCGACATTTCTCCTTCACCCAAGCTCGGGCTCGTGATGGTACGGTCCGAGGCCTCACAGGAGCTAGGAATGGGATTGGTGCTGGAATGGAAAAAGGGGTTTTGGACGGCGGTTTCGGATTACCAACCCCCACGGAAAAGGGGGTGAACCCTGGACCTGGCCGGGATGTGATCACGATTTCCGCTCCGTTGTTGCCCGCGAAAGACCAAACGAGATCTCGCAACGCGATGTTGGCTACGATCGCGCGGACTCATCCAGGCAAGACCGTGACTTCACTCCATATTTGGTGTTGGCTATTTCTCGACGATATCGACGATACACCGATGGTGACCTCCGGCCTCAGAATTCCCCACGGGCGTGTTTGGTTCCTTGGGGGTGCGTCACCAAGCTTTCTCTTTCCAGCCAGGCTCCGCGCGAACAACGCCACGAATTTCACTAAACGGATTAACGAGCTGCCAAGCTGCCGGTGGTCGGGGATCGAATTTCCGACACGTCTTTAAACGGCGTAGAAACACGAGAAGAATGCGCACAAACGCGACAAAATACCCGCGGATCGGGTAGCCTTCTGGGTGTCAACCTGTTCCGTTTTTGCGTAAATAGTTTCCTGACCCGAATCGAGGGCGACGCGTTTCACATTCATTATATCTTAAGCCCCCCGTTCGCGGGATGACGAGATCTAGCTTTTTGGGAGTGTCGCTCGATGAAAGTGCGACTCTGCGAGTGACAATATTAGCATTGTTACCGACGTTACTCTCGCGAGCTCTACCCGCCTTTAGTGCGGATATTTGAATTGCTGATGAAGTCGTCATGCAAAAGGTATCTCGATGCGTCTCAAACTACTCCCGACGGGAACGAGTATTCGCCCTGAATTTGCCAGCTCGCTGCTACTAATCTTTATTGACATGTTGAGATTTCCTATCCCCCAAAAAAGCTATATCTCTCGCACGTTTTCGGCAAATGGACAAACGGATACCGAGCTCGCAAATAACTGGAGCACGACTCGTTCGGTGCGGCTTTCAAAAGAGATATGTTTCCTTTGGTCGTGGTCTTGCCCGAAAAGTCCTAGCACCGTGGGCAAAACACCCAGGCCCAGCACGCCCCGAAAGCCAGCACGCGGATGATGTGCTGCCAAGAAAGAGGTGCCCACTGTTGGAGGCTGTGCCGTGGCCTAATTAAGCCTCGGGCCACAACTCGCGGCCTCACGCCACGTCGACGGTTCGCCGCACGCCGCCAGCACACGCCAGCTCTCGCTTATTAATGATAATTTTATGCTCACGAAGAGGTAGTTCCGCTGCGAGTGTTTCTATTAATTTGCGTCTAATTTAACAGCTTGTTTAACATATTAATTTCGGTATCTATTTACGGGGCCTCCTGCTTTCTGACGCTGAGCCAGAGCAGGACAGCGAAGAAGCTGAATGAATGCATGTCGTGGCATACCCGGCGAATGTCACCCGCCGGTTTCGCGTCCACACACACAAACACACACACATACACACTCACATTCCGGTGGTGGAGGGTTCCTTTCTTTTCCTTTCCGAGCGCCCGCAGGAAAAGACTTTTACGAGATCAACCCACGGGCTTTCGGAGCGCACCTTTCGGCGTATTCGCTTTAGTTTATGCCTTGTGCCTGACGCGGTTGCTGCTGCTGGTGATGGTGCTGATGCTGCTGGGGGTGCGTCTCATGCGGAGGGTTGTTTTTTCACCCTCCCCAAAGCCCCCGTCACGGGTGGTGCTCCATCATCCGTTTTACGAGGCCACTCTCACTCGGTGTCTCGCGGGCTTTCAACACCGATTTAGTGGACGATTTGACATGTGTTTTCTATCCATTTTATCACCCCGTGCTTTAGTTTTTGTTTCATTTTAATGCCACCCCATTGTGGCGGGGTTGCCGCCTCGATCGCTATTCGTCCTGTCCCCTCCCTGGGGCATGTTCGTTTTGTTTCTGCTGGGTGCGTATATTTTTATTTTTCTCTCTCCCTTTTTGAGCGGGAGGTGATTTAGTCCACTTTTCTATTCCTTCTACTGCGATACTTTAGTCGCGACATAGATTAAGAGTTGTTTTCTGGTTTTTCCCCCCTCGGCGTTCTCGGGTTGTTGCCTTTTATCTGCCACCCTTTTCGTCCTCCACATGCTCCTCGCCACTATTCTTCCCCGTTGAATCGTCCGATCAGTTCAGACCTGATTGAGAGGCGCAAAAGCTCGTCAAGCCGTTGGTTCACCTGAGGGTGGTTCGCCTTCGACACGTCGTGTCACGTAGGGGCAGGGGCTGTCGGGAGGCCACGGGGGTCAGATTGGGGGTTAAAAAATTATGATCGTTTCCACGCCACGCTTATGGCTTAATTGTGGTTCCAATTTTGTTGCTTCATTTCGCTTTATCTGCCTCTCGCTTTTCCCGCACCGCATCGACGAAGATGGCCGTCAAAACCAGAACCATAGCTAACCACATCATACATACCAACACGCGTCATTAACTTTCCGCTCGTGGGACTGCGGAGGGGTGAGGTGCTCCGAGTGCGGGCGAGATTCGTGTGGGTGTCACACGCCGTCCGAGGGTTTGATGTTTTAATTAAAGAAAAAATGCGCGTCCTGGTACGCCTCCGACGCAAACGATCGCGCCCCGCAAGCAGGCGGAGAAGAAAAATATTTAAAAACCACCTTTTTGCCGACGGGATGGATGGAAGGACGGATGGACGAATGGATGGATGAATGTACGGATCGATGGGAGCCTGCTGGCCCTCGGGCTGGTCCCACCTTCCTCGAAGCCTTTACAAACATTGATGTTTGCGGCTAGCGAGCTTCTCAGGGGCTGGCTCTTGGCGCTGCTTCTGCTGTTGCCAGCGAGAGTAACCCGAATCCTCCCTCAACGAAGGTTCGCCTCTGGGTTCCGTTGATTGATGTTTCAAATTGCCGATACAAAACGATGAGCGTTTGCTTGCGGGTGCGCGCTCGCGATACGTTGGGATGTGCTTTGCTGTGGGCCTTTTTGCCTTCTTCTCGTAGAAGGGTTGGAATTTTAATTCTTTTTTTCTGTTGTTTGACGCCAACTGGCGTGGCAGCGCTATTTGAACCAAGGCGACGAAGGCCGTTAGCGGGAAATCAGCAGCTCATAATTGCTGGCAATTTGTCAATGAGGAAGTCCACTCCCTCCCATCAGCCACCCGGGCGCGGAGGCTTATCACGCAACGCGGTTGAACCGATGCAGATTCATTTTTCAATCGCCGCGAGTCGTGCCGGCTCGATGAGGATCGATTTGTCAGGCGATTATTTGATGGCCGATCGACGACCCGTGAGGCTGTGGTGAGGCTTTGCATAATCCATGCGCTCAACAACGGCTTTAGGCCTCTAGACCGAGGTTTCGATCTAGCGGAAGGTTGCTAGAGAAGCGAACAATGGATCCGCCGGAATTCCCAGCGTGTGCGCATTCCGTGTTTCAGGACTGCCGGGGCCCGGTTCCCATGGCATTCCCGGGCACACGGGATATACTCGCGTTGCCAATTTCGAAGTAAATCATCAAACATATACACCCGCCAAATGCGACAACCGGTTGCGAGGATGAGGTTTCGGGTGTGATTTTTGACGCGAATGAGCAGAAAATTGGCATCACATTAGCGAGCGAATCGAGATACGGGACGCTCATCGGGCTCGAATTAGGCTTAGACGGAGCATCAAAATGGAAATCGAATGGCATGCGGGATGATAAATTAATCGATATTATCACCCTCGTTATTGGATGGCGATGGCATTTTTTGGACCCATTCCTACGAATCGTCGCCTGCGACGGCTCAATCAGGAGGTAATCGTTCCAGTGTGCAAACATTAATTTTAATCAGCAAGACGTGAGAAAGGAATGTCTCGTCTCGAGTGGTGTAGTTTCGGATTTGGAAGTAATTTGTTAAAAATCATTCCATTGAGGACTGACTTCCATCGTACGTGACATATGAGCTGAGCGTATCCTTGCCGGGTTTGTGGTCCATTATCCGAAGTGCCCAAGTGGAACCGGAAAAGGGACAAATGTGTACCTTTCGGATCATTTCGAGGACCTACGTAAAGCGCGAAACTTCGATGGAGACCGCTCAGAAAGGGTTGATTTTTCCACCGAGCAATAATCCTAAATCCCGTTTTAATGGAGCCCGCCATCGCTTTCCGAAAAGCTTCCCCATTCCTGCAGGACGGCGAGCTAATCCGGTTTCGCGTTGACAGAATCAATTAAAAGATAAGTTTAGTTGCTCAGGATCGGTTTCGGTAAACTCAAACAACGGTTCGTAACCCCTTTTTTGAACCCCCGTTCCCGGAAGCGGCAGGATGTGATCCGGAACCGGAAGCTTAGCCGTTCCCGTCGCGCGTCCCATCGGTGGAAAAAAGGCAACGAACCATTCACATACACACAAAACCCTTTCAACGGACACACACGCACGCCCACCTCCGACCGCTTGTGTGTACCTTTGGTGGAGGGGTTTTTGGTGAAATTGGAAAACCTTTTTCCTAATAAAGTCATCAATGCGCCAGGCGGCTTCCCATCGCTGGTAGGGCACTTGGTGTGGGGAAAATTTAATGGCACTCGGTGACAAGGTGATAAGGAAAAACGGCCACTACGTTGGTGGCGCGCATGTCAAGCGCTTTGATGCCCAACCATGACATGAGGCTACGGAACGCCATTTTCGTGTATCTGCTCTCTCTCTTTCTCTTTCTCTCTGTACGCTACATACATCCATTAGCGATTAGCGAGTGGGAACGAAAAAAAAATCTCCGTTCGCGAAAACGTCAACCGCTGCTAAATGATTATGATAAGAAAATTCAGCAGGAGCAGGGCGTTGCTGTTTTAATTTACCTTCAGGATTTCTTTTTTCGCTTTCATTCCAAATCTCGCCCCCACCAAACGGTTGGGCAGATAAAAAAGTGTCGCAATTCACTGAAGATTAGATCAACCGATAGCCCGAAACGAGCAGCAGAAGAAAGCCATCAGGCAGGGCTTTTCCGAGCGAAATGGGTATGGGTGGCCACACGAACCGAGCATACTGCGATGGAAAATTGCGCCCGGCTCGGAAGGATCGGATTTGCTGGGTTGTGTTGGTTTCTGGGTTTTTTTTTGCGTCGTCATGTTTGGGGCTAATTTTTAAATTAAGCAAAAAGCTTACTCGAGGCAGCGTTTAATCGCCCTTCGCCTCGTTCGTGTCGGTCTCCCCGGGGAGCGATGGAAACTACGGATGAAAATCGCACAACCTCACTTCCATGCTACTCAGCATTTTGCTCAGCTCAGGAAAGTGAGTTGGTGTGAGCAAGAGAGACGTTTTTTTTATTCCTTGCCCTTACCCAGAGCTGGCAACGAAATGAGCACCAAATATTCGACCGAAATTCAAATTTCACCTGCTGCTGCTGCTGCCTGCTGATCCTCTGCCAGTTTTTCCGACTTTCCCGCCGTTATATCCCGACGTTGGGGGATCAGATTTGAGTTCGGATTCAGTTACGGACAGAGATTTTATCCACCCTGAAGCCGCCCAAATTCCCGCCAGTTCCCGATGTCCAAACAATCCCCGAAATGAGCGTCGTTCGCCCCTACATGTGTGCGTGGCCCTACATGTGAAAGGGCCGCCGGCAAAACGAGGTAAGGGGGATCGCCTTTATTTGATATGGTAATTGAAAATAATGGATAATGTGATAGTCCATTTCTATCACTCGTTGCGCACTCGCTGCCACTGCTCTTCTTGCTCGAGGACGGACGCGCCCGTAGAAAGGGCTCGGATTATCAAAACGGAGCACGATCTTCGGCCCTTACGCACGCCCGACCGCTGGCCACGGATGGACACATCATCGAGCTATCAGTTTCATCATCATCATCATCATCATCGTCAGACCGACGAGCCCACGAACGCCATGTGAGGCCTCGGTGTCGATTCGCGCATCGCACACACGAGACGGATTCGGTGGGATTTTCTCCCGCCTGGGTGAATTTTCGCGAGTTCAGGTGAGGTGGCGCTGTGGCAAGGTTTGGTGTGCGGAAAATGGATCACTTCTAAATGCCCGTTGCGCACTCATCCCCAATGGTAGGAGGGTGCGCGTTTCGTGTGCGAAGGCATGTTTGCATGCGCTTATCAAGATATGATGATTGTATAATAAGATACTGTCCGCCTCAATGCTCGCATAAACGATCCGTGGGATTTGACCGGTTGAGTTGCTGGATAGGTCTAGAACATCGTTGGTTAGATCCATTGTGGCAGCCAGCTCCATGCCGAGCGCCAAGCTTAGTTAGGTGGCAGCGTTTAATGGGGGTTTTTGGGAACCCACAATGCATCTCGTGCTGCTCGTTTGTTTTAAAATACGAATTCGTTCCGTAACTTGCCCCCTAACAGCTGACATAATTGTGTTCAATGTTTGCCGGATTTAACACTTTTACCCAACCGGGGAGAGGTTTCTGTTGAGAAATTAACTCGCTTTGCCAAAACACACAGACACAGAGCCCTAGTCGGGGGTTTTTTTTTGTTGGGTCTCCTGCAGACACTACGGAACCCGGACTGGAATCCGGATGGCCTGGCAAGCCGACACACCAGCTCTAGTTTTCCTCGGTCAGGGTGCCTTGACTTTTTGGGTGCAGCATATGTGGCATGATTATCATAACTCGTTTAGTGCTCCAAATGCGCCACGGTTCCCGGGAACCAGCAGAGCCCAGCCAACTGGGTCCGATTCTTGACGGATTCGCTTCCGCCGTCTCTGTCTCTCGCTCGTCCGCTGTCTAAGCCGTCCACGGGGAAGGACTGGCCGATGGGAGGAAAGGGCACCTAAACACAATGGACCCGCACATAGCGAGCGCCATGATACCACGGCGTTAAGGTCGGGAATGGACACGAAAATGCGAGATTGAAGTGAAGAGATAAAACAAAGGCAAACATAATCAAATGAAAATCAAATATAATTAAATTGATATGTTTCCACCGACCTCCGGGGTACGCCCCTTCCCCACCTTCTCCACCTACGTGGTTCTGGAATAGTGGTGGCAAGTGAAGTGAGCCCAGGATGGGTTCGAGTGGATTAGAGATTTAGCGTTTGGCGAGAGCATTCGGACAGCGCTCAGTGGCCACCGAGAGTACCTCGAACGAGAAAACTTTCCCGCCATTGATCGTATCGCATTGCGGGCGTGGGGGATTACACCCTCCCCCCCCCCCATCCTCCATACATTCACCCGCCTCTTTTAGACCTTCCAGGGATGGTGGAGTACATCACCCATCACAGCTGGCTGGAGAAAAATGCCGCGTGGCTCGTGACGGGAAGCGCGTGGGGATTCGTGATGGAATCAGGGAAATTATGAGCTGTAATCGAGAAAACTGATGTGGAGTAATTAGGAGTGCCGCCACCGCCGCATGGATTTGAAGTGGATTGACCACGGCTAATGCAGGTCCGGTCGAGAGCCGCGCTGAAAAGGCCGTCGGATCACGTCGCGATTGAAAACCCGCCATCGTTGCAATGAAAACACTTTTCCGCGCATATGCGCCATCATCATCATCATCATCGTTTCCGTGTGGTTCGACACTCCTCTAAAATACCCCACCCAATGACAATTCAATGATTGTGGAACCGGAGTACGCTATCATACTCTATTATTCGTTGTTTTCAACAGCCTTTTTGAATGCGGAAAACGCTTCCCACCGATAGCGCTTTGAATGTAAACAATCGAACTTTACTTCATGGTTTCGAGATCTAAATTAATTGCTTAGCATACGATTAGCGTGGGGCAAAATTTGTTGTGCTGAACAAAAGAAAGAACAGCCCCCACTCAACTCAGAAAGGGCGCGAAAATTAGAATCATCGACACGAAAAAAGGGGATCCTTCGGCGATCGCAGGATCAGCAAAGCCTGTCCGTTTTGTTCGAGTGGTTTCGACGGTGGCTGAAGTTCCTGGAATACCCCGATCCGTTTCCATCGGGCACATAAAAACATAATCCCACCATGGCACCTTGCTCTCAGCGTCGAGAGGTGAA
Source organism: Anopheles nili (assembly GCF_943737925.1). Classification (NCBI taxonomy): domain Eukaryota; kingdom Metazoa; phylum Arthropoda; class Insecta; order Diptera; family Culicidae; genus Anopheles; species Anopheles nili. The sequence goes on from NC_071292.1 coordinate 2,699,226, forward strand.
AGTTCTTACCGCCAAACTTCTGCTCAAGAGTGATTAGACAATCCCATTTCACTCCCTCGGTTCCTTTCTTCCCTACGGCCTACCAGAGCCTCATCGGAAAAATGATAATATAGCAGCCGTGAAGCAAGGGCGCGGTTCAACGCGCGATTCCTTCCGCAGCAAGCGTCGCGCGGAAAATTGGGGAAAAATTTCAATCATCTGAAAATCGCCAAATTTATTCACTTCGCCAACGCAACGCAACTCCGCCGTTCGTTCGCCGTTCGTCGTTACGTAAACTTGCCGTTGGTGTTACATCGGTGGGGAAAAGGGCGATGTAACGTTTTCTTTTTTCCCGTTTCATCGGCCGTCTCTTTCTCGGGCACTTTCTTCGATTCGCTATCAAAACGGGAAGGAACCTCCAGCGTTCCTTGGGGTTTGAGAAAGATTTGATTTTTCGCACACCAGTCCGACGACGGCTGGGTTTTAATTTATTCCACACAGTGACACACACAACACAAGCTCGAGAAGGCTCGAGCCAGAGCAACGATTTTCGCGAAGTCCAGTTCTTGCGAGTAGATTTCGAGTGTTCGAGCCTCGATGCGGCGATGATGGATCTGTGTGGCTTGCCGGGGGACGGAAGGATGGAAGTGTAATGAAAAGTGCTCTCGGGAAGATTTAGGGACATAATTAAATTAGTGCTGGAACGCAGGAAGGGAGGATGGCTCGCTCTGGCATGGGCGCGAACGGATGAGAATGTTATGAGCGCGCGAAGGCGGAAACATCGTAAAAACCAGTTAGGATAACCGCTTTTCTTTCCTTCCTTCCTTCCTTCCTTCCTTCTTGCCTTCCTTTTCCGCCCGGCTTTTCCTTCCGTCGTTCGCGCTGTCCGGCATCCTGAAGGAGTGCTGTCAAATTTCCTTCAACCGCGCAACTGTCGCCGCCGCCGAGCCATCGCGCCGACTTTTTTAGTGCCACTTTCTCCTTGACGAGATGCCTTGAAAGTCCTTGAGATGGAGCTCGGTTTTAGTGTACAGTTCGGGTCGTGAAATAGGCACGCGCGGGGCCCATGTGTCATGTTCCGTTTGCGAAAGCCTCCCGGTTTGTTTGGAGTTAATTGCATTACTCGGTTTCGCATTGTATTCAAAAGTTAAACCCAACTCTCGCTCTCGAGGGCCAACTTTATCGCCCATTTGGGACACAATTTCGTCCGGCAGTGTAACCACCGAAAAATGGAGTTTCCCTCAGGAAGCGGGATAAAAAACACCCAGTCTCCAAGGACCTCTCAGCCCTCTAGGTCGATGGAACACGGCGTAGCTGCGCAAACGACGATGATTATGAGGACATGCCGTCGGTCGGTAGCGTCGTGTCGGTGAGGACACTTGAGTTATTATTGCGATTTTGGGCTACCGCCTCGGAAAAACCCTCCGGTGTCCACTTGGTTGCGCGCCGCCCTTCGGGGACTCGTGCCACATTTTACGCCGCGCTTAAAGAGTTGCTTCCTGCGGTGTTGTCGGCCGTTTGCCGCTGCTTCTGTTAACGAGGCTTCCGCATTGGCGCCTTGGCACACATTTATTCACTTGTCTAAAAATACACCAACGAGCTGATTACATTTTTTAAATGCTTAATGCTGAAGTGATTTTCGAGCCCTCGCTCCTGGTGAACGAGTTTTCGAAGGCATGAGCATGGAAGAGGGTGGAAAATCATCATCCCCCAAAATGGCGGAAACGGAACCACAGCGAGGCAAAGGTTCCTGTCCTTACATATTCGGCGAGTTTCATCGCTAAACCATGTACGACCGATGGCGAATTGGGCTCGCGGGATGGAAAATCACGGTAAAGGTAATAAGATTCGCGTTTTTTTCTTCGTCCTGACACAGTTAGTTCCATCCCCGTGGTGGCGCAGTGGCCACCAAAGGGAGGAAAAGTGAAGCAATATTCACCCAACCGGTGGACATAATTTCATTTAGGCAGCGAAGGCCTTTCGCGTAGGAGCTTTCGCGTGTCGAAAGAGGAAAATGAAAAAAAGTCTCCACCACTGATCTCCACGTAAATCCGGTGGTCTTTCAGTATGTCCTTCCCCACGAAGGAACCGATCCAGTGTGGAGGGAAATCTGCCGTCAGGATGGGTTTATTTATAAGTGTGAACGGAAATTGAAAACGCCATAATAAATAGTTTGCCACTCGCGTCGGCAGTGGCCGGGGAAATTTCGCCGTGGGTCTTTTTCACGCTTCAAGGGACTGTGCATTTCTTCTGCTTATTTCCTGCCTTTCAGGAGAAGCGTTTAAGCAGCGACGGTTGGGGTGACGATTCGGCTAGAACCCGCGCGCTAGATGGTGTAATAATTTTCCCGTCCTCGCATTCCTCATCACAAGCGTCTGTGCGTTTTCATTGGTTTGTTAATTTTTCGCCTCCTTTTCTTTCTCGGTCCGTTCTTCGCCCGGGTGCGTTTGCAGGACTACACGACACCGTTAATCCTGGCGGCTGCCGGAGGACACACCGCTTGCGTCATTGAGCTGCTGGAGCAAGGCGCCGATCCAAATGCCCGTCGAGTGGTAAGTAGTGTGAGATGGAGGAGCCGGGAAATGGAGCCTGGTGGAAAGGGGGCAACAAATTATAATATTCGTTAGCACGAGAACGGTCACCCTCGGGACGAGGCAATCGATGTGCTGGCGGGAAAACCAACCAATGCGTACCCGAGTGCTCCACATTTGACCGGGAACCGGGAAAATGTAATGGAAAATTCCCAAACGAACCGCTTGTACGCTAAGTGGGAAATTTGGAAGAAAAAAATATGCCGAATCAAGCTTTGGTTTGGTCTAGCGTCCATTTGCTGCCTCGTGCTCAGTGGAGGAAAACTGTTTGGCTTCCTTCCGGTGGTGTCCGTGTGGTCGGTTAATTCCGAGCAGGAAACCGAAAAGCTTTTCCATTCGAATCCGTGCCGGTGTTTTATGGGTACGGTCACATGGAAACATTTCCCTGTTTTTCCTGCCCGGTCGCTCGACCTCAACGCACGTGGAATTTGTGAAAAATCAATGAACAAATTCAGCTTTCGTGCTGCCACCCAGCACTTTGTCTCGCCCTTTGTTACGCCATGACGGACAAAAAACGTCGATAAATGTGCCAGCATTAAGATGATGTTTAATGCTCGTCCCCCCGACTTGAAACGGCTCGTTTCGTCTCGTGACAAGCTGTAAAAATCTCATCCCACTACCACTTTTCGTATGCGGTGGGTGTAATCATCTGCGCGCGTTCCCTTTCATGTCCCGCCGACAGCACAAAGCTGACGAAAGTTGTAACGTTAATGAAATATTTCAACCCTCTTGGAGCCGCCACTCTTCCCCGTGAGCTTCTCCACATTCCGATTGCTAATATGCAAAGCAAGTAAACATATCAAACCAATTTCGGACGAAGGATAGAGGAGCTTTTACGAGTGTATGTGTGCGGTACACAAGCGTCAAGAGCAAACTAGTGTCGCTTGGCGAGGCGGCGCTGTCCATCAAATGGTAGTTTTCAGTCGTTTCGAGATGACAAAGAACACGCCCGGGTCGCCATGGGAAAAATGAAAATGATTTTTCACATTGACCCGTTCGTTCGAGTATCGTTCGGGTGGGGTTATGCCAGCTGCGCCCAGTGATGAGGACAATGGGTGGACTTCTTTTGCCATCAGAGACCCGTCCAGACCGTGTGAGACGCCTCGTATGGATGGGAAAACCCGGCTCAGGAGGGTGTTGCCATGGTTTTCGGGCGCTAAATTGGACCTGTTTGCATCTGTGCGCTTGTGTGCACTCCTTGTCTCGCTCTGTGGTGCGAATGTCCTGCCGAGATGTGCCGAGATCATCACCGGCGGTGGGAAACAGATCCACCTTTCTGCTTCGATCTTTCGACGTATCTAACCACGCGCGCTTTTCCGTGTTTTCTCTCTTTCGTTTTCTCTTCCAGACCGGCACGACGGCATTATTCTTCGCAGCACAGGGCGGTTTCGTCGACGTTGCCAGGATACTGCTGAAAGCGGGAGCACCGGTCGATTGCTCGTCCGTGGTAAGCATCTGTTTTCTCTCGCGTCCCTTGGTGACGGGTTTATTAATTTTATTTTATATACACTATACACCCTTCCCGGTATGAGGAGCGCTGGAACTAGTTTTTTATAGTCGAAAGCGAGAAAAGAGTAATAAAAAGCCACCCAGGAATCGGAAGCCATCCCAGTGCCGCCGATGTAGCTCAAAAGAATACATTTTAAATCAGCCCGAGCGTAAGCGGCGAACGTCATATTACATTCTGAGCACGCCAGGCACCACTGGGGAAGGATCAATCGTGGCCATGTCCGTGTCCGAGTCCTGTAGCGTTGGGCGGTTGGAGGCCAGCAATTTGTATTTGACGACGTGGCAAACATTTCAGCACAATCTTCGGCACACAACAGAGAGCACATCTTGAACGGGTGGCGTGAACAATAAGTGAAAAGCATTGTCAACGCTGTCGAAGCAAATTAAAATACAGCATGTTATGCACAGAATGCACACCGCTGCTCGCTGTCCTTGGATCCTGGATCCGATCGGGCGCTTATGGCAGGCGTCCGTTAAGGCCACAATTTTGCCTTTCGGAAGAAATTTTTATTTTAATTAAATCCTTTTCTCACCTGCACGCTCGGTGGAGTTTATGTGCGCTTCGAATCCGTGGATCCCGTGTTCGCGTTTCTCGGTGATGTCCTGGCGTGTGATGTTGTTTAATTTTTCTCTTCCCGTTTTTCCCACAGGACGGCGGAACGCCCCTGTTCGTCGCCTGCCAGGGTGGCCACGAAGCCATGGTAAGCGAGCTGCTAAGCCACGGTGCCAACGTGCACGCCTGCATGAAGGTGAGTTTGGTTCGTAATTAGTTTTCATTATTTCACTTCGGATTACTTCCACCTGTCCGCCGCGCTTCCGTGTAATAACTTTCAACGCCGCGAACACCGCTCGGCAGGAGGTCGTCGTCTTGGTCGTCCTTTCGTTGGTGCTTTTTTTTGTCGGCCTTTTCTGCCCCATTCTGACCGCTCGTTTGAATTTCCATCGCCATCGAAACGGATCGAGCCCAAGCCCAGGACCGAAGCCCGAGAAATGGCTGGTTTTGATGGGGCTAGAAATTTGCTCGCCTGTTCGCATCCTGCGGTCACCGTGGTAGACGGGCGCGCGGCAAATTGAATCAAGGATTTTCCTCGTCAAAAAACCGGCCGCACACCGGTTTTGGTTGTGGGTCGGGCTAGAGGGTTGGGCACACCATGATTGGTGTTTAATTTACTCCTTTTTTCGGCTCGAGCTCCCTTTTTCGCCCACCGGCGATGGAAACCGTCCATGGGTGAAAGTGTTCGCGGTCACACGGACGAAGGACGAGAAGGACGATCATAAAAACTGATGTTCAGCGTCTTAAGTCGAACGAGGGTCGTGGGTTGATGGAAGCCGACCGGAGACGTGCTGCTTTCGATTCCCGCAGGCGACCGAGCGTTTAAGTATTGGTTTGATAAAGATTTCGATTTTCCCTTAAGCCAGCGAACGAGGCGCGAGCACGCTAAAGCGAAACGAACCGCGGCAGAGGAGAAAAACACGCTAAATTCTGCTCTCTTCGTCGGAAAAGTTCCGATAACGATGTCGAAGATTATGTATCAGCTTTTGATGCGCGGCTCGTTCGCTTCCTGCTCCGGGCGCTGCTTTGGCGGGTTCACGATCGAACCATCGATCCTTACAATCTTGTGTGTGTGTGTGTGTGTGTGTGTGTAAGAGTGATTGCCGCCAATGCTTGAAGGGCATTGCCAGCCGGTTGCTTCGTGTCGACGATGCGGGAGAGTGTATTAAAAATTAACGTTCTACTTCATTAAAGTCCTCCTAATGGGCAAAAATTGCTTTTGCACGTCGTGTAGCCTTCGTCTTGTTGCACTCTCCCGCTCTTTGCGTCTCATTACGCCTCCTTATCGTACGCTTGCCTTCACGTTGCGCCTCGTTTTCCCTTCAACCGGAACGAAGACATCACATGAACCGATAAGGATGGCAGAGGGTTCTGAAGATTAAATCCAACCCGAGGAAAATAAAATATGCTACCATATTTCCTCGAGCCAGTGTGCCAGCGTCACCGTCGAGGACATCCAACCATCCTTTGGTGGCAACGATCTTGGGAAAATCCGGAGTGCCGGATGATGGTGATGATGATTTTCGCGGGACACCAGGGCTCTCGGTGCAGTTCTCTTGTGACCGGGTGCGCTTACACACACGCGCTTGGGAAGTGGCGCATGTGGCCACGGAAACCTCGGTTCCCAACGACGGGGGCTACTTTCTCCGCAGCAACAACCCCCCCACTAACGGCAGGGAGTTTTCCACCATCCATAAATTAATCATCGGCAAACGAGTTGGCGGCGCAAGCCAGTCCTGTCCGGGAGGGTTGGAAAACGGGTTCGCCTTCCGAGACGCCGGCAAAATGGTAGCGAATAATTAACATGTCACGAACCACGGGGAAGCATTACAAGCAGGATTACACGCGGTTCCGGTGCGTTTGAAAGGAAAATTCCCCTTGATAAATGGCACGGAACTTATCGCTCGGTAGTTTTCCGGATTGAAAATTCGTTTTTGAAGTTTGGGTCTATCTTACAAGTACCCTTTTTGGGGGGCGTGGGTTTTTGGGAGATTTTTGGAAATTCTGAACGCTCGTGTTGCTCATCAAACGCGCTAGTATTCGTCTGAAGATGCTTCACTGGATTCTAGAACGAAAGAAGATCTAATCTACTGAGCGTGCCAAATGCTGTTTCCAGCTGGGTTGTCCGTTTTTATCGTCAAAGGGACAACTCACATGCGGGCGCTATTTACATTAAAGACCACATAAATAGTTCGCTTCATCGCTCAATGCATCTTAGTCCCGAATCGCTAGCAGCTATGAGTCACGTCTCTACGACAGATGCATTGATTGAAACGTCATAAAATGCATTTATGGTGCGTGCCAATTCGCGCATGTCGCCGTATCCAATCAATCTCGGCCATTCGCCATAAAAGTACAGAGAAATGAATTCTTCCGCCCGTTTCCATCAACTGCGGTCTTCAATTAGCCGTTCTGGTGGAAAAGGGCCCACCGATAGAACCAAAAACTACAAAACCGTTAACGACATGCCCCGGCGCGACGCCGATGTTCACAAATCATAAAAATTTCCACCATAATCCAAATGGCGAGCGATTGCCCGGCATGGCGGGTTGTGAATAGTTTCGTACCTTCCCGTTTCGTTTCCTTTTTTGTGTTTGTGTGTATTGCGTTTGCTTTTTGAGCTTCGTCACACTCACCCCTTCACGGTGGATGGCATAATCGAAAATATCAGCCTCGCGGCCACGATCGCTCTCTCGTTAGAGGGTTGCGATAGTTTTCCTTGCAACCCAGCCGAGCTGGCTCGGGTCGGGCCGTTTCTTAGCAACGATGTTTATGAGTTTATTACGTGATTAAGACGCTCTCGCTAGCACCGGGCGTGTTTTTGGAAGGTTCCTTGGGCACCCTTCGGGTTTGCGGGATTTATTCCCGGTCGTGCCGCTGTTCGTGTAGGGATAGCTTTGGGTTTGGCCACCGTCTGCCGCAGGCATCCGAAGGCATCATTTGCCTGGCCGCGTGCGTCCCAGCCTGCGAAGCCCTTGTTAAACCGGTGAACATTGTAATCAACGATGACTTTTGAACGACGGCCAGCGCAAGCAAAAATGCCCACAGTCTGAAAAGGACCACGGCGCTCGGCGAAGTTCGAAAACTCGGTGTTCTAGGCAACGCCGGGTCGGATCTCGTTTTGGGTTGGCTGACCTGGCTGCAGGAGGGAAAACTCGGATTGGATTTCATTTCCGATGGCCGCTACTCCCGGACGCACCACCATGTCCGAAAATCGCTCTTCCCAGGCCGGACCGAAATTAGTTTGCCAGGCGTTGTCCTGCTCTTCCCGCAGATGACTGCGTCGTTTTTGAGGGAACAACGCGGAGGAAATAAAATAATTCCATCCCAAATTTCGTTCGCAAGCTGAGACGCAATCCGATCCGCGCAAAAGTGGCAGGCGCACGGCGAAACGGCGGCGTGCACCTTATACAATTCTAATGAAACGAAGATAAATGATGCATGCGGACAATTTAGATTTTAATGGAACTGCTGCTTAATAGAACGTAAAACGGGTCGGGCCTTTCGGTGGGCGCATCATGAACGCTTCGAAATGCGTAGAGAGGCTGGAAAGTGTACCGTTCAAGCCGGCTCCCTTTCGATGGAAAATTCCCCCCAGACTTCCGGGAATGGCTCCCCGAAGGGCGAAACGACACGTGCAATACAAGAGGACGCAGCTGCAGGAGGCAATATATTCCGCGGAAAATACCCAGCGTATGGAATAGTTTTTCCACGGATATAAAATTGCGTATTCTTAGTCGACTTTCTCCAAGCTATCGGTGTAAATCATCCCCTTAAGGGAAAGTCACTCTTATGCCAAAAAAAAAAACCTTCTTTTTACCCTTTCAACCCTATGAGAAAGGTGTAAATATTTATGGAGCTTAGCATGGACATTTATTTAGTCGTACTTCTTTCTTCGTCTAAGCTCGCTGCCTACTCTCACGTCGAACGGCATGTTGTATCGTCACGCGTTCAATTTGCCATTTGCCCATGAATGTCTATCATCCTGCCGAAGCGGTAGTAAAACATGAACGACCGTTTTATTGCCCTGCGTATGCTGTTTTGCATGTATCGATGTTTACATGAATAAAAAAATACACCCCGATGCAACACTACGTGCCTAGAGGTGGCGTGTTGCATACCAGCTCAGCTTCTTAAAGGATTTATTCGAGGATCGAGCGTGCCACGAAGACGTCGTCGTTACTCACGGAAGGGAGGTTTTGAAAATTCAATTCAATATTTTTTTTTCGCATCATCCTGCGACCAGATGGGGTGCTTGCAGAAAGTAGGTCGACCGCCTGGGTAAGGCTTCGGGGAAGGAATGTAAATGTATGGGAGGAAAAAAATTGAAAACCCTTCACGATTAGCGAACGGCAACGGCCTTCTCGGAAGGTAGATAGGTTAGAAAGCCACCGGAACGAGCGTAAAGGATTCACCCGGGAAACCCACACCACTAGTACGGCGTTTGTTGATGAAAGCGATAACAAAAAAAATACCAACCCACCAAAGCAAACGATTAAAAAGATGCTCCAATCGACCGTGGGGACGTCTTTTCGGATTTGTCTCGCAAAAATCTTACCCAAGCGAGTCCATCTTGCCTCAAATGCCTGTGGCTCTCGGGGGTGGCAAAAAAATGGTAAAAAAAGTCATCCAGAATTATGAAAAGGTTGAGGTGTGCGCCATTTTTCGCGACCACTCAGCCTTAGCATTCCGTTCCGTGCCATCCGTCATCGGCCTGCGGGATTAATTTGGTTGCGGTCTGCTTCGCCCTTAAGGCTACTCGAGAGCCTCAAGAACCGGCAAAAGAGAAGTAGTTCACGCCAGCCCCCGAGGACCGGCTTCCACATCGGTTGCGGTTTCGCTATTGGCGCTTTTTGGCGCACCACGGATGCGAACGCTTCTTCTCTTTTCCGTCGTTGTTGGCCCCTTCGGGTTTCGGTTCGGGGTCGGTAATTTATAGAAGTTCTCCGGGAAGGGATTTAGGTCAGACCCGTAACTGTAAATTGGTTGATTTACTGCCAAACGCCGTGGCCAAGCTGGGTGGTAACTGGTAGGGGCGTTTTTTTGTGTGTGTCTGCAATTTCCGCTAGAATGTTGCAATGGTGGAATCGCAACGCTAAAACCACCCCCAAAGAAGTCACCACCCCCTCGGAGGTCCCCGTTTTTCCACGTGCATAAATAACCACAAAAATCCGTCCGTCAGTGTTGGCCCGCCTAATGATCTTTTTCGCTTGCGCTGATTGCTCGCCTCGCCGCACTGAATGCTGGTGGTTTGACTGATGCGCCTGTGGTGTGGCCATAGGAACCAACGTTTTCTTTTAGCCACAAGAACCACGACGTGCGAAACGGAGGCATATCGTCATGGTGTGAATCCGTGGGAGCCAAGCCTTACCGCCGAGTAGTGAGAACTTTCACGGGCTAATTCGTGTCGTTCGCGAAAAGCCCTCCCAAGACGCTTAAATAGAGCCTCGGAAGGCAATTGTTACAGAGTGTGATCGTGCTTTAGTTTACGACGGCCAAGCGATCATTCTAACGAGCACGTCGAGCTGCTCTCTAAAGCGAGCCAATTCCGAAATTGCACACCATTTCACCGCTCTAATGCCATTTTCGTGATTTTTCCGCACAGGACCGAGCCACGCCACTGTTCATCACGGCCCAGAACGGACACAGTATGGTGTTGAAGTTATTGTTGGCTGCCGGTGCCAATCCGGACGCACCTCGGAATGATGGAGCCACTCCATTGTGGATAGCGGCTCAGATGGGACATGATCACGTCGTCAAGATACTGCTCCACAATGGCGCCCTGGTGGATGCTGTGCGTTGCGTAAGTATCTGCTCTCTCGTGCGCTCGAAACGGCTGCCCCAACTAAGATTCTCTCATCTGGCAGGATGGCGCAACGGCCCTGTTCAAGGCGGCCCACAAAGGACACAGTGCGGTGGTACATGAGTTGCTCAAGTTCCGACCAAACCTGGGACCTCTGGCCAACGGTGAAACGGCTCTTCACGCGGCAGTCATGTTTGGTCACTTACCGATCGTGAAGCAGCTCGTTGCGGCCGGTTCTGACTGTGGCATCCCTAACCAAGACGGTTACACACCGGTGCAGATCGCACGCCAGCAGAAGTTCGCCACCATTCACCAGTATCTGAAAGAGCGTGAGCAACAGAACGCTGGTGGATTCACCAAAAGGACCCAAGAGGGCAGTGCTTCGGGGGCTTCAAAAGGCTCTCCTTCGGTGGCTATTACCGGTTAAATTACCGGTTAACAACCCTTAGACTTCTTGCCTGGCCAAACGATTCCTTCCAGTGTCTTGTTGTTATCTTAGTGTTTTTATCAAGCCCAACTTAGATAGGTTTAGAAGGTAGTTTCGTTATTTTTTGCTCATTAGGGTTGTGTCTTCCAACGACCGTAGTTCCGACCAGGGGAAAAAAGTCACCCAATTTTTCCCATTTGTCGTTGCCCCTTTAACAGAAAGTGTTATTTCGCTCAAAGTAAAGATAATCAATATGCTCAAAAACATACGTAACGTAGGCAGAGAGGATTAAAATTAAAAACTAATCACATAGCAAGCTCTTCCCGCGCAGAGAGCGTACTTATCGTAATAGTTTTAAAAGCCCAATCTGCTGCACAAATATTATCCCTGCTGCCTGTGCTGTTCCATTTTCGGTAACTGTTTTCCGTCCCCCCACAAAATGTACGAACGATTTTGAACGTGACACATGGACACGGATGTCGCTGGAGCTTTTTCCGACCGTGTTCCATTCGGTCCCGGCGTACAATCACTTGCGGTTCCGGTGGCTGTAACGATTGTCGTCGTCGTTATCGTTATTATTGCTGTTATTACGGCTGGAGACAAAATATTATTGGCCTGGCCTGCGGAAAATGGCAGAAGAAACTTTTCCCGCAACGGATGGCGGATGGATTGCAGCGGACGGATAGCGCGAGCGAGTGAAGCGCAGATAGGTATAAAGATCAGGATAAGAGGACGGCAGGATCAAAGCCCGCGTTCGACGTCGTACCCCGGAAGTTAGTGCACTCTGTTATTGACACGCGCGTCTCCCGCTTTCCGTTTTCCACGCCCGGGAATGCCCCTGTCCCGTTCGTCCTGTGGCGCCGGATTTTCCGACCGCAAATCGCGAATCCTTTCGCGCGGCCCTATACGTTCGCCATCCGTCGTTCCGGACTCCCGCTGTGAGCGAGATTGAAATCGAACATCACAACGGCCGGGAACCACTTCAATGGCCACCGGGAGCCTTCGCTTTACGCGGGTTGAGTACACGCTCGCGGGAAAATGGTGTGACGGTGGGCGTAAAGCAGTTATTGCTATCCCGGGCCACCGGTGCCGACCACCAGCAGTGCTGTGAAAATGGAAAACTTCCACCAGGGTTGCCTCCGGTTCACCGTCCACGACGGATATTGCGCATGGCTAACGCCGGGACGCAACAGAAAAAACGTACGGTTCCACCTGGGCTTCGCTCCAGGGATGCGCATCGATTTCCGATCGCACTCTTCACCCTGAAGAACTTCTGCACCGTTCTGGTAGCGGCATTCCGCGTGAACTATGGGAAGTGTTACAGCGGATGGTCGCCCCATTGTAGACCCATTTCCCGAAGTACACCTGGGCGGATGCTCGAGTCGTTTTCCGTGTGATCCGTGGCATAAGCAATCGCATACAAAAGAAGAAAAAATTCTCTCTTCCTGCCCAAAGACTTGTTGCTTGTTGCAAATATTAAATGTGAATAAACATGTGCATGACAGGCATCGTGTGTGTGTGTGCCGTTCGCCGATCAGATCGTTCGAGAACCGATGAAATATTGAGAACACCGTCGTTGCGTTGAGTCGCCGAATCACCGAGGTAGGTCGGTTTTGTGTCGTCCGTTGTCCCCTAAAATAAATCTTGTTATTCGAATCACCGCAAAATGGATCTGTATTAATCGACGTCTCTTTCATTTCTGTATGATTTTGTCTACAAACAGTGCCGAAAATCGAGAGCAGCTACATCCGAATACAAGGTACTTGATTCTCGTCATTACACTAACCACCGGTGGAAGTATGTGTTTTTGTGTCGTCCTTTCTGCGTTGCGCTCTATATGATACATCTGTCTGTGACACAATTTGCTATCGTTGCTTTGGGAAAGCGTAGAACCCGGGAACGGGAATGTCGTTATGATGGCAGACCCATCAATGTCTCGGGAGTGATTTATGATCGAATCGAAAGTTTGATGGCGAGCGTTGGGAAAACTATCGTTAGCGTCGATTGACGATTCTATTACGGGTAAGCCGGAGAGACCCAACCTGTCCAGTGGTACGTTAAATGCGATATTAAGAACCATTTCATTGACAACTTGCATCATAAAACCCTTGGCGGAACGCATCGGCACAGGTCCTCCGACCGGATGGGATGCGCCTGTGGGTTTCTTGCGAGCAAATCTTTCTCCCCGACGACTGACCGGTCCACGGTCCAGAGCGTAAAAGAAATGCAATCAAGCGTCAACAATGTTAACCGAACTTAGCACATGCCCACCCGATCCAGTGCACGGCCGGGCGAGAACAATGTGTTGCACTGAGCGAAGGGCCACCACAGGATCAAAGGATGTGCCGGGAGCGACAAACCGAGAAACGACCGACCAAGGCGAGGGACGGAACTCATATTTCACCCCAATGACAGGCGTTTCGCTCTACCCGCGCCAGTTACCCCTACCCAGCAAAGGGCTTGCTGTTGCCCTCCAGAAGGGCACCGTACGGTTGTCAATTTTCTTTTGCACCTCCCGAGTGCGGGAATTCTTTCCCATGGCGCACAGCACCTCCGTGAGTGTGAAAATGCAACGCGCGCGGTCATCGCTTGCGGCTATGCCACGAAAACCCGGCCACCGAGGACCGAGGGACAAATTGAGGTCCTGCCAACGTGAGGGTGTGTGGGTAAGGCATGCGTTAACGCAGCATGGCCTCGAATCAGTGCCTCAAGTCCGGTGACACCGGGACCGATGGCGTGCGGCCTTCATTTGCGTTTTTCGTTCGCGAAAGCGTGAATCCTTTCGGGATTCTTCTGCTTCTGGGACGGGAAGAAACCCTCGGGGGTTCCCAACCGGCCGTGTTGGCAAGTAATTGAATAACGAGACCCGAAGCGCGAAACGAGAAGATATCAAATGTCGATTTTCTCTCCTAAATTATTTCGTCCTCACGCTGCCCCCCCTTGCGGTCTCCTCCGTCCAGTTAAAGCGTCATGCAATCGCCGTGGCCCTCCCGGGGGCCTCGTTTGGTCGCATACCGGCTTCTCTGCACGGTTAAACGAGCCGGTTCTTGGAGGCTTCCTTCCATCCCGTTCTGATGGGCTTTCGGACTTTCGGGGAGGGATGGGAGGCGGGTTGGGCCTAAAAGTACTCACTTTTTGACCGCGACCCTTTCGCAGCGAGGGCACAAGACTACGCAAACGAGATGCAGCAGCGCGGGCACACGGAGCATTAAAAAGAAACAAAACTCCCGAAGAGGTGGTTAACGCTGATTATGTTACCTTCGGTTCTTTTCGCCATCGATCATCGCGTCCAATCGAGTCGATGCTCGCGGAAAACGAGGGGGTGGGGAGTGGAGGGGGAGAGTGCGTGAGGGGAGCAAATTGGCCCGCCTTGGGTGAAGATGGAAGGGAAAAGCGCTAAGGCTAAGGGAGGCCCCCAACAGTGCCGGCCAGGCAAAAAGCCGCATCGTACCGAATTTGAGAGCCTCCAAACGTCACTTTCATGCATCGATGGAAGGTGGTGTGCGTGAGGATTGAATTGGCATGAAATAGGGGTTGAATTGCTTCCGGGGGTAGTTACCTAATCATCACCCCCCTCCAAAGCACTCGAAGCTTTTTCTTTATCAAACGGACGCGCTGAGACAAATGCAACCGGCACTGTTTTGTGAGTGAGGGCATTTTTTTTTCTTCTCAAACTCATACGCATGCCCTTTTCGTCTACCCGACCGAAAGCGATGGGGGCCTAACAAGGTACCCTTCCGTGTGTTCCCTTCTTCAACCCCGATGGTCCATCTGCCTCTTTCCTCTCCACCTTTCCCCCTCGCCAACCCTGTTTACGTGCAAAAAAGGGCAGGCGGCAAATGCGCCAGCCGACAAACGAGCTCCGGCCACGATCGCGCCTACCGAAAGACGGTTCCGCATTTCGCACCTTCCACCGGCGCCCTGGCCAAGGTGCCTTGGACCTCCTCTGACTCTCCTAACCCCCTACCCCTAAGCCCCACCCTCCCCACCAGCCAATGCAACCAGCGTCTCGAATGACACCCCGAAAGGAAACGCCGAAAAAGCGCAATTTGTAATTATGCGCGCTTGTTCTTCCAAAAAACGAGCCCTCGACGATCGGCTCGGTTGGGCGAATGGACAGGCCCCTCTTGGACCCTTCAGGCCGAAGGGATGGGATCCGCTTGGTTTTACGCGGGCTGCGGGCAGCCCATGGTTTGCCGTATTGGTAATTTAATTAAAGGGAGCGAACCATTGTTGACACGAAAAGGGTCCGAAAATTGGCGGCATTGGGCCGCACAAAACTACATCCCTGCGGTGTGGTGTGATCGTCTGCCTATGTGCGTGCGTGTGTGACACTTTGTGAGCCACGAATCGTCTTATTTTCTCACGTCACTATCGCTCACTCAAGGTCCGTTGCGTTTTTTTTTCTTTCATTACAACCGCCTCCCTTTTCGTTTTATCAGCCCGATCAGTTATCGAGGCTTGAAAGCAAACGAACCGATCTTAACTGATCGCGCGGCGGCAATGTGTATTCGGTGCTAATTATTGTGAATAATGGCAAAATTAAGCGTCGTGGCCGGGTCACCAATCAGAAGAAGCCTCCCTGGTCCTGTGGTCCTTAACGAAGGGAAAACGGATGCGTGCCTTCGGAAGTTGCGGCCCCGTGCGCACGAACACCGGGGGCTTGTTTGAGAATTAAGGAAAATAGAAGAAAGTTAATCAAGTAACAACATCAGCGGGACATTAACACCGGGCGAACGGGACGACGCGGGATCGGCGCAGAAAAGTCCTTCTCTGAGCCCGAAATTGATGGTGCAAAAATGTTTTCTCACATTTTTCCCCTCCTTTGCAGGATCGCAGGCTCATTTACGGGTTTCTTTCTTCTTTTTTTTTTTTATTTTGCTCCCCGGTACTTCCACAGCTTTGCTAACATTAACACTTACAGTTTTTTTTTGTTTTCACATGCGCCTGCGCCGGTTCCAATTCTCGTGTTGTGCGTGTGCGCAGCGTGCTTAAATGTGGTCGGTCGGCTGGGGTTTCGTTTTCTTCCTCATCTTCGTTCGCTCCCTTAATCTTCCCTTTTCCACTCCCATGCGCAACCGAACGAAGTGCCATCATTCATTTGCTGCACTTCCCCGTCGCGTCGACCAAGCCAGAACGAAACGGAAGGATCTTCACGGACGTCATGCGCCGCGGGCGACTCGGGCTGGGGATTGCGTGCGAAAGGAAATATTTCACAATTAGCAAAACTGACAAATTCAAGCCACCCTACGTCGCAAAAGCACACAAACGAATCGACACACGGCGGCGCTGCTAATGTGTGCAGAGGGCGCGATCCTCCAACCGATGGATGGAGCTCATTTTGGTGATGAAGTTTTTACACGTTTCCCCCCACGTACGCAGAGAAAAACAGGCAAACTTTTGCCATTCCTCGGGTTGTAGTTTGTTTTTTTTTTGTTTTAATTCTCGCCCCCTGTCTGTCACCCTCGGCGCACACCGTCGTTAGGGATTCCGGGGTGAAAAAAGAAACGAAAAGGAAAAGGAAAAACGGAACGCACACCGGCAAGATTATTCGAATTACAACAACCCGGTGGAAGGCAATCAATTTGAAGTTTTGGTATTCTTAATTTAAAGTGTGTGTAATTTTCCCGGCCACCCCTAAGGCTTCGCCCCGCTCGGGGAATGATAGTTTCCGTGCAACTTTACCACACCGATGATTAGGAAAGTTGCGGTCCGTTTCGCCCTTTCGCAGGGCTTTCATAGTACCGCCTGAAGGCTGATTGGCCAAAGGGTGGCGTAAAGGCAGGCGACGGTCGGGTCCTTTCGGCTTCTCGACTGTTTTCGCACCGCACTCTGATGAAGAACTTTACGACGAATGGTACGCTGACGAGCGACCAGGTTGGTCGTAAACTTTGATGACATTATCGCAAATCAATCAAAGGTGGCCCAACGAACGGGGGTCCATGAAGTTTCTGCGAGGCCGCCATTTCGAGCGCAAGGGCAATAATTCTTTTATTCGGAAGCATTTCGCTGCCGGGAGCTTAAGAGTTTGATTAATACCGGGAAGAAAGTAAGCTGCTGCTGCTGCTGCTGCTGCTGCGTTTGCAATAAAAGTCGACACCACTCCAATGTGCCGGAATAGTGCTACCTGAATTGACGAAGGGCTTCCGGAAAAATTCCAATCGCCTAAAATCGCCTACTCCGAGCTCGCGTTATCAATAAAGCCAATTTGGAGAAGCCTACCTATGGGTGCGTTTTTTCCCTCCCCCAGCAGGCGGTAAATTAATTGCCATCGCTGGGGCTTTCTCGGGAGGATGAAAAGAGCCATTTCTCAATTCCACTCAATGCAAAGCACAGTTTCCAGTGACAGTTCCGAGCGACGGAACGACTATTTCCGGTCCGCTGCTGACCCGGATCGAAATCCTAGGCGTTTCCAGCGAATCCGTTGGAGGGTTTTGCATGATCTCGGGAAATATGGGCTTGTGGGTTTTCCAACCCCACGTGCGCGCGCTGACTTCAACCATCACGCGCGCAATGCACGGCACAAATTAGTGTCCACGGATTGACACATCCCGGGTTTTGGGATGGGTTGATTGACATTTTGGACCGCTTCGGTGGGTTTTGCTGCCATTGTAACCGCTCAAAGCTGGCTCTGGTTGTCGGTGTCCGATTCGACCGACTCGCAGACGTGACATTCCGGTGACGAGCTCGAACGCGCGCGCGCTCGAGACAGTTTTCGGGTTTTGGTTCGCGGTTTTTGGCGGAAGAGACCATCCGAAAAATGCGTTAGTCCGCAGTTCGATCACGAGTATGCTGCCCTAATTATCGGTCAGGGGAGGGTTGTTTGCCAGGATCCCGCAGCCAGGATGCCAATTAGACCAATTTTGGTGCGCAACCTACACCACCGGAGACCGAGAACTTCTGCTCAAAAACCCTGTCAGTTTTTGGAAGCACAAACGCGGTAAATCCTTCCCCGGGTGGTAGACCCTCTGTAGGGTTGTAAATATTTGATACTATTTCTGCAATGGTGGCAATGGTCGCCGCCCGGGAGCGTGATAGAAATAATTGGCGCATTCCGTGTGCCGGCTGTCGGTGGAAAAATGCGGAACGACGATCCGCGCGACGGTAACAGAATGCGGCCCGTGGATGTTTTCTTTCCGAAAGAGAAGATGGCCGATCGCAGCAGCAAGACAGCGGCTTTTTTTCCCCCTAAACGGAAGGAACGTTGCCCGAGAAGGCGACGGCACTCGCATTAAACCCGGTAATGGAAAGTGTTGCACTTAATTTTCGACTTCATCTTGCATCGTTTCCGTCAAGTTCCATCTGTGCAAACCGTAAGCCCCGAACGGGTGTGGTGCGAATGAAGGCGATAATCGTTTTGACAGTGGCGGTCTCCATTGTCGAGGCGTTGTCTCTTGGCGGGTGGCGTGATTTAGCTTCCATCTACCGTCTCGAGGGTCTTCTTTCGACACGGTGAGAGATCGAACTGGTACCGAGAGAGGGTCAAGTGCAGGCCGATGGCGAACCAAATACAGCGCGCATTCCGGAATGCGGCGCGCAATTCGGACGGTTTTCGGGAAAGGAACGCATTCCCGAGGCGTACGCACTTGCCAGAAAACGTCAGACAGCCAGGGACAAAACTATGCCCGCCCAGGTTGTGTGTCCAGTTCCTTAAGCCTTGTGTGTTAAGGCCTTTGTGTGGTGGGATCGCTCGAAGATGCAATTTTCCTGGAGGAGTCGTTTGCTTGTGGCGACAATTTCGCACACAAGTGTTACTGAAGCTGGACGACATTGCGGTGGGCGAAATGATCGCAAAATAAAAAGAAAAATCAAAACCGCGCAAAAGTCCTCGCTCACCACGGCGCGGGCACACAATGCCACGGAAGTCCTTTTACGGATTTCGGTTCGCCTAACGAACGACTGGCCGGCCAGTAGAGAGAATGCAAAAAGGGTAGAACAGACAAAAAAAACAGTAAAGAAGCGCGAGCGAAGGTTTTTGATTATTTTTTCATTTCATATTTCCACGGTTCACTCTCTCGCTCTCTCTCTCAGCGCTTGTGCCGGGAATTGGTGCAATTTTTCTCATCCCACCATCGGATGGACGCCAAAAAGGACCCTTCAATGAGGGGGAGGCAACGATTCCGAACCGTTTCGGAAAGCGACCCTGGGCATCGTGCGTTGAAATTGTCCTTGCGGTTCAATCAATGCTACGATGGATTGAGCGCCCCGTGAACAAGCAGGCGAAATGTTTGATTCGTTTGTAGTTCCATCAAAATCGGGTTTTTTTTCCAGCCCCACGAGCGATTGTCCACGCGATCCCTCGCCCGGACCGGCTAAGTATGGCCGGATGGTGGATATTGTGTGCAAATCAGCCGCCCATCCATCTTTCCGGAGCGAATTCGAGCTTTAGGCCTCCGGGCTTCCCGAGAACCATTGGGCTCAATAGGTTTGCATTGTTCCGAACCCAATATCCATTGCGGCTTTGTCGTGGATGCTGGGAGGGCTGGATTTTTTGTCAATTTTTATCGAAGAATTTTGTTCGCGTTTGGAGGTTAGTTTTAAGCGCGTTACCCTTAGCATTGAAGGGCGTTTTTGTTGCTGATAAAATTCCGTTAGAAATTTCCAGTTTGTTGCCTTCGCTGCTGTTGTGCCGTTTAGACGCCTCTTTGGGACCTCCTTCTTCAATACATGGCATCGAGCCATGCAAACGAGCCCGAGGAAGTGATGAAATATAATATCTTAAATTGGAGCCCTGCCGGTGGGGACGTTTTCGGAGCCACACAGTCACACAAAAAAAAAAGAAACGAGGCCCAACAGAGGCCCACCTTCAATCACGCAAAAATCGCACTACCGACGTACGCATTTCGCATTCTCGGGCCCCTTTTTTCGGGTTGTGGCGGTGCAAAGTGCAAAATGTAAAGTGAGGAAGCGGCGAAAGAAGATTAAGCCTCCCTTCGTTCCTTCCAACCCCATTTGCCCGTTGCACATGCAACCCCTCATTCATCCCCTTGATGCGAGGCTTGAACCTATGAAACTCATTTTCACTCGTAACGCGAGCGAGCGAGAGAAAGAGCAAGCGAAAAAGAAGTGCAGATAAACTGCACACGAGAGGATCGAATTACAGACCCTCGATCCGTACGGCGAACTTCGGGAGCCCTTTACCCACCCCCCTACCAGTTCCCATTTACCATCCCTACCGCAACGATCTATGCTCTAGCGATGGATCTTTTGTTTTATGCTGCACTGCCTGCCTGCCTGCCTGCGTTTTTTTTTGCGTTTCGCAGCTCCTCTTCTTCGCTTCCGTCGGTCTTCTTCGCTCTCTAACACGCGGCTCCGCCCACACACATACGCACTCGCGGCGGGGAGTGTCCTTCCTCGCCCTCGCGCCTAATTGCGGGTGCAGTACCGAAGCTGGCGCGAAACGCATTTGGCGCACTTGGCAGAGAGCAAAAAAACACACTCACAAAGGGAAAAAACGCATAATATGGAGGAACTTCGTCCGTCTGACTCTCGCAGCCGCCCCTTTTCCGTACGCTCGGTGGGTGCATCGTTCTACTCCCGTCACAGTCACGGTTGATCGGTTGTGGGTCTCTCCTCCCTTGACCCTTCAACGGGCCCAGGGAGCGAAAGAGCGAGAGAGAGAGAGAGAGAGAAAGAGAGTCAGAAAGGTGCATGAAGGAGCCTTGTACCGTGCTTCGAAAAAGGGTTCACTGCTAGGGGAATTTTGTGTGTATGTGTGTGTGCCTCGTTCTCCATATCGGATTTCTTTGCCAGGCTCAGGTCCCCGTCCCCTGTTCTGCATCCGCTCCATCTCATGCCACCGCGGGAGCTGTCACTTGCGTGTGCACGTCGGACCAAAAAACGCTGGCCCTCGGAACGGAAGGAATGGCCTGGCCTGTTTTCTGTTTTCGTTTTTGAAGCGAGCGAAAAGTACCTTTTCACACCTTTTTTACGCTCGAACTTGCAACCCCCTTCGTTGCATCCCCCCCCCCTACCACCACCACCACCACCACTAGGGAAGGGAGGATTCGCTTTCCGTTTGGTGTGCTTCTTTTTTTTTTGCTTCCCTCGCTCCTTCATTTCGTTGGTTTTCCGCCATCAAACACACATGCAAATGGGGCACTGGTGTGTGACGAGCACCGCCCCGTTCCCTGTGCGTTCCCAGCACGGCTGAAGACGACCCCCCACTGGGTGTGTGCTGTGCACGGAATGGCGTCCGAGGAGCAATAGGGACACGCACACCACCATCCGGGAAGGGAAATGGAGCCACCGAAATGGAAGAGATAAAGTGCGCGAAACAATGACGGAGTGACAAATGGCAAAACAAACAGCAATCGATGCAAATGCACTGCACCCCGTGGGCGGCAAAGTGCATCGAGTCGGGATGCACCAACACCAACGACCGTGGTCACATCCGGTTGTACAAGATGTGTGTTAATCGTGTGTTTTTCTTTTTTCGCATCGAACGCGCGCGCGTAGAGAAATTAGCTTTGGGAGATTTCAACGCCCAAAGCGATGAACCCGTGTGGGGCGAATGGATGTGGAGCTAATGTTGGCCATATTTTGTTGTTCAGTGCCACATTACACGCGCCGGTGTTTATTGAATTTCAAACAGCCCTTCACACCTCAGTGGGAAAACGGGTGCCATCCCAAACATTAATGCTGCACGTGTTGGGCTGCTGTAAATGTAAAACTCTCGAGCTCCTAGCTGCAGTGAGGTCGCAAAATTGCACGCTATAGTGGCACAGGGAGTGAACAGGAACCGGGCGAGAAAAGGGCCCAAACAAGCCCCTGCGCAAACGGAGCATCCTACCAAGTGCATCGGCTGACGTAGTTGACGTCGACCGGACCGAGTATGGAAAGCCCCTCTTTTTTCCGTGGCTTTTTTGTTTGTTCCACGAAACTCCCGTCCACCGGGTGAAAACGGACAGAAGGGAATGCTTTCGTTTCCTGGCGCGAAACAAACAACAGCCGAGCAGCCGAGTAGGGCGAAAAAAAAATGAAACTCGACAACCCACAATCATCCTTGGCACGGTGCGGGTGTTCGAATCACCTTCGTAAATGTGTGGGTGGGTGTGCGTGTGCATGATTCTCGAATGTTGCGCTCACCCGCGCTGTGGTTTTCCCTACCAATTTGTCAACTTTTCCGGTACGGGTTTTTCCGTGCATGCGAAGGCGAACTGAAGGATCTCTCCCTGCTGCTTTCGTGGCGTGTGTTTTATTGCGTTTTTTTTTTATTCATACCTTCCACAATTCATTTCAGCTTCAACTGCACCGTGGAGCCTCGCAACTTCGCTGCATGCAATAATTACCCGAGGCTCTGACGCGCTCTCTCGCGTGTATATGTGTGTGTGTGTGTGGGTGGGTTTTTAGTGATGAAAAACGTGGAAAAATTATCAACGCCACCCGAAAGAAGTGCGTGTTGTGTGTGGGAGGTTGTGGAGTTTTTTTTGTCTTCTCTCCCTTTTCTTTGTTGCACCATTTCCATTCCACTCTTACACACATACACACACCTATGCCTCTCCAAAAGGACGACGTAGTTGACTTTTCTCAGGCACACTTACACCCCAACGCGACACGTGGCTTCCGTGCGTCAGCCCGGAAAAGGAAAGGACCGCAAGGCCAGGGATTGGAAGCCGCTCCAGCAACGCGATATCCAGCTCGTTTGCGTAACGCGGGTGGAACGGAAATAATTACATGACGTTCCTTTGCAACTTTCCCCCCCGGCCGTCAGCGGCAGGGAGCCAGGAAAATATTGCTTTTCATTTTTTTTATAACTACGCACAATCGCCCTCCTCTAGGACGCGATCTCCAGAGTGTGCGGTTTTTTTGTTTGTCCATTCGCCTTCGAACGCGATACTTTGTGCGGTAGTAAAAATTCCCAATGGATGCATTTGCGTGGAATGAGATTGCGCTCGGAGTTGGGACGCGACAAGCCGTGCTTTTTCCGGCGTTAATAAATCCGCAACTTTGGATCGAATTTTCGCAGCTCATAAAACACCTTCCGAATGGGGGAGTTATGACGAAATCGGTGCTGGCTATATGGTCAGGGATTGTTTTTGCCTTGTCTATGCCTTAACGCACTAGCACGGGGAAAATGAAGGATGAAAAACTCTCCGAACGACTGGTGCTGCTGCCCGGTTAATGGGTCTGTTTTGCTCGCCAAAACAAAACCACCGCCCCGAGCCTGATGGGAGCTGGAAATACGAATTAAAACTTTGCAGCCAGTACGCGCGCCCATTTGGCGGATGATTTTCCATGGCGAGAGAGTTTTGGTAAAAAACGTTCGCCTCCTCTCTTCAGGCTGCTTTCCAGCACCATCACAGCAGGCTAACCGTCGTCACGGCAACGCACACGAATAGTTTCGGATCGTGATGTGCGCCATTTTTTTTCGCAAACAAACCTCAAACACTCGCACACTACCGGATGATGGTGATGATGATGATGATGATGACGGTGATTGTACGCGGCGAAAGGTTTCTCCTCTAGCAGTTGTAGTATGCAAATTACATTTACTGCGTTAATATCTGAGGACGAGTATTTTTTTTTGTTCTTCCTTCACGGCACTGTGTTACGTTTCGCACATCCGCTCATTTTCCCCACTCGTTGGCGGAATCGGGTGAAGCGGTACGCGGGTAAATTGTAAGGAAATCGGTTGGATTTTCCTACCACTTCACTCGCGACGCACGGCGGCAACCAGCGCAAATGGTAGAACGTGAGGGGAATGAATGAGATCCCTAACGCCGGTTGGAAGAGGAACGCCAACCGGTTGGTGGAGTGCGAGGAAAAATGGCTCAAATTATCATCAATGACCCCAGGACCTCGTGGGCCTACTGCTTGGCTCGAACCAGCCGGGACTGGATGGTCTCGGTGTAATTTAATTTAATCATCAACATCGCATGATTTATGATAGTTTGCATCCTTAATCACTTTCTTCGTCAACAAAAAAAACGCAAAGTTCGCGAAGTTCCCGTCCCGGACGACTGCCTGGACGAACAACACACAACCACTGTGGGGGTCTGTGTACGACATACACACAAACATACACGCGCTCGTGGAAAACTCACCGCGCTGGCGAGTATTGATTTTCGGTAATTACGTTACACCGTTCGCTACCGGTCCTGCCGGTTTGGCCAAGGAAGTGGCCGTCGCCGGCGTGCCGTGAATCAAATCCACCTCGAAACCCGGAAGACGGTGCGTGAAGTGGGAGGGGGCGTAGAGCCAGGAAATGTGCCTCTTCCTGTATTCGATTATTTGTGCCCGACCTTTCTCGTGTGGTTTTTCTCGTGCAAGTTTTGGCCTCTAGTTTCAGCACAAAGTGTGGCGCATTCGCTGTGATTGTAGCGTGATTTTGATTGACATTTGATGGACCTCCGCAAAAGAGAGGCATCTCACGCGAACGCAGTCCAGTTTCTTTATCATATTAGCCCTTCAGCGCGGCCGAGAAAACCGCTGGCTCTTGGTGGATATAAATTTCCATTAAAGGGCAAGATTAATCGAACGCGCCCTTCCCGACGTCTTGCGAATGATTTACGTAAGCAAGTAAGCAGCGCCCAGTTTACGGTTCCTCCCGGGATGGGTTTTTTCCTTTTCAAACCGAAGACGAGCAAGAGAAAAACGAACGCCCGTGGAGGGGTGGGGGAGGGAGTGGGGGTAAGGGCATTTTGATTCCTAATGGCCAAGCCAGGCTTGAGCCCTTCACGGACCTTCACGAGCTTCGAGCGGCGGTGTATAAATTGATGTAATTGACTGGAAAGGATCTTTCCTAGTATGGGTGGGTGGTCCACGGTTGGGAGGGTGGTTGTTTTTCTTTCCTGTGGCTCCCTTCGAGATCCCTGAGCTCCTGCGATGAATCGGATAATAAAGCTGGAGAAAAAGAAAAAGAAAAAAAAACCATCCCCCCAGTCGGGAAAAGAAGAGTCCGTGCAAAAATTGATGTTTCATCGCCGCACCGACGCAGGATGGGGCGGGATTTCGTAATGGCCAGTGGCCACTCGACAAAAAGGACCTCCGCATACATATATATGAGCCCCGAAGCCCGTGAGTGGCTCGTAAACCATTTAAGAAAGAAGCCCGTAATCACACGAGCCTGATGATGCCTGGCTAAACCTGACCGCGCGCTTCCAGGAGCTGTCCTGAAATCGATACTTCCTGCTTCCTGGGTCTATCCTGGCCTTACCAACCTTTGGTGGTGGGTCCCGATTTAGTGAAATGTGTAATGTCTATAATCAACGTGAACGATCCGACCACGATGCGATGGGGGTCCCCATTTTCCCGAGGAAACTCACCAGAAACTGCAGACCGGCACAGGGAAACACGGGGCATGCCTTAGCCGAACCCGATATCGAGGTTCGGGGGCTAATTTTATTTCTTCGACAAACAGCGCACACGGCGCGGCTTTCCTGTCTGGGGCTAAATTGCAACATTACACGGCACGGAAAAGCGCGGCCGGGCAGTAAACGGATGCAACGAGCCGCCGGTGGCGCTGAAGGGAGAAAAAGGCCCTTTTCCGACAACGCAGGAGCATAAATTAATCAGAAAATCGATTCCGACCGTCCTAAGACCTCGCACCCCGGTACGAGGACATTTGGCTGCCGCCGGTGGGTAATTTTCCCCGACGGCGAGGACGACGTCCGTGCGAAAGGCGGCAACCCGACGGCGAGGTGATCCGTTGCGAGCGATAAAGACTTTAATTATTACGGCAAATAGTGAAGGATTTTTCCAGAGCCGCACCCTTTACTTAGCCGCCTATCCCGACCGGTGGCCCCCGACCGGTTTGCTCTTTCCCTTCGGTCGTTTCGGGCGCGCCAAGGCTTTCGGCTTAATTTCGGGGCACGCGGGGCACTTCCGGGCCGGAAGTGGGACGCCGCTTTTATGAGGCACGGGGCGTAGGGGAGACGCGGCGAGTGGTGGCAGCAATCAGCGCCAAAATCAACGCCGGACGTGGCGAAGGGACGCCCGAATCTGTCAAGGATAAAATCGTTAAAACGATCAACGACACTTTGGGGCTTTTTTACGACAAAATCGTTTCGAACCGGGTGTCTGGAAACAGATGGGTTTTGGTGGTGAACTGAGGGGGAAGGGGGAGACACGGTGAACGCGATTGTGACAGGGACACGGCGTTTTATGAAGCAATTTGGATGGGCCCGTGATTGGTTGCGTTACGTTACGCCAAAACGGGGATTTCACTTTTATTTCCAGGAGCCCTTTTTTCGTCCTCACGCCACAAAACAATAAACGGCTCGTAGGATTTGTGCGATTTGTGTGCGCGCGTGAGTGCGTGATCATATCGCGCGGTGTTCTGAGTTATTATGATTACTCATTTCCTGACCAGATCGTGTCACCACACCTTGGCGTAGGTTTTATTCGTCACCTGTAAGGTGTGTTGTAAAAGTTGACGCATCGCAGGAGCAGTTGAGGACGCATCAGAGAGTGATTTAGAGCCGTTTGTACCTGCCAGCCGTGCACTTGAGATTCCTGTTTCGGATCTGCATGGTGCACCTTGGAATACTCGATCGTGCATGCATAACCCGACGGGACATGTTTTATGATCGCCGGTGGGTCGTTTTGCATTTTTTTCCCGTCGGCGGAAGCCCAAACGCAACCAGCAGGCAATGATTCATCCAACAACACGGCGCGAGTGAGCGCGAAAGAGCCTCTCGTGCAAGTGAGACAGAACTAGAGTGCGCGATGATGACGTGAGTGCAGAAAGGGCAATCTCACATTGCGTGAGAGCGTGTGAGGCACTCATCAAATCATGAAAACATCGCACGCTCGCACACAAATGCAGCACAATGTACACAGGAATGGTATGCGTAAAGAGAAACCTACCATTTGTTTGAAATTGTTCGATGAAAGTGCTCTTTCCATGTTAACGCAATGGCATATCCGGATAGAATGCATGATTTTTTGACCATCATCAAAAGGCGAATGTCGTCAAAGAACCCATCAATGTTGGACAGCAGACGTATTTCCCCTAAATGTGGTGAGTTAGTGTGCGTGCAAGCAAGCGCGGAATCGAATTTTACGCTCGTAAAACTCTGACACCCGGAAGCTTGTGCACTTCCGGAAACGTTTGTGCAGTTTGTATTGTTTAAGCGGAAATATTGTAATGCAGCCCTTTCAGTAGAATCTTTTGAATTAGCGTTGTTAGCCATCTATTGTTTTCGTTCTCGTACGCGAGAAAACCCGCACGCACAACCTTTCCGCGCGACGTTTTCAATGAGAGTAACTGTGAGTGCCGTGCGATGCGAGCAGCCAACCCACGGCTCACCACTGAGCTCCCGTTTTGCGAGAGAACGTGAGAGAGCTGTGGTTCGTTCTCACGTTATTTTTTGTGGCATCTCACTCTGGCGTTTGTGAGTAGCTCTCTTTCTTCTTCAGAGCCACCTCTCTCCTTTTCTTCCCTTTCATTCCCCGATTGTCTATCTTTCACAACTATTCTCGCTTGTAAACCGGCCTTCTCTGTCTCTTTTCCTCGCGTTCTGATGGTCCATCACCCTCTCGCTCTGACGGTGGTCTGGCGTTCCGGCTTCTTCACAACAAAATGTTCCGAATGCGATCGTTTCTGGCACGTCTCTCCGTTCTTCTGCGGTTGGGAATATCGTTTTCGTTACCAAACTATGGAGTAAAAAAGGCACTGTACTGATGGTGCCATCAATTACACATCTCTTAGAGCGATTGTTTTTTCGCTCATCTAGCTCTACTCGAGGGAAACACAATTCGGTATTTGAACATTGTTTTGGCCAATTTGAAATACATATTATTGTTACTTCAAGCTAGTCATACCTTCAAGCCAATTGACTTGAACCATATCTCGAAATGTGCGATGTATGCGCTGTGGGATACAATCTAATTGTACGTGCTGACAAAATGATTAATGGTACTCCTGTGATTTTATATGTTCGGTTATGTGAAATTTGGTATACTAAGAGACATATCGAATACATCATTTTATTGTATCATCTTTCCTCATCATCTCGCAAATATCAAACCAATCATTCATTTTATTACTTATTATTATTAAAACGATATATATAAAATAAATTTATCGATAAACTCAGGGCATCAAATGAAGTGTCTCGTCTTTTGTATACGCAACTTATATAGGTAACTAACTTACCAACCATGAATTTGATTTACTTTAGTAATAATAGTCCAGGAAACCATCAAGAAGCATATTTTGTTGATAGAATGTACTCCATTTTATCAAATCCATGACGCCGCACCAGCAGCAACCAGAATTTGGTTGCAAGTTTGGTAACGAAAACGATATTCCCAACCGCAGAAGAACGGAGAGACGTGCCACAAACGATCGCACTCGTAACGTTTTGTTGTGAAGAAGCCGGAACGCCAGACCACCGTCAGAGCGAGAGAGTGATGGACCATCAGTACGCGAGGAAGAGAGACAGAGAAGGCCGGTTTACAAGCGAGAATAGTTGTGAAAGATAGACAAACGGGGAATGAAAGGAACGAAAAGGCGAGAGGTAGCTCTGAAGAAGAAAGAGAGCTACTCACAAGCGCCAGAGTGAGATGCCACAAAAAATAACGTGAGAACGAATCACAGCTCTCTCACGTTCTCTCGCAAAACGGGAGCTCAGTGGTGAGCCGTGGGTTGGCTGCTCGCATCGCACGGCACTCACAGTTACTCTCATTGAAAACGTCGCGCGGAAAGGTTGTGCGTGCGGGTTTTCTCGCGTACGGGAACGAAAACAATAGGTGGAAAGCAACATTAAAAGGCTCATACTCTGGCTGCGAGCCATCGAGTCCAACAATCGCGCCGGTAAAGTTCACTTCTCCACACGTTCCGTGCAAGTGTCGAGTGCGTACGTGCGTGCGTGTATCGTAAAAAATCGTTAATTGACAGTGAAATCGCGCTAAAAGGAACCAAGTTAGGCAAAAGCCTACACACGACAGGCCTATTGCGCGTGCAGAAAGCACAGACGCTCGCGCCAGAAGCCGTCGGTGAACCGCGAGGTGACATTCCCAGACGGGCTTTTTTTGGGTTTTGGAAGGTACTGGTTTTTCAAGTTGAACTTGAACCGGTAGCGTCGTCGTCGTGGTTGTGGAGATGCTGGTTAAGGTGGAGCATCAGAAGTAGCACCGTGCGGCTGCCGCCGACAAGCAGGAATTTTCCCAACACACGGCCGGCCCGTTTTCCCCCCTGCCTGTGGGTGCGTGTTCGTGCGTTCGTGCGTGCGTGCCCGGTAAGAAGTCGGTGAGATTAGCAGGCGTGAAAAGCATCTCGAAGCAACTCTCGAAGGGTGCAAAGAAGTGTTGGCGGTGGTGTCCTTCGCCCCTCTTTCCCCTTCTCTGTTTCTCTTTATCTGTGTTTCGTTCGCTTTTCCGCCGGTTGCGTCGTTTCACGCCACAACACAAGACCCGGCGGCATTTCTCGGTGGCGTGAGAAACACGAATCGCGTGATAAATCGGATTTTTTTCGGCGCGAGTTCATCCTCCCGTTCGTTCGCGCGATCGTCTGCGAGCCCTCGATCGAGACGCGTGTTTTGTGTGCGTGTATGTGTGCCCCCTGTGCGTCGTTGTTTGAAGAAAGAAAGTCAAAGCTGCGAACGGAGCGAAGATTGAACGCCCTTGTGGCACATGTTGTGTAAACGAGGTGTAAATGATTTATGCGCCATAAGCGGCCATAAGGAGCAGCCTGTTTCAGTGGGGAAAAGCATCTCGCGAGCCCGTGTGTGTGTGTGCGTGTGGATCCTGGCTCGATCTTGAATTTATTGCGCCCACCCCTTTTATCGACTCACCGGCTGTTGTTTGGTCGCTGCGGTCAAGGAAGAAGCTGCCATCATAGGTCGAAGTAGGCTGTCCATTTCTACTTCCCTCTACGCAAACAGGCTGGTCTGCCAGAGTCAAAGAAGGGCCTCGCGAAGCCAAAGGCTAAATTAAAACACGGAAAGGCTCGAGCCTAAAACCCGCCGCGTACCGCGTGGCTGCGAAAGCGAGAGCGCACATCCCGGTTTTCCTCGTTCGTTCGGTCGTCGTGTGCGTGTGCGTATGTGTGTGTGTGCACGTCCGTGTGAGCCAGAGCGAGAAAGCACAAACACCCCGGCGTCCGTGGGTGAGTGAGCGAGAGCGAGAAAGCGCACAAGTGGTCGCCTGAAGGAAGCGAAAAAGCAAGAATAATAATAATCTATGCGTGCGCGCACGCTCGTACATGTGTGTGGGTGGCAGTGTGCGTGTGTGTGCACATGATTGTGCGTGAATGAGCACGCGCGTGCGTGTGTGTGCGGGTACGTGCGTGGGTCTGCTTCTTCTTGTTTTCTTCGTCCTTCCGCGTGCTGCCTTCACCTGCCGCACCGGTGTGCGTGTGCGTGCGTGCGTGTGTGTAGGTCGCGTGAAGGGCTGAGCGAGCGGAGCGGAGGGTGTTGTGACGGCGACGTTGCCGGTGACGGCACGTGAGAGAGGGCGTGTAGGGTCGTAAAAGAAAAGAAAATGGTCGAAAAATTTGTCTGATTGTGTTCAGCTTCCTTATAATTTTTTTTTTGCACGACCAACAGCAGGATGCAGCAGCAGTGAGTGCGTGTTTTTTTTTAAAAAACGACCCTCCTACAGGCGTGTGATTGTGATAAAACACCGCTAAACGTGCGTGCGTGCGAGCGTGCGTGAAAGTGTGCGTACCACACCGTATGTGTGACCCCAAGAAAGGAGCCTTCTCAAACTGGTACGAAAGTGAGCGAAGTGAAAAAAGAAACCCCATGCGAACGTGTCGCGAATCGGCTGCGATTCTGAACAGCGGAAAGCACTAACCATAAATCTCCGCTGCTGACCCGTGAGAACATCCGAACACACGCCTTGAAACGGCTGTGGAAAAGGAAACTCACCCCCGGTGGCGAGTGATCGTTGTGGAAAATGTGCACCTCAGCCGCAACGCAAGCGGCTGGTGTTGGTGAGCCGCGTTGTTCCGTCAGATAAGCGCGCTTTGCAACAGCGAAGGTGTTAAAAGAGACTCGACAGACTCGAGTGCAAGAGAAAGCGAGCGAGAGAGATTGAAGGCGCGTAGTGCAGTGTGGCGATCGAGCCATCGACGAGGATAATCACGCACGAAGCAGCAGATTGTGCGTGTGCGGGAAATGCTGAAAGGATGAAAGTCCGAAACCACAGTCACCATCAACAGCACAGCAGTAGTAGGAGCACGAGAGCAGCCATGTCCATGGGTGGACCGAAGAGTGACCGAGGTGGACAGCAAACCGTCCGGAGCAGAACGACAAGTGGGCGAAGGTGGCGAACGGTGTTGTCCAACAGCAACAGCAACAGCTGGTGGAGAAGCAGCAGTAGTGCTGTGCCTCGACAGAATGACAGCAACACACTGACGACGAAGCGACGTCGGTACAGAGACGTGAATGCGCGACTAAAGTGTTGCTTGCCCGGGTTGAGCAGCAGTTCAGCCCTCACGATCGCGTTGTTGATCGCGCTGCAACTGGTCGCACTGCAACCGACCGTGCTGCACTGTGCCAAAACGTTCTACATGCACTGGAACACGACGAACAGCATCTTTCGGATCGACAACACGGACCACATCATCGACGTGAACAAGGGCAACTCACAGTTCGAGTACGATCAGGTGCATATCATCTGCCCGGTGTACGAGCCGGGCACGTTCGACAACGAAACGGAGAAGTACATCATCTACAACGTGTCGAAGGTGGAGTACGAAACGTGCCGTATCACGAACCACGATCCACGCATCATCGCGATCTGTGACAAACCGAACAAGCTGATGTTCTTCACGATCACGTTTCGCCCGTTCACACCGCAACCGGGCGGCCTCGAGTTCCTACCGGGCAATGACTACTACTTCATCTCGACCTCGTCAAAGGACGATCTGCACCGGCGGATAGGCGGTCGCTGTACCACCGACAACATGAAGGTCGTCTTCAAGGTGTGCTGTGCTGATGATCAGCAACAGCAGCAACAACACCACGGCCATCTTCCCTCCAATGGGACGGTGCTGGGTGGCGGCCATGATGGTGTTGGTGGTAGTGGTGGTGCCAACAACACCATCTCGATCGATGCGTTCGATCCGAACTCGCGGTTGTTGCCACCGGCCATCAACACGAGCCAGGGTAACATCGTGCAGAACACGGTGAACTGGCCGGTGTGGAACGATGGTCAGCAACATCAGCAACCGCCGCATCTACCACCACACGTGCGTCCACCACCCGCAACACCTGCGATCGGTGCGAATGGGCGGCACAATCATCACTACACCGCGTCGCCACCGCGCACCTCCATCAACAGTGGCACGGGGCTGGGTGCCGGAACCGGATACGGAAACGGTAACACTAATAACCATAACTACAACATCAACAGCCCACCGTCCAATGCGCATCCGGGCCAGAGCAAGCCGACCAAGAAGACGAAGGAGTACGACAAACACCCGAACGAGGTGGTGAAGAACGAAGAGCTGACGTACAACAACGGGGCGGGTGGGATCGTGGCCCGGCGCGGGGCTCACGTGGAGGTCCTGGCCGTTGCGTTGCTGCTGGTGGCGCTAGGGTTGCGCAGTCCCACCACTAGAGGGCGCTGCTGGAGCTGAGAGTCACCACGATCATCGTCGTCGTCGTCGTCGTCGTCGTCATCGTCATCGTTGCTGTAGTGCTGCTAACATGCGGCACCAGGACCTTGAATCCGTTTTTTATGTTGGGTCGGATGCTCGCGATCCTGATCCCTGTGCGAGTGCGAGAAAAAAAACCCACCCACCCCAAAACCGTATGTGTGTGCGTCGCGTGTGTGGGTGGGTTTGGGGTGTCGTGATCGAATGTTTGTCCCTTACGTCCCGTCTCACGAGAGCGGGACGTGGAAATAGTCACAAGAGAAACAAGCAACTGTCGTCCTGCCCTTCCCCAATATCCACCTTCCCTTGCCCACTAGCAACTAGAAGGTCCTTAAGGAGTAAGATATAGAGAGCGTTTTATGTTTAGTAGAATGCACGCGACCGCGATCGGGTGAGAAAAGGGCTGACGAATCTCGGGACGTGTGCGTATGTGTGTTTGGAGTGATGGTCGCGATCGAATGACCTGCTCCGCGCACACCTCCCACCGGCCCCCGTTCACGCTCCTTCCGCCCATCTCCCACGACACACCCCCTTGTAGTTCTGTAGTAGTTGAGCGAGTGATATTAATTTAAAGCGAAACACGAAAACGTGCGTGAAATTAAGTAGGCTGAGCGAGCGAGCGAAAAGTGACGCGTTTTTATGGGGACGGGGAAATGAAACGAAACTAAAAGGAAGAAGACGAAGAAAATAGAGGGATGGAGAGGGGGGTGGAGAGAAAAAAAGCCGCTTCCCCTGCCGCTAAGCGATCACACGAGAGAATTGGAAAACACACTGTACAAAAAGCGAGAAACGCGTGAAAACTCTCCAGTCACCAAAATTCGACTCTCAATTCGGCCCAAAAGGTTAGACAGACGAACCGGGACAAAACGGTTCGGGACCGTCACGGGCGGGCGAGAGGGAAAACCGCGAGGAAAAACCGGATGTCATTTCCAATCCCAATTGCAAAAAGAAAAACACCGTAATCGATCGTCGAATTTAGCCTAATTAAGTCGAGGGTTCGGGAATGATCAATGGACCCACACACACACACACACGCAAACACAGACTTTTAATTTTCGTGCCGTGCCTCGCCGCGAGAAGGCGTTGCTAAGGAAAACAAAAGAGGAAGAAAAAAGCAAGGAAAAAGAAACACAAGACTGACCGATTTCCACCCCAGCATCATCGCTCTATCTGGCAGCGTTCAACACATTCGTTTGCCTTCGTTTTCCCCCCGCGTGTGAGTGTGTGTACAAGGTTTATTTTTGTTTATTATCACAAACAGACGACTGTTCCCGGTTGAATAGGCTACTTTTACTAGACAAGAGTGCGAGCGAGATCGAGAGCCAACAGCACCGTAGAGGAGGCTGCATTAAGTTATTTTATTTTATCCTAATCCATTACCATCCAATAGTCACAGCGGCGCGATAGGCGAAAGGGCGAAGGTAGCGCGCCGTAGGTAGAGAGTAAGTTGCACTTAGATGAAGATTCGTGTGTGTGTGTATTTCCTTTTCTGCTTTCGCGGCAGCTCTTGCTTTGCTTGGGCTTGCATATCAGTATTCCGTGCGTGGGGCACGTGACCGAAGGGATCTCCCCCTTTTGGAGCGCCGTTTTCCCCCGACAACTTTATGCCCTTTTTTTACCCGTACCATATCTCCCAGCAAACGAAAACCACAAGCGGCGAGTCTTTTGTTTGCTGTGGATGTGTTTTGAGGCTCGATCGAGCGATGTGCGTACAATTTCCATCCTTCATTGGGTTTTTTTTTTGAGAGCAAAGTCGAATGGTCACAAGACAGATCCTTGTGGGTGGTGTGCATACAAAAACACACACACACCCACACGAGCACCGAGTGGCCGAGTGCTGATATTTTCCTCTAGCGATTAGTGAATGTAGAGCCGCGGAGAAAAGAAAAAAAAACCATGCAAAGAAACGCGATCACACGTTGTGTATAAATATTGTCCAAAAGATGCGCGAAATGCGACCACAAAAATTAGAGAAAAAAAGAGAGATGAGTCGAAACCGAGCGAGGCGAATGTTATTGGGTGGAACCTATTTCGAGTTAAGCAAAACCATAATTTAATTTAATGTCGATTTTTAGTCGTACTGATGATGGATGGTAATCCAAAAACCCAGCCCTCTTCTTTAATTCTTTTTTTGTAAATACAGTGAATATTTTCGAAAAACTGAAACACCACCATTGCTGCGTCCCAGTCTTTTGCCATCTGAGAACTACGCTAAGAAAGATTCCCCTTTATTTTTTGTTTCCATCGGTAGGTAGGTTTCGCCGTCTTGTCACACTCCGTTCGCTTTCCCTCGGGTCACTTTCCCTCTAATTTCCACCCTACCAAGCAGGCGGGAATTACGTACGCGGTAGTAATCGCACCGATTGCCGGCCAGCCATCGGTCTTTCAATTTCCACCCGGAAGATGTTGGATTTGTTCGTTTCTTTTTTTGTGTGTGTGTCTTTGCTCCGGTTGCTGGCAACCGGAAATTATTTATCAGCTCGACAGCCAGGCAACTTCCCACCCCCGAAGCAGGAATTAGCAATGGCCGCTCAGGCTCTGGATGTGTCAGGCAAATTGACGTGCAATTGATGGAAACGCCGCAAATGTGTCACCGGTGTATAGCGCTCATTCAACTTTCATGGCACCCCGATTTCGCCCGAATCGGTTACGAGGTAGGTAGGATCGGTGGCGGTGGGTTAGCTTTCAAGATTCGCGTGTAGTCGAGACCTCACACTCGTTAAGGATTCGCCTCTGGCGGCCTCCGTGTTTCGAGATCGTAATGGAGATGGTGTTTCGTTTTCGCCCTCCAAGGACGCGTGGTTTATTCCGCAGCTTCCGGTCTAATGACAAAATAAGAGCACCTTCTTGTTTTGTTAGTGCGCGCCTTATCGGCGGATGTTGCTGCCGTGTGTTCGGGATAAATTGGGCAACTCCTCCTGTTTGGTGGTATAGGTGGTGGTGGGTGAAACCATTATCCACGGCAAACAAACAACGCCAACAAAAAGACATTAACGTCAGCAGCCGGTCGGTTGGGTGTCGGTTGTCGCATGAATATTTTACGAGATCGAGCCGATCTTTGTGCAATTTTGTGTTGCGCCACCCCATCCCCTCCCCCTCCCCCCCTTGCGGGATATGCGGGTGGTGTTCGATTTTGGTCCTAGCTGGGAAAAGCAACCGAACCGCCAGGTATCGGCTTGGAAAATGGCTCACATGGCGCCCATTTGGCCCCAAACGCAAAGGATAAGTGAATTCATCTTGTTTTTTGTCGGTTGTTGGCTCTCCCACCGCCCCCACCCAAGCAGGGGGATTTTACGATCACCGAACCCCGGGATTCCGGGAATGAAGATGAAAATGCCACCAAAACCCGTCCACGTGTCCGGGGGGAATTCTTCTGGAAGGTTTTCTTTTGTACGTGCTCCTTGCGAGTGGCGAATTGTGGGGAAGGGGGGGGGGGAGGGATAGCCATGAGTAGGGGTGGCTCGGTGACGCAGGAAATGGGAAAATGTCAGCAAAAGTGACAACGGTGGCGCAACCGGCGCGCACCAGTGTGTGAGTGTGTGACATAGGCCTGTGGAAAGCAAACCAACAATCCACCGGTCTGGCGCTGGCTTTTCCTTCGCTTTTCACGTCAAGGTTTTTCTCCACATTCTCTGCTTCACTGCACGGTGGTTGCGGAATGGAAAGGGAGGGGGGAGGGGGAGGGAGAGGGATGGGAAGCTGGTGGGAGAGGTGGAAAACATAATTTCTTCTCCCGTGTAATGTGTAAGCGGCGTAAGAGCGAGGGTGACCCGGCGCCTGCAGGCGGGGCGCGTATGGGACGGTGTGATTATCGGAAAATGCGCTCCTCCATTTCATGTGGCCATGTAAGTGTGTGTGTGTGTTCAGGAAGGAGCGCACGCGGAAGGACACCCACTTTACTGCCAATGTGAGGCTCAACACTGGCTCGACCAAAGCGACGGCAAAAACTTCGACCGACCGGCGACGGCGGAAATTACGTGATAACGAAAACTCTCCCGAGCCCATTCCCCATGGTCGGTCGGGAAAATCGCACGGGCTCGCACGCGCCACTGGGTGTTTGTGTGCGTACGCGTGTATGTATGTGTGCTCACACATGCTGCTGCACCGACGTCGACTGGGCGCTGGTGCAAGTGCGCCTCGGTGAGGTGGGAATTGTGATGAAAAGCGGAGGCTTTTCCGCGAATGGGCCTTTCAGCGCGCGCGCTCGGTTGCGTGTGTTAGTGGTGTGTGTCCTCGCACGGGAAACTGGGTGCATACACATGGGTAGAGCCCGATCGCGCCTACAACTGGCCAAACCCATAATGGTGCATCCATGCGTGCGCGCGTGCCTGCTGCATTCGTGCTCATGTGTGTGTGTGTGTGTGTGTAGGTGGGTGGCGTATGTGCACCACCCTCGCACGCGCCCAACAAGAAGGTGTTTTTCCGACCCCCTTGTGTGTGTGTGTGTTTCGAGAGCAAAGTGGAAAAACGATGAGCGAGTGTTCCGCCGCCTGCGGCTGCTGCTAGCTCACCTCGGTCATGTGCGATTTTTCTCCATGGCAACATGAGTGAGCGAGCGACAGAGAGAGAAAGAGAAGGAGCTAGATGAAAGAGGTGAGCCGTCGGTGGAAAGGTGAGAAATCGCAAAAGCAAATCATAGCAAACCGTGCTGGTGCTGCTGCTGCTGCTGCTGCAACTCCCGTTCGAGCGAGACAGAACGAACGTGTACGAGCAAGCAAGCGAGAAAGCGAGAGAGAGAGAGAGAGAGAGAAAGAGCGCACGCGAAATAGAGCGCATGTTGTTTTCCACCGGGAAAATCAAACAGCACGGGTCTAGGGGAGTAACCCCTTCCGGTAGGCGGTTTGGGTCGTGCGCCTGGCTCTATCTCTGTCTCTGTTTCACCACCGATGCAGTTCACGCTGCGCCGCAGAACGTGTGGTGCATCCGCAATGCAAAAAGCCGCCCTGCTGCAGCCAAAACCCAAACCAGCCAGCCAGCCAGCGCTATTGCCGGTGGTAATTTACATGGTGAAGTTATGCCTTTTTTGTGCTGCTCGCGCGCGCCACACACACGCACACACATGTTGGGCCCTTGATGATGCCGCCCGTGTTTGGCCGCGGATCTGGCATCTTGTATTTGTGGCAGCATACACACACGAGGGTGTTTTTTCCGGCGT
The DNA here is from genome assembly GCF_943737925.1 of Anopheles nili. Lineage (NCBI taxonomy): Eukaryota > Metazoa > Arthropoda > Insecta > Diptera > Culicidae > Anopheles > Anopheles nili. The sequence continues at coordinate 2,736,793 of NC_071292.1, forward strand.
TGCACCAGAGAGGGTGCTTTATTGCCGAGCGCGCGCTCGAGGAAACGCAGCCTCCGAACGCAAATCGAGTAGACACGCATTCGCCGCACCGTGGGTTTGGGGCGTGAAAAAGGAAAGTGACGAGGTCAGGCGGAAATGTCACCAACGACACCGACGACGACGAGTGGTGATGGTGGGCCCGTTTTGGTGCAGAGTTGCAGGCATTCCACAATGCAAACCGCCACGTCGAAGAAGGGCTCGTCGTACGAGTTGGATGGTTGGTTTGTGCACACACACACACACACACACGCACGGTCGACATCGGCATCGGGGAAATGAAAAGCGACGAGGAACGGATGCCCGGAAAACGCAGTCAAGCTTGAGTCTCAAGATAGCGCTGGCCACGTCCCAGGGACGGGAAATGTCTTTTACGGCTCCCGACGGTCCTGTTTTTTTTGCTTCTCTGCCATCTCTCTGTCTCTCACTCTCTGTCTCACTCACGCTATCATCCCGTTCCGTTGGATGTATTCAAATATACGCCAGCCGTGGTGGCCTGCATGCGCAATGGAAACCTGCACGCCAACGCGAACGATAGGTTTCGTCGAACGCATCAGCCCGAGTAAGCCGCCGGAATCGAATCAATTATCTTCTACTTCTTTCGTCCTTTGCGCGCGTGTACCATAAAGGATCCGTGATTTTCCCGGTGCCGCCATCCCCGAGGGAACAGCAATGTCCTGGCGATGTCCTTCTTCGTCTAGCGCGACGAGCGGACGTGGTTTATCAGGACGACGCGCGTGCTTTCGACTTCACGCTGGTGGGTGGCGCTTTTCCCACCTTTATCGGGTCGCTTTTCCCGCGCTATTCCCGGATTTACTGGGTTAAGTAAATCGACTTTTGAGCCGACGCGAGTCATGCACAACGGCGTTCCTTCAATCCAGGTCATCCTGGTGGAGCTTCTTCCCGGGATTGGCTTGCCTCTTCTCAAAGTCGCTTGCAAAGATGCCGGAAAATGCTTTCCATGAAGACATCGCTCGGTCTGCCACCGAAAAGAAAACTCAACCCAACCCGCCCCAGCAGGTGCACGTGTGGAAGTTTTTCTCGCCTCGCCACTGGGGAGAAAAAAAAAGTAACGATTTCAGGGTACGTGCTCTTAATTTGATTAACTTCAAGTTCGGTTTGCTTCTGCGGTCTGTCACCGTCCAAAGCGAACGGAACCAACCGAAACCGAGCCGTCTGCTGGCGATTCGGAATTTCCGGACGCTTTGCTTGTTCTGCGCGCGCTCTCTGGTGAAGCAAAGCTAAATGAATTCTGCCGAGCTCTTCGTCGGCGCACAAACAATTTGCCACTGCAGATGCTTCTTCAAATGAAGCTGGCCTCGCTTTTCATAGCCCTCTCTGCTCGGGGTGGATTTTTATTTCACCGAATGAATATTCAAATTAGTTATTTTCGATATTGCATCCCCCCCTCCCTCTCACTCTCTCTCTCTCTTTCGTCCTTCTCCCTTGGGGGAAAACTCCACCGAGACAAAGGAAAAGTACCAAACTTGCATTTTCGATTTCGCTTCCGGCTGCCTGGTCTGGCTGGTTCGGTGCGTTATCTACATTATCTCACTCCCGGAGGCTCATTACGGGCAGGAGACCACCGGCCCGACAAATGTCTCTGCAGTGCCATATTTCTTGCTCTGGCGCGACCACCAGTGGCCGAAAGGTGGCGGTTGGATTTTTCCGCCTCTCGGTCCGTCGATGGCGTGGAAATTGAATTTCGCTCCTGCGGCCCCGAACCTGGAACGACGAAGAGTGCGCAGGCAAAGTTGGGCGTGTTTCCCACAAAAGTAATTTCGTGGTTTCGAGAGTTCTTTTTTATTGCATCTCGTCGGTGTGCTGATGAATTGATTGCACAGCTACGGCCTCCTGGGCAAAGCGAGTTTCGGGCAGCTTTTCCGAGGTAGAAGTGTGCGGTTGTTTGCGCTTTTCATTTCCACCCGCTGAAAATGCTGGACAGGGCGGCCTCGGACGTCTCGGCGAATGACTCGGCGAAGCCGCTAATCCGTCGGGTTTGTGCTCAACCGGGCGAGGGAAATTGACGTGTTAAAATCGTCTCTTATACGTTCGGTGTTTAAACAACCATTTATCGTACGGACGACCGCAGCAGCAGCCGCTCGATGGTTGTTGCGATGAAACTTAACACGTACGTGTGATGAATTCCCAATGAAACACAAACAGCGGCCCTATCAATGTCCCGAACGGTGGGCTGCGAGGAGGATTGCTTCCAACCGCTTAGGTTTTTTTGCCTCTAGCTCTCACTCTCTTACTGTCCTTCTTATCACGCTTCTCGATGCGATTGAGCGACGCTTTGTCGTTCGTTTGTAGCCCGGTTCCGTTTCTCTGCCAGCGGGATTAGGGATTCCACCGGCAGCGAACGAGCGACATCTCCAGCACAGCGAACAACTGTCCACGAAAGGGGCAACAATCACCCGGCACAAACCCAGCACGGCTCCGAAAAGCACATCATCGTCTTGGCCGTTGCGGTTCTTCGGGAGCTCGGCAGTGCCATGCGCCACAAGCATTTACATATTGTGTTGTCATTTCGTTTCCGGTTCAATTTCCCTGCAACCGAAAGTGCATTTTCCCGGACTGACCGGGGCTTTGTTCTGACAAACTGACATCCTCAGTTTGGCCGGATGCTGCCCGTCGTTTGGGTCGGGAAAACCGAAATAAGACGTTGTCCTGGAAAAGAATATTTGCATACTATGGTGCGGGTTTTCACCAGCGCCCTCGTCCGCTCCTGGTGGAATGTTTGCGAAGGGCAAGAGCTCGGTAGACAAAAAAAAAAACACCCACACGTAAACCTTCTCCTTCAGCTCAAGCAAACGATGACGAATCACGTTTTTCTCCCAACCGACCGATCGACCGACCGGCTGGTGGCCGTGGAATAATTAATGAATCGAAGCCGATCCCGGGCGCGCCGTTTGTTTATCGGACGATTTGCCGGACGTGATAAGGTTTCCCGAGTAGGGCCACCTGGGCCGCGATGATGATGCACTAACCCTTCCAAAAAAAAAAAACCCTTCGAAAAACAGTACGGACGTCCTAAAAAGAGGCTTTACATGTTAATTTAACTCTTCCTATTACACTCGAGTGCGCCTTCGCCAGAGAAGGGCAGTTACTTGATTTTTAATGCTGATAATCAGACCTTCCAGCCTAAGTATTGTGTAGGTGTGTGGAGGGATGTTCGGAGGAGGTGGGTGGCACCCGTAAACATATTTTCGGTATTTGCATAATGAGCCAAAGCAAGCCCCCCGTCTGTCTCTCTCTCTCTCTCTCTCTCTCTCTCTCTCTCTCTCTGATGATTGGCATTGTGAAATGTCTTCATCGCTAGCGAACTAGCCGGCTAAGAGTCGCTGCCGACCACTCAACTCGGTGTCGGCGCGTCATGCTAATCATGATTTGTTTGTTTTATTTTCATTAGCCCCTTTCCCCCTCCTCCCCGCCCCTCCATCTACCCTTGCCCAAGGGGTAGAGAAGCAATTAATGTCATGTCACTATTTTTAATCGCTGTCATTGTTTTCCGGCTCGAGCCCGCGAGAAGTTAGAAAATTCAATTCATGCAATGAAAAGCGAATGAAGAAAACAGCCAGGGGTGGGTGGGTCTCTGATGGGTGGTAATGGTTGGCGCGTTGAAGAAGGCGCAAACAAAAGGGTCCCCATCTTGAGATGCCCCCAGAGTTGTCCGGTGAGGTTCGTTCTTTCAGTTGTCGTTGACGTCGTCGCGGTCACGGCAGATAGCGACCTCCTTTTTTCTCGGAACTCGCCCTCTGAAGCCATCCCGGTACGGTCCCAGGCGTGTCCGTGTGTTGGTGGTGGTTGGAAAATTCTGCCGCGCCTACCGACCGTGCGCCCTGGCGGGTTTGTTCGTTGTGCTTTTTTTTTCTCTCTCCCAAGGCTCGAGAAGATGGCAGAAGGTGGGCTCCAGACAGCCACCAAAGGCACACCGGGCGAACCGGGTGTGTGTGTATGCTTTTTTTTCTCGTTTCCGTTGTGTGCGTGTGTTCTGGCGTGGGGAACGAAAAAGAACACACCGCAAAAACCGGTTCTCCTCTGCCGCTCGCTCCGTAGGCTTCGTTTCAGAGCCCACGGAATCGATAGGTGCTGGTCATTTGCTGGTCGGAAAAAGGGTTACCATCGGGTTACCGTGACGCAGGGTGGGTCAGTGGGGATAGAAGGGGGACGGCTTTTGGGCTTATGCTTCTTTTCGGCGCGCCCCGGCGGTGTGGTAACACAGACATAAATTAAGTGGTGCTATGTTGTGAAGCGCGCGCGACTTCCAAAGCCGCAACTGCGATGGAGCTGGAATGAATGGGGGCTTTTGGGCCTTTGCGGAAGGCACCCTCGTTTGTGTGCGTGCATGCATGTGTGTGTGTGTGTGTGTGTGTGCATGCGCCCACTAAAAAGCGAAAGAAAGAGAACGAGAAGAGCCCACGGAGTCCTTCTGGTCCGCTGTTTTTTTTTCGGTACCTTTTCGGTGAGTTTCGCTTACGAGCCGGAATTTATGGGAAAGCATAAACGGGTGTTCTTTTTTTTTTTTGGGTGCTGCTTTTTTATTCTTCACTTCATTCTCTGCATCAACCCTCAACATCAGGAAACCAGACCAGACCCCTGGAAGCATGGATACGATCAGCTGAATTTCGAAGGGGCCAATGCACGTGCAAGGGAGCCGCAACAAAGTCACCCTTGTACGGTGCGTGTGCGTGTGCGTGTGTGTGTGGGTTGGTTGGTGAGTTTTCCTTCGCCCAAGATGAACCGACGAAGCTTGAGCGAGTGTTCCAACCATGGCTTGTTCGATGATTTATTTCTTGTTTAATTTCTCGCCACAGTAGGTGCACGGAGAAATATGGCGACCGTGTGGGTTTATGCCGCCGGGTTGGAAGTGCTTCATCCCTCCCGTGGGGCGCGTTTTAAACGAGCGCCCGTAAAAGATGATCGCCGCAATTAACGACGACTGACAAAAGATCACTCGAGTGTGGTGTCGTTTGTCGAGCTGACGGAAGCTCCGGTACCGGTTTTGGGCGCTCGGTACGTACACCTTACCCTGGGCTTTCGCAAGGAACACGGTACGTCACACGACGTGAGCGATGTGAAAGAAGACACTGGCGTGCGAAAGAGGCCTCATTTGTTCGCGAGTCTGCAAACGCAAAGGCGACGACCACTCAGACGCAGAAACAACCCCCTGAGAGGATGCATTCTCCGAGAGGAACATTGCATAAACCAGTCCCTTTTGGTTGGCGGAATGCCTTCTTTTCAGCGCAACATTGTTGACTTAACCTGGCGGGGAGAGGGCAGAACGAGCGACCGGAAAACACTGGGGAAATGCGCTTGCGAGCGAATTAGCGATTTCATATGCATATGACGTGCTGCAGCGAGTGGCGTGATTTACGATTTGCTTAAATTCCACCCTTACTCGGTAGGGCGGTCGCATCGGCAAGGGAAGAAGGATTGTGGGCTGGTAAAAGCCCCGAGAGGGAGAGTGGGATTCAAAACCAGCCAAGGGTGTGGAAAAACTCATTAATATAAGTTAGCAGCGTGCGCCGTGGAAACGACATTACGCCCTTAACTTGTATTTTCAAACAAGCCAAATTGGGCCGGCACGGTAGGAGGGAAAAAGTTCTCAGCCCACCACACTGTTCAAGGTGAAAAGTGGGCTCCACCATCCGTTTTCGTGTTCATTTTCGGCAGCTCCCGCAAGCCGGAAAACCGGAAAATACCCAACAGCATGGCGGGCTGAAGGGAGCTGACATAAAAATGGAGCGACAAAAAAAAAGGACCAAAAAGGTCGGAATGATGAAGAAACGCCTCCACTATGACACCTGTCATGGGGACACACCAGGATCTCACTCTTCTCTCTCTCTCTCTCTCTCTCTCTCTCTCTCTCTCTCTCTCTCTTGGTGACACCTTCCCAGGTAGGCTCATTGGCATTGGCCATGAATTATTGATGGCACTTCCATAAACAATCTCATCTTTTCAACCCGACAAGTCCTCCGGTCCGTCCACTTGGTCCGCCTGTGCGTGGCCTCATTTTCGGTTCCACATCACTGTATGTGTGTGTGTGTGTGTGTTTTTTTTAGGGCCATTCGATCGATAAAAAAAGCAGCCATATCTCAAATTCCCACCGGAAGGGAAATTCGGCTCGGCGGGCAGCAGCGTAGCGAGGACGAGAAAGGGATCCTTTTTTCGCATTCGTCAGACACTAATTGTGTTCATGCTGGTGGCCCACCGTCGCTCCACCATCTCTCCCCTCTCTCCTCTCTCGCCCACCACCCCCCTCCCCTCCCCCTGGGAACCATTCACCCGAAACGAGGACGATTGAAAACTTTCATCGAAAACACTTTCCCCAAAAAGCGAACCCGCTCCGGTTTGGTGCGTAACCGAAAACGCTCGCCTGTTGTCACGGTATTTTTTGGGGATTTTCCCTCACGCTTGAGCCTTCGTTTTCTCCCGTTTTCGGCTTTTCCCAAGCCCCACTCACCCGACAGGACGGTGCCAGGCGGCGGGTTGACATTTAATCGATGTTTCAAACCGGCACAGGCGAACACAGGCTATTGACGAAGGACGCGATTTGTTGAAGCGAGTCCTGCTGCCAGGGTGGAGGTAAAAGGGAGTCGGTCGATCGGTCGCAGGGATGTGGGTCACATAGAGGTGAAATTGAAAAGAAAAAGCACGAAAAGGGACACATTTTTAACGTTGTCATACACTGATTGGGAGAAGTAATATGCAAAGCGCTTGGGCGCGCGTTTTTATGCAAGCCAGAGATATCCTTCTCACGGAAATCCCAACGAGTGACGCGTGTATCCTTCGTGGCGTGCGTGTAGGTGGGTGGATGGGTGGGACTGGTGCATGATTAATCATCGACTCTTTCCTGAGCCTCAACGTGCCCGTGTGTCCGTGTTTCCGCTCCAATTGACAATGGTAGTCACAAAAGGGCCCCGTTCGGTTCTGCTCGCACACGGAGACATTTTCCCATAAATCTTGCCCTGACCCTGCCTGTCGTCGATCGTTGAACTCCGCGCGGTCTCGTTATCAGTGTGTGGAGTCTTTTCCCAGTCCCGGGGATCCTTTTGACAGCGGAACAAAACCGACCGGAGCCGCCGGTTATTATTTAATGCCAAATATGTGCGAGCACCCGCTCGCCACAGGAAAAGCAGACGGCGCCATTCGTTCTCGCTAAGTGAAAAGCCTGCGACTTATCTCCGGCCCACGGGGACACGGGGCGCCAGGCGCACTTATTGGGCTTCGACGTTCGCCAATTTTCCTCACGCGCCATTTTTTTTGTTGCCATTTTCTTCGCCTGCGTTTGTTTGCTCGCGCACGCTGCGTCGATGGCTTGATTTGGTCCCTTTCGGTCCCATAATCAATCTTTTGTTTGGCCTTAGAAATTCACTTTCCATATTTCTTCCGCACCTGCAGCCCACCGACCGAGGTGGGAGGTCCGGAGGCGTAGGGTCTGTTTGCGCGGGTAAGAGAAAAGACTGACAAAGATTGAAATGCAAACAATACATATTACATCCGAATCCTTATTGTGTGTGCGCTTGGTGCTCGCGCGCGCTCTGATAAAGGGCCGGAAAGCCTTCTTTTCCACGGATTCGGCCACCTCCCTGCATCCGTCACCCGCACGCGCTGTTTGCGGAGACACCGAACCGCACATTTTTGTCCCTCGGTTTGTCTCAAAATTTTCCGCCCATTTGTGGGGTGAGATGGGAAACCCCTGATTTTTCCTGCCCGTCGTTTCCCGGCGCGTGGAACGACGCAATGATATGCATGCCTGATGGTTGCGGTGCGTTACTTCCTTTTTCTCTTGTGGGAGAGATTTATTTTTCCACCCCGAATCCTAACGACGACGCTGACGCGAGGTGGGCGAGGATTTCGTTTTTCAGGGGGGTGCCGAAGAAAAAACCAACGGCCACCAACAGAGAGAGAGAGAGAGAGATAAAAAAAACCCAACGAAACGCAACCAAAGTTTCACTTTGGCAGCGAAGTTTGACAGGCGGTTCAGGATGGGAATTTATTTTATTTTGCCCAAACTTTTCCCTTCATCACTTCTCGAGGGTTTGCTTCGTCGTTTCGCTCTCGAGGCGCAGAAAGTGCGCTGCGGTTCGGGGTTTTTTTTTCCGCCCGCAGGACGCAAGCAACATGATTAGGTGGTGGCCGGGAGAAAAAAAATCCGCCAGCCTGAGAGTTCCTGTTGCCGAGGTTTTCTTCAACGGGGAGCAGTTTTTCGTCGTACTGTTCCTTTTTTTTTTTTGGGCTTCTTTAAATTCAATCCCCACACCACACCGCACGATGGAGAAATCGAATTTCCCGGAATCGCTGCTCCCGATGCCCTGCCCTGCGATGATGGTGGTGGCTTGCATGTGTTGGTTCACGCCACGTCGCTTTGCTTTCCCGGCACGCGGATCCTGCAATCGTGTAAGCGATTTGTAACTTTTCGCGCTAAACACATACACGTGGTGTGCTCGAGGAAAAGTTGAACCCTCCTGCCGGGCTTTTCTTTTCGCTTCTGCCTTTTTCGCATCTTCTTCCTTTGCCACTTTCGCGGTCCTTTCTGCTGTTTAGAATTCTGATGGCGCTGCTGGTTTTAACCTTACCCCACCGCTAAGCACCCGCTTTTTGCTATCTTTTCGTCAGATATAATGCTCGACGCCCGTTGTTAATGGGAACGATTGAGTTTTTTAAGTGAACCCCGCACTTCCCACGCGGCTATGCAAACAGAGAGATAGAGAGAGAGAGAGAGGGAGTGAGTGTGGGCGTATGAAGGGTGAAGAGGTTTGTATTTTATTACCTCACTTCCGGTGGCAGGCAGAGAGCTGGTTTTTTTAATGGCTCTGGAATGAGGAAATGATTGGCGACATTTTTCTTCTCGCGCGCGCGCGCGATCACGATGCGTAGATTTCCACGCGCATTAGTCTGTTCGCGGTGGGGAGCGGAGAAAGTGCGCGCAAAACCGGCCTCCGATTGATGTTGCGCCTGGTGCGCCTGGTCTGAAGGGCCGTTAATTCACGCTCACCACCCCACCACCTTTCCACCATGTGCCGTGAATTAGCTCGCAAAAGTTGAAGCCAATCTTCGTCGCCGGCGTCGTCGTCGTCGTCGTCGTTAGCGTTTGATTTATGCGCTCGCATAATGAATTCCTTCCTTCCCCAAAAAAGGCATCGTCACGGGGCTGCGTGAAGGAGGACTGTAAGAGAAAAAAAAGGCAGTAATAATATGCCTCTATGACCTTTTTCGGGGGGGCCGTTTCGTTATTGTTGCCGCTTGATCTACGATCTCGTGGAAAACTGTCACACTGCTGTCACATGGTTTGAGTGCGGTTGATTGGAGGGAGTCTCTCGCGTTCTGCCACCACCTCTTGCACAGGAAGGACGATAAAATGTCATTCTAAAGCGTGCGCCCACACCCCCACCAGCACCATCGGTGGCTAATAGTCGTCGTTAGTGCGCACGCCACGTCGACGAGTGTGTTCTCTCGCACGGACGGTTCCAAAATGGCCTAGCCAAAGGGCTGGCCTCGCGGACGAATTCATTTCCCAACCATCCCGTGGTGATGGAGGCGCATGGCCTTTTTCACGGCAAGCGCAGTGAAAGGGCTGTTTGCCGTGGGGGAGGGGGGGGGTGGTTGGTAGGTGGGTGACAGCAGCGTCAGCCCCGTGTGTCGGGCTGTCTGTCAAAAGCGAACAAACAGCGACAACCGGCGGTGACAGCGTTCCTGAGCGGGCGATTCTCTGCAACCATCGCTCGAACCAAATGGTCGATCAGAAGCTCGTGTGTGAGCGCTTGTCTGTGTGTGTGTGTGTGCTACTTATGATTCTGGAGCACCGGAAGTAGTCGGGATGTTCACGTACCAAACAATGTTCGTATAGTGATCGACGTTCGTTGTAGGTGAGATTCGAGCAAGGATCACCATAGCTCCTTTGGGTGTCGCTTCAGTCGAGCGTTTTTTTTTGGCTGTTTACTGTTATCGGTCGTAAATAGTGTGGCCTCTGCTGTATTCAAGTAAAAAGGCTAGGTTGAGCTTTTGTTTTGATAAGGACTGTAAAATTGCAACATTCTTTTTTAGACTTCGCGTAAAAGAAATGAAGCTCGAACCAAGAGGCACCATAAATTCCCTATTTCCCACGATTGAACACATCTCTGCACATCGTTCCATGCACATTTTGAACGTCACCGTTCACCGAGCGCTTTGGTGTGTTGCCGTTTTTTGACATGCACTGTGCGGCTGCTTTTGGTTGACATGTGTACCGCGATTGTTGGTGGCGAACGACGCGCCATCATTTGTGGCCGTTCGCGCCACGTTGACAGCTGAGAAAACGGTGTTCGATTCCGGCACACCTGACCGAACTGGGCGTGAAGGGTGCCTCGGGGGTGCCCTGGGGGCGAACTCTCGCCGGCCAAAGATGGATGATGATAAAAACACACAAACGCACACGTACAGGTACAGCAACGCGTCCGTCACATCGCGCAATTTTCCAGCCTACTTCGCTAGGCGGTTTCCCAAAAAAGGGATGTGTGAAAAAGTGAGACAGCTATAGAGAAGCGGCACACGCAGTGTCGCTGTTTTTCCTGCGGGTGCGAGTTTTCCCTCGACAGGGGCGACATCTCGCCAGGGGGCAACGCTAGGGTGTCACCGGTGTCAACTAATCTTCCACACACGTGTGAGTGTGTGCACACACAGGCTCGCTTGCGTGTGTCAACCCGCTCGCGCGATCGGGATTGATTGATGTCTGTATGGAGCAGCCCGGACAGGGATGGATGGCGGTGCTGTGGTGGGGTCTTTCGAGGGAAAAAGAAACGAGAAAAGCATGGCTGCATAAAAAACTACTCCCCGCCTGCTGGCACTAGGTTTTCACGCGCGCGCCCGAGCACTCGGTGGCAAAAAATGTGCATCAAACCTTCTCCCAACGCCAAGCGACACCTATCGAGCCTATTAGTGCCTCCGGTGGGGAGTTGGTTGGGTGGCATCGGAGTGAGGTGGTGAATGAATAACAAATAAGGAACGGGCTCGACGCCTGTCCCCATCGCACAGGAGATGATGATGGAGATGAAGCCTTCCGCGAATGAAGGTCTACGACACACGCACACACACGACCAAGCAGAGAGGCTGCTGCTTGTTTCAATTACCGTATTCTTGTCACCTTCCAGCACGGTTTTCCTTGGTTCGCGTTCTGCCCTTTCTGTGGCCGAGTTCCCTGATGACGCCATAACGGGCACATACCGACCGTTGCATGCTGACGAGGACTCCTACACGCGAAGACGATGGTGACGGGACGTTTGGTACGCTCCTTTTTTGGAGTGGCCACCGCTCGCGACACCAATCGCTCGCGATTTATACCTCGCAGTCCCTTTGGAAGGGCCCTCTCCCGGGTGTCTTTTCTGTGAAGGCGTTCCGTTTGATTTGCTGCCGTCGTCGTCGTCGTCGTCGTCGTCATCGTCGCCTCACGGCATTAGCAGTCGAGCTTCGTCTAGCCGAGAGAAAGGGCTCATGCGTGTGCGCGCGCGTGTGTAATTGTATCCCTTCGCGCGTCGTCGTCGTTGGTGGGTGGTTGGGAGACATCTTTTCCTTTTGTCCGTCTGCTTCTTCATTGCACTCCGCAATTTCCCGCTTGTTTTGTCAACCGTTGGCTTCCTTGCATTGGGCGCTAAACGGGGTTGACAAGATGCCCGGGAAAGGTGCCCCGAAATCCTCTTGCCCTTTGGGATGGGGGAAAAAACCGGGAAAAAGGATAAAGCAAATGGGGACATGTACGACGTGGTGGTGTGCGTGAATGCACCCACCATCGAGTCTCGTGCATGTGCATTCAGTTGTCAGCGCACGAAACAAGCGCACAAGTGCAACGTGCATCCTGAGGCTTCGAAGGTGCATCGCCCGCGCTCGGTAGACATGTGTGTGTGTGTGTGCGAATGATTTTTTGCTCTTTTTTTTCTACCAAAAATGGAAACCTCCATTTGTCGTCGATTTTTGTTCATTTCGTGCACCGAACCGCCGAAAGGTGCTTTCTTTTCGACGAACGCAAACAAAACTCACAAAAATTCGATTTTAATCTTGCGCCCGTGCGATTTGTACGTGCAGCAGTGTAATGCATGCACTTAGCGGCGTGCATCGGCGATGTCGACGCCGTGGTAGACATGCATGTAACAGAATGCAACTCTTTTAATGCGCCTTTCCGTGGGTGAGGACTTGCGCTTGCGGGTGGGTGGCAAAAGGACGCACCATTCGCTTCCCTTCCACACTGTCCACCCACTTGAAATGGGCCGGTCCCCGGGCTGCCAAGAAGTCGAACAAAATGCTGAAAGGATGTGTGCAGAAGCTAGGACAAAAAAGAATCCCCCACATGCATACGCGCGCGCCTTGTGGAATGGGGGGTTATGCACTTGTATGCGCTCTTCACACGTCGCTGCATTTTTGCCCCCCCCCCCCCCCTCGTCGTCTCTGATAACCTACCTCTCCACCCTCCTCACATCTGCCCGTGCGTACGTGTGTGTGGGTGTGTGTGTGTGTGTGTGCTCAAGAGTCGCCGCCGTTTTAGTCCCATTTCCTTCTTGTTCACACCAGCCAATAACGAGGGCGTCTGGAGGAAAATGCAGGAGCCGTGCTTTTGAAAAACTCGTCCACCCGTCGGACAGCAGCTGTCTGTCTGCTGCGTGCTGTCGATGTATGTGTGTGTGTGTGTGGGGGGGGGGGGGGTTTGTAGGGCTGGAACATCCTGGTGGTGTTCCGGATGTGTGTGCGAGTGACGCGGGAGCGTTTATAGCGTCGGGTTTGCGTGGTGGAAACAAGGCCTACTGTTCTTTTTCCCAACGTGGCTCCGTCTCACAGGTAAAGCAGGCAGTGTTGCCAGCACCAAGAATGAGGGGAGCAGAAAATATGACCCTGGCTGCCGTTTTAGGGATGTGTTTTTCTTGCCTGGCTTTTTTTCTGTCTTCATCGCTGTCCTACCTGTCCGATGGTCGTGGTGGTGACTTGGCTAAGCGGTCGGGAGTAGCTGCAGTTACATGAAAGTTTACACCTTTTTCGGGACAATGTACAAATTTGGGCTAATCCTCACCAGCTTCGTGCCCTCTCCCGGGGATCCGACCGTCGGAGGCGCGTTTCCGTGGCGAAGGGTTATTTCAGCACCTTTTAAGGGTGAATATTTGGCATTATTTTTCAATTTTACGACCTTCCCCCGGTGAGGCTCCTTCGCTTTCGGAGAGGGTGCCTTGTGAACCAGCGCCAAAGCACGCTGCTTGCTGCTGTGCTTTTTCCTTTCGACGCTCCGTTGGCCGGTGTGGTTCTATTTTTTCCTCGACGCCTAGCCGCCTAATGGAGCCGCTTGTCTCTCTTACCTGGGCATGTCTCATCGGCTTCGGGGTGGCTTTTACCCCCGCCTGAGCGGCACCAAAATGCCGGCACACACATTTGTAACTGACTTTATGACGTTCTCACCTCCACGGGCTTTTATGGTGATGATGGGGGGAAGAAGGAAGAGTAGAAGTGTCCCAGGCAAGGCGGTGAGGAACACACGCACCGAAATCGATCGATAATTTTATGCCCTCGAACTCGCACCGCCGCGGTGGCTCCAACTTATGCTGCCCCAAGGCGCTTGCGGGAAATGGCGCGACCGTTTTAAGGGTTATTTGGTGCCATTTTTATTACTTTCCTAGGGCAGTTTTTTGGTGCGTTTGCCACGTGAAAACCACGCCGGAAAAGTGGCGAAGAAGTTTCCACCCACGGTTAGGAAAATACCACTGGGTTTCCTTTTTCAAATCGATGCCATCGTACCGTGACTGTTGTAACACGTGTTCGCTTGCGTGTGAGGCGTGTTGCTGGGGTGCGTTGTGTTACAGCGAATGTGTGCCCGCGTTTTGAGAGGAAAAAGAGATGTATTTTTAATCGCACTTTCCTTTCGCCGGGTTTGTTTGTTCGTTTGCGCTTTCCACCGCCAGAGATGGCCAGGGATGGGGGGACCGAGAGTGGCAAATTTTAATTAGAGACCTAACGCGTTAGGATCGCCCAACGTGGCTGCCAAATGGGAATGACTCGTCGTCGTGTACGAGCGAATTTCTCATTTTACACCAACCGCGACATCCGCCGGGTGCTCTCGCCGACCCGAGTGCGACGTGTGCAAACCAGGCGGAAACTTATTACGACACACATCTGGTGCCGGAACGCAGCACCCGATCGTATAAAATAAACATTAAACAAATAATTAAATAGTAGCTCCTGGTGGGGCGTTTGGCTTGACTCGCAGGGAGGCAACTTTCGTATGCGCACTTCGTAGTAAAGACCGTCGTAGTGCGCCCATTCGACGTTTGGAAGCAGTCCAAGCGACGCATTTCGGACTGTTTATGCAGGGCTTTTCGGGGGTCCCGGGGATCAGCAGCGCGGGATTGCAATAAAACCGATAAAAATACGGAAAAGCCCACGTTGCCCTATGGCCGGGAGAACGAGAAAGGCAGCCGGCGCGACGGAAGTAGCGAAAGAGAAAGACGTTTCCTGCTTCCGTCGCTTCGTGGTCAAGGAAAGAGATCAATGGGGAAGGAAAGCGGGAATCAATAATCACCCGAAAAGTTCCTCCCAACGGCTCCGAAGGGGCTTCACGGGGGATTGGGCTTTAATTTCGACGTAAATTCGAGAACGAGGACAACCGCCTCTTCCCACTCGGTGGCGCAACAACTGAGGGGAGAGAGAGGGAGCCTTAAATCCTCCTTTCCGGAAAAAAAACCCGGGGCGCTGGGGCGAAAGGTGATGAGAAATGGACTCGAGCTTAAATGTCGTCATTATTATTGCTTTTGCTACGTGCTTGCCTCCTCTACACGAGCGTGCTGGCTGGAACCGATTGCCAAAAAACTCTCGAATAATTCGGAACCGAAACCCCCTGGGGGAAGGAAAACAGGGAGGTCGCTTGCATAACCCAGAAATGTCCTTTTTAGGCTGTGCTGTGGAAAACGCGCGAGAGAGAGAGAGACGCAAGTCGCACTCGATTGGGCCGATCTGATCAGATCGTTGGTCCTGTCAAGCGGCCAGGACACAGGTGCCTTCCGGAGGAACGGACGAACGAACACACACACACACAGACACAGACACACATCGACGGAAGGAGGTCGAGAAAATACGAATAAGCAACAACGTTCGTCTGATAATTAATTTTCCATCGATCTGTCCTTCCGCTCGACTGCACGAAGGCGGCTGCTAAGGAAAAGTATCAATTTTCCTTCCGGCCTCGTGGCCGACTGGGGTGAGGAAACGAGATACGCGCGGAGGGCGTATTACGAAACGGGAAATCGAGAAAAGCCCTTCCTGTCCTTCGCCCCCGCACGGGTGGTCGCTCTTCAGCGCTTCGTTCAGCGGCTTGACTGGGCGAGTAATTGGTCTGGATTTTTTCGGAAGGGCTAGGAAGGGCACAATCCCCTCGGGGTGTGGGTCGGTGACGGCGAGGGGAAAGAAAACGGAAGCTGAACTACATTTTCTATGCAAACGGTACGGATTTTTTGACAAACCATCGCCGAAGCGCGTGTAGCACGTGTATTTTGTTCCCCTCGACGAAAAGGAGGCCATTCGGAATAATAGCCGGCAAATCCTGTGAATCAATTGAAATCATCCGAAAAGGACGAAAAGGATGGTGGGACGAAAAGGGGGAGAGAGAGAGGAAGATTTTCCCTCCAGCGGGCGTGCCTTTTTTCCTTCGACAAGCGCCGGAACAAAACAGCGCCTCCACTTGTGCTGTGTCCTTGTGACAAAAGGAGCGCTGCCTAAATAAAAATCGCCTCCAACAACAAAAAAAGAAAAGAAAAGAAGAATAGGCAAGTAGGGGATCTGAATGCATCTTTTCGGGAGGTCTTTTTTATGTCTTCTCTCGTGTTTTTTTTTTTTGCTTCATCTTCTTCTCATGCCCTGCCGTGGAAATTTGTAACCGTTTGGATTCTTTCATGTTTTCCAACCCACCTTCGCGCGGGGGGAGGAATCCAAAATTATCGGCGCACGTTCCGTGCGAGAAGTGCCATTTTCCGGAAGTTCTTTCAATCATCAAACCCACCGGTAGATAGGGCCCGCTCCATCGCCTCCATTCGCCACCATTCGCCCACATTCGATTGTGTCTCGATTTTCCGGCATCAACGCCGCGTACAAACCGAGGGAGCGTTCAAGCTTCGATTCCGGCAGTATTCGTTCGTGATTTGTGCTGTAATGAGGCCCTGTCAAGGCGTACGAAACGATGGAAACCCCCGTGAAGGTGCTAATTTCGGGTGGAAAATCAGCTTGGGCCGCGTGGGAAGGACGAACCCACACCGAGAGCGATTTTTCACCGGAGGCTGCTTTGATGGAAAAATCATTGGCAGCGCGCGAGCACGCCGAGAGGTAACAATGGCAATCGATACACCGGCATCGAACATCGTCATTGTCGTCGCATGCTTCGATTTGATTCGAAACGGGCCTCCGTTGCTTCGTTATCGCCAATACTGGCGCTTTGTTTGTTGCTTCCCGCGTTCCCGAGTCCCGTTATGTTTCTCCCTTCCTTGTTTCGACCGGCAGTCCCTTCGGTGGGACATCGAAATGTAAATGCGCCCGTTCCGGCAAACGATTGGGCACGCCAGATAAGCTCCCAAACTGCGCCTTACGTTCGCGTTCCCACCCCCAGCGAATGGGCGAGAGACAAATGGGCCTCGAAGAATCTCTACGCCAGCTCAACGTTGTTTGTGTCGGTTGTGCTTATGCTTTCGCGTGTTCCGACTCCAGAACCTGGCGGCTGCTTTGCATAACAATGGCTACTGGATTGCCCGGTCGGGGGATCGATTCGGGAAAGCCACCCTTTTAAAGCCACCGGTACTACCGATCCTGGGTTCGTCAAACTCCCGGAACTCCACACGATCGGGAGCGTCCATCAGCGAAATGTCACCCGAGGGTCGTTGTGAGTAGCCACGAGTCGGCGTATCTGGCTGAGTCCGATCGCGGGCTCACCATTTCACTGGGTGAGATGTCCTCTCCACGCCCGCGGAAGCCTTTTGATTGGTATGAAAACCACCCTCCAGCGTCCAGAGCGAGTCCAGAGTCGCGGCCGTTGGGTCGTTAAAAATTTAAATGAAAGATGATAGATTGGTTTTCGCTTGCAGCAGCGAGACTCGTGCGTGTGCGAACGCTACCAGAGCGGCTGCTAATCTTGATCTCGTTGCCTCGGTCTCTGCTCATTATTCTCCGAGGCCCCGGGGTTTCGCACCTACTGCGAGGAAACCCCAACCAGGACAGGTCTCAGGCTCCCGGTTTCCATCACAGAGTGTGTGTGTTGGTCCGCACAATGCTGTTAGCTAATGTTGACAGACACATACACGTCTATTCAATTTACATTTCGCAATCCAGGCTCGCCATTCACGCAGGAGTCGGCGTGGGCTCAATTACTTCGCCTTATCTTACGCCGTTGTGACCCTCCCTGGCTGCAAGCGGATGATGGCCAACGGCTTCGTTCGCCTACGCGTCGCGTGGTTTGACGCCTTGCGTTCATTACTCGCCCCACGGCATCGGTGATCCGGTCACCTCCCTTTATCCCCTTTTCCCGGGGAGGGAAAACCGGCCACAGAAGCACCTCTATTCATGCTAAACACCGACCCGACCCGTAAGCCCGTAAACGAAAGGGGGACCGCCTGAAAAGATGAATAGATTATTTATTATTAATTTTAATTAAATGTTTATCGCAAAATGGAGATTCCGGCGTGTGTGCGTGCACAAGGAAGCTCCTTACTTGCGTGCGTGCTTGTGTGTATGCGTGTGTGTGTGTGTGTCTCATATGCTCTTAATCTCGGACCTCGCAGGCCAAAGCGACCGGAAAGGTGGCAAACGAAAGAAGGAAGGGGCTTTTTGGCGCTTCTCTCGGGCTCTACTCGCTACTTGTTGGTGTCCCTGCCCGAGTGGCATCATAATCCTGGCCCCACCCCAAGCTCTGGAGCGAATGGTTTATGTTGGGATGAATTTTATTGCCGCCTTGCCTGGCCGTGTGCTGGCCTGTCTGTGCTTGCAGCGGAAGTCTTTCGACGACCAGGCTTTCGGCGCATCTCAGGTGTGTGGAATGGACCCGGAATGGTCTCGTTTACCTTCCGGTGTAAGCCCACGTTGATGAAGATGCCGCTGTTTGCCACCGACGTTGCTGCTGTTGCACCGGCCGATGATGAAGCTTCGTGTCGGGAAAAACGACCAAACGGCTGCTGCAAAAGTGCAATTAATTGCCGGCAGTTTATGGCAGCTGGATGCACCAGGTCTCAAGGTAGGCAAGCGCATTAAACCGACCGCCACGGTTGTGACCTTTTTGTGTGTGGGTCTGAAGCCGAACCGTGTGCGCCAGGTTCCCCTTTTTGGTTGGTGCGCTAAATTAGGTCATCACTGTGTTGGTGGTGTCGTTGGCGCACAATTGTTTTCTTAAATGTGTATCAATTAATGCAGGCCATTACCGCAGCAAAAGGAAGGCACGGTCGATGCAACTGCACTCCAGTCACTTGGCGACAAATGGGACCACAAAAGCCACCCTGGGGAGGCTGGCCACTGTCGCATCAATTTGTCTTCATTGCGCAGAGATTCGCTCGTCCTTTTTTACGACCGGCGCTATTTAGTTGTGTGTGTGTGTGTGTGCTGACGTAGTTGTGTCTCGCGCTGGCAAATGAATGTGCCCTTGACCGTCGGGGGACCGATGGGGAAGAACCACCGGAAATGAAATCAAACCTTGGCGTGACCGGTGGGTGGCGGTTCCGAAGAGTTTGATCGATCGGGCTCCAGACGGCTGGATGGGTTTTGCGTAACGTCTTGACCGGCGTCACGTTGGCGGCAACGATGAGTTGTTCCGAATGGGCACACGGCACAGAAATCGGCACGCAAAATGCGACCCGAGCTGGCTGGTTGGCGGGGCGTTTGTGTGTTTCGTTTATCAATCAATCGAGCGGCTTGTTTGCGTTCGTTCAGCGTCCCACTCCTGGAGCCGTTGGTTTCTGGTATGCGTTAAGTGATTTTAATTTATGCCCGCTCCGGGTCCGAGTGCATCGTGCGCTGGACTGCGTAATGAAGACGGATTAAGGGCCCCAAAAGCGGGAATCAATATTCAGCGCGCGTTTCGCGCACCCGGCCGGCTCCGATTTCGGTGGAATTCAATTCTCCTCGCTCGATCGCTTGCTGGCGAAATCAATTTGTTTGATTAAAAAATTAATTAAAACAAAGCCCCCTCTTGCCATGGGCCGTGCGATGCGCAATCGGACGCGCTTAAGTACGATCCGAGTGGCCAATAAAACAGTTATCCTCGGAGTCGACCGCTTCGGAGGCTGTGGTTCGAGAAGGAAAAAAAAAGCTCGAGAGCGAAAACGCGTCCCCGTCTTGACTTTTCTTTTTGGGGGGGTCCGTGTACACGCTTGTATTTTTTTTGCCTTCCACAAAACACATTAAAGCTAAATGAAGCGTATCGCGATAGGAAATGGAAAAAAGGGGCGAGCAGGAAATATTCTAGGCCCCTTTTTTTTCGCTCTCGTTTCGCTTTTATCTCGCGGTCGTTCGTACCTGGTGGCATGAGAGAGAGAGAGAGAGAGAGAGAGAGAGAGAGAGAGAGCGAGAGAGAAAGAGAGAACAAAAATCTGCCGGTCGATTTGTCGAATCCTGGGAAATTATTTCCAAGCGGGAGAGCAAAAAAAAAAAAAAAGAAACGCGACTAAACTATTTGGCGACCCCTGCGTGCGTTGAGATTCGAAATTAGGTTTTCCGACCGGGTGACTCTACTAATCGACCTGTGTCCTGGTCCCCGCCCAATACTCTCATATCCCACGGCCCGTCGAGCCGTATCATAATTAACTTGCAACATATTTTCCAGCGTTCCGCGTGCGCTCGCCTGTTGAATTCGAGCTAGAATTTCACGGCTAAGGGGGAAAAAATCGGCAAAATGCCGTGAATGCAATTCCTGTTTTCTGTGGCGGCTTCCGTGCCGGTGGCTCCCGTTTCACGGTGCACCATTACCGTTCCGGGGATTGCGAACGGAAAGAGACGGAGCCCTTTTTTTAAAGGGGATGGTGCTCGGATGCCACGATCATCGCACCCGGGACCCTTGAAGCGAAGAACATGAAGAAGAAACACGAACCGGATGGAACGGACAGCAAAAGGTGCCTCTTGAAAATTGATCACCATTTCTCGAGTGTGTGTAAAGATGCTGGTGGGCCGCAGCCACACAAAAGGGACTTTCACGCACACGCACGAAAACACACATAAATAATCGGTGGAAAAGGGAAAAAGGGAAACGGGGGAGAGAAAAAAAGAAAAAGGTTTCAAGTACCCGAGGGTCGGTCTAATCGCGCACCGAAAGTCCCGAAAGACGGGGATGATTCGTCCGCGGTTGCGTACGGAGATGATCGACCCCGTGGCTGGGGATTAGAAAAAAAAAGCCCAAGTGGAACGAGTAAACGAGAGCAAGACGACGTTTCAATGGGCCGGTGGCCAGAACGAGATGTCTGCCGAAACTGGCTGGATTTAGGGTGTCTCGCGAGGGCTGCGGGCTTGTTTTACACCATTATATGCGGTGCTATTGGAAGTCGCTTAGCATTCACTCGTCTGCATTTGCAGTCCATCGACTCGACGCGATCGCGTCTTGGGAGCTTTACGTAGGGCCTAAGGAGAACTGGAAAACCACACGAGAATAAAAAAACGCACGCACACAAACGGCGCTGGTCGAAACGGTGTTAGAATTCGGTCCGCTGCCAGAAAAGGGCATGGCAACCATTAGCCCAGGTAGCGAGCTTTCGTTCTTTCTTCTCGTCTTGGGTTTGGTGATCATTTCAGCTTGAATGAGGGAGGAATTGGAATGGAATTGAAGGCTGTTCGTGGTCCGAGAAAGATCATTCATCCAGCGATCGTACGCCACAGGTCTCAGCCGTGCAGTCTCCGGCTGGCAGTCTTCTGGCAATAGAGCCCTCTCCAAGGGGCTTTTTCTTTTTTTCCGGGAAGGTGAAGAATGTGTTACCTTTTGTGCGTTAGTGTGTTGTGCGGTGCATAAACCCCGCCGTTTGTTACCTGTGTTCCGAAGGGTTCCGTTTTGTGCGAAAAAGATCCTCCTGGGCTTCTTCTGGCGAGCAGCTGCATAACCTCGGTTGAAGTGGCCGCCGCATGCCGCCGTCAGGAGATTCCCGGTTGGTGACGGAACGCCACAGGACATCTCGACCGATCGAGAGGCGCTTTGGTGAAGAAACGCCCGCTCCGACGGCGTAGAGTGCCTTCGAGGGCTCCGGATGCGTCCCCAAGGATCTCTAAAGCTTTCATTCAGAATAAGGCCCGTGGCAGCTGCCAACCTCGGACTGACGACCGATCGGTTTTTGATCGACATCCTTCAAGAGGATCATAATGAGCTTCGAATAGCAGAGGGCGTTTCACAATTCGTTTCGGGGCGAACGAAGCACCATTTTCGACGCGTCATCGCTTCGCGATCGCACCGTGCGGTGGTTGGGATTTTCACGAATGAAATATGCACCCAATTGGGACGGTCCGGTGAAATGAAGCCGCTTCTGGAAATCTGAATTTCACCCGGGCGCAGAAAACCCCCACATTAAGTGGGACTCATTAGGGCGCATTCACCGGAGGGAAATTGGGCCCCATCTCGGTCGATTCGAAGGGTGGTTTTGGTGGCCGCACGAGGCCGAAAGAGTTGATTGGCGGGTTGCGCAAGATTGGTGGAAAGTTCAGTCCCACTTGATACTGAGCGCGCGACCTTCCGAGAAGGACGCTGCACTGAATGGGGGATGAATTTTTGCAATCAAAACTCGTTCTCGGTGTTCCCCACGAGCCCAGAAGTCCTTAGTTTGCGTGATTGCTGGGATTAGCGGAAAATTTGAATACCTGGCTCGCGAGATGCACTGCACCGCGCGAGGATACCCTTCAAAAGGTCATGCTTACTCGAGCCATCCTTAGAACATTACCCTTCCCAACTCCCCCGTTCCCACGTTCCGTGCCCCATCGGATGCTGCACTCTGGCCCTCGTCTTGTAAATAGTAGATTGTAGCTATTAATAAATTAATTTAACCGTATTCGACCACGAGGCGGCGGCAAACGGTGGTGACGACGAAAAGAAGCTTTTCGCGCGCGATTCGACGACACTTCATTCGAGGCACACACCTTCTCCCACACCAATCACTTTTCGCGTTCATTTGCAAGCGCAGGAATTCGTTCTTTTCATTACGACGATGGTGACGCGACTTTTGGCGCTTTCTCCTTTGGCCTGTAGAGATGAATCCGAGATGCAAAAGCATTATTACGAGGTCGGTCACGTAAATTTAGACGACACGAAGACTCGATGACGCCCGAGCGCTCGAAATGGACGCGATCATTCCTTTTGTGTAGGGAAAAATGTTGTAAAAAAGAGTAGGAGAGAGAGAGAGAGAAAAAGCATACCGGCTATGCAAAAGAAACGCTTGACTCTTAGATGCCTGTGCAATGTGACGGAGGGAGGAGTTGCGCATTTGGCCCGAACGGCTGATGGGGGTTGTTGAACGTATCATTAATGATATTTATGTAATAACACTACCAGAACGATAAAAAAAAAACAAACCAAACACACAGACACACGATAAAAGAGAGAATGAGACTCGAAAGATGTGGTGCAGCGTTGAAGGAGATGCTTGATGGGATAAGAAAATGGAGAAGAATGTCACGCTGTTACTACTAGAAGCAAGAAGCTCCGAAAGTAGGCACTCGCTCGGGCTAAGGATTCGCTCTCTCATTGTGATCCCCGCTGGGAGGACGAATTAGCGCGACCGTCGCAAAGTTCGAACCGGATTCGAAGCAAAACAAATTACCCAACCAGCAACCGGCAAGCATAGATCATGGATCCAAATTTTGCAAGCATTTAGTGTCTAGTTGAAGGTGTAGGTGAACGCCACCAAGCGAGTGGGAGGCTTTAATGGGGTGGAAAAGCGAACCTAGCGGCAAAAGGGCCGCCGGCCGCGCGTGACGGGCGTGAGAGAGATGAGAGATTTTACTGAAATGCCTTCAAATTTTACTACGGCCTGATTTGGCGCGAACCCTGAGTGTGAATGCATTGAAAACCGTACACATACCCACGTACACACACACAAACACACACACACACGACATACACGTGCATACAAGTATATTTAAACGTATTAAGATGTAACGAGTGGCGCAATGACGCTGCACACAGGCACACGGGAAACCTGTGGGAAGGTAACCGCAAAGCGCCGGAAAAGCCAGACGAGCGAGTGGCCAGGCTGGCGGATGCGAGCCGTTTGGTGTTGTAAAAAAATACGAAAACAAAATCTAAACAGTAGTAAAACGTAAAAGCAAACACAACTTAAGAAAGTAAAAACAAAGCACAGGATAAACGCATGCCGAATGTGCGATAAACAACGCCGGCACACTAACGCAAACAGCCGTAAAGCGACCGCCGGTGGGTGGTTGGGAGGCACCAGGGAGACGTTTCACAAACAAACATGAAACTAATGATGGATGTGGAATGTTGTGTTTCGTGTTGTCTTTTGCTTCTTTTTCGCATTCGGTACGCCGTGACGGTGTGTGGTGTCGTTCCATCCGTTGGGAGTTTTCCCGCCGGGTTTTCCGAGACGAGCCCGCGTGTACGGTGTGCATGTGGGTGTGAAGTTGGAAAAGTGGGTGGCCCGTGGTGGAGAAGAGGGCCGTGGTAACAGTAAAACTTAAATGTGTATAAAGAGTTAAGCCCGTTAGACGTGTAAGCCGCGACGAAGCCACGCCGCGCCGCGCGGTGGTGTAGGTGAGTAAGTCATGCTGTCATAACTTTGATTCCCGGGCCCAGGCCCAGGCCCAGGCCCGGGCGAAGGATCAGTAATTTATAGTGGTAGTCGGTAGAGCGTGAGAGTGGCACGAAACCTACGAGGAATACGAGCAACCAGCGGAGCAAGAAGTGTCCACTCGCCGGGAAAACGGGCGAGAATGGGCGTCGTTTACATACATAAGTAGCGGAAAGCGATGAGGTGGGCGAACAGAACTAAACTAAATTGTATCGAAACCAGAAATTAAACGGTAGATAAGCGGAAACCGGTGGGCGAGAGCGCGCGTGTGTGTGTGTGTGTAGCCATGAGAGAAGAAGGAAGTAGAACACAGATGAATCAGAAATCTCCAGTCCGTCGTGATTTTCCGCCTAGGCGCGGAAACAACATATGAATTATATATATATATACATGATTGTACGGCCGATAGGATGCGAATGTGCGTGTGTGCATGTGTGATAAAGTACGAACGCGAAATGAGCCAGATTGTGTTATGTGTCGAGTGTGCGTGTACGAAAACCCACGCGAAAATGGAGCGAGAGTAAGAAAATGTGGATAATGGGGAAGGAGAGATGAGCAAAAAAAAAAAACGAAACATGTTGTATAAAGCTAAACCAGAAGGAAGGTGGGAGAAAAAAATGAAATAGAAAGTAAAGAAATGGAGAAACAAAAAAAACACACGATAAAAATAACTAGTAGACGAAAACAGAACATAAAAACACTAAACTAAGAAAACGAATGTGCAGGATGGGACGATGGCCGCGGGAAAGACCGTGTTAGGGAATGGTGCGGCGGGGAAGGGAAAAGGAAAGGGAAGGGCTACCACAGCAGAACACAAATCCGATGCAATAGATGCAAATGAAGCATGGAAGCAAACAGGAAAAAAAAAACAGTCGAGATCCCAAAACTGGACCCTTTTCCCGGCCTAACAACAAATACAAATGCAAATATAAACTCGAAATTCGGGCCGACAGCGGGACGGGCCTAGATGAAGGTTTTGATGCGATAGCAAACAGTGAGCAGCATATTTAGCCATACAATTCCCTCATCCCCACAGTAAGCAAACCACAGTGGCGGGCGCCACAATACACATAAGACATAAAAATGCAATAGTTACAGCGAACGGAGCGAGCTCCGAGCAAATAAACAGCGGCAGAATGAATCGATTCTTACAAAACAATAGTACAGGAATATACGACCCCTACCCCACTCCTCCACCCTCTCCTCTCCCACACAAACAAAACACCGATTGCAAATGCAAGCGCCACAACCACACACCACCCTCATTTTCCATTTCTTTTTCCTCCCTGCAATCACGTCCCCCAGCAAACACTCTCACTTGCCGATTGTTGTAAAGAGAAAATAGATATAACAAAAAACCAAAAAGTAAAGCGACGAAACGAAACGTCTCGAGCAGCCGAAAAGGCCGAAAAGGGGCAGTGAAAATAAACCTCGAAACCTGGCCACCAAGGCCGTGCAGTGCGGTTGCAATTGCAGTTGCAATTGCAATTGCATTTGCACGAGCACTCCGCCATAAGGTGGAGGCTCATCTGCTGCATCTCTCCTTTTGCTGCATTGTAGCATAAACAGATAATTATCGAACAAGCGAAAACACAACAAACGAAACACTCATAAAAGCAACGTGAAATAGAAAGGAAAATGAAAACACAAACCACACCCACACAGATTGATAGCAGCACAGCACAGACAGGAGCAATGGGGCATGGCCGCTGCTGGCGAAAAGGAGAAATCCCACCCACCAAAAGCTCCCGGGTGAGGCGTAGGAGGGACAGCCAGACAGACAGAGAGAGAGAAAGAGAAAGAGAGAAAGAGAGAGTGAAATAAAATGGACAACCGATCCGCATCGTCCCCATCATTATATTCCAAACAGAACAAAACAAAACCAACCCTTGTGAGATGACAAAACCTGCAGAAATAAACAGTTTTATCGTAAAAAAAACGTCAAATAAAAAATTAAATCCCCGGTGCGTTTTCTTTTTCCACCTTTCCTTTCGAGCCCTCGCACATAATTCGTCCACTTCCGGGGCCACCATTCGAGCCCTCCCGAAGCGCGATGATGAGTTCGCGGAAAAATCCGTCCACTTTTCACTGCTGGTGTGGTGGCTCGAGGGGGAGAGTAGTCCATGTTTATGGTGTCCTCTTGTGTTGTCCCGTGTTGGCTGTTGGTTTTGTTTCGATGCTCGTCTTCCTCCTTCGGTGTTCGTCTGTGTGTATGTGTAGGTCGGTTTGTGTTCAGGTTTATCTGGTGTCTTGTATCGCGGTGCGGTTATGGGCTTTTGCTGTCGCTTTCTCCACCCGGTTGGGCGTTCTATCCGAAGTCAATCGATCGCCCAGGGTGGCTCCCTTGGGTAAAGGTCCGTTTGGCCCGGGCGATCGGTAAAACCGGCAATCGATAAGACGATGTTACGGTGTCCAAGGGCGAACGGCAAGACTAAGGCAGGTAAGCATCATATTTATTAACCTTTTGTAGCTGCTAACTTTCTGCTATTAGCGTTGCCGGTTGCGATGGTATCTTCGGTGCTGGTGTTGGATCATTTAGTCTCCGCGGACTGATTGCGATTGCCAGTGTGTTCCATGTTCCATGTGCGTGTGTGTGTGTGTGTGCGTGCTCGTTTTCTTGTGCCCGTGTTTATTGGTGCCGTTTTCTTTATTTGTTTTCCTGGCCTACTTTTCCCGCTGATTAATCCCAAATTGCATTTTATTTCACTAATCCCCGAGCCATGGCATACTTGGCCATCTGGGCGCTCTCTTGGCGACCGTTGCATACTTTTGTGTGGTAAATATTTAAAACACCATTACGCCGCGGTCGAATGCGCCTCGCCGGTAATTTGTCCCGCTCGAGAGCCCGCGAAAGTGGACGTTTCCTTTGATCGGCCTATCCGCCGGTCGATGGTTCGAAAGTTGACACTCGAGAGACACGTGACCCTAGTGGAAGTGAAAGAGAACCGATCTAACGGTGATGCTGGTGTGTTTGGTGGGAATATGCTACTCGAGGACACGACCCAACCGAGGACCATCTCTTAACCTCGTGGCCTCGTAACCGAACCACAAACGCTTCGCGCTTCTGGCCACTGAAGGGCTTTCGTGCTCATCGCTTATTAAAGCGACCACCGACCGCGGATATGGGTTTCACACGAGTGGCTCGAAGTTCGGCGTGATCTGTGCTGTTGAGGGAAAATCAGACCACACGTGGGCTTCCCGTTGCATCGAGCGATGAAGGAAAATTCTCTCGCATTGAGTCATAAGCCCCGGAGCTCGGTAATTTTTTGATTCACCAGCATTCCCACGAGCTCACAGGACATTCGCCGGAGGCACTCGGACATTCCAGAATGCCGAAAAAAACCGACCGGGAATATCTCCGATTGTTTCGACTCATCGCACGCCGACAAGCCGAGCCTTGCGACAGGAAATGCATGTTTGCATCAATCACCATCACTCATCGGGGAACGAAATCTTGACGAAAAACAAAAAAACAAATACCAACCTTTTGATGTATCATCGCCGGTAAGCCCGCGGGCGCGTGGAGCATGAGTTGGCCGGATTTTTGGGAACCGTACGCCTCCGGTTCTTCCGACGCTTGTTAAATGGTCGTTTGATGATGTGCATGTGATAACGCGTGAGTCATCGAAACCGCCGGTGGCGTGATTGATTGTGATCGGGCGAAGAGTGATGACCATCGCGATCGATATGGGCCGAGACCGTCGTCGTGTGGGACGACGCTAGAATTCGGGGAATGTACCCTCTCGGGGGGATGTAAATGATAAAAA
This sequence comes from Anopheles nili, assembly GCF_943737925.1. NCBI lineage: Eukaryota > Metazoa > Arthropoda > Insecta > Diptera > Culicidae > Anopheles > Anopheles nili. The sequence goes on from NC_071292.1 coordinate 2,764,349, forward strand.
AACGACGGAACCACGGACTATCGAGCCCACATGATGTAAGTGTGCGAGGGAAGAAGGTTAATAAGGGCAGATGGGATGCATACATGCGGGCCCTTTCCCGATGTACTGGATCGTGTGTTGGCGTGGAAATAAGCTCGCTTTTCCGAATGCGCTTATTTTATCATTTACTCTCTCGCTCGCGACGCAAAGAAGCTGGCCTAAATTAAATTGGAATTTGCTGTCCTAGCGAAATGCCAAACGCTCTGCAAACACACTTAAGTTTGCCACCTGCCGGATCGGTGAATCGGATGTATTTACTGTTTTTCCCCCGTGCACGCCCGTGCACAAGATGGTCGGAAAAGTTACGCGAATTAGTGACACGGAGCGATTACTCTCGAGCCGGGCTGGTTTGTTTGAAGTGTGTACCTGCGCCGGGGGTTGGGTGGTGTTTTGGGGAAAGAAAAACACCGCCAGCAAACACCCTGCTCCGGAAGCACCGGAAAAACGTGCCCAGGGAAAACTTCCCGCCAGCCGCCCCGATCGGTTTAGCTTAAGTCTTTCGGCACGATTAAACGTGGGTGGAGATTCTGATCGCTCATTAGAAGTGGTGCCATTCGTCAGTCTCAGGCTCAAGGCTGGCCGCAAGTCTACGGGGGGCTCTGTTTGGTCACACTTTCGCATGATTTTCCGAGCGTTTATGGCAGTGGGAGGTCCGGAATATTTTGGGCACGGAATTAGCATCGCTTCGTCGGGCACTCGGGATTGGGACGCTTCCCGGAAACCCATTCGCTCGATTGGGCTTATGTCGACTCGCGGATCAGGCTCCTCCAGAGAAGCCAAGCCATTTGCCAGCTGCCACCTATGTGCGCGCGTGTGTGTGTGTTTGGTTGCCGCGATTACGATTCCGGTGGGCGTGCAAAGGTGATTAAAATTAGAGCCATTTCGCGGCTGCCTAGAGATGAAACGCCCCACCAGAACCGTGGTTCCCGCATGGTTGGCTTCCCGTACGGTGGGTCTCCGTGGATTCGGAAAATTTAGGAAATCCTCTTTCCCACCCCCTTGCGCAACACATCGACCAAGGCCACCGCTGCTAAGCGCCAGACCGAAATCGCTTTAAGGATTTCGCGCTTTCGCTAATCGGCCAAAAACATTCCACTCGACGCGCCTAACCACCGGAAGTTGCTGGTAAGGGGATGTAGGTAGTGGCGAGGGGCCTCGATCACCTCATGGCGCCATTCACCGCAGTTCAGTGCTCGGAAAAGTGGTATTAATTAGGTTAAAATAGGGTATTAGGGTAGGTACGCCGTTTCAACGACACAACAAGCATCGCCCGTTCTCAACCGACTGTATCTTGTCCTTGTGTTCTTTCTCTCTCTCTCTCTCTCGCTCTCTCTGTGGCCCTTGCCTTGCCTTTAAGCCCCCCTTTTAGGTGACTTTGTGTGGTCGCGTGGATGCACGCATGTCCCCTCCCCGAAGGGCGTGTATGTGTGTAAAAGGGCCTCGTGAAAGAAACACACTCCCGGATGGGCAATGTGACACGGACACCTCGCAGGTGCCTTTCCACACACACACACACACACACACGCAGGTAGGCACATGCACACACGAACCCGATACGTCCATACGGACCCGCAGCATGGTTGGCACGGCTTGGAGCTTGATTTAATTAAATTAATTTTCCGTTTCCAGGCCAGCGTAAAACCCTGCCGAACGAAGCCGAAGCGAAAGCGTGAGCTTAGTGGTTAAAAGTGAGGTTAGAATTTCAACTACCTCACCGTGCTCTAGCCGCTACCCTTCTTCTTACCAGGCCCACAGTGGCACGGAACGCGTGAGCAAAATCACATTAAACACGGCGCCCTCGGTTTCCTTTCTCGGCTAGGGCTCTGAGCCACAGCAGGGTCTCCTGGGCGGGTGTATGTGTGCCAGCAGCAGTGTGTACGTGAACCCGGTGGGAGGCAATCGGACACGGCAAAGAACGTGAACCGGAAACGGGCAAACCCCAAACCAAACACCAAACCCGCGTGCCGCGTTTCGAACCATTTTCCGGTTCCGGAACCGAGCCCTTCCGCGTACGCAGCTGCTCTCTTTTTTTATGGGCGATAATTATATATAATTTTCTAATAATCTCACCGTTACACCGTTTCTTCTCCGATGGCACGGCTAGCCAGCAGCAGCGTGTATGTGTGTTCCCGGGAGGAGAACGCGCAAGAACGAGCGAAAATGCCGCCCCGACCCAGCTCAAGGAAAAGCGAACCACGGGACACACATACGAGAGTGGTTCCTTATTATCCATCCCTGTTCGGGTCGGTGGGAGTTGTTCTATCTTTCATTCGATCCCTGATGCGATTAGGGTCACTCCCGGGCCCTATAATTGCACCCTACGGCCGGCCAAGCCGACTAGTCGAAAATAGGCCCGTAATGCCAGCACAAAGTAGACACACCTTTGCATAATGCAGCCCATCGGCATGGGATTGGGAAATTGGTCGCAAGCTTGGCCAAATGCACCTCCTCGGTCTGGCAGGCGCCAACGTTTCACGTCTCCACCGAGCCGCGTGAAGACACCTGTCGTCGTTTCCAAAGGTGTCCCTTTCGTCGAAGGACCTTCCGAAAGGCGCAAGGATGGCTTCGACGGGCGCCCGAAGGATGCCAACGGCACGTCAATCATGCGCACGCCGGAAAGCCGCTTCGATCTGCCGTTTCCTTACCGGGAGCGTACGAAATCGAATCGCTCAAGGTGCCGCCTGGCGCGCCGGTGGACGTCCTTTTGCGAGTGGAAATTCAATTTCCCACCCAAAAACCTTCGAGCCGGCTCGAAGGATGTCTTCTTTTGAAGCTTGTTCCGGCGTCGTTTTTTTTTTTGTTGTGTCAGTTGCTATTTGTGGAAACGAAAATCTCCACACGCTCCCGGGGTGGCTGTGGGTTCGGTTGAGTGTGTTGCCCTGCGGTGGCCTACTTTCGCCCATCCGAGCCCTTTTTCCAAACCAAAAAAAAAAAATTGGTGACAAGTCCACGAAGGCGCCATGGCACCGAGACACCACCGAGTGCGAGACAGGAAAGGAAGGATGATGCTTTCTGTTTTTCCGAGGCATTTTTTTTACTTTTCGCTCCTCTTCCTCTCTCAGCTGGAGTCTGATCTTTTGCAGCCTGCGAAAACGCTGGTCTCGGGTTTGGGAAAGCGGAAATCGACGGCACACGTGTGGGCACATGGAGGCGGTGGTGTTTGTGCAATGCATCCGAAGGGAAAACAGCTTCCGGTGGGGAATACATAAAACATCGAATTTCGTCAACGCACCCATCGCAGCACCCACTCGTCGATTCGGGCTATTTATTTTTTGTTTCCCGGGGCCACCAGAAATGGCGTTCTCTTGTTCTTTTGACGCTGCGTGTGTCCGTGTGTGGTGTGAGACATGGGTGGCCCTTCCGGAAGACTGATCGTCCGATTGACAGCGGCATCTAAAAGCCACGACCTCTTCGACCGACCGGCTTCGGGCTCCGACAGTTTAACCTCCCGTACGTAGGGTGGTTTTTCGCACAGGGTGCAAAGGCGGAAAAGCTCTTGCCCTCCCACTCGTTCGTCCGTGCGCTCAGGACGAGCGCGCAAACCAACAACCAATCCGAATTCCTCGACCCGGCACTCGGATCTGTTCGCTTTTCTCCGGAACGTTTTATTTTCCTTTCCGGGACTCGCCTTTCGGTGCTTTTGGGGGACTTTTTTGTCCACTCCTTTCTTATCGTTTTTTTTGTTGTTGTTCGGATGTCCATCGAAGCAGTGTCTTCGAAATCCCGTCGTCCTGATTCACGTCATCCTCCCCACCGTACGCGGCCTGTTGCCCGAGTGGTGTGCTTTTTATTGGCCTCTTTTTTATGGTATGTTAATATTATTTTATTCCTTGTGCTGCTGCTGGCCACCCGCTCGAAGGGCCTGTGTCGCGTGCGCGCACACTGTGGCGTTGGCAGGGCCGGATTGCGTCACAAATAAGCATCCCCTGACACACACACACACAGACACACACGAAACACGAAAATCCGCAAATTCCTCCCCACATTCCGGCACATTCGTTGGCGAAGGGAGAGCTGAGCCCAAAGCTGCTGGAGCTCATTTCGGTGGCTTAACGATTTATCTTCCCTTCTCACCGGGCGCCCGGCTTTTGCGTCCGCACGCACGTGGCCTGCCCGTGTCTCTGCCACCCCTAAGTGGGTGTGTACATCACCTGGAAATTATCCGAGCGACCTTACGACTGCAAATCCGGGCGTGTGGTGGGACGCAAAAAAGCGCAGAACAGACCGTTTAAAGATTATTACGCTCTCCCGCCGCACGCTAAGAACTTTCCCGCGAGGACACAAAGGCGAGACGCTCTTCGCTCGCTTCGACAGGCTTTTTTCCTCACGCTTTTGTGTGCTTTTTCGTGCGAGCTTTTTGCGCGTTTCCTTGCGGACCGGCTGCAGGATGATGATAGCTGCCTTTCCGACGTCTGCCGGCCGGACTGCCATGGCTTCTTCGGCGGGTTAATTTACGACACTTCACCTTCGCTTGAAGCGGAGGCCGCTTTTTTTGTTTGGCCCACGTTGCCGGAATTTTCCCCAATCCGAATCCCGGTGCGCCGGTACCGGAATGGGCCGAAAAACGCCAGATCGTTAAAGGATTGAGTGTGATTTATTTGGCTCCCTTTTTTTTGCTTTGTTTCGGATTGCTGCTGCTCGGGCAGGACTGTTTTTTGATGGACATACTTAAGCGTTCTTGCCATCCCGGGGCCAGTGCAGGGCAAGGCTAATAGCTACATTGTTGCGGGGTTCAACTCGAGGCCCTTTTGCCTTTTGCAACATCTGAACACGCTCGATGGTGTCTTTTTGGGACGCCAGCATCAAAGCGTAAAACTCTCAGCCCGGTGTCCGTCAAAGTCAAACGCGTCCGACGTGTCCCTGTTCGGTGGCGTACTTCATGAAGATGGCAATCTGCGCTCGTTAGCGGTCTATTTCGAGAGGCACATGCCGAACGGTCACCACACCGGTCGCATGCACCGGAAATGGCCGATAATCGTCGCGCTGGCAGCACTTTAAAGCGGTCCATTCCCGCCATATCGCTGTCGTCGTTTTTCACCTTTCACAGCCTGCTGGCTGCATTAGGGAGATCTCGCGTTGGGACTGGGGACTTTGTTTTTTGCTCGGGTCGTTCGAAATTTCGTCATTATTTACTGCTGTCAATCCCGTGCGGATTGGCCTTGTGGCACATCACAAATATTTCGCTGATTAATGGACTCGCCCGGTTCGAGCTCGAACCATTTGGGAGTGGATTTGAGCCGACTCCCGGTCGCACGCCAGTTTCCCTTTCACACCCTGATAAGGGCCCTGATGAGTCGGCGAGTGTTTATTTTAATCAGAAGCTGGGCGGTCCACGGAGCAAAAACTACATCCTAATCGGTGTTTTTTTCCGCTCTATTTTAAGAACGCCGACCCGCTGTCTGGCGCAATTGTGAAGCTGGCTTGGATGGTCCGCTCCTAATGGCTCGTGATTGATGCGATGCGTGTTATGACAGCGTGCGTGTTTTTTCCCCCTGAATCGCTCTCAAGCTTATCATTTTATGCGAACGTTTATGTCAATGGCTCGCTTCTTAGCGGGCTATTTATTTTGTGCGATTTTTGCTCTATCAAACCGCGGAAGATCATCGTCAGGGTGTTCGTTTTTTTTTGTTCCTGCAATCCTTGTCCCCGCTGGGTGCAAGGAATTTTGTCCTTTCCGCTCACCACTCAAGGCACACTGTTCGCCGTGGTCATCCTGGAGCAGCGTGTAAGGTGAAACCGCTCTACCGAATGGCAGTAAATGGCCAATCGATATCGCCACCATCTTGCCGGCGGAACTGGACAAAGGAAAAACACCACCCCCACTTAACGACATGATCCGACCGCTCCGTTTGGGGTGGCCATTCCACCGACGTGATTCCTCCCGGAAGGCAACCCGTCGTCATCGCTGGCTTATGCTGCCTCTTTCCACATTTTTCCCAACCCCATCGCGGCCGGCACGGGGAAATTTATTAATATTAGTTCGAACAAAACACATTCCTCGACGTGGCATGGGCCGGCCACTTTCCCGGGGGTGGAGGGTTTTTCCTCGCCAACCGAGAACGAAGGGGTTGGGCGAGATTGGCCGGTAAGGAATTTTCGACGCCCGGCGTGATTTCAATTTTTCTTGAATTTTCTTACCCTTTTGCGTTCACCGTCGTTGGCCGTTGGTTTCGTTGGGACCTTCCGGTTGGGCTGCAGATTATGGTGATGATGGGGTTACCGGAATGCCACCGGTTCCGGGGATGGCTTTCAGATTTCGGTATTTTCGAGGATACCCCGGTGGCGTGCCATTCGGCCAAGCAGCGCAACAACAAGCAATAACAAAACAATTGTGCTTCGCCTATTGTTCGCGGTACACACGAGGGTACATGGCCGCAGTGGCAGTTTCACTTACCAAAATGCCGAACCTGTGCCCGCGGGCAGGTTTGGATTACAAAGGTTAGAATCACCGCCAGTTTCTACGGGGTCCTTTTTTCGCTCGCTCAGAAATCCAACGCTTGGAGGTCGGTTTTGGCTCGTTTATGGCACGAACAGCGCGGGGCGAGTGCAACAGTGCGGTGTACATAATAGGGTGGGTGAATTAATTTTCGCAGATGACCATTCGGATGCAAATGTTGTAAAATATTTCTGAATCTACCCCCGGGTGCTGGCAGGGGCGCACCTGAAGAACTGAGCTTTTGTTGAGTTTTAGCAGGCCATGGAATGCAAAACGGCTCCGAACAAGCACCAAGATCGAAGAATGCCTTGGCAGGGCGGTGGCTCACGACGAAAAGCGTCGGTCACTGTGGTGCAAACACACGGTCCAAGTGCAGCGAAGGAATGGCCGCGAATCAGCCGCGAGAAGGCGAACGAACAAACGAACGAGCCGCCGCGAACGTTCTTCGCATGTTTTGATGCAATTGAAGCAATAATAAGGTAGAAATATGTTTCTATCGAACCATGGCCGCTCGAGGGCACCATTGTGCCGAATACGAGCCTCCTCGCTCCTTCCACAACTCCGGTAGCATTATGAGCGTGTGTTTATGATTTGTGGTAACGAGCGTTCGCTCCCCAAGCCGCCCTTTGCCCGAGTCCTGCCAGTCCGTGAGCCCGGGAAAGAATTCATCGCACCATTCGTGATCGTGATTGGAATGTAAGTCATCGTAATACGGCCCGCCCTTCGCGCTCGCACGACGCTACGGGTGCCTTTCTTTTTTTAATTTTTCCTTCTCTCCGAGCAGCCCTACACCCTAAGGTGCATTGGTGCGCCCTTTGCTGGGGGAAAGCATTTAGAACCCATGGGGCCCCCATGCCCAAAACCGAAACCATTAGGCTTCCCGGCCTGGATCGAGCCGAAAAGCGATGCAAAAGCGGCCACGCACGGACGCTTTCTTAGAAGGGCCGCCGCCAACGTTGCCACCCTGGAAAAACCACCCAGTCCAACCCAGTCCGACCGGCCATGGCGATTGCATTCAAATGAGGAAAAGTTCTTTCGCCGCCCGGGTGTAATGGAACTTCCGGGATTTGTTCCATTGCGCCGCTGATCGTTCGCCGCTGATTTCCATTTCATCCGTGGTGGTGCGAGAAGGAATCCGTGCTTCGTTAGCCTGCCAAAACAACACGTTCGCGTCCGTCTTGGCCGGGGAGGACAGGATTTCCATACAATTCGAGCTCGTTTCCATCGGCCTCGTGCTACTGGTCGTGGGAAATGGCATTTTGGGGGACGTGGGAGCCGGGAATCGAAAATCGGGAAACCGAAAATGAAATTCAATCAAGCCAGCTCACGCACGCACGCACCAGCACCGTCCAACAGCGGCGTAAAGGGTTATTTAAGGGCCACCGAACTTGCTTTTGCGCGGCATGGCTTTGAGTCGCCGCGAGGTCACATAATGGTGGCGATTAGTATGCAATCGTCGAGCCGTAGGAGTGATGATTAGATATGTTGTCGTTCCCCCTGAGCCACAAGCGTTCCCCCTGCGGCCAGGACCTGCGGCTTGACTTGGGCCCATGGATTAGGCCAAGATTCCATCGTGGAAGGGCTGCGAGGTTCGAAGACCCCATCGTTTGGGCTTTATGGCCACAGAAGGCACCATGCTCCGGGGTTGATGGCATAACTTACACTCGAATCGGGCACTAGGAATGTCCGCCTAAGAGCTGCCTGATTGGAGAATGAAGAGAGAACTTAGCCGGCCCAAAACCAAAGTGCGAAACAATTGGTAGGATTAAGAGATTAACACGAATAACTTCCAGCTAGAGGCTCGTTCTGGGGGCATCTAATGGGCGTATTACGCAGCGCTGGTGATCCAACGATTTATGGCGTATTTGTTTGCACTTCACCATTAAACGACCTTCCCGCCCAATCACACGTTTCTTTCGCTATCAATCACACCCAGTGGGTGGGAAATCAATGCCCATTTGGTGGTCATTTCCACGACCCAACAGCTGGAAGTGGATTTTCTCGGAAGTTGTAAAAATGGAGCGCCAAATAAAGTGGCTGCAGCGCGCTCGATCGGCGAAAGCGCATTCCGCTATAAATTGCATAACTTACCTTCGCAAACAGTCGCAACTATTCGCGGAAAAAGCGAACCAAAACGGCAAGTAGCACTCTCACCCGGCCGGAAACGGAAACCGTTCATTCCGGTTGGCACGCCGAGCGTGCCGTTTTTATCACGAGCGCCCGTTCTACGATTCCGCACGAACAGGTTAATTTTGAGTCATTTGGAAACTTTTCTGCCAGTAACTTTTGGCTGGCACGGAACCCGGGCCCAGCTTCCTGCGAGGACGGTGGCGTGGGGAGAGATAAAGCGTCCTGATCAGCGAAAAATTGGAGCAACATTTCCGGCTCACCGGGCACTTCCGAGGCCGAGGCGAGCAAACACAGGGGAGATAAAGTTTTGTTGCAAAATTCCTTCTGCTCCCTTCGGTTGTGAAGGTCCGTCCCTTGCGCACGTGTCCGTGTGTTCGGGGGATCGGAACAAGCGAAACAACGCCGAAATGTGGGTGCAAAAAATAAAATATTACGTCGTTGCCATCGAGAAAGAAGAGCAAGAGAGTGCGAACGCAGCTCGATTGTTTTTCCTGCGAACCAATACACATTTCTTCTTCGTTTGCCTCCCGACTCGGTCGAGTTTTTCGATTGTGTGGAAGGTGTTGGGTGATGCATTTTTCAATCGAAACCGAGGTCCTTGCACCAAGTTGGTGCTCTAGTGGGAAGAGTCCTGTGGACGTGGAGGTCCTTGTTGCGGTGCTGGCAAGAGTGCATAAAACTTTTCCTATTTATAAATCGTTAACATCATATTTCAAAATAGATCGACTGCCGGGCGGCAAATCGGTATCGTTTCTGTCTTATTTCCTTGTTTTTTTTGCACCCCTCCCATTTCCCACCCATTTTCCCACCAGAAAGTCATCCTGCTGCTCTTGCGTGGGAATCGGTTTTTGCATCATCGTAATCGTTTGCGAATTGCAACTTTTAATTATGTTGTGTAAAGTTTTTCTACACCATCTTGCTCTCTCTCTCTTTCTATCTCACTCGCACTCTCTCTCTCTCTCTCTTTCGCACCATCCGGTGATGATTCGGTGCGGTTTCATCATCGTTCCCGGGGCGGACACAAAGCGTTGTCGACTTTTTCCGTATCCTGTTTGGCTGTAAAAACTTTTGCCTCGTATTGTGTCCGCCCGTAGCGTCCCCACCACGACTGTCTGTGTGTATGTGCGTGTTTTCCCGCACTCCTTGTGGGTGGTTCGGGCTCAACTGGCCCACCGACGACCCGGTGGGAGGCGCCAGGACACAGAAACTTACTTTGATTGGGTGTTCAATTTTGTAAATTTCGCCTGGAAATATTCCGAATTCCCCACCGGCGGTTCGCTCCGGAGCGGGATCGATCCGAGCACCAATTAAACGGTCCAAGTTCGTTCCCTGTGCGATAGGTTTCGTGGGTGGCAAGGTGTGTTGTTACCCATATTGTTGGCAAAGCTGCCCACCCACCCGAGTCCGGTGGGATGCTGATGCCCGGTCCGTAGAAAAACTGCTTCTCTTCCGCAACAACAATATTTGGGCAGGATTAGTGAATCGGTGGTCTTGCTGGGTGAGCTTTTCGGGTCCTAAAACCGAGAAGCCAGCTACGAACCATCGAATACCGGGTATTTGTACACGCCTTTCCGTTAGCTGCTTTAACGAAAAGTAAATTAATTAAGCGAAAACCCCGAGATAAATTGCACCAGGCATCGGGACCGGCGTGCGGATTTATTAAAAACAATTTGATTACACATTTTAAAGACGGCCCTTTCGGTAAAGGGGCCAACATGGATAACGCGCCATTACAGCCCTTTTACGCGGGGTGACTTTTCGACGCCGGCGACGATGACGAGGACGCCGACGACGTCGACGAAGCCGTTGCCATGGTAACGGGGCAATTTTGCGGCACAAAACCGAAGGAAAACCAACCGGCAGCAGTGACACCCACTCACGGGTCGGGGGCTGAAGGACTTGAGCTAACTTTTCTCGTTCCCTGCCTCTGTAAGCCGTTTTCCCGGCCACGCTAGATAAATCCGTCCTCCTTTCCGCGAACGCACTGATAGGAAAAGCCATTTTCAACCGACGGTGGAGCGGGAAATTAATTTCATATCGCCGTGCACAGTCTCCGCGCTCCGTTCGTGTGCCATCGTTTTTTTTTGTACTCTTCCTGTGGTTCCTTTTTTTGTTCCTCACGGCGGTTGCCATTACACGAGGCCTCTGCTGGGATCCGGGTGGAACGAAGTGCGGTTTTCGGTTGCGTTCGAGTTCGCCGTTCCGTTCCGGTTTTTCTCCCATTGTTTCGTAAGATAAATTCAAATAACGCCCCAGCGAATGCATCCCGAACCGGAGCGATACACACGCCCGCCGGCAGACAAAGGGCCCCCTTTTTCTCCCCTTCCCCCCTCCCTCATTCCGTTGCATCCTGTCGGCCCACTCGGAAGCGGTCGTCGTTGCTAAAGTGCAGTCGCGGTACTGCTGCTGCTGCTGAAACTTTTCTCCTTTCGCCCATTTTTGCGATTTTCGCAGGGCTGCCGGCCCAGATTTAGCGAGCCCGGAGTTTTTCCTCCCCTTTGCAAAAGGGCCTCGCGTCTCGTCGGTGTAGTTTCTTTTGGCGGAGCGACGCTCATCCCGTAGTGCAGCAGAACAGCTACTTCCGGTGGTGGGTTCCGGTGGCCCCATCGTTGCCGCCCGGTGGGTGTTGGGGTTGAAATTCTAAACTTTCGTCCACCCCCATCCCCGAGGGTGGCCGTGTAACGATGGTGACGGAGAGCGCACAAAGTTCCGTCGACTGCGACTGGGGTCGGGTGGCATATTCTTTCCATCCGACTATTCTAACGATCTGCCGAGCGCCCGGTTTGGGAAGGTTTTTCCCAACATCAGCACATACGACGGCCTGCCGCAGAGTAGCTGCCGTCTGCTATTTTGCGGGTGTTTCATTCGTTCACCAGCGGGGTGGGGGTGGGGGTGAGTTTTTCCACATCCCCCACCCCTCGACTGCCACACCTCTGGCTTTGCTGCGAGGCGAACATGAGCGACGTACCGTTTTCGGTAATCATATTTGGGAGTATCTGCCGGTTACCGGAATCTCGCCCTACCAGTGCCGCGAATATTCCACTGTAATGGCGCGCGTTCGAGGCATGTCCTTGTGCGCGCGCTTGGAGCTTGGAACGAAAGAAGCAACACACACAAAAAAAAAACGCCACCGAAAAATCCAGGAAGCCAGCAAATCAGTTTCGGCAAAAGCACCATCCTGGCCGGCGTGAACGGCGTGCGCGAAGGGACACGCCCCAGGCCGGATGAGTCATAAAATATGGCATAATGAATAATGGTAGGCGAAAAAATATTTCAAATAATTCCCCCCACTCTCCCGAGGGTTACCGAGTGGCCAATCCTTTCCCGTGTACCCGCACCAGCATGAAGCGGTGAGGGATAGTAGCGAGAGAGAGAGAGAAAAAAAAAGGTGCAGCAAACCCATTCACGGACTCGCAACATGCAGCAGGATACAACAGCATAAAAAAAAATCATCATTCTACCCGAGCATGCAAATACCTCGGACGCGTGTGAAGCTGGCGAAACTCGGAACCGGAGCGGTGTGTCCTGTTCCGATGAATTCGATGCGCTAAAATGCCATTCCGATGGGACGAAGCCCGTCTGTCGCTCCCACTAGCGCGTGTGTGTTCACTTTTTTATGGACCTCACCATCGCCAGATATTGTCACCGGATGCCGCGCCAATGAAAACGCGAGGGTGCGAGGTCTAAGGTCGGCCGGATTTTCCACCGTGAAGTGATGATGGATTTCGGTTGATGGTGATGATTTTTTCCGCTGCATTGTAGCTCGCTTTTTCCGACGAGCACGACGAGAGGATGAGGAGAAAAAAAAAGCGATCCCCAAACCTGGGCGGCTCCAGATGGGCACGGGATTTTATTTTTGTTTTCCCAACCCAAGTTTTGGTTTCGGCTGTTGACGGGTCCAATTTGGTTTTCCCGGCAAGGAGCGAGAGGGACCCAGGACGACAGACGGCGACAAATACATTAATGGCTGGTGGATTATTAGTTACAGTTTTTTTCCGGCGCTTTGCCGGCGTGCCTGATGCTCGAAAGCCGACGATGAGTCGTATTTATGTGCCGCGAGTGGAAAATCGGCCCAACCGGCGTTCGCAATTATTACCACTGTCAACAGACTGTTTGCGTTTTCCGATGCTATTGGGTTTGTGCAATGGGGAAGGATAAAAAAGAAGCGGATGTGTTTACTTAATTGATATATGCGGCCAAACAAATGAATGGCATACGACATCTCGTAGTGGATTTCTTGCTTCGTGATAAAACAAAACCACCGTCCGTTTATTGACTGAGCGCTCATGTTGCATAGTTCACTGATCGCATCCTGTGCGTTGTTAACCAGCTTCGATCACACCGGCGGTTCGTGTCCTGTTGTTTTTTTCTTGTATCACCCCAACCGTAATCCTGTGACAAAAGCTCATTATTTTCGGAGGACTATTTTTGGAGTAAGTCATTTCACATCCTTCGACGACCGTTGGTTGGTGTCGAAAAAGGATAATCCGCCGCAAATGGATGCCCGCCCGATGAACACATTACCATAAGCTAATCCTCTGCAGCTCATTATCCCAACCGAGTCGGGAAAGCTAATCCGACCGACGTAAACTTTCACCTCTGTCGAAAAACCCCACTTTCCCCGGGCACGGAAGGAAAACCCGCGGGTTCTCGCATTCAAGTGACTCATATTTACAAGGCCATTAGCCACTGTGTCGTTGCAGCAGGCTGGCAATGCAGCTGCAACTGTCGATGGTGATGACCTTCTTTGTGACTTCTGCGGTTGCACAAACACAATCTGTTGCTGTTTTCTCTGTTGCGGGTGCACAAAGGGTCGCTGCCAAGCTTCCAAGGGCCGCCCAGCGGGACTGCTTACTTGCGTCACGTTCAAGTGTAAGGCGCCACCCGCCGAGTGTCACGGGGCATCCGAGAAGGCCCTTTTGGGCAGATGTTGCGTCGTTTGGTCGTCGCGCCGAGTCAGCTTCAGCTGCTTTCGTGCTGCGAGTGAACTAGTCGAATTTGCTTCTCCCGGCATGTAGCCGGTGAATCGCAAGGGCCTCCGAAAGGGACTAAGCGCCCATTAACATTCCCTTGCGCCCTTGGAATCGTGTGCCCAATGGGACTCGGGTGGATTGTTTGATTTTGGATTCTTCCTTTTGGTGCTTTCTTTCTGTGATCTTCTGCCCGTGAGCCGTACGTGCATTAGAGCTGCGAATTGGCGCAAATGGATTTACCTCGACTTCGGCGAGATGGCCATTCGGCATTCTTCCACGAGGCGAGCTGGGTTCCTTTTTCCATTCCCTGGCTTCAATGGAAGCCCGTGGGATGGGTTGGCAATGCCGATGGCGAAAAATAAACACTACCGAGACCCTCCGCGGGTCGCAGGCACAGCTAGGTTGGATTTGTTTTTGTTTCGTTGTATTGTGTTGCTCTTCGTTTGTTCGCCCACATGGACCTCCGGGTAAGGGCCACTTTCCGGTCGAATTGAGCGCGAAAAGTGCACCAGAAGAAGAGCCGAACCGACTGCAACCGCTTTCGATACACTTCTAATAGATTTTTAATAGCGTATCACAAACGCCTCGCTCTGGCGCTGGCGGCTTTACCGGCGTGGTCCGATGTAATGGCATCGCTTCCACTTTTCATAATTGCCATTTATAAACCTACTTATTTGTATAATTCTCTCTTGCCCCACGCGCGGTGGCTTATCCCTTCGTCCGGTGGCCAGCGGGATTTGCGGTGGCCATGGGGTGGTTGTTCCATTTTCTCATCCCTTCGCTCGAGCCTAATGGCGATCGCGAGGTCCACAAGGTTCGGATCTCGGGGCTCGGAAGGCAAAGTAAACGCGTAGCAAAACGACCGCTTGACAGAGAAGACGGCTGCAACGGTGCTGTTAAGTGGTCTGCAGGTATGTGTGCGTGTGTGGGAGAGCCCTTTCCCTCACCGTCATCCTGCGGTGCAAATGGGCTTCGAACTATTTACTCAGCAATTTTCGCTCGAGAAGTGTATTTTCCATATTCTCGTTCTCGCCGAGTGCGTTTCGATTGTTTGCGCTCGTTCCGAGGGCCGAGCAGGGCAAAGTGCGAAGTGGCCACCTCTCCCTGTGTGCGCCCACACCACCACACCTCACACACCAAGACAGGATGTTTTTCTTTTAATTCCCTCCGTCGAACGATCCGTCGCTTTGTTTTTCCTCCCAGCCATTAGAGAGCGTACGCTGGAAATGAAAACAGACCGGAAAGTGGCAAGACGGCAAGTAGCTTTCCCAGTCCAACCGGGAACCACCCATCCTTTCGAACCACCCCGTGGATTATTATTTTATTCGCTTTTTCTCCAAACATTCACACCCTAAAGGCGGCGCATTATCCTGCCGACCGGTGGCTGGCTCGGGTGATGAAATGTCAAACCAATAGCAACGGCCGAGATCCATCGGGGGCTGATCCGTCGTCATGGTGATAATGTCGCAAGCAAATTAATCATCGAGCAAGGCGACGAGAAACTGATACTCACGCGTTCGTGCTGAAGGGCGCCCCAGATGCTGTCAGTGGGCTGTCACTCTTCATTACTCCGATCGTGCTGTGGCCTGGGGGTGGCGCGAGAATGCCACGCGAAGGGTTCGTTTTTACGACACTTCTGCTGCAGGACGCTGTTCCAAAAAAAAAAAAAATCGGGCGAAGAGCCGAAAAAAAAGGCACGACGCAAGGGAGCATCGAAAAAAATGGGAGCAATAAAAATAAAACTTTCATAAACCATCAAAGCATTAAGGCATCGCCGAACGGGGGACGGTTGGATGCATTCATTTACGTACGCACGGGAGGGCACGAGTTTTGAGTGGAATTCTGCCCCCTTTTGCGCTCCTTGCTCGCCTTCCATCGCCCTCGCCATTTGCCCTCGCCCTTACGAGATACGAACACGAAATAAGCTGACGACAGCGCGCCCGCCGGCATGATGCATTATTAGTACATGGTTCGGACCAGCGGCGCGCGCGTTTTGGATCCCGAGACCCACGAGCATAACCTCACGTTCGCGCCTCGCTGAAGCGTCCGATTTACGACGTGCGATACCGGGCCCCAGCCCTATGGCCCTATGGCTTTGGTTTTGGTGTTTGCGCGCGTCCGGTGGACGTGCATAGGAAAAAACGCGCTCCACCGAACCGCGAAGAAGCCAGCGAAAAACCCGCGGGGCCAGCTCTAGCGTTGTCGTCGTCGTCGCGCAAGACAAAGAACCGAGGGCGAACGAGAATGCGAAGGGCCAATTTTTGCGCCCGCCAGCGGGGGAGGCAAATAAAAACATCAGACCTGCAATTTGCACTGACCAGACAGGGCATCGGAAGAAAGCGTGCGGCCCGGGTTCGGTTCGCGGCTCGAGGAGAAAGTCCTCGGACACGGGGCTCGTGGAATGTAAAATTCCATTTTCTACACGTCCCATCCGGTGGACCATAGCTGGCTGACTGGTCGGGAACATAGGAACAGCAGCAACAACAAAAAAAAAACACAGAACACAATCCGCGCACGAAAACGGAAGACCCGGCACGTCCCGGACGTCAGGACGAAAGCGCAGCCGGACGGTAATAAATGCCAGCCCATCGAAGGATGTAATCTGGTCCGTCGGAGCGGCACTGATGTGACTCGGTTTAGTATGTGTTGTTTTCAATTTTAAATAATGTTACCATGGCACGGGAGGCGCGTGTGAATGGGTCCCCCATTTTAGGAGCTCAGAAGGGTGGCTTATGTGACCAGCAACAACCCGTTCTCGGCCAACAAACACCCGGGTGGGTGGTTGCACTAAGCGATTGCATGCAAGAGCGCTAGAACCGCGAACAAACGCGCACTAAAGAGCCTCTCAATTAATATAATGATATTCGTGACCGAATAGCGCAGTCGAGTCGCAGTGTTTTTTTATTCAGCCAGCAGCCAAAGCCTTTTTATGTCCCTTCCGCGGAAGGGCATTTATCAAATTGGCGGTCATGATTGACGGGCTGCGAGGCGATAATAAATCCCGTGCTCCGTTGGGGAAAGCGCCATGGAAAGGGAGACACTCCGTGCTTATTGGGTGAATTATTTCACAATTAAAAACCCACCGTTTAATGTCTCGCGCGTGAAGCAAACGCAGCAGCAGCAGCAGCAGCGCATCGAGCGTGAGCACCATAACCAGGCCACACCGTTCGAGCCGTTGCGTGAACGCTTCCTCGTCGTCGGGAGTTTATTGATCGTAAAGCGCCTGCTAGCTGCTATGGTGGGCATTAGAATTTATGATTTTACGAGACATTGCTGCTGCCGGGCGTTCTAGCCGAGCGTGCGTGAGTGCCAATTAAAGTCCAGCCACCGGCGTATTTGTGGACCACGGACCAAGGTGTCTCCGTGGGTCATAAAGCGCAAATCCGTGCCGCCGAAAGGGAGAAACTTCAGGTGTAAATCTCGAATGCTTGGGGGATGGATGAAAATCGGACCACCACCCCATCAAATCATTAGCCGGAATCATCGTGGCGGGGTTTACGAGTTGACACATTTCCACCACCTGAGCTGGGTGATTGTTTTAATACCGGCGGCGTGAAAAACCCCGAGCTCGATCGGTGACCGAATGCATCGAGTGTGGTAATGGTTTATGTTTCCCGCACCGGCATATGTTGTCTCCCTACTCCTCCCTAGATTGGCCGTATTTTCCCACTTTCCCTTTTTTTTTGCTTCTTCACTTCCCGGACGAACTGGCGGCACGCGTCTGAGCAAGTGCTTGTGTTGCTCCGCGCTGCTCGGAAAGCTTGCGAGGTGGTGGAATGATAGTGGCGCGAGAATCGAAGGGGAGAAACAAGATGATGGTCATGATGATGTTTATGATTTTATGAGCTCACATGCGATACGACGCCGAAACACAAGCCACCGGAAAAAGGGGTTTCGTGAAGGGCGAGAAGCACACAGCAACATTAGGAAAGTGATCCCAATTTAGCGCTTACCGGTGGGAGCACTACGAACCCGCGGAATGGGGGCCCGTTTTTATGGCGTTAAGTTTATGCTGCTGCTGCTGCTGTTGGTGGTGCTTCTGCCGGAGCCATTGCCGTTGCCAAGAGACCGGTGCTTTCTGGACGATTTGTTATGTTCCGCCCGGCATAATGAGCGGCAAACCCGGCGCAGCTGAGTGTCCGAGCGAGCCGGCTTCCTGTTAAAAGGCAAGCAAAACCAGGAGGTCGGTCGGAACGTGCGGACAGGAAGCGCAACAGCGTGCCGCCAGCTTAATGCGTCCGCCCTTCGGCCCTACAGCCCGGTGTCGGCCAGATGCAGATGTATGTTTTGTAAATTCTTGATTAATTATACCTTGTTGCTTGGGATGTGTTTTTACATTTCGGTAAACATTTTAACTCCCCTTTTCTGTTGCTTTTGCTTCGTCTTTCGGGGAGATCGTTTCTAGGAAGATGGATCTCTCTTCATCCACTGAAAAAAGGGCAGCAGCATCTTCCTGATTCGGTTGGGGGGAGCTGAGCTTCGAACCGGCCGTAATATACTACTGTCCAATTATTTTTCCATATAATTATTTATTTGAGGAACTCCTTTCAGCTAGCAGCTCATCTTTCGGGTTGGGCACTTGGGTGTTTTATTTTGTCTTTTTTTGTTCTCCTCCCGCCAGTGTTTATGAACGGGACCGTCCGAAGGGGGAAAATATGAAAAATCCTACCGATAAATGACTACAACCAGCAGCTGACCGGAATCGAGTCTGTTTATACTCTCGGCGCCGGTTCGCCGGATGGACGCACGGACTGCATCATAAAATAATCGCCGCTCGTCTTAAATCATCCGCTCGTGTTGGGTGCATGTGCATTAGCATTGTAATCTAAACACACACACACACGGACCTCTTCGATGGCGCTGCAACGTTTGGGAAGCGTTTCGTCATATCAATGACGCCGCTCGTGGGGCCAGCGAGTTAAAAGGCCATTACATCGCCGTCATCGTCGTTTGGGTGTGTATTTTTTTTTGCTTTTCCCTACAACCATCGGTAAATATTGACTCAGTGGATTTGGGGCAGCTAGCACCTTTTGCCGCGCACCCTTTTGGGTGTTTATT
This sequence comes from Anopheles nili, assembly GCF_943737925.1. Lineage (NCBI taxonomy): Eukaryota > Metazoa > Arthropoda > Insecta > Diptera > Culicidae > Anopheles > Anopheles nili. The sequence goes on from NC_071292.1 coordinate 2,782,985, forward strand.
TACAACCGCGCGTTAATCCACCCCCACAAAAATGCACCGGGCGCGCTCATTCTATTCGCTCCGTTAACCGCTCGACCGATTCAACTCGCGTCAGCGAATGGTTCGGGGTCCATTATGGCTCAAAAACGCACCAGCTCACCAGCCATGCGTCACTGGCTTTAAGAACGCTTCAAACACATCTGCAACTGCCGTTCCGGGCGAGCGTAAGGGCGAAAAGTTTTGACGCCACGCTCGATTTAACCCACGCCAACGGGTATCGGGCTCGCAAGGATCATCTCGAATGCGCTCCTACTTTGTATCATTAAACGGTTGCCGCGTCGTTTGCCCCATCGAGCGCACCAAACCCGTTCAAAACTTTCGAATCCTTCCCCACCGCTCGTCAGGACCTTCGTTCGTCCTTCGTCCTGGCCCTAAAACCCTTCTCGAACAGGGACCCATCATAACCCATCAGTCTCGCCAGCGTATCGATAGGCGAGGGCAACAATTTTTCATTCCACTCGATAGCCGCGTCGTTTATAGCCGCAGCTGAAGCTGAAATGACCGCTCGATCAAACCCACGCGTCCTGCCAGTCCTGCTTGCTGTCCTCGGTGTTCGGCCGGATGATGATGCAACTTTTCCCATCCTCCCGCGAGCGAACCCCTCTTGGGCCGTTACCGCTAAAAGTTGTTCCTGTTTGAAATCGCGTTCGGTTAAAGTCCGGCAAAAGTCATCCAACTTTGACCTCAATCCTTTGGTGATTGGTGAGTGGCAAAGAGAGGGGTGGGAGAGTGCTCCGTCCTCCGTCCTTTGGCTTTGAAAACTGTCACTTCCGCTCCACTGCGGTACCCCGTCACCGCAAGCACCTGCCCGTCGTCGTCCTGAGTGTCGGTTTTTTTTTTTGATCGCTACTGCGTCGTTCGAAAGTGCAAATGCAGTTGGGTGCGCTGATGAATGCTGCCAGTACGGTGCATTCCTCTCGGAAAGGGGAGCTTGAACCCGGGATGAACAATCCCAGTCGGGGGGGGGGGTTTGCAGCGGGATTTTTCGGGGGAGAGATGGGAGCGAAAATTCATGCATTATTAATCCGATTATAATGATACCGAATTTCGTGGCCGCTGCCTGCGGTACTCGCCAGGGTTCTCCGAAGAGTCATGCAAATTTCGATCACGTTTGATTTACTCCAACCGTTCGGGAACGGCGTGTCCTCGACCCGCGTGAGGCTCTTATAATATTTGGAACCCTCTCGGTCGATTATTTCTCCCCTGCACTGCTCGCTCGAACGGCGGTCCGGGGCTTGGGCTTGGTGAACGATCGGTCGTGAAATATTTAAAGCTTAAATGGCTTACATTTGTAGCCCGACCCGTAATCTGCCACACCCCCGGTCTGGCGGTTGTGTGTGTGTGTGTGTGTGTGTGTCGATGCAAAATTGATCGACGAGAAACGCAAAGGAGCATTAGCTTCCGTCCTTGCGGAACAGGACACTGCCGAGTGAGCCGTGTGTCATCGATCGCTCGTTCGCCATTTAGTAAGCCACCAGCCGCACCAGGAACGAGAAACCGGTTGCTTTCACATCGACCCACAAAATACCCCCGTGGATTAAGCGGCCATTTTTCAACTCGACGGGCGTGAGCCGAGTAGAAACGGGTTGGTGCGGTTGGTGAAGATGGTGGTTTATTTTTAATGCTAATTGTACGCGAACGAAGCGCGTGCATTGCGAAACCCCTCGGACCGGGATCGGGACTGATGGCACACACAAACACACACATAGCCCCATGGAAGGTGTCCTTTCTTTGTCCTACAAGTGGACCCGGGAACGTCTTTCCGACCGCAGCACGGAACACAATGGACGAAATTATCCACCGAGTGCGCAAGGACAATGGGAGCTAACCAGCTGCTGAATATTGGGATGCAATTTTCGAATTTTTATGACTTTTACGGTTTTATGGCGATCATTTTATTGCCTCACATTCGATCATGGCGATCATTCGGGGCTTTATTGAAACGCCTGCAACCACACACTCGAGGGTTAACACCACGCTAATTGCACTCCGAGACCACGGCAAGCTTTCGCGATCGCGCGCTCTTCCTTCGCCACAGTCGGTCGAACCGAGGCTCATAAAAAAGGAGTATTTTGTACGGTATGATGTAAGCTGCCGTCCGGAAAAGGACCACACCGGGTAGGCGAGAAAGGACGGCAACCGGTGCGGTGACAAGAAACGAGCTTAAGTTAAATATTAAATCCGTCAGTCACTTGCCGCGTGGTTTCGCGGTACAGTCGCAGTTAATGCACCACAACGTGGCTGCACTGTCCCGCACCGGTTCCGTTCTGTTCTCGCGCTATTTGCACTACGAACGGGTTACGAAGGGTTGGGCGAGAAGGTACGACTCGGTGCAGTAGGACAGTCAATGACCGACCGAGCTCGACTTTGAAGAATCGATGCAGATGCCAGCACCGAGCAGCCGATCTCTGTGAGGAGAAGGTACAACGACTGCCTTAGAAGAAGAGCAAAAAAACGCAACCCATGCACCGTATCCCGAAGGGACACTTCCTCCCACGCCCTACGGTTGGGTGGGTGAAAGTTTTTCCATCCAATTACATCGTCTGAGCGAGAAAGTGTGTGCGCTCGGCGTAGGAAGTTTGCTTAAACTTCGGCGGTGGCCATTAGCAGCACCGAGCTTCAGCGAATCCCTGGGTCGGTTCTGGGTCATTTCCTGTTCCAGCGTTGGCCAGTGACCTCGGATGGATGGGCAACGTGCTGAAAGCTTAAACCACCGACACCGGAAGTTCTCGAGAGCGCGACGAGCGTGGCGATCGGATTACGATTTTATGCTCAAATCCCTCCACAAAGCGACACCGCGTCCACCTTGTCCTGGGTCGTCCTGTGAGAAGTTACGGTTGGTGAGACCCCTTGGTGGCCTCCGGTGAGACTGAGAATATATTCCACCAATATGTCACCGGAGCGAGCGCAAAGTAGCACAAAATTTAGCGTGCGAAAGACAGGAAAATACCCTGACCTAAGCACACATCCGGTGAGAGGATAAAATCTGCTCATCCCGGCTGCCCCCCTGACAAGCAGGAATGCTCAATCCTGGCTTGAAAATCCCGCACTTTAAGTCCAAGATAGTGCCCCTGGACAGGCGGTTCTTCGTGGTGGAAAATTGGTCTGACCTCCGGTGGTTTTTCCGGGTGCAAAAGTCCCTCAGCCCTTATCGACTTGGTTGGGGAAGGTTTCGGTTCCGGTTGCGAGTTGCATCAAATCTGGTAAGACGATAATTTCCTTAGCTCGCTCTCCCCAGGCGGGGCTTAGGATTGGTTTACAGATTAGGGAAGTTTTATGGGCTTTTCGGGCATTGGCTCCTTCGGAATGGGGCCCCTTTTCTTCGTTGGCCGTTAAGGCTTCGTTCAAAAATCTCCCCACAAACACAATTTCGCACCGTCATTGGGAATGGCAGCTTTATGGTGTTATTAATAAAACTTAGCGGCGCATTATGAAGCCGTCGCCGCGAAACCACGACGATGACCCGTAAGCACCTCTTTAAAATGAATTATTTCCACCGGGTTCGGCTTTTATTTCTTCAATTAAACCGTCAGCTCCACCCTACCGATCACCGACCAAGCACTCTCTGTCTCTCTCTCTCTCTCTTCCAATGGGGATGATTTACACGGACTTTGGGGCTTGCTGGCAGCCAGCCAGGACAACCCCAAGCCCGGCACTTGGCCACAAACAAACAAATACCACGCAACAGCACACCAACAGCGCCAGAAAAAATAAAGGACCATCGCCGAATCTTCCACAAGCGAAAGGCCAAGACAACGGCGCAAAAGGCCGCGTGCGCCCCTTAAACGATGTCATTCGAACGTCAAAATTGAGCCAAGAATGCGCAACCCACAAACGACATAACCATACATCAAAGCCCTCGATAATCGTCGCAATAAAAACCCGGCCAACAAATAAAGGACACGAGCCGAGCAGAGTAGGGCGCGCGCACTGTTGGAATGTCGCCGGTCGTTCCCGGGTGCGATGGCGACGGTTAAGGAAAAACGAGTGCCGGCCGTTTTCGCAGGGAAAAAAAACACAAGAGAGAGCACCAAGCGAGCACGTTCAAACGGGTGATAAGTGATGGCTTTTGTCAATCGTGTGCTCTGCGCCCTTTACGCCCGTTGGAAGGACTGGAAGCTTTAAGATCAATCGAAAAACCTTCCGTGAAGCTGCGAGCCCAGTTGCCCATTTTTTTCTGCTCCGCTTGGTCCTTTCAGCTCGCCTGAGCGAGACGACCGAATGTGCGATGCTTGCAGGCTTCCTTCTTCCTTCGCTTTCTCTTTGGTGTCAACCCAAACGCCGCGAATTCGCACGACTTGTCGCAATTCTGAGGGATTCCGAAGGCTCCAAAGGGCGTTGGTGTTGGCGTTTGGCGAGCCAGAATATTGAACTAATATTTATTTTTCATATTACTCGGCCGCTATTTGTTAGTTGGCACCACTGGCGATAAAGTGTCAAAATGTTCCGGCCCGGAGGTCCGGCTGACCGGTGTGTGTGTTTGGGTGTATTTGCGCTAGGACCTTTTTCCGAGAGTGTCTCTTTGGTGCGCGCGAATCGAAGCTCGGAAACTGCATGAATGAATAATTGAACGGGTGAATCTGGTTGGGAGGCACTATCTAGCTGGTCACTCTTTTTTTTCTGCTTCTTCGTCCTCATCCCATGCCATACCGGATCCATCGGTGGAAAAGCGCCGGGAAAGTGGCCCCCACTCACCGGAGCGCACGGTTTTTGGGGAATTTTCTATTTATATTTGCCAACGTTTTTCGGGTGCTGGGACGCGGGTGGAATCGAAACGGAATCGAATAAAGCATTCAACCGACGAGCGATTCCGGGGACAAATTGGTCCGATCTCGGGTACCGAGCGGGCGCTGGAGCTCGTAAAAATCGCCCAATCCGTTATCCGGCTCCGGAGGTGGTCAATCCGGCCATCCGATGATGTCAGAAAAAGCGGGGCAATGTTGGGGTCAGCTCATCCCAAAGGGCGGGTCCTTTTTTTTATGCGCGTCTCAGCAATTCCCGAGGTCGGAAGGTAAATCTGGCAGCTTTTACTCCCCCGGCTCGGGAAATCCTGGTCCCGCCCTCGCAACTGATCCCATTACCGAGCGGAATCGGCAAACGCGGTAAAGGTAATCTCGGAGCCAAAAGGAAATGAATATTTATAGAATAAATAATCTAATAAAACACAAATACGTACGATTGATTGAGTGAGCTGGCGAACGACCGAACGAACGAACGAACGAGAACTGAACGTACGGAACCGGGCAACCTAACCCGGCGGGTTCCGGCGTCTCTTTGATGATGCCGCATTGCCGGCAAGGACGACAGTTCAAACTGGGACATACACACACACACACACACACACGCACACTTTGAGGCGGAAGTGGAAAAAAAAACGGCAACGATCCTGCCGGCGCTCAGATCTTGCCGAAGGAAATCTCGGCGCCAGGACGCGCCCGGCGCATTACAATTCTATCGCCGGAAAAGGTGTTGATATTTGAAATATTATTAGCCTCTGCCAGTTCCGTTTCCGTCCGTCCCCCTACTCTGCTGGACACCGTGAACAGGCACACCAACACCAGGTCGCATTATCGGCGGCGTCGATCGAGGACGAATCGTCCTGGTTCGGTCACACACCATGGGATAGTTGGCGCCCCAGGCGCTCCGGAGCTGTTTGAGTTGCGATATTAAAAACCGAAACTGCATTCAAGGAATCCCCGAAGCGTTTTCCCCATTCCTGGAGGAAGTGTGTGTGTGTGTGTGTGGGCAAGGGATGGATGTTGTTCTTTTGCTTCCTGTGCCGCCGCCTACTTTGCGGCGAACATAACGAAGTCGAAACGCCGGCGTCTGCATGGGAATAAAATTGAAAATTCCAATGGCCCGGTGACCGAACCGTGCAGGACACGTTGGGCAAGCAAACGGTACCGAGAGGATGGGCTGGATGGGCTGAAAAAATATCTGCAAGGCACTGCGCCAAACTCCTCCGGTAAAGGTCCCACCGTGTGCGGAGTGTGCTTGGAAGTTGCAGAAAATATTTGTAAAATTACTCCCAACATGATCAAGGGACGGCTAAAGGGAAAAATCCAATCTAATCGAAATCCTTCCTATCCCCGACCGACGGGAGGTCTCACGCGGACGAAAGGGCGCGTCCACGTGGCCGAAGGGTCACCGGATTCATAAAATGTGTAAAATCGGAAAACATTTCCATCATTTAGCAGCAGTGCACTTGATGGGATTATAAATGACTTTTGAGCATCGCCCCGCGTCGGAACGTTCGTCCGTCCTGCGGCCCTTTCCCAGGACGCAGTGCGCATCGAAGTGTGAATAATTAATCTTCCCTAATGGAATTGACACCGGACACCGGGGCTGGTGCAGCTGAGCTTGGGTTCCGGGGTGGAGGTGGTGTCTAATCGCATCGCATTTGCATTTGCACCACAGTCGACCCTGGTTGGCACCAGCGAGAGATCGTCCCTTCGTCGGACACGGTTCATGGCGCACACGAGATCCGACCGACGGAAAGTGACTTTCCCGGCGTTGCGCAGCTTCTCCGACCGAGGCCACGGGGATTACGTCAAAAAAATGCCGTCACGTTGCGAGTCGCGGCTTTCGCTTACTGCTGGGCTAATTCTCGCCTCGACAAAATCCGCCTCGGGTCGCGAGTATTTAATTATCTGCCTTCAATTGTCATTTATCTTCTATTTTCGTCGAGCGGCGCGAGAGGCGCGCTTTTTGGGGGAAAGTGTCTTCCCCCGTCGTGGGGTGGTTTTACGAAATCGCTTGGTTCGCGAGGGCGAGAGCGTTTATGTAACGCGGCGTGTTCGCCGCTCGGTTTGCGAAACCACTGGCACGGAATGAGGCTGGAATGCGATTACTGCGGCAGAGCGCCAAACGTCCCGATAAAGATAAAATCGAAAGCGAAACGTGAACCGTCAACGTCAAAACACAGTGTCAACTCGTGGAGTCAACCACCACCGGCGTGGTCCAGTTCAAGCGTGCGCGCGTGCGCGCGCGCCCTAATACCGAAGTTGGCGCTAATGCTCCGATACGCCCTAAGGATCCATCAATCACAATCCTCGACGGGAGAAAAAAAAACCCGAACCAAGACGGAGGGATGGAAAAAAAGAGAACGCTCGATGCCACAACACGATCGTTTGCCATGGCGGCTGTGTACCGTATCGGTCGCGATCAAGTTGGCGGCTGTGGTGGCGTATTTTTTTTTTTTTTGCCCTTAGGCACAAGCGCAGCATAAGCAGTAACGAAGAAAAAACCGAAGAAACGAGGTGTCGAACAAAACGTCGAGGGCAAATCTGGCCGACAAATCCAGACTCGGGACGTGGCGCGAATCGGGCGCAATTTGCCCCACCAGTAAGACACAATTAAACGATTGTAACGTCAAGGATCACGCCGTTTCGATGGTGGGAAAGTGGCCCTTTGAAGGGCTCTTGCTCGTGACACAACAGGCCACTCGTTGGGCGACTTTTTGCCACACAATCACACACACACACACACACGCGTGCACGTGGTAGGGATTTTCACCGTGCAGAAGGGGCGTTGTCATTAGGATGTTGGGTGGGCCCGAGACGTAGATGAGTCACAGGCGTGAGGTGCGTGAAAAATGATGCTCCCGAAGAAATCGCCCCATGGCTGGCCAGAAACCATTAGGCACACGGGGTTGGTGTGTTTTTGTTTTGGTTTGTGGCCGGTTTTTTTTTTTGAGTTGGCGCAATGTTTAATGTTGCGCTGAGGGTTCGAGTCGCTCCACGGGGAGTGCGCTTGGGTTTAGGGGAAAAATATTGCGCCACGATTGGGATCGATCGATCCTCGCGCGCCCCGGAATGACCTCCGGGGTTTCAGGTTTGGTCCGCGTGCACACCAGGCGGCTCCACCATTGGTTCGCGTGGCGGTTTAATCATTACGATCTCTCAATCGCACCTTCACGACCGAACCGTGGAGGTGCCAACAACGCCAGGTGAGAAAAATTCCCCTTCGACCGAGCCGAGAAACGGAACAGTCCAGCTCTCATCCACGGGCGGATGATTAATTCATTTCCATTGCACGCGCTTCAGCCCCAGAACCGGGATCCATCTGGCGATGAATCTTCGATTCCGTGCGTCGATGGATGATGTTGGGCCAGTGAACCGGTGCGTGTGTGTCGGGTGGTCAAAAATTCACCCCCAAACGAAGGGCCTTCGAAGTCCGAAGCCCTTTAGCAACAGCTTCCCATCGAGGTGTGGCTTTCGAGGACCAAATGTGTCACAGAAACAATGCCATCTCGATCGGGATTTTTCTCATCAAACCCCGATTATGGCCGAAAAGCGACACCGATCGATCCCAGTGTCGATCCGGTCCCACACGTCGATCGAACGATCCACGTCGCCTCGGGAGCGCCATTCCGTTTTTCGAACGGCCATTCCTCTAGCTGCCAGCTAATCCATTTTTCATAGAGTTGTCAGACACCAAATCTCGCGGTGGGTCGCTTCCGTTGCGCAGTCGGGAGCCCTGGCCCCACTGGCCGGCACCAGGTCTATTCATGCATCCATCGCAAGGGCTGTTTTGACGCGGTGAATTGTACGCGCAAAATGGCCGGTCTGTGGGGACGCGTGAACGCGGGACCATCAATTCCGCCGACTTCCTCACAAAACACAATAGCTCTCTAGGAGGAGGAAGCGTTTGGGCCGAAAAAGCGTTGCGCCTGACTCTAAAGATAGACCGCGGGTTGTGAGACACACAATGCGATCAAGGGGGGCACACACGCACGCACACGAGGGGTGGTTTCCATTTTTGAGGTTAATTTATCATCCCCGAACAAGTCACCCGTGCGCTGAACTCGCGCGGTGAAACACCATTTTCTTCTGTTCCGCTCGCCTGTGGTTGGTGAAGAGTTTGGGGAAAGAAGGACACACACACACACACACACGCACAGAAAAAACCTCCCTCCCCCTCCCCCCCACCACTCTAAAACCGTTGGAATCAAAACAAAACCCCACAACAATAACAACAACCGAACCAAAAAAGCCCCGGCAAAGCAAGACGCGGCAGCTCGAGGCCCGAAACACAAATCTTTGCGGAATTTTATCCTCAAATTAAATCAAACAAATGACTCCGGGGTTCAGTCTGGCGGTGTGCGAGACCTCTGGCCCTGGAAAACGGGGGTTCCAGGTGGCGTACCGCACCCCATAGAAGCGATGGCGCGAGTTTCGACACTTCTTGGGCCAGTAATCGGTGGTCCGATCCGCGTTCCAGACTCAGCTTTACCGTTCGCTGTGTGGCCTCACGAAGAAAAGCCGTTGGTCCTTTTTCACGCAAGATGGTCACCGAAAAGATTTGCGCCCGCGGTACGTGAGGCATTAATCACTGCACCAAGCGCGGAATCGTGCAAGTCAGCAAATGCGCCCTGATAGGCCTGGTGGCCCGATAAGCGTGATCGCTTTTTGGTGTTTGATATTTTTGAACGTCACTCACGGCTTTCCATTAACGCGGCAGGCGCAAGTCGCTGTAATTCGATTCAATTCTGTCAACAAACCGGAAGATGATGACTTAACGGCACTGTGAGGAGCGTATCTCTTATCATCTTCTGCTACCTTCATTCCAGTGGCGTCTCGCACCAATTGATTGATTGATATTGATGACGACCGGGGATGCATTTGTCACTGGCGAATTTTAATAACACCACGCACCGAACAAACCTTCGAAACCGGCGCTGGAACGTTATCTGCATCTAGAGAAAGCCGCCTACGAAGGGCCACACCAAAATGCAGATGAGTTTGCGCTTTCTGCGCCACCGAGCCCGGGAACCTTCCGAGATGATGGATGGGCTTTGCGGGCGTTGTGTCCTTGCGTGAGAGCAAATTTGACGAATTCCGGTGCTGGCTGAATCATCGAGGCCGAGTGTCGAAGTAGGTCGATGTAATTTTGTCTACGCAAATTTGTCTTGCTCGATTGCGCCTGGTGGGGTTGGTGGTGGTGGTTGATTTGCGTAGAGGAATTTTGACGAGCTGCCGGTGGAGCTTTTAACACTCCGTTCCGGCTTTGCCACGCAGCAAACCGTCCTTTTTCAATACAACACCCATGGCACACTAGATCTAATAAACGAGAGCCTGTGTTCGTGACCCTGGGCTGCACTAAAAAATATTCAACACACGAAAAACTATCGCTTAGCCCTCTAGGGAGGGCCGAACAGATTCGACTGTGTGCGGTGATTTTTTGTTGTAGTCTTTTTGTTTTTTTAGTGCTCTCCTGCAGCTGGAGGGTTGTTTTTCCTTTTTTTTTTCGCTTCGTTCACTCCCCTTAGTAGCCACCCTCTCAAACGGGCTCGTATCGGTCCATTCAAATCAGCACCACTCCATTGTAGGGCTGGCTGGCTCGGAAGGGCAGCAATTGGTGCTTGTGTGTTTGGATGTGTGTGCGGTTCATTTGTTTCTAATCTTTCTCACATACGGCGAATTTGTTTGCGGCATTTCCTATCCCCCTAGCGCGCTCGTACGTACCATTTGGCGTCGCTTTTTCCACGCGAAAGACACGCGTTACTGACCACTCGACTGCTGCTGTTGTTGCTGCGAGTGGTGTGTATGAGGATGGAGGGGAGGGTTGTTTTTTATGCTGCAACCCCCACCCACTTATGCTCCCACACACCACGTTTGCTGTTGGCCATTTTTTTTTCTCTGTTCGTTCGTTCGCAGCCCATTTTGGGGGGGTGATGTGAGTTTTCGTGCGAGGAGCGCAGGTCATGCCATTCGACCGGCCCAGGCTGGCCATTTCGCACATACGCGTGTGCCCCCTCATGCATCCGCACTACCACACCCCACCTTGCCCTGGAGCCATTTTATCTACGATCGTGCCCCTGAGCTGGACGGGAGCACGGGTGAGGGTTATAAAATGATTAACGATTCTCTATTGTTGTGCCATACAATCTCGCCACTTTGGGCGAATATTCCATTACCCACACGACCCCCTCGCTGACCCCCCCCCTCCCTTCCATCTCCCTCCTATTGCTTCTTTGACTCCTCCACCGGCCCACGTCGTGGTGACTTTCCGTGCGAGAGATCTCCAACGCCAACTGCTCCGTGGCATGCCATTAGTGCTTTTACGGTTGCGTCTCGGGTGGAGTCGACTCCACCGGTGGGATGGTGGGAAGGTGGGGGGGGGTTAGACAAAAAAGATTCGCAAATCGCAAAACGCACGTTACTGGTTTTTTAGGGGTGAGTTGGGTGTTCCTGCTGCCAGGTCTGGTGGGATCTTTTCCGGGGGTTGGCTTGTCGCTCCGTCTCTTTCACTCTCGCAAAGCTGGCTCTGGGGTTCTATTCAGCGTCGGTTTTATTTCGCGTGACCTGCGCGCCCTCTCCGAACTACCCCAAGGCTCTAACACGGCCAGTAGGGGCACAGTCGTCGTTCCGCCCTAGAGGGAGTTCCATTCAGCAGCTTCAATTTCTATGAATCCGTCCCAATTCGTTTTGAAATGGGGGGTGGCTTTCGCGGGAAAGCGCCCTTGCATTGCGCCACCCTCCTGTTGGGTGTGTTTTTGCACCCTCTCGCGCCCACAGCAAAGGGCAAAACCTTTCCCCGCTAGTGATCGCGCGGCGTAAATCTCGTTACCAACTCCTTTCGCCAGTTGGACGCGGAGTTTTCGGTGAGCTTTTATTTCATGCGTACTTTTTTTTTTCGCCCAATTTTTTTGGGGTCTCTTGGTCTCCCCTCTCCATTCGTGGCTTCCTCCACCGTCTTGTTATTATTTTGTGTGGCATCTTTCTTTCCCCAGTTGAGGACGAAGAGAGAGAAAAAGAGAGGGAAAAAAAATAATAAAATAAACGCTCCAAGCAAAAGCATCCATCCTCCCTGCAATGTGCGTTATTTTTTTCATCTCCTTCGCCTTTTGTCTGCCTTCGGCGAGCTTCCCACCACCGTTATTCTTCCCGAAAAGTCGCGACCCAAAACTTTCGAACCGCGTGTGGTGTGCCCCCTTCCAAAAATGGGTGCATTGGGGCTGGGGTGGTGCAAAAAAAAAAAAAAGAAAACTCAAAAAGGAAAATAGACAAAAGCCATCTTGTGGCGTTTGAGCGCCCGTCGTCGTCGTCGTGCTGCGAACTTATTATTATGGATTAACGAGATTTGGATTCGGGAGCGAGCTGCTCATCGACCCGCTGTGAAAGAAAACCCTTTTTTCGAGAAAAGCCAACCCTCCGGCGTTGCCCTCGGGCGTGTGGAGAAAAAGGGCCCCCGAACGATGGAGCGATGCGCTTTATGCATGCATCCGCTGGCAGATGCAATTCCCCGAGCGCCAGAGACGCAAACGCGCGATTTTTCACGCCATGCCCTTCCCTCGTGGCATTTCCAACCCCCCCCCCCCCCCATACCAACGAAGGAAGGCCAATCTAATCTGGGGACCCCCGAAACGAGCGGCACTTTCTCGCGTCTATTTATAATTTTAATTAAATAGTGTAGTAATTTAATTTCTCGCTTCGGGTGTTTGTTTTCTGCTCCGCATTCTTCGTCGCATTTTTTGTTGTTGTCGTATTTTCCACCCTCGGCTTCGTTATTGCTCCGGTTTTTGTGGTTTCATTTTATTCTTTCTGGCTGGCTTTTCTCCACGTGCCATTGTAGCCTTCCCTTGTGGCACATTCTATCTCTCCTCCCTCGATGGGCACACCACAGTACTCTATCTCTTTGTTTTAGCTTATTGCGTTTTGTCGTTGGTTTTCAATTTTGTGTGGCTTGGCGCGTGTTTTGTTTGCCATCGGCATTGCCTCTTCCGGCGAGACGCCGTTTCGCGTTCGCCATCGTTTTTCGTTGCTGTTGTTTGATTTCTCGTGCTGTTTCTCGCGTTGCTCCTTCGCGCGAAGGTGAGAAGTCGCAGAAAGCAAGCGGCCGCGCGAAGCGAAACAAATAAATTCCACCCCGAAGCCCTCACGGGTGCACCCACGGAGGGTGGCCAACCGGGAAGGGGATGAAAAACTCAGATGATTCGTTTATCTAGCGCGACTGCCACTCCGACACGCCGTGTGGCCGCGTGTATCCGCAGGCCGAGCCTTTTTTGCATATCTTTATTTGTCTAATAAAATGCACACCTAGCCCCCGGCTCGGTCCCAGGAATGTTGTGGAATAAGAACTGGGTGTAAAGAACGACCCCAAATGCGCCCTCTTGATGGTTGGCTCGCGATAAGATGCAGCTCGAAGGAAGCCAACGAACGCCAAAAAGAGCCACTCTGTCGCCTCGAGCGCAACCGGCTCCAACGGCCAGCGGGTTTGACTCATCATGCGAAGTCGTATCCAGGGTGGACCTTCCAAGGCGTGTTGGCCATGAAAAAAAAAATGGCCAGATAACATGACGGCAACATGAAGTTCTACACAGGATAAACATTTTACGGGCGAGTTATCGTCTTGCGTTCATCTTTCACGTGGTCGAGAATGGGCAAGTTGCTGCATTCGAAGGGCGGTGAATCCGCGAGTTGCACTCGGTTGAGCCTAATAATTTGGGCTCATAGGGAGTTCGGAAGCTCTTCCAAGGAGGCTCGCTTTACGTATAGACCCTTGCGCGTGAGATGAGCTGAGCCCTTGAAGACGAGCCTTTACGACCGATTCAAAAAACCTGATGTTTAGGATGGGTCGTTTGGCGAACGAAAATGCCAATGAAAATCCAATGGGCTCGGGAATGTCCTGCTGTTCCGTCCAGACCGCCTCCGGCAAACAAAAATGAGCGAAAAAGAATTTGGTTACGGCCGTCGGTTTTGTTTTCGTTTTTTGGCAAATGAAAGCCCCATAAAACTGGCAGAGACCCTGTACTCTCTGGTTCAGAAGGCATCTCGTACATCCGCAGTAGGGCTTTCTCCCGGCGCAAAATAAACAATAGATCATAGCCAACCAGCGAAATGGGCGTTGGTGACCGGGTCGGGTGGGGGATCTGATGATGGCGAAAAAATGAGCCCCATACCCGACCGGAAGTGCCTCCACGTGGTCCCAGTCACGCCAGTGTGCGAAAGGGCCGCACGATCTTCCGCGCAGCATAAATGGCGATGCGCGGAGTGGATCCGTGTGCGGCCAAACGAGAAACAATAAAACTGTCGGTCGTGAGCTAGCACACGGCTTGGTTGGCTCATTTTTCTAGTGTTCTTGGGTCTTGGCCGAAGGGGTGGCAAGAATTTTCCATCCAGCTCACAGCCCCCGTGCTGGGAGTTTGTTCGTATTTTTGGCAATTTTTTTCCACACCCCAGGGCAGCGAAGGGCCCCAACCGCTCTCGATTCATTCAACCTCCTCGCGGAAAGTGCGCTTTTGGCTTGTTCTGTCTTTTTCTTTTTCTTTTTTGCATATGTCAAAACGGAACAAAAGCTTAGCGAAAAACTCCGCTCGTTAACTTCACAAACCGTCGCAAATCTTGTTGGGGAGAGTTTTCTTTTTCTTTTTTTTTGTCTCTCCCCCACGGACAAACTTCTCCAGTTCGTTCGCTCTCTGTCCCTCTCACCCTCAGTTCGATCGATTGGACGCTCCGCTAGCCCTCGCGCCAGTCGTGCCAGTTCTCCCAAATGCTAACGAAATTATCATTATCATCCTCCGAGCCTGAGATTTCTCCGCACCGCTCAGTGTGCCTTTGGGCAGGTTTGATCCACGGCCAAGGTCCACAAACTATCGCTCGTTTGCTCGTAATTTAATTTTACTGCCGCGCCAGACCCCGAACCGGCTGAAGGCGCGATGCCGACGACAGCGACGGCGACGAAGAGAGCTGTAAAAATATTATCAATAGTCCGGGGAAAGATTTCCTTCGCCCAACCCCACCGGCGGCGTGCACGCGGCCAAAAGACGATGGGCATTCTTTTCTTTTTTTTTGTTTTATTTCTTCCTTCACTCCATCCTTTCGTTCATTCGGTTTTTTTTTTCTTTCTCCCCAGTGTTCGTTCGCTTGCGCCCCAATCGCGCGAGGATGGTGTTGAATTCGGTGGAACATGACTGCGCGACACGAAAGATGCCACAACATTGGCGGAGCGCCCGCTCGGGGCGATAAAGATAAAGCTGGAAGGAAACTTCCGACCTGGCACCTGGAGATCTGGGTCTGGAGAGACGGACGGATGGACGAACGGACGAACGGACGAGCACGCGGACGGGTGAGATAAAACAACGAATAACAGAATGGAAATAAAATTAAGCAAGAAAAACATGGGAATGGGCCGCAGAAGTAAAAAAAAAAAGCGCACCCATCGAACGATGGCGCTGGCGATCCCCGAGGGTCATAAATAGCAGCCGGAATTTTCTTTCCCGCCAATCGGCGAGACGCGTACAGCGACAGTGTGGATGAGTTTATTACTGTCATTCGGTCGGTCAGTTTTGCTCCGAAACCTCCGTTTTTTGACGGAAGGTCGCGCTTGGAGAGAACGAAAAAACGGAACGAATTCCCCCGGGAAACCCCGTTTTCCGCTTCGAGCCCACGAGTCGTGGTCACAAATCAAAAATCTTACTGCCGTCGGTTTCCTTGTTCGGTACGTCTCAAAGCAGGCAAATCGCGTCTTCTTCGGCGGGTTGGCAGGAGGGTCATAATTCTTTTGACTATTTTTAATTTCGCTTCCTTGAGAGGGCTTAGCGCGACTGGTGGCTCCGGAATGGCGGCGGCTTCGGAAGGAAGGGATCGCGATCGGGTTTGATTAGGAGAAACCTAACCGATTCGTCGCTGAATCGCTCGCGAAGCGGGGATCGGTTTTAGGAAAAATCGAATCCAAACCACTTAATCTATCATTTTTATTCGTCCGGACCTCGTTCCGGGAAGCCTGAGGTTGGGTTTCGGGTGTCGATTTGTCGATGGCGCTTTACCTGCGCGCGGGATTGATGGAAAGCGGTTAATTGTGGGTCCCGGTTCCTGGAATGTGGGAGGTCCAGGGTTCGCTCATTTGCCAAAACGAAGAGGCCAAATGCCCTCTGCGACTCACATTAGCGCGCAAATTATGTGCCAACATGACAGAAGGGTCTGCGATCGCCGGTGAAGCTTATTTTTACAACCCTCACGGAACACCCACCACTGGTTGGGCGGTTTTATGCAAAACTGCGCAATCCTTTTCCGCTGGTGAAATTTAAGATTAGCTGTGTTTTTTTTTTCTTCGCTCCACCTTCATCGCGATTGCGCTTTTTTTTTGTTGCCCAGAACATGGCCACGTTCCAACCCGTGGTGGACGTAATTTCGCTTTGAGCGGTAAATTTCGCGCCAGGACCCGGGATCGACCTCGCTCTCTATCTCATTCTCTCTCGCTCTCCCTTTCGATCGCTCCACCACGCTGGATTCGGACGAGCGCTTTCCCACCTTGATAAAATCAGATGAAATTCCATAAAACATTCTCGAGTTTCGGATGCGAATCTTCCCCAAGCTCGGTGGAGATGCAAATTACTGTTGCCCGGATGCACCGGTGCAGCCATTCCGAAGCGTACCGAAAAACCCATTTCCGGCGCATCCAAAGGACCGGCTGGTGGCGGTGACAGGCGACGGGATCGGGAAAAATGGTCGAACCAAGTCCAAAATCTAATTTTCAATAAATTAGGATCAGTTTTCGGTTCGGTTCGGGACGGAACGGAAACCGTTTTTCTTCCGTTGCGCCACGTCACTGGTCCTTTTTCGCCTCTCCGCCCACAATGCTGTCTGTGGTCGAAGATGGCACCCGAAAGTGCCTCCAAGATTCAACCAACGGAGGGTTGAATAAGCGAGATGCGAACACGAAGTGAAAGAGAGCGTATCCTGGCCCCCCTGGTCGGGAATTTGGTCCTTTGATTCCACATCTCCACGGAAAAACGGCGCCATTGGTACGGAATTTGTGCGCTTTTCGAGCTGGGAGCGATGCGCAAGGACGCGGCGCTTTAATAATTGATTGTTTTTTTAAAGCCATAACGGCGCGAAAATGGGATCAGCCGAGGAGGAAAAAGGAAGCCCATAATCCACCACCTCACGAAGGGCACAATTGTCACCGAAGCCGTGGTCGATTGTTTGTGAGGTCGCCAAATCGCCTGCCTTCGGATCCTTTTGGTGCTTTTTTTTTCGCCATCTATCCCGCTTTCTCGCACCGTCAAAGATGAGACGCGCGTTGGCGAGATCCATTTTCATATCCCATTAAACTTTTAAAGTTTTCGCCCATTTCCAGCCATTTGGGTGCGTCCTTTCTGCCACCTCGCATCAGCGTCAGGGTTCGTGAAAAGTTTAGCGCTGGTCGGAGGGAATATTTCTTCATCACTTTGGCGCCTCGCGAAAACGCCTGACCCTTTTAGGGGGTCCGCTTTGCCTGAGGGGCCCCACACATTGAAGGTCCATTCACCATCGGTGCCTTCGTCGATCGGTCCTTCTCACCACCAGCTCACCATGGCTTCTCTCATTGATGTGAAGATTTATTGCTCACCCTGGCGATCGTCCGTCTCGCTCGAGCTCAATGGCTTCTCACTCGCTCAATTGCCTTTTTTCCCAGCCGCCTTGATGGGTTCGCAGCATCCCGAGGGAGAATGCGAGTGAGAGAGAGAGAGAGAGAGTCAACTCCAGAAGAGCGTGTGAGAGAGAAAGAGTGAAAAGCCCGTTTGGGGAATGAAATAAACGGATCGCTTCCGCACTCGTGCCCTTCGTAGCCCTTTGCAGCACTCATTGAACGTTTCCTCAAACGAACCAATCGGTCAGTACATCCAAATTGAATGGCACCCCTCTTCCACACCCCATCTAACACCCGTCTCACACACCAAACAAACCGGAAAGCTTTCGATCGCATCTAAGTTGTATACAAATTCCAAGCTCCATCTCGCTCTGTCGGTCGCGTTAGCATACCGTTTCGTGGTCCTGCCAGAGGTCCCAGCCGATCGTCTTGCTTGGCCGGAGGAAGAAAATGCTCACTCTTCTCACACACAAACACACACAGAGCCGTACAACCATCGAGGTCCAAAGCTGGGAGTTGAGTCGAGGAAAACTTCTCGTACCTTCGCCGCTCGAGGTCCGGTTTCGGTGTCTTTTTTCGCGAAGCCCACCCATCCGTCCGTCCACCCATCCCGTACAATTCACCCGGATGATGCTCCCTTTTTCCGGATGATTTGTTTCCATCTCGGTCTCGGTTGGTTTTGGCCGACGGCGGCTGCTGACCACTTTCCGTGTGCGCACCGGCCGAAGCCTGGAATGGTCGGACCCGGAAGAAGGCCACGAGGGCGGTATAAAGCGATAAGGGAGAAGCGAGTTTACCGACGTCGAGAGAACTTCTGGACGTGTTCTTTTTTGTCTCTTTCCTACCTTTGCGCTGTGTCTCTTTCTGGCCAACATCACACCGGCCGGTTGCTGTTGCCTGTGGTTACGGTTGGATGGGAAAATGGTGTTTATGGAAAATTGGTCATCCACAGGCGTTTTGTGGACGTTGTGAGGGTCGTGAGGGTGCTAAGAGGGTGACTGCCACCCACCCACCCCCTGGTGCTGGGAATGCATAATGCAGTGCACATGCCTTACTCCGGTTACCAATCAATTACGGCTTTATTGAAATTCTTTCCTGCCCCCCAAAACGGACACTTTTGCCACATTCAAATTGAACCGTTTTTCCCTCACCGAATGGTTCGGGGAATTGAATAATTATTCCTATGCCGCGTGTTGGGCGTGGAAATTACTTCCGTGTGGTTTGTGCGGGTGCGAGAAAATCATACCCCCCCCACTTTTCGATTCGTAGGACGGTGGCTCTGGTAGCTTCTTCCGAGACAGCGGACAGTTCGACGCCAACGCCGAGACCGGATGAGAGAGCCGTATCGCGATGAAAACGGCCGCAAAACTCGCCCCAAAAGTCGAAGCGACGAAGCGCACCAAAGCGCGATAAGCCCGTCCAACTCGAGGTGATGGTGAACTCGGGAAAAGCGCAGAACCACTCGGGAGCAGCAGCAGCAGCAGCAGCAGCCGGCTGAAGGTCCGAACTAACCGAAAAATCATCGTCGTGATCGGCGCTTCCCGGTAGAAAACTTTCACGGTGGGATTTGGGTTAGTTACGGTGTGAACGAGGAGGGAGAGGGCGGAGGGCGGAGTGTGCTCCCACGTCCTTCGGTCCCTTGGCCTTCGCGAGATGAAAGATACAGAACGTTGGCGTGAGCGTTTTCGATCCATCGGTCTTTTGAGGCGGGCGAGAAAACAAAGCACCCTCCTAGCTCCCAAGTGAAAGGAAAGCGTGAGCGAGACGGCATGCGATTGTTAGGCAATTTCAACACCCTTCGTATGAGCAAGTGTGTGTGAGAGAGAGAGAGAGAGAGAGAGAGCGCGGAATAATGCAAGGGATGATGCTACTATATCAATGTTGACTAGATGAAACTGAGGCATTTGCTTCGTCGCGTGATCTCCACACAACGCGAGTGTTTCCCATCCACGGAGTCACCCCAAAAAGCTCGAGCCCACCGCAAAAGCCGGCAGCAAAACGAAACGAAAAACGAACACACACACACACACACATAAAATGGTGCCCCCACGTCACGAAAGCCCGCGCCTCCGCGGCCAAGTGCAAGGCGAAGAAATCAAGATGTGTTTTACATCTCATTTCTTGTGTTTTTCTGCCCTCTCCAACATTGTCTGGCCCGGTGGTTCCTTGAACTTGGCACACCGGGGCCCGCTACCTTACTTATTTCTGTCCCTTTCCTGCCCTGCTCCTCCTTCCTTCGCAATCGCCACCCACCGGACGAGTTTCGTCGACGGGCGGCTAACTAACGTTTGCCAGATTTCGTTTGTTTTATGTCGCGACCGTTTTTCGGGGCAGGTTTATAGTTAGGGTTTGGTCGGGCCTCGCCTGTCTGCTTGCGGTCGCTGTTTTTTTTGGTCTCTCTACCGCTTCTTTAAGGTGTCCTTTATTTGTTTTATCGCGGACCCCGACGCGTTCCGTGCGCTGGGAAAGCGGGCCACGATGGTTTGCATTTATTTATTTTTCGACCTCTTGCGCGACTTCTCGCTTTTTTAAACCAGCACATCGCCGTTACTCGCTCAGTAACGTCAGCGTGTCATCAAACATGACGTTCGTTTGTCGTCGGCTCGGTGGTCGATTGCATCAAGTGTGCAACTGAGTGCAAGCTATGCACTGCAGGTCGCCTACGCAGGAAAGAAGCCATGTTCTCCGTTCCGATGAATGTAATCAAATGCGGCCCGACTAGGTGGAAATGTGATTTGCACTTCCGCCGAAGTCACAAGTCTTGATTCGAGTCTCGGGCATGGAATGCAATATGTTGAATGCTTTTTTACCTTATTCTAAGCTCCGCTCTCGTTCCAGGAATATGTTCGCCACCCCCGGCCACCGGCCACTCGACTCGATTAGGGGAGCCTTTTTTTTCTTTTCCTGCGAAAAAGCTCCACCATTAGAAGCGACTCCTCGAGGAGGATTACACCTTACACGTGCAGGCGTCTGAGGGCGCTGCCGGTAAGGTAGCCGACAAGGGAGGTTAATTTGAATATACCATAGCAATGGCACTTGGTGCGATTTAATTTGCTCCTCGTGTCGGTTCGTTCTTGCCATGGAGAAGCGTAGTTTGGCTTCATCTAGCTGCCGTTGGGTAAGCCCTCAGTTTCCGAACTTTTTCCACGAAAGCTGTCTTCTGCTCCATGCCCCAGCTAGAGCGAGAAATCGGGAGATGAATTACGAGCAGAAAAAAAACACACATACAAGAGCTCTACGAGCGCAAGATAGAACAGCCGCCAGTCAGAAGCCTGGCTGGGTCTCGGAGTTGGGATGCGTAACGCCCGAACGACCCACTTCAAATGTGGAGGCTTCAACAGAAGCTGTGTGTGCCAGAGCGAGAGAGAGAAAGGCAGAAAGAGAGAGTGAGGAGAAGAAAAAAAAAAGTCCGCGCAAGTCCACACACGACTTGTGGCCGAGATGGTCCGTCTGAGCGCAAAATACGCCAAGCGATTCGTAACGACCACGGGACTCCCGGCTCGGGTGGGTTTTCTTGTTTTCCAGCCCACCGGCCCCCTTACGAGGGTCTATTAGTTCTGGGGAGGCGGCCAGCACCCGGTGAGGGAGATGATGCGTGTGCGTGCAGTCCATTAATCATTCATTCATCCGTCCATTCTGGTTTTTCCCGGCTTACGGATGCAATCGTTTGGGGTTTGAGGTTCGGGATTGGAATCAACCCCCTGGCCGCAGACGGTCGTTAGGGGTTGTGGGTAAGGTCTGAGGAATCGGGGGGGGGGGGGGGGCGATTGGGGGAGTGGGACCGGAACAACATCAGCTCAAGTCAAGAAGTGGCCAGAAGTAGCAGCAAACTTGAAGTAAGTGAGTGACACCTCGCCTCGGCATGGTGTGCTTCCTCGTCCAGTTCCGTGTTTGCGTTATCGATCGATCCTGATAGGCAAGCGCGTGTGTGTGCGCGTGTTGGCGTGGTGTATTAGTCCTCGCGAAGGGTCTTCTGGGCAGTAACGGCGTCTGTGGCCACCGAAGCGACATCAATAATCGATTATTTGGCCCCGTGCCGAGCTGAGAAGGTTTCGGTCAAGCGATATTCGTTGGTGGGCTTTGAGGTGGGCGATGGAAGGTCGAGGAACGGAACTTTGGCAAAACTTTCAAACCACCAACCACCCACCCACGCACCTCATCGGTTCTATTTCGGAGCGAGGTCGCTTTAGTGCTCTTTAGCAGTGTTTAGCAACGTCTTCAACGCTGCGCAGGACGAAGCCACCGAGCTCCGTGATGCTTCGGTTGCCCGAAAGCACTTAGGGATGTTTCTTGAGCGCGTCCGTCGTTCGGGCCGTTTGCACTTCATTCTCATTACTACCAACCAACCAGACCAGATCGACCATCGTGGTGGCGTGCTGGAAAATCCTCTTGCCCGAGCTGGGAAAAAGAACCAACCACCTTCAACTCGGAACTCTCGGCGGAAGCGATGAACACGATGGGGGAGAGAGAGAGAGAGAGAGAGAGAGAGAAGAAAAAAAGGATAACACGACCAGAGGTGTTGCGGAATGTAAACTTTTACACGGTCCCGGTGGGTGGTGGGCGTTTGCTTTGTCAAGAGAAGAGAAATGATGGCGCGTGATAGATGTGTTCGAGGGCGCTCCTGTCACGGTACCAGAGTCCTTGTCCTGGAAAAGCGCCGGTCGGTTGCCGTGCGTTTTCCTTTCCGGTCGATGGTTGGTGCACCCACAGGATGATCGAGAGCGTTTGATAAGGGATGCAGTGCGGAAACTCCACAGCCCGTATCCTTGGAAACGCGCTCTTCAGTCCTTCGTTTATGGGGCATGATTGAGTACTCCTCTAATATTCATCGCCACACCATCGCCCGAGGAATGCTCCGTCCGAGACGATGGGCCCATCAAAAATGCCCCGTTTTTAATTACGCGCCGCGCAACGGAAACATTCCGAGCGTCCCCTTGGTTCGGGAAAATTCCTCGAAACCCGCACAGGATCCCTCTGGCGATTGCGATTTAATTTCGTTAAAACACTTCACCAGCACCACCCTTCGAAGGGCTGGCTCCGGCTGTGTGCACTGTCGGAGCAAATTGCGTTGAAAAGCGATCACACTAATAATAATCACCCCACGGCGAGTGACGCCATCCCATGGCGTCCTAATGGCCCTTCGTTCGTTCGAGACATCCGCGAAGAGGATCGATTTTTCACCACCACCGAAGCGAGCAACGGGTGGTGAAGGATGTTGTTTTTTCCGACTCGCCGGGAAAAACCAACCAACGACAGATGCACTCGAGTGGTCCCCGGGACTCACCCGCTTTCGCTCCGCTCATCTCTCGTCTGTCATGCGGTCACACGCAGCGGTGTCCTTGAGAAAGGACCAAACCACGAGCGGCGGAAAAGCCACTCGACTAATCGAACCTCGCGTCATCCCGAAGGGTCAACTCGAGAGGGTTTTTCCATCGGCTGCCGAAACTCGGGAAGGAATTTTCCAGCTTTCAATCTTTCCACACCCCCACGGAGAGTTTTTCTTTCGTCGTTCCGCCAACCCCGAAAGACAGGGTTTTCTCGCTAACGAATGGTCCACTTTCAAACTCGTCCACCGGTCGTTAGAGTGTCCACTTGAACGCGTCGCACACGTGACGTGGAGTTCCAGAAAAGTTTCTCCCTCTCGCACACACACAAACACACACACATTCAAGCACACGCGCCTAGGCCTATCCATCTGTCCATCTGCGCCGGGTTTTTGGACTCAATTGGGTGGACGGCGACCCTGCGGCTAGAACTAGATCGAGGGCGGAAGCACCGAATTAGGCCGGCCTGGTTGGGCCGCGGAACGCGATAAACACGATGATTAATTCTTGTTTATGAATATTAGTCAATTAATTCAATTTGAGGCGCATTTCGGCGGACCTGCGGTTTCCGGACCTTGGCTGGCCGGTTTTATCAGCGCACGGTGTGTTTTTGTGCGTGTATTTTAGGTCGCCGGCGCCTTCGAGTGTGCCTCGCGGGCACAGGGTGGTTGGCGCTTTTTTAACATACAATGCCCACCGGGTGGCGAAAAACGTGACGTGCGCGTGACGGACGATCTAATGAAGATGTACGCCGAATTTATGAAGTGGCCGATTTTCGGAGGTGTCTCATAACTCTAGCGCTCTAGTGGCGGCTTACACGCCGTAAGCTGGAAAGGTGTTTAAGATGAATTTATGGGTCGACGCGGGCAGCTTAAGATGATAACGGCCACCACGGTTGTTCGTGATCGTTGTTTATGGTGTGCCTTGTCGGAGGAGCTTTAATTGAAATAGATACGTTGGGATACGTTTTTTCTCTCTCTCTCATATTCATGCCGACTCGAAAGCAGCCTGCTTGCGGAACCGATGGCAAATGGGTTCGATTTGTGGGTTTCGAGTGCGTTTCTAAAACGTGCAGGAAGATAAAAAAAAAAACACGACCACCACAGAACCCACCGATAGGAAGGGCACTCGATCCTGAAGGGGTCTGCGTCATGCGCAACCGATCGGTGGTTTGTGCACAGGACAAAGTCGCGGGACCCTTCGCCCTAGCGGGACCCATTTATTACCACAACGCACCGTAACCGTGGCCGCGTTTATGAGGGCCTAGCGGGCCCTTCTCGTGATCAGCTGGCCCCGAACGTGTGCGCACTCGAGCGGCCCGAAGGGCGTCGTCGCCATATGTCATAGATAAAGGTATCAGCAATTAATGGGCCGCGGCACCGTCGAAACATCGAAACCGGTAGATTTCAGATAAACCGTGGCCCGAAAATTAGGGCCCCACGTAAGGGAGAGAGAGCGAGAGAAATTTCCACAACTTAACAAACGGGCGACATTTCCGGGCTGGCCGGCTGGTTTGGACGGTGAGCGAAACACAAGCCACAATGATGGCAAACGAAAGCGAACAGCAGCACACAACAACAACGAATGAAAAGAAAAAAAAAATGCATTCGAAACCCGTGGCCCAACAGGAGATGCAGTTGGGTTTTAATTTTCAAGCCCTCCCTTCGCTTTCCGGGGTTCCGGCTGGGGTAAAAATTGGAACACGGGCTTGAGAGACCCGAAAGCGGAAGGTGCCATTTTTCCTGATTAAGACGTGTTCGACCACACGGACGTTTGTCGAAGGGCTGTTGTCGTTGTTGTTGGGTGCTTTTAATCGACTCGTCCGGTTTGGAAACAGTCGCTGGCTCGAATCCCAAAGGGCCGCAACTTAATTGCTTCAATCGGGCTGGACGAAAACATTGTCGCAACTGTGGGGACGTTTGATTTCGTCCCCTACTCGATAGGGGTTGATTTCCCACGACCACGACACGCCGTCTTCATCCTTCCTTCGGGGGAATGCTAACCGTTTTTCCTTTTCGCGTTCGATTTCGCGCCGATATAACTCCGCCAACGAGCTCTCCATCAAACTCACGATCAAACCGAGAAGCAGCTCTCGAGATGACGTGCTTTTACGCGAGACCCTCCGGTTTTAATCCTTTCTAATGGCTCCAGGTGACGATCTCGGCCCTTCGACGGTCAGTGGCGTTCACTTTCGATTGCCAGCGCGAAACCGAAACCGTTTCCCTTCAATTATTGGAGCCGGCCAACCCGGATTCCCGGGCTGTTTTGGGGGCTCTAATTTCGAATGAGGACAATTCGTTCCGCACACGATCAATATCAATTTCCCATCGGGCGATCGAACGGTGTCCATCGTCGGTGTTTGCTTGTCTTACGAGTGGGCAGCTATCTCTTTCTCGCTCTTTTCCGGCCGTAATTAAACCCTTTTTCTCCGCCCGAAGCCTGGATCTAATCCGTGCTTAGGACGGTCTTCGGAGCGGTTTTTGAGCCTCCTAAACAGCAACGGCTTGTGGCACCGTTTGACGTGATTCTTTTCCTTTTTGTTGTTGTTGTTGCTCTCCCGACTCGCTAATCCATCGATGGTGGTTTGACTAGCAGGCCAGCGCTAGTGCTCCTTTGCGTGACAGCGGAACCTTCCGTGCATCGGTGCAACTCCTGTGCGATTGCATCGACCGTGTCCGGGATCCGAGAAAGTGTGTCCGTCCATCGGGCTAGCGATCGCACTTAAATCGGACCCCCGGAACAAGGGAACATCGTTTCGCGAGCCACTTAAACTCAGCCCGACCCCCGGTGCGGTGTCGGTACGTTTATGCTGATGTTTTCACCACCAGGCGCCTTGGAACTCGAGGCCAGCGGGCTTGACACCAGCGGATCGCGACCGTCGTGGTTGAGAAGCGAAATTATCCGCAACCAGCGCGCTGCCGCCTGCAGCCTGGCACGATCGTACCGCCCGTTGGAAAGGCTTTGGAAGCCAAGGGTAAATGACGTTTTGTAACTTCCAACTCGGAGTTCCATTGCGGCCGCCCTGCGGCCAGCTCATGGTCCACCTACACGAGCAAAACCCGCTCGCACGAACAACTCTCGAAGCCAAACATATCGCACTCGCAACAAAAGCCCATTACGGCGACGGAGGCTTGCGCTTGGTCGCTCGCGTTCCATGCTTTTGCATGATGTAAACAAATAAATAGAGAAGCCCGGGAAAAAAAAGGGGGTCATAACAACACCGACGAACGGGACGGGACTTATCACGATGTGCCCGCAGAGGAAATTGCTCGCTGTTCTCGCGAAAAGTGGCCGTTAGGTTTCTACTCCCAGCGTGCTAGATCTGGGTGTTTTTCGGACACTCTTCGGAGTGCTTTGTCTGTGTGAACGAGAGAAAGGTTTCCGAGGTGGACGTAAAACAAAACAAAAAAAAAGAGACGCGTACACAATTATGATAGCATCGTGTGGAAAACAACGCGGCCGTGGGTTCTTCATCTATCTGCGCGTGGTCAGCCGTCAGCACGATGGCCTCGAGTTAGCTCGTCAGCTTTTCGCCGAATTTTCCACGCCCGACATGGCCCAGCCACTGGCCAACCGTTAGCCGAGTGCATCGTGGCGAATGACACATTACGGCGAGATTTCGCTCGCACACATAGCCCAACCGGCTGGCTGGATTAAATCTGCCAGATCTGTGGCCTTCCCACTCGCGAACGTGCGCGATTTTGACGGGAGGGCTTAGTTTATTTCATTTTCATTTTTCGTTTTTCCCAACTCCCACACGACGAGCCGACGGTCGCAGCTCTGTATGGGCGGGATTTGGGAGGGATTTTTGCGTCCGCTTTGGCGAGGTGTTGATACTAAACAATCGACGACTCGAGTGCTAAAACTTTCCGCTGAAGAGTTCGCGCTGGGACAGACGTTTGTTTGCTGACGGGGCAATTTTTAAATCAGCGGGATTTTGAGCTCACACGTGAAGACGTGTCATTGTTTTCTGGTCCGGGGCTGTTTTTTTTCCTCTTTTCGTGAACTCGTGTGTATGTGACGACTACCCGTTTATATCTCGCTGCACATCGTTTGATGTAACGAGTATGCACGCATTGCAGTGCTAGGTGGGATTAAAAAATTAGCAAAAATTATTCACCATCACCGAGCGGCAGAAGGCCAACTAGCGCAAGTGGCGCTCTATTGATCTGCTATTAATTTGTATTTTATCGCTTTATTGGGCGTATTTCTAGCCAGCTCGGTGCACTTTCCATTCGACTGCACGCTGCATTTTCCATTCCCAACCCGTGATAATTGTTCGAAAAATGCTCGTTGATTTTTCTCTCGACAGCTGAATGGCCCTGTGAAAATCGGAAACGATAATGTTCGAACACAGTTAGCACTCGGTTCCGTTTCCGCCTGCGCACGTCCGCTCACACTGCGGCCCACTTGATCTAATCATCACCAAAGTACAGTGCTTTTAGATTTTTTAATTATTTCCATGCCCTCGTACCGTCGTCGGCAACCTGCTCGCTGCTGCCTGCCGGGTCATTTGATTTCGATGATGATTGCATCGCCACGAGCGGTCGGTTGGGAGAAAAAGCGTCGTGCGCAAAAAAAAGGTGCCATCCCCGCCGGGCTGATGGTCGAAGCTCACTTTCACCGAGGCTCGAATCCTTTTCCTGCTCTCGATTTTCCCGCACACGGTAGTGCAGTTTTGCAACCGATTCCGATTTTAATTAATTAAATCTAGCAAAATAGTTCGATTTGTCCATCGATTCGTTCGGTCTCCGTTGGTCTCGAGTTTTCGTTGCGATGGTCGTGCCCGGAGCGGGAAAATGGGAAAATGCGTCCCTCGCCCGACCCGTGCCGGGCCTTTTTGGAGCTCGACGGGCATTTCCATGGAGCCGGTGGTTGTCTTTGGATGCGGTTGCCGTAGAGATTGAGAATCGAACCACCAGGTTGGGATCGAGACGATGCAAAAATGAAAATGGAACTCAATTTCCTGCCCGTCCTCGGGGAGTGGGCCGTTGGTCAAACTTTCATTCCTCCCCACACACCCCCGATAAAGGGATGCATTCGAACCCGAACTAGAGAGCTCCGGAATCGGAAAACCCGTTCGTGTTGATGACAGGCAGTTAATAATTTAAATGGCTACCATTTTGCGCCTCGAGTGTGTGGTGTTCGGGAAGTGCTTCGGGTGGTTGGGAGGTTAATTTTCGTAATCGCCACTAGCGTGCGATATTCGTGTCCGTCTGGTGGCTCGACGCTGGTCGTCTCACCGTGGCAGACCGCAGCTTTTCGCACCCTTTTTCCCAGCTCCTGATGGGCATCCTGGCGAAGGGGAAAGATAAAAATAAAATCGAGCCCGGCAACCAGGAACAATGGTGGTGATCCGGTGTCCTGACGACGACGGGCTCATTCGGAAGGATATTTCAATGAAAATCCGTGCGAATCTCACCACTTAGAGCGGGAGATTTCTCCATCGGCATCGGGGGTTGGATTACCGGAAATCCCACACGGAAACGGCCGCAACCGCCGACTTGCCGGCTATCAGGTCAGGTGTCATAAATTCGGCAATCGTGAAATATTCCACCGGTGTGTGTGTCCCTTTTGTTCCTCGGTGTTGAGGCCGCGTTGTATTTTTTTTTTGCGTCTCCTTCGTTTCGTTGAGGTCCTTCATTCGAGGACGCTTGAAAACAATCCTGCAGTAAAAACCGAATCCCTTCAGCAGCAAACCGGAAGCGAACCGCCATTCTGAGGGTCGGCCTTTTGTCATTCGCTTTGTTCCTTCGGGCGTGTGGTTTTGCATTGCGTTCGAGGACGATTTGTGGCCATCCTTCCAGCCGTGTCCTGCACATCCATCCAGCACCAGGACCTGGCGCGTGAGTGATGGTGACGATTTTTCACCCGCATTCCAGTTCCGTCTTGCCGCGATCCCGGCGTGAGATATCGGCGACGCGTATCAGTGCCGCTTTTCTGCCTCTCGCAGGCTTTCGTCGTTTCTCACACCTCAGACCGGCCGTGGTCTCTGGGTGGTCGAAGATTTTTGGGCCCTTCTTTTTTGGTTTTGGTTTCTGTGCCTTCCTCTTCTCGGCTTCTCCAAAGAAATGGCCACGCTCATCCCAAGGGCTATCAGAGACCGAGTGATTTGTTTCGTCGGAGCGCAGGAATTTATTAGAATCGTCGAAACCAATCCCGCGGCGCGCGAGATAAGCGAGTCTTGCCGACGTGGATAGGTCCAAACCGATCCACCATCGGCCACTTTGGGTGGCGCTCGAATGTTTCAATTACCACTGCGGGAAACTGGCCAGGCCGATCGGGTTGTTTGTTTTCCTTTCCGGACGAGCCGAGCCGAGAGAAGGCGCCCAAACCTAATGGACCACCACGCGGTCAACGGCGATAAGCGGGCGACGCAAACGCCAAAGGTCCACCCGAAGGCGAACGGCAAACAACGGGGTGACCCTTTTTACTGTGTGTTTGTGTGTGTGGGTGGGTTTTTTTCATGTTTCATCCCTCTCGGGATTGTTTTAGGTTTCCGAGCGCTTGTTTGCTTGGCCGATGGCGCGCCCGGCGAGGAGTTGAAAAATTGACCCATTAGGCGGGTTTATCGACGGTTCTAATGACGGCTTTGACATGTCTTCGATCCTGCGGGCCGGCCTTTTGACGTAAACGATGCCGTCTTGTGACCGCCCGCGTACCGTATGGCTGTCGGGCGAAGGAATGCGACCGGCATCGGCAATCGGGGGGTGGGTTTTTCTCGGTGACAAATGAAACGGTTAACGCCTTCATCGTGGCCTCTCGATGCGTGTGGAAACGTTGTCACATTCCCGGGCAACGGACGGTGGCCTGAAATAGGAGCGTGTGCAAGCTTTAATGAAAAGCAAAGCCCCACCAAACGATAAGCTAATGAAAACCCGCTGAGCTGGAAGTGGGATCGGTGGGCATGAAAAATGTGTGGCCAATGGGTTCGATTTCCGGGCTCACGAGAGAGGTTTTTCAGAGCGCGATTTTTCAAGCTACATCAATCAAACCGAGGATCGCAGGCGCAATTAATGCATTGTTCAATTTATCAAAAATTACAATCCCCATGAATTACTTCTCGGTGCGCACGCAATATTGACTGTGCCGGGGTCCCGGCGCAAATTGGTGGAAAAACAATAAAGAAAATATCGCTTTTCCAGCTCGCCCGCCAGCTGAATTCGCTCAAGTGCGTAATAACTCCGGTGAGGGCGTGGGAGGAGATTCAGTGTGCCATGTCGGCCACCCGCCAATATGTTACCGGTTCCGGCGAGTGCATTCTGGGTGGTCCTGTTTGCGAAACCGATGGGCAAACGGTTGGTGCAAATTTATCCCCAACGACCGCCAGAATAATCGGGCACAAAAAAGGATTTCAACCGCTCACCCTCTCGATGGTTTGCTGTTGTTTCTTCTCTGCTTGCTTTTTTTTTTGCATTATCCAAACGACTCTGTTGGCACAAATAAGGCCAAACAGGGAAATTTCGTGTGGGAGAAGCACCTCGAAAAAAAAATATTGAAAACAAACTAGTCACACACACACACACACACTCACCGCTTTGGAGAATGAACCATCTGACGCGAGTGAAACGTGACTCCCGCGGACTGCGAGTAATCAATTTATCATCCGCAGAAATTGATTCAAACATTAACACACAACAATCACACGAGCCGCCCAACCGGCCTTTTCCCTTATTTTTTTGGGGTTTTTCCTCCCGGGGTGCGTGGAGTCCTCCCTACGAGTGGAGTCCTCGGACTCGTTGGTGGGATCCGTTTCCGGAAAATTACTCGCTCCACCGGCGATCCTGTAAGGGCTGGTTGATGAAGAAAGCTCAAGCGAGACAAAAAAGGGGAAAAAAAGGAAACCAAACCATATTTCAGACGGTTCCGGACGCTCCGTTTGTTGTTTGATTATTGAAAAATTTAATAATTTCTCTCCCATTCTGCTGCATTCAATCCTTTTTTTTCTCCGGCGTTTCATCGAACAAATGTACACTCGATCGCACCGGATGGACTTGTTCCTGTGTGTGTGAAGAAGGGGGGTTTGTTTCCACCCATCGACCCTCTCCCGTCATCATTCGATTGCTGCTCGGGATGAAAATGGAAATTGCAATCGAAAATTCTTGTCGATCAATTTCCCCGTCGGTTTCGATGCTTTTCGCCTGGGCGTTGTAAAATCATGCCACACATGGCCTCCCGCCGCCCGGCCGATGATCCGTGAAATCGAAAATATTAAAACTACACAAATTTATCATTCAAATTAATATAAAGCCGACCCACTTCCTCCACCCACGCCGACGCTGGCAGCTGTCAGTTGATTGGGTATACATAATTTAATTAAAAACCGTGCCCAACATTACTTGTAATATTTTATTTATCCGTTATTATGATCCCGCTGATCGGGCGCACATTACGAGGAGCCGGGAGCGCTTGGGCTGGTGTTTGCCCGGAAAATGCGCTTCTTCCTTTCCCTCGCGAGCGACCGAATTGTGTTCATTTCATTTCGCCAATCTCTGTTTGCGTTTTCCATCGCCGATTGGAGCAACTTACTTTCGCGTCGGTGAATTTCGGTTTTTGTTTCGCTTTTCCCGTCTTTTTTTGTTGTTGTGTGCTCCCTTTGCTATGCTCCTGCCCGCGCTAAAGTGGTGGTGCGTGTTTTCATCCGCATAACAGCCCCGACCGACTCAGGGTGGGAGAGAATTAATTGATACGACGCTCATCCACGAGGTGGGTTTGGGTGGAAATTGTCACGTAATCAGTCGATCAAGCGATGCAAACCGATAAGACGCTCACCGGATTATCCAGCAAGCAATGGCACCTCCGCTGGGCGAGGGAACAGTTTGCGTCCCCTTTCGAGATGCGATAAATTGGAATTTTGAAAAGGAAAAACACCACCCCATGGCGTGGAAACGAAAAAGATGGGCCTAAGTACCGGTGGTGCTTTCAATTACCATGACAGGAGCCGTCCCGGAAAGTGAAAAGCTCTCAAAGAAAATGGCAGCGGGCGATTTTTGTTTTTCATCACAGCTTCCCCCTAAAAGGTGGCTGCCATTCCCTGCCATTTTGTCGGTTCGTTTTTCAAACCCCCCTCATCCCAATAGGCGCTGCTTGCAACATTGTAGCGACGTGCCGTCAACGGCTTCCGTTGCTAGGAGATGCAGCCGCGTCGGCGTCTTACGCTGGTTGGGATGACTTTTTCTTCGGCGCGATGAAGGGTTACTTGAGCGCTCGCGGACCCTTAAGGAGATCGTTCTGGCGTTCGGTTTCTTCGATGCCAAGGAAATGAGGCATTTTCATTTCCGCCCCATCCCCGACGAGTGGAGTGTGGCTTTATTTGTACAGTGAGAATTAACGATTTAAAAAGCCCTCGTTGGGGCTGCAATGAAAAGCAGTAAAAGCCTCCCTTTTCACGAGCGCTTCGTCCGTGCAAGTCCGTGGAATAAAGGGAGGAGAAAAAAAAAACGTACTCCAAAGATTGGAACGCGACGCGACTGGTGCTTCCCATGACAAACGAGATGTAAATCTTGACGACTTGAAAAACGCAAGCAAAACCTGCCGGCTGCCGGTTCTGGTTTTCTCCTTAAACGATTTCGAACGACTCCCGGCGCAAAGTCTGAAGGAGTGTTAATGGCGATGTTCGCTCGGCGGAGATCCACAGAAGGCGATATAAGGCGGGCATGGTATGGGCGATGTCACCGCTCAAACGTCCTTTACGATCGCGTTCACATCCTCTGCATTCCAGGCCCTGCCCCTTCGCTCGATTCCAAGGCCGATCGTGCCACCAAAGGAAAAAGGGCTTCCGAAGGGCTTGTATACGCGCGCGCGCGCGCTAATTAACTCACTCGTCGTTTGCCTCGATTTGTGGTTCACATCGGTTGAGCAAGTGCTTAGTACACCTCCCGAAAGGCAAACAAAAGACGGGAGGAGAGATGGTGAAAAAAAAGCGAGTGAAAAAAAGGAATTAACAAAAAAAACATCTCACTCCGCACAACCCAACCGAGACGTAACAGGCCGTTAAAGCCTTCGCAGCCCCGTTTTTGGTGGCTCCGTAATCGGCACGGCGGCGTTTCCTCGGGCAGCTTCAACATTAATTGATATCTGTTAAACACCTCCTTAACGTGCGTTCGCTCAGGTTCGGTTCCCAGCCGCACCGCACCGCACCGGTTGCTCAAAATTGAAAGTGTTACGGCCGCATAAACCGGGCTTACCGAAGGAGCGCATAAAAACCCGCACACACCGCACTAGGGTTCGCTTTATGGGTCCCGCGTGAATGTCCGTTCGCTCGTTTTGGGGCTCGGCGAAATGAGCAATTGCCAAAAGCATTTTGGGTATTCTAATCATTAAACGGGCGTTGGGAAGGAATGGCGAATGAGGAGACGCGCACGAAAATAAAAAGAACACAACCCTCGGCAAATGAAGTCGAAAATGCTCGAACTGCTGCTCGAGTTCGGGAGTGATTTATTTGACCGTTCTTTCGCACCAAAAGGAACCTTCCCTTTCAGCAAGTGATATGCGCCAAAAGAGAGAGAAAAAAAAAGGAATGTGCTCTCGATTGCAACCACCCAAACGCGCGCATTATGATGCATTTTGATATGCCGCCCGTGCGTTTGATGGCGTGCTAACGAGGCTTGCAGTTAGATGGCCGCCATAATGGCAAGGGCCAGCTCCAGTGGGGGTTGCTGGTTCATCCCTTAAATGGGGGTATTTATTTATCCAACTCGCGGAGGCAAAACGCAATAAAACAGCAGTAGCTCGAGCGATCCTCTTTGCACCCGCCCAATTAATGCTGCTGTCCGCGGGTCTAATTAATGCTCCTTTCAACCAACACCCCCCAAAGGCCACTCTTTTTCCTTTTTCTCGACGTTCGCGGTTTTTCTCTCACTCTCCATCCCACGAGCCTCGTGAGTCTTGGCACTTGAGGCCAGAAATTAAAATTCGCTTATTTCGCGCACCCCAGCTGACGCCGGCTAGCCCAGGGGTGAGGGTTTTCTACGCAGGGTTGTAATTGCACCGGTCATTTTGCCCCCCCCCCCTCCTTTTCCACCATGCTCTAATGGGCGTCGTGGCTTCTTCTTCGGTATCCGTTACATGCCGTCGGAGTCCGTGCCTTTGCGCGTTTGTCATTCGTGCGATCGCCCCGCGGGCCGAGTTGGCGAGTTTTCTTCTGGCGAGGTGCGAGATTACAGCCCGCCCGCCCGCCCGCCCGTTGGCAAAAAAGGAGGTCAAACGATGGGGACTAGCACCGGGTGAACGGGTGAAAGGGGGCCCGCGCAAAAAGGCTCGCGCGTCGCTAATGATGCCGATAGGTGCAAATATTCAAATTGAGTCATAAATTGAATAATTGCCCGAAATCACTCTCCGGCCGCATCCAATCCGGGGCCATCCATTCGGTGTGCTAAAAGTGCGTGAGTGGGGCGAGGAAGTGGCATAACAAAAAAAAAAAGGAGTTAGTGCGAAGGGCCAGAGGGCCATCAGCATTCCAGCGACTCTAGGGCGCTGTTCCGGCGGCTCGAAAGTGATTATTGGAGGCAATTAACAACGTCGGGGGTGTCATAAATCACTCCGGAATCGTTCACCGCTGGATGGATGCTGCGCTCACCTGGGTGAGGTGGAAGGAGGGACGAATGTGTGTGTGTGTGTGAAAACTCACCCTCTCCACGGCCACGCGGCCATTTCAAGCGCGCATAGATTATTAATATTCCGCGTGATTAGTTTTCGCCGTGTTTTATTTTGTGCCGCCGCTGCCGCCGCCGAGTTCTTACGCTTTTTTATGGCGATTGCAATGCCCTGCGGGCGCTATGCCAACCGCACAATAGATTAGGTGGGTAGACTGGGTGGGTGGGACGGGCTTTACCACCTTTCCCGCACTTCCTTGGGGTGGGGTCACTGGGACGCGTTGTTTATGGACTTAATTAAATTAATTGCTTTATTATTTCGGAATTGCAACGGTGTAATTAACGAGCTCGAGATTTCTGCGCACCAGTGGGCGGGTGGGTGAGGGGTGGATTGATTTTTCCACCCTCCCGACACACCCGCAGGTCATCGACCGACGCTCGTGAAGGGAATTTTCTCCGGATCCCTGGGCCAAGCTCCAGGACGCTGCCAAGCCACTGTGGAGTCAATTAAATTAATGTGCCAATAAGGACCGCTGCTGAAGGACTGCTAGGGTCGAGAGTAGGACACTGAAATAAAAACAAACTCACACACACACGCACGCACGCACGCAATGGCATCTTAATCCCTAATTACTTCGTTGTTTGCGAAATTGATGATCGTTAATGTGTGCGTCTGTGTGTGTGTTTTTTTAAGCCTCCATAGATGCTCCTAATCGCTCGGCCATTGTCTGGCGAGTATGGCGAGTGGATCCAGGCGCATGGGGGTGGGAAAACTGGTGGGAAAGTCAGCATCCTTGCGTAGGAAAATCGTCCCTAACAAACGGGCCTCCCGTTCAGACGGACGATGCCGCGACGTTTAGCAACCGGGCAGCGGTTGTCAAGCCATTGTTATTCGATTTATCCTTGGCCCCTTATTGTCCGTGTTTTCCACCTTTCTGCCCGGGGGAAAATGTTGCGGAAATCAGACCACCAGACGGTGTGTTGCCCCGGGCTTTGACTCGAACATTGGGGCATTGCCGCTTTGACTGCCGCTAATTGATATTATTGCCCATTTACATAACCCATGCCCACGGATGGTTATGAAGTTTTTCCAACCTTCCCTCGACGGATGGAAATCGCACATGTGACTTACAAAGTCGCCCGCATGGAAAAAGGATGCGCCCGTTTGATGTCGTCGTGATGCTGCCCGTGTCCCGGAAAAGCGATAAAGCGGCTCCCGGTGGCTTCCTCGAGTTGATTGAATCGCTCCCAACCCCCGTGGGCTAGAGGATCCAGGATCCGGCCTAGACCAGCACCTTCACGTGGCTTGACTGCAACACCGGGTGCCCTTTTGCGCTGGGGCGAATTCCAATTATTGCGGGCACTCCGGTGCACTCGCATCTGCAGCTGCAGCTTTGTTCCGGTTGCAATGTTGTTTATTGTTATCTTGCACAAGTCCTTCCGTCAGCGATCCGGTTCGTGCTTTCCGTCATGACGGTGCACTGGAAAATGCTTCACGTTTGACTCGAACGCGGACAAAAAGAGGACCCCATACACGACCCCGTTCGTCAGTCGTCAGTCGTCAGTCGTCAGTCAATCGAACAATGTGCCCGACACGGGCGTGCGATATTGCTGTAATTTAATATTTTTCTCCTTTTCCCGATCGGAGCAAAACCTTCATCCTGCCGCGATTTATGGCATTATCGGGACACCCACCATCGGGTGGGGGCGTTTTTCCGAGCGCTTTTATCTTCACCACCACCCATCTGGGTAAGGGTGGTTTTCCACCGCTGCAGTGAAGAAATCGAATCAGCGCCTCGAATGGAAACGCAACTCGGGGCTTTTAGCGCTTCAGACTGGAGCGGGTGATCCCTTTCCAATCGCATCGCATGGGGGTGGAATCAGACACGGGCCCCATTGTCAATTAGCTGCCGAACCAATTAATGCCAGCCTCGGGGGCCAGGAATTTGATCTTTTGATGCGTTATTCAGCGACCGGTTCGCGTTTCCACTGAATCAATCAACCGCGCGCGCAGGTGCATTTGACGGATGATTCTTTAATCAGCCTCACAGGCGCTTTTGTTTCACGGGTGGGTAGAGGTGGGGAGGGGGGGGGTGTAATAGGAGGGCAGAGGGTAGAGAGGGTGCTGTAAATTGAGCAACCAAACCCGCCCAACCCACCCACAGCCCATCGTGAATGAATCGTTAATGGATGGTAAATCGGTGGAATAGTTTTGTCCTCGCAAATTGCGTTCGACGATGCATTAATTAGAATCCCTTTTCGGTGGGTGGGATGACGTATGGAGCGTGTTGCTGTTTGGTTGTGTGTGTGTGTGTGTGATCGTGACGTTTGATTAATGCACGACATCGTGTCGCGTTCGCGGGAAATGCGGAAAATTATCCCAACGAAAGGTCGAGGTAATTTTGGGCTATTGAATTATTGATTTTCCAACCCCCGTATGAGAAGGGGCCGTCCCCGATTGAGTTTTTTCTCTCCGATTACGGGTACTTTTCTGAAATTACAAGATAATCTCACCCTAACGAGAGCCCTTGAGCCCCAGGAGCGTCCAGCGTGTACGAAGCCACGTGACGAAGGACACGCGCCACGTGGGGCCTTTGAGAAGCGACCCAATAGGCTCGCGATGGAGCAAAACCCGGGAGTCAAATTAATTTTCCCGTACTCCCGTTCGCGGTAAGGACCCCAAGGGCCCATTCCTTGGTCGGTCATTAGACCCCGTTCTGGGAAAATCCACCACACCCATTCCCGTTGGAGGACCGTCGGTTAGGCAACAGCCACGTTTGTCGAAGGACCATCGGGTGTCCTTTCGTGCTATGGTTAAATAAAAGTCACCTCAACACACACCGCCCTGTCGAGAGCGTGCATTTCCATTTCCATTTCCCACCCGATGTGGTTTTGTCACACCAATATTTCTGCGTCCAAGGACACTCGCGGGAACTTGCGTTTACTCCAGCCTGTTGGATTTTCGTTCACCTTCTTTTTTCTCCTTCCAATTGGTGTACACACACACACACACGTGTGGTTCACTATTTCTATTCCACATGAATCAGCGCCCTCTAGGGGGTTGCGTTTTCATCTCCTCCGCACCTCCCTCCTCGTGTTACACCACGGCCCCTAGAACCGGTCGGTGGCACCGAGGCGAGTAATGAATTTTTAATCCCAAAAACCTCTTTAACCGAAACCGTTTTCATTCGCGGCCATCGCGCGTTGACTTGCGGGTATGACGAGTGGACGGTGGAAAGTAGGAAAACCAGGACGAACAGGAAAACCGGAATTCGGACGAAGGGTAGAAAATCCACCGGTCATAACTGACCCCCCCCCTCGGTACCTCGGTATGGTAATTGATGGATGGAATTGATGGCTCCGGGTTTTTGCAGGGTGTGAGGAGAAGTAGAAGGAGGGGGGAGAGTAAGGTGGAAAAGCGCCCGGGTGGGTGGAAAACCCGGAGCGAAACCCATCAGTCAAGCGGCTGTCGGAATATGGAGGGAGAAAAAAAGGGACCCCTCCATCAGCGGGTGGTGAGTTTTTCTGCGCATTTTCCCGATCCCTCCCCCCCCCCCCTCCCTGGTCCAGCCTGTCCACCATCCACCTTTTGCTTATCGCGTATTTCGAGCGCACGCATATCGAGCCACGGAAACAACATTTTATTCCGGTCCTACGCACTGCTGGGTGAGGGTAAAAGGGATGAGGACAGGGGGGGGGGGGGGAACGGCGCGGGTGAAGTGGCCACCTGTCCGATCGGTGTCGGGGAGGGGGGGGGGGAGGGACCGAGGCGCAGGGAGGCTGTCGGAGCGGAGCGGGTATTTATCGGAAAATATTAATTATTTAAAATTAAAAGCCCTCCGATGGGGGTGGTGAAGAGTTTGTTAAAAATTAATTCCCTCCCCCGGGCAGGACCCTCGCTTCACGCCCGTTTCCGTCTCTTCTCACCCCTGGAAAAGCGGGAAAAATAAAGAGTGTAACGCTCCGCGCGTACGGGCGATTTTCGGTGCATGCTTCGTTACCTTGGCGATTGCTCGCGGGAAAACGAGCCCTGAGGTGGCGAAAGAAACGACGCAGTAGGCCTTGGGACGAGACCTTCGGACTTGTGGGAAATGTGTCAGTCTCTTTCTCTCTCTCTTACTCTCACGGCTGCGCCACTTTTTGGCTCTTCTTACCCAAACACACGATTGAAGGCCCTTTTTGACTTTTCCACCACCACGCGCAAAACGCCACCAAGCCCACGCACCATATGGGGTGGACACACACACACACACGCGCGTTCCTTCCGCTCAACCCCCCATTGGCTTTTCCTCCGGCTAAATGAGTCCCCTCGGGCGGTTGCAGAGTAATGAATTGATAAATGGCAAGCTGGGAATAGAGCGAGAGAGAGAGAGAGAGCGCCCAATTTCGGTAGCTTCCCGTGGCTTACGAAAAGTGGGAGGGAACTGGGGGGGGAGGATCACCTCCCCCCCCCACCCATTACATACGCGTGCAATTGTAATAATGAAAATGGACTCCAAACGCGCTGGGTTGTCCGTTTTCCGAAGCCGACCTTTGTGCGTTTCGTCCTGCTGCTGGTCGCTTTTCACCAGCTTTTCCGCTCACAATGGATGGGGGGAGGTGGGTGGCGTGCGATAGTCGGTGGGGCCACCAGAAGAGGGGGGGTCCGTTCAATTATTGGGTGTCATTCACCGAATGAACACGACGCGCTTACAATGAGGCTTTCATTAGACAATCGCTGCCCAAGAAACCCTCGCGGGTTGAGACCACCGCGGGTTGGGGGTGGTGGGGAGGGGAGGGGGAGGTGACCATTGTTTCTGGCGAGGAGGTGGACAGTGGGTTTTTTTTTTGCTGCTGCTTCTGGTGCTGCTGCTGCTGTTGTTGCTTGTGCACCCGCCATTGAATGTAATGGCGCTGCATAATGAGGCGCATTTTGCGCTCGAAATAAGCCACCCAGCTGGGGAGGGGTTGGTTTCAATAATGAGCCCTTTTCCTTCCCTCGTCCTCCTGCTTCCAATATCTCCCACACACTTGCCATAGGTGCATCGGTTTTCCCGGGATTTCCACTTCCGTGACCGCTAATATCAGGCGCCAGTTCGCGCTCTCGGATTTTGGACAGGCCGTAATTTAAAATCCCCCTTTGAACTGGGCTTTGGACCAGTGCGAGGGGTTTACAATGGGAGGTTCGAATCTTGATAAGTCCTTGCATTCGTTCGTCGACTCGGCCGGGAGCACTTTTCGTGACGAAATTCAACTCCATGCTGGTATTTTTTTTTCGTTCCATTTCCGGAAAAGCGCTTGCATTTGCGGGCTGCTGTGTAGTGGGTGGGAAAAATCACTCACCCTTAACACA
Organism: Anopheles nili; assembly: GCF_943737925.1. NCBI lineage: Eukaryota > Metazoa > Arthropoda > Insecta > Diptera > Culicidae > Anopheles > Anopheles nili. Next base: position 2,822,629 of record NC_071292.1, read on the forward strand.
TCCACCCGTGTGGCGCATTTTCCGAAGAGATAAGCTCTCGCGCCAGTTCGATGACATCAATGCCCCTTTTTCCTGCTCGGAAGCTGCATCGATGGAGGTACAACAACAAAAAAAAAACCAGCACTCCCGAATCCGATGTTCCAACGAAAATGCAAAATGCGTCGGTGAAAATGTACTCCCCCCCCCTTTCTGCCACTCAAAAATACCCACTCCCCCTTTCGGTCCAACATCTGTCATCATTAGGGTGCGCGTTTGGAAATGAAACGATTTTTGTTTCGTACAGGTGTGGTGGTGAGGAGGCGTGGCGGAGATGCTGGAGGAAGAGAAGCGAATGGTTGGGGTAATAACCACCCCCAGGATGCCACCCATTCACCCCCTCTCCAGGTGCCCAAGCTGACAGATAAGTGAATAGTAATGTCAAACCAAAAACCAGGGATACGTTTAGTAGGAACGAGTGAGAGAGAGAGAGAGTGAGAGAGTGAGAGAGAGAGAGAGAGATCAAATACTCGGATTTCACACAATTTTCCGCTCCCAGCTAGGGGGTTTTGGGGAAACCAACCGGAAGCCCTTTCATTCGATTCGATCTCCATTTCGGGCGAGTTGCAGCAGAAACAGGACACGCAGGACACGCAGGACACGCAGGACAGTAATTTATCGGCTCAAAATCGGGTGGGCGTGATGGGGGGGATGATGTAGAAAGGTCGGGGGAGGGCTTGTTGCATGCTCTAATCCCTCAAACCACACCAACGTTAACCCTTAAGCGACCAACAGCAAAGTTTCGGCTGCTTTTCCGAAGGGATAGTTCCTCTCAAACTGAACCCACGTGAGGTGGCATCGAACAGGAAGCTCCAACATCGAGATGGCGAGCAAACATCACTCTGTCTGCCATTCCGGATCAATCCCGCAGATCTCAGCTACACCTGCAGGGGTTGACGGATGAGTTGCGCGCGAGTCAGCGCTCCACAGGCTGAGGAAGGATAATGAAAGGTAAGCTAAATCCTGCCGATGTCCTGGCGCGGACCGAATTATGAGCGATGGGCTGTCGGGATTACGGGCGGACAGGATAGGATGTCCTTGTTCGTCTGCTCGCAAATGAAGCTCGTCCGCGGCCAATCTGTCAAATCACCAATATTCGTGGACTGCCCATCCAAATGGGCGTCTCGACGTAATTCGCCCAATAATTGGCATCCTGGGCGTGGTTGGGAAAGTGCACCAGGTAAAAGGACTCGCGGGCGTCCATTTGGGGGGGGGGGGGGGGGGGGTGGGTTAATGATGTTTGCGAATAATGTTGCATCTGTTCGTGGAAGTGACTGCATGTTGGTGGTTGGATTACATCAGGAGCTGCCATTTTGTGCTGCGAGTGCAGCACCTAAATAACATTTCTACCGGAAAAGAGGTGAATTTGTAAAAAAAAGAAAACACGCTGCATCGGCCGGGAATCGAACCCGGGCCGCCCGCGTGGCAGGCGAGCATTCTACCACTGAACCACCGATGCTTTGGTGATGCTGTGTCTCTTATCAGTGCACAATTGCATGTGTGGATTAACCCTTTTTCTAATCACCGTTACTTCAGTACGACCCAGCCAGCTAACGCGCCTACCGTTGGCAACACCTGCAGCTCTTGATTTCGCTTACTAATTCAAGTCTTTCGACGCTTCTGCTCTTTTCTCTTACTCCACAGCCCTGTCATCACCTCAACGACCCCTCGAAGGGACCACCTGAAGGATGTCCGATTGATCGATCGTTTCCGAAGCGCGTCACCAACCCATCTGAAGGAAGGAACGGCTAATGGGCGTGAGAGGAGCCACCACACCGACCTAAACGACCCATCAGTGACCATAAATTAGCACCCGTGGATGGCTGAAGGTGCTCCAGCCCCGCGTTCCGCCTTATCTCGGCCAGGATCACCCTTCACACGTTGTTGGCCCCACCGCAGCCGCTCCAAAACGGACATCGGAGTCGTCGTCAGTGATTTCCGGGACCATAAATTCGACCAGCGCGGGAATGGGAGCGTGAAATGGGGGTGGGAAATCGAGAGGGAAGGGTTAGAATTATTTATGAAAATCGCTCCAAGCGCCGTTGGCCGCGAAACGATGGATGCAATGGCCGCAGGTCGAAGAAATTATGTTTCCCCGTGGGGTGCGGGCTTTTTCTGCGATGTAAATGAATGCAAATTTGCGTGAAACGAAGAGAAATAAAGCCTACGGCCGCTGCTTTCCCGAGTGTGGCTTCAAAAACCAAATTAAACGCGTTTCTATTGCGGTTTTTCTGGGCCGCCACGTGAAAGAAAGAAATGAAAACGATTTCCGAAAGAAAACTTCAACACCAGCGCTTAAAAATGGGTCCTGCACGCACACTAATGCGCAAAAAGCGAAAAAAATCGTCCCCTCGGCTTCGCAGACGATTCTAAAATAGGTGGGTTAAAAGTCACTTTGAACGCGAAAACCCACCGCAATCCCACCAAAACGAGCAAAAAACGTGAAAAAAAACGTCCCCTGGCTTCGCAGGCGATTCCAAAATAGGTGGGTTAAAAGTCACTTCGTACGCGGTAACCCACCACAAAGTCACCAAAACGGGCAAAAAACGGCAAAAAAATCGACCCAAAACAAGTTGCGCGAGACCAATTTTCGATACCAAAGTAACAGGAGAACATGACCGGGAGCAGGTTCCCCGATGCGGCAAAAACGAGAAAAATTTCGTCCCCAAATCGAGACGAAAAAATCGGTTTTGAAAAATCTTAGTACCAGGAGCGCATGATCCGCAGCAGGTAACATCGGCGCGAAAATCGGCAAAAATTTTTCGTCCAAAAAGACGGCGGATTTTTAGCGCCGCGCGAGACAAAATTTTCGACACCGTTGTAACAGGAGCGCATGCCCCATGGAGGTAACATCTTAGCCGGTCGGATCGGTTCGAAATCGGCAAAATTTTTGCCTCGCCGGAGACAAAATTTTCGACACCGTTTTAACAGGAGCGCATGTTTTTGAGCAGGTAACACCCACTTTTCGGATTGGTGCGTACAGTGGTTCTCAAGCGGATTTTTGTTCGCAATGATTTTGAAGCGCGTTTTAAGCCATTTTTCGGATGTTTTGCAATAAAATGCGTATAAACTCAGGTTCATTTCTCTTTCATATGGGAGTGTTTTATTTACTTTTATATCATTGTTAACACGATTTAGCGGGTAGTTTTGGGCGTGTATTTTTTCTTCGTGGTTTTTAAGTGGGATTTTGTTCGCAATGATTTTAAAACGTGTTTTAAGCTATTTTTCGGATGTTTTTCGTCTCTCTTTCGTTCCAGAGTGTTTTAATAACGTTTATATTATTCCTAGCACTGCGTAGCATGTATTAATTCGTGTTTTTTCGATTTAATTCGTGGTTTTAAAGCGGATTTCTGTTCGCAATGATTTTGAGGCGCGTTTTAAGCTATTTTTCGGATGTTTTTCGTCTCTCTTTCTTTCCAGAGTGTTTTAATAACGTTTATATTATTCCTAGCACTGCGTAGCATGTAGTAATTCGTGATTTTTCGATTTAACTCGTGGTTTTAAAGCAGATTTCTGGTCGCAATGATTTTGAGGCGCGTTTTAAAGCTATTTTTCGGATGTTTTTCATCCCTCTTTCGTTCCAGAGTGTTTTCTTTGCGTTTATATCATTCCTAGCACTGCGTAGCATGTAGTAATTCATGTTTTTTCGATTTAATTCGTGGTTTTAAAGCGGATTTCTATTCGCAAAGATTTTAAAGGCGCGTTTTAAAGCTATTTTTCGAGTGTTTTACATTACTTTTTCGTTCGAGATCGTTTTCTTAGCGCCAATATCATTCCTAGCACGGTGTGGCCTGTATTAATTCGTGTGTTATTGTTTAATTCGTAGTTTTTAAGCGGATTTCTGTTCGCAATGATTTTGAGGCGCGTTTTAAAGCTATTTTTCGAGTGTTTTGCATTACTCTTTCGTTCGAGATCGTTTTCTTAGCGCCAATATCATTCCTAGCACGGTGTGGCTTGTATTAATTCGCGTGTTATTGTTTAATTCGTAGTTTTTAGGCGGATTTCTGTTCGCAATGATTTTGAGGCGCGTTTTAAAGCTATTTTTCGAGTGTTTTGCATTACTCTTTCGTTCCAGAGTGTTTTATTAGCGTTTATATCATTCCTAGCACTGCTTAGTCGCTATTGTTGAGTGTTTTATTTAAAAACGAGCGTTTGTTTGCCGCATTACCACCACTCCTGCCCACATAAATCGTTTCCCGTTTACACAAACGCGCTCCTAAACGTCTCCCTAGGGCCCTAAACGCTTGTGCCTTCTCCTGGGGGCCCTTTTCGATCCAAATCGAGCCCTACTGCAGCTGTTCTGCCCTACGCCCAACGAATCGCGCCCCAAATGAAGTGCTAAAGATGTCAAACAGCGGCGTTAATGCAACGTGAATTATCAATTAACATTCTTCCAGCGATGGGGACGGCTTCCAAGCCCAATCCAGCCCGTCGTCCGTGGCTCCGGTGACTCATAACTCACGGGACAAATTGATCGCTCGGTTGCGGCCGGAAGCCGGCTGGCAATGTGTGTCACCGGTCGAGAATGTGCCAGGCTCACCGTTCCACGTGCCGTGGCCCAGTTTCTGCGACACGCCACAGCCGCGGTCCGTCTAATCGCTGCCCGTCATCTCGCGGTAGGTCGTGGGCTGCAACACACACACACACATACACGGAAAACAGCACGCGCGGGTCGAGATTTCGCGAACGAGTCCATTGGGTGGCCACTCGACCGTTGACCGTTTTGCCCCACACGTTCCGACGTTGGTCTGGTGGTGATTTCTTCATCCTGCTGGCGAGTTGGCGGGTTTGAATATTTGTCGTCTCAATCCTGGCGCTCTCGGGGCCACGCGCAATAAAGTATGGCTCGCGAATATCGGGGCCAGACTCGTCGCTGGGGGCCCAACTGACCGACCTCCTCCTTGGGCGGGTTGATTCATCGACTGGCCGGGTTTGGCTGGAAATGAAATGGAAATGAAAATGTTTCGCATTAGAATTGATTGAAAGACCCCATAAAGTCGGGAAGAAGTCGGTGCCGGGAATCGAGCGGGATGCATAAATCGCTAATGAATTAATCTTGCCCGTTTACTTTACGGGGATGAAATGGATCTCGGATAGAAGGGGAGTTTGAGGTTTTTTTGGTAAACGCCCCGTACCGAAATGGGGCATCTTATCCCGACCGCGCGTTCTACTTACTTAGTTCTCTTCGATTCGACTTCGGGCACATCGATCGCGTGATCGCAGGATCCGGAAAAGCGGTCAGAAAACCCGGAAAGGGTCATGGTTGCAGGAAAAGGCACCGAGAAAGTTGCTCTTCGTGTGCGAGATCGCGTGCATTGATGTGGTGCGACTCCTCCGAGGCCAAGGCTCGAGGTCAGTTTCTCAGAAGCGAGTCCAAAAGGCGTGTGATAAGACGTGACGGCTGGTGCAAGATGAAAGCACCCAAGAAACAGACCATCCGTGAGCTGGATCCTTTGGCTCGTGCAACGCTTTGATGGAACGCGCGATTTCGTCTCTCTCTCTGGTGGCTCGCTATTTGTTCAACGTGCTTGTCCTATTTTCCTTCCCCAGCTAAGGCCGATGACGTTGAATCGGTCAAGCCTTCAAGTTTGTGTCGCGTTACGCAACGGTCCTGGTTTTTTGTTGTTGTTGTTGCGCCTCAACTCCGGGTGGCGTATGGCCGTGGCGTGTGGCTCCATAAACCAGCGCAAGCTCTCGTCCGAAAACCACGCCATTCGCGTCGTGCGCGCTTTTGATCGATTCGATTCGATTAAAATGCGTTCCGACAGGCCCCACCGAGGGTGGAGGCCAATTTATGCTGGCGTCCAGTCAGCGTCCTGCGAAACAAGAGAGGCGAGAGAAAGGGAACAGATTGTTAAATAAACCGAACGTGCACGGTTTGCTTCGAACTTTGAACCGATCAAAAACCACCACCACCTCCTCCAGAGTCTTGGGAATGAAAGATTCATCGCCAAAGACTCGCTCGAGCAACACGACAACGGTAACGCGGCTTTAAATCGCCTATCGACCCACTTTTTTTGCTGCCTTTTCTTATTGACCAAGCCAAGCGCCAACCAGGTTCAGGGGGAAGGGGAGGCGGGAGGGGAGGTTGTTTCGGAGGCTGGCAGGGGAGGTCAAGGGGGGAGACGCGATTTTGATGTGCAAAACTTTTAATGGCCAATGAACATTAAACGGTACGCACTTCAGAAATCAATCGTTCGGTGCGTTTTACGAGAAAAACGCGCATTCCCGGGCTCGGAGGGTGGCATTAAGGGCTGAAATTTATGTTCACAGAAAAGTGCCGCCTGTGAGAGAGAAGGAGAGAGAGGGAGAGAGAAGGAAAGAGATTACATTCGATTGGAACAAATGGTCGTGGAAGGTGGGCGACACATAAATTGGCCTTTCCGATTGGGGTGAGATGCTTTGTTTCGCTTTCATCCTTAGGGAGTTCTATTTCCGACTCAGCGTCAGTCACGCGTGCGGCGCATCTAATTAATATTTTCCAAACCACACATTATGAGGTGCTCGAATTCCGAAGGAATGCCCCGTCGGAGATGTGGATGCGTGCGTTTGTTTTGGTATTTTTGTTCCTTCACCATCCCCGGTCTAATGACTTCGATTTATTTCCTTCGACGGGTGAATTCCATTTCGTAATTGAAAAAAGGAAAAATCCACTCCCGAAATAGGAGGCCGAATGAGACGCTGTTTGAGGAGGGTAGTTTTCCCTCGAATCGGGATGAGAACGTTTTACTTTTATTACCCAACACCTCGTCAAAAACTGTGTACCTTCGTGAATGGTTCTTTTTTCCGTCACGGCTGCTCAAAATGATGTTAATTAGTTGCAGCATAACTCGCCCCTTTGCCCGAACGGGATGAGGTTTTTGTGCTTGAGTTATGCCTCCCGGGTTTTTCCGGGGACATTCCGACTGCCCCCGGGACAAAATGGCCCCCGATGGATGTGTGTAATTCTACGGACGGAAGTGAGCTAATTTTTAAACACTTCAAATGTCCTTTAAACATCCTTGCGCTCTAGACACATGAGCTTCGGCTTGGCTACAGAGTAATTCGCCCGATATCGTCACCTAAAACTGCTATCAAACGAGTGGGTTCCTGGCAACTTCTCGGACGCAGTAAAGTGGGCACTCATCAAAAAAAACATCATCCGGGTTGCCTTTCTATTTTCCCATCGGTTGGAAAAACATCCCCAAATGGGAGGAGTGGGCTCGAAAACGGTCACTACTCACGTGGATCGGGACGCACCGTCCTGTTCATTAAAAATGTCGATTGGCATCGGTCGAGCGGGAATTGAAGGGCTCGTCCGATTGAAACGCAAGACAGGAAGGGAGTTTTACTACAAATTTCTGCATTCCGGTGCCGAAAAACCTCAGCAACCGGTTCCGTTGACTTTTGCTGCCCACAACCGTGCCGTGGAAAGTGGCAGCAGCCAGCATTAAAAAGCGGTACACAAAACCTCCCGGCCATGAAAAACGACCGAATAACAAGCGAACGTACGCAATGCTGAGTAAAAACCGAAAAAAGAGGCATAACTATATGTGTACAAAGCGGTCGGGAAACAACAAAAAATCCCTACGTTTTCCATCAACCGCCACCGACGAGTGCTGGCTGCTGATCCTTTCCTTTTTTTGTCGTCATGCAATTTAGTAGTTGCCTCGTGTGTCGTCGTCCTTTTGGTCATCCCGCGAGCCAGACACGGCCGTGCAAGTGTGTATTAGTTTTTATTATTGCACTAAAAGCTCGGACGGCTTCCTCCCGTGAGGGTGGCATCCTCCCACCGACCCATTCCAGGGCCCTTTTGGAATGCATTTTATGGCACACACGAGCTGCGGGGAACAGGCACTATTTGTACATTCATTCAATAAACACACACGCGCCTGGTCAGCCCTCAGCACACACCGACACACACACACACGGTCTCCGTTTGGTGGACATGAAATTAAAATATCCAACAGCAAAATCCTCACGCTGGAGGAAAACTCGGTGCTGGTGGGAGTCATAAAATGACGGACAGCCGTGTTTGAAGTTGGTGAGCGGCAGAAGAGAAAGGACGCTCGCTGACGAAGGGTGGGTCTAATTCTGCACCCCAAAACCCGAACCGGAGGCTGCGCTTGGCCATTGGAAAATGAAAAGCTAACAACCAAACCAGACAAAACAGACACCCGTTCCCGGACGCCCGGATGCGTCCCTTAACTAACGCGGTTCCATGCGGAGATTCTTTTTTTTTCTGGTTCTCTTCCACGCGCGCGAAGGTGTACATTGGGCGCGTGCAGGGAAAGGGCGCTCAATCCGTGGCATAGGGCTTGGAAGTTGTTTAGATGACGCTGTTGCGTCTGTTGGTGACTGGTCAGGGGGTCTCAAAAAAAATGCAGCCAGCCAGCCAGGTCGGGTCGGGTGCCGTTCATTAATTCACTCTCGGTGACGGCGCACTTCACGGGCGAAGAACTACAAAACCAGGACCCTTCGAAGGGCCCTGCCAGGATTGCGCCATCCGTCAATCCGTGCGATCGAAAATTGACCGTAAAGCACCAACGAAAGGCGAGCGAGAAAGACGGCAAGGGTCGTAGTCTCCTACAACACGGAAACTCGAATGGCTGATGTTGATGTGGTCGCTTGAAACGATGGACACATGGTGTGCGCGAGTCCATCCAGCGAGTTGTTGTTTGTTTGTTAAATAATAAATATTTAATCGAACTATTTTGTAATGTTCAATTTTTAGTGCCTCCAGCGGGCCACGGTGGGAAGATCAATCGGTTGGTTGGGAAGCTGGGCTGGAATTCAAATTGAAACTGAAAACGGTCTGAAAAAACACCCGTAGAGGCACCAGACCGGACTTCAAGAACGCCTGGACGGGACGGGCTTCTAAAATCAACAAGCACTCCCTCGCGACCAAGTGCGTCGATGTGATGTACAAACGCCTCTAAGCGAGGTCTTTGAGAAGGGGTAACTTCTTTTCACTTCCCGAATACGCGTTCCCTGTGGCTCCGGCATGCCTGCGGCTAGCTGGTGCCACCGAAAACTAGCTGTCATAATTGTTATGGCCACGGTGAAGTTTAAAATATAAATTATAAACTCCCATCCCACTTTTTGTGCCCTCCAGGGATGGTTCCCCGAGCCACAATCTTCCCCTTTTATTAATATTTAATCAGCAGCTCGATTTGAATTCGCTTTAAATTTGAATGAATATTATAATCGAGCGCAAGGGCGAACGTTCGCTGGTTGGCATTCTTGCTCCACTTACTCTGAAACCGTTGGAATCGGGTTCCTTGAAGCGTGCGACACCCCGGCCGGGTGTAAAATTAAACCTAATATGTAACCACACAAACCAGAGACTACCAGTTTCCCGGATGCCGAAGCATCTCAAACCGGGGGCCAACGGCGAAGGTACGTTTGTGGGTGTTTGTGGGTGCAAAAAAAAAACGAACACCCCACACACCAGGGCCATCTCGAAAACGCAGACACCGCAATTCTGTGGGACCGCTTTGCCGAAATTTTCGCATACAACAAGCGCAGCATTCCTGGGTAGGAATATTCCATTAAAGAACGAATTAAATTCCCGCTTCAGTCGATTTCATCTCGGCGTCGAAATGAATTTCCGACCGGCGCCCGTTCGGGCGGGAGTCGCTTCACGAGCCCGGAAGTGGCAGGATCGCTTCGAAGCGCCAACATCAGGCACCAATCCAATCTCACAAAACCCCCCACACCCATGCAAGCCGGGCAAAAGACGGGACGGATGAGCAGCCGCGCACCATTCATCAGCAAAATCCTTCGCTATCCTTGTTTCCTTGACGGTTCGCTCAACGCCAAGCTAACCGCAAGGCTGCGAAATCTAGGCCACATTCCGTACTCACCGAGGCACCAGCAACACGTCGTCCTTCGGGTGTCCTTCCAGACGGGAGCTGGCCAGCAAGTCACCCGCTTCCGGGCGGTCGGACTGGATCAGAGGTCCGCGTGCCGGCTCAGCTGTTTTTACGACGAAATAATTGAAATAATTACCAATCCATTAAAATTTAATTACGATTTAATTATATTTATAAAACAGAAAATGTCCTCGCCTGGACGGCCCCGACAGTCGTCCGCAGGACTATATCCACTGGGCATCCGTTTTGTCGACCAAGGATATGCCAAAGTGAGGCCAGGATGCTTACTGACGACGCAGGAAGCAAGAGCAAAAGCAGCAGCAACAACAAAAAAAAAGGACCCAAAAGGTAGCAACCCCAATGGAAAGTGGACACACACATACACAAAAAAAGGGACACACCGAAACAAAGAAGTGTGAGAGGCCGTTTGGTGGTTATGTGGCCACCATCAGTCCTTCCCCCATCCCTCCGGGTGGGCGGCCAAACGGGCGCTTCAAGGATAATCGATAATCTGATTGGTATGCTGCTTTCTTGCGTTTGCGGTTGTGGAAAAGGATCAGGCGCCACTCAATCAGGGACGGCGTGGCGTGGCGTGGGTTTGGTGAAACGGGATCGGATGCCCACCGCAAAATCCAGACCCTTTCCGGAGTTAGTTCATTAATTCTAATAACGCATTGACAATCGGAATATTGGTTTTCGGTTTATCGTTTCTTTTTTTTCTCCCCAGCTCACCCAGGTTTGGCCACTTTCGACCCACCTCCCAAAAAAAAAAAAAATGGCAAACCCAAGCACGTGCTGAAGCGGGCCTGACTGACCGAAATGGAACCCGGGTTTTTTTTCTCTCCTTCTCTCGATGGCCGGTCTCCAGCCTGCCTCGCCAGATCGACCTAATCCACACGATGACAAAGGCCCAGGACACGGTCCAGATTGCACTGCACACGTTTGATCCCTGCCAGTGATAGAGACCTCATGTGGTGAACGTGCCACTCATACGCAAACGCGACAACGCACCAGATCCGAGCCGGCAAACGGAGCGAAACATTCCGATTTTTATCTGCTTTTGTCATCGAATTCTTTCCGGCGTCCATGGTACGGGGCGGCCCGGCCAACATCCGATACAATCTTCGATCTTTGATTGGGGATGTATGGAGATTGAATGGTCCAATAATGGATTTGCATTGATGCAAAATTCAACAAGGGAGTAGGAACGAAAAAAAAGCATATTCACGGAAACATGAGCCTGCCAAAGGTCCGGCGGCAGGTTATTTTCGTCTTAACGATGGTACGGAAACTGGAGGATATTATTAGTGTGCGTTCGGTTCCCAGGGGGAAGTGGTGTAGTGGTCGACCCGAGGGTTGGGGACCAAATCCATTGGGGCCATGGGGCCATAAGGAAGCGGATTTCGAATCCAATAGGAGGGTCCACCCGAAGAAGCTCGCCGTTGCGAAAGCGTGTGATATTATCTTGCCAGGCACTTAGGCACCAGTCGGTTGGTTTACTTTCTTTAATAATTTAATAGCTGTCTTCGTTTATTGAAGTCTCGTGATCAATAAATTGCTTCCTTTCGCATTTCTCGATTGATTTCTGCTTCGCCACCGCGCTCAGCTCGTTCTTGCCTCATTTCTTTTCGATCCATCACTCCCGCTGCACCGGTTCGTCGGTTACATTATCACTGTTTTAACTGTTTTTGACTTGTTTGCTTGGCTGCGGTCTAGTGTTTCAGCAACTACATGTGTCGTAGGCTGCAGTTTTGTGGGTGACTTTTTTTTAACTTTTAAATTATGTGGTTCTTTGCTTGGCTCTTATTGTATCGTTCGTCATCCGCCACCATGGAAGGCGAGGGAATCGTGTTTGTTTGCATGAATCCGTGGCGCTAATTGTGTAAACTGCTGCTGCTTGTTGGGGCTTATACTGTTTGCCCTAGCAAAGGGTAAGGGAGACGTGTGGCCAACTAGAGCTGTGCAGTGTGCACAGCTTCCGGCCCATCCATCACATCGTGTTATTGTTGCCATGTTTGGTTCACCTTCATAATCGTTACATTAGCTGCTTCTACTGTTACGTCTGGTATCACGAGTTTCATGAGTGTAATATCGTTCGCCTCTTTGCGAGTGATGAATACGAAGGTGGAAGGAATACGTGCGAAGCAAGCGATATGGAAGGAAGAGAGTGCGTACTCGAGCGGCAACTGATCGCGTAAGGAAAACAAACACGAGCTGGGAGGGAGTAATTATGCTACACTATTTTACAAAACATGGATCGCAAAGAATGTAACCCGGATGGGTCGGGATGAGTAGCAAACGGGGAGTTTCGAGGTTTATGGGGAGGAAGGATATGACGGACATAGAACAGAAAAAAAGGTAGTAGGTAGAGATTAAAGCTTTAGAAGCGACAAACAATCGAACGAGCTTGTTAACGAATACACAGTCGATAGGATGATGATTGTTGCTTAGTTTGCGTATTGTTGCTGATTTTGTTTTTACACGATTTCTTATGAAGTTTTTAAGGACTAAATTTCATACACTAGCTAGCTAGATGAAACGGTACGCGTTTGATTATGATAGTTTACCATTTGTATGATACTGCTTGAAACTAACGTGTGAGTAAGGGTGTAAAGGTTTACTGTTAAGGGATACCGATACGTTTACTGGTGTAACTATATGTACAAAACGAAAGCACAACACGGAAACCCGTCCATGTTCCATCGCACGCGAAAGAACCATTTCTCTACTGAAGTTCTGCCTTCCCACCGACGAGTGGGAATCGCTCTACAAATCCTATTCCGTAGTAAACGAACGCAATATACGCACATCAAAAAGCCCACCGCGGTAAAACAGCGCGCGCGCGGCAATAGAGAAGAGAACGTTAATTGTGATGTGTTTTTTTTCTGTTTTGCTCGCAAGCCTTAACCTTATGTTTCGGGTGCATCCACGGTCGGATGGTACTTTAAATGTACGTGACCCGTGTGTGCTATGCTAGATGCTTATATCCTCGCTCCTATCGCTTCACAATTTGATTATTGTTTCCGTTGAACGCAATTTGGTTGGTGTGCAGTGGGTGTGTTTTGTGTAATGGCCGTCTACTGCCATCAAATTCCCTTACTTTTTGTGGAGGCAGTATTTTCATTAATTTTTTGTTTAACTATCAGACGAAATTCAGTCGCCGTCGCTGCAGCGAAGTTTTGTTGTTGTTCTGGCGTTTGATCTGCATTCATTGTAATCGTTTTTCTTCGTCATGAAATGACATCAAACGGCCCATTCCGTGCGTTCGTCTGAACGAAATACAAAACGATACACTCACGACTCACGACATATAATCAATTCGCCCGGCGGGTATGCAATACGCAGTACACGCGTAGCTTCTGTTTCTGGAACCGGCCACCAGAGGGCCGTGCCTTTAATTCACAAAATGCACCTCCACTATCGATGGCATTTTTTCCTCTCTGCAATTTGCTTTTTGCCAGCTTTCTGTTGATTTGATTCGTGCCTTTTTTCGCAAACTTGAAAAAGTAAATACCTGGTATTTTTGCTAGCACGGACCACCACGCGCCGCACTGCATGTGAAATTGATATCACAAAATTGGCGCAGCAATCCGCGCTCATTCGTTTGTGTGTTTTGCTGTTACCCTTTTTTTGGTCCTGATTTTCACCTCACACTACCCATGCACCCATGAGACTGGTCGGTTAATTAATTTAATGGCTTCACTTGCGTTAATGAGGCTTAATAATGACGATTGAAAAGGTGACACTCTGCTGCACGCAATAGGCGACTGCGACCCGTCGTGGTAGGGTAGCGTGCGCTGCGGATCTGTTGTCCAATTGGTGGGTCATCAGCCGGAAATTAATTAATAGCCTTTTTCACGCCTCCATCAATAGACAGTCGGACACAAAAAAGGAGCAGCATAGCTGAACAACGACAGAACAGCATCGGAACCGTACAGGACATGTGCTGTACTTGCAGCATCTCAAAAATAACATTACAAAAATCCATCCTTGGCTTTACCTGGCATGGTGTAAATACTCTTCATCCTCTACGCACGTTCACCGCTGCAGGCTTGGAGTTGGTGTGGTGTTTCAATTCCTTCATCCGTTCGTTACCTTGCACGGTGTTTGGTGTTCTCGGTTTTCTTGGCCGACTTACTCCGCTCCAGCGGAACTGTCGTGCGTCATGTTTGAGTCCAAACTGGCACAGTCAGAATCCTGTTCCGCGTTGCCATTGTAGTTGGCCGCCTCCTGCAGGCGCATCAGCATGTTCAACAGCGGATCTTGATTCTCCGAGTTTCCGGGTGCGCTGGCTTCGAGTCCAACGTCGTCGGCTGTGATCTGACGGAGTTGAGGAACCGTCGTTGGTCCCACTGGCCAAGGGTACGTCTCGCGGATGTAGGTGCATGGATCAACCCAGGCACCACCCCGACGACCGTACAGTTGCACGCCTTCTCGAACAGCGTCCATAAGATACGGCGCAAGGTGGTAATTCCAGACGTCCGTGAACCACACCTGCGAGTCAGGCAGGTTCATCGGGCACGAGAGGAACAATCGAGGACCGATCGTAACGTCACTGGAGCTGTGCGTCTCCAGGAAGCTGTTAATGTGCTGCCACACGGTCGGTAGCCATTTCAACACCTTCTCCAGTTGCGGCTGCTGCTGCTGGTTCTGTAGCTCAACGGAGAACACCTTACGGCGTAAGAACCGACCAAGGAATCCCTTCACCGGTTCCATATGGTTTGCCGTAAGAACCTGCCAAGATATCCGAAAAACAAGCATTAGCTGTCAGGAACAGTACGTCTCATCTTCGTCACATTTTTCGACACCTACCCATCGGAAGTTATGGTGCAGCTGAAGGTTCGTGGTGTTGCACGTTGCCTGCGACATAGTTCCGATGATGCATGGCAACTTGGAGGCTGTGGCACTTAGTAGACACGAAAATACGTCCCCAAGGGCGGACGCATGATGCAGATTATCCAGAATGATCACCGCCGGTAGCTCTTCCGCGGCACCATTCGACATCGACGCCTGCTCGGCAATGTGGCCGAGGTATTGCTGCAGCTCCTTCGAGGACTTGTGATCGACACTGTAAGCAAACCCATGGAAAAAATGACACCGTAAGTGACAGATTCTCGAAAACACACGAACACGTTGATACTCACTTGAACGTGGCGATCGCTTCGATCGGATTATCCCGGCCAGCTCTGGCTACGAGGAATTCGGCGAGTTTGCGCGCCAAATACGATTTTCCGGTACCGCTGGGACCACACAAGATCAACCGCCGGTGTTCGGTCAGAAGCGAGATGTACCGGTGCACAATGTTCCGCAGGATAAGGCTATCGAATGCTAGGCTTCCGACGCCCTGCAAGCAGATGTACAACGTCTTCACGTTGCCAATGATGTACCCGCAAGGCAACAGCTCCGGGAAGCCCATCTCCGGTCCTCGTTTTGCCTCGCCCAGATGGTACGACGTGATGGAGTCCGTGTTTAGGCCCAGGTTCGTGCCCGGATCGATGCGCGAAAGATAGTCCTTAAAGGTTTTGCGCACGATATAGTCCAGATTCTGCCAGGTCGTTTTACCCGAGATGTACGTGTACGCGATGACGAACTCGTTCGTCTCTACGCCATTGCCCAGGGAGAACGAGGACGACTTTGGGCCCTTCTCGGTGCCATCCGGCTTCTCATCGTCCGGCGATGAGTGGTAGTAGTTATCACATTCGTTCATCTCTTCCGCGTACTTAGGGAAGGACTCGGGCTGGCCAAGGTAGACTGCAATCGAAATCTTCTTGCCGTCCACAGGATCTGCCACGTCTTCGGCGGGTGTCGTCAGGATTTCGTTCACCATGGCCGCCCGCTCGATCGTGGGTGATAGCTCGGCGATGATCGCAGGACTTAGTGGAGCTGGCGGAGGCTCTGGAGCGGGCGCAGGTGGGATGTTGTCTTCCTCCGTTTCGTCGAGGTTCTGTGGTAGCTCCAATGGGGCTCTTCCCATGCCATTGTCCGCTGCCAGACTGTATCGTCGTGGTTCCCCAATCGATCCGCTAGGGCTGACGGGACCAAGAGACACTTCACTGCCGGCCAACGATCGTGTCGTCACCAACCGCTGCAGGCGTTCATTGTTCTGCTTAAGGTTCATCATCTCCTGGCGCATCTTCATGACCGTGTCCTTTAGGTTTTCGAGCTGCGACGCCGAGCTCAACGCCTCCAGCCGGATGTCCGTGAGCACGAGATCTTTCTCCCGCAGTTGCTTTTTGAGATCTTCCACCACGAGATTCCCATTCTGTTCGATGGCGTCGATGGGTTTGGCTGTTCGGAAGGTAGGACAAACAAAATCGTCGTTAGAATACGCCGCCAATCGGGTTCATATCACTATTACGCCAACACTTACCATTATCGACGATGGCCATCGTTTTGTGCGGGCTACCTTTGGTCGGTGAAGGTGGTGGTAATCCGGCTCCAGGTGGAGGAGGGACACCGTGCTGTTTTAGGCCACTTCCGTTCAGCGGCCCCCCGGGCATAGCCTTCATAGTCGTGGTCGTCGTCGAGGTGGTTCCATTTTCCAGCACCGACCCGTGATGGTGGTGATGGTGATGATGATGATGATGATGATTCCCACCATCGGTCGCGTTCGATGACGCTGGCCCATTGGTTCCACCCGCGGTCACGTGGCGGTTGGTTTTGGAGATTTTGGCATTACGCGAAAAGGCTTTGGTAAACGAGCTTCGAAGCCAGCCCTTCTTCTTCTGCTTGCTCTTGTCCTGGGCGGAACAGCCGGAACTGACCGAATTCAACGAGCACATAGAGTCGGAGCTATGGTGTCGTTGCATTTCCACACCGGCCGGCATGCTGGCCGATGATCCGGTGTTGGATGCTGCCACACTCGCTGTGGCGTTGCCGGTCGTCATCATTTTCGTCTGTTCCGCTGCGGTCTGGAAGTGGAAAGTGCAACGTTACACGTTAGTATTAGACCTCGAGGACCGCTTCCGAGAACGGAAGTGCTTGGCAAACATGCTTACCGCCGTTCCGTTGACCTGCCCATTAACTTGTACGCCCATACTCTGCATATGGGCGGTAGTTAAACCGGCCTGGATCGATTGCTTCCGCAGCAGCTCTATCGTTTGGCGCATGTCCAAAATTTCGCTATCCTGTGGGGATGATAGATGAAAGGGGAAACGATTAACACTGCGATCGCGGGCCACGCGCAATTATCGACGAATACGTACCTTCTTCTCCGTCGTCGCCGTAAGCGACTGCAGTCTATGGGTCATGTTCGAAAGGCTCTGCTCGAATGCAGCCACCACGTGTGCCTGTGTCCGGGAACGGGAGAAAAGAAACCAAAAAAAACGTCAATTAGTGTCAGTTTTGATGCGATGAAAGGGGGTCTTAAGCAGAGGTTCGCCTTAAGTCCGCCGTTCGGGCAAAGTTTCGATTCATTACGGTTCCTCTTGTGTCGATATGTCGCGACCGCGAACCCGGAAGAAAACTGCCGTGCGTTGCACCGCTCAAATGGGTAGGATTTGGAAAATTGTGCCGCCATTTCCGTCTTCCGTCGGTGCATGCCGGTAATGTTCCCTCTTGGATGCGATTTCCCCGGTGAAAGTTCGTTGCATCGATCGATCCTATGCCACCCTCCAGGCCGGGCCAATCGATTCGAACTTCTTCCGATCAATTAAAAGATAAATACATGACCATTTCATACGACCGTTCGTTCGTTTCAGCTGCTCAGTGCTCTCTAGCATAAATGATTGCCTGCTGATGTTGGGACTACTTTTTGACGTTGCTACAGGAACGAACGGAAACACACCGTTGTCCCGATGGACCGTTCCGAAACATCCCACAAGCAGGTCCAGCCAACTGCGGTTCGCATTCAAATCATCGACCGCCATCTGGGCTAATTGAAAAGTGTCTCCGCCCGATTTGGAATTCTTCTCGCGGCGCGTCACAGTCAATTGGGCTGAGAATACGAAGAACCACGCCGGTTCACCCATGCAGATATGAAAACCCCATTGCGCTCAATTAGTATTGATGGTGACGGGACTTTTGATTGGCTTCGATGGACCGGTGGGCAGTGAGCCTCTCACGATACCACACATTTATTGATGATGATAGATGTATTATAGCGCCCTGGCCCAAAGCACCTCCCCGAGAGGCCATTTGCGGACGACCGCCGTCGGTTTGTGGTCGAGAGAAACAGTGAATATTTTACCCCATTCAACGGGACAAGGCCACCGAAGGGCAGAATGTGTTGTTCCTTTGCAAAGCGAGAACTGTACAATTGAATTTCCATACGAATAGAAACCCACTGCCAAGTGGCGGAGCATCATCGCGGGTGTCAAATGTGTAAATTTGACCCTTTTCCCAACACCCTTTCTTTCACTGGAGCTGCTTTCTATTGAACCAAGTGGCACGTCTCGAAGGAAACGGGGCAACAACAGATCCCTCAGAAATGGGATGATTATGTTCTGGCCAAATGTGTACTTGTCAAGTGGCTGTTCGTCGTGCGATTGTAACGTCCAGGGCAGAGTTTTGTTCGCCCGAATCTAGGCTCTCAACGGATGCTGCTGCTGCTATGGCTGCGGATTATGACGCGCAGTCGAATTGTCCCGAGCAGGCGATAACATATCATCTTAATGGGATTGTTGTTTCAATTTGATTGTTCACGGAGAAAGAGGCCTTCCGTCTATGTGCCTCTAGCGAGCACTCGTTCGATGGAAGCAAGTGTACCATGAAGCCTCCGTTCGAAAGATGCGAGTGTTCGTAAATAATCGTGAGATTTCGTAGCTCTCTAAGAAGAACTTCAGTGGCCGCTTACACCGGAAAGAAGTCATTCAACGTTTCTCATAACCCGCGAGTGGCGTATTCTCTCAAAGTGAAGTATTTCTTCGTTAATATTTATTCACCCAACGCCATCGTGTTGACGATCTGTCACCAAGGCTCCAACTTCTGAGGGCCCTTCCACAGCGCGATAACATCACACCAGTATCTTCGTTGCACTCATTTGCTTCAGCTCTCCAAAAACAACTGATAACCAGAAGTGCTGATGTCCGTCGGCAAAGTAGCCGGTTGGTGTGTTCATTTGACGCGAACTTTACGGCCACCCTAAATCCTATCTAATCTGATGTTTATTGCAACCAGGGGCGGACGGGACACACTCGACTAGGGACTGGAGTGATAAAACACCGGTCCCTTCGGTAGCAGCCATGACAATTTAATTCAATGCGCGTACAAGAAGCGCACGATCGCGTGCTAAAGCCCATCGAGGGAGCACGCGGTTCTTTACGATTGCTCCAGGCGGATAACTGGCGCAGCTTAATAGAATCGTGTGCAGTCGAGGAGTCGTTTGACTCGACCAACGTACCAGAAGAAGAAGAAAAAAACCACCCTGATGCTTCTGCTCGCTCGGAGGCGCGCTCGTAAGATGCAGTATCTATGGCTTTGTTCATCTCACCCCTAATTGTGGGGCGGTTTTTTTTTGCTTCATCCAACCCACCACACAAAAAACAAGTTTATCCGGCCAACCAGCTTCTCGCGCTCTATGCACTCCCCGTGACTCCCCGCGAGCCAAAATTCACGATTGCCATATGAAAATTAATAACTCCATCGTTTGGGGCGACCATTGCGTTCGTACGTTCATGGAAACATATTTCACCAGTTGCGCTGCGACACCTCGGGGCTGCGTTTGAGTGCACGGAACGCTGCACCAGACGAGCGGGCTGGCTGGCTGGTCGCTAAATGCATCACAGAATTGCAATCGAAACGCGCCCGGAGCGATCGAGAGCGCGCTTTGGTGACCCGATTTGATGTTACATTCATTCTGAACCCTTCCCATCGCCATCGCCACCGGCTAGCGAATATTGGTGGGAGCATTTGATTTGTGCTTTGCGACAGAGGAGCAGGCGAGCCGGAGAAGGAGATGAAATTAATTTGCCTGGAAAATTTGTTGCAAATGCAATTATTTGCTTCGGGGGTGGATGTATTTTTTCTTCCTCCCTCTAGCCGAGTCGTTCGCATTCCGTGCCCACTCAACCGGACCGCGTGAGGAGTGTGAGAAAAGTTGCCAACATTGTAGCCCCGGTGGAAAACTGTGCTCGGGGAAAAAGCATGGCGCGCGCGATCGCAATAAATTGCGAACTAATTTGTTGCGCCAAATTGGGCCCCTTCCAGGCTGCCGTCGTTAATTTGTCGCATTACATGGGCGACGGAGGCTGGTTTTTGGTGTTCTTCGATCGTTAATCACTTCTAGAGAAACTGGCACTGGAAGCTTTGGGGAAAAATCCCTCGGTGCCCTTGTAGATGGAAGTGATCAACATGCATAAGTAATGGCTTCCAGTTCATCCAGTCTATGCTGGGAGGCAGCCCGTTGTGTAGTAAGCGGCTTACCGAATTTCACCGATGGCGAGAAGGAAAAGTTTCCATAATGAAGCTTTCTCCATCCTCCAGTGCATCGTTACGGGAAAGAGGGAAAATCCTCCTAACAAGAGCTTAGAGGTGTACCCAAAACACGCAGCAGGTATTGATAAGATAAGGACTTTTGGTGTCGTTTAAAGTTGCGCAAAAAGGGTTCCGTGTGCAGGTGTTGTTATCAGCGACAAGTCATGCATGTCCGACCGTAGATGAGAGAAGCTAGCTCTGCTCTGGATAAGCTGCAACCGGTGGAATGTAGGCGAAGGTTACTGAAGTAAACCATAGTAAACCTCCGGCTTGATGCGTTAAGCAATTCCGCCTCGGAAGCACACGCTTTCCGGCAGGGCATTGTGAAGCTGTGTTGAAACTAATCCCCAAACACCATTTATAAATGGAGACAGAGCGACGTCTTACGATCGCGTGGTTTGCTCAAGCCTTTGTTCTGCTGCGATTTTGACAAATGTTGGTTTTATGGAAATATGGCTTTTTTAGCGAAACAAATACACCATCCCCACAGCACACTCATGTAAGCAAACTAAAACTAGAATTACTATCATCACACACATGGCCTCGGCCAGCTCTCGATTGACAAAATACGCACTCGCGCGACTGATTGATGAACCACCGGGAAGAAAGTCGTCCACGACAAGCCATTCCTTGAATGCGGACGTCGCTTTTCCTCGGTGGGAGGTTGCCGCCTGCGTATCAAATTCAAAGTCGTATTTTCCATTGTTTCCTTTCGGCTCGACGTTCACGACATGTAAGTTGTTTCCCGGCCGGCGGTGCGACTCTTTCACAGCAGATTCATGTAAATGCCTCCGAAATGATTGTTTCTCTTTTCTGGTGAAGGGCTCTGGCCCTTTGGAAGAAGGTTTCCCGGGCTCGAGGGAGGACAGTAAGACGATACCTTTCTCCGCTTTCGATCGTTGGGCCATCGTCGAACGAGCGGCATGACATATCTTCCTCACGACGTTCGTACAGCGACAGTAAAACAACGTCAACGGTCAGAGAACCTCAGAAGGGCCAAACAAATGAAGCAGTGTGACAGTGGCCACCGCGTAGACGGGGCTTTTCAGCACGCGTTTGAACGCCCGATGTCACGACCGTCCGACTATCGGACTAATTGGTAGAAAAAGTATGCACGATGCAGCCCAGCCACCTTGGGGGGAACTAAGCTAATCAGTATCGGGTTTCGGGTCGTTTTCCGCGCGAATGAACGACGCATCCCGGAGGCGACTGGGAGATGTTTACAACGACTTATTGGGCGACAATCTTTGACGGCTGGAACGTCCACCCAGGTGGAGAAGGTCGACCCTCAAGGGCGAAAGCCACGAAGAGGCATGATGCAACAATCGCTACCGTCGTGACGGGGACGGAGACCATTTTAAGTGGCCTGTTCCTGGCCAGCGGCTCGAAGCTAATAAACTTCATGCTTTCTTTCCCCCATCGGCATTTGCTGCGTTAATGGTCCCATGAAATGCCGCGTACTTATTTCAATCGCTAACAAATTACGCGCTTTACCATCAAACACGGCGCTACGGCCAAATGTTCACATCAATCCCTCCCAACAAGCCCCATTGTGAGGCTGCACCTTTAAACCTCCGCAGCAAACACCGTCTCCGCCTACGGGCACGTTGAGCAAACGGCCATTTGGGCATCCCTTCCAGCCTGGTTGGAAGATACTCGGTGCGACGACCATTAAGATTGATTCCGATGCAAAAAAACCACTCCACGAGCCACGTCGCAAGGAGACAAACCTTTTCTAGGTTTAGAAGCCCTCAGAAAAGCTGTCGTTTCGTTGTTAGCGGACTTTTGTCGAAACCTCACAACCGCCAACGGATACACACAACTTGTCGAGGCGGCAAAGAAGCCTCCTCTCGCTCCGTATGGCGCGAACTTGCTATAAATAATGGATCGATAATTCACCGCCACGCCATAAATTACGATTCGCTTCGAAAGGCGATTCTGGGGCGCCCGCGCGAAAAGGCGGTCCGTCTCGATCGACCACGATCGGTAGGCAAATGCAACAAATGCGGTCCTCTTGCACGCGTACTCGCACGTAGGATTGGAATTATAGACCAACTTCCTCTCGAGCCGCCATCCGCGACCATGCGCCAGAAGGTTTCCGGGGACGAGAAAACACCTCTTTCAAGATCCGCGCCGCAAAACTCGATCACCTTCGACGAAATCAATTTACAACTTCCAATCTGTTTAAACGATTATTGGCAAACTTCTGCACTCAAAATGGGTGGCCTGGTGGGGAGAGAGTTTTACTGCTGCGATCCTACGGGCACCATTCGCCCGCGATCCGGGTGGAAAATGTGCCATAAATTCCTTCACCAGCACACACACGCACACACTCGCTGTGTGTCTACGTTCGCTTCCTTGTGGGGTCTGGCGCGGAAACACAACCCCTAAGAGGGCGTTTGTACACGCCGTCGTCGTCGCTCCCGTGATCGAAATTCACTTAAGTGAAAATTGATTTATCAACCCGAGCCTTATGAAGCGATCGACCCACGAAGCCTACAGCCGCCGCCTGGCACCTCACACGATCGCAGTTCGGTGGACTTATCTCCATCGATAGGGATTGCGTGCGCTTGTGTCAAACGTTGCGTGAACTGGTTCACCAGAGCCCGACAAGGCACGAAAAACGGGCGTCCAGAGCCTCACCGTCGGCAGCTGTGATTCCTTCCAAACAAGGCGATCCAACCGATGGACCACCACCAATCCCTCCAGGTCGCCCAGAAGACGTCGTTTCCACTCGTCACTTAATTGAAAAGCTATGTTCGATCGATCGACCCGTAGGGTGGCGATCCAAAACACCCCTTCCCTAGGTGATCTCGTTTCCTCTCACACACATGCAAGAGGGCTGCACGCTCACCGCAATCAGTGCGGCCATGTCCGATGAAGCATTGCAAATTGAGTTATCTCTTGGTGGGCTCGCGACTTCGAACACGGCCCAACACGTGGAGGACGAGATCGGTCGGCGAAGATATCATAAATTACGAACGCGCGCACGAGAAATTAAAATATCCAATTTATCTGGACATGCTATCGCCGAACCGGCGTTGATCTCGACGTAACCTTATCGACCCGTGTTGGGGGAGCTTTTTCCGCGAGTCTCAATTACATTCCGTAGTACGCGCGTTCTACCAGGAAGTCCACAAACTGGAGGCTTTGCTTAATGATTCGGAAGTAATCCCTTATGCGGTAGTAATTACAAGAACCTTGGCTTTCTTCACCAGGCTTACGATCACGCAAGGTGTCATTAGGCTTAATCGGAAGGGGCGCGTCAATCGACAGACGTTTTCTCCCAGACGAAGGTTGACATTCTCTCGCGGTCAGGCGCTGTGTGTCTGCGTACACAGCCGGTTGGGTCGTTTATAAATAATCGAAAGTATTTTACGCCTGCACCGCAACCATTCGGGGACGGGTAATAAATATCATTCCCCGGTGCATAACGTGATGGCAAATGCAGTCGCGAGTCGCGCCTTCGGCCGGTGACGCCCTGCCAGAACGCACGGTGGGTCCCGTGACTTGACTTATTGTTTTCTAGTTGGCAACTCGAACGTACAATAAATTAGAACGCTTCTAAATCCCATGCCAAAGGGCCGGTGTTGTGGCATTTGTGTCTGCGAGCCGGTCGAGATTCGTTTCAATGTGCTTGAAATTGTGTAACCAACGTTGTCCCTCAGGGACAACAGATGGTGGGTCTTCGGAAAAGCGGAAGCGGAATGGAAACACGGTAGCGGTAGCAAAACACACGCCGCCAGTTATCTGCACCGTTCGCTGGGGCATTGTTTGGGTAAAAATATAACAGCGAGTGAGTCTATCAATTATGCGGCCAACTCTCGCCCCGACAGCGCTCGAAAACAAACTCTCCGCTAATCCTGCAGCGTGCAAACACGCGCCAACCCGTAGTAAAGCGCGTTAGTGGGGTTGGTTCGACCTGAAAAACATTTTCACCAACAAATGCGAAGTGAATGAACGACAACCGCAAATATTGGACCCCTCAAATGCAGGACCGCTGCATTTGAGTAAGAAGTTAATTGCTAACAACTAAACATCATTTCCCATTCGCCGGACAAACCGAACTGGTGTGCCCGGATTCGAATGGTCAGATTATGCGCCGTAATCAAGGATAATGGTGGCACCTCGTCCTCGTTCTCACCAGCACCAGAGAATGCACTAGAGGATGCGAACGGGGATATGCTCACGTGCACTTCGACACCCGTCCGAGTTTCGCACTCAATCGGAAACAGCTGCCGCTGATTTTGGGACCGCTGCACGATGCAGCATGCTCATTAGAATTCATTTTCGGTTGTCCACAAAATGGTAAACATTATTTGCCATTTGTGGAATAATTTAGTGAACGATGGCAGCATCCGAGCTGGCAACCGGACCGCGGGGTTAGCGCTAATTGTTTGGATCGTTTGCTTTGCGATAGGATAATTTTATGCAGATTGGAATATCGACTACCATTAAAGACATATTGTGGTACACAGAATTAGTGGTCTCACTATCGTTCTCCCTCTCACAATCAGCTCATTTAATCAGGGGAGTATTTGCGGAAAATTCGATTTAGTGCTGGCAACAAAAACGAACCTCCACCGCAAGGGATTTATCACACATAAAGGGCAATTAAAGCCCCGCAACAGATGCAGAAGTCTGCGGTGGTAATCATCTTTTTTTTTTTGGCAAGTTGCAGCCGCGGTTTCACGTTCGCGTAATTGCACAGTCTGCTGACGTGCGGACGTCTCGCAGTTTGGTCAGGTGCTCGGTGTTCCTATTTGCGTACGTCTGCGTCCTTCGTGACGAAGCCGCTTCTCGTCAGATCACCATTCCATCCCTGTAATGATGCTCTCCCGTAGTCCATCTTGCCTTATCGCCATCGACCGACCGACAGTAGGCAGCTGCATCACGTAGGGGTTGGCTTTTTTTTCACCTTCACCTTTTTACGATCTGTTGCATCAACGGACGCCGTTGTGTTGAATCAACGGAAAAAGGTGCTTTTTGGGGGCCAATTTTATAACCGTTACATTTACGATATCCTCGAATAGGGAGCCCCATCGTGCGCTTTTAGGCACATGTGCTCCTTTTTTGGCGGCGCTATTCTCCGTCGGCTTCCGATATCGGGCCATCATTTCACTAATTAATGGCCGCTTGCACGGGGAAGCCTGGAACGAGAGCGAGCGTGGAACGTGGTATCCCGCGGTACGATATGAGCTCGTAAATCCATTCCCCGAAAGCAAACCCACCGACACCGAAAAGGGAATGCACATGGCGAGCTTTCGAGACCCCGGTATGGGAGCGTTTGCTCTCGAAAATGCCGCGTATCATCGCTGTGGGCCATCATCATCAGTAACAGCGTTGGCAACATGACGGACGTTTAGCACCTACGGACGAACGCCTAATATGGTGCAACATTAGCGGCCATAAGGCGCTCGGCAGCGGAGACAGATAGCGGATGGAGAAGGTGTCAAAACAGAACTAGCCCGACCAAGGTGGTGATGGGTTGAAGGTGGAGCCTTTCTCGACATGAAAGTGAACAGCGTGCGTGCTTCAGACCGTGTGGAGAACCTAAGAGGACTTGAAGGCTTGAGGGCTCGACCAGCATAACACTTCACAGCGGAACACGGACGGTTGAAAAAGCGCCTCGATCCGGTTCCGGTTTACGCCAAGTGGCATCCATAAGCGTCAAATTCAAAGCACGGAATGGCTGGCTGCACGAATTGATCACCATCGTGTCATTTCGCGTCTATTCAATCCTGCCATCAATTGATCGATCGGGAGTCACTTTTATCCAGCACGGCTTCTTTGACTTCTTGTGCGGTCTCGAGCTAAAACTCCCACACACTCGCTCAATCTGGACGTTGGAAAGCTGCGGCAACCACACGCAATGAATCGCTTAATGTCGGTGAAATGGAAACGCTTTTAACGAGCAACCCTCGGCTAAAGCATGGCTACACGCAAGTGAAAAAACTAAGAGGGCTTGGCCACACATTTAGCACCTGCCATGTCTACTGCGCCAACGGACAGGGCAAGGGCGCAGGTTATTTGGCAGAAAATTAATAGACAAACATGCAACGGTCCAGTCGCGACCGTCACGCGACTAGTGCTTTTTCTGGGAAGACAACCAGAGTCAGCGCCGCCGATAAGGTAGTATTTAGAAAACTTTTACGGTGAACAGCTAATTTCCCGGCAAAATCTTTCAAGAACCTTTCCTACAACGATCGCAAAACACACCCATTTCCTGAAGCAGCATAGCGTTCAAATGGCTTTGTTGTATTTTCATTTCCACATCGCCTAAAAAATCATGTACACCGTACCTAGCTCATCTTTTTACAGATAAAATTACCCTAAAAAAACCCTGCCTGGCCTGAGAAACCTGGCTTGCCGACGATTCCCATTCGGCTCGGTTGATTGTGCGTAACCTTGGGGATGTTCTGTTTGCACAGTTTGACAGCCCACGTGAACACGGTTTCCGGAGCTTTTAAGACCTTGCTGACAAACGGGCCGCCATTCTCACGCACCAGTTGATCGTACTTCTCACGCCTCAACGAGACACTCCTTCACAAAAAAGCAAAGGAAATGCCGTCATGAAATTTCGCCATCCCACCCCACGTGCGTAGAAGAGCATAATATCCGCGACCGTCGACAATTGTAGAAACGAGTGGAAATAAAACAAATTTTCCACCATTGCTACCGCTAGCTGTGCAGATTTAGTTCAACTTTCTCGATTCCCGCACCGAGCGCACCATTCAACAGGAGAAAGATAGTTTTCCCTCATTCGCTCGGGGAGAGAGACCTCGCTTTAAAAGGTCGGTTGCAATAAAATACGGCACAAGTGGAAAATGCACTGTTGCAAGCGCGGGAGAAATGCGAACGCGATGCGGGTCACGATTTTCTCGACCACCACGCCGCCATTTCCCCGACACGCTGAGCCGCAGACAAAGACAAACCCTTTCGACCAACTCGAACGCGAATCAAATACGCCACCGCGCCCGCTTCGGTTTGCGTGAGATTTCGTTTTTCCCGAGCCACGGCAAGCGCCTTTCACAACCCTTGAAGCGTTTCCCGATTTGGACCCGTGGTGATTGGAAAATCGTGCCCGACCCGTCAATATGCTCCACGCCACGGAACGGAAGCTAGTGCGCGTGGCGTCGCCTGGCCGGGATGATATTTGTGCAATTTTTCACCATCAATCCCGCGCATGAGCCCATTCGCTGCAGGCCATCCGCTGACGCGTGATTACACGGCGTCCTGGAGCAATGAGCTGTGAATTAACGATCTATCAACCATTCAGCAGTCGAGAGAAAATCGAGAGAAAACTAATGAACAGCTTGCTTGCTTGACACTCCTGTGGACCCTCCATGTGTCTTTGTCGAGTGGGGTCTTTTGATGGGCGAGAAATGGGATTTAAATCCGCCAAATGATGACCTCAGCGAATGGTCTCCCAGCGAGGGATGGATGATGTTAGATGGCGAATGCAAGGAGTTCAGCTCGAAGCTAAACACATGCGGGCTTTCCTCCACGCACGTACGTGACGACGGCACGATCGGGACCCCCGTTAATACACGATCTCGTTGTTTATTTTCCACTTAACCGGCACTTTTCACGGTAACGGTCATTATTCAGAAGCTTAAACAAACAGAACCACCTTCCTAACCAGGAAATGGGAAGAGCTTTTCGTGCTACAGATCTGATAAAACTATAAATAGCCGCCATCTCCAGCCTAGCGGTGCTCCTGAAGGGGCCCGTTGGGTGGTAAGTGATGGGCCGCTGGACCCCGTGATGCTTGTTATGAATCACAAAATGTCCACGACCGGCGTCCGTCCGCTGAGGCACCGGCATGTAGGACACCGGCACCATTATTCATCCACGCAAACTGACACATTACGTATGCGTACGCGCGTGTTGCCGCCAGAAGCCAGCACCCCGGGTCGGGGAGAGGATAAATAATGAGAAACAAATCAGCCTTCAGCATGACTGCCCGGGTTTCCTCGTCCATTTCATTATACATATTGCTTCTTTCGCTCAGAAGCCCTCACAACCGTGGGCTCCAACGCGTGGAAGGAAATCTGACGTTGCAAGAATTGCAAACGAGCGGACGTGAACCAACTCGAGGTGTGGTTTAAAATCGTTTAAGCTATACCGCGACCGCAGGACCAAACGAGAGGACACGACACGAGCCAACAGCAAGAAAAAAAAAGGACACCAACGGTCTGTGCCGTGGGTGTTTTTGGGGTTGATTACATTTACGATTCGAAGCACTTCATTCAACCATGGACATATGGGAATGGAAATGGGGAGTTTTCTGAGTGCTCCCTAGCGGCCGACCGTCAGGAGTTCTAGAGGTCGCGTCCCTAAACCCATAAACGTTTCATCGAACCCAACATTGCTGGGCTCTCTGTTTTACCCAACCCGCGCGAGGAGGGCCCTTTTTCCATTGGGGAAAATGAGCAACGACACCCGGACTGCCAATTTTGTTGTCGCCGGTCATGAATTTCCCTTTTTACCACGGCGGGAAAAGCAAATGTCCGCAAATAACATGGAAAAATAATCGCGTGGCAAATGGTGCGACACTGCGATACGCCGATGGTGAAAAAACCACCACCGCTGCTTGATATTCAAATCACGCACGCACGCTGACTGCTTTCACTTGGCACCTTTTTGTGCGCCCGAAATGCCCTCTGGGATGGCGGTAACCCTTTTTCAGACCGTGCCATTAAGAGCGAACGTTAGAACCGGTGAGCCGTGGATCGTTCTCACCTAACCTTTAGTTAGGGACCAGAAAAGTTGCCACCGTCGCATTGCCACCGTCCAGCTGGAACCCATTTGTCGCTCTGTGGTATTACAAATTGTGCCGTTTCACCAGCACAAGTTCATTCAAATTTACGTCAAAACCGTGCAATGGTCGCCATAAACGGTGGGATTTAAAATAAGAGAGGCACCTCCGTGATAATTTACCACAAAATGACGCAGTTAGAAAACCGAATAAATAATTTGCCATTCATCAATATCAGCGAACACTCGCTAGATGCAGATAAGTCGCGATTCCGATTCCACACTGCCGGAGTTGTCGTCAAAGTGATAACGCCCGCGTGGTGTTCGATAACGAAAATGGGCATCGAAATGTAAAATTCAACAACAAATCACTACGCGAGCGATAAGCCTCTTTCTCTCTCGAGCAAGTCATCGTTGCTGCGACGTCAATAAACCGAAGAATAATCGTGAATTGGCGATTGACGTTGCTGATTACATCACGACAGTCAAAGTGTGCCGTTTCACAGCAGGAGAGCGCCGACCTGTTGAGCTGGTGCTATGGCAACTTGACATTACCCTCATGTGACTCATGTGATGCATTGCCGACGGATGCAGAAACCTTTCATCAACCCATATGGGGTTGGTTTGTACGCAATGGGTTCAAGGGGGTTGCTTCAGACGAGATAATGATATGCTCTACGCTCTTCCTGTCGAGTTCACTAGTCAAGGAACTACGGCATACAAGGAAAAAGCACTCTAACAGGATGCGGCGTAGGTCGAGCTTCCGGAGACAATGAGGTGCCAAAGGTTCACCTTTCGCCAACGAGGGCTACACCTTCGAAGGCCTCTCTCAAAGGCATTTCTAATATATACGCTCCTTGTCCTCAAGTTGCCCTCAAAAGCCTGTGGTCCGGGGATCCGGTCGACTAATTCGGGTTAGGGCCTTAGCGACATCAGGAGCCACATTCCGGTGGAGATGATGACGACGGTAGGTCGTAAATCTAATCGCTTCATCGACGCGATCCTCGACTCGATCGCATTCCACCAAAAGGCACCACCTTCCCGGTTGCCGTAATGTGATCTTTGAAATTCATCCGCCCCAGTCGAACGGAAACCCGATCGCGGTTCCACAGGGCGGGATTTATTTGCTTAGGTTGCTCCAAAGGGAGAAAAAAAACCCCACAGAGAACACCGCCGTGATGCCGCACACGCCGCTAGCCTGCGATCGGAAACATGTCAAAACAATGTTGTGCACTTCCTCCGTTCGCTGCACGCTTTGATCGGATGCGATCATGCGTGTCCGGAGCGAGAGAAAAAGAGAGAGAGCGAGAGTGAGATGAAAGTCTTGACACTTTGAAGCCGGACGGACGCGTCGGAAGGGACGCCCTTTTCTTTGCACTTCCGACCACGCGGCAGATCGCGATCGGTCTCGCGGATGTAGGGATTGTTTTAACAATTCGCCTATCGAACAGAGTATGTTTGTGTGAAACGAGTTTAACTGAAGCGCAACGAAACACCGAGCAGCGGTGTTAGTTCCACCTTACCTTAACCCTAAAACAACGATGAGCCATGGTCATAGCTTGAAGCAATCGCTTAGAGGTGGCCTGATGATGCTTTGAATCACTTCGCTTTGAAGCGAGACGAGACAAGCTGACGCTGATCATCCCACACGGGCGGCTCTCGTTCGGCTTTTCACCAAAGAACGAAACATTTGAAAACAAAATCGAAAATAATAACAACAAACAAACCAACGCTTCACTTGCAAGCGAGATGCCGAGGCATCGTTGGAGAAGTCGCGCAATCCACGCAAAAACACTGTTCCTTCTCGCGTAGATTGAGAGAGCCCATCGATTCTTTCTGGTATTGCTTTTTTTCTTCCTTGCCGGCGTACGATCGGTCGCGCAAATCTAACTGCATTACGAGCGTGAAGGGATTTTCGCTACGCGCGTGTCACGCGTCACTGTCACGCCATCGCTGATCGTTGGCAGATCGAAAAGCGAGCCGCCTCGTCGAATGCGCGATCGCGTCGTTGTTCACGCTCACGTACCACCTGAGCACATTTAGAATGCACGTCAGCTGTGTCGCATTAAAATCACCCCACGAGAATCTTTTGAGGCCCTTTCGATCACTGGGGTTAGGGTTGAAATGGCCTCCAAGACCTTCAAGAGCCGCCAATCGAGAGTCGTGGTTCAAAAGGGTGTTGATATTCTGACAGATCGAAGAGAAAGTTTGTGGTCAGGGTTTACGGGGAACGTTTTGATTATATGCAAATCTGTGGCTTCATTCTCCATTTCTCCATTCTCTTAGCCTTCGTGAGCCTTCGTAAACCAATATATCGGATGTTCGATGTTGGGTCTGATTTGTTCATTATCAAGTTCTTCTAAAAGTGGTAGAATCGCCCAACAAAGGGACACATTCCTATCGAAACGATGCAGGGGAGATGATCTCTTCATTTGCTTCAATTTCTCCTCACGCATCGGTACAATCTGCCCAGCAGCTTCCTCATTCCAACACGCGAACAAGTCCATTGTGCTCACGGCAGCATCCGGTGCTCTGGGCGGATGATTATTTTCTGCTCGCCCTCCAAAGCCAAACACGCCAGCCAAGCGTTCGAAGCCACACTAATGAGGTGGAAATTTCGCCAGAAAGCATAATCGATGCTGCCATCCCTTGCTCGTGCTCTGGAGTAGAAGACCAACACGGAGTAGGAAAAAAACGAGTGAATCTCCTCACCGCAACAGACCTGCTACTGCTGGTGGCTGGTGCCAAACCATTTCGCGGCTTTCAAACGACACCATGGGCGCGCGAGAGAGCCTCCAACATGCGAATGAAAGCCTTCCATTATCCCATTGCTGCCGTACCAGAGGCAAGACAACCGGAAGGACAGTAGAAGCGAAGTGCAGGCTTGTGATTCCATTTCAGTTCGCCCAGACCCAGCTGCCGACCCTAATGGCACATTGGGTAAGAATAAAAGCCACCACTGTGTGTGTATTCCGGCACCAGGCGATCGAAGCTTCCTGACCTTGGAGGCCATATTCCGCCGGAAAACGTCCATGACAGCGCGTGGTCGCTGAATTCCCGGTGGAATCGAGCGAACTTAAATGAACCGTTCGTTACGATTCCAGCTCGTGAACCGCAACAAAGACTAGCCGCGGTTGCGCCAGAAGCAGCAGCAGCAGATGACTTTTCTATGGATCCTCTGAGGAACCACAAGAAGACGGAGTGTCGCACCGAGTGCATGGTTCCCCGCCGACTCATAAAACCGGCAAATGGCTATTAGAAAAACAACGGTACAATGGCATGAAGTGAAAAGATGCGCACACAGGACTCATCCCCTCATCGGTGGGGGGGTTGGGCGTAAAACCACAAGCCCACCTCCCCTGGACACACATACAGTCAGACAGACAGACAGACGGACAGACGAACGGACGCAAAGTCAGACAGTAAGCGCTCGACATAATTGACTCCATTTATATAATCTCGCTATTATCTCGCGAGGAAAATCGCCTCAGGCTCGGATGGAGAAAAAAATAATACGAAGATTTAAAAACTCGGCACCTCCAAGTACGCGTAACAAACGACATCGCTGGGACGATAAAGCAAATCGAGCTGGTAGCAAAAACCCCGGGCAATCTGGTCGGCGTCGGGGAAACGGCAAGCCCGAAATGAGAAAAAAAATCATAAAATATGAGCTCCGAAAAAGCATGACTGATGAATTTCAAATACCCAGCGTTGGACCATATTTTCCGCGAACTGCCGCATCGGGCTGTTCGCAAATGAGATGGCGATTAAATGAAATTTTCTCATTCGCTCAATCGCTCGGGGGTTGGTTTTTGTTTTTCTGTTTTTTTTTGTGCTGGCTCTGTTTTCTCTCCCAGCTCGGGACAGGCTCGGTGGGGTTTATCGGCACTGCGCTTTAATAACGCGATTAAGCACCCGCGGCCTGAACCACTCGAATCGCTTAATTCTGCAAGAATCAAACAACGCTCGAGCGCCCCGCTGGGCTATAAACATAGAAAGAGAGAGAGCACGCCTTTTCTCCATCACATTTTACCTTTTAAAGCGACGCGGAAGTAATAACTTTATTGTATTTTCGTTGCTTTTGTTTTGTTTTGCTCGAGGAACCATTTGAACCGCCCGAGAAAGATAAACACACACGGCTGGCTCGGGATCGATAATCAAAACGATAAATTTTTATGATACAACAATGACATCATCATCATCATCACCAACGAAGGTTGCGCCTCAAGCAGCCGGGTGCGTGTACGATTTCATCCATATTTTACGAAACCGTTAAAATGGCCCTCTGCCGGAGGTGTACGAAAATCGACAGCCAAATGTAAAATCAACCCATCAGTGTCATGACCGGTGGATGAAAAAAGAAGAGAAAAATCATTTCAGCCCGCTCAAAACCACCGCGTGCGTGGGTTAAATACCAAAATTTCCTGACCATCGCCGGGCGGAACAAAAACCTTTTTATTGTGGTCATGATTTCGCGGGCGCGTTCCCAGAAGCGATGGAATTTTGTGGCCGCATCTCGCGAATGGTGAGCTCCACGCGCGAAATCGTGGTTGTTCTCGCGTTAAGGAAGTGAAGAAATTCTTC
Organism: Anopheles nili; assembly: GCF_943737925.1. NCBI lineage: Eukaryota > Metazoa > Arthropoda > Insecta > Diptera > Culicidae > Anopheles > Anopheles nili. Next base: position 2,856,276 of record NC_071292.1, read on the forward strand.
GAAAACCGAGAACAGTCAATTAGACGGTGGGGAAAAAACGCGCGTTAAAGCGGATGCCCCAGTACAGGCTGGTGCTGCTGCCGTTCCGCGTTTAAAACGAACAATTTATCTGTCAATCCATCGAGAAATCCCGCAAAAACAGGAAACGTCGAACATTGCACGCGCAGGGTGCAGCAGTCCCTCGACGGCAGCCGAGCAAATGCAAATCTCATTCACAGGGAAAACTTCATTAGTGACTCGTGAGATTAGCGAGACGAGTGGCGGTGATGGTACAGGCAGTGGAGTAGGTGGTCACGCACGATTTCACGCATGCGGGGGACCGGAAACCGATCCCGTTCCACTTGCAGATCGACTCGCGCACGACGGTAACTGACACCACACGGAAGGGTCAAGTTACAAGCGCGTGAGAAGATCATGCATCGACGATTGCTGCAGGAATTAGCTTTCAGTTGCTCTACTTACGGCACACGAGTAGGGAAAAGCAATGAAATCGATCGCTCAAAAGGCTCAGATGACGAAGGTTTGCACGCTAATAAATAACCCATAACTCACCTGCAAAGAGAGAAAGAAATAGGAAGCAAAGGTTAGTCCAAACACGTGTCGTAAGCAAATGAACACAGATGTATAAATGCTACACACCGAACAATGTTCGGCGCGGATTGTTTCTTAATGATCGTACGATACTGCCACGTTTGTCATCCACGCTTGTCACGCGAAACGAATCCACCCCGCAAGAGGACGTCAATTTGTTCCATCAACTCCGACGCAATGGGCTGCCCACTCAGTCAGCCCTTCGAGAGGCGTTAAGGCCGCTGTGAAGGAAGTGCCCTTCGGTACAATGTTATATGCAATGAAAACATGATCCTCCGCAAAAAAAACCCGGTCGAGCCATCCGTAGACCTTGCTGGTCGACGAGATCATAATCGTGGAAAGCGATGTACCGTATGGTTCTTGCGAGGCGCACAAAAGCGATCTTAATCGGTAAAAGAAATGTCTTGTAATTGACTGCGAGTTGGTATCGCATGCTGTTGAATCTCCAGCGGATGTCAACGTTCAACAGCGAGCGAAAAATGGAGGTTACAGTTGATTACACGGCAACAAAGCAAACGATCGTAAACACGCTATAGTCCGGCTGTTGGCAACCTGCACGAGGATGGCGCCGATCGATGGAAAACTATTAAGTTGTTGCGTGCCTTCCATGCCGGATCTAGAGTATTACCAGCCCATGGACAGTGAGGCATTATCCAACACACCATTCAACACCGTGCCTCATGTGGGAAAAAACAGCTGACGATTAAAAATTTGAAACTGATTGTTTTTATCGCTTTGTTTCGCTCATCTTCATCTCCGCCTCGGCTTCACTTTTCTCAACGTACACTTTGTTGTTACGCTTCATTCAGAGTTCGACCGAAGCGAGTTCAATTGCCAACTGCATCTGGTATCGCGGTCGGCTCGCGATCCAGACGAAAATTACGAGCAATCAGCGATTATTGTTCTGTTTATTGTTTTTGATTGCCTCTAATTAGCATTCAGCGTTTATTGGGCTTCATCTCATCTGCCCCATCGAGTGGAGCTGCAAGTAACTCGCCAAACGGCAGATGCATAACGGAGCCAGCAGTCGGAGTGGCGATTGTCTACGATACACATCTTTAATTATGTAACGTTAATCGTCTGCTTCCTTTCGGACGAAAAAGCTTCATACCGAGGAGTTGAGCTTGCGTTTGTTTTTCCAACCGAAAGCCAGCCAGCTAATGATGAACCACTCGTGCACGGCTTGTGGATCCAAAAAGAACATCGCCCTTGTTGGAGAAGTGGGATGCAATTCGTGGAATTAGTCGAAGGCGTAAGACGCTTCCGGGACAAACGCGCGCCCACGGATCTCTGGATCCGGTCGAGGAGATATCACCAACATATCACCAGAAGCGGAAACATATTCGCGCCGGCGGATGACGATTTGTGAGTATGATTTGTAGGCGAAAACGCGATGTCGACACGTGCGGTTTCATGCTCCTGTACATCCCCAACTTACGAAGCTGGCTTCACGTCCGGAACCATCCTACGCAACGTCCAGAGAGTTTCTCTCGCACCACGCCATCGTCCGGAACTCATCACGCGAGACAGGAAAAAGAGCGCGTAGGACTTTTTGATGGATGGATTCGGTGTTCGCATTTCGTTGCATCGAAACGAACCAGACCGGTGTTCGTGTGCCACCAGATGTTGACGATGCTGCTGATGGTGTGCTAGAACTGACGAGGGTATTTCGAAGACGATAAATTGCAACCATGACAGCTCCGTTTGACAGCCCCATCAGTGGATGACGTGTAAGCGGCCACAGGACGTGGTTGAAGGCGCAAAACCAAACCCGACAATTGCCGTGACGGTTTTGTGGATCCTCAACATGATCCATGTACCTTGGGGTACTACGGACATTCTTTCTTCATTAAGGTTAATGGCGTGACGCCGAACCAAAGCGGGTCACATGCGGGAAGGCCAAATAAGACGTTCAAAGAAAAACACGAGCTGTTCACCATCATGGCACGAAATTACTGCGTGGAGGTGTCATTATGCTGACCCAGATACACCTGGATTAGGTGCTAATCCTCTTATCGCTGGGCGCGTTCGCAACGTCCCCAACATCCGAGTGGTCCCATAAATCCTCAAAGATTGCGTGAGCCCCAAGGGAGATCGCACGCGCGCGCTCGCGCGCCAACAAACCGTTGAGCAATTCCTGTTGTATTTCGTTTGTTTCCGCGAGTTTGGTTTCTGTGCAGGCCAGATCGCCGCAAGCTGTCACATAAATTACGGCGTCGTTTGGTACGCATTTCGCACGGCCCTTATCGCTCTACACGCGGTCCCATTCCGGCTCACCATGGGTGATGGCCCAATAATCGTCATCCTGTCCCGGGTACGATGCTTCTCGTCTACAAATTCACGCAAAAACCACCTCGTGTAGGGCCAAAGGTGCATTACTCCAGAGCACTAGCCCACGCTCGATCGCAAAGGAGCAAAGGGAGTTTAAAAATAAAACACCACATGCAATGCCGTATCCCGGAGTGAACCATGCGATCGCTAGACGAGATGACAACGAAGTGGTTCTTTTCGCGCGAGATATACGGTTCCATCGGTGCGAGGTGTCACTGGCCCTTGAACGGAGTGACCGGAGGAAAAAATCTAGGCATCTTAAGCGCTGCTGCATGAATTCCAACTCGCCGAGACGCCAAAGCGGTCACGCGTAGGGAGATACAGAAACGTGCCGCCACAGGCTTCCGAGAGGTGATGTCAACCTGGTCTAGTGACTACGGGTATTCAAGCACTCGAGTCCGCGTTCTTAACGGGTGTCACACGCCGCAGATTGCACTCTCGATGGCGAACTAGCCCTAATAGAACGATCGCACCCCTTCGAGAAGTAACTGACCTCTACGGACGGACGCCCACCAGAAAAAATGTTGGGTGTCTCGCGTTAAGCACTCGTTCCCAGCAATCGGACCGGGCTTGGGCACGTTTCTGGCCCCTAGTTTCGACCCCCATTCGCTTCACGTGAAACCTTCACATCGTTCAAGCGATACTTCGAGGGTGCAACAAGAAAACACACGCTGTCATCGATGTCTTCCTCGCAACAATAAGAACCTCCAAAGGACCACGCACTAGATCGTGGCGCGTGATCGTGAACAAATAATCTAACGAATCATCGACGTGCGGCAAAAATAATTACTCTCTTTTTCCAGCACACTCCTTCGTTCATTCGCCTGGAACTCGAAGTACGGCGAAAAACAGCACCATCCTACGCAAGAGACGCCAGTTATTGACCACATTACGATCGCATCGTAGCGAATGTGTGTGCCTTCGCGAGCTGACACCAGGGGATCGGTTTTTTTTCCTTGACCGCTGACCATTGGCGTCCTTCCCGCAAATACCACCATAAAGGTTGACTGACGGGTTTTGGAGCTGGCTTTCAATTTTTGGACGAACCCTCACGCGACTTTAGACCACGACTGCCAGCGGGCAACATCGTGTGCGATTTGTTCGGTGATCGCTAATATATTGCCCATTTGCCGATAATTAATTAAATTTTGAGATATGGTCGCTCCAGTTTATCGTTCGCGCCTTTTCCAGGTCCAGTTTCTTCTTTTCAGGGTTCACAACACTCTCCAGCTCGTGCCAAGCCGTTGGGCACGACTCACGCGCGAATCAAATCACTCAAACTCCTGAGACGATCTTTTACTCGATCTCTTTTACTCGAACTCCACGGCGATTCGGTTTTGATTAGATAATTTGAAATAACTCGAGGGTGTTGGCGCATGGCATGTCACTCGAACCGGCCGATGTGTAGTCCTAATTAGCTTCGCTCTAGCTAAACATGCAGATGGAAGTCGACATTAGCACCACCCGAAAATAGACCCGTCACGTGGTAAAAAGCGTTCAAAACACACCACAAACCAGCCGCGATCCTTCGACCAACGTGAATTCCATCTAGGGCAACGGAGCGGTTTTTTCCCAAATCGTGCCTCGTAGATTCATGTGCCTATGCTCCATTGCTACTGTATTTGCCGCCGGCGCCGGGCTGCTAATGTCCACGCTGAATATATTCGGTCGAATTATGAGTTTGACGATCAACATGGTGCTATTAATTATTTGGTCGTTAGCACTGGAGAAGGCATGCCGGTTGGCCGGGGTTTTTTCGGTGTTTTGGAGACTGGTGACAGCATTCCAATCAGCTGTATTATCTGGATCTCAATGACCAGCTGGTTAGGGGCAGTTTTGTTACTAGAGTTTTTATTTTATTTATGAGTACTTCGATCTTAATCGTTTTTTCGAACAAACCCACGATCGGAGCGGCTCATACCCTAAGCACTGTCACATCGTGAATTCTGTCACTTAGGTTACACCTTTTTCGTGTGGCCAATTTTGTACATTCCATGCAGGTCAAATCGCTTCAAGCGTAGTAGTTGAAACAAAAAAAACCGCCAAAGCGAACATTTCTGTTTCGTTTCGCTGTTATTTGCGCACGAAATCTGTCGAAGGATAGCAAATCGTTCATTTTTTTGCATCAATGTCGGATTGCCGGACTTATCGGCGGCCGGCGATCTTTTCGGCACAAAACCAATTTGCGCCCGAAAGCGCCAGATCGCGTGGAAAGGAAGCCCGAAAGCGACCGCAACGCCATGTTCGAAAGGTCACTTGTGGCACCGAGAGGTAACAAATGACATGGTGTGCGGTATTTGGGAAGCCGTTGTCCCGTTTGCGTGCATTTTGCACCCGTTGTGCATCGAGCCCAATCGCGAAAGGGGATTATTTATTTCGAACCATTTTTATAAGCCTGAACGGGTGGTAAACATGCCCGAAAATGTGCACCGTTAACCCCCGTCGTGAAACAAGCAATGGCAAACGGAAAATGGCAAGAGCGAACGCTTCTTAATCGGCAGGTCGGCGAGGCAGATGAATTACACGATAATTAATTCGATTATCATATTTTACTCGCTCGTCTGAAAAATCGCCAACATCGAGGTGTACCTACCGTTACAGCGGCGTACCATCGGAGGCTTCTGTTTCTTATTCGTATTAATGTCTTTCTTTTATTTCACAACCGTAGCTTTCGAAAGGTCGATTACAAATATCCTTTCTTGTGCTGTTAATTTAATTAGGTTAGTTTATTAAGGAGCCTCGCGAACAATGGCCGCATTAATGCATCCTATAATGAACGACATTAAATCTAACGTATTCCGATCGACGAGCTAATTGGGTTTGGGAAATGACGATAGATTGCGTGTGATGGATAGCAACCCACTGCAACAGTTCACGGGGTGTCAATTTATGCAGTGGAAAGCTCAAGCACCTTCACATAAATTTGCATTTTACGATGTTTATTCAACCCAATCCAATAAATAATCAAATAAAAACGTCGTAGCGTTCGATGCACATTTCCTCTCCAGCACATTTCCATTTTTCACAAACGCGCGTACCTGGAGGCTTTATTTTATAGCACTGCCATCCATTGCAAGAGTGTTTGACGAGCTACGGCGGGCATTAGGTGGACAATACTGTGCGTTGGCATAATTGCCCATACCGATTTCATGGATTATGGGTTTGTGGTGACATTGAACAGACAAAAAATGAAGTCTCCGATCGCACGCAAGCACACCGCCCTAGATAATCGATGGAATGACAGCGACATAAGCCGAATTGCTTCGCCTCTTTTTGACTGCCCACTTTTTGCCCTCGTGCTTCATTAGACTGCTCAGCTCCATCGTCTTATGGGCGGCATCGTTGTCTAATCGCTCCTAATCCATTCACGAGGTCATCCACCGACACCGGCCAGGCGACAGTTTAGCGATCGGTTGAACTGGTGTTGAACAAAACTCAACCGCGTTTCTACTCGTAAAACTCTGAACAACTAAATCAAACCACATCCCAGCGCGCCCTTCGGTCCCTTCGTGATGTTTGTTTATGTTTACAACATGGCCCGCCCCACTAGCGCGCTTATCTCCCTTTTTCTATTCTATCTATTGCCCCTCGAGGAAATCGACGATCGTCCGCCCCATCTGTAGATGGATGCCGCCATCACGCTGCGGCCAAACAGCACCAGTTTGACACGTGGGATGGATTCAGGGACAATGGGGGAAACAAAATGTGAAAATAAACATAAAAAACAAAGAGCATTACAGGTTCGATTATGAAACCGTGACCGCTTTTTCAACCAATGCCCCGAAGGAATGGTTGTCCCGAATGCTTGTACCAAATGAACGAGGATCTATGTCATTTGAGGCGTCCCAAAGAAAGCATATAAACACCCACAGCTGTAGCGTACTTTGTGCTTATTTTTGTGCACCTAAAACTACCCTTTCAAACCTTCAAACCTACACGTGCTAATGCAGCACAATCATATACAACACCCTCTGGCAATTCGGAAACTATTGTCTGGGTGAAGGACACGAAACCGTACCCACGTCGTAAAGATAAACGTGGAAATGATTAAGCCAACAGTTACAAACGAGCTCATCATTTTCCTCGTTCCCAGGATCGTCAAGCTGGAAGACCTTCGACCCGAGATCTAAATGGCATGCGAATGCAACCCAACACTCGAAACCGCTCAATTAAGCAGCACGATTTGCATACGATGACAAGGACACACTCCCAGTAGCGGCGCCATGGAGAAATCTGCAGTATCATGTGAAGAAGCAAAACAAAAAAAACAAGCGCAAACATTTATCCACAATGCATCTGAAACTGATGTTTATGATTGCATATTTCGTGCGACTCCCGGGGCGAAACCTTTTAACGGTTTGGCGCCACAGCAACAGGAGCCTTGTGCGAAATTGTCACCAAGTCGGCCGAAAATCCGATGCAGATGTTGATTTTTGTGTCTCCCAACTGGAGCAACTAATGCACCAAATCACGGATTCTTGCGACAAATCTCACCAACAACACGCTCTCTCTCTCGCTCGTTCTCTCTGTTTCGTTGGGCTCAGAAACGACCAGATGTTGCTCATGTGGTATATGTTGATGTTCCGGGACGGGTCTCAACATCATCTGGTTATGGGATCTTTGCCTTTCCTTGCTTATGCCCTCATTTTCCCGCATTCGGTTACACCTTTTTTCGTGTCTTCACCTTTAGCCTGTCAGAGAGGTTTTATGACAATGAGCACAAAACACACCGAGAGCCGGACGAATGACAACCCAAAAATGTTGCAGCAAACGCAAGGCAGCAAAAAAAAATGAGCGGAAACCCCAGAAGCATTTCTACTACAAATCCCATCGGGTGTCGGCGTGCTAGAGTAAACACAGGCCGCTCCCGAAGCATACGGTTCCTTCGACCATACCGTGGAAAGTGTGTGCAAGGCGCATCAGTGGACGTATGCCTGCACACCATATGGTTGCAGACTATCCGAACGCGATATGGCAGTGAAAGAAAACAATCGGGCAAAAGGAACCATCCGCTAGCAGCACACAACACAGTAGGACTTCTCAGCTGCCATTAAAAAGCGAGCTACAGCTGTCCGTTGGCATGATCGTCGTATGAGGCGCAATCAGGCGTGTAAAGCCATGTGTGATGATCTCGTCGCGCTGTTTTGTTACCGTTCCTCGTCCACGCGGGCGTTGAGCTCTTTTGCGGGCATATTTTCACACGCAAAATCCCTCGTGCCAAACCGGCAAATAACTGACGAATGAAGGAGTGAATACCCCCTGCAATGAATGTTCCGCGACTGACTGCGATTGCATGTTTGAGAAGTAGCGAGTTGTTTGCTTCGCAGAAATCCAACACCTTCTTGACGGCGATGGCCTGCTATGTGTTATCAGAAGCTGAAAATGCCTCGTGCACTCGGTATCGTGGCCTTCTTTTTGTTCACCCAGTGACTCACAGGAGGCACTGCATCAGATTACAGGGTTGAGCTTCCAGTTAATATTCCACTGAGGCCAGGCGACATATGCAAATGCACGCTCTAATGTTGCTACCGACGCCGTCTCGTTGGAAACACCGCGTGACTCGATGTCCCCGGTATAAAAGTTTGTAGCTGCCGGGGGCTACGCCAAGCCGGGTGGGGCCAAATTGGCATGCCAGCAGTATTACCTCACGCGCTGGAAGGTGGAAGCGACATTACGCACCAACGGCGGCGCTAGAGATAAGTGGTCCTTGGCGTCGATCGAATTGCTGCTGCACTTGCAAATGACGCATAAATGCACACGCGTAAACGGTCCGCTATCGGTGGTATGTTCGCAGCTAGCGCTAGTTTAATGTCCGGAGAGCAGCTCCTAGACTAGCACTATACCACGCCACAGTGGAGGTTAATGAATTCAATTAGGCAATAATTTGTATCTCCCTCCTTTCGGCTGGGTCGAACAAACGCCAGACGGGAACGCGAGTAAATACCTGCCAATGCGCCACCTGACGTAATATAAACAACACACTTATGCTTCGAACGCGTGCACTTATGGCACGATCGAACTCTGGCGCTCCAAGCGCGATCAATCACACATAATGAGTGTTGCGATCGCGATCTCGCAATCGTAATGATCAACATATCTGTTGCATGTAATTGCCGAAACGGTCGAGAGCTCGCGTGAAAGAATGCTGTCTCAAGTAGAGGTTAATTGGGCACCTCACGTCACCTCCAGCCCGAGTGTTCGCTGAAGGGTTCTCGACATCGACACACGTGACTTATAACCGCTTTATGTGCGGTGGAAATTCCATCAGAGACAATCGTCGTTAAAAATTCAATGAGCACTGGGCATTAAATCCCTCATCGCACGAAGCATCGCCCAAGCGGGGACGCTATTTCCGTTCTCGAGGTAGATGTGAGCCGATTTCGGTGGAAATAAGGGTTACTGAACTTGTGTCGCGGTCCCTTTTCCACCTCGGACCGGTGCTATAGCTGAGCAAACAAAAATAAAGCCATAACAAGTGGAAAAAGCGAACTGAACCGCCCTGCGCGCTCGGAGTCAGAACGGAAACGATCTCCAATTAAATTACGTTCGAAAAAACAAACTCAAAACTCCAATTTCAACCGAAAAGTGTAAGAAAGCCACGGAATATGACTCGACGCGTAGAACCAACACATAAAGCCATTGGCCCATAAAACTCCAGGCATTTCTCCGTGGTAGGTGGTTTAGGCATTTCTGATTCTTGGGCCATTTTTCCCTCCATCGTTTGGGTGCGAGAAAAATGACTCCGTGAGAACGGAAGTTCCACCAAGAACTACCAGAAAAGGAAGAACTTCAGCGGTACACAACATAAAAGCGAGTGAATTTCCACTAGACACGATAGTTTTCTAGCTTTCAGAGTGACAGATGCGAAAGAAATGCGATGCGATCGCTACATAAGACCACACTGGACGAATTGTGGGCTAGTCACTTTCGCCCGTCGACGAGTGAGATGAGAAGAAGCATGTCTCCTGCACCTAATGAAGTTGTCAAAACACAATTTACATTCCGAGGGTATATTTTTACAGATTTTTTTAGAATATGCCCCAATCCCAAGCACACGCTCAAGAGTAACACGTTTGGAGTAGCAGTCATTTATACAATCCAGAATAGCAATCAGGAAGCCCCCACGACACATAAATCAAAGTCCAACCATCGCCTTTATCGTCGACAGTGGGCAGTCTGCTGGCGGAACTAGTTCAGTCTGGCCCCAAAAGCCCATTAGACGATTGAATTGACCTGCACTCGACTATCGAGCGATAAGAAAACGAGGAAAATTCCACCACCCCAGCAGCGGCCTTCTCGATCGGCTCTCGAAACTATCGGCAAACAAAGACCAGCCTACCTTTGCCAACTCCAACGAACGAAATGGGGAGTACTGAGGTGTGACCTTATCTTTCGCTTCCATTACGCGAGGTAACCTCTGATGGCATGTCGACATAACGGAGCCGGTGGTTTGCCGTTTTCTTATTTCCGTTCGACTCCACCGGCCGGGATTGTGATAAAACACAGCCAAAACGGTCGAGCTTCGATCGTTTTGCACGAGCCATGGCACGGTTTCAAGTTCACAAACGGCACAAGAGAAAACAGGCTCTTGGAAATCGATAAGACCACCACCATCACCACCGAAATACGATGCCCTCGAGGTTGTGCCGTTTTCAGGGCGAATACACCGCTCCGCACCATTGACGACATATTTTTCTCCTCCTCCAGATCGCAAGCGCTTTCATTAAGCGGACGACAAAATGGGAGCAAATAGCGTGCCCTGTGCCGATCTAATAGCGCGATAGAGGAAATCAGACCGAATTCCACACCTTAGCGAAAAAGGTCTCGACGGTTCGAGATCGATCGTAATTGGAGCAACTGCAACCCAAGCAGAAGTGCAACGAAGCCAAACCAAGCTGTTGTGATAATTTTAAATTTTAATTTAATTTGTTTTGAATTGAGCATATGCTAATTGCCAGCCAGATTTCCACCGAACCTTACAAAAGGACCCTGGATTGCTTCTTGGGACTACTTGAAAGCCGCAGCCAGGCGATCTGCCTGGTTCGTGAAGCAGATTGGCATCAATTACGTCTACGAATTGGCCCTCTACCTTCTGCCGAGAGTGCACTTTTGCGAGAAGCCATTCCTTGGCTTCCTCTTCGAGTACTTTGGTAACCTTTTCGTCGAGGTACCATCGTTTGACTCGGCTCGCGCTGAAAACACTTATGCGCGTTCAGTGCACTCCGCTCAACGAACGGCGCATGTGCATCGAAAATAAAATTAACTACAAACACAGCCGGGCTGCGAAAAAAAGGGGCACCGTTTAACCGACCGTTACCATTTTTACGTTTCGAAGAGATCGTGCCAACGGGTTCAACATGGTGGTGGACCACAACAGCGTGGTAAAGAAACACATCCTCCGATTCGCTACGCCATGCGAATGCGACTGAATGAATATGCATTTACAGCAACGCTGGCGGACCTTTGCTTCGTTGTGACCATTAAGTTACCCAGCCGTGAAGGCAGAAGGGACCAGCTGATGGGGTGTTTTGGGAAATTGCACTGGCGGAAATCTTCCGAAGGCGCACTTTCGAGCGAGTTTCGGTGTTTCTTACTTCCGGGGATGCTACCGGCAGTCGCCAAGCAAGCCGCTGGACCGAAGCCAAAGCGCATGGAAGGCGAAAATAAAACGGAACCAACCGTCCTGAAGGGCTGAAAGGGAAATAAATTACCCCATGGGTCAAAGATTTTGATTTGAATTATTTATACCCCAGGATGTGACCGTACTCGATCCGTTTGTGAAAAAGATCCTTCTCTAGCGCTATCTCTAGGGCAGTGTAGATTGCTTCTCACTCGTTCGTCGAAGAACCATGCACATGAACCCACACCCGATTTAGAAGCAGATATTGCACCCACCTTCTTTCTTGGTGGCCAATCTCGGAGACTCCACAAATCTGCGATTGATGACTCCCGGCGACAAATGGAGATTTTAAGCGACAACCGAAGCACCTACGCTAGCGACTAGTATGCCTCTTTCCACGGTAGACCTTTCAGCCTCTCGCCAACGAAAGCCAGCTTTCCATGCTTTCATTGTTTTACAGAGGTACGACTGCACATTTTGGGCTATCTCAATCTTCAGCTCCAACTACCACCTTTCGTCTGGCTGGAAAGTTCATTTGCATATGCCCATTCGGGTCGGTCGTGGTGAATGGGAACGATAGTGCAGATGAAAGGCGAGATTGCACGAACACGCTGCTTTAGGAGCGCTTCCCAATTTGCCAACGTTCGCTCGAGAATAAGGGAAATGAGGTGAATCTCGAAAGCACGTAAGGACGTGAATAGACAGACATCGAGAGTCTAACACTCTGATGCGAATTTTTTATCATAAAAACCAGCTATAAGCTCTTCGGATTAGCCAAGCCAAAAACGACTACCGACACGGAAACCTCACAACTCGCGGATTAACTTGTCGCATGAAGCGGCCTAATGTCGGCCTAAAAACTACCGACCGGTAATCGACACGCGCTAAACATGTTCCCGATGATAGACCGCCTGGATCCGTCATAATACGCCGCACATCAGATTACCTAGTTCTAGCCTGCGAGCAGAGGATTATCAGACCTCTAGCTCACGCTCTCGACGGATGATGTCCCGACAACCTTCGCCACTCTGTACTCACCTCCTTCATCGCGGGACAACTCTGACGGTGGTCTTTCCGAATGGCCAACTCGTACCACGGAATAACCGGTTTGCTCCTGAGCGTCGTCTGGCAACCGATTTTGTAGTTCAGCAGATCAGCATCCACCTTCACTAGATCTTGATCGTTCAGTGACGAGGTCGATTTAGCTCCAGCGCCAAATTCGTCCTCATCAACACATCCACCACTATCACTGCCAGTACCACCCTGTCCATACCGAAGGTCCTTCCCAGGATGTCCCAGTGTGGCATATCTGCGGATGTACCCATTCGGTCGACTTCCCAGCATGTTCGTGCTGATGTCGGCGAAGTTCAGCAGCTCAGCACTCGCGTTCTTGTGGATCTTCAAGTAACGACCTCCGCCATGCCCACTACTACTTCCACCATCGTAGCTAGAATCCGTGTCACTGGACATGCCATTAGTGCCATTCCGACGCACCGATTTCGGCTCTTCGTAGATGATGTCCGTGCGGGAGTTCGAGTGATTGAACGACTTCCGATACTGCAGCGAGTGTGGCGCTACAGCCACAATCGTCTTTGCTGGTACGTCGTACAAGAACGCAGAGCGACCTCCAGCAGATCCATTACTACCGTGGTGTAACGGATGCGAGTAGGTGGACGAGTTGGATGACCCATTGTCGAGACTCTCAGGTGTCGTAGAGCGATAGCTCGAGCGGATCTTCCCATAAGAAGGTGGACTATCAGGTCGTATGTTTGGTGGAGCCGCAAAAAGCAACGGCATCGGAACCATCGACTCTCCGTTACCTTTTCCTGACGCATCCAACGCTCTCGTTCGCATCAGGTTCAGCTCGTTGATGTACTGCGGGCTCTTCAGTGGTGGCAGCGAGAAATCATACGCCAAACTCTCAATGTACTCACTCGACTGTGCCAGATTGAGGTAGTTGCTCGAGTCAGTGCCGACCTTCATCAGCTCTAGGTTGGCGTTTTTCATCAGCGGTTTAAACGTCTCGTACGTCAACGACGAGGTGTAGTATATGTCGTCATCCTCACGGAACGCACCCGTGGGTGGTTGCGTTCCTCCACTCGGATGCTTCTCATTTTCCACCTCCATTCCATCGCACTCTTCCTCGGCGTCGTCCTCTGGCGTCTCGACACTGCTGCTACGATCACTGACCGTCCTCTCAGAGGACGTCCTTGGTGGCACAGGTGGTGGATTCGCGATCGCCGTAGCTGATGAGCTTTTGTAGCGCAGCTGTTGATGCTGCACCAACTCCTGCTGCTGTTGTTGCTGGTGCTGCTGATGTTGCTGCTCCACCTCGGTGCCACCATTTGTGCACTCGAACAGAGGACCCGAGCCTGAAGGCTTCATCTTAGCAACCATCACCGGTGGGACGACACCCATCATGGTTGAACGTCGTCCAGACACCTGCGCCGGTGCATACTGCTCGGCGCGACTCTTGCTGCGCGTAAGGCCACGCGTGCGGATCGTCGCAAAGCCATCCGGTAGCTGCGACTTCACCATTGACATTTCCTTCCTCCCCGGGAGTGCGGGTTTTCCACGGCACTCAACTGCGGCTCGCTAAACGAAAGGCACTACACACAGTCACACATTGATAGGGGCGGTCCATCGGAACCGCGCTCAGTCGGTTGGAGGCACTACACTTACTCGACAGGACACAACATGTTACGGAACTACTGCAAAAAAGAGGCACCAACCATCATCGTATGCACCGACAAAGCCACTAGACACCGACCATCATCATCATCATCGTCGTCGTCGTCGTCGTCGTCGTTGAAGTTAGAGATGCTGGTGTTGTTCGTGCTCTCCAAACAGACGATTGGTTTCAATTTGATTAATTAAAGCCAATGTTCGAAAATTATGTCGTGATACACACGCCCCTTGCCAGCTCGCTTGTTTCTCGCATGTTTATTTGGCCACCCAAACCATCAATCAACCGACGATTACCGTCAAACGGTCGTTTCATACAACGTCGTCTCGAACAGCTCAGAAGGTGACAATGGAAACAGGCTCTTATTGCGAGCTGCTACAACTTGAACGAGCAATAGCTGCTCGATGGATGCCTGAGGCCGCAGTAAAGTGATCGATTTTAAGACTACAGACGGTGGACAATGAAGACCTTCTACTACAGCTTTCTTCCCCGATTCCACAGTCTCTTTTCAAACTTCCTCCCTTGTGCCCGGACGCATGCAACACGCGTGTATAAAAGCATCGTTATCGCATGATGGATTTATGATCGTCACTTTCCAAATCGAACTCGACGTGCGACGACTTGAGCGTTGAACAGCGTAGATGAAGACTGGGAACAAGAAGAAAACTCCCACAGGAAGGATGTGTTGCGAAAGCAAGCTCAGACGGCTGACAGGAAGACAAGCAGCGATCTTCAATCAATCTCGTCGCAATGTCTTGGAACGAATTCGAGTTTAAGCCCGTGTCATGTAAATTAATGATTTGAGCTACTTTGTAGTCATCCTTAGAGGCGCGTACAAATGGCACTCGAAAAGGAAATGCAGTTGGCTCGAGTGGTACAAGAAAAAAAACAAGACTCACTCAGGACCACTTCCCTTAACGACGGTAATGCTTAGAATGCAGCTTAGCAACTAATAAAAAAAGGGAACGGAAATGACTCGTATTTCGGCAGGAACTAGGACACGAACAAACCCGCCAGTCAACCGACCGTAGCGAACCGAGGACAGCATTTTGGGTCTTTTTTTGTGGGTACAATGTTGCTTTCGCCTCCTTGAAAATGTTTGGAGTTGTCAGGAAAGAGAACAAAAAAAAAATGACTCGATGCACGTTACAGATTGACGGTGAGCTATTTTACGAAGTAAATAGGGCTCTGAACAAACGGTGCTACGAAGTAAAAGGAGTTGTGAACATGCAAAACATGTAAAACGTTGCGATGGCATTCGCGAGGGTTCACACGCCGCTTTTCGGGCCAAACCAGTGTGAGTAAATGCTATTTCCGGCAGCGGAACCGCCTCCCAACGCCAACGGAACGGATGAACGCCCCAGCTGATTGATGTTGACACTTGTAAAACGACGTTGTAGCTGTCCCAGCTGCTTGCAGATGTTTGTTGTTTCGGAACACGAACATATTTCCCACCACGGTCTCCACGCGGCCCTTCGAATGGGAGGCCCATTTATGTACCCAGCTTCAACCCGATTGATCCATTAGTTTTCGAGGCCTATCCGCGACTACTCGACGGAAGCAATCCATTTGCCCAAGGAATCATATTTCCATCATTTGGGAAGTCACCCAAATGCGGGAGGTTGCACGTCTTAACATCAACGGCGTGTAATCTACGCGCTAATGTCCAACCGATGGTGGTCACAAATCATTTTCCGTTACATTCGATTTGAATACGCGACCTTGTGGTAACGTTAGAAGTTTCAACTAGCACTCGAACGCAGATGTTCCGCAATCCTTTGCTGCTCCACATGGTCAAACTGGGCAGAGGACAAATATAGAAATGACAACTTTGAGGCGATTTTTTTTCCCACAAAACTTCTTCCATCACTTTTCTGCTTGTGACCGATTGATGCCCGCGAGTTGGCTTGTTTACCTCGATTACGTAAGCCACGCGTTGCGAGGATGGTCGCAGGAAACGACGAATGGGAGCCACCAAAGGCTGGTTTTTTTTTAAACCCGAGAAACAACCCTCCATCGACTGATAGCGTTGTTCGCGCTCGCATCGCACGCATACCGGTGTATTTACGCAGCTGTCACTGCCTGCAGTTCCCTGGTTTCTTATCAACAAGCCCTCGTCGAATGACCTCTATTTAATCTTCCCTTTGCCGTCTTCCAACCCGTCACCAGCCAGAAGGCAACTGTTATCTACACACAGCGCGTACGCTTCGCTGACTCGCTGGTAGTTGATAAAGGATGAGGCAACGCAAAGGGCCGGTAACGTAGTCGTATTCGATGGAAAATGCATCGACGCACCACCTGCTGAAACCACGCGGCTCAACATCGTCCATGACACACACGAAATGGGCGACTATCAGGTGAAAAACGCGCCATACGGTCTTGCGGATCAACGGTACAAAGAGACCTTTGGAACAGCAGCAATTCACTTTGGAGCTTATCGAAACTCAAAAATCGAAAAATGCGACCAATTGGCATTCTCGCAGGCGTGGCCCTTGTGTGTTGATGTTGCCATGACCGTGGCCATGTCCCTCGAGACATCTTGCATAAGGTGCGATCAGAATGACAAATAACGTGCCCGGCTGAAAAGCCTTCTGGTCTGAGCTCGTATGATCACCGTTGTGCATACAAAGTAACGCGTATCGGCTCTTTCCCGGTGGTCACAAGAGATAATGCCAATTTCGAAAAGAAACGAAAGCGATAGAAAAAATAAGCCTTTTACCGTCGAGGACGGTGATTATCGTGATGCCCGTGGAATCGGACCACTTTGCGCCAAAGCTTCATGCATAATTAATTACATCCCGTAGAGCAGCACACTAAACGCGGGAGGCTTCAAAACAACGTCTCCACCTGCGAGTAGGTCAGCAAAGACGACGGTTTTGACATTTATTGAATCGCGAAAACGGTACGCCCTTTCCACGGCCTACTCTCACTCGAGGATTAAGTGGTTCCAACCCATGTCCGACATGTGAACATGTCGGTGCCGTTTTATCATACAGCCTAGTGCCTCCTTTACACAGGGCAAGAACGTAGCCAATACGAAGCATCCTTCTATTAAATGTGGCCTCCTATCCGATCGGTCAGAGTGGCCCTCGGGGGTCTACGCCTTTCGACACGCTTTCTATTTAATCATATCCCATTTGAGTGTGCACACGCGTTCGCACACTTTGTGTTCGTTCGCACGTTTTTCCTGCGGCAAGCTTGAGGTCTCGAGACCTGGCTCCTTCCCGGCTATCGCTAATGCGATGCGCGATTGACCCGATGGAGGTATGGATAGGACGAACCTGAGAACTGGGCTTCGATTTCTCCACCCTCCAGTCAACCTGCCAGAAAAGGGATGTCACTCCAGGCAAGTCGCCACAAAAAAAAGGAAAATGAGACTTCCCAAACCCGAGAAGCCTTGCCCTGCCACCAACACACGATAAAACGGGACACGGCATAAGAGGCCGACTGATTTTTCTGCCGGTCGGTCTCTCAGAACCGCGGCATGCATAAACAAACAAAGTAATTAATTACGGATCCCATGAAGCGAAGGCTCCACGAGTCTACCTGAACGATGATGCTTAGGCTTTACCTTCATCATCATCATCATCATTCGGGTGGGACCAGATTCGGTGCGCAAAACCCATCAAGAAAATGACCACTAATGGTCCCGGCATCATCGGTTTCATCGTCTTCTGTGCCTTTGGGAAGGTTGAACACTCAGTTTTGCCCCGAAGCAGGCGAAACACCACACGCAATCCCGCAATATCGCCATTCGTTCGCCATTGGCTCCATCAGCGCGGCAACAGGTTGATAAGGCTCGCTGGACCCGGTACAGGACCCCAGTGCGATGGGAACACCGACAGTTCTCAGAATGATGTCAGCAACGCCGAAGACTTCCGGCACAGTGGTGCACTTATCGAGGGAGAGCACAGAACCGGTTTTTGCGTACTCCGTTGTTCGAAGCCCAATCAGAACCAGTCCTTCTGGGATCGTGGTGTTGTTGAAGGAGCTCGAAATGCAAGCTACTTCTCGTTGTTTCAAGCTCTACGGACCCACTGGCAAGGTCGTTCGGGCAGCGATCGTTGAAGAATTGAGTATCCATAACCAGGGTTTGGAGGAACGTAAACGAATTGCTTTGTCGCTCGTTGTGATTCACGTAAATTCCCAGCGAGCTGGCGACGCGAAACTCGTGTCCATTTCAGGCGCCTCACGCATTATGCTTCTTTATGCGCAACCGCGAAATGACTCATGTTGTTGGCACGGCCGGCTTGGTGGAAATGGACCCGGTGGTTGGCGATGTTTGCCCTTTGCTGACAGTGATTATCAAAAGACTGCTCCACGAGTGACGCGTATTTGAAGACATCGAGACAAGATGAAGAACGAGCAAAAGTAGCGACATCCTTTTTCCGTTCCATTGTCTGATCGGAACCGCATCAAATCGTTCTCTATGTCCAATTTTAGAGACTACATTATACAGAAGCATAGTGTGTTCGTAAAACATATCAATTATTCATCAAGCAGCTCTGTGATACTAGACAAAAAATCCGTGTTTAATTTCATTACGTTCATCGGAAGCCATGATGATTCCTTTTTTTCTGATTTCATTTGTGGAGGCGCACAATCTGGACATAAAAAAGGCGTGTACGTGACTTGTGATAGTTGGCGGCTATCACCCCAAACAGCTCTAACTCGCACATGAGAATCGCCATCAACGCCAGTAACAACCCAAAAAAATGCCATCGGAAACACACCATTCAAGACGATGAGCAGCTCGCCCAAGGCAAACCCTTTTTTGTAACACACGGCGAGCAAACGAAGTGAAATTAGTATGTTTACACTCCAACAAAAACAAGCTACCGGCGGGTGAAGTAAAGTCAAGTATCTAGCACTTGAGAAGGGCAAAATATGCACTCTCGCCGCCGCCATCCGCGAAGCTTATTCTATTTTCGTCGAGTAACCTTCGCAAACAGAGCTTTCCCACATGTTCTGCGGCACGCATGGAAAGCTTTTTTTCATGCAGCTCGTGTGCTGTTCTTTTTTTCGGTTTCCGCCAAACCTCGCTAAACCATCGCGTACAATGGCATAGTGTACAGAACTAATGAGAAACGTCAGACCGTGAGCCCTTCAACCACAACGGAAGCACGGAAGTAAGGGTCTAATGAATGGAAGAATGTTCGGCACGGCGCCAGAGGAGCATTTTTCGGCATCGTCTGGTGCCTGTAAGTCGCGTGCGAGACTACACCGATGATGATGACGATGATTTCTAGGCGCATTTTGGCAAAAGAATAACATTTAGGGAAAATCCCCTCCAATGGGATCACAAACTCCTTATGCGGAAGCCACCGGCATCATAGCGGCAAGGCGCAAACATGTTTTAATTACATTAGCGTGATGCTGACGTCGCCTCCGGGTGGTTCCCTCTTTCTCTCTCTTACACACACACACACTGTGTCCAGCACGACGCGCTTCGATTATTAATTAATCCGTCATCGGACAGAAATAACAAACATGATCGACAAGCGCTGCAGCGGTTCAGCTTCTTGCGTTCTTCTTCTTTTGCCGATGCAGCTCAGATACAACTGCAAAACCCGCCAGAAACCAGTCACGGACTCAGTCACTGCCGCAGTTTCAGACCCAGCAAACCCCTCTACGAGACACTGCCGATGAGTGGTTGTGGTCGTTGAAATCGACCACCCCAAACTGGTCGTTCTCTGGTGAGCGTTTAGGTGCGCGTTTTATGGAAAAAGGCACGCTGAAACGCCAAGATTTCATACACTTTTCATCGCCTGCACTGCAGAGCATGTGAGCACGCACATAAGACACACCTCTCGTGGCTTCAGAACCGAGATCCGAAACAACACCGCCTCGCTTAGCCGATCGATCGAGGTGAATAATTTGTTACCATGGAAAGGTACCAACGGCCTAGGACTTTGCGTCGCTTTCGGACTTTGCATGCAGGAATATGCAATGAACTCAGCGACTCGCACGGTCACATGCGTTTCCCATTTCGCATGTTGTTCGACAAACACGAAAAACAAACCCCCCAAAACGAATCTGGCATAATTGAATTGTTTGCCTCCCTGGCATCGTTTGGGTCTATTTTCGCGCTGGCAAAACACGCCCGATCGCCATCGCTGGATCGATCGAATTGGAACAAATTCAAACCAACCAGCCCCTTCTGCTGTTGCAGTAAATCTATTCCCGCCACGCGGCACAACAATATTCCGCGTCAACATGAACCGATACGATCGATAGATCGATCTCGCCTTAAAGACAAATAAAAATGCGACACCAACGCTGGTACCGCACATGCCACTTCGCTTGGTAGCGACGACAAACAGATGGGAATCGAGCATTTCATTTTAACAAAATGTAAATCAGCAACACCTTCATTTGGTTGGTGCTTGCTTTTGGTCTTTATTTTTTTTTTTTTTCGACGCGAAGATACCCCCTACTGAGAGGGTGTCACAACCAGCACACGGTCGAATTCGATTTCCATACGTATTGCTCGAGCACCCGCTTAGGCCCGTTTGGCGACAATCATCCGTTCGGATGGTGCTGCTTAGCATTCTTGAAGGAGTGTCCTCAATTTACAATTTCCACCGTTCGACCCAGCTTTGCTGCCTCGATTTATGTTGGTATTTAAATGCCCCGAACCCATACCATTCCGGGCTGCGCAAGGCTAACGAGAGACCGTATGGTGCTTCAGTTTCCTGGGAACACACACGAAAAAAAAACATCATCCAACAAAAGCAGCGCTAATCGAACCGCGAGCTAAAGCGCTTGTTTTGAGATGGCCTCAAACAAATAATAATGACTGTTAATTACCGGTTTCTTATCAAGGTTCAACATGTTAGTAACGGCAACAAACAGCTGCCTTCTCCGATAGACCTATCATGGCAAAGCATTTCTAGGAATGCCGGACCACGTGCACTATCGCAGATGGGTTGAAGGAATTCATCCCGAAAATGCAAAAACACGCAATAAAACGCACAAAGAAACGAACAAAGAAGCAAATCCGGATCGCGATTCATTCCGACAAACTCCAGCTGGTGGTTTGGGGAATTTCCATTAAAATTTTTACAACACCCAAAGAACGATCATCTCTTCTCTCAAAAACCACACCACTAATCGATCACGGTAATGGGAAGCATGTTCGAAACGTTTCTTTAACCATGTGCCACTAAAATCATCTGCGAAAGGACGATCAAGCAGCTCGCGTTCCTCGTGAGCTCGTGAGTCGCCAATTTGAATAATCAGCTTAATATGCACGTTGACAGGTTTCATAAGAAAAACCATCTCCAACGTGGCTCTATCACTTAGGAGTTTTGCAGCAGCATTTCTAAGCCAGGTGTTCGAGCTAGAAGACTAGCGAGCTGCGAGCATCACGCCAAAGAAGAAGCTGATAAAAAAGGCAGACGATGATGGTTCAGCGATGGGTGCGCTTTCCCACAAGGCCGCGGCCAGCTGGAACTCATCAGAGGCCATTTGGAGTCGGTGGAGCCGATGATTATGATTCTTTGCCTTGCGGGGTGGATTTGTTTGTACAACCCTGTAGGGCCTCGGGGTGTTTGGAGGGCACCGGAGCATGCGGGGTCACCAGAGTGAGCAATCACACACACGCACCGACGAATCCGGCTCTCGGAGTGGGTTCACTGACCGGATCCACTCTAACGAGTCAAGTAAGGTACGCTCGTCCGTCGTTTCGAACGGCAAGTAACGCCACCAGAGGACCCCAAGAAGCGTGCTGCATTGAAGGAAGCAAAGCGAAACATAGTGCGCCCGTTCTCCGTGACGAAGATGGGTGATGACGAACGGGTTATAAATCATAAAAATCACCCTCGGTGGAAGGGAAAACCTTCTCCGAAGGCGACCCGAGTGGGACCAGAGCGTATTGCAGCACACTTTCGCAACCTCATCGTGAGCGAAATTCAGTTGGAATGGCATTTTCCGGGCCCATCCGCGTGCAAACCGTCTCATGGTGCAAGTTTGCAATTACACAAACCAACTCTGAGCTGCGAGGGAGCGAAAAAGAAGAGGCCCACCGGAATTGAGAATGGGTTTTCTTCGTTTGCGAGCAGTGGAAAACCATACCTTCCAGCTGGAAGCACTTCTACGCGACATGCTTTGCTGAGCCCGGCTAACTGCTGATTTATTCCGAGCACCATTATGGCTATCAAAAACAATGTTTCGTGTCCGGGAAATGAAAGCGCCCAAAAATGCAAGATAACCCGTGTCGAACATTACCCATCTGCCCTGCAATCATACGGTCGAACGGGAAAAGGGGGTATTTTTTTCGGGGCCTTTTTCGACGCGAAAGGCCAGCATTTAGATGCCCGATAAACACCCAAATATATCAACACAAAACCAAATTAAGACACCCCCGGATGTGAACGATGTATGAACGATAATTATGCGTTTTACAGTTGCGAAAGGCTTTTCCCGGTGGCACCAGCCAGCGAAAAGTGGATCACTCGGCCATCCTCGACCCGATGGCACATATTTTACAAATGATTATAAATTGCTGTTTCTGTTTTGACCCTTATCAACACTCGATCAAAAAGGTTCACGGAGCCAACAAAAAATAAACAGGCAGCGAGAATCAACACCGACGACCTTTTATCGACGCGATATGGTGCCTACCCCAATGTTGGACCCTAATCATCTCCCGGACACACGCGGTCGCCAAATTGGCATCAACTGCGATATGAACTTCTCGTTCCGCCAGGCTCCTTCCTTGTCCTGTTGATTGCGGAAAAACCTCAACATTATGGTAATCTGGTCATCGCCTGCGGCACGGAGCCGTCTTGGGTTTGGTTCGATGCTAGAGAGCTTCAAACCTACCAGGCGCTCAGGCAGCATTTCCGGCGACTGCCAGCCAAAAGAGGGCCGGAATCAAGTCGCCAAATGAAGTGGAAAAGGTTTGCTCCACCGGAGGTTGGAAGTTGATGACGAACCATTTGCATATTGCGGATATGATACACATCTTCTTGTGTTCGGTGGTAGTTTGCCTTCCGTCGCTGTTCGATTTCCTCTCTCGTCCGGGAGAAAAAGAGCGAGAAACCCACAAGCAGTTAACCGCCAATGGAACGGTGCGTGATGTGCAGACACAAATCTGGCGAATCTTGCGAAAGAATGAACACGAGCGCGCCTAAACGAAGGAAAAGTTTAAATAACATAAGCCCCCCCACTGAGCGGAAAATGGGTTACAGCGGACGGAAACGGGCCCATAACCACATTTGAATTGAAACATCTTCTTTCTTGACTGCCCAGCCGGGAGTCGACGTCGCTCAGGACGGTTTCTTGACATCATTTGTCGTCGATGCCGTTGCCACTGCATGGTTGTGGCTCGGACAACGGTGATGGTCATCGTCTTCGGATTCAATTAGCCATCGTTTCACTTCATCGCACAGCCGGCCGCTCGGCGACTAGCACTCACACACACACATGTGGATTTCCTTTTGAAAATGGCAAGCATCGTACCACCGGAAAGGGCTATAACGAAAGGGATCCATCACCAACTGGCGGCCAATAAAGTTGCTGTGTTCATGCTGTCGGTTCCGTTCTTGCGGTTTCCTGCGCCATCTCATCGAGCGATCGATCGGCCGGGTGTTGTAAGATTATTAACCACTTTTCCCGTCTTTTATGTCCCATTTGCAACCCCCGGTGGGTTCGGTGTCCACTTCAGAGCAACGGGAGAGATCTATCAATACGATCAATCTAAACACGGCCACGTTTGCTGTTTCACTCCAGAATAAGATGGAAACAAAGGGCGCACAATTTTGCCACCGCAACCTGAGGGTGGCCCTTTCGAAGGGAGAGCACAACCCTCGTGTGATGAAAAGGTAAAAATATCTCGCATCCGAACCGAAAACGCCAAAAACGATCCGCACACCCGGACCAACAGACACGCGGCAGTCGTCGCGTATTTATGTTTGTAATTGGAATTGTAGCGTTGCAACCCTCGCGCGCACATATGGTCGCATTCGGTTGCCCTAAAACCCACCCTACGCAACCGTACCCAATGGGGATGGATCGTGACGAGCCGCGTGGTGATGGGATGGGAATGAAAAATGAAAATAAATAAACAAGATCGCCCCCTCGGCTGTGGTTGCACTCACGGGCACGATCCTATGTTCACCGAGTACTGAGGGACTTTATGCTACGTCAAAGCATAGCATAATATATACGATATGAGCTGCGGTTTTCGACCCCCGCGAGATGTTGCAGCCGAAACGATGCCATCGGCCGTTTGCTGTCTGTGTTTAATTTCTTCCCTTTTTCCGGGGGCCACTCGCAAGTTGGGCTTTGTTTTTTCCTCGCCAACTGACCTCCTCGATGCACCCAGGTTTCGCTTGTCCATTTCCCCCGGTGGCGGGTGCTTCATCATACATCGGTTTATTTATCCTGCCCGTTGGCCCTTTTTTCCTGCCCACCGTTTCCTAGGGTTTTCCTTTCCCGCTTGCGGGCGTCGGCAGTGTTTTTAATTTTCTACCATTCCACGCCACCACATTCGATTGCCATTTTTCCTGCGAAGGCGGATACGGCGAGTCTGGAACTGGGTCAAACGGTCGTCCGGGTCCGGAAGCGTTTCCCCACGCCAGGTTCTTCGTGATCTCCATCTCCAACCCACAGATCCGAGAGGATCTTTACGTCTAGCAGCGAGTTGACCGGAAACTTCGGTTAATCCGACTACCATGCTGACTACACGGTGGTACCGGACGGTGAAATAGAACATATGTCTCGCTCGGTTTGGCCCAAAAAATTGCATCTCTTCCTGAGCATCGGAGACCTGTGGCTTCTTGCGCCGGATTGAGATTATGAAAGGTGGCGTCCCGAACGCATCAGGGGGGTCAGAGAACAAGCAAACAAACTTCTGGCAAGCATATGATCTTCGTTTGGAACACGCGGCGGGCCTGAGCTAACAGCATAAATATGCCAGGAGGATAAACTCTCCGTGCACCGAGAAGGTACAGCTTCAGACGTACATTGTGGCGGCGAGGCGCATATTTCACGACTGCCGCTTTCAACAGCATAACAAATCAACACAACCCGCCAGACGGAAATGAGTTGCACACAGCTGGAGAACTGCTTTCTTGCAGTCTTGCTGCAGCGCGCCTTTTGGCTGTTCTCCGGGCGAAGTCCTACCAAAAGTCATAAAATAAAGCCATAAGATCTCACACAGCGCTCTCCCCGATTGCATTTTACCTGCGATTCGTGCGTTTCGTTGCAGAAGCATAAATCATCGGCTCGCATGGATTGGTTCTCTGCTTTACGAGCGAACGGAACATGCGACTAATAATTGCGATGAACCTTGGGCCGAAGTGTTTTATGGTTATCTTCGGTCGCACAAAGGCGGTCTCCCGTTCATTCAATCCCGAAAGGATCATTATGATCCTTCCTGGCAACACTAGCGAAAAAAAAAAACATGACCTTTCCATGAAGGTGAGAGGAAAATATAGCAAACAAACGCGATAATGAAAAAAAGATCTCATAAAGCGTTGGCTATTTTGGGAAGCGTGAATTCAGTAAATAACAATCAAACCACCAAAACTTCTCGAAAGTCCGCTTGGAGACTGGCCCGTGCGTGTGAGGCAGCCGTACGAAGAAATGATCAATCAAAGACTCATAAATTTAATCGTTCTTCTCTACTCCATCGTTCCATCGGAAAACATACATCCCGAAACCGTGGAAGCTGGCTGCTTTCGTATCGAACCAAACGATCTCAAAGTCCAAAGTTCTGGACCAACCAAGCCACGATCAATCAGAAGAATTTGTTTGCCCCAACGTGCTCCGAGGCGTTTGTTGTGTGGATAAATAAATAAAACATTACACGGCTCGATCGGGGAAGATCGCTCTCGAACGATTACCAAGGGGTTGTCTCGATTGTGCGGTAGCAAACCCTGAAAGGAAGCGAATCGCAGCTACAAATCTTTACCCGAAATCCGATGCTTTCCACGGCACCACCAGATGAAGTCCGCGATCAACACACGGATCGTACTGGAATCAATTTGAAGCATTGATTTTATTTGCTCCCCTCGGTGACTGGCCGAAAATGGGTGAAGGAAGTTTTCTAAAGACCCGTATCTACGATCTGGGAAGCCTAAAATGGGTATCCTGCAGGAAGTAGCCTTGCCCCCACGAATAAAGGCTCTCTCTATGTCTTTACGCTCGAGCATCGACCTCTCGGAACCATACAAGAACGACTCAGCAAGAAGCCCATACAACGCGTGTGATTTTACCATAAAACGACGCGTTCGGTAAACCGGTTTTCTCATTCGGGGATGGAAGAAAATGAGCGTTTACATTTTGGATCAATGAAAAAAAAAAGGAAACCAAAATCAAAACATTACCCCCCATTTCCTCCAAGGGCGCTGCAGGTTCTAGCGGCTTCTTGAAGTACCTGCCGTCGTCGTACGAATGACACACCTGAAGCCCCAGCCCAACGCCCTTCAGCTGTTCTTCTAATCCTAAGATTTGAATAAAAGCCGGGCCCCCAGTAAGGATGGCCCAAACCATGGGCAAAGCCCGAACAGAGCGCAGGATAAGACGAACGAAACTTCCTGCTTTGGGTTTCTTCGTCGTCCGCGCCATCGCATGGCGCGTGTTGTATAATCCACTTGAATAATTGACCGAACCACCGTGGCGAAGGGCTCACGTTGAAGGGCCACAAAAGGTACGCTGACGGACGCGCTTCACGGCTCGTCAGGAGATCGAGTATCACAACATAATTCCCGCTGACCGAAGGGAACCCATTTCTCCTTCAGCAACACATGCACACAGCACATTAATTAGTTGTAACAGACTGAGAATCGAAAAAAAGGGCTCCCGCCCTTTAGCCAAGCCTCGATCATCCCGCCGATGACTACGACGATGATGATGATGATGATGATGATGGTGCGTTTGGAAATCGTGTTGACGTTTCAGGAGTTCGTTTTCGCTTCTCCCCGGACCGTCATTCCTTGTCACTTCGAATCACTGCTCAGGCACACCACGACGCACAGCACACGCACATCGATCGATCCCTGCGTGTGGCTTGATGGCGATGGCGGATGCCGTGCTCCATTTACGACCTTTTATTCTGTGCCCCTTTCCCGATTTAATGCGGCTCGATCGACGCTCCGGTCGAGCGATTTCCATCTTCTCGAGTGCGTTTATGCTTCGTTCTCCATGGGCTTGGTGAACTAACAACGGGCGCGCAATAAAACGCGTCATCAACAGCGCCGAGAA
The DNA here is from genome assembly GCF_943737925.1 of Anopheles nili. Lineage (NCBI taxonomy): Eukaryota > Metazoa > Arthropoda > Insecta > Diptera > Culicidae > Anopheles > Anopheles nili. The sequence goes on from NC_071292.1 coordinate 2,883,716, forward strand.
CACGATCGCGCAGGACGCATTATCTTCTTTATCATTCGTTCTCCAGCATAGACGCGCGCACAACACACACACTTCGCACTCTGAACGCGCGCGCTGAGATAAATGGAGAAACACGCACACCAACCCCACAACGCCGATCGTCGTCAATTATTTATGAAATTAACACAAGCCTATTGGCCCGAGCAAGGCGGTTGCTCCTGCGTAAAGGAGAATGGGCAATTTCTACTTGTTTTTGCAACATCATCATGCTCGTTGTCGCAATAGGGCCGGACCCCAGATCAGGGTTCTAGTCGCGGCCTTCGAACACCGAACGATTGATCGTTGATCGACTGCGGCATAACAACCTCCAGCACTCACACGCATGCACACATCCACACACACACACCCAGCTCACTGCGTTGTGGATGATACGCTGAAAGCACGGATAGCATCTTCGCTTGCCGTCAAACGGAGGACAAACTAATTTCAAGGCTATTTCAGCGCGTCACCATGCACGATCACGACTTTGAGTTATCACGAACTCATCACAAACGGAACGCTCATCTGTGGCCACTGTTAGCCGGTAAAGTGAGCAACGTTATTCCTGGCACGCGATCGAAAGCAATTTAAAAACCCACCATAAAAAAAACATTCGACGACAACCACGCTCCCGGCCGTGCGGCCAAATCTCGACCGATTTCGATTCGATTTCGCGGGGAAACAACTAGAGCGCACTTGAACACGGAACAGAAACACGAAAACTGAACGGAACCGCCTCGCGTTGTGAAGCTGCGCAAATTATAAACAACCAATTCGCGCTGGAACTGCTACGCACGAAACGAATGCTCGTCCCGGCCGCGCGGCGATCCGAACGGTTTCATTGGCGAAAACAAAATGAGCAGAAAGAGAGAGAGCAATACTATGGCGGTACCCCTGGGCTGAGGGCAGCGAGCGAGCAGTGTTTCACCAACACTCCCGCACATCGACACTGCTTGCCACAAGTTTCGCTGGCGAGTGATGCCCGCAGCACGCGGTTATTCTGTCACATGTGGGTTGCATGGCACAAAAACCGAAAGAGCATGTCATGGGTGCTTCTCGTTCTATCGCCTCGCTGTCGTTCGAGACACATCGATGGAGTGGAGTTATTCGAACGAAAAGGGCGAGTGTTTTGTTCGACAGTGTGGCCGTGAGTAAACAAGAGCGGTTGTACGCACACGGCGCAAATGGAGCTACTTCACGAACACTGCCCTTCGCTGGCTCGTATGACACGTGCGAGAGCGAAACAGTGCCGGTATGGCGATCGACTCGTGCTTCTCATTTCAACACAGCGGATCGATTAGCTCGTTCTTTCTAACACTTCTTGCGCCCTTCTCGCTCTCTCACAAGCGCATAGCCTGCCGATGGCTAATTCTTCCAAACAGTTTAAATGGTTTTGAATTTGAATTTAACTTGATTTATGGGTGTTACATTTGAAGCCAGCAATGCTCCTTCGAAAAAAGGCCGACTCGGTGCAACCCGTGCCCGTGGTAATAGCGAAGAAATGTTTGTACAGACCGATGCCGAACATGTTCTCGTGCTGGCTCGAGCGGTACAAAAATATCCTGTCAGGCTGCCCGAGCCCGCAGGAGCAGAAAAATTCGCCTAGACGAGAGGCAAGCGACGAGCTTTTCCCAGCAGCTGCACAGTCTAGACAGTGTGCAGACAACGCCGGTGGAAAACGAGAAAAAAAAACGGGAAGCTTTCATGTTCCATTGTGCACGGGAGCGAACAATAGGAGAAACCCCCTGCAGCCAGAAGGGAAGCAAAATTAAAAGCCATCCTTTGTCGCTCGGGCAGGGAGGAAAAAAAGGAGCCCGAGAACAAAAAAAAAACCCCACCGCTCGGAAAATGGTCCGTCCGCATTTTCCGCAATCCTTCGGGAAACGGCAAAGGCTGGGCAGCGGACGTGAAGTTGCAGTTTCTTGCGGTTGGGAAAAGTTCGCCAATTTATGCAACACGTCCGTGCCCGGTGTCCGTGGTGCTGTTGCGGGAGGATGTTCGATGCATTTTGGCATAAAATGTGTGCATTCACAGCACACCCGAATAGAGCGCGATTTCTTTCTCCCGTTTTCTGGTGGTTTTTTTGGGAAAAAGGGCGCGGTTGTGTTGAACCTCAAGTGTCAACGACTTCTGTTGACTGCATTTAGTGCATCGCTGCAAGCCTTTTTTGCCAATACAAAGCGTCAGCGGGCCCATTTCACTGGGTTGAGCCTTCTTGCTCTGGCCGCAAAGCCACGGGGGCTTGAAATCGGAGCAAATTGGAAAATGGAGCTAATTTGCATAATCTTGTTCGTCCGGCGCGGATTTATTGCACGTTCGTCTAAGAACATGTTCCGTCTTGACCGCGGCACGTGTTCTACCGCAATCATAAAGCGTTTCGTGTCCGGTTCGGTCGTTCCGCCCTGAAATCTACCATTTTATGAGTCTGGCTAAGCAGGTGAAACATGATTCGACGTCTCATAAAGCGGCAGGTCAGAATGAAATTGATTTTTCGCAGATTTTCCGCATGAAATATTTCTTTCCCCACCCAGCATTCGTTCAGGGCAAGCAGGATGGGAACACAGTGCGGCATTGCTTTTAGCTAATGGACGAGAAAAAGAGCGAATCGCTGATGGAAGCAAATTGGATGGAGTTCGTCATCGCATCGGAGCGAGAAGCGAACAAGGAAAGCATGCGAAACTATTAAAAGGGATTTTCTATGCTATCAACCCTTCGCTGGGCACATGTGCTCTAGTTCGGTTTCAGCGCAAAAGATTCAACTGTACCGTTGGCACTATAGGCCACAGATGAAAGCCAACCGGTGGGTGTGAGCATCACTATCATAAATTTCCGTGGTTCGCTTTTCCGAAATTATCGCGTTTCATGTTTCCATAAGATATGCTCCATATGTTGTACGTTATAAATTCATGTTATAACACATGACAACACTGTTGGTCGTCGGTTATTTTCTTACTCACTGTTACGGGCTCTATTTATCCAAGACCTCTAGAACGCTGAGCGTCTTTTGATGTTGGAGTTTTCCTCCAAAGGGCCAACCCCACAGTGCGATATGATGGAGCACGTTTCACGCTGGCACTGGTGTGAGTGCGCCGTTAGATAGGACAGATCTTTGTCCGTTCGTATCTTGTTCGTGCGATTCTCTTCATTCTTATGCTCGGAAAGGGGTAGCTTGCACATAGCCCTTGTGCCACTCTCCTGCAACCTTTCTACCACCTTCCTGCAACACGACCCACACTCACACCAACCCATGCCGGGTGCTATCAGCGAAAGATCGCGTACGGCCCGCAGCGTCGAGTTTGTACGTGAGCAGCAATGCAATCGTGGATAGTGGAACTATGTTTTATGTTTATCCCGCCTGCCTCACCGGTCTGCTATCGCAAGCCGCACACCCTACAGAGCGAGTGCAACATATTCTAACATCCAGGCGGCTACTTCTGCGGCGTGCGCGTTGTGTCTAAGCATACTTTTTAGCCCTTCACATCGTCTGAACACTCGGCGGTTGCACACGGTAGCGACTGAGCAGTCGTTTCCCTGCCTGCGGGTTCGAACACTCGTTGGGCGCCCTCGTGACACACACACACACCCTGGCTAGGCCACCTATCCTCCCAACCCACCACTCCATGGACCCTTGTGCGATCGCGCTTGTTATGCTGGCAGATTGTTACGTTTCTTTCTGTGCCACGCCGAGCCGCCACCGACCGGTGTAAGAATGCACAAAACGCACAATTAGCAGCAGAGAAAGTGCCCCAGCCTTAGGATCGCAAAGAAACACGGCCTGTAAATGGGTATCAGCTAACGGTAAGCAAGATGTGGCTGAAATTGAGCGCACTTGAGGTGCTGCGATGGATGGAAAAGAATGATGGCTCGTGGGGAACGAACGAACGAACGAATGAACGTTCAATCACAAAACATCGATACAACAGCCCAAATTATGCGGCGTAAACCCTCATAAATCGGATGATGTTTTTCGATCCGTTCGTCCGTATGTTGCGGGTCCGGAGAAACCGCCCAAGGGCAGGCATTGATTCATTCATGCGCGTCAAATCACAAAGCATTGCGCACCCGCCTGTATGGCCTGTAGAGGCACGTTTGCGATTTTGAGACACGCGAAAGCACCCTGGATCCCTGGCATTGGGAACATTTAATCATATGTTTTAAACATACCGTGTCGATCGAGAGACCAATTCGTTTCGTGACAAACCTGCGTCTGCTGCGTGAAGGATGACCAACTCAATGTTCAACTAGGGCAAATACTCACCTGAAACGAAAAGCGAAACGGAAGGAAATTGATGAAACAAAAATCATTCGATTGCATTTCATATATTTAATTAGGTGATGGTGATTATTTTCTTTCATCGCGTAAACTTTCTATCGCCCATTTTCCGATCCACCCCCTGGGGCGGTGAGATCCCGCGATCGAATCTCGGCTGACACGCACAGCCTTAACCGTAACGCGATCTCCGCTAGCCACCGCGATCGCTAATGAAGTTAATTTATTATCGAAAGCTCACCCTCCCCTGTTCCGGTCGCAGCACGTAGCACTTTGGGGGTAAGGGCGTTGTTAATTTGAAATCCAAACTCATCGCACTCAGCCACCCACCAGTTCAGGCCAGCTTAAGCTAACGATAACCGACAGCGTGTTAACGATGTTGCCAGGCTCGACCTATCTGATCGTTAACCGATCGGTATCAACGAGAGATCGATTTTGAGATCAATCGGGCAACAGCACGATCACAACAGATGTGAGTGATGGAAAACACCCGGATCAGATGGGTTTGAACGAATGACCTTCATTTTGACAGCTCCAATTTCTACCGTTCAGATTGCTGAAAGTGCCGCCTGGTTTGGCAAAAATGAAAGAAAAAATCGCCACAAAAAAGCTCTGACATCGTGAACGGTGGCGTTAACGTCGATCAATCATTCGCCGCAGCAGAAGTGTCGATGAAATTATCTTTTGCCTCAACCCGGTCACGGCACCAGATTCGATGGCCTTGAGCAAACTGGATTCGCTCCAGACCGATGGTCTAGTTGCCCTCAACGGATTTTTTGCGATGCTCGAAACGTCCCCAAAAGTAGATGCAGTAATTTGATAAAACAGAACCGCTTCAGTTCGACGATCGACGAGTGGCTGTGGCGTAAGTCACTGGCACATTTTATGTCAGAGCCCATTACGCAACACTGGTTTAGGGGTGGCGTGATCCTTGATGGATGTGTAAACACGGAACTTGGCAGTCCCGGGCACGGATCGGGTGTAGTATTTCGCGAAGAAACGATTTCATTGTTCGACACGGTCGGTGTTTAGGCAAACACTTATCACATTCGCTGGATGGTGTTGCGCAGTTTTTGTTGGTGCGGAATGACGGAAGTTTGAGCCGAAATGTTTCATTATTGGCGTGAGCCTAATGATGGTTGGAATGCTTGTGTCTCTAAGCTGGCGAGAAAAGGCTTGCCCAAATATCAAAGTCCGGTTTCTTAGTGCAAACTTCAACCCAGGCTTAAGTCTCGGTTTGAAGTCGCTTTGTTGAAGCATGCTGCTGTTGAACCTCTCCTGGGCCTTGTAGTCCAATTGCCAAGGATTTGCCGGTAATTGTGTCCAATATCGAGTTATTTACAGCAATGGTCAATATTATGATACGCTCCGTATTTGGCGCTCAACGCAAACGGAACACGCAGTTTGGCGAAGATTGGTCCCAAAAAGGCGTTAAATGCAATAAAAACCACACACTCACACGAGCACGCGTGCGCGCTATGTTTCGCCCCAAAACGGGTCGTCATGCCGACGGGCAATTTATTTTTGAACAACGAACAAAAACGAAGAAACGTGCTTTCGCAAAATAATTCGCACATTTTCGCACGTAAATATCCCGCACGTAGAGCCGCAGTGGCTTGATTGGGAAACGGACTTTTTCATCTCCTCATTTCAGGAAGCGACGCGAACAAATAATCAAGACACACGGAACAAGGAGCGATGGACGCGCTGTGGATTCACCCTAGATTCTGAAATCGAAAAGCCACCCCAAACTCCACGAAAACTCCCAGAGGTCGTTCGCCTTCCGGCGGTTCGGGGTTTATTTAATTTAAAAAGGAAACTTTCCCCCACCAAAAAAAACCAAGAGCCCCGTTTAATGAGCCACCGATAATAAAGTCATTCCATCGAAGCGAACACAGAGCGCTTACGGATAACGAATGCAGCTGATCCGGCTCTCGATTGCGGACGACTGCAATTTACAAATAATCCCCAATTTGACGGGGCGAGTTGGGGTGCAAAAAAAAAACGATACCCATTCCCCCCGCAGCACCCATTTTCTAACCCAACATCGCTCCCACCCCCAGGCGCATTCGCTCGTGCTAAAGCGTGACTTTCGGTACGCAAATCGCAGCGAGAAAGGTGAGGAGGTTGGACTAAATGCAAATTGACTCCAGCTTTGGCGCGTTTTATTTCGAAACTCCGGACGGCCACATCCACCTTTCACCGACCTTTCCGATGGTTTCGTGCAGCAAAGCCGTCCACGAGAATATGATGGTGGCCTTTTTCCCTCCCGGAAAGCTGTTCCGGTGGGTCGCTTGGAACGTGGCACGGAGCACGACCATCAGACGGCCTGGTGGCGTATCCCTGGAATGATCGATAGCCGGGAACTTCGGGCGGTGCCTTGAGGAAACCGGGATCACTTCGACACACTGCCACACGCATAATTTGGCGCGGCTTCTTGCGATCGTGACCGAAGGCTTTCCATTTCGTTGACCAGGTCGGAGGTTGCGCTCCTACTCGATCCAGAATATTTGCGCTGACATTTTGTCCGAACGAGGTCTGCCCCACGTCGTGCCGTTTTGTACGGCCTAAGGTGAATTATCTTAGCCGCACTTGGTGAGGTTGTTTTTCCTTTTTCTTTGCCCTCACTTATCGGCTTTCCACGCTCAAAGCTCTTTCTTTTTCTCTCTTGCTCGGTGCCGCATCCAAGCCAGAAGGTGCAGCAGCAACCATGGAACGTGGCAAATTTCCCGCGAGTTTTGTCATGAAATATGCATGCTGCTTCTATTATGCCCCTTTCTCTCGCGTGAAATCGCGGGAAACCCTCCGCTCCAAACGCGTCCAGTTGTGCCTTTCTTTCTTCCATTCTTTCCGCCTGGAACATGGAGGGATTTTCAAGAACAAGACTTGTAAGTCACGGTTTGTTACAAGAAGTTAACCACGCGACAAAGTCACACTCAATAGCCCGGCGAGCTCAAGACGTTCCCTTCGTTCGGCACGTTTCGCCAGGTCGCGCGGTGTTTTGTGGCATTTCTCGACACAACCCAGCCGTTGGGGACGCATCTGTAGGAGAGTGTGAAGATGACATCGCATGAAAATTGTCGACATTCATCCAACCTCGTCCGCTGGCGTCCACGGCACCCATTGGTGTTGTCGAGCACGACATGTCTCTTCCGTATCATAATCTCAGCACAACATTGACTAGCTGTGTTTCACACTTTTTTGTCATACCTGAGAGTCCCGCTCGTTGGGCCAACACAAAGTCGGACACACACAATGGCGCAATGGGGTACGTGTGTTTTTAAGGTCTTTCTTTGAGTCCCTGTGTCCCAACAGTTCCTCGGAAGAAGACAGAGATTTATGATACTGGGCAGTAATCATGGTGCAATCTAACATGCATCTCGTCCGATAAGCCTATCCTAGCGCTAGAGAGCGCTAATCTTCACGAGACTTATCATGTGGCCTTGCCCTGATGAGGCTGCGACCTCGAAGTTCCATTGCAGGGCATCCACGGTCGTGTTTGCAATTACGGAGCAACGAGAACGTACTCGCATTGCATTTGAGCACCCGCGGTGCGGTGATGCATAATTAATGTGAATGATCTGGGAGCTCGAAGTCACCTCGGCATTATGCCGCGTCAGTCGTGAGAGAGATTTCCCAGCACCATTAGTGGGGGCCATTAACGAACCTTTGCTCCACTGACACGAGAGAACCTCCGACGGTGTTCGCTCGCTTTGATCACTGCTTCATTTTGCTGCACCGTGGAAGATTGATCGATTGTTTGCTCGAAGGGCCACGCGGGTTAGAGATCGTTTCTTTGGCGTTGATCGAATCTATGACCTCATACCTACCGCGGTATGTTGCGAGTGAACAGTCGCTTACCTACCGCAAAGGGATCGGAGACGTACTGAAAATGATCCTGCCCGCTGTGCAGTACGTAAAGCTAGCAAATAGTGAAGCTTGGTTGGGTTTACACCCCAAAAATAGCTCTCGAATGACGGAGCTCAGGATGGAAGGAATTCACACAAATTCATTGCAGAAATGCTGCCTAAAGGCACTGGAGGTACCTTTCACTGTGACATCGTAAAACCTGTGGCATTTGTCATCTGTCGCAATGTGTGCCAAAATTAGCATTTCATATGCCAACCGTCGATTCCAAACCTTTCCACGCTTCACAACCGGAGAAGTACGTATGGATACGGCATACTTCCAAGGCGCGTATTTCCTGGTCCTTATGGGGATCTTCCTTTCTTGTTTGCGTTTCGTGATTACATTCCGCCTCATACCGGGACCAATCTCTAACCAAAGTCTTTACTTATAATTCCGATGCTTCTTTTTAAAGGTTTTGTTTTAATCTCACACGCGGTGACGACATCGTACCGAACGGAGATGTACGTCTTCATAAGCGAGCGGATAGTGTGAGGTGAGATCACGTTACATCGAGAAACAGGTGCATCCCGCTGGGTTGCCATGAATCCAGAGGTCACCAGGGTGTCTGCTACACCGTTGGAGATGCTATCTGAGCGCATCTTCCGGCGACAACGCGTTCCGAGAAACCGGTATCGTCCAATTTCCAGCGAACCCCTGCAGTTTCACGATCCGGCTTCCGAGCTATGGCACGGCGAAATGATTTTGTTTCTAGCGACGATCCCTAGATAATTCGATTCCACCGATGCTAACACGGTTCGATAAGGCACTTCGATGTAGATGAAGTTTTCCTATCGACGGAACGATGGATGAAGCACGTTAAGGAGTGTTCGCGGGTTTGGATTAGCAATTGATTAATTTTACACTAGAGAGCGATGTAACGTGCAGAGTGTGCTAGCTGCGATGAAATACACTTATTATCGCTTTTTTGATTGGATTGTAAGATTCATTAGCCCGAGCGGATGGCTTGAGACTAAGCATGTAACACCAGTTGCTGCTAGCTGGAAGAATACTTTAGTCCTTGGATCATTCACACACAATCAACGGGTTTATCAACCGCTTCCCTCTATGATTTTCTCGTCAAATCCATAAATTCAACCCTGTGGCGTGAATTCCGTTGTGCTGTATCGTGATTTTAATGTTCATAGTCTCTCAACAGACACCCATAAAGCTATCATAACTGCGATTGCATTTCCAGGCGATACTGGAGACTCCATGGCACAAACATCATAAGCCAAGCATTTCCAACCCCCAGGAAAAAACGAACCAGATCGAAAAATCTAGGTCAAACCAGGGTAGAACGAGGCACAACGAGAAGAAGGCTCTCTCCTCGTCAGTTTGGATTTCCTTCCCACCGGAATTCGAACACTGCCGGGACTGCGTTTTTCCACGCAACTGCACCCGATACGGGAAAAGTCGACCAACAACGGCCGATCGAGATCGGGGATGAGTGCAGCGGATCTGCCGATTGTTGCCGTGCGAGAAAGAGAACGCAATAGTGGGAGTCGGAATAAACGGAACGTCTGCAAAAGCAATCACGGAGCGCTTGAATGCGTTTACCCGAACAGCTGCAACCAGTGTGCTCGTGAAATGCAATCTCGCAACTATAAAGTGCACTTTTACTGTTACGCGCATTGTAGCGGCAATCGTTGGCCAACGGGTGAGAAAAGCCGGTTGGGTTATCGACCAGCAATGATGCGCGCTGACAACGAGTGCTCAACTGCGGTGGCTAATGTTTAAACCATTCATTCATCCGAACTCCCCCCAGTACAGGGATATGATTTGAATTTCGTTCGACAACGATCATCATCATGCCCATCGCTTAGCAAAAGCGTGATGACACGTTCCGGCGGCAAGATTGCATCGGGTGAAACCCCTCGCAAGACCTTTTTTGCTCGCTCGTGAGACAACCGTGAACTTTACAGACCGATTAGTGTGAACAAGCTGCAGGATATTTTTGGATGTCGAATGGAGAGGAGTATAAGAACTTCTCCGATCCGTTGCAGCTACAGGAACATCGATAAAATCACAGAAATCAGCGTTACACCCAGATCGGCAAGGGAACATGTGAAAAAGTATGTTTCATTGCGTCTCCATCACCCTAACCAGTTGCATCTGACCAACTCATCGGGTGCACAGGATTGCACCCTTATAAAACCTGCCACACAACGGCAGACACCGACAACGCCAATGTTCCGCCGGTTTGTCAGCAAAGTCCGTCCCAACCAGACAAGCGGAACCGGGATCGTTGGGGTGATTGCTGTAACTAAACGCGAATTGTCGTCGCCCTTGTGGGCTCTGGTACTTCCGCACGTGACCCTTCCGGATGTAAGCCGGTGTACGATGGCAGCGTCTGGCGAAGGATTATGGCCGAAGGTTGCCGGTTGAAGGGCTTATGTAACGATTATCTGTCACATCAGCCGATTGCCGGCTGCAGGGCTGCTTATCTACTCCTGGTCGGGCCGTGTCAAGTCGTGTCAAAAGAGGGACCGGATTTTGGCACAACTCCAGAACGTCTGCGTCAAACCTGGGATGGTGTCGAAAAGGCCAATACTTGAAATAAACGAGACATGTATCGTCCCGACATTCATTGGCTCGACCTATTACGTTGGTTGGGGCCACCTTATCGAGTAAAAGTTCCCACACTACATCAGCCGGCAACAGGCAACAGGTCGTCATAAGCCGGGTAATAATGGATAAGGGCACTGGCGAATGTGATTATTTATAAAACTGAAACTCATCTTCCGGCCAGGAGGTATTTGGAAAGATCACCGCCGTTGAGTTTGAGGACCCAACGCGAGGCCAGGTTAACCCTTTCTGTTATCGTAAACGATGGACTTTCGATGGTCGCCAATCATCGGATGCACTAATGGGGGGAAATCGACGACATCCGACGATTACCGCGAGGCACTGCACATGCACCTGGGTCCGGATCAACCGTCCATTTGGCGGGAAAAGTTTGTGTGCAGGTCGACGTGAAAGTCATCAGGACGTTAGCCCTCGGAGGGATATTTAATTGAAGCTCGCGCTGGTGACGATGAGAAACAGAAGAGACTCATTTTATGCCTCACACTCGCGAACGTTTGGCGCGATGGAGTTAAATGAAGCCTACTCTCGAAGGCCACCGATTTAGGCATGATTATTACCCCTTCCAAAGAGCCACAATCACGCTCGAACGTGATCAGCCGCAGAGAAGACGTTCGAGACCGACCGATTAAGTGGTGCATTTATCATCCCCAGCCGCAAGTTTCCCGGAAGGGCAAAACGACAAAATGTTGCAACAGCCATTAAAGCCCATGTGGCCATACGAGCGTTGGCTGTCGGTTTCGATGAGAGAGCGCACGGAGGAGCAGCTAATCCTCGTGCCATTCCACTTGATGAAGCAGAAACATTGAGTAATGGCAGCACTTCCGGAATGTGGGTCGAACATCGTCGAGGGGGCTCTAATTCGGGCGTTAATCCGGCCCTTGAACAGGTTCTCTGGGGCCATAAGGCACCGTCAGCAGCCGGCTAAGACGCTCGGTCGGTTTCGAGAGTGGTTTCGAATGACCGACAGTCGAATCCGCGAGCCCTGTGAATTCCAATCGAACGCCACCCAAAAGGTGACTCTTGGTGTTTGCGCTTGTGACCGCTGATTGGGTCGCTGAGCAATCATAATGGCTGCGGAAAGCTGCCTCGTGCAAAGCACAGGTGGCCCCCGCTAATTGAACTGTTTGTGAGCAGACCTGTTCGGGCGAGCTGGGCAATATTGACCGAAAAAAGCCGATACCCTCGACGTGAGAATTGAATTCCAACCATTCGACTCCACACACACGTGGGTTTTCATTCGCGTTGCCATGAGCCGGCATGGGCTGCGGCCAGCTCGGGAATCGTTCAGTTTGGAGTGGTGAAAAATATTTGCCAACCCACCCGAGTACGGGCTCCATTTTCGAAACAGGTGAAGCAATCGCTTCGATTAGCACTCGGGAGTGAATTATTTGAATTGTTGATTCTATCTCGCTCGCGATGGGAATGGGTTGGGCGATTGTTTGATGCCAAGGCTCTGATGCCAATTCTTCCAGCACCAGTATATGAGCAAGTTGATTCGAAATCGATGTAAATAAAACAAGCCACCACGTTACACGGAGTGTGTGTTTGCAACAATTGCTCAAACAACAACTGGCGTGCGCATCGTGGTTGGTTTTAGAGGTCAAATCGTCGGAGCTCCTTGCCAACAACGCGCTTCATTCATACATTCTTCCCGGTGCACTCGTAGCATGGGTTACGAGATTCAGTATCGGATCGGCAACCCTTCGCTCCCATCGCACACGTCAATGGATGGAACATGGAGTTTTGAGCTCATGCCCTCAATTCCGTTGCGTGTCCAGAAATGGCTGCAAGCCAACTGAGAGGGAATCGCTGGCTTCCTCGTTTATGCTGGTGTGTTCTCACCCTACCAACTCGACAGCGTAAGTCAGCGATAACGATCGAGTCCCTACCGAACGGGGAGGACCCGTCCTTGTGAAAGAAAGGGCAAAAGGAGGGCCGACACCTGAATTCACTGAAACATGAGCTCGACATCGAGGAAGAAGCCACACTCGCAGCATCATTCGCGACGCCAACCGTTATGGCGACATTATCAGTGTTACAGTGATGTTCGCAACCTTTGCACACTATCGCAAGGGCTTCAAGGCCCGTCTCAAGGAGCATTTGAGGACAAAACGGCACTTTTCGGGAGTCACAATCGTTGCAGCATCAGATCACATTTCGCCGATATGGCATTCGTGAGTGAGGAATGAATGTTCGAGGTGGTATTGGGCTGTACTAGTGTGCCTAATATACGAGAGAGAGAGAGAGAGAGAGAGAGAGCCGGATACAATGCACTTTGACAAAAGAATGCTGCTCACTGTTGTGGCTTTTGCGCTGCCCATTTATGGTCAACGGGTGCTGGCCTCGTCTAACACTCGGTCCGAGTGGAAGTAGCCGTTAAATGACCATCAAGGGAATGCTCCTCAGGGTGGACTAGAGACAGAAGCAACGAGAGGACGGCAAAAGCATGCACTTCTCGATGCCGATCGTGCGTCGCCGTATGATGCGAATCGATCAATGACATTTATGGCCGGATGCCAACCGAGCCGCGGATTTATCGCGAACCAGTGACTGCCGCCAGCTTGGTAGCGACAATGCGCCGCATTTTTCTACCTTCGACGCTCCATCTCAGCGGTGCATTATGCGAAACTGCACCGGTACAACCCTGTTTCTCGATGCACGGGGCGTCCTCGAGTGCGTTAAGCTTGCAAGTTGTCCCCACGGGAGGGTGACCGTCGTAGGGACTAGTTTTTGTTCTTCTCATCGCGCCTCACGCATCGGTTGGCTGGTTGATCCGTTTGCGGCGTGAAAGAAAGGCCGCAGGTTATTATCACCAAGGAGACAACGCCGACACGATGATTTCGACCGCTAATGACGGCTTCGTTCGAGGGGATTATGTAAAATTCCTTTCCAATGCGCTCGAATTCGCCAGACTGCCGCCATGTGTGTGGCAGGGCTAAATTGCTGGCGAACGAAGCTGGCTGGCTCTTTTTTCATCTCGTCTTAACGAAATAATGATAAGCCCCGGGACGATTTACGACCGAAAACGTTGACTTCGAACGATTTTCCTTACGTTTTACGGTGCGCTACAAGTGGAGGAGTAAACGAAAGTTAGGAGCCAACCAAAACCAACCCGAAGCAATATTATCTTTGGAAGGATTACGAAAAGAAAGCATCTGCCGCACGTTGAGCTGGCTGGAAAGGTGGTGTCTTTTCTGCAATCGTGGCCTCTCGAACGGGTTTGAATCAGTGGTTTGAAGTGCTAAATTAAGCGCTCGATGAAATCAAAGACCCGTCCTAAAACGAGAGCGAACACTCGAATTGGAATGATCAATGGGTTTGATTTCATCATTTCTCCACGTGGGCGTTTTCCCAACGGATCGTTTCGGGAACCGTTGTGGAAATGAATACCCGTCGTTGGTGGTTTGGTTTTTATTGTTGAATGCAGTTTGCATCTGTGCGCAAGCCGCTAAACTTCCTGTCGCTATTATTAGAAGATCCAGCTGCATTTCTGCGTCCACGTGGAGGTTTGGTTGAAATTTGATATTTAGCTTCAAACTCCGGGGTATTTTGTGTTGGTGCTCCAGATACAACAATTGCCTACGATGGCCTACAACTACACGCGATGATGCGTTGGCAATTATTCCACATTCAATCACAGCGCATCATAACGCATTTTGCAGCAACACTTGACGATGCACTACATGAACGCGCATCGATGATGTGCCAAAACACAAATCAATCAACAGCTGCCGTTGACTGCGTGGACGATTCGCAGCATCCACACTTCGAGTGGCCATCGATACGCGGACGGGATGCTTCAAACCCGGATCAGCGGAACGAGATCAAAGCAGACACGTCCCCGCCCGGGGTTTGTAACTATTTATTGACAGTTGTTGAATAAATTAATCATAATAATGTTTCCTTGGCATCGCGATAACGTGATCGCGCGCTAGCGGGACGAAAACGTGCAGGACAATCGGCACATAAAAGCGGAACCTAATCCCCAGCTCGGTCACAAACCAACCCGGTACCGACATTGTTGCCGGTTGCAAATGTCTCGGCAGCCTGATGGCTTTGTCGGTGGCCAAGGAAACCGTCCGACGGTCGCTCCCGATCGATCGTGTGTTGGTCCATTTATTGTCGGTAGTAAAAATTTACTTCTCACTCGCGCGGCACTGAAGTAGAAATCGATGTTTGGCGAATTCGTGCTGCACTCAACCAGCTCGAGAGATCACACGATAGCGAGCCAGCATATCGACCTCCCCGGGATGCCGTGTCCCCAGTGGAGCATAATCGGCGCCGGGCATCGATGGCGAAGAAAAGCGCCAGCTGGAGAGACGGTCCCGTTGTAGACGGGGAGTTCTTTACTTTTTCCGTCCAGCTTTTCCCTCACTCGGGAGGCCCGATTTGGGCAGGCAGGCGAAATTTGCACCGTCATCGTCGGTAATGCCAATGTGCCTCGGACGCCCGGATCGGACGGTTTATTATTGTGACATAAACTATGACACCCGAAGGAGCAGCAGGCAACCTTGTCCCACCGGTCGCGCGTTTTCCAGCAAACACGAGCCACGGCCAGTTGGTTCGCGGGCCGGGCCTTGAACCGGGCGTGATTTGTGCGAAATTCCACCGTACTGCTAGCATTTCAAATCAATTTGGAAGCCCGCAAAAGTCGGAGTCGCGCGTTTGGCGATGGTTGATTGATTGAAATTTCAAATTAGACCACGCGCAAGGCTGCAGCGTGAGCCAAAAGCCACCCGAGCAGCGGCATGTCCGGAGCCTCATTGCGATTGCGATCGGTCGGCTGCAATTCGGTGAAGCTGTTTGAAGTCGTTTCGTGTATTTTTTTTTTCTTCACGTTGCTTTGGCCGCTGGCTGCTTATTTATTTGCCATCGTCGGAGTTTTGGCGATCGCCAAGGCGAATCGAAAGCGGGTGGCAAAATTCAGCTGCTCTCAGTGCGACCTTCGACTACCGATGCTGTAATACTTCAAATGCCCCGTCTAGACGTTCAATTTGATGTTGAGGGTGGAATTCGCACGTTTGCCCTTCGGCAGGAGGCTTAAGCAGACACCGTTCCTTGACGCAATGAGTCGAAGGTTCGCTTCTTTGGGCTTACTGGTCACACTAACAGCTGCGACAAAATATATTGTGCATGTTCCAAAACCCACCATCGATCGTTCCAATCGCAATCCTGCTTTCCCTCCCAAGCTGGGTCATATGAAATATGCTGCCGTCACGTTTTCGGCACCTTAATTGAACAACATTTCACCTGTCCCGTTGGGGAGGAAGCGAAAAAAAAAGAAGCAGACCAACATACAGAACCGACGAACCAGCAATCCGTCAACGCGATCCATCTGCCTGATGGTAACGACGAATTTGCATTACATCCATCCCATATATTTCCACGGTTGGCAACAAAAAAAAAACCGGACCCGGGCCGACAACACTGCACTAATTGCGCGCTTCGGTACAACGATCCTTGAGCAGGACGAGGACACTGGCGTGGAGCACCTGCGAGCGGAATGTCGTCACCCCGGCCCAGAAACCGCAAGGTCAATGTGATGGTTTTTACGGCCAGTCGATCATTAACGGTCTCTCGTTACGGTTCCGCCATATGCTTTCACCCCTCGTTCGGTCAACGAAACGAGAAGAAAACACACACACACGCACACACGAAATGATATAAAGTGAGATAAATAAAACGCGCAATCGAAGGGACACGCCGCGAATCGACGACAGGACGCGAAATACCTGCCACAAGGTGGGGTTGGAAAAGAGGCCGAAAGACCCAACCGTAAGGGCGATTTATGTGACATTCTTCTTGTGTGCGATTGCGCGCGCGTGTGTTTTTTTTTCGTTTCGTTTCGTTGTTATCCCAGTGCATGCTCACACGCCAAATAAACCGGTTTCGCGCGTTGGCATCGAATCGGGTCGATGTTTATTCATTTTTTGGCGGCGTACTGTCAAAACGCACCACAACGGAAAGTGCGTTGGGGGTGCATCGGTCAAAATTTAAGCCACCCTCGGGGTTGCATCTATTTGTGCAGTGACATTTGCATAAAAGCCCATACCGGCGGGCATCCTGTCCAGCTCGGGGAAGTTATGACATTTCTTTATGACCACTCATTACATATGCAACAGGCCTCGAACTGGCTGGGAAGCCGACGTTGCAACTGCAACTGCTACTGCATCTGCACTGGACCGGTCAGTGAGGGTCCCAGGATGCACCCACGATAAAAGTGCACCATTGTCCCATCGTAAAATGAAGATATTGTTGATTTCGACGTAATTTAAGCGCAATTTCATTTCGCAATCAAAGTGCTGGCACATTTCCCGCTGTCCAGTACGGAGACGTTTCGACCCTGCAATCCGTGTCAGCATGGCTGCGTGTAGTGATGCCAGGCGTTTTTTTAATTGTTTTTTTCCACTCATTACAGCTCGTTACGCAGAAGAAGCGGCGAGTCCAGCGGTGAGTTTTTGGTTTCGTGAATTGTTTGCCTTCCAACGTTAATATATCCAACGTGCGGTATTTTGGATCGTCGCCCTTCGGATACGTCCTCTTCTTCTCGCTTTCTCGATTTTCCGTCCCAAAAACAAAAAAAACAATGCAATTTCAAGGAGCCCCAAGGGCACCCACCGGTATGGGTGTTTGCAAAAGTCGCGGATATTAAAAATTCCAACCCTCCATCCGCTTGCGTACGGACCGAACATGCTCGTGTCATATCGGCCAGCGAGGAATGTTCGAGGGAAAAACCTCACCGATAGCACGTTCGATGTGGAACGCCATCCCAGTGGAGGAAGCACAGCGTTCATTTTCGTTATTCGTCCGTTTTCTTATCGCAAAAATGCACGAACACACGATGCGCTCCGTTCGAGCGGTCGATCGATTGTTCGCACAGTTTGCCTCACGCAAGGCCCCATTGATGGAAAATGGCTGCGGACAGGGAAACAGGTTCCCGCGGGCATCCCATTTGTCCGGACAAGCTCGAAAAAGGGCACATCGCGAGGAGGAGCCCCTGGACGCCAGAGGTCAGTGCATTCGGAAAACCAGCATCATTAGGTAGGTGCAAGTAGGTCGAATTAATTTGTTACCACGGCCCTGTTAGGGAGGCGAATGGGTGGGCTAGCTAAGACCCCCCCCCACACACCATCAAAGGGGTGTATGGCGTTAACGAGAGCTGATGGAAATTGACCCATCCGTTCGGGTAGGGGCGCCTAGGTTGGGCCTAGTCGGAGCCAATCAATCAATCGTCATCATCGGCGCTATCGACGGCCCTTGGCCCTTAGAGCCGCGTTCCTAAGCGCGCCCAACATCAAACGACCGCAGAGAGTGCGCTTTAATGGTCCAGTGGAACGTCGTCGAGAGGCAAAGAGATAAAAAAAAATCCTTCGTCACAAGAGGTCACTCATGTGCACTCGAGCTGCACACAACAAGTGCATGGGGGTGCATTGAGCAGTAAAGCTCGGGTTGCATTAAACAGGTACACCACTAGCGAGCGAATATAATGACGGCCCTTTTTTTAACGACACTCGACGGTTCAATGTTAGGGTTCGTTTTTTTTTGCCTCACAAAGCGTCCTGCTCGTTTTGCAACGTCTTACAGCTAGCAAATAGCACCTAGCGTGTGGAGCGAATACGCTCGAGAAAATCAAAGAAAGCCTTAGGTGTTGAGCTGACAAAAAAAAACGGAAATCGATGCTGAACAAAAACCAAAATGGCGAATAGAAAGCTACACTTCTTGGAGTGGCAAAATCGACCCAGAAAAAAATGAAGTGTGTGTTTCTTAGGATGGCGAAACGCCATTGTGCGCGAATTGTAGGTTCGCATGTTGGTTCGGGCGACGATAAATCTTTGTTAGGGGTAGCTAGCGTTAACTGGGGGTTTTTGGGTTTGGTCCCTTCAGTGAGCGATAAAAAAAACGAACAATCCCCTGCTCGATTAGCAAAAGACCACCGGGAGCGCATGAGCTGACAGCAACATAAAAAATCTTCCACCAAACAAGGAAAATTAAAATTTATGTTCATCCAATGCCTTTCTCACTTTCGGGTGGTCGCGTTCGCTTTCCAGTCATTTTCCTTTAAGCAAACAGCCGCAATTTCACCCCAGACTGAGTGTCTTATTCCAAGACGAGCGGATAATTGTGAGTTTATCTTTATATGTTGATGACAGGAAATATGAGCGACAAACGGGGCGCGATTATGAAATCTGTCACTGGTGCTACTGCTCATTAGGAGTTATGGTTGCGATATAATACCGAATCGAAACAACCTGTCCGTACGCTTACGCTGACTTTCAATGATAATTGTTGCGACATTTCGTGCTTATCATCGCGTCGGAACTTTCAACCGTTTCTCGAAACTTTGCGCTAAACAGCGCCGTCTGTGTCCGAAGGCGCATTCTTGTGCTCTTCGAAAGTCGCCCGGAACTAGGTCAAAGGATCGCATCGCAACATGACGGTGCTGTCCTTGCTCGAAACGAACTCGAACGGACTCGAAAACTAGCCGTTGTTTCGGGGCTTTTTTTAACGCCTAAAACTTTATGCGAATTCTGTGACATGCTAGTGAACTTGTTTGGTACTCACGTTTGTTGACAGCTGACTCGAGAGGCTCATGACCTGGTCCCGGGCGTCGGTGAGCTCGCGCTTCAGTCGTCGTACTTCTCCGGCCTGACGTTCCTCAGTTGATCCGTACAAGGACGAGCCTCCCGACAGCAGGGAAGCCTGACTACCGTGCACTGTTCGAGGTGAGAAGGCAAAAAATCACGCTTATACAATTGCTGACACTGAAACGCACCCAAGCAACACTTACCTTCGTCGTTTTTCTTCGGGTAGGTCAACCGAGAGCCTGCATTACTGGCTCCAGTGTGCGTTGGGGAAAGCAGTCCTCCAAAGCCTCGAGCTGGTGGTGTCGGTGAGGTTGGTTGGCTCCATGGAACCATCCCACCGTTACCGGCGTGAACAACAGTGCCCACTGGGAGGCAGTAATACGGTTCAATCTCCACGTCCGGACCACGGCTCAACATCGAGGGGTACATTTTCTCCGATTTGGTCGATCTAAGCGATTTCCCGAGTAAAAAAAACAAATTTCAATCGTTAGCACACGCTAGCGGCGTAAGGATGCAGGAAGTTAAAGACGTCTTCTACTTCTAACGAAAGGGGTCTGAAATGGTTACGCCAGGGTGATATGCCCGGGAAAAAAGGAAGGATTACATACGAAAACAAACTCCCATATGATCCGAAACATGAGTAGGTATGAAGGGACAGGAAAGATGGCATGAAATCGGACAGATGCACGGGCTTAAGTAGAATGTATGTAGAAGCATGCAAACATGCACTGAATGCATTCGACTCCAAAATGAGCCTAGTCGGGAATCCGCTGCAGTAGATCGAGGAACAGACTCTTCACTTGGGCGGAGGAGAATTGCAGGCGCACTTTTGGTCACTGCCGTCACTGGTATGCGAATAAATATTTAAATCGCAAACAGTTATTCAGATTTTAAACTTCTGCATTCAGCGCTAGAGTGCGCCTCGGGAAGGTCGACGACGGAGATTCGGCGGATATGGCATGGTCAAAGGGACAAGCACGCAGCACCAAAACGCTATAAATGGTCAGACCGAGGGCTTGAGAGTCAGCCAAAGTCGTGGCATTTTCCATGCACGTTGATTTTCCACGCTACGAGCATCAGGATTGGGCGGCGAATGGGTCACTTCGCTTGAGGTTCTCCGTTTGAGATGAGAGAGTATCGGTCTTCATCGCCATCGTCGTCGTCGTGCTCGTTGCCAGTCTGACAAACATCTCGTCAGCATTTATGATGTGGCAACGCAATGCAAAGCGATGACTACGACAACGACGGCGACGCCTCCGATGCTGAAGGTGGATCATCTGGAAGCCGGCCCGTGGCTCGGTTTGGGCTAAGGATTGGCTCGTCCACGGCGAACGGTCCCGTTTATGCTTATGCGCCTTCGCATGATACGTAAATAAGCGCCTCAAATGGGCGAATAAATATTAAAGTGACGCGACATTAGCGGCGTTTGGTGGCCGCGGCTGCGAAACGGTCAATATATGCAAACGAACACCGACAGGCAGCCGGATGGCATGGGAATGCTCTTTGTGGCTTGCAGCTCGGTTAGGTGTTCGGTTTTTGCGGGAGCCCCTGTTGACTGTGCCTAATGCGATAGGGGGGGCCGGTTCGTTTTTATTAATGAGAAAGTTCACCGTGTGTCGTGCAGA
Source organism: Anopheles nili (assembly GCF_943737925.1). Classification (NCBI taxonomy): domain Eukaryota; kingdom Metazoa; phylum Arthropoda; class Insecta; order Diptera; family Culicidae; genus Anopheles; species Anopheles nili. The sequence continues at coordinate 2,904,709 of NC_071292.1, forward strand.
CGCCCAATATGGTCCATGATGGGCTCGAGCGAGGCGGTAGCGTTTTTCGTTTAAGCCTTAAGCCATAAACGAGCATCCAGCATTGGTGGAGCCTCGTGGAGTTTTGAATCATGCTTCCATCCCAATCGATAGCGTCGCCTTCCGGCACCGACCGCAACGGCTTCATTAAAAGCCTCCCACAGCAAAGAGGCATTCCGAGCGGGCGAAAATCCTTTTTACCTCGGAGCTAAGCGTCCGGGTCCTGACTGGCGAGGCGCAATGAGCTATTATTGTCAGCTACTTAATACGATTTTTACGACACGATGAGCTTTATGAGGCATTTCTCTCCGTGGCAGCCTCCGCGGTAGTTATTTAACGTGCATTGACGCCATTGTTCATGTAAAAATCTCCATCGAAGGATAGAAATTTCTTACGCCCGGCGGGAAATTCCACAGCATAGCATCGCCTGTACGGCATTGTTCGAGCGTGTTTAGCGGATGGCATTAAATAGTACACAAACTGGGAAATTCCATCCCAGCTTCCACCGACGCCTACTCGGATGGCTCTCGGATGGATAAAGACACCGGGAAATTCGAACGATGGAATGGATAGAAAAGTGCGCTCAAAAAATATACCCCCCGGAAGAATAATATTATCAGGCGTCATGACCAAACCCCGATCCGGCGATGGTTGGTAGAATGGAAAATTTAATTCCTTCCCATTGTCTATCGTCAACAACGGGCCAGCCGTCCGTCTGGTGAGCCTATGTAGGGCCAACAATGGCTCCACAGGCTGGCGACGAAGCCGTGCTCAAAATGCAATAAAACAAAGTAAATTTAATTAAAAACTTTTTAATCTTATCACAGAGTGCAGCCCGAGCTCGGTTTTTGTGCAGTCAATCGTTCAAATACCCCTAAAATGAAATGCCAGAAGAGGGTCGGTTTTGTTCAGCACGAGCACCTCGAGCACGTCGAGTGGTAGTATCGCTCTATCGAGGTTCTTCGTCGTAACCATTTTTTTTTGTTCGCCCGGAACTGCGTCAACGAAAGGACATTATCGATTACACGTCTCACGTCACACCGATGGCTTGCTACCACGTAGTACGCCAGCAGGGAAGATCTCGCTCACGTGCCATCATTATCCGTTGCGAGCGGTGCATAATTCATGGCCGATAAGGCATGGCACGATATGGCCAGGGGATACCAGGTGCCAAAACATTTGAGGGTCAAATACCAAGGGAATGGCAGCGAGCCAGGGACAGCGTGCTTTAATGACGGCTGTCAATCGACATCGAAGCGCATACGGAGGCAAAATGGACGGAAAGTTGGCAAAGAATACGCAACGCCCGTTTGGCGCTACGCATGCAGGCAGCAGGTCAGGTGGAAAGTTCGTCAAAAAATGAGCACCGAAGCGTAAACATTCCGAGCACGAAGAAAACGCCACTGCAGAGGAAATAAATTTTCGTGTCATTTTTTTTTTGTTTTTCGTTGACGTGTGGCCAGCAGCATGCTATGAATGTTCATGAGGATATCGATTTCAGGTGGCGGCTGATGGCTTTTAATGTACAACACATTCGGGGGATGGAACCTTGGGGGATTGTTCTGTTTTTGTTTTTCATGAATGATGCTACGTTAATAACTGTATGTACCTGGGGTAGGTCCTCTCTTTCAGATAGCTATCCGGGGTGTGCGAAGAAAATGGGAAACGGTAGTGAGTAATTTGTGAGATGTGTGCGAAAAGCTATAGTCCTTCGGTAAACATGAACAACAGCGACATATCGCTACGTGAAAGAAAACAAGCTCCTAGCATCTAGACAAAGGCAACAGAAGACAAAGAAAAGCAGGCAACAGAATCTGAACTGCGGAGTGTTGCGGACAGGAAAGCTTAAGCAAGCAAATCGAAAACATAACGACACATCCGGTACGATACAAACTTATCGCAATCCTCACAAACATCGAAGCGAACGAAAGAGAGAATCAAAGTTCAGATCGAACCCATTTAATGGCAGATCAGCAGCGAAGTACAGCAACACAAAGAAAATGAAAGAAGCAAACTACACATCGATGGACATTCACTCCAGCCAGGATACCGATCCAGGATCTCCTGGTGGCGCCAGTCTAAGCCACAAAGAAGGACACACTAACACCACCGAAATGGCCGACAGCGTAGACACACGCATAATTACCTGATGCTGTTACTTCGGTTAAGACGCGGACTGCTGGTGGTAGCAGCACCGGAGGCGTGATGTAGATGCGGTTGTTGCGTTTCACCACGTGTGTGATGGAGGAGTTTGTGCGGTCTAGTGACTGCACCGGGTGATCCAGTCACGGCTGCCACGGCGGCTGCCGGTGAGGTGCCCAGTGAGATCGCATCCAGGGTGTCGCCCTCCGACAGCCGACTGCTGGCCGTGTTCGAGTGCTTCAGCCACATGGCGTAGGAGCCGTAGTCGGGCTTCACCTCGGCGTACGTCTGCGTGTCGGAGAGACTCCCGTCGGTCAGCTTGGCGGACGCGCGATTGGACATTCTGGACACGGGCCGATGGGGGGATGAAAATGAAGGACGATCGAGAGGGCGAGAGACGTTGCGGTTCGGGGTCAGTTCCGGTTAGCATCGCAGACAAGGATCATAACCACAGACAAACATACGAGGGAGTCATAGAGAGAGAGACAGAGAGTGAGCGCCAAAGTCACCGAAACGTTAGGTTCATTAAAAAAAGACACGAAAAGATACAAAACGTTAGTGTTAGGAGGTTCGGATGCAATTGCCGTTAGTCGTCCTGGTTGGAAGAATGTAGTAGTGTTAGCGCTAAGTGCAGTCGATGCACGGGAACACAAACCTATGTTGGAAGACATGCATATCTAAACCGGGCTTAGGCAAACTGTGCGTTCCGGAGCCAAACCTTTCTTTCACCGACTGGCTGAGTTGGGCCGCGCCAGGTCCCGTGAGCGAGAAGCTGCGGTACTGCGGGTGTTGTTGGACTTCTAAAATGACACAGAAACAGACCCACGTTTGAGAGTGTTCACTAGCGGAGAAGTCGGGACAGTCGAGACTTACTAGCTTGGAAGTCAGCGGTTGTGGTTTGAGTTCCTCCGGAAACTTTCAGCTTGCTGGATCGCGGCACAGCAGAGACGTGTGCCGTTCGACCACCGGTGAGCAGATTTTGGCCCTGTTGCTGTTGTTGTTGGTGTGGATCTACACCTGGCATCCCGGTGGCTCCGTTGCTACCGTTCGTTCGCTTAATATAGCCAAAGCTCTGCGGAACTCCGGCCGTTTTGGCGCGACTAGAGACACCCTTCGAAGACGGCGTGCTTCGGCGGGATTGACTCGGACTGGATCCGGTTTTATCCTTGCGCGAAGCCGTAGGACTTGGAGGTTGTGAGCTGTGCTGACTGCTGGTGCCACCTCCGTTGCTGCCAAGCCCAATTGGTGAGGGTTCAGGCAACTTGCCCCAGTACTCTCGGCCGTTTGGTCCGACCGAGCTGCCGCTGCTGTGGCGTGCACTACTGCTTTTCCCGTTGGCATGTGAGTGCTCCATTGCAGGTGGGTTCGTTCCCACGCTGTCCAAGTGATCGCCTCGGCTGCTACGACATCTGTGGAATGAAGGGGACATGGTGAAGAGGAGAGAAAAAAATCACATTAGTTATTAGCACACGTCGTCACACATGGAAAAGAACTCGGGAACTCGAGAAGCAGTACGCGTTATAAACGATATCTGCAGGGAGTGAATTATCCTTGCGAAATAATTAAACACCCAGCATATGAACCGAATCCGGTAGTGGTAGGGCATCACGGCCAGGACCTGTTTCGGTTGTTTTGCATATGCAGTAGGATGCAAGTGTCGACCACTGTTTTGCATATCAGCACGGCTTGGACGAGGCTGCCTGTTTGCCATGTCGGACTATTTATCGCTGCTAGACTATGCATGAACCCGTTCGGTCCATTGACGGGTGTGTGTGTGCCTGTATCGTATGCCATTTATTAGAGTCTCGTCCTGATAAAATCCGCTACTCGCGATCCTTCATGTCCGCCAAAGGGCGTACATTCGAAGGCCTGACAATGTGCAGCGGAAAATTTATGTCCGTTATAACGGGGCAGTGTCAAGGAGCGAATCTCGCGTATGGGTCTGGTTTTCGCGACAAAGCATAATTTAATTTTCCCATAAGGACACTATGTTTGCACTGGCGTTCCGGCCTGAACATACGATATGGTCAGATGCTTCAGGCGATAAAACCTTCACAAGCACGGGCACAATAACGAAAACTATCAATTTGAAATCATGTTTCACAATTTCGCCAGACGAGAAGTTCGAGCATTGGATACTATGTATCATATGCATTGTAGTGGTATATGATGTTGGAAAATTGTATAACTTTGAACAATTGTAACTATGTAAATGATCCTGTGGTTTCTCCCAAAATAACTTAACGAAGAAATCTAAGAATTCTTTATGCGCCTGCGTGTATGCAATGTTAGTTTTACGCCTAAAGCTATGCAACGAGTAAGCCACAGAGGGTCATTCATTTTCGAATATCAAACATTGAAACGTACTCGCTCTTTGGAGTTGCTCAAACTAAGTAAAACGTCCTAAACAAGTGCATGGCAATGTGCATAAATGGCATGAAACCTCATCGAAGCTGTTCGCAAGCTACTGAGACTTACGAACAAGCAATGATCGTTATTTTTCAGATCGTATCACGAACGTTTGCGATGTGAAATTCAAAGTTTACGATAAAAAAGCCACATCGAAAAGGAAATCACAGGCCGTGTGAAAATAATTTAAACATCAAAAACCCCGAGACAGCAAAATCGAGCAGCCAGTTCTACCGTTACACCTTCTATGAAGAAGCCGTGATGTCGTTTCTAGACACCAGAAACGGTCGATAAAAGCAAGCCTTGTTCGCGGTGATGAATATTTAAAACCCCGCGGTTTCTTACTTTTGCAGTGAAGCCTGTTTGTGTGTGTGTGTACTTTGGCGCCGAATGGAGCGAAGTGAAAAGAACCCACTCTTAGGATGATTATCTGAATGTGGTGGAATATTAAACAGAACGATTTACATTTGTAAACAAGGAATCAGTGGAAAAAGCGTATCGTTTGCAAATGAGAAATCGGAAAATGGCGCTCGTAATTTGAAGGATTTCAGAAATGTCATGCCATGTGCTATTTGCATACGTTATGAGATTGAAGCGCCGAGTGCTTCCCTTGTAATTGCAAACACAATCAGATTCGCATGAGCTGTAGATACAAGCTGAATCGAGATACTTCAAAAGTGTAAACTTCTTCGTGGTTTGGCAAATAGGGCAAAAGGCATTACAGCTTTTCACCCACTTCCTGTGGTGTTGCACATTTTTCAACCTCACGTCCAACGGCCAAGTGCCTCTCAGTTACCCCAGGTCAGTCCGGCGCAAAAGTCGGTCAAACATGGTACGAAACACACCCAAAGTGGTGTGATAAGTGGGTGCTACAGACGGTCCTGTCTTGTGGGCTTATTTATATCCAGCTGCAGCAACATTTTTACACGTGAGCGATGGTCCCGCGCTGTCGAAGAAGAACGGGCTTCGCCGGCGGGCAGTTCTAAAGGAATTTATTAATGCGGATAATCCTTCACCCGTCGCGAAAAGCCGTGTCTTGAAGGGCTACCAGAAACCCGAATCCACCACGGTGGGGTTTCACCAAGTCAAGGAGAAATTCGTAAATCGACCGGCGAACGTCGACGAAGACGGCAGCATAAATACGGACTGTTTGCGTGAGGAATTAAATCGCCTAGTTACGCGGTGGATAAATATTGACCTGCAGAAACAGCCGACCGTGGTTCGGCCGGGCGTACTTTAAACAATTCCCTTAATTAGTCATCCGCGTGACAAGCGACTCGCGCTCGCGCCGTCTTTCATCACCGGACAACGTCTTAATTGAAATTAATGGAGGCGCATGGTCCTCGGAGTCGCTCGATCGCGTTCCATCTCCTTGCACGTCATCGGACATCACGTTATCGGTCGAGCGAGTTATGTCGCACAGTTTTTGCTCATTCCCTCGCGATCGCTCTCATTCTCTCCAGACGCATTCGAATTCTCGATGGAATTGTAAGCCCCGAATGGAATTGGATTCAATTAGGTTGAAAATAATTTAGATTACAGGCCCGTGTTCTGTCGCTTCCAAAGTCCGACCGACGCGCGATGGCACCGAAGTGTGTCTTGAAATCGCAACGGAAAGCAAAAGGGCCAAAGGAAGAGTACCCTCGAGAGGAGTCACACAAGTGGCTACTCGGTCGATAAAGTGCATTACGGCTCCGACATTCCGCGGAAGTGCATCGCAGGTCCGGTCGTCGTTGCAAAAAAGCGAAAAAATAAAAATCGCTCCCAAAGTGGACGGAAGATTTTTCTCTCTTCTACCCGATTACAGGACCCTCAGGGTGGACAAGTTGGGCGGTTTCCTAGAACATCCTCTGGTCGGTTGCGTGCCCGGTTCCATTTTGCGCAATTGGTGAACCAATGTTTCCACTTATTGCCGCCGGTTGGTCGTACGGAATTTTGCGGCACGAACACCCGAAGGTCACGCCGGCTGGCGAGTGGTTTTTCTTTGATTCAACCAATTTATTCTGCTCGCTACGCCACTCCACCAAAAGTGGCGGCCCCTGGTCGGCTGGGTTGAAGTGGTTTTAAAAGTGAAAAGTGTCTTTCCCCGCGTTTCTTTCAGTCGGATCTTGCCTGATGCAGCCTGGTGCGAGGGTTTTTTTGTTTAAGTTTGAGTCAAATTTTCGCTTGATCGAGAGCGCGCCAAACCGTCAAGGGACGGAATGTAATTTTCGAGACCCGAGAATCGGAACCCAACAAGCGCTGCCGGAGCAAAAGCAGCATGCGGGCGGTTATTTTTGGTCCAGCCGAACGACATGAGACAAACCGGAAAGAAGCTCCAACGAAGGCCAATCAAATAACCTCCCAATCAAGGGCTCTGATTTGATTGCGAATCGCTTGTGGAGGATACATTTATAATTTTTCGTCCGCCAGAGCTCGCTTTTGGCGTGCGCGCGCGAGTGCGATGAAACACGGCAGCCCGATGAAATGGTTGTGGCGTTTCATGGTCTATCATTCGCATCAAAATGGACGGGCATCCTCCTGGGTTGGTCGCTTTTACGAGCCGGGGATTGGCAGGGCGGAATTTGCTGTCGTCGAATGCCATTAAATCCGAATATAACCGCCACTGGTAGCACGTTCGGAAGTTGCTCACGACCCGGAATGGGATCAGCGGTTGGAACACGTTGAGCTGCGAGATACTAAAGTTAAAGTATCCCCTGCTCTCGAAACCACCAACGACACATCCGTAAAGCGAGCACAGCACACGGTGGTTCTAACGAACCGAGTGCCAGTGCCGGTCTACAATAACTGGCCAAAAATAATCGCACGGGAAAAACGGACCGATAAAAAATCATCAATGTAGCGCGAGAGGAAAATCGATTCCGGACCATTACGGAGCATGCATCCCGAGCGATGATCGTTTGTGGCGGTCGCGTACACGAATGAAATCGATACACCCCTCATCAGGCTCTCAGGGAGGGAGATAAAACGAGAGCAAAAAAAGAACTAGCATCCTTTCGCCCGATGCAATAACATCGCTTTATCGATAGTAGCAGGGGTGGGTTGGTTCGATCATTTGAAATGCAAATGAAATGCACATACAGCAAAATTATCCCTTTTTTCTCTCGCTCGTGCTGGATTAAACCTGTCTCTGCTGGTTCTGCGCATGGTGGTTGGGATTGTTCAGCTTCTGGCGCACAAAAAACAGAACCCCCACCAGAACCTCAATGATGAGAACAAAATCGGTTGTTTGTCACACGAGAACAAATGAGCCTGGTTGCGATGTACGGGTGTGGGTGGAATGAAGGAGTTAAATCCAATTAACGACAACACCGAGAGCGACGTAGCGGCGTCATAAATCATATGCAACGGGCGGGCGCAGGATAATCATGCCACCGCAAATACCGTGGACGACACCGAGACCGGGAACCCGATTCCGAGAGTCCGGATAATTCAATAATCCGTTCACGCGCTTCATAAATCATAACGGCGTGTGCGACACAGGAGCGACCGAACCCGACAGCATCCTGCCGACGCCTCCTTGCGATGGAGCGATGCATGCGTGAGCATCGCTGTGAATTAATCGACCCACAGCAACGCACACGTGAGAGCTCGGGGTGTTGCCGTTATTAAATGTCAACGATTCTCGATTGCTTCGCACCTTCCGGATGGTCCCAAGCCCGTTCCGGTATAATCTGCGTAATCTGTGTCGTTAAAGATGCACGCAGATTGGAGCGGAGAGAAAATACGGCATAAATCGCACGCCGGTGGGCGGATATCCTCTTGGCATTGCAAATGTGCCCATTACGCTTGCAGCACAATTGCTCAACAAATCGAGGCATCTGGCTGGCCTGTTGCCATAGCTTCGGACCCTTTCAGGCCGGTTTCCCATACGCCGTGCGGGTATTTATCGGTCCGAACCCGTACCTGATAAGATGCGGTCTTCGCATTCTTCGACAGATAAATTTTCATTTTGTTTTCCACGAGATTAGAGCCAACCATACCGGCCGGCAAAACGGGTGGCGTGGAAACTCAACAGGAATTAAATGGAAGCGAAAAATAGCGCCTGGCTCCGTCCGGTCTCGGGCACGGGCTGGTTGTGCCAAATTGAAAGAGATGAGCTTTTTTGGGAGCCTGAACCGGATCACGGACCCATAAAATTCTCCACCCCATTGGTATCGGGTAAAAATAGGCCAACCGTAGGCTGGCCACGGTAAAGCCTCCGATGGGAATAGCCTCCGTTGGGCTGCGAGTCCCTGCCAAGGTGGTGGTTGGGGCTTTTTTTTCTGTTCTTAAAATTAGGCGCTTCTGCTGCGGTGGATGCTACTTATCGAAGTTTGATTGGTGTAGGGTGCGTAGGGTGGATTCGGTTTACCCGGAAGGATATTGATCCAAAGGATAAATGGGGTTTGGGTGAGGTTCCGCAGGCTTCGGCTATAATCGGAGTGAATAATTTGACTTTTATGCTTCGGGGAACAGGCGCAAGTTCGGAGAAGGTTGACCCAGCCGTTGCGGATGGTCGAAGGATTAAGGCGTTTTTGTGTTGGACCATTTAACGACCAGCGGGTTTGAGGTTTTACGAACCGGCATGATTTCCAATCCGGATGTATCGTACCGAGCTTAAAGAAGATTCGTCCGAAGTTTCGACAGTGCAATCTACCCGTTTTCCCCAGAGATAAATCGAAGGACGGGCAGTTTTTTTCCTTACAATGCATCTAAGTATACCTAGCGGATGCTTCCAAGCGTATTCGTAGACTATTTGTAGGCAAAACACACAAACACTCAACTCGTAAGAACACGAGATTTTTATTCAAATTCCATGCTTTTGCTGTCGAGAGAAAATAAAAGCTCAAAGCAGCATGCAGTAAAAGTCGGCCGAATATACCAACCAAGCCATATCTCGCTCAACCACGATATGGAAATTGAACCCGGGTGCTATTTTATTGCAATTATGAAGAAATATAACCCACCATGAAGGGCTCAGACGAACGCTACATAAATTCACCCCAAACATCGTCCTGACGAGCGCCGGGTGCAACGTCTCCCTGCTTTCTCTTCGTCAGCAAAAGAAGCAGAACGATAGCTTTAAATTTTATTCGACTGCCACCGTGCCAAGTCGCTCGGTTTTCCCACGCGCGCGTGAGTGTGTACCGTGCCCTCGAATTTTCATCGTTTGCCACAAATTTGTTAGCACCCTTGCGCACCAAACCACCCCGGTAGGGTAGGATGTTTGGGTGTTTTTATTTTCTTAGAATTTAAATAAATTTACTATGCCAAGCCACCGTGCTAGGTTCTTGTGCCGAGGGTTACTCGCTCGCACCTTGCGCCGTTACACCTGAGTTTTGTTTTTATTTTCAGCCCATCCCAAAGGCTGGTTAAAATATACACCAATCTTATTTACATAGCATAATTTACCAAACCACTCGCATTCACTGCTCCTGCTACTCGTGGTGTCCCACTTAGCGAGCATAGTAGTAATAGTACCCTCGCTCACCATACTCGGATCCTTTCGTTTGCAGGCAGCAGCGACGTTCTTGGCTGCAGGTGGCTTAGCGTGTGAACAACCTCACGATTCGCCGGAAAAAAAAACAAGAAGCTGGCATGAAAAACGACTGCCGGTCGCCAGTGCAGTGGATGCAATTAAAATGGCAACAATATGGCCACGAAAGTTTACGCCCTAAGGAGCAGATCTCAGGCAAAGAGGTACGTTACGCAAACGGTAAAAGGATTAAGAGAAATGATTTAATCCACCTGCTTAACGGCGTCCCATGGAGGACCAAATAGTTTGTTTTTCATTCGCAGCTCCTTTCAGCGAAAAAGGACTTGCGCTAATTAATGGTAAAGCTTGCATGAAAGCAATTTCGAATTCCCAACAGGCTCCAAGTTTCACTGAAAAAAGTAATCAAAGCACCTGTTAAGTCTTTCTCGAGAGCAATCGAGCTACTCGAAGGGACCAGGCGATCGATTTTTTGGGCGGAGAACATTTTCCAATTGCTCCATTAGCGTTCTGCTGTTTGCTTTCTGCATTCGCCGTCTCCGAGTTTCGAGATCCTTTTCCCACGACGGCATGTCGGAAGGATGCCAAACGCAGTCACGACCGACGCCCGCACACACACACACAGGAAAAGAGAGTTGGCATCTATTATCAGTTTCGGTATCTTTGCAATTTTACTCATACTTTTCACGGGGAGATACGATGCTGACGGACTAAAGCACACGGGAGTGGATTTCATTTCCGGTGACAAGACAAAACTAAGCCAAAAGGAAGCAAAAACTCCCCAAAAGCAGTCCCACGCGAGCCGCCGCTTGAAGCAGGATGGTTGCATGCAGAAGCGAGCCGCAAAACAAAGCTATAATTCAATTCCGGCACCCAAAAACGTCGTTCGATTGCGCCATGTTGGCTCAACGACGAAGCTTGGCTGCCACCGATGCGACTACTTTTCGCGTTATTCGATTGTGGCCTTGTTCCGCGAATTCGGTTTTTTGTTCGGCCATCAGGCGAACATTATCCTTCGTGGAATCGTCGGATTGGTGGATGAGCCAATGTTGAACCTACCCTTCAATTTCAATTCACAATCCACCCGGTGTTCGGCGCAATGGAACTATCGCTCTTTAAGCGCGATACGTTGGGACAGCTGCTGCCACGTTGGCTCCTAGGGTGTTTTGGGGCGTGTTTTATGGTGAACTTTTCCGACGGTTTTTCCGGCTCGAAGGGCCGATAAACGTGTGTGTGTGTGTGTGGTCCCACTGGGAGAGAAAAGGCAACGCGCAGCTTAAGGCGAAATGATGTGCACTTTGGTTTCGGTTTCGGTTTCCGGTTTCGGCTCGCCGGACGTCCCACGCTCGTCGGCAGGAGAGTCCTTTGCTATCATCCACACACAGGCACCAGTCAGCGCGAGAAGTTGATTACCGAAATAATACTATTTTTAAAGCACACCCACGTGATATATAGTCACGCACACACAAGCCAGAATACTGCACCCGGTTCTCGGCTGGCGAAATTTATCGATAGTAAAGCAACGAACAAGCGGAAGCACTTTTAGCAATTATTGTTGGTCCACTAGACACGCTATTTGAATCCGGTCGGACTCGAAGGGTCCTTAACAGGAGCGTAACAACCCTTCACCGAGGGCAGTTGATTTTGCCATTATTGCAAGTTCCCTTTGTCGGTCAAATTGCACTTTTCCACTGCACCCGCTGCTCACGTCGGCGTCGATGCACTTTTGCCATCCATCCATTCGCGCAGAGGGGAACACTTTTCACCACCATTTGTCGGCCATCTCGGTGGCGAGTGGTGGCGACTGTAGTGTGAGTATCCTTTTCACCAAACCACAGCGCAAACGAGAGGGTGGTGTTTTTTCAGCGAATTAAACTTTGCTCCAATTGTTTCGGTGGCTGCAGGAAAAACCGGATGCACATAGATGCTGCTTGCTCTCAGCTAGCGCACACATACTCTCGCGTCCACACGCGCACTGGACTGGCAGACACTCCCATAAATACACACGCACACGTAGGCACATGCCCGATCCGATGCCGGGAATCCACCACAACCGGTGGTTGTTGGCAGGTGGCCAACGTCGAAAGGATCTCGTGCCGCTTGAAGACGGCCGGCAGGAGACCGCTTTTCCGAGTTTCCCACTTTCACACCGTCAGTTCCATTCCGACCCCGGCCGGGATCCTTTTTAACGTAGAATCATCCGGAAAATAGGGGGCGCTGCTGCTAGCCGGCTGCGGGCGAGTGCAGAGATCGATGGCTAGCTGATAACAGGTTGCGAGGCTTTCGGGCAACTGGCACTTGCAGGACCGTCGGACAGACTGGCTGATTCACACTACTGGCTCGCAGCACGACGACGCACACGCGGCAGCTCAGCTAGGTCCTGTCGGGCTCCCTCCGAGCGAGCGACGAGAGACCGCGTGCGCGCCCGGCAAACAATGGGAAAAACGCACCCCAATCGACTGGGGGAAAGCCAACCTACAGGGCACTCGCCGTAGCGTATCGACCGTGGATGGGCCCCTTTTTCCGTACGCTCTCGTTTGCGTTTCAATTCGTGAAAGGAGGTTTGTCGAGAAAGTTGTGCAGCTGTTTCGAAAGGATCCACTAGCAATATGGGTGTGTAAAATGCTACTAACATTGAGCTTTTTTTGAACCAATTTGGAAAAGATGACGACGATCTGGCAGCCATGTTGGGAAATTAGTATCAACAAGGACTTTCCTTACCAACATCTTAGCAACGAAACAACTCTACGGGGGAAACTTTTCAACCAACCCTCTCACCGAGAGCAAACGGCTGAGAGCAGACGTTTGGTGGCACATAGCCAGAGCCAGAGAGCGCATTTCATAAAGGATCTCACTCTCAAATTGGGTGTGTATCGTGTCTGCAGAACAGATGATAGCTGCATGGCACTGTCGACCGCTTGGTTTGGCGGCTCCATCAAGGAGTGGCATGGAGAAAGTTTCCTGCAGGGAGGGAAAACTTCCGATTTCCAGCCTTCCGAAGCACCACGAGACATGTCCTTTTCCCCCCTTGTTTTTCGGCGCACAGTGCAAACGATCCCTTCCGTTACGACGTGTACGCGCGCCGCATGGGAGAGATAGATGTTATGACTCATCGCCCTACACGACGACACCGAGCGTTGGCAAGGGCAACAGAGGAAACGACACCACAACAACGCCGACGACGGCTACGACTGCTGATAAAAAGACGAACGGCGTTAGCTCTACACGCGCCACACCGTGGGAGTTGATTTGGGTAAGAAGGATGAAAAAATATCGCGATATCCTGCAGGAAGACACAAACGGGTGCGCTCTCGGCGAGGGTCGTAAAAAAGCAGCAAATGTTGATTGTGCAAAACTAGTCGCCGATAAGCGACTAGCTGGGAGTTCGCGCTGGCATGGGACAAAATGGCTCGATCGACTGCGTCCAGACAGACAGACAGGCGTTTGTCATCGCCTTCTCTTACAACCGACTCCCGATCGGTATCCTCGTGAGTCCCCGATTGATTGTGCCGCTAGAGCGGAAAGCTAGTGGTGATGGCGCAACGATGTCTGGGAAATGTTTCCACTACCAGCGCACGACCACGCGGTAGACAATTTAATTAATTGAATTTGATTTGATTGCCCTTCGTAATGGCTTGTTCCGGGTTCGCTAGCTACTGCTTGCGGTTGCCGGCCGGCCAGAGCCAGAAGGATTGCAATTATGGATGAGATTTTTCGCGCATTGTGTGGGGCAATGGCGAGGATTAATAAACGAACGAACGGCGCGATAGTTAAAGAGAAGCACCGGTTACATGAAGTGCAGAGAACTTAACGAGATTTAAGGAGCAAGATGCATGCTATGATAATGCACAACATGGAAGCATAATCAAAGTGACATGTGTGCAAGAAAATAAGACAGTTTGTCTTGGGGCATACTAATCCACAAACGGGACAAAGGCAATTTCATAAACATCATCAGCTACAGAGCTACAGGGCGAGCCAACAAAGTAGCAACAGTAGAAGCATCTTCGTATGGTTCGCACTTCGTCTCCGTTGACTATTAAGTAGGTTCCAGCCGGCTACGGTCCGTAGTCCGTAGTCCGCTCCGTATCATCGTAACTTACAATTTCTTCAAACCATTTCGCTAACACTGACTTGGGCGTCACCTTTCGTTGCTCCCGGGGGTAAGGTTAGGTTTCACCCTCAGAGCCGATCCGACGGATTCGGATACGTTGTAGGCGATGAAGATCGAAAAAAAAATGTTCTACTTGCCTTCATTTCTTATCTGTTCCAGGAAAAGATGTTACGGTTCCGAAAACGGACATCAAACGGACACCTTCTCCCTACCAGAGGTCGGCGTGCCCTGTATTTAGATAAAATATTTACCACCCTCCGGCAGGAATTACACTCACCCAATCACTTCGGGTCGAGAGTGGGCGAGTGGCACGTTTTGTTGATGGTGATGCGGTTCACGGAGCCAGATGTTTCAATTTCCCGGCGTTTGCCCGATTTGCCGGGCAGGAGATACAAAACCACAACATCCCCGAGAGTGGTTACCATGCGGTGCACGGTCAAGATTCCGCTACAAGTACGCTGTAGAGGCAGAACCGGGCAGCAGTAGGGTGAGGGAAAATGTTTGGCGCTGCAATCCAGGACACTTTGATATCCTGGCGCCACTCTGTTCGATTCCCAGCTTGAGAAAAGTTTACCCAAATTTCATGTTCAAAGTTTCGATACCGTTTCTTTGCTGTTTCTGTTGTCGAAAAAGTTATGACATACAAGTGTGCGATAAAAACTGCTTTCAAATCGAATATTGATTCATCGATTTTAGAAATGAAGTTTTCGTAAGAAATACTTTAATATTTACAATTCGCTTCACAGAAAAACTCAAATATGTGTGTGTTGGATCAAGCGTTGGAGAAAAACAAAATATTAGAGTAACTTATTTTGCGGTATACTTTTCGTGCATCAACATTCCAGAGAATTTTCAAAAAATACTTTATGATTTCACACTACTTGAGCCTTCGCAAGACAGATCCTATCGTGTTCAGCAAAAGCTCTAAATTCCAGCAAGCTTGGCATATTCGAGCAAGCTTCCTACATTCGAGCAATTTATAGCACGTGATAAAATCGAGCAATCTAACGCAAGCTTACATGGTTTGCTATAAAGCCCGTATAACAAGGCCGAGCCGTTACTGCTCGATACTTCGCGTCGTTACCAGTTAGCGTAAGGACGAATGCAAATATGCGACTAAGTTTAGCATCCTGTTCAAATTCACCAATTGGGAGCATGAGAAATGTAAGAAAAATGTACATCAGCAGCAGAATCCTCGGTGGATAATGTGGATTAACTCAAACAGTAATGCATCATCGCACATGTTTAGGGCAAAATATTGACGAATTCGAATCAAGGGAAAATTCCCCTGGCATCACCGTATACCGTTTATGCTCAACTCATAATTCCGCACTTCCCAGGAGGATAGAGTGCCTTATCACGAACCAGCAAACGGTCGTTAAAGATAATGGCACCGTCAAAGGAAGCCCACTAATGGGTTCTAATGCTTCTATCGAACGTGCGAACCTTGCGCACAAATCGGAAAATGATTTACAACCGTATCAAATCCCGCTGGGAATTGAAACAGATTCAAACCCATACAAGCGTGCCGGATACGGATTAATTGCAAACATTATTCCTCAGGCTCTCGTGTGGCGAGCGCCGGATGGGACGACTAGCGCAAATTTGTCCCCAGACGCAGCACGGCCCTTCTGGCGCTCGGCAGCCTCGATTTCGTCCTTTTAAACCCTGCACCAGACTACGGATGCACCACCCAGAATCCCACTGCGCGTTCTGACCGTGCCCGTGTGCATTAAAAGATTCGCGAGCAAACAATGTCGACAGGCTTAATGTCCCACGGTGACAGGCTTTAGCTACCAGTGGGACAAGCTTCTGGCCTCTGGTATCACAGCCAATGCCTAGGGGTTACTGACGGACCGACAGAGGTTTGGCTTCACGCACGCAGGGACGCACACGTGCGAAGGAAACTCTGCTTCTATCACGCCGCGTGCCCGCGTGCCTCGAAGAGGTGTGAAAAAGCGAAGAAAA
Organism: Anopheles nili; assembly: GCF_943737925.1. NCBI lineage: Eukaryota > Metazoa > Arthropoda > Insecta > Diptera > Culicidae > Anopheles > Anopheles nili. Next base: position 2,920,836 of record NC_071292.1, read on the forward strand.
ATAGGGGTCCAATAGCGAGAGGACGACAGCATGGCTGGAGTGTGACAAAACCAATTTGAGGGGTTCAATAAAGGGGCAGGAAAAATGATTCATAAAGTGCTGCCATGCCACTGAGGTTGGTGCTAAAAGCGGTATTTGCTACAGAGGGCGCAACGAAGAGAAGTTTTCCTCGTGTAATTTACGCAACTAAACACTTGGCAGTGTAACAAACAGTGCAGCATCAGGAGCATATCGCATAGCACAGAAGAGAGTTCTTGTAGTTGTACTGCGCGTTTGAAATCCATCAAACTTTTCAGACAGCTACTTACTTCCCACAACTTCTCGCTATGCTATGCTGGAATTCACTAAAAACGACGCGTTCAATATCGATTGACTTCCGTTTCTATGAATAATTTCACAACTTCAATGGGTTCGGTAATATGTTGCACCGAGGTAGACTATTACGAGCATGTTCCGGCGTACATTTTGAAAGATATATTCCAGTGCAGCCCGCACTCAAGACGAGCAGGAAGGAAAAGGGCGAAAAAATCCCGACTCTTCCTTTGTGCGACGATCTTCGCGACGGCGGAAATTCGGATGGAATTTCACTCGTCGTTTGCAGCACCCACTGCTCAACAGGACATCGCCTCGTAGACATGCGACAGTGCTATCTATTCTGTTATTTGCACCCTCCCGAGGTATTCTAAAGCGCCGGCAATCGGTTCGTGTGTCGTGTGCGGCGTGTGAATAATGCAGGACACGCTACAGAAGCACGGACCGGCAATCTCCCGTGGTCCTCGTTCACGTGCTGCACCAACCGATACTGCTGCTGAGGGTGGTGCTACGAATAAAAGTTTTTCAATCGCTTTGATAAACTATCGCCTCGTGTCGCGCTGCCATGGCAGACGAAACCGTCCACGGGAGAAATAAAAGGAAAACTTTGTCTCGGTATCGCAGTTTCCGTTTCCGGCGCACCGTGTTGCTGTGGACCGTTTCGGCCATCCGTGGACGACCTGGGAAGTGCTAACGATAACGCCGATGAGGACAGTCGCGAAACAAAGACCACCTGTTAGCGGCGGTTTTATCGCACAGCAGGAAAATTCGCACGAGCGTAGCGATTGCATACATACATTGTAGCAAACGAGTAACAGCGCGTTCCGGGCAGGCAAAGACATCGAAATGACACCGCAGTAGGTGGGATTGCTCGTGGTAGAGAAGCACGAACTAAATCTCAACGGTACCTGCGTGCAACCAGTGATTGAAAATCATGACAAAACTGATGAACTGAGATGAAAAGATGTTAACATTGTAACACATTTGTTCAATCAGAAACGATAAATATCAAGAATGAACGCCTCGTGATAAGAACAAGATACGTGACGACAATAGGTATCAACTGCCTAAAAAAGGGTTTACCGTACAAGAGAATCGGTGTAAAAAATAACAACTACAACCCCCACTTGGATCGGACGCAAACAAGGAAGACGGTACAAATTGGCAGCTGTCAACTAGTCGCCGTACCATTCCGTTGTTCCCTATTAGCTCTCGAGCCTTCCTCATTTTGTTTGCTTGCCGTTTGAATCCCGAAGGAATGTGATACCGCTCGTCACAAAAAGGAAGGAAAAAAAACATACACAAAATCCTAAGAAAGCCGAAACGAATCCTGCAACAAATAGCTGTCAGGACGGCCTAAAAATCCAATAAACATCCTGTTTGGTTTCCCGTGCAGGAGTCGATTTCCCACCCAGCTCCCCAGCGTTTTCCCGCATTCATGGCCGGTTCATGTGCAATAGCACCGATTCGATCGCTTGCAGAATGTCCTCCCGGGCTTGCTTTTGATGCCCCTCTTTTTCGAGCCATTATTAAATTTCCTTCTCGCAGCCACACCGCATTATTTATCATCGTAACCTTTTATTTCACCCCTTTTTGGAACACACTTTCTTCAGCGGGCTTTCGAAGGATGTGCGCATACACGCACATGGATACAAAAAAAACACACACAACAGAAAAAAAAAACAAATGCCATCCTGTCAGCGGGATGCCCTTCCGCTGGATGCAACGGATGAGGATATTTATATCACACCGATGCAGGACGTGGCCTAGCTTTTGGTAATGGGAAGCGAAATGTGCGAGTGCCTTTTTCCGAGCTTGTCCAATCAGTTGCACGCTCCGATCGATCAGCTGGCGAAAGGAAACGAACCGACCCCAGCAGGATGTGCGCAATGGCAAGGACGACCCATCAGCATTATGGGTCACCATACGGCTTCTTCCCCGTCTGGTCGGTGGTCTAAAAATGTCACTCGGGCAAAGTGCGGCAAATCTCATAAAGTCTCCTTATGTCCTCGGGGACGAGACACTTGCACTTGGTAACAAAGCGAAGTGCAACAATATTACATCATTAAAGGAGAGTAATTTAATTTTCATGTCTCGCTCTGGTGTCCCCATTTTTGGGAAATTGAGCCGATAAGGACCACGGAGCGTTGGAAAAAGGATGCATGATTCGGTTCGATTGTTATCCGCTCGTAACAATGAATTCTGAACGCCATGTAGGACGCCCTCGGAGTGCGAGTGAACTACTCGTGTACGAAACCTCGTCCTCGTCTTCTAAACGCCACCGTCTTTATGCACGGAACGTTAGACATGGCGGTCCCGGGATGCGGTCTTCAGCGAACGGTTCGTCGGTTTATGGATTTCCCGGGTTCCTTTTTAATGCGAGCTCACTGCGCCCGCAACCCCAATGAATGGCGAGTATAATTATGAGTTATGTGACCAGACGGGTGTGCTGTCGAAGCACAGGAGCAAGGATTTGAGGCAGTGTTGGGAATTAAATAAAACATGAAAGAGAGCTACGGTAGGACGGTTCCGGTCGATGGGTTCAACCGAAAAAACCGACGTGGGATGTCACCCTCTCGGAGAGCGCACTCTAAAATATCCAACTCCATGGCCTCGTGGCGTGATAGAAAGGAATACTATTTCTCATCGGGTTTTCCCGTCGATCGATAAACGCACACACTTGAGCAGTGGGGGAGAGCAGAATCTTTCCATGTGCAGGATTAGATTATTTCACTGCGCAAGTAAATTAATTACACGAAAACTCGCACAATTCCCCACCACCGACGAAAAAGGGGACCAAAAAAGGGCAGCCTCTCGGGGAGACGCCTTTCGTCTTTTAATTGCCACTAAAAACTGCTCAACCCGACACGGTTTCGCGCGCGTGGAGAAAATTAAACCACCAACTGGTGTGAACCACATAAAGAACCCCACCGAAAGGCCATCCTGGGACGGCCATCCGGAGCCACCCTCAGGAGCCTCGTGCTTCTCAAACGAAGATCACATTACGGTGGTTTGGGGATGGTTCAATTATTTTGGGATTTGCTCGGAAATGGACGCCATCCGGGATAGTTTAACCGGAACGGAATGGGGTTTCCCCCCCCCCCCATTTCCGGTTCCCAATCGTGGCAGGAAGTACGTGATTAGGACGAGCAAATACGAGAAGCGGCCGGAAAATAACCGGGATGTAATGTCATCCGAACGAGCACGAAATCGCTGGCCAGTGGTCGCGATACTCGTTCCGTGTCGTGCCGTTGGTAGTCACTTTCACCCAAGGGCCAAGGATTCACTATTAATCATAACCGAAACACTGCACACACAAACGAAAGGCTCACGAACGTCGGACGTCGCTGTCAGCGGCATGTCGTCGGAGATAAAACCCCACAAAAGCCCCTGCATCACCGACCATAAACGGGCGTAATCTCCCAAAAATTCAGGAATGCTTAATCCGACAACTTCATGCACCGTCATGAGCCCGTTTTTCGAATGATTACTCACCGCTCTTCGATGGTCGTCGGGAGTTGCGTTCGGGCACGCAGCGAACTGATGTAGGAGGCGTGCTGTTGTCGACCTGCGCCCGTAAGGATACTCGCTCCTCCTCCACCGCCACCACCACCACCACCACCCTCCGAAAGGTACCCGTTGTCAATGTTGTCCGAGTAACGGGCTGGAACCTTTCGCAGGGCATCACCATCGCTGCAGTAGCCACCACCCTGGCCACCGAAGTCCTCACAGTAGTCGGCCGCCATCAGCTGATGGTGCTGGTGCACGTGTGGGTGATGATGTCCGCGAGTACCACGTGTCGGTAGGGTTACGTGACTGTTGTAACCTCGCAGAAGAGGCCTCATCGGCATCACTGTGATCTGCTTCTCTTCCTGCTCGTAGATTGTGGTCTGATTACCGACCATTGGAACACCTCCAGCACCGAGCATCTTCGTGGGCACGGTGTGGAACTTGCTGAGGTTGTTGTTGTTGTTGGGTGTCGTGTTGATGCTGTGGTTGTTGTTGCTCTGATGCAGGTTCCCGTTGCCATTGATGAAGACGTGTCCAGCTCCAGGACTGCTACCGCTGCTATTACTGCTGTTGAGATTCACGTCCGGTTGGCCATTGAAGAGAAGTGGTCCAGCAACGCCGTTGGCCGGATGTAGCTTCTGGGGTGATTGGAGCAGCTGTTCCGAACCAGATTCTGAGCTGGGACGATACGCCACTACGCTGGACGTTTCACTCGAGTTCGTCGAGTGTTGGCCCATGGAAGCACCTTGTGTGGAGTTGGAGTGCATGCTATCGGACATGCCATTTGTGGCTCCATTTGTGACGAGCTGCTGCACGGATTGCTGCAGCAATTGCTGCTGTTGCTGTTGCTGCTGGTGCTGGAGAAGCTGTCCCATCATGGTGTTGTTGTTTCCACTGACACTGATCGCTCCATTGGCGTTGTTGTTGTTTGGCACCTGCGGTCCCAAAGGTTTGCAAATGGCCGCTGGTTCTTCCTTCAACCCGGACGACGGAGCCAGCAGCTGCGATGGTTTGCTCGTTCCCTTGATTGCGGCCATCGGTTTCGGAATACCGGTGCCAACTGCCGGCTGCTGCATCGCAGCCTGTTGCTGCTGCTGCGAAGGCACCACGTTTTTCGGCGTCTGAGGCACCATCATCGGTGAGCCAGTGGTTTGGTGTTGGAGTTGCAGCAAACTAGTTTTACTTTCGGATTTGGAGTCCAGTTTTCGCGCGGTGCTACCCACGGAGGCAAGTTTGAGTCGGGCAGGGTCTTGGGCTGGCACCTTCGACATCATCGCCGACGCACCGGCGGCCGACGTCAGCGAGGTCGTCGTTACGGTTGTCGCCATCGGAATTTTCTGTGCTTTCTGTGGGGCGAGCGGAATGTGCGTTTGCGTTGAGTCCTGTGGCGGTCCGGCTGCGGGATCCTTGTGGCGTTGTTTTTCAGCGGCCGCGGCTGCTTTTGCTGCAGCTTTTGCGGACTCCTTCGAGCTTGATTTGGAAGAGATTAGCTTCGAGGAGGACTTTGAGGTGGTGGAAGCACTCATCACACCCGATGGAGACGATTTCGCACTTGAATCGAGCTTCTTCAGGCCGGACTCTTTGATCTTCGCGCCTGGTATGGCTGTGGTCGCCGTTACTGAAGGTTGCAGGCTACTCTGATGGTGGCCATTGTCCAGACTGAGGCTGGAATCGCTCCGTTCGCTGCGAGCCGACGAGAAACCACTGCTCGAACTGGTGCGCTTGGAGATTTGTGACTTCTGGGCGGATCGGTCTTGCTTGTCCTTGCTATTGAACAGTTTGAACTTGTCCAACATCGAGTGTTTCTGGTGTTGTACCGCCTGATTGGTCGGAATGTTCGCCACATTGCCATTCGGGATCAACGTGATGGTGTTGTTGTTATTGTTGTGGTGGTTGTTGTGCTGCAGCGTGTTGGAACCCGCGGTGTTATACGGACTGGCCGGAATCTTGCAGTTCGTCGCTTGTGGCAGTCGTAAGCTGTAAGGATGCGAAAAGGGTCAGATACGTCATTAGATCCTGGTACGCACCAGAGGTTGATATACTACCACCCCAAGAGAGAGAGAGAGAGAGAGAGAGAGAGCAAAAAACCCTTAACGCCCTTCAATCGCTTAAGCAATCCGCCCGTAGGGGGTTGACTTTTGGGTAATCGACAGCATTTGGTGCGAAATATCACCCCACCTTCGATAGGGACGGTTTCTTCCTTGGAAGAGACTTTCACGCACGTCCTTCGAATTTGACTTTTGATTTATTTGCACGCCAAAAACGGCCGATGCACGAATAACAGATTGAATGCGAAGAAGAAGAAAAAAACACTACACTCGACACACAAAAAGAGAGCCTTCCGTTCTGCCGCACATCTGCAGCATTCAAGGGATGCGGGTTTTGATTTACGGCGCAAGTAAGTGTTAATTCTTGTTCATGTTCCATCGGTGTATCCCGCTGTGCGTTTCTGCTTCAGCTCAATTGCCCATATTTGGAGGGAGGTGCGACGATAAACGAAATAAATTTGTGCGCGTCAATGTTCGGTCGACGCCACGCCACGAGCGCGGCACACGGGTGGGACATTTTATTTTCGAGCTACAATTTGTTTCACATTCGATTACGAGCAGCGACATTTTGAGTTACAAAAGCGACGCGTTTAAAGGGCAATAAAAGACAGGCACAAAAAATAACCGACAGCAAATTATGGCGAGGACATGTCAATGAATGAGATGCAACGAAGCACCGCAAAAAGGATCATTTCTTATTAAAACCCGCTCGTTCGCCAACTATCGAGACAAATCCCCTTAATAGTGATTAGGGGGGTTAATGTACTCCGGTCATTGCTCCCGGTTGTGAAAAAAAACAGCAGCATCCTTTCAGTCGGTGAATAATAGGAGCCAGGCTCTTTAGAAATTATCAACCGTAAGCTTGCAAACGGAAGCTAAGCGCTCGCCATTGTGTCTGGCAACTGTGCGCCAGCGTAGGGACACCTTTTCTAAGCTTCCGTGGTTCCGAAAGGATGCCGGCTTGATTCAGGCCACAGAACTTTACATCGGCATGCCGCGTGAAACGCCCGAAAAGAAAGCAGCGACACGGACGAAATAGCAGGCAAAAGTTATGCTTTCCATCACATTCAGTGGAGGTGTATCATGCTACCCATCAACCGCCACTTGTCCCGTAGATGCGGTCGCAGTTTCGAAGCTCAGTATTTCTTCCAGCGCTACCACAGGACGACTGTTGTCTTGCGTGAAGCCAATGCCCGATTGCTTACCTATTGTTTCCCTTCGGGATTTGTGTGATTATCGCGGTGCCGTTGTGCTGTGGGCTCCCAGGGCAGCTATTGCCATCGGATGGTGTATTGTTGGAGACGCCACCGCCGCCAAGCGTGTGTTTCTGCAGGCCACCGTGTAATCCTGGAGGGAGATACAAAAAAGGACAGTGTGAGAGAAAGAGATAAAGGATGAATTTTTAATTTCAACTCCAACCACTTTGGTCCTAGCCGGAGCAGCCGATCGTGGCGATGGAAACCGGGCCGATGTTGCCGGGAGGACATGAATTTAAAATCCTCAAATAATGAGAAATGGTTCTCACACCTCCGGCGACATCGTCGGAACGGTAGTTAAAACAGGCTGGTGCCGACGAGAATGAGTAGGAGAGTTTCGATTTTGTTACTACGAGCCCCTGAGGAGCACTGGAAACCGTTGTTGAGAAGGATGGAGGATGAAATGCCTGAGTGCCACCTAACTGTGAGCGTAGAACCTCCACGCCCAAATCTGCCCTTGCTTCTGTTTTTGATAATTTATTATTTAGCTGAACAGGGAGATGCCGCGATACTCTTGTCGGCGGACCTAGCTCAGGTCAAAATCGACAACTTCTGCTGGGTAGTCCGCTATATGGTTGACTGGCTGGCTAAAAGTGTTCGAGAAGGCAACCAACGAACCAGCAAACTGGCCTCCTCGGGCAGCGCCGAGAGGATAAAGTTTATCTGGTGGTAAAACTAACCGTCGAGTGCTCCCCAAAGCGCATCATAGCACGCACCAGCACACTCGCACACATACACACATGCGTCCAATTCGCCCACCGATGATGCATCCTCCAGCACAGCTGCACGATTCGAAGCTGGAGAACTTGTTTATAATTAATTTATAGGAGATTAAACATGCTGTATGAGGTCGGTCGGGCGAGCATCGTTCTAATTGGACTTTGGTGAGACTTTTATTTCGAAGCATCGCCGAGCTCCTGTGCGGTTGGATACACCCACCCAGGAGTCGGAGGATACAGATAAACGATGAATTTTAATCGAATTTCATTTTAATTGCCGTTTACGGAAATGCGTTCCCTCGTCGATGCGCAACGTTGAGCCCACTGCAGGTGTGCCACAAGGGGATGATAACGAAAGCAGATCCCTAACCACCGAGCACCAATTGGGGTGGAAGGATTTCGGTATGTAAACCCGGCCTACCTGTATGTAAATTTCCAAGCCCAGCGTTGGAGCGCAGCGTTGCTTCAGAAATGCAATCAAGCCTGCATTTATGAGTCCGAGATTTTGATTTGAACTCCAAACAACGGAAGCATAGGGCACAAGAGTCGTAATCCCTTTCATTAGCATTTCGCAAAGAAAGGAAGGAAACCGAGAGAGATGCTAACAACCTGGCGGAAGGTGCTTAATTATTCTATCCATTTGATACGAGCCAGTTTCTTGATTATAGTTTTGATTTATAATTCGGCTAGTTCGGATGGACGAAAATCATTTACTCTCGGTGTTCTACGTGGTCCATTCGACTTTGAATGTTCCAAAAAGTGACGCTGAAGGTGGTACAACTTTTTCGGGGACTCCCAAAAACGGGCATCCGCATTAAAGGACACTTAGCAAAGTGGTTCAAAAACCCGTGTGCCAGGCAAAGTTTTATCGGCGTCTTTTATCCCCGCCATAACCTTAACGCGACGGATAAAGGGACCGCCCTGCTAGGTGGTGGAGAAACTAATTAACAACAAACCATTCTCGATTCTCTTTGAAAGTAAGCGCCTCCTCAAGGCAGTCCCCGTCGGTTCGACAACCATTCTTCGGTTTGGTGGCGCTTCCTTCTCATCATTAGCGACTGTCCAAGGGACGGCGAAGGGATTCCACCCTCAGGTCGTACTTACCCGTCTGTTGGTTCGGTGTCGGTGGCAGTGGACGTACTTTGTCCGGTGGACATCGCCTCGTGACCAGCACGGTGGCCGGAAGTGGTATCGCTGTGCCGCCATTTACGCCTGCTTTCGCGTACGGCACCGGAAGTTGTCTGTAAGAACGCGAAGAGAAAGAGCAAAGTGTTAAAATTAGATCGAATGCCGGTCGGTCCGAAAAGTCAATCATTTTGCTGGAAGCATGAGAGAAAAGGGCCCTTCGGCGGGTCGCTGCAGTGAAAGTGGAACACGACGAATGGAAACGGCTCACACAAATTGATACCGGGTGGATCAAGAAGGACCGCTGATAGAGTTTATGCAAATGTGACCGATTATGTGCCAGAGTCCGGTCGCTGGAGTCGGTCGGCCCTTAAGGGTGTGTACGATGATAGTTTTAAAACAAAAAGCGGATGACCAAACGACGGAACGGCCGACCTTCGATGCTGGGCTCGAAAGGAGCATGGGTGCCTACGCAACGGGCCTGTCATTAGCATCATCGCGATCGGCAGCGACATTTGCATAATTAAATTAGATTCTAGCCTCCGGGAAAGCGCGGTTGGTTGGGTTGCGTGTCGGCGCCAAGACGCGTTCCTCCTGCGATGATAAACTAGCTCTCTCGCCACGGGGGTCGATGGGGTTTTAATCTTTTTAGGTTGCTTCTTCTTCTGGCAACGCACGCGCGTGGAAAAAGGTGTGATAAATTTGACCCATTAACGGGATCTAAATAAACGCTAGAAGGAGAGCCAACCGCCCAGGGAAGGTTGCTTTGCTACCGGGGTTTTCGCAACCGCTGCACCAATGCAGCGAACGATGCAGACACTTGATTGCTAATTCTGCCCCCGAAGCGAAGGTCCAGTTCCTGATGCATCGTCCGTGTGATGCATCGTCACAGAGCGTGTGACGGTGGTTCAACACGCTGCGAGTGCGATGGTAGAATATCAAATGCGAGTGCCCTTCTGACCCTCTTTCTTCCCGCGGGAATGAGGAAAAACGGGAACGAAGGAACGGGTTTTTGGTCGGTGGGCGTTTCGGGCGTCGATCAGGATTTTTCCCGACGGATAATCTCGCTTCTGGTGTTCTCGCGTGTGGGAGGAAAAAGAAGCAAAACAACCCGATCTGCTCGACAGCTGTGGCATAACCACACACATGCCCGTACACGCGCGTGGACGGGTGAATTTCCCGGCAGTGCATCCATTCAAGAGTGCATCTGCTGCAACATGAGCCTGCTGTCTGCTGTCAACCGTTTAAACATTCCACCCGTGTGCAGAGATCGCCCTCGGGGCCATTCCTGGAACGTGCTGGACGTTCTCAGCTGGTGAGCTCAACGCAGGCGCAATCTGACCAGCCGAAAGCATAAACCGAAGAGACGCAAACAATAACACGCGGCTAAACAGAAAAAAAATGCGCACACTTCTAGGCTTCATCGCGTCAAAGCTGGGTGAGTTCATTGACAGCGTGACAAGAACCGTTCACGGGGCGTTTTTCATTGACCGGACGGGCAACAAACCGAAGCGAATCGTAGCCACCGGACCGCAATTAGCGCCCCTGAGCGGCTGTTTCCATAAATTATTAATGAGACTAGACTCGCACGTACTCGCAGCGTAATTCGGTGGCATCTAACAAGCGGTCAGATGGGGTTTTGCAAGACACGATCACCGTGCGACGGAAGCAGGAAACATCATTGATAACCGGAACCATTGCCGTTCCGATGGGTGGTGATTAAATCTGAAAATGAGCGTGAGTTCTCGAAACAGCTCGTCAGCAAGCTATCGTGTGGTTGGATCGCGAAAAAGTGCACAATTTATGTGATTGCGTTTGCATAAGGGCATTCGTTTCTACTCACGATAAAGCACGCAACGCTTGCATGGCAAACAACTTTCACCCCTAGAGGGAAGAAGATTATCGGTTGGCTTTGGCACAACCCCACCACACAAAGTGACAACCATCGGTGACAGTGTCTGTTTTGGATTTCATGTGAGATTGGTTTTCGTCTCTCTCGCAGGCGCTTCCGCTGATGCCGAAGCGAATTTACCAGAGTTCGTTGGACAACATAACTACCGGTGGTGGTCGAGTTCTCCGTTCTCCAGCGACAGCCTCCCCATCCCGGTCAGGTGGTTGAAGGGACACACAAAAAAAGAAAGGCAAATCGGGCCGCCGGTGGGGCGGAATTACGAGCAACAAGCGTTCAACATCGGTTCGAGTTGTAATAGAAGTCAGGTTGCAAATGGCCATCCGGGCAGGAGGAAAGCTAGCGAACTGCAAACATCGTACCGTATGTTTGCATACACTTTTACGAGCTCTTGGAATGGGACCTGCGGTTGGCTTCGGTTGGCAGCTGAAGTTAAATCCCCCACCTCTGGAGCGGTAAGAAGAAGCGAAAGACTGAAGGCGATCACATGATCGTAAGCCAAAGCATGGCCGCAAGCGCAATGCGCTTCGAATTCGATATTTTATGCTTTTATTTTTAGGTTGCATCACACTCTGCCGTGGCTCAAGCTAGCGAAGGGAAAAGGATTGCGAGACCGCAAACTCGAACTGAGGATCGATTTCCCAGCGCTGGCGTTCTCTGCGGGACAGGAAGTTCGAGCGATTTTTTTTTGCTGTCTTCTGCAGCACTTGCGCAGAAACACTTGCACGATGATCTTCAGCAGCAGGCTGTGGAAGATTCGTTCTCGATGCAGTCGGTGGGTTCGGTGACTGCAGAGATGATGTATTTAATTACGTTTCCGCCAGCGAGGTGTGAGAAATGGCAAGCGAAAAAGAACCCACTCGAGCGAATGTGAGTACGGACGGACGAGACGTTTAAAACACATAAGCCAATGGTTTCGCTGTGAAAAGCATGAAGCGTGAATTATTTAGACCGGGAAGTGTGATTGTGACTCTTCCGAGCAGAAAGAGCGGAGACCGGACATCGTTTATCATAAAATTCCACGGTCTCTGACAGCAGCATGTCGTGCACGTGTAGAGGGAATTGGCAAGACGTACAAACAGACCAATTGAATATCAATATTGGAATAATTGGTGTAGTTTATGATAAAACAAAACACTGTTCCATCCTATAGCAGTGTTTAAACGTAGTCCTTTTTGTGAGAAGCGAGACTCCTAGCTGTACACCTTCTGGCCTATCTCCGTTCCACTTTCGGAATGATGTTTTCCTTACCGAAAACCGTGACAAACGCTGCAGGCTATGCAAACAAGATGGAACGACAGAAGCGATCGCTCAGCAAGTGGAAGAACCGGGGCTTAAAATAAAACTTTGTTGTGAGCTGTGTCTTTGTCTTTTTCCTCTGTTATGCTTACGCTTAGTTTTCCATTCCGACTTCCCCCGATCGTATGCTGCACCCGCGATCGTTGGCATGCGATCTCGTGGGTCGAAAAATGTCACGTCTTTAAAAATCAATCGATCCGCTTGACAGTGAAACGATCCGTCCCATGCGCTAGCCGCCGGATTAGCTTTGAATCGATTTAATTCACCAAGCCCGCGAAAGGCGGGTGATTAGTAGCCGTAGCTAATTGGGCCAACCCGACATGAGAATCTCCGTTTCAGCAAGATCGATGTCTTTGGGAGGCTCCGAGTGACGGGTGACCGTCCCGGTCCCGTTTTGTTCCCGTTAATTAGAGGAACCAAGCGTCTGGCCGGGAGAAGCGCTTGGGAAGTAGCCTGACTCTTGAAGAACCACAATGCTCACGGGTGTTGAATGTTCATAATTGATGCTAATCTTTCCGCTCGTACGATAGTCAATCCATCGATCGATGGGAGATCGAACGAAAGGCACCGGAAGCCCGGAAGGGTCACGTTTCGCTGTCGGCTGAATGGAATGGCATTTATTTGCCGGATAGCAGAGAGCCGGTTGACCTAAATCTGACAAACGCTTTGAAGGAGTTATGTTGAAGCCAAACGGCTTGAGGCATCAAGTGTTTGCTCTTTGGAGTTATTTTTACAGCAAATTCTCTGTGCGTCCTTCATGGATAATTTGCAAACCAAACACACGACACGCCCTGACAAAGCACATAATCGAAGGGCCGTCTTATCGTGCTGATCGAATCCGGTAAAGGCAACCGTTGTATCGAATTGAAAAGGACAACTGATAGAATCGCTAATGCATCAAGAACGCCTGCCCGATTTAGAGAGGCTATGAATATTGGAACGTCGGTACAATCCGCTCCTGTAGAAGTGGTTTACATACAAAAGGCGAGCAGAGAATCATCGCAACATTTGCAGCACGTTCCACTCCTAATGTTGCGCGTGGGCTCCGCACACGAACATAACATGGTTTACGGTGTTTTATCTGTACGTTTCGATTTCCTTTTCCTGCATCTTTAATCAACAAACACAGCCCGTAGCGGCACAGCAAAATGTGCAGTAAATGCAGCAGGAGGTCTGACTCCAGATGAAACCGCTGCCGCCCCACCTGATATGCTTATTTAACAAATTTCATTGTGCAAACCTTCACCGTAGGTCACCGTTTGAAAGCGTTTACGAGCCATTGCCGAGAACACGCCATAGCCCCAGCGAGCGGTGTGGCGAACCGGACGGTGAAAAGTGGAAATTGCCTATTTAGGAAAGGTGCATCGATGCCTTCGAGCACCTTCGGAGGCAGCGTTTGCAGCACTTTGGTGGTGAATTCAATTCGCAGCTCGCGACGAACCTAACCGGTCTGAGAACCACTCTGCAAAAAGGAGGTTAAAGTTGAGCATTTCTCCATTCCGAGGTGTTACTTTCGGCCACGGTGAAGGTGTTGGTGGATTTTTATTTGATTTTGTGAGATCTTTTTCCATTTTTTCCTCTCTCTTTTCGACGACGGCGTGTAAACGCATTTAAGCTGTGTTTATGCTGCCTTTTCGCCACCATGACTGAATTTATGCATGGTTTGAGCAAACGATTGAGGGATTGCATAATTCATGCCCGTACGATGCTCCTGATTTCTTTTCATCCCTCTATCTTTTGGTAGGCTTGAGAGATTGATGCGGTTACGATCTGTCGAACGTTGGCTTACAGAGTCGCATTTGGGCGGTGCTTACGTTACAGTTTGATTTGTGTCGCTCGTAAAAACGCAGCCATTCGATGACATTGGAAATCCTGGTGCTCGAAAAATCTTCTAATTTTTTCGAATGCTGCTCAAACGACGGAAGAAAGGCGTTTGTTGTGACGGCATTCATATAAGCTCCTAAAAAGGGCGTTAATTATCATAAAACCGTTCGTGGCACAGCACCAAGTCACTTCACTCCGCGAATGTTCAATTTTTCCCCCATTTGGACATCCATCACGGCACTCGGATGATCTACGATTATGACCAAGCGCTACAAAACCAAACCTCTCGACACGTGCCTAGCTCTCGGTCGTCGAGCCCCTCTGCTAAAGTCTTACACCAAACCGAACTTATGTCCACAACTAACACCGACTGGAACCGACTATTCGTTCCGATCCAGTTCGCTCAAACGATATTCGCCCCGGCTAGGGAAAGATCCTTTGGTTTTGTTAGCGTGAAAAAGAATCATAAAGCACCCCCTATACATCGTCAGGCGTGCTGTCTGTGGGGGTATAAATCTTCTAAATTTAACGTCGGCATGTGCATTTGCGTCCGTCACTCTGAGAGCAGCTAGGCGATGGCAAACGCGAGATCTAAATGCCCAAAAAAGATCGCTTTTTATTTCGTTGCCAATTTAAGTTTTGCGAAGATCCCTTACAAGAATGGCTGCACATTTGCGTGATGCCTAAAATGGTACCACACAGTCCTACCAAAGGAATACTTGATTTTTGTCACATGCACGATCTCTGAAGCGAAAGGCCGTGGCGGCTTAGCCCACATTTGGTTGGCCTCGAACCCTGTTTGGGTGCCCTGGATGGAACGTGTCGGGTTCCACGAGATCACGAGAAACATCCATTTCCAGATGGAGATGGTCCGTTAATGCATTGTCATTAATAACTGCGGATGGAATCGCCCACTCACTGATCTTCTGAAGTTCAACCGGTACCGGTTACCAAGGCGAGTCTCATCCCATGGCTGGTGTCTGGAGTCTTGGAGTATTTAAGGCGATTGTTGGTCTCTTGCTACCATACGATCGTCTGGAGTGAGCCTATCTCTTCCGAGTTGATTGATCGAACTCGTACGAAAGGAAATGGGACTGGCCAATCATAGCTTTACCATAGGCATAGTGCCACCGTTTGTACAGCAGAGAAAAAATAGTGGATGATGATTCCTCCCATCCTGAGGAGCTCGACAAAAATTCACCCATCACATAGTCCGCCCACCTGAATTAAGCCCAACTTCTGGAGAACGTCTGGAACGCCAGACACCGGGCTGCAGACACCACCGCCTAGCGCGACAGAAGACTCCACCATCGGGTCTGCCATGGCCCGTCGAGGATGCAGGGAAACCTCATTAAGGTACACGTATCGTGGCATCGAACGCGCAACACCTACGCGAGACCATTCTGCCAAGGCGCCCATCGAAAAGCCGTGCACATTTCGAGCAGCGTTGTTCGAACGGCCACGAGACATGGCTTGAGGCAGTGAAACCGCAGGGTACGGCTTATTAATGCTCCTTTATGAGTATCGTGCCGTTTTCCAATATTTATTGCCCCGTGCACTCGTTTCGCGCGAACAGGGAGTGTACGAGACCTCAGACGCTGGTGATTACTTTTTACCGTTCGCGTGCTTACACGGTCGCACCAGATCGCACCCTGCAGACGTGGGCTTCAGCGAAGGGTGTACTTCTGTCGATTAGAGCCTCCCAGGCTCTTCTAGAAGCTGCTCTTCTGCGAGTTAATTACAATCACCGTACCACGGATGGATGATGATTTCCAGACATATTGTCATTCTCTTAGGTACGTGAGTTCAACAAGAGGAAAATCTGACGCAATCGAGCGTGTTTGAGTTTGGATGACATCAATCAATCTTGCATGTTTTCTGGCAGAATTCCGTAGAAATCAGGAACGAACGCCAAGTCGAAGTTCAAATGCTTGCGTAAACATTTTGACACAAAACACATTTGACTCAGAAACTTCATCATTGGAATGCGATAAAACTCTTGAGTGAATGTCGATTCTATCCGTATGATTTGTTACAAAGTTCCAAAAATCGAATGGAAGTTCTGCTGCTTCTTGAAGCTGATTTTTCCACTCAACACTCAACACTTGAACGTAGGCGCACAAGCTGCTAGATGGTATGGTAGCACAAATCCATACTCCGCACAACTTCTCTCGAAGTTGAGTTAATCGACGACTTGGCAGTTCAAAGAAACAAAAAGGCAAAATTGTTTTTACTCTACTTTCACGCTGTGCATCACCAGCTGGTGTGAAGTGACCAAAATTTGCCAGGATTTGTGAGAGCCACCTTTGCAGCGACTTAGTTCGAGCGTCTTGAGATATTTTAGTGAAGCTATACTAGCTTTCTATTGCATTTATTTATGCACACTCTGAACGTACCCTGAGGAATTGAAAAGCGGCAAAGAAACATCGTCCAGAACATTGCCTGAGGCTTCTTTCCCGAGAGCGCGTCCATGGAACTATGCTTCGCAAGTTAGCCTACCACGAAACTGAGGCACTTTTAGTGCTCCAAAGCCTCGGGCGACTTGGCCACGGTTGGCGCGAGCCACGACGCGTCAAATATAGGCCGGGTTCCACTGGGAAATAGGACAGGGAATTGCTTTTACGACGATTCGGCAAACTCACCATCAACATACGCGAACCACTCGGGCTCGTTTGGGTCGGCGTTGCCGCTGGCGTCGAATGATTCGCCCTTTCCGACCAGCACAACCGGTCGTTGACGTCTTGTTTGGCATGGCATATGCCTCCGAACGTGAGCGTGTCGCCAAAGCGGAACATATGGAACCCGTGGAAACGTCAGCGGCGGGAAAAATAAAACCAACATACATAGCCAACCTCGGACGCCAGCGGTCGTAAATCGATGATGGCGATGATGATGATCGCATCGGAACGCGCCGCAGCTGAGGACCGATCATCTGCATGGAGGACGAACGCAGGCACGGAGGGCAACGTTTGTCCATTTCTATTTTGGATGACAGTTTCGGAGGATTCGTAGGCCATGCAGTTCGACGGACAGTTGGTACGGGTAACCGGTAGGGGCGTAAGCAATAAAAGGCTGCCGACAACCAATAACCAACAACCAACGGTTTTCGTTGGCGGAAACGTAGTTAATACTGCGACTCAGCTATATACGCGACCGCATCAAGCTCCCGAAACGCATAAACCAATGCTTATGAGTTATACGGCTTGGGGAAGATTTATATCGGTAGTCGTTTTCCAGCCTTAAGTGGTAGCGAAAGATTCATAAAACATTCGAAAGAAACGGTAGGAATTAAAAAATACTTATCACTAGCGCTGCAGGACACTCTTTAAGGGACATTTGATGAGATGCAAAACATAATTTCTTCTGAATCATGTTGCAACTGTCCCAAAATGAATCATTTATTCAACCCAAGGACAACGCGGGATAACAAGATCAGTAAAAATGTGTCCATTTTCGAGCTGATTTATCCCAAGTTGCACGTTTGTTGAGCAACTACTGGAGCCAAGGATTGCAAACTGTGGTTGACACATGAGATATACGAGCAGGCGCTGCAGAGTTGCACGCGATCGCAACACGGTGTCGTGCTCGCGTGCTCCAAAGGGCATCCCTGACAAACCGTGATTCAGCACGGAAGGATGCGACCCCGAGCTCGACGTTGCAACAAACTGCACAAAGAGAGATATTATTATTCAATCGCGCCCAGCCTTCCAGTTCAAGCGGCTAATTTTAGCCGACGACTCCGACTGGCACCATGAGAATCAGTCCCACTCAGACCAGGCAGTCAGCTGGTCGTGACTAGCACGAATCACACGCCACCGGTGGAGGGAGACAATTTTCACATCCCTGTGGAAAAACGACTGGCAAGCGTTCTCCGTGGAGGTGACAGTAATTCGAGTGCACCAGCTAATGGAAGACGGTTGATCGTCCGGAAAAGGAGCGGCGGCTTAGCTGATTTATCATTAATAATGTTAATGAACAAATTGAATCTTATTGGATGACAAATAGGAAAACTATTGCCCGCCTCCTTCTCGATGGGAGCTCTCACAGCGTGATTGCACCGTCATATTTTCCAACCATCAGACATTGTCTAATTGAATAAACCAGAAATGAAGATCCTCAGAGGGGTGCACCAAACGACTCGAGAAACGATCGAGTTAATGATGATCGGCTGCATTTCTTCCCGTGTCATAACTCGATCCCCAAGACCCCAGACTCGTGCCGTTGCAACACTAATTGCTCGAAACAGTCAAATTTGGAAAAATAATCTCCCACGCCGCTCGCCTTCGGGAACGTGGGCGATGGAGCGCCTGCGAACGAGTCGTATAAATACGGAAATTCGACACCTCTTCGCCCACCTTTGGAGACGCATATTTTGGGCATCGCTGCCACGCAAAAATTCCCCGAGCCAAACGGTTCCCAACGCAACGTTGAGGCGGGAGTCTCGGTGGTGTAAAATAATGCCATTTCTGTTGCAACCCCGTAGGCAGGTGCCAAAACTCACGATAATTTACCGTTCGGTATCGCGCTTTCTTTGCTTCACGGAACCGTTTTTGGACCAGACAGTAAAAACAACATCCAAAAGGAACGTTCGATGGAGTCTCGCGAAGGCACAGGAGCAAACAGAGCCATCGGGAACTGATTACAACAACCGCCTGATGAAGCCGTGAACTCGCCAACGACGGGTTAATTTATTGTCATCGGAACACCGCAGGGTCACAATGAGGTCAGGGGGAATTAAAATCACCTTTCTACCATCATCTACGCCATTCCACCGGTACGATCGAGCCAACACACCGGGATGTAGCGTAATTGGAGGTCACGATTGGGGCGAGGAACATCGCGCCATCCAAAAAACCAGAACCTTCGTCAGACAGAAAGAACCGCGACACGACGTTCAAGATTGCAGAACAATGCGATCATTAGTGCACTTCGGTTTGGAGTGTAATTGTGTGAGAGTTCCAAAAGAGGCGCCCTTTCGTTCGTTCTTCCCATTTTCCCAGCCCAACGCGAGGGGATGATGATTTGATTTGCGTCGTGATTCGCCTCTGCCGCGAGCGTAGGTGAGCGACTCGCTGCTCATTACCATTACCATCGTTGGCGGCATCGTCGTCTCCGCAAGAGCCGCCCGGTTCGTTGTTGTTTTGTTGTCTGATGAAATTAGCCCGTAATTGCGCGGGACTCCCGCCCAGATTGGCGTCGAGCAGCTCGAAGGATCGGTCATTGAGCCCTCGCGATGGTGCCATCTACCTGGAGTGAAGAGGACATCTCTTGACGGAACGCCACCTGAGAGCACTCTCGGTCGAGCAATCCAATCGTCCATCGAGAGGATACAGTTTCCGCATGAAATCGATCGGCCGATTGTTTGAAGGGCTTGTCTTTCTCGAGGGTTGCTTCCCGTGGTCTAACGCAAACATAAACCGATCCGAGTGCGAAAACGATTCTGGCGCCTTCATGGTCACCGCACTTAGGGGTGCTAATGTGAAGGTGCGAAAAGAAAGCCCACCCAACCAAAGGCCGTCAGAAACGTGCTGGGAAAAGTATTTAGTTTGGAACGCGAGATGCCGCTCGAGCTCGAATGTCTATCGTTCGAGACACGAGTTCCGATAGTAAACGCACAAGTGGTGTTTTATGCGCACTCAAGAGCATTGTCATTTAACCCGTATCATAATCGCAAGCATCCCACCCGAAGAATGTGAAACAAGGGAAATTATGATCGAATCCTGTTTGGTTAATACCTCCTTCCCAAGGGATGCCTTCACGCGCGCGCGAAGAATATTCATAAAAGTGCATCGCGGGCTCCCGATGAGACGACGCTGGAAATGTATGCAAATTTCAAAAGTTTATTTCCCTCGTCCTGGAGTGCGCTTGAATAATGTACACCGTGGAAATACTTCCACCGTACGAGCGATGGCGCTGTATTTGAACTGCAAATATGTGCTTTCTTTTGTCTGAGACGTTTTCCCATCACACCACGATGACGAACGGAGATATGGCGTATTTCGTCGGGCACTTTGTGAAAATTGTGCGGTACATAAATCGTCGGGAACCGTGCAGCGAGAGCGCATTTCCCTGAACTTTCCTTTGCCGTTGCGCGATAAGAAAGGAATGGGGAGAGAAAAAAAAGCTCACGTTTCATGATTATGATATTTCCCTGAAAGAAGAACAGCAGCAAAATCTCATATGGGAAAACAAGCACCGTGCAAACAATTTACCTTCGAACATCCGGCGAGTTCGGTAAGCTGCGACACTTGCGTCCCTTTTCATTGCGTGACGACGACGAGGACGAAGAGGAGTTGCCCATCGTGGGGCGAAGGCTCGGGAAAGTGCTTTCCCTTCTGACGAATCGGTGAACACAACGGTGGTGACGGGCGAGTTCAGTTGAGCACTCGTCTTGGCATAATGTCGCCCACAAGCGCGATTCTCTGTGGCGTCGCTAACGCACGACATTAATGCTTTGATGCTTCCATGCTCCTCACTTTGTAGCGAAATCGACGAAAGGGTTTTATGAGCCACCCCGTTGCCCACAACACTCTCACACCGAGACGCTTCAGGTATGCTGCTTCACAGAAACTTCACAGAAAAAAGGACGACACAGAAGCACAGTGTTTCACGGTTTATTGCGACACTATTCAAGCGTTCACCAGAAAGAGAGAGAGAAAGGCTAACCAAAGTGTTTTTTTTGTGTGATGTGCACATTGGAGAAGTAACTAGATGCATGAAAAAACAGATAATCAACAGTTGAGACGAATGCACCACGAAGTTGCCCTATCCACAGTGCATCGTCCCATCAAGAGGCACAAATCTGGCGTAAGATTAATATCCCGAACGAGCCGACCAGCGGACGCAGCTAGCCTTATCGAAGGGCTTAATTAATTTCAAACCAACGGCAACGGAGCTCATGCTGGAGAGCTTTTACGATGCAGCGCGGATCAAGGAATCTGGAAGCTTGCACCGAAGCCCAGACTGTGTGCACTTTCACGACGGACGGACGACCAGACCGAGGCGTTAATTAATATCGCCATTTAATGGCTTCGGTTGGGGCGTGCTCTCGCGAGACACCGTGTCGTCTCGGGACGTCTTAGCCGGGCAGCTAGAAGGAAGCCCAGCGCTGGTGGGCCGATAATTGTAGCAAAGCTAAGAGGATTAACATTTATCAATTTACGCGGCAGCTTCCGTCGTAATGGCGGGGATTGAAGCCCGGCCCCCTAGATGCAACCCTGGCGGGTGGAAAAGCCGTGTGGAAATTACATATAATCGCTACACGCCCCACATGCCACGATCTTCATTAAACCAATAAGTTATTTCAGTCTTTAAATTGATTTCCAGCGCCACGACCCGAGGCAGTGGCTATAAATACATGTACAGTTTGTCTTCCGGAGGCGACGCGAGCCAACGGAGCGAACGGAATGAGAGCTTGGCGCCGGTTTTGGTGCATGTTTGCTAGTGAGTCATATCGAACAGATCGTGCAGATTTTTCAATTTATCTAAACCGTGGATATAGCGGAGCTTCACCGAAAGTAAATAACCGAGCCAAATCCCGGCATCGTATAGTCGCTCACAAATCAACACGCCCACGTTGCCAAGCGGTGCCTTCCATGCTGGCGAGCTACAGGAGAAATCATTGTTTACGATGCCGCTTTGGAAAAGGCGGCCTTAACCTAAATGTAGACGGTGAACCACCGGCGCAGAATTTGATTGTTTGTGTCGCTCCAAAAGTCAAACAACTCTCCCCTTGTGGGTTCGTTCGTTATCTTCCACAGACAATCTACCGATGGGCACGATATTGGAAGGCATTTCCAAATCGTCTTATTAAAAAATCAGCTTCCAGCTATCGTACCATCGCCAGATAATTTGGCATATCTCATAATCGACCGTTTAGTTTGGGAAGACAAACCCAAAAGCGAGTGGAGCAACACAACCACCGATCTCGTCAAATTTGCGCACCGAGCCTTGGAGCCCGCGAAATATACCTGGTCCTTGTTCACCCAAAAAAGGAAGCATCCTCATGGGGTTGAGAGACTAAAGCCTAAAACACAACCCCTCGACTGATGCCATGCTGGGCGTGATGGAGGAGGCAGCTGTCCGGCTGGGCGCTTTGTCAAATGTTTAGACGTGATAATTTCATAGCATCAACGATGAAGCCGGTACTCGCTGGCCTTCAGATCAGGTGGGTCACCGACAGTTCCAGGTAGAGCGCTGGAGAGCCCGAGGAAATTATGGAGACGCCTTCTTCGGAGAAAACACACCACAAAAAAAAACATCCCATCGAGCGACGGACATAGGAGACTTGTTGTTAACTCGTTGTTTCAAACCACAAACTACCACGAGCGGCGATAAGATCGGCCCAATTAATTCAACCCCCTGCAAAACGATCAATCTTCAGCGCACGGGGTTTGGAAATCGGTCCGAAGGTGTCAGTCGGAACCGGTCTGTGGCTTATCAGCGTTCTATTCGCGGGTCGCAGGGTCCGTCATGGAGAAAACCCAACGATCGCTAGAAATGTTCATTCAACCGAATCACTTTTACTCCGAACAAAATCACCCGAACCGTCGATGATTAATTGCCACTGCGGTGTAAGCGTGAGCGCGGACTCTCACGCGTGCCGCGACGGTTTGTCTCAACAAAATGGCCCCTCCACACGAATTCGTTGGACAGCTTACGCTTCTGGTGTTGCCACACGATTTGGAGCGCCTGATTAATTGACCGGACGCATGTGAAATGGGGCGAACCGAAAGCGCATGCGCCACCAAAATCCCGCCTTGGGTACGATCGCGCTCGAGCTGCTCAGATTGCATTTTGATCGTCACCTGACACGTGACAGACATTAATGACTGCCAACTGGGAAGATGGAAACTGCCGCAGATAGACGCATCGGTGCTAGATTTGGGTTGGTTTCGGGTTGTTTCTCCGATCGCTACCCATGTGGTGGCCAGTGTGTTGTGATAACGACCAAAAATAACACCCAGACGGGGCAGAACCGAACGAACGACGGACCGAATTCAGCATGGATGATCTCCTCGAGCACATGGCTTAAAGATACTCACATTGAGCCGTCAATGTTTAGCTGGCAGGGATTTGTTATGACTCGTTTCTGACTCCGCATTGAAGCGCGATCTTGGCACATTCCTCGAAAGCGAATTGTAGAGCAATTGCTTGGAACAATGCAAGCGCGTCGTTTCGCAAACCGGATCACCGGTCGGCCTTGAGGCGGTTTTAACCGCGTTTCTAATACTTGAACAAATATTTACCCATTAGTGAAACATTTCCCAACGAGCGAGAAGCAACATCTCCTTCACCGATTCTCGGAATCTGTCTAATGAACGTAACGAGAAAAGTTAATAAAAATCCTTTCCCTTCGTGAATAGGCGGAGAAACGATGAAAGTGTCTTTAAACGCGGGCAAATGAGGAAGATAAAATAATTTAAAAAAATTGCCCAATCAATCATATTTACTTTGGGCTCATGACGGAGATAGAATAGGTCGTTTCACGTTACGAAAAATGAACGCTTGTGAACAAGTATTCTGGAAGTTTCCAGGCAAAATCTGATTAAATTCCCACCAAATTTCTCGCTGTCTATTTAGACTCGGTATTGCTAGCTAGAAGTGAGCGGAAAAAAAGCGTTCCGTGGTGGAAGAATTTCTGCTTTTTCCATCGTTTACGTTCCATCCGTTCTGCCGGTGGTGCTGGCTTCTGGGAGATTACATTCAATTTTTCACCAAATTACTCCTCCATGAGCTCTCGCCAAGGTAGAGCGCAAAATACACAGACGTTCCTCGGGAAGACTTGCACAGTTATCAGTACAATCGCATGCGGCTCGCTCGCGGCTGGGTGAAAAATTTGACACGCAACCAACACTGTTATCTTTCCGGCAGCCCAGATCCTACGCTAGAAGAGGGTGTCCCGTGTAAAAGACCGAAAGTAAGCGGTGGCGGGTATGAAAATTTAATCGAGACGAGCAGTAACGGTGCCGAGTTCATTAGACAGTGCAAGGGGAGCAAAGAAAGGGCCGACCCATCGCTGACAACACCTGCGACACCAAACGTGTGGCGTTGGTCTATGCGCCACGGATTTCACATCGGCATTTCATTGAAGAATTCCTCCACTGGGTGCAATCGCGACGCCTACCGTACGGTGCAAGCGATGGTAAGTGCGAGAAGGTAGCACATAAATGAAGGGAAAACGATGGGCAAAAAGAAATCCCAAGATTTGTACGGCTCTGTGCGCCGCTCGGGAGGCAGTGAAGCCAAAAGAATGATAAAAGCTAATTTGATGAAGTTTGTCACTGACAGCGGGACCCCAGGAGGCATCAGGGGCTCTGAAGGTGGGCAATTTCGCGGAGGAGACAGTAGCTTCTGTTGTTGCTTATGCTCGTAGGAAAACGACGGCGTTTCGGAGGGTGGAAATCGCTTAATCCTACGCCAAAATCCCTGGATTCTGTACGTATAACGAATCGTCTACTGTGAAGCGACTGTCACACTCCCATGATGATTCGGATTTTCTTTTTTCGGGATGCGACAGCAGCAAGCGAGACGAAAACACAACAACAGTAATTCATCAAATTTGGCTGACGAGGATGTGCTTCATTGCATTCCAGATGCCTGAAAGCAGACGGACACTGGTGCAATAAGAGCGGTGTAAATGTTTAGAAGTGACTCGGTGGGTAATCCATCGAATGGTTAGACCAAGGATCCCCTTTCTTTATGCCGGCAAACCTCACTAGATGAAAAGTCACCCGAAAGGATCGTCTTTTATGTTTGCTCCAGCGTAAAGAAAGCGAATGAAAATAAGCATCCGCAAGAATGGCAATCAGGCGAATGTACAATTTCAATTTTCCCTCTTTTTTTGCATTCTTCCTTCAGCTCGATTGCAGTGGCTCACGCTGAGAAAAGACCGGTCAGGATCGAGGCAAAAAAAAACTACCGTCTCATCCAGAATGGCGAAACTATTTTTCAGCATTAGCCGTCCGGTCGTTGGTCTAATGGAAAATAATATTTTCCCTAACCAAATAGGACCGGAGCAACTTGAGAGAATGGCCACGGCATGCTTGGTCGGGTTTGCAGAAGACGCTTGAGAAATGGCGACGAAAGTTACCCAACGATGCTCGAGAGCTCTCGCTCATAAAACTACAATTCTACGGACTCAACTTTTCTAGCGGTCCGATATTGAATCATTGGTTGAATAATAATCATAACTCTATCGTTTGCGGCCCTTGCCTTAAAGTGGCGGTGGGTGCTGTGAGTAGTGCAGGAAAAGGAGCAAAATGGGATATGAGAATTCAATTTTCCCTCGATCCTGGATAACCGAACTCTTCGGGATACTTATGAGCGAATGTCTAGCTGGGACGGCGATCATCGACATCGTTTCGCTACAAAAGATGAGGTTCTGTTCTCGCAAAGAAAGGGTTTGTCGAGTTTGTGAATGAACTCAACCGTCCGAAGGATAGAGTGTTGGCAAAACGTTTTGCTACACCCACTGTCAGAAACGGTCGCAAGAGCGGCCAGCTGGTGGAAATGAAACCGTCTGACGGAGTTTCCCATTAGCTTGCTGGCAGAGCACGAGAAGGGGCCTTTACCGCTCGAATAGACTTCGTTTTAGCTAGGGAGATGGAATGATGATGATTATGATGAAAATGTAGAAGGGTCCATCAGATGCCGCGGTTGGCGAAGTGAAGCACGAGTCGAGTAATTACACGCTTGCTCTCTAATTACCACGTAAGCGACATCAAGGATGACGATTTCTTGAGCCTCGGAGGGACGGGATTTTGCAAGCGCTTTCTTCGCACACAAAATGCGTACTAATTGCGTTTTGAGCGTTCAGATGGTAAACATCAACTGTCATTTACCGGCCGCTTATTGATGTCAGTTGCAGTGTCAGAAACGAAATACCTAAAATGTCTCACTCTGGCAAAACGTCCATTTGCGATGACCAGTGAAAAACGCAGACACCATTGGACAAGATTTTTCCATCGCAGCTTCTGTCCCCATGGAAACAACACGTTTGAGCGTTATGAACTCGTTTCATTTTGTTTAAATTCGGAGCAGCATTGCCCTGAAGTAGACATTATTTTCTTTCTGCGTCGCTTGATGCGCTTCACCCTTACCGTGTCTGGTGGAAACGCCCGGCCCTTATCACTTGACAGAGCCCTTGGGATCACCCTTTCTCGGGTGCTGCTCAAAAAACCAACCATGCCTGTCAAGCACAAAAATTAAACACCCTCATCGGTTGCATCATAATATTCAATTACGTGCCATCATCTACATTTTCCAGCCAATCATTCTATCATGACTCATGGCCGGCAAACGTTGCATGAGATGATGCTCATCCCGTACCCAGTGTACCGAGTGGATATGCAAAAATGAAAATCAAGCAAGATGGGGGTGGAAAAAAAGACCGGGCTAATTTTCGGCACACCCTCGAGGATGTCGGAGTTAGAAGGGGATTTGTAGCATGGCCGCACGACGTCGGTGTGTCGCCTAAATCCCAGGCTCTTCCGGGAGCGTGACTCGACGACGCTCGTCAATCGGCGGTAGTTGATTCCTACCCACGCCGAATCCCGCCATCCGGGAATCCTGCCTTAACTCATCAATCTCGTCGGAGTCTCTCGTGTTCTTGTTTTCTCCTGGCTCAAGCAATTCCCTTCGTGCTTACCGTGGGCTGCCTTTCAGCGCTTAATCCCACGAGGAATGCCAGGGAATCCCAGCATGCGTGCTTGGGAAGCGGGTTTTTTACGCCATTTTACTTCCATCATAAAATCATGACGTGCAAATGACATGATCGTCGTTTCGAACATGCAATCGAGCATTAGCTGGCAAGTGGATGAACAACCAGTGTGTGAGAGAGAAAAAAGAAGGTGTTTGCCAATATACGTCCTTTTCATGCTTCTGTTGAATCCTGGTCTCATCGTACAGGAGCACAACAAATGCATCTGTTGTTTTGGTGCAATTTTGCGGTGAAATCACGCTACCTCTCACCATTCGCAGAAAAAGGTGCATTTGGTGCAACAACCCAACGAAACCATCGATCATGTGGGTACATTTCCTGGTATATTCCGGGACGTTGTGGTTTTTTTTTTGTTTAGATAAGCGCATACGATTGCATTTGGACCTTTTATTTTTCGTCTTGTTGAATTCGCGCTAAGATGCACTTTCGTCCGACGAATGCATCGGAAAAATATTTCGAGGTTCATCGAGCGAGTGAGTTGCAGACCTTCAGCAGACCGTTATAAGTGGGAAAGCAAACCTCAGCCCCTGCCTGTCGGATCGGAAAACAATATCGCACAATCATACCCGAAGTGGCCGATTTCCGATTCGCTTCCCAACCGTACATCATTCTGTCTCGCGAGCTAGACGACGGACCCTCCATGGCTGTGCCGATGAAAGCGCCTCCTACAAAGCAACGATTTTCTCCCTCTGCTGGAAGCTGCCGCCATCGATGAACCCAGTGGCAGGGAATAACGAGCAGCGAAAACAATGCCAACACACGTTTATATCCCCGGTAATGGTTCTTCAATCCGTCCCGTTTCGAGTGCACGTAAGCAAGCAACCCATTCTCGGGAAGGCTTCGGCGGCGTTCTTTCCACTGGCTGGAAGATTAATACGGCTGATGTCGATTGCAGAATTCCTCGCTTCGATGCAGCTGCCGTGGCGAAGGCGAAGGAAACGTTTCGGCAAGGATTAATATTGCATGAACCGAAGGGCCGGCGTCTTTGCAAAAGCCAGGTACTGCTCATTACAAAGGGAAGGCAATAAAACAGCCCTCGATCGAGAATGGTGGTAGAAATGAAACGAAATTAATCCGGGTTAAATACATCACCCGGACTCCGTTGCAAACTGGAAATGCAGAGCAGACACCGGTTTTAGTGGGGAAACGCTCGTGGTAGCATTTTCAATTACAAAAGGCTTCCCTTTTTGCCACAGGATCATGCAAAATGAGCATCAAATCGTTTGACTCAAGAATCGATGGCCATTTTCTTTATGTTTGCGTAACCAATTAGCACTGTGGGATGATCTTTCGAACGTTTTCGAACGTACACAAGTTGTCTACGATCAAACATTTGCGATTCCTGCAACAGTGCAACGAGTTCAATGACCTCCACCATCCGGGTTCGCGATTGTATTGGAAGGATATTTCAATAGCGAATAGAAACGACACAGCAGTTCAATTATCACAACGACAGGAACGAGCACAATCAGCAACTGTGCAATGGCAGCACTGTTTGCATAACCATTTATCATCGTTTTGGCCCAGCGGCATTCGATCGCTTTCTTAGCTCGAGCCGGCGTCACATTTTCCGGCGTACGGGTGCTGCAGACGACAGCTGACGCTTTTGGGCCACTTTTGCCATCGACTGCATTCGACAGTTTCCGCCCGATGACGACGCAGCTCGCCCGGTACCGGTGCAAAAGCGCCACTCGCGTTTGACACCGAATCGCTCGAAAACGCCTCCGCCTGGGGGTCGGAGTTGGAGGAAAGAAATTAACCACGCCAGGATGCAGCCAATAGTCTGGAAAGGAAATAGGTTCAATATCGAGCAGGCAAGCAGGCGAGCCCGGGTGGGAGTTCCTTTTTCGTTTATTTCAAAGGCGCTCGAGTTCGTTGACGTGTCATCGTCCTTCGTGGGGCAGGCAGACGTAGAAGTGCCAGCTCCAGCGATGGGCAAGTTTTTTGACGCCATAAATCATGCCTCGGCATGACCAAACGATCCACAACCGACAAGAACGTGGGTTTTGGGTCAGCGATTTCGAGCACCAATTAAGCAACATGCTGCACAAAGTGTTCTTTCACGGAATGGAATGCGTCAGCCAAGGCGCCGTTGGGATGATTAACACCACGCTTTGTCCAAGGACGGCATCGGTTGCACGGGTTTACGATCGTCTCACGCGGGTCGTCGTCTTCCTTCACATTGGTCATCTCATCAGACGCCTACTCCAAAACACAATGTGCACTGCTCTGGGCAGACGCTTCCGATGAGGGTTCACACACGTGCTGCCAAATTGGCGCCAGCGAAATGTCACCAACACGGGCAGCAGCAAAGTGGTTGCAAATGCAATCAAAATGTCATCAAAACGCGTGACGTCTTCGGTGCAGTGCAACTAATCCCCAAAGTTATGCTTTTGGTTTGAGCTCGCGGACGTGATACTGCCACCCGAACTGCCTGGCTCAAGTCCCTCAAGCAACCAGTGCACCAGTGGTGGCAGTGGTGGTGGTGATGGTGTGTGCAGAGAAAACATAAAAATGCAATAAATTGCATCGCACGCCGTCGTGCCCGTGCATATAGCGCGCTCGGGGGTGGTGATCGCGCGACCTGGCATAAAGAGTTGATCCAAACCCCCAGCGGGCAAAATCCTTCGACGACGACGAAGCGTGTGCGATTTATCGTGCTGCCTTCGTGGGGCAAAAGGTGGCCGATTGGCCGGCCTCAGAAAGACACCTTCGCGCGAGGCAACAAAGCAAACTACACAAACCCCAACGCAATGCCACACAAACGCGGCCCATAAACCGTAAACGCACGCGCGCCATATTTGTTCGATTATTCATCAGTCCTGGGCTGGGTGAGCCGCGGCAAGGACGAGAAAGGTAAAAAAATTGAACGAAGAATGAAGCAGGATTGTTTCCGCATTCGCTTCACGTTTCCGAGCCAGCGCTGGAGGTAGTTCGACACAGAGAGAGCCAGAGACGCGAAAGTCACACCTGGCCTAGGTCAAGACAACAACTCCGTGCTGGTGTACGCGATTCGAGGTTAAGGGGACTAAGGTAAAGGATTTCATTTAAAACAAAACACAAGCAAAAGAAATAATGGCTCAGACGTGTGGTCGAAAAATGGTTGACTTTCATCATCATTTCCTTTCTCTTCGAGTGCTCGATGCAAAGGCAGTCGTGAAGTCGAAATGCATCCGTGGAAGTGAGCTGAAAAGCGAAACGAAACGGCAGCTCGAGGTGCATTTAATTTTTGATTCTTACTGCAATGGCAACACATTTGCAGAGACCGATTTTTCGGACTACGCACGTTTTTGCCATTTTTATTGTTGCCCTCGAAACGAATAATTGCCAACGGACAGTGCGCTCATGTGTGGCACTAATAATATTTGCCCACCGGGACAAGAGAAAGGAAGCATACCGTTTTAAAAGGTTCATAAACATTAAAGGAGATTAATTGATTCAATCCGATAGCCGATCGCGATATCACATTAACGAAACTGCGACCAACCAACGATCGGTACCGCAGACGCAATCCAGATGCAACGAAATGTACGGCTCGGATTCGAAGGTCTTGATTTGGCTGCGGTATGATGGATAGTGATTGAAAATGCTCAACGTTTAAAAGCAAATTTCAGATCGTTTCAAAATAAAAAGCGCACCGGCTTGATGGAGCTGTGAGTAAATATAGCGCCGGATAACGACTATCTTAATGGGCAAGTTCACTTAACCGAGAGGTTCCCAAACGGTCAGCTGAGCGTGTGCTTCGGGAGAGATTGAAATGTTTACTTCCGTCCGCAACGATCCCAAGTGAATCAGCAATTCGTCAGGTTTGAAGTTAAAAATAAAATCCCAGCAGTTCCAAGGTTTGCGCGCGCAGCAACAAAGCCGTAACGTTGCATCCCGAGTTGCGAAAGAGGATTTATTTTGCACGCATTTTTGTTTTTTGTTTTCATTTCCATTTCGACGATTTAGCACTGCTGTAACAGTTCGTGTATTTCGCACAATTTCCACCCATCTTAAGCCTACAAATTGCACTTTGTTTACGAATTTTCCGTCGAAAACCTGTTCCGTCGAGATCGGAGTGGGCACTTTCCACGCCGAATGCGTCTGTTTTGTTTTCCTCCGCGATTTATGCCTTTTACCCTGATGCTCAACGACGCGGTCATCGTCGCTGATGTCTCCCGAGACCCGGATGAGGTTCAAAATGTGTGCCATGGAATGAGAGATTGTCTCAAGTTTTCCTTCACCAACGATGGACGAGCATTATGGTTGAGTTTATTAATTTACACACTTATCTTGCGCGCTCTTTCTTCCTCTCTCTTTCTCTCGGTCTGATTCATACGCTTCCAGCCTCTCAATTCCCTCGCTGGATAGCAGTATAAATTGACCTGACCTCCCAAAAATTTCACCGTCCATGGGGGTGAAGAAAAACCGGACCAAATGCCCCATGACACTGCTACCGCTCCGTTGGGGGTGGTCAAAACGGTTACCCAATATTGCTTTGTTTCGCTTCATTTTCTGTTGCTTTTTTTATTTCACGTGGAGTGGCACAGGAAAGCGGGTGGTCGAGTTAGCCTCGTTTTTCCCTATTTTTTCGTCGGAAAAACGGAACCCGAACCCGCGCTGATACATAAACATGAAGAGGGAATGGAAACACGGGGAAAGAAAACCCTCCGAAGCCAGCTGATAGTGGAAAAGCGCGGCGAGATGGATTTCTATTTTTTCTTATTTTTACTGCCGGCCGGCTGTAAATGTTTTCATTTTTTCCGATGAAAAATTTATGATACGCTCTCAGCACGCAGCGCTTACCCTCTCCCATTCGGGTGGTGCACTCTAATTTAAAGTCTCCTCCTGTCTCGCTCTGGTTCTTCGCACTTTCCATCCCTTTCGGCTCGAATTAACAGGGAGAAAAAAATGCCACCAGAGGGAAATTGGTTGTGGGACGTTTTTGTTTTGATTGTTGTCAAAACAATGTTCGCCAAATAGGGGATGAATGAAGACACGAATGCCTAACAATACGCTGGAAACCGTACCGGGAATGCGCTTCACCACTACGATAAGGAACCCACCCACCGAGGCCTCGGTTCGATTAATCATCATTTACCAACCGAGAAGGGGGTTGCCTCGGTCGGAGATGGAAATAAATTTTCCGGGAACGCCGCCGGTTGGGCAGGTTTTTCACGAGAAACACTAACCCCATACTTTGTGTTCTGCGTGGGTTTCGATGTCTGATGCATCATACTGATGTACAGCACCAAAACGGCATCCTGGAAGTAGACAAATTGCATGGTTTACTTAGCGTCGGCGGCTCTGAGGTAATGCTCGCGTTTGGAAAAGTTTCACATTTCATCCGGCCCTTAAAATACATCCGACCAAATCACACACGTGCCCGGAGGTCCCATCGTCACCTTGCGGCTCTCTATCTGGCCGCATCGAGTGCCGAAAACGGAGGCCGGAACATGAAACGGCATCGCGCTCTTAACATTCCCCTTTTCCAAAAGAGGACCGTCGACATCTTGGGCTGCCCGAGAGACCAAAGGCGGTGGCGTGGGTGTTGAAATGGATTTGAAAACAACAATAAACAATTGGACATGAAACGAGGACGTACGATGCACTGCCACCCTTCGTTGTCCGTTGTGTCGCTTGTGTTGAAGGAAAGCAACAACTTTTCCCCGATACACACACACAAACTTCCACACCCACGCTTAGTCGCTTTTCCGGCGAGATTATGCTCGTTGGCTCTTTTCCGGTCACATTTCCCGAGCACATCCGGGGGTTGGGGAGCCGAGAAAACGTTTTACCGAAATGAAAATGATAGCGTACTTGCACAAGGTGTAAAATGGCGGCACACGAGCAGCAAGAGTGAGAACGAGAGAGAGAGTTTTAAAATGCATAAAAATGGAAACAAGTCTTTCTAGAGCCGACCAGGCGCTAAATGGTGTCTGTTTCACTTAGCTAGTGTGGTATTTATGATCCCCGAAGCTGCGTTACAACCTTATCCGGTGGTTTAACATCCTTTTCTTGCGAGCTGAAACCACCCGTTGAAAGGTGGCGCGATTTCTTTTCAATAAATATGGCGCATTATTTGCGCACTCCACCCTTCAGCCTTACGGTCGAAGGCGGGATACCGTCAGTTGGCCCTTGTTTGCCGCATATTTCATCGAGTAGGGACGAAACAAACCCCATGCCCGTGCGTAATGCTGTTTGCTGATAATCATATATTCATTGGTTTGATCTCTGGAGCCTCCACGAGCCGTGTGCTTGTTTGGGCGGTCCTTCCGAAAGGAAGATTACAAAATTTACATTCCATTTTAGCCGCTCCTTTTCAATTTCGATCAACCTTATCTAGGGGGTGTAGCGCCCTTCGAAAGGATGCTTCTACAACGCCACAAACGAAAGCCTACACTCATTGCGACCAATTCGCACCAAAGGGATACTGTTTATCAGCACTCCACCCTTCGAGAGCCTTCGCAAACAAACGGATGCACTCGGTTTTTAGCTTCCTTTTTTTCATGACAAACTTCTACCTTCTCTCACGATCGCGACAATCTGCTGTCTAAACAATGTTTGCGTAATCCTTTTTCCGTTTGCTGATGTTGTTATCTTGGCGCGGTTCTTCGTGAGCGAGCGAATTGCCGATTGACAAATACTTAGATAAAAACCAGCGCGTCTTCGAAGGCATAAATCGAACGCACTGGAGACACGTCTGTTTAGCCGTCTTGGCCGACATTAATGGAGTGAAAGATTGGAACATTCCAGTTGCAAATGTCGCCCGCAACAGCTTGCCTTTTGCAAGAGCCTACCAGTCTGCGTTGTCTAGCATTTCTTCTATCTGTTTTCCTGTTGTGCTGCTAAACTATTTGCAGATTGCGATACGCCATGAGATGTGTGGTGTGTGGTTTGAACACAAACCTGCCACAGGCACTCGTCGGGCAGCCGGTCGAGGACCGTTTCCCGAGGGCACGAGAAAATTGGCAACGAGTCTGTCCGTTTCTCTCCTGCTCCCTCTTGTGCCTTGAATGGCAGATCAAAAAGGGATTTGTTTACATTTTTCGCCACCGGTGGGTCGCCCGTACCCTTGACTACCAACCATCCTCTTGCTCGGGAAGGAATGAAAAAGCCACGGAGAAGAAGCCAGAAGCCGCTCGTCCTGGTGGTGTGCGAATCCGTACGATTCCGCACCGGCTTTTCGCATCGGGTTGCCGTTATGTGGTTTCTGTTTACACTTGCCACTCGAAGTTTGCGAATGGCGGGGAATGAATGGCCAAACCGCAACAACCACGCTCGGCGAATAAACTTATGGTCGTGGTGGTGGCAGGCAGAAGATAACATGATCGACGCCAATGCTTAGTTCCCGTCCTTCCCAGGCTCATCTGTGTCCCTTGGTGAAGAGATTGAGAGTAAAAACCTCTTAACCAGGAAAAGTATCTCCGCCCGGAACGCAGTGCTCCATGTAAAAGTCAATCCGACCGATAGAGCCCTGGCATCCTTTTTGTCGTCAGTCCAAGTTCTTCGGTTTCGGTCCAAGGTTTCGAGGGGTTTTCCGGTTGCCAGCAAATTCCCAGTGAAAATGACCCACCATTATGCCCACGAATTCTCCCACCCACAAGCGAGAACTCCCGTCAAGGGGTTCCAAAAGGGATACGCGGGAGAAGGTCAATAAATCACCCCCAGCTAAATGCCACCGGCATGTCGTGTAGGATCGATCCACGAGAGCAAGCGATGGCTGAAACGGTGCCGGAGGATTTATGTTGACCGTCCTGCTGCCATCACCACGCCGATGGTGACAGTCGAGAAAGTCCGGGGTGGAAGTGGTCATTAATTTAATTTCCGCCAGCTGAAAACCAAACACACTGGTCCCGCGAATCTGTCCCGTTGCGCTAAATCCTTTTGCCGGTATCATCGGCACAATCACAGCATGCTCAGACTTTGAAAATCGAAAACCGAAACAAACGTTCGCACCATCGGACGAGGCAACACAGTTGCTCATTCAGCGCGTTCATTAGTTTTATTATTGCATTAATTGCCAGCGCATAAATCATAACATTTCCTGGATCATTTTCGCGATTAGTGGCGGCTCTTATCGGTGCGGAATGGACGCAACCGCAACCGAACCACGCCAGAACGACAGGCGTTGAGCCGATTGCCGGCTCAATGGAGACCTCCACCGACTCCCAGGACACCTTTGACCTCGTTGTTTCACACACACACACACACACACGCCCGAGAAAAAAAACGAGATCACGATCCGCGACTCGCGAACAAGATGCACTTATTTTCGCGTTCACGGTGCTTCGAATAATTTATTTTATTTACACCACGCCACACACATCTGGTGTACATCGATTACGCAAATACACGCAAGCACACACGCGATTCTGGAGGCTAGGAGTCACCGGAGTAGTGATCATGTGGCCCAGGCGATGTTGGCAGCGTCTTATCTAATCACGGCACGTCGTGTGCTATTCGCGGCCTTCACCGGGACACGCTCCTGGCCAGCTAGCGCATGGTTCCAACCGATAGAACAAAGCCACCAGATGTGCTCTCGCCATTACAAAAGGGCCCTTTCTGGTCTACGGCACACACGAGGGCTAACTCACGACCCTCCCTTGTGGAAGCTAAGCACACTGCACACCCCTCGGAAACAATGTGTGCATTTTTTACGAACACTCGCGACCGCGCCAGGACACTGGGACTTGTGAACGATCGGGGGTACCTTGCTGTCTGAAGCAAACCGATATGCAAACAGAGATATGCGAACCACGCGGTGAAACGTCCACGCGCTAGCAACGTTTGTTACGGAATAAATACGCAAATATGAAACCGGCACCATCGTCAGTGGAAGCCAACAAGTTCTCCGGTGCGTCTCGGGTTGCAGGAGAAAGCATGCGCGAGACAATTCGAGAGCGTGAGCATAGCACAGTGGGCCGAGAGCGAACTACAAACCAAGGCTAAGAAATTAGAGTTAATTCTAAAACAAATAACAACAAAATTAAATGCTGTAGAAAATTGAAACTGCAAAAGTGAGATTCGTTTCATGATTTTAACAAAAGAAGAATCTTTGGAAGAAAACTCTATCACCAATCAAATCAGAATAGTTTGAGAAAATTAAACATTTGTTAGGTATCAAATGTGTCTCATATCTTGTGTATTTGTTATTGTTATTGTTATTTATTTAAGGACGACCTGGCCGTATTTACATTTGAATAATTATTTGTGAGCTGAAAGGCATTTCCTCCCAACAGTCGCTGAGAGCCTTATCCCGGGCTGACTCGGTTAATCTTGTGTATTTGCATAGTTAGAACAATGATGTTGATTTTAAACAATTTTCCTAATAATAATCGAAGCAACCCAGTGTGCCATGGCTCTGTAGACTTTGAGACCTAACGTTTCTCTCTCAGGAAGCCGTAACCTGGCAACGGTTCGATGTCTCTTTCTGTTTCTCGTCCAAAGAAGCAGCGCGAAAGCGAGAGAGGCCAAACGCAACCCGCCCGAGAAGGTTTGGTTTGCGTGGCTTGGCCAGACACGTGGGGGGAGATTGTTGATGGTTTTTCCGTGCGTGTGTGGGTGGTGGTTTAAACGCCGGTTCGCGTCGTCCCGAACGCGAAAATGTACTAAAACGAACGATCAAAGTTTCGAGCTAATTTTCAATTCCGAACGGGAAAAAGAACCTCATTCGCTGGGAAGGCGCTTTTTATGCGACTCGGAAAGGTGAGTGCGTTTTAAAATAATTATTTTGCATTCAAACGCGGTGGATCTCGAATTGGTTTGTCAAATTGTGCTAGAGCTCCGTTAAACAGCGCCGCTAAAGCGACTCTTACTGCCAGTTACCGACACCGCTGAAAAAAGGTGTCGGAAAAACAAACCTCCCCAAGACGGTGGCATCATTTAGCGAAAATGCTCCGGTAGGAATGAGTTGCGACACATTGTTCTTCCTGCTACCGACGGTACACCATTTGCCGTGGGCACAACTTTGGCTACCGTCGAGCCGTTTAGCCACTTTTCCCAGTGGTGCGAAGTTTGCGATTTCTTGTGTCGAGTAAGGAAAAAGCATATGTAAATTTAAATTGATTTCCACGGAGTGTGGTTGGAAACTGTGGCTCACTCGGGGCGGTTTTTGTGCGAAACTTTGCCCTTCACTTCGCCCAGGAATGGGAAGGAGGGTTGAATAAATGCATGTTGAGATCGCTCGAGCGGGCTCGAGGTGCCTCGAGGCAGTACGTTTGAAGCTGTGCCCCTTTTCGTTACGCAGACCCAGTAACAGATACAGTGCGTTCGTCGTTTGTTTGGGAGGAGGAGTCGAAGTCGCGTGAACTTCAAAAAAGTCCCCACACATCGGCTGGAGGTGGCGGCAGAGACGACACAAATGCAATTTTGGCCGGAATTCAATTACCACCAAACAATGCTTCCCAAAATGATGCTTCGGGCGTTTCACGTGACAAAGCAGCGCCTTCGCAACAACGTGTGTGATGGGACACTCTGTCACAACGGCACGAGTGCGCACACATCATCACCGGAATTGAATTATATGCTCTATTCAGGGGTCAGCAAAGGGTTCATTTCCGGAACCATATGTTAATTAGCCTGGGTTGCAGACGGGTTCACGTGGCGCGTTCACGAAATGCGTTTAAATATTGATCACCTAAACGGACGAGTCGATGAAAAAAAGCCACACGCAGAAAAACACGCTTCATATATTTGCCTTAAGGCCTCCCGGAGTGTTGGAGCTGATCACAAAGAATGCCCTCACAGGAAAAAGAAGGATTATACGCTCATGTGGAGCCACGACACGACTTTGTGTTTCTTTGATGGAAAATATCGTCAAAGTGTCGTAGTCCCCAACGCAGACACAATTGCAGGGCAATAGGCTACGGGAAACCACAGCAGGAAGACTCGAGACTCAAAAAAGGGCATGGAAATAATGGTCTCGCTTTCAAGTGGATCTCGAAAACATCAAATGCAGTCAAACAATCGAAAGTTTTCATCCATCAAGCAAAGGAAGGATAGACCGATTTACGACACGAAGTGCAGTAAAATATCCATATGGCCGTTTTATGATTCAATTGTGATATCTTTATGGACAGAAATTCCATCATCAAACAGTCGATGCCAGTCGAAGCGGTTGTGTTGTCTTCGATAATTCGATTCCGAGATCAAACGGGACTAGATCGGAAACGTACAGGCGCATTAAATTTCTAGAACTTAAATTCGCTGTAAAACCTCTATGTGAAACTATTCAGCAACCTTGTAGGTGCGTTAACATAGAATCGTCACTACCCTGAAACGAATCTATAATGACGGTGGGTGTAAATGGCTTTTAGACACGCTTCCGATTCCCAAAGGAATCGTTTTATCAGAACTAAGAGAGGCCACGTTTTTCGGTTTTGGGCGCAGTTTCATGATAAGAAGCACTAAAATCCAACACCAGTAGCGAGTGCTGAGAAATTATTGGCTTCCCAAATGCGATAAGCACGCCAAAAAGGAGTTGCCAGATTTCAACCTGGTGATAATAACTGCACTAATTTGGGCTCCTAAAAATCTCCTCCGAGAGATGGTGCACGTGTCTCGTGGGAGCAACACGGCGGTGAATTTTTATAGTTAAAAAAAAAACGTTATTAATCCACCCGGAAGGATAGCAAGCAGGATGAAAACTCTCCCTAATAGCCACCATCGGGAACACTCGTACACGCACCGGTTCCGATTAAAGTGACCGGGAAGCCGGAGGGAAAGATGGTCGAGGAGATAGCGTGACCCCAAACCCTGCAGCCTACTCCCACATGGGACATGATTTACGCACCAAACCGACCTCCCCACAAATATCCCCTTTCACGCATCATATACTGTTGAAGGGGACGCACGGACATTCAGAGGCGCAGAAAGGACGAGCCCTCACGCGCGCATGTTTTCTAACCGGCGTTTCGAATTCGGAATGCTACCGTATCCGCAGGACTAGATCCTACACCTAGACGAGCCTCCACCACCAGCGGAGGAACTCAAATTCAACCTTCAACTAGCGAACGGAGGTAGTTGTTTGTTTGGGTGCGTAAATGGCCGAGGATTTTCGTGCGGGTGTTAGTGTTACAAGATTTATGTCCTTCCAGCCCACCCTTCGACAGTGTCCTTTACGGCTACGGCTACGCTAAGCGGTAGGATTTGCATTTGCATTCATCCCTTTCTAGTCGCATTCGGGTTCTTCGTCCAACCGTTCTACTCTACCGCCTGATGGTTTGTTAGCTACCTTTACAGAAACTGCCGGAAATACGTTATGCGATCCTTGAACTACGAGCGCGATGTGAAAGGAAATTGAGGCGAAAAAAAAAAACGCCACACGGTACAAAGAAACACGCGCGCGCCTTGAGCTTCCCTGGTACGGGAACAAAACCATTAGAAATTATTTATCGAGCACGATGGCCCAGGAATGGCAAGCAAGTTTCCAACCAAAAACCCCGATCTTTCGTCCCTTCCGAGGGAGCTAGCGACACGCAACGGAGCCGTGGAACGAAAGGAAGGATTAATATTCCACCAAAAGTCGTCTGTTGTCTTGCTCGAGGGATATCGGTTCAACAGAAGGGTGCGAACCGTCTTCTACACGAGAAAAGACACGCACCAACCTAGGCCAATATTTGTCTTGGCGGCCGCCGAGCGAAGATTTTAAGTGCCAACACTAATCTTGCGGATGCGTTGCTTGGCAGGAGAATAGCGCATTTGGCAAACTTTTGCCCACTCGGTAACGTCAATAAATTCCCGCTCCGTCGTGCATAATTGACGGAGCTGCATGAGAAAGAGCACACATTCGTCAAACAGCGCAACCAGGCGTGTTAATCAATCAAGCTCAACTTATGAAGATCGATCGTCCTTTGGTGACGGGATTGCACCTCCAGACAACACGCACCGTGGTCAATACGTTTGGGATTGGGCACGTGGCTCGTGTGCCTTTGGTATGAATTATTTGGGTACAACGAAGGCAAGCGTGCACCCTCGGCGAATGTCCTTCCATTGTGGTGCCATTCAGGGGTTATAAATTTTGACCCACACCCTGCACTACTGAGGGCGCGAATGCTCGAGGATGTGGCGTATCGGCATGCCAGCTGGAGGGCGCCTAAAATACCGATGAATAAATTTACATTTGCGACTGTAAAAGCTATGGCCGATTGCGCGACAAGATAGAGCTGGTTGGCTTTTTTGTCCACCCGCCGGTATCGCTTTCCGGCCATCTTTCCACCCGGGAAGGATTATGCATTCGTTTTAATTACCGTCGAGTTAGTTTTCCCTCGTAACATCGGTCGAGTCGGGTCCGATTGGCACCAGCACCAGCGATTGGGTTTAGGGGCTTAATAACAGTTTTTTGTGCTCTCCACCGTTTACAGCG
The DNA here is from genome assembly GCF_943737925.1 of Anopheles nili. Classification (NCBI taxonomy): domain Eukaryota; kingdom Metazoa; phylum Arthropoda; class Insecta; order Diptera; family Culicidae; genus Anopheles; species Anopheles nili. The sequence continues at coordinate 2,960,907 of NC_071292.1, forward strand.
CACGTCCGACGTATGGTGTCATAAATAAAAACACCCAACAGCTGCTAAAGCTCTTATTCGCAAGGAGTGTCGAGTCCTTCTCGACTATCAAATTGCAATTTGACCATGGAAGCGTATGTAAAAACTAAAGGGGTTTCTCTAATCGACAGCACCAAACTACCGATAGCCATATTTTTCAAATGGTAGTTTTGGTTCACTATTGTCCCATCGATGGCGTTACTTAATCAATTTAACGATACAGTTTAGAGGAGCTTGACAGTATGAATATGTTGCAAAACGGTGTGTCGAAAATTTATCACCAACTATCCGCATTTTTTCCATCTGCCAGACACACGAAAGAACGCACGGTACCGATTATCAATCGATAATAGCAGGACATTTTCCTATCCCAGAAAATCTGTCTCCCGCCTGACTCCACCATTCCCTCGGTGGGCCAAACCCTCCGAACGGCAATCGTTTACGAGTTTAATATCTTTCTTTGTCACTGATGCAGCACAAATGTCCTGTCCCCATGCCACGTGGCGAAGTAACAGGCTCCAACTGGGGCGAGTTTTTTGCACTCGCACCCTTCTGGAAAAGAAATTTGGAAATTATTCTAAAGAGGGAACCAACTTTCTCCAGCCGAAAGCCCCTCGGGGGGTCTTTTGGGGAGAAAAAAAAGGGAATAATTTTCCTATCTTTCGCTCCACGCACGTTCGCGAGGGGCCACCATCGTCATCATCATCATCATCATCGTCATCATCGGCGTCTTCGTCGCTAGGATACAATCGAGAGGCTTAAACGATGTTAGACATGCACGGACGGTGGGTTTTCGTCCGTTTTTTTCTCCATTGGTCCCGATCAGGGCCTTCGATCATCCAATGGCTCCCTGCGGCTAGCGAAAGGACAACATTGAATCACCTTTCACCTGACCCACCACCAGGCACCTTGGCCGCACCGTGACGCACCCGGTGTCAAATAGGATTGTCACACTCAATTTTCCCCAGCAATGATATTTCCTTACAAATGCGTGTGGAAATACAATTTAAACCACCTCCACCAATGGCCTTTTTTGCTTGTTTGCGTTCGCTTCCTTCTTTCGGTCCTTTCTTGCGTTTGTACTGTGGGGAGGCACGGAGCCATAAACTACAAACATCTGCGTCCATCGGAAGGAAGTTCCCGGTTGTAACGGTTTTTATGGCCACCCTTCGCGAACCGTCCCGTGGGTTCCGGATCAAACGCTTCTTTTCCAGGATCGTCTCCCCCCGAAAACCACCAGGCAAAAAGGGAGCGTCACGCTGGTGTTTACGCAGGGTGTGGACGCAGCGTGGTAAGATTTCATTCGTCCTTTTTTTGCCACTCTCGAAGTGAAAGTGCGGCCGAGAATCTGTTGGGCCTAGAATCCAATCACAAGCACAGCACCGACCATTCGTCCTCATCCCCACGCGCGCTTGAGCAAAGTGGATGAACGCAGTGGGAGAAGGAGAATTCACCAACGTACGTTAAATCACGAAGAAAGAAGCGTTGTTTGCGTTCGATAAAAGCATGGACCATTTTACGGAGCCTTCGTGGGGATCCAAGTCCGGTTGGCGTGAAATTAGCTTGCGTGGCAGTTAGTCCCAACAGACAGGCTGCCCGTTTCGCCATCGAAGGTTAATTAAGCGTAATTTGTGCAGATGTCGATGATGCCGTTTGATGGCATCGTGAAGCAGAGGTCAAAGGATGTTAAAGGGCTTCGAGATGGATTGGCCCGATATACACCGGATGGCTGGAGTAACAATGTACCTTCCCTCAAGATTGGCCGTCGTTCGAAAACGGGCCATTGATGGCATGCAAATTACGGCAACAAACACAACGGTGTTGCACTATCGGCGATCTAAATTGCATCGCTGCATGCCGAACGTCGAACTAGTCGAAAACTAGAAACGTGACTTGGTGGCGAATATGGCAGTGAAGTAAAGCGTCCGATTTAATTTGCAGTAGCTGGGCGTTGAAAGGCAGGCATCGAAAACACCTCACTCTTAGACACCACCTCTTAGACGAGGGTGGTGAAGATCCTTTACAATGCAACATGATTATTCCGAGCAGCTCTCCGAAAATATGATGTGTATCACCATCAGGAAAGAAAGAATGAAAGAGATACATAGAGAGAGAGAAAGACAGAGAGAGAGAATGGATACGAGCTACTCTTAAAACCACCAAACGACCGAGGTCCGTTTCATGTCCTGTTGTCTCATTTAAATCGTTTCGTTTTGCAAACACACCACACGTCCCAAGGCATGTCCTTTCGAGAGCCCATCCTATCTAGCAGGTGGCGGCATATTCGTTTACGCTCGACACAAAGGGGAGGAAAATTTAAATGCAACACCAGAAAACAAACGCCAACTCAATGAACAAACACTCAGTTCAAATCCCCAACGGAGCAAGGCTGGGGGAGATTGTTTTATGACCAAGTGTAGCAGCGTTCAATGCTGGCAATTGCATATCATCCTAAATGGGGATGGTGTTTCAAATGCTTCCTAATGAATTTCAATACTTCAGATGCACTTACCGATTTGTCATTTCTGCGGGCACGGCATGAATTTCTACCTTCGTCTGATGCTGTTGCGGCAGCTGTTGTTGCGTTTGTTGATGGAGTTGAGGAGGCTGGAGCTGCAGCGAGGATTTCTGCTTCGTCGCTTGTTTATATCGACCTAGAGAAAATATTTGTGGATTGTTAGTAATGTATTGTAAATTGTATATTAAAGTAAGTCCTCAGTTTGTTGAAGTGCGTGAAGCTTGGAACTCAGTTTTCCCAGTGTGCTTCAGCAGCGTGAATCTATTCATCTCTTTCTTGCACAATCGTACTTCGTTTAGCGCCACCTAGCGGTGAGCTTTAAAACGACTGGTTGATGGTAGCGCCATCTAGGTGTGAAACATAGAGCTGTTTGTTGAAAGGTCGTTGAAAAGCACTACTAACAGGCTTTTCTAGATCCATCACAGATCAAATGAATCGATTAAACTTTTAAAGATGCATCGTTCTCTTATCCAATGACGTCCCATTTATCGTATTTCCTTGGTAAGAGATTTATATTCAATACATTAGCTCAAGCAGTAAATGTAAAGAAAAGCCCGTTTCGGATGGTACAATTAGCTTTAAGTTTTTCCTACCACATATCCTTCGTCTTAAAATATACGTTTTGTACAAACTTTCTCCTCGAAATACTTACTCAAAGCGAAGAAGAGTGATAGTACGGCCTTCAGCCGCCCGCTGCAGATGTCATTCGGAGTGACCGATTCTAAGCCACCGACCTGGTGCAATTTAAGAACCGTGAGGCACGAGTTCACGTTGTCGTACTGTGGACGAGAAAGAGAGTAGAATGAAATGCATTAGAAATGGCTTGTTCGACGGCTAATATTTCACAATATTGACTCAAGGGAAGGTTTCCAAGTGTGTGGAGCTGGTGCAATGGTGAAGCAGTATCAGCTTAAACAAAATAGGGGTTTCGTTATAGTTTTCCCCCACAAGAACAAGCTTCTCCAGTTTAACGCGACTCATTGAGAAATGAGATCGTAAAATCCATTACGAATGATTTGACACGCTGCCAGTTCCGTGTTCTGCAAATAAGTTATTGAGTTATCGCATGTTTGAGTTTCCATATGTGTGCCGCCTTTCATGCAAGCTTAGTTATTTTGATGAATTAGAGCTGGATGACGAAATTCTCGAGCGTCGTTTAAAACATTTTTACATCACATTGGGTAAGTTCTAGTTTGAAAATATGCCTGCGATAATGAGAAACAACGGATCAAAAAGGATAGTGCCAAAAAAGGTATTTTTCTACTCTCATGCCGATAAGCACGCATATTGTAATAAAGTTATTGGCGATACCTTCACGCAATGTCTCAATATCATTGGAGCAAAATATGGAGCTGCGAAACAGGAAAACATATCTCATTACATCTATGGCACGAATGGGCTCGCTATTTAACGGTCACGGCGACAAGAACGCTGCAGATCGTCTTGCAGAAATCAATCAAGCCACCAAGAATGCGCAACAACTGTTGCAACACGTTGCACCAGCGCAATGCGTTTGTGCACTTGGCACGTCGTCACTTCTTTTCCACGCGCGGATAGATCGAACAAGTTGCTGACATGCATCCATCCGTGGATGCGTGGAACATTTCTTAGCAAAGACTTCTTAGTCATTTTCCACATCGCATCCTCTAGCTTAACCATTGACAATGGAACTCCTGATGCTGGGGGGCAATAGAGAGCTTGAGAGACTAATATGCAGCTACGATGACGCGCCTGATGACGCGGTTTGGCTTTCGCGGAACGCAGCGCAACTGGTGCTTGATTTAATGGCGCTCATTGTTTGGTGAGGTCGGAGTCGACCCCAGCGATCGAGAGCGCGCGATCAAGTGAATCAAGTGAGGCGAGTGCTGCATCCGAATTACGATTAAATTCATTAAGCCACGCGGCAAATTTCACGCCCCGCTGGGATATGGAAATCTAGATTGGAGTGTGTTGCTTTTTTGTCATAATTTCCCTCGTACCGCGGCCAATTCCATCATGATTGCGCACGATATCTTCATTTCGACGCAGGAGCAAAAAAAGGCGTAGATCCGGTGAAATTATTATGCACTACGAACTGTAGCGTTTTCGTGGGTTTTTTTTCATGAAATTTGTGTATGTAGCGATCAAAACGAAAGTTGTCAGCGGTTCAGCTGACTGATCAAGTGGTTATGCTTCGTTGAACGACCTTCAATGTCACGAGAAAACGCAAGGGCGTTCAACTCGAGCGTCTGCCAAACATTGAATAGAAATTAGGCTGTTTTTGTCCTAAACAAAGTGTCGCCAGCATTCGCCACAGCACGATAATTCGCTCGTAGGATATTAAAGGTCGAATTAATTTTCAGCTGGCTGTTGCGTGCTCGAATGTTAATTTTGAGCGCTCTAACAGCAAGTGTACCTATTTGACTTATTCCATGAAAAATGTGGTATGTTCATCTAGCTTAAGTGAAGCTTAAATATATATTCAACAACATCTTCTCGTTCTTGACCTCGACGATGAAGGGTTCTCTGCACGAGCAACCCTTTCATCGCAGGTATTTCACCTTTGTTTCTTGCAAAGGAAAAAAAGCGCACAAATTTTTAATAAACCTCGAACATCATGATAAATGTGAGCAACGTGGGGATACTTCCTGAAGCAACCTACGTAACCCATCGCAAATTGCGGTCCTAGAGCGAACGAATGATGGATTTGTGTACGCGTGCTGACGACGGGCAAAGCCATGGCGTGGTTTGAGCTCGTTTTGAAAATAATAAAACCAAAACGTTGAAAGGTCGTCAGATAGCAAAAGGCACCATGCCACAAATTCCACCGCCGTAACGGCAGCATCAACTCCAAGGATTCACGCATCGACTGGACCTGCTTGGCGAGGACCTTCTTTCCGGCAGGGTGGTTTCTGGGCAGGTGGTCGCTTCTAGGTATATTTTATCGCCCGACGAGCCCACAAGGATCGACATTCCAAGGCTTTCCACAGCCAATGATAGCATTCCATATTGGCACCTTTTTTGTAGGTGTGTGTTTTTTTATTCACCCATTGCCTTAAGTCAATAGCCACTGGGATTTTCGCCGGTAAGTAATCCACCGTAGGAATGCCATTCGCCGGTTTGGTTCATGATTGCGATCGTAAAATTCTGTACACTCCGTTTGGATGGAGCTGAGAATTAAATGCCGCGCAAACCGGCGTCGACATTTTGCACATACTTGTCGAGCAGGATTGCGTTCCAACCTGGAAAGTGTACATTTTATTACGCATTGCGTGACGCAGTCTGCGAAGAGAAATGGTGCGTTCATTTGCTGTCGACGCACAAGTGAGTAGCGTTGCATGCGAGTTGGGCATAAGCGCAATCAAGGCAAAAAAAACAAACGAAAATTCGCAAAAATCATAACGAACTTCTTGCGCGGGAAAGGCTAACATAAGAAACAATTTGATTAACAAATCAAATGAGTTTATTACTCTCACAAAAAAGCCATTTGCCAGTCGTTTACCGGATCGCTTGATGGATGTGACCAGGAATCGGCCAAAAACCAACAGCATTTCGTGATTGATTTGCAGCAATAACTCCGACCCAACGACCCTTTCCACGCGAGGCTTTACTTCTTGTGGAAGCCTTTCCAACGTACCACCAGCTAACCGATGGTTCAAGTGAGTCCATGGGCTTCCCCCGAAAAAGGATACACTTCAATTGGCGCTTACGAAACGAGACTCGAACGTCGACTGAACGCGGCCGCACGGTATGCAATAATAATCAAGCAGACAAAAACTATCCATTTCGTTGGGTAGTGAATTTCTACGCGCAGTGAAAACATCGCTGGTTGGTTTTGGGTTGGCTGGGGTTCACTTCCATCTTCCACGCGTCTAGACGCGCGCACACGCGAAGCCTTCTCGATCGTCCGGCCATTAATCTTGCTGCGTGGTGGCGAAGCATGGCAAGAGAAGGCTTCGAACCAGGGGATGGCTTGTGAGTTCATGACAAATTACCACCGCCAGCTAAACAACAAACAACAAACATTGGACCCTTCGCCATTTCGAGCTTGACTGAGTCGGGGTTTGCTTGGTGCGCCTTTGGACCATCTGGAGATCGAGAGTGGAAGGAAAAATCTGTCACTGGTGGTGTATTAGAATACATAAACACAATGGAGCTCCAGCCAGGCTCGCTTTCTTCGAGATTCGTTAGACTAACCCCGGGAACTGGAGCATGTTTCGTGAGCAAATTCTTCCTTAATCGAGTTCGTATTTCGCGGGATCGCGATCACACACCCATATAAGGACGATGTCGCGTTCGGGATGCTGGTTGCGGTGGCACACTTTCCACGAGAATTGTGCTCTTGTACAACGTTAGGTTGGTTTGTTGAGCCAGAAAGAATTGCTTGAACTCTCGAACCATTGGCTGCAAAAAGGCCTTTGGTCTGTTCGGTCCTTCGAAAGCTACCACACGCTTGAAAACGGAAAAACCCGGCGACTTAATTGGGGACGGTTCTGAGTAGGTTTGCGTTTATTTCATCGCAACGAATTCTGGCTTGGCAGACTTTCCGAGCTCCCGGTTTTGAGGGTGCGTAAGACGTTCCCCCATCGAATGCTATTTTTAGCTCACCCTATCGTCATCACCAGGCGTACGTACGTACACTCTGTGGAGCGCAACTGCAACCACATTGCACCAAAAATGGATTGTTAAGCACCGAACCACGTGGCGAACGGTGGTCACTCTGTGGTGCGCGAACGAGCCATAAAACGAGCGCCAGCCAAGTCGTGGGGTAGAACAGAAGGGCAAGAATGCAACCAGACTAACCGGGTGACGTCCCGAAAAGGGAAAACGTTGCACCAGAAGGAGCGCGGCCCGTAACGACCACCGGTTTGGTGATCCTTCTCTTGTACACGATCGAACCAGCACAGGGCGGGAAAATCGCCGTTCCACGCGTCGGTGTGATATAAGATGTCGCTGTCATGAAAAGCCGGCCTCGGTTGGCGTGGGTTCAGTGACCGGCCTGGGCCATCGTCGTCCGGCAGAGATCGAGGTTTTATCATGCAATGACGGTGCAACACCGGTGGACAACGACGTGAAAGCCATGGACCCATCGGGATGTCGTGAGTGCGGGAAAGCTAAAGGGTCCCCGATGAAGGTGAGTCACGCGAAACACCATGCCGCCATCGCCACAAATCAAAATAAGATGAAACATTCCGGCGCGTCGGCCAGCGGCATCGCAGGACAATCACCGTCAAATGTTGGCCATTAAGCGCGGGTCGAGAACGACATCCTTGCGTTGAAGCCGACTGGCTGGCCGGTGGTGCAGGAAGAAAAATTAGAATTACAAATGCACTCGCGCCGGGAGGCTGATTTCCTACAGAAATGCACTCGTGGGGGCCTTGTTCCGGGAGACGGCCGAATTGGCAACTCACGATCGCCAGATTCCTGTGGTGCATGGTCATGGGAATGCTGTTCCCGGCAGTCGGTAATCCTTTTACACAGGAAAGAGACGGAGAGAAATACGCCAAAATGAAAGGACACAACCCGTGGGAATCCTTTTGGAGCACAAAGCATCGGCAAGGCCTCGTGGGGCTTGGTTTGACAGACGGTGCGAAGAAAGAAACGCCAATCAATCCCTCGTTATGCTTGGCAAACGCCTACTTTGGCACTCTCGGCAGCATCTCTTGATGGTAATTAGATTTGAAGAGCCCACTCGAGAGCCCCGAATCACGTTCCACGACCGCTCGGTGAAGTCCCAAGCACGTTTTCGCGGCTTCTGTCAGGACGGAAGTAAATTGTCGAATGTAGGTAAAGGTCCCACGTGCACGCATGAGACACATGCAATGAACACTGAAGTAATTTCGCCCCAAAAGTAGACTTTCGTAGGGCGTTTCTAGCTCATCCAGAGACTCATCCGCCTTGAGGGTAACGGTGCTGCTATTAAAGTTGGCTCAACGGTACCTACAATTTGGCGGATAGAACAATTTAGCACCGATGATGGTTTCCTCGGTACTTTGAGTTCCTTTGAGGAAGCCAACCCAACTCCACACGAACTTCCACACGGACGCACCATTTGATGAGGTCACGCTCAGGGGACGTGATCTGAGCCAAAGCGTCACAGCAGACTTTGTGGCACAGATTCCGAGCCTTCCACGACCTGCTGGGTGCGTAAAGTTGATTAAATCATTTCGGCACAGCAACTTCCCCAGGAGATGGCTATCAGTGCGCGGAAGCATAACTTAAGGGACCACCGGTTTGCGGTTGCTGGAGAGATTCTATCGGCGAAGTCTTTCTGCCGGATCTCTCTTCGATTAATTGGTTCCACTGAGGGACTCGGCCTGAAATGTCCCGCGAATGAACCGCGTATCGTGGTTAATTAAGCGCCAACGTTTCCTTTCTCGGCATCGTGGCAGAGATGATGGCTCAATTTGTTGTAGCTTTTCGGTCGGATCTTATCGTGGGGGTCCTCGTCTCGCTTTCCTTTTCTGCGCGACAACCGCGAGACCTCTACCGAGGTGACATTTCGGTTGCGGTTGCGATTAATGGTGCACGGCTGGAATCGAATTACACACCCGAAGGTGCGAATCAAAGTCCTCATGGTTTGGGTTTTTATTTTGGCAAACCGGCTACCTCATGCTTCAGGTCGACTTGAACTTGAAGTCGCACCTAAGCGAGAGTGGGGTGATCCAATCGCTGATCAGCTAGCGATAGTGATCTTCTCGATCGCGAGCATAATCACAATAATCCACTGTGCTTGTTAGAGAGAAGGTTCCGTACCAAAGGTTGATTGAATCATAAAGCCTACCCAGCGTTTCAAGCTGCCAATGTGGGTCAGACAGTCGTCGATCACGAACGGATCGCGAGCGAGGTACAATTAAAGTGCCATTAGATGACCGTGGCCTTTTGGGAGGTTGACAAAATAATTATACTCAACATGGGCATGGGTCGCGTACCGAAATTTATTGCCGTGCCAGTTAACGTGCTGGCAGCACGAGCTGCTTAACCGCCGCTAATCAATCGCAGAAATTCGGCTGCACCGGTGTTTATTGGCCCACAATCGTTTTCGGAAGTCACCGCGAGGAAATATGGCCGAATGGGAATGGGCACAGTTTTTTTCTTTTCTAGCAACCTTCCAAATTTATGATCGTTGCTCCCGCGAAAGGAACGGGTAAATCGCCCCAAGACGGATCAGTGGATTCGGGGAGTTATATTGGCTGTTAGTTTAGTACCGCTAATCACCACTTTAAGACCACCGGGACCGGGTGAGTATAGGTGAGGGCTCTTTAAATGGCACACTATGGAGAAAGCCCTCGTTCCCAATGCTAATTGAAAGGTACCGGGAGCAACTTAACAAGGGTTCGGTAGGAAGTGGGCGACTGGGACCCTTTTGCTTCTTTTCTACGTCCATTTGATTCCTATAATTTATTGCCTCCGTCCAGAAGTAGGTAAAGTTCCCGGGGAACTCCTGGCGAAAAGGAGAAAAAAAGGAAAGGTAAACAGCCAACTTTTGCTAGGAGTTCCGAGGTCTTCGGGCGAAACTTCTTTACCAAGGACTTCGAGTCGCGTTTCACGCCGAACTGCAACCCAGGCACCACAGGTTTACCAGGCACCTTGCCATGGCCATGGCCGGGGCCGAAGAAGAAAAAGTTATGCGCGGTAATTAAATAAAAGCAATTTGCATAACACAAGTTTTGCTTCGTCTCGGGCATTGGGCTCCACTGGTCCGGAATTCGATGTTTATTCAATGAACGGCTAGTTGCGCTCGGTTCCGACTCGAGTTCGTTTGATGGAAGCAATATTTTAGGATCTCCCAAGCGACACAGACGGTCGTTGGCTAGGACCTTTTATCAACCCCTGGGAGGCGCTGGGAAACTGAAGCTGCAACACATTCGCTAGATGGCTGCCTGCTGTTTGTTGTACGGATTTCGATTGGATTTGATTGGGATGCGTAGCAGAGTGGAACGGCTGCTGACCCTTTGGGGACTTGACACGTCACCTTCAGAGGTCACAAGAGGAGCAGCTGATGCGACCCAACACGCGCTTTCGAAGGGTGTGGTCATGATTGGAACACCACACAGGGTTGTGTGAGCCAAGAGAGAGAGAGAGAGAGAGAGAGAGAGAGAGCAGGGATGGCAGATGCAAAAGTACATTAATTGAAAGAAATGAACGTTGATTGTGGGGCATGGGGATGCGAGATTCGATGAGGGGATTCTCAAAAATTGTCCTCACAAGAGGGCGTCGGACAGTGACCAAATGAAGTATGGCTTTATTAAGCACTTTAATTGGTAAAAGCTCGAGGCTGGGCTGGATTGTGCACACAGTGGTGGCCCCAATACCGCGACACGACGCCTTCCCATTCAGCTGACAATCACGCCGCATCTCGCAGCCGGTGAGATAACCTTTCCCGGCAAATTGGAAGGCCCTTTTTCGGGGAGGAAAAAAAAACTTAATTTTTCATAAGCCGCTGTCCGCTCGAACCCATCGTTCGTGATGTGTGACTTTGCAAAAGTGTCCATAGTGTTTCCTTAACGGTACTTCCTCGCAGTAAATTAAAAAATCCCCTTCGCCCGGCCACATACCGGAGACTCACATGCACACGCGGTTCACCTTCACAGGAGCATCTCTCGTACAGCCTGGCCGTGGCTGATGCTGCGTCATGGTGCGCTGAGGTCGCACTGATTGCAGCAGCCACCAAATCGTCGCCCTTTTCGCGGCCGGCTTCACCGAGCATCGTATGGTTTTGCATCGGCTGCTCGGAAAATGGGTCACGGTTGCTATAATTGCGCATACGCCGGGGGACGGACGGCATCGCGCAAGTGTCCTTCCCGCTGGCACACACTCGGCCGGGTCGGACTCCGTGAATGAGTGACTGACTGGTTTCGCGCCGCTCAATTCGCTGAATCCCATTTAAGGAAATATCTTTTTTTTTCTTCTTCTCCTGCCTGTTGTATGCAACCAGCCTATGTGCTTGTTGAGCCATGGCATCGGAGCGCATCGAGGCGCCGTTGCAAGGAGGTGGCACAAGGTGACGAAAAGCCCACTGCCACCAACACCGAGATACCGCCTGTCGAAGACCTTCCCAGCTTGCGGTGGTATGCTAATGAAGCTTCTTTTACACCAGAGAGCAACAAAATCCGCACTCCGAAAAGCCGCAGTAAGCAAACAGAATGCGTAAATTATTCACCACGTCCGGCGACCGATGGGGAGGACCATCGGTGTGCGCCCAGGAATCTGGCCGAGAAGATTACACACAAGTGCGGGGTCCCGTTGCAAGTCGCCCAACGTTGGTCGCGAAACAAAACCCTTGCGGTGTCCCTAGCGGCGAAGAAGGTCAACCGGGCGATAATTCGCGCAACCGGTACGCTACTGCCGGTCGCTGTACGGTCGCCATTCACGCCCGTTTCCGATAATGAGGCAAGGCGCGACAATTAAAGAAGCTTTTCTCTCGAGATGCACTCCCGAGTCTGGTTGCTGGACGGGAGCTTAACTCCTTAAAGGTGCGCACACGGTTTTGTTGAAGGAAGAACCGCCCCTTGAAAGGACCGGCACATTTTTGCTTGGTCTCTTTCGTTGATCGCTCCCGGCTAGGGATAATGACATAAGATCAGTAATTATGCACAGTCGTAATTTTTACAAGCACGAATGCGAGCTCGATGAAAGGCTGGTTTTACGACGCATTGGCGAACTAATTGTCAGGCGATCGGTTTTCCCTGTTCAGCGAGAGGCTTGAGCATTAAGTGCGCTAAATAAAAAACCGTTGACGTTAACTTGTTTTTACATGCAACAGTGTGTTTTTCTCAAACCGAAAAGGCTGTCCAAATCATACAAGGTATAATAAATAGGGAGTATATTGTGCAGTTATAATCCTTTAAAATTAGTGTCTTCCAAAAAAGACATTTATGTCCTTCTCATGCATCGGCCGGGAATCGAACCCGGGCCGCCCGCGTGGCAGGCGAGCATTCTACCACTGAACCACCGATGCGCGTTAGAATTTGAGCTTCTGTGCCAGTCAAGCAGAAGTGAAGCATAAAAATAGATCCTATGTGAAACAACCACCCAACATCGGTTGCTTTGGGAGATGGAGACAAATCTAAGAAACTCTCGCGAGTGTTAAGCATCCTTTCTGCCTTCCATCGCATGGTAATCGATAGCTGATCTTTGACATCAGCACCCAGCAGCATGTATTTCCGTTGTCGGCATGTTAATGAAGGTAGAATTTTATATCGATTGTAAACAATCCCTGTATCGACTGGTATCCATGTCGAATATCACTAAGTGGAGATCATTAAAAACTTCGCTCGAACATAAACAGCTTCGAAAGAGTGTTAACGATCCATCGACCACTTTAACGCAATCCTTATCGCACTAAGGCGCCTAATGAACGCACTGATAGGAGATAACCTCATGCCAGGCATCGGATGAAATGTCTTTTACTCTCATGCATTGGTTAAGCGAATATCGATGTTTTCCCCTTCTTGAAGGTAAGAAAAAACAAACGAAAGAAAGGTAATTTAAATTATATGGTGATTAATTCCGCTTTCCAGCCGAATCGATCCAAGGGTGCGTCAAGGGAAATGGGTCGTCCATATTCGTTGTCTCAATTTAATGCATACTAATTGACGTGTTTAACGTCGGCATCGATTACCGTTGATCAACGAAGCTAGCGATGCTTTCAAGTAGTTTGTTTGCTTTGCTCAAAACGCAATCGCTGCGGCGTGTAATTAATTTTGAAGAAGGAGATGTTTGTTTCATTTTTAGGGACTTTTATCTCCGTCAAATCCGGCTGCGTGCCTTATCATCGCCATGACAATGCTCAACAGGTTGCCAATGCCACTCCTTACCAGGGGTGTAGGGTGTGTTTTAGCATTGAGGGCTTAATGCTTTGATCGATTGATCGGTTGATTGGCTAACGTCGAATCGCCTGTCTCGTAGGAAGTTAATCCCGTTCTGTCAAAGGCTCCCGGCACTGTCAATCACGATTGCGGCACAGCAAGGTTACACAGAATTTGGTCGGCGTACACCCCTCGGAGAGGAGATTTCGTATGTCACGACCAAGATGAGAAGCGAACAGGTGAGGAGCATGTTTTTGCTTTCTTTTGTCGGTATCTTTTGAGCCCGACAGTATTTAAGAGGATTTACGGCCGAACAATTATTGACCGTTTATCGTTTGAATGTTGATAAGCTGGATGGGTGAGCTTTTATCTCATGTGTTTCCGTAGCGAGTGCGTTGCTTGATAATGCCGCTGTTTTGTATGCGGAAACGGTTGCTTATCAAATTTACGGCAGAGTAAAACGAGGAGCCATTTTACTTGTAGCGCTTTCGCGGAGGACGCGTGCAGCCACGTTTTGCATACCGGAATGTTTACGAGGCATCATTATCTGGTAACTTTGGCGATAAACAGCAAGTTTTATTTAGGCCGACTTATACGATCAATTTAAAACAGCTTTTATCGACGATATAGTGTCGGAAAAGAGCGAGAACAAATAACCACCTCCGGAAGAAGCGCTATCCCGCAGAGTGATCGCTTTCGCTCATGGGGTCTTCATGCCGATCCGTATCTTCATCGATGAAGCACAAGCAACAATTGCACAACATTGTACCGAAAAACACGACCAACATCAGATCGACCAACATCGTTTTGGGCGGAAATTTCCGCACAAAGTTTTGCCGGCAAATTTCTTTTATATCTGTCGCTTAATGGCATTTTGCTCCGGTGGAACGGACTACAATGAAAGTCTTTTAGCGCGGGTCGATTGGATCGTAGCCCGATGTCGGTGAAAATGCTCCACCAATTTCCTCACCCAGTAATCGCACGGCATGCTGGGTTGATTCGGTCGAGCCCGCGATAGCTTTTTTGGGGTGCGAAAGCCGCCCTAGTACCGTTTGAACTTCCTCTGTAGGGAATGGGAGCGCCCGATGTTCGATCACAAATTGCATTAACAAAACACAACCGACCGCACGTTCCCTAATACGGACCCACAATGGAGATCTATGCACGATGCCTGGCCTGCTGTGTGGTCCACATATCGCAGACTCAACGACCCATGTGGTCTTTTGGCTATCGAATTGGCTATCGCATCGCACCGGTGGCTTTCGGTGGCATATTTTTTCCGTTTCGCGACACGCGTTTTTACCATTTATCTGGAGCGTTCGCGATACCCTGCGGTGCCTCAGTGATTGTTCAACCGGGCTTGTTTTGGGATCACGTTCCTCCGGGACATGCCGGTGAACGATATCGGTTACAGTTTCGTGTGGGCTATCGCTAACTAACAAGGTGGTGCTTCGAAAATAAAAAAGGCACCACCCGGCGCTTCAGGAGCATGTTTTTGGAATGCATATATCGCGAAGCTCTGCCCACCCGCCACAAAACCGCAGGAGCTTGTAATCGTACGATGCACGTTGGCGGTCTGGTTGGTGCCTTTTTGGGTTGTTCAGGATCAGGTTCTAAAAGTCACCAACAACACGCAACACACCAAGCAGACCGAGAGATGATTTGGTTGTTGATATATTGGCGCATTGTTGGCGTGGGGATCCTTTCGTTCCATTTCGTTTATAGAAGCGCTCATATTTCCACAAGGTGGTAAAACATCGCTGACAGAGTGTGAAATGGCGATAGCCGAGGTGTTGGGTATGCCCGACAAAGCAAACCCCGTTGAAAGGACTCCCATGTTGCCCTTCGCTCTGGTATTGTTGGTGGCAGTGGATGAAAAATTTGCATTTGTCTCGGTTAATAGAATGAGGAGCATAAACTCGCGAGGTCGTTCCTTCTTCGCTGCAGCACCGTATAACCCAGCCGTACATCTGCCGTCTGATACACCATTATAGTGCGTTGGATAAAGAAGCACGGTGAATTTCTGGATGGAACGGAGTGAGAGCGAGTACAAGAGATGGCCAGTGGTTTATGGCTGTTGATGGCTCCGCAAATGTGAGGTTGATGTATGAGGTGTTGTTGTGCTTTGCAAACTGTTTCAATAGCACCCTCAGACGGGGATAAATGGTGCAGCAAAGTAGAGGAAGATATAAAACATTATGAAAATGTAAGCTCATCGCACACATGAGCGGAACATACACATGCCGTAACCAAGCCAACACGAACGTCCGCTGAAGGAGCCATCTTTGTCGGAGGAGCAAACATTCTCAATTAAAAAATGTTTCAATTGTTGTTTGAGATAGGTTCATGCTCGCATACGCCATCACGAACGAACGAAAGGCAATCGGATGTATTATTTTTGCATTCAAACATCCTTTCTGGAGGTGTGGATTGCCAGCATGATAATTTTGCTCAGAAATCCTTCCCACTAGGCCTAGTGCTGCAGGGCAAATTTATATCCCTACCGAACGTGCATCATAAGCAGCGCGGCTGCACACACGAAAGTCTCCTTTTGCGAGCCGCCAAGTCACGACGTCCTTTCGGTGGAGCGCAAGTGCTGGAAAAATATTTACATAAAACCAGCACCACCGAGCACGTTGGCGGAATGCCGTCTTGCCACAAACAATAAGCGGCATTCGAAATAAGAAATAGATATCCGAATCGCGACACTATCTATTTGTGCATTCTCGCTCCGTGGTCGCTGGATTCGCCTCTTCTACACTCCCGCAAGGCTAATGGAAACGTATGACACACGAACGGCTCCAATAAGCTCAAGAAACGGAGAGCCGAAAAACAGAAATACCCTGAAGCCAGCCAGAACCAGCTCGTACCGAACGCTGCCACCCAGCAAACACGGACCCGGAACGATTCTTTTCACGAAAGGTGAATTTACAATAAGTTATTGGCTATTATTTCTATTTTCTATGGGACGCTGTCGATAAACCATCGAATAAAGCATCCACCGAAAGGGCAAAAGAGAAGCAGCGAATGGAAGCGAGTTTCGTTTCGGGTTGCATTTCATCGGCGTGTTTTCGTGTGTTATGTTGGGTTGCTTCTCTTCATCTTGCACTAGGACCAGCTTGCAGCTTCCACTGGGCGTGGAATGGAGCTATCGAAAGCCGGCAGATAATAAACCGTACGATGCTGGGTAATCCACGGGCGAAAGAGGTGATAGTGAGAACCGAAGGGTCCGTCGGTTAGGTTATGCTTCGTCCAATAATCATAACAAGCACCAGCGGCATTCGAGAACATAACAGAGCGTAACGTGCCGTAACATTGTCGATGGACGATGTTGGGATCGAACGCGAACCACAAACACAGTTGGCCTCGTCGGTTGCTCTTGAGGATGGTTATGATTCATCTCGTAAAGAACTCCCAGCCTTGGGACAGTCGTGTGTGTTTACTTCGATAGCGGTGACAGCCGGAAAAGGGCTTGCGAAGGGACGGAGAGAAGCTATAAAAAACCACTCTCGTGCAGGCCACCAAAAAAAGCTTACGAAGAGAGAACGATTAAAAAAAACCAACAACACACACCATACGGTTCATGGGGATGCATCATCCGTAGCGTAGCGTTGTACACGCAGTACCACGGTCAAGAGTGCGTAAATTATGTCTTTTTAATGATGTTGAACAATATTCGATTGGCGGTTAATAATGCCATTGGTCGGGGTCGGATGCAACCAGGCTCTGGGTCTCGTGTCGATGTTTTATTCGTGGCAGCACGGCTCAAAAATCTAGCTACTATCCGTTGCATGTGATCGAGACCATTCCGAAGAGGTGAACTAGCAGCAGCAGCAGCAGCAGCAGCATAACGAGCCGACGCGAGAGATCGCGTTGAGTCGGATTGAATTTATTTGCCTACATTAAACACCCGTGGGTGGGATCTTGTCCCGGGCCTGGTCGATGGATTCTCACACGGTCCTCGGGAACGGGATGTGAGCCCGGCGGCAAAACTTTGTGCGAAGAAGTCAATGCTATTATCATTAACATTTTAAACGAGCGTTTCGAGAAGAGCGATTGCGTCGGTTATAAACACATGTTGGCATTTAATGCATATAAATATAAACCGGGTGGAACGGACGCGATTCGAACGGAAATTGCTTTTCGATGACCAACACACGGCAGACGTTAAGACCGTGAGCTTAGAGGGGGTAGAATACATAAAAAAAACACCATAGGTGGAAGACGCAAGTCAGATCCGGGTGGTCGGGTCGTAGAACGGCATTAAAATAGAAATAAATGTTTCGTTTTCGTGCTAATATCGAACGGTTCGATACGGCACTGGGTACCCACGGTAGAAGGAAGTTTGACAAATTCTTGCGAACATCATCGGCATACAAAGCCACAAATGCCTCATTTAAATGTTCACCCTCGTCGTTTTGTGTCCAATCCGCTTGAGCGCGAAAACGTCTGTTCGCCATCCTGCCACAAAAGGTATAACACGCGATCCCATCGCGACACCTGATCGTGCTTTATTTGGCCAAGGCGTGCACAGCCCGCAGGATAAACGACCGATCATCCCCAACGGGCCGGTTGGACACGCGACAACAATGTCGGTTGGATGTTGCGGAATGTTGAGCGTTTTGTTCAGCAAGGGTCTCCTTGTCTTCCATCGGGTTGCTCGGTTGCGACCGCAGGAAGACAAATGGCCCGGGTGGAGTTGTCACGCCAAAGCCGAGGTCCGAAAATGCCATTCGCCGTATTTGGGAAGAAACAATAGTGCGCAAACGCGCGACAGCCAAATTGCGCGGACTCAACCGCAGCCAGCTCGTGTCCATGGTGCAACGCACCACCATAAATGAGGTGTAATTGAAATAATATTGCCCCGGGCGGGTGCGGGTGAGAATTCGTAAAAAGTTGTAAGCAATAATTTATGTCCCCATTCATCGACTCATTAGGCTTGTGGCGAGTCGCGACGGGGTGGACCTCCGAAAGTGGACGAGCCACGGAATTTAATAATGTTTCCACGAAAGCAAATACCGTTGGTTGCATTGACCGACCGAAGGAGCACGCGTTTGGCACGTGATCGTCGGTGCCAAATATCCTCCTGCATGTGATAATTTGCGTTGTCTGCAGTTAGATAATTGGAAGAGTACGAATTCTCCAATTATATTTTATCGGTTGTCATAATCCGCAAGATGGAGAATGCGTACAACACGAAGAGTAAATATTAAATTTACACGGCCTTTCATCCCATTAGACATGGCTATAAAGGAGCGTTTTGCTACAGCCAAGATACGATCGGGAGCATTAACAACTCCCGATGGGATCGTAATCGGGTGCTCCTCACGCTAAGTGCCAGTATCATCTGATTGGATCGTTTTATCCCTCTCGTAAAGAGCCATAAAGGCAAATCCCTTTGTGCAGCCTGCCAGTTACTGACGCTCCGTTCTCCCATCCACCTACTATCACGATCGTGAGTGATATTTTATGCAATCGTTTACTCCCGTCATAAAAACCTAAAGCCCGGTCCGCCCGGTAATGTTCGCCGTCATTATTTGCTTTCGCGGTGATTCCCTCTAATAGCGGCTGGCTTGGGAATGAAATCGGACACGCTTCATGAAGCGTCAATTTAGATCGCTCGCTGGAAGGCTCCGGAGGGACGGTAACCCATTAGCGATTATTTATGCATTATTTCGGCGCCTTTGGGTGCAACGCCGCCGGCAGGATCCGGAAGCGAAGCAATCCAAAACACGCAAAAGCCACCGGCGACGAACACGAGATCACACAGCACGATCACGACCATCGAACCAAATAATGATCTAGCACGTTTAGACTGGGCTGGAGTTGCCGCTGGAGACGTAACATATTTCATGCTGCGCCTCTCGAGTGGCGCATGTGGGAGACAAAGTAAGGCCGACGCGACGCTGACCCATAAAGTGGGCCGGTTCCGGATTCGACATAGTCAGGCAACTATCTCGAGGTGCCATCGCGCTTCGCACGATCACTTCGCTGTACAAAGCATGGAAAACGGAATCAATTCTTTACTTACCACCGACCGATGAAGCTGTTCCCGGTCGTTGCTTACAATGAACGCTTTAGTCACGGTAATTAACGAGACGGTGCTGCTTCAATTGTGTAACCATCTTTTTGCCTCCGGAGCTACAACAACTTCGATCTAAATGGAACGCGTTGCGATCGCGAAAGGAAGATTTCGTCGCTAGTGGCAAAACGGAGGCGGTCGTCAATTTCGAGCACTTTGCGTTATTGGAAAGTGGTTTTAATTACTCTCGATCATGCTCTTGCTGCTATGTGAGGATCACAAATTGAACGACGCCACAAATTGCACACAGAATCAGCCGTTTATGACAGCTTCATTCAACGAGGCACGTTGCCTGATCTGATCGTGCACTTACACTTTCACCCTGCACTGTGTCTCGATCACACTTGCACTTTTAACGACACCAGGACACAAGTGGTACGATTTATATTTGTCAAACGGAGAACCGATGCCGAAATTAAACAGGAATAAAAAAAACAAGCACATATATAAGAGGAAAAGGAAGCATGAACATGAAGGAGTGGTACTACGAATCGTTTCAGGGATTCATTCGTTCGAGGTTCAAAAAGCACTGAACTGGTAAGGCGAAACAAACAAATCTTCATTTAAACCTTCGTGGTTGCGATTTGGCGACGCGCGATCAACTGATCTTTCGATTGGTGGTTGGCTTGGAAATTTACAACACAGTGCAAATGCCCACGAGACCAATTTGGAGATGTTGCGCGAGACGTATGCAAACATTTAAATGCAAGGCCATATATCACTTCTGCCTTCGGTTGGTCTTACGAAACAGAGCAATATGCAGCAGAACGAGCCCCAGTGGAGATCGGTTTCGATGAGATGCACTCCGACCTTCTGCTGCAACTGAATCTGTGATGTGTCCTTCGCGATCAGCTGCAAAGGTACGCTAGTGGATTTGTCAGTGTATCAAAATACCGTCGAGAGTTTTCTTGGCGCTTGATCTTCTGACGGATCTTTGAAGGTTTTCCGAGCCTTCAGACACCACTCGTTCTTTCCGAGCAAACGTGCTCCATTGCAGTTTGCGAAAGACAAAAGCAACGTGAACACGGTGAAACCGGGTCGCGTCTGTTCGCTCAGGCTAGTCATCAACAACGGAGGGAGCTTGGCGCCGTGACCTTGGCCGTTTGCAAAAGCTTTTTGCATGCCACTTTTCGCCGCGAGGACAAGGCGTCTGGACTGGGTTGAGCTGGTGCTGGGGCATTTATATGTGACTCGAGCCAGGACAAACAAGACGGTAAAAGGGTTTTCATCGACTCGGAACGATTCTCGGGCGAAAAAGAAGAAACAACACGCAGAGACAATCGGGTTCGGGTATATTTCAGCTGGTTGGTAGTGTTTTCACACGGGCTCGCCCACAGGCAGTCCGAAAAGTAAGTTTGCAAGCAGCTTAAGTCAGTTTCGAGGCTCAAAAGGCCCTCATGGGAGCCGTAAACATGGCTGCGGTTTTTACGAGGCTCATACTCGCCAGACTGGCATCGCGTCAGATCGCCTTTGCAAATGCACCTTGCGCATGCGAAGAAGCGATACGTTCAGATGTAAAACAGGCTTAAGATCACGGTCCATGGGCAGAATGGCCCCGTGTGTACGTGGAATTCTAATCATCCCCGCATTTTTGCCCTGTCATAAAATGTTTCAAGTATTTAAAGCTTTTATGACTACGTAATAAAACAAAATCAGGTCACACATTTTTTATCAAAGACTGGTAACATTGCAACATGGTAACGTTGCATTTTTATCATTAGTTTTCTGAGCACAGGGTGGTTTTGCAATAAAATTTGCCAAATTCTATCATATTAAACTTGAACGTTTGTTCAGCTGTATTGGACGTTTCTATTTGTCGTGAGATGCTAATTATTATTCCGCACCATTCGAGTCGCTCATAAATCACGCTCTCGAGCTGTCAAAAAGAAGCTTTTTGTTTGATTCCAATCGGTATCAATCATTCTCATATTTCTTTAGGACAGGCAAAAATGTGTTTCTAGCTTTAAACACAAATTTTTGCAATTCATTATTAACCACAGCACGCCTGTATTAAAGCTATTGCATTTTTGTAGGAGAAAAAATGGCACGGTATTGTTTAACAAATTTCAATGGGCATTTTGTCCTCCCATGACATAAAAACGATCCTGGTATCCTGTGCTCATTAGCACTGATTGTGGCTTTTCTGAGAGTGCGATGCGCGTTTGATCATAAATCTTTCGAAGTATTTGCATACCCTCGAGTTCTGATTGCGAAAAGGCATCATGTTTGCGATATTTCGCTCCTAACCAACAACATTTCAGCAAGCTGCTGCTGCTGCTGTTGCTGCATCGTACGGCTATTGAACGTAGGCCTTTTTCGCCAGTCCGTTGTCGCCCGGGAGCGTATGACGGCAATTAGATAGCGGAAAGCGATTGGAAAGAAAATCCGATCGACAGCGACATCGATCAACCGCCAGCAGCAGGTCGTCTTCCGGCAAGAGACACGGTGTTAAAAAACAACGAAAGAGAAAAGATCAAACGCGCATACACTCAGCCACGCGGCCACAGTCATTCACACACTGTCCTGGGGGAGATTTATGGACCCTGGGTTATGTTCCCGTTGGAACCGCCAGTTCAGCTTCCAGGGTTGGGTTTTCCCCTTACGATCACGCGACTGTTTAGATGAAGACTTGTTTTCACGCCGAGAAACCGTGAAAATGAATGGCGCAGAAGAGGTGGTCGCTCGAGGGTGGATCGGTAAATCTTTCGATTTTTCGTGCCAGCATCGGTACCGTTTGGTGGACTACGGGCGGTCGATATGTCATAAATCAGCTGATCAACTATTTGAGGGTGGCTGCATACGTTGCCTCGGGGTGGATTTCTTCTCGACTCGCACATGCTCACACGCACTGACTTAGACGAGCGGTGTTAACAAGATCACCTCGACAGACTCTGGGACAAACAGAGCAATAGAATCTCACAAAGTAGAAATCAACACTTCGTATGCCTTTTATGATGATTTTAACGTTACACTTAACAGCCTTAATACCCCTACACAGTCGTACACACAACGAAATGACACGGTACGGTAGAACACTTGCGTGTGCCCTTAAACGCACAGCCCTCTGACGTTAGGCGAACGTAACCGAGTGAACGTGCATCGTCATAATTATGATCACTTTCCTGCTCAGCAACTGCCTTTGACACCCTTCACAGCTCCGATGTTGCCTCTCTGTCGGTTTCGTTCACAGCTGCACCGGGGATTTTTTCCACGTGAGGCAACCTGATCGTCGACAACAATAGATGTCACGTGCGTGCCTTACCGGAAGCTAATCACGGGGCAGAGATTGACACACGATACCGGGGAACGTTGAGATCGCTAGAGATCGTACGAGATCGAATGGTACGCGGAACATTCACGTGGTCGATATACAAGAGTACCTGCTGGAGCAAAAGCGATCACCACTTACGATCTCAGGCGAACGCGAATGCCGCGAATCAAAAAATGCGGCTCGCAATATATCCACCTTCCGCGGTTGATGGTTCGATGAGAACTGTGCGTGAGCGGTGCCGCGTGGGATCGAGTGTTTGTTATCCAAACTCCGCGCGGAGAGTTGCTCGAACGATCTCCCCCAACTGCAAGCCGGCATGAGTCGAGCTCGAATTGGTCGCTCAGTTGTTGATGTAGAGAGGCAAAAAGGAGGAGGCGAAAAAAGGCCAAAGGAACACCGAAAAACGGTTGAGCTGCGTTTACAATCATCACTAACCGAAACAATACGCGTAAAATTATAAGTAGCTTTGTGGAATTCTTCGGTCGAAATGTTTACCCAACATTTTAACGGAAAAAATAATAAAATAATGTTACATAGCCCTGTATCATGAAAAGCATCAACAGGTTGATGAAAGTGAAATAACATGTTCTACAATAGATAGAAATTTATTTAGTAGAACACAATGTAGTACCAAAATTCGAGCAAGTGTTCGATTCCAGCACAGTGGATGCTGCATAAAAGGCATCATCGCTCTCACACAGAGCGGAGCCCAAAACAAGCCTCAGAGAGTGAGTTCCACAGCAGACCCTGACCGGACGCTCACGCTTGACAGCCGGTATCCGACTTAAGCCGGCTTCGTCAGCCTTGTTGCCGGTGACCCTTGACTTGCTGGCCGTCATTTTTCATCATTACTCCCAGCGCATTCTCCCTATCACCGGCCCCTCGGATCCACGAACTTTGTTCGAGGCGTGACGTGAACTCACGTGTAAGGTGATCCATTGCTCTAGATACACATTACACTATCCTCGTTACGGAGCATGGATACACACACGCATTCACGAACACAAAAAGCAGCCAGCTTCTGTGGCATTGGAAATTTCGGTACCGTTTTTCTATACACGTTTTTCTATACGTTCTATACACGTTTCCGATGTTTATATTTATAACACTCGCAGCATGAAAGCAGAGCATAAGCTTTCATATGCTCGGCACACAAGCTGTGCAAGCCGCGAGGAACCCGTTTCGCGCCTGATCGCGCCACTAGCGGGGGCTCGATCGAACACCAAACCTACGGGCGATTTATAATTCACACCTCGAGCTTGTCGGCTGCCTTCCCTTGACTGACCGATCGGTTCCCGCTGTACCTTTGCTCCCGAACCTCGCGTAATTGATTGGGCTTAATGCTGCCTCTGCATGGATTAGCTCGTCGATCCTTCGGTTCGAGTGAGGACCATGGGTGGTGTTTGAAGGCCTTTTTGATATTTCTTTTTCCGCAGCTTGAACTTCCGAACGTGCTTTCATGTGTCCCGTTCAAGCGCTTGAGCAGCACAGCATCTCGCTATGTGTTTTTTTTGCTAACTCCCAGAGGGTGGTTTTGGTTTGAACGGGTACTGTGGCGATATGAATTTGTTTTCTCGTTAGCTGATTTTTTTTCTCTTAGCCCATTGACACCTCCGACATTGGCCGCAGCGTGATAAATGAGAGTCGATATCATATGCAACAATGCAGCCACTTGCTGAAGAACAAGTTATACGTTACAATGTTCATCTTTAGCTTTCGTTCGCAAGTTGTACATGATAAGTTAATGACATATAATGGAAATTTTTGAGTTTTGCAAAATAAATTAAAATAAGCTATTCTAAAATGGCCTTCAAGTACTGTCAGTTAGATTCACGGTTAAATAAATAAGCATCGATCAAACACACAATAAACCCCTACCACTGCTAATATATCTCGTTGCAAAGCCTCGATGCAAGCCAGTGCCATCCAAGCCATCATCCGACAATAACCGTGAACCATCGAAACCAGTTCGACCAATCGATTTCGAACCTCTTCAGCACCCATCGGGACCCCGGTTTGGTCGTTTGGGTCAGGGGCAGTGATAAATAACTGCATATTAATCATAAAAGTTAGTGACAGCCGACTTGGCTACTGTTGGGCACCCAATTTCCCATTGAAGTGAGAATCGGCACAACAACGGCACCGTTAACTGATGGCTTAATACTGTCACTACGATTACGTCTCCGATGCAACGTTAGGTTTAACTTTCATCGCCAGTTGCCATTTGGGACGTTGCGTACTATTGCAATCCATCTATGGAGCAGGTTAACTTAGAGACATGCTAAAACAAGCCATGCACTACTGACATTGATATTTACAATTCGTACATCCTTCTTCCGTCGGTGCTGGTGGAACGTTTATTTAGGTTGCATTTCCTTTTTCCGACTAAACTACTTGGGATCTAGGGAGTTTGCTTTCCCATTAGAGGTCGTCCGGGGTGTTTCCTACTTCATTCTACCCATTTCGGGATGCTTTGGCGCTTGGCCGACTTTTGGGTTCTTTTTCTGTGCCTTTTTACCACAAAAAAATGGGTCAAAATTGTTTTGACAAGGAACCGGATCATTATGGTTCCGCTAAAACTCTCTGCTGCCCGTACCGGCAAGGTGGTCCTGACGTCCTTAGGTGTGCTCAATTACGACGAAAGGTGGATATCAAATTTCATGCACCACCATCGTTGCTCACCGTCACTGCGATTGCCATTTGCACGGCACGGAACTGGAATGTCAACAACTGGCTAGGCAATTGTGAGCGTATCGAATGACCCAGAGCGACGAAAGAAACCACCGTGCTCAGTCAGACCTCCTAAGGCGTTGTCTCAAATGGCAACTGGAGAAGTTTTATCTGTCAAGCTGCCAGCACGTTCGTTGGGCTTACGAGCAAAATCGCACTTGGAGGCCGCTGACGATTGCTGATTTTTATCGCACGTCGGGTATGAGCAGGGTGGTAGTTTAGAAGTTGTGCTTCCGAACCACTTACAGCGATCTTGGACAGGTGCCGTTGTTCATTAGAATGATTGCGATCCATTTAGAGCGCACCAACCGGAAATGCGTCCTCAGCAAATAACGTTAGAATATGGCAAATGGTTTGATAATGCTGGGCAACTTTACGATCTGGCCGTCAGTTTGAACAGCGAGCCTAAACAAAGGAGGCATTTGTGAGAAACCATTCAACAAAACCTGCGTCCTGAGAAAATCTTGCGCCGATTGATGCTGAAACGCAATACGGAACGCCACTCTTGATTGCTTTTGGTGAAAAAAAAAAACCGAAACAGAACTCAAACATTTCGAAGCCCGCCGAAAAACTCACATGACGACGCAAATAAAGCAAATGGGCTTGTGGTTGCTGCAAAACATACCCTTATAGGGTTCTTCTGGCGTTTGTTATTTTTTTCCTGAGGCTTCCTGTTTGTACATTTACCTAAAAAATGCCCGAGTAGGTGCTCTGCCGTTTCGCCTGTAAACGAGAGCGTTTTGCGATCGAATATCACATCTAAAGTACACATCATCAACAAACCGACAAAAGTTCGACAAAATGCGCGGTATAGTAATGGCTATATGGCGCTTAGAAAAGGCATAATATCGCCAGGGCGCGCTTCTATGAGATTGATTCTGAGTGAAGTTGAAAAAAAAATGATAAAAACAATCCCATGCATACATTTAACTGATTGTACGGTTTCGAATTGCGCAATTGCGGTCTGGCCAGATGCTTTTTTTCGAACGAGGTATCAACATATGGCCTCTCCTTAAAGTGCTGGTGTTTTTTATGTATTACATCAAACGTATGTTCCCTTATATTCTCATTGATATCAAATTTACATGAAGCCTCAAAATCCCATCGGTTGTGTTTGCTCTGGTGATATTCGGCAGACAAAAATGGCCCTATAACATCGAAGTGAACACATAATTGTCATCAACGTTGAGATACTCAAAACAGTAATAAAACGGGAAGCATCAAAATATCGAGTGTGTCACCAGCAAAATAATGATGTAAAGTGTAAAAATTCACGACCTATTTTCGGGCCAACAAACTTCCATTGACACACACCCACTTGCAGCATGTTAAGAGATAGCATTTCCAATGTCATAATATTTTGCCAATCAACACCCGAGATGCGCGGTGATTCAGGCAACGAAATACGGGCACATCAGCAACCTTCTAATTTTATAGGGTGCTTGGTGAGAAAATTCATGCGCAACCTCCCTGAGGGCCATCGTTTTTGATGGTTATTGTCCCGATTAAAACACAAAAATTAAATCCACCTATCACCGTCACGATGGTGGTTGCAGCGTCGTCTTTCTAACAATGGTAGCCACCTTTGGCTTCTTGGACCACCTTTGGCTCGTGGATTTGTCTGTTTTTGAAACGTTTAAATTTATATCCATGCTCCCCAGGGAGAATCAAATCGTTCATTCAACGTTTTTTATCCCGGTCTAAAAGGACGACAAGAAGTGGTAGTGGTCATTGCTTTTCTAAACATTTAGCATGATTTATGCACCAACAGCTACTACCGTCACTGGGTGCGGCTTTGTGTGCCAGCCGACGAAAGAAAAGTGAGACATTTTTATTCACTCAAGCAGCGATCCTAATCGAGCTAAACATGCACAAGAGCATCGAGCGTGTTACCGGTCTAGGGTTTTAAAATTGCACTCTTACTCACATGCAGTGGTCAGAGCAGAACCCAGGCAAAGATGGAATAAGTGCGGCTTAGATCACAACGAAAAAGGCGCCGGCAGGACTTAAGAGCATTTTGTCATAAATTTTCTCACTTTCTTAATTTTCTCCCGCCCATAGCTTCTCCCATAAACCACACCTCACCGGCACACCGATTGGATTGAGATGTAGCCTGAAGCACCCTTTAAAAGGGACGATGTACCGAAGAAGCATGTTGGCGAAAAAGAAACGACACGGGCTGTTACATAAGAGCTATTTTTAGCAACCATAGTCTGAACAGCAGCATTGTCTTAACGACAACAGCGCGAAATTCAACCCCCGTCGAGAGCATTGCCCAATGGCTGACGGAAGTGCATCGGAACCGGAGTCATGTTCACAGGCGGAAGTTTTCTTCTCTGGTGAGCCGTGCTTCCAGAATCGTTCTCCGAGACGGTGTCAATGAGCGTGTAAAGTGGGAAAAAGTAGGTCAAAAAATGAGGTCTCCTGAAATGGGTCCCAGGCTTTCGCTCGAGTGGTTGTTTTGGCTAGCGAGACGAGGGAGTCGGTGTAGACATGCAAAACCATATTTTCCACTGGCCGGGTGGGAGCCGAACAGACCCAGTGGATGTAGATTGCAGTTCAAATATTGAAACAACACAAATCAACTGACTAATGAACGTCGTCTTCGTCGTCGTCGTTGTCGCGTGGCGCCTTTGACGCACAAACCAGTCCAATGAAACGCCGCAGATTCGGGAGTTGACCGCTTTGGCATCGGCACCAGCTGTCATTCGATCCTGGGTGGTCAAAAGGTGGGGTGGCCGTGGTTCGTGGTTCGTGGTTTTCCCCACGACCAAACTGCGTGGTTTATGAGGCATATTTCATCGGCCGCACAACATAAATTGCCTATTTATAGACCAGCGATGTTCGACTGACGGAAAGCAGGTCTCGTCGATGATGTCCACCTGCGGGTTTGTCACTTTTCATTTTCTGGTATGTCTCGGACACGAAATACGACCATGGATGTTGGATGTGATCACGCATCTGAATTTCATGGAAACGAAGTGTGGAAAATTCTAGTAGCGCTCCTAGTAGAGCAAAACTTATTTACTACTGCACCAATTCAGAAGTGGAGAAACACATTTTACGAAACTTCGTGCCACTCAAAGCAAAGTTCACCCAGCGACGGGCAATTTTCGGCGCAACCCTGTTAGTGTTCCGGATTAGCTTGAGAAGTGCGCCTGTGGCAAAAAAATTTACGACCCCCGCAATTAAACTTCTCAAATCCATGCCATGCCCTAAAGACGACAGTCTAATGGCCGCAGTCACGCAAATGGCAAGTGTCCCGTTTTTCTCAACACTGATGGCGTGCCTTTATTCTTCTTTTCCCCTCGGAATGCGGATCTGCGTTCAATCATGGTTCGCATGGATTGTTTTTTTTCGTAGCATTCGAATGCGGCATGCGCCGCAACAACCACTCACGCACCATTCCAGCCAGCCAGCAGAGAAACATTATTTAAAGTTCGACCGTAGAAATGCGTCTCCAGGGAATGGCACAAAAAAGCACCCAAAAATCCCATCAAAGGCAAAGTGCCGGGATTGATTTTCGCTATTTCATTCCGCTCGGTCTGGTGGGGTGGCAAAGCGAAAAAAAATGGCCGTTTGTTCTAGCCGGTAGCAGAAAGATCTGTTTCAACCGGCACGATCGCCGGGCGGCATGAGTCCGAGAACCGAACACGGGATCCGAGATCCGGATCGGTAGCACACTCTTGGGGCCGGAAACGGTCACGCTAATCCACCACCGCCTGCCGATGCCGGATGCCTCTAATTTACGGTACCCAATCTACTGATCCGGTCATTCCTCCACGGCGCTATCGTATGCGCGAGAGCCACACGGTTCTGATTCTCACAACGTGTGTGCGCGCGCGTTTGGAATCGCGAGCAGGTTAACCCCTTGCGTAGACCCCTATTTAGAGAGTCAGTGAACGAACCCCAAGCAAAGAAGCAACAATGCCCACAAATTCCCCGCGAGTGCAGTAAATCGCTCCAGCCTGGAGGTCCAGCCTAGAACAAATGTTTCCACAAAATTCCACAACGGCATGGAGCGAGTGGCAGCATAAAACCCCTGACAGCAGGAAAATAGCAATTATGGCTTTACCGCGCGGCCACATACCATCGACTATCATCGCGGGGCTGACGGTTACGTTTATTTAATTGATCATCATTAATCTTCCCGATGCCCTCCACCCTGGCATGCTGGCAAAATTGCAGCAATTCCACTGCACTCCGCCGCAAGGCTGCTATAAAACCAACCTCTGACACATGAACTGGAGCTTAGACGTACGGAAATTGCTAGCGTAATGATTTGCATCGATGTTTTAGCGTGTATTTTTATCGGAGGCGCTTGTTTTTCTATCGCAAATGGGAGCTACTGCCGGTTCATAAATCGCACTCCAGCCGCTCTTGGTCGCGGTTTAAAAGTTGCAATTATACACGTACGCGCCTACCATATGCACAACGAACGGGGTGGTAATAATTGAACCTAGAGTTTCGAATCAAGCTTGAGCTTACGAGTGGTTGTAGCGCTAGTGTTCTGAATCATCACAATCCGTTGGGGAGAGCTCGCTGTATGAACGGGTGTGTTTGCTTTGGCCTACAATAAATTTGATGAAAATATGGCTCCCAGAGTGAGCTGAATTTATTTTCTTCTAGCACGAGGATAAACACTCGAGTGCAATCGCATTATGGCTCTAGGGCAATATTGGTGTTAAGCTTATAACCGACACAAACAGAATGAGTATATTATCCTCCTTTTGATGGAACCACTTTTACGTGCGTCTATAATGGACGTATTTTATTCTATCTTATAATCCTCCTGACGCCAGGAAGATTGCATCATCCCTCGCTTACCATCGTAGAAGCATCATCAGCTTCTACTGCTTCTAGCATCAAATTTGACCTAATTACCGTCCTCCATCACTCGATGCCTCGAGACCGTGTGCAGTTAATTAATTTTCCCCATACCACGGCCAGCTGGGATGCGCAGGAGTACGCAAGACGATTTCCCCGACAAAGGTAAGTAAATCCACTCGATCGTTGCAATGCACTCACGTATTACAGACGGCATAGTTTATGGAGTGCATTGGCGATGCTGAACTATTCCGCCACTAGGAACCAAGCGGCTTGCTGAAAGAATTAGTTCGCTTTTTTATCGTTCCTTCCCCTAGCTCTCAAAATCAGAACACATCTGGTCGATATTAGCGTGTGTTTACACGCCAGCGCCAGTGGCGGCGGTCGGTAAACCCCTGAATTTAAACACCACCAACATGAAAGAGAAGCTCCACTAAACCCCCGCCCAGCAGATCGAAGCTCTGAGCTTCTATGGGTGGGATGGCCGTAAACGAACGTAAAATGTAGAGGAAAAAATCTAGAACCCAGCGAGCGAATTTATTGATTTACATATCTTGGCGTTCGTCTGGCCGAGGCAACGGTTTCGATGTGCTATGGGGTGGGAAAAAAAGGCATCCGTAAGGGCGGCACGTAACAAAGTTAACCCCGAGAAACGATAAATAAAAACAAGGAAACAACCGATGCTCCTGCCGGAATGTGTGTTCGTGGATTTGCTTAGAGTTCGTGGGTTTCCCAAGATTTTGAATCTTTTTTTTCGTAACAGGTCGTGCTTTCCGGGAGGTGTTCAGTAGCGTAAGCATAGATAAAAAGTGGAAAGGTAAAACATGACTCAGAAGGAACAGAAGAAGGTTTTTTAAGCAACCTCATCATTCTATTTCAAATAAGTAAAAGAAACGAGAATGATTTTTTGTGCACGGAAAAAGAGTAAGAATTGTTTGAATTACAGTGAGCAAAATATTCTAGAAGACATTTGCAACAGGATATACGCGCCTTTATTCGATATTGTCCGTATGAGCATAAGGAAACAATAAAAATAAACTCAAAAATCCACAACTAAGAGCTAAAGCGAGATCTCACACTGTGCATTCCGTTCACGATTGGTCGTAAATCAAGCCAATACATCGATGAAGAAGTTCACAATCGAAGGGAATAAAATTTTGATTTTCTGGAGTGCAACCGAATCATCATCAACGTCAAAACCGATGATCGTCAACAACACGAGACAGTAATAAACGCTGCTGTGCGTGTTTGATTCGAACCTCCTTTTGGCGCCAACGGCTGGCACAAATCCACCCATGTGCACTACCACTGCAGCACTACTAAGTAGCGTGTTTTGTTCGTTTCGTTTCACTTAGAAGGCTAGGTTCGATTCGCGATGCGTTCACTCGAATGAGCTCACTCACTTTCATTCAACCCGATCCAGTGCGCCAAAGTGCAAGCAAGAGCACTGCAAGTGTCCATGGTTATTTATGGCGTCTAGTCGCGTACGCGTGCAACGAGATGATGATGCACTCGTTCGAAGGGCGGCACACCGTGGGGGTCTAGCTGCTTTCCAAGTGTAGCACGGATTATGTCTTTTGTTCCGAAGTGAAGGAGATTATGATGACGGCAGCTACGATCTGCGCCACGGACAATGCAGCCGCGTTGCATATCAATCACGCTAATGACCATTGTTCTCGCACGAACCGTCTACGGACTGCGTGAATGATGACAAACCCACAGCAAAACCCAGTGGACGTTACACATGACCGTGGTATTGGAAATCAATTAAATCTGGGAACCCGCATTACGCCTTTCTCGGCCCGAGCGCGCGTGTCATCCGAAAAATGTTCGTTTAATCAATCCGGCACGTGACTTGAAGCACCAATATGTCTCCCGACAATTATGCAATGGCGTTAGATTTTACATCTCAAGGTTTTCTACATCCCAAAATAGACCATGAAAATAATCCTAAACCTGCGGGGACAAATCATATATTTTCCTTGCATACAAGGCACGGTTGGAGCTTTATTAGAATTGTGATTTAATCAGAGTTAATCCAATGCAACCAGCGTACTCTTTTGCTCTCTCTCTCGTTTTATGCTTATGGGCCGTGGCGAGTGGTCAATAAATCATGACCCAACGCTTTTGAACTGGTGCGCTCGGGCTCAATTGTTATTCGATATCGTACCGCATGGTGTATTCGTTGAACGTTAACGAATCGGAGCGGAAAGATGCCACTCAGCCAGGATAACAGTGCGCTGCAACAATCCCGACGCATCTGACAACGTTCGCATGCAATCTCATCGTCCACGGCCGCGCAGTCCCGTGGGATCGAAGGGCGCTTGGTTCGCAGCATGCCTTCATCGACAACATTAATCGAAGACAAACGCAATCGAACCGCCATTCGTCCCGACCCGCGATCGTTCTACAAAAAGGAGAAAACACCCACCACCCGTGGTGACCCGGCGGAGTTGGCGTTCTCAGGCATTCGTGTTCTTGACCATCTCGCAGCGGGATGACCAGACTGGGGCTTACTCCGGTCCGGCAATTAAATACCCATGCCGCACCGAACCAATGGCTGAGCCACGCAACGACCGATAACGCTCCGACCAGCGATGATAACCCGATAAAAGGGTGCTTTTCCGAGCGGGATGGGGTGCCGGCATTCCCTGGTACTGGGCAGCCCATTTCCCTGGGAGGCGGCGTAATCGAATCGCAGCCGCATCTAGTTGCTTTTAGAGCGAATTATTTTCAATTTAGATAGAACGTTGATTAAATTGATGATTGCTCTCTGGGCAAGCTTTCGGCGGGGAAAGCATTTCCCTCGTTTACCGTCCCTCGAGGAAAGGGAGCGAAAAGCGAATGCAATGATAGAGCAATTTTTCATCCGCCTTTTAGTGGCATCATTGTCTGTTGAGCCGACCGGCTGTCGATAGGATGTGCGGGCATGAAAAATGCTTCCAATCGCCCGAAGGCCGAAGTTGCTATGGATCAGCTCGAACAGATCAAACCCACCTGGGAGCATTCTTCTTAGGATCCTTCAGTATCACTTAAGAATCAATTCTTTAAATCGAGCGGAATAAAATCCCCTTAAGGGATATTTCATTTCTGCCAGAATTCCAATAAAACTGAATGTCCTTTTAGCAATTGTTTCGTAGAAAAAGTAGAGTACAACGCGAAAGTTTCTCATACATATTGCTCCAGCAGTTTGTTTCAGTCATAAAATTTCTGCTTAAGCGGGGGTGTGCATCCAATAGAAGCATGCACATTCTGCAATTGCAACCAATTAATTATGCATGACGGCAGAGGTACCAGTAATGCCCCAGAGAGTATGGGGCAATGGGTTTGCTTTTGAATTTGTACTTCCTTAGGGACGTAAGCATAACGGACAAATGGAAAGAAAAAGCACCAACACGACTGTTATGCGAATGCAGCACCATCGCTGTTGGTCCTTCAGCGTTGGCTCGTGCCCAGCGGTTAGCGATGATTTATGGTGAACTGATTGTTATTAATAAGTGTGATTTATGGCGGTAATTGATTTATCGCTCTTTCCCGTCTTTCGTCAAGAACTTCTTAACTGGCAGGGAGTCAAAAATAGTTTCCAATCCAGGATCCATGATCCGTGGTAATAATTCATTTTTATCGCGTTCGACAAGACGCTTCCGCAAAGCTCATCGGCAAAAAAGATGCAAAATAGAATCAATATTACTAAATGTGTCTGTAAGCTAAGGCAAAAACTTCCTAGTAAATATCAATCGATTGTACAAACGGACTCACCATATGTTGAGGAGTTTTTGGTTTCTTCACCAAATCAGGTACTTTGAAGGTGGTGACGGCTTCGATCACTTCGGCGAGCAGAAGCCCATCGCGACAGTCGGCGGACAGGTCCGACACCTTCCTCTTCGACTTTGCCCGTTCCAGATAGTAGTTGGCCCAGTCGGTGTAGATCTGTGGAAGGCACAAAAGGATAAGATATTAGGCTGAAGAATAACGTCAAAACGGGATAAAGGAAACAGCGTTAAAGGTAACGAAGCGCATTAGTATTATTAAATTTATTCTACAGCTAACTCCAATCTGCTAGGACAAATATAATTCGTTGCCAACAGGATGCTGAACCTGTAACATATGGTACCGTGGACGTGTGTCCGTTGGCCGTCATTTCGACAGGATGGGCGCGCCGGGCATGGTTAGATATCTAGAAATCACGAAGCACAGAAGACAACGCCTTCAAGCGGGGCATCAAAAGGACACTGCCAAAACATTGACGTTGTCGTGGAGCAACACCCAACAGGGAGGGCGATATTTGGATCCTTCTGGTCAGTAGACGAGCAAACGATGCTTGTCTGGGCGACAAAAGGACACGCAGAGAGAGTCAGAGGGACACATCTAAATGGAAACACAAATTCCCTGGGGACTTGTGAAGAGGCAGGCCTCGGGGCAACACAGCCGGTTCAGATAACGTCCTGCTTCATCGAATATTTACGTTTTGATACGCCAAATGTGAGTCACCCACCCGTTTTCTCATATCTTGCGGGGCATTGCGTATGGGCACACTAAAAGGCTATGATTTCAGATGATGTTAAAGAGACATTTTGATCTTGAGCTGAATCCGTTCAAGTCCAAGCAAGAATAGCATGTCCTAAGTAAGATGCACTTGTTGGGATGCTAGCAGTGTGCGCTACATGGCACGAGCCACAGCAGACAAATGGAGCCAATAAGGGTAGGAACATTTCGGTCCATAAATTTCGAATAACGCCAAAAATCCTAAAGCATCTTCTGCATCCTGCCGTTAAGCAGAATAAGGCTTACGGAGAGAATGCGAAGAACGAGCATAACACTTCTTGAACAAAGCGGCCCAAAAGGCACAAGAGGGCAATATTTGCGCGAGATAAAATGCATCCTCACTTTTTGGAGGCTTTTTTTCTGCCAAGCATTCGCCAGTGCCATGCAAAGAACCTTCGTTTTGTGCTTAGCGGAACAAACACGACAGGCTGTTGGCATTAATCTCAACTCCACTCTGAGCATGCAGCAATTTGGCACTGTTAAGAAAGCCATTTGTTTTATTCGATGCTCGTTTCGCTTAAGAGCCTGCTGAGTAAGGCACCATTTGTACCAGTTGTTGCTTTACTTGACCTTTTTGTTTAACAAAAACGCCACTACCACTAGCGTTTTATATCGAGAATGATACAAAATAGGGCAGTATTAGCGCGGAATGACGCGACTAGCAAACACATTAAGAAGTTGCTCTTAATAAATTTGGCCTAATGATGTGATTCTTGGCAGCTGTTGGACGCAGTTTGCATTTCACGCGAAGATGTTCTTTCGATCATAAAATGAACGCCTTTGATCAATCAGAAATGGGGTCGCTAAAAAAACAACATTTGGACAGTTTTGAACCCCAAAGTGCACCTTCGTCTCATCAGCAGGTGCCATTTTTATGTGTGCATCCGTCATCGTCACACCGTTGTACACTTCAAAGCAAATTCCCCGAATGAAACGTTCTTTCGGCGGCTCGCGTCACTGACCTGGCGCGCTTCTTGGAAAAGCGCTGCAGAAAGTGACAAGTTGGGTGAGAAAGTAAATAAACTGCCAAATCAAATCAACAATTCATCGTCGGCAATCAACATTGCGATGGCGAGGGAGATCATTTCTTTAATGTTTTTTTTTTGCTTGCTCTTCTTCGTTCTTCACGATGATGAAGCATAAGTCACACTAAGACGTCAAGTCAGCGCGGCGTGTTTCTTTTCCCAATTAAAATCCATCCACGGTATCTTGGCAACTTTATCCCCCTCTCGAAGCTGACACTTGGAGTCGGCAGTTCCGGATGAGAGGAACGTAATTTGGAAGAAGCGGGAGACTAAATTCGCTGGCCTGTATTGGGAGGTGGGAAAATTCGACGCAACCCCGATCACGGTTTTACCACGCGCCATGAACCGATTATGTGGTGCCCGGACTTGAGGAAAATTCTCGATTTTCCCCTCCGAAACGTGTTATGCACGGGAAAATGTAACGAGCAGTGAGGTCGCTGGCAGGACGACGAGCGGGAGGTGTCAGCATAGCTTCATAATGTTCCTTCGGTTGGTAATTTATCTTTTCTCGCTTGCTTTCTTACGCGCCGCGTGGTTCCGCTTCAGCGCCCGCCTTCGCTGACGGAAAATGAGGAAGCGTCCTTTAAAAGATGATTATTTTTTATCTGCTCAACATATTTTCGCCACCTTTTTTGCGCATAACTCGCGCTCTTTCCATCTCTCGCGTGGGGCTGGCTTGATGGCGTGTGCGTGCGCATCCGTTTTGCAGAGAATTTGCATGCTGGGATTTTTGGGAGTTACATACAAAGAAAACGTTCCGCTTCGGCATGGTTGGTTGAGGATTAATCAGCTGTAAATGGCGCTTGGGATGTGTATGTGCTCCTTATGGTACATCCGTGCCTCTACTTCCACAGTTAGCTTTTAACGACGATCCCTCTGGTAGGGTCACAAAAAAACGGCCAACGGTACAATCATTTTCCCGGTCTTCCTATGGTGACGGAAGCAGGAAGCGGTTTTTTCCATGGTCGCATAATTCAAGGTTTGGTCAGTTATGGTGCATTTTAAATTCATCCCTGCCTATCCACGTGCTTCGTACTTTTTTACCCAGGCTTTGTGAGAATACGCATTAATTTAATGTCATCATATAAAAGCGTGCTAAAAGTGTGGCCATACTTGAGGGGAAAAATAAACGAGACTCGTTAAAAGTCTCTCGAAACACACTCTCCCCAGCGGGAGAACAAGTGGAATGAGTCGGGAAAATCCCACACGAGTCACCCAGGCTACTAGTGGTCGGAGTCGCTTTTCCGACGTTCACGGAAAATCGCACCTCGGATGGAGTTAGCGTCAACGCCACGATCGTCTCACACCAGACCACTACCATTCCCTTCACCGTAGGTCAACATCCAAGAGCGCGCGTTATTTATGGCTTTGTGCCCTTTTTCATTTTCCACAACCTTTTGCTTGCCGCTCTATTCCTAGTTTCCTCTTTGGGTTTTCGTAACTTTACGCCATTTCGCGTGTCTTACAGCGTAAAGTCAGCGGCCAACGCGAGCGGCACATATGTGCAGAACCGACGGCAGGAGCATGAGCATATTAGCACGAGCCCGAGAAGCTTGTACTACAAGTCTATTCAACCATATTTTTTATCACTAGAACAATATTTTTGTGTTCGAGTTTTCCTTTCGCCTAGCTCCGAGCTAACACGCCCCTCGGTATCTTTGGCCCCAAAGGGCGACGTGATGGGCAGGGCGCTAACTGGAAAACTGCAAACGATGGAAATCCCAATCCCTTAAACGTTAGCCATGAACGTACGTATGATATAAGCCAATAGCCGGTGCGACGCCGGAGTCGGGTGGAAAATGGATAACAAAACCAAAAACAAAAAACTGCAACATAATTAATTACCTCATGAGTCGTTTCCTAACCCCACGGAAACCCTTCTCCCACAATCTCCAGCGCCACTGCGGCTCTCGCGTCGTCAAAAGCATCACAAAAGTTAAGCCCCCAGTTTACGGAGCACGTCGAGGTTTTCCCCAATCCATACCATGGATTCATTACGGTCGTATGCTTCGGTTCTAACTTTTCCGACCAAATGATTATTTTTTTCGATGTATGGTGTGGTGTTTTTTTTCCTCGCTGTCAGTGACTTTTTGCACAGCCCGTGTCACGTCCTCGTGGCCTCATCCTAAGCTACTACCACTTCCGGTCGATCCGAGAAGCCGTCTCGAGTCGACGAAGCGCGAGGTGTCTCTTAAGGTCAGCGCGGGTTCAGTCGCCGTCTCGGGAGGTTATTTTAGGAAATTAAATCGTGAACTTTGTTTTGGTGTACTCAGTCATCTGTCGTGGTTAGTTTTTGCGCCTGGTAACGAGGGAGGGGGAGTTGTTCTGTTTACGAGCATTAATATTTCGTGGATTATGTGCTAAATTTAAACATATAAGAAGCACTTATCTTACCTGTGATAGATTTTTCGTCACGGAAAGATCGTCACATGATCCTTGACCACTTACACAACGGCCCAACATTATGCTGCACTGCTTGAAACACACTCACAAGTGGATTCTATTTTCTTCTCGCAAATCAATTCACACCCAAATTGAATCCGAAAATTACCTCCAACCTTTCGGACGTCACTGGGGCGCCCATTCATAAATCATTTCCATTGCCATGCGCGTTCACGAAACGTGGGGAATGAAAGTTTTGGCACAGCTACAGAACGGAACAATTTCTCTTTTCCATGCGTTCCGTTTGGTTTCATAATCGCTAGCAGCCAGCTAGAGGTCGATCAGCTAGAGGTGTTTGAAGGGATTAGCCACCTGCAAGCGTAGTACACTTCGTACATTAGCCATCCACTGGGTGAGATGTAAATGATCACTTTTGCTCTGTAATCGCCTTCATCATAAGTCACCAGGGTGCGCAATCCGAAAGGCAAACAAATAAACAAATTAGCCACCCGGAGGTCAATCAGTGCCGAAGCAGTTCATTGCTTACGCCGTGGAAGGCGAGAATGAATGTGGCCGTAATGCTGCCCACGAAGAAGGACCTCGCGCAATTGCGTGCCAAGTCATAATCCATCATCTAAATCGCGCCCATTCTCACATGAGACGGACGTGTTTCGCTCATGCAGGTCCTCGATTGCTGGAGCGTACGCCCAGGCATAAACATTTCACTTTGTAGTGCCTAATGCAGCTGAACGAACGCAAGGTTCCTTACGACGGAGTGAATGGCGTGCGCTAAAAGGGGCACACGAGAAGAGGATCAATTTTATTTCGTTTCCGGTGACAATTTGTTACGGTCTGTCGCATTTCCACGCCCAATGCCGACCAATTGACGGCTTCACCTGTGCATAATAGATTTTTTGTCATCGCCCGAATGAACTGCACAAAAAGTATTCCAGCTAGCCAGCCATCGACGCCAGGAAAGCGGGATCGCTTGCTGGGCAGCATAGTTTTAATGTTTGGAAGAGCATAAAAATAGTCCCGAAAATTAACCCTTCTCTTCGACTGACACTGGCGCCGATCGTCCTAACTGGACTACTAGCGAACGGCCACCTTCGTGGTACATGCACAATCGAGCCAAGGTACTGCAGTGCTCGTAGAACAGCTCTACTATATGCGCGCCATTGCAACGCCATGGTAGACCGAAAAATCGAGAGAATGGTACGTTATTTATAGACGGTTTGTTTTTCCACGTTTTGTTTCTTTGTTTATGCTTCAACGTAGGGCAGAAAATCGAGCGGGCGAGTACCGGGACACGGGTTCCAAAGGGTTCAAAGGCATTTTGTCTGCGGCGTGTTGGTTTCCTCGTGCAGTGTCAGTGCAGTTCTTGCAGCGCAGGAAGGAAGCTCGTCCCTCGTCACGCGACCAGATCCGTCAAAAAGCCGCTTGGCACGAGGGACTTGCGGGTTGCAGCCCGGTCCCGTCTGGGTGCTGGTGTCATCGGGTGTTGATGCATGACAAATGGATAATTGCGCCTTGACGAACTGTCAGCTCGGCGCGTGGTGGGATTCTCTCTGATTTCCGGGTTAGCGATAAGCCACCGGAGACCGCAGAGACACACCGTTGAGTGGTAAAGGTCGCGCTAAATGTGCAATCAAAGAGAATTTCATTTACGCACGCACCTGCGTCCAGCCACAAAGAGCGTGGGTGACCAGTTTCGGTGGCGTTGCATCAAAAATTCTCACGTGCCACGTGGCACGAATTTGCCGTCGTGAATTTGAAATGAGCCGACACCCGTACCGGTGGGAGGTTGATAGCACACTATGCGTTCATTAGTCGCGGGTGAAAATCGAAATCACAGCGTTTGGTTGGCTCAACCGGAACAGGAGCTCCGGTTTGAAGGGTGTACGGATTTGGTGACCGGGATTTCCGGTTCGGTTTCCATTACGCCACATCATGACACCCTCATTGGACCACCCATTTCGGGGAACCCTTCAGCCACGTAACGATGAAAAATAGAAGAACTTAATTCATTGCCGCAGTGTATAATATCCCATCCAACGAAGCAGCTTTATATCGAAAAGCACTCATCGGAAACAACCGATAGAGAACTTTTACGAAACTTTTGGCCAGTTTATTAGATCTTTCATTAGAATGAAACCCTTTTCTGATATGACTGGGTGTTAAAAGAAAATGAACGATCGGCTCGGAAGGTCCCAAAAGGCCAACCCATGCTCGCAAGGGTGGAGCGTAATGGACAAAATTGATTATCGCACCACTAGATCGCATTTCCTGGAAAACCAATTTTCATCGGGAGGTCTTCTAGAAACAAGCACAAGAAAGAAGTAAAGCTACGCTTTGTTACTAATGAAGCTAGCAAGTGTTGGCTGAAAGAATTAATAAAAATAACCTAATTAAGTACATTTCCCTACAAACCTTTGGTCCTTCTTTGTGAAATTCACTCTCACCCCGTCTGCTCAAGGAGCGCCCAAGCTGGGGCGCTGAATTTGGGGGGAAAATTGGACAAACGCTATCGTAAAGCACTCATTCGCACCCTCCGAAAAGCGAAGGGATCGGTTATGCTAAATGACGAGGGAGGCGAGAAATATGCGCTCACATCGCCAACCTCACTAACCTAATTTCGATGCCACCGGGTCGCTGCTTCATTAAGCCTCACGATCACGCTTCTGCGTGCCATTACCACCCTCGTTCTTGGGCTGCCACTCAACGGAAGCGGAAATTGAAACAACGCCAACACCGACAACGTTTCAACAACATCTCATAACGAGCAGGCGAGGCGTTGAAAAATTTAGTTACATTTCATCAACACGCCGTCCTCATCATCGGAGGTCTCCCTCGGGAGCCCAAAAATCCAACCCAGCGAGGAAAGTGCTTCCTGGACACCGCGTGAACTTCACCGATAAGCATCTTGATGCCCAACCGTGAGCGCCTTCAGATTGACTGACAGCCCACTCGCTTGCGTGGGCTCGACCTCTTTGCTTCGAGTCTTGATTCAATTTTCAATGCACCTTCATCGCCTGGCCGGAAAGAAAACCCCAGAAAAGGTCACGAAACTCGACTTTCCATCGCCGATCATCATCGTCCCCGAGATTGTCACGCCGGCCAGAAGCTCGACGGAAGTAGCGAGGACGTTTGCCTGGTGGACTGTTTTGTTTACATTTTGGGCCGATTTCTTTATTTAGGATACATCCATCGGTTTGCCTGTTGATGTTGATACGGTGTTGCTGGCGTTGTTTTGTTGTTATCTTCCGTTTCTTGGGTGGCGAGTCGGCCGAAAATGCAATCGGAAATGGAGAAAACAATCAACGCAGGAAAAACGTCGAGCGCCAAAGAAAATCCCTTGCCTTCACCAACACGCAGCGATGGTAGCCTTCTGTACGGAGGAAATCATAACACGGGATAAGGGAGGAAAATAGAAGCAAAATAGAACGCACGTCCAATCCTGCAATCGCGTGCAGCCCCAACAAAAACTGGGATCCGGAGAGGGAAGTTTGAATAAATAAATTCCCCTCGGTGGTGTGTTCCATCTTGAAGCCGTTGTCCATTTGCTGCTGCTTTCATGGAGATTTACTTCAGTCTTGGGATTTTTCTTTCCAATGCCAGCATAAATGTTTAATGTTTGACGAACCGTGGCAAAGAGCAGGGCGTCAGTAGTCCCTAGGGAAAGACATGCTTTGTCACTCGCCATAGGTACGTAAATCAGAGTGAGAGTAGTGCCGATCTGAAAAGTGTGGCGACCTGACTCAGCTGAACTGAGGAAGCTCTAGGTGCGAATCAGATTGCGATCAATCGGATCAAAGGCAACACGAGCAGCACGGTG
Source organism: Anopheles nili (assembly GCF_943737925.1). Taxonomy (NCBI): domain Eukaryota; kingdom Metazoa; phylum Arthropoda; class Insecta; order Diptera; family Culicidae; genus Anopheles; species Anopheles nili. The sequence goes on from NC_071292.1 coordinate 3,002,930, forward strand.
CAGAAGCAGCTTGTGCCGTAAGCACTTTGAAGATTTAAGACGCCCCTGGCACTCGAACCCTGGCGGCTTGGGTCTCTTACTCTGCAGCTACCGAATCGATTAAGGAGCTGAGATTTACGGGTCACCTAACACCACCTAATGCCACGCTGCTCCCAAATACATTCGTCTGAGATGTCTATTGACGGCATTTAACAAGATTACAGACCAGGGTGGAGAATCTTTTGAATCGTCTGACCCGGTGCTATCGAATTTTGGGGACAGTGAATGAACGAATCGAAGGGCAAATGGTGGTTCGATTTTTTTTTGTTCTGAAACTGTCTTTCAACTCGATCTTGGCGTCTAATCCACTGCCGTAGTGCAACAAGGAATGGCTGCTCACTGATGGGAATGGGCGACGATCTATCACACGAAAAATGCCTTTGCTTTCAGGAGCGTTTGAATGTGTTTAACAAACTGTTTTTAACACAAAATTCCGGAGCTAAAAGATTATCTAAAAAATTCAACCGATGACGTAAATAAAAACGAATCGAAATGTTAATTGGATTTATCGCTCCAGCGAAAGCTGAGCATCAACTTGCTAACCAATTTTAGCAACATTGTATTCGCAGTCCGGTAGCGTGATTCAATCCGTTAAATCTGTTCCTTGTGTTATATTAAAATGGTTGCTCCGTTGGATATCGCCCACGGAACCGACGGAGATGCAAACGCACACGCAATGGTCGTGCAAAGGCCGGGAATTCTGCGAAAACCGCTTACAAACACGGTCTGCTCCTTAATTGATTCACCTTAGCAAGCGTTGGTTGCACAAAAAGGAGCATTTCACACTCAAAACATGGTAGCGAGCATATGCAAGTAGAAGACGTCACCAGTTCGAGAAATGAGCGCAGCTTAGTGCATTGGAATCACCGGGTTAAAAATATCTTCCAACTACCTTCAGGACTTCAAGTAAAGAAACACCACTTTAGGTTGTTGGAAAACACTCGATTCTAGGTATCGAATAGTTTCCTCCAAAAGCGCGAGTGCTTGTAAATTATTCATGGGCCGTGGAACAAAATGCGAATAATTTTTAGCCCACCAGAACCGGTCGTGAAGTTGAATCTGCTTGAGTGCATTAGCGATCAAGGGGAAGTGCACGTAACGTCAATGGGTGCTTGAACCTCTTGGAACAGCTCGCGGAAGCGAGGGCGTATTGCAATTTAGGGCGCGTGGTATTCGCCCGCATAAGAAATGCCTGATGAACGCCTACTAGTCGGCTATCATTCTCCATCTGGTGGAATATGGCAGAGAAATTGATGTACGACGGAAGCGAGCAATCCACGGGCACGAGTGGAAATACCGGATTCTTACAAATGAGACGATTTTATGCTTCGTTTCGATCACGATCGATCACCGGACCCGGCACGCGTTTCGACACATTTCAGCATTAACAAACACATCACTTCTCGCTGTCACGAAACATATCATCCCGCACTCGATTCGACACCCGCTTGAGAGTGCAATTTACAGCTAATGAACTTCCCCGGGATTCCGTAAACAAAGTGGCTTCCTTCCGGTGAGGAATTCCTTGTTTTGTTTCCTTCTCGGCGCGATGTAAATCACTTTTTAGAGCACACAGACTCACAACGTCGTCGCATAATAAGGAAGGGTTTCCCATGCATTCGTGCATGCTCTTCAGCGAGCAGTAAAAAACACCACAAGCGGCTCTACCAGTTGGCGATCATCACGATGCTTCGAATCACTGCATGTGTTGGAGGATTTTGCTTCGATTTCAACAACCAACACTAACCAAACTCACTTCTTCTGAGCCACTTCTTCTTTCACATCAATCAGCGTGTTGTGCGAGCGTTGCGATTTATTCCGCAAACTGCATCCAATGCACTGTTGCACCGCAAATGCAACCCGCTGGCCGGGTTTGGTAGTAAAATTACACGAACGCACCCATACACACACCTCGATCAGGACAGCGAAACGAAACCGCGTTCACGTCCGGGAAACTATTTTTAAAGAAGCACCGGAATTAATTGCCTAATAAATTGCAACCCTTTAGGTGAACCATGGCCGCACGCGGTTCTACCGATGGACGAATGGTCGTTTGTCGGCACAAACTGTTGATCGTATTATCGCTTTCCCGGGCTCGAACTTTTGAATTTCTCTTCGACGCGTCTGCCGCAAACGATGTGCACCACGCACGTGCGTACGGCGTTCTACGTAGATGCGTTCCGAGCTCCCAAACATGAACCACTTCTACTTCCATCGACGACGTCGCGTTCTCGAGCCCTTCCGCCCGTTCTAACGCCAACACGATCGATTTCTGAGCGTGCCCAAAACCGGTGGGCCACGCGTGCGCCGTGCGCCAGAGCTCGTGCTGCGTGGTTTATGCTGGGGCGCATTGCGCATGGCACAAGACGATGCGCCGGCCATCCAAGAAGTGCTCGCGCACGTTCATCAGAGGGCTTTCCCATCACGGAGCCGGCAATGAAGCACGGAGTAGGCAGGTTTGAGTGGTTCTTGGTACCGCACGTTAGCTGGCTGGTGACGGTTCTTGAAGGTGCGCTTGGTGCGTTCAACCTTTACGCGGCTCCACTCAAACGGGTGTTACTTATTTGGCAATGTTTCACGGAAAAGAGACCCGTACGAAGGGCCTCCCGGTGCAAGCGATGACGATGGTGGTGACGATGACGCATAAATAACGGGCGCCCTCGCATGAAGGCGCAGCACCACTGCTTTGTCTGGGCGCGATTGGGAAGGTTTCTCCGCGGTTGGTTTTCTGTGCCGTTTCCCCCTTAAATGTCACGAGACAGCGCTTTCAGTGTGCCGGCAGAAGAACGATGAATCGTGATGCCCTTCGTTGTCGAAGGCCAGATGTAAGGAGCGGTACAGCTAGTGGCCCTTTGTGTGAGGTAGCTTCCTCACTTTCCGGTGCGTGCGATTTTTCCCAGTTCGATCCCGGAATGTGAGCGCACACGTGTGACCTTCGCAGCTTTACGGATTTTTTGGACCACGACGCACACGCCCGCTCATAATAGCCTGTTACGGATGTTTACGTAACAATGCCAGCTGTTCGGCGGAGCTATTTTGCTTCCAACTCGGGGACATTCCCGCTGGATGATCGCGGTGATAATGCGTTCGCTCCAAAAAGAGGGAGCGCGCATTCTTCGCAGGCGAGAAAAAAGACACATTTCAGCGTAATTTCCAGCATAAATCTACGGGAACATGAGCTCCATAAACTCCGATAGAAAGGTAACAAATTCGAAAGAAAACCGAAGCCATACACCTGACACCCTGCGAGCATCAGAAACAACAGGAAATGTTGATCGAAGAGGGCGTAGTTTATGGATTTCAAACATCAATAAATTAAAAATGAGTGTTAACAAGGCCTTTAAATAAATTTACTTACAAAAATCCAAAAACCAAACTACAACCACGCAAGAGAGTGGAATCAATCATCAAACTCGCGGGAAGTTATTTAACTTAAATAATGTCTCATCGAAACTACCATTATGAACGCCGTTAGCTCCCCAAATAGCGGCGTTGCTGAAGCTCGTTTTCAATGGGGGAAAAACATGTCGTTTGATTGAATAATTCATGCTCATAACTGGCACATGAACAACCACGGAGCGTGCTCTTTCCAAGCGTTTAATATTCTAAGCGCGTGCCGTTTAGCATATTTTCGACCATTTTTAAGAGCCTCCGGTAATCGATATTATTTTTGCAGTTCATCAACCAAGCGCATTACGCTTGCGATTATCAGCGCTTTCGGGTCGGCATCCATGGGCTGTTAGAAGGTATGGAGGGCTGACTTTGAGATCGATTTTGGCATCCTAATTTCGGACCCGAACAAGCCATCAGCGTATCCATAGTTAGTCCACACCCGACCGCAAAGCGGTGTCATCGCCATCAAATATTCGGCAGCTGCCCGGAATGCAACTACAGGTCCTCCACCCGATCCCAGAACAGCGCGTCCGTATGCATCGCAGTTATGGGCACAAATTTCCATTCACCCAGCAATTCAACGACGACACATGCTGCTGAGGCATGTTACGTGCACCAGACAGCCGCCATTAGCGCCGCCGGCGATAATAACGCAACCATCATCCACAGCAAATCGATCGATACGGCTTGTTTCCACGGTAGGGCCGGCGTCGAAGGAGCACACATTCTGGGCGAAGGCTTAGCAGGAAAAACAGCAAAAAAAATCTCAACGAACGGACATTGACACCGAGGGCCATTATCATTCGGCCAGAGCACTCGCCCTTTTGGCAGGACCTTCATCAGAATGAGGTGAACAAAAAACGCGCCACCAGCCTTGGCAAGAAGGGCAGCTTTCGACGGTCTGGCAACGAACGCCTGTTCAACCGCTGCCATTGACCCAACCGCAACATAATTAGCGCACATGGGTTGCACCGCAGAACGCTTTGTTTATGATGCAATCGCTGCCACAAGCAGCCCACCGTTCTGATGGCCCGCGAGGGCGAGGTTTATGCATTTCCAATCGCGAAACAATTTGCATAATTTAATAATCTTTTTTTTTGCTCAACTGTTTCATCGACCTCTCACTTCGACTGAGCGGCATGCGAAAGGTCGATACTGCGAGCCGGCGGTTATGGAAGCGATCGTTGCAGCTTGTTTATTATCATATTTTCGTACATAATTTCTCCCCTGTCCTGTCGACGGTTTGTGGAATGTTTTCTTTTCTCAATAAAAAAAATCATGACTCGCATCATAAATTATCCACTGCGTGAGGCACATACGGCAGCTGCTCAGGGTTGCCTTTGGCTATTCAAGGATTTTGTTTGCAAGAATAGTTTCAGCATTAGAGCAACCGTGGTAACGTACGTGCGTGCAATTGGCGATCTGTTAAACGCATCATCGTGGTGTATCCGTTTGAGCAATGCATAATTTCCCTAATTGAATCATCACAAGCACTGGCGTCCTGTTGCTATCTACATCGAAAGGCAGACATTTGAATCGACAAACAATTCCCGGCCTCAAGCTCCCGATTCCCGACTCGTGTGTGTGTATGTGTGTTTTGGGTGTAAATATTTGCAATTTCACTTTTCATCGCCTCCGTGCAGCGAAACGTCCGTCCAACCGAGAGCTCGGCATCGTTTATGCGAATCAATATTTAAACGGATTCCGATTCGGCAAGATCGCCTCCAATGTAGTGGCGTCTACTCGCAGCAAACAGCATGGGGATATGTCCAAGGATGTTGGGAGCAGACGGTGGAGGCAACTCGATTGAAACAACATTGACACTTCCGTGTTGCTGTCCAAATGGTGGCTACACTGGGATGGGCTGGAAAAACCCTACCGATTGTTGGACACTGACGAAATGTGCCGCTTCGTTCACAGTCACATCCCCCACAATTGCACGGTGTGTGAGTGAGCGGTGTTGTTTGGATTCGGAAAATTACAATTTGATTAAAACAAATGATGACATTTATCATGTTCGAACACCTTGCACTCCATTGCGGGCGGTGTTTTCGCTCGCCAACCGCTGAAACAGCACCACATGTTGACTTAGTCTGGCGTTGAGGGGCATGATGAGCCGCGTGGAAAGGACCCCCGAGTCCGGATTTCGATTCGGAAATGCAATTACTCATCGATCGCTCGGACAAAGGTCGCCAGCCGGCCGGGAAGGTTCGTCCAAATGGCGGGGCGATGATGTCAACAATTTTCCGTCATTCCTCCAGGATCAACCAACGAGTCCTGCGGGCGCGACGTGACCTGCAACGGTCTGATCGTCTGACCACGTCCGGCACACAAATAGAGGCCATACGCAAGTACGGAAGCGTACGGAAAAGTGAAACCAGTTGCCGGTTGCTCGTAACCAATCGAAATTCACCACCGCTACCGCTTCCGAATGCAATCGGGTTTGATGTTACCGGATGTGCATTTCGGTTCCGTACGCAACACGGGTTCCATGAAGCCTGTTTTTGTTCGTTTGTGGATAAATCGGGAAAAATCACAAACGGCAGTGGCATCGAAAACCAATTACTTGGGAAAAATTCTGTTTGTCGCTGGTGGCTATCTGGGGGTAGATTTCACTTTCATTTGCAGCAGCTCACATGTTTGAATGTTTTCGCTCCCGTGGGTTGCGTAAACTCAATCGTTTGTGAATTGATTATTTTCTATTTGCCACTGCATGAAGATCAAAACGATGAACTGGTCGCTGGTACCGACATGTTTATTTTATGCAGAAAATGAGTGGAAATAAAAGCACAAAGATGAGCTCACCTAACTGCTAGACGATGTTTCCACAAAAGCCTAGATGATATCAATCCATAGCTCATACTAGCGATTGCAGAAGCTTCTTCCTAACCTTCAAAAGGTAATTCATCATGGACGTATGAATAAAATCTCATTAACCCGTACCCGTTAAATCCAAAACGGTTCAAGGGATAGAGTCCAACCGAGTCTAAAATCACCGGCACAACGAGAATGAACCACGTTTTCCGAACAAAAACACAAGCTACGCCATGGAGAAGGTGGTTGGTAGACCAAATTATGGGTACCCAATGTCGACCACCGGATTTTCCACCTCGCAAATCACCAGGGATTACAATCCAAATCATCCGATTAGCAGTTTCCCGGTTTTTGGTCCCTTCAGGTCGTCAGAACAAGCGTCACAGTGAGCGAACAGGGCGCATCACACGCGAAAGATAGATTCGTACCGTACCGCTTCATCATGGAGCCGTGGAGCTCATGAAGGGACATTCGCTTTCCATACGATAACCGAGGGGCAAACGTCCATCGAGGAAGCTATTTTCGTTCCATGAAGGGCTTTGTTTGGACTGTGTCCAACGGCGCGACTGGTCGGTTGACGATGGCGTCGGATATTTGCATAGAGCATTTAAAAGTGTAATCTAGTCCATCTATTTCACGTCAATAGCGGATAAATGACTCGTTTTTCACGCGTCGTTCCATGACGGTACGGTATTGACGTGCCGATAGGCTCTTTAAGCGACGGCCAGACCAAACGAACGCAGCACAAACACCAGACAAGCCTCCTGGTTAAAAGAGATAGTCCCTTTCTTCTACGGTCGGTGAATAATTGGAAAATTTCCTATACATGAAGGGAACGAAGGTGCATATACGCGAATGGAAAATCAATTCCTTCCACCTCTGGGACAACTTCACTTTAGAAATTAGTTAATAATGGTTATTATAAAACAAACAACTTCATTCTGCAGGGATCCTAGTGCAGATAACACCATTTGGTAAAAATAATAGCAAGACTTTTGATGAAGTTTGTATTCCTTTCTGCAGCTAACGAGGAAAATCTCTTACGAAAGACATCACCATTGCGTCGCTGGCTGGTAAATGTAATCGAAAGTTTTACTATCTTTATGCATTGAGTACTGCAATTCTGCGCCCTCTGCTTGGAAGGTAAAATACCAATTCGAGTAAATAACTCTCATGACCATCCTCTGGCCATTCGGCCCGGAGGCAAAGAAAGGATCTTGCGTAACCACCGGCTAGAATAAACCAAAACTGTAGCTAGAATCGACCTGCACAGGCACACACGGTGCAGAACCGGCTTCCAAATCCTTTCTGGTAGAATTCTCGTATACTGCCACAAGCGAAACATCCATCCAAGCTCCATGCACAGGACGAGAGAAAGGAGTTTCTTCCCAATAATGTTGGTCCATTTGGCTAGCGTGACGATGGAGTTTCGCTTCAGACACTTCAGCTCACCACAATCGATACCGGATACCGATGCGAACCACCCGAAGCAGGAAGAGGACGCATTGCTTGCGTAAGAACCAACCCGAAAAGGCTGCATCTAGTGCACTTCCATCGAGTGCTCGGTCATCGAAGAAGGACTGCTGAGACTCAGCGTGCTCAAACCCTCCGGCAACTCGAATGAACGTTCCCAAAGCTGGTCTCATCGTATCGTGCGAGTCCTCAGGTCGTTCGGTCGACAATAGTTTTATTTCCGTTTCCGGCCCGTTGCACGTCCGGTTTTGTTTGCGGTTTTTATTCGTTCTTCCTGGCGCCTTCCACCCTTTGAAGCGGTCGGTGCACCACTGTAACGATGCACCGTTGCAATCATTGGCACTGAAAGGCGTCTCTTGTTTGAAGTTTAGCAGACCAGGACTGGCTTATGCATCGGAGAGCTGCCATTGTGTAGATGAAAATGGCACAAGGTGAAGGTGTACGGGTGTTTTATGATGAAATTGTATCTTTTCCTTTAATGGAATTGAGTTTCAGGACCTTTGAACAGCGAAAGTTTACAATTATGTTTATTACCTTAGCAAATCAGACAAAATTCTCAAACTGCACAATGGAAAATAAGTTACTCGAAAAATGAGATTCTTCAAAACAAATCCAATGGTGCTCTTTATGTACACTCGGATTACATAGTCAGCAACATTTGAGACAACACTCTTAATCCACCATACGAAGGATTTGAATGTTTTCAATAGCGCACAGGACATTTCATCGTTTCAGCTCGCCGCAGAGTGGAAAAAGATCCACAAACACACACCCAAACAAACTTTGCAAAACGCATCAAATGACGCTTCATAACACGGTACGGAAACATCGGAAGTTTCGCTATTCAACGATCGTTTCCGCATGTGATTCGACACGTGTGGCCGAGCACGAAGGACCGGGTTGACCACAACTTCCGAATCCCGTTGGGGAGATTCCTGACACTAGACGGCTTGTTGAATCATCTGGAGGTGTAGTTTTTTGGAGACCACAGTGATGCTGTTGGCTGCCTGGCGGTATTGCATCTGAATATTTATGCGACATTCGCCGAAACTTGGACACAAGAGGATCTTTGCTCAACGGATTTTGGTTCCCGTATAACGTTTTGTTTGTATGTTTTGCATTCGGACAGAAATGATGACGTATTGTCGACAAAGATGCGAGTATTATTTCGGAAGAGAGATAATAGTCACCAAAGCAACGATACTTTGTTTTTTTTTTGCCCTGGAAAACTGATGCTCGTAGATGCCTGCGTTCAACTGAACTAGCTAGGAAGAAAAAATGGTCCATATGCAGCTCAAAGTATTCTCGAAACACTCAGTAGTCTACTGACTATACCTTGGAAGCACCAAACCAGCACATTGAACGAACGTACGATTCGTGCCCATAAATTTTCAATCTGCCAGCCATGTTCGGTGAGCATCCCGAGAGTTTTACCCAGAAAGAACTCCACAGCTTCTAAGCTTGTCGACCAGCACCAGGTTCGACGGTCAGTGTCGAATGTCGTTGGTTCCGTTGGTTGGTCGGGTCCGGTCTTCGTCAGCATAAAATAAACATGTATTAATTAGTCAGACACGCAGGCAAGGCCTGACACCAGCCAGCACTTAGGGATCGCCCGGCCGGATAGACTACACGAACGGAACTAACGCGAACGAACCCTTGTCACCGAGTCGGTTTTGGTGACTTTGACCTTCGGCCTTTTTCCCTGACCGTTTCGGGCTTCACATCGTACATGGACGATTCCATGGCTTCATCCCAATGGGTTTCGATATGGGTGTTTCGAAAAGCTAGATCCATTTTCCCGAAGGGAGAGACAATCGCTTCTTGACTCCAGGACGATCCTTCTGGTCCGCGGTCACCTGCATCAATTGACTTCGGACAAAAAAGCCAAAGGCCACCACGGCCATAGCCACCTTTCACCGGCGGTTGTCATTAGCAGGCCGTTTCGCTTTACAGGAGGGTGATCATTTTTCAGCAGCATGGTGAAGGTTTGATAAATGAGCTTGGGAGTTGGCCATGTTTCGCTTGATTAGCGCAAATGTGAACCTGTTTTACTCGTGGGAGTATTTTAATCGGTAGCGCATTCAGTTTCGTTTTCCGCTCAAGTTTGAAATAATGTTTGTGCAATGGTTTTGAGCATGGTTTTTAAAAAAGGAATTTGTAACGTTGTTATTCTTCTACCACATAATGTTTAATTGTTTATAATTTTTTCAACAGGAGAAAGGCTTCAAATTTCCTTTTACTGGTTTTCAGGATTGTTTTAAAATTATACCGGATAGCGATATAGCGGTTTAAATTGATTTCATCTTTCATTTTACGCTGCCTTTATTTACCATTCAATTTTAATGTCGCTTCAAATACGTTTGCAAAATTGCTGCCCTACTAGCACCGTCAACTTCAGGAAGTAATAAATGTCGATAGCAAAAGCGATGCATGAACGGTGGACTATGGATTCGTGATTGAAAAGGATTCCGTGCGATATACCGTGAAGCAAAACCTTTCGCCTCTAGAACGGACATGAATGTCGGTGTTCTGAAGAAAAATGGGCACAACGAGCAACAACCACACGACATACACGACAGCACGTCCACTCGAGCGGTCTTTCACTTTGGCGAAGGGTCGTTCCGCAAAGCAAAATTATTATTGAACTGCAATTTTTCTGCTCCATGTACATCGTCATGGATGACATGGAAGGGGACGTAAAGATGCATCCCGCCGGAAAAGATGTCTTCTTCTGACGGGTGGCCACAAACATGGATGCTATCCAGTCTGGTCTGAATCGAACACGAGTACGGGAAAGTGGTTTTACTTTCACCTCAATCCGACAACCGTATGTGGCGTGTGTAATGAAAAGAAAATAACCTGCTTCTTCGTTACTGACAGCGCTTCTCGGTTTCATCCAAGACAAAGAACCAATCAAGAGTTCTATTCGGCTAAACTTTTGTATGGAAGCAGCAGCAACCGTCTTCTTTCTCGAAGCAACCAACACAGCCGCAACACGAACAAAAACAACATCGCTTCACTTCAGATACATCATGAGTGAGCCATATTTTCGTGATGGCGTTTTCATCAGGCATCTAGCATGTACTACGGTATCATCGCGCATTCCACCACCGACGTGTTGACTGCGTTATAATTCCTCTGCTTGTTACAGCCAAGAATGTCGGCGAAGGGTAGCAAAAAAAGGAAAACAACAACATGTGGAGAAGCACTCAGATGTGATCTACCGGCTTCCGGCGCTTATTTTTCTTAGTTCCGCTACTGCCAACGACCAAATCCCAGTCCAAGCTGCCAATGCTGGCGTGGAAACGAAAATCAAACTTAATTAGCCAACAATAAGGTTTTTCTCGAAGCAAGACAAAGAAAATGCATCACAGGCTCCTGCCGAGCGGCTGGAGGCTCACGATATGGCATTGGATTACTTTCCCTTTCCTTTTTCGTTTCCTTCTTCCATATCTAGTCGGTTTGATTTCACTTCCGGCCATTTTGGACATCTGTTGACTCGACCCAAAATGGTCAACGGCTGCCTGCGGTTGTCAGCATTTTCTCGATTGCCAACGATGTTGAATTTTCTTTCTTCTAACGCCAACTTAAAGCATTAAACGACTCAGTCTAACCTTTTGTGATGTCGTTGGGAGAATCTTACTCTTCCTACGAATTGAGATGTCATGTATCTATGCCAAGTTGTTTGGTACGATTGACTGTTGCTTACCTGCAAAAGGAAAATAGATAAAGAAGAATGTTAATCAACCTTTGTCTGTAATGGAAGGATAATTTTCAACTAAATGAGGGAAAGCCGAAGTTGGTACTTAATTGGTTTCAGTAGATATCTTAATCCGTGGCACAGTTAGCTGATAACTGTATCCGTTCATTTACTGATTGATTTGAAAGATTTACCCAATATGACGGACGATACGATAGGAATATCGAACAAGGATTATCGTTACAAGGAACATCGAACAGTGATTGATATTATAATTCCAATCCCACTGGCCTCTTTGGTGCTTTTCGCGGTTGTTGTTAACGCCCAGTTGCAATAGAGGAAGCTATAATTACCATATTTTAATTAAATTTTTCCTGCGATAGGTATCTGCCCATTTCGTTGCGTGTCACGTTCAGCGGAAAACCGACAGTCTCGGCAAAAAACTGTGCTTTACATTACTCAACGTACTGATTAGCGGATGAAGGGCATGGTAAAATCCTTTATTTAAACGAACAAGTTTTTTCAGCTCCTATTTCTTTAATACGTACTGCAACCATCACCGAGGTGAGGTAATTGATTTTCCATCCTTCATTTTCATTATCCTTTCGGGTCCTTCCGGGACGGCCCGTGATTTCCGTTGAAGAAGTGTCGGTTGGCCGGAGTTCCGGATTTCCTTTAAAGGTGCGCACCAAAACGCCCGTAGTACCGTGAGTGAATAATGAATCATGACACCCTTCGTGCGCTAGTACCACGGGAAACTCTTTTTAGCACCTATCCTTCGCTCACCTACGGTGCCCCGGTGATGGGTTGTGAAGGCTATTTCACAGGAACTTCGAACCCCATTATGATGCTAATCACTTAGACGCCATCCACGCCAATCGCTGATGACCCAGTTCACGGCGAAGGTGAACTCGTTTTACTCCGCCATTTTACAGCACCCGAAGGAAATGCATGACTTCCCTGATCCAGGTTGGCGGAAGCTAAATCACGCTTTCTCGAACATGCTTCGAGCTATGTTTTATGTCTAACGTGTTCCGGAGGGCCACTATAAGGGCCATTTTCTTGTTATCGCCCTCCATACGAACGTACCGGAACTTTGCCGTTACAATGGAGGCGCCTGATGTTGCGTATCGCTATGGAAGAACAGCTCCGTGGACAGAGGAGGAAGAAGTTCACTCCTCTTTACATGAAGATCTCATTCCACATGCTACTCAACTAGTAAGCACTCGTGGTGCCTTTCAAATAGCAATAAAATTTACATCGGTTTCGATTACAAGATAAGAAGTACTGCAACATCCGGTCGATCAGAACCATTTCGAGGGCAGGCTCCTGTTTTGGATGCGTGTCGACTATCTAGATGAATTCTTTCAACGGAAGCTGTGCTGCTCATCATAACGGCTAGGAAGAAAGCATGGGAGGCAAAATGATGATTTTTCCCCCATTTCATTCCGTCTCTTGCCTGCTTTCTCAATACTCTGCTCATAAATGTCAAATCAGCATCCGTATCCAATCCGCACTAGTAGGCGCTGGTCCCCTTTTTACAGCATCCATCCATTTGATGATGAGCCTTGAAAGCATGGCACACTCCGGAAGCACCCCGTCGGATAATTTATTAAGGCGAATAATTACTTTTTTGGCATCATTATCTGCCCTCACACCAGCAGCATATTCCCCACATAACTTCCCCATGCTTACAAGATGCTGTTTTTGTTGGTGAGTGTTCAGAAATGAGCTGTAAAGATGGTATCAATGTGGTAGCAGCACGACGTAGGGCCGAAAAAAAGCCCACTGTATCAGAACATTCCCTTTAATAAGTGCTAATTTGACCACAAAAAGAAAAGCACTGGTAATTTGGTTGGCTAGGGCAAATGGGAAACTGAACTGGAAATTGCTTTCAGATCTCCCGCTGAGACGGAAGCAATGAGAGAGAATAGCTGAGAGACAGTAGATGTCTGACAGAGGCAGAAGTCTCATTTGCATGATAATTGGATTTTCTCGCTCAAATATAACCGTTCGTTCGGTTTGCGGATGAGTTCACCTGGTGCAACAAAAGAGCGAACGATGTTCAAGCCTTGTCTTGGGAGTGCAGACGATGACAAGCGATTTTATAAATGTCCTTGCAAGGCGCTACTTTCTCGATATGCTTCTGTTTTGCCGTTAATTAATCAACTTCGGCTCAATGAGATATGTCGGCACAGCGTATCAAGCAATAACAATAACAAATTCACCCACAACAAAATGAGTCACCAGCTTACACGGCTCAGAATGGGATTATTTTGACAATAATGGACCTCCAAAAAACGTGTCGCATTTCTCACAATGAAAGAAATGCGCATAAAATAATTCATTCTAATGGCAGAATAATTGACCGCGCTTCTATTATCCTGCACCTAACGAGAGGGTTCAACGAGGCGGTTGAGTTGATCATTTTCTGCTCAACCAAATATTTACTTTCATCAAGCGAACCGCTTTTGGGATATCAGTTCAGCACAATTGCTCAATTATAATTTATTCATCTCATTTCACATCTCCCACGTAACCGGCTTCGTTCTGATATCGTTCATGAAACCGCCTAGGTATCCAACGTCATGCGAAAGACGTACGACCCACAACCCTGTGCTAGGGGTGGCTTATTGTTACACGCGTCTACTTTGCTCTGCAACACTTGCACTGCCACCTCGTGCCCGTGTGGCCAGATGGGTTCGTAAGTGACTTCATTAGTAAAGTACGGCCCTCGATTCGCGCGTTTGTCGCTCGTGTGCCTGCAGCGTTTTATGCAAAAATAAACATCTCTTCGTTGTCGCTCGCCCGCTTAGGTCGACCCAAAACCCATCACCTACCTCGGTTGGAGCAGTTATGTAAACACATAAAATTCCATACGTATAGCCTGTGTGCGTAACCCGTGCCGTAGATGGTAGGGTGAACCAACGAGATCAGGAGTTACACGTGTGCGAGTTCGTCCTTTGCCGCTTGACGACGACGCCAACGATCATGTGTTCGGGTTAAATATTTAATGAATTCCAAAAGGGAGCCAAATGGCGACCGAGAACCACAAGGGGAATGTAGACGGCTCATTCCATCACACGTAACCTGACCCCAACTGTGCGTGTGCGATCCTGAGTTAAGCAAACATATCCTTCTAGTGGTCGGGAGGTTGCAGCTCTACTCGTGATGATGTACCGCAAATGGGCGGGAAGCGAAAGGAGAGCAAATTTGGAAATGAAACTACCGACAAGTGGTGCTTCCTGATCCTGGCCATAACTATTTCCTGTCTCCAACTCGGCTGGTGCCCTGTAAATCAACGAGGAAAGCCAATTTGCATCAGCTCATTTCACCGGCTGAATTGCACCACGTGTACGTATGCACGTAAGCAACGTGGAAGTTCTTAGAGCCTACGAAAAATACCCACTTCAAACGCATGTTGAATGTCCGAGCCCTTTTATTACGCTTTGAATGAAAGGAATCTTCTGAATGGAGTCGATTTTAAAATGCATTTGTTTCTCATGCCCAGTTGACAGACAATGGCTTCTATGGCGTTCCTAGAAATGAATATTCTTCTAAAGCACAGTATGTTGTGTCCTAGCTGGAACTGCACATAAATCTCCTGAGTAAGCCTAAGCGAAGAAACACAAATAATCCTGTTGTTCTTGCAATCCTGCATCCTTGAGCGTAATTTTCCACCGCTGCTCGAAATGAAACCTCGCAAGCGAGATTGGATTGGCTGTAGCTAATCTACACTTGGCACGAATTTCCATGAGCACTCTCGAGCGTCCCTTCACTTCGTCAAATGCTATTAAATAATAGCCTACGAGTCCCCGCAGCAGCGACACGTAGCCCCATCAGGGAGCAAAGGGAGATCCAATACGCTAGCCCAGGACGGTGAATGTCATTCGCTCATAAACTATCAACCCTGGTCTTCCGGATCAAATTCCACAGCAATTCCCTGTGTTAAATATCCATAAAATATTTACGGACACCATTCCTTCTCGGGCTGGAACGTGCCTGGACCAGGAGTACGTACACCAGCTACCGTCCATTAAAGGTCAGAACAATCCTCGGTTCGCCTGGAGAGTGCGATTTTATTCGTGCTTTAATCCGTGTGGTTTCAGCATACGCCCGGATCAGAGGAAATAATCATTTCTCGAATTGCACGCCACGAAGCGCACGCCATTCATCATAATCCGAGCGAAACAGCGCTCATTCGTCGACACCAGGCGGCGCGCATATTTCGCCCCAAAATGTCACTCCCCTACGAGCCGGACGTTGGAGTGCCGCGAAGCCGTTAAAACGGAGCCATTTGTCAAAGGAGAGTGAAACTAGTCGACTCATGATAGTGGTGATAATAAAATTCATATTAGTAAACGTTTACGACTTTTGGGAGTGGAAAAATCCGACCACCGAGTGCATGTCTGGGTTGGAACAGGCTCACTCATGCCTCCCAGAACGGCTTTCGACAGCCTTATTTTTCTCTCAAAGGCCTCCTAAGGCGCGTTTCCGACATTCGGAAGTGGGATCGTAAAAGTGTGGTCGAGGAATAATCGAGTGAGTGTGTGGAGCGGGAACACCGGATGTTTTCACGAGCGCACACTTTCCCCGGTTGGTGAACAATTTCACTTGGGAAAAGATTCGAAGCTTTATTATCGCACGGCGGGCGGTGGGCTTCCCGCATTAACATTTCCGGTATGCAAAAGGTTTCGGTGGCCTCAATTAGCGTCAGCTTTGCGATAAGGAACACAGCAATCTTCCACCCTAGCGTGGCTGTTACGCGAATGACATCCGTTTGATTGCTGTGCTGTAAAATACTTATCATGTGGTTTGGTTGTAAAGCAACGAGCAACCACACGTAGAAAGCACCCTCCAGGAGGACCGAAACGGGGACTGGCTGTAAACTAAAAATATCGACCCGTTCCACACTGCGGAGAATGCGATTAAATGTTAATCAGATAATTGCGGGTTCAAATCGTAAAGCGAACGTTCCCAAGTCGCGTCCTGCTTAGAAGCTCCTTACAACAAACTTAACGTTTCTTTCTTTATCAAACAGCCAGTAGTGCTTTGCGTTACCTTTTACGTGGCTGTAAACCCGCTCAAGACAGTGTCCTTTCCCGTGAATGGCTGATCCCGAATCCCTGACGAAAGTTTTCGTCCAGGCTGAGCGCACCTGATTCCGATGATTAAATTTTTGCCCGTAATGGCACGGGTTCAGAGGTTTACACGATTCCATTCCGGCGGAACTTGGGCCTGGGTGGTTTCTTTCGAACAAAAAACGATAACTTGACCGTGCGCTAAAATACGATTATTGCCAGGGCCGGACTTGCAGCCACCCCTAACTTCTTCCAGCGTGTGATTTGTGCGCCTTAACGGCGGGTTCCATAAACCAGCACGAGCCATACTCTGGCCTCGTGGCGACGCGTTGTTGAACAAAATTTCATAACTCACTTTGTAGCAAGCATTTTTACTCCAGCATAATCCCGGCCGAGCCTGGCGTCACGTTTTAACGTTTCTTTATTGCTTTTTTCGCGTTCGAAACCTCTTTTTCCTTCATTCCATCGCGGAAGTTAGGGAGCACTGTCGGTGGCGCTTGCGAGGGTGATGGAAAGCGATGTGAAAACCGAACAACATTAAACCATGCCGCCACCGCTGCATTCATTACAAAATACTGAAAAACAAAAAAAAGGTCGACGTTGTGGCGCATTTTCATAAAAATTTATGATACCCATGCGCCTAGCGCGCGTACGAGCATTTCAGGAATTTATGCTCCATTTTATGCTTTCATGTTTATCAGTCTCTAATTAACTGAATAGGCAAGCCGTGAATTCTCCAACGAGAAGCAGCATTTGAAATCAAAATAACTCCATCGTGGGCTCTTCAAGAACGAGAAAAAGAGTATGAGGGAGAGAGCGAAGGGTATTCGTATAGCTCCAAAAGAAGCGATTTGGTTCATCTGCCCCAACAATTATAGTCGTTCCGCGATAGGGCGACGACCTTTTCCAAGCCCACCAGATGCGTCCGGAGGATGTAGCGAATGCAGACGCGATTTTCCCTCCCTGCACGAACCGGGAGGATGAAAGATTTTTCCCTTCGGGTGCCAAAATCAACCGAACCGGAAGTGCCGTCGTTAAACGGATCGCCCAAGGGAACGACCTTAAAAGGGCACGGTACCGCACTAAACCCTCCCGCCAGACAAACAGGCAGGCGAAGCGATGAAATTTGATTTCTGTACGTCCACCACAAAGAGAAAATAATCGCGAAACAAAACCAAGCGAATGAGATGATGATGCGGTGGGCGAACAAAGGCCACGCCACGCTTTGAACTAAATGGAAAAGCGTAACCGATTTCAATTCGAGCGCGTCCCACCAGTGGAAAACGGAAAAGTAATTTGTTTTGCTGCTTTGCACTTAAATTATGCTCACGAAATAAACGCTGCAGGCTTCCTGCGAAAACGGTTGTTAGGCACAAAGTACAACATTTAATAAATGTTGGTCTCAGTAGTTGCTTCAGCGCAGCAACGAGGTGAAAACATTTGAAAAACTTTATAACAACATGCGTTTGAAACAAATCCGATTGGCTTTGTTGGTAATGCTGCTGGTGTTTAGGCACCGATAGTAAATTAGCAATTATCACAGCATCAGCTGAAAGAGTTTATCCTGACACCTTATCGCAGGGAAAAGATTCCAAATGAAGGGACTTTTACTTGCCGATGCTCCAAACAACAGTCGGTATCGCTTTCTCAAGAGAAGGCACCAAGGAAGCGAGCCCAACCAACAACGCTACATTTGATCTCGCGGGACAAGAATATGTTCGCTACAAAAATGGCTCCCTTCTTAAGAGGAGGGTGAGATTTGGGTAAGATTGGTTACAAGGCGGAAAGTTTTCCACAAAACATGTCGTGCCGGATTTCGTGGTCGTGGGTGGGGACGTAAAATAAATTTATTCTCCCGATCGCTGCAGGGTGCAATCTCGCTCGCTAGCGAAAACTTTCGTCGACGCCGGAAAATGGTGGAAAATTGAGACTTGCTTTCACGAGTGAAACCAGCGAAAGGAAAAAAGTCAGTTGGCGTCGGTTTGAAGGCGTATGTTGTTTTGTAGACGTCCCAAACATGTGTAATTCCTACGGCCTGCGGCAGCGTCGTTGTCGGTGCGCGGTCGTTTGCTATTCTTGCGCGTGAAAGACACCGGTCCTCTGGAAGGAGCCAATCAAATGAGTCTTTTTTCTAGTGACAACGATCTGAGTGCCGTTACACGGGTACAATTCAGGGTTTTTGCTGTGAAGCAAAGGCACAAAATAGATGAAATATCAAATCAACAAAACCATCAGGATTTTTTCGTTTTATTTCTTTCGCTTCTGAAGGACCTTGTTTACAAATCTTCGTAACAGCTCTATCCTTTGGTTCGCTCGCTAAGAAATGATTTATAAACGCACCATTGTCGTTTGCTACACATGCTCAATGCGCACGAGCACGCTCTCAATCCAGCGAAATACACTTTTCTTCCTTCATTCCATCCTGCGAGCTGCATGCTAGCATTGCACTTGTCCTGCGAGGCTCGTTTTCTCGTTAAATCAATCCCACTCCCCTGGCACGGTCACGTGCCAAATGACACTCGGCAGAAGGCTTCGTTGTGTCTCCATCTGCCTGCTAGTTGAGTTAATTTTCCGCCTGCCGGAAAAGAACGCAAAGCAGAACACCGTGACCGTTGCGATGACACGTGCCGGTAATGGCGAAGGCAACCGTCTCCGGTTGCCGAGGTCGGGTCCGAGATGCGATTTTCGATTCCAACCACCGATTGCAGGATTATAAGGTGGCTTAGTGCAGCTCACGCCAGCGTTCGGTCGAGCGGCAAGTGCCCTTTAAAATGCTGCTAAAACCCAAAAGGAGGGTAAATTAAGCCAATCTTTGAGAGCCTGAGCTGGGGTGGCAGTCCAGCTAGCAACGTGCCATGATTTATAGGCGACAGGTGTTGGCGCGTGCCATCGGAAATGGTGCATTTGCATATGAATACTGGGCGGGAGGAACCGGCAAGTGCAAGTGTTTGGATACATCCGGTGGAGGATAAATAAATTGAAACGAATACCACAACTTAGGCAGCGTAATTAAAACGAACGACTTAACAATGGATTGTCTCCGTTTCATCTGTGCTGTCAGCTAAGATATCTATAATCAGCATTTAAACGATCATAAATATAATATCGGTATGTCTTTGACATGTATAACATGCAAAGCCGGGTCTTAAAGTTTCATAAATCAGCCAACAATCCCGTAAGTGTCTATGGCTCCTCTCAAATCGTTCCCAACGAAAAGCGTTTATGGCTTGATGATTCCTCCACGGAAACATGGCACCAAACCATGGTGGTTCGTGCATGGGTGGCGCCATCTTAGCTCAAGTGCCATCGGTGGTTGGAAATGGTTTGTAACAATTTGCTATATGTCATCGGAATTGCCATCCTGGCTGGCGAACGTGCATATTAATCGTTCCCATTCCATCCTTCCCAGCAAACGCGAGGGATGCGTTCGTAGGGGGTGTAATAATTTTCCCCGATGGTCTGTGAAAAATCGCCTCTCATCGCAACCAACCGAAGCCGACCGTTTTCCCCGATCGTTCCATTACATGCAATCGAATTCCGCGTTCCCTCCTGCTACGGGGAACGAACAGTAGCAATTTCCCAAGAGAGAATATGTTACATCCCTCGTTCGAGGGGGTTGCATTCTCTACCCATGCCCAGACGCGATTCGTACCGCCCGGATCGTCGGGCTTCGGTGCAATCATTAGGGAAATTCTGTCGCACCCCTATTCCATGCACATCGAATTAGAACACCGAAGGGTTCGCCCACTACCGGTTGGTCGTTTTGCTGCCGGGCATGATTGGGAAGGAGCGCACTTTTGTTCCCGTTGCAGTCCCGCGGCTTGAAACCGATGGAATCGATGGAATGGGAATTATTTTAATGTCCTTCGAGACCAACACGCACTCCCTCGCGTTTGTGAGACACATGCTGGAGGGCTTAGGAAAGCCAGTGAAGACGATGGCGGTGGCTTCCTCTGGACTGGTGAAGGTCAGAATGACTGCCACAATGGTATTGGCGTTGGCGATTCCCCGGAGCTAAATGATAACGTGCTGTATCAGATTAAAATCCCTCGCATTCGTGTCAGCTTGACGCTAGGCGTTTGACTTCTGTGACTCTCCATTGACAAACCACCCATGGTATGGGCGAACGAAAGAAAATCTCCGATAGTTTCAGAGTCGTGAAAAACAGGGGAATCCTACCCAACCCTCTGTGTATGGGAGAATCATTATTAACGACATGATTTATTTGTTTAATTTATTTTTTAATAAAAGTGCTAGCCGAAGCGTGAAAATGCGTTCGGTTTCGTTTGCTGGGCGCCGCGTACGGGCTGGGGACAACTGTCGTTCGACCAATACATTAACCACCTTCGAAACACCCCTTCGACATCCACGAATGTAATTGTTGTTTTTGTATGTCGGGGTTTGCATTGTTTGTGCTACGGTGGTGGGAATTTTTAATTTAATTGAAACGCTACCAAACGCTGCCTCTTTTTTTAGGGAAAATTAAAGTAATGACACCATAACACATTAGCATAACGTGAGCGAAACATAGGGTGGGTGTCGAAGATAGACAAAGGAAATGCAAATATTGAACTGGCAGCCACATTCCACATCGAATTTCGTTAATGGATCTAAGATTAATCCGGAACATTTGCATCGCGCTCCATAAATCATACGACCCTGTGGAAATAAATGTCAAACGGACGAACATGCAAACCACATGAAGCTCCAATGAATGGTATCGTGTTCTTTTGAAAACGGAACGTATAAAAACATCACGGTGGAGCTCAGATGCAAGTCATGTTCATGAAGCCTCTTTTTATGCTGGGCTTATCAAAATTCAATTTACCTTGGTCAACAAAGTTGCCTAAAATTCATGGCCCAAGTTTAGCCATCAACCACAGCATAGTGGAAGGAGAGGCAATAAAATGTCTACACGATCACCTACTACGCTTCTACTGGCGTAGCATAAAAGTTTCGATTTATGTAGCCAGCGCAACTTCTCTCTCGCAGCTATTCCGGCACATGGAACCACGTGGTCTTCAAGTTTGCATCACTCCTGGTCAATAGCGATGCCACAAGGCTATGTTGTAAACATGATTGAATGGGAGCCGTTGGAGAGTGAGCCAAAACAGTGCCGGAAATGCAATAAAATACACGTTAACAATTTTTCTTCATTAAAAAGTAATGATCATTCAAACGCCCCGTACAGCCGGTCCAGCAGTCAATATTTCGTCCAGCGATGTTCCTACGATGCAAGGACTCGTGGTACGAGGACATCACGTTGAAGAAAAAAAGTATTTCCACTTAGCGATATCTCAAGAGTCTCAAAGTAAACGAGGGTTCAGGATAGCATTGCATGATAGCACGCTAGCAAGAAAACACAGGTTGCTTTGTTAAGGACTCCAATACTTCCCGATAGCGTTACAACAAAAAATCATAGACGCGTTTCCATTCGGATACGTTCCAACAAAAATGATTTCACGAAAGTCAAATACAAACAGAGCCCCGAAAACGTAAAGTAAGATACGATAAACAATAGCCGTTTGGCCGGAGATAGCGAGAAATGCAATTATCCATACCGTTGCTAACAGTTTTTTTTCCAAACCACCGCAAAACATGACACCATGCCGTTCATTCCTTATCCTGCTGCTGCTTCTGCTTACCATCACCATTGGGTTGTTGATATCGAGGGAACGATAAGGAAATTGGGATATTATTACCGGCCCCAAGACCGCTTGGTAACGAAGTGGACGGATACCATCAAAAACAAACTGTTGGAACAACCAATTTTCAGAAAACAAAGCCATTGATACCGACCATAGCAAAAGGGGGCTGGATGGGAAAAAAGAAAGAAATTTTTTCTTTCGTTTACAAAAACTTTCGGCCGCTGCGTTAGATCTGCGCCAGAAGAGGAAAAAGCACAGTTCCAGTTAATTGAGTTTGGTTGGGAATATTC
The DNA here is from genome assembly GCF_943737925.1 of Anopheles nili. Taxonomy (NCBI): domain Eukaryota; kingdom Metazoa; phylum Arthropoda; class Insecta; order Diptera; family Culicidae; genus Anopheles; species Anopheles nili. The sequence goes on from NC_071292.1 coordinate 3,025,368, forward strand.
CGCCACAAACAAACGTTTCCTCGCGCGGTTACACAAAGGTGAATCGGTGCTGACTGCTGCAGAAATCAAGGCATACGTTCGTAAGACGGCCCAAGCCTACACCTTCTGCTGGGCTTGTACTTAATAGCTAATAATGATTACTATTTACGATTATTGCCACTTGAACAATCGAACGCCAATCCCTCTCTAGGCTTGTTCTTTGGATACAACTCCCCTAACGTAGTGGCAAAGTTCTCCAAGTCCACCGAGGCGGAAAATGCTTGTTCGAGACATGTAAACTATATCGCCTCACGTTGCTTCTCTCCACTAGCAACGCCCGCAATCGAATCAATTATCAATCCAACGACTGCCCGTGTGTTGTCCTCTAATTGATTACTCTCCACCAGTGGTCGAGGGGATAACACTCAAGGCGGCACCCAGAATGCGTCTAGCTGGCGTCAGCTAGCCAGTGGGCCCGTAATTGTATCGAAATCTAATCACAACAACGCCCATCCATCCATCGTCGAAGCTCAAGAGCCACTTCCGACTGACCGCTGACGTGGGCAATTTTCAGTCCACCCCATTCCGTGGCGAAATTGTCCAAAAAGCCTCCCCTTTTCGACCTCGGTGCCGGTGTGCGGAAATTATGGAAATAAATTCAAATTAGCATTCCCAAACCACGGTCAATTGCTCGTAAAACCAACGAACCATTTAAGGCTCGTCGACGAGATTCCGAGGGCAGCCGTTGCGCATCCATTCGGCCCTCGAGGAAGGACCCTGCACCTGAATGAACCACCGTTTTCGATCGTTGTACTATTTCCTCATTTGCCGGGGGGGGGGGGACTCGATCGTCGGGCGCCTTAATTAACTTGTAATTGAAACGTGATATTTAAGAAATTTACATTTTCGTGTTGGTGTATTTAAATGATGTTTTCCTGGTTCGATTGCAGACGCCATCTGTCTTGTTTCGCGCTCGCAAGCGCGGAAAATTCCTTCATCCAACGCCACGGGAAGATCGTTTGTCGACTCAACCGATGCTGCAGGTAGCAGTGGACAAATTTCATCAGCCCAGATCTGTAAAAGGACCAAATTGAGTCACGAGTCTGCTCGAGTGGACGCCTGAGGAGATCCAAGCGCTGCAAGGCTCATGCGCCACACAGGAGGCTCGAGATGAAAAAAGTGGGAAGCGAAGCCAATTTGGGAGCCTTAATTACCAGAGCGCAATTTCATGCCCCCGTAAGCGGTTTTTACTCCATTGCATTGCCATCATTACAGCGTGATGCTCGCGGCCAAACACAACCACGGGACCCGTGGGGCAAAAAGAAAGTGTCCCAGGCTTATCCACGTGGCGGCCGAAATTCGTCTCGTCAGAAACACTCCGAAATTTATGAGCAATACGAAGGGTGAATTGCTAATATGCACCCCATCGTCGGTTGAGATCGTGAGGGAACTGTTCCAGCATCCATTTATTATTGAAATTGCCTGCAATCCCATTCGACGCCCCTTTAAAGCCACAGTGGTGGCACGAAATCAGTCAGAAAAAGGGGAAATAACAGGATGAATTTCACTTTCACCCCACGCGGGACGATTATCAAGGTTGATAAGGAAGAAATGAGAGCAAAACACACACTTCGGTGAGGCATGAGGAATAACATTATGCATTCGGCAGATTGTTTAAGAGTCCTTAGAGGAGAGCCGATGTAAGGTTGGAAAATCATTAGTGGAACGGTAGCCACTGCGGCATTTGAATTTCAAATGTACGAATTTCGCTGACAGTAATCTCAACATTTGTCATTTGAATTGCAGAGAAAAATAGAAAAAGAAACGTTTTTCACCACAATCACCATTGTGCAGAAGGTAACCTAAACCAAACAAAGAATAACGAAATTAGTTCGTGCCCTATATTACCTGTATCAGCTCCTGGATGCTGTCGCACTGCTCCAGAACGACGGCGTCTGAGTTTGTTTCCGTGCCACCCTGTTCTGCTCCAACACCTTGTGACATCAACGCCGCTTCATCGCAGGTTGTGGCTAAAATGGACGCTCCGTTCGAATCTGGCGGAGTGGCCGGACTCAAGAAGCCGCTGTCGGCGTCACTGTGGTTCGAGAGAGGCCGTTCGCGCTTTCTCAAACGGTTGAACAGCGGTGTAGAGTCAAGAGACCCATTTCGATGTTGTTGTCCCCCGTTGCTGGCTGCTGATTGGAACTTACTGATGGCTCCCGTAGCAGCAGGACATGACACACTCGCCCGATTGGCGCTCGGAAGTTGAGGTAGCGAAAAGCTGGACTTGAGCGGATCGAACGCGTACGTAGCCCGAAGCAAGGGCAGTAAATTGGACACCTTGCCACTGGACACACCTGCAGGATATGCATTGCCCGCTGCGGATTTGGTTTTCACTGCTTTCGGTGAGGACTTCTCTTGCTCTCCGGAAGCCGACGAAGGAGACGTGTTGATTGCCTTCGACGTCCCTTGGGCCGGCATACCAACGCCCTCGGGTGCTGAAGTTACCGTCGTGCTGGAACCGCTGAAGGTGTTCTGACGCCGGAGGGTTCCACCAGTGACGATAGGGGCCACATCCACGGATGCGGCAGCCGGTGGTGAAACGGTTGCTGACGAGGAGGTAGATGATGAATCATCACATTTTCGGTGCTGCTTCAATGATTGCTGCTGTTGAAGACGATGCTGTAGTAGGGGAGAATTGGGCAAGGACACTGATTGCTGCTGATAAACTCGCTCGAGCCGAGAGGCAATAGGACTAGGCTTCAACACTACACCGTAGTACACCGATGGTGAAGGGGCCGATTGTCGCAATACACGGCCTTCTTCCACAACTCTCTCTGTCGCTCCTGCATCAATGGCAGCCGTCTCCTGCTCGGTATCTCGCTCTTGAGCCTCAGCGTCTTCGTCAGGAATCGATCCGGAGATAGATTTTGGAACCGTCAACACCTTCAGATTCTCCATGAGCCGATTGCGGAATCCGTAGTCACTCTCGTCCGTTGACTCTAGGTTCGAGGAGGGCGTTTCGATGACCGAATTGAACATTGACGGATAGTCCGGACTGGAACCACTCGTCGAACCCGTTGAGGATGAAGACGAACCAGTGCGTGGTTTCTTGAACATCGCGTCAATTTTCTCTTCGACCTTCTCCAGTGACAACCGGTTCTTTGTTTCAATCTCGAGCGACTCAGGCTCGATGGTGAAGTAGTTGTCCGAGTCACGATCTACGACGGCATCGTAGATGAGATGGTCCTGGTACAATACCTGATCAGCTAGCTCAGCCGTCTCAGGAATAGCGCGCATCTTGTGCTCTTTCTCATTGAAGAAGTCCACCGAGGGATCGAACAGGCAGTAGTTCTCCAGGTGTGGCACAGTTCCTTTCTTCTGCCGTACGGGTAGGTTCTTGAACAGCGACGAACTAAACTCGGGCTTCGCGAGTATGTCATCTGGTGACGGTTGCCGGGGTTTATCCAACTCCACGGAAGCTGCCTGAGAGCATGGCGAAGGTGGTTGCGTAGGAATCGCTGGTAGGTCCCCACCAACACCAACACCACCTCGGGAAGACATGGTTCTACTTGACGCCTTTGGTGACGGCGGGAGAGTGACGTAATTGTTGGTGTTTCTCCGCTCCTGACCGGTGCTAGCCGCCGATATCAGCTTACCTAATCCGAAGCCCTTCAGTTTCGCCCTGACGACCGCACTGACATCTTCATTCTTGGTCTGTTCTGCCGGTTGCTCATCGTAGATTGGTTTCGAGTCGTTGGGCCGTTGCTTTAGAATTGTGCCCACGTTTGTTGACGCAGGAGTTACTGGTGCCGGAGGAGGTTCTCGATAGGGAGGTAACGGCAAAGGATAATCGCGGTATAATTCCTTAAACTCGACTGAGTTGTCTCCCGGCGGTTGTTGGTTCGATTGCTGAGCTCTGGTTCGAAGAATCGTTTTGACTGAACTTGTTCGCACATTGCCACCAGGTGTTGTGCCTGTCGCGGAAACTCCCACCGATAGGCTCGGAATAAAGGACACCTTCTTTTGTGTTTTCGCCGCGGAACTTGTCGCATCCATCGCACTCGGAGGAGAAATAATCTTTTTCTCCCTTTGACCAACGGCCGTGACCGTCACGCCAGCCTTAATTGAGGTGCTATTTTTCCCATCACCAGTTCCTTTTGCGGCAGCCAAGTTCGCAGAAGCCCTCTGAAGAACGCCAGGTGGCTTGAGTTTGGATTTAAGACGCTCGTCTAAACGCGTTACCTTAGCACCGCCTGGAATCCTGGATTCACTCACTGCTTTTCTCCGATCTGCAGACACCTGCTCAGCTTGCTTCGGATTTCCACCACCAGAGGGCGAACGTTTGATTGGCTCCGGCGTTTCACCAGCGGCACCCTCCGCAAGAAAACCCGCACTTTTCCGGTACTCCGGATGCTTCTCATCCTGAAACTGAGATGCTTCCTTTGTGCAGGAAAACCCAACCCCACACGCGTTCGTTGGCGATGGAGTTTTTTCTTTCGCTTCTAGTGAGGTCGGTCTGCGCTTGACCGTCCCCGTATTGGTGGGCTCCGGTGCGTACGAACTTGACGACTCCCGCGGGACACCGGCATTCGGCGTCGGTATCGGTGTCGGTGGTGCGTTTGCCCCTAGCCTGCCACTCTCGTTCGCTATCATCTGGTCGAGCCACGTGTTCCCAGCCGGCAACTACACATCTCCGATCCTGGAATTGATGATAACCCTCGCCGAAGCCGCCCGAGTTTTACACAACCGAACGCGTTAAAGCAGAGATACACATTCACTTTCACACGACCAGCTCATACACACGCACGGGCCTTTCTGCTTGATGGGAGAGCGAGATACAAGAACACATAACACTTATATTCATCGTCGCATTTCGAATTTCCACCAGCACGACCGGCAATCATCGATGGCGGGAAAACGAACAGATAAATGAATATCCCAGCCCTGCCAGAAGGGCAAGCACGCCAGCAACACCAGCTAACTAACGGAAGACACGCTAGATTGAATTGGCCTTGATGGATCGAAGAATCCCACTATTTTTCGCAAAACCCTCGTCCCTTAAAAAGATGGCCACCACCAGCAAGTGGCCCTTTGATGTTTCGAGAGGTTTTATTTCGTCTTCCTGGCACACAAAAGCCATCCGCAGCCAAAATCAACAACTTTCCACTCGCACACCGGGAAAGGATATGAGATTTGCGGGAAACGAGCCAATCTTATCGTTTTCTCAAGAAAACCTGTCCTTTCTGTCCGCCAGTCGAACCAGTTGGCTTCAGGAGGTTGGAGGGTTGAATTTTAAATAAGACGCCATCGCTTCCTTTCGTTGTGCTGACGTCCATATTGGCGATGTGTATGGGTTGGCGTGTAGGAAAATCTAGCGTCGGACAAGGCACTTCACGTTTATCGCTGCAGATTATCCAATCGTTTCCGGCGATCCTTTCAATTGCTGTCCTTCCAAGGGCCGAATCACCCTACTCCTTCTTTCTTCGGTGAGTCAACTGAAGCCCACAGCACCCTAAGCCCCGCAGCCACGCTCGCTCGTGGATAAAATTTTGAAATTTCGCTTCGAGGACTTTCGACCCAAATTGGATCCGGTTTGATTGCGATGCAAGAACCGTCGAGTGTAATTGAGATGGAAGGCGGTAATGTAATGTTATTTTTACGGCACGAACGTGGAATTTGTCGCATCGAAAAGCGCGGTGGCAAGGACACCGAGATGTGCTGTCGTGCTGCGAGTCAATGAAACCGGAACAGCTTCAAGTGCAATGATGCAGAAAATGCTTCTTCGCATGACATATGCACTGAAGTGTGTGAAGGAGAACGATAATTCCACCCACGCGTACTAAAGGGGAAATCAACTTTAAGTTTTCAGTTTTATTTAATCGAAAGCTTAAATTCCATTCCCTCACAGAACGCGTTCGTTAGGTCTTGGCTTGATTGGTTCAATTACTCAGCAATCAGCTCAGACCACGGGGAACTATGAGCAACACTGCAGTTCTCATTTGAAATGCTGATTAATTACCAAATCCTTGTCGTTTGGTTTGCAATCAATCAGAGTATCCCGCATGGCGCTCCAGTCGATGGTCGATAGCAAATATTTGCATTGGCCCATGTACCGATGCATCAACTTGCTCTCGAATGCTTCACCACTGCATTGGCGAGCCTGCTTCGGTCTCTAACATGCACACCACACGAAGAAAGAGCTTCCTCCTTTGTGCCACAATAAATCAACCGAGACCATGCAGTTGTGGAGGTTATCTTTGCCGCTCAGACTCGCTTCCTTGGGGCGAAGCGAGAGAAAATTGAAAGAAAATCCTTTCCACATGTTTCGCATGCAAACGGAAGGCACGAGAGATAAGTGCTTCCTCGCATGTGATACGTTACTGCCGGTGCCGTATTTTAATTCCTTTTAAATGTCTTATGCAATTAGAATGGAGCTTTCAGCTTGTGTCAGGCTGTAGCGTTGTCTAGCTTTCTAGGACGTGTTTCGTGAGGATGTGAAAGCGAAACTCGTACCAAGGCCAGCCTATAATGGCCACCGAGCTCGGGTAGACGATTTTCACTAACCATAACCGGTAATGGCAATGAACTCTAGAAGATAATTTTCCACCGATACAGAGTGCCACCGTTATCACACACAGCGGAAGATGCTCAAACGGGGTGGAAATGGGTCGTGTTTTCTTGCTTGGGGGATAACGCGCCGTATGCAAAACAGAGATACCGAAAAGCGAGAATGGGCGCCGAAAAAGCAAGCATAAGAGGATGCATGGTTTCCCAACTTTCCGGTGGGTTTCTTGAAAAGGATTCCACACGGAAGTCGAATCGCACCATTGCGCACGGAATAATCGCAAGGCATTTCGAGCCAACCGCCTTTTGCGAACAGTAAAATTACACATGGGACGTAAATAAACTTTTGTGGCGGTTTTTGTGTACACACTAACCGCAGCATCCACGCGTGCTCGAAATACAGCCCAAGAATCGGACACGCGGGGCCCATTTTCTTTACCCCTAGCAGCATTCTGGGGATGCGGAAAGGACACCCACATACACACACATTTCGAGTATCACATCGGACCGGCCATTCCGTTTCGGATCGCTCGTTCTTGAACCTGAACAGCAACCTCGCTTCGCTGGGACGGAAACACAATCGGATAATCCGTCTTAGGACATTTAAAGTAATTTGTACACTGGGCCGCTCTTGGTTCCGGAAAAAGGATTATGGCCCTCGGTGCGAGCATTTCCTTTGGCGTGGGATTCTTGAGAGGATACGTTTTTCTTGCACGGTTGTAATTAATACGCTGGCAAACGACCAGACCGACGGTGCGGGCCTTTGTGCTTGGGGAAAATTGATTTAATTACAGGCGAAGGTTTGCTTTACACATCGAAACCTGAGATGGTTCGTTGGCGTCGGTGTGTATGTGTGTGTGTGCGTAGGAGCCTTTTCTTTCGATCCTTCATGGCAATTTACTCGTGTCAGAGCGGAGAACTGAGTGGGAAAAGCATATTTCGATGATGAAAAGCGCCCATGAATCATGGATAAAGTACTTGAGTTAATTGCAAAAACTCCTTCCCCTCGGTGGGTTGTCCTTGCCAGCCTGCACCTACTTGGCACCTATCACTGGCACCTTTCCGGTTTTGGGGGAACATTCTCGACTCACACCAACACCACAAGGATCATTCTTCGCGAAGTAAACAGCGTACAAAATGCCGTTTTCCCTCCGATCGAGCTTGTGTTGGTGTGAAGTTTTCCACGTACTTACGCATCTCGTCCGCTCCACCGTTCTTCCGCTTGCCGTTATGGGAGTTTTCCGGCACCCAGACCGCGCCATCCATTCGGGCATTGGGCGGAAATGAAAATTTATGAAAACACGCCAGAAGGACGAAGAGCCTACGCCGTACGCCCGCAGAGGATACCGATTCCTTTTGCCAAAGGCAAATAAACTTCCATTTGACCAGCAGCATGCTTCGTAGGTCCGGAGTGTTTGGGGTGTTTTTCGTTTTTTTTTCTCGTCGCTTTTCTTCCGCTTGCCCCCCGGGAGACCGTTCCGGCAGTTCCGGGTTCCGCGTTGTGGCGAAATGTTTACCATGCAAATATTCTTATTGCCAGCGTACCTTTCTTCGGTTGCTTCCGTAAAAGGTTTTTCACACTTTTCACACCCTCACCAGTGGTCCTTGGCCTTCTCCTTTGCTCGCTCACCGGAATGCCTTCCGTAGACTCATAAAACAATGGGAGCCTTACCCCGAGCAGTCCCACACCATTCAACAATCTCCGCAACAACCACGCCACCACCACCACCACACAGCATATGGTTCCCGGCATCGAGGACAATGGCCCTCGTTTCAGGGCGGCAAGGACGGTAGAGGCCTCGGAAAAGCCATTTGCCCACACCGACGCATTTGTCGGCAGGCTTCTACATGGCGCTGGCCTTCATTTGGTAGCTCCTGGGGAGAATGAATATGAATGTGTTAGCTTGCCGCGGAAGAATTAGAGCCTGGGACGGGTTCTCACAGCCGTCTGATTTTCGCCACCGAGTTTTACCGCACCGCAATGCGTTTGTTTTGAGGTTCAAATGGAACTGGAACCGAAACTCCATCCACGCTGAACGTCGCGCAGGGAATATGGCGGCGGTCGCTCTTGGTGGCCCACATGGGAACATCATGCTGATAGCCATCCCGGCCACTACATGCATTGAAACATGTTCACAAAGCTCCTGATTCGGGGCTCGAATTTGAACCCATTGTCACAGGGTTTAGGCTGGGTTGTGGTAACATGGCTATTGAACCAGCGACAAACTTTCCACAATGGAATGAACTTCTGCAACATGCTGTACCTTTCTAGCTAGCCAGAACAAAATCAATGCAGAAACTTTTCGACTAATTGTACGCCATGAGAGTCCCCAGAAGTCAAGCCAATCATAATTGACTCGTACAACACCGGTCCACCACTAGAATGGAGTGAGCCTGTTTAAAAAAGAATAATTGCTCTTCATTTACCTCTTCATCTCTTGAGGCATTTAGAACACCATCATTCAATCTATTTACAACTTCACAGAGACTCAAGCGGTGATCATAAAAATACGCCTCCTTTCAAATGTCCCGTTTGACAAAATAAAAATCCCCAGGAAAACGAAACACATCCCAGAATGGTCAAGCGTCCTTGTAAGAAGAGGAATCGGCTTCAGGAAAAAAAAGCGTAAACCATGGTTTTCCCTCTCTTTGCGGTTCATTGAAGTGCTCTTCTCGCCAATCTCCCCTAAGGCGGAAGATTTTTTTCTACTTTTTAACCTACCACCGATGACATCATACACACCAATCACCGCTACCGTAATCAAGCCCTCGTAATGTCAGGATCCCCCACAGTCAGCATACCAGCACGGGTCAACCGAGCGGTTCAGGCGGTCGCCGGAAATGGGATCAGTCTCGGACGAGTGATTTATTAATTGTATTAAATGACAAATGGAGCCAACCGTCGGCCAAAGGGAGGAGCCGTGATTTTTTGTCTCCCCCATTACACGTGCCGAATTTTCATCCACTACTCACACGGCACATCAAGGACGTTCTGTCGCCGACGACCGGTTCAGGGATATAGATATGAATCGTTATGATCTCCATAATTGAGAGTGCGTCCCCCTGTTGCACGGAGCCGTTTGGTACAGGGTGGTGGACGCTTTTGGGAAAGGACATCTGTCCTACAACGACCGGCAATGTATGGAGGGTCATTTTTTGTCCACCCACTCATTTGTCGTCTGGCTCGGGCCTGGAATCGATGCCCGTGCTAGACACAGCAATGAATCTCTCCCGGCAGGTCCTGTCGCTGCTTTTCTTCCTCGTCGGGATGTAACGAATTCGATGGTCGGGCTAACGCAGGATTACTCCATCGAACCGTAGCTCCATCAAATTTATGCGTGGTCCGATAGGGCGTGGGCAATAGAGCAGCGAGTGTGTGTGTGTATGTTTGTGTAAGAGAGAGTAAGTGCATGGAGACATTTTTGTCCTCGCTGAACGATGCACTTTGGTCGGTCTTTGGTGTGCTTATAAAGGGGGATTAAGTGCTCTTCGGACGTGTTTGATGGACAAAAAAGGACTTCATATTTCTCTTTGCAGGACTATTCGTGCCCGGGATCCTCCCTTTGCTGGCAAAAGAAAAATCGATTGAGAGGACTCCTGCAGTTCAGACCAGGATAGCAAATAGATGGACCCTGCTTTCATTGCAGCTTTGGTAGAGATGTCATAGCTCCAAAACCTCACCGCTTGATTCTGAGATGAATTTGGTTTGAACAACTGTACTTTTTCCCGCAACGGTACCATCACTTTCACCTCCCATAATTGAAGCGATAGATTCCATCGTTAGGCCAACACCACAGCCCCGGGGGAGGTTGAAATTTTAATTTCATTTCCAAATAATTCCTCTAATTAATTGGCTTCGCGCGAAAAACAATGCTTCTCCCATTCGGGGCCCAAATTAGAGAGTCACCAACAAGTGAAATTGGTAACCCGAGGCCGACGCGTTTGATCTCCGGTTTTTGCTCACCCGCAGGCAAATGGACAAAAGGAAAGTGAAAAAATACAAGAATTCATTGGACGAATCCCGCAGGACGGATGAGTAGATACGATGATCTAGGGGATTCAAGCTCTATCGGAACATGTGAAATGGTCGAAAAATCCACGCGCTTCGCCATGGATCACAGATTTGTTTTTCTACCTAGCGAAAGTCCAGGGATGAAAAATTAGGGATCAAGCAAAAATTCACCAACCGAAACACGGTAGTTAAGGGTCTTTCCGGGCTCGTTTTTGGGACGAGCAGTTGGGTCAGCGATGGAACGCTGGATGTTTGATGATGCGTGAGTAAACATTTGACTACCCTTCGGGCGGTTACGTTAAGCCCGAGCACGTCCTGAACGCTTACTCTCACCAACACCAAGGTAATTAGAAACGATTGGTGAAGGTACTACGCTCCATTGCTTGATGCTCTCGAATGTTGCTCCCTCAATCTCAGATCAAAACAAATTCCATTTAAAAGTAGGTTAAGGAGCACGGTGAAGAATTGCCTTTTGGAGGCGCTTTTCGATTGCTCCAGGATTTCACCGTTGTCGTCGTTCACTGGTCCACCGTATCCTTGTGCGTTACGCTACGGATAAGGACCAGGCGATGTAACGCCGAGACGGTCCCAGAAAATCCACGAGGCAAGGATTTCATTTATCTCTGTCGTGCATCGTTATTTATTGACTTTTGGGTCAGGATGGATGAAACTGCACCGTACCATCGACGGAGAGTTCCTTCTTTCGAGTGAGCCCCTGTCAGCTGATGAATATTTATGTGTGGGCCTTGCCTATCGACCTTTTGCAGGCCTGACATGCTTTAACCGTGGTGGCGTATTGTTTTTATCATGGAAATCGAAAGCGCCACCGATTGTCAACCGATTGGGTGTTCAAATAGCTTCACAGCAATAATGCAATAATACGCCACGCTGCGGCAAAAAAGACTCCATCGGTATCAATTCGAGGCTTCTAAAGTGACCCCAAATATGGGTCCAAGATAAACGATTTCGAGGCTTTACCGAAACGTCCCGCGGCAACGAGCAAAACCACCCTTGTCACATGACCGAATTTTGCATTCCCGAAGGATCGTCCGGTAAGGAGTCGTAAAATTAATTCAATAAATTTACGACACATCTACCATTCGATTTTATGGTAATTTACGAGACTTCTCGGAGAATCCCAGACGATATTGGATATTCAAATCCGTGGCGTTCGTTGCTATTCTGCACGGTTAATGAAGACCGCTGTAGCTTTGCCACACATTGCAGCGAATGAGCTCCAGAAAAACAGTTCGAGAAGAATTTATTTCCTTCAAAATAAACCGCTAACCACCGAGAACCGAGGACGTTATTTACGAACCCTCGATAGGTAATATTGGATGTCAGGGAGCAACATATAAATAGGTGTTCGTTCGCTCCAATGGCTGCACCTTAACCGACCATACCGCGGTGAACCAGTGCAGTGTGAATGCTTCCTTCTAGGTTCACTTTTGCTGACCCCATAATGCTACACCAAAGCGTCATGGAACGATGGATTTCGAGAGCTCATGTCGTTCGTCCGATTGGAGTAACCGCAATTCCCCGAAGCACGGATCTTGCTAGTCTCATCGTCGTAAAATCTCGCATGACCAAAGGAAATACTCATTCTTGTAAAACGAGAATGCACCATACGATAAGTCCGATCTTGCTATAAGTCCCCAATCGATGTACTTTTTAAACATTTGAGGTTTGTGGTGTTACGTTGAAGTTTCGATATTTATACACTTTACAAATTTGAGTAACACAACATGATTGTGCGTTAATCTAGTATTTATTACTAGGCCTGCCACGGATCGCTATACTGCCAACAGCCATTCCTATTATGGATCCTGTAAGGGTCTTGTCAATTCTCATAAAATTTTGCTGTTTATATCTATTTCTTTTTCTTGCGCACTTTTTTCGCATCCTTCCTCTGCACAACTATGGCACGATGCGTGCATCCAGAAAACACAAGAAGGACTCCAACATGGCTTCCAATTTTTACCAACCGCAAGCCACATCCCCAACATGCCAAATAGCCCCCAAACATCCTAAACGGCACGTACATCGATTTTTCTTTCGCCATCCTTAGTGCCAAAAAAACCATACAAAGCCTGGATCCCTCGGGAAGTACAGAAGACACACCCACCATAGAGCGGAAGAAAAACGTTGACACAGGACGTGCGATAAACTTGCCATCATAATTTCGCCATCGCTTCGCGCCTTTCTTGCCTTTCTTTCGGGCAACTCGTTCCTTAAATGCTTAGCCTCCGCACTATGGCACGGATGTCGGCACATCGTCTCCTTGAACGCTTCTCCATCGTGGAAGCGAAAGCGTGAAAGTGAAAGTATTTTCTTCATCGTCCCTTCTAATCGAGCGGGGTCTGCGCGAAGCGAAAGTGAGAAATAATACGACCGGGCGCATCATAAACCATAGCACCCCCACAGAAATTGTTTGGGGGATGTCGCTTCGTTCGAATCTACCGGCACTCCTTTGAGGTCATCATTAATCAGCAGCGAGCAACGACCGTGGAAGGCTTGCCCACCCATCATCCGGGATGTCCTGTGCAAAATCCACTAAAAAAACCGTCTATATCCCGTGCATCCTCCATCAATGCCGCGCCGGTGCAGAGAAGTGGAAAATTATATTGTTGTCACCGCTGGGACGGAACGAGGTTGGCCCGCCTGGTCGGCCCTGCTCACGTTTGATTGCGATTTCCTTGTACCGTTTTATTTGTGAGGTGGAAAATTGGCACCCAACGCACAAAACACGCACATCCATCGTGCGACCATCACCGTCCGGGCCATCGGTTTGTTTTATCGGCATCGCGAACGCCCACCGACGAGAGGCAGCTGAACAAACGATCCGTTTTCTCACTGATAGATGTTGAAACGAACTGCACCAGACTGGACAACGGTCGAGACAGACGCCGGGAATGCGTCGGAATTGGGTTTTTCCCGGGCCGGAGAGCGTTGATTATAGCGCCAAACCGCCCGTTTGCTGGCCATTGTGCATGTCGTTCACGTACGGGATTAGCATTTTTCTCCGCATCCGGGGAGAAACCGGGCCAAACTTCGTCCTTGTCTCTTGTGTCGTTGAACCATTTTCGCCCATTCGTGCCCACACCAAGCATTCGTCTCGTTCCCACCAAGCAAAAAGCTTTTTCATTTCCGCGTTAGTTCTTTTGTTTTACTTCGATTTACATTCACTGATCACGTGTCACCCTCTCTCTGGCCACGACAAGGCATCCCCATTTCCGCCGTCCGTTCAACCATGAAAGGGCTGTTTGCCGAAGTTCCTATCCAGGGTGCCTAACTTTGCTGCAAGTTAAAGTCTTCGAGCAAACGAAAAAAAAAACCGTCAGTGAAAACTTTTTTCCCTTCCAACGATAACGAAATGAAGTAGGAATGAAATGATTACACACTATTCAGCACCGAAAAATGGGACGATCCTGGCACTGGGAGTGTAGAAGCACAAGAAGAATCCGCTCGAGCGTGGAAGCGTCAGTGAAAGTTTTCGAGCGCAACAACCAAACTTGATGACCGAATGCTAAACACCACATTTTGAGAAATTTATAGTTCTCAAGAGGAACGTTGCCGTGACTGGACGGGGTAGGTTTGCACGGGTGTTAATGGCGCATGGTTTGGTACGCAAAGAGGACAGAATTAGACAGCGGAGATGGGGCGCAAGTTTTGTAACAAAACCCTCCGAAACTGTAATTAAGATAGCTTGTGATGAGCTGCGTGATTGTGATTTCATGCCGTTTGCTCAAGACTTCAGTAGAAAGGATAGGGTTTATTTATGGGATTTGACTGGATGGTGGGTTTTGTTTATGTTTGAATAAAAGAGAATGGCAAAAGGATTTCCCGAAGGAACCACCGGAAACCCCAGACAAAACGACTGGGTATCGTCTTGCTTTTAGTTGTTGAACTTGGACCGAAATGACCAATTCTAAATGAAATGCTGCTCGAAATGCATAACCTTCCGTATGCTTGTCCATTTAGAAGCACAGAAGACCGGATATGCTGAAGACAATCAATATATCAAGTGCAGTACAGGCCACTTCGCAATCCAATCTGAAAAAGATGTGCCATTAATGATTGTTTGCAGTCCTGACGTTCTTGTCGGTTGGCAAAAGATATCTCGGAACATGCACCGTTTATTCCTAACGATCGACACATTATCCTCCCATTCTCGGTGGAATACAGATCAGATGCTAGTGAAATTAGTTCACTTGGTATGCAACAATATCCTAGTGAAACGATAGGATGAACAATCCACTTGAGATCACATAAACTTTTATGTGTCTCAAGAGCCGGCCGAATCAGACCTGACTGGTCATTAATTGCACAGCGTAGTCTTATCGGGAAATCGAGAGCGTCTGCATGTCTTGTCGATGGTCTCAGAATCCTGAGACGATTCTTGGGAGAGTTCTTCAGTAATTAAAAGGAATGCTAATCTCGGACAAGGAAATGGCAATCGTATCAATTGAACTATCGAAGCTGGACTGCACTAACAGACTTTTGCATGACAGTCGTAAAGCACATTCCCTGCGTGTTATAAATTATAGCGGTTTGTCAGCTTTGCTGCATGCATTTACCCTTCCCTTAAATGCATATCTTTTTAAACAAACCTCAAGAGAGGATGCTGAATAGTATACATCTGGAACAGTTGTAGATATGTACTACAGCTCCACGCATATTATTCCATACAAAAAGTTATTAAATCCTATCACCACTATCGAAAACGACCCTCTCAACGGGAGCCTAATACTTTTGATCATCAATTTGCCATTCGTCTCGCTGTGGAATTTTCCTTCAAATATCTAAAACGGAAGTTCTGGGTTTCTGGCTGCCAGATACATTTCCAAAGTGCTTCCTGTTTATCATGCTGTGCCATCGTGCTTGCTACGGCAAGATATCTGAGAACTCCATCGTTTTCCCACAACCATCACAACAACACGCGCCCGGGAAATTCGCAGTACACAACACTCAACCGAATGGAGACGCCCGGAATTTGACACATCCATTCACGCAACCTCCCGCTGCTGATCGCCAAGTTTCACTTGTGGAATGCAAATGTTGTCCCCAGTAAAAGGGGTTTTGTTGCTTCGCATTTTCACGTCACTACACACGAACTTTTTGCTTGAATTTCCCTTTTGCTGTAACACTCTCCTGGTAGCCGGAACACATCCTCACTTATTTGCATTCCACTCGACGATCCATTTCCACCGCGTACCATCACCTCACACCTCGTGTGTGATAAATAATATTTTCATCTATTGACGAGTGGCACTTCCATCCTTGTAGCTATTTAAATTCTCTTCCATCACGTAATCCACCGGTAATTCAGCTCAGCTGGCGTAATGCAGTGATGAGTAATCCTACCGGTTGGGGCCACACGCCAAACGGTGAATCACCTTTCGAATTTGACTCACTTTCCGTTTCACACTTGGCCACGCCACAGAACTTTGCACTGCTCACAAAAACCCACGTGATGGCGTTGTTCTATCGTTGATGTGGCCTGGTTAACGGCATTTTGATCGGTCGGCCACGGTCGGGTCAAGGCGATGGGTGAAACAGGAAGCGTACGGATCCGTTTTGGTAGTTCAGACACGTATTTTCCTTTCTCTATTTCGGATGGGGTATGCACGCAGCCTGATGAAGGAGCACTGCTAGCAATTTTTTTCCATGCCCTCCAATGTCGCGTTGTCACTGCGTTGACAATTCCCCCCAGAACAAAAACCTTCAAGGCTCTCTGATTCAAAACTTCACAGCAAGATAAATAAAAAATATTCAACTTTTTTTTCTCAGCTCGTTCCCTTTACGTCGCTTTCGTTTTTCTCACAAAAAAGTAGAAAATTTCGTGTTCTACAATTTTTGCTTCAACTTACGAGATGAAGGACCAAACTCACACAAAAAAAAACCAAACGAAAATACTTTCGCGACTTTTCCGCGATGTATCACGAAAGAATTATTTCGCCTATTTAAAGAAACCCTCGATACACGCTCGGTCCGTGAATCCTTAACGAAAGCGCTTCCGAATGCTACTGAGGCGCGTACTTTCATTTCCCGCTAGGACGCGTGTCCCGACTAGAAACGTGGTCACGCTTTTCCTCAGCTACAGTGTGAGCGAACGAGATCGCACTACCACACCGGTGCACGTGGAAAAGAAAGCGAAGCATCACTAAAGCTATGCGCAGTCGGCACCCGAATCTGCCCGATGTCCTGTTTTGCTGAGTGAGGTGGCGGCTCTCTCACTTCTTACCGGGTCGACCGAGAAAGGAAACAACGCGTTAGGGTGGAAGCAGTACAACCACCCTAGTGGCGCCGAGAAATCATTCACAAAATTGTGCCGGCTTTTCCGTACTACGCTCACTACGCACGCAACTCGTGTTCACACTCATCTCATCTCATTCACGTCCATCTCACCTCACGCGAGTGGTGGTTTTTCTCACTCCGGTTCACGAGACTTGGTGTTTTGGGGCGAGTTTGTTTTGAACATTCCATTCGCGTCAATCGCCGGGAGTCTGTGAGAATCTCACAGCTCATGCGACAATGAGAAAGCTCGGCATATTGTTTACATAAGTGTCCTCTCGCCATTTTCTTCTCTCTCACTCTCTCTCTCTTCGTCCACGAAAGCGTTGCTTTTCGTCGCTTTTGGCAATCCACTAACAACCGAAATTGCATTAACATATACATAAATTCCGAATTCCACCACGTCCGCATCGCCACCTTTGGCCCGTAGGGGGTTTTAAAGGACCTCTCGCTAGCACCCTCTGAGCCGGAATTGGGGGCCGATGTACCGCCAGCGAATTTTCCTACACTATACACTACGTCGACGTACGGCGTGTAAAGTTTTATGGAAATGACACTTGTCTTAACCTTGCCTCGGTTCTTCGATGGTCCTACGGTCATGACTGCCATTATAGCGCAAACATATGGTCGGAAAGTGGGGAAGGACGTCCGAGGCTAATATCATTCGGAACCTCCGTATGTCGGCGACTCTCTACTGGCGTGCAAATTGAGAGGAAATTTTCTGAAAATTCAAAACCACCCACGATGGCGCCCGGAAATGGCGGTGGCTTTAATTTGAACTGTCACCAGCAGGCCGAGCGGTTGGCTCTCGCAGCGTAACCACAAACGGGACAGAGGATGAGAGCGACACAGGGCGACATTAACTCGGGGGCAAATGATAAGTGCCCCGGTTCATTGAGGGTCTGATGGCATCAATAATGAAAGTATGATGCCTCCGGAAGGACTCGTTTTCGACAAAACTAGCATCGTTGTCGGCTTAATTTGGCTGTTGGCATGAGGAAGTGATTTTTGAGGTTTTGTCAAACAAAACTAATCGTCTCAAACAGCATTGCTTTGCCCTATCGCTAGCATAGGCATAAGCAAAAGGAACATGATATTGAAAGATAGATGATAGAATAGTTCAGCATGAAAGTTTTTAGCGTTATAAGTATTTTTTATGTATGCTTGGTGAAAAGCGAATTTGTTTACTTGCCCATGCAAAACGCTATCTTCCTAGATTATTAGAAAAGACCAGTCGGATGAGATTCAATAAGCATCAACGATATTTTACCTACCATTTTAAAGCACTTGGCACTGGAAGATCTTTGCTTCCACAAGAAAAGCCTCAGGCAGAACTCCCTCGTGAGAACGCGCTATTAAGATGTCGTTTTACAATGGTTGAAACTGGGTTTGGAATGTTCCTTACAACGATCCGATCGCGCTCCAAGAGGAGAGAAAATTTCATAATGAGCACTAACAAACGACCGGAACAGTGGGACCTCATGATGAGACAATAATTTTCCCATTCAACAGACCGAATCGTCGCTGGAGTCTGACTGCTAACCCGTGTTCGAGCAGCGTACTAACTGATTATTTTACAAACCATCGCTGACACCGACTAGTGCCCTTTGGCTGGTGGCGGTTTAATTAAACTTTTGTGGAATGGCACCGCAAGCACTCGACAGCAGACGCCAGCTAAGATGCCAGGGATGTGCAACGAACTAACGGCGAACATAAATGAGACTTACTTCCACCAACGAGCAACGACTGCATAACTGCATCCATTTTCTTCAAAAAATGCACCCTCAAAACGTACCTGGAAAGAGCAAAAAACAATCAGATAAAAAAAGTTAAAAATGGCCAGTAATAGCAGCGAGTTAAAGAAATTTGAATTTGTTCAACCGAACTCATTTTTCTTTGCTGAGGAAACTTTTCGGTTTCAATTTTCAAACGCAACGAGCTAAGAAAAATTGAAGTAATATTTTTTCTTCGAAACGGTTCTATTGCTTCTTCACAGCTCAATAAAACCATGGCTGGTGAAAACGCCCAAGCAACGGAAATCAGTTGGGTGAAAAACCAGTGACTGAAGCTAGAGAGAAAAAGCGCACTGTTGAGCTGGAGAAAAATGGAAAAAATCAATTTTCTTATTCACCAGAATGGGTAAACATAAGGCCGTGTTACACCAAGGCATCCTCTACAATCGAACGATGCCGCTTTTGGTGTGCAGAAATAATAGAGAAAAAAATAAACCCCCTCTTGGGATGCTTTCTCACCTTCCGTCCCGGGAGCTGGCATGTTGAATGGCGTATCGATTTGTAATCCACACCTGGAACACATCCACCTGATCCTTAAATAAACGCACGCACATCGTTAGAGGCAGAATTTTTTTTCTTGCTCCGCTTCTTTCGTGATCCTTGAGCTCCAAAGGATGCCCGGCTTAGTACGGCAGCAACGGAAACATTTTAACACACCGAGTGCGTCGGGAAGTGATAAAACTTCCCTGACAACGGACCCCAAATGGCATTCTTTTTCAGCCCAAAACAACTCCAAACGGAAATGTGGGGTAAACAGGAGAGGAGTTATTTTTGCACGGCTTTGGTTGATACCCTCATTCTTAACAGGCCGCCGGAGAAAAGGCCCCGATCGTTGTCAATGAAAAACGGTGGTGGAGAGAAACGATTCTGGGCACTGGAAGGATTCTATTTGGGAATCGTAAAAATGAGAAAACATTCGACGGAAGAAAAATCGAACGCCCAAGGATCAATGCAAAAGAAAAACACTTTAACCTGCACCTCGGTCGGGCTCCCATCGCATCGTCGTCTGGCCGCATTATTGAAAAGTCTCAAACGCTATTGAACCGAGCCCCAGGAAGACTCCAACATTGATGACAGTTTCTTCCTCCATCAACAGTGGAAGACAACTCCGGAAGAAATAAACACACAACAACACGCTTCTCCGGCTTCCTTCGGTGTCATTTCAACCTCACAGGTACGCGACAAAGCGCTCACTTTACCGAGCCCCATTGGCTCCGGGAAACGCGCCCTTAGGACTACCCAATTTCCTCCTTCATTTTGGTCGGACTTTTGGGTGACGATTTCAGAGCTTGGCCTTTTTTGAGCAGCTCCCGTTGAAGCGACAATCCTCGCCACAGACGCAAATAGAGGTATTACATTTAATAAGGATTAAGAACCCACTACGTGTAGGTTGGAAAGGTGACGGTGACGACGACGACGACGACGACGTCGCAGAACCTCCAGACATCGGCGTCCGATCGGAGCGTCAAACAAATGTAAGAAAAAGGTCAAACAACGCCTACAAGCATGTACCGCAGGCGTAGGAAAAGTCATAAAAAAGGTAAAATAAATTACATTTTATGGAAGCTCGTCTCGGTAGGCATGCTCTTTT
This sequence comes from Anopheles nili, assembly GCF_943737925.1. NCBI lineage: Eukaryota > Metazoa > Arthropoda > Insecta > Diptera > Culicidae > Anopheles > Anopheles nili. The sequence goes on from NC_071292.1 coordinate 3,045,604, forward strand.
CTGCACCCTCGGGGTGGATTCTAACGGATGAGTAGCTCAGCTTCACTTCGGTGTCGTTCGGCTGCTGCGGTTCATGATCCGACAATTCAACAGCATATCGTTTAGGTGGGCCAATTTGGAGTATTTCTTTTTTTGCTTCATTTTTCAAACACCACCAGGTCGTGTGCAACAACGGTGCGTCGAGAAGTTGCCAAACCAGCAAGAACATCGTCTACATCAGGGAAGCAAGTCTCAATCCATGATGAAATATGTAGCATCATCGTCTGTCTAGGTCTTAAGGCTAATGGTATCCTGTACGGCTGCGTTTGGCTCTCCTCTAACACTGTCGCGTTTCTTGTGCCGGTAAAAAAAACCTTCATTAGCTTCGCAACCAAACAGCAAAGCCAAAAAGGTAAGCTTTTATCGCGTGGAGGGCATTTTTTTGTTGAGACTTTTCGACTTTTCTTCGCTCCGCTCTCGGAATCGTCACAGTTCATAGCATCCGTAAATTCGTCATACCACTTCCCTCGATTGGCTGGAAGGATTTGCCATATCGAGCGAAAGTTTTCCCGCCTGGAGGAAAAACTTTTTCACCCATCCACAACAACGAAACAGCGAAGAAAGATGTTGAGAAAAAATGTCACAAAATGAGAAACGTGAGATAATTTCCATCCTCTCGTTTACGCCAAGGGCTACTTGTGGCGTTATTTAACTTTACTTTCCTTTTCCAAACCAGAACGGCACAAGCCCAACCGGTATAGCTCGAGTAGAGTGCAATAACGGAAAAATCAGGTTTCTTTCGAAGTGTAAAGCGTAACTGCATCGAAAAGTTTTGCGCTTTTTGATGATTTGGTTACGGAATTCGGTTACGAGAGTCTTCAGAGGGTCGAACGGACGAATAATCGAGATAACTTTAATCGATTCGAACCCAATCGAATTTTATCGACGACCTTTCCACATCCTTGAACCGTACCCAATGTCCATTTGAAAGTTTTCAATCGAAAACTTGACCGTAGTTTTACAAACTGTTGCTATTCCATTCGTAGGCAAACTGAAAAGCTACTCACCCTACTGCTCCTGTAGCCCTGTGTACCCTTCAATCAATCACAAGACGGTGAATTGATGTTCACAAATAAATCTAGTGGAAAACCCCAGGCTATTAAAACCCACTTTGATAAGCCGTCGGTAGCGGCAATGGGAGTTCGTCATCAATTTCGGAAAGCAATTTAATAAATGCGCAAACACGTCATCGCAATATTCCTCAAGCAAAACGGTTTATCGCAATCTAAAGTACGATGTTGCTATTTCATAGACGCTCCTTTCCGCAGGCATAAATAAAGAAAACAATCGATTGGTGTCATTTTCCCGTCCACCAGGGCTAGGGAAATTCTCTTCTCACCCTGCCCAATCTCGACAGCCGTAATTGTTATTTCTTCACATAAAACGCTCCCGATCATAAACGCTCCGATTTGCTTGGAAATCCTTGCGTTAAAGGCTCATTCCCTCGTTCGTCGACGGCGTGAGGGCTGAAAAATAAAAAATGATCGATTGCTTCCTGCTGCGTGTGTCAATTTCCCTCCAAATCACCCCTCCGAATTTCCATAGTAACCAATTTAAATCATTTCACTCTCCATGACCACGACCCGTGCAGCTTCCCCTCGGAGGCTCACAAGGCCTCCTTGATGGAAACGGGCGTGTTGTAACGAGGCTACATTTACACAGCCCCCTCAGTGGGGTGCGATAGCTCGGTGCTCCCTTCGAAGATATGTTTAACCCGCTTTGACCCAACCGGCTTGTGTTTTTTCACGGGTTACTGCACGCCACGCTTCGAACCCGCTGCACGCCGATAAGGAATGACTTGATTCGGTTCCTTTCTTCACCGCTGTTTGCTTTAAAAACAACGCAAAACAAACAGCACACAAAATGGCAATCGGAAGTGGGCTGTCGGCCTTTTGCTACTCCCCATGTAAGAAACTGATGAAGCCGATGAAGCCCAACCAGCTCATGTGGGGAAAACGACCACCGGCGTACGGTAAACGTTCAGCTCAAAATCTCGTTAACTTTCCACCAAACGATGCTCCAGCCCTGCTTTTCCTCAAGGATCCGGTAAACGAGTAGTGCTGGCTAATTTCTTCATCGCTTTTACAAATCGTGCTCCTTGCTAGATGCAGCCTGTGCTGCCTACGATGGAGGCGAGCACCTCAACCTCAATCTCCCACCGGCCCGTAAAGTGAACTACTTTATGGCGTCGTAATAAACATGTTCCACAACAAAATTGACTGGATTTATTACAAAACCCCGGCACACCCGTTCCTTTTCCTCCCGGCGCGCACACTCATACACTCATACAGTGAGAAAAGTCTCTCCAGGAACGCCGAACACCGTGGAGTGACTTCCTGCAGCATAATTTCCCCGAGTTTACGATGATGCAAGTGACGGTCTTGGATGCCGCTGCGGTATAGCTGGGAAAACCATCGTTGCAGGTGATTTTCACATCGACAAACAAGGTTTTCTATTAGCATAAGTAGCTACTGCTGTGACTGGGACGACGCAAGTAATGCATCCACCGGCCATCATTATTCGTCACACGACGTTTCAAAGGACTTTCTTTCAAAGCCCGATCGTCGTAGACCAGCTACGATGCAAATGAAAAATAGATTTCCATCAGTGGCCGTCCCGCGAGCAGAAGCACCTTGCGATAAGCGCCATCAACTAAGTTTGGAGTGTTCATTTTTTACTTTCAAACGGATTATGTAACGATCGATAGTTACTTCGTGTTTGCTCCCGATACCAGACAAAACTATTAACACGGTACAAACGAAATCAAGCGTCGTTTGATCGTGTTCCGAAAGGCCAAATCTGACGTAATCTCGTTAAAAAGCAATAAAATTCACGCCAGCGTCAATGCACAGTGCGTCGTATCTTCGCCAAAAATGCTCTGCACAAGAGACCACGTCAGCGAGCGCTCTAGAAAGTAATTTTCTCGAGTTTCATCCCACAATGAGGTGGGTAGAAATTAAATCCACGTCTTTTGCGACTCATCTCTTTCCCCTTTCAATGGTGACTGTTTTTAAAGGTAGTGCCCTGGTAAATAAAGAAAACTCTGTGGCTCTCCCAAGCAAGTCCTTGATCTTCCTCCTGTCTGGGGGAATCATCAACTTTATCTCTTTCTTTTTGTGCCCGTGAAAAACAACCCTCCGTTTGGAAGCTAATATTTGTTCGTCCACGAAATAGTATTTGGTAAACCAGCCTGTTTTCGACGCCATACGCGTCTAGACGGCATTTCAGTGCAGCTGCCAAGCGCGACAAAATTAAAAAGTTGACACACACAACAAAAAATCGAGCGACCGAGCTGTTTCACAAAAATAATAAATTTCTCTCGCATTTTAAGCAGACACCCGAGGTATACTCCCACACTTTATTCGTGCCGTTGGTTGTAATAAACCCAAACCGGCCGCATCCTGTGTATCCCTACTCCAAGCCACATAAATCGTCGTGCGGTCATAAATCCCGGCTCGCAGGACACGCGGCGAGAAAAACAATAGAAAACTTTCCAACAAAAGCAGCTTCTGAAATCAAACCGACATCGATTGCGGCCATTGGTTGGATTACTCACCTGGAACGATGGCGATTATGAGGGGATCTGTGCTACCCCAATTCACCGCCTGGTAAGTACGGTGATGCAATAAAGCCCCCATGGAGGGTTCCCCTCGTCGTGGAAAACCAACTCCCGGTAGCAATTATCGAAAAGCGGTACAATAAATGGTCGCTTAACGAAATCAACGAAATCCGGTTCCTGGGTGGAAAAGGGACCAAAAAAGGTCACAGGCGAGTACAGGATGCATTTTCCCATCCTCTGGTATTTTAAAGCGCAAAACCCGTACACCCACAAAGACCGCCCGTAGAGCGTAGCATGCATACAATCGCGTGTTTACACGAGTCGCTTAGGAGCGTTGTTGCGGCCACACCATGGCCTACTAGAGGCTCACCTTTTTTGCTGTTTTGTACCACGCCACTCTTTCCCAGTCGTTCTGTGTTCTGTTCCTTCTGGTTGAGTTAATCGTATCGCGAGGGTGGTTTAAAGCTGCAGGTTACTTCCTTGCCATTCGGTTGGGTGTAAAACCGCTCAAGGAATATTCCCGACCGCCATACTACGCTTCAACTGCAACGCCTACCACGATTACGATCCTATCGCAGCCCGGCTCCTTTTTCCGATTCGAGGTGTTAATCAAACGAAGGTCACCCCTCGATGCGGAGGGTTTTCCAGAGCATACGCCATCATGGGGAGAGTTTTTCCTCGTCGCCTCTCGGGAGAAGCGTCTTGCTTGTTTTTCTCGCTTCGTACAATTTTTAGATTACACTTTATTGCGACAAGGGCGTCAGATGCTCGGCTGGCGTGGCCAGGCAAAGGGAGCAGACGATGGCCGCGACATCTCCGGCCGGATAACATCGTCGTTGATCCTTTTTTATGACTACTGCATATGTTCGATTCTCAGCGATGCGACTACCGGCGGGTGGTACTAGGGTTGGAACATACTTTTCGCAGAGGAAAATCCTCACGCAGAGAATATCCCCCTTATCAGTTGACATTACGCGACCGTAAAGGAGCAACCGACACATTGCACAGAAAAGATCTTCCAGCGTTGCGGATCAAACGGTATTATTCTTGACGCTTAAAAGATGACGAAGGTTTTGACGAAATTTTACGAATTTTTTGCAGCAAGTTTTGTCAACTAATGTTTATATTCTATTTATCCCCACCGTGTTTTGAATTGCTTAATTTAGGTGCCAAAATATGCAATCCATTGTCATTCCTTTTCAACGTTTTCACGTGATCGAAATCCGTTGTCTGAGCCTCTGCTTTAAAATCGCTTCTGAATTTCATCGCCTTTCGATGTTATATTTTTAATTAAAAGTCCGTCCGTGAACGGTGAAGCAAAAACGAAAATCCATTTTCCATGGCTACCCGTGGGTCGGTGAAAAATGCGACAAACGAATCGACCAGCTGCTCGAGATTGTAGAAGGATTCCCGTTTAATTCAGCGACGTTCGTGAGCAATATGTCCAAGGTCTGGAGACTAAGTGAATTTCAAAATGTAGATTTAATTAATTTTGTCAGCTTTGCGACGAACGCTTTCACGTTCGGCAGCTCAGCACTATTGCTAGAGAAACCCCTCGCGTGTCAAGAATGTGGAGTTACCCGTTCTAATGGAATTAATAAAGGCACAATACGTCCACTATCGCTCCTATCCTTTGCTTTTCGTGCGAAGGAGGTACAGTTGTCATCGTTTGACAGGCAACACTTTGATGCGCAAAGTTGAATTATTGACGCTATGCAAGCAATCACAATGAGCGTTACCCTTTTACTTTTGACGCCTTATTCCAGCTTTGAAAAAGTCTTTGCTTAGTTTAGTCACAGTGCTATACAGTGTAATCTCTTTTAATTTAAAGCTATGTTTGATGCCATGACTCATATAAATAAATGCATTGCTCTGAGTAAAATGCACCTGAAATCCCATTGGCATTAAAGAGCGTATGCAACAGTAGCTATGCGGAAGCATCGGCAACCCATGTCAGCCTCAGTGCGAGTAAAAAACGCTGAAGCGTAAATTTACAATCCAATGAGCACGAAAACACGTGAAACTGGCCCCTCTCCCAACAGTGGATGAAGTTCAAAGAGCCACAAGTGTACGATACTCCCGACAGCCTCTGCATTCCACGCAGAAAGGTTGGTTTCAGATTTCAAATGCTCACTCTCGCTGACACAGCTTCCCGCGCATTGGAAACTCTAAACCATGGGGAAAACATCTCCCCCTAGTAAAACGGTTCAATCTGGTGGCATGTTTTACCCCATTCACTGGGGGACAGTTTGCAACTGCAACCCCAGAGTTGATTAATTATGCTAGCGATGAAACGCATCGTGACTGACCGCCTGGACTGTCGTTATTAGGTGTATTGATGCACTCAATTAGATCCCGAAGCCCCAACGGTCGCGTTAATGAAGGGATCTTACAACTGTCGTGAACCGGAGTGGAATAAATTTCCTTCAAGGTGTGAATAACTTCCGTTCTTGTTGCGGTTGTGAAGCTAATGAGTTGGTCATTGCTGGGCGTAGGCACTTTTCAATCAATTGTGCATTCTGAAATCTTAATCAGCATCGAAGATCCAGGAAGCGGTTTGTAGAATAATATTGAGAAATTTTCGCATCCATAGTTCAAACGTTTTCCTAACTCTCCGTATCTGAAAACAAGCGCTTGTGTACAATGTTGCGCCTGTTCTTTCACGCAAGATTGTCTCCGAACGCTAGCGCCATCTATGGAAGTGTAGCAAAAGCGTAGTGTCTCCGGGTTGCGTGAATGAGAAAACAATAGCGATGATAGCTGGAGTTTTTCTGCGCCATGGAAAATCCTTTGGATATTAAATACATTTTCTCCTTTTTTTTTGAAAAATATTAAGCTTAAATTGAAGAAATACAAGTCTGTCAAAAACATTTAGCTAATAAATAACTTAAAAGGCATACAAACGCCTTGAACATATTTTTCCTCATATTTCTGCGAACGACCATTCATCCTCATCCATTCTTTCTCCTTTTCCGGTAATCAAACGATTCCGGAGCTTCATGTTCACCGTGAAAACGTAATAGCCTTCCAACAAGTTATGTCGACATTCGCCGCAGTATAAGAATGTCGTTACCCTAGATGCAGTGTTCCTTGCCTCACATGGTTGCTCGATTGGTCTGCTTCTCACCATTTCGATTACCATCGCTGGCCATTCCGACACGCCAATGCGAAATGTATGTCTCTATAAATTTTTATTATTTCATATTACACCCTCTTGAATAAATATTTTATCACCCGACACCCTCGGGGCTGGCCAGTCCCTTTCGCTCACATTCGCCACATCAGGCAACGAAGCCACCAAAAAGGACGATGATACCCCATTCGTCTTCCTTCCACGAGCCATCAGGATTGCTCAGCAGCCAGCTGTATGCCGCTGATCGATAAGAAATGGAGTGCGCGAAACCAGCGAAACATCTTCATTCGCCTATCGAGTGACCACATCACGGGGGAAAACCAAATACAAACACATTCCACTGCGGCAAGGAGCAAAGACTCTGCATCAAGCGAGCGTCGAACATGAGACCAATTGAATGTCGAAGAACCAACACCGTTGAAAGAAGACCGAGAATAGAAGGCAACCAAAGAACAAACAGGGATTCCTCGCACAAGTCTGGCGAAAAAACAACAATCACCAGCATGTTGCAACTTCGGCGGGAGTTGGCAAGAAATACTCGTACCTGAAAGCCGATCCTGCGGTCATGTTTGGTTTTGATCTCTGTTTTTCCAAAGCTCAAGTTCACGGGCAAGTTTACCCGTTCAAAGAGCGTTGCTTCACGTGGCAGCTAGGAAAAATACACGCTCCACGCCGGTGGATTTCCAATCTCCCAGGCTCGAATTCGCCCGTTATCGGCATTTCTAGAAAGGTTGCTGTAAAATCACAACCTGCCACTGTGAATGGCATAGAGAAAGGCTTGAACAGGACGTATGATAGGCGTGCCAACTTTTTTTGTGAGACACATTGGTGATATTTTGTTTGGACAGGTTGGTTTTTGCGACTTTTCAACCTTCTCGTCGTAGTTTTTTTTTTCGTTGCAAATCACGAACACGCGGTTAACTCTGTGATCATACCACAAGGGTTTCGCGTGCTTATAAAAGTGTTTCTTTCGCGAGCAGCTCACGTCACTTGTTTGATTCTGGATCGTTAACTTCCAACCGACCCCTAAATAGTTGCCAGCCAAACCGGAACCGTGCAAGCGACGAAGCGAAAGTACGAGAAACTCCGGCCACACCACCAAAAACTGAAAAGGTTGTCAGCAAGTTGAGGGTTTCGTTTCAGCCGTCCGCTTTTCGTGACGGTTTCTACTCATTGCTTCGACAGTGGCTCAACCCATCATAGCCGACACTCTTGAACACCTGCAGGGCCCATCAGGGGGTAGTAGAACGCTGGCTTTATAATGATGATGCCACTACAGCGCGCTTTCAGCGCGCTTAAGCAAGGATTTCGATCGAAGATGAAGCTATAGAGCCAACCGGGGAAAAGATCATTGAACTCCAATCGAGCTGAGCCTTCGCAAGTGGTGCTGCTAAGGCGCCGAATCGATTAGCCATTACACAGAGCAACCGTCAGAAGCGTTCGCAAAGGCCCGCTGAGATTTATGGGCAGCCAACGCACAACGATCCGGATCGGTGACTTTCCTCCAAATGCACCTTTAATAACAACGAAGGCTTCTGCAGGGTGCCATTAGAGCCCCAAGACGAGCCTCGCCACTATCTCCATCTAAATCGCCTCCATCGCCATATTGCCACATTGATTAAACATTACTTTTTATCTGTTCCATCTTCCGCTGCTCCGGCGCTGAAGCCGAACCGGATGTGGCCTGCGTAAGTAGAAGGCGAAAAACTTCGCACCGAATCGGACGCTTCCAGGTGCTGCATGAAATACAAGGACGCGTGAGATGTTCTATAAGTTCGACTACGAACGGGTATAGCAGGGAGAGGGGTGTTCTTCGAACGAACTTTTCTTCATCAATGTAAAAGGAGGCGGCCAGAAAAAAATTACAATTGTATCCTCCATTGGCTTTGAAGGTGAGGCAGATTGAATCTTTCTTATTCTATCGAAACGGAAGCCACATTTTCTCACATGTAGCACGCATTCGCCATCAGCATTCGCCTTCACCTCGTTGAACACACACACACACACACGGTTCTAGACCCGTATCGGAAGGGCAAACTTTTTATCCTTCGGTCCATAACGATCAGCTACATCCGCCAGGCGTAGGCCACCGTCCAGAGAGGTCAGAAGCGTTCAGTTGGACGCATTATGGAACCCAGGCATCGCATTGGAGCAAACTTTTCCGCTTCTTTGCATTGGAAAACCATCGTAGCCGCATGCGGTCGGGCTTATCCCAGCGCACTGTGTCTCTTTCTCAAAGTGCCATTTTTCTTTTCCAAACTTCTTGTATTAAAAGCGATAGAAGAAGATAGAAGCCAAACCTTCGTCTGCTGCTTCTGCTACCAAAAGCAAATATGCTCGAACCCAACGCCACCAATTTCGTTCTCGATCGATTCAAGGCCCATACCAACAGCACGGCATAAGTGAGGACATAAAACAACATCCTTTTGCCTCTGTATCGATACCCCACACTGTGCTCCATTTTACGGCCAACGAAAGGATACCGGAGCCGGGGAGAAAACGCTTTTTTATGCATTCCATTCACGGTTCTCAAGTTTTTCTCCCCAATCGAGGTTGTGCACTTGGAAAATTCTCCCGCAAAAAGATGTTTTATGTGCCAACCTCCAGCTTTTCTCTCGGTTTTTCCACCCAGCCCAGGAACGAATCTGCTTTGGTTACAGTTTTGCGTGTGTTCGCGGTTTGGCAGGCTCAGCTCGCAAACGGCACCACGCGTCCGCCAAATCCGTCTCACTCGGATGGGCCACTTCCGGGCGGGCCTTGATTTGAATTTGATATTTATTACTACGGCGTCGTGCGGTCGGGACGAGCCACTCGCAAAGCACAACATTCCTAAACACGATCCTAAAGTGCCACTAAGGAAATATATCATTCCGCATTACAACGGTACGCGTTGATACATTCGTCCTGCGCGGTGCACTCGTCCTACTTTTCCCGGCCCGTCCAGCTGCTAATCGAAAAACGATCGTTTGGTAAACGCGCCCTAAGGAATCGAACCAGGGGTCTGGAGAAAGAGCTGACGAGAAAGTTTCGTCGTTTACTTCAGCTGCTACGACGCGCGGCCGGAGGAACTTTTTTTGGCTATTTCACCGCAAGCCAAACCAAATGAGAAGATGGTGCGAAATTGATAAATAATAATCACTATCGTTCTCAAGGATGTACGACGCCCTACTGCCGGGGCGAAACAGTGATGAATATTATTCCCCTATAAGGTATCACGTAAGTGACCAAAGTTTGATCCTGCCAAAAAGTCCAGGCATCCTCATTTCGATTCCATACGCGTACGAGACATCGCCACAAAGGAAGGGTTGAGCTAGCAAAAAAGGGAACAGCCACAAACTGCTTTGCAGCAAGAAAGAGGGAAAAATCCTTTCGACTGATACAAAACTAGCAGGGAAAAGTGTTGAAGAATGTGTGCCAAAAAGACTCATTTGGGATCGTCCTTATCGTTTGAAATAATACACCCTATACACACACATACCCGTACGTAGCTGAAGGAAAAGTTTGTCCAGCATTTCCTGCTTGCTTTGTTGTCCCCTGCGATTAGCAGAAGCGAAAAGGGAAGTATTAATTGGCAACTGTTTTGACAAGATAATCAAGTTGGGTGCGTAAATTAGAAATATTTACCACAAACGTTAAGGTTCAGTGCCATGGTAAGGAAACTTTCTCTCACCGTGTGGATGAATAGAGCGCATATATAGCTTTATATTGTATGCTTTAAAGTTGTCCACTTTATATCTATATTCGCTAACTACAATCCTTTGGGGAAAAAGGTATTCATTGTTACAGTCACCACCATATTCACGAATTGAACGTTATTCAACGGGTACAATCAACCCCTTTCGCTTATTGTCAAACCGTAACGTTACCTTATCAATCCGGCTTCAAACTTTGCTCATTCGCTCGCCTATGGCATAGTCGCATGATATTGGTCAAATATTTACTCCGAACCACACGCACCAACACACGACCACGCCGGAAATGGGCAAACAGTTCTGGTTGAACTTTCACAGGCCGCAAACCCAAAGGCCACTTTCGGTAGTTTGTTAGCCTTGCGGTAGCATAAAGGCCATTCGTACGGCCTTCCCGTGCTCCATCGCTCGTTTTCCTCGTTGGAAAAGCAACGCACACCAAAGCAATGTACGCTTCCGTTCAGTTCCGGCGCCCTTCGCAGGTGCGGCACAGGCCACCGTCGATCCGATGACTCCCGGCAACCTTTTTAACTGCAAACAAAAAAACCACTAAAACACAAACCCGAATTCTCTCCCTTCGCGGTAAGCGAACGAAGGGCAACCGACCCATCCTCAGCCGCAAAGGGATAAATCCTCCCAGGCGAGGGGAGCGAAAAAAGACGAACGAAAGATCACTATCGGCGGCAAATTTGTTTACGTTATTATCAGTGCCGGCTGCCGGCGAATCGACGGGGTATGCTTTTGTTGGGACTTTTATTGGGTTAATTATGCTACAGCCCACCCCTATCACCATTCACCGCCCTCCTCTCGCCAGCTTGGCTAGTGGAGTAGGTGAGTTTCCCTTCGCTTCAAATTCACCCTCAGCTCACCACGACTGTCTACGACGAGGACGATTGTGCATCGTGGGCTCATTCTTTTTTACGATACCATCATAAACGCACCTCGTGCTGCCCTCTTCTACCCACTCAGCCATCCCTCGGAGCCTGCCGGAAGTTCATGTTCGCGCGCGGTTTCGAATCGACTCCGAACCCACGCACGTGCCTGTGATTTGGTGGGACAACGCCGCGTGTGGCGTGCGCAAATGCAAATTTTTCAACACCAGCCCAAACCAACTGGCGTTGCCGCATACACTCGACCGTGTCCGATCGAATCCGAAAGGGTCGAAGCATCCCCGGAGGGAATGCGTACTGCTCCGATGCATTTCGATTTGATGAAGGTGTTCGTTCACTTAAAATATGCGTATCATTACGCCCATCCCGGCAGTGGCGACTCGTCCCACGAGACTCTATCATTATTATCAGCACCTCGGTAACATCTCGCGAGATGGCTGGAGGCATGAAATGAGTCATCCTGTGGAACTCGTGCACAGCCACCGGAACTCGCTCTCGTTTCATTCAATTCGCGCTCCTTGGAGAATACTACCCGTGATGAAGCACACTTCCGAGCACGTTCGTTCTAAACGACACCTTTGCATCCTCAACAAGGCACTCAATGGAAATCACCATGGCAACGCATTGGAGACTACCGTTCCTCACGTTAGGCCTACTTTGCACGTGTCGTTATGCGCTCGTCTTTTTTATGATCCTTATCAGACGCTTTATGCGGCTTTTGAAAAAGTGTCATTTTCCAAAGCACTCGTTTCTCTGCCATGCAGTTGGCACCTTTCACTGTTATCTCATCGCTCGTTATGCTCGTTTCGGGCAATAATTTTGTTCGTATGTAAATCACTTCTCTACCCACGCACTCTCCAATACCGTTGTTTTACAAAATCCCACTCTTCTCCATGGGGCTCATTGTGGGAGTAACAATAGTGAACGCCCCTTAAACCCGACCAGGACGAAATACGATAGCGTAATTAATTGATCCGATTTTTCCCTCGAGTTTTCCCGTCATTCGCGACAGGGAAGTGTCAAGAACAGCTCTCATGGTGTGCGTATATAAAAGAGCTATCATCGCCCACGTTACAAATCTCGTACCAGGTCACGCTTCTGCGATGGGAATCTCGTTCACGCTCAGCAAAGTTTAACACGAAACCGTCTACTTGAACACCGGGCCCATGCCAACGCTGCAATGTACTGCTACACATACACCGAGTGTACGAGGCCACCCTCTTCTGGAACGCAATAGTAATAATCATAAAACTTAAACGCCATGAGTTTCAGTGGATTTTACTCGATTTACACGAACGTGCTGGGCTTGACGGGGTCAAACCAAAGGCTAGCAAAAAAGGAAGCGACTCGGCCACGTAGCGCGTAGAGCACATTACTATGCACTTACCTCATCGCTTTCACCAGTTGCAGTTGGTCATCGGTCCAGGAATCCATTCGTACGAAAGAAAATGACTCGTACTGTGCGAACGGAACGAGCGAACCATGCATTGTACGCTGCAAAGGTTACAAAGTGTCGCCCGAAAGGACACTGAGGCTACGGTCCCAGTGTCGACGACGGCAATTGTTTGATTAAATAAACGCAGCATGTTGGCACCATGTTATGTGGCGCAGTCTAGCGCCAAGGGCGTCTGGACGAACCGAGGACTCATACCGGCGAGCTGCATTGGGTACTCGTTTTTATTTCCTTTCTCCCGCACCAGATTCAAACCGTGTCTGAAGGAGGTCTGAAATCGCTCAACGAACCGCAAGGGGCGAACAAAAAGAAATGTTGATAATTAATTGCGCAACTAGGAGAAAGACGTATCACGGTGGCGGCGATAATTGATTGCGTCCAGAGTCATAAACAGCGAATGACTAATGTTTACGTTGGCCTCATTTCACATATGGGCACAAAAGCACGCGGCGTGTTGTGAGAAAGCTGTTGCTTCATCAAAACGAAGAGCTTGTACATTTTTCATCATATTCCTAGCACAAAACGATGAATAAACATAGCTAATCAAGCTGTAGTTTTCAGTTCAATCGATGTTTCTTCCACACTGCAACCCTCAAGTCGTAATGACTTCAAATGGCGGAAAATAGCTACAATTTAAGTCAATTCTTGCTCACAACGGCGACTTTTATCGTCAATTTCGTTTCATTTACTGCGCTCACCGCTGGACATAAATAATATCCCGTCGTTTTCGTGGCTACATTGTGCGCTGAGTTAATGAATCAAGTAGACGATGGAGACGCCCAGTCAGTGAGTCAGTGCAGTGAAACAAAATTATCTCACCCCGCGGCGTACCACCCACGTTCTTAGTTGAATGAAAAAAAAGAAGAAAATTGCACTGCAACAAGACAAGAGAAAGAAACTCATCCACAATGAGCGATACCAAGCAGTACCTCGTTAGAGTTGGCAGCAATGGCAATCAGGCAAAGGAAGATTTGATAGGAAAACGTCCATATCCGCACACGGCACGCACGGCAGGGGAGAAATGGATAGAAACAATTTACCAAGCCTGATTCTATCTCTTCAGATGAACCTCTAAGAAAGCGGAAACATTTGAAACGGGTGCCATGAACAAACTATCACCTTCCACCATCGAACATCGGAGTCGGAGATGCAACGCAAACCCGCTTGGAAGCACAAGAAAAAGTGGCAATAATTTTCTGTTTATTGTCCAGCCCAACCCCTTCGGGATCTCTTTTTTTGCCACCCTCCTAGGAGCGGCATCCTTCATATAAGATAAAGAAAACGTAGCTCGGCCATGAACGGTCGGTAGCGGTTGAAAACAAAGAAAGCGAGAAGCAAACTCTTGCCTACCATGCTAGCCGAAAGACGGGCTCCAATCGTCCCTCTAGAGAACAATTGAAGCAACGTGTTGAAATAGTTTTTGTGCGCATTATCTCCGCATCCAGGGTTCAGCCAACGAACGGGTTTGCATCATCTCCTTCTTTTCCTGCTAGCCTTGGAAGGAGTCGGCTTTCTCTTATCGAGTACGACGACGAGAGTCTTGTCATGGCTATAGAAACAGGAAATGGAAACCGGAGCAAACCGAGTAGCGACTCCGCTCCAACCACGAACGACCTTCAGCGGCGACGAGACTGTGATGGGATTAAATTAAACTGACCGTTTACCAGAGTGTCCGCCGGAAAAGGCGCCCAGGAAAGGATAATAGGACAAACCACCATCACGCCCACTACGCCTTCGGGAACTTTTGTTTGGAAATAAAACCAACTCAAGGGTCTATTTGTGGCCTGCGTCACTGAATTCCGATCCTTCGGCCTTCAGCTGGCCATGGTCTATGCAAGCTGTCTCTCAGTGAAGCAATCAATCATATCGGCTGCTAACTTTTCAGCACAACTTATCTGTAGGGCTGGAACATCGATTGAAATTAATCCCCTATCAGAGCTGACCGATGCGGGTGCAGATTGACGCATGGCTAACCTGACTTTTGTTGATAATTTATCCATCCAGCCGATATGGTTGCTAAGCCGTTTACAGCAGCAGGTTACACGGTGCTGTTTAACCGATTTTAGTTGGACCAGGCTGTAATAAAACCATTCTCAAACGAAAACTAGCTAATGTCCACTTCCTTTATGGTCAGTACAATTTACTAATACAATCCTTCGGTCCCTGAAACCAGACAAGCGTCTACTTTGCTTCTGTTCTATTTTCACATTATGTACTCACGAATCCTTATCGGTGACGTTGACCATGCAAAGGAAACGAAGTGTCACTTTATGATTTAATTTTATTCATAATACCGTGATCAAATTAACTTGGAAACAGCTCTCAACCCTTTCAACGCACCATGCTCACTGGACCGGCGACCGGTTGTCCAATCCCTTTCACGCCGTGATCCCCGACCGCGTCCAGCAAACCAGAAGTCATCCCACATCCCCTCGATGGGGATGGAACCATATCATATAGGAGTTTATTTGAGCGTTTTCTACCGAGGAGCGCATGGCACCATTCCATTTCATGGTTCGGCTGCGCCTACGCCTCGATCCAGTTGCGGTTGCCGAAACGTGCAACTAGCGCAGGAAGGCAGGAATTGGAAAATTTTAATCCATCGTTGATACCCGAGGATTCTCGAGGATTTCCCAGCACACTCATGCCTAAACAACCCGGTCCCGGGGCTTGGCATTATTATTACTATTATCCTTCCACCGTCAGCAGCACACAAACCCGATTCCTGGCCAGCTGGCCTCGTGTTGTGGAGGTCCTTTTTTGTGCTTTCTGCTTTCTGCTCCACCCGCCGGGAATGGCAACATTCCCTTTTTCCGTTTATTGTATTTTTAATAGAGATTATTATCAGACAGAGTGTAACCGTAGTACACCGCTTCGCCATTATTCCGGGGGCACGGATGAGCACAATTTACGGGATCCTCTTAAGTGGAATGAAAAATATTTAAACCCCATTCATGGACATAGGCCTGCAGCACGTAGTGCTACGGCAAGGCTCCCTGTAAACTGCGCGGGATCCTGTTGCGGTTATTGGATTTGACGGGTGGGTAAATCCTCCAGCCCATCGCACCATAGCGAAGTATCCGGTAGGTAGTGTTATAATTTTGTGAATCATATTCGAAGGCCGTTATCCCTCTGCGACTTTCCTTCTTTCTGCCACGGGATGAGAAATCCGGTGGTAAACATTTCTATTTACTATGTTGTGCGTACTCCCTATCCAGGAGGGACCCCTGCGCAATATCATGTACCTAAACAGTGTTTACGGAGGAATTTTCAAGTCCAGACAAGAATGCTGACAATCACTTACAAGGCAAAAAAATGCCCCATGTGAAGGGCGTCAAATTGGAGTCCGCAGAAACTCAGGATAAACACTACGACTTTTTTTTTCGCTGTCCACTCCTCAGAAATCGTCGCAAACCGACCGGCTAATCCGTTTCATTCAATCGAAGATGTTTTCCTGCACGCTTACGAGCAACATTCCTGGGTACGGCATCTTTTCCGTTTTCGCCCTCGCACTCTCGCCTTCTCATTCGGTTCTACTTGAGGTAGCTAGAATGCATCAACATAAATTAAAACACTGGAAAGAAAATGAAACTCGCCCCAGTTCCATCCGTCTCGCGTCGTTCGGCTCGTCAATGTTGTTGCGCGGCCGAGGTCTTAATTATTTAATTAATTATGCATGGCGAGCGTCCGCATCTGTGGGGCGAAGGGAAACAAGCATTTTCTGCCGTTCGCATACTGGCCACCCTCAGCAGGGATAATCAACAAACGGACGGAGCAAATGTAATAAAAGAAATATAACCACCTTCTCACTTCGTCCCTAGTCAGGCCTTCGTTGAGGCCGATTCCACAGGCTGGCCAATTAAGTGGAGAAAACTCGACGGAAAAATGAGAGAAATGAAAGTACGACATGAATACTAAAACCAGCCTCTGTCCATACACTTAAGGATCTGCTGGAGAGTAAGTATAGCGAGAATTGCCAAACTGCCGCACCTGTCGATGCAGATAAATGGGCCAAAAATCTTCTATTAGGCGAGTAAAATGCGTCTACCGTACTACGATGAGCAAATAGAAATGAGTCTAGTGCTACGTTTACATGTAATGAGAAAGATAAAATGAGCAAATATGAAGCTTATGATTAAATGCGAAAAAACTAACAGATTATTGTACTTAGATATGGTAAAACGAGATACTTAAATAGAATCAGTAAAATATATTGTAGCATTTAAAAACTTTAAAGATAAAAATATATGAGACTTTCACAAGCGAAACGTAACAGGCGGATCGTACTGCAACCCTAATGATCAATCCTATCGCCCCACCCTTAAACGATCTCACAACTCAATCCTCATCTAACTCATTCGGAATAACATCCGTAGCAGCATTCAAATAAATTTTCCGTCTAATTAAATCATGCAGCCTTACACTGGGAAGCAGCAAAAGAACACAACTCATGGAGGTGGTATACAACAAAGCTTGCGTCATCCTCAACCTACGTAAAAGCTGCAAGAGCTACATGAAGTACAATACACTCAACGACCAAGACAACCAATGAAGGATATAAGCTTCGACCATGCGGCTGAGCTGAACGAAGTACAAAAATCCCATTGTCCCAAATGCTATAGTTGCCATTCGTCCATAAATTTCAATTGCAAAATAAAGTAAATTACAGACTTTCCTCCACCGCAAGCTGCAATGCCAATTGAATAGCCAGCTCTCGCGAGCGTGATTGTAGAGCCCTCGAGAGGGCCACCATAAGGGACCTACACTCACCATTCAGTCAAGGCAAAACTTCGCCAGGGATGCATCGGACACGAAATACATCGAGAGGGAGAAATATTGACGAACATTAAGTAGATTATGCTTCAAGAGACGATGCTCCGATGCAAAGCAGTGCAATCGTATCAATTAGACACCAACCTCATACTCCTTTTTACAGAGATGAGGTGCCTTTTCAATGCAGTAACCGTGCTGCCGTATTCCAGAACGACGGCGTTACAAATCGCTTGTAGCTGGAACCAGTGTCAAGTGAGCCCCGGATTCAATTAATCGAGATTTCGCTTCTATCGTGTTGAAGCTAGCGTGGGTTCAGGTTCAAAATGGACTATCGTCCTGCAACGAGCACCGACTGCAATGAGTGACTAAGCATGAGCTTTGTAGCGAAGGTCAAAAGACTCGACGACAAGGATCCGACCACCGATGGTTTAGTGCCTTTTTGCCGGAAAACCCACAGTGGTGTCAAGGAGTCGGTTGTTGACTACTTCGCTGTGGTAGTTAAATAACTCGACCTGACGCTCGGTCGGTTAACTTTTGCGTGAACGTTTTTTTTCGCTCCTCTAGCAAAAAAGCTACCAAAATATAATTCCATACACCACACCCATTACAGAAAGAGCATACACTACTAACAGATAAAGTGAACCTAAATGTATCAAGCCATTACTAAGCTCTAGTCGTTTCGAGGGGCCAGAGCTCAGGGCAGACGATACAAAGTTTTCTGTATTATGCTTTTGTAACCTCGCCGGCTTTCAGAACTCCCCACACTTTTCGGGAGTGAAGTGAAATGTTCCATCTGTGCACCAAAGTGCATGGCGTCCGATGGCGTAAAATTTAATTTTCCCTCCGTCATCGTGCCCTTTGATGCTGTTTGGTTTGTGGAGAGAGCCAGAGTTCAAGCTATTGTAGTGAGAGGATAAAAGGTCAACCGGTAGTCTTTGAACCTAGCGATGAATGTTTAATATTTTAGAGAAATCCAACAAGCGTAAATCCTGCCGCATGAAACCACATCACAAAACTTTGCGAAGTGTCGAGAGAACGTGCTTGAACGAAGGCATCGCATTAATCACACACCCGAAACAAAGTCCTCATGGAAAAAAGCAAACTCACGCTCGTGTTCCGAAGCAAGCATAGCCATCAAAAGTACATCTTTGAGATGAAATTAACTGATGATTAATTTCCTCTTAATTTACGCTCCTCATCAGCTTCCCTAGTTGGCGGTAAAACATTCTCACCCACACTGATCACATTTTACCATTACAATCTTCCATGTTGGTCAGCAGTCTTCGTCCAGCGCCTATCGTTGATGTAGGCCATTTTTCTCCATTAAAAGCCAACGGAGGGAACAATATTTCAAAATAAAAAATCATCCGCTACATTACCAGCAAAGGATCATTACATTTTTAATGCTCTCCAACTGTTTTTTGGGTCGAAAATATTTCCACCTCTTCCATGCTTCATTTTTGCGGCTTTACCATATTATCGCGCACCCTACCAAGTACGTGGTCATGTTGGTTCCTTGAGAAAAAAGAAACAGCATTTCCAATTTCCTAAGGAATTTCCAGCATCTTTCCGTTCGCCCATTCCTTCCATCCGCTTCTTAATCATCAAAAGCACCCTCGTTGTTTGGTGTTTTGTTTGGTCAAGATTTATGATGAATCGCTAAATTTATTTATTTTGACTTGCCGCAAAGCCGTCGGCTAGGGGACGAGCAAATAGCCATCACCAGCTGCTTGTTGGAGCGTGTTTTTTTTTGTGGGAAAACATAACTTAAAAGGAAAATCCTCATCATAGAACGACGGCTCGTTCTTTTCACTTGCACAGAAGTGAAAATCATTTTCTCCATTCAACCGTCCCGCTATCAAGCACCTTCTCACTAAGGATAATCGAATTTGCATTACCCGAGTGAGGAAGAGCTCAAACGAGGTTTTTCACCATACTTCCAGCCCGTGTATCCTATTGAAGCGATTTTTATAAGGATGTTGAATATTTTATAATCGCTTCATGATGTAGTGCACTCCTTTTAAGCTCACACGGGGACTGAAAGAAACGAACACCAAACAGCCACTAAACTAGCCTCTTGAGTAGCATCTCCGTCGTTGATCCGGTGCTCCGTCTTCTACATCGTACTCCGTCAACGTTTAATATTTTATCACATCCAAGCAGAAAGCGAAATTCGACTTCGATTATTTATAGTGCCAGCTCAAGAAATGGCCAGTGCCGCGATGCTGGATTCAAGTTTGTTTGGTGTTGTCCAACATTTTTCACTACGAAACGTATTGGACTTTGCGGTTTGGAGCAAATACCTTTACACTGAGCGTAAATAATATCCCATTTTCAGTTGTCCTATGGGCAACCTAATGGTCCTATGGGCTGTGGCAAGGGTTTAGATGATAAATGACACATAAAACGATGTTTATTGCAGCATTCACTGTTGGGCTAAAGATATTTTTTTATTTATTTAAGAACAGCCAGGCCGTATTTTGACTAGTACAACTGAAGGCATTTCCTCCCAACAGACGCAGAGAGCCTTATCCCGGGCTGCCTCGGTTATGAAAAAAAAAAATTTATAACTTAATAAAATTGGCATCACTGGTACGTATAAATGTAATATAATTGATTTTTTTTTTATAATTTAATGTCCTCATCATACATTTTTAAATTCCAATTAAAGTCAATAGGGCTCGCCGAAACTAGAAACAAAAAACAAAACTAACATCCTCTCTGAAACAATTTGAAGCCTTTTTTTCGCACAGCCCATGTGTAAAACTGTTGATTAAACCCTTATTTTAATCCCAAAAATTTGCTTCGGGCAGCTCATCGAATCCGAACAGCGGCGGCAGTTTATTCCTCTCCGTATTGCGCTTTCTATCCACAAAGCAAGAGAAACTTTGTCCATAATTTCCTTTCATAACCCAAATATGAGAGCTAACACTCAGGTTTAATTAAAACCTGTTCCGGTGGGGCTTTTTCCCGCTATCCGCGCCCTGCATAATGCACGATCGGGCAAACATATCCACCCCAGTGTGCACACACTCACACACTTCAACCCAAAACACTACCAGCAAACTCCAATTCGCAGCCGCTCCAAACAGCGATCGGTACTTTTTTATTATCGAGCCAACATGAAACACGAACCATTCCACCCAAACATCGGCAAACCCAAAAGGGTACCGGGAACGAACTGTATCGAGGCACAAATTTGCCACTTTTCCGGCCCACTAGAGAAACAACACCCGTTGAGTGGTACGGGGACCGTTCGCTTGGGGTTGGTGGCAGAACCCTTTTTTGTCTCGACCACGGGTTGTTGCGCTCATCCACTTTCCACTCAATAAAAGGCACATCTAGCAAAAAAAACGCGAAACACCGCTACACATGCAACCCTGAACCTGTGTCGCTTCCCGAACGCCTAACCTTTACCCCGGAAACGGCCCAACCCAGAAAGGAGAAAAACTGGTCCCGATGGTAGAAGAGGGAGCTTTCAAACATTGCCAAAAACCCTTCATACCCTACCCTGCTCGACGCATTTCCCATAATTCCGTTCGGCGTACTCTCCGGGGAAAACCAACCGAAAAACCCTTCTCCTGTCGAGCAAACCCCGAGCCAATAGGAGCTCATTTGCCAAG
This sequence comes from Anopheles nili, assembly GCF_943737925.1. Lineage (NCBI taxonomy): Eukaryota > Metazoa > Arthropoda > Insecta > Diptera > Culicidae > Anopheles > Anopheles nili. Next base: position 3,066,763 of record NC_071292.1, read on the forward strand.
GAGTGCTTTTACCGGCGCCCTGCCCACCATTTCACTGGAAAGCGTGAAAAAGGATGTTCACAATTATTTTATTATGATTCGTTGTCGCACGGTGGTGGGGCTGGTAAATTTTTACCCCAAAAACCCGGAACTGAGAAAAGGCCCGCGAACCCTCGGCTCACGCTCAAAAGTACGGCTGATGTATACGCATCGCACGTCTGGGCTGCTGGTATTTCCGCTGGGATGGTAATATTTTCTGCGCCACTCTCTGCAACAACCTCCATTAGACCGCTCCATCTTTCTAATGTCCTTCGAGGACACCTGCGATTGGTGCGACCAAATAACGCGTTAGGCAAGAATGCTACTTCCAGTGCCCATGGCTCACTTATATTTTCATAGTAGTTCCATGCAAACGGCCCTTAATCGTTGTCTCACCCCGAGGTGCTTTTCTACCTGCACCGAACCTTAATGAGACATTTTACAACAAGCAAAAAAAGTGTAGTAAGCGTAGACTACGCTAAAGGATCCTCCATTGTGGTTTCCTGGCCAGAGGAAATAGAGTCATTATTTCGATATTATGCAACCGTCGGAATTCGACCTACAGAGAAGATGCCATCTGCCCAAAATACCGAGCAAAGAAGGGCCTTTCCTAGGACCGAAATAAATACCGTCTGGAAGGATGGCAGCTAGCTCGAGTAGCTCCTGTTTCCCAAGATGCCACCAAAAGCGATCCAGACTCCCTCCATTCTCAAGAAGCCACGGAGTGGAACTGCCGTGGGTGGAAATAAATTAGTTCCACCGAAAATGGATCCTTACCGGGGTGTTCCGACCGCGCACCGTCCCATTCAACAGCAAAACAGTACAGCACCGGCGTTACTTACGAAACAACCGAGCCAACATCGGTACACCGCTCTAGAAGTCGTCCTTGCGCTGAGTCTGTGTTTATGCGTTTGTGGTTTTTTGGGCTGTGTGCCGATTTACAACCGATGCTTAGAAGATGCTTGACTCAGCCGCATCTTTGCGAAAAGCAAACGAAGAAGCATAGCAGCGGGGTTTGTAAATTACCCCCCAAAAACGAAAAGTGACTTTAACGAAATGTTCCAGGAACGAAACTTAAAGCGAATTACGTGCCAAGGAACGGGCATGGAACGGCTACAAACTGCAGCGTCGCGCAGACAACTAAATGAAAATGAGCCGAAATTTCACCGTCTGTGCAATTTGCCGCTCACATAAAGCCCAACGAAGGGACGGTGCGCTATAAAGTTGCCAAGAAAGGGACAAGATTCATGTAAAACTTCAGATGAGTTAGCAAACATGGGACCGCGAAAAAGGGAGACCGCGGACGGCGGGTAACAGAGGGTAACAAAACAAACGAGCGGAAAGAGATTACATCTTTTAATTCAATTACAAAAGTGGTAAGCCCGACTGTATTGCATGTATGTTTCTTGGGCGATACCTTAGCCCTCAGTAGGCGAAGCGAAAGATAAGCAATTGAGGTGAATTGCTTATCGCGATGAAGAAAACGGTGGCTCCTAGAATCCCTTGGTTCTGCAACGTGGCAAAGGCAACAAGCCTTTCCATCGGATACTCTTCAAGCGACATTAAACCAGCGGTGCCACCAGTTTACGGGATCGCTAACAAACACCATTGCGCTGCAGCGGGAAAACGAGCTGACGTCGCTCGCTGACGTCGTCACAAATTGAGCCACGAAACGGAGGAACTGTTTTACCGGAACGGATACATCACGCCGCCGCCGTCGCTGTTAGCGAGCTTCGAAGCGATGCAATTCTCCCGTTTTCTCCCGACCGGAAACGGATGCCAGGGAAGGATAATTTCGACGCAGGGCCTTTCTTTGGAGCAATTTAGTCATTAGGAGGGAAAAGCGTAATTAATTGTAATCACGATATGCGTAATCAAGCGCTGTTTGCGTAAGATTAGAAACGGGAACCGCAGAGTGGGTTCAGTAAGTGCTTTTACCATGCGTGTTGTACCGGTTGGGGGCTGATTTATAATTCAAACCATCGAGGCATGACCCGATAAGGTTAGCTATTGCTTACATAATTTTGATAAAAATGACAACTTGTACAGTTGTACCATGTATTTACACGTGAAATCGAGTACAGGTAATTACTCGTTTTTACACTAGCGCTACTATCAGAGCTTTACGCGTCCCACCTGAGCCTCTTGAGGACTTTCAATAACAAATCCACACCGCTAATGGCAAGAAGGAAAGAACCATTAACGAAAACCTCGGCTCATCTGGTACATTTTCCTACGAGAAACCAAAACAAAAACTCCAACCAGCACCTCAGCGCCATGCTAGGTTCCGATCATCCGATTCTGGTGCGATCCCTGATCTACCAAGTCAGGGTCTTTAAAGGAAGCAAACTCGTCCCACAACCGCTCTATCATTAATGGACTCTTTCGGGATCGTTTTTATTGACTACTCCCAGAACCTTTGGTGAACCCCACGCTGGGTGCGGGTTCTGCATACTAAATCCTCCTGGAAGGTTGCCTTCTCCTGCCATCAGAAATCTCTACCTCTGATTAGCATTAATTTACCTTTCCTTTGGTGTTTTTAGGATAAATGAAACTCCGTTTTAGCACACTAAGCACTTTTCCCGGAACAAAGAACTCAATTCAACGAAAAGTAAGCGTGTCCCACGACGAGAAAGAGCGCGTTCTTCGCCCTCTCGGAAAACTTCATAATTTCTTATTGATGACAACCACCCATGAAGAACATTGGCGGAAATAATCACCCGGCCCGAAACCGGAGACTATGTAATGCCTTCAGGAAACAACACGCCGCTAGATATAGTAAGCTATTTGTTTTCATTTCCCTTGCCAAAAAAGTCCCAAGACCCAATTGACGGGCAAACAGCGCTCAACCTTACAAGCGAGTGTTGTTGCTCAAATTTTTAAACTTCATTACTATGCAAATTTTATGGATCTTGAATAATGCTGCGTGTTTTCTTTTGTCAACCCTCCCGCCATCCCGCTGTCGTGGTCTTGTGGAGAAAGAGCTGGCGGAGAGTTGAGTAACAAGTCGTTGCAGGCGAAGTTCAGAGCCAAAAACTCAGCCCAGAACACAACTTGCACCATATCCTCGTGGCGCAGACAAGTTGCGTTGGGAATGATCTCCTCGCTTCAACTTCTCGTCCACGTTTCGGTCCGTAAGATTTTGCTTCCATTGTCACATTGCATTTAAAAAAGGGCAATTTTACAAAACTCGTGCAACACTCGTCTGCTATCGTAACTGGATCAATTTGCTGACGCGAAGAAGCTGAAGCCAGGCTCCGTGAAGCGATACCGGAACTACGGCCGGAACCGGAGGCTTATAACAGACTAATCGGGGTGGAATGGAGGGTTAACTTAATAATGTCAGCAAATGTACACCACGGGTCCGTTGGAACGGACGAGACGGCGCTCGCCGCGACGACAACGATGGATGCGAAACAAAATCGCTCGTGTTTTGCCACCGACTCGGTTCCAGTAATGCGCTTAAGCTAAGAAACTCAACCGAACGATACATTCGTGCCAACGGCAGTCAAATGGAAAAAGCTCCGCATTCGTATTTAAATCTTCTCGCTTATGTCTGCAAATCCAGTTGTAAGGAAGAAAGGCGATTTTCTCTCCATTTTTCAATACCATGCTTTCTTTTGCGCCAGGATCGAACCCAGACCATCAGCGTTCGAAGAAAAAAAACACATTCCACCCAATTCTTCTCCAACGAACTATCACTTTATGCGGACGAACTTGGGGGATAAGCCGATATATTCCGTGACAGATTTTGCATACCACCCTGAGGCCGTTTTAAGGCAAATCATCTTCCAAAACTCCCTCTTGCTGAACCCTTCGTCCTTTTTCTGTTCCACATAAATGCATAATATATGTAGCTAATTTATTTATTTCCTCTTCCGTATAGGGGACGGGATTGCCACAAGGCAGTCGAGATCGGAACGATGAAATATTGGTTCCAAATTTTCACTTCCCACTCAGGCTCAGAAAAAAATCCCCTTCACTCTTCGAACTGGCGAAAAATAGAGAGAAGAAAACATGTACATTGTCTAGGCGTAGCTAACCATTTTCTCCGATCTCGATACGGCCGGCCTGGCGTTCCACGGCAGTGAATCTCCGGAATGCGAAGTACGGTGTATGGAATTTTCCACCTTAAACGACACAATCGTAGGTGGGGTGTAGAATAAACATTTTTCTTCACCACCGGAATCAGACCGCTCGAGATCTACGTGCCCCATCATGCCCATCGGAACCAAAGGACAATGAGGGCAATTTAAATTCAATGTATAAACAAACCATGTAGGAAAACATACGCACCCGAGGTCGTCTCTTCTTTGCTGGGATTGAGGAAACGGGCCGAAAAAATATCCTTCCCAAGTCGTACCAGACTAGACCATTCGTCTCCACTGCCGGCGCACCTTCCAACAGTGGTCGGGGATCAAAACCTGGCAAAGGTGCACAGACTTTCTGACGGCTATGAAAAAGCACCCGTCCGTCCGTCACTTCGAGCTACAACACAGAGCGATGACGGGGATGAAGGTATAATTTATTTTTCCCGTCTTTCGGCGACATTCGCTCGTGCTCGTGTTTTTCCCGCAACGGAGCAAAACCGTGGAAAATTGCAACAATATTTCGCAATACCACCTCCAGCGTCTTTGCTCGTGTTTCAAACGGAGCCATAAATTCACATCTGTCAAATGGAGCTTAATCTTTTCATAATCGCAGCTGGCCGGAAGCGGTTGGGACCGTTTTTCTTTGACGAAGCTTGAGACCAGCCTATGTGAACCTTTTTCTACCGCATAAACAGTACCATTCTAAAATATTTGACCGGTTTGGTGAAACAGAAAACGTCATCTAAAGCGATGTTCCTCCTAGAATGATTATTTATGATCATAGTTTGATGTACGGCAGAACGTTAAGGGAATAATACAGTTTAAATATTACACTCTGAACTCTTTAAATGGAAATTTAGATGCATTTTCTGTCAGTATACAGAACAATAATTTATCGGAAAGCCCATGAAACCAGAACATTGGATAGCTAGTTGTTTGCACAGCGGAGCTAAGAATTAACATTTCTCTAATTTATTGTTCCTATAGCTCCTGCTAACTGGGCGGCCCATTAACGTCATCTATTCTGGCATGATAGTCTGGGAGGGAATAGACACAATTTATTTTAACACTTTTGTGAAGCAAATTACATTCCGCAAACTCTTCGCAAGGGTATGAGGTTTGATCCTACGTCGTTCAAACAATGGACAAAATCAGCCACACATCACCAACTCTACCAATCGATAGTTTTGCTGCCCAAAGCGAACTGGTGCAGACTTTAAGGTCTCCTACCGTAGGGTTGAGTGACAAATTTACGCTTTGAAAGTAGCAACCAAAAAACAAGCACAACGGTCACTATCTCCCATTTGGGTGGAACGAATAAGTCTAAAGGGCCTTCCAGATCGAATCGAACGGAACCGTCAACTCCCAGGATTCGACAATAAATTTTCACCTCCCACCTTCACACCTTTGCCTCCGCTAGCCTAGAGTTGCCTTTTGACTTCTGACCCCACGAAGGCCACCTCAGCAAATGGAACAAAAGCTTTTTATTGGATATTTTTTGAAAAAACCATCCTCTGACCTAAGCGACAACTAGAAAGTTCAGTAAATGACAGAATAGGTGGGTTGACCTAAACGTTTGACCAGTTTTGTGTACAAAACCCCTATACATCAGATATTCACTGATCCACGAGAAAGGAATGCAATTTTAGACCATTTTCCTAACCTCAGAATTCAACAATGCAGACGATGCAACTGAAGCTCGAGATGCGAATCGATTTGCGTTTCTTACAAACAGAAGGATCCAGTGCATGCTCGATTAACTGGAAATGCAATGCCACAGGACGATGTCTCAAGCACCCTTGGTTTTCCCACAGCTCTAGTCTTCGATTCCGAATCCCATTTCCCCATTCACGAACGGCACTTTATCAACCGGGGTACACAAGAGCACTTTGTACCTTCTATTCGATACAGCTTATTGAAAGTAAATATGAAATTATATCCCCCATTAAATGCACTCAAGGGCGAAATTACCTTTCCTGCAATAACGTCAATAACGTCAAGAGCTTACGAAAAATCATGCTGGCTGCATGTTTGTGTACGTGCTGTGCGAGAGCGGTGATGGAAGAACGTGAGCCAGCTATCTTAAATGATGCTGCCTTCGGTAGAAACCCCACGCACCCGATGGAGCGGGATGAATCATTTTCGGATAATTAATTTACAATTTCAATTCCCAGCCAACCTTCATCAACGTCGTTTGTTGACAGAGCAGAGGTGCGGCGGTCTCCCTAACCAGCTCGCTCGTTCCATTCTTAATGATGAGGTGATTTGTAAATTGACCCACCAGCTTTCCCATTTATCCATTTGTTTGCTGTTTAATATTCTCCGGCCCAATAGACACCCGAAACCCTCATTGCCAGGGAACTGCCAACACCCGCGTTCAGCCAACGTTGATTCAGCTGACCCTCACACCCATCGGCCACCTCAAAAAGGGATAAATGATGGCATGGGAATGACAGGATTATTATGCGTACGTGTCCATTTCCGAGCGCTCGTTCCTAGAACCATGCTTGTTTAAATTAATACACCACCCATTAATTATTCTCACCTGAATCGTCTCCTGCGCCGAATACTTCTGCTTGTCCGCCATTTTTGGTTTGGCCGACATTTCGATGCAAGCTGTGGTGGGATTCGCTCGATCCACCAGGCTACTCCCAAGCGATTTTCTGCGATAGAGAAACAAAGAGATAAAGAGAGAGTGAGCGAGCGGTTTGTGGCTAGTCGATAGTGTGACTAGTTAGGTATAATTTTGTTCAATGTTATTATCCACTTTTGTTTTCCATGTTTTTGCTCCATCGAGCTAGATCGTTCCGCGCTTCCATAGCATGTTCGACAGTACAAGGTAGTTTTTTATTTCCTCTCCATAATTCTTTTTTCCATGCTCCTGACAACAACAAGCTGGGTGCTTTTTCATCTCATCTGATCAAATTGATGTGATTTACTACCCGTCGACTGTCCCCAACGGCGGTGCTCTTCGATCCAGCTGCAACGGCCACGAGAGCTAAGCCATCCATGATTGGATTTTGCGACCAGCGGATCGAGCACTCGGTCGCTTGCGCCCTGTTTCCCCATTTCACGGACAATCCATGTATGCACCGGTGGTATAATTTACCATACCACCAAATGCCACAGCGGGTGAAACCCTCGACGGGGTTTTGCTAGGGACATCGCTGAGTTTTTGTTTACGATTTTTATTACAAAAAAAAACGATGACAAACAACGATGTTTGATTGAGCTGTGTTTTGATAAGAGCACACTTTTTATTCTTGTTCATCACTGAGTTGAAAAAACCTTCAAAGTATAGTCACCATGATTGGAACGGCTCACAGCAATATACATCGAGCACCCCTAACGGGTTTACCCAAACATATTAAAGTAGCCTAATCATTATTGCTTCGTTTCTTAGTTCCTCAAAATTTCATAACTGTACTCCACGTCGTCCTAAGCGTCATTTAAAAAAATGGATAACATTAGACAACAATTAACCAAAAACCAACAATACACAATCTGCACTCTTAACGATTGAATAGCGTGTGCGTCAGTTTTCGAAAAACCCATCCTGTGATGTCGGATAAATTATGCAATCCACCATTTGTCATTGGAACAATGTTATTTCAACGCACAAAAAGAAAGAGACACAACGAAGGAAGGACCCCAAAACCATAAACCATACGTCACCACCAGCCGGTTGCTCATCAATTATGAATGCGAAAAGCAACCTTGCACCCGAAGGAAAAATGGAGCATCAAGCAGAACTGAATGATGGAAATACTCACAAAAATATCCCCACTCCCTACGGTGCCCACTTAGGAGCTACAATTCCCCACGAATGCATTAGAATGGTTTGATCGTTTTCGATACATCATTGGACAACATGTGAACGGAAACAAGAGAATTCCAACTGGGTTTAAGCTTCTTCGCTGTCCATTGAATACGAAAGACGATTAAATGGTTGGGATGCAAATCCTATTCCGTCAGCAGCTTTTCCAAAACAGCTGTCTCCAGCTAGAGAGAGCGAGAGGGATAAAGAGAAACACCAGACTCCAGCCTCGATGACACGTTCGATACGAAACGAAAAGAATTGCGATTTGCGTTCGATTCAGCCAACCAACGAAGCTGCATATTGGTCCTGCAGTCAAGAAGCACACCAAGGATCAACCCAGGACGTCCAGTGGAATGGGATTTCAATTTAATGCTGACCTCAACAATCGCACGCCCTAGCTTCAATCCAGAGACCAGCCATGGGCTACAAGGACGACATGAAGCCAATCAAACCACAGACGCTCCCGTCTGAGAAGATGTCAACCACTACCACGAGGGGACATGCCGGAACGTAAATGGTTCGATATTTATTTAACTAATCAAACGCTCGATAAAACCCACAACCGCACTGCAACACGCATGGCAAACGATAATTCGATGCCATAGTAGATCCTTGCCAACATTCCTGCGCATTGAGCCGAAGGTTTCAGAGCGGCCCATGAGGACGAGCTAGATTCTGATGACTAGGAGAGGTCGGAGAAGCTTATGAAAATCAAATCAAATACTCCACCAAAATGGAGTAAAACTTTTTCTCCATCAAACCGGTCCTCCATTGTGTTGGAGCATATCTCTCTCTCTCTCTACGAATGGAATGCGTGAAAGGTGTGAAAATTTCAGGCATCCTTTTACTATTTACCTTTGCACTCACTTCATCTCACCTCCCTGACTGGCCGATTCCACCTACCCATATCATACATTGGCAAATATCCAAATATGCCTTCATTTACACTCATCCCCTACTCCACACGCATACACACCCTTGTCAGCCATCCACCATCGACAAGCAACACATTACTTTACGAATCGCACCGACAACACAATCACCATCATCGTCATCATCGCTGGAAAGGGCATCAACGCAGCGGCATTGAGATCTCATCATCGTAATGGGCCCATCATCCCCCACGACCTCCGCTCGAGCTGGAGTATTGCCAAATGTCGATTGCGCATGAGGATGAGTCAATATTTGTTCGATTTCCCGTTCGACGAGGTGCGCGGGTCACTGCGGGTGTGCCGTAAACATATCACTGACTTGGGGCGACTGACGCCAAAACATCCTCACCGCATGCAACGGGGCCATATTATTGCTGCGGAGCATATCCCAAACGCTTCAAGTTTTCATTCCACTCGTCCGTGCTCAAGTTTTGCCAGGAAAACATCTCCGACGTTTATCGTTCCAGCAAAAACCCGACGCCATAGCCTGGAATCACCCTTGGGGTGCTAGGCGTGCGAAGGAGAGCGAAATTTACCGGAAAAGTGTACACAATCACAAGCCCTGGCTGGCGTTCCGATATGGTTCTAGTCTTCCGAGCAATAGAATTAATTAAATTGCGAAAAATTGAGTATTCCCGCAGGAACACACAGGCTCCCCAAAGCCATGTTCTGGAGGCCATCTCTCGGCAAGCGGCTTGTTAGCGATTGATTCTCAAACAGATGGGGTGTCGTGAGGATTTTGGGATACACAAAGCATCGAGCAAAAGCCCGCGAGTTGAGCCTCGGGTGTGAATTTTCGCAATGAACCTTTGCTCCCCTAAACTGATAAGCGATCCATGCCTATAGCGATCCATAGGGATGGCTAACCCAGCTTTAACGTGTGCCCAGCCACAACGTGTAGGTTTCAACGATCCATTCCAGCTAACGACTGACGGGCGATAAAAGCTTACCATTTGAGGCCCAAACACCACTTACAACACATTACGGTGGAGGATCGCCATTTTTGCACTTCCCACATCGACGAAGCGGGCCGAGAGAGGTTTTATTTCTTAAATACATTTGCAAGAAAATCAATTTTCCTCACGCCCATTTCGTAATGGACAAACTTTAAAATGCTCCCCAGCTCCAGTGGGGATCATCCCTTGGCAGCACGATGATCAGCTCGAAGGCCGCCGATTGGTGCAGACAGAAACCAATTTGCTATCGATTTTCGATTCCAAACCCCCAACACTTCCGGAAAAGCGCGTTTGGCTGGGGCTGAGAAGACAACAACATTCCACCAGGCAACCACCGCATTAGACAACGCCGCCATCGTTCCCGAAAAATGAAAACCTCCAAACATTCGAGCTCACCCTCCATATCAAAGGCACCGCTGTGAAGCGTGAACGCGCCTCAATCTCGTGCCACATTCCACAGGATTTAATTCCACCGAGTGACAGAAACAAGATGATCTCCCTTCGTCGCCTTCGGTCGTGGGCCTGGGAACGACAACACGACGCACTGCGTACGGTATTGAACCATTAAAAATTTTCCTCCCAATTTAAACCATGAAGAAATCCCCTCCGGAACGGATCCATCGACGTTCATCGGCGGCGGATGGAAAAAGGTCCCCAAAAACGCGAATATTGGCCGCCCGATTCACGGTTCGATGCACACCGGGACGCACCGGGAGACGAATCCTTGAGAACGGATCGCCTATTTCCGCCTAGCCAGCAAGCGGCTGAGAACGAACATTTTAAAGCCATCGCACGACTCGGTGACACGGAGATGCCGCTTATCGTGTAGATGATCTTAATGGGTATTGGAGCGAAACCTCCCCCAGTTTTCCACCGCTGGCGTTTGGGAAAACCCGAACGACCGCCCCCGACCGTCCATCTATTTCGATAGCCATTCCCCGTCACTCCCTACAAACGCCAAAAGGGAGAGATACGCGAATGCGGAACTTGTCGGATGGGCCATTTTCTGACTTCCATTTGATACTTCCTAAATTATTGTTAATTAAGAGGCATTCGCCGATGGTGTCGCACTTTGCACGCACAGCCACACTGGCGAAAGGTGGAAAATTGCTACCGCCCTTCGCTCAGTACGGTTGGCAGGATGCCGCGTCGTCCGGGCGGTGGAAAAAGTGAAAGATTTATTGTGTTAAAGTGCCGCAGCGGTTCAGCGAAAACATCGACACAAGGATGGGTCAGGATGGCCCTCGTTTGGAGGTGAAGTGAACTTGACACAGCGTTTCCACCACTAGATGAAGTTTTATACCACCAGTCGCATGCCGACATTCACAACCGAGAGGCTTCACAGCCGTGGGTTAGTGCAAAATAGAGCTCCAAAGATTCAATTGAAAGCGCAAATATGAAACAGGTTTCAGTTTCCCAAGGGTCCCTACTTCCCAGTAAAATCGACGGGATACACCAAAAGGACGATTCTACGAGTGCTTACGGAACGTACCAGTAGCAGGATGTCCTCGGGCAAAGTACGCTAAAAGTAAGCAAAAACGAGTGGATATGCATGCATGGATGAATGCACTGAAACACGTTTCATATTCCACCTTTGACTGCAACATGTTAACATGTCGAATGGAGTGCACGGTAAAATTTATGCGAGCAACTAAAACACCATGGAAAAAACACCTCTGTGGATTCACAAATTGAAATGGAAATTTTTATCAAAACTTATGAGTAAAGGATCTCTTCGCAGCGTGGAGTGCAAAAAACAGTCGCTGCTAATTAAGGCTATACTTTTTCATATCTAATTACCCTCCAGATACTACGTTAAGCAATTCCCAAGAGAACCCCACCATTGGTTTGTTCCTACGAAATTGACCAATGGTGGAGTCGCTATTAGCCCACCGTTAAGGTCACTGGACGCCGACACCCACCGCCCAGAAGCGAACGTCAACGCGAAATCGCTACAATAAATTCTAGTTTAATATTTATGAAAACAGTGCGATAAGGTAAAAGCAAATATACATAATTTTCCGGTTCTTTGTCCTATCTTTCGCTGCGGGAGCCTGGAACGCCGAGTATCCGGAACACGTGAATGTCCACGTTTGCTGGCCCCGGTAGGTTGCCAAAGCATGCCCGAAGAGTCAAACATTGTAATACCTCTGCAACAAGCGGCACATTTCAACGTGGTAGCTCCTCGGCTCTCGAGCCAGCACAAGTGATCGCTTTGGTGGGAGTATTTTTATTGCGAATATTCAAATTCACCTCGGATTCCCGAAGGCCAGTTCCGGTGCCGACAACCGCATTGGGGATGAACGCCCAGAAAGGGGTTCCAGAAGGTAAATTTCGGAAGGAACCGCATCCTAAGACACACCACGCTCGGAAGTCGTTCGAAGACAAATGTTGCAAAAATTAGCCACCAACAACAGGACGCGTGCGTGTCTCGGGCGAAAGGAAGTTACCGGAACATACTGTTTGCTCGCCACGAAAATCCCTAAGAAGGACTCCCTCCGGAGAAATGCTTTCGACGCCGGTCGTATTCGTTGTGCTGTCGAATAAACTTCGCTTTCGACTTTATCACGACCGAACATGCACCGGCTGTTGCTGATTTTCGTGCCGTTTGGTGTTTTCGAGGGTTTTGTTTTTTATTGTCTTTCGCGCAGCTCCCACAGGACGCATTTCGAGTCCCGGGAACGAGCCGCCGGCAGCGATGGAAAAGCATAAACATAAACTTTAAAAGCTGCCCCTTCGGAACCAATAACCTTCAATTTCGGTGCGTCCGTTCCGCGTGGCCATCGTGCGACTGAGGACGATGAGCTAGACGCTCGACGTGAGGGCATTTCTCATAAAATGTGAAATTGGAGTAAAAACCCGGCGCAAAATATTTCTTCCCTTCACCCCGGCGTACCGCTTGGTCGAGACATATTAAAGTATGTGCCACCGGTTCCTTCAAAAGTACTGCAATCTCGTTTCCGTTTCGCGCCGAAACGTTTCCCCCATTACGTGGCTCGACGAAATGGATTGCATTCTGCCAAAAACCACGTACATTTTTGACCCCCACTACGCGAGTCTGCCGAAAGTGTCCCCCTCGAACTGGAAACAAGCGAAAATGCCTTCACTGTGCGACCGCCTGGGTGGGGAAAAAATGGCAATGGCCTTATCCGGCGGCCAAACGGCAATGTTTCTTTATCAACCCTCGCTCAGGGCCGAGTCTCGCATCCTACCGTGCCGCATCCATTCGCCCGATGTTGACGGTAATTTTTCTAGGCGTCTTAAAGCTGAGCAATGAGTATAAAGTCCCCCTTCGGGCAGACCGGATAGCCAACCCAGTTCACTCCCTCCAGCTTACAGCGATTCCCTTTTTTCCCAACGGGAGGGTCAAAAAGGGAGGCTTCAATTTGGCTTAGATTTGGAATTGAAAATCGATACTGATTTGCATAAGGCTAGGTTTTTCTTTTGCTACACGTGGCCCGTATTAAGTTCGCTCTACTCCTGAGCTCGTCTCCAAATGGAACTCTTATTTGCATCTTTTGTCGGACGGGAAGTTGTGCCACACTCGCAGGACTCACAGGACTCTCGGACCTGACCAGTCACGGAAGGTCTAGGCCTCGACACCGATGGGTCATGTTTGTTTGAACATGAATATCTTATTCGAAAACAAACCTCGTACTGTATTCGTTCTTGTACATAATTAAAACTACTCACGATGCCATGTTTCTCTTGTTCCGAGTGATGTATGCACTGGAAAGTATTTACATTTGTATGAATTCGTTAACCGGCTCAAGCTACTCTCCAAACTACGCTTAACCATGCCAAAATAAGATAGTTTATGAGCATCGTTTAATCATCGCGTTCCTTTTTACTAGTTTCCAGATTCCCCCACCTATCTCGAATTTTTCCAATTGCACAAAACATGCTAACATAAAAATGGAAAACTTTTTAAGAGTACACAGGATAGTGTGGTTAAACTTTATCATCATCATAACTTGCGACAAATAACCATGACAAGAGCGTCTCGACGTCGGAACGGTTCAAACTTTGCCGTCAATATGGAGTTATATTTTTTCACATCTCTTACCACAACAATCCACAAATTACACCCGTTGACGTGTATTATTTATCGAAACCTAAACGATTAAACTGGCATTCAATATTTCATTCTTTAACCACACGCTAGCATGAGAAATATCAATTCGCCTTGTTCGCCTAGGCACAACCCCAGATGAGACACCGCACTAAATTAGTATTATTGCTAAACACCTTCATATTTTTCCACAATCCTCCCGAATTTCCAAGACCACCTTAGATGGATTTAAGAGACTTTCCCATCTTTGTGTTCTGTTTCTGTTTCTGCTTAGGCCGGAAAACAGTAAATAATATAATAATAAGACCATCTGTTGCCAGCAACAACGATGCTACTTTGAACGGAATTTTACTCTCCGTCCCACATGCGGAAAAGTGGCAAGCATGGAAAAAACTGGGAAAGAATCCCGGCTTTTTCCGCCCTTCGTGAGCCAAATCACCAGGCTCGAATTTCCCTGCCACCGTTTGTGGTAATTAAATGAACCCGCGCTCCGAAAGTCTTCCCTTTGGTCCTTCGCTTGGGAGGAAAGCCGACTTGGAAAGAAAAATCCGCAACAATACATCCCTTCTGGCACCTTGCTGCCACCCTCCTAAACATCCTTCATTGTGCCGGGGGGCGTTTGTGTTCCACCTTCACTTACATTAACACCCGGTGGCTACGGTCAGGAAGGTTCCGGCAAAACACGCATAGGCTGCTGGTAAGATGTTATGTTACATTTACATGCAATTAGGATATAATTTCCTATGACATATGGGCGTTTGATTGGCAGCCGAAAGCACCTTCCGGAAGCCGATCCGATACGCACCGCCGGCTAGCGTTGGCGTCAGAAAGACGTTCACCTCTTTTTCTTCGCTCGTGGGTTACCCCGACTCGATTGGTCTCGTCTTCGAAGCGTGGTTATTAATGGCTAGAGAAGACTTGCGCAAAGCGACGCTCACGTTATCTTACCCGTGAGTCCTGTGGAAAGCGTGGATCGTCCGTACACCTCTTTCTACTATAAATTGACCAGCCCCAGAAAGAAGAGATGTTTCTTTTGAAGCGTTTCATCCGTAAACCAACGCTCGGTCAAAGGACAATAACCTCCTTGTGGTGGAAAAATTGGCAACAGGAACACTCGCAACGTGCATACGTCTTGAAATTCCGAAGCTAAACGGCGCTCGGCGTGCAGGACGAAGCCACAGGACGGAAGCGAATTGTTTACGGGCTACTTCCGGAGTCTCGGTTCGCCGGGGTCGTAAACTAGGGGACCAGTAGTAAAGCCTACACATCTTACGCTCATAAACAGCGTGGATGTGAGAGAGAAGAAAAGAAGGAACCACTCGGTCTCCCCAAAATAACGGAAAAGGACACACGTGCCAGGAACGTGTTAACGGTTTGATTTACGATTGCAGGTTGAGCTGCTTTATTGCCGGGCCCCTGGGGTTGGTACGCGCAACGTCACCGAAACGTGGTTTTGACCGAAGGAAATTTGAAAAGCGAAAAGTCTAGCTTGCGTCAAAACATTGCCCAGCAGATCCTCGCCGCGTAGATAGCGCAAAGTTTCTCGCATCAGAAATGAAAGCCAAACCCCTCCGTAACGCTGTAACTATGCTCTCGGTAGGGGATCCCTTTGGAGCCCATTTTGCCCCCTTGTTTACGATCATTGGCCATAGTCAAAGTGCGCTAGGCATAAACACGAAACGTGAACACCGGCCCGATGTCAAAGGATAAACTCACCGATGTAGCACAACTTCTTGCGACGGATCTCAACTCACCGTCTTTTCATCCCTTTTTTTGGGTCGGCCACTCCTACGAAGGTCGAATTATTACTACTTGCTACCACGTCTAACATACCTTTGAAACCTTTGGTTTTTTTCAGCATCTTGAGAAATCCTACCCAACTCTAAGGTTATGCTGTGAGGTGTCAAATTTGAACCTAAACCTTTGCTCGCTGGTCACGTTCCGGGTGATGGTGACTTACCTTCCGGAGTGTGGACTCCATGCCATTTTGTGTTCCCTGACCCAACTGAGCTTCCAAAGTCTGAAGCGCAGGAACAAATTATGACATCTTGTTCTTTGTCCAACTCGGTTGCCATAAATTGTCTATTCAACGAGCAACGAGCGGTCATTAAATTTTTGCATCCAAAGAATCCTCGAAGCAGCATCGTAAAAAAGCGCAACAAAAGATGAGGACATTAACAGCGCAATAGAACGGACCGTCCGGAAGGAACCGAATTGGAGCAACTTTGCACTTTTTATTACACTCTCAGCAGTTGAACAATTATGTAGCTTCTTTATGGTTGGCATCTTGATTGCTTTAATCCCCGCTAGTTGAGCGTCTCAAGTAGCATTCCCAAATGAGCTTTCCCGTGGAGTCAAAGAACGATTGACATGTACCTTACATGGGTCACTTGTATCAAAATATCCGTTTTCCCTACTCAGTTGACGTTGTACATACGACAGACAGTTCCCAGTAGAACGATGTTCGCTTTCACAATAAACTAGCTCCATCAAATCGCAATAAAACTTTCCAACATAACATCCACTTCTACTGAATGTGCCCAAATGGCTAGGTATATTCGTAAACTGTCAAAACTTACACGACTACTGCCCTATGGACGATGAATTTTATGGAAAACGATTTGAACCCTCTTCCAAACATACGAGGATCTCGGATCAAGGACATTTTGTGGGATGTCGTTTCGTTTACTACGTTTACTTAATGTGTCATTTCAGCACACCACATGCTTTCTCTTTCACCCGCAACGATTACCCTTTGGAGGAGTAAATCAAACACACGATAGAGATTGGGTTTTACCCAATGAGCTACGGATCAAAAATGTGAGTCTAATTGAACCAGGTTCTTGGACCGAATCACCTCCGCTCTACTTGGCGATTGTTTTCCAAACGCTAGCCGCAGGACATCCCATTTGGCCTCTGGATTCGTTTTTCTTAGAGGCTATTGACTGTGTGTTCGACAGCCTGAATACTATCGTCTTCTTGGGCAATGTTAAAAAATCAATTTGCCCTACTAAACATGAACCCAAAACACAAAATTTTAGTAAGAGAGAGTTTGAGCAAACATTTCACATTTATACTATAGCTCATCAACTTCCTCGGATAAACTTATACATAAACTGCTATTTTCATTCGCTGCCATCAGCAAAACCACCGCAACAGTGAAGATCACTTTAAAAGAACCTCACCTCTAACTAGCGGAACGTATCAGGGAAAACGCTAAGGGCAGACTTTTCAGTACTGCATCACGTTAGAACTTGCAAGCCACCCCTCAAGAGTGGTACGAGAAAAAAATCGACCATAATGCTCCCTCGTTTTCGTTCCTCTCATCATCTAACCCAGTCACGTACGAATCAATACTTGCTGGTGACTCGACTTGGCTGGTCTTCCGCTGCTACCGTTACGAATTGCCCTTTCCAAAGACTTCACATCGCTTTTGAACGCGTTCCCGCTTTTCATCACATTTATTGACATTCATCAAGACCATCCCAGAAGCAAAAAGCAAATGGAAGATGAAGGAACAGCCCGCGACGCGGTTTGCTATATTTTTCCTCACTAGCCAACCTCTGTAGCATTAGAAAATCGTTTCAACGCAGAGAAAAGCTCTTAGACCGCCACACAGTCGAAGTGTCTCTCAACTAGCAGGAATTGGAAGAATGATAACTTCAAACTGCAGAATGGCAGAGCAGGGAATAGAAAATATTGTAATACTATGCTGCTTATAAGCATCCGGACACGCTATGTGTCTTTCTGGTCTCAATCAAATATTGATGGTATGCAAATCGTAAAAACATCTTCGCAAACTCGTTTGCAAGAACTTTCCATTCCGTCTATCAAAGTTTTCGTCTTCCTGTGCGATCCGGTTTGATAAACAATCTAGATGCAGCTCAACCTGACATCACCGGTAGATGATTGCAGCGAAAAATACAAGTTCAAATGGTATTCCACAGAAGTCCGGACGGTCCACATAAATTGGGTACCGTTTCTGTCGCTTCAATAATCCCTATTTCACTATGTCACTGTTTGTTCAGTTGTCCAATCAGATGTAATTTTCATGCTAATAAACTTTGGCCTGTAGCCTCGGAGATAAATTGAGTGCACTCAATGATTGATAAATCAGAAATCCTTACCCCATCCCAACCCAATGTCACCCGATCGCAGAGGATGCAGACGAAGTCGACCAAAAGCTATCCCTTCCAATCATGGAGGCGAATGCAAATTACGGTTCATTTTCATCACCATTGTCAGTGCGCCAGGTTCCGGTGTGGCAACCTATTAAATTCAATATTGTTAAATTGCTGCACCGGGCATCCTTTGCATCTGCATAGCACTCATGGGAGCTCTCCTTTGATCCATTAATTTATGTTCATTTTATTCAAGCAAGCAACCAGCTAACAAACCAACGGCCGATTCTATCCAGCGCACAGACATTTCGGTAATTATCATAATTGGCCTAAATAGCCTCCGCTGGATAGATCCTTCCGCCTCACCGGGGCAGAATGCTGAATAATTCTTGCCATCTTGAAAAATATCCGCAGTTTCATAGCGCATCGCTATAGCGGCTTTTCCTGTTCTCGTCGATTTCGTTCCATTGCTTCATTCCGTACTGCAGTGGCCTCTGCATCCGTGTTTTTTCAGCTGAGATAATTTCCCGGCCTCAACCGGCGACCCAGTGCGAAAGGAAAACAAGTTGGCCTCCCTTGGCTGAGCTATTTTTGCACAATTAAAACAAACTTTACCCTGCTCCCCAAGCATACCCAAACAAATCGTGAAAGAAAATCTAAAAGAAATGGCGCACAGCAACCAGGTGCTTTTCCACGTTCGTGAATTCTGGTCGGTCTAGACCCAGGGGAAAACTTACCGTTAAATTTGTTGCTTCATTATCCCTCGGCGCGTAATCCTGCCGACACCGAAGGTTTCACTTTCCGCTGCGATTGCTTTAGATGCCTCCGGTTTCGGAACTGGTTCACACGATTCCACTCGCGCACAACCCTTTTCGAACACCGACACCAAACACTGATACGCGATAAAACACGACAGAGAAAAAACTTAAACTGAAAAACATACACTTCACGCTTGGGCCACACCGTATAGCACGCAGAAACAGGCAAATTTTCACCGGAAACAACCACGCTTTAGCAAACAAGGGTCGCGCTTCCCCAAGGCTTATGCAAAAATGATCACTTTTATAGCACACCGGCAGTGGTAGACGAGATTTTCGCGAACGGTTTCACGACACAACCGAATTCCGGTTCACAAACACGTGCACATGGATAAGTATCGACCAGAACGGTCTGAACACACTGAGATCACAGTAGGCGAATCGCTGAAAAGAAACAAAAAAGCGAGATTTTAGGACAGCTCTGAAATGGAACGAAGGCTCTGTCTCGAAACAAGAGAATTGCTGTTAAGCTTCCGGGTCTCTCGTGCAATTGATTTGGTCCTGCAACCAAGGCATTGAGCCCTGGAACTCATCCCGACAGAGTATGAATCCTCAGACTTCATTACACGTCTGAACCTTCAAATTCTTGGGGCCTAGTTAGAATGTTAGATGGTCCAGAACTAATATCCACTTTTCACTTATATGCTGCTTTGAAACTGCACTACACTCCATCAATTGGCAATGCTTGTTCTTGTCGAAGTCGATGAACAGGTTGTACCGGTCATCAGGTTCACATGAGAACCTGATGATAGAGTATTTGATTGAGCTAAGATTTGATCGGAGGACGATTTCCCTCCAACTGGCGTATGATGAAGCGCCAGCCTCTTATCGAAGAGTTCTGCACGCAGCTCATCACTACTATCACAATTTGTTACCTTTCTTCTTATTCATCTAACCCCATCGATGGCTCTTCCGAAAAGCCTGCAGAAAGAAACACAAACGTGAGAGTTTAGGAAAACACCTAAATGAAACGAAGGTCCCAACTCAAAGCAAGTACAGTGCCGTTAAGCTCCGTCGAGCCTTAAAACAAACGAACGACGTGAAAGCAGGGATTAAAGTTTACATTTTGGATTTTGGGACGATGGGTGGAAACTTTCGTCGTGGAAAAAGCCTCCTCACGAACACTGGCCTCTGACTAGCGAGGAGGCTTGTCAAATTCCAGTACGCATTCTAGCTTGGCATCGAATCCTGCATTCGATCGGATTCTTTTTTCAATAAAAAACAACATTTTCTTCAAGTAAGCCCTGAATGGAGGGTGCTATAATTTTTCACTTTTCACTTTTACACTTTCACCAGCTTTTCACTTTCTGTAGGATGGCTTTGCTCTCGGAAGCAGTTTCACTCCCATTCTCTCTTTTGCTATCTATAATGCTTCCTTATATCTCCCACTCCGTTGCAACGATGCTGATGATGATGTGTGGCCATTTATTATATTTATTGCACTCTCTAGCTTGCCAAATTTCCTTACATTGCTGTACAGTGTAATCACTGGAGGAACGGCTATTCTCGTAGCACACGTAAAACTGAGGGAAGATGAAATGTGGGCTGGTTTCACTGACTAATAGAATACTCTTTCTATGGAGCCTGTTTAGTGGAAGCGCACGAGAAGGAATCTGCAATCTATTTCGAAGTCGAGCGGAATCAGTTGCGCACCTCCCGTCGAGTCCCCTTGGAGCGATTTTCCCTGTGGAAACGCCTTTATTTCACGCTGATCCCTTTTATTGCCTTTGGTGGCGAAATTTATATCACTTTCACGTCGTTTTCCTCCTTGGATGGAAAGAAAAATTGGAAGAACCATACCCGACTAGTACCAGCACCTTGGTGAGCTACAACTCTGCAGTCGGTTGACGGTGGGTGATATTGATAAAATAAGACAGTCTTTTCTGTCATGGGAGAGCAACGTCTTCGAACTGTGTCGTTGAAATGAAGCAGAAAAGAGACAAATAAATATCTTCATTAGGTTGAATATTTCGCAACAAATATGCATAACATGCAATACTTTCAACCACTAAAATGGTTTGAAAATTTACTACATGCTCTAGCTTCTGGTTCTATAACAACTTTGTTTCGCAGTCATAAATGCTAAGCACCTTGTTTAACCCAAGTGTGTCACCAACAGCCGAATAATGACACCAAAATGGCTTGTGCTAATTTTGACAATAAATATTAGCGCTCTGCGAATCCAATTTAATTGGAACAACGCCACCGGCTACCAGCTCATGGGTCTTCTGCTCGTCTATTCATTGTGTTCATCGGGTAAGCAATAGGCCATGATTCGTTGAAATCTTATCGTAGTGCAATGCTTATATATCACTACAGTCTTCAATTACCTTTAATTAAGGCATAAATTAAAGCTTGGCGTGTGGCCTACTGTCACAGATGTGTGTCACTTAGAAGGTATAAACATTCACACATCGTTTTCGAATCACACGAAACAGACATAAAGGAAGCAGTGCTGGGCATCAACCGTCTTTGAGACACCGGATCAAAATCTATAGGATATCCTTTTATTGTGCGTGAAAGTCTTGAGTAGCTCAAGTTCATTGACAAGAAATCATGTTCATTTTGATAGCAAGTCATTTTGATAGCAAACTTTTTATAAACATTTTATCATATGGACTCGCCTCATCGAAACAGCTGCACAATCTTAAACACCTTTCAATTGTGCAGCAAAGGTTATCTAGGGGCAACGTGTGAAAAGAAGACGACATTTCCCACGGGACCTATTTTCCATTTCCAGCAGGACAAGGTGTTAAAACACTTCTTTTAATTTGCTTCCCTCGACGAATCGCTTCGCAGCAAGTATGTCCTTCCGGTATCGGATCTGCAAAAGGATCTGAAGCCTTCAAGTACAACGGGCTCCTTACTACTATCGTTCCCCTTGGTTGTCCATTTGTCACATTCGGTCACAATTTATTTCCAACGTACAAGCGAAGTTAGATGAAAGCAATTTATCAACGCCATCCATCGTCCACCAGCCTTCCACTCTGCTCGACCTGGGCTATTTGGACTTGGAAGAAAGCATCCTCCACACCGTTGCACTAACCGGCACCCTCCTGTTCATTGTTGATTCATTTTCATTAAATTCTTTTACACTTCTTCCCATTGGGGTGAATGATTTTCCAACGGTACAGGTCGTAGCGACTTCCCGCTGGATAGGCTTGCCGGCGACCCACTTTTATGTATGCAAAATGTAAACTTTTCTTTAATTACATTATTTCGATTCATTCATTGTAAACATAATTACGATCGTTTGTTAGGACTTCTCCACTTTTCGGTACACACCGTGACCCGCTGTTTCATTCAACTGCTTATGAAAGGAATTCCTCTCTTTCTTCCCTCTTCCCGTCCCATCCTTCACACGACGATTTCCGGAAGCGTGTTCGATACAATCGAAGCCCACTAAAGGAAACACTTTGCTCTCCCTTCATTCATGAAATTCAGTTTCTTTCCCTTCGACAATTTCGACCTGCCTAGGCCCAGTGGCCCAACGTGCTCGGGCGTGCTCCGGCTGCATGAATATTTTACGGTGCCCTCCAACTCTCTCTGCTCCGCACGGAAACGCATCAGTTCAGGTGCAATCAATCCCGTCGCAAGCGCAATATTCAGCTCGCGCCGTTTTCGCGTTTCCATAGCACAATTCACGCTTTTGCAGCTCATTGGCTCCTTCCTGCGGGAATGAAGCGTGTAGCTTGAACAACAAATTAAACAGCCGACCGAGCGGACGAAGGATGGAAATGCATGACCACATTCGGTTGTTGCGATGCAAATGAAAGCAAGAAAACCTCGGGCATTTCAACAAGCGGAAAACACGCGTATGGCTGCAAACGGCCGCGAACCCTTGCCGGTCGAGCTCGATTGCATCGAAATCGGTTAGATCGATTTTTCCGTAAACAATTTTATTTCCCTCTCGTTCGTGTTGGGCCACGGAGCTGCTGGCTACAGCACGTTCCGCTCAATACGACAGCCACTACGGCTGGCTGGTGCAAAAATAGAAGCATAAAAAACCAACCGACCGATGCTGTATGCTTCCTCAAAGACCCGACACACCATGCCAACATTCCACATTCGGATGACTCATTACACCTGGCGGAAAAACCCCAATCCAACGTCAATAAAAGAGAATCAGATTAGGACAAACGCAGAAGTGAGAGGCTGCCAGAGTGATGCCTGGAGAGGCCTGTAAGAGAAAGGGGCTCGACCAAGGGCAGCAACAAATCCCTGTGGAACCTCCGTTGGCTTGCCACGGGAATGCTTGGCATGGAACGATGCCACTACGGGAGGGGCATTTCAAAAAGACTGAATTCGAATTCGATTGGAAACCGCTCCCGCAGGTGTTGGGAGTGAATGTACTCTTCAAACCACCAAACCAATTCAAATGAAGTTGACGTTCAATGGCTCTCAAGTGTTAGTCTGACAATTCTCTTTCAGTGTCACATGGCTGTGGATTTTTTTCCTATTTTAATGGATTTTTGGATTTTAAATTGCAAATTGCATAAATTTGCATGTCCTAACCGCCGGTATTCAAAATTAGTTTTTTTTGCAAAAAAAGGTGCTTGCATGACTACGTCCTAATAATTTGGGAACCATTCCAACAGGATACACGCGGATACCGCACACGGTGCATCGGATCGCTTCATTCATAATTTATAAATTGGACCTACTGGCTGCCAGCTCAATTAAAATCAATTTACGAAGCACCCTCAACGGTTCGGTACGTGTTGAAAACGGGGCAACATTTTTCAAACATTATTTAATAACACTCACCCATACCGGTCACTCAACATTCCTGCATTCCACGGGTTGCAATACGGGAGAGATAGTCTGAGGTTTTTTCGACGTCGCATACGTCACGCACTTGTGCTTCACCACGAGAAAAACCACGCTCGGTTTGCAGGTGCGTGAAAATGATAGATGAAGGCTTTTCCAGGCATCCCCACTCCATCAACCCTTCGCTTCCACATACCCGGGGTTGGAAATTGATTACAAACAACGCCAGTGCGCGTCGAAAATGCACCACGCGCTGGTGAGCCGGAACGGGAAGCGGTCAGTATCGGCTTCCCTTTGCCACCATCAATATCATCATCATCATCATCGTGGCAGGAAAAACGAGTAAGCGATCGAGGGTCTCTGGCGCCATATGGAAAATGCACTGTTGCGTAAATTAAAATCGTCCGCTACTTGCTGTAGCCGCCGGCAAGTCCGTGTCGCCCTCCCGTACTCAGATTTATCCATGCCTCATGCCAACCTTCAACCGGATTCAACCGATCCACCGGAGCTCCTCCAAAGGGAGGTCAGTGAAGCAATTAATTCACAACCCACCGTACGAATGGCACTCAATCGTATCAGCAACAGCGTGCCAATGCGGCTCTCGACACTGGACGGCCCCATGTCTGCCATTCTTAACGAATGGTTCCTGACTGACGTAACGAATATGTAAACAGGCGCTCAATAAATGCGAACTGTAGCTAGTGAATCCATAATTATAAAGGGACATCACCGCTATGTCTCGGCAAGAGTCTACCAGCCGAAAAAAGGGATACGCGAAAACAATAACCACTCAATCAACGAGGATCATCTCATAATTGAAAGGATGGGTGGCAATCATCGCATGGCAATCATCAATTAATATCGACATCTGGCGAGCGCGTGAGCTTGGAAGGAACACGAACATCTCGTGTTGAAAAAAAAAACAATATTTTTCTACCCATACCCCTGGTCAAGCAAAAGGATTGTCGCTATGATGGCGTGTCGTCTGGGAGCCCCGTCTAGAGTTGCCCTTTACGGGCCGATAATCTTCCCGATAAATGTTCGATCATTAATTATTTAAATAGCTCCCTTCAAAATGCTTCATTCAATTGCTCACAAACTCCAACTTCTTCCGGCAAAATCATTCGCACCTGAGAAGGTAAAATTCCCATCGTCGCGCCATTATTATTCACCCAAGCGACGGCCAACCTCATTATGCTCATCCTAATCACCTTTTCCAACGGTCGATTGACTCTCACCGAAATGGCTCCCAAACCTAATCTCGGCACACCCGAAAAGCCAATCCCTTCCGTGCCATTTCATCGTGACGCCAGCCGGCGTCCTTGTAGACGGCTCCTGGGAACGCTTTCTTGCTTAATCGCTGCACATCCTCCAGCTCGGACGCTCGTTGGCGACAAAATTGCTTCACGTCTAGTTGTTTCATTTTTCAATTACCCTTTCACCTTCTGCTGGAGGTGCTTACGATCTCGTCTACTGTACCATTCCCGGTGGAGACATTCCTATCCAACCGCCACATGATTCGATCACCAAAAATAAACGAGACGTCGGACGACATAGTACAAAAACGGTACGAACGAACCAACAAGAGGATGGCTATGGTCTACCAAGTCCGTGTCCATGGAAACCACCGTACTCCTCCGTTGCCGAAGAAATGTCTTTGATTGCCATTATAATCGCCATTATCCTGCCAGAGCAAGTCATCCAAGCAGCAGCATTAGTGCACACGAATCGAGACAAAAAACACGTTGACTCTCACGCGGCTTCTAGGATGTTGGCGTTCAAAGAACCGAACGAAAAATTCCAACTTTCCAGCCATCCCAAAAGGCTACGGGTTGTGGGAAAAGATTTCCATTTTCACTTTCTTCCCAGCAGCAACTCGTCAAGGATGCGCGAACGTCCTTGATGGCGTGTAGCCAACGCGCGCCCCAAAACAGCTGTGTGATAGGATTGAGCGGTGCTAGCACAAAAAAGCACATCACTTTGCAGAAGTAACACTTGTCCCCAGATGAAAGTAGAGAAAGTGATCAAAATACTCGGTTCCGCATTGGCGCATTTTTACGTAGCATCAGAAGCGGAGGGCTTCTAGTGAAAATTATGACATTCTACCCGGCTCATGGTTGAGCATTTGCTAGAACTTTTGCAGTCGCAAGCTCCCTGAATTTGAATACTTCTTCGTGCTGCTGGTCCGCGAAGCAGGGCTTCTTCAATTACTCCAACGCCACCGTCAGCGGGATTTTCATAAATTTATCCGCCCATCTTCTTGCACTGCTCAAATCTACTACCGCACGGTAGGTAGCCGCAGCGAAAGGATACCGGCTTGGAACGACCTGTATGTCTAGCAGCTAGTGGCATTGGCCATGAGGTCCAAATCCACTTACCCTTGTACCTTGTACGGACAAGGCTGCGTGCCATTTGGCGCCCTTTCGCCAAAGGACGGCACAGAAAGGCGAGCAAAAAATCGTATTACTTAGAATAAAATTTAACGGCCGATGTAATTTTGGAGCGAACCTCTGCCCTGCCCGGTCACCCTTCCCACCACCTCCGCTCAATCTTCATCCCATAACACGTGGATAAATGGTCGCACGGCGGGCATCCATTTCATTTATTCCACTCAACACCACCCGGGTTTCCGCTGCGGCAAACCATTTAAAAATCTGTCCGCGAACAAAGCGAAAAGGTTTTCCCTCCCGATGGGAAGCCCGCTCGCGGTAACATATTTCGCGTGCGTACAATTTATCAGCGCCACATTTTACGTCCCACCCAGGTCCCGTTTCCTTGTCTAATCCTTGCACGACGCAGGAACGGACGAGTAGGAAAATGTTTGCATGCACCACAGCGTTCCAAAGAAGACGCAGGACTCTCGCCAAGGATGGTAGCAGAGAAAAAAGCCGAAGTCGATTATCGCATACAATCTTAGATTTTGTTGCTCAAATTTTGCTACGCTGGACGCTCCCGACGGGCCGAGATGTAATAAAGATATTTAAAGTGACTTTCATTTTCTGAAGCATGGTGCCTCTCGATAGGGAAAATCCTAGCGCAAGAAAAATATAAGGGGTGCTACGATGCCGTTGCCGAATGGTCTGACAATGCGTTCGTTTGCGGCTTTCAACCCCCGTGAAGCGAGGCACAATATTTTGGCAACATATCTTACATCGTAATACTGTTGTCGCTAGAACAGGGGAAGCTCATCGAGATTATCAGGTCGATCAATCTTTCATCTTTTGCGAAGGGTGTGCGAATCACGCGGTTGTTTAAAAACACATTTTTTATATCTACTACCATAAAGGGCCTGGCGAGTTCACGGTTTATCAAACAACTGTCATAATAATCCACACAATAGACAGTTCTAGATCGGTAATAGTTCGTGTAATGGTCCATAATGATTCCATTTTTGTTTGGCGCTTACCTAATTTTATATTCCACACAAATCTGGGCTCCCGTTTTGGGTCTATTGTAAAACCAGTTGACTAATAATTCCATATCTCGTATTATTCCAGATTGCACCACTCGCGATTATCTGCCTCCCATCGAGAGGTGGACTAACGATTAATCATTCTTACTTCCAGAGTCGTATTGCATCGTCCAACTCAAAACACAGCCACCACAGGCAATATCCAGCCACTTGCACTAACCGAATTAGAGGACTAATATAAGCTAGCCCTTCGTGAGCCACGGCACTGCTGCATCTGGTTGCGCTCGATGTTCTCCTGCTGGCGTTCAACATCGAGCTTTCGACTTCTGGTTTGCCACTAACGGAAGTAATCCGAAACCCACACATTCACCTACACACACTGGTGTTGCTCTCAGGAACAAACAAGCCCCCATCGGACGATCGATGATTAATGGAACAAACACCATCGGACGTTTCACCAGCATACCAGGCGATCGGTTTCCGTGGGCCCACTGCATTGGTATCATCGTAATCCCGGCCACCAAACTAATCCTACTTCCCACACGCACGAGTCAAACGGTAATTCCCTTGTAGGAGCGGATGCTCGAAGGACCACGAAATCCTAGCGACCACGGTCGACCCACGGGGCCCTTACAGGGCAGCTCATTAGCTACACAAGGCACGTACCAAAAAGCCGCGCGCGCGAACAGCGGAATGAACGAAAACAAGGACGAACCGTGACGCTCCCAGGATGCACTTTCCAAGAGCTCCACCGGACCGAAAAACCGCACAAACTCGACTCACTTCAAAAGCACGTCCGAGGATCGACCAGGACGAAACAGCTTCCTGGTCGAGCGGAAAACCGGCACGCAGCTCACTGCACAGGACGACGCACGATTCGCTACTGTCGAGCGGATATCCGTGGAAAGCCGTGGAAAATCAGACGGCGACGCTTGAATCGGAATGTTGTTTACAACGAACCGTCGCGACGCGCGTCTTCCGGAGAGGAAAATCACTTTTCTCTCTCTCCTCTCTCGTCTGGTGTGAAAATTGAGCAGACATCGAGTGTAAACAGAGAGTGAGTGGCGCGAACCGGCCGGCTGGAAAACCCCAGCGTTGGCACTCACGGGAAATGCGGGTCGCCAGGACGATGCGGGCGACACTTCATGATGAAAAAGAAGCATCTCTGCACTTCCGCCGGTCCACTGTCTCAGGTGACAGCGCGTGCAGCATTTGATGTTACCCCTATGGAAACAGGAGTTCTTTTCTGCTCTCACCGACATACGCAGCAGTTCCGGCCGCTTGGAAACACCCCCGCCTGATTGCGGCGTTATGTTTGAGCAACGTTTTGGGCGTGATTGTCGAGCCGGATGTGTGCTAATCACACAAAGGGCTTGGCCAACCTAAAGAAAACAACAGGACCCCTGTGCGAGTCACGACACGCGTTTAGAATAACATTTTGGAACTCTTTTTTGGAAGTTGTGTGAATTTAGATCTTCTTGACGGCAGTCACTTCCGTCATCATAGATTGCTTCGATACGATATCGCAAAAAAAATGAATGATCGAACAAAGTGACCTTATGGTAGTACCGATAAATCTCTTATCTTCGTCTATCAATATGGTTCCCGTAGGGAGTGGTGCCAATTTACCTGTGAACTTCGGAGGCTGTGATCGGAAGCGCCCACTAACACAATGAAATATGCACGACACTTGACACGATAAATTGGGCGCGGAACCAAGGCCTACACCATATTCACATTCACGAACTTTAAAACACTTGTAACAAAAGCAATTTCACAAAACAAAACTATTTTGAGCACTTTAGAATCACAAACTACGCGCACAAATCTAAAACTGACCAAAGAAACGCGATTACTTCTCGAACCGATAGCGTCAAGCGGAGCGCGATGTAGAACACGAGCGTTCAGGTCGACGAACCGACGCGAAAGAAAGATTATATCAGATTTCATCTGCGGCATCCGATCATCAGATTAGAACACACTACTACTACCGTAGGAAACTGATAAACAGCACGCAAACGGCATCGATCATCTGGTATCGATGTTTTTATAGATTTTTGTTTGTTTTTCTGCACGAAATGTTGTGATAGACTTGAAAGGTTTTGAAATTCAATTGGAATAGCTAAACATTTGTGGATATGATGCCAACTGTGATAGATTTTTGATCAAAAATCAAAACATGCGACAGATGTAAACTTTAGATCAAACATATTTTTTATTCATTTGTGACGCCATCACATCCAACCCTCTACTAAGAATGGAGACTCCTGGTCACAAATTGGCACACAAAGACCCATCATCATAATACTATTTCCAAAAGATGTAAAATATTTAACAGCTCATGTTAAAATTAAATTCAATTAAAGCAATCGATTGCGACGCCTCAAGCAACCAGAATTCGTACATTTGTTTCTCCTTTCCGAAGTAGCTTCGAAAGGATGTGTTTTTATACCTGTTATCAAAATCATACCTACCTTCCAAGATGCTTCCCGTAAACGATACCGAACCCAACCGGTGCCGAAGCAAATCCGCCCTTCCCATGGTATGGAAAAGGTTTCCACACTCCCGCTTCCGGGCCTATTTTTGATCCCTTTCCGTCAAGGATCTAACACCTTAGTGCTTATCAAACCTTCCCTTCCTTCTTTCAATCGGGGATAAGCCTGCTAACCTCTAGAACACAAAATGAACACTTTCACCTTCCTTGCGAGTCGATGTTTTCCTGCCTTGGCGAAAAAGTCATTACGCCTTCCAGCAGATGGAAAGTGAAACCCACGAACACGCTTGATGCTCGGTGGATGACACATTGAAGTTCCGGAAAGGGTCCTTTCGCATCTTCTTCATCCGCTATCTTGACGACTTTGGCGATGGTGAGCACAATGAAGACGCCCCTTCGGCTCACTCACTAGGGAGAGACATAAAAGGATCTTGGACAAATTTTTCACCCACCTCAAAGCGTCAACCCCAAAGTGTGGCAAGAGAGAATTCCAGAGGGAGTAATAAAACCACCCCCGAAGCCTAACGTGCAGGTAACACGAGAGTGTCACGGGCGGTAGATGTTTATAATTTCACCCTCATCCGACTGCGGTTAGCCGGAGTGTCTTAAAATCGAATACCAAGATGTCAATGTCACACAAATATGCACTCATTTGGCAGACACGTCGATTGCATGTCGATCCCCTGCCAGGACCCTACTAGATGCCGAACCATCCTGGCACGTGTCAAGGGAATTAGGGAGGGAATAGTTTTGCCGGAATTCCATGCTTTCCCGCAAAGAAAGGCGGAGAAAACAAAATTAAACGTGATGAGATTAGAACCCCCTTGCGCCTGTGGGTGAGAGTGAATTAAAATTACCCTTTTGTGGATAAATAATTCGCCTCGAGGCCGTAAAATGTCCCATCTCTGGAGTACTGTGAAACGAAAAACATATTACACACTTGTACTTGTAAAGAAATAACCGTCTATTGGATTCAATTATTTATCGAATGCAAGAAGAGATCTGAAATTCTCGTCCACATTACAAAAAAACCGTCATGTTCAGTCGTGACTTTAGGCTACACTCTGACACCTCTTAAAGAAACCGCAAGTCGCACAGGGAAGATGCCCAGATACTTTCGCTTTCTTTTTCATACATATGTTTATTGAGCGGTTCATCTTTCCCTGTGCAAACGTCACTTACTATAATTCACCCTCCATCGGTCCATTGACTAATCGTCTCACAGGACACAACAGACACCGCAGCTACAATTCATACTCCGCCAGCCGCCCCTTCGAGGGGTCGGCCATTAGTCGTGTTTCATGTCGACGAGAGGTCGCAGGATCATTTATCAAAGAAAGCAAATCACAACTGACAACACAATTACGCCAAACCGTCGCAGTCCACCCGTGGAATCCAATTAGAGATGGTAAATTGCATCGAGAAAAAAGTGGATCGTTTGTGAAAATGAGTCATGGTTGCAAGTCGATATTCAATTGACCCGAGTGCCGAATCAGCCATGTTCAGCCTGCCGTGGTCTGTGATGGGCTTAATTTTGCTTAAAAGACACATTTGAAGTGAATATTCCCACCCGTCATTAGTTGAATCCCGTTGCTCATTTTCATGTTAAATCAAGCTTTGAAAAGATGCCTCAAGGGGGAGAAATTTAGCTCAAGACCTTGAGACAAAATTTTGGAAGATCATTTCCCAGCAAACAGGCTTCGAAGCAAACCTGTCATGCTTTGTTTCAGGTATCTAGCTCAAAGAAGATATACTAAAATTCTTGTACATTTTTTAGAGGAATTGATTTTTCGTTGTTATTCCACCCCAGTAGGGAGCTGTCTTTGCTCTCGCCTTACTTACCTGTCCTTTTTTTTACCATTCCTTTATTTCCTAAAACTCCCCAGCGCATGCTTCTCCCTCATGCATGCTGGTCCCCGTCTATAGTTATTCCTCTGAGAGCAATAAACCGCCCTTCTTTCGTATCAGTATTACGTCCTTTCTCCTCTTTTTGGCAAGGAATCATCCTTCCACGGGGGCTTGCTGGTGTCACAGAGGGCACGAACTTCAACCCCTACCGCGGTCGAGGCTGTGACCATGCGCAACCCAAGCCAAACTTTTTCGGTGCAGACATTTCTTCACACAACATGCTCTGTTAGTACTTTGCTTCGTTTTAATGTATTATCACATTTCACGTACACGGTGTTACGTTTTCTTGTCGCCTTTGTAACGCATCGCATCGAGTTTTTAAGGGAGGTAACTCTCACTAAGGATACGAACGTGTATCCTTCTACCGTTTGTGCCTTTACACGCTTCGATCATTCACTAACAGCTCCTTCCCATGCCACTATTTACTATCGCGCTATATGCTCTCGGATAAAATTCTTATCGTGCTAAAATATGTACTATGTACGCTATTTACAAGCCTGATTTGTTTTCTATTATCCCTCGCAATTGATCATTCATATCGACTCCAAACTTATCCGATCCCGTTCTCTCCATTTCGTTGCTCATATTAACGCATTGCTCATACACTTATGCTACAGGAACAGTATATACTCTGAGTGGGAAGTTAGAAAAAAGGACCAACTTTTACGGGTTTATTGCAATTGTTGAGACCCATTGCTCGTACCTATTGTGCGTGTCGTATTCTAATGTCATTTTAAAAAAATGATCGGCAGAAGATTAGATGACAAATTTGGAAGAGACTGAAATTTCTAGCTTTCGTTCCGTGAAATTGTTGTAAAATAAAAGCTATCATGAACCGCGCTACTAAGCTCTCTGTTGGTGGAGGTTTTGTTGTCGATGAGGTCATGCGTACTTCTCACGCTGCGGACGATATTGTCGTCCGATTTATAAATAGCTTATCCAAAGAGAAGGTAAAGGAGTTAAACAAGCGAATGAATTTTCGCATTCTGACATCGTTTCCTCATCTTTGAACGGACGACGGCAAGCACCCGGTGATACCTTGTTCAGAGCCACGAGGATGCCTTGACGTTCTATAGAGCGAGCTGGAATGGAGGACCACTCGGAATTTCCCTAATGCACCTCACTAATATTATTGATCGCTAGTGACTCCTCGGACAGCAGCTCATACTCCCTTTGCATCATCTTCTGTACCCTTTCCATCAGTAATGGAATGTCGTCCTTGGTCAACCCGGCACACGAAACTTCAGGAAGAATTTTGATGATATTTTGTCCTACAAATACGAAGAAAAAAGGGTTACCAGAATCACTCCAGTATAGCCATCGGAAACATGCCGACGGTTGAACGAAGCATCTAACCTCGGTTGAAAATTTTAGCCTTCGATTTAAGGAAATGATACTTTGATATGACCACTGGTTGAATGAAGGCCTGCGATTCGACGGCTACGTGGAATGATCCCTTCTTAAAGGGCAGCAGCTTGTCGCCGTTTCCTCGTGTGCCCTCGGGAAAGAAGAGCAGCTTAGCCTGTCAGAAACGAGCCAGAAGAAAGCATTGTACCATCGTTCGAGGTATGCATTATGCAGGGTGGGTCTAAATGCCGGGCACACCACAAAACGTACCTGTTTCTCATTGATGGCTTTCGCTTCCTTGTTGATGGCGCACTTTGCTGAATCACGGTTCTGGCGATCGATGAACAGAGTGCCCCACAGCCAACAGGCTACTCCGAACGGGAACATGTACAGGACCTCCTTCTTGGCCACTACGGTTGACCTTCCCATA
Organism: Anopheles nili; assembly: GCF_943737925.1. Classification (NCBI taxonomy): domain Eukaryota; kingdom Metazoa; phylum Arthropoda; class Insecta; order Diptera; family Culicidae; genus Anopheles; species Anopheles nili. The sequence goes on from NC_071292.1 coordinate 3,099,952, forward strand.
ATGGGCCAAAGCTCAGCCAGGACTGGAAACACGAATGGGAAAAACCATCAATGTGTGTCAGTTTTAGAACGGTATCGTCTAAGCTCCAATTTTACCGATTAGGTCTAGGGCGCTTTGATGGTTCATTAGCACGACTCCACCGTGGTTCCGTTGAATATGTTCCTTACCACGCACCGTAAACGATGCACCGAGCATCTTCCCGAAACCTATGCATAAGTACGCTGGAATACTGAAAAGAGAATCCAACAGAAATTATTAGCACATTCAGAATATTTCAAAGGTTTCTAAGGGTTGTTGAACCTTTGGTCCTTTTGGTCCTTTTGGTCCTGTTGCGTCACTACAACCACCTACACCTATCAATCATCAGGTAACGGTAATATTTTGTTACTCGCGTGGCCAGTTACTTCATTACATTAATCTATACAAAAAGACTTTCAGATTCTGCTAGTCAGAGGCACGTTGAAAAAATGAATAATCCTTCCCCGGTAACACCGCCATGAATAATTAACATAATCGCTACTCAAAAAAGGGGTCTCCCGGCATACTTTTCGACCGTTGCGAGATCCACCTCAGCTACGGTGAGTCAACTCCCAGCACAGGCAGAAAATCGTACGTGCGATGGAATCATCGAAGTCAACGCACGTTCAAGGTGCCTAGCAAACAAAAAATAAACGCCTCCACCTCGCGATGGCTTATGGAACGAAAAGTCATCCCTACAGCCGTGCCCTACATTTTGTCCTTCTGGGACTGCTACGGCTAATGATGGAAAAATCGTCCAGGAAAAACGAAGGAGTGTAAGGCATTTCAGCTCCTCAACGGAAAGCTCTCAGGACCATTTCCAACCAACCCGGTACGTTTACTTACAGCGCGTTCCGGTAGTCCCGGGGCCGGAGCAGCATTAGTGGAACTGGACCCACGGCGCACACCACCGAAAAAGCGATGAAGCAGAAGAATTTGAAGTAATACCGCGCCGTCGACGACAGCGTAATGATGAAGAACGCCATGAAGGCCAAACCGAGCAGCTCACCGTTCGACGTGGTCATCTGTGGAAGGAAGAAACGGTTAGAGGGCGAAATAAAATTAGTCCCGGTAGTTAATGAGCGTCGCCGGTGTTTAATGCTTGCGAAGCGAATGCGCACACCCGTCAAAAGTAAATCAATTACGTCAAACTCCATCCGTCAAGAGCATCGCGCTCAATGAACGGGTACTAATTACACTTACAAACAGTGGTCATGCTGCAGAGGAAAAAAAGGCAGCGTTCGAGCTTCACTCATTAACGCGGGTTCGGTAAACAGCACGTGTTGCTGAAGAAAAGCAACCCTCTAAACTGCGCTTCCGTTAAAAGGGAACTGTTCACACGGTGCCAGATCGAACCGCGTGGCTCTTTCGGTGATAAACGGCGATATTTCGACTATCGTCGATGATTAGAAAGTGCGTTTCTTATCACCCTACGAGCCTTAGCTACAAACAGGTGTGGCGATAGCGCTGCGAGTATAAATCGCCCCAACCGATTCATTAGTTTCGGGGGACTTTGATAAGCACTCTGTTTACTTCGGTGTCCAGCTCGATGCATTGGCATCGAGACCAAGAGCTTGTGTCCAGCAAAGTTCACTTTTGAGCGTGAATTACACCATCATACGCCCTCGAATCATCTGATCAAACATCCATCTCAGGGATGAAGGTCTTTGACCGAACACATTTTAAAGTGACAATCGTCTATCTGAGCTTATATTGACGCCCATTGGCCACGTTTGCCGCCGGTACAACAATCAGCCAACAATGGGCCTTTCGAACTCTCCAGGCGCAACTCACGGTAGGTGTTGTCATGCACACAACTGCTGAACGTAAACGGGACCACCAAATTGACTCCACTTGCGGAACACACGATCGGTAATGCAACTTCACGTCAGGTCGACAAATTCCCGCGGCACAGAGACCCAACACGTGACAGCACGCTCGGACATAAACAGCATAAATGCGCATCTCCATTCAGCCTTTGCACATTTGCCGCCAGATCCCGAGAGCACCGCGTCTAGCGCCTAATCCGATTAATCCGATAAAAGGTAATTTCGCCAAGGGAAGGCTCTGGACCTCGGGCCGGTTGACGGGGGGTTTGCGATAAAAGAATCCGCACTGACCGAAGAAAGGCGGCTGGTGATAAATTTCGCTAGGATACAATCGCCTTCCAGCTGAGCCTGGTTGCAAAAACCTGATATGGAACCAGGAGGTTGCGTAAGTTGCGGCTGATAAGCTAAGCCCTTCGTCGAAGGAAGTCCAAGCTTTTCCTACGGGGATCATTCGTTAACGTAGTGGTAAGTAGCTATCCACCTTCGATCTCCAATTATCGAGGATTAGAGCTAGCGTTCCCGAAGGAAGCACACCTGACTTTGACCGGCCCTTTTCTGAGCTGACCCACGGACTGGAACTGAATGAAGCTTAACCGAAGGCCATCGAAGGCCACCGCCAAGGCGGAAGGTCAAAGTTCATAATGTTCACTCTCACACACGCACACCGGAGATGGAGATTGATCGCGGAGACAACATGCGAACCCGCGACCATCTAATCAAGACATTATCGATGAAAATTGCTTTCGCCTTATCGTGCGTTTGATCGCCACCATTGGTGGCGATAATCGCGAGCCAAGGTCCGCCATTTGAACGTGAATTACGTTGGTCGTTGCAAATTTGTCGCGGGTTTCACGGTCTTTTTCACGGCAACTGATTTTCCATTTCGAAAACCCATATCCAACTACTCAACATTCTACAGCACCATGCACTTTTCACACACAAACGAAGGACTCGTTCATAAATTCACAAAACGCACCTTGCTGGTTGCGTAGTCCTCTTCGACTAAGGGTTGCATTTTCGGTCCCAATTAGCCTGGATCGGTTGCGAATAATCAACTCCACTCGATGCAAACGGGCCAACTACAAAAACTAGACTGCATTCGCCACCAACTTCCGACAGAACTCGACACTGATAAGAACCCATTAGACGGTTGCCTTGCGTACACCAACACCGGCACCTTACAGGAACACAGAAAAGTGAAAGTTGGGACGCCCGTAATTATCATCCACAAATGGGACACCATTCTACGAGGGCTAGACCACCAAGGCTTCGACCCTGGGCGAACGAACCCTTGCCGGTAAATAATTGAACGACCCACCGGGTGGTTAATTTGGAAATGTACCATCGATTCTGGGGCCGCCGGTTGCGGGAAGATTTCCGGCCCAAGCCGCGTGTAACCCCGGACACCGGTGGTTTCACGCTTCCGGTAATTGTTTGTAAACATTCCAACGCTACCAATACCGCAAAGACGATGCCAGGGGGTGGTCGGTGTGAGGTGTGCTCGTGCGCATATTATTATATACCCACCCACGTGGGAACGGGCGTGGGCCGAACTCGAGTTTTATCAATATTTATCGATTCAAGCACCGATGCAATGCGTACTATTATTTTTGGGGGCTTTGGGGTTTTTTTTTGGTTCACGTCCTTGCGTGTCCTGGCGTGCTTTCTTTACCACTGAACGAGCCCACTACGTCATTGATCGTACGTTCTAGTAAACCCTTCAACAATCCCATGCACCACGAACGGTGCATCATCTCAGATTGTAGCGTACGTGCGTATGTGTGTGGGTGTCCGTGTGAATCCCCACACGGCACACGGCACACGGCCATCATCACCTTTTCCGAAGGGGTGTACAACGAGCAACGAGCAGCATAACACGTGATCGTCAATTGACCAGACGCGACCGCGATCGGTCGGAACCGGCAAGTCAACATCGACGAGCATGGTGCAATTATCACCCCATCCAATCCAAGGGCTGCACTCTGCTGATGCACCGAACGAACCGCGTGTGCTTACGAGTGCGCTTTTTGAGTGCATCGTCGACACTATTTGAGACGGGCAGGCATTATGAGAATTCAGAAAGTGTGACCAAAAAATGGATTACTTTAACCTGCGCATCTAGCATCTAGTAGTCATAGGCAGACAGCCATGTTCTGTAACGCACAATGTAAAGGGCTCTAAAACCTCCGATAACAGCTAACCGTACACTCGTTACACGTGATTTACAGCCGTTTTGTGAGCAATTCGGTACGTACCTTAACGCGGGTGGCCTTCGTCGGTTTGTTACGTCTCCAGACACGCCGATGGTGCCTTGTTCCAGCTGCTTGGATGGTCCAGCACAGATGATACTCTACGGAGAGACATCAAAGCACACAGTCAGCTCACACAAGCACACGTACACAGGGGCACGCGAGGGCACGCGAGAAATTAATCAGCCAACCACCGAACTACTGCCCGAGTGGTTTCCTCGTGGCATGTTCCAGATGTTCGGCCCTTTCACCGTCCCAAGACCCCGTCGGAACCGGATAAATTGTTCTAAATTTACTTCAATTCCCCACGCCAAAGACACACACACACAGACGCCGCTGCCTTGGTTGACAAAATTCCGCTCCGGCGATAGTCCATCGTTTTTTTTTACCGCCTCCCAATCGGTTGCACAACTGCATCCTCTGCTGGTAAGGGCGACCGGGAATGTATTGTGTTTATTTTAGGCGTCCCGAGCCCGACCGAAAGAAAAGAACGGCAGCTAGCAGCGGGTCAACGCGTGGAGTAATTTCTGCTGACCCGATCGAAATGAGGCCATTGACGCCTGGGACGGAATCGAACAGGTGCGGACGAAGTGATTTAATATGAGCCCCATGGGGAGAGGGCCGTTGAGGGACAAAAAGGGAAAACTAGCCAATCGTGCTGCTTTTGGGCCGAAAATAAAACTAAAACTCTTGCCAGCCTTGGTGGCGGGTTTGGTGCCATGCAATGTTGCTAGTTGACCCTTTTTCCCCCTGCAAACACACACATTCACACACACGCACACACACACATGCCAGAGTGAGTAAGGACTCGTGTCTAGCGACGATTCCGGATGTCTGGCCAGCCGTTGCCGGGGGCTGCTCGTGAGGATCCCCTTCCGGTTTATTGGCCACCGCAAGGACTCGCCGCTGTTGTTGGTGTTGGTAAATAACAACACGAGGAAAACCATGCTTCAAAACACGCTCCACCGTTCCACTCGCACACAAACACACACGGGCTCAGGGCAGGAAACGTCAAAAAAGGACTCCCGGTGTCCCACTTCCGCTTCCGTCTCGCCCGAGGAAAACCCGCCGGTTCGGGCGCTCGGCACGACGACGAACGGTCACACCGTGCGATGTGTACGTGTGCTCTCTGTGTGTGAGAGTCTGCCCGCACACAACGCACCTGCTTTCACTGCGACGAAAGGATGAGCTGCTTCTTGCACGAAGGATACGAGGGAGGATGCTGTCGTTTACTTCAGCGCCGGAAGCCGCATTGGGAGCTATCCCCCACACACTCGCGCACACACAAACACACACTGACTGACTCACGCACCATGCAGCAGCGGTAACTCTGATGCAACGCTCTGCTCGGATGCGTTGTGCGGTAAACTAGCAGAGCAAACGACGATATCTCGACTGCACTGAGGATTTTTGAGGAGGTCGCGATTTCACCACACCACGAGCAACCGGAAATACCACGAATGGACGGAAATAGCCCTCGCCCCCACTGGGAAAGTTACCCACACGTTGCGGGTAGCCGTCGAACTCACCCTGGTCAAGCAGCAGTCAGTTCGAGTCGATGGCAACTTGTGCGGAATTCACACTCAACCAAAAGTAGCCGCCGCGGATGGCGCGGCCGTTCCTGAGCGGGTTTCGAACGGAAATAAACACGAGGGCGGTCGCGAGCTTTTCCGACGGCGGCTCCAACATCGACGGGGCTCCATCATGCTGCGAGCGCGCGCGCACCACTTCCGAATCGGCACAGTGGCCTCGTGAGGCGTTCGTTGGTGGGTAAACGAGTAATCCTTAAAACCGACCAGTGTGTCATGGTTTAATTTTGATACTCATTTAACTGTCTCCATCGAATCGAAATATCGAATGTTCTCGCAAATCCTTAATATTATTCAAATGGCGCTCTCAAAGCTCCAGATTATCTTTTCTTTTCAAACCCACTTTTCTAACAATTTTGTAGGCTGATAATAAAAACATTTAGTACTATATTCATATGATTTCTTCCGATATAGTGACCATGTACAGATATTCTTTACCCACTGTGCATCTGTGGAATGGACTATTTCGAGCAGTCGAGCAGTTTTTCGAATTTCTTCCACCATCCAACGAAAGACTCGTAGAACGTTTTCAAACTAAAAACTTAAACTAATCTTAACTCTTTGAAGCTGAAAACATGCATATCTACGCATTTCGGGACGGATCCGTTGAACAATGTTGATAATTTCTTTCGCTTTGAACAGCCCTTTAAACACCCACTTGCAGATAGGGAAAGCAGGTCCAAAGGCGTTTACGTAAAAATAAATCCATGGTAAAGATTTATTCCACTCACCCATCCCTCAAGGGAGGAAAGGATAGTGCGATGGTGGGAGCTGTGTGTGTATATGACCTTAATTAGCATATTTTTATCAGATATAACCCATCCCACTGTGCACATGAAAACACGCAACAGACCGATTTAGAGGAGGTTTGGTGTCGCTCCGCCAACCCACAGGGAGTCCTAACATCCGGACTAAGGTCAGCACGTTAGCTTGGGGTACATGCAGCAGCTGTACGTAAATGGGAGTGAGTTCCTAAAATTAACCACAGTTTTATTTCGACCAAAACAACGTTGTCCTAGACATTATAGGCTTCCTTTCATTTGTGGTTATACCTGAATTGGAACTTCGTCTGTCCATCACTAGAAAGTAAAGAATTAGTTGATTTCCAACCACCACACTTTGTCAAAAACATAGACGAAATCAATCCCGTTACTACTTCTGTGACTGTGCTCTATTGATTTACATGCATTTTTACAGCCCTTTCTGACTACGTCTATACTTTTTGTGTCTTTTAGAAAAGCGTTACGTTACAGTTTTTCCTCTAGGACTATTAGATTTTTTTTGAATACCGACAACAACCGAATGAGTATGCTCCGCTAACTCAACCAGTATGCTTTTTCCTTTTTGTTTCAAAATGTTTTAACCATTTTTTTGAGCAGATTATAGCGCCTTCGCTTAATTTCGCCCTGTATGGCCATCTTTAAGATGGCATCGATTGGAATTTCCTATCGTACCGTGCATGGAAATTACTCAGGTACCAGGTACGAGCAACTCCTCACGATGATGTCCCTGTCACAGATCCCTCGGGCACCATGTAATAGTGCTACATCATGCGCCGATTGTTATTGACGAAGAATGAAATGCAGACTCTCAATGCACCACCGTCACCATTTGTCGCCATATTGCGTTTTCCGCGATCTACACGGGTACACATAGTGGTCATCAAATGATCACAGATTGTCTCTTCGCCTATCGCTCCCTCCTTTATTTTATAACCCTTTCTCATCCCTGGCGTTGATCTGCGTTGACTAGTGATTTGGCTAAATTCCGCTCTGTATCTTCAACTCAGCCGAACGTGCAATTTAACTACACAGAACTGTTCCTGGTCCCTGCAAAATTGTGTTTATTGCTTTCTACTACTGCTGGCTGTTTGCACGCTTTGGTCTACTACATCCGTTACCTCTCAGATATGGCAGTACTGCTTCGCTTCTGCACTGAGGACATCGAATTCCGATTGCATCAGCTTCTGGCACCGCTCAGTAAGCCCGTTCACGTCCGCTTTCGTCATGCCCTTTGTCGGGATCTCGGGCAGGATATTGATGATGACTCGCCCCCGGCCGAAACGTTTTTGCTTGTGGTCCAAAAAGTGGTACTTCGATACCACCACCGGCTGAATGATGGACTGCGAATCGACTGCCACGTGGAACGAACCCTTCTTGAACGGCAGAAGCGTATCGTTGTCATGTCGAGTTCCCTCGGGGAAAATGGCGAGTTTGAGCTACAATAAGAAAAAAATGAAATCCAATAATGCCAATTGCAGATACTAACCGTCATCCGCAGCCATCGCTCATCACTCATTCAACACTCACATGGTCTTTGGTAATGGCCACGGCTTCTCGCTTCATGACGTCCTTCGCAGAAGCGGTGTTCTTGCGATCGATAAACACTACTCCCACGAGATAGGACGCGATACCGAACGGGAGCGCGTAGAACAGTTCCTTCTTTACCACCGGCACTATGTTACGAAACTCTCGAAGCAATCGCGACAGCACTGCAGAGTAGGAAAATCGTTAGTTATTGTCCTCGTGGGTCAGTAGAGGAACCTTGTTGCAAGGCTAGCGGAAGCTGAATTTCTCCCTCAGGAAGCATACTTACTCACTATATCAATTGCACTTTGATGGTTGAGCAACACGACGCCACCGTTACGTACGTTAATGTTCTCCTGCCCGCGGATTTCGTATTCCACGCCAAATACTCTGATAAATGCACATGCCACAATGCCCGGAATGCTGAAATAAAGAGCATTACGATAAACATCTTAGCAGCATAGCCCGTCGGTCGTGGTAGGTCTTACAGGGCGTTTAGAGGCCAGCGTGGTTTGAAGAGAAACAGCGGTATCGGGACAACCAGCACCAGGAACGACATCAGAACGATGATAAACAGTTTTGCGTGGTACTTGAACGTGCTTGATAGCAAGCTACCGACGACAAGCGCCACCAGCACCTGCAGTGTGAGGCTATTGAGGAAGACATTCTGAAATAAACGAACGAACGATAAGACACCATTAGAGTAATGATGCTATTTTGGGAACTAACGTTTCTATTTATTCCCAACAATCTCGTCTATTTCAAGACCATACTCCCATTGATGCAGTAGAGCCCCTCTCGTTGATCAATCATGGCAAAAGTTGTGTGGAGCTAATTGTTGATAACATTCCAAGGCCACTGGAAGCTCCAAGAACGATGAAAAGCTGGTCAACGGCAGACAGCTGATAAAAAGCTTGACCTCTGCACAGATAAGAAATGCACTACACGACGCGCGTATAGTTGATGCCGCCGTCAAAGAGAAGTGTGTTGGAAACCTTTTCGCACATGCACGACAGATCACGCAATGATACCAGTAAATCAGATCATGGCCGAAAAATCAAAAAGCTTAAAAATACTTTTCCCGTTCCCTTGATTACTTAAGGCCTTGAGCAACGAGCGACTTTGCTATTCATCATATCTAATGCTCGATTTCCGATACCGGAGAATGATTTTAGCTTCATCCTTAATCGGATAACGCGAGTAAGGTGAATCGATAGCGTCACTGACGCAACAGTAATCGTTTGCACCTAAAATCCCGGCCGCCAAACGAGGTAGATCGATACAGCACAGTTACGATAAATTAAAGGACTTTCGTTTGAAACCGTTACCATACATGAAAGATTACGAAACAATAAAACACCCGCATAAATTCGATTCTTTGTCAGCACCACCGAAGGTCAGTTCATTACGTAGGCCAACTTCTTCAGCATTTTTATCATTTACTTTACAGGTGTGCAGAAGAAACCTCATGTTCTGTGAATCTCTGCATGATGTAAGGAAATGGTCGGCCTTTTTTTACTGCAAATGGAAATCGCGCCCATTACAAACTAAGCGGTTCTGAATGATTTCTTTAGAAGGACATTACTCATTGATAGCAAACCATTAGAATTTTTTGTGACAATTTACGCGCCGTTAAGAAACCTTGTGAGACTTTAAAAGGTTTGTGTCACAACTTGCGAAGCTTTACTCTTAAAGTTTTCGTGATGGCCTCAATGTTCCGATTGTCTCCTCAAGATCCCAAAGCAGTAATGCCTCTGGCGAGGCGTATTTTAACGGCAACTGGTTTCACACAGGATACGCAGCGGACAAGTGGATGGACAAACTTATTCATCCTAGTTGTCTATGCTGTCGGTTTGTTCATTCCTAAGATTTTCTTTACGTATCCGGACACTCAGTGCTTAGTACGAGGTGTGGGTGAAATGATATTTTTGACCAATGTCTATTTAGGTTATCTCGGCTTAACGATGCAGTATCAGCACTTTCGGGAACTTCTTAAAACCATCGACTCCTTGGTAGACGTAGGTGAGTATATCTTCCGACTAACAGCGATGTCTGGCGAATCATGTGACGTTTTGTTTTCTTTTTCTAGTATACAAATCAAGCTCTGAAAAATCACTACCCTTAGAACGATGCTTGATCGAGCTTAACCAAAAAATACATAAATATTCTACACTCTTCTGCTACTACGTAATCGGGTCAGGGAGTTTTTATTATATTTCACCCTGTTTCATGTCATATCAAATATTCAAAAGCGCCAACACAACTAATAATGGGTCAATAATTGTGGGTCAATTCTACCAATCCCTAGAGGAAAAGTTCTACTGGCTGGACAACTACCAGTCAGTGCAAGATTATGTGATCTTCAGTGTAATAGCAATGATCATAATTTTTATTGCTGGTTATGGTAACATGGCGAAGTTGATATCCATTATAGCCTCGATCAAATATTGTACCACACTTTTGCGATTGGTAGCTATGGCTATCAACGAGATGGATCGCATTCCTTCAGCAGATACTAAGCAAGAATTGAAGAAAATCGTCCAAATGCATCATGGCGCCCTGCGGTAAGTGGATTGCCCAAGCCAAAAAGGATCTATTCCCTTGCAAAGGTTTACAATTTACCGTTCCAGCTGTATCACGCTTCTTGAGCTGACATTACAGCCCGTGATGGCACTTCAGTTCGCTCTGTGTATGCTGACATGGTGTATAGCTGTACTTTACATCATGATTGTCGGTGTCGATATAAATGCGTTTAATTTAGTGCTGGTTTTGTTGAACATAACGTTTGAGATGTTTGCCTATTGCTACCTGGGCACGGAGCTCGCTGTCGCCGGATTCTACATTGCACGCGAGTCGTATCAGTTCAAGTGGGAAAGCCAAACTATCGACGTTCAGAAGATGATCCGAATGGTCATTATGCGGAGTCAGAAACCGCTGCGTTTAACGGCTGGTGGCGTAATAGCCGTAAACTTCGAACAGTTTGCCAAAGTGAGAAACTCTTTTGTAATGAATTACATGCAATATTTCAATTGCTCATAATTTGAAATTACTTCCCGTAGGCTGCAAAGATGTCTTACTCGATTCTCGTTGTGCTTAAGGACATGATATAGAATGTTCTGGTGAGCCAGGATCCATCACCAGCTGCTTTCACATACATGGTTGTACACGCATTCCAGCTAAATTAAACATTCATATGCGGAACAGTATTTTACGTGTCAGTCATAAACATGTCACATTTCATGGGATAGCTTTTCGTCAAATGATGCTAACTGCAGCTGTAGAACATTGTTGTCCCTAGCATGCACCCGTTGCAACATCGAGCGCCATATATCCTCGGAAAGAACGCGAATCGCTTGAAACACACTGATAAAACATCAAATGGAACTCACTTATTCTCGAATGTCAAACAAATTACATATTATCCGCAAAAACAAGACCTTCTTTACCGTGCGCTGGGTATATCCTTTTTTGTTCCGAATTACAGGATGTCATAAAAACCAAACGATTCTTACGATGGAACACAGTTGAACAGATTTTCCCTGCTGGTCATTCATTGTGTGCATAGATCTGTAAAACTAGTGCGTCGCTCTTATTCATACCATGATGTTTGAACTGAACGACGAAAAGGCAGTAATGCCGTTGGTGTTGCGTTTGCTGCATGTTATTGGTGCATGGGGTGACCATCGCTATCGTTATAAATACGTTATAGTGTTTGCATTTTTCTGCTTCGGGATTCTCGTACCGAAGGTATGCTTTGGCTACCCCTCCCTGGAGTCTGCCATTCGAGGCTATGCCGAGTTGATTCTAGAAACTAACGTGTTTGGCGGAATGCTCATGTTCTTTCTGAGATATGATCACTTCGAGGAGCTGGTAGCTGAGTTGCGTTCGTTTGTTACTATCGGTAAGAAGCATATTGGAGCATTTGTCACACAAGAATTTTATATACGTTCTGCTGCATCTGATTAATAGTATACCGGGATTATCAGCCGATTTACGTGAAGAATAATTTAACGCAATTTAATCTTCGTCTGCATAAGTACACCCTGTTCTACTGTGTCTACATGTTTTGCTTCTGTACGGTGTATTGCATCGCACCTCTCTGGGGAAACTTTGCTGCCTACAATGCCACCCAAGCACAGGACAACACTTCGGAATTCGAGTTTAACCTCTATCTCGAGCAAGGCTTTTATGGACTTGACAATCGCAAATCGCTACTCGGATATAGTGTCTGCACCATCTTTATGTTCCCGCTCATGTACTTATGCGCGTATACCGGCACCGTCAAAGTGGTTGCCGTCTTTAACACGATCAAGTACTGCCAGGCGATTCTGCAAATCGTGTTGCTGAAGGTAGAGCACCTCAAAACAATCTCCGATATTCAGGAAAGAGTCGAAGAAATGTTCGAGGTACATGAGCTACACCAGCGAGCGCTACGCTCCGCCGAGTTACTGGAGTTGGTTCTTCAACCTACCCTGCTCACTCAGTTCGCTCTGTGCATCTTGATCTGGTGTACAATGATGTTGTACTTTTCGGTAGCCGTAAGTCAGAATATGTATTCTGCAAACATCGTGGGTTTAGCTAAGCATGTGCTTTTAATTGTAGGGCATCAGCGTTAAAATCATCACAATGGTAATGCTGTTTCTTTTCGTGTCTATTGAAACGTTTGGCTACTGTTATCTCGGCACCAAGCTCTCTGACGAGGTCGAAAACAAACGATTGCAACAACTTTCCTGGTTAATAATTGCACCTCTGATGCCTTTCTTTGACAGAGCATTAACGTTGGACGAGCCTTGTATGATTCCGACTGGACCGAGATGGAATGCAAAATGCAGAAAAATATATCATTTATGATCACGCGTGCCCAGTGCCGAGTAGGTTTAACGGCAGCCAAGTTTTGCTTCGTTGATATGGAACAGTTTGGCGCGGTAAGCAAGAGACCATATGATTTATTATTTATCTATTTTAAGTAGTAATTCCTCTGTACATTTTCAGATGGTCAACATGTCATACTCGTTGTTCATCGTACTGAAAGATGTATTATAGGGTGTATAATCGATAGTGCGAGGTAGCGATCTTATGAAAAAATTACCAGCCGACAGAAACCCCCACGAAAAATGAAATCTTTATTATTCATCAGAAATCAATTGATCCCCAGTATCGTCTACTCCCACCGTTAAATCACAAATTATTAAGCATACGTCCGTCAATAAAAAATGATATCAATAATAATAATAGCTTACAATTCTACCTTAAATTGAAACCCTGTTACGCATAGAGCAGGCAAAAACGGACTATTGTTAATATCATTAGCTCATCGTCAATACGTACAGTCGTTAAGATCGTGGACAAGGAATAGTAGCTTTTTCTTATACCCTTATAATGAAAGCTCTGGACGAACGAGCTGTTCTGCCATTGATTCTGTTCCTACAGGAGCAGATTGGTCTTTGGAATGATTCGAAGCGCGGTCGCTATGCAGTGTTTTTTCTTTGCTATTGGGTAACGCTAGCAATACCGAAGCTTCTATCCAGATATCCTGATATGGGCACGTTCATTCACTCCATGGGCGAGCTTGTTTTTGTGAGCAACGTTTTCTGTGGAACGATGTTGTTGTGGATGCGTTATGAAGCCTTTCAAAAGTATATTGATAAAACGAATTCTCTGGTAAAATATTGTAAGTATTCAGTGCGACATTTTACGGTGACGAGTGAAATATTGAAATTTGCACATCCTTAGTGTACCGGGATCATCCGTTGACGTCCGTTAAAAGCTATCTTTTAGATTTGAATCGACTTATCCATCGATTCACTATCCGGTATTGTATGATAATGTCGTTCCTAGTCATATTCTTCTGCGTGGCACCCGTCATTACCAGCATGTGGTCGTACTTTCTACCTTGGAGTGATGTCCGCCACAAAAACGAAACTTGTGGGAATGCAACCGACTGCAAACACCCCACTGTAGAGTTTAGTCTTCATATGGAACAAGAATTCTACGGTCTTCAACATCGTACAAACATCTTTCACTACATCATCTTTACCATCGTGATGCTGCCTATGATGTTCACCACGGCATGCACCGTGCACATTAAGGTTCTGACAATCTTCAGCTGTGTACGGTACTGCGAAGCCCTGCTGCGGATTGTTACGATGAAGATTGACAACTTGCATAAAATGCCGCGAAAAAGCGTCCGAGAGGAACTGCTCGACATTATTCAAGTCCACCAACGATCGCTAAACTGCATCGAGTTGCTTGTTTTTGTCCTTCAACCAGTTTTGTTGATGCAGTTAGTGTTTTGTATTTGCGTTTGGAGTTTGATGATGCTTTATTTTTCCGTTTCGGTACGTACTGGATCACACTTCTCCGGTATTGGCTACCTCCAACGGAACCAATAACGATGGACAAGTTTTCTCTCGTTATTCCAGAACGAACTGAACTTGAAGTGTTTAAATCTTGCCATTCTATTCTTCGTCATCACAATTGAAACGTTTGGCGAGTGCTACTTTGGAATGCGACTATCTGTTGAGGTGCCTGCTGGGCAGTTAGTTTGAGCGTTTTTATGACTACAAAATTGATTATGCATAAACGTGTCATCTTCTCTGTTAGGCTGAAGAGCTCTCCAAAGCGGTATATGCATGCGGTTGGCCGGATATGGATCGTGACGCCCGTAGAGCACTGCAAATGGTACTGCGACGTGCGCAGCAGCCCATTGGCATAATGGCGGGAAAGTTTTGTTTCGTCGATATGGAACGTTTTCAGAAGGTAAGGTGCGATTTGTGAAAAGGACAAAGTCTACCACACAAAAACATGCATTGCCTTCTAGATGGTGAAAATGTCCTATTCAGCATTCCTTGTGCTTAAGGATGCATTTGATACGAACCAGGATTAACATGGTAAATCGTACGTTATAAATCGTATAAAAAATTCATTGATTTTATTTCGCAGCAAGCACTATTTATTGCTTTGATTTCAGATCCATCACTGTTACGCCCCTATTGTTACCATTCACGTTTCGATCGATATCGATCAGAAGTGATTATCCTTTGTCGTTTCTATAATGACAGAAGGTACTTATTTTTGTATGATTTTTACATTTTCACCCGGGTCGACCATGCTGGTCCAAACGACACGGACGTGCTCATGCACCTTCACCCATTTGCACCCTGTTTCTCAGCTAACGCCAAAGGATGTTTGCGTTCCAATATTCATATGAGCCGCATAATGCGCACGGGCATACTTTGTATGTTACGAACAATGAACCACAATATCCTTCGAGGTTCGAGTGACGGTTTGACGCTGAAGTCCCTCATCCTACTCATTGTACAAATCGATAATTTATGAGCCGTTCTTTGGCATCGACAAGCAGAACGTGGCTACAGAAGGCATCGACAACCAGCCGGTTGGGACGGGATTGCTAATGATTCAGCCCGGCTATATTTATCAAATCGTCCTCGTTGCCTCCACCAGTCCACAGTGCAACGTACCCTAGCCCTAAAATCCCCACCAAAGGTAGCAAGCAGGATCTCTCTCGCTCAATGAGGACTACGAAAATAGCGCCATTTCCGGCACACATGCCGTTCAGGATAACGGACGGGGACGGAACAAAACATGCACAAAGAAGCGGCCGTTACCACAGGTTTTCCACTTTTCCCGCAGAGTGACACCGATTGGGTGAGGGATAGGGGTCGGTTGTTGACATCTTCCCACTCGGTTGTGAAGGTGCCTGTTGACAAAATGCCGGCCATTGCCCGTTCTAATTATAGCGCACCCGCAAACTCTCGCACCAACCGCACACATAGCGCGGATGGACGGTTTTAGATCGTTCGCCGGTGATCATTCGATGATAATGTCTTTTTTTTGTTGGTTAAATCATAGATTATTTGAGGAATTTTAGGTTTAAAAACCGTACCTGGAAAGTGCGCTGTTTGAAAAGTACTCCACACAGCACCTCCCCGCGTTAGTTCACGGTTGAACGAATCCGTTTTGAGCCATTACCAACTAATGATAGGGTGTGTAATTATGATAGCCAACGTAGACGAGCGTTAGGGGACGGTGAAAGAAAAATGTAGCCACGGCTATTAGCTATCGATATGTAGCAAATTTTCTTCGCTTTTCAGTGAGTTTTGTATCTGAATAAAGAATAGCGCACCAGGAGTTGCATCCATCATGAATCCTTGAATGATTTCACACTCTCATCAAAACCATCTCCCCTTCGTGCCCTTCGCAAATCGTGGGATCCCACAGATGGAGAATGAATACCTTCCTTTTCCATTGGGAACACTTTGGCCTTCGACAACATGCAACATAATTCAATTCAATCCACTTACCATCATCGTTATAATTATTCCCTCCATTAGCGTCGCCATCGTGTCGTGCGCCTCCTTCGATTACACTCTCGCAAGGGTCACCGGCTCGAAGAACCCTTTGGTCGCCAAGCAACACTCCGCAATGGCTTCCAAGCAATGGCTGCAGCTTCCTGCAGCTACGCTCAGCCTATGCCGATTAGCTAAATGGTTTATGTTTCCGCTTCGAGCCACTCACCACGCCGTCGCGGTCCGTTCACAAAATGCACTTTTGATTTCGTTACGTTCTGCCTCGCAAATTTTTAAGGTGACCTGAATAGCCGTTATCGCTACCCTTCACTGCATGTGCGGTTTTGCAGCGTGCACCTGACCGAACGCGCGAGCTAGGGCCCTGGTAAGGGTGGTGGAATCAAGCCTGCGAGGATTGCTTCCGGTCCGGGGTTTGTGGTTGGCACTGAAATGCAATCAATTCTCGTTCGTGCACTTGCGTTCCGTACGCGGGGTTCACTTTAAATATAAAAAAAACGCACACAGAAATCGTCACTAACGAACACACAATCACTTGGGGTTGGGATGCATTTTCGCGGTCCTTTAGCGATGTATGTGCACGCTATTGTTTCCTTACGTTTCCGTGGGGTTGCTTCCTTTCGTTGGCAAGCCGGCTTGTGTCAAATTTTGGCATACACGTACGCACACAGCCACGCACGCACCGCACACCAAGCAAGCATTAATTCCAATCGATTTTTCACAGCCCACTAGAAGCCGAGTTAGAACGGTCCTTGTCACTTGGGGTAGTTTTTTTGCTCTCCTTCAAAAACGACTGAAACTCGAGGTTCCTCGACCCTCCCGCGTGATCGTTTTCTACTCCAAATAGTGACCAAACACTCACAGGTACACACGCACAGAAATTAGCACTTTGAACGAGCGCGGCCGGGTGCAAGTGCTCGCGTAAATAAACGGCGAAACTAAACAAACGCGACTCCGTAACTGCTCGCAGCTCACAGCTCACAGACAGGCAGCAAGTAAGTATATCGTCTGGCTTGACCACCCCCAGTTGCAACCCCTATACACGGCACCCTCTCGACGACATATTGTCACATATGCAAACGACGTGCCTTCCAACCGGTCGGAGAGAAGCTCGCTTTTTATCGTTCCACGCTCGCACCCACAACGCCCGCGAGCGCTAGAACCCAACCCCAACAGCAAAAGAACGACAACGAGCACGGAATTGCTAACGCTCCTCGCGGAAATGATTGGACCCCCGGCGCGTGTGTGTGTGTGTGTGTGTATGTATGCCCCTGAACCGGCAGCTACGATGACGGCGATGCGAAACAAAAGCGCTAGTAATCGCGAACAGAGATACTCCTTCACCCGACGGCAGCGCGATGACTGAAGTCTCTAGCGAACTCCCCACGGTTCTGTATGTCCGCGCTTTGGTGCGCGTGCGTGCCGTTGCGTCAAGGTTTCTTCCCCCACTCCACGTGGTGCCAACCCTCAACGTGGGATTGAACCATGCTTCGCGCCATTTCGAACCGGGAAGTTGACGCTCTCTGCAAGGGCCTGCGACGTTCACCAAAGGACTGGAGAGTCCTGTGGGATTGTGGGGCAGAATCCTTATCGCAGCGGATTATTCGTGGTTGTGACCTGCGCGCAGATGTTCGGGTGGGTTTGAAATTGGGTTTAAATTTAAACGTTTCCCAAAACGCGGCAGATAACGCATGCCGGTGGCCGGGTACACATGAGTCGGTTTATCGTTTGGCTGCGTTGGGTGTTTTACGCTTGCAGTCCCCGTCTGAAATCGTAGAAGAGATAACGCCCCAGACGCGATTGTCGGAACAGGCAGTGGACGTTGTACCATCCCATCTCAAGCACCATCACCTGCGCAACATCTCGTTACCGCAAGCTGGTCATTTCAAACGCGAAAGGTTCAAGGGTACTTCTTGGTATACGCGAGCGCAAAAAAACACGAAACTTCCCTATGATCGCTTGGTTTCTCCAGATCCACTGGTGCGGTCGTTACGTCAACGGTTCATGTTTACGTAAATTGCAGACACAAAAAACAATATCGAACCGTAATCGTTTGGGGGATACGGCGCGCTTATGTGGCGTGGCGAGTTTTGTTTGATTGTGCTTCAATAGAATACACCCAAATTAGATCTGATTGCTGTAAACATTCCGCTCCATTCGGGAGTCATTAAAAACACGCTACCATCGGACGAAATGCCCACTTTGCATGCTAATTCCTCGCATCCGTTGGCGGTGACTATGCGGCGATAAAACCAACAACGATTCAAGAATGCACACTAGTGCTCATCGCAGCTGAACGATCAACAGTGTTCCTTATGATTGACCAATTGCCTCTCTAGCCGGGAGTAATTGTGCAGCGGTTCAGCACGAAACGCAGTAGCATAAACGCTTTGATTTGTTTGTGTTTCCAATGCGCGTATACTTCGTTGTTACTACGGTCAATCAAACCTTATGCTAATAGGGACCCAGTCATTTGGACAGGAATGTAGGTTAAAGGACGAAGTTCGACCCATAAAACATTGACCTAATACGTGGATTAATTAAACATTGACTCACGCACATGTTAGTACCAGGGGAGGGTTTTATTTTCTATCAGGAACCACGTCAGTTTGTTTTCTTACCTTCGTACACCTTAAACCTGGGTCGGTCCTCTTTCACCCATCGTGGGTTCTTTAGTCCGGCGTCGATTTCCCGATTCAGCTCGTCATACCGAGCGAGCATGGCGTTTCGCGTTCGTTCGATTAGCTGATCAAGGTCGGCCTTTGTCAGACCCGCGGTGGGAATTGGCTCGAGAGTATCTACGATGACGTGCCCGTCGTCAAAGATGTGCTTCTTTGACTGGATGAAGTACATGTGGGAGAAGACAACTGGCACGATTGGCACCTGTGCCTCAATGGCCGTGTGGAAGGCACCCTTCTTAAAGGGCAGCATGCCTCGTTCGGCGTATCGGGTGCCCTCCGGGTAGATGTACATCTTGACGTCGTCCTCCGTCATCATGCGCTTGCACCGGTCGAACACCTTCATCGCTGAAGGCCGATTTTTGCGATTAATGTACTGCACACCACCTAGCCATGCGGATGGACCGAAGGGAAAGAGGAAAAGAAGCTCCAACTTCGCGATTGGTACAACCTTCCGGAGCGTTCCCCAGAGGATCATCATTCCTGTGAACGAAAAGCAGGCGACGTTACACGATACTACTGCGCCTTGGGAACGTGACGCTATCTAGGATATTTTGGGTATAAGCTTTTAACCATTAATTACATATCGATTTGAGCGCTCATGGCAAAAAGAAATTGACTTGTGATATCAGCTTTAGCCGGGCAACTCTGAATCAAGCATGAAGAGAAACATGCGCCAGTGTCCAAAGTGTAACGCCGTGCTAGCTCGTTGAACCGGTCTTCAATCACGTTATCAACACGGTGCAATTTCTATTCCAACGAACTCGCTGATAAACTTCCCTATCAACATCGGGTGCTGTACCCCAACGCGGCCGATTTGACAAGAATAGATTACCCTTTCTGAGCGAGAAGTTTTTCTCACTAACCTAGAATATCCATCGACGATTGGTGGTTCGTGAGAACGATTGCACCCTTTGCCTGACGCAGAATCTGTGCATTTCGCAATTCCCACGTGATGCCCAGAAGCTTTGAACAGCGAGCGATTACCGCTGCGATGATTCTGGAAATCGATAAAAAAAACTACAATTAGTAAAGGTAGTGTGCTAGTTTCCAGTTGATTGGAAGGATCCTTACCGGCAGTTATCGATGTTGCAGGGTCGCAGTAGAGAGAAGGGCGCGAACAGCGTTGTGAATGATTGCGTTGCAAAGTATATCATGCCATATTTGCTATAGTACTTGATTTTGTTGCCCCGCTGACCAATCTTAGATAAAACTGTCAGCAGCAGGAAGATGCCAATACAGGCAGCAAATGCATAGAGGTAATATTTAACCACCCATCCTGGAATATAAAGCTAAATTTATCAACTGCATCTGATCTGCATATTCCTTACTTACCCAGACAGCTGCACATGAAACACTCAGCCATAATGAAAGCCGCGTGAATGGTCCACGATCTCAGACGTGTTGTCCAGAAAACACCACCATCGACTGAACGCCAACGACACGTTGACTAGTCGACCTTTGGGAAGGGTCCAGCATTTCGGATGCGATACCCGAAATCGAACGATCGGTTAGGTTGATAACTGCTTTGGCCAAAAACGGGCGCGCTCCGCCTGATAACGCTACTATTCGGTGCGAATCGATGCACAACAAGCTAGTGGTAGAAATCAACGAGCCCCTCTTTTCAAAGTACGTCGCATGATGGTAAGCGATTCCCTTGCCCTCTTTATCGCCCGGCAAGCTAATGCGCGAGAGTTATACAATCACAAATACCAGATATTCCGCTGTGTTTAAGAATGTATTTTGAAACACTTCTGTGGTGTAAATAGAGTTTTACATTGTTTAATTATGCTAGATATTGTTCTGCAGCTCTAAGAAGGATCGATTCATACATGTACATGTACACCAATATGGTAAGATCTGAAACGGAATCAACCTATTGCACTATGGTTCGAAATTGCGAATCAATGCATAAAAGTAGGTTACTACCATTGTGGAATATGGATCCATACCAAATGGCTTAGAAGTTTAAAAATTAACATTAAATTTATCTATAGTCACTAGTGCAATCTTCTTCCCTTAAGCTTCTTATGCAGTATTTAAACTATGTGCAAATTTCTTCCATTTACCATCTTATGGGATCTTTAATCTATGCACGTTCCGTAGAACTTCTATTCAAGAAAATCATAAAACTACTATTTCTTCTGCATGCATAACGACAGACACGTAGACAATGAGTTTTAATCTGGGAGAAAAGTTTCTCATCGGTACTGCTGAACCAGAACCATAACTAGTTTTGTTTGATCACCAAACGTACATAAAACTTATTGTAAACGCACTTACTCTATTTCTTACAAAATGACACATAAAGAAGAACATCTCATGTTTGTGCTCCATCCAATTAAAATAGCATTTACCTTTGTTCCATCATTTCCGAGCTTTACTGCACCAAGCTCGTCTCTTCCGGGGAGAATCACATTCGAAATGCTGGATCGACAACGCCCGCATCGTCCCCAATCACAGAATACATCAGAGCACGTTGATGCAGTGCCATCGGTATTCCCATGCCTTGTCCCTGATCCATCGCTGAAAACATTCCGGGTGTCATGGTTGGCGCCGTATCAATATTCCTGGCAGTTGTTCCCGTACAGTGAATCTTCAGGTGCGATGTCAAGGCATCTCTTCTTACGAATTTTGCAGCACAGTTTGGACAAGAGTAGTGTCTATCACGCTGATGGATGCGCTGGTGCCGTTGAAGCTTATCCTTACGGGAAAACCGCTTGCCACACGTGGCACAACCGAACGGTTTTATTTCTGGGTGTGTCAACAGATGCTGCTCAAGTTCCCGTTTTCCTACGAACGTCTTCCTACACTGCGGACATTCGTACCTACGTGTGTCTTCGGAAGAGTGCGTGCTCTGGTGTGCGCGAAGACTGGCTTTGCTGAGAAACCTTTTCGGACATTTCGTGCAATTGTAGACCTTATTTGAAGGCGGTGCTTCTGGAACATGCGAAGGTGGCAGTGCGGGTGCGACACTAGCAGCTTTGATGACTTTTGCTTCACTGTCGGGGATATCTTCGACCAAAAACGGTCCTGCAGTTGGTGAATACAATAGCGGTGCTGCGGGAACATCAGACTTACGTTCGGAAAACGGGCCATGCATTGACTGCCTACCAAGACAATACTGCTCGTGATCGTAAAGCTTGTCCTTTTGAGTGTACGTGGTGCCGCATCGTATGCAAGCAAACTGATTCCTCTCATGTTCCACGTGCAGATTCCGATGGCGTACCAGGTCCGCCTTGTTCGCGAACGATCGTGAACATAACTCGCAGCTATGTGGTTTCAGGCCAGAGTGAGTGCGTTCATGCTTCTTAAGATTGGTGTTTCGCGAAAAGCTCTTGCCGCATTGTTCGCACGCGTACGGACGCACACCCGTGTGGACGAAGGTGTGCTTCTTGAGATCAGACCGCCGCAGGAATCCCTTATTGCACTGAACGCATATATATGGTCGCATTATGCTATGGGATTCACGTATGTGCGCTATCAAGGACATGCGGATCGCAGTTTTATAGGGGCAATACATGCAACCGTACGGTGCCAGCAAATCGTGATCCTGCATCTCATGCAGCTGACAAGCGGAAGATGCAGCAAATGCAACGTCACAGTACTTGCACGTGTAAATGGTCGGTTTCTGAGGCGTCGAGCTGGTATTTCCGGCGTGCGACAAACCGTTCCTGGCTCCTTCCACTAAAGTATCACATTTAAGGTCATCTTCATCTTCCTCCTCCTCTTCTTCTTCTCCCTCGTCAGCATCCGTGCCTTCCGCTTCTTCATCATCCGCATTGCTGGGTAGATTTTCTGCTTCGTTCATACCGTCCATTCCCGGAAAGTAGAGATCGCCATTCTTTTCACCGTAGCTATCGTTTGGAAGACTATCGTTCGAACTTTCATACTCCTTTGACGGATCAATTACGATCATCTCAGTTTCTTCCTCGTCCGTTTGTTCATCCTCTTCGTTATAGCACGGCATCTCTACGTTCGCTGGGCCAATGCCCTCTCCCCGTAATAACGTGCGTTCGTTCTGTTTGCAACGCTCGCGGAAACTGGCGAAATCGTCGATTTTGTCCATACATTGTCGGCATATCCATTTCGGCAGATTGTCGTTCTGGTTAACCTACAAATGTATCTCGGTAAGTAAACGCTTCTGCTCGAGTAAAACATATTTCATGTTTACAACGATTCACTTACCTCCAGCTGAAGGCAGCCATGTATTCGTTCAGTTAGTGATTCCGCATTACCTGCCACTTGCTGGACGCTGAAAATATCAACCAACTCTGTTTCTTGGCTCAAACACAGCCGGCAAAGTTGACGCACGGCCACAGGTACAGGTTCACTTTCGACATCCATGCCTTGTTCACACCCTAGCGTATCCACACCCAGTTACACATCTGCAGCGTTCTCGGTTGCATCTATGCCACTCACTATGCAAGCGACAAATTATTCATCACTTTGTGTTGTGTACATGCCCGGACAACATTAAAAACAAACGAGTAAAAGAAATTTCACACGAGAGATTTAAGAAAAGCCACTAAACTTCACAAACAAACATTGATTGCTTACAAATACGCATCTGTCATACTATCACCACTCTTTTTCACCACCGGCAATTGGTACTCACCACAACTGTCTCATACAATTTGACAACTCGTATTAAGGGCTGCTGTACAGTCTTATTGTTTATGCATGAAAATATCGTTGAGAAAAATTGAATTACTTATTATATATAAACAATATAAATATCTTACGTTATAAAAAAATGTAAAACGAATCAAATATGTACCTTAAATTAATAATGCTTTTTTTGTTTTTAATTGAATAGGAATTTAAATGTATTAACTATTATTTTGCCTTATTTTATGTATCTTATGTATGTAATTTTATGTAAGATATATCTTTAAAATTATTTATTGAACTTTTTAAATTCGCTTGCTTTTCCAAAAATGAAAAGATTAAAAAAAATATAATGAAGTGGATATATTGCCATCACAAATCATTATCGCTCAAAGCCCAAATAAACTAAAAAAGCATGTTACGCATCTTGAAACCGTTTGTTCCGATAATGCCAAGGCCATGCAACGGATTGACCAGAGGCTCGGGCAAACAAACCTCACACCTTACCACCTCTCAACGGATGCACAAATGCATAAAACCGGCATCGTCATAAGGTGGTTCTGCGACTTTTGAATGGAAGTGCACGTGCAGTGCCATGCGGTTAACGAGCACCTAACACATTTTGAAATTCTGCCCCGCCATCAGCTATTTATCACCCGCACAACGAGAGACCACTGGCTACGACGTACAAAACGAAACGCAGCATCCAAACCCCCACCTGAGAACACGTTTCAACGCGAGGACCAAAAAAAATGTCGCTGAATATGTGATGAGCTCGTGCCGTTCCTTGAATTCGCGGCCCCACCTAAAACTTCCTACAAACGGAGATCATCGCGAAGATGCCGATGCTGTTCGATTCAGTTTGAATTCATCCGCCAACGGTAACGGAACGCATTTTAAACGCTTTGTTAGATAGTGATTACGAAGCCCATCTGTTTTATAATCATGCAGCTGAATGGAAAGATCGCCGTTGCGATCGTGATCTGTGCGTCAGCGCTATTCTTTTACGGTAATTCTATTCTTACGCCAACGCCGATCCCGTGATGGAAACCGTTCCAGAAACGCGAGGCGTGAAACTCGTGACTTTTCATCCGTGTCAAGGACGTGTGAGCATTGGAAATGCATGAAAAGCGAAAGTGTTATTTCGATTACACCGATTCACGCCTACAGTGGGTGGTGTCGGGCTCGAGCCAAGGGAAAATTGTGGGAAGAGATGCATATTCAATGCTGGTGCAATCGCACAATGCCGTTCTAGAGGTTCGATCAGTTGGGCAAGGTTTGAACTTTTGTAAAGTTGCTTCAGTGTGCTTTATTCATTCGGCATTTGATGCATGGTGCGCTGACGTGAACACGTTGCTCGATGGTAGGAAACGAAAAGTTCAGATGGTGGGATGATTTTGTTTGATCATACCGGTTTACCTTGAAGCGGGAAGATGTCTCACGCGGTTGGTTTCATCCGCGGGTCGCATGGCAAATAAATGCCTTTCAAGGTTGATTATTTTGAGCCATTTTTTGGATATTTTGACGCACGAGTCACTGATTAGCGGTGGATCATATCCTCATTCTTGCATGTTTACCATCGGTTGATTTGATTGTATCAGTCGTGTGACTTAGCGCTATTGGAAGTCGATCGAAGACCTACGAATAATTCATGCTAGTCATAATTATCATAACCAGAAACAACCAAATCAACTAAAACGAATGCTGATCAGGCATGGTAGTATAAACTCAACATATTTTCGACACCTTTGTAAAGTTCAAAGTATCTCCTTTTTTTTCTTTCCTGCGCATGATTAATTCAACCTCAACCTGTTCCGTTTTTTCTTCACAGCACATGGTCAGTCCTGTCCGGAGCGAAATGGTCGTTATCCCGTGTCCGATCAGTGCGACGCTTATACTGAATGTGTTGTAAGTATTTATTCTGACGGCTAGGCGGTTGGATGTCGTGCAGACGCTTGATTTTAAATATTCAAATCATCTGCCACGTGTTTCATACTCTCTCTAGGATGGTGAACCTAAACGACAGCTTTGCCCGGATGGATTGCTGTTCAACGACAAGGCATCATTGTTCACTTATCCTTGCCAATATCCGATCGACGTAGACTGCGGAAGCCGCTCGAGAACCCAACCACCGATCCCGACGGAAGAATGTCCACATCAGTTCGGCTACTACAAGGTGGGCGATCGGGCCAATTGTGGACAGTTCAAGAACTGTGCCGGTGGAACAGCTTTCGTGCTTGATTGTCCCACGGGGCTCGCCTTCAATTCGGCCACATATCAGTGCGATTGGGCCGACCTAGTGGAGGATTGTGATGCTGAGGCGTATCTAGGCTTTAAGTGCCCTCCCCAGGCACAAGGACTGATTCAACCGGTGCGGTTCTTCCGTGCACCCAACGATTGTCAGAAATACTTCCTGTGCGTTGACGACAGGCCGAGAGTGAACTTCTGCGGCCCGGAACAGGCCTTTAACGAGCTCATCAACGCGTGCGACGGTCTCGCGAACGTCACCGGGTGTGCTTAGGATCTCGTTCCTAATATTCTCAATACGTTCCATATCCTCAATTAATTCACTAAAATACTCGAATCAATTTGTGCTATTTAATGGGCCCGCTCGTGTCGGGGAGGGGGGGGGGGGGGGGCTTGTGCTAGATAGCAGAAGCGTTTGCGTGCGGCACAAATATACGCTAGTATCGAAATAAAAATATAAAAAAAGTGATGCTACAACATGGCACACTAAGGCATGTGAATAAAACCAACAACGACCCAATATTGTCGTGTTCGTTCATTTGACTAGAATAGAATGATGGTGTACCAGCATAGGATGACGAATGTTGGGTGCATTTAGATCCTGCATCCTTCACGCTTGCCGTAAAGTGCGACAATCTCGCCCTCGATAGTACTGTGCATAAAGGCACGTTGTTTCGATTGCTGCGATGGCCTGTTTGCTTGCGCCATCGTCTTTATACCTGGACGGTGCACTAAGAATCCATTGTCCAGCACATGATAATCATATCCCAAAATGCACATAATAAATCCCTAAAACAGGACAAGATACGTGACATGACCCCGCAATCATTTATAGCAATTAAGCGCACACTCACCTGAGTCATTTTATCAGCTTTTCCTTCCCAGCTTAATCGTTCTTCGTACTGCGGTTCGCGCTGTGTGCCGACATAAATCGGCTCCCAGGACGAGAAGGCTCCTTCTCGCTTCGACGTCACCTGAATGTCCATCGTGTAATCGTACTTCACCACGTCTAGCCACTCCGCATACCCGGGCACCGTATGGCAGTTAGAGCAGATTTTCTCGTGAAACTTTATCGCTTCTCCTTGCTCTAGTGCTTTCAGCAAATGAGCTTTATCAACAGGGATGTCCCTTCCTTCGGCAACCTCGAACACTGGCAGAACGTAGACGCTCGGACTGTGCAGAGTGTACTGGTAGAATGGATGTGCGATCATCCGCAGGAACATAGGTATAAAGTCAGGATTGGGGTAGAGCTCGATGTCACTCGCGAGAACGAAGTGCGTCTGTGCGGAACTACGGGCTATGTTCCGTGCCACGTTCACCGGATACGTTAAGTTATGCTCCATACGATACGTGTCCACAAACCCGCCTGACACATTAGTTAGATTCGTATTAGCACAGTCCAGCGGGGTCGCCAACAGCTTCCGGTAGTGATGGATCGGATTTTCGGGAAGGTGTTCTCGACCAAAGTATAGATGAAAGCTCACATACTCTTTAACGAGTGAACGGCGCTCGTGGCAATCTACTAGGTAGCGTATTAGTTCCACCGCACGGTCCAGATCTTTGCCAGGTGCGTAGACCGCGATACTAACAGGTGCAAGCCATCGCTCCAACAGTGGAACCACGTTGTCCAGGAACGTATGATCCCCGTGCGTGGTGTATGTGATAGTTTCGTAACACTCAACTGGCCGTTCCGTGGTGATAAAATTGCGCAAGACGTAATGCTCACCGTGCCTTTCCAGCTGGTATGCGTTTGATTGCTTGTTGCAGTTCAGTATGGTTCTTGAAATAGTGCAAAGAATCGGTAAGAAACAGACATAAGTGGTGCTAATTGAAATAACCGAGTCATTGATTTGAGCCGATCTGATTCAAGGCGGAATGGAAACCCGTAATCAAATTGATTCAATAAGGTGGGGGGAACAAAGACTACTCTCTTCCAAGATAACAAAACTAAAAGAATGTTTTGTTTTGCGCCTCTACCAAACGAATTTTTCCAAAGACTTCTCTCTTACAAGATAACAAAACTAAAATATGTTTCGTTTTGCGCCTCCACCAAACGCATTTTTATAAATCATATATACTCGGCCATGACGGCTAAAATTTCCCTGTTTTATTTTTTAATGATATTCACTTAAAGATGTTTTACTGTTGTTTTTTTTCAAAAGCAGAAAAGAAACAGTTGCATGTTCTCCCTCATGCAATCACTCAAACAATCAACCTGAGCTGATAACGATAGCTATGACGCGCAAACAGAAAATAATCTTCCCCATCACAAGGGTTGTTCCAACACACGTTTACATGTTTCGTTAACAGCCTATCGGTCGCATTAATTCCGCAGGAAGTACTTACTTTAGTCGACGCAGTAGTGCCTCGTGCGTTACCCCCTCCTCTAGATACTGATTTCGAGTGTAATCCGTTCCGACTTTCGGCTGATAGTAGTATCCCATGAGGCAAAATAGTATGAAGAACAGGATCACCAGCAACAGCACCGTCCGGAGCACGGTCGAGCGCCGGGCCACCATGGTGGCATCGTCCACAAGCAGTGGTTTGTAGTTTACTCTGTGGCTTAATGCTGTCATCTGACCGTAAGTTCAGGTCCAGTGCTTCAAGGACTCCGCGATCGATGCTTTGGAACACTTTATGCGAGAGAACGAGGCGTCGTTCAAGCGGCCTGTGCCTCTAACATACTCGATCGCACAATCGATCACAAACGGCTCTCAGAGCGCGTGATTTGATCGTCTGACGATCGAAATCGTTCAATCGTAATGCGCAGTGAAACTCTCACAGCTAATGCGTTCAACAGTTTGCCGACAAAACGTGTGTTCTAACGTGTCGATCACGTCGATTTAACGAGCACTATATGTAAACCTTGGGAAATTAGCACCTCCAAGAGCAGACAACCTAAGTGCAACGGCCGTGTGGTGTGCTCTACTCCGTTGAGGCTGTTCACTTGGCCACGTCCCAGTTCGAACGGTACCGCGCGGACAACTGAGTACGGTAGGTCTGGCGACTGACTCGGCATAACATTTCTCGACGATATCACATCGTACAGTGATAAGATAAGGGCGCATTCATTCTGAATTCGGCAGTTTAACCCACCTTCTTTACGATGAATCGGCAGCTTTCGAAGCCATATTTTTTCACGGATCATGCAAAACTGTGAGTCATGAATAGCGTCTACAGAAATGAAACGTGCTTCTTCGAAGATCGCGATCGATGGTCATCATTGGTAAACCTCCGTTAAGCTTCGTCAAACACGTGAGCGATTTCTTTAAAAAAGGAACACTTCTATGGAAATACATTTATTACTCCCGAGGATTCTGCATGTGTGCCTATCGTTTTTTCTGCTTTGTTTTACACCTGTACAATCTATGCTCCATTTACGAGTGTGCCCATGTCGTGCAAGGCATCAACCCACTTTTCCAGTTCGTAATACATCCATCGTGCGCTGGTGATGTGTGGAAAGCGAACATAAAGTCGTAGCACAAAACGCCAAAAAAAAAGAAAACTATATTTGCCAACATTAGGTTGAAACGAACTATATGTACAATTTTTGTCAATTTCAAATCACACACAATATAAATGAAAGTATACTCTTTGACTTTCGTGCCACTACCGTCTCTGTTACGTACATGATTGTTTGGGATAGCTTTCGTATGGAAATAGATGAAACGAACTAATGAACGAACTTGCTTTTCTATGCAAATATGCGCTCAAATAGGATGGAATTCCCACCACGCGCTCAAGTGCATGATTGCTAATGAATAAATTAATATCTAGGGCTATATATATGTACACAAGCTAACGTAAATTACGATAGAGAAACACTGTAATGATACGCTAATGATAAAAGTAACCCATACATCTTGTTCATGGTATCGAGCATTCGTCGTTCATGTAGTTTTTCGTATAATGAAGGATAGGTGTAAAGATTCTAGGTCATCGTTTCGTTGAGAATTGATAGTATCTATCTTATTGCCCGAGTCGATTTGATCTTGCTTCATATGCATTGCCTTTAGTGAGATTTCTAGTGTATATTTTGTGTATGCTAGTACTCCATCAACTCTTTTGCTTCGGACAGTTTTTAAATCTGTCGAGAATCGGCCCAATTATGCATTATGCCAGGCTTGATTTGTTCGTTCGATTTTGTGTATGATTTTGCATGTGCTTTATATTCTACCATACGAGTAAGGCACTTACTATGGAGACGTAAAGTAAACACCTACAATAGTGAGATTTACGATTACTTTGTCCGCTTGGTTTCATTAAATTTTATTACGGCCGTACTCTAGTGACCGTACCTGGTTGGTATGTTAAGCTAAATGAAGAATAGCTATTGAGCGAGTAATGCAAATGAATAGAATTAGTAGAACAGTACGCTAAGGATTACAATAGAAGATTGATATTTGCTTTTATCGAGAAAAGTATGAAAGATAATAGCAACTGTTGTATGCTACTTTTTAGGTTTCGATATGTTACTAGTTTTTGTTTATTTGCACAAACCTTTGCTATCAGCAAAAAACAGCAGAACATTTATGCCCGTGTGTATTATAAAATGTATAGTGTACAATGAAAAAAAAAAATAAACATATGTTTCTTTATGGGTTACTTGAATTATGGAAAGAGTATTTCAAATGTTTCTACAAGCTGTTAAACAAATCGGAATAATAAATAAAAATGATACGCGGGCTTTTGAATGAAAATTAAAATCGTGTCGGGGCCAAACTATTAGGCGTAAAATATGCTGAGAGCATGGACAATTGTTAGGGAAGATAGGAATTGTATACATGGTTTAAACTGCGTGATTTTAAAATAATAATCTTACTACATCATTTTATTTGGAGAAAGGCTGTCAAGAAACACATTTCCAGATTGAGCCAACGAGATTCGAACCTTCTACACAGCAGTTATCTCTCACAATTCAATTGAGTTTCAAATTGTAAGACTCCATTCAATTAAAAGTGTTTCCATGGGCATGTGTAGAGCATTTAATTTCATGTTTTCTGGAAAACTTATCAGATCAGTGCTTGGTCTTTCTGTAATATTTGTTAACATTCATGATTTATCGATTTCTCTACAATTTAAAACG
The DNA here is from genome assembly GCF_943737925.1 of Anopheles nili. Lineage (NCBI taxonomy): Eukaryota > Metazoa > Arthropoda > Insecta > Diptera > Culicidae > Anopheles > Anopheles nili. The sequence continues at coordinate 3,130,892 of NC_071292.1, forward strand.
TGCCACTTTGTAAAATATCTATCAATTAATTGTATGCTATATTACGCACTGTGAATGATTCCGTGTCATTCGACGACACTTACTGATTCTAAGTTTCTTTCTTCAAACTTTCTGTTCTAAGCCTATTTCAGAATCATAATATTGGTGTAAAAGACGCTTCAGCTTAGCTGCAAATGAGTGGCAAATATCAGACCGAAATTAAAAAAGAAAATAAAAATTCATCATAAAATCAATATTGCTGTGCCGATAAAGAGTATATTCCAACTCCGCAAATAGCGACAAAGAACACATTTCAAATGTGTACACTATTGACCGTGTCCTCATCAAAACATTAAACCGTCGTATGACTACGCGTTTGGAAACTCCTATGCGACCAAGGGGACGAGAGTTTCTAGATACGACACTTACTATGAAAATGGATTGCCTTAGCCTTTCGTAATTCCATGCACACACAAAAACAGATCTTCTCAAACATTTCGTTATCACTTGGCAATGTTATTTGCTAACCTTTCTTCTCGCTCCTCAAACTAAAAAAGTAACTCAAGTGTTCTCAGGTAATATCACGTTTTTGGAAACGGTTCGCTATCGCGATCGTCCCCGCTACCCAATGCACAATGTCTTTGGATCTTCGGGGACTGTTCCACTGTTGGATAGATCCTAAATCATACATTAATCGCGTCATCCCGCTGACGTACGTATCCGTAAGCACGAGAGTATGACCTACCTGCACACTTGCTTATCATAAAATGGTTCCTTATACCCTGTAGACTTCCCCTGCAATGGCAGCAAGGACAGGGACCATGCGCTCATCATCGTCGCCTGCGTCGAATGTAGCCCTTTGGTTTACCTTTCTTGCGCCGGTTGCCCACGTGCGGCCTATAGGGAACCGCAGGCAGGGCCGACATGACAGAAAATGAAGACCATCCGGCCGCAGAACCGAAGGACGATGAGATCATGGTCCGCGAACGTCTACCAATTATACCCCTACCACCACCACCGACATTAGCACCATTACCACCATCACCATCAGCATTAGTACTACCATTGCCACCGACGTCGTTGGCCTTATACTAATGTTGTTTCCCCTTCAACTATACAGCACAGCCCTTGCGCGTTCCGTACATGACCTGCAGCTCCGGGTAGATGATCTTCTTGATCAGCTGGTTCGTTTTCGCCGCCAGCATCGCTCGCTTCGGGTCCTTTTTCAGGACCTTGATGCCCGGTTTGTGCACCAGGAAAGCGTTATCGAGAATGTGGAAATCGTAATCGAGGACGCACAGTGCATAGCCCTGAAAAAGGAGTAAAAAATCAAACGCATGAGTTGATTCGATGTCTTTGGAACTGAAGAACGACTCCTTCTACTCACCTGCGTCATTTTATCACTTTTTCCTTCCCAGCTTAACCGCTCGTCATAGTGCGGATCGGCATGTGTTCCGATGTAGATCGGTTCCCAATGAACGAAATAGCCAATTCGTTTGCCGATATGAAACACGCCCAAATCTACAACGAGAGCAACGGAAATATGAAAAATAGGTATCTGACAACACCGCAGCACCTGAAAATGATCTCTTACCGTCGGTTTCATTGGCAGCGATCCACTCTTTGGACTTCGGCACACCGTGACAACTGGAGCAGACACGTTTGTGGAAAGGAATCGCTTTGCCGGACCGCAGTAGTTCTTGCAGCTCGGCCTTATCCCGTGGCACCGGTGAACTGTTATCTACCTCGAATATTGGCAGAGGAAAGACTCTGTAAGAAAGAAGTAAAAAAAGGATGCATAAACACCAAGCCACGTGCTCGTACCGCAGAAAGGATGTCTACCGTGGATTCTTGCGCTGCAACACAGGCTCGTTCCGTGCGATCATCTCCAGAAACTTATGAACTAGACCCGGATTAGGATACAATTCGATATCGCTAGCTAGGAGGAAATGTGTCATCGCCGCGTCTCGTGCAATGTTGCGACCGACGTTGACGGGATAGAGCAGCTTTTTCTGCGTCTTGTATAGCTGCGCCACCGACACGTTGAAATATGGTATCGCCAGTGAGCAGTTGTACGACGTATCTAATACTTGATTGTGTTTAGGAACCTACAAAGAATGCGCAAAAGAAATTAGACACACTCCACTGGGATGGTGCTTGTGGGTTTGGCTATACTCACAAATTTTGGAATATGTTTACTACTAAAATAAATATGAAATGTGACAAACTGTCGCACTAAATGACTCTCTGGTATGCAGTCTCTTAGATATTTTATTGAATTGATCGTGGGCACAAAATCCGTGCCCGGTGCATGAAGCGCAAGGCTAACTGGAGCGTTCCACCTGCAAATTTTGGGAGGAAAAAAACGAGACCAAATTGAGACTTATTTCGTGGTCGCGACGTTCGCACGAGATAGCGTACCTCTCCAGAAGTGGTACTAAATTATCCAGAAACGTGTAATCTGCGTGTGTTGTATAGGTGATTGTTTCGTGGCACCGCAAGTCACCGTGTTCGGCGCGGATGTAGTTCCGCAACACCCAGAAGTCACCCCGCTGGCCGATGTACGGTTCGTAGTCGCGGTCATGGCAATTGAGCAGTGATCTGAAAGTTGGCCAAAATGGCATTAGAATCGGTTTATCGTCTTCCACAGCACCGCTGATACTCACCTCAGCTTGGCATCCACGTCCATGGATGCGGTAGTGGAGAAGATATCGCTACCATTTAGCACACCCGTTGCTCCACCACCCGGTCCCACGCCGGCGAGTTGCTGGCCGTCCTGATAGAGCACATCCCCACCGACGACCATCTTCCGGACGGTGCTCTTCTCCGTTGGCACATCGAAACGACTATCGTCTACATTAAGATTACTGTTATCTACATCTCGTGCTTCCTGCATCAACTGCTCCTGCTGCTGCTGTTGCTGCTGTTGGTGGGCACCTCTTGCAACCAGCTGTCGCTGGGGTTGCGACTGTTGAAACACTTCCTGCACACCGATCTGCAAATAACACCGGCGTACCACGGGTGGCATCAATCATGTCATTCAGCGTATGCAAAACTCGCTCGCCAACCCCCAAGCGTCGTTGACCCAATTTTGCAAAACCAGCGTGAAACCTTAAATCACGAAATCACGTCCACAGTCCGGGCCAAATGCCAACCGAACTCAAGATCCTGTTCTACCCTGACGCCGGACCTACGCCTGGCGAAGGTAATGTGCCGTTCAACGCCCCATTTCGCGAATGCTCAGAGGAATACGCGATTTTCGGTCGACAAACGACACAAAAGACGGCTCATAAATGATGTCTTGCTACATGACAAATTCATCCTGCAGCGGGGAAGATACCGCACAACAGCCGGGAAAGACCGGCTTAAGAGTTTAAGGTCAACCCCAACGCCCCACATGCCCTCGCAAACAAACGCATTAATGCTTCACTTCATTTCGCGCGAGAACCGTTAAGGAAAAGCTTTCATTGCTTCGGTCATGCCACGGTTATTTGTATTCGCCGGGAACGCACGCCTCGCCGTTGCATTGGCAACTTCATTCCGAGTGTACAAAACCACCCGCTATGCAATCCGTTCTCCGATTGCCCCATTTTCCTACCTCCCCCAAGGGGTTTCCACTGCATAATTGATAGCGTTTGCGAATTCGATGTCGCCGGATCTTGCGTAGCGGCGGCGCAAATATTTATCATCTCGTCGCCTCGCCACAGGCCAGACACAACTGAGGCTCAGCAGCAACAGCATCCTGCCGAACGCTGAACGTGGACACCGTGTTCGAAAAGTCGTCCAACGGCGATCGAAAACCGGCACACGCGGGTGTACCCGGTAAGTATGGCAAACAAGAAAGCCATAAAGCGATTTCCGCATCGTCGTGTGTCTGCCAAAACGCGAAAAGCACAGCTTGAGCGGTGACACTCTTGGGCACCGGAAAAGGATCAAGGAACCACCCGCGGCACCAGCTGGCACATGGCGGTGCCTACGAAGGCCACCGTTATCGCTCCAAAAATAGACGGAATTGGCGCAAAAGTGGATCCGAAACACTTCCGCGAAGATGCGGGAAAACGGAACGCCTCGGGCAACGCGTTTCTGTAGCACTAATTGGTCAAGCAGCGTGGATGAGCTACGGTAAAGCCGGGGACCAGTCGACCGGACGGGACGTTTTTTTTTTCATCGTCATTTTGTCTCATCGATCAGATTGCCCTCTCGGCGTTGTTCGATTTACGGCTTCCGAGTGACCAAAATCTTCTGCTTTTTTATTTATGCTAATTGGCACCGATCGATACGGCGCGCGAGATGGATGAGTTCACGTTCTAGAAGCCTCGCACAGGAGAGGTTTCGGGCTATTGGAAGGCTTTTTCTTCCAGTTTCTTCTCAACTGTCGAATGCAGCAACAACGACGCAACCGCTCCAACCGTCCAACAGCCTCAGTCGCGTCGTGTCGTGAGTAAGGAATAAAATAATCATAAAACAAAAAAATGAGGCTTCTCCTCATCACCAGTCAGTCAGCGGCGTGGAACTGGAACATTCCGACGTGAAAGAACGAGCAACGAAAAACTCCTCCTCATCGACAACGCGCAGTTGAAATGCGCCCTCAGCCGTTTGAATATTCATTACCTTAAAGAACCTAGACTTTCTAAATCTCCCAAAAAACCGCCGGGCTATTTTAAGCCGCGCGCTAGGCAAATGTGCGTCGAAAACCCACCAGTACCGTAGCATTGCAGTACCGTGAGCGGTGCATTTCTTAGAGGACACCGCAAGGCAACCACCTCACGTCGCGACGTCGACACCATTAGTCATTCTTGCCATTTACGATCGTACTTGCTGCGACGAGTGCAGGTCCGTGTGTCGCCTCCGGTCCGGTACGATTGGGGGTGCAATTTCGGGTTGCTACAAATTCGACTGGCGCTGACAAATTTCGACATTAAACTGCCCCAAAACACCACGTGGGCTAATGTTTAATGTACTTCGAGACGAGCATGCGAACAAGCGAATAAAACGGCATAAAGGAAGGGCCTCGGTGTTCCGGCCTGCCGGTGGTATACTGACGTAGCAGGTATGAGTTGGTTTTGCTCGAGAGTAAAACATGAAACTTCATTAAGCTGCCAACTAATTGCGAGGGCATTGTGCTGGACATGGACAGTGTTCTTACGTGGATCAAATCTTTTTCGACGCTGGTTTCATCCCCTTAATCATGCAACATGCCCAAAAAACTTACCCCATTTTCTTGAATTTTTAACACTAAACTACTGTGTCCTTGTTGAGGTGATTGTTGTTGCTGTTGCTGCTGCTGCTGCTGCTGCTGTTGCTGTTGTTGTAGAAAGAGCTGTTGTTGCTGTTGCTCGAACAGTTGCTGCTCGGCCTCAAGCAACCGCTGCTGGGCCGGCAGGTACGGTTTGAACTGCTCGGCAGCCGGTTGCTTTAGCACCTCGTCCGATATGATGTAGGCCGGACCGAGGGCAAAGTTGCCGCTGCCGATCAGCAGATGGCTGCCGATGTACAGCACCACCGCCACGTTGATCAGGATGCTGCAGCGCAGGAGCCAGTTACGACGCATTCTGATGACGTTGGGGAGCTTCAGCTTGGGGCCGTTTGCGTTCAACGTTGCGCTTCTCAAGTGGGTCGGTGTGATGTGGCCTATTTGCCGTGCCAAAGTTGCCGATACGCCGAGGAGCTGACGAATACCGACGCAACAATGCTTTGGGGTGGTTGCTAATTTTTGGGAATTTTTCCTTTTGGTCCGACAATCTGGCAGAGGGCGTTCGTAAGCGAGTGTGGCGAAGCGTATGGCGATGACGTAGGGTTGACGTGAAGGTTTTGTGGCGTTTGAGCTATGGCTTCAAATGGCTAGCTTCACCTCAATTCACCGACTACCGGTTCCGCAGCGTCCGAAGGGAATCGCAAAATGTCTCACACACCTCGTCAATAGCTTCGCCGGTCGCAAAAAATCTATGTCATCGTCTTTAATATCCCGTTCCGATTTCTGGTGCGGTACGCGGCGCAGTATTCCAGTTTCCGCGGATGAATCTGCGATGGAAGAATAGGAAACGAACATGAAACACGACAACGAGAGACAAATTTAGTACACCACGTACTCGGGGTACAAGAGGGACGCGCAGAGAGGCTGAAGGGATACGGAACACGACTATTATTATTGCCGCACATCAACCTCACTCTGCGCAACGTGGAGTCAACCATTTTACGTTTTTTTTTCTCTTCTTTCTTCTCTCAACTGTGGCGCTTTTTCAAGCGTCAGAATCGCGCAATTGATTCATCATCAATCGATCGTTCATCCTCGCGCGATCGCGCTAGTGAATGTGCAATTGTGCGCCGTGGAGGGTAGTTTGCCCGGTGAGCCATCAAAAGGCCCACCATAAAACGGAACGAATTCACATCCAGTGATGTCAGCGCGTGGATTTAGAGAATTCCCACCACCAGGAGGAGAAGGCCGCTCCAATCGGCATCACATCTCGTGATCTTCTCGATCACCGGGCACTATGCTGTCAATTCGACTAATCGCCATTCATTCGCAGGCCCTTTTTGCCTTGTGTTCTTCTCGTCCGGGTCGGATGAGTCGCTCGGCGTGCCGATGTGACTCAGGCTCCCGTGTGAGCCTTCTCACCTTGAGAAGCCTTCTTCCTGGCCGGTGGCTTCACACAAGGGAGCAGGATGATACAGAACATAATCACCGTCAAGGATGATGTCATCGTTTGAGGCGACGTTCAGGTTAAGGTTGAAGGTGCAACCAACACACATCGCCAAACGAGAGACGCAGAAAAAGGCTTTGGGCTGTAAAACAACAAAACGTCGTTTAGCTCGTGCTCCTCCTGGGGAGTGTAAAGTGATACCATACACTGTATCATAATGATGTTTGCTCAAGGTTTTTAGCTAATGGCGATGGAGGTCATTGAAGGAGGTTCTGGATCGACGTGATATCACCGAAACCACAGACACATAGAGCATATAACAAAGAAAAAAAAGACCTCTTCGGAAATAGACCCATGTTCAGAGCTGTTCAGCTAGAAAAACTACGAGCAGCAGAGAAACGCCTTTTAGCTAGCAAACTACTCGCTAAGCTTAGATGCACTGAACATCCTGAACTTTTGCAAGAATTTCCGCAGCCCATTGACGGAGCTAATGAGGCCGAAATTATGAGCCCAGCCCGGAGTCCCGTCCTCACTTATCCGGTGCTGCGAAGCGCAACTCTCACACCATTAAAGGCCCCTCGAGCCCCACAACACGGCTAATGTGCGAAAATTCCGAAGAAAATACCAATTAAACGGCTTTCGACCATCATCCCCGTAGCCGTTTGCCGCCACCGGACGTGACTTTCCGGGGCGCGCGGCTTTTTCCACCGAACGCAGCTTCCTCGCAACGCTTCGCTGCGTCGTTTCAACGGCCACAACGGAACACGGCTAGTGGCGGACGGTTTTCAAACCCCGCAGAACGCGCTTGGCGGTGTAGAAGCTGCGAAACGGTGGTGCCGAGTTTGCCGCAAACTTTTCCAAACTGCGGAAGTGCGCCAGTTTGCCGGTGCCGGTAGCTCAGAACGAACTCCGGAGAGGCGTGATCCCACGCAAAAGCGAACCAGAACACACGGCGGTGGGATGACGAATTAAGTAACATTTAAATTCCGCCGCAACGAACGGCGCGTCGCTACCACATCGCGGTTGCTCAGGAATCGCACACTTGCGATGCACCTTGCGTACAGGCGTTGCATAATTGCGCGACAAGCAGATGCAATCTGACTCGAAATTGTTCTTTAAATTGGGTCGTCGCAGGGTGTCGCTGTCTGGTGCCCTAGACCGTCTTGCATTACTTTGCAGGACGCCAATTTGGTTGGCTACGGCGTACAAGCGACATTTTCACACGCGCCCGAGACGGCTAGCCTACCCGAGCGTGCTAGATACCACGGGGGGGAAATTCGCACTAGACGAGAATGATAGATTGCTGTCGATCGGGGCACCAGACAACGGTGCCAGTGTTACGTTCCACTGTTCTGTGTGACTGCGTCCAAGGGCCGGCGTTTCAGTTGTGTTCTTCTTCGTACCGTGCTCAATCTCCTCAGGGTGGGATCATGTGAGTGCAGCGGTGCGCGAACTTTTATCGTAATAAATTTCCCACCAATAGGCCTTTCCACTCCGCAACCACACTGGAGCGAACTGGTCCCCATTGCGAACCATGGTCAGGGTCAATGAATTGCCAGTTTCAGCCGGTCCGACCGCACATACGAACTGCTGGTTGGTGAATCGTTCCACGGCTTATACTTCACGGTCACGGCTTGTGAAACGAGCGCGTCCAAGGCGCTGTTAGTAGGATGTGCACGTCTGTGATTTTATGACGTGCCGAAGCAACTTCACTGGCCCCTTCGAAGAAAGCCACCTTTCACCAGAGATCCCGCCGGAGCAAGCGTCGGTTGGATTTATGATGGTCCTCTCGAGGAAAAAAGGGACAAAAAGCGAGCAAAAAAGTGACCCCCACACAGAAGCGTTACAAATCCCTCCAACAGGTGGTGTGGTGAAAAGTAAATGGCGCCAGAGATTTGTGGCAACTCCTCGCGTGGTGATGACTTGTCAAAGGCGAATCCGTTAATCGTCCTTTAACGGGGGTGCGCTGGTGCATTAGCTTCACGAAAAGAGCCCGTGACGATGCGCATCCACGACAAATCTGTCCAATGATCTACTTTACCAAGGCATCCCAACGAGTGTGTGTGCGTGATTAGGACACGGAAAAATTTCGTCCACTCGCCAGGATCGGTCCGTTCGTTTTCCCGCACAAAACCTCACAATTAATCACTGTTACGCCCCGTTGGTGGTCGCCTTTTTACAATCGATCGTTGACGAGGGTCTCGTCGGTGGAAAGTTTCTGCTCGGCCCGGGTTTTCCTGCAGCATTTTCGTTCGCAGCTTTTCATCTTTTGACATCTGTCAGAGCCAAGCGGGCACGGGCGGAAGGCAAAAAAGGATCAAACTTAACTTTCAACTATTGACAGCCAGCGGAGCGGAGTATTTTTTCCGGCTCGTTTCGAAGTTTGCCCTCGGACGCATCGCAAACGATTCGATGAGAGTCGCGTGGAATAGCGAGCCTGGGTGGACCGTAAAAGTAGGGCTCATGCTAAAATGGCTTTCAATCAATTAGCTGCATGTTTCGAGGCTACTAGCACGAAGCATTAACGGGACAAATTCATCCGCTGTATGAATGGTATCAAATTTCGAAACGTAAAGTCATCATGACGGAAGTTTACTTTCATATCCTGTATCAAACAACAACTGCTCACATCGGCAATACGCCAGGGTTTTCCCACTCCCTGGAAGGAATATTCTTTTCAAATTTAATCCCATATAACTAACCGACCGTGAGTATCGCTGAGCAGGCGGTTTTCGCGGAATGAGCAAATGTTTGCACTTGTACCACACGTCCATCAGCCACAACCCGACGGGAACTGGAACCGCCTTCCAGCCAAACCGATCGATGTCAAGTGGCAATGAGGCGGGTTTAGCAAACGGTTCGCTCGTTTGTTCTTTGATCCTTAGTGGCGAGGACGCCAATCATGACCCAGCCGCATATTATCAACCACATCACCATTATCCACCCCACGGTCTTATTGCATCGTTTGCTTTCGCGGGCGCATCTAATATTTGTGCGGCACTCAGGCTGATTGAATGTTTGCCAGCAAAGCGTTCGATAAAAAGCTACCGATACTATCCACTGGAACCGCTGGAACATGGCCGGGTGGTGGATTACGATCAATAACGTTTTGCACCACCACGATGGTGGCATCTTCCACCGGCGCCGATGGATAGTGATGTCGTGTTGAGACAACCTTTCGCAAATAATGCTTAAAATAACAATCCACTTGTATCCACTAAACGGCGCAGAGTGCCTCCGGCTCTGGAGTAAGCCATCAGATCTGATCCTTGAAACCAGTACGTACCTTTTTTTCTTCTTACTTCTAATGCATCCGCCGCTGTTGGTGCATTCGATTCCCGCCAGGGCCCCTCGGGGGCGCATCAGTTCGGCACGGATCGGCGAGAAAGGACATCGATCGCAGCACAGTCGTCCTTAGTCCCGGCGACACAGGTGCTGACAGCGGCAGAGTGGCTGAACGGGCTGATAACGATGCTGCTGATAAGCGGTGCGTCCGCGATGCTGATGGTGGAGGTGATGATGGTGATGCTGCTGCAGGCAATGATGGCGTTGACAGCAATTACAATCCATTTGTCGTCTGCAACTGACTCCTGTTCCGGGTGGCGTCCGATTGCAATCGAACTCGCTTCCGGTGAGCGAACGGTGAGCGAACCTAGCCAATCTGTTCGCGAGTGGAACGGAAGAAAAACGCAACGGAAACGAGATCGGATTAGAAAGAACGGTTGACAGGCGGATCGCAGTTCGCTCTCGTGTTGTGGAGTTTTTAATTCATTTCACGACGTTCATATTTTATAGCCCTTCGCGGGAAATTGAGCGGAAAAACTTGTACGAATAAAAAAAGACCTGAAACATTAATAATTTGCACCGCACACATACGCATGTGTGTTTTGCTGCTGCGTCTCGCGCAATCGAAACGAAAGACTAACAAAATGCCGTTCAGCCACCAATTCGCTAAATGGTTGAAATTCGATAATGGCAGCCCGATGTGCGTGGATTCGCGTAATTGAAGCCCTCCAATCGAGGGCTCACCCTACGCTGCCGACGCGCCTGGAAGAGCTCGAGATATCTTTGCATAATTGAACGTTTAATTAACCGACGCACACCTGCACGTCTCCCGTGCTCCGTTGCTCACGGGCGCACACATTTTAGAGCTGCTCAATTTGCTGGATAAATTCGATTCCACAGCGGAAGAGATTTGCACGATCCGCGGACGCGCACACACTCCCGCGGAAATAATGGGAAAATTTGATTCGATTCGATGAGACGGTGGTTGGGTGCCGGCGATAAATTAACTCAATTAAATGATAAATGTGCAGCAAAATGGCAAGCCGTTCGTGCTAATGTGACACAGGCCGTGCGCTACACAAAAGCGTGCTCACAATAATAATGCACAATGCAGCTGAGAGCGGGGAGCAGAGATTTATTATAATTTATTTTTCATTTATCAAAAAGGTAGGTAAGCAGGCTATTCCGCGAAGAGGTAAGAAAACGTCAGCACACGTGCAAGCAGGTGACGAAACGAATGCCACTCTCCGATGGATTGTGGGCTTATTAGAAATCAGCTTAATGAAATGCATTAATCTAAATGACTTGCTATGACTCGTGCCCAGCTTCTGGGCTGTGTCCACGATGAAGCTTATTATGCGCGATTGTTCATCTATCCATGTGGCGACTCTGTTCGGTGTAAGAAAGATTAATCGATATATGAGACACACGAACGTTGCTTTTCCCATTTGCGGGACAACGGCGTGGTTATGATGTAACCTGAAACAGGAAACCAATTAGCACGTCCAACACTTTGGAACCCCAAGCCGCCGGGGGCGATTAAGCGACACTGAGAACAGGAACACCCTTTCGTTCGCTGTAAAAACGCTTGTCCTTACATTATTTTTTACGAGACCCATACCACGGCGGGCAGTACGAAATGATCGAAACCAATCCCGGAGGAAAGTTAATTAAATAGATAAGTGCCAATCGGCACCGCATCGCATCGACGACACACGATCACGCCACGCGGCCCAAGCAACCTGTTTTACGCAACCAACAAACACGCCTTCGGTGTTGTGCGCCCTCAGGAAGGGTTGGCTTCAATCACGGCGTGTAAGGGCTGAACCGATCGAAAGGGTGGCTATAAATAAGTTCGCGGCTCATTAATATGCTGCTTAACGGCGATTGCATGCCGACCGAGGTGTTGGGGGCGGCAGATGGTCAAGGACCGGTTTTTCGCGGACGCCGTACGGAATGCACGCAGGAAACTACACATTTTCATTACGCCATGAGTCACGAGCGACTACTACGGTACATGGGCGTACGATGAAAGTGAACAAGAGCAGTGGCGACGATTTGTTAAGGATTTACGATAAGTGTTTCGAAGTAATACCGCTCTAAACATTACAAGCTTAAGAGCACTGTGGGCTCGTGCTAGATATTAGCATCCAAAGGGGCATTAACTGCGTGAATCGAAATTAAATCGCGAATGGAAGGAGTAACTTAATTGCTTTGGCTGTATCGTAAAGTCCAACACTTAATACACCTTCCAATGGCAACCGGAAACGAACGTAGAACCAGGTCAAATAATGAGACCTGTTTTTAGAAAAGGGCGCCAGTTTAGGTACATGCAACATGAGCTTGGGTGGATGCGTGTCGAAGAAATGCACACATCAAAGTGCGTGCCTAAGGACCAGAAGGAATATGCATATTAGTTGTTAATTTAAATACTCACCACACCCACGACAGGTGCATTACTTCCGGGGCCTTCTCCTACACTCGAGTGCAAGGATGGGCGTCCCGGTGGGAAAATAGCACCCCTAGAATGGGTGAAAAATACTGACCAACCATAAAGGAGCGTGCCACATACCAGGTGCGAGCCGTCGAGCGGCTTTTAGCACGACTACATTTCATATTAAATCAATAATTAATTATGTAAATCGCTCGCGCGCTGGCACGCGTACCTTTCGTCCTTCGTACGTGTGTTCCGTCATTCCTTCAGAGCTGTCATCCACAAAGGGGTAGGATAGTTTTCTCTCCTGTCCGGATTCCCTTGAGCCTGGTGCAAAGGTGCAGCGAATGTGAAACACACCCATACCACTGGCGAACGCGTACGTAACACGTTGGCAGCGGAGAACGCCAGGGTTGGTAACTTTTTGCGCCCTACCAATGGGCCAACAATGTACCGACGTCATGTTGGTGTCAGAAAATTCCATAACGCTAATTCGATTACCGCCGACAAACTCGCCGAAACCGGGCAAATGGCCGTCAACACGGCAGCTTAACGAGGTGCATTTGTTGAGTTCGTCCTTTACAAAGCAACCTTTTGGTCATCTCTCTGTCGAGTTTAAGATGAAAGCAGAGCGCAGTAAAGCCACACCGTGTTGAGGATTAGCGTCTCGAAGGAACCTTCAGCATGACCTTGCGTGGCGATTGAGATTGGGGCGGTTGAGGACCTCGCGTATCACGCGCATGCAGTTCCAGCTAACATACGATCGAGATCACGTCATAAAATGCATTCCCGGATCCCGTTTCCATGCGTTCATACCTCGCGTCGATTGTTCGTGGTCACGGCGGTTTACAACAACCTGTACCGACGATTACATGTCGACCAGGGAGTTGGCAGCAGAGTCGTTTATCCACCGGACAACCATTAGCGATTGAAAATTATGGGAATTGCGACGCAAATCCACACCGACCGAAGGGCCGTGAAATGCGATCGCGTGTAGCAAAGCCTTGGATGGAAAAGCTGCCAGCAATTTGTTGGGTTTTATTCTCGAATTACTGTGGTTCCGTCGTCCGTGTGCAGGCTCACTAGGTCCAGAGCTCGCCAGAGATGTCGCCAGCAACGAGTTTGGTAGCTTTCGTTGTGGCCTGCAGTCGTTCGGTTCTCGTCCACGATGAAAGGGATGCGGATCCAAGACGACACTCACCCACCGGACTCAAAGGGCGTTGTCTCACTCAACGTAAAGCCGGTAAACGACTTATGTTCATTTGTATGGTAATTTCCATCGATTGCACGCCTTTCTTCGATTCGATGCGCGTGTTTATTCGAAACGCTGCCGCTCTCGGATTTAACTGGTTCCAGAGAGATCCAGCTGCTCGACTTGATCACAAGTAGCGCGTAAAATCCGTGATTGCGTAAAAGTGCATTGAACACGCCGCAAGTCGACAGGCGATGCACTCCCACGTGGAAGAGTTCGCGATCATTCCGCGACGTATAAGCCATTTAAACACAAAGCTGGGAATCTTTTTATTAGGCTCCCTTGTTTACCGATCGTGCGCCGCGATGGAGTGATTTAATTTGCAGTCAATTAAATAAGGCTTATCTTTATAAGGGAATAACCAACAAACACTCGACGGTGAGTAGTTGGTACACTCGAAACAATCAATCAATCGATATCAGATAAGCGGTGATAAAAATAAAGCTTAATTATTGATGAAATTATCGGGGAGGTGGCATTCAGTGCGGCATTCTTTCGATTATTGATGAATGCGTAGCTACCTACACGCATCTGCTGCTCTTGAAAACAAGATTTTTCCCCCTCGTGAAGCAGACAAATAAATCATCCCGATCCAGACACCATTAAAATTAAACATTCATGAACAGCACCACCACTGCCGCTGCTCGCAGTGATGAGTTCAAATAAACTGCCACTGTTTAACATAGCAAACAACGCTCCATTGTGTGCTCCGTGCATCGAGTGGTAAATTATTCGCCTCCATGTCGCGTTTCTTCCACGCTCCTGGCGTGAGTGTGTGCGTTGTGTATGCGCCCTTCAACCCTCGAGAGGGAAAACGACGCAGGGAAGCATGTTCAACATGGCACACGCATCCGAAACCATCTCCCACCGACCGATTGATCAAATAGCACCGACCACCAAAGAGCGCTTTAATGCACGCCGCAGCACTTGCAGAACCATGCGGAAGGACATGGCAAATGGGCTCAAGAAGAATCCCGCACGAATGCCACTTTAATTTAAGTTTGTTAGCACCAGACCAATCGACCGGCTGGCCGTGGCGAGTCCTGCCCGGTTTGCCATTTTCCATCCAGCTCCCAGCGAGGGTTGCAAATATTTGAATTAAAAATGTCGCTCTCGGAGCCAATCCAGCGTGCAATGGATGGAAAATCCCTGCCCTATGTCGGTGGTTGGTGCGAGTCAAGCCAGGTGGCGGACCATTTGTGAAGCTGCGCCATCGTTAGTCGTCCTTTTAGCCACACGGACGTGCTCAGTAGGGGTGTTCGGGGGGAGAGCGCAATTTTGCTGTTTGCTGAACGCGTTCGCCCCTGGCGAGAGTTCAACGTCGGCTGCAGATCGAAGCAAACCATACCGGACGGAAGTGTGCAATTGCTTCGTAAATTACACATAAAAAGCCTCATCTCATCCGGCGCGCGAAATCCGGGAATCCCTTCCACCGTTCGATCCTTGCGCCCCATTTGATGGCGACAAACAAGAGCAATAGTGGCTATTTGACAAAACACACTAAAACGATGGAAGGGCCAACAGACGAGCAGTCTGGTCCGAAAATCCAACCAGCCGCAGACACCGTACCGTGGTGGGACGGTTAAATGACAGGACGAATGGAGACGCATGGTGTTTGTTCGATGCTATTTTACTGCGCTCGTGTACGTCCCTCTGCCAGTTTGATCCTTAATTACGGTTGTATTATGTGAAAACGGTCACATGGGCATCGCTATCGGTACGGCAGCAAACGCTCGACCACCCGGCAGCAAAGGGTTGTGGGTCCCTTTTTGTGAGCCTGCACGGTTCGTTGATAAAATGGGATTATGCCGCCGTAAGAGGTGAAAATCCCTCAAAGTCCTAGCCCGTCCTATGCTCCCTAGCTATTTCATTCGCATTCCCTCGAGGGGAATAGAGAACAATATTTCAAACTTTCCCCTGTTTGCTCGCCGGGATGACTAATTCGAAACCATACTTTTGAGTGGGGTGTTGGGGATTTGCAAACGACATCCTGTTGGGGGCACGTTGTATTTGAATTGCATGGAGACCAATCAATGTGTTTGCTGTCTGCTGAAAAATTTCAATTAATTCAAGCACATACAGAACGACGCATAAAATAAGATACTTAAACATTCATTAACTACTCCAAACAAAATGCTGTCTGCCGTGCAGTTGCGGAAATCGTCCGTGAAGATAGCAGTGCAGCGAATCCGAGCTAGCAGAAACGACCTTTATCGTACTCGTCGGTGCCGACGATCATGCTGTCCAATCAGTGGCCACCGCGGTAAGGTAAATTGCGATTCAATAATCCTTCCTCCGCCCAAGGGACCATTAATCGAGCGAGACCGGATGAGGCCACGGATCGCTCTGTTGCCATTCTCGGTTTCAATCAATCATCAAGGCACTTCCGAACAGGCCGTCCCTTCGACGGCCAACGATGCTGGTGCTTAGATCCATCAATTTCAATCCACACCGGACGAGCATAAGGACGGGCGGCTTGGGGGTCTCACGGAAAGTGGAAATGAGATAATATTTATGATGCACACGGTGGATCGGGCACTCTGACGCGAACGGACGCATTTTGACTTTTGACGGATAATTTCTCATCCCAAGCCGGGGTGGGGAACTCGCACAAATGACGCTGTGATCCTCCCCATTAGCGTGCTGGCTGCCCTTGGAAGGGATTTCTTTGGGGTTCGTTTTCCCTATTACGGTCCATCGTTAGCCCTAAAGGTCACAGTCAAATATCGTATGCTAGATCAAAGACAAATCTGTACGCGAAAAAAAAGGAACTATTAAACAAAACCATCGGACCTTGCCAGTGAGCCCAAGTCCTCCGGATGGAATGGACGATTAATTATACGCTTAAACTTTGGCGCTAGTAAGTCGACTTTTAAATAAAAAAAATATACACACTCACGCGTCGATGGGGACCGCACCAAAAGGTGCACTTTTCCGGTCAGCTAAATTGTTGACGGGGAACTTCGCATAATAACCGATTGGCAGTGGAAGCCTCGCAAGCCAGATGAATGCCACACCAGGTTCTCATGCGTTTGGGTCCGGGAAATGGTTAATGGTCTTGGGTCGGTTTCTGCACTGCCTTTAAGGCGGCCAATTTTTCAGCTTCACCACGAGACCTTCCCCCGAAAAAGACGAAGAATTCGGTCCGTTCCCAGGGCGCGCGATCGGTGATCACAGCAAAGCGTCGTCGAGTGTGTTTGAATTTTTATTTCTTTTCAATGCTGATGCCGATTCTCACCGTCTCACCGTCTCGCCTCGTACACATCATTCGAGTTCTGGCTTGGAAGAGACATGTGGTCGGTGGCGCATATTTATAGATTTGTTCCGTCGCGAGCCGGCACGATCCCGAGTGGGCAATTGTGGCTTGGCGAGAAGCACAAACGTGCGTTTAGCGAAACCTTTGCGTTCCCGTGCGACCTTAACCCTGCCATGGACCGGAAAGGACCCGCGATTTTGAGCGAGCCCCGCAATGGGGAACGAAGGCAATATCGCTGCGCGTTCGCACAAAATTCAACCGAAAGGAGAAAAATTAACCACCCGTCGATCCGCGCGCTGAAACAACAGACAAACGGGGTTGGAAAAACACGCGAGGATGCGAAAGCCCATCGATAGAGTCTTACAGCTTAATTAGCGGCCGTTGGCGTGCTTCTTTATCGGTTGAAGCACATGGCCACGAACCAACGACCAACGACCTCAGCTTCGTGTCAACGTTACTTAGCCGCGTCTTACATTATGTTCGCGAGATTATGCGATTTTTTGGAACCAAGTGAGAAAACAACAAATATCACATGCTCACGCGCGCTTGACTGCGCATTCCTCCATATCGCGTTGAGAGCTAACATTTGCTCAACGGAGTGTTAAAATAAAAACATTTATTCTAAGATAGACCGATTCAATCTTCTACCGAAGCGCTTTTTTTTTCAAGTAACGACAACATCCATTAAGTAAATTAGAAATTAATGCTAAACATGATTTCAACACCGCTGTATCGACAACTATCGTAGGCGATCGTAAGCGATGAGAATGATAAAAAACGATCGTCATTGTCCCACAAAAGCGTCTCATTTACTGCCACAAAACATAATGACACCGCAATGACACGCTGCATATGTTGCAAAAACCCGCAATGACATGGTCGGTTTCTACGAAGAATCTGTTCCGCCAGCATAGCATGCAACAATGAACGATGAAAGGGTAAGAGCGCGAAAAAAAAAGCGAACCACTACAGCGTTGCTACCCCTGCTTCGTTTCTTCGTAATGAAGCATTTCTTCACCATACTTAACCCACTAATAGCGGATGATTAATGCTGGGCAGTATCAATTTACGCCTGGTTGTAATTAGCAGCAGCATGCGTCTTCCCTTTTCGGTCTGTTCGTTGTGCTCGTTGCATCGTACGCAAAGTCCACACATCGCATTCTAACGTGTGCGTGCGTTAAAAAAAATCTCAAAACGAAGCTCGATCTAAGTATCTCCCTATTCGTCCGTGCAAGCCTTCGGGTTGAAAAGTTATCTTGAAGCTTAATGGATTTCGGTCAGATAACAAACTGCTTCTTGTCCTGCCGCAGTGGTAAGAATATTGCGCACCACCAAACTTGACACTAATTAAACCGTGTTATAAATGGGGATTAAAGCATCCTCCGCGTGGCGCCGCCATAACCCCACCACCGGCGGGCAGATAAGATCCAACTCTTCGCGTGATGCTGCAAACGGGTGAGAATCAGCTAAGAAAAAGGAAAACACGTCCCCCAATGAAACGGTCGAGACGGTCGAGATCAAATGAAGATCGATTCCCGTACACGTTCGCTTGCACAGGGTTCGTTTATCATTCCTCTCGGATTGTTTTATGTTTATGCTTTATAACCGCCGTGTGCGCCAATGCCTCTTTTTCCGTTGCCGTTTGCCGTATCGTGTGCCATCGCAAACATCAGATTCAATTCGCGCAGGGGAAACAGAAAAGGACACACAGCGCCGATCGGTGTGGGGCTACAATTTATCATGGATTCGCCCATGTGGATGATGTTTCCCGGAGAAACCCTTCGTTCTCCATCTCTAGGCATTCTCACATGCGCTTCATCATCTTCGGCCTTCGGGGCTTTGCGGTGAACGAAAGAAGACTCTCTCGCACACCAGCACACACGCAGGAATCAAACAGCGGGAAATGCTCGGCGAAGCATGCGGAAGACGCAGCTGCATCCGCTCGTTCGCCTGGCCATAAAACTGTCCGTTGATAATTAATTCTACCACACACTTACCCCCGCAACTACCACACCACCAACACCGCGGGGGTAACTTTTCCTTCGAAATCACCCTTTTCTAAGCGCTTGGAAATCCTCGGGCGTCGGGTGTCGTTGCGTGTGTTGGCTATAATTGGCTCCTCGAAAGACACGTGGAATTACGACACAAGATTGCACGGCTATTAATAGCGCAAAGAATTAAAAACATTCTCCCTCATTCCCTCACTCCGCCCACCACCCAACCGCCCGCAAAACCACTCGGCACCGCAAAACCACTATCACAACAAACGGCGACCAGGGAACGATTTGTAATCGTTGCTACTTCGGCATCGGTACAGGTGAAATCGATACATCTTCAGGAATGTGAACGAGAGGGGAAAAAATGTTACAGAAAATAATATCACTGCCACCATGCTCCGGCAGTTGGGCCGAGAAACGTCCTTCGATGGACCGCGTGTGGTGTTCCACGGAACGATCGGAACATGGCTCGCGGCATGCATTTACACCATTCGCTTCGAGGACGATGACTCTGGGCGAGAAAGGCAGCTAACGAAACCAACGCTCCAGAAGAACGCCGGACATACGGAGCAAACGGTATCCTATTTGCTTCGGTATCTAGACTCCTCAGGGCACCGGGTGCTGATATCGCCGGATATTGGATATTGGATATTGGGAAGGAATCTATGGCTGACTCGGTATTCCGTACCTGCATCCCCGTTTTCCGATGACCATCACGTCTGTCACCAACCAACGGGCAAGGGAACGGTCAAGAACGGCTCTGAACTCTTCGATTGTACGATTTATCGCCAACCACCAACCGATCGTTGCTGGAGCTATTAATTACTAGGGCAGATTTCATCCTACCTCGCTCCGACAGGGATGCTTTTTTTATTTATTTTGTTTTTGCCCCTTCATTCCACGACATCGAGCGGGGTATTGACCAAGGATGCGTTTATGTTACGCAGCCGTACAGGTGAGACTCTTCATTAAGAGCCCTCGGCATAGGTACACCCCGGTCGTAAATTGCCCGTAAGCGATCGAGGAAGGAAACATAACCTCCTCAAGCAGACAGCCAGAGGCTTCTCGTTGCCGCAGATTAGTGCTAACGATGCTTAGCGGATATTAACCTTCACACACGCGCCCGATCGGATGGAGAAACGGATCGATCGAAGGCCAGTATCTTTAATTGGTTCCCACTGGCCAAAAAATTAGTGGCAGCAAAAGCAAACAAACCGAAGGAGGCGTACGAGGCAAAAACACGCCAAAGGTTGGGAGATTAAGCAAACTCCATTGGCGTGAGTGGTGTGCGATGTTGTCACTGCACCTACTGCAGTCAGACAAAGTTGAGGCTGACATTGAGAAAGGCCAAGGTGAACAGGAAGCAGGAAGCCTGGTTAAGACCTGGCACATATATCAAACCCTTACGTCAACGGAGGCAAATATAACAAGCCTCAAACCTTCGACAAACAATATCCTTAAGAACCGTACCAAATTGAGCAATCACACGTCATGAGAACATGCCCATCTGCAAAACCCTCTCTGACCACACATTCCATCATGCAACAGTGTGCAATCGCTTTGAAGGATTCTATCAATAATTTCGAGCGCCGGAAAATGGCGTCCCATTCCATATCCGCCATTACCGAAAGTGGCCTGCCTTTATTGTAATGGATTTCCTTCTCGTTACCCGACGGGCAAGTACCTCCATAGCACAACATCAGTACAGGGACGGAAATGGAACTGCACGACATGCTGCACACATTGTGCCCCCTTAATGGACAATCCCAATTATTCTAATCATCTTTCCATTCGGGACCAAAGTAACCAAATTATCGATCAAGCCAGGCCGGACCAAGCGTTGGTTCACCCTACTGGATGGGGATTTTCGGTCACACGGTGGTTCACCGCAATCGATCGATGAACGTGAAAATAAACCACCCTCCCGACGAGAGTGGCTTGATTGTGCGCTTCCAAACGGTGCTTCCGATTTCCCAGAATAGCCCAACAATTACGCCCCAACAAAGAACGGAACAATCTATGCTCTCAAGTGGCCCCACGGACCCGGATGCGGATCGCGACAAGCTGACATCAATCAATTGACATTACGCTAGCGGCGGTAGCAACAATCGGTAGCCGCGCAAGCTGACACGAACGTGGTCTGGCACGCGAAACGCTAAATGCCTGAGTCATGGTGGGATAGCTTGGGACCTCCTGAGGGACGGAACTATTAGCGTCATCCGCAGTAACGGCGTTCGGGAGCATTGGCGTCGAATTTCCCGGCCAGTGAAAACACGCGCGATAGCGTGATCTCGCGGGACCCTACCAAAGGTCAGCACACGGCAGTACGTTTAAGCAACCACCGGAACATTGAATGTGCGCGAGGTTCATTTGGAAAATTCGAAGGTCAGTCACATAGGCGACAGGTCGGGTAGCAACTGCACTCCGTTCAATCCGACCGATCGATATTACCGGGTGTTGCAGTGACGTACGGTGATGGTGAAGGAACCATCAGCCGGAATGGTGTAAGAAATGGCGAACTATGGTCGTGCCGTGTAATGATTGTTTTACTTTCCTGCCACCGGACCGCAGCCGTGCGGCACATTGCCCTATTTCGCGGTGGGTAATGATGGTTCGTCACGCAACCTACCGCCCAAATCTCCCAAATCGGCTTCGCAAACACAGTCACCACACAGCGTCCCCTGAAAACCACCCCAAACTGGCCCCAACTGGCTGGCGACACGCTGTCGTGCTGGCGGGGTCGATTAATGTAAGCATCAAAGCAAACAGCGCATTTTCGGGTGGAGCAATTTTCTAATGCCAACGCCGACACAACCGACGCGCGAGTTTGCGTTACGAACTCGGTCAGTTAGGTCATCGTCCACCAGCTGGCGCCTAGGGTGGAAAAGATTCGATACCTTTTTTTGCTTCTTTTTTTTTTCCTTCCTCCACACTCGCATCCATTTCATTTTTCCTTCCCCATTTCGGAAGCTTTCGCAGAACCGCTTGCAGTTTTGGGTGCGCGCCCTTTTGCTCACTCCCGCGAAAATACCTAACGGGGCCGGCGGCACGACCCGAATGGGGCGCATCATCATCATTATTGTTGTTGGGCTAGGTTAGCCCGATTATCAGGGCAGGAAAATCAAACGGAACACAATGGTTAATTTGGCGCCGCGCCGCTTTCACTCCTGGCAACCCGTGCCAGGATGAGAAGTGTGTGGCATCACCTCCTGGGGGTCGCTTTATTTTTCTCA
Organism: Anopheles nili; assembly: GCF_943737925.1. Taxonomy (NCBI): domain Eukaryota; kingdom Metazoa; phylum Arthropoda; class Insecta; order Diptera; family Culicidae; genus Anopheles; species Anopheles nili. The sequence continues at coordinate 3,152,969 of NC_071292.1, forward strand.
TTTCGCCGTCAAACGCCATCAAATGAAACCGAAGAAGGCGGACTTCACCCAGCCAGAGCCCATGCTCGTTTTAATCCTACGGGGAAAGTATTTTAATTTGCCACCGGGAGGCTCTCGAGAAACACGTGAGGGCAGTTATTTGGAGATGTGGACCCTCATCGACGATGGATAGACGCTTCTCATAGACGAGGTCGTGGCCATCAACCTGTCACGTGAGTAGAAGCGTTTTTTCGACCTTCCCATTCGGAGTCCCCCAAACACTCCTTCGAATTCTTGCGCGAGCTTCTCGGACCGGTGATGGGCGGTCATCCATCATGAGATGCAAAGAATTCATCACACTTTTACCGTTATTCAAAAGCTACTCAGACACATTGTCGGAGCTTTTTTTCTGGTCATGTCAACACAAAAGGGGGCAATATTAATTACCCTGATCCAGCCCACTGGTGATGTGCCGACCACCGTGTGGCCATGTGGAGTGTTTCATTCAAAAATAAAAAAGGGCAAAATAAATCAAACACACAAGCGGACGGAAAGTGGTAGCACTGAAGCACGAGAGCCCTTGGCATAATTTGGCAAATGGCATTCCCCGAGAAGAGGCCCAAGAGTCGAATGTCATCTCGGAGGTCTCGACAGTCGAGTGGACATTAATCCTCGACCTGCTTCTGGTGCACGAGTGGTTTGACAATTGCGCATCACGTTATTAAATTTCGCTGCTGGGTAGCTTTAATCGGACGCTACCCGAAGCGGAACAAAGAAGGTTTTCCACGCACGAACCAGCAGCTAAACCCTCCTGCGAGGCTGTTGCATAACGATCCACCGTTCTAAGAGATGGTTTAACAATGATAAAGCTTAACATCTAAGTACATCGTTTGGATGGTTGTTTTTATTTTCGCTGAACTTGTCGGGACTAAAGTCGAGGGGAAATATTTATACGAAAGCGCCATCCCAACTCGACCGTGTACACGCCGCCATCTTACACGCCACCGGGACTGGAAGCTGTGACGGAGTTTTGTGCCCGGCAGCTTCTGTGGTAGTTTTATTCCCGCGTCCGAGAATAGCATCCCTCGCGCGTTGGGATCATCGGTGAAAGGGAGGTTAAGGAAATTTTTGCGGCGTCATTATATTTTCAGTTCTTGCCACCCCTTTTTTGCTTGAGTGTTCGCCACGTGATAAGACCCTTATGAACCTTTTCGGGTTTCTGAAGATTCGGCCCCGTCCCGTTCGAGGACGCCCGGTTCACTGGGTTGGGTGAAACTTTGTGTAAAAAATTTACCACCGACGGTTTTGTCATCTTCTCAATTCATGTAACTTCCAGCCTACAGCGACCAAAAATCATGGCACACGAATCGCTTGGTCATTCCTGCTTTTAGGAGTTTATCTTTGTAAATTATCCCTTTACTTTTTGAGAGAAGGAATTTCGATACCTTCGCTGGTCTACTAAAACTGCACGAAGCTATCGTCGCGTTTCCAAAGAAGCACGTAACGGAAGAATCTACGCACGTCTAAATTTGTCAACTGAGAGTGTAGTTTTTAAGAAAAACCCCGATGAAACCATTATGAGTAGACTAAATTTTTTATTTCCTTTGCGTCGTGGAAACACAGGAAGCACAGAGCGGATGTTTAATAGATCAAGGACGACACATCGCCTTATGAGAACCGACGAGTTACAATCGACTAGTTCTTCCTTAAACAAAACAATCGAACTGAACCAACATTCATGTGGACAATTTTGAAGAATTATGTGAGAACCGTTCACCTGAACTGTTTTGAAGCAGCAAACAAGCGCTTGAACACGCTTCCTGATTAATTACGAGCCGCACCGAAAGATCAAGGTCGTTGTAGTCAAAATCACGGCTTCAATCGGGCGACATAGATAGGGCGCTAAAGAAATATTCATCATCTCACCCCCCATCTCAACGGAAATGTCATCGTGACTGCAAGTGAGCGTTAAAATCGTTACGAAATGGCGGCAGTGTCTTTCCGCAAGCTAGCCAACCGGCTACGGAAGGGATATGTGCCTTCCAAACTATAGGTGAGTGAGCTGTTTTGGAGCCCTAGCCGATATAGCTCACGCTCCTTCCCAGGGCCAACCGTAACTAATGACGATGGTTGTGTTAAGCGACGCGTTAGATTGCGATCTTTCAACTTCGTCGTCGGGAACTCCCGCACAGCCTCCTAGTCCGAGATTTTCAACCATCACCTATCGGGCGGCATATCTCGTCACGGGAACGACGATGCAGACGATGCAACGACGCTCGTCCAGGTCCCCCATTGCGGAGAGAAAGTTTTGCGGTGATCGTGCTTCAACGACTCCCTCAAACGATGATTGCAAGTGACCCTTGAAACGGTGTCGTAATTCCCGGCACAGCACATGGCCGTGCATAAGCGCGCGCGTGCAGGATGCCAGGTTCAAAAAGGCCGGACGTCTGGAGCTGTGGTGTGTCCTATGTTAAATAATGCAGCGAACTCCGACACATTTCTCAATCCGGCGCACAAGAACAAGCCTCGGTGGAGCGGCTGGAACGGCGTAATTCGTTCCGGTTCCGTTGCTCAACTGGCACCGAGGACTGGTCGACCGATGGCGAGCTAGAAACGCCTGTTTACGAGCCGTAAAACAAGCGCTATAACATACTGCACCATCTCCCTGGGATGGGATGCTGGTCCAGAAAGATCAAGGGTCCCTCGGTAAGGAACTCGTAACTTGTCGGCGGTTAAGGGAGTGAGATGACAAATTTTGTGCCCTTCAACTAGGCCGCATTCGCCCGATAACTTCTAACATCCATCCGAGAGTGAAATAAATGCAACTTCCAACGATGCTCAAACGATGGTCTCACCATCGTTAACTTAATCCCCATGATTTTTACTAGAATCACTTACAATTAATATTGCTCTTGGCTGCCACAACTCTCCATCTCTTTCTAGCAGGGCAAACTTTCAATCGCCAAGCGTCATTTAGTGCAAACGGAAATGGACCTGATCCTGACAAGTCGCAGACACTTGAGCCGGTGTGCTCGACGCCGATAAAGCTCGATCCGAAGGAGGAACTGCGAAAGTTGCTCCTTTGACTACGACCCAAAACTTACGCAAACTATTCAAATCGTAGCACAAAAGCCAACGCTAGCGTTTTCCGGGGCGTGAAAGCGAATGAGCTCTGCTCCACCAAAAGGCTTACAGCATTTTCGTAAGCCCAACAAAATCCCAGCACCTTCTCGCTTGCTAGCGCCTTGCGGTACGCAGTGGAGCCTTGTAAAATAAATGGATATTTGAACACTGTTCATAAACTTTCAATGGAATCGGCCACTAAAGCCAGCCATCAGGGGTGCGAGAGCATTCTATGGATATGCGGTAGGCTTTTGCTTCAAATAATGGCTATGCAAATGAGCATATTTTCCATATCTTCAAATATATGTGCAAATTTAAGCCGTCTGAGGCCATCGAGGAAGAACACAACGTCCACATATATGCGGGGGGAGAAAAAGAGAGAGAGAAAGAGCAGCGTACGTGCTTTGTCTTTCATTACCTTTTCATGATCTTTTCCTGCGTCCAGTTCTGAATGCATCCCTCCGACCCGCAATCAACACCATGGAGCGCACATTTAGGGGCATTAATTAGCGTCGGTCTGTCGACTGCGACTAAATTACCATTAGTCAAAATTTATTAACTACGGTTACATGGAGGCATCCATTTGCAGTAACGAGAATGAAGTGATTTTCCTATGCGTCGACCTTTTTTGTTCGGTTTCAGACACCGTAAGAAAGTCACATCTGGTGATGATGAGCATTATTGACCTTCAGCGAACATAATACAGATGTTGGTGAAGCGAACAAAAAAGCCCCAGTACAAATTACACAAACCCAAATTGTCCCTTTCGGCAATTTGAATTGTGAAATCCGCTGCTCGGCACCGAATAGAAACTAGAGGAGACGTTTTAATAGTGCTGCGTGTCGAATCGCTACACCAATCGCTCGATCAGCCTTCGGAAATGTACCTTGAGCTCCCAGGGTAATGCCGCTAGCAGTCGTAACAGGCTAATAAATTCCTGACCATAAAATTCCGCAATGCACCTTCTTCGGAATGCAAATTAAGCTGTCCTGCCCTTCGACAATCGTTCGTCGGAAAAGCGGAGAAGCGCAACGAAAAGCCCCGGTCGATCGGATCAAACGGACATCGCCAGCAGAGCACGTTTGGACCTCGAAAGGTTAGCAAAAAAAAAAAACAGGCAACTAAAGAGGACGCGTTCCCATCCGACTTTTGCCACCTGTGCTGCAGTTATTCAGAAACAAAACATTTCTAATTAGTTGACAATGGCAGAGGCCAGAGGGCCACAACAGCTCCGGGAACTAAGCGGCGATCGGTTACTCAATAGTGCCTCTCTTAAGCCTTAAGAAGCCCTTAGGAGGCAGCATTAAAATTAGAACAACACCATTGCTAGCCGCTAGACAGCGAACGAACTGACACCGTTCACATTGCGTCATGCAGGCTTTCCAATGTGTTTTCCTCCCTCGTAACCCATTTCCATCGAAACACAGCTAGGTAGTGGAGCCCTCTCGTTCGCGCTCGTTCACCTGCTTCACCTTCGTTCGGTTGAGTTGATTGCAATTAAAAATGCAACCTTCTGCATTCGCAATACACCTCTGCGCGCGGATGTTTTCGGACGAAAGCAAGGTGGTTTCGCAGCGATCGACGGGGTGGTGGGTGCATTGTTTAGGTGTGCTTGTGCGGCGGAATCGTGGCTGTGTTTGGTGCGAATTGTTGCATGAATATTAACCTCTTCGTGGCAAACGGTGTCGCGATTGTGTAGCATCCTCGCCATGGTCTCACGCCAAAAGCGCTTCCTCGATGAGTGCACCCCACGTCGTTCCGTGAACTTGACACAGTTTTGGGGTGGAACCTGCCTTCCACAGGCCCCACTCGTCTACCCCGTCCGATCCGAGGCATTGATACACTGTGTGCTGTTGGTTGGTTTGCATCAGCAGACAATCGGTGATTTGAATGCGAAGCAAACTCGAGCCGCAAGCCGTTCATTAGCGCGATCGGGATCGCGGGGCCGGGTTTACGAGGCAATTAAATCAATACCACTCAGATTCCACTTTCCGGGGGATGCAGCGACATCACAATGGATCGTCCAAATTTGGCGATGAATTGCAGCGAAATGCAACGTAGCACACTCGAGTACAGCAGCGCTTTCCGAGCGTTTGCTTTGAGGTCAAACGAAAGTGTTTCCGAGCTTTGAGAATCAATAAAAAACAAGCCATAAATGAGGAACTGTTGCTGAATGTAGCAGAAAACGAGCAATAGAAGAGAGCGCGAATACCCTGGCCAGCGAAAACACGTCCGAAGCAATCGGATAAAGGATGCGAAAACTGATTGAAAATTTCCACTTTACGATCGAACGTCCCATCGTGTCCAATCGCGGCAGGAATCCAAGGAGCAGGACTCAAACAAAGCAAGAAACGGAACAAAAATCACGTACCCACGAGCTGGATGAGCTGGATGAGGATATCGATCCAACGGTTGATACCGCAACGGAGGAATTCATGTTGCCTTTTTTTTCCAGTGCGCTTAGTTTGTGTTCCTCATTTTTTTATCTACCATTCCTCGGGCGTAAACTTCTTTCCTTCTAGGGCGGTGATTCCGACTCTCAACTTCCTCCCCGTGCATTTTGAACGGTTTTACGTTCCATTTATTTTACTTAGCTTTGGCGATGGCAACAACGGACAGCAAAAGAAACACATCCACTTCGATGTGCAAACGATTGAGCGTGTCTAAATTGAGCGATAGATTTCCAGGACTCGCAGTTCGGTGATTGGTTCAATCGGGGAAAATCCAGACACAACATCGTTGCCATGAGGAACGGCAAAATCGTCCAACCGTAGCATGAGGAAAAGTTCTTGTTTCCTAGCAGACGGCGCGAAGAGCAGATGTACAAAAAAAAGCCCCACTCGTTACAAGGATAGCAAAAACCTAAATGAGTTCTACGAAAATCAGCATATCGAACAACGAAACTTCTCGAACGCCATCGTCGGTGTGTCGTCGATACCAGAGAGGAAATGAATATGAATGTTGGGTATAAAAGCTTCCCATCCATTGCTCGGAATGCCCTACCATGCGGTAGGGCATAATGTGGGGTTAAAATGCGCGAGCGATTTATTAAATTATTGCCATCGCTATTCAGACGTTTGGGGCCGAATTCCTAAATACTCCTCGAGTCGTACCGACCTATCCATCAGGGCGACCGTTGCTGGCAAGGCCACACACCGAATAGCCGGGACGAAACGAGATCCGAAACGTGATCAACCATCGCAACCACGCATCGCAGTCGCGCTTGCTAGCGGGCAACATATAATAATGTTCAAGGTCAGCACGCGAGGTGCCAATCGCGGCCAACCCCACCACCATGAACTCGCCAGACGCTTCTTCACGCCGCTTCACGTAGCTTCACAGATAGGAACACCGAACGAAGCGCATTTGTTCACTTCGGCGCCAAAGATACGAAGTACGCCACGGGGGTTGAAAGGAATGGCGTTGGGTTGGTGGGGGATGATAATACATCTTCTACTAGCCCCGTTCGAGTTTGCCCATGGAATTTATATTCCCCAGCGACCCCGAGAGGAGAAGCAGTGTGATGAGTTCAATCAGTTGTGAGGGATTCACGTTTCAATTAAAAATTATATAAAATGATTGATTCACCTTCCAGCAGAGCGATAAGGCCGTCATACAGAGTGATGTGGCAATAGACCTTGCAGGCTTACCTGTAACGAGAAAAAAAATGTAGAAAATCAAATATTAGTACAGGAAATGACGGAAAAAATTACCCCTGCTTGCTAGTATCACGAGGTACGAGGATGTAATCATGACGAAGGACTATCGAAGCATCCGAGATTACATCATGCAGAACGAATTCCGAACGAAGAGTCGATCGAATGCGGAAACGTGCCAATCATAATCACCGCCGTTCGACCATCGGGATTTTGAACGGAACGAATCCCAGCGGAAACCGTGTCACTTCGATGAGAATATCAATCCGGACGGCTTCATCACTGCACCGGAGACAGGCTTGAGAGTAGGGCACCGCTAACAAATGCCAATTTCTTCGGCAAATAAGCTCGGCGCGACTTGCATTTCGTAAACCAAGCACAACCACCGCTGACGCATCGGTGAGTCAGACGACCGGCACGACGGCCGAGGAATCTACAATCCATTCACTCTTGCTATCTTAATTTCCCCACGGAGAAAGTGTAAAACCGGCGCGTTATTAGAGATTTAAAATTGCCTAGGTAGGGTGGTGTCCACAATCACCGGGGAGTTCCCTTAGGCTTGAAAGTAGGTAATATGATCTGCGGTGGTTCTGTTCGCAAACCAAACCCGTTTGTAGAGTTGTGAGCCGGACTCTTTTGTGCCACTTTAAGAATGACGTCCGTCCGGAGATGAAAGGCAGAAAAACAAATACATTTTTTTGCATGAAAACAAAGCATGGAAAAGGTGGATGGAAACATTCTGCTAGATCTCGCACCCCTTTCTATCCAAATTTGATTTTTAGATACTCCATCACATAACAGTTTATATCTAAAGTAACTAACGCCAACAAACAAGTGTTGTGAAATGCACCCCAACATCAACAGCAACTGCAACGCCCTTACTATGGGTGATCAACAAACAGAGTACACATTCCTGATGATGATGCACTCTCTATCTGTCGTGCCCTCAAAAGCTTCATTGCCCTCCTCTTTACATGCTCTCAGAGTTTATGCCCCAAATCGCTTCCACTCGAAGGCCTCTTGATTAGAGCACCCTTTTTTTTTGCTCTATACCATCTCGCACAAGAGATTGTACGGCATCGAATGCTGCCCTTTATGTCCGTCCGACGAGGGCGAATTTGGGTTGATGCATTTCGTAGCACATCATCGTCTCCATCGCCATCGTCATCACCAATCACACGGTGCTGATGACAGCAGCACTACCAGCTGTTTACAGCAGCTAGTATCATCACTCAACACCTACACAGAAATGCGAGCCTGTGATGTAGTTAAACCATGTTCCATAACTTCAGCTTCCGCTGTAACTTCACGCCGAGTCACCGCAATTTCCATGCACTTTCCAGTGCCTTCGGTAAGGTTGGTACATTTTCCGAAACGATCAAATGGCAACGGCGGTTTGGCGAGTAATGCTACATAGGACGCAATTATGATGCATCGGCAGGTAATGCGCCCCCGATAGATCCCTCGATGAAGCTCGCACGAAGCCACCATGACGCAGTGATAAATTTAAAACGTCTCATTATCCAAAACCTACACAGCATCTTGGCGGCTCGCACACGCCAGCGCTAATGCCCATAAACCACCTCTGAGCACCGTATGCTAATTATGGCTCCACTCGTGGGCTCCGTAAGCTATGCGAATGGCTCCTGGAATGCGCATGAGAATGCGTCGGCCACGGTATGCTCGAACCGTACCAACCGCATAGTTCGCCTTGCAGCTTCCCTTCACGAGTCTCCGCCCACAAGGGGTTGGAGATTTTCCGCTCGCAGGCAGGTGAGAACTAGGCATACCGATCTTGCTCAGCTGGATGATGCGCTCGAGCTGTCCGACTCACGATTATCATCCTCGTGGATTTCGTCTATCGGTGTAACCTACAACAACATCATAATAAATTCAACTACCTTCCCCAAGGTACGATCTTTCGCCACCTTCATCTTTAGTGGTAGTGTCAGCGAGCCCTTCGGTAATTGTTGCACCGCAAAAGGGCTGCACCCGGTGGTCGTGGAGAAGCTGCTGATTTGCGACACGCCGTGCACAATATGACGTTGGTGTTATTGCTAATCATACTCAGGCCCTTCTATCATCGTTCAGCTGTATGCATGATCATCGTCATCATCGCGAGCGCATACTTGAGCTTCGACCGTGCGACCCTTCGACGGAACAAAACAATGCAGTTGCTAATTCGGCTCGGTGGCATTGTACCAATCACCCAAACCGAGCCGTGAATGCGTTTCCATACATATTTATGACGGACAAATATGCGCGAGCCAAATAGGAGCATTCCAAAATGGCAAGATTAGACAATAAGCCCTCCAAATAAGCGCAACAGGAGATATCAGTCATGCCTTAATTGTCGTTTTACCGGCCATTAAAAACCGTTCACTTCAGAAAACAAGATGTTATAATTTTAACTTTCGTAACTATATAACACAAAAAAAAGATTGCCAAACCGGGTCAACCGACAAAATTATGTGCCACCATGACTAAATGTCATGGTGTCCCCTAGGGGAAACTGTCGAATAAGGATTAAATTTTACTTATTGCACACTCATGCAAACTTTCCACCAGAACAAGCGCAACGATGATTTTTCACGTTCCTATTTTGTACCTTTTTCGCTGTTCGTTTTAACCTTTGAGCAAGGTAACGAAAACGAGGGTGGACACCGAGTGCATTACTGTTTCCGTGAATCAAACACAGGAAAAGCCAATTTTCGAGCGAAATCTATTTTCCCATTTCCAGTCATTTTCCGACCCACACCCTTACCCGGGTGCGAGGGTTGACTTTTCGCCCCGAAAGTTACTTCCTTCTTTATCTAGGTATACCCACCCACACCTCCAGCGCGTCCACCGTGCACCGTTGAGTCTAAAACTCTTAAAAAAAGCAACCAAATCCTGCCGTTTAAACGCTCCAGCTAGAGGAGCGGCCCAAAAAAAGGGACGGAAAATACCTCCTGACGAAATTCATACGGCGGTTGGGCACGCGAAGAATGAATCAAGGTGTGCAGGCCTCACCTCTTGCTCTTATCGTCAAGCGCTAACCGATCAAGTTGTAGACCACAGCTAAAAAGTCCTGCGAACACATAAACTCCTGAATAATGTAATAAATCATATTTCCCGTGGCCACCGAGCATCGGGTGGCCGCGGGAAAGGTTCCGGATTTTTCCGGCGTTTCCTTCACCCCACCGCGATTCCCCGCCCCCGCTCAGACCGTGTTACTGGGAAGGCTTTTTTTTCCTACTCGTTAATATCCTTATTATTATTTTGTAGCCGGTTTGGTTTGGCTGCGTGCCGATGAGAAGGTGAAGGAAGCGGACGCGTTTTGGCATTTCGCTCCTTCGGCCGACGACGTCACCTCACGGTGGTGGGGGTGCTAAGAAAAAGTTTCACCACTTCCTTCCTCCCCACACGGCATGCGTCCCACCATGCATATGGACGCATGCAAGAGAGCGCACGTGGCGAGAAATAAAAGGTAAGTTATGAAAAAGCAATATAGCACACACACGCGCCCCCGTACACCAGAACTTGAGCCGCTTATGAGCGAGCCCAGCATGGGCGCAAGGAAAACCCGTAGGCCACATAAAATAGTTCCACAAAATTCTACCCTTGGCTGTGTGTGGTCGTGGAAAACCGACGCCAACGCGGCCCGGCGGCTGAAGCAAGAATCGATAGCGCTACATTTTCTACGGCCCACCACTAGAGTGCTAGAGGGTGGGTCGTCGAGAAAAACCTCCCACAAAATGGAGCAACGAACGCACGCCACGGGCTCGGTGGTACTGACGGCACTGGGAAAGCCGAATCACTTCGACGTGCGCAAAAATAAAACAAAACCCAAATCAAATTAATCAGCTTACATTAGAAAATCATCCCCCCCCTTTGATGGGGTCTCTCGCGCGTACAGGGGGCTTCTCGTGGTGCTTGGGCAAAAAGTTATCACTTTACGCTCGTTAGAAACGGCGGCGGCACGAGCCCCGTGAACAATGGCGCTTGTAATCTTATCCAAGTCACCTTCAGTCGGCTTTCTAAGCTCTCGTCGTCGGCTGGGGCGCCGGCACCAGAAGCCAGATCGAATAAATAATTGCATTTCATCATAAACGGCATCATCAACATCATGCCCCATCACTGCCAGCGGCAGTAATCGGATTCAGCGGCTCGATTCCACGTCCGTAAAACCACGAACCAGCTCCGGCAAAGCCCGCCATTCGCTCTCTATGATGAAACATGATTTTCACCGTGCGAAGTGCAGTGACTAAAACGGCACGGATGATGAAAAAGAGGAGCACAAAATCCACCCATCCGCCGGGCTCTGCACGAAAAATGCCACCACGGGATCGGTTTGCGCGGTTGGGAGTGTTAAGCGGATCGGTTAATTTTTCACAGCCACTCGATCTCGAACCCGAGGGTTGCAAGACAAATTTGACAGCGCGAATGCAGCAGAATGCACGTCCCCTAGCAGCTGGAGCAAGCGGGAGCAGCTCGTTGCATAATCGACGATTCCCCCAAAAAAAAAGTTGATCCAATAAAGTGCTGTCAGTCGAAATGAAAGCAAACATTCGCCACCCCCGTTACAGTGGCATGGAGTGGGCGAAAGATCGCCTGTTCACCAAAAAAAAAGCGAGGGCTTGTTATATCGAACGCCAGTTTGCGGTTAAGTAATCTAACCTCGGCTGTTCGCATCGTGCCACGGGACGATCGCGGTGGAATGCGCGCAGATAAACACTGGCGAGCCGGAAAAAAAATGCGGTTCATCTCTCCCTCAGACGATTACACCCGCAGGGAGTCACAATTCAATTATACCATAACAATTACGCCAATCGCCGACCCCAACTGGAGGCCCCGAGACCGAGCTATTCAAATCGAGTATTATGTCCACCACAGCGTCAGCAGGCGGGAAAGAAAAAAGAGGGTGCCCGGTCAAGAAATGAAGGAAGTCATTATTTAGTGGACCACGAGCAAAGCGAATCATGACTCTCTCGTGGTGTGGCGATGTTGTGGGTGAGTGCCAAACATGATCATAAAGCGGCCAGCCGCCGTCGTGCCTTACTAAGCGCAGCGCAGGATGAGGCAAAGATTTAAATAATTTCGGACACCCCACGCCGGGGCGGGCAATTAATATGCAAAGTATCCTACGGTTATGCCCATTGTTGGGCGTAATTATCCACCGGTTGTACAATCGCTATATGCTCCGGTTGTTTGGCGCTCGTTTGGAGTCCCGCGAGGCGCGAGAAGCAAGCGTATCGTCATGATTGATAGCTTCAAGAAGCTAAACAGATTAAGAGGCCTCAACCGCGGTTGTAACAAGCGAATGACGTAAGATTAGCCCTCTTAAGCACGGTCTCTTTCTTCTGGTCGCGGCAAGCGGGTGCTCATGCGCCTCGGCGCTAAGTGCACCGCTTGAAAACGATAAATAAATGAAGGGAAAAAGGTGATCTGCGCTGTCCAGCCGATCGTTTATCTCGATGGAGAGGCCTGCCGGCTTGAACAAATACCACAAATCATACAATAACGATAATAATACACTCGCGGATCGTCTCTTGTGCCAAGAGGGCTCACCCGCTGGCTTGCACCGTGCTTTCGACAACCGTAAATTATGCTTCTTTTTCAGCCCAACCTCGACCGCGTGCTGCTTTGCCACGGGAAGGGCCAGTTTTGTTGGCGGAATGTTACAATAAATTTCGCCATTTTCTCCGCATCCAGACGCGCGGGCGAGAAATGCTGCGAGACGACGCAGCGGAAATAAAAACCACATCAGGAACGGAGCAATTCCAAGCCACCAGGCATCTTGGCCAGTGAAGGGGGCGAAAAGTTGGCGAAGAAAAAAAACACACGCCAGACACCGAAAATATTTCACCTCATTTGCATGTCATAAATATTTAGCCAAACGTTCGCCCTTTTCCGTTCTCAAACGCGCGTCCTTTCACCGTTGCGGATCCTTTCCGTCGGTTGGGGGCCGTGAGAAATAGATGGGAATCTATTCCTTGCGATAGATGGAAGGTAGGAAAAAACACTTTTGAACACGATCGTAACGGTCCAAGTGGCACGCCGTGTGGGAAATCTTGTGCCAAAAATACTAAAATTATCACCAAACATTACCGGTCCTTGGAGGCGGTGAACCTTCGCCATGGGAAAGAAATGCACACTTTTCGCTGGTTGATTATGATCCGTTTCAACTGCACTGATGTTATGTCCAATGGACCGGAAAGGACCATAAAGTTCACTCCATTTAGCAGCGAGTTTCCTTCAATTGGGCGTACGCGTGTGTTTCCACCTTAAGGGTGCATTGCCCACACACACACACGCACATGACAAATCACCTCCGGGCGAGTGTGATTGTCGTTCCGCCTTGCCGTAATCGAACGTCCTGTTTTCCCAGCAATTAAAAGTCACCCACTTCGAGTTAGTCGCCCAGGACGAGGTGTTGCTAAGCCCGATTGAAACACAACTCATGCAAACATGACGACATGACCCTCCTCGACGAGCCGATCTATGGCTGAACCGGAAACCTGCTAAATAAACACGTGTGCCGTGGGGCTACTCCGCCATTTCCTTAGAACTTCTTCTCCAACCGGCACTGCAACATTGTTGCGAGCTCGTTTCCCGAGGCGGTCCCGGTCTCGTTTGCCCTTCGCTGGTGGGAAATCAGGAGCAGGCAAGTTTGAAACCGACGAGAGAGAGAGAGAGAAAGAGAGAACAAGGGAAGCGAACAACGCCAACCACGAAATGAAAACTTTACTTTCAATCAGTTGCTTCACGGTGCTTCCCAACCCCCGGAAGGAGCGCTCATTTCCTCATTTCCTCGGACAAATCGGGCCGTTTTATCGTCCGATCGAACGGAAGGCGTACCCACGCTGCCAAGGCACCGACCGATGGGGCACTCCAGCCCTTTTACCGCTTAATCAATAACCGGCGAGGAAGCGAGGAAGCTCCGAATTGCGTTTCCATAGCGGGCACGCGAGCGCCGTTCTAAAATGTAGCTCCTAAGCGAAGTGCTACCGCGCATTAGCCTCGATGCAAATCACCTCGCAACGGCTCGCACATCCATCCTCGCGTGGAGTGCAGCGTGTATCTATTAATCTTTGCTTTTATCTCGTTATGCATTTATGTAACAGTAGGCAACTTTATCTCACCGCCCACCTCATTCTCACGATTTGCTCGGCCGGTTCGAGATGCCGCTAGACTAACGCCAAACTACAATGGGGTTTTCATCCGTCTTCCCGGAGAACGGGCCGGCCGGGAAATGGAAATAAAACAGGGCGAAAGGAAAAGCCCATTAGACCCGTCCGGGAAAGGGATCGCGCTAACGACGACAATCGCTGCTTGTTGCCCTCATCGAACCGATGAAATATGATCGATATTCTGTACGGCTTTCTGCTGCATACCTGCTGCGTTAGTGGCTTGGCATTTCATGCGCCGCTCATCGATTATGAAATTTATCCGACTAACGAACGGCAAAGACCCGCTCCGGGCCCGGAAAACCACAGCACGACTGGTGAGCCCGATCGACGATGGATGATAATGTGCGCGAGCGGTACACTCTCCATCATATCGTTCGTTTTACTTTCCCTTTCGACGGCAAAGGAGGATGAAAATGGCGAACGTACAGCACACGAGCAGCAGATAAGGAAGAATGCAATCGCTCCATCTCCATCAAATGAGGTACGCTCCACAAACAGATTGTAATTAATCATGGGTCTTCCTAAATTTTTACATTTAAATACAAAAAAATGCACGTTCAACCACTCGGAGTCGCCATCGGGCATGGAATCCGGTTCGGAATTCCGGGCACTTCCGTTACGACACCAACACACGTTCCTCGGCAGAAGGCTGATCTCGACCCACCGGCGTTGTCTAACCGGTTGTGACGAGTTGAGGAAAAAAAAAGTTGAGTGAAACTCAATGCTAGCCAGTACTGCGCGCAATAAATCATTACTATCAACCACCCCGTCCTGATGCAGAATATGCGCTTTAACGTGCATCTTCCGGTGCAGCGAAACACGCACTCGAGCATCATTTCCGCCCGTCGGTCAGCAAATTGAATGATTGACGGAAGGATGATTTATGAAGTGCACGTAATTATGAGCCACATTATCGTGATCGGGTGTCGGAACATCTCGATCATCGAGGAAAAGTGCATACATATCTCGTCAACACCACTAGAATGAGCTTTTGCGTAGAATGCACCCTCTCATGGAGACGTCGGTAAAGCACCTGAAAGAAATTCGATCGATTTTGCAAAGTTTTACCCGTTTCGATTACAATGCTTCATCCCTTCGCATCGTCAATGCGGGTCGTACGTTGCGTGCGTGTGATGGAACCAGTTTACAGCCAAAATTAGCATAATCATGTCCACGAGGTCCGTTAGCTCGATGCGTATTTTTGGAACTGACCACAACATAAAACCCTGGCCTGTTTGGTCGTTTTGCCAGCTGCATGTACTTCCCTATCACTTTCAGCTGACATGACCAACGAAGCGAGCGGATCGGGTCTTCCAATCCTGCCTAACGGTACCCAAATTTCCGGTTTTCAAGAATGGCAAACCCATTCGGACCCTGATTTTATTGTAGCTGCGGCGCCAGCGTCGAACCATAAGGTCCAAGCGTTTTGGGCCATCCTAAAGCATGTTAGGGTGTTCCCACCGAAACGAACGTTAACGCCACGTAAAAGCTCACATCCCGGTTTGAAGGGAAAAATGGGAGCAGTTTTGGAGCGAGCAGGCGGAAATACTACGTGTTGTTTCGTCCTTTGTGAGCCCATGTCGATTGCAAAAAGCGAAATCGATTGGAAGCATGTTTAAACCATGTCCTCCCGGGTGGTTTCAGCAAACGCTGCAAAGACCAACTTTGGGGTCGATGAAACACAATCTAACTAACACCTCTGAAAAGCGTCCCCATATCCTCCGCACGTTTGCCACTGCAATCCTTACCGATGTGGTTGATGTACGGATAAATCGAAGCATCCAGAAGTTATTCACCCAGCGCGCACGTGGTAGAAGCGTGCGAGAACCTCGAATCAAAAAAAAAAAAAAAGAGGTAAAGCATAAACCCACACACACGCTTGATTTCGGAGCATTTTGTTTTCGGAAAAGCACTGTAATGGTAAACCACACCCAAACGTAGCTAAACACACCATGGAAACGACTGGTAGAGCGGAAGGACACCAGCTGCCATTCGGGGACTCGTCCGACACGTCCTGGTCTAGGATATCGGTCCCGCTGTTTGTCACCGTTCCAACCCCAACTATCCGCATTCGTTCGCTTGGGGAAACAATTTAACGAAAGGAACCGAATAAAATGGAAGAAAAATTCACCCCAACACGCTCACGACGGTTCCGTACGGACCTCCGAAAGGATAATAGTTTGTCTATTTTCCATGAGAGCTCGGCTCGGAGGGTGGCATGTTTGGGCTATATGGTGCTCACGCCGGGTATCTAGCCGGCACAAGTGCTATGTAATGATGTTGATTATTCATGAAGAAACGATCTATAACTGAACGAAACCCGGTGGACAGTGCGCTATATGTTAGCAGAAGGGCGCTTTTTGGTGGTTTGTAAATATTGCTCACGCGGATGGCGCTTATTTATCACACAGCGCTGGCTTTTCCTTGGTATATGGTGGAGAGAAGAAAAAAAAACGTCAGTGCCTGCACGGAAAATTGGCCTTTATTCCCCCTCGGAGGAAACATAAATTTGATGGATTGGTGTAGCTTCCCGGGACTCAATGCGGAGCCCGTGCTATGTTAATGGTTTTCATTAACGAAGAAAAAAGTATTCCATTTATTAACAAGCCTCAATCGTGACCGTAGAGCACGTGCGCCATTTTGTGGTTGTATGAGGGTGCGTTTTTTCCACTCTCTTTCTCTCTCTCTCGCTCACTCACTCGTATTTCCATCCTTCGCCCGGAAATGGAAAATATCTTTGCAAGGAAACGAAAATCCATAATGAGCGACCTTTCGCGAGCGCCCGCGTTCGATTCCGGTTTTCTCAGTTAATCTCTTTAAACAAATTGCGCACTTTCTCGGGGAAACCTTTTAGCGGTGCGACGAGATCCTTGACAGGGAGTTGGCTGCGAGACGGTGGGGTCGAAAACCCCAAGTCTACTTTCACGAACTCGGTACGCTTTAGGGTCGCTTCAGCCCATTATAAACTTTCTGCGGTCTCCAACCGGCCCGGAGGTTGACATTTTCACACTCTCTCGTGCGGTGGTGGTTTTCCACATTCCCACACCCGGGCCGGATGAAGCGACATCGTACGAGCCAGGTGTGAAAAGGTGTGCTCGGGAATGTATCGATTTTCACAAGCTCCAACACCTCGATGAAGCGAGCGCTAGATCTCAGCTTGGTCGCAGGAAAAAGTGTCTATCGCGCGCCAATGAAACACACCATCAAAATGCATCGTTGCATCGAGTGATGCAACCCATGCCATAGTGCATCATGCAAAACGGCAATCCAAGGCCCATCTACAATCGCCAGCACCGGTGATTAAGGGCAGCATGAAAGCGCGCGCCTTAGCAATACACGCCGTAAATCAATTTCGTTAAAAAGCCATTCTTTCCTCGTCACTCTCTGTCGTGTGAAACGTGCTGCCGTAATAACAGTAATGCATCTGCCTACGCGTCCAGTGCGAAACGGAAGTCGTGGTAAAAACACACACTCACCCTAACCGTCCGTCCATCCAAGTGCGGTCAGTTTGATCTCCGAGATGTGCATTACTACGCGTCTTATCGTCAACGACAGCCTCCATGCCATCACCAACCGATGGATGGCTCGTCAACGGAGCTCCAACGGATCCAACGTGATGCAACACGGTACGGGAGACCTTTTCGGTACGTACTAAAGGGCTTCCCAAACCCTCCCCATCTGACCCGTTACGTCGAGCGCCAGCCAAAGATCACAGACAGGCATTATCGCACGCTTCGCAACGTCAACAGTCGTCAAGGGTGGTGTGCTTCGCTGCGTTGGCGGCGTTTGGCGAAAAACCGCAACCTTTTCCACGATGATACGGCCCTTCGCCTTCGGTGTCGTAACGTCGTCATCAAGCCATCATCGGCGGGAAATAGCAGCCGCGCATCGACCGCCATCACATGGTCAGTGATTTGCACCAGAATCTCGGTCACACTGGCCAGTAATGAAGCGCACAGACGGTAGCGCCGTTCATTGCATATGCTCCATTAATCAGCCATTCAGGCGTGGCGCTGTCAGTGCTGGACACTGTCGAGCTTCTTGCCGACACCCATCATAAGATTCGCACTATTCCTGATAACTAAGCACATCCCCGGACTGGCGACAATAACTCACACGACGATGGTCACGTCAAGAAACATGGATACTTACTTGTCAGGAAGCCAAAAGCTTAGCATTTCTCGCTAGCATATCAATTACCCCTGCCACCGTGTGTCACTCGCCCGGATGCCTTCTCAATCACTTTTCGTCTCCATCCATTTCCGGCCATTCGGCAGCCCACTAACCGCGGCTTGGCTGTCCCTGACGTCGACATCATTTACGAACAAATTAATACCCGTTCCTCCGGTCCCGGCGGATAAACAGCGAACGGAAAATGGGTTTCCCTGCCGTTCAGTGTGGGCTTTCGTTCTAAAAGTGGGCTTCCACGAATTCACAAAACTTGATTGCAGACTCTGGAAGCTTCTCCATTAGATGAGACGTTGGCGTAGTTGTGTTTGCTGTGTGCGTACTTTAAGTACTCATCGAAAAGGCCCATCGAGTGCCTTATCTAATTCCTAGAACGGACTATTTGCCAATCGAAGCAGCACTGCTCCAACATCCCGAATAAACACGCTGGGAAAAAAAATCTTCCCAAACTTCTTCATTTAAGGCGGGTATCCCGTCACAAGGGCCTATCCCCAAAATAGTCTTAATTAAAGAAACTCAAAGCTCTGGTAAAGAATCACTGGAAAGCAGGAAAAGCTCCTGCGAGGCAACAGAAGGTCACACGAACTAATAGAATCGTTTGTGTAATTACTCAGCCGTTTGATTGGACGGAGGTACAAATTAAATTTCCATTTCTTTTCCTGCAGCTGGGCAGCCATCGGCCACAACAAACGATAATTTCAATCGATCAAACAACCACCAGCAAGGTGACCTGGCGCCAGAGCGCACACTAACCCAGTGCACTGGCATGATCCTTACGATCGGATGACCAGTGACACGAAGCAGTTGGGCGCAGGTTCGTTACAACGATTGCTGCCGGTGTTCGCGTGCTTGTCCAATGGCAAGAGCGAAAAAGAGGACGAAAATGAGGGAAAAGCTTCCGGAAAACAGCAGCCTTCGCTAGTCGTCGCGTCAGAAATTTTAATCAGCCTTCAGGCAGCTGGTGCGCTCGCGTGCTGACGCGGACCTACTACACGCCATCTAATCATCATCACCTGGTGCCCCTAAGTCTAATGATCACTCGCGACGCCATCGCGAACGTAATTAATGCCTTGCCCGTCGGAAGGGGATGCTTTTTTCTGTTCTGGCGCCGCCCGGAGTTCACCCTAAACGTTTGCCGTAGACTGTAATTCTGCGCTTCAACGCGTACATTTCGTCTGTATCCTTTTGTTATCGGTGCGATTCATCGCACGGGGGCAATAACATGGTGATTATTACCAAAATGTATTTTTGTTTTAACCAATACGTTAGCTCCGCTTTTGCCAACCAACGTTTACGGTTTTCCGTCACAGACTTACAGCACAGTGTTGAAATTCTCACCACCTCGGATTGCTCGTTTCTCTACTGCGCTTCAGCCAATACTCGTGTCTAGGCTCACCTAGGGAACGGAAAAAGAAGAGAAAAACGGACACAACATTAGCTTCACTCGCACGCCATCGATAGGAAACATGTTAGACTTCGTTAATGTGTACACACGGGCAGCATAAAAGGCAGCGCCGATGGAGAACCTGTCGTTGGTCAAACAATTAATGTACAGCTATTCAAACAACGAAAAGCTCAGGTCCCACCGTCCAGTCGATGATCAGATCGGCTCGTGGCCAATCACCGCCATCGGAAAGACCGGACCAGCCGCTTAGCTTGAGACTCAATCATCCTCCCCAACACGACCGGTCGAAGATTTCGTGCAGCGACAACACCACCGCCCGATATGTCGATAATCGATTTGAAGTTAACAAGAACGCAAGATCCCACCTGCTCGTCGTCAGGCGCGGAATGCGATCCCTCCATTTCCACGCTGGCCACGGTGCGCGAACCCAATCGGGTGCGTTCCCAATAGCACGCTGCCGGAGCCAATTGATGGTCAATTATTTTGGGGTGGAAATTGCTGCCTACCACTCTCGATTCTCCCCTGCAAATGGTTGATTGAAATTAGGGCTCGTTCCTGGCTCCCGGAGCCAAGTGGAGCGACGCTAGCGATCGAATTAAACTGCACCTGATACGGCTTGATGATCAGAGCGTGAGTGGTTCCCCTTGGATGAGAAACAGGAATCTCGGAAAGCGTCCACACCACGCCCTGCTACGACTCTATTTGTACAACCGGCCACGGATGGCGTGAGATTCCAAACCCTGAACACCGTGTTTAGTGTGACCACGAGGGGCCAGACACCGCCACCGGAACAACGTGGACCACGCGGGAGCCTCTATTTTCTTGCGTTTTAACGAAATCATCGCCCAAGGTCCGCGAACGCTGACCAGGGGCCGTGTGGTGCGAGCAACAACCTTCGTAGAGAGGCTAATCGATTTTTGTGAATGAACAAAACCCGTCACAGACGTGCGTCCGAGCGAGGAGAAACGACTACGCGTGTGTGAGGAAGACCGGAGACGAGTCTTGTGAGTTGGAGTTGTGAGTTTGTCGATGGTCGACAACAACAAAAAAATACATATATATATAACTAGAGCCTCTTAAAGACTTTGTCGAGAAAACGGACGGAGAGAACGGCCGAAAGCCTTCGAGTTTGCCTTAAGTCGCCTTTTTTTTCTCTTTCGACGAACAACTCTGGCCAGCGACCTCTTCTATCGATGACTTGACGGCTCCGGAGCCTATCTCGTCTGGTCGTCCGATGTTGCCGCTTGTCTGTCAGCTTCGATGAACGGTGCTTGGACCGTGTGCCATCTTTGGCCCTTGAGCGTCGTTTCGGGAGGAATGTTTTTTTATCTTCTTGTTCTGCCCACTCTATCCATCTCTAATGCTTCCTAATAGTTCGCCCAGGAAGACCAGTAGCACACATCAGTGACCGGTGACAGTCAACGACCCCACGCACAATCCGTTCGAACACGTGAGAAACAATGCCTCCGAGGACGAGTTTCCAGTTGTGAGGGCCTCAAGGTCTAGACCCTTTTTGCCCCTTTTCGCTCTCGCCTGAGAAAGGACGGACAATTCAATAAAATCCAAATTATCGTCCAAATCTCCCAAGGGTGCGCAACCCTCCACTGTCAGGCATTTCCTGGGCGCTTCCTTCGGTGAGGAGTCGATACTCCACCACCATAATCTGATCGGGCTCTTCCCGTGGGGCGCAAAATTGCGGGTCAGGCACGGTGTCAGTGACCGGACCCTGGGAGATAGCCCGCCAAAACCTGCCAAAAAAAGATCTCCATTCCCCGTGGACCATGCGGGTCGATCCGTGCGGTCTCCCGGTCAGATGCTTATCGTCTTCCTGCCGAACTTGACTCCTGCACACTCGAGAACTTCGCCAACCGGTCCGATTTCCAGCAGACACACGGTTAGCAATTTTGGGATCTGCTTTTGCACGCCGTCTTTCCGACCTGCCAAACTCCTCCGCAATAGCGGGTGTCTTCCAGGTGGATCTTCACCCGGGCCCGGTTCTCATTTATCTTCCACCGGATCGGATTGTGAAGTACGCCGAATAGAACGAACACCGAAAAAGTGAAACACATCTCCCACTTGACCGGGCCTCTTGCCTCTCCAAGCGAGATATTTTGATACGTTCCACGTGACTGCGGCCGACACGTCATGCTACGGTGAAGATCACGAGATCCGATCCACCCTCGGTATCTTGCTTTTCCGGGGCTCCGGGTATCGATAAGACGTTGACGCCCCACCAAGTGGCTTATGGGCGGCGTGCGCAAAGAGAGAAAGAAAGCCGAGACTAATTTGAGGAATAAAAAAAAAGGGAAAAACCAGAAAGCAATCGTAAAAGGAGACACCGATGGTATGGCAACTAGAACAAGGAGATTTTCACACATGGAATCTGCGAACGAACTGGGAACGAAAGAATACAAATCGGAGAGGTCCATGCGAATCTCGATACCCAACAAGAATCGCCTAATGAAGATGAGATAGGACGATTAAAAGTGGAATCTCATGCACTAAATCTTCCCCGTGTGTCAGTATTCCGGCGACTGTGGAGTTTTTTTGCGTGTAAATCATAAGCTTAATACTTTGAGCCCAAAAAGTATGATATTCATTTTTTCTTGATCCGCTTGCGATCGCCTCCATCGGCATTTCATCGTTCGCAAAGTTAGATGACCCTTCCTTGGGGATCTCCCCACTGAGAAGGTTTGTTGGACACGTTCCAGGATCCGGGCATTGACCCTAGGCACCACAGGGAGACCAGCAAACAAAGGTCGTCAGCGTCGTCTTCATTATTGACGCCTGCTTCTTCCACTAGGTCTAGTGGACGTTCTCGACGGACTCAGTTTCTTCAGGCGTTTCCCTTGCTCGGAGATGTACCTTCGAAAAGCCCCGATACCTAACCTCCGGGCACATTGTACAGGCCAAAATGAAGACAAGCGTCTCGACAAGAAGCTACCGGTTCCGGCGCGAGATGCAATGTAACAACATAATTACGTGCTGCGCCAGCGCATGTGTCCTTGTAGACCGTAATTCTTGTACTTGCAGATGATGCATCATCATTAGTACGTGCAGTACACATCGCCACCATCAAATATTATTGCACCGTGACTATTGCCCGTAAGTATGGCTTCATTGCTTTACGACCCAATCAACCGAGCAGTAACGTCGAGGGAGGAGTCGTTCTCAATTTTTATGCCATTTTCACTGGCACTTCGGTTGACCAACGCCACCACATCGAAGCCCTTCGAAGTCAAGACTCGCTGCCCTCCTAGGGTGGTGCTAATTACACGCCATCCTTCGAAGGCTAAGCTGGCACCCGTCTGGCATCACTAAACTACCCTCACGTCGCGAGCCACTGCGAAGCGTAAGCTAACTTTTTTATGTAATTATTTTCCTTTCAATTTCTGAGCACCCTACTATTGCAGCGGCACGTCGCGTACTTGTACCACGGCTGCACGACGCGTTGCTAAACTTCGTTTTCCAGCTCCAAAATCACTTTCTTGCGAACGGTCCAGCTCAGCGGTAGTTAACATTTCGTTCAACCACGCTCGCGCCACCACCCGGAAGGGCTTTCTTGGATGCAATCGCCATGGTGAAATGCATAAAACGGTGCGCCTCTTCAGCTCTAACTTAACCGCCACGGGGTATGCAATTGCGCGGCTCGGTCACACCGCATTGCAGCAGTACGAGACGCCACAGCAAAACGCCACCGGAAGGTCAGCCAGCGATGGTGCAGACGCGCAATGAAGTGTCGGTTGTAATTTGCGCCCCAAAAGTTGCGGAAAACGAACGCCCGGCTTGTTTGCGGGACCAGAGCAAGGAACAGGTTGTGCGGACACTTTTTGCACGCAACTGCACTCGGGGAAAACGCGACAACCCAACCTAAAGTGGGATTTAATACCGTGGGGCGGACATTTTTGCGCCTCACGTAACTCGAGAGCCTTAGCGCCTTTGGCTCCCGGTGGCCGGAAAGTTTTTCCCAAGTCGTTCCCGGAATCCACTTGATTCACTTCCTAGCTGGATTGATATTAAAAAACGCTTTGCGCAGCTCTCGTCTTACCGGTTTTTTTGTGTGCTTTTTTTTTCCTCTGCCTTGTTCGCATGGCAACGCAAAGAGCCGCACTTACTAAATTGTATCAAACTGTAAAATTGTTTTACGACGAAGGAAAATGCAACTTTCTTCTATTTCCATCTTTGTGGCACATTGAAGTGGGTTCTAGAACCGAAGCTCGCTCGCAAGGATCCTTCGGGATATAGCTGAGGGCAGTCTTAATGCTTGTTTAATGGTGAAACCATCAACAACGTTAATACAAGAAACAATGAGAAAGCATTGTTTACTGTTGTGCGCAAACGGGAGGAAAATCAAACCAACCCAACCAACCCTTTGTTATCCTTTCATTAGTAACAGTTCGAGAGGAAACCTTCTTGAAGTATCCCATCTTACCCCAAGGCCGTCTCAAGGCAAATCGATCGTGATGAACCAAGATGAGGTCTAACGAAGGACGTTCTCGGGATTGGGAAGAAACGGAATCCACTCCGGCATAAAATTCCAATGAAACCAAACGAAACACACCGCAAAACCAATGAACCGGATCATAACTATCACTTTTTTCCGCAGCCACCCAACTTCCCCAGGCTCAACTCCAATCAATCGGCGATTGCACGGTAAGGTAATTGCCGGCATCGATCCAAGCGTCGTTCTTGTTTACCGCGGTATTTTAATAGCAAATCAAAATATTTATTGCAAGGATGCGCGACGCCAGCCTGATCGCGGTCCATTAGCAGAGGATTGCAATGCTGGCCCGCCCAGGAAAGCGAAGGAAAAGGCACATTCCTCCCGCGAAGGAACGCGACCACAAACGAAGAACCTGTCTTCGAAGGAGCCTTCTCCGGCGTCGTTTCAGAAGCGACCGTCAGGGCGTGAGCTCGAAATTATAGTTTTTTTTTCTCTCTCTCTTTTCTGAAGGGCCACGGCAAAAGAGAAGTCCAAGCATGCGGTGCAAGCGAAGACGGTAGACTATCGACCCTAGCAGCTGCATCGTCTGAGCTGCCCTGGCCAACCTATTTCCGAGGAAACAATCAACCCGTCCGTCCGCCTGATGACACACACACACACACGCACGCAAGCCACGGGAATTTCAATTGCACCCTACGATTAAGTGAAACGTCCGATACGTCCGTAGGGCTCTCTGCTGTTGTGGCTCACCGGATGGACGACAATTTTCCCACTACACGATGATGACACACTCTCTCATCCTGCTATCCTTGATGCATTTCAGCGGAATTAGAAAAAAAAAAGCTGCCTGTGTTGGAAAAATACGGATCTTAGCCCTCACACGGTAGCTGCTTGTGCCGTTGTTGCCTCATACATTCGCTTGGCCATGTTTTCCGGCGAACGCCTCTTTCAATTCACCCGTGTACGTGTATCAGCTCATTTTGTAATTCAATTTAATTTAATTCAATTTAATATCCTCAATGCGCCACAATCGCGATCACGCGGCTACCGTCTACCGGGCGTCTGTTGAGCCTTTCGAGTAGGATGCATGCACTAAAGGGGCCTGGGTTTTATTCTCGCTGCAGTTCCATCGGTCACAGTGGAGCCTGAAAATTGATGCATTTCAAGACGACCGTCTAATGGAGAAGCATTTCACAAGGCTCAACGACAACGACGACCGTGATGTTGATGATGATGATGATATTCAGCGAAAGACGCTTTCGCCAAACGAACGACCTTCACTCGGGGCCAGCGTGTTTGAGTTTCTCCGCGAGACAGCGAAACATCCGGGCAAAGGCAAACGAAAGGATGCTCGAAAGGAGTCGTGCGTGAGCATCGCGTAACACGTCGTCGAGCACTTCAACGGTGGCGAGCCCGGTAGATTGGGCCTGACAAGAGCTCAAAGGTAGTTAAGAAAATTGCTACTTCTCCTCACGACTAGCGACTGGTGCGTCTGGCAGTGCCGTCCTGCTCGGGTGGAATGCAAGGAGATTTAATTTCGTGAACATGCACATTAATATCGTATCAAGAGCGTAGAACCCGATACCGTTTCATCGCAAAGTCGCTTGCGGCGAGTCCAAGTCTGTAGCACTCCTCTAGGTTCTAGGCTAATACCTGGGAAGAGTCATTTCACCACTTCCACCAGTGAGCAAAAGCAAGCTCTCTAGACTGTTTCTAAAGTTTAAGGCAGTTTACGAGCACGGCGCATCGGGGCTTGGGCATCACAGACGTAGAAAAATAAAGCGCCATAACACGGTGGTGCTATTTACTAATGGCACTAGAACTGTAGCTAAGCCACCACAAGCCCCGACACGACATCCGTCGGTCGATGCTATATGTTCTTGTCCTGTTTGGCTGTTGCATTTGGCTGCAGGCAAACCCCCTATTCGCTAGCCAGAAAGTGCACAACGAATCTCGTGTTATTTATTGAGCAGCTCAGAAGACCAGAGAGGAAAGAAACAGTGCGAGTCTGAGGCAAAATGCAACACCAGAAGCTAACAAGTGCGATATAATATTGCGCTCATTACCCGGTCTCGCCTGCCAATTACCGGGCCGCAGGAAATGAACATAAATTATACGAAACACCACTCGGAAACCGCACCGCGATAGGGTTCCTTTCTCAATCGACAAATCCGTGAAGCACGACAACGACGGGTACCAACATGTTGGATGATTTTCCTATACGATGTCGAACAAAGATGATTGATTTGAACGATGGCATTGAGGCAGGATTTGCAATACTGTTTCTTTTCGCTCTGTGAGGGACACATGGAAGCAGTTTCGCAACGACAATATTGATTCACGATCGACCTGCGCAAAGCCCTTCGAGGGAAAATGGCAGATGGCACCCGTACCGAGTGTCTGATTTGCTTGAGTATGTAGCCACGGCACTGTTATTGCAAACCTTTGCCGTAATTTTGACAAATATTTTTATTTTCCTCCCGTATGTATTTCCCAGCCACGTTATGTGATATGCTCGCACCGGCACTGAGCCGGAGACATTCCAACGGCAACGGCAGAATATCCTTTCTCGAGCAACCTCCTTTCACCACGTGTGCAGCTCTCGCCATTGCGTAAATTGACATTCTACGCAAAATTCTTTTGCTTCCCACTCATCCTTCCTGCATTGTTGCCCCTTATAGCCTTCACCGTTACGGAGAAAAGCTCGCGTGATGTATCGTGAAGAGAAAAACGGAACACCATCACAGCTATGATTATCATATCGCTTGTTGGTTCTACCGAGCGCGATTAAAATGTTCCTTCAAGTCATGCCATAAATTTTGAATTTCGCCTTCACCGCTTAAGTGTCATGTGACTTTGAGCCAAATCGTTCGACCGGCGAAGGCAAAATGTCACAGCGGACGTAAAACACCCTTCGAAGCCGCATGAAAGCTGCCTGTCTGGTACAGTATCGATAAAACTAGGTCCATTATAGTGCAGCATTTATTTTATTTTTATACATCCGTAGGTCGGTGCAGAACTTCCAGAAGTGCCGCTTTTTATTCGCCCATCGCAAGCGTTTCCTCTACGGGATGGTGAAACTACCGTTCGTCCTTTGAAGTCCTGCGCCTGCTAGCTGAAGGTGAACCACACAAAACATAAAACTTCAAAGCAACGGTTCTGTTATATCAACATCAAACTCCAGTGTTCCTGTTGGCAAATGCAGTAGACAGAAAGCTTTAGTTTTACTGCTACTTCGAGATCAATCCTAAAGAAATGTTCATCAAATTGCACCAAAACAGTTGTGCTGTCACGCTATTTGAATGAATTATTCCCACGGAACACAGTAGCCTTCTCAGCAAGCTATTTATCTTGAAGAATACATATTTTTCTATAGAACAAGCTAACAACGTCCTTTCTCGCTACCGACCGTCATTATCGGAGCTAAGCATAGGCTGGATTGAAGTACAAGTAGCGTAAAACAATAAATAGCACAGAAAGTTAAGATTAAACACTAGATGGAACTGTGGAGCAAGTTTTCTTTCACGTTCAGCAGCACCGTTGAATAATCATCGCACTGAGCAAGAAAAAAAACCCCTTAGACACACCCCTTTTTTACCCTACAAGCTGATTAAGATGGAAAAGGCGCCAAGGGAGGAGAAGCCCCGGGTGGGTGGGGTGGCACACGAGAAACTTAAATGAGTCTGATTTTCATCGTTTTCCCCTTAGCTCGTGGTGCGAAAGCAGCCCCATTGGACTGGACTGCAGCGCACATCAACTCCAGCCGATGGCGGAGTTGGATATGCTCGAGAGATAGCGAGACTCAACACTTCTGGGGCGAAAAGTACACTTCTCAGTGGCACGTGTACTGACGTTCCCAAGGAAAAGCTCAATTCGTACGGATGGTCCAGTGTGTATGGTACTACCTGCTGTGTTTTTGATGCCTTTCCATACACCCCATCCGATCCGCTGTAGATTTCCACTAAGCCACGCTCAAACAGCGCTTCACAACGTCCCGGACGGACTTCCGGCAGAGCCGTTGTCATTCGGTCGGCTGCAGGCTCTCGGAAAAGTCCTTCATTTTGGCCCACTTTTTTGCCGTCCATCGCAGCTGTTCGTATGAAAAGACTCAAGTGTCCTTGCTACGTTGAGGAAAACGAACAGAAGCGAAGGGAGAGAAAAAAAAAACAAAACCAACGTAGAACATTGCAGTCGAAGGCGTCGATGGAGAGCTGCTCGCTCCCTTGTTGGCCTCTGTTATGTTGAACATAATGCCGAGTCCAGCGAGAAATTTTCAATGGCAAGCACAAAAAAAGGAAAGCTAAGCGAACGGATGATTATTGTGCTTCAAGTTTAATTAAGAAAACTACTCGACGAAATGAAAGCATGATGGCAATGCTCGAAGCAATTGGGCACAATAGAGCATAAATGATAAAGGAAACAAAATCTTTTTCCAGTTTTTACGAAACTTTTGCAAATTGCAACGAACATATCAAATCCCTTGACCTTTCCCAGCTTCTAAATCAAAGCAAAAGCAAACAAATCACGTGATAAGGAGCGACTGATCGTTGCCACCGAAACGAGTTAATCGGAAACTCGTGGACGATGATGCGATAAAATAACGATCGAAAATTTCCCGCACCAGCGCGCGGACCTGTGGGTCTTCAGAAACATCTCGCGAATGAACTCGACACTGTGAAAGCACATTAAACTGCTGCTCGGAACGGAAACACCGCGACAGTCAACGGAAACAATACGCTACCGACGACGAAGAAGGAAGACAGTTCGAGTTGCGATGCACCACCGCCAGTGCAACAAGATGATGCACTCGATGCAGCGCGCGAATGCAATCCGAAGAGCTTCTTCAGCCCAGGCAATACTCGCCCTCGCCTCGCAAAGTTTGACTTTAATAGACGAGAGAAAATGTTACCGACCGCCCGATGCCGCCTTTCCAGTGGGCTGCTTTCACTTATCTTTTCCACGAAACGACGCCCGCGACGGCCACCGCTAGATGGCTTCCAATTGTGGAGGGATGATATTTTCCGCCGGCTTTGTCTCGCCGGTTGGAATGTAAAGCGATAAACTCCGGTTTCAGTGTGCATTATGCAATGGGCCCTCCTTCGTCATGCAAGATGCATCGCATCCTAGGTGCGGTTTGGTGAAATATTTACCAGCATACCGAGGAACGGTTAGCGACAAGGCAGCCGAGAGGAAAAGTCCAATAAACTGCCAATGCTTCTGCTTCACCGGTATATCAAACGAGCTTCTTTTTTTCTCTCCCTCGTTTAATACCCTGTGATCAAATGCACGAACGGAGGCCAAATCTGCAAGGCAAATGCGAGTACAAAGACTTTCTGCACAATATTACAGGGTGCAACTGGCGTTTAAAATCAACACAAGTAGATGACCCGAATGAAAAACGGATGGAGCACGGGGGCACTTATTTCCTGTATAATTTCTCGTTAAACCCACATCACTCGGCAACAAAAATACAATGCCATCGCAAGCTCAAGCTGGCGTGAAGACGAAAAAAGTTATGGAAAATTCCTTCCTAAATGGATAAAATTTTCTCGCACAACAAACGAATTGATTTGGCAAGCAAGAGATGGTAAAAAAAATGAGATCATTGACCATACGAGAGAAAGAGCAAAACAAAAACGTCGCCATTTGCTTAGCGGCGATTAGCAACATTACATCGATGCTGATGCCGATGGCATGAAGGCAGGAGAACCCCGAAAGGAAAGCCACCAACCGCAACCCTCATAAGAGGGTAGTATACGCCCCAAACCGAACCGTTTCCGTCGACCTTTTTTCCTTCATTTTAACCGTTTCTCTTTTTTCGCGAACGGCACGGAAAGATTTTCGCAACAACGATGAAACATCGGCCCTTTTTCTCTGCCAGCGGAATTCCGGCAAAAGGAATTAAACGATTCGCAATCTTCCGCGAGAAGCGTCGATTCCCAGCGCAAGCAGATGTCAGTAACGATTAGCTCCGAATTGACAATCGACAGTCCGGAAGGGGGAGGGTTTTCCGAGGTAGTTTGGAAGGATAGCATTCGAGGTGTGCGTGTGTGTGGGTTCGTAAGGTTAATTTCCTGTGGCGGCCTGGCGCGGTGTTGTGGTCAAGTGAATCCCAATGCATTTCACCAACAAGCCTCCTATCCCGTCGGCATCACATAGACACTCGCTATTTTTGGCTCCAATTTTATTGCTCTCAGACCGGCTTTTTGTTTGGCGTTTGTTTTAAACTCCCCCATCCCCACTAGCCCGATCAAGCGTGGTCAATTTCCCCCTAGGATTCAGCATAATCGAATGCGCTCTGTTGCGTGAACGTTACACCAGAGAAACCCGCTATTCGCGAAAATAAAAACGCAAGCGATCCGATCGGCAAACTGTTCCCTGGCGCCTTTGCACAAGTAACAAGAGGAAAAACAAGCACCTCGTGGGAGCGAATTTAGCGCAAATAGCAGCACCGAAATACACACATTTTCCCGCAATGAAGTGAGACACGGTGCTCGATCGGACGAGTGGCGAGTACATCAGACGCAAAGCGGATCGTGTTTTCCCGCCGAAAACAAAACAATAAAAAATAAGATGATATAAATCCGAGCACGTGGAATGGAGGGAACATAAACCGACACCCTGAAAAAGCCGGAAAATGTGTGCTTCCGCTTCCCATGCCAGCGGTCAAGCCAAAATATGCTCTTGCCGACGAGATTTTTCCACCTCGGCCAGCTGCTGCAGGAGGGCCACCATTGCACCAAACAAAAACCACCCTCCATCGGCGAATGGCCCCGGTGTTTGGTAACAGTTCCACCCACCGCTCGTCGTCGTCGTCGTCAGTTGGGTGGGTTGATTTTCCACCTAGCTCGCCCAGACACATAACCAAACCTCCCAAACACATTGGTGCCCGCGGGCAGGCTCGCTGCACATGGCTGCCTGGTGCTGACCGCACATGGGCTTGTGTGTTGGTTGCTGCACAAGCACGACACCGTGAGTGCGATAGCGTGAGTGATGGCGATCTCCTGCCCGCAGATAGCCACCAAAGGGGTGGCTTAGTGCAACGAGCAAACGAGCGAGATGGCGCGCAAAAAAAAAAACAGTGCAGCATGAAGAGCGAGAGCGCGGAAAAAAAGCAACCCAACAGCAAGTTTAAAAAAGTAGAGCGAAAGGAAACGCCACTGCGCACCGCCGATAGTGTTTTGATTGCGGACGACAGTTGCTTTCCATGCGAGGGTGTGCTGAGAGAAGGGATGAAAAGCAGGGCGAGTGCAGTAGACGTCGATAAGGGTGCGAAGAGAACGGGAAGGTGCAGCCGGTCGGTGGTGTTGTGTGGAATGTGAAGCGATTTCCGCATAGCGCCGCATAGTTATGCTTTCGGGAGGGAGCCAGTCGCATTGGCACAACAACATTGGCCATATTTTACGACGGCCGTCTAACACACACCCGCTTCGAGGCCACTAATGCTGCCACACTACGGTATGCCACTGGATTGCGAAAGTGTGTGCGCGTATGCGTATGATTTTGTGATGCTGAGTCTGCTGCAGAGCCCGGTGGAAAATCCGGGGCCAAAGCGCACCAGAACAAAGGGAGGTCGTTTGGGTTGATTTTTCACCACCTTTTTATATTTTTTTTCATTTCCTCGACCACACCAAGGAAAGATCGAACGGATGGACAACAAAAAATGGTACAAGCTTTGATCAGGTTTTGCACAAAAATTATCTCAGGAAACCAGCACCGGTCATCTGAGCAATCGTGGGATTTTGTTCGAGAGAACAACTACGCCCACCCTCATTGAGCGCCTCGACTAGATGGCTTTTTTTTTGAACATGTTCGCACTTCCCGGGGACACAATCTTAACGCTATTTCACCATCTTTAGAACGTCTAAGCGGTGGTGTGCCAACACAAGAACATTCACAACTCGACCCCGTGCGAACGAAAGAAAGGATATTTTGCAAAGACTTTGGCAACCCAAAAGAGACAAGGTTTTAGCTTTTTCGCAACCCCCGTCGGAGAAAGCCAAAAAACAAAAATCACAAAGCGTTTTCCCATCCTTCCGGGTGTCTGGATTTCCGGAAACTCCGCTTCTAGGAAGCTATTTCTGTTATCGCTGCTGGCCAGCGCTCGCGAATGTCTAGGCTAATTTCCATTGATAAGACCAGGGCGAAATGTGTCTATCCACAAAAGGTGGAGCACGGCGAAACGGATTCCCCCCCGAGCAGAGAAGGCGACCCATTTGGTGCGTTGTCAAAAATGTGGGAGAGAACAAAAGTCGAACTTCTCCCTCCCACCGGGCAGTCGGCGGGAAAACATCATTGAAACGAGCGCACACGGAAGCACTTTTGCAAAATCCGGAAGCATGGTCACGTTGAATGGATTGCTTCTTTGCATCGGAAAGGCCCCAGCCAGGAAAGGCACACAAAATGGGGGCCCACTTTTGGCAACCATCGCACGGGAAAATGTTGTGCAAAGCGATGCCAAATGAGTCCACAAAAAAAAAGACTACAGATAGAAGCCACTCCACGCTGCGGGGGCTTTGGATTGGAAGATAAAAATTCGAATGGAACAAGCTTTTGGCGGGTCCGAATGGAACCGATGATCCTTGGCATTCTCGGCAAGGTGACGAGATTTGGGCGTTTGCGAATGAAAGCTGAATAATGACGAAGTCGTTCGGTTCCGTAAATGCGACGGATATCACCAAACACACACCACAAGGCGGAACGCGACGACCCAGATTTACTGCAACCCTTCTTATCGGGTGCTTAATTAAGCATCATTGCTTATCAAAAACGAACGACTACACACGCCCCGAGCCGGAGCAGCTGCTGTACTTGGCAAGCGCTAGCTGGCTGCGGGCCAAACGCCGAGTACGCAATTAAATGCACATCTCGCCTGCGTTGGGCGAACCGGGCAGACGTCGAAGTGAACCCGAAAGCTAAATAGTAACCTTTAGGCATACCACCCGCTGGCGCTGGCGACTTTCTGCCACTATGAAGCATAATTAAAACCCGCACACCGACCTCGAACGGGGCTTCGGTTTCGTTTTTCCATCCCAGGGACGGGCGTGTGCAGTGGCAGAAATGCAGTCGAGCCGAGATGAACGAAATCGTGACCAAGATGCCATCGTGTCACGGACGGATGGTTTTCCACTGCCACCGAGCCGTCCCGGTCGCGTGCGTGAAACGATGAGAATGCACCGAGAGACAAATAAACAAACAACAAAACGATCGCAGCGATGAAAAACAAAACCCCCCAAAACGGTGCCCGTGCTTGGTGGCCTGATCCGAAGGGCACTCGAAAGGGCTTGGGGTAGAATTAAATGATTTTGATTGTGCAATGGTGGCAAACCGTGGGCAATCCCCGAGCGAATGGCACGCGGTTCAAGGTGCGCCCAGTGTGGCCCAAGCAAACTGGGGCCGGAGGAAGAAGAAGAGGCGAACGATGCGATGAAAATTATGTTGATGAGGTGCTTACGGTGTGCCAACACCGGCGTGTGCCCTCCGGTGGAAGCTTTCAACCATGGTCGAATGTGTTTAAATGGTGCACCAAACGAATTTTGGAACTGATTTTTGTTTCCTTTGGATTCATCAAATATTCACACATAATTTTGGAGTTCACGGCAAGGACCGTACTTTCGATTATTAATGGTGTAGGTTTCTAGAAACCTACATGAGCGAGAAAAAATGTTCCTTTTAAATAGATTATTATGCGTACCTTTCGTCACACATTTTTCCCCAACTACCAACGGTGGTTCTATTTATGCCCACACCGAAACGTCCTCCACCTACGGCCTTCATTATTTTGTGAGGGATTAAAAACGTTAAGTCAACCGCTAACCCACCCACAGTATCGCGCACCATCGCCGTTGCAACTCCCACGCAATCGGTGTTTTGACATTTAAAAATCAATCCGTCCGACCGACGGATTCTGACAGCTGAATTGACGGCCGGCAGTGGCGCGATGGATAAGAGGCGGGCTCCCTCTTGGGTCCTATTTCCGGACTTCCCGCAGCTCGCACACGGATGTATTCATTTTCCAGACCTTGACTCTAATTGACGGGCCGAAACGCGATCCTTACGTCGCGCCAGGCGGTAGTCCGGTTGGTTGCCAATCATGGCTACGGAAACGCGACGTGGAAAACTCCCGGCACTGTTTTCCGACCCGACCGAAGCAACAGGCCGAGCCATCAAAAATTCGCCCAGTAATTGATGGAGAACCATTTTTCACCGTCTGGAAACTTTCCACCGCGAGGACACGGACAAGTTCTTACACGCACACGCACATTCATGGGACGACAAAAAAAAAATACGCACACGCGCTTACGAACATCGATTTATGCGTGCCTGTGGTGCGTTACAACATTTTATCACTCTCTCTCTCCGGATCGTTCGTACCGGTTTTTTTTTTCTTTTATCAAACGCTCGCTGACTCATGTGGGCATTCTGGGGAACTTCCGGTGCCATACGGCCATCCAAAACCCTGACCATCTTTCGATGTTATCTCATCCTGCTGGCGCTTTGTACAGCGTACGACCTTCTTTTCCTTCACGTTCTTGTGAGTCCCTCCATTCCGGTGCTGTACGCGCAAAGAGACACCGAAAATGCACAGCAATTAGCCACCCTAATTGGTCGAAAAATGAAAATAATGCTAATGCAACCGGTGGAGCATGTGAGCGCCATTAACGTCGTGTGCATTCCACGCAACAGCAGCACTGAATCGCATCCGAGCGTTTCATGGTCACCCTGTGAATGATGTCGCTTGGTAAACTGAGAGCTCTTATCACTACTGGCTCGCCGCAATGGTGCCGTCATTATGAAGTTAAGAGATTCAGGGGATTTTTTAATGATTAGCGAGGGAGCATTCAAAGAGCCATTTCGCTAGAGTCATCTTGCAGTCAGTCCTCCTAGGCTGATGTACTATTGAATTGTAGATTGAATTGCGCTGTGAGGGACGAAATTGTCACTCTCCAATGTCGAACTGCAGGACTTGAAACGGACATTGCTCGTTAGACACGCGCACAGCTCTGGAAAGTCAATTATGCCCTAACCTGTGCCATTAGCGTCCATGGTCTGCATTTTTATTTTTGCTTTCAATTTGAAGCCACGTTTTCACACTCAATACAGCTCAATTGCCGAAATGAAGCAAACGAGCATAATTATTTTTCGTCGCCGTCACGCCAGCGCAAGCATTCCAAAATCGGTTCGCGTTCAATTTACAGAAGGTCGGCTTTATGCTGCCAAGTGGGGGCCATACATCGCATCACCTTGAACTAACCTTTCTATGTTACCGGTTTTATTGTTGGGCCGTTCGGAGCAAGGACTTTCTTTTTTTTCTCCCTTCCATTTCACCTGCCTCGCGTGCATCTCGTAGGATTGGGCACATGACAAAGAGAAGCATATTTGGGACGACATAAAACTCTAACTACGCCGCCAACGCGAGGGATCGGGAACCTATTTTCGGAACGCCAGTGGACGTTCGATTCAATCGAATCGACCAGGCTGCTGCATAAAACCGTCGATACGGCTTCAATCGTGCTTCGCAAACCCGCCAAAATCAGCATTCGAACCAACCCTGGGAAAGAAAAAATCCCTAAAATACAAGCCCTCCTCCGATGAAAGACAGGAAAGTGTGCAAAATTGACGAGCCTCCCGTGGTGGTGTGTGGGAAAGTATTTCAGCAGCCAAATGGGCAGCACTAGGCAAAAAAAAATCCGCCACCAGTCCCGTTAAATTTAAAGCAACCAGCTCAATTTTCCTAAACCGCCACCGACGGGCAGCAACAAAAAAGGCAACAAATCAAATGGATCTAAAAACGATACAGCACAGCGAACGCGATCGCTGATTTTTCCGTTTTCTTCCCATGGCCTGATTTCGATTTTTTTTTCGTGTGTAAGTGTGCAATAAAAACATTTTCCCCAGCCACCCAGCATCCCGCCTCGGGTGGCTTTCAACACGTGCGGCCTATCGGAAAGTGCGTCGAACGCAACACGCCAGTCTATTTCATTATTTTCAGTGCATTCCAACTCGCGCGCGGGCTCGTTTCGCGTTGCACAAGCGTTGTGCCTCGATATCACGATCCGCGATCTGATGCCACAGCTCGAAACCGAAGAGATCAACAGCAGGCCAAATGGTCAATTGTGGGGCCAATTATGCCGGGCCATTCGTACAATAATTGCCGCCTCTTTGCGGTTCCCAAATCGAAGCAAAACGAAATCAAAAACCAGAACTGTATCCCCTCTTGCGCTGGCCAAAACTTCGCAGAATTGAGGCCAACGGCGTGGCGTGTCGATTCCACTTTCCTTTACACGGTGGCCCGAAACCCAGCTCCAGCGACTCGACGAGCGGTTCGATTGCGTAAAGTGCCAAGGCACACGTCTCGAAACCAGGCCTCCAAGATGCGACTTAAGCGTCGAGCGGAAGCACACAATTGATAAGAAATTACTACTTCCCCAAACCGTCCGCTTGGGCAAGAAATCGGCCTCCAGGCGGTCAGCAGAGAAATGGTCAACTTCTCGTCGACCACAGGCGGATACGTAAATCGAAACCCATACTGCAAACAACGTGTGCTGTTGAAATGGAAACTATTCGACTCAAATTTAGCTCCACAGCCCTAGAGCAGGGTGTGATGTGGAGTTAAACAAACGAGCGAAATGTTCAAGATCGTGGCACGTTTTACAGGGTGCGATCGGTGACGATGTGGATGTAGATGGTGTTGGCGAACTGGAACTGGATGACCTTGCTCGATTTCTTGCTGTTCCGTCAATGGTTCGCCAACACGACCGGCGAGTCAGTGAGTTAGAAACAAACTTAGCCACTCGCCTACAATGATTTACACGATTAACGCCGAATAATTTCACGGATCTTGCTATACTCGAAGGCGATGGCGAAAATTCCCCATGAGCAAATATTAATCCAACGACCAGCAATCGATTAAGCATGTCGAAAACAAGAAATATGTCAAGTGGTGTTTATTATTCGAGCAAGCAACGTGCGTCATTAGCGAGAGATTCCCAACGACATCACGTCGGGAAGATCTCGTACCGGGAGAAACCGAGTTGGAAGTAGAACGTGAATCACTGTTTATCGAAATCGACATCGAATGATCTTTATAGCATGCTCATATGCATCTCCACTGAGGGCACGCAAAAGGGTGGATAGTTTATTTTTTCTTGGGAAACCCCTCCTTCAGGCAAGTACTCGCACGCAAGCCGTCCACAGCCGAGGCACGTAATCAACTGGTTCACTTTCTACCAGCCGTTTGAGGTCTGAACGAACGCATACACCGACATGAGCTGGTTTGGTGCTCGAGGTAAGATTACATGATCTATTGGCCGGGGCCCCTTACAAGGGCCTACTTGAGCCTCCACAGTAGCCGAAGTGGTCTTGAAGTTTGCTTCTACACCCAAACGGAGCTTATACACGAAAACCAATTGAGCAATGCACTGAGACTTGGCCATAGACAAGCGAACCTATCGATCCAGGGCTCACGACAAACAAATTCGTAATGGTCCTAATCTGACTGCCCGGTCTGCCTTGTCCACATCGACGTACGAGCCGACAACTTGGCATCACACCAGCGGGTTCGTGTCTAACCTTAAATTAAATCGACCCTTTCCCAGCGAACCGATATCACGGCCCACGCGTGGTTACCCCGGCTACCAAACGTTGCCAAGAAATTTTTAATAAGCGGCAAAAATACGACCCTTGCAGCAAGGCCTGGGGTACCATGCTGTTCCCAAACATCGCGACGCAAATTATGCAAATTTGGAACGCACTACCGCTGGGGATAGAGGGGATGGAACAAACCGTGCCATCGAGCGCATTCAAATGAGGCATCTTTCTCCGCTTCATTGCATCAAAAAGCCTCCAATCGAGAGGCCTCATATCCAAAGTTGAAAACAGCCCCGAACGTGTGAAGCTAGAGACCCCAAAAGTTGAGCATTATGCAACCTGACGTACCGCCGACGGACACCGGTTCCGGATAGGGCAACATCTCGCGTTGATTTGTTAGCGTTAATTTGCACAACAAAATGGGACAGAGCGACCGCACGCGCACGCAAGATGAAAGCGTTTTTTCTTTGCGTTTTGTTTTACGACGCGGCTGAGCGTAACGAAAAGAAAAGTTAGAGGGAAAACGATTTCAAAACTGACCACCCTAAAGGCGGACCCTAAGTGCAGCCCTGATAGATGCGCAGATAAGCGGCAAGCCGCAAATGTTCGATCATTAAAATAATCGCACAAGAACGCCGGGCGCCACCATCGACAGGTGGGAAGCTGTTAATCTCGAACGTAATGCCTATCTTCAGGTTGGTCGAATTCGGTGGTCCGTTCGCTTTTCCCACGCGGCGTGGTGGTCTTGCCACCAGCAAATGGCCACCAGCTCGAAGAACATACACTCGGTACCACAATCCGTCCGCTCTAGGAATGTGAGGGAGTTTCATTTTCATAAAAACCACCACACCGTGACCGAACACACACAAAATTTATGAACCGTTAATTTAATATCCCCCCGCGAACAGTTGCTCGGGCAGAAATTTTTCTGACAGTCATGGTTCTGTTCTCTTTGGGATTGTTCGAAAAAAAACGACTTACTTTAAAAATGCAGGTATCGGGGCAAAAGCACAAGTACGTCTCCGAAGACCCCTTTTCGAGAGAGCGAGAGAAAGCGTAATTTGGCCCCCGAAAAAAAAAAACAGACAGATCGTTAAATGCACTCAACATGAACGCCTGCTCCGAAACGCCACAGAAATTCGTGTTATCAAAAAATCAACCCGATTCGGATGGCCAATCACTGCCAACTGACAGCAAAGCGAACTGCCTCGAGCGAAACATGCCAGCTAATGGCAACGGTTGCTACGTGCCGGTTTCGGGGTTGAAAGTGTCAATTTACCACGGCTCACCTGCATCCACGAATCTGGCCACGTTCGCGGTTCACGAGAAGTAACCTCGAGTTCCGAGAGACGATCATGACCTCCGGGAACTCTGGGTTGAACATGCACGGACGTGATCTTCCAACAGGGTGGGCTTTTCAGGCAAGACACCTGTATATAAACCTCGGTCCAGCAACTCAGCTAACCATCGAACAGACGGTAAACGATTCAGACAGAATGACTTCTAAGCGCTCCGGGCTAGTTAGCGGCGTGTGGTTGGTGTGGATGATGTACAACTCTTTGATCCTTACGGCCGAAGCTGGAACTGTGTCGAACTGCACTGGAACAACCCCAACAACCTTTGACGGGGCGTTGCAGGAATGCGCCAGCCAGCTTGGGATTGCTCCTGAACGGCTTGAGAAGGAGTGCTACAACCTGCTGCTCCATCCAGCCGATCGAGACAGTATGTGTTTGGTGCGGTGTATCGGTGTACTTCTGCGCTTCTGGAATGATACCACAGGGTTACGTGAGTCCGTCATCCAGCAGTACTACCAGCCAGCTCCGGAAGATACGTGCTATCGGAACCGGACACAGCGCTGTCTGGAAGCTCTGGAGCCTACTGTGACGGATGTTTGTGAAAGAGCACACCGATCGTTCCTCTGTTATCATCAGCAGTTCGGTAACCTAGTACGCGCTGATCGGTACGTCCCGAAGACACCTCTAGAGATGCGACAGGTGCAACAGGACTGCTTG
Organism: Anopheles nili; assembly: GCF_943737925.1. NCBI lineage: Eukaryota > Metazoa > Arthropoda > Insecta > Diptera > Culicidae > Anopheles > Anopheles nili. The sequence continues at coordinate 3,192,538 of NC_071292.1, forward strand.
GACATTCTTGGACTCTCACCGAAGCGGTTGGTTCTTTATCGAGAGGGACACTTCCCAGATGACGCTGAGACACAATGTTTCGTAAGGTGTGTTGGTCTCCGGACGGGATTATACAGCGACAAACAAGGACCTAACGTCGATCGACTGTTTGTCCAGTGCGAGTCCTGCGCTGATGAGCAGGTGTTTCGAGATCGTGCGAACGAATGCATTGCTTCCCAGCGGCGTCACAAGCTGAGCAAGTGTACTGCGGCCTATCGGACGTTGTACGAGTGTTTCCGTGACGATCAACTGGATCTTTACGCGAGTTTTACAAAGACCCCTGTCATGTATTCAACAACCACTAGCGCACCCGTTAGTATGCCACCAGCGAATGCACTGGCAGGATATGCGAGGAAAACGTCCAGCAAAAGACACTTCGTCAGACCGTACCAGCTCGAGATAGTCTTGGAGAGTCTGGCTCAGAATGCCGGGTACTGATGGTGTAGCGATTAAAAGAGGACAATTCTATCTTTTTATCAAACGAATAAATCAACCATTTTGGGAAGAAATTCTGGAGTACTCCTTGATTGATTTTTCTTGAACATTTTGTAGATTTAAAGGCACACGTGAATAGCGCTCGTGGGAACTCCTCCAAAAGCATGAAACAAAATGGAAAGTAGATAAACAATTTTCCTAAAACAGCAGCTCGATTGAGACGCCTCTCGACGAGCAGCCCGAAGAGAAAAACACATCAAAGATCAAAACCTCATCTCACCAGCGAACATCGCTCGAACGTTCGACATTGAGTCGCGGCCAAGTGTTCGAGATCGTGAGCGCACCTCAACCACCAAGGTGGCTTATTAGCTTCGATGTAATTAAAGTGCGGTTGGCGCGTCTTGAAAGATGAAAAGAGGCCACACGGAAAGTTGCCCAAAAAAAAACCGTACCCAAAATCGGTCCGCCCGGTTCGCCACCCCATCCGATCGCACACGTGAGCCGCGAGGAGGAAACTTTGGAAAGCGTTTTTCCCTGCGACCTGTCTCATCTCTTCTGTACTTGGGGAGGCTCGTCGGTGAACATTGTTCCGCGCCACAATGCGGGGAGTTGCCGACGGCAGGTGATATATTGGGTCAGAGTTTAAAACGAACTTTTCGTGTTTGAGTTGCCTTGCTTTATACAGCTCGCGTGTAAATATCGTCAAGGCTGACATCCCTGATGAGTTCCCACCATCTGGTAGATAAGACCAGCCTCCGTGACTGTAGAACCAAATTATCAGATCTTAGAGCATTTTCTACTAAGACTTACAACAACTTACCTTTGATCGATGCGGTATCGTCATAATATCCTTCAACAGTGAAGACTCGTGGCTATTGACGACTGCAATCGGCTTTTCCACCAAATCCAACACGACACTCGTGTGGCTTATCGAAGCCTACTTCATTCACCACTTGCTTATCCAATTTTCGCTATTTAAAACCACTCACGTGATTTGCATCATTCTCGTGTGTTTGCTAGCACCGAAAAACAACCCTTCCACGCACTCTACTCCAAAGGAGCGGTATTCACATCCCTTCACACCTTTCGTTCCCGAACCGGCCCAACCCGGACGCGGCGTTTCGCTCTTTCTCGCCAACTTTCACTTGCTTTTCCTCACACACTTTGGCCAGCCTACGGTAAAACCGACAAACGATTACGCCGATGTACGGGGGTTCGCTTTTGAAGAAAAAGAAAGCATATCTAAAATAAACGTCGAGGCTAAAATGGTAGCGGCTCGGATGGGCAACGATGAAGGTGGGTGGGAAAAGCGCAGGGAAATTAGGATGACTGATGAAGGACACGAAAGGGATACGAAGTTATCAGGACGATTGGATCAGCGGGACTGATAACGCAGAGCGATGCACAAACCCTAGCTACAATTCGGTCGCCGAGAGGCTTGCGAAAATATTTCCCTCTGGTTTGTTTACAAATAGCGCAAACGCCGTGACACTGCACACGAGCTATTCCTGCCTGGCGGGGGCCGCTAAGGATTCCCCGGGAAAATGCTGAGGAAAGCGTACGACGGAGATAAGCTGCTTGATTCGCGACCGTTTTGGTTCACATGTGATTTACACCCACTAACGCAGTTGCAAACGGGAATAGCAGCTGTTTTTACTCATTCAGAGAAGGGAAATCTTCAAAATAGCACGTCCTCGTACGCTGGTTTTGCTACGATAGGAAAACTCGCACCGAAAATTACACTACATGAACGAAACACGATACACTGCTCCCCACCATTCGCTGTTCACGCTTTTGTTGCTTACATTCTCACCGCTACAAGGTAAAACAAAACATTCGACGCGAACGAGCACGCACGACGCACATCCGCACGCTTTGAGAAGTAATTTTGAAATAATTTTTTACCACCGCAAGGCAGCCAAAGTTGTTCGCTCGACAGTATGCGCCACAAATGTAGCCGATTATGTTCATCAAAAATATTCTACCAGCGACAGTGCTTAAAAGTACAATTTATTCGTAGCTTTCGAACAAATTGATTTAAAAACAAAGTGCATAAAAATTTACAATTTTTGAAATTAACATGTTTTTCAAGTCCAATAATTTCACTAACTACAGTTATTTGTTGCTTCTATTTATAATGCTTTGCAACATTATAATAATGTTCATTATTGCATATATATTTATTTTGTTTGACAGAAAAAATTGTGAAAGTCTCCTTTTTATAATAAAATATGATTGAAAAATTATTCTCAATTCCCAGCTGCGAAAGTTTGGTACCACACCTATGTTTTGACAGTCATATGGTAAACAGATCTATCTTGACAGTTCCAAACAGAGTTTACAACTTCGGAGTGTCTACTACCCGTTTATGCATTTCGCACGTGGTTGCCCATGCTGATTTGAAAATGAAACTAATTTGTTTAACATTAACGGAATCAATAATTCCATGCTAGCAAGATACAAACTATGTAGTTTATGTATATGCTCTGCGAAATGCGAATCTTATTGCGCGGTGTGAGCATCCAAATGTTTCAGCTCACGCGTTTAGTTGCATTGCTTTCTTTCGAAGGATGGTAGCTAGGATGTTTTACAGTATAAAGTATAATTTTATTCAAAAATTCTCATCTTTCCTCGTTTATTTGTTTTTGCTTCGATTCCTTAGTGTTGGGGATTTTATGCACGTGTTTGCTCTGCCAACTCAAAAGCTAAACAGCAATAAATTCAGTGCTGAATGCTGTTAATGGCGGCAATTTGCACGTGGCATTCATCAAACACCAAGATTAAGTACAAAATATGTTTTTTCTTTACCTCATTCATTGTGGATTCTGTTTTAGTATCAGTGGGTAAATAATTATTTGTTCGAACGAATATCCTCTTCTTAAGCAGGTATAGTAAAATCATAAAAGCTGCACTAGATGTATGCCTTTCGCAAAGGGAGCAATCCAATATCAATGAGTAGAAGAAAAAAAACGTTACCAAATACTGCGCTACAATTGCCTGCACCCAATGCACGCTCGGTTCGGTAGATATTTTTTAGCTATAGCATAAGAATGTTCTCTTTGCTGTTTGATTCCAATTTACAATAAATTTTCATCTATCAATATTTTCTTTATGTATAAGTAGCTGTATAATTTGCTATATAATTTCTTCAGCCGCGCAATTTTTCAGCCGAGAATTTTGACCGACGAATTATGATTAAAACTGAAAATGAAAACAACTCTAACATATTATGGCCGCCAGGACGAGTCTCTGTCCTGTGGCGCTCTTATTCTATAAAAAGAAAAAAAACAAACTTATAAAAATCTCCAGTACAAAAGGGAAAATGTCTAAGCCCTCTGTTTCTAACAATCTGATTTTGACCTCTTTTGATGTGGTTAATATAATTAAATCGATCACATTTTTGCTGTTTTGAATTTTTGTTTGCCTTGTAATTTTCTCAAACTCGCTTCACGAACGCGAAACAGCTCAAGTTGCAAGGTTATTATTTTCTTCATCTTAATCGAAAAGGAAACAAAGTGTTCGTTTTGTTCTAGCATTTCCTTCTCACAAAAAGAGATGCGCTGCTTGCTTTATCATCCTCTAAACGATAAACGTTAGTTGCTTGTTTCGAACTACGCATTAACACATAAAAAATGCCATTTTCATCCTTCTTAAGGACATTTGTCTACCACCCTCCTCCGTGCTCAGCGCGGTGCGACGGGCGTTCGGTCGGATCGGTATCTTCAAGGAAAGCATCGTGTGATGAAAAGTACAGATTTTCTTCCGAGTATTGCACTGAAAGGGACAATCCCAGCGGATGGAAGTTATGAAACCATTGTATCATCGATCGAGACTTGTGTCACAAAGTACGGGACTGCTTATGGTAGCGATAACGTGCTTCGGTCCGGCGGTTTCCCGCTTGTTGCACACGATTTATCGTGCCCACCGCTGGAGGCAGTACGCGCTTTTTAGACTCCTCCGCGAACGAGAGCTCAATTTATAACTAGATCAATAAGAAATGTATGTGTATATTGCCACTATCGGTACAGGGAAAGAAAAAAAAGGAATCCTGCTACAGAACCACTGCGAAACCGGGGGTTCACGAACGTGTCCGACCAATCTCATCCATCTCTATCGAGATCTATCTCTCTACCTATCTCTCTTGCATATTTTCCAAATAGAATGAATCTAAAAACCACACGTGTTCTTTGCTTTCTATATACATGCGTCCGTACAATCAGTCCTTTGTCCATTTGCCTTACGGCAGGCCAATAGAACTGCGAGCTTGCCGGATCTAACGGCACCATACTTTCACCGTGTAGTGTACACGTTTCTCTTAACAGCTATTTAATTAATTGCTCTATTTGCTAAAAATTTCAGTCATTTTATGCTTGTTTTCTCTTCGTGTTCTCGGTGTTTTTCGTGTAGCTTTGATTCTTGTATCCTCTGTCTATTTTCTGTACTTCCGACCATCTTCGTGCTTCAAAATATTTCTGCATTCCACACTTTTCATTTGACGCGCGAAAAAGATCCGCTCGGGCATAAAGGAAAACAATATTACGTTACGCTAACCCCACGCACAGCAGCCCTATCGGAATAGGAATAGCCCATCCGGTAAGATGCTTTCGTGTGTGGTCAGGTGTCCTCAGCACAGCCGTAGGCGCCAGATTTACGGGGTTGCTTTGCGCAAAAAAGGCACACGATTTCAGCTACGATTTGCGCGATGTTTTCCGTTTCCTATCGATTGCCACGTTGGACCACGACGCTCTGCTGTCTCGGTGCTTCTAACGACGGTGGTACATATTATATCGATCAAAAGAGCTCGCCGAGAATATATCTTTTTCGAAATAATTGATTTACTTGTTCTATTCATGTTGGCTCTAATTTCTGTCGGTTTCGCTACGGTTTAGAATGTTTGCATTCACGATACGAACTTTCGAACCGATTCATTCTGCTTTCTAACGAATGTTTTTTTTTGTTTCTCTTCACATCTTGCTACAAAGAAACCATTGTGTTGGTAAAAATGATCATTTCGCTGCAGAAAAGCAATCATCCACGCAACGCGGGAAGGACCGTCGGAAAACGTAACCTTACTCTTGATTTAGTAACGATCGAACGGGCAAATATAACAGTAAGCAGGTGAAAATTAAAACGATTCTCTACGGTGTAAATCTGATACTACAACTTATGACTATCAACATTATTTACTTAAACGAAACCATTCTACATGCACACGCACGCGAGTGATGGGCATCTGCCGAGTCAAGAAACGTTGGTGCTATGCATGAATTAAAGAAGAAAACTCGCCAACGCGGAACAAATCGATTGTTCGCACGGCATGCTATTGCGCTGGAGCTGCGAGACGATTTCTTAACGATTAAAATACACTACGAACTAAATATAGCGAATAAAATAAAACTTTATCCCTCCCACGCTCATTTTTCCCGCACACGCACGTGCTCTGTCGGGTGCCAATATTGCACCTATGCGGTTAAGGCGAAATAAAGTGAACCGGTAATATGTAAAACAAAACATAATCGTTCATCGGAAGCCCCTATGCTGCTAGTGTGGAAACAATGTAAAAACATAACCTTTACAGCTAAAATAAACTAGCGATAAACTCGATCGTTCAACGACACTCTGGGAGTGAAGAACAGCAATGCTTTCGCTAAACCGAAATCGATCATTCTTCTCATGTTTCATCCTTGTACATTCGTATCCTGATGTGAAGTGATCAGGACACGATGCGTTTTGCTCGATTCGTACTATGGCCAAGGGTGTTCCAGCACCCCCGATCAAAAAAACGATCGACGGTCTCTCTCCCTCTCATGTTCCGCTAGCTCTACCAGGGATCGAGGGTTCTAGAGTACGTCCTCAACACCGTGTAGTTCTTTTGCTTCTTCCTCGTCCATCTAACTAAACACTTTGAGGCACAAAAGCACGAAAGATTTGTTTTGCAATCAGTGTTCGCCGCGAAGCAGCTCCATAAGCAGATTGAACGAAGGCTCCTCGCCGTCTTTCGGCTTGATCGTGAGCATTTCTTTGCCGACCTGCAAGAACAACGTGCATGTCAAACCGTGAAAGATATCCAACAGCGGATTATTCTGTGGCTTCTTTGTATCTTACCTGACACGTGCGTTGGAGCTCTGGAATGCGCAGCAGCAGCTCACCGAACTTGGCCGGTGACTTCGGGTAGTGAGCTAGCGTGTAGGCTTGCAGTGCCTGCAGTGCCTTTTCCTGGCTGGTCCGCACCTTCTCCGATTCCTTCAGCTCGGAGGTGTCTGACGACAAGAGAACGATCACCTTCATCGCCACGTACTCGTATCGGTCTACGCGCAATCGTCGTAGATGATCGGTCAGGTGAAGCATCCGCTCAATGCATGTCTAAAGGAAGGCAAAAAAGGCACGTAAAATCTCGTACAATTGCTCAGTTCAGACACACTTACCTGAAGCCCACTATTTCGCACTTGCTCCAGCGTTATCGACTTCCCGAGGGAGATCTTGATCTCACCAGGCGTTGAAATCGAACGGTAACAGCAAGAGAACAGCAACAGTTCACACCAGGAGTTGATCAGTAGACAGATCTGATCGTCGATCTGTGAAAGAGAAATCAACCGTCAAGTTGGTTGGACACATCCGCAGGAAAAACTTTAGAATTTTGGACCTATTACATACCGAAATGTGCTTAAACAGCGGCAGACTCTTGCACCACTTTACGATCTTGTACAACCGGTGATCAGCAATATTGCAGAGGTTAGCGATCAGATCGGGACTGCTGTCGGACGAGATACCGGCACTGGAAAGGATCGGATTGTTGGCGATCGTCGTGCTGGTTACGTTCGTCGCTGGTTGATTAAGCCGCGCCAGCTCCTGCGCATTGTACTGCCACAATGGTTCAACGTCCATGATTTCCTGTATGAATCGAAAGGACACAAAGTCAAATGTGAGTCGCCTACAATCGGTTGTAGTCTTTATCCCACTCTACCTGTAGCAGAACTGGAATGCCTGGTTGCATGTGGTTGCCTCCACCGGATCCACAACCGCCCTCCGATCCAGGACCGTTGCTTATTCCGTTCATACCGCCTCCTCCTCCCATGGATCCTGCACCAACCATCATCATGCCGCCTAAACCATCCGGGGCTTCCAGCTTCATCTGTTGACCAGCACTAACATTGGCCCCTCCACCGACGTACGGCGATCTTACAGGCCCACCGTACTGGAAAGGACCTGCCCCAGGCGAGTCTCCGGCTTGCATTCCACCAGCAGCATTCACTAGCGGTCCTGGCAGCGTGTACGAACACTGGTACGTCGAGCGTCCTCCACGTGTACGATCCTCTCGAATTGCTACAAGGACACAAAATTGCATTATTCCGTCTCTCGATGTCTCTCACTCTTCTGTACCTTCCAGCTTCATCCCTTTCTGAAGGCACTTCTCGAACCGGCAGGCGGGACACTTTTTGCGCGTCGCTATCGTCACCGGGCAGACCGCCCCCCTAAGGCACACGTAGTTCTTCCGGTTCTGCACCGTCCGTTTGAAGAAACCCTTGCACGACTCGCACGAGAAAATGCCATAGTGAAATCCGGATATCTTATCACCGCAGATCGGGCATGGGCTGCAAAAGAGAAGACCGTTAGGATTATCTAAAACATAAAGCAGCGCGCGAAGGATCCTTCAAGGACTCCTCACCTGTTGATTAGCTGCTGCCGGGAGATGCCGGGTGACGGTAGAACCTCCCCATCGTAGAGAGGCTCTTCCGCTGCGGCCGCCAGCTGTTTCAAGGCCTGATGTTGCTGCTGCTCACAGTCCAGCATCGGTTTGTATAATACTGAGTGATGCAACGGTGATCCGTTAAAGGACGCGCTGCCTCCACTGCCGGCTCCTCCGGGCCCACTGGCCACCCCTGCCCCACCGCCCCCTCCACCGAAAATGCTATGTCGTCCCTGGATGGGCGAATGCGTAGGGCTAAACTCGGAGCTGTACGAGTAGCAACTGCTGTGCGACGCGTCACTATTGTTCCGGCTCAACGACGGCGTGTACGGGGCATGGCGGGACGTCAACGGAGACTGGCTGGGAGAGCTGTGTGTGTACACCGAATGGATGGCAGAGTCCGGGCTCGGGTTGGCCGGAAGTAGTGTCGTTTTCGAGCGAACCAACAACGGTGAGTGGATCGCACCCGGGGGCAACGTGTTGCCACCTCCCGGATCACCGATCCCACCCGGTGGGTGTTCGTACTTTAGGTTGATCACGTCCGGAAGTCCTTTTTTCAAGCCGGACGGTACCGACGAGGATGGAATGTTTGAGGAGTTGTTGAGCCCGGGCACGTTGTACGCCAGACCCGGGTTGATGAGCGGAAGCCCAGCTTCCGGTTTGATAAGCAACCGATTTGGCAGCGGCGAGTTGCTCGAGCTGCTGCTTCCGGTGTTGCGAAGGACCGCTCCACTGTTCCCGTGAGAGGAGAGGTTAAAAACGGTGGCTCCTGTGGTGGTTCCACTCGTCCCACTGTTGCAAGCTGTAAGAGCCAGCGGTTCCGTGATTCCTGGCCCTGTGGAGGGCGCATCCGTGTCCTGTTCTTCTTCACGCTTCGGCACGACCATGGCAATGGGTGAAGGATCGATTGGAGCCAGCTTTCCACCAACTCCAGAAGAGCTCGAGCTTGAATTTTCGTTGTCCACCAGCATCGGTTCTTCCGGCTCCGATAGCTCACCTTCCCAGGACATCGGCCGCGGTAGGCTTTTGCTGGCGCTACGTTCTTCACGCATGTTGACGCCGTTCGTCAGGGCGGCTGACTTTTCGATGTTTGACAGCTCCGTGTCCGACTCATCGGACTCCTCCATCTTCGGCACGGTGATGCGAATTCCTCCACTGCTCACGTTTCCGAATATTGGTCCTGTCGCAGCTGCCACTGGACTGCTGCCGCTCGAACTGCTCGTCGTACTACTGCTATTGCCGTTGTTGTTGCCGTTGTTGTTGTTCACACTGTTGCTGTTGCCTCCACTGCAGGTGTTGCTACTGCTGTTGCTAGTGTTGTTGTTATTGATCGAGTTGTTGTTGTTGTTGTTGTGGTTTAGCCCAACGCTGGTGTTGGTGGTTGGTTTGCTGGCCACAGCCACCCCACCACCCTCCGTCAACGTTGCTCCACCTCCACCTCCATCATCGCAATTGATCGCCGTCACGGAGATGTTGCCCCCGCGCGTCACCGGCATCCCTCCTCCGGCAGCACCTCCTCCACCGCCGTTTACTTCCGTCGATGTCATTATTCGCATTTGATTGTCCGCTTCGCTCCGTTTCCCCTCCCCCCCCTCTCTCTCGCTCTATGTTCACACTCCACCAGAGCACGAGTGTCCTGGGCTCGTGCCGGTTTTCGCAGCTCTGTTCGCAGCTGTGGCTCTCGGTGCTGGTCCCGGGGGGCTGTCTGCCCTGGGTGGGGGTGGTGTCCACTTCCGGTCACTCTCCTAGCCGCCTGCAGCTCGCGAGCATGCTCTCTAATCGGTGCACCTCACGATCAAGGGCAGTGTCATTTCTGAAACGAAACGTGCAAACAGATGGTGTAAAAATGATGCAATTCACGGTCGCCGATGGGGGTATGACAGTATGAGAGTAAAAAGAACCCCCCCCCTTTGATCTTCGAAACATAAATCACAAGCCCCCTTCTGACCGTATCCTTTTTCCCGATGTCAAGGACTTGCTCGCGCGCAGACACACACACGAAGAAACTCGCGCCCAAAAGCGTGTATCCGGTACAGACGGTATTTATTTACATTTTCACCGCCGCAGTAGTCACACTTCTCGGTCCGTTTGCAGTTAAACAAGTTGCACATTGCGCCCTTCTGTTGGTCCTTTTTTTGCCACCGATGGTTGCACGTTACAAATGCCGGACTCGTGGAGACCATTGAAGACCGTAAACCGCCGGAAGATTACACGGCCCCATTACGTGGGCAAACCCGCGGCGAAACAAACCGACAGGAAACTGACGGTGTGTGTGATTGGGTGGACCGCGCGCGTAAAGTGTGGAAAAAAAAGGGCCGCACGAAAGACGCGACTAACCCACACACCAAGCAGCACAAACAACGCGGCTGTAGGGCCTGCGTGAGCCACCAACACACCATCGCCCGACGTGGTGTGAGAGAGAGAGAGAGAGAGAGAAACAAGTGAGCGAGAGAAAGACAGCAAGAGAGGCGACCTTCAGATATGTTGGGTTCGTACGCAACGACCTTGCATGTGCGTCATCGCCGTGTTGCGCCCTCCGTGCTTTGTTGTGTTGGTTTTGGGGCCAACGTGCGAGCTCACGAGTGTGCGCGCACATACACACACGAAGCCCACATCCCCCCCCCCAACCACCCACTCACCCTTCACCCTCCATCACGAGAGTGCGCTTCGGTGTTGGTGAACATCCAAGTGGGGCTTCATTGGGGATGGCATCATGTTGCGAAGGGTGGCAAACTACCCCTTGCTGTCGTTGCTTGACGTTGCTTCGAAGGGTAGTTAAAAGGAGACGCACGGTCTTTTACGACAGCGGAGGGTTGTCTCATGTCAATCACACACTTGCATGGGGGTGGAGTTGAAGAACGCCATCGTAGACCCCATGGCGTTATGCGATGCAAGCATAAGCATAAATTCACTTCAGCATAACACACACACACACGTCAACAATTCTCCCCAACATAGCCCTACATCAAACGCATACATCCGCAAAAGGCTTGTTGCTTGCGTTGAGCCGGGGGTTGATTCCTTGGGGAAAACGTCGAGCGAGCGTCTTTGTTGCTACAACAAACAAATCCCTTCCATGGCTCCCTTCGCAAGGGATTGAGGCGGCCCTTTTCCCTTCTCGCTGAGCCCTTTTCCACGACCACGCGTTGGTGGTGTGCGTTCGGTTTGTGTCGTCGCAAACAAACATCACCCCCTCGCGTGGGGGTGAGTATCCATGACAGGGGGTGGTGGGATGGTCCGTTCATTTTGTTTGGCACGGTGGTTTTCCAACGGTAAAATAGACGACGAGAAGTTGGACCCAACCCGCGCCGGGTTAGCTCGAGACTAACTCACCTACAGCCGTCGGAGGGAGGCACAAAAGGGGGAAACATTCAACCCCTTTTTTGCCGGGATTTGAAGGGGGGATTTTATTTTTAAGAGCCACACATTGGCACAGGTTGGTTGCGAATTCACCACCTCCCCAAGGTTGCTTAGTTGGCGCTGCTGATAACAAGCCTTCTCCCCTTCGTGCATCGTATTATCACGTCGGAAACAAACAAAAAAAAAAACAAAACTGCAACATGGTCCCCCACATCACATGGAAGCGATTTTTATTCTCCTCTTTTGCACCTGCCCTAAGTCGGACGGAGTAGTATTTTATTTTTGGTTCTGAAAAACCCTGCCCTTTTTGCGACAAAAGCCCAAACGCGGTGTTGCAAATTTTTCCGACCGATTAGAAGCGCGAAATAGGGCGAGGTAAAAGTTACCCCCGAAACCTGTAAAAGGGGCGTCATCATACACACACACACACACGTCGCCCCGCTAGTGCTCGGGGAGGGAAATGATAAAACATGCATGAACGTTCGTCTGGCCGGTGGGTGGGTGGGAGGGTTTGTGTTCTGTGGAAAAAAATCCCATTTAAGCGCGAGAGAGCGACGAATAATCGTCCTGAAGATGCGATTCAGAGGAGAGAAGAAAAAAAAAACAACAAACGACCTCGCGGTTTTTTTCTCACCCCCAGCGAGTTCTAATTAACTTTCGCAAACTTTCGACACCCCTAATAATCACGCGCTCGAATCCAAACACTCACACTCACACGCGGGACGGGAAAATGAGAGCAAATTCCCGCGGAAGGCGGAAACATTAGCGCGTTGGCTTCTAAACCCACGAAACACAGGAAAGAAGGGTGCGAAACGACAAGGGGGAGGGTGCGTGGCTGAAGGGTGAGATGGGAGGGGGTCCGGGGGTCTATCTCTCCTTTTCGCAAGGCCACACACACACACACACACACACACACACACACACACTCGTCGGAAGGGGATGATTATAACATCTTTTTCCTCTTTTTCATCACAAAACCAACCCCCGACCCGGACTGATGGTGGGGCGACGATAAAGTGGACACGACGTCGGGTGGGATGGCACGCCGGAATGGGGGAGGGACACCCCAATCACCCCTACGCGGGCCTCTTCTTCTCTTCGTCCTTCACCTTCACGGGGAGTTCTCGACAAGGGGGACGTGTTTTTCCCGTGCCTTCCGCATTTCGCTGCCATTTCTCTTTTTTTGTTTATATTCTCTAGCCCCCCCTCCCCCGGACACACACACACACATACACCGGTGAGTAAATGCGTTCCACCCTCCACTGTTCCATTCGCTTGAGCAAGCAGGACAGAAAAGCGATCCTCTCCTCGCGTATAGGAGTTGACCGATTGAGGGGTGTCGATGGTGGAAAATGAGCTCCCCACCCTTATGGGCGCATCCCTCTGGACTGCCCCGCACTCCTCCCACCCCCCACCACCCCACCTGCATCCCTTCAATGCCACACCCTCACCGGCGGAAGGTCATTCCACGGCGGGGTTGGTTTTCCTGTGGGACGACGCGAGAGGGCGAAACAGCGCACAAAAGAACCGTTAGCTTGAGCCACCCCATTCCCATCAACCAACCCCCTCTCGTTACGGTGGGGCGGGTTTGTGGCCCACCGGACGCGCACTCGTGCCTGCGTGTGTGTGTGTATGCCACCCCACAACGCGCTAAAGCGGTACAAACCGTTTCAGGCTGTCATCCGTCAGATTAATCACCGTGAGAGAGCGAGAAAGTGAGAAGGGAAGGAAAAGAAAGGACACGAACGGGGTGAAGGGAGAAGAAGATAAAGTTAAGTGGGCGCGCGAGTCGACCAAACGCGACACAAGGTGTCCACAGCAAAGAAGGGGGGTGTCGTAAATGTTTTCCCCAAAAAAAAAATGCACAACCCTTCTTTAGCGCGAGCGATATTAGTTTGCCAGAAAGGTTGGGTTCAAAATTAAGTAGGGCATCAAATAAAATAACGCCAAAAACTCGACTGGTCAGCGAGAAAGAAAGAGATAAATTATGAGACAACAAAACGCATCCCCTACTCAATGGGGTGGGTGGGTGATGACGTTGATGCACCCCCAAAGGCTCGATGTCAAAAGTTAAACGTTCTACGATGGAACAACTCTTCTTCGTGGGTGTGTGTGTGGGAATCAGAAGGCAACATAAACGGCAACATAAAAAAAATAATCGATAGTTCAAATCCAACGGCTAAGGGATTGCGGAAGAAAACCCTGCGGCGTTAGGGGGGTTGGAAAAAGGTGTCTCGAATGGATGCAACCATAGCCAGGCGAATGGCGAAAAGAGACAGCAATGCAGTGCATCTCGCTCGTGAGTGCATCCGAGTGCACTTCTGCCTCATGCACTTCGGGGGCTCCATTGTTGTCTCGCGTGCGCGGGTGAGTGAGTGAGCGAGTGCGAGAGAGAGAGAGAAAAAGAGAGAGAGCAAAAGCAGAAGCGACAGACAGGCAAGTGGAAATGATAGTTTAAAGTTGGGCATAGGCTTATGGATGAACTTATGCGCCTCGCCTCACAAACCAGACCAGAATCAGACCCCCGTCGGTTCGTTTACCTTTACGAGGCGCTTTTCCATCCCACTCCCACCAGTTTTCCACACGCTTTTCATGGCAAATTCTGCCGCTGGGTCGGTTATTGCAACTTCGCTGATATTGCACACGCGACCCAGACACACATCGTGTCTTTGAGTGAGTAGCGAGACAGAACGAAAGAGAGAGAGAGAGAGAGGGCTCAAGAGGAGCCACATCGGAGGTGGAAAAGAAGAGGTCAACGCCGCCGTCTGGCGTTCTGTCTCGCGTGTATGTGTGTGTGTGTACGTGTGCCGAGGGCGGTTGTTGTTTTCCTGCAGCGTTGCACCTTTCTCGCATCGATCGTCCCTGTGCTCTTCTCGACGGTTTCGAAGTTTTTCCTTTTTGTGACGTCAACGGTGATTATCCGCCTACACACATCCGCCCACGATGGTGATGGCGACAAAGTGCAACTGCGACCGAAACACACCGTGAGGAGATGCAGATGTGTCTCTCTCTCTCTCTCTTTCGATTCTTCTCACACGCATGATCGTTCACGAGGGCGTCTCGCGATCAACCGACGAAACGATCTCAAAGTTCACTTCACCGTCACAGATGATTATCGCACTGAAGGGCAGGAACTGAGGGATGAAAAAGGGCTCCCTTCTTTTCATCATCTTTAGACGCAAGGGTTGTTTGGGGTGCTGGTATTTTTACCATCGACGAAACGTTTTCTCGCTCGCTCGCTCGCTCTCACAACTCTTTTTCTCGCCTTGAAGTCATCTTGTCAGACTCCCAAACCTCAGCGCGTCTGTCAGATCTTTTTTCACACCAACGCAGCTGCCGACGATTTCCTGATCCACGCCTCCATCTCCTCCGTGCTTTCCCCTCTCTTACGTTACACACACACACACACACATGCTCATGCACTTAATCAACCTCGATCGAGCTCATTTCGAGAGCTTAATCGCGCTCTTTTCGAGCCGTAAAAACAAACATGTCCCGCTGTCGGATCTATCAAATCGAGGGCAACGCAAGACGAGGGGTGAACCGGCCAGCCCCCCCCGGGGGGGGGGGGGGGGTAAGGGTGGACGACCGGAAAATGGCTGCGCGTCCGCTTTACATAATACGAGCGATAATTGGCCATTGGGGCGTCGTTCGGTTGGATGACCTTGCCAGCCCGGCGGCCAGTTGTCGTCCATCGCTCGATGTATGTGTGTTTGTGCGCGCGCGTGTGTGTGTGTGTGGATGCGCTCGACCAAACACAGGGTGAATCCCACCATGTCGACCGTTCCGGCCGATCGAATCCTTCGGGAAAATGGGTGGGTGGAGATCGTATTTACGAGCGCGAAATGGAAAAACGACGGTGTCCATTCTTGGCGTGGGATTTTTGCATCCACACGACCCGGGCGATTTTCCCCCAATTAAGTTTTATCTGCGTAGCATGCGGAGGAAGCGAATGGGTAGCGATTTTGTCTGTTGTTAACGCTCCTCGTAAACCTGTCGCAGTTGTGATGTCCTTGCGAAGGCAAAGCGGGCGTGAGTTGGCTTTTTTTTTGTGCCTCATATAAATGGCGATTTTTGCCAGCGACAGAACGCGACATCGTAAACGAGAGACACCGACCGACGACCTAGACGACGAGAGCAATGGAGCAATAAAACAATCCCACCCACCAGCGGGGGTTGCCGGGATAATGGTGTCATAATTTTCCAGTCAGGATAAAGCTGACCGTTACTCTCGTGCGTCGGTTGCAGGGATAATATCGATTCGCTATCACGATCAACGAGACACGCTGTCCACGATGCGAGCACTGCACAATGCAGTTGAAAGTGCAATTTTTGCTCCACCCACGGTACGTTTCGTGCCATTTGGATCGTGGCCAGAACACGGACAACAAGTGGGCCAGCCAGTCCAAAACCACACAATGTTGCAGCGAGATTGGTCTCTTCTACCCTGCCTTAGCGGCCGGATATTTGGCAGACAGAGCGTGGAATTATCACCGCCCAGTGGGGGGGTGTTGCAAGTGCAATAGGGGCGGTGGAAAAGGGTTACACTTTAGTGCTGCTAATCCGCCACTAATGACACACAAATGCGAACCCCCCCTACTGGGCGATTAAGGAGCGGCGGCTGTTTTCCAAGGACACCAACTCGCACACGCCTGCAGAGCGCAGCCGGTGGTGGAGTCGGTGGTGACGTTAAGCCATTTGGCCAACCCTTCCCAAGACACCCTCCTTCCCTCTTGCCCCCAGCCACCCCCGAGAGGTGGTCAACCGTGACCTGCCGCGTGGCGTGTGTGACGAAAACGAAGCGTGTTGCGTCGTCGTGAACGCAGTCATAAGGGCACACGGTAGAGAGGGTTCTGAGTTTGACCTTCAAACAGCTAACAGAGATTGAAGCCGGACGAAAGTACGCCTGCAAAACCGCCGGTTCAACCCCCCCTTATTTTTTTTGCACCCCTGCCTTCGTTGGGACAAGGCGAACGATTCTCACCCTCCACTGGCCGGGCGCGTTTGAGTTTGCGTTTTAATTTTACGCCAACGGAACGCGACACCGTGACGAGACGTTTGACCTTGTCGTCTCAAGCCGTTTTGGCCAGGAGGCCGGTTTCTATAAACTCCCTCCCTTTGCGACCTATCGTTTTAGCATGTTTTTGTGTGCCAAAGGCGAGAGGTTGGCGCAATTTTGCACCTGCATTTTGCAATGTGCAATCGCGTCTGCGGTGAGGGACTTTTTTTTTCAGTTGGAAAAAACATTCTTACCACGATGCAAATGCCACACCTAACGAGCCACCCTGTGCTTCGGTGGTAGAGCTTCATCATCATTCTTCGAATGCAAAACTGCGTGATTCCGTTGTGGTTGATTTATTGACGCAAAGCAGGAGCCTCTTCCCGACGGGCTGCCTGTGACGTTCTCTCTCTCTCTCTCTCTCTCTTTCCCTTTTTCACTCCTTTTGGAAGCCATTTTTCGAGGCCGCATTCCACCGACATTCCTTCATTCGTTGATTATTTTCTCCCATTTTTTGTGGCTTTCACAACGAACCGACGGACGGCCAAAGCCGGTTGGAAGCAAGAGGAAGCAAAAAAAAAATCCCCCATCCCCATTCATCCTTTATCACGTCACCCCACCGCTGGGAAGGAAACACGTCTGGTGGTGGGTGGGAGAGGTAAAAAAAGCCTCCTCAATAAAGGACGCCCGCCTCATCGAGGGTTGGGTGTGTGTGTGTGTGAGGATGTTTGTCAAACGGCTTCCAGTTCCCTCGCCTTCCATCGAGCCGGCTCGTATCGATCCAACAAAGTTCAATGTCTCTCCCGCGGGATTTCCCGACATTGGACCTAGAGAGCCCGGGAAAATCAACCAACGCGGACCTGGTTGGCGGCGAGACGACGCTGACGACGATGACGAGGGACACACTGCAGCTGAATGCGAAAATACGAGCACTTGACGAGCAAGGGAACGGCGCCGAAGAAGCCTGAAGGCAGGCAGACAGGGCGACGAGCGCTTCATTAGTTATTCACAAAAGCCTCCGCCCGGAAAGGCTACGAGAAGGAACAGGAAGAAAACCGCCGTTATGACGTTAATCGAGGGCTTTGGAATGGGAGAGAGCGAAAAAAGGATGGGAGAAAAAAGCAACGAAAAGAAAAGCCCCACCACACCAATAAAGGTGCAGAAGTTCAGTAAGACATTTAAATAAGTGGCAGTGGGCGAGAGAAAAAAAAAACGCACCGAAACAATCCTAAATGGTTAGCGTCGGAGAGCTGCGAAGATTGCTCGCTGTTGCGTTGAGTTTTCTTTTATGCCGCTTCCGTGGTTCTTCGTTTTCCCGTGCTTTCTCTCGTATTTTTTGGCACAGGAAATAGAGGAGAACAAACAACACCGGCTGGAGTACGGCATATTAGCGAAAAATGCCACCTCACTCGCGGTGTTTGTCGCCGAGACATTTGGATGGCTTTTTGGCATTTCCAAACAAACGGGACACCGGCGGAAGTTTAGCTCTTTTTGGGGGCAACTTTGTCTCCAAGGTTCCCTGAGGGACATCAAAGAGAAATTGCGCCTCCCATCGCGAGATCCTCAGGTGGACGTGGGGCTGCGAATGGAATTTCACCTCGCGAAGGCAGGAAATGTAAATCGATGGAAAGAAGATCCGAATAGTTCCCTCCCGCCATTCCCTTCCACACCTTCATCTTGATCTCCACAGGGCCTCCACGTATCGATTACCGACATTTTTGCGTGTCAAACATGACCTCCAGAGGCCAGTTTCTACGATCGTCGTGTTTTCACCCTACAAAACCTCCCAAAACGACAAGTGTGCGTTTTCCGTTCGCCTTTACGCACTTGCTTCTCCATTTCCCGTTCGTTCCCATCTGACCTCGACCGGACACACCCCATCCACACACACACACTCACGGGTGCGCGTGGTAGACGGACGTGAAGGAAAAGAAACTCCAACAAGCGTGACATTCGGGAGGCCAAACCATGGCGTGGAGGAAAAAAAAAGGAAGCTCCCACCGGAAGGGCGCCAGGCCAGCCAGGGAAGGGTTGGGGCGAGACGCACGAAGAAGTTCGCGAAAACCGGCACGAAGAAACTCGCGGTGAAGAAATAAAACAGCAAAAGAAAAAAAAGGGAACATTAAATAAAACAAGCGAACCAGAAACGACGGCCTTCTCGACGTCGTGGGTTGGGTTTGGCCAAGAGAACGGGTCCAAACGGGGTGGAAGAGGGGGTGGAGGAAGACGCCACGAAGCGCTCATTTTCACCGTTAATCTTCGATTCTTGTTTCACCCTCCACGAGAACCACGTTCCACGACCCTATTTCCACCCAAAGAGGTTCGATCTTCAGCTCGCGATCCTCGCGATCGCCAAAGCAAACCGATCGGACCCAGCAAAGAGAAAGGGACGCCACACGCTGTCTGTGTGTGTATGTGGTCATCGTTCCGTCCGGGGAAGGGATACGAACGGTGGGTTGACATTGGGGACACCGGCAATTCCGCTCTGTTGCTGTTCAGATCGCGAGAACATCGCCACGAGATGATGAGCGATCGATCGCTTGGGAGGACGAAAGGGGTGGAAAAACGAGGAGCATCTCCGCCATCTTTTCCCGTAGCCAGCATCAGGAGAGGGGGGATCTTTTTTGGGGATGGTTTTTTAATTTTTTGACCGAACCACCAGCCCCCGTCGGTGCCACTTCCTCCTTTCTAGGGAGGGAGGTTCCAGTTTTTCACTTTAATTTTATTCCATCTCTCTGGCCTTTTTCTTCCACTCTTCTCCACTAGCCGTGTGTGTGTGTGTGTGTGTTGATTTTGCTGTTTCTTGTTTTTGCTTTTACGACTCCCGCCGCACCAAAGCAGCGAGGACTTAATCGGGAGCATTAATCTGCATAAGAAAAGAAAAAACCAACCAACCAAAAACGGCACCGACAGCATCCGCCTTTGGGGAGGTGAAAATTGTCGCGCCAACCGGGGCGATGACGGAGGGTTGGTGGACGGTGGAAAGGTGCCGATCGTCCATAAAAAAGCCCCCACCTTCACACACTTACAGTTGGATCAAATTTCGCATTTCGGTCATTTTTGGCGGATCGACTTCGCGCGGACTTTCTTGTGACTCGTTTTGGTTTAAAAAAAACCAGAGTTGTTGTCACAGCAAGTGGACTGAGGCCGAAATAAATGAGACACGGTGCTGGTGCTTTCAGGCCACCCTCGGGGGGTGCTTTTCTACGTTCCTTCGGTTCCTTTCCGGTTTCACCAACCAGCCACGTGGTTTATGAGGGCCTCCAGCGAGCAGAGCGTTATCTTCATCCACAAGATGTCGGGCGACAATCGGCGGCGAAACGGAAATAAATTCTCCCCGTTAATGGATTCCGTGTTTTGGAGTTTTTTTGCGACAGACTTACACGCATGCACGGACATTCTTTTTTTGGAGCTGCTAACGGGGTTTTGAGAGGAATCATTTATCGCCCGTTTGTTGCAGAAATGGAACAAATATCGTAAAATTTTTCAGTAAACAAACGTCAGCAATATAAGCTCTAATTCCAAGGTTCCAACATTGAGCTATGTTGCATTATTTACTCCAAAGAAACCTCCACCTTTATGGACATGTACTATGCTAGCATATGCTTATGCTTCCCCGGTTGCGATCACTGGAATATCTTTCTCTCTCTTTCTCGGAGTTGATTAGAATTCCAAATAGTGCGTCGCGACTGACACGCATGTGTCCAGCGCACCGATCGATCAGTTGCTGCGCGATCCGTCTCAACATTTGCCAGACATTTGCCATTGTGGTTGATTAGAATTTCCAATCCGTTTGCGCATTGCGTGCGTATTGCGTATGCGTGAAGCGTAACGCAGTACATGCCTTGTTGCGGTGGAATTCAGCTGCGATGCGTGTTCCCGAATAAAGGTGCGACCACCTCAGCCCCCAAATGTCAACGACCCTGAAGAAGGAGGATGAAAATTATAGATCTCAAATGCGAGCTAAAAGCACACGCGAAAAATGGTTTAGAATTTTAAATCAAGCCTCGCGAAGGGTGATCACCGAAGAAGCTGATTCCAGACAGGCTTATTACGGGACCAACGGAACACGCGAAGGATACGAAGGTCTTGGGAGCGTCAAACTCGCTCTACCCATTCTGCTAACTAGCATGCTTTCATGTCCATCTCGTGAAGCCGGAAGCAAACGTGCCAGAACCCACATCTCAGAGGCATCGCATCATCGCACTTGTTGCGCTTAATAAAAACCTCACACTGTAGGTAATTCGCGGTCGTTTACAGTTTATGGTTGGCGTGTGACTTTAGCTACGTGATCGACCGGCCGGAACCTAACGAGGGGAAAGCACAACGTCCCAGGAACAAACGTACGCAGTTGTTCTACGTGAGATGTTCAGCACATGACTTAAGCACGTTCATCAGCAGCAGTACGGAAATCGTTGGCGCATTATCGACGCAATATCGAACAAAGCGAATGCAAACGGACCTCACCTCCCCCCAAAAGTAGTTCACACGAACAAGATCAGGACCACTCTTCTTTTTTGACAATCTGCAGCTTCCAAAATGGCCTCTTCTCGGGGGGTTTGGAGTGCCTAAAATGGCGCTGCATCGATAAACGAGCCACCACAGAGCGCCAGGGAGCAGCTTCTCACACCAAGGCGGGCAGAAACAAGTTCACGCATTGATCGAGAGACGGAATGAGAGAACGTGCAGAAGAAAGAGAAAGAGTCGTTTGATGCCGAAACTAGCAGAGATCGCTTCATTCGAGCAACAAATGGCGCTTGCTGCTGCGACGACTGCTGCATTCGACAAACAGCGTTTGACCTTTTCAAATAACGGTGATGTGCCACACGCACTAGAGAGAAGAGGGAGAGATGTTCTCTCATCCCATCCCCACTCCCCGCCACCCTTGGACAGTGCCGGTCGCATCATTTACGCAATCGAAAAGTGGCACGCAATGCAACCGTCGGTCATTATCCCTTCGCCTTCACCCAAGCGTCAGAGTCCGGTTCGGTCCGGTCTGATGCTCGCACTCACAACCCTTCAAGGTCGGCAAGCGATCTTTCCGCCCATTGCACCGGCCACCAAGAGAGGGAGAGAGAGAGAGAGCGCTTCTCTGGGGGTGGTGCCAGAGGGTGGCACATAACGGTGCCCCGGGAACACCGAGAAAGGTGTCAGCCATTTTTAAAACAGAAAAGAAAAACCGGACCTTCCTTGGGAAAGGAGGATCGCGCCGCTTTGGACCACTGCATTGGGCGCGGTTGAGAGGCGCTCGTGTTACGGTAAATTGAGTCATTGCCAAAGGCCACCATGAAGGTGGTGTTGGTGCACACACACACCCACCAGGATCGCGACCGCTTGATGATTCATCATCGAAGACGTGAGCTCGGCGGAAGAACTCTGGGTGCGTTCTTTGGCGGTTTCAGAGATGATGATGATGTTGCCCGCATGCATTATGCATGAGTCTCGCGATCGCACACCTTCTCATTATGCCTCGCATCTCCGTCTCTCTCTTTCGTTCTCTCGGTGTCTCACGCAGCCTTTTAGACCGGTATGTTGGTTGCAGACCGTACGCAAAATGGACGATCGAAAGGCAAGGCTCGATGCGACCGCACAGAAAAAGGGAAAGGTCGCGCTGAAAGTCACGCACTCGCGAGAAGGGCAGCAAATTACTGCCCCAGTAGAGCCGTTCGAAGCTGGCGAAGAAGCTCGAAATTGTGAGCAGTCACGGGTTTGTGGCCACGTAAGCTGATCGTGAATGTGATCGGCTTCCGGGCATCTGGCCACCGTGAGATTGGTGACTCATCTTTGGTGACCTTTTTCCACCGCCACGCTTCGGTGGGCTGAAAAAGGCGAAAGAAAAAAAATCGTTCGTCCTCACAAGATGAACGAGTTGGAGTTGGAAAAAAAAATCAAGCACGCCTCCCTTTGCACGCCTTCTCGAGCCTCGTGGTAATTCGATACTCATCAACGAAGCGGTTTTTTTTGTGTGACTCACAGAACGGTGAAACAGACCTCGTGGTGTGGTTTCGAAATTGGGTCGATTTTCACGAAACACCAGCCCCACGCTACTGTCCCCCTTATGATAAGAACGACTCTCTCGCAGCCATTCCGCAAAAGGTCAATCCTATTAGGCGGTTTTTCCGATCCACAAATGGGTTGAGTGATTCATAGCACCCTCCGGTTGACGACCCTTTGGGGGTTGATCTCAAGAACCACCTCAAACCGTTCCATTTACATGGCTACGTAGAACTGGGCACGCCTGATTTGATTTGTTCCTTCTGCTAAATATTGAACAAGTCCGGCGGACAAGCGGGCCACTCCAATTTCGTGTTATTAGAGCCTATAGGGTAACTGCAACATAAATAAGTGCTGTCAACCGGAGAACGGTCGCGATCGAGCGGTCAGCCAGCTGCCTGGGTACAGCATAGAACATTCATCACGTGCCAATTATCGACGGGAACAATACGACCGGATCGGACATGTTGGAAATGGTTTCGTGTACTGAAAATGGCCCACGGGGCGAAATTGCATCCCGCGCTCGATCCTTATTCTACCCTCTCCGATGAATCATAGCCATAGCGATCGAGGCATTTATGGAGCAGCCTTTTCACGTGCACAATTGCTGCTCCAAAAAAGACACACAGCTGTTCTCTGATCTGTTATTGAAAAAAGGGAAACAGATAAAAAATACACGCGCGAAACTTTGATCCAATTCTTGCTACGGTACGCCCTCGTGGTCCTCTAAAAAAAGAGCAACTGCCTGGGGGTACGCGACTTTCGTAATGTCGGGGTGAAAAAACACGATTTCAACCCCCCTCTTGTGATGGAAAAACCAGCCTCCCTTGAACCACCGAGTGGTCAGTGAACGGACCTAAGCAAACAGATGTCCAAAATCTCGACATGGCACACCGCCGAGACACCTCCAAGAGGCTGCTCGAAAGGTAGAAGAACAGAAAAGCAACAAGAAGCATAAAATAGATCACCAAATGTGGCCCACTCGCGGTGGAAACAGAGACCCTAGCTGACGACAAGCGAACACAGCTGAGACAAGACGCCGTGTGGCGGATTTCGCAAATTGCTGTCTCTCTCTCTTTCTCTCTCTCTCTGTCGTCTCACCTTTGAACCGGTTCAGCACGAATCCCCCAAAACCCGATAGGGGGCAGCTCTTGTTTCGCTTTTCGCCCGGTTTCGGAAGAAATTGACTCGCGAAAGACAACTTGGGGTTGGGAAATTGGCCCCAAGGGCTGGTTGGCCAATTTGTTGACCAACTCGCGATCGAATGCCCTCGCTCAAACAAGTCGTGTGTCCACCCTTATGCCAATATACCCAAGAAAAAGGGTGGCCCAGTGGCCTTGTACCGGGTGGGGAGGACTAATATTTCATATCGCTCCCCGAGAAAGCGGGAAAAAATACACACAGACAGCTGTTGTGTCCCTGTGGGTGAAACAACACGCCACGGTTCTTGAAAGGGATTGGCCCCTTTTTAGGGTGGCTTTGGAGGGCGCCTTGCGATTTGCATCGCGAGTGCATTCCTAAGTGGGCGGAAATCGTGCCACAATGCGATCATTATTAAATTAAAACTCAATTTATCTGAGCCTGCAGGCAATGCCGGTGGTGGTAATTAAACAATTGCACACAATTTCGCAGCGATCGGGAGAGCAGAAAAATAGCTTCAAAAGATAGTGCCTATTTTTTCGATGGAATAAAACCAACTCTTGTCGCAGTCGAGTTACAGCAACAGTGCACATGCTTAAGTTAACCCCCGTGTGTTGTTGATCAAACTCAGCCAACTCAGCCAACCCACCGAACAACTTCTCTAGCCCGGACTCTAGCTCACCTTCGCACCGAAAAGGCGCACCTCTCGAATGCCTTCGGCCGGGGTTGGGTGAAGAAATTAATGCACAGAGGCAGCACCGTTGCACACACATGCCGCCATAGCGAGAAATGAAGAGGTGGAAGGGCGGGGGCGAGGGAAAAGAGTGGGCAAAGTGAGAGGCCGTTCCGTCGAAGCGAGGGGAGGTTCGCTTATGTTGAAGGCGAGGTGCTTAGAAGTCGAGTTCGAGTTCTTAAGCGCGTGTTAGAGGTGAGATGGTGCGGGTGCGCGAGAGGAGACGGGCACAGAGAGTGTCAATTTTCAATGCAATCCGGCTGCATTTTTTCCGACACCCCTCTGCTCTTCCTTCCTCTCTCAACCTCCAGCCCAGTTTGGAGGTTCTTTTCCATTCCCAAGCGCATTTGAAAGCGCTCAACGCCGCCAGCACCAACCGATGGAAGTCAAAGTTTCGAACGCCAGCTAAGCTTTTCGCTGCCAAAAAGGGTACGAGAGGGGAGGTGGTGATGGGTGGGTTGCACACACAGACACGGTTTCGGAATGGCACAACGTGGTAGAAAACATGGCTTCGACAGCTGCATCGACCTCACTATTCGTTTCACCCGCTCGAACGAGAACCGCGTTCTGGTTCTTTTCAAATCCGATCTCGCGGCCTCGCGTTGTTTCACTTGTCAAGGGAGTCCTTTTGAAGGGTCCCTCTGAACAGAAGTGAGAGCAGCGTGAACAAGATTGGAAACTGCTGGCGCGAACGTAATCGAATGGTGCATTGATGCGATTGGAAGAAGCTTCCGCTGATTGAGCCAGAACTTGCAAAACAACACAGAAAGCGCATATTTTGAAGAACTTAACAAAGCAGGTTTTTAAAACGCAAGGCAGAAGTTGCGCGAGCGATGTACCGAGAGAAGCGAGAGTTTTTGTTGGCTCGGTACACCTTTTTGATGCCAGAAGCTGGAGATTATCGAAGCACTTGCAAGATTGGAAAATAAATTGGATGATTTTCCATAGCACAACAACAAGACTCTCAAGAGTAGCGAAGAAACGCAAAAAAGGTTAGGACGTAAGCGAGAAGTGACTTTCAAAAAGAGGTCATTTAGGTCCATAAATGAAGCTTCTCTCCATTGCGTAACTATCGAATGAAGAAAATTACTCAACTTTCTTCAGAGCGCGTCTCACGATGAGCTGCTTGATCACAAGGAGGAGAGAAAAAAAACCTCGCCAACGACGAAACCGTGGGATCTGCGTTCCATATTGCATGCGTGTTCGACGAACCACCGAGCATCCCTTAAAAAAACCCACCACTCCACCGAAAGAGAACGTGTCGATTTTATTGCACACGCATGTATGTGTGTGCGTCGATGGTGCAGCTAAAATGCAGTAACGGGAACGATCACCGATCGATGGACTTGCTGGCCTTCGCACCCTTTCTAACCCACGTACGATCACCAGATTGGGGTGGTTTTTGCTACCCTTTTCGGTCACCCGTTTCGCGACGTCAGCCACCCCTGAGGCGACTCCGTGAAGGGAGTTTTTCGTGACACTATGGAGGCACTGGAAATGGGCTCGCGAAAGAACCAAAAATAGATGCAAATGGCTAATTATCGGGTCCAAATCCGAGCGCGAAAAGCCTCGGTGCGTGTGAGCGAGTTGGGTTTTGTTGTTTTAGCTCTTTTTTTCTCCCGTGAGATGGGCATGATTTCTGCACTCAATCGTATTGCGTCATATTTCGCGATCGGAGTACGCACCGTAATTATCCTTCGTCTGGGCCAGCTGGTGTTGAAATTTCACTCCAATCCGCTGCATTACGGTGGCTGGCAGGTTTTGGAGAAGCTTTCAATTAAAAGCGAGTCTGGCATTTGCGAAAAACGGAGCAGAAAATCAACACCGCATCCTTGAGATGGGTCGTCGCGTGTTCGCTCGAAAGGCGCGTGCAGAGATTTTGTTCTCGAAACGAAGCCATAATAAATTTGCAGCTTTATCGTCAGGCGACCTCCGCAAGAAAAAGCCAGGGTTTGAGAGGTTTTTTGTTTTGACGATCGCTAAAACATCAAAGCGTGCTAACGAGGATCGTCGTGTGTCCGAAACGCTGACAAACCATTTGAACCAATTCGCACAACAAAGCGATGAAATGCCGACGATTTAAACGGATGGAAATAAATGGGAATTTAAAAGGCAAAGACATCACAACACAGCGCCGAAGGAAAGCGCGGAGTGCAGCGAAGGAAAGCGATTTTCGAAGAATTTTCGATTAAAGCAGCAAATGCCGTGGGCGCCCCTAAACCCCCGCGCTTGCGGCCAGGAATTTCATCTTGTTTCGTTGTGTCCTTTTTTTCTCAACGTGTCGGATCGATCCTCAACAGGATGAGCCCTCAAAAGGGCCAAGGTCAACGAACGGTGGGACAAAAAATGCTTTCGGAAAATCGACGTCGCAAAAAAAAAACGCGAGACAATAGCCAACCCTTTCGTCGTTCGCAATTTGGCTTTCCGGTGAAGTTGGAAATATTTCGCTCGCTTTGGCGTCTCTCTAAAGCCCCATGCGTTTATTCGCCTTCTGGCCAATTTTCCTTCCTTCTTGAGGGAAAAATTGGAAGCCAGAAAGCCAACGACCGACAAAACAGCCAAAGCAAAACGTAACAAGAGAGAAAAAAAAACGTTATGATATTCAACGAACGCACCGAAGAAGCATGATCGAGTCGCGTAAGATCGCGCAAGATCGCGCAAACCAATCGTCTTCACACACCCATACACACGCACACACACACACTTTCGTACGTATCGTAAGGCCCCCGGGGGTGGTTTCTTTTCTTCTTCGCGTTATCGCGCGCGACGAGGCCCATTAGAATGCGAATTGTATGTCGACATTTCGATGACCTTGAACTTTAGCCGTACCTTCTCGCCTTCTCGCTCTCTCTCCCACCAAAAAGAGGGACACACGCGGGCGACGTTCTTGAGCTGTGTTTGGGGTGGTATTATTTTCGGCAGCATTTGGGCATTTTCTTAACGCTGACGCAGCAAGCCCACTTGTACGCGTGTGTGAGAGTAGCTCATCGTTGCCGGCAGCCGGTTATTTTCTGGCCTCTCTTCCCTCTCTTGGCTTCCTATCCCCTGCCCCCTCATCCACCCATCAGTTGCGCAACGACCTCGCAGTGAAGGAAAAATCGCCAGCTTTTTGGCACGTCTCGCGAATCGACGATGCGAAACGTGGACGCGCCGTGAAATGATTCATCCCTTCAAATCCCCACCCCTTTTGTACTGTCTGTGCCTGTGTCGTTGCACCCGTTTTGACTCTAGCCTCACCACTCAACCCCCCCCCCCCCCACCAAAGAGATGATTAGATGTTCGATAAAACCATGATTAGGCAAAAAAAAAAGCGTAATCTGCTTGCGTACGTGCCACAAACGAAGCTTAGCCACCTTGGGAAGGGCGCATTAGTGCCGGCACCCCTTTCCTACCAGACGTAGGAAGATTTTGATTTTGGAAACACGTCCCCCTGTCCTCATCCACACCCCCCCCCCCCCCTCCCTCCTATCATAAGAAGGAGATGAATGTTTCTAACCGATTTCCACCACCGTTGCGGGGTTGTGTTTGTGTTTCCTTTACACGGCCTTATAGCCTTCTAGTAATTATTCTCCGCCACCGGAAGCCGCCGTTCGTCTCAACACGACGACGAGGAAAAGGCACGCGCACGCGTGAGGTAATTTTGTTTCGGTACGCAATACGCGTATCGTGGCCACCTTTTAGACAGGTTGTGAGGGAGGAAGTGCGGGGTGGATAGAGTGGAAAAGGCACCCCAAAAGAACGAGAGAGAGAGAGCGCGACAAAATGCGCAACAATACACGAAGGCAGTGCGAAAAAAAAGAGCCATTTTCCGCACACAAAATGACGATCATCTTCCTCTAGCGAACGATCGCCTGGTTGGAGGGTGTGCGAGTGGCGTGGCGTGGGGAGGGTGGTGTGAAAGACCTTGAAGGACTTTCGGCGTGCGAGTTTCCCTTCCCAAGTGCTCGTCACCACCACCGCCACCGTCAAGTGCGATAGCGAACGCGCACATACAGCGTGTGGTTGTTCCAAAGGTCGATGACGTAGCCACAATGACGGTTTGGTCGCGAAATCAGTACAAAAAAAGGTCCCAACGGCTAACTTCGATCCCCCCCCTAGAGGTGAACCGTGCTTAGGCCGTGATTAGACGGTGCATCGAAAAATAGGAGCCGGGGTTTTTTTTTGGGAGGCAGAGGACAACAAAAAAACCCACCCCACTTCACGGTTCGCCTTTGGGGGTTGGTTTTTCTTTTATTTTATTTTTGCATTGCCCCGTTTTTATCGCTCTTTCGTGTGCTGCCGGTGTAACGGGCGCGTGTGTTTGTGCGCACTCGAGCGTAGGATTCAAATCCATCAGGTGGTTTCCATGTTTGCCTTATGTTGTTTTTTTTTCTTCTTGTTCACTTCCAACCGAACGCCACATTGGGAGGACATCTTTATTTGGTTGACGGAAGCGATCGCACCTCACCACCCTCCCGTGCCTCGTGGGAACGGTGTGAGAGCATTGTGCGTGTTTTTTTTTTCGTCTTCAACCCCTCAACTCTTAAAATTCTTGCGGGGGTGCGATCGTGTACGCGTGCACTCGTGTGTGTGTTTTGTTTTGCTTGCGATACGGCGATCGCTCGCATTTGAATGCGGTAGACGAGCAGACACACACACACGCACACACGTGTACGCTCGCACATCAAGGACACCGATCCCATTCGCCAAGGTCAAACCGAGGCGGTGTAGAAAATAAACACTTCGCCGGTCGAACAAACGAGGGGATGAATTTATTCAATGGAGCTCGCCGTTTGCTCGATGGGGGTAAGAATTTGGAAGCTCGTTTTTGTTCTTCCGATTTTTTTTGTTGCTTCTTCTGCTTCATCGTTCTTGTGGGCAATTCTGTTCTCGCTGCCCACTCGCGCATGGGACGACGTCCGACAGACGAAAACAGGTCGATTAAACGGCACAGATATACGCGTGTGTTCAGCCAAAGGACAAGGCACTTAGGGGAGAGTTTTAAAGCGAACCGTCGTCATTTTGCAACCCCTATTGAGTTGACCAAGAGCAAGAGACAAGCGCGATCGGATCGTAACGTGTCCTGTGTGTCAGGTTGATGTTGCTGGCACGCGTGGGAAGGTTGATGAGTCGTTTTTTTTTTGCTGCGGGATTGTTCTTGCAAGTGGTTTGGAGTGGTTACCATACACACGCACACACGCAGGTTGCATGGGCAATTATTATAAGCCTCAAAATGGCGAGGTGCCCTTGTGGGATGACCTTGAAAATTTCCCCAAAAAACACACTGAGCAGTGAGCAGATTGTTTCGTCAACGGGAACCCAAACGAGGGAGTTGAAAATTTTCCACCCAATTTTAGATAAGGAGAGTAGCGAAAAAAAAGCGCGCATAAATCAATGGCGTAATGCAACGCCTACTTACCTCTCATAAAGCAACACGCGGCCGGTGGCAGCGACATCGCTGTTGTTGCCACGAACGAGTTAATCCTTTGCCACCACCACTAATCCTTGCTTGCACTGTGTCTAGCCGCGAGCCGAATCCTGTAGGCATGTGTACGATCTGGAAACCAGTGGGAGGTTGGGAAATGATTTTTCACACGCATTCGCGAAGATGGAAAACAATATTAGAGCGCAGAATGTGTGTGAGAGAGAGAGAGAGAAAAACAGAACCACCATTCAAACGCACTCCCATCAAAGCCACCCTACAATGCACACGTCAAACGAATGGAAGAAAACAAATGAAAAAAAAAACATGGAGGCTCCACCGAGCAACGGCGAGGCACACATACGCACACACACACACGCAAACACGCGCGCGATCCTCTCGTTCTGCTGCTCGTGAGGCTTTTCCGCGTCGTGTGGCTTCTTCATTTCAGCCTACAGCCCACCGAGAGCCAGGCGCAGAGTTTATTGACATTAAAAAGCACACCAGCACCATCGCAAGCCCATCGCGTGGCCCATCCGGACCGGTTTGCTGGTGTGTGAGTTCGACGCGGCAGGTAACACCATCCTCTGCGTGCCTTTTTTTCCCTGCACCATGTTCCACGCCTGCACAGGTAGGTGTTTGTGTTTCTTCTTTCCACACGACGGGCGCCCTTCGCCAGGCCCTTCACACACACACACACACGCGCACACACTCCCTTCTCCCTGCAGGGCTCAACCACAGCCGAACCGACCGATCCGACGCGACGCTCTTTTTATGTGCCTTCTCCACGAGAAAGCCTTCTCTTTGTGGGGGAATGGCGGTGGTGGAGATGGAAGCATCGTGAGGAGCGCCAGAACCCGTTGGACACCCCTTTTCCGACTTTTTCCACCCACCACCTTCTGCCTCTTGACACTTCCCTGTCACGCTACCTCTTTCACTAACCTTTGTCTGCCACGCACGCACACAACTGTGCCGAGGGTTTGGGTTCTTGCGAAATGGAGCTGCTGCTGCTCCTCATCGCACACCTTTTGGGGCCCACTCTCTCTCTCTCTCGCTCTCTTTGGGCGCTTCTCTCTTTCTCGCTTTCAATGAGCCTCCGGCTTTAAAAAGCTGGCTTCGAGCGACTTTCTTTCGGAACGTCTCTCACCAGGTGGAGCAAGTGGGTGTGCGAGTGAAGACGCGGTGGCGGCGGTGGTAGAGGTCAAATTTTGAAAGCCTTCCGTGAACCAGGCAGACTGGCTGGTTGGCTGGTTGGTTTTTCACGCAAACCCCCTTTTGGAGCTCCCCTGAAGAAGGAGCGAAAAAAAAGCACGAAAGACCTATGCGGAACAAAGGAAAAAGGCAGCGATGTAATCTGCGGGTCGCGGGTTTTGCATCGGAACGTGGGTGGGTTGGTGGAGAGAAGAAGGTCTTTTCTATTTGTTTCCCCTTCCTTGCACAACGTCTACGCACAGGCGTGCGCTTTGTTGTGTAAACATATCCATTATCCTGCGTAGTTGCGTATCATTTCGCGGTCGCGGTCGCGCACAAACACACGCATGGGGTAAAAGTTGTCGCTTGCTTTCTTTCCGGCCGGGCTTTCTTTTCTCTGATGCGTCTAGCGCGAGGTCACGCAGGGAACAGAGGCCGCAGGAACGGGATGCACACACACACACACAGCACACCGTCGAGCTGAACTTGAACTTTCGCGCAGCGTGTAACGGAACGGGACGGTGGGAGGTTCCTTTTTTTTGCTTCGTGCTACCATGCGCGATCCTGAACTTTCATGCACCACGTTAAAATTGTCGCTCATTCGCTTCGAGCTCGTGGTGTGCTGTTTTGCAGATTCCACACATTCGCCAGGTTGTGCAAAACAAAATCACGCTACTTCCGTCGCGTTTACTCCCGGAAACGAAAGCAGTCTGCGGACACAATGCCGATGCATGTGAATGGGACACTTGTTTCTTAGCCTTTTTTGCTTTCGTTTCGCAATGGGCGCAATTTGCGCAAGGTTTACGCACGTTCAACATAACACTTTTTTTAAGACACTTACGCTTAAATCCCACTTGTGCTCCTGTCCCCGATCGGACTTGTTTTTCCGGGACGTAGGAAAATCGTCGACACCGCGGCGCGAACGAACCACATCCGAACCGACGACGACGGCGTTACAAACAACAATAATAAAAAAGACACGCACTGAGCGAAGCTGTCGCTTAAGCCGGTGGCAGACGGTGGAAATATTGCATACGATGAACCGTACAATAGTCAGTGCTGTTGTAGCGCTTTTGAACAGGTTGTCATTTAATTTATTTTACGTTAAAAAAAATTAAAAAACGTATATCAAGAGCAGTAAAAATTATTGCCTTAATAAAAAATTCGATAAAAAATGATGAATTAACTAATTTGTAAGAGTTCGAAATTGTTTGATAATAAACTCAACTTTTTGAGAAATTTCTCTTGCTGAAGAAATTTGAAACAGTTTTGGAATAAATCATATATAAAGATAATAGTTTTAATGAAGCTTTAAATGATAAAAGACAAGTGATAGTGTAGAAAATTGGATATTGCATTGCGACGTAATGTTGCTGTTGTATGGTTTCACAATGCAATATGCATTGCTTGCGACTGACAGATTGCATGATGCAGTTTACAGCATAAAATTTAACAGCGTTACGAATCCCGCACAATGATTCGCTATGAGCACGCAGAATGAGCATTATTTACAGATACATTGGCCAATTGGGCCAATTTTATAGTTTTTACGATTGTTATTAATTTTTAGCAATTGCAATGCCAACAATCCGTCTGCAATCCATTTAAGAGAGCTACAACAGCAGCTGACTGTTGTACGGTTTGTTGGATGCAATATTTCCACCGTCTGTCATCGGCTTAACGGACAGCTTTGCTCAGTGCGTGTCTTTTTATTGTTGTTTGACCGCCGTCGTCGTCGGTTCGAATCTAGTACGTTCGCGCCGCGGTGTCGATGATTTTGTGAGAAAGAAAGAAAAAGAAGCCAAGGCAAGTTACGGACGGGTGCGAAATCCGCCGCAGTGCAGTGCGTAAGCGAGTGATCTTATCAAAACCGTGAGTATTTGATAACCATAGTGCGTAGCGTCGGTTGAAAAATGCGTGCGTGTATGTGCTAAAGCGAGATCAGGTGGAAAAGATTAACTCCATTCTGAAGCGCGAAGTGACCATTTTGCTGACGAGCGCGTCGCAACGCGGCATCGATGTGCGGTGCGTTCTTCGCTGAAAGTGAGATGTGGTCGTTCTATAGTGCGTGCCTCGGTGCATAGAATCGAGAAGAAATTGTGGCACTGGTGTGCTAGTGGAAGCCCTATTCTTAATCCTAGTGTTGGCATTGTGTCGGGAGTGCGCTTTATTTATCATCCTGTGGATCGGCCATCATTCCGAGGGACAGTGTACCTTGGACGGCTGCAATCGACGACGCCGGCTATAACAAGATCCATTCGACGAGAGAAGCAACTCAACACCAAACAACGGCAGCTGCAACTGAATGTAACTATCATCTTCCGCACAAAGCCCACTTGGACGGGTCGTAGGGTTGGTTATTCGTTCAGGGAGCCTAGCGCGAGCCTGGCGACCATAACCTTGAGCCAGCGTGTGGTGAGAGAATGAGCGTATAGGTCAAGAAGGGTTCCTGTGGGCTGGGATTACGGGTCCGCCATTTTAGATCTCTTTTTGACAGTTCGATAAGATAATCATCACATGTATATTTTGTTTCGACGTTGCACTTGCACTGCGCCGTATAGAACATATGCGAAACTGTTTATCAACTTTTCATACAAGTATCACACATTTAAAAACCCCAAATGGTGTTGATTTTTACCATATTTTACCATATGCGATCGACTTTTTTATGCTGTTTTATGTTCTCATAATATGCTTCCTATTGTATTAATGTTGATCTTCACATATCCTCGTAAACATATTGCTTCTAAACATATGCTTCATCAATGATACTCTTAATTTCGTTAATGCATCTTATTTTAATGTTTGGAAAACCTTCTTGTTCTCTTTCACTGTAAAATTATTGATATTGTCGCTGTTATTGAAGAAATAACCACTGAAAAGTAAAAATTGCCTGCATCCGTACGAAAGCTCATTAAGAAGTGTTTTGTTCTTATTTCTGAGCGTACGCTTGTATGAGTGCTAGAACCACTCGATCATCGATCGTGTGCGTGCTGTAAACGGCTTAGTACAAAATGCACGACGATCGTAAACCAGAAGAAACAGCAAAGCGGAAGATGTTCTTACGCATTTTTGCAGCCATTCGTCCCAAATGCTGAGGCGTCTATCTCATCATCGTTACGGAACCCTCGTGGACGCTGCAGTGATGTCGCGTGCAACGATGCACCTGACTGATGGCCTGCATGTGCATCTCCCAACCACATCCGGTGCATACCAGTGTGTGAGAGCGAAAAGGCTAGAACGTGCCAGCAAACCGAGAGGAACGACATCTGAAAAGGTTTTCGATTTGTTGGTGCGTTTTGTGGCCTGCTGCATGTTGTGTGGC
Organism: Anopheles nili; assembly: GCF_943737925.1. Classification (NCBI taxonomy): domain Eukaryota; kingdom Metazoa; phylum Arthropoda; class Insecta; order Diptera; family Culicidae; genus Anopheles; species Anopheles nili. The sequence goes on from NC_071292.1 coordinate 3,226,842, forward strand.
GGTACACGCACCAAACCGAAGAGAGCCAAACCCCGGAGAGTGCCAGACAAATTGCATAATGCTCTTCTGATGTTTGTTATTGCATGGTCGCTTGCCTGCCTGCGAAGGCTGCCTGCCACGGTTGTGGTGTTGGTGTTTGTCTTGAATGGTGCGATTTCTTACCATCTCTCCTTTCGGTTTGGTCGCCCGTTTTCAGTTCCATGCCATCGCGTTTTATGCTGCCGTGCAAGCAAATTCGCCGCAGCCAACATTTAGCAATCTTTCGCCTGTTTGCTTTCGTGACACACACCACGAAAGGCGACGGTGCATCGAAGTGTGTGAGACACGGGACTCGTTCACTGTTTGGGTTTGTGTCTCCACCAACACACACGTGTTGGATTTGTGCAATTCCGGCGGCTTTTGGCGTGCATTTTTAGTTGCATTGCTTCAAAGATGCCTTCTGTTCTATTGACCAGTTGTTCAGTCAACACACATCATCAGCTGGTCCGGTTTTGCTCTCTGAAGCCGTTAGGCGTCTTAAAATGACGAGAACCGGACCGTAGAAGGCGCGCAGGGTGAAACTAGAACCGCGAATCACTCATCCGGGGTGTTGCTGTGTGTGCACTATGCGGAAAATGGCTCGACTGGAAACTGCATTCCTTAATAGGCGCTTCGAAGGTTGGCGTAGTTGTTCTAGGCTAGTGGTAGTAATCACCCCAGGAGGTGGTTCGCCAAGATGCAGTACGATGCAGTTGTCTGGAGGCACACTAGCACCAGATCAGGGTTGACATTTGTACGACGGCGCGCGTTCGATGACGTAATGGTCTTGCCTCCTCGTGGTTTGTGATAGCATTTGGAACGCTGTATTGAATAATTTCCAATCGAAATGAATGCGAAATGAGTGCCGCTTAACTGTGACGGCATCTGGTGGATTTTTTATACTGTCGAAGCTGTATTCGATGAGAAATCACAAATTGGATAATGGTTGATGCAAATTTTCTTAGCCTCCCGTTGCGTATCGGTTACGCAGCGCTTTCTCCTGTTGCAAATGACGGGAGACGTTTGCAATATGGTACACCATTTGGTTTATTACATTAATCATACCATTTTTGCCAAATTTTGGAAAAATGTTCCATTCCAGTGCGCCGTATGAGTAACAGCAACGACGCCAGATAAGGAAAGTTGAACGATAAAACGTTCTTGTTGGGGGGTTTTTATCTGCGTCCTCTTTCTTATCTTAAGTGATTTCGTTGGCTTGTTGTTCGTTGACAGTAATGTAACTTACACCAAGCTGGACTTTTCAGAAGCAATGTTTGTGATATCGTTCGATCATGCAATTAAAACTTACACGACACCGTAAAGACTCTCCAAAGAATCCTAATGAACGTCATATGGTGCCGGGAGGAACTCCGTGGAATGGCTTCTAAAAGTCAGAAGAATTCGTACGAAAACAGAAAAACCCAGATTAGATGCAAATTACTTGAAACAAGTTTTAAAAGGTCGTCGAGCCAACCGGCTCCACGAGTCTAGAATGCGATAGTCCTTGTCCTCTGTCCATCTGGACGTGGCACATGATTCTTTGGTACGTGCACGTTAGCTAAGCATGACTTTAGCATATGCTTTTCGGCGCACGTTCTTTGACCTTCTCTTTCGCATAATCGCACCCTCCTTCAGCGAGCGCCATTTTGGTGTTTCCTCACGTTCCTTATCGGCTGAGAGCGCGGTAGATTCCGGCTTCTTGAGCACATGGAACGCGGAATAATTCCAACGCTATTCCCCCGTCCTTATCGACGAGTGCGAGTGGATGAGCAGCGATCTTGGGCAAAAGGAACTTCAAGAATAAAACCTCGCAAAGAAGGAACGCGCGCGATAGCACAACCTCTTTTTCGCGATCGACGGACTCCGACACACTCGACAAGATCAACTTCATGTCCGTTGATCGACACCATGAAGGAACACAACCCTCGCCATTGCCAGCCTAGGGCACGTCGGAAATCGTGCATGGAATTTTTTGCTACGCATAATAGAGGAGCCACATTGTTCAAGGTTTGAAGCAATGTTGTTTCGTTTCTTTTGCAGTCTCAACCATGACTGAAGGAGGAAACGTTGTTTGAGTGTTGGCTCGTTAGAACCAGCCGGTGGCTTCCAAGATGAAACAACATTGCAAACGGTTTCCAATCTGACTGGCGAAAATGGGAAAAAATCGCCAGCGAAGGCCAAAAACAAACGCTTCCTTTTCATCCCATCCTCGTGGGGCTCATTTTATCACCTCCCCTCGAGCCGTGGCGGCACACATTTGGGTTAAATTTCGCCGTGAGTTTCTTCCGCCTTCCTCCTCGATCACAGGCTTTTCCTCGGCATTCCATTTGGCCCGATACCCGATATTATTTCTGCAGCTCATTGCTGTTGCGGGCTGCCAGAAATGAGGCTTTCTTTTCCGTCGTCACGAAAGAGGAGAGCCTGCCGAAATTCGCCCTCATATCGTTCGCCCAAAATTTGCGAATCATACCCCAAACAACGGCCCCCTCGAGGCTTTAGCGTGTTTCATTCAAATGCCACCCTTTCTAGGCGTCGGAGGCAACTCTCCGCACGAAAGGCCACCAAAGGCTTGATGGAGGCCTCTGGCATCACGCGACGTGGCTTCCGGTTTCGATCGCATGCCATCGAATTTCCCTCACATCGCGTCCGCCTTCTCGCGCACAATGCTGCATTTCTCTTTATTAAGCTAAGATTAAGAAACCGAACCTCCCCATTCCACGGGCTGCGCTAGTGGACGGTGGAAAAGATTTTCTTTTTCTCTACGCTTTCCGGACGAGGGTTGTCTTTGAGAGGGTTGCCAGCTAATTACGCGAGCGTGGTTGTTGGGATGGAAGACTGGGAAATTGGACAACTAAGCTGCAAATTGAATTATGATAGCTTAGTAAAATGAACATGCCGAAAAACGACGCACATGCTGGCTGTGGGAGCTTTGGATGTGAAGGCGTACTGACGAGCCGCTACATGGTAATCATGTTCATGCGCAAATGCTGGGCAGATGTGGGGCTATATTTTCCATCCCTCGTGTGTTTTTTGGTCCGAATTTCATGCCACCAATGTGCGTCGAGGGTTGCTTGCTGTGCGCCAAGGCAAGGACGTTGGAGAAGTCGAACTTTCTCCGGCCTCTGTTGGCCGTAGTTGGGTGGCAAAATTTGAACCACCCCCTACCAGGCCACGCGGGAAGTGAAGTGACCTTTAAAACTATTTCATTACCGTTCGATAGAGGCCAGGACGCAGGAATGGGTTTCTCCCTTTTTTCGCCAAATTAACGCTCGCAATAGGCACCGGTGAGCATTTTTTTGGCAGTCATGGGAGTTTGTTTAATTTTGAAATTGCTCGCAAAATGAATGCAACAGGCGCACGTAATGGTGGTATGATTTTTTTAGGTGTTCCATTCGTTGGGAGAGCATAAAAGATTTTATGGTGAAAACTGTTGGAAGGTACATGTTGGTTGGTTTATGTTTTTGTAAATTTATTTTCACTTCTGCCAAGCGATGGAGGTTAGTTCACTTATTAAGGCAAGGAAAGCTCTTGCAACATGCGAAATCGTTGACAGCTGAATGGCAAAATTACCGAGTGGTGGTGGTCCTTAACGTCAGTTTTCTCACGCTCATCTGTTCACCATCAGCTGCTCGCCGGAATTGAGACCTTCGCGTATTGGAGGTGAGTTTTCCGGTTTTGTTTTGATTCCACGAGAATTGCCGGTGTTCGACGACTGGAGAAAGCTCGGAAAATCCCTACCGTGCTGTTGTGTGCGTGTGCTGCGTACGGAAAAGAGTTTTCCATTGATAGAAGCGAAGGATTTGGTTAGCGTTCTGCCTCGGAGAAATGTGTCGCAACTATTACCCGAGCATGCGCCGTGGCTTCGTGAACACATAAAACATCTGTCGGGAGAAAACTAATCTTGATTCGTACCAGAATCAGCTGGTGTGTTAAGGGGATGTTTCCGAACAGCACTCGAGTATGAGGCAACCTGTTGTCAACCTTAAAACATCATCACTTCCAACCTTCTTGACTTCTTCCGCAATCTAGAAGCAGCGGAGGCACGATGTGTTCTGGTTTGTTTTGATAATGCAGAGTGGGTTGTCTTCGCTTGGTTGTTTAATTTTCTGGAGCATGTTTTCCTTCACTATGTTATGGTTTCGTTTTGAGGGATTTCCCAACACTACGTGTGTGTGTTTTTTTTTCGTTCGTGGATTGTTTACGTGAAGCCATTAGCACTGGCGCTCAAATATGTTTGGCTGATTTGACATAAATGAATTATTTATTTATGTTTCCATTTTTAATTTCCATCGAAAAGAGGTCACACCCGCGTGTGTGTTCTGTTTGCCTTCAACACGGACGATGCAGCTCATTACGTAGGAGTATCGAAACTGTTCGCTAGGGGCGGGGGTGTGTTTAAATATTCGTAATGGTCGGAAATCGATTTTTCAAGCAGAACGAACGTGGTGATATATGAAGGTTTCTAGCGCATTACTTTGGCACCATTCATGTGCTTAGTGGTGCTAAAATATTTGAGAAAATCAATTTCCTGATTATAACGCTTAATTTTGTTTTAAGCGTGTCGATTTCGTCAACGAAATTGTGATCTTAATTAATGTGTAATCCCATCATCAACGTGTTGTTGAATCATCTCCTGCTCAAGATGTCTTGTTTGATTTAGCAAAAATGCTAAATTAAACTAATTTGCATTTTCAGCGGACTAAATGTGGTGCTAATTTGCATTTGGCATAAACAGCTTTTTAGAGATACTGTAACGTAAAAGTGCTTCTTATTTAACAGCTTCTTTACTTGCGTCACAGCCTTCCGGTGGCCAATTAAAGAACAGCTTCTTTTCGAACAACGGCCTCTCGTTTCGGGGATTCACTTTGATCTGGATCTAGCTGGATGTGAATAATAAGTTTGTCATTATTTACATCACTTCAGCTTGTTTTAAGCAGCTTCCATTTGAAGTATCCAAATGCAGTATCGTGTACCATCGTTGGCTATCAACACTGTTTTTTCTCACTTATTCTCTTGAATGGGGTTTGATTAAGTTTAGGTGTGGTACCTGAATTGCATTATTTCGGTTGCGAATTTATTTTTGTGTTTTGCAGAAACGCTCTTACGCTGGATATTGATGGATTACAATTTTCTCCACTCCTCTCGAAGCTGTTTGCAAATTATAGCTCTTTTCCTGGCCTTCAATTAGCGCCCTCATTGTGTGTCGGAAAAGAAGAGGGAGGAAAGCTGAGCCGGTTGGTAGGTCGTCTTCGTCGTCGCGGGAGGAAACTATAATTTAGTGCCTTCTGCGCGAGAGTCTGGCCTGCAAAAAAAGAGCTTTTCAAATCACCGTCGTCGTTAGTCGCTGGTTGTGCCTTCAAATTTGGCATGGAATTCCATTGTGCAATTAGTCGAGGAAGATGTTATTTCGATGGCCAGTAGTACGGTTTCGGGTTCTTCCTAATCGATCACCTAACTCTTTCGAGGTGGAAAAGGCAGATCTGGCACGACCTTTGACCAAAGGTTGACGATGGGTTCGGGGGCGAATAATTGTAGGCAAGCAGAGAAGGTGGGATTTTACGGCTGATCTAAGCTGTAACCACCATTCGAGCGATTATTGTTTCAAGATGCGCGCTCCATCTCGTGGCTAGGTGTGGGAGCACGCGATGGCCGGGCGCGACGTTTGATGGAAATCAATTTCACTAAATTTCCGTTCGCGCATTATGCTCGATCCGCGCGCACACAATGAAAACCCCGGGCGCTTTTGCGTTTGAGAAAAAGGGAAGGGCTTGATTGAACGTTGCCAGCCGCAGGCGCTTCTGGGAGCTTTAGCATGGTTTCCTCGGCCGAAATGGACCGAGAAAAAACCAATTTCCCGTTCAGTCGGCAGTCGAGGCAAACATGACTGATCCATGGGTGGTTGGTGGTGTCGCAGTGTGACGGGTCGCGGGATGTACTAGGAAAAACCTCCGATGTTGTCAGCTGGCGCCGTCAAGTGAGCCCGGATGGGGTAAAAAGTAATCCAAATCCAACCGAGCGAGTCATCGCGGTTTGCTTTTGCTTATTCGTTGGAACGACCAGCGGATGATCGACGGATGCCTTATCGAATCGACCCTTCTGCGTGCGATTACTTAATCCCTGGGACACGGTGGTGTTATACTATTAGTTTGAATTTTTAATTTCACACAACGCCTTTCTCGTTGAATGGCGAACCGGCGTGGAAGGCGTGACTTTGGGAGAAGCAAAGGAAATGCCGCGCTCCCATTTCAACGGCTTTTCTGCGTTATTTTCGTCAACACAGCTGCCGTATTTGATAACGGCAATGTCACAAAGGTCGATGTCGGCGAGTGGCTGTATTTTTTGCTGACATCATCCATTCCCAGTAGCTAGCATTGAAGTTCGATGCAGGCGTTGGCGATGTGATTGATGAGCTCACCCGTCACTCTGCTGGCAAGGCTCGGAAAAAGGAATGCTTCCTTCCGAGCGATAGGCTGACGTGCGATTTGGCAATCGCACGCATCGCACGGATTGAAAATAGATCAGGGTCGCCTCGGCAATGCCGGGTGGTTTGTTACGCGAGAGGATGATGTATTGATTTGTGTTGATTTGTTTTTGTTAGCATGCGAAGCTACTGATCTTATTTTAACTTCTCAATGCTCGTGACTGTCACAACAGATCAATTACAGGAATTTAAATTGCTCATTTCAGAGAATCAAGGCGATTAGGGAAAAGTTAACTTTATCCTGCGGATGCGTGACGGCAGTTTTACGTGTTTCAAATGCTATCGTATAATCCGTGGAAATAATTTCATGCGTATAACAGGATATTCCGGAGAGATGCAGTGGCAATCTGATCGTATCTGCACAACGTGCTTAATTGTGCGCGAGCCAAGGAAGTAAAAGAACGTGCAGTACCGGTTTTCGCTTGTTATGCATAATTAAACGTTTTTGCTTGTCTATGTTCAGATTTTGTATGTTGACTATATCGGTGGGCAACACGTGGGCGAATAAAGGTGAGCAAAATCATTGCCTTTCGCTGAAGTGTGGGGGCTTGATAAATCAATGAAACGTAGTTTGAATCGCTACGACACATGTAGCGTTAGCCCATTTTTAGGAAACAGGAAAAGCAGCCTAAAAGGTGTTGCGATGGGAGGAACTGTGGGAAGGATTAGCTCTAAAAGGATTAGGGATCACCTTATAAAGGTCGATGCCGGATTATGCGATTCTCCTTCCATGGTTCACTTTCACTCACTAGGCTCGTAGTTCAGATCGATATTGATTAAGCTGTAACATGACCATCGATCCCTGCACCTTCAAACATGATATATACCTTACATGCATCACTCAAAACCTAGGATGTGTAGCTCCAACGAACGGACAAAACGAAATCCGGTGTTTATGATTTTACGACTCTCACCCGATCCGGACGTCGCCTGGTGCGGTGCTATCTGTTCAGGAAGTAGGCGATAGTAAATATTTATGTTTATACGATCACTCTCCCTTTCGCGTGTGTATTTCTACGTAGTCGTACGACCCTACGCTACACGCGGTCCCTTGGCCGGGAAACGGGCGAAATTGAAGCGGATTTACGCGATTATCAGATCACTTTAATCTGGGATGTTTTTTGAGCCCCAGAGAGATCATTCGTCCCGCGGTGAAGATCAGCAATAAAAATCGATTACGATTTGAACTAATCGACCACACTAACGAGCCCTTAATAATATGCTCTTGTTTTCTTGCGTGAAATTTGAGAGATAAAAGTGAATGTGGAAAGCGTTTTTCCATGCACAACCGTTGGTCGCAACTCGCTAGTTGTGTGACACATGCAGACAGGCATTATCTCCGTGTTCATGTACACAGAGAACATTACGCTCGATCGATCCTGCGATCATTCAGACCCTAGGTATAAGAAAACCGGACCCTATTGAGCATGCTGCTAGCGAGGATTGGGAGACGTTGTGAACGATATCTTGGCGCTAGGTTGTAATGGTCTATCGCCTTAATCATCGCCCCGTCATCGTCGTCATCGTTCGGCTTCATTCAGAGACCGTAACGAGGTCGTTACTGACAACAACCCCGCTGACCAAGTGGCCGGCTAGACGCGTTACGTCGTTTTGAAGGTGTTGGCGCTTGCCTGGGAAGCGAAGAGTGACGTGACCTGGCATGCGGGACGCAAATGTAACGTGATAGGCGGATTTATTTATTTATGCTTTGGCTCCAACGAAGGCGTCGGTGCACTTTGTTCCGCTTGTTTGTAACGGTTCGCATCCACGCGGGGAGTCGATGAGCGTCGATTTTTTATACGTAAGTGCCAAACGTTAAATTTGCAATTTACTTGCGTTTCTTGATGTGCTGAGAGACCGCCTTATGCTTTTCTCGATTTAGGATTCAGGTTTAAACTGTTGCTTATCCTACTTTTTAACACATTTTACTGTAGTTGGTTTATTTTTCTTGCAAACGCCCTCGCACTTATAAATTATTCAGTGCCATGTGCCATTAAATGCCCCAGTTAAACCGGAGTGTGCTAGAAACGTTCTCCAAACATCGCATGTGTGTGGTGGCTTTGGCCTCCAGTTTCTACCGGCGGTTCGACTGGCTTTTTTCCATTACCCACGTGTTGTGCTGCATATGCGTATGTGGCGGCGTGCTTAGGCAAGCTTTCGTACGCCGAAGCACAATTTAATTATTTTCCTGTTTTTTGATCGATAATCGTCGATAATCAGATTAAACGATAATGCGCTCTGCCGCACCGTGTGGTCTCGGTGCTGCAGCAGGTTGGTTGCCTGAGGGTTTGCCGTCGTTTATCGTGGTTCATGTTTCTGACTTGTTTGAGCTGAGTGCTTGTGCTTGAAATACCTCTGCAGCTCTGTTTGAGCCCAGTTGGAAACGGCTTGGACGGTTATGCTCGCTCCTCATCCAAGCAAAGGAAAAGGATCGAATGATTAGGAATAAATTTTGCTTTATTGGTCGATTGTATTCATTTTTTCTCTCTCTTCATCCTACTGCTTCGCGATCTGATCCGCGTCTTCTGCACTTTCGCGAAACGTTCGCAAACCTGACCGACGCATGGCTTTTGGAGCTTGAATCTTCGGCTTCGGCTGGCGGGAAATGATGTACGGTTTCGATGGGAGATCGATCGAACGCAGGCGAACGTGTGCGAAGCTGAACAATCGACGGGGTTGTTGTTTCTCCTGCCATGAGGTGGAAGCCTTAGGCCTAAGTTAAATGCGCTGTTTTATTGCCGTTTGATCCGGGGATCGATCCTCGTCGGAGGACGACCAATGGGTCATTGTGGAAGAGGTGGGCGAGATTTTTATCCTTAGAAAATGAGAGTTTGTGGAATGCGCGAATGTTGCTTGTGGAAAGGACCGAAGAAAGTGGTCGGCGATCGTCGTTTGCTGATAAACTGCCTGATGGGTTATGGTTCTTGCAGCTTTCGATCTCGTTTAAATTGACGTATTATTTGAAGAGTGGAAAGTGACATTAATTGCTCTCCTTTTATTTGAGCGAACGTGGCCTATTGTTGGTGAGGCATTGCTACGAGGATTTAAGCAAAACTCTACTAGTCTGCAAAAGCAACTAAAAATATAGCAAAAACCAAATTCGCCAATGCTACCACATTGACCTTATCGGGTTAACGAGGAAGATATGGGATGGTGACGAATATGGACTGATGATGGTAACGATCCGGTGAAAGTAAAACCTTCTTTTATTGCAGGCGCTTTTTGTCTCTTCTTTGGAACAGCGTCCATGCTCCTCTCTTCTCCTCGATCCACCCGGCGGTGTCCATTCGCACCATTACGACATCGGAAGCGATGGTTTTTCTCCTCTCGCAAGCGGCTCAATGTCGGATAGCGAGTTGCGGATGCCTCTTAGAGTCGGTGGTGGATCCATTTTCGAACGATACTCGGACAGTCCGAGTCGGTGGTCATCTCTTCCCCCGGACTTCTGCTCAGCTTCGCCGGGAGGAGTCTCCTGGGAAATCGGAAATCGAAGAAAGTGAAAAACAAAAGGCTGATCGCGGTGGAAATATGGATTGCGGAAACAGCAAAACCACCCGACCCGATACCACTGATGATGCAAGTTATGCTGCCAGGCACGAAAGAGGTGCTCCCGTTGGCAAAAGGGGTGGCGGTGATGTGGGGGTAAAGAATGGGGATTATGTTGCCGCAACGAAGGGGGGTGGAAATCAAATCGCTTTTTCTTCTGTTGCAGTCATTGCAGCCATAACGAAGGCACGGAATAACAATGAAGCTAGTGATCTTGTTTTTTTGGTCTGCTTTATGTTTCCTCTTTGCTCCAGCTCTCGCAGGTGAGACCGGGCCGTTTGATTGCACACTTTTGAGCGGGTGCGTTTGTTCTTCGATTTGGAAGCAGGCTTTTTGCTGGCTTTGATTGCGTGACCATTTCTGCTAACGAGCGTTGATCACTGGCATCATCCCGTGGGTAGGAATGCTTCCTAAAGCGAGTGCTTTCGCGGGAAGATAGGGGATTGATCGACACTGGGCTTTTTCTCGGGCTTTTTTGCACCGTGGAAATCTCACTTCACCGCGTTTGGTGAGGCAGCGAATGTACAGGAAATGATGCCCATTTTCCCGAATGCTATCGATGATCAACGGATTAAAGCGCAACTGTCGTCGAAGGCATCGTTGATGGTGGTGACCAAAAGGTTCGCAAATGGTTGCAAAGTGTGCCATTTCCTGAACGGAAGCCGTTTGACATGGAATTTGGAAACTTCTTTCTTTTTTCTTTTCGTTTGATGGCGTGTGAATTTTCGTACATTTGTTGATTGGTGTGCGAATCGGATCGTCAATGAAACACCATTCCCAGGATCACTGGTTGGCAAGCTCAAAAATGTGAGTGCTTACATGATGAAAAACCTGAAAATGTAATGGGAAAACTGCATTTACGTGGATAGGTTTCCTTCTTTGAGCGATTAAATATAGCAATCGTTACAATACAAGGGGCTTGTTTGCTGTATCAAATCCAAATAGATAGCTTTAGAGCCAACGTGCATATGTTTTTCGTCTCTGAGAGGTCACTTCTGATCTCACCCAGGTCCCAATCGGACATTTCCGGCAACACGTGCACCTGAAGAAAATTACCTTGTTCTTTCATAGCTTCCACCTGCTGCTTGGGCAAGATCGAAATGGAGGAACAATGTTCAGCAAAACTGCAATTTTCCGCTAAACAATGTTCGAGGAAATATGAGGGCCGCAGTTTGAGCATGGCAGCAACAACCTAATAACATCCGGCATCTTCGTCAAGCAGGTGCTCCACACCCAAAAGCGTGTTTTTTTTCGCTGAATGTAGACTCTAAATCACCTATGTTCCCCTTTCCTAGCGGGATCGTGCCCTAATGTGCTGGGAACGAACAGGTGACATTATAGATTGAAGGGGTTTGTCACCGTTGTTGGCGTTGGGTGGAAAGCAATTCCATGTGCTAACGATACGCGATTATCGATCAAGCAAGTCTGCTGTTCGGCATTTAGGAGGGTTCATTCTATCCCTTCGAAAAGTAGGCTTCCTTCACTAAATGAACAGCTTTAGCCGTCATTTCCGGCTAGTCACGGATGATTTTGATAAATGAAACGAAACCCATGGAAAGCCCTTACACACAGTTATGAAGCGAAGGGAACCCCGACCTCGTTAGAAAGGGCCAATAAATGTATACTAATTGGTTCCGTTAGCGTTACATTGTTTGCGCTCCCGGTTATGTAATTAATTCTATTACATTGCATCAAACATGAGCGAGAGAAATTATTCTTAGCGCTAGGAAGGCGCAAAAGGCAGTGCAGTGCTTGCTTCTCTAGTTCGGATTGTATCAGCGGGGGAGCCCTATTAAACTTGCCCCGGGTGTGCTTTTATTTCCCGCTGGTGTGTACCCTCGGCTAGGCAAAGTTCTCACGCAAACAATCAAAATCAGGCTGCTAGGAGAACCAACGGTGCGTTGCATCATGCGCATGGAACGCCTGAATCGAACCTCGTCTTAGCGGTTACGCAGCAGCAGCACGAATCGCGACCATTATCAGATAAGGCATGAAGTGTTCAGCTCTTAAAAACAAGGAAAAGCATTTTAATCAACTGCCCCGACGAGAGAACAGCGCCGGTCGCCTGTTTGCTCGCATGTTGTTGGCTTTATCTGTCCGTAGAAGCGCCCCGGGAAGGGTCTAGTTATTTTTTCTTAATTCTCCCTACGCATTCAGTCCGTGCGCTGTTGCGTGCGCAAGGAGATCGGTCTCACATTTAGCAGAACAAGTAACAGGAATTTCTCGTGGTATGAGAAAATCGGGTACGCTGGAGTGTGCAGCTATGAAGGGGCAACCGGATTGTGAACGGCCTCGCGTATGAGGGCTCGATGGGCCGGTTCTAGGCAGCATCTGGCCTGGTGGAGGCTTTGGAAGTTCTGTTTATTTTTCCCGTGCTTCTGTTGCCGTTCCCAACGAGCACGTTCTAGTCGGGGTGAAGTCAAACACGTCCTCTTTGGCAGTGTCGGATGGATATCATTAACTCGTTTGCAAACAAATATCTAAAACGCACATGTTGTGCGCACATGTGGCAATGTTGCCATCTCGGTTGGATACGATACTTCTGACGCCACAGTGAAGAGAATGATGATGGCACTAACGTACCAACGGAACGTTCTACAAGGGCCAACCACCCTCTCGTTCAGGCTGAACTCCCCACCACCCAATCTTCAACACACTTCACCCGAAATCCCTCGAGAGAGCCATTTTCTGGAACGCAACGGGAATGCGTGAGTGCGTTTGTTTGTTCTGCTGCTGCCCTGCCGCATAGCCTATATGGAGTTGATAATTATGGTGAATAAATCATGCGCACACAGATACCCGGCCAGGGAGAGTGTCGGAGAATGGTGCGGCCGTGAAGTGAAAGATAGGAAAGCAGCGTGCCAGGACTGGTGTTTTTTTTGCTCTTGGTGCTGAGGGTGCTCGCAAGCAAAGGGAAATCTCAATGAAACGTAAGGGAACGAACGTATGTGGGGCCAGTATGTTCAGGTGGATTGAGCCTTTTTTTTAAGAGGCGAAGTTCGCTCCGATAGCTGGTGTAGGGTCCAGTTGGAGCCCAAAAAAAAGTATTAATTGAAGCAAGAAGCGTAATGCCAAATGATAAAGCATCTCATTGACTTTCCTGCCTCGTCTCCTTGCACCCATGCAGACGGCGCCTCACCAAACACCGCAAACGTAGCGGTTCTTATAATTTGTCGAAGAAAAGGCAGCATACACCGGTTGGGTTGTGCGTTTGTTTGTTTTGCTCCGCTCGCTGCTTTCCGTATTTTAAATTTTATTTCTTCTTCCAATCCATTAATATTCTCCCGGCCCCTGAGCGGTGTTCGGTATTTAGCCTGTAGTTTTTTTTTCGCAAACTTGTTTGCGGTTCGTTGCTTATACCACCGTTGGTGTTTCTTCGCCGCTTCGCCACGGATATCGGTAAAAAGTATTGGTACCGGCCGGTTGGAATGCTGCAAACCTCCCCCCGAACATGCGGGAGCATTAATTATGTATGATTAAGGTCGTCTTGTGTGGAACAAGTACACACGTGATTGGGACGAGCCGTCGGACGGGGGTTGGAAGCTTTTGAATAGGATTTGCCTCCATCGCCGAGCCTTCAATTCGCGTACGTTTTGGGGAGGTAGTTATATTCCGAAGGCGAGCGGTTGATATGAACAAAAAATCTAATCACCCATACGCGCTGGCTACGGCTTCCTAATCCACTGGCGCTGGAGCTGGTGGCTATGGTTTGGGAATGTATTATTTCCAGTGTTTACTGCCCTCTAATAACCCGGCCGTGGATCCTAATTTGTCTTGCCAAGTTACGAAACTCGCCTACCTAGCAATCACGTGGTAATCCTGCCCACCGATGGTGCCGGATTGCTGGTGAAATTATGCTGCAACAATCGCAGAACCGTGGCAACGGTGGAGAACAGTAACAGTAGTGAAAACAAAAAAACGCGACAACAATGTTGCAGTTAATAAACGATCTCGCCTTATCGCCCGTAAAGCGTTCCACCAGTCAATCTTGATCTCGTTGTGGGTCTCGCTTTACCTGCCCCGGCAACGGGTGGCTGAGAATAAGCCACTGCGTAATGACACGGGGCGCGAATTGTGCATTGTGCAAGGAGAGAAAGAGATCGTTTTATAACCAAAGTGGACAGCTCCGGTACTTCGTCCAGTATGTCTGTTTTTTGGGAGCTCGTTCAAAACACAATTGTGACATTTTGGTGCTGCCGGAGATTAGATTTGACAGATTGAACCCGCCACCCGGTAAATTAACGGGACGGGCTTTAGGAGGGTGCTTTTGTTTGGCCTTTTCCACACAAACTGACGATGAAGTTTGGCCTCGTTGGAATCGCCACACCTCCCTACGACACGATCGCCGAGAAACGCAACTTTGCACGTCGACAGAAAGGAGCGTTTACATTTGCGAATAAATTGATAGGTTTGCGTCCGTCGATGAGTAGCTCGGTGTGCCCGGGTTGAATGTTGGAATCGACTACGGCAGGAACACGGCTGAACTCTCGATTGCATAACTGACGTTCGCGTTGACGGTGCGCGCGCCAGGTTTGATGAAATGATTTATGAAATATGTTTCATTTTTGCGTGGGTTACCTATTTTGGCTCGACTGCCGGGGTTCGCGTATGGTCAGGAGAACAGATCGTTAGATCAGCTGAACTGCTGCTGGCTGGAAGCAATCTCATGTTTCGTTGCAGTGGAAAATTAATGGCAAAAAGATAGCGTTGGATAGAGCGCTCGAGAGAAGGCGATCGACGAGAAAGGACGATCTCTGTGGGGCAATTTCTTCGCCTGTGTGGGCGATCAATGGGGTTAAAATTATGTGTGCGGTTGGTTGATATTTGACCGAAGTTCGGTTGCCCATAAATCGGGTTTGATAAATAGGATTAATAACAATAAAAGAGACTTTCACGAATATACGATCGACCTATGACCGTTCGCTCGTTCAATGTATCAAGTAAGACGTTTTTACAACACGAATTTATCGTTCATCGGAAAATGTTTTTGTTGCCATTGGACATGTTTTCGAGGGTTTACGACGCGGCGAAAGGTTTCCTTAATTTTACGCATAAAATTAATTGTATTTTGATCCAGCTAACACATATGGGCTTTCCAAATTCCTTCCCGTTGCTTTTGTGCTCAAAACTCCACACCTAAACCGCAGTCGAATTAATATTTTTGGTGCACGCCCCGACTGAGAAATCCATATTGCCCACCCATTTTTACGACGGTTTTGGTTGTAAATCATTCTTATTCCCAACCATTCGCCAGTCGGCACAAAAATCCTAGGGCCCCCTCGTGTGACAGATGGTGTTGGAGTCACGCCGACGGTTAGCCCTAGACATGGATCGCACGCCCTTTATAATCATCCACCGTGTGTGTGTGTGCCCGCGTGATCGATAAAATGTTGGCCGTTCGCGCAACGCACCTAACCGCGTGGGGCTCGTGTCGCCAAAAGCGAGGCAAGCCGGTTATGGTAAAATCTGCTCATTTATCACCCCACTTCGAGCTCACCATATCGGTGGGCCCTTTCCCTTTCCCAAAGGGCGCGTCGTGCAGCATGCGCATCGTTTTGGCATCGTACGCAGGCGCCACACCACGCCCGGGGGCAATCAATTGACCGGACGCCGACGAGCACGGTGCACGAAAGTGCATCATGCGCTGCATTTGGTAGGGTGCAATTAAAATCTACACACCACCGTAAATGGAACGAAGGGTCCCCGGCAGATCGCACCCTTGGTAGCCTTCGGCGAACATACCACTCGAACATCGGCGACATCGACCCAAAAACCACATTTTTACGACTGCGATGCGGTTCCCTTCGCAAGAGATGCAACTGCGCTGTGATTCGTCTGTGAGGCGGCTTCGACGAGGCGTCTTTAAAACGCTTCGAAACTATCCCCATTCCCCGTCGGATGCCAAAGGGCAACTGTGGGGAGGGCATTCGCTGTACGACAGGAGGCATGAGTTCAATACTAATGACCCTGAAGGGTCTGGACGTCGTCTTTGGAAAATTTTCTCCAACGAAACACAAGAAAAGCCTGCCTCCCGCCGCACGCCAGGAAGGTGGTTGGCAAAATGGGTGTGAATAATTCATTTCACCGGTTGGGTGACATTTCTTAAGCAAACGAAAAGCAAAGAACCCCGCGAACAAAGGATGGCATTGGATCGGAAAGAGTTGCCCCTTCGTTGAGCGCCCTTTAGGGTTGAGTTTGCTACTGTCATAGCGCGCCCGATCGCCGGTTGGTCGTAATTCAATATGCTGCCAGTCAGCCGGTCATGTCAGCGTTGTTGTGGTTCGGGGTTGTTGATATGGGCTTTTCTCCCGGGTTTTCCCTCGTTGTTTGTTTCTGGAACCGCACTGCTCCTGGCAGCACTCTCGTTCGGTCTCGTTACGGTCAAAGAAGTCGCCGACTCGGTTGAATGCCCTCTTCCATGTTGTTTGGTAGTGTGTTGGTAAAGGGCTCGCTATGGGAAGGCAACGTTTTTCTTCAGTTTTAAAACAACAATGTTTCCTTATAAAAATCCTCTATCGGAAGCGGAAGTTCGCTTATGTTTCAATACGATATAAAATGCCTAGTTTCTCTTACCATCATCTAAATACGGCTTTATAGATAAACCTCTTTATAGGCTTTGGCCATATCAAGCACAATATTGGATTAAATTTTAATGTGTATTTTAACGGGCGATGGTTGTTTTGAGTCATTCTTCCAGCCGGGGTGAAAAAGTGATCGTCGTTTATTTAAATTGCCAACAGCGGAAGGAAGAACGCTAAGGGCGTGGAGGCCAACTAAGGGTCAATATTGAGCGATGTTGTCGCATAAATGCGTCGTTAAAAGCGTTTCCTCCTCCGATGAAGGGAAGAAGGAGATAAAAAATGGACGTCACAATGCGCTCAACCGCTTGCGAAAGCACGAAGACGAAGCGTGAGGTTAAAAATCAAACGGTCTCATTGTTTACCATGTTGATGTTATGTCCACCCTCCCACAACCGTTTAATGTTGGTGGTCCAGGCGTCCCTCGGTTTTTGGCTTTCTGCAACATTAATCAACGTTCGCCATCCGATCGAAGTAGGAAACGCACGAAATAAACAAACGCCAAGCCTCGCATGGAAATGTGGGCTCTGCTCGTTTTGGTTTATTTCTTCATTTTGGGGCGTAGTTTAACGTTACAATGTTCAAAAGCGGCGTTAGATTCGATTCCCTTTGGTTTTTGGGAAACCTCGATGTCTTTGGGAAAGCGTTTCCCCTCACCAAAACTCGCACACACGTTCCCCCCCACGTGAGTCATCGTGCATGCGTGCGATACCGCCGGGAGTGTTCTGCCATCCGAAGGGCTTTTAATAACGGAGCCTGGCGTCGTCGTGATGCGAGATGGCGACCGCACAAGCGCGCGCACAGGGCTGACCTATTAGCGGATGTCACCCTTCGATGTCAGCCGTCGGCTTTCGGTCGTGATCACTTTCTTCCGAAAGGGAAATCGACCCACCACAAGAGTGCATGCGTGCCGGGATGGTTTGTGTAGCTCCAATCGACGCTCCATGCATCTCGTGTGGCTTGTGTGGGTATGTGCGTTTGGCCCTTTTTTTCGGGTGGTTTATTTCTTCCTTTCATTTTTGCTCTTCCCGCTCGACGGTCGGTCGGTGAATATGGGGGCGCACAGATCATGAAACGATCGTGATGAAGATTGAGCGGTAAGATTAGCGTTGGCTTATCTTAATGAATAATCTGTTTCCGTGGGGAGACTTTTAGTTAGCTCGGATTGATGCGAGTGCTTGGTGGAGGTTTTGTTGACGCGAGATGGCGTGGAACAATTTAAATAAAAATTGTGGCCTCTCCCATCCCATCGGTCGGGTTGCCATCGAGATATGCGGCTCATTCCCATGGGTGCGTTTTACAGCTTCTGTATCGTCTGCCCTTCGGTTGGTTTATGATCGCGAGCGATGTGGAGGGAAAATAGAAAAACTCCCCCCAAAAACACTTTCGCTGTCGCTCGCGGGCTGGCTTTAATGAATTCTTAATTTTGAACAAATTTACAGCCATCCGGAGTTGATGTTTGATTTCGCTCCCATTCTACCCGTGAAGCTGGCGAAGGCAACCAACTTCGCGTTCCGGCTTGCTTGAAAGCTCGAATAATCACACCCGGGTGAGAATGAGTTCGGTAACCGATAATCAACGAAGCATGACCGGCAAACAACACGCCCGTCCACGTGTACACCGTGCCATACTTCTGGTGGCGCGTTCTACGTGTCTGGCCTGCTCTCGATCACGTTCGTTCGCTGCTGGCCCATATTCTGACGCTTGCATCGAGGCACGAATTGTTACCGTTTAGCTTTTGGAGCGCTAATCGATAGCGGCAGCTTCAACAAAGCGTAAAATTGTTTGTCCCCTCTCGTGGGTTTTCACTTGCTCACGGTGGGCGAGACCGATTCCGGAGGAGATTGAACGCCCAAACACCTGAAAATAATGGAGGGGCAAAAAAAAAACCAGGCTCCATACCGACGACTCCCCATGAGCTAGAGTGGGTGTATCGGAAATGCATCACCAGTGCGAGGTTTTCCCTTTTGTTTTCGCACCTTTCCGTGACGAAGCCCGTTGGTGGGTGCGGGATGGATGCTGGGAGAACGGTGAGGGGGTGACCACGTGTCACTTTGTTTGGGCGTTCCGGGAGCGAGCGGATTCGTGTACAGCCACGATCCCGCGGTTAGTTCACGGTGGTTGGTGTGAAAGTGTACATAATTATGCTTGCGTTGGTTGCAGCCGGTTCTCGAGCACACGCGCACACCCACAAAGGCGATGCTGGTGACAGAAAAGCTCAGAAGATAGCGTGAGATCGATCGATCACCGAATTCGTCGTCGCACATTTCGCACGCAGATGTAATCAGATATTGCACACGGAGCAGCCTGCACGCGGTAGGTAGCTCGACTAATCTCAACAGCGGATGTCACACGTTTGCGTGACAGTGGCAATTCGGCCGAAAGCTTTCCGTTTTTGTTTTTCCCCCCATCCCCGACAATGGGAAGGGCCCAATGCGAGGAAAGTGTCGAAAATGAAATGTGTCAAAATCGGAGCGTACACGGATCACTTTCTCGAAAGAGAGGGGAACTCGAAATTAAACCTCCGGCGAGTGAGCTGTCGTGAGATGTGCGGAAGGAAATGTCTCTGACGCTGCGATGTGTTGAAGGAAATGTTGGAACGCTCACTTCTTGGTCGTATGCATATTTTCGGCGATAAATCATTCGCGAAAAGCGGGGCAGATATGATCCCGGCTTCGCGAGTCTCTCGATGCGATACCGGTGTCGGGAAAGGGCCGTGTAAGGGTTTTTTTTTGTCGCCACAACCTGAGGTTTCCCGAATTAAGACGAGCACGAGCCCACGGGTACGACAAATGCACTCGCACATGCGGGTGGCACTCGATTTATGATCTTTCCGCAAGCGGAAATGGAAAGTGGCCTCTCAGAGTGAGCGTAAAAAAAGAGGGAAAAACACAAGAACAAGGGAGACACTGACAGCGCAAACCGAAATCGTTTCGTGGGCCGATAAAAATGCAATCGGTAAAACTTGGCCAGAAAAAAAAAAGAAAAGAAGGCCACCGCTGGTTGAAGCAAAAGACACCTTAAAGGCTCGATTCTTTCACCCACCGATCTCGGGACATGCGAGCTTTCCCTTTCCGGGACGACACGCATGATCTCGCACGGCGGCGGGTCCAGGTCACCCAACCCGGGGGGTAATATTTCAATCCCGTTGCAAAGATGGCAAACACCGGCGCTCGTGTGTGTGTGTGCGCATTTTGCCATCATCCGGATTTTCACCTGGCGTAGGATTCGACCCGGAGTTTCGATTCTATCTCTTGGCAACAAACTTTCTAGCGTTCATGGAGTCAGGGGGTGAAGTGCGGGTGTGTGTGTGTGTGCGCGTCGGGGTGCGGGCGTTTTCCTATCAACAGGAAGCCGAACGAAATCGAGCCCTAGTCGTTGCTTGGGGCAGAAATAAATTCGGAATCCGCTCGACGACGGCACCCCTTGGTGGCGCGAAACGCAAAATCGTAGGTGCAAAAATGGCTAGGTGATAATTTTTTTTTCCCGCACTTCACCGGGGTGGTATCTCTTTCCCAACACCGGGAAGGGATCCCTCTCCTGCGATGGGCGCTCGTCACGACACCGACGCTCGAGATACGGCTGGTGGAGTCGATTTTCGCACGTGGAACCCGCTAGGCTTGGCGTGCCACGCATTTGTGCGCACGAGCGAGAGATTTTCTTTGAGCCTAGTTTCAGATGGCTTTCCCACCGGCGGCTAGAGCGATCATTCAGCCTTGGGTGCTCGATATCTAAACCGTTGAAGGGAGGAAGGCTATTATCGGGTGGAAGCCTGCCACCATCCCACAATGTGGCTCGACCTGTCACGGTCGGGCTTTCCATCAAAATGGCTCGTCGTAAATTTCGCATAAATCCATTCACGCATATCGATCGATAACGGCGTTGAATGGCATTTGGTGATGAAGCTGGCGCGATAGGGCGGCGTGGGGGCGACACTGGGTGGAAACTCGGAGGGTGGGTGGTAGGGAAAACTTTCATTTTCGCCCATCGCCGGCGTGGAGGAGGTGTGTTCCGCGCTGATCTCCCGATGATCTTTTGCCATCATTCACTGCGATAAATATCCGTTTCGTTAAATAGATGGCAGCCGAAAGCGTTCGCTCACCTAAGTATGTGTGTGTTTGTGTGAGATGGAATGTTCCGGCTGAAGTGACGGCGATCGTGGGCTGAGCAGGATCGTGTATTCTTATGGGCATAAATTATGATCGTTTATGGATTTTTCCCCGCTCGATAAACGGTGCCGCCGCCGTGGTGATTTGTGCAAACTCGTCAATGGGTTCCTTTCCGAAGGGTCCTAAGCGAACGAACTCACTCCCCCCCAGATTGGGTGGCGAGTCGAATGTGTGAAATGAAATAGGTTCAGGCGCATGGGGCTGGGCATTTTAGGACTTTCTTGGGGGTGCTTTTAACGACGCGCCCGTATGTGGACTTCCGCACGTTTGCTCCTGTGGCGCTGGGCGCATTTCATGGCAATAATCGGCGTTGATGAGCGTGTTATGAAGTTGGCGTTCCGTGGATGTAATTTATGTTATTTTAACGTCCTCTTTTTATCTGCACCCGGGCGCATTTCCAGTGTTTTACATTCTTTTGCCACTGCGTTTACCCGGGCCTTAATTGGCGAGGCGCTGCGAAGGAGACTTTCTCTGGAATGATGGCGACATTTAGTTGACCTTCCGTGTGTCTCGACCTCGTTTTAGATGGCAAAAAAGAGCATCGGATCTCGAAGCAGCTGTTTTTGTTTGAGAGATTTGGAGGTTCTGACGCAATTTGTTCTTTTTTAGAATTTTTTGAACCCAATGTTATGAAAGTGAGCCACGTACGCTCGTAAAAGCTGTCACGTTTTCAATGAAATGCTTATAAACAAGATAATGAAACTCGAACTCGCGTCGTGTCATGACGATGAGTCTTCGTTTGAATGAAGCGTAAGATCGAATGCAAAGAATTGTAAGAATTTCCGATGACGGTTGCCTACACCTACAAAAAGAGACGGCATGATGCGGAACGAAAGTGACAAAAAACGCTTGCATAATCAAACGCTGCTGGTGTACATGTTTAGTCTACGATTCATTAAAAACTCCACTCACGGATGTGCGAGACAACGGCATCAGCCAACAATGGGTTTCGCGAGACAAGAGCCCAATATGCAGATTACACAAACGAATATAAAAAGATCGTACAAAATTGTTAGACAAACATATTCATCAAATCGCTTCGTTCGGTCGTTTCCCTTCGCCCAGTGTCGTTCTTCCGTGAAAGCAAACCATCGAAACGTTGTGCAAAAAATAATCACCATCATCATCGCGACCGTCGAGGGTCGTGTTTCCGCAGTGACTTCTCCCAAGGCCACTTTTGGAGCGCTTGATGGCTTTAGCAGTTTGCTGGGCAAATACAAGACCAAATTAAACTGTGGTTGGGAAAATGTCGCCAAAAACGCCGCATGGCAGCATGGTTTGGGTTTATGTTGCTCTCTAACGCGGCCTCAAACTCCGACAAGTCCAAAAAGTCGTCAATTAATCCGCCCAACCAAAGGGAAGGTTTTCCGTGGTTTGTGTGTGCGGTATTTTATTGCTTTACCCCGCAGGCGACTCATTCTGGCGTCGTAAAATTAGAAACACGACAGGATGACGAAAGAATTGCACTGTTTGCGGCTCGCTTGGTGTCTTCTGTCAGAGGGATGAATACACGGGTCGGGTCGTTTCAGTTGATCGCGAGGGAGGCAACGATCGCAAAATGCTTCTCAGTGGCATCGTGCCGTTCTTGACAGCCGCAGTAAGGGTTCTGGCGGTCCCTTTAGTACCGCTTTATGCGTTTTCCCGTAGAGCAGCCGATCGGGAGGAATTCGCTTCACACTCTCAACCACAACGCCCGCCAGCTTCCACCTTGACAGCTTCATCACTCGATGGCACTCGATTGGCGTGTTGAAGTGGGCTTGTGTACACTTAATGTGCCCCTTTTTTTACCCATCCACCCCAAAGCAACCCCTAACACGATCGACGTGTGCGTTAGAGACGGCTGTTTGCGGTGGTTGTGGAATTAAAATGAATCATCGCATTTAATGGCGATCGTCCGCGGATGGAATGTTCTCTCGTTTAAGCGGCGCTTCGGCAGGAAAACGCACTCACTCACATTAATCACCAGCGTCCGGAACATCGAACCATGTGACATCGAGTGGGCAGCGAATGGAACAAATCTTACGGAGGAAATTCGCGGCAGGGCAGCGAATTGTGCACTTCCGGCCAAGTGAGATCTCTCGAACCTGATAAAACAAACCGCCGGCAGACGTTCTCCACCATTTGTCGCCAGTTCGATTGTGGGTCATCGCCGTCGGATGAAGAATTCTCACGACCGTCGTGCCAACGGAAGGTCGCTTTCTTTGACCGTCGTTCTGGTGAAAATCCCGTTTCCAGAAGCGCATAGCGTGTCTGGCCGCAGGCTACGCGATCGGTTTGCCGTTGACCGGCACCGTTTCGCTGGCACAACGTGTGTTGGGCCTCTTTTGTAGCGATCGGTGCCACGTTCAATCACTTCTCGTGGTGCGCCAGCGAACTGCCCTTAGCCGAAGGCGATAGATCTTTCACCGTGATCTCGCTGATGCGTTCTCCCTTCGCAGGGACGCCTCCGGGAGACGAAATCATGACAATATCGTAAACATTTCCCGACATTCATCGTGCACCATGCATCTCTTGGAGTCGCTTTTTTTCTTCTTCTCTTCTTTCCTTCTTCCTGCACGTAACGGGCGGTGAAAATGGGTCTTGAGAATTCTGACAGCGCGCGCCTTAGATTTATCACCCGTTTGCGCCGATCCACGGCTGCGGCTGCACATTATTTCCCAATCGCAACCGATCGCGATTCGCTCAGGTTTTGTGTCGCCTGCGGGAGAGAATCGAGATTTTTCCCTGGAACGGTTCCGTTGCGCCGTGTGCTGGCTGTCGAATAATTACAAAACAAGCCCCTACTGGCCAGCGATGCGAAGGGCCCTTAGGTTTTGGGAGGCGAAAGGGTGCCCCGTTTTTTTTCCTTCTGTTCGGAAGATGACGCCGTGAAGGACGAAACTGGGTCGAGAGCACGAGTGTCGAGATCGCTCGAGGGGACCAACTGGCCCAACATCGTCGAGGGGTCTTTTCCGGCGTCTATCTCGTACGGCTCCACGCTTTTCTGAGTGATCTTTTTTTTTCGAAGCGATGCACCCTACAGACGATGATGCATCGTTGGGCGGCCAGGGCTGTTTTGCATCTCTAATAATAATAGTCGGCGCTTGGCGCGCAAAGAAAGGGTCAATTGCTGGCGAACTCTCGCGCGAGCCTCGTTTCCTGTGGCTGCGATATAACGGGTGTTCGGTAAGGAACTAATCGATCATCGCTCTTATGACAAGGGCGCGCACATCGACTTGGCCGCGTGATCTCGAACTTCGTTTTTCCGGCGAGCTCGTGTGTTTGTGTGTGCTCGTTTGGTTTATGAGGTGAAGGTGAAAATGTTCGAATGATGGACAGTATCGCTCTATCCCTGCAGGCAGCACATGGAGCCTTGTGTTGTGCGCCTGTGTTCGAATGGAGTGGAAAAAAGGCATTGGGACATTTTTCAATGCATCGACGATTGCGTCGCGATTGCATGCATCCGTTCCGATAATCAATTAATGGGCAGAATCTCGCACTTCCGGACGTTCGTTCGAGAAAGTTCAACCCCATTCGTTAATTCAACCACTTCCTGTAGAGCTGCACCGGTCAATTCTCGCACCTAGACGTTAGGTAGAGCTCGCTTTTTGGAGGCATTTCGGAGGCTGGTGTGCGGTTTGCGGAAGCACTCCATAACTCCAGGGTGACCGTTTGAACCAACACCCTAGCGATATGCCATTTCCGTTCCCGCACCCGGATAGTCCAGAGCTGGCCATTAAAAAGTAAGCTCGTATTATTAATATCATTATTGCGTAGGCGGTGGCACGAACCTACTGCTTTCTAGCGGGATGTATGGCAATTGCTCTTACCGTGCGATGGAGCAGGCATTTGCATGCGAAAGTAGGCTCGCACACCTTATCGAACGGAGAGTGAAAAGGGTGTCTGGCGACAATCTGCATCTCACCGCCACCATTCAGGCTTTTCCGTAGGGATAGGGCCGATCGTCGTGTGGACAAAGTCACTCCATATCGTTCGATGGGCGATGGCGTCGCATGGGAAAGTGTGCTCCCGAACGGTGACGTTTCCTGCGCCTACATACGCGGACTGTAATTACTTTAACGCTCCTCCTGTGGCGGCTTCTTTGCGGTGGCATATCTCGAGAAGGCCCCTAAAATCGCTGGAGAGATTGCGAGTCTCTTGGGGATCGGTTTTCCATCGTTTGTGCACGCACGCCGGCCGACGGAATTGACGGAATTCGATAGGACTCCGTGTGCTCCCTGTGAGCCAGGTTGACCATAAATCTTGCCCCCTCCCAGCACCGGAATGGTGAATTAAGCGGAACACGGAACAGGCACCAGATTGGGGGAGAGAACCGTTTTTGCGTGACATAAGCAAATGAGCTCGTGATGCAGCGAATGTTCCAGAGTGGCGCTCGTTCACCTCCCTGAGTGGTGCTTTATTATAGCATTTTTGTGTCCACTAAATCGAGTCCATTTTCGAGCGGCGCCTGCGCGAGGGCAACGTTGCGGGAAAACACTTTCCTTTTTCCCCTAATCAAAGGCCCCTCTCGCGCGAAGGAGCGATGGATCGCGCGTCCATTAGCTCGGTCTAGCCGTTTGGGGGCCTGTTTTCGCACCCCTTTTTAGCGTCGCAACCCCTTTTCGCACACACTATCTGTTGCGCACCACGAGATAGGGCTGGATGGCGCGACTCGTGGGCTCACTTTCTGTGCTTATCGAGCGAACACCATCGACCAAGCTGCGTTCATTTCCTGGCCTGGCGTGAAGGCGTGTATCGATTGGTTTCGGTATCGCTTTTTTTAGCAGCAGCCATTTGGCGGAAGCTTAAAGCTATCCGGCTGCTCGAGGACGTTCATCTGGGTGGTATGATCGTGATAAAGGTTGGTAAAATACGCGTCACACCTGGTGGAGGAGATATGACCACTGAGATGATCGCCGCCTGCACGTTCCAGGGAGCCAACGACCTTCTGTCAACGCACGAAGTCGCATGTCATAACGTCAGTAAATAACAAATCGGAGGACTTCCATCGGTGGAATCGGTAGTTTGCTTTTTCCATTTTCGTGACCACCTCTGGTGCACTTGTTTGGTGATGTGTTCGAGCGTGCAGAGGGCTCATCCGTTTGCTCGCCTTACGTCACCACCACGCACGGAAAGAAGCTGTAAAATGGCTCGTTCGCCTCGGCCCAGTGCGTCTCCTTACCAGCGGTTGTGCACCGATCGGGGCTTGTGAACATTTTATCTGTTTTTGTATGAAAGCATTTTGGTTTTGTCCGTTGTCACGGCACTTAGCATGCCCGCCAACGACACCCCAATTGCAGGTGGGCTTTGTTTGCTCATTACACGAACATTGCCCAACGATGAGGGCGCATTCGATTGGCAAATATGGACAAAGATATCCAAATGGAAATGTTGAGTAAAATGCCTATCTCTCCCCTCTCAATCATACCTTTGTTTGGCTCGTTTTTTTCGGAGGAAAACGTGTAGGATGAAGTTGAAGTAAGCTTCTCGATTTTATCGTTAAAGATTGACAGAAAGCTTAGAAGAAGCCAAAATCACTCTGTTTGAAAACGAGCTCAAGTAAGCGTCCTCGATTTGTTATTCCAAGCAGAAGAAAAGCAAGATCTACGCTGATCCCCCGAGTGCAAGGTTAACAATCGTGAGCGTGCATCGAAGATCGATACACGTTTGCCTTGATCATCACCTATTATGACATCTGTGAGGCTCTGCTTTGTCCATCTACGAGATCGGAATGGAACAAAAAGGCACCGCGATCGTACGCAGCTCTTGCAGCAGTATGCGGTGTATTAAGCAGGTTGAGTAGGTTAAAGCTAGAAGTGTGATCTCGCCAATAGTACTGGTGGGTGATGGATACGTTCACGTCACGTCTCACGTAACTGGCCGCTCTAAGGGGGATGTTAAGCTACATTTTTACCACTGCAGCAGATAGATAGCACCAACATAACTCCTTCGATCCCACAACACTCGCAGAAGGCCTTGAGCGGTGGAAGTTGAAAGCGCGCGCACAGTTAGGTGATAGGTTTATTAAGTGCTTCCTTCCCTCGGCGGGCTTTTAGTGTTCCACCACACGATTACCAAACCGCGGTGTCGCATAGCCCTCCCGGAGGGTTTAGCTGGATGCTCTAGTCCCTTTGCTCGGGAAGGGATTGGACAACACTTATCTGGCTCTCGGAGGTATCCACCGGCCGCTTGAATGCGCACCATTAATCTTGCCTTAACGACATTATGCTAAGTTGCGGTAGGGTAGAATCAAAGCCAAACGTCACTTGAACCCCTTTTGGGGTGGTCAGTGTTTTCCGTGCCCATTGTTTCTGTGGCTGGTTTTGTACGTTTTCCATTTTGTTTGTGTTTTACTGCGGCCACCCTCGCCGAGGGGGAACTTGAATTGGCATTAAGCGTGCACTAGAATTTGGTAGAACCATAAATCTGTCCCGTCAGACCAACTGGCAATGACTTACGGGCTTTTGGGAGGAGGGTTGTTATTTCAGTCGGCGCAGACTTTGTTGCACCACCACACTCCATGGCAACGTCGAGGGAATTTGTTGCCCCACCGTGATGTTGGTGATGGCAACGGGTTGGAATTCGCTGACGGTGAAACACGAGCGATTCCGCCCAATAAACCAGCTCATTGCACCTAATTGTGGTGGATTCAATTAATTCGAAAATGCTTATTAGCCACGCAGCCCGCCGAAGGTTATGGTTGTGTTTGCTTTGCGGCTGCTGGCGCTTTTTTGTATGCTACCAATGATGAGAACGTTGCTCCGTTAGATGCGAAACGAAGCGCCAAATATTTTCCTCCACCACTGAATGAGGCTTGTGATGGAGGGCGCTCATGTACGTTTCTACGAGTGCGCTCGTAGTCTGTCGGAGTAAGACGAATTTTCCGGTTTTTATGCACCCTATCCACGCGCCGTTTAGGGTGTTATTTTTCACCAACCGTCAGCCAAATACATCGTAATCGGCTCACACACCACACGCGCCTCGGAGTCCTATTTCACATGAGGGAATATCGCTCATGCGCTTCATGGAGCCGGTGTGTTTTGCATTTCCCATGCGTTCGTGAAACTGGAGCACTCCCTATCGAATGTCTTTTCGGCGTGGTAGCCCCGTTTGCCATCCGAACTGCACAGCAGCTTGTCTTGCACATGGCACCAGACGGGAGTACTTGCTCGTGTTTTAGGCGAGCAATTATTTTGCTGTGAACACCGTGTGCGCAAATGGGCTCGAGGGAACGTGGCCGTGCGCGTGTAACGTGAGAGTCTGCCCGAGAGAGCTTTTGGCGCCTCGATGAAGTGAAAAAAAAAATGGGGCCGTCTTAGGAGTTTCGTTTTTCAGTTGCGATTTTTCCTTCGCCAGAGCTGCGAGAGCCGTGCCTTCATATCGTATACGGATTAGCTGCGGGAAAGGAAGCGGCCGTGTGACTGCGAAAAGTCGTGTATGCAAATGTGCCGTTGTTGCTGTTCGTGTTGTTGTGGACTTGGCAGGCGAAGAAAGGTTTGCGTGTTTGCAAGAGCAAACCCGAACACTGCTGGAAAAGTTTATTTGGCGGAAACCGAAATAAGTTCTCCATGGCCTGAGGAAAGGGCGCAGAAGATGGTGTAGACACGGTGGGGGCGATTGGCCAGCTGTGTACTACTTTGCTATTTGAATGCCCTTGGCCTCCCTTCGGTGAACTGTGGGAGAGTGTGAGCGCTTTTCGCCACCATCGGAAGCACGAGAAAGCGTGATGATCTCGATTTTCTTTTGGGTTCGAAATTTCCATTCTCATAAATAAAACCCAAAGGGTGGGTATATGGTTTGTGGGTTTGAGGGTGGTACAGAGGTGGGCTAAGGGTGTTGGGAAAAACAAATGAACACATACATTGTCGCTACCGGGTTGGTCACGAAGCGTTGTATATATCCCTGTGTCAGGATAGTAGCGTCATGAGATCTTTTTATTAAAATGTATGCTTCTTCTTTGGTTGATAGCTTTTTCCCCCTCTTAGGTGGCCTAATTATTGTCTCAAGGTCTTTATTTCATGATAAAACATAATGAAATTTTCGAAAAAAGCTACCAGATGTTGATCCGTTGACCCGAACGACGTGTGGAGCGTTTAACAGCGATGGATTGAGCCGGAGCAAACTATCCACATGAACTCGTTTTAGCACCGATTTAGCGGTGCGCAAATATGGCAAGGACATGGGCAGAAAGAAAAAACAAAAATCCACCTTAGCTTGTGGGATTTTTTTGGTTTTGTTTTTAAGAAACCAAAGGCCAACGAAGGGAATGGCGTTTCTTTCATCGATTGAAGGTGGTTGGCTTGAACATCGAAAGTGGAGGTTAAAGCCTGCTTAAGGTACTCAAAAATAAGTGAAAGGAGTCTTACTGAGGCTCAGACTTGACCGTGTGCACGAACGTGTGTTTATGTGTGTTGAAAAGAGCGAGAAAGAGAGAGAGAGAGATAAAGAAGGGAGAAAAGGTTTATGCTAACATGTACATGATTTATGCGAGCAGGTGAGCATTGAAGCTGGCTGGTTCGTTGAAGGGCTTCGGAAGTAGAAGAAAGTCAAGTCATTCGGTGGGAAAGTTCGCCCAGGCGGGATGACCTTGAAGTACGCCCGAAGCCACGCTCCTAGCCAACGAAGTTCATGTTAGTTGCTCGATCGATCAAATAATTAAAAGTGAAATGGCACTAGACCGCTCGATGGGTGGTCTTTCAGCAGAGGCCACCCAGTGAGATTTCCTAGGGGTGTGTATTTTTTTTCCACCCTCCGTGATATCATGATTTTTTTTACATCTCATCTAGAGCACCAGGTTTCCGGTTATGCAGGCACAGAAGAAGGCGAGCGATTGTTGAAGTGTTCGGTCGATGGCCCGATAAGGCAAGGTTGCCGCGAAGTCCGAATGACGAAAGTGGTTCGACTTCGATGAATGAATCACGTTCGCCAAAGTGAGCCAGAGTTGTTACTCGTACACACACACATGCTAGCCATGCGATGATGATGATGATGCTGATGATCGACACGATGATTGTCGAAGGAACCATCTGCGCGGTTGAAGCAGGAAACGTACTACGCGCCGTGGACGCATGAGTCGCCAAATCGTTTCACGCAATCCAGCAGCAAGGTCACAACAGATCAGTTTGCTAGTGGTGGAGTACACGGCAGTGTATGTGTGCGAGGTGTTGGTGTCCCCCACCGGTTTCAATCGACCAAGGCGTCGACGACATTGGAGAGACTACGCGTGATGTTGCCTTGGCGTGGTTCAGTCCACGTCGGTATCGCGCAATGTTTCCTTGAGCGTTATTAAGGCTCTCATAAAGCGAAACATAAAAGGGCAGGTGGACGAAGGATAGCCTTTGTTTTTGCTCACTCGCTCTTGCTCTCTCTCTCCTCGCACTCGCACCCTTGCTCAGACAACTCAACTCCTTGACGCTGGCGAGGAAGTCGACCAGAAGTAAAGTGAAATTTTCTCAGCCAATGTGTTGATTGCTTACTTCTGCCGTATGATTCCGGCGCAGGTAAAAGCATAATTATGATTAGCTAATTTTACCGTGTCCATTTAGCGTGCTCCCTCCGCCTCTCGGTAAATAATGCTTCAATGCAAAGAGCTGGTGCGGAGAGAAGGAGTAAAAATAGGGCCCGTTTCGTTACGACGCTATGATCCTCGGATAGATGGTGGCTTTCAGCTCCTTTTCGTGGATGCATTGGGTGAGCATCGAGGCAGATTGTGATAGCCGGGTGATAACGACTAGCCAGGCCTTGACCGGAGCCCGAATGAGCCACTTAGTCATGCCAGCTGGTAACTAATTCCGTCCGCCTTCCCACACCCATTCTCTTACCCTGCCAGACAAAAGTGGGAGGTCGGGTTGCCATTAGAGATCATTATGATGGACCCTCCTTCTTTACTGGGGCTTCAGGGCTTGGTCGATTTTTTGTTGTGTTCATTGGACGCATGTGCTCCAGTGCTCAGGACCATCATTGTTGGGTAATATATTCGCTTTTTTTCTTTTCTCCCCTTTATCCGCCTGTGTCACACACAACCGATACACATGCTGATGAGGAGGCGAATGATCGTGGGTCGCGAATATGTGTAGGTTCCTGCGTTGGGCATTAATTCCCATTAAGCATGCATAGCGTACCGGTGGTGCGCAGTAATTGTGCATTTAAATGCGGTTATTTCTTCGTCGGATGAATTTCGTAATTGGTAAAAATTGGTCCGTCCTTCTGGTTGTTGGGGGGTACGTTGAAGGACGCGGTATGTGATACCCGTGGAGGAGTGGGCATTGGTGCAGATTTGCATGCGCACTAGTCTTGAGTCTATGCTTAAGCTCACCTACTTACTCAGGGGCGCTATCTCTCGTCAGCTGGGCATATTGAATGCTCACAAAACGGTGCTTGATCGATTAACGCAGCGCGTTACGGCGAAAAGAAAAGCGTTTAATGGTCCTTTGTGGCGCCCACGCTGATCGGATTGTTGCAACAAACGGATTATAGATCGCTGATCGACTGCTTTCTGCTGGGGTAGTATTCAGTACAAAGGGAAGGTATGATACCCTCCGGAGTCTCGACGATGTCTTGCGAACTTCGGTATGTTGCCCTCTTTTCAGAAGGTGCAATCCCATGGGGTTGCATTTTGTGCATGTCGTTTTCGGTAGGGACGAAGCACACGATCGGTTTCGTTTAACCTGGCCCAAAGTCGCATGAAAACGGATCGCGTGCACATTGGAAGTGTTCGGCACTCGAGCTGATTGGGTAATGTTTTAGGCCACTGACCACCGCCGATGCAGGAGCTCGGAGACCGCGAGTTGGTGGTAATTGCAAAATTTTTTAGCAGCTGTTGTGTAGGCATTCCAAACGCCTCTTTTCAAAGCAATCGCATCGTCGCGATCGCACCTTTGGTCGCGCCTTGTGCCTGGTGCAAGCAAATTGTGTTGTCCCACGAAAAGCGGGCCGTTGAACCTGTTCGCGTCGATCTGGGTTACGGGCTTTTGGGGTGTCCGAATTTCCCAATCAAAGCGACAATCGACTGGCGCCTGCCACTGGCGAGTTATCGGAGAATCTTTCAGGCGCACGGTTCCCACATTCCTAGGCAAATCGAGGAAAACCGGGCGCGAATTGGGGGCGCATTTTCGTCCACGAGCGCGCATTCTTGACTTTTCGAGAGGGGGTTTGAGCGCGCCGGTGTTGGGTTGATTGCACGCTGAGTTTGCCTTTCACGGGTGAAGTAAACCTGTTCACCTGCACTTCGTACCGTTCCGGGGGTTTGACCGATGGCTGACCTCGTCCGTCAATTATGGTCAATATGGCACTTTTGCTGGGTTCGTGCGTCCGAGGATTGGGCCTCCGGAGCCGTTCAGGCGGTTGCGTCGCTTTGATGTTTTCCTACCCTGGCTGGTGATAATCAATGGGCGAAAGGGTCCGATTATCTGAAAGGGCTGGAAGTGGATGGCGTAAATAGACGATGATGGATTTTGACACACAAAAGCACAAGGCGAGGTTCGAGTGATGAACGCCTGCCGGAGGTCAAAGCCGGGGAAAAGCGACATCTTTCAATCGATGGGAAAATTGCTTATTGATTAGTGTGTGATTACTATCATTATGAGTCAAAGTTACCCGCTTCGACATCTAAAAGCGGGGAAAAGTTCCTCAGAATAAGCGCGTATTGATCGCTTAGTGGAACTTATAGTTATACCTCTTACATAAAGTGAGTCATTTTTCCCATTTTTGTCCTAATATTGCACCCAAAGAAAGCTGCTTATGCACCAGCTGCATTAGTCATCCAATTGCCTTGAATGCCTCGGCCATCATTCGAATAATGATGACGGAGCGTGTGCCACCGTAAACCCAACGTACTAGCAGCAGTTGCAGGTGGTAGAGCGCACAGTGTGGCGTGACGAGCTAGCTGATGTTGAGGGCTAGCTTTCTTCTATTGGACTTGACAGGGTGATAGCGACAATTATGGGTGCTGTGCGTCGTTGCAGCAGTCTTTATCTATCCGGTCCGGCCGTATCCGGCGTTAAGGAACATTCCGTTCGTGCCAGATGAGCTGTGCCCTGTGCTGGTGAACCGAACGTCGAGGAGAGTCAGCTGAAGAAAAAGCCATCTCGAAAAGTATTTCGAATTTTAATTTGAATCGTACGCATAGGAATGCACCCATGTGCCCTCGAAGGCCCTCTGGAGGTGTGCACCCTTCACTGTTTCACTGCCGTGTGTCTTTCAGGCTCGTTTTTTTTCTGCTTCTGATTAGTGGCATGAAGGAGTCGGTAGTGTCAGAGCGTGCGTGTGGGATTTCCGTCCAGCCGCCTGTTGTTGCCACAGAGCTACCGGTGTTCGGAGAGGTTTGTAGTTTTTTTTCACTTACACTGTCATTTTTACGGCATCCAGCTTCTGTTCGTCTCGACGCCTGTGATAATAAAAATGGATGCCGGAGGCGTAGCGCGCCACCAACGTCAACGAGCGGCTCGTCACAATCCGACGCGGGATTGAGTTTGAATGCAGAAACTAAATTTTGCAACCCTTCACTGATGCGTTTCCTTGCACCAAAGAGTCGCTCTTTTTTTATGCTTTCCGTTACCGCCGACATGCTTGACGTGTGCGAGAAATGTGATTTTTTTCTCTCTCGCTCTGGTATCAAGGCTTTCCACGTGGATGTGTAGTTTCCCCGGCTACAGGGCCATAGAAGATCATCGGATACACGAGGGATGATTCGGATGCTTACAAACATGGCTAGGGCGCTTGGCATGATGCGGCGCAGTTGGAGCATAGATATGGGTGCCTTTGGCAGCGGTTAAGCTGAGTTGGATTTATTTTGCATTTTTTTCTCTCTTTCGCCCGCCATCCGTTGGTCGTGCGTGGAATTTCACTTTCGATTCAAAGAGTCCCATCCTGCCCGTGGGGAGATTCTGTGTAGTATAAAAAAAAATAAACAAACACAATCAATTCGCATGGGAGAGTTTGCGGTTCGGGTTTCGTCGTGTGTAGCTACTCTGGTGCAACATGGAAAGAACACGTCCCACTGTCCTACGACTACGGGTTGTGCTGGTGAATTTGTTATATATGAGCATACAAGCGAACTATTTCTACACGTGTTTGCGCTCATGTGGAGCAAACTGTTTTCGCTCTTGTGTCGGCCCAGAATCGATGACGATGCACGCATAAAACGACATAAAACGACCTGGTGAATCCCTTCATCACGTGTTGTTTTCGTTACTCGATCGTGCTCAAACCAGCGTGTTTTTTGTTCTGTGTCTTTGTGATGATGTGCGAGTAAAACCACAGCCACACCTCGTGCCCTTAAAGGACTGCGTGTCCGATTCTTGCCAGTTCGATTGCTTCACTGTCGCCGGACGTCTTGGCATAATGAGCTACCTCTTTTGGAGAAGCTTGGGAAACTAATTTCAGTGGCGCAGAGTGCCCTCTGCGTAGGGCTTTGATGTCGCGGCCAACCATCAGCGAACAGCAGAAGAATGTAACCGTTCGACGTTAGTGACATAGATGGGAGCCATCCACATCACAGCGGGTGAGCCTGCCAGCGCTGTTCACACCGCATTCACTTACGCGCGAAACCCTCGCGAGTGACGGATAGCAAACGGGCAAAATGCGAAACGGAGAATTTTAAATGATGCACACACGCGCAAAGGCGTAACGAAACGTCATCATCTCACCGAGTGGGGTGATGGGCTCAGGGAGAGAAGGGCCAACTCGCCTGGTTTGCGCATCACCGCACTTGTGAGACGCCCGGCACCGTACGCATAGGATTTCTCTCGCTTCAAGTGTTTATCCGCGAAGTGATTTGTTAGCTACCACGGCACTTTCCCGGCATCGCTGAAACCTCTGCATAGGACGTTCGTACGCGCAAATTGCTTGCTACGATCGTCGAAACGTGCAGGATGCACCCTGCAGTAGAATGGTTTCCATGGCCCTGCGTAAAAGGGCATAGCGATTTGGTGGTTCTGTGGCACGTTTTGACTCGTGCCCTCCAGCACGATGGGGGAGCGCTAGAATTGCTCCTCTTTTAGTGTTTTTCCAACGCTAGAGAGTTGGTGGAGTATGTGCTAAAAATAACGTGCCTCAGGCTTGGTCCCAACGCATGCACTCAGTCTGGAAAGCCGAGAGTGTTACTCATGACACATCGTTAAGAACTTTATTTGCATTTCTCCTTGATTGTGCACGCGGACCAACGCGATCGGAAATCGGATGCGCCCTGAGAACACGCACGCCGGGGAAGAATGAGTGGGACGTAAATGGCAACATTAACCGGAGTATCTGTAAGTGGAGTCCGCCGGGTGATGTTGTCCATCGTAATAAATAATCTGGCACTACCACCCGGAGTGCTGTCGGTGCCTAGAAGCCGACCATTGCTAGGAAGGAACGTTCGCTGGTAATAAATTTGAAATTGAATACTCAGCCTGAAATATCTCGCATAAAGTAGAGGCTAGGATCATCCATACGACATACTAGAATTCGGTTCAACTTATGAGCACTCATGTTTCTTATCGAGCCAGGAAATGGAGGGTGATCATTGGAATTTAAACCGGAAAACGGCTCGAATCGAAAGCGATCAACTGCCTAAGGCAGCGGAACATAAAATCGGTAAAAATCAACGACAGACCATCAAGTTATGCAGCGGGATGTAAATTAATTTTCCGGACAAGTGATCTGATATGGGCGGGCTCCCGCTGTTCAATCTTAGTTTGATCCACACTGATCAGATGTTTAGATAAGGTGCTAATGAGAAAGGCAATGAGACAGCCAGCGTGTATGGACGACTGAATGCACTGAATGCGCTTCGATAGCACTGTCTCAGCAGAGTCACACGTTTCCGATGTCATCGGTTCCGTATCCGGTTCGTCAAACTCAGAGGGAGTTTGTTTTCTTTTAGCTTCATTTTGGGCTGGCGCTGGTTAAAAAATTCTGTAAAGAAAACCATCCAAGCAGCCCATGAGAAGTGCGGAACATCCGGAGGCAATGCTCTAGCAACTGGCAGAAGACGCCGCTGCTCGATTGCTACACCGGATGGAAAAGACGGGCGGGTTTGATCTCCGATTTCACGACGAAGCAAAGTTCTCGTTCTAGCGGTTATTTTGGTGCGTTTCGTTCGGCGTGTTTTTTTTCTCCATGTTGCGCATCATGCGCAGTCTGAGGGTTTGCCGTTCGATGGATGAGCTGGTTGTGGTCGCTCGCATCATTAGAGCATCGGCTGTCTATTTGATCTGTTCGAAGCGTTCTTGATCGACATCGATCTTTTCTGGTGTGTCAGAGTTTTTGAAGTTAATTTGCGTTGGAATAGGGTGATGTGACTTCTCTTAGCGCCCAATTATAGCTTTTCGTTTGAAAAGGAAATGTTCTAAAATCGTTCTTGTTGTGTCTTTCTGCAGATTTTCTTCGACAATATTCATCTTGCGGTGTGTAACGAAAGCAACTCGCGAAAAACAAATATGCCGGACTCGTCGCAGGATTGTTGCCCAGCACTCTGCGTGCCGCTGGTCCACTTCTTGTTCCACTGAGAGGTTGGAACCAGAGAGTGAACGTACGGAGCTGCGCAATTTTCTGAAGCTATTTGCCCGGAAAGGGATCAAGTGGCGCCAGAGGGAGTGAAACGTTTACCGTGTTTCATCTCTTCAGCAGAATCGGGTCGATTCGTAGTAGAGTGAAAGATATCGTCATTTGGACGTGGATTATCTCGCATCATAAGCCATGAAGCCACCGACTATTGACATGTCATCAGCTGCTAATAACAACCCGATCAGATCGACAGCGGCAGCTTCCTCATCGACGATAGCAATATCAAATTCAATTGTAAATAGTAATGCTAACGTATGCAGTGGCATAAGTGGAACCGGCTCCTTTTCAGGAGGAGCGACAAGCAGTAGTGGAAGCAGTACAACCACTCCAACACATACGGCCAATGGTGGAGGGACAACAGGCGGGAACAATAGCACCAGCAGCGCCGGGAACAGTCCGAGTTGCTTCATAAAACCGTCGCTTTCGTTGAATTCACTTCCACCACAAGTACCCCCGGAAGGTTCGGATATGGCCCAACATAGGCTTCGTATCGATAGGCCTTATAATAGTTTAAAGGTGAGTTGCATATAAGTCTAATACAAGTTTGAATATTAAGGATTAATTTTTTTTTCATTTTAGAAAAAGCGCGACACTGAGCGCGAGTTGTGGCGAAGATCGTGGGGTAGTGGCCATAGCCATAGTTCATGTAGTTTACAAAGTAGCACCACGAATACCGGGCTTGGAAAGGACGATTTCTGGGCAGCCTTGCAGCCTAATTACAACTATATCATGGATACTAATCTGCTCGACAGTTGTCGGGAGGCACGAGGCGAGATAGAAGGGCCCGTTCATAGAGACGACCTGGAGGATGATGTGAACTGTTGCCGGAAGGTGAGGACTAACGGATCATCTGCTTCACCTCAGGAGTGATCTATAACAGTAGCAGGTTCTGATCGAGTTTTTTCACGTATTTTAGGCACTGTTGAAACCAGCACAGACGCATCGCTTCTATGGCGATCCACGTTTGCTGAGGCAGTGGATCAAAGATATGGAGAACCGAGTGGTCAGAGTACCGTCGGTGACAGAAACCAAGAGACTGAGCATCGAGCAGCTGCAGAAGCTGGCAGCAGAACACGAGGTAAGTAAGGGATTCGTTTCGTTTGTTGGAGCGCTTAGTTTTATTTTCGTATGCGACAAGATTGCTCCAGAGTGCCAAGCGATGGAAATGAGGAGCTTGTGTATAAAAATAAGCTGGTATGGAAACTCCTCCACTGCATAATGGGGGGATACACAAGTACACGTTCTCGAGAAGCACGACTGTAAGGTTTAGGAAGAGTGCGGTTTTCATTAGGAGTACCCCGTGTTATAGCATGGGGCATATTATCGACATAAAAGGTCAATTTAGTTTCCAGAATATTTCTGGCGCTCTTGTTATACCTAAGCGATCATGTGGTTCGGGCCAGTTTGTCATCATGTGTCGTTTGCGATGAAAATAAGCAGACACTAATATGGCTGTTAGTTCGGTGATATGTCCCTATAGTTGCGGTCCCATTTCCTTACAGTCTGTGGATGAGAACGTTGACTCCTGAGCGGCCATTTCAAGGCAAGGTGTTGATCGAGACGTGTGGAAAAATTTGTTATACTTTTTTTTCGCTTTAGGGCATGTCACGACGGATGGATGGGTTTGCTCCATTTTTATTTTTTGACAAATGAATGAATAAGACCCCGCTTCGGTAGTAGGGAGACGATAGTGCTCCAGAAAGATTGTGAAGGAGCCCCAGACGTTGTTTGAATATTCTCCCTCAAAACAACGATGGGGTATTATGAGGGCGTGTTGAAATGTATACGGTTTATATTGCACCCAAGAGCATCGCCTCGAATGGAGCAGATGAATTTCTTCATACGTGGGCGGTAAAATATGCGATGTGATGCGGATTAGTTCCCAGATTGCCATGTCAGTGTGACAGCGCGACAGGCTTGATGGATAGAAGGTTGATTGGTTAAGATGGCTGATGAATGGCGGTTTAAGTTAGCAAGTGTTGTTAACACTTCAAAAACATACTAAACCAACTCAAATGCTATTTTTGGCACGTAAAATATTGAAGTTTTAGAATGAACGACAATCAAATTTATCTTTTATTTAAATGTAATTTTATTTCTACAATTAAATATTACTCGCCATAATATGTTTACAGCAAAAGTAATTTAATGCAAAAAAGAAATTAATTGATGTTAAAATTTGGCTATTTGTTAAGGCGTGATATTGTCTTAAGATCCAAGGAAGATTTTTAAAAAGGGAACATTGGGAGACATTTAATTAATTTATGTTAGGTATTTTCTATGAATATGTTCATTTGTTATGAGAAACAGAATTCACATGCTGTACCCAATGCAAGAAATGATACGAACTGAGTTTATACCAGAATGCAACGTTTCACAGGTAGGCAATTGGAAGCCTTGTTGGAATCCGCCTGAAAGTATGCAATCGGAATATAGATTAGAAAAGTGCGTCGATGAAAAGTCGATGAAAACTGGTCGAACGATGGATTTTCCGTATGTCGACAACCTGATGATAATTTAAGCAAAGTATATTTAATTTTTTACCGTGATGTATAGCATAGGAGTATATGCTAATATTTAATATATATATTTATATTTAATGGTATGACTTGAAGGTAGTTCATTGATAGACTAAGTATTCTCCATTGTTTCCGTACCGAATCAAATGGACTGGTGAATTCAAGGTCCATTGCCAAATTTTCTAACCATATTATTTGCAAAAAAACAAATCTTTTGTCGTTGTGACCTAATTTTCACACGGCAATTACAACAAAACCTAAAGATGGATGCTTGTGACGGTGGCTTAATTAGATTATAGGTTGCGATACGGCCGAAACCGGTTACACACAGATTCCGACGATGGACTACTTTGGTCGTAGGGGTTGGAAAAGTCTTTAATCATCTTCGGGTTGTCTTTGAAAGCGTGGGTATGTATGTTAGATGTCTGAATGAAGCGTTTTACTAAAGCATTGCATCTGTCGCTTGCGGATTAATCCGTGCAACCTTCGGCCACGGTCGCGCTAGTCTTCAGAGACCCTACTTGAGTTAATTGA
Source organism: Anopheles nili (assembly GCF_943737925.1). NCBI lineage: Eukaryota > Metazoa > Arthropoda > Insecta > Diptera > Culicidae > Anopheles > Anopheles nili. The sequence goes on from NC_071292.1 coordinate 3,266,212, forward strand.
TCGCGTAGTTCCTAGTTGGCAAAACATGTTATTTTTCTTCCCAAAATGGACAAACCGTGCAGACAACAGGGTTTACCATCCGTCGGTGAGGGCGTATGCGAAGAAATCAGTCATTCAACCAATCGAAATTGATTAACTTCAAACCGTTAAAAGCATAGTTTAAATTTTGTGTGACTTTTCGCGTATATTTTTACTTTAAGATCACTTTCTTTGAGCTTTGTGTTAACCGTTGATCAAAAACGTACCTTGAAGGGAATCTAATTGGAAACATTTCACCTTCGGCAATGGTGGTTTAACTTATATACTGCATATCCGCTTTTGGGTCGCGATTTGTCGTATCCATAAGTAAAATACGGAAACCGTTCATTGTATAAGGGGGTTTTCTAATGATCGCAGACTATAGCAAAATTTTATTTAAATTTTTTGCGACTAAATTTTTGTGTATACTTTTACAAAACAATAAAATAACACAATAACTTACGGTAGAGCTTATTGACAGGATTGAGATATGTTGTACGTAGCTGCTCCGTTGGTGCTGGTTTGTCGAGCCAAATTTTTAAGTACTAGCGAAGGTGTGTTGTAACTTCACCCTGAGTAACCGTTTATGACCGGCAACGGCTACTCCTCATAAATCACTTACGCGCGTTCACACTCCCTGGTGTGAACAACGCTAGTGATCTAACAGTGGGGTTTCACTGAGCGACTGGGAAGCGGTGCATGATGGTAATAAAGGATGATGTATAACAACTCACGGAAAACGTGGTCAGAAAAGCCTCGATCTGCGAAGTTCGGAAGTCATTCGATCCGGCTTGATATTCAACCGAGATATGAAACGCATCACAGTGAAAGGACGATATACTTGGGTGCAATATCGTTGCATCGTAACAGTAGCTTCACATCTTATTATCTTAGTGCTCCCAAACATTTTCTTTTCTGGCATGGCACAACACTCATGATTTATGCCTTTTTTTATAACTCGTATATGCTCGAACGCTATGTTTTCCTTCATGATCAGTAGTAGACGATCATTTAGCCTTTGTTTATGATTCACATTCTTATTCTTGGCATTTGATGTATTTGTTTAGCGTAATAGTTTTGGTAAATATGTTATGTTTTCTTCTATTAGCACAGATAAAATAATGATAATTACATCGACCTAGATCAATGTGCTGGACTGTTTTATGGTTTACTCTCACTCGTCAGTGAAACACTTGTTCACATTTGCCCCCCTTTTCTCCCGTTGCGGGTCATTTGGTGGATGCTTCGTCCGGTGGAAGCCGCCGGGTGCTCTAAAATAATTACACTTTCACTTCCACCATCGCGATTGTGCGGATCGGACTTACACGTGCGTATGGAACGGAAAATAAAAGTGGCCCATACAACACCACCCGCTCTGTTCCCTTTCGAGTCCCAGAGGCCTGCTATCTGTAAATCAGTTTGTCCGCAAGCAACTATCACTAAAAAATTAACCTACCTTCCACCAAGCGGCTCATAAAACTTCCTGCAGCCGATTAACTAAAATAGGATAAAGCAGTTTTCTTGCGTTCGCGCGTATTCGACTGCTTTTGGAGATTCCATCCATATTTGGAGGGCCAACCTAGCGTTGGGTAATCGAAATTTCCGAAAGCTCATCCAACCGAATCAAAGTAGGGCGAAGTTCGTGCAAGCTATGGCGTCTGACGTTGCTTCCGCCAGAGGAAACTATCGATCAATGCCATCAGAGGCTTTTGGAATCGCGTAAGAAGCCTGATGGCTTCTAGCATTTTCTCTCGAAGCTCCTGTCAAAAATGTTTCCTGGAATGGAAAGTCACTGGCGCTGTGCTATGCGAAGATCCTATCGTTGGCTAATTACAAGTGTCAAATTTTATTACGCTTCATCGCAACGTGAAAGCCGGGCCGGCGGGAAAATTATCCAGAAAGGGTATAAAGTCCATATCCGTGCCAGCCCTTGACCATGCGCCGGCTCTTTGCGTATGTGTTTGCGATTTCTCAGCGATGTATGCCAGTTTTTCCCCCGGAGGGATCGGGTGAAGGAATAAAAAGTCATAAAAGTTGTAACTGGCCGCCTTACTAAGGACGGCTAGCAAGTTGCCGGCAAATTCCTACACCCTAGGGGTGCTCGTAATGGAATGAAGTTTTGTATATCGGTACTTAATTGATCTTCGACACCTTCTCACCGCCCCTTTGCTTGTGACGAATAGCGCCGCAGGCATAGTTCCCACTCGTTCGATTCCCTTGTTTGGATCCGCATGTAGCCAAAGGAGCGTGCATTTTTCCCCTAATGCTATTTTTTATCTCAAGCGACCGCAGCGAGAGTGCAGGTGAAAATGCGACCCAACTGCCCTGAGGTTGAGGGTGGGTTGGAAAATGATTAAAATTCGTTCCACCTTCTCTCGCGCACGGTCACCACCTCGCCATTATTGCGATTGTGGCTCGTTCTGCGGCGCAAACGAAACGCGCATGATTATTCCCCGTGACCGTCGCAAACGAGCTGCCCAATGGCGTTAAGCTGTCCCCGGAGGTATCTCAACCACGCAAACTTCCTTCGGTCCTTCACCACCGATAGAGCCGCGTTTGATAGTGCAAATTATGTGCGAAAAGACAAACCACCGCGGAGAATTATGGGCTGTACAGCCCTCTCGTACGACTGCATTCGTTGCGTGCCGTACCACATCATGCATCTAGTGCATTTGGTCAAATGTGTCACTCGTCTGGTGGTCTGTGTGCGTGTATGTTCGGTTTGGTTGCGTTACTAGCCAGGGAAGTCGTCGTCTTGGCAGTGACCGTCGAGCGAGCGGTTCGAAGGAAAACTGGAAAATGTCGTAAATGGTCAATTAAAAGAAACGAAATTTTTCCACTCGGTCTCTTCTGCGCCAGCTGATGATCTGCGGAGCTGCACCGAAGGAAGGCCACGGCACTCCCGCACACGTTCACCATTTCATTCCACGCTAGCGCGCATTTTTCCTTGAAGCGGCTCAGTTTGTGGGTTTTTCGAAGCCCCCGGTTGTCGACTTTTCTTACTCGGTGTGCGTTCTTATTTGCGAATCGTAACATTTTCGCTGACCCGCCCGCGATGTTAGGTCAATGTGCGCCGAGAGCTCGTTATTGAGGGGTTTTTGAGAGCAGCTTGTCGGGGGCTGATGTGTGCTTTTCCGAGGCAACCGTCTGATGTATGGATTTTCTTATTTTCTCCTCGCTTGGAGACGCTTTGGTGGCCGTTTCGGGTTACTCCTTTGGATTAGTTCCACCTTCGCAAAAAATGCTGCGATATGGAATCATAAAACCTCCACCGATAGCTATTGCGGAAGAAAGAAATTTATCACTATCTTTTTTTTTGTTGGTTTGAGTGTGCTTCATATCGATAAGCAACGAGAGTGCAGCTGGTGAATCCAAGCTACAGCAAAACGGAACGCGACGTGGTTCCGGTTGTGTGAAGTACAAGCTCGTATGGGACGAATGTAGCTGAAACGATAACACGATCCAAAGAGGCACGTAAGAGTACGAACAAGATGCCGCTGGCGTAAATGTGAAATATGGTTGCATTTAACGATGGAAGCCAGTACAACATCGAACACGATCTTTCACGTTTGGCATGCCCCGACGGCTGAACACGCGAGATGCTGTGTAGTAAGCGCGAAAAGCACGTGCCATGATTCGTGGCAAACTCCGGTAGCGCTGGTAAACGGACGCCAGAGCTCAATTGATATTTCATTTGAATGCGTAATTGCGATTGGAATGGAGCGAGTCGGCATTTCGCCTCGAAGACTTGCGTTGTTTAATAGAGATCTCTTTGATTCGATTTACTTCTTCGCACGTGTGCAACCGCACCGCAATATCGGTAAATCATGGGCTTATTTCAACAGATAAACCACCACAGCTCTGCTGGCTGGGTTTTGAGGTGTAAGGTTTAATTTTTGCATCAAGTTTGATTCCCCAAACGGGGTGGAGACTGTTGTCAGCTATTGATGATTGATGTTTTTGGAGTTTCGAATAAATCCCAACACACAATGCACTTCGAGAGCATGTTTGGAGTTGTGAAATACTCTGTTGCTCTTTCCATAAACGCCTGTACAATAAGTAAATGGCTCACATGTCTGCAGTTGCCTTTTACTTTTGGACGCATTCGAGCACACCGGGTCCTCATTCACGGTTACGGTGTGAAAGGCTTCACTCAGCACGTGGATCGACCCAACGATTGATATTTGGATGTCGGGAGTGTCGGTTGATTTTGGTTTGAAGATAAAAGAACATTTTCCCAATCATCACGGCCGGTCTCTTTGGTGGAGGCTGAAACGCCCGGCGAATAGCAGTGACTTCAAACTCACTTTCCTTCGGCTGCTTGTTGGGAATTAAGGATTGTGACCAAAAGTGGCTGAATTCAAACAACTCCTGCTTTCGCTAGACACCCTTCCGTTCAGCTCCGATCACAACATCGCAGAGATGAGGGAAAAAGAAAATCAATCGCGTGTCGTGGCGTTGTTCTGTCATGTAACGGAACAATGTCTCTAATGCCTGTGACGTCCCTGCATCCTGCCGAACGCCAGACGCTTCGATCGCTGATAAAGGGTCGCAGTTGCGTGGCTACGAACCTGTTGCTGTTGATACGGCCACTTCCCACTCGCCCCGAACGGGTGGAAAACTTTCGCCTCGGAGGGGATTTTTAATCGTTTTTCATTAATCCGACACTTGTCAATCTCGGCGATTGGGGCGGGACGTATGCTGGCATGCCGCCACTCTCCGATCCCGGGGCGATGGATTGATGGGGTTTAATATCGTTGAAACAACGTCGTGTTGCCAGAGGGTTAGAAGTTTGCGTCGGCACGTGGAGGATATAATGGGAAGCTGAGCAAGGTACCTCATCAACGGAACATCGGTTCAATCGCGGCCTGGTTTGGCCCCTAAGGTGCTGCCTATCTAGGCTCGTGCGTGTCGTGTTCAAACTCAGCCCGGGAGTGATTGCAGCCATGTTCTACAAGATACCTCCTCTGGCGAGTTCCTCCCCACGTCCTTCGGGCATTTTCGTGCAGAACCAGCTACTCGCCCCACGGGCACGGGCTCACTGAGATGCGTGTCCAAACAGGTCCCCCATGGATGATGAAAGGAAGCTTAGAAAGAATGAGAATACGATTATAACAAGACGAAACAATCTCAACATCACCTGCTCGCTGGGGGTGCAACCCTCGGGCGGGAAAGCGGGACTTGAGGCGCAGTGTTTTGCTTTCGGGAGGAATATGAAACGGTGCAGACAATTACGAATCAATTTCCCAGCCTACGTTCTACATCTACCGCTCCGGGGGTGCGTGGTGCGTACCGGGGCGAGATAAAGAAGAAATTATCCTCAGATAATAATCCTCGCGCCACGCTCCGGCCCGAGGTTTCATCCGCCATTCCATTAAGGGAACTCCAATCCCTCGCGAGAGGCGGTTCTAGCGCAGATTGGTTTTAGGTTAGGTGTTTGATAGTGCTTTTGATACTGAGCCTCACTTTATGCCCCTTCTCGCTTTCGGCTGCAGTGCAATAACAGAGCAACAGCAGCGCCGTGATCGGCAGATGGGTTTTGTGGAACAACTCAGCTGTCGGTGTCTTTGATTTCGAGCAGCGCCCCAGGGTGAATGTTGAAATCTCCGCTCCTAGGGTTTCCCGACGAGAAGGAATTCGAACGGTACTCCCAGAGGGTCAAGCAGAACGGCCTTCGGGTTTAAATGGATGTTTATCTGAGCTTCTTCAGCGCGCACACGGTGTTTGAATAGTCCGAGTAGCGTAATATCGCCGGAGCTACTACGTTATTCCAGAACCGCTGCTATCTCGTTGTGTCCTGCTTTTAAATGCCGAATACGCTGAGCATGTGGTGGATTGTGTTGGTCGATGCCGCCGAAATGGCCTCCCAACCCTAAAGGCCCTTTACTCACCCCAAACAAATCCCCTCGGCGGTCGGGGACGACCTCCACGTGCCTTTAAATGCAACGAGAAATGGAGCCTGGATGGCGAAGCCGGACGATCCCGTGCGGTCGGCCACAGATAGCATCTCCGAAATCATCTCGTGAAAGGGAATGCGCCCTCTTCCTGATAATGAAGCCCTGCTCGGGATCGGCGGTGACCGTTCTCTTTTGTATCGCGCCCTGGAAGGGTGCTGCCGATTATGTGACAATCATGCCCTGTTCCCGTGCGTCCCCAGGATGTGAGCATATTAAAGGAAAAATGGACCCACCATCACCACGCTTTGCAAGCAAGAAAGCACTCCGCGGTGGTGCACAAATTAGGCGAGAGCCCTAAAGGGCTGTGCGTCCCGTGGTCGTGTCCCTTTCCCTTTAAATGGCTCCCTTTTCGAAGGGGGACGATGATTTGCGTTTCATTTTTCGTGGTGTCCATCATCACGCGGGACCCGTGGGTTGCATTTTCCACCGACTGAAATGAATTGTTATCTTACGGTTGTGAAAGATGGTTTCATCATCATCATCATCATCGTGAGCGGTTGTGGCAACGGCAACCTCCGCACGTAAAATGCATGAGAATTCCGACCGCGGTTTGGTTCAGCGTTTGGCTGCGATTGTGCGGACGTTACAATGAACGGGTTATTTAAAACATGTTCGTCCTACGATCCTGCGGTGGTGTTGCTTTCGCGTGCACACGCACGGAGTTGCGCGTGAGTTGGGCGGAGAGCTTAACCTAAATAAAGGTACAATAAAGGGCTCACGAAAAGGATAGCGGGGCACGATGACGCACAAATGCACTTCGGCTGCATGAATAATCGGCTCCCGTGTTCGATCGAGGGCTGAATCAGAGGGTGATGTTTTCCTTCGCATTTGACAGCCGTTGATTCTACTGGAAGGCAAATTACATCGCACCCGCGTGAGTACGAAAATAGTAATAATGGAGTCCCGTTTTGCACCCAAACGTAAGGGTTTCTGAAGGGAGAAAGGTTATTGTATCGTCGGAAGGTGTTGATCGATCGAAGCCAGCCCGGCCTCAAGCTGTTGCCCTGGATTGAAACGAAGGCGTTTGTATGCATTGTCAGCCATCCTACCATCGCGGTGTTTTCAGTTTTGCCCCCAAAAGGGCAAAGGGCTAGCTCTGGTTGCGTTGGGAATTGTTGATAACATTTTGAAACGCCTCTCAAAAACAGCTGATTGACAATCGGCCTTTTAGGGAGGGAGCGAGAAAATTTACCACTGCAAAGAAAAGGGTGTTCATGAAACGGTACACAGATTTTTGTTTCTGTACTTCGTGCATTTCCTACAACAACCGGCAAACGTTTGGATGGTGGAATTGATTGTCTTAACCCAAGATCCGAGGTCATTGTTGTTCGTCTCGGTGTGGTTCCCTTCGGTTAGTTGCGCTTTTCAGCTCCAACTATGAAACTATCGAAAAAATTCTCAAACACTAACGGGCCACCGCAAGGCGAGTCTCGGCTGACGACAGAAAATGAAATCTCTCCGAAAGTCATGACCAAGAATGGCAGTTATGCTGCCGGGATGGTTCCACTCACGGTTCGTTCGTTCAGCATCAAAAGGTGATTTCGACGACTAACCGTTCGCAGCCGGCGCAGCAATCAATCATCGCGTTGGCCACCACCGGTGGTAGAGGAGAAATGATGGTCATTTTTCCGACGGACTCGCGCGAATGATCATTTTTTCCTGCCCTAAGCCGCGCGTGTATGTGTGTGTGTGTACTCGATTCATTTCGTTACGATAAGTAATTGGAATCGGCTGTACGGTCGTTCGGATCCCGCGTGCTTTTTTGATAGGAGTTATTAGTGTGGACGTTTGCCGTGACACCACAGCCACCTTTTCCCGTCGCGGTTGATTAGCGTTTAATGTACCGTTGGCTTGAAATGGCCCTATTAACGCACTGGTCTGCCAGCCGTTTCGCGGCGCTCGTTGGTGCCGTTTAATTAATGAGATTGATGCCGCCGCGGTCGTCACCGGAGGGCTTTACTATTTCTTTGCATGCTAAATACCGGTCACTGCCGCAACTGGCCCCCGTGGAATGACGCTCCCGGAATGGGCAGACTGGGATTGAAATAGGCGCAGGAAACTGAAAACTTGATGCGCGCACACGGCTGATCATCGATGAGCAGCGGCGATGGTGTTTTCCATTGCTCCACAAATCGCCGAAGGAAAATCGATCGCGATCGAGATCTGCATTGGTGTCGGTCGTGGTGGCTACATAATGTGTGGAGGCCTTCCGCTTGCGTGGCACCACAAAACCCACGCCTATGTAGTGGTGGAGGTCTTTTCTATCGCTCAACCGATCACGGCATGTCGAACGCCGCACAAAAGCGTACAGATTTTCCCATTTTTCCTCGAATTATCGACCGATCGCTGGCGTCGAGGTCGAGGAAAAATTCCGCTCTTTTTTCACTCATTGGCCCCGTACGGCGAGAGACTGACGAGACGCAGTGCATGAAGATGGAGGTGAAATGCGCTTTCGCGATTTAGGTTAAAGATGCGCGTGTGTGCTGGATTGGGAAGAGCACGCGGAGCACTTTTTCCAGCTCTATCGAGGTGCGGAGTTCTACTTTTGCCTCGAATCCTCCCGCACTCGATGGGCTGGGAGTTTTCCATCGGCTCCTCGCCGCCACGTCTGCTCGGTCCGTTCCCCAGTCGAGACGCCTGCGTGGTCCAATTTCGATCACTTTTCTATGGGCAACAGCGTGCGCCTCCTAATTACGCTTGCGCTTGGTGCTTCGCTTAGGCTGAGCGAGATTTCGCCGCAAAAGAAGCATGTCCGATCGTCACCTACTCCAACGCATCGATTCGGTGCTTGCACATTGGTTTTGCTTTCACGACGGTTTGGGTCACTTTTTTTTGTCATCCTTTCAACACAGTGGGTCGCGAAGTGGGGTTAACGTTTTTGGCAAGCTTTTATTTTCTCTCCACGCCAAACTGCTTGAAGCCCAACCGAGTTCGTAGGGTGGTGGCTCGAGTGCTTTTGAGTGGTGTGCTGTTTTAAAAACTAAACCGGTTTTAAAGACGGTTCTAGTGGTTTCGTACGCCCATTAGAAAGGGTGTGCTGCTGAAGAGCACCGACGTGTTCGGTCCGTCGAACCGTCATCCTCAAGGTCTCTCTTTGCTAGCCTACCGGTCGGAGTGGTTATAAATTTTGTTGCTTCGGTTTTTAGTGTGTTTTTATTTTGCGTGCGAGTCTGGGTCGCTCGTTTAATTCCAGTGCGAAGTTCAGGCTGGATAATCGTATTGGGTCGGCTTATCCAAGGGATGGTTAGATGAAAGGACAACGATGGATGGAGCCTTTCGAACCGCGCGACCCAGATTTCGGATCGACCGCACGCAAATTAGGATCCTATCTAATGCCTATGGTCAGGGCGCCGAATGTTTATGATATGGTCGCGATACATATGTTAATCCCTTGTAAGGGCTGTTTCAAACTGCAAAAAAGGTTAGCTAACATTTATCGATACACTGCCGGTGTGGATTCCATCACGACCCAGCCGCGTGGTGTGCTTTATTGAGCTTCCAAAACGTAACGTTAAAAAAATCGAAATAAAGTAAACGGTCGGCGTTGGTTGATCCGTTTACGGTCACTTCTTCCTTTCGTTTTTTGGTGGTTTGTGGGAGGAGGGAGGGAAATTTTGTTACTGGCTTTTGTGAATCCGTTACCGAATGGCTGCTTGAGCGCCCATCGTGCGTTGTAACCATTTTTGTAAGGTGTAGCCTCCGGGGTTTAGCCGCTGTGGGGGTTAATTTATTGGAAAAAAAGAAGCATACGAAAGGCAACCGAAACCGACCGGAACTGTGCTCGGGGTGTCCGTGCTAGTGGTGCTTGGCCAGCGGTACGCCTAGATGTCAATGTCACCTTCCTGCTGGTTTGAACGAATGTCTTACGCGTGCAGCATAAGCCAAACCATGGGAGAGTGAGAGGAAATACAACACGAGCTCCAAATGGTGACAAGCGGTGGCCATTCTTCGTCCGAGTGATTGTTATTACGTGTGAAGAAATGTGTGTAATTAACAAAAGGGCTTTCCCCGAGATTGTTTCGTCGGTGACTGTGGGTGGAGCATAGGGCCGCGCAGCCCGCAGCGGGTATGATAGAATGTGTCAACATAATTTTGAATGGTTAGCTCGAGTGCGCTGGGGTGGGATCACCAGAGGAAAGAGAGTGAAAATGCGACGCCGGGAAGGTGCATTTCGACTTTCCTTTTTCGTTCCGCGGTACACTGTAGCTAGGGTGATTTTCTTCCCACCATAAGAATCAAACAGAGGCAAGGCACGATTGTAGCTAAAACGTATACAGGAACTGCGGAGAAATGTGATATCCGTTGTCTAGAGAAAAAAAAACTGTCTGGAATTGTAAGACCGTAGTTCAGGCATGTAAGCCAACAACGAAATGTGTTTGGTTTGCCCTATTGGTTTTATGAATGACTTTGTCAATCCCACATGCATGTGTTTCTACTGTGTTTGGAGAAGTGAGAAGCTGTTAATAATAAAATTTACCCGTTATAATGATTGTTTCTCTTCTCTTTGCAGGTGAGTTATTGATTATGCCAAAAATAGTTCGTTTTATGCATCCGTTTCGTTCGTTTAACCTACCAGTGAGTATAATAGAAATTAGGTAATTTACCTTCGATGATTTATATGTAATTTAATATAGATGATGAGATTTTAACGTTCAGGCATTGATGATAAGATGGATCTATTATCGTATTATGTAAAATCTATCGGCAATATACAACATGATTCTGTAATTGCTTTTACCTACAAGCTAATTTAGACTAAAGTCACGTGCAATGTGCAGCGAGCTGTCATGCATCTCTCGTTTTTATGTAGATGCTCTGCTGCCAGCAAAATTCGTCTAGTACTGTATCGTTTTGGTGGCTGTTGAAAATATGAAACAGCAGTTTTCCGACAACACCCGAAGTTTCTGCTATTTTCCCGAAGAGATGAATTTTTCTCTGTCCACTCTCTTTGAAGCGTTTGCTCTCTCTCGCTCTCTCGAACTCCGCACTGCGCTGAAACGCTTCATTGTTGAAACGCTTCCGCTTCTTGATCTTCGGCGAGTTCACCGCTAGCATGGCACATCTTTTGAATTGAATGATATTCAATCATGTATTGAGTAATACAACATGATATATCCGAGTTATTTATTAAAGGATTTCCACTGCACTGCCAAGTCGTTAAAAGTTATAGTAATTTATTTTATGACAAAATAAAGTTAACACACTTTTCAATTGAATATATGTAAGAAATTTGCCAGACTTTGTAAATTTATTTGTAAATTTATCTGTAAGTTTACGATCTTTGTTCGTTGAACATGATCAAAAGTATCCAAACTTATGGTTGAATAGTGTATAGATTTGAAATGAAACAACAAGCGAGTGTTGGGCACCCCTGACGGGCCACATAGAGTACGCAATGGTGAGAGCGAAGGCAAAACCCACCGGTTCATTTCATTCCTCGACGAAACGTTCCATCGTGTGGTTCGTGCCGGAGCACGCGCGTTTTGAATCGCTTTTCGTTCGTTCGTTTGTTTTCTTTTCGTCCCCCGTGTGTGTCTTTTCAAAGGGTTTATCACTTTCGTATTTTCCACCCTTCAATTTCCAACAACCCCCGTGCTGCAATAGTGAAAATATCGACAGTAAAAGTTGGTTGCTGTGGGGAGTTTTGGGTGGCTCGCGTTTCGAGTACCTTCAGCCGGGTGCAGTCGCCAGCTTCTTATACCGGCTTAGCATCTTACATCTCGGTAACTTCATGTTTTTTTATGCTTAGTTTCGTTCGCACTCATACACTGCCGTTGATTTCGCGCTGGGCTACCGGCTTCAGTTTTCAACATTGTTGGATCGAGTGAGTTTCTCGTGGTCCTGTGGGCGAATCTTGCTGGGCGGAAAGGCGAGACGAAGCAGAATCAAACGAAGCATTACATGCAAAAAGCATCAGCAGATTTACTTGTGGCTGAGGTGGATCATAGTGCCTGTTGCTGTGCGGTGCGCGATCGGTGAATGTTCTATGTTCTGTGCGATGAGATATTTTTTCCTTCCCGATTGGTAATTGCGTGAAATCGATTCCATCAACAAGTGCCTCTGAATCCGCTCGTTCTACATCGTTATGGTATTGATTTCTGCCCGTGAAAGGAGCCTGAGCTCGCACCATTTTGTGCCTTTCGTGTTTGCCTTCGAAGTCAACAGCCTTCGCCTGTAGCAAGCCGTCCGACTAAAGCTGTGCGAAAGTATCGTTCGTTTTGTTGCAATCGGTGGACGAGCAACAGTGTGTGCAATAAAACAAGCACGTGCGTGGAAAAGCGCAAGAAAAGGTGCGTGTTGTATGAATGGCTGGTTGCGGGCTACAACCGCGGAGTGGATGAAGAATATTTTAAAATAGAAAATCTGTAACCGCGGTGCCGCAACGTTCGGTGGAAGGGAAAAGAAAAGCCCCCAAAAAAGGAGCAAAACTTCACTTCGCGAAGGGCGTCCCAGGGCTTTGGTGGTGCGGTGACTGGAGGTGAGTAAGCGGAGTCTGTGAGGAGAAAGGACGAGACAGTCCCGCCGTGTTAGGGCAAGATATAAATAACAAACCACGCGTGCGCGCGCACTCAACCACAACGAACCAGTGTGGTTGGTTCGTTGAGCCAACAACTCGCCGGTGTCCGCATCAATCCTCCCTTTTCAACATCCCTTCGAAGTGATGGCGTCTTGGAAGAAGAACCACGGTCGCGGTGATCCCTCGCGAGATCGCCTGCAAAAGGGTTTTGCTCCCTTGCGACGACACATCTGTGTGTGTGCCTTTCCCGATCGCGCAAGCGGAAGGAATGCCTCACCGAATTTGGTGGCCTCGATCGTCCGATCCATTGCACGCAACTTCCAAGCCTTTGCGTTTACTTTTTATCTCCCCCCAGAGGCTACCAGTGTGTGTGCGTGTTTGCAAACGTTCCTTCGTTGGGTTAATGATTTTGAGAGTTATCGAAAGTCGCAGGGCGAAACGAGTTGCCGCAACGATAACGGGGCAACAGAAAAAAAAACGCACGAGCCTCCGGCGTGAAGGACCCCACGCCTCGGCGAGATCGTTTTAGGGAGAATGGGGAGTCGGCGCAAAGAGAATGACGACCTGAAGCATAAGAAGCTCGAAGGCAAGAGAACGGCGATCGACCAAACCATGTGCGATGATCACGGGTTCGTTTCGTCCCTGAATCGCCGGCAGAGTGATCGTGTGTGCACGTGTTTGTGTGTGCTCTGAGGCAATCGAGCTGCTGTACGTGTGCCTGCAACATAAACCCCCTGGTTGCATATATGCGCACGTGTATGTTTCGCGAAAAGGCACTTCACTTTGCAAAACGACGGTCTGCGCCGGTACAGCCGACTATTAAATAAGGCGAAGAAAAACGCTTGCGAAGAGGTTGCTTCCAGATGGCGAACAGCGTTAAACGAGGCTTCTACGGCTCCATCGAAGAATGAACGGTTTAGTGGAGGACCAAACTTCTGAGGAAGTTCTGAAGGAGATCGTTTCGAGAGGTTCTTCTTCTTGGTTTCTGTTTCGTGTTGGAACATTTTTCTGGGTGTGTGCGTTTTAAAAGATCGCGCAACTCGCTGAGAAAGAGGTCGGCTAAAGCAACCCTTCGATCGAATTTCGGTGTCGAGTGGAATACATGTAAACCAATCCTTTTTTTAAGTGACTTAAGAGTGACGGAACAGGTTTTGTTTTGGCTGCTCAATTGGTCGAGAAATTGCCAGTTATTTGGGCTTCTGAAGACAGTGAGACCCTTCCATTGGCTCTGCAATACCATCTGTGGGGCCAGTTTTTAAGATATTTTTTTCCTGTTGGTTGATTTTACATTCCCTCTATTCTATCGTATAAAGCAAGCCGTTGACCAGCACGCAAAGTTGGTAAGATGCATTTCTGAGTCAATCTGTCTGGGTAGTGAAAAAATAGATAAGAACATGTATGCTGGTTTAAAAACAGTTGATGTTTGGTATTGTTTTTTACCCCATTTCTATCAACGACTGGTGATTCACTTCTTATCATTTGTGGCCATGTGTTGATAGCCGATTTTATTGTTTTCCACTTGGATGAGTGTTTCTTAGGGTGGGTGTTAGCAAGCCCAACTGAAACGTGATGAGATAAAATACATTATTTACGTGCATGAAGTGTCAGCGTTTATTTCCATTTTACTGACGCCCCAGCACTCTTTCAATTAATTAAGAACATGGCTACAAAACGTGTCGTTACTCGCGGTGCTAACCGACTGGTCCTGGAATATAGCTTGCCCTTGTACACGAAATGCCGGAAATGAAACTCTAATTGCGCTGATAAAATATTCCTCATACATCTACACACCAACTTGCGACGAGGGGAATATATCATGACAAATACCATGACGAAACCACGAACCATGCGGCCCATTTTGATCGGATACCCTTCGTTCCACATGGCCTTAAGCAATGCAGCTTGTAGTTATTTGAATAAAAAGGGTTGGTCCCTTCGAAGGGCACATTTCCGATTCATTCATTGGCCTAAGCTTCCTGGTCAGCAGTGTCAACAGTACGTTACCACCACCGATGACCAGTAGGGGGTTCACTTTCCTTTGGATTACATGTAGCTGGGCCCACTGGGATTCGTATGATCGCATCTTCGCCCCTTCACCAATGCTGCTTTTAATAACTGTACCATAATAGTACTGCGCTTCATAGGCATGTAACGAACGTAAGGCGCATCAACGAAAGCGAAACCGGTGCACACACTGCATGATCGTTGTGCAACGTGCCAAACCTCGGCTCCAGCGCATCAAACTCTCCTCGCACCGGATGATGATGCTGACGATGAAGGCTCCCTTGTGCGTGCCTGTCTTGATGGATTGCGATTGGGTGGAAATTTAATTTAATTGAATTGAAGTCTTTGGCAGGGGAGTAGGAACGAGACATGCGGAGCAAAAGAGAAAGAGACGTCCAACGCGTGCAGTTGCGCTACCGAATCATGACGGCCATGAGGGTTGGCGTGCGTCGTATACGCGTGTTGTTGGGCAAGCAAAAAGGGCATAATTGAATCGTTCGCGCAGCATGCACGCGCACAACAGCAAACGTGCTGCAAGGGCGTTGACAGGGGCGCACAAGAAGCTTGCTTTTAATCCAAACCCTGCCAAGTTCCATGCCGTTCCACGATCGTTTAGCGTGTATGTTTGTGTACATGGACGCAGCTCGCGCCATGGCACTCTGTTGAGAAGAGAAGAACGAAACACAAACAAATGTCGAGGCTGAGCGACGCAATTGCAGCTCGAGTTTCTCGCATAGATGTTTTCTGTGTGCAATGTGATGTTGCCTTCGTGAAAAATGGCTTCGTTTGTGAGCTATGGCTGGGACATACGTTACTGCAGCGATGGAACGATGATAGAATCAAAACATTCTCTGGTGGAAGTTTGTGCCTGTGATGGCGATGAGGAAACTCTACACTTATTGATAAACTAATCTCGCTTCCTCTGAATATCGCCCCAGGGAAAACCAGCGGTTGCATGTTTGATGCTGTGTGATTCTTTGTGCATGTCTCGACGGATGATAAACTTGGATGAACAACCATTCCAAAGATGCTACCAGGGCACCAAAGTGTGGTCCAAAAAAATTGCATCAACGAGTGCATGTGATTTTCGCTGGAAACCGCGGGGCCATTAATCTTTGCCACACGCTTTTACACTTTTTGTTTGTGGTCTCTGTGTGTATGAGATCACTCCAACGCGCTCGAGCAGCCGTCGTCTGCTAGCTGGGGAGCTATTTCCTTTGTACGAAATCGGTTCACAGCCGCGGGAAACCCTCACCATTCACTGACGGCGACAAAGTTCAGGGACGAAATGTTTAATCGTGTTGGTTTGCTTGATCTTAATCGCTGCAAAGCGTCGCTTAAAAGTCTGCATTTGTTGCAGACAGCGTCCGGTTGCTGCTTAACTCCGATCGTAGCATGGCCGAGTCGTTCATTGTCGAACGTGAGTGGGGCGGATGTGTCCGGTCATAACATTGTGCTTCTTATGTCCGTAAATTAAGCAAATAATTTCGCAAATCGACGAGGACATATCGAGGAATGATGGACGGTGTGAGGTGTTTGACCATGAAGATGATGGTGGTTGTGCATTTATGAAGGTTTTTAAGATACAATAAAATTATGCTCGCAACGGATGCTGTTGACTTAAACTGCATAAGAGCATCCCAAAAATTAAACAACTATAAAATCAACATAGAAGAAGCAACAGCTGTTGAGCAGCTGTTCCCGTTGCCTATTCCAGAGGAAAACCTGCTCCGGATGTGGCATTATTCACAGCAGTGCTTAAGTGAGTTAATTCCGAGCCAGAGTCTTCAGACTTGTGCCTAGCGGCCAGCTGAGATGAGCGTTTTCCGTGAATGTAGTTGGCACAGAGACGTGGCGGTTAATGACTCAGCTGATTGTTGCCTTCGCGAATTTTTCATCAGCTCGCGATATTTGCAGAAGATCTATACGTCAAATTCACTTAAAAGGTAACATGAAATCTATCCTAGCGAGGAATTTCGATGTTGAATGTTATTACCTTTTTTTGCTACCTTCTTCTTATGAGTGTAGCTGTGGTAAGCATAATGAACTTTATGAGCCTAACTACGAACTACCTCGCTGGTAGATGGCAAATAAAAACTGCGGATGGCACGAATGAATGGAATAGTTGAAAGAACATACCTCCGGAACTATGGGATTTGAACATATTTCTTACCCTGGGAAGAATGTTTCACTGATCCCCATTTCTACTCCCCGTAGCAAATTGGAACGGCGAACCGGGAGGGCTAGTAGGGGAATAGATATGCTTTTAACCAACGCGAATGTTATGGCACAAGGAAATTGCGTTAAAAGACGACGCATATCGCGAGATTTGTGAGAAAATTTGCGTGGAAAACGGCACTACTCAATCCCATGAGCCTACCACGCATTGTAGGTCTCAAACCGAGAGTCTTTATACTTGCGAAGCACACGTTTTCGATTACCAACCAGCCGGACCGGCACGAAAGATGCGAATAAAAGACGATTATCCCATCAGGAAGTAGCGTTTGTGTGCAAACGCCCGAGATTCTTTTCTCCTTCGTGCGGACTCAGTAATCTTTTCAGTTATGGTTGGATTTTTTACACGATCACCCTGGAATATTGAGCTGAGGTGAAACGATAGCTAGATCATTACCGCCGCATGCCGCGAATAATTACACACCATCTGGTGAAGTGAGCTGGAGCTACGCATGTAAAAGCCGGAAATGAAGCCTCGCCGAAAAGTCTCGTTAATACAATTCTTCCTATATTTTTTATACATTGAAGTGATGTTTAAAAAGCTAAGGAGTATTTAAATAACAAATTTAAGAATTTGGATCATCTATCGAGGTCGTTGATATCGTTCAGAAGTTGTTTGAGAGAAATTGACCCTATCTTTATCGATACTTGTTGCAGTGTGTTGTCAGCTCTGAATGAGCTCAGAACGTATGTGAAAATCAAGGCAGCTGCTCGAATTAACATAACCGGTTGTAGAGTTTCGCAATGGTATTCGAAAAGAAAACGGTTACACTGACCCAGCTACTTGACCGACCTGCCACTGAGCGATAGGAAGCACAGAGATGATATTGTGTTGTTCAGGTGTCTTCAGTGGTGTTATGGTTTGTTTTTGTTCTGGTATGATCATGAAAGTAATTGAACCTTCTAGATCTTCCATAGATGAAATGTTTGCAGCTGAATGTATCCACCACCTAGGTTGTCGATGGATAAACAAACAACAAAAAGGTTTGCATCAGTTTGCATCAATAGAAATCGGTTGGATTGTCACCATTTTGTCGAAATGTGAATAATGAGGGCGCCTTCGTCCCAACATGGCTGTGGTGTTGTTAAGTTTTTCCTGTTGCTCTACTGAAATGGCTGTACTTTGCTTGAAAATAGCCATGCAAGGGAGTTGGAATGGAGTAACCACATCTTGAAGAGGGAACGTTCGTTGTGGCTTGGAAACCATGGCTGACAGGAGCTGTCGCATGACACTGTCAACCTGTCTTCGCTGGAATTCTCAGCTCTGCTGGCCGGGTTGTCCGGTGGGAAATGGTCAACCGTGGATGAAGACGATTAATCGAAAACGTATCGGAATGAAGTTTCTTGAAGAAGAAGGAGCACACGTACGTGAAGGAAAAGTGGTTTCCTTGAGTCAGTGAACGATAGCGACGTAGAACTCGTGCCATTAGATAAAGCAACCTTCGACGGGTCTCCGTTCGTGATCGTTCCCGTTTTAATATAATACCTACCTTCAAGAAAAATCTTACTTTTCTGCATTTTTTTCTTCCTGCTGTTCTCGTTATCACTATCTTTACCCCCGTTTGCTTCGAGGGCATTTACAAAAGTAAAATAGAATTGTAATGTGGTTTGCGTGCGCAGTTTCGATCAAATCATCAGGAAAATGTGGATTCCTCCACGTTACCACCATTGTACGAGGAAATGACGTTGATAACGGTTGACGGAATGTGGCAGGAACATTTTAACGTTCCGTACCGTGGGGCTTCCTCGCACCTTGTGGCGCCATGATAAAATGGAATCATGGTAGGGCTGCAGGTAAATAAACACTTCGTACAAAGCAGAGCAAGACTACTTCATAAGTTGCTGAAACGTGTCGTATTTTCAAATATGAGTAAATAAAACATATATTTTATTGCAATAGAATGTTTTTATTTTTTATCAATTTATCAAAGTGTTTATAGAAGTGATCACAAGTTTATTTTTATTTTGAGGTCAATATTTTCTTATACAAAAAACAATGAAAAATAAGATATAAAATGTCATTTTATTATGAGTGGAGGCTGTAATTGATTAAAAGAAATTACCTTTCGAATAATTAATGCGCACTACAGCACCGAGACGGGAGTGAGCAAATATGCCATGTAAATGTTTGTGCTTTATGTCCGCTTGAAATTTAATTCTTTCCTTCAAGCCGCTTGATCATTAGTCATTGTCGGTGGACATAACGTTCGAAGAAAAAAATCTTTATGATTGAAGGAGTTTGAAAAATGGCTGAGGCCACTGCGCATCCCTATTATGCAAAAGAGGAAAATTGAAACCCTATACACAAGCTGAGGCGGCTACGAGAAAAAGGGAAAAAAACTACTATTCAGGTGAGATTGCTTCGAGAGGGAAAGGGTTTACCACGTGGAGTCCGCCGACCTACTGAAAGCTGATTGCCATTTTTGGTCAAAAGACGAATGCAGTCTTCGAGGATGGCATTCGACAGATTGTTCACCAGTGGCATCAGACACACGGCTAAAGAGGCTTTCCGTTTGACTTGGCCATAGCATGAAGTCTATAAAACAGCGTTGATATTGCCAGGAGGCAGACCATTTAAGCATGAAAGCTGATATTTTTGAATTGGTTGGATTTCATGTAATATGTGCCTACAGGAAGCATTTGTATGTTGTTGGTTCTTCGTAACAAAAATATGTTAAACATAGGATTTAGATGCACTTCTCAGTGTAGGCAGTTTGATATTTATTTATGTGCCGTATGGTATTATGTTTCGAATAGCTTCTGTGATGGAACTAGGACTTGGTTGTCACTTGTGGGAGTGCGTGAAAAAAGGGCCGACCTTGATTGACAATAATCAATTCTATATTGCTTGCTGCAGGGCATGCGATTTTTTGGGACGATACTATGAAGCTAAATGTCATTCTATTTTGTGCCAGATTCTATATCTTGCTATTGTGAGCAATACCAGTGCTTAATAAAACGTGTATTCTATTAGAGTAATAGTTTGTATATTGCTATTTTTGATTTATTACCTCTTGCTATCACAAATAGAAACCATTATTGCGAAATTGCTTTGTGCTACTGATTTAGTCTACTTTTCTGTGCTCAGAAATTATTTCTATTAATGATTTCAACCTATCATTTCAACCTTTCAAGCTATCATACGTGAAGTAAAATTTTTGTTGTTCCTTTTTATCATTACTATATGATAGGCCGCTTTAGTGACTCGTGTGTGTGTGTGTATGGTAATAAACCATTTAAAATTGTTTTATGACATTTGGAACTGATCCCTCAAAATGATGTAGAATGAATACGTGGATTTTACAACCTGAAAGGAAAAAGTGATATTTTTATCTAAGAAAACTATGTGAATTCTTCATAGTACTTTGCCAAACATTTCCATGTTCATGAAACAAAACCTCCCTGCAGTTATCCCAATAGGGCGCTGAGCACGAAGGAGCATAAGCTGAAGGTCTTTCTGTATCACCGCGTTCTGTTTTTCCCAACAGCTCTCGTAAATTGTACGGGCCACACCGGCGCTCTAGAGAAGAACGTGATGGAGAACACGTATGAAATTAGTATTCCTTCTTAGTAGTTCCTAGTAGTACCTCTTCGGATAGCTGGGTTCCGAGATAACTGTAGGCGGTGGTTTCAACTGTCTCGATGACGAACAGTATCAGCAGATTTAACAACTGGATGCTGAATCCCTGAAGAATATTTTGTTTACAATCGTCTTTCTCTATGTTGCGCGAATACTTACCGAAACGGTAAAGTAAAGAAGCATGGAACTCCATATCAATACGCAGAGGATAATTTGCAGTAAAAAATTTAATGATGTCATCGATTCCAAAAGTTTGGCACAGTTGAGAGCGTCTTGGTGTATTTGAATTAAGGATGGGAGTTCCTGTTGAAAGGTTTTGTTGCGAGCTATTTCTTGTAACTTGAGCTGCACTATTTGAAAGTAAACCGTGTTATATTTTATGAAACTGCCGAGAGTTATTATTTTTACAGTCGCTGTCAAGGCACAAAGGTAGCAGGTTGGTATCATTACAATGCCGAAAATAAGATAGTCGAGGGCCGATGTACGAGTTGCCAGTCCGTAAAAATTTCCTTCCATATGCATATTGTATTGTATGGTTTTGTTAGGATTTCGCATTGAGCTGTAGAATGAACAGAGTGTTGACAAGAACGGTGCAAAAACGTAGAACTGAACGCCGTACAAAATTATGAAGAAGTAGATTTTGACGATTTTATGAATGAAACTGTGTTTCGCTGTGAGGAAGTTAGTGATATCAGCCGATGATGTCCGAGTGACTAAAAAAAGAAGAAGAATATTCATGATAAGGAATATATTGTAATCAGCTTCGAAGATGGCTCACTTTTTCTAGCAAATGCCAGTGTATGATCATAAAATTGTTCGATTTTGTCACCGTGTAGAAATAGGAGGAATGCGCCTCCAAATGAGTTTGTTTGATAAATCAATTCAGCTATTCCAATGATGGCCACCTCAAATGTCGGATACCCGAAGATGATTTTAGGAATTGCTATAGCGAAAAGATACGTTAAAATAACTGGCAGCATCCGCAATCGAATCTCCCGCTGTCCACCAATACCCAGCACTTTTAACAATTTCACCGGTAAATGTGGTGCTCCCGGTGGTTGTTGCAATTTAAAATAACACATTTTGAAAAACACACGTTCTTACTGAACCTTTGTGGCTATCGCTGCTTGCAAATTCCAAATCTAGCTAGCAAATCCTTGGATGTAGACTTGTGAAAAGATGATCGATTTAATCGGGTAACACACGGTGTTGAATGAAGGCAACGTTTGTAGAGCTATTTGTTATAGCTTTTAAGAGCAATAGTTGCGCAGAGATGCACATGCACATCAACTTATTAGAACATGAAAATATACTGCGATCTCGAAGTGTACTTTGATGCACACAATAATCGAAAAAAATTGTTAGCTTTTGTTAATGTTTACTTACGTTGCTGTTGAGAAATAAATTTGCTTACCTTCATAAAAATCTTGGCAATAACAATTAGTTCTTGTGTACGTTTCAACTGCTTAGAGTGCATTTGCTTTCTAATCTCCAATTGATTCGACGTTGTATGCAAATTGGCATTCCTGGCAAAATAAAAAAGGTAATGAGATTATATAGTTGTTTGAATATATTTAAATAAAAGAAATGAGTGCAACTGAACCTGATATTTTTATCCAATTATACGCTATAATTATACGTACTGGCAAATTTGCATTAATCATTAGGTTCCAGCACGGTTGATTTGTCATAATTAATTAAAAGAGTCTGCATGATGTTAACTTCACCATGAAGAATAATTCTTTTTGATATATAATTCACATTACGAAAAACTAGGTCTGGTTCGATGAATAGTGATGTTCATTTGCTTGCGACTACTTTTTTTTTATCCTGGTACCGAACATTTCCGAATAAATGTTGAGAGTGAGTGAAAGTTCTTTGTGCGTTACACCGTGGATAGATTTTTTCAACTCTTTCAAAACATATCTCTCAGTACGGTAAAATAGGAAAAAGTTGTTTTAACCACCTAAAAATGCAATAGATGCGATAGTTGTTCATTTAGATCAATAACTTGCGCAATAAACGAACTTTTCCAAAATCTTCCATGTTCAGCCAACAAAACTTCCCTGCAGTGACACCAACAGGGATCTGTGTACGATAAAGGACAAGCTGCAATTCTTTTTGTACCGCTGGACTCTATGTTTCTGTCGTGTGTACGTGTCAATTGCTGTCGTAAACTGCATGAGCATGCTAAACACGTGCATTCTTATGTTATGTTGAAAACTCTTTATGCGCATAAATACAAAAGTCTATCAGCTTTTGCAGCCAGCTCCGATGCGTGAAATATAATCTATATTTTTTTCTTTATTATTATTATAAGTTGATAAGTGGCTTTAGTGACTCGTTTAGTGTTTGATAAAAATCATTTCGTAATTGTTTTATGACATTTTGAATTGATCTCTTAAAAGCATATAGAATCAATACGTGGATTTTACAACCTGAAACGGTAAAGTGATGTTTTTATCTAAGCAAACGTTGTCAATTCCTTTTAGTACTCCGCCAAACATTTAAAAATTCATGAAACAAAACCTCCCCGCAGTTATTCCAACAGGCCGCTGAGTACGAAACAGAATAAGCTGAAGGGCTTTCTGTATCGCCGTGCTTTGTTTTTCCCAACAACTCTCGTATACTATACCGTCACTACGAGCGCTCTAAAGAATGAGAGAAAGCGTGTGTGAAATTAGTGTTTTAAAGATGTTGGATTAGGTGTCTTGGTCCATTTAAATTAAGGATTTGAGTTCTGTTGCAAGGATTTATTGCAGCTATTGCTTGCAGCTTGAGCTGGACTATTTGAAAGTAAACCGTATTATATTTTATGAACCTGATATAATCAATATAATCACGAAAATAAGATAATCAAGGGCCGATGTACGAGTTGCCAGTCCGTAAAAATTTCCTTCCATATGCATATTGTATTGTATGGTTTTGTTAGGATTTCGCAATGTTGACACGAACGGTGCAAAAACGTAGAACTGAACGCCCTACAAAATTATGAAGAAGTAGATTTTGACGATTTTATGAATGAAACTGTGTTTCACTGTGAGAAAGTTAGTGATATCCGTGGATGATGTCCGAGTGACTAAAAAAAAAAGAACATTTAAAGTTATGGTATGGGAAATATCTCAATCTGTTGCAAATATGACTCACCTGTTCTAGCAAGTGCCAGTGTTTGGTCATAAAATTGTTCGATTTTGTCACCGCTATGACGAAAAGATACGTTAAAATAATTGGCAGCCACTGGACATTTTGAAAAACACACGTTCTTACTGAATCTTTGTTGCTATCGCTACTAGCAAATGGTGATATCCTTCGATTCCGGGTAGCACACGCCGATTGAATAAAGGCAATGTTTGTAGAGCTATTTGTAAGAGCTGTTAAGAGCTACAGTTGCATCAAGATGCTGCAGTCTCAAGGTGTACCTTGATGCACACAATAATCGAAAACAAATCATTACCTTTACTAAATGTTAACCTATATTGTTGAGTTCTAAATCGGCTTACTTTCATGAAGATATAAGCAAACAGGAGTTAGCTCCTGTAGATTGAAAACGCTTTACCAGCTTATGGTGCATTTGTTTTTAGAGCCTACAAAGCAATTTGTCTACAAAATTGGCATCACTGAATAAAAATAGAGTAAGAACATTATATATTTGTTTGAATAATAATATGAATACAAGAAATTAATCTTCCCGAACCTGGTATTGATATCTAATTATCTGCCATAGTTATAAGTATTGATCCGTGGATTGTTTCTTTCAACGCATTCAAAATAGATCCCTTAATACGATAAAAAAGGAATAAGTTGTTTTAACCACCTACAAATGCAATGGATGTGATGGTTGTTCATTTAAAGGAATAATTTTCGCACTAAACGAACCTTTCCAAATTCCTCCATGTTCATCCAACAAAACTTCCCAGCAGTGATACCAACAGGGATCTGTGCGCGAAGAAGAACAAGCTGCAATTCTTTTTGTACCGCTGGACTCTGTGTTTCCCAATTGCTGTCATAAACTGCATAAGCCACACGTGCACTCTAAAGTTAAGGATTCGTTTTTGTAGCCATGAGACTCAAGTGAACTGGTAAGCTATTTCCTACCTCATCGGAGAGTTGATTTCCAAGAAAGCAATAACCAAAAGTTTCTGTTGTGTCAAACAAAAACAGCAAAAACAAGTTGATGAACTGAGTGTTGAAACCCTAAAATATAGTTTGAATGTATTAAGTGATTTGCACTCGGTTTCACGGTAGAAGTTGATTCTGACCGACACCGTGAAGTAAAGCAGCATAGAACTCCATACCAGAACGCACAGTATAAATTGCAACAACATAATTGGTGCAGTAAGAGTTTTCAAGAATGTTGTGCAATCAAGAGCACCTTGGTGCATTTTATGAATTGATTGTATTTTTTGCGCGATGTCATGTTTCCGGGATTCTTCCTTCAGCTTAAGTGTTACTAGCTCAAAGTAGATAGTGCAGTACTTGATAAGATTAAGTAACGATACGAGCTTCGCTGACCCGATTAACGAGCAGAGGTAAGAAGTTGGAACCATGATGACTCCATAAATAATATAATGATCCAGTGATGCCCGAATATTGAGCCCGTAGAAATTTTCCTCCATGTGAAGGATATGCTCGATGGAAGTGTCGTTTTCGAGTGCGTTGTAATACATCCAAACGGTTGAAAATATCGGGGAAAAGCTATAGAACGTCGATGGCATCAACAAAGCGACGAGATACATTTTCGTGATCTTTGTGATCTTAGCATGGCTCTTTGTAAAATATTCGACTACTGTGGGATGTTCTTTTAAGGCTGCCAAAAACAATCATTAGATGTAAGATAAAATTATTATGGTACCGTATACACAAACATATTCATTATGATCCAAAGAACATACCGTTGCTTGTGAAGTTTTCAGCTTCACGAACGAGTGCAAGATACTTATCATTGTATATTACTAGTAGCAGCACTCCGACGAACCGATTTGTTTGAAAGAACAGTTCCGCTAATCCAATGATAGAGGCTTCGAATGTAGGGTATCCATATGCAATTTTAGGCCATGCAATTGTCAGTACAAAGATCAAAAATATGACCACAAAACGATATCGTTCGTTTTGAACGTCGGAAACTCCGACTAAACGTAACAATTTTAAAACGACATCCGGTACCCCAGAGGGTTTTTCTGCTGTAACAAACCACATTGCTCACTTGTCGTTCGTCACTTTATAAAGGCTCTTCTGCCATAAGTAATGTTTGGAAGGTTTCACACTTGAGCTCACTACAATGTTCTGAACACATAAAACTACCCTTCTTGTTACTTGCAATTTGATTGAAAATGCAGCATTGACAAATTGAGAAAGAACAAGAAATTTTTACCTGAATGCATAGTTCAATACGAATTTAATATTCGGTGATTTGCAGTATATACTATGTCACTCTAGTTGGTACTCAAAATGCACCCGAGAACGTTGAATTAATATTGAGTTATGGCATCGAAGAACCACTAAACACAATAAAAATACATGATCTATTTCATTGCATATTCCACTGTGGAAATCTTTTATGAATGAAGCGACAGGTTGATTTGCAGTTGTTATGTAGTATGAATGGAATATGATTGTAATTGACGTGTTGCGATATGTTTTGAAAATCGATGCTTAGGACATCCTGACATTTTAAAAAACATCCTTCAGAACCAGATAGAAGGAGTAGGACTTTTTCACTATTTCACTAAACTGGGCAATGTTGACGGGGAACAATTTTCCAGCCGTTAGAACGATGGGCTTTTGGGACCGTTGTATGATGAAAAGAATCTGTTTTTGTATCAACACAGTCTGATCATATAAGGAAAGTTGTTCCAAAGCATCAAGGACTTGGTTAGCCTACAATTACAAAAAATCAATTATTATTAGAACATTTGTTTTCCTTATGGTTTTTTTACCTTTGTGGTTAGTTTTGTTCCAAATTGACAATAAGAATATGTCTCATATGTTAGAAGCAATAGTAGAAGTAATACATTTAGAATCTTTAACGTGAATCCCTGTGAAAAGCTTATAAATATAAAAGATCTTCCCTTGCGGAAACTATTCCCTAAGACAATATACAAACCATAAGTAAAATGTAGAACACCATGAGACACCAAACGGCACTACAGAATGTAAGCTGAATCATTAGTGCGAGACTTAGCGCGCGTTGTAGCATTTTAGCGCATTGCAAAGTATCACGATGAGTTTGAATTAAATTATTTAGTTGAATTTGGGATGCCATTGGTGGAAACTGTTGTATTTGTTTGGCAGTCATTTGAAACAGCATTGACGTGCTTCGGATGGCAGAAAAATCCATTACGTCCTTTGTGCACAAATGTAAAGACCCTGATAGACAAAGTACAATGACGGCTCCGAAGTATATCGTGTAATGCAGTGAGTTATAACGGATATCCATGTAATAGAAACTGAATTGAACGGCACTGATGTAAGAACTATATACATAAATTTTCATTTTAAGGAAAGCATACTTACTTTAATTCGGTTGGAATGACGTATTCCTCCCGTTGGCCCGTCTGGTTACGCATATTTCTAAAGCATACTAAGCTTGATGCTATACCAGGCATTCCTATGTATATAACACACACAGCCAGGAAATATTTGCTATAAGTTATAGCCGATCTGTTAACGGAGGTATTCGTTCTGATAAAGAACGCGTAATTTTCATCGGAATACGGTTTGTCGACACACGCTTTCAACATGTCCACCAGTCGGTAAAGGTCGTCACGTCTCACATACAATGCGCCCATCTGGGTGAAAATGTAACTCGCATACACTATTTCTGATCCCACTCTCACAAGGACTATCGGCTCATCTATATCCATCAAGAATCTCGGTATGATACCGAATATAAAGAAAAATATGAACTGGAACCAGAACCAGTAGTTGTGCTTTGCATTACGCCCTAAACCACAAAGTGTCAGCAAACGGCATCCAATGGGCTGGATGTCATCTGGTTGCTCAATTTGGAAAAACTTCATTGTTGTATCGCTTGGTTTAGTCAAACTGTGCATGAATTGAAGGAATATTCTCATTTTTATACCTCACTGGGAAATGAACTATAAATATGAAATGATAGTTACGTTAGTCCCTCGTAACGTGGTGTTCAAACATCAAAGAAAACATCTAAATTGGAATGAAGTGTTTGTCGTTGCTAGTGACACTATAAATATCATGAATGATTGAATAAGTCACCACTTATGAATCCGATTGATTGAGCTTAATATTGTAATGCTAATGACCTTAGCTATCCATAGTTGTCTTTGGTATGGATGCAATCACTGGAAATTTCAAACAAATGTGTTTGTTCTCATGATTAAGTATAGCAGTTTCCAAAGAAATAAGAATTTACCAGGGTATATTCAAAGATAATTTTAAATATTAAGTAACAAGTGCATAAATCTCAATTTCTCGCTAATAACTCAAGTTAGAGATAAAGAATGTTCTCTAAGCCTGAATAGTGGGTTTTTGAGAACGCTGATCCAAGAGATGGATATCCCTTGTATAAATATCGAGTGATGTTCGAACTTTTGTTTGAGTTCATTCATGCTTTGATCTGAACATCAAAAAAATACATCCCTTTGAGCATGTTTATCGGCTGTCGACTCTAAAGGAAATTATTTTTACGGTTTAATGTAAATACAAAATCAACATTGACAGTATATCTTGAGCCAAAGAATTGTTTTGCCAAATATATCTATCAATAAAGAAACGTGATTGTCACGCGCCACAAGAAGATCGTCACTCTTTCACTTTAGTGCGGTCATATGGCTGGGCGCGGCAAGCGGACCATAAATTACGCTTTTTGACTCCCATTAACTGCAGGCAGAGCTGTTCTCTAAATTTGTCTCAGGGTGGTTCTCGCGCATGGCGATCTTCAACATTGAGGATGAGGTCATTGCTTCCGCTAGACCCGTCGATGTAGGGGACAATTCTGCTAGCATTGGTCAAGTGGCGCGACGGTGTTGGACTGTCTGACATGCTTCAACATTTGCATGCGTGTGGGCATCATCGTGGGAGAGTGTGAGTGTCTGGCCGATATAGAAGAGTTTATTATTAGCCAAATTGGATGACCCAAGCAGGAGATGAGGCGATGTTGTCACCCACCCTATTGGTCGCAGCACGGAAGCTTCGCGAAAGATGCAAACTTGGGGTGTTTGTTCAAAGAATCTTAGATAAATCCTCGTATCTGGAAGTTATCATTTGATTTATTCAAACGGATGATGTGGCTCAAAGCGCATATACTTGCGACAGCTGCACAGCTGCACATTTTTCTGGCTCTTCGTTTGTCTGGATGAAAATTCTCTCAATTGCATTCAATCCCACAGTGCATTGGTTGGTACCGGTTTTTATAAGTTCCTCAATGCTCTAGCCTTAAGCAAGGTATGCTGACATCGTGAGTAGCATAATCAGGTGCCTTTCGTCAGTACAATTAAGAGTGCAATTTTTACACGCCGTGCGAGAAACCGTGTTCGTTCGATGCGCGTTGTTGGTGCCGTTTGCGTGGAATAGGTTTCGGCGCCGAAGGAATAAAAATGTGGACCGACTACGTCCTGGACCGACGGAACCTGATTGACTATCCAGTCTGTGACAGGTTGGTGTAGTGTGGTCCGCTAATTGACACACGCCATAAGGCGGCGTTTACTCGTTCGCACGATTAACCACAACCGAACTTTGAAGTTGCAGCTTGTACCTTCTCGAACGTAACTAATAAATGGCTGTGCGCGAAATAAAGGCAAAGGGAGCTCTCGAAAAAGACCGCCTATCGGAGGCGCCGTGGGCTGAATAACTAATAATTGGCTGAGGTTTTGCCGTGGGACGATCCGAGGGTGCCGTAGAAAATAATCATAAACCAGCGTATTGCTTAAAATTGTGTGTTTTTTTTCTCTCGTTGTTGGGAAATATTTCTTCGCGATTTACTTTTAATGTCTAATGAAGTTGATTGGCCCACTACCGATTGCTTCATGGGCGTTAGAGAGAATCTATTCGTGATATATTATTTAACCATGTTTAGGGGTACGTGCTTACTAGATTCCGACATGAGCAACCTCTTAAAGCAACCGTTTATATTGATTTAAATACACTATGAATGATATTTAGAGATCGTTCTTTGGTTTGTATCTCGTTTGCTAACTGCATTGTCTTCAATTGTGAGTTCACATAACTATGCGATCGTGGTTTTTAAATTTCGTTGCATTAGTATATCTAACACAGCGAATTAGTCTTGACAGTGGCGATTCATAATTGCATCCGCGATCCCAAAGAGACGAACGACAACACTGTGACCCACTTTTAAGGTTGGTAAATTTAATAGAAAAGAAGAGACGGCTGTCGGTGTATGTGGTATGTGATATGTTTCCCACCGGCACATTCGCACATCATTTCTACTCCACCGTGCAACTAATGAATGAAGGTATGAGATATGCCATCCATCATGCTCACAATATGCCTTCTGATGCGCCTGGGCCTTCTGATGGCATGATGGCTCGCTAAGCGAAAGTATGGCCAAACAGCAACCGACGGAAGTAATCTCGCACACACTGCGAACGGTGTGTGACACCGACGGGGACCTGCTGGAACGAAGTTTGGTTTCCGGTTTTGCAGGCTTAACTCTCACTGCTGTTCCATTTCCTGCTTGCACTGAGAAGAAAGTATGAGTGTCGAAGCGATTTTGATTAGCATAAAGCTCGGACGCGATGGTGGTGTAGTCACTTGATTGTGGAACCGCGGACAAACGTTCTCCCGCCAGGGGTGTATTAATATCTGAATTTCACTAATCATTCGCTTAGCCCCGCATTAGCTCTCTCTCTCTGCCGCCAACCATCATCAGGCGTGCTAATAGGACGCAGTAGACGTTGCGATGTTTGTTTGCTTAGCATTGGCGATTGGCGCACCCGGCAGGGGACACAGTTAGTCGTAAATTAATCGAGAGACGAATGCTTCACCCTTTTACCCTGTGCAAATGACTCCATTCGTCAGGTGCGTCATGCGGCGAAGAGGCGCTTTCGACCAATTGGTCTGAGCCTGAGCCTGAGATTTGCCTGAGCTCATTTTCTTTTGCCATTCCTAGAGCTTTAACGTGTTGCGGTTGGCTTTTATCTTTTGATGAAATTTACCCTCGACACCAGAGGGGTTTTGCACATTCAACCTCAAGGCCTATGTTGGTCTCAAGCATCTAGAAAAGACTTGCCTCTGGAAAGCAGTGATGGATCTCCAGACAAACACGAATTTGCGTTTCTAATCAGGTCGAGATTTATAACTCTTCACTTCAAGAGAAACTATAGCTGGCATACTAGTGTGCTACCATGGTTGATTGAACATGTTACATGGTTGGTAGAAAAAATGATGAAGAACGGTAGAGGTATATTCTGTTTTCACTCTAGTTTCTTTTAAGAAACCAATTTCGAGACACCCGCTACAAGCAAAGCATTTCAAACCAGAATAGCAATGTAGAAACGTTTGTTCGGCAAGATATTTTGAATGTGCGAACGGTTGTTTGGTAGCTGCTAGCTAATTATTTTAAGGTTGGTTTGTCATGCTTGAAAAATAGGCTGCTCGCTGTGATTAATGGAAGCAATTAACGAGCAAACGAAACCCAATCTAAATCATGTTTCTACAGATTCGGTAACGTACATTTACCGGTAGCAACCCAATGTTAACAAGCTGCTAAATGATGGGATTTAATCGCGCGCTTAAATCGTGTCTGATTTCAAGCCTTGTGCAAGAAGCAACGGGCAATTTTGGATCCGCAATCATTCGACTCGAGCGTTGGAAAAATCGCGAAACGTCGTCTGGCCGGTGTGCAGTCGACGATCGCAATTTAGCTGCGCTCAAGGCTCACGTCGTGGGCGAACAAGTTTCACAACAACGGGAGAATACCGGAGAAAAAGTGTCGGTTCTTGGACCGCCTTCACCATGGCCCGGTTGGTGTGCAGAATCAAGTTCACGCTCACTCGCTGCTCTCGACTTTGCGACTCGTCCCCGTTGTCAACTAGTTCGGGCGGTTCCCGAGGTCTCGTAAATCAATTCTTCCGCTTGTATCCTCCCAAAGTCTTCACCACAAGACTCGTCGTTCGACTGGTAACGAGCGCAGTTTGCGGTTGATGTAAATCAATGCTGCCGCGGCCCGCGTTGGCCTTGCGGTGGGATTATGTAACATGCCCTTTTTCTGGCCCTCTAGTGCTGTATCGTCGTGCAGATATTTCCTTAGGTTTCAGCGCACATTTCCCACTATCCTGGTGAGCCATCAGATCCATCGATTGGGCGGTCTGCTCTGTTCGATCAATGTGAACTTATTCGGATGCACGTGGAATCGTCGCTTTGGGTTGAATGAACCTCTTGGCCTACCATTTGAAGTGGGTGTTTGGCGGTCCGTCTTCTTCTAGACGGTTAGCCCGAGGACGAAAGACACTCCAAAATGACAGGCCGCCGGCTGATACGACGAGACACAAGGGCTCAAAAATAGAACGACGATGACACGACAAGAAGTGAAGATCTTTTCCGGTTCGTGTGCATTTCAGAACGAGCGTACGGTTGTTGGTTTAACAGCTTCTCTGGGGGAAATTAAACTCATCGGCACATCGAATGTTCGATTGGGTTTTCTACGACGCACCCACTCGGGAAGCGGATCTTAAGCGTCTTGCAACCTCGCTCATCTCTGCTCGTGATGCAGTGTGTCCGTTCAAACGATCCCTCGCGCTCGGATTGCTCGTTGAAGGATGTTATACCATTTTATGGTCTTTTATCGAACCTTTTGCTCGGAGAATGGTGCTGGTGCCGGTGAGAAGCCCCGGCACCGTCACACCAAGGGGAATGCACTAATTTATGGTTTGTGTTTGCATTTGTTACACACATGCGTTTAACTTCAAACTGGGGAGCGTTTGAACTGTACATTGTGGCGTTCCACACCACTCGTGGAGCATCACATGTGCGCGAACGATCACTAGAACTGTCTGCGAGTGCGAGATTCTACCGAACTCAGACGATACTGAAAGATAAACCGGTGTAGATCGAACGCCAGACAGTTTGCGGTGAATGTCTCGATATCGGAGTCGGCTATCGTTCAGCATACAGAGGTTAATCTAACAGCATGATGATGACCAGGATTCGATTACTATTTTTTGTACGAATTTACGTTACTTTTATAATGTTATTTAATTTGCTCTATTTGTTCAAAATCAACATACTTTGCTACAATATACCCATGCGCTAATGTTGTCATGTTTGTCCTTTCTTTACAGGTGAGTAAACGTCCTTTGCTGAATGACATTAAAGTTTCACGTGGTTCCCATGCCTTGGCGACAGTGGAAAACGGTGAAGTATTCAATAAAGTAGCATTAAAATTTCCTCCGTACTTTATTGGCTAGGTTTCAATTCGCTCCATTCGTAATGGCATCGTACTTTGTGGCGTGTCCTTCACGTTGAGGCGTCCAATCAAATGCTAGCGACAAGCGGACGATTTGAACACCGTGAAGAAGAACCTACCCAATGCGTCATGCTGGAAAAGTGACGGTGTGTCATTAGCAGCAGTCGATAATTTTCGAGGTCACTTCCCCTTCGGTAGTTTAATTCGAACCTACTGAACCGTGCGAACTACGCTCGTGTTGCGTTCGATCTATTTTCCTCCACACTAATCGTACACTTTTGTCGATCGTTTCGTTTTAAAATAACGAACGAAATTCAGCCTCTCGAGAAAATTAGAACAAAAACAGCGTTTTTTTCGAGTGGCAATTTTTAAGTCGATTCTGGTTTATCAACCCATTGTTTTCTTGAAACGCGTTTCTGTCAAAATGGACGCCATTGAACGTATACCTCGTTCAATATTTTGTTTTTATTGTTCTGGCACGAGCCTCGGGGCATAATTTTCATCTGTGTCGGGCTCATTTTCGTGACATACGAATTTAGTCAGCCCCGTGCCGCCCATACGTCGTGTTAGCCGAGCATTGCGTGCCAGTTGGGGACGCTTGACAATCAAATTAGATAACTGACACAAAATGATGTAGTTTTTCTGCGCCGGACGATGTTTCTCGTCGTCCTTCGGTGGGTACGGACGAAAACGAAAAAACGGGGGAAAATAATGATAAATGGTCTCGGACTGCTGTCCCGTTCCTGGCACGGCACGGCGCGATCAACCGGTAGGAAGTGTCGTTTTTCTCCCCCTTTTTCCGCACAAAACCGAGGAATGGGAAACTGAGACCGCGGCAAAAACCGTGAAAGAACAGTAGTTCAATTCGGGTCGGACGCCCTTCACGCACACATGGTCGACCGGGAAGGTGCGATGGGCGAAGGTCGGTAATTACAAAACCGTTACATTCACCTTCAAGCCCAGCCGCGCACCGGCTGGCTGACCGGCTGGTCGTCGTTCGTCACCTGCGACCGAAAGGCGCTGGTGAAAAGAGGAAAAATCAGAACAACGAAAGGCAGTGGACGGTGTAGCAACAAATGTATGTCAGAGCCCTGAGCTCCCGGCCGCGTGGTGCACTTGCCCCCAGCATAAACCGACCGTTCCGTTCGAGGGAAAGAGAATTGGAAAAACGACGGAAAATGGGCTTCTTGGTCAGTCAAACGTGCAGCACGAACGGGGAAAAACAAAACCTCGAGGGCTCCCGCGCACTGTTGGGGAGGGGTTGATCTAGTGGCGTGCGGGTTGTTTCGATTCCATTTGCATCCGGAAGTAGAGCAGGCAGTGAAGCCGTCGATGGGAAAACAAAACCATTTCACCCCGATCTGGCGTGATAGCCAACCGGGCTTGCCTATTATTATGGCTCGGGTTGCTCACTTCGTTTAGATGTGTTGAGCGTTAAGTTTCCATCCGAACGCCAGGAAGGAGTGAAGATTTTTTTCCTCGCCTAAGTTCAATCACCTCTTTGGGCGAGGAAATCGATAAAACGGAGCTGAGTCCTGTAGAACGACGCTTCCACGGTCAGTGACCTCTGATGCCACAAATAGCACAAATTTGTCTTCTTGTCGTGTCAGCGTGCAGATGTCGATAATGGTATCAATGTTATAGGGGGCAGTGTGTCCTCGTGGTCGTGGTATGGTGGTGTTTCCGGTTTTGCCTTACCCTTCGAAGGCATCAATTCATTCATTATACGGGTATAAGTTTTCGCCGAGGGTGGCTGTGGGAAAATGTCCAACGGGTGACATGATTAGCTACTTTTCATGAGAACAAATATGAGAGGGTGTTGTGATGTTGTTCCAGCGTAGTGTTTTCGTGTGTATTCTGATACCGGAACGCAAAATGCGTTTGCGTTGTAAGAGGCGAATCGAAGGATTGAAAAAACGTGAATCAGGCGCGATCGAACGGAAATCATACGTAAACAAGCTTCAAAAATTATTATGCAAACCGCGATGATTTCTTTAGCACGATCGATGTACACCTGGCCAGCAGATCGTGAAAGAAATGAAGGAATAAAACAATTTCTGAACGATCCGGATGTTCCGGTGTAGATTCAATGTGCTAAAACATATTAGCACAATTTGCACATTTACGTTCCATTGTTTGTAGCATCAATTGATGGCATGGAACTTGAGTGATTGGCACGTGATTTGATTCTCGGCGGGAATTGATATTCGCCGTAAATTGTATGCATAATGAAGTTCTGCTTGTCATTTTTTATCTCCTTTTTATTGTCTGCTAATTTCACTTTTGTTTCTTATTTTTCCACGAGCATAGATTCAGTTTCCTTTATACGACGGAAAAAGTCCAAAGCCTGAGTTTCTTGTTGCCATGTCCCTTTCCAAATGCACATCCAAAATGCACGCAAACAGTGCATTATTCGTTAGCAAATGTTTATCCAAGCAATTCACACAATGAAAGTACCGCTCTAACGCTCCTACGTGGCTCCGTTTGCCGGGGATGCACGAAAGGTTTTGGTGTAGTCTCTTAAGTTTCGACGAAATGGGATGGGGTTCGTTTCGGAGCCATTTCGATTCTACCACAATACCAGATGCTGCCGATATACGACCCACACCCGTAATGTTCCAACGCTGAGCAGAGTGGATTTCATATCCTACCCCAAAAAAACTGGTTTCAGAATTTCTTCTTCGTTTATGGATGGGTGAGCTTAAATATGAGTTCCTAATTTTCGTGATGAACCGTATGCTACCCCTGATCATCGATCCTTCGAGATGAAGGGAGTACGGGTTCGAATGAAATGGACCAAACGTGCCTCAGGCCGCGCGAGTTCAAGATAAGACGATTTAGGGGTTAAGGACTGCGATCTATTTGCTCTAGGGGAAACGCATTTTCGTGACCAACGGTCGAGCCGTGGTCATTAGGATCTCTGTGCGGTTGGTTTAACCATGTGGGCGGTTGATAATTACGACAGAGCTTGCATTAGAAAGATGCGCTAGATGGTCTTTTCGGGTGCTTCGTCATAGAAAGCAATTTGAAGCGCACAAAATACGTTTCGGTGAGAAAATCCACGAACAAATTTCTCACGAACTCTGATGCTCTCGAAGCTTGCAGGTAGTTCGTTGAATGGGATATAAATCGTATGAAATAAAACTTACGCAAATAAAGCATTGAATGTTTAAAAAAAACTCGTAACAGCCAACATTGCACATTGTTGAGCTCAATTCGGGAATTACCGGTTGTTGATTGGTAAATCAAATTAAAGAAGTTACAACAAACATTCGGTTTATGCTGGTTTTTTCTCATAAGAATAAAAACCGTAGATCCGCTGAAAGCGGTTAGCATCGGTAGAGACTATCTTGAACGGTTTGTGTGTATGTTAAGTCTACCGCAACCTAGTTTCAAAAATAATCCTCACGTAATACGCGAGAACGTGAGACGACAGGTAGCAGTGGAAGTATGGGAAGTACTTTGAATGCTATGAGGTCATTTTCCCGCTTTCGATATCTTTTCTCAGCGTTTCCGTCACATTTGCGAGCGGTTCGCTCGACGGTGGACGCATTTTCGGTGGCGTCGTCTTCGACATCGTCACACACACCCGAAAGCCATGCTCTTCACCGTCAAATGTGCCAAGATTCTTCTGGCGTTGAGCGATTTGTGGTCATCGTCCTCGTTGTCGACGCGGCACACTTCCGATGTCGTGACACGCAGCAGCGGCCCTTTTTTTCTGACTCATTTACGGCCAGCGTACGATGCTGCTAGTGTGCTCTGATTTTCACCGTGCCAGAGCGCGCTATCCCATACTATGATTTGTAGCGTGTATCATAGCCGGTGAAAAATGCCACCCAACTTAGCACGGGCTTGAAATGGTCGGTTTGCTTCGTGCGTGCGAAACATCTGAGCGATTTGCCGGAGCACACGAAAGGCGCAGAGCAAGCATGCGGCATTTCTTTTGAGAATTTCTCTTCCCCGTGGTCGATGCTGTGGTTTTAGTTTTCGCTACGATTCATGAAAGTCACTTGCTCACTCATACGCATCGTTTTTTGCTAAGCCGGGGATTATTGTTAGACCAGCTTTGTGAGGTGAAAAGATAGTAGATGCTTTCCACTTGCTTTTTCTGTTCTTTTCCTACAACATTTCAATCAAGCTACCACTGCAGCATTATCATTGTGCTTGGGGTAAAAAATCATGCTATAACTTGGCTTCTGGGACTTTATTATAAAGAAAAATATCATGTACTTCCTCGTACGTTCATTTTTCGATCACGCTCATAACAACTCTAATCCGTTTCACACTACGGTCTGCGGTCAGTTTTTCCTGGGAAGGGCTAGAAATTTATAAATTACCCATGAGCTCATTTTTTCCCGTGCTTAGAGACTACGGACAGTGAGCCACCGTAGCCGATGGTGACATGTTTCCACCGTGGCGTGGAAATAGGTACGGCCTTTTATTTGTAGCTCACTCATGGTGCCTGTGGATCACTACGAAACAAGTTGGTATGTTGGGATCGATCGACTTGTTCCATCAGCTTCGATCGATGAAATCGGCATTCCTGAGGTTTCCTCGGGCGTGTAAAACGCACTTAGCAGGGCTTCAAAATGCATTGCAATGCTTTGAATTGAACAAACATGGAACAAGAGGCAGGCATCAGAGATAATGGTTTATCTGAAATGATAGGAAGATGTTTGGGCTTGTTGGAGAAAGTTAAGAATTGCGGTTGGAACCATGCGGATACGTTACGTGCCGCACTGACCACAGTTGATCGCAATAATAATTGACGCGGTTTTCCCTGACATTCCGTGCCATTTAACATAGCTTTGAAATGGAACTAGAGAAGCACGTTTTTCCTGAATGCTGACTCGTTTTGCCCTTGTGTTCCATACGAGTTGTTGAAAATGTAATCTGGTTTCTGGTTCGTCAGATATCCGATTAAACAAGTACTGAGGTGGTCGTTAGTTTTTTATTTCATTTTACCGGAAGATATTCTTCAACAAAGCATTGCTGCCATTAGGCTGAAGTGGTTTCTAAGCCCCGGCCAGTGAGAGTTGGGTTTTTGCAGATTTACTGGGAAAGTAACACAGATAACATCCAGATCAGATATCATTCAAGTGCAAGCAGAATACACTGAAAGTGGTGTGTGGTCCGTCAAAATGTGCAAACCTGGTTCAAACTGGAAATCTCATTTGCCTCGAGATGGTTAGAATCGATAATGCAGACGATGAGATCTAGAGCATGCTTTCGTTTTGTGGTTGAAGCAAATTGAAAATGGCTAACGATAAATTGTATCGTTTGAATGCTGTTTTGCATTCAAGATTTCGTTCGATCGTTTTTAAAGTAAAGCATGCAGTTATTCTATTTAAACTGGATTGGATTGAAAAAGCGAAAAAAAGAACTTGACCAAAGAGAAAATAGAGACTTCAACCTTAAAGCGGGTACTTGTCATGCAGCACTAAACTAAGGTATTTATTAGAGATAAAAGCTAGCATTAGAATAGCAGGGCATTGATCCTGACGGTTTTACATAGATCCTAAGGAAGCACAATGTATGTTGCCCGATAAAACATCGTTCCACCCGGTCGTTCAGCATTCGTCTCACTGATAATGAACACACACTTGAACTTGGGTGATCTGCAATTATTCTACCCAGCCTTCGTTCCCGTGGAAGAAGTTAATCACACTAACTGAGCACTGATAGGGAGTGGATTAAAATTTAAATTACATCAATTTCTGCAACGAAATCGCGCTGTGCTTTTCGCATTAGATCATGCCTCGGATCGTCGACACACGGGGGGTAATTCTGAAGCGTGCCCAATCGGTACGTCCGAGCCCGTGAGTCGAAAGTCAATAATAATAATCACCCTTGAGTGCTGCGGGCAAAGCTAACCTGATTCTCATTTAGCTGTCGGAATGGAAGTCGCTGCGGATGGGTTCAACAGGCCGGTAGGCTGGCTCTCGTTGAGGGATAGACCCGCAGCAATAGAGCCACGGGAATTAGATCGAACAAGAAAAATGATGTGCCGAGAGTTGCGTTGATGCGCGACGAGCAAGCGCGTTGGCCCTGGGGATGGTTGAATTTGATGAGAAAGCGGGGAGAAATAAAAACGAGTCTGAACGGTGCGGAATAATTGGATCCTCTTGCGGGAATCGATCAGATTCCGCGGGCAGTCAGTAGCGGCTCACGGCATCGCCGATGGGGGCTTCGGATTACTTGCCGTTTTTAAAACAGGTTGATCTGAACGATTTTATAATTCATCGATCATCAACTCGGCGAAGGAGGCTGGCGATGCCCTGTTCCCGCGGGTTGATATTGCTGAGCTGAAACCGTTATGCTCAGCTGTAGCGAGGATCGCAGTGCCAGTTGAGCACTTTCAAATCTTGTTAAACTGACGAACAAGGTGAAGGTGAAAAGTGGCTTTTGAAGGTATAAAATAGAATTGGGGGCACAGACATAGAGCGCGGAGCAAAGGTTGCGTTCTCATCATGTCAGCGATCTATCGAAAGAGGCCACAACAGTGGGACACAATTGGTATCATGCGAAGATTGAAATTGCTGTAAGTGTTCTTACTTGTCTCGGTTCCGGCTCAGGCTTTCTCTGATCACCATTGGGCGACGTGTGTGGGATTATGTTTCTTCATTTTTGAAGTGTTTAATGCTGTATGGTGCTCTCGAAGCGGAACAGCAAACAAAGTGCACTTAACTTGAGGTTTGCTCGGTCAAGATCAAAGCACCCGAAGCAAAGGGTTCGGCAAATACATGCCACATGGTGGTCGGCAGTTAGTTCGATTCATGTACGATGGCAGGCGTTCGAGTTTGCGATGCTCTTTCTCCTACGCAATAACGAACGGTAAAATTCTGTAGCTGACGACAAGAACCCTGAACATATGGTATGTCTGAAGGAGCACAGAAGTAGGGAAGCTAGATTTGTTGGCTCACTTTAACACAATGTCGCGCTTGGTAGGTTAGCGTGCCCAGCGAAGTTGCAGCGAGAATGGGTGGGTTAATTTAGAGTGCTTACGTTACCCCGTTCGATAACACAGCTTTAGTTGTTTTTTTCCGTCCCATTACATCGTGCGACGCCAAGCCTTGACGCTGAAAGCACACATAAATTTAGCGGAGTGTGTGACCTAATGGGAAAGGTATCTCTCTCCCATGTGAGGTCCATGTTGACCGATTTTACCTTTTCCCAATTGTTTCGTAATCACAGATTTCTTTCTTACCCGTGCCGTGTCGGGCTTGCCTGGCGGTGGTACTGCATCGTAATCGAAAGGCATGCGCCTGAGGGCAACTCCCTGGCCAAGCCCAAACATGGTTCGCAAGAATGCAAGAACCAACTGCAGCAGTGGCGAAAGCAAGCGATATATTGCCCATAGGTCCCGGAGACGTTCGTCTTTCAGACTCTGTAAGGCGTCGGCAGGGCGCTTGAACGATTGCCTTGGGGAATAGAATTTGTCGAGACCGTACAGAGACCTCAGGCATGCCACAGGGAACGCCACTAGGAAGTGAAGTTGCTGACTCGCGATGCCCATAGCGGAACTGCAACCCGATAAGGATCACAGTATTTTCAAGCTCTCTGTTCGTATTTTGTGAGGACACGTCGGCGCATTTGTTTTGGTGAGATGGTTTTGCGAGTCGACTAGTAACCTCCGTTGACCCGGCTCTATTGGACGTGCCTGGTTTGTTCCGTTGAGAAAAAAAACGGCTTTCCACGAATGAGCTAGATTGCTGGAGGCTTCATACAAAATCACTACAACAGAACCACGCGAAGGGAGTTGCGGCGCTCAGGGACAGCTGTCGCGGTGGCATGGCCTACGGTAGTAATTTCCAGCAAACGGAAAAGCCATTTTCACTATCGCGCTACGGCGATCTGTCGGTCGTCGCCGACAGACCTCCAACGACAAAGCTGGCCCAGACATAGCGGTGCGGAAGTACAGTACGACCGATGGCGTCGAATGCGGACCATTCCTTCGGGTGCCTGTCTGGCTGCAGCTGCAATTGCACACCCTGCATTTTGTCGTATGAATCGCGTTTGCTAGTTTTTTTTGTTACGAATGAAGGCGCGTGTCTTTTTTTTAAGCGCAAAGGGTTGGTACTTCGCATGCACGCGAAAAGCAAAGCATGAACGGACTCTAATTGAGATCGAAACCAAGCCCCATCACAAGCCTCTAGCAGCCCACTTCTATGTGCTCATTGCTAAATGACTCAGGAAGAAATCTCTTCTGCAAAGAATTTCGATAGAAAATTGAACAGCATTGCTCAGCTCGGCTACCGGCTTAGTGAACCATGGTACGTAGCTGCAGACTTGATAGCAAAATTATTTTTTCCCGCTACCTCTAAGCTGCGAGCTAGACTAGAAGTACGGTGTTTTTTGCGGTCTGATGTGGCACATTTATCTATCGTCGCAAAGAACGCGAAAAAAGCAATGCTCACGGAGAGCTATGAACGCTTCAGTTGAACGCGTTGAGGGAAACAAAAGGTTAAAGTCGAAGATACGAGATAAGAATAAATCACTCCAACTTCGCGTTGCTGCCGTAAGGCATCGTTTGTACTACGGAAGTAAGTTTTCCCGAGGGTCGCAGCGGAAACGCGGTGAAAACCTCGGTCGATCAACGGCACTCGATTGCATCGGAAGGAATGATTGGTTTTTGCCCTCAGCGTGACTGTTGTCCAGCCGCGTCCTAAAGGTGCGGAGGTAGCGCTCTAAAGCAATTCTTGAAATCTGTAATCTCGACGGTGGAGCTCGGAACAGGCGGTGACCAGAGGTTGCGGTCT
Organism: Anopheles nili; assembly: GCF_943737925.1. Lineage (NCBI taxonomy): Eukaryota > Metazoa > Arthropoda > Insecta > Diptera > Culicidae > Anopheles > Anopheles nili. The sequence continues at coordinate 3,307,685 of NC_071292.1, forward strand.
TGGGGCAATTTGTTCACGCGTCAGCGCTGCACTCAATCGTGGGCGGCGATTTAAGGGCCCGGTTGTGTCTGCAGAGGAACCGTACCAAGCCACCTCCGCAGCGTCATTAGATGCATCGACAACAGCGGAGAGAACATAATTTTATAATTGGGTAAGATTTTTATTGCCAGACTAGCTGCGACACGGTGTTCGAGGTCTGAGTCTCCCAAGGAAAGGAGTCTGCAATTCTTCATCTGCACCGTGTGTTCGTTTGCCGTCTTGTAGTCGTATATCATGTCACATTCAAACGGCAATTGAAGGAGTCAGCGAATGGATCGAGAGAAGTTCTTACGAATTGCCACACCTCGCCTGTTGGATTGAAGCAATGACTTCTTCAGCTGGGTGTAGCTTCCTAGCAGTATGTTGCAACCGTTGGTACTCTCGTGGATGCATCCGTCAGGTTTTGTTCCAGTAGGGCCATAAACTAACGGATGTGGCGCGCGAGATGTAGGGTTGTGAGGAAGATAGTGACAACGAGGACCATCTAAAGGTGTATTAATAGACGCATCCGGTAATGAACGTCGGAGAAATGAGCACTCTCGTTACTTTCCCTCCAACGGTAGTGATGAACTATTTGAGCGGAAATTGCTAGAGGTTTAGCGCTTGGAATCGTGTCGAATAAGAGAATAGCTCTTGATGTTGGGAGCAACGGAACAATGTCCCATTCTAAGTGTCGACATCTGCACATCTCTCCTCGGGAGAAACCCTGGAGCACGGAGTACATCGGTTGAGGCCTATTCAGGGCTGAATGAATGGATTCTAGCTGAGCTGATTGTGCCAAAGAGCACCACCCTCTTGTGTCGGAGGCTGAAGTGAGTGATCGGTCACGATGTCGTTACCCCAGAAGTGCATGGACGTTCAGAAAATAGACCAACGGCAAGATTATCATAGCCGGTTTTTGCCCCACCGGCGAATAGTTTAGGCAGATCGAGTAGAATCAAAATTGTAAATAATCCCGCAAGCCTTAGTGGGGTGCGAGGACGCCTTGCGTGTTGCGGCTTTTCGCATGAATTATGCATGATACTATGGAATTCCTGGTTTGATGAAGTTGTTTACAGAAATTTGCAGCATCATCGTAGCGGCGAAGAATGAGCGTGCTCTGAAAGAGGCTCATTTTCGGCGCTGATTTGAGAATAATTCTTTCGCAGTGCTGTGGTCGACTTGAAGGGTATCAAGTTCGAGGCGGCTTGATTAGATTAAATCGTGTGATACAGTTACCTGTTTGGTGAGAATCACCGAGAAGAACGCAAGCTTGCCATTGTTTCCGAGAATGTCACGATTTGAAGAGCGTAATGAGCAACCGCCAACGATTGCGATTCGCTCCCTTCATCATCATTAGCATCGTCATCAGTAGCACAGTCGTGTGGGTCTTAACTGATCGCGATTATGTCCGACGCTTGCCGTGCCTTTATCTGGGAGGTAATTTCAGTCTGCCGGCTATTTAATGTGCTCCATCAGTAAGATACCTTGAATGTCTCAAAAAGTCCCATGATTTGGGAGAAATGAATGCGCTTGGGAAAGCAATTGCTTCGAAAGAACCGTGAGCACGCGGTTCGTTGTGGATGAGGTTTCATTAAAAATCCCCAAAAAGTGCGCCCGTCGATCATCCGTTGCATGTTTTGGCTCCACTTCCTGCGAGGCGACCCAACGCGTAGGGCGGCAAGTCCGCTCGGATGTCCGGTGAAATGGAGCGGTGCAGCATAGAAAACATATGCCGTGTAATATCTTCCAACACATCATCCACGCAGCCCCCACCGTGGGGTGTCGAAATAGTAAACACAGGCACCCGCACCGTTTTCGGAACCAAACGGAGGCCTCGTCTAGCTGGAATCGGCACGAATCGAAACTGAAACCACGCGTCGTTGCCGTCAGACGCGTGAGGCGTGCAGCGGAAACATAAACATGCTCCTGAGGGTGAAACGGTGCGGGATGTCGTGACGGTTTGGGGTGGCATTCGGTTTCATTTCCCGCCGTATGCTCCCGGTCTTCGCCAACGCTGCTCCGGATGAACCACAATGGCTAACCGGGAAATTGGAGCAATGTAAATTGAAATGGTACAAGATGGTGCCGGATTGATGTGTTTGGCTTACGGCTGGAATCTGGAGGCGGTGGAGTTTCTAGAGCGATGTTCTGTGTAAATACAACCCACCCAAATGGAAATGCAATCCGGTTTGAATTACAAGCAATTTTCCATATTCTAGAGAGCTGATCATAGCCCAGTATCAGGTGAAACTGTGGTCTCTCTTTTTTCGTCACGTTTTTTTTTTGTTCAACTCCGGATGAAACAGACATGCTAATCATAAAGATCAGCCTTTCTTCTGCTCTTCAACGCTACACCGTGCTCGATCTTTCACTCTTGTCGGGTTGTGAGCTTGATGTAATGGATGTAAAAGGATGTGCACCCATGTTTGCTGCCCTTTTACGATCGTTGGACTTCCGTACGCACGCACGCGTGCATTTCCCATCCCATCTCAGGGCAGGTGGCACGAATGGAAAAGAACATCAGGCACACAGAGCTGGAGGCGCTGAATATTGTTGTGTTCCAAAAGCGGCGCATTATGGGGCTCGCTTCGCTGTTGTGCGTCGTGATGAACAGAGCACTGTAATAATCATCATTGCCACCGGTCGGGAAGAACACGCACATAACTGATGATTATACATCGCTCGACCATTTCCGCCATATTGTGCGCCCATAGTTGCCCGAGGGTGCGTGTGTACGAGAGTAAATGAAAGATCCCTAGCAAAAGTGCCTTTCTCTTTCTATCCCTCTCTGTTTCACCGAGGGGTTATGTTTTTGGGAATTTATGTTTTGAACCAAAATGCTACGCGCCTCGCGTTCCAGATCGACGGGGAAGCATTCATTCGGTGCGAGATCGAGAACGGGATAACGAATTGTTCCGTTTTGTGTGTGGAACGTAGCGTTTGATCGACTGTTTTGTTTTTGGGTTGTTGTTTTGTTCATCATACCATACATTGGGCCTCAAAACCGCTCAGCCGTCCATCTCCGATAGGCATTTTGTGATGTGAGATTGCTTTGCAGTTGACGAGAATGGTCCATAGCGACTGTCAACGGTTCGTCTTCCCGATGAAAGGAAATTTTATGTGAGCAGAGAAAACCCTTCACCAAAAAGGCCCTTTTATGAGCCGACTGGTCCCTCGTTCAACATAATAAACCCTCACAAATGAAAATAAAACGCTAAAACAATGTCCTAACCATAGAGCTCGGGGCATTGGCTAATCCAATCGTAATTATGATCGTACAGTGCATGCTTATTATTTCCGGAATTATAGTTTTCTCACCGCCCATGGGAGCTCTTTTTTCGGGTTTGCTAAAGTTGATGTGCGTTGGAAAACTCTCGCCTGAGGCAACGTAATGGACACTATTTGATTATTAGACGAATGAAGCACCACCCGGCTGTCAAATAAATGGGTTGATGGATGATGTGCTTTCGTTTGAAGCTCATCACTACCCATTCGCGGGTCTGCGTTGGTCAACTCTGGTTTCAATTGCTCTGGTTTGATTGTGTTGTCATTTCGCTTGCTAGCAACGTTTTTGGAAAAGGTCGATGCTTCCATGCCGCCAGTAATTCGAGTAATGAAATACTCGAAATGATGAACCATTCGGTTCAACGCGGCACTCTCAACACTGATTGAAGGGTTTATGCTTTGGGTGCTCTTTAGACACCCATGAGACGGGCTATGATGTTCAAGCATCTTTTGACCTAACAATCGATCAGGTTTTGGTTGTGTTTTTTTTCTCATCATTTTGAATCGAGTTAAAGCTGCTCCTTTATGTAACTGACACGCTTTTCGATGAGATCAACGCATGCGAGATGTTATCGAATTATAATTTATCACGTCTGCAGTTATTATCGCCCTATGGTGCATCCATAATACACAACCACTTGCCGGGCTAGACTTAATCTTCTTGTCATAAGTTTTCCCCGATATGATTTTTTGGACCGCATTCATCCTGTTTCACTCAGAAGGTTGCTCACCGGTTTAGTTTATTTACATAATTTGAACGATTGCAGGCTATCTTGCTTTGATTAGATGTTATGATTGACAGATACACACATTGTGCTCACTGTCTGTTGGTTTCGTCAGTGGTTTGTTTGTTTTTTCCCTTTATATTCCGTACGATCGAGGTTAACGTTTTGACTGTCTTTCATTTTTATGCTCCGGCGTGCGTGCATGATTTATCTGAATATGTTGAGAAATGATCGAACTCAGAGAAGCGTATGGTATGGTTGCCCTTTTCGGGAACAGCAGCCGTTTCGGTACGAACGCAAGACGCTGTTATTGTAAAACAAATGAGGGCGGACTGAGCGGATGGATTGCATGGTTCGATCACGGTGTTTACATGATACGACCACGATCCTGGTTGCGTGCACTGGGTGTATGGTTGGCCTTGCTTTAATTGTAGTGATTGAGCAATTTCATGTAATTACAACGCGCGTGCGGGAGATGGTTTTGAGCGTGCTGCTTAGCTCGATACCCTACCCGCAGTCTCGGCTAAGAATCATCCATTTCTGCAACGCGGGCTATTAATAGTGGATACTGCGAGAAAATGGAAGAAGAGCTTGGGATGGTGTTCGATGACATATTGAAATATTACATGGGGCTTGAGCAGTGCAAATGAAAAATTGAAGACCTCCATGCGAGTACTTGCTTTTGGTCTAAAATCTCCATGAGCGATGAGCTGTAATTTTCTTCTTTTTTCTTGTTAATTTATCTTGTAACTCATCCTTTCCTCTGTCATGAAGGGCTTGGAGTAGATGAACGAAATGTTCATCTATATGACTTGAGCTCGTAATATTTCATGAATATATCTTTTTTTTTCTCATTCCCAGGTGAGTTTCGCAATCATCCGGGGTTGAGAGGCGTATTTTTTCCTAGAGGAAAAGTGCGAACGCAATAGAGGAGGTCGCTGCTGACGGTGATGTATTACAGTAGTAAATAGATTCCCAACCCAGTGTAGAATCAACAGAAGGGCGTCTTGAAGAAATATTCCCAAAACACTTTAGACAAAACTATCCGGCAAAACGGAGCGCGAGAAAAGCGTATCTGGAATACCAACATGATTAACGTACATGTTTATGCGGGCCGAGAAACAAAAATACCTTTAAACCGCCCGGAGGGCTGTTTCGTCGATGCAGAGTTGGTTAACTCGCCCATTGCGCATAACGATCGGCACGTTCACCATTTGTCTGCCGAAAACGTAGGAGTGAAGAGCATGTAAAATACCCCAACCAAGGCAACTAAAGCGCGCAGAGAGCGATGCTGTGCCATTTTTACGCGTCACAGAAAATCGATCGTCCGTTCGACACCGTAGAGAAAACCAAAAAAGAGCAACCCTTCTGCAAAGTGATGCCTTTCTCGCCCCGAAGCGGTAAAGAAATCAATTTCTCCTCCGCGTATATTCGGTACAGGATCGGTTTCGATGTGCTTTGCCGGACTGGCAATCGCTCTAATGAAAGCTGTGCGGGTTTGCTTTTGCAATCAAGTGCTGATTTATCTTGAGCTGAAAACCGCAGAAAAGGTTGAAGGCTCCATGGACCGCGCGTCGTGGTAGTCGCTGCTGATCATCAATCAATTGCGGGCTAACTTTTTGGCAACCGGTGGCTGCCAAATGGCCAATGGTTCGCCGAGCTTCTGTCTTTCGAAGGCAATTATTTGATAATCAACCACGAGATGGGAAGTAAAAGCGACCAACGTGGGATTCGACCGCATGCCAGCGGTGGTAAAGATGGTCAAAGTTTAATCTTTATAATTGGCCCACCGGCAGTCATCTCCACCCGGAATGATCGTCATCATCGTTCTCATTTGGGTTGATTGGATTAACGGTGTTTTGCAGGCGCACATAAAAGCGTGCGCCAGGGCTTCGCAGTTCGAATTTTAAAGGAACAAAAGCCACATAGATTTCGTTATTCGCTACTTGGAAAGGTTACAAACGCCGTCAGGTGAGCGTTGTTCGCCTGCTACCGTTGCTACTGACCACCGAGGCACGAGTGACAATTCAACGGTTTCGCTCGTTTGAACTGACTGCAGCACGACAGTCCCGGGGTTGGAGCTTTAACGTTTGATTGGGGTCACGAAATGCGTAGACTGATTGTGGCTGAATGATTGATCGATAATTGCCCGACGAACGTTTGGCGAAATAGAAAACCGGTTGAACAGGGACGGTTTTTTTTTCGGAGAAACCAATCGATTTAGTGTTTCACCCTGGCGAAACTGACTTTAGTGCTTTTCAGGGCCTTTTTACGACTCAATAATAATTTGTCGTTGATTCGGCACAATCCGCCAAGAATCAGGTCGGTAAGATCGATCCGTTCGAGCACTCTGGAGGGTGCTATAGTCTGGCCATGCTTTCACCAGGCTTCTACTCCCTGGGAACTGCGTGCGTGCTCACCCCCTGTCGGTTTCCGCTCACCGAGTAGGGGTGGTTTGGTTGATTAGGGGAGTAGTTCGTTTTCGCGTGCTGGCAATGTCCGACGACGCCCCTGAGGGAGAGAGTCAAACCCTTTTTTCCACCGCTGGACACTCCGCCAGACAACCCCATCCGGAAAGGTTGATGTAACCGCTTGAAAGCGATGTTGGGTCTTAACGACTTGCTAGCGAAGGGTATAAGGAGGGTGATAGTGGGGCCTCCCTTTTAGCCGGAATTTCCTCACCTTCTCCGGCTATCAAAGGTCCATCCATGTGGATACTCCACCGATCATGCCGCCGGAAGGGAAGCTCGGATGGGCTGTCAGTTTACGTCAGCGCCGAGAGAAAAGGGTGACGTTCCGCCGAGTCCCGTCATCCAGCCCTCCCCTTCTACGAGGGTCGCCCTTATCCGCAGCCCCCTTGGGCATCGGTTTGTAACAGCGGCACAACAGTGTTGCCAATTTTGCTTCGTTAGAAGTCCGTCAAAATCGGCCATCTGATGGGAGAAGAAAAAAAAAGCCTAACAAATGTACGTGTGTGGGTAATTACCCTTCACCCTTTCTCGATCGCCTGGACCTGCCGAGGGTTGGAGATGGAACTGTCCTGCGGGCGAATGACGCAGCGCAAGCTCGTTTCGGGACGGGCTATGATCGAAGCCGCGGTCACACGCCTGGCGACCATGGGTCGGAAAAGATCACTTTCCCTCGGTAAGGGCTAGTTTTTCCCACCCTCCCATTAGAGCAGGGGCGCCAAATGCGCAAAGGGAAACAATTGCAATTGCACGGTACGGGCGCAAATGGCAAACGCCGTCTGTGATGGGGCAGTCATTCAATGGCTGTGGCCATGGTGCGTCCAGGGCGGGATTTATGAAGGGATTAATTTAAAGGAAAGCTCGCGAAAACTTCCCCTTTCCCCTTCCTGAGCGTCCATGGACCTATCGTGGCTTGTGCGAATAAATGTCTCGATATGAAAGTAATATTCATCGCCCTTCCAACAGGCAAGCGGTCAGGCCACGAAATACAAATGATGATCGTAATTATCGTGCTCATGTTAGACGCCCAAAAGTGCAACAGTGAGTTAGCAGAAAAGAATGAACAATTCGCTGACAGTGGCACAGGAAAGTCCTAGATTGGCTTAGCCTAGGCTTTTTCACTTTCTTTCGCAAAGGCTGTTTGGCATTGTCGAAGGATTTTTTTTTATTCGCCTTGGCCTTTTTCGTCACGGCTACAGCACCAAACGCTAACGAGGTGTCGGTAGTAAGCAAATGATTCGTTTTGGTTACGTTTTTTTTGCAAACTCAAGTCAAGCTCTTCAAGCCATCGTAAAGGTTGAGTGGATTTTAAATGACTTTAATGATGGGTGAGGTAAATTAAATTATTTGTCCGCTGTCTGTTTCCCGATTCGGTTACAACCTTTCCCGGCTAGCGTGTGGTTGTGTGAAGTAACGTGATGAGAGGGAAATTGCTTTCCGATGCTTGTGTAGTCCATCAATTTGCGAATTGTGAAGGATCATTAGGAAAAGTATGTTTGAATTTTCTTTGTTGCTTGAGCATTTATCCTTTACGTGAATGTTGTGCATAAGAGAGGCAAACAGTACGAAAGGATTGGACTTATAAAAATCGTTTTGTTCGCCTGAACTGCTCTTGATCTTGCTCCTATTGAAGAATGAATGAGACATAGTGGCAGCTATGCTAGTGTACCGGCAACAACCACAACGGTTGGGTCAAGTAATTATGCAAATCATGCCCACTGACAAACTACCAACCTGCGCGAGTAGCCCTGAGGGCAACAATGTTGCTCGGATGCTGGTGAATATTCGCACTAGCAAGAAAGTTTTCCAAGACTCGAACTCGCCCTGGGCGGGCGCACGCGACGAGCTGCGTCTACGATTTTCCTTCTGCATCCAAGTAACGGTTCGTCTAGCCAAGCAAATCGGTGTCCAGTGTGAGGAAAACTAAAGCGGATCAACATTTTGCAAGAGACGACGAAAGACAGCAGTTCTCCCAGGTCACCATGACAATATATTTGCTGCCTTTTACCTCCCTACCATCTTCGGTCCGTTCTTTGCCAGCTGGCTGAAAGCGGAAGTCATTCGTCGTCGTTGTCGTCGGGTTTGCGGTACCATTTTTGCGCCCCATGCGCCGGAAAGTAGCGGATTTTTTTCCTCCTTTCAAGATTGAAACCATCACCGACCATGGATCCGCTGGGACTGGAAGTTATGACTGGCAACAGCGCCGGCTGTCCGGGATCGATTATTGCGGGCGGATATGATCAGCGACTCACGATCAAACGGTCACGAGTCGAGCGGGCCCTTCTTTTTCGCGAGCAAATTGCAATAAATCGATCAAAAAAGGGGACGGCCAGTGGATCGTGGTCCTCGCTCGGTTGTCCGTTAAACAAATCAGCCAACGACAACCGACACTGACTTGCGCCACAGGATCAGGTGAACCAGCAAAAGGGAGTGTGTTCGTTTTCCTCCATCAATCGGTGATTTTTTGCAGCGGCTAATTACATGCATACGATCACGATGACGGTTGCACGATGACGACGTGCGATCGCGCTGCTGGAGATGTCAAAATGCCTAACGATCGTACGCGAATCCGATCGCCAGCCGTCGTCGTGGACCCGTTGACGGGAGCATGAATTATGTCGCCCTCGTCCCTTTAGCCAGCGCGCGATAGTGATCATGTGCAGAAATGTTGAATGCTGGGGCGGCAGAGACAAGATTATAGCCAAAGCAAATTATGGTGGTAATTAATTGCGACATGCTCGTACCAGGCTGGGTCAAGCCGCGTAGCCGATTGAAGGGCGATTAAGAGATCTCTAAAAGCATGAGGGACGAATTATCACAAATTTGCAACGGACAGCACGAGATACGCTGCGATCGCGCGCCGGTCCTTGGAGCTGAATTTGGTTCGAGTTTCCTTTCGAACTCGCAATACGGCTGCGCGCATGGTACGGGCTTTTCCGCTCAACATCGCGGTGTTTTAATTGTTTTTGCAGCGATTCCTAAAAGTGAAGGTTGGCCGGTTTTATTACGGATTAGTTGTTCACTTTCCAGCGCCCGGTGAGTTTCGGCGGAAATCATGCATATTTATGATGCGATTGTGTGCCGCCGTGCGGTCCGCTTCATCGGTAAGTGGGTCACGCGTGTCGCGTTGGTGTTAAATTACACCGTCAAACAGCGCAACGCAATGCGATCGCGATCATAATGGTGCAGCATTGCATGTTTAACGCTTCGGCTGCGATGAGGCTCCGATAAAAGGGAAAAGACGCCGCGAGGGATCGGTCGAAACAATGTGAACGATCGCGCACTCCTCAATCTGATGAGGCATAATGGGTTTGCTGTTCAGAGCACATGGAGCGCGCTAACATCTCACTCTCCCTATGTGAGGATGATGATAATGCCCATCGGTTTTATGAGCGTGATAGAGGCGGTCGCATTGCTTTGATGTTGGCTATAACCAGGATCGCCTCGAGTGATTGTGTTGACATGACTACGATCGTTTAGATAGGATTTGAATGCTGCTAAAGTACTTTGGTGGAAATATAAAATGGTATCATTCCAACACTTATCTAGAGAAAGGATAAATGATTTGTTCAGAAGCGCCATGTGGCATTTTCATTTCTGTTATAATATATTCAACTTTTTTTCGATTGTATAATTTCTATTATTTATCCCTTCTTGAGGTGCTGGTCGATGGGAAACGAAAAAGACTTAGATCACAATCCAAGATTAAACGTGTCGATCGACAAATTTTCAATCAATCATTCGACTGAATCGATCGCAGTTCAAGAGTGCATCCGTGAAAAAGTGCTCCAGGAATGGGAACTGGCGGTGCGGATGTGAAGCAAATGCACAGAAACTTTCCATTTTTTCACCGGTCATTATTTTTCTCCCGTGGAGATGTTAAACGGATTCGATTATGAAATAAAACTTCACTTTCCGTCTCCCGATACTTGCATCATCCTCCGTGTTGGAGTATGGAAGATCGATTTCGCGTCAAGTCCGCCTGTTGAGGCTGTCCCCTCCTCAGCCGATTTCAATGACAAGGACCCTGGAGAGGGCCTACGAAAATTGATCGTTTTTGGAATGGATTGATGGTGAAGCAATTACACCACGTGGACATGGTAAAACATGCGCGGTCAAGAAGGTTGCCCAAACCCAGCGCCCTTCGGGATGTCGGTTGTTTTCGCTGCATTAGCGCAGCACGCGTGAAGCTAGAAAAAGGTCATGTGGCTCAATTTTCGATAGACACCGTGAGTTTTGATCTTTTTTTTCGTTCCGCGAGGGGCCAATAAATCCTACGTTGTCGGCAATATGAGCGCGGGTTGTTTTGAAGGGAAGCCGAAAGGGTGTTTTAACACCCTCCAGTAACAATGTATCGTTGCATCACGCTTGTCCCTCGCGGGTGGATGAATGTCGATAATTTTTATTTCTTGTTCATCTCCCACTCTATGCTCCTGATCGATCCTCGGTAGAGTTGGCCACTCGACGGCGTGGTGGCGTTTAGGGCAATTTGGCTTTTAACACTTTCACTCGCTAGCCCTTCGGGGCGGAGGTCGTCCCTTAAAAATGCAAACCCCCTTTAAGGTCACAGCTAAACCGTGGTGAACCCCGTGGACATCTCCACGGGCGGAAGAATAGAAAGGTGAGCGCGGGTTGACAGTTTACTATAAATCACTTTCTACCGCGGGCAGCGGCGACGTAACTCGACTGCTAATGGGAAGTGGAACATGTTTATAAAGTCGTCTTCATCCCGGTCGGTGGTGCGGAAAGTTTCCAAAATGGGATGCTAGCACTTTTTCACATGGGGAAAAGTGCTTCACTTTCGTTACGATTAATGGCGAGCCTGCATGGGTCACGCTTGCCGTCGCCAGGGACGTGCCAGAGCGCAAAAGGATATGCGACCGACCCGACGGGGGTTCCACTGACCATCGGGGGATGATTGATATACGTTATTTATGCATTTCGGTAGCGCGATCTCCATTCGGTGGTAGTAGCTCGCAGTGGGCATCGAAAATTTACATACTCATGTGCCCTAAAGGAAACTTTCTTTTCGCTTTTTGCCCTTCGCGTTCGAGATCGAGACGACCCTATACTGGGGTTAAATGATCGCAGAAGGACCGGGCTGAAGGTGATCTTCTCGGTACCGATCCGTATTGCTTGCAATAAATTGAGCGCTCATCAATTGACCTCATCGATCCTGCGGCGGCCATCACGTCCGGTCGTCAGGGTTTTATCGTTGGTCATGTATAAATTTTATTACATCGCTAATATAGCGACCTCACGAGGGCAACCGGGGCATCGAGCACGCTAGAGGTTACATGCGATGGGAGCAGTGATGATCGAGAAAGTTTGTAAGCAACGCCGCGTTAGAGAGACTGAACCCAGACTGGACTCCCGGTGGGATCGGTGTTTATGTTTTTCGATCGCCAATCGATTTCCGTCGCTGCGTGGAAGAGAATTTAACAGGACGTTCGATATCCGCCAGTGCCGCCATGAACGATCGTTGTCACTCCGGTTGTTGCTGTTGCTGGACGGTGGGAGCAAAACAGAAAAAAAACACAACCAGTGCCAAAGATGGTAGTTTGGATTGGACGGGAAACCGAGCAAAAAGCCGACCCATCGATGGTAATTTATGAGGTGCGCTTTCGAAAAGTTTCCTCACGTGAAAAGAGGTACCGCTCGCGTGGCGTTGGTCCTTTAAAGCCGTCGCCTTCGTCTCTGCATCGTCGTCGTATTTCGACGCTGATGGGAAGATTAATATGATGCCTTTCTGAATGAGCTCTTGTGACCATGCGCGGCGTGACACGGTGGCATTTTGGCAGAGGAAAATCAATTCCACCTACTCACTCGCTGGGGTTTGTTGCAGTTTGTAATAAACAAAACGTGCGGGGCGTTCTCGGGGAGGAGATCCGAATTGAAAATTGCCCCAGCCAGTCCGAAGGGAGACAACTTTTCATAATGCTACCAGACCTTTACGTGCGTCGGTTTGTGCAGAAACGAAAGTGAAGTTCAGCGAAAGGTTAGTAGGAGGGACGATGACTTTCGATGGTGGTTGAGTCGGTTATTTTCGCGATTTTCCTGTGGTCGGCGTTTTATAATTAAGAAATCAGAAAAAATACCAGAGAAAGAGACAGAGAAAGAGAGAGAGAGAGAAAGAGAGAGAGAGAGAAAGAGAGAGAGAGAGAGTGAGGGAGTGATGAAGAGAGTGAAGAAAGGAGAGAAATAAAAAACAAGTTAACTTTTTTAACACAAATCTTGACGATAATTATTGAAAAGGAAGAACGCTTGCAAGACAACTTTCGCTGGATCGTAGTTTTTTTCTTTTCCCTCCGTGAAAATGAAAAAAAAAATAAAAATAGTAATGGTAAAGGGTTGCAAGGGCTAGGATGTCGAGAAGACTTGTTCAGGAGCTATCTGAGACTCCTCGAACAGTTTGTCTGACTAAACCTTTTAACTTGTTTTCTCTCCGTTGATCATTGCCGCCTCTCGAAGCGAATTTCAGTGGGCTATAGGGCGGAGGACAGATGATATGCTTGATTATACTTCCGCACATATCGCGCCGGCATTGGCTTTTTGCTCGGTCACACAGATTAAAACTTTCCGAATTATGGTTGCGAAAGTGATCACTCAGATAAAAGGGTTGTATGCTGTCGATAAATAATGGTCTTGAGTGGCCCGGAAGAAAGACAACAGTGTTGTTTTTTTTTTTTATTACAGCCAGCAGCTAAGAGGGCGATCCAATTTGTTGCAATGTGGTAATTACTGAGCATGAGACCAAACGCGAAAAAAACACAGGAATGGTTTCTTAAACACCGACACGGAGCCATTTTCGCTGCAGCAGCGAGATAATCCGCAGAGGAGATTGATATTTAACCAGCGTTGGATGATTGTGTGGTTGTTTTGTTGTAGCGCTGCTGAACTCGTTTTTGGCGAGCGGAAATTTTACGGTTCCGAGTGAAATTAAAACCGCACGCTCTCGTTGAAGGCACACGTTGGCTGATGATGAGCAGTGGCTTCAGCGCCTCGGCAACATGCAACCGTTTTTATGTTCCCATTAAATGACCGACAAAGGTGGATGTTTTTCGCGATGGCAGTCTAGTTGATCGCGTGCGACCGCGCTGCTACTGCGTGTGCTCATTAAAGTACCGCAAGAGTGAGTGAGGCTTTTTTGTTCTTCAAAAAACCACCGGAATTTTTGGATTAATCCTACGAAGAAGCAAGTTCGCTGACACTGAGTGACTTTGCACCACGTGGAACGTGGTGAAATTTTTAAACCCTTACGGTAATTGTATAGTGCGCAATCTCAGGTGGCATACATTTGTTTAGTCTTTTTCTGCTCCGTCTCTGTAACATACAGCCACTACGACACATCCACGGGGGTGAAATGACATAACACACTGTACTACCAAAACGTGTGGCGTGGGACATGGGAAAATGTCTGTTTTTGCTTGAATTTTTATACTCCCGTCAAGTGTCATTGACGTTTACTCTTATGGAGCGTGGAACATTGCATCACGTTCGTGATTGCATTATTTTCGTTCTTTCCAAAGTACGAAACAATGCATGAATAATTTAAGCATCGATTAAATTCAGTCATACACGCCCGTCCATACAATGGCGCTCACGCACACCATATGTATCACTTGCCTTGAGGGTGGCTTGAATTAATCACTTTATTTAAGCTTTGGTAAACCGATTTCAATAGAATTGCGATCGGAACAGGAACCCATTATGTCGTGTTATGTTGCACAAGCAAGGAATACTTGCCAACAAAGGCACTTGTGTTATGCTGCGTCCTTAATTTATCGTGGGTGTGAATGGAGAAGGTTTGCCATAATGATTATCGCATTAGTGGCCTATAATGCGTTGCATTCTTTTTAATTTCATGATCACATAATTGTTGCCTTTAAACTCTCAATCTGTTGTTCTTTGCCAGAGCATTTTCATAATTGATCTCATTTTAAGAAATGAAAGGAACTGCCATATATTTATAGTTCACTTATGATGCACATAATTCCGACGTAATGACAATGATTGTAGCGTTGTGTCGTCGCAGAGAAAGATATAAAATAAATGACTAAAAACGCCTGCGGCTGAGACAATATTTTTTTGAACATAATTCGGTTTGCAACAGCTTTGGGACAGCAATAAAACACGAAACACTGTTTCTTCAATTATACCGTTTTGCCAATGCTGATGACAATAACGCTTATAATGAACGAGAAGCACGCAACTTCCGTGAACCCGTAAGAGCAATTGCTACTGCCTCAGGCCACTGAGTATGATTATTTGTCTTTAATTGGGTATATAAATTGAACTAAGGATTTGTAGTTTGTTGGCACTTTCGCTTCGTTAGCTCCTTTGATTTAATCAACGTTGTGTGATTGCAAGGAAAATGTTCAACGACCTTTTCATCGTGTATTTTTAAGTCTCTTCGATTGAGGTTTAGACACTTCTATATGATTATTCACTCCCGTCAGCAACATTGTATTTTTATCCTATTATCGTAAGCTTAAAGGATCGAACTGATATCTTGATCAGACTAGAAGTCCACGTCAAGTAGTGTGTACTTGAGGCAAGTTAAATTATCTGTTCAAATCGTTTCGGGATGATTATTGTGTTCGTCTCGGTTGATTTTACCGATTGTTAAAACTTTCACGATGAGATTTTTTGCGCTGCATTCGCGAAAGCTCTACTGATAAACTAACCACGATTAGTGATGGAGCTTTCAGTCGCTACGAAATCTATTGGAACGGTTACAGTAAATAATTCGGCCTTCGGGCAAAGTATTCGAACTTCGTTGTCCGGTTAGTCCAGTGGAGTTTATCTCATTTAAAACGACTAAAGGTGATCGAGATCTGCGTTAGGTATCTATTTTCCATTTTTTACCCTAAGGAAAAGGCATGTAATGATCCGGTTTTAGAGGAGATAGGCTCAACTTTTGGAAAGGGCGTCGTGAATAAATTTTGCGGCGCTAATATGAGAAGCGCCACGGTTAAATTTGCTAAGTGGGCTCTAATTGATGAGGGCGTCCGTCTGATGACATCCGGTGATAGTTAGGACGATGATGAGGGTCAGTTCCTTAAGTTTTCCGGGAAAAAATTAGTGCTCAATGAAGAGTAACCTTTTTTGGAGCGTTTCGATGACGATTTGTTTTGCTTGCAAGCTATGTGGTAAATAACATAGACACGGTTTAGGTTGCTTGTAAATTTGAGAATGGAGAGATTACTTAACACTCTTTTGCCAATTCACTTCGTATGATCAGTGATACATATCATGTTTATGATGTATGCATTATTGTAAAAGATTTCAAACAAACATCTCAAAATTGTGTTTGTGCATAAATGTTATTGTATATTTTGGTATTAAAAATTAAATTAAATAAGCAAATACATTATCGCAATACCCAAAAATATCAACCAAAATTATTATAATGTTTGCATATGTTGAAATTTCAGTTTTTCATGTATATGTGATTCAATGGCACAGATGCCGTTATAGATAATGATCTAGGCCATAAAACATCGCTTTCCCACCGTTCATCTTTGGGTTTGCTCTCAATTTTACTTTTCAGTGTTTGGAAGAAAAGGAATATTGTTAGATCACTTTTCACTGCTCAGACTGGGATATTTACGTGATTTAAGGGAAGCTACTGCTGGCTTAACTAAGAAGCTGCAAATTGCTGTTGCACGAAAGCAGCTCCCTAAACTTTCGCTTTTTCCTATGTATACATTATGCTAGTTTTGGTGAAGGTGTTGCAGAGATGCAACGTGCTGAGCACCATTTATCTTTCCCGGTAGGATGCCAAAGAGTTGAATAATTATATATTTATCTCTTTTTTTAATGAGGCTGGAACACTGGGGACGGTGAATGCGTGAGTAGATTAAGAAATTACACGAGTCATTAGTATGTATCTTATGTTCTTAATTGCCTCAGCAGGTGGTGAAATTTAGGTGGGTCGATGTCGACCACCCTCCCTAGTAGGTAGTGAAGGAATTTCCGAAAAAATGACCTACAATCAAACCTATGATCTTTGGATCGAATCCTGTTGCATTTTTTCAAAAAAGTTGGTGCTGAGTCGTGACCCACAAACGGGTAGGCAGATTGGTGATGGATATTCATTATTTATTCCGAACAATAAAAAAGTGTCAAAAATCGATCGAGGTCGTGGAGTATCTCCGACATTAGTAGCCGAACGATTTCTTTTTTACAGCACACATTCATGAACGCTCCCAAATGAACTGCACCCTGATCAGCTAAAACGTGTTTTTGACTACGTATGTGTATCTAGTGAACGTATGAGAGCCAGTCCAGCTGGTTTTAAGGCACATAGTTCACACGGTGTTATGCTGTTCGTACCTAATGAAGAGCATAAATGCTAATGAAACAAACGTGCTCCATATCAGTAGGCGTGTGCTGTGTTATGTGTTTCTCTCAATTGAATAGAAACACAGTCTGACTTACTTTACCATAGATCTTGTTGGAGACTTCTATCGTTTATCTTTATCGCATTCTGGTCCTTGTATAAAGCATGTAATCTTAAATTTGGATGGAGAACAACGTAACTGGGAAGATTGATCACTTGAAAGATAGAAACTTACTCACACTATGCATTGCCAAAATAATAATGAAAAGTTATGGCTACGACAGACTGCGCCTAGATTCGCAGATGATAAATGATGCTCACAAATTACCGTTATTCACAACCCTTGCCCTCTACACCGTTTGGAAATCTTTCTCTCTATGTGGTCGACTAGCGGTATTGGAGTTATTTACCAATTTTCCTTCTTGTGGTCAATTTTTCAAAATGCTCCTAATAGAAATTAATGATAATGCTAGTTGTTCAGTATAAAAACTGTTTCCTTACATCCTACCGCCAATATATGCATCATTAATCATGAGATACGAAAAATCGGCAATGGCGTCGAAAAACAGCTGGACAAAACTCTCAGAGTCAGGGGAGAAATCTACTCCTTCATACATTTTATGATAGAATTGCAAGGGTAAAAAGTCATATTTTAGAAGATATTTTGTTTCTGTAAATAAGGTTTCGTGTTGCACTCCAAGTAACAAACGACTAAACTACAATATTCACAGCCATTAAAATCAGCTTAATTTTCACTGCATGAAAGTTTGATGTTGGATTTGACGTTTCAATCGTGAGACGGTTGAATGAAACAACATGACGGCAAAGTTCGCTACAGGGCTAATTTTACGGGAAATGTGAGATTGCTGCTATGGTAGGAGAAAACACGTTATTTTACGATGTTTTTGCAAGAAACTGAAGAATACTGCCAAAGGTACAGGGGACGAATTGTTCGTTGAATGGATTAGATTTATTGCAGTGGCACATGCAAATATGACACACCGCGTGCACAGCCAAAGTAGCGTTGCTGCAATGCGATTGTTCGAAGCGGTGAATCGAGCAAAAAGAGAGTGAGTGAATGGCTTTCGGGTGGAAAATCATAGAAACCCGCCGGCTCAAGGTACTGGGCGTAAATTGGATTTTTTCGCCCTTCGTACAGCCAACTTCAACCGCAAAATGGGCATAAAAAGAGGAGTTGCAATCGCAATCGTTCATTCCCGGCATATCGTGCACCTGTTGGCCACACCGAAGCGCAAAAGTTTTCAAGAAAACGGGCAGACTTTTCACTTTCGATTTTTCGTGTGCATGTTGCCTTTTCTATCTATTTGCACCGTAACCAACGCAGTGCGGTATCGTCGGGCAGCCTTTCTGTGATGTCAAGGGGTCGCGTTGCTACATAGGAAAAAAAACGTACACACGCCTCACTCTACTCTATTGCAGTAGGGCATGGCCATGGACGCTACACGAGATTGATAGTTATATTAGTTGCAACCGGCATTTGTGTGGCAATGGGAAAGTAATTTCAGTCCCGTTCGTGTGCAGTCGCGAATTTTACGCGCTCACTTGGTACGCTTAAGTGCCCCAGTTGTCGTGCTGTGACCTTTTTTGTGGTTTTCGGTGCGATAACACCACTATCGATTTCGGTCTGTTGCCATTTTCTGAACATACTATTGGTGACCGACATGCTGCTTAGCCTTAAGATTAGTTTTAACGATATAAACCTGCTGAAGCATAATGTTTATGAATGCCGTGCTTACCACTTTTTCTGAGATTGTACTTAGCGAGTAAAGAAAAACTTGCTCAACAAGTAGATGTGAAGAAATTACTTCACTGATCATTAGATATGTCCGTCTGCTTGGCAAGAGAAAGACGCTATGGTTAGTATATGTGAAAAAAAAAACAACAAAAACGACTGCAAACCGGATGTATGTGACTTCACATTAGAGCTTTTACAATAGTAAATGTTGTTTTTTTTACAGTATTTATGTTAAGATTTACTTGCCAGTTTACGGTGTGTGTAAATGTTTCTTGAAATAGTTTACTTCATATACTTACTATCAAAGCTACAATTCTTATGTTAAATGTTTGATTTCTGTTTCGTTTCAGGTAAGTGTACTGGACATATATCTCTTTAGATCTAGATTCCTATGTTTATAAAGTAAATTCACCTGCATCCCGAGAACTGTTGCTGTGCTGTAAGTGAATAGGGTATTATTATTTATAGGGTCAGTAATTAAGGGGTGGCAATGAAAAACTACCCGTAACGAAAATCCGCCTACCTTCTATACATGCTTTGTGAAGTAGCTCCCCCAAGCTCATACAAAACAAAAGATTTCAAGCGACGAACCCCACCTTTCATACACTTGTGGGAGGAAGCGGATGGTTTGAACTAAACGGAAACGAACCACACCGGTGTGGAAACAGTATTTTGATTTATTTTGATAAGCAAAATGATCGACTATGATGACAGAGTACACATGTTTTTGTACCTGGTGGTGTATCCGATGCAAAACCGCACTCTAACATTTGCTGGTGTGGTAGAATATAATTAAACTACATAGGGAATAGAAGCATGTTTCAAGCGCCGTTATTTTCATTATTGCGTGCAACCATCGTATTTTTTCTAACAACATTAAGGATGAGGGAAAGATCATAAATATTATAAGGATTTGTTTCAGACACTGGTACACTCGGTGGATACAAACTGCCCCAGACTTCTAACTTCGAACCAACTCAGCCCAAAATATGAATGTCTTAGGTTTGACACTATTTTAAACTATGTTGCTGCCATGAACGACCATATGTTCAATCAGAACAAAACACTCAAAAGCGATAGGGCATGTTTGTCGATAAACGTCGCTTTTATTGTAAATAAGCCGCGTAGGCGAAG
Organism: Anopheles nili; assembly: GCF_943737925.1. Classification (NCBI taxonomy): domain Eukaryota; kingdom Metazoa; phylum Arthropoda; class Insecta; order Diptera; family Culicidae; genus Anopheles; species Anopheles nili. The sequence continues at coordinate 3,327,419 of NC_071292.1, forward strand.
AAAACGCTTTGTCGAAGGGTTTATCGACCTTCTCTTCTGTCTGAACTTATTATGCATTTTCTTTAAAGAATACGGTTTCATCGAAAAAACAAATTTAAAAAAAATATTGAGTTTATTTTCTCGGATAAAAGAGGTGGATTTTATGCTTGCTTGTCGCTATTTTCGTTAGTGATCTATCGAGCTCGGGACAAAGATCGCCCGCTTTGGTAGGGTTGCTTCATCATCATTTTTATGAACACCTCCAGTTAAGATGTGTCCCGTAGGCATAGTCTTATTCTCTGTTTCCATTCTTCTAAGCCTAGGTTCTGGCAACATACACACGATTCTTCAATTATCTGTTGCCAGATGATCGTTTCCTCGCCTTTTCGAACGATTTGTCAGTGAAGATACTGCCTCGCATTTCACAGCGGCTAGATCGTTGTCCAATAAATAATGCCGATAAATGTCGTATGTTGAAACGCTCTTCGGAGGTAAGCACACTTACCTTTCTCGATCGTTCTACGATTAGCAGTTTGAGTGGGCAAAGAGAAATCTCTGTTAGCTTGACAGGTCGAAATGGTTTAATTAACCGAGCTGGGTACGATGCATGTGTTTGTTTTTCTTTTTATTCTAACTTCCCCTCGTACGAAGGGAGGTTTCTTTTTGCAAGTGTCCAGCGTACTGCGTTTTTATGGGCTCATCGTGCAGATGTTCGTCTTCGACAGCGAGAATGAAATTGTCAATGAGGTCTGTAACGTTACAAAGCTTAAAGTGCACCGATTTTGATCACGATTCGCGCCCGCCGAAACCCCCATCATGGGTGGTTGAATGGCTTATTTTGCACGAGAAAACCTTCTCATTGTCACCTATCCGGGCTGGAGGCTCGAGGACGAAGGTGTTGGCGAAGAAATAGGATTACATCAAACGGCGAATCGACGGTCGTGACTGGCGTGTTATTTATAATCCATCGCCAACGAAGCGAATCGATGAACGTGCTGAGGGCGCAGGATGTTCGAAGCCGGTTGGGAAAACGATGTTGCCATCCTTTTTGACGTGTGTCTCCGGAAAAAAACGATGATCGTGTTTTTCGGATTTGTAAATGTGTGTATGTTTTTTTCCGTCGACATGTTTGTTTATTTGACTGTTCGATGCACGCACATTCGTTCCGGCATTCTGCAATGGCGATGAATACACTTTTTTACTGAAAATATAGCATAAAACAGCAAACACAATCTTTGTTTAACAAAAGAATTGGGACTGACGTATAAAGCAATTAATATCATCGGACGTAAGACAATGCGACTTAACCCGTTATGCACGATAATAAAACCACAATGTGCGATTCCTTCCGGTCGTGACATTGTCTGTCAGTATAATTCGAACTTCGTCATCATCCACCGTCATCGCGCCTGTTTGTGCAATCCATAATCACATTCATGCCATGCCGCTCGCCAACTCTACTCCCGCGAGCCATTCGCGGTGTAATTAATTAATCCGTTAAATCTAACACCAATTATGCAAATCAGCTATATCTACCACGCCGCCGCCGAGAGGCGAGTCATGCACTCGAACGCCCCTCGGTAAGGTTGTAATTGGCTAACGTGCGCGTGTTTGTATCATTCCGCAAGCAGGCGGCACCCTTCATGACCCCCTGGAACCACTTCCGTCGCTTCTTGATAGCAACCCTATACACTCGTAGCGGCGGAAAAGTGCGAGAAAATCTGTAATTGACTATTGCTGGACCGGGGGTCGGGCGCTGCAGATCGTTACGAAATATTTCCCAGATCGCGCACAAGATCTGTCGGATTCGTTTAATGATAGTACTTCATTTAAAACGGGCAGCCATCGAAGTGTGTGCGAAATTTAATTAACGGCAAATGGATATTTATCTGCTCTGAGGGCTTTCTTTCTATTTCATTCTATATATTTTCTTAATCTCGAGAAAGAAATCTAAAGTTTCTAGAGAAGTGTGGACGGCTCATGATGGTTTTGTATTACTAAACAGCTCCAGTGCTATACTGCGATAGAAAATAGGCTGTAAAAAATAATTAAACGTTAGCTGCATCGCGTGTTACAATCTCTAGCTTTCGGAGCCGCGTTGGTGTGGTCGTATATTATGGCATTATGTGGTGTCGAATAGGAGCATGCTGTTGAAAAATTAAAAGCCTCCCGTCCGGTACTGTTATCTGACTCCCCAGAGCAGCTACGGTAAAATGTTTTTATGGAATGGAGTTTTTTATGTCCATTTCATGTCGGAAGTATTCGAAACCGTTAGACAAGTTTGCAAAGCACTGGCAATGGCTCCACATCTAATCGAATGTAATGCATCGGGTAGAGCGATCTATACGGTAGATTTTATTGGTTTTAATGTCGATTGAGTACCTGCTAACCTATTTAATACGATTAAAGTAATGCTCAATTAATTCCTTAAGTCTTTCTTTGGTTCTTTCTTAATCGATTTTATTGTAACAATCAATATTGTATTGGAATACTTAAGAATGATCGGTAGATTTAAATCGTTTTCGTCGTCTAAATGACGAAGAGAAGTATATCAAGAACATCCAAGGGCTAGTATGATTGCAAACGATTGCTACTGGTTTGTTTGCCTAATGACGTAATGTAAGCGCATTGGTATGAAGAAAAATGATCACCTTTTCCATTACTTGAAAAAAATCCCCACCATTAATCGCACGCTCTTTATGGACGGGGAATCTAAGCTGAGGTGATTTGAGCTCGCTTACCCTTTGGGGCAAGTTTAATTTTTAACAAACTCCCCCAGAACACGCCACGATGCGGATCGATCGATAGGTAGGTGATACGAACCTTTAGGGCCTGGTGCTTGTAATCTTTGGATCTCGTTCGATCGTGAGCAAACCTGGGCGGCCTGCTGGAGCACGAACATCTGGTCGCCGTCGAGTTCAGAAAGAGGAAGGAAGGATAATTACGACGATAATGTTAGAATCGTGTAATCTAACACGTTGGAAAACGGCAGCACGCGCCTGCGCACCTCACAGCGTGGCGAGTGGGTCGTGGAGAAGTGTCAGTTTTATTTCACTTTATACGATTTTATGTTCTCCTCAGGGTCGTAAATGTTTCGTGTTGCATCGAACCAGCGGCATAAATCATATCATGCGCCCCGTGTGCTCATGCACCGGAGCCGATAGGAGGCGATAGGAGGATATTGTTTGAGTTTGGACTATCGCCCGGGACGCTTCAGGCTGAATAGGATCGGCTCCGTAACGACGGTTTAAATTATGATATATACAGTCGTCTTGGAAGAAGAAAGTGAGAGAAAAGAATTGGTTTGGGACACCCGCACCTTCCCGGAGAGAAAGTCCGGAGGAAAATGCTACACTTTCGAGCCGGGAACATTATCACCCGCCATTGGTTGCATCGTACCACCCGGTAGGGCAAGGGCTTTTGCTTTTCCTTAATTTTCTAGCACCTATTCGATGGAATCGATCGCCGCGATCGCAACCAACGATCGCTTCGATACGATTGTCGGCCGTAAATTAAGCCACAATACCGTCAATTGAGCGCATGGTGCCTTCGATGAACCGCAGCCTCCTGCGCCGCCTCTGATCGCGGTGCATATTTTGTTTCTGTCAGTTTTCCCTTTCCGCAAGCAGGCGCAAGGTACGGAAAAGTGGAAAAACTTTCACGTTGCACACTTTCCGCTGCCAAGCGCGCGGAACCCCAAAAGGGTCATGCCAAACGACGAAGACAAATTGCTGTTGGTAAATGATTTCGATTTAATTTCTATTTGCTCTTGCTGCGTTGCCAGCGCCCCAATGCTCGTGGATTGGCGCTGGAATTAACGGGCAGAGGAAGCAGGGAACCGCGAGATCATGTTATTGATGCATTTTGCTTCGCTTTATTTGATCAGTGTTATTTATAGCCCCCTGCCCGTTTCCTGTGTTTACTTTCCGCGTGCTCTTATTTAAATGGATCACTGTCGGTAGTTTGCATGCCACGTAAAAAGTGTACACCATTGCGCTACTATTCAGCGTTCCATGTGGTATCCTGTAAAAAGTTTAAAATCTTTCTTATAGTAGCCATTATGTGGGCAATTATGTCTCCATTTGAATGGTGGTGCATTAGACTGTCGATGCCTTTTATTTAATGAATGTTTTCCTTGTCTGACAACGATACTGCCACTAAAAATCGTTGGTAAATGCTATCGGAAGTCGTTGGTTTCAGATTCATTTTATCTGACGATTTACATCGCTTTCGAATGGGTTATCAGATTAAAATCACATCATTACGTATCGGGTTCTACTTGGTTAGATATATTTTGCATTTATTTATGAACCATGAATGCCTTCTACTCGTGTAATCAATAGTAGTTTGTACTCGCTTATTGGAATCAATATTCTTTTGTCCGTTGGTCTAAGATTTATCTTCCGTTTTCGCTAGCTTCCGTGAGAGCGAGGGAGAGCTGAAAACGGGAATTCCAACAAATTGATACAGATATCGAAAATGCTAATTTCGATTCGAGGGCTCCTTTCGATAGCCCACGGGTGTAGCTTTCTTGGCTGTGATCGCATCGACGGCAACCTCTGCCATGGAAGGTATGGCAGTATCACGATGCAAAAGGGCAAAGATCGTGAGCTTGACAAGTTTCTTTCTCACAGATGAAAGATTCAATCGCACCCGCACTGCGTCCGGATTAGGTTAACAAGTGACCGAGCGGAGCGCCTGAGTAAACGGATACGGAAAGTTTCATAGATCCGGTGCGATACACGACAGCTTTTATCGGATACTGAAAGTTTCCAGCCTAGGGAGGCCGCAGTTCCGCGATCTTTATCGATGCATTGGAGGCAGTCGTCGACCACAATAAAATTGTTGATGGCGTAGAGTGCGTTTTTTACGATGCCCAACGTCCCTAAACCTCCTCAATGGACGGATGAAAAGCCGTCTATTTACGAGTGTTAATGGTTTCAACTGTGGCGATTTGCCCGACAGCCCAAGCGTCGCTTGAATCGTGACGATCCGTTGGTCTTTGATCGATCGTTAGGAGGTGAAATAATCTCGTAACATTTAGTGCTTTCAGCTTAAACCGTGGCCCCGTTCAAGGCAGGCTCGTGGTAAAGGGTCGCTATGTTTGCCGGTGACTCCTCCATTGGCAGCTCATTCAATGGCTCAATGACCCGGCGCTAATGGCATCTAAAATTGATGAACAAATTTTCCACTGAAATTACTACCACCTTCACTGGGAGGGGAAAACGCAGTGGCCCCCAAGATCCGATTATGGTTTATAGGTACCAGAGGGGGCCCTTCGATACGTCGAATGGTTGCAGATGGCGAGAATCGATTACGACGGCCCTTTCGGAAGGCGGACAAATCGTTCAACATTGGTCCGGTGGATCTTGATATATGAATCGTCATTTATTGGGGATTTAGTATGGATTAGACTTGTCCATTGGTTTTGCGTGTATGTGGTCGAACCTGCGGAAAAATCTGAAATTCAACTGGCTGCAACGACACATATAAATGAAATCGATGAAAAAAGCCCAACACGAGCTAGTAAAGGGGCAAACTCAGGCCCTTCTCATGCTGTTCCGGGTAGTTGCGCAACTTGTTTCGAAATGAGTCGTTTTGTTCACCGTATGCCTAATATTAATTGTACATTGGATTATAATAAATCGATATTCCAACAAATCTAATGTTATCCAATCTCACGCGTAGCGTTAGTTGATGACTAACGGTGGCAATCAAATAGCACCACTTTCTTTGCGTATATTTGACAGTACGGTTGAAATCCATATTTTTCTTTCCCTTGGTTTGTTAGGTTCGTCACAATAGGAACCGCAAGCCAGCACTGCAATGGTGCCTTAAATGCCAGAAACCATTTTCAAGGCTCTCCGTTCCCACTGGTGTCATGTCGTCCATGTTCGCTATTTTACTTCGCTCGTTTATTTGGCCCAAACATGGACTTAGTCCTGCCTTGTGTCTTGTGGTAAAATGGTGTGGCAAAATTCGATTATTCAGTTGAGTAACCGGGCAACACGCGTCGTGTGGTGACCGCTTTGTTTGCGGGTAAGAAGAGGGAGGTAAATATTTGACACGAGCGCCTGACCACGCCATGCCGAATCGAAATGACACTTAATGGGCTTCAGCTTGGGCATGATATAGCCTTACGATGGACGAACAGCGACCAAAGCAGGAAGTGAGAAAATTGGGTAGACGTCAAACGGTAGCTGGCACGTCAAGTATTTTGGAACAATTATGCCTGATACACTCGTTCACTTCCAACCAGGAGCGGCGATCCTGTGAGCCTAGTCGTGGCCAAAAGAAAGCTGTACGCCGATCCAATATTCACTTTCGCTTGCAACTCTCGACATTCGTGGTTTCGAGATGTACCTCTCATGTTTCCTGAGCAAGAGATCTGATATACATGCCGTCTTTGTGGCCGCTTGGCGTTAAGCCTCGTGGCAGTACTCGCAAAGCTATGCGGAGTTCAGCAGTTCAGAATTGCCGGAATATCTGGATGCACTTGCTGTGCGCTCCGTGGAGCGCTAGAAGTACGCCGATATCTCGCCAGTCGAGTCCCGCAGCTGGCATTCACTTTCTCATGCATAAGCACTGATGATGTTCATTGTTAGCGTTATTGCTCGAGCACGAACTATGTCGGTTTGTGCGTGTGTATGTGGGGAGAACGGCTAGGGTCTCCAATGATATGATCAACGAAATGGGAAGCGGTTCCCAGAAGCTTCCTTGCCGTGGAAGCATCCCATAGAGCGATGCAAAATCGCTGCCTCACGGGGGGCTCGGATGCCGTGGCGAATTGAGTCGTTTCATAAATCAATTTGAATGCCCAGTTCGTGTGCTGTCCAACTGCGGCACGAAGTGCAGCCGATCTCCAGCTCCTACCGGAATTAACGCCACAACAAATTGTGTTCGCTTGAACTTTTTGCGGCAAGGATGAATAGTGTCGGGTGTTGGAAAAGCTGAAGTCTTCGCTATGTATGCAGCCCTTAAAGCTTGGTCGAAGATCAAAAGAAAGAGGAACAGGCAAAGTCCAAGTATACAGCAGTGTCGTTTTTCCTTGTTAAAAATCCGAAACAAGACAGTTGACGATGTTAGATGCTCTTTCCTGTGTTGAGCAAAACCTTGCTGATTTTAACCTAAGCCAGGGTAGTTTACTATAGAAGATGTGCAGAGAAAAGCTAGCTCCTGTTCCAATTGTTACCATCAGACAACATTTAAATCGTGATCGATGGTAGCTGCTATGGGCTTGTTCCGTGATGAGCTGGCTGTTCCATCCTTTTGTTCATTGTCGAGCTGCCACGTTTCACATTTTAGGCTCATCTACCAAGGAAGCGGACACGATCACTCTATTTTGCCGTGTGGCGAACATGAACCCGGGTCCATGAATGATGTATATTTTTCGAATGTCGAATCCAAGCGAAACAAAACTTGAGCCAGTCGTTTTTATAATTTTTGATTATGTTCTTTGTTCGATTAGTTTGTACTGGCCTTCGAGCTTTGTTTGGTTGGGCGTATTTATATAAAAATCCTAAGTTTCGTTTGCTTCAAGTATTGTCTTTCTTTTGCAATGTAAAATCATACCGTTAGCTCCGGAAAGGGATGATGTCTAGTTTGCTAAGAGAAATGACGTGTTGGTTGTCACTTCCCCTGAAGGTTTGTTTGTTTGTTCCTAAGGATACTCTTCACCTAAAAGGAAGAAATCGATTAAGTGTCCTACTTTTGGCTCGAGGCCGATTCAATGGCTGAAAGGGATTTTATAGAGTTTGTGACTCAAACCGCGAACACCGACGACACAGTTTGCGTGGTGAATTTTGCGCTTCGTTTGTCTACGATCCCGTCACTTTTTGACCTATTGAATGTCGGTTTGGCTCGTTCGTTTTCTGCGGAAGGTATGGTCTTCCCCGCGGAGAGTCCATGTTCCCTTCTGATCGATTTATAACAGCCATCGTGGATGTTTTCCTCAAGTGGCGGATACAGTTGGTAGTCGCAATGACATGCGCATAGAAATGGACAAAATATGTTAAACTTGATGTCTATTGTATAGGCCCTCTGTTCTTTTTGCGAAGGTAGTTGGTTCTTTCATTTCCCGAGGATGAACGAACCCGTAGCTCGACCTATTTCCTGTGTAGCTCACGGAAGGGAGTGATATGGTAAGTAAATGTACGAATGTGTACGACATAAAGCCTCTCAACTCCTAACACAGAATGCGAAACAAACAAACCTAAATCGTTCGCAACCAACAGGTTGCGACAAAGCTTCGAGGGCGTTGAAATACCATTAAAGATCATGGGCGTGGTGTGGTTAGATTTATTTATATTATAGCCTCTGTCAGATACGTTTGCATAGCACGCGAATTTATGCCTCGTTGCTGCTCATTTATTTCGCTTATATCAAATTGACCTACTCCTTTTGAATTCATTCTGGTCATGTATAGCATTGCAAAGTTAATATCGCAAATCAGCCTTAAAAATCGTAGGGGTCGATATTTTATGTGAGGCGGATTTGAAAATACTGTCAAGCACTTATAGACAGGAATACGAAAACAAATGTTGTGACACGATGTAGCTATGAAATGTAACGATAAAAGAAAAAAAAATAAGTGAAAACTGTCTTCCAGTAACAGTCCATCGTATTGTCGGTATCGTTCGAAAAGTGCAAAGCGAATCATTTCTGACAACTTCCTGATTGGGTCGCTCTAGCTCTACCATTGACAGGCACAGCACGCCCTTTGGGTTTCCCAGTTCCATGTTCTGCAAACCGTCGATGGTGGTCTCCTGGGCCCAGAGTGTCTTTATGGATCCAAGTTTGCCCGGTGGATTAAAACCGCAGTTATCCGATCGAACTGAACAAAAAACAACCTATCTCCTAGCGTTTCTAACACACCTCACGGGAAGCAGTAGCGTGTAGCATAGAAAGGAGGAAATCTGTCTCGCGCATTGTCCGTTCGAATGGCCGCGTTCGATTTGATCGGTGACTCCAGAATGGCTGTGGTGCAGCGACATTGCCTTTGCCTGCCAAGAAGCGTATTGAATGCGTTACGGAAGAAAGTTCGACGGGTGCTGTATGGCGTATCTCGTGTGTCACCTGGTTATGGCATTTGTTTGGTGTTGGACCGCTTTTGGGTGGGTTGTCATAATTTTCTCTGACGTTTCGCGTAGTTTCCGGCAGCCCTTGAGCTTGATTTACGTTGCCATCAGTGGAGTCTGGAGAACAGTACAAGCGTTTCACCTGAGAAATGTACTTCTACACTTGATCTTCAAATGTTTATCCAATTCGGAATGGTAAACCTCAATAGAAATGTATATGACTCATGAATATAGTCCGCTCTCTATAAATATAATTTATATTCCTTTTTCTGTCGTGTACTGTCATGTGAAAAGCATATAACAACAATTTTTCAGTGTCAAGTCTACGTTACTCACTCTCCAGTACATTAATGTTTCTGCATGTTCAATTTAGTTTCGGTTTCATGTGTCGAATCCACACTCCATCGTCTAATTTACCACGTAGTTGAGTCGAGCTGAGTCTTTCTTTCTTACCCAGTAGGAATCAAGTAAAAGTTTAGACCTCTTACAGCGCTTAGAAAAAATAACATGAACTCAGTTGATTTATCTTTCCTTAATAAGCCTTGCTAGTTTGTGGTTTCTGCTTTGTTTCTGGCGTTTATAAATAGGCTACTATGAGTGGATGGGTTGAATTTAGAGGTAAATTATAGTTTTCCCATGGCTCTTAGTGGCGGTAATGGAAAAGCTCGTTCGAACTCAGTGTTCGTACAGCTACAGCTAGTGTTTGGTCATACCTAAACTCAGAGCAGTTACTAAAGTTAAATGATCGGGCTATCCATAGTTCGATTTTACCGCTGTTTTGCGTAAAAAATGTGCACATTTTAAACCATGACCAGGCCAACGGACGCTTAAGGAACTCTTCGTTAGTCTCACGCGCGCGAAGGAACACATCTCTACATCTGAGCATATACGTTCACCACACTCTGAGGTACATTTCTTAGAGAAGTTCTCACGGGCGGGATCGTCACCTTTGGCCTCGTGTGGCGTGTTAACTCATGCGCAAACGGCTCGCGATGCACTCACATAAATCAAACATATGTTTCTGGCGTTCACAGCGGCCGCACATGCATCGCTATGCTGCTACAGCACCAACTCCATGGTCAGCAGAATCGACTTTTCTCCCTCAGTTCGACATCGTCGGCGACGGTCGATTATATCGGCTAAGGTTTCGCAGCTTCAAAGTGTCGTCGTTTTTCATTCGGTCAGGTACCTCGCTCTTTTGGTTTCTGAGGTCTCATATGCACGGTGCCCATAACGAGGTACCGTTTTTCTCGCATTGCTTAGAGGAAGCCAACCGAAAAGGCTCCCTTAATCCAGCTGCGGCTTAGCAGGCATGACGAGCGGTTCGTTCTTGTTGGGAGTGCATTTCGTTTACCGCCCCAAATGGGGCCCATTATTCATGTGCCCTCTCGTCGCTAACGACGCTGTCAAGTTTTCACTTTTGGGTGTTTTTGTTTGCGTTTTCGTCTCGCGAGGCGGCGGGTTTTCTGTCCAATTCTTCCATCGATGGGGCGCAAGCCGGCCAATGTTTTTCTTTCCCGAATCCATGCTTACGGGTGGAATGTTTTGTGAATATGGTATTTTGTTCAGTACGGCCAGCCATCGACGGGACCTGAGGGGTGCATAAATTGTTGTGTAAGATTTCTCTTTTCCAACCACAGAAACGAAAGAATCGGCTTACGCGAACGTATTACGGACTCTACGGAGATCGTAATCTAATAGTGCGGTGGTCGTGCGTTTTTTTTTCGTCTGCTGTGCTAACTTAGATCTGCCCGCGTCTTGGAACTTCCGTTTGCCGAAGGCGCGTACACCGTCAAACAATATGCACATTTTATTGACTTTCTACTGAAAATGGAAGCCAAATGCTCGCCCTAACGTCGCAGATCGGGGTATTGCGTCCCATGTACTAATCGCTAGGGCCCACCTCAACGGCGCTTTACCCTTATTCCTTTCATATACGGGGTGCGATTACATCTTGATCGCTCGATCAGAGCCCCAACCGACCATGGTTTATTGCAACGTTTATGCAATAGCGCCTCATGCGCTAAAAAAAAACATCGCATACGCTGTCCGGGAGGTCGCACGGTTCACCTTCTCGGATTCTAATAGATTTTCGCCGTGTTTACTTAACCGATCTGGGCGACCACGCGCGAAGAAGGCCTACCGTGGCTTTGTTCCGCTAGAGCTCGCTAAACCCGAACGTAATCCGTGGAGGAGCGATAAAATCGTCGTTTATGCCCTTTAGATTATCGCGTACCACTCTTCAGGTGTTCCGCGCATCGAGGGAGTACCATGTGCATAACGTTTCCCTCGTCTGCGAAGGTGCAATAAAGTAGTTGAAATTTTTCTTCCTTTTTTCCCGAATAACGCCATGGAAACCTTCCCGCGCTGGCGGGCCTTGTTGGGATGTGCCTTTCGTTGTTCTTCCCACACGTGGTCCAAAGCCCCAAAGCGACGGGGAAAAACAAAAACAAATCACGTAGAAGGTTAGAAGTCAGGGTAGTAGTTGAATAATTAATTTTATTGCTGTTTGCTGTGCGCGAGCAATCTCTTCGTGCCTTCTGTTGGGGGGAGTCTGGATTGAATGCACGATTTTCATGCGAGAGCTGCTGAGCGAGCGAATGGAACGATGCAAAAAAAAAACGGTACACTTTCTTCTCCTGCCCGTGCGATCGTGCCCTTCGGTTGGTACTTAAGCGCCCTTTCGACCCATGGCACTTTGGGTTTGCAATTAATTAAATAGCTCACTGACGGTTGCACATTGTTCCTGTCGTGGTTCATTCGGTGGTGCGCTTCACTTCCAAGCAAGAGCCAATTATTAAGAGGTGCAGGAACTTCCTTTCTTGCACCCGAGATTACAAAAGGTTCCGGTGTTTAACCTAATGTACCGCGCACCAACGAGCATCCGAAACAGTTGCCCAGGTGGTAGATTTCACCTGACAAATGCAAAGATCTTCGCCACTATCGTCACCGATAATGACGTCAATCACGATCAAAGATCGTGCCCTCGCGCCTTTCGTGAACTGCAGGGGGTTTGCTTGTATCGTTGCATGGCAGCCTGGTGCAATGCATAATTGCACAATCGCTCCTAGCTTCCGGGCTCCTGTAGCAGCAGTCCTGTCGTCCTGTGCATGGTGCAACTGGGGGCCTTTGGCAGCTACAATTGCATCTCGACAAAGCGCAATCGAACCAACCGCGGGCCAATCGATTGTTGCTGTGACTCTCATTAGATCTGTGTTATTATTCACGAGCCTCCAGGTGTTGCTGCCGGGACCGATGATTGCACGGTGATTGCGCTCGTCCTGGTGTAAATTCCCACTCCCTGCTCGCGTAGTACACGTGTTCTGGGAGGGCTTGTAAGTGGTGTTCCTCGCTCGGAAAAAGGCTCCATGTTAGCAAGTGGGATGGGCGCGGAATCAAACTCGGTTCCACCTTCGGGCTGGAACCGTTAACTGGGTGCTGTTGTGAGAAGCAAAACATATCATTAAACACCACAACACCTTCTTCCAACACCCATCGGTAGAGGCCTTAGATCATCCGTATGCTGGGAGAAGCACCCTAAGGGCAATGGCACGAACGTCAGTATCGTGTAGGGGTTAGGCCGCGATATGTTCCGCGAGCACTATTCGAAACGGAAAAAAGCTAGTCCAGGACAGGAGGTGTGACCTTCCAATTGGCCCGCAGGAGTTTTATTGGATCCGAAGCTCCGTTTGTCAGGCAGTAGGGCACTCGCGTTCCTAGTGATTAGCACACCTGGGCCTGGACGCGGCGTGATGTGAGAACACATTTTAGGCCGTGGTTAAAAAACGACCCTCCCGGCACACGGTCAACATTTGGCCTCGATTGTTGGTTCGTTACCTCATCGGCGTATATCCGTTTGGAGCTGTATGATGTGGAACGGAAAGACCATTAATTTGAATTCTTCTCTTTAATAATGATCAATATTATTCATCCTTTCCAATTTAAAAAACGGCAGCTTTCTTCAATCAGCCCACTTACATTTGCATCCAGCGTTAGGCATCTATTATACAACGAAATTTCAGGGCAGCGCAATCTGACGGTTGGCGCATGGTGACGGATCGACTTTACATAAATCTACACGGCACTGGCGCTTGGTACAATTTACATACACAGTGTCCCATATCCTTACATGTCATCCACATCCACAACGGATGCACATTCGCCAATCATCGAGCGCGAGCCACGTTCGAAGAATGTCCACGAACGGCACTGAGCTGTTATGGAAATTATACAATTATTGATTTGAGCCAAGTCCCGTCTGGCCCTGCGAGAGCCCGGTGCCAAGGGAAAACTCAATCCAATTACAGCGAACTTGTCGCGTGGTAGTTTCAGTTTCCCTTTCGTGTGGACCGCGACTGGAACTAGACCGTGCACATGGGACGAATATCGGACGGTTGGAAGTTGTAGCGAAATTTTTAGACTACCTCTAATGGCGGCCCTTCGGTGTATCATTTGAATAGCCCACCAATTGAATTGGCAATGCCAAACCCCACCATGTATGGGCGCCTTCCCTAGAGGAAAAGAAATTTGCAATTGACGCGCGCAGTTGAAAGCGGTGTCAGTTTTGGAGCTTAGAGAGCATAAAAACAACATTTGCAGAAACGAATCAATCTCCGAGGAGGCTTGGAAGCACCGCGAGCTTGATTCGTGCGGTGAAGCGTGTTTTCGTTCGAATGCGAATCTCACCTCAAGATCGCTCGAACGTGAAAGTGATCGAGTGATCCTTTCCTTCACCGACGAATAGAATAACAGAGCAAAACCCGTCAATGAGGGTTGATGATTTGCAGCATGAAGTACGCGCGAGAGATGGATTTTCGTTAGATTCCTGTTTTTGTGCTGCGTGTTTGCACGAGTTGATGTTGGATCGAGAAAACTCGCCACAAGGGTTGATTGAATTGTATTGTTGCTTGTCGAAAGTGTGCCGGAAATCATTGACAAAATCATAACAGAGTCTTATTACCGTACTTGTCGAGTCGCTGGTACGGTGTTGTGATAGAAATCGAATAAATCGTGTTGCTTTTCCTGTTGCGGAGAAATTCGTTGTGATACACAAGTCCCGTGCCGCACGCCACTCGAAGAAGGATGTAATTAACTGATATATTGATAGGTGTCTTGCATCCCATCGAGTGCTATTTGCACGTTTTAAAGCTGCTCATGCCGAGCGATCAGCCCTCGAAATCGAAACATGCTGCCGATTAAAAGTATATACCAGAATATATACCAGATACTTTCAGCAACGGGCGGTTTTCTCATGTAACGCTGGGGGAACAAAATGGGCAAAGGCTAATCCATATGCTATGTCTATCCATATGCCATTACTAGCGCAAGCTTATCACGTTATCTTCGACAGACATGCCACGAGGCAGTATCGATGCGTGATAGCAACACATGTGCGCTTTTCTCAGCCACCCTTCGACTGAACGATTTGTCGTATGGAATTTCATAATTGGCGAAAAACAGCCCTGGGAAGCACGGGAGGATGTAAATTAAAATGCCTTTCTCCTGGGTGTTTCGATGCGATCGATAGAAGATATCATAGGCTTTTTCTTCGCCGTGCTACATCGTTCTTTTTTACACCCGTGATACATGCCTCAGGCTTCCGAGCGAAGTGTTCATGTTGTGCTATTTTTTGTACAACCTTTGCAGGGCTACCGTACTCTGCCTATGGAGATGTTTCGTAAATTTACACCTCGTACCAGAGATAGCCCGCACCCACTGCCTAGCTGCTGAGCTGATTCACCGCTTTTGCGATCGATTCGCGCCGATAGCAACCGACGCCAGTGAGGTGGCGGCTCTACTCGCTCTTGGAACCAAACCCAGCAGCAGTGTTTTTGCGTTTTCCTGTTCAACCACCGATTGCGCTTCTTGTAAGCTCTTTTCCCGAACATACTCCCATCTGCTACCGGGGGGCAGATGTGGGCGATGAAAGTGCGGCCGAAATCCGTGGGATGATGATCGCGCGAGTCGAGTTCGCGTTGAGTGAGAGGTTACGTTACGTGTTCTGCGCCAGGCGTAGTACCTTTGCTTCGCTTTTCTTTTTCGTAATTTTCTGCGCAAACATCTCCGGAGTTTTCAACCGAACATAGGTGATCTGGTTGCCGGCTGCCGATGATGGCCGCCAGGGCCAAAACCGATCGGTGTCGAGATCAATGAGCAACGATGAATGGCGGTTGTGAGGGCAAAATATGTTATGGTTTTTCGCACGTCGTCCATCACACGAGAGGCTCGACTTCCGGCTGTCTGCCTCTAGGCGAATCGGGCCTTTCAAACGAGCTCCACGTCGATCCCTGTGAAGATTTCACTAATGGCGTTTTGGCCAGCCGGTCTAGGGTGCTAGAGCGCGTGGAAATCGATAGTCGAAATGTTCCGTACGCTTCGGTGTGCACGCCCAGGAGGATGAACGATGATAGAAAGGAAATAGATTCGTACGGATCTATGAGTTACATGTTCGTTAAACTTCTCCCGTTTGCTTGCCCACCGACATGGACACCGTTTCCAACCGAGCCGACCCATAGTTAATGTTGCTTCTCTTTTCTTTCCGTTTTCGTTTCAGGTGAGTTTTGCCACGTATTGATCGATTAATCCCGAGGTGCGGCAAACGCTAAAAAGGTGCTCCTTCTGGTAAAAGATTTAACGGGCATGAATTATGGCACACGGAGAGGTAGTATTGGCAGAATTGTGCAACACTCGAAAAAAGTGCGGAAAATGGGATAATAATTTTCACCGCCATGCGGTAATTGATAATGGGGGCAGGGAAAATTTAATGAAATGTTTTATGTCCGGTAACTGATTTTTCATTACCACCGATGCCACCTCGTGCGGCGTTGCGATTTCTCGCCAAAAAGGAAAACCCTAAGGGAAGTATCGTGATTATGACGCAATGGTTGGAGAAATGATGATATTTCGCAGATAATTGTTTTCACTCTTTCATTAACATAATTTTTTCCACTCCCTCGACGTCCGGTCAGGTGGATTGGGCGGGCGTTGAGATTGCGGGGTTTGCTTCCGCGTGTGGCGCCAGGAAGCCGAGGAAAAAGAGAGCTGCAAAAACAAATCGGTATAAAATAGAGATTTGGGAACAAAATTGTGCAAAACCTTCCTGCAGCGCCGGCGAGTGATGCAACGGTGCGGGTGTTCCGTCGACGACGAGCGTCTTTCCTTTGGCGGCCACGCTGATAATAGTCTTTTAGCGTATTAAGTGATAATTATAATTTGGAATTGTTTTCAACAATTTGACGCGTCAGCGATCATCGCTCGGGATGGGCACACGGAGCAGTCCATTTTGGGGCGTTTGAAGTCCCATCGGCAGCGAGATGTTGCGCAATGCGCGATGAGGGTGGTGATAGCGCGCGGTTCAACAAAGATGCCGGAAAAAGTGTAATCGAAAGAGAAGGCAAACCGAATCTCGTCCCTGGCAGCGGGAGTGGATTGCCATCTAAATCGAAAATCAAAACACACTTTCCTTTTTTTCGAGCGGGTGGCATGACCGTTTACCTTGGCCGTCGGTGACGGCATGCGTTTATTTAATTAAATGTTTATGTAATGCTGCCAATGTTTCGGACCGTCGTCATCTTTTGGCCGCGGACTCAGAAGGGATCAGTGCCGGTACTGACGGAAAATATCTGACATTTTATGGAGACAAAAAAGTTCCCAGCTTTTGCGTCTGAACACACTCGGGCGTTTATCTTTGCATACAGGCATGTTCAGGATGGTTGACGACTTCTCGAATGTTCGAAAAAAACATGCGCTTGAATGTCGATTATCTCCATTGGGCGTTTCTTATCAACATTCATCGATACGCATCTTGTAGCTCACGCGTTCCACGAGCCAAAAAGGCATCGTGCTCATTCCAAAGCGCAGATAGCGACATGTAGAAAACTCGTAGGGCAGTAAAGCAAGATGTAAAACCAACCCTGGGTTGTGGCGGAAAGGGGCTTGTGTGTGTATGTCGACTGTTTATCTTAATTAAAGTACGAATAAGTAGGTTTTCACACGCAACTCACCCAAACTAGAGGGCTGCAGATACCTCGCACCGTGTGTGGGTTTCGACCCAAAGAGTCACCCAAAGATAATTGTGCGCCAAGGGTTGGTGCGTCTTGCGCAAGGAGAAAGCGCAGTGTTTATGCGCCTTCTTCAAACATTCGCGCGAGCTCGCGCATCTGAGAAAAGTCTTCCAAAGTGAGACCATGAGGGTTGGGTTATATGGTTGGTTCCGTTTTAAGGGCCGCTCTTTAAGGGTGGAAGCTGTCGGAACGTGTGTTGTTTTAACATTAAAGAGGTGTGCTTTTTTTTTTATCTCGTATGCGCGGCTGCCGAAATCTTCCTGTAACGAAAGGAAATTTTCTCCACTTATCCCATGTTCGAAAATGTTGAATCAACCCGACGTGAGCGGCGGAATTTGGTTGCGTTCATTTGGTTACGGTTGATGCGATCTTAAGCAACCCGCTCTGGTGGCTGAAGCTTCCGTTTTGTTTGCCCTTTTGACCAGAGTGAGGTCAAAGCGGTGATAAGCGTGTGAGGTAAAAACACCGAGCGGAAAGAAGACCTGTCCCCTGTGCCCTTTTTGGAAGGAACTTGTGCTGTTGTCGTTTTCGTGTTATATGTTGTTGAATTTTCCTTCGTTTTACACGCGCTTTTTGCTCGTGGCAAAGACAGCGGGTGGACGAACGAGCACATGTTTAAGCATCAACGTGTGTCGATTATGCGCGGTGCCGCGTTGCATGTGGAAATTATCGATTATTAGCTACGGTACGTAACAGTGGCCCACACAGAAACGGCAACAGCCCCGAGGCCTGAGGCCCTTTAACAGCATGCGGAAAAATCCACACGGCAAAGGGCTTTTCGAGCAAACGCCTCGTGTGAAGAATCGTTCGAGCTGGAACGGCGGATCTTAAATGCGGCTGTTTGGCAGTCGTTTTTGTTTTCAATCTTCGCACGAGTGTTACGTCTTGCAAGACGATGGATAAATAATCGTAACAATCGGCATCGGTCGGCTAGACAATTCGATGGCATTTCGATGGTCAGGAAACAATTGATCGATTGGTTTTCGGGTTGATCAATCCTGCAAGCAGCAGCGTTGAGCGAAAGGCAGCTCCGATGATTGCGTTGCGTAATTCCGCCTCGATTTGCTCCCGAAATGTTCTCCTCTGATTGTGGTGCGTCGATCGACGAAAATTTGCCTCCACAATATCGATTTGAATTACGTGCCGCATTTATGGCCCAGCACAGCTAGCATTGCGACGAATTGAGACGCCAGAACGAATGGCTGAACGTTTGCGACGTGAGGTATGACTTCCTCGTCGGGTTTCCTTCGATCGTTGATGCGGTTGTCGTCACGCGACGTTGTTGATGACGATCATCTGATTGTGTCTCGTGTTGCATAACGCGCACCGCCGTCCGGTGTTGAAGGGTGGAAATAATGAGCAGGCGACGTGATTAATGGGGCGCGACGTGAATATATTTCGCTTGAGAAAAATGAAAAGCACGCCGAACTACCGCCCGGAGATGGGCTTCGGACGTGGTTAGACCCCGTTACTCCATTTCCGTGTGCTGCACCGATGCAGTGCTCCTCACTGCTATCTGCGCACTTTTCTGAGACCCTTTTCCTGCAACTCGAATCTAAAAATGATAGAATGCCGCTCATAGATGTTGGTTAACGTGGAAAATGTTTCGAAATCAGAACTTACAAAATAATTATTTCTTATACTATTCTGATTTTGTCTAATAAATTATACTCTAAAGGATCGATCTGGTCAAGAATCTATCCCTTAAACAAACTATAAAGCTTGACCCGCCTGCAAATTGAATGCAAAAAGTGACTGTCCAGATGGTGCTGCATATTAATAATGCAAATTTGCTTGTTTTTATTCACCATCAGTATGTTTTGCATCAAATCTCGCCTTGTAGTGCTAAGCCAAACGATTAAATACTGCACACCGATACGAACGAAGTCGGAAAATCAGAGCTCCAACGCAACAGTGCATGTTCTTGTCCACGATTGCGAGACCATATGGGGCAACGTATGTCCGTTGCAGTGCCTGTAGGGCATGAAAAGGTGCGCGGAAAGCCCCCAACTGTTTACAATAAATGCTCCAATTGTAAACATAAGTGATTTACAAATTTACATCAAACCAAGCCAATCCTATGTGTGCGGGTTGCCTAGCCGCCACATTGCTTGCTCTCTCGTCGCCACCCAATGTGTTTGCGGGTGGATCGTACTGGCCATGGGTTGGGTTTTAATGCTTTTCCATTCCGCACCACCTTTGATCAAATGCCTCCCGTGAACGTGCAAAGAATCAAAGGGTTTTTATGCTGCCATGGTTGGCCTTTTCAACGGACGTTATGTTTCTGGTCGCACATGTGTCGGAAATTGTGTTCGGTCCATTCCGTTGAGTCTAAAAAAGCGAGTAAAATCAGAGGTTTGGTGTTTTTGTCGGTTTGCGAGGTTAATATAACAGAAACGAGTGCTTTAGGTTTTCCACATCTGCGTTCTTGGAGCATGGGTTAATGGACACCGGTAGACACCAAATCGACATTACAACATCTCTGGGTGCATAGTAATCAGCCAGCTATCGTTTGTTTGTATTTCGATCTGCAAAGTATGTGATCGGGTTGGAATTGCGCCAGCCAAGTATGTCGGAGGTGATCTGCAGCTTCATCCCTGGCGTGCAGGCATTCTGGGCGCTTAAGTTTTGGAAAACTTTCTCCACATCTGTCGTGAATTAAGATCTGTTTTTCTTTTTCTCGAAAGTAGATCATCCCTGTCCGGTTCGGCCATCTCACCTACCAGACAGCCGTCGATTTTCGAGTGGATTTTGGTGCAAGACAAACAAATTCCATCGTCGAAAACATTCGCTCTTTCGCGGCGGAATTCATCCAGCTGTTTCAGATTGATTTGCTCTAAAAACGGCAGCAAACACGTCAACGCCAACGCGACTCGAAACATTGTTCAATCTTTACGAGCAATGGGGCGATTAGGAAACCCTTAGCGTCGTCTTTGGTCGTGGAATCAGCCCTACAGTCAGTCCTACAACCTCTCAGGGCGTCTCACGAGCTGCCGTGTAGCGTGTCGCTGTTAATTTCTGTGGAAATCAGTGTCGGCGTCCTGCTTGTGGGACAGCCCTGTGATTATTGTTTTCTAATGCACCAGCTAATGAGTACCCTTCCAGTAGCAGCGGCCCACGGCGTCGTCTGATGAAGCTGCAACGGCCGCGGGTCTTTAGGGAGCGTATAAGGGTTGCGTCCCTCCGAATCGATCGTATCTGTTGTGCGCGAAAGCCCGGACTCGGATGCGCCCTGGGAAATGTCACCTAGATTTGTGCATCCGTAAAACAACCTTTCTCTCTGATGACCATCTCGCTTTCATTCGAGGCACTGGTGTCGAGCAAGGTGTGTTCTCTTTTTACCGTTTTGTCGTCATTTAGTGTTATTCCCTGGGTGCTTTTATTGGTCTGGATCTAAGGCGCAAACTGCTGCACTCTGCAGAGCGCTGATGTTGCACAGAAAGAGCCCTCCTCGAGAATGCTCCTAAGGCCAACCGAGCGGTAACCGTTAGTTTATCTCCACAAAACCTTGGGAATGATTTTTCTTTTGATGTCCGATTGATTCCGGTCGTGAGTGGGTCTAGAACTCGTATTTGTGTGTTCAATTTTACTGCATTTGCCCTTCATTTGACTCTCCGGTTAGCGTTTACAGCCCTCCCTTTGAAGTGGTAGAATGCTGTTAGCGATGTATTTACAACTGCCGATGAATTTTTAAGTCTATTTTATTGCTTTGCCTCGACCTGCTGGACTACTGGGAGACTCTCCCACCGAGAGGCCAATTAAAAACGGGAACGCCCGAATCCAAGCTCCTGTCATCGCCAAACTCCCTCGACAAAACGTTTTCGATCGCAATCTTTTTCCTCCATCAAGCTGGGCCTCGGGTTTAAGTACCTTGTTAGCTGCCTACTAACTGTCTTGGCTACTGACACCTCAGACTCGCAGGGTCACCCGTTGGGCCAAAAAGACCCGAAACAAGCAAAAGTTTCCCGTGGAGAACAAACCATGGGCCGCGATTGTGAGACTTTCCTCGTCGTGTTTTGGATTCACTTCTCCCAATAAACCCTCACCCTTGATGCACTTCCCGAAAGTAGGCTTATCCACACCAGGCCAAATGAATGGACTGGGGAGGAACGAAAATAATTTAATTTGCCCCAAGGATAGGGGCCACTAAAAGCACAGCGGCACGCTTTGGTTCGAGGTGCGTGATGTGCATTCTCATGAAATGTCGGCCAAGTAGGGTGAGAGATCTGTCGCAGGGCGAGTTGTTTAACATAATAATCTGTTCTCAGCGGCAGACGACAGTGATGAAAAGCGGAAAATCCGACAGAGAACGACCGCGCGATGGGTTTTACGAACAACAGAAGAGATGGATGCATATCTGGGGGCAGTGGATTTAAGATTTCACCTTGTTTGGTGATCTTCGGAACCAAACGGGCTTACGGGATTCAGCCGTGGGCAGTTGGATGTTGATCGGATAAATGCTTCAAATGGTGCATCTTAATAGGGTTAGCTGTCGGTTCTCCGTTGCACCAAGGGGGGGTGCATTTTGGTCAGCTATGGTGGTTATGTACTTTCACCAACAAACGCAAAGTTGCCGATTGGTAACTATATCCATGTATGTTGTCGTGGGAAAACGCATCCACTTAGTTACGCTACACATACTCGCGATCATTTTCTAAAAGCGGTGAGATGATGGTCAAAGCGTATAAAAGTCATGATCTGGTGTATGATCTGGGGCGGAAATGGTTTACTTCTCGTCATTAAGAGAATAACGAAATCGAGACGTGCAGGCTCTATTATGAGAATGTCGTTCCCGCGATGCATTTTCCCCCAAGAATCATACGCTATACTGTACTCCGGTCAATTTCACCTGTTTTATGAGATTTGTGCAGGAAACATGAGATGCTCACCTTTTTTGGTCGTTCCGAGCCATTATTCTTGAGAAACGGCGCTGCGATCCTGACACGTCTCGTCATGTATAGGAGGCAGCTCACTTGATTGCGTCATCCAAAAGGCACCCCAGGCGCTATAAGAAGCCATATTTACTTTTCGAAAGAGCGCATTTCGCTTCTGGACATCAAACATCAAGCTTCCGGGGGTTTTATGTCGTGAAACGGTTGGCAGTCTCTGGAGGACGATCGTCAATTCCGCAACAGTATGCTATACAATCGACCGTTCGCAAAGCAGACGAATGGTGATGCCTTTCGCTGTTGGAACGCCTGCGTTCGGATCGACTGCACCCTGTCGAGCGTGCGGAGGATGATGCATCGTCAAAACTGCATTGATCTACAGTTTGTTTTCCTTCTTCGGTGCGGTGTTGGTGTTGCGATCTCGTAACGGGTCCTGGTTGCATTGAATGGAAATGCCCTGCAGATGTGGGCACGGTGCTCTACCGTATTTTATCACACCCAAGCAGGCTGCTCCCATCGAGAAGTACACCCAACACAGCGGAGTCACCGCGAAGATGAGCATTTTAAAACGCTTGAAATGGGTATGGCTCGTACCAAACCCACGATCGATTTGTTGAGGGTTTGCGTCGATTAGAGCGTTTGAATTTTGTGTGGAAAATCAATAACCTAGAAAGCGTACGAATGATGCTCTCTAAAGGACAAAAATCCGGGAGAAATCATCGGTTCGTTTTCATCAGAAGATGCCGCCCTATCCACGGTGACGATGGTGATTTCGTTAATCGCCCTCCGAATGGATGATCGATAAGATATCGGATCTTCGTTTCGTTCCCGAAGGACTAGAAAATGCCCTGCAGGGATAGCCCATGAAAACGGCGAATATGGCTTTGATGGCCCAGCGGAATTGACCTCCCGTCGACATAATCATCGAACAATGGCTCACAATTAATTGAATAGTAACAATAAACATAACATATCAGATCCATTCTCTTTTGCTGGCCTATCAAGATCTCGATGGAAGCAAGGCCGTACTAGGGGCAAGAATCGTCGAATCATCACCGTGTGTCATGAAGCAAACGGCCATTTTACTTTGTTGCATTGACCGTTCGAGCGAACCTTTACGGAGAACCTATTTCAGTTGCTTCTGCTGGGTGCAAATCCAGGAGCGAATTGTTGCTCTCTTCTTACATTCTCGATGCTAAGCAACGTTTGTGCAACGATTGGCTGCAGTCTTGTAGCAGCACCAGCCCCAAATTAACTAATCACGAACAAAAGCCATAATGAAATGTTGAACAAACTCTGGCGGGCATCGTTCGATGGTTGGAAGCGTGGCAGGGCGAATCAAATTACCCAAGGAGAAAATGCATTTCACTCGCCCAAGGAGGTGCAGTGAACGTGTTAGGGAAGTCTTTAAGGCTTTTGTCCAGACAGAATGGATCACGGTACGATGAGTTGGTGGGTTAAATTTTCCTCAGAATATGTCTATGTTGTATCGTTCGTTGACATTGCAGGCGCATTGACCGGGTTTCCTCGTCGAGGTGAGCAAATTGTTTCATTCCTATTGAAAACTAGCAGTGTGGAGGTGAAAAAAAAGAACGGTACATATTCCTAGAAGAACACGATTCGCATTTCGCTTGGCTCGTGCTGTTGGAGAAGGTTCGTGAGTAGCGAATGAAGCGCGAGTGAAAGTAGCATTTTTATGAAATAGACCTATAAGACTATGCTTCCCTTAGGGCAGCATCTCGTACTACAATATGACGCTAACGAGCTTTGAGCGTGACTAAATTGTTATCGCGTTGTCCCGAATTGGCTTCCATAACGGAAGCATTTCATAGATGAAGTTGAGAGATTCCCTTTTCCATTGCATTTCGAAGGGCACTAGCTTAACTAGTTGTTTCTCGTTGAGGAGAGTGTTTATTATATTTGTGAAAACCGCATTTTCGAGCTAATTAAATATTTATAAAATTCATCACCAATAACCACAATTTAGCTCATCGCTTCTCTGCATTGCTTAATTTTGCAGTTAACCCTCGAATAAGTAAGGCATGCGAATCGGTTCCACATAATAAGGGTTCGGTTACTGCAGGCATCGTTTGCACGTGACATTTGATGCGGGAAATCGATCGCAGCTGAGGGCTTTTCGTGAGTCTCGTCTATCTTGAGAGGTTCTTTTGATTACCAATCGACGGGCCAATTTGCAGAACCGTCGATTAAAGGTCTCTGGTACGACGGGTTGGTTTATTCTTGATCGCAGCTCGATCTAGAACTTTGTATATTCCCAGCTTAAAGTGTGCAACCGATCGCCAACGGTAAAGCACGACAAATTGCAACAAAATTCCTTTGTCGCGCTGAGAGTGAAGAATTGTTCACCGTACCGCACCAGCGATTGCATCACAGATTGGGGAACGCTATAAATGCCATAATAATTAGCTCGAGGCTTGGTTTTCAATGCCGTGTCATTATGTTTTAGGCCGCTGAAGGAACGTGAAGTATGGTAAATATTTTGCAATGCTGTCAACCAACTTCATGCAAGCCGGGATGTTTAATGAAGTCCTTGGCAAATAAAGAAAACCTGTAGTTGCAGGGTAGCTAGACACGATTCGAGTGGCATTGTTACGATCGCTTCAGCCTTCGACAGTGTTGTTTGGTTGTGTGTTGCACGTGCAGTTGCTACGTTGATTCACAAGAAACAAATAATAATTACCTTTCGCGTGAATCCTATGGCGTTTGACGCTCTTATGCTTTCGATGGTTTTAAACGCGGGCGTATTCGCTAGATGTACCGTTAAGTGAGCATAGTAACGGGGCCACCGATGGCGAGACGGCAAAATGCAATTTGCAAAAGTCACCGCGATTTCGATGCGTCATCTAAGCCATTACGTGTGTGCAATACGAGAATGCAGCCGGGTTGCAATTGTGCATCACTCGGTGAAACCGTGTTAGGATGGTGCTGGGTAGAAATTTTATTTGCTCTACCGTGGCAAATTGCGAGCTCTCACACCCAAAACGCACATAAACATAGTGCCCCTTCGGCGATAAATCACGTCCGCCAAAGGGTGCGAGATATAAATTGAAGCGGTTCACGTTTAAGACGATCACGTTTGAAAAGGTGTGGAGTTTTGTTTCAAAACTTTTACTTCCCTTCGTACTTGATTCGCAAAACTCATTGTGGCATAGGAAAATGGCTCATAAATCAATTCTCAAATTTTTTCCTTACAAAGGAGCGTTTTTGAAGTAAGGCAAAATATCATATATTACCTCTAAATAAGCGTCATGGGCGGATGCCGTATACCCGATGGTAGATTAACGTTCGATGACACTCAATTATGCGGAAATTGTGTATACTTATGCGCTCTCGCTAGTGCTTTAGAAATGGAAAATATGATCCGGAACGAGGGTCACGATGAAGATGTCTCACAAAGCAGATATTTTACTTGCCAGGCAAACGAAGGTGTTAATGGAACTTTCGAACGTTTGTCAATGGATTTCTTCGCCCCGACAGCTCTCGACGGCTCTGTCTGATCCCATGAAGATGAACACAAATATGCAAACGCGTACCATTGAGGTGGTAAAATGATTGAAAGCCTTTTAAAAGGGGTTTCCAGCGTCCAGGGCATCGCGATCCCTCCACTAGAGCAGCCCAACATCAATCCCAAGAGCAATTGAAGGGTGAAACAGAAGAGCGAGAGCAAGATGCAGCTCGTGAAAAAGGTTGACTTGTGTGATGATGGCTCTTCGGGACGATCCATTCATCATTCTGCTAACCCCCCTAGCCGTTGTGCCCATGTGTCATCGCCTACATACCTCGGAAGGACAGGGAATTAGCGATACAAATTGTGATCCTGTTGAGTTCAAGTGGGACAATGCGAGCACTTTGCTTTAGCCATCTAATAATGGGCTTCACGGCACACTTTTGGGGTGTATTTTGGGGATTCACATTGACCTATCTTTAAATAGGGTGCAAAAAAACGATCAGACTCCTCCCATGCGCGTCGATGCGTTATACTAGAGGTAGACGACATCTTTGCTAGATGAAGAAACAAAGCAAGATCGTCCATGTTGTGAACAGATCATAAAAATAGATGATTCACACTCAATAGGTGGACCGGCTTCCTAAGGGCTAGGGATGGCCTAGACATGTTTGCACGACGGTCCATAAATTTTACCTCACAATCAGTTTACGGGCCCTTTCCCGCTGGGTAGGAACTTTTCCATGGCATTAGACAGGGTATGTAAAAAAAATGATGGAACATTTAAGCTATGGAGATATGTCTAGGACTCGATGTGACTTTTCTCCATCCGGATCTCCGTTCTTCGGTATAAGTGATGGCTCTTCAGCGTAACCACACATAGAAGCTAGGCTTGTTATGTGACGAGGTATTCATGAATCATGAAGAAGCATTGAAAGAGAGCAACGGTAAGAGGTAGGCGCAATCGATAGCCCTAGGGCGAAAATTAGAGAGACCAGCCTCTGGCAATTATGCAAATGCTTTCCTGCAGATAAGATAAGCAAACAGACGTAAGGGTCCTCTTGCATACCCCCACCGCGTGTTGAAATTGAGCGGAGTAAGGCCCCTTTATCGATCTGTGCGCCGACGTCCCGTGGCGAGTGGTACGATCGTTTCTTTCTCTCACTACGGTTTCATTTCCTTAACAATTATGCATATATCTTAGCACGGTTTTTGCTTTCGCTAGGGGCAAATATTGCTCAAAACGCAGATAACTCGGCTCGATCAGTCCGTCCAGACCGTCCTTGCGAATGCTCTATGCGCTATTGCGCCAGTGCGCATCGCGGCTTCGACTCAGCTAGGTTCGGTGTGGTTCAGTTTAGAGACCTTCAAACATTCCTCATCGGCAAATTTGTGAAGACATCGCTGACCAACTGGCAAACGCGACAGCCAACGGCGGCTGACTTCTGTCGAAGGCGGAAACTCAACCGACCGACGGCGGCTGTTTGTCCGTGAAAATCCAAAAATAAATCCCGTCCATTTTGGTGCTTCAGTCCGTCGTTATGTCGCGGAGGCCAGTTTGCGACTTCGATTCCGTTCTAAACTAATGGTGGTAAAAAACAAAAAAAAAAGTGCGCTTCGTGTGTGATCGGGTGCATGTGCGTGATGCGTTGAAATAGCTTTCCCGGTCTGTGTTTTTCCTCGGCCATCGACGCCGTTCCGTGTGCCGGCTTGACGGAAGCGTGGAATGTATATTGCCTGAAAATTTCAGATTGCACCAGAAACCGCCGGAGCGGTTTGCTGTGACGCTAAGCCGGTAGTGCTAATTTATGGGGTGTTTATGTTGCTGGTGGCGTGCCTGGCCATACGCTCGACCTGCCAAGAACGCGTGATTTAGTAGCACGAGATTTTGCGATCGCCATTTTTCTTTTCCATCTCCGTGTGCTGCTTTTCCCGTTACTTTAATATAAGCGTGAGTGGGAGAGTTTTCCGTAGAACGGACCTATTGAAGTGAAAGATTTTGGGAAGATTTTCGCAATCGAAGCGAACAGTAATCATGCTGCTACAGCACAGCGCCGGATTCGACGTAGTGCCTCAACGATCGGCATCACAGCTTTGGCTCGAGGAACTCGACGTAAGTTTTGAGCGGCTTTGTTTATTTATCAACAATCTGGATCAGCTTCTTTTTCCGGACGTGCGTGCTGACGTATGCCGGAATGTGGGTGTAATAGGCTGAGAACGAAGTAAGAATCGCGTCCTCATGGACTGAGAATGCGCCATTTGGTACAGTGGCGGGTTAGAAAACGTCCCTGATGGACGAGTGACAAGATGCTGCTACGGTGTCTTGGGATTAAATATCAGTTCGTAAATGATCGTAAAGCGTATTGCGTCCTCGCATTCTTGAACTGTTTAGTATTTCTGTGGGAGATCATTCATTTCGTCATTGTAAATATTTTCGTTGATCTCATGCAGCACCACTGCTGTACGTTTGTTTTACGATAGTTAAGTATATTGTTGAGTTATTTCCCTACGGATAGAAGGAACAAATAAATATCATTTGTGCATACGAACACGGCTACCAACGAACAGGTGATCGAATAAAACTCAAGCTGATGTTGCGAGCTGGGAAAATTGGACTAAAACTTCAAACGACGTCGGTCGTCGTGGTCCATCGCACCAACAAGGAAAACAAAGGAGAAAAATTAATGCTTGTTTTTCCGTGTTGAGTAATCGATCCAATTGGTCTAGCGGAGATTATGACTGTGGTAGTGGTAACCAAGAGAGGGGATTTGATTTTTCCTGGTTTTCGGTTTCGCTATCAAACGAATATCGTGCCCCGTAAGACGGGCGGAAAGAAATAAATCAAATCATCTGTCAAAAAATGAAAAAAATGCGAGCCATAGAAAAGTCTAGCTTCTTCTTCTGCATGTTTGCACTCTCGTTAGCGATAACCAAAGACGAACGGGTTTGAAAATTTATGTATCTTCGGATCACGATCCGCTCTTCATAAGCGCGTTGCTTGGTGGCTTTGGCATTTTTTGATTTCATAAGACGAAAATGATTTTCCTTCGCCTTGTTTGCGACTACGAAGCTGCGTAAGCTAGGAGGATGAGTTTCGGAAAAGACGTCAGTTGTAATGCCAATAGAAAACCAACAAAAAGAAAAGTGCAAAGGTCTACATAATGAAGTTTAGATTGGGAGCTGTGTAGTCGCAGCGATACAATCGATTTACTGCGAGCATCGTGTAAGCCATACTAAAATCTCATTAAAACGATCACTCTACCCAAGGGCAAGCAGAATGACTTGTAGAAATTCACAACGAACTCGTGTGAAATGCTTTCCAGCTGGGTTGAACTGCAACTCCGCGGAATTCGTAAGATTTTTATACCAGCGAGACACATTTGCGAATGAATAGCGCGGGATATCGAAAAAAGGAACAGGAAGTTAGCCTAGTTTTCACCCGGTCAAGCTCTACCCAGTGCTAATTTATGACCCGTGCTGGCCTTCCTAACACCTGCCACGAATTTCACCTTCCACCGTAACGACCGATTCTCAACGGGACACAACCGGTCAACCTTGCAGATCATTTTGGGTGGTCTTTCTCCTCTGAGCATTGATCTATGCAAAGCGCGGGCAATGAATGGCTGCTCGCACTGGTGATATGTAGCCGCGGGCGCCTTTTAGCGATGAAAGAGGTCCAATTAGTGGCGGTTCGGTTCAGGGGCGTGCAATTAGTGAATTTATTGATGGGAAATGAGTGAGTGATTGAACCGAACGAAACAAGCAACTTTCACTTCGCGGTACGACTACATGAACAGGCGACAGGATGGGGTAAAAAAAAAGATTGACCATCGATCGGGTTTACACCGGCTCTTGAATGCTTTTATTCGTTCTCCTTTCGAATCAAGGTCCTAATCAGCTCGGTAATAGCAGATGGTTGTAAAATTAGCAAAGCTCAATCGCGTTGATGAATATTGTGTGGAGCTGATTCTTTTTTTGTTAACTAGGCATTGCATTCTTCAACCACCAAGCTAATAGAAGCGACCAGATGTTTCGCACAGGAAGCTCCATCGAACCGAAGCAATATTGAATGAATGATAGAAGTCACCGTCACCATTAAAAACGCGCTCAAGGTTGCGCTCAAATTTGAATGTATCGTATCGTATAAGGAAAAGAAGCAACTGAAAATGTAATTTTCCGCAGCACTTCTCCACAGCGATGTTAGACTAGAACACCGTGCATTGTTCGCAGGTTTCATATTTCTGAGGGTTAAGTTTTTCCCATCTCTTTCAGCTTCGATTTGTCGCACCCAAGCGCTGAGTCGATAATCGATAGCACAAACAATAAATTCGAAATATTACCGAAAATAATAGCTTCAGATCAAAAGCGAACCGAACGCGGTTCCATTAAACGATTGACGTGGTTTTGGGTCGCGGTCGCGCCACACCCATCGTTTTTTACCATAAGCGGGCATCGGAATAGCCTGTTTACATCGATTCATTTTTCACCAAGGTTGTTACATAGCACGTCGTCAGGTTTGCCCGAAAAAAGAATGAATGCCCGGTCCCGCGTCCCGGTGGCAACGGAACCTGATTTACATAATTTTACAATCTACGGTACATGGGAAAATCGACCGCGATCGCTTGGGCCCGCTACGGTTGATGTTACACATTGTTCGCTGCTTGTGGGATAGGCCGCGCGAGGAAGATATGTACAGCGATTACGCTTAGTGATGACGGGCAGCCACACTTTTTGACGCCTCATCGAGCCCATGCTTAACAGTGTTCAGTGAAATCGATAGCAATTTACGATATTGGTCTGTCAGCAACGGAAAAGTTGTCGAGTTTCATCGACATAAGATAAGCCTAATGGAAAAACGCGCTTTTTCGGCTCTGTTCAACAAAACGCAAGTGGCTCATATTGACGTTCCGCAGTGCAGGCTGAATATAAATATTAAATGGACGCGGCAGGGCGCGATAAGCTATCACCCATCAGATAGAATTGATTGGGGTTTGAGGCCTAAGAAAAGGGTGTTTGCTAATCTTTTTCACTAATACCAACTTGAATGTATGCCTTTTTTGTTGCAGGAATTATATCGTGAAATAAAATCGAACTCTCGGGCAGTAGCAGCTTGCATCCGGAGCTGCGAACGTGACCGAAAGTGTGCCTCATCTGCATCCGGCAAGGGATCCCTGACCCCGGAAATTGAAGTATCGCTCGGAAGTAGCAGCAGCACCAGTGGCCATAGTAGAAGTGTAGTCCCAACCGACGGCAAGGGCAAAGAGAACGGTAGCAGTGGCGTGAAAGGATTAGAGCGGCGCTACTATTTGCTATACTTGAAAGCATTTGAGATACAGTGCCTGTTAGAAGGATTATTGGAAAGCAAGTCCTCGGTAAGTTACCATTTTTGCACAATTACGACAATGCAGGACGAACCACTTGACGGTACTTAACTTTCGTTTCTTCTCTAGAGCTCAGATAATAACGCCAGCTTATCCGACACGGATGAGGAGCCTGCTAACAAGTTAGCACGCGTTAGCAGTCCAAGCGTCAAGTCGCAGAGTCCCATTCACAACGAACCATTGAGTAATGTATGTGTATCTGGCGCGTGCAATTTATTCTGACGCCTCGGAATTAATGATATCGATTTCTGTGGCTTTTCCTTTTGCAGGAAGAATGGGTTAAGGTGAAGAAGCTGTCTAACGCTGGTTTCGATGCCGATTCTGAAGGCAGCGATAGTGAAATTGTGCCGAACATTATTGCCTACAGTGGAACAGGCAACACCTACAACAGTGGCAGCAGCAGTCAAAAACAAGAGAAGCAATATTCCCCGGTAGCGGGCAGTAGCATTAGTAGTACATTAGCAACCGCATCATCGCCGAGCCTGGGTATGATGGAAACTGACATTAACAACCTCTCCACGACTACGACTATTTCGGAAGCCACGACCCTGACCGCGACGAGCCCACTAGCAGCCGAAGCCGCCATAGCTGCGGCCGTGCTCAAGGAGAACATTCTCAACAACAATAAAAGTTGCATTGAGAGTGACAAATCGATTTCCGGTTGCGATCTGGTTGATGGAGGCGCCCTACTCAGCAGCACTCTAGATACGGCCAACAACAATGCCAGTCCGAATGGGCACTCTATTGTGAAAAATCCCTCCGATCGTAGGGCGAGCAAGGCGACATCTCTCCGGAATGTGAAATCGTCATCTCCGGTGGGATCGTCCGGCAAGCAGAAACGATCGAAAGTGAGCGATTCGTCGAAGTTCAATCGCTCTAATCGCAAATCGAAGAACTGCGCCACCTTCTACTTCAAGCATCGCGACACGGACTCCGAGCTGAACAAGGACTCCAGCGAGCGCACCAAGTCGGACGAGTCCTCCGCCGCCACATCCTCGTTGTCCGCTTCGTCCTCCGAAGGAGACGACGAGTGGGTGTATAATAATGGCGAAGAGGACGACGATGAGCTGCTAGCCGTACGGAAGCGTGCACTGAGCAAGAACTCTGCGCAGGGTGACGTAGCGCGAGAAGCGGGTGAAGAGGAAAAGGAAAACCAACCGGACGCACAGGTGGAAAATCATCACAGAGAAGAGCTGGAAACGAGTGCCTTAACGATGACCGCTAGTCGGGAGCTGAAATCGAAAAAGTGCCTGGATTTCTCGCGAGAACCCTTGCAGAAAGGTGGATCCTCCAAGCCTGGAACACGTGGCGCAGGGCGATCGCTGATGATGACGTCGATCGGCAGCTTTGGCAAAAGTTCTGACAGTGGCAACAGTGCTAAAGGAGCGAAGGTACGTGAGACCGTGATAAACACGCGAAAAAAGCACAAGGCTTAAATGGCATTCCATCACTCACCCTGCCTCATGTGTGCTAAAAAAAATCTACATTCGTTTCTCGTTGAATGCCTAATGTTGTTGATGCCACGCACTGTTGATAGGTCGTTACTTGTTCCACGTTTTTTATGTTTCGTTCAATGTTAGTGAGCCTGCTTTTAAACAAGTTTTTGTCGTTGTTTCATTTGCCTCCAAAAAAAGTTCCTTTCTTAAGCTTGTGCTTTGAATGCTTATTGTGCCAGACGCACGCGAGCCTCTCGGGTGGACTTGTAGTTTATCGATTTCCCTATCGAAATTACGCTACGTGCAGATGTTCACCGCGGGTTCCTCCGTCTGGTGGTGCATTTGCTCACACAGCGCTCCACAATGTACGTGTGTTCGTGCCGGAGCGCGGGATTTCAATTTGATTCTAATTGTTTTTTGTGCGTTTTGTTTCGCGTCACCGCCAGGCCGCGAACCGAGCTCGTGGATATATCGTTCCGGACTCAGGTGCGCTGCGGTGGCAACGTCTCGATAATCAACGTCATTAGCGTAACAAAATGTGTGTTAGTTTCACAGCAGCACACAGCAGCAACACAGATGTGGCCTCCGTGCATTCGGTGGTGCTATCGATCGCAGTTGCTTACTTGGTCGGGTTCAGTTTGCATGAAACCCTCTTTAAGGCTTGCAACGCGAACTGCAGAGTTCTCCGGCGCTAGCCACCCTTTTGCGTACGTGTGTGTTTGTGTTTGAAGTGCGTTTTTTCGTCGTCTTGTTTTGTTTGGCGAGCTTATCTTATCTTGCCCGTGCAGGCCTAGTGGGTTGCAGGCCAGGAAGCAGGTGCGTGTGCTAGTACAGTAAATCCGTTGTTTTCGCGAAACAAACGCGAGTGCATAGAGAGTGAAAGACAGTTTTCATCTCGCACGGTAAATACGCGTAGCGTTCGTTTGTTAAAGCTTCGCATTTCCCAACAGCACTTGGCGCTTTTCCTTTTTGTCAGTGGCGAAGAAACGGGTGAATGTCATCGGCGCCTTTCCGCGGCCCCGAGTTCGGTGGAGCATATTTTCTCATTTTCGTTTGCATTTTCGTTCGCGTTCGCTTGCCACGCTTGCACGGACGGTGCGGTTTCTCTCTCACTTGCAGCCGCAGTATGCGACCAGCTCGATCCAAAGGTTAGTGCTGCATGCCGAGACGCTGGTGCGTGACGAAATTTTCGCCAAAAACGCCGCGGCCGCCGCAGCCGCTGCCGGAGGCAGCACGCCGAAAACGGTGGTGAAAAATCCCCACTACTATCATCACCATCATCACCACCATCATCACAACTACAGTGCGAACAATAGCAGCAGTAACAATAGCAACAGCAGTCATCAGCAACAGCAGACGTCACCGTTACCGTCGTTGCCGGGTGGAGGAGTTGCAGGCGTCGCGCTGCACGAAGCCCAAGTGCGCCACGGTCTCACGGCACACGGACAGCATCATCATCATCACCATCATCATCACGGTCACGGTCGAAAGGCGGAGAAAGCCATGAGCAATCTGAAGATGAATCTGATCGAGGTAAGTGACGGCGGTCTGCATGGGGTGGGATTTTTCTCCTGCCTGCATGAGGAGCAAACCCACGAGTTCCGGGGTTTGGCTTCCGAATCAGAGAGGTAACTTGCTAGCGTTGTGTTTTCGTTCCATTGAGTAACGCCGCCATCGTTCGTTCCATTGAGTGCATCCCGTGGATGGCATCGAAACAGCTGATTAAACTGTAAACACTTGCTAACGTATGCGCCCACTTTCGTTTTTGCTTTCGTTCTCCCCACGACCACGAACATCGACAGGAATGGCTCGAGAAGCAACCACTTGATGCTCCCGTGACGGCTCCGATTCTTCCGACATCTGCCCCCACAACGGACTGCGAGGCTTCTGGCGAAAACACCGATTCGGATTCGATCGCACGCGACACCGACAGCTCGGAAGGACTTGCCAACTCGGTGGCCACTTGTCTGCAGGGTGAGCAGACACAAACGTCCCAAGAGGTGCTAAACGATGGTACGTCCTATCCGTCGGAAAATTCGAACGATGTCTCGAACGACGACGAGGGTGTTGCGACGGATTCGAAAGGCGGAAGCTCAGCAGCAATAGTGACGTCAGCAATGGTAACGGCCGCTAGTTCAAGCCCTTCGCTTCCAACGTCGGTATCGCACGGTGGTGGCACCAGCACCGTTACGACGGTGGTGAAGCGTAGACCACATCGATCAGCCGCCGATCGACCATGGTCGGTGTCTTGCATGTCGCAGCTGAACGCGTCCACCGTGGAAATTAACCAGTACGTTGGTGCCGGAAGTGGGCAGGACAGTGGCAGCGGTGGTATACCACATTCCGTGCCGAAGAGAGCCGGCAGTGGTGGCAACGGTGGAGACGGCGATGACGACAACCGGCCACTGACGGATCATCGAAACTTTTCGATCAGCGAGTCGGCACTGAACACGATGTCCCGTGCTGGTAGTGGCTCACCGACGGTTGGATCCCGCAGCAGCATGAAACCAACCACCAGTCAGCAAACCGTCGTGCGCAACTCCGAAAGCAAAGGTTCGCTTAAGAAGCGCAAGCTCCGTCCGCGTCGTAAGGTGAGTTTTGTTTTCTGTTCGCGATTCGGCAGGCGGCTGGAAAACTGCAGTGCACGTGCGATGTATTGAAGGTGATTTAATGATGTTTGCAATTGGCGATACCCGTGCTCGGCCGTGGTGGATTGAATTGTAAGCCAAAATTGGTTTCGAGCAGCGAATGAACTTTCAGACTGGCCTGGCTTATTGCACAACTCGGCTGGTGGTGTCGATATCGTCTGGCCTCTCCTTCGGTCATTTGTTTTTTCGAGGAAGAAAATCACTTTATGGCATTGTAAAGCCCAAGCGGCATCTTATATGGGCTCAAGGATTGAGCCATGGGCCATAGGTTGTGTGCGCCTCTTTGATTCGGCGAGAAATTAATTTGATTTCGCAATGTTTTTACTGCACCGTCGTTTGGACTGTAGTTTGTTTTGTTGTTTCATTGCTTCTGCTATTATTTGAACAATTGTAAACCGTCTGAAGGGGGGCTCAAGCGATGATATCATCGTAAAAATTTCGCTTTTTGTGCAAAAAAGTAAGCTGGAGACAAAACTGCATATCGCTCATGGCCAGGCGCGATACGCTCCATTGCAGAATCCCTGTTTATACACGCCTTTTGACACGTTGAAGGTGAGATAAAGGTGCAAGCTTATTTTTTGCTAAACCATTGGCTTTTATTTCAACGTCATAAGGCGGACGGCATTTTTGCATGGCTAACAATCGCGAAAGGAGATTTCATATCGCAGAACGTTCCGGAGCGCATTCGAAGTTCGTTTCTTGGTTGCTTTCATTAGATAACCGTGAGACCAGTATATGAAGCGTCTTTGATCGTGATAAGAAATATTCCATATTACCTTTTCTGATGGGTTTTTTTTCCCTATGTCTTGTGATTTCAGAATCGTATCGATGAATCAGGCTCGGACGAATCGCAGCCACCACAGCATAGCTCCTCGACATTGCATTTGCTTCAGCAGTCGCTTCTGCTTCAGTACAACGCGCTCACCGGTGCCAGTGGCCAGCCGTTGAGGGAAATTCAGCTATCCGGAACGGGAGGAAGCAACAGTAGCGTGGCCGGTGGTGGTCCAATTGGCACTAGTGGAAGCCGTCGCCTGTTGAAATCGGAATCGTTCTCTGGTCGATTGCGATTATCGGACGAACTGCTCACCTTGTCCTCACTGTCGGGATCTTCCTCGCGGAAGTCGTCAGCCGTACGACACACGACGCCCCGATCGACGAGGCGCTCGCAGGATAGCGAGGAAGAGTTCGGTTGTACGATGGCGAAGCCTGAATTTCGGATCGGTTCACTGACGCGCACCCGATGCGGCAGTCTTAATCTAGGATCATTAGCAGCCCTTGCTAATTATAATCTAGATGCTATGGAAAAGACGGAGACCGATCTGAATGGCACCGGCACCGGTACGGAAGAGATGAGCAGCTTCTCCGAGCAGGCATGGGACAACTACCAGGAGAAGTACATGTCGGAGCCGTACTCGGAGGA
This sequence comes from Anopheles nili, assembly GCF_943737925.1. NCBI lineage: Eukaryota > Metazoa > Arthropoda > Insecta > Diptera > Culicidae > Anopheles > Anopheles nili. Next base: position 3,363,778 of record NC_071292.1, read on the forward strand.
TCGCGACACGGATGCGGCACGTCGGCTGCTCGATTTTGGAGACGATTATCGCAATTTCATCGATTCGCAGTCGGATTGCGCTTCTTCGTCTCTATCGGCGGCAAATATGGACTCTCTTTCACCACCGAGATTCCGATTGAAGTCGGAGTCGGCCAACAAATCCGATGCCAACACCAATTCACTCAATCGACGGAAGCGATTGGATGAATATCGCATGGACGATCGATATGGTAAGGTTTCGCAGCTACGGCAATAGGATCCTCGTTGACTTTGTATGTAATTCGCCATCTTTTTTTATAGGCAACAACATGAATTCTTGGTCGAGCAAATCAGGCAGCCCTCCGCAATCATCTACAAACGTTAGTGGACGAAAACATAGTTCTCTCGCCTTCCTAGAAGCAACCCCGCTAGCCACGATGGACGAGTCTGGTATGGCAAACGGTGTGGTCATGTCCACAGGTGGTGGAGGCGTACGTCGTCGATCGCTGCGTTCGGTGGACAAGCTCAGCTCATCTGCAGCCTTTGTTCGTTCGCTGTCGCACGAAACCAGCAGCAGTTCGAACAACGAGTTCGACGAAGACATGGAAGCCGGTGTGAAGAAGTTGCTGATCCAGAGCAAGATTCGTTTCGCCAACACCGAAGCCCTGAAGGCCAAGTGCCATCTGCTGAAGCCGGACGACTACGTAAGAATGTTGCTTCTCTATTACTGTGATCTTTGCTTGCGTTACGCATGTGCTCACTGCTGCTGGTTCAGCGCTGTTTTGTTCGTTCTAGTTTGTGTATTTTGGGAGCTGTGTTATGGTAAAATATGAGAGAGTAAACGTAGATCATATGGGTAAAGACTCCGGGACATTGAGTAGTGCATGTGGGAAAAGCTGGGTCTCTGGTACGGGTATTACATTTATTAAAGCGCGTACAAATACAATAGAAACTTTAACACATCTCATGTATGTGTGTATATAATTAGAGAAAAAGGTGCAATAACACCACTTTCTGCTGGATTGGCAGGAGCGATTTTCTTCATGACTTTCCGATACCGATACAAGGAGTAGTGTCACAAAATTTTCAGTTTTAGATTATTCGCACGATTTTTCGTTCGTCACCGGGAGCTTTTTGCTTGCATCCTTGTGGCATCCTTCTTTTTACACTTCCTCCCTTTAGCGTGCGAATATGTCGGTATTGCTGCCGTACAAATATCCTTCCTGAAGGCAACCAGCAATAGTAAGTTTTGTAAATATTAGTTTTTATTGCTACGTTCACCTTCCCTAATACAAAAGCTTCACTTAATTCGACTTTGGAATGGTATGAAGCTCTCCCTTCGAAAAAAAAAAACGCACCGCAATCCATTGTGCGCAGCACCTCATGCCGGCTAAATTATCTTAAGGAATGGGCAGCTACTGACGGTCGTTTAGTACTAAACATGGGATATCATTTTGATCATACATAATGGCTAAAAATACTATTCGCATTTGAGCTTTCTAAACCTGTGGGGAGATCGTTCAGTTAATGTACGCTAACTGTGTAAACCCTGGAAGAATCATACGTAGAACTACTCACCTCACGAATTTACCATAACATCACATTCCATTATTCATGCTCGTTGATCGCTAAATTAAGAGTTTATAAATTAATGTTATTTATATGTTTTCTTATTTATTCTTCATGTGTAGAACGAAATTATTACTACCTGTCGGGAAAATGTTCGCTGTCTGGAGTCTGTCCTACGCTGCCAACCGGGCACGGTGCTAACTGCTGCGAAGTGCCAAGATTTACGAGGTAAGCGGATGCAACGCACTCAAAGTAGTAGACCTTCTTCTCCCACTGCTCACAGAACTAGTGTCGGAACCGCAGAGGAACAAGATCAGCGTGACAGTGACTATACTGAGAACAGTGACGATAGTGACGGCGGTAGCACGGTTAGCTTTAGCGACGATAGTATCGATAGTAACGCTAGCATATTAGGCCAGCACTCCAGGGAAACCGCAACCACACAGCGACAAAGGCAACGGTATATAGAACTACGAGGTTATGCGGCAATTAAGCGCCAACAGACGATCAAAACACAGACCGCAGAAGGTACCAATGGGTGCAATTGCATCGAGCAGGGTGGGCGATGCACATGCGAAGGTAGCAGACAGCGGCAAGAGGACGAGCTGCAAGCAATACCGGCCTCCGGCAGGAGTAAGAACGAAATCCGTAAGGATCGCGGTCGCTCATCCCGCCGGAGGAAGGCTGTCGTAGTGCGGGAAGAGTGTCGCTGCGCTCGTATAACGCGTTTTATTGCCTGGCTGATTGATTTCTTACTTGACATTGGCAATGTGATGCGCAATTTCACGCTGTATCGGTTTTTTGTTGGCGTGTTGAATAGCTTTTATCGCCTGGTGGATTTCTTCGGGAAAGCTCGCTCGAAGCAAATTTCTGCAAGCACTTCTAACACTGCGTCAGCAACGGGCGGCGACAGTGAGAGTGGTTTGGGGAGCGTGATTAGCAACGCCTTTGCATCCAAAAAGGCTCTTGCAGGTGGTGCTGACGATATACTCAAACGATTGACCATCGGCATCATTTGAGTGCTGGGGAATTTTAAATTCAAAAGGACATACCTACGAGCTGCATACGAACGTCAATATGTACGTTTGTAGAAAAGTATGAACGCTTGTTAATGTGTATTCAAGGTGCGCTTCGTCTTCTCTTGCTTCTTGCTTTGCTATCCCTCTCATTCGGTGATCGGGCGCTTTCTAGAGGGTCTCAATATTTTGACAAGTTCGTAGGCCTCACTTAATGTAAAATGCTTTTAAATGTCGTTACTAGCTTAGCGTATACATTCAACGAATAGTTTTGGCGAGATCGGTTTCTCTCGCGCTTACTTTATGTTTTTGCCATGCATCAGATCATGTTTAAATCATTACTTTACCGAATAAAGCATCACAGGCTTGCACCTTTGAACACATACGAACGCATCGTTTGCACTTTCTTCATTTCATTGTTGTATCGCGCAAAAATTGCACTCTTTCTGTACTCTCTTGTCGTTGCTTGTGTCGTACTGTTTAGGTTCACTGTTACGTTCGGTGGCTAGTTATTGGTAGTTAGGATTTCTACTTCCGATTCCATCTCGTATAAATAGTAACACTAACATCTTTTCAATTTGCTTCTACACAATGCTTTCATAATATTCTAAATCAATTAGCTAACGTTTGACTAACAATTAAGGCGGTAAAAAGTTTCAAATATTTCTCTATGAAAATTGTCCCATCCCAGTTCAAAAGGAATTTGAATGATTAGTGGAGAGCGAATGTAGATAGGTGTTAATCCATTTTTTATTTGGGCTACAATAGCTCCCAGATTCATGTTAAGAAGGTAAGTAAAGGTTAGACATACATCAGCGTAACATTAGCTGTGTAGCAAGCGATATCGTAATCTAATGAGCTAACATCAATACCATGCCAAATAACATTTTAGAAAGAAATCATTCGCTGTCTGCTTGGGGTAGTCATTGTCATGGTGGTACATCGTTATAATCAAAATCATCGGATCCACAGTACATCCGCATGCTCGTCAGAATTCTTATCACCAGCTCACACTCATGGAGGCTATCAGTTGCGACAGAAAGCACCGTCCTTGGATGGTGGCATTGATGTCCTTCGGTAGCATCCTTGACCGTGGATAGACGACCTCGATCCACCGAAACGTGACCTAGATTGTCTACCTTTTACCTCGAATTAGGGCAGTCACCTTTCGTTGTACGAAATCTAGGGCAACTGCTGTATGCTTCAAACCAAACAGGTCAAGGTCACCTCGAAGGTTCCTCCCAAGGTTTGTCCGGGTGAAATGTAATTCAATTCATCCGCACATAGCTGCTGCCTTGTTGTACGCCGCTGTACCAGTGCGTAACGTCAGTGACGGAAGGGCACGCACGCATTCGTTTATTTCCCTTCCGTTCATGCCAACGTGGGAGCGATGCTTGGCGCCCATCGACATTAGCAGGGGCGTGTGGCTTGTCGGTTTATGCAGGGCCACATCCTCGCATAATATACTGCGTTGTGCGCATGCCCTTGCACAACACGGACATGGGGTGCTGCTGACAACTCAACATAAACGAAACGTCATTCGGTTGTGTGATTTTGTGTTTGGAAGCTATTTCGACACGCGTATGAGATTGTTCCTGTGGCTAGAGGAACATCATCGCTCAGCACCGCTCCGGATTTGAGTGATAACACCATGTCAGATGTGAAAAAAAAAATCCCCCATATGGCAACACTTGGGAAGAAAGAATGATTAGTCTGCTAGTCGTGGATACGGTGGTTAAAAACAGACTACCATTAGTTATACGAGCGCTGTTTTCGGATGCTGTCAATGGGAGGAGAACTTATTAAGATTCCATCCACACGGCCGTTCTCAGCCACTCGATCGCTAGAGCACTGCTGACTCAAGTGCCAGCAGAAGGTACTCTGGAGCAGCGATGTGGCACCGGTGGTTCGCCAACGTCTGGCTTCTGTAAGATGATAATGGCACGTTCGGGCACGTTGTGGTTTGTGTCAGTTTTGGAGCAAACTCGACGGAGGTGAGCGAGAAACGTACAAACGTGTGTGAGCGAAAGCGCAAGTGGGGCCAGATTGTGCCTCGTGTTGTGTGGTGAAGGGGTCGCATCGGATCGACCCGAAGCGCCATACCTCGTCGACGTTTAGTTTAGTGCATGTTGACCGAAGTCAGACAGGCGTGTTCACGTTAGTATACCTCTAAATAGTCATCGTGCTACACTAGTACAGGGTGGTAGGTAGATCGGTAGTGCTTGGGAACGATCGTGCGCAGGGGTGAGTGTTTGTTGGAAAAGGCCAGAAATATGATGCCTACAACACGGTGATCACATCGTGGCAGCTAGTGCGAGATAGGCGACACAGACGCTAGCAGCAAGTGAATTTTAATACCACCGAACGCATCGATTACGCGAGAGGAAATACAAATCTGTGGTTTGTTGTTATAAAGGCGTGTTATGATCGTGCTGACGACCTTTCGTGATCCGTCTGGTGACGACGACGATCGATGAGGCAGGTGTTTGGTTGTCCTGCTTTGCCGTTAGTTTGCATTAACATATCCGCCGGTTATTTGACTTAATTCCAACGTCCAGCTGTAGTGTCCGCCAATGACTATGGTCAAATGCAAGTCTCACATCGGGGTCCAGACCGACAAACTACATGGTACAGCGCCGTTCTTCCTTCGCGGGTGCCCAATTGATCAGCACACGCGTTTGTGTCGCTCTCTTTCATATTGGGAAGATATTTCTAATCCATACATCATCGACCCTTTCAACTCGAACCCAATTTCAGACACGATCGTCTGCTGGGAAGGATTGCTCAGCTGGAGTGAGCGTCGGGTCATCAGCAACCAGTTTCTGACCGACATACAGGGCCTGAAGGATGTCCTGGAGGAGCTGGGCAGCAAAACGTTCAACATTTGCTCGGAGTCACACATCCAGCTGGCGATCGATCAGTTGAAGGTAAGTGCTTTAGTCTTTCACTAGGTTTTCAACTCAATCACGGTGGTGTTCGCGATAAATGCTTGCAACTCGTGAAATGCATCAGTTGAAGTGCAACGGTGTACGTGATCCTGGCAATCGCTCATGAACACACGCCAAGTGAAGTGCATTAATGGGTTCAAAATAAACGATGACGGCGTAGTCAGAAAGCGGCAAACCCCGATGGTGCCAATTACTGCTCATGTAATTATAAAATACCGTAAACAGCGAATGGCCAACGATCCTCGGTGGATGTCGTAATGCGTTGTTTGGCTTCGCTTTCATAGCTGTACACCTTTACTAGTGCACCACGTGGAGCGGCACGTGTGTTGCGATCATTAGGCACCGGCGATGAACATTCGTCGGAATTTGGAGGGATACATCGTTGCTGATGTGTGCCAGTTGAAGATAAAATCATCTTATCTCGATAAATTGCGTCGACCGACGACGTACGTGAAGTCGCGATCTTCTCTCAAGCATAAATCTACAAATATTAAACTTCGTTTCCAAGGAAGGGCTACAGTGCGTGGCTGTGGTGAAGTTTACCGTAGCGGAAAGAGGTTAAAATGGAATGTTAGTTGATTTTTGGTCGCCTTCGTGGGCATGTGGCTTTGAAACGTGTGACTCATTCACGCCATGTGTGAAATTTAGAAACCCGAAGCAACAATGAACAGCTTAAGAATTAAAGGCCTTGGTTAAGTATCACCTACAAAAATGTCTCGTTTTTAACAGAACGAGCATAAAGTGCTGCAGAACCAACGGCCCAAGATGCTCACGCTGAACGCAACCGTCCACAACTGGGTGTCGAACCAGGAGCTGCAACGCAAACAACTGCTGGACCCGTCCGTCGATGCTCGACTGGATCAGCTGGAACGGGATAAGAACTTTGTCCGATGCATTGGTGGTCACTGCGGCGAGTGCTACGATTGTCTGAACGATATTCGTTTGGATACGTCAGTTAATCGTGAGCTGAAGTATGGAATTACCACCCTCTACAGTACCTGGGATGAGGCCGAAGCACGGTAAGTGTTCCAGCGATAACGTTTTGCGCATTTTACACCCTCTCTCATGGTATATCGTTTTCTTTTCCAATGTCTAGAATAAGAAATCGCATCGAAAACCTGACAACTTCCATGATGACGTGGAAACAACTGGAGGATGGGCTGAGCGATTTTCGTGACATTCTGGATCGGGACCGTGGAAAACTTCAAGGCATTGAAGGAGCCCTCCAGAGTGGCGGCGGGGCAACGGAGGAGATCGTGAACAGTGTGAAGGAAGTGGTGAAAGCTCTCTCGGAGAAGGTGGATCCGCTTTTTCATGAGCAACAGCAACAGGATGGCACTGGCGAGTCCTTTCAGCAGGAGGAAACAGCCCCGGAAAACCATCAGCTGTTGGCGGCTGCACTGCCAGCATGCGTTAAGCTCTCGTCGAACGGTTCTCTGTCTGATAGTGGCATTTCCGATGGTGGTGGCATGTCTGATGGCAGCCTTTCGGAGCGCGAACGGCGACTGAACGCCCTCAAGCGATTGGTGAAGCAGCTAGAACTGTCGTTAGCTCCTGGCAGTGATGCGATGCAGACTATCACGAAACGGCTAGAGATGGCGGAACATGATCTGCGGTCACTCCAGAGCACGTGCAGGAAAATAATCATGAATGAAAAGAACCACCAGGAGCAACAGCTACTCCAGCAGCAACAGAAGGACCGTTCGATGGGCCAGAACTCAGCTGACGGTAATAACAATAACAGCGTTTCGATGAAGAACAAGAACAGGAAATCGCCTTCACGGTATGTTTTCGAATGTCGGTTATAAAGAACGGTTGTTCACCAATATGTTTTTTGTCTTTTCCCTATACTACAGGAAGAAGCATCGAAATGGCTCTCAGGCGCGGGGCCCAGTAAGCAGCTCCGCCGAGGTCACGGAAAACGAGGACGACGAGCAGTTGCAGATGCAGCAGCACCTCAGCCAAGAGCAGCAGGAACTGCAACGTGAACAGCTTCTGGCGATGCAGAAATCCGCCCAGCTAGGCATTGTGCAGACCACTAAGATGAAGTTGTCGCAAAATCGATGGGTGTGGCGAATCACCAAGATCGCCGTTCCTGTGCAGTTGGCCCTGGTGCTTGTTATGTGTGCAGCCTGCTTCTTCGAGCCGCACTGCTGTGACGCTCTCAACACCTACTCGATGAGTTTTACGCCGCAGCTGCGCTATATGAAGGGTCCTCCTCCGATTTAGACCGAGATGGTGCCTATCGCATGATCAAATGCATTCGCTCCACCGTATGTGGTGCGAGTGTGGACGTGCGAGTTTTAATTATTTGGATAGATTTTTATATCCTGGAGATATAACAGCTGGTTGATTAGTTACTAACACTGTACGGCTGATCGCCAACACCATCGATCGATAGTGTGGTTTAGCCGTACTAATTTTCGCTATTTTTTTTCGTTTTCCGTCAATGTTCTTCCTAATTTCATTATCTTGTCATTATTTAATGTCTGTTAAGATACTTTATTGCTCTGTATATTTCTTCAATCGTACGTTAAATCGTAGTATCGTAGCATCTACACGGTTCGTACTTGTCGTATTTTAATCTCCTTTTTTAGAGTCTATATTTATTAGGGTTAGTTTCCAATCAAATGTACAATACCAACCGCTCGGACGCTCGCTCGACCGTTCGTTTTGGTGATGTTATTTAATCGTAAGCATTCTTTAAGAATCCGCGGCAAAACGCGAAGGCTACAGCAACTATTGCTTCTACGAATTATTTCGATGAAATATCCTCTGACCGGTAAACGGAAGATGGAAAATGAATTATGATTTTTTTTTCAATATTGGGTTTCTCTTTCTGTTCCTTTACATAAAATACAAATTTCTGTAAGAGAAGTTTCGCCTTTAGCATATTTGTTGACTAACATGTGCGCACTAACACTATCCGTATATGTGTTAACATAAACTTAAATGCAGATTCAACATGCAAATCGCATAAGCGCGCATTCAGATCACAACGAAGAAGCGAGTGCCTTTGCGAGGACAAGCAGCAGAAAATGAAAAGAAGTGCTTCATTAACTTACTAGTATATCCGTGAAAGACTGTTTTAGCAGATCAAAGCTACAATGTTAGCGATTTTACATATTTCCATTGTCAGTGATATCAGCTTCTTGAAAACATTACATATTTAAAGCCATTACTGATGCAACAATAACGAAGAAACTATAATTTTTCTAATTATCACGTAATGCCGTTCGGTTTTGAACTATTGTCAGTAGCTTTGCGACTAGCGCCTTTATGTGTATTCATGGTTTGCATCTCATTTGTATATTTTGGAAACAGGTCCTACTATCAAATTTAGCTAAGTGTTTGTAACTAATGTATTCTCGTTCTGTACGTACTAGTACACATTCTAACCCGGTGTACTATTCTCTGTTCATGGATAAAAGTTAAGTGGCCTTGTAATAAGTGACGGACCCATCTTACTTTCGTTCGCTCTGTCTTGGAAGACATTCTCGTCCTCAGTTCATTCCTTGCTTTCGATTGTTTGTGCACAAAGAATCGACAGATAGGAAATAAGGCATTGTTTTTAAGAAGCAACCCGCAACCGCGTTACTTCCGGTACACTAATGGCCAAGAGTAGAGAGTTTATTTTTGCGCTAGCTTGTAAGTAATGGAAGGCGTATCAAATTAACCCGTTCAATAGCGTAAGGAAGAGAAATGAGTTTTTTTCCTTTTTCTACTACTTTTTTCGGGTCCTCCTCCGTCTAAGGAAGTCTAAGACAAATGCAATAAAAATACACACATACAATACAAATGGACGGAAGACGGAACCGAACGGAGATGCAAAAGAGGAATAAATTTTTACATTTTCCTACAAAGCAGAGCGTCCATTTGACCGCATTTCGGTCACCAGAAGCTTAACGTCCGAATGTAGCCAACAGATTGCTCGACTTCATACCGATAATGATCGCTCCGCAACAATACTCTTCGTCATTTGCAGGTTCAAATTTTCTACGGCATCCAAACCGGAATGTCATTGGCCGCGCTGCTCCTGCGAAAACGTTGCGGATCGTCTGACCCCGGGCAAGGTGCCACCAGCGCAACAAAGCAGTCGTGAAGGTCGCCAACAATAATTGCACATCCATCTACACCGGCAGGTCGCTTCGAGAACGATCGACCGAAGATGCCTTGACGACCTCGGAACGGTTCTGAAGCGTCATGCCCGTCATTGAGACGACCTAGCCCGGTTGGCCGGAACCACAAGGCGGCTCGTGGGCCGTTTTGCGGATTCGATCGCAGGTACGTACGCCTGCGAAATAATTGTAACTCCTCACCTCGCGATCGATTCAACCAACGCGCTGCCAATCGCTACCAATCGCCAACGTGCCAATGGGTTTTTCAAACAAATGTTTGCTCTCCTTCGGTCTTCCGGATGCTGTAGGTCCATGTTTGCATAATTGCCAACGTGGCCCCGATTTGGTGGAACGTGGCGATCGTGGCCAGAGAGATTGTGCGTGATCCATCCGTGGCACGTGCTGGCACTTAGATACTAGGGAATGGAGCCCTTTTTGACGCATATTATACGCGAGCCCTCGCACGCCTCCCGGGTCCAGTTCGTTAATGAATCGCCTATTCTCCTCTGGCTAATGATGCACCGGTTCCTCCCTTCTGCCCTGGCCGGAGTAGCAACCTGCGGGGTGGAGTGTGTGTGTGACGTTAAATGGGTTCTTTTTTTTTTCAAACACCCGAGGCCAGTTTTGAAAACTATAATTCACTGCGCACCCTCGAGGTGGGGGGATAACATTCTTTACGTGCTTCTGGGAACGGGATGAGTACCGGCGTTATCTCGCGTCCAAATCATTCGATTGCGCAATCCGTGTAATCGTGTACGCATCGCTATTTCGATTACCCTTGTTAGCTCAATGCGCCCTAAAATTCATCCGCGATGGGAAACCGGTAACAATGTCCGGGTTTGGCCAATTAATGGCTGTGTTTGAACTGTTTAACTGCCAGCGTATCAGCGTGTCAGAGGATCTTTTTCAAAGAACTTCTCATACCCATCCAAAAAAGCCATCCTTCAAAAGCTCACGCAAGGCGCATTTTATGGACGAGTCCTTTGGTCAACTCTTACCTTGCTTGGGGTTGAAATCTTTGCAATGAAATAAGTACGATGCACGCAACCAACCTCAAGCAATAACTTCCTCCCACCGGACTTCGGGGTGTTCTCCTCCGCACTCCTGCCTTCACCCTCAACGAGCCAATCACACCCGTACACTATAGATAAATAGAGTAGTCGACCGGCTAGAAGGCGTTAGTTCGTGCTCAGAACTCCACCGGTGCTGTTCTAAGGTTTCGTCTAGTTGTCTGTCCTTCACGCCGGCGCTAGCACACACGTTGCAGGCCAAGTTCAAATCAGCCTCAGCTCGAACAGCTCCTGCAGCTCCAACTCGAGAGTCGTCTCCAAACGGCACCTGACACTGGAGATCGTGTACCGGATCGAGGCCACATTGTAGGCATCGGAATGAGAGCGAGTGCGGTGAACAAGGCCACGATGGATCGGGCTCTGACGGTGGTCTACATTCTGGTCACTGTCGGGGCCATGCTGGGTCTGGTCGGTGCCGGTTTGCGTGAGTACTAAACCCCTCCTCATATAGGTGTCTCTGCTAATTGGTACCGCGTGTGGCGCAAGGTGATGGGGAGGGTTTTGTCGGGTGACATTTAGTTAGTGATTTTAGTCGTCGTATCGGTCACATCTCTTCGTTGGCTGGCTGGCTTATCGTCAGAATGAAAGTTCAAATGAGGAGATTTCTTTGAACAAAGACCCATTAATCGTAGGGGTTAGTGTCGTTTTGATGCCCTAAGATGGAGGCACTTAGGGGTGGTTTTTGTGGAGCATAATTTCATTCGAGAACTCGTTGTACTTTGAGTGCTGGGAAAAAGATTTTGAAAAAAGGATAGCCCAGAATCAGCCACAAACCTATGCCAGTTCTAAAAAGAATACAAAAAAGGGATAAGAATGAACTTACGTCACAGACGACATGATTGACGATTATCGCTTCTGACAACCGTTTTGTTGGGGTAACCTTTGACCTAGTTCGACCGGTTTTAAGGTAGGTGGTGTTGATTGATCGATGTTCGAATATGAATGCCATTTTCCATACCGGCTCTTCGTACATCACTTAATTGCTGTCGCAAAATTACACCCGTCTGGTGCTTCCACTCGACCTTCCCATCCATAGCTGGTTCCATCACATAACGTGCTAAATATCTGTTAGAAATAATATTTAAATAATCAACATGGGATGGGTGTGACGGCGCTCTCGTTGCGGTACGCGTGGTAAAAAGATGACTAAGCCCGGCTAAATGCCACTTGCACTCCGTCCGTATTATTTCAACTCACTCGGAACTTCATACATCTAATTGTGCCCCATTCGCTTATTATCCCGGGACAAGTCTATCGTCTCCCTGCTGATGAAAAGTCAACTCAATTACGGCCCAATCAGTCACACGGATCAATGGGGATAATTTCTTATCCGCAAGATCACGATCACACACCCACATGGGCTCGTGCATTCAAAGGCAATGCCAGCGAACGAGCGCGTTTGTCGGGAAAACCGCATTTCCACAGGAACTGCCCGTTCGGGCCACAGGGTAATAAAAAGGTTCAATTTGTGGCCGATTAGAGGGTCATCGGGCAGGTGGCTTTCGGAACGATGGCGAACGCATATCATCCACCGCTACTACCGTTTGTCTAAGCTGCACGTTCACGAGAAGGCAAGGCCTAACAAGCCAACAGACCTCGTCGGCTTCCCAGCATGATTTGGAGCTCGTTATTATTAGGTGCACGTCAGCGAGAGCAGGGTTGGCGCATTTGCAAACCAAACATTAGCGAAACCGTTGCTTCATCATTGTTATTCGCGATCGCGATCGTGGGCATGTGCGGTGGAACAGTTTTGAGAAGATGTTCCTCCCTATGGGGTGCTCTCTCGATCTTGATCGTTAGTGATGAATTTCACACGGTGAAGCTGATAATAACCGCAGTTCCTGGTTCGATAAAAAGGGCTCGCGCTTAATTGGAACGGCAATACTTTCGATGTTTGCCGCTCGGTTTAGGGTGAGGTGTGAGTCTCGATCATCATCATCAACATCGTCGTCAACAGGGGCACTATTCCAGCACTATTTGAGACCGGCTCGTGTAGCTTTAGTTTCACGTAACGCAGGCACATGTCCGCTGCTCGTGTGTCTTATTTTTGTTGCGTTTTTGCAACCCACCGATGTTTCACCGGCGCATCCGGTTGACGTGATGCTTGTGGTGGGCTTTTTTTTCGGGGGGCATGCTTGTTACAAGAGAGGGATATATATATATAGGCTTGATTTTCGTTTCCAGGAAGACCAAAGTCAATGCCAACATGTTCGTCCGAGCACGTCGGCGTTCTGACGTAAGGCGCATATCTGTCCGCTCAAGATAGACAAGCAAAAAATCCAACCGGGATTTATATAGTCCCAAAAACCGTCGAGTCAGTCGTAATAAGCGCAAAAACTAGATCATGTTTGTTTAGTACAGACCTACACGTTTTCCATCGTACTTAAGCGGTGCGGGAATCCCACAACACCGAAGTGGCATTGGAGCACATAAGCACGGTTGACATGATCATACAAATGCCATGAAAAGCTCAGCAGAATGGCGAGCAACAATTTGTTATCAAACCCGTCCCACCTGTCGATCGTCCTGGAACGGGTTTTTGCTCTCCTTGTAGCTAATCCCCTGTCGTCGTCGTCGTCGTTGCCGTCGACGTTGGGGATAATCTAAAATGCGAAATTAACCATTAGGTGAAATACCTGTCTGATCAGGCTCGTCGAGGGGAATTCTCACTGATTATGCTATAAACTGGTTGCATTCCGGTGAATTCCTAAACTGCAACCGATACGATAGCAAAGCCGGCAAAGCGAACGCATTCGAGTTAATAGAAGCGCAAATTGTGGAAGCAAAACAAAAACCATATCCTCCTCGATATCGGACCGCGGGTTCGTCGCTTGCTGCGGCGTTGAAGTCTTTTGTATATTTTTGAACACACAGCGCCCGAAACGCTCTATTCGTCTATTTCGACGAAAATCAGTCAAGTTCAAGGGCACCTAACACAATTTTCCTTCCAACCACCTCCACCTCCCCGGCGGCGGAATTTGAGCGAAACCGTCGGAGTTGGCTTTTCCGCGAGCACTAGCGCCCAATTAATCGATCTTACAGGCGGAAGAGACTGCCCGGTGATACCGCGCGAGTATTTTGCTTCCTCCCATCTCTTGATTCACATGCACGAGTGGCGGGGTTTGGCGGTCATAATCGCTAGCAAAAACCCACCCCTGTTCGGTTCTCTGGCTTCTCTCGTGATTGACGCCCGGAAACAAACCACACCACCGGTGGGCAGATGTGTTAGAAATTGCTGTACGATAATCGATCGTCGGCTCACGGGGCAATATCCATCATGTGCTGCTGCTGCTGCTGCTGCTCGTTTGCTCGTTCTCACGGATCATAACAGCCTCCTCCCAGGGTGTCGCTTCCCGGTTCGTTGCTTTCCCCGTCTGCAAAATGAGAAATGAAAAAGGAAACGAGGCGTCACAAACAAAAGCTCGACGGGTCAATCGCTTTTCTGGAAAGAAGGTGCGATCATTGCGGCTCGAGAATTCCGCGATCGTTCCCGGAAGGGGTTGACATAAAAGGAGAAAATTAAATAAAACCCGCATCAACAACAGCAGAGAGACGTGAAACCCCTGAAGAGACCCGATGGAGCTTCTTTTTGTCTTCGTAGGGCTGTGCAAATCATTACCAAGCATAAAGCAAGCTAACGCGATGTACAAACAAACGCTCCGGCTTCCGTGGAAGAACCACCAGAATGTCGCACGTTTCTTCCTAGGCTGGTTATTTACCCATTTTCGCCCAGAATCCCAGCAGGGGAAGATTCTTTCTTTCAATCATGACACATGAAACCGGTTCCTTTGGTGCGGCTTCTTTTGTCTCTCCTCTGTCGGGTGTCCTGACCAGGATGGCTTCGCCCGTTTCCACCCACTAATGGACACACACACGATCGACGAATAAAAAAAAGGGCACAAACTCGTTCCAAACGACACTTAAACCCAGGCGCCAACTGATTAGCACCACTCGGACGTGACCTTTGCGACGTTTCATCCTTTGATCGGTCACCGAAACGGCTTCTAATGTGATTCCTTCCCTCGGTAAAAAACAGATCGCTCGGTCAGTGGGTTGGTGGTTTCTTGACTTCGGGGTGATTCACGCGAATTGCGATTAGCCCAGCATGAGCGCTCGGTTTGCGTGCGTGTGCGCGAAAAACCTGCGAGACGGAATATTTAAACCATCATCATCATCCCCCCTGTGGGGTGGTTTGCGAGCCACCATTTGTCTATAAATTGATGAGAACGCGCGTACGATGCGCAACATTCGTTCGGTGGGCGCGTGACGGGCAAGTTCTGGTGTTTTCCTTTTTGTGTGCGTAAAGCGCCGCTCGCTCGTTCTCAACACCTCGTTCGGTCAACGTGCACAAGTTTCGGTAGGCGGCTTTTGGGTCCCTTTTTTCGTCCCTGATGGATAGCTTGCGGTTGGTTCCGGTGGCTTTAGCGGCCGTTTTCGTCCTGCTAGCGATCAACTACAGTGATGCCCTGTTTCGTACGTATCCTTACCGTGGTGTGTGTGTGTGTGATTTTTCCGAACCTTTTACAATGCGGAAATGTGTGCCCTTTAACCCTGAAACGCTGTGTCGATCAACGTTTGAAACAATCGTGCAATCGAGCGACCTTTTCCCCATTGTTTGCCATTCCGAGATGGTAGGGTGGTTGGTTTGTTCTCGACCAACCCTCGTCGAAGGGTCGATTAGGTGTTAATGGTGTAATAGGTCCAACGGGTTTGAGCTAGAATTAGGAGCCGATTATCGGCCCAAAAATTACGCCTCATAAAAACCCAGTGTGTGGTGATGAAACAAAAAAACACATGCATTTAGGAAATTTAGGAAAAACAAATTTCCTTCACTTCCGTGACGTGAGGGGCTAATAAATATTCATCCACGCGAGGTGTTAAGCGTGTGCGAGTTGCATTCATTTGCCATTAATTAGTGTTGTTGGGAGGGAAAATCACAACAAAAATGGGAGCCTCCATTGTAATTCTCCTTTCTCGTTCCTCGTCGTTAAAGCGTCGGTTTTGCGCGCATGCCCACGAAACTCGACCGATCTGGACCAGTGCATCATCGATGTTGTAAACGAGCTGCGGCCACGTCTCGCGACCGGTGATTTTGGTGAAAACTTTACCATCACCTCGCTGGAACCCATCAAAATCGATCGGTTGACGATCGAGCGGGGTGAAAACTTTAAGGCGAACTTTACAAACTTCCGGATCAGCGGTGCGACGCACGAGAAGACGGGTTTCATCGTGAAAAAGCTGAAGTAAGTCACGAGTGGGTGTTTTGGGGTGATTTTTCCGAATGTAATGGTTTGATTTTCCTTCCTCCCAGGACCGATCTGAAGACGCGTCAGATCAACGCCACACTGCTGCTGCCGAAGCTGCAGGTCAACTCGAAGTATTCGCTGAAGATGAGCATCCTGGTGTTGCAGATCAACGGTGATGGAAACCTGCAGGTGAACTTAAGTGAGTATCCTTTCGGCTTGCACAAAATTCGTTGATCTGGTTGGTGGTTTTACTCACACACGCTTCCTCTCTCTCGCTATCGTTCCTCACAGCCGACACGAAAGTGAGCCTGAAGTTGACGTTCTTCACGGAGATGATTGACGGAGAGGAGTACTTCCGGTTCAACCCGATCGTGCTGCGGGTTAAGTTCGGCAAGGCGCGGTTCTACCTGAAGAATCTGTTCAACGGTGACCCCACGCTCGAGATGATTGGCAACCAGGCGATCAACGAGAACCCGGACGTGCTGCTGGACGAGGTGAAGGGCGGTATCGAGGAAAATCTGGCCAAGCTGTTCACGAAAATCGCCACCGAGGTGGTGAAGGACGCGCTGTTCGAGGAGGTGTTCCCTTGGAGTTGAGAAGCGTTCTCAGGTCGCGTGATAATGCAACGAAATGATAGGAAAAACCACGATTCAAAACAAACGGTTGATATTTGAGAGGGTTTATGTTTAAAATGCGTTTGGTTGATGTTCCTTGAGATCTGTTGCGGTTGTTGTATCGATTCGAGTGCAAGAAAGCAAAGCAATAAATATGAACATCATTTTTCTACTAAATATCAGCTCTTATTTTCGTGTTTTATTCATTACATTCGAAAGAAAATTTCGGTCGTTTTTTATACAGATGAATTTACAAAAGAATAACAAATCATTCAAAACAAGCAATTTCAATCGTAAATAGTCAATACAAAACATCCCCATTGAAAGAGCATCCGTCGCAGCGAACGACAAAAAATTAAGCAGATCGAAGAAATTTGGTCGCGCACAGGTCGGCCAAAACAGCGAAAATTTTTCACAAAAGTAACAGGAGAACATACCAGTCAGGAGGTAGCACCAGGCGCGAGCGATCGCATACAACTTTTTCGCTCAACATTGCGTAATATGTCAGCGCTCAAAAAATCCCCGTCTGAAAAACTCACTCATAGATGGCGCTAACAAAAATAACATGCCATAATTTGATTTTTCGTTTGCATTAGCGCCATCTGTTTGTCAAAGTTTGAATAATTGTTAAACAGCGCCATCTATGAGTGAACTTTTCAAACTTGGATTTTCAAATCGCGACTAAACATGCGGCATTATACAAAATATTTTTTGTAACACAATTTGCGCCTGGTGCTACCTCCTGACTAGTATGTTCTCCTGTTACTTTTGTGAAAAATTTTCGCTGTTTTGGCCGACCTGTGCGCGACCAAATTTCTTCGATCTCCTTAATTTTTTGTCGTTCGCTGTGACGGATGCTTTGCCCGTGCTGGCCGCGACCAGGTTTTTCATCCGGTTTTACCTCTTGATTAGTATGTTCTCCCGTTACTTTTGTTAACAATTTTCGCTGTTTTAGCCGTGCATTTCACGACCAAAATTTATTCTCTTTTTTAACTATGCTTGCTTTTGCTAATTTGCTCTAAATAAGCATGCTCTTTGCATATATTTTTGCTCGTGCTATCTACTGCTTGAATTGAGCACCTATTGCTCGACCAATTCGCAATAACATCATCGATTTGTTTACAGCTTTCTGAGTGAATAGGCATGCTTACACTTACTGTAGTAGCACGTGTTATGTAGTAACTGAACTTATATAAAAACTAACGGCTGTAGTAAAAGCTCTAGGCATTATTATTGACATAAATTCATCTAAAACGATAGATTTTGAATTGAAATGAGGTTAAAGACTATTTATAAAGTAAACTTTTGACTATTTTTGGTATACTCATGTTAAAATCGTTGTTTTTCCATTACACAGATAAACAAAAAGTAAACAAAAGCCAAGGATGCTCTATCATTTAGTAGTTTCTTCGCTTCGCAGGATCGTGAGAAATGAAATATTCTCCTAATCAGCTGTTTAAGGGATTAAGTGATCTTCGTTGATGTTTTTAACGAAAAAAATAAATACCGCATGGTAATAGAGATGTGATCGTGCCAATCCAGGAGAGTGTGTAGTTCTAACTCTCTATAACTCTCTTTAAGCATGAAATTATCTGCTCTACAAGCATGGAATCATATCGATTCCTCATCAGTGAGAAGGATAAAACATCCCTAAAAAATGGCACTGGTTTGGCATTAAAAAACAAAAAAACTTGCACTGTGCATGGAAAATAAATGCTACTCACAAAATCTAGAAGCCTACGTTTCCGCCTCAAGGTATTTGAGCAAGTGGCAACATTAATTTAAGATAATTTGGGTGATTTTTTCGTTCCAGCGATGTGAACCTCTGGCATTTATGGACAGTCCAGAAACTAAAGGGTTTCCCACCTTCAAATCGATCGCACCATTGTCACGATCGAAGTCTTTCCTTTCACTTTAAGCGGGAAAAACCTCGATCAACGTGTCAAAGATGGAAAACTTACCCCAGAACTACCCCACATCATTCCAATAGGGACTTTACGTCGCTGCAGGGATATTCAGAAGCCACCGTCGCGGCAAAAATGCGGCAGTCTTTTCTGTGTGCTGATATTTACAAATTCCTTCATGCCATCTTAAGCTACCGGCACGAATTTGTTTGTCCACAACCGCCGTTGACATAAAAATACAAACAACTTCCAACGCTCGTCCAAACTCGTCCGAAAACAACCCAAAAAACTACCAGTTTGGGTGCGATTCTTGCCCAAACTCATAGGGCGTCATCACCTGTCTCGATATTCCTCCAATCGGACGTCCGGAAAACTCCACCCCAAACATGCACCCTAGACAGAAGCAACAGCAACAACAATAAAACCACTTCAAACCGCGATCGCGAAAACGAAGGGTAGAAGAAAACGATCACTTGGAACGAATCGAAGATCACCTCCAGGTGTTGGAGCTGGCGCCCGGAACTGAGCGCGTCCTCCCTGTGGGTTTCAGACCACTCGTTGACCTACCCCAGGAACCGGTGGTAGAGGGCGCTGCAACAACGATCGCACACGCACGAGTGTGGGTGCGTGTGTGTGTGTGTGTGTGTGTGTGTGTGTGTGTGTGTGTGTGTGTGTGAAGCGTCGTCTATAAAAGCCGGCCGGTTGACGATCGCACCTAACAGTAGCGATCGTTGTGCGTTCGATTTCGCAGCCACCTCTCTCAGTCAGGCCTCTCTCGTTCTTTGTGCTTTGTGTGTTTGGGTTTTTATTTCTCCCACCCAAACCCCCCCCCCACACCCAGAAGGAGTCATCCCACCCCTGCGGGAAGGACTCCCCAACGAAAGGAAGCGAGCAAAAGAAAAGTGAGAGCGCCTTTCTCGAAACGTCGCGTGAAGTTGGAATCGAAATCGAACCGAGGATCGCATTTTGTGCAAGTTCACGGTCAAGGCTAACGGTGTGCGAGTGTGCGTACGTACGTGTGTGTGTGTGTGCAAGTCGCAACTGGTGAAAAGAAAGTGAAACGAGCCCCCCAAAATACGCATTGCTCGATCGCAATGTTGCCAATTGTGGTGATGATCGTTTGTCTGATCGGTGGAAGCTTCGCGGATATCGGTAAGTACTCCTGCACTGGTCGTTTGGTGTTACCTTCAGCTCATCAGACATTCAGGACGTGTCACATAACGTCGCTGAGCGATTGGGTAATCCGATCAGTCTGTAACGTAACGAGAGAGAGACTCCCACGGACGGTAAATGGCAGCTTCCGAGCTTCCGAGAGGGCGGAAATATTTCTCGACCCAATTTGCTCGGCCCCGAGGGTGGAATGCATTCGGGAAAATCGCAACCCATCTAGGTGGGAATGTGCATTTAATTTCACGATTGCGCAAAAGATACGATCACACAGGCCCACTTACGATCGTATCGGCGCACGGTGGTTTGCATCAGAAAAGGAACCGTGGCGCAGTTGCATAAGCGCGATGCATTGATTGATTTTTCTTTGTGTATGTGTGCATCACTTTAGAATGGAGATGCACTTAGGGATGGGCTTTCTAAGGGCACGTGAGCCTAATTTCAACCAGAGAAGGCTTTCAATCACACAAGTCATCACTCAATTAGCGACTGGCAATTGGTTTCTAAAATATACGCCTCGATCTCGATAATGATGCACAATTTCATCGGCAGGTAGATCACCTGAGCTCCTCAGTTCTAGAGGGTTGAATATCGGCCCTAACTCCCCAAAAAACGTGACTCCAATCTCATGCCACAAGAGACAATAATCCACTCCGCTAAACTCGAGCTTGCGCACTATAATCGGACGCCCCCTTCGGCAGGTCGAAAGGTCGTGTTTATTTTGCATGATCGCGAGTAAACGGGTTCCTGCCACGGGGTGTTTAGGCTTCAACATCCACCCCCTAACGGCATCCTTAAACCCGGTAGAGCTCTATTAACCCACCGAAGGGCCCCGTCATTAGGGCGTTAGGAAGTCCTGAGCTTCTGAACGCTCGGAATTAGTCCGGGGCATTTGGACCGGTTCACCAGCTGATCGATTGACGTCAGGGTCACACGATTGTCTAATTATCGGGCAGGTCGGGAAGCACACTTAGGGCCCTGCCCAAGGTCAGGCGCGCGTAGGCTCGAGCAATTTCTACGCTTTTCACCTTGGCACGTGCGGTAAAGTGGTTGGAGCTGGTGGATGCGCCATTCCGAGCACGCTCGACGACGTCCTCGATGGTGTACGCGGCAGAACCTTCCACACGATCGCGATCGTGAAGGTCTTTAGTATTCCTGGAGCATCCTCTTCGATGATGGAACACCTCCAAAGCTGGACCGTCATTGTCTGGGTGGCATTCGATGAATGGAATTAGACTTGCCTTTTAAGGGCACTCCGGTTCCGGTGGACATTTTCTTACTCTCTCACTCTCTCTCTCTCTCTCGCTCTATCACAGCGTCTTCCATCAAGGTGTGCTCACGAAATGACCCCGACTTGAGCCGTTGTATCATCGATTCGGTGAACGATTTGCGGCCTCGATTGGCTACGGGGAAAATCTCTGATGAGTTCCGGATTCCGCCATTAGAGCCACTTGCCCTATCCACAGTGAACATGGACCGAGGTGCTGAGTTTAAGGCCACCTTTAGCGAGCTACTTGTGACGGGACCGAGCAAGTTCAAGATCGACAACCTTAAGTGAGTCCACAGCACCACCTAGAACGCGTCCTACTGACAGATCAGCTCACTTATCTACTTCTCATCCGTAGGGTTAACATCGAGAAGCTGATCTTCGACTTCAACATCTTCCTGCCGAAGCTGTCGTTCAAGGGCAAGTACGATCTGAAGATCAAGCTGTTGTTGTTGAACATCGCTGGCGTAGGCGATCTCACTGGCGTCGTCGGTAAGAGTCAACTCTTAGGACCCTCTAAGGGTCTTAGAGCTCGAGTTCCTCATTCCGCGACATTAACTCCTTTCCATCATTTCACCCGCAGAGAACAATCACGCACGTGTGAAGCTGATGTGCGAGAAATATATGCGAGATGGCGTCGAGTATATGCGCGTGAAGAAGATGCTCGTGCGCATCCAGATCGAAAAGGGTCGGTTCGATATGAAGGACCTGTTCCGTGGTGATCCCGTGCTCAGTCAGGCCGGCAATCAGTTCATCAACGAGAACTCGCGGCTTTTCCTCGACGAGCTGACGCCTGGATTGGAGCGTAGCCTGTCCGATACCTTCAAGGCGACCTCAAACGAGATCATGCAGCAGGCCACCTTCGATGAAATCTTCCCGGCGTAGGCCAAACGACCCGTAAAGGACCTCCCGAAGGGCATCCCGGGAAACGATCTGTGATGTGGCTGAGCGTCGAGTGGCGTACGTCAGCGGTTGTAGCGTTTAGTTGACGATGGTACCTTCTTTAAGTAGCTCTAGCTCTCGGTCAGAGGGAAAATATACGGTTGTTTGCAAATAAACTCTTGATCCGGAGACCAATAGGGTGATCGGAACTCGGAAGCGGAAGTAGTGAAACTCGGAGTCATCAGTGTGTCATCAGGTCTGTCATCAGCCGGACATCACGGGAAAATGGTTGAGAAATCTTCCCATCAAGTTGCGGGTGCCGGAGTCGTTTCCGTCTGTCGGATGGATGATGATCGCGATGATCATGATGATGATGATGATGATGCGGCACTTATACCGATTAGCGTACGGCGCCATAAGGAAGGAAGATCAGTCGGAGAACCTGCCAAGGCGCAATTCCACGCGGTCAGAACATTCCAGACAGCGGCCAAAGAGCGGCCTAAGTGGTCCTCGATCGGTCGGCATTAATTATATTGATCTCTCGGGAAGCTCCCAACCCCGTGGAGTTGGGAGTTGAGAGAGCGAAAAAAAAGGCCCGTCTCGAATACGATCACCTTGCGGCTACGTTGGCGGCGTTATGGCCTGGGAATTATTCTCACTCTATTTGCGTAAGAAAGCAGCCTCGTTGAGGGTGGATCATAAACGTGTTACAATCCATACAAACGCACGTCACGATCGGGAGAAACGAGCGAGCATTTAGATGCAGCTAATTCAATTTCCAACCTGATTGCGTACCGATCCCGATCTCAGGTTCAGGAGTAGATTCACGACTGACAGCGAAAGGCACACACGCACGCATTAGGGATGATTCACCAGGATGGTCACGTGTCTCGTGTGCCAAAAGAAAATGAACACGAACGTCGGAATGTTCCTGGAATTCGTGAATTTCCTTGAACCGCTGATAAGATTGGTGTGTGCACGCGTGTGCCTTCGAACATCGCCTTATCTGTTTTATCTCTTTGCAAGGCCATTCTGAAACTCCACTCACCCGGTGTCACGGTAAAGTGTCGTTCCATGAAAATGGCATCATCTCCTCTCCCCCCCCTCTCTCTCTCTCTCTCTCTCTCTCTCTCTCTCTCTCTCTCTCTCTCTCTCACTAGCTCTTTTGCACGCAAGATCATCTTGTGTCTTGTGGCCCTTGACCATTGTCTCGGCGATGATCGCCACCCGCGGGTGAAGGGTGTCATCGTAACAATTTGCACATCAATTTTAATTTACCCCACGCTTCCATCGCACCCTTTTGCCCACGGCCCGGAAAGTCGTCTGAGCCACCCTTATCAAAGGCCCATGCACGAGCGCTTCTGACTCACGTTCCCGGGCTTCGTTCTGACCACTCGTGCGTGTCTTTCGTATGGGAGGGAGCGAGAGAAAAGCGGCGAACACCGATTGAGAGAAAGCAAGAAAGAAAGCCACAACAAAACCCACCCACACACCCTGTACATTTAGGGGTTGCTGCGAGGGTGAGAATTCACCGCGAGTTTGTTCTGTTCGTTCTCTCTCTTTCTCTCGCACGCTCACTCTCCTACAAGGGTAAGAGTTTGGCATGGTATTTTTCCACCCACCCAACGGGGGTGACCAAGGGGTGCGGAGAAAAACATTCCACGCAGACGGAACTGCCGGGAGCGAAAGAAAAGAAAGAAAGAAAGAAAGAAAACTGCGCGCATTGAAATCGGAAACCCAAACTCTCACTCGCTCGCGAACGCAGCGAAAATGGCGTTAGTTCTCTTTCCCGTGTGGACTTGAGCGGTTCGGTTTTCCAGTCACCGCTAGAAGTCACTCCGTAGGCCGCTAGGAATCGTGTGGCGTGAAAAATGACGCCCATAGTACTGCTGGTGATCGTCGTCGCCGTTGCCGGCGTTGTGCCGAATCAGGCCGCAGGATACACACGTAAGTCGAAGGGCGTGACCTCCCACTCGGCCACCCAAGGGTCCTCCGGTTGCTCGCGTTGTTAATTTAAT
The DNA here is from genome assembly GCF_943737925.1 of Anopheles nili. NCBI lineage: Eukaryota > Metazoa > Arthropoda > Insecta > Diptera > Culicidae > Anopheles > Anopheles nili. The sequence goes on from NC_071292.1 coordinate 3,387,576, forward strand.
ACGTTAAACGAGTTCGCACCACTCTGGCCTTGGGAGCCTTCGACACGCTTCCTGTTTCCTTCGCGTCACGTGGATTTATGATCACGACGATCGCGCGCGCGCGTGGGTCAATCGACTCAGGTGAAGGTCGCCAATTTGTGCAGCCTCAGTGATCGGTTCAGTGATCGGTGTTGAAGAAGGCCGGAGAAATGATCGCGAGAAGTGAATGAGAACACCTTCCAGGGTCCTGGCGGCGTCTTATCGTTGCGGAAGTATCGTTTTATTGCCGCGCCTTGTGACCTTTTCGTAGCTCGAGATTCTTCGTCTTCGTCACCGGCGAACGTTGCCTCCTGTGTGAGGGAATATCGGGTTATTACATGGTGTGCTTGGTGCAATATATGTTTTTTTTCTCTCCCATCATCCTCTACTACGCGGTGGCAACACGCCAGCCTAGTTAAAGGGACTGCTGATCGCGGCCGGCGATGTGACGTTTCGTTTCCGACACGCCGCGATAAGACGCGAGAAGTCACGCGCTGTTCGTGGCCTAGTACAAGTGCTTACATGTTCGCCCTTTTTTTTTTCTTTCGTGCACAACCAACTGCACGCAAAACTCCATCCCTGCCGGCATGGGGTGTGTGTGTGTGTGTGTTTTGTGAACCTCTCGAAGAAGAGCAAACATGATGTCGTCCTCGACCTCGGGAGGCGTCCGAAATCGGCGTATTTGTTTTTTTTTTTCATTCATCCCCGACCAGCCCAAGGTTAATTGATTGCGAACGGTTAATTGAGCTGGCGCGTGCTCTGAAACATGCTCCAGCGAAAATCGGTAGCCACCCGCGCGTTCGAGACGCCGTTAGGTGGAATTGAATTAGCGGCTCAGACATGCGGAACTGCTGCTGAACTCGCGGCTAAGAACGCTTCAAGAAGGTGTGATAGTTAGATGGCCTGTATGTGCCGAATTCCCGTTAAGGGGACGTTGTTTGCGAAATGCTTCGTTGCAATTTCAACGAAGGGTTTTGTTTTTGATGACGACGCGTCATTTTTTGTTCTGATGCATCGTGTTTTTATGCTTCTTTTCCGCTATGTAGAACCAGGGTACGAGACCTCAGGATGTCCTCGGAATCGTTTGTTGAACAGCTGCATCGAGAATGCGACCCAGTACTACATCCGCTACTTGTACTCGGGCAGTATAACGGACAGGACATCGGTGACATCTTTGGACCCATTGGCTCTTCCTGACGCCACTCTCATTCACACCAACGATGTCCTGTCGACGTTTTCCTCTCGCTCGACGACCGGCTTCCGAAACATGTACATCACCGACGTGCGGTAAGTCTGCGGCCTCTCGATGACTCTCGATCACCTGCTCACGATCACGACCTTCTCCTCTCCACAGGGCGGACATCACCCGGTTGGAGTTCTATCTTCAGTTCCACGTTGCGGCCATCGACACAAGAGGTTCGTATCACGCGCGACTTCTACGCCGACCCGAGATCGCCGAGTGGTCCCACATGACTTACTCGATCCGTAAGTATCCTTAGTCAATGCTTCCGGTATTCATCCTCCGTCATGATCTCACTCCTACACGTTCGATCGCTTCCGTAGGGAACTGCTCTATCCAGCTACAGCTGAAAGGTGTCAACTACGAGAGCGACGACCGGGTCTATCTGAAGGTGAACGTGACGGATTTCAGCCAGCAGTTTGGCGACCACACCGTCGGTTTCCAGTGGTTCACGATGAGCGGGAACTACAGCCAGTTTAGCGACCAGTTCGAGCAGATACGTGGCCGCGACATCCTGCCGGTGGTCGAGCGTGATTTGAAGCAAAGCCTGCAGGACCGGTTCCAGCTGCTGTTGAACGAGATCCTGCGGTTGGCTCCGTTCGAGCGGTTCTTCCCGACGGGCTACTAGCACTAACTGGCTGACCGGCTCGTTTTGTACATACACGATGAGATTAGGCGCTGTCGAGCGTGATATTTTACTTTTTTTGTTTTGTTTTATAATAAACGAATCGAATGCGCGAAACCAAGCTAAACCTGTGTACGGGAGTTTGATGAGAATACGCGAAAGCACGCGGTTGCTAACGGGTCATTGGTGCGATTTAAAAATAGAACAACGATCATGCTCGTTTGCGTGCAATGTTGTGTTGTGACGATCGTGCACCGTTGCATGCAAGGCAAGGAAGTTGCATGCGATCCAGCTCATCAGAAGACTTACTTTACTGCCTTCAACAGGTTTGAGGGTTCAAAATTCGGTACGCACTTTGTCACGATCACTCGCACGCAAGCACACGCATTGCTCACTCTCTCTCTCTCTTTCTCCCCCCCCTCCCTCTCCCCTGGGGTCACCCATCCATCCCAGCACCAGCCGTGACCTAGGCCAACGCGGGTGGAACGCACCTCGGTCACGTCCCGCACGCGTTAGGCGCCACAACACAACAGCACCCCAAGCAACTCCTCCATCAACACCCAACGGTGGCGCTTCATTGAGCCAAATTCTCTCAATGAATTTTGATTGTCCCGCATCGAGTAGGATCCGCTCGGGAACAGGACAGCCAACCTAAAATAGCCACCGATCGGTGGCCGATTTCGCTAATGGTGATCAATTTTTGGGATCGCTGGACTCGATCTGGCGTCCAAGATGCATTGGGGTGCATGGGCCAATTGGGCACACCGGCCACGAAGGCTGCAGTTGGTTGCGTTGTAGGCCGTGATCGTGGCGACCTGCGGACATGGCGACCCGTGGTATGGCGTGAAGCCGGCCGGACCGGCCAGTTAATTAAATCAGCGCGAATTTCAATTGATCGAATGCTGCGTTTGTTTTCGTTCGGCCCTCTGGCGGTCAGTTCGCTGAAACCGTTGAAACTGTCGACGTTATCGTCGTGGTGTGAGTCGTTGGAGTTCGCACACACGATCACGAAGACAGCCAGGGTTCGGGCCCAGAGACAGGACACTTTTCGCGACAATTCCCAGCGCCACAGTCGCACATGCGCCCGGCCACTTGTGCTCGATCGATCGTGGCGTGCAGTAGTACCGTTCTCGATCTCGCCATCAGTCCAGATCTCGCGATCTCCAACAACTGCTGCTGTCACATCATGGTGTCTGCATTTGAGCGCGTCCGGGCGTCGTTGGTGCCGCTGCTAACGGTGATCGTTGGTCTTTGGTTAGAAGGCGTCGGTGGAGCTCCAACGCGTAAGTTCATCGCTTCGTTTGGCTTATCCGTGGTCCAGATCTTTACGCGCTTTTCCGCCCACAATTTCCGCAGGAATGGCAGCATTCGAGGGAGGTGGTGGTGTTGGAATTGTGGAGCTGTTTCCACCAGCCGGTTGCCACCGAAATTCTCCACAGCTCCGAGAATGCGTTGGCTCAGCCGTGCAGCAGTTCGCCAACTTCATGTCCAGTGGACGCATCACTCCCGGACACACGATCACGCCATTCGATCCTCTACATCTGCCTAACATGACCATTCTTCAGGATCGGCGTGTGAAGGCCGTACTCGTGAATCGATACCTTGTGGGGCTCAAAAAATCGTTCATCCAGGACGTGAGGTATGTTTTAGAGAGTACCAGATAGTCTAGTGATGACCGCGATCACCACAATGATCGTTGATCGCGACGGGATAAAGTGAATGATCACGTCTATCACTCTCTTCAATAGGATGAACCTAGACCGGCTGGAGTTCAACGTAACCGTATTACTGCCAGCACTTGAAATGTTAGGCCTCTTCTCCTCGGCTCGGCCACACATTTCCCACGCGACCGATCACTCGATTCTCACATTTTCCCTCCGTAAGTATGCTTGTCACCAGCGATCGCGCGATCGTTTGCAGAAGGTCTAATAGACACCTGATTCCAGGCAACACCGTGGTGCAGTTTGCGGCCAAAGGGAGCCTGTACAGCGGACGAGTGGATCCTTCAGGACCACCAGCCAAACACCTGCGGTTGCGACTCGGCGTTGAATCCATGTCGATCGGAAGCTGCATCCTCGACGAGAGCCTGGACCTTGACCAGCGGTTGGCAGGAGCGAGAACCAGCTGGAACCAACCCGTGGCGCCCACTAAGTTCACAAAGCTCATCCGGAAGGACCTGCGAGTGCAGCTGGCAAAACGGATGCAGCACGTTGCCAACGAGGCGTTGGCACTGACACCATTCGTTCGGCTATTCCCAGTTTGACCCGGGGCCGGAAAATGCCTCCGAGATCTGCCTTGTTTGCTGTTTTAGCTGTTAGTGGTGTGCCGAGGGCGAATAAATGTTTTAATCGTGCGTATTCGTGTGTTTGTGTGATCGCTGTCGCGAAACTCCTGCATGTGTCTCATTCGCTCTCCGTCGAGGTCCGTCTGGTCTCTGTCTTTCGTTCTGTCAGCGAGGAGAAGATATCGATCAGCAGCAGTAGAAACAGCAGCAGCAGTAGAAGTAGCAGTAGAAGCAGCAGTGGTGCCGGTGCAATTTGACGCGGGCCGTTTTGGGGCCGAGAAGTCGGGCCTGGCAAGGGCCATCAATTATCACTCCCATTCGGTTGCTGCGAACCGCGAACAAAGCGAGCGCGAGAAACCGCCACCGCGAGCGTGTGGCCGAGAGCGCGAAAGTTTTGATTGGTTTCAATCAAAATGGCATTGATGCAGTTCAAAGCCTCCCCAATCGGAATACCGCTCCGAACACCGGCGCACTTCGAACCATCCTGACGATGCGTTCGGCTCACATGCGCCTGCTCCTGCAAGTGCACCGGCCCGGGAGCCTCGGTCTAGGGGGTGTCGAAAGGGGTTGATAATTTCTCACCCCTACCTTGCGCGTGTGCAGGCGGTTGGCGTTGTTTTCGGCGGTTCAATGAATCGTCGCGATCGCGCGCGGTTCGTCTATCGGCGTCTGGACGGCAATTTATGATATGGGCCGGTCGGTGACCTGTCCACTTGTTGCACAGCTTGGCAGCGGTGTTGTCGGTCCGGTGGAGTGTCTTTACCAACTAGCCAAACGACGCCATCGTGCAGCTCATCTAGTCCTAGCCAACAATTGCCCAAAGTGGCCTGCACTATGGGACTTTTCGTTGGTGATCGCAGCCAAAACTAATCGCGCGACGTCGAGGAGTTTTTTGGGCAACCGATCTACGGGAGACCTCGTGTAATTAAGCGCATTGGCTTTTATGTAGGTACACTTCAAGGTGAGATGTCTCACGAAGAGCCAGCGTGAGTGCACGCGCTTTGATTAAGGCGTGGGTAATTAGCAATTTTGACGGATTGCCCGCTGATTGCATCCGAGGACACATCATTTTTTGTTCGCAGACAATCTATGTTTAGTGTGATGAGTAAAAATCATCAGCTCATTGGCGTCATTGAAATGCCTTTTCATACACTAGAGCTACATGAACTGATGAAGAAGAGGCTAAATGATCACCAAAATACTCGCATTATTGAAATTGCTCGAAATAGCCAACCGTTGCCGATCATTTAAAATCTCGTGCCATGCGAATTGCATACTTTACAGCGCAAAACTGTTAACGGATCACCCCTCGATCGAAGGCCATTTGCTCGCTTTCATACGCTCATCATCGCGCATTATCAACGGTTATCGCCTCTGTTCCTCCCATTTAAATATATGTCACCCATTCAAGAGACCGCTTCGATGCCACTTCCGAGCTACCCGGCAGCTTCAGGAGTCCTCGATGCGGATACAATTTAATCATAAAGCACCCACCGCTGGAGTAGCTCTCCACCAGAGTGGCGATACGAGACGAACGATGAAAAGCGTACCACTTCATGTCCAAACACTTCACACGGGACCCATTTCCCCTTTTGAACTTTGCAACGTGCAAGTCCTGCGGCCGGGGATTTGCATTCTGGGCCGAGCTTCGTGGAAACGCCATTGCCGAATGACGTATGCGCAGGGCATGCGCGTAAATCGGTACGCATCGCTGATACGCGCCACCCTAGAGGGGGTTGTTTTCTTCGTTGTTTGTTATCGCGACCGCTGGTCACCCTCCCGGGACAGGGTAGACGATCCACGCCGAGATTTCATTCTTCCCTTGTCGATCGCGATCGTGCGCTGGTGAAGAGACGCCCTAGAAAGGGGTTGGGGCAGGAAGACAGTACGGTGGGTCACGGTCGGGGAAGGGTGCCACCCCAAACGTGTCGTCACAGCCTATCTGATGTGATAATCCAGAAGAAAGGGCCCACTAGTGGCCCCGAAACGGACAGCTACAGGGCACTCACACGGCTCGTCCTGGCGCCAAACAACGACCGGTGCAAGTGCAAAACCCGCACGTTCGAGTGCACCCGCCGTGGAAAGTGATAAGGGGTGTTCGTGCGCGGCCAGACTCGTCGGCGGAACAAAGGATTCTCCCCGGTCGCGTTAAGGGTTGATGCTTTGCCGATCGCGAGGGGTGTCTTTTTTGTGGCGAAACTAAGCGAATCGAGGGAATGAGAGTGAGAGTGTGTGAGAGAGGGAGAGAGAAAGAGAGTATGTAAGTTGAAAGAAAAAAAAAAAAGGCATATTGCACCCTACGTGACGTGGAGGAGCAGTAGTTCATGTGCTACCGTTTCTTAGAGCCGTTCGCTCGAGTGGCTGATACTCGCGATTGTGTGTGATAAACGCGAGCATCGGCGATTCCAGGTCGATCGGGCGGGGGTAATGAGCTGGGTGGCAAGAAGGGGATTCATTAGTCAGAGGGATCCTCTTCGGTCCTTTATGTAATATACTAACGCGCGCAAGGGCCTACCGATCGGCAGTAGTTGATCGATCGTTCTAGTGGTCGGACGGTGGCAGGTCGTCTTCGTTGAGCCGGCTTAAGCGTGTGATTAACGAGTGCTTCAGTCAGTGTGCGTGCGTGTGTGTGTGTGTGCGCTGGAAAATGTCGCTTCAACCCTTCGACATCGAGGTGGACCCACCGGGTTCGGAGTTGATGGAGATCGCACGTCGGGAGCTTCGTGAAACGCCAGAAACACGTGCCGCAGCCGTGGAGGAACTACGGGCTCTTCTTCAGGAGGCTAAGGACATGCACTTCAGCGATGAGGAAGCATTCCTGCTGATTTTCCTGCGCCCGTGTCATTTCTACGCCGAAAGTGCACTGAAAATGGTGAGCGAGCCATCGTGATCGATGAGGGATTAGTGACAAAAGGATGGATGAGTCAAAGGGTTTCTTTCTTTCGATCGTCACGGCGTGACTTATCGGCGAGCTAGACGACGAACGTTTGTCCAGTGTCGTGGATCTTCCACGAGGCCATTGTTGCGGTAGCACAAACGAGTGCATTGTCTTAGCGTGTCTGAGTTGTGTTCTTTTTGTGTCGATCCTCACCGGCAGTAAGTGCGTCTGGTTAATGATCGTTGTCTCTAAGCTTGGCAGAAAAACCTGGGTGGACAAAAAATCTCCACCGAATTTAAAGGCAGCCTTGCGTCAGTCGAACCCAACGCAGGTCGTGTAATTAGCGCATCATTTTCGGATGCCCGGAACGAGGTGATTTATTTTTTGCGAGATCGTCCACTTCTGACGTACACGAGCCACCTGAAATTGTAGTCAGACCTCACACGAGCCCACCGAACGATAGGCAATACATTCCTCACTCCAGCACTATCTCGGGAGAAGATGATTGGATTAGATAAGCTACCAGCTCGCTTTCTCGGTCGTGGCTAACATTTTGTCATGGGACTATGACTCCACCCTCGGGGAACCAATCGAACCTACAATCAGTCCTCTCGTCGTTGCACTGTTAAGATAAGGGATATCGCGCTTAGCCACCGCGTGGAATTGAGATCTTGCAATGCGAGACAAGCTGTTTCAATCTGGAACACCCGATACCTGAACTTTGGTCCCGTGACGTCAGTCGTCAGAGGCTCTTTAACCGATCGATCACTGGGCATAAACGAACAACGTACCACAGCCATTACCGTTGGGAACGATTGCCGTGATACGAGGTACTAACGTTCCCTCTTTTTTTTCTCACACTCAATGCGCCTGATAGATGCGTCGAATCGCAGAGTTCAAGAGGACGAACCACCCTTTGCTACATGCGCTTAAGCCAGAGGAGGAAAAGCTTGCCTTTATCGACCACAACGTGGTGAACGTGCTGACGAACCGCGATCAGAAAGGCCGCCGGGTGTTGCTGGTCAACTGCGGCTCGGCTTGGGATCCAAAGGCGGTCAGCTCAGAGCAGTTGTTCCGGCTGTTCTTCCTTATTCACCTAGTAGCGCAGCTTGAGCCGGCCACTCAGATCAACGGTGTCGTCGTTGTGCTCGACTTCGACGGCCTCTCGCTCAAACAGGTGAAGGCCCTTTCGCCATCCTTCTCGCGTCGACTGATCACGTTCATCCAGGATGCGATGCCACTTCGCCTGAAGGAGGTCCACATTCTGAAGCAGCCGTACATTTTCAACATGGTGTGGGCCCTCTTCAAGCCATTCATCCGCGAGAAGCTGAAGAATCGCGTAAGTATGCTCCTACGGTGTATCCCGGGTGTGACCTTGGGTTCCGCCTTCATTCCCTGTTAGCCTCCCATTCTTCAACCCCCTATGTTCGATGGTCCGTGACCTCGAAACCAGACTTTGGTCGACGCGTTATCAACGCACGATTCGGCTCGATTGTTAGTAAACAGAGGCGATTGGAGGAGCACTTGTTTGCGATCTGGAGACGGACAAGAACCGACAAAAAATTGGCCTCCATCACGCCTCGCAGGAGTGTTTCGTAATGCCGAATCACAGCCCACTTCCTTCCCGGTTCCGGTGTTTAATGCCTTGTGTACATCCTGCAGATCTTCTTCCACGGTATGGACATGCGGAAGCTGCACAAGCACATCGATCCGTGCCATCTGCCGGCCAACTACGGTGGTGATCGGCCACGGCTGGACTATGGTGGTAGGGAGTGGTACCCCTGCGTCTACAACTACATCGATCACATTGACCAGTGGAATACGTTCGGGTATCTTCCGGTTTCTCAGTGACGAAACCGAGCCCCCATCTCAAAGTAGAACTTCACCCTCCGAATACACTATCGAATGCATACTTATCTAGGTATTAGGTTAGTTTAGGGTGGCTTATAGCGCACCGGCAGAGAGCAAGGAAGGATACACTGACTTAAACCGTTCATCAACTGAACGAGAGAACCCTCCCACATGACTTCAGAACCTGCAGTAGTTAGAGAATGTTTTCATTCAGCGTAGTTTCATAGAAGTAGACCTGTTTTTTGTTGTCTGTAGATTGTTAGACCCATTTCCACTAGAGACAAGACCACGTAAACGTATTAATTGGGTGAATGGGCACGCGCATTCCATCGATGGCAATACAAATCCACACTGTACATTTCGATGGCAGAGTCGTAATGGGCCTCAGGAGGTGAGTATCGCGTTCAAATCAGCGAAAGTGTTGCATGTCGTGTTGTCTATCGCCGTGTTGTCGTGTCCATCGCAACCTGCACGTTTGAAGTACTCCTGCATGACTCTGACCGTCCCGAGATCACTAACACAACCGATCGCAGCATCATTCACTAACCACTGACGAGTTTTTGTGGCATAATCGCACGATCGTGATCTAAACCGATGCAACCGTTCAACTTGCAGTAGCTCATGCCCTACGTTGGCTTTTCGCTTTCATCACAGATCTTCTTCCATGGCAACGACTTGGCAAAATTCCACCAGTTCATCAGCGTAGATCGTCTACCGGCGGACTACGGAGGCAGTCTCCCACCGATCGACTATACCGGTCTCGATTGGTACCCTTGTGTAGCGGCTCAGGAAGATCACATCCAGAAGTACCTTCGATGCGGTTTCGTCGATTAGTAGCCCGCCTCCAAAGGTGTCCTTGAAGGATCAAGCGCTCATCCAGTACGGTGCTGTAATTATGTGCAGAGTAGAGTGAAACATACTGGTGGCTGCCTAAACGGAGGCAGAATGTGTTGCAAACAACTCAATAAATTAAATACCCGATTCAAAACATCCCCCCCGTGGGCAAGGGGTCGCTTTAGCTGATAACAGGCGATGATGACCGACACAGGGCAAGGGATAGTGCGGGTTATAAAGTGTAGGGAAATATGAGCGTTTTTGTAGCAGAAACAAAAAAAAGTGGAAAACACACGTTGAACAGTTCATTGCCACATCGGCGATTGATGGTGAAACGGGATAGGGTTTCGTGTTTTCCAAACCCCTAAGGATTAGGAAAATGAAGGCATACGACTCCGCCCACAGGAAGTCTGGAGCAGAGGTGACGAAGGCCACCGTGTTTTCACCACACGACCAACGTCCATCGATGCCATATCAGCTGTTTGGTGACACGTCCAAAGGCTCCGTCCTATCTTTAAACCTCGTACAGTGTAGATCGGGCCAAGTGGCAGCGAGAGGGTTGGTTTCTTCGCGATTAAATGCGCGAGCGCAATTTTCGTGCGCGACGAGGGTGGTGCTGGTGACGCAGAAAACCGATTCAAACCCCCCGAAACATTGGAACATCGAGTAGGGTGGAAAGACGGTGAAGACTCGAGCTCCAGAGGGTGGAATAGATTGTGCGACTAGAGGAGACCAGGGCGGGTGGGCAATGCGCGAACGATTTCGCTCATAGCCGATGAGTGGCGTTCGCGGTTTTGTGTGGTTCCATTCGCGAGTTGACCACGCAACGCAGCGGTTTGGTGTTTTTTGGGGTGCTAGAATTGTGGCGCGATCAGTTCTTCGAACGGTTCTAACGAGCAGTGAGAAGAAGGATCCAGGACCCAGTGTTGAGAAAACCCTACACATACACAATGAAGGGTGCCGTGCCTCCGTTCGATATCGTGACAGAACCGGCGTCAGCTGAGCTGCTCGAGGTGTCACGCCGTGAGCTACGCGAAACACCGGAAGTCCGCGAGGAAGCCATCCAGCGATTGCGTGAACTACTGCACAATGCCACCGACCTGCACTACGCCGATGACGACGACTTCCTGCTCATCTTTCTGCGCCCGTGCCATTTCTACCCGGAGAGTGCCCTCAAAATGGTAAGTGTCAGCGCCATTTCGACGCTTGCGTCCTCTTCGATGGGCTGGTTAAGGGCCTCGGCAGCAGAAACCCGATCGCGCGTGTTTTTGCGCGCAATAATCAGTTTTTGAGCTTCCGAGCGTGCGCGGGCCGATTTTCAATCGCGTTCATGGTGGCGGGTGCCAAATTTAGGTGCCTTCTGCGTTATCTGCTCAGCGGTTTGGCGATAAGAGCCAAGAGAAGAGCCAAGGAGGGCTAGGGCGCATCAGCAGGGTGGCTGATGCCAACATGCAACTCTTATCGATCGTACGACTGCAGAAGCATAATAGGTATTGTTTTTCTCTCTCTGTCTCTCTCTCTCTCTATCCTCCTAACGCGCGCCAGATGCGAAGAATCGCCGATTTCAAGAAAAATAACTACCCTCTCATGCACAACCTGTCACCGGAGGATGAGAAGGTGTCGTTCGTTGATCACAAGATCGTGAACGTACTGACGAACCGCGATCAGAAGGGCCGTCGCATACTGATCGTCAGCTGTGGTGCCGTTTGGGACCCAAAAGCGGTCACGGCCGAGAAGCTGTTCCGGATGTTTTACTTGGTACACCTGGTAGCGCAGCTCGAGCCAGCCACACAGGTCAACGGTGTCGTGATCGTGATGGACTTCGAGGGCCTGTCGCTTAAGCAGGTCCGTGGACTTTCGCCCTCTTTCTCGAGGCTGCTACTAACGTTCCTGCAGGAGGCCGTACCACTGCGCATGAAGGAGTTCCACATCGTGAAGCAGCCGTACATTTTCAACATGGTCTGGACGCTGTTTAAGCCCTTCATCGGAGACAAGCTTAAGAAGAGGGTAAGTGCGTCTTTACTCAACCCAGCTAACCAACCGATCAACTGCAACGACTTTTTCCTTCTAATTCTCCAGCTCTACTTCCACGGAAGCGACATGAAGAAGTTGCACAAACACATCGATCCGGCAGATCTTCCGAAGAACTACGGTGGCACGCGACCTGCGCTGGATTACGGTTCTCGCGAGTGGTATCCTTGCATCGAGAAGTACACCGAACATTTCCAGCGCTGGAACGGGTATGGATACGCGGCCGGACCTTGAGCCTTGCGTGTTTCATCCCACACCTTGCCATCTTGCCATCCAAAGAGAGGCCAAACACTACTTATACACCTCCTCCTCCATCAAGTAGCATTAAGCGACGTGGCCGCTGTACGGAACCACCAGCACTTCTAAGTGCGAAGTTCGATAGGCCGTGCGATAAGCAATCGAGCCTCTACAAATCATGAGATAAGCTCACTTCGGGGTGGCCGCTCGAAGGACGAACGGACGCCATCACTTACAAGGCTCCACAATGGAGCGCAACGGGATCAAACGGGACACTATTAGCGATTAGGGAATTAGGGCCGCATGATTCGGGATACGATCGCCGATGTTGCCGGTGTGACCTTCGCGAATTACCTATGCCGACATGCGGGATTTGGGCGTAATCCTTTTTCACGCATGTGCGTGCTTCGTGCGGTGGTATAGTTATAAATTAAATATATTGACTTCGATTGAACGCGATGAGTCTGTGATTTTCTTATCCGCTTGGGCAGGGATTATGGAGGATCAGTGCGAAATTCCAATCGAATAATGCGACTCGATGACGCAAGTAATCACCCGTGGGGTTTTCCTGATAAACACCATTGCATTTGTTGTTGGCTAGAGTGTTTTTATATCACATTGATAACGTATGCTGTGCAGATACGCCAATCGTACAATTGGTTCTAGGCGGTGTTTATGATCAATTCGGTACTGTGCATGAAATTTTAATACGTTTAAGCGAATCCTTGAGATACTTCCATTGCATGTGTCATATGTATTATTTTAGAAGGACAATAATGTTGAACAGGTAAAACAAACTCATCGTTAAAAAATACCATTTCCACTACATTTGAATTGTATCGTTGATTTTGCGCCTAAAGGCAGGCAATATGCATCACATGCTGCTCTCACAAGAGTGATCATCCCTTATCTAAGAAACAATGCACAACATTCATGGTTTTGCAAATTAGTGGAAATAACGGGCAAAAAGCTGAATGGGGCAATGTTCAAATTATACTTCTATACAGGTAGGTGGGTAGATCGATAAAATATAAAAAATCTTCAATCAAGTATTCTCGCGTAGTGTACAGATCGATTGTTGATGTCAGAATGTCCATCTGATGATCGTCAATAAGAAACACTATGAAACGTTATGTAACAGTCGGATTGATTTATAAATACGATAGATTTGCTAATCAGGTTATCAATGGCACATGTTTAGGTTAGAGCTTTAAGCTATGTGTGTTTAAACTATGTTTTCCCTGAGCCATTCACCCCGCTCGGAATCATAGCGCAGAAAGAATCCCACAGATTATGCGTTGTAAACACATCAATCAAACAAAGTATTTGAAGCGTGGTTTTATAAAAAAGCAATAATTTTAACGCTTTTATTATAAGCCGTTTATAGTTTACAAATCTCCATGCACTTACCGCACAGGTGTCAAGTTTCTTTCTGAGTGACTAAGTCAACAGCCGAGTATTGACGATTGGTGCCCTATGATCGGTGCACACGGAGTTTCATCGTTACTTGACAATATTCCCTCTAGGAGCTAGCTTACCAAGCCAAAGTCCACGATGATCCTTCCCATCGCTCTCGCTTTCCCCGTCTCGAAATCTGTCACCAATCGGCGAACACGCGGCCGGCTGATAAGCAACGTTCCTGAATCGACTGCGTTTATCAATCGCAAGCAACAGTCCGCTTCTTCCGAGTGTTAAGGGTATGTTCGCACGTTCGTTTGTTTTCGAATTACGAGGGTCCAATTGATTTTCGAGCGTTTCCTCAGGCCGGTTACTCGTTTATCTCCATTTCTCCGGAGTGACACTTTGCCCTGGCTAACGGTGCCTTAAGATGAGCCGCACCACCAGCAAAGGCGCTTCCAAACCTTAGGGTCTTTGCCTCCAAGGCACTGGCTCTAATCTAACGAAACGCCACAAATCGATGCGCCGAGGGTATCAGTGCACATAAACATTTGAGCTAGCCAGCTGATAACGGCTGGCAACGTTGGAAGAACGCGTCAGAAACGACTGAGTTCGCTGTCCACCACTGGTCACAGTGAAGTGCTGATCGTTGTAGTGCACGGACCAGACGTGAAGTAGACGATGGGAAAGTTCGAACTGGAGACAGCGCCTCCGAGCGCCGAGTTGCTAGAGGTTGCAAAGCAGGAGCTCCGTGAGACGCCAGAAGTCCGTGCGGCTGCCGTCGAGGAGCTGCGCAAGCTACTGCAGGCGGCAACAGACCTCAACTATCCGGAAGATGAGGACTTCCTGGTTATTTTTCTTCGTCCAACAAAGTTCTATGCCGAAAGCGCCCTCAAGCTGGTATGTACTGCAGCAAAGCGAGCCGTTTAACGTTGGAAAACAGCGTAATGTATATTGAAACCTTTTCTTACTATAGATGCGCAACATCGCGGAATTCAACAAGACGTACAAGGAGGCGCTATTCAACCTGCTGCCAAGCGATGTAGAGAACGTGTTCATTGATCACAATATCATCAACGTACTGACGAACCGGGACCAGAAAGGTCGCCGTATGATGATCGTGAATATGGGCGAGACCTGGGATCCTAAGACAGTCTCTGAAGAGCAGGTCTTCCGTGTCCTGTACACCATCCACAAGCTGGCCATGCTCGAGCCAGCCACTCAGATCAACGGTGTCGTGGTGATCTACGACTTCAAGGGCATGGGTATGAAGCACGTTAGATCGATGTCTCCAAGTGGTGCCAAACGCCTGCTGACCTTCATCCAGGAGGCGAGCCCATTACGCGTGAAAGGCATCCATTTCATCAACCAGCCGATGATCTTCAGCATGGTGTGGTCACTGTTCAAACCCTTCGTCAAGGAGAAGCTGAACAAACGCGTAAGTAAATGGAAACCTGGCTATGATGATTAAGATCACTCACTGAGTGTCCTTTCCGGACGTTGTAGATGTTCTTCCACGGTGACAAGCTGTCCAAGCTGCACGAGCACGTCGACAAGGAGTGTCTGCCGTCCAACTACGGAGGAAGCCTGCCCGCGCTGGACTATGGCGGCAAGGAATGGTATCCGGTGGCAGAACAACACCTCGACTTCATCAAGAAGTTCAACTCATGTGGATTCAAATGAGCCACTGACTAACGTCCAACAACTCCAGGAAAGCAGGCGCGTCTTTATCATACCCAGAAGGTCTCGCTTGTCTCCGAAACCCGAACACCACAGAGCTCCCTTGACCGTGACCAGCAAGAGGTCGCCACCAAGCCGTTCCTATACCCAATCCATTATCAATTCGGTCGCAGGGCGCCGAACTCTGTTCGCTTATCATGCATCTCGTGGGCAATATGGCTACTAACTCGTGTGTGTTATTTTTAGTTTCAAACGTTCGCCTGTTGTCGTTTTGGGATGCAACAAGTGTTCGTCGTGGTGGAACAAGCGTGTTTCGATACAGTGGCCCGAATCCCGAACGAAAACTCGATTATTACATACTGCCCTGCGATTCCGGCTTCATTCTTTTCGTTGTGTATTTGTTATCAATTGTTACAAGCGCATAAATAAACAAACATTTTACATCAACTCATGAGCGAGCTTCTTCTGAGGAACAAGCGGTGTGAGCTATATTACTTCCCTACTATGTGTAACTGTGAATCATTTCAAGCTTCTAATCACGAGTCTGTAAGGATTCAGTCCAATTGTGATATGACTCGTAAAATTTCGCTCATTTTGTGGATCATAAGTCTAATGTGTTTATGTTTCAAGTTTTGATTCCAAATTAGATTTGACTTTCAATTATAAAGGTCCACCGACGATTACATATCCTATCAACGATCACTCGGCTTCCATGAAATCCGCTCGTTAACCTCTCACTCCCTTCCTCTACTATAAGGGATTTAGCCTACAGTAGCGATAACCGTACCACGTTGACTTTGAAACAAAAACCCTCCCACTGGGTGCACCCTTTAGCAGCTAATCTTATCGAGCTTTGTCGAAGGATTTCATCGTCTTCCAGTGCAAAGGTCATCGGTGATAGCGACCACGCCGAAATGAGACAGCAAAAGATACGTAATGGCTATAGCAATGGTGTGTATGTCAAAAATTTAAAAACAATCGTCTAAAATTTAGCTCTAACGAACGGATTGGCTTCTCAAACAGCCCGCTTATTTGAATCCACATGTGTTCCACTTCTGGATGAAGTCAATGTACTTCTCAGCAGTCGGATACCAGTCCTTGCCGCCGTAGTCCAGAGCGGGAAGAGTGCCTCCGTAGTTCGCTGGCAAGTACTCCTTGTTGATGTGCTCGTGCAGCTTGGCCATCTTCTCTCCATGGAAGAACATCTAAAAACGAACCAGATTGGCATTGGTACGAGAAGGACCCTAAAGAATCAGAACTCCAAGCATTCTACTCACGCGTTTGTTCAGCTTCTCCTTAACAAAAGGCTTGAACAGCGACCACACCATGTTGAAGATCATCGGTTCGTTGACGAAGTGGACAGCCTTCATGCGCAATGGACAGGCCTCCTGGATGAAGGTCAGCAGACGCTTGGCACCGCTCGTCGACATCGCCTTGACGTGGCCCATACCCATGCCCTTGAAGTCGTAGATCACGACGGCACCGTTAATCTGGGTGGCCGCTTCCAGCACTGCCATCTTTTGGATGGTGTACAGAGCACGGAAGATCTGATCCTCGGTCACAAGCTTCGTGTTCCAAGCCTCGCCCATGTGCACCACCATCACGCGGCGGCCCTTCTGGTCGCGGTTGGTGAAGATGTTGATCAGTCCATGATCGACGAAGACCGGCTTCGTGTCAACCGGCATCAGGTTGTGCAGCAGATCTTTGTACGTCTTGTTGAACTCGGCCACATTGCGCATCTATTACCAAGAGGCACCACCAAAACCGCACAGTTAATCAGCCACAAAGAAAAGCCAGGACTTTCGCGGTGTCGAAAACTTACCAGCTTAAGGGCGCTCTCAGGATAGAACTTAGTAGGGCGCAGGTAGATTAGCAGGAACTCATCGTCGTCCGGGAAGCTGAGGTCGCTTGCTTTGAGCAACTTGCGCAACTCCTCGATGGCGGCGGCACGGACTTCTGGTGTCTCGCGGAGTTCTTGTTTCGCGATCTCCAGCAGCTCAGCGCTCGGTGGCGAGCGATCGATATCGAACGGACCAGACATGTTTAGGCAGAAGGGCAGCTCAAGATCTCCAAGCACAAGCACTGAACCGTCGGAGTCGTAAAGACGCCAGCGAAAGTAGACGCTCCTGACCGATTGGCGCGATTTAAGTACTCGAACCGGGATCAAGCCGCTTATCGTGGCATTATGGCTTACAGATACGATGCAACCCGCTGCTGCAGTACCTCCGATTAAGCTACTCGGTGTGAAACCCCCCACGGAATGGACGATTATCGGGACCTTATCGGAGCGGCTTATATAACGTATGTTTTTGAGTGAAATCGAGATTGTTGATACAGCTGAACCGTGAGGGTTCAAATTTGGCACTCCGACAGGGTGGAGAAACCTGGTTAGTGAACTGCTTCATTGCATGGTGAGGGTTCTTCGAATTTTTCCTACAAACCAGCTGAACAAAAACTTATGATACCATTTGCGCTACCGTAAAAGCTCCCGAAAACCAGAGTCAAAGCTCCTACATGCCCGTGATCCAGTGTTCTAGTCGATTGTACCTCGCTTGAAATGAGCTTGACGCAAAACGTGATCACTGGCACGATTGTAGCTTTCGCAAACAAATCCTCCCCACTGACGATGAAATAATAATTTTTTGCATCGTGTGCTTCACTCCACCGAGCCCTAACAACAACACAAGCGAGCTCGAGATTGATGGTTGCCGCTGTGGAGTTGTGCTCGTTTCCGGCTCCAGTAGCCGACTCACATGTTCGTTTGGATCATCATTTCAACCCCTTCCAAGTTGACGATGGCACACAGCAGCTGTTGCTGCTTTGCGGTAGCTCAAAGACCATTTGAAGTATTGGGTAATATGAAGAAGACACCGACATACAGCTATTACTCGGTACAAGACACTCGTGTCGGTGCGCTATGTGATGCAAACGAAATTATCCGCAAGGAAGGAGATGATTTCCTCCTTCCTTAGGCGCCCCATTCGATAAAGTGTTCGAGAGGAAATCTTCGAAAAGGTTCATCGTTTACGTAACCAAAAAAGCGGCTATGAATTGATCAAATGGAAATCAAAATCTTCCTCATCGATTTTGTAGCCATTCGACTGGCTGGTCACCTTGTGGAAGGAAAAACGTAGTAAAAATATATTTCTGTTCATTTATTACATCCAACAGGGTAGTGTGATTCATTCAACTGCGGAAACTCGCACGAGCCCGGACATTTTCTCAGCAAAGCCGTGCTGCAGTGAAGCGTTCAACCGGTGCCATTATCACCTATGCGATTGTTTCGCGGATGTGTGCGGAAGGACGTTCGGAATTCTGCACACCACAATGGCACTGTGACCACCCTATCAGACATCTCCCAGCTGGCACACTGCCCTCCAACACCCTCTCACAAACCAGTGAAACCAGTTGGCCGGAAAAACACACCAACTCGGGCCGGGAGCGGTCAAAACGCGCCGGGCGTTCCTTTCCTTTACGAAGGTTCGTCGCTTGTCGGCACGGCAGTCTTTCGTTTCGGCAGCCTTGCGGCAATGGTGCAGTCAATAAACAAATAAAACTCACACGCAGACATGGGTTCAGGCAACCCCTGGGGTGGAAGGGGAGGTCAGAATCAGCAAAAAGGTCACAGAATGGGGCACTTGGCACCAACACTGGCACAATACCGATGGCGCCCGTGGGGCGATCGCACAACGACGATCGCGCCACAGCGATGACGATCGTTAATAGAATAGCTCCCATGAAAATCTATAAAGCGAATGGTGAGATGATCGAGTGGTTTCTTTCATTCGCTGCGTTCATTCAGAGAGGATCGTTCGTGCGCTCGTGAGGTTCGACAAGACAGCGAACCGTTGTGCAACTTCAACTCCATTCAAACAGCGCCTTCCGTGCGTGCGTGTGGCCGTGAACAGTCGGCTGGGATCGGGTGATCGAGCCGTCTACTGCCGTGGTGTAGGGTGAACAATCGTATCTCTGCTCGAAGCGAGAAGACCTCCGAAAAAAAGAAGATAAATACCAGAAACCGAGAAACGACGCAAACGGGCCCAAGGTCATCGGGCTGTGCGGTAGTGTGTCAGTCATTTTCCGACCCACCTATTTGGAAGCGCGTGCTCCGTGCCACGCGTCCCTGGTTCACATTAGTGTCGACGGTTGAAAGTGAAACAAACCTTGGGATAGTAGCTTGTTTTTGTGTGGATTCCGTCGATTTTTTAGTAGCAGTGTAGTGCGCGCTTGCTCCACCATGTCGATCAAGTACAACGAGAAAAATTTCCCCTACATCGATCTCGGGCAGGGCTACATCATCTACCTCGAGGATGAGGACTAC
Source organism: Anopheles nili (assembly GCF_943737925.1). NCBI lineage: Eukaryota > Metazoa > Arthropoda > Insecta > Diptera > Culicidae > Anopheles > Anopheles nili. Next base: position 3,406,973 of record NC_071292.1, read on the forward strand.
ACGGACCCGCGCTGGGTCGTAAAGGCAGAACAGGAGCTACAAGAAACACCTGAACATAAGGCTCGCTCGTTAGAACAGCTGCGTGAGTTGCTTCGTGGTGAGAAAAAGCTCACCGTACCGCTAGATGACGAGAAGTACCTGCTGAAGTTCCTGCGGCCGCTGGCGTACGATGTCCAGAAGGCATTCGACTGCATCCGGCACACGTACACGATGAAGCGCTCCTACGGCAAGGATTACTACGAAGGACGTATCAAACCATCGCACATCCGGCATATCTACGACGCGGGCATGGTGAACTTCCTGCCACTCCGTGATGACGACGGTTGCGGCATTTGCGTGACGCAGCTTGGCCGTAAGTACCCCAGCGATGTATGCATTGCCCGGCGCATTTATTGCACTCACGTACCTGAGCCACAAACTGGCTCCGTTGCCGAAACAACCACCCACACCCAAAGGTCTGGCGTGCGATGACCCGATTTCAATGACACAAGCGACTCCCCGAAGGGTAGTCGCACCGACTTTCAGGGTTCCACCAAAAACCAGTTTCCAAATTGAGTTTAGGCGCTAATCAGATGGCGCAGAGTGGCTGTCGCTGGTACCGGTTTGCAGAGATGAAACACATTCCACCGCGGCGAAATCGCTCGACCTCCAAACAAATGGACTGATTGATAAAAACGTAGGCCAAAAATTCTACATCCCCTCAGTCTGCCTGATTGATTTTTGCAACGGTTCGTCTGGTGCGTCTTCTCGATCCTCTCGTACCGTCATCATGTCCCAGTTTAAAGGCAATGGCGCTCGTTTCATCGTGCTCAGTTGATGGTTATAATTTTCTGATGAAATGGAAGCTGTTTTGTGCAAATGTTCACCCAACCCAAGCTCCTCTGACAGAAGGGCAATGGAAAGCAGCGAACCCTTCCATTGTGTTGCGATCACTCTGTGTGATTGATGTTGCTTCATCACGGTGCAGCAAACCATGGGGCTTGAACAAAAAAAAAGACTAAACCACATTGTAGCTCGTACGTACTCTACGCGTACTTTTTGTGATGAACGAAGCGTGATCGTCCACATTTTTAATGATCGCACCACTATCGCCAACGGGTCGATCTTGACCTATATTTCAGTCTTCCGTTGAAGCGGCATGTCGTCGTTGCATAATGTGCTTCCAGAGTGTGCTATAATGGTGCTCGTACAGCGTTATTACTTTCATCAGATCAGTGACGCACTGAAACCGGTCACTTTCTGTCCAGGAAACCGTTCTCGTACGTAAGCGCAACCCAGATTGCAAATCGTAACAATTAATAATGTAGAATCATATCGTCGTATCGATCATGTCGCCGATCGGGATTGTTGAATATTAACAGGATGGTTCCTGTTACTGTTGGTGCAAAATCACCGACGTAGTTAAGTGATTTTGCGCTTGTGGAATAGAATATTCGATCAACATCAACCTGGGATATTTTTGGCATAGCGCCCGTGTGGATGGTTTCGCTTTTATTAAACCATTTCCTGCTGCAGTGAATGAATCACACGGTTCGCGAAGCACATACATCAAACACATCATTAGCAGGTCACACTAGCGTGGCGTCCACGCGTGAGAAAGATTCAATCGCATCCACAAATAACCGGCCACTTCCTGGTGTCGGTGCCACGTCACATTTACCAAAACCATCAGACTGGCCTTGGAGCTTTTCAGCAAGCAACCACATTATGTAAAGCACGCTTTGAATGATTATTTCCTTCGCGCTTCCTTTTGCAGGCAAGTGGAACACGTCGAAGATCTCGATGTATGACGTTGTGGCCCTGTTCCGCATCAACATTGAGGCCTCGCTGATGGATCCATTGGTGCAACTGAACGGCATACGGATCATCTTTGACTTCGACGGCTTGTCCATGTCACACGTTGCGCAGGCGTCACCAAAACACGCCATGGTGAGCCTGCAATGGATCCAGAAGTGCTGCCCGCTGCAGCTCAAGAGCATCCACATCGTCAACAACTCGATGCTGTTCAACGTACTGTTCACCATCTTCAAGCCGTTCATTTCGAAGGAACTGCGCGACAAGATGCACTTCCACAACCGAGACTACAGCTCGCTGAACAAGTGCATTAGCCCAAAATGTCTGCCACCGGCGTACGGTGGCACGCTTGACGCGGCTGAGTGCGAAGGTCAACTGCTTGGGGACTTCATGCAGCTCTACGACAAGCACTACGAAGGTGAGTCTCGAGGCTGCTGGGGTCTCGAGAAAGATCGAACGCCTCGAAGCAGATCGCAACAGATCGCCACTAACACGTGCGTGCTTTTTTTCTCTCCTCACCACAGCCATGGACACGTTTGGCTACGACGAAAGCAGTTCCAACTAATGGCAGCACTCGTCAGCCGGGTGCTGAGTCAGCGATCGAATCTACCGCCGGCTAATCTGTGATCGACGTCGTATCGGACCCCTGTGAGCGCTGAACGTGCCCCTGCACGTTCAGTTTTTGCCTAATAAATACTGGAGCGGAGACTGCTCGTGTCCTTGACCGGAGGGTGACAGGTGATGCATCGCGACCGGAATGGACGCTGAACGGATGTTCGCTCCTCGATCCACAAGACTTCTTCCCAGGCGAATCCAACACCTGACGAACTGGGCACACAATTATGTAAGTGGTAGCGGGAGCATATAGCATAGTTTGGGGATTAACGGTAGGATACAAAGCAGTCAATACGTCAGCGACATTGAAACGTGAGCTGGAACCACGCATTGTTCACGGTCTCGTGTAGACATTATTTCACACGGGCATAAATTAAAGTTCAAGTACCGCGCGAAAGTGAGCCTTTGTGACGTGAAACGAAGAATGACCGTCTATTTATTCGTTTCATTAGCCACGTGCAGCATTGCGTGTTAAAAAGCTTCGGTTTGTTTTAGGAAGGTTGTTGCAACCACAGAGCGTATAGGGCGTGTGAAGTCAAACTAAATTCATACAGTTAAGTACAGCTAAACACAAAATCAAACACCGATGAAACGACTTAGGTGAAGTGTAAGATGAATTTTATATTCACTAATAGCTATTTTTAATAAAAAATAAATTTTAATTATTATAATTGTGCTTTTAGATGCCAATATTATGCAAAACTTTATTGAAAGAAAACAAACTATTTTAGTCATGGGATTTCAATTGCAGTTATCTCGCAGGCGTGCCATTCTCGCATGTGATGTTATGATTGCTTTACTTCAGGAAGATATCCGTACTGGTCCTCTTCTACAATAGAGGTACATGCGTGAGTGCATTAAATAGTATTTATTTATAGCTTACGTACCTTCAAATTGTTCTTTATAACAATCCAGCAACTCTCCGATTACAGCTCCATCATACTCCGGTATCTCATAAGTTCCTCCCAGAAATGAGGGCAACAGACTTTCATCAACGTGTTCGTGCAGCTTCTTGAACTCAATCCCGTGAAGGAATATCTAAAGGATGTCGCCAAACAATCAATATTCAATCAATTGCTAATTTAATTCTTTCTCCCAGAGACAGACTCCTGCTCGCTCCCATTCTGAATCGTTTCATTGCGTCTGGATCACTTACCCGTTGGCTCCACTTTTTTCCCATGAATTGCTTGAATATTTTAAACATAATGTTAAACATCCGTGCGTTGTTGACAATATGTATGCCCTTGACGCGATAGGGCGAGTTCTTCTGGCCGTGATCGACGATACTTTTCACGAACATAGGTGGAAACTGGCTAATGTGGGAGAGCGATAGCTTGTCGAAGTTGATGATGAAAACTATGCCGTTTAGCTGAGTTTCCGGCTCTCGGCCAACCGCCTCCATGAGCATGTTAGTCGCTCGAATCACTTCCAGTGACGGCACTTTCGAGCAATTCCACTTTGCTGTTTAAAGTTCAACACGAGGTTTTGTTAAAATAAGCACTAAATCACACAAAACGGTATAAGCGATTGCGCCTACCTCCCATTTCCATGAACAAAATTCGCCGTCCGTGTTGGTCTCGCTTTGGCAAAATCTGCACCACCCGATCATCAAGTGCACGCTTGATTGATTCCGTAGTCAAATGATCCAGAATAAAGTTGTCCTTCGATTTCATTTTATAGAACGCCTTCATCTTATGTAGAGCAAGCAAAAAGAGCTTTGATCATGAGTTCCGTCCAAATATTTTCCCCAAAACTTACCATTTCCATGGTACTGGTTGGATAATATTTCTTTGGGCGTAGAAAGCGTCTCAAAAAGGCGTCATTATCCACTGGCACATGCAGGCGCTTTTCCTCTGCAACGTCACGGAAAAAAAAACACTAATCAGCTGTTCGGCCCACGCGAAGTTTCGCCAAGTACACTGAACTCGTGACCTTGCATACTTACGGCGAATCAGCTCGCGAAGCTCGTTCATGCTCGCCTCGACCACATCCGGTGTTTCGCGAAGCTCTTTTGCGGCCTTTTCCTTTGCAGCCTCGACCGTGAACTCCTCCAGGTTGAAGCGAAGCTCGATACCATTTCCAAAATCAACACACGGCGCTTTCAGTTCATCCAATCGTAAAGCCATGGCAAGCAATCTCCGAGATGCGTTCCTTCCGACACTACAGCAGAATGAGAATGGAAATGAAAGAAAAGAATTTCGCGGCTTGCCATGGCCGGGAATCGCCACACAACACACACTGCTATAGGAACGGTGACTGGAAACATGTTTGAAAGGGAAAATAAGAACCGGCACACTGCGATCTGTTTTACACGACGCGGCTACGATGCTTTAGCACGGTTAGGATCATATTCGTTCCTTGGCAACCGCCGGTGTTCGCTGACTTCGCGGTTATTTTTCACGGCAGCCCTACAGCGTGTTAAATTGTAAACGCATGTGTGGTTTGCGTAGTAGTAGTCCAATACCGACTGCCTTTATCATTTATCGTTCTGATACCGGTGGATAACATTAGGATGAATATTGTTGAAGGTAATGGTCTTATTTTTAGTGATCATTTTCATCGCCCTTGCTTCTTCTCGATCGTCATTTTCATCCCTCTTTTAGTTCTCAACTATAGCTTAATAGATTATAGAGAATTTGCCAAGCAATGAACCAAGTGCTACAATTGCATAACTTCAGGCTTGCTGTTCGTCGAGCTTACTTGTCGATGAATGGTTATTTCACCTAGGCTGGGGTGTCAAATGAACTAGCTAATATAAATTCAATTTTAATCACTGGAGATCATTCTAGCCCTGCTCTTATAAAACCTGAACTCAAAAAACTTCTGCAAATATATCAAATACACCCGGACGAAAATTAATTTTGTTTTAAAACGGAAATGTTTGCGCTTTTCCATATGGCGCATGTTTGACACCCTTTGCACGAGAAAACAAAACAGACTCGCTCGTTTTGCGCCAGACTCATTCGGATTCTGCGCCTTCCACCTGCGATTCGCGAGTTCGCGAGTTCTGAACGTATCCGTCGAGTGGAGATCGCGTGTTATCGAGCGCACAGAGAAACGAGTGGTACAACAGGTGCACGTTTTTTGAACATTCGAGGATTTCGGTGACATTCGATAGTGTGAACTTCTTTCTGTAACCCACAACAGCCAGCCAACATGGCAGCGCTGAAGTTTGACGATAATAAAGTTCCATACCTCGACCTTGGTGACGGCTATAGGATCGCACTCGAAGGTGACGAGTACACCGATGCCAAGGCGAAGGAAAAGGCCGCCCGCGAGCTTCGCGAGACGCCGGACGTGGTTGAGAAGTCGTTGCAGGAGTTACGCGCCCTGCTAGAAGGTACGTACGTGGAACTGTCGTAGCGCGATATCGTGCGTGCGTGATCAGAATGCGTTTCAGCGGCCAGCTGGAACACCATAAATTAAACGATCGGGTGGATGCCACCCACAATAAATAGGTAAACGTCGTAATAGTAGATCCGTGATATTGAAATAGTGTCGATTTAACCCATGCAGACGAAGGAGCCGGTGAAAACCCAAATCATGGTCGATCTGGGCTGTTCTTACCGCTGTGTCACTGTTTAGAGAATGATTTACACTGCGGGATAGTCGTTCGCTGGGCTCGATCAACGATTCGCGTAGACGCTAGAATTCCCCACCCATGGGTTCGGCAGCCAAACTTGTTTGACAACATTTCGGAACCCAGCTCGTTGACCAATTTCTTCGCATTTTAACGGTTTAACGGGTTGAGACACGTCCACGGCCGGAAACTGTTCTTTAGCAGATAACCACTGAATGAAGGAGAACTTTTGTGAACTTGAGAATTTGGAGTTAATATTTATCGGTGGAAATTCACTAGATAATTCGCGCTTCTTCGTTCTCTGTCGGGCGATAGTATAGCATTGCGTCATAAGAAAACAGTTTCAAATGTTGGTGAATAAATTAGCTAACAATTACAAAACTGACATTACTCATAACATTTTGATTGATTGTGGTAGGGTATCAGGTTGAAATTTTGCATTGATGTTTGACAAAAACCAGTTGTTAAATAGGCTACCAGGCCTTTGGGCTCAACCTTGCGAGAGAAAATGAAAGTTGTCGTGAAACAGGGAAGAGAAAAATAGCATAACGATCTAATCGAGTTTTAACTATCCACCAAAAATATCCTATTCGATGAACAGTTCCCTTTCACTCGCGAAACAAACAACCCAAACCAATTGCATCCAACCTATGGCGAAGAAATAAATCAATAAACAAGTCATAAATCGTACAGCTCACGTTAAGTACTCGAGTTCGAACTTGAACTTGAGCAACTCGTCTGGCCGCAGTGGTGGTGTAATTAGTCATTAGGATCATACCAGTTCTGAAACCAACTTGCCGCAAACGATGCCGCTTGCTTCATCACTCAAGGCAGACGACAAAATGTCTAACGCAATGCTGCTGTAAAATCGGCACAAATCGCGTCTCTAAGTGTGACCCTTGCGTGCGGCCGGAAATGCAACACCTGATGGCCGCAACATCAAAGGGCATCGACACTGGTTCGCGAGTTTTAGTTACAGCTTAGATACTCCAAAATTCATCCGCCCATCCCTGCTCGATCAGTTCGACGATCGCGTCCGTCAAGGTCAGCGAAAGGACGCCGGTTGTTGATACTATCGAATGACGCACACGATCCGATCGATTTCTGCATCTCATGCTTCCGTAGGCTCACAGCACCTTTCTTCTGCGAACAATCGGTCTCGCGTTCGAGCAATCTGCTGTTTTAACCAATTCTGAGAGGCTCGTTGGTGGGTCACGAGCAGTCTGGATGGCGTGTGTTAAAGTGAGATTCTCCATTTGCGAAGGGACGAGGAGTTGTGATGGTTGCGGGGTGTAATGAAGTTTGTGACGCTCCGAAAACAACAACTGCGTGAGTTGCAGCTTTTTTCTCTCATCACAGTAAAACAATAATCGTGGCTCACCTTCTATACGGCGTGTGATTGATGGCACACGAGATTTACTAACCCGTAAATAGCTGGAGACGTTTTGCGCGGTTTCAGCAACTAGTTTAGTTTGAATCAGACGCTTCGTTAAAACGAGGCTGTTTTTGAACTTCGCTTCGATGGCGTGTATAGTGCGCCATTTCGTAGCACGCTGTTCCTGAGAATCTCAATGATTAGCTTAACGATCGTTAAAGGCAAAATGGTTGATGAACTAGCCGCGTACAGAGCGTGCGGGGGTCAAAGAAGTCGTTCTTGTAAAACCGGTGTCGCAATGCCTTGATATGCGACTACTTATCCCGTCGTAGAAAGGAAACTGATGGCAAATCACAGAGGCGACATCAGCTCGATTTTCATAATCAATTATTAGCACCGTTGACCTGTGTGATCTAGAGTCTACAATCGCAGCTTAGCATGACGTAGATCGGCATACCTTTAAGCGCCAGTTGACCTCCACAGGACCGGCACACATGCACGTTCGGGTTTAAGCCAGCGTTCTAGCACTCGTCAAGGAGACTCTCTCACGGCGTGTTCTAATGACAGCTACTGGGTTGCAAAATTGCTAACCTCTGCCGCGACACGTGCACTTGACATAGACCGAGCCTGAGACAGAATGCGGGGGAAGTAGATCACCTGAGTCAAGTGGTAACTAATTAAATGCTGACACGTCGCTGGACTTCGATCCAGCACTATTGCGAGGGTTTGGTTCCGAGTCACTAGTAATTACCCTTCCCTATAATAATATCCACGTTTCTTTCACACTGGACTTCTCCCCCATTTGTACACCATTTCAGAGGAAAAGTCTCTATACGTCCCGATGGATAATGATGCCTTCATGATCAAGTTCCTGCGGCCCTGCAAGTACTACGCAAAAAGTGCGTTTGAATTGGTGAGGAAAGATTAATCCCAATGCTACCAACGATCGACGCTTACAACTGCGATGCTTTGTTTGGTTTCAGATTCAACGCTACTACCGCTTCCGGAACAAACACCCCGACCTGTGCGATGAACTGTACCCATCATCGGTAAAGCATGTATACGCTGAGGGATTGGTCCATTTTCTACCACTTCGCGATCAGCATGGATCGCGTATTCTCGTCCTCGAGTGCGGAAGTAAGTAACAAAGCGCAAAAGCAACCAGTAAATGTGAAAAAATCGCTCGCAACTCGTTAGATGGAGACGCGCGCGATTATCCATTCAAAGAACTTCACTAATCCACAAGCGACGAACCTTTCCTACAATCGAGCGCTGGTGCGTCAGAGTGTACGAGAGTGATTTGCTGCTCGCTTTGGAAAGCTAGTTCGATGCTCCCATGTATCTCCCACGCGTCTCACGCGTCAATTGCGGAGGAAAAAATCCCCAGTGATGTGTGCTCATGCATGAGAAAATCACAAGATGATAATGAAATCCAATTGTTTGCATAGCTGCGTGTTTATTTTGTAGAGATGATCTCTTATCCATGTATTGCGTAAACGCCATGCTTGGTTAAGATATGAACGCCTCTTCATCGAACGAAGCACGGCAAAATTGGAATGTAGGTAAGAACACCTCTATATTTTTACTAGCTCAATTTTACATCCCAGAAGCTTAATTTGGACTGCACTGTACCATTCTATTTCACAAGCGTGTCACACATACCACAAGCGGCATTAGATTGAACGTTTGAACTTGAATGTGCAAATCATGCAAGCTATTTTTTACGAGTCATCACAACAAATCCCCCTTAATTAGTACTTGCCGGTGGTGGTGGAATTTTTCAAATATGATTGGTTTTGTGCCAAGCACCACTGAAGATGTGGTGGTAATTTTTCGGTACTATACTACGGGTTTACAACGCGATTTCGATTTAGTTCCTTACGCCTTGGTGAAGACAGAACAACGAGCTTCAAGTTTTGTAGACGCGTTGAACAAACAAAATGTTTCTCCTCTGGGCGTTGCCCGTAGCATTGTACCTCTTTTATCGATGGGGTGTTGCGACTTACGATTACTTCGAGAAGCGAAACATCCCCTTCGTTAAACCTGTGCCATTTTTGGGTCAAGTGTGGTCATTCTTCACGCAGGATAAACATGCTGTCGATATCGCCTCTGAAGGATACTATCAGTTTCCGAACTCGCGCATCTCGGGTGTGTTCAGCTTGAGAACTCCAGGATACGTGGTGCACGATCCTGCCCTGTACAAGCAGATGGCCATCAAGGACTTCGACCACTTTACCGATCACGTGACGGACATATCTGTGGAAAACGATCCTCTACTGGCGCGTTCGCTTTTCTTCACCAACGGATCACACTGGCGTCAGCATCGGTCGGGTCTGAGTCCAGCATTCACTGGTAGCAAGATGCGTAGTATGTTCGTATTACTTTCCAAGAGTGCCAGTGATGCCATGCAGCGACTAAATGCCCATTATGGTGGAAAGAATTTTACAATGGAACTGCGGGATCTGTACTCGCGACTTGGCAATGACCTTATGACGTCGATTTCGTTTGGAGTCGAGGTGGACTCGCTAACCGACCGTGACAACGAGTTCTTTGTTCAGGGCAAGCGCCTAGCAAAAGTGGATGGTATACCAGGATTGAAGTTTCTTTTATCCGCCATCCTACCGGAAGTGTTTAAACGGCTTAACATCGGTCTCATGTACAAGGATGTGAACGAATTCTATCTGGAAGCAGTGTCGAAAAACATTCGCTATCGAGAGACCACAAACACAACGAGACCAGACTTTATCCATCTCTTGCTGCAGGCACGCAAAAACATCCTCAGCTCAGAAAAACACGACGATGAAGCACTCCAAGACGCTGGTTTTTCCACTGCTGAGACCCATGCAGTCGAACAAAAGGAGGGTGATAAGTTGACCTGGGATGACGTCGACATTACAGGAGCATCCGCTTCGTTCTTCTTTGGCGGCATTGAAACCACAACCACGTTGCTCTGTTTCGCCAGCTACGAGTTGGCCGTTAACCCCGAGATCCAGGACCGGCTACGGACGGAAATTGATGAGACTCGCGAGAGTTTGCCCGATGGAAAAACCCCAACTTATGAGGTCTTGCAAAAAATGAAGTACATGGACATGGTCGTATCAGAGACACTCCGTCGATGGACTCCTCTTGGGCTTACCAATCGCAAATGCACTAAGGACTACACCTTCACCAACACCGATGGAACTCGGATCACCATCGAGCGTGGAATGAACATTTCGATTCCCCTGAAGTCCTTCCATCTGGATGAGAAGTTTTTCCCGGATCCTCTGCGGTTCTATCCGGAACGCTTTGAGGACTCCAGCAAAATCAACTCGGATGCCTTCGTGCCGTTTGGAACGGGCCTGCGGAACTGCATTGGATCCCGATTGGCGTTGATGCAGGCGAAATGCATCCTGTTCAATATGCTGTCGAATTTCATCATCGAGCCAAACACGAAACTGACCATCCCCATTGAAATCGACAAAAAGACAGCGGGTCTGAACTCCAAGCGCGGATTTTGGATGAATTTAACTCCTCGAGGAACATAAGCTCCATCGCAGCTATCGCGATAAGATAGCAGTCCCGTGATAACCGATTTCCGCTGTGAATTGGAACATTGTGTGGATTGATGCATGTGTGTGGATGTATAATAATATTTCACTGAAACCAACCGCCTTTTAATTGTATTTCTGATCAACTACCGAAATGCTGTCTCCAAGATTGATGAAATAAAGCAACGAAGACCACAACTCAAGCATTGCGCTATCTTTTGTTGAGTCTTGCAATTTCAGACAATTTTTTATCTCATATGTCGCTTATCAGAAATTGCATCCGTTTTTTTTCCTTTCTTTGCAGAAAAATGGAAACCCGCTAAGGTGTCACTCACCGACCTGTTTCGAGCGGTTCAGGTCGCGTTAGAGGCGGGAATGTACGAACCAAATACGCAGCTGAACGGAGCCATTGTCATCCTAGACATGGAAGGCTTGTCGCTGTCACAGATCATGCAATTTACACCCAGATTCGCTGCGATGGCACTGGACTGGATCCAGCAGTGTACCGCCATGCGACTTAAGTCGGTACACATCGTGAACAACTCGTACCTGTTCAACATGCTGTTCTCCATTTTCAAGCCGTTCCTCACGGAAAAGCTGCGCAAACGGGTGAGCATGCGATGCTGTTGTGCCTGAGCCGTATTCTCTAGCTAACACTCGGTTTTTCCTACGTTTAGCTATTCTTCCACCAGAAGGATTGGAGTTCATTGATGTCGCACGTCGATGCCAAATGCCTGCGCCCGAAGTACGGAGGAACGCTCGAGTGCCTCGAAACCGATGGCCAACTGTTAGGAGAATTGTTTGAGCTTTACCACAAGGAATTCGAGCGTAAGACATTTCACAGTTTGATATCGAACTAAAGTAGTTGATTGTGCCCTGTTTTGCTTTCCGTTTCAGTTGCCAACTCGTACGGTTACCTCCAGAAGCAGAATTAGATTAGAGCGAGGATGAATCGCATCACGGATAATCTCTTGTCGTTGCTTAAAGCTACGTTATGTTTTATGTTTTATTTAGGATATACTGCAATACGATTGCGTGCACTGTGGGATTTCCCGTTGGAAGCAGTCTTCATACAATGGGACGTTTTTTCGGGGGTTTGTGTTTTGGATTAGCTAGCACACCATAGCGAGGTGATTCTCGCTATGGAATCAATATCTAAGTCAACGGAGGTATAATAAACGCTACAAAGATGCGTTACATTGGTCATACTTATTTTATTTCGAAAACAAAAGCTATAGTGTGCCTAATTTTAAGCCTCACTGTCTGCCGATCGCTGGTTAGCAAACAAATGAATGGTTGAAATTCAAATACAACCCTGAGCACTAACGATTGCCAAACATTCTCATAGCGCCCCCAAACATTGTCGTTTGCTATCTATGTTATCTATGAAATTTCAGCTTCTCTCACTTACACACGCCATATCTTCTACTGATTACATAACACACCGTCGTGGTTATTGCCGCGGCGATCATATGTTTCTCTCCTATAAGGTCAGGAGCTGTTATCAAGGGCCATGAATCCCCCTAGCCTGCTTTCGACGAGCAATCTAGTGCGGAAAATAAATTCAACACCTCAAACGGAAAAGCTTGCGTTCCAGCTTGCAGCACGTTTCCTAGCACAAGCCAAACCGTTCTCGCTGAGAAACATGATCACTTCCAGCTAGACCAACTGCACTATCGTTCGCGTCGCAGATAGCGCTCGATTGCGTGCAGGTCCACTTACACTTCGCTCGAACGGGCGTTTAAATTTACTTTTCGTTGGTCGATTCGATCAATCCAACCGCTCGAGTGTCACGGTGTTGCTGTGTAGTGGTGTCGAGATGCGAGAGCAGCATCGGGCTGTTAGCTCGCGAAGATCAAGTCGCGATTGTGTTGTTGGTGCGAGTGGGCGCGTTTCGGTCGCGAGCGCGGTTTGTGTCGTTTGCCTCGGTTGGAGCTAGGTCTAGGTCAAAATGTTCCTCTTCTGGGCGTTGCCTGTGGTGCTCTATCTGATCTACCGCTGGAGTACGTCCACGTACGACTACTTCGAGAAGCGAAACATCCCTTTCGTGAAACCCGTGCCATTCTTCGGTCAGGTGTGGTCGTTTTTCTCACAGGAAAAGCACGCCACCGATGTCGCCTCTGAGGGTTATTACTTGTTCCCAAACACGCGCATCTCGGGTGCTTTCATCTTAAGGACTCCGGCGTATCTGGTCCACGATCCTGTCCTGTACAAGCAGATGGCCATCAAAGATTTCGATCACTTCACCGACCACGTCTCGGAGATAACGATCGAGAACGATCCTCTGCTAGCACGATCGCTTTTCTTCACCAACGGAGCAACCTGGCATCATCACCGGTCTGGGCTGAGTCCAGCATTCACCGGTAGTAAGATGAAGAATATGTTCGGACTACTCTCCAAGAGTGCAGGTGATGCCATGCAGCGCTTGGTGCTGTATGCTCGCCGAAAGCCTTTCACGATGGAACTGCGTGATTTGTACTCACGATTAGGCAATGATGCGATGACGTCGATTTCGTTTGGAGTCGAGGTGGACTCGCTGACAGATCGTGACAACGAATTCTTCCATAAAGGCAAGCGACTGGCGAAGGTGGACGGACTTACGGGGCTTAAACTGCTGATGTCGACCATTCTGCCGGGCATGCTTAGGTTATTTCGGCTAGGCATCTTGTACAAGGATGTGAACGAGTTCTATCTGGAAGCGGTGTCGACGAACATTCGCCACCGCGAGCAGCACAATATCAACAGGCCGGACTTCATTCATCTCCTGTTACAGGCACGCAAGAACGAGCTGAACTCCGAGCTCGAGGTCGAGGATGATGCGCTTCAAAGTGCAGGGTTTTCCACTGCTAAAACGCACACTTTCGCGCAGAAAAATGGACTCGAAAAGAGGTTGGAATGGCAAGATATCGACATCACGGCAGCTGCAGCTTCGTTCTTCTTTGGAGGTATCGAAACTACGACCACGTTGCTCTGTTTCGCTAGCTACGAGTTGGCTGTTAATCCCGGGATTCAAGCCCGTCTAAGAGCCGAGATCGACAATGTACGCGATGAGCTAATAGATGGCATTACACCGACCTATGAGGTCCTGCAGAAAATGAAATACATGGACATGGTTGTGTCAGAAACGTTGCGGCGTTGGGCGCCATTTGGTCTCACAAATCGCCGGTGCACCAAAGATTACACCTTCACTAATACCGACGGCACTCGGATCACCATCGAGCGAGGGATGAACATTTCAATCCCCCTGAAGTCCTTCCATCTGGACGAAAAGTTCTTCCCCGATCCTCTGCAGTTCGATCCAGATCGTTTCACGGACTCCAGCAAAATAAACTCGGACGCGTTTGTGCCATTTGGAACAGGCCTACGGAACTGTATTGGATCCCGATTGGCGTTGATGCAAGCCAAATGCTTTCTGTTCTACATGCTGTCCAATTTCCGATTCGAGCCAGGCTCGAAACTGACCATCCCTATCGAGCTCGACGAAACATCAGCCGGTCTAAACGCCAAATACGGTTTCTGGATGAATTTAGTCCCGCTCAACATTTAGGCGAGCCCTCACTGTGAGTGATTAGATAAGAATTGTGCGTTTCGTAGAAGTAGTATCGATGTGATACGTGATGTTGTGAGAACAACCATGCCTTGACTGATGCGTTTCAGTCTGGTACAATTGTAAAAGTGCTCCACTAAATTGAAAATCCAGATGTAATAATGTTCCTCTAGAATACGATATTGTAGAATAATAATTAAGTTAGTTTCGTGTCATGAAGAAAATAAAAAGAATATATTGTATCGCCATGAAGAAGAATGGGACTTTATCGTTATCATTAACAAGCTGGCTGTGAATGGCAACGTTTGTATTGACAATTTCCTTCCCTGCTTCAACCACCTACACTGGCATCGTGGTAGCGTGTAAAGCACTACAAAACGCTTTTTTATCGCTCATAGTGAACTAAAAATAGCTACTTTTTTTTGCATGGTTGTCCCACATACAAAAAGCTCGAGATCGTTCGCCTGATAGAAACATAGAGGGGATGAAAAACAAGATGTTTTAGACAGGTCGTCAATTTTCCACGCACCAAAATCACTTCCTTGATGCGGCTCTCGTCCAAGCGCGATCTGCTTCACCACAATCGGAAACCACATGAACAATCATGATTTGTGTGCCAAAATAACATCCATTGGCTTCTCCCACTCAAAATGGTGACTACAACACGTACAGCCCATTTTTTATGGCTATAGTATAATCAACCGCTTGTATAAAGCAAAATGAATGTAATGAATAAAAAATGTTTACAATTTTAACGATCTATATATCATGAAAAAATGTTGAGCAAACAGGTGAATGAGGTGTTACGCCGAAAATTGTTACTCTAAGTGTTTCTTGATTGTTTTTAATTTACATTGACCGCGAAGTTGATAAATACTAAGGAAATTTGTGTAACTAGTTAAGGTTAAAAATTAATTTGTACTATTTTATAAATCTTTTTTAAAATATCACTGAAAAGCTTTGCCGTGTGCATTGAAACTTTCCCCAAACTTTGAGCACTCACGCTTCGCACATTCAAACATAGAGGGCGCTGCAAATCATGTTTTCCGCCACGCATGGAATCATGCACAGAAATGAAAATCTAACACGTATAGTCCATCAATCGCAGGGAAGCATATAAATATGTATTTATGTATATGGATTATTATTAACCGAGTCAGCCCGGGATAAGGCTATTTGCGGCTGTTGGGAGGAAATGCCTTTCAGCTTACAAAAAATTATTCAAATCTAAGTACGGCCAGGCCGTTCTTAAATGAATAACAATAACAATATGTATTAATATGTATTTTGATAACTAGAACATAGTAAATTTGTCCCATGATCTATAATGTAACTTAACATTGCAATTCCCCGATCGAGAACATACTATCCTTCAGATTAACACACATGTTTTAGCTCACCGATCTTCTCCTTCCGCTCGAGACCTCCATTGGAGACAGCATAACTCTGGCCCAGAATCGAATAGAGCGAAGAGAGATGAACTTCCACAGCTCGTGTCGCGTCCCCTGCGAACTCCTCACGATTCCTTCACCCACCAGACGCCGTCCGTCAGCGCTGTATGATGAAAATTGATAAATTGTAGCATGTGTTCCGCGGGCATGAGATGCGGCCATTGCGTACGGATGGTGACCGCGGCCGGTTGGAGCCGGGCGTTAATATTGCGTTTCGTTTTGTTTCGTTTCGCTTTTGTGATCTCGTTTCCTTTCCGTCTCCCGCCTAGCCAGTCTGCCCCCTCGAGTCCGAAGGGCCCAATTGGTCCCGTGTTTGTTCCTGTTTAGTCTAAGGCGAGCCGGTCGTCCCTCCGGGGCGTCAGGTCGCTCCAACTCCGATCTCATTCGTTCTAGTCTTGGCTTCCGTCGACTTTCTGTGCACCGGCGATCGGATTCGGGATCGAATCGTTCTCAACTGCAGCATCTTCTTGCGAGCCCTGCACTGGGCAGGTCCTGGGTGTCTTCACAGGTGATGATGACTTTTCGTTCATTTTCCACCCAGCTAGGCGTGTATGTGTGTCCAATTGGAGCTGGAGGCCGCGATTAGGGCTCCAATAAAATATGCTTCGCTTCCTCGTCCTACAGCGTTAGTCAGTAAAAGTTGATTAACCTCCACTCGGCTGCACGAAAGGGCTTAAAGTACCCCGGGAGCTCAAAACGCCGCCACCGTGGAGCCGTAATCTGGTGTTGTAATGGAAGAAAAGTCGATTCCGCTGGTCAGCCTCACAAAGAAGCCTTTTGGAAGGGCCTGCAAGAGCTCGAGCCGGTTAGTGCGCATTCTCGCCACGCTACTTTTTATTCTATTCTATTAACCCAACCTCCGCAGATGCGCACGTAATCGAAGGAAGATTAATTGATTTTCTAGTTCACAGATCCGGGGTTCGATTGCGAGACCGCTTTCCGCATGCCAGTGTGCCATAAACCCGTCGAACTGCAGTTCTATTGTTATTCCATTTCACCGTGGCCCGATCGGATCGCGCCTCCATCGCGTGGTGCAATCCGTTCGGCGCTACCGGAATCGATCGATCGATGGCCGGGCATCGATTCCGCTCACGTTCGACTTGTAAATTAAATGTTTGAAATTGCATTACGGTCACCCGATCGACCCGATCCAGGGAGGGAGAGCTCGCGCCCGTTTAGAACCCTTCCACTGACCGCACAAACGGATTGACCGTGTCCGGGAGACTTGTTCGTCCTCACGTGACGTGTCCCGTTCCTGGTCGCGGACTTGGTGTGGAGTTTTTCTCGTTCCACCGGCATATTAACCCGTCTAATTGGCCGGCACGGGTGCACGGGCAAGACGCTCGGTGAAGAAATTTATTCATATCTTCCCCACCGAACGTCGATTGGTATGCGCAGAACTTATGCGATTTCGATGTCCGTTCTACCGCGTTTGGCCATTTCATATTCCGAGCTCGTGCCGGCCAACCGAGGAGTCAATTCTTTATGCTTTTTTTACGCTGCCTGCTGCCGTCGACCGCGTGCGCTTGTCACACTTTCCAGCGAATCGATCACCGGTGTTGCCATCGTGGGTATGGTTTATTGATTTAAATGACCAAACGAGCGAACGGAACGAAAAGGATTTAGGAACGAACCATCGTTGCTCATCGTCGTAAGGTGCAATTTTAGAGAACCGACAGCGCTGTTTGGTCGAGTGATATATTTTCCCTCGTCAGCTCGATACATGATTGGTTTCGTTAATTATACTTCGTCTCAGGGGTGGCCGAGAAAAAGCAGACCTATTTCACCTTAGAACCTACTGAGCCTGGTCCTAAAGGAGCCCAGCATCGACTGAAACCACCACCGAACGTTCGTAACATCGCCCAATTTGCATACGCGCGCGTATTATGAGATTCGGTTTCCGTTCGTGGAATAATAAAGACGCGCTTATGGTGATTTCCCAGTCGGACGCCATTTTCGATGGGTGCAATGACACCGCAAACTGGACGAATCCACATAACTCATGTGCGCCTCGAACAGCCCACCGAGAAGCGATCGAAGAAAATCCAAAGCCTATGCGATCGATCACGGATGAAATCGCATTCCTTCACATCCCAGCGCCGCAGTTGCCACACATCGTGCCCATTTCAAAACCGTCGATTCGATCGTCACTTCCTGCCGTACAAACACCCACGCGATGGGGGAAAATTTCCCATCCCGGGGGACGAAAATTCTCAGAACTTTTCCACACGTGTCCGCGGGTGTGTCCGCGCGATCGATCGCGGACCAGTTGGTGTGGAATTCGTATGCAACCGGCGTCACTTCCTGTGCGGTCAATCGCGCTTGGTACGATCTCGCAGGTGCTTCGGCCACGCGATGAATATTCTACTTTCGTGCGCGAGCTGTTGCGCCACACATTTGGCCGGTGCGCAGTCAGGGTTTTACGGCTTTTTTTCTGGTGGGAAAGTTAAACAGAACCCCGGGTGCTCGGGTTTTGGAGCGGGATTTCCAGCCAGGCCATCGCAAATATTCACACTGCGTCGCCGGCCCCGGGCTAAGCGGGTCGGCTGATTTCCGCACGCTTTCGCATCGCTTCAGCCGCTAAGGGAATGACCTCATCAGGGCAGCGAAAGGAGATGTTCAGGTCTCTGGTCTCTTGAGATCGTCAGTTGTTTTGAGGATGTTCCTGGGCTTCGTCGCTGAGATAACATTTTCGGCCAAAATTGACGTGCCGTGGAAATCTGTCACGTCCTGCAGAAAATCGACGATCGAGAGCAAAGGGAATGGGAAGTGTTTATGTCTGTGTGGATGCCCTCTCGCAGCGATGAAAATGAGCCACTCGGTTTAAGTCGTTTTAGCGAGCTCGCATTACAACATTTAATTAAAAAACGCCTCCCAACCGCATTTGCAAACAAACACAAGATCGTGTCGCCCATTTCACGATCAACTCCGCCTCGGTGGGTGGAAGGTTTGAGTTCCTTTGGGTGGGAGGTGGCACAAAATACACCCCACTAAAGTGTTGCGCCGATGATTATCTTGTTCGGTATATTTGTTTTAAAATTTATAGTGTTTATTTCGGAACTTCGGGCTCGCGTATTTATTTATCCCTCATCTCGCCAATATGTGTATGGATTTTTCTCTCACTCTATGTTCTCTCACTCTCTCTCTCTCTCCTTCTCACTCTTTTGGTTCTATTGCGCGGTTGTCGCTGCTTTGGCATGCCCGCAGATATTACATACATGCCGTCAAGGGACGTCAAGGAGACTGGAGTGACGAGCGAACCGCGAGCGTACACAAACATTGCACACACACACATAGATACACAAACACGCCAGCACAACGCACGTCTCAAGAATGTCGGAAAGGTTTATTCAATTTCCTTATTCAGCGAGCGCGCGTGAGTTTTTTTTTCCTGTGTTTCTCTCGTCCACTGCTGCCCTTCTGGCCTTTTCCAGGCTTCATCATGCTTCCTTCTCATCGGTTACACATGTTCCTCCCGGGCGATTCCCTTCACCCTTCTAGCCCACCCTTCCCAAGCCCGGACCGAACCTTATGGATTCTTGAACATTTTCGCTTCTTTTCCGCTGTCTCGAGCCTCCTCAGCACAGCCACCAGTTTTCCTAATGCCTCCCGTTGGTCCGACGACGAGCAAACGGGCAGGAAGGGTTTTTCATATTTTTCCTCCATTTCCCTCCGCGCAGGGGCACTTCTCAAATTACCGAGCAAATGTAAACAGCCCGTGAAAGTGTCGGCGAAGGCGAACGGGTGCGTCGCGATGCACGGAAGATGCAACCGAGCCGCAGCATAACAGTGGCGGGCTTTGTTCCTTCGATGCGCTCCCGAATGCGACGCCCCGGACACACATGCAGGCCCTTTCGGTAGGGCCTGGGGCGTGCGTGTTTGATTTGATAGCGGTCCTCGAAACAGCTGTACCAAGACGCAGTGTTCGGTAGCATCGATTGCACGCTGCCGGCAACATGCGTGATCGAACGCAAACATCGCGCGACGTAGCTCCGTTCTAGTGCGTTTAAAAAGCTGGTTCAATTAAGATGCCATCATTAGCGGCTCCTTCTGGCTGGATGACAAACTGCCAGAGCTTCTAATCGACGTTTTATCGATCAACCGTTCAAATTATGCTACTGAGCGATCGTCCAGAACGCGTGCCATATTCTGCAGTGGCGATCCTCATCCTCCACGATCTAATCACGATCGCCTCTTGCCCTGCATCGGATGTTTATGTTTTTTTTGGTACTTGTATTGCGTTTGTTTTATCTTTCCGAAATTTCTCCACCAACCAAAGATCGGGGACGCACATGCAACCGTTTCCGATGCTGGCCGGAAGCAGGCGGATTCGTACACGAGATGCACGATCGAGAGGACTTGTGCTTGCCACACGTCCGACGTGCGTCGTCAATTTTTGGAGTTAACTTTGAAAATTACTCGCCCTATGGTGTGCCCTTCGAGCCTAGAACCCCTACGCAAAGCGTAGAGACAAATTGAATATGATTTCGTAGCGCGCGTCGGGAGTGACTAATATGATCGGGAACCCTTTGCACGACGAGCGGGTGGCGGGTTTATGATTTTCATATTTCAAAACATCATCATTTTCCGGCTCGAAGATAAACGCGGCCGCCTCGCATTCCCGTTTTTCCGTTGTACCACCGGGGCTCATGATTTACGAGCGACGGCATTACTCAAGGAACATCCCCTCGACGACGATGCTGGGGGTGTTGCGCTTGTGTTTGTTTACCCATCAAAGGAAACAGCAACATCGCAAGTGTCGCAACGCGAGGATCTTCTCCCAAGGGGGCCCAAAGCCATAGGTCGTTCCTTCCGCAGCGATCGCCACCTGATGGCGCTGAAATAACTGCTCGAACAAGCCCTTAATCGGTAAGAACGTTTCATAAATTCCCACCTCTACGATCTCGCAAGGGCTTCTCACTCTCGTTAGCCGGTATTAATTATCTCCCACCTTGTCTGCTTCCCACCCAACAGGCGGAATGTGCGGGTTCTTCCAGTGAAGGGCACAAAGAACGCGTTTCGAGCGAAGATCACGCTTGGTGCCACTTGAAAATCTCTGCTGGGGATCGTCAGCTCCGGTTCGTTGACGTGCTGATCGCATTTTCCGAAAACCCACTCGAACACATCTGGCGGTGGATCTCAAGGACCGCTGACATCGAGAAGTCCGCTCTCCATGCTGCGGCTTCCGCCTCCCTGTTGGAGACGTCTCGCTGGGTTCTGTTGGCCACAAAATTTGACCCTCCGCGAAGACACGATGATCCTCTTCTTCCTGCCAGGATGCGGATGATCGGACGAGCGAGATCATTGGTTAGGCTCCCCAGAAAGCTGCATACCTCCCGGAAGACCTACAACGCACTGGATGCACCTCGGTTACTCGGCCTGCAGTCGAATGGAAATTTGGATGGAAGTATCGAACGGTGCATCGTCCCAAAAATATGCACCTTCCGCAGAGTCCATCCGGTTTTGAGGTCGAAATCATGTTTCAGCACACTTTCCACCAACAAGAGGTCCAATTTCTCGCTCGCCTTTTGGGTCCTCAAATTATGCAAACCTCAGCTGAAAGACCCCGAACTCATACGACGCATCGAGCGTTAACCAAAAAGGATCGCATTCTTGTACCTTGATCGGGATGTTAATACGATACTGAAGCACTAGGAAGCACTCCTGCTGACTACCAACCGATCTTTGCTAGATCGCTCGCCACAGACATAAGACGCAGACGAAGCTCATACCTCGCCACGGATGTTGAATGGCTTCTGTAAGTGTTGGGACTCGTCCAAAACAAACTAGATTCGGTGGAAACACCTGGGACAGCTACCGGACCCGGCTAACGGAGCCAACTCATAAAAGGTTCGATTATTAGGAGCAACAAAAAAAAAAATTCAACATGTGGAACGTTACCCGACCCTCCAGATCTCCATTTTTCTCGTCGAAGCGTGAGCCTTAGAGATTTTTTTCGGCTTTCAGAAATGTTCTAAAAAATCACCGATCGACAACACCGCTAGGCGTACCGTTCGGCAAAGTACAGCTAGAACACACAAGACGAGTCCTTGAGCAGTAACCTTGAGCACCGTTTTCCCGGTACTGCTCCCGGGGCTTCGCTTTCGCTGCTTTCGTACTTAATTGAGCCTCAATCTGACCACCGCAGTTGCCGAGATTATCAAATTGCTCTTCGGGTTTCTGTACCGCGAGCAAAAAAAGAAATCCCTGCTGTTTGCAAACATCTGACACTCATCATTGTTCTCTAATCGACACCGAATGGGATTCCACTTATTTCGTGTGTGCTAGCGAAACAAAGAACGCCCAGCTCCGTTAGGCTTGAATTTCGCATCCCACCAATGCAATAATTCCATTCCAATCGATGCGCCCGTCCGTCCGTTTCTGCATGGTTGAAATTTGATTTTGCACCCTCGAGAGGCTCGTTTCCGCATCTCGTTTGGCATCGATCGATCTCGAGTGCTCGATCCGTGCCGCTTCGATCCTGATTCCGGGAAGGTCCGAACCCGAAAAGGAAGCCCACTGGTGAAATAGAATCCACGAGGTTTCGGGAACGGGAGAAATTGCAACATTCCGAAACCGGTGGGCGAAAGTCACTCGAAGGAAGCGGGAAACAAAGCCCGAAAACTGACCCAAGAACAACGCACCGATGCATTCGCGTCCGGCTTCAAAGGGACGCCCAATACCTGGCCCTTTGGACCGGACAAATGACACCACTGGCGAGCGATAAATCAGGCGTACGGCTCGCAACACCTCGTGAGGAGGAAAATGAAACTGATTTCATGAACTTCCTCCCGATTGTTTCGGTGCGTGGTGTCGGATAGAAAGTTAGGGTGAACAAAAAATCGTCCTGCTCGGATCTCAATACCATTAAAAAATCAACTCAACAATGGGCGTCCTTCCAGAGCAGCTCGTGTAGCCATCGGCAAGGACCACAAGCTCGGGAGGGGTTCCTTGTTCACGCTCGGACATCCTTCGAAACTACAAGAAACTCTCGGATGCGTCTATTTGTCAATTACTTTGTGGGGCAGGTTTGAGAAGTAAAAAAAATAACGTTCAATAAAAAATGAACCCGACAGGATGTATTCGATCATGCTTTTCGAAAGTGACACCTTAGAAGACGTCGAAGCATGTGAGGTGCTCATTGTGTTCGTGATTGTGTGCCACTTTTCACATTCGAAACAATCCGCCTGAAAGTTACATCAAGGCGAGTCTCGGCCTGCCGTTGAACCGTTCGAACATTCCACAGAATCACTCATCCGTCAGAGAGGAGAAAAAAATCCTTTGCGGAGAAAACGAAAAAAGTAAAACAACGCGCGATCCTTCGACCCCGTTTCCCATCATCATTAATAACTGCAGAAAAGACCCAGGAACCCAGTCAGACAGGAAATGGTTTCGGTTTTTGGCCGAAAAGTCCTCGAGAGACCAGCGCCTGGGTCCATCCTTGGTTGGCACGCTATCCGGCACCGCCGTCATCGTCTTTCGTCCCGAACCGAAAGGAGTCAAATTTCCAGCCGCCTGCCCCGCTGCACCACCCATTGCTACACCCGTTCGCTTCATCCTGTTTCAGGCTGCGTGCAGCTCGAACATTGCCCATTCCAGCATGCATCTCTCCAACCAACCTCGGACGAGCCGGCGCTCGTATGTTTCTCATAATTTTCATGTCACCTCCACTCCAGCGGCGTCCCAGGCGTGTATGTAAATCTCGCCACGGCCGAAACGAAGTCAAGTGTTGCGCATTAAGTGAAACCGAAACCCGGCCCGAGGAGGAAATTATCACGATAATAACAAGCCAACTAATAAGCCGGGCACCCGGGTCCTCCCAGTGCCGGCCGATGAGACGTCCCCAGATGGGTTCGTCTTCGGTGGCTTCAAAACGATGATGGATGAACGAGAAGAAGGAGAAAAACAAATGCAGCATACACACACACACGCACACTCATGCACGCGAAGGCGCGGTTTCCAATCACGATCCTCGATAGCGCAGCGAAGGAAGCGAGATGTTACGCCGCCAAGCGAGTCTAAGTGGCGGATAATGCCGAATTTCCTGGATACCGTCGACGCGCAGGATCCTTAATCACTTCAGAGGTTCAAGTGGAAAGTGTGAAAAAACCCGTGCGTGGGAAAGCTGCGTGAGTTTTCCTTTTTTTTTGACGAACCAAACGATGCCGAACGATTGGAAACTGAACGCGGTGTTGGAGGAAATTCCTACGTATGGTAATATTGATTTATACAAGCCCTCCACGTTAGCGGTCCTCGGGGAATGCCCGACCAAAGGGCGTAATTTATAACCCAAACAGCTATAGCGCGCTCTGCCCTCAATTCCGTGCGCTATTAACAATGCATTTGCCTGCAGCGGTTGCATCCAGCCGGTTAATTAAACTTCTACCAGCGATCGAGGCGGGATTCATTAAATACAATCACCAATAATGCGGCCCGGGCGATTTAAACCATTTAAGCAAAGCGCGACGTCAAGCGAACGCTTAAAGGGGAGAAAGCCCAATCGGATACAAATTTCCGCCCACCATCAATTAAGCGCCTCATCGTGCGTTCTTAGCTCGTTTCCTATGCGCGAATGCACCAACCAATGTAACAAGCTAGCTGCTTTCGGCGCCCTACGAGACGACAATTGAAGTGCGCTTCTAATCAGCCTCGTTCGAGCGACGCAATTGGCTTTCCTGCGTTCAATCTCGGGGGCTACCGTTTCCGACCGGGAAACGAACCACTGATGAGTCCCAATTTGTTGCTCGTTAGGGAGTTGCCTGAGCCGTCGTCTAAATCTCCGGGAATGCTCCTGTTGAATGCACGTTACAAACAATCAGAACCTAAGCTTAGCATAATCCGTTGTAAAACGCAAATTTAACAACCCAAGAGGGCAAAAATCTTGTAACCGATCCGACTCGATGGCTTCCTCGGGCTACGGCGTTTTCCCTCATTCGGCCACCGGCGGTGTCAGATCCAGATTCGAGAGCCTTGCTTATCAAGTGTCACCACAAAGATGGCGGATGTTTGAAATTTGATTTTTCTCATCCACACTGCCCACAATGACTTCCTCTCCCAGGGGCCACGCACGAACCGTTCCACAAGGGAACCGCTTCTGCCAAACATATGACATCCGATGCTGAGCCGGATCGGACCCCTGGCATATGTCGCGGGCGAAAGCAACACCGAAAAAGACGATCCCAACGTCCGAACCTTCTGCCCCATCAACCCTGCTAGACCGATTGCAATGGTATCGGTTCTGAGGAGCTTCACAATTTTATTATTGAGCCAACAAGCCACAGTGGGGCAGCCAAACATGCGCACAAACACACACACACATACACTTATCCATGTGGCGGAGGAAAACCATAAAGTTGTTTGAAAAATTGCACTACCGTTCGGATCGAATTTCATACGGTGATGGAATGTTAACTTTCGGACCTGTCGTCAAGCTCTTGTGCGATCTGCGTGTTTTCGCATTCTACGCTTTCCTTCTCGGTGCGGTGTAACAATTTCCCACGAGTCCGCTTGGAATGGTTTCGGGGTGGTTTTAACGGATTCTTTCGAGAAATTTACAGCAATCCCGTCGTTTTTGTTTTGTGAAGAATCTTACTTTTTTGACAAATTTGATCTTTCATTCCTTGACGATGAGCTTGCCTTGGCAACGTGCTCTGAGGTTTTAATATTGGACGACCGATGAGGAAAGGTTTTTATTTTGCGCAATCAGATCGGTGTTAACATGTGGCTTAGTTTATCAACAGAGTAAACGTGGAACATAGCCAGGAACGTGAGACTAATCGTAGCGAAAAGCCACTGCTTGTGGGCGAACATTTATGGGGGATGAATGTGGAATAGCTATCGTAGATCGTGTTGTGCAGGCAACATCATCGATTCATATACAACGTGCTAGATTCAGCAGAGCAATGAAAGTTGTCGTCGTTTGGCTGTGCATAGTAGGTAATGATCTCAGTGTTGATGATTATTGAATAGTTTCGAAATTGCAACTAATTTTCCGTTCATTTTAGGAGCAGTTCTGCCGGCAAAGGCCTTGGGAGATGATGGCGCAGAGCAAGAACAACAATCCGTCCAAACTTCCCAACGTAAAGCTGCTGAAAATCTGTCATATTCCTCAGCTGGGGCCGCCTCAGTTCAACTCCCAGTCAGGCGAATGCAAATCCAGAATCCCATTTTAAGCACACCCATACCTTCAGTGCCGGTTGCCACAGAACCTTCCCAACAGCTATCTAAGGACATTTCCCTAGGAAGCCCCGTGGGCAAAGCTGAACCGTACATATTACCGGTACCCATTACGTTGAACTTACTTCTCCCGCAACAGGCAACAGCTCCGAATCCTTCGTTGAAAGCTGGGTATCGTGGCAGACAGGATGATGATGAGATTCCATGCCCGCTCTCTCCCCCTTCCTCACTTCCCCCGATGACAAGAACAGCACCGAATCTTTCGTTGAGAGCTGGGTGTCGTGGCAGACAGGATGAACAGGTTCTATGCCCACTCTCTCCCTCTTCCTCACTTCCCCCGATGATGGCAACAGAACCCAATCTTTCTTTGAAAGCTGGGTATCGTGGCAGACAGGATGAACAGGTTGTATGCCCAAACCCTCCCCCGACTGAAGGGAAAAGGCGGTCTCAAAAGATTCGATCTGCAAAGCAAACAAACTATCGCTGCAACAATCAGGATGAATTGTCTGATTGGTAGTGATAATGGTACATGAATAAAGTTTCATCGGTCGTGCTAATGATTTTCAAAAAACATAAAATTCAGAAAACTCTATTTGCAGCGGTTTAAGAGATTGTAAGACATTGTAATAAATGTAATAAACTGGCATATTTCCAGCCAATAATAAGATATTTGCATTTTTCTTCTCTGCTCTCATGTTTTTCAAGAATCTGCGACTTCAAAAAAGGATCAAAATTTAAGTTGCATGCGATCACGCCTAACATTTTTTCGTTGCATATACACCGGTCTAATTTTCCTAACATTCGTTGGTCTGTTCGACATTTATTCGCTCATAGAAATTAATCGCTGGTTTATTTGAAAACAATTAAGCAATCGATTTGCTTAGCAGTGGCTAGTAAATGCGTTTCACTTCATGCTTGACGTTTAAAATCTCTTTCTCAAACATGTTTTAATCCTTACAAAAAACTTTTGATGCAATTCTATATTTAGTACGGTTTAGTGCGTCACACAATGTTGCTCGATTTCATATTTAATCATTTGCTTTGCTTCTATGGATCTTAGCTGATTTACAATCGATTTTATTGTCCTAAAACAAAGAAGTATAAATGATTATTTGCAAATTTTTGTGATTATAACAGATTTTTCCTGGCTTACTTAAATCCCATTCCTGTTTGTAGTTGGAAAGTTATTCGAATCAAATACAATTAGCTGTTTACATAATTCCACAAAGAGAATTCGGTACGCCTAATTTAATTGTACTAAATGGAACATTCTAGTATTTCAATACAGATTTAGTGATAGTGATGGTGTAGAATAACTATAAAAACTTTACTTCCAACCATTTCTAGCTCAGTTGAGATCGGTTTTGTTCTGAGATCTACTAATTTTTGTAAATCATGAAAATCCTTCTGATCTTATTCAGCCTGTTTGCGATTGGTAAGTATGAATTCAACAGTATATTTTGTGGTATTTTAACTGATAGGTATGGTGACATTTCCATTCATCCTTAGTCAGCGTAGGGCTAGCCCACGTTCATTATGTGAAACCACTGGAACCTATGCAGACCACACCAAAAAATTTAAAGCGAACGTATGTACAAGCGATGGGAACCAGTACGCCTGCTAGTAGGAAGCTCGCCTTTTAGTAGAGTAGCAGTACGCCATAGACGCTTTTGGAAAAAAGCGTGCAGAAATGAATATAATGCAACCATCGACCAGTGTCCTCCGGCCTCTATCCCAATTCCAATCGATCATTCTCAGGATTCTTTAAAAATCATCATCCAAAGCATACATATGTTCTGAAACATTAATAAAATGTGAAGCAATATAAAAATAAATATTTTGTTATTTACTCAATAGCCATCGTTATTTGCTCCTACTTTGAAACATACATCACTGTGAAACTAAATATAAATCTACACCATAGGATTTCTTTCATTTCATTTCATTTATTGAACATGCGCAATTGTACCCAAAAAAGTTTGCAATAACTATGCAACATTCAGACCGCCAGTGACACATATACCATATGCATTAATGTTTAAATCAAAACCATATCTATGTAGTAATCTGTAAAACTCCAACCATAAATTGAAGTGCGACAATTGATGACCATAACATCTATATATCGTCGATCGTGTGGTTCTTGGCACTCAGTCCATCCTATTCCTCGGTTATAAACATAAAGATCGCGATGTTTCTATAAATATTCTGCTTGATTGGTAAATTCCATCGAAAAACCACAAAAAAAAATCACAAACACACTTTTGTAAATTAACTACCGCTAGCTCTGGCTCTATTGGGCTAAAGGGTTCAGTCCGTTAGTTTTCTCCACAACCTGCTGTCTGCGCCCCTCAAAGTACAAATATTACTATTATCCTTGAGGTTCCCACCCCTACCCCTCCCCCTCAGAATGCCTCAAAGAATGATAGTAATGAAAAGGAATATGATAGCTGTAACCTAGGCTCTAATGCTGCCTATCCTTATGGCGACGCCACAGAGATGCAAACGCCGAAGTGTTTTTAATCATAAAAGTCAAGAAGCATTAGTACCAAATTTCACAGTCTCAGCAGCACTTGCAACACAGTGACATTAAAAATCAAAAACCTTCTAAAGATGACGAAACAGTAGAGTGTAATTCGCCACCGTTTGATTTTAGATATCAATCGGGAGGTCAGCAATGCAATCAGAGAATGAATTTTGCAGACTTCCTACGGGTTACTTCAGATTCCAGGATGATATAAATTCGGAGACAAACAAGACGCAGCCATCATCTGCCTAAGGCTTGTCACACATATCTACACCTTTCACATCATGTACGTGAACAATAAAATGACAAGAATAAAATGGAAGAAGAATATCACCCAGTATGGCTCAGGTCTGAAAAAGTATCCCAAAGGCTCTACTGTTAAAGAAACATAAACAATATGAGAAAGTCGAAAACACCAATACTTCACATCGTTTAATTTTTTCAATGCCAAAATTTTAATTCATAATGACGAATGATGACGAATGCATGCGATACTCACATCCGTTGAAACCTATAAAACAACAGAAATCAGTATCAAATCCAAGCGGTCAAAAATTAGCTACTTCAATTTCATGCTTTCATGAAAAATCATTTCTGCTTCAACCCTCTTTACCCGCTGTAAACAATCACTCCGATAGCCGTTCCCAACTACAAAATCCCTATATAAGCCTAGCTCACCTAATAGTTGCCATAAGTACAGGGTTTTTGTTGCACGAATATTGCATTCGAGCATCAGGATGAAACATACTGTGGCAATTTTGAGTCTAGCAATCTGCGGTAAGCAATGTAGAACATCAAAATGTCTCAAACTCAATTGTCATCTATTTCTTCTACATACCTTTTCACTGGGAATGTTTCAGCATGCATCTGCTTGTTCCCGTCATCGGCAAACAGTAGAAATGTAATCGTCAATACAGATATTCCACCGTGCGGCGACGAGAATATACGGTGTTTACCCCAAGACGATGGTCAAGTTAGTCGTCGCCGAGGACAGCGTCGTCATAAATGGACATGGAGGCCGGCCATGGACGATCAAAACGATGGTCTTCAGGATGATGCTGTATTCTATGAAGAAGGAGACCACGGCCGTCGTGATCTAGACGATCAATACAATGATGTTCAAGACGATGCTCGAATGAGTCCTCGCCGTGGCCACCGTCGCCATCGCCATGGCGAACAACTCGATGATCTTCAGCAAGATGCTGCAATCGGTGATGAAGGAGACTATGGTCGTCGTCAAATTGACGATCACACCGAAGAACCGCAAGACGACGGTCAACTTGGTCGTCGTCGTGGACATCGTCGCCATCGACGTGGTGAACAAATCGATGATCTTCAGCAAGATGCTGGAATCGGTGATGAAGGAGACTACGGTCGTCGCCAAATGGACGATCACACCGAAGCACCTCAAGACGATGATATAATTGGTCGTCGTCGTGGACACCGTCGCCATCGACATGGTGGCCCATTGGATGGTCTTCGGGATGATCATCCAGTCCTAGAAGGCTAGTTTCGGCGCCAACAGGATGATAACACACTAGCGCCTCAAGACGATGTTCCAATGGATGGTTCTCGTCACCGTCAGTCTTACCGTCTTACCATCAGTCATCATTAATAGGAAAAAAAATTGCTCGAATCCAAAGGAAATGTTCATGAAGGTTACCCTCTACGCAAACAACTTATACGCTGATAACGATCGCAAATGAAACTTCTTAATATTAACGAGGAATATTCTCACAGATGAACCAAAGTGAAGTTATGAATAAAAATTGTACTATTTTTGGATTGCATATTGTTGATTACAGAGTTTTAATTGATTTTATTCATAACAGTTATGCCACACGAAAAATTTGAAATGTTATTTAATGTTTAAGTTAAAAACCTCTTGTTAAGACTAGCTATTTTATCTTATTTAACTTATGTAATATTTATTGCGCCGACCATTTTGCAAGAAATCAAAAAACTACTAATGTTTTAAAAATATTTATTCTGTATTGGGTCAAAACTCAATCATGACAAGCAAGTATCCGACAAAAAACTTACTTCCCCACTCAAACTGCCAGTTTCGACTATTGACGTTAGTGTTATACATTACAATTACAGATATATTGTTGACATACACCTCTGAGATAAGGACTCAGTACAAAGCTGATGAAATCCTCTTTGCTGGGTTTCAAGAGAGGAGGCTCAAACGTATTTTTATTTGTGAACGGACGAGTTTTAGCAAGTGATCCTCCTAGTCACCAACATCTCTTTTGTAGGTATCAATGAAAAAAAAACAATTCGGTGAATTTCATGATATGGATAATAAAAAACACAAACATGAATCTTGTGATAACAACCTAGAAGATTAGTTTCTTCAATTGGAGTCTAAATCAGATAAAATATCGCAAGGGCGCTAAAGGGTACATGGGCTAAATTAAATGGTGAAAAACTTAGCTATTGGTCAACATGTTTCTTACTACAACCATGCTGATATCAATCAAACATTCTGAACAACAAAAACGTTTGGATCAATCATAAATTCATGTTGCGAGAGTAACATGAACGAAATAAATCAAAAATCACAATTACTTGATTCGAGCTGATCGTCGATATATAGCCTCATAATTTAACTCCTAACAAATCCTCAAAAACAATAACGAATGGAATACAGGGAGCGTTTGGTTGCTTCGACCGAATGAATTGTGTGATGAACTGGTTCACGATACTCGCATGCGTTGTAATCTGTAGAACAGCAGTTCAAATGTAGAAATCAGTTTCAAATCCAAGCGGTTAAAAATTAGCCACATCGATTTCACGCTTTCATGAAAAATCATTTCTGCTTCAACCCTCTTTACCCGCTGTAAACAATCACTCCGATAGCCGTTCCCAACTACAAAATCCCTATATAAGCCTAGCTCACCTAATAGTTGCCATAAGTACAGGGTTTTTGTTGCACGAATATTGCATTCGAGCATCAGGATGAAACATACTGTGGCAATTTTGAGTCTGGCAATCTGCGGTAAGCAATGTAGAACATCAAAATGTCTCAAACTCAATTGTCATCTATTTCTCCTACATACCTTTTCACTGGGAATATTTCAGCATGCATCTGCTTGCTCCCGTCATCGGCAAACAGTAGACATGTAAGCGTCAATACAGATATTCCACCGTGCGGCGACGAGAATGTACGGTGTTTACCCCAAGACGATGGTCAAATTAGTGGTCACCGTGGACTGCGTCGTCATAGATGGACATGGCCGGACATGGACGATCAATCAGATGGTCGTCGTGATCAGGACGATCAACGCCATCAAGTTCAAGACGATGTTCGATTGAGTCGTCGTAGTGGACATCGTCGCCATCGACGTGGTGAACAACTCGATGATCTTCAGCAAAGTGATAACCTCGCTGGTTGGGCAAAATACGGTCGCCAACTAGACGATCAAACCGAAGCACCTCAACACGATGGTACAGTTGGTACTCGTCGTGGTGATTGGGGAAACTACGGTCGTCGCCAAATGGACGATCACACCGAAGCACCTCAAGACGATGATATAATTGGTCGTCGTCGTGGACACCGTCGCCATCGACATGGCCTTCAGGATGATCATACAGTCCAAGAAGGCTCGTATAGGCGCCAACAGGATGATCACACACTAGCGCCTCAAGACGATGTTCCGATGGATGGTTCTCGTCGCCGTCAGTCTTATCGTTTTACCATCAGTCATCATTAATAGGAACAAAAATTGCTCGAATCCAAAGGAAATTATCATGAAGGTTACCCTCTACGCAAACAACTTATACGCTGATAACGATCGCAAATGAAACTTCTTAATATTAACAAGGAATATTCTCACAGATGAACCAAAGTGAAGTTATGAATAAAAATTGTACTATTTTTGGATTGCATATTGTTGATTACAGAGTTTTAATTGATATTAATCAAAACAGTTAAGCCACACGAAAAACTTGAAATGTTATTTAATGTTTAAGTTAAAAACCTCTTGTTAAGACTAGCTATTTTATCTTATTTAACTTATGTAATATTTATTGCACCAACCATTTTGCAAGAAATCAAAAAACTACTAATGTTTTAAAAATATTTATTCTGTATTGGGTCAAAACTCAATCATGACAAGCAAGTATCCGACAAAAAACTTACTTCCCCACTCAAACTGCCAGTTTCGACTATTGACGTTAGTGTTATACATTACAATTACAGATATATTGTTGACATACACCTCTGAGATAAGGACTCAGTACAAAGCTGATGAAATCCTCTTTGCTGGGTTTCAAGAGAGGAGGCTCAAACGTATTTTTATTTGTGAACGGACGAGTTTTAGCAAGTGATCCTCCTAGTCACCAACATCTCTTTTGTAGGTATCAATGAAAAAAAAACAATTCGGTGAATTTCATGTTAAGGATAATACAAAGCACAAACATGAATCTAGTAATAACAATCCAGAAGATTAGTTTCTTCAACTGGAGTCTAAATCAGATAAAATATCACAAAGGCTACATGGGCTAAAATAAATGGTGAAAAACTTAGCTATTGGTCAACAAGTTTCTTACTACAACCATGTTGATATCAATCAAACATTCTGAACAACATTGCAAAAACGTTTGGACCAATCATAAATTCATGTTGCGAGAGTAACATGAACGAAATAAATCAAAAATCACAATTACTTGATTCGAGCTGATCGTCGATATATAGCCTCATAATTTAACTCCTAACAAATCCTCAAAAACAATAACGAATGGAATACAGGGAGCGTTTGGTTGCTTCGACCGAATGAATTGTGTGATGAACTGGTTCACGATACTCGCATGCGTTGTAATCTGTAGAACAGCAGTTCAAATGTAGAAATCAGTTTCAAATCCAAGCGGTTAAAAATTAGCTACTTCAATTTCATGCTTTCATGAAAAATCATTTCTGCTTCAACCCTCTTTACCCGCTGTAAACAATCACTCCGATAGCCGTTCCCAACTACAAAATCCCTATATAAGCCTAGCTCACCTAATAGTTGCCATAAGTACAGGGTTTTTGTTGCACGAATATTGCATTCGAGCATCAGGATGAAACATACTGTGGCAATTTTGAGTCTAGCAATCTGCGGTAAGCAATGTAGAACATCAAAATGTCTCAAACTCAATTGTCATCTATTTCTCCTACATACCTTTTCACTGGGAATGTTTCAGCATGCATCTGCTTGTTCCCGTCATCGGCAAACAGTAGAAATGTAATCGTCAATACAGATATTCCACCGTGCGGCGACGAGAATGTACGGTGTTTACCCCAAGACGATGGTCAAGTTAGTCGTCGCCGAGGACAGCGTCGTCAGGATGATGATCAAGACGGTGTTCGATTGAGTCCCCGTCGTGGACACCGTCGCCATCGACAAGGTGAACAGCTCGATGATCTTCAGCAAGATGCTGCAGTCGGTGATGATGAAGAATACGGTCGTCGTCAAATCGACGATCGATACCATGGAATTCAAGACGATGGTCAAGTTGATCGTCGTCGTGGACACCGTCGCCATCGTAATGGTGAACAACTCGATGATCTGCAGCAAGATGTTGAAATCAATGTTAATGGAGAGTACGGTCGTCGTCAAATCGACAAGGTGAACAAACCCGATGATCCACAATATGCTTCTACGCAAGATGGAGACTACGGTCGTCACCAAATGGACGATCACACCGAAGCACCTCAGCAAGATGGTCAACTTGGTCGTCGTCGTGGACACCGTCGCCATCGACGTGGTGAACAACTCGATGATCTTCAGCAAGATGCTGCAATCGGTGATGAAGGAGACTACGGTCGTCGTCAAATTGACGATCACACCGAAACACCTCAAGACGGTGATATAATTGGTCGTCGTCGTGGACACCGTCGCCATCGACATGGTGAACAGCTCGATGATCTTCAGCAAGATGCTGAAATCGATGATGATGAACAATATGGTCGTCGCCAAATCGACGATCAAACCGAAGAACCTCAAGACGATGATATAATTGGTCGTCGCCAATTGGACGTTACTACAGTTGATCCTCGTAACGGACACCGTTGGCATTAGAAAAACGATCAATTTGATTGACTTCAAGTAAATGCTCCACTGGGTGGGTTCAATGGACGCAGGCATCACAACCTTCAGCATGAACTAGGACAACAAATATGCAAATCTCTTGTTTTGTGATTTTGGCGAGTTTTGCAAGGAATCTGGTTAATGTACAACCATTATTATTGATCTTTGCTTCAACAAAATGAAAAAATAAAAAACAACCTTAAATACTTTTTGAGAATCTTATATTTTGTGCATCATTTATACTTGTTTCTAGTTATGAGTTTACAGTCACATTAATAAAGAAATAAATCTAACTTATGTTTATATCGATCTATACTTTTACTGAGTGGTTTTCAAACTGATTAGAATAGTCCTCTGAAATAGCCTAAGGTGCATTGTTATGCGCTTATAGTTTTAGTTATTTATTTTGAGCTCTTTTCAGGTATTGAGATATTGTTACAAGGTTGGCTTGTTGAAATGTTGAAATTTTTTTAATACTCTCTATTCCTCGTTTCCTATTCATTTTATAATAGTTTTCTCTCCTTTCTATAACTCTTACCACCATAATTACGATTGGATTGATCTTCTCAGCTCATTTCTATTATTTTTATTCGTATTCTTTCCACTGTTTCTATTTGATATATTTGCATCTTGACAACAACTCTTCGCTTCATATATCCCCGCTATAGTTCTCAAAATTTTTATGTTCATATTATTATTATTTTTTTTTCATTTAGCTGCATGTGTATCACAAGTTATATATGCCCTTATCACGTCATCATTTCGATCTTTATCGCCTTTAAATAAGTGAATCAGCGTAAAAAGTAATTTTGTAACTCTAGACATTTATGTATATATTTCTAAACTGAAGGTGTTTTGGTTAAGGGACTACTTTGTTTCTATTTGCCTTAATTTAGGTTGAACAAAAAGATAACATCAAGCATGTGCAATGAATTTCATGCCTACCGACCAAGCATGGCGAGCTGGCATGGCTAAGTATTCATGTTGTTTCTTTTTCGGGTTGTTAACAATCAAAGCGAAACATATATAAATCGTTGTTACCATGTAGGATTTTTCATAAATAAATTCGTAGAAAATTTTTGCATCGAACCAATTGCACCGTTCCAATTAGATTAGCCTCATCTAATGTGCAAGGATCATGTTGATATGGAACAACTATAAAACATAGGCTTTGAGTCGAGATCAGTTTTATTCTGTAGCTCGCAATCAATCAAATATCATGAAGTTCTTGTTGATGTTGCTCTGCCTGTTTGTTGTTGGTGAGTGCATTGGAGTTGAATGTTGATAATGATGTTTTGTATTATTATTAGTAACATCTATTCTCATTATTAGCCAGCTTAGGACTTGTCCAAGCTCATCACGAACATCCACGGGAGCCGAGCCAGTTCATAACTACCTCACCAAGGATTCTTCCAAAGCGATCATATGATCCCGCAATGGCCCCTGACATAGTAGTTACCACCTCAACGAAGAAACCATACACCGGCTCGATTTTTGATAGACATGCAGGGAAGTAAATAATACACCCAATCGACTATTCCAGAGTCCGCATGATCCACAAGATTTTTGCACAGTTTAAGCCTTGTACCAAGAAAAGATGATTAGTTCCAACTTGTCCGTAATATAATGTGATGCAGCATAATTGGCTTTGAGTGATTTCATATTGCCATTCACATATTTTCCGAAACCATCAATCCTTCAAGACCTCCGTAAAACCTTTGCAAAAAAAATGAAGTAAAATAGGATAATTTTTTTTGGAAAGACATTTAATTCAGTTCTGAATTAAAAAAAAAAACAATTTCTTTAAGCACATTGAACCGTCACAATATCATTTAAATTCTAACTTCTGTAAAACGTGAGCAGAACAATCAATGTTGAGAAATATCACATGCAATAACATTTAATGTATTGTTATTTATTTTTGATTTATAAAGGCTACATGGGTACACACCATTGTTTGTAACATTGCAATTGTGATAACAAATCATTCGATCCGATTCATAATTTCTAGCACTATTGCTATAAAAGCTCAATAATCATCAACTTGAAGCAAACCGTGGGTTTGTCGTGCCTAGCAATCTGTGAAAAGGTATATAAAAATCTACACAATTCACCTGTGTTTTACTGCAGGTTTTTTTAACCATTCGTTTACTTTTATAGTATTTCAACAGCAAGGACCCTCATTTATTGGTTTTCTGAAACAATGGGAAGTTCTCAAGGATTCATGAATTATCATAATCGTCATCAGCAAGGACAACAATTGGGAGAATCTAGGGACGATGTTCGAATCATCAGTCATGGGAATTACAAGCGTCACATACGTACTACATTAAAGAGAGCAGAAATCTCGTACAAAAGAAACAATTTAATTGACTTATTGTAAATAAAAGAGATTTTGGATTTTATCTTTTATATATTTTTTCATATAATATTTATCTGAGTAAATAAAAAAATTAATCCAATTCAACCTTTGCTCTTTAAATTCAAATATACACATTTCACATAAACTAGTAATGATTACAAATGTAATGAATGAAATTAAATTTAATCACTATTCCAGTGTATCGAATTCACAGCAACATATGGCTAACTAAATATTGTTTATTCTTCGACATTTTGTTTTGTGAAAATAGACTTATAAAATGAGATATTCGTCCCAAGCTATCTATGTTTGTAGAACGGTATGTTTGTCTTTTAAAAACATGGGTTTTTAGATACAATCAGTGATATGAATTGCTTTGATACGATTTTCCGAACAAATTGTCTACAAAAGCTTGAATCATGCGGCTATTAACAGAAGCATAAAACCGTCTATCGTCTATCAGCAACCTGCGGTAAAGAATATAGTAATCATCATCTATAAGGCATCCTTTTCAATTTCAACATTCGAGCATGCATTTTTTAATCTCATCACCAACAAACGGATTGCTAACTTAGCCCGTAAAATATGACACAAGCAATAAGCCAAACAAGGCGAGTATCTATACATAAACACGACCACCAAAGACTTTATAAAATAAAAACTGGAGGAATATATTGAATTTAATCATTGCTTTCCAGTAAAGCCCGCTGTCATATATGACAATGAAATGATGATAAAGCTTGTAAAATAGGTTGATTATCTAGGTCACATCCCGTGTAAGCGTAGAACTTTGTCTCTTCTTATTACAGAGTAAAATTACGTTCATACAATTGAACGTATTACGAAGCAATGCAGCCATCGCATATTCATACACTTCATGAGTTGCTATTAGGTTGCAGAATTGCGAAACGTATGGACTGTAATGTTGCTCATGTTCATACAACGGTTTCTTAAGAAAACATCATTGTTCCAATTCGCTTTAATTAGGTTAACAAATCGCTCCTACATCATATCCCAACTGCTAATTCACTATAAAAGCCTGTATCTACCAATCATTACAACAAGGGCAAAAGTGGTTTGTGTAGCAGCAACACTACAACCAAGCATCATCATGAAATACATCGTGCCTGTGATGATTTTAACAATCTGTGGTAAGAGATAATCATAGCAAAACTTGCATACATCAGTGGTTGATACTTTCCACTTGAATGATTTCACTGTTGGATTTTTTCAGGATGCATTTGTGCATTCCCATCGGGTGATCATAGTAATTATGTCGACGACAACCAAGGCCAACAAGATCAAGGACATCAACAACAGGACCAACAAGGCCAGCAAGACCAACAGGACCAACAGTCTCGTCAAGATTTACATGATGGTGGTCACGAACATCACATACATCACTACATACATTTTGAAAATGGACATCATGCTCATCATGGCCACCATTGGCTTCAAGGACTCCATGGGCATCATGGACACCATGGACATCATGGACACCATGGACATTATGGACACCATAGACATCATGGACATCATGGACACCATGGGCATCATCGACATCATGTCAGTGATGCCGAGTATCTAGTTTCGTTAGGCCATCATCATCATCACCCCCATCATCGTCATCATGGGTAACAACATTATCCCATGAATGTTGTCTGGAAAGCCTCAAATTCTTAAATTCTTCGAAGACCAGAGAAACCATTGCTCAATACAACAACCACAACATCACTCCTTTGAACTCCGCTGAACGGTACAATATTCTATGATAAATAAAGTTTTTGTTCAAATTTGTTGAATGTAACAGAACTTTAAAGAATTTTATTTCTATTTTTCTCTAAGAGATGTTTTTTCTCCAAGACATATTTTTATTATTCTCTACATATTATTTTTATCAAATACTCCTCATTGCTTCAGCCATTCGAATTTTATTGAGCAATATTGTTGCCCATGCACGAAAAGCTTGTGTTCTTTATCCTAAAAATTCCTCTGGCTCAATTTCGATTTGATAGCTCCAAACAGAAATACTGTTGACAAAATTTCCTTTAATTAAAGGTATTATGTTATGTTACATCAAAAAGAATATTGTAAAGTATACAGCAAACGATAATGTTTATGTTCTCTATTGTTATTGTTCTATAGTACTGTTCTACGAATTCAAACTTACTAATCTGATACAGTTACGGAAAACTGTAGCCTGGAAAAGGGCGATCACAGCTTTTTTCATCAACTTTTGTTGTAAATAGTAGGAGTTAGGCGCTTGCATTAAAAACCAACATGAAGTATAACGCCGTGCTGGTGTACACAACAGCCATCGGTAAGAATATCTAGCAACAAAGAACTCTCATAAAAATTTCATGTTTTTGTATAGTTCTGCTTATCTCGATTACAGTTTGCATTTGTCTAATTATCTCATCTGCACATGAAAACTCGAAGCATCAAGAAGATACATTTTTACAAGGATCGAGACGACGATGTATGGATGGTAGCACTGAAAACTGCATTCCTACAAATGATCCAACTGCAGGGCAGTATGATCCTAAAATCAACTCTATCGGGCACCAAGGCGATCATATGAAAGTTTCAAAATGTACACACGATGACAAAGGAAACTGTCTTCCTCCATTGAAAGTCCCACAAGATCCTCATATTGTACCCATTGAAGGATACTACATTCCTTAGCACCATGTACAATTCATACGATGATGTAAAAATGACGAAAACAATGAAGAACACTATGCTCTTCATGCAGATGCGGATGATGCATCTGGACCATAAAAATCATCATCATCAACATCTACCTTTAGTCCAAATGATTTTTGAATCTAGTAGTTAGAGAATCAATGAAGTAAAGCATTCAACAAACACAATTTCGTTTTTCAGTATTGAACTGTTTTGCACTTATTTCACATTTCCTTATTATAATTTTGCTCCTAATCATTTATTAGATTCTCTTAAGCAATTTGATACCGATCAATAGATCTATATTTCTACGTCAGTGTAACTAAGCAAAAATTCACACCATCTTATGAGTACAATCACAAAAAGGCTTCCGACCTAAATCTCGCTGAACCTCTCCATATGTAGACTGAGTATCACTATAACAAATCAATTCAATGCTTTCTCAACATTCTATTTACTGCGACAAAAAATATGAGATCAACAAAATAAAACTGCAACAAAATTTTATTGTAGAGAAACTTTTAATTGATTTCTAATTATAAAGAAGATTTATGATATTCATTTTGTAAATATTATAATCATTGAAATTTGTTTTTACTATCAAAAAACAGCACTTCTTTGCCCGGTTTTTTTAAATAACCTATGATCCGCAAGTATGTTGAGAGTTAACCGTAGCCGATAACACTTCAATCATGCAATTATCTCTCATTCATGTTCCACAACATCGCACATATAACAATACAAATTTTCTTTCAAACAACCTAAAGCGAATCACATGCAACACAAAAAATAGCTGCTGGAGCCTTTAGCTTATGTGAATATGCTCTGAACATTAAAGGGTTCCGGGATCACCTGTTTTGGTCAAATAAAACCTTACCGCATAGAACTTCGTCTTGGCCCGTTCCTTATGGTTGCAAATTTTTTTGCAACTAAACCTATTGCAAGCGAAAATTGAAACTAAAACTAGGTGAAAAACAGGAAAGCTGTACGTTGCAAGAATTCATCCGCGATGTGATTAAGGTGCATACAATAACTTCTGTTTACTGAGAAACAACACTACGCAATGAACGTAAACGAAACATATGTTCAGTTTTACTACATGTTGAAATAGTATGGATTGTTACACTCGCATATTAAATAGTACATTACAAATGAACTTCGTCTCATACTTGACAAATTTGACATTTCAAACTCCAATGTTAATCATGTTCATACAACGGTTTCTTAAGAAAGCATCACTGTTCCAATTCGCTTTAATTAGGTTAACAAATCGCTCCTACATCATATGCCAACTGCTAATTCACTATAAAAGCCTGTATCTACCAATCATTACAACAAGGGCAAAAGTGGTTTGTGTAGCAGCAACACTACAACCAAGCATCATCATGAAATACATCGTGCCTGTGATGATTTTAACAATCTGTGGTAAGAGATAATCATAGCAAAACTTGCATACATCAGTGGTTGATACTTTTCACTTGAATGATTTCACTGTTGGATTTTTTCAGGATGCATCTGTGCATTCCCATCGGGTGATCATAGTAATTATGTCGACGACAACCAAGGCCAACAAGATCAAGGACATCAACAACAGGACCAACATGGCCAGCAAGACCAACAGGACCAACATGGCCAGCAAGACCAACAGGACCAACAGTCTCGTCAAGCTTTACATGATGGTGATCATGAACATATCATACATCACTACATACACTATGAAAATGGACATCATGGGCATCATGGCCACCATTGGCTTCATGGACATCATGGGCATCATGGACACCATGGACATCATGGACACCATGGACATCATAGACACCATGGACATCATGGACACCATGGACATCATGTCAGTGATGTCGAGTACCTAATTCCAACAGGAGGACACCATCATCACCAGCCTCATCATCATCATCATGGGTAATAACATTATGTCATGAATGTGGTGTAACGGAACTGCCCTTTCTTTATTGGACCTTTTAGAAAATATCTGCAAACGAGTTTATCCTTTGAATTTTTGTTAGAAGCCTGTGTGCGCAATAATTTATTCCAAAAAATAAAATCGATATTTATTCATCAGTAAGGTAACTGAACATGGTCACATAGTGTATGTATGTTGTTGTCTTCTAAAGAAAATTGTAATACCAGAAACATTATCATCATACCATAGTAGCTATGAATGCACTTTAGCTGGAATTCATCAGGTTCTGTCAAACGAATCCTCAGAACCCGTTGAATGAACAATAAATACTTTAAAATAAAAGCTGTAGACAATATCTTATTTAGACGAAGATGTTAACTATCATCAGATTGATATGATAAATGCATACTACACAGCATATAGCATTATTATTCGCAATCCATTTCCTAAGTTCCATTTTGAAAAAAATGTGTTCAGCAATTGAGTAGAAACAATGTTATATACACAAAAACCGAAACAAATTAGTTGATCACTATACATTTCTTGGTTGATGATTCACGCCATATAATGCGATAATCGATACAAGAAACATGAGAACAGTGCTATATCGACTCAATTTCGATTATTGCACGGGTATTTCATGCCTTTGGTACACACAAGCAATTTGTATACTGCTTTCACGATAATACACTATAAATAGCTCATTCGTAAAAAAATGCAACGCGAGGCTCACAGGTTTTCAAAGAAATAGGACAAGTATTTATAAAAAAACGTTAAAACCATGAAATACGTCGTGCTCCTGCTTTGTCTAGGCACACTTGGTAAGATTTTTTATGTTTCATACGCTTAAAAACATTATTGTCATTGCAAAATATTCGAATTTGTTAAAACAATTCTGCTTATCTTTAGCTAGTGCACGGCTGCTGAATGCCCGTCACGCGTC
Source organism: Anopheles nili (assembly GCF_943737925.1). NCBI lineage: Eukaryota > Metazoa > Arthropoda > Insecta > Diptera > Culicidae > Anopheles > Anopheles nili. Next base: position 3,449,553 of record NC_071292.1, read on the forward strand.
AGCACTACAACAAAGTCAAGTAGTAAAACCGGTGGTAATAGACCAACAGCAACAAACACCACCTGCACAACAGGCGCAACAGCAAGTACCAAAGGAACTACCGAAAAGTCAACAGCCTCAGAAACCAAAGACACCTCAAGTGAAGGAACCCCCTACGCTCAAAGCTTCAACAACTCCAAAACCAATTAAACTAAAGGAATCTCCAAAAATCGAAGTGCCTCAGAAGCCAGCTCAAGTTAAGCAACTTCCCCAAACTAAGGAGCCACAGAAGCCAACATCTCCGCCAGTGATTCCTAAAAATAAATCTAAGCTTCCTGAAGTAAAGCAACTACCTCAAACTAAAGAGCCTCAGAAACCAAATCCTCCACAAGTGAAGCAACCATCTCAAACTAAAGAACCTCAGAAACCAAAACCTTCACAGGTGAAACAACCACCTCAAACTAAAGAACCTCAGAAACCAAAACCTCCACAGGTGAAGCAACTACCTCAAACTAAAGAACCTCAGAAACCAACACCTCCACAGGTGAAGCAACTACCTCAAACTAAAGAACCTCAGAAACCAAAACCTCCACAGGTGAAACAACCACCTCAAACTAAAGAACTTCAGAAGCCAAAACCGCCACAGGTGAAGCAACTACCTCAAACTAAAGAACCTCAGAAACCAAAACCTGCACAAATTAAGGAAGCTCCTCAAACAAAAGGGTAATAAAGGCTAAAACAATTATGCTTTAAACATTGGTTATGATGAGTAATTTTGATAAATTGTAGTATTTGTTCTTATAATCTGATCTAATCAATATGCAATAGCTGTAACTTGTTTATGTAAAATTCTCTTGACAAATTGTAATACGAAAATTCATAGTACAAAAATAAATTTTGCATTAAATAAAATTGATATCAATGAATGGTTTGATACTTCTCTGTGTTTTGATGTTAAATTCATTTAGCCAAAAAAAAAGCTCCATGGTCGAGTTGTAAACTCTTTGAATCTTGTATTAGGCTTTTGAATGATTTCTATTAGTGAATAATGAGCCCTATCCGCGAAATATTTCACAACAATGCTCACGATTATACACAGACTTCAAATAATACACAGATATATAAAATACAGAACCAATGTTGATATTTTTAAAGGAACTCTAAAATACAGCACACTGTACAGCATATAAAAAGGTATCCTGAATTTATTCGGGAGATAATTATTTACAGTTATAATTGCATATTACCATTGTATCATACCACAACGTCTAATGCATTCATTTAAACACATCTGCTTAACATTTTGAAGTAATGAGGGTCTTTGAGCTACTGGTGCTACTGAGTGCCAGTACTACTGGTTTAGCTATAGTATCGCAGCATTCTTAGCAGCGCAAGCTGTACTCACAGTTCCTTAATAACTGTCTTATATTGTTAATGGAAATATAAATGTTCTAAAACATAAGATGCAGTTTGATAGTTGTTTTATTTATAATTATTATAATATCATGTCCTGGCACAAACACACGAAAGTATCGGGTCCAAATTTCGACTGAGCCTCCCCCGTACGTAGGACTAACATCCTTACAAATTGCCTATAATAGAAATCTTTAGGTTAGGTGGTCTTCATCGAAGAAGAAAAAGAAGACAATAAAATGTCATTTAGATTAGATGATTTTGTATCTGGCTTCTATAAGATATGATAACTGAAGAGAATACGAGAAGATCGTGTTTCCATCTAAGAACAAATAATTTTCTTCGTTTTACATGAGAACGTTTGTGATAAATGCGTAAATAAGAAATTTCTGCTTTTAGAAATGCTTGGCCAATCAAATTCAAAACAGAGCAAAAAAAATTCGCTTCGCAAGGTGTAAATTTTGCGCTTATAACAAGCAAGCAAATCAATCATAGCATTATAAAAATTTATGACTCAAAACCGTAACTAATTCCGCTTTTTGTCACTTCCATCAGAACTATAAATTGGACGCGCAGACTCAGCATTCCTAACAGCAACCGGTGTTGTAAGGTGGTATTTCAAACTAGCGATCATGAAGTTCTTGTGGAACGCAGTTCTTTTCACGCTAGCTGGTGAGTGGTTTCGTTGCAACAAGGATTGACGATTGCATTATTTATTCTTTGCCTGTCTAACCATCTTTTCTTTTTAGCCATGTTGGCACTAGTTTCCGGACAAGTAAGCAGTATTCCTCCTCCAATCGAGCCAGCGCCACCAAGCGTACCGGATAGTCCCACACGATGATCCTTCCCCATATTGCAAGCTTTTCCAACGACACCGTATGGTTGTCCCAACGGTATACTAGATTGCTTCACATCGACTCGGTTGTTTCTTCTACATGCCAGTGCGACTGGGTTTAACATGTAAATAAATTTTCCGCAATTCAGAAACCAATTTCATTCGCTTCTGCCCTGCAAGGCTGCTATGTCTCATTTTCTCCACGTGCACACGATGGAATTGAAAAGCAATGGAAAACTCCAGGGCTGCGTCAGGTCGTCCCGGTGGCACACTAAGTCAATCCTCCCTCAGTGGGATCAACTCGGCGCAACCTTCGATCTTAACCACCCCCACCACGAGGGTGCAAGTGAAAGAAACCCTTTCCGTCCGCGTGTCGTAACGCCTCTCGTTCCACTTCCACTTTCATCCACCGGACCCCTTTGGGGCGGGAAAATAAACACACTCACTCACCGCGAGAGATGATCGCGCTCGCACCGTGACGCAATGTCGACCGTCGGCGTGGTGTTGGTGGCATTTCCCACCCCTTGCTGCTTCTCCTCCTTCGAATTCTCTCACCATCCACTCGATGCAGCCCACTTTTTCCGCCCCATTGTGCGCCACGCGGTGGATATTTCGCCCGTTTCCCGGTGCTCGACGCGTAACCCCACACGCAATCGCGCGCACCACCAAAGAAAGTGGGACTGGCGTGGGGTGGCCGCTATTTTTTTTTTTTTCATTTTTTTTCGTCTACTCTCCCAGCCCCAGGACCCGCAGTGGGTTACGAGGCTGCCGGTTTTCGCTCTCACCCAACCCCAGCCGGCCAGCGAAAGGAGCAAACTCCGTCGGCGTAAGTGGCGAATCGCGACTCCCAACCACAGCCAGCGGTGCGTAGTCTTGGGCTCTCTCGTTGCGCTTGCTTCCCGCGCAGTGCCACCGATGCCGTAACAGTGTTGCGTGGCTAGCGTAGGCCGGGGCGGAACTAGGCCAACGTTTTACTCCCCTCGAGTTTTTTTTTTTCGTGCCACCAGAGTGGAGGGTGCCGAGAAAATTATGAACACCTTTCACGGATGGATCGGTTTTAGCATCCGAAACCGTCGAGGTTGCTACCAGCTGACTGCGAGCTCGAGTGACACGGTGAAGTGTAGATTCAAATGGCACATCAAAGTGGGGGTCCTAAAATCCAGACATAGCCTAAATTGCTCCCCTTTCGAAGCGCCCGCATTCATAATTGAAGGAGTTCGTTTTTTTGCTGAAGAGCGGCGATCGTTACGCGACTCCAAAATCCCATCTGGATTGGTGCTCTATTTTCGCTCTATTTTTTGCTAAGCGCTAGGAGTAGCAGAAAAAACAACCCACAAACACGCGAAACTAATGTCATCATGTCTAATGTCGTCACGCAGTTTCCCGCCATTGCATTGGATGCGGATGAAAAATGCTCCAACGAATCATCTGGCGCTCTCTCGCACCCAAGCAGCTTACAAACACGCGCACCAAAAAAAAAAGCCCTGAAAGGATGTCACACAGCGCGCCCAACTGCGCACATGTTTAATCTGGTGCAAGCCCTTAGCCGCCTTCAACCACTCGCGTTCCCCCGCTTTTGCCCGGTGCAGGACCGAATGCTGCGTGGGAAAGTTCGTTGAAATCCGCTCCGGCAGGATGCGTTTGTAAACAAACGTCCCTTACATTTCCTCCGGCTTCGAGGATTTTTTATTTATCCAGTTCCTCCTGGCACATGTCGACTGGTGGCCATTGCAGCACGATCGTCACCAAAACGCAGGCGCAGAGTGAAGAAGCGAGAGAATAAGAGAAAAACAACCACCGAATCCGAAGTAAAAGTTGCCAACGTAAAAGGGACACACATGGTTGGTGCGGCGATGATTATTCAGGATTCGAGCCCATTACCTCCTGCCACCACCAGGACACTTCCTTCTGGCACCCGTTTCGGATTGCTCTCGAATATCTGGATGTCCTCGACGGGACGGGACTTTCACCCGAATTCGTGCTCTCTCTTTCTCTCTATCCATCTCTCTTTCAGTCCCGCCCAGGCTTGCGTTGGGGTACATAATTACGTACATTATTTAGCTACTTGACGGGAAGCCTGCACCAGCGCTGCCAGGAATGTCGAAGCCTCGAGTGGTTTCGGTTTTCGGGCTCTGTTTGTTTTCCAGCGTACCCAAAAAAGCACACGTGCACGTGATCCAGTCGAGGCAGGCGAAACCCAGAGCGAAACCACTTGTTCACCAGGGAAATGGATCTCAATTGCTCCACGGATCCGTCGTCAGGGTGCTCGGGAAGACATCCGGGTGGCTGGAAATTCTCACCAACACCCGCCTGACCGATGGCCTTAATTCCCAAGACGCCCAGCTCCACCTCGGAGTCTCCCACAGTGACTCCTCGCACAGCCACAACATAACCGGGGCCATCATAATCGGGCCTTCGTGATGAGTCGTAATCAGTTAAATTATTATGGTTTTAGCTGACAATCTCACATCTCGCCCGCGAAAGCACGAGACGGCTGGCACCCGGGACTGGAGTGCCGAAACCCAGCGATCACCCTGCCGGAAGACCGCGACCAATTGCACTCCTCCCAACCCCCATTGTGCACTCACCCCATCATCATCCCCTAGAAGATCCACCCTACGGAGGAAGCGCACGCCCGCGAATACGCAACGGAATCGGTCGCGCATCGCATACATCACATCTCGTTTGATTGGCTCAATTGGAGTTGTTTGAACTGTGACCGGTCGCTCGTCTTTCACGCATCCGTCCCTCAAGCCAGTCCGCCAGTTGGCGCAGAAGGAAATTTATTCGAATTTATTCAGATCGTTGTCTTACGCGCGCTCGCGCACAGGCAAGTGGATTTCTCTCCAACAGCGATCGCGCTAGTCGGAAGGAATCGGGCGCAAGAATGTCCGCCCTTCCGATTGCTTATCGCTTTCTTCCACTCGTGGTTGGCTGCCTCGACGGTCAATTGGGTGGAATGTTAATTCATCGGCGCACCCCTTCGGTGGTGCTGCAGGATGCATTTTATTCCCCAACTGGCTGTTTGGTATTCCGAGTCAGCGCCATCCCTGCTGAGCAGCGCTTTAACGACCCCTCGAGGTGCTTGGAATTCTTATCACTACGAAGTCCGACTACGACCGGACAGGGCGAGTGATTCAATGCGAGAAGTTTGCGTTTTACGACGCCCCGGAATGAACGTCCCCTTCGAGAACCAGCGTGGCACGTTGCATAATCGAAACTCCGGCGTTGACATTTGCTTCATCGATCGATTCGATGGAAGCAAACTCCAGCCGGAAAGCAAAACCGGAAGAGAACCAGATCCGCGACCTGCACGAGCTGAAATAAATCGTGCTCGACTGGCACCAAAATCCGAAAGCAAACGAGCCAAGCACAATGACTGGCTGGGCCCTTTTGCAGTCTTTCACGCCGATCGCGGCCCTTTTTCCCCGAAGCCACAGCGAAAGGCAACGGCCAATAAAACGTAAAAACCATCATCCGGCAGCTAGCTGACACATGGTGCAGTGCATTCGCGATTGCATACGATTGCATCCGCCATCACCGGCAGTTACCTTCGGTTTCGTTACAGGCTGCGTTAAAGCCGCGAAAGTCCCGGCCCGGTATCTCCGGCTGACTCGTTACTTAAGCGCCACACAAAAGCAGGAAAAAGAGCCGACGTGAGAAGGGGTTTGAGCGCGCAAAATCTGTGTCAGCTCCACCGCAGCCTCCACTTTGAGAGCCCCAAGAACGCGTTGGAGCCGCCGAGGAAGCAGGGAAACCCTCAACAAGCCTGTCTCTTTCGGCTAATAGTTTTATAATCGACTCGGTACGCCTACGGTTTTCGCGTCGCGTTCGAACCTTTTTCCGAGTTGCCTTTTTGCTGCTTTCCATGGCGAGTGAGCGAGGGAGTCTGCTGATTGGAGCACAAGAGCACACAATATAGGAAAGTTTACGTTACTTTTTGCTTCCTTCAAACTATTGCACATTACAGACAAATATGCAATATGTTTTAAGCGCCATTGGTGACAAAGTATACACGACAAAATTTGATACTTTTGTACTTTCGCAAATTCATACGAAGCGTCCAAAATTCCTCCAGCAGTCGGAACATTGTCGTGATTAATCACAACCACTTGAGCACCCCCTTTTTTGTGTCACTCTGACTTCAGGCCGTTGTCGGTGTTGTACAGAGCTGTCGCGAAACCTACCACTCCACAACAGCTGACCCCAGGAGCGGATGCTTGGAAACCCAACCGAGGAAAAACAGATAACAGTCGACAGATAAAACTCCGACGGCAGCGAAAAATAAGTTCGCCACAGCCTCCCGGGCATCGGCGGAGAAGGTGATGATGTAATTTTCGCTGTCCCTTTCTTCTCATTTCAATCGGCGCGGAACGCCACCCGCCTCACCCAAACCAACCCTCCTTTCCCTCCCTGCACTCCTTCGTGATCGCATAGGCAACGGCGCATTATGCTGGTGCTGGCGTGGAAGCATTTGCCATCGCTCCATTCGGTTCGGTTCGTTATTAATACATAATTCACAGCGAGGCGCACACCTGGGCCAGACCCGAGAGGCCCAGATAAAAGCGAAACCCGCACGAAACCCCACACCTCAGGCCAGCGAAGGGGAAGGGGGCACGGAAAATCACGTAAAATATTAGCAGCGAAAATTAAATAATGCGGATGTATTCATTTCATGACCAAATTCCGCATCGCGATCGCAAAAACCCACCGGAGCGCGAGCGCCCGCGAAGCCAGTCGGAAAGTGAAAGGTAACCAGCCCAAGTCCCTGGGTCGGTTGGGGGGTTTTTCATTTAGCTTCCATTCCTTTTGGGCAATGGCGCTGTTCCAATTCGCCACGACGCGAGCTGTGAGTGTGGGTTTCCGTCTGGCTTCCCAATTTCGTCATCGATCGAAAGCACGCGGAAGATCGCGCACCGGGAACGGGCCACGTGGAACGTTTGCGCTTAAAGCTCGCCCCATTCTCCGATTCTCCTTGAAAGGGTCTCTCTCTCTCTCTTTCTCTCTCTCTCTCTCTCTCTCTCTATCTCGCTCTACTCGGAGGTCAGCTTCTGCGACGCATTCGGCAATTTAACTCCCGGTCGGAAATGAGGTTAAGCGCCAGGCGCACGGGAAAGCGAACCACGCACCAGCGCGCAGGAAACTCAACGCATTACGCAAGAGCTCGGCTTAGAGCTCACGCAATGGTGGCCGGGATGCTGGTATTTGGTGCGAAATCAAGGGTATAAGGCCGTCGGCGCAGGCGTTACGTAGTCATAACCCGTTCAATGGACGGTTTGCGCTTCCGCACGCCAAAACCAACTCCTAATCGCTAAAAGAATCCCACACCGTCTCACAAACAAAGGGACAACGCCATGCGAGAAAAACGCCATAAATCGGGACCCGTTCGCGGGCATGGCGCACATGTGCCGGAGTTTATCGCAGCAAACACCGGCGGTGGTAAACATTTGCGGAACTCATTTCGACGCGCTGTGAAAGGCAAACACGGCGCGTAGTCTACATCGATCGGCGCGAGCGAGAATTCACGTCGTTCGCACTTCTATTGCCGGCCGCTTGCCAAAAATGGCAGCTTTTCGGTGTACGCGGCGGGTTGGCAGATGGCAGAGGGGTGAAGGGACCTCAACACACACACACACACACACACACTGAGGGGCTTCGTCGTCCACGCGCCGGCAAAGGATGGAGAGCCCGACGAAGGTGTAAAGTAACAACTTTTCACATGCTTATGGTAATGAGTCAATTGAAATTCTTCCCAAGGCGCAAGCGATCGGTGCCAGGGAGAGAAGGGTGATGGTTCTGCCCCGCCCCACACGGGTGAACTTTCGCCCGTGTTTCCAAGAATAACCCCCCCCCCCTACCCCTTCGACACTCCACTCCCTTGAGTGCCATTAATTAGATGGTTTAGAAACCACATTTACGACTCCTCTAGAACGTGCCGGGAATGTGTCCTGGCTGCGTGGTCGCATTGGTTCACGCATTCCGGCAGCGTATGCGCAATGACTTCCGGTCCGGTTTCGCGTGTACCCCCCCCCCCCCCCCCCCGGGTACCTGATTTCGTGTGTGGGAAAAGAATGTTGACAGTTGGAGCTGCGCCGCGGCACATGCGCCCATTAAATGGACTCCTCACAGGAGCCCTGGGGCCATATCCTTTCACGATGGACACTCCCCGATCAGCGCGTCAGCAACGGAGCATCACCACCATCATCATCATCATCATCATCATCGTCGTCGAACAACCGCGTGCGTGTAGCCTAATTAAGGGTTTCCAACTCCCGTTCGATCGCACGATGGCAGAAGCGCAACGGGGCCGGAAAACGAAAGGGCCTCGTCACGTGACCCCTCTACCACCGGAATGCTGGCTTTGGTGAGCTCAGCTCGCGGTAAAAAATATCCTTTCGCCCCGTGCGCTTTGCTCTCCCTTTCGCACCCGCCTGCCATCATTTATTTTGATGGCTGTTTCCTTTAATCAGTGCATTGGTTGGCCTTCCTTCTTCAGTTCGCGCCCCAAACCCGGAGCGATCGCTTCCAGAGGGCTCTTCGTGTCCCGTTATCTGTTCGCACAGCAGCCCTACCTCGAGCTTCATGCCTACTGCCGGCCCCAAGGATCTACGAACGATCGGGACCTGTTCGAACCTCGCGATCATGCCCCCAGGGGCTGCGACCGCGCGTTCGACCAGCTAGCTTGCGAGGAAGCCTTTCATGTGATCCGATATCCAATTTCCGGCCGGCTACCACCATCGCTCGGTGGCATTAACAGTGGCTAGCTGCGGTCACCCGGAGGAGGAGGAGGAGGAGAAGGAGGAGTAGAAGGTAGGAGAGAAAAAAAACCAATGAAAAACCATCCCCATCCTCGAGGCCCGAAATAATTTCTACATTGTTGCAGCGCCGGCCCAATTGAGGAGGAGGCAATCAGTCGGAGCCGGCGTTTGGAGCACGAAGAAGAAAATTGATGGAATTTTAACGTCCATTTTTGCTTTCTTGCCTCCACTCGGCTCCTTGCGATCGTGCCAACGATATATCATTCGTGGGTAAACAACGGCGATCTTCCTTTTGCGCAATCTTCCTTGTACGCAGCGCATCCTTAAGACGGAAACTGTCCGCCGTACCGAGCCGGTCAGATTTCCGAGCCAGATTAATACAGATTTCTTTACCTTTTCCCATATTCTCGGCGTGCTCCACCCACCTTCACGGCCACCAGCAGTTGTGTGGTCGAATCCGGGCGTATAATAACTCAACACACCCTCCTCAACCACGACACCACCGATGGTGTGGCTGTCATTTGGCGTAAGATTTTAATTTCCCCACCACGAGCGCGATGAAAGCGGGACGATGCGGAAAAGAACAACCCTCTCACGACGTCAGAAGGTTTTGTTGCCGAGATGGGGTGGAGTTTTTGTCAACAAGTGTGTGCGCGCCAGTGTGTAGCAACCTGTCCCAAGAGGAAGCTCGGAAAACCGGTTCCTGGCCCCGTTCGAGTTCCGTTGCTTCGCCTTCCTTGCTCGGCTAGAATTCAATCATGCCGGTTCCTCTGGCGAGGCTTCGAACACGTGCAGGTCCGACCCACCGGTTGGTGATACGAGATAGCATCATGCTATCCCATGCGATAACGATGAGCATGAGGATGAGGATGTTGCGCACACACACACACACACACCCCGACAGCCGACAGGGGCGGCTATCAAGTGGCATATTTTGAAAAGAATTAATAAACATCACCGATCGCATCGGAGCCGGGGCCTCTGAACCCGGATCGGATCGGTTCGAGCGCGGAATGTGAGACGTGGAGCTGAACCGGGCGCAGAACGAGAGGAAAACCACTGCGCCACCGCGCCGGGCTACCGCCTTTCGAAAACGGAACGGAACGGAAGGGAAAGCAGAAAAAGAAAGGCAACGAGGTCTCGGGGACGAACGAGAAGGAACATAAAATTCTCAGGCCGCATGAAAGATAATTTAATATTCTATCCAAAGAAAACGCGGACCTAACCCTTTGGCCGGTTCAGGCTGGGTTCCGAAGTCGGGCCGCTTGGTTTTTTATCCTTCCTTCATTCCACTTGCTCGAGCGTTTTGCTTCCTCGCGACTCAGCATATTTACATATGTCAAAAATGCCATCCAAGTGCCGAGCCTCGAGCGCGCGCGCGATGGAGAAAAATGTTGATTTTGAGAACAAGCGTGTGCAAGAATCTTTCATGTTTAATGTTCTACACCCTCTTGCTCGCTCTCGTGGGAGTCGTATGCTCCTCTTTCTCTCTCTCTCTTTCTCTCGCTCGTTCTCCCCCCAACGTACTGAGTCACGGGTTTGGCCATCACTCAGCAAGGAGTGGCGCATCGCAGAACGGGCCTGCTGGCTTCGTTTCACAATGCAGAGCCTTCCCTTTGGAAGGGGTCTTCTGGAATTGAATAATTTATTGGCTAGAAATATGATCTCCCACCCAAACCGAAGGGACTGCCGGTGGAATGTGCCCAGCCGGAGTGTGCGTGTGAGCGCGAGTCCGTCACGGACGGCGGGTTCGTCGCTTACCGTCCCGACCAAGTCTTTCGTTTCGGCGAACGCAAAACGCAAATCGACGGCGCACAAATGCAAAATTAACAACTCGTCGCCTGTCACGAAAGGCTAATCGGCCGAGGAGATGATTTATCGGCCTTTGCGGTGCCATCCGGTGGGACCGGTTCGCTTGCCGGTCGGTTCGGGATTTTGGGAAGCATAATCTCCGTCCGAAAAAAGGCTTTCCCTTCACTGTGCTGCCTCTACGTTCCGTTTCCTTCCGTGCAGTGGTCGGGAAAATTTGTCACCTGTTGCTGTGCCGATCCGTACCGGCAAGCAGCGAGGATGGTGGTCCCGACAGTTCATAAAACCTCCAGTTCCGCCGGGTTTCCCGCTGGGCGAGTTCATTATTTTCTCGCTGCGAACGAGACGAAACTCGGCAAGCGCAATTAATGGATTTCTCGCACGCTGCAATTCAATGGGCGACGATTCAAAGCAGGCCCAAGTGAACACGCCGGCCAGGACAATAGTGCAGTTTCCCGCATTTGAAAGGATAATTCCGGTGAGCGTGCACCGAAGCCCATAACAAAAGCACCTCGTCGGCTCAGCCTGGCATGCCACACAGGACGATCTGCACTGCGGGCTGGTGGGCTGTGGATGAGCTTTGTGAGCAAAAGTACACACAAAATGAACGTGTATTCCCACGCCCGTTAGAAATGCCACTGCGTGGCGGCTTTTCCTGCTCTGCTCTGCAAAAGCATCCGTTCCGTAACCGTGGAAAGCGCCTTATCGAGTCTTCTTGCGCACTTTCTTCCACACTGCAGGGGTGCAGAACAAACAAGCGTTTCATCTTTTACTTGTCTGTCTTTCGTGTGTCTTTCGTTTCAGAACAAACGATCTCTATTTCGTGAATGAATTTTATAATCGTTTCACGTGTAAGCCAGATTCTAAGCCAACGATGCTGACGGTGGCATCTACAATCTCCACGTTTTGAGGTTTTACCTTTATATTAGAGCGTCCCAAAAACGCCCCAAACACAAATCACCGCCAGCGACGTCCATTCCAACGGCTGCTTGAAGAGCTATTTGAATAAATTTAAAACAAAGCCCCAGCTCGAGGTTTCCAGTGAGGCGAATATATCATCCGGCTCCGGCCAACCCCAAGCGGAACTCCATCTTCCGTAAGCCACATACGCAGCTCCACCGATGACATCTGTGTTTGTCTTAAAATTAACGATACTTCCAAGAAGATCCCTCTCCTCTGCCTCGAGCAGAGCACCTTGATTTCATCTCGTTTCCAACGATCACTAGCCTAGGCCTTTTTTCGCTTCCACCATCGCCCCCAGGCGCACCCAGCGGGCGAGAGTGTCGTAAAAATTCGTCCCATTTTAACGACCACGGAAATTACGCTCATAACTCAGACCCGGTCATCCCGAGCTGGCTGCTTTCCGTCTTCTGCCAAACCAGCAGCAGTTGCTTCTGTTGTTGTCATAACATTTACGATTCCCATTTTCCCGGCAGCGGCACGGTCCCGAAGCGGAGCTAGAACGTCTCCGAGTCTTAAATAGCCGATCGTCACCGTTGCGAGTCGTTGTGTCAGGTCCAGGCTGGTTCCGGGGATTCGGAGTAAAAGCCACGAAATTGTCCTAATCTTCCCGATTAGAACGGGAGATTAAACCACCGGTCTGCGCGAGTCGAGGTAGGCTGACAGATGGGTAAAATATGAGCCCCGAGTAGCTCCTACTTGACCGGCCAATCATCCACCAAGTCCAAAGGCTGGGGAAAACGGGTGAAAGATCGAAGCTGATTAGCGATTTCGAGAGAGAAGGAAGAGGAAAAAATCCACCACGATTGGCCACTTTATCGCTTTACGGCACCTCAATAACCAAATCAAGATCGACCGTTAAGGCGCCTCCGTTTTACGGCACTTTTAGCCACCCAGTTTAGAGAGCGCTTTTCGATGGCCATTTTCAACGACACTGTTCGGAGAAGAGCGCCAATCTTTTCACCAAACACACGGTATATGGGACACGTTTGTTTTGCTGCGGGTGGACGGAAGCCAATTTCCATGCCTAAAAAGCACAAAACAGGAACCAACCCTCATAATTCACGAGGCCGGATCGGGTGTTCAAAGCGTTCTCTGGCGTGGCCATTTCTCGCCCCGTGTCGTCCTCGTGGTCCTTTCCATCACACCCGGGTGGATACGGTGTCCCTTTCTGGCGCACCTCGAGCCTTTCCAAAGCGGTCCCTCGCATCGGGCAAGTTGAAATCGAACCAGGGCTTAGCTCTACTAAAAAACTCGCACCGAACATACGCACTGTAAAAGGATCCTGTTTCCAGGGAACGCATTTCCAGGTCACTGACAGGCCGATCCCTGAAAGAGATCGTTATTGTGCCGGTGGCGTTGATGCTCGCCGGGCTTTCCTGGTTTTCACATTCCACTGATCCGTCTCCTTAGCGAAAGTGAGAGAGAGAGAGAGAGAGAGAGAGAGAGAGAGAGAGACTCCAAACCAGTAACGCTCAAAGCGATTCAGTGCAGCAGGAAGATATAACTTTTATTTTGAAAGCCCAACCGCCTTCAAGCGACAACCCGGCGAGGACATGCTTAAAAGGAGCAACACGCACACCAACGCACCCGCACCATTAGGATGGAATTACGCTCTATCTACCGCGCTGATCCTGACGCATCACCGGCTGGCGGCTGGTGTCGATGATCAAAACACTCTATCTCGATCGCAAGCGCAACGGGTCTGGAACGAACCGAGCAAGGACGCATGAAAAATGACGCAAACGGAATGAATCGATTCCGGCAGGCAGCGAGCAAGACGCTGTTGATGGCGTTGTCCTCTCGAGACGCTGCTGCGGGACATTATCAAAACAGGATGTCCATAACTAAGCCGCTGCTCGGAGCCCTACTCCGAAGGCTCTCGAGCAAAAGGATACATCCCCGAGCAGAATACAAAGCCCGATTGGTTGGGTTGGAGAAAAAGTGCCTGAAAATCGGTTCGTCCTGTGCCGGAAAGCGTCCTGAGACGCTGCAAGGACGCAGGCGTTGGTGGCTGTGGGTTTCTTGTTTCTTGTGCCTCCGCTACTTCCCTGAGCTTCGGTTCTTTGAAACGCCTTTCAGAGCGTGGGAACGTCCTGGGCATGCCGACGCCTTCGGCCGTTGCATCCGAATTCGGTAACTGCAACGCGAGCCTCGAGGCATCCTGTCGATCAGCCGCTTTTTTCCTTCCGTTTCGGCTTGTTTTTTTTTTTGTACACTCTCGTCTCCAATCAGCTGCATCTCGAGAATATTATTATGTGCTCTTCCTATTGCAGGGTGTTGATGATGGTTTTCCGCCCGCTGCCACCGGCTGGGAACCGTTCGTCCGGATTCTACCGTTAAATTGTTTCATAATTTATTCCCGCAGCGAATAGCCGGGTTCGGGCACACTTGGAAAGATGAAACCTTCTCCGATCGGATCACGTTGAATGAAGAAAATTAAAAGCGGCTTACCAGGATCTGCAGAGTGCAATGCGAACCGTCCGTCACAGTCTGTGCAGTTCCGCATTTCCAGCGAGTGATTTACTTTCCAGCTTCGGCACAAGGAACGCCTCCCAATCCAACGGCACCATTTAAGCGAGCTACTAATACCAGTATCAATCTCTCACTCATTGTCCGGCAATTAGACTCACGTTACTCGGTCGTACCACCCCACGGAAGTGGAACCGTACCCCCGCAGATTAGCGAAATTAGCACCCACAACCAATCGAGCACGCTTCAACCGACCGTTGACAATACCGCGAGCTCCCTTTCGGCTCGAGATCGACCAGTGGCCCTTTCCCATTGGGTGGTGAGGACTGAGAGGGCACAAGTGAAACCGTTAATCAAGTTTCATTGCTTCACTGAGCAGTAGAGCGGTGGAGCGAGCTAGCGAAAATGCTGCACCACGATGCAGCGCAAAATTGCATCGAACGACTGAATGGGCCGCATGCATCACGCGCCCAAACTTCCGCCTTTTGATTTCGGGCTCTCGGGAGCATGCGGGAACTCGAATGGCCATTCTCCAAAGGGCACTCGAGCCCTTGTGACTTCCGACAACTCGTGTTCAACAACCGCGAACCCGAAGGTGCGGTTTCGCTGCCCCGTTTATGTAAGGGCGCCCCTTTTCATTCACGCTCAAGCTTCCAATGTTGCAACTGCTGGTACGCTGAGATTTTGCATCGGCAAACGGCAAACGGCAAACAGCAAACGGCGACATTAACGCGCCCTGCCTACCATTTCACGCCACCGATCGCATCCTGCGGATAAAGCCGTCATTACGCCAACATCCGCCTATGAAGGCGTTCAGCCAGCCAGCAGGTGTGTGTGTGTGTGTGTGTGTGTGTGTGGGTGAGAATTCATTGCACATTTCGCACCATTCGAGCGCCAGCGTGCCGCCGAATGTCGAAGGTTGCAACCACCCGCGCACCCGGTTCGTTGGAGGAAATATTTGCATAAATTAGCGTCCCTCGCTTCTCGCACGCGAAGTGCATCAGGAGGCATCGCGCCCTACGCGAGTGACGCACGCCGTCCAGTTCGTGAGCTGCCTGTGTCGCTGCAGGGGGCGACATTTGCCGTTTTTGCAGTGACCCTGCAAACACCCTCCCCGAGCCGTAGCAATGATCGATCAGTGAAAGTTCACAACGACCGCTGGTCGAGTGGCGAGATTTATGGATAAATCTCGCGCCAACTCACCAACCCGGTTTAGAACGCGGAAGTCGCGTACCGAGAACCGGCCCTCGTGACGGGCGACAGGAAGAATCGAGCGCACCGACGCTGAACGGTAATTACTTCATCACCACCCCCGGAGCCCTTTGTGGTGTGGAGAGGGTTGGGTTTTCCTGCAACCACCTTCAAGGATGGCGCTGGAGAATGTCGTGAGAGCGGTGTGTGAAGCACAGCCCTCTTCAATCCGCGTGGTCCAATGTGGCCGTGTTTTCTCGCGCACTCCTTGTTAAGGAAGCGTGGTAAACCTGCTTCCCTTAGGCATTAGATGACGGTTAGTTGGTTCGCTGCATCCGTCTGGCTTGTGGGGAGCGACCGTAAATGTCTTCTAGTAACCTTCAGTTGGTCATGCAAGATCGTCACTAGAACGACTCATGGCGAGTACTGGCGAAAGTCAACGTGTGCAACCGGTAATCGACCACAAAAACCCCACTCGCCAAGCGAACGTGGCATGGAAGATGGATAAAATATAATAAATGCATACAACCCACCACATCTGACACGGTGCGATCAGGTGCGTTTCCACGGTTCGAAAATCCGGGAGCCAGAACATGTGTCAATCGGTTCATAATTCACATCCGTGACGGCACCAGAATGCCAACGAAGCCAATGGCGCAATCAACCTGCGCAACAACACCCCATTTACTTGCGTAACATATGGCATTGTCTTGCGTGGCTACGTTGCGATGGGCCACGTCGACGAGAATTTTTATGATTTATTTTGTACCAGTCCAACCGATGTCTTAATCGAAGACCGATTGTCTAGGAATCGGTGAGCACCTGGCTCACGTACGTCTTCGCTTTTCCACCCCGAAGGGCCAATTACTTCCTGGCCCGTCGAATCGGTACGTTTACTTTTTTGTTTAGATTATTGCCCCACCACGTTGACCACATTGGGGTCGCGATGGCTCACACTGCGCGTGTTATTAGATGGTTATTTTATTAATTTCTTCCGGCCCCTCGCTCGCTCGGAGGCGAAACATTTCGAACCCTCCCGCGAAAGTCCTCCGAAGCCTCGCGATAAAGCCTTAATTGCTGCCTGCCTGGGGAGACACGTAGGGTCGATCGCGAGCTCTCTCATTCCGGGGTTGTTGTTTTTTTTTTTGGCTTCAATAAATGCTGCTTTATTGAACACAGGATGGGCTCACTGGACGTCGGTTCCCACAGGCCTTTCCGTGATTTCGGGCTGCACCCGGGCTGCCGATTGATGAACTTTCCCAGCCACTAGCGCTAGCTGGGTTGGGCTCATGAAAACCATTTATTGTTTTAGATGGCAGCGAGCGTTTGTGATGCGCCGTGCATTTGGGAAATGACCCTCCAACTCGCGAGACAATGTGTATGGAAATTCCGTCGTCCCCTCGCTCGCACGATTGGGGATGGAAATTACCACGGCTTCCTGTGTCATCCAGGTGACCGTTTCTCGCCCTACGACGGTGTGTTTATTGGCCCTTGAGGTCGAGCCAGGCGCATCTGCATCCCATTGCATTTCAGGTGCAAATCGATTTAAATGTTAACTACGCGCATCGGCCAGTTCTTCCGAGTAAGGAAATGCTTTTTCCTCGAAGCCGAAGCCGAACCAACACCGGGCGCATCCTGCACAGGCGTACGTGACGGAATGAGCAGAAGAGTGCATTCTGCATAATCGAGCTGCCCACTCAAGGTAGCGCATCCTGCAAGGTTGCGGCGTTCCAATGCGTTGCCGACTCAAAACCCAAGCCCACAAACCGGTAAACGCTTCATAGAATATTCCTTTCACGCCGTCTGCTCCGAGACGATCGTCAAGTGGCCGCGGTTGGAAGTTCCTGTTTGTGGAGGCTTTCGCTGTAACGAGCCTCACGCGAAAGGTTACGCCAAGCGCAGCGATTTACATAGAATTAAATTAATTGCGATTTTATTGCTGCCCGTTAGCTACACGGCCCCAGCTCGCGAGTGGCTTGTAAACGAAATCCGCAACATTCCATCTGTTCACCGGCTGATTATCTTCTCGTACTTTCTGCCACGCCGAGATCGTCTTCCAAAACGCTAATTTGAATGTTGTTCGCACTTTCCGTAGCCCAACAATGCTCACGCTAACGATCGCGCGAGGCGTTCCATTTCCTATCGGTCATATGGAAGATCTCGTTCCAACTGTAGCAAAGCGCTTCAAGTATTAAACGAAAGCCCAAAAAAATCCCTCGAATCATAAGCAATCTTCATGCGCCCTCGGTCGACTTCATAATGGTGCCCTTTTTTTGACAGCTGTCGGGAGAAGCACCCAAGAGGTAATGATTTGGAATCGTTACCTCGAGTTCACCACCGATTCCACACGGTGCTTATTGCGCCGTTCCGTTTCTCGGTCCACTCGTCGCATGTGGGATTTCTTCCGCTTTCATCATCCTTAAGGACTTTGCTTCGCTTTGGCGGAGCGAGCGGGGCAAAGGATAAAACCCCACCGATGATTGATTACTGGTTTGGAGGAAGTTTCGAATTTATGGCCAAGCGTAAAAACGCATGACCTCTTGCGTCAGACAAAGATTACAACCTCTCACGCACCTCTCTGGGCTCGGCTCGCGCACAAAAGGGTCATTAAAAAAGGGAACGACGGTGTGGGTATCCTGTCCAGGGATCAGGGAAAAAAAACTTAACCTCTCTCGGTAGATTCACTTTCAATCCGTAACAAGTAGGGGATCGAAAAGCTGTTTTGTGATCGATTTTTTTTGGTATTTATCCTCTTCATCAGGAATCCGGGAATCGACAAAGCGAAGGAAAAAGGTTCAACCAATCCATCGCACTATATCATTTAAGGATTAACCGCAGTCTTGCTCGAGGTGACACCGACCCACCGAGGTCCCTTCGACGCGTGGAATCGAAGGGAAAACGTGCAGCCAATCAAACTAAAAGCCACCCGCACGCAAGGACGCAGATCTAATAAACGCGTCCCGAAATTGTGATTTAAACCTCCGGCACCATTCGGATGCGCGGGTTTCCGTATTTTATAAACCTCAAATGTCACTCCCATCCTGCTACAGGACTTGCGCTGGTGTCGACGCGATCCAACAGGGATAATGTGGAGAGATTCTTGCGTTTCCTCATAATTTCCACCATCGTTCGGGTTTTCCCGGCGTTGGACCAAAAGCTGCCCATCGGCCGTGTTAGTTAGCTCTCTATCTCTCTCTCTCACTCCTTCTTTCTGCATATCCCCATTGCCCATTCTGAGCTGCAGATTGCAGGATACAACCCAAAACAGGAACAAACGCTGTCAACGGGCTATCAAGGCTCACCGGCCCTCGTCCTGGCAAATCCTGCCGACTTTAGGCGCGCGATTCCAAATTCAACCGACCCGCAGGTCCACGCGGCCCAATCTGCAAATGACATTCCGAAAAAGCGACACCAAATAACCGCTGGCCCACCCCGAGCGAAACGGTTCCGAAAGGAGTCATTTGCATGTGTCGCGCACCCTGACGGTTTTATGTTGCCCTAAAACGCATCATGCGCCCTCGCGGCCGGTTGCATCGTGCACAGCTGCAGTTGTAATCACGGAAATGGCCCGTCATTCGAGAGAAGGGCCCATAAGTAGCTCCCGGCTTGACCGAGAGCGAGCGTAAGAGCGAAAGAGCATCCTTGCACAGGCGTCCTGTTCCGGTGTGACGAAAGGCCGAGCGTTGCGGGTAATTATGAAATTTTCTTTCACGGCCGACCGTTTCGGGCGATGCTTGGTGGGAAGGCGTACGCAGTTCTCGTACTGAACGAACGCGCCTCGCTCGATCCTGGCTCGGTCGAGGATGTGGGGCAGAAGAAAGAAGAAAAAAAAAGCTCCAACCCCCAGGACACCGCTTGGTGGCAATTACCACGATGACGGGCGATGCAACATGAAAGCCCCGATCGGTGCGATTGTTATAAACCGGAATCCATTAATAATACATGTGACACAATATATGCGCAGGCTGGCCACCACCCGAGCCGGTTTTATTTGTGTGCGTCCACAACGGGGCACAATGCAACTGCAGTTGCAATGCCCGACTGGTGGCACAAGTGCATCCGTTTCAACTGCGAGCGCCCAATGAAGGACTCCAGCTAAAAAGGGCACACTGGACACGGGCGCTTGAGATCCAACTGACCATCGCGTCGGCTCGCGTTTGTGGTCAAATGACATTTCCCACCCACGGGACGAGGATTTCCCAACGCACCCAATGGGAGCGTTTTTCCCGCCAGACCGGAACCGAAAAAGGTTCAACCGTCTCGCATTACGCCCAAATCTCGTTCACCGAGGGTGGCCGAATGCGTTTTCCGCTCATATGCACTTTACCAATTGCATCCAGCCCCCGGGAACCGCTCGAGCTGTTCGTTTTCGGTTCGCTTTGATATTGACAAAACGGAACCGCCACCGGGTCAAAGACGCACCAGGCTTCAACCGACGGGCGTTCTTAAGGGCCCAACCGCCAACCGGCCCAGCGCTACTGATCCGCATCCATTGGCTACCGTTAAGTGACCTTTTCCGTGCGGTCAAACCGCTCGCGAAGACGGCCGACTGGGGTGCGCTAGGACATCAAAGAAAACTTTGCTGGTGGCCGGGAATCATCGTCGTCGGAGTAATCGGATCACCGCGGCTGACTTGCTTCGCTGTGGCCGGAACGCCACGCGGGATTGCGATGTTTCGTCGGAAGGGGATCATCCCTTAGGGTGGGTCACAACCCCCACCCAGGTGGGTGAGGCTTCCGTGTAATTCGGTTGGTGCTTATTAGCGGGTTCTCTACGAAGCCTTTGAAGCGACAAAGCGTGATGCTTTAAATTTACTTAACCGACAAATTGGGGCTGTTTGTGGCATTACACGCCGTAAAATCGAGCTTCGTTCGATCGCGTGGCGTCCGATTGTCGGGCGCGCCGTCGTCACAAGAATTGCCATTAAATTGACCACTAACGGGCCACTGGCGGACCACTCGCGAAAACTTGCTTCTAATTGACCGGGAAACGAAGCTACTGCAACAAAAAAAAAAGCGCAACGCTTGCCCGACCGACCAACCGTTAATAGAAAGCCGCGGCCATAGCGTCGCGGCGCAAGTTATTTCTTTGTTTGTTTCCACCGAGCCCATTATTAACCACTTCCCGGCTGTTTGCGCCATCCCGTAATTTCTCCCTTTTTCCCCCGGAGGGCGCAAAATTGTCTTTTTAATGCGTTATGCTGCGCTTTGCAGCCCGGGTTCTTTTTTTTTTTTTGCTGCCATCACATTTCTCCGCTCCTTGCTGGGCATTGCTCCGGTCCACGAGTCAGGTGCGCGGTCGCGTCAAATGAATCTCGCCAGGCTTTCCGCGATTTTTCTGTGCCTTTTTCTGCACCACGTTTGCACGCACATACACACACACACATACACGTGGGTCGTCCTCAGGCTCTCACACGTCGATCAAGCGTACCGCGGACAACCGGAACGAAGCAAGCCGTGGAAAACAAATCGCAACGTGCGCGAGAACGAACTCACTCTGCCGGTCTCGGTGTCTCTGGACGCGCGCAGAACAACGGCATGATGACAATAACGGCGAGCGGGCACCACGCGGGAAGGATCATAAAAGCCCCAGCATCGATTTAAAGCATGTTATTAATAGTAACGGTTGTTTCGAGGCCTTCCTTCGCCGGCGGCTGAACGTTTTGCCGCCAAGGACGGACGTTCCCGGCGCTGGGAAAGCAGCTACCGTGTGCGAAGGCTCGAGCATGATTTGCATAGGCTTCTCCGGGACCGTCCTCTAATGACTGGATAGAATGAAATTACGCATCTCGCGAGCGGTCCTGTCGGACGAACGGTCGCACCAAGATGCGCCCATCGGTGGCGCCATTTTCTTTCACAACATCACAATCCCTCGCAGGTCCTCGATGAGCTTTCGTCGGAGGATGGTGGATCGAAGACGCTGTTATTGCTGCCATTTGACCACTTCTTCCGGTCAATCTCCGTATCGATCGCATCGGCTGGTGGCTTTAGAGCGCATCATATCTGTCCAGCGTCCAGTGCTAGCGGTCGATTGCCGTTCGTGAGATGATCCACGCGGGCCTTCCCGGGCGTGCTTTCACGGGTTTTTAATTATTCACCATTTACACCGATCGGATCGGACCGGCGGTAGGCAGCGTGAGATTGCTTCCCGCCTCAGCCAGAAGCTTTTAGAATTTTTAATGGGAAAATACGGCGCGTGGTAAAGAGCCCGATGAGGAAGCATAAAAGGGCGTATTTTTTCCATCGACCATTCCTTGTCCACGCGAGCGATGAATCCAATCGCACCATCGGCGATCGAGCGCTGTTCGCGAGATCGCACGTCGGGTTTTTATTTCACTGTTTTATGCGTTCCACGGTGCGATCCTCGTAGCCGAGCGCGGGATTTGGATGAGTCATTTCGTATTGTGAAAGAATGCCGGCCTTTGCGCGGTTTTTTTAGTGGCCGCCTTTTACTCCATTAACCGGCCACCGGGCAAAACGGGCCGGCTCGTGTGAGGCCACTGTTTTAGGCCGAACGGGAGTTTTCTACCCGTCCAAAGAAAGCTCCGATCGGAACGGAATAAAGCGCCTTAATTTATTCCTCCTACCCATAGCTGGTTGGCAACATGTGCACAACATCGATGTAGAGATTCATTCGAATCCATTTGGCATCGTAAATGTCGAAAAGAATACATTACCCAAAAGGGTACTTGATCGACTTTCATTCGACCTTCAAATTTCTTCCAAAAGGCTTAACCCATTCGAGTGACATCATTCGCTTTTCAACACACAGAAGAAAAAAACGCCCTCAGTATCCTCAGTGGCAGCCCTGCGTATCGATCGTGGGAAATCGAACCAACCATCCTCCGCAGCTAGGTGCGACTTCCGGACCTGGAACTGCCTCACCATGGGAACGCACTCTGTCAGCTTTCCCCGACGGCGCAAGGAGAGAGTCGAGAGACGGCACAGAAACGCGGTGCATCCCCCAGCAACACAGGCATTGATTGCGCCCGAAAAATAATAACCTATACCTTTGATTTTGCGCTCGCTTGCAACCATGCACCGGTGCATCGGATGCACCGGCCGCAATCATTACCCTCCGGTGCTGGGAGTTTTCTTTCTCCTTCTTCTCCGGAAACGAACAGCACGCGAAAGACGAAGCACATGACGGAATGTCATCGATTCGTTCGCATCGTTTGTCGCATCGTCCGAATCGGTTCAGTGCCCTCGGGGGCTTTTTGAGACGGATCACGGGCTTATGCCGTGACCGACTTCATGCGAAGGAACGGACGGGCACACGGTGGTTGGGTGGGTGGTGAGGGACAAGAAACAATAATGCGGTGCAACATAAGCGAGCCAGAGCATGAAGCATGCGAGTTCAGAATTGTTTCTTGGCTCCGTGGAAGAAGTTTTGCGCGTCCCTCGAACCATGCTTCCGGTCACTCGCTGCTTTGGGGTGGTTGTGTCCCTCGGACCGAGACTTTCACCAGCAAAGGGCCATCATTGTGCCATCCCACGAGAGCGAAGGGTGCCTGGGAAGACGGCTCCATTACGCGACCAACCCACATTTGCGGTGTGTTTGACTCCATCAGCTCTCACTGCGGTAGCGTTTCAATCACAGGTCGCGAGGTCAACTCGGGTGGTGGAACTTTGGGAAAATCGGTTCTAGCTTCCGGTGTCAGCAACCCACCAGCACACTGCCTTGAACTGCGGTCTAGTTCAAGACCTTCTCGTGCGTACAACGGCGGGCAGTCAACTGTCGTCCTTCAAATTCACGACCGAAAAATCGCGAATCGTGAATGCACTTCGACACTTTTCCGAAAAGTATCGTTCACTTCCCACCCAATGTGGGGTTGGAAAAAAAGCGCACCCCTACGGCGGAAGTGAAGAAATTAACTACAAACCATGGGGCCAATTTTCCGCGGTGGTCGCGTTCAGTTATTCTCTCACAGGGTTCTGAGCAGCGTCCAACAAGTTGTTGTGATGCCCTTTTCCACGGTGACGACTCGTTAAGGAATCACCAACCGGCGACGTTTCGGTGATTTACCCACCAATCTCTCGGGAAGCGTTCAACCTGTGGTTCGCCTTCCTCATTCACTGACGCGCGCGTCACCCTTTCGGCGGGTCATCGTCTTCGAAGGGGCTTCCGGACGTCGGAACAGCACCGAACCGTGACTGGCCGGAAGTACGCGCTCAAGAACGCTGCACGCTCATATGACACCCGGGCTCGAGTCGTCTCGCTCGGTTCCTCAAGCGTCCGAGGGCGCAGAAATGGCGTCACAGCTCGATGACCACAGTGACTGGGCCGCTCCAAAGAACGGACGTTCCCGGAAGCGATTGACCACGGCACGCCACCATCGCTCGGAACGGAACCGGTGCGAAGCTACAGCAGCTACGACCATATCGCTCTGCCGTGAAACGTGTTTTTCTCGCAACCACCGTTCACACGGAACACCTCTCCGGGTGGGTCTTCGGGTGCGGTGGAACAATCGCCCAAGACGACGGCAAAATCACTGTACCGTCTCCACGCCACTCGGGAAACAGCCCGGGAAAACGTACTGTGCAGCGCACCGAAACAGTGACTTGCCGTTGTTCTTGCGATCCACCCAAGCACGGTTCCTTCTGGCCACGGTCGCCCGCGACTTCCGGACATCCGCCGAGCGCGACGGCTCGATTCTTCCAGTCCGATAACGCGGCTGCTCGCGGAGCCATCTTCGGCTCAGAATTTTCCACCCTAAGCCTGCTTGAGCGTCAAGCAGCTATGACAGTTCATTTGCATTTGTTTACGCTCTTGCCCGGGGGTGCGAAAACACCCCTAGAGAGTCACCGTGCGACCCCTCGTCGACGTCCTTCTCGAACAAGGAAGCAATCGCACCCCTGCGGCCTCCGGATCCCTCGTACACTTGAGACAAATTGCGTAAATAAGGACACGTGTGATGGTGCACTTGTTCGGACGAGCCGCCGATAACATCCTTTCGAACCGCAAGTGCCACGCGGGCGAGTTACTCGAGGGCTTACGGCCAGCGAACCGTGCAATGGCTGGGAAAACGCGGGAAAACCCACCCCCATCCCACAATCGACAGCACATGTCACTCGGAGCTCGGGAAATCGGGGAAGGATTATCGTTTGCGGTCGTCGCCGTCGATTCTTCAGCGCCCATCTGGAGCCCAGCGATGAGCGGTATAAATTATTATTATTGTCTGCTTGCGCTTCCTGGGACGATTTTCCTCCCGGAACGCGGCACGCGCCCTGCGGCGGGCGGTGAAATTAAAAAAGCGATCCTTTGATGAGTGTTTGTTTACGCGACGCTACACGCAGTCGAATTCAATTAGAATTAGCTTCAGGGGAGAGAGAGAGAGAGAATAGAAAGATGTGTCGCGTGTGGTCGTAAAGCTGCGATGGGATGGGTTTTCCACGCGGGCAGCGGGCACTTGAGGATATGTTTGAATAAATGAAACAATATTTATGGTGTTGTTCTTTCCCTCAAACACGGAAGCCGCGCTCATCAAAGGAGGCCGAGCGGGAAATGGAAAACTCATTTTCCCGCGCATTAGAAGGAGCAAGTGTCTCAAGGCAAGGGGTTATTACTCATCCCCGAAACTGACCAATTTTTCCTTTTCCAAAAGAAGCGTGGAAAGTCGATGCAAATGAAGTTTCCTTGCTGCAATTTATCAAAACCCGTTCATTTGTCACCTGCCACCGGAAAAGTGCTGACGTCTCGCTTGCCCCCTGCCAATTAAAACCCCATTCCATCGCTCATCCGAACCGGTCGACATCGACAACGGTCCTTAGGAAAAGTCAAAGGCCGCACGGCCCCGTTTCGGAAATATGATAAATGTATCGCATTATTTCGTCAATTTGTCACACCGGGCTCGCGGGAACGAACCAAGACCCGCGGCAAGGTGCGTGGCATTAGAAACGAATTAAAACTCGACATCCTTCATCGTGGAACGAGAACATGTTTAGCGTGCGGGCGGACGATGGGTAAAAATGGGAAAACAAATGCCCCCAACCCCATCCTGGGAGCTTGCCATCGATTCTCCGTTAATGCCGATGATGTTGTCGTCACTTTGAGGACGCTTTTCCACGACAGAGACGATGCGGGCGTGACATTCGGGTTAAGTTTATTTGACAATCCGCACGGGCGCGGGCCTCCCCGGGGGGGCCGACCGGAATGGAAAACAAATACCCCTTCCAACGGGCCTCGGAAGAGTTAATTTGTGCAACATCGAGCATCGAGGGTGCGCGCCTTCCAGAGAGCGTAGGAAAATGGCCCACTTGCCTGATGGAAAACCTCCCCCAGCCCGGAATGCGCGACGGAAGGGCTAAATCACAGCCGGAGCGAAAAGCCGAAAAACGGACCCGAAGCACGCCCGGGAAATGATGAGGAAAAATTTATCGTTTTCCCGCGCGGGGCACGCGTGCTCGCTCGCTCACACCCACGAGACGCACTCGACACGCACACGTCGCCATAAATTCGTGCTCATAATTCGTATCGTAAACTTCGCCGTCTCGCTCGATCCGAAAAGAATAATTAACGGCTGCCACCGGCGGGAAAGCGAGACCTAGGACATCCGGGCGCGGCAACAAAACGCGAACTGTCACACTTCGCCTTCGCTCGCATGCCTTCAACAACACTATAATTAGGTGCGACTGCTCGGGTGTGGGGCAGGGCGTTCGAGGACGAACGGATCGAACGGCGGCGTCGCATAAATAACTGGACCCCCGGGGCCATTTGCTGCCACCGTGTCCCGAAACGAGCTGTTTTGATTTTGGGCAGCGCAAACTTCCATCTCCGATCGAGAGATGAGTGGCGCGCCAGGTGCCAGGGTCTCTTACGAGAGCGCAAGAAGGCCGTGCAGAATTTATGAGCCACACTGGAGCCGAAAAATAGGAAATTAGATGAGTCCTAATTTTTCGCCCCTCCACGCTCGAGCGCGCTTCCGAGTGGGGAAGGAGACCGAATCCGATCCGTGCTGGCATGCTGACGTGGCGTGATGATGTGCTGCAGCTCGACCCCCTGGGAAACCCGGCCTGTTGGCAGTTGGCAGCGTGGACGTGAAAATCGCACCATAATGGTGTTTGTCAACGCCACACAGAACGCCTCGATGAGTCGGAACACCGATCGGCGTGATCGAGAAGAGGAAACACGCGGCGTAATCCTGCGTGTGACGCCGTAAAGCCATTAGAAGCTGGCCGTTTGATGTTCACGGATTGCGCGATCGAAGGAAACAATGTGTCGACGCGAGCGAGAACTGCCAGCGGATGCCGATTAACATACTTTCCCCATCGGTGGGGGGTGGTGATGGGCCGGGCGATGGGTGAGGTAGGGGCGGGTGTGGAATGTGGAATTGGTCATTCGAACCATTCGCCGGGTGGTAGAGAACATAACCGTTAAGGGTGGAAGCCGCCGGCATAAAACGAGCTTGCTTGAGTGCTATTAAGAATGTCAAGAAGAGCGGTTGTGAATGTAAAACAAAAAAATACACCCAAATTCGACCCAATTGCGGCGATAACGGAGCGTAGGAAGCGAGCTCCGGTAGTGAAGGTAGTTAGGGAAATGATCTTCACGATCGCGCTCACGGAGCTGGAAAATTAAACGATAAAACGGACCATTTGAATATGAGATTCCCAAGCGTTTTGAGAGCTGCTAAATATTTAGTTTCCGCTTTTAAAAGCGATTGAATCCCGTACAAGATTCTGCACTTGCTCGGCCCATCACAAACCCAGCACAAAACCCGTGCACACCAAAAGCCAACACACATTAGCATAGTGTCGGACCACAATGTAGCAACACGGGACTTGTTCTCGCGTCTTCTCCGGCGTGTGCCTGGCGTGGCAAAGAAACGAACGAGCCATTCTCCACGCTTCCAAGCCGTCGGTGCATTAGAAATAAACACTTGCTCGTTTCGAAGAACGACCGCCAGCTCGCCAACCCTTCCTGACGCTTCCTGACGCACATCTCAATAAATTACCCACCACCCGACGGAGACAAAAAACAACCCTTACGCTCGAGGCCCGCTTTCCCTCGGCACGCACCACGCATACATTAGTGACCTCCCCAGAGGCCCAGTGGCCGTCAAAATTTTCAAACCTCCAGACCCCGAAGAAATTCTAAACGACCGCAGCCTCGAGGACGTTGCCTTCTGGGCGGGTTCTTTGGTTCGCGGTTGGCGCGCTGTTTGCGTGAAGACGGAATACATAAAAACCCTTCACGTCGAACGCGCCGTTCCGGCTCACTTTGACCGCTAACTGGCCGCGGCTAATGAAGGGCCAGCTCGAGGGCCCGCTCGCCGTTTGCATATCAATATTGGAATTTGTCCACACGCGGGCCCGGCCCGGCCCGGCCCGCTCGGGTATAATGACCTATTACGGATGTTTGCATGCCACCTCACGAAGCCGGCCATCGTCCCGCGGGAATCGTCCTCGCGCCCGCGAGTACCGCTAGCTGAGTTTTGCGACTTTACCCGCCGGGATCGTGCTCGCGAGGCTAAACAATGTCCCGGGCGGTCCCGTTCGCAATTAGCCACCCACTTCCTGGTTGCTTGGGGGCGGTTACCGAAACGCCCTTCGGATCGGTAGCGCACAAGGGCCAGCAACCCTTCGACGGGCGATCGATGGCGATCGCTATCGGGTGCCCACATTTGCATCGGAAATGGCGTCGAACGCCGCGGGAAAGTGCACGCGAGCGGTGATCGCGAAAAACCGCGAAACAATAAGCATCTCAGCCGTCGATTCGATTGCGTCCGTGATTTTTGTTTTTCCTTTTTCAGTGTCTCGTCCACGGCCCTTCGATTTCGTAATCCGGCTTCGCGACGCTTCGGTTCGCCAATCGCGATCGTCACGCCATAAATCGTGATACGGTTGCCATGAATCTTGGCCTGGCCCCCTGCTGGGGTGGCCCCGTGGAACCGTGGAAGGATCTGCCCGTGTGCCGTGAAAAATCGTGCGCATCCGTGTGCGCTCGATCGAGGCAAAGCAGCCGTTTGGAAGGAAACGCCAACCCAAACATACGCTCGCCACAATAAACCAGAAGCTCGAAAGCGATTACAATCGGCGTGCCGACCGTGTTGCTTTTTTACGGCGAATTTTCCCGCCCCACCGGCTCGGGGGAGGGAAAAATCGAACAGAATCCAGAAGCCCCGTGGTGCATCGATCCCACGTGTTGCCGTGCGTGTGTTGGTGCTCGTGAACGGGGACGTGTTTTTGGTCCCTGAGGCCGGTGGTGGTTAGACAGAAGGGTGTCCTGTAGCGCTCGGCCCGGTTTCCCGGATTCGTTTTGTTTTAATTTTTTTTATTTTGCTGCACTTTTTCGCTCTCCCATTTCCCGGGGCCGCATTAATATGAGATGTGTATGATTTAAATCTTCCATGTCACATAAAACATGGAACGATTATTCATGTCATGTTCGGTGATTTTTTGTTCCTCCATCTCTCTTGCTTTGTCTATTCGGTCCCTCCTTTCGCCACCCACTCGTGTACGCGAATGAAACAAACGAAACGTTTACAAAAACCACACACACACACACACGTTTTTCCCGCTCAACGCGGAAACAATAGATTTTAGATTCCAGTTGATGGAAAACCGGTGACATTAAATATTAAAGTTCAGCGAACCAAAGCCTACTCTGGTGGCCCTTTCCTCGCTGGCTGCGTTCCGCCTGCTTTTTTCGATGCATTTTGTGCCGTTTTTTTCTCCCCACTGTTTGCGTGCCTCTGTAACGTTATCCTGCCGCAGGGTCCCAAACGAACGGGTATTATTGTGGACGATTTGCGAGCGTTTTTCCGGCCCATTCGCATTGCATTTTTTATGTATTGCGCGAGCGGAAGCGATGTGATTTTCTAAACAAGTCAACCAACCGGCCGGCGGTGAAATATTGAAATTGCGATCGAAATGCGAATAAAATATACATCAGCAGGGAGTTTTGCCCTCAGCGGATGGCCTCTGATGGCCTATTATCGAAACCGTTTTTTTTATCACAAAGTTACGGTTCTTCCAGCCCCTGGGATGATACCGAGAGGTAAGTTTTCTTTTTTCCCTGCTAGATACTCCCTCCCGAAAAACTCGTTAATCTCATCAACATTCCGCGGAAGAAGCCCAACCAAACTCCCGTTCCGAAGCTCGTGCCCAACCCAACCACGAGACCGAGGCGTGTAACACAAAAATGGGACAATTTGCCGCATCAAAACAAATCATAAGATGATCTTTCTTTTTGCTGCGCCTCGCACCCACCGTGACCGCTCTGTGCGGAGTCGATTTTTCACCGTTTTATCTCCAGCCCGTTCCCAATCGGCTGCGCGCGCGTACGCGGAACGAATCCATAAAGCCGCTCCACCACAGGAGAGGAATTGATTTTCACCTTTCCCAGCCACACCGACCGGGGCTAATCCGTTCCCGACTCAGAATTCCCGAATGTCATGGGGCAAAACGCGGCCCAGCCACGACCATGACAGATGGGACCACGCGATCGCTCATCATCCTGGGGGTTTGATCGGTCGCGCAGCAGGTTTCGTAACCCATCCGATCAGCGGTCGCAGGGATTTGGGATCAATCCGTGGCCCTTTGGGGATGTTGGGGTTGGGTCCAAAACGGCCGCCATTCTGCACGCCTCATGGAGGAGAGAGCGTTCTACGAGGATCGCCAACAGCTCAGTACGAGGCGTGCGCCTCTTCTCGTAAGGGAAAAGGGTTCGGTGGCCGGGCTAATTAGACATTTCAATCATCCAAAGCCGAAGCATCGCTCGCTTGGTGCTCCAAAAAACCACACACTCTAATTTCTTCCGCCATCGCGCCAACCAACCAACCTGGCCGGACTATTAATACACGCAGCTGAGATCGCCGGAACGTTCGGTTCGTTAGTTCAACCACCTTCACGCGACCATCGGGTGGGCCCTTTTTGCGCTTCAGAACATTCTGACGATCCTTACGCAGCGTGGCAGCATAAAATTTATCCCCACACGCCAGTGAACACTCGCGCATGCCACTCCGACGAAGTGCGCCTCGCGGTTGCAGATCAACCCTTCGTTCGAGCAACCCCCTTAAGCGATCGATCCCCGAACCACAACCCCAAGGGGCCAGTCTCATAAATTCAAATCAAAAATCATCACGAAACATAAATTGCACCCCATCCGTCTTGTCCTCCTGGTTAGGATTAAACCTCGCCTTGGCGCAAAATGGCGCTGCAGAACTCAATCATACGCGCGTTTCCCAGGCCTAGCCGCCCTGCTACAGCTTTCATGCTCTCATGCTCGAAATAACGCATCAACATAAACCGGCTGGTTCTTGTTCTTGTTCTGGTGGTTTCTTCCGCCGACATCGCCGACCCGTAATCGTCGCGTGGGGCAAAGACTTTCGCTCTCGAAATATGGACCCCGCGGGGCTAAACGACTCGGTGCACTCAGCACGTTTGGTCGCATGATACGCAAACAAGCGCGCGCGATACGTTCGAGCCCGCGGGACATGTGTTTCGGGGTGAAAATAAATAAATAAATAAATTGCTGAACAAAACCGAGCGAATTTTACCGCAGGCAGATTTTTTGTATGTATTTCAATAGCGTCTTTTTTTTCCTCACGATTTTTAAAACCTTAAACATACTTAATTGTTCTCGCTTTCGCTCGAACAAGTGCAGTGTGCAACGCTGCAGTCGCTTAAATGCCCCACAATCAGCTGTAATTTACCGTGGTGGTTCGGCGAGGGACGACAGTATCCTTCCATCCTTCACGCACCACAATAATCCGTTTTGCACACAAATGAAATAAACATTCCCGGGGCTCCGGCTGACCTTTGCACGCCCCAATGCAAATCGACGATGGTCCGCTGGATCCTGTGCAACGATTTGCATCACGACGAGCACGCGACTTTCATGGCACACTGCACCCCCGGGATGTATGTCAACTGAAGCCGCATTCGCAAAAAGGGGCGTCAGTTTACACATCAAACGTCCATCACATGCGCGACTCGGAAACAACGACCCCAAAGCGCGCCTAATCGGCAGCGCCCCCAGGAAAGATGCGCCGAAGCCATTTTTGATACGACCACTATCAAGATGAGATCCATCTTCATTCGGTTTAATTTGAATCAATTTAAATCGTAGATAAGCCGGCCAGAGACGGCCGGTAGCCCGCGGTTAGGGCGCGTACGTGCTCAAGCTCGTTGCGTATGAGAACTCCATTCCGTAATCGCATCGGATGCGCGGCAAGATGCATCCGTAACGTGCCGGTAAGGGGTTTTTTTTCTATCGAGCCCGCTTGCTCGGCTCCCTAGGCACTTTGTTCGAGTTGTCGCTTTTTTCTCACCCACCGCGAACTATTGCCATCACCGCGGGGGCCCATTGTGGTTTGTCCGGGGGCTCGAAACATCCCACCCCATTTGGGAGGGGCATGAAGGCGAGAAAAAAACCCCAAGAAGCAACAGTCGACGATGCTCGGACGGAGAGTGAATTCTCATCGCAACCCCGGGACGAGCGCTTATTTGCATCTGGGCGCGGAAATGATGCAAATTCCTAGTGCGTCACTCGCGCAAGGGGGAGCGTAAATGGGTGGGAAAAACGGGCCAACCCTCACCACGAGGAAATCGAGGCAATCCGGTGGGATGAGGTGCTCTTATGGGATGATTTTTTTGCTTCCTTCGCGTGCTACCGGTGGAAATCTAGATCGTGCTAACGCCGATCAAGCGCGCAATAAGGAGCGTTGAATAATTGCAACACGACTGCCTACCAAAAAAATATGCCCCATTACAGCTTCTGGGTTGCGAACTCGCGTCATTACATAAGCTTTATTTTTATGAATAGATCCTCGCTGCGTGGGTGGGAAAGTGACACATTTTCCGAGGCGTATTTGTACGTTCAAAAGTTGCAATTCTCGCCAAGCGCACTAAAAACCAGTAAACAAAGGTTCCGATCGTGGCTGGAAAAAAAACATATATTGAAAACGCGAAAAACAACAAAAAGGCCGCCCGTTTCGAAACGAACCGGCTGCGGCGTTTCCTTTCGTTTGGCACTTCCTGGATGGGGAAAAGGGGCGAAAAAAAACTCTGCAAATATCAATTTTCCACGCGCGCACACACACTCACGCACATATTCGTCCTGCTGGCCGTCGGTCGTGTGGATTTGTGCATTGCGATGGTGCGAGCAGGAAGAATGGTGGTTTGAGTTATCCTAACGGAAGCAGAAATTCCGACGAATACTAGTGAATTTTCCATGCAATTTCCGATTCATCCCTTTCCCCAGGAACACGGTGCAAAATGGCGAGTTTCCACGGGATCGACCCTCGTAATCGAAGTCCAAAAATCGGAAAAATATTCGAGCACCAGTCGCAAGCCGGGAAAAAATATATACATATACATACAACCCGCACGCAAACTTTTCCCACCATCGCTTATCTGATGATCGTTGGCGTTCGCATTTTTTTTTCCTCTCCAACCATTCGCCACCGGTTCATTCTGCAATTTGCAGCCTTATGGATGTGGCTATGAACGTATGTGTGTGTGTGTGTGTGTGTGTGCATGGCGATGGATAAAATTTGCAACAAAATACCGAAAATCGAGGTTGCCGATTTTTCTGCTGACGATCGACCATCAACGCGCACCGCCGCGTTCGGAATTGCTTACAGGAATTTAACGAACGGAACCATCCCGATGGGTTCGAGAGCGTGCGGGGCAGGAAAAACCAGGAGCTTGTTCCTTCCGTTGTTAATAAATTAAACCTCCTTTCCCGCATTTCCTCGTTTCCGCCAATCGACGCAGCGAGGACACCGCCTGACGTCGAAGAGCATTATCCACCCACACTCGCACACGGGGTGATTTGTGTTCATTCAACAATGTTGCTTGTAACAGGTCCGAAAACTCATGTTCCGCTAGCGCACACACACACACACACAGCAACGCACACGGTGCATCGAGCGTGGCATGGAGGCGCATTGTTTCTCTTTCGACCGAACGAAGGATAACAAAAAAGAGCGCGCTTGCCAGCGGGAAACAAAATCAAGCCACGAACACACCAACAAATTCACACACACACACACGCGTGGATAGGAATGGTAAAAAAAAGGACCAGTCAATTTCACGGGCGTAATCAATTCCCGCACGAAAAACAAAGCCCACCGCGGACGGGCCTCGGAAAAACATGTCAACATGTGTGTGCATGTGAGTGTTGTGGGGTGAGGCTGAGTCCCCCGAGTCCGTGGGGTGGTGGTGGTGATCCTGTTGTTGTTGCGCTATGCTTAACCGAATCGGGGCCGCTGGCTGAAGGGGTTAGGGCCGATGCAATGCGGATATCGAGGGGGAAAAAATCACACACTAACCCGGTGAAAAGGGAAAACGGGAAGAGGTGGGAAAGAGCGAAAGGGAAAGGGGATACCGGCAACCCTCCCTAAGCATGGCTTGGGACGAAATAGTTATAAACAGTTTTTAGCGCAACTTTTGGCCGGCAGGTTTAATAGATGCACTTTTTATTCGTTCGGTTATCTCGCTATCTCGGGTGAAAATACCTGCCCGTGGTGGAACGCAGTTGGTGAGATGGTTGCGAGGGGCATTAAGGGTAGGAAAGGACAGGGACAAGCAGAAAAAGGGACGCGCGGACACAATGCATACGGTTTTGGTTATTTTGGAAGTTGCAGTCCGGCCTTTTTTCTCTGACGTTTTGCTCCCACCGACAGCGAACGGGCAAATGCAGCCGTCTATCATATTTTCCACCCTTCATCCCTCCTCCAACTCCACCCAACCACCCACTGGACTAGAACAGGGCGGGGGTTTAGAATTGTGCTGTTTGGAATCCCGAACATTACCGCTTCCGTCACCCGACAGCCCTCTATCGCAGGACGATACAGGACGATGAAACATTGTCCCGAATCGGTCCTGCACTGACCGATGGAAGTTGCCACGTCCTGATCACCCGCTTCCTGAGCTAACGTAGGGATCGAGAATCGGCGCATCAACATCGGCAACCCGCAACCCGGCTATCGAGGTATTATAAAACATATTTGCATGTTCCTGCAACTATGTTGGGGCGCCACTCTTTCACCTTTTTTTATTCTTCGGCGTCTCCTGTGACGCGTCCTTTTTTTTCTTGCGCTAACACGCGAAAGTCCCCAGCATCCGGTTGACTTGTTCTTGCTTTCTCGCTCTGGAGAACGCTCGTGCTGCCGTGAAGAGTTCTCTTGCTCATCGGAGCACCACACGCAGCTCGACTAAACTGTTCGTGAAACGTGGGTAAATTTTAATTTCCTCTCAGTTATTGCATTAGTAAGATCGCGTATTGATTTTTTCTTTCGTGGAAAGCGTATGACAGTCAATTTAAATTTGAATACTCCATTTCAAACTGTTCAAATGTCTACTTTTTTATCACCTCCCTTATTGATCAGTTCCGAAAAGTGAACGTAAAATATTCAATATCTCCCCAATAGTCGCTCCAAAGCAATGGCAAATACCGCCAACAGGATTCAGAATTTAAACGTCATCGCGTTAGGGTGCTCAAAAAGGACACCAACAAAAAATCCTCATCAAAACACACCTGTTTAACCGAGGACCACGAAGGGCACTCGGGACGGATGCTGTCAACATGCGACGCGACGCTCACGGTTTCCAACACGAGAATGCGAAAAACTGCGGATGCGTATTTATTGCCCGACCGGCAGGCCATCATCCGTTGGTGGAACTGTGAGCTGGACGTGCGGGACGATGGGACCTCGAAAATGGCAGATGAAATCACACGGAACGGAAGTACTGTCTGCCGGCCGGACAACAACTCTACGGTACGCGAAATATTGGCCCACCCAACAAAATAGCACGAAAAATACGGCGAGCGACGGAATAAAATGGCAACATGCGGGATGGAAGCAAGAAGATGAAAAAGCACACACCCACACACAGATAGACACCAAAACCGAATGCAGCGGCCTTTCCCGATGCAGCCAGCCATTACCACGCGGAAAAAGGACCACCAAAATGTGCCGTATCCTGTACGCGCCAAGCCCACGCTCTCGTTCGTTGGCTAATTTTCAATATTTCGGGCCGATTTTTATGCTCCCCTTTTCCACTGCATCCTACCGCAAAAGCCACCCGGGCGTGTCCTCGCACCGACAAAACCAGATTGCGCTTTGTTATTATTCATACCAGCGTTGCAGCGCGTCGCTTCCTGTCGCGAAACGGAAAGAGGAAGTTAAAATTTCGCAACCCGAAAATCGTGATCGCACCGATGTGTGCCAGCGGCAGTACATATTATCGTATCTTCCTTTCCGACAGGCGTGTGTTTTCGGTGGGGTCGTTTTTTTTGTGTGTGTGTGTGCACGGCTTGCTTTGGTTGTTTTTCAGCCCACCCGAGTGCGATTGTGGGGAAATTTTTTGATCAACCCACCGTGGCCCTACGGAGCGTTGTTTTATCGTCACCGGGAGATTTTTATGGGCCCAGTGCCACTGCGGGTGAGCGAATGTAGGACAGGGTCCTGTGTGCGTGTGGCTATTTGCTTTATTTCGCTGCATTTCCTGCGAACCGGAACCGGTTGCTCGCCTGCACCGGATTTCGACGTCTCCGAAACAAAAAAGCAAAAAAGCGGCAACGCAACGAACGCGGCAACGTTTCGAGGGAGGCGCGGGGGAATTCGGTTCACTTCCTGTTCGTGTTCCAACCCGGCTCCGGCTTCCGGGTTTCCCGACCGGGACCCATGGAGCACATTGCACGGCTGACCGGTACCGGAAAGAGTCACGGCCTGCAGGATGCCAAAAAAACACACACAACCAAATCGCGGAGGCTGAATTTTGTCCCATTTTTTCTCTGTTTTCCGACCCCAAAACGCGACGGCACCGAATCGAACCTGAACGGCGAGCACATAATTGGAAATGTAAAACGAAATTTAATTTCGTTATTAAACTTGGACGCCAGCATTTTTTGGTTGGTGCGTTTTTCGCGCTCTCGGACATCTCTTTTCCGCCACCAAGAGCTTCACCTTTGCTCCCCATTTCACGCAGGTGTACGCATTTGTGTGCGTGCGTGTGTGTGTGTGTGTGTGGGTTGGTTTGTCCGAAAGTTGTTGCATCCTGCATCCTCACATCATCTCAAAAACCCCAATCCATTCGTCAATTCCAGCGTTTTGTGACGTGGCCGGTGGAAAACGACGTCCAATCATGCGTCCCGAATGGTTCCCTTTTTGGTGCGATCCCAACACAAGCCAAATGTTAGCGTCGTCCTTTTTTTCCTCTGCTCCTGCTGCATCACCATCCCCACCCACGCGGTAAGCATTTTCCACACATTTATTTCCCTGGCCCGGAGTTTTCCAGGTCGTCGTTTTGTTCGTTAAGCTGCATGCATGCGTATTTCGACATCCTCGCCGGATTTTCCATCATTTTCATCGCTGGAGCTGAAATCCGCTCGCCACGGTGCTTTCCGTTCTGTTTCCCGCGCTTTTTTTTTGCTGCTCCCTTGCTTGCTTCCTTGCGCTGCTGCTCTTCCAATCTACTTCCGCAACGATTTTCACAAGCCCCGGTGCATTTCGCGCTCTCCCCACGCCGACTCCAGCGGCCGACTTCCGGTCGACCTGCTCGGCAGGATCCGCTCCGTGTGCCGGCGCTTCGGAGCAACTGACTTCCGTTTCGTTTTGCGCTTTTGCGCCACCCCGACTCCACACCGCAATAATCCTGCTCCCGCTCCGACGGCCTCGCTGAGTTGGATGGGGGAGGAAAATGTACTTTTTCACTGTTAACACATCCGGAGTTTTATGATTTTTCCCTTCGCTCGCAGTCGGGATTTTCTGCTTCCCTGCTGACT
The DNA here is from genome assembly GCF_943737925.1 of Anopheles nili. Lineage (NCBI taxonomy): Eukaryota > Metazoa > Arthropoda > Insecta > Diptera > Culicidae > Anopheles > Anopheles nili. The sequence continues at coordinate 3,486,705 of NC_071292.1, forward strand.
TCCGTTTCGCTCGCTCACCCGGCCCAGACCGGCGACGGAAGCAGAGCCATGCCATGGGATGCGAAGAGAGGGGAGACGGGTGGGGTGGTTGAGAAAAAGGAAATTAGAAACCCGCTTCAAAGTCGTCCGTATCCTTTTCTGCGCTCGTTTCTGCACCGACCCATAAGCCCCTCGGTGGGCCGCTTCGCCGGTCGAGCCCGTTCCAATGGCGCATGTTTTCCGTCCCGGCGTCCGGACACCGCTTTTCCGGAAGTGAAGACGGCTAAAGGATACCCCCGGCCCAACGCGGCGTTTCCTCGCGACACGCGCCCCCTCAAGTGAACCGGATGCAGACTTCCTTTTGGGCACGCCGGCAGGAAGCGTCAGGGAGGTGGGAAAAGGCTGGCCCGAGCACGGGGCAGAACTCTTTTTCTCGGCCAAGCTCGAGAGCATGAGCTTCCGCAACCGCGGATCCGTGGCCGCCCGGGTGGGAAAGCAGAAAAGGTTTTCTCCTCGTGTTCTTCCGGTTCACATCCTTCTTGGAAGGACCGACATTGGCGTTGGGAGACGAGTGGGGAACGAGCAGCAAAAAAGCGTAACGCCTGGAAAATCCTATCCCGGCAGCCGGAAAATGGGCGCTGGGAAAATCCGTTTCGAAGGATGCTCGGGTTTGCCATTCCATCGCTTCCTGCGTCCTTTTCGCGACGCAATGCTCGACTTTTCAGGAATACGAAACGGGCAAAGGAGCCTTGCTGGGCAGAGCCGGAAGTGCGGCCCTTCTAACCTGCTCACGATGCGACGTTTAAAACCTTCCACGCATCCTCAGAGCATTCCTTCCGTAACATTTCGAACTCCTCGAAAGGATCCGTTAATGTGCTCTCGATCTGCGGAACAAGTCACCAAAGGTCACACTTCTGGAAAAAAGAAAACACCCCAGGACACTTGCCATCGTAAGGACGCGCTCGAAAAGACATCATTCCGTCAAATGATTGCCCCCAGCTCCCGGCACACAATGACTTCCGAATCGTCCCAACGCTCCCTGGCGGGTGATCACGGACACGAGCGTAAAGCACTTCCGGTCGCAAGAAGACGTCGTTTTTCCCGACCTTTTTTTCCATTCTGCAGGACAACCGTTTTTCTGCCAGCTGTGGCGAGTGCTCGCGGAATAACGTCCGGAAAATGTCGCCTATCGAACCCTCGGGCACGCACTCGGGACCATCGCTTATATGCTTTCCGGTTCGTACTGGCCGGAGCACCGAAAAGGACATCCTGCCCGCCGGAAGCGCACCTTTCGGGTGGATTGACTCGCCGGGCGGATGCGTTCTAAATTTGTGGCCAATGTGCGAACGTTTTTCCTTAGCGAATCGTGGCCATTTCATTACTTTTTAATTGACATCCCAACTTCGCACACGGAGTCGGAACTTTGGAAAAGCGCTTCGATTTTTCACGACGCAGTAAAGCAACGATCCTTTCGAGCCCATCCCAAGGAAAACTACCCGAGCCCAGCCCGACCCGTCCAAACAACCAAAGCACAGGATGTACACATCCTGCTGGTCGCTCTGGAATGGCCACCCATCCGCCCGTTCAATCTCCGCAATCCTTTTTGCAAATTTCCGATCCCTCTCACGTTGCGTCACCACATACCCGATTCAGCCCGCGCACGTACCAGCGAACCGGAAGCCCATCAACCCACACCCGACTCCGGACCGGCACGAAATCGCCAATGGAAAATGCCTGCCGGCCGGTCCGATCCTGGCTGACGGGACCGTGGCCGAGCCTTGGTAATGGCGGGCGAACATTTTATTTCCATTTACTTCCGCTTCCGGTGCGAAAGCTCCGAGCCCGAGGTCTGGCCCCAAAGCAGGTCGGCTCCAGCCTCGAAAGGGCCTCGAAAGGATGCTAATAACGGCCCCGGCGAGGATGTTGTTTGTTCATTCCGTCCCGTCTTCGTTGCCGGCGACCGAAACGGAAGCGACCGTCATGCAGATGGAAGTCAAGGGTGGGTGAGAAAGCGCGGCATGTGGCATGAAAATGGGGAGGGCATGTGAGGCGACAGGGGGTAAGCGCGCCACCCCGAGACGCCAGCAGGGTCGTGGAAAAGCGTTCACCCGGCCTGAGCCCCAAAACCGGAGCGGACGGCCATTTTACTCGACTGCCATTTCCTGCGCCGGAGTTTCGTCCTCTTCACGTTTCGTCCATTTCACGTGTATCCTGTTGCACTGCCGTCTCGTCCTCGTGGCTTCCTTTTTCCCACCCACCTGACCACCTCCTTGGAGGCCGTCAGCACTCGAGACTCGGGACAAAATCCATCGCTTTCTGTCGGCGTACTTCCGGGATGTGTGTTCCGCTCGTTCCACGGTCCTATCCTCCGGTTGTTGTATCGCTTCCCGAGCGTCTCATCCCCTCCCACAGAACCTACCCATCTTCACCTCCCCATGTGGGCCATCATCGCGCTGGTCGTCGTCGTCGCTGGAGCGAGCATTCTCGCAAGGACGATGGCGCGCACCGGCGAAGGCTCCTCGGAGCAGTAGTTTATTTTTTGTCCCAACCAGACTCCCTACCGTCGATGGCCCCTTTTTGCGCTTCCGCAGGACTTCATCATCCGCGCTCCATGGTCTCTCCGACTTCCGGTGGCCGCTCAGATGCTGGGGCCGTGACTTTTCAGCAAAAATCTCATCATCATCGTCGCTGTCGTCGTCGTCGTCGTCATCGGCGCCGCCGAGAGCACAGCGTCCTTTTCAGGGCGTCCTTCAGCGCACCGACCGGAAATGCCCGGCACTCTCGTTCCACCCTCAACGGTCGTCCTTCGGTCGAGATAGGGCAGCATCGTGGCGGACTTGCGTGCATCCTTTGCGAGATGGCAGGGATGAACACCAGCACCCCTGTCCCGATTATCGGACAGTCCATTTCCGGTTTGGACCCGGTCCGTGAAGTTGTGAACCCCAAAATTCTTCGATTACTGAACCTCCGAATCCCGAGTGCTTGCTGCGTCGTGGGGTTGTACGGCACCCTTTGGTAGGGGGTTGTTTTTTTTTTTTATTCGCTTCTCTCGGTCCAGCGTAGCTGCAGCAATCCTTCGTCCTAACGCGCCCAGGCAAAGGCGGTAGACGCACGAGAGCGCTCGGAAGAGTCTCCACAATAGGAAATTAAAATCAGCATGACCCGGTACCGGTCCCGAGCCCCCAAACGGACATGTAGCCGGACGGCGTTCTGCCCGAACAGTAGCACTCTCGGCGACTGTGGCGATGACTTTGGGGCACGCAATCCCGGTACCGGTTCCGTCGAGGACACCCGACGGAGGCGGGCCGAGATTGCAAAACGATTCCGACCCATTCGAGGATCCTGTGGCCTGTACGCCGGTCGCATCATCATCGTAGCGCGCCGGCCCGCCGAGAAGGTATATAATCATTTCCGGTAAAACCGGTACTCATGCGAAATGAAGTTTTTCTCCGACGTCGCTACACGAGGGTGGTCTGATATGACTTTAGATAGTGCGTTCCGTTCCGCTCGCTTACTGAGCTGTCAGCAGTAAGCCACAGGGTGACCCATCAGGCTACGCACGGTGCCCCTGTGAAGCGATTTACTTCTTCGTGGAAAACCCACGCTTTGTGGGTTGTTTGACAAGATTTCCACCATCAAAACGCCCTCCAGCGTGAGCGGGGAAAATGTGACGTCCTGACCGGGAAACCATGGCCACCCTTTACCAGCGACCGGATGTCGGATGTCTATTCACTGGTAGCTGCCCGGCTTCTCATGGCCACCCGAGCTCACAGAACGGAAAACGCACTCGTGTCCTTTCGGAAAACTCGTTTCCCTGTACAGCCGCTCCAACGAGAAAAAAAAAGGATGTCCACCCGGTCCAGAGAACCGCCCCCGGAGGCATCGCCGGAAACTGTTTACCGGAGATGACGTACGAAACAATCAGCCCCTAATCGAGCTTAGCAGCAAACCGGAAATGACTTCCCTCGGCTCATAAATGATGGCTTCGGGTGGCTCGGCCGCCCGGTTGGTTGGGAGTTTTTCCACCTCCCGGGTTTTTCCCACCCGGAACCGGAATATGCTCGATGATGGGGCGCCCGAAGCCGCCGCGCTCAAATTGCGGAAGTCACAGGACTATCTCGAACGCATCGTGTGCCAGGCTGGGCCGTTTTGAAGAGCCGTTTAAGGACCGGAACGTGGCCCGGTTGGATGCTGATGATCCCGTCAGCGGTCTTTCGTTATCGACCACCGTACGCAGTCGATAAAGAACTGCTTCCCGCGTGTTGTAAAATGGGTTTCTAACCCCCGGCGCAGCCAAATAACCGGTCTCGGGCGATAGAAGGGTCGCAAAAAAATAACGCGAGAGAAGTAACGCGAATCCCATAACGCCCCCGTCGCTCGGAAGCGACCGTAATGGCGTTTCTCGAAACAACTCCCGGTTGGGCTTGAAAGCCGGCAAGTCCCCGGACAAGTAGGAAAGGCAGTATGGTTAATTAAAATTTATGGAAAGAACGTCCATTCGCCGAAAGGTCAAACGGTCGAGCTGATGTCGTCTGTCCTGTGGATCCACCACCATGACGGGTTGCTTGGGGTTGCTGTTTTTTCAAGAACACACACACACACACACACACGTGCGCGTGGCTCAAGCTGCATATTAAATTTTAAGCACAAACAAAAACTTATCCGTAACAAGTTTCAATTTTGCACCCCGGCAAACGCTCGTCGCGAGGTGATCTTTCTTCCTGTTCCCGGCGAGCTCAAAACTCACCGATCGTTGGCGCTCAAGGCGGGGAAAAGTGGCACCCCGGTTCCCACGACTGCCAGGGCTCACCCCCTGGCTCACCTTCATGGCTTCTCGCCGTCAGCGGTTCTATTGCCCTTTTGCGCCAGCCCTACGCAACCAGCAGCAGCCGAGTGCGGCGATCGCAGGAACGCGGAATTAACGCGCCGCTAGCGCCCGTATCAAGCCATCTTCGCACGCGGGGAGTGTATCATCATCAGTTTAATGTGCCCTTCCACCCCCCCCCCCTTCCGTTCCATGGGATCCCCGCAACCACCCCACTCCACTCCACGGGTGCATCAATTATTTACCGTTCGATACGAGCTCGTACGCTCGCCGTAACAAGCAAGCCGTGGTGCATTCGAGCCCTGGGAGCGGGGGTGGGTGATCATAACCCACCCCAAAGGCAGATGCGGTCACTGGTGGTGCATCGAACCACCCCTCAGTACCCACCCTCGGGCGCCTTATCATGCCGTTGGCAACTAGCACGATAGATGCAGCTTTATCTTAACAAGTGATCTCGCCTGCACCAGCGCCAATCGAGCGAACGTGATGAACTGCTGGGCTTCCAAGGGGGGGGGGGGTTGAGCTCGCGAAACGGCGAAAGGGAAGGAAAATGTGGACCATTGCGCCCCTATATAGAACGGTGGCGTGGTGGAGAAATCACCAGCGTGAATCGTTTGATTAATTTCATAAACGCAAATTGGATATCCCTGCACCTCGGGGTGGGTCGAAGGCGGGGTGGTGGTGGGTGAAGGGAAGTGGGCGAGGGCGAGGAGGAGGAGGAATATAGCATACGCCGAAAAGACGACACGGTTTGTGACAGAAATAGAAAGCGAAATTAGAAGTCCTACCGGTGTAGCAGGAGAATCAGCCAGCCGTTCCAAGGAATCATCGGCTGGCGCAAAGATCCAACAGCCAAGGCGCAATGCACAGTGGGAAAGTCCCAACATGCTGTTTTCCCATCACAATGTTTTCCCAAACGATCGCTCCCTGAAGCTCGCCCCAAGAATCGCTCAGTTGCCATGGTTTAACGTTTGCATATTATTTCGACAAAAAGGTCAAAACATTCGCCCTAGCCCACTGTGCGTATTCGTTCTGGTGACGAAGACGCCTCAAAAAGCTACCGGAGTTCTGCCATCAGTTCTCCAACTCCTTCGAAGGGGCGTTACCCATGGACAACTCCTGCACCACCAAAAACGCACACGGAACGTCACCCGAACAGTTGGCGGAAGCCAAAAGCGCACCATTTTCTACTCTAAATTGCACATTATCGCATCTCACCTTAACTAATTGACGGTAATTAATTCTGGTAGAAATTTGCCCACAAATCCAAAACCGACCACACCCGCCCCCAGAGCACCCCGGACACTGGGTTTTTCCACCAACGATCGGCTCGCGCGTTCGTTCGTTGACGTTTGACCGAAAATAAAGTGTGCGCATGAGTCCTCGGCCGCGGGTGACAAATGCCAATGCTTCCGTAAACATGCACCCGCAGCAACGCATCATAATTCGGGCCGACGAGAAGAAGGGGTCCGCATGGTGGCACACGCGAAGGGATCAAAATCGACCCTTCAGGAGGACCCCGTGGACCGCGTAACGACGTCCTGCGCGTCCATCTCACGTGTGGAATGTTCACCCGCCAGCCTAGGGCAGGGACAGGACGCGTATTCGCTGACGTTTCCGTGGCGTTTTCACGAGCATAAACGCATGTTGGGTACCGCGACGCACCGCGTCACACCTCAGCCCGGCTACGGCCCATCGACGCGCACTAATGTGCCGAATAGTGCAATATTTTTTGGCACCGTGACAGCGCCGTACAGTTCGTTCGCTGCGCCATGACTGGCTGCGGAGAAGGCTGGCTGTGGGAGGGGGCTGGGAGGGTTGTGGGCAAAATAACTCCCGCTTTCCCAAACTGCCAACGGGAACGAGACGAATTGGAGCTCTGGACGCATAGACCAATGTTCCTTGCGATCATTTCCCGCAGATCGGACTTTTCTAGTCGGATCCTTAGATACTTTGTTTTTTTTTCGTTTTATCATACTCTTTCTGCGACGTTGTTGCACGTTCCCAGCATCTCAACCCTATATGAACGCCAAATTTGCTAGATCGGCAATAAAGATCGCCCGGATTATGATAATCGCTCGTAAAAGCGCTTCAAAAAAAACCACACGTGACGCAACCAAGCGCGCTCGCGAAAAGTCGTTTTCCCATACGGGAGCGATTACTCACGCGGCGCCGTGTGGGTTTAGATGGGCGGGTTCAACTTCAAACGTAGATTCTAGCACATTTTTACGGCGTTGCATCTCCACCGTCGCACGAACGCGCCGCAAAGCGAAAGGCAGAATTTAATTAATTGAGCGTCGCCGACTCTTCTACTCCGCGCCGATATGTGGCCCTCGAGGACGCCGCGGGATAACGATTTTTATTCCTTCTTTTCATGGCACCGCGAGAGCCCACCAAATGGTTCGTTATTCCTCGTTTGTAAGTGATATGAACTCATTTAACTCCCGCCATTGCAACGGGGACCAGCTTGACATGTCTATGGCCACTCTGTCCCGTGGTTGCGTTACATTTTGCGAGTTGAACGGCAAGCTGAAGGAGAAATGCCCGACCACTAGTTACACATAATTGAGACAAATTATGCTCCGTGACGTGCAAAACATAAGGAACTCCGCCGCCGTGAGCATCGGAAGCCGCGCCATCGCCGCAACCGCGCGAATGAGACACACTAAAAAACGACTTCGTCCTCACAAATGCAACAAGCTCATTAACTTAATGACACTCGCGTTCAACGTTGCATCCTTTGCTCATCTACCGTTCCCAGCGAATCTTTGCCGCCATCATTACCAGCGTTCGTCTCACTTCCGGCGGAGGATATGTGCCTGCGATGGGCTTAAAATCACGTCAGCTTAAAACATGCAGAGTTTTTGAATGAAAAATCGATGAATCTTGGCCGAGAAATTCACTCACATCGAGACGATGTTCCGTTCCAGTTGTGACGATGTATTATTAGCTCAAACAAACGACAACGCCTACTTTGGGGTGATACATCTTCAACATTACTCCCAAAGCACTCAGACACCGTGCGGAACAAAGTGTCTAAGAGGCTTCTTCATCACCGATGCGTTCGATCCTGGTTTTCTGATCTCAGCAATGGTGACTGCTCAGAACGCGATCCACGTGGCACGCGGCCAGCCATTCCCTTCAAATGTGAACATATGTAACGTTTGATGGCGCGAAGAACGCGTTGGTGGTTGATATTCCCCCGAAAACTTCCCATCACGAGACTTACCGGCGTCAAATAAAACCTCCCGGGTCAAGTGGGACTTCTTAGCGCGCGTGAGAGATACCATTTGTGAACGCATTCTGACGTCTTTATTATGCGCGCCAGTGACATCACCATCAGCACCATGATCGTCATCGTGTGCTGCCTGAAGTTTCCAGCTGTAACCTGTGGCAACTATATCTAACAGCCCGGCTGGAAATAGAAGGAAGTGGATAGCAAGCAATGTATCGGTTGAGGTTCATCAATTAACAAAGCCGAAACAGATCTCATCTGCTAGTCAGAGCCTGTCATTGGGTAGTTTCGGACTAATTTACTGGTGAAAATATGACGGGAGAAATCTCGATGTGCCACTTGGGTGCGTTTTGATCGACCTGGCAACGGGAGCGATCTTAAAAACTCCATCTCCATTACGTCAGCTTGGATTCTAATGGACCCACCTAAGTACCATGTTGAATAACAGTTTCTAATGTTTGCTAATAATCCCCAGCTTCGAGCCATTAATTACACCACCTTGCGACTCCTCCATCGCGGTTGCCCCTCGACGGCGTTGATTGACTAAATGTTCCACCTGGACTCTCGCGGATCACCAGAAACCGCCAGCTCGCCAACTGTCCAACAACAATCCAATTTGTTATCCATCATCTAATCTAAACAATAACAATCGACCAGCAACACTACGCAACAACACGCCACCATCCAGTGGCAAGGGCGCGCCCCGGCTACACCGAAAACAAATCTACTATTTTGACAGTTCCCGAAACACACGCACACGGCCTGCTGAGACCTTCGCGCTTTCGCATTTTCCTACCGACCCTATTGCGCCCCCAGCGCTGCGATCCGCTGCGATCCGTAGCGCTAGTTGTAGGGTTGTGCAAACAAAGTCATCACTTGACGTTAGGACGATTTTTTTTGCTGAACACACACGAACCATGGCGGCAGGATGGAGGCCAAAATGGAGGATGTACCGTGCAGCGTGGGAATTTGAAAAATTGATCCATAAGTTTATGCGTATGTCCACTCCGGTCGGGGGTGGTTTGCATGGGGTCGCTTTTCCGCGCCCTCATTTCCCGGCGCTTGGGGGAGTTTTTCTTTATTTACGCGGGCGAGCCGTGCGCGAAAACAAACAGCGGTGATTTGCTCAGTTGGAGAACGTTTTTCACGTTCAGCTCCGCGCGCTTCTCGGTGGGGCATTTCCTTGTTATTTCCGCCATAAATTTTCCCAACCCCTAACGTGGCAAGAGCACCCTTTGGGTGGTGAAATTCACCCTCCCAACCTGCCACCGCGATCTGCGAGCGAATTTTTTGACACACTTGATGCGAAGACAATACGCCTGTGCGTGACTTCATCGGCCTCGGGATCATTTTCCAGATGTACTCGTGAGATCAGACGTTTTTCTCGCTCCCTCACGGCCCGGTTCTATTCTTGGCCCGCTCGCCGCGGAATCCCCGGACCCACCGTTAATAGCCTGCGCTTTTGGGAAGGATTTTCGGCCAACCGCAGCCCTTAAGCTGCCACAATTAAAAGCCACTAAAACGCGCCAACCAATCGCGCATTCCGTCGGTTGCGGCCCATTCGCACTCGCTTTTACGACCGATCGTATCGAAAACCGGCCGTGACTCCCGGACGCCCTGGATGCGCGATTAAGTTCCGCCGCCAAGGCGCACGTGTGGCCAAGACTCGCATGGGTCTACGGCTTTCCGGCACGGCGGTTTCCGTAAATCAATTTCATGGCTTTTATTTAGTTCGATTTTACGGCCGTTTTAGAGCGTCGTTACGTTCTTCCCGTTCGTGCGGCCCTAGGTGACGCTGACGATCATGATGGGCTCGATGACGGGCCGCAGACGGCAGGAGCTAGCAGCAAAAGGGCGGGGTTTTTTTGGGGGCGGAATTCCTGCCCATCCGCTGCTAATAACCGTTATCCAAAGATCCTCCGCGAGCGGATGCGCCCAAGCTCGCACCTCACAATCGGTGGGCCCCATAAATTCTAATGGTACTTTTAATATCTCATCAAAATATTTTCACCACCCAAATCTATCCGCCCAACCGAAAACCGCGCGGTTCGGGCCTCTCGGGAGACAAAAATGCCGGCCCGACGCCCCTTTTGCGCCGGACTGCACAATGCCAATGCCTTCTGTTGTCGCGCCTCTGTCAACGTTTGGAATAGTTTCCTTCGCGGCCGCAGATCGTCGAGGATCTATTTTTGGCCGGGATCCACCCCGTGCGGCTGGGCAGACAAAAACGAAAACTATCTGAAAATCGGCCGCCTGTCAGGCCGGGAAATGTGTCCCCGTCCATCAGCGGCCCGTCGGTTCTCGGCGTGCGGAAGTGGCGCTGTTGGATGCGTTGAGAAATGGCCAAAAAAATGGCTGCTGGGGAATTGTTTCCAAGTGCTGCGGCCGCATCCGACCGTGGGACGCCGAGGAATGATGATTAGTGTCTGGGGCAGGAAATTTATGGATCATTTTCCGGCGAACGGCTACCGGTGATGGTGGCCTGGCAATGTGCCGTCGTTGGCTTGGGTGGCGATAAATATATCTGGCGCATTTCACCACGCTCGGCGGAAGGAAAAACAACTCCAACTCGGTGGTGGTGTCTTCGCAGGATCCGGCGTGCGATAACGTGACGATGTTCTACCGTCGTTCACCGGCACAATGTTTGGACGTTTGCTATAGCACTTCCGAGCCGCTGCCGTAAATTAGTGGAGTTCGAAGCTGGCTTCTGTGAAAGGCGAGTTCTCGGGATATCGGTCGTGAGTTGTTCACTGTGGAATTGATTGACTCGAGCGTGCAGACTGGGTGATCGAGTTGTGGCGTCATATTTGAGACGCACCACGGACCGGCTTTCCACGAATTGATCGGGATTTATACACTATCACCGCGAGTTAATCACGTCCCCCGGCTCGAATCGCCTGAGAGCAGTCTAATCAAACTGTATTTAACGCGTTTATTCTCTACCCTTGCTTCGGTGCAGCGGATGATTGTAATTAGGCTATGTTTTCGGGGAGAACGCACGTTTGGAACGCACGAGCATCGACCTGAAGAATCCCGGTAATCTACCCTCGCGCTCGGCGTCCTAATGATGGTTGAGCTGTAACTGATCCCTTGAAATTGGAATCCTACCCAAACCCTGCAATTACCTTCTGGCAGCTTCTCGCCACCACGCTGCGGGTGCATGAGCTGCCCGTCGAAGAAATCTGGGCCCTCCGAAGGCATCGATCGAACCGGCCGGTACCTTCGTAGGGCGCGTAGATAAAAAACACCCCCAAAAATAAGTTATTTTTTTTCAACGATTAATGACGTTTAATGCCTAATGATAGAGTGTTTCCTCACAGTGTTTTTTTTTTGTTGGTCTGGCGAGGAATCCCTGGCGAGCTTCTCCTGACGCAAAGGATAATCATTTTTCATAAACTGAGCTCGATCGTTGGCTTGGCCGTTTACCGAAATCGTAATCGTCGAGGTTTGATTCAGCAATCGAGATCCAAAGAGGTCCGATCCGGTTTTTTAATGTTTGTTGGACTTTCGTCGATATAACGTCCTTTTCCGTTGCATGATCTGGATTCATTCTTCCACAGTTCCTGGAGCCTTTTTCACATACCAATGGCATGTTCAATGAACCATTATGACTGGTTTCCGCTCGGAATCGATCGTTATCGATCCTCTCTGAAAATATGCACGATCATCGTGAACCCTGCCACTTGACAGGTGCAAAACTCTCGAAAGATCACCGTGTGAGCCTTTCTGCCCATTCGAACCGCACACATCCTTACCCGTATTCCGGCGAAATCCGGTCCACAGGGGGTGCGTTTTCTGCACGACCGAATGGGGTTGCTAGGTGAATAAACGCAGGTTTTCCATCCCGTTACGGGTCACATTTCCAGTCCTTGTGCGATGCTCGCAAGGGAACGCTTTCCATTCAAACAAACCCCGAAAACAATCAAAGCCTAATTTAATAACACAACCCATAAACGGCACCTTTCGCCCGGAGGAGTAGAACTGCGTCGAAATGCTTCACCACTCAACAAAAACTCAACGATCCTGCGAGTCGATTACCTGCATGGAATCTGCCCGCACAAATTCCACAGGGATCCGTTGTAGTTGGAAGTTTCGCTTGGTTTTCCGGTTCGACGGAGAGGTTGGGCCGCTTTTATGAGGCTCTCGCTACGTCCTTCGTGGGTCTACCTGTTCCCTTGAGTGTAGTGGTGACTCCTCCGTGCAAGTTGATAAGGACTCGTGACGTTGAAGGAACAACACGGAAGGGTAAACAATGGAACAAAAAATGAAAGAATACTGTCATGCCAGCATGGTTGTTGAGGGAAAAGCGAGCCTATTTATTGAGGCCACTCGTGGTGCAGAAAGTATACAAAATTTTAGCGGAAAGCGAGAAAAAATCGGAAGGACAAGTTAAATTTGTGCACCAAGCTGATAGGGGATGAAGGTATCCACTAGCTTAGAGCGATTTCCGTTGATAACTGGCGATGTAATTGCTTCAGCACAACGAGTCCCGTTCAGGTGATAAACAAAAAATGATGAACTCTAATACAAATATGGAAATAGCTAGGTGCTTCACGCAGCAGCAGCAAAAAAAGATCAAACGGACAAACCAAACACCCTCTCTAAAGCCTCGTTCCGAAAGAAAGGACTTCATCTCTAACTTCATCACTTTCCGCTTTATCCGCTCATTGTTTCTAGCTTCCAAAGGGCCATATCCGTCGTAGAGAGTTCATTCTCTAATGGGGAATAGCGAACCGACGCAGGTCAAAGCGAGCCCCAGGGAATCCGCAAATCGGATCCGGCAGCACCAGCGTGAGTGCGAAAGTTAAGAGGAAGTCCTTTTCGATGCACTCCCGGTGCGAGGAAGCCTCCGAAAAGCGGACAGTGCAAATGAAAACACTAAAACAAAGCGGACGTCCTTTGGGGTGTCCTGGCGATCCTCGGTATGCTGATCCTCCGTCGTAAAACGTCAGGTAGGCCTTTGCCACCCGTCGGGAGGTCGAGAGCAAAGTACACAATCTCGGGGCGGAAAAAAAGACCATCCAGCGGATAATGGCGAGCTTTGTACTCTCAAGAGGACACCACGGAAGGTGGCGAGTTTATGGCGATCGTCGATGGCTTCTTCCTGGCACGTTCTTCACGTTCACCGACCGTCCTCTTGAGCCGTGTTGTAAAACCATTCAACCGAACACTCGACGATCGTGTTCGAGACCTGCCAAAAAGGCAAGATAATCAAATAGAACAACATCACGGCACTTCAGGTCATCCTAGAGCCAGGGCAACCGGAGCTACCTCCTGTGATCCTCCTAGACCATGTTAAACCCGAGGGACCCGCCCATCTCTTCCTTCCTTCCGTGTTCCTTTATCATCAACCAGAGGTCTAACAGGTCGCACACTCCAGCTGGAACACGGGAAACTCACTCCCAAGCCTGGAGTTTCTCCGGTTCGACAAAGTATCGACAACACGCTGCCGTTCGCTTGTCAGAGGCTCGCATTTCCACACGAAGTGTCTCCCCCTTTAGTGTTAATGAAGATGCCACCACCGAGGGAAAACCCCCTGCTGGGGACCACTTTAAAACCCACGCCCCAGCGGAACCTCGGTGCGTGCCAGAATGGCTACGAGGGGAATTTTTCACTCGTTCTTCATCACGCCAGCGCCGCCTGATCGCGGAGTGGGTTTTGTTCTTTTTCGCTCGCGGAATCACTTCGTCGCTGTCGGTCGTTTAGGCCATTTTCTCAGCAGGGGATGCCAATTGTGGCGCGTCTCTGTCACTCGATCGCGTGTTTTTGCCTCATCGGACAATGACGAGACCTTCTAGCGGTTGATTCCGGGGTTGATTTCAACGCGCGTTGGGGTCGCTGATTATTGGCGACTTGATTTTGATCACCAGACACACACACACACGCGTGCGCGCGTGCATTTGAATCTATCACAATTTGCAGTGACAGTACCTCAACAAAAGCTGCTCGTTATTTATCGCGGCCCATTGCGCCTTTGCCGCAAAAGACGCTTCCGTGGCCCATTTTAATTGCTCATTACAGCGACGCGAACTGCAGCTCACTCAACAACTCCTCCCGGGAGACCACTTTATTAACATTAACCAGCCGCCGTAACGCCGGGCCATCTTCCCCGTTGGACGCGTCAAATGAACCGCCTCCTTACCGACGTCACCGACGCCACCCTTTTCCACGTCCGGGAAAAACCTGTTGAAAGCAGAAACAAAAACGACCGCTCTCGGGAGCCGGTTACGCCGCACACATAAATATTTTAATCTTCATAATGCACGACACATTGAGCGTAAAATTCTCCACCAGCATCGTTTGGTTGGGTTCTCCATTCCACCTCAAAGGGGTCCTTGCGTCTTTCTGGCCGCATTGCCGCTTTCTGGGTTTCCCGCAATAAAAGCGAGTGCATTATGCGGAGAGCAAATGAACGAACGGCTGCTTGCAGTTTGCATGCACTTTTTGCCCCTCCTCCCTCCTCGGAATTCACCAAGACCCTGAACCACGTGTCATCCTTTGCCACCCTTCGTTGGGGTGACCTCTCACCAATACACATCCGCGATTAAAAAAAAAAAACATCATTGCCACATCGTCGCCTTTCGCGGACCCGCTGCGAACCCGAAACCGAATTACTCTTGTCGTTGATCTGTGTTGTTTATTATTATTATTATTGTTATTATTGTCCGGACCACGCTTCCTTTTTTCCATCTCATTTCACACTTCCCGGGTTCGGGCTCGAATTTTTCCGCCCCCTGTTCTGAAGTGGCAGCCCTTCGCCTTGCCGACACACACACCCGAGTGAGGTTGTTTGTTTTTTTCCTCGGCTTCCATCGGGTTTTGTTCTCTCTTCCGAAAACGCGCCCCTTCCAGGCTCCCGTCCGGCTTTTCTCAAATGGTGGTAAACGAAAACAAAGCGGCCTCTGAAAATTTATCTCCCCACCACACCTACACGCGCGTTCGTCCGTCCGTCGGCAGGATCCGTCGAAGGGGGCCGCTGGTGTATATGATTTTCCGACTGACAGCTTCCTTTCCGATCCGTACACGACGCACATGTTGCCTCGCTTGAACCCAACCCAAGGTGCATCAAGTGCATCGTGCGGGTACCACGAGGGAAGGTTTTTCCTACCCCACGGAGCGAGTGACGCCATCCGTCCGTTTTTTTTTTCTTCTCCTCATACGCTCCGGCCACGTCACACATGAGAAAACGCGCGCGTCCGAGGTCAGCGGGGGGTGACTTTTTATTCCTTTCGCCACCCTCAAAACCAACCCCTCTCAGCCCGGGCGAGCGGCAGAGAGGGTGTGTATGGCCGTGGACAAAATGTCGCATCTTCATCTCGGCCCTTTCAAGCTGGCCTTGCTCGGTTTCGCCTTCGGAGTGCTCGTTGCGTTGCTTTCCGGGAAATGCCGGCATGCGGCGTCCGCCGGCGGCCGGAAAACGGGTCATCGTCGCAAAGCCCCGGGAAGAAGCTGATGGATGCATTACCGAAATGGAAATGCACTCGCCCGGGGCACGACGTTCGCAGAGCACGACAGGAACTTACTCACACTGCACAAACCAGTGCACTCCGTCGGAAAAGTCAGCGATAGATTTATTGTTTTACGGTTAACCGTCACCTCGAGCCCTGGGTTAGCTGACGGTGAGAAGTCGCAGGCACTCGGTGGGGAGTAAACCACGAACACGCCTCATGCATGGGGTTTTGTTCTCCGGTGCATTATGCGGGTTGCACTCCGTTGCAAACAATTGCAACTGCGGTGCATCCGAAAGGCTTGATCGGGTGGCAGAATTTCCTCATCCGTTCCGGGTGGCTCATTCGGAAAAGTGTTTCTACTTGCCGGCTCAAATGAAAGTGCAAACCATTCTTCCTGCTTCCCGATCGAAACGCATTTAGCAGATCAAACGGCGTTATTTAATTTCCATCCCATGACGGACCATTATTGGATGGTTCTGACATGCAACTGACGATCAACGCATTAAATCGAATTTCATTCTGCTCTCGACTCGGTTTTCTCATAAACCTATTGGTGCGCTAAAAAATGGAACAAAATTCGGGTGTGCAATTCGTCAAACAACGGAAAACCCAATTCCGACAAACAGTTTAGTCTCGCACCAGCTTCACCCTTCTGCCGTTTATTAATAATGCCGCTTCTCTTCCTCAACGACGACGGCCATCTTGCTTCACAAACGCGGAATAAAAACCACCCCCTCCCAGCAGAGGGTGGCTGCTGAGGTGCGTTTTCATTGCGTCATCGCGACGTAATGATGATCGCCATAAAACCCCGACCCAACCATCAACCACCATAAAGCCCCGGCACAATGCCTACCTCTGGGGGCAGGCGTGAAGATGCATCTGGCCTGGGGGGGGGGGAGGACCCACGGTGTTGAAAGACCAGACGATGATTAACACGGAAATAACTGCAGCAGCCGCCCTGGTGGAGGAACGAACCAGAGTGGAGTCGTCCGGAACGGGGTCGCGGGATTCGTCAGCAAAATAAAACGCGATTTTCGAAACACCTGCTCCGGGTCGGCCTAAGGAGGATGCGATAAATAAAAGACGACTGCTCTGCACCGTGGAGAATCGCATCGTATTACGTGCAATATTCACTTTTCCTTGGCACAGGCTCGTTCGGGGCAGACTTCCTTTTGATCCGCGCGTCCACATGCGGGCACGCTTGTTTGAACGTGTGCGCATAATTAGCCTGCGAGACCGGACCAGGCCAGCGGTTATTACTGCTTCGCCGCGGTCACGGGATAAATGCAGACTCCTCTATCCTTCAGGACGCGTTGTTCGGGGGTCGTGGTTCTTTGTGAGGCTCCAAATTGTGATCGCAAATCTCGTGCCACGATCCGATAGCGCTTTTTGAAAACGATCGAGCGGCTGGGTTCGTTCGGCGTTTCTTATTTTTTTGCAAGGCTACCAGCAAGATTTCCGCTTTGTCTGATCATACAATAAATAGCAGGCCTGTTAAAGGAGCAGAAGAAGAAAAAACAACACCCGACCACATGCTGCGGAATGTGCCGAATTGTTCCGCAGCGCTTTTCGAGAGTTTCCCCGTCCGCGGGCATTATTTTTATTCTTTCCGTTTGCGTGGTTAACGAGCTGCAGCGAGCCTCGGCTTATTGAAGAAAACACCTTCCTACCTGGCAGGATTCAAACGGGCGCGGTTAAAAGGTTCCTTCGGCAAGAGCGCACGTGGAGCCACAATCGGGTAATTGTGCAGCGCAAGCCAGAAGCCATCCCACAATGAAGCGTGCTGGCCAGCCCGCCGCGGGAATACCGCATCGCATCAAGTTTCCTTACAGCATACACACAAAAAAAAGGGACACCAACCACGCGCACGACCGCACCGGACAGGAAGGATGCGCCGCAAGGGCGATACGATTGAGGAGATAAATTATAAGAAAACAAAAGCCGGCCCTTCGGTCGCTCGACGACGACAATCAAACCAGCGCTCCAAAGTATCACGTTACGCTGGCAAACCCGAGGATCCGAACCAGCTGGAGAGCATCCGGCCCGTGATCTGGGGGCGGAGAAAAACTGTCCCCCGCGGGTGCGTACAATGGGCCGGGGTTGCGTTTCCTTCGACACAAAGCGCCGAGCAGTTCGCTGAAGGAAAGATGTCCCTACGGCGCCCTGAGATTGCGTCTCGTTGACGAGCTTTCGATCGGTCGATGATCAGCAAACGACGAGGTAACAGGAGCCGGCACACGCAGCTCATAATTTGTGGCACGATCTGGGCATTCTCGGAATCGTCATTTCCTGCTCGAAGTGATGCTGGCTCGCCATCAGCCGTCCGACGAAAGCGTGCGGCGCCATAATCCAGGCGAGATGTGAGAAATGACTCACCCCTAAACCTCCAACGACATCTGAAGTGACGCGAGAAAACATCAACATTAATGCTGCGAGCAACCATATCGTCAACATCACACCAACATTGTACACTTCTCGCTCAAGCGACAGCCCGACGTGTGCGAACATTTTCGACGACAGCCCTTGCGGGGATAATTAAATTTCGATATTTCTTCTGCCATTTTGTTGCTAATGACGTCGTATTACGCATAAGGGCTCATGCTTTATTACTCCCACCAGGGAAGGGTGGCATGGAGCTTTCCAAGGAATTGAATTTACTCGCTTTTCGGGTTCAACGGAAGGAACGGACGAGAGAGAATTTGCTCCAAATTACAGCCCTTTAAATCATGTCCGAGTACAAGAAGACAGCTTAACCAATTGGCTCGGTCGTGGAGCGCAAAAAAAAAACACTCACGCGTGTGGAAACGAGTGCGCAAAAATTCCTCAATAACTGAGCGGAAAAACTCCATCCCATCGTCGCCAGAGTGCACCACCGGGTTGCGATCACACCCAGCTGCGTTTTCGCGACTCCAACGGACCTAGCGGCACTTTGCGCCAACCGAACGGTTCTTTCCATTTTAATTATGCTTCTCGTTACGTTGCTCCCCGGGCACGGCTCGCAGCCGGAGCATAAATTGCGTTATGCTCGGTTGACAGAGAAGCATAACGCGTTGGTCCCGCACGAAGGGATTCGCAGTGCACGTGCAGTCCGTATGGTGACGCCGTCGAGACGGTGATGAATAATGCGCGAGACCCCAAAATCTCGCACTCAACGCGACTCCTGACCGACCGCCGGACGCCAAAAAGGCCCAAGTTTATTTTAATCTCTCCCGTTTGGCCGCCGATTGGACGGTTCGAAGGCCCCACTTCCTTCTGGCGCGTTCCAGACAGCCTTTTGGGATGATTTCATCGTCGATCGGCGTGCTTGTTTATGACTAATAACCGGGGCCAGTATGCGCCACGTCTGCTGACGCGCGTGGTCTTGTCGCGTTTGAAACAACCGCGCCTGGTACTGGACCGAAGGGTGCAGAAGACGCCATGGACGCGATCAAACGGTAGCTAATGATTATTTCCTTATTGCTCGTTATATTTTGATTACAGCGCTTAGGCGCAAATCGACGGCAACGGGCGCACAAGGCCCTTGGGTGGTATGAAGCGAAATGAACGCAGAACGCATGGAAAAGAGACGCCCAAGAGCAAAGGGAGACGAATGCTACCGAAAAATCTACCTCCAAGCCTGAACGTGAAACGTTGCACGTGTGTGCGATCGAGGCGTAAGTTGGACCATTTCCTGTAACAAGACGCCCCCTGGCGGCGAGCTTGAAAGCAACCGCATCCGAAGGTCTGTGCCTCAGGAACAAAACGGGACCACTCACGATCGCTTCGTAGTAATAACAAACGCGTGGAAAACTCGTGGCCGCTAGATTTATGGACACAGCTTTGGCGATGCACCGCTAACGAAACAAACGCACCAGGTTCGTTGCATCCGCGAGAAAATGCTGCCGTATGTGGAACGAAACAAGAGTTGATGAAGGATAAAAATACGACCGCTTGAATGTGATCAGCTTGTATTGCAGGAGGTGTTTCGAAACAGTGCAATCGTTGAGTTATCATTCTAGATAAGCTCAAACTACGTCAAACAAACATCCCTCTGATTCTAATCAACAGCAGCATTCCCTAGTGACGTGTGGACTCAAAAACACACATCAGGTCAATGCGCTCCAGATGGGCTTTTCCAGCTTTCAATCACGCAAGACGGTACCATTTTATCGTACGCCTAGAGCAATGCCTATTTCAATATTCAACCACCCGATCGACCCTTCGGCTGATGGCTCAATCGCCTACATTCAATCGCACCAGATTATTGAATCTTTAAATGCCGGATAGTTTGTTGACCTTCTGCACGCGCTTCCCGCGAGCAAAGTGCCGGTGGATGTGTTTCGGGAAACACAACCTAACCGGCAATTACCACCGCCCTGGGTAGGTCCTCCGCCGCGCGGGAAAACGGTCGGCTAATAGTTCACCCCGCGAAACCCCCTACGGTGGCGGGACTAGATGGGCAATTTCGTCTTATCTTAGGTAAAAATTATGTAAACTAAAAGGCCCTCCTAAAGAGGGCTCGCTACCGGTAAAGGCACGTCCCGCTCGGGACGAAGATTAATTATCCTCGCTGGGAGAGCCCATCGCGAGCCTTCGATCGCGCCAGATCATGGTGAAATGGCGCCCGAAAAACGGCTCGGACGTTGCATTCGCACTCTCACGATCAAGGTTAAACTAATCGATAATTGCACACCGCACCCCAGCGGTGCACCCTTCACTCCAAGAACCGGACCCGCCCCTTCCCAGGTGGGCCAAGGGCCGAGCCGTCCAAGGGAGGGCAAAAGCCCGTCCAAAAGAAGACTCGAGCTGGATGCTGGAACGGCCACGAGAATGGAAGCAAACGAACCGTAGCACACATAATTACCGATAATTATGCATAATTTTACATAAATTCTTCGCTCCTGCGCAATCGGCCCTCAACGCGAGAGCCGCGAGGGCACGCGGAACGAAGCAGATGCTCAATTACGAGAACGAAAGTATCGATAGACAACTTTTACCATCCCGAAAACCTCAGGCATCGGGCGTTCTTCCTCTTACACAACCGCGATCTTTTCGTGGCGCGATCGAGCTTGCGACGCGCACCAACCAAGTCAGGAGAAGCCTCACTGTGCTGAAGACCTTTCACGAGCCAGGTTTCCCAATCCCCACGCTCAGATGGGCCGCAAAAAAAAACCGGTTCGACCGATATTCGGCCCCAAGACACCGTACAGAGAAGCCTCATTTCCTGGTCTGTCGGAGCGACCCTTCTCGGGGGGGTTTTACGGCCAGCGTTATGTCATCGCCACCCAAAGCCCGCATGCACCCAAGCCACCGTTGTTGGTGTGGTGATCGTTCTTCGCCGCCCATGCTGGCTCCTGGATGTGCTAGGACGCTTGTTCGAAGCCACCATTATGCAACATCCACGCCACGTCCACCGGATCCAGCACGCCAGGCCAAGCATTGAACGTTGATCGAGGCGAGGATCACGCCACGGATCGTATCGGAACTCCCGAGTAGACGGCTTGGAACAGGCTTCCGAGGTGGCCAACTCGGCACAGAAGTGAATGTAACCACCCAGAGACTATGGCAGTTCCACTCCGGTTATGTTACGAGCGTCACATAACGCGCCGACCAGAAGTGCACCGGCGGGGAGAAATTCTGCACTTTCCACTTTCGGCGATGGCGGCTCGCGCGGTACCGGTGGTGGCAGTGCTGACCCACTTTTGCCCGTCTCCAAGCCTCTGGTGAAGCGTGCCGCGCCCTTTTCCGCGACGCGTGCCCCACTCTGGTGGCTGGTTTGTTATGCCACGGTCGGAATCGAGTGGCTCGTGATCACTCACCACCCCCCAACCCCCTTTTTGAATGAGAAAGGAAGCGAGGTGTGGGAGGGGGGGGGGGTGAGAGAAAAGTGAAATGATTTCCACCACCCACCGGTGAAGTGGGAGTGCATCGGAAAGTGCAGCGTGCTGTTGCGATGACAGCAGCGTCGAATTCTATGGAGGGTGTGATGTAATAGAGGGAGAAAGGAAGGGTGAAAAGAGAGGGTGTTCGATGAATTGAACGCGAATGTAAGCGTACGTCTTAACCTGAAGGATTTGGAGAAGATGTCCCACGTGTCCCATGGCCAAATTGAACACACTTACACTTGCGACTAAAATCCAACTAAAACGCTGTAGAAGGCTCATGTTGTAACATTCAAAGGATCATTGTTCTGAGTCCTTTCTTCGTCGGATCTACGATGCAATTCAGGATAGTTAAGCTCTTTTATGTCCTATCAAGCCGGAATGGAACCAGAGGTAGCAAAAACGGTCGCAAGTACATCCATCCGTAGACTACTTCCAATCATTCCAATGTCCGATAAAACGAGCGACGAAAAAGCGCGTTCCAAAAGTCGAACCAAAGAAAATACGCGATCAAATAGACCCAAAAAACGAGTACATACACACACACACTTGCACCTCGAGCATACAGGCTGCAATCGTAACCGATTTGTACCGCGAAAGTAATTGCCCGAATCCGACACTTCCCAGCGAGCGTAACCGACCCAGTAAAATGGCGCCATTTCCCTCGCCTGCAGCCACCAGACAAGCCTTCGCCATCGCCGCCGGCAGCGAGAGTATTTTTTTTTTTTGTTTTTTTTTTTGTTTAAATGCACACCGATGATTGCGTAATTTCGGAGACGCATGACGGCGATCAGCACCTGCGCACGGAGCCGTAGCCGAAACGTCCGAAAAGTGCCAGGGGAGCGAAATTTCATCCCCCTTTTCGCGGGCCAGACGATGACGAACGAAAGAAAAAAAAACCGATGCGGAACAGCAACGGCGCTCGAGCTTAAAGCTTCCATTTTCGCTGCGACGACGGCGCGAGCGATGGAGAGAAGACAAAAAATACCCCCAATGCGTATCCCGCCTCGAGGCACCCGAGGAGGCACAAAATCGCGGTTAAGTGATGCACCGAGAAAATTTGAAATGGAAAATAGGCAAACACGAGAGGCCTCTTCGGTCTCGGGGGTGCCCCCGAAACGGGTGCCATCACACGCACCGCCAAGCCAGCGCGATCGAAGATGAATTGTAATACAAATAAGCGATTTGATCGTTACATAATCGTCGTGTCGTGGGGAATGAGGAGGTTCGTTTTTTTTTTTCATCAGCAGCAAACGGGAAGCAAGGCAGCGAAAACTCGAGGAAAGCGAACCAATAGACCTGCTTTCCAGCGCCGTGGCCAGCCTGTTCGAAATATTATTATGTCACCTCGAACCGGTGAGCCGAGTGGGAGCTCTCCAAACAAGATCTCTACATCCTCATGACACACTGCGCGGAGTGAACACATTTTTTTTTTTGCTTCTCTCCTCGGCCTGATCTTGTGACTTGTTCCTGCGTGAGCGACCAAGCCATTAGATAAACCGTCTGTGCCTTAAAGTGCCCGCTTAATTTGGTGCTAATGGAACGCTGTGCTACGGCTGGAAGGAACCAGCCGCAGATTTTTGATGCAGCAATCTGCGCGTATTTTGCAACATTCCACGCTTCAACACCCTGCCGGGCATACATTATTGTGGGAGGGAAAAAAGGGAACCGATCCGGAACGGCACGACGCCATTTTATTCGCCCGCCATTCCGGAGCGAATCGCCCACAAAAAGGCCGAAGCCCATTGACATCGTTTCGGTGCCCGGTGGGGCCCCGTGCCATTTCGATTCCTCTTCCTAGTTCGAGCGAGAGCCCCAATCTAGGCTAATGCCGGACCCGGCCCGAAAGGCTTCGAGCGTGAACTTTCACTTTTATTCGCGCAGCCTCACGGTCTGTACAACGGGCGGCCAGGAATCAAGGAAGCACCGTGGTGGGGACCTTCACTCGGTTGGGTCGTGCGGCTGAGCCGTTCCTGAGCTCGCATGTAAATGTCTACCAACCAGGAAATGGATGCAACACGGAGATTTATTCATTCTTTCCACCAAGCGCGCGATTGCACAACTTTGCTGTGTGCTTAACGAAGTGATCGTGGCTAGATGGTGGGGAAGAACTGCAGGCAGGCAGGAAAAAGTTGGATTAAACTCCACAGGCTGGACCACCCGACTGGAGTGTGGCTTTTTGGGTCAGGCGATTCAGCAGTTCCTTAGTCGCTGGAGGCTCAAATACCTGACGATAAAGCCCAAGAAATGGTTAAGTAACCATCAGAGAGACGAACAAACAGAGTGCTCTCTGGAGGGAAGCCTTCGCTTCCGCGGAAATCATGGCGACCCCGTTTACGTCTCTAAGTTTGATTCTCCCAACGACTGGAGAAAGAACTCCAGCAACGCGACACCTTGCAATGGGGATTACCTCACGCGCAGCTCGCCAACTCACCAACTCAAACGTAATCTCGCATATGCTTCACGATTACCGAACCGTAACTTCCTCATTTCCCTCGCATCGCATTTCCAGATGCGTCGGGGGAGCGAAATCTACTCGCAACCGTGGCAAGCCGTTACCCAACGCCGTTGTGGCCGCTACCTGCTGCCGTCGGTTGGATCACCAACGAGTTCCAGTAAACCCGCCAGCAAAAGGGCCCCTAGGACTGGCCGATGAAGGCGAGAATCGGCGAGCCTTCTTTCACCTACTTCCACGGGTTGGGCGATCGAAGGGCGTAGGAGCACCAAACACGGGCTTGGTGCATTATACAACACCGGCTGTGGAAGAAAAACCACGATCGGCACGATCGCAACAGGTTGGTAAGGCGCCAGCTCACGATCTCGAGCGGTGGCTCTGTCGGCAATTCTGCCGAGATTGGTGGAAAAGCCCACGCACGCTTGCGGTGGTTATTTATTGCACACTTTCCACCCTCAGGCGACCGGAAGTGAGCGTGATCGTGCCCCAGGGCTTCGAGCTTCATTACTAAGTGCTTCCAGAGCCTGCCAAATGCAAGCTTTAGCCTCCTAACAGAGCCCAATCGTGTACCCATGAATCTTGTGCGGAAAATAAATAAACAAAAACTCCAAATTGCACCCAGAATGTGTCATCTTCAGCAGACTTATCGCACGATCCACGACCCACACCGGAATTGCAGGTCATTTCACCCTCAACCCCGGTGGCTCGGGGGTTGAGAGTGGCTCCTATCCGTGGCTCGGTGGCACAAACATCGATCTCCTCAGTAAACACGCTACCGATTGGGTACCATCCGGGAGCTCCGCCAGGTTTCTTCGCGATAAGCCATTCCATTGCCAGCTGATACCGTTCCACCCAACCAACCTGTTGTAATTTCACCTGCTTGCCTTCACCACTCTATACGCGTCGGTGTTATCTTTCCCGCACATCGGCGATAAGATTCGCACTGCCAATTGACGTGTGGGTCGAAAAATTCGGTGCTTAGTGAAGTGAGGTTTTTATTGCCCTTAGGGCAACCCGACGCACCCCGACGGGGACTGGAAAGCGACCAGGGGTGGCGTGGAAATTCCGAAATTGCGCAGACAACCCAGCAACCCCTCAGTCCGGATGTGTAAACCGCAGTTTGGCGATTGGCCCAAAATAGAACCTGCTATCTCAGACGGACCGGTACCGTGGAGTTCGCGAAGATATTGATCCCTTCGTACGTCCGGCTCGTCGCGAGCCCCAGGGCGTGTACTATCGTTCGGCATCATCTTATCGCCGGCAGACTTCCTGCTGCACTGTTGTCGTGCTTTTGCTACCCTTTTTTCAGGGGCTGGTGAACCGTGGTCACTCTATCTCGCGTTGGTCAGTGAAGGCGATAGGGTGATAAACGCAAAAGGGCGTGAGAATCCGAACGCAATCACCCCCACGGGTTCCTCAACACGTGTGGAGGGTGATTTTCGAGTAATCTCACCGTATGTTTTAGGGTCGTTTGAGCCTTTAAAGCCTAAAAAAGATGATCCCTAAAGGGGTGCTCGTGCCAACAATCGACGTCAGCGCAAACAGCACGCCAATTACGAGTCGAAAGTCGTGGAAAACTCAGCCGAAACCGTAACATTTTCACATCGACTCCACACAACCGGTGTGCTTGGGAATGAAGCGAAGAATCGAACGGTTGGCGACGTAACTGCGTTAGAAGAAAACACCATCAACGAGCAAGAAAGCAAATGGTGCTGGAAACGGTCGATTATGCCATCCCCAGGCGTACCATGTGTGTGAAAAAGGCAAAAAGCAAACCGTTGGCACTTGCGTCGCGATGCGGTACGCGAGTTTTCCCTCGCACGAACGCACGTGGTCATGCTGCATGGTGGAAAACCTGCCGGGAGCGCCGGTTATGCCACACGGCTTTTCCAGCGGATTGGCTTTCTTCTTTCACCACCTTCCGTCCAGTGTACCTAGTGCATCGGTGCATTGGCATCTTACGCGTGCGCGCGTGTTACCTATGCGTGTGTGTGTGTGTGTGTGTCTGTGTGGTTTACTTTTCACACCACAAATTTCGCACAACCACCGCGAAAGACGATCGGTTTCGATCGCTCCCAGAGCGTTACGTTGGTGATGCGTTTTTAGCGTCACATCAGCGCTCGAACGTGGGGTTGTTCAGGTAAGAACGTGTATAAATTATGTCTGCCTTAATTACGCACCATCTTGCCCTCCCCCCAGTCCCCCACTCATTTTCCAGACCCCTAGCCACCAGGCGAATTCTTCCACCCACTCACTTTCACCGTGCGGATCGCGAGAGTTGCATAATTGCAACCCAGATCCATGCACCGGCTGATGCAATTCGGGGCAGGAGTTCTTTTCCTGATTCGGCGATATATGAGCCCGTTGAAGTGAAGCCGATGCCAATTAATCATGCAAAGATCTGAGCTGTAAATTTAGATGAGATAGTAGCGCTTTTCCTCCTTCTGGTGCATCTCTTGGAGGTACTAGATGTTCAGCAGGTATGACCTCTGTGTTGTTTACTTAAAACGCTATTAGGCAAACTTTAAAACATCCTAATCGGTGCTCGAATTGCTTCTGTTATCTAAATTAGCGTATTGTTTTATTATGTAAACAGACTTTTAGTATTCCTGGCGGAGGTTATGTGAGGAAGATTAAAAAGGCAATACCACTACTTATACGCATTGTCCGATAGGATCTGGTGTATGTTACCTGCTACGGTTTTATTGGTCCGGCAACACCAGGAGGACATGTGAAATTATTCACTCCCCAATAAAAAAGTGGCATATTTATTGTGCCTTGTGTTATTGTGTCTTCCTCCTTTTTTTTTTCACCCCCGACCACGTAACACCTCCCCAAGCGGTGTGTCTCCACCGTGACATTTTACCCAAGCCCACCGTGCGAGCGATTGTTAGATCATTGTGATCTTTCCTCATCCGCGAACGGCACGTGCTCCAGTGATACACTTTTCCGAGTGCCGAGGAAGAAGAGACCTGCGTGAAAAGAAGAAGGAGGAAAAATAGCGAAACAAAACCAACAAGCCAGACTTCGTTCGCAGATCGCTAGCGTTAGCGTTTGTTTCTCGGTTCGCTTTTGGGGCCGCTTTTCCGCCCGTAATTGGCGCCCGTTTGCGATGATGTAACGAAATCCACCCCCTTCACCAGGTGTCGAAGCTGCTGCGGGCGGGAAAAACGCATTTTCACCACGCAAGCGAGATGATGCTGTCTGAAGCTGCGATGCGGAGCAAAGAAATGCAAATTTGGGACAGTTGGAGATGTGCCGCACTCATTTCATTTTCGTTTCCCGTTCCCAAACGCTTTATGTTGCAACGCCACTCCGGTGATGATGTCATTGGCCAACCAGCACGCGGCAGGCGTCCGGCGAGATGATTCTTTGGGAAATGTGCTTCCTTTCATTCGCTTGAGACACTTTGCGCCGCGTATATCACCGATTCCGCCATCGGTTCAAGAATGGTGGGAAATTTTCCCAAACGCTTCT
Organism: Anopheles nili; assembly: GCF_943737925.1. Taxonomy (NCBI): domain Eukaryota; kingdom Metazoa; phylum Arthropoda; class Insecta; order Diptera; family Culicidae; genus Anopheles; species Anopheles nili. Next base: position 3,513,988 of record NC_071292.1, read on the forward strand.
TCGCTCGGTTTTGGGGGGGGGGGAGGTGAACTATGCCGCAAAAGGGGGTGGCATTACGACAGCGGACAGGGGTGCATGTAACCGGCAAAGTGGAGCAAAAATCGCGCCACAAAGAAGTCGCCAAACTTTTGATAAGACACGCTGTGGCTCGCTGTTCGCGTGACGTAATCAGCGCTTCGCGCTTCAAGGAATAATCCGGTAACCCTCCCACAAGTCACCAAGAATTGGCCTCTGGAAGAAGAAGGATGTGAAGAGGACGGGACGGGGGGGGGGGGGGAGTAGGATGAAAGAATGGAGTGTGACGAATGGGGTCTCTCGCTTCCGCATCGACAGCATGCGTTCCCGTTCCCTGCACCTGCATCGCAAAACTGCACTTGCCGCTCCGATTATGGCGCTTGCGATCGCGCGGATCGTTACATCGATGTTCATAAATCAACCGCGTGCTGGCACATCTCTCGCCCCGTTACCAAACCGTGCGGTGTAATTTCTGCCTCACCCCACGATGCATTTGATCGCCCGCGGAAAAGGGGCCCCCGTTTTTCGGTGCTTAATCAGCGTTTTGTTTGTTTCACTCCGTCACACGCGAAGGCGCCCGCGTGTGCGCGATCGCAAGCACGCCTTTTGCGCGATCCTTCTCGTTTGCTCCGTTACGCGCGAGCCTGAGATGCGTAATCAAGACGGCCCCGGGTCGCGACTTCGCCACTGTGTAACCAGTTTTACACCGCGCTCTGGCACATCCCAATCCCACCCAACACCCGTTCGCGAGGGTGGCCCGTTCTCTTCATCTCGCCCGCAGGGTGCGGAACTCGGATCAGCCCAAGATAGACGACATTTTGTTTCGCTTGTTCCTGGCCAACCCGAGCACCCGCGAACCCGGACATAATAGAACCGGACTGACGAACGGACGAACGGACGAACGGACGGACGGACCCGCGGGTGATCTGTCTATCGGTGCATGCATGTGTGCGGTTTATTTTTAAACATCCGTACACGGAAACGAACGGCCATTACTCCGTTAGCGAGCGCCATGCGCAAGCAGTTCTACCGCAGTTCACGCCATCGCTGGCCGTCGCCGTCGCCGTCGTCGTCGGTCGTCGGCGGTGCTGATGTTGCTGCTATTATTGCCGTTGTTGTCATCTTCGCTAAGCGCGACGCGGAAGCAAGAAAATTTCCGGGAAGAGAACGCGATTCTAGCGAGATTGATGCGCGTAAGACTCTCGCTCTTTCTTTCTCTCTCACTCTGGCTCGCTGGCCCACTCCCACAGCCGGTGATGAACCGGGCCATCGCAAGCGAATGCGTGTTTACATTCATGCGCTCTCACTCACACGTGCTCTCCGGAAACCGCTCGCGTAACGCTCTCCCGCTCACGAGCTCACGCCAGCAGGTTCCGCCACTTGCCGTATACACGCGTTCACTACCGCGTGGGTGCAAGCGAGAGTAACCCACACTCACGGCTCACCACGACGAGAGTGACTGAGATGGCACACCAGCGGAACGCAGCATCGAGCGAACTCTCACGCTAGCGAACCGTCTCGATGAGCTCTCCCCACGCACGTTCGCGGGCGCGCGCTCTCTTTCTCTCTCTCTCGCTCGCTCTCTCGCGTGAGGCACATTTTTCACGCGCCTGCTGCGACTCGACGTTCGTTCCATTTTGATCCCGTTCAAACTGTTTTCGGCGAACGAGGCGAACGGAGCGTACGCGCTGCTGCTCTGAAAACGCGCACCACAAAATCGGAATCAAGTGTGTTTGCCCGTGCACGGGGCCTGTTTTTCTTTCGTGTGCCCAACCAGCGTGTGGAAACTAACTGTTGAGCCTGTGAGGCCTCTGCCAGAGTTGGCCGTGCCGTGTTCCGTCCGTACTTCCGCCGTGTTTGGCAGCCTTCCGAAAGGGCGCCCGGTAAAACCCGTGAAACTCGCACATTTCGCACGGTTTTCGTTATCGTTCCGGGGTTGTTTTTTCGCTTGTTCAAGCAGTGTCCGGCCGCGGGCGTTTTGTGCAGCAGAAGTACCGTCGCAAATCGGCATCTTTTAGCGCGTGTGCGTGTACCGTGTGCTGTGCCAAGCGCGGTTTACACGGCAAATCCAAACCGGTTTGAAAGCGGCCAACGAGAACACACGCCGCAAAGACACGGTGGAACGGTGGCCGGAAAGCCTTGCCGTCCCTGCGGTGTGTAGTGGTGTGTCCGAGAAGCGTTGCGGAACCCGGAAAGTGGCCGCGCGCGTGTGTGACGCACACGGAAGGAAATGCTCGCCGGTGTCAAGTGTCACTTCGCCGTCGCTCCGCAGTGACAGCCGTCGGCGTCCATCGTCGTCGTCGTTGTCATCGCCGCCATTGCCCGTGATCGCGCGAAGAAGAAACATTCGAGCACGTTTTGGCAGCATCTTTTGCCCGATCGAAACGATCCAGGGACGTCCCGGTTAAGGGCGTATTGGTTGAGTGTGGTTCTTCACGCCGAGTGCGCGAGTGCCTAGTCGGCCATAGCTCTTTGGTGGCTTTTGTGCGTGTGTTCGATTGTGTCCCGCGTCCTGGGGGACATCTGCGATCAGTGAAGAAGAAGATCCACCCAGTGTCCCCAGACCAGGAGCCAGGAAGGATATTCATGAGCAGAAGATAGCCTGAAAACCCAGAAAAACACGATCACCGGAAGACCGCGACCAAAGCGCTCCAATTAACGACAGCGTGTGTGGGTGTGTATTTGCATGTGTGTGCGATTTGCAACGTCCGTTCGAGGCGCAAAACGGAGGCCCAACGCAGCAACGCACTTTTTAACGGAAGCCAGCGAAAATGATCCACGCACCAGCCGGTGGTGAGCAGCGAAAACAGCAACCGATAACCCGGAAGCAGGAACAGCCGACCGCTGTCAGTGTGTGCCGTCGTCCGGCCCTCTCCCTTCGCTGCCGCGGCCGTTTCTGTTGACACACATACGCCGCGCACACGTACGCCGCCGCCGCCGCCGCCTGCGGTGTTGCTTCTTTTCCGTTGTTTCCGTTGTTCGTGGTCGAGGTTTCGCGTGTGTGTTTTGGGCGGCCTGTCGCCATCGCGTTGTTCCGTTTCCGCCCGGTTGCCATTGTAGCATTTTCCCTTCCGGCGCGCTCCCTTTTTTTTTATTTGGCCAAATAGTGATCACTGGCGTCGCGGGGAAGACGAAGAAAAAGTGTGTCGTGTCGTGGGGGTGCGTAACGCGAAAGAGCGAGAGAGAGAGAGTAGGTGAGAAGAAAGAAATAAGAAAGAGCGCGTGTTGTGTGGCTGTGTTGTTTTGATTCGGCATCGGAAAAGCGCCGGTGTGGTTTTCCATTTTCCCGCTCCGTTGGCGAGCTGCACGAACCACAAAAACACGCGGGATCCGTTTCCTGTAGTGCGCGCGAAACACAGAGAGAGAGTGAGCGAGACGCAATACGCAGCCTCCTTCAAGTCGACTCTGTCTACCGTGAGTAACGCCCGTCACCCATAGCAACCGGAAGAACAGCTCCAGCGTAAGGACAATTGGCTGTAGCATCTTGTGACCCAAGCGAAAGAGAGAGAGAGCGAGAGAAAGAATCATAAAGACAAAAGAGGAAGAGAGAGTCTAAATTGTAAGCAACAAGTTGTTCCCGTGGAAGAAGTTCGAGGTAAGTAACACCCAACCAACCAAACGAATCCCGGTTGAATTTTCTCACCCAAATCAACCCCAATTTTTTACCATTCTGGAGCGGCGTTCCTCGTTAAATTCTCGCAATTATCACCAGCAAATGATGGGCAGAAGGGTGCAGTTAAAATTAAACCACTACCCCGTACACGAGGGAGGCAAATTATGCGGGAAAGCTTCTTCGCCTTCTCTCGTATGCTGGAGCATAAAAAAATAAACAAGACAATATTCTCCCCGTTAATTGGCACGCGTGGAAAGAATTGGGTGTCTTTACGAATTATCTAAACACATACACACACGTACACCGGCTCGTCCTGACCGGTTTCCGGGGACCTTCTCTCTTGCTTAATAGTGTGCGCCACCGCTAGACGCGAGCGAAGAAGCACCAGCGTAAATTTGAATAATAAATTATGATTGATGAGACATAGCCCCTTCCATCGGGCTATGTTGCCGCGAATAAGTCGCGCGAGTGCGAGCGAGATAGAAGCCGGCGCGATGAGAGAACCGATGCCGGAACCGCATGGTTTTTGACCGCGTGTTTGATTTCGAAAGGGAAGCCGATTGTAGAAACCCACTTAATGGAAGTTCCAACCGTTGACAGTTGGAACCAATGGGCCAGGGAAGTGGGGCGAGAAAGGGATACCTGCCCTTCAACCGGCAAACATTCCGGTGCCAAATCTTTGCACCATCGTCAGCAAAGCAACAGGCTGTCCTCTTAGAAGCGAGAGAAGCTCTTGGCGAGGAAAGTAAACATTTTTTTGTAGAAAATATTCTCCCCAACACCCATTTATGTGCCGCCCTACGAGCAGGCGCCTCTCTTCTCCTCTCTCGCCTAGAAGGGGCCACCCAATGACTGATGACAGAACAATAGTGCCCGCCGATCTCGATGATGGACGCGCGAATGAGCGTGTCCGGTTCGAGATCCGGGTTAAAAACGTAGTTGCTGGGGAAAAGGGACCAGAAGGGGGGTTGTGGCGCAGAAACAAACTAAATGCCAATCGAGATCTTCGTCTTCTTTCGCGTGCCCTAGTGTAGGTTGCGCTCAAGGATGGGTCAGTTTCTGTTCCTAGAACTGAATCGTCCCTCCAAATAGCCCCCTCAAACACGCGCATTTCTTTTGCCTACCGTCGGCTTCCCGAGGGGTTTGTGTGCACACTGCACATTGCACACTGCACATTGCACACTCGCTTATTGCCAGCTTGCCACATTGATTTTTGCTCGCACCCACTGGCGTAAAAAAAGAAGGAAAAACCCTTCGCGAGGGAGCGAATAACCGTTTTCTCGGAAGGAGACACTTCGACGGCCGCCATCCTTCCCATTCCTGCTTCCGATTTGCATATGTGACCGTTTTTTTCTTGTGTGCGTGCGGGTGTGTGTGTGTGTTCTTATTTTCACCGCACGCGGCACATTTCTTGCTGCTCGGTCTTGGCGGTTTTCCCGTTCCGTCCAATGACTTTCTGTTCCGTTTCGATGCGTGGCGGAACCGAGGTTTCGCGTGTGTTGGCCCGTTTTTCCCTTCATGCCCGTTTCCCTTGCCAATCCCCCCAGCGGTGGGGACCGGCGTAAGGAGGAGCTATTTTGCTTCGGTGCACTTTTTTGCTCCTTCCTTCCCTTTTCTTCGTTCAAGCTGGGTTCATTTCTTGGCGAAGGGCCGACCTGCATGTGGCCAACAGGGCCGGTCAACAGTACCCGTTGCTATGTTTTCTAACTGCACGCGATGAAAGAAATACACAAAACCGTCGTTGGCTTCTTCTCCACACTAGCAGCTTTCCTCGCTCATTTGCCATCTTACTTGCTCGCACGGTTTGCTTCAGTAGGCATAATTTTTCGCCGCTCAAGCATTGGGCACCGCGTGTAAAGGGCAGGAAAGGAAAAACAAACCCAACACCACCACCCCCCAGGGCGGGCTGTCGTTGCGTGCCTTGGGCTTTTTTGGGCCGTCCTTTAGGACTAGGAAGCGCGCATCTTAGCCACAAAAATTTTGTTTGGCTTCGCTGCGTTCCGGAGGAGAAATGGCGTGAAAGTTGGGCCCCCAGGGGTTTTGGGGTGTGTTACAAAAAAAAGGCGCACCCTTCGAGGGGTTGCAACCAGCTGATCTGCTCCCTAGAACCGCCATCGATCACGTAGCAACAGCAGAAGGAGCTTTTTTCATTTACCTTAAAATTTGCACATGAATCGACCAGGTAAACCGATCGCCTTTGTAGTCCTTCAGGACTGTGCAAACGAGCAACAAGTGCAACGACGAGTATCCTTCGAAGCCACTTGAATGCCGCCTCCACAGGACCTGTCGAAAATGGGCTTCTCGGTGTAGGCTCGGCCCTTCATTGACTTACCTAAAACGGTGAGGAAGAAGCATAATCTGCTGCACGGAGCCTGACCTTTCCTTGCTCGACCCATTGTTTGGTGTCCTCGAATGCTAATGGGTAGAGAAACGTCGGGTCCGCCCTTCGGAGTTGCCTCTTTTACACCTGTAAGTGCGATTGAGTGTCGTATCATGTTCCCATTTGCGCCTGCGCCTGCCCTAAAGCAAGAGGTCCTTCCGTTTACCCTTGGCGATCGATTGGCTATTGTTTTATGGGCTACTTAACACTCGAGCTCGAGGAAATTTGAAGGTCCTGGCTGGCTGCTGCTCGAGTTTGGTGGTTTCCTTATTCCCCGATGGATCCTTACGCCCTAGGTGTGTGTGTGTGCGATCTTGTACCATCGTCTCAAGTACCCTCGGAGACGATCTTTCGGAAAGGTAAAGGAAAATAAAGCCTCGAAACGGAAAAATAAATTAACGAAACACTGCCTCGAACGCGATTAACGGTGTCCTGCCGCAGGGTCGAAAAGGGAAAAGGTTTGCATCCTTAAGCAAATCTCTCGTCCCGCACGCTCGAGTAACATCGAGATTACCCTGAAGGTGGCAGATTTTTGGCGTGTGAAAGGTTCTGGAATGAGTTTTAATCGCTTTACGAGAGGCTAGGACCAGTCAGTTTGCTGGAGAGTGAACCTGGTAGCTGTGTCTTGTGGGAAAAAAGGGACGCAATGGAATCGAAAACTGGGCTCAAGTGGTGTAAAATCGTTATCGATTATCGTATCCCCACACACATGCCCGCCGGATTTGTGAATCGTCGGCATTTATTTTTTTTTCTGTCAGAGAATAAGATTGCAAATTGGGCTAAAATTCATACCGAGTGAAAAAAGAACTTAAGAACCTTTCTTCTGTCCAGTTGAACCTTCCCGGAAAATTGCAGTATCGTTTGCACTTGCGGTCCCTTTTTGCTCGACAGCCGATCGTGAAAAGTTTTCAGCGTCTAATTTTTCCCGTCTTGTTTCATCGTTGCAATCGGTTGATTGCGTCTCGATTTCCCAGCGGCGGTTGTGCGGGTTGATGAGAAAATTAATTATTTGTGCCTCCCAAAGCGACAATGAGCCGGTTTCTGCAACGCACAGATGGTTCTTCAGGGCCAAGTCCCTCGAGTTCCGAACAAGTGCATAATGCAAGGGCGCTTGCGTCCCCTTAGTTGGTTTTTTCCTCACCATCGCTTCACCTGACTCGCCGCCGTTTAGTTCCGTTTCCTCTCCACGCACCGTATTCGTGTAACGATGCAGAGGGGTGCAGAAAATCGGAACAGATTTTCTAGCTATAGAACATGAATTACACGCGGTTGTGTCACGGGTGTTTTTCCCTTGAGTCGTCGTCCCCTAGCTCGCTTGTTCCGGTGTGCGTTCCCGGGCACTTCTCACACCCCTCTTAACCGGAAGGACGACACTTTTAGCCGATCAAATTGCACAAATGTCGCGCCGAAAGAAAGGGGTTCCACAGACGCAGGATTATTCCCTTTCCCGGTGAGGCGTGACGCGATTATGTTGCCCAAACCTTGGGCAATCGCAATAATAGTGTTACACGCCGAATAACATCGCGACGGAGGGATAAAAATTAGGGTGCGTGCAGTTCCCATTGCCAAGGATGTGCGTGGTTTAACCCTCCGTGGTTTAATCGAAGATGAGTTCTTCCGAGACCGACGAGTTTCCGGACGGTGTACGGTGTTATCCGCGGATTCGTGCGCTGGGGTTGGAAATGGGCTTTTCTTTTTCCCCTACCACAAGCATAATCGGAACTGCAGCAGTCGCACACGCGCTATGCACTTGTTCCTTCTCGCGAGGATAGCAAGTGCTTCGAAGGGTGACACGATTCGCCTGGGAAAAGGGGCTAAACGATATAGAAAAACAACGTCTGGCATCTGTGTTTGTGCGTGCGTGGGGGTGTGCATTATTTATTGCGATCGAAATCATTCGGAACACATGCGAACAATTGCGTCTCGTGAGAAGAACGCTCGCAAAAAGAAGGGCCAACGCACTTTCGTCTCTGCGGTGGCCAAGGGTGACCGCAAGAGATCGTTCCTTGGGGGAAAAGGCACCATTTTCCTCTAGCGCATAAGTGGAAAATTTGAACAACACTTTGCAGTGGAACGTGGAACTGAACAAACTATTCCAACTGTTGCGTTTGGTGGTTTTGAACAAAAGCGCTCTCGAACGAGAAATCGGACCGACCAACTAGGACAAAATGGTCAAGGCGTAGTTTTAATGAGCGTGAAAAGTTACTCCCCAAGGAATGCAGATTGACGTCGGTGTGCATCGAGAAGAGGGTCCAAACGAAAAAAAAAATTTGAAACCTTTCAATAGAGAGTACGCATGTTTAGCAAACTCATCGCCTTTCCGAGAAATCTTGACTGCAATGGTGCACTTCCTTGGGAAAAGGTCCGTGTTAGCAGAGCAAAGCGATGATGCGCCTGGCGAATGCATGAAAGGGCCATTGAAAGGGCCGAAAACCAAACACGGACCGACGGGAGAGAAGTCCGGCCAAGCCATCCTGGCCCTTCTCGAAAGAGCATAAAAGAAGAACCTCCAGGAAGCGTCCTGCGGCCCACGGGCCAACAAAAGGAAGTCAAATTCCTGGAATTGTCCTGCCCGGCCGTCCGGTGCGTTCATCAAGGGCTCATTGGCGCGCCTGGAACAACAAAGTAGACCATCCTCCACGCCAAGGCGAGTGGTACCTGAGATGGTGTTGCAGTCCCTTTTGGTTGCGTTGATGATTGTCCGAATCGAAGCACTCGACGGGTGTCCATCCGGTCGTGGAAAGCGGTCTGAGGTCTCGCAGACACCTAGGAGGCTCACCTGAGTTAGGTGCCCTTCGAGGTTCACTCTTCGTGCATTTGAATAGCGCTAGAATGCTGCTTTTGTTTGAGCAAGAGCGAAGAAAATGCAAGAGGATCCTTTATGGAAACGGCATTGCGAGTCCCTACGGCGTCTGGAGCAATTATCACAGAAAAAGAGCTCGAACATGAGCAACTAGAAGAGGGAAAATGGCTCGCATAATAGCATAAACATTTTGGATATCATTGTTGAAGCCGTATGCTTAGAGCAACAAGTGGATGACACCAGCAATGTATGGGAAGTTCTTTGGGAGTATTGCCAATAATTGTGAGCCTTTCAGAATACGTTGTAATATTGCGATACATCGTCGTGACGTTTTCAAAGTGGCACTTCCACCAAAATGTGGAGGTAGAAGTTCCGAATTTCTCCCGGAGCTTATCTAAGCGTGCGTCGTGATCTAACCCTCCGTGGCATGTTTCTATTCCAACACTCGAGCGCACCCAAACTTGCTTAATCATTTCACTGCGCGGCTCAGCGAGGCAGAGAAGAAGAACCTGTCATAAATCAGCGTAGAGAAGCCGCACGAGCACGCCTGGAACCTGGAAGCTGCGTACGGAGACCTGCTAGGTTGGAGACTGATCCGTAATCTAGCGCCCGGATCTTGGACGGATCCAACGAAATGTTAATGCGCCTTCCGCGTGTTTTATGAGGGAGCAAACCCGGATGGAGCCGCTGGAGGAGTGGACACGCAACAGGCAGGCCAGGCAGGTCCCTAAAGTGAATAGGTGAAAAGGTTCATTAGACGAAGAAGACGAATTACTCGAGTCAGTTGGGGCGGTTCTGCTGGACGACCAGGCTAAGAAACCCGTTGAGTTGTCCCGGGAATGGACGGAGGAGTAGCCATTAGGTTCTATTCTATGCTCGTTATGGCGCGCTTGGAGCCGCCGTGAGGCTGTGGCCTTTTTTTACGTCTAGATCCCAGACTCTGAGCTCAGGTCCAGCAAGAAGCTCGTTTGGGGGAAATGATCGCACCCATGTTAGACGATCGTTTTTGCTGTTAGCGATCGTCTTTGGTGTGTGCGTACAGCTGGGAGATGCTGGTAGTCTTTTCTAGACCGTGAACTTCAGCCTGTTGGGATGTGCCTGGTATTCTACATCGTCTCTTGTGTCACGCGGGACTCCCGCAGCGTGCTCGGGGTCTTCATTTTTATTTGTTCAAAACCTCGACAGAGAGATTGTAAGACACCGACGAGCAGTAGTTTGGAGATGCGCGTTTTGTTTTCATTCCGCACCGCACGGGAATGTGTCAACGGGCGAGGAAAAAGATCACGCATAGAAAAAGCGGTGTTTTCCACGGCCGCGAGCGCGTGAGCGAGAACGAACTCTTTGGCTACGCATCATCGAGTTTTCAGCAGCGGACCCGTGGCCCTTCCAATCTCGGTGTGCTTTGGTACGGGGAGGACCCTGGAGGAGGTGAAATGGGCCAAGGAACCTGCTGCCTTCCGCCAGGTTCTTCCTCCATGTCCCACCACCACCGGGGTCGTGCTCTCCCGCAGAGAGCGATTTTTATTTTCTCATTTCTTCATCCGGGCGCTTAGAAGGTGCGTAGCGAAAGCGTGGAGGCACCTCGTGAGCAGTGGATGGTAGGGGGAGGGTGGAAAAGAATTAAGGCTTAAGGCGTCGTCTTGAACGTCCCGGACCCGGAAAGATGGGCTGCGGCCTAGATGAAGGCCGACCGAGAAGGGATGGCCAACGGGAGCGGTTTTCCGCGCGAGGGATGCGAAGATCGGAGACAAAAGGAAAACCGAAAAAAAGGGAGGTCAAAAGACTTGGAAAGATTTTACGTTTCTCCTTTTTTTTTTCTTTTTTTCTTTGGTCGGTTTTGTGTTTTGAAAACGAGCAAATCGGTTCTCTTTGGCTCCTTTTATCTGCGTTTTTCGCTTCATCTTTCTTTCTTGCTTGCTTTTTTTTCGTTTTCTTCGGTGCCCATTTTTCTCGCACCGTTCGCTTCCTCTTTCGGAAGGTTTTTCGGTTTGCTTCTTCGCTTTCTTCTACTTGTCCGTTTTTCCATGCTTTTTCGTCGTCCCGGTCTCGCGACCTCCCTCTGGTCGGCGTTTCCTTTCGTCGTGTGATTGTTGTTATTATTTTCCTCTCGATTCTCGCACACATGCACACGCACACGCATCCACAAACCCTAGAATCATCACGATCCGTGGAGGGCCAATTTTTCGGTTTCCTTTTCGCTCCCCCTCTCTCCCCCACTGGCTCCACAAGGGCTCCATCGCATCTCCCCCTTTTGGCCTGGGCTTTCTTCCTGATTGCTACGAATTTCTTTCGCTCCATTTCTCTCATTCTCTCGCTTCGCTCGACGTGCCGTGTCTTTTCCTTGCTTTCCCCGGGAGTTCTTTGGCGTTCTCTCCACCCACCCATCCACCCCTCGCAAGGAGGCTCCCTTTTCCCAGCCTATCACGTCGTTGTTTACGTTCGTTCTTTTTACCTCTGTTGTAGTCTTTCGTTCGCTCACCACGCTACAGGGAGCACCAGGAAATGGAGGCTCTCCACTTTCGGACAACCTTCTCTCCCCCACATTCCGAGTGCCCTTCCCCACTTCCTCACGGAGCCCCCTCACCCATGGAGGGTGCGATCGCTCAAGAAGCGCTTCGCTTGATCGTTACGGTCCATTGCAGAGCCCTCTCCAAAGCGCTTCTTGCATCTCCCCTTTTTACAGCATCTTTCACTCGGAATTTTATCCCACCTCTGTGCACCCCCCCCCCTCCCCCTTCTTCCCTGCTTCAAAAAGGGCACACCTTGCCCCACGACCGCGATTGATTTTGCCATCGACCTGGGCTTCCAGAGGCTGTTGGCCGATCGCGTGCGTTTCCCATTTCTGCCTCCTCACTATGATTGATCTGCGGTTTTCTCGCTCGCTCGCAGGATCGCCAACTGGCGCTGAAGGGCTCATCGGTGAAGAGGGTGGTGGGGGGGGGGGGGGTGAGGAGGGCCCACGAGAGGCAACAAAGGCACCACCTTCGACACCATCACCGCCCGAGGATGGAATGGAACGCGGAATTTCAACCGCCGCGGAAAGACAGGAAAAGATTCTCGAAGGCGAGAGCGCCGTTCGTTATTTACCTTTTGGAAGGATTCTGTCCCGCATGGAGAGTGTGGTGAGAGGAGGGGGAGGGGCAGGTATCTCCACGACCCCTCCCTAACCCTTGCCGCACTCTTTCACCTTTGTTTTATGCCTCGCGCTTCGTGTTGTTTGAAGCGCCCGAAAAGTGTTTCAGGAATCGAGGTTGCTGCTTCCCGGATAATTTCTCCCAAATCACTCTGCACGAGGTTCTTTCGAATTCGTTCGTTCGTCCGGACGTTTTCTTCTTCTCGCGAGCTATTTTTTTTCTAATGGCCTAGCGGGGGAAAGCTTGCGGGCCTATCCCTACCAGCATCCGGGTGAAACGGTGTGATATAGAGAAAGAGTTTAAATTTGAGATAATTTTAATTGGTTTCAAATCGCTCTCCTTCCCTACGAAGGTCTAGGTTCCTTTTTCCTACTGCCGTAACTATATTTCTTCTGGCTTGCTACTTCTTCTTTCTCAACCCACCAGAGGACAACGACACGAACCGTTTCGACACATAATCCTGACGAATAATCCGTTCCGAGCGGGAATGATGAATTCCTCGTGTGTGTTTCTCCACCATCATTACGACTCTGAGGGTGATTTTTTTTCTCTCTTTCTTTCTCCTTCTACTATTCCTCGAACGTGTTAGCTCACCTCATTACTTTGGCAAAATTTAAGCCCATTCCAAGGGAGCGCCCCGACTCTGGCCACGGTGTCGAAGTTTGAGCTTAATATTTTTGGATGATGTTCATTTTCCTACGCCGTAATTTCTAATTCTTCGCCCATTCCCGCCTTGGGCACCTTCTTTTTACGTACTTCTTTCTCTTGACCGCCACCTAATGAACGATCGAGGGGTTGAGCCATTTCACTTCTAGTTTGTGTTGCGTCCGTTTTGCCGCTTTTCGGTTTTCCTCGACTCGTTCTCAGCTTCCGAGATGCGTTCGCGCGCGCGCTCCGTTCGCCTGATGACCTTTTGAACGTGTCTAATCTTTGCTATACATTTATTTTCTTCAACCAATTTCCATTTCCCTCCTCGACGGGCGCAATGAGAACCGGCCTGCCTTCCATCCCGGTTTTTATCTGTACGCACTCTCTAATAAGCTGGCGAACCGTAATTGATTTGCGCCTTACTCGACCCCAAAGAGAACCTCTAGCCCTCTACCTTAGGCCCTTGCGAGGGCACGCTTTGGGGGTTGCTTTTTTTTCGCTCTATCGTCCCTACACGCCGCTCCCTCGGTAATCGATTAAACGCGTTTCAAAAACGTTTCGAATGCAGATAGTTAAATTGTTTCCCACTTGGATTTTTTTTCCTTGCTCGCTCGTTTGCTCCACCCGAGTGATTGATTTTGCTTCAAGTTCACTGCCCTTACCGCGGGCGCGTTGTTCCGATTGCGGATCCATTACGCGGCTGTTCAGCAGCAGAACGGCGCGTAAAAAGGGCTCCATCAGCGCATCGTCGATACATACGCCATGCCAAGGCGTGCTAAAGGCAACCAGAATGAGTGCAGGTCACCTCAATTTGCACATGCAGCAGGAAAACCGGCACTTCCTCCCTTCGCAAGGGACGTAGGGAGCGATGTCCCATATGAAAAAGAGCGGCTCGCGTTTTTCCTGCCTTTTAGCGTGTGCGTGCGTGTGTGACGAAATGTGTATATTATGTCCGGATCTATATTTGGTTCTGCATGCAAATGGCCGCATTTATCCTCCGAACGCACCCAGGATAAGAATGCACGAGTATGTGCGCGTGTGTGCACGCGTGTTGTTGTGAGCAATTAACAAAATTACAACAATTTCGCTGATTTAGCAGCAAAAACCGGTACCACATCAAATTTAGCGGAGAGGGAAATTTCTCTTCATGTTATGGCCGTGAAGCAAACCCTTCCGCTTTTTAGCTTCAATGCAACCAGCGAGAATATGCAACCAACTGTACGGATGGTGCGATTCCGGGTACGGCATTGGTAACCCGCTAGTGGACAAACATATTCCTCTGGGGGTGGATGTAAAACGAGAAAAATTCAACCCCCCAGATATGCACCCCATCAGAGATTGATCGGAAAAGCGTGCATCGCGGAAGGATGCGGGGCACATTTGTGGACCACGAAAGGATGCATTGCGGCAGTGTGTTTCATTACAGCGCGGGTAACACATATTTCTCCTGTTTTGTGCAGTGCGTTTCGTATGCATTGCATGGCTGGGATTTTTTTTTTGCACTACCTTTCGGCGAATGGGCGATATTTGTTTACGCAGTTGAAATTGATGAAAATGTTTCGCGTTGATGGAAAAACAACAACACACGGGCGGGGATGTAGTAACCTTCAACTTCGCGCATCCTTTGGCGAATGACGCCAAAATATTTACATATTTCATTTTCAACGCCTCGCCTCGCCAAAAGATATAAAATTTTAACAGCAGCCAATTCCGCTTCCAACAATCTCCATGCAATAGCGGAGTGTTCGTCGACTCGCAATCAGCTGGTGATTTGCTTGTTTCATTTATTTCTTTTTTCGCTTCTGCACAAACCAAATATAAATGTCGAAGCTCCACGCAAAGGCACCATCTTCTTTTGCTCTAGCGGCTGACCAGTAAACGGTCAAAGTTCGCATAATCTCTTCGGTTGGTAGTTTTTTTGTGCTGCTTGTTTCTTGCTAAAATTAAGTCACATTCGCAATCCCGACGGCAGCCATTAACAATACATTGCTGCGAGTTCACGGATGTGCAATTGCGCGATCTTTTACTACCATTTATGTCTGTATATTGTGTGTGTTCGTGTGTCGGTGTATTGTATGCCCGTTTACATGGCGGCGTTATCAGCTAGGAGCCGCTTGTGGCTGGCACGTCATGGTTGTTTAACTATCGCTCCAGTCTCAGCTTTCTTCCTCTTTTGCAGTTCGTTTTCTACCCTCTTCCCGCTCCCTAGGTCCCCCATGCTCTGGGGTGATGAATTTGTGGCCCCAATCAAACCCACACGCGTAGGAAAAACCGACTTCTGGTGGTATGATTAATCCCAAACGGGAACAGTTGCCCTAAAATCGATGTACGCCCTCGGCAAGACGTCGGGAGGCATTCTGTGACAGTTTATCTCCTTCCGTCCTCGATCAAGCACTAATCTTAAGCCGGACCTGGTTGGTATTAAGCCACCAACACACCCCAAGACCACCACGAAGGCGATAAAGCCGGTAATTACTAATCTAGCTCGGCGTGGTTGCTCTCGGACTTGAGCGGTTTTAAATCCATCACTATAAACACACGCAAACCGAAAGTCTTCGACTTCAACACCGGAAGCACCGCCGGGCAAGATTACACGTAGCTTGTTCAGTGTGTGTGCGATTTTTTTTTTCGCGAATCACCGCTCCTCCACCTGTCGTGAGCCCCCTTGAAGGATTGCAGGCGTGGCACGCGTTATCTTACCCCCGGCATCGGTTTCAATTTTATTCCGGCCATTGTTGCCTTTGTTTCAGCAGCAGCAGCGCGGTCTCTTCTGATAACGAGTAGCGACTCATGTCATTGGACGCAGGCCCAACATTTGGAACGTCTGTTTTTTGTAGGAAGGAGTAATTATTGCTTTTATCAGTACTACGCTCGTGCCCATCCGATCTCCGGTATATTCCCCGCAGTCATCGAAGGTGTTAAGCTCTCCAACGGTCATCTCGGACATGTCAATCGATTTCGAACTTTGCATGAATCGTTGGTACAGAGCGCTGGTGGTGCGGTGACTTGGCGTACCATTGTCTATCTGGAACACAATCAATCATGCACTTTTAAGCTCAATTACTCAATCTCCTGATAACAGGCGGGCGTGGAGTGGCTCTTCCTCTTCGCAAGAAGCCATCGACTTCCTGTTGTGACTGCGAAAAAGAAGTCGTGTTCCATCGCTGCTACCTTAAAGCCTCAACGATGTGGCTTTAATTATCGCCAGGCGCAGCCTATCTAGAATTCTTCTGCACTTTCTGCCGCCGTGGACGTTCGTGATCCTCGAAATTCGTCGGCGTCTAGAAACGGGAGAAAGGTTACTGACATTTCAAGGCTAATGGCTTATCCATTCAGACCCCCGTTGGAAGGGTTTTTAACGATGGCTTTTCCTCCCCATACGCTGCTCACTTTCGTTCGGTCATCATGCCCGATCGAAGGCAGAAGTTATCTAAATCTCATCTTCGGACACCACCATTCTGTCGGAGGTGCCAGAGTCAGGGGGAGGGATTGAAACGGCAGACGATGCTTTGAAGTTGTCCGTTGCTAGCTTTAAGAGCCAGGTTCGGTGAAAACAGGCTGATTACAGGGCCAGCCACGAGCACTGGCCCTTTTCCCATCCCGTTTGGGGGGTAATGTTTGATGGATCAGAAGCTGAAAGACCGAGAACGCTAAACGGGAGATGAAGACGGAGGATGGAAGCTGCAGAGGATGGTGGGGGTGTTCTTTCTTTCTCCTTCCCCCAATCGCACTAAGTCACTTAATTTTCATTGCTCGGTTGAAGCGAATTGAAAAGAGTGTAGGCCTAAGCAAAGCCCTCGTCCCTCGTTACCATTCGACTCGCTTCGGCTCGTTGGCGTAATTAAGAAGCTTCCTATTATGAAGGCAACTTCTTCATGTCCATGGAATTACGGGCACACGTGCGCCATTTTGCTATCGACTCGCTGTGGAACGCACCAAACGCATACACAAAAAAAAAGAGTGAAGCGCTCCTCGTGGCGGGCTTCTGATCACTCCAAAAACAAAACACCAATGCTGGGCCGTTTTCCATTTCCCGGTTTGAGTGCAGGAGGCTCACGAATTCCTGCACGTATGCATGTGAACGGTTTGCTTTTTGCCCCTGAAAATGTCTGCTGCCGCATCGAAATCCGACGGCTCCCGAGGGTTTGTTAGCAAAGGGCAGAGTGCAGGCGGTGAAGGGACGATGCAACAAATCCTCTTCCTACCGCACACAATTGGACACAATTTGTCACGTAAATAAGCCGAATGCTCGTCTCTCTACATCGATTGTAAGCCGGCAGTGTAGTGTGTGGCACGTGGGGTGGAGTTAAACCGCGGGGACGCAATAACGCGTGCGTTTGACGTTGGAAACCGAACGGGGTTAAAAAATATGACCATCCGCAATAAGCGCACTACTACCATCACTACTAGCAGCAGCAGCAGCAGCAGCACCAGCGTGGGGGAACTGTCACGCATTTACTCGATGTGTGCCCGTTGGGGAGCGAGATAACAACACGGCGGCGTAACGATGGCGCGCGCGAGCTCGTAACTACTCGTAACGCCGTCACCACACGTTTCGCCTCGTGTGCAACAATGCAACAGGTTGTCTCTCGGCTACGAGCCGCCCTGGGAGCAGACTACACGTGCTTGCAGGTTTGACGTTTCTCTCGCTTTCGAGCGTTTATTTTCACTCCTTCCATCCTTCGCTCACGCTCGCGGTTCGTGCGATGCATCTCCACCTGGCTGGCACACGGCCTCCTTAGATTGAGCGTTTGACAGATCGGCGTGAGATCGGGCGTATTGTTTTTTTGTTTGTTGCTTCTGACATTCTCGCAGCCGAGTGGCGCTGTCGATGACACTTTGTTTTTTTTTTGCATCTCCGCACATTTTCGGTCGACGAGTACGCGAAGATTAACGAATTCTTCCGGCCCCCATTGCGGGTTTGGGTGCGTAGAGTGGCGCGCGGTTCAATACCCTCTCAAAAATCACCTTGCACGCACCCGTGTGCCGTCCTACGCGCGCGTGCGACCCAACCAATCGCACCGTCTTTGATCAGGTGAGCAAGCGAGGAGGCGCCAACGGTGGATGGAACGCAACAAGTAACGGAAACCGTGTTCCGTTCGCTTGGCGCTACGCGGCTTCAAGGACATTCGCCACCACACCGCGGCTTCTACGTCAGACCGCCGAGTTGATGGTAGACAGTCAATTTACGGCCGCATCGCCGCGCGCTCTCGACTACGGAAGGAACGACCTGGGGCGTTGTGTGTGTATGTGTGTGTAAGTGCACGAGTGTGCGCGCGCTAGACGAACGGGGAAATGTGAATTCCGTTTCCTAGTGCGGCTTGCAAACGCGCGCGCGAATGGAGGAAGAACTCCCATCGGATGTTAGATTGTGCTGTGAGCCATTGGTGTTTTTTTTCTTCTTCTTTTTCGTGCGTATTTCACGCACCCCGATCTCGTCTCGAGTGACTATGATCGATCGAGTGTGTGAACGGGGTGAAGTGTGTTCCGCGTTTGAGAATAGGTGTGTGTGTGCAACCCCTCATTCCCCCACCCGACCCAATGGGTGGGTTCTATCGATCGACGCGTGATTTACGCATTTATGCGTGGTGTGCTTCTTCCTCTTCCACGCCGGAATCCGGTTGACACAAATGGCCGCCTGCCTACACACAGTAATAATACAGTTATCGTCGAACTGGTGTGTCGTGGTGAGAGAGCCATTTTGATTACTTCCTGCTTGCGGGAACCGCTTGACTACTAGTTTCGCAAACTGGTTTCGCAAACAACCGTGCGCAAGTTGTCGTTCGTCGTCGCCATTGCTGTGGCGCGTTCTAAGTGCGTTCTTTTCGATCGAAAATTGATCTCTCGATCGATCGCGAATCACCGGAATCCCCCGATTGCCTACCCCTCCCCCCACATGCTTGCGTCATTTCGAAACCGGACTGTTGTGGCGCTGCTGTCACCAGCAACTCCGATTACAGCTTTCCGAGCTTATCGCAGGACGCCCAGCCCCAGCCCTTAGTCGCATGTTTACCGTTGCTTTCGACTTTCCGGCTTGGCCACACGTTTCACCGCTGATGAGCATTTGTTTGTGTGTGTGTGTGTTTTTCTTCCTTTTGTTTTTGCTCAATTTGTTTTCCTAGCGCCATCAACGATTTTTTTGTTATTACTCTCCATCCGTTGATGGTTCAAAACGTGGGGAATCGTGTAACGAACGATCGAATGATCCTGCACTAAGGAGAGCTAACGTTTACAAACCCGACTCGTGTGCTCGAACCGACCGGAGAGATGATCGAGCCGCGGGTCCGTATGTCCGTGCCCATGTCGCGACAGAACGTGGCGATGTTGATGTTTGAGATTTTTTTTCTTCTTTTACTCCTGAACTATGCCTCGCTAATCCGTTTCAAAACAGGAAAAGCGCGCGCTGGTGTTGGAGTTCGTGCCGGGGCGTGGTGTCGTCTGTGCTGTTGCTGCCGCCAGCGATTTCCGCATTCGTAATCTATGGCGCGTTTCGCTCACACACTCACATTTCAACACGCGGGCTCCAACTGCATGAGTTAGAAAAAAATGGCAGTTCTGCGGTGCGGGCGTTCGATTGCGAGGCTGTGATAGGAAAGGCTTTTTTTTCACCATGTGGTTGCATACCCAGCAATCGTGGTCAGGTGGAAATAGTGCCGAAAAAAGACCGCTTGACTGGTCGAATAAAAAAAAACCCACTCACCCCAAGTCGATAGTCACAATTTCCTCCCCCACCCCCCCCCCCCCCACCCTCCATTCCCTCGTTTTCCACGTCAAAGTGACACATCGCACGTTACGTGCCCCAGCCCGGCCGGGGGTGCGATTGTTTCGGTTTTGTTTATGTGCCTTTTAAACGGCTTGGAAGGAGGCTTGGTGGGACTGGCTGAAGAATGCAAAGAGTGTGTGTATGAAATTAATTACACGTTTCACCTTGAACGCGAGCATCCGTCGTCGCGGACGAGAGCAAAAAAAATGGGGGGTAAATAAAGCGCGGAATCTGACCGCAGCGCATCTGGTTTCGGTTGGAAGGGAGTGGGGGGCGGGGGTGGGGGGGGGGGGGTAGAGAAGAAAAAAACCTCCCCTTTGTGGAGGGAGGTTTGAGACAGTGGGACCGAAACGACGGCTGTTAATTTCCGTATCCGCTCGGCACACGTGATGGATTGTTGCCAGATTTGCCCGGGAATGTTCACGAAAAATTCCTCAAAAAAATCGCACACTAGGTCGAGTAAGTTAATGAAGGTTTTTTTTTGGTTTTAACTCAGCTCGTGTTTGGAGATTCGCAAAGCAAAAAGCAAGCTAATTTTCACTTCCGCAAGCGCAACCAGCTGCAATACCGGATGTGCATTCGTGCAGTCGCGCACTCACACGAGTGCAGTGGCAAAATCAAGCTCTACCCTACATCCCTAATAATGCGCGACGTCAACCCACCACCCTCCCATGCTACCACCCTCCCCCCCAACCCATCGTGCCCCCGAGACATGCTAATTTATTTATGCTAATCACTCGCGAACCCTTCGGCCCACTTCCCGGTGACCGCCCACCTCCCCATTCGGGTGCAGGAGGGGTTCCTTATGGTAAATTCTTACCCCCATCCCAGGCCCCGTCTCCCTTCCACCACCATCACCACATGTATCGGTCGTTCGAGTCGAGTCGAAGCTACTTTTCTAAGTGGTTTACTTCCTGTTCGCGAACTAGAATGGTCACCCGGGGAAGGGGTGAGAGAGAGAGAGAGAGAGAGAGAGAAGGAGTAGGAGGTGGTGGCGAAGGGGGTGGAAGAAGAAGAAGAAACAACCACCCGATTGCAAATCGCCTCCCCACGCCGCGAAGGCGCGCGGACGCGGAAACGTGCCAGCACGCGTCGAAGTCAGCTTTTTGAATCATTAGTCGCGCCTCCCCGCCGTATTGGCCGGTGGATGGGAGGGGGTGGAGTGGTACGAGTCGAGTGGAGAGGGGCCACGTGTGGAGGCAAGATGGGGGTATAAATTAAAATGTCGTGAATCATTTGGATTTTCCCAATCGTTCGCGGTAAAATAACCCCGTTCTGTGGCCATCTTGGTCGTGTTCTTGCGACGAGTTTTGTCCATCCTTCCCTTCGGTTCACACGCTTCCGTCGTTGTTGGAGCGGTTTTCGGTTGCAAAACACGGAAAACCCTCCATCGGAGGTGACGACGGACGGACTACGGCTTCCTTCTGTCTCAAATGCGACCGTTTCGCAGCCGCAGGAAGCCACATTCGAACGGATGGTGTGTGTGGCGTGCGCGATGGTGGAAAATGAAAACACACGGTTATTTTTAAAAGCAAAACCCAACGCTTCGACGTGCCCTAGGGGAGGAAGGATGAGGGCATGCAGTGGGGGGGAGAGTGGACGCTGTTGCTGTTTGCGATGGATTCTTGGCGGCGTTCTTCGACCGATCCATGGCGACGGCAACGACGGACGACGACGACGACGACGTCGACAGCGAATCATATTTCCGTGTCTGGTACTCGACAGTTTTCCGCCCACTCCCACTCTTCCGGTTGTTCGCTCTGTGTGCCCCTTGACACCCCAGGAAGCGGAAGGAAAACGTGGGACCCGCGAGAAGAACTCGCGTCTGTGAGTGTCTGGGAGTTGGGAGGTTTTTTGTGCTCTTAAATTCTATAACCAACCCTCCCTCGAAGGAGGTGAAGTGTAGCTACCACCAGCTCGTCATCGTGCTCCAACACTGCCGATGCATTGGCCGGAATGCAGCGCGTGATGCACTTTAGCCGCTTGCTTGCACTTGAGAGCAGGAAGGAAATATTAAATTAAAAGTAATAATTAAAGCAACCGAAAGGCAACCACCATGCTCTATGTAGGAGGGTGGGGGAGAGGGAAGAGGGGTTTTGGGGTGAAGGAGAGACTGGCCGCACGCTGCGGGTAATTGGAAGGGTTATTCAAAACCTGTAGCCAGTAATTAATGTTTGCAACCGGGCTCTCTAGTGGGTCCTCAATTTTTATTTTTTATTTTTTCACCAAACCACCATCTCATCATTTTCATATGACATATCCCTATTAGGGTGAGTTGTTCCTTTTTCACACCGATTTTTATTCATTTTCTCTCGGCTCGCACTCGCGAAACGCAGGCAGAAAAATGTCACAAATGTCACGCGACCACGCCTCGTTAGGGATGCACACTTGAGCTGTAATTCCACCCCTAGAAGGGGATGCGTTGGGGGTGCGCAAATGTTCGCTTCTTGCCTTCACACGCACTTGCCCCCGGAATCTGTAGACTTCTTCTCGTAATTGCACTTCCCCGCCGGGTGCACTCGAGTGCGAATGTGTCTGGCTTTCAAGCGCAATTTTTTAATCTGGATAATTATCCTTCGACAGGACCCCAACACCATCGGCTGTTCCATCTCGGCTGCGGAGAACCCTCGTGTGGATGTCACTTCGTACTCCAAATTACCAGCAAAGTAAGTACTGCATGATTCCTCCTAATCCCGGTGAATCCTAATAGGAAAAGCTGTGCTTGCTTTCGTCAGTCTATCACCCAAGAGAGTTGTCAATTAAAATTATGAATACACACAAATTGCAATTGGTGCATCGGTGCCTGGTGTTGAGATGCAATTTCATTGTTGCTTCATGCTTTCTCGGTCCAACTGAGGTGCTTTTTGTGCGCCTCCTTTCTATTCAACTCACACACCCATACGCCTCACACGCGGTGTTTCGATTGTTTGCCTTCTTCTCCTTCCGCGATCAGAGCAAACTCTGAAATAGAGAGGGGGAGGCCAGTGTTACGGTGATTGGATCGCAAGCAGCGTAAGAAAAAAAACAAAATAACGCCACCCCTTCTCTCGCCTTCGTACGCAAGACGTTTACGTAAATGATACGCAAAACACACAACGACAGCGCGAAACGACGCGATGGCGGTTCCGTTTTCCGTTTTCGCGGCTTTTTTTAACGATTTTTCTTCGCCCCTTCTTCGTGGTAGCGATTCGTGCCATCCACACACACACACACAATTCGGATCGCGCACGGTTTTTGCTTCCGGTTGGTGGGGTGGTTTTGCTTCCGGAACCGGAAGTGTGCTGCTACCTGTCCCCACCACCACCTGAACGGGGTTTTGAGTCGCGACCTTCGAACTGACCGTTCGTTTGGTTGGTCCCATTTTGTTTCCCTTTTCACGCTCCCTTCCGTTGCGTGCGTGTGTGTGTGTGTGTGTGCGTTACCCACCCCATCATCCATCCGCACGGTGTACTTGCACCCGTGCCACCCGTCTCGCGAATTTATATCGCACGATCTTCCATAAAACCGACTACGACTCCGACAACGACAACGACGACGACGACAAGAACTTATCTCTTCCGGGGCAATAAATCTTCTTTCACCATTTCCGCAACCCAGGCGGCTTCGAGTGTGTTTCAGTATTTATTTTTGCTCTCGGCCTCCAACCCTTGTGCCCTTCCATCCTTGCCCCGCGGTGCCCCACAACGGTTCTGCCACAGGTCCGGAAATGTGCGAATATTTCGCCACAAATCCGCTCCCGATGGCAAGCCGGGGGTTCGCTTTTCCATTTCCGGAACGTCCGGTGGCCGCTACCGCGTGTCTCTCCTTCACTTCCTCCTCCTGGGTCACCCACTACCTGCGTAAACAGTAAATAAATGTGACGCAGAGCACCGGCGTGTGTGTGTTCATAAATTTGTATTGATTTTCTCCTGTTCACTTCCGGAAAGTCCGGACCCGCAGAGTCGCCCTGTGTTGTGCTCCATTATCATTACCCCATTGTGAGCGATTATGTTTACCACCCCAAGCCCTGCTATATGGTCTCCTCGATTTTCATTACCGGTCAATCCCAGATGGATGGCACGAGAATGGGAAGCACGTGGTGGCACGGTGTCATGGGTGTGTATTTATGGGTGTTTACATGCCCATTGTACGGACCCGGTGTGTGCGTGTGTAAGCCGGGATGGAAAACGGACTATAAATAATACCGCGCGGGAATCGGGATGTAATCGCGACGCAGGAAGGGAGGCGTATGTGTTTGTATAATATTTTCCGGATACCGGAAGAGCAGTAAAAAAATGGTGTCCGTTAAATGAAATACATGGGTGAATTTAAAATACATAACGAGCTTCAATAAAATGCACGCGATGGGATAGAGCAGGGTGACGTGGAATATGCAGTTTGATGGAAATGTCCTTGCTCACCCACATGCGAATAGTATTTTATTTTAAACTATTGAAACAGAAAAAAGAATAAGCAAACAGAAAATGCAATCCCATACCGTTGCGTGGAATCCTTCCGTATCACCTGTCGAGCTAGCTAAAAAACTGCATCTGGATGCAGTTTTCCTTTTGTGCATTGGAGGATTTTGATTTTCATCTGCACGGCTCCAGAATCACGATAATATGCGTGTTTGTTTGCTCTCTTCGCGGAACACACCGACCATTTGCAATATTTTCCCCGGTATGGCTGTTCTTTTCCTTAGGCGCGGGTTCCATTTCCTGCATTTCGTTCGGGTTTCTCATCCGTTTTCCGTGTCGTTTAATTTTCCGCCTCTGATTCGCATCGAAAGGGCGACGGGGAATTCGGACAGGAAAATATTTATAGATTTAGCACGAGTAGTAATATCCGGTTTCCTATTTTATCATTTGCTCAGTTGGAGGAGGAGCAACTCAAACAGCCCTGCCGGTCAAGAAGAGGGAAAAATGATACAAAATTGAGGAAATTGATTTTTGATCCCACCGGTCTGGCCATTTTTATTGTCCTTCTGGCTGATTTTTGCCATTCAATTGGAACATTCCCTTCGCGAAAGCGCGACATATATGACGTTCACCCGTTTTCTGGCGCATCGTGCTCAACTTTTGGGAGGATTCTTTTCCGTTTTTTCCTCCTCTTCCCTAGAGCAAGAAAGAGCTCAAAAAGCGAAACAAAAAACCCACTTTCAACACCCCAACGGCGGGACGGGAAATCTCAAATTATCTCTCCCAACGAAGAGCCACAGCGAAATGAGGACACACGAGATCGGTGGTGCCCTTTTGCCGCCGTGCATTAATTAGGAAAGGAAAATGGGCCCCCAATCCTTCCAGCATGGCCGAGGCACCGCGTGGTCGAGGTCCGAAAATTGAAATATTAACTTTTATTTGCTATTTCCGGTTTGATGAGGCGACCGAGTCACCAGCGATGTGTGGCTCACGCGCGAAAGGGCTCTCGAAAGGGGATTTGCGCGCCCATCAAAAAGGGGGTTGGGAGGATTTTCTCGCAACACTCGCAACCCCCTCCACTATCGCTCTCGCAACCGGTTGACCTCGAGATGCGGAACGACACCACCATCGGAGAACCGTTTTGCTCGCAACGCAAACCGCGTTCGACAGCGTTTTCCGGTCCCCATTAATTGCCCCCGGGGGCAATGCCGTGAGCTGAGCGCCTGTCTCTGTGGCTGCTTGCTTGCCTGCCGGCGAAAGGATTCTGTGGCCGGGTTTTTGAGATTTAACATTTTCGCCTGCCCCCTCTCCTTCCCGCCGCTCGATTTATCTTCCATCCGGTGTGTGAGAAATTCCCCGGATGCAAGCTCCGGGGTCTACCTTTTGCTTGTCTGGTCATTAATTTTACTGCCACATGCCTCTCCTGCACACGGCCGTGTTCTTTCGATTGCCGTTTAGAGGGGGTTGCTAGGAGGGCAGCATTCCAAGGGGAAGAAGGGCAGTGTAAGACGCCGGCCACTCATGACCACCGCTGCCTTCTACAAGCCGCCCGTTTACACACCATCTTGCCGGTGTGCTTCCTTGCCTTGCCGTTTGTTTATAAACAACTGCCCTGCGAGCTGTCAAACAGTGGAGACTTTCCACCTCCTCACAGGGCCCTCCACGATCACCCGAAGGTCGATAAAGATGGACGGAAATTAGTCCCGCGCCCGAGGGTGGGTCTGCGAAATGAATTAGCTCCCATTATTTGTCGGTTTTTGGGACCTGCAATTTCCGCCCTCAATTCGGTTCGGTGCGAAGGAAAAGCCCGCGCTGTGAGGAAAATTCCTCGATCGCGATTACCCGACCAACCGATCGCGAAGGTCTTCCTCGTGCGCACACGTACACGAATACGTGCGTGCGTGCGTGCGTGCGTGCAAGTCTGTTACGTGATCGTGTCATTCCAAAGCGAAGCCGGTTCCAGTTGTGGCCCGTTTCCCATCCGAGCGCGGAAAAACCGGTGCCCGTAGCGAGGGGTAAGGGCGCTGATCGGTTTGTCATCGACCAATCGCTAAGGGTGGGAGAGGAGAGGGTGTGAGTTACTTAATCGTGTTATATGAATTTTAAAATTTTGACCGACTTTCAGGCTCTCCTTTTTGCTTGGTCTTTCTTCCCGATCCGAGCTCGCATGGAGCCACACTTTCTTTCCAGCGCGCATGCGTCTTATGAAAAATTGCACCTTTCGGATTTGCTGCCTCCTGTCCCAACACCACCCTCCCCCCCCATGCCGATGGCAATCAGGTAACCACACCACACACACACACACGCGCGTGCACGCGAGCTCGGAGATTCAATCCAGCGGAACTGAGCACCGAAGAAACGGTGACGCAACTCGCGACCAACCCCCGAAGCGCCGATCTTCGTAACAACCCCTAACGCCAACGCGGTAGTGGAAATGATCGCACGATCGCTGGTGGAGCAGTGAGGGTGTGAAAGGGAAAGCATCAAACGATCCAGCTTTCCGAGCGACAGAGAGGGTGGCGTGGCGTCGTTCCATAATGTGCCTTTGGTTGAGATGAAAACGAGCTCTGAAGGGGGTGAAACAATGCGCACTCACTTCCTCCCGCCTGTGGCCATTTGTTGCGGTCTATGACGTAATGTGCTTCAGCACTATGTCCCACCAGTGAGCCTCGAAACCATCGTCAGGGAACGCCAAGAGTACAGCCGTACTCGCCCAAACGACATGACTAATGGATACGATCTCCTTCTTTTTTTGTGCCTGTAAACAGACAACACTTTTCCCATTTGTGATGCCTTGCTCCATGTGGAAGCCAGAGCTGTTGATGCCACATTTCGGACGTCTTCTTTGTCTCCATCGCAGAGATCTCAACATCCGACCGTGTGGTGCCTTTTGGAGAAGAAGACACCATCGAATGTCTCTCGAATTTAACACACCCCGAGGATCTCCGTGAAGCGACTGAGGCAAGACATTAAGTAACGTCAACATGGTCGCGCCGTAATAAGGGAATTTATTGGAATGACAATAATCCAATTTCCTCCCGGCGTCATTTTTCGGTCCTAAAGAGTCACTGCGCGAAATGTCACCGGGTGTGTGACGAAGAGGCTTCCGGACTTTCTTTCGGGTCTTCTTGTGGCCTTGCGATCACACTTTCCTCATCACCAGAGGGTGGACAGAAGCATCTACAAGCTAGCCAACGACTTACGAGCCGCTGGAACCTGCTTCATTAAGCCATTGTGATTCCGCAGCGCGTTGACGGAATTGTGAAGACAATTTATATCTATCTCCACGATGGGAATAGACCAAGAAGACATGCCGTGCGAGCCTGCCCTGACAGAGCTTGGCTCGGTGGGATAAAAGATGCGCTTAATTCCGGCGTGTCTATTTTGAAGCGACCGGGATTTTGCCGCTTGACAATTCAATTCACGCGCCTAGAGTTATTCGAGCACATGCCCCAAAGCGTCTCCTAGCACACAGCTGTACATCAATTACGCCATGCCATCGCTTGCGCCATAATGTGCAAGAAGATTAAGCTCATCTGGGACGAATCGATTAGTCACACATTGGACCGGAAATGAGTACTGGGAGGAAAGCATCATGTTGTCGCCATCTTTCTGCTGGTCTCGTCCTGATCAGATCGATCGACACACCGCTCTCCGGCACACCAGCGATCGTAATCGGCTGATTGATCGACCGAAATGAATTTCCGCTGCAAAGGAAATTGATTTTCTGACGGTCATTTCAGGCGCACACTCATTACGACAGCGACGCGGCTTTTAAGCACGCTTGCCGCTCATTAACGCACACTTGCACACGCGTTGCCGTGCGTGTGGCGAATTAAACAGTCCTTACCGAATGACGCGAAGTGTCAAAAGTCGATCCTGTTGCCCGTTTTGACAGCTTCCTTGGTGGAGATCAGCTCTCCGTGGTCGCATATTGTGCGTCCGTCATCATAGCACATAGAGCCGTACGTGTAGATGAGTGTTCCTTCACCAGGTCGGTACCAGGTCGCAGCGCACGTTTACTTTTATCCAGGTGATGTGAGAGCGTTACGTCACGAATACGTTCGAATCTGTGGGAACGCGACTCTTTAGCAGCGTGCAATCGCACTCCTTCGCCGCAGGCCTGTTCATCTCAGACATTCCACGGTGGGGCCCGAGCGTGTGTGGATGCTTCTGACATTGCCGATGAAGCAAGAGGCAAACAATGATCCCCACTTGTACGTCTGTCTCGTTCGTTCTCCGACCTTATCCTCGGGCGGCATTCGCTGGAAAGACGAAAACATAGTCTCGTTCCCCAACGATGGGGTTTTTTATTTTTTACTAACGCACTTATTGGCTTTGGTTGGAGACCTGTGTTTAGCTTAGAGGGCCAGCGATAGAAGGAGAGAGAATGAGATTAACGCTGGCATGTTACCATGCCCGTGGAACGCGGATATGGAGCTCGATTCCTGTCGCTTTTCCGCTCACGTTATTGCTACATTTCACCTTCTCTCCAGGTGTGTAGAAGCGAAGACCCCCAGCCAGAGGAGGCGAATGCTCGCAAACCTCCCTCCGACTTAACGATATGCAAATGAGTTGAGAACGCGCGGCGGCGAACAATTTTGAGGAAGTTTAACCTAAACCAAAACCCCCCCTGGCTCGGATGCTGGACGCGCGTGTGTGTGTGTGTGTGTGTGTGTGAATCAGGCAGCATAACAACACGTTTTACAAGCCGTGTTCTGCTGCGTTCTACCCTCCCTACGGAGCTCACCCTCGACTTGGAACAATCTCAGTGGAAACTTCAAACACAATGCTCGATTCGCTCGATCGATGAGAAGCTGATCGCGGCAACCACACTATCATCTTCCAATCTGCCTCTAAAAGCACATCAGCGATCGATCTGCGGCGTAAGGGGAATCTGTTTTCCTGCTCCTGATGCACGCTTCCAACAGCTCCGAGCAGGAAACTCGGGCTCATTCTGGGGCTGGGTTGCGTTCATTTCGAATCTCCCCTTCGAAATGGGGTGTGGAAATATCAAAGCCGTACACTGACCACCGAATCCGGTCCCGTGAAAGTGAGCTGCGCGCACGCCCGAAGGGTTTATGCTTCCTCGTTTGCACATCCACCATACCCACTTCCTGTGTCGAACTCACCCGCGGGTGTCCGCCCGTCGAATCCGCGGCCAAAATGGCCGACGGATGGGAAAAAAATACGACGCACTCACGGCGCAGCGATCTTAATCGTACATTTAAAACCAGCCCCGAATTCCGATCCGATCGACCAAACCAAACATTTATCCGCTGGAGAGCAAAAGGGAGTGCAATTTTCAGTTTCATTTGAAGGTTACAGCGTCGAAAAAAAAGAGGTTGAACCAGGAAGAAGCCACCGGGATCACGGCGGGTGATCTTCCGGAACGGAAAGTTATTGCGGCGTGATTTATAAACTTGATCATCCGCTCGATCGTGGCATCCGATTAAAGCGGAACGAATGGCCAAGGTGGGGGTTGGAAATGAGCGAGGGGTGATTTTGTTTAGCATTTTCTGTAAATATTCATTCGAATGAGAACACACTTGCTCTCCTTTCTCGGTCGTAAACCTCCCCACCGATCGTGGTACTCACATTTACTTAATGCATGTTGTGACGCAAAATAAAAACCACCGTTACAGCGCGGTCCTGAGGATTACAGAAAAACCCTCCCAACCGCCCTTTATTACACCCTTTCACGAAGTCGACGACGTGTTCCTCTCCGTGTACTTATTTTAATGACTTCCTTTCGCCCATCGCCCTGCAATCTGCATGCAATCGATGCCCCCTTAGCGAAGAGTCCTTGCGAGCGGGTAATTATTAAACCGTTTCCGATCCCATATGGAGGGCTTGTGGAGTTTGTTCTTGGTGTCACTTAATAGCGTACGCTTTTGGGCACGTTCGCGTGAGGGTGCATCAGGAGGAGCTCATCGAAAGAGGTAAAAAAAATTGCTACCAAAAACATCGTCCCAGGATTCATACGTGCAGTGATAAACTCCCCGGCACGGCAAGGATGGTGTTGTAGGTTTTTTTCGTTTCTTTCCAACGCCCGCTTATCATTGGCAGCATCTTTTCAGCTCCCGTGGGACGCGGGCGATGAGCATAAAATAAAATTACCACAAGAACGAAAGGCGAGCCGCGCTGTGGAGCAAAGCGAAGAAGAAGAAAAAAATCCTCCCGAGCTCCTCTCGCACAACACCGTGAACTTTATTTATAATATCATTTTAGTTTCCGTTTAAACCGGTTATGGACTCTCTTCTAGCCCTCCCCTCATAGACCCCTTCTGCCATTCACACCACCTTACCTTACCTCTTGACCGCAGTTTCCCCCCCATGGAACAGTAGCGCGCCGCAGGTTCTCGCGTACCGGTGGTGAATGGGTTGGCGGAAGGGGGGGGGATGGGTGAGGGCAGCATAATTGCTAAAGTGCGAGGAGGAGGGGCAAAGGGAAGGGAGAGGGGGAGGACGATAAGGTGCCCGCTCACGGGAAGGCTCAATCCCCAATGCGCCTGGTGGCATGCTTGTTCTCACACATTTCGCTTCCTGCTTGGGTCGCGTTAGCTTCCTGCTCGCCCTCTTTGCCACCAAACCCCCCGGATGCTGCTCCTGTCGGAGGTCCGTAGCGCCAACCCGACGGGAAAACCGACGCAGCAGCTAGAACAGCATCTCAGAAGCCAGAAGCAGAACAGACGCACCAACGGACGGCGACTTAATAAGTGAAACGAAAAAATTAACACAACCGCTTGGTGATGGCAAGGGAAGAGAAGAGAGGATATTTCAGAAGCTCCCTCTCATCCCCCCCCCCCCCCCCATCTCACGCTGGATTTTATGTTTCTCGTGCCACGAAGCACGCTTGGTAGAAATAAAATGGTCGGGTTAACATTCCGTTCCATTACCGTTTCGAACGGAGTCCCTGGAGAGCAGAGGGTCAGAGCGAGACGCACGGTTCCGGCCTGAATGGGTAGCCTAATGAGAGGATCCTTTTTTATGCCCCTTCCCCCTGGGCCACCTCTCAAGGACCCACTCGTCCCAGCTGATCGGTTTTTGCGTTTCTTCTTTGCATACGCCCGCGGATTCACCACTAGGGAGGGGGTTGCGAAAAAGGCGTGGAAAGGCGAGAAGTCGCGAACTGACTCATGTGCGTGTGCATGTGCGGGAATTCGTCATTCGTCATGCGCAATGTACTTTGTGGCCACTTGGCCGACGATCGCGGTTTTGCGATCTTCTTCCGCTGGAACGGAAAGGAATTCTCCACCCCAGCCGCCCTTTGCACCACGTGACTCTCCCCCACCCACGGCCACCATATCCCTTCATCTCCAGCACGAGACACGAGGGCTCGAAACACGTTCCATGTGCCTGCTCTCAGCAGCAGAACTGAAAGGAAGAAACCGAAACCGGACACACAAATAAAACGACCGGTGCAGCATGGATGCAGTGATCCAGTGGGTGATGTGGGGGAAGGAGGCGCATCCTTGGCTCTTTCTCGGATGTGCACTGCCTCTCGCTCGCTCTCGCGACCACATCGACGGCTCTCGGTGGTGTGGGAAAAAGGAAACTGTAGCAACACTTTGCAAGGGTTGGGAAACTTGCTGAAAAGAAAGGGGATTTCCCCGATCGCTGGGAGTGAGCGAGAAGGCTGCAAGGAGAGCCGAACGATCGGGGCCAGTGGCCCGCCATGAGGAATGTGTGTGCCTCGGTGCATCAGTGCATCAGTGCATCGGTTGATGCACTTCTCGGCGGTAGAAAGAGCGCGAGCAAACGAAAGACACAAAGGGAAGTTATTGCTGTTTCGCGATCGCGTAGAATGCCCCGTTCTCTTCGTGCGGGCGACATGAAGAAGAAGCAGAGGATGACGAAGGAACAGCAACATCAGGAAGATGAACATTAATGCCACTTCCTGATCGAGGTTTCGCGATTGCGAGATGCAAGGCGGCGGCGGGTCAAGCCGTGGAGCCGAGCCGAAGAAAATTAAAACGGAAAACGATCTCACACACCGACCGACGGGACCGGAGTTTTGCAGGGCAAGTGCATGTCGTTGTCGTTGCCTTCTTCTTATTCTTATTCTTCTTCTGCATTGCATAGGACTGCGAGCGGATGCTGTGAGAGTGTGTATTTCGTGGTTTGGCGGAACTCCTGCCGTCTTATGACGAGATGGAACGCCTCGACCAGGGAGCACATGTTGGTCGCTCTTTTGCCGTCTTTGCTTGGATTCCCTGACGCTCGAACGATGCGCGTATATTAATAGAATCCTCCGTGTGTATAATGACGGTTTGCTTCGTACGGCTTTTGTTTTTTTTTTTTTTTTGTTTTATCCGGCAGGATTCTAGCCAAGTAAACGCTTCGTCAGAACAAGCATATATTTCCGCTTCACGTCCGTCTTTCCACAGCTCCGCCGATAGTGGAACGGGGGGTTTTTTTTTTGGCATAAATGCACGTTTCGTGAATCGTGCTGGCGGATGATCGCCCGCAGCTTTCGAGCGCCATTTTGAACGCACAACAAGCGAATGGAAGCGATGGCCGACCGGCGCGGAAACCGTGCTGCGGACATTGCGGAAATTCTATCCTCTAATCATTAATTCCACAATTTAGTATCTCGCTGGGGGTTTCTTCTTCGATGCTGGGTGCTTGTTTAGAGGCGCCCAAATCGCTTCGCTTCCATCCTCCGGTGGCTGCTTCCCGGATCTGTTCCCTGTTCTCATATCGTCGCATTATCGGATTTGAATAACAAAAACACCGCTCCTCGGAAGGTCGAGGAATAGAACAACCGAACCGCGTCTCGTGAGGTGGAAAACGATCGAAAAGGGATTTAATTTATCGCAGCCTCGCACATCCACACACACCACCCAGGTCGTGGTGTTCGTTTGGGCAGAACTCGATCGGATGAAGATTGTGTCATCGCGGACAGCGAGACCCGAACGGATTTGCAATTCCAAATCGCACAAACTCAATCGAAACGAATCGGTTAGAATAAAAAGCCGCTTCCTGTTTGCTGTTTGATCGTTGTTCAGGATCCTCTCAACAGGGATCTGGTGCTGTGCCACCTTTCACCTTTTCTGTCACTGCTTCCTGGTGTCACATGATCCCATCTCAGCAAACACACCGATCACCATGTCCATCATTACGTTACGTCAACTCAAATATTTATCCATTTACGAGAACATGAGTTGCTTGCTGTTAGTGCGCCAAAGCATAAAACCATGTATGATGCTAATGAAGCTCATGGAGTTAGAGAATGTGCACACAACGCAACATGTCCTCAATATTCCCTAAAAACCAGAAAGGTGTCGGAATCAAACGATACAATCCAAGCTATTCAGAACACGCGGAATCGGTTTTTTCATCCCAAGGAATCAGTTTCCTGAGTCATACGTGTGGGTTTTTTTTTCTCCTGACATTAGTCTTTTAAAAGCACTGATGTGAAAAACAATTAGTGGTCCGCGGATGCTCAGACCAGCCGCAGAAGGATCGCTTAAACCACGACCCAAAGGTATGCCCGAGAGCAGCCGAGGTCATCCCGCGGCCCGCGGAAGGTCAGATGGGTGGTAGGGCCTGGTTACACAGGAAATGGGATGGACGAAGCAAGAATAAGAGCACGGGTGGGGAGAGCTCGAAAGATGGAGCGGCGCGAATGGGACGGAAGATAAGCGCTTCATCATCATCAGCGTCTCGTGGATGGGCGACCTCTTTTTCTCGATCGTTTTCCTTCAGTTTCCTCCCCAGATCTTGGGCTTCTTTTTCTTTTTCCCTTCACATCTTCCGTTCATGCGCCGTAGGGCCAGACGTGAGTGTGACAGCAGAGAAGGACCACGGGTGGGAGTGTGTGGCAGGGGGAGGAAAAGAAAGAGAAGCAGCGTGTGGAGAAAAATATTTTTATACATATCATAAAAAAAAATCAATTTCCGCTGAAAACCTGAACTAGCGGATGTTATTTGAATACATTCTCTTCTTCTCACGTTCTTTCTCTCCTTCTCGCCTTCCCTACCTCTACCCCTTCGTTGGATAAACCCTTGTCCAGCCTCTCGTCTCTGGCGTGTGATCTTTAGACGATCTTCGTCAGATCTTCCTTCATTTATGTGGTTTTTTTCTCCTCCTTTTCAACCTGTGTACACCGGCTCGGGAACACTTTTCGACTTCGATCTGCGTTCACCGGGAGAGAGGCAAAAACAAACTCCAACTAATAGTACAGTGGTGGGTTCTTGCCACATCTCGACGCACCCTTTACGAGGTTTAGCCCTCGCTACGATTGGAGCACCTTGAAGTCGTTCATTAGATGTAATGGCTTGCACAAGAAGCAACAACTATCCCGCAGGGATGGAAGAAAGCATTTTCGATCTTGGTAGGATAAGTACAAGAATCCGATTTGAATTCGGGAACACCTTATTTTGGAATATTTATAACGGCTTAGGAAGGCATTTTCGGGCAAAGAATGTTGATATGATTGAAGCCTCTAAATTAGATCATGTTTGTTCGGTAAACCATGCTTATTACTTCGTACCGGTAGCGTCAGCCTTTGTGCACTTTGGCATTTGTTCAACAACGAACTGACTGGCCACCGGATTATGTAAGTTTTTTTGCGTCAAACCCCAGGAAATACTCCAGGAATGACGGAGCAGAATAGCGCATAAGCACTGCCACGCAGGAAACGGTGAACGTGTCTTTCAAATGATCCTCAGTTCCCGAGTACGGTCAGTTCGTCCATTCGCATGACACTCCTTCTTCGACCTGTATCGCTCGGGGCATTTCCTGTGTCGCCATTCTCACCATCTCCGGCCTCCATCTCCAAGATGGACGCCTTTCCAAAGTGGGATGGAATAGGTTTGCTTCGACGACTTTCCAGATTCCACCTGTAATAAATTTACGACCTTATACCCTGAGGGATTGGATTCCCGATCGACCTCATAGGTGTCCCACCGTTCCGTTGACTAATCGACCAATATCTCCTCTGGTTCATTCCGCAGATAGACACTGAAGATCTGGATAAAAACACGCGAAGCGACAGATAGCAACAGCAGCAGTAGTACCCGATTGCCGTCACCATTCGCGATCAGCAGCAAATCAGCAGTGCAGCGGTGTCCGGTCCGGCTAAAGCAAGCAGCACCTCCAATCCGCCGACCACCACCACCGCCGCAGCCATCTTTGCCGCCGCCGCCATGAAGCTCCTGCCAATCCCACTGTCGCCGCTGAACGCACCCCCACCGTTGGGGTTGTGGAATTCGGAATTGTTGTGGCGCTATCCACCAGCACCACCGAGTCCTTTGGCCGATCTGAAGACACAATTGCCACCTCAGCTCAACACAGACCCGCGTATATGGGGTCGCGACGAGGTGGTCGTGTTCCTGCGGTTCTGTGAGCGCGAATTCGACCTGCCAAAGTTCGATCTTGATCTGTTCCAGATGAATGGCAAGGCGCTATGTGTGTTAACGAAAAATGATCTGGCTGAACG
Organism: Anopheles nili; assembly: GCF_943737925.1. NCBI lineage: Eukaryota > Metazoa > Arthropoda > Insecta > Diptera > Culicidae > Anopheles > Anopheles nili. The sequence continues at coordinate 3,549,186 of NC_071292.1, forward strand.
CAGTCCTGGTGCGGGTGATGTTCTGCATAATGTGCTGCAGATGTTGATCCGTGATGCACAGACACTGCATCGACACCTGCCAAGTAGTCCGGTCACACCGACTGGCCGGTATCCGCTTTCACCTCACAGTCACCCGCCAACACCGAACTGGAGCGCTCTAGCACCACCGGACAGTCCGTTCTTCCACAGTTCACACCTGCAGCAGTTCATGGCCGCGTCTAACTCGGTGACACTTAGTCCGGCACCGTCGATCGACTCGCAGGCAGGTAGTCCACCCTCACAGAGTCATGGCGAGCAGAACGTGTTTCAGCAACAACCGAAACCATCCGGTGCAGGCTCCTCCTCATCGTCATCTTCGTCCTCGTCGTCGTTATCGGCGGGTGGAGGCGTTGGAGGTGGCAACAGTTCGACCAACGGAAGTGGAGCAGGTGCAAATGCCAACGGATCGTCGGCTGGAGCGAACGGAACGAATGGGTTGATGAGCAGCAGTAGCAGCAGCAGCACGACAAGCAGCACCAGCAGCAACGCTAGCAATCAGTCCGATTCGGACGAGGATAATACGACCGTAGGCAATGGGGGGTCGGGTGCCGTTTCGGCGAATGGAAGCGCGAATGGCAACGGGTTCCATCCGTTGCCACTGACCCATCCGGATAGCAAACTACCCCTCATCGCGACACATCCGCCTCAACAGAGTCCTCCGTTGACGCCGATCTCGAAGGAAACGCAACATCTCGGTCAGCTGCAGCTGCTCGACACCAAAACGCTTCAGTATCCGGTGTCGTCGCTGCTCAACGGTTCGGCGGGATCCAGCTCCGTGTCACGAGACCGTGAATCGGCGTCTTCGGTGGGAGGATCTTCATCCAGCGCTTCGTCGAATGCTGCCGTCGCAGCTGCAGCTGTGGCCGCAGCCGTACTCGGTCTAAAGGGTGCTTCCAACGGAGTTCCATCATCTGGCTCGCAGGGAAGCGGCTCGGCGCCCAACACACCCGGAGCCTTCCTGCCCGTGAAGCGCGAGTTCTTCCCCGACAGTCCGGAACCCAACACGAGTAAGTTATCCGATGCTTCCCCAGGAATGCTTCCTTTTATTGCTCATTTGCATAAGGTGTACGGTGCTACGCGAGACACTGGAACAGCAACACGCACGCACATTACTCTATTCACTACTCCCAGTGGGGGGTGGTTGCTTCGTCCTTTTGTTTCATGCGTCAAATACCTACCCCTCGCTTCACATTAATCTCACAAACGAAACATACAACCGGGAATATACTCACCCATATTTTTTTATCACACACACACACACGCCGCCCTCCACCTGATCGTTCCCGTCCCCCCACCATTGTCACACGTCCAGTTTCGTCCGGTTCGCTTTCAGACGGGCGCCTGCTGTGGGACTTCCTGCAGCAATTGCTGAACGATCCAAGCCAGCGCTACAGCAGCTACATCGCGTGGAAATGCCGCGATACGGGCGTCTTTAAGATCGTCGATCCGGCCGGTCTGGCCAAGCTGTGGGGTAAACAGAAGAACCACCTCTCGATGAACTACGATAAGATGTCGCGCGCCCTGCGCTATTACTACCGCGTTAACATTCTCCGGAAGGTACAAGGCGAACGGCACTGCTACCAGTAAGTACAGTCTCTGGCCACCGTCCGGCCAAAAACGGGCTTCCCTGCTTGATAGGCAACGACTAATGTGAGTAATCTTTTCACTTTCTGCAGATTTCTCCGTAACCCGACGGAGTTGAAGAGCATCAAAAACATCTCGCTTCTGCGCCAAACGATGGCAGCTAGCCAGGCCGCAGCAGCAGCTGCAGCCGCCCAGAACGGTAGTGGTAGCGAACGGAACAGCGACAGGGGAACCGCCAGCAATGGTTCGGCGGGAAGCAATCCGCTCATGTCCCTGCTGCCCAACGGAGCCAACATTCATCATCTGGCTGCAGCGGCTGCGGCCGCTGCCGCATCCCAAAACGGACCCCTGTCGCCATCGTCCTCGTCATCGTCATCGTCGCCATCGTCCTTGCACCATCATCATCTGCAGCAGCAACAGCAGCAGGCGCTTCACTCGCACCATCTCGCAGTACAAAACGGTGCTGGGTCAGGATCACACCATCGCAACATTAAGATGGAAACCGACCTCGACGACCTCAAGCCGACCGATCTCAGTACGAACGATCGCAAGTTTACCTACGGATCGCCGGTCAACGGAACAGACTGCTACCCGTACGTACCACGTTTGCTGCTTCACTTTTCTGCTCGAACGAATTCTAACTTTTGCTTCCACTCTCTGCAGATTGATTCGCAACGCGAATGGATTGACGACGATACAGCTGCTAAGACAGCAGCAGCAGCAACAATCGGAAGCCGGCTCACCGCCGTCCTCTCCAACGCCGCTTTCCATCAACTCGCAGTCGCTCCACACGATCAGCAGCAACCTGCATCAACTGCACCAGCAACAGCTACAGGCTCAAGCGGCTGCTGCAGCAGCCATCGCAGCGGCCGCTGAAGCCCGCCACCAACAGGAAGACCAACAAGACCATCCGCACCATCACCAGCATCCGCATCATCACCATCATCACCCAGCCCGGAACGGAAGTCGGAGCAGCAGCACCAGTGGCACTAGCGAGCACGATCACCGGGAACCACATGACCGGGAGCGAGATACGCCATCGCCTGCCAACAGCGAGTCCTCGCATCCTGCATCATCGCAGCAGCAGCAGCAACACCACCACATGCATATCAAAAGCGACGACGACAGCATGATGCCAACGGATCTGAGCAAGTCCGAGCCAATGTACTACAAGTAAGAGAGTCCCGGGGTTGGGCGAGGATGAACGCGACACGAACAACCGCAATAGCCGCACCAGCAGCAGCAGCATATGATCTCACCAGTTCAAGGATCAACAGACGGAGAAAGGAAGCAAGAATGTCTCAGGTCTGTGTGCCATCGCGTTTCGTGTCGTCCATTTTCCCACCGGGAAGCGCGGGATCGTCGTCGATCATTACCACCGTACAATTGTTGTGTTAATTGGGACCGTACCATCCATCTTCCTTTCATCCCTGTCCACTTCTTCCCGGACTGCTTTCCTTCGCCTGCTTCCTTGCTCTTGTGCGGCACGTACTGAATTAACCACATGCTTCCACGAGTAGCGGAGCTGTTAGCTATCGAGATTAGATAATTGTTGACTGAACAGTGTCCGTCGAAGGAAGTCATGCGTTGCGGAAGCCGATAGATTCTAAAATTGATAAATTGACCGTCTGAAACGATTCCAGCGGAAAACAGCATCCCCTTACACGCATGCATACACAAATCTACTACTATGTGCCAATCCGATGTAGGTTTTTAATCGCTTTCAGAGTTTAAGAAGTGAAAACGCCGAGCATTACATAAGGCATAATACAACCATTTGAAGGATAAAATAATTGTTACTGAAAAGAGAATGGGGCACAATGTTTGAAATGCACGCCCACTATTTCTGTAAATGAACACCTTTGTACGTACTCCGTGTTTGATTCGTTGAAGCACCTTCTGTTCCCTTCCTCCAATGGATCACAGACTCAATACACTGGAACCTTGTACAGATAGTTTAAATTTTAGTAGCGAAAAATGATTAGCTGGTAATCTTTGGGTGGCTTCATGCCGAGAAAACGATCAAGATTGGTTATCATTTTCTCTTCCGTTCGTTTTTTTTAGAGTTAAGCGTTAGATAAGCATTGATGCAGGGCGCACGGACGAAGTAATTTGAAAAATATTGTTGAATGCGCCGCACAATACGTCGAATTTAAATGAGACCACGCAAATGGACGGAGATTGAAACATGTGCGCGGTGTAGCGGAATACGTGTAAGATACATGTATAAGAATATTCCGCCGAAATCAACGGTGGTATGAGCGAGAATGGGATTTAGCTAACTAGACATATGAATGAGTTAGTGGATCGTTTCCAAATATCAACTCTCTAAGTACTCATTGGACAACGGTACGCGTGTTTCTTTTCTGTTTTGTTTTGCAGCAGTTGAAAAGTAGTAGGAATTTGGTTATATTTGTTTTTTTCTTTGACCATTTGTGTTTTTAATGTTAACTACATAAGCATAGGTTTATCGTACCTCTAAAAAGTCCCTTCCATATTGGCTTCCATTAGACAGGATAAAAAAGATTATAAACCGTACCCTGTTACAACTGATGATAAGAAGTAAGGACACGCAACATGCTATAATTTGATTGTGATTAAGAGAGTACCAAGTGCACGACAAAAGAAATATCAGCACACATACACACACACACACAAACTATACGTAGCGGTGTGGGCGAGTTGTGGAATATAATCTAGACACTAGAAGAACAGAGAAAGTTTGATCATTGCGTGTGTGTGTCGGCGAAAGAGGTGCAGGATGAATGAGGAATTTTCTTTTTGTATTCGCGCTAGTTTCGGAATGTAAGTTAAGGGTTCTACTCAAACATGGACAAATGTTGATCAAACAATCGAGCCGGACAAGGACTCAGCGCTGGAAAAAAACTAATGTGTGCCAACGTTGCACGCTCATAAGGTGCGATAGTATGCCCGGTTTGCGATCGAGTACAATCGAACGAGATTTACCTTTAATAGAGAATTAGTTTTTCGTCCGTGACATCCCTTTTGGCTTCGTTTATTATTTTATTAGCGAAATGGAATGGCTTTAGTGCGACAAACGCAAAAGAAATCTTCCTTAGTTTTTTTTCTTTCATTTTTGTATTGTATATTTCTCTAGGTTATGGACCATAGTTTTCTTTTTTCTGTAAATATAGTTAACCAACGCTTAGTTAAATGGACATTTTGAGTTGTTCCTTTCTTAATCGGTTCTAGTGTGATCATACTATGTCTTCTCGAGCATGGTTTATCAAGCTTGGACAAAAAATACGTTAATGAAATATCACATGAGAACCTAATGTACTTATGATGTATGAAAAGCTCGCTCGAGTCACATAACTCAAACCAACGCTGTGCATACGCTATATAGAATATAATTTCCAGGGTTTATTTTATTTTGCAGTCCTTTCTTCTGTTTCACCGATATGCAGTTAGTCAGATAAGAATGTACCATGGCTCCACGTGGTACACAAAACATAGTTCAAAAGTTTAGCATAAGAAATCAATAAATATGAAATTTCATGACATGATGTTTATGATATTAGGAATATCACATGCACGGTTCTTATGTTGTGTCCAGACTCCCATAGACTTTTTGCATTACCACCGCGTGCAACGCAAAAGCCGCTTTTTACTACTATGCCGCAATGTTTCTTGCAAAAATAAAACTGGTTAGAAAACATATCTACTCATTCATTCAGGCGGATGCCTGTTTAAGTGAATATATTTTATGTTTAACAGTTGTAAAACAAAAGTAAAGTATTATAATTTTTTTGCAATACGTTTTATTTTAAATATATTGTCCTATCAGATTAAATAAATTAAAAAAATCTGACATTTCTCGATTTTTTAACTGTCATCACATTTGACATATGGTTACAATGTCGTGCAGTTGTGATTGTTGTGAACGGCATGATCCGCTCATAATTTAGAATTTTTGTGTTTTAAAGTGATTTCAACCACTTGCTCCTCAGTAAGAGTTCTATTTATGTACGTAGTTTGTTACTCGTAAAAGAGATTATATTTCTTATTGATTGTTTCTGTTTCAGGTTGTTTCGCAACAAACTCGAATGCATTGGCCGTGTTACCTGTGATCTATAAAGTCGGTGCTGTTCGGATCAACAGGTAGTGTAATTCAAGATATGAGCATTATGATTACGTTATGATAGATTGAACTAACATCTAAATCAGAAAATTACATATTGCAACTCAATACAAATTTGGGAAACCACACAGCTCTGTAGTAGGTCAACCGATAAAATCACACCTTCAACATTGTCGCACAATGGTGGACAATTGTTGTCGATTGTGCCTGCAATCCTTGTCAGAGCAGGTGTTACAGATATCCTTATTTTCCTCCGTTGGAGAACGCGTACTGGCCTCAACATACAAAGAACTCTGCGGAATATGTGTAAGTTTGCAATACGTAAAAAATCAGTGACACTTGAATCAATTATATTGCAAAAATTGACATGTTTCAGATACAATCAGACGATGATCTGCCGAAAGTAGCCTGCCTTTCGTGTGTGGAAAACATAGAAATAGCATACGGTGTGCGACAAAAATGTATCGAATCAGACAAGTTGCTACGGGAAATCGTATCTTCGATGAAATCCTTCGAACGCATCACTCCCGTTGTGCACGATCCAAAAAGAGAATTGCCAGACCGCGATGGAGAAGAGGAGGTCGGTTTCGACGCAATGGAAGATTTTTCCCAAAACATATATAACGTTGAAGCGAGCAGTATGATTCTGCAGGAAAATGACGAATTTAGTGCATTGGTGAACAGCGAAAATAACTCCCTGCTACTGTCAGCAGATCAAATCTTACCGATAGGATTTCTAGAGATGCTCAATTCTTGCTCACGTGTGCCTGCGCAGGTTGATGAGCCAAAAAGTTGTTGTGGCTGTGAGCTTTCCTTCCAAACCGAAGCCGATTTACAAGAGCATTCACTAGAGGCACACTATAGCGATCGCATAATCTGTGATGCAAAACCGCACGAGTGCTCCGTATGCTACAAAAGATTCACGGACGCTTCTAGCTTAGCCCTGCACGCCAACAAACGCACGCTGTGCCATCGATGTCGGTTTTGTGAGAAACGCTTTAACGATCGTAAGCAGTTGCAGTTCCACGAAAAGTACCATCGGCGAAAGTACACCACCAAAGAAGAAACTTGTGAGTGCAAATTTTGCGGCCGTACGTTTCGGTTCCGTTCGAGCTTAATGGCGCATGTTCGACTTCATACGGTTGACACGAACGAGCAACTCTTCAAGTGCAGTCAATGCGAGCGTCAGTTCATCCGAAGAACGCACCTGCGCTCCCACGAAATTTCCCATTCTGATCAAACCCCTTTCGGGTGTAGTCTTTGTGCACTTAAGTTTAAACGGAAACAACATCTGACCGCTCACCTAAAGATACACGAGGGAAATGACCAGGCGTACAAGTGCCGACATTGTGGGCTAGCGTTCAAGCACCAATCGACCCGTGCGTACCATGAGGTTACCAAACACACTGGAAATTATCCCTTCACATGTGATATTTGTGGACGGAACTTCTTCCGGAAACCTTTCTATGATAAACACATGGAGCGACACAACAAAAATTAAAGTTGCGAAAATTGTGTCGTACAAAATGTATTGCCTCGAAAAACGCCACCAATGAAGTAGCAATAGCTGCCTAGAAACGAATGTGATTTTACCAATCCTTATATCTTAAAGATTGGATTGATGAGCGGGACACGAAAATAGATGCCGTAGGTTCACTTCGGGATAGAGGGTCTCACCGACCTTTTCGACACGAGCGGGTCGGCTTACATAGGATTTCGTTAAATAAGGTGAAGCAAGACTTCATGAACAAAGAAATATATTGTGTAGCTCAATTGGAGATAAAATAAGTATTATAGTACTGCAGAATCACTTGTAAAATTATTCCTATAGCTGAAGTTTGAATTTTACTCATTTACATTGTTAAAGTTTCCTCTATCTTCATATTTAATTTAGAATCATCTAATCGTCAGTCTATGGAAGCAGACCGGCAACAACCTGAACGCAAATGGGTACGCAATGGATGCCCGTCCACGAATCCCTTCCCACACGTGGGACACACAAACGGTTTATCGCCCGTGTGTCGTCGTTCGTGAATGCATAACTGACGTTTCCGAATGAATGCTGCTTGGCAGTAGGAGCATTTATGGGGCCTTTCCTGTGTATGAACGGACATTTCGTGCCTTCGACGATCGGCAATGTTAATGTAACGTTTATCACACGACTCCATGCGGCACTTGTATTTCTTTTCGCCGGTATGGCTTCGCATGTGGATGTTAAGGGTTGTCATCGTTTTAAATTTTTTCGGGCACGCTCCACATTGTAGTGTCGCTTCGCCGTGCTTAAGCAGCGTATGGCGCTTCAGATTTTCCGTGCGGTTAAACTTTTCACCGCATACTTCACACGTGTACTGCCGCGTATTGTGGCATTTAAGATGCGAACTGAGTGTCGTCTTAGAGGCGAATGATTTGTCGCAAAACTCGCAATTGTATGGTCGTTCGCCAGTGTGCGAGCGTTGATGAATAATAAGTATCGCACGGGAGCGCTTTTTGACACCACATATAGGGCATACGCAATGCTGTCTGGTTCCTTGCGCCTTATGGCATCGAAGAGCTGTAGGGTTTTTAAAGGAGAGACTGCATACGTCGCATACGAAATGTTTCGTAGAAGGCAGAACGTTAACGAGATCTGCACTTTCTCTTTTGTTTGCCTGGAACATCTCTAAATGTGTATCGCGGACATGCTGCTGCAAGGACGCTAGTGCTCGGAATGGTATTTTGCAATCTTCAAAACAACAATACTGTAGGCGAGGAAGTTTTCGAGCGTTGTTTTGAAGTGGCTTGAGCTCAACGGACGAAGGCATTGTGTCCCGGTGAATCCCACTGTACAGATGCAGCTCCATACGCTTCTTGTTACGCGTTTCAAAATCACACAACTTGCAGTAGTACTGCATCACGTTCTTCGTTTGCTGCAAATGGCACTTTACCATTAATTTAGTGCTAAACCTTTGATCACAAATGCTGCAAGCGTACGGTTGTTTGACATTCTTGTCGTTCTTTTCATGTCCACTCGAGTCATCTCGAACATGTGCGTCACTGACGTGTTTTATCATCTCTTCGGTGTCTTGGAAATATTGTCTACAGCAGCAGCACCGTCTTCCAGCAATTGCAACGGACTCGTACCGATCGGTGATGCTTGCTCGTGACAGCTTAAAGTAATTTGCATGCTCATCCGACAGTAGCATGTGTGATTTCATGCGTGTTTCTGAATCCAGAAGGGTATTACAAAGACGACACATGTAGAATTGGCGCTGTTCTCGTAAGCGCTTGTGGCATACGTATTCGAGCGAATACTTAAATTGCTTTCCACAGTACTCACATACATATTTCGCGAATGGATCTGGCTTTTTATTGGCGTAGAGACGCTTCTGTAGATGTTCCTGCAATTGTTTCTTCGTGTTAAACATTTTAGAACAGCAACAACATCGATGCTGCAATAGCTCCACAATAAAATAACCTTCTTCTTCCAATACTATACGAAAGTTAGTCTTGCCAGGCGGACACATATCCTGTCGCTTAAGGGGTTTTTTTCGGAGATCTTTCAACGATTTTTTCTTTTCGTCATTGTCGTCTTTGATTCGTTGTTCTTTATCAGCTGAAGATGAATCATCGCATATACTAATTTCAAATGTATATTCGTCCTGTTCTGAGTCCCACTCCGACATTATGTCCGTTTCTTCTTTAACGTTGGTGGCACCTAATGGTATTGTATCGCTGGTTGTCGGTTCAATTTCTATACTAATCTGCTGCAATCTTTGGCAAGCACCACTCCCAGTTTCGCTCGATAGCGTTTGTTCTGTATCGATTTTGTGAAGCTCTAAGTGATCGATGAGTTCTTTTTTGTCAATTGCAATATTCGAACAAACCAAACATTCGAACATATTGAATTGTTCAAATGCTTTCGCATCCCTTAAATGACTGTCTAAGGTTTTTTGATCTGAAAAAAACAGATAACATACCGAACAAAACAATGAGTTGTTCTTTTTAGAAACTTGGGATTGGCGATGTTTTCTTATCGCATGTAGCTTGAGACCAGCACGTGAATTGAAACGCTTGGTGCATCCACAGCAAAAGAACCCAGGAGCTTTCACAGGTATATAGTGTACATCTTCGCGCCACAGAGCAATGCTGTCCATTTCAGTGGCTTGATCGGATCGTTCATCCTGTTCGTTACACGTATCGGCTTTCAGTTCTTCATCATCTAACCTTTCTTCATTATTTTCCAAGATGCCAAGCTGCTGGTTCTGGTCTTCTATATGAGAATCCATCACGGGTGCGAATATATCAGAAGCATTATCAACAAGTTTTGCATTTGGAGAATTCCCACTACACCTACAATAAACAAAGTAAAGTAGTATATTGTTGATATCAACTATAAATATTGAGCAAAGGGAAGCACTATGTACCTTAATTCTTCGCGTAATTGTGCGTCTGTACTTATACATTGCTGACGAAGAGCAAATGCTATTTTCAAATGATCCAGGCATAAAAGGCAAATGTTCTGAGGCAGCCGTCGGTCGCTGGTAACCATTACTCCCGAAACAGCCAAAACCATTTGCGCAATGGAAACATTATTCTGCACCAACTGAACCGAGATTAAATCATCGTTATCTGTCTTGTAACATATTCGACAATGTTTAGGATTCATTTTGTTTATTTTTGAATGATTAAAAACAGATATCCTCACAAATTAGCTCATTTTTGGGGAAGCTAGTCAGTTGTTTTTGTTTTGATGTTAAGCGACAACACAACGTGACAGAATGAGTTACGGTTGGTAGGCATTCAACTGACCATTCATAACATTCATCTACCAATCACAGATAGTAATTCTAATATTGTTTACCGTTTTTGTTCTTATTCATGGTTTAAATGCTCGTAGTACGTATTTTATTGTTTCGAATTTGAAATAATTTCCAACTACGCCAGAGATATCTCAGTTTTAATTTCAAATGTCTGTTTTAGTTGAATTTCAATCAATCTTTCAACTTGATTCTGATTGACAATTCATGCTCCTTGAGCTAACCTTCTCTAAGACCATCAATTTGACAGCTAACAGTTTTCCGTCGCCGAGTAAAAGTAGTTTAGGTGGCTAGGTTTGTTTAGAAATCTCTCTATATCGGAAATTTGCTTTAACCTCTAAGTGGTTGGATAAAATAAGAAATTTAACGATGCCTGCGTTTACGGGTGAGTAGAATCATGAGGAATACTGCCTTACGTAGCGGATCTCAGCAAACTTTACTTGCATGACAGTACAATTGTGCGATTGAGGTTATGGCTGAGGTTAACTCTAAGCAGCTAAATAAATACGCGTAAATGATCATTTAACAATCGCAATGCATTAACCTAAACCATGGAAAATGAAAATAACCTTTCATTTGTGCTAGAAAACATTTAGGCCTACTTTTCACAATTTCAACTGGACCAGAAGTCAATTGAAACAACCATGATTAGGCATGTTTTAATGGTCCATGTCTTTGTTTTGCAGTGAATGTGAAATGGGGAAAGGAAAATTTCAAAAACATTGAGATTAATACCGATGAAGAGCCGATGTTGTTCAAAGCACAACTGTTTGCCTTGACTGGCGTCCAGCCAGATCGACAAAAAGTGCTTTGCAAAGGAATCAATCTGAAGGACGAAGAATGGAATATGCCGATAAAGAATGTGTGTACTAAAGAGGATTACTGTGGCCTGACGTTAGGCTCAATTACAACGTTATGATCTGTTCTAGGGCACGACTCTATTATTACTTGGAACGAAGGAAGAAGTTCCGCAGGAGCCGGTGGAAAAACCGAAATTTATAGAGGACATGAATGAAAGCGAAATTGCCACGGCTGTGAGTAACTGACGAATGAGTTAAGACTTTTTTTATGCGTGTTCTTCGTTATAGTTTGATACCCCTGCCGGATTGGTGAATTTGGGCAATACGTGCTACATGAACGCTACTTTACAATGTCTGCGTTCGGTACGCGAGTTGCGTGAAGCATTAAAGGAATACAAGGAAGATCCGAGCGGGAGCACTGGAATGGCAGGTCTAGCATCACCACAGGCCATCACCTCGTCGATGAAAACGTTGTTCGACGACATGGAACGTAGAAATGATTCCATCACGCCAGCGTTGTTCTTGCAGAGGTTGCACATTGCTTTTCCAAATTTTTCACAAACCGGGGAAAATGGTACTTATCGCCAGCAAGACGCCAATGAATGTTGGTCAGAGCTTTTGAAGATGTTGCAACAAAAACTTCCAGCTCAAAAACGGTCTGGCGAGCTAACTGTGAAACACAGGTAAAAATTGGGTGTATTGTAAATGAAAGTAGGTTAACTATTACCAGTTGTCTTTCAGCTCATTTATTGATCAGTGGTTTGGTGGTTCATTCGACGTTGAAATGAAATGTACCGAGGCCGAAGAAGAACCCGCAAGTAAATCAAAGGAAAATTTCCTTCAACTAAGCTGTTTCATATCCACGGAAGTTAAGTACATGCATTCGGGTTTGAGGCTGGTAGGTTTGAGATAGGAAATGATCAAACGATGCAGTAATCGACACAGGATACCTGTTGGGTGATTTCTATTAATTATAGAGACTAAAGGAACAATTGACAAAGATGTCCCCGTCACTCGGCCGAGATGCTATTTACTCAAAAACGGTAAGTAATTCGATTTTCTGTGCATTTTTATCTATTCGTTTGGTGACCATATTTTTTGCGAAACGAAACAACACTCGACTACTCGATGCATCTAAAGTGAAAGCAAAATAGGGCTCGGTTGTTTTCGTTTGGTTCCGTCGACACACATACTCTCAGTCATTCGTATGCAAACAAACAAAACACTCGCCTTCCTCCTTCCCTTCCTGGGGCTGTAGAAACCAATCCGGCGTATGAAAAATACGTCAGTTAAATCGGTTTAAGGAATGACTAGCACATTTGTAATGTATTGGGTAGCGAGTGTCCTTTCGGACTGCAAATGCTATATCAATTTTCTTATTGTTTATTCATTGAAAACACGAAAAACTTCGGGTGCACTTTCTGGGTGGGAGCGTGTTTATTTTCCAAAACACGAGGCCATATTGAATTCGAACAAGAATATTTTGCCGTCCGCCATATTGAGTTCGAAAACGGCAAAATCGCGCTAGAGCGAGATGCCACTAGCTTCGTAAGCAATTAAATTGAGCAGCCAATCTAATTGTGGCTTTTAATAATTTAAAATATTTATATATCATAGAGAACAAGTTATTTTAATAGTTCTAAGGTCAGTCACATGGCTATTATTGTTAAAAAAATCGTGTTTTAGGTGTTGGTTTTTCATTTCGATCGGCGTAATCTGCTCGAACGCATTTTTTCGAGTAGAACGTACTCGATGCGTCAGAGCTGTCGTCTCACTCTTGCGAGTATAGATAAACCAGCGAGCGGTTTCGCCCGAGCGACAGACGCACTTATTTTTTCCCCGTCTCGTCGTGAGGAATAAATTCTACCCTTGGCAGCCATCTTTATTTTGGAAACGTGAATTTTTGGACTAGTATTGGCAAAATAATCTGTGCTACCGAGCGGCAAATTATCGGGTGTGATACGTGTTGATCTAAATCGGGTCAGCCCATTTGTAATAAGCAGTTTTGAAACCACATCGATTGTTCCGGAAGCTCCTAGACGTGAAAACCCAAGCGGAACCATCGAATCGAAATAGCAAGGCATTATTGCTAGTGTTCTTTCTATACGGGTTGCGGTGGTGTGTGTGCGCGCGTGTGAAAACGGGTAGCTGCACCGCCGAAAGGATTAGCGGAAAGACGGGTTCTGTGGAAAGAGTGTGCGCCAATGTTTGTCTTGCGGTCGTGCTTTAGTTAAAATACGTTTTGCGGATAAGTTGGATGCGATTTGTTAACAGAAAATTGTTTACTTTGTCTCCAATACGTAGCAGTTGAAAGGATTCCTTGCTAATCACCTAAATGATGTAGCGTATTACATCGAACGTGGGACAAACATTCGTTGTGCTAGTATGTGTTTGTGCGGTAAAGTACATTCTTTCTTGGCTCTTGCAGCACCATCCGGTTTCCGGATCCTTTACCCGTATATTCACATCCGTCACAACAACCTGTGATTGTAACAGGCAGGCGATGTACACGTCCCATTCAAGAAACTGAAAAAAATCTATACGTCGCTACCGGTGACATTAAGTTTTGTGGATTTCAAGTTGAGCTGTGTGCACGAATTAGAGCAAAAGGATAAACCAAGCGAGTCTGCAGCAACGAAGCATTTTATGCCAAGCAAACGCGAGCATCACACTGAGTGTAGCACAAACACATTGATTCGGTGTGTTGCTGACTGGCACAAAGGAAAGTGAGCAGCTGTCGCGTCGTGGGCTACAAAAAGCATAAAGGATACAAGGATAAAGCCTGGCCCGTGTGTGCGTTGTCGTACAGAAACTTCTGTCAATGGTATTGGTGCAATAGATTGTGCTGCTAGAGACAGAATTAGATCCTGCGTAGGTAGTGGTTGGCGGGTTTGATTGTGGTAGTGTTTAAGGACCTTTGTGGATGTCGGCAGCGCTGCTAAGTTATACACGCAGGACGAGAAACACTGGAAAGATCCTTGTACGAATAGTTTCGTCGTAACACGGGCACAAATAGTGAAGCTGGAGTGCCGGCCGTGGCGCAGATCAATTACCTTCGCCGGTTGTGGCTGTGATTGCGATTACGACGGGAACTTGCCGAACCGAGTTCAACTAGCGCTTGTTGATGATGTCCTCCCATCATCATCACCATCACCACCATCATCCCGATAACATAATGTCGGAGGTGGAGGTGCCGGATGCAAACATAGTGGAGGTGGTGGACGGGAGTGCTGGTTTCGGTGCCGAAATTGACTACGATCAATATGAGGTTGGCGGCGTGGTAGACGGCCACTACGAGGAGGTAACTTGCGAAACGGAAGACTCGCAAGGATTGATGATGCATCATCTGCACCATCCGGACGATGACGAGGAGATACTACATCACGAGCCGGACATAGGGCAAGCTGCCCACGAGGAGGTCCTTGATTCGTCCGGTGACGCGATGTGCGTGTACGGTGATATAAACCTAGAGAACGAGATCTACATCGAATCGACGACGACTCCGGGGCCTTCTCGGAAGCGAAAATCGCTCAAACAGCCTCGCGGTGGTAGCATGATGAACCGCATCCGCGTAAGCGATAACCATGGCAACCATCTTCATCACAGTCACCACCATCACGGGCTGACGGCAGTGGAGCAGCTAGATGTGAATCACAAGAGGCGTCGCTGGGAGCAGAAGCAAGTACAAATCAAAACGATGGAGGGTGAATTTAGCGTAACGATGTGGGCCTCCGGTACGGACGACGACGACGGCTCGAACCCAGAGACGGATCCGGATTACACGGAGTACATGACGGGAAAGAAAATCACACAAGACTGCGACAGCATACCAGGCATTGATCTGTCCGATCCAAAGCAGTTAAGCGAGTTCACGCGGCCCGCTCACAAAACGAAAGGCAGCAGTGGCAAGCTGGTACCGATCGCGCCATCCAACATATTGTCGTCCGATGTGCAGGGTATGGGCTTGGGAGACAGTGGCAGCAGCGGGGGGAAGTCGTCTGATGTGTCGGACCGAAACATTGCTTGCCCGCATAAGGGCTGCACGAAGATGTTCCGTGATAATTCTGCGATGCGTAAGCACCTGCATACGCATGGCCCGAGGGTGCACGTTTGCGCCGAATGTGGTAAATCGTTTGTCGAAAGCTCAAAGCTGAAACGGCACCAGCTAGTGCATACGGGCGAAAAACCATTCCAGTGTACGTTCGAGGGCTGCGGAAAGCGGTTTTCGCTCGACTTCAATCTTAGGACGCACGTGCGAATACACACCGGTGACCGGCCGTACGTTTGCCCGTTCGATGGCTGTAACAAGAAGTTTGCCCAATCCACCAACCTCAAATCTCACATTCTAACACACGCGAAAGCAAAGCGCAATAGCAGCAGTGGCAGTGGAGGCAGCAGCAGTCGAAATCAGAATCTTATGCAGACTTCATCTCCACACCATTCAGCGTCGGGACTGCTGGCTCCACCATCCTATGTAAAAGTGGAATCGGTAGAGATCGACCCCGATGCGTCGCAGTACATCATCTATACGGATTAAGTCTTGTGTAATGCGAGAGGCGCTGCCGCATGTTGAAGAAGGGATTCTATTGCCGCCTGTCGATATTGGAGCTGGAAGAATACGGGCACACTGACGTCTGGTGCAGCTGGATATGTACGTTCCGTGAAACTCCATTTGCCATTTAATTCATCATTTGAGCCAAACTCAAAGCAAATTCACGCGTAACGTAGACAGGCAGTTGATGTAGAAACTGCTATTTAACAACGGACAATAGCAGTAAAGGAGGGAGAAAGAAGAGTATGGATAGACAGCAACGATGAAATGAATGTGTAGAACTATAAAAATGTTTGTGATAAAAATGAGAATCACATCAGAGAAGGTATCAGAAGAGGAATTAAGAATAGCTTCAGAGAAGAGAGAACTACAGTTTGCATTAGAATAAGTCATCGTCCAAATGATATTCTCGTTGGCTACTTGAATATTTCTAATTTTTCTACCCTTTGCTCGTGTTCTTTTCAATACTACGATTCCCGCACCTCAATGAGAACGAGAATTAGTGCATGATCCCAATAAGCCGTTGTGCGTGGAATAGTCAACCAGAAAATCTTGTACGTTTCGATAGGACATTCGAGCTGCTGAATGTATATTTTGCATAGCGAATGTCACGTGTGCAAATGCAAGACACGTGGGATACAGTCATTTTAGTATGTAAGAATTTTATAAGAATTCCAAATGTACATAAACCACCAACAGGGCCCACTTCCCCTTATCCCCTAATTTGCATTCTGCTGAAGGCCGCTTTCCTGTGAAATGCTTCGCTTCCTAGGCGAATGAAAAAGGAAACAGCAAGATGATTCAGTAACACTGAGTTAAATATCAAAATTCTGGCCGAGTAATTATCCATGAATATCGGATAGCAAGTTGAACAGATGTGCATATTGTATGGTATGAGAAAAGGAGAGGATTAATTCTAGCTGACTGCGGTTTGAATGTGAACGATTTATTTTTGTACAAATAAGCTTAAATTTCGGAATCATTTCAAGTCCCCGGCATGGCTGAAACAACAGCACAATGTACATAGCCATTCGAAACAATTCTGTTAGTCCGAGATCATACGAGGAAAATATGGATGACGTTTTTCATACTACTTGTTTGATGAAGGGAACAGGCAAATCAGAATTATCATTTTCAATGTAACAAAATAGGATTATAAGATTCATCAACTTTTTTTAGAGAATTCATTTAGTTTTGTAACTAGATTTTTCGAATTTCCATTTTTTTCAAATTTCAATGAATGAATTTTTGTCTGCCCTCTATATGTTTTATTACTTGAAAATGTAATAGTGCAGAGAGCATGTTTGCGCCATAAGTATGCAAGGGCAGAGCTCCGCAAAAAATCGTTCTCGTTGCCGGGATACGATATGAGTGGTTTTGAATTATAAGACTCGCCAAGAGTCTCGTAAGGAAAGTCGGGTACTTTTCAGAAATAAAATTTTCAATAAAAAATCGGGTTTGTGTTTTTTTTTTCGTTACTTCGTGATTTGTATGTAATTCTGTGCTTAGTTTCTGGCGCGATATTTTTTTCTAATACAAAGTACAGAGGAAGGTTTTGATAATTAAAATCCTTATTATCCTTTCTTATCTTAAACGAATGTTTGGATCGTTCTTTCTTCTCAGTCGTTGATCAGTCGCTTGCCAGCCTACCTGACTGTACAGTTCGTTCGGTTCCAGTATAAAGGCAAGGAAGGAATCAACGCTAAAGTGCTGAAGGATATTAAGTTTCCCCTGGAATTCGATGCATTTGAGCTATGCTCTTCGGAATTGCAGGAAAAGCTTTCGCCAATGCGAACCAAGTTCAACGAGGTTGCAAACGCCGAAGTAGAACGCACACTTCAAGGAAAAAACAAATCGAAAGCCGATCTAGAAAAAGAGAAACCTAAGACTGTTGCCCAGCCGTACTGCTTTGAAGATGGTAAGCTTTGGTAGACGGTGAAACACGGGAACAGACACGAATGTATGAATTTGATATTGGAAAATGGATTTTTGTTTGTAGATCTTGGTAGTAACAACAGCGGTTACTACACACTGCAGGCCGTTCTTACGCACCAGGGTCGATCAAGCTCGTCCGGACATTACGTTGGCTGGGTGAGACAGAAGGAGGATCAGTGGATTATGTTTAACGACGATCATGTTTCGCCGGTGGACGCGGAATCCATCTTGAAGCTGTCCGGCGGCGGCGATTGGCACTGCGCGTATGTGCTTTTGTATGGGCCGAAAATTCTGGAACTGCCAGTGGACATGTTGGGCAAGGATGCGGGTGGTGACGTGCAGCAGAAAGAAGATCAGCAAGCACCAGCTTCAGGAGATCATATGTCCGTTGATTAGTTTATATTCCATTGGAATTTTGTTTGTTTCGTCTGTGTCGTCTATGGTGCGCGATGTCTCGGCTATTGTAAAATATGGCCCATTTACCGTGCGATCCCGGAAACGCGACACGAAAGAGGATGATGTAGTTTCTGGTGCTACCGCGATGCGAAAGAACCATATACAGATTTGAAAGAACCGAGATGAGTGAGCGAAGAAGAAAAAAAACGAATGAATAAATAAATATTTATTCATTCATATGCGCCTGTTATGAGTTGATTCAAAGATGACGCTATCCGCAAATGAAATCTCAATTGCACTTCTTTCGCAAGGTTCTCAAAACCCCTATTTAAAGCAAGATAAAACGAGAAATTTTATCTAGACGCCTTTTTTTGTAAAATCATGTTTTACGTCATGCAGTTGAAACAGGGGAACCCTTATTAGTACTAATTTCAGAATCTGATAATATTGCTTCAGTCTGAGATCGTAATAGTAGTAACTGAAACAAAGGGCGAGGAAATTAATCAAAGTTCCGAACATGCATCAATCGTTTTCCTGTTTGCAACATGCAAATCCACATGGCGGGTGCTTTATGTCCCGCCAACCAGTATGAGGACAAGCGCACAGATGTCAAATGTCAAAATCATTGCCGCACCGCTGATCTGAAACAAAACCAACTGATACGAATCCCATACGGCTGTGTTATGCTAGAAGTGGCTATAAATAGGATGCTTATAATAACATATATAATTCTTCGACAACCAGTACTATTTCCAGCATTAACACGATTCATGGAAACCAGCGTTGGTGGTTTTGAATTTTGCGATGTCAGACAATCTTGCGCCATCTGCACAAACTCCGCGCATGATAATGGTGGAAAAATGACATTTGCCTTGGTGCGTTTTCTTCCTGTCAACTTTTTCAACCAAACAGTAATTCTTTCTAACATCTTATACGCTAAGCTAGCCGCAAAGAGTTGAGAAGCTTGTCTACATACAGAATCGTTTCGCGTTAAAGATCTGCTTAAGTGCTCACAATGGAGGAATACCTCAACCTGTCCGGCGATGCAGGAGTCCAGAAGCGGATTCTGCAGGAGGGAACGGGCGACGAGACCCCGTCGAAAGGATGTTCCGTATCGCTGCATTACACCGGCACTTTGGATGAGGATGGGAAAAAGTTCGATTCCAGCCGGGACAGGAACGAACCGTTCCAGTTCACATTGGGCACGGGCTCTGTCATCAAAGCGTTCGATATGGGCGTCGCGTCGATGAAGTTGGGAGAAAAGTGCATCCTAAAGTGCGCCCCGCAGTACGCTTACGGCAGTTCCGGTAGCCCCCCTAACATACCGCCGAATGCGACGCTCAACTTCGAGCTGGAAATCCTTGGATGGAAGGGTGAAGATCTCACCCCAAAGTCGGACGGTGGCATTCAGAGGTTTATCGTGAAATCGGGCAGCTGCAAGAAACGACCCAGCGTGGGCGGTCTGGTGAAGGTGCACCTTGTCGGTAGCCACGAGGGCCGCGTGTTCGAAGAGCGCGACGTAGAGTTCTGTCTGGGCGAAGGCAAGGAGGTTGGCGTGGTTTCGGGAGTCGAACTAGCATTGGAAAAGTTCTACAAGGAGGAAACGAGCAGGCTTGTTTTGGAGCCATCGTATGCCTTCGGGGGAAAGGGCAACAGTGAGCTGGGAGTGCCCCCGAATGCTAAGGTCGAGTACACGGTTACGCTGAACGACTTTGAGAGCCTTGTCGAGCGATCGATGATGTCCCCGGACGAAACGCTGGCCCAGGCGAAGCTCCTGCGAGAGAAAGGCACCAAATACCTGAAGGAGGAAAAACACGATTTGGCCCTCAACCTATACGATCGAGCGCTCACATACTTGTACGCTCAGTCCAAAGAAGGGGATGCGGTAAAGTTGGCAATTTATCTAAACCAAATTCTGTGCCTGCAAAAGTTGAACAAGCACGATGAAGCAAGACTTGCGGTAAGTAACTGTTGCTGATAAGAACCGTGGGAACGCCTTCGGGGATATCTTTTTTTTTCTTTTTTTTTATTCTGTTGTTTTGTGGCTTTTTTCCCATTGATAGTGCGTTGAAGCACTGAAAATGGACAGCAAAAATGTAAAAGCTATGTACAGGCGAGGTATGTCTTACTTGGCGCTAGGGGACTTAGATAGAGCTCTGCGGGATTTCTCTGCCGTAAGTATCAGTACGACAGTCATTAGTACCAGTCGGATATCGTCTCGTTTTAACAACTCTTTCGTCTATCTTCCGCACAGGTGCTAGAAATTGAACCGGATAATAAGGCAGCGCTAAATCAGGTGACGATTTGCAAGCACAAAATAAAGTCCTACAACGACCAACAGAAGAAAGTGTTTGCCAACATGTTTACTAAATTTGCGCAGAGTGACTCCAAGGTAAGTTGAATGGGATTTAGAATAGGGCATCGAAAATAGTAGCATGGTATGGCTCGGAAATATGTTTCTCATCCGTTCCATCGTTTTATATCGTGACCATTGACGTAATTTTTTTTTTGTTTATTGCAAGATTAGTAAAATTATATTTCTGTTATTTGCCTTCCTTTTTCCTAAATCGATTTCGGTCACGGCTCCGTTGATAAAAATCCAACCCTTTCCCTGTTGCGGTGGTATTCGTGGGGTGTGCGTTTTGTAGTAAATATACGTATTTTCTACCGATCGCCATGTACACATGGAGACTCACTCCAGCAGCAACTTGCTAGACTTCGATTAGAATGTGTCTTTGTTTCTCTACTGCACCCCGTTGGGTTTCCCATCCAGCATGGGGTGTGTATTGAATACAAATAAAAAAAAAGAAAATATTCCAATGTTGCTTATACTTCACCCAAAAAAACGATATGCTAACGAGGAGGGTGAGAAATTTTCGGTACGATCAGCCCCATACACCACTCTCCTTATATCCATCATCCTCTCGAATTTGATCCGATATTCTACTGTGTGCCACTCTCGAACGGATATTGAACGGAACCTAGAAAGCCCAAGAGGAACAGAGCCGTCTACCTGATGTGATGAAGCAAAAGTTCGGTGAATGGGGAGACGATGAACGCGAACACGCACCGACCCGCTTTGAAAAGGAGAATCCCGATGTCATTATGCTGCTGAACGATTTGCACAAGCAGTTCCACAACATGTGAACCCACTGTGCAATCCCGTGGCCTATTATCATTCAGTCGCCATCAGAGCTCCACATTATGGCCAACAGAAGCAGCAGTAGAGAATGCAGCTGAAATTCCAAGTGGTGCGTTACAACCGAAAACGATATCATTCAAAAACATCCTTTTTTTTAGATCATGAGCAAACAAAACAAGCTACAATTTGCTGCCTAAAGACAGGAAAGCATGGAGGTAAACTACCTTTGAACATGGTTTGTCGAAAGTAGTGCGTAATAAAACGACAACCAACAGCTCGTATAATTCGTGCGCGTTTTACTATCCTTGGGAAGTTTCTGCTGTTAAGAATTGTACATTCTCTCTTGTAGGCTCTTCCTCGACATTATGCGAGGGGTGTTTCTGGAAATGAAGCTGCAGTTCTCTTTTTCGAACATAGGCGTTTTTGCACACCAAACAACGGTGTGGTTTTTCACCTGTATGCGCCGACATCTCGTGCCGGCGTCGATCGGTAGTGTGGGAAAACATCCGGTCGCACTCGTGCCGACACTTGTACGGTTTTTCACCGGTGTGTGTCCGCATGTGCAGATCGTACCGGTTTTTGTCCACCATCTTACGGTCGCAGTATTTACACTCATATGGAAAAACGATCGTATGAACCGCCTGTTGGTGTTTTTTCAATTGATGCCCGAAGTGGAACCTTGCAGCACAATGCTCACAACCGAATCTGCGTTCCTGCTGGTGCGTTATCAGGTGCAGCTTCACGAGAGATTTCTTCTTAAAACGCTTGCCACAAAACTCGCACTCAAATTGTGGCGCCGAGTCCGTGTGCTGCAGTTGCTCGTGTTGTTTGAGCGCTGCGCGTGTCGTGAAACCGTTTCCACAGTAGCTGCACATGTTATCCTTCTTCAGCTGCCACATATACCGGTGCCGGTGGAGCGTTTTCGGGTTGCTAAAGCTTTGCTTACATGTTTCGCACACGTGCTTATTGGATGTTTGTTCACTTTCATGAATCCGCCGCCGAACGGCATGCTGTTCCTCCACGTGGTTTTGCAGATCATTCTCATCGTCAAACGTAGCATTGCAGCGCAAAAAGCAGCACCCATACCCTTCGTAGGCGCGTGGTTTTGTTACTCTCTGATTTCGTAGCAATACGGCCAGTTTAGCGTTGTGGCGCTTTTCCGAAACGAATTCTACGCCATCATTACAATGCTTGAGGGATGTTAGCAAATGGCGTGCCAGTTGATGCATTCTTAAAAAGTACATTTCACATATCTTGCAGTAAAACACTTGCGTATTATTGTTCTTGAAGGTTTGGTGTTGTCTCAATGCCTTTTTCGTCCGAAATATTTCCCCGCACAATTGGCAGTAGTTGGCGCCTTTGCTTCTGAGCGGATTTAATGTGTGGTGGGCAAACTGTGCATGAACCTTAATTTCTGCGAAATCCGCAAAAAACATTGCACAGCTGCAACACCGTTTTGCTTCCGTGTGTAGAATCTTGTAATCGTCGTAGTCCTCCACACGCGTTATGTAGCGATCTGCTATTACTTTTCTATCCACCTTTTCAGCTACAGCAATGTACTTTTTGGCAACTGAGCTGTCCATGTAGATGCCCAGAGGTTCATGATGCTGCTGGTTTTCTGTAGCAATTGTTTCACATGTGAGATCTGGGATTTCCTTAGTTTTAGGAAAATAATGCATGTGCTCTACACACGTGGTCATGTGCATTGTTAAGCGTTCCTTCGAAACGAACCCATATAAGCATAGTTTGCAAAGAAAAATTTCCGTGTGTTGAAACCACTCTTTGTGTATGAGAAGCTGGTAATCATCGTCAAATGTTTCGCTGCACATTTCACATAAATATGAGCCCGTTGCACTCAAATGCTCGCTATTGCTTGTAAAATTTGAATGGTAACCCGCTACATGATTCATAAGCTCTTCTACGTCTTTGGCTATAAAATCACATCCGCAACACATGTGACCATTCAGCTCAACGTATTCTAAATTTTTAAATTTCATGTGCGTTTTTACAAACGTTAGCTCTGGAAAAACAAAAGGTCTTCCTATGGTTTGCAGTTGCTCTACAGGTGAAGTGTCTATAAAAGTTAGTGAATCATGTACCACATGATTTGGCGTATCCTTTGTCATAGGCGATACTTGAAAAGCTGAATCGATTGGTAAACTACTGTCCCAGCTAGCGATAGCCGGTACGGAATGTGGTATGATTGCTTCATGATCTGGACTCTTTAAGCACGATTGTGTGGGATCCGCAAAAGTATTTTTAATGTGTTCCTGGAATTCAATGGCATCTATCAACCGCTGGATGCATTCCTTTCGGCAGATGACGTACTTTTCCACACTTGAATGCGAGGTGAGCTAAAATATACGAACATGGTAGAAGCTACATGAGAGAAGAGATACAGGCTGCAGTATAGCAATTGAGTAGTTGATAACCTCCGAATAACAAAGCATGATAGAAGATGACCCCACGTTGCCTTGCATTACTCATAAACTTACCTTTATGTTTGCGAATTGTTCTAGTGCCAAAGCAATGGTAATACAGCTGGTGTCTGGTAACGTATCGTACAGTTTCATTGCCGCTTCGACAAGCACTGATTTAGAGCATATAATACAACACGTTCGTTGCCGAATTGCTGGTGCTCTCGACATCTTTAATTATTCAAAACTTTCGTGACTAGTTAACTTTCTTCTAAACATGATTGTTAAACATTCTGTCTAATTATGATACAGAAAATCCGCTGAAAGCTATTTGTGCTTGCCGCAATTAAATGACAGATGCATTAAATACGGGTAAACAACAGATGGAAATATGTTTTATTTGATGTTGCAACACTTATTCACATAAATTGTAATTAATTCAGGTTAATCACAAAATTAAAAGTAAAAATTGCATTAGAAAACAGTTCTTTACAACGAAGGGAAGAGGATTCGGTGCAATATCTTGTTTTGTGAACACACTGTTCGAAAAATGTGTCAATAAGGAAAACATAAGAAACATTTGTTGAAATTATATATAACATACAAACAACTTAAATATGAAGGAAAACATACAACCTGCAGTAATATTGCTTTTCCTTCCTAATTTAAATTTATTCATCAGCTGGTGTGTTTACGCCAAAGAGAATTGAATACTGATATAGCAAATGTTGATGCGTTCAACGACATCATTTTCGTCGATTAAATAAAAGCACAAACAACAATTTGATCGATTTCATTGGGCTTTGACATTTGCCGCAAGAAAATCTTGCAAACCTACAATAGCTAGCAGAAGTAGGAAAAGCAGTCGAGATTTTCTACTTATTTGGCCATCTTAGATCAAGTGGCTGTTTGCAGATATTGAGTTTTCGGCTAGTACATTCTTAGATAGTGATTAACTTTTGCGTGCCAGTGCATCGGCGCCCACACGTTGATATAGTGGAAAGAGGGTTCTTAGAAACCCGCCGGGCCCTTTTTCTCTTTACAGAATGTGAATGTGGGTTGTGAATCGCGTACGCGAAGTACCAATGCTTTGGTACTACCCAAGGCAAGAGTTCGTCTAGGAAATTGTCAAAAATGTAAGCGCGAATATAACATAATATTCAACAACAAAATTCATCGACAATAATAGCACAATCGAATCGCGTACTAGAGTGCGTTGGTTCTTTGTTTTTGTTTTGTTTTGCATCTCTTTCACTCGTGTTCAAGCAACCGTGTTTTATTTTCATTCCTCGCTATTATGCTTCAAACAAGAATCTCTTATGAGGCCTGTTTTTACCAAATGTTGATAAATGCCATGAGCATGGCGAATAGCAGGCGTTGCTTTCACTCAGGTGGTATCTGTACAATTGACTGTCCAAATTGGAAAAAAGAGTATGCCATGCTCTTTAATCACCAGCACACAGCCAAGTGTAACTATTTCATAGTGTGTTCAAACTCGTACTAATATTACTATTAGTTTCCGCCCAAAGTTGGTTGGGAAATAGTAATTATTTATTAATTTTACATTGTATGTTTCTTAAAGGGCTTTGGTTTCGGTCGAGGAGCCGGATCTTTTCAACGATGTTGAAATACTGGAAGTCGGAGATTTCAACGCAGAGAGTGATGAAAATTATGTTTCCGTGGAGTTGCGTTCTGATAATGACGACGATGAAGACGATTGTGTGTTGCTGGATCATAGCGGCCAGTTTGCTCCTTCCAAAGCATTACTACAAAGCTCAATGAACACCAACCACATGGAAACTGTAGCAAGAAGAGAAATGATTCCGGTTCAAAACCACGGTTTTCTTTCCGATCATGAATACCTGGACGCAAATAACCTAGCTAATCTTGTGTCGAGTGAGGTTACAAAAAATCGAATAACCATTAAGGTTCAAAATAGTAGTGAACGCTTCTCCGTACCGTACGATGAAGATTTGGGCATGCAGGACTTGTTCAATAAAGATAATACCTCTGACGAACCGGGCACAACAACAAATGAAGTCACCCCTTATGATGAATACTTTGAACCTAAGATCGAGATCGGAGACACAGAAATCCATGAGACAATCATGGATCAAGTCATCATTGGGAATGAATTGATGTCACCGAGTTCCGATGCATTCGACAGCCAAGATGAGTGTGCCAACATAATGCTTTCTCTGAACAGTTCATCGGTACAAGCACCGGTAGAAGACGAGACGTGGTCGTCACTGAAAAATGATCACTCTTATACGACAATAAATGTCATCTCACCGCATCTCAGCGAGAATGAAGATGGTTCGACAGATGACAATGATGTAACTGATTTAACGCAATTGGTAACATTGTCCAATAAACTAGCAAAGGAGCAGGATGTTAGCTCTGTTGCAGCTCAAAAAACTTTCAAACGATTGGAACGAGTGGTTAAATCTGTGCGGAAAAAAACGAGCATAAAAAGCTTCCCCTTGCAACAAAAAAACAAGCAGAGTAAGGATAAACCATCACCCAAAGCAGTTAGCCCGAGGACAAGTGAGACTGATACACCGATACACAGCTTATCAGTTGTGCTTTCGACCAACTGTTTAGAGCGTTTAGAGGGTGAACCAATAATGGTATCATCGGCCGAATCGATTGGTCCTTCGAACGATATCGAACATGATGATTCAAGCACGGACACGGAATGTATCACCAAACAAATAAACGTGAACAATACAGAGGAAACAAATTCAGAATTGGACAAGCTCCTGTCATTAGGCGTCATGTTTTCTGAACAATGTGAACGTTGGTTTAGTAAAACAAAATCTAATGATTCAAAATTTAGTGTATCAAGTAAAACTGACAAATTAACTCATTTGGCAAACATATTGAAAAAGGTATTTATATAGCATATTTTGCGAGTTGGTGATTTATGAAATGATCCAACGAAAATCTCTTATGTTTCTTTATTTTTAGCTAAATCAACACAGTGACCATATACCGATATCGCGTAGGGATGGTATAAAAAAATCTGCTCCTAAGAATGCGGAAATTGCTATCCAAACTGATCGTTTTAAACACGCGAAGAACTATACCGGTTGTGACCAACGGTTGCTTAATGAGCAATGTAAGAAAAGATTACTTGAATCGGCTAGTGAAACCAGCAGTTACGTATCGGATAGTGCCGACTCCGTGATGGCTAGGAGCTCTGATTCCGATCGTGAAGGTGACGATATAATGAAAGACTTTTTAAGACGTAAAAAACGGAAAGGTCGGAAAAATAATGAAAAACGCGGGGATGGAGCTGCATTAAATAGGGAAAAAGAACAAAATGATGAAGGTAAAAAGAGAAGTAATCAAATTTATTCGGATAGTTCTTCTGACGAGCAGAAACAATCAGAACGAGACGCGGAGCGAGAAGAAAATTTACTAGAAGGTGTTTTAAGTGGAGTGGACGACATAATATCCGACGTCCATGATATAATACCAGATGCTGTGGGTGTCGTTCAAGAGTTTCTTGCAGGAGAAGGAGAAAAGCAAGAAATTGATCACCCGAAATCGGTAACCACACGGGTCAATGATTCCAACGCAGGCCGACAGACCAATGGAAAGGAAAAAGAACCAAATAAGCCAGTGCTGACGAAGAATGTTTCAGAGATGACTGAATCTGAAAGGGAGGACTACTACGAAGAAATGCAGATTGAACGGCTGTGTAATATTAGCAATCTGATTGTAAATCGCAATGCTCCCAGCGGAGGACCAGTTCATTTGACAGCCCCAACAGTTGCTAAAAAGTATCGGAAAAAGAAGCTCGAAGATACCATGGAAGATTTTTTGAATGACGAAAACAGTAGTACTTCTACAATCCCGCTAGATGCTTCTGTTGTCTCTGAGGAAAGCGATTGCGAAAAAGATGTAGTGGAAACGGAGGAGCTGTTCCTCCAAAAGTGTAATGAAAACATGAAGCTTCAGCTTTTGAATCAGCTCAGCAGCAGTGAAGACACTAGTGATATTAATGACGATTATAAGATGGTGCCAGATGAAACTAGCCGTGATGGCAAACAAAACGGAACAGACAATGACGAATCTGATAGTTCATCCGGTTCATCGGTAGAACACTTTCTGAAACGGCAAGATTCCAAGCAGATTCAGCACAAGGAAAGAAAGAAGTCAATTTCTGAACAAATTGAAAACGAATCAAAGAGCAATGATTTAGTGGCAGCTAATGGGCAAATGTCTGCACTGAGCGAATTAAACGATGGCCTAGTCTTTACTATCGATGGTACAAGTACTATGAATGAGTTAAAAATTGCATCAAAAAATTCGCACAAACTACAATTGGCGAATGCTAAAGATAAAGATCTATTTAATAACGCATTGTTTGATGAAGAAAATGTTGGCAAGCCGATTCAGAAAAAAAGAAAGAAACGCAATTCTATTAAAGGTAGTGATTCCGATTCCGAACTGGGAGTGTCTAGCGCAGACTCCGACAATGATATGCAAGATCATTCAAAAAGAAGGCAACGAAAACGTATCACGAAAGAAGTTACTGCTGTTGAGTCATTCGATTTCAGTGCTTCACTAACCGCATCCTCAGCCTCACGTCGGGATCCAGCTACAGCTTCTTCTGGTGCAAAAGCAACCGTAATTACCGAAAGTTCCAAAGTGTCCAAGAAGGCGTCTTCTACCGATAGCACCGGTACGACGCCTTCAATACAATCAACGACTAGTGGTGATACCAGCGGTTCAACGTCCAATGTGTTGGTCAAACAAAAATCTTCAAAGGATGGTCAAGACTGCATTAGCCTGAGCTCGGACAGCTCAGATGATGCGGAAATTATTACGGGTGATCTGGACGAAAATAAGACAGCTTCGGACAAGGAGCCAAAGCGAAAGATCCGAGCAATGCTCACTAATGACGAGTTGGCAGAGGAAACGAAGAAAGCTCAAAAAGAAGAAGAAGGTCGTGTGGCGCGGCTGAAAAAGAAAACAGAACAAGTAAAAAAATTTCTCAGCAGCTATAAATCGAAAGACGGTGAGAGCGAACTGGTGCTGGATTATGATTCCACTCGGAAACAGGCGATTTGCGTTCATCCAGAAATTGTTAAGTTGCTGAAACCGCATCAAGCCGAAGGCATTAAGTTTATGTACGACAACACGTACGGGTCGGTGGATGCGCTTCCTAAACACCAAGGGTCGGGGTGCATTCTCGCGCACTGTATGGGTTTGGGAAAGACTCTTCAAATGATTTCACTGCTACATACGGTTATGAGATATCCGCAGCTATTGACGAATAGAGTTTTGGTAATTTGTCCAAAGAGTACAGTTATGAACTGGAAGGAAGAGATCATTCGTTGGCAGGGTACGATAAAAACAGGTTACCAAATGAAAGTTTATTATTTTCCGGATGTATGCACGCAAAATGAAAAAATTTCCGTACTTAAGAAGTGGTTCTCTTGTAAGTCTCCTACCTGTGGCGTTATGTTGATTGGGTACGAAGCTTTTAGAGCCTTGATCAATTATGAACGACGAAAGGGATCAGTAGGAGGATTACGTAGCACTAAGCTGGAGCTTATAAAAACGTATCTCCTGAACCCAGGCGCAGATTTAGTCATTTGCGATGAAGGTCATCAGATCAAAAACAAGCGTTCCGCAATCAGCGAAGCTGTCTCTAAAATCAAAACTAGACGCCGTATCATGCTTACTGGAACGCCCATTCAAAATAATCTAAAGGAATGTAAGTATGAGCATTCAAGTGATGTTAATCCTAATTAATGCATTTCTTTTTTATTTTTCTACAGACTATTGTATGGTCAATTTTATCAAACCATCGTTTTTGGGAAGTGATAAAGAATTCAGTAACTTGTACGCGAATCCTATTAAGAATGGGCAGTGTAAAGATTCAGATCAGCAAGCAATTAAAATTATGAAGCAGCGATCGTACGTATTGCATAATAAGCTTTCAAAATTCGTGCAGGTATGTGGCAATGTTCCCTCAGAAACCTAGATTATTATTCGATAAAACGTCATTTTTCCCACAGCGAAAAGAGGCGGCGGTTTTAAAAGAGTTCCTACCGGAAAAATTTGAGTATGTTTTATTCGTTCCACTGACACCAGTGCAAGTAAGTTCTGCCGCAATAAGTGACGGGCAGAGGGTTACAAATTAACCTAGAGACATGACGCATTGGAATGAAGCAAATTATGATTACGTTTACCTTTTTTGTACTATTTTTGTAGGAAAAAATGTATGAAGTTTTTCTCCAGATGAACGAGTACACTTCGAACAACGACACATCGGGCGATCCTGGAAAAACCAAAAAATTTAAACTGATTGCTGATTACACCTCACTGAGAAAGGTGCTTATACATATTTTATTATTTATTTGTTCCTAGCTTATTGTTTTTTTTTCATTCAGATCTGGACTCATCCGAAAGTGCTAGAAACGGCGTGGCTAACCGCTAACCAAGAGAAAACGCGCAAAGATGCGGCCCGTAAAACGTCGACCCCGGACTCGTACGATGAATCTCCCGATGACAACAACGACATTGCCAGTGGGCAATTTTCTGTTACAAATGATTGGTGGCGGCGTTATCTGCAAACCGCTGACTTGGAATCCCTATTTCCGAGCAACAAATTGTGGATTATGTTTGAGATACTTAAGCAGTGTAACGAACGTGGAGAAAAATGTTTAATTTTTTCCGCGTTTGTGGCGGTACTCAATGTGGTTGAGCATTTTATGGAAAAAATTAACAACCAGGAGCAAGACCAGCAGCAGTCAGATGCGTATGCATACAGCGCCTTCAAAGGACCGTGGGTTAAAGGAAAAGATTTTTACCGTTTGGACGGTAAAACGCACAAGTCAATCCGTCATGCGATGATCACGTCGTTCAATGATCCACAAAATACTACCACCAAGTGTTTCCTCATATCGGCGAAAGCTGGTGGTCAAGGTATAAATTTAACCGGAGCGAATCGTGTAATCATATTGGACACGTCCTGGAATCCGTCCAACGACCAGCAGAACATTTTTCGCATTTTCCGTCTCGGACAAAAACGAAAGTGTTACGTGTACCGATTACTGGCAGCCGGCACGATGGAAGAGAAGGTTTATTCTCGGTCTGTTACCAAGCAGGCTCTCAGCTTCCGTGTGGTTGATGAGCAGCAAATCGATCGGCATTACAGCTACGACGAGTTAGGTGAGTTGTACACCCTAACAAAGATCTCTGACATGACGCGTGTGACACCGATCCTACCTGCGGACGACGTGCTAGCCTCGTTGTTGCGGATGTTTCCGAACAAGATTTTCAAATATCACGAGCACGACTCATTGCTGGAAAACAAACCAGAGCAGGATCTCAGTGAGGAGGACAAAAAGGAAGCATGGGCTGCATACGAGCGAGAAATACAAAACAACGAAAACCGGTCCTATCTGTCGCAGTTTAGTTCGATGGGAGCGGCGGCTGCTGCAGCTGCTGCTGGAGGATTATTCGGACCGGGATACGGAGCGTCTATGGCATCATATTACGCCGGTTTGGGCTACCCAAGCATGGCAGGACTACCGCTCGGCGGTGGAGATATATTCCGCAACGACTTCTCCTCTTACGGTTCTACGTTGGGTAGGTCTCTCTACATGCCTTACGGTACTCAGCAACAGTATTCCCCGATGTTGAGCGATGCGGCATACGCAATGGCTTTAGCCAAAGGCTACGCTGGATTCTCGGTTCCTGGCGCTGGGGGGCTGGACTTTGGCCTTCCAACGCTCCCAGGATCCCATTCGGCATCGATGGCGAGTGGTCAGTCACTGTTGCCAACGCCTGCTCCTCCTGGAAGTCAGCCTGGAGCTGGTGTCAAACCATACAGCTCGACAGCCGCTTTAGCCAACATGCTGAGTTACTATTCAGGAAAGTCTAGTTCTACAGGACTCCCACCATCACTCGGTGGACCGATTCCCCCGGCTCTACCGACCGCTTCCGGGTCATCTTTGGCAGAACTGACTGCGCAGAATTGTGCACCGAACAGTCTCTCTTCAAGTCATTACAACCCTTTAAAGCAGATCAGTGAATACGCTCAAGGTAATTCACCGCTTCTTTCCACTCCGCTGCAGACGCCGTCCTCGTCTGGCTTGACGATTTCCAACATAACTTCGCTCCACAAACCGGGTCCGGGATCTATTAAACCGGGAGGAAGTAGCCTCGGCCAAGGAGTATCCGCATTGCTCAGCAGGTTAAATGAACAAATGGCAGCATCATCTTCCCCGCTGTCGTCAGCTGGTCTTTCCAGTCCCTATACGCCGAGAAATGTACCATTGCTTTCTCCAGCTTTAGACTCCCAGACGAGAGGCAGTATTGGACCGGTCTCGAATGCATCGGCAACTTTGCCGATTTCAATGATAACCAGCAGTACTGTTAGTAATAGTGTAAGCACGAGCATAGGCACTACGACAGCGACGGCTGTTGGAAATAGTACACCAATAACGGTTCCATCGGTGATTAGCACGCCACCGGGAAGAGATGCCAGCTCGAATTCTACCAACAGTGCTGCAGTTCGAAAATCTACCGAAACCCCAATTTCCCAGACGACAATCTTAAATCCGGCTGCAGTGTCAGTAAGTGGAAGTTCTGCTACAACCATTATCCCTATTGATGACGAGGATGGAAAAGATTCGAGGAAGGATTCAAACAAAGGGATTCCACACCATGTGATTGTGCGTGGGGATATAGGAACTGCAAAGGCAACTGAAGCAAAGCAGAGAGATGCTGAGAATCTTGGTGTTGGAAAGAATTTTGATATAAGGCACAATACCCAGGAAAACAACGCATCCAAACAGGTTTCTCTTGGCAGTGGATTCAATGATGTACTCAAGACGGCCAAATCTCTGATTAGCTTGTCCCAAGAGCAACCCAAATCTACCGCTTCGAAGATAGCTACAAATCCGACAAATCTTCAAATCGCCCTACCGACACCGCCCATTATTTCGAAACCCAGCACTGCTCCGTTGCAAATGGCTCGATCTCATAGTGCCGCCACGATGGGCAATGTCGGTACGACAGCTCAACAAGGGTTGATGAAAGCTGTGGCCACCAAGCAAAGACAACCGTCGCCCACACCCAAGTTGGTGTCAAACTTAAAGCCCCAACCAACTACTTCCAAATCGTCGCCACTATCTCGTAGTCCTGTGATGATCCAAACGCCAATTCCAGCAACTAAAGCATCGTCAGTACCGGCTGCTAAGGGTACGCCCGCACCGACTAATGGTAGAACACCAACACAATCTGTAGTCCCGAAACCGACAGCGGCGTCACCTTCAATGCGATTTGTGTTTAGTGAAAAGATTGGATCTTCTCTACAATCTGCATCTCCATCACAGAAAACAGGTGTTGTTGACACCCCTAAATCGCAGCCGGCGGCTGTTGCGCGTTTGTCGACTCCTGGTCCTGCGAGTGTTTCCAAATCCATGCCGAAACCGAGCGTAATAGATAAACCTGGCCAACAGACCAAGCTCATCAATCCTGTCGCTGTGTCTAAATCGTCGGGCATACTCGGCATACAGCCAGGCAATGGATCTTCTGGATCAGCAAGTAATTCGGGAGTAGGACTTGCAGCGAAAGCGAATGCCGTACTTCCGAAACCAAAAATTGATTCTCGCCCGACAAAGATCACGACTTTGACGGCTTCACCCACGGCTCTGTTAGCGAAAGGATTGCCTAGTCCAACAAATAAGTTGTTGAATGCACAATCCACTCCTCCGGTCATGCCAGCAAAACCAATTCAATTTTCAACGACCACTGCTGCGAGCAATATTAGCAACAGAAAGGCGGGCCCTGCAGTCAAGATAACCCCGGTGGCGTTGCTTTCAACGTCCAGCATGACCGGAAAGCTTAGTTCTGCTCCGGGAGGACCAGTTTCTGGGATAAAAGCCACTACAGCAACCCCGGTATCCGTTGCCCAGCAGACTTCAACTTCAAAACCTACAGTATTGCTTTCCAACTCGAATCGCGTGTCGCCAGTTGTTCAACGAATTTCGAAGGGCGGCGTAAATGCTGTTGGAACGAAAGTCCCCACTCCATCTCCTGCTGGACTAAGCAAGCTGACTGTTCCACAGATGCCCAATTCCTCTACGATCACCACTAGCCCTACCCAGCTTAGTTTACAGCCGCGAGTTACTGAAACCCCGAACATTTCGACGGCATCAAGTATGACGATGATTCCAACGGCTAATATAATTTCTAAAATTGTCAGCAATAGCCCCAGCAACACTACTGGTGCGCGACCAACCGTAAGTTACAGCCTCGCAGACGGTGCCCGCAAAGATTTAGTTATACGCAAAGCGGTAGCATCACCTACCATGCGGCGGATAATACCGACATCCCAGGGTCCTCAGCAGATTATGATCAATAAACTACCTATAGCGTCAGGTGAATCGAGTGCTAAAACTAGGTAAGTATCTTCAGATTCAGAATTTCTAACATGAAATGGCCTAACCATCATGTAACTCTCACCATTCCAGTACCACGCCATCCTCCAGTATGGTGACTATTCCTGCAAACTCTATATCTACAATACGGGTAAAACCGAATCTACCGGTTGGAGGAATTATCCGTGTTGGAAATAACAGCAACATTACCACCGCGGGGTCAAGCATACAACCCACTTCGTCAAATAGTATGTTTATTAGAAAGCGTGGAATCGATGCTACTACGCTGGAAAATCTGAAAGCCAAAAATTCGGCTCTTTCGGTTTGGGATGTGCAGCAAAAAGCAACAGCTGGGTCGGCTTCAACCATAACTGGTGCTCCGACTATGAAACGCTCAAGACTCGAGGATATGGTAAGCTTATCGATAGAATAGGTCAATCGCCTAGGATGTTTTTAATTACAAGAAAAAAAATGATTGGTTTTGCAGAACGTATCAACTGTTTCCAGTACCCCTCCTATCGGCTCGATTTTCAATACGACAAATCGAGTGGTGACAGCAGTAGCGGGTGTACCAGTCAAGACAAAAAGCGTACCCTCTAAACCAACCAAAAAGGGTATAGATGACGGAAAGCTAGAGGCTAACTAAAATGAATTAACATGGTTTTTCTACGTTTCTTTGT
The DNA here is from genome assembly GCF_943737925.1 of Anopheles nili. Taxonomy (NCBI): domain Eukaryota; kingdom Metazoa; phylum Arthropoda; class Insecta; order Diptera; family Culicidae; genus Anopheles; species Anopheles nili. Next base: position 3,584,038 of record NC_071292.1, read on the forward strand.
TTTCGTTACAGATGAAATAGCCGATGTGGTAGTCCTCGAGTAATATAATTAATAGCTCATTTTTCTTGTTTATAATTTATATTTTTTGATAAGTTCTAACCCCTACACTTTGGCGGTTTTGTTCACATTTTATTGTGTGCAACTGTTGTACTTGCAACTGTTTGTATACCTTGAGGGAAGTTAACGAAAGGCTTGCCATTTGGCATAGAATCGTAAAGTCAAAACCAGTTCCTAAAATCTGCTGTTTTTGTTTTTACTTAAGCGGGGATTTCGAGGGTGCAGGATACTAAATTGTTGGATACTAAAATAAATCACGCAATAGCGTTGCAATCTTTTTCTTCTTAGGTGGCGTAATAACCATTGTACGGTTCCAATCTGGCTTGTAAGGGCTTTCTATGACTTTAAAATTTCGGATAATTGGTCGTTCATACGGAGGGTCTCAACGTAGCAATTTTTTTCGTTTCTTGAAAATTTTCTTCGTGAACGAAATTGAATCTTTGCTGAGAATTAAGCAAAAATGCAACGGGGAAAAGTGTTGTAAAGTCTAAATAGGAATAAGCATGCTAATGTAAGGAATATAACTAAGGGGGGGAGGGGGGGGGGGGGGTTTGCTATTGTATTGTACTGTACATTATGTCAAAATTTCTCTTTGAGGGAAATTCAACACGAAATTGGACTTTGTACATATTATGTTTCCATAGACGGACTAAAATTATTTATTTCATTACATTCAATATATTTATTTTATGGGTTCTAGCTAAGGTTATTTGCATTTGACATTGGTGATCTGATTTGTTTTATTCTTACACTTTTCGCATTGAATCCCCGTACAATACACCTGCTGGCAGGCTTAGTTAGGACCTTCGTTCATTTCTCAAAGACTTTCGTTTGACATATTTTCTCTGTAACCTGATAGTTTCATGATTGTGATTTTTCGTGACACATAACAAGAGAGAATCAACAGAAGATATTAGAAGAAGTATATGGAAAGCAAGTATTAAACAACTTGTTCAAATTAGCAATACGAAAAACGGACTGCATAGCTTATGAACGAAGGAAATGGAAAAATAAATTTCGTCTGTCCTTGTATCGATAAATCCTTCTGCGGTGTTAGAGAATCGCATTTTAAAGCTCGCTTAAACAAATTTCATATAAAAATTCATGCAAATGGTATATCTGACGCCGCTAGTATATAGTACATGAACTGAACTCATTTTTACGCACAAACTAATACAACGAGGAGTAGCCCATTGTCTTCCCCCGATGATGCTACAGCATAGTACGAAGAAACATTGTTTCCTGTAATGCTCGCAATTTAATGTGGCTGGTCTTGCGTGCCTTGTTTCAACTGGAATAGGAGAACTATTGCCGAAAACAGCAAGCACACGCCAGCAAACCCCCAACGGTTGTGTATAGAGAATCAGGAGACGAATTTAAACCGTGCCGTTTAGCGTTAAATGGGATAACTTCTTAATTGATGTGTTTCTTAGTATGAGGCGGTGTCCATTCGCTTACTAATTGATCGTATGGTGCTGTAGTGAACGCGTGGACCGCGAAATGGGTGTCAAGTATGAACAATTGCGGATAGGCACACGAGCAGAGAAATTGAATCTAAGTACAGCATGAAAGGTCGGGGCGATAAAATGAAAGGGTTGTTTTTATCCGTGTCTACTAGAATTTTCACTACTTCTGTACATATAGCGTGAATTTAAGTTGTGAATCTGATTGAAACGAATTTAATAAAAAGGGACAACCATGATATGAAATTAGATGTGTTAGTATTTCAGTTGAAAAGACGGCATTTTCGGGTTAATTTGTCATCAGTTTAAATCATTGAATATAATCACTAGCAGATGGTGCTGAAAAGGTGCAGTTTTATATTTGTGGTATCTAAATCTCGGTGCGTGTGTCCCAGTGGTTTTTACTCGATTCTAATAGCTTTTACTACAGCAAGTTCGCACATTGGCAATATTAGTAAGGTTCCTCAAGCTTCGATTTAACAGCGCCAGCGATGAAGCTGGCTCCCTCGCTGTTTTCCTCGAATCCGGGCAGATCCTTGCAGCGTTCGTACCACCCGCTTACATTCGGGTAGGGATCAAAGCTAACTCCAACGTGCTTCAACGTGGTCACATTAGCTAGGATGCAAAGGTCGGCTACGGTACAGTCCTCGCCAGCAACCCAATCGCTTCCATCCAAATAGGATTCCAGCTTGTCTAGCGCCTTGCCCACGCGATCTTTTATTTCCGGTGCAACAACGGTCTCCCCAGAGCGCAGCACGGACATGAGAATGTCACGTAAGGCTACGAATAATGTACCCGAATCGTAGAATAGCCGATGGTTGATGAGGCCTCGTTTTTTCGGATCATTCGGATACAAGGAGCATCCTGGCTTGTACTGCTCCGCCAAGTAGGCCACGATCGCCTTGGACTCCCACAGAATGTAATCCTCGTCGACAAGGGTCGGCACCGTATGCTCAGGATTGATCCCGACAAACTCGTCGGCCAAATGCTCGCCTGCGAACAAATTCACTATTTTCACCTGCAAAGAGATACACACACAAAAAGTGCAATGATAAACGAATTGATTATGCCAAACCAGAAAGCTCCACGGTATCGAAAAAGAATCTGATCCTTTGTTCAAGCGTCATCACTTCCACAACTGGCATGGATTACTGGACTGGCGTTCGTTATCTAAATAACCTCGATGAATCAGTATACTATCCTGACGTCGCAGCGGGCAAAATGTATTTCAATCAATGCGTAATGACACCCAACGACACGAAAAGACTCAAATGATGTCGTGCTCGTTTAAAATCGATAAGGACGTACGGAAAAATTTTTCCGACAGCCGGCCTCTATCGCCAATGCTGTTGATTCTGCTTTGGTTAGACCAAGATAATACATAAATCATCACCCACCGCTAAAGTCGTCTAGCATTTGTTTGAATTCTTTACGAAATCAATAGCTTAGCGGAGTCAGAGCCAACAGAATCGATCTAGTCCCTGTGGAAAATGATTTGTACCGGTTGGAGGTAAATGGCGATTCCTGGCAATGATAGGAGAACTTTTTTTGCTTTATGCGAAAGGATTTCCTCGACCCACGTGTTTTATTGGAACTCTTCAAATCCGAACAGCTGTATCACGACATCCAACAGCCTTCCACTTAACTTTCCTGCGTGTTGCGGACATCGGTAAAAATTAATCATGGGAAAATGTTGCTAGCCTTTCAGATGTTCCAAAACGCGTTTAAAATAGACACAATGGAAAACACGCGAGATGCAGGGTGACAATGAACACATGTGAAATGGCCATGACTCAAGATAAAGCAAAGAATGAGGTAAACGTTTGAATGAAAACCCAAAAATCAGGTAAAGAGGGTTTTCAATAATTACGACAGACTATTGTACTGATTTTGAATAATATACATTATGTGGAAAGTAGTTTAAAGGGTAACCCTGGAAAAATTATCTGTTGTCTGACGAAACTAAAACATTCGTTAAAGAAACTGGGCACAGCTCCAGGACCTGTGTACGTACTTCTGCATCGAGGTCGAGATTCCGCAAAACCAGCAAAGCCGACCGAGAAGGCGGCGAGCCAGGAAAATGGTACAGTATCAACGGAGCCATCACAGGTTTGCTCGAAGATGGACACACCAGCAGGCAAGGATATGCCTGTCCTAATCACAAGAACACTCCACACAGACTGTGCCAAAGCCAGCTCGTAGAACGCGCGTGACCACATGCTTGCTGCCTTAACCCAACGGCGAACTTTTTCCCAGTAATTAAGCCACCGGAACGGCAATGATGACACATCGTTCGTCAAATATGCACAGGGCTTCCGACCACGCGGTACCGTGAGGTACTTTTTACGTCTGTGACCGCCACTATTGAGAAATGGGTCCATCACACGAAAGGCCGTAATTACAATAGTGTTAAAATTTATAAATCTGTCAACTTCTGTCTCTTCTGTCTTCTGTCGTTCGATTGGCTAGATTTCTGCATGCAAGGATTGTTCTCTTAGTCTTGGTTTTTTGTCTATATGAGCTTACGAACAAACATTGTTGGTATCACTGACGATTCATTTCCACTATCCAATCAGTTCGTTCATAAAAGTACAATTGACCACGTGACTCATGGTGACGAAAAATAAGTTTAAACCCGACACTATCGCGCCGGATCCAGAAGAATGATTCGCCATTGTTTTTTTTTGTTTGCTCCACCATTGGCTTATCATTCCACTCAGGCCGCTCAGCAATTGATTCGCTCTCTTCTCCGATAGGCGGACCATTATACTCTCTCACTCCATAACGAGTCGTTTTCGGGGAGGTACAATGTGTGGGTGGTATCAATTGAACGTGAGAAGCAACAGCCTACTAGTTGTTCTGCGACCCTGTTACCAGCAAAAATCGGACTGAACGATTTGGCTTCGCGCTGTGGAAGAGCAAAATTTGCAATTTGAATGAAAGGCGGCGCGCTTGGGCAAAAATCAGTAGCTGCTCGCAGTCGTTCAACATCCATGTTAAAACTGTTGTTGAGCACCGTTTTGAGAGCGTAATTTATAGAAAGGAATATAATCCTTATTGAAAATTGATTCATTATTATACGAAAAATAGGGACATACGGTTTTTGGTTTGCAAACCCTTACTTACTTCTAGTCACGGATTAATACTGGAGAACTAAAACCTTGGTAAAGCAGGAGAATGAGAATGATGCATCTTTGCGTTTTGAACAACAGCATTGAGCATAACCTGTTGAGGTTTCTTTCGAGTGGCACGTGCCACAGACGGATCGAACAGCGAGTTGTTACAATGGGTGGAGGCATAGAGGAAGCTGTTATGTCCCCTCTGAGAGTAGCCCAGTTGCAAGCTTAATTGAGTAGCAATTTGACTGTCGCAACCAAACGACCGATCCAGCAACATTCAGCACTTTTTTTTACGATGATGGATGCTGCGAACAAACGAGCGGGAGGGGTCGATGGGAGCCCGCCAACGAAAACAAAGCGTGGAGAAACATCCCTTATGTAGGCACACACGTAAGGGAGGAAAATGAAGGTCAATGCCGGTCAGCTGTGCCATCTACTCATTCGCCATCGTCTCACACAACCAAATTAGCGCTTCCACACGCGTTTCGTACACTGAGTCCGCCACAGTCGTGACTCGATCATATCGGAGCGTTTCAGGGAATAATCAGAAACATCATTATGCATTAGCACATCCACCACCCGAGGGGGGTTTTTGGTGATCGTTAGACTTTACGCTACACGTTTCACCGATATACCGGTCGAAGGTGTTGCCGCCAATAGCGATCGAATTGACCTATCTCATAAGCATCAGGGGACACACATTTCGGATGATAAAAGCTTGGGCTTGGGATCAATGGAGCCGCACGACCGTCGTTGCCCAGGACATACTCACCTGTCGTACACGGAATAAGGATGCTTACAGGTATGTTTTGCTTTTTCTCCATTGTTGCTTAGTGTTACTTTGTATGATACTTTTATTAGTGTAAAATGCTAACAGTTATGTTACCGTTGACACGACTACGCCTCAACGCCTTCGTTATATTCGCCTGCATTTAGTGCCGTCAACATGCTTGCAATGTAACATTTACTTAAGACATCAAGCGGCCGTGCAAAGTTTTCTGTTTTCCATCCTTCGCTTCTGTCGGTCAAACTGTGGGCCATTGCTTCGCGAGCTTGATCTTTGTTTGCTTTTTCTATATGACCCTACATAGCCCTGCTTTAGAACCGAACCACCTGCATTCAACAGTCGCACCTAGCGCGTTTTGCATTTCCAATTCTTTATACTTTCATCGTCTAATATATTCATTTCAGTTCCATATTTTGCCCTCGGATAAAAGCCCTGTTTTCCACTGTGTGTGTGTGTATACGCTACCCGCTTACGGATCTATTGGAATTAGTGTACTTGCTGTGTATCGCTCTGCCTGCGGGCGTGTCTGTTTGGTGGCACCCCATCACTCCATTTTGCGCAATTATTGTTACCACTTACTGCCTATTTTGATAAGTAACCACTCATCGTCACCTCAGGTGTGTTGCCGTCTTACTCCTGGCATTGGCCCAAGGCGCGCAGAGCGCTGCGAAAGAAAACTGCACCGAACATCAGCGATAGAGAACGAGATAGTGATGGGAGAGTAAAAATAAACCTACACAAAAATGTACATATTTATGCACACCCGAGAGAGTTGTTCAATAAAATAAATACACCGTGCGGCCATCGCGAAAACCCACCCTCCGGCAACCTCCGGATGCCGATGGAGCCTTCCGGATCGATCAGAGCTGCAGTGGGAGGAAGCCATGCCCTTGCCCTTTGCCTTCTCTCAGCGGGTCTTAATATGTAATCTTTGTTCGTGCGTTGCTACAATAATACGCCACATGGAACGGAATGAAAGATAAACGGGAGCAAAGATTAATATCAAAAGATTTCAGCGGTTTGGGTTGCATTTGGTTTGACGAAGGAATTCGTGTTAGTTAAGAGACACCTTTATCATCGAAACAACTAAATAACAATTCATCCTTAAACGATAGCTTAACTTAGCGCGCGCGGCCTAGTACGGGGAACCTTTTCCATCCTTTGAGAATGCGAACGCTTCCGTTTCCGATATTGCAACGAAAGCTTCTTTCGCTTCCAACCTACCGTCATCTCGTGGTCGGTGGTCTCTTACCGCTAAATTTTTTTCTCTCAATCGCTCCTACTACTAATACCCTTCCGCTGGTAGGGACGAGATAAGAAGCAAACGGTACAACGCTGCCATCTAGCCTAATCACCGACAAAACCCTATATTCCGGCCAACAAAGACGTTCTCCCGGTATCCTGTAGATTCCGAATGCACTCGCTTGCGTCCGCTACCGTGCCTCCTATCATTACCTATAATGATTTTCTTCTCATTCGAAAAGTTATTGTGCTTGCGTAACTTTTGTGTGCATTCATTCTTTCTGCCAAGTTCCCTCTAAAAGCATCACGTGCACACGTTGAATGCAATTTGCTTGGGAAGAGAGTAAAGCTGTGTAACAAATAGATCCTTTCGGTCTTGGTAGAAATATACTGTACGGGATGGATCGATCGCGCTGCTGTTGGAGGGAACTAATCAAACGCATTCACAGAATCGTACGTTCAATTCAGCTGTTACAGACGTACTTTAATCATTTGTTCTGCTAGAGATTATCCAACCAAGAGTTTGGTGTGGTGCAAATGAAACAACACCAAAGGACACACATTCGCATTATCGTTTGCTCTATTTAAATTTAGTAGAAACGCATCGAAATGGAAGTAGAGGATGTATGCGCGCCGCCGAGCCGACTTTGCAGCGGCTCTACTTAAGAGCTGTGCTGTATCGATCGCCGATCGTACACCGACGAAGAAGATGACGCTGCAGCGGACGAGGATGTCCGGATGCTTCCCAGTTCTGCCGTTCCGTTAAGCTGGCGTTGCTGGTGGAAGTTGCTGTTTATTCGGTTTCCGGGCTCCCTGTTGTCCAATGTTAGCTTGCTGTTTAGAGCTGCCAGATCCTCCATCTGCTGCCAGAGCGTTTCTCGCTGGGCGAGCTTTTCTTGCTCCGTTTCCTGCTCCGCCTGATACTTCTGGTGGCAATCGTCAAAGAGCAGCTGGTTCATCTCCATGAACAGCTTGATCGCATTGTAGATCAGTCCGTGGATCGTTTTGTTCCAGTGCGATTTGCTGTTGCTGTAGAGCGCCGGGAACATGATCGGCATGATCACTTTGGAGTTCTCCGTTATCAGCGACATGATGTATTCATTGTTCCAGTAGTAGAGCGCTCGCTCGGCCACCTGAAAGTGTGGGCTCGAAACGCACTTGGCTATCTGACGAAACAGCGGCTCCATCACCTTCTGAAATTCGGCCGGTTCGATGACGTCCAGGATTTCTTCGAGCTCGTTCAAAAACATTACCTCCTTGGGACTGTGCGTTTTCGGCCAAAACTTGAGCAAACACTTGATGACCGGTTGCGTTAGGCTGGCGTCTTTCTCGAGAAATTGCACCACGGCGTACGCCAGCTGGGGATGGTACACAGACAGACTCTTCACCTTGTGTAGCGGCAGGAGCACCTTCAACAGGAATTGCTTGTGTTCTTCTTTCAGCGGCAAGGCAAACCCGTTGATAATACTACCCAGGATCTCGAGCAGTTCCGCGATCCCGTTGTGGTGCTCCGTTTCGTAGATGAACTTGTAGAATATGTTGTTGATCTGCTTCCGGATGAAAGCGCGCAGTCCGAGAAATTTCCCGTACACGCGATGCAGCACCGTCTTGAGGAAGTCTCGCTCACGCGGATCCTCCGAATCGAAGAGCTCGAGCAGATTCAAAATAAAGCTGTGATCAATGTACCGCTTCGCCACGTTCGGCTGGAAGTCGGGTGACTCTAGAAACCGCATAAACAGCTCGTAAACGAACTGCAGATGGGGCCACGACACCTCGAGCGTCGGTTCGTCCTCTTCCGGATCAAACTCGGCCCCGTTCGGGTTGGATGACGGGGGCAGCGTACGGAACAGGTTGATCGCAACCATGTTGAACGCCTCCGGGTAGATGGATTCCGTGATCACGTTGCTCTGGTTGTTCAGGTGTTCGACAATCTCCTGCAGTGCGCACCGCTTAATTTCCTTGTACTTGAGGTCATTGAGTGGCTCGGAAAAGTCAAACAACACGCAACATTGGCGCAGCTTTTGGATGAACAGCTCCTCCCGGTCGGCCGGGTTGGCTTCCTTCAGCGGGGGCAGCGTTTCGATCTCGTTGTACTTCGGGATGATCAACCGGCCGCTGGCACTGCTGGGCCGCTTTTCCAGGCTGCTCAGTGGTGGTTGCGAAGGACCATACTGTTTGCTGTTATGCCCGTTGCTGCCGCTAATACTATTATTGTTGTTGCTGCCGCTGGAGTTGCTGTTACCTAGAGACGCGATCGCTGACGCTGAGGTGATGTTAGAATTTAGGCTGTTGTTGTTAATTGCATTATTATTATTAGTATTGCCAATCGCAATGCTGCCATTCGCTGCGGTCGCCAGCGCTACGCTGCCACCACTGCCGTTGCCGGCGGTGCCACTGATATTGATGCTGTTGTTGTTTGCGCCATTGCCCCCATTCGTGGCTGTGCTGGTTCCGCTGTGCCCCGTTGGTGCGCCACCAGTCCCAACTCCAGCTCCGGTCCGATCTGATCCGGTTCCCGTCGATAGTCCCGTTCCACTTGCTGCCACCGTGACAACACTATTGCTGCTGGCCCCATTCTCATCGTTCAGTGTCATCTTGTGGCTTCTGCTTGAATTGCCGAGATTATCGCACGCTTTCTCTTTCTCGCACGCCTTGTTCACTGTGCTTGGACGCTCTGACTAGTGGTAATGTGACTATTATGATTGATGCCGTCGCTGCAGCCAGCTGCTGCGGTAACTCGTTACGATATCGCGAAAAAAACTCGGCTCTGGACTGGTCTAATTTTTCGCTCTCGGGAACGTCATTTGTTTGCAGTCGGCATGCTTCCTACACCGCGATCTTTTCAACCCGGGTTCGTTCGTCACTGCTTAAGCTCGCGCCCTATGTTGGCTAATTGTCTCACTCAATGCACTTGCCGCGATGGACGGACCAACCAACGGAATCGTCGTTTAAGCACAGCGTTCTGATCAGGCCCCAATCGATTGACGATTGTCGTCAATACAGTTGCACCGCTAGTTTCGCAGCACTACTGTTTCTTTTTTCTTCACACCCCTGTGACCGGGACTCCGCGATAGTGACGGCACGGCCGCACACACTACGCACACGTACTATGCCGCACAGCAATGGCACATTCGAGAAAGACACAAAACTACGGTTATATTATGATGCCGATCTTGTGCAAGCGGTTAGCACTTGAGCCTTTCGATGAATTCGAGTCTGCCACACAGACTGTGCGGAATTCCTCGCTCTTGAAACTAGGTTTGTCAATCTGTTTCAGGTACTCTAGGGAGTGGGTTTGTACAAGCACTTTTATCGAACCGGACGCCACGAAAGAAACGGCGTGGAAAGTACAAGCAAGAGGATGAAGTTCAACTAAGCTGCCTCACGTAGTTTATGCAAGCTCGTAATATTTGGAGCACGAAGCGGATTAAAGAATACAGATCGTATTATCTTGCATTACAATTGAGTACAACCAAGAAAAGAAAACACTCAAAAAATGACAGCAGGCCTGACTAAACTTTGACAGTTTTACGGAATAGTCGTCACTATTGCCATCTCCTTTTGGCACACTCAATGCAGCCATATGGATTGTTCTTTTATTCTCTCCGACTGTATATGGTATACTCTCTCTCGCTTGCTCGTAAGCAACAATTTTGTTTGTAACATTCCGGTAGTAGAATCGCAAGCCATGTTTAGCACTCCAGATTCAAACGTTTATTTCGTCAAGCATGCATACATTTAAATAGTCCGGTCGTTTATGTTTAAAATTGCGTTTTATTTTAATACAATACAAAAATAATCTACACTGATTTGCTGGCATCAATGTCTCAAACACAAGTGCGTCCTATCGTTCAGAAGTCTTTTCTTCCACGTTATGTTTCTGCATATGCAAAGAGAGCTCTCTTTTGCGAATGTACGATACCGGACATAAATTGCATTTAAATGGCCTTTCGCCTGTATGCGCCGACATTTCATGTCGCTTTCGATCGATAAAATGAGAAAACGTTCGATGACAGTATGAGCACTCAAACGGGCGTTCTCCGGTGTGCACTCGCTGATGAATCTTGAGTTTCTCGGATACAGCAAATTTCTTGCCGCAAAGCTTACACTCAAACAACAGCTCTGTTGAATGAAGCGCTCGTCGATGGCGCTTCAAGAGCCCTTTGGCTCCGAACGAATCTCCACAGACGTCGCAAACGTACTCTTTTTTCTCATGTGTCTGCATATGAGCCTTCAACCGAGAACGAACTTGAAATGATTTATTGCACTGTGGACACACGAAGTTTGGTGGTCTTCCCTCATGAACAGTCCCGACGTGTATCTTCAATTTGGGCCATCTATCAAATTTTTTATCACACTGCTTACAACTATATTCCCGTGGCACGAACCGCTGAAATCTATGCCACATCAACTTTGCAAGCGTTTGGAATGGTTTACAGCAACCAGGACATACATTCGTATCCATGTTACGCTCATTTTCATTTTCCCTTCGCTGTCCATTGTGCTCTTCCCGTGCGTGCTCCAACAGAGATTCCTCATCCGTAAATGTAACCTTACACTTTGAAAAACAGCAATGATACCACACCAGATGGCCGACTTTATCTAGCCCGGCTTCCTCAACCGAACGATGCAGTTGCAACGCTTCCAGTACTCGCGGATCAGATTCTGCAACAGTTGCTTCTGGATTGTCCACACGTTCATCACTCTCCAAATTGCGGTCAATGCTATTATTGGCATCTACAATTAGGCGCGAGAGATGATTCGGAGCTGTTTTCAAATGCTTCGCTAAGCAAAACTTTTTTGAAAATAACAATCCACAAAGTTTGCAGATGAACAAATGCTTCTTAGCACGACGGATTAACTTGTGCAACGTTAGACCACGTTCAAAATCAAACGTTGCGTAACATATCTCACACTGTTGACCGCAATTTTGCCCACTCGACTCGAACGGCAAGTAATGCTCCATCTTGGAATGCAGCTTAAGCTCGGTAAGATTTTCAAAATATTTGCGACAACCGCAACAACAAACTCCGCGTACACTCAACATAATGTAGTTATTATACTCTGTTTCTCCCGTAATAAATCGTGCATCTGGCATAGGAATGCACCGGACGATCTTCGACCGGTAGGTAACTTTTTCGGCCAACAGTTTTTCCAGCTGCTCTACCACATCGGGTTGTTCAAGTTCAACAAAAGCCGTCGATCCTATCATTTCAATACCGGCTTGGTGCAATTTATCAATCTGTAACTCACGGTGTCGTTCGTTATGTGTCTGATGGTAACACAAACTCTCCTTATTCAAAAACGATTCATTGCAAACCGTACAAAAGAAAAGTTGCCGGCTGGTGAAGAAGCAGAGATGCTTCACAAGTTCCATTTCGTCGCTAAAACGCACTGCACATAAACTGCATGTTCGATCGTCTACAACATTTTCCTCAATTGGATGAAATTTTTTACCATGCTCCACAAACAGCGGGTTCGAGAAGGACGTGTAGGAACAGCCACAGCATCTCAACCCTCGGAGACGTACATACTTGAAAGTATCGAACGTGCGCTGCGATGCAATATATATGTCTTGCACATTTAGTCCAGCCTCATCTAGTTCATATGAAATAGTTTCGCTAGATAATATTTCCTCGAACTGCACCCGGTAACGGTGCATTATACGCGGATCCGTTGCGTTCAAAGATTGATCATTATCGGGCTGTGTAGTGGACTCATCTGTTTCGAACGTTTCCGCTGGATCTTCGTTACAGTATTCCTCCAAATAGTCTTCGTCACCATCATTACTTCCATTACTATCATCTGCAGCATCATCAGGGTCCAAAACTTCTTTAGAATCCGTGTGGGTGCATTTCAGCAAATGATTAAACAGCTGTCCTCGCAGATTGTAAAATTGATTACATCGCAAGCACACGTAAATCTTGCTGGACTTAAATTCTTGTATATGTCGTTCCAACTGCTTGTCAGTAGAAAATTTGTAGAAACAAATCGGACAATAATCACCACAGTCGACGATATCGACAGCGTGTATCGTTCCCGAATGCTGCAAAAGTTGTTTACGGTTCTGCGCGACAAAGCTACAGCCACAGCAACGTTCCCCTATTACTTCTAGCATACGGTACTGTTCGTACAATACGTTCTTAACAATAACATCATCACAAGGCATGTCAAACTGGCGTGTAATTTTACATTCTGTCATTTGCCGTTGCTTCTCATGTACATTTGGTGGAGAATTATTCAATTCAACCATGAAACCAGTGACATCATCTAGGTCATCATTTGTTGCAATGTGATCTGCATCTTGTTCGCTTTCAAACTCGTTGCCAAACGTTGCATTATCGGAGTCACTTTGCTCGAGATATTCGACAAAATACTCACACTCGAATTCTGCTGGTTCTTCTACCTGACCGTCTTGGATGACTTGCTGTACATTAATTACTTCTTTAGAGTGAACGTTTTGTCCCGTATGTGCTGCTTCTACTGCTTCATCTGTATCGGTAGGCTCATTTGTATTTTGCCGTACTTCTTCCTGTGCTATTTGACTATCCTCGCTATCCTCGTCCTCTTGTTCTTGTTTGAGCAAGCACCCGGAATCACGAATCTCTTTCTGTATTGTATAGGCCGCTTGTATCTTGTTCCAACAGTTATTGCAAATACTTTGCTTAACATACTTAACCTATAAAACCAAACAAAACAATCATTACACTCCATGAAGCCGACATTTAACGAATTATAAGAAAGGAATTAACCCTGAATGTTACCTTAATACAGGCAACTTGCTCGACAATTGTCGCTATCGACAATGAACTCTCTGCATCTATGAGCGTAGAAAGGTGAAGCAAACCACTATTCGGCTCCTTATTGCATATGCAGCAATACAGCTTGCTGATGCGCCTAACTTTTGAATGATTTTTTGTAGTCTTGGCTGTGGGTTTAGAAACTTTACGGCGTTTTGAAAATCCTCCCATTATAAATGATTTTTATTTCCTTGTCACCAAATCCCGTCTATAACTCGCAACTATACGCGTAGAGTAAACAACGTAAATTGTCAAAACTAAGGCTGAACCACGAGCAAGATGTTTTAATGCAAGCTGGCATATGCAAACATTAATTTTAACGAAGAAAAGCAGAATAATTTCTGCTTCAATCAGAATATTATTTTTAAAACATTCGATGGAAACATGAAGTAGCATTAATTGCCACAAAATTTTAATCAAAAATCGCACACAAACGATTGAATTTCTACGATCATGTCTGAATCTTGGCAACCACTGTCATTGATATCTCACTTCTGGCATTTCTGGGCTGCATTGAATTTTAAACACAACGGACGGCTGTTGAGTAATCTTAGCTTGGTAATAAAACTAACATATTTCGCATTTATTATATATTTATTTACCCAAACATAATTTTCTCTACTACCAGAACTGAAAGTAAATCAACAGCGTTCAATGGCGCAGTTCAGGTACTTGAATGAAATGAACAGCTTGATTGCAATGGACGGCGAAATTACGAAAGGACCTGTCCCACGCTGGCAAAAAAAGCTTGATTTATCAGCTACATCTTCAAGTTTTAACACCAGCGCACTGGCAAATACTTCTGCACGTCAGAAGTTATCCATTTCTTTATCTGGTAATGCAAACAATACCCTCCATTTGTCGTCTAACAACATAGCATCAAAGACGCCGCGAAAGAATGGCGGAAAGACAACGGCGTCCTCGGCTAAAAAAACATCACAAACTCCTAGTAAGGCAGGTGGTAGCGTTGTTCAAAATCAACCTGGCGGAGGAGATCGTTTCATTCCGAGCAGAACAGCAACAGACTTCAACCTGGGTGCTTATATCGTTAAGCAAGGCACTGGCGGTAGCGATGAAGAAACAGAAAACGAAGAAGCAGGAGGAGGAAGTGTTGCGAACCCTTCAAGCCCTAAGCGCGAAAATGAACGGATGAAGAATCTGACGGAGGCGATTCGTGCATGTGATGTTAGTAACAAGCGGCTGCTATCTTACCGGATTAAGGCCCCCGCACCACCTGAAGGACATGTAAACCCACTGAAAGCAATATACTCCGTCAAGACACCTATGTCCACGAAGAGCGGCAGCCGTTATATCCCGAATGCGCCGGAACGGATCCTTGACGCGCCCGAGATCATGAACGACTATTATCTGAACTTGATGGATTGGAGCCTGGACAACGTGATAGCCGTAGCTTTGGGAGCTTCCGTGTACCTCTGGAATGCAGCAACCGGTACCATCGAAATGCTATTTGAAAACGAAGGAAACGATCACGCTTGTTCGCTGAGTTGGATCCACGAGGGGCACATACTGGCAGTGGGTACAAGTGCAGGAACAGTGGAGTTGTGGGATTGTGAACACGTCAAGCGACTACGCGTAATGAATGGTCATTCGGCGCGAGTTGGCGTTCTCGCTTGGAACTCGTACGTTCTGTGTTCGGGTAGTCGCGATGGCACGATCGTGAATCATGATGTACGCACACGCCAGCACAATATCGGTGTCATGCAAGGGCATACGCAGGAGGTTTGCGGTCTGAAATGGTCTCCTGATGGTAAATATCTCGCCAGTGGTGGAAACGACAACCTAGTGCATGTTTGGTCTGCAGCCAACGGAGCACCGCATGCTACTGCCGAACCGTTACACGTGTTCAATCAGCACCAGGCAGCCATTCGCGCACTAGCCTGGTGTCCATGGCAACCGAACATTCTCGCCACCGGAGGTGGTACAGCCGATAGAACTATAAAATTCTGGAACGCGGTAAACGGTCAGTTACTCAACTCGGTGGACACCAAGTCGCAAGTGTGTGGACTATTATTTTCGAAGACCTACAAGGAAATAATATCCGCTCATGGGTACGTGAATAATCAGCTGTCTATCTGGAAGTATCCCTCAATGACGAAGCAGGTCGATTTGTTGGGGCACACGGGTCGTGTGTTGCAAATCGCCATGTCGCCAGATGGAAGCACTGTCATGAGTGCAGGGGCCGACGAAACATTGCGTCTTTGGAACTGTTTCGCTCCAGATCCGCTCATGACGAAGAAAGAGAAGTCTGGTATTCGGGAAAAGCCAAGTTTGCTGAAGCAAAGTATGCGATAGAAATAAACCGTGTGTAGAAACAGTTAAAAAGAAAAAAACGAGATGAAATAGAATGAAACCAGTGCTATTGGTTTCGTGCGTGTGCCGAATTGTAAGGCAAATAGACTGACATGTGTGTAATAGTATAAGATTTTTTTAGCATGGGTTTTATGTAAAAGTTTTATTCGACCGCTGTATTCATTGTATTCATTACATGTAAAATGTTTTGCAGAACCGTTAATAAAATTGTGATTATTTTAATTAATTGTTTTTAGCTGAATTTTAATACGACTAACATATATTTAATACGTTATTGTAAAAATGAAAAAAAAACCTAAACTTGTTCATGAATTTTTTTCTGGTGCAACCTCATTTCTCTCTTTCGTAAAAATCCCAAACTGCAGATTGGACAAGTATGAGGCTTTTCTCCAGTGTGCGCTGCCCGCTCATGCCGTTTACGATCTGTTCCATGAGAATAGCGTTTCTTACATCCTTCAAAACGACAAAGGAACGGCCTCTCCCCGGTATGGCTTCGTTGGTGGATATCTAGCGATTCTTTGGTGCGAAATAGCTTCTTACAGTAGCTACACTCATAAGGTTTATTCTCCATGTGCACGTTACGGAAGTGCCGTCGCATTAAAGGCTCATCGCGGAACATCAATGTGCATCCTTCCGCCGAGCATGGATAGTTTTTAATTGGTTCATGCACACGTCGGTGCTTGTTAAGCGTAGTACGGGAAACGAAATCTTTTCCACAAGTTTCGCACGAAAACTCTGGTTTGAGACTAAGGTGCTCTCGTATTTGATGTTCTCGTAATCCGGACGCTTTCATAAAAGCTCGACCGCACTGGTGACAGCTTTGTTTCGGCAAAGTTAATTTGTACGTGCGATGCCTCTTTACTTTTTCCTCGGAGTCAAAGGCGCGTTGGCATATGGGACAGACCAGATTCGGCAACACCTCCGACGCATGCTCAGCTAGCTTTCCTTCATTTTCCTTCCTGCGTCCCTTATGCGTCTCCTGAGCGTGGTCAAGCAGTTCCTTTTCACTGGCGAATTCTTCCTTGCACCGCGTAAAACAGCAACAGTAACATTCAACAACATTTGCTTCTTCGGGAATTGATTCTCCTTCTAGAAAAGGGATTGTTATACCAATTCTATCTGCATGCTGTCTATTGTGATAGAAGTGAGCGATACGCAAATGTTTCAGAAGCATATACTTTCTATCGAAGAGCATTTTACACTGATTGCATTCAAACAGAGGGTTTAGATTCTTACGATCTTCTTCATGTAACATCTGCTGCTGCCTAGAGGTAAATGTTTGCATACAAATTTTACATTCAAGTTGATTCGATGGTTCTTGTTTGTCCCGGTTTAAGTTTCGATGCATTTCGTTGGTGTGCGATTCGAGGCATTTCATGTATAAGCCGCAGGCACAGCATCGTTCCCCGCTAAAGTGATACTCGCGATATAGATGATATTCTCGCGTGCTTTTGATAAACTTAGAATCTGGCAACATAAGCGGAATTGCGTTGTGCGAGGACGGTAGTTTTCTTTTGAGCGTGTACGGATCGGGATGTTCCGCCACCAGTTTCATATCGTTTTGTTCGAGATGGTGGCTTTGTTTCATGTGCAGCATTAAATGGTCATGTAGGTTAAAGGCTTTCTGGCATATAGTGCATAGGAATATATCGTTATACGAATAGTACTGGATGTGTATCTTAAGAGCTTCTTCTTTGGCAAACTTTTGATAACATGTGGGGCACGTGTACCTGCTATCGGGAAAGTAATCTTGTGAATGTTGCTCTTTGGCGTGAATCATTAATTCATCACGCGTATTCGCAATATGTGCACAACCGCAACAACGCTCTCCTCTGATTTCTAAATACTCGAAATTTTCAAACTCTATCCGGTTGGCTATAAGCTTGGCAGAGGGCATCTTGAATGGTAAATTTTCTTGTAGCTTCATATACTCCTGCAATTCATCTGTTTCTTCCTCATACAGTTGGTCATTGAGTTGCTCAGTAAGCATCTCGTCATCGCCTTCATTTTGCAAATCGCTGGAAAGCGATTCATTAAACGAACTATTCTTCAGACCAGCTTTTATTTCGTCCTTGAACTCATCCAGATATTCTAAATCGTAGTCCTGTTCGCTGAGGTGTTGATCCTGTATCTCAATTGATCTGCAATTTTCATATTATGATTAGTTATTCTATTAGGATATACAGGCGTAACATTAACATACTGCAGAATGGTAGGAATAACGATTTCATTTGCTCGAATTTGCTCTCGCAGTTGGTAACTCTTCTCTAATGCTTTTGAACATTCTAAGCAAACGTGCTTCGAACGGTCGTCCTCTAATGTGATCTAGAAATGGTTAGAAAATTAAATGGATTCAATTTTAGCGGCTACATAGGCGACGTTTTGCTATTACCGTAACATTGGCCAAAATTCGCATCATATCTGCGACGGTTGAGGCTGTATTATCGTTATTGAGGCTCATTGAAATGTGTAACGCACGACGGGTTGTTAGCAACTTATCACAAATTCGACACTTAGACCAGCTTTTCATCGTATTACTTGAATTTATCTTTTTTGGAGACATATTGCGTTATCCTCCGTTGCAACAATTCTCTTGAAATAAAATAAACAAATCCTTACTAAGCAGTCGCGATCAATGGAGTTTGAAAAGTCAATGACAAACACTGTTGTGTAATTACCTTGTTCAGAGCATTCAAGCACTTTATATTGTCAATTCACAGACAAATTCTTTAACACGTGCATTCATACAGTTTCAGATACCGTTGCGTTTATTCCTAATCGTAGAATTTAGATCGAAAAATGGTTGTAAAAACCCAAAAAGCAGTCTCAGCAAGAAAAAAACTCCCCACAAAAACGGGAGCAAGCAAGAAGTTGGAGAGACGTAAGCTTGAAGATTCCAAGGATAGCACGGTAAACGAACGGAAAGCAAATGCCGGCCTGACTCCAAACAAATCTCCCAAAAAAGAACTTTCGGTTCCGCAGGTGGCGAGTGGGGCACCAGATTCAAAGCGAAAGGCCTTATTGAAACGAATGTTACACTCAGTTTGCGTTAAACAAGTAAAATCGGGTACCGTTGATAAAGATGTTACCGATTTCTTTGCCAGCGCTGGTAATGTTGTCAAAATAAAATTTGTTCGTAGTAAGGCTATGGCGGTTGTTTTGTTTGATAGTGAGCAAGCAGTAGTAAAAGCATTGACTCTTCATAAAAACAAACTGAAAGGACAAGTGGTTGCTATTGAGCGTGCTGTGGTTTCAGCTGCATCTCTTGAGAAGAGGAAGCTTAAGGATAAAAAACGAAGGGAAAGGAAACAAAACGCCATTGAAAATCCCCATGTTAAGAAAATCAGTTCCGTCGTCAATCCCCAGGATAATAAGAAACTTATGGAACCGGCGGTTGTCCCAAAGCAGGAAAGTTCTAAGAAATTTACCCCGGAAGAAAAACAAATGCTTCGCAAGAAATTTTCGAAAGCAAAGGAGATGCGTTCTACGAAGCCCAAATCAGGAAAAGAAAGGTCAAAGACAATGAAAGGATAACTGTTTTCGTTTTAGCAAATAGACGAAATCAATAAATAACATATATTCAATTTGAAACTGTAAGAACCTGTGTATACATATACAAAAATTACCTACAATATCACTATTTACAATGGTGACCAAATTTGCTTAAAGTTTCAAGCACATCAAATGGTTAGCTACGTTTGCTGCACCTGTTTGCATGACAGCATTAGCTTGTGAACGCTATACGTCCAATTCACTGGTACGAGTTTGTCTCACACCTGCAAAAATAATCGGGGAAAGGCCATGTTCGGAACCATGTTCATATCCGGTTGATAAACTCGAGGACGGTCGATAAAAACACGACCTCGCAGCAGCTCGAGACT
Source organism: Anopheles nili (assembly GCF_943737925.1). NCBI lineage: Eukaryota > Metazoa > Arthropoda > Insecta > Diptera > Culicidae > Anopheles > Anopheles nili. Next base: position 3,603,718 of record NC_071292.1, read on the forward strand.
TCGTTCTGTCACGTGTGGACATTCGCGGACCATCAGCGATTCCAGCTCTTTGCAGCATAAGGCAAGCGCTCTGGGGACAAAAAACCGGCGCACATTTAACGGTGTATATTTTAATGGATGTTTTAAGGAATCTTACCCTATGCCACGATCCGTTACAGTGTAGCAGCCGACTAGATTTAAGTTTTTGATAAATTTGGAATGCTTAGCAATGGCAAAAAGCAAGTTATCTGTCACAGCGGGAACATTCGACAGGGAGAGCGTCTTTAGCAAACGACAATTCAACAGAAATACAGAGATGCAACGCTCGTTCAGGGCGGCACAATGCGATATGTCCAGCTCTTGAATTTTGGTATGGTGTAGCGTGAGGGCCTCCATCGCTCCTATCGTCATCCAGTGGCAATGAGACAGTTTCAGCGTGGTCAGCTGTTTACACCCAACAATAACAGGTTGCATCGCACGAGGCGTAATGTTGAGACAATTGCTAAGATTAATCTTACTCAATCTACGATTGTGTTGTAGAAGCGGACAAAGCATTTTGTCCTGCAACCAGTTACATCGCGCCACATTGATCACACGCACGTTTCGACAATTCGCCGACAGCACCTCAAATGCAAGGCCTACATTGGCGGAATTGTTACCCGAAAGATTGATCTCTTGAACACGCCGAAAACCATTATCGACGAACGTTTTGGCCAAGCGGGAACAACATCGTAAGCTGAACAGGTCCTTCAGCGACAACAACGGGAACAATTTTACGTACAGCACATCCTCCCAGACGATATCAAATAGGCTCAACCCATCGGTATCATCAGCGCTGTCCCCCATTGGACGTGGAATCCGGCTAATTTGTTTTACGAATTGTGGGCTTTCACAAATACCAGCATTTATGCTCGGCGTTTCGGACTATCCGCAGCACTTATAATTTTTTAGTTGGAATGTTTTGATATTGCAATCATTGTCAAAGACAAAAAAATTGACATCAAAAAAATCTAACTGCGTATTTGCTGACGATATATACTAACCTTATGTGGTTTTTTTTCTACGAAATACAGGATGTACCATACTTTACGAAATACAATATGTACAGTTTGCGCAAAGCATTCACTTTTTTCCTTTTTTTAGAAAGAAGCCAAATAGAATTTTTCCTTAGCTATATTATAATATAACAATATAACAATAATTCTGTTTGCGATCAATACAACACGGTGAGCAATACATTTAGGAGGTTTGGGAATGTATTTTGAAAAATTATTTTGTTACTAGAGGCATATTGTAAAATTTAAATATTGTTAAATAAGAAATATTGTAAAAAAAGTATTAATAAGGTTTTTATAGAACAGAAATTGTCTTTAAACTGACAGCATACTTGACAGAATTGAAAATCTTTTTTTTTTGTTTTTCTATCTTTTCTGGTCATATGACATCGGGAACATCTTGTGACTGAAAAACGATTCTGTGTGTTGTTGCTGCAGAAAAAGGTGCACTTGGGCTGCGCAAAAGTGAGTTGAAAAATATCGATTTGAAAGTACTATCCTCGTAGTTTACTTAATAATTTGATAGTTTGCAGTAAGATCAAGATGAGATACACACTCGGTTACATTTTCTCGACGTCGTTCGTATCGGTGGCTACCGTATTGATTCTATACCATGTCCTCACGGGCAAGGGTGAGAGAGTCAGTGTCGGTTGGTTCCTAGAGGAAACGTCCCCGTACATGTGGGCCACTCTTGGCATCGGATTTGCCGTAGCCCTCTCGGTGGTTGGCGCTGCCATGGGCATCCATACGACCGGTGTGAGCATTGTCGGCGGCGGCGTGAAGGCTCCTCGCATCAAGACCAAGAATCTGATCTCCGTCATTTTCTGCGAAGCCGTCGCCATCTATGGGTTGATCACGGCCATCGTTCTCTCTGGTATGCTGGATAGCTTCAAGTGGTCAGTGGTTGCAAGTAATGAGAATATCCGCAACAACAATTGGATGTCCGGTTATGTAATGTTCGGTGCTGGCCTGGCCGTCGGATTGGTGAACCTCTTTTGCGGTATTGCTGTGGGCATCGTTGGTTCCGGAGCGGCTCTTGCTGATGCGGCTAATTCGGCTTTGTTCGTAAAGATTTTGATTGTCGAAATCTTCGGCTCAGCCATCGGATTGTTTGGTCTCATCGTTGGAATATACATGACCTCGAAGGTGAAGATGGGAGACAAGGATTAGAGGAGTTTAAAACGATACTGTATGTCGATCTAGATGCACAATTGCCATCCATCCTTGAAAAAAAAACAATCAAATGAAATCCCCAAAAGCTGGTAAGCATAACTAGATGGGTCACGTCGTGAAGGAATGTAGTCAATGTATATTTCTATTTACACCTTCCAGAATTCCACAAGTATTCCACTACTCTGGCACATAATATCGTTCACACGACTAGAGCAGCCAGAGTAGAGCCCATCAAGGATGAGTGTATTTAAGATTGTTGTTATTTAATTTGCTAGATCGATCGTGCGCCTTATGGCACCCGATACGAGGAGAGAACTGTTTATCGGTCATTCCATACGTGTAAATGTGCACCTAAGTTTTCAGAATTTGAACACCAGAGCTTCCTCGTCCAATGTTGTATTCATCCTTTGTATATTGATAAAAGACCGTCGCTTTGGTTTATTTTATCTTGTTTCGTTTTGCATTACTTATTTTCCTCTTGCTTTGTCCGATCAGGTCTTAAGGTATCGGTGTGTATAGAAAATGAAAAGTACTTGATGCAATTATCATTGTTCATACCCTAGCTTAATTGTAAATCGATCAAAGAACGTGCGAATGTATCGAACACAATGAGAATATAATAAATATCTCTCCCTATCAAAACGAGTTTTTTTATGATATTTTATGTTTCATTGGCAAAGATATCAATGGTGCATCAAATTGTTAGAAACTTGCTTTCTACGAAAAAATCAGTTTGGTTATGTATGTCGTAATTAAAAACAACCACCCAGTTTTATGTAAGTTTTTGTTTTAACACACATAATTAACAAATAAAGCAATATTTTGGAACTTATTTTAAAATTTCTCCGAAGCATGCTTCCTGATGTTTAAAAAAGTAATGCAATAATTAATAATATCATATGGTTTACTGTTATCACCAATGTATCGTTTTTGTGTATCTTTGATTAAAAAGTCTGGTGCTATTTTAAGCATGATATTTCACAAGAAGAAGTAAAATTTACGTTTTGTTTAATATTTTATCAATTGACTCAAATTTTAAGCGCAGGTACGATCGGTTACAATGTAGAGTATTGAGTTATAAACATGCAGTTGTCAACACATTTCGCGATAGAGCAACATGAAACGGCGTGTACCAAAGCTTTTGCGAATCTGTAATAAAACAATATATAAGAGTCGTATGAAGCAATAAACAGACAAATAATTTATTTGTGAAATGTTTTTATCAAGGAACTATCCAATTAAAAAAAAGTTATTTTGATTTAAAATTATCGTTAAAAAATACGGAAAAAATGCACAAGTCTTATGTTTAACTGGGAATAATTGTATGGACAATAACACAAAATAATGCTAGCAGAGTTTATTTGCTAAAGTTTTGGATATTAGCTTGTTTAAAACAGAAACATATTTCACTTTAAAGTCTGCGGTTCTTCTGTAGGCAAAACATGTTTTAAGTACTGTAAAAAGAACATGACAGATTGACTGAACGGATCGCAGCGACGGGAGTACGCACACATTGTCAACAACCCTCGAACCGTTCGGACGTGCAAAGAAGCAGCTCTTCATCGTGAACAATAAATTTGACTATCTTTAACTCAAGATTGGAACTTATAGTCGTAAAGACAGAGAAAAACCAAATTGCTTGAATTGTCGTGTCGTTTATGTGCATCTAAAAGTTACTGTTATTGCCTGCCTTGTGCTCTCGCGATAGCGTGTGAAAGACAAGTAAAAAATTGTGTCGCCGTGTGTCGACGTGTGCTCGTGCGTAAAGGACGATATCATTGAATCGTAAAGTGAAAGGGGCGGAGTGTTTTATTATTGTTTTCATTTTATCCTTCAAATCTTCCCCTCAATTGCCTTCGAGTTTTGTGCGATTCGCGAAATTCGTTCGCTTTCTCGGCTTGGGTCACAAAGAAAGATCACTATAGCTCGCGTTCTGTTCCCCGATTACATCACCACCGGTCGTATCGACGGTGTGTGGCACGGCGTTTTCGCCGACAGGCGAGCCTAGCCGAGGCGCGAGAAACGTTATCATCTGCTAATCAGACTATCGGGTGTTAGGCCAGTGAAAGTTGCTAGAAACACAAATGATTGGTTTCATTTCTTCGCGAGAGTGAGGAAAGCAGCTGAGACCAGAGACCGCACGTCGGACAGGAGTAAGAAGGAAAGCTGCTGTGTGCTTGTGGTTTTGTGGGAGTGAATAAACGAGGAAACAGACCAGAATAAACTGTAACTAAGGGTGGAATTTATTTCACGAGGCCAGTTTGCCCAGAAAAAAATCATCAAACAACAGTACAGTGCTGAGAAATTATGTCACAGCGTGACCGGGAATCCTTCATTCACTTATTCGCCGGAGGGTAAGTAGATTTTCTCCGTTATTTGCTTGGTTTGCACTCCGCCGATGGTTGACTGTTTAGGGTAGGATAGCTCTGGTGCGTACGAGCCAATCGGCACGTACGCACGCACGAAGCGCCTTCAGAGCCCAAAACGGAATGTTTCGAAAACGAAGGGCTCGCGCCTTGTGAAACCGAACTGCTCCCGGTCGAGTCGGATGGTGTTTCTTCGAGCAGGTTTTTGAGCTGGCAATAGAACCGGTATCCGTGTTTTTGGTTGCGACGCAATAATTCGCTCTCGTTCTCCAGCGATGCGCGTTCATCTGTACGCGCGACAAAGAGGGCTGCTCTGGCTCCAGCGTGGCTCATCCTTCCTTGTCTCGCTTGACGGCGCCAGCGTAACGCACCCGGTAACGCTTTGGATCGTGTTTCAGCATGGCTCGTGCATCGTGGGGTGCTATTTTTAGGCTCACCTGCCTAACAATTGCATGCATGCTAGTTGCCCGAAATATGACTAGGTGCATTATGGCCGAAGTTCCGTTGGCCTCGCTGCGTCGTTTCATTTTCAATTGCGATGAAGCGTTACGACGGTGGCCGTAAACAAACAGGCATTATTTACGGTAGGCTGCCTGCAAAAGCGAGATAAACTATGAGTGAAAAGAGAAACCGAGAAGGAAAGACAGAGAGACGGAGATCCAAAGCACAACGTAAAGGGACGAAGCGTGATTGCGATTATTTGAGACGCAATTCGGTCTTCGACCTTGAACTTGATACGTAAAACACCCGCCCTAAAACTGCATCCCTGGAAGAAAGGGCCGGCCGGCATGTTCGTTCACATTCGTATTGATCGATATTCAAAACAGATATTGCAGCTGCAACATCCAATGTAAAGTGGATTGGTTTGCTATTTGGCATTGTGCAGAAATATTGGAAATCGATATTGCATTCCTATGCGACCAAATTTTCGCTGCCCCAGGTGATGTTATCGTTTAATACCTTCTCGTTTGGCAGTCAGGCCATGTTTTAGGATTTTCGCAAGCATATAATCACGTATAACCTTGTCAAACAGTCGACGGAAACGCGATGATTTCGTGTGTGAGTGTGTTTTTCTCTCTTCGCTTACTCGATATCTTATCACGACTTTGATTAATTACGGTCAAGACGGTTATATTCCTACAAAGAAGATGTTTGAAATCATTACAACAGCTTTGTCTTTGGCACACAACAGTAAATCAGTATGTGAGAATCTTTGAAACAGTACAAGATTATATTTTCAGTCGTTTGCCCTGCTCAACCGTGGTCCTTGGTGCAGGTTGAGGCAAAAAGTCTCGTGCAAAGCACACAACACAAGTACATTGTCAAGCGGGTGACTAGTGTCTCGAGACTGATTGTAATTCTATTCAACTCGTCGCGCTGCACGATCGTTACGCCAAACTAGCTCTACTACTTCGCTAAATTCCTTCGCACGACTCAGAGATCCACGTTATGAAACCAACCACCAGCCGCGATAAGGAGAGTTCGAGAGACAGAGAAGAGAGACTTTCGACGCCATGTTTTCAGTCAACGGCGGACGATGGAATGGCCCTGTACGAAGTGTACGAACAACGCACACGGACCGCGTGGCCACGAGATATGTCCATATGCATGTGAGCTAAAAATAGCCTGGCCTATCCACAGCGCCCCACCGATCTCTGAAGTCTCTCCCCCTTCGCGATAGGTCGTTTCACTCGATTAAAGCAAATAAAGTTAAGTTCACCACACCGAAGGGCTGTTTTTCATCGGTCGCGCTGGTGAGGGAAAACGCAGGAAAAGGGCCAACGTGCGGGGAACTGTTGTTGTTGTTCGGATCGTTTTCGGTTTGGGTAAATTTGATTTTACAGCGTGCATGGTGCGTCGTTCATATTACTTGTTGTTCCGTTGTCCATGATGGCGATCGTAGCTTGATCACCTTCAGGACACAGGGCTGCATACTCGCGGAAATGAACGGAACACAACGACGCGATCCGTTGCATCGTGAAGCTGCTGTTGCGGCTTGAAATGCAGTTTAAAATCTCTCACCATTCTCCGGACGTCTGCCACTACGCGGCAAAGCCTTTTCTGCTCGCGCAAACGTAGACCATCCTCCAAATTTCGAAACTTGCAGCGCAGCTAGCGTTAAACCACCTGAAACCGGTTCCAAAATCACGTTTCCGCATGTCTTCTGAGTGTCTCTACTGAAGCGAAGCAAGTCATTTGGTGCTGCTATTTTTTTCTTATGGCTGATAACGTTCCTAAGAACGGTGATAATGCAGCAGCATGCCGAGATGCTCGAACGAGTCGGGGAATCATTCAGATCACCGTTTGTTTGTGCTGCCGCTGGGCTGAATGGGCAAACAAAGTAAATGGCTCCGAAATAAATAAATAGCAAATAGGTCCCGACTTGGCAGAATCTGTCCCGAATGACGTCCGACGGAGTGGTGGAGCGAGTGCTTTCTTATTCCAAAAATACACGGCCCATCGCCTGATCCACCGAACGCGAACGTGTGTCCAGCCAGATTAAGCTGATGGTTCTGTTCTGAACATTATTGTTTACTGTTTCCAGTCGTTCAAGATTAAACCGTCGCCGGCGATTGGTTCGAACGACTGCGGTTGAAAAAGGGCAAGTCAAGACGACGATGCTCCGATTCGTCCAATTCGGCTGGAATACGAAGACGGACCCCTGTTGGACGATCTGATCAGTCGCCTAGATACTTTTATTTTGGAAAAAAAAACTGAAATAACTGAAGCAGGAATTCTTTTCTTTTCGTCTCGTTTCTTACTTTGACAGCAGGGCATACTCTTCATAATCATTGTCGGTTTCGTGTACAGGTCGGACAAATGACCTGGTCGGCCTGATAAGCGGGTGATTTTTCCTCGTGTCTTGAGTGTGCGCATCGAAATGTCCAGTACGAACCGGTACGTGGGTTCGATGTGGATTTCACAGATTACTAGCTCACCGCACGAGAGTCCGACACACCAAGTCCATCCACGGTCTTGTAGTACTTAGTAGAAAGTTGCTACAACTCCGTGCGATAAGTCACTCGCTAAGAATAGGATTTGTTTTACATTTGCGCTTCAGATACGCTCGAAACGACTGCTTAGTCATGGCCAATCAGGCTAATGTTAATCTGTTAAGACGGTCCCCATTGGAATGGGTTTTTTCTTGTAATCCTTGAGCAATGATGATTTTTTTACCGACCGCTTTCTTGTGCAACGCGCCCTGATGCACAGACAGGCGCCGCCTGTCATGAAGGCTCCGTAAAAGTAAGCCTGACGATATTGATTTAGGTCATAATCGATCGAGTGATAATTGCTCGACGAAGGCAGACGATCCGGTCTTGAGTGTACTAGAGGGCGCCAGCCTCTCGCGTGAAAAGTGCACCTCGCGAGCCTTAACTGCGCCATTCGCGCGTGTGCACTTGTTTGATGTGGCAGGTCAACGACAATTATCTGCCGTGTACTTATAATATACGTGTCAATAGGCACACCTGACATCGAGGAAGAACATACGACGACTCTCTGATTAACGAATAATGTAAGTTGCTAATTTGTGCACAAATGCCAACGCACCACCTTGTGGCTTTTGTTTGCGAAATCAGTTTGCGTTGTTGAAATCGCGGAACCAACATTAGTAGAATCTGGAATTTGGAGTTCACGAAACTGGTTAGTGTCTCGGCAGCCGGTTGTGATAGGAAGTTGTCGTATTTTTAGCCGAACCATTTTACCGGTGTTTTTGGTCGCGAAAATTCATGCCTAAAGCTACCGATTAGTCGATTATTGTTCGCTAATCAATCTGCTTGTAAAGAAAATTGACGACTTCATGCCAACACATAGATACACGAGGATCTAGTGTAGTTGCTGAGGTCGGGTTGTGAGCTGGGAGTTGACGATTCTAAAAGTTATCCAAAGGGACGTACAGCTGTTCCAAGAAAGAACATCTACTGGAAGCAAATATATTGATCAAACTATTCAGACTTTAATGACTTGTCTTCGGAAGTTCACATTCGTTCTTAGGGATTCCGTGACATTGCCCAATTACCACTCAGGACACGTGAATAAATCAACATCCATGACCTTCTCAAACATTCGTTTGAGGTTGTCTCCATGTATTTGATCGATATTCGTGCCGTCTCTGGGTCGTTATTAATGCGAAGAAGTTTTCGTAGTCTGTATGGTAAAATTTATACCTTTCAACATTGGCTTTTTTTCTACAGTCGTCCTGCAAAGTTGGTTAGATAGCCAAGAGACTTCACTTCGGTAGATTTGTATCGTTTTGTTGCAGGCATTTGAAGCTGGCGAAGCAGAGACACGCATGTGGACTGTATATTGCTTAACATTTAGATTTTACATTTTATTGCATGATAAGATAAGATTGCGCTGGTCGCTGCTCTGACAATCACTGTGTGACAATCAGGCCACAACCATATCATTCCGCCATACTTATTTTCCGATTGAGCGAAGTTGTGTGCGAAACAGTCTTAAAACAATCATTGCGAACCTCGTTGTATGTGTGTACCTTAAGACATTGGTATGCATTTTGACCTTTGGACCTCGCCGATTCGTGAAAATAATGGCCACAAATTCCTGGCCTGATGTACTGGCGCCTGAGGACTAAAAATGATGTTTTCTCTCCGCGCCTACCACATGCATGAATCATCTGATCCTCGGTACGATCAAAAAAAAATAAACTCTGTCATTTGATCCTACTAAACAATGCTTCAGCAGCACGTCTTGTTTTAAAGGTCGATGACAACAATAGTCATGCGTGTATGCGTACTTTCGAATCTCTTTTTACAAAATGAAAATAAAATTATAATATAAATTAAGAAACACGCACAACAAGGACGCATCCGTGGGTAACGCTCTTTCGCCATTTCAATCGAAGGGAATCGCTTTTGCTTTTGATGCGATCGGTATATTCTTCTAGCACCTAGCGAGACATGGTCGCGGTTTTGTTGGCACTCTTTTATGTGCACCACCATGTGGCGCGAGTAGCTCGAACCTACTCCTCAGGAGAGAAGAATTAAAAATACCACAGTACGGGTTATTTGGTCTATTTTACGAACCGTCTGTTAGCGCGAGAGATGGGCTGGTTGGTGGAAAGTGAGGTGGCGAAGGATTAGTAGGATGTTGAAAGTGTCAGAGCGGACCGTGGCGAGGGTAGACTATTTTTTGTCGGCTGTGCATATTTCCTTTTTCTAATCGTGTGCGCCGATCACGCTTTTCTCACATGTTTGTGGGCACGTAAGGTGTAAGCCGTTTTATGTGCAACTTGCGAGAGCGTTTTTCAGCTCTTCGACTTCTTATTCTTTGATGGAAAGTGAGGAAGAATATTTCTTCTATATTTTAATCAATTGACAGGTACGCTGTGTCTTACACCCGTCGCTTATCGTTCCGCCATTGGCGACAGTAACAGTGTGTGAAAGGTATAATCTTAAAAGCACCCTGATTGATGAATGATGAAGCCAAACAAGCCCTGTTAAATGCTGCCTCCAGGGGAGCGACGAGATAATTGTATTCTCTTATCGGTTTCCTGCCAAAAGGTCGTGTAACCGAAGCTTCCGGCGAGACTAAAGATGAAGCTGGTGGAGGCTAATTTTGATACGATTTTGAAATGCCATTGCAACATTATAGAAAAAAAAAACACTTCGTGGTTCTTCTACGGGGGCTGCACGTTCACATCTGCCCTCAGTGCGTTAAACTACATAAGGCCCAGAGAGGTTTAAGAAACCATGTACCTTAGCGAGCAATTTGTCACGTTCCGTTTCCATGAGGTGGTCTTTCGCGACGAAGAACAAAACATGGGCGCTTGTGAAAGAGCAAGTAAAGTGCAAAGTGGCATGTTCTAATGATGTTTTGGACGCGAAATAAGCAATGGGAGAGTGATAATTATATGCAGCTCAAAATAATGTCGCTAGGGGTTATTTTTAGCTAATCCGTTTTCGCTTTGAACGAAACGGAATTAGAATCGGTCCTCATCGTTTGGAAAATGCCTTTCGCCTGTTGCAAATGAGCGCGCGCTTGTTTGTTTGTTTATTGTAGAAACCACGGATCACGCTCTGTTGAGCCCATCCCGGCTGATCGTGAGACGGTTGTGATTTGACGGATTGTTGATTGCAAAAAAAGGGCAGCCGGATCCGGTGCTCGATCCCATCCGATCCGGTTCCGGCATCGAAGCAAGGACAAATCGGGACACATTTGTAAGACTTTCATACACCGTGCAAGTTGTTGACGTGAATAGGCGATCAGGATCGTATCGATCACTCGATCAGCTCCGGATCGATTCGAGTTACAATAAGCACGATTGGCGTAGGATGTTCGTTCTTGCGATGTGATTCTATCTCGCTGGTGGGAACTGGTCCGTCGTTTGGCGCAGTGTGGTAGAAGACGAGCTCAATTCAAATGCAGATTACTCGGGTTGATTGATTGATCGGTGGCGCACGCTGACGGCTACCTTCAAGGCAGGGAAATCAAATCTAAACCGGACTGATAGTGACCGGGTGTTTGTGCATTTCGCTCTACGTAAATGATGATTTTTTTGCGTTCCTTGGCTGGTTGGTCACCCCGAACTAGCGGAGAGCGTAATTAAGTACCTCCCATGGCTCTGGTGGTGCCAAGGGCTGATTAGATTTTAGGTGTGATGCGTCAACCAGGCACAACATGCTTGTTACAATCGAATCGTGTTTGTTTGATGATTGCACAGAAAATAAACTGCTGGTAAAAATCTAGTTTAATCCAGTAAAGATGCCATTGCAAGTTTTATGAAATCTATTGCAACAGAATAATTAGATTTAGCATATTGGTTATTTTGTTCGTAATTGAAATGACAACATTTTCTCCTTTTTTGCTCCTTTCAGTATCGCTGGTACTGCTGGCGCTGTAGTGACATGCCCGTTGGAAGTGGTAAAAACGCGTCTGCAAAGCTCCTCGTCGTCGTTCATCCATGCAGCGGCTTCCACTAGACATGCGCTCGTCGCCGATGGAGGGAAACTGACCGATCATCATCACCACGTGCGCCACGTGTCCGCCATTAACAACGCGGTTTCAGCATCCGATCGGCACCACAACACGAACCGCCATCAGGCCCGAGTATGCGCTAGCTCGATCCTGACTCGACGTCGTCCTTCGGTAGGTTTGAAAGCGGCATGTAAGCCGGTCTACCGCGCTGTATGAATGGGCCTGGAAGCTTGTAGGATTTGAAAACCGCTTCAAACCGATTCCTGTCGATTGCACGATTCCGGTTCAGGCTGAACTTTGGAAGCGAATCATTTCTAATGTGGCACGGAGCGGTTACGCTCGGTGGCCGCCGTCTATCACCGATATAGTTGCATAATCTTCCTGGGCTCCGACAGCGGGACCGATTGTGATGCACTAGCTGCTCCCGAAGGGCACACTCGAAACCAGAGTGAGCTTGTTTACCAGTCCGGTTTCGAGCCCTGCTCGTAGAATGTGTGAAACGGTTTTCCGATAGGAGTATGTAACCTTTTAACCGTGCACGAGCCGGGATCTCGGTCGGTTATCAAACCGGCTTACGGTCCGGTGTTGGACGTTGCGTGTTGCCAGAGAAAAATCCGGATTACTCCAGCTTGCGCCGGTTGCGAATCGTTCTAGTTGGGCAAACGCGGGAGTATGCGGGGCGAATGGGTCATGCAATGATGAGCTCCTTTCCGTTCTTATCAACTGCCTTTTGATGTCGCAAACGCTCGCGCTGGTATTGACAGCAGAGCAGCTCGCTATGAAGCTTGTCCAGGCACCTCGTTCTAGATAATTTCCCCTAGTAGTTGATGAAAAGAAAAACACCGATTCGTCATGACAAACTTCCCATTAAACAGCATCTTGTAACTCTCTGTGAGGTCAGTAATGTTGTTGAAATACTAAAATTGGCTAGCCAGAAATACATGTAACTTGTTTGTCGTTCTTAATGAGGGCAAGAGCGAAAACTACGCAGATAAACTGCAATCAACAAAACATTTACGACATGCGGCGAATTTTTTTATGGATGTTTAGTTGGAACATGTTGGCTAACTCGCTTGTTTTGTTTGCTTCCAGATCCTGGCCATTCCGCAGTGCGGCCTGTCGACTTCGGTGCAGTCGATCAGCATCTGGCAATGCCTGAAGCACATCGTCCAAACCGAAGGCTCACGGGCGCTCTTCAAGGGCCTCGGACCCAACATCGTAGGTGTTGCACCATCCCGTGCAATCTACTTCTGCGCGTACTCGAAGACAAAGAATGCCCTCAACACTGTCGGGTACGTCTTTTTTTTTGGCTTCGCTCATTGATTGTATGTTGCGTAAAATTCGCTCGTTGGTCATAATAGCGCTGTTCGGTTTGCTCTTCCTTGCTCACAGCATAATTCCGGCCAACTCTCCGTTGGTGCACATCCTGAGCGCATCCTGCGCCGGGTTCGTATCGTCCACGGCCACTAATCCGATATGGTTCATCAAGACACGCATGCAGCTAGACAGCAACGCCAATGGCCGGATGTCAGTGGGTGAGTGCGTCCGGCGCATCTACGAATCGCAGGGTGTCCGGGGTTTCTACAAAGGCATCACGGCCAGCTACGTCGGCATCTCGGAGACGGTGATCCACTTCGTCATCTACGAGGCTCTGAAGAAGAAACTGGTATGTATCGAAGCGGCCAGCCCGGCAGCTCCCTAATCGCATCAAATGCCACTTCTCTTTCCACTTCAGTCCTCAGTCGGGGTGCTTTGCATTGTCCACTCGCTCATCCTGTGGCGTTGCCCATCTTCGTGTGTGTGTGTTGTTCATGTCATTATTTGCGTGGTTTCATGATGCATGCCTGCTGATTCCGGCGAATAAAAAAAACGTAGTAGCGCTCGCTCGATCCCTAGATCATGGCATGCAAGTGCGGATGATTTCTGGTTCTTCAGGATGGCAACTCTAGAGAAAGAGAGAGAGTGTGTGTGAAAAAATAATATTGGAAATGACGAAGCCATAGCCATACCGAGAACAGAGAAAACCACCCCACTGTCAAGGCCGAGAGTCGAGAAGAAAATGATGGCGGCTGACTCACAGTTCGTAAGCGAGATGTCCGGTAAATTGTTTCAGCCAACAAATTTCCTCCTATACACACTCAGTCATAGTTTTGTAGGTCGAATGCTTTTCGTTCGTACGTGAAGCTGCGGAGACCCACACCCAAGACAAAGACGCAAGAGCGCGTCTCTCGCGCCATGAGACAGAGAGTGATAAATAGAGAGAGGGGATGAGAGAAGGGGAAAACTGAAAGAGAATGAGGAAAATGCGAGGAAAAGCAACGAAGAACAACGCCACCAGCGCGCGTGCTCTGGCTTCCTTCAGACTTGTGTCCAATCCCCTGGGCCAAGGTATCGTGTGTTATGGGTGTAGTGCTCAGTCGTTCGATCGGCGCTGTTGGATCGTTTAAGAAAACCTGGAAAATAGTAATGCGCAACGCATAAAATTAAATGATAGAATCCGTATCGGTGTCTCATTGGGAAAAATTTGCCGTGATATGAAGCACATAGCAGGCTTCATAAAGACGATCTGGTTTTCTTTCAACGTTCTAACGGCCCCGACTCGAAAGCTGCAGCTCGCTACACCCAAACAGCAAACAAAAATGCAAAATTCTTCATCCACCCTTAGCCACGTAAAGGGCGCACGTAATCGTTTCGTACCATTTCAGAACCGCCATTCATCGTCACACTCGATAGCGTGCCAGTGTCTGTCTGATTGTTTAAGTCTCCGTGTACCTCGTGTTGAGACGCAATCTCATGCGAAAAAAGAAACAAGTTACTCTTAACATTTACTTTATTAATTCCTACTCCGTTAATCGACTACTATCTTCCATTTCTAACGTTACCATCCATTCTGAACCGAGGCATTGCATTCGAAACTGTTGCCCATTAACCATCATTTTATACTGACACCGCTCACACATCAACACGTAGCAATATTATCTTGCCGGACATGGCTTTCTCTGTGTCCGGTTCGTGCAGTGAGCAAGAGTTTCGAAAAGTGCACCTTGGAGGCAAGAAGCAACATATTGTTGCCGCAGAAAAGCGTTGGTTGCGCGTGACCAGAACATTGAACCGGACTAATCGCGCTCGTATCTGCTTGTTTCGCTCCTACCGATACAGCTCGAGCTACGTCAGACATCCCCGGCAGCTGGCGATGAGGGTGGAAAAACTTCGCGCGATTTCCTCGAGTTTATGGCGGCCGGTGCCACGTCCAAGACGATCGCATCGGTGGTGGCATACCCGCACGAGGTCGCCCGAACGCGACTGCGCGAGGAGGGCAACAAGTATCGCAACTTCTGGCAGACGATGCTGACCGTCTGGAAAGAGGAAGGCAAAGCCGGCCTTTACCGGTAGGTGGTTGGGATTGATTGCGGTTGACAAGTGACTTTTCAGACAGTACCTAACTAAATGCATTGCATTGTTGTTCGTTTTCTTCATATTCCAGCGGTCTCGGAACACAGCTGGTTCGCCAGATCCCGAACACAGCCATCATGATGGCGACCTACGAGGCCGTCGTCTACGTGTTGACGAGCCCAGCCAGTGCCAGCCTTCTGGCAACCGGTGCGGGCAACTGAGAGTGGGCCCCTGGGGTTGAGCCACCTCTCGAGGAGTTGATGTTGTTTCCGAGCGACGACGGCAACGACGGTGAGTTTCTGCTGCAGGAGGACGAAGCGCTTCCTCCACCGTCCTTGGCCTTGCTTTCGTCCGCATTGGCTACGTTGGTAGACAGTGCACGATCCGCCCAAGTCGTCGTTTCGGCGCCAAACACTAGCAACATCGATGTGGCGGCCGGTCTACTGCACGAGCAGGATGACGAAGTGAACGCCGGCAATCCTGCATTGATTGTGCATTGTATTTGTGATTTCTTCGTAGATCTGTAAGGTCTAAGGAAGGGATGATATTACTGTGGTTTTGTTAGTTTCTAAGATTGAACGATACTAGTAGATTTTAACGTACTCAAGCGTACGGAGGGAGGGTGATTACAATTAAATCACTAGCGATAGGAACGCGTATTTATACAATTCGGGATTTACCACGGATGCGTGGATTTGGATTGAGTGTTGACACAGAAGAAGAAAATAGGAATGAGGAGAGAAAGAAAAAAGATAAACCCAATGGCTGCACAAAACAAGCAAAAGCGAAATTTAGTAGACGTATAGGAAAAGGCTCGCACTCTGGCCCGCAGTGGCCTACACATAGACTGATTGAACGTAGGATGTGCGCTAGCTGGAAACGGAATCAAAGAAATCAAAGCTTATTGGTTTTACGTTAAATTTTGTGTTTTTGTTGTTTTATGTTTACATTAGTACCGTTGCGAATCAGGTGTGAGTGGATCGTTGACTCGATCTCGATTTGCTTTTGCTTTTATACCCTTTTACGAAACGGCCTGTAATGTTTAACGAGTAGCATCGGCAACTGTTGAGTGGGAGTTAGAGTTAGGGGTGGGTTTAATTTTTTTCCTCTCTTTTGAAAAAGTGTTCCATTAGGAAAAACGACAAGGAAAATGAACTATGCAACCGAGAGTTTTTAGAAAATTATATTAATTTTTTGTTGAAACTCAAATGCGCTTCAATGTAGTAGAACGGAGGAAAGGCTTCCTCAATAGTCAGATATCTCCGGATCTAGAATTCCATCACACATTCACATCGCTGTGTACATCATCATCAACAGTGTGTGTCGCCTAGTCTAGTTTAGGTTAGTGCAGTTGTGGTGAGAGGCAATTACATGGGTTTGCACTAGCCAATTTTAGTAGTAGACGAATGTAGACATGTTCAAGAGAATTCGAAACAATTATGTTAATTGGACACGATAATTCTTCCACGGATTCAGCAAGAGAAGACCCACATGGCAAAAATCGCGTGCGCATTAGTACAAACGAATCGTTTCTGTTTTTGCTTGTACTAGTTGGTAGTGATGAGCGAAGGTCGCATCCCTAAAAGCGCTCAAAGCAACTCTTCTAGCAGATAGTTTGTAGCTTCGGTCGTGCACCTCAAGGAAGCCATGTAACAGTGGGACGAAGATTAGTCGAAAATACCAAATGAATCATGCTTTTCTCGTACGATGTGTGTTAAAACCTGTCAAGTGCAACAACATTTTATTTGCCATGGGAATGTGTCATTTACCCAATTGCTTGGACCGTCGGGAGGAGGCAGATAGGCAAACCCAATCGCCGTTCGAATGTTTTTATGACGGCAGTGGCATCAGAAAGACGGCAGCAGTAGATCATTGTATTAATGCGCATTGGTTGGGATTGGTCGAGGCAAGAAAAATGAACCTGCATAATTGGTGTTTAAAAATAACTGGTTAGTATCAGTTGTTGGCGGAAATCGATCAGCTAACCCATTTTCAGTTCCATTTTAAATCGATAGACTACACAAAACCAAAAAGATCTAGAGCCAGAGCCAGAGTAAACAACCATCATCGGTTAGTCATTACCATGTAATATATTCAAATTATTCAAAATTGATGTGCCAAAACATCAGTGATTGCATCTCTTGCTCCGCCTAGCTAGGATCTCGACCTATCCCAATGTGTTGTGGAAGCTTGCCAATTGCCATACTGGTCTTAACATTATTCATCGTTGTACTTGGACGAACGGTGAACGAACGGCGGATCTGCAGCCAATTGCCAATTAGTGTGATGGCTGCAGGCCAATCAGATCTGAACGGCGATGGCGCCCATGATAATGATGATGTAACGATACAATAATTGCAGAATTCTCTAGCATCGAGACTTAATAATGTAGAGTACAATTTTTATAAGCCATAAACATGTTTTTGCACAAACTTGTGTATCAATTACGTGGACAGTGAAAAGCTCACCCGGTGGTGCATCTCACGGTGCAGTAGTAGCAACAGGGATTGCTAGTCTCAGCCGGCGAATATGGGTTCTTCTGTAGCAAAGGCAGGCGTCATATAAATCCTGTAGAGAAAAGTATTGTAATGAAAACACGTGAAACAAAACAACCGTTCGTAGCAACGTAAACATATGAAATATTTTTACCCTGTGAAATTCAAGTTAACCTATTATAAACGAAAGCAAAAGCAACAGTCAACAGACAGGGTAGCATAAAAGTGAAGAAAATAACGCATAATCCTAACCAACGAAAATACCTTGGCGAAGGATGGGCACTGGCAGGAGCTATGCACTGTATTGAGTGCCAGTGTGGTTGAAGAGCTCTTCACAAGGACCTTATTACCGCAGATTTGTACCATTCAGTGCACATCCCTAGCGAGGATACATGTTGCTTCATATTGCAAGGGAGAGCCTTCGATCGGGTATCGTTTAATTTAAAGATAATATATCTATACACATTATATACATGAATACATATACACCTAATATGGCACACGTATACAAACAAGCATTATTGTAGTAAGAAATATTTGAAATAAGCGGAACAAAAATTGAACGCACGAAAAGTGGTGGGATAAGCGAAGGTTGACGAAACATGATGTTATTTTGTTTTCTGTCGTTTTTTATTGAAATGGAATACTATATATACACATATGAATAAAGTTAATCAAAAATAATAGCAATCTTTTAGTACTGTAGGAGTACACCATATCACCTTACATGTCTCTCAACTCATCTCAGTGCAGCGCTTCGTTTTCTTTTCGCTTGGAAGCGAACTATTCGTAGGTTGACGAATTTCGGATTGATCGATAATCGAAACTCATCGGTGAAAGTTTGCTCCAGTTTATTGCTAATATTTTTTTTTGAATTTGATATGGCTTCGCAACTGGCGAAGAAAATTGGCGATGATCGGGAGAAAGGTGTTGTTATTTGTTTTGAAAATCAATTAAACTACTCATTGGATTAGGTAGCACTCTGAAGCTAGTATACAATGTGCATCCCTTAGCTTTTAGCCGATCAGTTATCATTTGATGGAACAATATTCAAAAATTCTGTTCTGATTTTTTTGCGAATTTTATTCAAGAGATAAGACTAGAGTCGGAAAATAATCACGATTTTCTAGGATTTTTGGGATTCTTCAAGAAACATGAATGACATGGACGAAGTGAACGGGTCTTTAGTGTGAGCCTTGCTGTTCTAACCTATTTACGTACTCGGTTTACTATTGAGTGAACTTTTGGACTGGAATTTGTTTATATTTATTGATACTTTTTCTAGTCTTGGGTTGATTTTGTTTGTTCATTCGTTTAGATGCATTGTGAGTGTGTGAATGTGTGGTGTGTAGTCATTGTGTTGGCGCAGATCTCAGCTGGCACTATTTGTTATTTTGTTGGCAATTGTTACAATCTATTTTATTTCCATTATACGGTTCATGGTTGTTTCTACCACCAGTGATAGGACCTTAGGTAATTTATTTATTTATGTCTTCTACAACGATCAAGCTCGCATGTTTTAATAAACTAATTTTCTCCCCATTCCGCGCCCATTTCCTCGCACATTCGCTCGCACATTGATTGTTTTCCGTACCTCACCTTACATGTAGTTAATATTGTTCACTTTTAAGAAGCAGAATCGCTCTAATCGCAAACCAAAACGATCGTGTTGATAAAAAAGTCAAAAAGGGAAAAATTTGATCACAAGACTGTTCAGGATTCTATGCTTCGCCCGTGGCGCCACTGGCGAAAACGATTCGATTTCTGCATCGGAGCTGATGTATGTGTTTTTACACTCTAATGCGCTGATTACACTGGCGCTGATTACACTGTAGTTGACGATGGATTGGACCCGACAACATAAAACCGTCCATTGCGGGTTTTCGTTACAAGCTAGTTCTGTATACCGAGTGGTATGGTTAGTTGAGCAGTGAAAGATTTTCCTGTTTCGTCCTATGTGTGGGTGTGTGCTTCGTTACGCCCACGTATGGTACTCGTTCAAAAACGCAACAACGTCAGCGTAAGAATGCACGAACGGAGAAAACAAAATGGTTCCCCTGTGTCCGAATAAGCGTGTGTTACTCTAAAGGTATTGTGATAATTAGGGACGGTTTTGAAATTGTTCTAACATCGGTCACTGCAATTTATGCTGCTCCTGCGGGAGCTGTGTGTCTTGCGAATGTCTGTCGATACATGTCTTCGCTTTACGTTTTCTGGATTTTTGTACAAATGCACTTTGGCTAGTGCGATTCTTCTTATGTTCGTTGTCCTTGTCGAACGTACGAAAATAGTGCCCAACTAACGCGGAGACGAAAACAAAATTTGTGAAAAGCAGAGGCAGTAAAGCTCATGAAAATGTACAAAAAAAACAACAGTGTGTTTTAGTCAGCTCCCAAGGTGGATTTGATTGAAACAAAATACGATCATGAGTTGTGTGTAACGAATTTTCGATTGATCATTCCAGTTTACAATTCGATGTATCCAACTTAAGTCGCTTTGTGGAATTTGACCTCTTAATGTGCATAATACAAGATACTAGTATTGAACAAAAGAGAAGAAAATTTGCATGCTGCCCTGCCAGGCCTGTGCCATGTAGATGTATGCAGTGTGATATTTCCCATTTTTAGTAGCCTACTTGACTATGTCGAAAGATTAGATCCTCTGCTTCCATAGCTCTGCTCGCTCAATTAGCATAAGTCGTGTAAACAAAGAGTTGCTATTTGCAAATATCTTCCATCTGTGTGATTTGCATCACATCTATCATCTGCAGTTTGGGATAAAATTTTCGTCTTCCATCTAAAACAATGTTATGAATGTATATAGCTTAATACTATTCGTTCGAATGAACTAAATCCTCCGCACTCCGCCACTAGACACAGTTGGATAACCGATCGAGTAAACAGCGTGTCATTAGAAAATGTATAGTTTGTATTCATCTCGTTTAGGCTTTCGCCAAGCCTCCTTCTCCTTCAGCGCCTTGCCGTATTTTCATGGTAGGATTTAAAAGATTGCCATTTTGTTTGTCCATTCTATGCTTTCCGAGCCAATAGAATGGAAGGAGACCCCAGCGCCTCGTCATTATCGTTACTGGTTAAATACTGATTTCATCTTGATTGACATCGTTCGAGAGTTGCTTTGGTTTACATTCCGCTTCAGTGCCGGTACCGCTTCTCCCCTGGGTGGGATTTTTCCTCGTTCGTCGATTAATTCTGTCGCACCACTAGACCTGGAATGGGGTCACGCCATGCGGGAATGTCCTTGCGCTGAAAGGGTCGCCCATCGATAGGGGCTTTAAGAGGGACTATATGTTTGGAAGTGAACAACTCTGACTATAAAGTACTGCAAAGTGCATGATGCACGGTCTAGCAAATGGAAACGTATTGAAATGCCCGTTAGAGTGACCGGTTACCTTGGTATTTGAATGCATTTTGTTTGCTTTGAACAGCCTACACTAACAAAGATCTGCTTTCTGTCCTATTGGTCCTACTTGACGTAGGCTGACGGGATCGACCATAGGGCTGGTATTCTTCTGAATTGTTAAAACTGAATCAATTTTTTCTATCCACGGGGCGCTATGAATCTACTGCATTTGCGAACTACCTTTGCCACCTGGCAGCGGCTGAACGGACTACAACTACTTCGTAGCTGTCCATCGTGTTTGAAACAAAAATCGTCAGTTGGAACGGTAAACTATGCTTCACATAACTGCTTCTATTAAAAGTGCCCTGTTTTGTTCGGTATCTTTCAGTATTGTGGTTGCTAATGCCAGTCATTTAGGCGCACCTAAAGCAACACCTCGGCCTGCGCAGTCCCGCTAAAGTCGTCGGAAAAGCGACAAGGACGCCCCGTGAGTTCCAGATATTATCACAACATTTGTTCGGACTCGGTCGGCGAGATCGGTGACAACTCCATCCCATCCAGCAGGGGTGTTTTCTCTTCATTACCGAACTCATCGCTGCCAGTCGCATCATCCAGGTACTGTCGGACGTCCCGGGGGGCGTGTTTGTGTAGCGGGTGATCCGTATTCGGTGGACCCGGAGAAACAGCCCGCTTCGGCACCGGTGACTTGAGCAAGGACGTGTCCGTTGTGCTGACGCTGACTGTGTCCTCGCTGGCGGTGTCTGAGACGTCCGACGTGCAGGTAGCATCCGACGAGAGTGGTTTGGGCTCAAGTTCGAGCGTTCGTCCTTCTGCAGCCGAGGATGTGGAGCCAGCACTGGCCGCACTGCGACACGGACTAGCAGGGCTGTTGGAACGCCCAGTGCCACATGCCCTGAGCGAGCTCTCAGAAGAGAAGTCCTCAATGGACACACTGTCAAGGATAGTGCTGTGTTTGAATCGCGCCAAAGAGAATAGTTGCTGACGGTCCGTTCGGTTTGGACGTTGGCGACTCGTTGAGGTGAGTGATCCTGATGGGGACGATAGGGTTGCTGCCGATGTTGCCACTGATAGAGCTGCAGATGGGCTTCCAGAAGCTACTGGTTCCGGTGTAAGCATGAATCGATCGCAGCTCATCTCACCCACACTACCTCGATCGGACGTAGGCAAATCCTGCGATCCGTGGGGTCTGTGGAACACGCGACTAAGGTCCGAATGTAGCCCAACCGAGAGACTTGGCGCTGAATGGAGCGAATGTGGCTGTTGCTGGTGAACTGTGGGCATGCAGTTGAAAGAGGTCTCGAAAAGACACTCGTTCGATTTGATCAAGTTGCTGCGCCACTGGAGACCACGTTCGCGTGCCGTCGGGACGATCGTGTGTAGGTTTTGGTAGGATGCGTGGTTTTTCCGGGCCGGGGATACCGGTGAAGCCTGATGCTTCGGGGACGGTGTTGCCGGTGGAGCCAGCATCGGTGGTAGCGAAAGCTGAGTCTGCAGAGGTCCTGACGAGCGAGCCTGTCGAGGACGCGAGGTGTCGATGGGCATAAAGGCGGAATCGATGCGTCGTTCTTCCTCGAAGGAGCGGAAAATCTTGCGGTTCGTGTTGCGGATCGATTTACGCGAGGACGTGTACGACATGTCCTCGAACGAGGACACGCGGTACTTCTGCGAGAACACCTCCGTGGTGGCGCATTTCCTCAGGGGCGACAGTGTGTAGCAAAGTGACGAGTTGGTCGTCGACGACGAATGGTTGTTGATCATCAACTTGGGTGGTTCCAGGAATCGCGAGCGATTTGGTGAGATGTCACGGGATGCAATCGAGGGCTCGGTACGGGAACTGCTGACAGCACAGGGACCAGCTGCGTGGTATCCTGACGTACTCTGCGGTAACACTTGCGACTGCGAATGATGATGATGATGATCGTGGCAAGGAGACGACCCCGTCGAATCGATGTACTTCATGTTGGCGATGGACGTTGCAAGATTGTCCATCGGAACCGCTCCCAATGCCGCCTGTTCCGCGAGCAGATCCTCGACGCCTTCATCAATTGGGGAGTTCATGGAGGCAAAACTGCTGAGCTTAAAGCTGGACGCCCTGGAGGACTCCCCGTCCGTCATGGAACCGAACGCGGAGTCTTGCGATGGGTTGCTGAGCCCGAGCATCATCCCGCGCCTGCTGTACTCCATGCGGCGTGATTTGGAGTTCTTGTACGCGGATGATGGGTTGAGGCTGACGGCGCCCGACCCACCCGCTACCGCCCCCACCGACGACGAGCCCGCGCCCGAGCCGGCTCCTTGCGCCTCGTCGATCGAATCTATACGAATGATTGTGTTGTTGTTGCTGTTACTATTGCTGTTGTCGTCCGAGTGGACATTATTGTCACAGTAATGTATCGGCGAGCTCAGTGGGTCGTAATGGCATGGATCGTCGATGCGGGCTGACGCTATAACTATTTCATCTAACAGATCTTCGGAATCACTACTAGACAGATCGGAGGATTCTACATCACTATAAAGAAAGAAGACGGACTCGATACGGATTGGGGGAACGTGGATGAGGGCAGGCCGTACGGGAGCGATATAGATAATTTCACACGAACACGCCGTCCATGCACGCACGCCCACACTCACGCCAGAGAAGCGAAACGTGAGCGAAACGTGAGGAAAAAACAGCAAAACAAAGCACACTACGGAAGGATGGAAAATTTGTGCGATAAAACAAACCGTTGGCTATAATGATGGATGGTCTGGGTCGGCTTGTAAGCGGTATTTTTCCCGCAGTGTTGATCAACTGCCGACTAGTTGGCGCTATTGGTTCGGTGCAGTGATAAGATAAGCTAAGCGAGTTGGCTACACCAAGCAAAGCCTAAGTAGAGGGTACGTATATCTAGTGTGTTACTGAGCGTTAGCTGTATGGTGCGTAAGGATCGATGGACTGTCGAAAGGATGAGAGTTGGCGACGCATTTTTGGAGCGTTTTCTAAGGCTCAATTTAACCACCAAAGCCGTTAGAATTGAGGCCGTATAGCGACTGACAATCGATACTTGTATAAAAGGCACGTCGGATAGACTATGACCGTGCGTTCAATACCAGTATAATGGAGGAAATGCGATAACAACGCGCGCACGCTCAGGTGAACGACGAAAGATAACGTCGTGATAGCAATAATTGTGTCAAGGACTCGGGGCAAGCTATATTGGAGCGCTTTGGGTCGTGCTACTCTCCAGCATTTCGAACGCCAGAGTAAATTGCACTGATTAGCTTTTGCCCGCGGGGCTAATGAGGAAAATGAGTTGATATCTTGTATCGTTATTTATGTTTGTTCGGGGAACTGTTTGCAGTAGAGCGGTTGCTGATATACACCTATTTCGGGAGAGTGGTGGTAGAGTTTAGCAAATGGCTAGGAATATCAAATCGTTGAGCAGTTTGTGAAATGCTTGGCAATACGAGAATATCAAGCAGATTGCAACAAATCTGTAGTTTGTTGTCCTGGTGCCTTTTTTTAAACAGGAAAGGAGTCAAACAGACTAGAAATGCATTGGTTTTTAACGCTTACCTAAAGGAAACGATGACCAGAGGACAGGTTTAAGCTGTACCAGTAAAACAGAGCCGTCTGTTTAGAGATTTGTAGTGGCGATTATTTTCACCTTATATCAACACAGATAGACACAGATGTACATCATTCTAACCCTGTCGCATGGTTGGCACCAGTTATATATATGTATATATTTTGCTCATTGCAAAAAGTTTTGTAGGGTAGTATTTTTTCTTTTTTGCTCAGACTCTGAAGAGATCTACCCTATGGGTTGTTATTTCATCTGTCGATTTGCTATGCGAGCCTCATACATTCGGTAAATGAAATAGCAAGCAACAGCTGGCGAGGGTGTTGCTGGTGTTGATGCGTCAGCATGATTTGCACAAAAAAAACAGAACTTTTCCCTCTCTTGATGGAGGCGCATGGTACATCGATGGAACGGAAAGTATTAATAAAGTATATGAAAAGCACACCCGCACGGAGGCTTCGTTAGGCCAAACGAAACTCAAACTCATCGTAATGAACTTGATGGTAATAGCTGGTGTGCGTGTTCACGAGTGGATCGATCATCGAAGATGCCATCGAAGGATGCGATTCCGTGCCACGGTTGATAATGGCAACCGCAAGAAAACGGGTGGTGTCCGGGTGGCAAACCGGGGTTGAGAAGCGACGTCGAGCGCATTCGGTGGGTTTGGTATTTGTTTTCGTTGGTGTGATTTGTCGATATCGTCCAGAGAAACGTTGGAAGATGGCAGGAGCAAATAATAACACAGAAACAACATAACAGATGCGAACCGAAGTACAACAACGAACTCATGTTTACATTATGTCCCGCAGTGGGGCCACAAGGCAGCTTGGAGGATGAATATGAATGGCGTGATATGGTTGGGAAGATGGATAAAATTTGATGAATCATGAAAAACGCAATTTCGAAGCATTTGCTAGCCTCCGAACGGTCGTGAATCGGTTGACGGATGAATTTTTATTGTATCTTGCTAAACTGTGCAGACGAGCTGTTTTTTGCATTTTTAGATGGGAACGAAGAGAAACTGGCTATGAATGTGTTTGTAACAAACACAACAATAAGCTACTTAGTTTCCATTGCTCTTGGTATGGAAATAAGAGCGAGAATCGTTTGAAATCTATTATAAGTACTATGTGAAAAAAAATATAAAAAAATTACCATCTAGTACACAAAGTTGAAAACAAACAACAGCACGAGAAGGATGCAAACGCAACGGAAAATAAACGAAAATCAAAATGACAATCTCATGCCGATGTTATGCCGTGGTTCGTGTGTTGCGTGAAGCTATAGGGCGCGTTTGTGGCTTGGGAGCAGTAGAAATGGTGCACCACATGTCGAAGAAAATCGAAATTGGATCTGGGAGCGTGTGGAGAAGGCGATCATTGAGGAAAAAATTGGGTTTCTTCCGCTTGTAGTCGCGTGCTAATTTGCTTCGCGCTCAAAACGAACCAACGAATCTACTCTACAAGTGTCAGTTTGTGTGTCTGCGTGTGGGTGTAAATGAGTGTGTCGAGATGCATCAATGCATTCAACGGCTACTTGGTCATTCCGCAACAGTACTGATGCATCTGAGCTGAAACGTCTGCGAAAAGCCTCCAGGACAGCTCGGACGGGATGCAAGAAAAACTCGAGAAAAATGCCAGCAAACGGAAAAGGAAAAGGCAACCGAATGGAGAGAAAACAAAACCGAACAAAGCACGCAACCGAACCGGAAAAGAAGCGACCAGTGTGTTCCTCAACGGGCTGGTGAAATGGATGAACTGGTCAATGCTTTCTGCGTTCGCTTGCATTTTGTGGCATTTTAATTTTTACTTACTGTCGATCATCATACATATTGCCTTGGGAAGCGCATCGTCGGGGTGTCCTACCTGGCGCAAATTGGGCTAGATGGAAGGATGGGTAGAGAGATTCGGTTTTGGGAGCAAGAAGCATTGCAATCGAATCCTTTCGGAGGGACTAACATCGTAACGGTATTTCTTTCCCACTGAGTAATACTTGATCTGATCTTTGCTTCAAGATGTATGTTTGCTTTCTATTTGCTTTCTAGCTTGTTACATGGTTGGAAAACCAAATGCTTTCGCATTGGCGAGTGGAATGCTTGACAAATAAAGGAAAATCATAAACACTCATTTAGGAAGAAGTATAAAATAGAGCCCGTATTCAAGCTAGTCGCTCTATTGGAGACTGGGCTAAGCACTGGAAACTACTATCTCTCTATCAGGCGCTGCACTTCTTCACTTGCACGAGGGATGCATCATGCGAATGTGATGAAGGCTCTTCAAGCGGTCGATAAATTAGAAAGGATTCACATCGTTTTCTGCTTGCTTTACATTAAACAAGACGACCGGGGGAGGAGCGCGGTTCGTGTTGGAGGGGGAATTTGTTTTGGTGGTTTTGTATTGTAGTTGTAGTACGTAGTACGTAGACACAGTTGTTGGCATAACATCGGATGATAAAGACATATAACGGATAACGGTTACATATTAGAATTGCGCAAGAGCATGGCTGAAGGTTGAGATAATTGCTCGGTCTTACATGAGGTGCATGAATCGAAACAATGCAATGGAACAGATAAGACACACTCAAACACGCGGTTGGCCACTAATTGGCGAAAGAAAAATGCAATGGTCGCCGTTGGTAGAATGCTAAGGCTGCCTCGTGAAAGACATTCGCGCGCGAATACATTTATGCTGGACAACATGAGAGATAAAAAATCAAAAAATGTCCCAAAAGCAAAACAATCCTGCAATGTCCTTGCAAAGTGACGCTCAAAACTAAAATCTACTACACAAACAGTTTGGGCGATGAGCGGTGTCTTGATGAGGATATGAATGAATGAGCGAAAGGATGAATTCTCCTGTCAGTGAGATGAGCTGTCATCATCATCGTCTTCGTCGTGGTCGCTTGCTTGGGTGTGATTGTACGTGTGTGAATGAGAGAAATAGAGAGAAAGAGACAGAAACAGAGAGGGAGAAAAGGTGAAGAGAAAGTGTCGTGATAATGAGGCGACATGAAGTGAGAGAATGCGTTGGTGGAGTAGTTGGTCATGAGGATGATGATGATGATGAAAAGCGGAGCAGAGAGCAGCAGTAGCTAGACAGAGACTACACACCCGGTTTTCCGATCTCGTGGGGTCGATGGTGGTGTGCACGGTGAGCTGCCCTCACTGTACGATGTGCTAAGGATGGCTCCTTGGCGACGTCGGACCGCATTCAGTAAGCTCAAGGTGGAGCTGCTCAAACCGTGTTTGAAGGACTGCAAGAGGTAGAAGAGCAAACCGACGGGTGGCCCAGATGCGACACATAAAAATTGGTTCCAATTAAAAGCGAGAAGCACACGATACGTACAGGCACACATGTTCCTCGCATTTCTCTTAAATCGATATTGCGGAAAATATCACAGAGCACGAGCTCCTCCACCGTCGGGTAGCGGCCATCCGGTGACTCGAAGATCATCTGCAGAACATCTACGACCTGTTCGTGTGATGAAAAAGAAATGGAAGGCAAACATTGAGGAGTTGGTTTACTTTAGCTTCATGTTCAAGAGTTTCTTAAAGGATAAAGTATGCGGCTGCTATGCACCAAGAATGTCAGTTTCCGGTCTCTTCTTACCTGTGGGTATCGCTCGAGATCAAGCTGATAGTGTCCAGGAGTAGGCTGCGGTGATGTCAGCTCGTATCCGGCGCACATTTCGAATAGCAGGTGACCGAAGCAGATAACATCAATGTTGTCGATGTCTGGCGCGGACTGAGCCCAAACGACGGCGTTCACGCGCGAGTTCAACCCAAGCAGTCCGTTCTCCAAGCCGGAAAGTCTAGCAAAGTGAAAAACCATATCTATTATTGCACATACGGTTTGAAATTCGTAATTGAAATAATTGCCAGCCATCTTGGAGCACTTGACTATACGCTTTGTGTTTTCTCATGTTCAGTGAAATTTTCAAAATAGAGTCAAAATGTTTATCAACACCATTGAAGGATCGTTAGGAAGCTACTATGGGATTCCAATACTCGTGTAGAGTGTTGCGTCGATTCAATGGTGGTTCTCCCACCTAAATGTGGAGGTGTCCGAGGGTGACAAGTTTCATCCATCACTGCTTAGTCTTGGGTGAAGTATACCGGTACCACAATAAACATTCCTCCCGCTGAGAGACACCATTGTCATCATGACTTGTGACCTTTTTTCTATGTCTCCGAACCGCACGTATGTCCGGAAGGGTCGAAACTGTAGCTCCATTGGTCCATTCTTTTTTTTGTTTGCCATATTTTTCCAGTCCTGGGCGCTGTTCGTTCGAAACCGCTACGAGAGGCACCTTCGCGGACCAATGGGTTGACCATTTGTGTGCTTTTTTATTCAGCCTCTAATGCCGGGAGCTTCATTTGTCAAACTCATTTCCGAGAAATGCGCGGGAAGAGTAGAATGCAGAGAAACGGTTCGAGGTTCGACGTTGAATGCATTGAAAGTCACATTAACGTCACCATAATGTGTCACCGTTCGCTGTCCGACACGGCGTGCGAGTAGTCTGAAACCGGTCATGCTCGGAAGTTTCCCATTCCAGCTGGAAATACGACCCATTCGGGTCGGCGCGCATAAAAGGGCACGTGAAAAACCCACGCGCACGTGTGTGTGGTGGCATTTCAGCACTTGAATAGATCACTTCCTGGCGCACGGACATACGGACCGACAAATGAACGGACGGACATGGCTACGAAGTACGTGCTGGTCACACCAGAATGGACCAACTCCGGAAGCACAGTGTGGTACGATGTCATGTCGGTTCGGACAATGTACGGTGAGGTGGTTTGGGGCCTCGACCGCAGCTCAGGTCACGGCGATGCGAAGTGCATTGAACTTTGTTTGATTTGAAAAGTTTTTCAATCGCAGCCGGATTGAAAGGATCAGGTACACGCCAACTCGCCTGATTGCAATGGTCTCAAACGGGATTTGGTTGCACTTTACGTTGCATTAAGTGAAATTATTATGGATTGCTTTCGACTTCAAGTTGTTACTTTCGGTACGATATACTCGCTCTTTTTTTGACGTAAAAACATTACTAAGAAAGCCATTGCAAGTGAATGAGGTTCGCTAGATAATGTAGCCTCGTCAGGGTAGGTGCCGTCTTAGTTGCTGCTCATTCCACAATTTATAATGTGTCAATATTTGCATTTGAACTGAAACTTACCGGGCGACTCCATTCTGCAGGATGACGTTGCCACTGTGCAGGTGACCGTGCGAGGGAATGCCGCGCTCGCGAAGAAACAACAGTGCTTCCAGAATCTGCCGCCCGAGTCGCTGCACTTGCGACAAAGGCAAACAGGTGGACTTTCGCGTGTACTTGCGACTCCACGGTTCGTTCCATTGAGACTGCTCGACCGAGAGCGAAAGAGAGAAAGAGAGAAAAGCGACAATCGTTACTGCTTCTGCACGCCGGATCCTGCAGCGTTCGGTGTTGGCACCTTGTAGATGAGATCCTTGAGACTGCCGCGGGGATTGAATGGCATCACGAGGCTGGTGTACTGGTGTGAATCGGAGGGGAAAAAACCTAGATCTAGTACCGGGTAGATGTACGGATGCTGCAGCGAGCCGAGCAGCTCCATCAGCACTCCCTGGGGACATTCAGACGGCGGCAATTCTTCTAAGGCAATACAATCGGGAGGTAATGGTAGCAGTGTCATGAGCCGATCGGTGCGTATCTGTGGATAGATGCAGAACGTCGTAGTGGGTGGGACACCTGCGATTATTGGGCCTGCTCAAAAAAGGCCCGGACCTAACAGGATGACGTACCGTGCAGTCGTTCAGTAGGAACCAGTGCTTATTCGAGCGCGATCCGATGTCATCTAGGTGTGCGATGGACTCGTATCGGCCACCCGTGTTCTGCAACCATTCCTGGGACGCGGCGTATGCCCGCTCCCGAGCCGCTCGCTCCCTTGGACTGCGATCTGGAGCCCCTATTCCACTGTCCAGGGCCGTATACTGCTGGTAGCGCACGCTGTGTCTGCGTGAAGGGAAACAAAAAAGAGAAAAAAACATGGACAAAGACCACGATAGCGGTTAGTATAGACTAGTTAATGTACGGTAGGGTCCAGTCTTCCTTTTCCCTCCCACGTTCCCTACACCCAGTTTCCCAGCCCATTTAGCCACCACAACCACAACGTTTTTCCCAACAGCACTATACGATCACTAATGTATGGGTTTTGGAGAAGAAAAACTAAATGGAAACGCTATTGAGAGTGAGAGAGAGAGAGAGAGATAAAGAGAGAAAGAAATACAACATATCGAAATATCGAACGCAACAACACCGGAACACGACTATACAAACCTGTAGCTGTTGGCTTTTTTTTTTTGCTCGTTTGCCTCCAACTGTGTGGCAAACCTGGCGCCTAGCCGCCTCTAGGGTATACTAATCGTGCGAGCTAATTTGACGCTAGTCAACGGGCTATCGGGCACTTGTATGTACAGAAAATGATGAGCTTGAGCTAGGCGATAAGTTGCATTGGAACGGCTACATTCGACACCGCTGGACCGGGCAGGAAAGACGGACCGGGAGGGAGATCTCAAACGGGCATCGATTTGACCATCGATTGCGATACGACAACGCGTATGTACAGACTGCTGACAAGGCACATGGCTTCACCCATGGACGGAAAACTCCTCAACCCCAGTTTTGAGCGAAACACCGAGCCACGTGCTCACACGTGGGTCCGCTGGTGACATGGCGGTACGTGGATTCTTACACGGTGGTTGGCTAGTGCTAATCGGTAGATACGGCACTCATTGCCCAGGTTACCTTGGCCCACGTGGACACTTGTGGCGGCACAAAGCGCTCTAATCGCATTAGTGTCCGCCAACATACGCTCACTGCATGGGACAATGACCAGGCGCCTCCATCGATATCAATGAGGTTTCCCTTGCCTGGGAGGATTGACCTGGGCAATTGCCGGTTTTTGGTAACATAAACAAAATAACGTGTCTGAAGTAATATGGAGATGCATCCCATAAATGGACGGTCTAGGAGAATCACCTTTAACACTATAACTTCCGGCAAATGGCAAATGTATTTCGTATTATTTGTTGGTCATGCAAACGAATTCGATTTGTTGGCTGATGATGAGCTGAGGTATACCGACAGGACATTGCATACAAACGGGTAAACATTGAAACAGATTACGTTAAGAAATGAATGTACATCGAAACGCTCGTCAAGGGGCAAGAACATCATCGGACAAAGAAAAGGGTGAACAATGTGGTTATGCCAAGCAAAGATTGAAACATATTGATAGCAAGGACACATTCATTTCGCAAATCAGCAATCCGTCAAAGGCGACACAAAAGATGCATGTCTGTAGCAAGAAAAAGGAATTCTAAATAATAGAGAATAAGCAAGATGGGATCTGGAATGAGAGAGGCATTGAGAGAGAAGAAGAGAGAGAGTGAGTGAGAGTGATTGAGCGCAGTGAAGAGTAAATGCATAGGTAGAACGATACGCGTTTCGTCGGGCAGTAGCGTGTATCGCCAGTCCAGTAGATTAAGATCGAGTGAAATAAATGCCAAGACCAATGGCTGCCATGCCAACATGGTGGCACGGTGTAACTGACAGATGGGGTAAAAGTTTTCCACTAAATTGATAACGGTAATTTTCTTTCCCGCATTGGGAATGTAAAGGAAAGCGTGACCTTCAAGTCACTTGTCAGCTGAATCAGCAACGGGCGGCTGTGTGGATGGCATGGCAGAACATAAATAGCTCAAGCGAAAAGATTAGCACGAAAGTTACTCCGAGTGGTAATGTAATATTCACACACTTGGCTGCCGCATTCATAGTGCCTGGATTTCTTCTGGAGTGGTTTTATTCCCCATTATGCTAGAGTGAGTTTCATCTAGCAGAAAAACGGACACTAGTTAGAAAAATAAAGAATTCCAGGCGTTATTTCTTGCTGTGATTCTCCACCAGTGAATGGATAAAGAATGCAACGGATTCAGAACCATTAAGCCTTTCATTTCTGAAGGATAGCGAATGAAGGAATCAAATAAGGAATGTGGATGGCCTTATCGAGGAGAGCGGCGCGAATGACAGCAACACAAGGCGAAAGCTGAGCGCTGAATTTTAATTACTTTCCGTTTCTATCCAGTGCATTTTATGACAATGCAATAAGTAGTCATCACTATTTGCTAAAAACAAAAGAGGGTAAATGCAAAAGTA
The DNA here is from genome assembly GCF_943737925.1 of Anopheles nili. Lineage (NCBI taxonomy): Eukaryota > Metazoa > Arthropoda > Insecta > Diptera > Culicidae > Anopheles > Anopheles nili. The sequence goes on from NC_071292.1 coordinate 3,636,252, forward strand.
AAACTCAAACAATCAGAAAAAGAGAGCAAACAAAACTAGTATAGATGCTAGACGGCTATCGCAGATTGAGCTAGAGATGATAAAACGAGTTTAATTCAAAAAGATGTGAAGCGAAAATGATAGCGATAGATAGTAGAGGCTTGTAAAACGTAACATGACAGCAGATGGAGAAGAAAAGAACGAGCAACGCAAGGAGAAAATTGATGAAAAAAGACACGTAAGCTCGATGGTGTCCATAATGGAAGCGACCGGGAAATGGGAGAACGTCAATGAATCGTCATTGGAGCAAATAATTTAAACAAATAGCACTCCATTATCGAATTGCATCCGGCTTGGATACTTCGTGGGTTCGATTTCGTGCTCAAATTGTGCTTATTTTAGTTAAACTGTGGCTGTTCGCGTGTGTGCAGTATGTTGTGTGTGGAGTAGAAATATACCAACAGTTTGGTATATCATTGACAGTATTTACGTGAACGTGGTGTAGTTTTTGACAAGTCAATTGACAATTGGACGATGGCTATCAACTCCTTTGACGCCTACTCCAATCTTGTGTAGACTAGGAATTTGGAATCGATTGGATTGGGACCACAAATCGGTGGGCTAGTTTATTGTCTTTTCATTTTTGGCTTATTTTACAATTGTTTTTCGTTGTTGGAGGTATTATTACTTATATTACTTATTGTTGATTAATTGCACTTTTTCTTTGCCACGTGTAGTTGTGATTTTTTGTATGTTTATGAGTTTTTTTGTCACTAATTGTGAGAGAGAGAGAGAGAGTAGAGTAGTAGTTCTGTTTTCTAAAATTGCTTGCTTTTTGAATTTAGTTCGTACATTTTCTGTTTCAATTATGGAGTGAGGCAAGTTGAATATAAAAGAAGAAAACAAAATGTCGTTTTCTATCCAAATTGTAAAAAGTGGTCATCAATACGGGACGAAAAAGAATAGGAGGAAGATAAACAGGAAGACAGTGGGAAAATGAGAGAAGAGAAGAGAAATAGATGATTACTGATAAGATTAAGAAGATAATGTAAAGTAAAATAGAGATACTACTGATTGTTCAGGGCAGATGAACAGGTAACAAACACGAAAATGAATAGGAACAATGATATAAAACGAAATGTTTTCTGATGGATTGGCGAGCGTAATGAAACTTTTCATCTATCCAGCCACGCTCGAGTGCAAGAATTCTTTTCTCGTCGGTGCAGTCGTGTTTCAACTCAGAGCTGCGAGATTTATTAGATGTCACCGGGATGGAAACGGATCGTGCCTCATGGCCGCAAAGCACGAAGCAACTTTTTGCGGCGATAACGTTTCTCTTTTATACCCTTTTTTTACCATTTTACTCTGAAACAATTGTTAAGGAAAAGCTACCACATCTGTTGAAGTTTTTGTGAGATGTTTCAAGATTTACACGAAGCAAAAAATATAGGTCCAAGATGGAGGCCAATGATGGTGGCAAATAAGCGCGAATCCCAATTAGCATGAAGTACTAGTCGTTGACCCCTTTTCAGACGATCCTTTCGGTTACCGGAGCAAGTGCGAGAAATGACTTCCGTTCTTTCCCAGAAAATTTGAAGTGCTTGCTAACAAATTTGAGCCTGAATCTATTTGAGCTATTTATGATTCGCTTAAGCGTAAACCAAGTCAGTTTTCTTCCGCTAGTCACTGGCTCACACTCGAGCGGCTGGATGGAGCTCGTGCTAATTTCTTTCGGCAACCAAAATTTTGTACAGATTGTTCTAATCATTGCTAGGTTTTTATAAATCAACGCTATTCTAGTAAAGTAGAGGATTTCAAAGTTGTTTTAAAATTTAGAACCATATTGAATTACAAGAAAATAACTCTAGTATCTTACATTTCATATGGATAAATGGTAAAAATAACAAATAAAGAAAGTGAGAATGATATTCAGAGAGTTGAAGAAAGAAAGGCACAACGTATAGAAAAAGAAAACGGTAACTGAACTATGCACGACTAAACACGGGCACTTGACCTGAGGTCCTTTGGCTGTACGTCTGTCTCGTAGCTCTAGGGAATGTAAATGCTTATCGAATGATTTATCTATTTTGCTCAGCAAAGCAACACTCTAGGAATGGGTGTTATGTATGTAATGTGTATGTGTGTAATGTGAATTATGCTAAGGAAAAGGAGGATAGGTAAAAAGGAAAAGCATTTGATTTGAAAAGTCAAAACTAACGATAGCTTAGGTATATTTTTTGGTTGATAAATTTTGAACAATTTTCATCCGTAAACTGCTTCTCTCTCATGGACGGAAAAAGGGACATGGAGACGAGGAGGAATGTGTAACCATGTATGAGTAGACTGTGCATGTATACATTCAAATGCAGATACGTAACATTAACCAACAATGAAGTAAATTGATAAAGTGGCTACTATATTGGTAGAGGGTACAGTTGAACAATTGTTGTAGCGGTATTAGTGGTAGTAGTAGTAGTGGTAGCAGTAGTAGAAGAAGGTAGTAGGTAGCATGAAGAAGTAGTAGGTATGGAGTAGTATGAAGGGCATAGAAACCTTGTCGGCGACTCGTTCTCTTTAGCCGCGCTTGTGCTATCCTGCAGCAGGCTCCGGCTGAACAGGAACTTAGCCAGCGAGTCGAGCTTGGCGCTGACCAGCGGCGATCGTTCGGAATGTTCGGTTTCGGAGTTGTTGTCGTGCTCGGAACTGATCGATCTACCCCTGAAAGACGAAGAGCAGAGTGGAGCGAATGATAAGCGAATGGCAAGGACTCGAGGACTCAAGGACTGCGAGTTCAAGTCGGAAGGATGAGCCTGAGGCAAGGGACTGAAATTATGAGACGCAAAGGGCGAGAAACAATTAAGCAGGCCAACGGCCACGAACAAAAGACAATTCAGGAGTCAGGCTCTTTGTCTAGGGAAAAGCTGTAGCTAGGGAAAAAAGGACTTGAGGAAACCAGGTCCAAAGCTTGGCATTTGCATAAGTTGGGAGGCGGACGGTTAGAACATTGAATTACCTGAATAGCATGCGCTTGTTGGCCGCAGTGAGAGGCGGTTCGGCTCGCGGCTCCTGAAACTCGGCCGCCGACTGGGCACGTCTCATTTTTCTCTTCTTCCGTCGGTAACTCGACCTAGGAAAGGTTATTATGTGCGGGCGCGTGTATGTGTGTAGATTTTTCATCGTCATTTCGATCAAGGCCAGGCGCATGCACAGGCAGAACGAGGGAAGCGTGTGTGGGTGGTTTTTTTTTTATTTTCGATTCGCAACATTAGTCGGGAAATTAGCCAGGAAAGATGCAATCGAATGCAACCGCGTGAAAAAGTGCGGATATAACAGATGGCGCAAACAGTCGCGGTAACGATGCAACAAGGAGCAGGAAGCGGAAATGAGAAGAAACGAAAGGGACGGATGGAGAGAGAGAGAGAGAGAAAGAAAAGGAAGAGAAAATGAAAGCAAACGCAATTTTAGTTTTAATAAGCTTCGTGCGAGCGTTGTGCCATGTTGTCAAGGTCTCCGGGGGAGGTGGTGGTGGTTGCAGGGTTGCGGCCGAGTGCAAGCTCCTCCCGCAGTGCAGCAGATGCAGTAGATGGAAGAGAGCAGTGGAGGGTCAGAAAAAAGCGGGCATCGTTAGAAAACAAGTTGCGCTATTGTCCTGGAGAAAATGATCGAGCAATCCGTTTTTTCTTCTCTCACCATTGAGTCGGTGTGGATGTGTTTGTGTGTGTAATTGCGATTGACAAATAAAAAGAGGCTCTGAACCGCGTTTAAATCGCTTTTGACCTTAGGCAGGCCTATTTGTGGGGCAGATTTATGACTCTTAGAACATTTGTTCGATGGAGCGATAGAGTGAAGAAGAAAATATGATAATGAGATGAAGTGCACAAAATTAACACAAGCTGCAAGAGAATGCTCAAAAGAGCAAATCATCCTTGGAGTTTTTTATAGATCCGTTTGCTTTAGAGCAGTTTAAATAAAAGATTTTCTGTTGCCCTGCAACCCAAGCCATTCTTTTAGTTCGCTTTCGGAGATTCTCCACCATTTTTATGATGACCGTCGGACTAAACTGTCAAACTGTTAGCTCCGTTCTCCGTTGACTAGCTGAAGGAGCTCAGCTCGGTTGGTCGCAAACGAGCCACACTTTATCGGACACATGGCGAACGGGTTCTACTGCTGCTGCACACGGAAGGACCTGCACCGACACCTGCATCGAAGTGATGGCTCCACCGTTCCGCCACTGGCGCCGACAGGAGGACACAGGACTTACCTCGAGGGTCGTTCCTGACAGAAGCGATCGTGCCCGGTCGTTTCGACCTCCTTCGCCTCCTTATCGTCTGCGCCATTGCGCTTGTTCATCGTGGAGTAAAGATTGAACATCTTGAGCTTGGTCTTTACATTGGTCACCTCGCAAACACGCACTATTATCTTGCGGCTGCTCTTGATCACCGTATTGATTGTCTTGTAGAAGGAAAAGGACACCGGGCCGCCGACCGGCGTGCCGTCCTTGGATGGCTTGCTCGGTGTTTCGAGTCGCGGTGCCACCGGTTGACAAGGCGTTTGGACGTTTTCTGACGGTTTTTCCTGTATTGCCGATAGCTCGTGCTCCTGATGCTCCTGTTGTTGCTGTGGCAACGACGGTGGCAGCGTCGGCGGAGCCTGCTGTTGATCCCTTTGTACCGCACTCGGTTGCTGTGATGGAAGTGATGAATCCGGCGAACGTAGCTTTTGCTGCTGTTCAGGATGAGTTTTCTGATGGTGCGATCTAGCAGATGATGGCTGACGTTTGTTCGTTGTATCCTGCAAGGGTTGGTTGGTAAGGCGGAAAGGACCAAGGGCGAGGGATTTGTAAAGCGTTTCAGAAACACACGTGTCCGAAGTCTTCTACTACGGTACCGTTGAGGAATGGATTCGAATGTGACTTTGGAGTGCGGTGACGTGACGGATTTTCGGGGGAACTTGGGCCTTACTGCACGTGCCAACCGTGCAAGGAAACGTGCGTCTCATCTGTCGACAAACGCGCGTTTTAAACCTGAATCACACTTGCACATAGCGACCGGTGAACATACATCCAGAAACAGCAAGCCGTACTCTGCCGGTGAACCTTTAAAAGTAGCTCCATTTCCTCACCTGGACGTGCCACGTGTTGGCACGAGAAGCCAATGGCACAATGTTGCCGGGTCGCGTTCACCAAGCCGGGAAAAAAGGCGTGCAAGTAAGCGCATTAAGATACCTCCGCCCGCAGACTGTCAGCGACTGAAGGGTCACGTGCCGTCAGTTTGGAGTGGGGTAACAATTAGGGACACCGGGATATGGTATCCTAATGTGTTATGTATTGGTGTGATCCTTGCAAATTGTGCTCTCAGGTTACATTTACCAATTGCACCAATGTAAACCGCTGCATTGCATCGCTACAGGAGGCGCATTCGAAAAAAGGACATTATTTCATATTAAGTGAAAAATAGAAGACTATTACTTCGTTGTAGCCCTATTGGAGCCATTGCATTTCGCTCAACTACCAGCGGAGGTTCATTCTCGCTTGAGAAAGCAACCCTTGTTGGTATATTGCAATGTTGTCCCAAAGCGATGTCTAGGGAAATGGTAAAAACTTGCTCATGTAAAAAACGAAACGGACACTTCCCAATAGAGCTGAACGAGGCAGGTATACCAGAAAATGCCTTCAATCGGTCTTGTACATCGCCTAAATTCCTCCGCTCAGGTACGTTACCATCACTCCATGCACTCGTTACACTTTCAATTCTACTCGCTTCCAGCGCAGAGCCCAGTCTGCCAGTCGATAAAGGGATCGTATCCACAAGCGTGACTTTACCATGCATCACTTTACCATCCAACGTCGGAAGCCACGGATCAACGTTCGACACGGGCTGGAAATGTTCGCCAAGGACGAACCAACGCACTAACGCAACGATGCACTTCCACTCATACACACACACACATCAGGACTGGAACTGTGGAAAGGCTGGCCAAGCGAGTTCGGTGGCTTATTCCGCAATTTCGCGCTGGCACTTTTATGCAAACATTTTCTAAATTCCAACATTCGTTGCCACTTCAGCGCCACACTAGATCGTAGATGGACCGATTTTCTTCGCGCCGCACACACATCAGCCAGCTTGCTTGGCACGCGGAAAAAAGGCACCACCTGTCAACGTCGACGGACGGGACGGATATGACTCGAGCGGTTCGCCCAGTGAAGCCAACTCGCTGCCGTGGCCCTTTTTGGGCGTGGGTGGTGCCGAGAACGTGTGCGTGTTGATGCGCCGAGCAAACAAGCTTTTCCACCCACCCGATGTAATGGATGAGGAGGATGAGGAGGAAGAGGAGGAGGAGAAGTTCTACGGTGTCCGTGGAACAGGCGCCTCGGGGAAGGTGCCGGTCCTTTTGCCTTGCTGGTGTGGGGGTTTACAGTGTTTCAGTTTCGCGGCGTTTGCCGATGCCAATTAATCATGTCACCAATTTGCAGTCAATTTGCTGACTTCGATTTGGACGCCACGGGACTGCGACATCGACGTGGACATCGGAACTGGGCAGGGATTAGGCACACTGTGAGCTTCCGATGTAAAATTACACGAAACGAGTTAAAATGTTCTGGCTCAGAAATGCTACTGTAGCCGTTTGGGAAGGCAAAAACGGATCCATCCACCTCCGGAGGGCAATTTCAACCTTTGCCATTTAGCAAAGTTGAAGTAGAACGCTGCCACGTCCAAGAACGCCGGTGCGTAGGCCGCGCTGGGTTTCGCATTCCGCGAAGAAACGATCGTAGCACGCTCCGGAGAAACGGCCCGGGCACACATCGACATCGGGGCGGCATTTTCTTATTTCGGTTGATGTGTTTGTGTTCGCGAAAAGTGCCAGCCCGTTCTTGGAGGATAATTTTTCACGGTCCGCCTGGGCCTACGCTCGAGCCTACGTGGGTGGGAAATGAGAGCAAGCAGCGTAACCATGAAAGTGAGCGAGATGAACGAACAAGCGGATCCGGGCCGTTAGAGCCCAAAGCAGCTGCGAAGGATGCGCGCGGATGTCCAGGCACATAGGAGCTGTCACTGAGTTGGATTCATTATTCGGAACCGTGGGCCCAGTCGCAGGGTAGGCTTCTTAGGCACCATTTTCCCGGGGCACCTTTCGGAGTGTGTTTGGTCGAGCGAGCGATCGAGAGAGAGAGAGAGAGAGTGAAGGAAAGCGAAGACGGAATGCGAGATGTAGGGAACTAGATGACCAAAGAATGACACTTTGATGGAAACCCAGCACCAGCACCCGGGCTGCATTCCATCAAACGGCTTCGGCTGTTGGGAGGTTTGAGTTATGAATTTTTAAAATTTCATTTCACCAACACCCATTGAGATTTAGCGCACGGCCGGTCTCGTGTCACAGCGGCCTGGCACCACGAACCGTAAACCGTTTTATGTTTCCGTTTGTTCCCGTCGAAAGCCCATCAACAAGTGGAGCATGTCAGGACCGTTTTCCGGCCGCTGGACTGCCCTTCGATTCGTTCGGACCGCTTTGAACGATGCGCCCACATCACTACGCCGATCGTTCGCAGAAGTTTCGCCCGGGTGAACACGAGCGTTTCGAACCATTTCAGGGCGCAGCAGATAGCGCTGGCACAAAAGTGGACGTGAAATGTCAAAATTAAAATTTCCAAACAAAAAACAAACCCTTCGAAAGCCCTCCGGGAAAGCGAAGGTCCTACGCACGCAGAAACGCTTCGGAAAATGAGGCGGGCTAGAGAGCGTTGTAATTTTTCCAGCTGCGTTACTTTCGGTGTGTGGTTTTTCTCCCGCAGCGGGATGGAAGCTTTGCAAGGCTAGCGAGGCGCAACCGACGTAAGTTTGCCCGTGGTGGAAAGGAATTGCGTTCGAGAAACGCTGGTTACCCTTTGACCTTTTGCTCTGGCCGAACCCAGCGAAGTGGGCGAGCTGGGAAAGGTTGAGTGTGGATCTCAAGGGAGGAAAATGTCGGCAAATGCATCGCCGCTTGGGTGGTCTACAAAGTGAGTCTTCGTAGGGGGATTTGGTGGTCCCTCTAGAGAAAGACGCCGTGGGTCGAATAGTCGTTGGAAAATTGTGCCTTGGTGCTTCGGCGCAGCCAACCGCAAAGATAAGCCTCCCCCGAAAGGCGTCGACATAAATCTTGCTCGGTTTTGCGAGAGCCCTTTTTCGCCTGAATGTACGGAACGAAGAAGAACAAAAAATGATTCTACAAACCACGACCAGCTAGCCGTGGTTCTTCGACCGGATAACGATAGCAATCCCTCATTGAAAGTCGCTTATCCACATCCGCTCGAAAAAGCTAGGCCCGGTTTCAAGTGCCGTGGTTTCTTGCCGACCCCCCGGTAGGCCTAGAAGTGTCATCGTGGCAAACAAATCCGGGTGCCGAATAAGGATGTTCGGTGGTGCATGTACAATAAATCGTGTACGTTTGCAAGCACACGTACACGAAGGAGTTTTATCGCAACTGCTAGAATGCAAGATGAATACTTTTGGAGCAAATGTGCAACTTGAAATTGGGATATCATTCGAAAGTAGAAGGCGTTTTTTGTGTACGGAAAAAACCCTGCAGTTCAAGACGCCATCGTGGAATAATTCTATCGATTTACTATTCGAAAGGTGATAGTTTCTTTAGTGTTCGATGCTACAGCCTTTGCGATGTAACAACCAGGTCAAGTGTAATGTCGTCGTTAAAAACTCGTTACCGCACTACAAAAGGCGTTCCATCATCGCAACCGGCAGGCGCACTTTAATAGAGCCACAAAGAGACTCGGGGGGTTTTCCGGGAAAACAAACCCTTTTTCTGGTGGATCTGCAAACAAATGGGTAAAGCGGGCACCCCTAAATGCCACAACCGCAACGATCTCGGGGGACACCGTGTTTGAGTTGTTTCATGTGGGTGGCTTACCAGCCCGGCTCAGGTTCAACCGTAGGCCCTTGGGCACGTGGGCTCGTAGGTTCTTCGATAGTTTATTTGCCTGAAAAAGTGCTCCGGAACTAACCACAACAGGACTGTTGGAACGTCAGGGCTCCGGGTGGGTCGAGATAATCTAAAATCAATTTCGATCGGTTACAAAATAATCAATCATCCTTTTTCCTTCCGATACTCGGGGAAAGCAAAAAGTAACGGTTGCCCTTCAGGCGAACGAGCATAGTGCAAGCGGGAAGGCAGCGTTTCAGAATGAAGGTTGGTTTTCAGGCCTCCAGCACTCCTTTCAATCCTTCTGCCGGACTCCCGTAAACTACCGGGCGCGATTCATTACCGGAAAGGATGGATTAAAAATAAACATGGAAATATGGAGCCGGTGGCAAAGAGATCCGGCCGAATAGAGGAACATGAGCCCAAACGGAATGGAAAAAGCTGAACCACCAGTGGCACCACTGGCATTTGCGTGTCCTTTTTTACAGCCTTTCCACCATCCTGTCAGTTCTTCCGGATCGGCTTCCCGCCAACGTTCCAGGACCTTTTTTGGCTATCCGAGTGTGTACGTGTATTTGGTTGGTTTCTTTGTCTCATTTTTGGTCTGTCGAATAATTGTATCGTTTGCCAGAAAAGCCCTACTAGAGAGGGCCGTGGGATTCATTTGATATACCGTGTGGTCTTTTTTTGCATACTATTGAGCCGTATTTGGGGGAAGAACGCGTTTTTGACGCTTGCCTTCGCTTTTCTGGCCTTTCCCTTTCACTCCCTCATTGTTATGCTGTTTTCCAATTTATATTTACTTGCTACTGGCCATGGGCACTCGTCAAGCCGCGTTGGTGGTGTCTAACGAACTGGAAAAGCAAGAAATTGGTGGCGAATGGTAATGCAATGATACCGAAAGGGCGTCGGAAAGGAAGCGAAAAGAGATTACGTTGCCGCTGGCAAGGGATGTAAATTTCATTTGGTATTCGCAACGGAGCCCTGAAATGTGATTTGAATGGGATTGGTCGGGTGTGCGGTGGATTCGATTGAGCACCGAGGGTTAGCCGAAAGCCCTGCCAGAAATAGTTTTGTGTTTCGAGCTGTCACTGTCACTGCGTTCACCTTGCTGGCGTTCTTCGGGTTGCTGGGAGGGCTGTGTTTGATTTGTTGTAAGCGTTTCCTTCCCCGCACGTCCCAGTCGAATACTGCATCACCCACGTGCCTCAGGGAATCGATTGTTACAGCACCATTTACCAGCCCTCGCCCAGCTCAGCTTGTCAGACATGACTACGGTACCGGTGTTCGTGCCGGTTGCAACATTTTATGCTGCTCAGCCCCAAGGGTCGAAAAAAAAAACAAAAAAAAAAGAGTACAACCAATCCCTCCACAAGCACGTGGCCCTGCCCCGGCTGTTGATACACTGTTTGTGGCATATTTTTGCACAATTCACCATACACTGCATTTCATTACATTGCACTCGATGTGCACACTTGGCACGATGCTCTGGTCGTGCGCAAAGTTTGTTGGTTCGTCGTCGTCCACATGCGAGGTGCGCTTTTTCCCGCTACTCCCTGGCGCACACACACACACGCAGCCGACGTATGTGCATGCTGTAAACATTCCCGGGTGGCCCCATGCTTGCTATGCGAGCAGAATGTTCCGTTTTTTAAAGCCTTTGCTGCTTGGCTGTGCCATATTTACCTGCATCGTTTTATCCAACATGAAATCACAGCCACAGCGCCGAATATGATGATACCGACCGTACACCAGAGTGCACCCTAGGGGTGGAAGAGAGCGAGAGGGGAGAATAAACGGAGAGCAATTTAATCAAAGTCGTAGAATACAAGAAAAAAAAACCTTAGCTTGTTTGGGGACATTGGGGCGAATATGGGTGGCAGCGACTTTTCCGCTACGTAATTTTGCTGTTCGAAGGGATCAAAATCCTCGATATGTTGCACACATAGACACACGTTTTACTTACCCAGTATCAAGAGTGGAGGAAAAAAAGGGCTAAAGCCAACAACCAAGGTGATGCGTGTGCATGTCCGCACTTGCAAACATCATAACGGATGATAAGCTGGCACTAATAATTTCGAGCACGGGAAAATGTTTTACGGAAAACTGTCTCCGAAATCCATGGGAGAGAAAACCACACTCGGTTGCGTACGCACCTGGCTGCTTGGATGGGGTTAGATTGAAATATCGTTTCTTTGCCTCGGCAACTCATTTAATTTGCACTTCATTTCGTATACACGGTTCGAGCAAAGCAACCAACCGGTCGCTTGGCAACCTGCCTTTTCCAGGGACATCGTCGAAACGAACGGTGAGCATTTTGGGACCCAAAAGTTGGCCCTGCCCGTCACGCTTTGATGTGCCGGGGCAATAAATTTTGTTCATTTTGTGACTTAGGGCCATGGGGCACGACGGCCGGAAAAGGGCCCAGCAGCGGGATGAAAAATGTGCCGAGCAAAAGTTTTCCTCCCATTGGCAGCAAGGCCAGAGACAATAGTGCGTGGGTAAATTAGTGAGCTGTGGTGCTGGTGGGTGTATTCGGAAAATGACTACCCGAGGACGTGGGATGATGGTCGTGTGGCGATACTTACAATCCAAAAATGCGGCGATGAGCTGTAGCTATTGTTGTGGTGTAAATCAACTTTCATTTCCCTTCAAGCGCAAAGTCACGTTGACCTGTATTGTGTAGAGGAAAAGAAAGAGAGAGAGAGAGAGAGAGAGAGAGAGAGAGAGAGAGAGGTGTGTGAATAACAAAATGTGTAGTCATGCTTTTATACGAGCTCATTTCCACGTCACGCCAGCGACATCTACCGGCACGGTTCCATTATTAGCAACCGGCACGCCTCGCTTTGATATCCACTCCATTTGGTTGCAATTATGCCCGGAAAATGCTCCCTTATTCCGTGTTCTGATCCGATGAATGACCCTTGACCCGAAGCGAAGGGAATCAGCACGCAGGCTAAGCGCATCACACGCGTGACCAGGCGTCTCCATGAAGGGGTTACTCGTGTCGCCTGTGACTGGGGATGCCGCCATTAAGGGATGCTGCTTCCCACGTCGTTGGAGGGTTAAATCCGATAAAGACCTTCCCGCTCGATTCCCCAGCGAAGGGTTGGGTTCTTCGTGCTCGACGACAGCTGTCACGCTCAACGTTCTGCCCTTCTCGGTTGCGCGAGATAAATGGACCGGTTTCCCCTCGATGGGCCTCCGGCGGAAGCCGCCTGCAGTAAGATTTACGTGCGCTAACGAAATGATTGAAAATGTCACATGACAAACCGGCATCGGTGCGGTCACATTAGTCGGGACAGGTTTCGATTAGATAATGTCAGGTGTAATGCTGTCCTCCCACGGGACTCGACCCGTGAGCGAGAGCACGAAACTCGAGATGGATGCGCGGCGATCGGTCCCCTCTTAAATAGTAATGTTTTATATTGCAGCATTCGGTGACGGATGGGCCAACCGGGGTTTCACCGAGTCCATCCACTGGGAGATGGGAGATTTTTCACAGTTGGTGCGCGTGGCCTCTGCTGACTTGCGCTTACATAAGAGATTACTTTTCGCCTTTTCCACCGTCCAACATTGTCCGCAGTCCCAGCTGTGGAGCTAGAGTGGGTGCGCAGTTTAAGAGACGGCTTTCATTCGCCGGAAGCCCGAAGGGCCGTCGTTACGCTGCTGCGAGGCATTAACGGATTTATGTGGCTTAAAATGTGATGGAGAGAGTGTTCTCACTTAATAGGATTGGCCTCGCGTCGGAGCGCTCCGTCGGACATCGATAGAGACGAGGTTGAGTGTGAAAATCTCTGTCATTGTGATTGGAATGGGATGGCCGTGCCAGGGCCAGGACCTGCTGGTGCTGCAAACAGCTCGTAACCGCCTGTGGAAAGGGATACGGCTCGAGGGGATCCATTGTAAATGTAATTGTACGGTTTCGGTTCAGGGACGCGGCATGATGCGGATTTTATAGGGAATTAAATTGCAAAATTCAATAAACGCAAGATCGGACGAGAGACTACAGAAGAGGGTGAGCGCGAGAGCAAGGGCGAGAGAGCAGCACGTAATGAGACCATTGTTTCGAGGAGTTCAAGAAACTGGCAACGAGGTAGGCGTTGCAATAAACAGCTCGCACCCTGTAGTTCGAGGTTTATATTTGCCGTTTCAATGCGTTACCATTTGACGATGCCTTGCTCGCGTTTCAGATGTATCAATAAATTTTCAATTCAATTAATTTTGATACCTTCGGGTTCGCGCAAATTGACAACGGACCGAATACAATCGAGGGCGGCGCAAATTGGGAGCGATTTATGAAATTGTGTTCGCTTGTCTAACGTTCCCTAACCCAGCCAACGACTACGGATGGTGCGGAGATCGAGAAATCGATCCGAATCCAATTGCATAAGCAAGGGGGAGCTGCGATTGCAAAGATTTATGTATCGCTCGGTTTCTTTTGCGTTCGGAAGAATGGGTCACTGAACTTGGCTGCGTTCATTGAGGGTAGAATAGAAGCGTTCACCTAGTTGAGGTAGGATGCGCTAGGGTGTTGAATAAAGTGGGTCAACCAGCCATCGGAACAGAAGCATTTTTTTGTCGAGCCATTTTAGCCTGAAATAAATAAACAAACTCAACCGACATAAACATCAGGCACCGAATGTTTGCCAGCTGCGTTTTCGTTTCGAGAGGAACGAAGGAAAAAAGTCCCCAAAATAAACACGAACGCGACAGAAACATAACAATGGCGTCCCTTTGGGGAGCGGATGGGGCGAGCATCCGAATGCGCCTGAAAACGCGCATTTGATGAGCCCTCCAGCAATGTTCGGGGAAAGCCGGTGGGCGCCTCCATCGAGGACACCCATGCGACGAAAATCCACCACAGGCGAAGGACGGGGGATAAGGCCATAATTTTCCCCGGTCGGCTCAATTTGCTGACGTCCGGAAGCGACGATGAAGATAATAAAAGCAAAGCAAAGTGAACACGTTAAGCAATAAAGCGGCCTTCTGGTTGGCTGGCGCAGCCATACGTCCTTGATTTCCTTCGCCGTCCGTTCGGCTCGAATCTAAATTTATAACCCAAACCGGCGAGTGGGCGGCGGGTGCGCCTGGGCTATTGAATAAATGTATCGAACAATAAAGGTTGCTTTTTTATGCTCCCATTTTGTCGCCAGCGGGCTCTCTGCGTAGAAGGCGCCCGTTATCACGGTGGTGTGCGAGCTCCCGCCAGCGGCCCTTCGTGGGTGCCTTTGCCCGCCCCATCGTTCGATGGGCGGCTGTTTTTCCTTTCCCGCTAATGCCCGCGCCCTCTCGCTGGTGTGTTTTTATTTTCGCTGGTACTTCAGTGCAACCGTTCGCGCAGGCAACGGACGCTTCCGCGCCTCGGGATGACCGTTTCGATTCGTTTCTACTTATCATTATCGACGCGAATGAAACCGTGCTATTTTTATCCGGCCTGGCGCCGGTCGACGGTTCACCGGAAAACCTGGCGCTCTCTTGGCTACACCCCGTACCAGGGAAATACATTATTGAAGGAGGTTTCGTTGGGAAAAGCCATTGCCTCCAGTTGGGGTTTGCGAAACGGCACAGGATAGCCTCGAGCCATCCAGTATGCATGAGGCCGATGGCCAGGGTGCCTTCAGGCGGCACGATACCCAATCAATCATTACCATCAATCGAACCGGTTAATAATGCAGCACCCGACTCCAGCCCTTCCTTGATGATGTCGGTTCGATTGGGATCAGCAAAATGTGGTTTTTAACTTTATATGAGCCGCACTTTCTCTCGCAGAAAAAGGCCTCTTTTTGCCAGCCGTTTGGTGCATGGGTTTTAAATTAAATTTTCATCAAAGCCCACCCAGCCGTGCGTGCATGGGAGGTTTTTAGTTTTATGTGCACGTTTATTGAAACTGCGGCCTGAAGTTGTGATTCGTGAAGGGCTAATAAAACGAACGTAGCTCGTAAATCGTTAGCCCGCTAAGCAGATCACCCGTGGCCATCGAATCATAACATCGATTCGTAACGGTTGATGCGCGGAGGAGAGAAAGAGAAAGAGCAAGGAAAAACACGCCCGACCAAAAGGGATTATCAAAACATTGGAAATAATTAACCCCGCTTGACCTCGAGCCCTACGGGGGCCGTTTCCGATGTTCACCGGGCGCTTCATCGGACGTTCCGGTCCTCGGGCGCCCTTTCCGAGCAATTAAGCATCCCGAGGGCGCGTGTTGAATTCATTTCAGATCAGCGCTCGTTTTTGCCCTCTCTCTCGCTGTCTCTATCCTATTTGTGCCTTTGCTTTGTTGGATTCGTTCACTGTGCAAGCTGGAAAGGGAACCACCCACGGAATCAATCGGTGCAAACGGACGTGGAAGCGAGGGCAAGATCGACCGGAGAGTAACCAAAGTTTGGCAGCCCTTCTCCCGCGGCCGGTGGGTGGCTTGAGCGAAGAGTGATAATTAAAAACCGGAAAGGGCCGATTTTTAGACGAGCCGCGAGCGATGACGCTTCGAACTCTCCTGAATGGAGGACAAAGGAGGGAGCGTTTTTTTTTCGTCCAAGTTGGGCAAGATTTTGGGTGTTGGCTTAGAGTTCTGGCGGGTTTTCATCATCCAGAAGGCCGACCGTGCAGCAAACGGTTGCCGAGGACCACGGTGCTCTAATGAAGTCGTGAAAATTGATTATAATTCGGGTGAGTTTTGCTGTTTCGTGAATTCAACTTTGCCGGCGAGCCAAATTTCTCCTTCTGCTTGGTGTTGAGAAAGCTTGTTTTTTGCTCCGTTGAGCGATTTGAAGTTTTCAAGCGCGATGGCAGCGATGGAAAAGGGCTAAATATTAGATTATCCTCCCTGCCGGCCGAAAGGCCCAATGAGCCTCGGTTTTTCCTCACGCGGGCTATTGAAATAAACGTGTCAACATCACGAGGCCGTAACTATGCGATGTCGCGTGGGAAGTGGATGAAAAATAAATGCAATGGAGACCGGTACCGAATTCCGGCGAAACAATTCTGAACTCCAGTCTCCCTTCTTTCCGCATGCGCGCCACCATCCAAACGGATGAGATGCAAATTAAAAATCAATGCAGCCCAGATTTGCCCCATTTCCGCTGCCGGCTGCATCGTGGCTGTCGCGGGAATGTGCAACGTGCGTGCTCTACGTCCTTTCGTTCCGTTTGGGGGCGTTTTTTGCCAGGAAAAGCGTTATGCCGGGTAGGCCAGCGGGGTACCAAAGAACGATGACCTAAATGTGAGGATCCCATTCCGCGTACGGTTGACATTCGTCTCAGAGAATCGCACGACCGAGCAGAGAACGCTGAAAACGCAAGTGACATTTAATTTCTAACTCAACACGGTCTCGTGCCAAATGTGTCACATCAAGCAGTTGTTGGGGACGTTGTTCGAGCGTGAAAAACGGCGCCGTAAGCCGATCGATTCGAGGCGCCTTTTTCTCAGTTGCACCGACGATTGAAGGCACGTGACGATTCCGCGTCGATGGATTGCAAAAGATTTCCCAACGATTCCCAGAAGGAAAGCTCCCAGCGTGCGCCATTATTGGCGGCATTTTATGTAGGACAATCGGTTAGAAAGGAGTGGCAGAAATCATCCGCACGGGTGCCGTTTGGGATTTGCCACCCCGTCGTCTTGACCCGGAAGGGTATCTCGTCTCGGGTTGGGTGAATGCTAACCCGGAACGAATCGGGCTTTCCCGGAAAACCCATAGTCGAGACGTAATCATCGGAATAATAATTGAAGCTCTATGCCAATATTCTGCCCCCAGCAGGGACGATGGAGTTGCATTGTGTCTGTTCTTATGTGACGGACGAAGGTTCTCTTCGTCAGAAGGATGCTCGGGAAGATAGCTTTGGGGCTGATTTTTCTCCTAACACGATACCAGCAGCGTGGGATGGGTTGTGTTGAACGCAAAGCAACGTTGAGGTAATTCGGTGATGTAATAGCGAGCGATCGATACGTTACATCGCCGAGGTGCAGTAAATCAGTTTGCAAAACACCGATAAGAGGGCTGGTGAGAAGAATTTCCCCCAGGAGTGGATCTGATTTGAAACCCAACGACACCGGCTGCTCCTTGGAATTGCGGGTGAGATTTTCCGGACTCACGTACTCCAGCTCACCAGCAACAGCTTGCCCAGCAGCCCCAGCATAGTTAAAATGCAAATAGTGCGTACCTTGAGTGTGGGAGCGTATCAAGATTAGAGTACCTCTGCTGCCGCCAGAAGCACGTGCAAACGACGGCTATTTCTCCTTCCCCGGAGCCAATTTCCACCGCCAGCAACAGGACGGCCGGTGGAAAGCCGAGCACGCGCTGCATCACCCATAACGATAAGCAAATGGTGGGGCCCATTTTCCCGAGAGGAGAATAATCAACACGCAACGCGAGACAACGCCAGCGATTGCGTACCACCGGCGCAGGACGAAGTAAAATTCAATTGCGGATGAGTTTCCCTCTCCATGCGCCAATCCCCCACTGGGTAAAGTGACTGAAAGGATGAATTTTTACCTTGGCATCGTTTCCTCCGCTCGAACGATTGGATGAATGGGTGGGTGGGTGGTTTTTCGGTTTTCCGATTTGACCAGAAGCCGAAGACGGTCCTTCGCCTTACAGCGTTACGGAGCGAAGCAGTGACGTAGCCAGCGCGCTATGGGCGAACAAAAACGGCACGGAACGCGACAAAAACCCGCGCCACAACGGTGATGACGTAGAGCGATTTTCCCACCACCACTACCACGCCCGAGCGTGAGCACAAGGAAGCACTTGCTAGCGTCGGAACGCACTTGCCATCGCACTCACACACTGATGGGTCAACGAGGAACACACACGCGCGCGCACGCAATCGAAAACCCACGCGAAGTTTTCCACCCGCTTTTCCTCTCTAGTGCCCTCTTGCGCTCTCTTGCCGCCCGTTCGAGGGATGGTTTGTGCACCTTTGGTCGCTTTTCGCGTCCGTTAGTAGGTTGGATTTTCCGCAACTGTCGACCAAGCTGCACGCTGGCTCATGTTTACGCCCGCCACCGCACGCCGCGTCTTGTTGCTTCTTGGGCAGTGGGAAATGGCCGTCGTCGGTTTTCCACGCTCTCGCGGTACGGCCTAATCCTTTGGTGCAGTATCCGGCTCAATTAGCCCAACGCACCCTCGCACACGCAGCCCCGAAAAGCCCTTGTTGGCTTTTCCTCGCTCGCTCTTTGTCTCGTTCTCGCACTGCCTCGCTCTGTCTCTCACTGGGGCGCGCGGTTTGGCGTTGCTCGGGATCCGGGTTCGGCTCGGAGCCCCCGGTTTGTCCTACTTTCCGCCCGGAGCTTCTTGCGGGGGTCCGGAACGATGGCCGTGGCCGTGCGTGCGTGCGTGTCCCACTGCACAGGACCTCTGCTAGCAGCTAGCAGCACTTAAAACACCACACTAACGACCGGGAAAACTGGGATTGAACCGCACGCTTGGTGGCTTCGGAAAAGTGCTGGAAAATCGGCGGACCCTCGCACACTTCCGCGTGGGCTGGGATGGCGGCGCACGTGCACTCCGAAATGGCGTCTCCGTTCGACTGAGGCCGAGAGTTCGGTTCGGGCCTACGGGAAAACGAATTTTCCACCATCCAGAGAGAGCGAGCGAGAGAGAGAGTGCTCGTTCTGTGCTGGCTGGATGAGATGGCTCGCGGATGCTCTCAACCTTTTCGGTAGGCATCTCTCACGCTCGCATCTCCCGTAACCGGGCGTCTTCGGGCGCGCTTTTCCTTTGGCCGCACATCAACATCCCTTTCCATCGTGCCTTCTCGCTCACACTCGCTCACCCTCGCGTAGTGTGTGTTTTCGGGCAATTTCTCGCGCACTATTGTGTGAGTGCGCGTGTGTTGCACGGTCACGGCACGCGGCATTGCATTATCGTATTCATTTGGGGTGCACGGATGGAGACGCCCGAGAAGTGGAACCAGGCGCTCGGGCGTTCATCGCAATGACACACATTTCGCACACAACGGCACCGATCCTCACACGGGAGGCTGCGAGGCTCTCGCGCATCGTCGGGTTGCGGGCTTTGAAATGATGCACCTGTCCGCTCGCTCAACGCCCCGTAAGGGTGCGATTTTCCGATTCAACCATAATCCGCGCCATTGGTGGCGAGAAACGCATGGGAGAGGCGACACGATAATGACTGGGAAATGGGTAGATTAGGTAGCGCAACACAACACCGACCGAAGGGCAACAGAACAAGTGCGAGGTACGCTACGGAAGGGCTTTTCTGAGTTGTTTTTTTGTCCTCCATTTCTCTACCGCCTCTATCGGTAAGATTTTCCTACATGCATGCTTGACACGATACCGCAGCGACTACACTTTGCGTCTTTTGTTGACGAAAGGACATTCCTTTTCCATGGGAATGCATAATTATCTGCGATTTATCCGCCGCTGGTAGCTGCTTTCCTTGGAGCTTCGGTGTAGCATGGTACAAGCCCAGATTGCGGCAGTTCTTCTACGGCACGTGCGAGGATAAACATCGCGTACACAATCGATAATCGAATACTCGACGGATTGCGATCACTTAACCGACGGCTGGATTCGTGAGGCTCCACGCCACTGGAACTGCGTGGCCGCGAGACGCTGACGTCAGTAGTTGTGGTCGGTTTTTGGGGTAGTTTTTCCGCGCCCAACTGGGTGAACAATTCTTTTTCGATTTTCGACAGAGGAAAGCGGCGTTGCAAGGGATCGAGAACGTCGAGGCAGCAAGTGCTCTGTGGTGCTTGCATAATCGAGGAACAAGAAGCGTGATGCACGAGCGTGTATGGATGGGGTGTGAGGTTGAGACCGACAGGACATGGAGCAACTTGGTCCTTACATAATGCGAGCATGTTGCTCTTGAGCGTTGTTCCAAGGTTTCGTTTTTTTTCTCCCTCCGCAAGCATTGGGTTTTCCTTTTTTATGGTCGCCTCCGGCGCTGCCAGTGTCTCTGCACGTGGTGTATTATAATTTGGGAGTGCTGATTCCCAAGTTGCCACTCTTCCCATTCCCCGCTTCTTTTTGCCCGTTCCCAACCAACTGTCCAGCTGACAGACGAGGAATGTTTTATCTAGCACTTTATTTTCCTCTCGGCGTATTTTTCTTCGTAAGAGCTTCGGCCGAACTTTGCCCGGACCAGGAGCACAATCGACCAGACGCACTCACATTCAGCGAAGTGTGTTGCGTGTCCTTCCACGTATATTGTCCCTTCCACTACAAAAAGATAGAAGAGAAAGGCTCGAAGAAAAAAAGAAAACGCACCCCGGAACGACCACAATTCCGCACCCAGAATGAAAGCACTCGTTCCGGCGGCGGTGAAAGTTTTCCACTTTCCCGGGTGTCGCGTTCCCAGTCTCGAAGTGGAATTTTGTCGGTCAAAAAGGGGTTCTCATACGACCCGCAGCACATTCCCATCTGTTGAGAGCGGATCGTTTCTGGCAGCCGCTAATAGAGATGCGTAAATTTGGCTTTATTGAATTAAAGTTTCCATGGTGCGCATTTTCTGCAATGCGGTGTGATGGGAAATGCGTGTGCATGTAAAACACCTATGCGTATGTGCCACGAGAGGATCGACAGAAAAATTCGCAAGGATCACACAGTCGCTGCGTGAAGGATAATCGATGCAACAACAACAAAAAACAGCCTAAGCTCACAGCGCTAGGTGAGGCCGTTTCCAGCTCCTATCTCGGTCGTTTTGGTTGCCCACAAAGGGCACCCTGTTTCACCCACCACCGGATGCAAAGGGAGGCTTTTCACCTGCATGCGGTGGCGTATTGCGGGGCCGAAACTTTGACGCCTTCTAAATGCCCCGTGGGATTAAAATGTCGCACGCCGTCGCCTAGCTACCGCGCCAGGTTGGGATGGCTCGGATTTAATGGCCCGACCGAGATAAGCCCCGGGCAGGGCTAGGGCGTGTGAACAGGGCGTAGGAAATGGGCTTAAGGTTATCTGGCGGAATGCATTCGACGCTTGGAAAATACCCCACCACTGGCTTGGAAGGTGAGCTCCTGCCTTCGTTCGATTTTACGACCGGTTGTTAAAACTAAACAGGAGATGTGCCATCATTTCGCTCGAATAGAGTCGACCTGCTTTCTTTAGGTCCTTACAGCAGCCGGCAGCGGCTTTTCCGGTGGAAGGAAAAAAAAAGGAAGCCAACCGTTATGATGCGGCCGGTGGAAGTGAATGAAAATTTTGAAGTCAAACGCCCGGAACGGCCAACGACTCGTCGGACCGGCGACAACCTAATGTTGAATAATGTAAATCGTCCCTCGCCTTATGCTTCTTTCATGTTGCACGCCAAATTGTGACCCGCACGAGATGCGACACGAGTCTTGGCTTTCTTAAGGACGAAAGAGGAAAGGAAATTGATTTTACAAAACCTTCCTTTCTTGCGACTCAGCGAGCTTTTGGCCTTTTGCGGAAGGCTCCATCCGTCTCGTGGCTATTTGTTGTCGGATAAGTATGATTAATTGGTGGCTTATAAAATATTAATTAAAACCGATGCTTTATTATACACGAGCACATACTTGTCACGGGCCCAAAGCGACAGGATGGAGACGACCGTGTGGCAAAGGGTTCGCTAAATTATGGATGAGTATGTCATTTTTCATGAGGAAATTAAAGAGAACATAAGAAACTCCTCAATCCGGAGATAACCTTCAGGCCAGGATCTGGAAGTGGGGTTAATGGCCGCTCGGATTAATTAATGTTCGCTTACGAATCTTGTTTTAGTACACCCCTTGGCTAGGACACGCGTCTGTTTACTGGGGCGAATGACTGAGAGGAATTTCCACGGAAAATGACACGCCCAAGATCGATAGCCGAATAATTGAGTGAGGGTTACAGATGAGCTCGAAGACTCTTGGTTGCATACCTTCGGGCGCAAAATTATGAGATCCTCTAAAAGATGTACCATGTGGTCAATTGTAGTCGCGCCGAGCATATTCTTCCATCGTGGTCCTTAATAATCGATGGGAATGGATGTAGACATTTTGCCATCTCTTTCTACGGTGCTCGTCCGAAAGACAAAGTCATACAACGCCATGAAACAAAGGGCGGCTGCATGGATCTCGCTGCTAACTGCCGCCAGTTTAAAATAATTAGCCTCTTCCAGCGGTTTCCCATCGTGCTGGCAGCCCGGCAAGTTAATGGTCCTATTAGCTGGCCATAACTATGACTGTTTTTTTCTTTTGCGATGCTCTTGCTCACAACGTCGTACTTTGGAAAGTGTAATTGATTTTGCTATCATTAATTTCCATCAACGGCAATCCTCAATTCCCAGCGGCTGATCTTCTCGCAGAAGCCTTCCACAACGAAATGAAGCCAAACAGACCTGGTCCCGAATAGGTGCAAAATATGGTCGCTTTATTTGTATTAAAATTAAATCGAATAAATCCACACCACACGAAGGGGAGAATATGGTGGAATGAAAGCAGCAAGATGCTTTCTTGCGAAAGCACGCTCACAAAAGTAATGGAGGACAGCGCAGAGCAAGAAAACGCTACCTCCGGTGTATGGGATGGGTGAAATGATTCCTTTCTTTCCTTCTGCTCGCGGAAATAATTCAGTTCTTTTGTCGCTCGCCCAGAACACTAGCTGGAATTAACCGAAAGAAAAAGCAAACGTGATATCGTTTATCTCCGGACTAGCGCGGTGTGATTGGTTTGGTGCTCGTTTTTGCGTTGTTGTTTTCGTTCTTTCGGAGTCTCTTGCGCTTTTCCTGCAATAAAGGTGATAATACTTTCAAATGAAATTCAAATTGCAATTCCCGTTGCATCCTGTTTGGGTTGAACCTGGAAAAAAACATGCATCACAAACAAACGCTGAGGCGATGGATAGAACCCGCTGAGGAACGACGCAGAGAAGGGACTCGTGGCAGCAAAACTAGCGCGAAAAAGAACCAACAGAGGAAAACAAGAGTCACTGCCGGATCGAAAAAAAGGTAGATTGATGTGGAAATAAATATTCACGAGCAGCAGGACCGACCGACACAATAGGATTATGGAAATCCTGACAGCGTTCGGAGACAAGGAAGAAGTGGGATGGATTCCACGTCCCTCTCAGCAAACAGGAAGCGGATTGTTTGTGAAATGCTTTTTGATTGGCCTCAGAGGCTTCGCTTGTTTTGACTGTGTGCATGTATGTCTGCACGTTCGACGCATTCACTGAAGAGAATATTGAACCGATGGGCGTTGGAAGGGAGGAGTTTTCCGGCTCCGATTATGAATAGCACAGCAAGGACCGTTTCGACAATAGATCGAAATTGATGCTGGAATTAGGAATTCGCTTGCTTGCGCCGTTTTTCAGCGGCTTGGAAATTAGTCAAACACCTACGCGTGGTCGATTTCGAGGGGGTTTGGTACTTTTTATGCATTAGACACGTTGATATTCACAGGGAACTCACACAAACGACACTGGTTTGGAGGGGAATTAAGGATCAGGAAGGAAGGCACAGAGCTGCGATTCGATAGTAACTAAACGAGCGTCATCAACTGCCTTCCACGCCGGCAAACCTCTTTCGTCCTGGCACTCCTGGGTGGATCCGGAAGTAGGGTAAACCGGAAGGCCGCGGGTCAGCGTTGTGCAGCTTCCGCGTTAGCTTACTCGCCCGTCATCATCTCCATGAACTCTGTGAAGCGATATGAGACGCGTTAGCACATATGTGTCAGTGGAAGGGAAGGAAGAGGGCCCACCAAGGGGTGGAGCTCTACTCACCATCAAAGTCCACCGTTCCGGAACCATCAGTATCGATTTCTCCGATGATGCCGTCCAGGTCCTCGCTGGATAGTTTATCGTCGAGTGCTTTCAGAATTTCCTTCAGCGTGCTGCAAAGAGACCGAGATCGGGGGTTTCAGCGACGTTGCAGATAAGCAGATCCACGTGGGCCCTGTGGCACTGTTGTGGCCCTTTTTGAGTTGGTTCTCACACGAAGCGTAGCATCGATTCATCTTGCAACTTGCCAGGAACCGCGTATAACAGGTACGGCACATAACTCGGGCCAACAGCCACCCGGAGCATTTATAATTTAAGCAACGGCCGACCGATGGCTTTTCGCGGCCGGTTGCCTTCGTAGCCGGGGAAATGAAGGGCCATTAGGGTGCCGGTGCTTCTGCAGCGAGAGAAAAGCCAGCAAAGAAAAACACAACCAGCGCGATTCCGAGTGACGAGGTTGCGCATCACCGAGAATGATGATATTTATGCTAGCTCCGTTTGCGTTCACCATTTTCCTTCTCAGCCCTGCAACCCAGCCAAACGGAACCAAGCGGCTACGTGGAATTCCTGTTTCCGATAAACACCGGCACCAAGTCATGCCGTTTCGTGCTGAATGAGACGGGACGATCGCTGCTTTGCCGCTATTTCGTTCACCTTCACGACGCGATGGAGGCGCCTGGTCGCTTATGGCATGAAAAATGGCTGCGTACTGTCCGCACGCTCGCACACTCACCCAACGTCCACGCGAAACTGAGCCGTTTGTTCGTGCAACGGAACGGAAGAGCTCGGTTCCAGGTGACGCGTGGATTAAGTGGATTTTCCAAGATGAAAAGCAGAAAATACTTCATCCGCCCGGCGCCTGCTCAGCCGTCCGTTTTTCCCTCTCATTCGCTGCCAGCCACTCCAAGGGTGCGTAGGCCGGCATTTGACAGACCGTTGGAATTTTCGTCTTTCCCCTTCTTCTCCCATCTTCTTCGCACCCAATTCTTACCGTCGGTGGGCGAACATTTCGAAATATTTTGTCAGTGATGCAAAATTAACTTCCCCCATCTCGGCCATAATCTGCTTCTGGCTGGCTTGGCGATGAAAATATGATACCGAAATGAGTCGCGGGCGTGGAAAGCGTTATTTATTGCGTGGTTCTTTTTTTTAATTCGCTGTTGTCGATGTCGCCTTCGGGACACGGACGCCACGCGTGGATGCGATCGTCGGGCAAAGAGGACACTTTATTGAGCTCGTTTGGATTTAAAGCATTTCCGGTCACGGGCGAAGGCGGGGCGACCACGAGGCGTACATATGGTGGTAATAAATTTCCCAACCCAACCACACAACGGAAACGATGCGTGCGGGCGCGGTGTGTGTGTGTGTGGGTGTATGTGTGTTTCAACTACTTTTCACCGTAATTAGTTTTCCACCATTCGGTAAGCGTATTTTGTGCGCCGCTCGTTTCACCGACGGCAATAAAAAAGGGGTGGCAACGATGGTGGTTTTTTTTTTCTTTTTGTCCCTTGCCCTCACGAAGGCGGTACCAAGCGACCAACAACTCGATGGCTCCCCGGAGCCAAGGTTCACTAGACGAGGTGTGAACAAATTTTTACCACAAACATCTGGGCAATGGCTTCGAGCGAACGGTCCCAGTAGGCCAAGCCCGGGGAAAGAAGGCCAAAGTCTTGCACCCGGTTGGCAGCGGTCTCTTGGCAAGCACTCAACCCTTTGCAAGGATCAAGGATGAAGGAAACGAGCGTACAAAAAGCGCTCACGTGGTGGCCCAGAACGATATTAGCAAGGGGCAACTTTTCGGTAACCGACCGGCACGACGTTGTTCTTTTATTTTTGGACACCGAATCACACCACACACACACACACACACACGTGGCTGGTAAGGGCATGGACGGAAGAGACGGCCACTTCCGGAAACACCGCTTGGCGCTTTATCACTCGCTCGTTGGGTCCACCATCGGTTTCGGTTAGGGGGCTCGTGAGGCTATTTGTTCGCTAGCTGCCATTTTTATATTTTATTCCGCGCAGATAACATGCATCCTCGCTACCCCCACCAGGACACGGTGGCCAGTTGTCAGAGTGTCTGAGGCACGAACAAACACCCGACTACGCGAAAGCGTAAACAGCGATAAATCAACCGCCACAACTCGCCAAAAGACGCCCGAGACCGAGACCGAGCCCTGGGTGGGCGATAAATTAGAGGTCCTTTTTGGAGAACGGAGGGGTTTTCCGGACGCGAGCATGCGAAGTGACGCCTTGTCACGGCATCGCGACGTGTGGTGCTTACCTCGTGGTGATGTAGCCGTTACCTTCGCGGTCGTACAACCGGAAGGCTTCCTTCAGTTCCTGCTGCATCGCCTCGGCATCTTCTTCCTCTTGCAGGAAGTTGGACGCGATGTTGGCGAACCCGTCGAAGTTGACGCGACCCGTGCTTTCGGGGTCCTCCTCATCGATCAGATCCTGCAGCTCACCCTCGTCGAACAGCTGGCCCATCGTGTTGAGAATGGTCGAGATCTTTATCGTCTCGATAAAGCCGGTCTTCTGCGTGTCAAACATCTGGAACGCCTTGCGCATGATCAGCATCCTTTGCTCTTCATCATCCTGTTGGTGAGGAGTCGAAAGTAGACGAGGCAGGCGTTAGTATCTACCGGTAGCTTCCCATACAACCGATACATTGTTGCTCGCCAGCTCAGGCGCTTGTGCGGCTTCGAAAGAAGACCTTTTAATCCCCTGCCATGGCATGATGGCGTGACATTTCCGATCGATCGAACATCGAACGTGCCGTGCCTCTCGATGCTGGAGCACCGTATAAACAGGCGGGCGTATAAACAGGTGTCGATCAAGCTGTCCACTCGCGACCACTCGCAGCAGAAGGTCGGTGCAAGGAAGCACCCGTCCACAGCGCTCAAATGGGCTGTGAAATCGAAACCCATCTCCCCACTCGAGATCGACCATTTCCCGACTTTTCCGAATGCCGGATGTCGTGCCAGAGGCAACGTGCGGTGTCGGTCGCTAAATGGCATTCCTTTCTCGGTCGTTTCGGCCATCTTAATCGCCCTTTCCTATCGTTCACTCACCAGTCCCTCTTGCATACGGTGCCGAAAATCAAAGCGATTCGCCAAGATGCGATTCCGTTATAAATATTAATGGAGAGGAATTTCGACTGCTGGCCCACAACTGGCCCGCCATGTTGCGGCATTAATCATCTTCTGCTCCGTACCACCACTGCCGTCCCTTCCACATGGCGGGCCATTTGGCAGCTGCGAGGCCATCCCGGCTGGCCCGTTGCCAGGGATGATTCCACCAGAACCGCCTCAACCGCCCTGATGTAATTATTAACGATTGATTCATGATCATCACACGGGGTGACACGATCACGATCGTACTGGGGGAGGGCCCTTGAGCTTCTCGTGTTTCGTTTATTACACCCGGTGGCCTCTTCGGTCGTCTTTCCTTCGGTCGTTCCCCAAGCAAGGGGTCGTCCGTTAGTCGTGGCGTTAAAAATATCCACCCCTATTCCTATCGAGTAGGGAAACGATCCGTGACGGTCGGTTTTTTGGGTTTTTGATCTCCGCGGGTGCGGTTTGGATTTTTGATTGACACTTCATCCCTCGGTGGGCGTCGATCCCCACCATCCACTATCCACTCCTCCATTCAATGGGTTGCGTGTGCGGTGACCGCGAAAATGGTATCCTGCCGCAGTGCCATGATTTATTGATTTTCCTTCCCGGCCCAACAGCAGCGGCATCAGAAGGCAGCTGTCCGAGCGGTTCGACTTGTCACAATAAACAATGGACGTCCCGGACGCTCGAGGGGTTGAAATCGAGCACTAGACAAACATTGTCAGCAACATGATAGGAACATGTATTGCGGACAAATCGAGTGGGATTTTTTGTCAGCGTGGTTCGACTTAAATTTGCGTCACCAAGTAAATGGGCCGGACGGAGGCTGTATTGATCGATGGGCGGTGTTGAGTTGAGACAAATAGTCGCCCAAGTATTGTTACAGCAAATTGAATGCTTTCACAGTGAGTTAGATCGGGTTTTAAATAGGCAAAATGGCGATAATGGCAGTCTAATAGGCAAAACTGTTCCCCTGTTGCTGGCCAGATGAAGGTTTCCCACATCAAAAGGATACGCCTAAGAAAGCTCATTTTAATTGAACTGGGGAGCTAGGGCCGCTTTTCGTCACTGGCCACTAATTAAGTGATGTCCCAGGATACCATACTTTTATGACAGATCGTTCTCGATTGAACTTTCCCTCAAACGGACACTAATTGCAATCGACGCCTTCCGTTGCCGGAAATCCATCCGGGTTGCACTGGGACTGCGGAAAAACTCACAAAATAATCCGACATCTTGGGGCAGCTTTCGAACAGGAAACCCACACTGCACCTGGTCCTGATTCTCGAGGATTTTACGCGATCGATTCACTTGGCTTTTTCCGTCAGGCTCGACCACTACCTTTTTGTGGCGGAGATCGACTCTCAACTGAGCTCGTTGGCTCAATTCCGCCATAGCCCCGGATGCAGTATTTGCAAGTGTGAATGCAACCCGCTCTATCTTCCTTCATCAAACCCTTCCACACCACCGAACGATCGATCGAGAACCGCGGTTCGATATCGAACCAAAACTCGACACCTCCCGGTCGGCCGCTGAGGAGGCCAGGTGCAGGATTGGCCGAACAAAGATGTCGCTTACCTTGCAGCTGCAGTTAATTGCACACGCCTGCTCTCTTTCACGCGCCTTGTGTATCTGATGCTCTCAAATGTATTCTGCGTGAGAGCGAAGAGGCATAGCTATATCCGCCTGCTCGATCGGCTTCGGGAGGGAATTCAACTCGATCGAAACCCCTTCCGGTGCTAGTGCTTCAGAAGACAAGCAAAACATCTCTCCTCATCCCCACAGGAAGACTGGAGCATGGATGCAACGATGGAATGGAATGTCTAGTTGATATTTATTTACTTCTGCACCTGCGGCGAAGGTCGACGTTTCACAACGAGCATGCCTTCCGTTGCTGTGTGAGATAAAACATAACACCAACCTCAAACGACGGGGTGCCCTTTTGCGAGAAAATTATGAACCTTTCCGCGGCTGGAGGTGATCGTGGCCACTCGTGGAGCCCTTTGGTTAGGCAGGTGAGCGAGCGAAGATGGATGAGCGCGAATATTTCATCTCCCTAAAATGGGGCACTCCGCCATTACAGCCCTTGCCTTCGTTCACGGCAATGGACGAGAGCTAAATAAATCCCGCAAAGATGAATTAAAAATAACGACTCATTAATTAATCCGACCCACCTCCCGGATGCTCGGTTGCATAAAGCGGCTTGCGGGAAGCCGATACTTGGGCGATGAATTATGTTTAGCGTGAAAAAAAGACGGCGTCGTTTCGTTGCGCTTGATTGAACGCAATTATTTTCGATACGAGTGCATCTGCGGGAAGTATGAGTTTGAGGTGAGGCAGGCTAATAAAAAGGAAATGTTTATTTGCATCCCTGTGCGAGGGAGCTGTTCCCGAGTGCAAAACTCGCCACATCTTCCAGTCCGACGCTAAATATATCGTCGATCGTGAACAACAATATTTATGTCATGTTTTTTTCTTTTAATTTCGTTGGAAAATCAACCGACAGATCGCACCGCTTCTGTTGGTTAGTGATAATTACTGTGAGCACTTCAAAGAACGCGTTTATTGGTTTACGCCGTTAAAGCACAGCCATACGGCGGCACTGGAGTGGTTTCCATCGTGAAAACTACACCCGGAAGGCAAATTTTTGATCGATTGCCTGCTGCCGTCGGTGTTGCGAAATTGATTCAAGCGCGATCCATGGATTGATAATTTTTTCGTTGTTTGCTGTGCTTAGCAAGTGTTCTGTTCTAACGCAGTTGTCATAACGAAAAAAAGGGTCACGAGAGGGCATAATTTCTCAAAAAATGGTCACAATTTGCTCCTCGATTATGTCAAATGAAGAAAAAAAACGTGTCGCTGTTGCATGCCACCGTTAATGAATCATTTGCCGAGCCCATCACTCAAGCGGAGGCATAGCTGATGATTAATAACCGTGGAATGAGTTGAGATTTATTAATAAAACCTCCCCGAAAACTGGCTGTCGCAACAAAACGAACGCGGCTTTCCCATCCCTGGCAAAGGACGGGTCTCGTGCCACAGGACCCTCACGCAGCGTGAACCAGCAAGGAATGCTCAATTTCACGCCCTTTTTCATAGTTCAACACGCTCGCTTCGGTGAGCCAAGCGACACCGTCGTCCTTCCACTCCATGTGCGATCAGTTCGCGATCTCACCATCGATTCGTGGGGAGCTTAATTAATACGTGCCCAGTGGGCTTGACGACTGAATGTCAAAATAATTCCCACTTGGCAGTTTCACCGTACGTGGGGAGAACCGTTCCTTTCAACACGTTAACTCGTGACCGGATCGGGAAAAACAAAGCACGGCATGAACGGAAAATAAATACCACACGATTCACTTCCCATTTATTTTTTTGTTCGTCCCGTCTGTTCGCGTTTTTTGATTGATTGCAACTTTTACTGGCCGTAATGATGCCCCACCGTGGGCGTTGCATGAGCGACTGACGCTCGTAAGGTGGTTTTTTTTTAAATCCCTTCCCAACGTCCTGTGGCTGTGGAATGGAGACGCCTGGTGCCGCACAATAGCTGCGCCAGCTGGCTGCGTACGCGCTTGTGTGGGCAGCCAGGAGGCGTACTCGCTTTCTCGTTCGTAATTCGTCACTCCCGGGCACGTGTACATTACCATTTTGTCGCGTGTGGGCCTTGGGCGATCGTGTAGGAGTCCGGAACACTGCTAACCGTCGGTTATGCTTCTGCGGCTGCTGCGGTGAAGTAACGCACTGGAACGGCAAACGCGCCCGTCGAACGGAACCGTACTGAACGCACCGAGTGACACCGGCCGACTCTTGACTCCACTCCGTCAAGTGGAAACACGCTCCGAAGCGAAACAGTTAATTTACCGAAGGCGGTTCAATAGGCAACTAAAGGCGAAAAATATCATTCAACATCATTTATATTTAAAAACTCCTCCGCACAATATTGGCTGCCGGCGCTTCGTGGGGAAGGGGATGAAGTGGAGTGGAAGTGATTGCGGGGGAGGTGCTCCTTATGAGTCGTAGCATGCGTGAGGAGTCCGACCGCTCGTGCATGCGAAGCGAAGAGTATTCCGCCCTCGATCGTGAGCATTTTCCCGGTCCCGCGATCGGTTGTCGAGTCCAGACCGCTGCCTGAAACTCCCGTGCAAGAACGAGAGAAAAAAAGCGCCAGCAGGCGAGGAGAAGGTGTATGACGTTTTCGGCACCATCGGCACCGGCCGCAATGGGCAGGAAAAATCGCTATAAGTAGCTCTAGCAAGCGTGTATATTTTTCCATTCGGCCTTCTGGGTGCGGCAACGATCTCCACTCGACGCTCCCGGCGTTGGAAACGCGCTGTGAGCACACGATGCAACCTCCCAGCTCGGGGGAATGGCGGAGGAGGGTGGAGATGGGCCTAAGGAGTGGTGGAAAACCTCTTGCCCTTCCGCATGCTTCACCACGCAATGCGAGGACAGGCGTTGAGGAAGAAAATCACCTGCACTGGTTCGTTTCCCATGCGGTGTTTTTCTTTCCGTTTTCTTGTTTTTTTTTGCAAGCTTTCCGCCCAGATCCGCCCCCCCCGCTCCCAACCGTTGCCGATCATGGCATCCCTCGATCCATCATTCCAAACGGGAAATCCGCTCTTTGACACTCGAAGAGCCACACACACACATGCATGAACTGGTTCGTTCGGATGGTCTGCAGTGCGTGTATGCGTGCACCAGCGATAGTGATGGTGGATGTGGTGATTTTCCAAACGTCGCTGCTATGTTTCGGCATCGTTCTCCGATGAATCTGCCACCGGCGATGCCAGGTGTTGGTCGAGGTTGCTCGTTGTTGAGAAGGGGGAAACGGGTTCGGAGAGCGTGGAGGGAGGAATCACACCTCGAGCCAAGTGGCGCATTCCAACTGGCGAGCCGTGGCGTGGAAAGCGTCGGGAAAAGGAGAAGAACTCTCGAACCACCGTCGTCTGCCGTCCTTCGAGACGTTCGCGTTCGCACAGTTCGTTTGTTTGGTGATAATCCACTATAAATACAGGTGCGCTCGACGAGTCCTCGGGGCGGGATAGAGGGTGAGTGTGTGCTTGCTCCCATGGGTGGGTGTCAGAATGGTGGATTGGTCGGAAGCTGGAAAATTCACCCCGATCCGGAAGCACTGATGGAAAAAGGGTCTGCTGTTGATTGGCTGCCACAGTGCGTGAGCAGTTGGGTTGTGATTTATTAAAAAATATGGGATTCAATTAACAGTGCATTTGCAAAAACGCGTTAGAATAGGTGTGATAGAAAATGGAGCATTTTAGCATGAATACGTTATTTATTGTACTAATATGATATTACCTCACACAAATAAGTTAACCCTTTCTTAGTATCTAATCGTTTATTTTTTTTTTCTAGTCATCACCTCAAAATGGCAACACCAGGTGTTCACGTCCCGATGCCAACCTCAGCGACGACAGTTTTCCACCACACGAGCAGTCGCTCGCGATAACTAATGATTTGCTCTTAAAATAGTGCATAAATTGGGCAAATTTATTGTTGCAGGCATGTGCGTGACGGAATGAAGGTGGTCGGAAACTTCACGTCCTTCCCACATGCGTCCTACGAACGGAATTTGTTTTCCATTCCGAGCCGCTTTGTTTTTCCATTACGCGCGGCTAATTGGCCGTCCGAGCACGCATTGGTGTGTGAGTGCTCACGTTTCGTTTCCAGAGCCGGAAGCTGGTCGGACGGACGCCATGACAGGCTGATTGATTATCTGCAAGTCCACGGAAATGTGATCTGGAACGAGGCCGCAAGCCAACCGGCGATATAATGAGCGTGACGAGTGGCTCATGTGAACTGTTAATGACATTATTAGTCGCTAACTAGCTGGCTGGCCGTAGCTGGATGCTTGTTTTTATGTTCCGCCACACGAAATAACCTTCCCAGAGCTGCATCCGTACTCATAAACGGTGCGCTTATGTCTCTTCAAATCAATATTGCTTGAATCGGACGCGTCTGGGGTTGAGCATTGAGATTGATTGGTTCAAGTCCCGCGTTAAACGAGATGCGCTTAATGGTGCACTATTTATGAGGACTTATTTTTTCCATCTCTCAATCTCTCTGTAGACCGAGTTGTCTAACCGAGTTTGTTCCTGTTGGGTCGTTAATGTGGCGTCAATTAAATTACCAGCCACTCCAGAGGAGGGCAGCATTTTCCGGGTCGGAGTTTAGAGCTCTCCCGCTGTGACTGCAACTGCACTCGGATGGAAAACTGTTCCTTACTTCGTGGAACTTCTCGTTTGTGGCGCCACCAGTGAACCCGATGCAGCGCAATATGGTTGCAGCTTGCAGCCTTGTTCGTCTTTTTTCCATGTCGTTTTACGAGGAGCCGTAAAAATTTGACGAGCTTCAAAGTTTACTCACTCCCCAGGACAAGCACGTGGCGGCTGGGTGATGTGAAAAAACGGCTATCGAGAGCTGGCGGGTGATTGGCTGTGTTGCTACGATTATGTGCCAGTTTAATGCGAGTGTTTTGAAGTTTTATGGTTGCAAAAAGGCGCCATCGTGTGCGTTTGTGTGTATGCCGTTTTATGATTGATGTTCAGATTTATAGCTTACCGATTGATTGTAATTTCATTGGCGGCTATTGAACTCTAAACTCAACTCGGCTCTAATGGAAGGGAAAGCAGTTTGTAAAAGCCCGAGGGCAAACAAGATTCATTGCCTGAAATTCGTATGCAAAAAAGGCCTGCCAGTTCGCAAGTTCGTGTTGGTGAATCGTCGAGAGACGCAGGAGAAACGCGCCTTTTTGACACTTTGACACCTTCGCGCGGTCGCTGACGTTTGGCTGCTCAGTCGCACACATAGTAGGCGTTGTGATGACGTACCGCAATTAGCTTCCCGAACGTCGCTGAGGGAAAAACACTTGCAACGAAACGCGATCCTAACGTCCACGCTGCATGGGACCTCCATTTGCACGTGGTATTTTTTGTTTCTACCTGCCCTGGGGACACCTTTCACCACGCGGCCGCCATATTCTCGCTCCTTGTCCGTGATTGAACGACACGTCAACGCACACATGCGGTGATAACGCTTGATTGACAGCGTTCCGTTACAAAACGGAGAAGCCATTTTTAAAACCGTCCGTCTTTTTCGTTCTCTTTCGGTCGCAACCAAAATTGGTCCATTTTTGAAGCCGCTTGCGTGTAGCAGATCCCACCGAGTTGCCTCATCTATTATAGCTCGTTCTAAACAAAAATGGCGCTCGCGATCAGCAAGGGCGGCTAAATTTGTGCACGACACTGTCTCCACGTCACCTTGGCGAGTTTGATGGACAGCTCGTTCGAAAGATGAACCAAGCGCCGCCAGTGCAATATAGGGCAGATCGAGCCAACAACAAAAACAACGCTCGAAGTGATCTTTCGCGTTGTTATTCTTTTCCATGGAGCAATTACAGCTGTCCCATGTTGCTGTGCAGCTCTTCTTCCAAGGTTTTACGATGGATTAGGTGTCGGAGGGTTGTAGAATAACAAACGTGGGCGAGTTTTTTCAGACCTACTTATCCGAAGGGACATTTTCCCTCGACTGTTAACATCACGTAGAGATTTTCATTCACTTCTCGCTTGCACTGTGGCCCCAGTAAGCGCCATGTAATTACATCCGTCCGTTTACAATATATTGCAATCCCTCGGCATGGCGTGTAAACTAGCGCAATGGCTTTGGAAACTAATTACACCCAGCGTTCGTTGTTTCGTTCACGTGAAGGCTCGTTCCCGGTGTTGTCGTGTGTAGGAAAGTAATTAAACTCGTTCGCAAAACCCAACGATCTCGTCGATGGAGCGCTAATACACCTCGGTGTAATAAAACCCCGCTCATGTCACCAGGTTATCAGCCCACCCAAAAGGCGTCGTTGGTCCAAGCGAATGGGCCGAAGAAAATGCAACGTTGTGTGTGCTTTGCTAAGACGTCGCCGGAGGAAAAGAAGTTTTTCTTTCCCTATGCTCGAGTTTTTGCGCGACAAAGTCGTGGGAATCCAACCGTCTGGAAGTGCGTATTTTTAGCCACGAACCCAACAAACTCGACGCGTTTGGAAAATACCCATCCTGACACATGAAACGCCAAGAATGCCCTCCACCGTCTTATCATCCGGTCGAACCGGGTGGCCACATTCCAAGCGCCGGTTCAACTCGATTGGCCCATTTGCTGCGATGACGGGCGTCAAAACACGCTTGAAATAAATGCCTTTCCGTCGGTCGGGGCAATGAAGGAGGAAAAAAGCCACCTCACTTACACACACGCACGCACGCACGCAGAGAAAACTCTGCGCCACCTTGGATCAACGCGTTCGGCTTTTCCGGTGGGGCAGTCGTACGATAAGGAGTAGCCGCGTTGTTTATTCGGCGTGAATCTGCTCGCAAAAACGGACTGAAACGCGGAAATTCCAAACTCCTGTCTGAGAGGGTGGTGCGAGTTTTCCGACGGGCGCTCGCTTTCTTGCGCATTCCGCGTGGAAATTCCAATCGGAAACTCGCATTTTCCGCGAACAAGCTGATGGCCAAGGATGAGCAGCTGTTTGTGAAGTGAAATTGCAAAAAAAAATCAAGAAGCGCATCTCAACGCTCCAGGTTGGGTGTAATTTTCCAGAAACTGCTCTGCTGGCGTGAGGTGCTAGGGGGGGGGGAGAACGAGAGAGAGGGAGCAGGAGGTGAAGATGAATTCCTTTCCATCGCGCGCTTTAAAAAATGGCGAACCCGGGTGACTAAAAATAAACAAAACGAAGCGAGAAGCCAGCCCAGCGCGCGTATCACTATCATCATCGCACTTTATAACTCATTTCCCACTCCACGCGGGTGCGGGAAATGACGCATTTTCCCACCCCGATTGGAGAGCTGCGTGAGGATGGATTGGCAAAACAAACCATCGCGGTCTTCGATCGGGAATGTTAATTAGCGACAGCAAGAAGGAATGCCGCAAGGTAGGATGGTCTTTTATACGTGTTAAAATGTGTGAGTAACAAAGTATTCCTTTTTACGAGATGCCTACTTGATTAGGTTAGCATGTAGTGACCTGGGACTGAAAATCGAAGGACAGTTTTGATGGGAAATCGGAACGAGTGAGGAACATGACTTGCCGACTAACAGATGGCTCCGCTTAAGGACCTGCTAAATGATCGAAGCTAGTGAAGATTCAGTTTAAAAACGAATCTATATCGAAACCATTTTTTTTGTAATGTGATGGAGGCGCCCAGTGGATGTTACACATGATTTAATTCACGATTTTATTTTTGTTTATTTGTTTTTAAAATAACCAAAATTTCAATTTCATTGTACCGACATACGATGAAGGCGCCCAGTGGATGTTATTCATGGTTTCATTCATGATTTCTTTGTTGTTTTAGTGTTTTCAAGAGGATTTTTTATTCTGTTTTAGGGTTTTCAAACGTCGTAATGTGTCGAGGCAAGGAGGGCAACATTCTTACGTACGAGTACGAGAGATGATCGAAAGATGGATGTGCTACTTCAACGGGCAACTAAACGCAGCGGATTTGGAGGAGGCCAACAACGGTTCAGGCAGAATCAAGCAGCACATTTGCCGGGAGATAGATGACGATGTGCTCCCACCATTCTTGAACGAGGCAGCG
Organism: Anopheles nili; assembly: GCF_943737925.1. NCBI lineage: Eukaryota > Metazoa > Arthropoda > Insecta > Diptera > Culicidae > Anopheles > Anopheles nili. The sequence continues at coordinate 3,672,549 of NC_071292.1, forward strand.
ATGGGCTGGTGGCAAAACTATTCAAAATGGGTTCAGTACAGCTTGCCGTCAGTATGCACCAGCTAATTGTGAAATTCTGGGAGCAGGAAAGGATACCGGAGGACTGGAAGCTAGGTGCCATCAACCCAGTGTACAAGAAGGCTAACAGAATGGACTGTGTCATCTTTAGAGCCATCACAGCCCTTTATGCTGCCTACAGAGTTCGTCGGAAGCTACCAAGCTGGGTTTGTTGCAGCCAAATCCACCACCCAGCAGATCTTCACTCTACGGCAGATGCTCCAGAAGTGCCGAGAGCACCAGATCCAGACGCATCATCTCTTCATTGACTTCAAGGCGGCCTGTGTTAACATAGATCGGACTGAACTATGGAACACCATGCAGCAGTACGGTTTTCCTGGGAAGCTGGTACGCCTGTTGAGGGCCACGATGAATGGCTTTCCTGCCTTCTATTCAACATCGCTGTGGAAGGTGTCATGAGGAACGTGGGCTTTGACATCCGCAACCCGATATCCTGACGGTGACGAAGGCCAGCAGAATTCAGTGGATGGGTCATGCCATGAGGATGCCGGACTCATGCCCCACCAAGAAGGGTGCTAATCAGCGACCCATCCGGCAGAAGACGACGAGGAGCTCAGCGTGCTCGGTGGATGAACCAAGTGAAGCAGAACCTGCGAGATATCGGATGCGACCGGGAATGGAGAACTGCAGCCATGGATCGAGCTACCTGGAGCTACGATTGGTGACCTGGCCATGTTAGTACGACGTGCTCAATTGTGAGCGGGCCAGAAGAGAAAAAGAGGTGTTTCAAAAATAGCCAAAATTATAATAAAGGTCTTACGCTGGCACACAGAGTCATTAGAATGCACGTAGTGGAATAAATGTAAATATATATTACAATTAATAGTTTAGTACAATAAAACATTGAACTGACATACGATGGTGGTGCCCAGTAGTTGTCGTTTTAGGATATATAAGCGCAGCAATACATGTTAGTAGGCAAAAAAATAGTTTAGGCTTTCCAAACAGTTGTCAGCAGTTTTGCACTACTATTTGCGAATTAATTAAACAATACGCTCTGAATATTGTAAAAACTCGAAAAGAATATGCTCATTCAAACGAATAAAGACCAAACATTGAGGTAAAATATAAAAAAAAAATTCCTGCGTTGTGAGTCTTCAAATGTATTCGCATAGAACAAACGAAAGAAAAAAATATACCAGACCAAAATTTGGAAACGTACGGCACGGCCAAAACGGCGAAAATTATTCACAAAAGTAACAGGAGAACATACCAGTCAAGAGGTAGTAAACAGTCGCAAAATTTGTTCGCGCACCGATCGGTTGAAACAGCGAAAATTTTTCGCATAAGTAACAGGAGAGCATAACAGCAAGCTTTTATTACTGATCAATAGATGGTGCTGTCAAAATTGTGCTTCAAAATCCGACTAACAGATGGCGCTGATCACAACAATTTGTTTTTAAATTTGTCGAACAGATGGCGCTGATGTTGATGAAATTTAATTTTATAGCGTGGCCTTTTTGTTAGCGCCATCTATGAGTGAGTTTTCGAAATTAATTTTCGAGCAGCTGTTATATTCGAAGTGTTATACGGAATATTTTTTTTCGGAAAATTTTGCGCCTGGTGTTACCTCCTGACTGGTATGCTCTCCTGTTACTTTTGTGAAAAATTTTCGTTGTTTCGCCGATCGATGCGCGACCACATTTTGCGGATGTTTACACCTCTTAACTAGTATGTTCTCCTGTTACTTTTGTGAACAATTTTCGCTGTTTTGGGCGTACCGAGCGTGTCTAAATTTTTATCTCGTTCATTTTTTTTCCTCATTCGTTCGCTTTAAGCATTCGTTTCTTTCAATAATTTTGTGATATTTGCACCATGATGAATGAAGAATAAAGGCAGTTTGATATTTAGAAAGTACTTGATTTTCGATTGTTTATTCCAATTATTACACAGCTGTCGTACAGGGGTAACACATTTATTTACGCTCCACATTATGCTACGGATATCCTTTTGCTTCTAAATTTGTTACTCAAACGTCTAATGTGGCTTCATTTCGAATTAGATTTTCACGTTTCCTAACACGCTACACAAACACGAGGTGCCGTAAATAGCGTGGGATAATAAATTTTGCTCTAAAAAATAGATCTATCTCTTTTGTGTTCGTACAACTATCCGAAAAGCTCTCCTAACAATTCCGCATCGCAACCGAAATGAAAGAAAAAGCAACGAGCAGCACAACTGGGGTCGAATTATGTATGTGTGGAAGGCAACATGTGTTCGTGTTTAGCCAATTTGTTGAATCGCTTCTTTCGCTACGCTAGATTTAAGGTAAAAACTAGTTTACAAATGTATCAGAAAGAAAAACTCAACCTCCTAACATCGCAGTATGTCTACGCAGCTCGCTAAACGTACACGCGGCCTCGTCGGCCTCCTAAACTATGCACTGATTTGTGTTTTTTGTTTCTTTCGGCAAAAGGAAAGGTACGCGCACAGAAGCGAATGGCTTGCTAAATCCTACTCAGCTAACTTACACGCCAGGCCGGTCCTGGCGGATGGCTCTTATCAAAAACGAAGAGCCCAGAGCGCAACGCTATTAACAATAAAACACCTGCGTCCCTACCAGGTCGGCTGTAAAAAGTATGTACACACAGCGGGTCCTTGCCACGTGGCATGCGGAACAACCGGAAATGAGCCGTTGCCCTCCCTTCTTCGAATGGCCGCTAGCGAAAAACAGGAAAACAATTACGTAGCCCTAAAATGTGTGCCTCTTTGTCGTAACAATTGCTCGGTCGTCGTATCTCGTGATCGTGGCCGTGGCCGCTTATTAGCACGCTAAATCTAACTCAAATCTACAGCGCATCTTCTGCAGTACGCAAACAAGTGAGGGACGGTTCTCGCTGGGAGTAATCTTGCTTTCCTAACCATCTCTCTCGCTCACGTGCCAAGATCCTGCGTGGATTTAAAGCACTGAGTTGAAAAAGGCTTCGCACTTCCGATAGCGAAGGAGAGCTCGGATGCACCATTGCCGGTGCATCTTTCTCTTCCGAAGGGTGATTTGGCTCGTTCTGGTGGTGCTTTTGGCAGCACACACGCACATACATGGTCGCCTACTGCCTCACTTACATCTAACGCAGCTTAATGGTTAAGTTATGGCAAATACATCATAGACACAGAGAGTTCGCCACCGTACCGTGTGTCAACTGGGGAGGGTTGCTTCCGTTGGGCGGTGGTGTGCGTTGGCCGGAACCGGATGGCAGGAGAACGGGATGACGAGGACGGGATGGACGACAGGAGCAGATGATTCGAAGGTCGACGAAGGGTTGACCAGTGGTGGCATGAACGTATTTACAAATGGATCTTCTCCTGTTGCCGGTTCTTTTCCACGAGCAGAGCTTTCTATTCTCTCCCCTCCCCCAACCGGTGTGGTGTGACGGCGCGATAAATAAATAAAACTCTTCGCGAACTCTGCGAATCTCGCAGCGCTTACACTATCTTAATCGTACAGTCCGTTTCGAGCTTCACGAGCGTCTTCTTGACTCGCAGCGCAGTTAACCGTACGGCCGGGCTCGGGTGCCAACATTCCTGCATGATCTTCGATAATACTACGAGGATGTCCTCGTCCTGCCATCGCTGGGGGATCGGTGGTCGCACGCCTTTCACGCACACCACTGCGTACATGTCCTCGAAGCTGGGATCGGATGGCACCACGTCCTGGTACGGTAGAGCGTAGTCCTCGCAGGTGGTCGTATTCTTTGCACCTCGCACCGTCGTGATGCAGCGACGTGCCATTTCCCAGAACACCAGCCCCACCGAGTACATGTCGGCCATCTTGAAGCCTTCGAACACCTTGTGATCGAGCGTTTCGCTCAGCACCTCGGGTGCCATATAGCGGCGTGTTCCGACACGCGTATTTGGCGCAATCTGAATCTCGTCCGATTCGCTCGTGTACTTAACCGCGAGGCCGAAATCCGCGATCGCACACTGTCCGTTTCGCTTGACCAGGATGTTCTTGCTCTTGATGTCTCGGTGCGCGATCGAGGGCTTGCCAGGTGTACCGAAGATCTCCGTGTGCAGATGTGCCACACCGGAGGACAGCGAAAGTGCGAGTGTTTTCAGCATGTGCGGGTTAAGGACTCGCTTCTGGAGGTAGTCGTGCAGCGAACCCAGCTCGTGGTAGTCGGTGATCAGCAACATTTGCGTCCACGAGCCCGTGCCCTTGATGTCAGCGGCAATAAATCCAAGGATGTTCTCGTTACGCATCAGCACCGTCTGATAGATCTCCGTTTCCCGGAACCAGGACGCTTCCTCGGTGGTGAAGAAGATCTTCACGGCCACCTTCTCGTCACGCCACTTGGCCAGCCACACCTCACCGTACCGGCCCTTGCCGACCGAGTGCACCATCTGGATCTGCTTGGCAATGGTTCGCTGGACGAGCAGCGGCAACCCAGACCCACTGCCACTCGTTTGCTCCACCAAATCCGCGATCGGCATGTGACCGTTGCCCGTGTTGTACAGCGAGTTCATCAGGTAGGCAGGCTTTCGCTTCTCACGCCTTCGGTACACGCAGTAGATGGCTCCAAGGACCACGATCAGTCCCGCTAGGCACAGGATAACGGAGGTGATGAGCGCAAGCAGTGGCACACTGTTCGTGTTCACTAGCGGTGGTTCCGGTGTGGTGGTCGTACGCGGGCTATACTCGAGCGGTAGATCACGGTTACAGAGGTCCTCGTTGTCGCAGCATACGATGCTTTTGCCGTGGATCTGCGGTGAGATCGTTCCTACTTTGCACTGCAACGGAAGAAGATTGAGAGGGGTTTACACGTTAGAAAAACCGTCAGCAGGGGTTGTGAGGATTATTGAGGCTTACCTGTAGCAATCCACCGCCCTGTTCCGGGGACATACAGCCGTGGCTCCATTCCGGCACAAACTGTTTCGTTTCCTCGTCCATCACCTCTTCGACCGAGACGAAGCAGGAACCGCCGGGTCGCGTCTCGCACGTTCCATTCTGCACATTTCCCGGACAGTGACCTTCGCAGTAGCACTGTAGCACGCGTGCTGTGAAGTGGAGAGGTAAAATTATAGGTTAGAAAGGTTCACCACCGTAGGAAGTATCGAGCAAAGTAAAGGGGAAACAAAATGGCATAAAAATCCAGGCTCACGCCCTGCACCGTGGCCGACGATCGTAAGGGAAAGGGACTTTGTGCTAGGCTGGTAGCAGCCTTTCTCCCCAGATCGACGACGACAAACATAACACGCGATCGATTTGCTGCGATAGCAAGGAAGTAATGTGGAACGACGCACTCCACCGGATCGATTATGAGTTGCTTCGGATCGAATCCGGAGTTGGTACATAAATAACCTCCCGCTCGGACTCCGGGTCGTTCCGACGCGTATCAGTTCGTCCGATCTTGTAATGAATGAAGTTGTTTTCCCCGTGCCGATGTAATTGAATCCACCAACTCCCGGGGTTGATCGATAATTCCCGCCCGTCGATTGATCGGGGCGGGTCTTAATTAGGCTCTCGATCGTATAAGTTATCGCATGGCATTACCCTGAACTGACCGGTGGTGATAATCCTCTCGGAGGCCAGTAGCCGTAGAACCCGAGGCGAGTGGTAGGAAAAAGATAAGCTCCTGCTCAGCAAATGCAACATTTGTTGGGGCGACATTCTGCGATATCCGTTCTCGGCGGCATTCGGCGGTGTTCTGTATCGGACTATCCGATTTCGTAAAACTCACCCCATACCGTGTTGATCAGGGCAGGATTGGGGACTCACACGATACACCGATTGGCAGTGGGGTGTGATTTATCGGTGATGTGATGATAAAGCTGCGCAAAAATAAACAAATTGACGAATGTCCCGCGAATCGAGTTTTTGGGTGCGTGTAATGGCCGCACATTCGCACCCTCGCGATCACCGCGAAAGCGAATCACCGATTGACGATGGATCGCCTTTTAATCCCACTTCATCAAAACGTTTCAAAGGTGGAACCGATCGCGTTGGGGTCATAAATTAAGGCATTGAGTAGAGGAGGAACAGTTCGTTTCCCCAAAAAACGGGAGCCTCTTCCGTGTGCGCATCGTGATCGAAAGATTAAGCCCCAATCCAGCTGGACTTGCGAGAGGTTTTTGCGCAAACACAGACACACAAGGTTCGTGTTCTTTTTCGGCATTGATAACGAGCCCCCGTTAAAATGAAAGTAAGCTTTGTGACACTCCTACCGAAAAGCGCACGTATCCATTTGCAAGGCACTTGCACCCGAGCTGCTCATCACCATGCACCACCTAAACGACGAGGTCTGCCTTTTTTTTGCTTTTCCCAAGGCGCAAGTTCATTGCCGGGTGGGTTTGACCGACATTAAGATAAGCGGCATCCTGGAGGTGCATGTTATCATCCGCCTGCAGGTGACCGTGCGCAAAGCCGTGTACACAGATATCGTGTGGATCTGTGTTCCACGCGGCAAAAAAAAGCCACCAGAAACGACAACAAAACAAAACCCCTTTGAAGAGGGCACGTGTGTGACGACTGTGTCACGATTCCGGTCCATTACACGCTTGCGCCCTGATCGGGAGGGTAGTAGAAATCAAAACAAACACAACATTAATCCTTTGCTCAGGTGGCCGTCTCATCTTACGGCTGAGTGGAGTCGTGACCAGCTGATTCGAGCGCCAAAACTCGTCGTTCGCCGTAGTATAGTGGATTTTTGATACTTTTAACGTGAGCTGGAAGGAAGAACGAAACCAACCGAGGCTGGAGGGGGTTGTAAATTACACCCCTTTTCAACAGACGAATGTATGACACTTTACCGCGTGTTCGCGACCGTTTCTTCGTGAAGTGTGAAACGCACCACAGGACATCGGTCCGGAAGCTAAGGCAGCAGTAGCGAATGCAGGGCTTTTGCTGACATTTCGTGGCGACGTCTGGCGCGACCCTGACCATGTCCTACATTAATTTTCATAAGCAAAACAGGCATCGCTACCTAGCGTCGCCAGAGGGTTAGCGCTTCGGTCTCTGTTCTCTTTCGTCGTTTCATGGGATCATCATTTTTCCATGCTTTTCACCCAAAATCGCAGTACGTTTGCAATTTTACCTCCGCGAGGAAAGGAACACCTTCCGGGGTACATAAATCCCAGCAGACGCCGTAGGGGAGATCTGTCGCAAACCCATCGATCAACTGGCGACATAAGAGGACTGACGCCAGCCACTCGAGAAGGTGGTGCCGGGTAGTTGTCTCGCCGTCAAATTGTTTCGAGAGATAAAGCCAACAGCGACTGGGATGGCGTCTCCACGCGTCTTGGCTCAAAGAAACTATTGCGAATTACATGCGTGATACAGGCTTGCGGGTGTTTCTCTATCGATCAATCATAATGGTGCCTTAGGTCTTGGGCAGATCGATCGATCGACAAAGAAGGTGCGTGAATCGAACTTTTAGACGAGCAAACATATGCCACGCATTTCCTGTGTCACCCTCTTTCGATTACTAGACACCTTTTGGCACTGTGAAGACGGATATTGGTTCGAATGTCCTTCTTTGGTACCTGGCTGGAGAGACATCGAGGGAACGAAAACATGACATTTCAAATTTGCGACAAAAAACCAATGACACGAGGAGAGTGTGTCGTTGTTAAACGGCAGTGTTTTAACGAAACACAACCGCCCTTTTAACCGAGATTCAGCGGCCTTTCTCTGCAACCGAAAGGGTCGCAACTTCGCCGTAACCAAACAGCTCCGTCGTTGCCGCGCGCGTTCAAGTGTGTGACAAGTGATAAGTTTATCAGCGATAGAGCGAGCGTTTTGACAAATTGAGCCCACAGCGGTGGTCTATCATCGTGCGCACCTGGTCCCGAGGGCGAAGCCAACTAGAACGTTGTAGCACAGACGGCCTATCACGCCCGCCAGAAGGGCTCGATGCGCTGTACACCATCATATCATGGTAGATAAGAGCACACGGGGAACACGGAAAACTTGCCGACCGTAGAAGGGACAAAAAACGATAATGAACTCGTGGTGCTGTACCATGTTTTATGTTATAGGGCCCGTTTGGCATCAACGTGATGGCTAGCCTGGGCTGGGGTTTTATTCAGTCCCACATTATTGGTGTTGTAAAATGATGCCCTAATCTCTTGCGAAGTAGACCGGGGAATCGTTTCCGATGGGCGAGATTCCGGGGCTGTTTTTGGGAGTTCTGGATTGCTTCACTAGCACGTATTCCCCGGGAAGCGAACATGCGGTGCGCGTGTTTTCATGTCTTCGGCGTGCCCTTTTTTTCCTGGAGAAAGGTTACCTCATCGCCGTAAAAAACCCTTCTAGTCGACGATACTACCACCAGGGCCACCACACATGGCCTGGAAATCCGCGGGGCGGTGGTGAAGATAAACAAAAATATTATTTATATATTCTTCCTTCTTCCCTTTACGTCACAGGCACCGGTGTTTGGGCAGCACCCTGGACAGCATAATGCAACAAACAAACGCACCAACACCACATGGATAAACCCTTGACTTGTCTATACGCAGCACCGACTTCCGTTCGAGACGGGCTGAATAAAGTGAATAAATGAAAAATGTATTCAAACTTCCTCTCAAATAGTGCCTTGAAACCAGTGCGATGCTTGGTTTAGTGGTCATCGTTTGAACAGTGCTGCAATTTGGAATTTGCTTTGCTGCCACTAGGCGGTGATAAGACCACGGGATCTGCTCATTCTCTGGACGCTCTGGACAGCGAACGAACAGTTTTGCGTCACAACAACCTAAGCTGACAGCCAGCTGACATTCGAGAGAGAGAAGCAAGAACCAGGGGAGCAGACAATCCGGATGCTGTACCATCCAGAACTTCCAACATGGGTGATCTTAGCTGTTAGAGCAACCAATATATGCTAATTGTTTCACCCGTCAGTCCAGCGTTTCGAGTATTATAATCGTACCCTTATTGAATGGATTGGCACAGCGGAATCTTTCGAAGCTGGTTCTTATAAAGAACGCAGTTTATGCTATTCTTGAGGGTTCTCGGTCAGCTACGGGGCTCGTTTACACCCCGTTACGTCTTCGACGAACGAAGCGATGAGCTAATCAAAACTCAACACGTGGATGAGAGCTAGCGCAAGATACTGCATCAACTTCTCCATCGTCCGACGCCTGCTGCGACAGTTGTAGATGTTCAAAGATCTGCCACTGCGGAGGCGGCATTTGTTGAGCTCAGCAAGCCGTGTATACGTCAAACAAACTGCTCTCCGCTTCATTGTTGACACGGCACGGTTCGTAGCATCATAGGCTTGGAGAAAAACTGCACAAACAGGACAACGCGTCGTCATCTACAAAAATTCGTAGTGCGAGTGGTTTGTCAGGCTTGAGATGTACAAAAAAGAACAAATACGCACGAGGCATCACCTAGGTTGCTTATAACTTTCAACTTCTGTTGGCTTTTGGGGCGAGTAACTAAGGGATAATGTATTAAATGAAACACAAGCAGTAGTATATAAATATTGTGCCCACCAATCCCTGCATCCAGCCCATGAATCTCAACAAAGTCCGTGGAACAACGCAACGAGAAGCAAGAGAACCCTTATCTATCATAAATTATCTCCCAAAACCACCCGACCAACACTAGCCAACGCTCCGTAGCTAAGAGAAGGCCCTGAATTGTTTCGGCTCATCGGACACCCGTTTTCCACGACGTTCTGGAGATCTCTCAGTGGTTTCTTCGTAGTTTCGGTGTGATTTTCTTCGACACAGACGAGACACATGAAGTTACTGTCTCTCTCTCTCTCTCTCGCTCTCTCGTTCTGCTTTCTTGCAGTGGATGACAAACAGTATGTTCGCCTGTCGGTCAGAATTTGCATAACAAAACACATGTTTGACTTGATCTTCGACTGGATGCCCTGTGCGTACACGTTCCTGTCCATCCTGAAGAAGGTTTTGAAAAATGGGCAAGCGTCAGACACGTCAGAGACGGCAGCGAACGCGTGCGTTTCGCCCTCACCACGAGTCAGAACAAATGTTATGGAAGAAGGCGACTATTGAGCGAGCAGCCAGAACGAAGGGAAGCTGTTGCTTTATCGTTATGAATCTCCTGCAGCACAAACGAACCGTGGCGAACGCGCGCACCGGAATACCACGTCGTTGAAGATGACGACGATGATAGCACTGGGATGATGCATCCGTTTTCAATGTTTTTCGAGGAATAGTTTTCAATATTGAACAAGGCCCGGACCGTTTGGGTGGGTGGGAGGGGTCGCTATCAGGTTGAAACGCACGTTAATTTATCTTCGGGTCGTTTCATTCTATCCGCATAATGATGCTTTTTGTCAGAGCTCTCGAGGGAGCCCGAGATGAGCTGCTTTCTTTACACGCCGTTACATGGTGCGAGGCAAAGACCATTTACCGAGACGCAGCCAAGGGGAGTGAACAGCAACCCCTCTTGTCGCGCGTATCGTGGGCTGATTGGTTGGGCCACACACATCTTTCTTTCCTGACTACATTGTGACACTTTGTAGCACCGAATACATCACACAGCAGCACGTACGTTTCCTTTTTCCGCTGAACTGAGGGGCGTCATTTTTTTCGCTTCTTCCTTAATAGCATCGCACGCGCCCCATCCGCAGAGCTCAAAGCTTCTATTAATATCCTGTCATGGCGACGCGCAACAGCAGGCGGCGCAATTCGACAACACAGACAGCAGGGCGCAACACACGAGGACACAGCGGACACTGACAGCATCGCCACGTCACGGGCGAGTGGACATTAGCTGCCCCTTTTTCCCTGCGAATCTGGGGTCTAACATAAAAACACGTGAGAGAAGGTAGGCGGCGCGTTCCGGGTCTGAGACGCATGCCACCCCATCCACCCACGGGGCGCAACCCCGAAAGTGAATAACTCAGCGCAACGATGACAACAGCCACGACGACGACAACGTCGAGACAATATTGCCACCGAGAGCGCTACTGATGCTGGCCTCTGGGATGACATTTGTCGAACGACTAACAACGTTGTTTTTGTGTGCAGCGAGGCCATAAGATCAATATTTGCTTCGCGTCATGACGGAATCTCATTCCCGGCCCCAGCCTTTTCCCCGTCTAAGGATGATGGACGATGAGAAAAGAGTCGCATGTGTGTTGTTAAATGAGTGACGAGAAAGCAGTGCTGGAAAACTGCTGTTATGTGGCTGGGAAAACTACGCTTCCATTGATCAAGGGAATCAAGGGAGCTTTTCTCTCACGCAAGCGCCCCACTCGGAATGAAAGAGGGTTGTAAAACTTTTGTCAGCTGTAGACAAAAATATCGTTCGCATCATCCCGCTAGAAGCAATAAAAAGTAATACCTGAAAATAACTTACAAAGGAGCCCGAGAAATAAAGAACATCTAGCAGGCGACCCCATCGACGACTTCCTTGTTTACATCGCTCGATCCCTGCCGTCCTGCTGCGCCAAATCGACACGAGGAGAACAACAAACCGTCATCGTTGAAGCTTTTCGATCAATCACACACCGCACAGCGTGACGAGATTCAACCGACCGACCGGGAGGAGCGAGAAGCGACGCATTTTGGGGTTGAGAACCGACAGGACCCCCCGTCGGAGGGCTGGATTGACAGCAGGCACACCTCGGGGGCCGCCTGCACGCCTTTTTAAGCCGGTTCGACAGCCTCGAAGGAACCCGCGCGGAACAGGCATTCCTGCGCACACCCATTCAAAAAGTCCGAAAAGCATTAATCGAATCTCGCGCGCGAACGTCCAATGTGATTCGCTTTTGTGCCACCATTTTGATCACCTCCGCGCGCGATCGATGCCCGATCGATTCCTGTCCACCAGCGGCGGGCGTGCGGATATTAGCATATTTATTACGTATCGCGCCTGACTCATCGATCGATCCGAGGCGAAGATACTCGATCGATCGCGGACCCATATCGCTTCGGTACGAGCAGAAAGCAAACGCCGCGTTATTCGGTGAATGAATCAGGCCTCGATCGGAAAAAAGGAAACAAAAATACCATAAATGGCCCCGGATCAACCGCGAATGTGTCACCGATTTTTCGGGCCGTATCAAAACTGCCGTAAATGTCCATTTTTACGACGTAAGCCTAAAACCACGCAGCAATCGAAACTGGACGATACTGGAGGGTGGCAGAAATGGTAGCCAACGGCATTCGGCGTAGTTCTACTGGTTGTGATTGAGATAATCAAACTGAGAACTGAGAAGAATTGCTACAAAACCGTTAAAAGGTCAAACGGAGAGTCAAAAGTCGAACGTCACAGCATTTGAGTCACGGAATTCATATAGACAACAACACAATATGGTCTTTTTATGCATCGGAATTCTAACGTGACATCGTGTTGTAGGTGTAGATATGCACAACCGAGGAAGCAGAGCGTCAAGCAATTTGTGAACGATTTTCTTGTTTGACGAACCGTGGCGAAACCTTAAGCGTTCGATAGTGGTAGGTTCAACAGGCTCTGGACGTAAGTGCGCCCTTTTCACCCCTGCAAGATTGCGAAAAATTAGGGTCAACGTTTCATAAGCATGCATGCGAATATTTCTCAAAACCTAACCACCAGCATTGTGTTAAGTGGGGTGTAATCCTGTTCGTTTCCCGTCCTGACCGAATGTGTGAGTGTGTGTTGTGGACTAGTACCTGATGCATGCTCTACTCGCGGCAAGGTTTCCGGCCGAGGCACACACGCTAACGTAGTTAACACAATCCAATTTGTCTACTTCATTGACAACACCAGAACCGGAAGATTACCGCCGTGCCGATTTGCTGCACCTCCCGCGGCTGGTACGTAACGTTGACGTCAGTCGGAAACGGACGCACGGAAATCATGTGACAAAGTAAGGCCCGTTGACGTAAGGGCAATTTTGTGTTGTACGCCCCAAAACGTCCGGCGATTGTTACGATCGAATAGATGGCTACGTATACGCAGCGACACGTGCGGATCGTTGAGGAGATTGCACCAGCCAGCCTGGCAGACATGTTGGCCCCTAATCGCGCTAATGCCAGCTGTGCGTTCGGTACCGATGTAAGGGTACATAACTATCCACCTAATGAGACGTTGCGCCGCGGGTGAAATACACCCTCGTATCATTTGCCTCCCTTTTTGCTCGGTTTGAAGTGGATCTCTTTCTCTCTCAAGCAGAAGGTCCTTTTTTGGATCCCTCGATGTCTACGAGTATCTGTCAACGGCATACCATTTATGGAAAGTTGCTCCACGCACAATGTACCGAAAATATCTCTACCACTGAAAACCAGAAGCCAAAACATAAGCCAGCCCACGGGGGGGTTTCAAACGTCCAGGGCAAGCAAACATAATCAACCGACAACACATCTGGTCCGAAAATGCTGATTGATGCTCCGCGGGTCGAACTCCCAACGCCCGTGTTGGTGATTAGTGAGTGATAAATCAAAACCATATGCTTCCTGAGCCTGCTCTGCGAGAGCCGGTGGAAAACGGACTAAAACACATGTTCGAGTGATCGCACACAGACACTCACTCACACACACTGAACCCGCCAAACGTTTATCGATCGACAGAATCGGGTGGTACAGCTGCACCAGAACTACCCCGTTTTTTTTTTGCTCTCCAACATCACCGTGTGCGTGGCCATGATCTCATCAGTAACGGAGTTCAGCAGGGGTTTTTAGCCCCTTTTCGCTCACCCAATCGCGACGCGTACCAGCTTCGACGCCTACACATCTATTATACCATCCAGCGATCGATCGCCAGCATAAGGGGCCATACGAATCAAAGCAGGCCAGCTGCTGCAGATCGTGCGCGTTCAGCATCCGGCGATCCGATCGTTGATCGATCTAAAACTCAATCCTCCAGACTCCGGTCCAGACGGGAGGTGGGTCGGAGTGAAGATAATTTGAATAAACCATTTTTTCCTTCGACTCCCAATTTCCTGGTGCCCGTTCACCCTCCACGAGACGCGAAGAACTCGCACTCCAGCGACCGCCAGCGCAAATGGCTTCACGTGCACAATATGGTGCTGACTCTTTGCGGCACGAATCGATCATTCGATCGGATAGGAAACGAGATCTCTGCGGCACGATCGCTAGCGAGAGTAGTACCGCTTCTATCCCTGTGGATCGTGGCGCGGTATTTATGTAGGCAGCATTATAATAATTGTTCCGCCGTGTGTTAAGTACCTCCCACGCGCGCCTCTCGCCTGGCGGAATATTTAACCGCACGAACGAAGCACATGCCGGGCGTGTGCTAGTTATTATGCAGCACACAAATTTCTGCTTCGCGATATTTGGCTCTTGGGCAAAAAGAGAAATATGAATACATTACACCGGGCCTTCGTGTGCTTTGGAGCAAAGCATTTACGATTCTTATTCCACCGAACGAACCGAACGAGGTGTACCATGATAGGAATATGAAGAAGAATTAGTTGAAGGTTTCCTCATGGAACACTATGCTCTAGCCCATGATATCTAGTAGAAAAACGATTTGTTGTACATTTTCTTCCAATGGGCAATCCATCATCGACCGTTGCACCGTAATATGGGAATAGAGTGATGTGAAGTACGAGTTCCTTTTTCGTTAGCTCATCGACTACGATAATGATCAAGCCAAACATTTTGGGATCAACTGTTTGTGCAGCGCTCAAATTGAGGTGATAAATGTCTACACAACATTTCGCCCTTTTCTGGTTCACAAATCAGGTTAAACATCTGTATTTCCAAACGATCAGTGCCTGAGACAAACTGATGTAAAAGATCAGAGAGCTTCATTGCAGAGGTAAACACATCATCGCGCATTGGTATGAATAGTGCTCTTTATGCAAGAAATCCATAAGGAAACTAAGGGAAAACTGTACAATATCTCTAAGTGAGGGTGCGAACCAACTAGGTAACAACACCAGAAGCAAAAATTTTACACCAAAACCCTAATAGATCACTGTCGCTTAGCTGGAGCTAGCGATATACTTCTTTCCCGACCATTCGGGAAGTTAAAGAACCGGTCTTGGGCCAGGCTGTAGGGACCATTGCTACGATGTCCTGTCCTGCCGTGGCTTTGGGAAATACGTTGCGAATGTACCTTAGCGTCTATCGCGAGGCTGCCACACCGCGGGCTACCGAACCGCACATAAATTTCAATCAATTTTCAAACGGCACCCGACAGTATCTTCCATGCTGTTTCGGGCCAACAGCACGGCCGCGATACCAACTGGCAACAATTGGTGTCAATTAATCATTTCGATCAACCGAAAATGAATACCATAAATTATACATTCGCAGGGTGAGTTCGACGGGGGCAGGAAAAGCATAAAGCAACCCCACGAACAACAACCATCCTCAGACAAGGCCCGTCGTCATCCGGAACCGGTCCGGAAAGCTAGTTCGTGGCGCGTTTTTATCACACTCGCACACTAATTCAAACCACGCGCATCCGTCGATCGTTTTGTCGTGGGGGATGCGATTTTATCAGGAAGAAGAAAAAATACACACACAATTAACGTGGCTTTCATTCAGAATAGAGAAATTATTCCCTATTGGTCTTCGTTGGAACCAAAAACTAATGGCACAGTAAAATGGCAACCGATAAACGTCTCTACTACGGGCTTTGCCTCTATTATGGACATTTACATGTCTCATCTCTAGCCAGTGTTATCAAAACGAAGTATCATTTTTTGTTTGGAAAGATTCCAATCCACCGCATACCCTGCGGCAAGGTGATATCCTATTTCAGCAACCTTGCCAAGGTCTCCCGAAAACTCGGGAGCTTTAAATTAAGCGTCTACTAATATCCGATTAACACTATTAAGCTCCTCAACCCTAGCCAATCGAAATAATGGAAGACGAAGAGAAGGACGTAGCCAAAAACTTTCAAACCATTAGATGAAGGTAAGAAGGCTGAACACAATAAAGCAACAAAAACGTACCGAAGCGTGCGGGATAGCAGGATGCGAGCAGTGAAAAGCAAGGCACATAATAGAAAGCCTCCATCGAACGCCCGAGAGTGCAATAATAACAGGAAGTAAGCGTATCCACCCCGCGGCACAAACGGGCACGCGTGCTCGTGGGGATTCCAAAATCGCGCGATCGTGATCTTGGCCGCGGAAACTCCGTTCAAATGAGCGATTATTGTTTATTACTACCACCACCGCAACACCGAGGCGCTTCTGGAAGCCCCGACAGTAGTTTGGAGGGGGAACTACACACCACTACCATCTAATGGGGGACGGGTTGGAGTTTCTCCAAAGGCTCCATGGCTACGAAGATCGGACTCCACAAAACGAGCCAATTGATTATGATCTACAGTTTCTGCAGCACCCTCTTTTGGGTCTCTCTCTCGCTCTCTTTCTCTCTCTCTCTCCTTCTCTCGATCTCACTGATCCCCCCCCTTTTTCCGTACTTGAAGGCGCGTCTGTGTGTGTGTGTGACACATTGCGTGAGGAGATTCCCCAAGAGCAGCATGATCGCGTTCTCGCGTACAATTGCCCCGGGGGAGAATGGAGAACTGGTTTGCTTTTTATCTCCGGCAGCCGGACGATCGCACCCTGGTGGTGGGGCGAAGAAGCGGATCGTGGAAAGCCCCACCCCCGATCGCGAGCAAAACAGGATATCCATCAACCCTCATGGAGGGGCGAACAAGGAGCCAGCTAGAGCTCGCTGTCCTGCTCTGGTGATCGCTAAAAGCCAACGCGCATTCGTAAGGAGATACTCGAAATTAGCCCCGTTCCAGCTGTGGAGCGCGTCATTAGACGAGATCAATCTCAAGCTCCACTCGCATGGGGCCAAGGGGGATCATTCTCTCGTGCACACAAACACAAGAACGCTACTACACAACCACTCACAAACGCCAGACCAAAGCCGGATCGTGTTGGAAGGTAAACGACAGCATCAGACGCCTCCGGGCCCATATGTTTGTAATCATCCAACGAAGCTGCTGCTGGCTCCATCTTTTTGCCGCTCCACGTTCCATTATTCATCTTCAGCTGTAGGCGCGGTTTTGTTTTTCGAACGCGGTTTTTCACTCGCGCTCATTCAGAACGAGGCTCCGGCGCGAGATCACGCGCGCGCGCGCGCGTTTGCTCGCGATGTTATTAAACGGTTTTCGTTCGCTTTTCACCCGTCGCCCGTTCTACGAACACATACAGACGGATGGGGGGAGAAAATATGGGCATCATATGATCGTACGCGAAAACAAAATACAGAAAATAAAATACACCAGGCTTGTGGCACTAAGTGGCGATGATTATTCTCTGTCTAACGAAGCAGACACTTCTTGTTGTTCCGTTTTAAGCGGAAGATGCATTAGGGGTGAGCTGCTTCTGCATTTCAATGGCGTTGTTAGGACCTATGGTATTTTAAGAGCTGCTTTCCATCACACCATCGACTTGGACAAATCCTTGGATCATGGCATAATTCATAAACTTCCCGTGTTTTTAGAGCAATTGAGGGCAAGACAGACGTTGACCGACAAAACGTGGAATTGTGAAAGGATGCACAATCCGACACTGTACTCATCATGTGCCATAGAATCGGTACATAAATACGGGACAAGAGCACGAGACGAGCGAGCAAATGCGAATGAAGATCATCCATAATTAGCAGCAGCGAAACATGATCTTCGCTCGTTTGCAGGCCTCAAGATGACGCGAAATTGCATCAACAAGCCGAGCGATAATAGGAGCAGCAAGAAACAGAGATGGACCTAGATTGATCGGCAGTAATTTTTGCCATTCCTTCTTTTCCTTCGGCATAGCGGGAGTTTTGCTAACGAATGAACTGTGTAATGGAATGTAAAACATCATCCAGCTTGATCAGTGCTTGAATAGTGGAAGGATGATGAAATTAAATTACACTGCGACGAAACAGGATCGACAGGTAACTCTATCTTGAACGGTTTTCAGGGAGCTTTCAAAACAGACATGACAGAGATCCGGGTACTATTATTGGATTTATCGTTCCGGTCGCTGCTGCTAGGGAGTTTCTCTTGTCCCCGCATAAACCGAAGAAACCGGAGCACTGATAAGCCGAAAGGACCAAAAATGGAAGCCACCTGTCGTTGACGATTTACCGGTTGCTCTTTACCAAATTTGCTTATCTCTCGTAAGAGAGCTTTCAAGAATTAAGACAAAAAACAAAAAAAAACGAACCAGCTACCACAACCTGTGCCGGTGGGTCGAATAATAAAGCATGCCACGCATATTCCAGCTCGTGGTGCGTTGCTACGCGCTTCAAATAATGAGGAAAAAAAATGCTAAAAGCCGTCCCCGCAACCAGCGAAACGCGAGCGGTCTGCGAAGAACCTTCTTTTGCTCGAGTTTTATCACTTTATAGGCTCGTAATAATCTACCGTCGCGTAATTTATGGGACAGTGTTATTGGAAACGAACTGAAGCGCGCAAAAGACGCGACCCAGCCAAGATACGCAGCTAACCCATATGCTCGTCTTGGGACCTCGGTCGCGTGCGTTTTAACACACTGGGACGAAAATAAAATCGTCGATGAATTTGAATACATAAACCAGGGCGCGCGAGCGTGCGGCCTCTTCTCTCCCTTGGTGATCGCACGAGCCCTGCTTGACGCAATTTCCATGTCGATCGCTTTAAATTGAGTTTGATTTGAGAAGTGCATCAATTAAACCGTACCATTAGTGGGCAACGTGAAGGTCTTTAAATAACGGATTCAATCGTGGATAATTTGTTGATTGAAGAACAGGCGGGTGTGGCGGTGCAAAGAAGGGACCAGCGCGGTGAGGTGAGGTTGTGGATCGAATTGATTGACTCTTGAAGATCTGAGGCCGAGGATGAAGCTAATTTATCCTAAGCCCCGCTTTGTCTATTATGAGCGAGTTTCGAAGAAACAAACGAAGCACCGTCACGAACATGCCGGTTTCGAGGAAATGTTCCATGAGAAGGAAAACGGTTTCCCGAAAACAGACGTGTGTGTGTGTGAGCACTGAACGGGAGCTGGTCGGTTTTGTGGGAAAACTGCAAATAAGAATGCATGCAAAAACATCGGCCCCTTTGAACCATTTTGCCTGGCAAATGGAAGCCACTCAACCTGACGGTGATATGGTGGTGGCACTCTTAGCAAAACGGTGAGATTTCATTCATAAAATTTCCTTCGCGTGGCCACACACAGTTACATGCCCACGCCAATTTCTTATGCATCGCCTGCGCCTTAGTCACAAGCCGTTGAGTGGAATTCTGCACTGTTGGTAGGATCAGTCATCAACGCGCCAGTGCCAGTACAGCACGCGCCGCTTGAGAGGCAGAGTGCTGCTGTAATGATTCCTCATCATGCAGGATGCATTCGTGTCGTCGCACGCCACCACGCGTGTGCATCGATGCGCATGGGCAAGACACGAAAGGCAAACGTGCGCGAGAGTGCGCGAATCGGTAGCGCAAATCGACGATGGCAGTAAAAAAACAGCTGCAATGGGGACACACAAGCACAAACAAGCGCTCGTGGCGCGGTCGATGAGAGAGAGATGATGCACTATTTTTAAAATTAAAACGCCCCTCTTAGATTCCTCCTTTGGCCAACTGCTTCTCTCTCTGGCCCCGCCAACACTAGCAATGGGGGAATGAGGGGTATGCCATTCCATTCCGTTGCGCAATCCAACCAATCGCAACCGACGACCAACACAACAACGATAAATTGCGTGGGAGCTGCCAATGGTCGCCCTCTCGATCAGTCTTACAATTTCGACTGGGGACAAACAGTTTCACTAAGCGATGATGCATCAAACAAGCATCACTTTATCAAAGAAGTATATATTTACACAAATTCATTAAATATCGCGAAACTTCTAGACTCAATTTGCGGGAATTTACGCACGAATTAGCTACATTGGGTATGTCGAAGCAAATTATTTATAGAAAGAAAGAAAAGTCCTTTTCCCAAAAGCGCCGAACATCGATCAGTAATCACAAACCGACTGTCATAGATTGGGAATGCCAAAATACCACCAAATGGCTATGCTTCGATTGAAGCGATTCGATTTTTTCCCCTTCTCCAAAATGAATGAACGAAAAATGATGATAACAGCACATGGCGATGATGTCATTAGAGCCAGATGATCGCGTATTGCTTGTAGGCTCGTGTGCAAAAAGGGTTAGTAGTAACCGCAACTTCCGGTTGAGCTTGAGCTGAGATAGTCAGAGCGTAATAGCTTAGCGCATTCTACAGCCCTTCGTTTTGAAGTTGACTCTTGTCTACACTTCAGTTCACGACAACATTCTTTCCCAGGTTATTGGACGTGGGTTTTGTCTTATCGTAATTGACGTGCCAAAGGTGTATTATTGATTGTACCAGAACGTTTCCTTAGATTTGAACGTGGGTTGTGTTGCCCTAGCCGCTCCTCGCTAACAAATCGTGTCAACATACCTAAAGCGGAGCAAAGAAAGAAAGAAAAAAACGACCCATTAGTCAACGTTGTTTGTTCGGTGGGAAGTGTTCATTTGAAACAGCTGCGAGCAATTTAGTTTTATGTTGGCTAATGAAGTTAGCTCCTTTACAGTGCGGGGCTGTTGAGATGGAAAAGGATGGGATTTAAAGCAGCATAGTTTTCTTCGTCTCCGTTTGAAAAGAACGCTCGTACGACGCTAATGGATACTTCAAATAGGTAAAATTCCTTCACTCAGCCCAAAACATACATGGGATACACCGGCTCCATAGCCAGTGCCGGTAGGGGGCGATTTTCTAAGCCTTCTTACACGTAAAGGGCATGTATCATAGGATTCCATGGGGTGGCTTCTGTTACCGGTCAAAAAGTCAACAGAAAATTTAAATTCAATCCCATGCTTCTGAGAGCATGGTATGTGCATGGGGGCGAAACGTGCACAGTCCACCGCGGGCCGTGTACCCACTCATATTTCATAAATCTGCTGCCATCATCATCGAAGCATAATTCTCATTTGTATTTACTCGCTTATTTAGCACCATAAGGCTGTGGCCGCTGCTCGGACGGCTGCCGGGGAACATTAGCAAGAGGGAGTCTTTCGACGGCCTACGCGCACGCCAAAGGACAGCCTTTCGCATGGCTTTAGTTGGCTCATCTACCTCGATTCGTGGGACGGAATCATGCTGCAACCAACGCAACCATCAAACCACGCAACTGGCTAACGAAGCAGCAACCGTTAAGCCGACACGGACGATGCCATCTCGAGTGCGTCGCTTGGCAGAGGTGGTTCTCTTCGTTCAAACCGGAAATGCACATTGCTGCTAGCCGCCGAGAGTCTCGTACGCGGGTGTTTCGTTCCCCGAACCGCTACGGATTCATACTGAAAGCGTGCTAAAAACGGATCAAATGCAAAGGTGGAGCGCACGAACGATAACCATAAGGATCGATCACGAACGCACGCACCCTCACGGAGAGGGACCGGCATCACGTCTGTCGCCCATGGGCAACTTCGGCTCGGAGCTGACATTTCCTCGTTTATCAAGCTACGATATTCCGGGGGAGTAGCTTACCCCGTTAAAAGAGCATTACCCCTAGCCCAGCCTTTGTCGCTGCCTACATAAAAAGCATGACAATAATAATCCCTCTCTCTCGCTGCGCAGAAGTCGCGGGGGCGATCAGCATAAAGCATGATGATGATGATGATTAAAAAGATAAACGATTTGATGCCGTGGGCATCTGAAGCTATGCAATAGGCAAACAGACGCAAAAAAAAAACGGTTCGGATGGTAAAGGCGTGAGCTATGAATAATTATGTGCAGCTGCATCGCATGAATCACAAAAACGAGAAAATTAGAAAGCATAATAATTTTCTACCCAGCTCCGAACATTTTCTCCTCAATCTAAAAGCATAAAATACGAGAAAAGAAATACTGGAGTTTCAGGCACACCCACGGGAGCGGATGATCGATATTGACCGAAAATTGTAATCATACAGCTGCACAAAAGAACGCACAAACCAGGGTATTGAAACTATTGGCTTTAAACATCGACATTCCAATACCTACAGTTCACCATTGCCTAATCGCATTGCTTATTATTCTTGTGCTGGCGCTACTCCGGAAGAAGATTCCACACGTTTCCTTCATCCTGTTTTGTCTGTTTCCCCATGCATATTCCCCATAGCATTTTACATGAAATAAAAAACCAGAAATGCAGCTCGGATAGTGGCACTGGAAAACTTGAGCAGCGGTACGATTTCGGAACCCGTAGTAAATCATTGCGAGACGCCCTCGGGGGAACGAAATGGAACGACCGTGTGGGTAGAAAGAATAGTATACAAAATTCGAAACATTTCGTAACACATCGTAAAACAACCTAGCATCGTTTTTCTTCCAACTGCCCCGCGACGCGGCCGGTGGAAACATCGAAAGCCATAAACAATTTTTCACATCTAGAGCGCTCACGATGGGACTCATGGTTCCTGTTTTTCCACTCATCAGGAAATGCATTCATTCTTCTCTGTTGGAAGCTGATTGTCTCGGCGACAGATCAGCTCTGCATGTGCACGATAGTAGATTAAGGCTACATTCATCTCAACAGGGGGTCCCGGGTCGGTCCGTTCGAAGATATAGTTGTGTTTTAATACTTTTTCGTCATGCTTATTTGTTTTGTTTTGCCTTTTTTTCGCTAAACATAAACGACGCAACATAAACTTTGCTCCCATCGATTAGCGTGCGCCTTCAAGTCGTTCAGCTAGTCCGCGATTTGTAAATTTCGCGCGAAACTTGCTGGTGGAGCGAATTGATAAGAAGCCCGCCGCCCCAGTCAAAAAGAGACACCGGTTTATGCTTTACAAAGCTTAGCCAATAAAGCCAAAAAAAGGCTTGATAACGAGGAGCCCGCAAAAGCTGCCGTTTAGCGATCACGAGTTCCGTGGCAGACCTTTGCAAGGGGGTCAATCACAAAACATACAGACAAAAAAGAGGACATCGGCGATCGTAAAGTCGGTAGGATGGAAGCGTTCAAGGGTTTCCTCAACGAAAAAAAAAAAGATCATCCCAAGCGAAATCAGTGACGATCCCTAATCAGCAACTGTCTGTCACACATTTGCGCAAATTAGCTGATGAAGCGAATCGAAAGTGAAACGCACCCGTTTTGGATGCTGCGTGTTTTTTGTGGCGATTCTCCTTGATATAGTAGTGTCACAGCTACGGGTTTAATACACTGTTACAAAGAACACTAAAAACGAAAGTAAACCATGCGGGATTTGTTGTAGTTGCAATCGGCGAAGCAGTAAAATCAACTGACAAAAGTGCGTCGTTTGGAAGACCGTTTTACTGCCAATATTCTACTCCATAAAACAATAAACCCCATCTGTGCGGAGGAAAATAACGACGCCACGAAAGATAGAAAAGGTAAATAAACGCTAGGTCGCGTGTTACTAAGTCACACACGTGGGTTCATAATTAACCGAACAAAAGTTATGCTGATTGTGGAAAATTACTCATTTATGGCATCGATAAGTTATGCATCTCTGAGTGTAAACCCTTGCGGGCCAGCTTCCCTCGAGACGTTTTATTCATTTTATCCGAAGCGATACTAAAATGGTGATTATTTCAACCCACCCAAGAAACACCCCCGGTTCAGGTAAGACCTTTCACCGGCAGGAGGTCCGTTTTTGGTTTGCGTTAAATGCTAATATTTTACCATACGGTACTAGCACGCGAACATATGGTGTCGGTGGTGCCACACGCAGGAGAGTGTTGAAATTTAACGGCTTTAGCGCGACCGCAGAATCAAGGCACCATGTATGGACGTAAGCGAAACAAACCGCCGAAAGCCAAGAAACTCAGGAATACATTCTAGCAGTTTAATCCATTTTGACCGTGACTTGTACCGAAAGCATTCCGCCGCAAATTATGCCGTCAATAAATGTTAAGTTTCTTTTTCAATCCCGCGTCAATCTTGGCTCGTGTCAAAAAAAAGGCCAAATTTTCGAAAATGCAAAAAATATGTTTCACGATAAAACCTATCCCACCCACACGCAGGAAGCGACAGCGGCGGAAAAATCGAAGAAACAGTGTTCCTGTTGATGTTTGGGTTTGTACCTTTCGGTGCATGTTATTAATTCTGTTCGCTTTTACCAACCAACAGCTACGGGAAATGGCGAACTGTTCAGCGTCCGGGGTAGCTCAAAAATATCGGAATCACGCCTCTGCGACGATAGTCCATTTCGTCGTCACCATCCAGAAACGATGTATTATTGTTTCTCGGGCAAAATATTTACATGTCGGTTAGGGACTATGTTTACCCTGGCCGACGGGTTCCTCTTTCTTCTGCAAAAATGTACATAATTTACGAACCAACAAGCTCGGCTTGTACATCTTTCGATCGATGTAAAAAATGTACGAATTGGAGAGCGAACTGAACAACACTGCTCCACAACGATTCGACCCATATGTGTCACGCGCTAAAAAAGAGATAAAGAAACATTTTGACAAGTGATGTTTCCACGAGAAGCGGAGTATTTGGAAAGGAAAGATAGCTAACAGGTCGTACCATAAAACGCGACAGGCGTGGCTCTATCTAGCACTCTCGGGGAAAAGCAGAACATGCGAGCCAAAAACAAATACCGCTTTACACGCAGGAGAGATACACAGAAAATACAGCAACGGCTCAGCATTAAAAACTAACAGTATCGAAACATTCGACTTCTTCAGCAAAATTCCATTCGTAGCAGTTTGATAATAACTGCAAAGCAACACCTGGAAAAACAGAATAATTACAATAATGATAGTATTAAACCTGTTTCAATGTTTTTTTAACCACATAACAGTCACAATCACGACCGCTCAACAGGTGGCACAATGCTAGGCAGTACTTCTTAATAGAATTTTGTAAAACACGAGAAACATCTCGCATGCCATTACGCTTGTTGCCAATAGATAAAAGAATTATACTTTTTTTTCTAATGGACAAGGAAACACTCTCAACATGCCAATCATTTACAGCATTTTACACGCGCAGCTCGTGTAACATACGCCGATAATTAAGGCAATTAGTCACTAGAATCGCATCCCTCGGTGCCAAGTCATCGTGAGATTGAATCCGGTGTCAAGCCTACACGGTGATGATTAATCATTTTAAGAAGAATAGGCTTAATACTTGCCCTGTGCGATCACGTGCCAAATAGCAGCGTATTCAGATTTAGGAAACAAGAAACAGCGTGCTTACGATACCTTAACCATGGTTTAACCATGACATCCGATCGTATATGTTTCGGATTAGAATTACAAATCAATCGTAAGGATTGATAGTAACAAAAGGATATATCATAAAGCAACATAGGCTAATGAATACCCTTCTAGCACGTGACGTCTACTTGACGCCTCAGAAACGAAACTTGAACTGCTCTTTCCCATGGGTAGGAAATAAATCCTGCACTAGAGCAGAATTTCAAAAAAAGTCTAAAAACTAGTCATGTGTAACTTGCTCCATTTGGTAATAATTTATACAAGCACAAAATGTTCTTTTTTCGAACAGGGCGATTTGGGTTTGCGTATAAATCTTTTCCGGGCGGAGCTGAAGGATCCGATGACCGATTTGATCAGGTTAAAAAAGAGCCAAATCCGAACAGTCTTGTTACGCTAGAGTGGCTACTTCTTCGACCCTAACAAAAAATCCCTTTCATTCCTGTGCCAACCATGACAAACCCATGCGCTCGAGAAATTTAACACCCGTGACACCGACCTGACATAGACGGAAATGGGTCGAAATAAGGACCAAGGAAAATGGAGGAGGATCGTTCATTTTTCCAATGTATTTTGAAACGCATCCGTCAGGTTGAACAATCCCAGGGGTTTTCCACCTACGAAGGCTCTGTTGGAAACAAGTAATGGGCCTGTAAATGAGTTTAACGATTTTGGAACAATTTGAGCAGTTTTATCTTCGGTTTTAAAGTCAAAGCAGCATGTAATTTGTAAATGCATGCATTTGTAAAGCAAAAATGAAAGTGCATAAACATAATCACAGTGTAGAAGCACATAAAAATGCTCAAAGTGTAGGATTTCATAAAATTGTTTTCCTCGAAAACGAAAAAAATGTTTTAAATTTTACTACCGCTACCAGTTCACGGGTATGTTGTGTCTCCAAGGCGACATCGAATGCTGAGTTACGACTCGAAAAATTCGAAACGATTTTCTCCGCCATACCAACGGCTACAACTAAGACAATTTTTATGAGAAAAATCGAAAAATAAATTCCAGTTCCCGCGTTTGCGGCGACTCTCCTTCGGGCGTCATTTTTATTATTTTCCCTACTGGTGGCATTCATCTGTTTTCGCACCATTTCTGCCAAGGGCCTTTCGGCATCGGTGTGGGCATGGGTCGTACGAAGCCAACGTCTGCCTCTATTGCCCGCAGAGTTATACTTGTTTTCTCCGTCTTGTTCTCGTGCATCTTAGCGTCAGAAGGAATATTATCCTGTAGCTTCTCGAGAGCTAGCGGTGCTGCCGAGCGTGGTTTCCGAGGTCGAGCACATTTGTCTTTCTTCGCACCATCGCCATACCATACCACCATACCGTCGTTGGGTCTTTCCTTTGCCCGTTCGTCCTGCTTTATCTTTTTTGCTGCACGATCACGGAATCTTTGGGCGATTTTCAAGGCCGAAACGTGGTAGGAAGCCCTCAGAAGAGTCTTCGAACGCAAGCAATCCAAGGGCAACAAAGTTTTCTTTTTGCAGAAAAGCAGGTAGGATAACTCTAAGGATTCGAGTATTACGAGTCTATGGCCTGAACAAATAACGAAGTATGAAAACTAGGAGAGGCGAGGTAAACACTGCAACTTATCACAGGATGCTTATATAAGCTACTGAGAAAGATTTGTGTTAAAACAAAAATCTTTTTTTCTATATGGAATACACAAGGATTTGATATTTTAAAGAAACATCTTCATGTGATGGAAATATAATCATGAAAAATTTTTGGTATGGCTGTACTACTATAAAAATATTAATACTTTTCCATCAAATTTACGCGCCTGTCGTTCAGTACATGTTTTGCCTATGCCTATTATCAACAAACCGGAAGGGAAGCAGTTTAATGATTTCATTTTTTTACAACTCTGTTCAGATTTAATGTTGTTCAGTTGCCTGAAATCCTGATTCCGATCCGATGGAATAACCAATCACTTTCCTTATCTTTCTACAACGTAAAAGAGAGAGCGTTACGCATAGAAAATGAACGAAACGCACCAGAAGAAAATGTTTACAAACCAAAAACATCGAAGCGGAAACGAGTCACAGCGATGCTATGAGAGGAAAAGCGATCTTGGTAAGGTCTGTACCTAATTAAAAACATTCTCACGTGTACGACGACATTTTTAACCTTTCTTCCTTTCTTTATGGCAAATATTCTCGGGTTTCTAAATTAAACTCGTTTTTGGAGATGATCAACACAAAACTACGCATTTGTGTAGCGAATCAAAAGCGATTGAAAATGTTGAAAAGCGATTGAATACAAGAATTTTTGAATAACAAAAAATCGGAACAACGAGTCAGAAGTGATCAACCAGCTTGAGAGAACAGAAATAATCGTAAAAATAAGGACGAAGAGTTTCAGAAATAAGGAAGATAAACATGGCAGAAGCCACACGATCCATAACGCTTTCGTAGTCTTCGAAGCGCGAAATTCAGTTTGGAAAAGCGTGGCACATGCACAGGCACGAGCATGGTCTAATCATAACATCGCAGTTATAAAATATGATTCTTTCGATTCAATGCCGCAATTCGCGGCTTCTCTCACCCCGCAGGGCTTGAGAAAACGATCGAACGAATTATGCTCACGACATCCACTTTCCATTCTTCGGATGCTCAACGAGAAAAAGGGCTGGTAAACGACGCAAGCTCTCCAGACGATCGTTGTACATGATAACTGCACACAGGGCCGGTCTGATGCAGTTTCCGTAAAGGAGCACCGTATCTGGTGCCTCGGAACGTCCAACGAAAACAATCCAGATTTTACCCCACCGCGACGGTAGGGATGTTGAAGATATGGAGGAAAAAATAAAACGGATTGAAACTCCAGAACAAACGACTTCACAGTGCTGGCCAGTTCGCTGGCTGGGGCGACGACGACGGTGGAAAATGGAATTCAATCGTTGCGAGAATCATATGTGCGACGATCGGGCTCGCGCTTCGTACTATCGTGTGGACAGGAGAGTGGAAAGGAAAATATATTTTTTCTAATTTATTATTTACCGTTTGCCTTCTTTTTCCTCATTTTCGGCGCCATGTCTGCGCTGGTTGCTGGTGTGTCTGTCGATCGGGTGCTTTGTGGAGCAAACCACAAAAGGAATTGTTGATTTTGGTTTCTTAATATTCTTCAGCCTCGAAGGTGATGCTTTCCTTTTCAAAAAGCCTTTTTTCGTTCGTTTTAATACTTTTCCTCTACCTTTTCAACCAATAACTCACTGCCGCATATTCGAACACCTTAGCACAAAAGGTACCGCACTATTGACCTTGTTGACCGCTTCGTGAATGTAAATTAGCGACGATTTTTCGAACTTAAGCATTGAATTTATCCTCGCGTCACATTCAATCATGCGACCTATGACACTCTAGTAAAAGACTATGTGTTATCACTTCGGTGTAGATGATTTCCCAAACACTGACACTGACTAGGCCCATCCTCCTTGTGAGAGGGCTTTTCATTCGAAGACTTTTTTCACCGCATCATCGCACTGCTACGAGAATCAAACTACCTCCGTCACTCGCGCCTTATCACGAAGCCACAAGATGCTGGAGTTAGAGATGCCACCTTGTTTTGTTTGCTTATCATCACCCCGACCAAAACGGCATGGAAACTCATGCACCGTAGGATGTTTCGAATAAGACAGACGTAATTAAGATTGATGACTGCTATGCTGTATTGTTTTGGTAAGTAAAAAGGCTATCCAATCGAAATGGCTGCATCAACAAACCATTCGGTTTGAACCAATGCGCAAATGCAACGAGCAATGCAGGCAAACAATGGCTACCGGAATAATAAGCGCACTGCTACTAAGGCGCGTTTACTCGTATAGTTCAAAAGGTTTTCGCGAAATTGTAAAACCACACCGCTGAACAAGAATTCGTGCACTTTTCCACCCTCCGTGATACGTAAACAAAACACTACCATTCACTGTGTTATAGCGCTGTCAAAATATGACTCGCGTCATAGCAGTGTTTACCGCGCAGCTGTCAGAATTCTTTTTAGCTATTCCTACGATCTGATTATATCACAACACGGTACACAAATTGTAGTTCACTAACAAACTCGAGGTACACCGGTATTGATATACACCGGAGATTTGTATCACTGCGTCTTATTGGCGATTTAAATCCCGTGTGACGCGACGTGCGTCCTCTCGGTTCACTGGTCTTAACAGAAATGAAAAAGTGAGCGCCAAGCTCCATCTCAAGTAGACTGCTCTGAGCGTATTGCTACACCGTCTACACGAGCTTCTTGGCTTCGAAAAGCGCGGCTCGATGGTTACGTTTAGTTTCCAAGAGGAATCCAGTACACATTTCGCTGGATACATTTCCCATCTATACGAATCATACATAGCACAATAGAAAAAATACGAGTTTATAGCCACATTTTTAGAAAGAAAAAAATAAAACAATGAGAGCTTAAATCAGCCGTTTATTTCAACAGTCGTACAATCTACCGTTTAGACACAATAGAAAAAGAGAATATGCGTGTAGACACATCGTAAGATAGCGCTCACAAATCAGCTCTTGGCACTCGGATTTTGAGTGAGAACTCGTCTCGTGCATTTCTCATTCTGACAGATTCAATTTTTGAGAGAGCTCTCTTTCTCTCTCTTTCTTTTTCTCTCTCTCGCTTGCTTATGTAGCATGTTTTGCTCACATCCTTTAACTGAAGCGTTTGAAATTTTGGTACGTAGTAGTTTTTCTCGTGGAAACTCGGCTGCGATCAATTAGTTAATAATATTATTTGGCTTTCATATAGAAAAATACCCTTAATTTCTACAAGAGACAGTGACAAGAGAAAATTCTATCTACGAAACGGAGTAAGATAAGTCAATCGTAAACGACAACTGATAGGTTCCTGGAATAAAACCACCGGAAAACCCGCAATCCAGCCCGCCGATCGATGTAACGAAAGGCACAAAAAGCAAACTGTTGTGTCGAGGCGTGTAAAGCAAGGAGATGGTTTGGATGGAAGGTGCAGGGAGGGGGGCTTCCACGGCTTCCAAAAAGTTGTGACCAGATCCAGACAGAATTTAAATTTTCAAACGTCTCACGTTTCACGCTCCCATCTCCTTCGCACTACTATCGTTTGGTGTCAAACATTGAATTTGATTCTTGGTGTTTCCTTCCCTTTTGGTTCAGCGCTATTCCGGCAGCATAAATGTTGGGGATGTTGAACGTTTGTCGGCGTGCCCAAAAGTGTGAGAAAGACGACAAACATGAAAATAAGTGAAAATCAACCAATCTTCTTCTTTCTTCAACTATCTTCTTCGCGTTCCAAAGATCGTTTCTGTTGGAAAACAGGATGACACGTTCTCTTCTTCCTTTCTCTACTTTGGTTGTTGTTTTGTAAAAGGGCAAACCCCATTCGGTGTGATCGACCACAGAATGGTTGTCAACCTCACATCATTTCCTCTAAAATGGGAGAGTCGGAAACTTGATAAAAAGTATGAATATTCAAAATGTTATGTTAAACAAATAAAATGTTGCAGTGCATACATAAATCATAGCATTAACAAGCAGCAAAATACCTTTCGGCAGCCATTTTACTGTATTTTTTACACGGTCAATATTATAACCTAAATGTCCATTCGAAATTATCCACGACATTGTGTTTCCAACAGAGGAAAGAAAACGTCGCAGTTTTCCCGATACAATTTCCCATGATTTTTCGTGAGTAAAAGGGCAATTTCCGCCTTGACTTCATTTCGATTTCAAAAATAGATATTTTTTCCTGCGATTCCGAAGGTTCAACAATCGTCGGACAAAGACCAGAGAATTCGGCTGGTGAAAAATGTTTTTTATCCAATACAAAACAGTCGAAACATTCCTCCTTCGATCGACCGCCGAAGGGAGATGGCGGCAGACGATATTGTTATGTATTTCGCAAAAATAGATTACCGACAGACGACATAGATTACGCTGCTTCGAATCGACGTTAATGATTCGTCTTGCCCGTGCATTTCAGTCTGCTCGTAAGATCCTCACCAGACCGAGTGTCGTATGCCTAAAAATAGTTCCGCTTCTCTCGAATCGCGGTCCCGAAGAAAGGTGCGCCGATGATGCGACATCTCCGACGGTCCTTTCCGTTCCGATTCCGTCGAGCCTACTATGTCTCGCTTCTTTACACCGTCAAGGATTTAGTTGTGTCGAAATGAGCTGGGTATTTGTTTTTGTTTTGATTTAAGATCTCCCACAAATAAAACTACACTTCGCCAGAGAGCTCATTCGTGCTTGGGGTTCCCTTCCTGCTGGTTCCTTTCAGGGGCCGTAGGGGAAACCACCACCCCCATCCATTCCAACCCATCAGTCTGGGGTCGTTTTCCGCTGAAATATATTTGTCTGTGTCGCTACATCCGACGGTTGAGCGAGGGGGAAAATGTCTTGGGTGAAAACCGCGAAACGTACCGTCTGCTACCCAGAGTAGGTTGCTGACTTTGGCAGCTCAAGGATTCCGGTGGTGGCCGCGCAGGACGTGGCGAGTAGCGCTGTGCAATTCATTAAACTTTCGGTCTTAATCTTTTCGCACACTTTTTCCGTCTGGGAGAGCGGAATTACGAAAGGAAAACAGCGAAATTCCACACCCAGCAGCAGTTGCCGGTGAGGTACGATGGCATGGCATCTTTTTGTCATGCTGCGGAAAATTCTGATCCACGCAAGTGCTCGACGGACGAAAGGAATTTGATTATTTAACCAGTCTGCGATAAACCGTTGTCTGCAACGCAATTTGGTGACTCCATTTCGCATGGTGACGAAACATTAGCAGCTGGCAAATAAAACTGTTGGTCAGGCCTTCAATTTCAGCCAAGAAGCGATTACAACAATTGAGGCGAGCGCAATTACAATACCTTGCCCACCATGCGGCATCGAAAGGTAATCCATCAGACGATCATTTTTAATCTTACCTGAAAAGTGAATATCAAAACACTCGAGTCGAATCATATTTTACACCCGTCGGCTGGCGAACAGCGTCCCAAAGGAAGCTGGAATCGCACGATACGAAACTAACGATCAAAACACAATAGAAAAACTGTCAGATTTTAAGAGGAAAACGGTGCGAAGCCAACTTTAGGGATTTCTCCCTGCTGGCAAGAGCGAGGCGATTTTGTAATATTTATCTCATTTCAATGCTAACCATCGTCATTTTTTACTTCTCCCCATGTTCTATACAAAATAGTATGAAAAGCGAGAGGAAAAAAAACGCACCAATCAAACGATCTCACCAACAAAAGCTTCATCCTCATCATTGTCCGTCTTTTTCAGATATTCTTAGGATTTTTACTCCTCATTTCTATTCATCTTGCTTGTCGTTCTTCTTTGGTTTTCCTTTCTTTAACACTCTTTTGGTATCTGCGCACGATGGATGACGTTTGACTGTTTTTATTCTTTACTATGCAGGCTTTTTTCCTGTTCTTCGTTCTCCATCAGATTCATCCCCCGTTTGCCAAGCGTTTACTTTTCTGTATTCCAATTCTCTACTTCGATTTTACTTCATCATCATTCGTCAGCTCTTGTTCGCCTGCTGTCCGTTCGTTTGCCTTTGTCCGCCAGAAACGGCCAGAACCTCTCTGGGCCATGCCTGAAAAGGAAAAGGTTCTGGCCTTACGATGCGAGAGTTCATCTGCGCTAAGAAAAGGGAACGAGCAAGGGCGCGGCCGGGAGGGCAACGTTCTTTTCAAGTGTTAAGGAATCAGATTTTATTATTACACTCGTTTCTTTTCATTTTACGACCAACAAACCCCCGCTATGGATGAAGCACCAAGAAGACAACAAGGCAGAAGGGCTGGAAAGGGCATGAAACAGGACAACGGTTAAGGCATTCGAACTCAGAAAATGCATATGGGACGCGTTAGGTTGATCGAGCATAGAAAATGCCGGATGATTTTGAAGCTACAGAAAGAAAAGATTGAGCATAGCGGAGAAGATAATTTTCAGAACAAGAAGTAGAAAAAATCAAGTTTTACAATTAGAATCTTTAAATCGTGATTTTTTTGGGCAATCCCATGGCAAGCGCAAGGGTAAACTTTTAAATACATCTTTCAAGTGTTGAATTTCATATCACTCAACCCGTATTACACTTAATTTCGTACTCAATTTTATTTCCTGTTGCAAATTGTTCGTAATTTTCAACTTCATTTATTCACCACGATCTTCCGCGATGGAATGTGGTGATATGGTGAAATGGACGATCATTTGAGGAACGCAATGAGGTCAGAAGCTGTCATAAAATAGTCCATTTTATACGACAGTGGCAGCAGAGAGTGCAACACGAACATGACAGAACTCAAAATCTGTCCACTGCCCCACCTCGGTGGCGCTTTTCAACACCTTCATCATGAATGGACGGCATAGCATTACGTAGGAATGGTCTCACCGATTGCAGATCGGGATCGCATCGTGGAATGCTTTTTTTTAATTTATATTTAAACCTCCGGCCACGGGGGTCGACCGCGAATGCGACGACAAGAGGTTGAAAATTTGCATTTTAATTAAAATTTCTCCATCACCTTTAGCCGAAGTTAAAAGGCTCACTCGCACCCTGCCTATTGGACAGCTCGCACCTAATTGCATTTCGCGGGTCGATGTGACTGACCGTACAGCTAGCTGCACCGAAACAGCATCGGCTCATTGAGTAGTAATGAGTGCAGCGAAATGGCCCAGAATTTTTCCAATAAATTGCGCGAACTTATCTGACACTGGACGATGCGAGCAAGCTTGTGGTAAGCATGTTTTTTGGCATAATTCCCTGTCTCTAGCGAAGTCGATATCATGCAAAAACGAAGTAATAAACATTTTTGGGCAATTTTTCATACATCAATTTTATGACTTTATTACCGTTGGTACGATAGGTTGTGGTGTAATTTTATGTGCTAGTCATATTTTATTGTTGATAAATCGAACCTAAGCGAAAGTGTGCATTTAATTGTCCTCCTCGTGCACGACTTGATGTGAATTCGAATCGTTATTCGTTTTAATCAACGCGCTGTCGTATTACTTCACATTGAAAATTATTTCCCTCCGCATGGCCTTTGCCTTCATTTGCCATAAGCCTCAAGTGGTCTAAGCTGCGGTAAGCCGGCTTTATTTGTGGCTATTTCCCGGCTGTTCAACTTTATTTTTCAGTGATCAGCTAATGCTTTCGAGCATGCGTTGGATGGTGGGTGCATATAATTTATTTTCTACTCCACACCACGCGTTGTCAGAAAATTGCGTCTACCATGGCCGACTGACTTATGTGCTAGTACATTTGTCTTCAGCTACTTGTCCCGAATCTGCTGGGGTTAATCTTTTGCCACCTTCATCATCATCAGCAACGACGGCAGTAGTAACATTGCACTGCGACCCGGTGGGACATTTGAGAGAAAAACAGAAAAGGAAACGCATGCGTTATCTTAAGCAGGGGAGCTTTTGGGAGACCAGCACCACCCACCCGGACCAAGAGAGGGTACCCGTAATCCCGTGGCCATAATCGCGGATAATCCAATTAAACAAACGAGATCCATTCGTGTTGGTGTCTTGAATATAATGCACTCCCGTCGCCGTACCAATATGGGCCTACAAAGCGCGCTCCCGACCACGACATCAAGGGCTGTCCATAAATCCGCTTCCGCTTGCGAGATGACGGGTGACTGAGAAGGCATTGCTATTGAGGCATTTGCATAAAATTATTAGCATGAACCTTTACTTAGTGCTCGTTTGCGGATTCGCAAGAAATTCTAAGCAGACTGCACTTGAGCAAACGGAACGTTCAGTTTGGGTGGGACCGGAAAATACGCTCACGTCAGAAAAGAACTACGTCCATTTGCTTTCATCGGCAGCATGAAACGGCTATTAAAAGTGTTCATTCAGGCACGCTGAACCGATCGGTCATCAGGGTACGAAAACGCATCGTTGTTCATACGTCGCACTGAATGAATAGAATCCCGCAATCCGTGGTGGAAGCAATAAGAAGCAACGCGCAAAATGATTTGCATAATACTTCCTTTGAACTCCGTCGCCGTAAGCCGCGGGAAGAAAAATCTATTCTCGGCAGACTTTTCCTCCTTCTTTCCCACTTCCACCGAAGAGCAGCCTCATCTGTTAGGCCTCGAAAATACGACAGCCTCCGACCGCAAAGAGCAGGCAAAGGTGTGGCGCGAAAACGTCGCGCGCGCGGCTTATGCTTAAAAGCATAACAGTGTTTTCGTGTCTGCGCGTAAATTTGTGCGACCACCCCGCGGCTGCCAGCAGCACCAGCGGTTCGTTCTGTGGGATGGATTGTGTGATCTTGGCGCGTTCTCCAGCTTCCCTGGTTTGCGCTGGTTCGCTCCTTCAGGACGATCCATTCTTGGCGAAGCGGGAATAGCAACCAGCGAAGGAGAGCGAAACCGAGAATGGCAAAGTGGCAGAGAAACTGCGCGGAAAGAATACCGGCAATTCACGGCCAGCCAACGCAACGGGCGTCTTCTTTGGCATCTGATCGGAGTCTGCGTTTTAGCACCGTGGGCGCTTGCAGAAGCAGCCGTTGGGCGAAGAGGAAGAAGTTTAAAAGCTCCACACCGTGCTGATAGCACTTTAGCTACCGTTTCTCGAAGAAGGAGGAACAAAAAAACGCCAACGTCAGAATACATTGGCACGGGAACTTATTCGCACCATATTCTCGTCCCTGCGTCAGACAGTTTGCTCGGTTTCTGCTCGGTTCTCAACGCAAGATCGCGCGAGGAGCCTTTTTTGTGCTGTTGCCAATCCTCGAAGGTATTTGAATTTGTTAACCGATCCGGGAGCAAGTCGCCTAACTAACGAAACATTTCTTGAAATGTTTACACCAGGCGAAAAGTGTACATTGGAGCCTCGCGTGCCCTTTCTCGGAGCCAGCGGAGATCGAAGATGGTCCGGACAAGCCAACGGGCATCATCTTGAATCGCCACTCGCCCGACATAACAACCCACCACCGCGAGTGGTTCAAAGGGTAAGCTCAAATAATTAGCTTCCCTTGAGCCTGGCCGGCGGATGCGGAACAACCCTCGCACGACACTGGAGGATCGTTAAAATATACACGCGAACCGAGCGAGGCGCTGATGCAAAAGCAGTAGGAGTTGAATAGTCCGCGCAGGCGGGCACGTTGGTGGATACGCCTCATCTCGATCCCAGCGTAGAAACTTGAACCGGAGCGAAGCATTTTAATTGGCCACAAACACTTTAAATTTTGGGTGGAGGCGTGCAAGGAAACTTGCAAACTTCGGCTGCAAGCCATCCACAATACTCATAAATAGAGACCCCTCGAAGGAGCTGCGCGTTTGGTAAAATATTTTTAGTTACCCAACAACGCACCCGTAACCCGTCATGAGACTAAATTCAGCGGGTAACTGTTCGGCACGTATGAGCAATGAATTATCGGATTCCATAGCAAAAGTTCAACCAACCGTGGGATGATCGCTTTGTGCTTTGCTTGAATGGCGAATAACAATGACGAATGTATTTTTTAGTGCTCAGTCGGAAAAGCCACCAAACGCGGCATCAACGTGGGAGGTACGCGCGCTGTGCAGTGATTAAAACTCCCCTCGCGACGATAAATCAATTGGCACTAGATGGATTGGTTTTCTCGAGATTAATATCAGCATTATTCAAATGGCTCAAATAGCCCCTCTACGGGGAGGTCCGGAGCGTAACGCGGAAAAAGGTCCCACTTTGTTGTTGTTTGTAGTGGGTGCATGATCTGTTGTTCGATAAGAGGGTGTACGCTCTGTGTGTGACTTCACGCCACCGTTGACGATCAGCGGAAGGCAAATAGCAAAGTTTATTTCTCCATACGCACTAGCTGTGAGAAAGAACAACTTCATTAGAAATCCATTAACACGTCAATTATTCGCCCGCAGCTGCCTTCCTTTCACAGCCATTCACAGCGCCAAACCCGAGACTCCAACAGAAGGGATCGACATTTATGGGTTGACATTTCGCTCCAGTCACTGGAACACGGCACTCTCCCCGACTCGTAGAATTCATTCTAGATACCGCGACGTACCGAGTAAATAAAACGCGATCATGCAATGGTAGCAGAACAAGAAAACCTCAGACGACAATATCGACAACAGTGGGTACTAGAACAAGTGATTTAACGCGGTTTTAACGGCGGACTGGTGACACAAGACACACGATCCACTTTCACGATCGATCGAGCAGTCGAAGTGTGCTAATCGCTGGCACACCGGCCAGCCCTAGCAAGGTTTACCTTCGCGTAAGTCGTCCGTTGGGCGCGTGTAGCTCCAGCAATGGTGGTAGGGTGCACCGGTTGCCAATCCATGTCGACGCTTTGCATACCGCGATAAGGCTCGCACAATGCAGGCGGTGCTGTGAAAATATGAGCCCAGGGACAGGGGAGCACACGTGCGGGGGAGAGAAACGGGCTCTGAGGGCCATCGCAATTTGCAACACGCGGAGATTTAATCTCGCGCCAATGGCGAAGGGACTGAGTCGCACCCAGTGGACGGCAAGTGCCCGCGAGGGCAAATTAAGAGATGCCACCGATCGTAGGGTTGTGGGTTGGAGTGATTGTGCGAGTAAGGAGAGTTCTACGTGCCGGGGAAGTCGCGAATGGACCGTGGAATTTATCCTTGTCACAGACCGCAGCACAAAGAACAGTTACGATCGGTGTAGGTAGTAGCGCGTTTGCACTTGGACGATAATGGCTGATGCCTGTTGGCCGCCGTAGGTAATAAGTACCAATATCCTCGAGCAAACGGGCCAGTTACTAGATAGGTGCAGTTTGCGAACAAATGCTTGTTACTTACGGAATTGTAAGAACCGATACGAGTGGAATTTGACGCGATGGGCCAAGAAAATGTCACTAGCCAAAGTGGTCTCTGCTTGTAGATATAAGAGGAAATCTCTCGAAATGGTACAGATTTTGGGAACAGATGGCTGTGAGGTGTCACTGGCGACCGGTAACAACCTCGGGACAGTTCCCAAACACGGGTAAGCAAAATTTCGACGGCTGAATAAAGATCAACTGCCCACGATTCCCGATACGTCGCGTGTCTGAGGCTTGACAGTGGCGACGACAGCGCAATAAAACACCCGTTTGCTTTCGCCAAGAAACCCGTTTATGGTCGTTAGCCATGCGGTGTGGGTGGTGTAGGCCGGAGCTGAATTTGGGCTTTTTTGGGTTTGCTTCCTTGGGAACAGGACGACGACACCGGCATAAAATTGTTTTATAGCCTCCATCGCGAAACGGCTACGTCGCAATAGCACCCACCATTTTGAGACCGATTTCAATTCCAATACGGTGCCAAATGCGTCTAATTTAAGATGTCCATTCTAAAATCGGCGCCTGGCTTTCACCTGCCCGCTCCCTCTACCCTATGCCGCTCAGTCCCTGTTCCATGGTTCCAATTTTGGCGAATAGTGGAGTATTCTAGACAGATTTATGCGCCCTCGAATAGTGCTCATCGAATTTCCATGCTCCAAATGGAACCTCTAACTCACGATTGCGATCGCGTAGCCAATGGCGGGAACTAAGCAATTCCGCGTCGCCTGAAGCTAGACGCTAAGAGATGATTTCTAGGGGAGGGCAGATTTATGACGGACATAAACGCACGAGCGAATGAAAATTCAATGCAAGTCCCATTCCATCGATCGCTGAGTTCCTGGCGAACTTGCGGCTTCGTTGCGCACCGTAATTAGGAAATATGGCCATATATTTTCGGAACTGAACAGTCCGCGGTTGTACTTGTTTGTTACATTGTTTGAAATCACGGTTCTCAATGAGATTCATTCAACCATTTCATTCATGAAGAAGTTCTTCAGGTTGGCCAATGGCCCCAGCAACATGACGCGCAGGTGATATTCACGACCCATGCACATGTCGCTGGTGGAAGCGTGTGGTGCTGCAAATTTGTGCATTACACCGAGTGGAGATCGTTTCTCCCACGGGCAGGCAATAGTTGCCGAGTCATTTTAGCTTGTGACAGAACGTTTGATGGTCCAAGGGTGTTGCTTCCAATGCAGCTCTATGCTGGGGTCCAATTCTCTCCCTCAACAGGTTCGCTTGGCTTGATTGCAGCACACACCGGTGAAACGAATGCAAAACCACCCACTCGGCACGTCACGGGGCTGGAAGCTGCCACGGGCGGTTCATTAGTTTGTATTTCAATGTTTTATCGCGGCAACATTTTGTTTTGAAGTGCAGTTTAAATTTTGCCTCGCCATCAGCGTGTTCCCTCACCGTCCGCCATTGGGGCGATTCTTTTGGGAGAAGTGCTTTTTCGTTGGCGTACGACCACTCGTCCGACCGGTAATTGCGCTTTGAATATTCTAAACCTGATGCAGCGCATTTGTCGAGGTTCCACCGGGTCGCAAGTCGGGTGCTCGAGCTGGCCAACATACATCAAATAAACCTCTGCATCCATTTTGGCCAGTTGACGATCGCGAACGACTTTGGGTCGTTGGGGTTTTGGCTGGCTGAGCGAGTCGGCGAACCTGCACTTAAGGACGAGCATTTGGGGGAAGGTAGTCCGTGTCAATGGACGGACGAGAGCGTATTTCAAGTGTGCGATTATTTATAAACTTACATAACCATGACATACACCTGTTTCGGGAGATTACGAACCTGAACTGGCAGGCAGCAGCGCTGCCTTTTTTGCACTGGGAAGCAATTGCAAAGTGTAGTGCGCCCCCGTGGAAGCATCACTGTGTCCACTGCCATTCATCAACGCCTCGCTTCAAACCGGCTAGTTCTTGCCTCGATTTGACTCGCGGTCCGATTTCATCCACCGTGGGGTGATTATTTATTACCGAAGACAAATATCAAAGCCAAGCCCACGGGGACACGACAGATTCGAGCTCCGTTGCCAATTACTGCACGAGCAATGCACTCGTAGGATTGGCTATTTGACGCTTCATGCGCCCGACAGCTGCTTCCTGCTTCCTTGCGGAGGAGATCGTCTTGGGTGGACTTTGAAACGATAGGGTTGCGATCTTTGCGGAAAATCCATTACTCTGCACATAATTCATTTGCAGATTTACCAAGAAAGGTGTGCCCCAATAAAAAAGATATTTTTAAAATGATTTCACAACATGAGCGTGAGTTCTAGCCTTCAAGTAAGTGAATCAGAACGCAAGTGACTCTCATATTAAAAAGATATACCAGTTTGTCAGAGCTGTGACATCACTCTAGCACGCGTACTAGAAGCCATTCTTGATTAGGCCAGCTAGGCCAGGCTGGTTGATAATATTGCGCATCGGAGTTCAATGAAAATTGATTGAAATTGACAAATGAATAAACGAACAGATGACGAATGCGGTTTGATATATTTAATTTGTCACTACGAGGTTCAAGACCGAGATAGATCAGCATGGAATAAGTCATCGTACAGGGCTTACGTGATATACTACACGTACATTCAGGGGCAGAATACAACAAAGAACGTGCCGGATATGCAATACGTGATATTTATAACTATTACTAATCACCATAAGGATCTGTTCTGGTTTTTTAAAAGGAATATGTCATTGAATGATAAGCTATGCTCTACAAAGAAGACAGAAAGAAAAGAAACTACTATAAAACAGCTTGTAAGATGGTGCTAATTTAAGAGAAACAAAGCAAAAATGTTCACCATTTTCTTGGAGCAACACGCTCATAAATCTTATCGACCAATCGGAGTGAATCGATTGTGAGTCCCACGCGACCAAACATCTTTTTTCTCTTTTTTTTTTTGTAAATCAGCCCATCCACCTCGCCTTGGAAGACCCAAATAGATCTTATGAAGCATGTCAAACCAGTTCAAGCCAAGAGGCAAGGAGATCCCGTTGTTGAAGGTGGATTTTGCATAACTTATTACTCACGAATAATCAGCCACGCGCGACTGACTGTTTAAGGGCGAATGGACAGCATGATGATGAATCCCGTTTTTCTTTAATCAAACTAGGATGATATCGTGCTTTTCGTCTCAGCCTAAACCACTTGATGGACGACGGGATATTTGCGTGGGTTGACGGCGTGCGCCTCCGAATGCCTTTATTGTGCGAGACATCCAAACTCGAGAGAGTTTGAAGATCTATTAAATGGAGAACCCCCACGACAATAAAACGGTTGTATAGCAAACTAATGGGTTTATCGGGAAATTATCTAAAAAACGGTCCATGCCTAAAATGTAAGGACTATTATTCACATTTATAATCCAATTAATCGTTCGGCCAGAACGAACCTCGAACGTTTGCATAGCCTTTTTATGTTGCTCTAGCGATGCTCTATTTAACATGCTGCTGGTCATCACAAAGAAACAGATAACTATCACGCACATGTCAAACCAATGACAAAAATGGTATGAACATATAAGTAAGCGTGGATATTCGCGAACGCAGTCAAGGGAAAATGTAAAACCAGAACATAAAACCATGCAAGACACGGCTGTGAACAAGCGATAAATGCCAGTGAGGCGAGAAAAGGAAAAATGATAAAATTGTATAACAAATGGATACAATGGCTGCAAAGCAGGGGAGAGCCACGTACACGACAGCTACTGGCAAAGTCTTATATCATGAGTAACACTGGCATGACGTCGACTTCGACGAAGCCCGACAAGGCAGGTGCATGGCATAGTTATTTACGGCACTGATTACAGTAAATATGCAATTAAACTACAAAACTACTCATTGTCACTTGCACCTGAATCCCATGAACAATCACTATCGTTCAGATACGACACAAACCTTGACATCCGTTAAGGGAGATTACATACGCAAGCACTGTTTGCACAAGGTGCTAGTAATACTTGTGCAGTTTAGAAGCCGAGATCTACTGGTAGATGCAGAAACATCTCAAATAAATGTAATACGCAAATAAATCATCAATTAAACATATATAAAC
The DNA here is from genome assembly GCF_943737925.1 of Anopheles nili. Classification (NCBI taxonomy): domain Eukaryota; kingdom Metazoa; phylum Arthropoda; class Insecta; order Diptera; family Culicidae; genus Anopheles; species Anopheles nili. Next base: position 3,714,520 of record NC_071292.1, read on the forward strand.
TATAAACTTTAGCCGCATGGTTAATACACGACCAAAGAAGTCGAGTTGGAAATAAAATTCAAATCAAATTTCTTTCTACACCATCACGACATACATAAAATAATCTTCATGACCACACAAACGATCGTTGCATTGGCCTGCTACAGTCTGGTTCACTTGCATCGGCTTGCTCGTTAGAAGGTAAATTATCGCTTGCACAAAAAGTGCCACATAAAATTACAATTATAGCAAAATTATGCCTCTCCCCCGTGCCATTACGAGTTCCCAACATTCGAGCACTTTGCAAGCCGTGGCGCGTTCGCGACGAGGCTTAAGGATTAAGATGAGTTTTTTTTAATGAAGCTGCCCTACTACTTCAACGCAGTGTGACTAGTTCAGCATAAAAAGCTGAAATGGTTTGAAGGAGATGGCGAGAACGCAAATGTGTGGCCAAGATAGTGCGAATTTCTACGGTACAAAACAGATACAGGGCATAGGTGTAACATGCAGATCAAAATAGTGCAACGGCAGTTTTAACGACGCAACTGCGGGAATTACTTCAGGCATCATCCTGCTAGGCAATTACCATACATTGCCATCGCGCACCCAATCGTGACACTTTTTCTGCAGCGTGCAAAAACAGTTTCCAGTAGCAACTCTCCCTACGGGTAGCCACTATTCGCTAATTTAAATAAGAAATTGCTACCGCTCACGTCATCTACGTGGAGATGATGGATGAGAGAAAACAATAAAATAAGCACTCACCTGAGCTATCAACTAGTACGGGCGAATCCTCAGGAGTCGTTGAGTCCATGGCTGCATCGAGTATGTTCGTATGGTCCAAGGATAGCTGTCCAGCAGCTTTCAACCCTTCCGCTAAGAGAATAAAGATTCAAAAGAAGATTAAGCACGATTGTTAGTTAATGAGAAAAATTGCGCAGTAATGTATATCATTATCTAGCTTATTCAATCGAGGAAAACGTTCGATTTTTCTAATACAGAGTTTCTAATACAGAATACGCTTATTTTTGCTTATTTCGTAATTTGCATTTTGTCAATATATTTTCGCGATCAGATAACAGAGAGACTGAGTTTACCTACCAAGATGCTCTAATTTGCATTCCCTTTCTCCAATCCCACCGATTGCAAATGCGGGTCCGTCTCTAAGGCAATTAGGTCACATTATTTCTAATTAATCTCCGAAGGAGAAATCAATCTTGCAGAGACATGTGACGCGGAACGTCTAACCCTTGGTCGAAGTAACATTTACAAGGCCCATGAATCATGCGGATTTCAATTTCAAATGGCCGCTCATGCTTTTGCGCTCCCGGTTGGTTCTCCATTGGAATGACACGTCAGACGACGTGAAGAAGTAATTACAGCACGTCAAGACGAAAAGGTTTGCTCAACTTCGAGCCGAATGAATCGATCGATAGGATTTATGCGTCGTACAGAGGACAAGATTATGCATGCGGAGAATTAAAAGGTGACATTAATTAGTAATGCCATGAGCAGTGGTGGCAAATTAGCCTGGAGGAAAATTAAACGCATGGGATGAACTCCGAATAATACTATTGGAAGGGTTTAAAAAATAAAACGACACAAAAAAAATAAAATACCTCCCAAATGGAAAAAGTACACCTGCTGAACCAACTACCTAGCTGTAAAAGCTGATGTGTTGGCATAGCGAAAGAAGGTAGCAACAGTTTAGGACAATTGAGCATACAGGCGGATTTTCCCAATGTTATTTCAATGGACTACGTATGGAAGGCGTACAACAACATAACACGCCCATAGGTATTTTCATGATTTTACGAGGCAAACAACAATTATGGTTAAGAAAATGGAGAGCTATCTCGGTGCTAGCCTTTAAAAAAATGTAAGACTCTCCAGCATGAAGAAATTAAAACAATATTTCTTTTTTTGATATATTTTTAACTAAAACTATCACAAAACTATAAATTCAAGCAAACTGTGATGTTCGTCTAAGTATGTGATAAGTGTACTGTTCGTTAGCTCGAATACGCCGGAAATTGAATTCAAAACGTAGGATACCAATAACAGCGAGTATGTCCGGCAATTGGAGAAAATACCTTCACCATACTGCCACCGAGGTTTTCTCCGGAAGAAGGAAAATAAACAGTAAACAAAAATCTTTCGCACCGTGCCCTGAAATCCCATCCCACGCTGGGTGCGATGCCAGGAAATGGTGATGAAAAATCTCATGCCATGATGGAACTGCAGGCTGAGATTGATGGATTAGTTTTTGTGACCGATCCGTTTCCTAAACGAGACACGCTGATACGCAGCCCGGCATAAGCGACGCAGAAGATGGACATCAATCTTCGTGAAGCGCATTTGTTGATGTTGGTAACGGCGGAAGTTCCTCCCGACGTGTCTCCGGCCGGCGTTAAAGGTCGATTGGGAGACTTGCCTTTCGTAGAGCATTAATACAATCTTCGATTCACGATTTACAACTCTCGTTTGCATCATGCACCCTCTCGAGCTCGAGTAGCATTGCTACCGCCTTGAATTGACCACCGGAAAGGGCTGTAGGGGCCGTACATAAACTAGCCCACTATCGCATTATGTGCGACACACGCCAGCGATAGGGCGTAGGGCTAGGCAGCGTAGGAATTATTATTTATGGTGTGTTGCGTGCCAGACTGTTATCAGTTTGTTTTTAGTCAAACTGTCCCGTAAATGGTTGTAATTGATAGATTAATTGGTCTACTTTGCAACGCTCACCATGCGCGGGTTCTATATGCACCAGTCTGCTCATTAGGCATTGCGCTGCGAGAAAATGGGAGCGAATCTCATGCCATGATCGCATGAGCTTGCAGTTGTTGAGGTTTGTGTCTAAAACATTAACCGTCAGTCCTTCTACGTGTATATACGCAAGCCCAAGGAGCTGACCACCTTTCGAATATGACTGGGTGAGTTTTCTGCATGTTATTAAATCAAGACCAGATTGCTTACAGGTCAGCTATTAAGATCCGTTGGAGTATGTCGCATTTGGTGGTGCAGGTGCGGCAAACAAGCTGGGTATACAATAAGCATTGCCTGAAGCAGAACCAGCAGCAGCCATCGATTTTATTATATGCTGTATACAGGTAGAAGCATTTTATATTTAACGACCCTTTACCACAGGTGCGTAACATGTTTCGAATATTATCGTTCGGGTGGCAGTCTATTGGTTATGGAGAAAACTACCCTTCGTTTCATGAGGTTCGTGGAAAACCCCTATGGTTCAATTCATCTACTTATTTTTACCAACATAGCGACACGACCAAAAATTGCTCCACCAGACAGACAAATGATACGCTTTTAGGAGTTATACCTAGACGATTGCTTACGGTGGCACATGCAATTTGTAATACTTTGTTTTAAGTGCAGATATATAAATACCATCACCAGACACGTAAAAAAAAACAACATCACAGAACATAAATCTGCCTGTGAGCTCTAGCTGCTTCTGATGGTATACTAAAGTGCACTAGCACCGGTGGCAAAAAGATGTCATTAGTCATCCGCCATACGGTTTCCTTTCCACGAGGAATGCTCTTTGTTGACGGGTCTCGGGTCTCGAAGTGTACCAGACGAGTGCTTGTCACATGAAAGTGAGGAATGATGCATTATCGTCTACTATTGCTCCACTCGGGCTATGTTGGATTTCGTTTGCGCCTCATTTAGTGTAAAGTCGGAAAACCACAGACGAAAATGAAAATGCATTTTGATTAGAGGTTTCCTCGAAAACGTACGCGAGGTACACATTCAAATGGGTTGGGTTCGCTTCCGCTTCTAATCAACGTATCCTGGATGGAGCGTACCTTTACGAGAGCAACATCCCTCACACGGAAGCGCACTGCTCGCGGTCGAATGAGGAATGTGCCTTGCACCAGCCAGCCACCAGCGAAGCAACAAATTAAACAGGAAACCACGCTCTCTGTGCGCATTATGCTGCGCATAGTAACAAATTGCCGTCGGGCACCATTAACGGGCGTCCGTTTCTTGTGCAGGATAATAGCGCCCCTCAGTTTCTGCTCCATCTTAACGCCTTCGCCGTGAAAGATATACATCTAGCGAGGGCAAGGTACAACGTGTGGGAGGAGATTCGCGAGCCCTCGCCCGTTTATCGGGCGCAAGGCAAGGTTTGAAATAAGAAAACACTTTGGCTACCAGGCGAAAACAAAACGATACCGTTGGTGCAACTGCTTGCCGTGCAACGCGAGGTACCCGAGTAGCGCCAATTTTGCCTCCAATAACAACCGATCGTGGGCAATAATTTCAACACAACCGTCCTGAGCCGTGGAAAGCATAAACACCTCCGTGCCGTGGGAGCGACAGGGGAAGGATCAGGACTGGCGTACGTAAACATAAAATGCGCCTGCACTAGGCGGACCGTTCGTGGAAATGCATCGCAACCGAGCTGGAATGTGATGCGAATTGGTGGTTTGCTTTCCGTTTGCCATAATGGGCTTCCGAAGCGTAGCGAAAGCCTAACTACAACCTCGTGTGCTTGGAGCCGATTTTTCACCCATTTTGTGCGCCCTTTCTGCCCTAAAGCAGAGCGACACCGTTTGCCAGAGCGTTGCGTTCGTCGCTCATGCACATTTGCGCGTCAACCGTCTTTCCCGGCAGTTGCAGGAAAGTAAAGGGTTCCATCGTGGGGTTGTTTTACATACAACATAATGAAACACGTGACCGGTAACATATTGTTCGTTGAATGCTGCAAAAAAAAGGGAGAGAAACATAACACCACAAACACTCTGTACTGCGCCAAACGAAAAATATAACCAGCAACAAACGTGCCTTGGATACAAATAGTGTTCTTTAGCACTTAAGCTCTCAAGCCCTGCCCTTTAGAGAGCCGTGTGTGGCGAAATTGCTTGCGGGTGGCATACCGTCGACGTATGAAATGCACGGGAAAGTGCAACAACACGAGCTCGTTTTTCCACGAGTTCAATCCTACCACCTATTGGCTCGAATTTCGATCGGATAGCGATAATTCTACAGACGACGATCGAACATTTCTACAGCTCTCTCATTGCACTCGGTTCAATTGTTTTGCGCAACGGAATTGTTTAGCAATCCAATTTGCAGACGTAACTCAATCCCGATGTAGTACGTACAAGATTTTGTTCATTTACAATACACAATACACACGAACGTATGCATTTCTAACGCTAACAATTGTTCACGAAAGAAAGAATTTGTATTTCTTATTGTAAAGGGAGTGTTTTAAGTATTTTATTTTATCTGTGTAGTTTCTAAATAACATTCTCTTCTGGCATTTGAGTAAAAAGTAAACATCTGCTCATGGCACACAGTGCGTGTGGTCGACCTTGTTTCCGAGGATACAGGCAGATCTTGAGCATGCATAAGCAACTGGTTCTTCTCAAGGAAACGCCTAGAACGCCTATCGTTTTACGCGTGTCCTGAGTAACCACCAAACAATGCAAAGCGTGGAAAATCCTTTGGGACAGAGGGTGAGAAAATGGCAAATAGTCAGAACTCTCGAGTCCCGGATTCTCAGAGACCTTGCACGAGAAAGGAGCATGGCCTCACAGGATGATCAACTGTAAAAACAAACCTTTGGGAAAGATAGCAGAAAGCAAAGGAAATACAACCCAAGAGCCCAGCGTTTCGGCAACACATGTTTTGTATAAGTTTTGGGATTTTGAACACCCAAAGCGAGACGAATGGCTTAGAAAACATAGCACTTCTCTCTCTTTCGCTCTTGATTCTTCTCTTTCTACCTTTTTTATCTTTCTCTCTCTTGTTCTATCTTTCTCACCATTGCCAAATAGAGGTCTGATGCATCTTGCAAACAACAAACGAAGCCGAAGGACGTAGGAACGCGCGTTTAAATTTCATTTAAGCCACCCCGAGAAACGCTGCCGCTCCATGACGCCTGGGCTGGCTTTTTATGATTTATTAGCATAAAATGGCAGATTCGCTCAGAGCAGGGCTGTTGCGTGTAAGCACTCGTGCCTATGTGTGTAGCATAAGGTCAGTTCCTGGGAAGGGGTTTTCGATTTAGCACGCTGATTCGGTTAGCCTGTTTTTGCTCAAAAGGCAGCTTGATTGCTTCTTCAGTTCCCTTTTTTCAGTTAAATTTCAGACATCGCCGTTTTTTATGCGACGATTCCATCGTTAGGCGGCGGATGGCAGGAAATGAGCATCATTTTAGCACTTACGATTGGCTACGTTTAAAATGGGGCCGTCATAAAGATGGATCGATTTCTGGGAAGCCTATACCGTATCGGATGCAGCTCCAATTCATGATCCCTAACATAGGATTTTGTTTTTTTTTTGTTGAGAGATGCCTGTTACTACGACAAATATAGCTTTGGAATAGACTTGATAATAAAAGGGTTCAAAGGAAACTATTAGACTTTCTCAAAAGTAGTAAAACAAACCATAAAGTAAAGAAACGACTTGAATCGAGAGAATTCCCGAAAGCAAATAGCGCATTGCCATTTTTCAATTCCATTTTGGAGTTGTTCCAAAAACGTTAGTACCCAAGGGATTCTACACTCTGGGCAATCGATCGCCAAGCTCCAAAAAAGTTGAAACCCGCCCCCTAGGAGCATGGACATGTTTTGGAGAGACACCAGTTCTTTTTGCGAAAATTAAACCCTTCTCCCCCCAAGATGGCGACCAAACGCTCCGGTGCTCCATGATAGCTACATGCCTGCTATCCTTAGATGGTCGTCTATGTTGACTAGCCTGTCAGGCAGACCATCCGAATACAAGATTTCCAATATCGAGCAATCGTCACTGGTAGCCCCAAAGGAGCGCGAAGACGGAGCCAGGAGATCGCAGTCGCTCGTAGTCACCGTTTCGGGCGTTTCCATGGCCGAACATCATACCACAGGCTGCGGACAGTGACGTGACACTGCGGGAAAGTCTGCTGGGAGACACGCAGCCAAAGAAGTCACGTCTCATTAACCTCATCTCACATTCGGCTCGAAGTGCGCAGCACAGCGTGATGGTGTCGGCTTTCTCATTTCGATGAATAATGGGGTCAAATTAAACCCAAGCGAGCTCAAATGAACCAAAACGGGATGCGGGAGGTTTCCCTGCAAGGCTTTCCGCACATACCACGGAGAAGATCGATGCAGCTCCAAAACGCAACCAGTCCTTTTACCGCCCAGCCGTCCTTTTGCGATTGCGTGGTCTTAATTTCGTTGACATTAATTTGGCAGTGAGAAATTAATCATTGCTGTCATATTGCTGCGATGCTGAGCTGAGGTCTGGTAGAGTTCCAACTTGAACGCGGTGCACGCTGTCTGATCATGCGTATTCGCCCGACTTGCACCAGGCTCATGGCCAAATATGGAAGAAGCTCATTTTGTCCCTTTATGATCGGCTCATTATTCAATTGTAGTACGGAGCCGGTGTGATTCGGTATGCTCTTTTAGAGAAGGGTCACTGCAATTTCAGAGCCGTCCGACTTCTGACTAGCGTCGAGAATGCAACGCAAAAAAGGATTGTATGGAAACAGAAAACGCATTAGGCGTCTGAGTAACCGACTGCGAAACAAACCATAGGGTCGAAGGCAGATAAACCTTACCAGGTTACTCTCGAGAGTATGTTAGCACCTGCGTTATTGTGAAGTCTAATCAGCACTTCTGATACGTGCCATAGCTCGAGCCTTGCCCCGTTGTTGCGTTATCAGTTGTGAAACTATCCAATAGCACTGCAAGGGAGTAGTTGAAGGCAAACAAGATTTCGATCGTTACCGCGTATTGGAACTAGTTATTAACACCTGATGCACGCTTGCTGAAGCACTGTTAGAGTAGACTAAATGTACTCTATTCTCTATCATACTGCAGCATGTTTGCTATCGAATGGTTTTGTTCTATCTGCAGCACAGTTCACATTGCCACTTCATAGCTTTATCATTTCAATTGGCTAAGCAGTCTCTCCTTCAACGAGTTCTTCGAGTGTTCAGTTCCGGTTATCAATGACCAAATGATCATTCGATCGTAAAAGATGCTTTCATATGTTGCTCTAGTGGTCCGACAATGATCATTTCGAAGAAATAGTTGTAAAACAATATCAGGCTTTGCTGCTAGTAATGTGTAAAGGAACTTCGCACAATAGAGCCAATATTACGTAGATTTTGAAATATTTATAAGCAACAAATCAGTCTATCATCACTTCAAACAGTAGCCTCCAAGAACCATGCCAATCAATCGCGTGGTCATTCGAATAGAAAACTTTGTTTGACTCTCTAACATAAATCTAATCAATTCCTCACTGGAACTTTCTATGGCAGCAACAACAACGACAGCTATCACGAGATACCGTCGTCACCGTACCGGGACTGATGGTTGGCGTCACGGTTTGTGCTAGCTCCGATCGTCTCTCACGCAATCGGGTTTGGTAGTTCCGGTGAAGAAATATGGATAGGAATCGTACAACTATCGAGAAATCCCATCGCGAGCTATGCCATCATAGAATCGAATAAATTACGTCGACACCCGAGAGGGGGATCGATTTAGTAGCGGTTTCCAACACCGAGCCCAACCGTGGAAATGCAAATGTGGCCAGCAAGGTAGCTAGAGCATACGTGAGATTGCTATCGGTGGGTTTTGTTTTTCTCCGAATTATAATCAGTAATTCTGCGAATTTTTGCGTTTAAGTGATGGTACATATGGACGTAATCCCACGGTTAACTGAAAACAGTAGCCACAATAAGATGCTGTCATTCTTTGAAGATCTTTGCCCAAAGACTTCAACCCCTATTTCCCTCAAATAAAACTAAAATAAAACCCCAAATTTGTTATGTTTTAGCCCGTATATCTTCATACACCAGAATGGTGGTAAAAAGCAAAAAGGTGTCTCCTTAGAATCGATGAGAATAGTCTCTGCCAGTTCAAGACCCCTTGCAGTGACGGTTAGGGAATCTAAGGGTCATGTTGTTTTCAAAGAATCACTTCACAATTGACGTTGCAATGTCTATGAAAGCAGGTGTGCATAGCATGTAAAATATTTCTCTTGAATTTAGGCGCTTTTTCAGTATCCAAGAAAGAGGTACTTTGATTGCCAAAAAAAATACAACAAAATGAACTACTTCTCTGGCAGTATGAGCTTTAACATGATTATCAACTTTTTCTCCAAGCCCAGAGACGTGTCCATTGCCGTCAGGGCGAGATCACTTTTTGGTAGCTATTTTCGATGTCGAGGAGTGGCAATTATGCGCATTTGTAATGGAAATGCCTGGGAACCGTTGTTCCCACACCGAGCCATCGCAGCGTAGTCCGGAATGCTTTCGAAAGGGATCTAGAATTTGGCGCATCGTATCCGGTAAAAAACTGGCGACGAGACAGTTCCACCAAACACTGCGACAAACCGTCGACGTTCGAGAAACTCCGGACGGAGGCGGCGAGATTGTGTTTCCGAATAATTTTAATTAAAAATTCAAATTTATCACACCTCTCGTGTGATTCGCTGCGTGCCTTCCCTTTTTCGTTTCTCGGAAGAAGCTCGCAACGCTCCTTCTCTCTAGTGTCATGCCGGCGTGGCGGAAGCTAGCCCCAGGAATCGTCGGTCGAGGAAATTTGGTACCGCACAGGCGACGTGTGGAGACATTGTTCTCGAGTAGAATTTCAATTCCACTGCACCCGGGTGGACACGGAGTATAGAGGAACCGGTTAAACGCTCCGGGCCTCAGCCTGGGACGGCAGATCGCGAGAGGCACATTTGTATATAAATCATTCGGTGGAGAACTTGTTGAAGTTGGATTTTGGGGTTCCTGGGATAATGATTCGCTTTCTTCGAAAATATTCACCATCATTCTCGAACCCGATTCAGTAGCATTCAAAAACTATTTTGTTGTTAATTGTATTAATTTTTTAAATTAATTTTTGTTGTGCTTTTTTACAAAATTCTATCCGTTTTTGTATAAAACAACACGAACCGGAAATAATTATGGAAACAAGCTGAAAGGGCTGTGAAAATGCTGCAAGCGTATAAAAGCGATCCTCTTCTCTCATGTTTAGTTTCTTCTTACCGCCGACCTTCCCCAGATCAAACGCTCCCTCAGTCAGCAGAGAAAGAGAGAAAAAAAACAGAGCAATACGTATCTACATACTTTGTTCACCACGAGACGGCGGCATCGTTCAAAGGCTGTTCACGCTTATCTTAATTTTTTGATGAACTTTTTCCTCACCCGCCTTCGTCTCGGTGCGTTGACCGGTCTTGAACGCAGGGTTTAGGTCTCTTCAATTTCTCGCCTTCTCGAGGAGAGCCCAGAATTGAGAACAAGTTGAAATCTCATGGTTGTTGGAAGAACGGGAAGGTTCGCTTTACCACGAAACGAGACACGTTGAGTCGGACTGAAAATTACGACAGGACCGGGTCCGAGGATGAAAGGGCATAAGAAAGGATACGAAATAAGGCCTGTCAGAATTTGAAATGGTGTAAATGAATAAAAGGTACCGGATGGTTCTAAGTCCGGGCGGAATGCAATCACCCTCGGGAAAACGCGTTTTATGGGTTTTTTAGTAGCTTGGAAAATTTTAAACTAAATCAACCACTACACGCGTCTTTTTCAGTCTGTCTCTCTATCAAGGTCTCCGCACACACGGCACCTTTAGGCCGTTGGCAATGGAGCTGATTAAACGCAAAAAAGCAATCTCAAGAAGTTGGAGCAAATACTGGTGGAGAACCTCTTTCTACCAACCATCGACCATTCGAAGTATTGCGGCGTGCGCGAAGTGCATAACTAATTGGTAATGGGATTCGTTGCCTACGTGGTATTCTTCCATTACTCACTGACTTCATCCGAGAAATCTGCTAGTCTTTCCATTCGCGGTCTCTACCGAAAGCAGCATTCATTTCCAGCGCAATCAGTTCCGGTGTCAGGAAGGGTTATTTCGTAAATGGACTCAAGAGCATATGGGAAACAAAAGTCATCGTTTCAAAATTGTTGTTGTAAAGTTGAACCGTTTGAGATTTCTTTTAACAGCCGTGGTAGAGCAGGATGAAAAAAATGCTCGATCTGCAAAACAGCACTTAATTTTCATGGATTACCAATTTGTTTCACTAATGCGCATCGATCGGTTCGAATCTAAAATTTTTTTTTCGTGAATAACAAATATCATCTTCGAGTAGATGGAAACAGCTTTATGCCCCGGAGATTGTAACTTGTTTGCGTGCCTTTAGGTCTATCAAACAGGTCGTAAAATTGAATTCAATCGAACAGAAGGGATTCAACATAAACTAGCATTAGATGAGTGATAGCGGCAGAAGGCCTAATCCGTGCACAAATATCCTGTCTTCACTAAAAAACCCTTAACAGACACAAGGCTATAAATTTAATTCACTCCAACGAGGACTGATAAATCTGAGAGATAACGTCGAAGGTTGCTGCTACACCGCTGTCTGATATTTTCGAGTGAAGCTACTGAGCATATCCTGATCGAATCGATGGCCTTTGGCTGTATGAGCGTACGACTATTTTCCGTGATCCAGCGACCATCGCGATAGCGCTTGGAAATTATTCAATGTCACACCTGCACCCATAGACACCGTTTTCTGAGAAACTATGAGTGAAAATCAAGACAAATTGCAAATGTTTGACATCATCTCCAAAAACACGGTTCCGTCGTGGATTCCGTCCGAGGTTCCCAGATGAGTCTTGGCTTTGTACTCCCAAAAATTGTCAAACGTGCAGTAAACAACGGCCTACAGGTCACCTTCGTATTGGCTAAGGTGAGAAATTGGAACCAATGAAAGCGGTTTCGTGTTACCCAGAAACATATAAATTATCACTAAACGTCGATGTTAGAAACGTTAGCCGCTTCAACCATGGAAAACGCACGTGTTGAAATTGATGCAATCCTGATGAATTCCAATTTGTCATAACACAAAAACTTTTCTCCTCAAAGAATTCTCAAACGTCTTCGTGTGCTCTTCATGTGTTTCAAGGAAATACTCTCTCGTTATCTAGCGTGATAGTGACGCGTAAAAGGTTTGCTATAGAAAGGTTTTAAGCCATGATTGAGCAACACACCGGAAGTAGAGGGCAATTTCGGTTTTATGATAAAAATGACTCTATTCCATCCAATTGATAGCGAAGGAAACCACTTTGCAACCACACGCCATGCTACTCCCTCTCGAACATTGTGGAGTTTCCGTATGCATTCCAGTCATCGTGGGTAGTAATAATCGGGAGTTTAAAGATTCAGCGGTTTTCAGAGAAAGGCACCGAGCACGAGCTTCCTGGCCGTTCCTTTTCACATTTATTGCTCACATTCAGCGAAGCTCGGGCTTGTCCAAAGGTCTGAATGCGAGAGAAACGCGACAAGTTTCATTCATACAGGCAAAATAAAACAGAAAGTCATTTTTTACAGAAAGTAAAACAGCAACTTAGTCGAGCCCGCTTTGGAACAAAAGTGTTGGAGCAACAGTTCAATTTTGAAAGTGACACATATATGAATTACCGAGAAATGTTTATAAGATGTTTAAAAAATGTAACATTTTTTATTTACTTCATTCATGATCTCCATATCATACGTCGATACCACGCATTGCTATTTTTTTATTCATCTTCTTGATCAGGCTCTTTTGTAGGTGGAAAATTGCTGTTGGCAAACTGCTGCAAAACATAATGAAACTAAACTCATTCGCAAAGTTGATTTAAAAGCAGTGCACAATGCATTCATAATATGGTTACATTCATTTCCATAATTAGACTGCACTCGACCGTATCGAAGTGACACCCGAATGGAAAACACCCAAGATACTACCATCCAAGGAGAGAAGCGATTTAGTTTCTTCCTTCATTTTTCTTATTCTCTCAGTCGTTTTTATTCGCTTTTTTAAAACTAGTGCCACATGTTGGACAAAAAAGCGTGATTATCCTGCTACGAAAACGGTAGTCAGGGGGTACGGCTAAATATCACTTATGTTAATATTAATTGCTGGTTTCACCCAGAACCGGAGAAGCCCCGGGGGCAACGAATATAACGCTGCGCCTGCTGTTGCTGCTGGTGCGGCTGTTGAAGCCAAATGTTTGGTGCCTTGACTGACTGACGAACAGGCGTAGTGTAGATCAGACGATCGGATCTCCCTTCCAATGGGGAGACGTCAGACCAACACCAGATGATTGGTTCTAATGTGATTTGTAGTTTTCAGGCCTTCCGGGGACGGTGGACCCAGCAGAGAGCAATAATTCTTTAATGCGAATCGGCTGCTGCTGCCCGCACGGCAAGGATTCATTGTCCGAGTGTTTGTAAGAAATATTCCAGAGCTGTCCAACGGAGATCATACGCCCGGGAGTGGCGAGGAAGAAAAAAACACACCTGAAACGATTATTATCTCGCCAGCACGCCAACGGCAACCCAGAAATGACGGTCATTCGTCAAAAAGGAAACGCTGGAAGCAATACGCTTTGGATACCCCGTGCGTCGTTCAATGCCTTTCCGAGTGTCCAGCTTCCCTCACGGACGAACGACGCGCGAACCTGCGACGCCTAGGCGGATATGGATACCTTTTGTAAACTTTTTGCTCTTTAGACAAGCTGAAGGAAGAAGTTGCCATAGAAGAAGATTCAGGGCAGCTAGTGAGGGTACGAAGCTCCTGACGCTTGCAGCGAGTCTCCCCAAAAAGGATCAGCCTGTCCCAGTCAGCGAAACGAGGAAAAAGAAAATAAAACCAAAAGCAAATCATTGTTCTGGCCTCGGTCAGCGGCAGGCAAGCAAGCGGACAGGCTCGCTAGAGCTGTTGGAGGTATCCCGCGGCCCGGTTGGCAGACTTCAATTTATTTCAATCCCAGCCAAGGCCTGAGCACCGTGGACCAAACGAAGGTACCGAGTACAGTATCTTGGCCAATCGCCAGTTCCTTCGGCCCGTCCGTTTTAAACGCTCGTCCCACTCTCCAGTCGATTGTGTAGGTTCACGGATGTTTTGGCGATTCTTGGCGTAATTCCCTATCGTTTGCTTTTTCACCGTTTCGTGCCGTTTTCTGGTACACTGCCGAGTCGCGTGAGGCTGGAGAAGATCCCCAAGCCAGGTGCCGCGGGAACTGAACCGACAGTTTGCCACTAAGAGGCGCAAGGAGGTGTACCGGCCAGGGTGAAGAAGAGAAGCAAAAAAAAAAGGCGCGTCAGTTTGACGCCTCTGCAGTATCCAAACAACATATCAGCCGTCACCGTCGCCGACCGCCGATTTCCTTTCGAAACGTATCCAAAAAGGGAGCAGCATAGGGAACCAACATCTCGATGTCGTTCGGATTGCCCTTTCGCCCGTAATACTGAAATTGCTTTCTGTGTGGTGTGGCGCTGCCATGATAGCTTGGCATGAAGAACAGGAAATCGGATTATTGAGTACGCAGCGTAAACAAACACACATCATAGAAAAAAACTACATAAAAAGGTGTTGCGCAATACGCTGCCGCGGTGAGTTTGATAAAGCATAAAAATTCGAAGATCAAATGAAATTCCTTTATCGTCTGTTTTGTTTGTGCTGGTTGTAAACTGCAGAAAAATTCAAAAAAGTTTCAGTAAGCAAAGCAACGGATAACAGCATCTCCAAAATAGTGTAATCGAATTGATCCAAGCTTTGGCTAGCGTCTTCGGACGATTTTGATGATACAAGACGTGCAAAATGTCAAGAAAAATAATTTGTTTGTCGAAAAAATGGTCACATGATGTATTAGGATAAACTGCATGCGATCATATACGATCAGCTACACCATCAGAAATCAGAATATACGATCAGCTACACCACACTGATGAAGACTTTATGCCAACCATGAAGGTATTCGAACAATATACGACGTTTGATCAAGAAACAAAAATTTAAATAAAAACTCAGTGATACTGCGCTACATCCTCTCATATCTCCAATGACTCATCTCATCGATGCGACTCGTGAATGAAATCGATCGTCTCGTTCGATCCCAAATCATTCAATCCCAGCCTCACGTTGATAAATCGTAAAACGATAGGGAATGAATTGGTCGTAAATAAAAATTTAATGCTGCAATAACTCTGTTCCGCGGTTGGATTTCGTGTTCATTTCTCGACCTATAGTTTCTTGCACGACGAATCTATGACGCGAGAAGCCACTGGGAGAGTAAATCCTTCCATATGCGCATCATCCGCAACCGCACCGTTGCCCTCGAGTAGGAAAAAACATATTCCGCCTTTTTGGACCCGCGACGATCGATAACGATATGATTTATGGCGCTCGATGCCTTACTTTAACGCTTCGTACTATCGACTCTTTCACGTGCACTGTTCTCCGTTCCAGGGAAAATCTTGATCATTGCGAGCTCTTGGGATGCGCACTCACGTGTTTCCGTGAACGAGCGGTTTTTATTATGTTTTATTGATCTACGCAAATTTTACGCCTGCCATAAATTGTCGTCCAGGTTAAACAGCTCCGCATGTTCTCCATAGGTTTCCAGACTGACAGAGGTTATAACCTATAGCGATCTTGTGTCAGTGATCGAAAATATGCTAAGAAAGCTTAAGAAACGCCCAACGCGCATACCGGGCACACATTTTCACGTATGTCAAGGTAACCTAAAATGAAACGCGAAAAAGGATTTCGTTTGTTTGAGATCCTACGTTTCCTTGCATTGCTGCGTTCCGAGATGAGACCAAGACGGCGACAGTCGACAGTGGTTCGTATCTGCTGTCTGTCATCTTGCATTTTAGTTTTGGTTGGCTCGTTGCAGTTCCTGCAATGGTACGGAATGAGCACCGATTTCGCGAAACCAGATTCGTTTCCCCCGTGAATGGTGATGTTGCATTCTCGAACCGCACGTTGAAAAACGAATAAGGTATCAATCCAGCATACAGTGATAGTTCTTCGAACAATTTATATTATCTCATACCGAACTCATTTAAAAAAATTAACGCTCCACTCTTTTCTTAAGTTCGGTCTATTTAAAAAAATACTACTCGGTCCGAAATCAGAGTTGAAAACAATCCAAAACTTGAAACGGCGTGCTTTGCGTCGCATGTTGCAAAATCAAAATGGGATAAGCCACACGCGACAGGCGTCTCGGTGTAATCCAATATCTTGGCAGCATTCCTCGAAATCGGAAATATGGCTTTAATTTATGAACAACGGTTTTATTTCGCTCTTTCTGCTGGGTGAAGCATCAGCAATTGCTTTCCGGCAATCCTTGCGAGGTTTTTTGGACTTTGGATTCACAAATTGCCCTCTCGCTCTCGTTTCCTGCGAACGATCTCGATAACACTTTTGAAGTATCAAATATTTCATGGAGTTCGAGGCCATGGTTGCAGCCGACGAGCGCCTTTTCCATTGCACTCACCTGCGTATTAACATAGTTTGCGATAGGATCGGTCGGTTGCTCAGTACGTGAATACTCGTTTCTCGAAGAAGACCCCGTCGTTTTCCAATTCGTTTTGTTGGCTGCATGGAAAATATTCGTTTACAGCGTTTGCTCCAAAGATCGTGCATTTTGGAGCAGTATACCACAGGGAATGGGAAACGGACGCACGCTGAAGCATTGGACATCGATCGTGATGCTCGCATACCGTAATGATCGCGGGTCGTAACGAAACGGTTAAGTGGATCGAATACAGCGTGTATGGATGGCGAAAATTTTTACCCCAATCTATACCCGATGATCAGCGAGTCTTAACGTTTCGTGTCTGAAAAACTACCCAACACCCGAACGATGTGCTTTTCTGTGGCAAACGATCGTAACAAACGAGGCAAAATAAAACTTTAATAACCTACGGCAAGGGAAACACGCTCGAAAAGGATGGGGTTTTTTTTCGTTTTCCAGTTGCCAGGTTTGGCTAGCTGTAGTACAACCAACACAAAGTTCCTAAATTGTGTCACGAGTATTGAAAAGTTGCCAAATCCTTGGCTGACAGACGCCATCGTTTGTGACGATGATCAGCATGAATGGCTAATCAATGGCAAATTTTCTTTTCCTTATTTGCGTTGAAATATACCCTGCCTGAGAATGGAAAGAGTCCGAAAGAAGAAATCGTTACACGGAAGAGATATAGTTTGCCGCGACGGGGGCGATTGAATAAGGCTATAAAATTAATTTTCGGCCATTCTCGACCGATTCATATTTCGCACTAATGTCACCTTTCTAAGAGTCCTCCTGTTCCACACTGTTCTCACACCACATTCATCGTCCATGGGAAGATTTTGCGGACGATGATTCACCCTATTGAACAAAATTTATTTGATCCCGGGCTCAGAATTCACCACCAATTGCAAGCAGAAGAAGCGTTCAAAAACCCATACTATCGTTTTTGGCTTGAGATAAACGTTTTGTTTTAAATTCAGCAATCGTTAGCTGCCCGAAATGTAATAAAAGCTAAATTATTTTACGGCCAGTTTAAAATACCATCCGTGGTTGGCCGAAATCGTCACAACCACCAATCGGACACAGTTAGGGGCACAAAAAACGAATGAAACGGAAAACAATGCTCCAGGACGGGGGAAGCTCATCGAATAGTAAATAAATTTTCTAAATGAGATAATCGGACCGCTTCGTGGGTTATCCGATGGTAATTTGGGTAGGCGAAATAGATGATGTGCTGAAAGGAATTGGCGCTTCGCTGCTGAAGCACATGATGGCAGCAGCCATGAATTTTAAGGGGGATGGATTTCATATATGTTTATTATTTGCATTTAATTCTGCAGAAAGTTCGTGTGAATTGCCTAAAAATTTTGATTCATACTACCTTTTTATCAATGTTGTGATGCCTTAAATGCAAATCTGTACGTACAAAGTTTAATCTTTATAAATTTATCCAAATTGTTGCTCCAGAATGATAACTAACATGAAAAAACACACCCTCGTACGATGCTTCAGATTTGTTATTAAAGTCATTTCACTCTCTACTGCGAAGCATAATCAGTATGTAGTAGCATAAGATTACACAGCGAATGAAAAAATATAATGGTTACAAATGTAGCAAAGTCATTCATGAGAAAAAAACTAATTTCTCCAGGACGGGGAGCCGGAATTAAGAAAAATACATTGGTCAGAAAACTTGGTCATGCCCCATGGCGTAGGCTTCACTTGCACCTTCTTGATTTGAGTGTTGCCTTTTTGCACTCCGGGGTTCGTCGCCTCTTCGATGCAGAAGTCTTTCGAGCGTATCCGTAAGGTGTTGAATGTCCGTGCCTGGAATGGCTGCAAAACCACAGACGTTTCGTTTCGGTAGTTTTTTTTTCGATGGGCACTTTTACGAAATCCGAAAAGGGCCAACAGTTTGGGCTACATCATTCTCACACATTTGCAAATGCAATTTGATAGCCGGAGGTAATTTGTGAAATTCCCTGACCTCAACGGCGTTTTCCTGTGCCAGCGAAATGAAGTAAAAGTGCTATTTCATGCAACTGAAACGGAAAGCATCACTGTGCCAGTATTTGTTTGTTCAAACGAAACTCATCAAAATGAACATCCAAGCATTATCGATTGTCCTCTCTATAAAAGATGCCATCAGCAGCGGTAGAAACGACGTTTACAAAACTCTTCCACTGCCTCGAGAGGCTTGCCAATCGCGTTGTATTTCAAAAAACATTTTAGTGTTTGCGTTTCTAAAAGCATTTTCAATAAACTTATATTCTTTGGAAATAACCTGAGTTTGCAAAAATAAAATCATCATTTAACAAACTGTTGTTTTTATGAAACTGACGTTTTTCGTTGCCAATTTGGATACTTTTGGTTTACTTTCATTCACAAACACTTCTTGCCTGTGTCGAAAGCTGCAGCTATCGAGAGCGTTCTCGTAAAGAAGGGCGGCTTGTGTAAGCGCGTCAAACGGACGCCACTCGTTGGCGGCGATTGATAAAAATCTAGCCCTCGCATTATTGGACCAGCTACTAAAGCTGGAACCGAGGATCTCGCGTAGCCCGTTCCTCTTCTTGATCCATATTCGACTTCATCCTTTTCGTGCGGTTGTGCGCAAACGGCAACATAAACAGTGCACGGTCCGAATCGTTCCACTTTATGCCAAAACCTTGCGCCAGAAGCAGCACAAAGAGAAATGTGCTAGGACGTTGGTGAAACGGACTGCAAGAGGTGAAAAAATACGCCGCATTGTTATGCTGGCCGGCGGATAACTTTTCAAAAAACTTCACGCCAACGTTCTAGATCCGCGACGGAAGAGGCGGCTTGCTCGTAGATCGTTTCTCCTTATTGCAGCATCTGCACCCAGGGGTATGGATACGGAAGGAACGAGAAACGAGGAGATACCACCAACGCCAAAACGAACGCTCCCCGCGGGGTAGCCTTGGCGTAAGCTGCAAGATTTTGCATTTATTTGCCGTGTGGAGAATATTTTCAATATTTCCACTAGGCTCCGCATGGAATATGCGGCCTCTGTTTCTGTTCCCCTAGAAGCCAACTGCAGTAGTTGAACAAGAAAAGAAGCTCTGGCTGAACGAAAATAGGAAGAGAGATTTATGCATCCATTTTGCCGTCATTCGAGATGTTTTTTTTTACTTCGTTTGCTTTACTCCATTGTCGTACCGGTTTGTGGAACGGAAGCCAGCGAATAGTGTATGGTCGAATGGGGATCAGGCCACTGAAGCTGGTAAGAAAAGTACTGCCGCATTAGCCATTCGCGTAAATATAAACGCAACCTTTTGTTTTTCTCCAGCGATAACTTCAACGAAATTCGAGGCGCAAGTTTTAAACACAATGCAAGAAAGTTGCTCATTGCGACGAAATTTTAGCGATTGTTTAAAGAGGCTTGAGCAGCACTTACTTTATACATAAAAAACACAATTAATACTAAAACAATAGTACAATCATAGCTACCTTAAATTTTGTTGATGTATCTTCGATAGTTTCGCTAGTATAGTTGTGTGTTAAAGCATTGCCAAACCGTTGGGCATCGCGATTAAATCACTAGAACCTGTTAACCGATAGCGATACATATTTTAAAGTCTTCATCGCGATCGATAAATCTTTCGCAATTAAGCGCTCATTTTCACACCATCTCGTTTTAGCACGGTCTATAACGACAGGCACGGTGTCCGTTCGTATAGCTCTGCTGGGTACCTCATCACCGTCTACCAACTTTCGACTGCCCCACCTTTATTTATGGCATCAAGCCAATTGATGGTTAATCAGCATATATGATATTCGAAACATCCCAAAGCGATCAGATACGATCGAAGATTCGCCTCAAAAGATCCGGATCGTATAATTAAATTATAATCTCATCGATATCCACCACTTTCTCATTCCTGCAATTTCGAACTTGATAATATTTCCAGTTGAAATTTTGTCTAAACACAATTCTGAAATGTTTATCTAGTATGCATTCTCATGTCAAATATATTTATCGCAGATAAATTCACAGAAAGACTTGATTACTGATTTATAGGACGTCACAAGAATAAACCTTGTTTCGTGAGCGATTTTGTAATAATGACACAAAATGATGCCATCGATTTGATTTCAGCATTCCATTCGTCATTCCAGTTTTCAAAGATATTAACATTTACACTAGTAAATATTTGATTACATTAGCATACAGGTAGATATTTTGAATGAGGCATCAAAACTGTTCTACTAAAATCGTAACATTTCTTCTTAGGTTCGATCTACCAAAAATAATCAGCGAATTGGGTCGTGAGCAACTGGTGCGCAAACCTTACGGAGACCAACCGAAGCTCACTCCGATAGGGCAATGGTTATGGAATAAATTTGCTATAAATCACCGCTCACTATTTGGCTAATTGAAGGCTATTACCGAGAAAATTAATGGCAAGAGCGCGATTCTGGTGACACCGCCACCTCAAAACGCGTCTGGTAGAGTGCCAGCGCGGTTGATTGCTCGAAACAGCGAAAGGAGATGTCATATCTAATCTAAACGTTTGTGCGATAAATTAACCAAGCCGACAGCCGGGATAGCTGGCCCCAAAAACGCGCACTAACGTTCCAACGTGGCTCCACGTTTTGAATGAATTTCTCCGCCACCGGTTTCACGTCTTTGCCAGGCGTGGGGCCAACAGGCGATGGTTTTAGAATGCACTCCTCCGCTCAAAGCATCACCAAACGTGGCTTATCTTTATTTCTTCCGACCAGCGATTACACCGGAACGGGTGCTTTGAGGCGCGTATAAGGTTCCACACCGTAACATGGGGCACGTCCAGGGAACATAAAGCTCCGCATCGAAACCAGATAAAGAGGGGTTGAATTCTAAACCGCTTTACCATCGATCGGTTTGATGCAAATCAATTGGTCGGCTTTTTTGTCTCTGCGGTTAGAAGCTCCTCCGTGGTGAAAGGTTCAACACTCTGTATATCGTCGCAATGACCGAGGTAGAAGAATGTTCATTTTTCCTGTCACCGGGGGAATGTTCATCGGCATCATCAAACGGGAACAGAGTGGAATAATAAAAGAAATATTGTCGCACGGGAGGTCTTCGAGCATGGGTGATGCTTTAATTGGAATTCATTTTTCTTTGTCGGTTCGTAAGACGGTCGTGCGTTTGTTCACACGCCCTGGCACTTAGCTAGAATGTAAATTTTGTACTCGTCTAATGAACAATCATTCTGAAATTATGTTAATACTGACGACGGTTTTTGGGTGGAGTACAATGAGTGCATGTAATTTTCCAGCTAAATTTTCCCTTGCATCAATTTTAGGAAAATTCTTCTACTTTTTTCATACGTTTTCATCTAACATTTGAAACAGATGGCGAAGCGATATCTAACTAAATATTCAATAAATAAAATTCAAAACTATCATATCACATATCATAAACAGGATTCTTTTTCCATCGTATCTACTGCGTGGAGGAAGACAAAAGATTATGGTAATTTTCCACCATCCATAGGTCATTCATGTCATAAGACATTAAAAAAATACCGTCTAGATATATATTTTTCCCACCACCCGTAGCAAGGCACGTTCGTTGCCTATTCAGACGCCCCTGCGGATGGCGCCTGTCGAATATCGCCCGCTAGCCGAACCGGTTGAGTTTCGAAAACAAAAAAATCAAAGACGATTGAAATAATCGAGAAAATGGACGGCCACTCCATTGTGCAGGACACCGAATACTCATCACCACTTTCTCAGCGGCATTGTGACCGGAACCGAGCGTGGCAGATTGGAGAAATTTAACGAAACGCCATTAAAACACAGCACGCCAAAAATGTTTCACGCGCCACGAACGCTGCCGGATTTCAGCATGCGCGCGTCTCTACGAGGACATAATCGGCCGATAATCATCGGGCCTTCCGTACAGCGTGGTTTAGGCTCGGGCGGATTTTAGAGGCCAGCAACAGCGCCCTCGCGATGGAAATGAAAGCCTTTGAATCCGATCAACGCTAGCGGCCATGCCTCGAAGGGGAGGATAAATAAAGATCTAGCCCACGGTTACCATAATTTCAAAACCGTTTTGGGGCGCCGCTGCCGTCCGTGAAACCACCGCGACGGCTTGTCGCCCTGCGCTCGCCCCCTATCGTGCGTAAATAAAGATTATCGTTTGTTTGCCCCTTTATGGATCATCACGCGACCGCGAACGTTGGGCCTCGTGCGAGCACAACAAAATTAGGCAAAGAAGCTTTTCCAAAAACCACGCAGATTGCTCGATGGTTTCCAGGCGAAGCTAGAGGATAGCGTAACCCAAAATGTCCACCAGACCCAAACGTGGAAGGTTACTACTACCTAACAAATCGAAAAGTGTGCCAAACCATAAACTATCCGTTATATGATTAACCGCGGATGCTGGCCCGTGCTGCCGTAGAGGATGTTTTGCTGGTCTCGCGAGAAGACAACTCGACCACTGCAGAACCCTTCATATACCCTGGCACCTTCCAAGGTTTTAGGCACCTAACATCCACCAGGCCTCAAGTTGTCCGGAAATGGGCTATATTTTCAACGAGGTGGTATTTATGAATGTGAAGCGGATTGCCAGAAAATCCCAGTCTAGGTCCCGTTTCTACGACGCAGAGACACGATTCCTCGTCCAAAGGAAGCCATGGAAAAAGGGAGATTGTTGCGATCAGCGGATTAAGATAAGCAACGAGATCATCCAGAGTCGAGACCACCGAGCGCGCCGAACGAGAAGGATGTAAAAGTTTCACCCGCAATTCGCGCTTTCCACTCAATTCGAGCTAGCCGATCGAGGCATTCTTCTGTAAACAACGGTTAATTTTGTTGTTGTACAAACGAACTGGGTAATGCGCAACATTTGTGCATAACATTAGCATAAATTGTTTACCTAGTGAGGCTTCTGGTTGCGAGTAGCCCGGAACAATCCCTACCAACCGCTCATTTGTATTCTGTCCATTTTTATGAAAAGAGTTATCAGAGTGTCGTAAACGCGTCCCTCGAGGTCCCATCAAGCCTCGTACAAGCGCGTGTGTTCATCGCAAATTTTCGTTTAAATGTTGCACGGGAAGAGCAGGAGAAGAAAACGACATAAAACACTAAACTTCATTATGCCAATGTGTCAATTGGCATGCATGCTTTATCATCGGCCAGCATGCCATATCCACCGGCACGAGCCATACCCCTGTGGGACGAGTTCAAATTTTCACCTTCCCGTGAAAAAACCTCCCAAGCCATGGGTGGAAAGCAAATTACCATCTTAGATACGCTTAATTATGATGTCAAACAAACTTGACCTCCCAGACGCTACACAGCAAGAAGGATCCCGGCAGTAGCGACCATTCGTCTTAAGCAAATCAACGTTGCTCCTATATCGGGGCCTAATTCGTTTCTTTTTGCTGAACGTTGTTCGCATGGGTGAATAAGTCAGATACATCTATTCACAACATTAACCTTGTTAGGCTCGGATGCATAATTCACCCGAAAGGCTCCTTCGACTTCGTGCATTTTATGTGCAACGATGGGAATTAAGAAAACAAACCAATAGACCTGCAGTTGTTGCACTATTTATTCAGCTCTTCTCCGTCTAACACAGACGGTGACAAAACAAACAAGTTGCACATTTACCCTCAAGCCAGCCGGTGGTACGTCAAGTGGAAGACACACATAAATCGGCTATTCATTTGTTTATTTTATCCCCCAATCTGAATCGCTTCCCCTCGGAAGCTGCAAGTAGGATTTTGCGTTCTATATTTTTCCTCATTAGAAATGCATCTCAAAAACAATATTTATATTTAGTTTACAAACAACGCGGTAGTGTCTGTCACGAAGTTCCGATGTGGAGAGTTCACCACCAAAAAATGAATTATCTACATGCATGAGCTGCGTATGCTCATCTCAGGTGTCACCTCCCCAGCGCGTAGTGCCGTAATAAACCCAATCAAACGCAGCGAAAGGTAAAATTGGTGAAAACAAATAAGCTCAACTGAAGGCCGAAGTGCATCGAAGCACGGAGCCCACTCCACTTGAAGTGCTTTTGAGCGGCAATCCCCTCAAGTGCAGCTCTACCGTCACCAGCCAACGAGCCCCATGCTCTTCTGTCGCATCCTCACTCCCACCCCAAAAAGATTCCCCTCCACCATCTCCTACGCAGGGCAGGGATGCGCCCCAGTGCAACCGCAAGCCATGCACCAGCGGTCGTTTGATGCAAAAAAGTGTTAAGTGTCAAATGGGAAACCGCGAACCGCTTCGGGACATTTCGTCCGCGAACTGCTGTCAAGTGGGGTGGAAAAGTGATGCCCGCACGGAAAAAAACGTACTCGACAAGGGAAATTCGATACGCTTGAAGTCGGGTGGTTCCTGCTGCTGCCTGTGGGGCGGATTACTTTACGCAACAGGATCGGCGGCCTCGAACCGCGGCCCGGTTGCTGTTTGTTTGTTCAATGACAGGACGAACAACGCGTCGGCATCGGAGCCGGAAACGGCCTAATGGGTTTGATGTTGGCTCGAATGTTCCGCAAGCTGTTGCACATTTATTTATTGCCACCCGGACCAGCCTGCACCAGTATCAGCCATGCCTTTGTTACGCCGGTGGGTGCCGCCAATTTTCCGTTTTTTGCAACCATAAATAATATAATTTTTAAACTGCACTAAAACTGCAAAACAGCCGGGTCCAAGTTTTATGGTTATTAAAAGGATTCATTACATTTTAGTGGGTAATTTTTCCAAAAACGAGACACGCATATCATCAATTATCGCGATAACGATACCCGCCGTGCCTGTGGTTGCAGGAAGCAGTGGCAACTACGATCAGTAAGTTAAGTTGAGCAAAATGACACGCGACCTCTTTCCAGTCATTCCAAAGGGTGGCATCGGTGACCCGGCTGGTTCGCGTGTATCATTTTAACCACTTCGCGCACGCCGTTAATCAGTTTCGGGGAGGAAAAAGCGTGACCACCGGTCCTTGAGAGAACCTGGTTAAGCGAATGAACTGATAAGATACATAACTCCCACTTTATATAGCTTGTCTCGCTATAGAAAGGGCACCAAAGGACCGTTGGTGCAACACTTTTCGTGTTAAATTTTGCACCGTTTTCCGCTGTGCGATGTTTTGCAGCTTTTTTTTGTTTTGCGGATCCCAACGCCCGGAACTATAATTATCGATCATATTTTTTCCACCCCAATGAGTGATGCAATTTATTGCTCAGTTTCTGCAGGCCAAACCGTGATTGAAGATATTGAAGCTCGTTCTCAAGCCGCAAGCGTAATTATAAGCACCGGGACCTGTGGCATTCGCCGCCATGCCCATCGTTCTACAGGTGATGCATGTGTAATTATCGATTATATGTTATTTTATCATATCGAACATTCTACCAAGTTGTCTTTCTAGCAAAACTTAATGGGCTTCATTTGACGCAATTGCTATAAAGAATTCAATTCCACCATTGCTCACAGTTTCGTTTGTAGGTTGAGGTTGGGTTGGTATAGCTTTTAGATTAAGAGTTTACTGCTTTTCCTCCCATCGTCAAGCGTCGATTGTGAGTTTTCCCAGTTCATTGCCCGCTATGCGTGCGCAGAGCATCACAATAGATGCTGATCATTCATGCGCACGTGATGGATGAAAACTTGTGATCGACAGCCGATACCCAGCGTAGAAGAAACCGTAAAGTAGGAACAACATCCACAGTTCTAGAAGCAATGTTTGCGATTAGATCGACAACGGCGCCGCGATCCACGTTCGGTTCAGTTCACGCGAACGGGTGCAGGGTCTCGCTCGGAGAAGTTTGAAGTATCTCTTTCGGGGCGCGATATTCTCGATCCTTTGAACCGGCTCCTCTTCATTGGCCCTCTTAACCTAAAGCGGTGCGAGTTCGCTGGATTCGGCAGACCTTGGCGTCAGGGAGACGTGGCGCCTTGTTGACGCCTTTCGAAGCCCATCGGCCCTACCTTCCTTGCGCCGTGTATATCATGGAGCACTTTTGCCGAAACCCCTCAGCCATTGGTAAAAAGAATACGGTTAAACCTGTTCCCTGGGCGCATTGCTTTTCCCATTTTTCTTCGTGCAGTGGGAGATCGTTTTTTTTGCGTACCACGAGACCACTTGCTGCTTTGTTCGGAGGTCGTTGGGTGTTCCCTCGTGTTAGCTCGCATTTATCCTTTTTTAATACATCATAAACATAAAGAAAATATGTATAATCATCGCTCGCAAAGCAGCAATAGTGTGCCTCGCCAAGATGCATCAAGATCACACAACATAAGTGAAGTCACGACGCACTAGCGGTAACGGTAACGATCGGTTTTAATATGCTCCTGGGAGGTGGTACAGAAAACATAAACGATTGCGGGTCCATAACTTAACACTTTTCCATCTCTACTACTGTGAGCGGCCACGATCGACTGAAACATGAACCAGATTTCCGCGGCAAGCGTTCTGACTAAGTTCCATAACGATGCAGCTGTTAAAAAACATATTGCTAGCCTCAGCGAAATCACTGCATGGTTCTCAACCCAAAGATTTAGGAAAGCCGCGACATTTACGGTCATTTTTAGAATGACATCTTCCGCTCGATCTATGCATCGTGTACAGCATGAAACGTAGCAACTGATGGATGTTTACGCTAATTTAATTAGTGCACTTTAATTTGCACCCAATGAATAATAGAACGACTAAGTCATAATTAAAAATATCTGAGCATATTCCATTAGACCTAACCATATTTATAAAACTACCTGAAATATTTAAACATGTAAATAAGTACAAATTGCAAATTATGCTACTAGTACCAGTAAATCCGTTTAGTGTTCCTCACGGGTCTAAGTAATGCACTAATTCGAAACATGTAGCAAGTTCGCGAACTGGCAATTGACGTCGGTCACAAAGGCAATTTCCATTCCACGCGACCGAGCAGCCAAGTGGTGAATCCTTACGAATGAATGTAGACAAACTCCGACCACTGGGTCGGGAAACAATCACAAATTTCATTGGTTTCCAATTCACCACTTCGTATCCTACTTCAATGGTGTTATCATAGAAAGTAGTCGATGATTATTCAATGAAACAAAAAAAGGCTCAGCCTCCTCAGTGACTGCCTATGATAAAGGTAAAGAAAACACGGAGAAGCTGATTGAAGTAGCTGCCTAAATTCCGATAGCGAATCGAGAAGCCTGATCGTTTTATGGTTCGAAGGAAAACGAGAGCTCTAAAATACACCGTGACTTATGCTAAATTCATCTCAAACGTGCGCTTGCTGCGCCTTCCCAAATGGCGTCGATATTTCCATCCGGATGGTGTCGCCAATGGTGAACGATTAGCATAGCAAATGGCGTTCCAGAGCCCATCGAGTGGCCTCGGCATGGACCAAGTCCTTGTGTTCGATGGTTATCGTTTCGTATGCCGTCTTGCGAGAAAAAAACACAAACCAAAGAGAAAATCCATGACCTTCCATAGATAGAAATTTTGCGGTATATTCACTATCACCTGAGGCCTTAGGACCCCACCAGATAAATTCGATGGCTCACTGATCGACAGGATGCTCGTCGATGACCGGGTGGGCTCGCACGGCCGCACGATGAATACTAATCGACAAATTTACGATAACTGCAGTTTGATGAGGGTCATTTCTCTGCAGAAATCGATCGGTGGAGAAATTTATTGCGCTCAAGTCGCCCGGTTGTGTGAGGGCTAGCGTCTTGCGTAGCCATCATTTGCCCCTGAAACTCGACCCGACGTAAACGAAACCTGGACGACGTGAATCTCATTTCTCGCCTCGCACCTTCACGGCAACAACGGCTGTACGAAGATCGCGAGAAACGGGAACTCTATCTCCATTATTTCAACACCCACGTTTACGCCGTTGTCACAAGTGTGCTAAAACCGGCAGGACATAGATTTTGAGCCACGTTGTATGTACAAATGTAGTGGGTAGCTTCCTTAACGGCTCTATCTTTCCAAATGTCTTCTTTTTAAACGTACCCCGAAGGGAGGCTGTCGCGTGAAAAAAAAAACATAATAATAAAGCTCATATCGAATGGTAAAAAATGAAACTTCTGAGAACCAGTTTAATAATAACCAACTATCTAATAAGAAAAATGTATTCATAGAACTCAATGACACTTTTTTTGAAATTTCACTGGGAATTCATGATCTTGACCAACGTTCTCGAATGCCTGCCTTTTTCTAGGCTCTGCACAGGTACATCGATTATCATTTATATAACCAAGCTTTTCTTCGATTGAACCTTCAACACATTTGAAAGATAATAACATTTACAACACAAAAGTATATATATATCAGTTTGCAAAAGATTCATCAACATATACTACTCACCGTTCGACCCTCGATCAAAGTCATCACCTGTAAAGAGCAAAAAACCGTAATACTCATTAGCTTCGCTATTATGGCATTATGACACGAAGATGCATACAGATTTGATGATCACAAGATTCAGGTTTGCCACATCACCGGTGACATTTGACAGTCCCGTTGGCGTACTCGATTAATGATCCTCCTGTATCCCAGCTTAGCCCACGCTCGTTGTCGCAATTCGGCGATGAAAACACTTCCGCATTAGTCGATTGCTATTAAGATCGCGATGGCTGTCGGTTGGGCGGTGAATAGCCGCTTTGAAGTGCGCAAACGAGCTGCTCGTTGCGTTAATGAGAAACCCACGCACTACAACAATGTGTTTCATGCGTCCTGTTGCGATGCGTAGGCACATCGCGTGCACAAGCCGCGGAACGCGTTTGAGAGGAGGATTTAACTAGGCAACATCTCTCTCTCGACGCACTGGGGTTGGGGAAACTCATCACCCTCGAGGGTTCCTCTGTACCATGCCGCGAGGTGGCAGGAAAACTGAGAAATGGGATGCTGTCTATACGACGCAGGCTTCAAATTAGTTATCTAGCATGCAACGCATACGCATTCACATACCTGTTCACACTAATTGTCCTTGCCTCATCTCCACCACTCGTCTCCGTCATTAAACGCTCACGCTTGCCACGCCGGTTAATCAATATTTTGCAGCGTTTTGCAACAGGCGTGCACATCTTGCATGTGCGTTGCACCGATGCTCTGATCAAAGTGCAGCCGAGGGCGACAGGAAGATAAGCGATCGGTAATTAAACCCTTCGAAACTCGCGACCAATCTGCTGAGCTGGCTTTTATAAACGACAAGCAAGAAAGGGGAAAAATGCGAGATCGTAATAACTTTTCGCATAAGATGACTTACTTAGTTCGTCGGGATAAGGAGATTTATTCCCGGAGACTATGGAGAGCGACCCGTAAAAAGAAACCGAAGAAAGTCTGTTATTTTTAGAAATCTCATTAACCATCATTTGTAGAAAGATTGATCGTCGCTTGATTACTACGAGATTCCTTTCCGGACGGATTCACTTAAAACGAGTAATAAATTCGTCGCTACACCACGCGCTATGACCGATCAATGTTGTCTTCCCAAAGCTACTTACTCGGTTAGTACGCGAAAGTACATCATTTTTAAAATAGATATAACCCATCATCTTTCCTTCCGTCTTTGGAGAGATCCGCAGGGAAAAAAGGCAGCAACCAATGCTACACGGTTTCATTCGATTCGCGTGAAGCATAGACGCGGAAACGACTCGTTCAGGGAAGCGGGAAAACCTATGTTTTCGCACCAAACGGGTAAATCGGGTCGGCTTCTAGCCGTCCTGTCAAGAAATCGCCAAGACGCGTGTCATCCGCTCGCATCGTGCTGCAGATCGGGTGACATTAATTAGCATTTTGATCGACGGCTTCCTGCCAGGCGACACAGGCGAGAGAAATGGAATTAGTTTCCCTTTGCGAGAGGCGCTCGGCAAAGCCTCACGATAAAATACACAGTAAAAGGCGAATCCAGTTCATTTCACCTCTGTAACGCACCACCCTAGTAGCGCAACGCTACACCTTTGAGGCGTACTTAATTTGCAAGCAACGCCACTCCACAGGATGCGTACAAACACTGACACCCTTGATGGCTCTATAATTAATATTGACTGCTGCACAGAAAGGATTAAGGTTTCGATTTATTGCACAATGGCACGATGTCGTTGTTGCAATGGATGCGGTTTCTTTTGCCAGTGAAACCTCCTCCTGACCTTTGCTGTAGAATAACACTCGCAGAGACCCCAAGCTTTCATTGGAAATAGCTCCACCATTGGCTGCGGTCTGTAATTTAAGAACTCGGATCAGAGGAACGAATTGGTGCAAAGGTAACACGAAGTTGCCATCGTTCCAGATTTTGTTTTCCTTACCCAATCATGCCGTGTCAAGCACTGTACTTAACCGTAATGGACACCGTGCATTTGCAGCGAATCAACACCGTGTTAAAGCTGCGAAAATCTTCGACAATATGCGGTCCACGAGTACACTACGACACAACGGTAATTACGATCATTTCTTAGTAAAATATTGTTTTCCTGTGGATGAACAAATTACTGGTCGGGGAGGAAAAGGTGTAGCAAAAATAAAATTATTTCACAATAACACGTTACAGGTAAATGATTTCGGAAATTATCATGTATAAAAAAAACCGCTATTAATGACCGGGCACATATAAAACCGGGACCGAGCGTTACGAGGTTCAACAGTAAACGTGAGTGTCAACTAGCGTCGGATAAAATAAAATATACACAGGGGGCGTTGTCAGAAAAACCCAACAAAAATGAAGCTTATCACATCAATTTGCGCCCTGATCATGCTGATGGTGATCGTTGAAGTCAACTGCGCATCAGCACCCGTGAAAGAGTTGCGTACAACCCCAAAACCCTGCTCATGCCCACGCCAGTTTAAACCCGTTTGTGCCAGCAATGGAAAGTCTTACGGTAATCCTTGTGCCTTCAAATGTGCAAAGGACATCGATCGGCGCCTAAAAATTGTACGAAAAGGACGGTGCGAAGAACCGTAATCTAAGAAAAGAAACTAAATGCGATTTCACATGGATGTATCTAAGTACGAAAATAAATGATTGACTGCAAATGATAGCATTGATTTTTTTTTTATGAAAGCCGTTCCTGTTGTTAACATCAAATTATCATTCTTAATCACCTTTCTAGGCCGGTATAAAAATGAAGCAAAGCAAAAGCAAAAGACATAGTTCCTCCAAACATGTACGGTCGATCAATCAGTTTCGTTGTACTCGTAACACTAGCGATTGTGTTCGGGTTTACTTGTGAAAAAGGGTTTTTTACTATTGAGCTTTGCTGCTGCAGCATGAAGTATTTACCAGTTTGTGGCAATAACAACAAGACCTATCACAATTACTGCGTCCTACGGTGTTTCCGAAAAACTCTTAACAGTTCACTGCAAATGGTTCATCGAAACGAGTGCGGTAAGCAAGAGGATTTGACCTATACGGTTTCGAACGAAACGTTTACAAATGTGCCTGAAGATGACAGAATATTACCAACATCATCGAACGAAACCGAAGAAAATTAAAGTGAAATTAATTCCGAAACTAGCTACGCAATCGCATTGTAGCTAGCACAATATGAAAATTGGCCCGTCTTAAATATATCAATTAAAACAAAACATTTATTCAAAACTATCATTAATAAGTGTTTATGATAGTAATGTTTTTTATCATCTGTTCCGATCAGTCCCTCCATTATTATATTTTCAGCTTCCGTTTCGTAAACCTCACGGAAAATGTCTTACTGTTGTAGGTCGTTCCGAAACTTGGCCACAACGTATAATTACATGAGGTCTCTTTTGATGGTGCTATAGAATTAGGCATTTGCTCACGAGACGAAGACTGGTTTTGATCGATCACGAATGCCTTACCAAGAGTGATGCAGTGAGATTCTGCTGAAGCTCTTAGAAGCTATCGGCATCTTTGGCGATGGTGTGATGCCAACGTCTAATCGCATCATTTCTTAGGATTATCCACCGAACCGTATGCGAAGGCTCGTGTCAAACAGGATGCGCCCCGCGTGTTTCGGACAAGGAAAACTGTCTATTTTTGTCAGGTGTCACAGCGATCTTCGATGAAGCGCGAACAGCGCGCGAGCTACGCAGATGTAAAAACAAGAAAATATCCATATCGTTTGCATTGCCAAGCTCAATCGAAACATCATGTCGCATGGAAATAAAATGCCAAATTAACAGCCGAACGCTTTTCATCGTCAGCGAAGCGATGACAATAAGTTGACAAATTGACCGGATCCAACACCGCGGTAAAAAAAGAAAATGTTCATCGAAAAACATCAACGATTTCGCCGCGGCAGCTGATCGTGGCGAACCAGCACGTAACAGGCAGCTTGGTTCATGTGGAAGTGTTTAAGAAACACACAATAATGCCCGCCTCCTCGGGGAGACTTTGTAGCACAAAACGCGCATTACCACCCCGGTATTATTTTCCCGTTTTGCAGATATCGATAAACACCGAATATCTCGCCATAAATATGGGTGTTAGAATCGTTATCATCTACTTATACGATGAAACTCGGAGCTGCGCTAACGATGATGAGCGCCTGTACGAATTTAAATGATTATTTCCACCATCCTTCGCGTTGCGTATGCTCCTCGGGTTTTCCAACCACATTTGGGGAAGCATTTCAATGGGCGGAAAAAATGTTTTGACCACAATCAACCAACCTTGGCAGTAGCCATCCGTAGCATATGTACAATATCATCACGCACAGAGAGCTATGGGGAACCAAAACACACGCTCAACCAGCTTATGGCAACTGGTGATCCACAATTTGTGGCTCTTTGTTGCTTTGTGCGACTTTACATATTAATTCGCGCGAGACAAGATTCATCGTTTTATACAGCTAAATTTATAGTCTAGCGTAAATGAAGCGATGCCTTTATTAATTTGCACGTTTGTCACCGGATTTTAAATATTTTAATCTCCAAAATCACACACCCTGAATTGCACGCCAGTTCGATTGGAGCAGGAATAATCCCCGTCAACGCATTGCGATGCTAAAATCACAAGCGCAGATAAGCTTTCGATTGACAATCGATCAAACAGTACTTACCATCAGTCGGAACGTGCCAAAAGCTGTCACAGATTGAATCTAGTCCATTGTTGCGAAACAATTCTATTGGATTAGACGATTGAGCTGCATGTTTTTCGCTAATTAATGACCAATAAGCCGAACGCGGAGTGTGAATAAGCAGGATGATATGAGCTGATCAATATTTGTTATCAATTTTGACAAATTCTATTATATTCCTACTTTAGCGGGAAAGTTTCCGAGAAAAATCCTGGAAGAAATTTCCCAGGCTCCAAAATGCAGGCATTCAACCTCATCATTTCCTTCTTCTCCAAACGCTTTCCTCTCACCTCGTTTTCGATGAAATCCCATAATAGAAGCAAAAAAAAACTACATCCAAAAAGGGAAGGAAGACAAATAAACATAAATTTAATTAGGTGTTTAATTTACAACCACTTCCACGGGATCGGCAAGCGCTCGAAAGGGACGCTGAACCAAAAAGGGCCATATACGAGAGCTTTCTTAACGACCGCTGACCAAAGAGGGCGTTCGACCGTCCAGCATCCAGCCTGCTTCAAGTTGATGCTTAAAATTGGAGTTAATGGAAGAAAGGCACCGCGACTGCTCCAGAAGCTCCTCGAGGAAACTTGTCACTCGAGGCAATTCAACGAGGGAAGGCTAACAGGTCCCCCCGCAATGGCGTCGGAATACATAGAGAAATAGAAAGAGACGACGAAAATCAGCCCTCTGCGTGACGAGGCGATGGGAAAGGCGATCACCACACGACAATCGAGGGCTTGGCCGGCAAGTTGGTCGCGCAGCAGCATAAACGAAGCATAAATCGAATGCAATTGGAAAACGAAATCCGGCAACAAACGTAGCGAGCGTCGGTAGTGATCGCAAAAAGGGAAGTCCCGGAAAACGGCAAGGTGAGAGAAAGGAAACACTGTTGGTACGTAGCACGAGTTTTTTATTTGCCAGCCGCCTTCGCTTGCGCACTGTGCCCCGCAATGCGCTTCAAGCCCGAGGTCAAGGTTCCGACACGGGTCCCTTTGGCTTGGGCCGACGCGTGTTCGATCGCTGTTTTGCCATCGCGTTCGATTCTCCGGCTGCGAGACCAACAATGCTGCACCGTCCATCGATGGTGGAGTGCAACTGCAATCGTTGCATTTATACAGTGCGAACTGCACCGGCTTGCAACACCAGTACCACGAGCAACCGCGAGGATGACAAAATATAATATTCCAAATGCAAGAAAAGAGGTTACGAAAACTGAAACAAAAAGCACCAGAATAGTAGGAAGTGGGTGCATACGGGATAAAAGGAAAAGAAGACAACAGATCATACAGCTGCAACGAAAACAACAGACGGAATCGGGCGCGTAACGGCACGGAAGGCGACAAAATGTCGTACATAAATAAATTATTTTAAATAAAATCAATTCAATTCAATTGCCGTTGACGTCTACACATGTCCTTATCTCGGCAGGAAAAGGTCGTCAGTCAGTAGCGATCGTGGGGATTAAGCATGGAATTGATGAAAAACAATGGCACAGTGGACCCGATGAGCAAGTGAAATTAACAAACCAATAATAGATCCCATTGCAATTAAATACTAATACTAAGCTAACCTCTGATAACATCCAAAATCTGTGCACAGTTCCCTCAATTTGCTTATTCATACAGAGGTCAGAAAAAATATGATGGTTGACACGATGGTGTAGTAGCTGTGTCCGAGGCATAATCCCATAGTGCCAATGTTCTTTTTTCGCGATCCATATGACCATTACGAAGCTTATTCCCGAAAAAAATAGCATCATCAACGGGCCCTTTTAACGCTCTAGGGCAGCTGAGTTGTTCATTCGTTCTTCACCGCCATCTTCCACTTTCCAAAACCCGCTGGATTCATCGTGATCAACGCCCAACCTCGCATCCTCATCACCGTTGCTGTTGTGCGCGCAAAAGCTTGTGTTACTTCAATTAGTTGCAAAAACACTAGCGATCGATGTATAAGAAATCAGATCATTTGTTCGGCGAACTCACAAATAACGACTACAGTAAACGAGCAAGAGGAGCATCAGAAACAGAAGCGCTTGCAACGGTGGCCATTTTCTTGCATCTTCTCCTTTTCTCGCCAGGCAAGCGCATCGTGTCAATGTTTTGCAGGCACCTTCGCGCGCGTTAATGCAATAACCGAGGTGGTTTGCGGTCGCAGCTGCCGGATAGCGTAAGGCCTCAAAGAAGCAGGGTGCTAGTGGGGAGAAATAAAATATCAACAATAAAACCAGCGTCTAATTTACGATAACTGCTCTCGTTGCAAATCACCCGGAAGGCGTTGGAAACGATCAATTTGCGTAGCGCGTAAAAAAGTTGATAATTTCCACCATGGCCTAATGAACGGAGAGAGCCTCGCTGGGTTTTCAGAGGCTCGGAAGCTGCTTCGAGACGCTACCACTAGTCGTAGTACGCGGCTTGCAGAAATGGTGGCAAAAGAACCAGACGAACCACTGCACCGTGCGGAGCTAGTGGCGAGAAAAATATGATCACGCGTTCGCAATACGCAAAGGACTGGTTCCTTGGCTTTTACCACCTATCGCAAACCTGTGCCTACCGACCGTGCGACGTCGTCCACGAGCCGCGCTGAAGTGTGTACATGGTAATTAAAATCGATAACCCGAGCAAAAACTCGGGCATTGAAAGGTGCAGCGGCTGCACTTATTTATTGGATGCATTTCTCGATAAGACGTTGGGCGCGTCGCAATGGAAATGCACCAGCAAACTGACGAGCGCTTGGACGTGGAATTTACCGTGAACTCGCGAATTAGGAAGGTCGAGTGGCTAAAACTTCCGGTTATAATTAGAACTGGTTCTGCAGACAGCTAACGTAGGAAAAACCTTCAAACGAGTTTAGATAGCAAAAATGACACCTTTCATTTATTTAAAACATACAACTCAGGTTGTGTAGCAAAACATGCGAAGGTAATCACTTCTTAAAAATCTTTCCATAACAGCATCGAACCCATTCTACGACGTGCGGATGGCTTGCTTTTTTCGGTGCATTCTACAAAAAAAGGTACCGACACCTTTGTCGCTTCTGACGATTAAAGGCTAGAATGCCTTCGCATTCGTGCCAAACAAACCTTGACACTGCTGCTGACGTTGCTTGCGTGCCAAAATGCGTCACTGGACAGCATCCACCCGTATAACCAAGTCGCAGTTTCGAATCGGCAAGCGATGGAGAAAAATGCATTCAATTTTGCGTCCCCATCTTGATATGCACTTTGAACGAGAGAATTCCTACGGACACACGGCCCGGTAGCGACTGAAATCATGCACCCCTACCATAAACAAAATTGGCACGATCCTTTGTCGGGGCGGGAAAAACGGTCGCATTGAAGCGCGGCACAAGCTAAGAAAGGTGTGAACATATTTTTTCCTGTCTGGAACAACCGCGACAATGCAACGCAATAAGAGGTTTCGAACGACCATCGCGACCGAAAAGAATGACTACCAGAACGATTTCGTGCCGATTCTTGTCACTCTTCGTAAAATATGCGTCCTAGTGCCGATCGAATATGTATTTTTGCCGTTGAAACATGGAAACGAACGCGCACGGAGGAGGTCACATTTCCGAATAATTGTTCCCATACTCGTTTACACGGTGTTTGTTATGTTGCCTCTTTGTTATTTTTTATCATTAAAATACTGATTATTTCTAACATAAGATTCATTTTTGCCGGCAATCAAAACATGCACCGTGTGCTAACGAAAAGGAGACATATTGAGCTAACTTTTCCCTGAAGTTTGCAATATCTTATTGAAAACTCATATGACTATTCAAGATTCAAAACACATGCTAGGTCAAGTATGTTTTTTCCCTTCTATTCTGAGGCATCAAAGCTCTAACTCCTAAAGTCAAATGGTTGAAGCAAATTTAACATTTCACGATTAGTTGCTTCTCAGAAGCCCCCGATAACATTTCTTTTTATGCTATATACCTGCTTGAGAAAAGTTTCGTCAAAAGATCGCAGATGATAGCAAAGCGTACAGATTGCCTTCACAGCAGACTCAACAGCAGTTTAGCGTAGGTAAAAGATTACCTTCTCAAACGACGCAGTGTGGAACCGGGTCCCTCTCCATGGTCGTAAAAACCCTTGTCCCCTTAGGCCCTTGTCTCTACCACAATGCAGTAAAATCACAAACACAAACTACCGATTTTATACTCCGTTCATCTGATCTCCCTTCTTAGACGCGTAGCCATCAAAACCATATCAGTCACCACGATCCGTGGAGATACGCACGAATCCAGAAATGGATAAAATTCTCAGCCTGGATGTCATGAGAAAAGAACACCATCATGATTTCGCCTCGAGAATTCTGCACCACAATCGAGGAGCAAACGAGAGATTTTAACACCGGAAGGTGAAGAAGACGAAGTTTTCATTCACCTCTACCAGAAGGCGGTTCTTGAATTAATCGATCTGACCAAACAAATTTATTTTGTTTTCTGTGGCAGCCGCTGTAAGTCTTGTTCTATTTAAAAGCATTTTCTTGTACAACAAACAACTGGAGACGAGATGAGATATTTCGGCGTAAAGCGACGAGGTAAAAAACCGGCATGAAATACCGTATGTCGCAAGGTTCACAAAGATCGATGAAGAATCGCGCTATCTACATCGGATAAGTGGGAATAAAATCGATGCTCAATTAAAAACTTTCCCATTCATACACGGACACCTTTGCCTTCTCTGTACAGGTGAATTATTTATTTCAAGAAACATAATTTGCTGCCAAAAAAGGAAATAATAAAACAATAATAAACCCAGTTTTAAGCAACTCGTCGACGAATGATCACCCTTATAAGACAGCATGACAGCGGCGAGTGACGCTGATGATGAAAAGCAATCAATTTATCATTAAATATGACATTTATTAATTAGTTTGGCTCATCGAGAAAGCGTATGCTTGAACGTGTTTTCAGCATTATTCTTTATTTTTGTATGTAAAGCATTTTATAACCATTTTTGTTACTCCATTTTCCGATATCTCGACGTGAATATACTTAAAAAATGCACTAAATCATCAATTTTTCTGCAACATATATGTTGTTTAAATCGATATATTTTGTAACAATTGTAACACAAATATTATTTTATTTCTAGTTTTATTGAAACAAAAATACTTTAAGTGTATTTATTAAACAATGTTATTCACCTATCGAATCTGACAATGTGATCTAATCATCATAAATAACGAACAACGCTATGAAAACTTTCAAGCAATGATGTCCAATAATTGTTGGTAGAAACTCGCTTACGACAAAATCGCTATATAGAATGGGGTATAAATTTCCAGCTGCGCTGTGATAGAATTGCAATGGATCCTTCCTTTAAGGCAAAACCCGTTGAGGTTCAGGGCTTTTGTTTGGGTTTCATCGTTTGCAAGCTGATCACCATAACACTCCCACACAGGCGAAATAAATGCTTCCCTCTAAAAACTCCATCTCTGAGCAGCTTCGCTTGAACTCGTAGCCTAAAAAACCTCACAGTTTCACATTTACTTCGCTATTCATTCATAGCTTTTCGTGCATGCTGGAGTTGAAATAAAACGCAAAGAAACACAACGAAAACTCAAAACCAGTACCACCCCCAAAGCGTTTTCTTTTTGCATGCTTATTTAAGGCTTGTTATCGTCGTAAATAGAATTGATCAATAAAAAGGCATCAGGGAAACAAACGAGCCCATAACTTCTCCTTCCTTCCAACCAGCCGTTATCCATTCGCTCGGACCGATGTTTATGAGAGCCATTAGCATAGGCCAACCAGCATAGGTCTCTGCGTCCCGCTGGATCGGAGATTTGCGAAATGTGACACACTGGCGTTAGTTGAATTTGCCAACCATTTTGCATGCAACCACGAGGTCTGAGAGAAATGATTCGCCGCATGAAATAGAGACAACATCA
Source organism: Anopheles nili (assembly GCF_943737925.1). Lineage (NCBI taxonomy): Eukaryota > Metazoa > Arthropoda > Insecta > Diptera > Culicidae > Anopheles > Anopheles nili. The sequence goes on from NC_071292.1 coordinate 3,753,730, forward strand.
GGGCGGGTATTTTAAAGCGAGCTTTACTGTCCCGGAACAAAACAGACCACTCCCTGATTGGAGCGGCGTGCGCGATGATTAATGCAGGCCAAATTTTGAACCTCTCCCAACAAACCTGTTCAACGGCCCAGCTGGCAGCGCTTGCGATTCCGAAGGCTAGCTCCTTGGAGGCCGTGGATCACTTTGGCGACCGGTTTCCGTTTATGATTGCTTCAATTAAATCCATCGTAAATTATCCTCTTCTCCGCTGCAGTCGTCACCAACACCCTCTGGCTCTCTGCCTATCTGGGACAGCTCCGGCTGACGAAGCTGCTCCGATGATGTTTGAAATAACATTTATGAAGTCGTAAAGTGGAAATCAAATCGTAATAATTGATAATAAAACAGCGAAACCTTCTGCATAAAATATGATCTACCGGCTCTCACGGGGACTAGAATCAAGCGTAGAGCGCAGCGCGGCGGAGATTCTCTAAAGGACACGATTTAAATTCGGAACACGGTGCGTGATATCTTACGCGACGTCCACGGTTCGTACGACGGGTCGGTGCCAAAACTGAATCCTCCAACAAACAGCACGGTGATTCGGCGATCGATGAGGTGGAACTATATTTGCATACGAATGGGTTCGAAGAGCGGGCTGCCAAGGCCAGCGCAATAATTGCTTATGCCCTCGAGCAGATGATGAGAATAAACTTCGGCCTCGGTCTAAGCCACCTCGTGGGTCCTGCCAGCCCGGTGGTGCGATGATTTATCTGCCGCGTTCGCGGCTTATCATGCTCGACGGAGAACCCAAACCCGGCACCCATTATGCCCTGTACATTCATTTACATGGGCACCGTGTTGATTATCATGAGCATAAATCATACTTCGCGCAACGCGTGTGATTAGAGAATTCGAAAAGTGTGACCGAGGAAAATGCTGGCAATGGTGAATCCGGCATGCGGTCCACGCGCCCTTCGGATGAATGGGAAAATAACATTTAAATTTAATTCGCCCATAAATCCAGTTCCTTCCACGATACGACCCACTAGCTTCCCAATCGGCTCACAGCCGACTTGCTGGCGGAGTGCGCATTTCAATAAAATCGTACGAGTGTAATATTTTTCCTAACAGGTCATTTACATTAACCAACCGATCGATCAGCGCCGCCCTGAGGCCACCCTCGTGCGAAGAAGGTCCAACCCGCCAAGGCGACGACAAACAGGCAGCAATTAAAAGATTTCCAATGGTGCTTGTTGACCCGGCTTTGGAATGTTTCTCCCGCTCCCGTAGTTGGTAATTTCCAGTCGGTTGCAGCTGATTATTATGGAGCCAACCGGAATCAACCCATAAAGCACACAAAAGGGCCTCCATCCAGCGAACGAGATCGACGGCAAGCGTCCAAAAACCGGGACGATAGAAATGTCCGAAAGTCAATTGCAAATGCTCGTTTGCTCATTCGAAGGCAAGTCTCGTTTATTGCCTTATATTGAACGCCTCTGCTGAATATAGACATCCGTCGGAGTCCTCCTCTCGGCAATCCCACCCATCTGTTGCCGTCCACGGGCATCTGCAGGACAGCTTAATTTTAAGTGCAGCCAAGCATCGAACCTGCTAGAGACAGCTTACACGAGTGGACTTGGTCACATACAGTTTCCCTTAGGAGTCGTCCAAAGAAGGAACCTTACAGACACAGAAGGAGAGGGGTGTGACGCGGCGTCGGGATGGGGATTGGACCGAAAACATCTCATTGCACTTCAACCCACATCCTTCATTTTTCACTCTTTGGCCTTAAACCGTCGCCCCCGATCGAAACAAGAGGCTTCGAGCACTGCTTCGCACCCACAGAGGACCATAGACGGCGAAATGAAATGAAATGCACCGATTTGGTCAACGATCTTTTAATGGCGATAGGACACTGCAATCGTTATTGCAATGATTTATGGTATTGTACCCACAAATGGGGTGGGAGTGAACTGACACACACAGTATGAGAAATAAAATGAACATAAAATTCATCGTCGAAAGGCGTCTTTTGTAAAACAAGGATATTATTGAACCAGACTATTTTTTATACATATCGTTACAAATTACATTTGTAATGCTTTCACACTGTCACTACGCGAACCGGTTACGAATTCTGGAATTTGGATGAAGAGGAAATTTTCTCCGGTGTCACGTAAAACAACTTCAGCACCAGGTTTCACGCCGTCGTCGCCAAAACATGCAGCCTTAACATTTTTGTCAATTCGTAAAAAAGATTTTGCTCTATACTCTCGCAAATAGGTGATAGTCGCTCTATATAAAGCAGGCATCCTGCGGGCTAACACTCAAGAGTAAAGCAAGACCTCGATATAAACTTTTTTTTATTTATTCTCAAAAGCGAAACGTTGAATTTGCAGCATATACATGTAAAAGAATTACCCATTACATTCATACGAAATTGTGGAAAAAAACTCACTCAGAAAAAATTTCCTGGCAAACAACATTCACGACAACAGCACATCGAATTAGAAAAAGAGCGAAAGTACGATTCGGCACGAAATAACATAAAACTAAACACAGATAAAATAGCGCTACAGATAACAATCAAACATAAAAAATAACACTAATAGCGTCAATAAATTTCAATTAATTACAACCGTCGAACAAGAAACCGTACAGCCAAGAACCGATAACCGGGGGCTCAATCTAAAACATCGACAAAACAACATGTTAAATTATGTCCTTTTATCCGCTCTTCATTCCATTGACCACATGTCGATGCGTAAATAAATCAATCACTTCAAGGCCTGGGAGCGTGATAGCCCGAATTCAAACTCCTGAGACGTCGCGCGCTTAGCTCACGCCTCCCGGTGCCTGCATCCGCTGTGATAGTGATTCCCTTTTATGGGATGCGCATAAATTTGCGCACGAAACCAACCAATGCTTGGCCGAAGCGTAGCATATCTGCTGTCCATCCACCAGCGAGAACGCCACTGTTCCGAAAGCCTCTGCTCGAAATAGTGTAACGTGGTGTATTTGGAGGTGCGCGTTGATCCTCTTCACAAAACGAATAAAAAAGCGCTCGCCAATATACAAATGCGACGACAACTCACCACCCCGCAGAAAGATCTGATACCCTTCTTATCGTGGGGTAGCAGACAGCGGATCATGGCGTTTTACTGCTACCGCCGGACGGACGGGATCGTTATGCCAAATGCGACGAAACACGGCACACAAGCACAAGCTCGGCAGGAAACGATCAATTTCGATCGATTTTCGATTCCGGGTCCAAAATCCGATCGTGGCGACTTAAGAAATAAAGGACGCTGGCGCTCGGAACGGTGACGATGACGGTCGCTAAAATTATGAATCCTTCGGCTTCGGACGCGCTGTTTCCGAGGGTTCACTCTCGCCCGTGACTGATGCTGTTGTGACGTTCGATTAGCAGATTATGCAAATGCGCTTGGCCCGGGGCATGCGGTTTCTTAATTAAGGCCCGTCCGCCCGCTGACCGTCTTGTTTCGCCGATTTCCCATAAGCCACCTCGCGCCTGGCCCGGCGATTATGTGTGCGAACTTTGACTATTTCTCCGGACAGGGACGACCACCGGTCGGTCGATGTTAGCCACATTGTGCACCGTAATGTGCAGCCCGCGGGTGGTTTTTAATCGCCAATCGATTACGTGCGTACCGCGAGGGGGAATTCGATTAAGGATTAGCTGCAAAAGGCGCCGGGAACAGGATTAGGCGCGATCGAAGCAGGATCATGCACGGTGAGGGTGAAAGATCGGAGCCAACGATGGCAGCCGAGACACGGAAACCACCCGCAGGAGGTGTTTTTATGCGTTATGTCGCAAAACAGCAAAATCCAATCAGCATAAGTTACCGCTGATCAACCGTTTACCAAGCAACTGTACCACCTCTGATAAGGTTTTTGGAGGTTTTTGTTTTCCGGCTACACATGTCTTCGACGAGGGATTGCAGCTCTTTTTTTTGAGACGCAGCAACTTATCGAACTGCGCTGAAATATTGTCTCTAAATTTCACTAAATGACCTGCGCGTTATAACGGGATGTGGAGATGTTAACCTATTATCACTTCTGAATGCAAAACACAGAAGAAACAATTTTCTTATCTTGTCAAACACCGCTATGAGCAGGAGTTTCACACTTTGCTGACGGGCTGTAAATTTCTAACTTCCACAAACGCTTTAAGACCTGGCCGTTGCTTGTTTCTGGAAACGAAAAGAAAATACTCCTATTGTGAGCTGCAATCTTTCGAACATCGCTAGCTCGCACGGTTATTTCAGGTTATTTTTGTAACAGACCAGCACAATCGTTAATCTCGATCATTGTGACTCGCAAATTGATGCATTTATCATATGCCCAAATTAATGATCCACAATATCCAATGCGAGCGAATAATATTCGCACAAATTGCATTCCACTCGCACCGTGTGATGATGCATTGTGACAGCGTGTGTGTAAGCAGCCCGACGTAGGGCCCAGGACGTGATGCATTCGTGCGATGCAGCCGCTAAAGGTTGATAGGTGACAACAGGCGGTCGTCTTCGGGGAGCGCTAACCTGGCGCCACGGGTTGTCTTCCTTGCGTTTTCGCGACCCTTGTCGGCTGCGTGATTAATTGCTTACAATCATCGAGCGACTGAACGAGTGTCATTAATCCCGGCCGGTGCAACGCCCCGTCAGAATGGCGTCAAAATTGCAATTTTTAGCGCCACCGAAACCGGCCTCTGCCGCATTCCAGAGAAAGGCGATCGGTGTCAGGCGGGCTCTGCATCTCGAAATGCGCGAGACATTATAAATGAATTGGAGATATGACCTATTCGGTGCCATCCAATGCAGCTAGCGATCGAAACCTTGTGAAGCACCGTAGGTCTTTTGCCTTCACCCTAAGCTGACCATTTGCAGCTGCAATTCATATCTTTGATAGCGTTCCGTGTCATAAGTTCAAATTTTAAACTGCACCCTTGAATAGTCTCGAGTGTTTGCGAAAACACGTGTAAACTTTAAATTACATCACATAAATCATCGCGTTAAGCAGCCCTTTTGTTGGCTCGCGCCGTGTGCTTTTGCTTCGACCGTGGGACCGAAAAAAATGGCGCGCGCGTGCTTATTGTGTTGCGTTCACAGATCGCGCCAAAGTGAGGTACAAATCGTTGCAGCGTAACGTAAATTTGCTCCACCCAAACGAAGGGTGCGCGGAAACCGGTTACATGTGTAATTTAATCGTTAGCAGATTGTTGGTAGCTTGCTTTCAGTTGTCGGAGTTTCGAATTTATGCTACTGTTGTTGTGCAACAGTTCTGCAATATTAAACACCGTTCAACCAGCAACTAACAATAGGTAGGGGATTGCTACTATTTTGGAGAAATTCTAATCAAAGAAATGCTGCACATCCCTCGTAGAACTACGTCTAGCATAAAACCCATCCCCAACCCAAAGCTCTTTCATGCTCGAAAGTTCCTTTTTGCTCCATTCATCGTAGATACTTCAAATTTCAGACCCTTCAAAACGGTGTGCATAATTTCAGTGCCCCTCGCTAAATGCGGCCCACTCAAACGCCCACCCTCGATCGTAACATTAGCGCAGCATTTTCTTCCTTGGTCTCGGTCGATTACCACCCACGAGCTCGTTCAGAGCCCACCTCCACGTTTTCGGTAGAAACGATGCTTCCGCTGGTAGGTCTTTGGGCTTATGATTTGCGCTTTTGTTTCCATTATAACAACCCATTATTACTGTTGTTGCTCCCCCGCAAAAGACTGGTAGAGCAAACGCGCCTTCGAGAACGGGAAACGAGGTTTATTTGTCTTCTCAAGTCTGTTCCCTTCCCGGCAGTGGTTTGCTCTCTTGAGCTTCTCTCCAGACTCCGCCGGCCTGCGGCGAAAACACGTCCGCGGAAAATCTGCACTCAAAGGAAACGCACCCCGAGTGGGGAGCTCGAAAGCGCAGAAACACCAGTAGTGCTGAGCAAACATGATTACTTATTCGCGCAAACCGCCAACGAAGCACGACGCTGATCGTACGCACGCGTTCATGGGCGCTTTGAGGAGGAATCATTTCCATGCACAAACGAAACGGCAAAGACCCGCGACAGCACACTGGAAGCAGTGGGCCGGACATGTTACTTCTTTGGTCGCGAGTGCATTCGCCATCTAACGGTGCGACCGCCATGACGCCTTGTTCTGTGATCTCCACAGCTGCCGGGAGGCGGTTGTGGTTCCAAAATCATGGCCCAGCGATGGCTACTGCAATGCGGAGCGTGTCGCGACACGAGATGAAACGCGAACCTGTCGGTCTATAAATAATTCCCTGCTGGCGTTCCTCCGGCGTGGCCGCTTTCTTTTGTAGTCGACCAAATCCGTGGAATGCACCGACGCCGGAGTGGATAAATTATGCGCCGACTGACTTTTGCCGCCGCTCATAACACTGCCATAGTGGGGTCTGTTTTTGGTCCTTGCAATGTGGTGCAGGGTGGCCAGTGTGTAACTGCAGTAGCCAGCCGGTCGATATGACCAATCACACCATCAGCAGCCGCACACGACAGCAACACGCCTTCGAAGGGGTCCGCCGTTCGATACGCAATTGCACTCGACTGCTGTGCGGACTGCACTTGCGCATGAACGTTTGCGCCACGGTTGCCTATTTTGCAGAACGCGCTGTAAAAGGCCAAATCGCAAAATGGACGCTCGTTTATCTTTCACGCGGTTTCGAACGGTGACCGAAATGAATTCGCCGTCATTTTAAGTGAATGTTAATTTTTGCTCAACCATTCCGGGTGCACGTAAATGGTCTACGAATCTTCATTAATCAAGGCGCTATCGATGCGAGGGGATCAACATTTCTCACCCGGCGCTAGCGCCCACTAGTTGGAATGATAAACATTGGGCAGCGGAGTTAACCTACAAATGAAATAACTGGGCCACGCGAGCGCCCGAAACAGATCGAGCTATTGATCGGGTCCGAAAGGTTTTCGATACACCCGGTCAGCCAGGGTGATTCACGACGAGTTGCGTGATCCGTACCGAATCATGCCCCATTTCGAGCGAACGTGCTGCCAGAAGTCATGCGGCTAACCGGACCAACAGGGGCTGCAACACCGAAAAGCCACCACACACCAGGCATCCCCAACACGGTGATGACGATCGAACAGCGCTAAAATAGTCACGGATTCGATTTCACTCCACGCAAGGGATGCAAAGATGGAGCCCACCATAATGGATCGCGCGGGCCACGAGAACGACCATCTGGTGCCGTTTTGTTGCTGCGTACCGTGTTTGCAGTGGTTTACTACGGCTTGCTTACCCATGGAGCCCGCGGTTCGGGAGAGCACCAATAATTGCAACCATTCAGGCACACTTAAACGGTTTTGGGTGCTTGCACTCGCAGATAGGGGCAGCCACATCGATGCGGCCTTCCACACCGATTCCGAGAGCCCCGAAATCCCACACGGTTCGCTCATTTTCAACCGATCGATCGTTTAGCGAAAATGCCGGCACAAAGGGGGCGCGTCTTCGGCGGAAGCGACAGATTTTCCGTTAATCGTCCATTAGCAGCCCGGGAAGGTCGATCCGGGGAGCAATTTGTAGCGATAGGGCTCTTTTGCGCCTTTGCTCGCCACTCGGGAGAAGAAACGACGTCATTAGACGCCCGCAAACGGCCGTAAGCGATCTAATTAGAAACAGATTGGCCAGAGTGGCCCCTTCCGATAGTGAGGATCCGATCGAACAGAGTGTATTGTACGGGGTACGGGTACAGGGTAGCATCTGGGAAAAAAATCCCAACCACAGGATCCGCGTGTGCGATCTTCACGACCGCGAACCACGATCGTATCCATCTTACGTTGGAGCTTCTCGGCATCAATCTTCCTGCCGGATCGAGTCGTCAAGACGTGCGCCTTGCGAGTCCACCGAAGCCACGATCGCCTTCGAACTTCGACATCAAGGGGAAAGTTTTATCGACGTTTGCGCAATGCGGTGTCGCCTCGGAACGGTATCGGTATCGTCGCAGCTTGTTTCTTGGCCCTACGCTTTGACCTTTTGCAAAACGACGACGGCTTCTTGTTCGGCGAAATGCCCCGCGGGAAAGTGATCGAGTTTTTATCAGCACAAGGGTTTCTCTCGTATGCTGGCGAAGAGGTTTCTCCTGTCTCGGAGTCGGCCTTCGAGAATTATGAGTTACGATCCATCGGGTTGCGTGCGAAAATATGGGAAGCTTTAAGCAAAACGATGGCAGGATCGTTTTCACGTTCCTCCATCACCCATCTAGCGAGCGCACTCGGTCAAGCTGGAGGGTATTTGCCGCAATTGATATCTTTCAATTAAATCTTATTTATCTATCTCGGGTTTCGGGCCGGTCCAGCGACAGCGGGATCCGGATTCCGTCCGACCAAAAGCCCTACCCGCATCGTTTAATCGCCCTTAGGCTGGTGGCACCACGTGCAACCGAGGCGGCAGAGTTGAAAATAGATTTTCCACCGATTGCCGCCTTAGCTAAGTGATAATCATCCATCACAGTCGTATCATATCGTTTTATGTGCATCGTCGATCAACGATGCAGCGTGCTTGTGGCCGAGTGGAAGGCTTTTCATTTGTAGATTCACCGTTTCGATACGCTGCGGGTATATTGCGAACCTGTGTGCTTGAAAAATTATTATCATTGCCTTCGGGTACACATATTACCTAGCAGTTGCCGTTGCCCATGCGCACGTGGAAAAAGGATATTTGAAATTAAGTGATAGCATTACTAGAGATATATGGGTATCGTTTAGATGGTAAGAAACCCATTTGAGCTTCACTGACGAGGTAAGCTTATCTTGCTCAACCAATAAGCTTAACTATTTCCGGATCTAATTTACTGAATTTATGATAATGAAAGTTCAGCATGCTTATGAAAGCTTATCTGTTTGATGCTAGCTGTAAAATACGCAAAACATAGTCAAACGCCACAAAAATAATTGTTCATCATTCGAACAGTTCCACAAAATGTTCAACGCGTTTTTGGATATTCGTTTAGAAAACTCTGGGAAGAAAAATCTCCTTCCGAAAAGATTCCCCCATTCGCGAAGCGGTTTGCTATGGCTACGAAAGACCCACTTAAACAACATGTTTTCTGCCGGAGCATAGCAACGAGACAAAATAAATCCACTTTAACGTAGAGAGGGCACGGCGAGGATAGCAAATAAAAACAAAGACTTCAACGACAGCGATCCGTCACAACTCATCAAGAAAACCTTTTCGGGTAAACTAGGTCATACATCATCGTCCGTTAGCATTAGGTTAACCTTTTGTGGAAATCGTAACAATTTATCTCTTTCGCACATAGTCGAGCATGGGCTGTTTTTACAGTCGATGAAACCGGGATAAAAGGTAACGTCCTGCGATCATCCGGACAAGCGGAGCAACCGACGAAGATGGACATGCAGCACCAAACTAATTATGAATACGATGCCGTTGACGCGAAATGGATTCCCCATCTTCTGGGTAGGTATGGCAAACAAACGTACAAAAAAATGCACATAATCGGACGGCCACAGTCATGCCTCGCAAATAACGAAAAAGGAAAAGAGCTAAATTAATTGAAACTTCTATAATGTTCCCATTCGTAGGCGCCTCGCGCTGGCTAAGTTCAATAGTTCAGAACGACGACGACATCGCCTGAATGAAACAATCTCCCTCGAAAACTCATTTTCATCAATCAAGCGCAAGCGCAACGATTTTAATTTGAATAATTAATTATTTTGATTTCAAAAATCTACCGCCAGGATAGACTGTCTGGGAATTCAGCACCTTGAAGACCGTATTCCTAGTATTTGAGTGTGCGCTTTGTGATTTTTGTTATTTTATTTTGCATATTCATTGAGAATTTTGAAAGACTACGACTTCAACATTAAACTCAAATTCAACAACACTCATTCAAGGGTGACATAGACAAACCACCATCAGTTAGGAGTTAACAGAGCATCATTAAGCATAAAATGTATATCTTAACGTTATTTTTTTGAAAGGCACAATTCACACGCTGCATTCCTAAATGTAATACGTTTGCTTCATCATATGGTAGAAGCATGGTATGAGTTACTAAACAAGCAGCATCAAATCCATAAAACAGCGTGAATTTCTATCAATGGAGCTGTGCTTATCTCGTTAACTAGCTAATATTCATTCTAAACCAGTCAGACGTGTTTGAATCGAGCATCCCTCTACAGATCGATAATGATCCCCACGAGCATCACGCAGCAGAGTGAAATAATTTATTGCGCGACATTTAAAATGAATAAACATGTCTCTCCGGGCAACATTACCAGCTGGTTCTTATCAGCTGTTTTGTCCCGTAACAAATCAATAAACATCAACTTCCACATAGGCACTTTATCGATAATTTTCAATTGCAACTTATCTACAAAACTAAGTGCAACCTGCTGAACACAACGGGTTGTTAAATTTGCATAAAATCTCCCGACCAGTGAGCAACCCGATACACCTCTATTACCGGAAAGCGCACTCCGGTCACAAGATGTATTCATGCCCGGTCATATTAGTATGCGCGCGAGCAAAACGATACAAATCACGCCAACGTTTTATCTCGACGCAGAAAGTACCCATTCCGATGGGACAGTATGAGCGTTCGGCAACGAAAGAAAACTTAAACGAACAGGCGAAACACTGTATCGCGAAAAAAACACTCGCTGCCTCACCGACGAACAGCGTCGTTCACCCCATAATGGCGTCATTAAGGAGTCGCTACAAATTACTCGACTCACGCCCGCCAATGGGAAGGCAATTACTTGTAGTGGACGCTTGCGTCGTCCGCGCTTCTTGAGGTTTCGGGACGAATAATTTCAATTACACCGCGCGGAACGTGCGAGCGGAACATTTTAGAAACATAAATTGCCCTCCAATAGCCATTTGCTTTCGGCAACTCTTCCCGAGGCTGGTTTCCCGCTGATCGATGGCTAATCGGTCGGTAGTTGCGCAGGATGATCGTTCCCCTTCTCGGATGCCCAGTTTACGATGGTGCTCCCGGTAACGGCTCTTTTACCACTGGCCGAGCTTCGTCTCCAACGATCGCGATAACAATCTTCCGGCACATGCTGGCAATATCGTCGTATGAGAATTTTTGTTGCTTCGTGCAAAGTGTTGACGATCGTCAGAATGATCTGCAACGAGCTGCATTAACCTTGTCTCCCGTGATGGGATAGTGCCAACGAGCTGCCGACCACCATCGACATCAATCTTGCGTCTCGCAGTGGAAAAGAAAGTTGGGAAACGATTAAACGTTTACGAAAATTAATTTCTTACCACCTTCTCGCAGGCTTTGGTTAATAATAGCCAACGTTGGCGAAGGGGTTTTTTTTTTGGAACACGGATCGAACACTTTTTCTTATGGCTTTCGCTCGAGAAACCTCACGACGAAGTCTGTTAGAATGCATTTCAAGAGTCACGGCTGAACTTTGGAAGGATGGTTAGGTGCCCCAAACGCTCCAAAGACTAAACTCCCCGACGAAAAAGGGACGCAAAAATGGTGAACAGCAAACCTGAAATCATCTCGCCATTCGAGCCCATCATCATCGCACTACCGTGTCGTGCCCAGACAGCATTCAGGCTCGGGGGGCCAGGATCTCATCGTCGCCAGCGCCGTGGCCAGCGCTAACGGGGCTGCCTTCAGTTATTATGCTCTTCTTTACCTTGTTTCTGTTCTTCACGACGGCTGCAGACGGCCTTCGAAAATTGTTACTACTGGAGCAGGTCAGTACAATGCATTCAGCAACTCCCGCTGCCCTCGGGAGTTAAATTATGCTCATAATTTCTTCCGCTTTGCGTTTTGGCATCAATTTTCGAGCAACAAATGACTAAAGTACAACTCAAACGATGATGATGGTGCATTTTCTGTTGAGCCTAAAGATTTTTTCTTTTCCATTTATGCTCGCGAGCAACACGAACATAACCGTAAGCTACCCATTATAAGGCGTTGCGTACTGTAAAATGCATTAAAATCCCGTTCTTTGATACCTTGAATTTATAGTATGTTCTTCTTTATTCTAGTTTAAAATTTCAAAACAAGAGAAAAACATTCGTGGAAAGAAACTACACTCTGCTGTATCTTTTTCTAGCGAAGGTTCTATTCGAGAGGTATGAAAGGAAAAACTGCAAACAAAACTCCATATTGGATGTTTCTACCCTTCGGAGAGCTGAGGTGAGCTCGCTCCGCAACATAATGATGAATAATTTCATTCATCAGCAATCCAAATGTGAATATGATGGGCCTTGTCGATATCCATTCTGGACGATGAAGTTTGAAATCAAGATACTTTTTACATGATTATGCGTTGGCCTGGCACTGGTCCATCGTAAATTTTCTATCAGGATTTTCGAAACATGGCAGGCTCAACACATCCAACGATTTTACCTTTTTTGCTACTTTTTTTGCATGCTTTTGCGACTTGCTTGAGCCCAAAAACAACAGTTATAACATTATTATGATGAAACAAGAATAGCATTTTTCCTTAAAAGGCTACACACAACATCAGTTGGATATTCTATTCCATACGAGAAACAAAGGTGTATAATCGTTCCATGCCTAGACATACAGCTAATTATTGCGATTTATCGACGTCACGAAGTTTCCAACTACAATACCGATTTGACCACATCCCAAGGCACACGTACGACTAAATCAAATTCATCATCCATCTCACGTTTTTCGGTACAAAGTAACGATCCCTCCAATTGATATGGTAATGCGCCTACAGAGAAAGACAATCGACAAAAACATTGCCAAGATGATTAAAAATCATTCATTAAAAACACAACTCATTTTAAACACTATTAACACTTCTTCACGTGACGGACACTCGTCGGATGCGAGCAGGTTAATTAGTATGCACTAGGATCTTAGCTTCCCCAAGGCATTCCTTTTGGTAGCAGGCGACCTTTGGAGACCTTGCTGAAACAGCATTCCTTGAGCCTAATCGTCACGAGCGATTTGCAAGTATCGTCTATGATGTGAACGTATTCCTCACTCCCATAAAGGGCCACTAAAGGTTAAATCGAGGCCGTTCGAACGTGCGCTTTTCTCCCGTACTCATAAATCATGACACGAAAAAGATCCTACCGAATACCTGGACGCAAGTTCCTGGGCGAATGCAGCGTACGATCAACATGCACCTGTGATTGGAGTTGCTTCGATGCGAGGAATAATTTACGAGTGCAAACCACATCATCCTCGACGTGGTACGTAGCGATTTCAATCGAGCAAATTGGCTCTGAGTGCGCTGAAGGCAATAAAAATCCTCGAAGCGGACGGACCCTGCAGGGGGCGCTTCAATACTTATTTATGGCAGCAATCATGAAACTGGACGTACGTGTATTATGATTCTCACCTCAACGATCTCGAACACGTGCATTCTCGCTCACCCTTATCGCCATGCTGCAGGCTTAAACTGCACGCAGCTGCAGCTAGCTTTCTACGAAGGAGATTGCTTTTGCTGCTGCATATCATCGTGCATGGTTTCCCATAAAAAATCACAACAACCCGCAATAAAGTGGTGATCTCCAATTAAAGATTTCACTCAGTATATTCCGTGGCATTCGTTGAAGCATCAGAACAAATGAAACCATAAAATCCATACCACAAGATACGCCGCACCGATTGCTATGCTGCCAACAATCGTCGAAGTCACCGGAGAGAAATGTGAATACTCTCGAACGAATCCTAATATCCATATCAAAGGCATCGACAGCGCCACCGACTCGCACTGTATTCCTTCAAGCGCGCGTCCTTCGTATTCGGCGGCAGAAAGCAAATAAGCACACAAAGAGAGGGAAGCCCCGGCAAAGACGAGACATCAACCGATGCCGATCGCCAAGAACGCCAAGAGTCAATAATATTTAAATTGCTTTAAGCCTTCATTTGTGCCGGATTAGCGGGCAGCCCGAAAGCGAAACAATGAATAAACACACTCTCTAAGCTGCATTTCGTCACGGCGATTTCCTTCCCCGTGACAACCGTGTCACGAGGATGGTGTAAATTTCGGCGTCTTTGTCTGTTTGATCTCGTATCATTCAAATTCAACTAAGGTTTCCCGCCTGCGCTACTAATCAAATTTTTCGAACGTCAGCAAACCGTGGCTAATGCCGAATTTTACGCTACACGGAAAAGGAAAACTACACTATTTGGTGCAGTGGAATGGACGTTGGTAAGGCGGGTTATGTAAGATATACCCCTCAGAGGATCTCAAACCAGGCAGACCTAACAACCCACTGAAGCACCCACCAAAGAAGCCTCTGTATGGAGCTAATGGTGGAGATATTAATTTCAAATGCTGAAAATAACGAACTCTATCCTCCCGATAGACTTCATTGTTACGATCACAAAAATTTCAGAATAAATAAAACAGTGAAGCCTTTCAAAGTTGAAAGCTAACGTAGAAACGATTGTCTCATCCGAGTTGTTAAGATCGGGAAGATTTGAACGGAACCTTAATTAGAAGCGGCGTCATGGCGCCGACAAACAAGATGCCGCTGACGCCAGTGAAGATTGGTAAAAATTAAAATCAAACGATGGGTTTAAATTTTCGTCGAAGCATGATCTGCAAGCTGATTGAGCGTACAATCAATTCTTACTAATTATTCTACATTCGATTGTTACTCAAATTGTAGCATGAATTATGAATTTCAGTAGCTCTCATTTTTTTTAACAAACATGTTTTTGGTATATGAAGTTTATGTTGGTTGATAAACCCAAAATTTTTCGTGTTTTATTAAAACACTTTCAAGTTAGTTCAAGTTCCATGACATATATATGACCTACAACTAAGTCAAACGACCAACTACCGTAGTTGATCCAGAATCCATCTTCGAATCTTGCGAGGCGTTCGATGACCAAGCAAAAAAGCACGAGCCCTGTCTGGCTCGATCACCGATCACCTTCACCAGGTTTGTCTGGACGATTCGGAGAGCTCTTGCGATAGTGTCTATTAAATGTCAGTTCAAGTGTCGAAAAAACGATCCGCCAGAGGGGAATGCAACCGAGTGGTTCTTAGGCACAGGGTTCGATTTTGTGGCCCGATCTGTTCCGGGATAACGCTTACGAAGATGCTCTGGCGAGCGATCCAGTTTTTCACGAGCTCCGATTCGGGAGACCAATCTGGAGAAATAGAAGAAGAACAAGTCGAGAATAATGGGCATCGATTACAGAGCGATCGTTTGACGGCTTTTAAATTTGCCCTTCTCAAAACGGGAAGACCGAAAACCGATCACTATAATGAAATGGAAGCGTTTTCCTCCACCTAATGGGCCCGTTAACGAACAGCAAACACGAACCGGGGACACACCTGGGATTTGGCTGTTGAACTGAAACAACCAATTGGACCGCCAGTCCACTTTCTCTCCCGCTACCGTGTTTCGACGAGCAAGGTCGTTCCGCTTCCAGTTGCAAACCGGTTCAAAGAGGCAATGCGAAGGGCCTGAACTATATCGCGATCTATAATAACCCGCGAAGAGTATGAGTCGATCCGATCCGTGCACGCTTTGATAATCGTTTGTCTCCGAACGACACAAGACACCGTATGAGTGATAGCCACCCATTACATGCCGTTTGACTCAGAAAGGCATTGCTGGGGCAGCTACCGTGCGGTGTTCAAGAATGTTTGTCATATGCTTCGTGGAAGCAAGATGCGTTTAGAAAAATACTGTAAAATCAGCAGTTTAATCACGCACCACGGGTAAAAACTCGATCCAGATGCTGGTTCCTGATTTTTTTTCAAATTTGTACTTCAACATAAAAAGGAAGCGAAATTCTTGCTGCTATTAATACATTGGCACTGGCGCCATTGGTAGCAGATATCAACGATATCAAGTGCAAGAAGACCGCAGTGAATCCCTTCTTTTCTCGAATCAGCGGGAAATACCGATTGGTTTCTCACGGACCACGTATTGCCTGCAACGGATGAGCATTCCCGTAAATGTCAGCGCCCGGACAGCCTAGTTCGAGCCGGTATTGCCGCATTCTCTTGCATGGTCCACACAGAGGAAACAACGCCGAAGCGTTCGTGAAAAATTATGCCCCTATGGCGAGAAAAATTGCCTTCCCCTTCCATTTCGATTGAGCCGCGATCGGGATCTTGCGGTGCACACTATTGGATGCTACGGTCAATGCCATTCTATCACGTCTGTCAGTCAAGAACGCTAAGAGAGACCTTCGAGACGTTGTCACTTTGTGAAATCAAAGTACTCTTCTTTCGCCAACGCCGGGAGTACTTGCTGAATCTCGCGAAGTGCTGTTCCTTTTAAGGGATCCATCCGTATTCCTGCCAGATCCATCCCATAGCACACCAGAGCGAACAAGAGCTTCCATCACGCAGCACCGGATACGTTGAAAACGTGCTGGAAAAATCATGAGCTCGCGCAATTGCGATAATTTATGATCGTGGCGGTACGCAAGGAAAACTGGAAGCCACCGACACCATATATGAGGAAATTGTGTGTGTGTTTGTGTATATGTGTTTGTGTACGATAAAACCTGACCCAGACCTGCCAACGGCCAGAGAAAAAAGAGAGGAAGAAAGAAGAGGAATCACGGCGACGCTTCGTTTGGTCGTTTCGTTTCGAATGCGATCTTTCTTCCCGAGGACATTTTCCCATAATGCTGTTAATGATATACGCCAAGATCAACATCACTCGGCCAAATCAATTCCACAGGTCGGTGAAAAAAAAAACAGTTAAAATTACACCAAGCATTGGCCGAGAAAGCGGCAACCAACACCATGGAGACCATCACTGGTGGAGAACGACTTTGTGGAGAGTTGGTGTAGGTTCCTGATTTCAAAGTACAATAAGATTCCTGCAGAGACCTCGAAGATGTGTCAATATTCGTATGACACATCGGCCCGTACTAAATGATCAGACGTTTATTCCGAAAACGGGTTGTTGTTTAACCGTTTTCTCGGGGCATTGTCGGACGGCTGTCGGAAAAGATCGAGGACAAGGGCGGCAGCTGAGCCTCACCAAGTCTTGGCAGGATGCTTCGATTCGAGCCAACCCACGATATGCGACACCGTACGTGCATCAATACCGCTGATAAATATTTACAATCATTTGAATTGCAAGCAAACACTTCGGGGGGTTGCATAAATACGCTTTACGCACTGTTTGCTTACTCGTCTGAGATGGTCATTGCAAGTAAATAGAAGCTGATCGGTAAACATCTGCGAACGAAAACTTCTCATATTTTGAATGCAGAGACAACCATATTATTCAGTACTTTTCAAAACACAAAACTCTTGCGTTATTTTACTACTGTATGACGATGAGAAACAAATTTTTATTTTTGTGTACATTCATTCATTCATTCACGTCTCTATCTATTTTCAATACATGTACGAGATGCTACGAATATCAATACTAAGTTATCTTAAAGTTCTTTTACTCCCAGTTATAAAAATGATAATAATGTATCATTTACAATCGAATAATCTTAAGCATCAATAATCGAATAAATTTATAATCGAATAACCTATCAATCAGTACATTTATACAAAACGAAACAATTTTATTAACATTATTTTCTTATGCTTTCGTCTTTTCCTTGTGATAGGAAAGTGATCGTCCTCGATAGCAAAGATTCCGTTAGCGACACTCAGAAACTACCATCGTGTACGAATAAGGACTACAAATGTATCAGATACCAGTTTATCCATATTTTTTTTTAGTTTTAAAATTGGCTCGTCATCGATCGTGAGAACCAGTTGGGTGTGATAAAAAAAGAAGTCTGAGCCAAGGTTTCAAGGAAAATGAAGTGTTATCACATTTTCTCCCTGACTATTTTTCCACATTGCTTTGCGAAAATCGGCGAAGATCAGTTTCCGATAGTGGAACGGAGACAGGTAAGTCGTGCAAATCAAATGGATGGATGAAAGTTTTTCCGTACTCATATGGCAAATTTATGTGGAAATTACGATTCCAGCGGGACAGCAGGGATAACCTGTTCAACCGTGGGAAGTGCCAGAATGGACCCACAATGGGGACCTCATAGCATGAATGATTTGATCGAGTTTTTTTTTAATTAAAAAAGCAACGAGTTTGATTTTAGGCGCCGCCCAACGTGGGGCTCGAACTCACGACCCTGAGATTAAGCGTCACATGCTCTACCGACTGAGCTAGCCGGGCCAGTCACAGATCCAGAACCGACCTTCAAGGAATGCTCTTTCTAATGTTGATCACATAACGCATCCTTTCTGGCGATTCATTTCAAATGAATATTATTGTCTATATTTAAAATTTGAAGAGTTTTTGAAAAAAAATTACAACCGTGGGGTAGATCATACAGGAAACAAAAATACACAACTTTACAAGTGTGAATTGTATGTGTCTTCTGAGCTATTGACCATTAACTAAATATTTTAAATACGAGAATGGGATTTGGGTAATTTGGGTTTGGTGACTTTAATATTATAACATAAACATATTTTCTTTGCTTAAACTCCCAACGATCGCGCCCTCTAACCAAAAAATGCATGGAATAATAAAGAAGCGAAAACGAAAGAGAAAGATTGCGGCATCCACTTCGTCTGATCGTATCTCAAGGGATCTCGGATTATGATTTTTACGCTCGCTACTGCAAGAATATTCCAAATTCACAAGATTTTCTGGGCAAACATACTTTCTTCAAGAATTTAATCTTCTAAAAGTACGTCATTGCATCATGATCGATTGAAAACATAACATCTTCTCGCGTCGAAAACATAACAAACCCAGACGAGTTTAGTTGCGCTATCTCACTCACGCAACCGATTCAAGCCGGAGTCGAGATTCCATCTGGAGCCACAAAGTCGGGATTGTCATAAAATGCGTTTCTAGTAAATGCCACTAAAAAAGATCGTAGGATAACCATTTGTCCACCTACCTTGATCACTCGCCGCCAAAATTCCTCCAGAAAACAACATTAAT
This sequence comes from Anopheles nili, assembly GCF_943737925.1. Lineage (NCBI taxonomy): Eukaryota > Metazoa > Arthropoda > Insecta > Diptera > Culicidae > Anopheles > Anopheles nili. Next base: position 3,772,657 of record NC_071292.1, read on the forward strand.
AGCACAAAATAATCACAAACACTCATGGTCAACCGATCGTACCTCACTTGAGACTTACGTTGTTTTTCCAGCATTTGACATTTGTACAACCAAAACACGCCACAGGCGATGTTTTTTGATGCGATCGTACATTTTTTTATCCGGTGATATTGTAGTAAAAATATATCAAGAGTAATGTAGTTTTGTCAGTTTATTCAAAAAGCGTCGGCATACGTAGCCAAAGTGATCACGAAGACCGGTTTACTATTCCATTCCAATGTTATAACATAGCTCTATGAATATGATGAGAATAATAAATACATGTACATCGACAAAAAACATAGGAAGTTAGTTTGCCCTAGTACTCAGAAGCCCTTATATCAAACGAAACGCAGTAAAACCGATTTAACTAATTCACTCGATTTGATTTCAAGTCAGTTTAGTAGTTTGATTGTACCGGGCATTGATGAAATGAACGATCGGTTGATCTACTCAAGTTAGATTTTGAAAAATTCTTCTCGTGAGCAACAGAACTTTTCTTCACTTAGCCCTCATTACTCCGGAGTGTGAATGGCACTTTTTGGTCGTTGCTTGGAAACTATCAGCCTACAAGGCTAAGCACGCTTTAGTCTGTAAATTTGGCAAGGGGAATGCAAGATGCTCTGTTGTCTAGCAACGACTACTGCAGTAAATGCCTACAAGTTACATTTACATGGACGGCTTGCATTGTTGGATGCAATATGTTTTCGCAACCGCCAGCATGTCATTCCAATAAACGAAAGCCTAGTGCTATTAAAAAGCTAAGGAAAAACATGCACGATATCGTAAGAGCAATTGATTAGAGAACAATTATGAGGCATCCATCTGGAAGTACTAGCATAAGCAGCTGGGATCATTCACTTCATCCGGGGGATGAATTTTGAAGCCATGGCTCTCAAGAGCTTGCAGCTCCAACCGCGATCGGTTGGATTCGACAAGAGTGCTGGCAATGTCTCGAAACATCTCTTCTAGGCCATCGCCGCTTTTACAAGACGTTTTATACGTTGCGCTGATTAAACTGTGGCACTGCTCACAAAAAGACTCCATGTCCGCGTCAGTCACCGGTGGATCACCTCCACTTGACTCCAGATCTACCTTATTGCCTACGAGAAAAATTTTGGCATTTTCTGCATAAGTCACAACGTCCAGCATGTGTTGAGACAAGGCATGAAAAGAGGATTCGTTGTCCAGGGCAAACACCAGAATAGCGGCTTCCGCAAATTTGTAGTAGCTGGAAGTAACAGATGCAACCCGTTCCATGCCACCGGTATCCCACAGCTGGAGCTAGAATGATTAGAAAAAATGTATCCAAGGAATCTAATTTGCCTACTCAATCATACTTTAATTTCTTTATCTCCAACGTTGAACGTTCTCCCATAGTGATCCAATCCTAGCGTCGATTTTCGATCTGTAGTGGTCACAAAGTTATTCGTCGCAAACCGGCGAAAAATAGAGCTTTTTCCAACGCCATATTCTCCACAAAGTATAATTTTTTGCTCCGGAATTCGCACCGAAGCCATCATTTGCGAAAATTCGACTGCTTTCCTGAATAGGAAAACTCTTTAGAATGGTTATTTAGACGTAAACTAAGGACCGCACCATGCGAAAACTAATTAGATCGTTTTTTACACCGTCTTCTTTTACTTTGTTTTGCAAGACAGATTATTGAAACTTTCTTTTTTAAATAAACTTGGGATTTATTCAAAAACGGGTAAAACACGTTTTCCTACGCAATTTTTATAGTGAAATATCAAAAGAGACTGATAAAGTTATTTTGAATTTATAACTCACAATCTTCCTCTGCAACACCCACCAAAACAATGAACAACACACGAATTCACGCAGTACACATTGACACCACGGACGTCAAAATTAATTCAGATTTTTGAATCCAGCAATCATATAGCCTCTAGGTCTTAATTTTTCAAATATTTACAATCCGAATATCCTTAACATTTCTCCAACAAGATTAAAAAATATATTTAATAATACAAATGGTTAACGGCCAATTAGTGCTTCTGTATGAATGGGATATGAGCAAAATGTATTGATTAAACTATCTGGCCATTCACGCGAAAAGCCATACATAGATGAAATTTTTATGTTTTTAATTGATCACCAAATTATCGTTCTAATCAGTTTAATTGATCATAATAAGGACTAATCGGTCAATAGGATTATGCACTGATTTAATTAACGGCACGTGACAGATGATGATTGTGATGAAGAAACGCACGTCAGATAAAAAACATCGCCCTCCGATGAATAATCAAAAGTCATTTCACTGAATCCACTTGGAAGAAAATAAAGTATCAAAAAGAAAATAGCTTTGAGACATTCAATTTTATACATTACATCGAAATTTCTCACATCTCCGTAACACAACAAATACATTGGTCACTACAATATCATGGTGTCAAAAGAACGCATTCGAAGCAAACATCGCGTGAAAAACGCGTAGTTGGGTTTCCGTTGAAACGTCAAAGTCCGCTTCCTACACTTAACGTCTAATGTTTCCCTCTCTTTCCGACACTTTACGTGCTTCGTTGTGGACACATTTCGTGAAGGTGCGATTTATTTATCTATTTTAAATGCTTCTTCGTGCGAAATTGGCGAGAAACTGTTGTTGAAAATGATCCTGGTTGTATTGTCTTCAAAATACGTGTGATAATTCGCAATGGGCCAGGATAAATTGTTTCACATCAGCGTTGATTTGTTTTCATCTTTCCGTTCTTGCTGTTTCCGCCGGTGACAGCTCGGTACCGGACGAGGAAATGATTTATCTCGTCTTGCTGCTAACAACTCGTTGATCCTGAATATAGATTGAATAATTTTAATGCTGTTCTTTTGTTTGTAGGGTAATTCAACAAAATGGTTCAGCGACTGACGCTTCGTCGACGCTTGTCGTACAACACCAAGTCCAACAAACGTCGTATGTAAGTATAGGCTACCTCGTTTTCCGTACCGTCTAGGAATGCCACGATCTTAATTATTGTTCGAGGAATTTTAAAAATCGCTGCAGCTTATTACCACATCTATATTTTATCAATCGTGTCTCTTGCTAGTTTAGGAGCGAAGGAATATTTTAAGTTCAGAGAGATACTTCCTGGGAGAATAACAGAGCAGTGCTTTCCATGAAATTTCGCACAACAATCGACTAACATCGTCTCACAATATCGTTATTCATGTGCTACGGTGCTTCTATTTGTGCAATATAAATACATGTTCCTCGTTTGCCTATCCTGTTTTCGATGTAAATGAAACAGGATACTTCTTTACTGGAACACAGCATATCATGGAAGATGAATTTTAACTTTTCTAAGCATATATGAATATTTCTTTGATCATGAATTTAAAGCGATCCAATCCTCACGAAACCTTGGCACAATGTTAGGCTATTATCGTTTCATTATATCTGTGCTACGGTGCTTTAATTTGTGCAACATAAACGGTTATTCCCCATTTGCCTACTCTAATTCTAATGAAAATGAAACAGGGTACTTCTAAAAAGGAATACAGTTTATCAACGACAGTGAAAGTTGGTTGTTCCTAGCATAGGTTCTTACAATCGTGACATGTTGAATTCAGTATGATACATAATGTGCTATAATCAATTATTTTTTCAGTGTTCGCACTCCTGGTGGACGCCTGGTCTACTTGTATGAGAAGAAACGCCGTACCCTCCCGAAATGCGGTCAATGCAAGAAGGAACTGAGTGGCATTAAGCCTTCCCGGCCGTGTGAACGTCCCCGCATGAGCCGCCGCTTGAAAACCGTCTCGCGTACGTTCGGCGGTGTCCTGTGTCACCGTTGCCTTCGGGAACGCATCATCCGTGCATTCCTTATCGACGAACAGAAGGTCGTCAAGGTGCTGCGAGCTCAGCAGCAATCTAAGCCTGCTGGCAAGCCGGTCAAGTCCCCGAAGGCCACCAAACCCACGAAAGCCGGTGCCGGCAAGTCGAAGTAGGTGGTGCCTGGAGACGCGCGCGCATATCGGAATGGCAAGATACCTATGTGTGTGTATAAAAGTTAAGAACCCACTCTACAAGAAACTATAAAACACAAAACAGTTGGTATGAAGTTGAACTTTCATTGTTGTCTTTTATCTTTCCGTCCGAAACCACATCCTAGCTAAAGAAAACATTTTACGTGATTTCTTTCAAAGAAACATGCGAAGAAATGGTATGTTAAGGTAATTTATGATTTAATTCCCCTTCCGTAAATGCACTGTACAGCAATGCCTTTTGCGACGTGAATGTGGCTTGGGATAGGTTTCGATAAATCTATAGTACATCTCTATCATAATCCACCGGTTTCGATTGTTCTAAATGCTATTTCTATGTCCTTTAAAGAACGATGCCTCTTATGATCAACTACGACCTAGAGACTCTTTCAATGAAACAACTCGATTCTCTAGGATTCAATCGTTCATTGCAGTCAGCATTTTGAGGGCATCATTTAAAGAACAATAGATTGGGGTACATTGATCCTTCACCGGTTCAAGATTGCGCATTCAGCTTAAATCAATTTCTTTTTACTGACAGGAAAACGTAAACGAACGGGTAAATCCCCATTCTAACTGTGCTTCATTTACTGTGGCAAGCTGAGCAGCGTCTGTTGTCCGGCAGGTAGATAGTTTACGCCGCGTGATCGGCTCATTTGATAAGCGATATCTTCGGCGGCTTCAATTCGACGCAGCTCGATCAAACCATCGCCGGATTCCTTTAGCGAACGGGCCAACATTTGAGCGGCTTGTGCATCGCCCTCAGCGGTGATGATGGCCGCCTGCTTCATCTGTTCTGCTTTCTCTACGAGAAACCGTGCCTTCTCCGCTTCCTGCTGAGCTACTTGTTTCATTTCGACGGCTTGCGTGAACTCCTTGCCGAAAGTCAAATGCGTGATGGAAATATCGTCCAGAATCACACCGAACTGGGCCGCACGTTCGGTTAGATCATCTGACACCTTTTGCGACACCATCTCACGCTGCGTAATCAACTCGCCCGCATCAAACTGGGCCACTACCGCTTTCAGCACTTCAGTGGTGATCGAAGGAAGTACACGCTCGTCGTAGTCCTGGCCGAGGATGGTGTAAATTTTTGGCAGCTGGTCCGGAACCGGCCGGAACAAGATTCGCAGCGTGATGTTAACGTTCTGCAAATCCTTACTACCAGTCACTACGGGCACGTTGCGAGGTTGCGAACGAATATCGAATATGATTGGCCGTTGTACCCAGGGAACGAAGAAGTGTGTTCCTTCTCCCGTGACATCTTGCTTTACTCCACTGAATCGATCGAAAATGACCGCGCGATGGCCACCGTCAACTACAGAACAGTTAAGAACAATAAGAGTGAGTCTTCACTCGACCGGCAACAATAATAAGCACAATACCATTATATAACGCCGAGTTTACCACTCCTCCGATAACGGCCACTCCTAGGCCCAGCTGCCCGATCCGATTCAGGAACTGTGTTGCCATTATGTTAATCTAAGATGTTTCTGGAGTGTAATAAAAGTGAAAAAAAATTAATGTTTCGTTTGATCTCATCGAATATAACAATTGCATCATGTTTAGTAAATGAGGTTAGATTTGCTGCTCAAAGCAAAGATAGACAGCGGAAGGAATGTTTCTAGCCGTTGTCTACTTCACAACAACATTGTGGTAGACTAACTACGAACTAGGATTGGTAAAATATTACAAAAGCATGAAAATTAACATACTTTAATCACTTTACCGGCAGATAAACTTTGCGAAATACAAAACGTGAATCCACGGCAACTTATAGAGATTGACTGACTGCTGATGATATTTTTACATGCCATTTGTGACAGAACAGATTAAGTAGCTGTGTTGCCAGCACAACAGATTGTTAACATCATCAACTCATAGCGCAGTATTACTCTATTTAAATTTTTGAAAAATGAAAAAATACTGAAAACCTACTTAAGTACGAGTAGCGTACCAAAGTAGCGAGTAAAAAATCTAGAAAAGATTAAAACTATATGAACGGTTATTCAAAAAATCACAACCACTGGTAATATGCCTGAAAAGGAATGTTGTAAAGTTTACTTTATTGTGTAAATGTGTGTTTTGTTTGACTGGCAAAGTGCAATTGCACTTCGAGGAAGTGCAGGTGTTCGGCAAGCATCCATGTGTTTTAGGTAAAACATCTACGTCATGACTTTTTTCCAACCCATCGATGCATCGCAGATAGAAACGCAATTATATATCACAAAACAAATAAGCATCCAATTTAAAATCATTTCCTACCTAATGTGTAACCTTTGGAACACGAATACAACAATCTATTGGATGAAATCTCACGCCACGATAGAATAATACATGGAGGATATGATTACGATATCGAAAAATAAATACTGAAGATAAGCACCAAAAATATGGCAACTACTACTGCCACAAGAATAAATTTTTCTCGCATTGCACGTAAAATCATAGAGTTCAGTATTCTTGACGATCTGCCTAAGTCCGCGTCCGTCTCTCGAAGCTAGAAAAACGATACCATTGTAACGTTAGATAAATGAAACCTGCTTTTCTTGAACCACTTACCCTGCCTCGCGAACGTTGTATGGTTTCTCGCTGTTGATTGAGGTCCGATAAAACCTGTGTTCCAATCTGCTCCGTTTCGACTGAAATACGGTACGCGTCATTTAGATAGTTACTGGTTCGTTCCAATCGTTCCGTGTTATCAAGAAGCCGACGCTTTTGGTCCTCTTGTATGCCTATCTCGTCGAAATCATCCACTGCTGAATCATAGCCACCCTTCGATCGCGCCACTTTGGCGTTCGTGAACTCCTGCTGCAGCCGTTTCCATTCGGCCTGATAGCAATTCAACCGAGATGTGTAGGCAGCGCGAGAGTTTTGCGGGATGTCACGAATTTCGAGCCCAATTTGCTCGAGCAGCTCCTGCGATTCTTCTAGCTGGCGATCGATGTCCGAAATCAGTTTGTTGCGATCCGCTGCAAAACAATACCCATCATTAGTTTTGTGAGAGAGGTTTTACTCAAAAAAAAACAGCCACCATATTTTCCCCATTAGCTGGTATGTAGTTTCGTACCTCCACTTGCGACGGCAATTCGTCCAATCTGAGCAGTAATTTCTGCCGTTTGAACAGCATATTGTTGTTCGTAGTCCTGTATTAGCTCCATCGAGTAAAATAATCCTCACTATTGAAAAATAGCATCCATACTATTTTCGTATCTACTTTCATGTCATTTTTTATGCTATGTTTTTGTGTCAAATGGATTGACAGGAGATACAGGGCTGCCTCAAAAAGTTCTGAAATTTAAATGCATAAATTGGTTAAAAATAAGCAAAACTAAAGTACAAACTCATTTTAACCATTTGTTTTCAGTAACGTTGTGTATTTTTTTATTTCACAGATGGTTTTTGAGCCAACGCCGTACAATAGTGTTACTCAATACCCGCGCTGTTCAAACGACCCACTCCTTTATTTGGTTAATCCGTAACATCGTCCATGGAATCAGTAATGTCCTCCATCTCTGGATCCTCCTCTTCATCGAAATCTGATATACCCTCGCCGTCTTCATCGTCCACGGACTCCATCCCACTGCAAACTTCCGGATTCTCTGCGCGCAATTTCCGGATGTTGTTCAGCAAAACTTCCATCATTATATTGCGACACTGGTCATCGAAACGATACGGTAGCCAACCGTTTCTCTCATCGCATACCGTCCCACTTTTTGGAGAGGGGACCTTTTTGAGCATTTCTTGAATCTTTTTCAAATGAATGTCGCAATATTGATAAAGCACCACACGGTGCGGAGGAATGGTGTCTTCATCAAATGAACTATTGACGAACGATCGCTGACCATCTTTTGAACTCGACGCTGAATCCGCCAACCGATAATTTGCCTTGGACACCGATAACCGTTTGATTTTGATGCACTCGTGTAGTGATCCAATTGAACGAACGCGGAAGTCCAACATTTGATAAACACGAGATTCAAAATGTTTCCGGGGATCGTACCCGTAACGAACCCACGTGCCACGCCAGGGACCGTTTACGTAGTAGTATGCTATTGTGGGTAAAATGATACCAAACAATTGCTTGCTCATCATGATACGATTTACACTTATTAACGCGTTTCTCGTCCATATGGGGCGTGTTTTGAATGCGCAACGAATTTTTTCTACGTCCTCCGACGAAGTCAATTTTTCGTCTATCATGTTTTGAGCTTGTATAGATGGTTTATCCGGGATGGGCTCAGTCAGTGTGAAAGGATGATATATGCCATGCTTCTTCCGTCGACGCCTGTATGAATGATCAGTTGCCGCAACTTTGTGACATTTCGTTTCACGTAATACGTTGTTGTTGATCTGATCGGCACGACTGAAACTAACTGGTGGTAGAAAGAATGGAATATTGGGCGATTTGTCGAAAGGACTCATAGTGCAGACACCTTGCGGTACTATTTCATCGTGAAAATTTTCAACTTTGCCGCTAGTCTGACTTCGAAAAGCCGGAAGCTGCTGAAAGTCACAAAGCGAGTCGAACTTGTACAATCTCTTGACACATCCCATAATTTGTACCAAACGGACGGTGGCATCATTTGGCTGGGATTTTTTGCGGCGAACAATAACCTTTAATAGCAATCCAGTTGACGGTGCACCATCCCCGAAAGCCGGTTTAGCATATATACAATCTGGACGAAATCGCAACTCAAGTCGGCGTTTATCCTGCCCAAATGTCTATAAAAAAGAATACCACGAACATGTTATAATGACATATAAATGAAATATAGTCAAATACTTTCGGATACTTGCCGTACTAATTTCCCGAATTCCACCAAGAGATTCAATCATACGTTCGGGATTCAAAACTACTCCTGGATATTCAATGCAAATCAAATCTCTGTCGAACCGATGTTCGTGTGCCGTTTTTGAACTGTATTCCATGTTGATACACGTGCCACAAATCGAACCTACTGATCTCCAAAATTCTTATCCCCACGAAGCACAACCAAATTAGAGATAATCTCTGCTTTTAAATAATAAAATAATTTCTTTTTTGAGCTTATAATGCCGGTGCAATGAATCACGATAGTTTCCATATTTTGTCAACATAACAAACAATTCTTGCACGTCTGTCACTTTTAAAACACGTGCTGTCAAATCCATCGTCGTTACAAAATTTTATATATTTTTTATTTATATTTATATTATTCTAAATCGAATTAAAAGCACACACCCGGTAGTAATATTAGGTTCAATGTAAAGGATAGTTTTCAAATTGTTTCTGCTGAATACACAGGCTTCATCTGGTATCTAGGTTTTCTTATATACCAATAAGAAAAAGGACATGAAAGTATATAGTCAAAAAGAAAAAAGACATGAAGTCGCTCGCTGGTGGAAAATAGTATACCTCATGAACCTTATGAAAATATTCGATTCCTAGAAAAGGAAAGTATTGTTAAAACTGTAGGTGTCGAAATTTTGCGGAACTCGTTGAGACACTACCAAAGAGTATCAGGATGGTTTCAAACGATCCTTTGGCAAAACTTTGTATGTTGGTTGTCTTAGAATTCTTTAGTACAGAAATTCTGTACGGCATAATCTTTTACTTGTAAGATTTGAATGAAATAAAAAACGAAAGCGAGGCTTTTGGCTTTCTTTTGCATATTACTCAACAGTCATAGAAATCCTTGCTTTATTATATGTTTAAATTAGTATATATTTCTGCAATAGTTTAAAAGTTTGATTCGTTTTTGTTTCATTACCAATTATCATAGTCATAGATACTTACAATTAAATGATTAGGTTAGTCAAAACATGTAGGTCAAGGAATAGAACGAACATGTTTGAAATTATATTTGTCTTATTCTACTTACGTCACTGAAAAGTATCATAATTATAAAGCTTGAGATTTTGACCTTGCTAATTTATATGCTTCATTCAGTCAATTATCAATGTCTTCGATCATAGCTCGAATCCTAAGAGCAAACATTTACATACGGTTTGGTTTCCATAACTTAATCTGCTTGGTATGCTCAGTTGGCACAAATAAATAATATTAGTGAGACAACCAGAGCGTCTTACAGCAGCGACACAGTTTGTGTTAGATGCCTTTTTCTTTACTTTTCCGACTATGTCGGATGCAAGAAGTTTTGAATTGAATTATTCACCACGGGAAGAGCAGCACATGTTATAGTCCTTGAAAAGCTGGACTCGGTGCTATTTGACATGAATAATGGACATGTTAATGCCTTCCATAAGAAAAAAATTGCTGTTTTTAAGACTGCCCTCAGTTATTTCATGAGCAGGTAATAAAAGGACATGATGTGAAAGAGTTATAATAAAAACAATATAATGTTGTTAATATGATTGAACGTTATGGATTTAAGTAGTTTAGTAGTAATTTTATTACTTAAGGTTAGTTTATTTAACTACGGTAGCAAATTTTAGGTACATCGTTGTCCAACGAAAGTCTTATTTAAATAATTAAATTAATCATGGAAACGTCCCAGACGTTTAGGTGGAATTTCTTAAGTGAGGTCAATGCTACAATTAGAAATCCCTGTTTAAAGTGCTCAATTTTAAACAGGTGGATCATCCTTGAGGTTCTGCTGTACTCGTTATTAGAGGATCCAAATGATAGTGTTTATCTTCTATCAAACGTAGGTGAGAGATACGAACGCTTATCCAAACCAAATCGTAACCGGAACGAAATTGGCTGTTTAAACGATGAGTTGCCGTAATTAGGTCGGAGAATACTCACACCAGTTGACTGGACGGGCCGGTTGTTTCTACGAAAAAGTGTCCTGTCACGGACGATACGAACCAGTTCACGTGTTCCCGAGAAGGCGGAACAGCAAGGTGTTCATACCGGTGACAGATAACACATATTCCCATCGGTAGGCTTCCCGTCTCGCCACCCTTTTGCTGCCCAATCCCAACCGATCGTATGTCGCTATCAATTTCGTATGCCAGCCGGACGATAGGGTGTTGAAAATTGTCATTAGAGCCAATCGATCCAAGCTGGCTCAGACGGCGCGCGAAATGATGAAGGGGTGGGGATCATTTGAAGCATCTGGAGCGGTTCCAGGCAATGTACCAAATTATTAATTGCATTTTCTATGTACACAAAAATTTTCCATCAACCGCAGCAATTGCGATTTTTCTCGTCTTGCTTTCTATTGAAGACGTTTTCCCGATGATCAAACACGAAAGCTAATTTTGATGCATTATTAACCCTAATCAAATAGTTTATAAAATATGTGCACTTGCACTTGAAACTGCCCCCCGTTGTTTGTTGAAGAGAGCGGTGTTGCGCATCGCAAGGCCATATAAAAGATCACAATAGCCTGCTGAAATGCAAAAATTCCTCGGCAATACACCGCGACACCACCGGCAGGCAATTGCATCGAAACCGTAAGTATGGTTGTACTTAAAAGCTGGCGTTGGACTTTGTTGAGTCTCGACGTTGACCATCACCTTACAACCACAAGCGCGCTCATGGGTGAGTGAGTCGACGGGTCCCGTCGAAGGTGAAAGGATACGATACTAATAGAGTTCAGAACGGAGTCCTTGGCAGGGGTTCTTGTGAGCGGTTCACACACAAACCACCAGGTGTACCATACGCGGGTCAGTATCACGCTGATACCGTTCACGCGAGTTCTGTTCGTCCTCGTACGCCGAACGTGACGATCAATTATTCAGCTGCAAGTTCTGGCGGTAAAAAGCAATCGCAATCGCCATCATCAAACAGTGAGAGTCGTCATTTCCAGCGGTGCGCACGTGGTGCGATCGGCGTTACGAGTTCGCGTGTCGTATTGTTGTACAGACGTTAGGTGCTATTGTTTCGCGAGCACCGAAATATCCGCTAGAAGTTGTTAGTCTGCCATATTCTGAATTCTAGCGTGGGAAAGAAGTACTATTAGTCGCCATTTGTGATCTTTCGTGAAACTATGCAAGTTCTGTTAGTGTTTGTTTGGGTACAGTTACCCATTACGTGATGCCATGACAGGACATCAGCTTTCGATCAAGCGAAACCCGCTAGGACATAATGGAAGAGGACTAGCGACAAACAATTAGTGACGGCATGATGCTATGACTAAGCGTTGGAAGGCGTATGCGTGCGCTTCCGCACTATGAGACGATCTCCTTCCCGCCAACATCCCGCAACTTCCACGGGAATGACAATTTGAATGAAACTTATCGATTTTTCACCACCATAGGAGCAATTTACGGCGAGGTGAATGGTTATTAAGCCAGTCATGTGCATGTGTGTAAGAAAGAGGATGTTTGATGTTGGTACAGCTGAATGGTGCACAGTTTTCCGGGGAAAACCTGTTTGTGAGATAATTGTGTGTAAACGTCTGAAGCAAGTTCTTCAACGTACAACGAGCCGTGATTCAAATAATCTAAACTCCACTGAAATAGTTGTTGCGATCATGTTCAAGATCATATAGTCATTTCTTAGATAACTTGTTGGAGCTAATGAACGAATGCTTTATAATACATCAAAGTGAAACTACTTTTGTTTGTTCGTACCGAATTCTACCGAATGTTACCATTGGATTTTTCTGGAAAATATTACATTTTTATCGCCACTCTATCGACATGGTTGGACCAGTGTCGTTCCTAGCAATGGCAGCCAATACGATTTCATCAATGTTTCATCGATGGTTCGTTTTGTTTTAGCTTCATTTTCGATTAATATGCTCAGAACCGATGGGTAAAGGTGGTCAAAGAAAATTCGTGCCTGCTGGTATTTTGCTGCCCTCAATCACACCATATCTCGGGGCACACTCACACGAACCTTTGGCAAACGATCTACTGGAGGATAAAATGATGAGCCGGTGCAGTAATCCTGCCCCACGCTGGTTGTCCGACATTCCAAAAGCCAAAACATGGTTAATTTTTCATGGCGTTTGCTTTGCCAACACGCGTTATGAGCGTGAGTCCTACTCATGCACCATCAACCGACATTCACATGTCCGTTGGTAGCAGTAGACGTACATTACAACCATCGTACATTTTGTCCTGATTCCGACGCAATTGTTCAGATCCGCTTGCACTTTTACTTTTATTACTGTCCCCGTTTGTCTTCCTCCATTTGGATTTGAAAGTTCAATTGCGAACAGCATTCTCCGTTGAGTGTAAAATTTATTCGTGTTTTCTACCGAGTTTTCCGCATGTCCTTCTCGTCACCCTTGACGGAACAACACTCGTGGGGACTATAACGTGGCCACACGAGCTCAATCAGCTTTGATGATTTGTTTTGACAGAATAATGTCACTTTCATCGAGTTATAATTGTGTTTACTCCTGGCGTGGTGTATGATAAAGAGATAAAGAGAAAGAGAGTGAGTGAGAGAGAGAGAGAGAGAGATAAAGAAAGAGAGAGAGAAAGGTAGGAAATTTTCTGGCTGCGTTTGTAACCGTCATGTCGCCAATGGAGGCGCAGGACGATTCACGCGTATGTTTTGAACCATCGGTATAGACAAACAGCAATTAAGTCTGGGTTCCGTGATGACGGTTTTTCCTGTAAATGCGGAGAAAAACCAAACGACACGGAGCAGGTCTCGTCTGCTTGTTGATAGTATGTTAACATGATACGGAAAATTAGGAGAAAAGAAGGGCATACTAACAAATAAACAAAACCGAGCGTAAATATGATCAACATTTCGATTGACTAGTGACCTTAGAGTGGAAGAAAACTTTTAGCATGGAGCATGTTGGAACAATCATTTCTAATAGTGTAGTGTTTCACTAGGAAGCCTGATAATAAGTAGATCACCTCCATCGGTGCGAGCGTTGGTACAACCTCATCTAATTGATTTTGTAAAGCCTTTCTCATACAACAAATAACTCGAATGGATAATGGGTATTTGCCTAGATACAGGTAAGCAATCTGAAGCTTTTGGAGTATTGTCCTGTCTGCATCACGGGGCATCTATTTTCACTTTGATACACACTCCTATAAGAACGTTTTAAATCAGGATCTAGGGTCATTAGAAAAGCACAAACATCAAAAACTGACTTGGAGCTATTTGTTTGCTTCCATTCTATTACTAAGACAAAAACAACACTGCGTCCGACATAGAGGACCCAGACTGGAAAGGCGGTGGGCCGAGCTCGCGTTCCGCCGTGGTACGCACCCCAAGGAGTGCTATAGCAGGAATGCAGAACACCGGCAAGGTGAAATTCGACCCTCCGAAAGTGCCCGTCATATTCGTGCTCGGTACGGATTCGCTCGATCGTTCAGTAACGTGATCGTGGTTAATGCCCGTTCGTTCCCTGATTTCCTACTTCGACAGGTGGCCCCGGTAGTGGTAAAGTAACGCACTGCGATACTCTGATGCAGGAGCGCCGCGGTGTTACGCACATCAACATGATGGATCTGCTCCAGCAATACGCCATAGGGAACGGTAAGTGAACCTTTAAAACCATTAAAGTCCCGCAAACAGTGTCTTACGATCCCATCTCGTATCCCATCGCGATCACATATCTCAAATAGCACAAGCCTTCCAATCGGTTATTATTGGGCTTTGAATCAACCAAATCCACCGGTGATGATAATCTAATGTCCGGAATTTGTAGGGTTCATAGCGTCTAGAGCGCTGGGCAAATAAAAATCAATAAATCCGTAATTAGTACTCGATGACATCCGGCAGAGACACCGGGACTGCTCGTACGGGTGATTTACGACCGCAAAACGTCTCTTCGACCACGTGGACGAGGAAAACTTTCCCTCAGTAATCGTCCTGCACCGCACCAGGGTGCGGTTGTGTCCTCAACGGAGGGAGATAATTGCGGCATGAACTTTTCATGGATGTCTTGGCTCTCTTTCGTACGGAATGCCCGGCGAAGAAGGTATCACGGTATCTGCTGACCATGGAGCATTTTTCCGATCGATTTCCGATAGCCCTTGATTTGCTTCCGATTGTGCCTTGTTTCGTGGCCAAAAGGAGACCACAGGGGGAACAATGGCAAGCGACGAGGAAAACAACGGTTGATAAATTAATCAAATATTGATTAAGGTCAAATAGCGCACATAACACAATCATTTAACCGATACGGCACATTACCATATCCGCTCGCACTGGTCTGTGCCGGGAGTCCTTTCAAGGTCTTTTTCCGGTATCTGCCGGTTCCGATAGTTAGGAAGTCTAACAACTCAGCTTTCTCTTCGTCTACTTCCCACAGATATGCAAGACTTCTCCCAGCTTTCCTCGCGAACGGTCACCGAGGTTCTGATGCTGGAAATGAAAATGTCACCAGCTGCCAAAACCTATCTTGTCTCCGGATATCCACGATCGATGCGGGACGTCGTCGAGTACTCCGAAAAGGTAAGATGAATCACCGGAATCATTAGAGACCTTTTGGCTGAGGGGGTTTAAATCGATCGTAGCCTCTCATCGACTTCTGTCGATATGTCGTTGCTACCACCGAGAGGCCCAAGGAACCTGCAAACTTTATCTGTCGATTTGATCGAATGGGAAAAGCGCTGACAGCATGTTTACCCAAGTCATTAAAGTTCCTCACCGTGGGTAGTGGGGAAATAGCGCTGGAAATAATTTCAAGGCCTATGAATAGCCATTCAATTGCTTTAGGACTTGGCCACACAAGTAGCCCTTGATTAAACGGTTTATGAAAAAAAAACTCTCTCTCACACACACACACACACAAGCTTGAGCCTCACAGGGAACGTTTATTTGGTGCGGCTCCTGTTTCAGATACAGGTAATCAACGGTGTGATACTCATATCCTGGCGGCAGGCCATACTACAAAAGCAAATCGATTATGGTGCCAAGCTGGGACACGTGGTGCTCTCGTTGGCCAAGATGGAGCTGGACAACTTCTTCAAACACGTGATGCCCGTGGCGGACTACTTCGACCAGAGCGACATGCTGATCGCGGTAAGCAGCGACCGGTGGGAAGTTTTTCCTCTAATCCGTTCCATGCCTAACCGATCCCTGATCGAACGTTTCAGATCAACGGCGAGCGATCGCCGTCGGAGGTGTACAAAGACTTTCGCACCGCTATCCTCGACATACTCGGTGCGCAAGAAAATCAGGAAGCACTGTTGAACGGAGTCGCAGGTATGGGCAGGGGCGTAGATGACATACCCGGCAGTATAGTTAGTGTAGACACGGCACCTAGTCAAACTAAGGTCATTGCAGCTCCCGCACATCAAGTAGAATTAAACCATACTCGCACGCCTCCGCCCCCAGCAAACGGTGTTCGGCCGATGGTTGCAGCTGATCAGATGGCACGTCCTACGTCGCACGGGTTGCTACAGCGGCAACAGTCACGCTCCAGCTTACACCAAACGGCACGGCACAACGAGACCAGCGAGACGGCCACCGTAGGTGGATACCGCGAGGTATCGGCCGAACGTCTGCGCCACCGTGGTGCGGCTCCACCACCCATCATTTGGGTGATCGGAGGTCCTGGCAGCAATAAAGCCACACTGTGCATGAAGGCCGTCGGTCTCAATGCCGGCTGGGGTCATTTCAGGTAACGTTTTGTTGTTGTGTGACTCCCACTGTAGATAGGACATCAACTCTATCTGTTTGTTTTTTTTTTATCGACTGGAGTAGTGTTGGGAGATCTCTGCGCGCTGTAGCTGAGTCAGGTCCTCGAGTGGGCTCAGACAATTACGCCGTGAAGGAGGCAATAACTGCGGGCGAGATGGTACCGAAGAAATCACTCGATGCGTTGATCCAGAGTCAGTTGGCTCAGTTAACCGATAAACGAGGTGTCATCATCGATGGATACCCACGGGATATGGACCAGGTCGCCGATTTCGAAAGGAAGGTGAGTCAGCGCGAGTGGAGCATTTTTCCATAACCAATGTATCTCTCTCTCTGCCTCTCGCTCGGTGCATTCACAGTACAATCAAAAGCCCCCCATAATTCTGCTGGACTGCTCGAAGCTACAGCTGGGTCGTGGCCGTCTGGATGACACCGTGTCGTCATTCCGGCGCCGGTTGGAGTTGTTCCGGGAGCTAACGCTACCCATGCTGAAAGAGATGGATTCCGCAGGTCGGCTCACCATCGTAAGTACTCTAGTGGTGCGTCACCTGATTGTCCTAGAACGTCCTCGACTTCCGGTGCGGAGGTGCAGCGCTTGGGACTCCTCCCATTACCACCGGCGATAGCTTAATATCACTCGTGCATTATTAATCGCCCGAACTATGTCAGTCGAGTTCGGGGTTTCGTCCTTCCCGCCGATGCCGAGGCCTTTCGGGGTGTTTGTATTATTCACCACGCCTCCGCACAACTCCACAATTAGCCAGCCTTCACCCCAGGGTTTAACCTCACGCGTACTTCTGCTCTTCCCCGGTTCAAGGTTGACGGTGACACGGATAGTCCGTCCGTGCAGCGTGAGTTCGAGCGGATCGTTCGCGTTAATATGGAGCGAGTGTTGAACTCTGATGTGGCCACGAACGACCCCGGCAAGGACGACATTCCACCGGTGCAGATAGGAACCTTCAAGCACGTACTGCAACGGAACCAGCAGCAGTCCAGCATGGATGCGATCGTGCACGATCTGGACACGGATATGCCCGGAGCTGTTCCCACGATCAGCCATCACGTCAGTCTTGCGAATGGACATTTGCCAGGCAGCGGCAAGGCAGGACCGGCAAAGAACGGCTACATCCCGAACGGTCGGCCAAACTTCCGCAACATGCTCGAGGAAGCGGATAGCTATCCGATAGATTCGCACATTTAGAAGTAGAATAGGTCGGCCTCGTGGGAAGGTGCCTGGTAGCGTTAGCAATAAGTACAAAAGATCGGCTCAATCGAAAAGGGATCGAAGGCATTTGTAGAGGTGTAGCTTATAAAGCGTTTGGGGGATCGCATCCTGTAGGGATATGCTCCATAGGACGAGCGTTGAACGGAATCTAACAGCTTTAATGTGGAAATTGGTAGGGATCGAGAAGATCTTAGTGTCGGTTTCCTATCTTGGCATAGTGCCAAAAATGTCAAAACCAAATCGAACCAAATTCAACTCGAGGCGAAACGCAATATGAGTATGGGAATAGTAAAGCCATGAATTAACGTTAGTGCGACAAATATTTCCTCTCAGCTCGAAAGTTGTGCGGGTAGCGCAGTTGTTTAGTGAGGAAAGAAGAAAAACTACAAATTACCCGTTTATAGTAAACCAGAGAAAAGACGAGACATTCAAATTCGAGCCGTAACTTGATGCAGAGGCCTCACATTTTATTAGAATTGTATAACACAACAAGTACATTATCATTTTTTTAAACATCCATAAACATTTGAATATTTGAACCGGAGAATAGCATTTGTTTATGATACTCTCAAAGTATGAAATAAAAAACCTTCTAGCTTTTTCGTTAGAATCTAATATAAAGCTGAGTCTTCGCCTTACTTATTCTCAGTGTATCGCTTCAGCGTATAAGCATAGTAGCACCATAGTACAACGTTGCTTCCTCGAGGGACTGATTTGCTGTATTGTTTTGTAAACAAGGCATCGAACGAAGGCATCGAATCACTTCATCCTTGGTTGCCATTGCGCACTCTCCACAATAGTACTGTGCGGAAATGGAGCAGGATTTTCACGCTCTCCTGTTTGTAGATTCTAGTATTTTCCGCTTGTTTCAGCGTTCAGTGGAGACTTTGCTCACTCCTTAACGCTGCTCTCTCATCGATCACTAGAACATGACAATGCAAGTATCCCGAGAATGAGAAAGAGACGTCGCCGTTGAGAGAATAGCATTCCCTTCCATCAGTAATGCAGCTCACTGATGTAAACAAACTGATTACAGTCGAGAAAATAAATGTCCTCAGTGAACATGCAGCTGCGAGGAACATCGTACTAGTAAAAGTGTACTTTAATAATCGTTCGAATTCATTTGCGGTTCACAGGTATGGGAACAGGTTTGTCCTTATGTCTGCTGATGCTGCTGGCAAGTGACAATCGTTGAGGGTGAATAAATATATCAGACAAGTTGTAAGCGATTGTTTGGTCAATAGTTCTTTTCTTCCATTTTGTGTCACGTGATAATGAATGTATGTGGTTTTTATTACATAAATGTTTTAAATGCTAACGACGTGCGTCAACATCAGGAAGTTGTATGTTGTCCTTGACAATCAATGATTAATGGGTGGCCTTTTGCATCAGTTTGATGGGAGAAAGTTGCCTTCAAATCGAGGAAAAAGTTCTACCGCTTTCAGAAGAATTAGAACAGATTTAAGTTGACTTCGTATTATGCTGCTCACACTTTTTAATGAAAAGCATTGATAACGTATACCATAAGGTTCCCCTTGTCAGCGAAAACCTACTACGGTTCGGTCGAGAGTCCATTCAAGTTATCGTTATCAAGGCCAAGGTTGTCCAATGTATTATACTCAATTGCATCTCATTTCAGCATCCCATTTCCAACCGACGCTCGCAGATCATCCAGGCCGATCATCACGGAACTGACCGTTGAAGTGCACTTGACCAAATTAACGCCACTACAGCTAGCTTCGCACGCATTCGCTCCCGTACTTACGCATAACAGCATCTACTGATCGTGGGGGAGCGAGCTCATATCGCTTCGGTTGGGCGAGAGTGGTTGATTATATAAATAAAACAAAACCACCTCCCCCAGTCCGCCGTACGCCATAAACAACGGTGGCGCACGAACGAACGATCAAACGTCTCCACCTAACTCACCCTATCCGCGAGTTTTCCTCTATGGTTGCCAGCTAAACAGCGCGTTTTGGCACGCATACATCCGCGAGCACACACGTGGAACGCGAGGAAATTGCGCGGCCCACCGGTCGGTTCTCACGGGCGGCAGAATAGCGAACCGCGAGTTTTCGCATTTCTCGGACCCCGCTTAGAAGCTCGCAACCGAGCTTGAGTCAGTATTACTTGTGGATTTCGTGCAGCAGGCCAGCCTCGCAAAGTTCGTTATAATGGTGAGTTGCGGTGTTCGGTGTGGCTAAAGGTTTTTTCGTTCTGGATTTTGGTTTCTATCCATCAGTACCCTATTGCATTTTGTTCCTCATCCCCGATTGTGCGTTCATACTGTGCGAGGATGGAATATATTTTAATTACGTGTGTCGTCAGCCGATAGTGGTGGATAAACGTAAGAGTATCCGACAATTTTATTCCTGTTCGATCGATATTTGTAGTGATGAGCAACCTCAAGCTTAAGCAAACCTTGTTGCGTAACGCGTTTCAGCACCACCTGGTCGGGAGAATCATTAGCTTGTTTTACCTTCAAACTTGGCCCAATCTAGGATATGGCCCTTGAACCTGCTTGAATCAGTCGGTGTCATTTAGGTTGAGCGCATCAACGCCAGGATCTGGTTTGATGGTCGCCAGAACGGTTGGTTCGTTCGTTCGAATGAACGAACGGCACGAATGGCGCGCTCAACAGTCTCGTCGGGCTAAAAATAAGTCGACCAATTTCAAGGCATGAAATTTTGACCTCCCGTAGCACAGATACTGTACATGTTTTATTTTTTTTCTAATTTGTGTTTTTCTCACCCTTCCTGCCTTTCCTTGGGTTCTGGCAAGAAAACGGTACGGCTATTTTTTCTTCGATTTTTCCTGTTCCTCGGCCACGAAGCGTGCTCACCGGCAGTAGCAATGAAAAGTGAAATTTTAATGTAGGGTATTCGTTATCACTGACACAACAGTTTCGACGCAAACACCACGTCAAGACCTTTATTTTTTATCGATGTAAATATAGCAGGATTGAGCGATGCGTCGGAGGGAATCATTTATCGCGGAGGACATAATATGAGTGTTCTATTTTCGTGGTACCGGTTGTTGAAAAATGTAGATTATCCTTAATCGTCCATGAAATAGCCTGTTGAAAGTGTACCGGTTCGAGTTACAGTGTCACACGGACAAATTTGACCCCCAATTTAAAAGTAGACATCTGTTCGGACCTCCACGGTTGGAATAAAAATACTAGTAATTACAGGGCTGAGAGATTTGGATTGATTTTTGAAAGTTTGTCGATGCTGAAACGCTTAACTGAAACCCCAATTATGTCGGGAGGCAACCACTGTCGACCATCAACGTGTTTTCATTGTATCCCTTTATTGGTTTGTGCTTTCCATTGCGGATCGATCTTTCCTTGCCTACCTACACGTGGTTCAGTTGTTCATGTGCCACCAGATGGCGCTGGAGCATGAATCCAAAGCAAAGGAAAAGGCAACAACGTCCGCGCCGTCCTCCGGCAGCAGCTCACCGGCGGTGCAGACGCCAAACGCTAGTGGCATCCCGATTGGCCATGTAAGTTGCTTCGAGTTGCCGGACCGTCTACAGCTTCCCCGAAAGGCCCTGTGCTATTCCCGAGCTTGAAGACGCTTTTCTGCCTTTTTAACAATGACCTAGCAGCTAGCACGGCATCAGCCAATGAAGGGCGACGATTCGTTCGCCATCGCGATTCAGGATGCGCTTCATGCCCCTCCGTAATGTGTTTTTATGCTAATTTTCCACTCACTTCAACACCACCGTGTCTAACAGACGGCATCAGGAGCATTTACGATGCGGGTTAATGTTGAGATGACGGTTTTTGTTATCCCTTTGTAGATGCGCGACGCTAACGTTCCGATCATCTGGGTCCTCGGTGGACCCGGCTGTGGTAAGGGTACCCAGTGTGAGAAGATCGTGGCCAAGTACAACTTCTCGCACTTCAGCACCGGCGATCTGCTACGCGATGAGGTTGCGTCCGGTTCGGAGAAGGGCAAGGAACTGCAGGAGATGATGAAGCAGGGAATTCTTGTGCCAAACGAGAGCGTGTTGAAACTGTTGGAGGCTGCCATGGTTAAGGCGTTGAACGGCACCGTTGGATACCTGATTGATGGGTGAGTGGTCCAGATATCACTGCTAGTAATGTGCTGCACTACAGGATGCTAATCGGGTTGGTTTCTACGCACAAATTCAGCTACCCTCGTGAGCCTGCTCAAGGACCGGAATTCGAGAAGTTTATCGCCCCAGTTGACATCGTGCTATACTTTGAGTGCTCGAACGTAAGTATTCTAAATGCAGATATATCCTTTTCACTAGTTTTAAACAGGCAGTCTCGTTGATGGGAGGGTTTTTTAATCTTTGTGTATCAGAAAAGCGGTTGTTATGATCCAAAAAATCGCCCCATCATACACGTACTGCACGTAGTCGTCCATGTACGGATCAACAATGTACTTCATTTTATAGTGCAGACCCTGCAGCTGCTTTTCCACAATTGAGCAGAAGCACACGACACGATAACGGGGCAGATTCAGGTTACGCAACCGATCTTTCACCGCCTTTGCGATGTTTTGGCTCATTTCAAGATTTTTATCAGGATTGTACACCCACGTCAGCAGATCACCGTCTTCGTTTCGGAGGACAAACTGCTGCTTAACAACACGGGCGATTATTGCTTTGATCTTGCGGATGCTATAATTGGGCACGTAGATCTCCTCTTCCAGTTCTTCGCGACTAATAAGGCTGTTGAGGTCTTTCGAAACATCTTTGTACTTATTTTTGCGATTCGCAAGCGCGGCTGTCAAGGTGTCGGAAAAACGCACCGGAGCTTGCTTGTTGTTTGACTGAGGTCTTTGGGGGAATGGGTCTGATTAGAAATATCTTCATGAACAGATGGTTGAACGAGTATACTCACTGCTTCGGTCCTATCTTCATACCACCCCAATTAGTCATGATTTAGGGTAAATTTCAAACGGTTTCTCACGATGTGTACGGAACAGAATGCGCGCAATAACTAGGCTAGGAGTTCCTTTCGTGCATGCAGTGAAGCGAACCCGTGCCAGCACATGCAATTTCTGCCAATGCAACTGCCTTGCAACCAAGGTCTTTTGGGTTCGATCGATAGTTCAGACTCTAAACATTGCAATTAACGCCGTGACAGCTTAGTGTCGATTATTGAAAAGCTAGCATATGGGTTCAGGGTTGCCAAAAGGTGGAAAATGATTGGTAGTCGTGGTTATACATTGGCAGTTTTTTTATACCACGATGGCGAAAAAGAATCCCTGCAATGTTTTCCACGATATAAAAGAACTTGCGTTGTCTACACAAAGGATGCTTGCTTTTCTAGGAAACGTTGGTGGCTCGCATCATGAAACGGGCTTCCGAATCCGCTACGGTTCGTGCGGACGATAACGAGGAGACTCTGAAGACGCGCATTGCCACCTTCCGGGAAAATACGGAAAAGATTCTGGTGCAATACCCGACCCAGTTGAAGAGGGTAAGTATTACGACACGTTGGTCGTTGCATATTAATATCCGTTGTCGTTTGCCAACAGATTAACGCTGAGCGTGCTCCGGAGGAAATCTTCGCTGATGTCGAGAAAGCCATCGACGAGCTGATGGTGAAAAAGGGCAAAAAGTAAATCTGCTAAGAGATACTGTTCGTTAGCTTTATCAGCGCATGCAATCCAGCATCAATGCACAATCATCTACACGTGCAGCGGTCGAAGATGGAGTGAGATTCTTGGATGCCTCCAGGATCTGAGACGACCGCATTTTGCAAGAACACTTGCCGCACCGGGTGCTACACAACACGGAGTGATCCCGCCAAACCGAAGGAATCACAAAAGGCAAAAAATAACAAACAAATACGCTTATCAAGTTCAATAATAGCTGTAAGATGCTAGCGGCAATGAACGTTTGTGTTAAATCCAAGCAATTTTGTGAAACTAAAGCCGGTGTAGGATTTATTTAGCGTAGCATAATCTATCAAAAGATGTTTGCCGTTTTGATCGTCATTTAAACTTTGCCAACTGTCCCTGTTGTACAAGATGTAGCTCAAGCCAAAGATAGCGTTTTAAAGTTTTGTCGTTTTGTCTAAGCGCCTAATCACGGGAGAGATTGTTCTAATAAATAAGATTAAATAACGAAATTATCAAGCTCAATCCCTTTTTGTGCGTTTTTCCATTACGTTGCCGTGTGCCGTCGTGAAGGAGCAATTCTGTTGTTTGGTCGCTTTACGGAACAGTTTCGCTTAAGCTTTGGCTCGTACAAAGCCGGACCAGAAGTATGCAGTTCACAAATGTAACGTAAAGTACGGTTGCAGTTAAACACTTTCCAGGAGCCTTCGTCCGTTAATGCAACGCAGCTAGGAGGATGACGATTTCGGCTGCAAAATAGGAAATAAAGGAATTTAGCATTGAAAGGGCATGATTCTTTTTTTACTATTTCCAATACACACTCCGGATGTCCTGGAGCCCATGCTCGAAAGGTGAAGCAATCCAAACGCTCCTCAGCTGAAGTGAAAAACCGATTCTTCTCTGTTTCGTTCAGACCGACGTAGTATAACTGATCCATCGCACCAGGAGAGATGGTCGAAGCATTGGTCGTTGTTTCATTCAGAAGTGGTTCGTTTGAGATATATCTTGCCAAGTGAAATGTTCTACTATCGCTCGCTATATGCGCCAGACTACCCCCGAAAGTGCGACAAGAATTGTAGGCTTTTGAAAAGTTCAACTTTGTGTCTTCGAACAGAAACATCCCAATCGATGGAATGCAAGTGGAGTTCATAGTCGCTGCGATAGGAGGAAAAATCGTTGAGATGTATGCGTCGTTGCTCGTTGCAGAATCCACTTACGCAAATGCCGTGCATAGAGCGTGTAATAGTCGAACCGTGTGTCGTTGACAATCGTTGAAAGATTGCGATACTCTGGACAATCCAGCACATGGCAGTTGTAAAAATCCTCGAACTCCAACGATGTTGACACAGCAGGCGACTTTGGTTTCCATGGAGTGGGGTTGGTTTTATTACGCTCACGTTCCTTCACAACATCGAACAGGTTGCTGGTGTTTCGTCCCGCCTCAGCATAGTTGAACGCCAGGCCTTGTTTGTAGCGTGCAAATTCAGCGCATTCGCGTACAGATTCCACATTGCTAAGCCCGATTACGGTTCGATTCGAACGTTGGCAGTGCCGCAACGGATAGAACCGATGAACGATTTTTCCAGCATTCACTTCGCAGGTGCGCACGCTTTCACCATCCAGTGGGAGCTGTGAGAACACAAGTGCGGTTAATACAACTGTCAGTGACATAGTTCTGCGAATGCTAGTAGTGCATCCTCACCGAAAGGTCAGATTTCTGGTTGCAAACTGGCATTGCGGCACCAGTGATGGCAGTGATGGACGTAGCTGTTGTTAAGCTGTCATCATTAAAGTCATAAGTCAGTAAAGGCGCAGAGACAAATCATCTCTCTTGTTCAGCGATTTTATTACTGCGTTAGATTCGTCATGGCAGAGCGTTCGGGAGTCGGTCGAGTTCTACTCGCCCGTTCGCTTACACAGAGGAAACGTGGATGAGTTGCGCGTGCCCCAATCAGGAACACACGTGAGACAAGCAGTTCTACAGGTTGTGGTTGGATCTTAAAATAAACATGAAGTTGACGTATGTACTCGATCTTCGTGGTGATCGCGTGAGATCATGCAAAGAGATTCGTATCTTCTCGGTGTACTATGTTTTGGGATCGATTTTGTACTTAAGTTTGTTGTGTTACTGTATACCTGGACAGTGACTAGGACAATATAAAACATCTTAAACTGCCTTCCACCATAGAAAAATAACATTATAAGAAGTTCTCGGCTGGATCTCATTGGTTAGGTTCCAGTGTTTTTTTACTCGCTACAGGCGTTTAGGTTTGGCCCTACATTTAGCCATATTTCGAGTTTGCTATTTTTCCTTTCACAATATGCTTCCTAGAAATACCATTCAAAGATGCTCTCTATACTCTTTCACCTCACGCCCCCACCGATACAAATGGCTCATCATTCAAGAAACGACGTCGAAGAAAAATGTTAACACACTCAACGATTGAGTATGGACACTCGGTCCTCATTACGGATTGTTGTATAGTTGCTCCATTCAGTTTTACGACTACTTCTAATACTACGATCGCGGTAATCTACAAGGAAGGAAATGCAGTTCCAGCATCCTTGTTCTGATTGGATTTTCTTTGTTTTACTTTGTTTGAATGTTTAAAGGTTTCGTAGTCCGCCTAATGCTAGTTTCTCTTTCCGTTAAATTGTTTTGCTTTGGGTTTCCTCTAATACACATCAAATTGTTTCCTAAACGGATGATTTTGCTTTAATGTAAGTTGGGTTGCTGAATGCATGTTTGTTCACTCTTGCTGTTGTATATCACTTTTGCAAAGTGTCTTAAACTTTACCGTAGACATATCCATCTTGTACGAAGCGCAAAAAGTAGTACATCATATCTATGAATCGATGCGTGTTTAATCACATTTAATGAATGCTACTAGTGTGTTCTTTAATGTTTCTTCCTCCTGTTGCTCAAATGTCGTTTCATACAGCTTTATTGCCAATTTTGTTTCTAATCAAATTTCACATATGAAAACTGGTGTTTCTTTTTTTTTTTTGTTTCGTTTCGAAGTTTAACGTTAGCAAAGAATAGTTCCCTCAACCCACAACGGAGTTTTTGTGCGAAAAGTAAAAACATCGATAGCGTTGTTTTGTTTAGTGTTGGTGGCGTTAAAATTGTGTCGTACTTAGTTCACCGGTTTTCTGCATTTGCGTCGCTGATAAGATATGTTTTTCCATTCGAACACTACACAAAACCTATTCTTGTAAAAGTACAACTAATCCCAAGTGTGCGTTGTAATTATCGTAAACTCAATGCAGGCTATGATATTCGCGGCCTTGTTCGCGCGTAGTTCAATTGGTTCGGTGGAATGCTTTTCAGCACACAGCACTGCGGTGTGCAATATAATCAGAGTCTATCGTGCGACATCGTATGTTGTGTGCTTCGAAACCAAATGATCGTATCAGGAGCACGCAGTCACGCGCTATCGGTGGTCGACACCAACGGCAAAAAAAATCCATAAAAATGGCAAACACTAAGTAATATAAACGAGAGATTCTAAAATTAGGTGTGAATGATTGTACTCAACTGTTCCTGCGGTACAAAAGTAAGTACATATCATTTTCTGGCAGTCTTTTAAATCGTCGTTTCGCATAATCTCTCCAACAAATCCGCGCCCCGTCGCTAGCACAATCAATGCAATGTAACAAAGTTTACAAATGCCAACAAGCGTGTAAAAATTTGCTCCAAACAAGAAACATAAATGAATGGTTAGACTACTCATTGGGTCTACCTATAAATACTCAACGATACTCATCGGCTCTATAGATTATCTTTCATCGCAAAGCGAAACAAAACTTGTTAGAGCTCCTCCAGATTCAGAAGAGTAGCCTTACTCGGCTTAACGTAAATAATGGAGACTATTGATGAGTGGATAAAAAGACTGTGCTAACTTTTACTTAAAAACCGCCTTGAGCTAGCTACACACTCCTGACACCTTCGATTCTGTCTCCAGGTATGCTTCCCGATCGGTTCTAGTATAGCCACAGTATTCGTTTCATCTTGTTCGTAACATTAAAGCTTACACTATGACGATCATCAAAATAAGAGTTCAGACGGTGATCACTCCTTAGGAGCCATTTTCCAACAGGGCATCTTTTTCGCCCTCCCCGAAGTGGTTTGAGTTGGCGTTGGTGCTATTTTTGCCCTCCAACAGTGGCGTTTGGACGTCACTTTCGTCCGTTGGTGCTGGTTCGCTGCCATTAAAGAGACTTGACGATCGCACGCTAGATTGAGCCGTTTTACTGACGGTGGTTTCGATGGTCGAACTGCTGCTCGTGTTGGAGATACTGCCGGTCGTGGTTTTCTCTGACACAACCGTCAGGGTGCTGCTGGCTTGCTGCGTAACTTTCTGCTCCTGGTGCCTTTGGATCTCCTGAACCGTGCTCGTCGTGCTGGAGGATGTCGCACCGCTTACTTTCATCTCAACGTATTCCTGGTTGAGCCGCACGCTGTTCGGGCTGGTTGTGCTAGAGGACACTGAATGCAGCTGGTGGGCTGGTGAGGTGACACTCTCGGTGGGTGGAGGGGCTAGAGCTGGTGGGCTTTCCTTGGATTCATCAACCTCCTGGACCGTCTCCATAGCGGTGAGGTTTTGCAGGATCGGTGAAGCAGTTGGTGCAGCCGGTCGTGGCACCTTACCCTGCAGATAGTATGTCATGAGCTGGCCCTTGCCCTTAACCGCCACCAGACCACGCTGTTCGAAGGTGTAACCGAAGGTTTGCAGGATCTGGCACGTTTCCTCGGTCACCTGGATAGCCCCGGCTTTGCCTGTGCTTTCCATGCGAGACGCTACGTTCACCGTATTGCCCCAGATGTCGTAGTGAGGCTTGCGAGCCCCAATCACACCGGCCGTTATTGGCCCATGGTTGACGCCCATCTTCAGGACGAAGTGGTTGAAGGACTGTTCGTTGATGCCTTGTAGGGCTTTCTTCAGCTCGAGTGCGAACTCCACCAGCAGGGCCAGATGCGCCCATCGCACCGATACCGGATCATCGGGTTTGACCATACGGGACGGGTTTAGGCCACTCGCAGCCATGTATGTGGAACCGATCGTCTTAATTTTGATGATGTCTTGGAACTGCGGTAACTCCAGCAGCTGAAATAAGGCCAATGTTCAGGACTCTCTATCCATCGCGATATCCGACACCAACTTACCGCATCGAAGTCGGAAATAACCTCATTGAGAAAGCGCAAACACTCCAGCCCCTGATTGTTGACCGTCTCCTCCGAGTAGAAGTCGGAAAAGTTGGGCATGCTGGCAAACAGGACGCCAACCTCGGCGTAACTCTGTGAGTACAGCTCGTCGTGCGAGCGCTTCCGGTTGCCCATGAAGTGTTCGGCCACGTGCATCGGCAGGACGTTGTACACGAGGGCCTCGTTTCGGCGCCGCATATCACTCGCCTTCTCCTTCTGGTCGATCACCTCGGTCTTCCACATGAATATCACCCGGTCCACCTTATCGATCTGTGTCCGGAAATGAGATGAGCCACAAAAAAAAAAAAGAAAACACAGAGCAAACGAACGGCGGGCACACCCGCCCATTAGTAACACACCGCAGATGGCCGCCGTGAAAGGGAGCGAGCCTAATTTTCGGTTCCGGAGCCTTACGTGTCTAGCCAGGAAGGACAGTGCTATCGTGACGGACACCAGCAGGGCGGACAGTGTGTAGCGTAGCGGAAATCTGCAGCAAAAAATAAGGAAGCAATTCGTATCCCAATTAGTCCGAGAGCCTCATCAACGTTGAGCGGGAGTTCGGGTTGATTATGGTTTTTGTTTGCAAGAAACGTTGGATGGGAAACGAAAAAACGAACGGAAATGCCCAACCGCCGTTATGATACGTACGCGTTGAGAATGCCAGAGTCCTCGTTCCGGAACGCCTCCTCCAGGTGGAAAATGTTCACGTAGCAGTGGGACGCTGCATTTCCCACATCGATGGTGATCCGCAAAAGAAGGACGAAGGAAGAAAAAAAAACCGTATAAGCACGTGCTTGTGTGCGGATGTACAGGCTTCGTGTGCATGCTTCCTCGTGGAGGTCGTAGGACTAGTGTCAGACGGGATAAAGGAGTCCACAGGGAGGAGCGGAGATTACGGGTCAAGAAGTTAAATCGGTTTTCCCGTAGCTCATGTAGATTAGCTTTCCCTTAGCTAATTTCTTCGGCTCGTGGAAGGGTTGAAGCGTGTGAGATGGCAGCGTAAAAAAAAACCTTCCGAGATGCCAACTTCTTCACAAACCATTGGACGGTGGGCAAATAATCCTGCGATAGCCAAACAGACGTCGACTGTCCCTCACCCGGAAAGCTATTACTTTTTAATTAGTTTGTGCTAATGGTGGTCAGCGGGAATCATTCAATGCATAGCACATAAATCCAAACGACGACTTCCGTTCGCCGTTGGTGGCAAAGTAATCAAGAGAGGTGAAACGGGCCAAACCGTTTGCTACCATTACTTAACAGTGGCATAAAAGATGCACTGGGCAGTAACTTTTCTCGCCCATGACGTCCCAGTGGAACAATGCCAGCAGTGTGGCAGGGTGTTAGAGAGATGTGCCGACAGTTGGACTGTGAGGGTTTGTCTTCGCCTGGATATGGCATGCTCCCGCTGCTACACTGATCGAGGGTAGTTCCAACCCGACATCCGGTCGGAGGATATATGAATAAATTTAATCAAACTGCATGCGACCACGCACACAGGAAACGGGTTGCGGGACCGATTGCCACACTAGCTTCCGTCGCTTGCAGGACCGATTTGTGGCGAATCAGTGCTCACTGGCCTGCCAGCAATTTTCCAATCCCATACCCAGGCACAAGGGAGTGGTACTCGTGGTACTCTCACGTCCAACGCGTCATCGATGGTGCTCGGTGGAAAGCGGGAAAACGGATGGTGGAGGGAAAAGTGCATGCGGCAGGACGGTACGGGCTGGAGAAATGCTGTATTTACCGGTTATGATGATCATTAATAAAATTTTGCTGAGATGCGATAATTGCGTTATGATTGAGGTGGCAATTAGAATTAAAACGGTATAGTTACTGAAGTACGATGGAAACAGACACACGCTCGACGGTTCCATCTCGCTCGAGGCAAACGAGACGTTCGTGATGTTGAGGCCGAACGGTGTCCTGTGGGAGGCCGCCAGCTGCATCAGGTCCGTTTAGCATGCACAGCGTGTTCCAGGGGATGGTGTCCGATGGGCGGTTTTTGGGGTGAAAGGTTTGAAGGAAACGCATGAGTCTAGCGAGTGACAATATGTGGTTTTGCTATGGGCAAGTTGCATTGCTTTACCGCCCGAAACGGTTCCAGAACTGGCGGTAATCCCGCAGGGTTCCAAAAGACAAACTGTGGCCTGTTGGTTGGAGCCTCATTCTCAACAGCCCACAGTGGTCGATCTTCCGGAAAAGCAAATCGCAAAACTTTCACTCCACCGGGAATGACGATCGTCCGTACTTACCATGTCGCTCACGTTCGAAACGCCCAGTAGCAGGACGATAATGATGGCCGTAGATTTGCGCAGGCTAGTGCTGTCGTTGTACCGCTTGCTGTTTAGAGTGACAAACGCCGGCAAAACCTGCAAACAGACAGAGCGAGAGTGTTAAAGGCGTGCCAACACGCGAAGGAGCGTCCTCCATGGGAAGGACAGTCTGTTCGGGGAGGGCTTTCCGGAACAATGCAATAAAAGCGAAATCACCATCTAATTCCCCGCGGTGTCGTTTCACGATGCTTAAACCCTTTGAAGCGCGCCTCACGCTCGGTGGGAAAATTCTATTACGAGATTAGGATTGGCTGATTGTGTATGCAAACGCCTGGACGGTGGAAAATGGCAATGCCACCATCGAGCGGGTGTAATGGACATCGGGGGAAAAAAAGCACACTGACAAAGTGGAATAAATCACCAGCACACAGCATGCAGGGACCAGCCGCGTATCCATTCGATGGCTACTGAATGCGAATGAGCAACGAGCGCTAGGTGGATTCGTTTCCGCTGCTTCCGTCAGCTCGTGCGCGCACCCACGCAGCATCATGTCGTCCTTTATGATAAGCTCGGCTCGGTGCCGAGGTGTATTCTTTTTCCATCACCAACCATTACGAATCGCATTCAAGTGAATTATATATTCGTTTTTCTTCTGCAAACGCGCCACGGACAAGATCCAACTGCAAGCACACCCGGACGGACTGGCAGTCCGTGCTTGGTGGATGATTTATATGTGCTCGTTTAATGCAACGCTGCTACCTCGTTTACTGTGCACGCTGTTCAATTTTTACTGCGCAGCTAAAAACTCACCCTCCCGTTCTGGGCCGGGTTCGGATAGGGAGTAAGAAAAATTATGCGCTGCACGGACTGGGCCGTGGCAGAAGGACGCGTGCCGGAGAGTTGAGGGAATTGAAAACGGAACGAATAATCATACTACCCGTCGCGTGGGACAAAAGCTGTCAGGCGCTAGAAAAGCGCTAGCTAGCAAAACGCCGGAAAGGCAGCGAGGATACAGTTCGAAAATGGGAACAAGTTGCCATGTCCGGCCGTCGTTTATCTGGGCGGCAGAAGCGTCACCAGGACGGACCTTGTTTTACGCTTGCCGTCTCTGCTGTTCGCACCAAATGATCGCCAAACGATTGTTCTGTCCGCTCGATGTGGTGTGAAATCGTTATTTATCGTTAGCTGCACGAGCCCCGGCAAACTAGAGAGAGAGGGCTTTTTTTCCTTATCCTTTTCCACCGCGTCCTTTCTTAACGACTCTGAGGTTAACCAGCTCGCGCTTCACACTGACTGGCAGACCATATGGTGCGTGGGTTGTATAACGCGAAAGCGATTGAAAGTTTACGACAAGAAAAGTTTAAATCGTTCGATTTTATGAACGTTTCATCCACCGGTCGCGCTGTTCGTTTCCGACCGCGACCAACGAGCAGCTCGGTCACTTTATCCTAAATTAATGATATCGACACCGCTTCCAAGGAGTCCATTTCCGACGAGCGGGAAACGGAGCTACGAATAAAACACCGATTTCGAGCTGTAGCCAAATGGAACTTGGAATGGAGTTTCCAACGTTCCTCAGAAGAGCCTGAAATGGACACAAAACAGATTCTTTGACTCGCCTTGTTTCATCCTCTTCGAGGGCGAAAGAAATGTCCTTGGAAGAAAAATGCATGCAAATTTAGCTGCACCGATGCAGCGCGAGGTTTTGCTCGTTTTCGTTTCATACAATTCAATTTGCATATTTAAAACCCAGTGATTTCGTTGAAGTTTCTGCCCATTAAATTAAATCACTATTCGCATTGTTGCCGACCGAATGAAAGTGAAAAAAAGCTTACCCCGGTGAGGCTCTCCGCGACGGAGATGAACACCATGGCGAAAATGATGACCAACGGTGGTGTGACGATTTCGAAATGTGCCGCCGTCCTGTGTGATGAAACGAACAGAAAACACGAAGAGATAAAACACACAAAAATATGAAATCTCAACCACCATCGACCGAAAGTGGGCGGAAAAGTGAGCCGAAACTAATTAGCGCAAGTATGGATGGCGAAAGCTCGCGTGCATGGCCACGGAACGTACCTGGGAAGAACCAAAATGGCGTAGATGATGGCCACGAGCTGCACCAACAATGCGGCCAACAGCGGCACAGCACTGTGCGGCTCGCGGTACTCGGTGTAGGCCGTTTCGTGTGTCTTGTCGTTGAACGTGAGGAACCAGTTCGTATCCTTACTGATTTCGCTGTGCCCGTCTCGGCTGACAAGCTCCTTGCGGAGGCGCATCTTGTAGTCCTCGGACGCCTGCTCGTCCTCAAGCGCATCTGTCTTGTCCTCTGTCGCTGGTGTCGATGGCTCGTCGCCGCTAGCTCCATGTGCCGCCTGGCCGGAAGACAGCAGAACAACGAAACGGAACGCATGAATTAATGACTCATCAACCGACCGGGGTTGGGCGTCAGGTTGGGTTCCACCCACCGCCCTTGAGCAAACAACAAAGCAACACGGCTCGTAGATGAAGATGTAAGCAGGCTCAGGCTAGGCAGGCTCACGAGTAGCGATTGAAACCGGCGACGGCAGATAACGCCGTTTGCCAATGTTCCGGGGGTGAGCTTCTGACGGGCTGCGGCGGAAATTAATTGCCCACCTTCCTGCTTACACCATCCTGGCACGTGCGGCAGCTACTCACCTTCGATTCATCCTCGTCTCGGAAGGTCTCCGAGGGCCCGTCTGCCTCGATGACCACGTCCTTCGGGTCGGCTGAGCCATTTTTGTGCTCCGACGGGCAGAACTAAACCCAGCAGCAGGGTTCACGCGGCCGGAAGAGAGACACATTCGTCAGCACCATTGTCAGGGGGCAGATTTAATAGCATAGAACCGTATTTATTGGGCGTCTTTTGTTTTATGCTTTTTGGTCCAAGGATCCCAACGCGGGCGTTATGAGCCGGTAGCATTTATTAAAAGCTCGCAAAATAGACGCAACACAGACGTCGCTTGGATCGACTCTCAGTTAGCTCAGGCAAAATGGTTGCTTGTCTGCTACGTCTTATTCGAAACCGACTGGAAAAGCCAGACACCGGCTGCTTGCGGCGAAAAATCATACCATCCCGTAGGGCATCGTAAGCGCATCCGAAGCGGTTAATGAATTGGCGACGAACAAATCGGTTCTCACCGTCTACATGTCCTTGGAATGGGTCATCCCCGGTGGAACACATAGCTTTCGGATCCCTGGGGAGTCGTCCACCAACCACAATCCGGTTACTCCTTGCTCGCAAGGACGACTGTAACGACCCGTGACGGTGGAGCCAGTGACAACGCCTTCCGTACGTAATTGCATTAATCATGAGGCGTCCGAAGGGTGGCTCAGGGGCAGCGGTCTACGAGCCGGCAAATGGCGGACGATGGCTACTGGGCGTTTATGTCGTTAATCCTGTCGCCATCGTTTAGAGATCCTGCCCCAGCTCGGGTGGACCGTCGTCAACGTTGGGCAAAGTGGGCATGGAAGCTCAACCTAAAATCCCGGGTCCCTCCGAGGGACGCAACATAAATAAAACCCCGAATGCGCCGATATTCGCTGGGCCCCCGCGGCGCCGGGCAACAACTCAATGAAAACTTGAGCCACCACGCAGTGATTCAACATCTGAGCCAGTTGGGTTATCATCCCTCGCACAGGGTGGCAGCAACACCAGCAAAGGTGCGCTTACGAGCCTCTCGAGGGCTACCTAAAGCGTACGCGGAACCAAGTGATGCGTAACGTGCCACACGGCTTGGATCGATTGGGAAGAAAAATGTTCTTCCTGCTCTCAAAGTGCTCAAAATGAGACAAAAGCTCGTGCGTGCTTTTTTTTCTATTCTCTCGCCTATCTCGCCTCGCTCCTGCTGTTCCTGAAGTTGTGCGTCTTTATTCGGCGAGCTGACACTTGAGACATTTGTCGGAGTCCTTACGTGGGAGAGTGATATGTTTCCACCGCCACCACTGTCGGTATAAAATACAAAATGACGCCCGGTGAACCCACGCCGGAGCACCCAACAACGCTTTAACGTGCGAACGCGTGCGGTGGTGTGGCGCCACCACAAATTTTCCGCAAGTTTCGACCGTGGGATTGACGACATCAGCTTCCCACGTGGCACAGCCTTCTCGATCGGTACCCATCCGTCGTGCCGAGAGCATTATCGAATCAATTGATGGGCGAATGAAAATGGGAAATCAAATTCCGTTAACAGCATTCCCAGTGCGCCGATAATGGAGCACCCAAGCGCAAGGGTACACGACGCGAGGAAGCAGAAAATCCGCTTCGAAGAAGCCTTATTTTACAGCCTGGCTGGATGGCAGCCACGTGCGTGTCAGGATGTGCTTCTGTGGACCGGAATGCTTCCCGGCTCGGGATGCGCCAGCATGGAAAATGTGATAAATGGTACCGACTTCATGCGTGCTTACAGTGATTAGATTTCGGGCCGGTCGTGATGGGACCGCTTTAAGACACGCGTACGGGCACGCACGAGCACGCGAGGAAAAAAGTTTCCCCTAAACCTTGGTACCGGCGTAGCTGGTGGATAATAATTTCTTACCGGCTTCAGCACTTTGGAGATGAAGTACGTCTTCAGGCCCGCAATTCGGAGGGCTTCCTCGCGTTTCTCGCCGAACGCCGGCTCCACCTCGAACTCGCCGTTCAGAAAGCTGAGCGTTTTCTCCGACAGATGGACGCGCCTGCAATGGGAAATGGTGACACGCGAAACGTACGGTGAGTATTTTCATTTGAGGCATTACTTGTTCACTTGTTCGGTGCGTTCGCCTCCCACACCCATCGACGGTAAATCACATTCCACAGCGTTGTGAAGGTGGCTGGTAATTTCGGGGCTTACAAATGGAACGCGGAAAAACGAGAAAAACACGAACGAAATTGCAAATTTAAGCTCCTGACAGCTGAAAGGAAAAACATAAAAATCACGGACGAGAGGAAAATGGAGCGTGTTTGCGGATAAGGAAAGTTTCGCTTGCAAAACGCAAACATCCATCGACTGCCGCCCCTAGGGGACCGAGTGCCACGAAGCGATGTAGGGCACACATAAAATCCCACACTGACTGATTGAGATAAGAAGTTTAATGAGCTCGAGCTGGGGGCTGAGAAAAAAGGGCACCGCAGAAAATGTGTTGAAAAACGCGCAAATAACGCTCGTCGATGCGGCCCGGTTTCCTGAAGGCTTGGAAATTTTTCATCGGCCAATCGATCTGGAGAACGATTTGCGATTCGTTACGGGGTTGTGATTATGCAGATTTTCTCGGGGGCACTTTCGTCAAATATCCGTCCTCTCAGGCCAGTAAACCCTCCCGCTGGCAGGGACGGTTTTAGTCCGTATAAGCCGATTCGTAAGCCCTTACCCGGCTTTTCCGCTCGATTCCATCTTGTTCGCCAGCTCGACGTCCTTGGAGTAGACGTCGAACTGCCACTGCCGCTGGCCCAGGATCCCGGCCAGGACGGCTCCGGTGTGTATGCCGACGCGCATATCCACGGGTGAGTTGGTCTTCTGCTGGACGTACCTTCGAAGGGGAATGAAGAAAGTAAGAACGCCTCAAAGAATCCACCGCTTCGGTGCGCCTCTTGATCGAACACTTACTTGATCGCTTTCACCATGGACAGACCCATGTGCACGCAGAGAACGGCATGATCCGGTCTCTCAACGGGAGCCCCACTGATGCAGTAGTAGCAGTCGCCGAGAATTTTTATCCTCAACTGTTGATATTTCTGAAACGCACACGCGAAAAGAAGAACACCATTAAGCGCGTACCGACCAAGGCGTCATGGAAAGTTCGTCAAAGTCCTCATAAAAGTCTACTTGTCTGGTCTAGGTCCAATCCACTCCGCTTCCGGTGCGGCCGTGTAGGGAAACTTTTCAAACGTCAACGAAAACGGCCCCAGATACGGCCTTACCGGAGAAGGTCTGGTGGGCCGTAATGCTTTTTCTATACACTTCCGCAGGAGACACTTTTGTATTCTGGTAGGCAGCGGCAATAGGGGCAGCAGAAAAAAAACGGAAGCCCCATGACTACGATAGAGGCCAGGCTCTGCGTGATGTGCATTGTGTCGTGTCTGTATACGGTTTCGTTTTTTTCCTGTGCTGTTCTATTTCGTCCAAGCTGCCCGTCTTCGTGTGACATAGATATCAGATCCAACGTGTTGGATGTGAGGCCCGAGTACTTTCTCGGAGTGGTTTGTCTCGCTTGTCCGATGCAAACAAAAACGCCGACTCCGGTACGACGTCTGCGAAATTTAATTTATGCTGGGCTTCGTCCCATACCACTCCGATGCTGATAGGGCGGTTTTTTCCGAGCTCCTTCCGGTAGCACCCCTCGGAGCCTCGGAAGGTGCCGACGAGGGAAGCCAAATTGAACCTGCTAGAGAGAACGAGCGGTGAACTTACCTCGGCCAGGCGGTCGAAGCGAGCAAAAAGCTCGTTGAGGATCTTCACCAGGTCCTGTGCCGAATAGGTGGACGAGATGGCCGTGAAGCCGACGATATCTGCATACAGAATGCTGAAAGAGAATCGAAAAAAAAAAACAAGTACCCGTCAGCCAGGTCGCAGACGAACGTTTCTTAATGGTCACCCTGTGCCGAGGGGGCATCCATTTTGGTCTGACCGATCGATGAAACTCCCACACAGAGATACAGAGTGGACTGAGCTGCCCGTATTAATGTGAATAAAATTACTGTTTGCTTGAAATCTGCCCTCTCGAAATCCGACAGGTGTTTCCGTTCTCGCATCGATCAACACTGGCGGTGGTGAATTAAACCCACGCGGAAAATGCACGACCTATGATCGATGGGTTTAGCGAAAGGTGAAGGGCGCTAAAATCGGTCCCGTCTGCGTGCCTCGTACTGCTGCTCCACTGCTGGATCGCTTCAAGCCGCACGACATAAAACCGCAGCATAGTTAAAACCAACGGCCCACGGCACAGACCGACTGGCGGGAAACCGCGTTTACGCCGCCATATCACGAAAGCCGGCAAAGGGTCGGTACTAATTTGCTAACGACCATTCCGCGGTGCGAATGTTTTGTGTGGAGATTTGGCAAATAAATAAACCAGACCGGAGCACCGGCAACATGTTTCCTCGTCCGCGTTATGATGAGCAAACAATCATTCGTGGGGAATCGCTCCGATGTTTGCTCTGGTGATGGGAAGGGAGCTGGTGTAGTGCTGGAAAAGCATTACGAAAGCGGAGGAAAAAGGTGTAAAAGAGGGTTATTTTGGACTTCACACCACTCCGGACGTGCAGGGGATAAACAGAGCACGTTTTTTTCTTGCTTTTCCGTTGCGTGGTTCGGAATTCGGAATTCGATGTGGGATTTTGGTCTTGGGAAAATAAAATCCCAGCACTAATCCACGCCAGCTCGCACGCAGCTCGAACCGTGCAATGAGATTTCACGATCGCGTCGTGGCCCCGGGAATCACCAAAATCTAGACTGCAATGAGCATTGGTTTTTCGATGAAAATAAAACTATCATTCGCGCTCTGTTTCAATTATTCCTCGAGGATTACTCGCTTCAAGTCAAATGCAATATCAACTCTTTATTGAAACGAGATTTGTACTCAGCAAATCCGCAGAAAGCCTTGCAAACCGAAATTTACCAATTTAATGACACATTCAAGGAAACAAATTCGTTGATATTTTGTTGCATGTTTTCCAATAAATATGCCGAACACTCAGCAGCCAGCATAAAGTTGTTCAATTGCCTTTTTATTCAGTGAAATAAATTCAATATGCACTCTACCTTGGTTGATACGTTTATAGACCCTTGCTAGGCCCATCGCTTGTGTTGCGCTTATCTCACAGTTTCAGCAATATCGGATTCCTGGTACGCTGTAAGAGGATTATTGAAAACATTATCAACGACCGGCAAACAGCACCGTGTCACCTATGTTGCCTGTGTCTACCCTTTCGTTGCTATAGTTCCGTTTTTGGAAAATTCTGCTTGACTAAGCATCGGCGTGGCAGCAAAATGGCGTTGTTAGAGGATGCATGGACTTCCCTTTCCGTACCTGTTATCGGTGAACCTTCCTGGGAAAACCACTCATTCGCCTTGCTCTACGCTCCACGCAGCTTGATTACGCGTGGTGCACAACGTTGAAATGCCGACGAGAAGTGAACGCTCCCACCGCAGACTATAGTATCCTGTCGTGGGTGGTTGTGGTTTTTCCCAGACTTTCATACCTGTGTATTGCCCTCTAGGCAGGGTGAAGCTCCACGCGTGCTACTTTGTTCGCAGTCGACTCCGCGAAACCGCAGCTTGCTTACGGTGCAGCGGATCCTTGTGCATCGCATTTTGCAGCACCCAGCGGGGTGCATTTCATGGATCACGAGGCAAGGTCTAAAAGCGCTTGAGCCACAGCATCGGTCGTGATGCAGCTCTGCTTCGAACAGTGTGGCATGCGTTAACTTCAGCTTTGAAGGGCAATATACATAGTTTTGCGAGCCATAATATAACACCAAACCACCGTTGATCTTTCACACTACAGGGTTTGGGAGGTGAGCTGGAACAGCCCTTTTTGCTGCCAGCTGCTTTCGATTAATCTTGCCTTACGGATCCAATTTCCATCCCGATGGACACAACCGGTTTGTCAGATCTCAATCTAACGCAAGGTGTAAGACAGATATTCATCTCATTCTTCATCCAAATCAGCTTCAAAAATAAAACGCATGACCGAAAGAAAGGATAAGAGCTACGAAGTGATAAATCCTACCCGAGATCTTCGATGGATCCGAATCGCCATGACAAATTGCCCACGGGCACGTCGGGCAGGTCGCGTGGGTTGGCATCAACAACCTCGCCTGGGTGTCAGTTTTATATTCCTTCCTGGAAGCACTGCCGCCAGTGTTGGCAGAAAAGGCTGCACTGGAGATATTTCCCTCCAAACACGCTGCGCGAGTGTGTGGCGAAGAAGGATAATTTAATTTTCCGACAACACTCTCCCTTTGGGCCGTTCGCTGAGCTCACCCTGCGGCCAAAGAATGCCGCCACAAGCATCCAAGGCGTGACAGAGAAGTTGGCTTGGTGGATGCTATTGCGAAAAAATTCCTCCACTACCTGTCTTGACTCGTGTGTACGAGCACCTACATCGGGCCCGGTTGGATGCATCCTTTTTTTTTTGTTCGACTAGCTCAAAGAAAGGACGACCCTGGTTTTCTTCCTGCTTTCTTGGGGTGACTCACAGCATGACAGTTTCCCGGCAGATGAAGGACGGTGAGAGCGCAAGGCGCACCCGGTCGGAAAAGTGTTCAACTTGGCAAAAGGTCTGCATGGCGTGGCACAAAGCGGCTGGCTCTTCATAACTTATTAAACAAACAATGGGTACGAGCGCGAATCTCTTTCACTTCTTTTTCGTCCCCTTGGCAGATGTTTCCGCCCTTGCTTTTCCATACGCCGGTTGGTTGTGTAGCGTTCTTCTGAGACTCCGCTAAATTGGCCGCATAAAAAGGCAGACATAAACAGCCTCCAAACGCAAGGATGTATATGCGCGTGTTTCTCCCACCCAACCGAGAGCAGGGCCGTCGCGAACATTCTTAATAGTGCAAGCGCCAAAGGAGGGTTCCCATGTTCAAGACTCTTCAATTAACTTTCGCCCGAATGGATGGGGCCGAAAAGTTTTTCGAGCCTAATAATTGCGGCCGGAGACGATGTGTTTCGTGAAAAACCGGGTCCGGGACCGGGATGGCAATGTCATCATGGTGAAAAGCTCATTTCCAAAATTAGAACGTCTCGGAGGCGAGACACACGCGTTGCGGTTACGATTCCGAATTGGCATAATTAAATAACTTCACTTTTCTCGTGGTCCAAAATGCGTGACTAACAGTTTCAAACAACACTGTAACTTTGTGTGACTAACAGTAACAAAATCTTTTTCTAGTTCCTTTGTTCGCTCACATTCCTCTCCATCCAATTAAGCTCGATGAATGTTCTCGATGATGACCGGGTTCTAAAATCCGGGTCGAGCCAAACACGTCCGGCATCGGCATCGAGCCAATAAGTCACGATTCACTATCACCGCTCATGATATGCCCTGTGACCTGTATGAAGGTTACAGTCTCTCTATTTTTTTCCATAGCACACAGTGGGTGGATTATTCACTCCATGGCGAAGGCGAGAATGTGTTTCACATGAAATGGATTTTTCAAACGAAACGAAACGAAACGGGATGTAATCCTAGCACTACGCCGCATCGGATCGGCTCGGTTTTGATTGATTTTCCTCGAAAAGATTCTAATGTGCCCCTCGTCGGTCGAGCCGTCACGAATCGTTTAAAGGCAAGCCGCTTGTTTCGGAAATCTAGTTAACGGCTTCACTAAATTGGAGATCCTGTTGAAGTTGGGAATCGTCCTAACGGGATCCTATCAACACGCACGCTAGCCCTCTCTGCTAGCTTGGTCGCAGGGAAAACGCCACGAAATTGTCCGTTGGACTGTGGAAACCAATTTATATTAACGTTTAAACCAACCCAACGAAATGACGTAATTGTCGTTTGATTAAGTGGAAAATATGGATCCACCGTGAAGAAATGGTTTTTCTCGTCTGCTTTTGAGCGTGCTTTCAAAAATGGGTCGTCTTGCTACTGCGAGTTGTTTGCGATTTGCAAGAATAATTTCTTCATTCTCCTTCACCGGGCTCGCTTCCAGCTCTCGGTTTTGCGACGGGTTGATGTTGATTTAAGAGCTTGATGCTCCAGCCACATCACGGAATGTCCCCTGACTGTTACCGGATCGCGCCAGAAGTAGTGTCAGAGCCGTTCGCTTCAATCTCGGCATACCAATAACTCTAGCAGGGCTTCTCTGGCTACGGCTCCGGAGCCCAACGATCTCTTGTCAAAACTTGCCGGCATGTTTATTTACTTATGTTTCATTATTATGATTTGTTTTTCGATTTTCCAGCTCCCAGGACGCCCGACGCTCGTGGTGGTGTTTATTTTCGTATCGAATTTTGCCGGCTTTGGGATTTCATTGTGCTTTGACGAGCCCCACCTCGAGCAACGTTTGCATTTCCCTCTCCCGCAGGTTGGCGTCTTTTCTTCCTCTTCCAGCGCAATCAAAACGCCAGGCTCCACAGTGACGCAATCGCCCTGGAGCCTACCAAGACGGGTCGCGTAAACAGAGTGTGATTTTGGTAGCGATGTCCTCCCGTGAAAAAAAAAAACCCCAGCATGAAGGAATTATGCTTTCTCTCGACAACTCAACGCGCTTATCGCTGCTTGCAGGTTGTGTTCGAACGTTCACTTACCTGACGTTTTCGTGGCGACTCATGTAGATCTTCTTAAACTGCTCCGAGTTGGTGGAACCGAGATCCTGTCGCATCTTCACCGCGACGTGTTCGGGCAGCACGGATAGCAGCAACCGTTCCTGGAATACCAAAGGTAGGCTAAATTAGATCAGATCGCGTTTTTGCTTCTGGCTCGCCTCGCATTATTCTAACTTCGCCTCGCATGTAATGGAGTAACTTGCTTTGTGTGTCGGTTAACAGAGGGAGAACAGTTTCCTAAAATCTCTATCCGCGCTTCACGACAATTCAATTAGAATGAGTTCATTGCTCTCACTGGAGCATTAAGTACCGCAGGCGAGGAAACTACTTTGAAAGGGCACCATCGTCGACGGAACGAAAAACTTTGTTTACGACCATCGCCTCTTTCTGCTGATCGTTTGTCTGATAAATGTAGCCGTCTCCGGTATCCTTCCCGGTCAGTAAACATCTTTCCCCGGGCCGGAGTGACGGAAAACAATGTCCCTCGGACAACTCGAGTTTGACGGCGTCTATTTTCTTGAGCACCACCAAACGGACTCGCGCCTGTCGCCGATGATCGAAATCGTGTTCCGCGCACTAACTGCAGTAAAAATACGGACTATTTACAGACGTCCGGCCCGTGAAGGCCAGTGGCGCCAGGGTGGGCAAGGGCATGGATAGTTCAAGTAAATGACGCGCGTGCCGGAGGGAGAAGAGTACGTTTTTACGAGTCTCGCTCGGAGTGTCCGGCTGATGGGATCCGGCACCGTTTGACCTTGAGCGGAGTAGTTCATGCAACGTGTTGTTTTTCTCCGGAAATAAACCCGGCCGCGTGGAACACTGTCGCGGCCGTGGATGGTGACGGGAAAGTCGTTGCCAGGCAGTCAAGAAAGAGGAAATACTG
The DNA here is from genome assembly GCF_943737925.1 of Anopheles nili. Classification (NCBI taxonomy): domain Eukaryota; kingdom Metazoa; phylum Arthropoda; class Insecta; order Diptera; family Culicidae; genus Anopheles; species Anopheles nili. The sequence continues at coordinate 3,815,657 of NC_071292.1, forward strand.
AGCTCCTCCTTTGCTCGTTTCGGGACCCACCCGAGGCAGCAATATCATTAAGTTCGTTGGTGAATATTAAACGGTTCAGATTAAACCATCCAACTAGCTGGAATTAATTAGGAGCTCCGGGGTAACTATCACTAATTGGCATGTTGACAAATTTGCACGGCAACGCAGAAGGCACCTTCGCAGGCGTCAAGTTGGCTTACACTGTAAATTTACATATTCAATCCCACTGGTTCTGAAGCAACGTAAAAAAGGGGTATCTATTCGGAAGAGTAGCTGCTGGTAATGGAGAAAAACCGCTTGGAAATGGATTTGAAATCATAGCGTATGCGTGAGCGTTCAGCTATCAAGGGATATGCTAATCGATCGCATTGCTGTTGCATGCCGAGCTCTCCGGAGAGGTTCTCGGAGGGATAATCCAAGCTGTTGCTTGATTGCCCCTATCATGTTTCTGCTGAGAAAGTGTGCCGTCATTTTCTGGGCGCATTAAAGCGACCGCTGCCGTTCAGAGGAAATGGAAAAGTCTCTCGACTCGTGTGCTTTCGGCTTCACCCACACGTCCCATACACAAACACACACATGTTCCCCTCCGGTATAGGGTTGATTTATTGCCACTTGCATGCTGCCAAAAGGCCTTACGCTGGCATCTGTTTTCTCTTTCAAAAACACAACGCCCTGCGGCAGCCAAATACGACGCTGTGAAACAAATGTGAATGCAAGCCGGTCGTAAATCAAGTTCCCCTTGCGGGCTGGTTGGCTTATGATTGATTTATTTTAAAACCGCATTCCAATTCGGCTATGAGACACCCTGTGTCGTACGGGTACCCGTTACTGACCTGCTCGGCTGACTGCTCCTCGATCAGCATCTTCACTTCTAGGCCTTGCTTTGCTTCGAGAAAAGCTCGTCGTTGTTTCGCCTCGGCCAGGAAGTAGCATAGCAACCCAATGAGGGTGGCGGCCACGAGCAGCAGTATGTTTGCCACTTGCTGCAAAAGAAAAGGACAACCATTACGGACGACAGCCTGGTGACCTGTGGGATTTAATGGAAAAGGTGGAATTCTCCGGCTCCCAGGAGGGCAGCAACCGGATCATAAAGCTGCAATTGAGCTCGGAGAATGTTGGGGTTTATTTTTAAAGATGCTGCCAGCCGGTTGCGAAGAAGGTGGGCGAGAATGTCGAGAACTCAGCGACTTACCTGCTCCCAAAAATAGTTCTCCTTCTTGGCGAGCCCAATAATGGCATTAACGTAGGTTGCGAACGAACCGAGCCCGAGCAGGAGGCCGGTGTACTTGAGGAGCACTGGTAGGGTTACGTATACTAAAAAATTAAGCAACACGGCCCATCCGAGTGAATCTCTGGAAGAAAGAAGAAACGAGCGCATTAAATATTACACAGGATGGTTGCACTTGGCACGAGGAGCTTGTATTTTTTCTCGAGAACGTCTGACTTCGCAACAAGAATCCGTTTTTACACGTCCGGCTCGTGGCCCGTGGTGCTATAATTCTACCAGGCAATAATTGGGTTTGGGATTTAGGTCGCTCGGAAGCGAGAACCCCGGGAAGGGCAGGAGTGTTCCACCAATCGTCCGTTCCTTAAATTTGTATGGATTGTTCCAGGAGCAGGAGCCTCGCATTAGGTTTGATTATTTTCGCTTTTCTCCGTGTTGGATCCGAGCCGTCGGATTATTTCCCGTGAAGAAGCAAGCATATTGAATGATTTAGGAATATTCATAAGCTGCCAAACGGAAAGGCCGGCTGCGTAGGAGCTTCTTCTTGTAAGCTCAGAGACAAAGACGTCGCTGGAAAACAAGCCCGAGCGGCCAAGATTGATGTCGGTGTATCAACATTTTTCAACACAATTTCCTGCGCTGATCGTCATCGATGTAAACTACAGAGCTCCCATTTTTTGCTGCTCCAGCACGCGAATGAATCACTCGCTGGAAATTGCGTTCATTTTGGGATCCATTATACGCCACGGTTCGCATTACTCAAACCTGAACCGTCCGAGAGAAAGAAAAATTAGCCTTCCCCTCCCTTTCGTCAGACTTCCGGCTCCGGGAAAAATTGTGTACTTCCAGCAAGTGCCAGGCAGTGTCAGGGACGCGACAACGCGCCTGACGCTAGCACCGCCTCTCTTACTAAATTATCATAAACGGAAAGCTTTTAGTCTATCAGCCCACCCTACCGGTAGCGCTCCCGGCAGCCGGCACGGTGACGAGAAGTGTTAGGAGAGAGGATAAAAAACCCACACACACACACAGAAAAAATGGGAAACGTTAGACGCTCAGCAAAAGAGCGGTTCCCGCAAGAACGAGCTCACGTTTGGATGCGCGCTATTTGCCGGATAATTAAGTTTAAATTAGGGAGTCTCCTATTTAGCATGAATATTCATTTACATTATTTTGACGGGTAGGTGCGACTCTACGCGGCTAGTGGCGAGTGCGTGTGGGTGAGGAAGTGTGTATGTGGTCGCCATGTATGATGAAATGGACAAACAGGGAGCCCCATGTGAGCCACACATGTACACAATCCCTCCCAAAATGTTCCCAGCCGATGACGGATAAAGTTACAAGCACACTGTCAATAAAATTAATGGACTCGCTTTTCATTCGCACGCGGCATCCGCCCTGCTCTACTGTCCGGCCTACATCGACAGGACGAGCGCATTTTTCATCCTTTTAGTTCGCTCTTATCGGCTCCGTGCCGCAGTATGAATAGCTCCCATCCGCAACCCATAGCGCACCGTTGTCGATAGTTGATACGAGCTTATGTCAATCGAAAATTGATATTTGCTATCCACCTTGTGCATCGACCAGCGGATGTGGTTCGCAGACCAGACAGGGGAAAAGCCAAACGGATGCTGATGCGAGTGGGCAGGTTTAATTTTCGCGAACGACCGAAGGCTCCCATTGGCGTGGGATGAATTGCCCTGTGGCTTGTTTTGGTGGCCTCATTGCAGCGAGGCTGGTGTTTGGTGCACGTGGCCTAGCCTGAGCCTTGCCATCCTTCCATGGGCCTTGTTTGTGGTGTAGATTGTGTATGCATGACGAGCTTTTGAGATTGGAATTGATTCACCGACTCCATGAGTGAGCGATTTTCGCTTCCGAACCGATTATCCAACCGATTCGTGCTCCAAGTTCGTTGGAGTGGGTTGCAAATTGATAACATTGTACCGATTCCATCAACTGGGTCGATTCGACAGCACCGAGATCTCCCGGAAACCTGGCATGAAGTAATTACGGCGCGCAGTAACGTTAATGAATTTTCCTGCGCGAAATCCGACAGACGAGCGATTTTGCGCCACCAAATGGCAAGGAAATCCAGGCAAAAGGCCGCAAGCCATGGTGCAACGATGGAAATAGAATTTATTATCAGCTGGGCTTCAATTTCCGAGTGCTCTCAGTGGGTCGTGTCGTGCACGTACTGGAACCCATTTCGAACATGTGTCCTAAATGAATCCCGACTCACGCGTAGGATGCAGGGACGTAAAGGGCTGTTATTTTCTTAAGCCACTTATCCCTTCCGCAAGCTCGTGCTAGTTGACCTCGTTTTGTGGCATTTTAGAGCTCGTGCCCTCGTTAGCCGGGCGAACACCGCCCAAGCAACGGAATCACAACGGGAACACAATCTTATTTGTGCGACCGCGCACGAGGACGATTGGCAGGAATTCACCCCGGACACTTGTTCCAGGATCATTACGGTGCATGTCGTGTACCGCCGCCGGCATATCGCTGACACGAGTGAAGAATAGACGAACATCGCGCTGTCCGCAACCGCTAACGACACCGCTTAACCCGGGCTTGGCCGTGCCTGGATCGATTTGATTGGTTTGGTCGACTGCATTTCCTGCCCCGGATAGCTCCCGGGGGTGTGTAGCACAAACCGGTACCCACGCAAGGCAAACAGTGCACCCGGTACTTCTTTTGCTGAAGAAAGAACTAACAAAACAACTTCTTCGCGCCGTGCCCTATCGCCCTGTCGCGGACAGAAACACATTCACACACCCACACGCTACATGACGAAAAACACTTACCGTGGTGTTACTGAGCCTTTGAGAAAGAGCTGCAGGAAGAGCTGCATAATGGCGAGCAGCCACGCTAAATGTGGGGCGATTTCCCAGATGATGCCACGGAATCGGCTCCGCCCGAAGAAGCGTAACACCACCGCCAGGAAGACGTTGATGAAGAGAAACACACAGGTAACGGCTAGCGTCGTCGAGGAAGTAAAGATAAGAAAAGACCACGATTAGATTACGTGTTACAGGTGACGTACGGTGCTGCTCTACGGTGGGGCTGAAAGCTCTTCCGTTTTGTGTCCTTCTAGCGGCGACTTGCCCACTGTGGTTTATTTTCCTTCGATGGAGCCGCAAATTGACCCAATCGAAATGCAATTTACTCCAACAAGTAACGGCGCATTTCTGTCCGTTGTACATGATGTACGAGCGGTGTAGCGCAAGTAGCGTTCAGCAGTTTACAATACATTATTTGATTAGTGAGCTATCTTACTTAAGCTACAAAAGCACTAGAATATCTCCAACGCCCCCTTGCGCTTGTGCATATCTATGATAGCAAAAGTTTTCTTATCGGTTATTGTCATATGCTTAGCTTATTGAACTATTAAATTGAGTGAAACAAGCTTGTCCAGGGAAATGAATTCGCTTATTTTAATCAAATGTTAATTTCACTCAAACGGCCTTGGCAGCTTGAGTGTGGAGCTAAAGTAATGGCGAAGGACGCGTAATAATTGGAAAAGTTTGCTGCGATAAGAAAAGTTCATCCTCATGGGGACGGTGAGAGCTGAAGCGCAGCAAAGGTTAGAAAGGGAGCTTAGGTCAGCTATGGTTTGTTTTAAAGCTTCATTTGATCTGCAAGACAAAATCACCGCCCAGGGTTTTGGAGTACCGCGTGTAGCCTGTCGCAATCTTTAGGGACCTTCTGCTACATCGCCGCAGGTGTTCGACTGTTCGGGAGGACAAAAAATGTCACAGGCTCGGATGCGTAACCGTTACACCTACCTGTGCATTCCACACTCTGTCCCTGCGGCACGGCGATGGCCCAACAGTCGTAAAGGATCGAGGCGATCAGATAGCAAAGGAACGCGACTCGCTTCTGCTTGAGTGCGTAGCTCTGGTACAGCTTGTCGAGGACGGCATCGGGCAGTGGGATACCGCCACCGCTGGTTGCCTGATTTATTCCCACCGTCGTCGCCATCGTCCCGTCCATCGTGCTAGTCACTCGACGTCACTGGCAATGGTCTTTCGATTTTATGCCTCACTGTTCTTCCACTTGCACTCACTCAATCAGCGTCCTTGCCGTCGCGCTCGTGTCGTATGCCTTCAGGAGGAGGCTTGCACTCGTTCACTTGGCCTGCTTCGATTTTCTCGCGATGTCAGACGAAAGGTGCACACACAGCATACCTATGCTGCTGGCTACAAGCGTTGTTCGGGGAGGCGAAATGATCGACTGTCGTCCGTCGCCTTCTGCCGGTCACGCTGACAACGACAATGACGACGAAGCTGCTGCTGTTGATGATGATGTTGATGATAATGCTAACGAATGTTCGGAGCGATGGGAGCGCGATTTACCGGGTTTTTTTGTTCACCTTTTCCCCACAGACGCTACATCATCGACTGTAAATCGCTCAGCAGGCTAGCTGCAACTGGGTTTTTCCTCGCACAGGCCGCTATCTCTGGGACCCCACGGTTGATGTCTCGTTTCGATGAGCTTCGGCTCCGCTCTTCGGTGTTTGATTAACGAGATCACATGTTTGACGTTGCTGTTTGCTATCCTTTTCACTGTTATCGCTGTCGCGCACTGTACACAATTTGCCGCGAGAGCCCGGAAACACCGGTCGGGAGGGTCGAGTTTGCGCTCGTTAACCGTTGGCCTGTAGTTGAAACGTTTAGTTTTTGTTTAGCATTTCCATCACGCTCCAAAACCTCCAACGTGCAGTTTGCGCAGGATTCGTTTACCTGCTAGATTACCAGCGAAAGTGAAAGGAGACAGCACAAAAACGGACCAAAGTCAGGAAAAACCGATTTGAGAATGTTCAAAAAAGCCAAACAATCTAACACCGTGCATTTATTAGCTGTTTGAATGGGGAATAAATATCATTCGAAGCCTTTCGATGGTAGGTATTGAATAGAAAACTTTCATCAGCGTTCAACTTTTTCTTCCGTTTTGGAAATGCGCCAGGATGTATATGAAAACTCTGCTTTTTGCTTCGTTGGCGTTCGCCACCAACGAAAGCAGCGCACAATTAGTTCAATTGTGTGATTCATCAATCATACTTTTGTAATCCACACCTGCATTGAACATCCAAAGCAGATTGATTGAAAATTGTGTGAGCTAGCACCAAGAGGATAAAACAAAAAAAGTACATCCTAGAGGTAAGAAAAAACCAGCAACCGAGCACGATAGCTACGGGCCTTTGCAGGCTCTCAGATTGCAATCGGTGTAAAGCGAATACGCTTCGTTGCCACGAGTTTCAATTTGCGTTAAGGTTTTATTTTCGTTTTACGATCAACGACGAGGCGCATCGTTTCTGCACCTGACTATTATTGAGATTGATAAAGCACCAGATTTTTATGAGCCACTTCGCAACTACTCAAGGTTTTCACAGCTATACCAAAGGAAAGGTATTACTATTGACATAAAAGCCTATGTTTTAAAGCTTTGTTTCATCTACTAAAGTGTTTCAATAAATTAATTGCAATATATACAGCTATATTCATAACAAAATCAAACGAGTTTCACATGTTCTTATAATATTAATTAACGCAAAACTTTATAGCAAGATGTGTTCTTAAGTTTTGCAACGAAAAAAGAATAGCTCACATAAAATGTTCCATTTTTGGAGCTTCATCAGGAATGTATCTGTTTGTTTGTAAAATAACACGTTCTGCTGGTAGTTGTTGTAACGTAGTCGATTATATGGTGCAACCCATCGGAACAGCTGCTTGCTTCACAACAAGCAAGTTCAGCAAACCGTACAAGCTTACTTTACATTAGTTGCGGAATATATTAGCGGTAAGCATCATAGCCAGTACAAAAAAACGAATGATTTTCACTGTTTTTATTCACGCTAGGGCATGAAAGAACCCCTGTACGCTAGTGGATTCATTCATTCCATTGCCAACAACCGAAGCGCAGTATTGCAAATAATGTAGCATTACTTTTACGGCACCGGGCATGCTTGGGAAACGAACAAATGCATTCGCTCAACTCATCGTTCCGGAACAGCCGGGCGCCTCGTTTACGTGCGGATTAGTGTACCACCTCGTACCGCGATAACAGCCACCAGGCGTCTCCATCGTACCGGACCAAAAACACCAGGCGCCTCCATCGCTCCATCTCCCGGTACAAAATATTATTATTTCGCTAGTTTGTTTTACACAGCGCAGCAAGCAACTCCTGCCTGTGTAACATCAGAAACATACAAAGTGGTCACCCGTCATCGTTGCAAATGTGTTAACAGTTATCAGGGCGCAATAAGTTTGGACGATGAGTTTGTAGGTTGTGGTTTCTAAATGTGCAGTTCCCTCGTCTCTCGCTCTCTCAATCACCAACGAGTTTTATCATCACCTAAGCACTATTGCCATACGGTAAGTAAATTAGAGCTATATACGTCCTGCAACGTTAGTCAATGTTTTGCGGCTAATTTATGGTGGCGCTGGGTGGTCGTGCTTCACCTATTTATAATCACACAGTGCACTAGATCTAATCATGAACGCTGACCAAAAAGCACCCCAACACCTCTTGTTTGGAGGTTCTCATTTGCGTCACACTGCCAATGAATGGTGTGTTGTGCCGCGAAAATGGAAAATATTTCCGCCTATTCTTCTCACGCTGACGGCAATGATAGAATGCAAATGGTGCAGCCACAGGAAAGTGGTATAGTATATCGTTGTTACCTTTCAATTATGTTTTTCCCGAGGTCAGCGTGAAATTTACGACTCCCTCACTCGGCGATGTAGGCCCGCGTGGAGCATCTGCAAAATGCCGCTGGCGATCGTCACGGACTGGCCTAGTGCCGAGAACCGCGTACTCCATTCTTGGCACTTTGTTGAACATTCAATTAGCCTAATGCATTTCGTGTGCTTTGCTCTATTCCCAAGCTAGCAGCCAGCATAAATCAATAAATGGGGATCTGTTCCACTCCCTGTTGAAGCTAGTGGAGCTGTGGAAAACGTAGAACAGGAACAATGAAAAATGCAGGTGGGGAAGGGCTTTTACATGGAAACCCAATTGCTCGACATGTGCATTATTCGTCTGGAGGTTCGAGGCCAAAAAATAATAATAACCGTTGAAAGGTCAGCATTGTCAACAGTTCGTTCGGTATTCCTTTCGTTCGCTTTGTCGGCAGAAAATTCACGACACGTCCTGGTGGTGGCTGCCAAAATGTGAGCCTGGCACGAAAGTTTTTCACTAAAAATACTTGACCCTTCTCGGTTCTCGCACACCTTGGTTACCGCATGCTTATCAAGGCTTGGGCTTAGGCCTATAAGCATTTCCCAGCAGATTTACGCTTCTCACCTCACCGGCTCATGAACATCGAATTCAGGATTAACTGGGTCGTTTGAACCGTGCAATGTGGAAACGTGGGAACCTCATCCTAGGTCACAAACGCCATTCATGGAATAGAAGAAAACGTCTCTTGAGACACAACGTTCCGTTCCGTCGCTGACTAATACGTTCGCACACCCGTGTGTAGAAAAAAAGGCCACTCAATCTTACGTTAATGACGGTCGAGTACCGATTTACGGGCAAGGGATGAGCTGTTCTGATTTGGATAGTGTTTCGAAAATAGCCGCTGGAATTCGTAGCATTCGAGGCAGGATTTTATGCTGGCAGTGATGGGCAGGAAAATGTCGCTCATGTCATGGACCGTGGGACGAGAGTGACAAATTTCCGATGTAAAAAAGATGAGCAAATGAATAAAAATACGAGCCAGGCGATGAATAATTCAGTGTGGAATGTAATGGCACATTTGGGACGTGAGTAGCGATACACTTTCACTTCGCTTCTCAACATCCATTTTGCACCTTCTACCGAAGGTTGAGAAATAAAACTAAACTCAAACGAATAGAAAAGCATCCACAGCAGTAAGTCATTTCTAGTGCATCTGATGTACGTTTACTTCACGGTTTGCAGTTGAAATATGCTCTAGTTTGTGCGTCGCTCTTACTGCTGTCGCTTCAATTTGTCTTCTTCAGCATCAGAATGATCAATTGGGTCAAGTGAAAGAGGATACGGCGGGTGCCTCATTGCGCTCCATTTCCTCACTAATGAAGCTCGCTTCTCCAGCAGCTGGTCCTCAGATTCCATCTGTACCGGAATGTTTCCGAACGACCGAACGTTGCTGCCGTATCCATCCAGAATGGGTGCTCGTACCGAGAGAGCAATTAAGAATCTTCCTCGATGTGAATGTGCATAAAAAAAAGGTACAAGTGTGCCATATCTTGGAAGCGCTGCTACCTTCTAAAAAATACGATGTTCCCGAGAAAATTTTACTCAACATAAGTGCACTGAGTGGACTGGGAAACGATGAAAAAGAGATGAAATCGGAGCTGTGCATTTATCTCGAAATGCAGTCCTCAGAAAATGCATTGAGTATCACATTGATGATAGGATCATATCACTTTCCGCTAAACTAATACTACCAATGGTATCGGAAATTATACTTGAAACGCAAAACGGTCTTTTTATGAGCTGTTTACGGTTGGTTATATTTTACTGCACCCCTTCGTGCCACCTTCTTTGTTGGTAAATCTCTTGCAGGAATTTAAAGTGCAAGTGCTTTGCATGAGTAATTTGTAAAATGCAATTCACACTCAATAATCAAGCATTTCTTCAGCACACAAAGTGGCGGTCGTTAGCTGTCGCGACTTATTACATTTGCATACTTCTTACTTGCCTCTGGGCCGGCGAGTTCTCTTCAGCATGGCTGGGAGGAAATGAGTTTGAATGGAAATGAAGTTGGTGCTGCAGTGCATGATTTTATTCCGAGAGAACCGCGTACGCTAAGGTACCGGAAGCACGGTGACATTAGGCGTAACTTAGTTTGCCCTTAGCCCATCAAGAGTGTTGCCAGGCTGGTGGATAGTAGAGTTATATGCAAAACTACTTCTCCCAACGCTTGGCTGACTTGCTATCAGTTTGTTTGTCCGAGTGGAAACTTTTTTCCCACCACACCACTGGACGAACCGTTTCAACGGAGTTTCCGTATGAGTTGGCGAATTTATTGCTAACAAGATGGCAATCAAGACAAGAGCGTTGCTTTCGTCCTTTCGTTTCCTCGGGCTTTTTTTTGAAAGTTGTGAGCCAAAGATAAATAGATGAAAGGTTTTTTTGGGGCTCGCGATACATGTGTCTGTGCTTTTAGGCTGATCGAACCGGGCTTACCCAGGGGATGGTTTTGAAAACTTTCGGTAAATTTATGTTGGCTTTGATTGGAATCAAACTTTGGCAAAAGATTTGCTTCCGCAAGGGAGGTAAAAGGGATGGGAAAAGTTTTCCAAAACATAGTCTGCCTTGATGGTAATGAAATTATCAATCCTGCTTCGAAAGGTTTTCACCTTTTTCCACGTTTGTGATGTTTCGAATGCGTGTAAGCACTCATTTTAATCAAACTTTCCTTTCGCATACCGCTTATCTTGATGGATTCACGGAACAGAACTTGCTTTAAATAAAATATTCACAACGTGTTTTAGTTAATGCAACGAAAAAGCTAACGGAAGCGTTCTCGGCGAATTCGTTATAATTGAATTACGATCAACGTCGTGGAAAATGTTTGTCATAAATCACAACCCATTTCCATGACCCTCCCGTATGGAGATGGGCTCAGGCAGCCACATTCCTGTCGCCGAGATGAATATTTTAGCAGGCAAAATACTTTACCCACACACTCTCCAATGGGGGTAAAGTATTAACCCGCTTGCATCGTTCCTGCTCTCGCCCTTCCTTTGGGGCATTCGCCACATGCGGATCTCGGACAAAGGTTGGCCTTTCTGCATGCCTTTAATCTCCCTTGGGAACGAACGAAATCGTAATCGAACGAATGGATACATACATATTGACATATTGGCTTTCCCCGTGGATAGCGTGGACGTTATTTGCCTGCGTCCTTGCAATGGAAGCATCGGGCAGCGATTTTTTTCCTCGCCTCGGGTAGATTTTGGGCTTCAGATCGATATTAGTGGTTGGATATTGCAGAAACGTGATTGGATGTGCACTTCTGAGGCTCAGGACGTTGTTGAAAAGGAAATACTGCCAGTGAATATCGCTTGAATAGATTGAATAAACAGTCCGTTATTTATTGGAGCGTAATGGATACTCTGAAAAAAAAAACGCAGTGAAAGGGCAGTGTTTTTCATGGCTGCTTTCGCAAACCAGAAAAGCTCGTTTTTCTTTGGGTTTCGATCATATCGGTTTAAAATAACAGATACTTTATTTTACAGAATTCATTTTCCAAAGAAAGCTATGGTATTCAATCCATCCTTTTAAATGTGTAATATTGAATATCAAATAATATTTTATTTAATCCGACCTTATTTGGTTGATATAAATATTTACCCTTGCCACAATTAACTACACTAGTACTTAAAAAAGAACGTTCTTTTCCAAGATATATAAAAATAAATTAATAAACGCCTCTCGGGGGTTTCCCTGGAAATTAATGACATGCGACCAAATTTATTTCTATTTTACGACACTTAATGACATTGTAAACCGTTTATAGTATCACCCAAGCAAAAGCTCAACCATCCGACAGGATGCCCTACTGAAGCCAGATCCGGAAAGTGATGAATATGACCATTCATTCGCTTGCTCCTTGAAGCATTTAATGCCTTTTTCATGGAACGCATCGTCCTGCCATACCCGTGCCTGTTCATTTTTTTTGCCGTTCGCATACCGGATAGGCAGGTCATGGAAACTCCATTGCCACCGGCAAGTTGGGAAACAATAATTTCCCGTTAATCGTACCCCGCGGCACAACACGCCAACGATGGGCGATTCGCAGCCCGCACCCAAGAGAGCGAGCCTATAAACGGTGATCAAAACCCCTAGACGGGTCTGTTGGACAATAGCAGGACCTTCGGTCGCAGCGGGATTGCGGCAAATAAAATTCCATAACTTCCGCACCAGCCGCGGGAAACAGAACGGAAGGTGCAAAAAAAATCGACCCTTAGCGTTCGTCGGGTTTCGCAGTGGGAAATGGTTGGAATTATTCACGGCTCGTTTGGCGTACTATTGAAGTAGGCTATGTCTTGAGTTCAAAAGTAAGCGTGGCATTCGATCCGTTTTTTTGACGGCCTAAATAGCCTCTCTGCCTGTTGGGGCTGGATTAAATTTCTACTACGCTCGTTGTGTTCCATCTCGTCTATTCCGATTCTATCATTTCTAAGAAACCGTGCTTCAACTCGTACAAAGCGATACGATCCCAAGAGGTAACTAATATCACCATTGAAGCTGGTACTGCCATCCCTGACTGCTTGTTTGGGTGTACGCGAAGGTAAGCAAAGGCATCATCAATGGATCGATTTTATCTCTTTTATCAACCTGCCCAAAACGTATCCCTTCCGACAGCATCTATTTTCATCGCACCACGGTCCCACGTCTCCAGTGTCACCAGCCCGCCACCCTAAAGGGTCAGCCGCAGCCACCTTCAAATATGCCGCCTGCACAGCCAACCCGCCAGACGTGCTGGAATTTAATTTCACTTCTTCTGCCTTCTCACTTCGAGCGTGAGGTTTGTTTGTTTTTACTTATCCCGGAGGGTTTTAACACGTTCATTTTCTCTTGCAAAACACTCCAGCAGAGCACTCATCTTCGACACAACCTCCAGCTCACTGGATAAAGACATTTGAAGAAGAAAGAACATTTTTGACAAGGCTTCAAGGGCTGACGATTGCAGCACGCATCTGCGAGTAAATCTCAAGACAAACGAACGGAAGTGTTTCTTGGCACGCGCCAAGCGTACCTGCTGTGGGAGGATGCGAAATGATAAGAATCAGATTACGTAACGTCGTCGCTTTTCTTTTACTGTTGCTTTCTTACGCGAGCCCCAGCGCGAAATAGTACCATCCATCCCTGGGCTTGCGAGGCGGATTTCTTGTGAGGCAAACGTTTCCGCAACCAACAAATCGATGCACGAAAACTATAATTGCACACCAACGAACCTACGGGTCGGGTAAGACTGCTCCGATTCCGAGCTAAAATGAAGCACTCGCGCTGAGAGAAGGTGGAATAAATTATTTCCCCCAGCGACGCTTGTCGCGGGCTCGACTGGGCTTCGGACCACGGTTCACCCTACGGCCTGAAATCCTTTTCTAAAGCACCAACACTTCAGCAAACACAACGCACACGCACATACACTGGGCACGCTCCCAGACACCCACACCGCGAGCTGTACAAGGGCAGCGTTTAGTGGAACAGCGATAACATGAACTTCGCCTGGGCTGTTGGTCTGATAACGCACGCCCTCGTCGTCGCGGCCGACTGCTGTTCTTTAGAGAAACGCGTATCCACGGTGGTTGAGTGACAGGATCGATGGGTATAACCCGCACACTGCTGACTGGGAGAACCGCGGAACTGACAACTAAAAAAACGTCAATTCCTCAAACATACACACGCACACGCTCGTACACACTCACTGCTTGACTCTTGATGACCCCGTCGCACCCCACGGTGGCACAAAATGGAGGACACACACTTCAGCAACCCTGCCAAACAGCCTGCGGCTCTGTGCGTTGCGGTCGAGTGGCCACACGCCAAGCGGACACGTCCAAGGATGGCAAACTTCACTCACAGACTGACTGCACCACCTGGACCGATGGAGGCGCCCGATGCCGTGGCCCTGAACGGACCGAGCGAGTGAGTGACGGAGAGTTTTCCTTCGATTCGTGCAGTTTTCCCTGCGGCAACAAGAGCGCCCAGATAAGAGCGAGCCAGAGATCGTATCGTTTGTGTGAGAGTTCGAGAGAAGGACGTAACCTAGCACCGGGCACATGGTTGCTGGGTTCCTCTGAGATCTCGCCTACACGTTGTTTGACTAACGCGCGTTTGCGAAATATAAGGAACAGTACACGATAGCTTTGCCATTTGAATGATTATCAAAGGAAATGGTGTAAATGTTGCAAGGAAAATTGTAATCCTCTTCCAGTTTGTGTTCATTAGTACGTAGGTTTACCATACGGAATCCTTTGTACTGTACGAGCATGAGCTTGAAAACAAGGCAGAATCTAGGGGGATAGGAAAGGCAAGCGTGATTGTATACAAACAACTTTCACTGCTCACCACTTCTCAGCGTCCTCGTGAGGAAGCTATTTGCTCTCGCCTCATTATTATTCGCCACGCTCCTCAGAGCACATGAAAATTCTCTCTCATAATACCCGCTGGAAAATGAACAGATTTCTCCACCCTAAGCTCATTCTAGTGAGCTACGCTGAGTGAATTTTGGATGGGTTTTTTGACTTGTCCCGACGCCACTCTTTCGTCTATGTTACTGCAAAAAAAACACCAGGGGAGTAATATTCCTACTACCCTTTGGAATCGTGAGTGTTTGTGGTGAATGGAAAAATAGGTTCAATTTTATTTGCATCGGACAATTTCATTTTGTTATAATACACCAAAATGTCAATCAACAATCGCTAGTCGTAGTAGAGTTTGATTTAATATTGCGAATTCGTCTATTTCGTTCTCGCTAGCTCCATGTAAGTTTATCAGGGCTGAATGTAAATAGCAAACAGGCTCTAGCTAAATATGAACGGCATTTCCTAACTCTTGCTATCGTTTGATTGTTTGTAACAGTTGTTTACGGGGCGGGTGGAACGTATTGCTACGTTGTGCTTGTTGTACAATTTTTTGTATGAATGTGTGTATGTTTCCTAGTGGAAGATATTTGCTATATGGAATAACTTTTTGCAGCAGTGGCACTTACGCTAAATTGACTATCGTGTAACGAGTTTCCTTCCTCACGCCCGAACAAAATTTTAAAATTTTTTATACTCTCTCGCAACGGCCTCGGGCAACTTTCCTTTCACATTGCAGCGCAAGTTGGAGCATTTTTTGATCAAATTATAAACTCTTTGTCAATTCAAGTTTTCCGAGGCAAAAACTGAGCACGTCACCCATTCGTAGTCGGGGCCGACAGGTACTTTTACTATGTCTTCATTGCCCTCCATTCGTGATTAGATGGTCTGGGTAACCTTAATATATAACCATTTTTAAATTGACTATAATTAACTCTATGTCTTATCGTACAGGCTGCTTCTAGGTTTGCAGTTGGCTATCCCTAGTCTCTATCACATGTAAAGCTAGCTGTCTAGTACCATCAACCTCTGCACGCGTGCATGAAGCTCAATCCAGTAGCTGCTGTCGACATTTGCCTGAGTCTTTTTATTTGTGTGATCGTTTTGTTTGCGTCATCCCGACGGTACTTCTCTCGAAAACGAAAGCATGCAGAACAGAAGGGTGGCTTTGGGTTCGCGAAGGCTCATCTAGTTTCGCATTACATGTAGCATAATACTTTTGGTGCTCTTTAAGCGTTACGGGCTTCTTCATCCTAGGATGCCGCCATGTTCCGTTGCTCGTGCTGATCAGTTGTACTTTAAAGCTCACAAGCACGAGGACAACATCCATTTCCGGTCTACTTCAACTCTTCTACCTCCTTCTCCAGCTCCACCCGGGCTACAGTTGGCCCGATCCCGTCGAAGCCGTTTTTCAGGAAGATCTCCTCAATGTTCTGCACCGAGCGTGCGTTCCTTTTCGGGCTCAGGACACGCCGATCATCCTCGTCAAACTCGCTATCCTCGGTTTCCGTGTCTCCGAACTGCAAGCTGTCGATGCTCTCTGTATCGCCATCACCCCCATTGGCTGTCCCCAGCTGATAGCAACTCTCCGAGAGATGGTTGTACGTCTCTAGATCGATGAAGTACTGCTCGTTGTCCAGTATTGTCTGGCGCCATTCGGTGTTATCGAATGGACCCAGGTTGCCTCCATACTCCACCGGAAGCAGATCCTTTGAAACGTACTTATGTAGCGAGCTCAGGCTATTTCCATGAAGGTGTATCTACAAAGAGAAGAGAAAAACAACCATGGCGATAGTGTACAGTCGGCTCGTGTGATTTCTTTGCACTGCTTACCCTGCGTCGAATTTTATCCTTGAGGAATGGTTTCAGCACGGCAAGAATGGCATCGAAATAGAACGGTTCGTGAAGCACGTGGAACGCTTTGAACCGCAGTGGAAACGCTTCCTGCACCACCTCAACCGTCTTCTTCGCTAGATGAGGCGAAAGATAGCTGCCGAAGTAAGCGAATGGAGAAGAATCATTTGATTAATGAAGTCCATTGCTACCCGATGCTACCCCGTACAATATCCGCAACATACCGAGCATGAGCAAACCCGAGACCAGCCATATCCAGCAGGACCACCAAACCTCCGATCTGGACCTCCGGGCTCCGAACGGCGTCCTCCAGTGCCAACACGTTACTGCGAAACACGTAATCTACCGGGATCTTGTACGGGTCGCATTTCTCTGCACGAAAGCAGCAATGAAAGGATGTTGAAGTAAATTTGCAGAGCAGCAGTTACCGTTTCCCAGAACTCACCCACTCGAAACAGGTAGATCTGTCGTCCATGTTCGTCCTGTTTCGGCAACATCGTCTGGATTTGCATCTCTAGCATGAACTTCATCTCGGACGGTGGGGACACCTTGAATATTTCCGGGTACTCCTCTTTCATTTTGTAGTACTTTTGCATCTGAAATTATCCCGTTCGGAGAAAAGTTCCAATTAAACGCACGCTCCACAGTTGTCCACCTCAGATTCTCACGCCTGACGTACCATTTTGAATGCTTTCTCAACGTCGAACTTTTTAGCGCGTAAAAACCGCAGCAGAAACGAATCATCCCGCCGACAACCGAGGACCCTCTGGTGGTTCTCGTTGTAGATGTTGAGCTGCTGCCGGAGCTGGCGGATTTTCGTGTACGTCAGCTCACCACCCGTTTCGCCTAGCTCCTTGTCTGCTTTTTCGCGGAACTTGGCGTCTATGGTACGGGAAATGGAAGAAAAGAAAAGAGGTAAAACCGAACTCAAACACAACGTATGCGCTCGAGGCAGCAAATGCACAGCGATGCGAAATATGCACCGACAATGCACCCATCAGCCGTGCATTTTCTCTACTGACCTAGATTTTTGTTCATCTCATACTCCAGCATTGCATTATTGTCGAGCGTGGCGGTTTTTCCGAAGATTTTCCGCGGGCTGTTCAGCGGCGTGCTGTCGTTGCTGGACATTTTTTCGCTTTGTTTTTTTATTTTGCTGTTTCAATGCACACCCGTGTTACGTGTTCGAAAGAATTCGAACGGTGCTTGGTTCGAAATGAGAAGGAAGCTGTGTAATGGATCTGCCCTTGGTCGACAAGAGAGTCCTTTTGTAACAGATTTTCTATCCGACTTAGATGCAGTTCGTTTTACTGTGCTTGAGCTGCTGATTGCTATTGAACGTCATTTGCTGGAAAAACGATTGAAAATTATTGTACGAGGTCAGATGGAGTGGTGATACATTAGAGTAATATTCATGCCATTGATTACACCAAGAGAAACCGATGGATTCCTAGCGACTGGTTTGAAATGAATGTTATCAATGATTCATCCGTGCTCACTAGACACAAATAATTCCTTCCTCGATAAGCATGGACGTAACAGTCCACGTTAACCAGCTTGTCCGGGTACTCTTTACAGGTCAATCGGTATTTTTATCTCTTCCCGGACGGCACAAACGTTTTCTCGAACAAGATCGCTTCCAATGGCTGAACGGATTTTCCACCAGGGCGTCCGCGGCGTGTAGACGAATCGGATAAACATGGGACGGATTTGTTTATTTTCCTATAGCCGATATTTCTCGGCTAATGTGCAATCGATATGCTTCGTCCGATTGAGATCGATATTTGTGATGCGATATAAAACTGTTCGCATTCATTTGCATTTGATCAATTTGTTTTGTGTTTTGTCTCAAACGTTTCTTTTCTTATCGCACCCATCGGCAAGGATAATGCATGCTACCAATCAAGTGATTAATTTTTTTTTTCATTTTGCTTCAGGATGTGAACGAACTCGCCCGTAAAGGCTTACCGGCAAGAAACATCGTCAATACGCTTCCCAGACCACCTGCCGATCTACCCTGGGTCTGAACAGTGGCGTCTACGCCTCAGATGAGGCCACAAAGCGGGGAAAGATTATTTTTAGAACAAACAATTCTCGCCGATTCTTTCGCCACATGACAACGCGCGTAGTTTTGCACCTTCGTCCCGGTCCTGCTTGCGAAATGCCGCCAATCATGTTTCAGAGGAGCAGCTCGTTCAGAGTCATTGCATCGCGCGGATAATGCGCTTTTAGTGCATCGAAGTGGCATTGAGTTGAGGGCCAATTTTGTGTGAATGCCACAGTAAGACAATAATTTTACAGCGGCGCTTGTGAAAACATACGACGAAGTAATCAATATTGTCGGTTTTTCCTTCCTCGATTTATTTTTCTGCTTGAGAAATTGTACCCGTGTTCTTGACATGCATTTCAATCTCACTATATTGTATTTTATAAAGAAAAAATGTTTGAATTTCAACCTTACCGAATCTCTAGTATCTCTCGCTAGAAATTCTGTACTCGAATGCTGTAGCTACTAGCATACTCTTTGCTCAGATTTTATTTTAACCCCCGTTAAGCCGCTGATTAATGGCAGCCTGCCCGGAACGGTTCAAGAAAACGTCCAATCAATACGCAAGCGAAACGCTCGTATGGTGCCAGGGAAGGGTCCATCGAAACTGCCTATCATTCCCACCCAGAGTTTCGTTGGTTCTGGATCCCGTTTCGTATGCCAAGCACGCCAGCCACTAATGAATCGATTCCCCGTTCGTCAGCAGTACTTTGAGCCCGGCATTAGTCCATGGGCTATTTTGCAATGCAAATCATACACAGCCATCATCCTCGGGACCGGATTCATGCATCCTTGCCCCGAATCCTGTTGCTCAGGAGCCCAGCGGTCGCGACACCGTTGAACGTTATCGAATGTGCCGGTTGGTCCGAGTCGATAATTGGAAGCGGTCACGCGACAGCTCCCAAAGCGCCCAATTTCAAGCGTTAGCAGTTAACCATACCGACACGGAGAAAGGTCGCTTCCATGTCAGGCCGAAGACAATGTGGCGCCAAAAACAAACCTCGTGTGGTGATAGCTCAACACCAACATACGTGCACATACTGCCGTGTATGTGTGCACTAGTGTTTGGTTTGCGTCATCCTTCCCTGATACGTGCTACCGCCAGCCATCCTTAGCAGGGCCGCACTCATCATCGTCCTGCTGAAGAGTTCTAAGGACGGTGGGTTTGTTGAGATACGCTCTCAAGGCGCATACTCCACCGGGCATCGATACAACAGCCGGACTTGTGAGGCAAATGCGTTGTGAAAATAGGGAGGGCAGGATATGTTGATGTCCCAGCCATAAATTCCAATCAAATGTTCTCGGAGAACACTCTAATTACAATTTTTTGAACACTACCATGGGATATGTAACATGAGTCTGGCGGCACTATCTTCATCGTGGTTCGAAACTCGGAGTTGTTTCTCAGTTGAGAGCCTCCCACAGAAGTGAAAGTTGTGCGAGGGAAAATCTAGGCATGTATTTTACAAACACCACCAGCTCGGTGGAGACAGACGCCCGCCTAGTTTTTCTCGTCGAGTGGAAAGAAAATGGCATGGGGCAGTGTGAAAAAAATCAGGCCTCGTTATTGCCTCGTTCTTGAAAGCGCTGTTCTCCCGGTGAAAAATGTTACGCCGTCATCATCAAGCTGAGAGATTGATTTACGTAGGCTTAGACCTATACTTACCAGTAACAATCGGGCGGAGGCGAGCCGAGAGCTGCGAGATCGTTGGTGGAGGAAAATTAATTAAAATATCACATCAACTACATGGCGCGTGCGGAGGACCGGTTGCGAATTGGGATGCTGCTGCTTTCTGTGAATTTCCGTTTGTACTTTCTTAGCTATCGCCTTGGCACATGCCTGATGTTGGCGTTACAACGTTACGCTATGTGGTGTTTTAGTTACAACGAAAGGTGCTCTTCTCCCGTAGGTGAAACGAAATCGAGATGAACAACCACCATACGAAGGCAACCTGAGGCACCTGAGGACACACCTAACGTAATCTTCACCGAAATGTCATGTCCTTGAACCTGCCAGCATTATTTCTGCGCACGGCACAACCCTCACGGACCAGTTGGAATTGTTTCCCTGACACAAACGGCAAAATTCGCGTAATCACCCAGCATGCGTGATAAATGAGCAGGGTTCTTTTCGTTTTTCACACCCTTTTCTATTGGGGGTGGATGTTTCTTCTGTTTCACGAATTAAACGCGACGACTGCTCAGTTCCTACTGACACATGCTGGCTTCCTGAGCGCGCCCGAGAGTGTTCACGTCGATAGGGCGCGTTCAGTTCTCTCTTCAAGTCCGGTACTCACCTGCAATCTCGCTGTTTTCCTCTCAGGAAATGGGGAAAACAGATGTTTTTCCCGGTGCGTTACTCCCGAGCAGCTGTCACCGTTGAGGGGCGTTTTATTTATACTCTTTAAACAATTTTTGGTTCATAATGCTACAATACTGCGTTGGAGGTGAAGAGCAACAATCAGATGAAAACAATCGAGAACAAGCGAGAAAAGTCACGTGAAACTAAAAAAAGCATGTTTGCGTTAAGCAGTTCTGATTTAGACAAACGAAGCTAAGCTGAGTGGTACAGTTGGCCCGATTCGCAGTTGTTTGTCAATGACTGTCTGAAAGGCAATTGTTGTCCTTAACCAATCAAATAGAATTTCAAAATTATGTAGTTGAAAATGACCATCACTGCCTATACTAGAATTTCATAGCTCTCGTTTGTACGTCAAGCTCACATAACACTTTCCCATAGTCACAAAGTCACACTATTACAGCGCACTTTATGGCATTTATGGCATACGAACTATAGGCTTGCGACTGAACAAAATTAATACCAGAACCTCATCTTGGGAATATTTAAAATATATTTCACAGCATCAAATGTTTCACTAATCAACTTAAACGTGGAACTTAGGGAGCTACTGCTTTACGGCCATAAAGCGCTAATTTCCGGACAACGCATCGACAGCATCAGCTTGGTCAACTTCACCCAAGCATTCAACCACCTGTTCCAACATGTCATTGAAGTTTTCCACGGCGTCCTGCACCACCACGGCTAGACACTGTTCGGTATCCTTAGCCAATGCTCCAACCGACTGGGAGGTTTGTTTAATGAGAGCTGCTGCGTCTCGGACGATATCCTCCACGATGCTGACTGCTACAGGAGCCTGTAAAATTACGCATTAGCTATCATCCTGAACGCATCCCCATGCCCATCTGCTTACATTCTGCAGCGCGCAGTTGATTTGATCCACGATCCAGGAGTTCTCCGATAGACACTTCTTGCCGATATCCACAATTTGCTTAACCTTCTCCACACCAGCCCCAATGTGTGCCTCGATGTTTTGCTGTACTCCGCGCACTTGATCCAATGCATTCTTTGCGCACTGGCCTGCCTTACCACGGGCGCCCTGGACAATTTCGCGAATGCTTTCTCGGACGGAAGCGAAACATGGGGACACCTTTGAGCTGAGCTCATCCAGAGCACCGTCGTAGCGCTCGATTTCCTTCAGCACCTTTTCGTTGTACAGATTCTCTAGTTCCTGGATGGCATCTTCGACAGATTGCACCTGCTGACCCGTGCTTTGCTCCAACGATGAGAGGCTTGCGAGGGCCTCTTTCGCAATGCCATCAAGCAAGTTGTTGAACTCAACGAAGAATTCTCCCCGTGTGTTCAACGAAAGAGCCCGTTCCGCTGGGATCGCTACCGGACCGGCGTACAGCTGGAATTGAAACTACACGTTGCCATAAACGAAACCTTGCGAATTACTGCCGGATAGTGTACCTGGCCGAAGCAAAAGAGGAGAACACCGACTGATAGCACCTTCATGTCTAAGTGCACACAAAAAACCTTTTGAAATGAATCTGAGACTGCCTTTTATATCGATGCTATGTTTGATTTATCCTCACTTCACTGCCCATGACAAAACTACTTGAAAATTGTAGAAAAAGAATGAACAAATTGAGTCGTCAATTGGATGACATGAGTGTGCTATCTTTCAGCTATCTTTGCTAAACAGGGCCTATCGTAAGTATGGGAAATCCCAGTCTAGTCGCTCGTTTGTATTCCCATCTGATACTTGGAATGAGTCTCCGAGAATTTCCACGCGCTAAAATAAGAGCACGTCTGATACTGCCATAGAAATCATTCAAGATCACGAGCTGTTAATACCCATTTGCACTTTATTTCTTATCATTATTAAAAAAACTTACATATTATCAACTATATTATCTGACTCGACGCTATAATTGAATCTACGCCTCGACAACACACGCTGGTACTGTCGATTTCTTTTTATCAGAATCCCTGTGCTTTCCTTTCGTCTTTGCGTTCTTCCCTTTGGAAGCCAACGAAGTCGCCACAGAAGGGACCGGCACCGCACGTGTCCCATATGTCAGCAGTCTGTCGAAGGCGTTCGCTCTATCCAACACCTGTCCGTGGATGGTTTGGAAGTCGAATGACTTTCCAGCTGTCCCTCCGTACTCCTGTGGCAGCAGATCGGCCGGGATGTACTCATGGAGCGACTCCCAGTTGGAGTAGTGAAAACGCACGCTTTCCTTCACCTTCTTGCTCAACATGGGATAGAGGATGGCGACGGCCGCATTCATGAACACGGACGAGTTGACGACGTGAAACTCGATGTTTTTCAACGGCAGCAAATCGGTCTTCGCCGAGCCGATCCGGATGTTCTGCGGCGTCAGGAAGCGGAAGCTCTTGAGCGAGTAGCCGCTCATGTCGATCAGACACGTGACACCGTTCTCGAGCGTGTCCAGCTCGTTCAGCATCAGCTCGAACCAGATGTCGTCCAGATTGGCCAGGTCGGTGACGGCCATGGAGGAGAAATCGATCGCTCCTAGTCGTGTCACAAACACTCTTCGTCCTCTACGATCGCGCCGATCTAGTGCGAACTTGACGTTTCGATGCAGCAACTCACTGTAGGTAGCGATCGGTTTGTGGAAGAACCAATCCGGATTCGCTTCCTGTGTGCGAAACAAGACAATTACGAAGAGTTTTAGAAACCACTAAATCTAACCGCAAGAGTCGTCAACATACGCACCTTCAGCTTGATCAACTTCACAATTCGTCCAAACGACTCCTCGACATCCCAATCGCAGCAGTAGAGGAACCTGCACAGGAATAAATCGTCACACCTTCGGTTACAATCATCGTAATCTGAAACGCAGGAAACACAAAGATAATGTGAATTACCGAGTGATATCGCATCCTAACGCATCAGTCGAATTCGCCGGCACGACTCTCAACTATAGGTCAAGGTGAAGTTCGCGGACATATTTTCATTTCGATGTAACCGAATAAACTACTCGAGTAGAGTTAACATTTTGATTCAGCTGGCACATTTCTTCATTCCGTTTATCAGAGCACAACTAAAACAGCGAACATGGACAAATTTGTTTATCTCAAACCCGTACAAAGAACTGTGACCTTGAGATGGATAGAGTTCCTGTTGTGGTTTGAAACCAGCTTTAGTACGCGCTGGAAATAACCACTAAACAAGCTCTCAATGCCGTTCGATCGCATTAAAAATTCACCAAAATATTCATTAATTCATACATCCTGCAAGGCCTTACGCATTTCATCCCTACCGGCGGTTGTTTATTTTAGCGCTCTAATCAGCCACCCCGTTTAAACGAGAGGAAGGGAATTTCTCATCAAGCTCGCTTCAGCCAATCCGTTGCCATAAGCGTGACCATTCAAAGCGGGGGCGTCAGTCCATGACAGTGACCGCATCAGATCCCCTCCAAGCAAGAAGTGTCTCGAGCAGCTTCAAAGCTGACGGTAAGTGTGTTGTTTTAAACGGCCACTTCCAGCAGTATCGTGCCATATCGGGCCCGTCTCTCTGGGTGGTATATGGTAGCTCGAAACGGTGAAACGTGTGTTGGAATTTGCGCGAACGATTGAGCTATTAACTAATAGTTTGCACGCTGCTAGATGCTCGCAACGTTGCTAACTGCTTAATTGAACATGAACCCTCAACTGGGGACGTATAATGGTGACGGTAATAACGGAAGCCGTTTAATATGAGCAATGAAGGAACGCTGCGAGATGAGGTAGTTTTGTCGTGAGGTAAATTACAATTCCTTCGTAACATTGCACAATGCCACCAAGAGCAACAATTTGCATTAGCGAGCTTATTCACACTCATCTCACTCATTAAATTAGCTCAACTCGTGTTCAACGAAGATCTCTGCACACTTCCCGGATACTTTCGCCTCGAGCAAGTGCATTTGGCTCGGTAGCAGCCGTAGCGGATAGAAATTACTTTCGCTCGGCCTACAATCAACTGTCGTAAAGGGCCAACACGTTTCTTTTCAATTGTACAGAAAGGGGAAGTACACAAGAGCCATCTATTGCACGTGCAGCCAGCAGAGCATCCAGTGCAACGTCGTGTCTATTTCCTCTTCCACGCTCTTTTCATTTGAGTTTCGTTATCTTACGATCCGTAACTTTGGAGTAAAAATATCACCCCATAAGCTCAATCAAGTAGGCGATGAATTGGACAAAGAAAGAGCTTGAATAAAAGAGAAGCACCGCTGCGAGGAGATCGACGGTTGCTTTGATTACGATGAATACGCCACGGAGAGGGGGATCATTTATCGCCACAGGGTCCATCGTGACGTTTTGATCGCCATCCGAATGGCTTATGAATAAAACCACGCACGCTTTTCCGGTTTTCGATCCGCGGTCCAGTCTTAAGGTTTCTAACACGCACGGGCACGCTCAATGTCACGCTGCATTGGCAGGGTTGGCCACTACGAGCCCTAGAAGCACCCTACACACCCAGTGAACTTACTTTGGATCAGCTTGCGCAGTTCGTTGATCTTCCTCATGCGTTCGGGTTGGTCAGCGAAAAGGGTCACTGGAACGTCGGTAGCATCGGTTGGCTCCTCCTTGCCGGTTGGCGCACTTTTCGTTGCCGTTTTTATTTCCGGCATACTGATGGTGACGACACGTGTGGCTGCGAATCGGGACAGGAAGTATACGTGAAGATGAAGGTTTCGGTTGGATGCCGGTGTAATTTACGATTCAAATGCCAGGCACGTCGCGCGGCACCGATCGCCGATCGCCGTTGACTGGCGGTATCGTCGGATAAAAATCCTCCAAATACAGCAAGGTTGAGACCAGCATCGAATGGGCGAGTTATTTAGAATCGATTGATGGTTGCCTGACTTGTGAATGTTAAGGCATTCAAATGTTGCTGCTACGACAGCGAAATCTATGCCGGGAAGGTTTGAATATCGTCGAAGGTTAATTACATCGCGACCTGACGCGGAACGTGTGATGTTCAGACGGATCAGAAGCTCGACCGTTGACTAGGCGTAGCAGGTTACCTATTCAAATTGAAGAACTAATACGTCGACACAGCGTGTTCAATAACTATGCTGAGACGTAAAAGGTTCGGCATCAAAAGAATATAAGGTCCCGTGACTGTTCAAATGCGCCCTTCACGAAAAAGTCGTTTACCGAGACAAAACATCTGTTTGGTCAAAGCAATAAAGAGCTGGTGGAAAAATGTTTTGATAACTAATAACCGACTAGAGCTATTCGAAATGGGCTCTGACTGGAAGTAAAACCTGTTGCTGAAGTGTTGCAGAATTAAAACTGTCTGTTTGTTCTTCATCTGATGTATTTGACGTAGGGATGCTAAGAGTTTACCACTGTCTGAAGTAACGGAACACTGGTCACTACAGATTCATTCTTCCAATGCAGCGTAAAGCCTACGAAACCACCATAAAACATCCAATTAACACCTTAAGAAACAAAGTCTGCCTTTAAATGCATCGAGGTAAACGGCCCGTTAAGAGCATTGATTTTTAGTTCACTAAAAGTCACTAACGATACAGCCTCAAAGCTGTGATTGTCTTCGATTGACGAGTAGCATTCTCTCCATCAAGGTTAGTTTTTTTTTCCATATGCACCTTCCGCTGGAAACACTCACTTTGCTATGATTTTTTTCGCCTATATTCCACGCCCTGCCTTGCTTGCCATGGAGCGCGAGAAACTAGATTTCCGAACAAAAAATCATTGTATTGCCATACAAACTTCAAGTCTTCTTGTCTATACTTAGCCTACCAGCCATAACGGTTCCCCATGCAATCTCAAGGCGCCATCCAAAGCAAGTAGAAAACGAACCGATAGCGAAAGTTGTACTAATGCTGAATAGCAAATAGCTCGATCGCGAACAACGCGGATTCGTTTATGCAAGGTCAGCCAGCCAGGACAACTTGTCTTGTCGTTCTCGCGCTTCAAACAGGGTTGGTAATGTCTTGCGGCTATTCTCACTAGGATTAGGTCGATATTAGATGTACTTTAAATGCCGGAATGCTCACGAGCTCGTGATGTATGTTAATTTCCCAGCAGTAT
Source organism: Anopheles nili (assembly GCF_943737925.1). Taxonomy (NCBI): domain Eukaryota; kingdom Metazoa; phylum Arthropoda; class Insecta; order Diptera; family Culicidae; genus Anopheles; species Anopheles nili. Next base: position 3,842,236 of record NC_071292.1, read on the forward strand.
TGCTGGAAGTACTCTCGTCAGATCGTTAGATGCTCAAGCTATTACGTAAGCTTTAAACCATTAAAACGTTTAATTATAACTCACTGCAATGCGCTTTGGTACGAGGCACACCACGTTAATCTGTCCAAGGAGCCAGTAAAAGCGCTACTATAAAACGAAGACACCATATGAAACTCTATGTAATCGTTCACTTAAAGAAATAAGCTTGAGGCTAGATGGGCGAATGTGGGCATGCTCATCCGGGGCAGCGCACGTCGAACATGATTCCCATGCATAATGTGGACATTCGACGCAACCAAACGCACCAACCACAAATCCAACCCCACTGTACTGGAAGGCGACACAATTCGGAACGTTTCGACATCCCTTCACTACGAAACTAAGAAAAATGAAAACTGCAGACCCCACTACACCTACGGGGCGTTGAAGTTCCGTTTTTTTTCTCCATTTTTGTTGCAAATCACCTTCAAACGCACGACACACCAAACACTCACGTTATGGCCTTGAATGGACAATAGTTTGGGGCTTAGGGTATATAACACACGCTGTAGTTTCGCGGGGTCAAAAAGCCAGTTACTCTTCCGTCCACCGACAAATCGCAAGTTCACCTTAATAATAATCACACGCAATGAAAAGTGAAACCATCGAAATGAAGGAGCGCCGTTGCATAATTTCCTACTCATTAACGGATGTGATCGGAGCACCACCGTTTTCACCGAGCCTCCCTCGATTGGGGCTGATTTCAAAAACTCCCTACCGCCCTAAACCGTCGCTATATTGACGGAATACCGGCACCGAACAGAAAACCCACAGCTCCACCGTGAATGCCTCCATCGTTCGTGGATGTCCCTTTTTGGGGGGAAACATTTTTCGGCGTTCAGGTCTCAGTCACAGGGAAGGGTTTCGATCGGTGAACACCTCGCCGTCGTGGCCGATGCGTTGAATATTTCCAAGGCCACGATGCCGTAGGCTCGAAATGCTCTCTTCATCCCGATAAGCCTCGATAGCGAAGTGGACCACTACTTAACGCGGGCGCGCGTTTGATGCGCCCGCAAGGGTTCGAATGGGACGAGAGACTTCAATGCAACCGGCAGCGACGAACGGACACCGGTGGTGCGGTTACGGCCGGACTCTGTTGCTCCGGCAATCTGGAAACACACTTACCACTAACTCTATCACTCGATACACCTAAGGCACACACTTTTAAATCTACCGCTTCGCTTCTGTGCCGATCGACTGACGCAGCTCGAATGTAGGCAACCGACACGCGTCCGGAAGGTTTTATTCCATGGGCAAACGTAAGCGATCCACCTGCTGACGTCTGCGGAATCGTTCTTGGCGTTTGGGTAGCATTTCTGAACGCTCCCGCCTATTCGTTGGAAATTTGTAGTTTCCATATACTTTTTAGGCATTTTGCTTCATTAGCTTTAGTCGGGTTTACCAGTCTGAGCAATTTGGGGTGCGTTTTGCTGAAGATTGCACTTTTCAGGGCCCTGTCGCAGGTGGAGTTCAACGAACATCACCAGACAGCAGGGTGCTCGCTGATCGACTTTTTTGCATTGCTGTACTATGGGCCAATAATGGTGTTTTGCAAAAACTATTATTTGTACTAGTAATCAATTGTGCAGGACGCTTTTGCAATCTTGTTTGAAGCCTAATATCGGTGCCTTTTTGGATTAGCGATCCTAGACTTACTTATAATCACCGCACTGTAAAAAGGGGTTTAAAAGAGCGAGAAACGCATTATGTTTGAGTAAACGAGAGAACACAGTTATGAATGGGACAGATATAGTTCTCTTCGGTCCATCCACACAATGGGTAAATATCTACAAATGGTCAATTTGTAGGATCATTTGACAAAAAAATATTATAAGTAAATTAAATTCAGGAACAAAAAATGTGTTGGTTTAAAAACCTAACAAATAATTCCTACAAAATGACCTCATTTTTTAGCTATTTAATTTTAAATCAGAATACAGGATAATTCTGAGCCAGGATAGGATAATAACATAGGAGTAATAGCTAATGTTAATTTCATTTCAGTAAAAGTATTACTATTTATTCGATGGTGGCCATAAAAATACAGTTTTATGTTCTTATGTGCTATGTACTTTCGTGAAAAAAATCTATATCACGCTATCTGATAGGTTTGATCTCCTAATTGACTGATTATAGCTAATATGCTGGCTTCTATCCGGTGCTCCCCAAGCCTGCCTAGCCTCCAGGACATCCCAACATCAACTTGTACGAACATTCTCTCCAATCGTTGCAGTACGATCCGCTGTCATCGATTATCAGGACTCCAGCAGTGGGTCAGATACGTAGCCCAGCTGTTGCAGCTCCTCTACAACTTGCTCGTTCCGACTCAAATGCTCCAACCAATACGTGTACGGGTACTCCGGTTTCGTGCCACCGTAACGTTCCGGTAGCGCCTCCGGATCGACGTACTTATGCAGTGAAGCCCTATCCGTACCGTGGAAGAACAACCGCTGGCGCATCTTCTCCGTCAGCAACGGTTTGAAGATCTGGAATGCCGTATCGAACACCCAACCCTGGTTGACGATATGAATCTGGCTCGTACGCAGCGGCATGCTGGTGGCCAACAAAGCCAACATCTTCTGAGCTACGGTGGGTGTGAGGTTCCAGGCATGGTTCAGCGTTAGACCCTCCAGGTCCATAATGCCCACACCTCCCAGCACCTGAGACTGGGGTTCCAACGATCCCACCTCCAGCAGCAGCATGGTTGCCCGGAACAAATCCACAATCGGAATCTTGGAAGGTCGCCATTTGCCGAATTTGAAGAAAATCACACGACGTCCCTCCTGATCGCGGTAGGGCGAAATGCTAATGATGTCATCATCCCCGAGGCATCGCAAGGACATCGGGTCGACGTTGTCGTAGAACTCCGGATTGCTCTCTCGAAAACCGTAGTAGCGAACCATCAGATTGTAGGCGTTGGGTACATTCCAGAAGCGAGCGCGTAAAAATTTGATCAAATAATCATCATCAACTCGGTGAGGTACGCAGTCACCTTTTTCTAAAAAAGCAAGTAAACCAAATATCAAGACAAAGAATATACGCAATCAATAGCGATTCTTACCATATATCATGTCGCGCAGCTCCTCGATGAACAGGCTGGTTCGGTCTGGATCTTCCCCATGTACACGAGCTACTTCGGCGACTTTGGGTGGAAGCTCCCGCTCTAGGTACAGCTTATGAAGGACTCCTTCTGGCTCCGGCATCCTGCAAGTGATTCTAGGTCCTTTCCACAGACGACACGCCGAGCGACGGCGGGTCGGTGCTACAATTTGTTTCTTCACCTAAAATAGACCACATAAAGAGGACATCCGATTGAGTGCTGCATATGCCATGGCCTAACATTGTTTTGCCAAATGACGGCTAGTTTATGAGTTGCTTGGAAATCACATTTTAGCGTTATATTACGACTTCTTCTTCTGAACCGAAACGAAACCAACTCGGCAGAAATGAACCGATAAGCACTAATTAGCAACATGCGGCGTTGATTAGGCTGCGTTTTGGTTTCGGCGCTGCCTTTTTGTGCCACATTGCTTTATTTTTCGTCACCCCTATATTTAAAGGTAATACTTGTCGCGTAGGAGGTTTTATAGACGAATCAAATGACACTTGCTACTGTAAGAAGAATAACTGAAATGCTGTACCATTTTGTCACTTTGATGTGATAAACTGCATTCGATAAAAGATCACAAATTTAAAACAAAATATATGCTGGCGGAAAAGCCGTGGTGATCGCTCCGTAAGACCAAAGTCAACTGATTGCCGCCAACGGTCCGGCGGAACAGTTCGTTTTCCCACCACTTTCGATTTGAAGCGTCTTCGGGGTGGGTCCATCGGTTTCGCGGTCAATGACAAATTGGCTTCCACACACGAATGCATGCGTACTGTCAACGATCGATGCAGGCCGCTGCAGACGTGCAGATATGCTTCAAGAACCCATGAAGCATGCCAAACACACTACCATCTAGCACCCAATTGGCGGCTCGGAAGCATATGATCAATTTTGGACAACCCACTGACGGCGTTGGACGTTCTGAAGGACGAACAGTCGACATTTGATTTGAAGCATAACTTCATAACCGGTTGATAACAAGGACGCCGTACGTTATTAATACTACTCGTACAATTCGTTCCATCCTTCAACAAAGATGGATTGTATTCGAAGAAGCAAAGCACTATCAGATTGAAAAAAAAACTGTTTGGTACATCCTGAACATTTCAAATCCTGACAATATCATAATCCTTTAAAGAACCAGGTTTGTATTCCAAAAATCTTCCTCGAGTACGAAGAGTTGCAAGAGTCACTGAACAATAACAAGACCGATCATCATTACACGTGTCGACAGCGACAAATTGAATGTTCCATATCAAACGCTCGCCTGCGTGGCTATCGTCAACAAGTTGCCGTAAGTGTTTGGCTAATATTAATTTTCAACGCAATGGATAACGAGCAACGAGATCTTAACAAGCAACAGACACGAGCGTTTGGCTACAAAACGGATGAGAGCAACTGTCTGCAAATGCGAGTTCTACAATGGAAGTGTTTACTACATCCTTTAGAATCTGATACCAGTTTGGCAGTTGTTGTTGATGTAAATTTTGTTTGCATATCTACAACGGCTAAATAACGCGGCGTAATAGAAAGACAGAAATTTAAGCGGCAAGCTGCAGTATCTCAAGAGCCTGAAATAATCAGATTTTTCCTTAATTTGCTCTTCATTATGTAAATTGTGTGCATTATGGGGATCCAAAAAATTATGTCTATACTTAAAGGCAGAGTGTGGCAACAAAACAATAAAATAAATGACTACGAAACACACCCGTCGCCGACACTGCATGCCGATGACATCCGCGTCTGATAATGGTGTCATAAACTGTTCTCAATCTTAATTCGTTGGGTGTTGACGGGATGACGATTCGTCTACCTCAACTCCCCTTTAGGGTCTAATGCAACTAGCAGTGACCTCCGGGCCAGCAGTTCAACAGGGCTACCGACACGGGGAACTGGTTTAACGTCCAAATGTGCACCATAGATGCGACTCGCCGTCATTCCTCAACCACTGCCAACTTACACAACGGCACCGTTTCAGGGGCCATGACGCTGAACTTGGACCAAGGGACGGCATCTCGACACCAAGGTGGCCCGGTACATGGCGAATGAAGGCATGCGGCATTCTAAGGCTCTGGATCGTATTTACCCTCTCCATCGTTTACGCGGTAAGGATGTTAAACTGGCCCACTGCACGCACCTCCGCTGTGTTTGTTTTTCCAACCAGCACAACAGGTGGCCTAATTTTCATGGGTTCTCCTTCGAAACAAAGCATAATCCAATAGAATGCCAAACAAATTGCATTAACGCCCAACACGAGACGACCACACAGCGGGCGGCTACTGACCTTAGCGGCTCTAACCGTGCGCAATGTACGTGCCCTAGTCGAGGCAGTTTCTGGTGGAGAAGCGCGTTTCAGCTATGTCTCCTGCATGCGGAGAGCTTCATTAGACGATCGTAAATCAGACGACTCGTTCACCGCCATTCGATGGCTCACCTGCGCGAACGCTACTATTATAAATCCGCAAGCAATTATCACAGCGATTACCAGCATTGCACGCTGCATCGGCTTGTCGCGAGAAAAAGGCGGATCGCCGCAAAACCTGATCTGAATCTGGGCCAATCGTGGAGAAAATAAGCAGCACTCAGGTAGACACCTCCTGCACGTGCCTAGATAACGGCAGTATGCCGTTTTAAATTGGGATTTCCACACGACCGGGTGCTCTGCCAATATAGGTCACAGCCGGCTTCGGTTATCCTGATGCCTGACTTAAGAGGAATCTTCAAATAACACCGCAGAACCGCTCATAGTTTAAGATGATTTTACCACCTTTCGGAGAGCCAAAAAAGAACTAGTGTTAGAACTCGTTTTCAGCACCATCTTCCAAACGATCGTGTATTGGGCGAATGTTGCCCTTGGATTGCGTCATTCCATACCACTGGAAGCACTAATTCTGAAGCTTGTCCTCATCAGAAATGATCATCTCTCGATTGGGGGTGCGATCGCGTGCCACCCGACAATGCACGCGCCTGTCGTGAAGCATTGGAGGTTACTTCCTGCCATGATGATGGGTGTTCATTACAGCTGATTAGCAAACGCACGCTTCTATCGATAATTCGATCGATCATTAGGGTCGACTATTGTGATGATACCTTTCCACTACCGCTTTGGGCATACCTTTAGCTTGCACGCATTGCTGCTTTGTGCGCCAGTATTCGTTAAATTTCGACCTGTCTGCACGATTTTCCAACCATCGACAGGAGTTGCTTGTAGCGCGGCAAAATTCATCTTCCGTGTATGATTTTTCCGTCAAAAAGGATCACGTTTCCACCAGCTCACAAACGATCACAAGTTGTGGTTGCTATGCACGATCACAGGATAGATGCGAATCTGTCCTAGACAAGCCCTGAAGATGCTTGATACGCTTGAGACCAGATTTGAACTGATTTGCAGAACGAATTCTCTAGTCCAACAGACTCCCGCAGGTGTCTCCACAATGGCACGATCGAATACGTGTAGTCACGGATAACTCATAGATCGTAGAGGTCCAAACGGGTTTTTGCTTTCCCGTTCCCGAGCCACTGAAAGCTCTCTCCTTCGCTCTATATCTCTCTCATGAGAGCCACCTCCTCGAAAGGGCCCTTCTGGATGTCGAGGCATTCACCTCTGCGTGTACCTTCCTGAGGGCCTGTTCGCTCCAAGGTCGATCCACGGCGATGATCATTCAGAACGATTTCCTCCAGCATTTCTGTGAGATTTCACGATAGGCAGGGATTCGGAAATACCATCGACAAGCATGGGAAGAAGTCCTTGATGAGTTTGACGGCCCATAACGGTTTGATACCGGTTCCTGTTCTTAATCCGGCTCATAGCTATGATGACTTTAACCACATCATAGTAGAACAAAGAGGAATTCCCTAAGTGAAACGTATACGTGCCTTAAAGAACACGCGCTAAATGACCTTCAATAAAAATGAATATAAGCATTTATGCCGAAGAGTGTCGCAAACAAGCTTTTAGAACGATAAAATTGCAAGAGAAACGAATCGCTTTAATTTAGTTTTATTAAAATTAAAACAAAAGGTCAAACTCTGAACAAGTCCAACATGGTATATAACCCAACAAAGATAGTATTAGCATGATCGCAACCAAGACGACGGTCGGGTCAGCGTTCCCACGACGGGTGACAGGTTCAGCAACAATGGACAAGCAACAACAGCTCACTTCGCCATGAAATCGGAAATGAAGTTTGTACCGCGATGACAAACAATCTCAGCCTGGCGACAACTCGCGCCGTCACACGCGATCGAGTAAATTGAGCTCGCGAGGTTAGCTTTATTTAGGAAAAAAAGGCCATCGAGAAACCTTGAGAAAACTAGTTGAACTTTAACCACCGGAATCATCCACACAATTACTCCCATTTTGCGGAGCTAATGAGTCACGCCGTGGGAGGACCGAGGGAATCGTTCCCTCCCGCAGCGTGGCCCAGATTTGCGTATCGTTTCGTTGCATTTGCGCAACGTTGTGGACTTATCGCGGGTGCATTGGAATTGGGATTTCCAATGCAAGCTGGCGCACACAGCTCGATCGAACGAATTGCATACTAAACGTGAGTCGATTCTCTACGGAATCCTATCTTCGGGGTCAATATTCTTCTTGGGTTTTACTCCCTACCCTACCGTCCTGAGTAGCCTAAAGGTTAATAACTTTGCCTAACCTCTGCGACTAGTTCGAGAAACCGGCCGGGTGGAGAAAACCAAACGACCCAGCATTCACGATCGGTTATTAAACGCCCCTTGCAGGCCTAGAACCTAGCAGGGAACCTTTTGTGTGTTCGAACTGCAATGAGGTACCCCCAGAAGAGGGAGGCTGGTTCCGTTCTTTCGTTTCTTCTTACTGTGACTAGCTCGGTGCTTAAATTGAAAATTGTGGTTATTTCGCAGCCTGTCATAATCGCGCTTCTGATCAGCGTCTATCCGTCTATCCAACGTTAAATAGCGTCGGATTGAAAGGTGCGGCTTAAATTGTTTTTTAAAGCTTGCGTCTGAATAGCTGTTTATCTTTATATTTATAAGCCATCGACGTTGGGTCCAATAAATTAGGTCATTCGTCAAAACAGCCGCTAGGGAAGCTTTAATGATCATTACAGTCCTTACAGAAATTAAAGTGCTAGATTTACAGTGTATACTTTAAAGGATTAGCTAACCAATGTAAAATTGAAAGGATTTGGACAAATTATTTTATATAAATCATAATCAAGTGTATGATATTGAAGCAAAACGACTTATCGCAAAACGATTATTCAAATGTTTGAATAATGACGTACACAGATTTTTTTCCAATATTTGCCGACAGAATAATAACTATCTTCCATTCAGGAAGCACTTTTATAATATTCAGCAAACTCTGTCCATCGCATGATTGTAGGTGCGTTTTCATCACCCGTGCCATGCCTCGTCAAACGTGGTGACTTGCGCAAATAAACCACGCAGTAAAGTTTTATCACATTCGCGTTGCTACAGCTCCTAGATTATCGTCCCTTTTTTACAATCTTAAGCTACTATTCCTCTTCCAAGAAAAAAGGGCAACGAAGAATCGAAAGAAGTTGAAATCAACGCCTCGATCTCAAAACAGTCGTCTACCGTGCAGACGTACGCATGACGAATATAAAACCACTAGCATAATCCATTACGTGAAGTGTTTGTTTGCCAAGGATCTGCAGCGTTAAAATGGACATCATGGACAGCACTTATTTGTATCGTATAGTTTTACAAAAACATGCTATTAAAACATTCACAAGTTTGTCAAATGTTCAATGCAGAGTTTATCACACCGTACGTGTTCGCAGTTCGGTGCCGCGGACTTTAATTAAGCTTTTAAGGCGCGTCACACGCTTCAAAATGAAGAAAAAATCTATCCACTCATCGTTTTCAAATATTGACGATAATAGAGCAGCAATTAGCACATCGTTTTACGGTGACGGCGTCTTTAGTAACGCAAACATCATTGAGAGGATAATTTTGCCCCACAGACCAGCGTTCCAGTCTCGAGCAGATGTAGTTTAGGGCAACTGTTGCATGCGAATGCTTCCGCCAGAGCCAAAGTTATAACGAATGTTTCGCTCGATGTCATCCGACGTGCACTTCAAGTTCAACCAGGCCGGCTAGCATGGAGACACCGGAGACTCTCGAGATAGAACTGGAAGACATTGCAAGCAGTTGGAACATGGAAATATAAATATTCAATCTCAAGGACCATACGGACGTCACCAGACAGGCTTTCTGCTTTTCGAGATGGCCAACTCCAAAGGGAGACTGTGGCAACCCTGGGAGCGTTGTTGACTGTATCCAATCGAGTCACAATCTCCTCTCTTTTTTTAATCGTTTCAAATTATAACTGCCATTTGTCATCCAGAAAGCGTCGATTGCTAGTAGTTATTAGTTGTTAATGGGATAAAAAGGCTCATAAACTGAATACTTCTTCGGTTGCAAGCCATCATACAACACAGCTGCGTGGTATATGACACAAATATTCAATCTCCGTTATAAAAAGCTTTCCTCACGTAATGCCTCATTTTCTCGTTTCAAGGCGCTCGAATCACACAGTTGAAAGCAGCGCGAGGTCCAGCACTTCAATCGAGGTCACGTCAGTGATAATTCTTATCAGAAATGTTTTGCTACAATTGTTCAATGCTAGTCACGTTGTTAGAGCGCGCCGGATCAACGAAATGGCAGAGAACTAGAGCGGAATGGGATCGAAAATGTCATACCTCTCAAATAACCACCGCTGTGCAAATAATGATCCACACACAGTGCGTGAGGTAATCCGATCGTACGTAAAGCGTTAGCTTTCGGGTATGATTCAACTACACTTCGATCACACACTGGCAAGAATGACACTACTATTCTGTTGCACCTTGAGGGGGTTTGGTGTTCCCAAGGTGAAGGAATTTTCACATCACCAGACAAACGGCAGCAATTAACGCCCAAAGAAGCGTTGTAGCGAGCGGCACAGGGACGAGACACAGGAAACAAAGTCTGGAATGCAACAAAGAGCTACACACACTCCGGCTCTCGAACAAGCAGTCACGTTCTGCCACGACCGGCCCGTTCTTAACGCCAACGTTTTGGTTCGACGCGCAAACAGAAACTGAACGCAACCTGCGAGCAGTGTGACTCGCCTCTCGGCTTTATTATTACGCGCGCGAGTGCTCACATCCGTCCTTCCGCCCACTGCTGGACGTACTCCACGTGCTATGCTCTCCCCGTTCTACCGACACGGACTACGGGAAGGCGCAGATCTCCCCGGCGACGAAAAAGGGAAGCATGATGAGTGGTTGTGTATTGTTTACAACCACGTATGCTCGAACTCTTCCAGCACCACTGATTCTATGCGCCGGTGACGAAGAACCCGTATGTGCCAGAAAAGAGAATGACCAGACCTAAGGGGTGAAGTTCTCCCGCATTTATGCACGTACACACACTCACGGCAAAACATGACTTCACCGACGATCCCCAGAACACAAAGAACGAACTCCCTTTATCGTTCTCATGCTGCAACGAGCATAATCGAACATCGTTTGGGTGGTGCCAAGCGTAACTATCTGTTCATATCTATCACTTCAAAATTCACCGCCGCGGCTGTACGTCATATCGGTCAAATTGAGGGTCCGACTGCAATTAAGGGTGTAATTAATAATGAAACGAATAAAACTTGTTCGGTTGGGCAAGCAAAAGCGTGCTCCTTAGAACCGTATGTGGACCCGTTCGTGGATATTATCGATCGATCGATCGGGGCAATTTATCGGACCTGGCCCACTATTCGTGAGGTGTATGACGAACATAATTAAACGACCGCACGAAGGAGTTTCTCCTATGACGCAGATTTACCTTTTTGGAGAGAATTTTTGGTTGAATATAGTGCAGCCTAGAAACACGTGTTGCTTTTCATGCGCACTCGAACATGTGCCAGTTATGGATATGATGTACTTATAGATGACATAGATGAAGAGTTTGATTCCATTTTCAAAAGAGACCGCTTTATTTTCATGATTCATTGTATCTCGTTCTCTGTTTCTTTTTCACAAGTCCCATTTGCGTGTTTCTAGTGTCTCTCTTAAAAGAACGAAAAATAACACAATATGAACAGAAATGAAACGATACTAAACCAGACGAAAAGGAAATGATCAATATCCAGTAATGGTTATGCGCAACAAGTTTCTGTTTACCGTATTTTGATTAAATGTAGCGTAGGTTTTATACCGAAAGTCGTTTCTGCCTTTGTATTACGTTTTTTACCACCGTTAAGTCCTTTTCGAACCAGGGTTTATGTTTTAGTCTCCTTGTACCAACAGTTCTTGCTTCTGATTTACGTTTCTTTTGCCCCTGCTTACAACGACCTTTGATAGAGAAAGATAACGCCGTTTTACTAACCAACAGATCGACCGGTTCAAGTGTATTTGCTCTAGGTATGCATGCTGAACGTTCCTACTCTATTAACAACCCGATCTCTTTTACGTTCCATTTTAGCAGCTTCTCAACGTTGGAGAACAAAATTGCGCGTGACAAACGAAACATTTAACGTTCCCAAAATAGGTATAATGTTCACACATTATTATCGTTAGGTCTTAATCAGGTTGAACAAATCAATGTAACAATATTGTTTCACGAAGCAATATCTAATTCAGCCGATCATTCTGAGCTGTTAAAGGTTTGTTTTTGGATTCCATGGCTCAATCGGGGGTGAAAAATCCACTACTAGCCATCCTTCTTAGAGGAGATGTTTTTTTCTTTGCTTATTTCTTTTGCTGTCATTTGCATGCGTTGCTATGCTTCGCGTGTCCGTACAATTACACAAAAGTGAAAATTAAAAAACAAAAAACAATCAAAGACTTCATTAACAGGCGGCGACTTTAAAAGTTCTCTGCTTACAGTAAAGGGAGATGCTTTCTTTTACAATCGGCAACTATCCGATCCAATGTCCTCCATGCTATCACTTCACACCTTTGCCTTTAGCTGCTTTTGCTCCTAGCTCATCCAGCCATCGCTCAGCGAGATTTAGGTTCACCGCCAAATGCACACTGATTTTACCATGGCGCCTGTGCAAGGATTTCAAGCGTGCACGATACGTCCTGTGTATATGGAAATGATTGGCCGAACATGCGCACACACTCCGATACAAATACATTATCTTGTTTAATATTATTGTTCCTGATGCGTATTAGATGTTGCGTGCTCTCTTGTCCCTTACTAAATCCCGTGGTTACTGGATTCAACACACAGCAAGTCGCTTCGGTTCCTAACGCATTCGTTACGCTACTAGTGTTTTGTAGTTTCATTATTCATTCAGTCCACGTCGCTAGTGCGATCAGTTTTACGTTTGCCTGCCTATGTACTTAGCTAGTTGCTTCGGTTGACTTTCGTTTGACTGTTGTCCGTTTGAATGTATGTTTGGGGTTCGTTTGTGGCGTGGTGTTCCTTTTATTACTTTCTAGTTAGTTCTGAGTTTTGTTACCGTGTCGCCATTTCAAGCGATTGATGCGTTACTTTTTTGTATTTTCATTTTTAACCTGCATGTCCCTTTTCCGCATTCTTCATCCCTCGCTCTCTCCTGGCCCCGCTCTCTACCGGCATTCGTTCTCCCACGGCAACACTATCGAAAGGAAGCTGGGATGGGTGTAAAAAACGCCTGTACACAATTGTTACCATACGACCATATGGTTTCTCATAAGGGTTCGCGTCACTTCTTCTGGACAGAGACTAATTCGCTGGCTTGATTACTTTTGCTGAGTGTTCTTTTGCAATTGGTTCGTTTCTTATTTAATGTATTGTTTGCGCAAATATACCTATAATACGGACCTTAGTTTTTAGCTCATTTTCTCTCATATCGGAGAAACACCAAAGTCGGGATGGTTTAGGTCCGCCCCTGACCCTTACGTGGTTCTCCGGTTGTCTCGTCCACGATTGCACGAGCTCAGGCGATGAGAGTTTATGATTTGAGGATGTACACTATCGAGAAGTAGGAGCTGAGCACACATAGTCAAGAGAGAGAAGCGACAGAGAAAAGCAGAAATAGGACCCGATGTCCGTGAAATGTTGCCGGATAAGCATGGTTTGGATAAACTTTTGCTTCAATATTTTAACGGTGCGTAGCGCAACGAGGGGAAGAGTGGCGTAGTTCGTAGTTTGTTGCGCAATGCATTGGCTGATGAGTGTTGGTGTGTACGTGATTGGTATGCTGGATGATTGAAGGGCGTTCTGCCTGCGTTCTCGCTGCCAATCAAACTAGGTGTGTAGACGAAGGTTTGCTCGAGCTAGGGCATCTTACTCTACGACCTTCAGGACTTTTCCGATAGCAATAGTTTTATCTGCCAAAGTACAAGAAACAAAATTAAACAACTGACCATACTCCCATCCATCAGTTTGGTGCTTCCACCAACGAACCCGATACTCACTTTCATCTCGAAGCGTGAAGCGTCCCATCTGCGGGAATAGTTTAAACTGCTCTAAGCATATCAATCCGGAGCATTCAATCCTCATAATGGCGACCTGATCCTGCTTCACGAAGCGAGGCCTTGTCTTGGACTTTTCTCCCGTCTTCTTATCCACTAAACAAATAAGAGCCTGCAAATTGTACAAAAAATGATTAGCAAAAAGATCGTTTTAAAAGGCTACAGCAAACACAACAGTCATTTTAATCACGTGATCGATACATACCTTAACAGTAATTTCCTCTGCAGCGCAGTGTATATGCATCACGGCCGAATATCCTGCACAAATGATAGACTTGTGCTCTAGAATGACCACCTGTGCGTCAAAAATTTTGCCTGTTCTAATTGGGTTGGAAGCGTCGCACAAGACAAATCCAGGCGAAACATCCTCCTCCTCTATGCCCTACGGAAACGTACGAAACGTGAGTTAAACGGTGTAATGCGAGCTACAAGCATGGATGTACGGCTCCTCAGCGAACGAAATATACCTTAACTTTGATTTTAACATTTTCACCTGGCCCCACCGAGGTCACTTCTTCATCATCGGACCATAGCTGATCGACGCACACTTGAGTCTGAAATGTTCAGGTATGAACGCGAAAAATACGAATAAAAAATTCGTCGTTTATGAGCCCTTGCTCAGTTTTTACTCCATACTCACTCTATTAGGCATCACTAGCAGATTGGTACCCTTCTTCGCCACGCCAGATTCCACCTTGCCCATCAACACCGTTCCCATATCCTTGTATTTGTCGACAATGGGCATAATGAACGGACCGTCCGTTTTGCGATTCAACGACGGCAGTTCGTCAATGAACGGAATAAAGGCCGGACCCTGGTACCAGGGGCACGTGGAATCATCGATTGGTTCTCGCAATCCCTGTCCAGTTATGCCGGACACTGGCATGAACGTTAGATCCTTAAGTGGATTAAATCTGTGTACAGGAAAAAAGACATTAAAGCAAGAATGTTTACAAAACGCCACATACGATAAAATTCTCTAATAAAACCACCCTTACCCTAGTTTCTTGAGGTATGGTAAGATTTTGTCTTTGCATTCGTTGTACCGCTCAAGGTCCCAATTGACCGTTGGATCGTCCATCTTGTTGACCAGCACGACTAAATGTTTCACGCCTGCCGTCTTCGCTAGCATGGCGTGTTCTCGAGTCTGTCCTCCTCGATCGAAGCCAGTCTCGAATTCACCCTTTCGCGCAGAAATAACCAATACCGCTAGATCCGCTTGAGCGGCGCCTCCGATCATGTTTGGCACGAAACTCTTGTGCCCGGGTGCATCGAGGATGGTGAAATGTTTCTTCTCAGTCTCAAAATAGGCACGACCAACTTCCACCGTTTTACCCTTGTCACGTTCTGTTTCAGACGAAGACAAATACGAACATCAGCTGAATTTCCAGGACGGCCACTATTTGCCAATTTGCCGTTCACTCACCTTCCTGATTCGTATCGAGCGCCCACGATAAGTACCAGCTTTCTCGCGACTTTTCACGTGCTTCGCGTTCGTACTTCTCGAGTGTTCGTTTGTCCACCATTCCGGTAAGCGACATGATCTGTCCACCGATGGTAGATTTACCGGCATCTGCAAGCACAGGCATTTGGAAAATACGTTATTGACGCAAGTCATGCTTTCTAGCACCGATGTATAACTTACCGACATGCCCGATGAAAACTACGTTCACGTGTTCCTTTTTGCTTCGACTCTCCTCTACCTTCGGCGGCTTCTTTTTCGGTACTTTTGGCGCGGTTTCTCCGTCCACCTCGCCATCATCCAATTCCATTTCCTCATCCTCCGGCGTCAGGATCGAGTCCTCCTCTGCGTCCCAGCTGTCGAGGGGTTCACTTTCTGCGGTGCCGATAATCAAACGTGAAAGCCATTGTTACTGTTTATCCAATCCGCGTTACTGCAGAAATGAGTAAGAATCCGACCGAATCGAGCGAGAGCTGAACGATTGATGTAAATAAATGGTGTGATGTCCAATCAGTCACTACACACCTACGCATTTCCCTGGAATGCGAGAGCGAAAACTGATGCATATCAAGCAACAAGGACGTCACACCACCCACTGATAATCCCACTTGTTAGCTTGTAGGAAGCTACATTACCGTTGAACGTTAATTCCTCTTACTTTGCGCGTCATCTTCGTTTCTATGAGCAACCTAATTAAATGCCCTCCCGTGGGGGATAACGCTCAACATTGAACTGTTTAAAATAGCAATATAGTGTCGCAATATTGAACACGTTATTTGTAAACTATCTGAATAAAACAAACATTGCAAACTGTAGCCATCATTGTGCAGTCGAACAACACAAACCGGTGGCGAATTAGAACATTCGGCGCCAAATTTAGGTCACAGGACAAGGCACTCTTTGAGGGTGTTTCGTGGAAAAACGAGATTCGCCATCGATTTTTATTCAATCACTACACCTTACAGGACATTCAGCGCTGAGAATCGGTTTCGAATAAGACACTTGGGCATTCATGGTAGCTGGTCTACTACAGCATGCATGATTGATGTCCTTGATGATTCCCTGACCCACTAAGACGCAGACCGTACCGTACACAAAGAACTTTACCATTCCAGACAACTAAAGCCAGAGTCCACTGTCATACCAACTTGACTATACAACGGGGATAACTTGGATCTCAGATCAAAACTTGACTTATTTTGCAATCAAAATTAAAATTATATCAAGGATGACGTTATCGACTCGTGAAACTGTTAAACTCCTTTCGATGACATCATCATGACGGGTTTAACTGGTGCAATTTACTGTTGGCTAATCGGTTTTTTATGTTGAGGCCTTTAACACGCTAATAACCCAACTAGCCGTGGTATCGCGCGATTAGATAGAGGTGCCTATTCCCATGCCAGCACTTGGTTTCCGTTTTTACAACACCCCCAAGGCAGAAGTTGCATTTTCGATAGTTACGCTACTATACGTACCGATCCTACCACAACGGACACTGCAATACATTAGCTTCAGCTACTAACTCGCTCTCTAGAACACGATGTTATCGTCGCCCTACAGCACTAATAATCTACCGAGTGATGATGCGGCTATGCTTCAATGTGGATCTACCCGGTTCGGTGTACTGCATCCGTTCTGCTCAATAATTCATGTTCAAGTGCCAAGAAGCGACCACAGGCAGACGACGAGTGGAAATTCAATTGCGCCAGCTGGTAAGAAGGAAACCCCTGACTCCACGTTTTCGTGGGTGAGTGGGTGGGTGGTGGGCGAACACGTTTGTCGGGTGCCGCCACCGGGACGCATGGTTGGGTGCAGAAAACAACAAACTCGCCATTTTCCACTAACGACTTTTGGTTTCTTTTTCGGCTAATTTTCGTCAGCGACGAAAACGCGCCACCGCCCACAACAAGGACGGATACGGATTCGGTTTAGGGCAAAAAGCTCAAGTAGCGACGGCTGGCGTCTTCCGCTGCACCTTCATTGGATCGGTGCCCATTCATGAAAACGAGGCCAAAGCTCCCGCCGGCAGACCACAAAGCACCACAAGTCAGCCAGTGGAAATCCCCTCGGGCCAATTCGGCCCGTTGTATGTGCTCCCTCTCCCCCCCGGTGGAATGCGTCGACGAGTTTTCCGCCAACGTTTCAATGACGATGCACACGCGACACTCTAGAGAGAGAGAGAGAGTGAGAGAGTGAGAGAAGGATCGGAGAGAGATGTAGAGCGAGCCAGTGCAAACCGGTACCGCGAAAATGAGGACCGTTTGGCGGGCGCAGGAACTCGCGATCGGGGGGTAGGCAAGAGCGGAGGAAACAGCCGACAGCATTTTGACACATCATGCACGCACTGCGATCGTGGCCATGTGCGAGAGGAACAGAGCCCGAGAGATGGATAGAGCGAGAGAACGAATCGATGAGGCAGGAGTGCCACTGAACTACTATTTTTTTACTACTCCCGCTTTCCCGCACCCATATGGGACACCACCATCGGTCAATGAAGTCCTGCCGCACCCCTCTCCCCTCCCCCCAACCCACTCTTCTGCTAGTACTCGCTGCAGACGTCCAGTGACGCAAAGAATGCGAAGGATAGCGGCGATTCGATTGGTTCGCCTCCTCACGACGATACAAGGATCAGGAACAGGATGGATGCGTACCATTGTTTTCTGGCGTTTTCACCGGATCTTCGTCCCTCTCCATGGGCGTTGGGGCCGACGAGGACGGCGGAGTTGGCGTGGCAGCTGTGGACGTAGGTGTGGTAGCACCACCACCACCACCTGCCCCGCCACTGTTGCTGCCCCCGCTCGACGTGGCCGACGTCGGAGCGGCCACCGATGGAGCCGGAGCCGGAGCTGCGGCCGTAGGAGATCCGGTGCCTGCGGCGGCCACCACCGATGCAGCCGTGGCGGTCGATGATGGTGTGCAGAAGCTGGGTACGAACTCCACCGCGTTGACGTTGAGCGTGCTGAACTTGGCGCTCACCTCGTTGCTGTCGTTTTCCTGTGCCATTTTTGCTACGCGGTCGCCTGCTGCTGCTGGGTCGAAACTCACTTTCTACTGCCGTCTGTGGTGCGCTCACTGCACTCGGCTACTGCGATGATGGTTGCGGAAACTCTCGGCTGCTGCACACGCGGTGCCGTGGTGGTTGCGGGTTTCTTTCGTTTACTTTTCCACGGCTTACGCCTCGGCACGGGCCGGACGGTCTCACGGGGAGCTATTTTCGCTTAGCACCGGAATTTTACGCACGCACGTACGCACGCACCCAGTCACACTGTGCGTGCGTGCCTGTTGGCCGGGAAAAGCGTGATGATGACGACGACGACGGGGGGGCTGCGACGTTATCGCAATCGGTATCCCGGGCCTCGGAACGGGACACACACACACACTGCGGAGGGTGGTATCGAGTGGGCAAGAACCGAAATCCCGAAACGGAACGAAGGCGGGGACAGAGGACACACACACCGCGAGTTTCGCCCACTGCCGTCGTGGCCGCCGCCGCCGCGAAAAACGGAAAAATAATCGGAAAAACCTAGAGAACGAAACCGTGTGGGAAACCCGACCGAGTTCCGTTCACTTCGCGCTTTCCAGTGTTCGCTTTTCTTTTCAGAAAGTCGACAATTTCGCTGCAACCACGCGCTCCGCTTTTTACCACACTTTTTTTTGCTTTTTTTTAAGATGGCCACATAGACAGATGGCAACCATATTAGGTCGAGGGGTAAGAATGCGAGAGACTTCTTCCGTCACAATTTGACACAGCCCTGCTGTCAAATTCCACTTTTCAAAACTATGCTTCTTCCTGCGGTCATTCGTTGAGGGAAAATTAATCAACCCAGCTGCACTTTTACGTTTTTTCGTCTGCCCAATGGTTTTCAGGATTATTCAGCATTACATATTTGCTCTGCGCTTGCTTCTTCCATTACAGTTTGTTTGTGCTAGTCATTTGTCAATGAGGTTATGTTACACTGGTTCTGCACATGGCCCATTTGCTATAATCTTGCTTTGATTTTTTTTCCTGAATTTAAATCCTCCATCTAGGATTCACCTAATTTATCTCATTACTTATTATATTTTGTGCAAAACTTAGGGAATAATATCAGTCGGAGCTACACAATATAAAGAGGACGCAGTGACAGTTGACATTAAGGGTACGTTAAGTAATTCAACAGTAAAGCATTTTTGCGTAGAAATAATCACGATTTACACGTAAATCATATTTTTAAAGCAATTTAAAAACAATTTCAAATACAAATATACTAAACAGAGCAGTTCTCAGTATGATTCAATATGACATTAAAATGCAATCATTTAAATACATTCTATCGCACCAAGCATTTAATTTGCAAAAGAAATCTGCAACATAGGGAATGATGCTTCCAGGGTCAATCAGCACAAATTGTAAGAAAACAAAAATTAAAACTAATTTTGCAATTTTATTTTTAATGATAAACCAATCGTTTAAATACAATCGATGAACAAACGTCTCTGGATTTGCAGCGAACAGGTTCCAAATGGTGAACATATGCTGTAAGGCAGCGGCAAATTAATTATTTTGGCAATTATCAAGATATATTTGCTGGCTTAAATTGAAAAATAAAGTAAAATACTAATTGATTAGATCTTGTTTGTTTAGAACTAATAACTTGTCAGGCGCGGGGGCCTCGACTCCCTTGATTTAAGTATTCAAGGATGCACGTGCGTTGCCTCACGGAAAACCTTGTAGACATGCTTTACATGCATTCAAGGTAGCTCGTTGTTGCCATTTATTGGCCTTTAGTTTGAGCGTTGGACCGCTAATGCTACGGAAGACGAATGTTGTATACATGAGCAAACCTGCATGGCTGAAGGTGCGTAACGATGACGTCATATTCATGTTTTTTTGCTTTTCCGCGAATGCTATGAATCATTACCACTCGATGGGAATGATGCAGCTACTGCCTTCTTGCGAATGAGATGAATTGCATTAGGTAAAAGCGGAATCGCGATTAAGCTCGCAAAACGCGCGGCACCGTGGCATCTTGAATAACTTTTGTTGTATAAGGAAGAATCATCCTGCTAGGTAAAGTTTAATTACAAAGCACAAGGAACACTAGCTCGTTGTTCACATGCCGGAACATAAGCCTTCGAACGCCCAAATATCGAACATACTTACTTTATTTGAAAAAATGGAAAACGCTGTTGAAGACGGAAACTTAGAAACGCCACGTTCCAAACGGATTGCATCCAATTAAAAATTTTATTTAATTTTTGCATCCTACAAATATTAGGTGAAAAAAGTGCTGCCGAAATTAATAAAAAAAGCTATTTCATCTTCCACTTATTTTATCTCATTCCTAACGTTGCTTTAAAAGCACAATCATTGTTCCTTCTCTTTATCCGTAAACCATAAAGAAACAGTCCAATACAAAATTTACAAATTAACGCTCCTCAGCCATGGTTAGCTGGCCATGTGGCCGCTGATATAGATTAAAAGCATTGCATGCAATAGTAAAATACAAGTTACAAAATACCTCCCGAACAACTGAACGCTGTAAAACGTCAATGTAATCTAGAGAAATAGTGTTGGCCTGGTACTGATTGTTACGCCGATTATTATTGGGATCATATACTGCACCTGCGATCCGAACGTTTGCATAAAAGTATATCTCTTTTACCATTTGGCGCCACCAAATCCGGATGGATTTGTCTGTGGAAACATCGATACAAATAGACGCAAAAACTATTACTCTTACAATCTACCGTGATGTAAATTTAGCTGTATCATATCATTTACTATTGGTTCGATTCCGCTAAGACACAACATTCCCGAAAGATAGCAGGTAAAGTTAGTTGTTTCGGTAGGGTAAATAGGTTTAACATGTTCAGAGAGTAAAGAAGTCTTCTGTCGCTATATAATTACAGTCAAAATGTAACGAGATACTTTTCATGAGTCTTGAACTATCTGCGACTAAGAGTGTAAAGATAGAGAAGCTTTTTTCATCATTTTAATGGACATAGCTCTACGCCTTCAGACATGTTAGCCTAGGAGCGTCAGTTAAATGCGTATTATTTAATCTCGGTTCTGTTTTATAAAATCGTGAATGAAGTGGACCAGCAATGATTAACATTGCTTCGATAATTGCATTGCGCGGAAGGATCCTAACGCGTTTCGTAGAGAGACAACAAAGTCACCACCGTTTAGAATACTGGTGCAGGTTGTAAAAATATGAGGTTGGCCATGTCATGGTTCGATCGGAAACGGAAATGGGGATATACTCTCTTCTTTTTACCATAGTGAGACGAATATTAAACAAGGCTAACGTGATCGAAGCGCTAAATGGTACTGGTGTTTCATTTCCAAGTGGCAAACTCGTTTTGCACGTGTGTGTATATAAAACTCTATACGTGATTTTGTTGAAGCTCTAACGTCTTTCTATCCCTCTTATCTGGGTTCATCTGAGTTGTTTCAAGAGATTACACTTATTAAATGCCGATCCGACACATTGGCTGCTGAACCAGATACTATTGGTTGTTCGATTTCCTATAACCATAAGCAATGCGCATCATTCATCGATTTCAAGGACTAGAAACAAGAGGGAGCAAGTAGAAATTTATGTTTGCAATAAACCAGCAAAATTCATCGATCGATCCAGCGTTGGAAGTGGTGACTCACACTTAGAATCGCATTAGATGCCGGAAGCTTTCCGAAACTATCAACGCCGCCAGGGTTGTTAGGAGCGAGAAGGTTTGCATACTGGCCCCGCTCGTGTTGGTTTTCAATTGTGAAGCTGCAGATTCCGGTGGGGGATTGGGAACACTAGCAGCAACAGCGTCAGGAGCGGTGCCATTCGGTGCCAGGGACAGGGGAGGATGGTTAGGATCCAGAATAAACTGTCCGTCTGCCTCGTAGCGGCCGGGAGTAAACATCTGCGTCAAGGGATCGTACTGGCCCGATTGGAATATGTTCGTATCCGGGATGTACCGGCCGGGGGTAAAGATTCCGGTTGCCGGATCATATTCGCCCGGCG
Source organism: Anopheles nili (assembly GCF_943737925.1). NCBI lineage: Eukaryota > Metazoa > Arthropoda > Insecta > Diptera > Culicidae > Anopheles > Anopheles nili. Next base: position 3,864,295 of record NC_071292.1, read on the forward strand.
GCACGTATTGGCCTGTTGCGGGATAGTACTGGCCGGGGGGTGGGATATACTGTTTGGCAGTCGGATCGACGGTGGTCGTTTCGACGGGACCGGCCTGAACCAGTCCTTCAGCGGGGGTAACCATGGGATCGGTTCCATTCGTTGCCTGCTGTCCGTCGGTGGTGGCGTTCTGGTTCAAGATTATCGGAGCATCAGGAACGCCTGCCGGTGGAGCCTGAGCATTGGAGTTATCGGTCGTGCCGGGCATCGGAGCAAGAGGTACAGCAGCCTGGCCATCGGGACCTGCCGCTGGAGGTACAGCAGGCATAGCTGGAGCGACACCCGGAGCTGGAGCTGGAACCGGAGCGGCTACAGGGACAGAAGCAACAGGAGCAGCCGCGGCCGCTTGAGCCGGAGCTGCAGATTCCGCTGGAGCAGCATGGTTATGAATAATCGTGACACGCTCGCGATACTGCACACGGTCCTCTGGGCGAAGGGCATTATAGAGCGCTGATCCGGCTGCTCCGGCCAACAGGCCCGTGCCGATGCCGGCAGCAATTCCTCCAACTCCAATGCCCGAGCTCTGCGGTTTGTATGCTCCCGCGGGGATGGCCGAGATAGGGAAAGAAGGTGCCGGTGCATAGTTAACTGGTGGAGCAACGCCACCACCCTGGAAGGTGCCGTGAGGAGCTGCGAAACCTCCTGCCGAAGGATGATATCCGCCACCTCCGTAGCCTCCCATCGGTTGACCAAATCCACCGGGTTGTCCGAATCCTCCGGGTTGCCCGAATCCTCCGGGTTGTCCGTATCCTCCAGGTTGTCCGAAGCCTCCAGGTTGACCGAATCCGCCCGGTTGACCATGGACGGGCTGGCCGTACGATCCGGGTTGTCCGAAACCAGGCTGACCAGGCCTAAATCCTTGGTTTCCGGGGCTGTACACCGGAGGCGGTGCGTAGGAATACGGTGGAGGAGCACCTCCAGGAGCCGACTGAGTCTGGTGCGTGTTGTGCGTTGCCTGTACAGGATACGGCTTCGCGGCACTCGACTGCACTGGATACGGGGGCTTCGCGGCCACGGCACTGGATTGCAACGGAACGTTCTGTTGCACCGGATAGGGCGGCTTGTTGGCCACGGCACTGGATTGGTGCGGAACGTTCTGTTGCACTGGATAGGGCGGTTTGTTAGCCACGGCCGATCCTGCTGGCTTCGCCTGGCTATTTACGTTCCATCCGATGTTGCGCTGGTTCGAGGTGTCGACAGGAGCGGATGGTTTCGGGGCTGGTTTCGGCTGGTAGTTGCTGTAGCTGAGACTGCCCGGATTACTGTAACTGGAAGAGGACGAGCTGGATGAGGTGCTGGGTTTCGAGACACGACCTGACGATGACGATGACGACGACGAGGAAGATTTGCGACCCTTTAGCTTCAGTGCTTCGGTCGTCGGAATCAAGGTCGTTATGGCGAGCAACATGCAAATAGCCATCGCTTTCAGGCGTTTATTTTCGTAATATCGCCCCATCTTCAGTCCGTGTGGATGCACTTTCTCTTTCACTCTTGTTAATTGCATTTTCACCCCTAACGAATAGGGGCTTGTGACCTTCACAGACAAAACGCACTCAGAAAACTCTTATCAACACTGAGCGAATTATTCACCAATTGCCAAATATGTTTTACCACACTAGTCTCGCAATAAACAACAATGCTAAAAGTTAAACCTGATGCGTGTTACAGAAGAAAAAACACGCAGTAAACTGCGCCACCTCTTGAGCCCGCGAACGCAAAATGATTATTAATACTAAATTGGAATGCTGGTTTCGACCAACCTTCCATCTTTTATTTCTCTCTCGCTCTACTTTAGCACGCTCTCTCACTTACGCACTCATAGTAGGTGAGTGAGGAACAAAAACCATCTTGCCTTTTAAATTGTTTGAAATATATCGCACATCGATATAGTGATTGTTAAACGAATTTTTCGCCAATATTGTTTGTTTTTGAATAAAATTTATCCTTAATTTATGATCCCTAGGGTTTGATTCATTCTTTTTCTACCCGTAAATTAGATATTACATATAAATTGGTTTCGATTTATTTTCAAAATATGGGTCTCTGCATCGTCTATAGTGTTCAATATTTGACATAACAAAACTACCCCCTTAAAGTCTGTAGCAGCCCTGCAGCATAACTATGCTTCTACTATTGGTCATTTATTAAAAGAAAAGTGCTTGAAGTATTTGTTTAGAACATAGTACAAGAATATTCAAAATGAAATATATTATAAGTATATATATGTTTTGTTTCACATCGTCATAGGCTCAACAACTCATATCGTCATAAGCGGTTACACTTGAGGTGTTATTTGATGGATCAATAAGGGTACCGGTACCGATAACGCTACGGAAGGTAATCGTAGGCGTACGCACGATTCAAATCGCGTAACGATGATGTCAAAGTACACGTGTTTTTATTCGCATATGCTATGATGTATAGTCACTATTGCACAAGAATCGATGTAACACCACATGGTAATAAAAAGATAAATCTTATGCAGTAAAAGGATGTCTCGAAGCGTGTAGGAACTTGGAGGATCCGTAACCAAGTTTGGTATTATTTAAAAAAAGCTCCATGCTGAAGTTTATAAACGCAGTGATTCATAACACCCTTAGTAGAGAGTACAGTCAAAACGCAGAACAACCAAGTCAATCATGTTTTCGATGGTATTCTCACGGTCAAGAGAAAAGCCAAAACTAATTTCAATTCGTTTCCAACCTCCACAGCATCGGATCCTTCATGCCAAATTCGTCATATGCTAGTTTGCCCTTCGAAAAGGGGTGGCTCTCGGCCTTCACGAAAACTATTTCACAACGTGCCGAAAGCTTGCCGTGAGTTTTATTTGTGACGTCACTGATGAAACCGTCGTCACAGGCCCTACCTTTATTTTCGGATTCGAATGTAGATTCGCGCCCAACAGGGTGCGCCAGTTTAGTGAACTTACTCCGCCTTCGCTTGATACCAACATTGACCCCACGGCGTGGTATCGCGAATCGGAAATGACGATATCCCACGCAAGCACGGTGCGTCGTCGTTCGGCGGGATTTTTTCAGCTTCGCCGGAGACTTCGATCCGTTTCGAGAGTAATCGGTTTCTCGCGTGTCCACGCGGTAGTGAACGTTTACAACGAGGTTAGGTTCTATCGCGACTACTCGCCAACTTCGCGACCCACGACAGGGCCGTTTCAAACTACACACTAAAGCACGTGTTTGGTGCCAACAAAGAGCTGCCGTTGAGTAGAATTGTATTAACATTCTCCACTTTTACAGCGTGTGCGTAATAAATCAAAAGAAATTGCTTTCGATGAGGATTTCGCTGCTCCAGACGTGGCTGCAGATCAGCGTATTTGCAAATCGAGAAGGAAAACGATCGCTTTCACGAGATCACGGTAGACCACGAAGCAAATAAAACAACAACAAAAAAACAACCGTACTCACAATGCCGGTAATGCTTTGTTAAATTAGTGCATCACACCAAAGCGCTCGTTTGCTCGACTGACGCACTGACCAACGCGCCAAGGTTTGTGTTCCTGCTCATTATCATAGCCATGTGAATCAACAGCGCCGGGAAGGGAAACGGTCCAGTGGCGCTTCGTGCGGACGTCGATTGTGCAACGGACAATCCGATGTGCCGATGGATAACGTCACCCATCGCAATCGATCGTCAAGCGGTGAGGGAATGGGGAATGTTGGCGGCAAAAATTGAATCATCCGCCCTTCGAGCCCTACTCCGCAGGGCGCTACGCGCTGGGAAATAGCGGGAAATTGTGCGCGAACAATGGAAACGCCACGCGTTACGTTAACGCGAGAGCTCGGACTCGCGCAAAAACAATACGCGCGTTGGAATTCCTCGTGTGCGGATGCGCGTACTGGTGCTCAGAAAGAGTAGTTTTTGGTGGAATTCGACACACGATAAGCTGGACATGGCAGGGTGTTAGCATAAGCCACAAGAAAATACCTTAAAAAGGAGCAAAGTTGCCCGTTGTGTAGCAACCAAGTACACCGATCGACGGCATACGATCGCTTGTCAATAATCAGTCGAACATGCTTTCGATCGTCTCGCCTGTTCGGAAAGTTATTCACCCCCTCGAAACACGGAACAAAATTCAAAAACCGCTGCAAGGTGTGGTTGTGGTTTTAAGTACACTTATTTATTAGGATTCGTCCGAAAATTCAAACATTGAACATTCCGTGAGGGCTTTCAGTTGCTCGCTGAGCTATGTGCGATGTTCGGAAATAACGATTACGATACTAACAGTTACAGCAACAGGCAATACTTATTCGAGCTCGTACAACCGATACGGGCGCCTCGCGCGAACTACAAAACAGTAGTGGCACACAACAGTTCTCCCCGCTCGTCTGCGGTCTCCTACACCCGCAGGTACTTCACCACCAGTGGCAGAAGGGCGGCGATCGAAAGGGCACCCGAAAGGCGCACTGCTCCAGGCGCATCTCCACTGGCCGGTTCCGCCATCGAGGCGGATAGATCTGGCTGGACGTTGAGGGCCGAATTGCGAACAGCAACGTCTGCTCCTGAAGCTTGGTCTACTGGGGCACCGGAGGTGGCATCCGGCATCGGTGCCAGAGGAGCCATTCCCAGCGGATTCTCCGACGAACTGGTCGCACCGGTGGTGGTGCTGGTGCTCTCAGCTTCTGTAACTCCTGCCGCTGCTGGTGGAACCGTTGCCAATGGGGTGCCTTCGGTCGGCATGGGCGCTAGGGGAGCGTCTCCATTCGCGTTGGCCGGTGGCATTGGGGCAAGCGGTGCTTCGCCGTTGGGATTTGCTGGTGGCATCGGAGCAAGTGGTGCATCACCGTTGGGATTGGCCGGAACTGGTGCAGGAGTTTCACTGGCTGGTCCTGCGGCTGCAGCAGTCGTCGTCGTAGCAGCGGTCGTCGCAGGAGCTTCCTCCTTGGATTCCTTTGGCTTTAGCGCATCGTACAAGGCAGCACCACCGACTCCTGCGGCCAATCCGGCTGCACCTGCTCCAAGGATCGTTCCAATTCCGCTACCACCACTTGCAGGCTGCTCGTAATGGTGCACGGCCGTCTGTCCCGGATGTCCCTGATAGTGTCCTTGTTGACCCTGGTCATAGTGACCTCCGGGAGCGTATGATGGCTGGTGCGGGAATCCCGCACCCGGTTGCTGCTGTACATACCCTCCACCGGGCTGCGGTTGGTATCCTTGAGCAGGGAATCCACCACCGGGATGTTGCACAGGCGCACCCGGGAATCCTTGAGCCGGATGACCAGGATACGCCGGGTATGCTCCTGGAGGCGAATGAGCCAATCCACCACCGAATCCTCCCGCGGTTGCGTTATGTCCATGCGATCGGTACACGTTGCCCGCCACCAGCCCAGTTCCGGCCGCTCCAGCTGCAGCCGCGCCAGGATACACTCCACCGGACGCGGCTCCCGGAGCAGGATGTCCTCCAGGGACGTTCCATCCGTACGAAGGTTGACCACCTCCGTGGTATTGAGGTGGTTGAGGCGGTGGTGCCGAGTACGAGGGAGCAATGGGCCGTGGGGCAGGAGCTGGTGCCGAGTGGCTTGGGGAATAACTCAACTTGGCAATGTCCGCATTAGCGTACCCACGGTGTGCCGTTGGTTTCGTTACACGAGACACGGCCACCTTTCGGCCCTCGATCGCACTTGGGAGGGAAAGCAACAGGCAGAAGCAGACGGCCAGCAGTTGCTTACTTTTCACCGACAACGGTCGGTTTCGAACCACACGGGCAACCATTTCGCGGATGATGTTCACCGAAATCGCGACACGACTTTCTTCGTACGCTCGATCGCACCGACACCTCCACCGACACACGCACGCACACAAAGTCTTATCGAACCCGCAAATCTGGCCTTCGAGCAGAGCAAGCCTGCGGTCTGCACTGGGCACCGATAGCGCGGTAACTAATAATAGCGAGCTTCGAGAGGCACCCTTAGCTCGAACAGTACTCAAACTCGGATGGTGGCGAAATTTACATACAATCTCAGTGCCTGCCAACTGTCCCCGATCGGTGAGGGTGTAATATCTTTTCCCGACACACGATCGCGATCGCGACCGAAGCTTTTGAAGCGTTTTCAATAGCGCGTAATTCACACGTCCGCACTTCAGCGGTTGTTCACCACCAACACCACCGGGTATCGGGTGCTCACACAGCTGACTTCGGTCCCGTGATCAATCCCCGCGGATGCTGTTTTAGCTCAGGTGTGTTGCGATGTGCTCGGTCGTCGGTCCGGTTGTGAGCGGCAAATGGGACGCTGGGACGAGATACGACGACGTTATCTGTGAGTCACTGTACAGGAGAGAGGGAGGTAGGGAGGGAAACAAAATACAAAACGAAGAAGAATGCGATGAGAAAAAAGGGTAGCTTCACAAACAACGTTTTTGCGCCGCACTCAACCAGGCAGCTGATAATGAGTGGTTCCGCTGTGCCGAAATTTGCATTCCCTGCTCACTACCACCTGTGGTTGGGCTCATCTGTGTCTCGTGGGTCGTTTATGGGAGGCAAAACAAAAAAAAAAACAAAAGGCAAAAACCTCACACAGGCACACACACACACCGGGTTCGTAAGCCACGTTAAGCGTTACACCGCTCGAGTGATAAGCGCCGAAGCGTACTTTTATCGATGGACACCTTGAGCTGACGGTGTAATCCGATAATGATGGGATCTTCATACGGTTCCACTGCACGATTGTCTTACCTCGTTGCCCCGTTTGCTCGGGAAATGCAACCGGTGCTTCGTCCGCTCGGTACTGACACCTCCTGCTCGTTCGATGGTAAAACGTTAAATGGCCGCCTGGCGGGCTTTGGACGAGCGCACTCCAGCCGTTGCTGGCTCGATGTCCGCAAAGCAAAGGCACCACCACCACAACTAGGGGTGGTTAATTGCACGGATCAACTGCGAACGCCCAGTGTTGCGCATTCCAACGGCTACCGGTTCGTTGTGCTGGCGAGTGAGCAAGAGAAGACGACGCGCGATGTAACCGCTCGACTTTTGTTCCGCAGTCTCGGAGGTCCTTCTAGAAACCCGAGGATTGTTTGACCCTCTTTCGATTCAGGATTTGCGTTTGGTTTCGTCGTGTGCGTGTCGTTTCTTTCTTTGCCGGCCACCAGGTGGTACCAGGTGGAACCAAACAGACCCTTCGGAGGTCCTTCAAAGGACATTCGCACGACGAAAGCGAACGGAAGAAGATTGGGTCAAGCCGCGGGGAAAGCAACAGTGGTCTGCTTTTTGAGGTGGCTTTTAAGGCGGGTATGTCGTTAAATTGTAGTCAACATCGAGAAAAGAACGAACCACAACAGACGAGAAAGGAAATAAAAATTACGAAATCGCATGGCTTGTGAAGCAATTCTATTGGTAGCTCTAAATATACCACAGCAGGCTGTAAAAGTAGCCGAGACATACGATTACCCACTTTGCTCTGAATCAGATTGCCGGATGACCTTGGAACGTTTGTTTAGTCAGCTTTATTCCCGTTCTAATGCATAGATTCACCCGTGAAGATCGTCATTACATTTCCACACCTTTCCCAGCGCACAGACACATACGTGTGATGCATATGTATCTCGATGGCCGCTAATGGGATGCCGATGACTTGTGTGCGATTACCGTAATTTATCCATTATTATTTTCCACCGCGACGCCTTCGCAATTGTCATCAAGCAATGCCTAACAAGTAGCGGCCCTACACCGTTCCACCTTGTGGCCCTTCCTTCGAGGTGGAAATGAGTGGTAGATCAGAATCGATCTCTCGCAGCACCATTAGTGGACGCGTTTATTGCGCCTTCCCATTTCCGATCCTGAGCACTTGTTTGATTGCTAATGAAATGGGCAGATGACGACGTTTGGATAGTGCAGTGAAGGTGAGGGTATTCTGACACGGAGAGCACTTTGTAATGCTTCTTAGTTGACGTAGAAAAGAATCACGATGACGATTGTGAAATAGGAGAAAATAAGTGGACTTTGCTCAAGGATGACCATATCGAGCTGTTAGGAAATTACGATGAAATAACACAAAATGCCCCGTTCTAGTTGTCTCTAGAGCTTCGTGGAATACAAGATCTGTGTAATGTTCGTTACTAACTAGATTACTTCTAGTAGATTAGTTTTTCTCACCCCTTGTCTAGGAAAGTTAGATTTGGAAAGCTTTTTCCCACCCAATATATTTGTAGCGCCTGTTGCATAGTATCAGGCGCAAAAGCTTGAATCACTAATTCTAGTTGCTCCTTCAAGCGCAACACCAACCGAAGTTCGCGAAAAACGAATGAAATCAACAGGAAAGTCAAGGAACTGGAATCGTAAAAAAAATAAAGAAACTTCAACACTTTGTTTGATTCTGGCAACTCATTATCCATATTTTTATTCATCTCACTAGCCCTTGAAAAACGAACCCATCTTCGAAACAAGCCACCGAAGAGGATCCAATGCCGGCACGTTGGGCTTAGAGATCAGCCCTTCGGTTGTTCCGTTTGCCTGCGATCCACAGTCGGATGTTGGCGTTGCAGCCACGATTTGCCACAGCATTTCCCCGGCACCAAGCAGCAAGAAGAAGCACAACACCACAAACCACGAACAACAGAACACGGAACTTCGCTGGTACGTCATCGTGCAACGGCCCATTTGATACTGCGAGAAATCAGTTCCTCCACGAGACTGCACCGAGCCGAAGGATTGCTGGTTGTATTTGCTTTTCGAGGGCGATAAGATGTGGCAGGGCTTTTGACGCGCGTTGCCGATTACGGAGGACGGAGTCATCGATGGGACTAGAAATACGCCTCGAAAGGCCGTCTGCGGGCTGCATGAATGGCGCAGAGCGTCGCGATAAAGAGCAGAGTGCGGCTCAATCCGGTCTGGTCGCCGCCTCCACTCGGATGTCGATGGTGGAAGATGATTTTGAATTCCTTCAGCTTCTTACCATCCGCAGCTACGTGCCGTTCGGTGGGATCTGAGTCAGCTGGGAAGGACATCTCTTCCGAGCCAGGCCCACCGTAGAATCCGTGCTGTTGGCCAAACTCGGGTTGAAATGGAATGAAATCTCCGTTTGGGTCGTCTCCGAGTAGCATTAGATCCACCGGATCCAGGTAATCCTTCAGTTCCTCGGAAGGTGCCAACGTGTGGCGTTTCGGTCTGCTCGCGATAGAAAGCCGCCCATCGTAGTGATCCCTCCGTCGACCGGAAGCAGCTCGTTGGCCCTTTGATCCGGGAGTTTCCATGCGTCGATAGTGATAATTAGAGTACGAGTTTGGGACGGTGTCCGGCGAGAAGAAATCCTGCTCACGCGGGGACAACCCGTACCGGAAACGACGATGCGTTTTAGCTGGCTCGAAAGCATCCTTCCAGTCCCGTCGAAGGGCCGAACCAAAGCGAGCCCTCCAGGTGCGTTGTTGCCACTTCTGCACACGGTTACGAACCTTCGCTTCCACTCGGTCACGACCTCCGCACAGCTGGTAGAGAACCAGCACGGCCCAGAATACCCGCACTAGCTTCATCCCGGCCTAGCCTAAGGAGCACGTATCCTTCGGCCACCGGACCACTTGATGCTGCGCCCACGGATGCTGGAACGTGTCTGCGGTAAGGATGCCGCTATTTAGCGTGCTCTGCGAATCCTGCAGCGGCGAAGCGCACGATGATAATCAATAATCGCTGAGACAGACTGGCGCCGGCGGTGTTCGTCCTGGCGTGTTTGTCGTTTTGCTGTGTGGTGGCACAAACAGAACCAAAAAAGGCGCCATTGCTCCCAGCGCCATTGCACGCTTCGGGAACGTTCGGGTGGAGCTCTAGGAAGTCGGCAAAATGGCGCACATTTGGCAAAAGGCAGCGTGAATTGTTGGGATATTTTTGCGGATATTTCGAGCCCGTAGCGTTCGATTGCGTTGCAGGTGTGCACACTTCTTCTGCAACGGCTCGAGCATCAATTAACCGTCGTCCGATTCTAGGAAAGTCGACCCACTCGCAAACAGGTTTGACGTGTGCGCTATTATTAGGGCACCGCGGCCGCAACAGCGCTTCGTGTGGCCCGGTGACTTTCGTTCTCAAGACCTCGGATCTCGAGCATGCGACGCAACCGCCCTTAACCCACTGCCCAAGCGGACATTCACGCTTCCGGATTCCGAATCCGGCCAGAACGGAGCACGCCCCGTCCGGCGACCCTCGAGGGCGCCTTCAATTTCGCCATGGCGAAGGTCGGCGTGAATTTTCCTTCTTGGACGCTGGGCCACCAAACACCCAGAAAACCACCTCCGCGCGGTCCGTATCACGGTATCGGACCCTCGAGCGAGACCAGCCCGCGCGTAACACGAGAAATGTCGATCGAGAAGTGTTTCGTGACCGGTTTTTCCGATCGAAAGGCGCGCTCGCACGCGCGCTTGAGCTCGCGTTCGCTGGCCATTGCAAAAGTCTCCCCACTGCTAATGAGCCCTTAGGCCTGCGGCTAGTAGCGCGAGCTTCAGCGCAGGGCCACGCTAGTGCTGCGTTAGTGATCGTACCGCGTAGATCGAGCCGCGTACAGCCAAACGATGACCAGACCCTCGTGGAGCTTTCTGAGGCTGGCCCTGGCCGTGTGGGTCCTTGTGGCCGGTGGGAGCTGCCTACTGGAACAGGCCACTGGGGAGCAGACCCAGGAAGTGGCCCGATCCTTGGGTGTTTCGGACGTGAACGATTGGGACATACGATCGCTGTATCGGGTGCGTTTCCAGCACGTTACAAAGCGACCACCGCCCGGTCAGCGACACGCGGAACGCAAGTCCGTGCTGGCCACACGATGGGCGGCTCTTCGCGAAAGGATCACTGATCTGCTTCCTTCGCGTCACACAAACCCCCGGACAGTCGTCACCTTCGATAGGATAGCTACGGATTTCGTGAACGTGGGCATCGTGAAGCTAGCCAAGGTGCTTGATCCTCCCAAGCCGGGTCCATCGAAGGGTCCTTCTGGTAGGCATGGTCGCAAGGGCAAGGCTCTTGTCACGCTGGAGTCAACACCTTCAACAACTGTACCCACGACGGAGGTGACCAACCCTGAGCCGGGTGAGCACGAGTCCCCATCAACCAAACCATCGTCGTCTCGAACGGACGCACGACCCAAGCGAAGAGTGACGCTTTTGGTAGACCTTCCCGACCTTGACGTGGACGAGGATGCGGTTTTCGAAGACCGGTCTACCAAGCTGGGATTACCCGAGGTGCCGATGAAGCTGGTCGCGGATCAGCCTTGCCCAAGTACCGGGGTCATTGCGCAACGAAGCTTCCCAATGCTGCTGGTTTTGTCGATAGCGACGACCGTATCATTTTGGCGCGGCGTAAGAGCCGTTTTGCGAATGTGATATGCCTCCAGGTCGGGTCACACCGGATCACGGATGGCAGTTAGTAGTTGATAAGAGTTTTTGTGAGAAATTGACCACGCTCAAAATTTGATAACCTCGCGAAAACATTCGACGATGGAACCGGTGGTACGTTTCGATCGCTCCCGAGGATCCGGAGATCCGGAGCCCATTCTGTGGCCAGTCGCGCTAGTGTGCAGTTGATAACCGTGATTTTCTGGAAAAAATGCGCCTACTCGGGCTGCTCTATTTGGTGTTTCTCGTCCAGCGCGATGTCGGTGCGGTGTTCGCGAATCCTGACTCCGAGGATGCGAGTGCCCAATTGACTCGTCGGAAGCGTGGTTGGAGTTTCAGTGCCAGCACTTCGGTGACAAAACGACCGATTGGATGGAGCTTCAGCAGTGGTAGCCAGCAGAAGCCCAAAAGGAAGTCATACCCAACGCAGGCAAGCTACTACATGCCGATGCAGCATGGATACAGCCAGCCCAGCTCGCTCACCGTAAACTTCGTTAAACCGACCAAAAGCCTCACGCGAGAGTTGGTCAAGGCTGCGGTCGTTGTTGGAGTGGTTGGAGCGGCTTCATCATACGTCAAACCGGTCAAGCCTGTCACCAAATCACCGGCCCAGCGTGCACAAGAGCGGGAAATGCGTCGTCAGCAGCGATTGAGTCGGCGTTCCACCACGACCACTCCGGTGACTCCCGTTGAGGGTAACGTGACTACTCCCGCGGTACCGCTGGCAAACTCCGAGCTGATCCCGGTCATGGTTCAGGACGAGAACAAGCTGCTCCACATCGTGTACGTCCGCCGGGATCAGATTCCTCCGGGAGGTATTCCGATCGCGATGCAGGTTCCATTCCCGATGGCTCCAGCACCAGCTCCACAGCAGCCGGTTCCATCCTCAGAAGGACCTCAGTTACCGGTGCCTTCGATGAATTCAACCAGCCCTATCACGGGGGCTCAATTCAACCAAACGGTGTTGCAGTAGGGCTGAAGTCACGCTGCTTTTTACGCAAACCCTCCCCAACGAAACCACGAAACCATCATTCCACAGCCTTGCCATCGGGCGTCGAGTTAATTGGAAGCATACACGTCGTTAAACGGTGCCTAATTTTACGGACATCCATCGTTCTCCAGGTGTAGGCACGCGAAGCCTCCAACACCTCCAACAATAGGCCGCGTGCCACGTCAGGTGAAAGTGACCAGGCGGAGGTTAGACCTCGAACACGCTCATGTCTACGGGGAAACGAGCGCGATGCGTGATTGCGGAGGATCGGACACCTTTGTTATTGCAACCTTGAAACGATTGCCCGTTTGAATTTAGCGCAGAAGTGGGGCCGTCGGGGAATCTGACTTTCGTCCGATGGAGCCGACCAGCCCCGGATACCACTTCCAAAACGAGAGCAACCCCTCTGTTCTGTGAAAATAAAAAAAAAACAATCAGCCCCAAATTGATCCAAGAGGGGCTTCTGAGTGTCTTGCCTAATCGCGGCTACCTTTCGAAACTATCCACTCGCCCGGGGGGATTTCTTTCAACCGTTGTTTGTTACAGATCCGTAGCGTTAAGTATGATGTATAACAGTAAAGTTAAGTTTCTTGCCACCTGCAACGCCATTCGGTCTTTGGTCTCAAATAAACCTTGCTTGTCCAATGACTGGAAAAAAGTCTGTGTTTCGAATTCTTCGAAGTCCTTTGCTAGCGCTAATAAGTGATAAGAAAGATGAACCTACGGTGTGGATCAGCGGAATCTCGATCGTATGCACGTTTCCAAACCTGACGTTCGGCTTTCGATCGTATGTCCTCTTCCACGATGGCTGCAATCTTCCTGGGTGCACGTCGCATGACCGGCAGGAGCCAATAGGTCACATCTTTGCACTGAGCCGTTCGAGAGCCTTGATAAGGGCCAGCAGCTCGAGCGCGGCCAGCTCTCGAGACCGAAAATATCACGAGTCATTCAGTGTGGAACGTGTCCGCGTAGGAAGAGGCGCGTTGTCCAAGGTTTCTTGTGCTCGATTATCTCTAGAAAGGAGCTTGATCCTCAAACGACCCGGCGTTATCTGAATTCACCCGCGTACAGGATGCGTCTGACAGTGTTAATTTGTCTCTACCTAACCTTTCTCGAGGCATCGGTTGGGAGTCTGATCTATCCGGAGAGAGCCTTCGTACAGCTGCTGCTTGGCCAGGGGCGCACGGTGACCATGGAGGAGTTGGTGGCCGCCGGAGAATCGCTCGGTCGTCCAGAGCAGACGGAAGGCGTTGTGGACTCCCCCGGGATCAGCTACCAGCGCAAATTAATGTCAGATGAATCTACTACCGAGGAGGAAAACGAAAGAAAAATTGCCATGCTGCGGAAGGTGAAACGCAAGCTTGCCACCAAAAAACCCGTCAAGAGGCTGGTGATCACACGTGCCTCGGTTCGACCGAGAGTGGAAGGGCATGAGTTGATAGCAAGTCGCAAACAGTGAGCGTCTGGATCAACGAACTGAACGAATCGTCCTAGAAGTGTAACCCTGGTATACGTAAATACGTAGTGTTAGATAAAAAAATGTACTTTGGTACATGGATTATTTCAAGTAGATTCTAAGCTGCAAGAGAAAAGTGCGATGGTGTTGTAGTAATAAACAAGAAATGCAATCATATGCATATCACAAACGAAGCTGGTAATCTAGCGTTTAAAGTCAACGTTGCACCATCGATTGAAGCTGCCAAGGAGAATAAAAATACACACTAATCGGTCACAACGATTATCGCTTTGGTGATGCCTTGTTCCGTTCGTCCTCCTCTAATGACCAATTTGTCAGCGATAAGCTTCCGGTACTTCAAGAAAAACGTGATTACGTCGTGTCGTGAATGATTTATGGTTCGATTGGACTCCCCTTTACACGCGTTGATAAGGAAATATTGTTTGCAAGGACATGCTTTTTAATAGTTACCAAATTCGGATGATGCGACAAAGAAACCGGCACGGCACTATGTTCGTTTTCAATCAACATTCAAAAACAACTAAATTTATTTTACTCCGATTCCAGCACGAAAACATAATTTACACCGACACACACACACGCAAACACACACACATACACACAAACGCACACGCGCAGTCCTGTGCCGCTGCGATCGGGCAGGAGTGAAACCAAAACGATATAGCGCAGGCGTTTGGTACAACACCACCGGACACGCGGTGTTCCGTATGCCATCGACGATCAGACGGCGGTGTTGATGCAGTTGGCGTGTGCTAGATTTCCTCTAAAATACTTAAATATTGGCCGTGGCGATAAGCCGCACGCTGTAGCTCTCCATCCCTGCAAAGGAAGGCAATGGCGTGCGGGCATACGTCCTATGCGGCACCTTCTAAATCGTCTCTTATCAAATGCTGTAAAATTCCTTCGCCCCTATGTCGCGCTTAAATCTGATCCGTCCTTAAACGCCGGCTTTTAACTACTGGCCAATACTAGGGCCGATAATATAATATGCTTCCAGTTATCCCGGGGACTTGATCCGGATGAATCGTGATTATCAGCAGCCATTTGGCATTCTACACTCGTCTCAGCGGGCGCTACAAGGTAGAATGTTTTTCTTCTATTTTCTTTATCGTTACACACGTCCTTTGGCTGCCACGTTTGTATTCTGTCACCTGAAGGCACTGATTCCTTGTTTTCTCATTACAATACGTTTTGCTTCGATTCCTCGATTTCCCGTTCTCGTTATTTGGTACCGGTTTTGCGACGACGCAGCCTTACGTAGATGCTTGTTATATTCCGATGCTATCCCGATGAACCCATGGTGCTCTAACTCTAATGAATGTGTGCATGGTTGTACACTCGAAATCATTCGTCAGTGATGTGACCAGTTCGTGATTTTTTTCTTCAATTCATCTTTCTCTAAACCCTTCATAAAGCATTTGCTTTGGGCTTGCCAAACAGCAATCAAGATAAAGCTTTCCTTAACGGAAAATGATTCAAAAACACACCGTCCGGATAGTTTGCTAACAATGCTCTCACAGCACGGTGTAGCACACGTGGTTGTGCAAATAAAAGGTGGGTACAATCGTTGTCAATCCTTAAAAGTTTACGCTGTTAGAGCGATTCCTCACGGTGATAATAGTTCAAAATAGCGTCCTTACGATAGAAAACCTCCACACATATCGTACAGGGATGCAACAGCAAATAGGCCAACAACAAGGAGCTATCGATGCACTTGACTAGATGGGTGTTAGTGTGTGTTTGGGAATGATTGTTTTTCGTTTGCCACACGTGAATAAACACAGTACATTTCAACAACTCGCACTAATTATGAGACAAAGGAAAAACGTTTGTAGTTTACAAAGAAACTTATACGTACGATGCTAATCGTACGCTCGAACTGGCTTTTTTAAAGGGTACGTTGCAAAATAACATGTTTGTGCCAAATAGAAACATTGTTACCTTACGATTTAGATTGTACCATTTCCAGAATTAACCAATTGATTTTAAAACTCTTGTTCCAAATTTTTTACAGATTTTTACTGTTTACTAACCGATGTCTCATAAGCGTATTGCATACGAAGCTTTAGAAAAATTATTTTAATAACACTTAAATTGATCGCGTTAACACCGTTCTATTTCCCGCTCTCCTAACTGAGAGCATTATTCCTCTCTTAGTTACCAGGTTTCTCATTCTCAGCAAACCATTCCATAAACGGTTTGCTATAATAGCTCCAATGCGTCCATTATAGCGTATGCCTTAGTGAACCATAAAATACTTCTCTCTATGCCATAATTGAACAGTGCTATGAATAAAACTATACCACGCTTTGCACCAGTACGGTTACATGATTTTTTTCTGTTCCGTCTTCCGATAGAAATCAAATAGTTCTAAAGTTTCTTTGTATTAAACGTATGTGTTTAACTAGGCATACGGCAAATAAAATTAGGATAGTAATTGATTAAAATGCAAACTATAATAAACTTAAATGTTGCCATTCATCCACAAAAGAGCAGAACCTCTGGTAGACGATCGCAGGCAACTCTTCACAACGAACGAGCGAACGTCTACTATCGCTTTGTTTCATGGAATCATTGTTTAAGTACGTGCTTGTATTATTTTTGCTAATAGGAAAATGAACGGTTAAGTTACTTTGCCGGTACGATACACTTACGAAACGGTGCCTTTTTTAAGAATACGGTATTGATAGATGCACGCATCTGAATAAGCATTTATAAAACAAAACGCAGGAATGTTTCTTTTTCATTTTTGTTTTCCGTTTGTTTTTGGATACAATTCTTTCATGCAAAGGCAGGAATGGGTTAGGTGTCTTGTTTCAGCAGAAACTTTTCGTTTAATAAAATGTACGCTGCTGAAGCGTAGGAATGCTATCAAAATCTAACGAACCTGTATGCTTCACGTGCACTCTTTTGTTCTGACAGATCGTCGATTGTTAAAACGCAACTAAAATTAAATTGAATGTGACGTTGTTGTCCAGCGCTACAAACGCCGATCACCGATGGCTCACCGTTCAATCAATTGCGGCTACGATCGCCGCGAGTGACGCTCCAATTTCACGACGCTGCAAACGCGTCCATCAATGGTGCGAGCCTACGATGACCTTGGGTGTTGTTGCTGCTGCTGGCGTCGATAGCTTTCCGCCAGCTTTTCCACGTAATCGCTTCGCTCCAGGCGCACGTACGGCACCGGTGCGGCTAGCAACGTCGAGACCAGCGACGAAGGTTTCGCGCGAACCGCCAACGACGGTGAGCTGGGAGAAGTCCGCACAGGCGAGCAACAGCAACTCCGACGTCTAACCATTGCCGCCTTTCGCCGCTCGACGCCACGCGATCGTCGATCGACGTCAACGGAGATGGACCGGTCGAAGGACGGCGTGATGCTGACGGACGTTCTGCGACGCCGTGCCAGTTTAGCGTATTCGTCACTCGGCCGGATCATCGATCCTGAGGCTTCCTCGTCGGTTGACGACTTCCGGTGGTACCCGTTGGCAGGCGGTCGGATCTCATCAGTTGCTTGATCAAATATCTTGTACGATGGAATGATCAGTTTGCGAGGCGCTTCACGCTTGTTGTTCACGTTCACGATCACGTTCGGGCGGGACGTCGCGGATTGTGGGCTACTTCCTGAACGAGTCACAATCGGCGATGGCACTGCCGAAGGAATCGGGCTGGCGGGCTTCCTGTACATTTGATCAATATTGAGCAGGCTTTCCTCGAAAGACAACTTCTTCTTCTTTCTCGTGGTTGTGGGAGATACTATCACCGAGCGGGAACGATCGCTAGGAGATGTGATTTTTGCTGGAACATGCTGATCCAGAGAGCTGTTAGGGCTTCGGCTATTGGTCCCTGCAGAACTACCAAGCGGACTGTTGCTACCGCTGCTGATGATGTTGTTGCTGGGACTCCTTTTATCGTTGCTATTGCTGCCAGAGCTGGTCATACTATCATCACACCGGACGGGACTGGATGCAACCGGTTCAAGGATAGGTTTTTCATTTTCGAAGTGAGATTCTTCGTGCTGGAGCAGCGTCTCCTTGGCCGGTTCTTGTGCATCTTCAGGACATTCAGCAAGCTGAATAGTGTTGTTGTTCGCTTCCTCTACCAAGACACACGGGCTTTCAGGTTCCTCTGAGCCAGTTTCAACAGCTGCTACTAGCTTAACCGTCTCCTCCTCTCCTTCCATTTCGGTGCTGTTGTTACTGTTGCTGCTGCTACTGCTGGAGCTACTGCTAGAGCTGCTACTACTGCTCGATGAGGACGAGCTCGAAGACGACGAACCAGACGAGTGGCTGGAGCGAGACGTACTAGAAGATCTACTACTGTTGGAGCCGCTTGAACCACTCGAGCAGTTACTGTCGTCATCTTGATCGGCCATTAGGGACGGCGTTGCTATTTGCGAGGCTTTACGCGCTGCGATCAGCTTGCTCCACCGAACAGTATTCCGAGACAACACTCCATGACGCAACTCGATGTATCGCTGATGGATAAGATATTTTCGCAACAGACGGTGGTGCAACTTTCGCTGGCTGACGGCGCCTGAGATGTACTTTTCCCGGAGCGCTTTTATCACGCCATCCTTTAGACTTTGCTCCTCCGCATGCACCGGAACGATCTCCTCGTACTGTATGCACTCGACGTCCTCCTCAAAGGCGAACAGGTCCGACTCTTTCACTGGAGCTTCGGCCTCATCCTCGGACGAGCTCGTGTGCATCATCTTCTCGATCTCTTGCTCGACTCGACTGAAGATGTCGTTCTCACTGTCTGCCGTCACCATCGGTTCCGGAATTGGGGCGAGGTTTGCCATGAAGATGTCGTGATCTTCGCAGCCATCTCCCACATCCTGGCGAACAACGATGAGATCCTCCTCCTGCAGCTGGACGTTGTCACGCAAGAGATCGGCGATCGATCCGCGATCCTCTTCGACGATGAACACTCGACCAGCGTTCGAAGCCGTGGAACCACTGGGCGACATCTCAGCATCGACTTCTGCGTCGTCGATGATGCACACCTCGTTCGCAGAGACATCGATGAAGATGTTCGTCTCGCTGAGAACCGCTCGACAGAGGTCTTGCAGTCTCGGCGGTTCGCTCTTCATTTCCTCAATGATGTACAGGTGTTTGTTGATGCAAATCACCTTTTCACAGAGTTCCTTGAGCGTGGCCGGCTGGTGAAAGAGCTCCAACGAATAAATCTTATCGTAGCAGAGATCTTTCAACGAGGGAACGGTGGGCAACACCAACACCGTGGGCCTCTCAGCGTCCCCACATTCGGACGGCGTTGGAGAAGACTCTTCCGCAGCTGGTACGCTGTCGCTGGGTTGCTGTTCCAGTGTACTCAGGTCAAGCTCGTCTTCTAGGTCTTGATGGGGCTGGCTTAGAAGCTCTTGTCGCCTTGTAAGATCTTGTTTGGCCCACCGACGGAAGGATTTCGAATTGAGCGTGTCCACCAGCAGACACTGCAGACTTTTTGGACTACGTTTGATAGTTTGTACTTTGAATTTCGACATATCACAATTGATAAACTCCTCGATGCTGGAGCGGCGCGCCTTCTTCGGAAATCGAGGCATATCGTAATCGTAGAAGCGGCGCTTCCGATACTTCGGAAACACAGCGCGGGGCACTTTGAACGAGGCCTCGTCGGAGTCAACGGACGAGTCCTTCGGCGCTTCCGTTTCCTCAGCAGGCACATCAGGTTCAGCTTTCTCAACGACCTCCGGCAAACTAGCCGTCACGTCCTCTTGCTCGGCCATTGCAGGTGTTGGTTCTTGCACCTCTTCAACAATCGCTTCAGATAACTCTTCTGCTTTGCATTCCGGAGTTTCCGTTTCCTCCGAAAGATCGACGAACTCCATCTCATTATTGTCCAGCTCATCCTCACATTTTTCGAGGCTTTCCAGTGGCTTTTCGTCATCGCACTTACTCTCAAACTGTGGCTGCTGAATGACTGATTTCTGCATGATCGATTCGTCCTGCCGATCCTGCGAATCATCCAACCGTACCTTTTCCTTCTCTTTCTCCTCGTACACCACCTCCGACTCGAGCTCGGTTTGGTAGTACTTTTCGCGGTTCGACTCGATCTCCTCGAGGAACTTCAGCGAATCGGCACTGTCGTTGATGGGGACGACATTTTTTGGCAACTCGTTGATCACACTCAGGTGTTTGTACTTGTTGAGCTCGGACTGCGGCACGTCGTACGACTCCAGGATGTAAAGCTTCTCGCCGTCCTTGCCCGTTTCCTCGGATTTCGCCGGCTTCTCGATGTCCACCAGGATATCCGGGAGGTTACCGGTGTTCTGCACGTTCGCCACGATCACTCCCGTGTGGCCGGTGACTGGCGGGACCACGGCTGCAGCAGCCGCCGGTATAGGTGAAGTAGAATTTGTGAGTACATCTTCCGATTCCACTGTTGGGCTTTCCTTCGTGGGCGCTTCTTCCAGTGGAGTTACTTCCGCCATCGCAACCAATGACACTTCTGCCGCCGGTGGTGGCTCCGTAGAACCTTCCAAAGGCTGAACCTGACTCATGTACCTGCAGGACTCGAAGTTTTGATGCGCGATCAGATTGTTGTTGGCTTCCTTCGATGCCTTCGATGCGGCCGAGGATGAATCTTCCTCCTCCATCTCGCTCCAGCTCGTCAGGTAATCGCGCAGACTCTTATCCTTGAGGTTTTCGTCCAATCCGAAGGTGCGTGACTCCATCCCGAGCTCCTCCATCGTCGGGTAGCCTCCGTAGACTCCGACACTCTCCGGATGGTGCAGGTGGTGGCGTTGGTGGTGGTGTTGAAGCTGTGACTGCTGCTCCCCGGTCAGAATTTGCTGGCCACCTCCGTAGCCGGCGGACATCACGTTGCTGTTCGGCAGCTGATTGACGGGTTTCGAATGCATGTACCGGTTCTTTGGGTACATCTGCTGACAATCATAGCTCAACGCGTGGTTCGTTTCGTATATCGAACCTGCTCCAGCTCCCATGCCCGACGATGCGGTGTTCTTGAGGATCTTCACGCTGTTAATCTGTTCCTCGAGGTCGATCAGCGGGTGATTGATGTCGATAAGCGGACCCGGCGTATCGTAGAAACAACTCGAAGGCTTCCGGCTCTGATGTACCACAGAAGGCGCGTTCGTTGGTGCTAAAGTTGCTCCATTAACTCCGACATGCTTCTGAGGAGTCACGGTTTGCTGCGTGGGATACTTCATGCCATAGTGGCCAGAGTAACCTATACCAGTCGCTTGCATACTACCCGTTGGAGCGTTGTAGTGTTGTGGCACATTGCTCGTCGGCACGTTGGGTGTGTAGAAATCGTTCAGGTTCTTGCTGAACGTCAGCTTTGGATTGGGATAGCCTATGGGAGCTTGCGCCTGGTGGTGATATCCTCCAGTACTACCTCCACCGGCGTACTGCGCCGAACCAGCCATCTGCGCGTGATGAGGATCACCGCTGTAAGGATGCGGCATCGGTACACGTCCGCTCATTGTTCGTTGGTGGCAAGGATCATCGTAGGCCGTGGTTCCGTTTGCACCTGTGTACCCATATCCAGTGACCACGTTCTTGTGGTGTGGATGTGGCACGTGATGATGCACGGGATGGGACGAATGGGGATGATAACCTGCGTTCGGTTGACCGGCGTAAGCCATCCGGTTCGGTGGGATATAGTGATTGTGGTTAGCCGGAGCGTGGTGAGAATGTGCCCCCGGCATCTGTTTGGCGTACGAATTGCCGTAATAATCCATGGCTGGATTGAGCGTGCCCTTAGCTGGCGCCATCTGGGAGTAGTACGCACCGTGACCGGCGATGTTCGAACCTGGAACCGTTGGACCGACCACTCCGGAGCCACTCGCAGACATACTGTAGGTGTTGCCACTCGCATAACCCCCGCCGGTTACGTAACGCTGAGATCGTTCGTTGTACATGAGATCGGCTCGGGATCCTCCCGTCATGTGCATCCCTGGCGGGTGCCCTGCAGAGGGATACTTGTTGCGTACGATATGTGGGTACGCGTCGTAACCGGGATGTGCTCCAGAGCCGCCTGAGGCTTGGGACTGTTGAATAGGTGTCGCTTGTACTCCCTCAGGGTGGTAAAGCCCATACCCACCACTTGTTCCACCGGCGTGTGAATGAGAGGGCGCATAATGGCCTGTCGAACCGGGTTGACCCGGTTGTGATACGTAATCGGCGACTCCGCTCGTGTATCGATATCCACCCATCGACCGGCCACCGACCGCATTTGCCGACGTGTGGTGGTACTTGTTGGGGTTCTTCGCCTCAAAGTTCCCAATCACCGTTGCCTCGTGGTGATGACTCGTATACTCCGTCCAACCACCTGCTGTTCCGCTCGATCCGGAACCTCCTGAGGACCCGATTGCACCATACTTCCCACTCAGGTCCTTGTACCCAGTGGCCACTTTTGGTTGATACTGCGGTGGGCCATGGTACGGGTACGGTGGCGCCATGATATTGTGGTTGTTGTTACTAATGTTGATGATGGTCGGGTTTGTTGGAACGCCCTGTTGAACACCAGCACCTCCGTTCGGTACGATCGACGAGCCGGATCCCGAACCGTACTGGGAAGTTGCCGTTACACCTCCGAGAAAATCGCCTCCAGCAACACCTGTACCACCATTCGTGATGGCCGTTAGCACCGGTGCAGCTCCCTGTCCGCTGCTGATGTTGTTCACGATGTTGGTGTTGATGTTGTTGATGTTATACGTGATGCTGTCACCGGTATTGGTCTCGAACTTACGCGAACTGTTCGTGACGCTTGAGCTGTAGTTGCTGCTACTGCTGCTGCTGCTGCTGCAGTTGATGCTTGATGTGTTCCCGTTGCCGCTGACTCCAGCACCTCCTCCAGCACCACTCGTGCCATCAACGCTTCCACTCGAACCGCTGGCGTCGAACAGACCGACTGTGTTGCTGTCGGAAAAGAGGTTACCACCTCCACCACCTAGCGACTGATGCCCGAGGGACTCCAGGTGGTGTTGCTGCTGCTGTTGCTGCTGTCTCTGCTGATGGGCTGCTCCTGCTGACGTCTGTAGCTCGGGTTGTGACGGTTGTGGCTGTGGTTGCTGTATAACATGACTCTGCTGGATGGTGGAGCCGGAAACTGATTGACCGTAGCTACCGATCACCACCGATTGCGCCGTCGCCTGCTGCGGTGTAGCCTGAGCCGATAGATGTTGCTGCTGCTGCTGCTGGTGCTGGGAATGGTGATGATACTGGTGGTACTGTCGGGACGGCCCTAAGGGCGGACCTGGAGGCGGGGGCGGCTGCGGTGGGATTTGGGGAGGGTTGTGAAAGTGGTACTTCACATTCGTGCTCGGCAAACCGCTGGCGCCCGGGAAACTGTTCGAAATGTCCGCAAACAGTCCACCATGATGTTCCATTGTCGGGATCGAAGAACGCCGCTTTGCCTAGCGATTCATTTGACGCGAGGACCGGGTCTAACCGGGTGCTGTAGGTGAACAAAAAAGGGTGGTGGAAAGAAACAGAACAAAGAAAACGAACAATTAGAGTCGCCAAATTACCAGCAAAATTGATACAGGAGGGATAATTGGTACCGTTTGATGGAATGCATTTGTGTGATGTAAAATTTTAAATCCCTTCACTCATCGGAAAAGTGGAGTCCTTTTCCGCAAAAGCGAGCGGAAACAGCTTTCACTTTTCCCGCCAATACTTTCCAAACGACTGACGCACGCGAACGTTGCGTTTGCCAATCGATATGCCAGCTTTGGCGTCCGGTCTAAACGGAGAAACCATTACTACCTTCTATCTGTCGCATCGCTAGCGAGCCATACCGAGGCCATCCCCTGACCGGACGAGCGATGTTCTCATTTTTCTATGTTCTTTTCTTTTTTCTCTCTCATACGAAAAAAAAAAACGGTGGTGAGCGTAAGGGCGCCTCCACCTATCGGATAGATAATGGCGCTCGGGGAAAACCAACCGGCTGGTGCCAGCTATGACTGTACCTTCGGGTGAAGCATTCGGATGGTGCCATTTCCTACCGGGCGCTGGTAAATTATTCACCATAATTGATTTGACATATATTTGAATAATTACCCGGCACCGGGTCGAACGAAAGCGAACCCGACCGAACTGACCCCGGATGGGTGCGACTGGGTGGGGTGTGGGTGGTGCTGCGTGAAAGCATGGGAATTTATGAGAACGGAACGGCTCGGGGTGGTAATGCAATTTTATGCTGCACTATTGATGGCATCTAATCGCGCCGGTAGATCCTAATGACCGCTTCCCATTTTGCTTTTTATTTTTGTTGTGGCTCGCGTTCCGTACGTTCCGGACGTTTGTCGATCGAGAACATTAATTTTCCGCGCGCCGAAACAATGCCCCTGCTCGGGGGTTAACCAAAAAAAAAGTCCATTAACGAGCGCCAAGGTCGTGAGGTTTCGTAACGCAGCACGCCGGTAGTCTGTGGCACAAAATGGTCACTAAACAGGTGCTTGGAATGGCACATAAACTGGTCGAAAAAATGGCGCCTCCATGCGTCGTTTGTTCTCGCATCCTTTTCACCACGTGGCAGCCAGCTGAAAGACCCACCGACTGGCGGAAAAATAAAACAGACAGCTCTTGCGTGCCGATGAGGCTTTAAACACGATCAACCAACGTCCGTTTTCGCCCGTCCCGGTCCCGGGTACTATCGCACTATCGCCGAGATCGATCGCGGAAATGGCATATTAACATACATTTCGCCATGGCACTGTGCGCCCTCTCCCAGGCGTTCAATGGCCAACCCAATCGGCAAACCGGGCCCCGGGCCACGTAACCACGTCGAACATAACCGATTGCCGGTGAAAAGGCTGGCGTGCCGGATACCGGATGCCTCCGCGGCCCGCACCAGGTGTCGATAGGGATGAAACAGGACACACGGAGGCCGGGCTTCTTGTGCTCGAGCGCACGAACGTTCTGGTTGCGCGTGCAGCGGAAGTGCTAATTTCCGATTTCGTTGAAAAATGCTCAAACATGACCCTCCCCCAGTGAGGGTAGGGTGGCGGGGTGCGTCGATGGAGGGTTTCCCGGGGACGGAAGTAGGTCGACAAATGGCGCTGGAAAGCCGGCGGTAGCACGGACACGCGCCCGACTCGCAGCCAAAGCGAAATGTCATGCAAAAGTGATGACTTTCGTGCCGGTGAAATAGTGACGGCTACGGTAAGGGTGGCCACCCCATTCGTGTGCCAAGGGCCAAGGGATTGCAGGGGAGTCGAACCGGCACCGTAGGGACTCTCGTTTGTTTGTACGCGAACGGGACGCTGGTGCGGCGTTGCTAGGGCGCTTGTGTGACGGCCTGGGGGAAACAAACGGATGGGGAAACCTTTCAAGCATGTGGAGGGAAAAATGTAAGAAACGAACAAAAAAAAATACCGCACACGCGGCAACGTCAGGGCAGGACTGGCATTCCCCGGCACGGCAACAATGCGTCCGTGTGCGGGCAAGGAAAAGCGACGTCCTGCTGGTTGGCGAGGTTTGCGGGAAAATTTAGCATATTTTCGTCGGCGGAAGACACCAAATAATATTGCGAAACACAGCAAAAAGCGGAGCAAAGGAATCACGAGCATGGGCGCGTTTTGCGTTGCCTAGAGCCGGCTTAACCGTTTGGACGACGGCAGTATTTTTACTCAGTAAAATCGAGGATTCAAGTTCGAACCACAAGTAGTGCATTTCGTAGGGCTGGTGGGTAAATTCAGTGCGCAGAATATATAGCCCAGCCGGTATGAGGCTAGCTTTTGTGAAACCGGAAGTCACGCATGTTCGATTGTGACCTACATTTTTGGGCAGAAATGAATTTACAACGTCCAACGTGCGGGCGGTTTGGGCTACTTCAAAAATCCCACAACTCCGTTTGGTGGATCAAAAAGGGACAATAGAAACATGACCGCCTCACGGGATTTGTAATGTTGAAGCATCCAAAACGTGTGTCGTGGAACGAAAAGAAGAAAAAAAAAGGACGTGAGCAGTACCGTTTAGGGACACATTTGGAAAACACCTTCCAGCTCTGTTCCGATCGTTGTTCGTGAATCGCTCACCGGATGGTGCCGGCGTTGGCGGTAGGCCGGAAAAAAAGGGACGGAACAACAGCGTTCAAAGGTAGCGAAGGAAAAAAACCGGTTCCGAAAGGGAAAATTCGATCAATCGTTATCGCAAAAGGAAATCGACGCGGTCGGTTAGAGGGCGTGTGTCAGAAGGCGAGCAGCCCACGGTGGTAATGGTTGCAGGAAATCAATAATTTCTTTGAATTTAATAAATTGTACTGCCAGTCGGGACTGGCAGCTAGGACGGCTTAAAGGGTGGTTCGAAAGGGTGACGCGTGTTGAACAGGGGGCGAATTG
This sequence comes from Anopheles nili, assembly GCF_943737925.1. Classification (NCBI taxonomy): domain Eukaryota; kingdom Metazoa; phylum Arthropoda; class Insecta; order Diptera; family Culicidae; genus Anopheles; species Anopheles nili. The sequence continues at coordinate 3,890,449 of NC_071292.1, forward strand.
TGTGGTGTTCGTTGGCGCACGTTGTCTAATGGAAGCTTTCCGTTCGTGAGGATCTTCCTTTTCACTTGTCCTGCATAACAACAGCGACCGGTCGTTCTATCGCATTGCCCTGCCTGCAACCAGGAGGAATGGATTATTCAGTGTTTTCTCAGTTTCCTACCACACCGCATAGTCAATTCGTTTGGACTACCGTCCGTTGATCCTTTTGGCCGGTTGATCCGTACTGTAAGGCTTCAACTCGCACCACTTCCTTCTCAGTTCGTCTCGAACTCACGGAGAGATGTTGTTTGTCACCCAAGCGGCGGTTTTGCTGTTCGATATTATTTTTATTTTCCACCACACACGCGCACAGGGTTACATCCTTCCGGGGAGATTTCCCTGGGCTTGGATGGAAGGAGCTTAAAAGTACAGGATCGTCGAAAGCACAAACAAAGTTATGAGCAGGTTGTGACTAGCGGGAACTTATATTGATGCATCGGAACTCGGTGTATGCTGTTTGCTTTCCAATCAAACCCGATGTGAGGTGTACTAACAGGAGCGTTGTTTTCATGCAGGATAACATGGTCAACGGCACAAACAAGGCTACACAAGAGGTTAGGAATAATGGGAATTTTTTGTTTCACCGTGTCGTGGAGTAGTAAAAAGGAGTCATTTGGAAAATGTCGGCAGCAAATCATACTGCACCTAGTTATGTTGTTAGTAGCGACCCCATAATGCGATCGTTATTCAAACTATTTACTGTCATTTCTTATGACCCCACATGGATTGAATAGAGCAGCACAATCATTTGCAAATGTTTGCTTGCTCCACATTTCCCAGCCCGTCGGTGGTTGCGGAGAACAGTTTAAACTGGAAGTATACCCACCCATCTACCCAGCAAGAACGAACCGAGTAAACGGCCATATTCTTACCCATCTCGCGTGAGGGCTTCATCCGCGCGCAGAACGTGGTAATGATTTAAGCAAACTTGTGCCTCCACCAGAGCCCTCTTCAGTGCCGTTATTTTCCTTTTTTTGTTGTTGAAATGATCTAGTTTGCATTTGTTTGTTATGGCGCACGATCTGTCACGCATTTGCCGCCGCATTACGACCATTGACAGAGCGTGGCATGTAAACTACTGACGATGCGTATGTACCAGTGTGCGACACACATGGCCATGGATAGTTAAGTGCTGGGACACGCGTTCCAGAGCATGCCGACGCTGGTCGCAGTTTTGCCAAGAATGAAGGCCCACCGTAGCGAAGATCACTGTCGATAATGGCCCCGAGGGCGACACGGATAAGGCGCCCTACGGCAAACGGAGCAGAACGCATATGGTTCGTTCCGAGCTGCAGCGTGCATTTTACTTAGCAGAGATTCGTTAATTAGCCTCTGAATCAATGCCGTTACTGCGCGCCCAGGCGATGGTTAGCTGCGTGCTGTCTAGAGGAATGAATGGCAGCTCGGAGAAGCGTTCGACTTCCGTTACACATTCGTCAAGGTACGTGCCGATCGGTCTTCTGCCATCTAATGTGCATTCGGATGGAATAATGGCGAAGTATGATTTGCATGGCCAATACAGAAACAGTCACGATGCGATGGTATGCGATGTATCACAGGCATAGCGAAAGAACGCAACCAGAACAATCCCGCAGGAAAGGCTTTCGAGGACACACGAGTCGGAACGAACCCTACGGCTTGACTTGTGACAGGTCCAGCGACCTCCACGAGCTCTCCACGAACGCTATCATCATTAAATTAATACATTCGCTTGAGCAATCAACCACCCGTTGTAGGAACGTTGCGGAGAAAAGGGCCTCGCTTGTAATGGGGCTGTTTTTGTGTCCTTCGTTCTTTTAATGCATCCGGGGTTTTCCCGGAGCTTTGCGTGCCACCGATACCTGAAGGGCTCCCCAGTGTGGATTGAAATGGCTTTTGGGTGAAGAAATCCGAAACAGATTGACACCCGCCATATGCTGCGAGTTCTCTTCCATTAGTGTTATTTCACATAGACGTGTGGTGCGAACGAAAAAGCTTCACAGCTCCTGTACGCAAGACTACCACACCAGGACACGCAAGACGATGCCGAGACTTTTGGAATTCGAGGAGCAGTGACAATGACTTGAAAGTTTGCTCCACAAGCAACAAACTTTTACCGCATCGTAATGGCGACGGGATGATTGCCCGGTTGCTGTAACACTCCTTAATGAATATTTCCCTCTTTCCCAAGCAACTTTTCCTGTTAACGGATACTTCATTATTTACGATACTTTGAATCGAGTTTAGATTCCAGCGTGCTTTCAGTGCGCTTTCCCAGTGAAAAGCGGCTATAGGCAAGCGCCTCACGCCGTTCGACAGTGATGCAATTTTTCTTCGTTTGAATTGATGTTGGCTGTCGTTTCGATTGGCGTTTTTCGATTCGAGGTCATATTTCCTCCTCGACCTAGAGGTAGACCTGGGTAGGTGGCTCAGGAAAACTCCATTTAATTACACCTCATGCATACACACGTGCGCCGAAGCTCGAAGCTCGACTCGCCCTCGGTGGTGGAATGGTATGAGGTCACTCCATCAGGGAAATTGTGTCCGGTCGGTATCCGGTTGTAAATAAATGACTGCACTGCCTTCCAACGATGGAGCAGACCCCGAACGACCCCAAGCGAGAAGATGGAGAACCGTTCCATGGGAGGCTCACCATAAGGGAACATTTTTCAAGTGCATTTTTGATGTGACGTTGTTCTCGTAATGAGGCTCCTTGCTTCCTTGTTTTCCACCGTTTCGGTGACGCCTATTGGGGAGGCTCAAATGGCACGGAAAGCGAACGTATTAGTGTGCGTGCAGGTGACCGATGAACGGCTTTCGCGTTCGAAATATCCTTACTGGTGCATTGACGATTTTCCATTTTCGACGAACCATTCGTGATGGAAATGCTTCCCACTCCAACCTTCGACAGAGGCCATGTTTAAGAGAGTGACAAACTCGAGGTACTTCTGACGCCAAACACCTCACAAGTGAAGCCCCACAAAGGTTGGACTTCGAGTGGTGCCAGAACCGACTGCAACGCGTAAATAATTCGCTTCCCATCGTCAACGCGTGAGGATACCACGATACCAACCTGGCGGACGATACGGTTTGTGGCGCTAATTGATTAAGTCGTTTAATTAATGAAAACCGATTGCTTTAGGTGACGCCCGGTACCGGCCGGAACGGTGCGATGACATACGACCGTTTTCCACCGTCGGTCGATCGTCCTGGCGCGGGAAAACTATTTCCGCCCCAGCAGGACGACGATCGACAACGGATGATTGGTGGGAAACGTTGCGTAAAACCGGCCTCGAAAAGTTCATCGTACCGGGGGAAGCGCTATTAATTTTCATTAAGGACCGTAAAGCATCGGAACCCTCTTCAAATGGTGCCGCCAACCTCCCGGTCGATACCGATTCCTGGTCCCATCGCCACAAGTGGGCGATAAACATTTTTCCAAGCGGCACGCCGTAATGTAATCGGTATCGCTTTCCGGCTTTTCTCGGTCGGTTTTTCGGCTTTCCATTCCGCTTTCCGGTTACGATGGCGGAACATCCCGGTTGTCCTTTCCCGAAGGAGCGCACCCTCGGGGGGATTGGACACAAACAACACGAGGGTGGTTCGATTGATGAATTGAAATTTATATATACAGATGTATGTTCCTCGGCGCTCACTTCTTGCTGTGTTTACCTTCGGAAGGGATTGTTGCCTTTTTGTTGCCCTTTCGGGAAATGATCCCGCCGGAAGCCAGCCAGAACACGCTGTTTACATGTATGCCAGTGTTGAGATGCCCTGTTCGGGAAATTTCCCCAGCGGCCAGCGACAGTCGAAATCGATTGCGAATCGCCACGCCACGCCAAACGCAAGACGACGGATGACCGTACCGGCTTAGCTCCATCAGCATATCACCCGTAAGCCATCGGAAGCCATAAATCCAATTGAATAATTTTCAAATTAATAAATCAATTGCCATCATCATCGTCATCATCATCATCACTGCCACTGCGGCCGTTGGATTGTTCGGGTTCTTCAACCACACCGCTCTGCCCCTGTTGGGAATGAAATTGCTTTCATATTTTATTAGTTTTATTGCGCAGGCAGCTGCCGGGACAATGCCGGTGTCCAGGGCGTCGACGACAACGACGACGACGACGACGACGACGACGGTCTTCGATGACTAGATTTGTTGCACGTCCCTTTCGCGGGATGGCCTCCAGGCCAATGCAGCACATTTCGCCTTTGATTAACTCAGGCGTCCCCAGGCAGAACACACGCCGACCGGGATAGGCGCGTTTTAAAATCACTTTCAACCAGCCCCCGGGACAGAACGAGGTCAACGGTGCGGCCATCCTTACACCCTTCTTCTCCCATCGAACGGCATCGAAGCCACACGAAGGAGGAACCGCCCTCGATTACGTAGTTAAATCAATAGAACCGTCCACCGAGACGAGGGAATCGAAAGCCCCTTCTGGGCTCGTAATCGCCGTAAATTGATAATCCGTCCGATCGAACGATTGATGACCTTATTTCTCGGGACCGGCTTTCGAGGCAGATCGTCCGACCCTTCGCAGGACCCTTCCACCCCAAAAGCGGGGCCCCTTTGCCCGGTTCCATCGATCGGTTCGCGTTCTTACGCGCGGCTTCCGCGCGAACGCTTACAAATGCACGTGCGGTTCAAGGGTCACGCAATGGGGAAGAAGAACACACACACACACACACACACACACAGGGAGCTCCAGGCCGCTAAGGGTTGCGGTGGCTTGGTGGTGTTACCACAATGTTTCCAACCCTCCCCCTCGAGCCAAGCCGCGAGCTGCAGTCAATTATTATGTAAAACGGAAATAATGCGACCCGTTCAAGACGACTAGCATGGCGCGCAACGGTGACACGGACAACGACGACGACGACGACGACGACGACGAGTCAAAACCGCAACGGAATTCGGTTCCACCGGTGGTGTGGTGGCGCTCTGGGACTCGTTCCCGCCTCTAACGAGGGAGTTTTATCACCGTGGTCTCAATTTGCCGGTATTACGGCGGCCCGTGGCTCGTCAGCTAAGGGAGGGTGTGCGAGACTGGACTTGGGAGGTCTCTTTTATTTCTTCCCCCGGGCCGGACCTTTCGGCTCTCGGCCCTTAGCGGTCACGACTTCCGCAAATTTGTCCCACTGTCTCCAGGGGGAGGAGCTGTGTGTGTGTGTGTGTGTGTTTTTTTTCTGTATTTCGGGGGTTTTACCGGGTTCGAAGGGGGACACGACTGTACGGCCGCACGTCGTTCGACACACCGTTGTGCTTCTTTGCATAAACCAACCCTCGGACCATCTCCACCCACCCTCCCAGTGTCTGTAATGCGTGTCGCGCTTATGTACTCGGTGGCGATGGAACGTGAATTACTGCCCGTTGGTAAATAACCGCCAGTCGGAAGGTTGGAAGCAGCAATAATAACAAACAACGTCACCGCCATCATCATCATCATCATCATCATCATCATAATCATTATGGCTCCACCTCGCCTCCACCGGGCAGGGGAGTGCGCGGGTGCGCGGGTGTGCGGATGAGCGTTCTAAGGGTGAATCTTCTTGGGTCCCATTCAACCCTCCAAAGCGACCCGTTTTGCCATTGTTATTCACTTCAGCTTCATATCGTCGTAAATGCGATCAGAACCAGAACCGCGCTACGTTATGGTGGTGTTATTTTTTCTTTTTCTTTTTTTTGTGGAGCAAGGATAGCAACCAAACGTGCAGTTGTGCTGTTGCATGCGTCCAACCGACGCACTTTGGTGGGCAAAAATGTGCGATTGTTCTTGGTGCAGCGCGGAAAACTTACATTCGCAGGTACGCGAATTTTCGCAACGACGACTGACAGGCGAGCTGATAAGCCGTTGGTGTGCGTCGTGAAGAATCCGCTCTACCTAAACACCACAGGGACACGTTGATGGTGACGTCTTGGGTTGCGCCAAGGAAGCCATAAATTAACGCCCCAACGACAGGGACAGCGGCTTAGCCGAAGGGTTCCATCGCGGATAGCACCGACACCGCCAACAAACAGTGCCGGTGATGGCGCAGGTCGGAATTTAGAGGTTTTCCCCCTCAGCTGCGTGAAACCCACCCAGCGACCCACAGAATGAAGACGTTAGAAAAAAAAGAAACACGGCCCTCAGCTCCGTTTATACCATACGTTCTGAGAGTCACCCGAGCCCGCGTGTTTGTCATTCAGTGGCCGCGGCGAGATAACCGGAACATCGCGAAGTTTATCTAATGGCTGCACGCACGGCTTACGAGCACGGTTCGATCGTGATGGCGCCCGTTGTTGATGGGCCCATGCGCCCATGCGCCCATGCGTGTAATGTGACCGGGGGCCAGTGAACGATTGCGTGATAATGGGGCGCGATTTTGGGTGCTGTAACCCACACCACCCTGTAGCTCGAGCCGGAAACTCGCGATCTCGCGCGCGGATTGTTTTTCCACAAGCGCGCCACGATCGGACAGGTGTGTTGGGTTTTATTATTATTTTTTTTTCTGCACCACCATCCGACGATCCGCGACCGTTAGTTCGTCGCTGGTTGCTGTGAATAGATTGCGGCAACATCGAGCTTCCAGTCCACTGCAAACCGTCCGGTTCCACGTCGACCGTCTCCTCGACGCGTCAATGACCGAGGACCGATTCCTGCTCGGTGCGTCAAACGAGAACTCGTCGGGCTGCTGGCGGGCCAATTACCATCCCGGTGGTAATTGAACGCAAGCGGGAAACTCGAGAATCTGGAGCAGTTGGTGGCGTTTTTGCACCTGCAATCCTGGAGTCAGGACTGCAGCGACTCGTCGGGTGGTTGAGGTCGCTCCATAATCCTCCCGACGCGTCCCGGCGAAAAGCCATTACGCTCGGTAAACATCAGCTCTCATTGCGGACGTGGGACGACGTGGAAAAACCACCCCCGAAAGAGGCCGCTTTTCCGAGCCGCTCGAGTCGGCCTGGAGTGCAGTTGAAATGGTTTTTCCTTTTCATCCGTGCAAATGTCAGCGGTGCAGGTTGCCGGATTTGTGTGTGTGTGTGTTTGAGTTTTTTTGCCTTCGTCCTCTTATCCTCCTCCGTTTTTTAATTCCCTGGTGCAGTGTCGCATGAGCTCGGCACAGCCGGCAATGACCTTCGTACGTCTCTGCAGCCGGCGTTTTGTTTTGCTCGAGTGGGAAAACGACGCAGCCGGCACATTTGCCCGCGGTAAAAATCTTTCTCCAGCCTCCAGCAAAGAACCACCCACCCAGTGCGGCTTATCGGCTCGGTGGAGATTTAACGAACGCAAGGCAAGCAGGCGAGGACAGCGTGTTATGATGGCAGATTATTATCTTCGGTGACACGGGCCTTCGGGATGGGTAGCTTCAGCTCCAGTGACGGCACTCCGTTTCGGTCATTTGTTTTTCCTCCGTTTAATTTCACCTCCCAGCGTGCGATTGCTGTGCGGGTTTTTCTGAAGGTCAACCGCATCGTAATACCGCGAAAAACGACCCGCGTGGAATGCTGTACGAGCGATTACGGGCCCGGCAGCAACCGAATAAATCATATTCAATTAATTTTACAAACGACGATAATTAATCGTCATCGCGCCATGGCCACGTACAAGGGGGATGGTTTGTTACCGGTGGTGGGTGCTAATCTGCAATTTACAGGTTTAATGCGCTCCTCGCAAAATTGCGTCCATCTTTGCGTCCCCGGAATGGTGAGTAAGCCCGACCTCGCACAACTAGAAAAGCTGGCGCAAACGTCTCGGCGGATGTGTTTGCCCTTCACATTAGCACCTTACCGTCTGCTGTCACCAGGCGATGAACATGTCGTAGGAAAAATGATGCCGGAAATGAACGACGAGTCACTCGGTAGGCAGTTTTTATCGATAGGCTAGATTCACCAAGAGCTCCACCAAAATGGAGGGACAGAAAATTAAGACCGAACTCGAGCAGTAGTACGACAGTCGGGGCAGACTTGGCGGGTAAAAATAAGCCCTCCGTTTGGCTTCACATCACCGGCCTCAGGTGTCATGTTTCACATGACAGTCGGAGGAGTCATCGCTGAGTGCGGAAGGAACCGAGACCGATATTCGATTCCCGAGCCACGCAAACCGTTCTAAACCCTCGCTACTGTAATAGATCGCGCTGGCAATGTTGAAGGATGGCAGCTTACACGAAGGCTTCGTACGGTCGATTGGAATTGGGGTGAAACATCTACTCTTCGTCGCGATATTGATTGTGTCGTTATTGTGCGTTCTTCAAATGAATATTCCTTAATTCGAGCGACGGGTGACTGTTAAATTGAATTTACAGTCCCTTTTCGGGCCTGCATCCCTTCTACCAAACCCGAAGATGGTTGCACTTGCAGGGTTCATCATTCACCGTTTTCTTCGTACTTCTGCTGGCTGAAAACGCAACCTAACACGGGCGCAATTAAATAAATTGCTATCAGCTCCATATCTTGCCCGTTGATCTTATTACTTTCGCTCGATTCCGAGCGCTTCCGGCGTGCGTTCTCCGATAGGAGCGAGCGTTGTTTGCGAATCTCCACGCGTCGGAAAGCTTCCGAACTGTCCCGCTGCCTTTGGCAAGGCTCTTATTTGACCACGTGCAGGGTGCAGGCGAGCTAGGCTTGCTGGCGCTTCTGGCTGGCCCACTGCTGACCGGCCGTCCGTGAGAGTCACAGTAGGCGATGCCTACAGCGTGTGTGCAACAAGTGGCGCTATCTCGTAGCTTGGGGGTTGTGCACAACCACACCAAACTCGCGCCATGTTTATCAACGCTGGGTTGACGGCCAGCCACCGAGAGATATCGCAATTCCACCGACATCCACACCGACGCGCGAGCTAACGGCCCTGGGGCTTGATGTGCGCGGGTCATTTGTGTGAGACCGCGTTTTTCACCTGCAAACTTGTCGCCTGTCCCTTCGGCATCTAGTACACCTGGGACGTAGCGAGCCCATTCGCGCTGCGGTGGCAATGTGTACCGCCCTCAGGCTCCCTGCTGTGGGCTGTGGGAGTGATAAGAGCCCATGTTGTTGTGGTTGTCTTCGAGTAAGCGACACGACAGCAGATTGCACGACAAGTTCATCAGAATGAGCCGCAATCGCGTCGTACTTGCGTTGGCTTTGCGTTCCGCATCATGGGGTGAATTCTAAGCGCAACAGCAACTCATCCGCCATCACCGTTTGGCTTGATCGTCATCGCTCCATTCATGCGCTCGTACACGAGATTTAACCCGCTTATTATCTAATAGCGCCACGTCACTTTTGCGTGTTGATCCACGAATTCGGTGCCGGCGAACATTCGCGACAACCTGTGCCATCGCGCGCATCCGAATCACAATTACCGGATGGTTGTGGTAAGGGTGGGCACAACCGGGCGGCAATTAACGTGCCGTTGCCGGGATTTGGACACGCTAGCGGGGAAATAAATTGGAAACTGTATCGCCACACGAAACCCATTCGACGTGCGCGCTTCCGGAGTGAGGAGACACAGTCAAAACGCGATTGTAGTTTGTTTTTTGTTGTTGCTGTTGCTGTCCAACCTCCCCAACTGAACATGTCGTCAAATCTACGATCGGATGCGCCGATACACACTGGTGGCAGGAAAATGTACATAATGACCGAAGTGGGGAGTGCGCAAAAAAAACACAAGCCTTTGAATCGGAAACGGGAAACTAGTTTTGTTTTCGTTAAACTTCGAATGGCCCTTTCCCCGGCGATGTAGAGGGTCGTCTCGTCTAGCCTAGACCCACTTCAAGCCATTAAACTTGAAAACTAAATTTAAGGTCCGATGTGTATCTTATCAGGGCATGGTGCGAGCTTGCCACACTCCGTTTGTGGACACCGCCAAATAACGACGCACGGTGACAGCAGTAGAAACGCAGAACAACACCAGGATGGCAGCAGGTTCGCGGCCGGAATCCTTTATCTTATCGCGGCGTCGCAGGCGGAAAATCTACAACAAGCACCGGACACAGAAGTGCACCGGACAGCATTTGAAGAGCCGGCTCGGTTTGTGGTGGTTTGCTTTATCGCGGCCCCGATTCTCGCTAGCGTCCCAGGACGAGATTAGACGCTGTGCCATGTCCCAGTTTCATCCACCATGGGTATGGTTTATTTTCGTCGAAACGGCGCGATGACTAAGGCCATGTCCCTCAGTGGGTCGGGTTAATGCGAAATTGTAGCTTCAATGCGTTTAAATTAAGAGCCCCTAAATTAGGATCGGTGCGTTCCAGGAATGAAGCATAAATAATGTGAATGCTGCATCCGCGTGGCACTTGCAGCAACATTGTAGCAGACGACGCACGCAGACTGGACTGGTTTCATACCAGCGCTATATGTTACCCGATCGTGCATGCGAGTTTGCAGGGAGCAAAATCAAATTTATTAATTTCTTCTTAACACCTGATTAAGCGTGCCGTTTTCGCACGGCACGAAATCGACGAGATTCATCTTTGGCAATAAATTAGGTAGTCCATAAATTAAACCACTCGCTTCCGTTGCACATAAGCGGTTGCGCTTGGTAGAGGGCGAAGGAGCGCGATCACGTAACCTGCTGTCACAGTCGTAAGGAAGGCTTAAATGAAGACAAACATTTAACAAAAATCTCCACTCCACGGGATGCACGCTCCGCGGGATGGATCTAACTCTAAGCGAATGCATACATAAACGGAGCGCGAGCATTTCTGCCAGCAGTGAGATTGGCAGACCCCATTACGGCAAGCCTGCCCTTGAGCCTTTGGGTCAGCGGGCGTGTAAAGCCGTGCATTTTTTTGTATCATTTTAAAAAACCATCAAAAAGATTTACACAGGATGTCAAAACGGCAAAACGGTATCTGCCTTCGCAAGCATCGCCGCAAATGGGTACATTAAGATGCCATACATACGGCAGACACAAAAAAGGGCCTCCTCGCAGACTCCCAGTAATCCGTTCGCATTCCGAGAATTGCTGGCCCGTGCGCTTGAGCCGCTGCTCCTTGAGCTGGCAGGTTGTGTGTGATTTTTTGCTGCTTTCGTCTTCTCTTTTCTCAATCCTCTCGGCTGTGGGCTTCATACAAGCAACTTAAGGCCAAGGCTCTTCACTAACGCCACACAGCAGGGGACAGAGTGGTATAATTACAGCTGACAAAAACACAACGTAGCAAAAAAAACCACCCGACCAATAAACAAAATAAAATGATCCGGCATTATTTTATACAAACATACTTCATCGCCCACCACGCATTGGACATCTCGTTTTGGGACAGCAGATGGCCCTGCAACGTTACAAGAGCTACAAAGTATGCGGTACATAGTACTAAAAATACAAATATATTAAATACAAATTAATTTTCGTAAACACCTAAATAGACAGACTTAACAGTTTCTCACGTATGTACTTAGAAATGTATACGTCGTGAAAACCGCTTGTTTCAGCAGAGTGTAAGAACAACCGGACTAACTGTTCGAAATGAATTGTGTGCCGCATGAATGATCGCCACAACGATCGTCAATTTCCCGAGAGGGTTACGTGGTGGATGGCTCCATCATTAGTCGCATGTACCACTTACTCTATTAAAACCTAATTATCGGGAAGACATCCGATCGGTGATGTATTGAATGCAAGCCCTTCGAGGACAATGATATCGCACAAATGCACACGTCGTAGGTTCTAAAGGTACGCGTACGGTTACGGTGAAAAGTGCTTCGAAGAGATGCCGCATCGCAATGCATTCTGATAAGGATGAGATACGCAACATCGGGCAAGGGAAGCCTACCGGATCTAGACCGCGATTTGATCTATTCGCTCGAAATGAAGTTATTAAAATAATAACGCGTAGTTGTGGTCGATCATTACGTCCTGAAGGCTCTGCGAGCATTTTTGTTGAGCGATCATATGTAAATCCAAATCACATTTCTTCGTATTAAAAGTACATTTCATCTAAATATGTCATTAACCTTCCACTTAAAACACTTTAAAACGCATTATTAGCGAATAACTTTAATTTTAATGTGGATTTAAATTGATCCACGCCATTTCATGTGCCATAAAAGAACTGCAAATGATAATGATGATGATGGGTATACAACTATTTCCCCAGATTACTTCTCGATACTATGGTTGAAATTCAATTTAAATAAAACCAAAGCGTACTATGTAATAAATTATTAAATTGTTACCAAATGCTTCATTTGTTGTTCCGGAAAATATCCATATTCCAATGGGCGACCTCGGATATATCTCGTATTGGTTAATTCATTCGTTCGTAAGAAAAACGAGAAAATGTCGATAAATAAGCTCACAATGTACAGGAACATATATTGGAAGCCTTTGTGAGGTATCTCTAAGGCATAAATATCTCAGCCGTTTGTTTGCCGTATCGCGAGCAAAGACTGGTATGCGTTTGTGAGTGTCAGCAGAGGTTTGAACAATCCGCACAAGCCGCGGATTGAAGTTTCGAAATCTTCTATTTGCTTTAATATTCCTCTTCATCTCGTAAAGCGTCGTACAGGAAACACTTGTTCCAACATAGAACACGTAGAACAAAGTCCATCGAATAAATATAGCTGTATGAGGATCCGAAGAATGTCCCTCAAGGTGGTTATACAATCATTACGGAGGCAAACACACCCAGAGTGCTGGTTCAGCCACTCACAGAGCGTTGGCTCGCGCACCATTCCACGCCTAGAAGGGTTACGACATTTTAGGATGACTTTTGTTTGGCGTCAAGAGCAGCCTTTTGATTAGATCTGCTGCCTCAAGAGATAGAGGCGAGTACTGAAGAGGATGTAATTGAACTTATCTGATGGTATATCCCCGGAAGTTCGTCCATCAGCTGGAAGCACGTTCAACTCGAGGAATGGTCGAGAATAGCCACTTAATAAACATCTACATACATATGACGATGGTGCAATGTCTCCTTTGCTGCGGTTCCAATAACGGAACCGTATGAAAAGCCATACAAACCGGTAATGAAGGTGTTATCGAATGAAAGCTCAGCATGCTACTTGGAAAATTGCATAACACGCAAAACCACAGAAGCGTTACCATGGACACAAACGATGTCAAATTAATTAGGCCCAAAAACGTATCGTGCCCGGGGGGTTTGGATTCATCTCTGTTATTTTTCCATTCCTTATATTCCTCTCCGTAGAGGTTTTCGTTCAATATTTCACGCCTTCACTCCAAAACACCTTACCACATTTGATGAACAAATTGCGCTTATTTTCCGCCCCGAGCTCGAAAACCTCCGGCAGCTTTTGGAGGTACGATTAAAAAATGATGCCCTTGTTGCGGTTGAATGCCATCCGAGGGTTTTCCCTCGTTCACATGCTCACAACCCCCTAAGCCACGGGCTGTTGGAATTTGTATAATTTTCCCTTCAACCACATGCCGAACCACTGCCGGGGGGGCTTCCAAGGGCTCCCAGCGGGCAAAAGTGTCCCGTGGAATGTGTTTCTTTCTCGATTTGGGATAAACATTATCGCCGCAAGTAGAGCGTATCGCTTGCGAAGCAGCTATAACCGCGGCGGGTGTCCGGCTTTATCACGTTGCACGCGCTATCAGCTTGGCAGGGCTGAAGCAACAGGTCGGCAAAACCGTTGCTGACCGATTGCCTCCGGGGGTGTGGGTGACGTGTGCCATAAAATGCGTCTGTTTGCGAGCGAACAACAATAAAAAGAAAACTCCATCAAGTACAGCAAGTACGAATTGATCGAATGGAAATGACGGTTTCGTCGGAAGGCGCAAGCATAATGAATTTGATATTACAGAGTGGACATTTACTTAGCGCTGAATGTGCCACCGGCACCATTCGGCAATTAATATGTTACGCCACGCGATTGAAGGGGAAAGCTGGACCGAATTTCCACGCAAGTTTCCAGGCCGACGCGACGCCGGGCCACGCTATTCAAATGAGCTCGTTCCGAACGAATTAACCAATTTGCATCCGGAAAGCGGCTAGCAGGCAATCCCCAATGGGCACGGTGACACAGAAGCACAAACACAGCACCATGCCATTCCCGGCACGACGTGGAAAGTAAGAGTGAGACAACCGAAAGGGCCGCCATCGCGAGCGGCTAACGTGGCGCAAAATGGCGCGACGTCCGTGGCGCGTTGACGAGAGTGAATTTTTCATTTCCCTCTCGCGCGAGAGCCGCCACCGGAGGTGAAAGCAGCTGGAAAACAACAGAAAAAAAACGTCACACACAGGCAGTTTAAATAGAAACAAAACCGTCCCCAGAGTCGGTGCCCCAGAGCAAATTCGAAAAAGCTTACTTCGTTCCGTCCACCGTATCGGACTGAAAAATGGCGGAACGAGGAGTGAAAATGAAAACGCAATAGGTCGTTGTGTTTTTTTTCCGTGCTCAAAGAACCAACGAAGCAACGAAGGAAGAAAAACTCACGCTAGCAAACACACTCATAACCTAAACCGGAACATTGCGGAACGGTCTCGCTGCCCGCGATCGCCGTGGCCTAATGAAACGTGCAAATTCGGGGCGGTAGTGGTGGTGCACCACCCCGAAGCGTTTTCCACTCATACACACGTGCCGGGCCAGGTTCCCAGGTGGCCACAGGTTGGCCTCCCGGTGGTTGAATTCATTAAAAGGTTGAACTGGCAGAGGGAAAACAACGTCGATGGAATGAAGCGAAACCTAGAACCAAGAAAGCTTAAACCATACCCAGCGGCGGCAATGGGCAAGGTGTTTGGGGAGGATCAGGGGCCACGATCGTGACGAAACACTGTAGCACCATTAGAACCTTCAGTGGGTCGGGCCCATGGACGTAGAAACACACAGACACACACGCCTAGCCCCGTCTGTGAGGCAGACGATCTTCTTCTGGTGGCATTTTTTTGTGTGGTGATACAATTCCAAGCGCATCGTTGAAAGATGTCACCCTCGCTGTTCTGGAGTTACGCTTGGCGGTGCAAAAACCCATGTAAATGTGCACCGTTGGGTGCCGTTACCCTTGACTGGGCGCGACTTATCCGCTGGAGGGCGGAATGAGAACTTTCCAGCTGGGGGAAACCGACCTCCGAGGGCAAAACAAAGCGAAAAGGAGGAAAATAAACAGACTACCACTCGCGATCGTACGAATGCGGGTTTGCGGTTGATCGAGCGCGAGTTTTGAGGTTACGGTGACTACCCCCTCAGGTCCCTAGACCTCGACCCATCGAGGGGACAAAAAAAGGGAATGCTTTCGCAACGCGGGCGCATGCCCGATTGGGTTGCCGCAATAAATTCTATTTACCTCCCGGGTGAGGTGATATCGATACCGAGCTCGGAAAAACGGCGAAAGTGGCCGTCTAACTGACGGCTTCGCATGAAAAACCACACCTCTGGGACCCGCAGATAGCTTGATAGATGGAGGAAAATGGAGGGGCAAGTAAAATGTGACACCAAATCCCAAAACGCAACGAAATGGAAAATGTGGTGTGGCCTTCGCCCGGAAAAGTGTGCGCGCGGGTAACTAGATTATGACTTTGGCTGCGGTGGTGGTGTCTTCGATTACTTTGCGCCTACTACGACGTTTGATGCTTGCCTGCAGAAGGGCTCGTGGAGCGGATTTATTTTCACTTTCCATCGGTACGGGTTTTCCACCCTCCCGGGGGTTACTTTTTCCTGTGACAGCGGCATTACTGGTGGGCCGAAATGGTGAATAGTCGTGTTTTCTCTTACCAATCAGACGGAACCTTAGGTAGCTTTGGCTGTAGTCATATCCGCTTTTACAGCGGCTTGGTACAACGAGACGACAATTCCATTGACAGGATACATTAGCCCCATCCGAGACCCAGTAAATTGTAGATAAAACACTCCCTCCTCTGCTCGATGTAGCAAAGTTCTACGCATCGAATTTCATCAAGAAGCCGCACGAAGTTTGCTTTTAAAGAGCCCTATGATAAGCAACCTATTGATTCAACAACATCATCAGTTTCCCGACACTCGGAGGCGTTATTGATAAAGGGATAAGGGCGAGCTAAGCTGTGTCCACGACCCAAGTGGCATAAGTTGAAGAGATAAATCAATGGACACAATACCTATTGATAAGCGCTACAGCAAATCTGCAACCGGTTAATCGTTGTGCACATACAAAATGGCAGAGCTAATGATAAGGTGGTAAAACAGAAGAAACTTGTTCACAAAATATAAACAAATATAACTGATCAAGAGCATCTAGGTGTATGATTCTTGCTTGGGTTTTTGCAACCTAGCTCTGCTATTTAAACTTGCTGAAAAAACAACTCCCAGAGCACTTGGGCTATTTTTCCTTCTTGAAATCCACTTAGAAGAAGATGCTTCTCAATCACTGTTGTCCACTTTGGCTTCGGACGTTACACAAGTAGGGATTTGCACAGATCATTTGCATAGGTAAACAGTTAATACAGGTACGGTGGTTGTACCGATCGTACTCCATGGCCGGCTAGACGACAGCAAGGGTTCTACTTATTCCTTATTGGATGCGAGTCAAGCACGCGACTGTAGGCTAAAATATCAGCATATACTGTAGTAGACACACTACAGTAGCTTCTGATAATAAATCATGCATAATTTGGACAACCATAGACTCACCAAAGAGGGCTGCGAACACGCTTGAATAAACGTGAAAATAAGGTACAAAACCTACAGCTACAGGCAGAGGCAAAAAAAAAAGCTAAACGCGTCGCGGCTAAGATGTTGTAATTAACCATAAGCCGCTTCCATACCTGTTGGTGCCGGGACCGGTCGGGGCAATTAATCAGCTCGCAACCTGCTCAACAACCGCTTGGCACGCGGACGATGATACGGCCGTGGCAAAGGGAGAAGCGAAAAAAAAAGTGCCCACACGACGTGCTGGGTGACGAATGAACATCGTTTTCAGTCGAACCGGGCTTGCCCAAGCGCGTGGCTTCAAGGTGCGGAACCCTAATGAACCAACCCAAACTCGATCGAATCGATCCGCAACCCAACTATGGTGCATTGGTGTCACCAGGGCTCAGCTGGAGGACCTTGCCAATGCATTTCTTCGCAATCCAGGTCGCTTCCACATCGGGAAAACCATCGGAAGGGCTGAATCGGAAGAATCAGGCACATTTGCAGACCCACCAATCCACCACGGGAGATGATCATAAAATATAACAATACCATGTCATGTCGATTGGGTTCTCCCATTGGTCACGATGCATCAAGCGAAGCAAAAAACGCGCCTGCCCTCAACGCGAAAGGTCGCACTGCAAGCTGCTCATGAATTGCGGGGAAACAAGCAATAATACAGATTTCCAGGCACGATAGGGCCAGCTACCGAACAATTTGTTGCTGATCATCACGCCGTCTTGCGGCCGGGCCGCGCAATGAATGCCGTAAAGATTTTAGCACCGCTACGGCACGTGAGCGGTCAATCGAGCGGATCCGTCGATTGCCCATCAAGCGCTGCCTTCGCGGCTCGGCACGCGGGAACTTCTTCAAGACACATTGCTGTTTATTTTCTTTTTTTTTTTTGCACCACGTTTCGCGCCAAGCGGGAGAAGAAGAAGAAGAAGCAAAAATCACACGCACGCACGCACAGAACAAAACAATCAAAACAACATAAACCGCCCCTCGCTGGCACAAAGCAGACCGGTGTTAATTGATTAATCACTTCGTTAAGCAACGATTTAATGCTCTCGTGCTGCGAGCATAGCGAGGGAGGTCAAGTACGACTCGACCCGATTCGAAATGACGTGCATTCTTGGAGCCTTGCGCTTCACTCCGAAGGGACACGATTTCCTTCGGAATTGAAGCACCGTGATTCCGTGCCGACTTAGTACAGCACGCTTTTCAGAAGAAATGTCCATCGCACCGTTTGTGCTTCTCTCAGCCCACTGGCTCCCGAGAGGACGTGAGCTTTTTCACATTCGACTTTCGACGCGAAACGGGACCGGTCCAGATCTTGGCCAGCGGTGAAAAGGGAAAAGCTTACAGCAGCGGCCTTTCCAGCACCATTCGGCGCACTTTTCTCGGCCAGCCCGCCGGGTTGCCGCCTCGTTTCAATGTCATGACGATGAAGCATTAAGTAACGCGGTGAGAAGCAACCGAGCGTTGTTGCATGTTTGCATGCTGTGACGTACACGGTAGCATTAATTGAAGACTTGTGTACACACGCACACACCATCGCAAGGGCCGACCTCGATGGAGGCGCCCCCCGGGGCACGTGGGTGGTGGCGTCGGCGAGAGTGGTAAATAACGACAATTGCCATGTTGCAGCTATTTATTTGTGTGTTTTATGCGACGATCGTCTCTCGGTCACATGGCGCATAGAAGCAAACAAAAAAAAAGCCCCTGATGATCTGTGGTAAAAGGGGGTAGTTTGAGTGGGGTTGGGTGGTGAGCCGTATTTATGCATGTGTGTTTGAGGAGCCACGGCTGGATGTGAATGCCTCGTGCTGACTGTTTCCGAGATTCATAATTGCTTTATGGATAGTTGACTCTCTCTCCCTAGGCGATCAGCTTCTTTCCGTGGAGATGCTACGAACGTTCTATTTTCATGTTCACGATGCTCTGCTCATGAGTTTCATGTGCTATTTAGCATCTGTGCTGAACTATCCAAAACTACCAAAGAAAAACGAACCCACGTTCATTGATTCGGGTTCGTTTCGCGGCTCGTTTAAAAATTGGGCTACGCCGAGCGACAGCATAAACACATTAAATCATCTCAACAAATAGCCTGTTGCTCGGTTTTTGGGAGCAAAATTGTCTCCCATTCTTCCACCCATTTCCCAACAGCAAAGGGCCACTTCGGAACCCGCTCGTCCTCCATCTGCAATTGTCTTTACCTTCAGCTGACATTGCGTTTGGCGTCTCTATCAATCGCGCCGGTCGCTTTTGGCAGGGCTGAGCGTTCGAGTTCTGTTAATACCCGCCACAATGGGACGGGCTGTTGGCATCACGAAAGGCACAAGGTTCCGTAGGGACGCAATTGATGATAATGGCCTATCTGAACCGGCGGGTGCGACAAAGGGTCCCACTCTCAGGCCAAACGCCTGCAACAAGATGCCTCTCAGCGAGCTGACGTGGAGCGGAACATCATGAGCGCTGTATGGCCGGGTTTGAGATTTGTAATGAATTTTAAAACACCCTGCTCATTAAATACCTCGTCGAGCATGGCCACACGCCCGTATTAAGAGATGGTTACAATAAACAGTGGGGTTAATGCAACGCATGTTCATCGCCTTATGATTACTTCTCATTTGCATTCCTTCTTCAGGTCCCATTCTAAAGTATACGCACCTTCCTAGTAGTGGCCTACTGCGATTCGAATTTGGCCAACAACCGGCTTATGCTGCGCTTCCGTCAAACGGTTTGACACTTCTCCCGCTGATGTACACTCTTCCGGTGGGCTGGTTTTTTTTAAACATAAAACAAAAAAAAAACAAACAAACATAAACTTTAACGGATCGGAACGGTGGCGCATTTACGGCATTGCCGACTCGTGCACTCTGTCTCCTGTCTCTTTCACGCCTTCTATAGTTTCTCTATCTTTCTCTCGCTCTGTCACTCTGTCTCTACCTCTCTGCCAGCCGAGTCGGGCTTTCGATTATCGACGCGCTTCGGCAGCTTGCACATGCACATGCACCTGCGACGGAGTGCATTCAAAGTAGCATCGCCGGTAGCTACCCCCTTACCGCTCCTCCTTTCCCATTGTGTCCCACTTCCGAACGGGCTTCCACGCCACCCAACCCCTCTCCCTTTAGCGGCGTGATCATCAATAGCCGCCTGCACCGCGCCATCGCACCTGACGCACGCGGGATCGCCTCGGGTGCATCTAATGCACGGGCACGAAATTAGCACACACCACCACGGCGACGCACGGAACGCCACCCCTTCGACCGTGGTCATGCACGGGCTTCCCCCTCATCTCCCACCCATCCACCCAACCCCGGAGACGAGGATAATCGTGGCAACTTTTGCTATTTACTGCTGAGTCGCTTGAAGCTACCGCCAGCGTGTAGGCTTCTTTTGCGTACATTTTTTGTTGTTGGACCTATTTTTCCCTACGCTCTGTCCCTGTCTCTCTCACTCGCGTGGTGGGTCGAACGCATGCAACACAATGTTGTCGGCGTTTCAAATTCCTACCGGCCTTTTCCGCCCTTCGCCGTACGTTTGTGTGTGTGTGTCGGTATGTTGGCACGTTACGCAAGTAATTCTAGTTTGTGATTTCGTTCACACGCGTTCCACGGTAGTTCTAATCGCTAGTATCGAAATCGATCAATGCTACCCGCGAAAGGCCGCAGAAGCAGCAGCAGCAGGTTATCGTGTGCCACTCGTGGTGCGTTCTTTTTGCGTTCCTTTCGGCCACATTTGTTTTGCGTACGGCTTTGCACTCTCCCGTTCTCTCTTGTTTCCTCATTTTCGAAACCCCTCGCAAGGTGCACACAAATTATCACACCCGCTCCAGCCGCATCCTCAACCACCCTTCGCATTCACAGCCCGAAACCACCCCACCCACGGGTCGAGGGGGTGCGTTTTTCGCTACCATATGTTATCGCGCGACCTGCCCACCAACACCCCGGCAGACTCGGCAGGCGGCCGATTTATCACTTATCGCTGCACTTGCCCGAACGGCGGGACAACCCACGACACAAGTACACCCCCACACACACACGTGTACGCACTGACCGGGTGGTTTTGGGAAGGGACACAAATCCGCGCGCGCCCTCGGTCGAGTTCCGCGTTTAAAATTAAGCTTTCCTTACCCCGTGTGTCGGCTGCTGTTATCGTTGAGGCTTGGCCCTGGCCAAGATTGTTTTTCTTTAGCTTTTCTTTTATATTTTTTTCTTTTTGCACTACGGTGTCGTCTGCTGCCCTGCTATCACTGTGAAACCGCCTCGAGAAGCCCTCCCGACGGACGCGTCGCGATCTGGCGAAGCGGTTAAGGGTTCTCGGTCACGACACAAACAAACGGGCTCGCGAACTCGGTTGTTGCCGCCACAGGAGTGACACGCACGCACGGGAAAACGACGGCGAACGGCCGCGCGCTGCGTGGAAAGTGAAAACAAAGCACCCACACACGCTCACCGCCACGCCAGCATGCTCGCTTTCGTGGACGCTCTCGCTACGCTCCCGGTGCGCTCCCGTTTCTGCGCAGCGGGAAAACAAGGACACCGTGGAAATTGCGCCTTCTTCCGAAAGGCACGTGGGGTGGTTTGAATTGGGGCGCTTTAAACGGTGATCCACGCGGCACGCATCCAGTCGCTGGGAGCACGTGTTTCCGGCGGTGGCATGATAAATGCTTTCAAAAATACACTCTCCGCTGCTGTCATGCTCGACGCACACGTACGGTGCCCACACATACACTCATCCACACGCATGCACGCACGCACTCTCACTCGTAGGCACACACTTACACTCAGGTACGGCACATCGCGGTGCTACATTTTTAGGCAGGCAAGTTGAAGCTTAATTCTTCGCCCATCGACCGACGCGAACGCCGATGCCGGCCAGGGCAATTATCGGCACCATATCCTTGCGCTGGATACGGCGTCCCGACTGTCTCTGGCGTTTCCACTTGAGCACGTCGCCGGTCAGTGAAGTGCGGTTCCGCGGAGAGGAAAATTGACAAAAACTTAACGGCCTACGTCACGAGCCGGCGTTACGGCGACGTGTTACTAGCGGCTGGAATGTGGAAAACCACTCTGTTCCGAACCCCGATGAAGCGAACTTTATCACACATCCGTTTTGGTGGTTACCGCGTGCACATACCTCGGTTGTGTGCTGCGAGCTTACGCTTCGGTATCGGAACTAAATCAGCAGAACAATATGTGCCCCGAACTGCGCGCCAGCGTAACGAAACGTACGGCTCCCCGGTTGGTTTGTTTTTGCTTGCGGTTGGCGCGCACGAAATGAAACGAAAACGGAAAAACCACCGCGATACAAACGAGATCCACTAGATTCCGCGGTACATTCGAAAGTAGTAGTGGCATGTTCGACCGGTGCGACTACGCACCCTCTCGGGGGTGCGCTTTCGAGCAGTGAAGCTGCCTATACACTGGGTGAGACCGAAGGCGAGACGTTTTGCTGTAATACATTGATAATCGTCATGAATCTGAGTATGCGCCAAAAGCACTGCATGCTTCTCGAAAAAACATTTACATGATTTCGCCCTATACAGTATACTTTACTATTTTATGCATTATGTTATTTAAGAATTTTTTTAACATGCATTATTAAGGATGGATTTCGTATTTCAATATCATTTGTCTAAAGTTAAAAAAAATACTATTCAAGGAAACTTCACACACACACACTTTTTTCTCAAGGTAGCTTGCAACACACTTTACGAGCGAGACTGGCTATAGTCTAGTCTAAGGTCGCCTCATCAAATCTCAACAGTGATGAAGCCCCTTAAGCTCGAATAGCGATTTCAAATCCACCTAGCTCGGAACAAACTGTATAAGAAGTGAACGAAACATAAGTTTTGTCGGTCATGCATAACCCAATAAATTACATTGATTTTTGTTTTCATAAAACAATCTTCTCTGCTCTAATATAAAATATAAATAATAAAAATTGGCAGCATAAAACTTAAAAAAGTTATATTTGAAAAGTATTGTCATGTTATATTCCAATATCTTCTTTAATTGGCTAATAAAAGTATGATGCATCGTTACCTTTGGCTTATGCTGACTTTATGTTGTTATGTTGTACGTTGTCTTATATTTTTTTATCTAACGTTTATGGTTCTGCTTGGCGACATCTACACCTCATCATAAGTAATAGTTCAACATAACTTGCACGCAAACTTGTGCGCAATCTCGCAAGCATCGTCAAAAATTACCCAGCGATAAGAGACGTAGGCCCGCATAATCTCATTTATTAGTTGCTAAATCAGGCACGTTCATCAGGCATCGTATTGTATTGCCCTAGACATGCTTACAGATGATAAGCGAACGAACAATTACTGATTAGTTAAAATATTATTAGATATTGACGATGGTAAGCTAGTCCAACATTTTGGCACACAATTTATACTATTTGAGGGCTGTAAATAAACGAAGTGTTAGCACATACATACGAAACTATACAATAACCTGTACCTTCCTACAAACGTTAGCGTGTTAACCGCTTGATTTTCTCGTTGCTTGAACGTTTTTAATGTGGCAACTGATTTTTTACGCTGATTGTAGCCATTTGCAACAGTACTGCTTCCACAGGCGTTCAGTTGCAAGGGTGAATAAATTCAACATTATGATACGAGTTCAACAATCTTATCGTTTTATGACTAATCCATTAAAACAAGTCAAAACGAAATAAGTGGATGGTAACCAACGATTTTCTCCCTTGTACGATTGTAGTCAATAAAAAGCTAGCAAAGATAACAACAACGAAATATTTTAGCAACGAGATATGGATCAATATCGTAGCAAGACGATTGGCACGAATTTATTGACTAGGATCTTACGAGCATTGCTTAACTTTACGAGTTAAAATAATAGTACTAACAATATCTGAACACATCATACTAACGCACGTGTCAGTTGTTAACTAACAATTCCTGCATTCTTCGCCATGCCGAAGAATATGGAATCCCGGTTAGCCAACAGGTTCTGCGGTGAATCGCACTCAGCTACCAGACCTTTGTCGAGCACAAGCACACGATCGGAATCGAGGATGGTGTTCAATCGATGGGCGATCGTGAGGATCGTGCAGTCGGCGAACTCCGTACGGATTGTTTTCTACAAACGGAAACGAAATAGCAGCCATTAGTAATGATGGAATTGCTTTCGCGCGCATTTCGAATTACCTGAATCAAATCATCCGTTTCCAGATCCACCGCCGCCGTTGCCTCATCCAGAATCAACACCTTGGTCTTTCGAAGAATTGCTCTCGCTAAGCAGACGAGCTGTCGCTGTCCCACAGAGAGGTTCTCGCCGTTTTCGGCAATTTCGTGCTCCAGTCCTGCAGTCAGCCCTTTCACAAATGTCTTCAAATGTGACAGCTCCAGAGCTTTCCACACCTGATCGTCACTGTAGCTCTTGAACGGATCCACATTGGCTCGGAGAGTACCCGAGAAGAGGACTGGATCTTGAGGGATGATGGTTAACCGACTACGCAGCTGGTGAAGACCCATTTTCGAGACATCCAGCCCATCAATGATGATTTGACCGCCTGCTGCCTCAACGATTCTGTAAACAGAATCAAAAAATGTGGTCAGAGCTTTTCTGAGTCCTGACATAGAGAATTTTCAATTTTCCTGTACGTACCTGAAGAGGCCAATGGTAAGACTAGACTTTCCGGCACCGGTACGTCCCACGATACCAATCTTTTCTCCTCCTCGGACGCTAAGCGAAATGCCTCGAATGACGAGATCCAAGCCATCACGGTATCGGATTTGGTAATCCTTGAACTCGACCTTTCCTTCTGCTGGCCATGCCTTATCGACTGTTCCCTTCTGCCAGTCGGCCTCTCGTGGAAGCACGGTGTATTCTTCCAATCGTTCGATGGCGACGATGTTTGTCTCTACTTCCGCAGTCATTCTCACGAGGAAACTTAACACATTTGATATCTGCAGGGCATAGCTGATGGACAGTCCAACCGTTGCTTGTCCAATATCGTCACGAGCTAGGATTGCAAATAGAGCCGCGAACAAGATCACTAAGCTGCCAATCATTTCTAGTCGAACGCCCAACCAACGGTTAGCCAGAATCGTTGGGTAGGTCACGAGCTGGTTATAATCCACACGATATTCTGACTCAGTGATAAATCGTTCCTGTTGCCCGTATGCTCGAATTGTTGATTGTCCACCAATACTCTCTCCAAAGTGTGAATAGATCGGACTGCGAGTGACGGATTCCAAGCGTTTCAACTGACGCGAAGTCTCAATGTAGAAACGTTGAACAAAGTAGTAGATAATCATTAATGGTGGAATCACAGCGAGGAAAATCGGAGTCGATATTCCGATCACAACGAACACTCCGATTACGCTGAACAGCATCAATAACCATGCACGAATGGTAGCCGGAAGAATGTTGTCCACTACGTCCACATCTTTCGAGAATCGATTGATAATACGTCCGAGGGGAGTCGTGTCGAAAAAGGACATTGGCATGTGCATGGAACTCTCCAGTAACTTATTATGCGATTCCTCGGCCGCTTTGAGGCAACCCAGCGCCAACAGAACAGATCCGATGAATAACGCGATAGATTGCACACCTCCTAGCGCACCGTACACCCCGAGGTACATATCTCGTACCGAAGTATCAGTGATCGCTTCCGGATCCTCGGACCAATCGGTGAGCCACATGCTGGAGTAGATACCGCTGCCTTGGTTGATCGCACTGAACACAACAGACCAAAATCCAAACTGAAATCCGATAGCTGTGACGTACTTCTTGTAGACTGCCCACGTAACGGCTCCGGTAGCCGATTCTTCCTTTTCGATCAGAGTCGCTTTGTCCAGGCTCTGTATGATAGGATCCTCTTTTTTCGCGCTTGCTCGAGATTCCTGGCGGCTGATCCGTTTCTTGCGCTGGCTGCCGTTGCTACCATTCGACCGGCTTGATCTAACTGACATAGTGCGTTCGACGATCCTTTGAGACTTCTCATCCTTCAGCGATTCCTGAATTAGTTTCATTTCTGGTGAGGAGACAGTAAGGTTAAACGTTTGTATAAGTTCTGTAGAAGAAGAGCGCCGATTAAACTACATTCTTTTACGATCATGGCGTTATCAACTAACCTTCCTCATCGTCTTCATCCAGTTCTTGAATGTGTTGAGTCAGGAATTCCGCAAATGCTCCTTTCTGGTCCAGAAGTTGTCTAAGGGAAAGGAAAACCGATTAAAAGACTCAATTTCGATTATATGGTGGCATAGGAATATTAGTAGAAACATACTGATAAGATCCACTTTCTGATATCTCTCCGTCCTTGATGACGAAAATGTTTTCCACGAATGGTAGGAAGGATATACCGTGCGTCACCAACAGACGAGATTTTCCAACCAGCATTCCCGTTGGTCCGATCACCTTCTCAAAAATGTGCTTGCCGACGTGGGCGTCTACAGCGCTTAGCGGATCGTCAAATAGATAAATCTCAGCATCAGCGTACACAGCACGGGCTAGGGCGACACGTTGCTTCTGTCCTCCGGAAAGATTGATGCCCTTCTCTCCTATTTCCGTTGTATCACCACCGGGAAGCATCTCTAAGTCGGGCTTGAGGGCACAACACTCGATCACGTTGTCGTACTTCTTCTGGTCGAACGGCTTACCGAAGAGGATATTGTCTCGGAGCGTGGCATTCTGAATCCATGCCTGCTGAGGAACATACGCGATTGTACCGTCCGTATTGACAAGGCCATTGACCTTCTCCATTTCACCCAATAAGGCCGAAATAAGAGAGCTCTTTCCCGTGCCGACGGTACCAACGATCGCAGATAGTTGTCCTTTACGCAAGGACAGGTTAATGTTCTTCAGCGTGGGCGTTTCATCACCCCAAGAAAACGTGCCATCTTTGATGGTGAGTGCATCATCACTTTTGTTGTTTGTCACATTACTGGGATCGAGCTCGGCACTGTTGAGAAACTTGTCGATACGTTTCACGGATACCCAAGCTTGCATTGAGAACGTCACCATCATAGGTAGCATTCCCAGAGGGAAACGTAAAATATTGAACAATGCCAGCGATACAAAGGCCGTTTGAGGGTCGAGAATATTTTCTTCATCTACCAGCACGTACACGGCAAACGACACGAGCGTGACAAGGAACGGAGCGATGGTAAATGTGAAATAGATTCCAGCACCATAGTAGGCCATGGCTTTCAGAATACTGATCTCTTCTTTTCGAACTGTCAGAATGTTATCCTGGAAGCTTGGCTCCCAAGCGTAAAGCTTTAGCACTTTGATACCTCCGAGAATCTCGTTCATTTTCTTCACGCGATCATCCTTGATCTTCATTTGAGCAACTTGAGCATCACGCATCTTTGTCGCAATAACACCAGATACTGGAGTGATCAAAATCATCACTCCTAAACCAGCAAACACGGCTGCTCCAAGGATGTCGTAGAGTAGATACACGCAGAGAGCAATAATCAACACGCCTGACCATAGGATATGCATATATGATGTAAGCTCAAAGAATCGTTGAGCATCCACAGCCATCAGATTGACAATTTCACCGACAGTTGTGTCCTTTTTGGCTGCGCTAGAAATTCGAAGCGCTTTTCGATAGATTGCGCTCACCAGACCGGTACGAATGCGGAATCCACTCAGGAACGTGTTATAGTAGTACTGTCCGTTCAATAAGGCCAACAACAGTGATGCCAGGAATAGAGCAAACGTCAACAACAAACCCTTCCACACCGGACCATCCAGGGCTATAACAGCCATCATTTCTCTGCAAAAAATAGTACAAAAACACAATCGATTAGATTGACGTCACGTTATCGAAAGAGAATGACGAAGCACGACGTACTGCATAAGATAAGGAGAGGCGAATTGAAGCCCGGATATCGCCAATTGTAGCATTCCAGCGAACCAAAATGGCGCACCATACGCTCGAACCATTGCATACAACGATGATCCGTTCGTTTCGGAGTGCGGCTTATACTCGATGTTTGTTTTTCCTGCTTTTTTATCGGCAGCTATTTGTTTTTGGCGTCCCGAGACGACACTCTTATTCCAGAATTTATCGAAAGGTGGTACCAATTCTTTAGCTGCGTCTTGCGGGTTGATGTCATACATGTCGTCCATGGTGAGCGGCTTGCGAAAGCCTTTCCAGGCGTAAGAGTCGAAGTACAAGAAGAGTAGCTTGGAGAAAAAGCTAGAATTTAGCTCGGGGTTGGGTTTCTTTGATTCGGGGTAGTAGCTGAACGTGGGCGCCTTATCAGGGAAGAGTTCCAGCACCAGCATCAGACAGATGAAGGCGTACTGGATGATGTAACTGACGTATTGGTACTCCCAGAAGTCAACTGTGTCGCCGGATCCGATCGGATTCGGTCGCTTGTCGTTCTCCATCACCTCCGTGCGGAGCTGAATAATACCGAAGAACATTCGCAGGAACCAGAACATGAACATGGTGCCCGACGTGCGAATGCCGTACTTTCGCATGAAGAACAACAGCACGATCAAGTCGATCTAAGAATGGGAAAACCAATGGTAGACTAATAATTTAACACGATCACAGAACACCCACACGTTCCAATACGGCTTTGAAAGCACTCACATAAGCCAACGCGTTGAACACCGCGGTCAAGATCTGTACATCATACAGTCCCTGCTCGTCCTGATAGCCCACCACCATTCCCAGATCGATCCAGGACATGCACATGAGCAGAAAAATCACGAGAATCTTCGACAAGTTGTACCAGTTCCATGGGATGTCTCGATAGCGACTTTCGGTGATTTTAAAGATGTCGTAGATCGAGAATACGAACAACATCAAACAGGGCACCCATTGTAGGATGACACGTTGGAAGCAGAACGTGAAATTCGGATTGTCTACATCCCACACGAAGTCTTCGTCCCAGAAGGGACCACCACAGAAATCCTCGAAGGTCATCGCGGACCTTTTGGTGTTGCAAAACCGTCACTGGTTTTCCACTCAGCACTGCCACCGAACACTTGCACTGTTAGGTTGAAACTGAAGCCCTCCACTTTGTAATCATTGCCGTTTTATATGGCCGAAGGGTTACTGCTGGCCCTTATCATCGTTTTTATTGTCCCGATACTCAGTTACGTCCATACGTACAATTGCCAACGATAGCGTAACGACGATCTACCTTTTCACACAGAGTCATTCAGGCCGATGAATACTATCGATTGGCGAATTGGATGATGTTACCTTGCAATAATTCGTGTTCCGTACATGGGAATACGATAAGCGACACATTTGAGCTGCGTCATGATGATATATTCGGGACTATCACGAGATGAACGCACCTATGGTGGTCATGATGTCAAGAAACAATTAGCCAGTACTGGTCCACGGTGGTAGCAAGGAAGCAGTTTCGTTATCGGACAGTCTCTGAAAAGTGTCCATGCCATTGCCAGCGATTAGCACTCGCCGCTATCAAGATTGTACAACACGATAGTGAGCTCTCTGATAGCGGGCGTTGATAGGCTTTCCCCAACTATAGTTGGATATTTGTAAACTCTAACTGTATAACTGTCACGCCACTGTAGCGTACATTGTGTGTAGCGCAAACAGTTAAAAGGTGAGAATTCTTAAAAACGTGACTATATCATGGATTGCTTATCACATGACCAATCAGGTGTGGGAAGGCTCGCTTATCTGCCATTACGGCGTTCATAGTAAAATAACTGCCCAGCTCATAACAGAGCTTAGTAATAATTTCTTGCAGCATAATTTGTTTTAGGTAAAAAGAAAAAAACAAAGCATGCTTTGGTTTTTATTTTATATTCTCGTCGCACAAAAGTAGCTACAGTCATAGTCATCAAAGTAGACTATTGAATCATCACCACTTATCAAAGAAATAGATTGCTTATCAGTAGCTTTGCATGACAATAACATATGCAGCTTTTAAAAAAGGTTAAAGATCACAGTAATATGGGCTGATAAGTTGATTAGCATAGAACTATGTTGGATAATACAGATAATTTAAGAAGCATTCAAAACCGATATGTATTTCGTCGATATATTTTATTAAATTTTTAACATTCCTTAACAGCAATCGTCAAAACAATCTCTCAGTTGACGATTCCTGCATTCTTCGCCATGCCGAAGAATATGGACTCCCGGTTAGCCAACAGGTTCTGCGGTGAGTCGCACTCAGCTACCAGACCTTTGTCGAGCACAAGCACACGATCGGAATCGAGGATGGTGTTCAATCGATGGGCGATCGTGAGGATCGTGCAGTCGGCGAACTCCGTACGGATTGTTTTCTACAAACGAGAACAAAACAATTGACATTAGTATTGCTGGAATCGCTTTCGCGCGCATTTTGAATTACCTGAATCAAATCATCCGTTTCCAGATCCACCGCCGCCGTTGCCTCATCCAGAATCAACACCTTGGTCTTTCGAAGAATTGCTCTCGCTAAGCAGACGAGCTGTCGCTGTCCCACGGAGAGGTTCTCGCCGTTTTCGGTAATTTCGTGCTCCAGTCCTGCAGTGAGCCCTTTCACAAATGTTTTCAAATGTGACAGCTCCAGGGCTTTCCACACCTGATCGTCACTGTAGCTCTTGAACGGATCCACATTGGCTCGGAGAGTACCCGAGAAGAGGACTGGATCTTGAGGGATGATGGTCAACCGACTACGCAGCTGGTGAAGACCCATTTTCGAGACATCCAGCCCATCAATGATGATTTGACCGCCTGCTGCCTCAACGATTCTGTAAACAGAATCAAAAAAATGTGGTCAGAGCTTTTCTGAGTCCTGACATAGAGAATTTTCAATTTTCCTGTACGTACCTGAAGAGGCCAATGGTAAGACTAGACTTTCCGGCACCGGTACGTCCCACGATACCAATCTTTTCTCCTCCTCGGACGCTAAGCGAAATGCCTCGAATGACGAGATCCAAGCCATCACGGTATCGGATTTGGTAATCCTTGAACTCGACCTTTCCTTCTGCTGGCCATGCCTTATCGACTGTTCCCTTCTGCCAGTCGGCCTCTCGAGGAAGCACGGTGTATTCTTCCAATCGTTCTACAGCAACGATGTTTGTCTCTACTTCCGCGGTCATTCGTACTAATAAACTCAGGACGTGCGATATCTGCAGGGCATAACTGATGGACAGTCCAACCGTTGCTTGTCCGATGGAGTCCCGAGCCAGAATAGCGAACAGAGCTGCGAACAAGATCACCAAACTACCAATCATTTCCAACCGAACACCAAGCCAGCGGTTTGCAATAATTGTTGGATATGACACCAATTGATTGTAGTCTACACGTCGTTCGGATTCCTTAGTGAACCGATCCTGCTGCCCGTATGCTCGAATCGTCGATTGTCCGCCAATACTCTCTCCAAAGTGTGAATAGATAGGGCTGCGTGTGACGGATTCCAGTCGTTTCAATTGACGCGAAGTGTCGATGTAGAAACGCTGTACGAAGTAATAGACTACTAGCAAGGGCGGAACAACTGCGAGAAAGATTGGGGTGGAAATACCAATAACAATGAATACACCAACAACACTGAATAGGAAAAGCAGCCAGGCCCTAATTGTCACAGGAAGCACATTGTCTACTACGTCCACATCCTTCGAGAAGCGATTGATGATTCGTCCGAGAGGTGTCGTGTCGAAAAAGGACATTGGCATACGCAGAGAGCTGTCCAGTAGTTTGTCATGGGATTCTCGAGCCGCCTTTAGGCATCCTAGTGCGATAAAAATGGCGGCTAAAAATAAAGCAATTGATTGCACGCCTCCTAGCGCACCGTACACCCCGAGGTACATATCTCGTACCGAAGTATCAGTGATCGCTTCCGGATCCTCGGACCAATCGGTGAGCCACATATTGGAATAGATACCGCTGCCTTGGTTGATCGCACTGAACACAACAGACCAAAATCCAAACTGGAAGCCGATAGCTTTGATATACTTTTTGTAAACGGCCCATGTGACTGCTCCAGTTGCTGATTCTTCAGCACCTATTAGATTTGCTTTTTGTGGGAGGGTTTCGTGTGCCACGCTCTGTTCAAATTGCTTGGACTCTTGGCGACTTATTCGTTTTTTACCGGTACCTTCATCGCTTCCATTCGAACGATTTGAACGAACAGATAATGCACGTTGGATCATGTGACTTGTCGATACGTCTTTGATTGATTCCTGAATCAAACAGAGCTCTGGAAAAGAAAAGAAACACTGTGATGAACAGGAGATCTATCATAGCATTATAAGTTTTACCTCCATCGTCGTCATTGAGGTCCTGAATATGTTGGCTTAAAAATTCCGCGAACGATCCTTTCTGATCTATTAATTGCCTACAAAGCGATACCTCAAATAAATTTTTGACCACTCAACAAAATTTCAAATATCATTTAAACACTTACTGATATGTTCCACTTTCTGATATCTCTCCGTCCTTGATGACGAAAATGTTCTCCACGAATGGTAGGAAGGATATACCGTGTGTCACCAACAGACGGGATTTTCCAACCAGCATTCCCGTTGGTCCGATCACCTTCTCAAAAATGTGCTTGCCGACGTGGGCGTCTACAGCGCTTAGTGGATCGTCAAATAGATAAATCTCAGCATCAGCGTACACAGCACGGGCCAGAGCGACACGTTGCTTCTGTCCTCCGGAAAGATTGATGCCCTTCTCTCCTATTTCCGTTGTATCACCTCCGGGAAGCATCTCTAAGTCGGGCTTGAGGGCACAACACTCGATCACGTTGTCGTACTTCTTCTGGTCGAACGGCTTACCGAAAAGGATATTGTCTCGGAGCGTGGCATTCTGAATCCATGCCTGCTGAGGAACATACGCGATCGTACCGTCCGTATTGACAAGGCCATTGACCTTCTCCATTTCGCCCAACAAGGCCGAAATAAGAGAACTCTTTCCCGTGCCGACGGTACCAACGATCGCAGATAGTTGTCCTTTACGCAAGGCTAGGTTAATGTTCTTCAGCGTGGGCGTTTCATCACCCCAAGAAAACGTGCCATCTTTGATAGTTAGAGCGTCATCACTCTTGTTGTTTGTCACATTACTGGGATCGAGCTCGGCACTGTTGAGGAACTTGTCGATACGTTTCACGGATACCCAAGCTTGCATGGCAAACGTTACTACCATTGGAAACATACCCAGAGGAAATCGTAATATATTGAACAATGCCAGCGATACAAAGGCCGTTTGAGGGTCGAGAATATTTTCTTCGTCTATCATCACGTACACGGCAAACGACACGAGGGTGACAAGGAACGGAGCGATGGTAAAAGTGAAGTAGATTCCAGCACCATAGTAGGCCATGCTCTTAAGAATACTGATCTCCTCCTTGCGAACTGTCAGAATGCTTTCCTGGAAGCTAGGCTCCCAAGCGTACAGCTTCAACACTTTGATACCTCCGAGAATCTCGTTCATTTTCTTCACGCGTTCGTCCTTGAGTCGCATTTGAGCAACTTGGCAGCTTTTTAATTTCGCGGCAACTACTCCCGACACAGGAGTCATAAGCACCATTACTCCGAGTCCAGCAAAAACTGCTGCTCCGAGGATGTCGTAGAGCAGGAACACACACAATCCGATGATTAACAGAGCAGACCATAGAATGTGCAAGTAAGAGGTTAACTCAAAAAACTTCTGCGCATCGACGGCCATCAAATTGACGATTTCACCCACGGTAGTGTCTTTTTTGGCGGCGCTAGAAATACGTAGAGCCTTCCGGTAGATGGCACTGATTAAACCCGTTCGAATGCGGAATCCACTAAGAAACGTGTTGAATAAGTACTGGCCATTGAACAATCCCAGTAGCAACGATGCGCCAAATAATCCAAACGTCAACAAGAACCCCTTCCACAACGGCCCATCCAGAGCTATAACAGCCATCAACTCTCTATAAAATCGACACAGATATAACGACCGATTAGATAACAAGCATTCTGTCTGCGAGGGAAAATGGCACATTTTGAGCTTACTGCATTAGATAAGGCGAAGCGAACTGGAGCCCGGATATCGCCAATTGTAACATTCCCGCAAACCAGAAGGGACCCCCGTATGCGCGAACGATCGTGTATAACACGGAGCCATTGGATGCCGAGTGGGGTTTGTATTCTATGTCAGGTTTTCCCTCCTTGCGATTGGCAGTCATCTGCTTCTTGCGACCCCTTTCAACACTAGCTTGCCAGTGCAGATCAAATGGAGGCACCAATTCTTCAGAAGCGTCCTGCGGATTGATGTCATACATGTCGTCCATAGTGAGCGGCTTGCGAAAGCCTTTCCAGGCGAAGGAATCAAAATGTAGGAACAACAATTTAACGAAAAAACTTGACTGAAGCTCAGGGTTAGGCTTGGCGGCCTTCGGATAGTAACTGAACGTGGGCGCCTTATCAGGGAAGAGTTCCAGCACCAGCATCAGACAGATGAAGGCGTACTGGATGATGTAACTGACGTATTGGTACTCCCAGAAGTCAACTGTGTCGCCGGATCCGATCGGATTCGGTCGCTTGTCGTTCTCCATCACCTCCGTGCGGAGCTGAATAATACCGAAGAACATTCGCAGGAACCAGAACATGAACATGGTGCCCGACGTGCGAATGCCGTACTTTCGCATGAAGAACAACAGCACGATCAAGTCGATCTAAGAATGGGAAAACCAATGGTAGACTAATAATTTAACACGATCACAGAACACCCACACGTTCCAATACGGCTTTGAAAGCACTCACATAAGCCAACGCGTTGAACACCGCGGTCAAGATCTGTACATCATACAGTCCCTGCTCGTCCTGATAGCCCACCACCATTCCCAGATCGATCCAGGACATGCACATGAGCAGAAAAATCACGAGAATCTTCGACAAGTTGTACCAGTTCCATGGGATGTCTCGATAGCGACTTTCGGTGATTTTAAAGATGTCGTAGATCGAGAATACGAACAACATCAAACAGGGCACCCATTGTAGGATGACACGTTGGAAGCAGAACGTGAAATTCGGATTGTCTACATCCCACACGAAGTCTTCGTCCCAGAAGGGACCACCACAGAAATCCTCGAAGCTCATTGTTGACCCATGTACCCGGCGCTACAGCTGTTCGTCAACTAAAAGATTGTTTTCCATTCAAGGCAGCATTTTATAGTCTGACCCCTTCACACACCCATCCTCTTGATGGTGGTCTAATCTCGAGTTCAAGAATCCTTCATGGTGATTGTATTCATGAACTTTTACATTTTTTCGCCACTCTGTACAATGATGCTCGTTACATTGCGCCGATAAGAGCTAGATTGGACTCTTTATGAAGCGACAACAAACAGCTGGTAGGGCGGTCGTGTGCCGATGGGGGATTGGCGTGTGCCTGAAATGAATTATTTTACATTTGTTTCGGTGATAAGGTTATCACAGTAAACTTTTGAAGCACGAGATTTGAGCTCCATTCTTATCCTTTCAATGAACTACTCCAAACATTTTTATTTGAATGACGATGCAAAACGTGTATCAAGGTGAATAGTAGAAAAAAGCCGAAGAATTCGAGGGATGATTCAGTACTAAACGATTTGCAGGGTTTTCATCTGCCTTTAATGCATATTTGTTATTATATTTTTACCTTTTTCTATGCTGTCGACTAAAAAGATCTTCTCTCTTTGGTACAAATATTTGCTTACTGCAATCATTGTTCGTATTTTTTTTAGAATCGAAGAATACAGTAGAGATTTTGTTCACACGACCATTATGCGTTATCTTATCATTAACACATCTGATGAAAAATGTAACACGTGTTATCAAGGTGTTATCTATGGCTCAGACTGTTACTTGTCAAGCCATACATTACTTGCGATGTCATCCACTCAAAACCAACTCGTAAAACACTGCTAAGTAATTCCTAGAACAAGTATATTTATTCTGCGTTATAGTAATTTGCATAAAATAAATACCACTACACAAGCGTACACAAGCGTTGGTCATTCATAACTACACTATTCTATCGCGTATTCTCTATCAGCTGGAAAATTGATCATTTCCGCATCTCCTGTCACAATGCATTCGACACAGCTGCTTGTTTCGGTATTCCTAAACCGGATCAGGCTAGTATTTTCGAGCTTATCTTATCGAAACCAATTCGAGATTCACCAGGCACCGTTGGTTCTAGTTTGGCAGTAGTTCTAGCTTACAATTCCTGCATTCTTCGCCATGCCAAAGAATATGGACTCCCGGTTAGCCAACAGGTTCTGCGGTGAGTCGCACTCAGCTACCAGACCTTTGTCGAGCACAAGCACACGATCGGAATCGAGGATGGTGTTCAATCGATGGGCGATCGTGAGGATCGTGCAGTCGGCGAACTCCGTACGGATTGTTTTCTACAAACGGAAACGAAATAGCAGCCATTAGTAATGATGGAATTGCTTTCGCGCGCATTTCGAATTACCTGAATCAAATCATCCGTTTCCAGATCAACCGCCGCCGTTGCCTCGTCTAGAATCAATACCTTGGTTTTTCGCAATACAGCTCGGGCTAGGCAAATAAGTTGCCGCTGTCCCACGGAGAGGTTCTCGCCGTTCTCGGCGATCTCGTGTTCCAATCCGGCAGAGAGTCCCTTCACAAATGTTTTCAAATGTGACAGCTCCAGGGCTTTCCACACCTGATCGTCACTGTAGCTCTTGAACGGATCCACATTGGCTCGGAGAGTACCCGAGAAGAGGACTGGATCTTGAGGGATGATGGTCAACCGGCCACGCAGCTGGTGAAGACCCATTTGTGAAATATCCCGTCCATCAATAATAATTTGTCCACCAGCCGCTTCA
The DNA here is from genome assembly GCF_943737925.1 of Anopheles nili. Taxonomy (NCBI): domain Eukaryota; kingdom Metazoa; phylum Arthropoda; class Insecta; order Diptera; family Culicidae; genus Anopheles; species Anopheles nili. Next base: position 3,926,781 of record NC_071292.1, read on the forward strand.
ACGATTCTGTAAACAGTAGCACAAAGTTGTGGTCAGATATGGTGCCAGAGAAATCATAGACATAGCTATCATAACATAGAGAAATTATTTGTTTCAATTATTTACCTGAAGAGGCCAAGCGTAAGACTAGATTTTCCGGCTCCGGTACGTCCCACAATGCCAATCTTTTCTCCTCCTTGGACGTTGAGCGAAATGCCTCGAATGACGAGATCCAAGCCATCACGGTATCGGATTTGGTAGTCCTTGAACTCGACCTTTCCTTCTGCTGGCCATGCCTTATCGACTGTTCCCTTCTGCCAGTCGGCCTCTCGTGGAAGCACGGTGTACTCTTCCAATCGTTCGATGGCGACGATGTTTGTCTCTACTTCCGCCGTCATTCTCACGAGGAAACTGAGCGTTGCTGAAATCTGCAACGCATAACTGATGGACAGACCAACCGTTGCTTGGCCGATGTCATCTCGCGCAACCATGGCGAATAAGGCAGCAAAGAACACGACCAATGCTCCTACCAATTCAAGGCGCACAGCCAACCATCTGTTGGCAATGATGCTGGGATAGGAGGTAAGCTGATTGTAATCCACTCGCTGCTCTGATTCGTTCATGAAACGATCCTGTTGCCCGTATGCTCGGATCGTGCTCTGGCCAGTGATACTTTCGCCGAAGTGCGAATAGATAGGACTGCGCGTGACCGATTCAAGACGTTTCAGCTGTCGCGAGGTCGCAATGTAAAACTTCTGGATTAGATAGTATACCACGAGGAAAGCTGGTACCACGGCTAGGAAAATAGGCGTCGAAATGCCGATGACCACGAACACTCCGATCACGTTGAAGAACATTAGCAACCAGGCTCGAATTGACTGCGGCAGTATGTTGTCCACCACGTCCACATCCTTCGAGAACCGATTAATGATACGTCCCAACGGAGTCGTATCGAAGAAGGACATCGGCATGTGCATCGAACTCTCGAGCAGGTTGTTGTGCAATTCTCGGGCTGCACGAACGCATCCCAGGGCCAGTGTTACGGAAGCGATCAGAAGGGCAATCGACTGAGCACCACCAAGTCCACCGTACACGCCAAGGTACATATCACGCACAGAGTTATCCGTTGCTGCCTCGGGATCTTCGGACCAGTCAGTGAGCCATATGTTGGCGTAGATAGAAGCACCTTGATTTATCACGCTGAAGAAGATCGACCAGAATCCGAGCCATAAGCCGATACCCTTGAAGTATTTCAAGTACACCACATAGCCTACCGATCCGGTAGCGGACTCTTCTTTCTCAATCAACGTGGCCGCAGACATTTGCGGTACGGTTGGTTCCACTGTCCGTGCTTTGTTACTGTTGCGCGATTCCGCACGGCTGACACGCTTCTTGCGAATGCTTCCATTACTGCTACCCGATCGTTCGGAACGCGTCGACATCGCACGCTGCACGATCTTTTTGCCCTCACCATCTTTAAGAGCTTCCTGGATCAGTTTCAACTCATCTTCGTCTTCGTCGTCCATTTCCTGGATGTGCTGTGTTAGGAACTCGGCGAAAGCACCTTTTTGGTCGAGCAATTGCCTGTAAAGTTTAATCAGGAACGTGTGCATAATTCGCTCAGATTACATACTTCGCTCTCCAATATACTTACTGGTAAGATCCGCTCTCCGATATTTCTCCATCTTTCATGACGAAAATTTCCTCTACGAACGGTAGGAAGGATATACCGTGTGTCACCAACAGACGAGATTTTCCAACCAGCATTCCCGTTGGTCCGATCACCTTCTCAAAAATGTGCTTGCCGACGTGGGCGTCTACAGCGCTTAGCGGATCGTCAAATAGATAAATCTCTGAATCAGCGTACACAGCACGGGCCAGGGCGACACGTTGCTTCTGTCCTCCGGAAAGATTGATGCCCTTCTCTCCTATTTCCGTTGTATCACCGCCAGGAAGCATCTCCAAGTCAGGCTTGAGAGCACAGCTCTCGATCACTTTGTCATACTTAGCCTGGTTGAACGGTCTACCGAAGAGGATGTTGTCCCGCAGGGTGGCGTTCTGAATCCACGCCTGTTGTGGCACATATGCAATGGTGCCGTCAGTATTAACCGAACCCTTCATCTTCTCCATCTCACCCAGCAGGGCCGATATCAGCGAGCTCTTTCCCGTGCCGACACCTCCGACAACTGCAGAGAGTTTTCCTCTACGTAGCGCCAGGTTGATGTTTTTCAGTGTAGGTGCGTCATCACCCCAGGAAAAGGTACCGTCTTTTAACTCGAGGGAGTTGTCACTCTTGTTGTGCGTGACATTGTTAGGATCGAGCTCCTCGCTGTTCATGAACTTGTCGATACGCTTAATCGATACCCAAGCCTGCATGGCGAACGTTATCATCATAGGGAACATGGCCAAGGGGAATCGCAGGATGTTGAACAGAGCCAACGCGACGAACGCCGTTTGAGGATCAAGCACGTTCTCTTCATCAGCCATAACGAACACTGCAAATGATGCCAACGTAACCAAGAACGGTGCCATCGTCCATACGAAGTACGTTCCGGCACCGTAGTATGCTGCGTGCTTCAACACATGCAGTTCCTCGTTACGCACCGTCACGACCGTATCCTGGAAGCTCGGTTCCCATGCGTAGAGCTTCAACACTTTGATACCACCGAGGATCTCGTTCATCTTCTTCACGCGTTCGTCCTTGATCTGCATTTGTTCGACCTGCAAATCGCGCATCCGAGTTGCGATGAAGCCGGTGATTGGAATCATGATCACCATCACTCCCAGTCCGGCAAACACTGCTGCTCCAAGAAGCTCGTACAACAGATAAATGCACAGAGCGATGATCAACGGCGCTGACCAGAGCACGTGTAAGTACGACGTCAACTCGAAGAAGCGTTGAGCATCGACGGCCATCAGGTTGACGATCTCTCCGACGGTGGTGTCTTTCTTAGCAAAACTGGAAATCCGCAAAGCCTTACGATAGATGGCACTGATTAGCCCGGTGCGGATACGGAAACCAACCAGGAACGTTCGGTGGAAGTACTGGCCGTTAAATAGCGCAATCAATAGCGAGGTAAGGAACAAACCGAGCGTGATGATCATGCCTTTCCAGAATGGACCGTCCAACGCAATCACGGCCATCATTTCCTGCATAAGGTAGGGCGAGGCGAACTGAAGTCCCGAGATGGCAAACTGTAGCATTCCGGCGAACCAGAAAGGCCCACCATATGCCTTCACCATGGCGGGCAACACCGATCCGTTGGTGGCAGCGTTCGGTTTGTACACCAGACCAGTTTTGCCAGCTTTCTTGTCAGCTGCGATCTGCTTGCGGCGGCCTTTTTCCACACTCTCGTACCAGTACTTATCGAACGGAGGTACCAACGCACGCGAGGTATCTTCTGGATTTAGATCGTACATGTCATCGTCCGTGAGGGGCTTGCGGAATCCACGCCATGCGTACGAATCGAAGTATAGGTAAAACAAGCGCGAGAAAAAGCTAGATCGCAGCTCAGGGTTGGGATTTTTTAGCTTGGCCCACTCGCTGTACCGTGGCTCTTTGTCGGGGAAAAGCTCCAGCAGCAGCATAACGCAGATGAACGAGTACTGGATGGTGTAGCTGATGAACTGGAATTCGGCAAAGTCTCCCGTCCCGGAGCCTCGTACGTCATGTAACAACGATTCCGTGCGCATTTGAATGACGCCAAAGAAGAACTTGAGGAACCAAAAGATGAACATCGTGCCAGAGCTTCGTACGCCGAACTTTCGATAAAAAAAGTACAGCGCCATGGCCATTATCTGTAAAAAGAACCCCACTCAGGTAATGTAGGATTGAGCCAGAAAACGGATGCGAGTTTTTTTTGTTAAAAGCAACTTACATAAGCCAAAGCGTTAAATATCGCCACCAGTATTTGAACATCGAACACCTCAGGCTCGTCCAGGTTCTGCACGACTACGCCTAAATCGACCCAGGACATCACCATCAGGGCGAAGGTGAAACCCAGCCGTGCAATGTTGAACCAATTCCACGGTATGTCCCGGTAGCGACTGGTCATGATACGAAACACTTCGTAAATGGCGAAAACGAATAGGAAGAAGCATGGTGTCCATTGTAGGATGATCCTTTGGAAGCAGAATGTTAGATCCGGTTCTTCCTCTCGCCACGTCAGATCGTCATCCTGGAATCGGATAATGGTGAGAACATGATTTACGGCACATGCAGAGCATAAATCGAAGAATTATTCTTCTCTTCCATCCAGCTTGGACGACTGCTCATGAGACACATTCTTCGTATCAAAAAAAAGTTTTCATATTCACAATTCACTGAAGTCTTTCATTCATTCATTAACCACCTTTAAGCAACCAAATTTCGAATTTTCGTTTTATCTTCATGCGTCAGCTCCACCGATAATAGCTAATGCTCATTTCCCAAATTTGGTGAAATATTTTTTGATACTCATTGGCTACTAATCTGCCTTAATACGTTATCGATACCAGCATGCTAACGGAGATATGATTCACTTCGGTTTATTTTTTTCACCCCTTATCCTTCCTTATCCATATTTTATCACAAACTAAAGTTCCACGCGATGATGTAGTGTTAAATGGTTCCGAGAAATTTATCGAAAAATCACGAACAGTCGTTTCAAATCCAAATGAACAAACTACGTTACAACAAAAACTATCATGAAACGAGGATCACTTACCCAGAAGGGACCTCCACAAAACTCTTCGAACGTCATCGAATTTGCACTGGCACTATCTGAAGAACCATTCACAATGTAATTGTTCAATATTGCTCTCTTTAATACTAATCAGCACTATCAGGTCGTTGGGAACTAACAAAGGAAATTTTCCACTATTGCAGCTAGGTGTTGCTTCTAGATACGAGTGTATTCCGTTCCCGATTATAGTTCTGTATCGGTTCAAGTTTTCGAGTCAACTGGCTCCACCTGATCGCGGAACGGGGGTTAAAATATAATTGACACCGTACGTGTATCGAAACGATAACTTATCGTTGACTAGGAACGCATCGATGTGTGTATGACATGGCGCACAGTGTGCTCCGATTGATTGCATATTTAGCTAATGCTGTTAAAAGAGGTTTACGAATGGCATGACTCTGAGACAGAACAGAACTATGGCATGCTATTTTATTGTGATTTGATTTGCGCTTTTCTTTTCAAGCATGTTTTCAGTTTGCTTAACATTGCCCAAATCCAATCTGTTATTACCACCTTTCACATCACATAGACACATGGCATCGAAAAATATGTTGAACATCGGGTGAGTCGAGCCACGATAAGCGAGTCACGATTTACGGCGTTGGCGGCCGATAAGATCTTCTATATCCACCAGCCCTTCACGCATTTTATTTTTTCGAAGGTAATGCAAGTCATGTACGAATCATCAGTGCCCTAAGGCCTTGCTAGGGGTGCACGATAACAGGGCTCAGAAAACATGCCCGAATACGGAGCACTGTTCTCAAATGTTCACGGCGGCATAGACCCTTGTGATGGCATCTGTCCTATTTCTGCATAGCTCAATTAACCGTCGGGGTCAGAGTGGGGTGATGATTGAACTTCAATTGAGACGCTGCTACCGTAGGACCGATCATTGGCCGGGATTCGTAGTTTGGCCAATTAGTCTACCTTTTTGGCCGGTGATGGACGGCGCCTAGACGGTGGTGCACTTCTGAACAACAACAACAACAACGGGATAGCTGTTGGATTATTACATCACATGCGCAAGCGCAACAGGCTCGACTACCCTGGATCATCATGCGCTACGCATACTTTTCAATGGGAAATGAGTTACCGTGACTTGCTGAAGAATTGCAAAACTGACTTGCATAAAATGGTGCAATTCCGGAAAAGCACATATGCCGACGCTCGGGTCTTTATAAAACCATCAACGAAATCGACGGAATCGCTTCAGTCCACGGTCACGGTTTGCGATAAGATAAAGAATGCGTTCTTTCATGCCTGCGCAGCTATTGATCAGCATGAGTAGTAACTTTCGTGGGCGTTTATGCCTTCACATGCGACGTGCGTGCGAGCCATAAGATTGAACCGGAGTTCCCTGCTCTTTTACGTCACACCAATAATAGTTCGTTTTGCACCATTGAGTAGACACTTCAACTTAGAATCGTCCCAGAACTCAAGAGATGAGTCCACCCACTCAAATCGCTTCCCTTATCGCAGTACTACGTATGTGAAAACGCTTCAAGATGCCTGATAGGGAAACGAAAAAACAACCGCATTTATTACATGATTTTTCTTTACAAATGTTGGTAATTCTTTGCCATAAGCGTAAGAAAAAACAACATAGAGTTGTTAGTGTACATTTATTTTACATTAAATTTTACATTTTTATTAGTATATATTTATTTTACAAATATTTAGGCAAATATAAAACCAAGATCCAGTTGATTGAAATCTCATTTCACAATATTATAATATAAGATATTTTATTACAGCTATGTAAAATAAGCTATGCAGTCAAACCCAACATGGAGGATAATAAGTACCAGATATTTGTTTAAGTACCCTGTGGTGATAAAAAAAAACAAGGTATGATCTAGAATGTCTTATTTTAAACGACTGTGAATGTTGCCTTTGGACTAATTATAAAGGCTTGTGGGAGTGCATGAGCTTCCGAAGCTGCAAATATCACGAAACATCTTAACCTACTAATCACGAAAGCCTAGCTCATTCCGTTCCTCGTCCGTGTAATCTTTCAGTGGCGCAATCTTTCTTATGAGTCCTTCGTGTAGCCACAATATACGATCACATGCCTCCACCGTGTTGAGATGGTGCGCAATCATAAGTACGGTACGGTCTTGAAATTGTTCGCGAAGCAACTTCAATATGAGATCCTCCGTTTCACTATTCAAGGCTGATGTTGCCTCGTCAAGGATAATGATCGATCGGCTAAGCAACAGGCCTCGTACTAAGCACAGCAACTGACATTGACCCTCGGAAAGTTCCTGAAGAGTTGCCCCTAAACTTATGTCACTAAGACCACATTCACGTAGAGTACTGTTCAGACGATCAACCGAATAGATTTTCCAGGGATCGATGAAGCTCTGCACTAGTCCCGAAAACAGCCGTGAACTTTGAGGGACGAGTGTCAACGAGCGACGTAGTTTCTCGAGTGACATTTTCTCTAGATCGACCCCACAGATAAGAATATTGCCCGTGGTCTGCTCGGGGTAAAACCGAAAAAGCGTCCCGATGAGGCTAGACTTTCCCGAGCCTGTTCGACCGACTATACCCAGTTTCTCGCCGGCGCCGATTGTCAGCGTGATATTGTGTAGAACTGTCGAACCATCGACGTGGGTAAGTGACACGTCACGATACTCTATCGGTCCTCGAACCGGTAGCCGTTCAGGTCCTATTGTAGGAAAGTCGACACCCGTTTGGTTGAGCTTCTCAGAGCTAAGGTTCAAATACTGCGTTATTCGCTCGAAGGAAATAATATTCTCCTCCAGAAGGCCTGCCGTCCGGAACAGATTGTTGAGAGAAGGTATCAAACGAAGGACGTAGCTGATGATGATTCCAACAAATGCCAATCCAACCATCGACTGGTAGCTAACGGTGAGCAATGCCACGTAGTAAATCACTATCGCTCCGATGAACTCCAAACGAACGCCTATCCACCGATTGGTAGAATTGTTGTAATAGACGTATTGCTGGTACTTATCGACCTGCTCCTGGAACTGACGAAGAAACCGGTCTTCTGCGTCATGCGCTTTAATAGTGTCAAATCCTTGAATTGTTTCGTTGTACTGTAAAATGATTGGAGATCGCGAGTTTGCCTCAAAGCGTTTCAGCGTTCTTGCAACCTGTAGATGGTACCTCAGCAAACGATGAAGGCCATATATTAAAAGTAGTGCAAATATCCCCATCAGAGCAAACAGCAGCACCTCTTCAAACAACTTGTACACGGATACCCCTAACGTCCCTAGTACGCTGAACAAAGCGCTCAGTACTCCTCGAACGTTAGTCAGGATCCTCGCATCCAAGATGTTGAGATCATTCGAAAAGCGGTTTACAATGGCACCGGAATCGTTACTGTCGAAAAACGTCATTGGTTGTCGCAAGATGGTTGATATCAAACGCGTATGAATAGACTTTGCCAAACTAAGGCCACCTAGTTGCAAAATCACGGTTTTTAAGTACACGCATGCTGACCAAACCAAAACTATCGGGCCGGTGGCAAGAAGTTTGTCGTGCGTCCATTTCTGACTGGCGGCCCACTGAGCTAACAGAACGGTTATAACTATGTCCAGCACGGTAACCACCACCTCTAGAAAAACTACGGCGCTGAAGTAATTCCATTTCAGTGCTTTTCCGTAAGCGACATACAGCTCCATAGAAACATTGTCACGTTTGCTATCGTCACCTTTACTGACGGGCTCTTTTGATCGTTTCGATTTTCGACGATACTCTGCAATATATTTGTTACGATTTTCCTCTTGATTTAATCCTGCTATCAACTGGCCATCAACTTGGGAAGATGTATATACATTATCTATAACACCACCGGACATCACTAAGATTGATTCCGCTACAGACAAATGCTCGGGCTCATGAGACACAAAAATACACGTGCAGCCAGCGAGAAGTCCTGTAGATCGGTTGAACACTCTGTCGAATACTTTTCGCGATACGTTCGGATCTAGTGATCGTAGGGGATCATCGAACAGATATAGATCAGCACATCGATACACCGCTCGAGCCAACGAAACACGTCTAGCTTGACCACCGGAGAGCGAATGACCGCCCTCGTTTACGATACGTTCGTCGAAACCCGTAAATGAGGCAAAATCCTCCTCGAGACAGCACGCGTGAATTACGGCATCGTAACGAGCCTGATCATATTCCTCTCCAAACAGGATGTTGCTTCGTATCGTACCACTATGGATCCACGGAGTTTGGGAACAGTATGCTATTCGATTCCCGCTCATAACGGCCTTTCCTGCTGTCTTATTTACCGTGCCAATCATGGCTCGTAAAAGAGTGCTCTTGCCCGCACCATGAATTCCGGTAATAGCGGTAATAGTACCCTTTCGCAATTTGACATTGATATCGCGAAGAATAACTTTATCGCCAATCGAAAACTCTGCTGCCTCCAGCTTTATGATATCATCTCTGCTATCCTGCACCGTGCCTTCCAGCTCATCTACCAACGAGTGTACTACGTCTTGCAATTTTTCGAGTCCGCCATTTTGGCTCTTGGTTTTCAGCTCTGTGTGTTGTAAACAGGACGCTGGTTCTTCCTGTACACTGGTGCGTACTACCCTGTTTATACGATTGAGCGTAGTTTCAGTCAGTTTCCAACTAGTTAACAGATTAGGTATCTGCGACATTGGAAAACGTGTTAGATTAAACAGTGCGATCGCCACAAACATAGACTGTACTGTAAGCAGCGATCCACTACCTATTAGGAACATAAACAGGAATGTTCCGCAAGCCACGATCATTGGAGTAACGATGCTGAACGTATATTTGAGGGCATCATACCACATACTACTGCGCATATACCGAAGCTCATTTCCCCGGTGTTCACCGATGCGTTGCTCGAAGAACTCTTCCATCTGATCGGACTTGATCTGCTTTATCTGCTCGATCGAATCGGTGGTTAACTTCACACGGTCATCTTTGCACTGCATAACCTTTGCTTGTTGGCGTGAGAACTTCTTCGCTAGCCATTCCGTGAGAAGAATCACCGCGAACATGATGAACAACCCGACGATTCCGCTCAGCCCTATGACCAAGAAGAGAGCACCAAACGTGACAGCAATGATCAACGGTCCGGACCAAATCATATGAAGATCCTGCACAAATGGTACGAACACTCCCGTGTCCGTTGTCAGCTTAGCACTGGATGTCTCCGGGGCAGGAGCTTCTATGAGCATGCTTCGGTAGATCGCTCCCATCAAGATTGACTGCACACGAAGTCCTATGTCGTGGGTTGCATGCTGATATTGCATGTTGAGCAATGCAATCAACATCGAAGCAGCGAACATCGTGGTGACGATCCATTTCTGATAGATTCGTGCTTGATTTTCCTCAAGTAGAGCTCTAAAAACAAAGCAGAAATGAAATAATATTTACTCGCTAGTAGAGCACCGGATGCTGGCTAATCGCACTATCGATAATAAGTGCAGAAACACACTCATTGATAATGGCCAAAACCTTTCTGCCTAGTGTTTACACTTCCGTGACTCATAAAATATTATAAGTGCAGTTTAGAGGTACTTACCTCAACAGGTACGGGAAAAGAAAGTATAGCGAAATCAGTAAAAACCGATTCAAGGCGGTCATGATGATGTCTTTTTGGAATGGAAGTAGCAGTCTACGGATAGTAAATGGATGAGTGCAGTTCATATTTGCACTTTCGCAGCGGCTACTAACGGCCGTGTAGCCCTGTTGCATGGTGCTTCTTCCGTACAACTGCAGCAGAGTCTCACATTTACGGTCTTCCCGTAGCGTTCCGAACAGTTTGCCTTCACGATACTTTGAGCTTCCTCGATGTGCCTCTTTATAAGTTTGGTCGAGCCAGGAAAAGAGCAACCGACGGATGAGATTTGGCTCCGGTGATACTTCATCACCGACGCAGGACTGAAGCCCAAATTTGATCGAATTGAAGGCGCACTCGCACAGCCACAAGACGGCCACAAATGTATGGCAGATATCGTACGCGTCCGGATGGTCGAAGACAACGTCCATTGATAAAGCAAGCAAGCGAAGCGTCCAAACAGAAAACAGATAGACGTGATCCACATTATACCGAATGGTCCATATTTGAAGGAAGAGCAAGGCCACCTTGAGAAAACGTGAGATGTAAAGAGTAAGATACGATAATATTGCAGAACGTGGCTCTTATCGCCCAGTCTAAACAAGGCTCAGATAAGATGGCATTTTGAAACAATGTAAAACAGTGGCACAGTGTGACAGACTCGGACGACCGTTGCCATCATGCTTACTTACCATCGAACCTGCCTCAATTACTTCGCGCCACAAGTTATCCGGCTCCCTGACCAACCGATACGACGCCACAAAGGCGCCTGCCAGAGTTGTGAATACCAGGCACACTGAAAGAAACCCGTGAGAAGAAGATCTCCTTCGACCCAGCATCACGTAGCGCACTTCCGACATGACAAACGGCCACAGTAAAAGGTACTGCAGCGAATACACCACCACATGGTCCAACTACGTGGGAGAGGATGCCGTGGATGTGAATAAGCCAACAAAAAAAAATAAACTCGTCTGAGAAAGAGCAGGAAAATTGCCAGGAAAAACACCACTCAACGCACTCACCAACTGAGCTGTGGGTGTCTCGATCATTGGGAAAACACTTTTTTGTCACTCTACCCTCAGTTTTGCTTGTTTCATTCACCTTCTCGCAACGATACTCGACTCATGAACGAAGCACTAGGAAAGCCATCCGACACCGGCTCGCTAAGGGATGTTCGAATCGGCACCTAAACCGAAACTGAGACGCGCCGTGCTACGAAACGTTGCACACATCACGGGAGCGCAGCGCTCATGAGCATTATATCACACGCCTACTGTTTAGACAGAGGTACTACTACGAGAAAGAGGACCACGTGAAGCGTGCTGAGAGAGAATGGAGCCTCTTCGATTGAAGAGAAACGAGCGGTGAATGTGGTTTATTTTTGAAGCAAAATCATCGAGTGCTTCGTGAAGCTTACCTTTACGTTCACGTTTATGGGAGTGCTATGCATTGATTAAAATGATGCACTTTCTTTTGTCCGATTCGACGGTGTCTCGTGGCCACACAGCTACGCATACGCAATGACGAACACCACGCGTCATTAAGTAGTAACGAACCACTGCACGATTTCTCACTAAAAATCCATGAGCAACATTACGGTAGCTTTCTTCAAATTAATTAGATATTTATTAGGTTTCACATTCGCCGCTCGTTAGCGGAACGTTTGACAAATTCCGGAATCCGTTTTCGCTTTTCCACGGCTTTTCCAGCTGATCTATCTATTCATACAACTGTCAGCGAGCTTGTAACGTACAAATCTTGCAGTTTTAACTGAAAGTCAACACTCCATCCCATCCATTCAACAATCAATCAACAATCAATGTTCTGCTCCTCGAAAGCACCGGTTAGACAACGCGATTCCAGCCACTAATGCTACTGTACCGCAGCTCGACTGAACTCCTTCGCCCGAGACATCAACGCCTTTTTTGGTGCAGTATCAATAGCAGCCGCTACCGCTAGTCATCCGGCTGGCGCTTGACAAAGCCATAAATTCTGCTCTAGATCTGCCCTCTTATCTATTTGCATTATCTACATGCGCCTGGATAGTCGTGTTTTGTTGCCCATGTTCCGCCATAAATATGTTTTTGGTTAAACGACCTCGTAGCTTCTTTTCTATGCTTCTAATGGTATTTAATTACTTCTGTTTCTTTTTTCTCTACATGATGGTATTCGATCTTTTCTACTTTTCCTTTATTATTACCCCTTCTTCTGCCTCTTTACCTATCGTATCTTCGTATTTCTGTGAACCGATTTTCGCCAACCTAATCTGTACTACGATTAATTATGTTTTCTTAATCTATTGAACTTGTTGTTTTTTTTTTCGATAATAGCTAACATTTCTTTTAGTGTGCACTATCATTCGAACGACATATCGTTCCTACAGTGTTTTCCATTTCACATTTTTCGCATTCTTAGTTCGCGTTGAATGCAAGTTCACGTAAGCTACCATTAGTTGTTCCAGTTTCTGTATGGGATAATTATTATATATCTGTTACATGTTGTGTTAAGGCCTCCTTTTTACTTCTGTGTTAAGTTTTCTCTTTAATTAATGTTGTTTCCATGTACAGTTGAACATTGTTCCATAACAGCTACAACGACAATTTTAAAGAAGTGCCGACGGCTCATCGTCAGCAGAATGCGCACGAGCGCAGGATAATCAATTAGTGTTGGAGTTTTCTTTGACGTTTCATTCCGTTTTAAAAACGACCTCTCGGGTTAGTTCTTACATGTTTCTCCCGTTTCATAGATGCTTCCATTTGATGATATTCTACCTGCCATCGCAAATTGTACGCGCTGGAATCCGGTGTGGTATGTTTCGCTTATCGTGCTAAAAATTGTAGGGTTTTTAAGGTGTACGAAATTGACGCACACCATCTTAACGGTTAAACGGTTAAAAGAGAATGCATGAGAGTGCACATGAGTCCCAGTGGTAGCACGTTCGAGGATAACAACTGATCACTCGCAAAGGGTGACACGAAATGCAATCCCGCTGTTGTTCCTGTACGATTTCCAATAGCCTAACAAATGATTGTTTAACATCTACTCTAACGGCCACTTAGCACATTCACTTCTCAAGAGACCTGGTCCCCTATTATGTGTTTTCGTATTACCTATCGCTAAAACCACCGTTGATCCGCCGCAGGTAGTGGCCTCTTTCCAACAGGATTAGATCGTGTCGGTAGCCTCAACTTCGGCGCCCAAAGGACACCACACTTCGTCCTCCCAACGTGGCAACCTTCCGAAGTGAAACCTCGACAGGATCGTTGCCGACAGACGAGTTCTCTCACGCAAAACATCTCCTTCTCACACCCGTTACTTTTCCTGTTAGGCCCTTCCGGATACCCCCTCGAGGGGTTGACTCCTCTTTACAAGAGTTCACGACAACCGACCAGCGGAAAACCTGCCATTTTCTCCTCCTGCTCTCGTTCCCATCGTTCCCATCCCATTGGTCGTCGAAGGAGGTGCTTGATTTCATCTTCTCGCTTGCAACCGATTCGCGTGTCTTATACACTGGTTTAGAATTGATGCTTTATACTAGTTTACAGATGTCCGTCTAAGGATGTTGCTTTCCTTCAACCACCACCCTTGCACCAGGCAGTTCGGCCTTCCGCTATATTTACACACAAATAGTCTAGCGAGCGCCACCACATGCCCCACAACGCTCCGTGCTTCCTTCTCCTATAACCAGCCTTGCGAATGCAAATGGCCCCTCAATGGAGTCACGCCCGGTATCTTTGGTACCGAACGCAACGTTGCCGACGCCGACGACTGTCCTCCTCCTCCTCCGGTTCCGCTACCAGTGCCACCTGCTCCTCCACCCCCGAAAGCACCCTCGTAAGTGCTGGGGCTTCCTCCACCATCACTACCATCGCGATGCTCCTGCAAACGGAGTAACGGTTCGTTGGAGCAGTTCCGACCACGAATGATCTTCTGGTGCTTGTGCACTGTCAGTGATGCCTGAGGTGGTGTTGATAGCGTGGCAACCGGTGCTGGCTGTTCAACACTTTCCTCCGTGGTTGACGGAGTCAGTGGCGCGGGTCCTTCAAGTTGCTGCTCGATCGAGTGCTGCTGACTTTGGGTCGCTTCATGACGCGCCGTTCGAGCGCTGCTGGTCGGTTCGGGCTCATCACTGGCACCTCGCGTTGGCACACTGGAAGCACGTTTCAGTACCTATTTCCGGAAGACAGGATACATTAATTACGGTCCACCGACACCTCACGTTCAGTGCAGGTACGTGACGCATCAAAGATGCACTTGAAAAGTGCATTCGAATGAGTCCGTCCGCATGGAATTGAATCCACGAATGTTAAACGTGACTAAAAGGCGTGACACTCAGTGGCAGAAAGTAATACACTCCATCGTCTCAAAGCTCACCTTGCTGTTTGCGTTTTCCGCCACGTTGCCAGCATTTGCCGCCGGTTGCGACTCACAGGGTGGCTCTAGCACCGGACTGGAGTTGCGGCTGTTCGAGAACTTTTTCCTCTTGCGCTTCAGTGCGGCCAGAGCGCCAAAGTGCAGATGGTAATGGTGCGTGTGTTCCTTCGCCTCACGTCCATTTTTCCCATTTGCGGCCACGGCACTGCTGTGCTGTTGCGTACGATCACTTCCACCGTGCTGTCGTCGATCGTGATGTCGATCGCGAGCTCGATGCGAGTGCTTGTGAGGATCAGGACACGGTTCCACGTCGGGCCGATCGAGGCTGGGGTTTGAGTCGGAAGGTGACTCCGTGATTGCTTCATCTGACGCCGGACTGTTGCTGTGGCTTGCCGATTCACCTCGACCCGGTCCGTGATTGCACACCGAGTCTTCCGAGCGCGATCGACCGATGAACTTCGAAACACTTCCGTGTTTCGCGGCCTCGATCAACGTACCTTGGGGCAGTAAATGGCAGTAGGTCAACTTAGTGGCATTTGGTGCGTTTTGCGTGACCGATACTCACCCCAACGCTTTTTGTGAGAACCGGGACGGCCCTTGGAGTTAAACTTTGGAGCAAGCTTCGCCAGCTTGTGGATGGGGTTATTGTTCTCCCCGAAGGAGCTCTGCGATTGGGACGAATACTGGTGCATCGGGTTGACCTGATGAAGGGCTTTCTTGGGTGTAAGTCCAGGCCCAAAAACGCCCGCGAACAGCTCATGCGGCGAATGATCCGGCAGCTGCGAGATAAACTCCGATACAGGCGTCAGGTGTTGTGGCGCATCCGGTGCCGGTGGAGGCGCAATATTGAAGCCCTTCATCAGCCGACGTTCCTTCTGACGGTTCTTCTTGCCACCTACGCCGCTACCCTGCCCGGTTGCGATGGCCGTGTTCATGCCGCTGTTCTTCAGGATCTCGACCAGCTCGCACCGGAACGCCGAGATGTCCTGCTTGATTTCGTTCACGTCATCCTCCGTGACGCCCTGCGATTCCGCCTTTCGCTGCTCCACCGTCACGTACCGTCGTACTAAGTTGCGCATGATGCTCTGATACCGGAAGTCTCGCTCGCTCGCTTGCTTTACCTTCCGCTGAAACGAATGTAATCGAAACCACCAGAGCAAATAGCCGCAAAAGGAAAACCCACCACACACCACGAACCACACCATCCCGTACACACACATATGCGCGCACACACACACACACACACACATAGCCATTCGTGCCACAATTGCATAGAAAAAGTGATAGAGAGCAAAAGCGCGCAGGAAAAAGGAAAAAGAAGGGAGAAGAAATTGTAAAACCACACATTAACAAAACGGACGTGTATGGTGTGCCCTCTAATGGTATCTAATGGTGCCTAAAGTGCCTTTTAGAGGGTGGGAGAAAGGGGAGGGGGGGGTGGGTTTGAGGCAACTATTTTACAACGCGGGGGGATAAACAACTACAGGTGCACTTCTAAAGGATGAAGGATTTCTCACGGTGCCTTGCCGGTGGGATGTTGATTGAAGCGAATTTTGGCGAGAGCTATAATGGTGCAGTAATCTAACCGTCCATCGTCGGACGGACTTACTCGAATCGTTTTCATGTGCTCCTTTTTCACGGCCTTGGAGTGACCGCAGAACTTCCGCTTCACCCACTGGAAGATGTAAAATATGGACTTCGGTGTCGGTATGATGTTGAACGGTGGAGGACACGTGCCACCCTCCTCGAAATAGCTGATCCAGAGCTTCGACCGGGCAAACTTCCACTCGACGTCCGCTCGTTCCTGTTTGTTTGTAACCGAAAAGGATGCTCCATAAGTTGAGAAACTACCGCACAACATCAGCTCCACTCACCGAGATCAGTTGATATGAGTGATTCATCATGGCAATCAGCAGGTTCAGCAGCACAACGATGTTGATCACCGAGTACGTTCCAAACATCAGCATACCCCAGAAACGCGTGAAAATTTTGATTCCATCCAGCTCAAAGTTCTCCAAATCCACCAAACCAAATACGGCCCAGAAAAGCGTCTGTATCGTCTCGAAAAGGCTATTGTGAAACGGAACACCAACAGTTAGTATAAAACGGTTAAATTTATTGACCTTCAAACGTACTTGGCAAAACGTCGCCACACAAGACACGCATTCGGATCCGTGGAGGTGACGTTTTGTGGATTTGAAAAATTAGACACATCCGGACAGCGTTTTTTCTCCATGTCGGCGTAATACCTGCAAGGAATAACGATCGAACATGCCATCAGTATTAAGGCACCTGTTTAACCGTTTTATTTAGTGCAAAATAACATACCACAACAGTTGATTGAGACCACTGCTGAACGCAAACAGCACCAGCACGTAGAGGAAGAAAAACTTCATGATGTCCATCACCATACGCGACAGAGACACCTGTAGCGGCCCGAGATGTGGATTCACCGAAAAGATGTACACCAGCTTGAGCGAACTGAAGATGTTGGCCGCCGAAAACAGGCCCTCCGATATTAACATCGGATCCCACGTGTCCCAGCTTTCGCGAGGCAAATCCGCCGCCTGAGGATTGTATGTCATCTCTTTTTGGACCTGCAAAAGATACACAGAGCCAAACGGAAGGACGCAGATGCGATAAATTAATGGAATATGCAAGTTTTTCCTGCATTTCGCAGTGCATTACATCAGCAAGCCTACTCGGCAAGCTAGAGTGTGATGAATTGTCCCACCGAACGCACATTGCTAGGACTACGGTTTTTTTTCGGACATAACCACGCGTACCGGTAGTACCTTAACCACTTACGCTGAAGTACATCAACAAACACTCCACCAAAGGACAGCCGATCATTTGGCTCAGCATTTTGGCAAATGTTTTCCGAGCGGTACTTCTGATGCGAAAATCCAATTAACTTGCCGACATATACCCGCGGAAGGTGTGTCCCCATATGGACGGTGTTGCTAGGCGGCAAGGTACGGAAAAGTTTACCCACCAACGCGCCCTTCCAGCGCCTAATTACAAATGCCGCACACCGCTGACGAGCCACCCAGTGTTCCCGAGTGCCTGGGAAGCTTACCTCGAAGTAGGAAACCACCCGTAGAGCCACCGTCGCCACGTACAGCGAATTGGTCACAAAGTCTATCACATTCCACATATCGTTCACGTACTCCTGCAGTCCCACGTCCCACAGCTGCTTCACCTCGCTCCAGATGAGACCTGCAAATTGAACGAACAGGCGGAAATGAGCGCGAGGGTGAAAATCTGCCTACATTTTTAGGCTGTCGTGCAAAATCCGGTGTGCCAGTGTGAAGGACACACAGATGGCACGTTCGGGTACGACACGATAAGGCGATGCATCGATCGGTCGAGCGTGCAAAACTTTTAATTAGATTTTTCATTTTCAACGATGATCACTTACCGCTGACCCAGGCCAATATGAGCCACTCGATCAGGGTTGGGCTTGCACCGCGCTTGGTAGGCACTTCGTCATGCTGCTGGCTTACATCCGCTCCCCACACGCTCCCCATCACCGTCTCGATGCGTTGCGAGGCCAGCATAAGAAGAACTGAGGAGAAAAAAAATAGCACATTAGAAACGAATCTCTCGACTGCACGCCATCTGCAGGGGTGGACGATTTTCCAGGCTGCATTCTCTACTTACATAAAAACGTGAAGTACGACGCACTGTGACAGATGAACTTGATGAACGGTTTCCGCATGGTTTGGCCGAGCGACGAGTGCGGTGCGATGATGTACGAGAATGAAAACAGCGGAAACATGATGCCTGTGAACGGAAGTGTCCAGCGGAACGGGCGGAACGAACGGAATGAGATGATTTCCGATTAATTATTGCCACCTTAGGGGGCAGGGATTTTGGTTGCTATCCACACCACACTGTAATTTCCCGGGCAGGCCCTTAATGAGTGGTGCCGGTTGATTTGATTTCACTCCTCCCCAGTCTCCCGGGAAAAGCCTCTTTTCATGGGCATAAGATTTTCCGGAACGTGTCGCTTAATGAGACGATTACTTTATCTTTCCCAGAACGGGAATTGGGATGAGGAATTTCGAATTTCCTGCGTACACGACGAGAGACGTTGTTCGCTCACGATTAATTGGAAGTTAAAAGTTTTGTCAAACAGAAAAATTCTGCGTCTTTAGGGAGATTTTTTTCGACTTTTTTTCGTACACGCCACTCCCTTCTGATGTTCTCGTCTAGTTGGTGGTACTTTAAACTGTCTGGAAATGAGCGGGAGTTGCATGGTTTTTATAGCTTACCTATTCGCACGATCTCTAATGCTTGCAGTGCCATGTTTTTCCTCCGGAAGCCCGGCAGCCCCTCGTACCAGATGCTGGCCAGCAGCTGCTGCACGTTTGGATGCGAAACGAACTGGAACGGCAGGAAGCAAACATTCAGCCTATCTGATGCTAGGTGGTGGTTTTAAATCCCATCGCTATCTCTCGTATAATGCATTTTGGGGCAACGGATTCTCTGCCCTAGCGCCATGTGCCTCGGGTGCACACGTGATGCCGTGAATCAGCCCGGCGAAGCTCGACCCGGAGTATCGTGTAGCCGAGCTAGCATCAACATGAAATTGAAACCGGCTGTGCTTGTCGGCTGCATTTTATTGAAGGAAAATATAATCTTTCGCTTTGAAAACAAGCTCCCGTACACGAGATGGATGGAAACGTGAACCTCCAAACGATGGCCCCAAACACGACTGGTTTCTGTGCCCGGAGTCGAATGCTTTTTTATTCATGGCTGCATTCCTCTCGCGTCGGAATTTCTGCTCCGAAATACCCGCCACAGGGGAAACTCGAGATTTACGAAGGATTTACAAAAATCCCAGTGGACTCGGAGGATGCAGCAACATAGCTTTTACGCCGGTGGGTACAAAAACACACAAAATAGCAACGGCACCGAGGAATCAAAACAAAACTGTGAACATGGCACGGAATTTCAGGTACATTCTCCACCAACGCAACATTGTTCGAGCTACGCGTGGCCACGGGTGCAAATTGTTGCTTCTTAAATATGTTCGCTTGGAAGACTTTCTCACTTAAACGTGCTCTTTTTGCCATGCTAACGAAATTTTACAAAGAAACACCTCGGCAAGCATGGGAAAACACGCACTACGGAAGAAAAACAACGCGATGAATATATGAAGCTGAAACACCAGGCGCCTCCATCGCAATCTAAGCTGAGAAACGGGATGGTTTCCTTGTATGAAAGCAACGTGCCCCACAATGACCACAATGTAGGCTGGAAAAATTTTCATAAAATATCATATTTGCATTCACTACCCGTTAAGACCACGCTACCAGAGTGCCGTTGGTGCCATTACAATAACAATAAACATGTGGTCCATTTTCATCCGACTTTGTCCGCCCGCCAACCGCGAGGGTTTATGCAAATGCTGTGCCAGATGTAAATCTAGTCATTTTCAATCTCCCCAATCTATCTGTCCCACGTCCGAAAGGACGAGGAAGGCAAATACTCGTCGCGCCAAGTTTGCTTCCAATTAGCGACTGTCATAGCGCGGGCAAACGATGCTTTTCGCAGCACTCAAACTGCATGCTAATTAGTGGTCATGAATATTGATGCACTCGGAAGTGGGACCGCTCGTGGAAGTGAAATTGGCGTGACTGCTCTGCCAGCGGTCTCATTTCGATGCCTACCTTCTTCTGGCGCAGCTTGACGGCGAGCTTCAACCGGTTCAGATGCATCCGATCGCCATGCTCAAAGGCTGGTCCGGTGGGGTCGTGGTTTAGCAACACTTCCAGCTCATGGGAGGACCTCGTGTGATCGAGCAGTGCCGTCGCAAAGTCCTGACACTGTCGTCGTAGCTCTTGGTACTCGTTCTAGTGGTGAGAATGTAAAAATTAATACAACGCTTCGGTGCGCGTGTAAACCGCGGACAAACGTACCTTGAACTCATGCTCGAGAAAGCTCAACCGTCGTAGCTCCCAGCTCAGCTCGAACGCGGTCAGTATGGGATCCTTGGACGAAAGCGCCACAAGGGACGGACTGGCTAACGCCCGGTAGGCGTTGATACGCGACCGAGAGTGACGCAGCGAGTCCTCCTGGCGGGATGTAACGCAATCATCGCAGCCGCATCTGCAGACAGAAGACAAAAGGCATTTTATTTCACCACACGACAAGAGCAGGACGAAACAAAATGGCGGCCAGCGAGTGGGCTGCATCGTACCGAACGTCATGCGGCATAGGCAGTGTGGCGCCGCGGTCGAGCAAAATTTTGATGATCTCATAGTTATCGCGGTGGGCGGCCAGTATCAGTGGGGTGATGTCCGGCGTGAAGGTGGCCGTATCCGGCGGAAGTGCCTCCCAACTCTGCAAAACAAAAAGCAAGAGGAAACCAAATGCAATGAGCCTCCGGCCGCCGGATGGTATGATCGGTGGAGTGCTCTCGGTACTGACGTGAGGATCACCGCTCTTGTGACTGCTGTCCTCGTGGTCCAGCAGCACCTCGACGGCTTCGACAAACTCCTCCGAGATGGCGTGCAGCAGGGCGTCCTTCGTGTCCATCCGGTGATTGATGAGCAGCTCCACCATCTCCAGGTTCTCGTTGTCGATGGCCATCAACAGGGCGGACCGTCCCAGTGGGTCGACACAGTTGATGTTGATGTGCGATTCCGCCTCGGCTTTCTCCAGTATCCTGCAAACGCGAATCGAGGACACGAGGTTATGTTTACGCTCGGCTCGGACCAAGGATTGCGGCGACAAGATTGATCTGCTGACTCAGACCACCCCCCGATTTGTGGCCGTCGTGGGTCTGCTCTTACCTTCTTGTCGTGGCGACATCACCCCGCTCGACGGCCAGCAAGTACTTCTTCTCCTCCAGCGACAGGGCGGCGATTTCCTGATGCGGTCTGACCACATTTTCTTCCTCCATCATGCCGTGGATGCTGTGTCTCTGTAGCCGCAGGACGAACGGGCGGATCGATGGAAGAAGAAACGCAAAAACAAAACGCTCGTTAATTCACATACGGTCGGCGTTAATTGTTGCTCCGCAGGAACCAACTACTTGGCCCCTTTGGTAAAGGACAAGGTCACATTCCGACACCCGGATGAGGCAACGAACAAAACGATACACGAGGCTCGAGGACAAGCAGCACGCACAACGAACGAATGCTACAAACTCAACCGACACTGATACGGCCTATCTGAACAAGCCAACAAGCATCATAAAAAGGGTCGCTTGGTAGCGACAAAAAATCAGCCCTCTGTAGTCGATCCAAACATCAGCCAAAAAAATGGCCAAACTCCCTGTAAAACCTGCTCCGGACCTGAGCTGGAGGTTGGCGTGAGAGTGCAATCGTTTAAGCGCCCATAAACTGGTCGGTGAAAGTATGGTTCCCGGGCTTTTCCACAGCCTTCTGAGCGTGCTTTTTTACGACGCTTTTGACAGACGCGCAACCCACTGGAGCCTGTCACTTTTGGAGGGCCCCGACAGTTACCGGAATTATGGCGGATTCGTTTGTTTTAAACGATTGTGCTTTGCTTCGCTGCTCGAGCTTTGATGGGCCTTGGCGAAAAGCTAATTAATGTTTTACGTTGTTTTACGGTGCGATTTCGTTGGAGTTGTTTGTGATTCGATGACAATTGTGACTTTCCGCAAGTGCTCGTAGGCGCATAAGCTCCAATAATCCAGCGTTGAACCACTGTAAAGCAATCAGAACGGGTCGGTGTTAGCGGTTTTCTTCGAAATGTGCACAGAAAATGCACACGGATTTACTTTTACCCCACACTTTCTACAGGGTGCTCGGTACAAGTGGACATCTAATAAACAGGGATTTAATTATGACATGAACGACGCCACGTACAAGAAAAGCTAATCCTACGCCACCGCCGAAGCTCGTGGAAAAACATCCCATCGTGCGATCGGAACATGAGCCACGATGCAGCGATTCCCCGATAAGCTCCGATTGAGATAAATGATCCGTTCCGGACAAGCCACCGTGCATTGTTGAGTTGTGTAAGTTTCCTCGGACGCTGTGAACGTCGGAGATTTTACACACTTCACCCGGCTGACCATCTTCATTAGTAATTCTAGCTTCCCTTCGCGCGCTCGCTCGCATCCTCCACGCCGCTCGTTTGCTATGATGCCGCTATAATGATGTGTACCGTGCACGATGCACATCGGATGCGAACCGGGAGACTGGCAAGCCACGGAAAAGGACACGATGGTTCACTCTTCACAGCCCGG
Source organism: Anopheles nili (assembly GCF_943737925.1). Lineage (NCBI taxonomy): Eukaryota > Metazoa > Arthropoda > Insecta > Diptera > Culicidae > Anopheles > Anopheles nili. The sequence goes on from NC_071292.1 coordinate 3,949,666, forward strand.
GAACACGACCAGCTGCTACGTGCGCATTTCAGGGCGATGGAGCGAGCGAAAGAGTTTCCCTTTTGTCGCACGGTTTCTGCCGCTTGTCCACCACTGAAGTCCGTGCTGTGGCATTCCAGTGAAATCCTTGCAAAATCCGTCATTGTCCAACCGCGCGGTGCACTGTCGGAGGCAAGTTGGATTAGGGAGAGTAGAATGGCATCCGCAAACGACCCAGTGTTCCAGGCCGAGGAGCGAATGAGGCCCATCAACTCTTGCGTGGGGCTGTGCCGAGCTGCACCTTGACACCTGAATGCATTATAAATGAAGGGATAGTGACAGCTTCTTCCTCCAGCACGTGTGGGGGTGAGTGGCAAAACTTTCCCCCGTGAACGGACCCGACCAGGGAGCTGACACGGTACGATGAGGTTGACTTTTCCTCCGCTGCACAGGATTCACACCCTTACAGACTAACAGCATGCGCTGGGAGTCAGCCCGGTGTTGTTTACACTGCCGTTTAACGCTCATGCCACGGCTTCGGGTGATTTGACGTGGGAAAAACGGGATCCGGCGCCATCACGCGTATCACCATTTTCCCTGCCGACGGGCGCTTACCTTAACTCGTTTATCTGCAAATTTTTCCGCCGAAGGCGTCATGTACGGCGGCAGTGGGATGTCTATTTTGGTGTCCCTTCGGTCCGTTGGGCCACCCCCGCTTGGCCCTCCGTTGCCTCCTCCTCCTCCACCTCCCCCTCCTGCTGCTGCTGCTGCTGCTGCAGCATTGCCGGACGTCAGGTCGGCCGTGGAGTCGCCATCGCCAGCCGCCGGTACACTGCCCCTCTGGGTCAGCGCCCGTTGGGTCATGGATTCCGGGGTCGACGTACGCCGAGCAGCCGATTTTTCATTCTTCACGAATAGTTTACTCTTTAGCGTTGTACTTTCCATCGAGTCGTTTTGCCCCACATTTTCTTCACCACTTTCTGGAAAGCGAGGAAAGGAACGGTTAGTGCCAGCATGGGTAAGTACTTGTTTACTAAGGCTCTCGATGAAGGTTAGCGGCGTGGTCGGCTAACTGGAAATGAATTGAATGGTCACAGCTAGAGAGAACGATCGAAAACAAGCTACAGTGGTTAAGGTATAGCGGAAGATCGAACGGTAAAAGAAGTAGAATTGAAACGAACAACAACACATTCCTGTTAGATAACTAGCGATAGCATTTCAAGACCGACCAAACCAAACGAGAACAGAATAATGCACAATCAAAAGTACCAATAACTCGGAACGAAACTGCAACTAGCTAGAAAGGGTTTGGTCAAGGCACATTCCAAATCGAAGAGTAGAGTAAAGCGAGAAGAGCTCGAACTTGAACATTATTACTTGAAATTAGCTTCCTCTAACGAAGCACAGGAAACTTTCTCTTGTGAGCAAACCATCGAGAATGGCACGGACAGGAAGAAAATATACACAGGCACACACACACACACAGAAGCACAGGAAAAGTTCAGGTAGGGTAAGAATCACGCGATTGCAACGGGATGCATTATGAGACGAAAAGCGTCCACACTAAACAAGAAGCATGCTAAATGAAAATTTATTTCGGATTACCGCCTCATGCAATGAGTGCACGATCCTGTGCGATGAAGAGAACCGAGAGTGTGGCGAAAAAGTTATTTTTCACTGAAGAAGGGCAAACCTGGGAACCACATCGATCCGAGGTAATATACTTCAAATGAGTCTAGTTTACACGAAGTATTAAAAGATTTACCAAGATACCGGGAAATTTTAATGTCATTTTTAATTGGATTCCGCTATGGAACGGCTCAGTTCCAGGACCATCGTTCGAGGTAACCATCGCTTACAGGCTATCGATCGTCGTGAAAACGGAGGCAAAGAACACACATGAGTGCACAGTTGAAGTAGCTCGCGATAAAAGAGGCATAAATCATACCGAGCAGGATTATCAGGACACATCGGTGCGGCTTAAAACATGTGTTTTTAATAACCTTTTTCTCTGATAAACGGTGGAACATGCCGTTGGATTTTATGCGCATCATAGCTCCTCTCCATAATCACCAGAGCAAATGAGATTTTGTCGCACTCATCTAGGTCAGTGCTGCCCGGTACCCGACCGGGAATGGTAACATTCCACGTGTTTTTCTCAAAAACCCAAGGATATTGGTTCGGTTCATTAATCAGCCTCAAAACAACCTGCCACCGGCAGTGGGTTAGGCGTATCAATCAGCTACCGTAAAAACGATTCCGCACCGAATTAAACATTAATCATGCAAATCGATCGACCGCAACCACCGGAAATGGTCGGAGGTTTGTTCAATTACCCAAAGCAGCGACTAAGCGGATATTTCTTCCGGCTGGGAGAGCATACACGTGACGCTGAACTCGTGTCAGGAGACGGTGGCGGTGAGCATGATTGCCAATTTATGTTCCCAATCGGTTTATCGACCCAAGGTACTAGGTGAAACTCGCGGTATCGACCGTCCACCATATCAGCGAGTGAACCGATTTTTCCCCGCTCACCGATGCATCCAAATGACATCTGTGATGCATTTATTGAATGCATCTGTACATCACAATTGTGCCACAGATTACCCGCACCGCGATGCGCCCCTTTTGGGTCAATCGTTTTGTGCGTGAATTTACGGCACGCTTGTGGGAAGCATTTCCGAGAAAATTCTACCTCTCCCTCGAATCTCAACCGATGCAAGGACCTCCGATCCGGTAGGATCGGGGAGGTTCGGGTGTCGGGTTAGTAATCGGATTTGCGCTCGTGCAAAAGCACACGAGAACCATTTTTGTGTACCACAAAGCGGGAACGAAAAAAGAACCCAACCTGTTTCTATGGAATGTGCATCAATTTTCCACCACACAGAGGTGCTCGTTTCGTTCGCGATCCATTTGAGATTGATTGACGGTGGTTACATTTATGCTGACATAGCCGTAACGGGCGAGCGAGAGTGTACCGCTCGGTTGTGCTTTTCTTTCGCAGCGCAAAGCGCAAAAGAGGAAGCTGATTCATTTCAGCTCACTAACGATCGTTTCATTCGACGTCGAATAGTCTCCATACTGCATGTAGCAGTCACTGTGTGCAGTTCACAGCAGCCGAACAGCACGTACAGCTGTACCAGAATTGATTTCTCTTGTACAAAAGTATATCCACAGAAGCGGGCAACTTTCCATTTGTTCATTTCGTCATACTTTTTTTGGCCCATTTGTAGTGGAACTCAGTCTACGAACGAGAACGGAATCTCTTTCTTCTCCGATGTGGGCTCCGAACGTGACAAATCGATAGTTGCATGGATAGTAGCTTCAGGTCGGATTCGTAACGATACTCAACCGTATCAATCAAACTCTACCGACCTACACCCTGAGACTGGGGCAGGAGTGCGATAAATTCACAAGATACGAACAAGCAACAAGTGAGCTTGTTTTCTGTGCACATTTTCATAAGGAATGAATTGGCTACTAACATGGGAGCAAGCGTGTTCTACTTATGGTGATGGAATGCAACAATAATCCGCAAAAACGAAAATCTCAAGGGCATGCAGCATCACGAACCAACAAATACGGTAACGACAAACTACAGAAATGGATTAGCTTAAGAAGGGATTCATTCCGAGATGTTAAACATGGAACACAAACAACGAGCAATCAACGAGAGAACAAAAAGGAAATGCAAACGACGCACACATACACGAAGGCAGTAGGAGAAAAAAAACATGCAAACATGTGAGATGTTGGTAGTAAAAGAAAATAATCCTTCAAATACCATTTATAATTTAATCCAACATCATTCTCGCATCCTCGGCAAGCGGGGTCACACCGGAAGGCAAACGGGCCGGCAGAGCGCGAGCCCCGAATCCTGCCTGCAACAATCAACTCCAACACTCGCAACAGAAAGGCAGGCCAAACGCAAACGAAACGTACGAACGCGAAACGAGCGGTCCGGTCAAGCAGTTCTGTCTCGTCTCCACCACGTCGGTGTGCCGTGGCTCGTCTTTTGGAGCTGCCCGGGATGATAATGGATGCCTTCCCTGGTGGGTGAGTGAGCCTGCAAATGCACGCTTGATGCGCGCTGACGATCCCAAATGGTGCAGTGGAAGGATGATGGAATGATACTCGCCGGGTCAGGAGACAGATCTTTTCCGCGCCTTCGCGCTCGGCTTTGAGTGATGGGTGCTTTTTTATGTACACGATAGGGATTTTCTGGCTCCCGTCATGAATGGGAAATGCGGGGCGTGGTGTATGTTTGCGTGTGCGTGTGCGTGGTCGTGCAAGATGTATCTTGGGATTTAAATTGTTTCTTCCCCAGCCAACATCAGTGTGACTCGGTTGTGCGTCCAGTCGGAGGCTGTGTGTCGGATGGAAGATCGGTTGGGGTAGTGAATATGATGTTCTCTTGCTTTTGCTACGATTGATTCTGTGTCTGTAAGCGCATCAGCTGTCACACAAGCTGTCCTGGAAAATGACCGAGCAGAGGGGATGAAAAAAAATGGAAAACAAATATATCTAAACATTGCCAACTGTAGTTAAACGAAAACGAAAAATACAGCTCACATACAGCGATCGAGAAGGGGAGAAACAACAATCCGTAGCGAAACAAGAATCCAACAAATCGACCATAAAAGGCCCAAACAGCACATTCCGCAAGCAAACCATGCGTCTCCATCGGGCATTTCACTCCGACCCCTCGAAAATGTAACGCCCGGAAGCCCACAAATCATCCAGCCCCGAGAGACCATTACGGAAGGAGCAGGAGCGAGAGAGAGAAAGAGAGAGTGAGAGTGAATGAAATAGAAAGCGATGCGAACCCGGGATAACAGTAGCGAGCAAGTAGGTGTTAAGAAAATTATTGACCAAAGATGGGAAAATTCGATCGATCGGGTGCGAAATGAATGATGGCGGATAGATTTCAAATTTATGACCCACGCCACACCATGTGCGCGGGCAAATGGCGGCGAATGGAGCGAAAAATTGCCCCAGCACGATAAACGTGATCGACATGATTGACAGCGTACAGCGTCGGGGCACGTTGGCTCAAACTTTTCAACACCAACACGGTCGGTCGGGTGAAGTTAATGTGCGGCGAGATTCCGGCGTGGTTTGGAGTCTTGAGTGAACCGGTCCGTGAGAGTGATTGCAAGTGCATGATCGGAATATCGGTGGCCGGTCGGGGTGCTGAAGTCTCGCGTGAAACCATTTCGCAAAACGGCCCGGGAATGTAATTTTTCCCGGTTGATAGCACAAATAGAGATTGATTGAGATTTGTGCTCGTTCGTTTTGCAATCTGTATTTATGGCATTTCGCATCGTGTCATTATACGCCGATTAGATGCCGTGTTTGTCGTAGTGCTAGTCAAAATTAATCGAAACACGTTCGTTATCGACTCCCGCCTCGGGAGAGATCAGGATGGGAAAGCTTCATTTGCCGTTAATGTGGTCTTCTCGTCCCACGCAGTGACGGCAGCGAATGTGTGTCCCACACGTCCTGTGAGCAATACACATCATAAATCCATTTTTCAACTCCCGCCCACCACCAGACCAGGAAGTAAATCAATTTCTCAGCTGTCATCCGCAGCCAATCGTACATGCGGCTCGTCCATGAGCGCAATCAAACCCATTCCCACAACGGCCCAGCGTGTTCACACAATCAACGAAGCAATGATGCTTTCAGTACATCTTGCGCCATGCATGTCCTACTGCCACAGCAATAAACACCGTTTTCAATCAAGCCAACCGAAAGCTATCTACTTCGTTGAACCATTTTACGACCAACAAGGCCCGGATCCTCTTATCGCCCGGTTCATCGCTGACTGATGCTGCCTGTCATCCTACTGCTGCTTAAGAGCTCATGCTTGGCAAATAGCAACACACTTGAAAGTAAAAGTGTACACATAAGCTCGAGGCTCAAGACCCGTGGCGAAGGGAAACTGCACTGCACGGTGGTTCATGAGACCGAAGAGGGTAACCGACTCGACCCACTTGTCGACGGCCGAATTGCAAACATCTTTCCATGATTCGATTATGCGAATGCTTGATGTGGGCCTTGATGGAAGGACAGGGCGCAAGGATGCGTCCTCCAGAGCCAAGTTTTGTCTTTTGTCTTGCGCGTGTGGAACCATCCTTGGACGATGGATATCAAATTCCAATTTGCTGCAGCCTCACTGCCGCCCAGATCACTCGTGGACACTGCTGCTGCTGCTACTGCTGTTTGTAACGAATGCCCTCCACTAGGCTATCCTAAATTGCCTGGGAAAACGACGAAGACGAAAACAGACACGAAAACTTCTGCCCATTGTCGTGCTGCAGACGGCGGGCGCCTGGAAGCAAACAGTCGGGCTTTTCATCAAGATCGGCTTCGAAGCGCCACCGTTGATAGTTGCAGCGTGCGGTGACATCTTTCGGTTCCCAAGGTTTCCTGCTGTGGAAGGAAGCACTAGCAAGGACCGCACGCTAGCCGCTTCCATTGCCTGCTTGCAGGCGGATGTACATTTTTTTCCTGCCCGATTCCAAGTCAATCGAAACGGAAACGATAATGGAAAATAAATAACCGACGCTCCCGCTGCGGTCTTTCGGTTTGTTGCGTCCCTGTCTGGGAAGCGAAGAGCCAACACCCGTGTTTCCGTACTACCATGCAGATGGTGATGGGCCGTCCACGGCTCGGAAAAACCTATCCCGGGAATTCGTTAGTCTCGGTTTGTTTCTAACTCCCCCAGCGAGAAACGGCGCAGATCGGGGAATTGGACCACGGCTCGCTGACCGTGGTGGGAGTTACGAGGACACGGCGTGCCATGGTCGTCCTTAACGTTCCATGTTCGGCTTGATTTATTTCGCAGCTGCATCCGGCGCACTATCGTCCTCGCACTAGCGCGTCACTAATCGCCTGTTTATTATTTAATTATATCGCGCACACGAAATGCCCTCTCGTTCGTCTCATCTTTCTACGCTCGTAAGGCTAGCGCCTGAGTGCAATCTGTTACCGATGCATTGACCCGTGTTTTATAACACACCAGCGTACACAATCCGCGCTGTCCGGTGCATTTTATGGGGTGTTCACAAGAGCACACTTTTATTGGATGCATTATGATGGAGTGGAATGTTTAAACCAGCTGCTTCCAGCCGGGTTGAATTTTGAGCTATAAATTGCACGAGCTATATTTGCTCAACAGAAAACGAGTGAGGCGGAAAAACAAAAGAGTTCCAAATATTTGTACGTGCAATCTGTCCAACTATGTTCATCCGAATGAAACTTATTTCGAACTTCAAGCGTCGTAGTAGGCTTAAAATAGAAAAAAAATCTAATTGTGTTTTTCCCGGGCAGAGATCATCCCACAGTGAACACTGAACGGAGCAGAATCTTCAAACGAAACCTATTCATATCTGATTAAACGAACTGTATTGGGCAGGATTTCCGAAGAGCAGGTTGTTTCAAGCAGATCATCTTATGGAACGATTTTTGTATTCATACTTGCTTCACACAAACATTGTACCACAAGCAAAGAAAAGAAACTCCTTACCTTCATCCGGCGCATCATTATCATGATGATCTGTCCATTCAGAGAACTGTAAAAAGAACCAAAAAACAGAATGTTAGTTAGCGTTAGTGGGAAGTCTTGAGGTTGCTAGCGTTTTTTATAATACGGAAAATAATCTTTGAAGAAATGGCCATTCCCAAGGAAATAAACAACACAATCGGATCAGCGATAGGAAGTCGACTTCCGGTCTCTAGGCAAAAAGGGATAGAAAAGGATAACCGAGAGAAGGCGACATCGCCTTTGCTAACCGGTACATAATTGACAATGGGATGTAGGCCCCTTTTGTTGACTCTTTTTGCCTGAAATATTGATAGGGTATTTTCCTCGACGCCGTCCCATCGATATCGGCCGCCAGATTTATATGCTTCCTGAGGGTGTGCATGATCCCTGTGATCGTGGGATGATCCTCATCAATCATACGCAACTCTCGCCTCAATAAACCGATGAAACCGATTCTTTCGTAACGGGTCAACAAACCCATGCCATGAGACATCGAGTCAGCGCAACCGAGGACGATGACTTCTACCCTATCGTCCCTAAGCAAATCGATACCCCAGCGAGTTCGTTGACTTTTTGGCACAGTTTTCACAGGCATTTGCATTGCATAAAGTACCGGTGTTGGTGGTCGGAAAATGCCTGCACAACGGTTCGGTTTATATAACGATCCCCCCGGTCGTGATGCCGTGCAGTTCCGGTATCAATTCCGCAGCGGAGGACATGCAACAGACCGACCGCACGCCATAAACTCGAACGAACCACATCCAAGCGGAGGACTCCAGGACTTTGTAGCCTTCCTTCCCGCCAGTCCAGGCTGGCGTTCGTTTGGCTGACCGCAGACGAGCAACTGCATGCCATGATATTAAATCGGGCGGGGCTTCGTTTACTATCGTGCAAAAATTATTTCCATTCACTTCGCACAAAACGCCCCCACTTACAAGCGGACGCCAAAACGGAACGACCTGAGTGCATATTAAAATAGGCCAAAATAAAGTGCCCACCGCGAGTCCTACCAGCGCCATCGATCGCAAATGCAGCAACTCCAGCGACTCGTTAGAAGCCAAGACCGGGAAATGGTGCTTTGGCACGCAACGAATTTAAACGAAGGAAAATGCAAACTCAACCCGTCGTCCGGCCCCGGTGCATGCGATCGGAAGGTTTTACTATTCCTTTTTATTTCCTGAAACCGGTGCAATCACCCTAGAGCACAGCCGCTGCGAGTGCTTCCAATCGAAAAGTGCTGTCTGTTTCGTTGTAAGGCAGATAGTACCTGATAACACTGGCATTTCATGCTGGGCGTAGTAGATCTTAGTTACGAAGTGTTCCCAGTACAAGGTGAACTTGTGGCAATCTTTCGATAAAAAAAAACAATGCTTTGAAGAATACTACAAAGCAGTCGATGGACAACACACATACTCGAATCACAGAAACAATCAACTAAAGTGCTGTTAAAAATTGTCACAAAGTCAAAACGAATGCACTCAAATTCTCAACATTGAATCTTCCCAGAGCTATAACTCATCTGTCTCAACCCACTGAAAAACGGATTCTAAGAAGTACTTCAACGACATCGCCACACACGCAACAGAAGATTAATGTTGAATGAGCTGTAATAGCTTGCCATTTAATTTGCTTTCTCTTAATTCATACGTTCATCAATGAAAAAGCCACATACATCACCAGTCCCCCGAAGGGATGGAAAAGTGTACCTCGTGTGTTGGAATCCGACTGGGGTTGAAACAAATGCTCACACTCGGGGTCGGGGTCACCAAACCAAATGCGTTCCCTAACCGGCGGGCTGTACTCATGTTCGTCAAATTGGGTTAAAGAGGGAGATCATATACGTGAGTGTATTTATTTTTTTTTTCCAACCTTCGGAACGCTTCTCGAGGTGTGATGAAAAATTGGTGACACACCTTCCCACTCGACGAATGCAATCAAAACGAACGACAAATGGAGCAAGCACTCATAGCAACCCGAAAACCCGATCGTAATACCACCTTCGGGAGAAACGCATATCGCGAACAGGAAATGCCTTCCAAACGAGAAAGGCCGGAATAACGCTTTTGACTTCCTGTTCCTCCCGTAGGGTCCTGCTCGTTTTCACGCAACCCAACAACAACGCTTACGTTGCCACCATGGTCAGGTGGTTCAGATTTTTTTCCCATTGCCACACACAAACACCGAGGGAAAGGCCTACGTAATCGTAACCACCATCATTATCACCAGGCTATTAGGTGGTGGTCCTGCAGGAGCTGAATGAATTTATGCGCCGGTGTGGAAAGCTCGGGAAAGTAGGTCGAGCTGAGTTTCGATTCGTTGCTTATTTACCTCTTCGTTTCCACTTCTACCATTCGTTATAGCGCCCCAGCACAATGGTGCTTCTGGCGAGAAACGTTGCCCATTAGTAGCCCGAATTCGTACCATTAGAACCCGGTGGTCAGTGGGTTTAGTTGTCTCTTCAGTTCCCATCGGTTCAAGAATCATCCATACACCGCCACTGATGATGGCCACACACTCGGTTGGCTTTCGAAGGGAACCCTCGAACGATACCCCAATTGGATACCATTCGCATGCTATCATACTTCACGTTTAGTAACGATTGGTACCGTCTGTCTATTGTTGGCAGCAATCTAGCACATACGGACTGCTCAGCATTTTTAAAGTTTACACTTCACTCAACCCGAAAACGCAAAAAAAACGCAGTGAAAACAACAAAACATTGCTTATGTTTTGTTATTCGCGTAGCAAGGAAAAACACATGACCTCATCACTTCTCGCAAGGGATGAATTCTATGGAGCGTGTTATCTTCCGTTTTTCCGACGAAACATGATTTGAGCCTCACGGGCGACACATGATGCGAAGAACATGAGATACAATTTTGGAACAACTCCAGAACGGTTCTACGGTAGAACAGAAGAGATTCCGAGAGATGCTGTCTGCAAAAGCACAACACGAGGAAGCCCAATAAATCGAAATTTTGACCGAAGCTCGAGATGTCAGAGAAAATTCACAAAGCGTGAAATGTTTTAAAGCTCGGTGCAGTAAATGTATTATATCATCCGTTTGAAGATGCATAGCTTGTTATCCAATTTTTACGTAACTTGACTGAACCACCAAATCTATCTTTCGTACACGAACCAAAGCTGTTACCTTTCATTCGAACGCTTCCAACCATGTAAAAAATAGTTCATTATACGTATCTATCACACAAGCTAATGTGTGTAAAAATTTCAAATGTAAAAATAAACCACCACCAGGATGCATTGAACATTGAAATCGTGAGAATACCGAGTACCATTTCCACGCATCGTTGGATGTGTCAATAAGCATTAAAATCTTCTGCCAGCCACAGTGGGTGGGTGATTCGCCTTTTGAATGTTTGTTTTCCGTTCAGGGTTTTTTCTCTCCTAACTTTTCCTTGCTATCCTTCGCCCTCCATTTCCTCAACACGGTTTGACCCTGTTGGAATCGAAATTTTGGGATCAAACGCAAATTTGGCTTCAACCACGCTCACGAGAGTGCGTTGCTAGGAAAGATACGCTTTTTTGTCCTCTTTCTCGTCGCTTTTTCAATTCCAATTCCACACGGGGAAGCTGGGTCGTCTGTCGGATGGGTGGATTGAATGAGCCATCGTTACGGTATGTAAATGGAGTCCCATTTCCATCTCGATGTCACAAGGCCAATTCACGAGGGAAAATACTCCATCGTGCCAATCGGTAAGTCACCAGACTGATACGTTCCCACAAGCCATTTGTATGGCCTGGTCGATTGGTGTACGTTGTCGAGCACGTACCGTTCATGTTATAATGATTAAAACGCGTACGAGTCGAGTGTCTGACGAGCCAAAGGAAAAAATTTGTCGCTTTAATCATCAATTCAAGCGAAATTGTACATTATTTGGACGGGTGTGATTGGATGGTTTTGCATCGTATAATCGAGAGAATTTCAATTATCTTCCACAGATCAAAGTAATGTTAACTGGAGCCACTGAACTGAACTAAATTGAACTGAAGCTACCACAAACCTTGATTCACGTCCATCTATCCTCATGGACTATCGAACGGAGCATCTTTTCGTCCGTTCCCTAATCATGACGCTTTGCCGACCCTAGATGATGCCGTCAATAAATTAGCTGATCAAATGGCCTTCCAAGGAACGTATGCAACGAGAGGGATTTGTGCAATTTTCCGAGGGTCGAAAGGTAAACCGTGGGATCTAATTTAAATTGATGGCCGATCAGCACGGACACGTGACCCGTTCGAGGAAATAGCATCATTCGAGCCAATTAGTTGCCTCCTAGTCCTGTCTGGTCAAGAGAATTACAATCGGGTTGGCAAATGGGGCAGGGAAAACAAGAAGTATGATGACGTCAATGCGATTTTCTTATTCAAGACACGGAAAGGTACTTATGTTGAAAAGCATTTTTACATTAAATTGAGTCAGAACTTCAGCATGGAAAAGTGGCTGAAGTCCATTTCCGATATAACCAGCAATCAACGAATCTCTTCCTGAACCACAAATCCATGCTTTCTGGTCGTCATTTTTTTCTGTTCCTTCTCGAGCACTATTCCAGCTTGTAACTATGACACGAAAATTACTCTCGTCAATCAACACCGCTGCAGTGGTAACTAACAATCATGGCAATGAAACCTGCTGCTGAAACGGTAACTAACCAACATGAACTATTGCAGAGCGGTTGCAGTGAAATTCGCTCACTTTTATTACGACCAAATCGGCTAGATCAATTTGTCCAATTTCATCTTTTCTGTGCCACATTTCGGTATGCTCGTTTGAAAAAAAAGTCGCACAACGATGGCATGAAAAATAAAGCAAAAAATAACATCGTTCGCTCCGTGAACGACAGATTAAATGACAGCGATAAATGGCGAAAATGAAATAAAAATCTACCACCTCGTTCCACTCATGTCGCCTTTTGCGAGTGTGATCTCCAAATGATTCTAGCGAACGTTTTCCATCCTATTCATGCTATGGCAAACATTCTTCGTATTTGTTGGCTTGCGAGAGAGCTGGTTAACAGGCAATACGTAGCAGGCTACACGGAGCGCAGTGAAGACACACCGTTCATTCTAAAACGACGCGTCCCGCCTAATTGCGACCCATCCAGTCTACATGGATTTGCTGGAATCAAATTGAGAGCTCTTTGTTTAAAGGACATTCGCGATTTTTTATTACTACACAGTAGCCTGTGGCTTAATGGTTTGTCCTTTCTACCCATATCCGCTTCATCTCGTTGCATGGTGTCATTGCTCGCGATAATTTGAAACTCACATCTATCCGACAATTTTCCAGAGCCATAAATTTAGTAGTCATAGCGGGAAATCGGCCATCAGTGGCAATAGTCCTTTTTGGCAGAGAGACAATATACCTTTACACATCAGCACCGGTAACTACTGCAACAACCCAGCGAATACGATATACCTAATGTTGCTAAAAAAAACACAAATAAAAAGTTACCACCTGGACGGTAGCAATTCATCCGTCAAGGCTCTGCGGGATGAACCCAAATGATAATGGCAGCCTTTACCTTTCACTGGCAAGATAAACATAGCGCTCCAAGTTTACCTTTCATTCACCATACCATGATGCCAAGTGAAATGGTAAAGTTTCTAAATGGTAGAGCCTTGTATTTTCACTAGCAGGAGACTTCCCGCTTGTCCCATTCCCTTTCAGTGACAGTGACTAGGCGCCTCCATTAGGCGGACGACACAGCCTACTGAGATGAAAAAGTGACAAACATTTTTGCCTATACCGGAATGCCGTTTATATTTTCCAGCAATTTGTCTCGTTTAGGTTTACTTCTCAGAGTACCTTTGAAAATGCTGAATTTTGTAGTACATTCTTACATTCTTACCCACGAATCCCTACGATATGCAATTTATAAAAAATACCATTCTTTTCGCCTCGTTCATCAGTCAGCAAACGCGCATCTTGGAAGCCTTTCAACGTGTTGTTGAACTAGGCCAAATAACAGAAGCCAACTTTATGCTTTTTCAACTTCTCGGTCGTGAGAAGACAAAGATGAAGACAAAGTGAAAGTAATTAAACCGAAAGTACCTAATTTTCACCGGCACCATCGGCCACTTGGCCAGCTCATTTAGCCCTTCTCCGATCCATTGGGATCGTGGAAATGAGCGAACCCAGGAAGCGTTGATTGTTTTCCGTCATTTGCCGGACCCCCGCTACCCCGCATGCCATATCCTGAACGATTTGGGTTCATCCAGCCTGTCCATTATCGCAATGGTGACCTTTTTAAAACAGAGTAAAGTGTACCTTGAGTGTATTGTTTTACCTCGCGGGAAATAATTACGTAAATAGCTCATCTTCCAGCAGGAAACTTTTCAATGTCATCTGGCGCCACTGTAGTGGAAAGTTTTCTGCGTTAATATTTGAAACACTGAGTAGAAGGGGTAGCGTGGATGGAAAACTTGAAATGACTTTTCAGCTAGAAAACTAATTCTATTCATGCAAAGCAGAAAGCTATTTATTTTCCATAGTATCATCATTAAACTGAGCGCTGATTTTGACACCAGAACAAATTACCGGACATTTCGATTAAATAGTTTTGCAAATCCTTTAAGAGTCATATCCAAAGAACACAACATAAGCCAACGATTCAGGATGATGGCAATACAGTGGATTATATCGTCAACATCCCTCCACCACGGGGTGCAATCATCAACGATATAGTAGCACCTCATGATCCAATTCCAACTGATTAGCTGTACCGCGTGGTTCTGTTTGCCTTCCAACACACCCTGTCATCGTATCGTTTGCCACAGCCATCTCGCTGATGAGCATGTCAACGTCAGCAAGCACATTTCGTCCCGGGAATTGGTTTCCAGTTCCCTCGATTTCATTTCTATTGTACCACCATCAATTATCGCTCGGCTCAACGTGATACCGGGCGCTTTGGTGTACCCATCGGTCGGAGACATCCTGCCGAGAACCTCGTCGAGTTCGGAGACCATTTAGTAGCAATCATCAACGTCACTGGCCGCTGTGCTGTTACGGCACCTTGCCGTTTGGAAACCAGCTCCACCTTAAGCAAGCGAACGTATCGAACACCATTTGCTCATATTGTTTTCTCACCATCACTGATGGCCGATTTGGGAGTTTATTCACCATAGCTGAAATTACAAGCTATTACCTAGTGGGCACCAATTTGCAATGCCACACTGATTCAGTATGCTTCACAGAATTGTCAAGAACGAAAGACGCAGAAAAGATAACCGAAAGGTCAATAAACCGACTGATGGAAAGTGAATCTGGTCCGTAAATCCTCAACGGCTCTCGCAGGAGTGATCAACACAGACGCCCCCTTCAGAAAGCAGTCGTAATACCACAACCGTATTCTTCATTACTTCCGGGCTTTGGAACACCAAAAGAACTCCATTTTCTCGGCGTCTATTCGCTCGACCACCGTGTTCATTCACTTCCTTATCATTGTTCACTCGTCCGCCATGCTGACTTGCTTGGCGTCATAAACGATGGCTCTGAAAGCGGCGACAAAAACTGAGCATCGAGGAATAACTGGCACACTTCTGGACGCGATAGGCGACATGTGTTTGGGCTCTCAAAGCGTTGGGATAGAAAAAAAGAAGCCTCGTTTGGGTGGTTATTTTCCGCCTTCTCCAGTGATACCTAGAAGCGAAAGGTCCGTGCAATCGCTTCAGTAATCCCACCCTTAGGACACGATTCGCTACTCTCGCTTCATCCACCATGAGCGAAGATGCTACGTACCTAAATCTAACAACTGAATGCAGGCGCGATTGCTCGCATGTAGTAGTAAACGAGGCAGCACTAGTGGCTTCATCTCGGACCGACTGTGCCCAAGTTTTCCAAACATTCAAACGATGAATAATCAACGAGTGTAGCTCTCGCGAATGTCATTTTCCAGATGCCGCTATGCCGCTATGTCGCTCTGCTGATAGACCGTAAATGGGAAAACTTATTAGACTGTGACATGCTAGCGCTGACATCCTGGAAACGCACGACCGATCTTCGTCCCGAACAGCGGAAGGACTTCGTTAAATTGGGGATGGTACTCTTTTTTCCCACTACGTGCTGTTTCTCCCTAGAGCTAAAACCTCCAAAGATGGCTCGGCTGTGAGCTTATTTATTCTGGCGGGGATGGGAAACCTCTTTTCCGCCTTCCACTAGCATTCACAGCACCACACACTGTCACACACTGCTCGTAATAAATAGCCCCGTATTACCCTCCGAGCCAGCATGCTCGTAGACTACGTAGGAACGCGTACTTATCTCATGTGAGCGTAAAAAACGGAACTGCCTTCCTCTTTACATCCGCCCGGCTTCAGAATTCGCTATCAAGTGCGCTACTCACGTTGCCTTCTTCTATTTCGCGCTTCAGATGGGAACTTGCGCAAGGAATGATTTCATATAACAATACAAATTACGTCCATTTTCTCACACATTTTTCATGCCTCCAACTCTTTTGCCTGTTCCAACAAACGAATGGCGGACGAGGGAAAACCTTTGCCATTACGACGTGCTTTTGCGCTCAGGCGAGCAATCGGGTACGCGAACAAAATTTCATTACTTCATTATGGCGAAAATCGATGCTTAATGTGTCTGGTGGGAAAGCTTTTGCAAACCATCTCGCAATTCTATTCCACCCTTTGCGGCTTGGACTCGAAATCCATTGAGCGAATTTGGTTTGCTAATACCCAGGGTCAGTTATTTCGCAACGCTCGAAGCGAAAGATTTCCGACCGGTCATTTTTCGCTGGGTGATCGAGAAGATCACCAAGGAGAATCGTTGTTATCTCCCGCTCGCACAAGCAAGCCGAAACGAACGAGTGGCTGGAGGATCACGTAAGAACGTTAAATATCACTTTCAGAGCTTACGTGACCGTAATTTAGATTTCCGTAGCCCACGCACTACTCCCGTAAGGGCTCGTACGCTTTACATCTAGGCATTTTCATCTCATTTCAACATTGCTTCTATCGAGATTCTTCTACAGGCTTGCCACATGGCCTGAGACAGGTGCAAGCGTCTCTTTGCAGATAACATCCAACCGTATGCCGTTGGGCTCGGAAATTGATTAACAACTGACTACTGAACCGTAAGCTGGGAGAGGCAACATATTTAACGCCTCTTGTTTGCTGAAGTCAGCACAGGTGAAACCTCTCTCAAGGCGTAAATGAAACGCGATAAATTATGGCCGTTCTTCTGCAAGCTGGTTGAAGGTCGCCTATCTTTTAGCGAGCAATATAGTAACGGCTCGTATAGGAGAATAGGTAGGCGGTAGGGCGAAAGTGTCTATCGATAAAATCAATCGTAGGCGAACGAATACCAGGGTTTCTTCAACGTGACCAGCCTGCTAAAGAGTTATACTGCTGTGTAATCCACGTAAACCCGCACAGGTGCTTATTAAACGATAACAAATTGAGCCATCACATCACCGAAAGCTCCAGTTTGGTTATCAGATTTGCAAACCCTGGGAAGTAGCTGCTGAACTCAGGGTCACACGGTGAGCGGGCGAACGAAAAACATAGCAACGTGGTCAAGTCGCGGAGCTCAGCAGGCGATAGGGCTTTTTCCAGACCATATACGTCAAGAAAAAGCTCATCTTAATAGGCAGTGATTGACAGTAATTATACACTCAACCATGGTGGATTCAACGGGGTTGACGGCTGTTGAAAAAATTACACTATTCAGTGCCTGGGGTCTGATTCGTAAGGATTTGGATGTACACGGACGGAACACGCTGCTACTGTAGGTATACTTCCAAATAAGGAGCTCTGCTTTACTTTAATTTCCTATTAATGGACAAGTTTCTTTTGGTTTCCCACAGATTATTTCACCAATATCCACACTATGTCTCGTACTTTGATTTCACCGATGACCAGACCGCCCAATCGCTCTTGGATAACAAAGCTCTTTACAATCATTCGATACACATCATCAAAGCTTTTGGGTCTTTGATAGAGTACGGATTGAAGGATCCGGCATTGTTCAACGAAACGCTGCGAAAGTTACTCCGCATACACGAGAAACGCAACGTCTATTCCAAGGATATCCTAACCATTGGCGAAGTTCTGCTGAACTACCTTGCCCAAGTGCTTGGACGGCAAGTGTCGGATTCGTTACCCGACGCCTTTCGAAAGCTTTTCGGGACCATCGCTGCAAAGTTTCCAGCTGGTCCTGTGGAGAATACCTCCGAATAGTGGATATTAAGTAGCTTTAACATAGCTGGGCTCGGTCTTAGTATATATTCATTTTAAAGCACAAAACAAGCGTTACAACAAAACCGATGCCTTTCAATCGACCTACAGTTCCCCGCTTACATGGCTAATGTTTGAAACAATCACCTCAAGGTCAACATCCAGAATCCAGAATGTTCCAACAGCTTCCTGAAATATGCCAACCACTTCACATTTCCTCGAATTTATTGCCTACCGTCGGGAGTGTCTTTCCACATTTAAAGAAATCCAACAAAGCCGATAACAGTGAATTCGCTCGAGCATACTAACGATCCACTTTATTACAATTCACCTGGAAATTTTGTCTGACGTGAACTTGCGAATGAAAATTTAAATTCACCACCCAATCAATCAAGTTTTCTTGGAAAATATAAACAATATTTAGGTAAGGCGAGCAAGAGTCATTACTGGTGAATGAAAGACGAGAAGAAAACGACAAAACGCGCGCGTAATTTCAAAAGCAAGATTTTTGAAGCCTACGTTGCATTCTTTTTGTGCTTTGCTAAAGAATTCCATTAATGCTGAAACATTGTTACTTGAGGAAAGAACACTGAAACAATCAGTATGGATTAGGAAATATGGCTACATAACCACGAGCAGGAACTTGAAAACATAATTCCAAAGCACAAGAAATGCTCGAACAAGTGCTGAACTGCTTTGCCAAGCCAATTAAAGTTGGAACGAGAGTCACTCAGCTCTTCTGGGAGCGTCCGGCTAGCCATGTGCTGACCGTTTGCAAAGAGGCGGTGCCGCCGCAAAATCCGAAGAAAACAAACTTACCCCTAAGGACATGGAAGAAAGGGATTTCCTGCTTGCGAACTTTGAGACGGAAAAAATACGTTTGCCGTCTCGCTTGCCCGTAAAGATGCGATCAATTTGGCCATGACTTTTTTGTGCCATGCTTTGGCCCGCGCTTTTTGTTCCATCCTGATGTCCGATGCTATTTGATGCCGCGAACGATGATTTATGCCTTAATTGGGGTCTTTGCACGGTGAAAAGCAATTTATCAAATCAAGCTCCCACTGGATGGTCATTCGATGCTGCGAGCACGTATGTGAAGTCAAACGAACTATGCAACCGTGCCCAAGCATAAGATGACACGAGCCAGAGTTTAATGAACTTTACGAGACAAGTTTTTCTGCATCCGGTGTGGCGCTTTTACTTGAACAGTGGTTGGAATTTCAATTAGAGCATTCTTTGCCGTTGGGGAATGCTGAGCAGAAAATTAACATTTCCTAAAGCATAACAAATTGCTTCATTTCGAAGCTGATATTCCACCAGCTCGGTTTGTTATGAAATAGTTGTTCCCGTACGAAAAAAAAAATCTTTATAAAGCTTAGACTTAGAATGAGCGTGTACTATTCTATTGAAAAAATGAACCCTGAAATGTTTGGCATGAATCGACAAGGAATGTGATCTATGATTCACTTTAGTGTACATTTTGTAGGTAGAAACGTGACTAGGTAGTAATTGCGCTGTGCGAAGTTACGTTCATTGAAATCTGAAGTAAAAAATAACCAACCATTTTTAGACGCCTTTCTGATATGTACGGTTGAAGGGCCATCGTAAAACCTAGACGTAAAAATGGAATCAATTACGTCAAAATGTTCACAACGACCAACAAACCCGATAAAACTTTACCAAATCGCTTGTCACCGCAGTTGTCTTAGGCAGAGGTGTCAGCGTTTTCTTGGTCCATGCTGCTGAAGAGGATAGGTTTGAACGGAACTACAATAAGAGCCACTTGGGTGTGAAAAACTTGTACACAGAGCGTCCACTCACACCCTAGTGATCACATCGTGGTCGCTGAAAAACCAACCAACGGGCGCAAATGGTTAGCAAAGTTCTGGCCAACCTCTCACACCAACCGAACGACGTTCACGAGCGTACTTAGTCTGTGGGCAAAGGACTATCAGAGGACTGGCATGCTGACGGTGTGGTCATTTCCAGGCGAAGGTTCTTAAAATGTGGATAGCAAAACTTTGTGTTTTTCCAACAGTTCCGTACTCGTAGGAGAAAAACCATTACACTACCGATGCCATGCAAAAGGGGGAATTATTTTTCTTCCTCGTCCTTTCCTGTCCTGTGATTATAAAAAACGAGATAAAATTCAACATAATTTTCCGCATGACCCACTAGCACTGGTTTGCTTACCACAAAAAAAAACCGAAGGGGCATTTTGTGGTTTTTGGTATTATTTGCAAGTCTCTGAAGCGAAGAGACAGAGATAGAAAGGTTGCTGAAACACGCGCATGGTGGTGGCTTGTAGGTCCGCTTCCGCCTTCATTTTCTGTCACTTTCAATGACACTTAATTACTTATGCAAACAAAATCCTACTTGCTCTTCCTCGCGTGTGCTCTCGATGGCTTCAACTGCTTCTCGTGTGAATCGCGCGGTCGACACGAGTGGATAAAGTTTCCCAGCGCGACGGCAGAATCCTGACCGAGTTCACGCGAAACGTCTTAACCCATCGTCCGTGCTAGAGCAAGAAGGAAAAGTTGGTTAACGCCCGAACGCCTCACCGAAATTTGCTTTCAAAGCTTCAAAATTCTGTCGCCATTTTGGCAGGGATGCACGAGTAATTTCCCATCCGAGAAACCGGTTCGAGCAAGGAGGAAGCTCTCGAAAATCAGCGCCATCCAGCGGACTCCAGCTTCACGAGTACTTTCTCATTTTAAGCTAAACAAGGCCAAGCTCAACGAGCAATAAATTTGAGCCAGATGCTCCACCGAACAATATTTAAATTGGCCTTAGGCATATTTCGCTTCATTTGTGCTTGTTACAGACATTGTTTTCAATTAGTTTACATAAACCATTAACAAATTGCTGTTGCATAGTAAGATGGCAGGAGATTGAATAAAAATCATCTCGTAGAACATGTTTTGTAATGCATTTGGATGGTTTTATACATGGTGCATAAATTATTTAAGTATAAATAACGTTCTTACACATAAATTCGCAAAACAAGTTGTTAACTTTCGTTGGTCGTAGATTTTTGGTGGCCATTTTTTAACTCGACCCTCCGTTTCTATATACACGCATGAGTGAGAGTGGAAGAGACCTTTTTTCCAATGCAAACCATGGGCTGTACCGAGGGTATGGAAGGAAAAAAGATCCAAACTTTTCCCCTGCGGGCAGCACCGGAAAAGCACGCAAACAAGATAATTAATCTTATTTCCAATTTTCGCTACGTTATCCAGAACCGCGACTGCGTGCTGGATAATGGGCCCTCTTTTCGACTAAACAAAAAAAAACGAAATTTGAATGGAGATATAAAAATATCATGAGCACACTGCCACGCACACACACCCACGTCGGAGCGTCGCAGCAAAATAAAATCCCATCCACAGCTTGTGCCTGCGTCCAGACGTGAATTTTGCGTCGTAAATCTTAATTGTCGTAATGACAGCAACCAGCCAGAGGCACCAGTAAGCCATGGAAATTTGACACCCCTCTATTCGCGCGGTCCCGTAGGCACTGATCGTTCTGCGTCCCACACGTTAATTCCAGTGATAGGGCCTCATTTACATGGCAGGCGTACGGTCGGCCTGTGTGGGAGGCACACACCTTAAGTAGCAGCCCATTCCGTGCACTATCCGAAGCAGATAAGCGCCCGATGAGCCAGCAGGTTCGAACTTTGCTGGGCGTATTCGCTTTCATTCGGCCGAACCATGGCTACTTAGTTTTTTCCTGAAATCATTCTATTGCCGGCGCTTCTACGTGAGTGTGTTTTTCTTTGTCGTTCAGAACACTAAATGGACCAACGAAACTTATTTGATTGAAGTCCAAACGCATTCCCGACGTGCGGCCAAACGAAGCGTCCGAAAATCAGATCTCATCCATAGCCTGCTTCGTGCCGGCTCGTTTTCCGCCCACGCATGGTTCGACAATGACTCTGGGAAAAATCTAATTCCATTCTCATAATGTTTTATTGCTTCATTTCGTTCGAAATCTCGACTCAATCCGTGGCCCGATTTAGCATGAGAACGAAGCGAACGAGAGCGTTCTTTTCGGCACCGGCTTCTGCCCAAGCTGGCCCGCGTTTCTTTGGGGATTTTTTTCGTATTTCCTACCCATTCACGGGAGATAAGCTCTTCTCAGTAATCGTTCGTGGGCAGAACTTCACACGAATGGATTTGGAAGTGGTGAAGCAGCCGGATAATCTACGGCGTCGCCGAGCGCTGGTACTAATTGAATTTTGCAGCTTTCCACGTCTCTTTTCCAGGAAAGTAGGAAAACACAGTGGCAAACAAACGATAACTTGCAGATAACGAACAGGAGTGGGCGGGAAGCGTTCAAGATACATATTTCTATCAAATGGAAATGCAATGGGTCTTTGTTGTCTCAAATGTGCTTTTGTCGATGGCACGCTGCTGCCGACAGATAGGTCAGGTTCACGGACCCTCTCGCAAAGCATCGCTTGCGGGGTGTTAAACGCGTCTCGTTCACGTCTTTTTGCTGCTCGAATCACCCCTCTGGTTCAGAAGAAAATTGCACGAGAATGAAAAAGTTTCACATGAAAGCGAAGGGAAAATGAAGTTCCAGTAAAAATGGAGGACTAAAGAGTGAAATGGAGACTCTCAAAAAAGAATTGTCGAAAAAAAGCTGGCACGTCATACGGGACAGAATGCAACTGACAAACCCGCTTGGCTCCAGGGGCAATTTGTGGGCAAGCTCTGGTGAACAGTTAAGAGAACAAGAATAGTATATGGGGCTGCAAACAAGTCGGGATGCGATGCTCGAAATACAAAATAGAACTGTCACAAGATTCGCGCGATTTGCTCGCGGATGTGATGTGCATTAAAGTGCATTAAATGTTCTCTACCAAAGCGCATAGCAGACATGGCCCTGAAGCTAGAGTCCACTTGTGGTTGGTTTCATGTTGCTTGAGGCAAATCACGTTTGCACCGTAACGGCTGTCTCGACAAGCTGTTCCCAGAACACCCGCCCTGTCGTGCATTGACAATTTTTCTCAACATCTATTTCGCTGATGGCTATGTACCCTGATTACGAATCGTCCTGGATGAGTTCTTGCAAATCCAAATGACTCGAGCAATAGTTTCGCTGAGCATTTATGATAGATGCGAACACCAGTTCTATATCACACAGCACAATTCATATAATGTTCTAAATTTTTATCCTTATCTGAACCTCCTAAATGACAAACGATGAGATTGCAGAACAACTCATTACAACCCTCTTCAACCGTTCATGATGATAATCGCCGTCCAAAAGCTCGGAAGCCACAAAATGATCGCTCGAAAATTGTTCCCTCTAACAGCTTAACTGCTTCAATGTAGCCATTCTCTGAGCCAACGTTCGTTCAAGTTGCTCTTCCAAAATTCAATTCATTACATAACACTACGAGTACTCTCGGGTGCTGCCCTTGGGAAACTCATCTCAACCTTACATCACCTAACCTTCCAGCGTAGCTATCACATCTAGCAGCGGGAACAGCAACAGAATGGCACCGAGAAAACAGCACGGTGCAAAGAGCGAATATTGCCAACTGGCAGGTATTATTCGAGTTTAAACACTTAAACACCGCCACAAGGCTCACACTTGCGTGCACATGCTCCCGAATCCCTTATTTGATGCTTCCGGTGTTGCAGCTCCCTGAACGAAAAAGCATGGTGGCACGAGTAAGAGAAAAGTTGGTATTCATTTTCCGTTGCAGCATGTAGGTGCACGGAGCTTTTCAGCTGGCTCTCGACGCAACGGTACGTGGGAATTGACATTCCCCTTCGAGCGTTCTCGACCTGTCAAATTTGATCCCTTTCCGGTGTAGTTGCACAATGAACGCTCCGGGTGCCTGTAGGTGGCTGAAAGCACCTGAGTGTTATTTAAAACTCCAACACGTTGCAATAAAGACAGCCGAGCATGGGGCACAATGCGATGGAGCAACAGTAGCGTAACCTATTCTCCAAAACGCGCTCAACTATCGTGCATTCGAAAGACCCGAGGCTAGAAAACATGGAGCTGGATGGAGCTAGAAATGGTGTGAGGACGCATGCAGAAAGGAAGCCCAGCAACGAGGACAACCACAGTGTAAACATGCCGAACGTCCTATTGGTCCGCTGTCCGTTGGAGCTTTTCCAGCCGGCAATAATGTTCTGTGCCGTTGATATGCTGAACCCTTTTGTGTACCACCCTGTGGACACCCAAGATGGACGGGTGTGTTAACAATTGAATTACCTGCAGCATGCTTTGTCCGTTAGTGTAACCCACCCCGGTTCCATGCAGCACCTCATCGCTATGGCAACAAGATGTCGAACGAGACTGGAGCGAGGGATTTAAACAGCGTTCACGGGCTACTAAGAGACCATAAACCTGCTCGGTTGAGGCTCACAGGCACTCGCAAGAGATATGGTTGTAGGAAATCCATTTACTAGCACTTACCTTAACCTTACGTCCACGGCGTGCCGCTATGGACCGGGACTGGCGCCGTATCGCCTCCAGTAGTGCGCCTGCTATGACCCGCTTTCAGCACACGAATCCCAGCATCCACAGGCCAACGGACACACACATCCACACGTACACACTTCTCACACTGGGCACACACTTCTTCGCGCTATACTCGGCACGATGTCACCTTCAAACTTTACCACGTGGCGCCAATTGGAACGGGTCCAAACGAATCTCACTTTCTACGCACCTGCAAGGAGCAATAAGTATAACTGCGATTCGAAAAGGGCGTTGAGCTGCCGCCAGGAGGAATTCGGTGATTGGTGAGGCATACAAGACACTCGAGAACGGATAAACCGCGCAAATAACATCCCAAAATTTTCCCCTCGGGGTTTGCCACTGTGGTAATATATTCAGGGAGGGGAAAAACAAAAAAAAAGGTCGGCAGATCACGCAACATATTCGCAGAACGAAACCCACTCCCAAATCCAGCACCGTCTGCTGTTCCAACCGCCACCGGACGTGTCGGAAAGTCAAGGTGAGGCTGCTGGATTCAACCTTGAGCCTTGGCTCCGATTGCTTGGCCTTGCGGGAAAACGCCGTAAGCTGATTGGCTTAATCTTCTTACTGTATGCAAAAGGGATACACAACCAATACCTTTCTTGAGCCAAGGCTCACAACGGTTTCTTTATCCTGCGCTCACGCAAGCTTACGAATAGGGTGGGATAGGATGGTGGGTGCCCATTCGAAGGTACTCGCTACAAACTCGTTACAACGCAAAGTGGAATTTGCCATTTAACTTCATGTGGGAGAAGTGTTGAGCCGCAACGCACCAAACAAAACCCATTTTCGATCCAAATTTGGGCATTGAAAATTCTGGAACTGGAACTGTCAACCGGTCATAAGTGTGCAAAAATCATTTTGACACCTAAAAACAATGAGATCGGTGGAGTAAGGTTAAGTTACAATAACAACATGGGATTATGCCGGCAAGCTAGAGCGTCTTACGGAATTCTAGCGAGCGATAAACACGCCTTTTTTATGTTTATGCCGCGAAAGAAAGGTTCAGTACTTGGCAACGTCAATGACGTTGCATAGTTTTTTTAAGAAAGAAAAATTCAATGGCCAAAAAGGATGGAGAAGAAAATGTACTACAAAAGTATAATTAATGCAGAAACTTTCCAGCACGACCTTCTTTTGAGGGACGGCGTGTACGGTTTTGATTGTTAACATTACCGACCGTCTGAGAAACATTCATAAACGATTTTTATAAACTTCATTACGGGCACTCTACACAGGCATGGTTCACAAAAGCACCTGCTTAAAGTAATCAACTTCAGCTTTCTTTGATGTGGATCTTTCTGGCCAGTTTGTGCTTTTTTTAAAGTAAATAACTTTCCTCGATAGGTACAACTGATCCTTCGCTAAAGTCGAACTGCACAGTAAAATAAACTTTTTCTCATCAGAAAAAAAAAACAAAAACAAAACCACCCAGATGCCTCGCCAATGAAACCCGGTTGCCATGGCGCTGTTCAAGTTGTTATCTCTTTCTTCTCGTTGCTCTCACTCAGTAAATCCAATTTGGTGAAAAATTTGGAAACATTTCCCTCACACTCTGCTCAACTTTTCCACGTTCCAAACCACCGCCACTGACCCACTTTCTGCATTATTCAATCATAAGCTCATTTTCACCGTTCGTTTTTTTACTCGCGCATATTTTCATCCGCATCCATTATGTGACTCACGGGCGAAAGGCGCCCGATTTCGTCCGTTGGATATTCATTTTTCATCGCCATGATAATGAATTGCTCGTCACCGATAAGGGGCGCGCTCCGTGTCGGAACCACTCGCCAGAAACCGGTGGAGAATTAGTTGTTCGTTGACGAATTTCGAGGAGCCGGCATTTAACACGAGTGGCGTTTTGTTTACGTTAGCGTCGTCCCGGCCGAGAACACTGACCGTGGCATCACGAACCGCTGGCTTCCTTCGTTCGCTAGACGGATTCCGGGCGAAGAAAAACCAAACCGATGGGTCTGGCTACCAAACAACGCTAACGAAGGCTGATCGTCTAGCTGGGGAAGTCCTGAAATGAAATACATGAAAAAAGAAGCACCGTGAGACTCGGTGGAAACAACAAACAACAATTAGAACAATCCACGCACTTCTCGGCACCCCCATGGGATGGAGTTTTCCCAAAAGCAAATGGCCACAAACGACAATGGCGAAATAATGTGGAAACCCCTTTCGCTACAAAACATCCTTTGGTGCCGTTTTGCTGCTCGTTAGCGTTGCCTTTGTATGACGCCGTATTTGTGCGAGCCATGTGGGGTTTATGAGTTGTTTCGTTAAAGTTTCTTAATTTTTTGTGCCATCTCGCAAGCTGACTCGTGTAGCAGCGATCGTATGTTGCACATATACTATCGACTTCCGGCCAACACAGTTTTTGAAATCATAAATTCCATTGCAATTTGTTACACAAAAAACAATGTTGCAATTCTTTTGTGTACGAGTAATAAATTTTAGGGATTTGTTCAATCTCCTATCGTATGCTTTGAGGCACTATAGTTCTGCCATAAAGAAACAAGCCATCAAACTTTTATAAATTGAATCGTATGTAAATGATAAAGTCAACATTACGGTGGCGTAGATAGAGATTTTCTTCTATCGTGCAGCCTAAACCCAAGCACAAACACTCTTTGATGGTTCTATCGGGAGGGTGCGTGACGTGAGCGAACAATTTTATCACCCCCGTCCAACATGGCGGTCCTGGCCTCGAGCAACAGTCAAGGCACCGAAAGCCTAATGGGCAATCTGGGTTTCGCGAAGATGTTGAACGCCGCCACGAGAGCACAAAACAACCAGATTATCTTGTTCCGGGTTTAATGTGATTCTTTTCTCCCACGTTTCGCTGCCAAACTGGCGCAATACTTTTCCATGCGGCTGGCACGTTCTCCGGTTATCTGAGACCGCAAATTGCCCCGGTGAGTGACGTTAGCTAAAACAGCCAACCCATCATCATTAGCTGCCTCGGAGGGCCGCTTGCTGGAACCACCGTGGTGAGCGCTGTAAATTTTCGGCCCCCAGTCGGCTTATCGTTGTCTATTGCAGCTTCTTGAGAACCGAGTTAGTAGGAGGAAAAGTGCCCGCAAAATGGCTGACAATGGCAATGATGATGATTTTTCCCGAGGTCATTCACATCTCCCTTGATGCAGGCTTTCTGTTCTTGCCGTTGGCATGGAAACTACTTTCTTTGCTAGAGGAGAAGTTATTTTTTTCAAAAATTGAATTATCTTTATGACAGCTTAGAAGGGCTGTCAAAATGTTTGCGGATCACATTGTGCAGTTTTATGCCGTGATGTCGTAAATTATGAAGCCCGATCCAACCTTTTCCACAGCACCAGCTCACAAGTGAATGCATTTTCAGCTTCAATAACCCAACGTCCGCTCAACCGATCGCCCGTTTTCAACATGTCCAGCGATCTTGGATGCATGTTGGGTTCTAAAAATAAGCACCGTCTCCTATAACCGGATGCTAGCGCAGCTCTTTTGAAATGGACACAATACGCATACGGGTACCGACAGAAGGGAAAGATAAATTAATCATTGCACACTCGGCGAGATAAAAGGAATGTACGCCATACGCCGCTAATGCTCATTATTGCCACTCACGTATGGATCGAGACGAAATTTGAATGCAATGCGGCTCCAGACCCACGATGCAAATGCACCGCTGAGTTGCATCGCTCGACGAGATCCATCGTTTCAATCTGTGTAAATATGCCATCGATTGAAGTCGCAACTGATACATCAATGGAATGCGCACTGAATGGAACGGATGTTTTGTTGAACTTGCATCGGTCCGTTGCACGGCTGTGCAGTTTTCTCGCGATTCCGTAGCAGAGAGGACCAAACAACCTGAGATAGTCGCTTTTATTGGGGATCAAAACCAATAACCCTCTCATTGGAAACTGTCAACACTTAATCTAATCTCGGTACCTAATGGTTTATCTCGTACATTTTAACAGCGCAGTTATCAACATCACCATGTGACTAAAAATGGATAAAAATGATGCTGTTATCATGCCGGAGGAAACATTCCCTAAAGCCGAGAAACACCTCGTAAGACTTTCATGTTTTTGGCGGTCCATCCCAACGCAAACTATTTTTTAACCATTTTACGGTCCCACTGGGGAGCAACATTTTCCACCTGAATTCGCCCAAGGCTTACGGTAGAGATTGAGGCAAGGTTACGACGTGATTCCCCCATCGTTGGCTTCATTCGGACCGGCCCGATCTGGTTCCTAATTACACGACTAATCCTGTAAAAGCTTCCAGCCCGGTGGCATGCATAATTCCACGTGGACTCCACCGGAGCCGGTAGGGGCAGTTGCGAAACAAAATTCCACAACCGGTGAAGCTTCCGAATAATTTGTTATTCAGGACATACCTCCCCAATAGCTAGACACGCCGGCGGTCGGGAAAAGCTGCTACCCATCAAACATACGACAACGCCACAGAGGAGTGTGCTCACCTTAGTTCCTGCGCGTCGGCAACTCCTCAGGGAAGCGAGCCAGCTCGGTGTATCCGTAGCCGACGAAAACCAGGACAAAGTTTACGGTTTGGGACCAGCTACCGCTTCCGTCTGGAGGCGTGCTGCTTCCTTTGGAAGCCGCCGTCAGGCAGCTAGCCGGGTCCCAAGACATTCGAGGCGTGCTGCACAGCCCGGAACGGAAGGCCAAAATTATGCCACCGGGAAATGAGCGTCGGCGCTCGCTCCGTGCTTCCTTCACCGCCTCACACTAATGGATACACGGTGGCTGCTTCGTGCTGGTCATGGGTTTAAATTATGCATGTTTATGGCGTCTTCAATAGGCTCTCCAGCCTGGACCCATCTCTAGTCCCCGCGAGCCGTTGTGAAGTCATAGGCAGGCGCGTAAACGTGGAACCGACCCGATTCCTCAATTTGTCCCTCCAACACCGTTGCAGCATCGAACAGACTTGTTACTGTTACTTATTACGGCTTTTCAATTTTTCTTTACGACAAGTTTATGGTATAACCATCACAACGTTCCAAAAGGGCTCAGAAAAACTTACGAACTCTCTCGGCTTTCTATTTCCCCTTTCGTTAACATGCGTGCCGGGGGTAACTGGTAGAACCTAGTCGAGTGGATCAATAAAAACTCAAATATATATTCCCGAAAGCGGCACCGTAACTGTTTCCTTGTTCGTATTATCGGAACTTCTTATCCACTTTACGGGATCGGGTTCGCTAGATCTTACTTTACACCGTGTGGGTTGGAATCCAACACGGTGTTCCAAAACAACTGCAAGAACCAACCAGTCCGGTATTGGTTTGCGATAAACGAATTGTAAAAGGAAAGAAACGGAAACAACAAAACGATCACCAGGGAATGCCAACGGGAAAACTTTCTCCAAGCGATTGCCAGTGCCATCGTGATCGCATTAAAGTTTTCCCCTAAAATGAAGCTATCGTCCGATTCCGAACAGCAACGCCGCATCTCAGCTGCAAAGACCTTCTTCAGTTGAATGCCCACGGAGTGGAAAATTGAAAATAATCATTAATATCATCTTCATTCTCCACGATTCCCACATTCTTCCGCCACATCCCGCCAAACCGTCATCGGTAGTTTTCATAAAATCGCAATGAACCTAAAGCGAGCATTCAGGAAAACACCATCGCCGAAAGAAAGTGTTAATTAATATTGTAACCGTAAATTGAATTTATGTCACTCGTTTTCCCCACATACACGCTCTTCAATTTTAAGATTCTTGATACGATACTGATAGGCCAGACTGTATCTAGCCGCAAGGAGAAGGCCGTCGCAGTATCACAATGTTTTATTGAACATGCGGTTTTCCGTACAATCAGCTCAATATCCTCTCGGCCATTTTGTATCCTGTGGTATGCTATTTTCATTGAAATTGACATTCAAGTTTCTCCAACCCATTCACCCAACCCATTTGCAGTGTTCGCAGAAAATGGCTAGAGGTTTACAGCCCCTTTAGTTTAAGACCTCAACGTATACGTTACATTTCTCGTTAACTGGATCGAAACGAATGCATCACGTGTGAGTAGTAAACGCAGTCCTTAAACGAGACAAAGAGAGATCCTTCCAAGAAATGAGGCTCATGTTTTACATCTAAGCTTTAATACTGTGATCGATCCGTTTCGATGGATGAGTGCTGCTATTTTTCTCCAGCACGAATCGAATGAAAGTAAAATAAGTGTAGCCCTGTTCGGATAGCAACGTGATGCGTATCCAATTTCTCGATGAAACACCTTCGCCCACAGCGGTTCTAACTAATGCGGAAACATTTTTCACTACCTTTCCCGGCGGTACTGGACGTCCTCCACGACGGACATAATATATATTGGGCTCCTTGAGCTGGTTCATAATACACACGTTTATTGCCTCTCGTAAATGTTCACCAGCATTTAATACACACTTCAAACGGCTTCAGGGGCGCAATTTATACATCCTGCGGCTCGCTGATCAGCTGGAACAGATGAACACCACACCTATCTAGCATCAGCACTCCTCTATCCCAAACGGACGAGAACGTCGTGGAGCAGATTGGACGAATCTGTTGCGGAACTCTGTAGAAAAACTTGCCTACCACCAACAACCAGAAGGTTGAAAAATTGTTACTTTATTCTATTTATATACATATTCCAGTTCCATTCGGATCCATATTCATTCCGTTTGCAGCTTTCCACATTCCAGTGGGTAGACGGTCATGCTGGTAGGTATCGGCTTTCCTCAACAGCAAACGAGGCCTCGGATGGGAAACCAACACCGGAATGAGAATACCTACTCGACTTAATTTATAGACAAATAAACGGCCCACCTCAACCTGCCTCAACATTGCACACAGTAGATGGTAAAAGTTGTAATGTTTCGGATTGTTATCAGCAACAGGGCAGGGGATAAAAAAGCTGTGGCTACCTTCTGTCCTGCTCCTGCGAAGCAAAGAGGCATTTGTTTAGTATTGCTTTCCATCCTCCCCACGTGGCTCTATCGCTCGAGCGAGCTTTACAGATTTATGTGCCTCCAGATGAACCTGGACGTAAAGTGAATCTGTGCCCGAGGGGCATCGTGTGGGCGACCATGAAAAATTTATTTTACGCTCCGATGACCCATCAAATTGGGACAAATGTTGGTCCTGTAGGCGAAAGCCTATAGCCATAACCTCCATCTCTTCCGGTGCAATGTTTGGACAGTAAAATGGAGTTTCCGCTCAGCCTTTGTAGTCAACTGCTAAGTGAATTTACTGTTCCATTTTCACAAAGCTCGACATCCTGTTATGACCTCCGACGAATAGTTTTCAGATGGTTGCTTACCGATTAATATTCCACCAGTCAGTTTCACCCAATGGCGTAATTGGCCACCCACCCACACCCATTATGAAAGCTCCATCAAGTAGGCGAATGGTTTTGATGCGCCTCTAGATTGCGGTTCAGGGCCTAGGCTTCTGGCGATGGGTAGGATAATCCGGATTCCAGCACGCTCCAGAACCACAGCATACTAAAGATGGGCAGTAAAATAGCGTGCCCTAGGTAAAAAAACCGCCAATTACTCGATACGTTCTTCCCTCCGGGAAAAGCCACTTCCTTTTCTTACGATATTACTATCCTCTCGCCAATGGTGGCTATCTGTGCTCCCCGGTGAATGTATATCTCCTATCAAAATCATCATTTGCCCTGCCCCATCGGTGGTTTCTATCGCCACAGCATGAAAAATATTAACAAACCATCCGCACCATGTCGATTGCCTCCGGGAAGATGAAAGCAGAAGATTTCTCGTTTAAAAAAATCCTCCCAACTCCAAATTGGGTTTTCAGCCCTAGTCGCTCGGTATTGGGGTGCAAACTTTCCCTCGGGTAGAGCCCTTTGTGTGGCGTTCGCGTGGTGAAAGAGAAAAGCAAAAAGGCACTGACCACAGACCACAATAAAGCACAGGCACGATTTCACTCATCGCCGCCATAAAAGCACGTCCTCCCAAATAAGCCCCCAGGGGCCAATTGTGGCCCGGAAGAAAGATGATCTCTTTTCATTGCACCTTTTTGCAAGCGCTGATGCTCACCATCAGGCTGCTTTGCGCTACCTTGTCAGCTTTCTTATTGTCACGACGCTTTTAGCCGATTTATTTCCTTCATTTGGAAGGGAATCGTGTTTTAAAGGAGCACATTTATCAACGCACGCTTGGGGTCTTCAAGTGTGGAAATATTACGAATTCCCAACGTAAGATACACCGATTTATCAAGCCCGAGCCTATGTTTCTCAAGCAAGTATTCAACTGTAAACAAGAACGTGTGAACCGTGTAGCATCTTAAAGCGTCTTCAGTGTTCCGGTGAAGCGGTTCAAAATCTTCTTTAATGTCTTTTCTCAACTGACTGTGACCGTGAAGGAAAGCCGGCTTCCGGAGTGTCTCCTGGTTTCACCTGGTAGCGTAAACCAAGCGAGAAAAGAAAGATAGAGATGAAGGGTACGAGAAATAGAAAATCAGCAAAACACGGATGCTGCCGTCCGATTTCGCTACGAAAAATCCGTCCCACAAGTGAAGGCCTCAAGAAAAGAAAAAACAGACACAAAATGAGTAAGCGGTGAATCCGTGGCACTTCCGGCCAGTTTTGCAGATTGTTCTGGGTATGTGAACACAAAACCATTTGACCACTGGATAAAGGCAAACGACGAAATCCTAAAATCAACCGACCAGAGCCAAGTTTTAAATTGGAAAAGTTACCTAACGAATCCAGGACGACTTCGGGAGCATTCGCGTAAACACGGCCACTCCTGCTACTAAGACCACATCCCTACCAATAAGGTCCTCCATCATGCTATCGTTATGTCACCGATTTTATATTGCCATAGCAACGTTTAAATATGGCGTCCACCAGCATCCCCGTTTGCCGTTCTTTTCCACGCACCAACGTGACATGACCGATCGAAGCAACCAGTGCGGCAAGCGATAAAAACGGAAACCGCACACATACAAACACACGAGCTGGAAAGAATCAATTATGGACCGCGTTTATTACGTGCGGTCGAGCGGAAGCTGAATTCATGGCGCATGAGACGGAAACCGGCGATGGTGCGGGATGCGACAGAAACGTGAACTTCTTCTGAAAGCCCAAAGGCAACGCACAGGCGAGCTTCGTTGGTGAATTTATTTTTATTCTTCACCCAACGCCCGCGCGTTTCCCACGAACAGCTCGACATCCTGACAGGATAAAATGGCGGACGGTGAAACGCCGCTAAACCCTACATCGCCTGCGGCCAATTCAAGCGGTGCAACCCTTGAAAGCGAGAGTACGGGATAATAGAGCGGGTTGACAATGGGACTCTCTACTGGCCACTTCTCCCGGCTTCTCCAGCCATCTTTGCAGAGCAGCGGCACCGGCAAGATCGCCTACGGAGAAAAGCAAACCGACCGAGGTTTGACTGTTGCGGTTGTAATGTCACTTGACGGAGCCGGCCACGCGACATCACGTCAATGAAACGCTGCGCCGTTCTAGAAAAACGATCACTCAATGATTAAGACTTCAGGAGTCGACAGTGTGTCATGGCGGTAAAACACGATTGAACTTAGAGTGTTCATCTGTGGTTTGGGTGGGTAGGATTTTGTCGGAAGATGCCTGAAAAGTGTGTTTAAATCACAGGCGTGATGATAGCGGTGACTTAAAGGACAACATCCGACTTTAGTTAGGCCTAACAGCAAAAGCCACATGTTCAGACCGGCGGCAATGTGTGCCTTTCGTTCAGAGATTCACGAAAAAAAAACCTTTCAACACCTCTTCGTTGAACAAGCAAATTACTATGTGCACAGTTTATTATTCTTCTGCCTCTACAAACACGCACCCGTATGCCTTATGAGATCCATCGTTTACACTGCAATCTGGCATCGTTATGCAAACTTCCCGTGGCGAGGAATCACTTCTACCGAGCAGCAGACGAAATACGACCCAAACAGGCCGACTCTGTCGGTTTTGGCCACATGCAAGAGATTTGGCTGTTTATTTTAATTCGATATCCGTTCCTACCTCGGTTTTCCCGGCGCTCACAGCCACTTCGCTGATTGATCGCCCAATAATCGCTTTCCATCATCGCCGATCACCGATCGTGCCAAAACGCGGTAGAGGAAAAAGATTTGGCGAAAACCAACGAACGAACTACATTCTTAGACGAACCGTGCTTGAAAGTATATACAAAAATATACCAACACCACTTGCGTAGCGGTGAGCAGAATGAAAAACCAAACGTGCACTTTCTTCGATCACGTAGACGAGCGGTCCAGTTTGCTACCACTCCATCGCGTTTCATCTTCTACACCGTGGCAGCATCTCGCAAGGTTGCAATTTTTAGTGATTTTTCCTCCGCTTTTCCAACCGACCGCTACGTTTCGTGTAGTTTCTCGGGGTTTGGAGGTCACCCTCGCAAATAGCTTCTTTCGCTCATCGATAATGTTTACGTTAGCCGCGTTTGAGCACTCTCGACCATCCCAGTGCCGGCACCAGGACGTGGAGCGTAGCCGTAAAAATAACAATAACCATGATGAAAGTAAACAAATTGCCCCTCCTCATCTCTTACGTACCCCGACCCGCACAAGTGTTGCTTTACTCCAAGCTGCCGTTCAACGACGCGTGTGCGGGTGTACCCTTTCAACATTCCCCATATTGATGTTCGCCTTCTCGCATGCTTTATGCTTATGCAGTTCCTCGCGCGTTCGCTTTTCTTCATGTAACTTGCTTCCCAAACGTTGACTTCTCACAGATCTTCGACCCGTGGATAAGTTGTTTATGGATGTGTTCATCGTCTTATTCAGCCAGCGCACGACCCCAAAAAAAACGAAAATAACAGAACGAAGAAAAGGCACGTGTTTTGTGATATGCGAATCGCATGGACCTTCTGCCACTCGTCGTTCTCGATTAGCCTTGGTTCGTCCTCGTCATAATATTTTTATCAGTTCACGTACGAGTGCGACTGAGTGTGGGAGTGTAATACCCTGATGGTGTACCATGCGATTCTTCAACGACTGTTCCACACCAGAAACATGATGTTTGCTGCCATTAGGCCTCTCTCAACCGAAAAGAAAAAAGCATCAAGCCCAACCCTACCATAATCATTCGACTGACGATTCCATGAGCCGTGAGCGTTTTATATCGCGTTCGTGTCACATTTCGGTGCTTCAAGGCTCGAAAGCTAACGCGATAAGAGCGCTGAGAAAGCGCGGAAAATACAGATCACGCCATTGTTCTCGCGTTGCGGATTCGAGAAGCATCTCTGGCGGATGTTGAGGCCCGGAAGCTTTTGACTTTACGGTCCCGCTGTTAACGTGCAGCAATGAATTGTTTTATTTGGCGTTTCGACTCTTATCGCTTTTTCTCTCTTTTTTCTACGCTCTTGAGAATACTGATCTGATTTTCATATTATTTTCCACCTTTCGAAGCCGTACAAACACATCTCAACCACATACTCTTTTTGTGTTACGATGAAAATCCGGTCGACATTTCACCGCGCTCCTCCTTTGAAATTTGCTGACGAGTTGGACAGTGCTTTAGAACGCCTATTACAATTCCAAAAGGTGTCGTTTTATGCCTTTAGCAGCACTCAGTATCAGATAAAGACACACAATAACAATTTTACGTCGAATGAATTCTCGAAATGGTCTTGAAAACCAACGATTACCGGAATATCATCGACACCCACCCACATAACGCTTGTAAGATTTACACTTATTCCATTCGAAGACCTTCTGAGTCATCAGTAACCACGAAAGTTACTTGACTTTGACCTTATAATGTGTAGTGGAAAACATAAAAATGGAAGAAAAATAAAACAAAATGAACGTTGATGCATTGGCCCATTTTATTTGGTGACAATATCGAATATTCCGCTGGTATCGCATTCTCGTTATCTTTGTTTCACACGTTTGTTTTTTGTACATTTCGAGAATAAAACCACATTCTGGAATGACCATGTTTTTCCTAGCCCAAATCGTGACACCAATGATAGATGTTTACGATTTCATAAAATGACAACAACCAGGCGCCTCCATTTATCTTGGCGCAAAGCCTACTGCGACAGCATAAATCTCAACGCCCGCCCCAAACAGTTGTCAAATCAAACTCCATCATAAACTTATTCTAATTTTTGCTCACATTTCTGCCTGCCGGATTCATGCCACCATAATGGTAAGCCTTTTCTAGCCACCCTTCCCGCCAGCCAACCCACTACACAATCGGAAATGTGTTTTTCCCGCGTTCACCTATGCAGAAGGGTGCTGTGGAACACGAACGAAAAGCAAACCGACTCAAAACACGCCGTCACCTCGAAGACAAACAGGGCAACCCAAATTGGAAAACTTCGCTTGCCAAAACACCAACAGCACGAGACGCACTGGCGCGGAACCATTTTCCACCGAGAATGTGTGCCGCAAGTATGAAGAGGTTATTTGTGGTTCGGGCCACTCCGTATACGTGTCCGTGAGTGGTATATTATTGCATGTACTTGAAATGTTCATCAAGAAAACGTGCTCCTCGACAAATTCTTAGCCTCCTTGTTTCGACGGCCGAACTGTGGTCGGATTTCAGGCGTCTCCGCTCCAATAGAGCCGTTCTTTTTGAAAAAGGAATTGCTTGCCACAAACCTTTGGGTATGAAAATTTCCTCTCCTTAAAGAGCGTTCCATTTATTACTGCATCGATGGAGAACTTTTAACAGCCAATCACTCAGTTCAGCGAGCAGAGGTAGGTAATGCAGGTGGTGATGACGGAACCACCACTAACACCGTGAACGCCACAGAAACCACGAACCTGCTCGGTAAGGTTTCCTATGCCTCCATAAAGATACCGAATCCCAACCGTTCGCCTAATGTTTGTGGGAAATAAGTTGCCCATCGTAGCGCGCCAGCGAACCGGTGTAAATTCTCATCAGCAAGCTGAAAGAGCCACGTGCTGCTGAATAAAGCGATAACCTTTCGCTGCTAGAAACTTTATCCATGCCAAGCGAGGAAATGCTCCACCGCATCGTAGGATTTTCCCATGAGCATCTTCGTACTTAGGACTTTGCTGTCGACTTTCTTAATCTCCGTCGTGGCTTCCCAGGGCATGGTAATTAATTTGGATGAAAATTACAAACACCTCGCCATCTTACATACGGGCACGATTCGAACGCATCCAGGATTGTAAGTAATTAAACTTTGTGAATCGATTTTTCACCTCTTGAAAGCCCCATCCAAATCGGAGCACACGAGTAAGGGGCTACCTTTTGATAATTATCAGAGCAATTTACAAGAATGTAGTAAACTTTTCTCGTTGACGAGATTCTAAAGTATGTATGATGTGATGTATGGTAAAGCTCCTGCATGTCACTAAGTATGTGTCCAAATATTCGAAATACTATCAACTTATAACTTCTTGACAATTACATCTCTTATTCGGTGGATAAATATTACAATCAAAATGATCAAATGCTGGTTACTCTTCTTTTGAATCCTGCTATTACTAAAGAGGGTAGAGTAGGGTTTCATTTCTTTAGAAATCCCTCATTTCCCTACGGTGCTGTTCATCTGTTGACTAGGTTGACATGTCACATTCATGTAATCCTTCCATTCCGAACAAATGTTTGATCGTGACAGCGTGAAGCTACTCTCATGGCCCAGCACCGAACTAACAAACTGAGCAAACAATTTAGTCTCCCGTGTCGCTCGCCAATCGGGCGCAGTATATAACCCTCATCATTGTCACTCGCAGCTGGCGCTGCGTAGTGTTGATGACGACAGGCACAAAAAGCAGCTTGAACCCCGTAGAAAATCACAGACTGAGCATCTGTCAAAATCACTGACACTCCTGGAGCCCAGTGCTTTCCTTCGAGAAAGAAAAGAACCATCGAACAAGCGGAATAACCAGATCCAGATAATTCACACAGTCTGGCAGTGAACAACTTATCACACACAAACCAACGATGTCTATTATTCGTTAAGAAATGATTCCACGCTTCTGCTATTCTATCCATCCATGTTTTTAGTGCACGAGCATTTGCATCACTTGCTGCAAAATATGAACCATCATTAACAACAGATCACTCACGTCGAAGTGTAGCAAAACGTGGGATATACCGGCGTGATATGTTTTCATCCATCCTCCAAACATCATCAACGTCGACCGCTCTCTGACAGGGACCGGGTAAGTGTTTGCTCGTTTAAATTCGATCATTTTGGCTTTAGCCGAGTGACAGTGATGCGGAAATCCTGATTTTTTTCCTCCTTGTGAGATCATCAACTTGACATTAATGATGTACGCTGCGGATCTGGTGGGGAGAAAAATGAAAAAATCCTCCTTTTGCTGGCAAAACGTAGCACCAGATGAAATTTATTTATGCCTTTAAAACTTGCTCCAATCGCTATAAATAGCGATAACTCTTCGGCTGTGTCTAATACGCGCGGTAATGAACACCATTTACACCGCTCAGCACAACATTTACCAGACCCGTACGAAACTCTTTACTTCCGTTCGGAAAATCACAGCACCCAGCAGAAGCGGAGTGCCGTTGTTCAAGCGTACCTGCTGTGGAACAACGTTATGCTAACCTGCGCGAATACCACGTGTTCGCGAAAGTACCGTTCGCGTGGCTTCGACACGGAATCGGTGACAAACGTGGCAGCGGGCAAAAACGGAAGAGAGAAAACATATTATTGACGATTATTGAGATGAGCGCTCATTTATCTTTCCAGATTTCCTCCCAGAGTTGCGAAAGCAAACGCATCAGCACCGGGATTGGAAGGATAAATCCATCGCCCCACCGTACCATGCTCCAAAGACGAAG
The DNA here is from genome assembly GCF_943737925.1 of Anopheles nili. Taxonomy (NCBI): domain Eukaryota; kingdom Metazoa; phylum Arthropoda; class Insecta; order Diptera; family Culicidae; genus Anopheles; species Anopheles nili. Next base: position 3,988,692 of record NC_071292.1, read on the forward strand.
CAAGATGAAGCCACACTCGATAACGTTCACTAGCGAAGGCAGAGAATTATTTACGCTTCCACTCGGTCCCATCCCGGCGCTAGAAGCCAATACCAACCGAAGCATTTTCCCGAGGAAACCCGCCCGACGTAAGAAGCGTTAGGAAAGTGTTTCCCTAACCACGGCCAAATCGATTCCACCAGATGCAGGCTGTGCCTTCTCGAAGCTCGGCAAAACTAGATTACCAGGATCCATTATGGCTCGGATGGTCACGGATCGTCGCAAGGGAAGCTGCTCTACTACAGCCCCTCGTGAAACGTGGCATTTAGGCCCAATGGAACTAGCGACCGGATAGCACGTGCTCGGAATTACTTTTGGGAGCAGGGATTGATGAAACGGGGATCGCAATCGAATAAAATTTACGGCCCGCTCCGAGCACCCGAGAGGTTCTTTAAAGTCCTGTGCAAATCCCGAACCAAGAAAGGTCAGCAAAGTTTACCGAACTGCAAAGCAAACAAATGGTGGACGGAAGCGATGGAATAATTCATTTTTCCTGTGCCAAATCCAAATGCCAAAAACGGATGCAATCTGCCTGATTTCAGGGTCAATTTAATCCTCACTGATTGCAGTTACAGTGCCGGCCCAAGCATGTTCGTTGCTTCTTTCATTTCACGGCGAAGGACTCGTCCCATGTAACAGGACCCATCATCATAATTATAATCGTGATAATTAAATTAACATTACGCTTCCATTTGCTTTGATCAGCTGCCAAACAGCTTTTTTTCTTCCTCTATTCCACCATGGTTTGTTTTCTCCAAGCAAATACGGCACCCAAGATCCACCTCAGAACCTTTTGCTTTAGTTTAATTAATTCTGTAATTTACCGCTCTGACGAGCTTCTCACATGCTAATGAAGCAGGCGAGCGACGAACACCGGCCGTCGTCGGTTCCAAGGTGCCACGTGATCAAACAGTGACGATAACATACATTGCTCACCGTACAAAGTATCATTCCATTCGAGCAAACAACAACTCATTTGAGCTTAGGCAAATATTGCCTCAAACGGTAGCTCGTCGATCTATTTCCTTCCACTTAACTGCCTCACTAAACCTTTTTGCCACTTACCACCGAAGCGGTAGCCCGAAATATCAATCACGTTTTTCAATTTTGCGTAACACATCTCACGCCTTGGGCAGCTGACTGAAAACCGGAATCCTCGCTTCCTGCGTGGTTAAGACGTTAGAGATTTCGAGGCTGGTTAGCTCGACCCGCGACCCGACAGCTACTGCCCCCGCTTGCTGAGGCTTCCTCGGCCTTGGAATTTCCGATGAACCCTGACCGCTAGCTGCGGAAGCGGAAATGAAAGCGGATTTCAAACAAATTCAAAAAGATAAATGACGCAGAATGAAACACAAACGCTCTGCGGGAAAGCCCTTCGCATAAGGTCAGCGTGAACGATCGACGGCCGAGCTGTTTTGCAATTCTACCGAAATCCCATTGTGGCGAGAAAAGCTCCCGCAAGCTTTAAGGGGCTGTTGTGCCAAAGGATTTTCCATCCCTGCACCGAAGCCGATGGCCTTACGTGGATGGCGAATTGCTAACGCTTTTTCTGAGATTCTACGAAACAGTGAATGTGAGAAGATTTGCCGGCGTGCGAAACGGAACGAAGCATAATGATGGTGGGGAAAGAAATTGCAAGAAAAAATCATTTCGTCGCTTCCTCAATGAGGAAAAGCCGTAGAAAATGGGGCTCATGTTTATCAATAATCTCCATAATCAGCTCGTGGCGCAGAGGTTGAACAGGAATAGGAAACTGCAGAAAACTCCCCTTAAGATCAAGGCCAGAACTCGAATCAGCATAAAAATAAAATCAGATAACAAACATAATAAAAGTGTATCTCATTAAATCGTGCACCTCACCCGTTAGCGAAACGCAGAGCTCTGCATCACGCCAAAACGAAGTGCGCCACAGGCAACGCGCTTTACGACTGGTACGGCAAAGGGTTTGCTCTAGAATTGCCACAGGAAGACAGGATTGTAAGCAAATATAATGCTTTTTCGCTTCACTGAACAAAAACACCACCAATTTACTTGTATTTCAGTTTCACGAACCGCACTGATAAATATGGCTGTAAACTTTTCCCTAGCTTAACAGTTGGCTGCGGTTACTAAATTTAAACCACCATGGTTCGCTGGAAAACCACGGGCCAATAATTGGCGGCACGAAAACACGCCATCCTACAGGCCATTGTTTAAGCGCACCTTTTTGTGGTTTCCACTCCCAACACGCTCTCATTATTCGCGTCATTAAAGCCAGATGAAAGATCCTTTTTTTCCTACGTTCAATGTCGACTACGTACGTGAGCAATTGTTTTCCATCGTATGACAAACTCGTGTACTTGCTTAAATAAATATTCATCGAAATCAACACTAAAGTGGATAAGTCACCTCGGGATGCTCTTTGGCAGTATGCAAACCAGCGCTTTTGACCCGTTTGACAGATGAAAATTAGCCGAAATCTCCATCGTCACAAACTTCCAGCAGCTTTGCAAGCCTTCACACACCTTCACTCGGCTCGAAATTTCATTCCAACAATATTTGCATACCTTTCGATGGAGATGGGAATAAAAAAGTAGCAAATGTCCTTCAAGAAGCCAAAGGAAACTGCCATCCCACATGGCCGCTTTCAGGTTTCCTTCTCGGTGGCTGCTCTCTCGCAAGGGATGCACGGCTCGCTCTGTGGATGTAGAATAAATATATTCAAACGAATCCAGTTACAATCGTACGATGCCCCATCGCAAGGGCACGAGGGCTGTCCTGAACAAACGAACAGGAACTTATGCCTAAACCATGAGCATGCCGATTCCAGGCGAGCCGAGGTTATGAGAACGTTTCCATTCAATGGCACACATGTTTCTGCCTGCCTTTTGTAACATTCCATCAGTCAGTCAATTGGTGAAATTCTTCGCAGGGAATGAAAACCCCCTGCACGTCGAACAAACCAACACTCAAACTCACGTGGGCGTGAAGATATATCGAAAGGACCTTGGAAGAAAAACACGTTTGTAGCCGTACACGCGCACAAAGCAAGCCGTTGTGTCATCCCAACGGCGCAAACTCCCGATATTGCCGTTTTCCAACTGGGAACGCGAATCGGTTGGAAGAAACGCGACGTCGCGTAACGATGAACCGTGAAGCGCAATGTAACGACAATTTAAACAATGGCAGGCGGAAAAATAAATCAATCGACTACATCAAACGAAAAAAAACATCGCCATCGATACAAGCGCTACCGAGGCATTCCGATCAGCTACTTGATTTACTCGCTAAGGGGCAAAATCCCATTCCACGCACAAAACAATACTTTCAATTCAATGCGCCTCCTGAAAACTTTGCATGTGTATGTGTTTTTTTTTTTTTTGAGACCCACCATTTCGGAGACCAAGCGATATTTTCTAATTTTACAACAAAAATTCCACCACCGTATCGGAATCTGTCGTTCGACATTAGCCGCGTGCGGGAAATTCAAAAACGAACTCGTAATCAAATGAAATCCCAGCCGAATTCACCTTGGCCGTTGAGCTTTCGTGCCAGGATTTTCGGGTACCTTATTCCATTTCTCCTTTCTGAACCTTCCGCGAGCCAGAGTCGTGCCGTGTTTGCTTTTTCTTCCTTTGTATGATTACATAACCGACATCCGCGTGCCCTAATGTAGCATTATGCATGCAGGAACATATTTTATAATGCAGCTGGAAGCAGACGAGGGTGAACTTTATGTTTTCTTACCATTTCGCTTTATTGCGCCGGAAAAGCAGGAAACAAATATATGATTCTCTGCTTTACTACCGGCTAATAAATGCAAATGGAAACTTTATCGTTACTATTTACTTCACTCACAAAACGACACCACGAAATTACGTCCGGTGGAACGCAAATTTCATGAAAAAAATACGTAAAAACGCTTTGATTAATTTTCTTCTCAGCTACTCGTTAGTCACCGCCCTTGAGAGTAAGTGAAAAGAATTAATTATTTCGTTCTGTGAGCGTGTGTGTGTGTTGGGTACGGAAAAGGAATCTAAAGTGCATTATAATTTAAAAGAAATATGCTTGGATTCTATGAATCCGATTTGGTTCATGGTTCCTTTTTCTTTTATTTTATGCTGCCTGCAGAGTTGAAAAACGATTTTGCTTTTCCATAAACTTTCTCCTCACCATGACCCGCTATTCATCTCAATGTTCCTTTCGTGCACTTTGTCTCTCCCTGGCTTTGTAAACTTTCGCACAAAAGCTCTACCACAGGGTAACTTTTTCGAGTGTCCAGCAACGTTCGGATTAACTGCAGCATGCCGTTGGTCGTCGCAAAATGGGACCCGATGGAAGGAAAATGCTATGGAAAAACGAAAAACTTCATGGTTAAAAATCTCAACTCAACTAACTCAACTGAAGTGCTCGTCCAGAGCCGACAATGGTCAACGGTCGGACGGGTCACTCAAGCACGCCGCTAAAGAAATGATCAGCAAACCAAACCGCGAGGAGCACCGAAGCCACTTTGCTCCGAAACTAGGTTAAAATTTTATCCATAAATTCCACATGGCCACAGCAAATAGCGCCCGAATAAATGACCACCACGTGAGTGGCCATTCCGAAGAGCCATAAAATCGGGCACGAAGCTAATTTCTGGCCATTGCACCAATTCGTTGCGGATAGTTGGCCTGCCCGTTCGCGTTGAGTTTTCCAGTAACCGTGACGGGAGTTCGCAATTTCATTACGGAGGCGCTGTTTTTAAGCCCATTTATCCGGCAAAACATTGTCACGAGACAGCAACATTGCTCACATTGAGTCAACACATCCCTTGCCACTACGTGTGTGTGTGTTTGTGTGTTTGTGGGATGGGTTTTTCCATCAAAGAGACAGCTTATCTTGCAACAATCATGACAAAAAATGGCTGCTTCATTGCTGCGGGACCAGCTCACGGGCAATTGCACCACGTGCGGGGCGCACGAAACCTCTCCGAGCGGAATGCTGATCCCGCTCGAGTCAGCAGTTTTAAAGTTTCTCTCCCGGGGCGCACTTGTCCGTGCCTTGGCACGGGGCCAGCCGGTTACACCGGCCTACTTTCGGCCTCACGGTTGCCATGGTTCAGTGCAGAGGCCTTTGCCTGAACTTGGCTCCGGTTTCGCTCCGGCACGGTTTCAATTCGGTCAGCTCAAAGCGAAACGTCACGGTGTGTTTCGTCGCTGTCGCTGACGTCAGGGAACGCGCCCATGGACCGTTTTGGGTTGGACGGTGGGTAGGAAAAGCGGATGTAAATGAAAGTTCAAGTGCACTCATCTCGGCCCACGGCAAGGCCCCCTGCGGAACGGTACCTGGTGAAAGGAACCATCGCAAGGGTGGGATTCGCCGGGATCGGGTTAGAAATCGATATCTCCCGAGTTGTGCTTCGTACGGTACGCTCCTTCAGTCACTCCAGACGAGGCACGGTGAGGCTCATTCATCACACGTTTTGCTAAATATTCGCCACGTGCCACATTCTGCTTTGCTGTGGTCACCATATGGAGCACTTTGTGCCACACTTCCTGGTTGGGGCTTTTAGTACACTTGACGAGAATTTAAATTATATTACTGATCAAATTGAGCATCGCACATCCTGAATCCTGATGGGTGGGCGAAATTCGCACAAGCGGATGTACACGAGGAAAAAGAGCATTGTATTGGAAATGTAATATTTTTATTTATTTCCAAATCTATTTACTAACTATTTATTACGCAACATTCAAACGTTTAAGCGAAGCACAGTGCTTTTAGCGTGGACTTATTTATGACACAACAAACCGCCGTCCCAGCCGCTGGGGTTGAAAACAACATTTCTTTTAAACCGTTTACGTGCCGCAATAAAAACACACCACCCCTAATGCCGTAATAGCATTTTTAGTTCCTTTTCCACGGTGCGGCGTACTGGAGCACCTTCACCGTAAAGTTATCTTCAACGATCCCAAAATTTATCATCATCACTCCGCTCAGTTGTATCTCCTCCACCAAAGGGGCTCCTCGTTCGGGGCCAACCGCACGTATAAAAAGCATCTCGCAACCATCAACGGCACAAACGAACGATCAATAAAATTGTCGCCAGCAACATTTTTCATCTTCGACCCCAGCTGAAACGCGGCGCGATTTAGAACTCTACCTCACGGTCCGAACGTGCCCCACGGGAGGACGTGTCGGCACTTTCTAGCGAACATTAATTTTCGCACACCAGCCCACGGCGGGACGACAAAAAAAACCCTTGCCTTCGCGAAATCAAAGCCCTTTTTTCTCGCCGAAACCAGCCAAATGACCCTTTTGAGTTCGCCATTTTTAACAGCCTAGTAAAACATCGAGTAATTGGGAGTGGAAAAGCAGTTTAAAACACCCAAATACCGTTCACGGTACGTCGAGTAAGGACGCAAAAGAGAAATAAAAGGAAATATTAGCACTTATTTATGAGTCCCCGGAGGGAGAAAAACACTGTGTTCCGAAAGGATTTTTCTCGCGATCGACGCTACTCGGGACAGGCTGCTATGAATCGAATTACGGACTTCTATTGTTATTCGGTCGATCTTTATAGTGGAATTATAATGACCAACACCAGCCCATCTACGAGATAATACACCAAAGTGTCGATAATAGCATAAACTGCAAAAAAAACATCAGCTCCCATTCTCCAACCGTGAAAGCCATCTTCCCACAATGTGGGAAAAAACGGCAACCTTCAATACGGGAATGGGGAATTACATTTGTTAGGGGGTTCGTACGGTGGCGCTGTTATTAGTAACATTGCCGAACTTGTGTCATTAGCGAACGGTAAACAGCAATCAACTACGATTGACCCGCTTTCGGGTCAGCGCCGGAAATCTCACCCAACATTACCACCCCCTAGCAAAAGCCGGTGGGAATACGAGGAAAAGCAACCCAACCCCTAATGGTGCACCTCCTCCTAATCCTCCCACGGGAACCAGCGAGTGGTGCGACCGGCAGGTGCTTCCTGATAGCACTATCTATAAGTTTTCGATTTGCTGAAACTTGTGGAACCGATGCGTTTGAAGGGCACGCAAAACGCATTCCCCGGGCGATTCCCACCTCACACGCTGGGGATATGGTAAGATAAATTACTATAGATGTGTCAAGACCGGCCGGTTTTACTGCTGTTCCACTCCTCCCGGTGAACCCATTTTCCCGGGTGGATTACACCAACCCGTAACAGGGATGGGGGATTTAATAAAATGGGATTATCACTTCCCGCCGGTCGATTGGAACCGGATAAAGTAATTGGAGTGAACAACACTGTAGGGTCAGGTGTGATAAACAGCCCATAATGCGTCACCATCAAACAACCGGTTTATCGTTTCTCAAAGTACTGCCGAGAAACCGTCGATGAGACGAGAGACTATGGTTTTAAATTACTTTAAGTCGATTTTAAACGTCTGGCTTTAAACGAGAAAAAGAAAGGAAAAGGAGAAAAATGGCGACAAATGAATACGCCTTTAATTGACGTTTCTCTTGTCTCTGTAGGCTTCGTGAACTCTAAACGTCACCAACTGTCTCACCGTGTTCAATAGCCGCTCCCAGGAGCTGATATTTTAATTTCAGGTTTTGATAAAGCATGCTCCATCGGAGCGAGGCGATTCATCTTACCGGACACCCGACACAGGCCGCTCGTCGCGTGATTTGATTGTCTAATTTAACCGTGCTCATGCCGAACTTGCCATCCCCAAGGAGTTCCCGGTAACAAAAAGGACAGCGATTCAAATAGGTTTGCGATCCGGGAAGCGCTCTCCACCGGCCACTCGGTGCAAGTCGGTGGGCGCAGTAAATGAGTTTGTGTGGCTCAAATTTCGTGTCGGTTTATTAATTTACTTCCATTTCGAGCGTATCTCCGTCCCGGGTGCGATGTCGCCCGTGCGAGCCAACCGCAGGATCGCAGTGGAAAGTGATCTACTTCGGTGGCACTCGGAGCGGAAAAGTTTATTATTTTCATCTTTCTAATGAAGCCATCCACAACGTCTCCGAGGAGCTGGAGCTGAATCTGGAGTTGCTGGCAAGGGCGCAGCTAATTTTATGGCTCCGGCGGAACCACACCACACCGAGCACCGGGTCATGCCGTTTCTGGTGCCCATGGCGTGAAGTGCTGAGACGCAGCTGCTCGCATCGTCACGGATCTCTGGCGCCTAAAGAGCTGAAAGAACTCACGACCCGAGCATGGTAGTGGATGGTGTTGTTTTTGGTGAAAATTAATTTCAATCCTCTACGAGCAAATAACGCGTCGACGGACGGTCCGTTTGCGTTCACCGAAACACACCAACGCCAACCAACTCGAGGCAATTTATCGTCAATTAATTAAGCGAATGATTTATGCCACCTATACGTGAGCCACGCCTGTGAGGAATGCAAACGAGCTGTTCGTCTGGATGTGCTCGGAAGATCGACCATTTTGCTGTTCGATTCCACGGCCAGAACGAAAACGGAAATCGAGAGCCTTTGATCTACCATTTTGCTACTTTGGCAACAGCACACACTTGGAAATTCGCCATAAAACAACAGCGTCTCCGCAACGGCACCGTCTAGGTGGCTCCATACGAGGCAACTTTCCAACGGCAGCTCCTCTTGGGAGGACACAATTTCACTTCAACAAAATGGCAAAACACTTGAAACAAATCCATTCCAACCGCCCAACGCCTTCGGATGGATGCCATCGCGTTCGTTTGTGCAAACAACTTCAAATGGAGCTGCGCCCGGTTGTTTGTGCACTGATGAACGGGTTACCTTGGATGGCTGAGAGATAGAGAGAGAAAGACCCGGGAAAATCGCGATGGAAGGAGAAGCCACAACCATACGAAGGTGAGCAGATTATTGCCACCTTCTGTCTCGCGCTAATCCGTCTGTGCAAACACCGGACGTGAGCAATGTCGCTCCGGAATGCGCCCCGGGGGTAGTAAAGGGAAATCGTTCACTTCCCTTTCCCCACATGCCCTCTCTCTTTCTCTCTTGCGCCTGTCCAGCCACTCATCCTCGAACCGTTCCGAGTTAACCACCATCACGAGGAAGCTAATATTTTATCAGTAATTATCATCGAACAGGCTGCCTGCTGCCGCCAACCGGCGTCCGACGAGTGAGCGATGGGTGTTTTATTTCTCTCTCTCTCTCTTTCTCTCTCTTTCTCTCTCTCTCTCTCTCTCTCTCTCTCTCTCGCTTACCTCAATTGGTACACCCGGCAACACCCTCACGGTGCCAGCAGATGTGCTCGTAAAGTACGAAACCCAGCAATAAAAGCAGAACCGTAACCCGCTCGCTTTCTCTTTTTCTTTTCTTCTTGCTTACGCGGGAACCAAATTCTGCACCATTTGTTACGCACACGTAGATTATCAGCCCGCGAGTGGTAGGGAAGGAAACTCCACACCAAACAAGCAGCAGGACGCACGCGTACGCCAAAGATGGCACGAAGGAGGTCGCTTTATTCGGAAAATTAATCACGCCATGCTAGGGAAAAACGCAAACCCATCCCCTGGCGGGAGGTCCGGGCTGGAAATACAACACAACGCATCGACACAATAAATAAATACCTTTTTCCTCAGCTGCGCCCATTACGCGAGGTCAGCCCGTATGCGGTAAGGTTCATCTTCAGCGCGGGAAAGAGGATGCTGTTAATTGGCGTACGATTTGTTGATGTTCGCGGGTCCTGGTTCGGAGACTAGTCGAAATCAAATCTTCGGCAAAGCGGCTTTATTTGGCGATTTCCGGTTCCTTCGGCTTCGTGTCCTCGGCCTCGTTTCCAACTTGGGCTACGGCCCAACTTCACCGTAACGACACACGGGCGGCGCCTGTTCGGTGGAGCCAAATTTCCGCTTCCGGTGGCGAACGTTTCCGTGGCACGCACACGAAAATTAAACTAACATCGAACGCTCAAACTCACACGCGCAGACATGCCTTTTCAATTTCACCTAAAAATATTATTCCCTACCTCACCATCTCACCATCTCACTCTCTCACTGTGTTTCTCATCCAACAGCTCCTTTCCAAATCCACTCAAGGTTCTTGCTTGCTTCACGGACATTCGACACCAGCGCGTGTTTGTGTTTCTTCGCGTTCTTTGATTTATCCACGCGACAATTAATTCCAACCGCTTGTTTCACACCCACTTAATGAGATAAACATCGGTTCGTCGTACCACGACTTGCAAGAGTTTGACGCCACTAACGGAATGAAAAACTGACCGCCACTGTTCCGAGAAATTAGCGCAACGGAATCGGGGCCGCACTCTCACGTCTTGCCGACAATAATGATAATAAATTCACAATCTTTGTTTTCCCTGTTGCCAACGAGCACTACACAGAAGCTGTGGTATTCTTGCGAGACTTACAACTCCTCAACGGGTCGCTTGTTTTCCCAGCACACGCCAGCCGTGCCCTGGTGGGTGCGAGCTGGTTAATATCCAATTTGTGTAATCGGCGTCTTCATCGCAGCGAAGAATTTATCAAATGCCATCACGAAGCGTTCGCAACCAGAAGGAATAATCCATGCCGGGCCGTGATTCTCGTGGTTCTGGCCGCTTTACTTTCATACTCTACGCGAATACCAACCAACCGGGACGTGATCCATCATTATCTGCTTATCAAGCGCGATGGCAGCCCTCCACCAAGACATAGGTAAAAGGGGGAGAATTCGAGTTATGGGGAAGTAAAATATAAGTGCGGAGGCTGAGGCAAAGGTTAAAGCTATACGCATCCATCGATGAATAGCTCAATCAAACCTCCGACCTGCTGTGCTCGTCGTCGTCACCCTGAGACGTGTACCCTTCGACCTTAATCAAAGTCATGGAATACATTGGTCGATTCATGTGTTTTCACGCGCGTTTCCCGAAGACGGGCGTGTTTCCACCCTCATCCGGCGCTGGATGCACAAGCTCACACTTTGGCACGATTGTTTCCGCGCTACAGGAAATAAGATCAACATATTCCGTTGCCAGCGTAGACTGGGAAGCGTTCCAACGGAAGCATTTCAATTCGGGAGGCTGATCATCCGCTCCAGCCGTTGATATTGATATCCTCGAACCATTTGCGCGCTGGTGATTCTGTTTACGTTCTCTTAGGCTCGGTGGCTTTGCTGATTCCTTGTGCACGTTCGCGCGGGCATGACGGTTCTACTGGGCTCCTTGAGGATTTAACGAGCGACCGACGATGGCTGTCCATTCTCTCGGTAGACCTGATTTATTGCGCTCCTCTGATGCCCTTATTCATCCTTCGCCTCGCATACGTGCTCCTCTGGCAAGCGACAGTGTGTTGAATGCCAGATATCTCAAGCTTATTTTTATCCACATCGAGCATCGGGAGGATAATGCATTTGTTTTTTTGTTTTTTTTTTGCTCTCTCTCTCTCTCTCTCTCTTCGTGCTTAAAGACTCCGAAAGCAGCAGCTAGTAGTTTTCTGTTTATTCTCACAGGACACGAATCACGAAACGGAGAACACAAACAACGAGCGAAACTAAATACTTTCACGAAACTAATCTACACATACCGAACCCTAAGGGCACGGTGACGTGTAACACAGATGGAAGCGCCATGGCCCGAGACGGTGACAAATCGACAGGACGGAGTGTACAAGAGCAGACACAAGAAAATAAACTACACCGGGAAACCTTTTAATTTGCGGTCGTCCTGCGAAACGAGTATCGATCAGGAAAATCTTCTTCCAGAGGAAGGCGAACGTAGATGAATAAGCTTCCCGTTGGGCGTTGGTCGAATTAGAAATTCACTTCACTACCGTTGCTTCACATCGACTGCGAATGTAGTAGAACAAGAAAATCGTAACAAAGACTCGTTACGCTCTGTCGAAATTGTTCTGAAGCGAGGATCTACCATAAAAACCATTCACACATTTACGACACTTACTACACAACTGCTCGACGTTAGTGTGTCTTTTTTATCTCCCCAAAATTTACTAGTCACTCAAACGCTCCGATCGTGCCATTTTGTTTCAATCCCAAACACGAACGTACGACGCAGCGCTTGTGATCCGAAAACTGATCCAAATGATCTGTAGCCCTGCCCGGACGGCACGTCAAGACGTACCAGTACCAGCACGCTCCCACGTCCAGCTTCGTGCGCGAATGCTCCAAGACTGATTTTTCCCGAACAGCCTCAACCGATTATCCGATTGAGGGTGGCGAGACGCATGGTGAGCATGTTGTAGTAAGCCAAGCGATGGTCGAATCGGTTAAGCGTTTTCCTCCCCACGGTGTACTACCGGACCAGAGCTTACGTCAACATGGAAGCCAACGCAAACATGCAACGGCATGGGCTACTCGGATGCATGCGAAACCATCGACGATTCAAAGTTACTTCGACGCTCAGCTGGCCTGGATACACACCACCAAATGCTCAGACGCACACGCACACTAACGCAAGTGCTAACGCGATGGAAAACCGGCGGGAAAATTCGTCCATGTCCAGGCGCACACGTGGTCCCACCGATAACCACGCCGAAGCCCGAAACGAATCCCGAACCGACGAACCGACTGTGCCGAACACGACCCGAGCGACCCGTGCCCGACTAACCGATGAAGAAGTTTTCTTATCACACCAACGAATGCGCCTGCTCTTCGTCCTTCCCAACACCCCGTTTCCGATGCCGATGACCCGATGGAGACGCTCGATGGAGACGCCTGGTCATTTGTACCAGAAGACCGTATGAGCAGTGCGTGGCGAGGGCGACGGAATACAAATCACCGGGCGAAAAACAAAACGACGCAAATGAACCAATAGACGGGAATACTTGCACGCTCGGTTCGAATGCACCACAATGGCACGTTTCGTGTAACGCATTTTCCACGCGGTACATCGGCGTAAAGAGGCACCCTTTTTCTTCCTGCCATGCAGGCGCCACTCTGATGGCCATGATTCCTGGGTGAATGGAGCGGGAAAAAATCGCATGAGCACCGAACGCGGCCATTGCCGCAGCCGGCATTGAAGTGCATGGAGCGTACTGATTTATTTACGTTGCACCGCAAACGGATCTTTTCCGTTTCGGTTGCGACCGTGGTGGTCTGGTTTTTGTAACGATCCGAATATGATTTACCCACCGGATACGGCCGTGCCTGCTCCGATGGAGAGAGAGAGATCGGAGGCGGCTACTTTGGTATGGTTTCCAGACAGACCAATCAATGTCCCGGTGGAGGATCAACAGTTACACCCGCACCCGTACATGGGCAGCGAGAGCACATCAATAATTTCTCCACCGTGCCTAATACGAATCAGTAACAATGTTTCATTGGGCCATCTTACACGAACGCAACTGAAGTGGAACCCTCAAGCCATGGCTGAGAGGGGCTTTTAGGCGTCTCGCAAATTGCACCTTCCCAGTCGAGGGCCAGGCCACACCAAAGGACAACCGATTATAAGAAGTCTATTTTTAAGCGAACCAATCAATACCGACCAACGCATGCACTCCGAGGAAAGCTATTAGCAGCGAAAATCAATGCCCGAACGATTAGCGAATCGATTTAGCGGGGAGCGAGCGATGTGACCCCGCATTTGAAGTCGTTCCATTTTCCAGTCCATCGACCGGCGGACGAACGCGACCGCACAAGAACTGCACCATGAATCATAATTTTGCCGTGATTGATGTACGTTTGTGTGCAAATACAAGCCATTCGCTACTTAATGGATCGGCTGCGATCGAATAATCACTTAATGGTGAAAAATTCTTGATCTCTAGGTCCATACACTACCGGCTTAAGGCGAACAAGACACACCGAAATCAGACACACTGCTACGGACTATCATCATCGTTTGCCGTCTTCACTGGCTTTTATCTCGGAGGCTCGTTAGCCAAAACCCTGTTGGTGTATCTTTCGGAGACTGCATTAATATTTATCATATTTGATGTTTTATTTATTACCAAATGAACCGACGGCCCTCCGATTCACTACATGACAATCGAAAATGTTGAATTTTTACGACGTTCCTTCTCGCTAGCATACCAACTAAAATGCAAGATAAAAATGTGTAAAATTATTGGGGACGTTTTTTCGTCTACTTTCAACTGCATCCTTGGGCCGAGTAAAAACCCTCTCTTCGACAGCCAGCATAGCTTCCGCCACTCTGAGCCTATGACCATAGCACCGGCCTTAAGCCGCAGTTTGCCATAATTTCTGCCCATAATAGCAAAGTTCCACCAGATACCCGCAAGACCGACGCCTCTTCTCTCCGCAAACGGCAGTGATTAATTGTTGTTTGGTGTCCCGTGGGCCGTACCGCAAAAGTTTTTCCATGCGGCCAAAATCCGGCCCATATCAGCTCCGGTCGACCGCAAACCTCGTGGCCACCGCGAGATGGGCGCCAAAAATGATGTGCCGACAGACCGCGAAATGTTCCAGCCTGCAGGCTTGTGATAATTATCCTCCGGCAGTGGCATCGCTTTTGTCCCTTGGTATCCGTCACCGTGTGGTCTTGTGTTTTGAGATCGGGTTGCGGGCTTGGACTCGGATTTTCCTTCGAAGATACGGACCGACCATTCTACGTGACACAATGAAGAGCGACCGGAGAGTGAAACACATTTGCGATTAATGTATGCGTAACGAGTTGGATTGATTTGATTAATTCAATACGCTAAACGTGACATAATGGTTTCCGGCAAAACGTTTGACATGGACCCGCGCTGACATGACCCGTCGGTGCATGGCTGGATTGGAAAACCGTTCGAGTGGAACGAGTGAAAAGCGCACGTTCCAGGGGGAGACCCAGTGGTGAAACCCCGTTTGATTGATGATGCCCCTTTCGATGGTACGATGATTTGCGGGATTTAAATGCCCCACCATCCGGTTCTTCTCGATCTCGGCGAATGAACGGATGAAAATTTGACCCAACAACACTGAAAATTGATTGATTTTGCAAGCACTTTAAAATCGTCTACGTCTCCAGTAGAACCATAGATAGATTGAGAAAAAAAAACGATGGTACAGGGATATATTCTCCCTCGTACTGGAATTAAAAAATCTCCTTTCAAAGTCAACCCTTGCTTTGTCCGCAATTCATGCTTGGGAATGATAAATTACTAGATGACAAGTTCATCTTCTTTGTTGCCTATCAGAACGTAGGGCGTACACTTCTAAACGTGTACCACACGATCGCTTTTAAAACTCAGCTTGACAGTCTTTCATTACCTCGTGTTGCACTATTCATGAGCTCAAGCTCAAAAGGCAGGCTGGGTAAATCTTAAGAGTGACGACCTTACCCAGGGACATTGACTTTTATACATTTGCATCGTTTCCATAAAGATATTCTGTGCTCTCACATACGAGGCACCAATTTGAGTGGGACCACCATTCGCATTCCAGCCTCCCTTAATGCATTTTCACGCACATACAATTATCCATTTTACAGCGGCCCAGTGTAAAGTGCATGCCTTTTTCGATACGATACAAAGGGAACAGAGCGCGTGTTAATCGATGCATCTCGGCAGCGGCGCAATTTTGTAATAAAACCAACGTATAGCTCGCTAGAGGCCAACGCACAGTGAAGATGACTGAGCAACCCATACTATGAATATAATCTTGATTCTCAACCCCTGTGCACAAACTGCAGTTTCTATAATGCCTGCTGCAATTAATCTGCGATGCTTCATAAATATGAATGCCCTTGAACTGGTGCTAGGTTAATGTACACATAATCACGCCAAACCTCCTTCCATGTGCACAATCATAACGCTATCTTCAAAATGCAAGAGCTAACATATGCCCTCGGTTTCCTGTAGCAATAAACGAAACGTAGCTATAAATTCCTCGTCCGGAGGTGGCGATAAAAATCTCCATCAAACAGTTACACGCGCTCAGATCATCTAAACACAGCACACTCCGTTTGCTTTCGATCGCTTTAAGTGCTAAAAATTGGATTCCATAACGTGCGCTTGTAAATGGCCGGCTAATGACACCAGCTTCCCTTGACCCAACCAGCAGGGCTAATTTATTCCACCCTGACCACCGTACCCTTCAGGCTAATCACGTTTCTTCTTCAATGGGCTAATTCGTCTAATTTCTCTCATCTGTCGCTTAGAGTCGGGTCAAAAAAAATCCATGCGCATGAATATCTTCCCAAGACGGCCACGTCAAACCAGGCGCCTCCATCGTCAGAGTAACTGTCATCTTGACACCCGTCAACGGAACACTTCCCGAACGCATCATTTCACAAAGCCCATTACGCAAACGATAATGACCGACCAGCCTGCTGACCAGAATCGTTTATTTATTGTGCATTCTCGTGGAAAAGCATTCACTCAGGCCAGCGCTCACACACCCACACACATTCCTATACGCACCAACAGGATACGTTGACGATGAGCCGATAGGCTGGCTTTGGCGCTTCTCTGTATGCTTGTCACGTCTATCCATCGAAGGGAACGGAAAGAACGGCTTTCCAAGGAATGGCAACTATTTTTTTTCCTTTTGTTTGCCGTTGCTTCTATTCAGCGACATAAGAAAAACCTCCAAAACGCAACCACCAACTCAGAACGTTCTCACTTTCATGCCTTATTGACCTACATTTTATGCCCAGACGCGACTTCGCTGGTGTCACGTTTGCTGTTTCCCTCGACACGGCCGAGGGCAAACGAGCTTTGCTTTTCCGGCTTCTCCAGCGAAAAGTTCGCAAACCACTAGCTGGTGCGAGTTCCGGCCGCGCTAGAGTTCACTCTAACTTTTTCCCACCATTGTGATGCGATCGAATTTGCCCGCCAGAATTCACCAAACCGCGAGTCTGTCCTCATTTATCCTCTTTATCGGTGATTCCCCAACGCACCCCCAGTCGCTTGAGTTCACTCTCCAGTCGGCCGCTAGGTTGGTCGGTGGAAAATCATGCCTTATCCTCCTCGACCTCGTTTCAGTTCGCTCCTACTGGCGCCTTTCCGACCGTCCCTGTGTTCTGTTATGTAACGCTCATCATGGAGCCTCATCGGTGAAGTGGTGACGTAGCGAAGCTACTGTTAAACATCGAGCGTGGCATTGATGAATATTAAGCATGCTGTGGATTGGATTACGGCTAATCTAAACAAAGTTTATGGTTCTGTTTCCTCTGCTGAATGACTCATTTATTATTCATTTTATAATGTAGTTTTAATAGTTTGAAATAGGAGCGAGCGTATTATGTCTAAGCTCAAGTTCATGGTCATCAATTTCATCTGGTTTGAAACAGTTTTACAGCGATTTTTTCATTTTATATCGGTTAGAGTAAAACACACAAAATATGTCGTATTTATCGCTTACCTATGTAGTTTTATATAAGGTACACGACACACACACATTTTTTTTATAACTTCTCGAAAAAAAACAAAACCATTTCAACTCATTCGTGTTCATATTTTACTAAATTGCAGCATTCAATTCCTTTTTGTAACCTACCATGCATTCGTGTGGAAACTTTAAATCATTAAATCCAATCCGTATTCTATCGGTAGATTTTATTCCTTCTCACGTCCTGCATTTCATTCAATAAAAGCGCAGAGTTTTAGATGAAATTGTTCATCGAGGCGATGACTCACTTGTTTTTCTTGCTCGCAGTTAAATGCTCTGCATTTTGTTCGATAGTAGCAATTGCATACTATGCTACGATGAGGCAAAAACAATTCAGCTGCATCATAGTGCATTTGCAGAAATGTCTCTTTTTTAAGAGAAACTTATTCGAAGAAAGGCGCTGAAGAGAAGTAAATCTCAAATCCTATTTGTGGCAATATGGAAGCGAGCAGCTTTTGCCCGAATTCTCTGAGCGCAGCTCCCACTAGCAGCTGCTTTACAAAGATGGTTCGTTAAAATTTCAAACAACGCCTTTTAAATCCCTTCTGCTGACACGAGTGCAGAGGAACCGGTCACGGATCGCATAGAAAAGATAAAAGTCAAATACATGAACGACACGCCGATGAGACGTTCGATTTATCGATGTTACTGGCGACGATGTTACCGAATAGCTCGCCCGCTATCGGATGCAGATCTGCACCATCCCAGATGCGAAAAGATATTGGAATATCTTTAGCACACCGAACACGGAAGACATTGGTCTTGCTACATCATCTTTCTTCGTACTTCCGCTATCGTAGCATGCAGCAATGACGACGTCAGCCGTGGCGACATCATCCACGAAAAAAAAAGTTCACCAACTCGTAGAAGAGGAAAAATCCTTTCCAATCCTTCAGCCAACCACACGAAAATGCACCCACTATCACTTTACCAAGAACAGCCCCTGCCAGACTTGCACTGGGATCTCTGCAAACGGTGGCTAGTGACGCTATTGTTTTTGTAGTTTTTTTGTCGACCTTTTGAGCCACATCTCGACAGCCACTAGCCGCATGTTTCCGGGAAACATGGCGAGAAATCCTCCAACGTTGTAAAACTGCGTCATTTTTTGCACTGAGAACGAAAAACTTTCCACAATCAACGTAGCTCTTCCGATGGAGCACAACTCATCGTCGATCAATAGAGAACGGAGAGATTTTCGAGAAGAAGCTCGTAGAATCTCCATTCTAGTGTAGCAAACACGTGTTTGATTAAATGAAGAATATATAATGCTCTACATTGCTCGTCTCATGTTGTGGTGGACAAATTAACACATTATCTTCAGAATAATAATGAACCCATTCATACTCTGCACCAATATCATACGACGTAATAAAACCAATCATAAAACTGCTTTATCACAAGCGCGGGGAAATTGGATTTAGCGCATCGAAAACACCGAATACCGGACTTGCAAACATACATTGGAAGCAGTTCTCATAGCCAGAGTTATCTACAATATTTATGACACTATTTTTAACACTCCATGACAGCGGAAAAGATTTTCAACTTTTACAACTTGCCATCCATAAAATGCACCATCTTCTAAGACTATCAGCCGATTCGCTCTGATTGAGTGCAAACTTAGAGTGCCAGTGAATCCACTCTCGGAAAACAGTTTCGAATCAATTATCTGACACAGTGACACACAGAGCATAACCTACACCTTAACCCAGCATCGTCCACTACCGGACGATGGAGGCGCCCAGTGTTTTTCAGCTGTAAATAGAACCGATCGGATCTGGCACCGAAAAACAAACAAAAAAAGGTCACACGTACTCTCACACATGCACACACTCAAATACCAAAGTGTGGATATGTTTTCAAACATCGATTGTCTGCTACAAATGGACCGTTTTACTGCTGCTCCCCCATCGTACGCTGGTCCATTCGGGTCAGCCGTACAGTCTGCCTTCCAAGATCACTGACCCTTATTGGTATTCTCCTCCTTTCCCAAGCAGTGTGCCGTAAGATTAAGCTGTCTTTATTTGTTTCTGCAAACTTCAAACGCACACGACGCACTTTTCGCTTCCTCCGTCCAGGCATGTCGTTGCTGTCTCCAAAGTTGTCCCAGCAATGGCGGCGATAAAGGATAGCCAAGGGGTAAAAACTCAGATGCGCAGCATACAGCGAAGATTCGGTCACTATCGATAACTCTCCAGCATCGGAGATCGGAAAGTTGGGTGGAAATCGAATACCATCGGGATACAATGGTGAAGTGGTGTAGTGGCGTAGGGCCATTGAGGACGCATTCCGGACTGGTCGTACATTCGAGTTAGCGCCACCAGACAATAAAGAAAACTGAAACGACAATGATATTAGCGGTGGCGGGAGACAGCTGAAGCGCGTAAGGAATCCGATTTCGTCACGTGCCAGTTGTCCTCCAACTTGGATCCATGTCTGTCACTAAAGTTTGCTCAAAGTTGTGCTAATTCCGCTCGTTAGAACTGCTCATTTCACGCCCGACAACCGCATCCATGAGCCACGCTTTTAGCATTTTATTTTAATTGACCATTTATGATGCTTGCATCTATTTCGGACATTGAAACATCGTATCAGATAACGAATGCGGCACACCTTCCCTCCCATTCCAAACAGGGTTGATCACTCGAAAGAAAATCGGTAGTAGCAGTAACATGCTCTTCAGCGATATTTTGGTGTAGTATTATTTCGGGATCGCTTTTTACGGTGCGCAAATTTCATTTTCGTACCACAGCCTGTCAGCACTATCCTGGCATGGTGATGGTAATCAAAGCAAGCCGAACAACAGCCGCTGTCCGGATGATTGATGAGAGATATTAAAATAAATTGATTTCCGTACCATCGTGTCCTTATCCGTTGCATCCTGGTGAACAACTGCCTCTGCCTTTGGTCTCAGAATCGTTCACACTTTGGTCGGAAGAAGCTCAAAAATGAGAAAGAAAAATAGCGCGAAAATGCTAAGCCTGAATCCTCAGTTTGGAAAATGAGAGAGGCATCCGGTTCGCTTTTCCAGCGTAGTTGTATCTTTTTGGGCTTCATATTTTTTTCGCCTTCACAGCAAGTGACATCATTTTCGATGCGTCATTGATCACTTTTCGCGCTCTGCCTAAGTCGTATCGTTTTTTGTACACTCTGCCAGCTAAACATCTCATATTAGCAACGTGGCAATAATTGATTACGAGTGTTATTATTGGCGTTGTTGTTATAAGATCAACATTTGTCTTTCTGATACTACAATGCCTTTGAAAATGTGCCTTAGTCAAGAAAATGCCATCTATGCTAGAAATTGATAAATCGAGCGTGATATCACTTTGCAAAATGAAACTCATTCATGCTGTGCACTATTGGATGAGCTTATTCATGATGATAAGTGGCATTTATTCATTACAGAGAAACATTTAAATTGAAACATATGTCACCTACATATGTCATTGAAACATATGTCATATTTAAACATTTCTGGAATATTTGCTACCATGATCGATCGTGTATCAATGTGAGTTGATATACTTAACTCTCTATACGTCTGAAACTTAACGAGAAATATCACAATCGATTCTCGATGGTTATATATTACAGCAACCCCTAGAGAATGTTCCATTTTATAGAAAGAACGTTGTCACATAAACGTAATTCATTTCCATCGCGTCACACAATACACAATGCAGCTCCCTATCAGCCATATCTACCCACACACAGACTCATCGATCTAATGCTAATAATTTTCCCTTCCATCGTCTGTCGCGAACACGATGTATCATTGATTAAATGTTGCGAAGCCACGCTGCAGCTTTCACGTTAGTGGGCGCTCTTATGCAATGGCTCGGCACTATTGGGAAGGGTAATTTATTATACTTTCCTTTGTCTTATACGCATCGGGAAGCGAGAAGGCTGTGTGTATTGAAACCCCTCGAAACCACAGGGCAATAGAGCACAACCGTTGTCTAGAGTCGGTACTCTTTGACCACGTTTGGTCTGCAATCTTTCCCATTGGCGGTTCCACCTTACCGCATTGTAGGGATGAAACGGAGCTCTTGCACCGGAAGGTGCATTGTCTTGTTTCATTTATACATATTTTAACAGTATCGATCCCGCGAGGCTCGAAAAGTGAGCGAAGGATGTAGAAAATACGAGCCACTAGAGAGGACGAGTGGAGTTTGTGATGAAATGTGATACTAATTGAATTAAAATTCTCCCAGGACCGTCGCCGGTTCTGTTACGTTCGTGTGACTGTCAACAAGGATGCGGAACTAATCATCATTTGATAGGGAACAAAAAAATACGACACACGTATTAGTTACAAAATATGGAAGCTCCCCGAAACGAACATTCATTTCTCACTGCTACTATTGGCGACCCGAGTGCAATAACCGGATTCCATATATATGGCGCAAAAAACTGTCGCCTTAATTTCAACGTGGATATGACCTTTGCCAACTTCAAGAGCCACGAATAGAGGTGG
Organism: Anopheles nili; assembly: GCF_943737925.1. Classification (NCBI taxonomy): domain Eukaryota; kingdom Metazoa; phylum Arthropoda; class Insecta; order Diptera; family Culicidae; genus Anopheles; species Anopheles nili. The sequence continues at coordinate 4,010,464 of NC_071292.1, forward strand.
AAGAACTGCCTAGCCAGGAGGTTACAGCTACCAAAAATACAGTACGCTCCACACTGATAGGCCGAACGAGATCCATCTGTTTTGAGTGATGGCACGTTTTGACGGATGATGCTAAGAAGATAGATATTACCGTAAGGCACTAGGCAACGGCACCATGAGGCTCCTACATTCAATCTCCTCGAGCCAGCTGTCACAAACAATCACGATCGCAAAAACCGCCATCGTGGTGCGGCTCCATTCTACTCGCTCCGGGCACGCAAACAGAGACGCGTGCATGACGACAGACAACCTCTTCGGGACCCAGACCCGCCGGTTGAGAAGAATTAATGCTGACGCTGATTATGATAAAACTGAGCCGCAGAAACCGGCGACCGGAGAGTGGCCGTGAAATCGCTAGCAGCGATGACAGCTTTAGTGAAATCGCTTCCGCAGGCGTCGGGCACACGCCTATGGCTCGCACTTGCTCGCAGGTGCATTTCCCATCCATCTGATAATTACATCTTCCCTCGTGCCAACCGGTGCCGTGGGTTGGATAGTCACCGCTCTCACTGGAGCGATATTAATTAACTTTCCAACACAGCTTGCATTTTTCCTGGGAGGCTATTCTCTTACTCAGGTAAACGGAAGCCGTGCAAAAATCACTTGCAGTACTGGGCCAACCGCAACGATTGGAGAAGCACACTCGAAGGAAAGGAAACAAACCAATTAAATCATCCAATAGCGAATCTCTGAGTGCGATGTATGGCATCAGGGATAGCTGATCCAGCTAGAAAGGTGATTTGACCTATTTTTTATCGTACTTCAGTTCGACTGTATGCTTTCTTTAGTGATCAGATCCATTTTGTTAGGCTGGGTAAAGAACTGCAACTCACGTTAACCGGTCACATAGTTCAAGCTATCCTTTTAACCACCTGCGATCATTTCATAAATCATTCTTATGAACCACACATCAGCTCTTTTACACACTCTTTCTCGCTCTTTGGCTTCGTCGCTAGCCTACAATCTGCTTGCAAGTACTGTAACAAACCATCTTCAAACCGCAAGAAGCACCATATGCGTACCGTTCCGGTGACACAGATTTCCTCCGAATCGTACACCCGGTAAATCATCATGCATTATCGGCCAAAGCACAAGAAGCAGAAAAAAACAAATTTCGGGACGACCGCCTTTGTGTTGCATGATAAATGACAACCATTTACATTTCAGGATTCTTGTTCTTCGGCTCGTTAGTGGATCGCAAGATGAGCCTTCCGTCGGATGTGGTGCGTTGACCTTTCAAAGCTTGATGTACTAGAACCGCAATATGCTGGTGAGCCGGCGATATGCTTAAGGAAATTGAATCAATTTATTAACCGCGTCTTCAGCACTACTCGTTGAACGATTTATCAGGTTATTGAAACAACATAAGCAAAACAAAACCGATATATTTCTGTAGAGTTTACTTCATGTGGGAAAACTCGAAATCTTTTCCGTTGCGTCCACAATTGAATCGCACGCCACTACTAATTCAATTCGGTCGGTCGTCAGTTCATTTCATTCCTATCAGCGGAATTAAATGAGAAAGTAGATTACCATTTACCCAATCAAAACGATTAGCCGGCACTAGGCAACGATGAAAATGACTCCCCATTTCCTCACCGCCAGTTCCGCAGAGGCATAACTAACACGCTCAAACAATGCTCTAATGCATCAAGTGGTACCCTTTTTTGTGCAAAAACGTACCACACGTACATACGGGGCGGTTTTGCCTCCCAATGCCCTCCCTGTATCCCCAACCGATGGGGGCCACGTGTGCAATTCATATATCGCCGATACGGCACCACATGTTCTTAATGCATAAATAATGAACGTTAATGCCAGGAGCAAGGATGGTGGACAGGAGTACAGGAACCGACACACCAATTTCAGCAGGACGCAGTCACCACATTCTACGTGCTCCGTCTATTCTAGATCCAGCAAAGGAAGCTTCTCGTAGGAACCATACAAAACTGGCGAGTCTAAGGGCTCGTTTTAAACGACAAATTTTACATCAATCCAAGCAGGGACTGCTCGCGTGAAACGATCGATCCAATGCCAACCAGGACCAGGGGCCCATTCCTGCGTTCCAGGAGGCAACGCATTGGCCTTTGCTGGTGTCTCCATAATTGCCTGGGCATGCTTACAAATCGCCTATGAGCAGGACAGACCACCCTTCCCGACATTCCCACGGTTGCCCTTTATCTAACTTAAGGTTTCCAGTCAGGACTACCTGCAGTAAGGGGGCTGTACAGCTGACTTTTCGTTTGCTTTATCCAGCACATGCATTTGAATTCGTGCCGCCCCCGTATCCCGAACCGGTAGCGGAAGTTCTAGACCCAGCCATTCCAGACTAGACGCGCCGTTCGCTGAGTTTATTGACTCAGTGACCTTATTTCCAGGTGACGGTTGCGGAACTCCTTGTTGTCGGACGGAGTTACTTTTTTATATGTAACACGCTTTTATTCATGGCACGCGGCTACGATTGCTTCTTACGATGTGGTTTCTAGGGTCCAGCCCTTCGCTTGGACTGCGGCAAAAATCGCCGTTTGCTGACGGCAGAAGCAACCGACGGATAGATTTAATTGGACGCTTAAAGCATTTGCTGTAGCACCCGTACAAGTCGGATGAAACAAAACCAGGACGATATTTTATATTTTCCCTCCTTTATTATCGATCGTCGAACAGTTCTAACGAAGAAGCTAGAGATGCTACCGATTACGGAACACCGGTAAAGGAGTTTTATTTACCGTATTACTTATATTGTACACTTCATTCGTAATAAAGGTAACAAGATGGGACATATATTTGGGTTCTTTAAAATGATTTGAATAACATGAACAGAACGCAAAACTATCGTACCTGTTATTACACTTTAAACATGTGTGATGATTTATGTATTGCTGTATTGTTTGAAATGAAACTTAGGTAATATCAATCTTGCTAGTACATCTTACATTTTTTAAATTAAACTCAGTTGAACTATATGCTAACGAAAGATATATTTGCTCTAGAGCACGTGGTTATCAAAACGTGACCATGTGTATTTTCATGTTCCATCGAAATACATTCCATTGCTCAATTTATAACAAATTAATATAAATATATTATTACATTCACATGCATAACGTAGCTATCAAGAACATTTTGAAAGGACCGATTTATTATACGTGTTATACCACTTTTTTCTGATATTCTAATTTGAACCTCTTAATAGTATGATCTAAACGTTTCTCGCTGTCAAATGAGTCTCAAAAATGCAGGGTTAGTATTACATCACATTATATTACAATACGTTTTGTTTCTATAATTTTACTTACAAATCCTATCAATTATAGACAATTTACATTGAAGTACAATATATTATGTATCTACATTATATAAAATCAAGCGACTTGTATTAACTCGACAGAACGTTTGAATCTGTTGAGGCAACCAACCCTGTAATCATTCCAACAGAAAACCTGCTTTTCGTCATGTTCTTCATACTGTCAAAAAGAAAAAGCTGCTAGGTGCAAGTGAAGATTCTTGTCGCTTACGTTGCTGAAATCCTTATTTAATAACAAGTTAGAGGATTTCAAGGAATAATCATCGATATTCAACAGTGACTACGATCGATTGTGTGAACATTTCAACTCTATAGTTGCCACACGGAATGAAAAGCTCTACTTTTTACGATCGCGAACCACGAAGAGAACACATTTCGGACAAGATGGCGGCTGATGACGAACTAAATGTTGAAGTATTGAACCTGCTAGAAGCGCCCTACAAAAAGGAGGTAAGTTCAAATCATGTTGATACCAAAATTTGTTGTGTGATTGTTTTATTTTAGTGCATCTTTTTCTACTATTCGCGCTCCTTTCGTGGCCAGAAATGTTTGTAAGTTTGGAAAGAAAACAGTGGCTAAGGCTTGGTGTGTTGCTCGAGACTAGAAATCGTAAGCATCTACGCCTAAGGCGGGAAAGAAAGAGACAACTGATCCGAGGGCTCCGCAAAATGCCGGAAGTTTCGATATTGCCATATAGATTTTGTCCATTCGAAGGACATTGTTCTTTTTCCTTCTTTCCCTCCTGGTGGCGTTACGGTAAAGAACTGTAGATTTACTTTGGGCTTTAAATGTAAGATTACGAACAAGAAAAAAAATAATGCAACATCATCAACCATTATGTACATGATCTGAGTTCAAATGTTGTTGCGTACTCGCGACGTAGTTGTAAGTGCTGATTCACGGTAAACAGCAGACCGATACAGTAATAGATGTAAATTAACCCCTTTACGAACAACTCATCTACTACAAACTGTTGTCAAAAAGGTAAATGACATGAATTTTCCTCGTTTCTGCATTTTATAGACGATACTTATGTCAGGTTCCGGTATGAATTTGGTACAGAGAATGTGTGTGTTCAACTTCAAAGACAAAGGTACATACAAATAATTCCAGAAAAAATGAAAATAATACAAATTCTCCCATATTTATGCGCGCGTGAGACATTATTCTTTGTTAGTACGAAAAAAACTATTCAGATGAAAATTATCGTAACCGATTATCCTAAGAAATCGTTGTTACAATCTTTATTTCATATTCCAACATTCTATCGTTACCTCTTATTTTCTTTTAAATTGCCAAAAAATTATCCCAAAAATCTCGCGTTCCTCTTTCTCTTTCTGTGTAAATCTTGAAAAAGCCAAACGACACCAGCAAACCAACGGAGTCAATGTGATTAAAGTAGAACTTTCTCTTTATTTTTCTAGGCTGATCTCTGTAAATGCTGCTCTGTGTCTGCTGGTTGGAATCAAAGTAGGCAAAAATATTAAAAGCTATCATATAGATCAGTCCCGATTGACACAGCAAGAAGCCACGAATGGAATGTCGCATTCCTTTTTATGGCATTCTATTCGACGACAGAAAACATAATGAAAAGTACGCATGATGCTAATTAAAACCAGAGCGAACAAACAAGTGCTAATGGAGTAGTTTGGAAAAGATATGATGTAGGAATGCACCAACCTCCTCCATTGGTACTGTTCGTTTCCATAAGCTTTCCTTTCCCTGATCCTTTTTTTTACATACGAATATGTTTCAAACGGTGGAGCATAGCGAAAACAACTGCGAGCCAAACCATCTCTGATTTTCCGTTTTTTCTTTAGCATCTATGTTTGGCTAAGCGTAAAACTTGTCCTAAATTTGCCTGGTAGCAATAAGTACAAGCAAAACTATTCGTTATTTGTGCGTTTACTTGAAAATGAACTTCAATATTATAATTCATTTTTCAATTGTTGATAGGATCTCTGTTTATTTGCTCGTGAAGAGAGAGGTTTTCAAAGTGGTAACTCATAAAGTATGTAGCGTTAGCGGCATGATGGCATATTGCACTGTAGATGATTAAATTTTATTGAAACGGTCCTGTTCCATCATCAGGAAATCATGGTTTTTATAGCTAAAGTTTATAGCAACATTTCAGAACGATGTATGAAGACATCTATTTGAATATCAATTCCATCTACCGTTGGCTTACCCTAGATGGTTGAAGGATATGGAAACCGAACAGTCGAACTTTAATAATTGTGATGTTTTGGTTACATCACTACTTAGTATCTGTTCATTCTAGATCTCGTCTATTCAGCAGAGTTTGTATTGCGAACCCAGCAGCAACGGAAACGATTTGAATCAACGATGAATTTACTGCAATCAAGTGGAGCTTTCTTTGTGCGTACGTTGCTCTCTTTACAGGTCCTCTTTGGGTCCCTTTTCATGCGATAAGGAATCTGGATCAAGCCCGAGCAGCCGTTGGCGTCCACTGGGAGCGACTGGCTGAGGCTTACTCCACTTAATATCACTCTGTCGGTTTCTTCTAGGTCCGCGATTGTTTGGTGTCGTCTTTGGGCAAATGGCTTAAAAGAATCCTATCGAGCTCTCATCCCTCGAGTCTCTTCAACCACCGGTTGTGATGCTCGTCATCGTACGACGTGTACCTTTGGTCTATGATGTTTATGAATAGATTCTTTGCAGATCAGACCGATTGATGCCGATACCAGCCGAAGTATTTGTTGCTATTGGTACTTTTCTTGCGCTTTCCTACGATGACATGGTCATATCCACTTACCGGTCATTGGTAATCTGTTGGATAAAGACAGCATATTAATGTCTTTACCAAATTTCTTTCGATATATGCTTGTTGGATATTGTTTCCCCCCTGAGCAACCCTAAAAGCAATATTTTCATTTTGCAGATTAATTGCTCTTAGTGCGTTAATTACTCCCCCGATGTCTACTGGTGGTATTTCATGAAGCTTTGTGTAAAGCGCCCAGAACATTCATCTATCTTCAAATTACGAGTAATAGATTAAGATAGCTCCAAAAACTAACGCTTTAGCGTCCATTGCTAAAAAGACGAAATATTCAATCTCGCAGAGTACATCCAATGAACGATCCTCAAACGTAAGTTTGTGTGTCCATTAACAGAATACAATGTGTTGTAATTGCAGAATTAACTACGCAAAGTATACTTCCGCGTTCATGCAGAACCATCCTTCGCCGCGGCTGGTCTGTAGAAGAAGGCAGATCTATTGATCCTACACAGGAACATGCGTATCTATGTCACTAGTTACGAAGTCACGCATTTTAGGCACAAACCAAGTTTATATGTCTTCCTTTTTTGATGTAGGTTTACTGGACACGTAGGTGATGGTGTGATGTACTGTCGCGCAAAGTGGACAAGACATGTGAAGCAAACTGGGTTAAATCTGAAAATACGCGTATATTCTACAGCAAGTCTCAAGTTGTGTGTACCAAATCCTTCCTTATTTACATGTCAAATCAGATGGGCGCTGGTCAATGGCATAATATCCTCCTGGTCGCAGAGGAAACCAGTTCTAGCACTCCCAAAAGTGATTTACCCAGCCGAATGCATTGTATAAAATTAACTCTTTTTTATTGTTCTCTTTTCTCTTTTTCTCTCTCTTTTGTTGTTTTCTTTCTTATTGCTCATCTCCGTCATTTCGTTCAAAATATGTAACGTTCTCGATTGCCCGAACGTCAAATCAAACACCAAAACCAACCCTCCTCTACCGTTCAATGCAAATCCCGATTCATTTTCTCGAATACGACCTTATCTTCTCGGTACGATTGCGACCTATCTGTTCGCATATGGTGTTCTTCAACTCAACTCATCTAGGATGATACATCTCCAATTGACAATGGTACAAGCAACGGTGAAAAAAAAACAAAAGAAAACGGTCATAGTAAATCAACCCGGTAAGCAAAAGCAAAGTATGTGTATGATTTTATATTCATTCGTTTTTTTTTCATTTTGTCTCGTCAATTAAACTTGCAGTCGTTCACGTGATCGTGAACGAGATCGGGAGCGTGAACGAGAACGAGATCGAGACGGTGAAAGTCGCTCAAAGAAACATCGTTCTCGATCACCGGGCCGTACTCGGGACAAGGAACGTCGCCGAAGCAAAGAACGTAGCAAGTCTCGTTCTCCGTTGCGCTTCGATCGTTTGAAAGATCGTTCGAAGGAGAAGGAACGGGTAAAAAGCGATCAACACCGTAGCAGTGGAATGGAGAAAAGGCGCTCAAAAGAACGAGATCATCGTCGACGTTCTCGTGAACGTGATTATCGTCGACGAAGCCGTTCAAGGGAGCCCGGACGAAGACGTCGTTCTATGTCTCCGAAGCCGTATCGTGGTCGAGGACGTGGTGGATCGGGAGGTTACTACCGAGATCGTTCACCACCGGAAGAAATGTCCCAGGAAGATCGAGACGCACGCACAGTATTTTGCATGCAACTTTCTCAGCGCATACACGCACGGGATCTAGAAGAGTTCTTTTCCAGCGTGGGCAAAGTTCGAGATGTGCGTTTAATAACATGCAACAAAACTAAACGATTCAAAGGTATAGCGTACATTGAATTCAAGGATCCCGAATCGGTCTCTTTGGCTCTCGGGTTATCCGGACAGAAGCTACTCGGGATTCCGATTAGTGTACAGCATACACAAGCCGAAAAGAACCGAATGGCTAGTCAACCACCGGCTGCGCCACCGAAAAATCCATCCGGGCCGATGCGACTGTACGTTGGCTCGTTGCACTTCAACATAACAGAGGATATGTTGAACGGTATCTTCGAACCCTTCGGCAAAATCGATAACATTCAGCTGATCATGGACGCAGATACCGGTCGCTCCAAAGGATACGGATTTATCACAGTAAGTGTATAAGGGATTTTTTAGCAATCATATTGTTGTCTTAAGTTTTCAATTTATTCACAAACTACTTTTCTGATAATTACTGGATTTGCATGGTCTCTGCATATTTCTTGACTTGATTGTGATCAATTGTTTGCAATCGAGGGGTAAAAATGTGCTATATCAATATAAGATGTTACAACTTTTTGGTAGCTTCCTAATCGTTTATGGGAATTGCTATCGTTTGTTATGCAATATCCTACAACAGTTTGTATTACTAGAATAACAGAAAAATGTGCTCTTCGTTGTTTCTGCATATTTCTTGACTTGATTGTGATAAATTGTTTGCAATCGAGGGGTAAAAACATGCTATATCAAAATTCATCTTCTGACGAAGATCGGTGTTGCTAATATTTGATATCTTCCTAAATATTCTTGGGGTTGTTATCGTATGCTACGCAATATCGCACAGCATTGATTATTTATGTCTTACCTATTCCATTATTTTAAAACGATTTAATATGTAGTTTTAAATTTAATTTGGCTTAAACTTAATTATTTACTGGATTTTTTTTATCTATTCCTAGTTTCATAATGCTGATGATGCTAAAAAAGCCCTAGAACAGTTGAACGGATTCGAACTTGCTGGTCGTCCGATGAAAGTAGGGAACGTAACTGAACGATTGGATGTAACAACACACGCATCCTTGGACACGGACGAGATGGATCGCAGTGGCATAGAACTCGGGGCCACCGGGCGATTGCAGCTTATGTTCAAATTAGCTGAAGGAGCGGGTCTCGCTGTTCCTCGAGCTGCTGCTGACGCACTCCTAGCAACCGCTCCGCAGCCTATGCCGCAACAACCCATCCATCAGTCGCCGCCAATTGCGACACAGTGTTTTCTGCTTTCGAACATGTTTGATCCGGCTACCGAAACTAACGCAAACTGGGATGTGGAAATTCAGGACGATGTGATAGAGGAATGCAATAAGCATGGAGGTGTGCAGCACGTTTATGTCGACAAGCAATCTCCTTCAGGTAACGTTTATGTCAAGTGTCCAAGTATTGCAACCGCCGTACTTGCCGTCAATGCATTACATGGACGTTGGTTCGCTGGTCGTGTTATAGGTGCGGCATACGTGCCTCTTATTAACTATTACAACCTATTCCCTGATGCGTCACAGGCTGTTACATTGTTGCAACCAAAACGATCAGGTTGAGAAAATTAACAGCCCAAGAAGACCTTCTGTTGTTTATAGCATCGCATAGAAATAAGTTTGACCGAATATTGTAGCCAATCTAAACTGGGAGAAGAACAACTTAGTGTCGCAATGCAAAGATACATGTTGAAAAGTATGGTAAAAAGAAAAAAAATCGTATTACCTTTTCCTCTAATTACGAAATACATGCAAATACATTTAGTTCTCTTGTATTCCATGTAATTCAAACTTTTCCAATAAAAAATAGAGATGGATAAATGTAGCCGAATGAGATCATAGCAGTTAAATAGAAGTGACATAGAAAAAGAGCAACTTCTCGCTTCTGTTTCCTAAACAGATATGTGATATTTAGCGAAATCCCTATCATGTTTACACACGCGCACACTCGTGAAAAAAATCGTATTGTTCGTATTCGTATAAATTCGTATTCGGACTTACAAGATGGGTAAATAGCTCAATTTGAAAACAAAAAATATGTTCAAGCTTTTTCTAAATCATCCTTTAAGCACCCCGATGTTTGACGAAATATAACTTGAATAATTGTTTTAGTTAAAGCAAAAAAACGCAAGCTCCTATAAATCAACTGTATTTAACTTGCTCTTTTACAATACTTGGAGGTGTGTCAGCCCGGTATCATACATTAGACACGGCAGGAAATATGGTAACTAAACTACGCTCTGATGAGCTGATGATTTTCGTCAATTTAAATAAAAAATGCACGTTTTTTTTGTACAAATGCAGAGTAAATTTGGCTATGATTTAAACATCATTCAATGTTCAAACCCTGTTCAAACTGCTATTCGTAAAATATTCTGTAAGATAAGTTTGCAATAGTATCTCAATCCACGGCTACGAAATGTGCGCTTATTTCGATTATGTTTTATTTGTTGTATGCTCAATGCTCTGCCGTTTTTTAGGGTTTATGGAGGAAAAACGTCTATTGCAATAGGATAAATCTACGAAAATGAAAAAAAACACACACAAGTACATCAAGTAGCTTTTAAGAAGTCGAGTGAAAACGTAATGTCATTTAATAAAATACGATTAAGGATTTCGCTAAGGGTTTTAAGAATACTGAACACGCAGGAATATTAATCCTGCCAAAGTTGCGAATGAAACTAGAAAAAGTTAGTGAAAATGCGCTAAGCGATCTGTAAAAGATCGTAGCTCATTGCGGATTACGGAAATGCGAAATGCTATACATGAGACAATTTAAACTATCAAAAACAAATTGGTATTTATTGTGGTAAAGTGTTTGAGCTATTCCGAAATTTTATTTTATTTTGATACGTGCAGTACACATGCGTACGCCCACCACATCAGCTTCATATTACATGTTGTAGATGATCAAATTTGGCGATTGCACATAAACAATATCATTCAACAAAATATATAGTGCTAGTTCAATATTTATTGCTGATCAACACTCAAAACAAAATATACACTTTCTTCTTTACCATCAGATGTGTAATAACGTTTCCTCACTTCATTCTTGGCGATGTTGATCCCCCAGAGGAACTTGACGTTACCGGTGGTTTCAGTATGCCCTTTCGGCGCAAATATCGTACGATCAACGGTGTCGCGCCGAGAGTAATGCTAATTCTAACTGGTGCAAAAACCTTATGAATGGCGTAGGCAACTACGAATGTGCCGGCACCGGCACCAACTTTGCTGGCCAAAGCAGAATCACCCCAACCCATGCGATCCAACAAGGCCAACATGTCTATTCCGCTGAAAAGATGGAAAAGTAAAAAAATATGGAAGTTTTTAAAAAGAGATAGAACACTTTCGTATGATGATTTAAGATAAAAATGGTATTAGAACTGAAAAAGCTTCAGTGAACCAGTTAATGGAACGTTACTTCACACGTCCATCGTGTCACGAACCGAATACAAACCTAGACACGAGCAGATAACAGGTTCCTAAGGAAACGAGACTAATGCTGACATGGAATACAAGCACGGTGGAACCATACTCCTTGATTGCCTTTTTTAGCCGATCTTTGCGCGAAACGGGTACCGCATCGGGTAGCCGTTCCTTGTTAGTCACGGTTTTGGTTGAATCTTTTAAATTTTGATCGCTAGCAGCGGCGTTGCTAGGGTTAGTAGCTTGCGAGGATTTGTTATAAAGGAAAGAGGAAAATGCCAATAAATGTGACGAACTTGTTGAAAAAGCTCGCCCTGTGCCAAGCATACAAACATCAGAAAAGTGCCGCAGAGGCAAGGTCATCAAAAACGTTCTACGATCAGTACTGCCATGCGTGCGGAATACTGAGCGTGACAAACCTACTACCATCGTACCTTCGGGTTTGATCGGTCGGTCCTCATAGTTGCACCAATCCGAGCGTACCTCCTGGCGTAGATTGGTATAATGCGATGAATTAAGCTCGTGCGACAGAAATTTGCTCTCTTGTGCCCACGCACCGCCTGGCATGTTCAGATGCGTAAACTTGTGCATTCCACCGAAGGGACTGGGCACGTTGCTCTGCATAGCCGAATTTAGGCTGACGGCTCCGCTGCAATCGTACGATTCGACATGCGGATCGGTTTCCCTGGCACTCATGTCCACTGTGACATCTATACAAGACCCATCAACAGCGGCCACTTCAACTGGATTCGGTGCCAGCGATTGGTGCGCCAACATAGCGGAAGCGTTAATATCACGCGAACGCAGCGGCGAGAAACGGTTCGTTTCCGATGCACTAATGTTTGGCGGCAAAGGGAGTGGTGCTGCCAGTGGATAAGAGCGTTGAGCGGACATGTGCAGCCCGGAGGATTGGCCCACAGTCGTTTTTACAACCTGTCCAGCGGAGCCTAGAATGATGGTAACGGAAAAAAGTAAACTTGTACTCAAATTTGTAGATCGTAATTTGTATTCAAATTCCCGTCATCTATAAGCGGAATACAGAAATTTGCATTGAAAATGATTTAAACATGCATGAACCGGTATGAATGGTAATAGACTGACTTATATCCAGTCTACCAAAACAATCTAGTAGAATGTTCCTTAGATTAATCCAACCCACACGGCTAGTCATTTTTTGAACATATGTGTACGCTCCTATGTCTGAAACGTGACTCCTGGTTTAAAAAAATAACAAAGCGTTCATGTTTCTTTGTTTGCATTTGCGAAATGAGAGTTCCGTCTGGATTTAAAAACAGTAAACCGGGTACAACGTGTCGCACCGTTAGCGGCAATGCATCACTTAAACCGGTTTCCAATGCAGTTTCTCTCCGGATGATGCTTTCTATCGGTGCATTCTTACTAATCCCGTACTCACCGTCCAACGCGCCGATGACACCGGTAGACATCGCCCTTTGGCCAGCCGCTTTTGCCAGAGCAACCTTGAAAACTTGTTGCACTTGCTGCGCCATTTCGTAACAAGCACTCGTGCAAATTCTTCTCTTTTATGCGACCTTGAACTTGACAATCTCAGTACTCTATGTGGTTTAGGCACGTACTTTGCAAATCGTTTATAAAAGCTTATTACGCTTCTGGTCTGATAAGTATTCTTGCTAGTGAAAACGAAACGTGTTCCACATTCGACCAACGCTCAACCGTGACTGACTAAGGAACGTACAACCGAACCGTTTTTGCAGTCGCTTACCGCGAGAGCAAAACTATGCCTTTATGACACCCCGTCTCGCGCTTCAATCCGCAACACGATACCGTCGTGTCCCTCGTTGCTTGGTCCCCGCAGTGCCCGTTTCCGCCAGGAAAAGATATGTCGTCGTGTATTGTGCGTTTCAACTCGACTGCATCACCAGCTATCGCTTCTGCAAGGGTGGAAAATTTGAAAAAAATGCAAAACACTAAATGAGAATGTGTGGGACCTCACAACGCCAAAGACTCTTCCAGAGCAAGTTACTTTTTCGAAATACCAAGGATGGGGGATGGCTAAAAATATTACAAAGGCATATTGGCCGGCAAACATGATGGACAGCTGATTGATCACCGAAGCATCAAGCCGGGGGTTTCAGCTATAAGGCAAAGAAAGTGCTCATTATTGAGAAAGAACAAAGTCCTTTACTGACAGGTCCGCTGAACCTGCAGGTGCGTCCTGGGAAAAGTGATGGAAAGTTTTAAAAAAATATGCCAGTCGCTACCTCGTCAGCTGATCAGTGCGTGATTTGCATGAACCGGTTCACACTAGGAACGATCATGCAAGTGGAAAAGCGCCGTTTCGGTTAATCGAGGAGAATTGGTTCAATTTAGCGACTATCATCATTTACTTTGCACACTTACGCTTCGCATATTCTTTTGTATTTGTAGGAGCTTCTCTCTGATACGACTGGAGCATCGTTATGATCAAATTTTGCATCCTTAATCAACTTAGACGTCTTCAATGTAACATTACATACAAGAATATAATATCCGTCTTTACGCTGATCTGAAGCTTACTATTCGCTGTAAGATCAGGGGATATAAAAATGTTCAACTCTAGTAATAAGTGAAACACTGCTACCATAACCGGGTCAAAATCAAAAGTTTTATAAGTAGTCACAAAATAACTATACACTAAATGCGAATGAGGTTTTAAACCTCGTAAGCATGCGTACAGATGCCTGGTTTATGTGTTCGTGTTTTGAAATATTCTTGCGTTTGGCGTACTTACACGATACAAGTGGAATATATTCTACAAGTCCAAAAAGTTGCTTCTAAAACCTGCTACGAAATAAATAACACATTTTGGAAACGTCAATATTATGACAAATGACGTCATCAATCCCTTCAGCTAGCATGCAAATATCACGATTGTAACTTTACAGTTTGATTCCGTTTATTACAAAATGTAACTTTATATTTCTTCACACGTGTAGCTTTAATGTTTCTTCAACGATTCTCTGTATATCATGAGGAATCGTTTCGTCAGCACTGTTCGATGTGCATACATCACGTTGAGGCTCTATTTGAAACATTGACGCTAGCTCTTTTGAATCGTACGTTCTTTCAACAACCTTCAGTTCCCCAAGGAACACATTTTCTGTCGATATTGGCTTCTTTACATCCGTTTCGCGATACACAAGCTGTCTGCCATTCAGAAGGCGAAAGCTTGGAATATCTTCCTGATCACGCAACCAAAGCGGGCTCGTTAGCATCTGCTGCTTGATATAGTTGGACGCTTTGTAACATTCGCCACAACAGAAATTCTTCCTCTCCGTAATGTCGTAAACTTTGCTTCTTGTTACTGAAATCACGTACTGCTGCTTTGGTATGCTGTGAGAGTAATTTAACGAAATTGTAACATAATTACGGTAAATAGTTTTATCAATCCAAAGCATAAATATACATACTCAGTCAGTTTGTTGTCGCACAACGGGTAGCCGCAGATTTTCCCAATTGCCCGCTCCTGTACAATATCTTCCATATGGCATTGGTTGATGTCTTTGAGCATGAGGAGAAATTCATCCTCTACTCGGTCAGGTTCTATCAATGTTTCTACAATGCGCTGTGCTCTATCATTGCATTCCTTTTTCTTGCGTATAGCTTTTTGTAGTTGCTCCTTGCTTTAAGAGAGAAACCGTTCAGTATGACTAGCTGAATATCACATAACACATTAACAGAATACCTTATTACCTTAAATTCCTAGCACGTCGTGGTAGTTTTGTTCGATTTACTTTAGTTGGCGGCTCTTTTGGAGTATTGGTAAAAACATTCAAATCTTCGTTCCACATTTTACTGGTCTACGTCGTTAGCGTCAATATATGCATGGAATTAATTGAAATACTCTGCAATTCGTAAATACTACTTATGAAATTAAGACGCCCAAAGTAAATTTGTTCAGTAGGTATGGAATTCAACGAGCATTAACTAAATAATAATATAAACAAACTACAAACAACTAATATGTGCTGCGTGACAGCAGATCTCCAGCTGATGTCCGATGAAAATTATATTACAATTGATCTCAACTATTACTTTCAAATGCCGCAAATCGTTTTATTGATTTTATTCTGCTCGTTGCATATTTTATTCGCTTTTATTCTACATTAGAGTTTTTAATTCATTTTTCAAATACAACATAACTATGTAATTTAATCAACAGAAAGGCTGACAACACTATTTCAGCAATTTTAATGACACAATTCAAGTTAGTTATATACTAATATATTGCCAGAGGCATGGTTCACATATAGTTCAAAACCTTTTTTAAAAATTTGCTACCAATAAAATTAGTATATCATCGCTGGGACGTTATAACTTAAATTAACACTTATGCCGAACTACATGTCTCTTCAACAACGAAACCTGCGTGAAGCGTTTTCCACAATCATCGCAACCAAACGGTCGATCCCCGGTATGAATGCGTTCATGCAAAGTAAGGGAATGCTTTCTAGTATATGATGCGCCACATGTTGAGCAGCTGTATGGCTTTTCTCCTGTATGCCACAATTCGTGCCTTTTATGGTCCGATATGTGATAGAAACTTCTCGGACAAACGCTACATGTATAAGGTTTTTCACCTGTATGTAATCGGCAGTGAAGACGTAGGTGCTGCAACGTTTTAAAAGATGCACTGCAGTTATCGCAATGAAACGGTTTTTCATTTGAATGGCATGAGTTGATGTGCTCGTTCATGTTTCGTTTTCGAGAAAAACTTTTAGGACAGTGCGGACAGCTAAAAGGTCGCTCAGTCCTATGACAAACCTGATGTGATTTCAGATTCACCTTAGAATAAAATCGTTTCTCACATTTATTACAAGGAAAAGGGCGTTCGTCAGTATGTGAACGCTCGTGAACGTTTAACTCTGCCTT
This sequence comes from Anopheles nili, assembly GCF_943737925.1. Taxonomy (NCBI): domain Eukaryota; kingdom Metazoa; phylum Arthropoda; class Insecta; order Diptera; family Culicidae; genus Anopheles; species Anopheles nili. Next base: position 4,026,641 of record NC_071292.1, read on the forward strand.
GCTAGCCGCCATGAATGGACATTTCGAGCAGATAGATATCTTATTGTTATGATACAGTCGAATATACTTATGAATGCGTAAGTTTTTAGCTGAAAAAAAGGCTCTGAAACATATGTTACACTTAAACGGTCTTTCAAGTTCTTGAATTTCCTGATTTCGTCTAACTTTATCTGCATGTACTTGTTGCACGTGTATCAACAGTTCAGCTTCATTGTTAAAAACCTCCGAGCAATGCGTGACACAACAGAATCGTTTTACTTCTCGCTCACCACATTCTGCTTTATACTGCGAACATTCGCTAGCCAAATGCGTCAAACTTATATCGTCCGCTCTTTGAATATATTGCTCTTTCATTTGCTCAAAAAAGTTACCTTTGTAACACGTGTCGCATAAAATTTCATCTGATCGACAATTCGCACTGGCTTCCTTCACAGCTGGCTCTACCTGAAATATGGGCTGCGTGCACGGAATTTTTTCATCACATTTGTAACAACGATCTGGCATTGTATGGATCGTCGTTAGACGAGATTCTGCTTCTAAATCGCCTGACCTGGTGATTAGCGTACATGAAGAAGCGGATTCGTCTCCCACGTCTTCTTCATAAGTATCATTCTTCGGCCGACCCAACATGCGGAGCATTTTATCAGACATTAACAGTTTTTCTCTAAACAGGCACACTGTCTGAAGTTCAATGTAGCATCGCTCGCAGATATGTTTTGGATAACAATCTCCTTCCGACACCTGCGACCAAATAAATAAGATCAGTTCAATTTAAATGATTTCTTAGCGTTTTCCGCGCTAGCAAACCTGCACATTGAACAAATCCTTTAATAAGTCTCCAATCGCCATGTTCTTAATATATGTTTTAAAAATCCATATCAAACACGTTTTATCCCCATTGATAACTTGTTCCAAACACACTCTACACTGCATTTTATAAATGTGTATTTTAAGATCGAAAAGCGATGAAACGCAAATGTACGTAGAAGCTTGTGATTTTTTACCTTTTAGGAGCATCCAATTGACACCATTCAAGTGACAGAAAGGCAATAACATTGTATGTAAACATACAAGTGTAGAAGCTCTGTCGATGTTGGAAAATTGGAAAAAAAATCAAATTTCCTTTCTGGATAACATTCAAAATGAAGTAAAGAAAGGTATTATCTGTGCTATTACTCTCCAAAATCTTTTAATTGATAGACTTTTTCTATTTTAAACCGTGATTACATTGTGTAGGATTTGAGTCTCACATAGTCGACGTCGATAATGGAATCTGCATCTAAGATATCAAACTATATGTCGGCAACATGCGACACGATGAGCGAACAATCCGTCGACACTGGTCACACAGGTACTTTGGTTCCATTTGTGGATCCAAATGCAATGGCACTAGATTGTCGCATCGATAAAACGCTAGAGCGGTATAAATGTATGGTGTGTGAGAAGAAATTTCAAGATGGGTATGATCTACGCCGACACCTGGTGGTGCACACGAAAGATCAGCCATTTCTCTGTCATAAATGTCCCCGAAAGTTTACTCAGAAAACTAGTCTTAACAAACATTTGCTTATTCATGAGAGGTTAAGAAATTTCCAGTGCTCTTATTGTCCGATGAAATTCGTTCAGAAGGTCAATCTGAATACACACATTAAGCAAGTCCACTCGCAGTCCAACGATCCAGATGATGTTCGTTATCATTGCAAAAAATGTCCATCAGTATTTAAAAGAAATGGTCTCCTAAAGATCCATCGAGCACGAATTCACGGTGAGATGGTGATGCTGGATTCCTGGGTGAAACCTACTTCGAATGTGAGTCGAACAGCTACTTCGTCAAGCGATGAGTCAATGGAGGGTAGCGAAATTGGTGACAAATCAAATCATACGTCCGACGAAGAAAGTGAAATAATGCACAAGATAGTACACAGTCGCCGATCTGAGCATATGTTAGGCAAAACTAAAAGCCGTCAGCATGTGTGCAATATATGCCAGGCAGCATTCATAAAAATAGCTCATCTATCGCAACACTTAACTTCACATCTAGGAATTCGGGCATACCGGTGCAATGTTTGCAATAAATCATATGCCAGCAAACAGTCATATGATAATCACATAAAACTGCATTCACAGTCCATCCAGCAATTTAGTTGTGACAAATGTGAAGAAACTTTCAACAGAAAGGCAACCTTGAAAAGACATACTGTGCTGCACGAAGGCTTGAAGCATATTTTCCGTTGTCCGTATTGCCATAAAAGCTTCCGTTGGACCCACAATTGTAAAGCGCATATTCAAATATTTCATTCAACAGAAACATCTCAGGACGAATCTCTGCTACAACCAATAAAGGAAAGCACAAACGAAAAGCAAACAGTGACTACGAATCAAACAAATGAGTCGTAGATATTTTTTTACGAACCCTTATCAATTTAACAATTTTGATCACGTTGGAGCTACATTTATTGAGTGAATAAAATAATTAATTGAGACTTTTTTAACATTATTGTTAGTTAAAACATTCCCTTGCTCATTATCTCGTAGGCAGCATCTTCTTCTTTGCCAGGAGACATCTCGTCAATGTCGTATCCTAACCTTCTGTAGAACCGCATACCATCGTCGTTATTCTTCAGAACCGTCAACACAACTCTTTCCATGGAAAAGTGTCGTGCCATCTGTTCCAAGGCCTTCATCATGAATGCGCCCAGTCCTTTGCGCTGAAATTCAGCTTCAACTTGCAACTCATAGCAGTATAATACGCTGCGCCCGTAGTCGAGGTCAAACCGGAACATGGTGTATGCCACCGGTTTCTTGCTGGCAGCATCCGTGGCTACAAGGTAACGTGCCCATTGCTTGTTTAAATCTACCTGCTTAATTTTCGGCTGCCAACCTAAGCTACATGCTAGGTATTGAGGTTTTACGTTGCGTTCGGCTAGTTTGAATGCCCATTTCAATGATTTTGGGTCCATATCGGCTTTCTGTTTGCATTGTAACTTGAGCTTCAATTCGGCGCCATCGCTCTGAACGAGCTTGAAGCAAGTAAACTCCGGGAATCCTGCCAGTGGGTTTGTTTGTTGGTTTGCAATTTGTAGATGTTTTTGCTGGGATGTGGCTTGATTTCTAGACACTGTTTCTGTGACAGACATTTTAACTATATGCTTATACGTTTGCGTAAACTAAACTAGATCCACACAATGCGTAGTCACAGACAGATGATTTGAAATTTGATCAAAAGGCGCGTATTCTGGCATTCTTTTGCTGCTGGGAAAAATAGTTCCAAAACATTGCCACAAGCTGTCAAAGCTGTCAGACATCCGATAAAAACAACATAAGCACGTTTCTAATTAGACAGGCATAATTGGGACGTGAAATAACACCAAAATCGTGTAACCAATAGCTAGTTAAGTGCTATTTTTGTTTAGTCCTGCGAGAAAATATCCCAACATGAGTGAACTGATTGAGTTTCGGCGCGAAAAGGCGATCCGTGAGTACGAGTGTATGAAGCACTTGAAGCTGTTTACCGACGCTGAGATAAACGACATCAAAGCCAAACGACACTATCATGATTACAAGGTGGAAAAGCGAAGCAAAAATTTGGCAGATTTCATTAACTACATTGGCTATGAATGTAACCTGTTCAAGTTGCTGCTTCAGCGTCGTAAAAAACTGCGCATTAAAGCCGAATGGGCTAGCCTGGAGAAGAGCATTAACAATCGCATTCGTGGATTGTACAAACGAGCCATGGTACGGTTTGCTAGCGACTATCGCGTGTGGACCCACTTCCTCCAGTACTGCAAGATGCGTCGATCCTTCAACGAAGGATCTCGTATTCTCGACCAAATGCTCGGATATCACGGGGACAAATCAAAGGCTTGGTTAAGTGCGATTAATTGGGAGTATCATCAGGCGCAAAATATGACCCGCGCCAAGCATTACACCCTTCGCGGATTACAACGTCACCCTGAGTGCTGCGAATTATGTCTCTCCTTCATCGCCATCCAAATGTCGGAAGCGGAAACCATTGTTAAAGAATCAAAGAAGACGGCGAAAGAATTACTGGAAGCTGATCATAGGGAGCTCACTAAAGCGCTTAAAATAACAGCATTGGTATACAAGAACTTTCAGCATAAAGATGTATCATTCTTTGAACAATTGACGAAAGAGTTACAAAAATACCGGCCCTTGTCGGATGCGATTGCCCAGGAAGCGGTGTCGGAAATGCGTACAATGTTGGCTGATAAAGAGGGAATGTGGGATTTGCAGGCAAATCTTGCACTCCAGGGTGACGAATTCGTTTTGGGAGAAATGGATGCTAAGTTTACGCAACGATTGGAAAAGTGTATCGCTATATACAAAGAGGGAATTGATCGCATTCCTTCAAAGCAAATGCATAGTTTCTACATCCAAAGGATGCTTGAAATAAACGCGAACGAGACGCAATTAGGAGATGAAAAGGTTAAACGAAAAGCACTGGCTACCGCATTCAAAACTGCTCTTATGTCCGACCAACTGGAGGAGGAAAAACTAGTTAAGTACCTAAAGCTTCTGCTTCATAACAACAACCCTAAAGAGGATTTTATTATGGTGGTCATTAACAAAGGAATAGAACAGTACCCGTCATCGGTGGAAATTTGGAGTTCATACCTACGTTACCTTTCTAGGAAAGAAGTCGATATCGATGAATTTGAAAAAATATTTCAGAAGGCCATCGTCAGCCTTCCAGATAACGTTAGCAAGCTTCCACTGTGGAAAATGGTTTTCCAACACTACAACATTCGACCAGATTTACACAAAAAGATAGAGCAGCTGTACCGCCAAGCCATCGATCAAGATCCAGAAATTTCACATCATTTTCAGTTACTGTTCATGGATTACTTGCTGTTGGTGGACAATGGCGACATGACCAGGGTTCGAAGCGAATATCAACGCTTAGTAAAAAATTACACCACTACAATAGACTTGCATAGGAAAATGGCCAGCATTGAAGCGAGCCAAGACAAACCGGACGTTAATGAGTGGCGCAAATGTCATGAGTATGCAACGCAGTTTCACGGAAAAACTGATCCGACAACTTGGTTACAGTACGTCCAGTTTGAACGGGATCATGGAAAAGCAAAGCACATGCAAGCACTATACAACCGTGCTAAAAGTGTTCTGAATGAGGACCTGTTCGGCAACTTTTTATCAGAGTACGAAATAATACGGAACCCGTACATTGCTCGTTACTAACGTTAAATCAGGACAAATGCTTCATTTCGCCACAATAAATTTATTTACAGCTAACTCATAACTCCAACGCAGCCAACTCTTCATCTTCATCATCCGAAATAAGAAAATGTGCAAGGTTTGATTCCTCGTGGGGTTTCACAACGCAACTCGTAACAGGACTGGAACGCACGACGAAACTATCTAACGTTCCCAAGTTTGACTTGCCTGGGGAAACAGTCTTGTTGAGATAGTGCTCTATATTTCCCGCATCGCTTGGCGCTTGCACGCTGGCTGCATCGGAAAAATTTTCATTACACAGCCCAGCTCTGCCTAACGTTTCCTGTTTCCGTTGCAGCATCGCCCAGATGATGTCATCGGCAGTTTTTTTCGCCAGAAGATAGCGCACGGTAACGTTGTCTACTTGACCGATGCGATGAGCGCGACTTTCGGCTTGAGCCAGAGTCTGTGGGTGAGATGGATTTGAAATGAGCAACTATTCCCACAGTAAACGACCACGCCGAACTCACACTTGGATTCCAGTCGAGCTCGGCAAATAGCACCAATTGTGCTGCGGTGAGCGTGATGCCTGCATTACAGGCTTTCAACGACAAAACCGCCACCTGGCAGGTGCTTTTGGTTTGAAATTTTTCAATCAACAGCTGCAAACGTGTAACGAAGTATATTAGAAAACCGTGTAAATTATCTAACGCAGTTGCAGAACAGTAGAGTTTTTTGACGACACGTACCCCCCGCTGATCCGATCTGGTTGTACCGTCGATTCGAATATAGTCCACTTTTTGCTTTGTGAGACATTTACCTATGGCATTGAGCATAAAGTGATGATGGGCGAACACAATAAACTTCTTTTTCTCTTTAACAACTTCTTTCAGGTAGGCACTGTCAAGCGAAAAAAAATTGAATCATTTAAAAAGCTATTGTAACATGTGCTAACAAGAGTAATGAATTAACTAACCAGACTGCCGGAGCTTTTGCTTCGCCCGTTACACTGTAATATTTTAAAAGCGCCTCTTCTTTTTGCCGACCCTTGCTTGTGCTGTAATCATTTGCGTAGGAATGCATGTTATCCTCTAAATCTTCATTCGTCCACAGATAGGACGGATCAAGCACGACCGTCTCCCGATTCTTCTCCGTTAGTTCGGTTATTACTTCGTCCTTGGTGCGGCGGATCATAAATTTTCGTCCAAGGAGGAGATTCAGTTCCGTAAGATTTGACTGCCCCGATGAATCCCATCCAAAATTACCCTGCTTTCCGGCGCAGTATCGTGCACTATATTCTTTAAAACTGCAGAACTTTGTATCGAGCATCTGCAGTTGCGTGAAAAGTTCTACAGGACGAGACAGCGCAGGTGTTCCCGATAGCAGAACCACTCGACGTGCCTTCTTAGCCAGCGCCAAAGCTACGGTGGTACATTTCGCTTTAAAGTTTTTTAATGTATGTGATTCATCGAAAATTAGCATTCCAAAGTTTCGATTAATCAGTTTGTCGGCGCATCGTTCCATCATCGAATAACTCGATATTAGTACACGACAGTTATCGATTGAATCCTGTCCACTGTTCAGCCCAGCTATGTGATGGGCGGCTATATGAGGAAGCAGCTCGCGCATCTTGTCTCCCCAACTATCGCGAGTAGAAGCGGTTGTACAGATCAACAATGGCCAATCTTGTTGATAGAAATCGGCCATCGCGATTGCTTGATATGTTTTTCCGAGACCCATTTCGTCGGCAATAAGCACGCGGCCACCTTTATCAATACCGAAAGCAACACCTTCTTTTTGGAAATCAAGCAGTCTGTTCACTAGCGATGGCTCAATTGCGTTGAGACAAACACGACTCAATGGTGGCTTCGGCCCGTCGGCAAAGATGCGGAAAACAAACGTAGGTATCGGACCTAAAACAACAGATGGGTGAAGGGTGGCGATCCGTTCCTGAAGTGTTTTGTAATCTTTGATATCAAAATTCCATTTCTTTGAATCAGCTTCTGCAAGAATGTGTTACATTTAGTCAACCTCAGGAAATAACAATGTTCGTGCATCGCACCCAGGATATTGACTTACCATAGCTTTTCGAGGGAATTTGCTTGAACACTTCAACCATCTGTTCATTGAATCCATTTGTTTCAACAACAAATCGCGTTTCCGAAACCAGCGAACAAGCACATGTAACCGTTCGGACAAAAATGGGGGCCACTTTAGATGTAATATTTTTCTGGACAGGTTTAGCATATGGCATTCGAGGAGCATGCTGAGTTTGAAAGGAAGGTTTCGCTTTGCCGAAAGAAGATTGATTATTTGTACCATAAAACGTCCGTATGGTTAAAGTGGTTTGGTTATTTTGTACAACAGGCGAGCCATTACTAACTGCACTGCTTGCGGAGATGATGGGTTTCGTGGTATTCGCTTGATTGTCGTTAAGCCTTCGACGAGCATTTAGTCTTTCAATGGCTATACGCCGTCTCTCGGCTATTTCTTCTGCCGAGCTAGACATATGTGATACAAATAAATATAACACTAAGGAAACGAGCCGATTTCTTAAGCACTATCGGACTGTAAACACAGATCACCATTCCCGCGCATGATTTCGAGTGAAGGCGACATTTGCTTCTATGCCTTGATAAGTTTATGGGGCTTGTTCACTTGGTTATAATCGCCAATTTTATTCTTCTATATCATAAAAATAACTAAACCAAATTGCTGAAAACTTAAAAAAAATGAAAGATACATTAATTTTTAAAATTAGAACTTCTAATTACAGTAATATTTAATAAGACAATCAATTTAAATAATTTTTGCTGCATAGCACCTCTGTCAAAGTTGTTTACTTCAAAGTGATGAGCTTACCGGTCAGTTCAATAGAAACATATGCATAACAATCACACTTGGTAGGCGAAATACTATTTTGTGTGCCTGATAATGAACAAGTTGGTGTTTGGTTTATTGCGTGCTCTTCCTCTTAGGCGAAACCCACCGGGCGTTCAAGCATTTCATGCTTTGGGAACAAGGCATAACTACAAAAGCGACCTCGCTTTGGAATCAATCTATCCCAGTAGCAATCTACGATTGTACACACCTACAACCCCAACAGTAATAATTCATCTAATTGAAATACTTCAGGCGTTCATTATGTGAAAGGAATTATGCTTATCGAGTTTCTTTTCTAGGCAAAAGCAGATGGTACATTCAATGGATACATTCCTCTGGAAAAGGTCAATATTACGTACAGCCGAAGCAGTGGTCCGGGAGGCCAAAACGTAAATACAGTGAGCACCAAAGTTGATTTGCGTTTTCATTTAGAAACGGCTACATGGCTCGCAGAAAATACTCGAATTCGATTAGCCCAACTGGTAACTAATGTACTTTTTCTGAATGTAGAAATTTTTTTCCATTATCGTTCATCTATATTACTTGCAGCAAAAAGGACGGATAACAAAAGATGGATATCTTGTTATTAAAAGCGAACTGACTCGCTCTCAACAAATGAACACGGCCGATGCGCTAGAGAAGCTTCGTACCTTCATACGGCAAGCAGAACAACCAATGTCGCAGGAACCTTCTGCCGAAACCGTGGAAAGACTCCGACGTCGACATGAAAAAGCGGCTCGTGAACGATTGGCCATTAAAAGGATGCGTTCCGAAACAAAAGCTCAGCGACAGTCACCTTTGTAAACCTTTAGGGATATAGTAAAACAGCGTGCATAGCCATGTTTCAGCTTCTTTATTTCTGATATAACGCGTGCTCAGTTGAGTTCTTTCTTGCGCAAGAGGTAATAGTAGTTCTCTTGTCATTGATCATATGTTTTGTGTTTACCAGTTTGACAGCCGACGTGTTGAAAAAATGCTTAAAATCCTGCACTAAACTACGTAGTTTTCCCACGTTTCTCCTTAAATTTTGTTAAGGAAAGCATGTGTTAGGTTTATTATTTTAATTGAAACAACAATGCATAAGTTCCGTAGTGGTCGTAGAAAGAATAATCGTCGAAATTTCCGTCCAGATCGGGAAAGTCGGTCTTTGGCCGAAAATATATCCGAACTTGCCGTGCAGAGCGATGGAACATCTTCAGATGCAGATAGTGAACAGGACACCACATCTGAGAACGGTTCAGGGGAAGATGGAAAGCGCAACGATAAATTCGATATTGGAAAACCACCTAAATTTCCCGTCAGTATGTGGGATTTAAAACATTGCGATCCAAAAAAATGTTCTGGTCGGAAGTTAGCTCGACATGGTTTGATCAAAACCTTACGTCTAGGTCAAAAGTAAGGGACCATACATTTAATGATAATAGAACGCAAATTCTCATGTATGTTTGAAAATTACAGGTTTCCAGGTTTAGTTCTTACACCAGTCGGTGTGAATTGTATTAGTCCTCAAGATAGGGAAATTATAAAAACATCTGGAATTGCTGTGGTTGACTGCTCGTGGGCTAGGTTGGACGAAACGCCGTTCAATAAAATGCGTTCTCCGAACCCACGGCTGCTTCCCTTTCTTGTTGCTGCCAATCCTAGTAAGAAACTCTTCCCTTATTGGTAACCTAATCGAGATGGTAAGTTTTAAATATGTTGCTATTGTATTGTTTTAGTTAACTATGGAAAACCTTGCAAGCTCTCTTGTGTTGAGGCAATTGCAGCGTCAATGTACATTACCGGGTATAAACAACAAGCTCTATGGTATCTGAACAAATTTTCCTGGGGCCATGCATTTGTAGAGCTTAACCAGGAGCTTCTCGATGGGTACGCCGGATGTGCAAACAGTAAAGACATTTTGGAAGTACAACAAAAATATTTGGAAAACGCCTCCAGTGACCGTGAGATGGTGCGCACCTTTCCTAGTAGTGAATCTGAAGAAGAAGAATGTTCGGAGGATGAACATAGTGAGAATGATGCAGTACAAGATGCGAAGGAAAAGGATCAGGACATGCTAAACAAACACCCACTTGAAAAGCAGTAACACGTGAAATAATTCAATAAACTTTAAACACGTGGAATCATGTAAATCATTTATATAACAAAAGCCATCGAAATTTCTTTAAACGAATATAGGTTTTATTTGCATGTACGTTGTAAAATATATTGCTGTTGTTATAGTCATATGCGCCGAACGATTGTTGATGCAACGAACATCGCGTTTTGTTGTTACGGGCAGGTGTCAAAAACGAAACAACCGGCCGTTGTTGACATATGTTCTGACACTTTTCCAGTTAACATCCAGTGGAGTGCACGTTTAATTTTAGTTGGACAACGTAAAGGCGCCGGTTCTAAAAACCATCTGATAAGTTATCATCGAGAATGCCTACCTTGATGCCGGAATCCGACTCGGAAGACGAGCTACCTCCAGCATGGGAAGAACGCGCAACCAGTGATGGCTTGGTGTACTACGTAAAGTATGACTGTTTAGATTGATGTGTAATTACTGCTGTTGGAATCTTTTTATAATCCGTCGTTAAATAAACCTTTCAGCCACCAAAGCAAGAGCACCCAATGGACGCATCCGCGGACGGGCAAAATTAAGCGTGTGTCTGGGGAATTGCCCATTGGATGGACGCGACACATCGAAGAAGAAACTCATAAAGTGATCTTCGTGGAAGAGAAGACCCAACGCAAGTCGTATACTGATCCGAGGCTCGCTTTTGCCGTTGAGGAAGCTCCAACACAGATTGGAGAATTGCGCCAGCGTTTCGATAGTGGAACTAATGCCTTGCAAGTACTTCATGGTCGCGATTTGTCCGGTAAAGTAGCACTAATAACGGGAGCAAACACCGGTATTGGGTTCGAGACGGCCCGCTCGTTAGCCTTACACGGTTGTGAGGTGGTATTCGCCTGTCGTGATGAAGTTGGAAGCAGAGCAGCAATCGGTAGGATTCTTGCCGAAAAAGAAGCTGCTGGAAAACGATGCAAATTTGTTCCATTAGATTTAGCCAGCTTACACTCGACCAAACTGGCTGCGGAGGAAGTAAAAAAAAATTACAAGTAAATATGATTTGTATGGGTAAAAACATTAGTCCTTCAGCATATTAACGCTTCTACTCTCTCTCTCTACTTGCAGTCATATCGACATGTTAGTGCTGAATGCGGGCGTATTTGCCTTGCCTCATTCCCTTACGGAAGACGGTTTGGAGCAAACATTCCAGGTGAACCATCTATCGCATTTCTATCTAACTAATCTGCTGTCGGATGTGTTTAATGTGACAACGCGCGTGATTGTGGTTTCCTCGGAATCGCATCGGATGAGCTCGTTACCGGTCAGTGGATTAAGCGAAAGTGATCTCTGTCCACAGCACCATAAGTTCTGGAGTATGATGGCGTACAACAATTCCAAACTTTGCAACGTGCTGTTCGCATTCGAGTTAGCAAAGGTAAGTGGGATGAAACTTATCTATTATCTTATCTTACTCGCACCATTGCAATATATAATCTCATTGATTTCTTGGGTGTTTAAACAAAAACAAAAAAAATGATTCTAAGTTAAGTTTATACGTAGTTTCGTACTAAATTACGAACATATCTGAAGATCTTTTAACATTTCCATGTCTGCTGTTAGGCGATATCGTATGTGTGGTAAACAACTGGTTGGAACTCCCTCTAATGGGAAACGCAAGTTTTACAACACTAACGAATAGATGATTTCAATCAATTTGTTAAAAAAAACAGCATAAACCACATGGGCGAGAGAAAATTTCGTTTTCTCAAATGATTTTTTTTTTCGTAGAAAGAATGTATTATGATGTTGACCTTTGACCCAAAATAAGCGAAGTTTTGGATGACTTCAATTATCAATACACCATACATGAGTAGATTCAAATTTTCTTCAGTTAAAAATTGGTGCTGTCGATGAAACAATCATTTTATTTTTTGCTTAGTTTATCTCCAATCCGATGTTTTCATCCGTCTCGGATGATGGTAGCAACAGACCTGGAAAGTTTTCCATCTAACATCGCCAGATATGTCACGATAATTCTAATTTTAACAAGCTTGGTAAAGTTGGCTGTAAATCCAAACGAATAGTCTCGAATATAATCGATTGATATTTCCGATATAATTTCACGATGTCCTTAAAAAATCATAAGTTTGCTGATACAAACTGAGGCTTTTGTTTATTTACAAAATAGTTACAATTTTATATAAGCTAATAGAACGAAAAAAACGAAGTATATTAAAATGAAGTTGTATTTAGGGCACCTGCCAGCGGAATATAAGATGATTATTGCTTACAACAATTATGCACCTTAATTATAACAGCAACATGATACAACCGACAATGCTCTTTCTTTATCATGACAAAGCGTCGCCAAGCGTTGTTTCTCTGGTGCATTTCGTACAGTTGAAATAAAATCAGACACACGGACCTCGCAATCCGACGGAGTTACATTTCTTTGATGTTTCCGCCAACAGAGTTTTTTCCGATAGCTACTCTTGTACAGTGTTCGCTACGGTAAAAGTGTGCTGCAGTATCTTATGTTTATGCTAACGAGCAGCATTACATGGTATTTTTATTAGTGTTACCTTTCTGTAGTGGCTCATATCGTTCTGCATGGAACATTATTCGAAACAAACGACACGGATGTTCCAGAATAGATGTGCCATCCGTTGGCGCTGTTTGGAAGAAGATGTACTCTGGGACAGTTTTTTTTTGCGATATGAGTAGATTGGATGTGTTTGAGAACAGGTGGCCACTGCATATATTTGCACCAGCGTTCTACCAAATTCATTTTTAAAACCCTAATTAAATTCTAGTGTTACTTATACTAGTGGGTATTTTTCACAATTGTTTTATCTTTGCTAAACTATGCGCCATTCACGGGATACGAGGAGGAGGGAGTTTGTGGATGATGATTAACGTCCAACGACACATATTTATTTCCATGCGCATTCATTGTTTTGCTATTTTTTTGAATAATATTTCTAAACGGCCAATAATTCAAGACTATCTCTCAATAAATCATGAATCCAACATCATATTTTGAGTACGGTATGCGAAATTTTAAACTATGTTCTTTTCCTTGAGGTTGCGCATTCGCGGCGCTATTATTACCCTTTTTCAAGCCGCAACCCAATCTTTTTGCCGGTTGAAGCATTTTTATTGCTGCTTGTGGGATATTTTGTATATTGCTGCATGTTTGAGTTATAAAATTATACCTTCTCTTGTTATTGATGCTGTTGCTGTAATTTGTGTATATCTCTTTTTGTTTAACAGTCCTAACTATGTTTGCTGGTTTGATTTTTCCAATATCAGCAATCTCGTACCTCTTTACTCAGGTTGCGCTCTTCAAGCAACCGGAATTGTTCATCTGAGGAGGCAACTGATTTTTTTTCTCATTTTGGCTTCTAACCGGCCCTAATATATCTCCTAACACACATTTCCAACCGTTTAGCTTCCTACCTAGTCAGTTTCGTGTACATATAGTGTAGTTTTCATCGAATTACGTGTACTAATCGATGCGTAATATTTTTCCTACCGTTTGCTTTTATGGAAGTTAAGGAAACAAGAGCATTTTTTCGTTCTCTGCTTGGCTACTTTATCCATGAATTTGATATACACAACTGTTTTCTTACAATCAAATACACTTGCTAGTTCATACATGCAGAATATCGGTGAATACGTTTGCTATCTTTTTCAGAAAATCTTCGATTAACTAGGGTAAATAGGAATTAGTTAAACGAGCAAGAATCAAAAGTGTGATAATTAAAATTATGGGTAGACTATGTCCCGCTAACAGAGTGCTCTATGCGTGGAATTTCAAATATTCCATAAAATGTGTTTGATAAACGGTAAGGATCTAGAAAAATTAAGAGCAGTTTATGACAGGGTTTGAGAGCATTCAGTAAGTGAAGAGACAAATATTGTTGGTTTTCATATAATCCCAAAACTATGCTGATTTACTTTCAGCTATGGATGAGGAAATTTCTATTTGCTATTTTTTTAAGATTAGAGCTCAGCCTATCTTTTAAATGTTTTGTTTCGGGAATCAGTAATAAATGTTGAATCAAAAATAAAGAATCAGAAAAGAGCTATAGACCTCTCAAGAACAGCAAATTTGGATTCTCGTCACGCCTACGCGTTCCAATAATGCGCCAGCGCTATTTCGCAGTGTTCCTGTCGGAAGATGTTGCCCATTCTCAATTATTGCATTCGTGGAATAGTGGGCAGGTTTACGGAACCACAAACTGCTCTGCTGATGTGTTGCTCTATCAGAAGTGACTGCTGCTTCGGCCATGGTAATGTTGCTTTTTGGAATTATTTCCACCACCTCCTCCTCCTCCGCCACCACCACCACCACTTTTCTTTGCTGTTTTACTACCACCACCACCGCCTCCGCCAGCACCAGCGCCACCGCCGCCTCCACTGCTACCACCACCTCCACCCATCGGACCAGAAGCTCCGAAAAAGCTCGGTGCTGCCGCTGCTGATTCTTCCGTGTTGAGAGAAGCAAAGACGTTCGTTTTTCCCCATCCTTGAAACATGGAAGCCGATCCAAGCCGGGTTTCTTCAACTGGTTTTGGGACCTGTGAAAAATTGTACGCTTGTAAGTTACAACGTAAATGTCATACCTTGCAATCAGCTACGCTTACCGATATATTTATCTTGTTCGGATCGATGGATGGCATCGTCCACGGATTGCGGCTACCGGAGACGTGCATAACGAAACCATCCTCATCAACGAGTCGTTTATTCTTCGATGCACTGCTACCAGCACCTCCACCACCACCTCCTCCGCTGCCACCACCCCCTCCGCGACCACTTCCACCCTCATTGTGGCCGTAATTCTGACGACCTCCTCCTCCACCGCCACCACCACCGCCTCCACCACGGGGTAATTTGTAGTTGAGCAGCCAGTTTTTATTCTCTTCAGCTTCGACTTCGCGCTGAATCTGTTCTCTCGTTTTTGGTGCCGCCAGGGCAAGTCTCCCTCGCCATTTCTCGTTGCGAAGATCGAGCAAATCCATGATCATGAACCGGATACGGTTACACAACGGTTCACCGTTCGGAAGAGGCGTTTTTCGGTCCGCAATCGATTGCAGCTTGTTAAAGCAACCATTTAGCACGGTCTGTGTTTGCTTCTTTTCCGTTTCCGCCTCCATGTGTGCTCCAATCGTGGTTAGAAGCTTGCAGACGCTCTCGAGGGATTCCTCATGTAAAATTTCGTCCTTAAGTAACATCTCTATACATTTCTCCATTATGTTCACCGTCAGCTGCTCCTGTTTGTAGAGCGCGCCAATAAATCGGACGGTGCCGAGAGCCCGCCGTCTAATGCTACTTCTTCGCTCTTCCATTTCCATTTTAATTTCCTCCGTTAACTCTTCTGTCGCTTGCTCTACCGACTCATTGCGCAAGTCATTCTCCTGTTGGAGTGTCGTCTGCTTAACAAACTCTTTCTGGCACTGCGATATCAATTGTCGCTTTAAATTTAACACCGCGCCTTGTTGGTTCGATTTAACTAGGATGATAGTACCCAGTTCCTTACACATTTGCGCATACGTGTCCGAAAAATTGGGTTCCATAATTGCCTTCTCGAACAGAATGTTGATGCAATTACCCAACCGTTCTTCCGTGTCTATCTTCAGTTGCTTCATTTGCTCCATGATTACGGAAAAGTTTTCCGGAGTAAGTTTGTTTAGCGAACTGCGGAACTGGCGGGACAGCTCTTGGGTCTTAGCCGTTTCCTCGTCCACTTCCACGCTCTGTTGCATAAAACGAGGCTTCCACGCATTTGCCGAACCTTTCAACTTCACCTCCTCCGTGATATTTAGGTTAACCTTGATCATTTGACCGTCGATGTCGTCTCCTCCCGGCCCACCGGTATTCGTGCGGGTTGACATTTCTTTAGCCGAAAGACGTCCACGATAAGGATTGCGACTCATTGGGGGTCTAGAGCTGCCAGGGCCACTTTCGGATGCCTCACCGAGCGACGGGGCACCAAAGCCCATACCCTTCATGAAGGAGGGCAGCAAGGAGTTGTCTTGCATCCCGGCGCTACTACCAACTCCCCTGCCACTCATGCCACCTCCCATATGGCGAGCGGAAGATACGAAAGTTCCGGGGCTCGTTTTTAACAACGACTTACACACGTCCGGTATCGTGGTAGGTTTTTCGCGTCCGATTGCAGAATCCTTCAGCGAAAGCAACATGTCGAGAGAGTATTTTTTGCGCGAATTCGCTCCACTAACCGCTTCTTCATTGAGCTTCTCTGATGTGCGACGAATTCGCTTTCCAATCGACAGTGAGCCGCCGCTTGGAGCCGTGGGTATCACCTCCACGGCGTTGTTGTTCCCGGTCGTGCTGGTTGAAGTTTCGTCGTGGATTGCGCCCGAATTGTTATTCAGTTGATTTTCCACAGTGCTCTGCTGGTCGATTGTAGGTACAGTAGTGGCTTTGTTTGCATTTACTACAATATCCTCCGCAATCTCCGTAGCTGTGCCGTTTAGGTTGAGCTTAGCTACCGTGTCTACTACCAGATCGATCTTGTTATTATTGTCCTCCTCCTGACGCTGGTCCGACGGTGTTGAACGGGAAAGCGTGGCGACATCGCCACTGTCGGTTGCCATGTTGTGGAAAGTGAATGGTTTCTTCTACCACTTATTCTTCCCGTATATGTAATTGAACAGTAGGTCACCTCTTCCTCCAGGGTGCAAAAATCAGTCCCAAAAGAGAATAAAATTTGCCCGCTTTAAAAAAATGCTTAGCTTGGATTTTCGGCAGTGGGTTTGTTTGTGAGAGGACGGCGGAGGTTCTATCAACACGCGCACAACTATGTTAGCAGTCTCTTATGTTGCCAGGCAGGCTTTAAGTATGGCTCCTTTGATAAGGTAAATTGTGATCGCGATAGTTCCCGATCACAGTTTGATGATATTCTTCTTATCGAATGTAAAGTGTTCACCAGCACCGTAATCACAAAATGGTTTCTTTATTTCGATATCCTACGAAAGAGAGCAAAGCAAATATTTACATTAGTATTTTGTTTTTAGTAAAACAACATATATTCTTCCCCAGGATCATTAGATATTCAATATAATGCCATCCCAAGATACACGTGCAAAGAAGGTTGAATAGTATTAAACGTGAAATGCTATGATTCAATCAATTTTATCGATGCTTATGTTACCATTTGAACGACGGCGATAATTACTACAAGAATCTCAAACATGGCTTTTCATTCGAATAAATCCCACGAAGCGACATTGTGGCTTTCAACAATCTAGCGAAGAAAAAACAGTTCCCCGCTCAAACCAGGGTTTTTGGGACATACGCTAAGGTGATAATTCGATAGTTAGATCATTCTTTTGCTTCTGGTGTGTCACGACGAGCGGAGAAGAAAGGTGTATTGCTGGTGATAGGATTCAGAGGAGCTCGACGGCGGTGTCTTTTCTTTTCTATTTTTATCATTTGCGTGGTGTAGTATGCGAAGGTTTGCTGACGTGTGGTAATTTTGCGACGATGGTAATCTCACTCTCACTTTCGTTCATGGCGCTCTCTTTCATTTTACGTTCATATTTTCTTTATGGTTGTTTGCTTGCCAGAAATTTTGCCAGAAACAATTTTACAACATGGCATGTTATTTCATTAATATTTTTTAAACAAAACATACTACCAGAAAAATGTAAAACTATAATTTTTATCTTACAAACTGCAGTAAAAACATGTTTTATCAAATAAAATAAGACGTCCGGTAAAATAAAAAAACGTGATAAGCACGACAAAAATTTAGCACCGCTTTGGACAACACAACATAATATATGATGTTGTGCGGATGTGTTTCACACCTTTCACCTACATCCAGTCAAGGTCACATTGTTAAAAGCTGAAAATTTGTTTCTTTATGAATGAGTGAGAAAGATTCAACCGAAATTGTGAATGTCATTTCTATTGAATTAATACGTCAATATGAGAAACTGTTTTCCTTTTTCAAATCCGTGAGCATTTGCTAGATTGCACTCAGATATGCACAATAAAGTGTAGATTAACCCAAAAATATATCAACGTTAAAAGTATAATATCAAAAAGTACCACAGGGTCATTAACTGGATACACACGTGCGCAAGTGTGCATATAAAACACAGCATTTAGAAGCTCCAGTGTTTCGTAGACTACCGACTACGCAGGATACATTTAATATCAATTATGACTAATTCACCAGTTTTTAAGCAAAATCAATGAGATAGCAACAATTAATGGTCCCTGATGTGCACTTGTGAACTGAATTCACAATGCAATTCGACCAATGCTCAACCCAGGGAAGTCTATCTCTATATTGTTCAGTCCGTCATTTCCCTCTTTCTTTTACTAATTCCAATGGAAGGTCGTAATCAAAGAACCGGTTGACCATGTGAAACAATGATGCTGCTGTTTCCTTTTCTCTTTGTCTCTCTTTTTTCTCACCTTAAAATGCAATACAGTAAATCTTTAGCGATAGTGCATGAGCGCACGATCGATCAATCTCAACCAACTTGACCGATTTCTCTCAAAAAGTTCCAACACGATTTCATTCATCCCTGCTTCAAATGCTGACACAGCTCACGGCTGACCCTGCTCACGAAGAATCCCCGATTCCGACTCAAGACTTTCATTCATGTTCGCTCCAATATGTTTCGCTTGAACTGCTCTTGGGTGTGATTGCATGTTGGAGGTAACGTATTCTCCCTTCCTCTCTTCAGCAAATGCACGAATACCGAGCGCCACGTCTATGAAAGACGGCAGCTTTTCCCGTTCAGTGGTGCACCTGACGTGGATTGAATTCCTTAGCTACTGCTTCTTCGCAGTGTAATAACACAAATTGGATGCCACCATATCCGCTATCTTTAAACCCGTTGCGAAAACTAGTCTTCATGGTAGTACACATAACACGCTGCTCTATTTCCTTTTCTTTCTGTGGATCACTCTCTCCTTTTACAATTGGCAGTGGATAACCGTAGCAAAACACGCGGCTTATTGATCACGTTTAACGGTGCGGGCTACTCATCGGAATGGGGCCACACGGACAGCTCTCTATTTTTCGTTCAATTGTGAAAAAATCCGTTTAAGCTAAGAAATAATCGCTTCGTAAAACTGTCCACAGACGGATATCCCCGTTGACAAAAAAATGATTCGTTCACGTCGATCATAACAAATTTAAACTAAAGAAATTTAAATTCATTGTTCGGTTCAAGCACATTACACACATTTTTTGGGTTATTTGCATTCCTGATCCTACCAATAGTACGCCAAACGCGACTTTTTCCAAATAGTAATATCTGTC
This sequence comes from Anopheles nili, assembly GCF_943737925.1. Lineage (NCBI taxonomy): Eukaryota > Metazoa > Arthropoda > Insecta > Diptera > Culicidae > Anopheles > Anopheles nili. The sequence goes on from NC_071292.1 coordinate 4,046,086, forward strand.
ATTTGTGTGTTTGCGGCATAGGCGGCTCAAATGCAGAGAGAAAGCTTTAAAACACGGAGCAATGTTGGGAATTGCATTTTAATAGACATAAGGCAAAATTGGAAAGCACACGATTTTTGCATTGTCGCTGCATGATCAAATGCAATTTGCAAGCACACACACGAACTGAGCTTGCTGCTTTTCATTATCAATAGATCATGATTGGATGCTGGGTGAATTTTTTGTGGAAAATCCAGTTTGAAGATGGTTGAGGAAGGTAAAATTTGAAATCAATGCATTGGTATTTCTGTACAGTGCAAATTATCCTGCATACCCAAAATGACCTTGAGGGGACGACTGATGATAAAGAAAGCAGAACGGTACTACGGTACAGTTAAAAATGGATGTTGAAAACCCCGGGACAAAGAAGAGCCCTTTTCCATCCCTTTCACGAGATGTATATTAAAACATGCAACAAACAAGGGAGGGCATTATGAAAGGAGAAATAGAACGTTCTTATATTCACAACCCAGACAATAAAGAGAGTGAAGTAATAGTAAAATCAGAGCGAGAAATTGTCGTATTTAAACTGCAAAAAAAACGCTATACAATCGTTTCAGCGTCTTTTTTTTCGCTGCTACATTCAACTCGTAATGAAGGAGCATACGACGGGTGGTATTTTACAAAACAAATACCATTCATCGAGCCGTCTACAAGCGTGCCTGTGTATAGCGCTTACTTTGCCTTACAAACATCCCCGTTCGTTATTTTTCTTATTTTTTGACCTAGAAAAGGTCGGCTATCTCTTTTGAAAGATTTACATATTACTCGCTAGGTTACTCGTAGCACATGGCATACGACTGTGCTTATCAAATGAAGCTTCATTGCAATCAGCTGACACAATAAGTGAGAGTGCATCTTTAAACATCCTTTAAAGATGTGCTACATCCGCTTAATATAACGATCTTAGAATTACACACGATTTAAGCAGGATACGGTGAAATGGACAATTTATCCAATCCCAAAAAGCGCTACGTTGGCACGTTTCATTCATCTTCAATTCCTCTTATTATCTGTCGCAGATAAACGCGGCCCAACAACTCGGTGGCACCACGATCCGCTCGCTTTTGCTCTCTTCTCTTTTTTCAATGAGACTGCTCTCATCTATCTTTCGTTTTGCTTATGCAATTTTCGAGTTCACCTAGACCCAAAATCGACATTTCCGTGTCTTTTGCTCCCATATTGAACACCATGCTGCCTCATCTATTGCATTTAGGAAAGTCTTCTTCGCCTTGCGCGATGGAACATTGTCAAATAGGCCCGTGAACCGAACAGACCGGCCTCAGACAATGTGGTGAGCGTGCGTTTGTGAGCCATGTCTACATTGCAATTCTTTGTATTAGCGACTGGCGAGAGCGAACGCATGCAGTCTGTGGTTTGTCATGTGCTCTTTTTCATTCTCGCCGTCGTGTCTCGCAATACCTCCACGAAAAGACTCCTGTGGAGGTATGATACAGCTGTCTGCAACAGCGAACAATTGATGCATATCGTACACGATTCGATGAGAATTTTTGTCGGTCACATCATCATTGCATGGAACGGAGTGACGAGGAAGGTGAACTTTGACGGGCAGCACTATTTCGTACTGCTGACCTCAATCGAGGGAATTTCCACGGACCATGTGTTGGTGTTCCGCGGTCACACATTACCTTTGGTTGCGCGGTTGAGAGATTCAATAGCGATGGGGATATCCTTCGACAGTTCGCTCAATATTGCCTAAACGAACACCGAGTACAGACGAATTACAGCAAGCTCCGCGCCCGAATTACCGGACACGTAAGCAATCGCTCTGCTGCTGGACGTAGCGTTTTTAATTCTCACGTTCTCCTTTTACGGATCAATCTTAGTATCCGTGAATACTATTGGGGGCAAACCCAGGGAGAGAAAAGACGATCAGGTGGAGAGAGGGGGGCGATGGGACACCACACCGCGATCGCAACGTAACGACAGCAGATCACCAACCCCCACTATCGTTAGCGCGCGTCCGAACATACGCACACTCACTGGCACTTGAAAATATGTTGCCCGCAGATTATACACGATTTCGAACCGGCTACACACGGTTTGTTAACACGAAAGATTCACTGTTTCAAATGCGTGATCCGTTACCGTAAGGTCAACGATTGGCATGACACGCACGCACTCCTGCGGCAAACTATCACTACTATCGTGAGGATGGAAGGGCGGACGGAAGGTACAAATGATACCGTACCGAATACCGCAAGACAGTTAACGCAGGATGTGCTTCGTTTGCTGCCGCCTGACCACAAGGGGAATCCGAAACTACGTTGGGTTCCTGTCACATAATCTACAAATGGCACAATCTTCATTGACAACGACAGGAGGGGAAAACATTGCGCAGCACACATACGAAGCAAAAACTACGAGGCAGACAGCTGGCTTGCTTTGCTACCTTCCCTTAAATCAACTTTTCCGATCGGTGACGAGTTTCGGGCAAGGAGGGAATATTGATTCCGGATTGTAGAATGGATGCTTACACACCAACTCAACGCTGGCAAGTAAATTTGACTTAAAAAGGAAAAATTACATCGATTCGATTTCGAGAGGAGCCCTCGAAACGAACGTGTCCCCGAAGAGGGGTTTCTTCGCGACAGCGTGCAAGTGACGCTCGATGCAAAACCTCGGTACAAGGTGCAAACGTGGGTATTTTCGTGTGCACCAACACTACAGTTGAGCGCACTCATTTTTCACGGATTTCTTCTGCTGGCAACTGAACAGAGAAATCCTCTCTTGCTTTGTAGCCGGTTTTTTTTACCTTGCATCACAGTGAACCAGGACGATTAGACAATTGAGTACTAATTGACTGCACCGATTCTAACGGGTGTACTACTTGCTACTAGACAGCAGACCACATTCTCCACAGCGCCTCTCCACCTTGTCCTTTCGACTGGGTTACAAAAGTCACTTTCACGTGTTGTGCAAACCAGCTCAGCTAGCTATGCATCCCACTACCACAGCGACACGTTCGAATAACACCTATCACGGTTGGGGCAGCTATAAGCAGACACGAGGCTCCACATTTCAACCCTCCCACTCGCGTTACCCCTACTGAGTCTTTCTCTGATAAAGTGCGTACGAAGGAGACAGCGCCTGCTTCTTACGTACCACACTTCCAAATCACGCTCTCTCTCTCGCTCGCTCTCTTTCTGGTTGCCCCACGAGGAGTGTCAAGTAAAAAAAAGTAAAGGTGATGACGACGGAACTCTGACGAGGAAAAAATGACGGCAAATGTAAGTCCACCGTGAATAAATTTCTCGTTCTCCGCGTTGGGTCATCGCCATGTCTCACGGTTACTTCATGTCACACATGCTGAAGAACGGACGACCGTCCTTCGTCTGGATGCCCTTTCGTCCCACCTACAGACAGAAGCACCACCACCCTGTGCGTGCGTGCAATAAGGCCAAAGAGACCTTGCCGAAACGCACGCACCGGGCAATAAATACCTTTCACGAATCGACACTGGAACACGCAGAACTACTTTTTATTCCGTTCGTTGAGTACTTAACGCAGCTACGTTTGTAACCGACGGTACACAGCAATATTTAGCAGATTCAGAGGCTGACAGCACCGCACCGCGCAGTGTACGTACGGAGTGTACGTGGTGCAAATTTCAACAGAATTTGCAAAATGATGGACGAATTCCTCCTTTTTCTTTTTTTACTTGAGTGATTTATTTGAGAGATCCCAATAATGTGGTGCGCACGAGTCCAATTGACACTGACAGCCAATCCATTTGGCAGCTGACAGTTATCCTTTGAGAAGCCTTTCTTGTGCAATTTGTCCATTTGAATCGCTCGTTTGAGCTTCCAATCCTTCGCATCAAATTAAAGGATTAAAGGATATGTTTGGTTAATAACATATTTTGGATTTATCTGAAAGGTATAGAGATTGTATTTGAACGTTGCTTTACACGTGGTTTGTAAGGTGACATTAACATGTGAAATAAATTATGTTATTTTGTTTCTTAGTGCAATTCAACGTGTTGAATGACTAAATAAAAAATTTCAGCTGTGTATTGTTAGTTTTTCGTCCTTCGCAAGAGTTTAATAGCGAGATATTTCTTGCCGACAAGTGAATCGCGCCAGATCCTTTTCAATTTGTGTTTGACGACATTCTGCCGGAACATGTGACCTGGTGAAAAAACTGTAGCAATACAGCTTTAAATGCTAAAATACCGAATATCATTTTGTATTAATGAATTAATTATTATATTATAAAATGTGATGCTCCATCCTATATTACAATTAGATCAGCTTTAAGTAACTAGCATTTAATTGAAAGTCACACGAAAATGCAATCAAATCTATGTTCAATAGTTTTTCTAGGATCTTCCCCAATATTTTATTTTAAATATTTTTCACCAAACGTTCGTTTGAAATACTTGAAGTACCATCTAACTATTTTATACCTATTATATGCTTACTGCAGCGCTGGAAGCCAAGGGGCATCTCAGTATTTGTTCTTCATCCTGGCAACATGGTGTCATCATCCCTTTCCAGAAATTGGTGGTTTTATCGCTTTCTTTTTGGTTTGGTACGCCCATTCACCAAGTCATTGGTAGGAGCCTTTTAGCTATTTCGAAATGGGATAACTTTTTCATATTTTTTTTTTTAATTATTCCAGCAACAAGCCGCCAGCACAACCGTCTTTTGTGCTACAGCCCACGAATTAACCGGTTTGACTTCATTGTATTTCAACAATTGCTACGTATGTGAACCATCTGGTGCATCTAAAAACGAGCAACTTCAGCAAGAATTGTGGGAATTAAGTGACAAAATGGTTCAGCGTTTGATGGGTGAAACTCAATAAGCAGATTCTTTTTCCAAATTACAATCATTTATCGCTTGAAAACGACGATATATTACTACTGACTAACTGCTCAGTAAACTAATAAAATATTAACCTCAACCTATTTCTAAATTTTTAACAATCTTGAAAGCTAAACAGTAATTTCCAATCGCCTATATATTGCTGCATATACTGTTCAGCAGGCTTTCACAGGTATCTAAAAATCAGTAACACGCCCCTTACGCTCCCAGTCTCCATAACGGGTCGGTTCCGGTCCACGTGGACCTCCGATTTCACCAGTGTTAGGGTTGGTGTTGTTTGGCCATGCTTCCAACGGTTCTTTCTCTTGATATGGATGTTTGCCAACAATTTCATCGAGCTTGCCGATCGGAGTTTTCTCACGTAACTTTTTTTGAAATTCTTCCATTCGCGGACTTGCAGGTTTTTCCGAAGGTGGTTTGTTCGTCGCAAACGACAAGGAAGGAACTAGAGGAGACAATAGCAAATTAAGCAATCCACAGGCAAAGTAAATTAAAAAAAACATAATAAGAACAACCGCATTGCGGGTTCAATAGAAGATGTTGTCTGATGGATGCTGCGCGCACTTCACACGCCGGTATACGAGAATGTTGCGTACTCACCAAAGTTGACGACATACACATGCCGAATCGAGGAAGAAAATTTGTTCAATAATACTTTTGAAGTCATCTTATGGATGGCTCTGTAGTATAGAAAGTATCCTAATTAAAAAATTGATCAACAATAAAAAAAAATCGTTTACGAAATTTATTTGCATTCATCTCAATTGATGAATCGTGTTAGCTACTTTTAGAATATTAACTCATCCAGGAAAGAATCAGTAAACATCTTACCTTTTTGTACGATGTTAGTAAAATGATGTTCAAAATTTTCCCAGTTTGTGAAATTATGATCAAAACAATTTCGTGCACTCACCAACACATTACAGGACTTATGCTCTGACATTGAAACGTCAATGCTGAATGACGGAATGTTTTAAAATTATGCTTCTTTCAAATAAATTACCGTTAATTTATTAATATTGAAGAAATAATATTTAATGTAAATATATCGATCAAATCCATTAATCTGCACAACGTCTATGAGTTAAGCGTAATACTATCAGTGAAGAGCTGGAGGATCCTTTTTGCCGCACTAGTTTCATCTATTTTGACACAATTGGGAATCAGCAAAATTGTGTCTACAACAATCATATGATAAAGGGATTTATTGCAGGTCCGTTGGGCTATTTAAATTACTAAACATCTCCCCAATTGGTCTGATGTAATATTTGGTGTAAAGTTGGCTCAACTGTTTATGAGGATCAAATCAAAACGCATGAAAATGTTATCATTTAAAAATTTAATCGATGGATTCCATCAAGAAATTTCTGTGAGTGCTGTGTTCGAGTCTGATTCTTCTAAAACACAGCAAAAATCCAGCTATTGCAACTATGCATCATTACTGCTGCCTACGACAACCATGTTAATTTTCATCTCAAACACATATATCACATCAATTAAGACGTTCCTTTGATGAGAGACATAATCTACTATGCTTAAATTAGAGACCGATATAGGAAAGTAAACTGATTTATTCTACAGGGGTAAAAGCTTAGCCAATTTAGGGGAGGATAGATTTGTCGTGTGGGACCTTAAAATAGAACTAATCTACGGGAGGTAAGCAATGCATACGGGAGGTATGGGATGCATATGAGCACTGCGTTCGAGGCGTTTACTCTCCAGGAGAACCGAACGACCACCAACTGTAGCGCAGACCAAAGGAAAGGCGTCCTTTAGAGTCTCGATCATGGAAAAGGGCAAGTGCAACGTTTTCAGAGAGAGAGAGCGAGAGAGAGCACTAAGATGCACCAAACTATGACTTCCTCTGCGGAGGAGATGATGATGAAGGAAAGATGTTATCGCTTTTTGATGCATGTTGAGCAAGTGCAGTTTTTCAACTAATACAGAAAAGGAAGCGAAGGCCTCTGCCCGAAAAAAAAAAACACTTATTTCCCCTTTGACTACTGTTTTCTCAAGGGTCTACTTTCGTTCCAGCCACGTATCGGATCCACGTGTGGATGTCACGAACAACAAATCTTGAATCAATAGATTTTTCAGTGTTTTAAGTAGGTTGTTATGTGGTCCCACTTTTCACTATATTGATTGCTGCTGGTGATGCGATCTCTATTCCTAAGTGCACGTAAAATGAAGATTTTTCAAAATTTACCATCTCTAGCACCGGTGATTGAAACCCCTACCAAAGAAATGATATTTCAGCACCAAAAATTTTCAAAAAATTTGCGACATCAACAGGTGCATTTTTCCGGTTCAAATAGAAGAGTTTGCCTGGAGCAAAATTAACGCTAGTACGAAACGCGGATTCCTTAAAAAACGTGTGAATATGTGCATTAGAAGCTTCTCGTAAAGCGCAAAGTGGAGAGGACATATATTTCAATGTGTCCTAATTTGTTATGAGTCAAATGTTTCGGTGCAAATAAATAGTACAAAAAAGAAAACCCCCGCACGGTTTTGCTTCGGCTCAAAAATAATTCTTGGCTGCATTTGCCTCAAATGTAAAACCCAAATGGCCGGACGGAGCTCATGCAAGATGAGGTAAGCGGATACCAATTTCAACCACGCAAAATACGAGAAAAAAGGAAATGATCAAAATTTCAACCCGACGTAGAGAAAAATGGGAAAAAAAACTTACATGCAACGACACGACGACAGAAAACGCAGCGGATTATTTATTCCGCACAGGTTTCCTATGCGCCAATGTGCAGAAATATGAAAAATTGTGTACAAAATGAAATAGAACCACACCGCCGGTGTGGAAAATTTAATTTATAAATAAAACCTTCATCGGTTGTTCTCGTGCTATGTGTCCGGTCGTGCCGTTCCACAGGCGTTTTCCCGTCGCTTGTCTGCGTTGTACCATGCACCGGCAATCGGCAAAGAGGAAAATCTCTTCCCTCACTCCATTTCACAGTGTGGAAATTTGGCTTCACCATTGCCTCATCATCGGGCCGGTAAGTGTTCATCTCAATGACCTATTCACGATGTTTCGTCATCACGCGCGTACAATCCATACCACCTTGGTAGTCTTGGTGCCGCAGGCAAGCAATCCGCAGGACGAGCAATTGCCATGCGCAAACTGTTGCTCACATGCGCACCTCATCCTGCGGTGGACACATTTTCCGGTCAAAGGAGTGGAAAAACCGAGCAGCGGCACTTGTCGTACGTTCAATGATCGGGGCACTGATCTTTCTTCGCTGGCGATTGCGCCCCATGCTGAAAATAACGAACGATGTTTTGATGCACACATACAACCGATTAAACCTCGCATTATCAGTACCTCGGCGGGAGGCACAATTTGCGGTTATTTCATTTATACAGGCTGTCCTAACTGTGGGCTCATTAGTAACACACAAGTCAATCCGCTCTCGAAAGTAGGATTTGCATTCATTTCGGGCAGACCTCCACTCGAGTGGGCAGGTTTCCACCGCCTCTTCAAAACGTAATCTTCATTGGCGCGAGATGCTCTCCCACCGGCAGCAGCCATGTGCCAACAGTGGCGTCCGATGCCACCCGACATTCCAGCGGTGCGGGCTCAGCTTGGGACGTAAAAATAGCGCACACACAAACGACCACGTACGCATCCTCTTAGGGGGCCGGATCTGGCGGGACAACGCATCGCTGGCAGTCTCTCGTGGGGGGGCGTTAGCGCGCGGGTCCTCGAGGATGGCGCTGCCACGTGATTCTGAGCTCCATGCGTCCGTCTGCCGGTGCAGATCGCGCATGACAAGCACGCCTCATGAAAAACACCCATAATCGTTCGGGATCGTGCGAGCCGTGGAGGTAATGGGTCTAGGTTTAAAATTAGTACGACAGCTAGTCGCGACAACAGTGCTCTGACCAACACGAAAGGCCATGCAGGGCAAACGGAGAGAGAGAGAGAGAGAGAGACAGAGAAGGAGAGGCTTGGAAAACATCTGCTATTCGTAGGAAACGGTCCAAGCCCAAAATGGTCCTTTGGAAGCGGCACTGGATCGCGTGGACCAGAAGCAGCGATCGAAGCCGACATTATTTTTAATTCTGTTCTGTTCTTTAGTGTTACGCGAGTAAAAATAATCAATAGACCCCTTTCCTCGAGAGAGGGTACGATTACCGTTTTGATTGAGCAAATCAAAGTAGGCCGGACCATTAAATCCATATTTGTTTTGTCAACACCAACGCGAAATCAGCATTTAAATGGCCAGCAATAGCTGGAATGTTTTCGTTTGCACCCAAACCATCTTCCAGGATGCGGCAAATGGTTGTACGCCATGAAAAGAGGCGAAGGAACACATCTCCTGTTTCCAGTTTCTCACAAAAATAAACGATTTGCCTGGGCCCTTTCGGAATGTCATAAATTTTACTATCCTCATCCCACACCACCCCCGGGGCGGACGCTGAAGAGCGCGAGTCCTTGAGAGATCGTCCTGTAGCCCACATCTGGAAGGTTTCAGTTTCCGGGACTCGCGGCGATCATCGTCCAAGCAGAGTATCGTCCTCGATCGGATCCTAGGGGTGCATCCTTCGGGCCCACATGTGGAACTCCGACGGGTTTTGAGTTGGCATAGCTAAGCCACTCAGGATCAGGATTTGCCGCCATCGTTTCGAATTTTCGCGGTCGTCTTCAACTCCATCCACGGATGGATTGTCTAGTTGGGGCGTGAATTATGCAACACCATGTCGTCACCTGATCAGCGATCGCAAACCAGCGAAGATGAAAATGAAAATGATTATGTAACTGTGTTGTTGCATCTGAGCTAGGCGTTTTTCCGATCGATCACATGATTTATGATGCTGAGACACATTTTGGAGAGATTTTCCCGACCACTATCGAATCGCTTTCCAATCGATGGCAGCCTGCGAATTGGGATTTAAGGTACAACTTCTATCCCAATCGTGAACCAATCGCTCAGCTGAAACGATCGGCTTGGGTGGAAAATATGGTTTTCATAAACCCCTGAATCAAAGATGCCGTAGGAGAACGACCCGACGAGCGTGCATGTGTGGGTAAATGTACTAGTCCATGGGAAAACGTTGGCGGGCATGCGCGTCAGCAGGCGTTGGCTTTTCTTATACATTTCAAAACTACCCCCGCCTGTGGAACTCTTCTTCTTGCACGCTACACGCGAAAAACTACCCTGCTCACACACCCGGCTCCGTACGAGGGATATTTTTTGTCGTCCTTTGTCGTGTGTGTGTGTACGTTTTTTGGTTCGTTTTTCTTCTTTTGCATGCCCATTGGGTGCCGCACATGAGTTTGCGTCCCGCAGCATGGCTCCGAAGCACAACGTGCAAAAAAAAAAACAAAAAAAAAAACACGCGAGAAGCAAGGCGCAGGCGATCGAAGCGAAAAAGAAGCAGAAAAACCCGCCGAGACATGTGCGCAGGACGGTTTTGCTTTGCTGGTGATGTTGAGCGCGGCTCGAGTAGCTGAGGACGAACTAAGGGAGCCGATGGCGGCGTCTGAAGGAACGAGAAAGGGCGTCTGTGACTCCTGCCTCGATTTTCTCGCGTGCGGGATCAAGGAGACGAGCTTAATGGTGGCCATTTTTAGATCACCCTCAGGAGGCCTCCGCCCGAGATGGCCGGGCGCTTCGTCTTGGGAGCAACAGTCAGTGCATCCAGTGCATTCTGCGTTCAGTCGTCGAACAGTCCACATCTCGTGTGCTCGAGGCGATGATCCTGGTGCTCCCGGGGTGAAGTAATCGCGCTAGGATCGAAGACACACATCGCTAGGCAGGACTCCCCGGGGGGTACGATATTGCCGTGGTTTCTACAAAGTTGTGCCAGAAGTTTAATTCTCACTCGCAGTGCGTGTGTGTGTGTGCGCATACCAAATATAGTGCTTAAATGTCCTAGTCTTCATTCAAAGAAGCAAAGAATAGTTAGCTTGCCCGACGTTCGTGCACGTTCGTCTGAATCGTTTAAATTGCTACCGACATTCAAGCAGTGCCTTGTGAAGTGAACATACGTTGGGTAAGCTTGCAGGAACTTGTGCAAATATTTCCTCGTTTCGGACATCTCTCTTGGAGGGAGCGGCCATTTTTAAATCGTTTCTTAAAATAAAGTCAGAGTGACGAACTGTCGCATTTAGAGCTTGATCTCCGTACAACCACGAATTCTAGCGGTAATAAGAGCTGCAGTTAGCGTAACCATTGAAACGAAAACTCGCCATCACAAAAATTATGCACTTTTCAACCGGAAATTTGCTGGTGCTCTGGCAGGCGGATTCGCGTTTTGAAAGTAATGTGCGTAAAAATGCGTTCCTTCTCTTTCTTTCTCTCTCTCTCTCTCTCTCTCTCTCTCACGCTTTCTGAACAGGCTGTGGTTTCTGTTCTTAGTCGACGGCATGGTTTCGTAACGCATGGTTGCTTAATTATTCATTTCCTTTGCCTGCTCGGTCGTTTCAAAAAAGCGGTGCATCCTGTACACTGACACGCCACATGTTCGGGTCGCGGTGGCATTTTTTAATTTTACGATTTCCCTTGAAGGAAGAGTATACCAAAGCACATAACCAACAGCGTTAGTTCGGCAGCTTCTCGCCGAAAGGGCAAACACGTGATCGCCATACGGTGTGTGCATGTGTAAAGGATAGGCTGGCAAGAATATGAACTATCTGGATGATTTTCAACCCAATGGATGATCAGTGAACTTGTTCTTAGGCAATGGTACTGTTTGTTAAGTATTGGTTGTTTGTTGTAATCCTGTCGTGGTACTGTATTTGATTCGACAAAAAAGGATGCATTTCCTATTTTATAAGATAAATCAGCAATTATTGAAAGCGTTTAGGTTTTGTCTGTTCCCACAAACGATAAAAGATAGGGCTTTACGTTTGAGAGGATCTCGGATAGACATTCGTTCCTGTAACGTAAAGAACAGGACATCACGCTGCTAATTTGGTGGCAGAGCTGCGAAAGTTCCATGCTTCCTTGCATTCAATAGTGTATCTGAAAGACCTATGGAATGTAAAGAAGTATGGAGCGCTCGGGCTACTTCAACTGGAAGCAGAAATCGAAAAGTGTCGACTTTCATTTTGGGTCGAACATGGATACTAGCTAGTGTATAGTCTTTGTATGATGACGAAACGATGGATCTCGTTATCTCTGCGTAGTGGCTTAAACAGATACGAACGCACAGGAGGAGCAAGCGGAGAGAAAACTATTCCACGAGGGAAATGGCAACCGCGAGCACGTACGAGTTTTTCTTACTAGGATTGCTATTTTTAGACCGATACCGGCTGCGTACAGCTTGCTCCCCGTCTCTTGCTAGGTGATTTTCCCAGCGACCCATCGTAAATGCTGCTGTGGTACGTTCAGCCGAACGGGAAGTGGTAGCTCGAACCGCGCGGACGCATGCCAGCGAGCCGTAACGAAGTAAGATGTAAAAATATCCTAAGCTAGAAGATGAACACGGAACAAAACCACGTTACATGATTGGCTCGGAGCGCCGCTCGCACCAAGGGTATATTCAATCGCACTGAATGCTAGGACGCCTGCGTGATTCTGCCTCCTAGCGAGCATTCACATTGGCTACTCTCTGGCGAGGCTAGCAAAAGGCATTTGGTGAAATCACTGCGTTCGACGCTCGCTTTGCTTAAACATTTCTTTTTTTACTTACTCTGCTATTTTTAGAAAACTAGGCACACGACGATCGTCACATTTGAACGCAGTCTCTTTACATCATACTTTTTCTTCGAAGGACCTATAGAACTAGATGCTTGCATATCTTGTATGGGCGTCACAATCGCTGGAAGTATACCTATGAAGGCATAGTCCTATGCTAAGGAGCAGAAAGCACAAAGAACTGACGTAGAGGACTTTAAATGATTAAATAGTTATGTAATTAAGGCTATGTAAATATTTACCACATATTATTTCACTCTTAATAAACATTTAATACATATCAGTATAATAATATAGTTTTTTTTATTATATACGTTGCATCCCTATCGATTGTTATAAAAAATAAATGATTTAAAAATTGTAGGCCAAACGAATCTTATACAAAGTTTTGAGCTCTATACCGATTACGGTATTCAAAATAGATACCGATATAATGTTTTAGCCCTTATGCTAATGCGATCGCAGGAGCTTTTCCATTTCTTTCCGTTTCTTCTCTATCAGCACCTTGGCATTGGTCTTCAGGGTAGTGTAGTCATTTTGAAATCTCATTTTTACTGTGGCCATCATAAGGTTCACGAATTCTTCGCACTGCAACAAAAGCCGATATGTACATTATTAAGCCTTTCAGATCAAGCATTGTAGTTAATTCGCAGGGCTTATACCGTAAGGTTTGCTTCAGGGCGACCATATTTTACAAATGGACATTGCGGCGCGTGCTTTCGATGTTCAGTCCAAGGATCGTCGGATTCTTCCCAACCGTCCAGCTCTTTACCGCACACAAAACAAGCGGCAATGTCAATTTCCGTGTCTGTTCCTTGCCAATAAAATCCTGCTTCTGCCATCTAAGGAAAAAAAGGATTTCGATTAGAATAAGATAAGAGTTCAAATAAACTTCCCATAACTGAAAGCGGCTACTTTTGACGCTTGTTTAACGGCTTTGTGAGAGTTTACCTTTTGAATGCTACACAACTTGTCGACAGTAAAAGGCCATTTTTTAAAGCTTTTCTCGCGATCCTCCTGAAGCAATAACAACTTTGCTATATTTGGTGTAGAATCCATCGCGTAGAATAAAAATTAAACGGCCAAATAACTAAACAACAAGCTTAAAATGCTTTCCAAGTTTGTAAGCACGAAAGAAAACGTCCTTTAATATTTTTTCCAGCAAACAATAACGATTTTGACACAAAGCGACGTTTGTTTGAAATGCTCAAGTCCTGTGAAAAAGGCATACGACACACTCGAGCGTGTGCTAAAATGCTGTACTAAACGGGGCAACTACAATACTGACTACATGACTTAATTCCACCGACGAAACAAAATCCTCTTGATAGTATACAAACTCCGTAGTATTTCGTAATTAATTTGGACACAGCAGCCCATCGATGAAATATACGTTTATCAAGTAATGCATAAATCTGTTAAATTCTGTAACACAATCGGGTGTGTCCAAACTGTGCCGAACGATGTGCAAAATAAAGAATCACAACCTGTCAAACGTTTGAGTCATCCCTATTGAAGTAAAAAAAAAAATATATGCATATCGATTGTGTTGTAAATTTTTTAACGTATGGTGAAAGAAAACTCGAACCCCAAAGAACGTGAGATAGGACCTGTAGGTTTTGTTCTTTGAACCTATTATTTGGTTGGACGGAGGGCATCGTGTGCCATCAATCATACACTAGTTTGTGATCGATACTTCCGTGATTTCATGCACTGACACGGAGTAATTACGCCTCTTGGTTGCGTTTCTCTTTCTGATAGCAAATAATAACACACATAGGAAGGAGCTGTAGTTTTTGGTGCAGAAACCTCGGCAACAATCGCAAACGGAAGGCTTCATACGGACGATACATCCTCTTCCGTCGGAAGAGGCTCGACGTTATCCTGTTGGATGTGCTTCGAGTGAAATACCTGCATTCCCAAAAGTAAGTCCCCCCATCCATCTAAAGGCTGTGAAGGGAAGGTAGCTGAAAACAGAACGCGTTAATAGTGGGTGGAAATAACACACCATCCTAGTAACCCAGTATGGAGTGTTTTCCTGATTAAATTACCCTTGTCGGTTGAATCATTTTCTTTTCTGTCTGGCCTTGAAAACAAAAGACACTATAAGAAAACATGAGAAACCTTAAAAGCGACAATGTTTCTCTCTGTGAGGAGAAAGTTTCAATTTAGTTGGTGCATATATGGACAATGCATCGGAACATATAGTCGTTTGGCTCTTTTGTACATAATTATTACCCTTACACATAATTATTATGTGTAGACATAAGAAATTGTGTTCTGTTCATTCTATTATTTCTGATCGTTAGTCTTCATTTTTCCACACCACACGTTGGTAATTCACTCGTCTACCAAAAACATATTTGATTCCACAAATAAAAACTCTTTGTAAATGATATGAATGTGTTACGCAGGGCTAACAGAACGCAACTCTTGTTCCATGAAATCAGCGAAAGAAGGAAATGTGCTATAAAACTATTTCATTTTCACTCGCGGTTTGAAACTGCAATGAAAACAACGTACAATGGATGCCTTATCAGTTAATGCAAATTCGCAGCGGAACGGGGTTTCCGTTCTATACAAAATGGAACAGCGAGGTGTGCTCGATGCTTGCTCTGCCTGCGCGGCACAATGCTTCCTGACTAGTTGAATAGTCTGTTTCATTAATCGTTCTTTCTGGGTTTACACCTTCAAACGTTCGAAGTTATCAAAAAACGCGCTCGTAGAGTTGCTTACTATGCCTGTACTCGATACAATGTTTCATCATTTGTGTGATGAATTCGACAAGACCTACGAGAAAAGTAGTGTTTTAGACACATATCTGCTTTATCTTTCGTCTACTAATATGCTCTATCTTTTGTTTTTAGTATTCATCATGTCAGCCGGACCGTATAACTACTCTTACATATTCAAATATATCATCATCGGTGATATGGGAGTGGGAAAAAGCTGCCTACTGCATCAGTTCACTGAAAAGAAGTGTAAGATTTGAAACAAACGAAAAAAACTTGATACTTTCACATGGTTCCTTTTTCACAACGTTACAGTTATGGCAAGTTGTCCACATACGATCGGAGTCGAGTTCGGGACGCGCATCATCGAAGTCGATAAGCAGAAGATCAAGTTGCAAATATGGGATACGGCCGGACAGGAACGGTTCCGAGCGGTCACGCGTTCGTATTACCGCGGTGCAGCCGGAGCTCTAATGGTGTACGACATCACTAGACGGTAGGACGTGGCAGTGCCAATCTCGAATGGTTTTCCATATAAACGAATTTTGCATTTGCTCGTTGCAGTTCAACCTACAACCATTTGTCGAGTTGGCTGGCGGACACTCGCAATCTAACGAACCCAAGCACTGTGATATTTTTGATCGGCAACAAGTCGGATTTGGAGAGCACTCGCGAAGTAACATATGAAGAAGCTAAAAGCCTCGCTGAAGAACACGGGCTACTGTTTGCAGAAGCTAGTGCAATGACGTAAGTACGGTCAGATAATTCAAATTCTTTTGGTCCATTGGAAAGTTTTTGTATTGCGTACATTGTCTCTGTCCTGAGCGATCACAGAGTAGCAAGTTTGGCACTTGGAAGCAAGTTTGGCATGCGCGAAATAAGTTCATCGTATCTACAATACTTAATCGTCGTTTGCGATCTTGGCTTGTTGTGTGTGAAAATGGAAACGTTTGATCACAGCGGTATATGTAAAACAATCTCGACATGATATTTCGCTTCTTTTCTTTAGCGGTCAAAATGTCGAGGAAGCATTTTTAGAAACAGCCCGAGAGATCTATCAAAGTATCAAGGAGGGTCGGCTGGATTTGAACTCATCCGAAACCGGCGTACAGCATAAGCCAGCTCAACCCGGCCGGACAACGCTTAGCAGTGACGCGCAAACGAACAAGGAAAACTGTTCCTGCTAGACACTATTCCAATGGCGACCAGCAATTGATTAAACATATGGTATGATGCATCTAGTATTCCAAAATCCAGCTTTCGGGAATCGTAAAATGCAAAAAAATGAATCGAAACTAGAAGTTGCGGTTTTATTTTTTATGTATGCTGGAAAATTGAGGCTTTTGATAACAAAAGTAACCTTACGCCAAACATAGTTTGAAACAAACTAAGTAAATTCGACAGCAGTAGGTCGTCTAGATTGCAAAGATTCCAGCCGGAGAAAGTGATTGGATTGATGGTCAAACGCCAACGTCCTATTTTCTGTTGATATTTTCTAACATTCGAATAAGGATGTTAAAAACATAGGAAAAATTCACGATTTTCATTTGTTAGGTAATAATTTGCTATTAATTGGAGAAAGCGCCGATGGAATGATGGGCATCGTCAGTTAAGGGAAGTTCATTGGCGCGAAATTCGACGATCAGGCACTTATTTTAGGTGGAAAATATAGTAAGAAGGGAACTTACTTACTTTCCAGCAATAATGTTTTATTTTTATTACACGTTTTGTTATATGTTCCCTATATACAACTCGCCACGGTGGAGAAGGAGAAGAATCTGTTTATTCAAAACAACATAACCATGCATTGTAATGTGAATGAGGAAATACCAACGCGGATGTTATTAACAATGTCATGTCCTTTTTATTGGTGAAAGCATAGATAGTAGGGAATTGATTTCTTTTCTATACATTATTTCGAGGAATTAAATGCAAGTATATCTATGTTGTATCTTTTTACGGTACATCACTTAGTAACCATTGAAGTGTATGGTCGCGTGGAAATAAAACAAAGTAAAATTGCACCAAAACGTGCAACTGAGGAATATTGAAGCGTTGATAAGATAGAACAGCATATATAAATGTATATCGCTAACAGTTTCTACCGTGTGTTAGAATTTTCATACGATCAGAAAACAGCGAATTCTCAAAATTTTTGAGTACAAATATGAACAAACTTATCGTACATACGAGTTCCCCGAAGGTGAAATAGTAAAAAATTGCATCTAAACAGTTTTCAAACGAAAGAATAAATTGCGATACTATCTATAACCCCCGAAAGGAATTTTTGAGTGATTGTTTCCCTAATCCAGAAATAGTTGTTCTCATTTCTATCTACTTAACTGGCCTGCCATCAAGCCCATTTGAACGTAAATATTAAAAAAAAACAAAATATTTAAAAATGTTAATCGTAAGCGTTTTGAATTATTAGACCCCATAAAGATGGATAACTGCGTAACAGAAACAGGAAAACATTTTAAATTTTGGGTTTAACAACCGAATGGACCTTAACTTCTTTGCATGGATGATGGTTCAAAAATTCAGATAAACGTAGAAGGAACAGAAGTTCATCGTAAAGAGGTTGCATCTAATTATTCAATTTCCAATTGTAATTATTAGATGGAAAGTAGTGTAGCCCGATCTGTGGCTTATTTAAAATTGACCGAAAATTTATTGTAATGGAACAGCAAAAGACAAAATAATTATCACCACCTTTTAGACCATAGAAGAACGTAGACAGAATAGGCATAGATATGAACGATAATACAACGGATGTGTAATTCTGTGCTGTTCACTTGCCGAGTAATACAGAAAGTACTATCGTTGGTTGTTGGAAATACTATCGTTGGTTGTTTTTATGGTTTTTTTCAATATCTGCGGAAAGAAATAATTTGGTGCTGTATGTAACATTTTCGTTAGGGATTCATTAAATTTTTCGTACTCATTTTACTTTTTAGAAATAATGTTTATTGCAATTCTTCACGTGCACGAAAGTATATGAGAAGTACTATATAGTATACAAAAGTATATTAGAAATGTATCAATTTCATATTATCCGAATAAACTTCACGGAATGCTTAGAGGCAAAGTCGTATTATATATATATATATATATATATATATATATATATATATATATATATATATATATATATATATATATATATATATATATATATATATATATATATATATATATATATATAAGCAGATATACTCATAAACAAATCGATAACACAAAAATGTATTGGTAAATTCGTTAACTACTCTCGGGTCAAATAAGACACGTTCGTTTTAGCATAAATGATGGAACCTCCTAGTATGTTCTTTCTAGTTTTCTTGCCATTTTACTTGCTCAAAAAGCGATACCATTTCGGGTTGTTCCTTTTTTGATATTTATATATTATTACTGTGACAATAGAGGATTGCAGAGTATAGCGAATGCGTGATAATTTTACCCAATTTTAAAGGATTTTTTCTATTCCTAAAATTCAAATTAAATGTTACGCATGAGTTTTGTGTGACGCATTTTTGGTGCAAACTATATTTTTGCGCTACTTCTTTCTGCGCCTAAGGATAATTAGAGATAACATGGTGTTGTAATTCTCATTCTGTCCTCCAACCTAACGAGCGACAATTGATTGTTCTCTACACTATCCAACAACTAGCCAATAACAAATACGGAATGTCCTTTCCCTTGCCATTCTATCACACGTACAAACACATAAGTACATACACACATGCCATGTAGAGCGTTTGTGAGCAGCATACGACGCTTATTGTAATTACTGCTACTGTAATTTAATACGCAAATGAAGCCAACAGCGCTTATTCTTAATCGTCGCTCATCGCACTTATTTTACTTAACATCTATTGAAAGGAAATTGTCGTGCTACGTTTATATTCGGGGAATCGTAGAAGCTATACACTACCAGTTCTCGCTTCTCCCGTTCTCTGATAAGCAGCAGTGAGCCACATGGGTATACGCATTCTCATTAATCCAGAAAAGAAAATTCTATAATTGCATGAAATCTATCTATCTACAAGCTAAGCATGCTCGTCTTTTTACGTTGTATTTGGAACATGGATTTATCTTACTGTTCATGGGTCTTTTACTCAATCTAAATAGATCTTATCGTGAGTGCAATTTTTGCACATATTTTCACGTGTATCGGATGACGATTTCCGAAAATTTTAAAGAGGCGCACTGCACTGTAGATTCCAACTCTTGCCTACGATTTAATGCTTATTTCTGTTACTGTATCAGCTTTGGTATAAAATACCTTCTTTGCGAAACTCATCGGTGGGGACGAAGCAAGGGTACCATTCGGTTCTGGTGCATTATCATGAGATATTTGAAATATTTTGAAATATCTAATTTTTCATATGCGTTCGCAAGCTTGCATGTGCTGGTGCTCTTTCGTTATGATTTGTTTTGCTAGTTCGATTCCTTTCTACATCAGCTAGAGAAAAATCAAAAGAATCTTATTGAAAACGGTTGGAACAAACCGTATATACTCAAAGCTATTCTTAAAACTTACACTATTTTGAATACTCATTACACAATTTGTCGATTTCTTCTATTTAAAATATCACGTTATCTTTATATCTCTGTTATATTGAACACTCCAAAATCTTTCCCTTATCCATGTTTAAAACCGATATTAAAACCCAAAATATAAAACATAATGCAATTATTGAAAACACATATCATCATACCGCGTCTTGACGAGGAAATGGAATTATAAATAACTGAAATTCTCTATGGTGGTAAAAACCGTTAGACATAAATGCTATTTGTCTCTTTGCATTGCAATCTAATCTCGGAGATCATCAAGTAAAAGCTACCATTTTGTTTTAATATAGAAATGCGACTATTAAAAGTCTCTAAGGAATCTAGTTTCATGACAGTGAAGTTTAAACTGGAGAGGTATATAATGAAGGAACACAAATGTTATTTAAAATAACTGAAATAACAAGTC
Organism: Anopheles nili; assembly: GCF_943737925.1. Classification (NCBI taxonomy): domain Eukaryota; kingdom Metazoa; phylum Arthropoda; class Insecta; order Diptera; family Culicidae; genus Anopheles; species Anopheles nili. Next base: position 4,066,343 of record NC_071292.1, read on the forward strand.
ACTAGACAGTAAACGTTAATCGAACTACGTAACAAGCGTTAAATCCGCAGCTGTGCTTCGACGAGCAGAACTAACTTCCGGAGCTGATGCCTTCCGAGCAAGAGCATCTGAAGTCACTCCACCCAGACCCATACTCTGCATCCCATGGTAACTGTTGGCCATCATCGATAACGTGTCGGGCACAGCAGCCTTACTAGCCATCAGCTGTTGTTGATACATGCGTCGGTATTCGGCGTACATTTGGCGAGCCTGGTTAAGTACACGTGTTACGTTGTGCTTGCGTACCATTTTATCGAAATGCATAGCCATCTCATTGTAGTCCATGCCTGTTTTTATGATATAATCTCGATGCTGTAGCAGTATCGTTAAGCAGAGAAACATCAAAAAAGGATTGCCACCGCCGAACTCCTGTGGCGGTGGAAGAACTCCGGCGACTTTCAAGGAAGAAATAGAGGAAGGTGTAGGAGCAGTATTCTCTAAGCCGTCGGTACTACTAATGCCTATCTCGAGGGGATTTGGATCCAGCGGTACATTGGGAACGCACGAGACGATTGAAGACGAAGCTTGAGTAGACGGTATTTCAACTTCCTGCTGTTTGACTTTTTCGTTTCGCACTGAATTGGGGGAATTGCCGCTAATAGCTGAAGCTTCCGTTGCCTCTTCCAGTACGTCCTCATCGGCATCATCCATAGGCGCGTGTAACAAACCTAGAGGTCGATTATCAATTGCATTCGAGGCGGCATCAAAGAAGGGATTGTTCGGGTGAAATTTGAACTTTACCGCCACGGGTGATCGAGAGAGCGGCGAATCATCTGATGAATCAGAGGAATCTGGTAAGACCATTGAGTTGCGTGCCGTACCTGGTCCCGAGCGATCTCCATTTTTCCGGACCAGCCGAATGGGAGTGACGGATTTTTTCCCCAACGTTGTCTCTTCGATAATCTCTCCGTCGTACTCGAGTTCGGGATGCTCGTCAGGTGTTGTTGCTGCGCGCTGTTGTATTTGAGTCACTTCACCGGTGACCATTCCACCTGACAACGGGCTTACTGCATCGTCGTCGCACTCTTGGTGGAGCGGATTTTCCCAAACAAACACATCACTACTCGCATTAGCACTGGATGTACTGATGCGTTTACTGTCTCGATTGTCGCTGACAACGCTACTGGTGGCACCGGTTCCTGTTCGACGGCGACCCGGTTTTTCCCTGTAGCGTACTACGTCCGTCCTTACTTCCTCGGCTAGTTGCTCGAGTGAGGAACGATCACAGATTTCATCAATTGATTCAATTTCCATCATCTTATCAATGGTCCGAGGCAGACTTCTTTTATTGTCTAGTTTACTATACGCGATCGTTGTCACAACCGTCGCTGACATTGGAAGCCGCTCGATGCCACCGGCAGCGGTATGTGCCACGAAATCACCACTTTCAGGCGGTGTTTCTAAATCAACACAGCTATTAAGCGTATAAAGACGATGCTGCTTGTTGTGAAAGTCGCTTCCGAAGACATGACGATCAAGATTTTCCAATTCTAGACGTAATTCTCTAGTCATGGAAGTTGTCATTGGAAAATACTCTTGTGAGTCATCCGGGCTACTGCCATCACCGACGGATATGGAACTCGCGGAAGGGCCAGCCACATGAAGATCACCAGGATGTTGCACACTTGACTGCTTAGGGTCGATTTCTACGTTTGAGGCTGATTCATGCTCCTCTCTGCGAATGTGAATTGGCGATACAGAATTGGAACTATCATCAACGATGAAACTACTGTTATCGCTGGACCTCGATAGGGCAGCTGTTGTTGCCATCGAATCCACTCCCAAACCAACGCTCGTCGCTGAGGAATCCGAATCGTCGAATGATGATTTCGTCAGTTTGATTACTGGTTTCGGTTTTAACTCATTATACTCAATGGTTTCCGTAGAATCATCGTGCGAAGCTTCCGTCATACCACCGGTTGTTGTCGTCGTGTAACTGCTAGTTGTCGAATCGATGGAACAGCTGTTGTTTACGTTATTTGCAGCACTAGCGTTAGTTATCAACTTTTTCGTCACTAACCTGTCGCTAATACGGCTCTTGTTCATAGTGGCAAAGCTTAGGAACTCGTTGAAATTTTTTACAAGTTTTGGTTTTGATTTTTCCGCTTGATTGTTTGACCTGGAATTACCTGTATCAACTGGCATGCTCTCATCGACACTATGGGTCTTATCTAAGGAGGCAAAGATGCCTTTCCGGCTCGAGGCAAGCTTCTCTTTCAAATCGTGAAAATGTCCAACTCCTGTCGTTCCAGAACCGCTACCAGTGGCACTGGCGGAGGAGATTAGTAACTTTTTTTGGTTGCTCAACTGTCGTGCTATCATTTTTCCAGTCGCTGCCGAGCTAGAAAACAGACTTCGACTGCGTCCTATGACAGGAGAATTGCGAACACTACTAGCTGCACTGCTACTGTTTGTTCCGGGTGTTGTGGATTCTTGTCTTATCTCCTCTGGAATCTCAGACGATAGTCGTTCATTATCTGTTACCGGTCCTTGATTTGAGACGCTTTCAAGCGAACCATCGATGAAAGGATTCGTTTTGTTCATCGATGACCGTATCACACTGCTCTGGTGTTGGGGAGAATGAAACACACTGTCTTCCACGTCGGTTACATTATCCTCGTCTCCTTGAAGGGTATTTGTAACTTCGAATCCTTCTTGAATGTAATCGTCATCTCCGACGCTTCGCACGATTTTCCTTTGTTTCACGAGGGCAATCTTGGCTTCGTCCAAACTTTGATGTACTTTTTGTACGTTGCCAACTTTGGTGGAATAAATGTTTTCTCGTGTTATGTTTTCATCCAAACTAAGATTCAGCCGTCGAGACGCATCCAAACGACCCCCTACTCCCACGCTTCCTTGCTTATCATAGCGGCCTGATCGATTCAACGGGATTGTCGATGTGCAACAAGATGAGCTTAGCGAAAGAGCAGAACTTTGTCGCCTAAGTTCACAAACTTTTGTATAGTGGTTTTCTCGAGGGGTTCTTAGTATTACTGACGGGCTTTGGCTAGGCGGTGGATGAATGCTCTCATCCGGTGGTGGTGGCTCATACTCTTTTTCGTACAAAGCAAGTTCTCCTTTCGGAGCCAGCGGTGGCAGGGAACTCCAGAGAACCTCCAGCATCCTCAAGGCATCGTCGAACGCAAATTCACGCTTCATCTCAAGCAATAACCATCGATAGCAAAACAGCAGATCATCTGCCTGGTGATGTTTCAGGTAGGCAAAAAATTCCGGGTCATAATATTGCAACGCCTCGGAGAGGTGGGAAAACTTGAGGGTCATAGCAATTCCGTCTAGCATAAAATTACAGCTCAAGCGTTCCATAACAGCGCAGAAGCAAATGTAAGCTTGAGCTTCGTCTCCCATTGTGACTAGTAACGGCGACGCAATATCAGACATTCCTTGGCAATAGCTAACGGCCGGATGATTCAACGCGTAAGTCGTCAGTACGTTGAAGAGGGCGGCGATATTTTGGTTATCATCACTGCCGGCATAAAACGGATGAAGGCGATCGGTACGCAAAACGTCTTTGCGTACCATGCTTGTAACATATCCTAACTCGCCAATAATGTTGCCTTTTTGCATTGTACTTCGCCATACATCGCGCAATCGAAAATATTCCGCTAAAGATTGATAGGCAATGAAAAAGAATAACAAAAAAATTTTGTCAGAGCTTCTAGTTCTTTTAGAGGTCATATGTCAAGGCATGTGGTTCACCAAATTGATTATCGGTTATGATGTGGAGATACGTTAACTTGAAGTCATTGGTACATACTAATATTCTATCTGAAATGCGTCTAAAAATATTTCCAATGACTTATAAAAACTTGGCCTTACAAAGTCGATGTTTAAAATCATTGGTACATTGAAGCCATTGGTACATACTAACATTCTAACTGAGATGCGTCTAAAAATATTTCCAATGACTTATAAAATCTTGGCCTTACAAAGTCGATGTACAAAGGCCTTACAAAGTGGATCAAATAAATAGTTTCGTAGGACCACTTGATTGTAAATGTGAAAATTGTTGCAACTGGTAGTAGACCTTATAGCTAGTGGTAAAGTAGGGCTTATACCGAAATGTATGAAATTAGTAGAAATCTGAGCCTTTTCAATAAACACCAAAATTTAACAACAAATCGTTAACAAATCCTCAATACACCGTGCAAAACAAATCTACACATACCTGATTTCCTTTTCATGTATTCCATCCGATCTCTGCCAGTCATCCCATCTGGATACACATTTAGTATGTGTTTCCAAACCACCCTCCTAAGGCTGGGATCAATTCCACCTAGATAAATTACTTTTCGCAATTGTTCGGGGGCTACGATTTGACCAACAGAATCCTGCAACTTGCGAAATTCGGCATCCGCCAACGGTGGACGAATAGGTTGTGTTAGAAGCGGGTCCTCCACAAAATTGAATGCTCGCTGGACCATTGAGAATGTTTTTTCCATTTGATTCATTATCAACCCAGGGAGCTTATTCTGCACATACTTTTGCCCCGCACCCAACGATTGCTGGAGGGATACTAACTCCCGCGGTATGCTTATGGTGGCAGTCGAACCGTTTCCATCCCATTCTGATGATTCTGAGAATGGTTTGATGTCTACGCGAAGGTTTAAACAAGGCTCGTTTTTGCTTGCGATTGACTGATTATGAGCTCTTAAGAAAGCGGCCTCTAAATCCCAGTCAGATAGTACCACTAGATAGCTTTCTTGACCATTCGCCTCGATCACTTTGTAACTGATTCCGAAATCGCTTTTTAAATCAAAAGCCTTTGCGAGCAACGAATACAGGACCTCAAGATTTGTGATCTGTGGATCGACACTAAATTTTCTTGTTTCGGAAGGAACATTCTTTTCGCATTTCTGTGAATAAAAAACGAAATTGATATTACCTACTGCCCCACAACCGCACAGCACTATTACGATATAATGGCTTAGTATCGTTTAAAAATTACCTTCACTTTCACACGAACAGCTTCGCGATTGTGACCGTACATTCCGGACATGATCAAGTATGTTTGTGCAATGGCCAGAGGACCCTGAACTGGAGCAATTATTTTCCGCTTGAGCTCCCGAATTGCATGGGAAGGTTCACATTCGATTGGTTTTGAAAAGCACGATGCCTTCTAGTGGAATTATAAATTATGAATTGTAAATTGTGTTTCACTTTGCCATTGCTTAAGAAACAGCAGAATTGTCTCACATACGGTCTGTTTCACATTGAGGGAGTATTTTCAGACAGCTCGCCACATATTCATTTGTGATAAAACTCTATTATCATGTTTTTTTTTATAAAAAATGAGTCCTCAAACACAATTTATAAGATAATATTCGTCGATTTCTAAGACAAATAATCTACACTATTTTCCTTCTTTGTACGCTTTGACATTTTACGTATGGTATTGACATTTTGACGCTATACCTACCAGACGAGGAGCATGGCGTAAAAACATAAAATCATAATGTGCCTAGTGGGGCAGGATAACAAGCACACTTGAAAAACATTACTTCAAAACTATTGAATATAATAATAAGTTTGCATTCTGTGTTGAGTTTGGAGTAAAATATGAGTTAAGAATATTAAAAATGTAAAACCACATACGATGTTGTAATTGTAAAAAGGTTTATATATAGCAAAATTAATTAACGGAAATAAAATTCTTACATTGTTGACAAGACTTTGAATTTGTCAGTTGACAGCTTCTATATTGTCACAATCATTCATTGAGGGTTCTCAAATCGAATAGTGTCATTGCGTACGTGAGCTGAATGGCACGGGTGTAGGAGTGCGCAGTTTATTATTTTGTGGTTAAAAGTGAACAAATAGTGCGTTTTCCTCTTTGAAAATATCAAAGAACTGGACGAATTGTTCATGCCTAGCATTTATATCATAGTGAGTGTAACCTTTGATCTCTAATGTGACGGAAAAGTTTATGAAACAAATGCTAATGAGGCAAAGTGCACGTGGTAAATGCTGAACGTTCGCCGCTGGTACTGAACTGGTGGTGATAACTGCTGAACGTATATGTTGATCAGACCAACTGTATCGAAAGCCAGTCAACTGAACATTAGTTTCTATCTACACAATGTATTCTCTAAGCTCCCAAAAACAGTTTTGGACATTTAAAACTGAGCAGGAGTTGACGGAACTACGAGTGAAACAGAACTTACGGTTCATCAATAAGCATGGAGCCGGCATGACGGTAGGTTGAAACGAAACCTTTTTGGTATGATTCTTTAGTATCTTATTGTATGCATTAACAGGATGAACAAAAACAGGGATATTTCTTGTCGGCTGATGAGGAACGGTTATTGCTGAAGCAGTATGAATTGCAGCTAAAGGAATTTTGTAAAAGATTTGAGCCACCGATGCCAAAGTACGTAGTTGGAACAGCATTTCACTACTTCAAGCGGTTTTATCTCAACAATTCCTCTATGGACTACCATCCAAAAGAAATATTGTTAGTAATCAACTAGATGGTACGTATAAGAAACGACAGTCATTGTATCAAATTTATATCAATTTTGTAGAGCAACGTGTGTTTATTTGTCCTGTAAAGTGGAAGAATTTAATGTTTCCATCGCCCAGTTTGTTGCTAACATCAAAGGAGATCGAAGCAAAGCTATGGATATAATTTTATCAAACGAGTTGTTACTAATGCAGGAATTAAATTATTATCTTACAATACATAATCCTATGAGACCGATTGAAGGATTTCTGATCGACATAAAAGTAGGTTGGGTTGAGAAGATTTGCTGTAGCATTATTAATTCATCGCAGATATTGCTTTAATATTTCTAGACACGATGTAGTATGAGTAATCCCGATCGACTGCGGCCAGGAATTGAGGATTTTATCGATAAAACATTCCTAACCGATGCTCCGTTGATGTATGCACCATCGCAGATAGCTCTGGCTGCGGTTTTGCATGCTGCCAGTAAAGAGCAAGAAAACTTAGATAGCTATGTCACGGAATCGTTGTTTGGTGCCGCCAAGGACAAATTACCTGTTCTAATTGAGGCTGTTCGAAGGGTTCGATCAATGGTCCGTACTATTGAGCTTCCACAAAAGGAGCGCGTACGATTCCTCGAAAAAAAGTTAGAAAAATGTCGCAATCAAGAAAATAATCCCGACAGTCAGATGTAAGTTTTGCGATTCATTTTGTAGTAATATGATACTAATGACATACTTATCCTCTTAGTTACAAACAACGCATGAAGAAAATGTATGAAGATGAAGATGATCTGGATGTTATGGGATCCTCGTATCATATGAATGTTTCAGATGTAAATCTAGATGTGTCGCAAAACACAAGCATCCCGGGAAACATGACTGTGGAATAAGTCTTTGGAGAACCCTGACAACATATGGTGAACAGATAAGTAAATTAAAACAAGCATTCATATTTTGAACTGTTCTGTGTGTTTTTTTAACATCTTCGAATAGAGTAAGTGATACAATCACATTCTCCATTTAAGGGTTTGAGGGTTCATTTGCTTTCGGACTATGAAAACTGCAACAAAGCTTGACTTATGCGAGAAGTTATATTTTATTACATTTCATTTTTGAGATGTAGTTTTACTTTTTCAAGTAATGCGCAGTTGGTCTCGATGAGCTCCGGTTTGTTGAGAAATCCTGGGTTGTCTTTGTATTTTGTAGCTCGTAAAGCTTGCTAGAAATAGAACTGATTACGTCAACGAAACTAAGAGACACAAAGAAATCATAAACAAAGCAGTTCCAGCTGCATGGCTCCATCGTTCAATTATCTCATTGAAAAAAAAAATTGATTACATTTTTTCTGTCAATTTAGACGGATTTACTTTTGCGCGTAGATTTTTCACTGATATGATCATAAAAAATATCTAAAAAAATTGCTTGAAAAAATTCCAGCGAAAGAAATTATTTTAGTGTAATGGCTAAAAATAAACCTAATATTAGAATATTTTAAAAGCTGCATTTAAGAATGAGGTAAATGAGATAAGCCGACATAAAAATGGGAACTGTTTGTTTGTAAGAGCATTGCCAAAAAACATTATCGGACTTAGCGTTAAGCTCATTCAAATATGTCAACTAAAAATGTTAACTCTAATAATACCGATAGGACAATGATGCCTTGAAGGATATTTATCTCGTTTCGATATATATATATATATATATATATATATATATATATATATATATATATATATATATATATATATATATATATATATATATATAATGTTTCGATATCCATAAATAATCGAATACCGAGACACTCATTTTTACGCTACATCGGTTCTTGTTATATTTAGAGACACATGCTCTTTACATTTGCTGAAATATTGATGCTTTCGAAGATTAATATTAACCGTGTATATTCGCGAGCAAAAAGTAAGAAGCCAGTGTTTTTAAGTGTATCTGAAGGTGTTAACATTAGATGCGTGTTGTATTTGTTAGCTCTTTTTGTGATTTTGTAATCACGTTCAAAGTAAGTGCCTGTGAAAAGCATGATAATGTATTAGTACTGGATTGATTTTGAATTTTACTACAACTTTAATTTCCTAAGTTTCCAGTGCAAGGCTAGACACTGGTGGTATTTAAACGGTATAGCATACCTACCGTCATAGAAATTGTATAGATTTTGGTCAATTCTCATGGTTCTGTTCCACAAAGACAAAATTGAAATGTGGGATCAACTTGGTTGTCTAGCAGGATGAATTATTCTAATTGGTGGTTTTTCCAATTTTCTTGGTTATGACCGTATATTACCACTGAGCATTTGACACAAATAAGGTCAGTAAATGCGCCAAAAAATGGAAAAAAATACGCAATAATAATTAATTTTTAGACCATTTGGAGTGTGAACGAATATCTAAGCCTTTTAATGTGTAAAATTTCTGCTGTGTATCAAATGTGTGAATCTGTGTGCTGAAGTGTTACTTTCCATTAGGTATGAGTAGTAAGTATGGATAAAAATTCCTGCTGATCGCGTAACGTATTAAAGCCTATAAATCGATGGAAATGCACGTAACACCACGTGTGTTTGCATCAGGTAAACGTGAACCAAATAGACATCAATATTTTGAAAAAAGTAAACGGAAGGTTTTAACAAATGTTTCTAATTGAGACGACATCGACACATAATGCTATTGTAATTTAAACGGATTTGCGACTTCAATACACAACACAAAAACACAACATACCAAAGGAAACAAACATTCAAGCACAAATTAGATTTAAATTTTAGTCCACTTGGTGGTGTATTCTGTGTTGTGACTTCATTTTATTTGTTAACTAACGGAAATCACTGTGTTGTCGTTTATAAACCAATGTTTATAATTTATATATATATATATATATATATATATATATATATATATATATATATATATATATATATATATATATATATATATATATATATATACGTGTGTATGTATTTGTTATTTCATCGTATATCTTTTATATTGAAAACATGGATTATATGCTAGGACTCGTAGGAGTGTGGTAGTAATAACTTATCACCGGACAGCTGGTAGAATACCAGAAGAAAATATTGTAGAAACTAAATTAGAAGGAAGCATTGATTGACTGCAGGAAATCAACATTTCCTCACCGGAAGCAATATAACACCAAGACAGAAATGTTGCTTACGATGACTGGATGTGGTCATAACAATTTCTACTATATTGTTATTACACATTACTTTTCCGGGCTTTACAATTACTTAAGTACGTTTATCAGATGTGTTTTATTCGCTATAATATTGATGTTTACCTTCGTCGCTGGTAAAAGGGTAACAAACTTTCGTTAACTCATAACATGTTGATTACATTTTCTTGATTACTACTCGATTGTTTGGATTTTTCCCTGTTTAAATTAAACCTAAACCTGCGATGATTTGACATGGTACGCCTGAGTTTTGCCTTCCGTTAGGTATGCCATTTGCAATTCGTTTTTTCGCTGAGGACGTATTAAAATGTAAAGCACTGACAGCGTAATATAAACCTGGAGTAACACGTGTCTTAAAGTGTGGGCATTATCTTAACAATCGCCTAAAGTGGCTAACAGCAATCAAAATTGAAGAAGGACTTTATTGTAATATTATTTCGTATTTTAAGAATTTTTGCTTATCTTGCACGCCTATGTATGTGATGCCTTTTGTGACTTTAGCAGTCGTTTTATAAACGTTTTCTAATTTCCTACTGCTCTCATACCGGTTCTTCTTGCTCGGGATAATGCATGGAAAGCAAGTGTTTGAGTGTTTACTCTGAAGTTTTTGATATACATTTTATATTCTAATTAATTCTAGATTATAAGAACTATCCATCACCTATTCTTTTATCGTACCATATGGAGTTGTTTAAAAACATCTACCGTTGTTTTATCCGGTGTAACCGACTAACGTTATTGAAAACTGTCACTAAATATTTCATTCAGCTATCAAAGAAATTCCTATCATTTCAGTAAAACAAATTTTAACCGTATATTGCTGCAACTGTTTGTGAAGTGAACAATACAACGTCACAACTATCTGACTATCAGCATGTATCGCTTACTTCTATTTACAAAATAATTTCAAACATCTTCATTCATCACTGTGTAGTGCATAGACGAAACATTAAGAACCAAATGTGTAATTTAAAACCTTTTTTCTATTACACTGCGTTTCGTGGATGTTAAGCCTATTTGCAAATCTAAAACAACGTATTAAAATTTTCATGTAGTATTTTCTTTTTTTTTCTTACAAGAAAAAAATCAACTGGAAAATATGCTGCTGACAAAATAGTGCAATGAATAGTTTACGTCCGCAGTGGCCCTTTATCATTATCACGTTTTTAATTTATATTCAATTGACTGTACAAATTAAAATTGACCTTGTAGCCAAATTAGGTCTAGGGTAATAATTTTATTGCTATATTTGAATGAATATTTTAGCTACGTATGATGATATTATTCATCACCTTGCTGCTCAGCAATGCATAATTTAATTCCCCATTTGTTGAATGAAAAGTTCAAACAAACAGGAAACTATAGCTTTTATCTTTAATTGCGGGATCTTGCTGTATAAGATAGTGATTAGATCTCATCTAGAATTGCCATGGCTTAGCTCAATAAATTTTGATAGATTTTTTGGGCTTTAATTTGATTTAATTCCTGCAGGTTGTCCCAAATATACTTTATATGGTAGATTTTGAATGTGTCTATGTGAAAAATATCATGGCATTGGCTTCATATGTGGAAAAAATGAAAGAAAACATATTTCACCACGCATTAGTTATCTGCTATGAATTTCTGTTGGCTAAGAATCTTGCTCTGAACCTGAACGTTTTCAACATCCGCCGAACAATTGTTTTCTTTTGTTATAAGGGGCTAACATAACGGACTGTTGCGCTAAACTTTTTTTATGTTTGCCAAACTGTTATATTTTTATAATAAACAGTTTTTTTTATCTATGATTTGATAAAACATTGCATATGCAAAACGTGTTTGAGGCACAGTTTATAGCTTATGCTATGTAATTTTTTACTATTTTTACAAAATCCAATACAGTTGATTCTTGCCAAATGATAACCAACAAGCGTGTAGTAGCTTATGTTTTTTTCTTTTTGTTTCTATTTTTTTGGCCAAAATTATTCTCTGGCAATCTTTTGTGAGGAAAATATGTCATTTATCGCTCGAGGGAATTTGCAATTCTGGCAACGACAGAAAATAGTGTGAAAACAGGATCGTTTCTTGCTCCACCTATCAGTTCGATCAAAAGTAGATTAATGTCGAAGGATGATTGTCGTAATGTCATAAAATTAAGCTGAACAGAGGACATTGTTTATCACAAGAGCAGTGGCTTCTGCCGAATGACTACTGTCCAAAAGCAAAATATTGCAATAAATCTGAAAAATAATAAGTAGTGCACACATACATTTTTTTGTGCTTGGTTAAACAGGAATTCTTTCGAATTCCGTCTAGTGTTTTCTTATGATTTTTGGCTTGCGTAATTATGCTTCAATTATTTCATTCTTAATTTTTTGTTATATTCATGACCTAGCCTACATCACAGTCGTTACAATTATCTCATTCATTTGACAATTTAACCAATTCATGAAATTTAAAAAAAAGACTCATTTATTCACATCTTCTATAGAAAGGGATAGATGAATCATACACAATGTGCCGTGTAAAATTTCCTTTTTATAAAGACCTTTTGCTATTTTCTGCTACATGCATATGCAATTCTTTGACAAAAGCCCATGGCTTATCTACCACTCTATTCTTGATTATGCATGAATTATATTAAATATACAAAACGAAGCTAGTTGATGAGTATCAAAATCGGTAAGTTTGTACAAAGCCAATACGTTACAGCATATAATTTCCGTAATTTAATCCACAGAAATCCATGGAGAAAAAAACCTCATCTCTTAACAATTTTTTACAGAACTTGGATGAAGCAGACTTTTGTATTTAATTCTGGAGCTTTCTTTTTTTTTAAGATTTTGTTTCGAATTTGAACAGCAGGCTGCATTTCGTGAAACAACATAACTTATTCCATAAGGTGTATTATGGAGCCGCCTGGTGCCTTTTATTTTTTACTTATAACACGTAAGAGGAATAAATTTTAAATCAAAAATTCTCAATAGAAGAAATGTATCAAATGAGTCTTTTTCTACAAAGATAGCAAGGTTTTAGATTTTAACCTCGTATGTTTTATTTATAACATCTGTCATTTTCCTGTGAACTTCAATCAAAATTTTGAAGGGATTTCACATAGGAATTATTTTGCCAAAAACCAAATGTTACCAATGTTTTATAATAATTGCATAACATTTGCATATATAATATACACAAATTTTGTGTGGATGGCAGTGAAAATAAAAACCGCCTAAATGTATTTCTGATAGTGGGGTGAAAACCATCGTGAAAACCATTTCTTCATTTTAAAAAGGTTGAAGGCACGAATTGGGTAGAAACAAAAAATGATTTGCTGTCAAGATAGAAACAAGTATTGTAGATATTCTAGCAAATATTACATATATAAAATGTTAAATGAAATCCGAACCGGTAAAATGGGTGCGTGTAAGGTATGTTTTTACAATGAAGAACATTATGAAAAGCTAAAAAAAATAACCATTATGTTACAATAAACGAAAAAAAAACAAAATGTTTCAGCGATTTAAATTCAATATATTCTGAAAAGAATGTTTAGAGGAAAAGATGTTATCATTTGCAGTCTGAAGTTAAAAAAGCGTCCATGAAGGTTAAAACATGCATAAGAGTCTGTAGCAACTATCGACATTCATAACGTCCTTATGTATATTATAGATAGAATAGAATATATATATATATATATATATATATATATATATATATATATATATATATATATATATATATATATATATATATATATATATATATATATATATATATATATATATATATATATATATATATATATGTTAGAAATTGAAAGCTTGAAAACATATTCTAGAAATATTACAACATGCAGATAACAGGTGCAAGAAAACATGAATGATTAAGAGGACATTCAAAGACATCACAAGAAGCAAATTGTCTAAAGGGGCCAAGTGACGAAGAACATGAAGCAAAAAACGGTCTGTACATATAGCTCGCATCAGCAATACAAAGCCGCTTACAAAAACAAAGTCATTATTTTATTAGAAGCGCGTTACTCTCCATAAAGAAAAAAGCATGACAGTTCGATATCGCAGAAAGCATGCAATATTTCAGTAAATTAGTATGAATTAGTATCGTTTCGTTTTTCCTGTGTACTTCCTTTAAATTTTCATGTCAGTGTTAGAGTGTATATGTAGACTACAAAGACGTAGTTTTTTTACTAACTCATGAGCGTGAATGTGACATAAAAACGTACATATTAACGCTGGATGGTTCAAAAGCACCAAGCGGTATAATTTTTTTCAGCATGTTCGAAACATGGGCCTTTACTTAAAAATATTTGAAGCGATGAAGCGCAAGAGAGTGTGTGATCGTGGGATTTCTGTGTTTTTACTCACTCATTTAACTTTTTCTCTTGTTTCACCATTACTGAAAATCGTGGATATGAAATGAGAAGTGTTTTAAAGTTTATGATTAGGTTGGGAATTGATATTAAACAAATGAACTATGATTGGTGACTCACAGGTTTGGTCGCGATAACAGATTCAGAAAATAATTCTGATAGTGTTTCTATTTATAATCATTCCTTATTGAGCGGGAATATATTTCACACCAGAACAAAATGGAATTGGACTTATGCTTAAGAAAATAATCGGGAGACACTGTTGCAAATTGAAGATGTGGCATTTATTGTTGACTATACGCTATAGTTTGTTTTGTTTTTGCTTTTTGTCTATTTGTATCCTTTTCTCAGATATTCTGCAAGACATTTTCATTATCATTGTGCCAACAAGCTTAAGATAAGCTTGTAAAGGTGTTGTGTGAATCAATTATATTTTATAGTATTATTTTCTTCTGATACGGCTATTTTGTTAGAAAAATCCATCCTTGCAGTTGTTCTTGCTTCGATTATCATCGAGCAGATAGTTCAAAAGGGTTTTCTAAAAAAATCTAATCTCATTGGACTGCACATAACAATGTACATTTGCTCATTCTGGATAATTCCATTCCTTTTGCAGCAAATGGACAATTCCATTTTATTATTCAGTGGATATACTCACTTGATGCTTAAATAACGATACTAAAAAACTTCAAAAAATTGTGTATATATATATATATATGTTTGTCCGCAAATGTATTCTCGCCGTCTGACACAATTCCTCATCTGCGTACAGTACTACTTTTTCCCAACATTAATAACAAGTATGTGCCAACCAAGCTTAACAATACAACAACTCAATTCAAACAGCTAGATTGGTATTCACGACTGGTCGTAAAGCTCTTGTCATGTTATCAATGATCAACAATTCGTCACTGTTTAATTTATCCTTGCCTTTGGATGGATACATGTATGTACTGTTTCTGACCATAAAGCGAATGCGCAAGTTCTACAACAAAATATACAGAAACATGAACATACAAAGGTAGAATCTACTCTACTTTCACTCTCAGTTTACGTTCTCATAATCTTGTAATAGTAATTTAGGTATTCTTCATCCCGTCTTTCCTCAATCGTAAAAATCCGACGAATACGGTTACAGACATAGCAGTAATTTAAATAGAGCATCCGTTTCCCCACACTCCAGTGTTTGTGAGTGTAAAACTTTACTTATTAGCTTTTTGGGTGTTTGTCTCTAGGACGATTGATTGTAACGATTTTTTTCTTTTTTTCGTACCAGTAGAACAATGATATAAAATTACATTCAATAGCTTTTCACATTCTATAAGTTCTACATTTGTAGAACTAGAGGATTGTATATTCGAGTGTTTAATTGGTGCTTTTTTAATCCAATGTAAATATTGATAATAATGTTGAAAATACATTTAAAACAAAAAATTGTTTGCAAAAAAAGCACTAATAAACTAATGTAATGTGTTGAGAGTGTGCAATATCTATGTGTTAGTTTGTGTCAAAAATATATTCATTCTAGATCTGTATATTACGTTTATGTTTCTTTTTCACAACGTTTTTTTATTGTATTTATGTCATACGTCGTCAAGTTTATTATTAATTATACCACGTCAAAAAGCTCATAAGATCTCCTCTCGAATTATGTTGTCTGTCCCAAAGACTATCGATTTTATTGTACAGTTTCTGAGAACTATTTTAATCTTTGTTACTAACTCATTTTCTTGATCGTTTTAATGCGAGTCAAATGAAATTGTAAAGCTGATATAAATATTTAATGTATCTGTTATGGAGCACTGTACTCTAGCTACAGCAAGTCTAGTTTCAATTCTGTACTAGGCAAAGACAAGCATTGAGGCTATTGTCCTATTACTCAGATGGTTGTTGTATTGCAGTAACAATGATGTACAAATGGAACAAAAAATTGGAATCTTTAAAAAAAACCAATCAATTTTCCTTTCAATGGGGCACAATGTTATATTTTGATTGTTGGGAAATTGCGCATTTCATGTTATTAAGTTTTGAATCACTGCATGAAACTCGTGAAACATAAGCAAATCAAATGAAAATGCTGATGCATCGTATCTGATCGACGTACATGTTCGAAGTTACGTTATCTATTAAATATTGATTGAGATTAAAGTATACATTTGTATGACAAGGATTTAAAATAACTAAACGGGGTTTGAAACAGAACGCAATGAAATTTTTACTTAGATTGCATCTACTTTACTCGTATTCAGTGCATCGTTTACTTTGGGATTGGTTTGTTTGTTTGCATGATGATTTTTTAATTTTTATGCAGTGAACTGCGAGACTAAAGCTAAACTCAAACAAAAAAGCATCGAACCAAACTGTATGACAAAGGCATTCGGCGTCGATTAATTATTGCTCTATATAAAAATAGAAATGAATATTTAAAACGGCGTAGTTTACAAGATGAAGTTGGTATATACAGAATCACACCTTCACTTATCTATTGCGTTTGCTGTTTTGATACTGCTTGTTTCATTCCCGATTGTTTTTTCCAAGTCGGTGTGTGGCCCAGTTTTCTAGTTTGTTTCGTGAGAGTGTACATGTATACAAATTGTTATGTATATAAATTTGTAACTATCTATGCTGGATTTAGCGTGTTCTATTTGAACAGTTCCGATTCGGCATCGGTTCAGTAATATGTTTATTCGCATCGGTATTGGCAGCTGGCTTGCGCTCCAAAACTATTGCTGTGCTTTCATATCAATTACTGCCTACATGTGCCAAAACGAATTAGTTGTATCTAAGGTAGCACTTCAGAATACAGCAGGTGTGGAGCATAGAAAAATTGCAATAATGGATGCGCTATCTAGGAGGTTTAAAATCTAGGTATTTAAAAATGTAGATTAAATGGGCTATATTAGGCAAACTCGTCAACATGAGGGACGAGCGATCGAGGAGTCGGAATGCAGAAAAATGTTTATAATTCTATTAGGGTTGTAACTCCCTTAGCAAAAATAAGGCAAAATAAGTCAAGTAGGGATGAAACAAATTAGAAATTGTTTTTCTGTTCGAATTCATGTGAGGGGTTAGTTGTAACAAACCAATGAATTGCAAAAAGTAAAAATAATCAATCCAACTGTTTCGAAATTTACATATGTAAATAGGAACGACAAACTCAATCAAAATTAAACATTGTCTATAACTAGCATTTAGTATAAAGATCAGAAAATATTATAGCTTAATACTTTAATACATTGTGAGAAAGTATGAAAGATATCAGTGAACGTTAGAAAGTAGTGCCGTTAATTGGTAAAGCTTTCAATTCCTGTCATGCTTCTACAACAAAAATTAAAGAAGAGGAAATGCGAATAATGTCAACATAATAAAATTTGAAGGATCATTTTAGATACATTTGAAATTGCCACGAGCGTTGTAAAGTCATGGTTTTTGTTTTATGATATTCACACAAGATACGCTTTTAATTTATGTAACAGGAAAACCATTTCATTTGGTACACATAGGTGCACACAACTCTTTTGCCCAGAAAAAAAAACAAAGTAATTATATTTCTACACTCTTTCGTTTTGGCGCTAGTTTAGAATATGTGATGCAAGGAATCTGTTTCTTGAATATTGTCTCGATTAAAGCCGCTAGAAAAAAAGTAGCAATTTAGAAGAATGTTTTAGTAAAGCTGGAAACAAGTGGGAGAAAATCAATGTATACCAAAGACTGTAGATACATGTTATGGATTCAAGACTGCTCATAGTGCTACTAATTTTTGTCCTAGCTACTAGTCAAAAACGTTTGTTTGGTTTTCATCGGAGAAAAATGCTCCATTATTACATTTTTCGCAAGGGTTTTTTGAAGGGTGATAATATTATTCTATTTGGTCAAGTGCGCAAGAAATATCAGTAGCAGGTGTTGAAATTCGTTTTATTCGTATAAAATTTAATATCATTGCTACTGTTTAATCTTGGTGTAAAGATTGTGATATAATTTTGGCTTTGCCAGTTTTTATAGGTTTATTTTAATTTCTCGTAGAAGTATTTCGTATGCAATGTTGCGTAGCTTCAATATCAAGTCCTTCAAAGAATGTATTTAAATGGGTAGAAGACGTTCGTGCATTGCATATGCTAGGATTAAATCTGTAACGTCCATGTTTTGACTGCACAATTTGAAATTAATATAATTAACGTCGATAGTGTGAAAACTTTTTAAAACAAACTTCAAGCAAATAAATTTAAGGCTTTTGAATTAAGTTTACCAACACGTTTAACAATTTTAATGTCTGTTAAACACATGGTAAACAGATGTTATATTGAATGGTTCAAAAGATTTTTTTTTCTTCTGATAAAGAAAGAAGTTTATGCTTGATTGGTAACTATCGTTACTTTTACTTTTGCTCGTAGGACAAAAATGATATAATCGAATGGGGATGAATAAGCAAATAATGTCAAATTACTAAGAAAAAAAACTAACACTACTACAACCAAATCAAGTGAAAAGTGTTAAGACCAAATGACTACGCTTACAATTCAATTGGAATAATTATGGCCTTAAAAGGAACAAATATAGCTCTAAACTCTGAACAAAATTGTGAAATGAAATAACATCATTCTGCTCAACCAATCTTTAGTCATTGGCATCTACTCTAGTGAAAAGAACATTACCTCGAACAGTTGTATGTGAAAATCATAAAAAAAGGACATGAAATGGTGGAATTGGTTTGAAGGAAATAGAGGAAGAGAAGTTTAACTAAGTAAGACTTCTACTGCAATTGAGCACGTGCCAATAAAAGAGTGCCTGGGAGCCATGATGAACCCACATTAACTCAATTCGGTTGAAAAATTGTAATAAATATTCAAACCATCGAGCGTTTCTACTCTACCCGTCGTCCTTCATCCTTTTTTTCGCAAAACAGCGCCTTTTATCATTGCGAAACCCTCGTCTTAGAAGGTTGCGATAGGAGAGCAGGTAGTGCATACCAAGGACCGGGTGTGTGTCCTTTAGGCGTCATTAGAGCGTTGCCCTACAATATTTATCTTTTAGTTCGATTGGTTCTTTATAATCGGATGCGTACAAGGCGGAATATTTACCCCTATGCGTTCAAATGCTTGTTGAATGACATTACTTTTTGACAATGGTTTGATCGAACTGATCGGTAGGAACGTAAGAATTTAAGATGCGAGCGTAGTGGAAAAGCGGGATAAAATACAAAGGAAAAAAAGTCCTTCACATGGTCCAATAACTATAAGCGCCATTAGGCAAAAGCTATCTACCATCGTTCGAGGCCAAGAACTTAGGAAGTCGGAATAATTAGGAAAAGAAACACTTCTGATATCGGAACGGGTAGTTATATTGTATTGGAACTGGAAACTGCAAGGATTCATTAGTGGGACTTATGGGATCAATGACCTCAATGAACGAGTGGCAGATACTCTTGGTTAGTTTGTGATCTTTTTGCTTAATGGGCTACCAGTTTACCGAAGGACCCTCTGTATGAACTGTAGCAAATAAATGGCTAGCACGCTACCGATGCACGCGTGTAGAGTGAGCCGGTGGTGCTTTGCAGTGAGCAAGCTGGATGGACTAGAGTTACACATATCTTCTTCACAGAAACACATATGGCCATTGCCAGAACTTTCCATCATACACACATGATCTACCATGAACAGATTAATCTGCAACTGCGACGTGCACATCCGTCTCACGACCTCGTACGCTGCACAATCCATGTGCGCCACGCAGGGAGAAAGATTCGAAGTTAGTTTTGCAGAACGACACGTGAGAGCGCGATGCGACGTTTGTTGGTTATTTGTATGTTAGTAGTTTCGGGAAGCCCGATGGGCGAGTGCCGTCCCAACGACAAAGCACCAAAAGATATCCATTCCGAATATGTTTCCGGTCCAGCACGTGGTTGGTTCAGCAGAAGATCGGTTGCGAAGAACATCGTAAACAGCGTCAAGGGCACCGTGTGTCAACAGGACGCCATAGTGGAAACACGGAATTGTTGATTGAAAAGACCAGGTGAAAAGTGAAGAATTCACCGAGAGAGGCATCAAAAGGTAGGAGTTCAGGACACACATTCACAGAACGTGCAAGAATGGTGTTGGTTAGAAAGGAGAAAATATGTACGTGTATAGATTGAAAATACAGTTTCAGACGATCCGGACATTGGTGGACGGCAAGAGGTATGGTACGTTGTGTATTTGGAGTTAATTTTTTGTAATTCAGTTGATTAGTTTTGTGTAATTGTGTTTTCGAGATATGTGTTTGGTCGATTCACATTCAAGGGAAATATATGCGGGATATATTTGCATTTTGCAGTGGCGTTTGCGTAGCGTAGTTGATTGACAGTAGTAAATTGTATATAAGCCATTTTTCGGTGATGAGCGTAATAGAAAAAGGTGTATCATACACAACCAAGTAAGGTATAAAAAGAAAACAGTAACATAAATGTTGAAATGTGCGAAATAGTTTATAACGTAACGAAAAAAGATTAGAGTTTTAAAAAGAGACAATAGAGATAAAAGGGGTTTGAAAATATGACAAAACAGAGACAAGAGAAGAGAAAGTGGAAAAGAGAAAAAAGAGAAAATACTTGTATTAATATCTGTGTTTGAAAATATGTTTTGTATAATTATATCTATCTAGTAAATTAAAATTAAAAATGCTCTTATAATTGATTCAGATCATATAATGTATATTTATCCCATACAATCTAGAAAGCTCTATATGCCAATATGATAACAATAATTTTGTACCAAATTGGTGCACTTGCTTCAACTAAAAACAAATAAGCAGGATAAATAATGGTAAAATGAATCGGGAATTAAATGTTTATGCTGAGAATCTTCCAGCAAACATCATTTTAAATAATAACTTAATGAATCAGCAAATACTAAATGCAAAACCTACAGATTTATTATATACAACAGAAGAATAAATGGGAAATGTTAGTACTGCTGATAGTGTAAAAAAGGTTTGCTGATTTGATAACACAATATATTTGCAAACAAAAAAAATGGAAGGAAAAACATTCATGAGCTATCATAATGAAGATTCAAAACATATCTCGAATTCCAAAGATGGTTTGACCCGTTGCCGACCCGAACCAAACGTTCCTACTTACGTGTTCTCGAGTGGCGCACCATCTTGACGCAGCATCCATTACAGGTCATCAGTGGAGGCTGATCTCGTGGTAGGGCTGTATAGTTGAAAGGGTCCTTGCATCGAGCGTCCGTCCAGCTGTCGCACTCGTAGCAATAGATGGAACGTGCTTGAATGGGTTGTTAAGAAAACAAGTCATTAGATAATGGATCTGTATAAGAAATGCCTTCAACATAGACTATCTTGCTCGGTAGTAACGTAAATAACTTAAATATTGTCACAAAACAATCGTACTTTCAAATACTATTGTACAATAACTTAAACAACAAATAACAAATGACTTGGAACAGTAGAAACGGACAAAGTAACCCATAGCTAGGATGAGTGCATAAGAAACAACTACAAGGTGAACCAATTGCTATTAGCTTTATTACATTGATAACCATTGGCCGCATCATCATAATCTGCATTGTTTCAATATCGATTTCGGAACAGATCCTTTTTTTAAGAACGTTATTTTTTAAACAATATATCTTTGATCTAATTACGATTTTCAGCGAGTGACGAGTAATGTGTTGAAGCTATTTTAGACTTTATGCACTGGAAAATAACTCACTCAACACAAAAGAAATCCAAAGCCACTTGAATTTCTAGGTTCTCTTGAAACAACCACTTGAAACGTGGTCGTGGTTATATTCAAATCGAGGTGAATACCGATGTGTTTCAAATTACAACTCTTTTCAAGTGTCCGGCAGGAGGAAGCATCTTATGGTAACATCTCTTCGATGATGATCACTTCCGAATCATTCCGAGCCAGATTATTTCCATTTTCATTCGTTGGGCCCAGTGAATGTGTTTTGTTTTAATATTGAGGTTGTTGGCGGTATCCATCGTTTGCATCGATCACGACCGTTCGAAGATTGATTACAAACAACGGCCCCAGGAAAAGCAAACCCCTCGGCGTTGCCAAAGAAGATATTGGTTGCTTTTAGGTACGTTACAAACGAGAAAAGACGGCTGGGAAGAAAATAGAAAACCGAGGGAAAGGCGTTTCATAAACAAAATTCGATGCGATAAATAAACGATTAACGAGTGCCGATCGTTCCGAATGGTGGACAGACGGACTGGCAACGAGGCAGAATGAACACCGGAGAGAGTACCAGGGGAAAATTGAATTATGGATGCTCCCGAAAGGGGATAAGCTTCAAGCAAAAATTGGATAAGCCTGATGCGCAATGCTGGCAATCCAATCCATCATAGGAATAAAAACGAAACACACTAGTACGTGATGTGGGTAAGGTGGCTTCAAAATCAATATTGATCTTCTTTACAATTGAAATTTTGGATTTGAAGTAGGAGGCCTTCAACAGGAAAAAGTTATTGAATTAGTTATTGGATTGATATTATCTAATTTAATAACTGTTGATAATAATTGATTCAAGATTGTAACGCTTGTTGCAATGCATGTCATGTTTAGCACTTCTGCTGTGGGGTTGATAAAAAATAAAAATCAATAAACTTAAGTCATTGTCAGATCAAATCTCGTTAAATTGAAAAAAAAACTTTAAAATTATACTTTTTGACAATTTAAAAGCAGCAAATGGGTTATTATACATAGTATCGAAGACACATTTCTGATTTGTGCTTACTTTGACATTCAGCGGAAACCTGCGGAATCCAAAACCAAAACACTCCTATCAGCGCTGTACGATTGCACATGATAACATTGCAGAACGAGAGATGATTGGATCGAGTAATATTTTTACGATTCCAGTTATATGACGAAGCAGTCAATTTCCATACGCGGATCGGATGGCGTTATTTTTTTTTGTTTTCACATGAATGCACGGGCGTAGCATGCGTTTTGGAAGGAAGAAGGGAAAAATACATTCGTTTGTTGTTATTGGTTTAATGCTGGATGCCAAACGGTTATGATCAAGCAGTAAGTGTGGTGAATTGTTTTTTTCAAATATTTCTAGTAAATTAGAAGCATTTATCGGTAGACTCGCTTCCGGGAGTGATTAATGCATGCGTAACTGGACCGTTTCAAGGTTTGGCTTTTCGTCAAGGAACACATAAGCATTTACTAGGGTTTCCTTGTGTGTTATACAGTTTAAGTGGAGGAACATTAAACACCAAACAGCGATAGATTTCATCTGAAATCGAGTATAAACTTGATTAATTGACAACAGAAAAACAATGACGATTATCGCAACCATCACTTGTAAGAGGCGGCAAAACATGTTTTTAATTTAACGTAAACATCAGTTAACAAACAGTTAATACAGAACTAACATAACGTCAAGCAAACACAATGCGCAATCGAAGTCGGAAATGATAAGCAATCGAAAGCATCGTTATTCGAAATTATAACTTACATGGAAAACAATTGTCCGCGGAACAAAAGCAAACGGACGAAATCAGAATCACTTACGGAAGAAAAGAAAACAGAATAATAAACCGATTAACGTTACTTAAAAGCAATTAATAGAAGAATGCTGAGGTAATTTTCATTTGGTCGAAACTAAACGACATTTTTCTCTCGATTAAAACTAAAACGATTAGCAACACTTTTGAATGAGTATTAACGCCTGATGGCGGATTGAAATTGGCGTTTAGAACATTTTAATGCTTTTGCTGTCCTATTATATAAGCGTAATATCGTCATATTGTAGAACATTTCGTTTGGAGCGTTTTGTATAAATGGTGTGTTTTTGCTAAAATGTTCAAATATGTATATTTGTTGTCGCTCCATACGCTAGCATGGATGTAAACTTGTTGACACGTTAAGTAAGGTGTATGTTGTCCCTTTTTCTGTTATCTAAATAGAAATATTTACCTAGGGGAATTAAAACCCACTGTTTCCGATCCATCTCTATGATGTTTTGATTAAAAAATCGTCTATCCTAATAACAACGGGTTCCAATATAGACGTACTGGAGCGATAGAATTCGATGCTTCAGCTAATCTCTTGGAGTATTTGGCGGCGTATCCTGGGAGACCGGTGGTTCCCGAAGATGCTCCAACACACCATAGACCATATGACGAACAGTGGACTGCAGTGCGCGGTAGAATCGATGACGAGGAAATGCAACAGTGTGTGAAAATCACAAAGAGAGTGTTTGGGAGAAAGAGAATATGCTGGTATGTGTTCGTATGTATGTATGTTTGAGTATTAGATACAGAGAGAAAAAGAGCTAAAAGGAGTAGTGCGCTAGAAACGTAGGAAGCGCACAAGAAAAGGTTACGAAGAATCCGTTTTTCCGCGATTCCTTAGGCGTCGAGGGCACGATACTATTGACGCTAACGCTGGTAGCGGCGACATTGAGGGCTGGGCTAGATCCAAGCGGTCCACTTTAGTCGTACATTGCCTGCCAACTGACGTGCCACCGATTACCGATAATGCCGCAGTGTGCCTGGCCTGGTCTGGTAGACCATTTATTGATTTTAGACGCCAATACTGCAAGCTGCTTCGACTGCCAACTTTTGTATCGGCTTTTTCTCTTTATCGTCACAGCAGCTGCCAGTGAATTTCAATTTCAGTGCAGCGGAAAAATAAATGTTTTAAACTTAACACTGTTGCACGAGTTTCTATGGACGTTTTGGATTTGTTTGCTTGTTTAATAATCAACCACAGTATTTAGATACAGTACACACGCTGTGACTTCACTTTTCCATTATTAAAGCTCTGCAATCGATATGTTAAAAGCAAACACTTATATAAACTAAAGCAGGAAATGGAACAACTTCTTTTTCTTCATTGCGCAAAATTTACTTTTAAACACTCTCTTAAGAACGCACTGATGTTTTTTGGACCTCTCTATAGAGCGCATTTGTTTTACACAATTATGGGTTCCTCTAACGGAATTCTGAGTTCGAACGGTGGTCCTGAATGCCTTTTACAAAACCTATGCTGCACCAAAATTCGCGAAATACACAGTATTCTGCCAACTGCTAGGCTCGTGCAGACCGTCGCTTATCCGCAATGCGACATTGACAGTTTTCCACGGCACGAATTTCCATGGCAAGGCTACAAGACTTCGGAGCCGCTTGAGCCTCTGTCACCGGTTCCGTACTTCCTTCCTTCTTCCTTTCACTCTGTTCCCTCGCCAACAAAACTGTCAACTGTCAAAATCCACGGAGGCTCCTGTGAAGGGCAAACCGAGCGAAGCACATTGACCAGACGATAAGGAGAGAAGGACTAGTCCTATGGGAATGAAGATGGCAATGATGATACTTTATAGAACCGAATGAATGTTTTTTTCATCTTCACTGTATTTGAGAGGGTTGCTAAAAATATACATCACTTCATCGTGCTCGGTTGGACCTAAAAACAGACTGAAGAACACTTGCCCTGTACGTTTCACTACCACCAACTCTGACTATCTCCCATAATGTGTCGCGCTCTTCCGTTCAAGAACGCCACAAAATTTTGCACTTATATCGATTTCCACCGTTTAACCACCGCACGGAGCCAGTACGTTTAACTTGCAAATGAAGCTCGTTCTATCGAAACTTAGCTGGGAAACTATCCAACGTAAATCATGGTGCACCACCTGCATCGAAAGGGGCGTTTTTTCTTCTGACCTATCGGTAAAAGACGGCTGCCGTTGGGTAACAAGAACAGCACCCACAACGTAAGGGGTTTCTTCTCTCTGAACTGACCGAGTGTATGATTTGATCTGACAGCTTGATGCCATCCGGAACGGCTGCTGACCATCGCATGTTGCTCTGTTTTCGCAATACAATGTCCCTCACATATACACATAAGGTGTTCGAGATTGTGCGCCTCTCTCAAAATATGATTGCGGCTAGAAAAGACGTTGCATTCTCATTCTATGATTTAGAAAATTACCATTTGGGACACATTTTAAATCCGTAATCATTTTTTGCACGTTATGTTCTTTCAAACATTATTCAAAGTATGTCATCAATATTTTCGCATAGGTGAATGTTTCAAGTGATTATGTTGCAGAACACGTTAGAAAATAGAGTAGTCAGCAACATATAACGAGACAAAACCAATGTGGAATGTGAAACGAGTAGGGAAAATAAGAGAAACGAAGAGAGATTGCTATAAGGCCAAAGAGCGGGAGAGCGAAAGCAGCAAGCCTATTTCAAGGAGAAATAGCTGTCTAAAAGAGCTTGTGTTCAGTATTGTACATCCTTGCCGGAATTAATGCCTTTTTTAAAAGGCTTTTAATGCCGAAAACTGACTTTGTTTTGATGTGACACCTAAAAAAGGTAACGAAGTTCTCAGTTGCATTTGAGAGCATATATGCATGTCACTATTATTGCAGTGATCTTGTGATATCGTCTCTATAAGAAAAAAACATGTTGACAAGCAAATCATACAATTCCATGTTGCTGACGAATAGTTGACGATAACAAAGTTGCGTGGTAGATTTTTACTTCTTTTCCAAATATCAGATTACTTTTGCATGATCCCGTTGGATATTCGATAAATCCCGATGGATATTTAAGTTGGTAAGGAGGGTCGGTTGAAATAAATGCTGCATCCTTAGCCAACTTCTGCGAATACGATATTGCGCCAAAGACGAATGATCTACAATAAGTGATTATAAATCACTTTTAATCGATGCGTGTACAAGTAAATTCGTCCGATGATTGGCATAAACTACGTGCATGTTTACGCTTCGTTTTTGTTTATTCAAACTGTACTTCCACCCGTTAAGAAAGGGGCGTTGAATCCATACGGGATATAGCCCCTCACATAGCATTGCTCGGTATTGCATCCCGGATAGCTCGCACAGGTGGAGGGAAGAAAAACAAAATCATAAACACACACACACACGTCCGCAAGCAAAGCTTCCTAAAGAAAGCTGTGCAGATTCTAGTGCCATCTATTTTTCATTAAAGTAACTATCCTGTTCTAAATTGCGTACGTTAACGGAGGCATAGGATGGTTTTTAATGGAGACGCATGGTAGTTTTCGTTTTTGATGGAGGCGCATGGTCGTTTTTATCTGTAATGAATGTATGGGCAAATTGAATATCCAAAAGAACGTAACTATCTTGTTCTAAAATGTGTGCGCTAATGTAGGTGCAAGGTGGTTTTTTTCTGCAATGCATGAAAGGCCAAATTGAATATCTCAAAGACCGTAACAATCCTGTTCTAAAATGCGTACATTTATGGAGGCGCATGGTGGTTTTTGTTTTAGTGGAGGTGCATGGTGGTTTTTATCCGTAATGAATATATGTACAAATTGCATTTCTCCAAGGACGTAATCATCCTGTTCTAAAATGCGTGCGTTAATGGAGGCGCATGGTGGTTTTTGTTTTAATGGAGGCGCATGGTGGTTTTTGTACGTAGTGAATGTATGGGCAAATTGAATATCTCTAAGGACGTAATCATCCTGTTCTAAATTGTGTGCGCTAATTCAGGAGCATGGTGTTTTTGTCTGTAATGATTGTAAGAGAAAATTGAGTATCCACAAGGCCGTAACCATCCTGTTCTATAACACGTGTGGTAATGGAGACGCATGGTGGATTTTGTTTTTAATGAAAACACATGGTGGTTTTTTGTCCGTAATAAATTGTAAATAACAGGCTTGCATTACACATGAGATGTAAAAGTTTTATTCGTAAGTTTATTTGCTATCATATCGAAATATTCCTTATTTTCTTTCTCCTTACGTGAATTCCTTACTTATTTTCGCCTACAATATTACGTATATGATAATAATAACGGCACGCTTGCCAAACAGTCTGTGTAGTAGCGATGAGTAACGGACAATACGGGAGCATCGTCATTGTCTACAGCATTCAGGGGGACTATGCAGCAGCAAAACACAGTCGGACTATGTAAACAATATTTGTAGATTTTCCAACCCGCCCATCTGTGCTTGTGATGGATGGTTCCACATTTCGTCATACCGAAAATATAGCGCTGCTCGCCCCCAAAAATGTTCCAATGGCGTCGTCATACACTCCGTCGTCATCGTCGTTACAATAAGAGCCGCAACGTGCGGAGGTTTGCACCATTGAGCATAGAAGCATCCCGAAGGGAAAACAGCGTAGCCATTCGACCATACGGTGCTGATTCATTCACGCCCGGCCTCGATTATGGTAGTATAATCAAAACAAACGATGCTATGGATCGCCGCTGTATCGCCATTAATGGGATGTGTTATTTATGATTCTTATTCACTTGCGCTTGGAATAAGCCGGTAAACCGAAGCTGGTTGTACTTGATGTTGTTGCAAGTGGACCTCAGCGAAGGGTTCGGCAGCCGAGTAAAAATAACAATCGCATTTTGCGAACAAGCAAAGTTCCTTCTCGTGACTCGTGCACGCAATCGCACTATGTTTGCACAGCTGCGTCTGGTTTCTGCACTACACAGTGTGCGGTACCATTAGCACTTACGCTGTGGCCGTTTGTGTCATTAGCCGGCTTATGGCCAAACATATGGATCGGTTGCTGTAAAATGCACCAGAAATATCCTATAGAATGCAGCACTCCGCTTCGCCAACACCACTACCTCCGCCGCTGCTACTGTTACTACTGCCGCGAGATCCTCGTGAATGCTCAACGATTTTCCAGTTGCTGTTTTGAGCTGTGAGCGCACGTTCGCTACCGATCAACTGTAGTACCTCCTGTTTGTTGTAGAAATCATATTCCGACTCATCGCATGGTATTTGCGAATAAAGTACAGCTCCGCTGGCGTAGTTTTGCACTCGGAAGTACTCGCAGCCTTCGACGGGAATTAGCAGCCAACGAAACTTTGCATTGGAAAGGCTCTCGGATTTGGGTGCTAGAATCGGCAGGCCTGTTCCACTCTCTCCAAGATATCCGTTACTGGCGATCGCTCGAATACGAAAACAGGTACCTTCCTCTAATGGTTCGAACTCGACTCGATTCTTATCGGCGATATAGCGCGAGAACCCTACGTTCTTTCCGATAGCGCTGAACTTGAGAAGAATTCGGGAATCATACCGCGAGATATTAACCGAGTGCCACATAATTGCTATGACGACCGTGGGTAGACTAACTTTCAGGCGTTCCAGCTCTCCACGAAGACCGGCCATAGGGAAACCTGCCTCTAGCATTGTTTGCTTAATACGATAGGCAAGCTGAAAGATTTCCGGTTTGGAAAGATGATCGTAATGCTCCATCTGTGCGTACAATACACGATAACTTGTAATGTCGTAGTCAATGTGTGACAAATGCGAGACGAAATCCAGAATGTTTCGCAGGTTTCGAACATTGCCTTCGTAGGCTCGTTTCAGCAGCTCAATCAAAATTTCTTCAGCTAGGTAATGAAACAGTCTCGCCAGGGGAATCGTTACCTGCGGGCTATGTTGAATAAGTCGAACCGTACGTTGAATACAATCAATCAGATCCGAACGAACGCCCTCCAGTCGCTCGTGGAAGACGTCTTTCAGCTTTGTATCAAGTGACATCTCTGGACGTTCCTGAAGCGCATCAACCACGAAACCATACAATAGTAAACACAATGGATGCTCTAAAAGTTCGCTTGCTTGTTTCATATTCTGCACCAAGATCTCACAACCACTGGCAAATGTTTCTGAGGAGTTTGCCTTGTTGAGTTTCCGGTATCCGTTGAGAAACAGTAAAATTTGTAAAAGATTTTTCATATCTCTATCGAATACTGCTTCGATAATTATTGGAAGCTGTTGCAGGGCGCATTCGAACGAACAGTACTCATCGTACACTTTATTATAGTTTTCACTTCGGATGTGCCCAATACACAATTCGAGCTTGTGTTGGTTGCGCTGGTTTCTAAAAATGCGAATTTCGCGCATTGTACGATCGAGCACACGTTGCATAGCTAACAGAGCTGGCTCATATTTCATCGCATCTGCCAGAAAGTACAGACAGATGCTATCACCTTGTGCTTCGATTTGCTTATCCAGCTCAAACACGCGACCACCTCGTTTGTTGAGCTGTGCGTACAAGTCCTTATTGACCAGATATATCTTCCGAAACTGTGTGAACAGATACTGTACCAATGAACGGAGCTCTTCGATCAATTGTTTGCGTTCGTCGATAGCATTTATGCTCTGGAGTTCGAAAGACAGTGAACGACCATTTTCGCCTAACCGAGACACTCCAGAAAGCTGTCGAATGAGCATCAACATCCGTTCGATGGTACTGTAGATACTATCCAAGTCGTAGAAAGTATCTACGCGCTCCACAGTCATAGTACAGCCGATTTGAAAGATCTGTATAAGAGATTGGAAAAAACATTAATTTCTAGATAAATATGGTATATCAAACATAATTAAACATTACAAAAAAAGTACTTTTTCCAAGCCATGCATAATGCGATTACTTCTTAATGAAAGTTTTCTAACGAGTACGAAACTAGCTAGTTCCACAACAGCTTGATTATGTCAAATTTTCACCTCATTTCGTGCTTCGCAAACCGTTCTACAGCTGTGCGTGACTTTTCGCCAGAGGTCCATGCCGATTTTCCGGCCATTTGGATCTCATCAATCAATGCTAGCGGTGCTGCTGAGCCCTGAAGGCGTAGAATGTACTATAAATAATCATTCGATGAGAGGTTAGAGGAGAAAAGTGAAGGGAAAGACTATCGTCCTCAGCCATGCTACGTATATGTTTCGTTTGCTGGGAAGCAACGTGAATGGGGACGCATGGTGCCATTTAAGAGGGTGCTTTTTCACACTTTTACAAAACAGGCGATCAGAAGAGGACGAGAAGCTCAAATGCAATGAGAGCTGTAACATCTTTCTTTGGCTATTGCTAACAACACTAGTGATAACACTAGTAATAAAGTGAAATGCAAACATGGAATATTACCTCCCACACTGTTTGCGTGATTATTCACCTCCTACAATGTGACCAATCCTTTATTCCTTCCCATCATTCACAAACACGGATAGCGTTGACTGAACCCATAATTCTTGTTACGTGACACCTTCGAAGCGTTTACGACGGAACAAATTGGTTCAAGGTTCTCTTGCGGCATGGTGAGGAGAAATTAGTATTTTACTCATTAGGTATACGTTCAACGGTATCAAGTAGGAATCTTCCATTTTTACAAAAATATTTTAAAACATCATCGCGTTCTCTCATCTACTTTCGTAATATTTTCTAATGTATGTATGTATGTATTGTTCGCCAAATTTACCCTCCATTACTGTCTGCAAGAACGCGCACGCCATCGTCGAATGTTGAATACAGCGAATATAAACACATCATTAAACTTGATCATTGTTTACCGGATGTTGCGCACAAATCCAGTACATGGCCTTCGACTCCAGGGCTTTGGCATGCACCGGACACTCTCCATAGGTCGGTGTGATGATCGAAATTGACCATCATGCACACAGAAAATACATTGAAAAACGTGAACCGGGAGCATGGTGATGAGGAAACGGGAACTGTTTACATCTTACAAGTGATCGCGTATCGAACGTTAAGGTATTTGCAACAGGTTACAAACAAAACTTCTATTGTTGATAGCCATGGCAAGATTAGCTGAACAAAGTCAGAAATATGTAAACGAAACGTCCAGGCTGATCCATCTTCAAAGGAAGTTAAATCGTTTTTATTGAATGTGACGGCATTGCCGTATGAGCAAAATAATATATATTAACTATAAACTATTCGGCATAAATATATACAAGGGCAAAATTGCACAAGATTCTCGTTTACTCACCTTTCGAATGCAACTTTATTCAAACTAACTGCAATCCAAAACTAGCGAAAGTTCGATCGAACTACTTCAACTCGAATGTTAGGTTTTTTTAGCAGGAGCGATCGCATTCGATCTGAATTGAAATTCTGTTAAGATGCCAAAAACCGAGAGCTAAATGAACAACATTAAATTTGCCAAGAAACGTGTGCACTGCCACAGAGCGGATCTTCAACTAAATCTCCGTAATCTGACGACTTAAACACGTGTGATCAAGCGTATTTTAAGCTATCGCGCTTGCGCCAAACCAATGTAAAATATCGCCAATATCGTGCTCTCGAGAGAGCGAAAAACGCTTTTTTATACTACATGATAATTAGTTCTGATCATTATTTAAAATAATAGACAAGAATTGTTTAACTTAATGATGTTTATTGTTGGGCAATTTATTAAACCAATACTCCGAAGTTTTACTAGCAGTAAAAGAAACTTATATAGACAACTCAAAAATACAGCGTATTTATTATTGATTGAATATGCCCAAAACTACATATTCTAAGCACTACGCACGTTCCAGATACAGAAATGTATTGAAAGTTAAACCTTTACCAATTAATGTCTTAGTCCGTTGGCTCATGCATTTGGAATACTTCTTCCTAAGGCACATTCCGAAGATTCAGAAACTGCCGGCCCAACAGATCCTGCTGTTGGACCAATCACAATAAATATTGGCATTCTGTTAATCGAATGACTGTCAATGATATGCGAAGTAATCAAATGCTGCTGTGGCGAAGATATAGCATTCAGTTGCTGCTGTTGCTCGATGGAATTTAGTAGCAATGCTGCGGTTTGTTGTTGTGCTTCAATACTCATGGATTCCAGCGCTCCGCTGACGGTATTTGCAATTCCTGGGGATGTACTTTGTACCGTCACAGGGGCGTTTCTTCGCTCCCTTGAAACGGAGCAGTTACGATGTACATGCTTTAATTCCGCGAGTTCTGTATGAAGTCGTAAATTTTCATCTTCCAGCTCGATATTTCGCTTGTGCAGCTGATCTTGGCTTTCCTTCATCCGCACCCTGAATAAAAAAAAATGAAGGTTGATTCAGAACGTGTAATAACTTATAAGCATACATGTATCTTATTCTTATTGTCTGATTACCGATAGCGCTTGGCAGCCGCCTTCCAACGTTCGTGTTTTTGATCTGCCTGATTGTCAACTATTTTCGACAATTCGTTAGTTTTGGGAATTTTGTTTGAATTTTCCCTACTTTCCATTGCATTTTTTGATCTTTTTTTAAAAGCCGGGATTTTATTCGCAGCTTGTCCGTTGTCCCGCACCTTAATAAGATGCTCTTTTAGTTTTTCTTTCACTAGCGCAGGGGCCAAATCCACAGAAGAAGACATGCTGTCTAATGCCAGTGTTTTGTCCATTGACCCGGAGGGAATGATGACAAGTGGAATCGAATCATCCACTATCGGGGGCACACGAACGGGCGGTTTGGGTAGAATCTCCACCACGGCAGGAGTTTTTCGTTTGGTAGAAATTGTCCTTCTAAAATTTCTTTTTTCACTATTCAAGGGTGTTGGTATTATGGACTTAAAAGCAGAAACCATTTCCATGTTTTGTTTGTTGCGAGATGATACCTTATTTGTTTTTATTCTCGATCGCTGCTTAACAACACTGCTCTTGATAGCGGAAACAGCATCGTGAGAAACGCGGTTGATATTACTAGGGAATATGTGCGGAGTGTGCAGTGTTTCACCTTCACCAAGTCGACAACTAATAGCAGAAACATCCGTTTCAACGCGAGACAACTCAGTGGTAAACGATGGTTCGTTGTTTGTACCGGACTCTACAGCTCTACGAAATGTTTCGTCGAACGGATTTACCTTCTGTAGGTCTTCGAATAAGCCTACTTCCTCACATTTCCCGATCAATCGGGTTGGTGTGGGGGTTTGATCGGCGAATAAACCACCCGGACCTTTCAGCGGCATTTCCAAGTTCAAGCTTAGGTCGTGTTTTTTCGAATGTACATTCCCAAGTACTTCGCTGGAAAAGTTTTGCTTGCCATCTTCGATCTTGCACTGGAATGCATCCTTTGGGTCATCGGAATGAACTTGTTTCTCCATCGATAACTTGAACAGGATATTAAGACAAATTTCACGGAAATAAACAAAATCCTTTCCCTATAGAAGCCAATCTATTAAACGGGCAGGAACTCTTGTCTGCATTGTTTTAAATGATTTAGCCGAATGATTTATTTGTGAAAATATACTTAAATCTTTTTTTTATTAAAAGAGTGCGAAACACGAATGGTATTGTTTTGGTGTTGTATATTTGGCTCCGTATGTCAGCTGGGCAACTGACATGTATGACATAAGTCTATGCTAGAAGGCTCACTCGGAAACAAAAACACAGTGCTGTTTTCAATACTTTTGTTTGAAATCGTAACACAATTTTTTTGATATCAGATCATTTTCGTTAACTTTGAATGGATGAAATAGAAATTCTGTCTCAAACTTCAACCAATAGTGATACTATAAGCAATAATGAAGAAATCGAACGTGTATCCTTCAAAAACATTTCATACGATTATTTTTTTCATCGCTTTATGCAATGCAATCGAGCAGTTGTAGTCGAATCTGTTGCAGACGAATGGGAGTGCTACAAGCGCTGGATTGACCGCACAAAAGTACCACCCAGGCTCAACGTCACGTACCTGAAAGAGAAACTACTGAATGTTCCAGTACCGGTAGCCGATTGCGGAAAGCAGCATTATAATACGCACGAAAAAATCCAACTAGCTTTGTTCGATTTCTTGAATACTTGGGAAACGGAAGGAATGAATGATCATCAAACATCCCCGTTGGAACAGCGCGGACGATACTACCTCAAAGACTGGCACCTTCGTTCAGAGAAACCGGAATATAGTTTTTACCGGACTCCTGACCTTTTTGCATCCGACTGGCTGAATGAATACCTTGTTGAAAAAAGTATAGATGATTATCGCTTCGTGTACATGGGTCCAAAAGGTACGTGGACCGGGTTTCACGCAGATGTATTTGGATCGTATAGTTGGTCTGTGAATATTTTTGGACGAAAGCTGTGGTACTTACTTCCTCCAGGAGAAGAACAAAAATTACTAACTAGCTTTAAAAACCTACCCTTTAGTGTGACGGAAGAAGAACTTAAAAATGCCGGTGTAAATTTTTTCTCTATCCATCAAGAACCGGGAGAAGCAGTCTTCATACCTTCCGGTTGGTACCATCAAGTTCTAAATGTGGAAGATGCTATTTCTGTTAATCACAATTGGTTTAACGGTTGCAATGTTGCTATAATTTGGAACAATCTCCGAGACGCCTTGAAAGATGTGTGTCGTGAGATTGACGATTGTCGAGATATGGAAAACTTTAACGAACACTGTCAACTGATGCTTAAAGCCAGTTTTGGAATGGATTATACTGATTTCTTTTCTATTTTATCTTATATCTGTGATAAAAGATTATGTAATCTGCATGAAGGCAAAAATTTGGAACAATTTGATAAGTACGTTTTAGGAAAGCGACATTTGTTTTTCGATCTTATAGCCATACATAAATTGCTATCTGAGGCGATAGAAATGGATTATTTGACTTGTTATCCAAAATTACGTGACATGACTGTGGATTGTTTGAAAAAAATATGTTTAGAAAATATGTGTTTAAAAGATTGATTGTTGCATTGAATTGAAAGTAGCTTACAGCTGAACATTTTCATAATGTAAATATGTACACCTGGGAATAAACTACCTTTATTAAAAATCCGATAACCTTTATTTTAACAATATGCTATCAACTTGCATGAAGAAGTAGTATCTTCATTTACATCTTTGGTTTTTCGATAACTAGTACAACACCTTCTTCACATAGTTGGATAATTTCGTCGCGTACCAAGCCAATTTCAGTTAAAATTTTTTCAGTCATTTCAAACCCATTTTTTTCTGTTGTAGTCGCTCCCGTTCGGGCAGGAGTGCGGCTTAGTTTCGGTGCTGGTGATGGAACTAGCACATCATTTGTGCCGGTTTGTTGTTGGTCTACAAACATGTTTCGTTCTCGATTATGATTGTAAGATTTTACTTCATCAGGTGTTAGCACAGGGAATACGCATGCATCTTTATCGTTAAAAATGCACATCCATTCGTCACGAGTTTTTGATTTGAATGTGGACTCGAATAACTTTCGCCGGTCTGCTTCTTCCTCAAACTGTGACATATCGGGATCTAATTCCAGTCCTTCCAAAAGCTGACGATAAAATTTGTTTTCTATGGCACCAACGGACAGAAATTTTCCATCCTTTGTCTCGTACGTATCATAAAAATGTGCTCCTCCATCTAGGATGTTGTCACCGCGTTCTTTACCCCAAATTGGAAGATTTTTTGAGCGATACAACCAGCTTCCAATGTAGGCCGCCCCTTCTACCATGGCGTGATCAACGATTTGGCCCTTTCCAGAACTGTGCCTTTCTATGATTGCTGCCAGAATGCCAAACGCACACATTAATCCTCCTCCAGCGAAGTCAGCCAGTAAATTCATTGGAGCGGTTGGTTTATTTGATTTTCGGCCCAGCATTGAAAGCACTCCAGAAACCGCGATATAATTTATGTCATGTCCAGCACGAAGAGCATGAGATCCAGTTTGCCCGAATCCCGTCAATCGAGCGTAAATCAATTGTGGATTGTCCTTAAGAAGAACTGTAGGTCCCAGCCCAAATTTTTCCATTACACCTGGTCTAAAAGGTTCTATCAACACATCTGACTGGCGACACAAGGAACGAATTACATCTATGGCTTTCGGTTTCTTTAGGTTTAGAGCAATAGATCGTTTTCCTCCTTGAAGCACATCCAAAACGTTTTGAGGATTCTTAACAAATATAAATTTTAGACTATGTGAGGTATTTGTTGGGTATGTGTATTAGGTTTTGTAATATTTCCAAGGATTTACCATGTCAATCCGTGTAACGATCGCTCCAAAATCTGCAAGCAGCATTCCGCAAAACGGTCCCGGGGCAAGTCCAACAAACTCCACGACCTTTAATCCTTTCAAAGCCATGACGTACTTCTTAGTTTTACTTCTACTAGAATAATAATATATACATATAATCCACAATCAGTTAATTTCATCTAATCTAAAATACCTACTCTCTTTAAATGCGATATTGAGCCTTTAGGAATGGAAATATCTTACACGTCAAACTATTCAATTTCAAACCTACGCAAATATGGGTTTTGGTTTTTCTTGAAAACGACCATCAAAACATTGAACTCTTGTTACGGACTTTGATTTGAACAGTGCCATACAAAAATTGATCTTCAAATCAACTTTATCAAAGTTCTTAATTAACCAACAATTTGTTTGTTAAATATATTGCTATACACGCTTATACTACTATTACCAGTAATGTATAATAAGCACAATCATAGTATGTTGTAGCTAAAGATAGTTTTTGCAAAAAATGCTTAAATTTTTTCACGTTTTTCGTGCTATAAACGAAAATATCATTGATAAACAATTGTAAATGTCAATACTCGTTTCCGAAGAGGCGGTTGACGCAATATCTGTGTTTTATGAAAGAAAACTATATTGTTTAGAACATACCATGTGCAGAGCATTTGAAACACTTAAGAATGTAGTGATACTTAAGATTAAGTATTATAGTAATAATACCGTACGTATTACGAATAAATGAAAATAAGAAATAATCAAAATGCGCGGAATGAGCCCACTGTCAAGAAAAATGACAGAGAGCATAACTCACGCACATTGCTTCATTTATGCGTACACGCGAAGGCTTCAGCGTGTGTGTGTGTGTCAGAGAAAAAATTCCACAGCGCGTTTGATTGTTTCGGGCAGATTGTTCGTCCTAAATTTCGTTTTATTTTTATTTACTTTAGTTACATTAAATTTAAGTTTTCTTAGTTCGAACGCATTATTATCGTTGATGGTCACGTGTTAACTGTGGAGTGCGTATACGATTTCTTTTTGTTACGGTTCAGTTGCACGATTTCGTCAGTTCCTGCTGAAGGGCTTTCTTAGTTTTCGCGCTGTGTTGTATGTTTCATCCGTTGTGTCTTCTTCTTTTTTTGGCGGAGGGAGAGTTAAAGTGCTGACCTCGCATGAGAGGATCGCTGTTGGTGAAGTGGCGGTCATAAAAATCGTAATAACTGGCAAAGAAAGCGAAGCGGAACGGGAATCTTGTAAATGCAAATTCCCGTACATAATAGCAGTGAGCGAGCGTGCATCGTCAGCAAAGCGTTGTTTGGTTGTCTCTTTGGAGCGTCATCTATCTTCATACAGGAACGAAGCTCGGTTTGCTCCTTTTGTTTATAGATTTAATGACAAAAGAAACCGAAAATCCTCCGGCGCTGCCGCTCAAACGGTCTTTACATGTTGAAGAGAGTCGTTGACTGTATTCCCAACTGCTACAGTATCGAGGAAAATCATCAAATAGTGCAACGAAATGCAATGGCCCAAGACATACAGTAGGCTACCTAGGCCGTTCTAGTGTTTGAAGGTAAAATATCTCTTTCCACGAAGGAAGCAGAGCAAGTGGACGATAACAATTTTTACCCTTATTTCAGATCGTCGAACGTGGAGAGTTAATAATGTGAAAAACGCTTTTACCGTGCTGGCGAAACTTGTGCCTTATCGTTCATTAGCAAAATCAGCAATAACACCATCTACTACAGCAGACTGGGTGTACAGAAACTGTCACAATGTTGAAATGGAAGATGTATGATTCAATAATCTCAAGCGTAGCAGTTCATTGTGCTGTACGTTTCGAGCAAATTTCCTGCTATATTATTAGAGGGTACTTTGACGTACTTTGACGAATGATGGATGGATTGCATTTGTCAATGAATCATTCACGATCGACAAACATTGAAATAACGAACGAACGAACACTCATGTCTTCACAGATAGTGGTGTGAGGTGAAACAAAGATAAGCATTAGCAGCACCCTGATAACAGCACTAGATCAAGAAGAAGGAAAATTGAAAAGTAAGCGGTGTAATAGGGTTGCAAAAGCCGAGTACAGTGGAAAAAAGCGCTACTAGTTATCACCAGTAGCATAAAAATCGGAAAGGGGACTACTAATCGGTAATTAGTTTCGTGAGCGTGTGATCAGATTGATTTTGTGGGCGAAAAACAATGGGCGATGCGAAAGTAAAACCACAACCCTTTTTTGGGACACCGTCTCACCATCATCATCATTCTACTCATATAAATGCGAGTCACGAACTACCCTCTGGAACAACATCGAAGGCAACCCCATCAGCACCTATGGCATCAGCTGTAATGGAGCCTAAACATGCTACCAGTGGGCTGATTGGCAGTGGAAGCGCTCAGCAATCGACGAAAGAAGCTATGGCAGTGACAGCTGGCGGACTGACTGCTGGATGCATTACTGTTAAGGATAAGAACTCCTCTAGTTTGAAATACGAGCAACTAAAGCTCCGAAAACAGGAGCTGGAAAAACGACTAAATGAAAAATATAGCCAGTTGCAACAAGTCAAACGAGAGGAGGCACAGTTGATTGGGATGTACCCAAGTGATTTTAGTTGTGGGATTGGTCCATCCAACTCATCCGACGGATTAAACGGTACATCAGGGTCTGTTGGCGGATCAGCTAGTAGTAACGGAATAGCACCGACATTGAGACGTAAAATTGGCACCAGTTTTAAACTGCCAGAAAATCTGCTTAACAATAAGGAAGATGATATCAACAAATTGTTGTTAGAGAAACAAATACAACAACAAATATCGGAGGCGTCACTACGGCTTGCAAATGATAGTGGTCAGCCCAAATCGGTTCGCAGAACGCACAAACAAAATTTTGAAATGGCACAACAGAAACTACTAGCGATAAACCAAAATTTGAGTGTGCTCAAAAAACGCCAACAACAGCAAAAGGAGCAACAGCAGCAACAACAAAAGGAACAACGTCAACAACTTCAACAACAAGGACAGCATCTGAACGACCATAAACTAACGGCAAGGGATGATATTGATTTACATAAAACTGCTCAGGCAAACAGATTTCGTTCGAACAGTAACAGTAGTAGCATGTTAATACATCTGTCAGAGAGAAGAAACTCTGTGAAATCTAACACCTCTTCTAACGCTTCCGGTAGCATTGTTGGACATCATCTCTTACAACATCAACATCATCAGCAACAGATGCTACAAGTTCAGATTCCTGGGGGACACTATCATCTCTCCCAGCAGCAAGTGAATCATCAAAGTCAACAAATATCTCCATATTCAATACATAGCGGTATCATTCCGTCCGGTTCGCAGAGCATGACGTCCGCTGCCTCGGCTGCAATGATATCACAGCTCAGCATGTTGCGCCAACGAGCCCGGACGGATAGTTTCCCCGGGATCGCAAATAGCTACGAATCCGTATCAGCTGGTTCCGGCACGACGGAACCCAACTTAAAAATATCCCCACTAAGCGGGAGTGGGAGCATTGCGAGTGGTGGCAGTGCTAATCATCAGCAATCCTCCACCGTAAGCCATCATCATGTGCATCATCACCACCACCAAATGGGCCCAGGTCCGGCAAGAATGAATAGGCTGATTCAGCAACAAATAGGAGTTAATTATAGTCCTCCACTAGCCTCCGGAAGTAGCACTACTACAGGATATGTCCTTTCACCAACAGCAATAGGAGCATCGCCTAGCGGCAGCATTGGAGGGCAGGCGTTCGTTTATGATGCGAAGGTCATCTCAAGGCTTCAAGGCGGTGGCAACGTTAATAATAACCCTCGTTCACCTCAAGTTCCATCATCGTCGTATGGACCTTCATTTAACGATCAAAACCACTGTCCCAACACGATGCTCGGTAGAAGTCAAAATGGTACCGTGGTTACAGGGCATGATTATGGAGATCAGGACATTTCCATAGCATCTGTTCCAGCCGGCTTGGGTGGCTATTGGATGACGCTGGAGAGCGGAGAGAAGATTTGGTGCCCGGTAGACAATCGGCAGTTTTCAAGTCTGGATCGTAAATCACAAAGTGGCGGCGCCGGAGGTAGTATGAAACTGTCCAGAACAAGCACCAAACTGAGCGGAAACAGCGGCAAGTCATCCAGTTATTTTGCTACAGCGGGCCCTACCGTTAAATCGTCCTCGTTAGGTAACTTTCAGGAGCACATTGGAAAGCCGATGTCGCAGGACGACAATGAATCGATGACATCCGTACAACCTGATGCGATTTCTGTCACGTCTGGGTCAAGTGAGCATAAAAAGAGAGAGAAAGTGTGGCGAGAAACATCTCTCGATAGCCCGATAGTGAAACAAAAAGCACTACCACCTGTACCATCAACAGATCAAATGTCTCCTTCGTCGATCGGTAGTGGTCATTTGATAATTTCTCCACAAACACCGATTACAGTTCAAACTCCTCCCTACGTGTCGACGACGATGAATTATCCGCCTACCACACCGCTACACATCAATACAAACGTTTCTGGTTACAGTGGACAATATTCGCCCTTACTGTTGTCTCCACAACATATGCGATATTGTGAGCAACGACAACAGCAGATCATTGAACAGCAACGGCAAAGGATAAAACAGCAACAGAGATCAATGACGGAAGAACAACTAAAGCAACAATTTCAATGCTCTAGGCAAAACGAGCCTATCTCTTCTGCGAGCAGCAAGCAATTGATCCTGTCATCGATCGGAGCAACTACGACAACTACTGATGCATATTACAATGGATATTCTCATCAACAACTGCCACAGGAGCAACAAATCCTGCCTCACTATCACTCTCGGCATCAACAACATCCTCCACCTCCTCCGTTGCCGCCGCAAAATCAGCATCATTATCAGCATTCTCTTCATCATCAGCAACAGCAGCACCAGAGTCGTTTGCAGCATCCTCCTTCCTCGCCACCGCAGCAAGTAGATCTCTTGTCACATTCGTATACCCAGTCTTTAGCCGATGTACCCAGTGGTAGAATTGTTTCACCATCTTTAAGTCACCATCGTTTATCACAGCTTCATCAACACCATCAACAGCCGCGTCAGGACGCTGGTTATTATCCCCATGCTCTCCATTTATCCAGCACGCTCTCCTCGCGCCATCCTGATCTCGTCATATCGCCAACACTTTCGCAAACATCATCGCACACGCTCACCTCACCCTCATCGACAACTGTTGTACAGGCATTACCAGTCGTTGGCGGTCTCGAAGACAATGGAATTGCTGAGGCATCGTCTCCGTCGTCTTCCAGTAAAGCGCCACCATCTGATATTCTGATGGAATCACCAAAAAACATGACCGTTGTGCAGCAAGGAAAGATTATGCCTTATAAGGAAGTGACGAAACCTTTTGAGATGTCTGATTTTTATAAATACTCTACGAAATACAGGCAAAAACAACAGCAGCAGCTTCAGCAACCATCTCCATCAGAGGTGAGTAGTCCAGAGAACCACGATTGTGAGGCAAACGGATCGTCGACGATGGGACCGCAGGCTGGTGATGGAATACATAAAGGTGTTTATCAGCCACCTAATCGTTCAATTTGCCAGCCGATTGTAAATAACTACAATTAAGCGATAATGATGCAGAATATGAGAGGCATGCATAGAAGCAAACATAAAGATTTCAAAGTTAACGTAATAATAGTTGATCATAAGTTACAAGGGTTATATTTTAGCTCTGGATGTAGCTCCTCAAAAACTCCATGACCAATAAGAATTTTATACAAGCTCATACTTTATACTGAGCTCAATTTAAAATATCCGCACTATTGTAACTGTTGTGCGTGTGTTACAGGGCTTTCGGTTCCTACCGTCTCCCAAGCTACCATCATTGCTTGCCTGCTTCTTTTCTTAATTGTGATCGAAATCAGTTTGAACGCTTTGTCTCCCTTCTGCCCTTATCGGCGTCTTTTTGTTTACTGATAACATGTTTCGTTTCCACCTAATAACGGTCTTCAGACATTGGATGTATTCGTATATTTGAACTTTTTGTTTTATGTTATTTTTTTTTATATCAGTCTTCTCCACATTTCTTGTGATTCGAGTAAGATTATGAGGACGAAGAAAAAACAAAAATATATAATTCATGTTGGTTTATGTGTTGAATAGAGAGCTAATTGACTCATTGTATAAATATCTATTCATGTAACTTTTGTATCTATGATTGCTGTTTTATTCCTTATGCAATATTTTGCCTTTAAAGAGTTTTTCTGTTCTTTCAGTTTAAAGCATATTAACTATCTGGAATAGATCGCGCGATGAAATCAGTTGAGATAGGGTTTTATTCGCCACAATGTGGCGGCAGCCACTGGTTTTGTTAATTATATCAAGCAAAGACAAAAAATAGACTGGTTTTTTCATTCCTTATCTTCTCGGTAGCCAATTAATGGAACAAAAGATTACTTAGTAGAAACACGTAGAAATGATAAAATTCAAAACTACAGCGTACCAAATAGCAAATGAATCATTTATCAAGAATATTCTTCACTTTCAAAGGGCACTTTACTGTGAGGAAATTATTTCTTCA
The DNA here is from genome assembly GCF_943737925.1 of Anopheles nili. Lineage (NCBI taxonomy): Eukaryota > Metazoa > Arthropoda > Insecta > Diptera > Culicidae > Anopheles > Anopheles nili. The sequence continues at coordinate 4,109,712 of NC_071292.1, forward strand.
TTGAAGAAAGGAACCATACATCTGACAGATCTAAAGGACACACACTCGGTAAGACTGAAAAAAGGAAACTATTCAAGTGTAACCGTGTCCTGACATAGATCTTTCTTAATACGATCTTATAGTGTTCCTTTGGTTTCTTACATACAAGACTTACAACAGCATTGTAGTTTTTTTTTCTGTTTCTAAACAAAAACAACGATAATACATTTTAAAATTTATTATAAGACTTGCATCACACGACAAAGAACACAACGAGATATGTGTCCACAGATGTTTGAGTTTTTTTTATCGTTAAATATGCCGTACTTCATTGACTAGCGGAATCAGCAATTTATCCCCGAGAGACCTTTTTTGGTACGGCGATAGTTCTCACGAACAAAGGATTGGATATTTAAGGAAGGAATCGTAACATTGTACCTTCTATAGGAATTAGACATATTGAGGGTGTTCCCCCGAATAAGGATTTATTAAGCTAGCTCGTTAAACATTTGGCATACTTGATTGCAATTCCAAGCCATTATCTGGAATATACCGTAACGATAAATGTGTATTGTGCTGGATACGCATGCTAAAATCTTCCATAAAGTAGTTTAATCAGTTAAGTTACGGTTTATACAACGTGTTGTTACTCGTATTGTATATTGTATGGTCGTATAGGAAAACAAACGAAGCTATTAGCCTCATGCACAGCAATTCGTTAATCTAATTTTGATACAAATGATAGACATAAAGTACGTAGAATAATAGACACGCAGTAAACGTAGAAAATATTATGTTATTGTTTGAAAGTGTGAGCTTGAAAGTAAAATGTGAGCTAAGTCTTAAATGATAAGAGAGGTGATAAACATTTGCAAAATAGAATATTGTAGTATTGGCGGATATATACGAAAGTTTTTCTCGTATGTTAAGAATGAATGCAGTTTATTGAAAAATAAATGAAATTTTTGCATACATTGTGTGTATCGAATTTTGAGGGTCAAATGTGTAAACGAAAGAAACTATAATTTCTTGACAATCCTAACACCATTTCAAATATGCATAAATAGGACTATTTGAATATGCAAAGGCTTCACAATATTAACACATTTCTAAATTAGGATTTATCTGTTCGTCTAAATTTTTCTGATTGAAGAAGGGGAGTTGGGAGTTGGTAAGCAAATGTAATGCAGAACCATTTATATTCTATTTCATTCATTCGCGTACACTGTGAAATAAACTTGACAGTTTATACGTAAACAGTACCGTGGACTTCGAAGCTTGCGCGGATAAAAAACTAATGGTGCATAATTTAAAATCTCAAATTTTGCAATTATGTCTCTTTTAATAGAAAATAAGAAAAAACTTCTACATTTGAAAATAACAAAATAGTAAAGAGTAACATGTAAACAAGTGTTCTATGGTGTTTGAATATTCAGTGGTGGAAGAAGGGAAGGGGTAAACACAGTTTCAGCCTAACGGTAAATGTCAGACAGGTGTCATTCACTTAGTGCCAGAGTGAACGATGTAATGTTTTCTTTTCCAATTGAGCCCGAAAACAGTATGTAGAAGATTTGCGTGCGATTCTTTAAATTGAAAGTGCATATCCTACTTGTACGGCCTATTAATTTATGTATTTATGTGACTGCAACGATGTTGTTAATGTGTTATCTTCTGACTCAGCGATATGTATCGTTGTTTGCGTCAAAAACATTTTTGTTTTGCACTATTCGGTCGAATGTGATGAAGTGATGCAGCAGTGCAATTGTGAAGCTATCGTTTTTGTCGATTGAATGGCACGACATTCCTCTATGGAAACCTGCAATATCAGTAACTGTGACAATATCAGCAACTAGCAGTATTTGCCACAACAGTACCAAGGGCAGCAGGGGAGAGCGTTAATCCCAGTAAAAAAATCGAGTGATCTTAGGAGTATGCTAAACTACTACCAATACCCATACCTTGTAGTACTACGCGCTGGAAATGTCCCTGACTGTATCATGTTTTCAAGACTCACTTAAATTAACTACGTTCGTTTATCTACAATTATCATTTGTTTCTCATTTGATATTAGTAGTGGCAAAGGCGTTCGCTCGCCGCACTCCAGCCATTCGACAGTAGTAATTGTGTAGTCATGTAATCGTCGTAGTAAGCTGTGTTGCATTTGCTCCGTATTGTTTTCCAATTTGAAAATTGAATCTTGGATGCATGTTAAGAACGCGCGTGCCTAGTGTATGCTGATCGATATTAGTGTGCTGTGTTTATTTTGTTGTTGCATAGATAGCAATTTCCCGAAAGCAAGTGTAGTGAATACTTTACAATAAAGAAGCAATTTTGTGGCTCATGTTCATCCATGTTTCGGCAATAGATATAATAGAAAAATGGCTCTTATGTGCCTCTTTTGAGCAATAACCTGAATGGCGGTGTTGAGATTGAGTCATCCTTATAATATGAGAATTTTGAAGTTCTAGCTAGTTCAGCTAAGATTAATGAACTAAAAATCTTTCCACTTCACTGTTAGTTTCTATTCTGGTAGAAACAATGCATGTTTTATAGACATAAAACTATCCAGTCTTTTGTTATTTCTATTATAATCCATTGAGTTACGATACAGCATCATGTTTTGATTGCAAATGCGGTTCTTGGTTATTTAATTGTAAATGCTTATTGTGCTTAGCTAGTAGGAACGCTATAATGTCTTTCTGATTACCTCCGGTGGTTTCTTCCAAAGTCAATTTGGTGTTTTTTGCCAGACTTGTTTCATTGTTTCATTCATTGATACGGAAAACGATTCTCTCCAACATTGCCCAAATGACCTTCATGACCGTGGCACAGTCCTCTTGTTTCCTTTCCTCCCATGCCACCCACCAGATACGTATTGCATTGTGCCAGCGTGAGTCATCTTCATCGTAAAAAAATAGTGTCGCAAGGTTCCCATACAACACGTTGGCGGTTCCACGTTAAGATACAGATACACGATAGCGTAACAATCCGCTTGCTAATGCACGGAAGCAGTCATTGAAAACATCGGAACTGGCGCAAAACTCTCTCTTGAAAACCCTATAATAAACGCAATGGAGAGAGAGAGAGAGAGAGAGAGAGAGAAATTAAAAGTGAAACGGATCAAAAAAGAGCTTGGTAAGAGAATGAGAGATATTACAATGCCAACAACAAGGAACAAGGATTACATCGTGCGCTCGTTACCATACCCTACTACCGTGCTAACGGTGTTGTTATTATAAAAGAAGATTCTGCAGTTCAACATAACATGCATCATAAATACTTTCTATTTTATCATCTTTATGCTTTCACTTTTTTCTCTGCTTTGAAAATTTCAATCTACTTTATAAATGCAGAAAAAGAAGTATTACAGTTGAAGTTGTTATCCCATCGACCGTGTCGTATGATTTTTTGCTCGTAATCCTCCATACCTAGTCGGGTCACATGTGTATTTTATTTATTTACTATTTGATTTTATCTGTAATGTTCATAATAATTTTTCGATGCTTTTAGGCTGTTGTTTATTTCATCTGATATCCTGCTCGCAGTTTTCCGTTTGAGATGGATACTAGTGATGTGCCGGTAGTTGTTATCGCGTGAAAGCAATATGATGTTTACTACCGTGCAAGAGACCGCCCGTTGCTGATCGGAAGGAGAAGGGATAGTATCAGCACCAACTGTAGCAACAACGAAAAATTGCGGAGATTGAAAACACTCTTATATATATATGCATACTCCAGTACGATAATATCGCGACGGAATCAAGCTCGGTGAAACCCGACAAGGAATGATCCTTCCAGTCGCAATTATATATCTGTGATACACGACCTAGGGAGCTCGATAGTCAAAAGCGTGCAGCACAAACATACAATGGTTTCGGGTTCAATTCTCGACTGAGCCTCCCCCGTACGCAGGACTGACTATCCGGCTACGTGAAAACTCCTAGTTATAGAGAGCCTTAACAAGAAGGCAGGCCTTAACCTTACAAGGGTTGTTGTTCCATTTAACAAGAAGAAGATTAACTACCGTCTCTTGTTTGATGCAAAAGCTTGGCATCATTTCACATAATGTCGATCGGTGGTAACACGTACGCCATCAGTAGGGAGCGTTTTCGAGCAAAGGTAGTAAATGTTCCTTTTGCTTTGGGAAGCTCCGTCGGGGGAGGTGGAGGAAGTGGAAGCAGCAGTAGCAGCCTTATGTCCGGCAGTGATCCATTCTCCACCGGATCATCAATTGTCACTGCGTCCGTGGATGTAGGAGCGACGGATGATAGAGTCGAAATTGAACCTGGCATGACGTTACAGATCATTGAGCAACCATCGAGTAAGATCGCTCTAATCAAGATCAAAGACTTTCATCGATCATCATCGACCATCCATAGTACCGGTGGGCCAGGCTCGACGCACGCAGAAATAGCAAATCACTACGAGAACCGAATCTTTCAATGCCAGGCGGCACACCTGCAACAAGTACCTTCCGACATATGGCCGTACATCATAGCAATATTGGATCCGCAAGAGCGCTGTGAATTTGCCAAGAAGCCCAAACTATTTGCCTCGGTCAAAGAACTTTGCCTCGGAGGCATAGTGCAGGTTTCCTGGCTGGCAAAGAATCGACATGTAACGTACGATTGTATTATACGCTACGTTGGGCCGGTACCGAAAATAGGACCTGGTTACTACTTTGGACTCGAGCTACTGGTAAAGCGTTTGTTCTTCCTAATGTTTAGGCTTAGTTATATGTCTCACTTGATACACTAACACAACTTCCAATGTTCTCATTTAATTTCACCATGCCCATTCGCTCGTATATTCCCCTAACTTTAAATTTGAAATAAAAAAACACCTACTCTTACCTTATTGCACTGCAAAACTCTAGGGGGGCTTCCTGTGAAAATTATCAAACATGGCAGCTCTACATCTAAGAGAATAAAATTTCGCACCAAATTAAAAAAAATTTCATGGTAATAGTAATCCATACACCATCGGCTTACCAGGTAAAACAGATATGAAATTTCAGCGTGTGATTTATCCTCTTCGTAGATATTTTCTCTTAAACATGTAACAAGTTATGCTTGGACATTTTTTTCCTACCTGCTTACGTTTATCCTCTATAACATTAGTTGTAAATAGCGTTAAACATGGTTGAATTTGTTGTATTTTTTCTTCTACAGCTTTGATTCAAAATTGTGTGTTTCATTTGCTTGAATTGGCGTTTGAAAAATTGTTCTAAAGTTGTGCTTGCCTTAAAATTGAAGTGCATATGGTACAAGATTCACCATCGCTTGTAAATCACTAGTATTTTATCTATCACGGTTTTTGTTCTTTCTGTTACGTTTTTGTCTGGTTAGAATTTGAAAAATGGTGAATCGCCACAAAAGGATGACATCGATTTCGTTTCCGATTACATGAACTGTGAGCCACGATTGGCACTATTTGTGGCAGCAAATTGGATCAAGTTTCCTGAACACGAGGCATCTGGCAAACAGCATCATCATAAGCGTAATCTGTTGGACAGCTTAGTGTGTGGTGCACGGGATCTTAATAATCGGTTCTCTCGACGAGCCAGTGGCAGCAAGCATTCGTCAGACGATTCGAGTAAAAGTGGTTTTCTCCGAGGTGGAAAGTCGTCCAATAGTGAATATCCGCCATACGCGCGATCCTACACTCCGGACCTGACGACCAGTGACGGAGGATCGAATCGAAAGTCAACCGATATTGCGGCGTTTTACGACAGCTTCAGTTGTCTGCAGATGGATCCGGCTGGAACTAAGCAAACGCAACACAAGAAAATGGCCGCCTCAATCTCTAGTCCCAATCTGTCCAAACAGGACAGCAGCAGTAGCACCGGAAGCTCTAGTCGTTATGTGAATAGTCATCCGATGGATAGCTACGGGGATGAATATCATCATTTTGTCGAACACAGCCAACACCAGCATCACCACCATCATCACCATTTGATTGATGAAGGCTGTCGTAGCTCGGGAAGGAGCTCACAAAATAGCTCGAACAACAGCACGTTAAAACATTCCAAGGTACGGTCGGGAAAGGTGGCTCGTGGGACCGGATCGAATTCGTCCGTCAACAGTGGTGGGGCAGGAAGCGGATACCATTCCGTCGGTAAGCAGAGCACTATCCTGAGCCTACCTGATCGCGACGTCGTAGTGATCGACTCCAACGAAATCGATGAAGCGATCAAGAGTGCTAGTGATGTTATCGTGGTTGATCCACCGCCAGTTCTCAGCCCGACCGAAAATCGCGAGGTGGAACTGATGGACCTGTTGAGCGGCAGTACCTGGCCAGCGGAAGCTGGTGAAGTAGCGGCTATTTTCTCAGCGAACAGCAGTGATAAGAAAACGCAAACTCCCGTGGCCTCTCTGGTGACGAGTAACAATTTGGCGGCTAGGACGAGTTACAATACCAGCAGCAGTACTAGCAGTAATAGTACAGCTAACAGCGGCTACAGTTACCATAGCCATAATGGCATCATGGCCGGTAGCCGTTACGAGCGGAATAAATCACTCAATCCTTTGGCACACATCGGAAACTCTAAGCCAGGCGAGCCAATTCCAATGTCACGAAAGACGAGATCGACAGCAAGCGATGTGAAGCCTGCCACAGTAGACGCGGCAACGATGACCAGTAAGTACTCCTGGGAATGTATTCATCCATTGATTGGGACCCATTATAAAGGGGATGCCATATTACGGAATAATAATTTAATTTTCGCTCGCGAAGCACAATGTACGCTACACATGCTAGACAGCTATGTTGAATATGTAGTTCAAAATACATTTGAATCGCGAGGCATCGAAAAAGTGAGATACAATTACAAGAATGAATTTGATGATAGCAGAAGAATCTAGTGCTTAGATAGTTAGAAACTATGAATTATTAGTATTCTATCTCCATGCTGGTGAGTTACCTGCGGATGACCAATTCATGCAAGCGGCGAAATTAACCAACCGCAAAACGTTCGAGTAAAGCAATCTATATTCATTCGTAAACAGACTGCGTTTGACGAATAACGCCGGCACGGATGAACATCCCTATTTAAAAATAGAACTATATATCACCGTGCACCGTCGGCTAACTCAGCTGCTCTCAGTTTCCGTTCCGTTGTTTTACGTTTAATTTCAGTAATCGCTTCTCGTTTTATGAAGTTAGCAATCTGTGTTGAGCAATACGAGTTGTTCTCAATAGAAACGTGCGAATTTCATCGAGATAAGAGGGGCAAATATAATATCGTTAGAGCATCGTGTATCCCTTTTTTTTCGGTGCAAGCGGCAAGCAATGCGAAAGACTGGAGGTTCTGATGTGATTGCATTTCTTGCAAAGTTTATGTTGCATTTACAATGTTCTTGCCCTGGTATACCGTCATAACATTCACGTGGTAATTTAATTGTTACTAAGTATCATGCGAGTATATTCTTCTATAGTGAAAAAGGATTTTAGATATATGTATCAGTGTAGCGTGATAAGGTGTGGTCAGAGAGAAAAAATAGGTACTTAGATACAAAACCTTTGAATCTGTGGCACGCGAGGTGGAGCTAGCATCCCAATCGGACCGAGAAACGATCGTTGACTCTAAAATAGCTTATGTCGCACGAGTAGCTGGGCATCTCGATCCGTGAATAGTTTTAGATGTGCGTATGCGCCATACTTACAGTGTGATGCGATCTGATTTGCAACGATCATTTGATCGATGTAATTCCTCGGATCATAAGTATTTTCCTTTGTTGTACGATAGAACAAAGAACGAACTTAAACCTATTGGAAAGAAAAGGCAATTGGTACAAGTTTTATTTTGGCCAAAAACCGATTTAGCTAAATCGTGAAGATGCTCCCGGATACTTATGATAAGGATTCGTTTGATGGTATCCCGCTAACTGTGCTGGAACATTTTGAATGGGAAAATGAAACTGAAACGGAACATCATTTAACAAGCAATAGGCAGGAAGGTTTGTGTTCTCAATGTTTTAATTTTGAAAACGAGTGTTGAGTGCTCTAGTGTTTCGTCCCGATTAATTGAATGTGTTTTCACTCTAATGTTTCCATGTTTTTAATAATATTTTGTTTAAATAAAATTTAGTTAAAAAACAGTGGGCATGTAAGACACTCTCTAACATCTTGAAGTTTTTGAAATAGAATTGATTATGTGCGAAATAATGCGCAATTACATGTATAATACGCGATGTTTTCCAAACGCTGTTTCGGATTAACATGTGTTGCAGACTTATTTGCTTAGCATGCCATGAATGAGTGGATGATCTCTTATCCGTGCTTGTCATGTATATCGAGTTAGCCTTGAAATAACAAATGCATCTTAAAATTACTAGTTTGTCATAATCTGCCAGGAAGGAAGGATAATGGCTTCACAAAAAAAACGACTTTTTTCCTTGCAACGAGTTTGCGTGTTTCTTTGGTCACTGATTTGCTTTGCAATCTATTCCGTTGTTAAAGTATTATTTCCTTACGCAGAGCTAAACGATGCTCCCGCCGGAGCGTTTTCCGCAGCCAATGGGTTTGGACCTGCAGGTTCCAATGGAAGCGATAATACGATATCCGCCGGCAGCGCCCTTATACCCCGGTTAGGTTCAATATCACCGGAATCGGATACTGGTGGACCGCCACCACCTTCATCACTGCAAGAGCTCCCGAATGATCCATCATTGGGCGTTGGTTCGATGGTGGAAGTTACACTCGATGCGTTTGATGGACCCGGGTCAACTACGGCGATGGCGACAGATCCGCTCTACTACGGTGTCATACGTTGGATTGGAACATTGCCAACATCCAGCGGTGGCGTGAACAATAGGAAGGTAATGGTAGGTGTCGAATTGGAAGACGAACCAATCGATCTCACGCTTGAAACGACCAACGGAATGCATCATGGCGTCAGGTAATTTTTGTTGCCCAGTACTACTGACGAACATCAACAGTTTGTAACAATTTCCAAAAAGTAGTACAACACTTTGTCGTCTACTAAAGCAGAATTGAACTGTTTCATGTTTGTGCAGGTTATTCAAATGCCAAGGTAATCGTGCAATATTTGTCCATACGAGTCAATGCAGTAGGGACCGACGTTTTCAGGATATACCACCTATGTCCCCGGGTACTTCGAGAGCAGTGCAGGCCACGTCCAGTGGTAACAAAGCAGATACCACCATGTTTGGCAAAGTTGACTGTCCTGTGGTAAAGGGAAGAGTGCCGCCGTTGAGTAAGTTGAAGTTTAGTTGATATTTGAATTGCTATTGAATAGACAATTAATTTGCCGTTTGCAGAAATTTTGAAACTCGAAGAACTGGAAGAAATTTGTGGCAAATTCAAGGGAATCCAAGGGCATCACAATTCCTGTTACCTTGATGCGACTCTTTTTGCTATGTTTACCTTTACTAGTGTGTTCGACACTTTGTTATTTCGACCTAAAGAACCTGAGGTATGAGTTCGATTGCTTTTTTTTTATCATCATTCCGCCATTCACGGTTTACTAAATTCCAGGACAACCCACAATACGAAGAGGTGCAAAGAGTACTACTTGAAGAAATCGTAAATCCTTTGCGCAAAAATCACTTTGTGCGGGCTGACCGAGTGCTTAAATTGCGCCAATTGCTCGATCGGCTGAGCTCCGTCACGGGATTGATGAGCGAAGAAAAGGACCCAGAAGAATTTCTGAACAGTCTGTTGGCACAGATTCTACGTGCTGATCCTTTTCTGAAGGTATGTATCGTATCGAAAACAACACACGATATTACACACTTGCAAGTAGGCTAAATGTAATCCCGCCAATCTTTTTACAGCTGAGTTCTGGACTGGATACCTTCTACTATCAGCTGTTTGTGGAAAAAGACGAACGACTTAATTTACCGTCTGTTCAACAACTTTTTGAGCAGAGCTTCTTAGCCTCCAATATAAAGCTGAAAGAAGTGCCATCCTGCTTGATAATTCAGATGCCACGGTTTGGCAAAAACTTCAAAATGTACCCACGGATCCTTCCGTCGCAGGTGCTTGACGTAACGGACATCATCGAGGATTGTAAGTGGACATACTGTGCATATTTTTCTCAACACGACTGTGCATATTGACATACTGTGCATATTGTCTTTTGACACGAAAAAGAATACGTGAAATTCATACATACCATTCGCTTTGTATTTTAGCTCCCCGTCAATGTTGGGTCTGTGGTAAGCTAGCCGAGTACGAATGTCGTGAGTGTTTTGGTAAAAAACAAAGCGAAGGCCTAGAAGGGACAGCTGTTTGCAAGAACTGTATAGATACCATCCATAACCACAACAAACGGGCGAACCACAAACCAGTGCCGTTGTCGGTGCCACAAGATTTTATCCCGATGGCGCCGCATTGTGAAGTACCTCGCCTGTACATGGAGCTCTTTGCGGTGGTTTGCATAGAAACGTCACACTATGTGGCGTTCGTTAAAGCCGCGTCTGGTCAGGATGCTCCATGGTGTTTCTTTGATTCTATGGCTGATCGAAATGGTAGAGTTGTAACTGATGACGGCAAAGCGTGTGACTAATGCATTGCCTACGTTTTCTTTTCTCCACAGGTGAGCAGAATGGTTACAATATTCCAAAAATGGTTCCGGTTCCAGACTTGCCACAATGGCTCACCGAAGAAGGTTCGCAGGCCTTGAATGAGGAAGCGGTGAACGATAAAATGTTACCTGAGCATGCAAAGCGATTGCTGTGTGACGCGTACATGTGCATGTACCAAAGCACCGACGTCATGATGTACCGATAATTGTAATTAAGCCGCTGTTTCTATAGCAACTGAATATATAAATTATATAAAGACCAACACGTTTGCAATCCTATAGGAAAGCACTGGTTCATGCAGTGAGTGTAAGCCATTCGAGTGACAGGAGTAGAAATAGTGTATAGCAATTACGGCTTAGAGTATCACGAAGTGGGCAAACATGACTTACATGTTCGTAGGGCGTTTATTCTAAATTGTTTCTATTTAATGCATGTGATCAATTACTAGTAAACACAACTTTTGTTTGTTTTACTGGTTATTGATTGTAAATTCATTAGCAAAAAAAAAAACAAGACACTAGATCTAGGGTCTCGGACCAAATGCTTTGAGGCGTTGGTGGTGTATGTTTGCGTATATATAATAAAGATGGGATTGTGAGCCATCACTAGCAAAAGGATTTGAATAATTCTTCTTGAATGTTTTCGAAAAGATACACTCACATAGAGCTCACAATTTCCAACAGATTTATTTTGCCTCTTGTCGTGGGGTGAGGTAGAAATATTGTGTTTAAAGACAGGCTCACTATCGCTTGATGAATGAGGTCAGTGATTCTTTTTGGTGCAGTAAGAATGATTCATCTGTAGGAAGCATGGTTGAAAAAAAACTATATATAAAGTAAAACCACAAATTTAAATAAAGAAAATATACTTATACAACTATAAACGAGCATATAATAAATATGTATAGGACATTCATACGTATATATATATATATATATATATATATATTTATATGTTATACAAGCAAGAATAAATCATTGGCAAATAGAAAAAAGATATCGGTATATAACGAAATGTACTTTAGGAGTATGTTGTAGAAACAGAATAGAGCTGGTGTGCAGTGAAATTTACCGGGAAATAGTTCATATTGATTATAAATATAGTGACGAATAATGATGAATATAGCTAAAGTGAAAGGTCTGTTCCAAATCACATAGAAAAACCTGTGTGCAACTATTTTCACAATCGTTAGACGAACTTTATATATATGCAATTAAAAACAAAATTTAAATAAGTGGTAGGAGAGCTTAAACTGTTTATTCATAATTTACTTTATGACAGCCAATGGCATTACTTTACGAATGGGTTTAGCACGGTGGTAAAAATGTAAAAGGCTTCGTATCATCGCGCAGGGATAGCAATCGAAGCGTGTGAAGGTCGTAGAACAGGTCTTCTTTATGCACTTCTTACGTTCCCTTGACCAACCTTACGTGTGGTTTAATATGCAATGGACACTGTAGAGGGACTTATCGTTGAATTCCTGAAATGAAAACGGAAAACTAGCAGTATAGTTAATATTTCCTATTGCTAGCTTTCCATAGAAGCGTTCGTACGCAATTGATGTGAAAGCGTTGATCGTATTTGTGTATGCGTAGCGATTGTAGCAGTAGAGCTGAGTTATGTCTAAAGAAAGACACTTTCTGCTTACTTTGGAGTTTTAACTGTTTTGAAAGTGTCTCACGATAGCAAAAATGCCATTTTTGTACGAGAAAGAGGGTCGAAATATGAAATACTATTTCATACGCCAGCAACACACACACACCGCATGTAACAGGGCGCGTTAAAACTTGTGCTTGGAAAGATATTTGGAAGATTTTTAGGTCAGACAGCGAACATTAATATAAGACGATGTAACTGCGATGCGTTAAGTTTATTGTGTTTACTACCTAACACTTATACGATAGCTAACGAGCAACAACGCGGAAATATTACAGACAAAACTCTCAAACACAAACACAATATCGAAACTTACTTCTTCACTCCGTGTTTGATGTTTTCCCCGAGGACATTAATGAAAAAAAAACGTACTTGAACGAACTATTTACTGCAATGTTTGGTTTCTCGAGGTTTTCAAAAACCGACTATGACCGGAATATAGAGAAAATGTTGTGAAGCAAGTGTCTTGAGGGAGAGAAACGAAGAACGAGGTTTGATATTTTTCTTCAATCGTTGATTGGCAATATTTTATGAAACTGAAACTTGAGAGTTAAAGGGAAAAAAAATAGACGAAAGAAAGCATATAGTCAGACAGAAAGAAGCCTTATGCGCTTATGATAACGAAGACGAAACGAAGAATATAATATATCCACGAAAAAAGAAGTACAACGGACAAATGCAATAGCTAACGGGGGCACGATGGTGGAGCTAGTTTCTATTAATATACTATATAACACTATTCATCCTTATTCGATCCCAGTTTCCTACTGTTACCCTTTGATACCTGATACGAACGCTATGGAGAAGGCCCGAAGGAAGCCGACCGGAAGAGAGGTGGTCAATCCGTGACACCGAAGGGGGTTTTGGGGGTCAACCGTGCATAGAGTACCTACCAATCCTTGTGACAGCTTAATGAACAGGAGCAGCATACTGCTGGTGATAAGGAGGAACGAGGAAGTTACACTATTTACGATGTTCTATTTAAAAAAAAAAACAATGAGAAACCGCTATTCAAGTGCAAGATATAACGTAGTGTAGCCGAGGCTGCTAGAATAAACAAATCGCAAAACTAATGGCCAAATATACGCTGATGAAAACCGATATCCATTGTGTCGTGATGGTTTGCCGAAAGAAAATTAGTATAAACAACTAAATCAGTACACACCAATAAATTATTACGATTTTTAAACAATACAAATACACACGATGTTGCGGATACCGATTTTTGCTAGGGGCATGCTCATTCGCAACAGAGAACACACAGCAGCACGTGCAAATCAATAGAGTTTAAGTTGCGTGCGAAAATAGAACAAAAAAGTTGTTAAAATGTAAAAAAAAACATTCAAATAAAATTAAACAAACCAAACAAATCACGTGTTTAGTATTGCTCTGTAACAATGAAAGAAACGCGGGAAATGGGATGTTTATGAAAGTTTGAACTGAGAACGAAAAATGGTCCGCGCACTGATCGGCCAAAACAGCGAAAATTTATCGCAAAAGTAACAGGAGAGCATACCAGTCAAGAGGTGATATTTTTCCAATTTGATCGGTCGACCAAAACTGTGCTACGAAAATATTGCATACAACAGATCGATATAACACGTTTTTATACTCACTCATAGATGGCGCTGTATAAAATTTCAATTGAAATATTTCAAGCACACGAATAGCGCCATCTATGAGTGAGTATAAAAACGTGTTATATCGATCTGTTGTATGCAATATTTTTCGTAGCACAGTTTTGGTCGGCCGATCAAATTGGAAAAATATCACCTCTTGACTGGTATGCTCTCCTGTTACTTTTGCGATAAATTTTCGCTGTTTTGGCCGATCAGTGCGCGGACCATTTTTCGTTCTCAGTTCAACCTTTCATAAACAACTCATTTCCCGCGTTTCTTTCCTTGTTACAGAGCATTACTAAACACGTGATTTGTTTGGTTTGTTTAATTTTATTTGAATGTTTTTTTTTTACATTTTAACAACGTATTGGCATATGGTAATGAGCACGTTCCTTACAAAATTCGTTATCCGCAGCATCATGCGATGATCTATTGTTTGAATAATTACCAATGATTGTGTAAATTGTTTAAAAACATCCCATTTCTCGCGTTTCTTTCCTCGATGCAGTTGCAGAGCATTATCATACACGTGGTTTGTTTGGTTTGTTTAATTTTATTTGAATGTTTTTTTTTTACATTTTAAAAACTTTTCATGATTTACTTTCCTCAACCGTACCGTGTTATCTCGCATTGCCTAAAGGATACACATTTAAAATAGTGATAAAGTAATGCACTGCGCGCTGTTCTACGTTTGTGTGGAGATTTTCTTCATCTTGTAACTATTTCCGCGCAAATAGCTTCTTTTTCCTTAGTTTTTTCGCACGCCCCTCTTTAGAATGGGAGCAAACCGCTGCATTAAAGATTAAGTTTGCAGGGAAGATCATTTGCAAGGACAAAAGGAGGCACACAATTTCGCAGCGCGAGTGTGTCTCTCCCGATGTAGTAAATTCAAATTCAATCGTAGTTCATATTTATATTTGTATCGATTTAAAGACAATTACTATTTAATATTCGCTCACTCTACCCTGCCCAATGAGCAGCTCGCTCGCTTCTGCTGGAGAAGGAGAACAAAAAAAAAACAGCAGCTCGGGTTTGGAAGAATGCCTTCCGACCTTGCTCCTCGGCCGAGACCTTGAGACTATACTATAACTTTTCTCTCTTCCGAGATTTATGAGGGTTTAATGAAGTGATCGAAAGATCTTTAATCACGTACTGAACATCTTCACGACGGATTGTATGTCAGATAACACGATAACAGTGCTGTTGCACTGAACCAGCCCTACATCCGAGGTTGGTGGGGGTGCTCTGTTGCACTAGACTTCCCTATTCCTATACTCCCGTGTGGTTTGCTAATGGTAGATAGGATATAACACTTGATTAAACGAGATCGTACCGTGCGTTTATTACAGGACAGGGAAGCAGGGAGCTGACGGCTGCGTGAAAGAACTTATGCATCTCGTCCAGCAACAACAATGAGGCTAAATCGTGTTATCAACATCCCACATCGCCCTTTTTGTCTTAATTAGCATACGCACCGGGCCGTGTCTAGATGACGAGCAACAGTCCATCGCTGGTGTTGCTTTTCTGTCCCTTCCCCGTGTTCTAAAAACTACTTATCACATATTTCATGTAGTTTGTACTTCAGCTTGTAATGATGACCACGAGGGC
Organism: Anopheles nili; assembly: GCF_943737925.1. Classification (NCBI taxonomy): domain Eukaryota; kingdom Metazoa; phylum Arthropoda; class Insecta; order Diptera; family Culicidae; genus Anopheles; species Anopheles nili. The sequence goes on from NC_071292.1 coordinate 4,125,123, forward strand.
TTGTTATTTTCTGACCTCACTCTATCTTATTCGATTGCTATGATAAGATACGACACGAACCGCTAGGTGCATAGCTTTAAACGCAAAGTTACGATCGGGGGGACACGACGATATGTTCCCAATTCTGCTCCCAGTCGGTGTTTTATCGCAGGATTCAAACCTAAGCCACCGTAAGCTCGAGCTTGGGAAACCCTTACAAAAAGATACACTTGCTCCGATGGTCTCGTCTGCTTGTCTCGTCAAAAAATCGATAATGAAAATGCTGGTTCAGCTTGCTCAATTTGCTCTTCCTTTTTCAGCGTTCTCATCCATACTTTATCGCTCGCGAGAAGTTCAAAGACACACCGTTACGATTGTCTGCAAACATGGTGCATTTTGCGGATGCTAGAAATAAAAACGGTTAGCTGGTAGTGGAGGAGAGCTATCCTCCAAACGGTGTTAAAGAACGAGCTGCTAATGGGTGGTTCAAGTTGAGGGCGAAAGAATAAAACTTATGTGCCTAATATCACAAGATTGGTACAGTTAGTGAAATAGTTCTCACATGCGGTTCCACCACCGGACACAGGACCTTGGTGGTGGATAGGGATACGATACCACATCATGTCGCGTTTTGCAGATGTTCTTTTACGTCGATATTCAACGCCTGTTTGTCGCCAGGATGATGTATTGCATGATATGCGGTGACATTATTTGCATCATTTGAATTCCCTACCCCGCATTGTCCGGGGAGCCGCCCTATCCCTCTCAGTGTACCTGTTCACTGTCTACCGTTTGCGGACGAGGCGATGTTGGTTGATGTTTGAATTTGATGGCCGCATTCGGACAATTCTGTACCTTTCCCACAGCAACGCAAAGGTCGGGTCTACCGACGGGACAATTAGAATTCAACCGCGTCGTTCGCAAACAGGAAACAGGGGCAATTTCGCCAACTGGAGAACCACAGCCACAGCACTGCAGAGGTACTCCCTGCGTGTTGCATGTTCCGCTGTCGGTTTACTGGAAGAGCTCGATCTCTACTCGCCTAGAACATTGTCTCCAATCACCAATCAAGCGTGCTACACTCTACTGCTCTTGCTGTTGTCTGATTAGGAGACGAGTTTGCTTTAATAGAACTATGTAAGATTTGTAACTAATCTGCTTCTTGCATTTTACCAATGAAACATTTCATTCTGCTGCTTCGGGTCGTTCGTTCTAACAGCACATTAGAGCGCGCGAACGAATCATTGACCCTTTTCCCATCTATTTAAGCTTGCAACGCATTCGCGCATCATTATCTTCTGTGATGAGCACCTTCAATGACTCCTTTCTTCTCCTTCTACTGCCCCTTTCAGCCTATTAAATTATATAACGTGATTGCTCTTCCAGTTGCTCCAGTTGGTTACGCATTGCCAGCATCGCGCACCCACCGTTACGCGAGTTCTCACACCGCAGCTCTCACCTGCCCTCGCATAACAGTGTCGTGTCTTGTTCTTGGTTGGTTTTTCTGTTCGAAACTGTGTTATTCTCCTCCGTTCACTGCATCGCGCTTTTGCATTCCTACCAGCGTACTAGTGCTGCCGTGGCAGATGCAAGCACTAGCAAGAAGTTCGACATATTGCCTGATTTACTAGCGATATTTTTATATCAAAGAAATATTGTTCATATTTATGATTTTCATTTGTGATTTGTGAACACTGCTAACATAAAGATCGTTTCCGTATTATAAGAAGAAAAATAAAACAAAAAAGAAGCACACACGTGGCAAATATGTTCTGTTGCTCAGAATGGTCAATGGATAGTGTTATTGGATGCTAAAATGTTGGTCTAGTTATTCGTTTGTACGGTTAGAAAGAAAGACTAATTTTAGCAACACTAATTAGCAAAGTGTGATAAGTAGCTATGATTGGAAAGGTGAGCTTTTGCTCACTGAAAAGATGAAGTTTTTGTTTATCAAAGTGCCTATCGATAAAGGCGACATTATTGATTATTTCATTGCTATCGTTCAGTGAAGCGTGTGTGCTCTAATTTTGTAAAAAAAAGAAGAGAAACCCTATACGTTAATTCGAACATTTAAAAAATCTAGTCCAAGTTCATTGAGAGAACAATCGACGTAGTTTCACACATGCACAAAATGATAAAAAAATGATTAAAAGTTAAATTTGTGATCATCATAGCGATATCAAGGGAGTCTAGAGGACTGATGTCCGCAGCAGCTGGGTTTGATGTGCATTTCGGTTGCAATTGCAGCAATCACCAGTCACCAGAAAATAAGGACGTATCATTTCACTCTCTAGTAACATTCGTCGTCATCTTCCATGGGGAAATCACTCGAGAATCCGGAATCCACGTAAACCGAGCTGCAAAGAAAATGTAACAAAAACAATGTCATATGTAACATAAGAAGAACATGAAAGAAATAAAATACGAATCTTAAACGACAAACATTCTCTGTCCACAGCATGGAGCAGCTCCGATGTGTTTAAACCAAATCAAGCCAGCCTTGAAACTGCTGCAGCTTGTTTATTTATAGCACATGGTACGGGCAGAGCACGAGAGCTCGCAGAAAATTGATCGCAAAGTATTATTTTTTTGCTCACAATGCAAAACGCCAATATGTCACGTATTGCTCTAGTCATGATAAATGAACAAAAGCCACTGTATGTCGTCTAGCACAAGAGAAGTGAGGTCTTTTTATCGTAATGGTTATTCTCACACCTAGCGTAAAATGGCGTGCTTATACAACCGACATTGTTCAGATTTTCTTATTGCCATAAACTTCTACAATTGACGCAATCAAATACTAAGTTAGAACATTCTGAATTCATTTATATTTAACACGACGATAAAGCAATAAAAAGCACAAAACACTCACATGTATATGCGAGCAACTTAACAAGGATATTATTAAAGCTGAGTTCTATTAAAAAAGCGTATAAAAAAGGGTTGACTAGCCGACGTCACTGGAGTATGAATTGTGGCAAATCCTTCCGAAAATGCACGCTTGTTTGATCAATGTCTGCTATAAATAACTCTTATGGAACCTGGCGCGGAAAATACATCGCTTTGGATTAGAAATTGTTGCTCTTAGGGGTCATACACCGAGGAACGGTTTCACGTTCCAACGTGAGCAGGAACGCAAGAGGCAGGCGTCGGTTAAACAAAGGAAACAAAAACAAACGAGCTATTTTTATGCGCGTTTTTCTTTTATCAACACATCCACACCCCGCTGGCGGATATACGTACTCACTAGCTCCAAACCTCATTGGCCGGAAAAGTTAGGGCGGACGATCCAAACTAATGAAATATTTATCTGCAAATGAGTGGTAAAAATAAAAGCCCGACATTTTCGACTTTCATGTCGGTTTAAATTCATATCGCCATTTGGTAAGAAAGCAAGCCGCTTTGCGAAAAGCGTCCAACTATAACCCGCTTGTTTTCAGCTACGCCTTTATTTTACAGCAAATAAATTTGAGACTACTCGGGCTTTCTCTTGCCTCACACAGTCCGAAATCAGTCTCAACGCTTTAGCGTTTTCATTTTAAAATGACCACAATTTCGACCATGCGGCTCATGGAAATAATTAAAATATTTACGGTTTACCCAACAAACTAGGCTTTGCACCACCTGCTGCAATGCACGACAGAGTAATCAACTCGCCAGTGAAAGTTGGCTGATCATCGTTTGTGTATGAAAATGTGTTTCTCTTCCATCAATTATTCAAATCTGACGCACGCTTCGTAAAGGGAGAAGTTCGAAAGACCAGCATGGCATCTTCAAGAACTCAGGGAACGACAAAAAAGCACAAAATCATTATGAACCCTTCAGGGTGTTTCATACAGAGAATAAGAGAAGTAAAACAAAAATGAGGGACGATGGTTAAGTTGCTCGCAATCATAAGCATTATTTTACCAAAGCAGATGAAATCGTTCGCTTCTCCATATCTTTTCCTGTTGCCTTTGGGAAAGCGATCACACTCGGAACGAGAATACTTACTTTATCGCACGGCAAGTGAAAAAAACGATGCGCTTCAGCTTCTTGTTGTAGAAGAAGTAGTTGAACGACCAGAGGCAACCTGGCTCGCCAAACGGGTCCGAGTTCAGGTCGGGATTATAGCTGTAGATGTCGCAGTCCTTTAGCGAGATCTCGTCCTCGATCGTCGTCCAGAGCGCGTGACGAATCTTACTGTACTGCTCGCCGGCCACTGGGCTGAGGTTACTCTCGATCGAGTTCACCACCCATTGCAGCGACGGCTCCTTGCTGAATTCATGGCTCTAGAGCAGCGGAAACGAGATGAAAATTCAAAATTAATTTATATACCACTGCCATTTGATGACCATACTAATAATGGCATATATTCTTAGGAACAGTAGGTGTCGAATTGATATATAACAACAAAACGCATAAAAATGTGAAAAATGACGCAAAGAAAAGAAAAATTAACTACGTTTGCACGCAAGAGAATATAAATAGAGAATCGTGACCGTCACAACTCGACTAGAGATCCGTTTAGTCGCAATCTCTCACAAGGCAAGAACAACCACATTTACCCGACCAAAAGAGTATTTATGCCTAAGATACTCCCAAGCTCAAAGTCTCTATAAAACAATAAAAAAAATTATGCCTTAGACGAGAGGTTTCTCGCACTCACAACACACGATATGTTGTTTACTAATAGCCAATGTGGCTTTGGTTTCGTGAAATTTGTTGTTCATTGTTAGAGAAAATCGTTATACGGATGTGTTCAAGCAACGCAGAAACACAACTTCGTCCCGTACGCTCCTTTCGTCATCTCCTTGCGTGCACAGAACGGTCACATCCTTCGAGTATTTTTGGTTCCACTCAGCTGTGCCAATCCGGTTCAAGGGTTCAACAATGGTGAACGAAAAGCATCATCTGATGCCTCTTGCCACAAGGTCAAAGGGTTTCGCTTGCTAAAAGCTGCTAAAGCCCGTGTTTAATATGCCTGCGGTGCAATGAGGGAGAGCGAAAATGACGTCTCAGGGTTGGATGGGAAACGCGATTTTCACAGTCGCTGGGAGGAACGTACAAAAGGGAGATGGGACAATCGGTGTAGGGAGGTAATTGCGCATCTACGATCTATAGAAGAACCAATTGCACAGGGCTCGGAGAGGGAGGATTTCCCTTGCACGTGAGAGTAACGACCATCGCAACATCATGCACTGTGGCAACTTACCCTGGCCTCGCTGAAGTCATAATCCGGCTCGAACGCTGCGTTGAGCGTTGCGATCAAATAGAAGAGCGTCTTGCGAGAAATGGTGTTGCACAGGGTGACGCTTTCGTCGCCGGACAGGCTGCTGCGGAGGAGCTGCGGTGACATGTCCTGCAGGGTTTGCGGTGGCGACAGTGCCTGCAGATCGGTCGGAGCCTGCTCCGAGGTGAACCGCTTGTACAGCGCCTTATCGTTGCCCGCCATTTTGCAGGAATACGACTCGATACGGCCATATATCGTGCTGTCGCCCGTCTCGATGTGCAGCTTATTGTTGACCGCCTCGAAGCTCGTACTCTCCAGCAGCTTCATCGTGATGCTGGGTATGTTTTGGTGTTCTTACGTGACAATGTTGGCTACCGATGCGGTGTTCCCTTTTTGTGTCGATGCTACAATTTTTGCGCAAATTTAGAGCAAGAAAATTCAGTGATGTCGCTGTGCTCCAAAAGTGCGTTATTCCTCTTTTTCTTCCCTTCTCTCGCTCTCCCTTTACTGTAGTTTAGTTATGAACAATATTTTCCGCGATATTTGCTTACTGTCGATGGTTCTAGCGCTTTGCCTGGGTGTTCATTGGCGGTGAAAATAGCGTGTGCAGCTTTGTGCTTTAGGCGCGTTGTTCTTCCTCTTGTTTACAACCAAACCAATAATTAACGATGCCTTACTTATGGTGCTTATAAGGTACAGAGTTTGCCTTAAAAACTGGCCAAACGACGAATGGTGGAACGAAGTAGAACCTCACTCAGCACCCCTTCTTAGTGCAGCAGCGGCAGGTTCGCTGGGAAGCAACTCCGACACGCAGCGGCTGAGTATTTGACCATCTTGGGTGATCTTATCAGGCCGTTGTTGATCTTGAGGGCGATTCTGAACATGGTGGTCGGGTGAACGCAGAGCCTCTTCTTGAATATTTTCGTGCTCGCGACCTGCTGGTGGCAGCGGCGGCGGCGATTGCAGCTATTAATACGGTTGCTGTCGACGATGGCTGGTTGCGGGCACATTTAAGTACAGAGAAAGCGTACGTCTCCCTTGCCGATCGAGGGCAAGTAGTTTTACCGGGAGTTTCGTCGGCTTGTCTACAGTCCCCGGTTCTCTTTCAGCTTAGGGGAGTTACTGGAATCTCTGCACCCTGGTACCAGATTTCCACGGTGCTGTGAACAGATAGCGATCTATCTACTTCGAACCTGTATACCTCAACCCTCGAGCGGGCTAGCACACGAAAATAACAAAACACTGCCGCCCAAACACAACAACCCAGCGTCCGCAATGTTACTTTTAGTCAGCGTATTCGTACGATGACGCACTTCACGGTTGCAACGCACACTTTGAAGGGGAAAAATTTTTCGGTTGTCGATTGGCTCACTCGTTTGGTTTGTACACACGAGACTTCTTTCCCTTCTTTTGGGAGACTTGGTTTCGCTAAACTTACTTACCGCGTCCTCGTAGGCTTCGGAGTGCCCTACGATTTTCTCTGTTTGTTTACCGTTAATTATCGACTCTAGTTGCTTCCAGCGACAGATGGTCTATTGGTAGAAACCACACATGTACGCACACACGCACGGATGCTCCTAATTTGGAGCTCAAAAATAGCACTGCCCTACGATGGTGAAGACAAAATCCTTGTTTTGACCTTCAAGCTGATTTTCCCTCAAAAGCTCAACGATTCTGCGATTCTTCCTGAACTCTCCTGTAAGTCACACTCTCGTCGCTAGTTGGCGCACCAGCAAGGACACTGGTGGACGCAGCTGTATGGCGCAGCAAACACACTTTTGCCAACGGAGAGAGATGGCGGGTCCAATTTAGTGCATTTTCACGATATCAGGAAAACGACACCGTTTTGAACGCTGCGTGACACACAAATCGCAGCAACCAATGGCTCACACAATGAGGGCACACACACACACTACAGCGTGCACTTTTCTTTACGGTCCTTCTCAGTAAACGTTAAGAATGCAGTCAAACCAAGAATGCACACCATTTACTTCCGCGCATCTACCTTTACGAGCTCCAAATGGATGCACTCTAACCTTTGCCCTACAGGCTACATATAGATGTATAAAGAAAACTTGTATTTTTCCATCATTTTCGCTTTTTTACTGGGTCACCGATGGCGACGAGTCGGGAAACGATTAGCTGCTACTGCTGCTGGCGTCGAAGGCGTTTTTGTCTGTTGTTACGCAAAATGTACAGTTGTCTCGATCTGTGCGATCGTCGTCGCTTAGGTTTGGGTTTTAGAAACACAAAACAATCTCGCAACACGACACGATTGACATAAATATCGAAATCTGAGTAACAATTTCTACGCACTGTTCGAATGGCTTCGCTTCAATTTTCTGACTATTTTTGTTATAAGGACGAAGCTACACGGTATCGAACGGCAATGAAAACATTTGACAGCTGCGCTTAGGGTGCGTACCGACGATAGGATAAGGCACTTGTCAAAACTTGTCTCGCTTTGCGTTAGCTTTGTCTCGCTATGTATTAAATGAGTTATACTTTTGATTTATTGATTAGAATTATGTATTTCTTGCATTAATCAATCAAATGAGTAGTAAAGTTATCATATTTACACCAATTTATAAAAAAGCAATACAAATATACAATCAACAAGAGCAATAAACTCATACGATAATGATGAACCATCTCGTGACTTTTGGACTTTTACAATCTCAATCAATATTAAAATTCAAAAAGATGCAGGGTAGTTCTATGTTCGGATGTGCTTAATTTTGTAGATAGTTGAAATGAAATCTCTTCTTCGTTGATGTTTGAATAGAATGCAAACAACTTGTTACTCATGGTTATTCGTTATAACCGAATTTCAATCAATCTAGATTTATTCAAAAAGATACAAAAAGTACAATTTCTGCTTGATTTTTCTTGTCTATTCAACCGAGATGCTAAAATACGCATCTTTATTGTGATATAATTTATAGAATTAATCAAGGTGTTATGGATCAAGGCGACTAATCAAGATGTTTTGGATTACTGTAAAGATGTTTCGCATCTAATTTTAACGGTTGGAAAGTCAAAAAAATAATTTCAATTCAAATTCCAAATTTTATTCGCCAAATCGTAAATCTCAACAAATTTTACACTGCGACTAACGAATGAAAATACCACATCCACTGCATCTAATTTACAAAATGAACTTATACTCCTACCCAAGATCCGCAGCACAAAGAGTAATTCAATGCTCGACACTGCCAAGTGGTACTGTGCGATTAGTTCGCGATCGCTATCGCTGTACCAGCTTCTCCGCGTGCAATGCGGAACAGCGGGTCTGGAAGAAGGTAATGTGAGTTTAGTAGGGTGCGAAGCGGTGAGTACAAATAAAGTAATACCTAACATACAGTAAACCCGCCGATCTAGTCCGTGATTGCGATCGATCGTCCACATTTTTTGAATCATAGTATCAACGCATGGCGCTAGTGTCTTTGTGATACGTACTGCGAGAATAGAATCATCAACACGCCGGCAGGCGGTAACGACGTCTCGCTCTCTGTCTCTCAGTTTTTCTGCAGCATCCGACGATCGTGGATCGCGACCGTCTTTGCGATTGGAGTGAACCAAGGGTGTAGAGTCGTTCATTTGTTGAAACGATCGTCCGGATCGATCGGATGGTAGGTGATAGTTCGCGTCCCACATTTTTCATCATGGTACTCGCAACGCAGTTTTTTGTTTATTTTCGCAACATGTGCTCTACAAGCCGAGCTGGGCAACGATATTGCTCTCATCAGGCGCAGAAAACGTCTTCGACGGCTAAATTTATATGGTTCTACCCCTTTTCGCGTGTCCTATTGCTTTACGAACTGTTTACGATTCGGCGACCACCCGCAGGGCTGGATGGTGCGAAAAGGAGGCGAAAATTCGCTGTGATGGAAAATTCGGATATTCGTACGCCGGTGAAAACTGTGGGGTAGTGTGCAAATGTGTCTTGTGTACGGTATTTCATTCCTGCGGCCCACAGCCAGCAAAACCGAGTAGTGCGGTGCTACATGAGGCCAGCGTTCCTCCAGTGATCGTTTGATTGGTGTTCGCAACCATTCGACACCGCGTTCGACATAGAGCGTCAAAATTGTAATAAATATTTGCAATTGGAGCAATTGGAACTGTTCGTAAACTAACCCTGGAGTGGTGCAATTTTCCTTCGCGCTACGAACAATTAGTGATGCAAACACATACACACTTTGCTGTACAATGGCGGAGCCACGCGCACAGCAAATTAAACTACGCCGCGATCGTGTTCGATATCGGTCGCGTTGTTCCTGGTCGTGATAATTTGTGCCGCAGTTCGTTTTACTGCGAATATAGGTGAACCTGAATGGCTCATTTATTTCCACTGAGCTGTTGACGCCAAGAAAACACAACATAGGGAAAACCACGGCTGGCATCCCCAGCAAGAAAGTACCAATTCGTCCAACCAGGCACCCAAGTGGTCTGCTTCACGACAGGGCGTCTTCCCACGTTCACTTTTCGCGTGCTGGCGCTTCGCGAAAGGAAATCCGTTGGCGTGGTTTATTTTTAAACCTTCAACTATCGATCGAGCAGTCCGGTGGAAATGTTACACTACTGATCGCGTGTCAGAACATACTGATTTCTTAATATCTTCGAGAACCTTACTGCGGGAGGTTTGAAACCTCCTGACAGTGGGGGTACTCTCGTGGCAGATAGATTAATTGAGCCTATTTATCATACCCACTGTTTCGAAAATCAATCCATTCAATCGTTTGTCGTCGTGAAAAGCTTGGATTTCGATGAGGATTTCCCAAATGCTATCCGTTTGGCAAAGGCGACGCATGGTCTTTTACGATCGGCACTCAATCGCTTGAAGATTCTTTTGTGGAAATTTTTCACGGTTCCCGTGGATTATTCTTCTTCTTGAAATGAAAGAAAACACACACTCAATTGGTTCTCGAATTACGTGTCCTCTTTTCGCTCTCTTCTCGAGCGTACAGGGTGTTTATCTTGTTTTTTCTTATGCTTGGCCAATTTTTCCTCATGTTTCGTTAATTGACCATATGTCACCGTCATGGCCCACGGCTCATGCCTCAGGGGAGGTCTTTTATTTTTCATATTAAAAGCAATAATAACACAACCGAATGTGATGGTAGGAAGAGAGTAACGTTTATTGATGCTACTCCGAACTGACCTTATTAACTGGGTTTATTTTGGAGATCCGATTCAATTTCGATAGGATCTGTACATGGGTAGCATTCGTTATGGCGTACTTTTTCTCACTAAAAGTAGCTACTGAAGAATGCCAAAAATAGTGATGACTATTTCTGTCCTCCGGCTATCATTTCTCCGACTAACCAGAATTTAGGTATTTTCACGATCAATCGCTTTTGACATTACCAACTACCGAACACCACACACTTAGCTGCCGTTTTCCTCATCAGACTAAATGATGGACGTACATTCGTGCAGCAAGTAACACGTCGGGATGATTTGCGTTGGTTACTCTAGCAATGTTTTCGAAGAAAATGAGAACTATTACAAAATATATAGAGTCGCAGCGGGGGAACTTTCGAAACATCGTCCATGGCCAGAAAAGTCAGCTGTGACGAGCTAAAAACACATAACATCAGTTCCATATTGCCGCAACGCTTCTGCAGTAGTGAAATGGCGGAAGCAGACACGGTTGTCTGACCATCACTCAACTCCTACACTTGAACCCAACATCAGCCAGTGAGAAAAGTGACCAAAATGAAGACGTTTCGGTTTGCGGTGGGTAGGCTGAGAGTTATGAAGTCATTACCTTTATTGTTATTAATGGTGGCCAATTTGCAAATGGCGACGATGGAACGATGTGTTCAGTGCATGCGCACACGTGACGAGTAGTACTAAAACAATCAAACTAAGTTGCCTGTCTGTGGAAATCTACAAACAATAAACCAGCGTTAAGTTTTACCGTTCATTCTGAACATATCATCATGGAGCGCTGAGACATCTTGCTTAAATCTAAAAATAAGCAGGTGAAAATATTGTGAGTTTTGATATGATCATTTGTTCGTTTGTTTCGAAGAATGGGCACAAGAGCCGTGGACAGCTGTGTCAGCACCGTTTTCCGGCGTCGGCACGCACGAGGGACCTACCAAACTGACCGACCCGACATTGGGGAAACGTGACCATGTTGAAATAAATTTCTGCCATTTCTTGCATTTTTCGAGCTTGTACAACTCCGAGCCGTTCGGAATTCATTGACAAGCGCTGGCAATTTATAGAACCCCTCGCCTGGTGATCAAATTCAGCTGACGTTGAGACGCTGCTCTTCAAGGCAAGAATTCATGCCCACGTCTTCTTCCTGTGGTGGTAGTTAATCCACACCTAGCCACCACGACTTTCGGTGATCCTTTACGTCCAGCGATGAATGCCGAAAAACGTTCGCCAAACGAGCCGTTGCCAAGCGTAGCCGTGAGCGCATTTTCCTCGTTTTCCCTCGCTCACGCACGCGTTTTCAGGAAAGTATAAACATCCCGGCAAGCGTTCAGTTACGCCGGGCAAAGAATAAATAATATGCAAACTCAACGACATACCCGGTGCGAAACGATCCACCCATCTCGGGGAAGGTTCGTGTCCCATCCTTGCCCCCCTCCCACCACCCATCATCCGCCAGCAGGATAGATAGGACCGGATCTCAAATGAACCTCTCTCTCTCTCTCTCTCTCTCTCTCTCTCTCTCTCTCTTTCTCTTTCTCTCTCGCTCTCTTTATTCACCCGTCGCTCTGCGCCCAATTTGCGGCGAATTTTCGAGCCTGGCTGTCGTTGGCGATCCGTCGGTGTGTGATATTTATAATTTTTCCTCACTCACTGGCTGCAAGGGAAATGCGAAACGAACTCGAGCTCGGTTTTGCGAGGGAAATGGGACTCAGTGCTAGCCGGCGCGGTGTTCAGTAGCGGTTCAACCCGCGACCAAACGAAACAACCCTGGGATTGATGTCCCGAGTGAAGTTCCATCAAGTGTGGTGGTCCCCTTAGAAACAAGCAACTGGACAAACAGAAGATCGAACCTTGAGCGTGCCTTGTCCAGAGAGAAGAGAGAGTGTTTGAAAGTGGTTTGCTAGGAGGTGATACTTGAAACACTTGTACAAAACGCGCCCCTGTGTAGTGATCGTGATCCTCGATGCGTGATCCTCGTGCGTGCGTGTCATTTCTCCTCGATTTTCTCGAACGTGAATCTGCTGAAAGTCCGTCACCGTAACCGAAGCTGTCCCCGGGATAAGTGAATGCGGGTGGCAGTCAGCTATCCGACGGCTGGTATTTTCGTACGTAGTAAAGCCATCCTCAGCGATGATCGTGTGCGGCTCATGATTGTGCAAGTGTGGAAACGCAATGTGCGTCAGATGTGGTGTAAATTTTGCTACCGTTCCATCTCGGATCCGTGGTGTGACGGTCTGTGACAGCGTGAAACCAGGCACCGACGACATCAGCAGGATGAATAAGTAACGAATGTCGGTTTGCTTCTGCCGCCACAGACCGATCAGTAACCGGGCGCATCTAAAGCCTGTACCACCATTCGATTCGCAGCACAATATAACAGCTTCCGTTCCAAGGATGTCTGACACTGAGTGGATCAAACTGTCATATTAAAAGCGTCATCGCATTTTCCTTGCGCTTCCCTTTGTGAGGTGAGAATTGCTGCACCATGTCCGTTTGTTGCTCTTATTAGGAAGAATATGTACTTACTTTCAAACGTATCGTGCCCAAACAGCTCATCAGTCACCATGAACTATTGTATGATCGGTCAAGATCGACTCTGAATCATTCGCACTTTTCTCGCGATCACCATCTACTGCGATATTTGTGCAAATGCCCACTAACTTAGGCTCGTCACGACAGTCACGGTTCGTGAATGGTTTTGCGCAAATGTCGAAAAGCGGTTTTCGTGTGCATACGGCCAAATCACTCTGTAGTCGAGTCAGTAACATACGGTAGGCGCCTTTGCGGATGGGTGGAGATTATTTTTAAATGCACGGCCTCACGTCCCTGAACGAACGCTGGCAGTGCTTTGGCATCTAGCGAGAGTGTCTCCTTGCCTGGTGATCGACTTTCCCGGCAGCACTAAGCAGCCCGGAGTTCCGGAGGACGGCAATTTTGTATAATTTACCCAACTCACTGGTCGTTGATCGTGCTCCTTTCTCCAAACGCGGCGTTCACCGGATGCGGCGGCTTACACCGTGTGGTGCAAAATTTCCCGATTAGCCACCGGGGCAACACAGTATGCTCGGTGCACTTTCCAGCAGCTGCAGCGGGACGTGCTGACATCAAATTAAATTAATATTGAACGGAAACAGTGCCCCGTCACGCTCGCATTTGAGTAATTACTATATCGTCTGCGATCCGGCGAGACGTGAATAAACCACACGAAGAGACAGTGTCGGCGGGATGAATCCCCGGAGGGTAGTTTTTAGCGACCGTAGATCCAAGGAGGAAATACTTGTTTACTCTTAAGGGCTATTAACCTCCCAGTTGCATTCGGATGCAGCTGATCTGCATCGTTGCATTTGCGGATTTGCGGACAATAATTACAAATCTTTAAGCGATGTATGACGATTATATTAACATCCATCACTCCTCCAACCGGGATGATTCGACCGGCTCCCGTTAAAACAATCGCCATGTTCGAGGAAATACGATAGCATGCATGCTGGGAGGTGCTTTTATACATATCTCAGCTCGCTTTAACGTCGTTAGTGTGTTGCCACGCGGGTTTATTGTTTGTCATAAAACACCACCAACGAGAGCTCCAAAATCGTCGAAGCATCGAATGCACATTGTCCGTGTTCCAGTGGTTAATTTAGATTTGTAGAGGCTACAAGCTGTAACTTTTCCGTCGATGACGCTCACACAGAGGCCGGAAAACACCCTCTATTCTCGAACTATTCTCGAAGCGCAACCACGAGTCGAACGTGAATCTGTCAGCGCATGGTTTCTTCCTAAACCGACCGTCTAACGCCCGGTGTTCGGGTGGGTTTGGTTTTACGGCATTCACTTTTCATTTATTTCCTTCCCTTTCCCATCTCAAACAAGTTAATGTGACTGGGGCTGGTTTTAATTGCATCGATAGTGGGCCACCACTCAAGAGGCTGGTGGAGTGTCTTTCGACGTCTAACAAGGTGTAGAACGAGTAAAACGATCACTTGAAGGGGAGACCACCTCGACCGCACTGATGTGGCCGTTTTTCCGATGATATTCTGCCTTCAGCCACAGGACCCACAGGCAGGGGTCATTAAATGCACGTGATGCAGTCGTGATTTTTCTCTGCACGTGAGACGAGCAGCTCCCCGTAAATTAGCCTAGTCAGGTCGGAAGGCTCGTCAATGTCAGTTCATTCGTGCCAACCAAGGGCGAGAGAGCCACGACATCTTTGTGTGAAAGTGGAATCCCACCAAGTGAGACGCGGGATTTACGTCCGGTGACTTATTGGAAGCACCACAAGTTCCAGCTGGACTGGTTGTACGAGGAAGAACATTGAGACATGGTTCTTGTTTCACAATCGTAATTTCGAAAGCATTATTTGGTGCTCATCCCGGTGCGTCCAGCGTAGGAATGTCGAAATGCCCTACCTCCAGTGTCTAATCCCGTGGCTACGCAAAACGTTTGCTATCACTTAGCCAATTGAGAAATTCCGAACAAGCTATTTCAAAATAATTGGTCTTTTCTCTCACCCTCAAGCAAAGCGCCGAAGCGTGTGCTAAATACACCCCAAAAACCAGACACCAGCTGCACTTTATCCGTTTCCAGCATCCACAATGCCGCTGTCGGCCCAGTTTGGCTGCTCGGAGAAAATCCGGACCCGTAAAACATGTCGGTGTACGGTTCCAAGAGGCATGCGAACAACGTAGCTAATTCCTCTGTTTACCCATTTGCAATGGCCTGATCGGTGCTTCCTTCATCGCTCCGTCTAGTTTTGTTTACTCGAAGGACATCGAATCTTCCAACGCAATGTACCGCGAGCAAGCTATCCACATTCAGCTCGCTGTAGTACATGAGACCTGGGAAGATTACGCATCCGTCAAGTACGTGAGGAGGTTCCGAGCAATTTGCACACGTTCAGTAAGATCGGTGCGTTGTTCTCTATGCGTTAATTTTGTTCAGCCGCAAAGTTTTGGCTCACCGCTGAGTAAACAGCGGCGCGTAGTCATAATTGTAAAATTTCCGATCCACTGAGAACGGTGCGATGCAGTTCCGCTTTTGTGAAAGCTTATTCAGGCACTAAATATACTGCCAAACTGGCAAGAGCAAGAGATGACATAGTCATTCTTACCAAACGATCCAATGTTAAGCCGGTAGGTGTAAGAAAAAACGACTCACATTCTGTCGCAGTAGAGCTGCAACATAGGTCTAATCTCTGTTCGAGGGCATTCGGTAATTTATAATTAAACATTGTCACCCGGTTGCCGCTCCCAAGCTTCCCAAGTTCCCTACGATTGCCTCCACTGGCAAAGATATTCGGGGTCCCATCCGCATCCATAGCGTCTGTCGTCGTGCGTTTCTTTGACGGCTCATTGCATCGCCGAGGTTTTCCATGCCCAGCGTCCATAATGCACCACCGCAAATGCAACGCGGTCGCGTCATTTACATGCCCTCCACCGCATGCTTGTGTACGCCTGATGTGACGAAAAACACAGAAACGATGGGAACGATGAAAAAGCTGGAAGACGAAGGCCACGCACGGTGTGAGTCGTTTGTCGTTCGGATGTTTTTTTGCGCCTCTAACCCCAGTAGCCTGTGGTATGCGCCACCATAATCTACGTTGCCTTCGTTGATGATTCGTTTCGTCTTATGAGAGCTGGCTTGACACTGGTGCTGGATCCGAAAACGTTGCCTGATCCGATCGGCCGTGTGCATATCCCGGATTCTCACATGCTGGCGCATGACGACGATGATTCAGGATATGAAATCTTACGCCACATGCCGACGTGAAACTGGGGTCACCTCAGAGGTCGAAGAGGCCTGGAACTGGCTCCTGCTCATTCCTTCTGCAATAAATCACTGCCCGTAGTATGGTACATCGCCCCACGTTGGACGGGTGCCTTGTTTCGATTGCTTTGTGCGTGCGAATGTTAGTCACATGGCTGACGGTGCTTCGGAAAAGCCGAAACGATTTGATATAAATTTAGCATACGTCCCGGCTTTTCGTGAGAGGTCATTCATGGTGTTTGTACGAGGGAGTTAACGAAGGTGGAGTTATTAGTCAAAATCGTCCGCGTATCCTCTCCGCCACTAACCGGCGTTAGAGAGGCGTCCTGTAGGTGCCCCAACCGCGGCATACAACCCAGAGAAGCCTCGTTCCAATTGATTTATTGTGTTCGCTCACTTCTTCACTGGTCTTCCATCCGTTCCGTATCTTGTGGCAGAAATTCTCAACAAGACCTGCATAACTGTGGTGCATTCTGAAGGAACCAACAAGGAACCAAGCTGATTGCAGAGAGCTCAGCACCCAATTTGACGTAATCGACCGCGACGGCGTAGAATCTCGATCCGGGCGGACAACAGCTGCCGTCTCAAGTGGTGCGGTAGTTTAATAGAATAATGCACCTCTTTGACTCGTCGAAGGGGGACCAGAGACGCCGGATTCGCGAGTAATATGAGCCGCCAATCCGATGGTGGTGCCAAAGTGCTTGTGAACGCGTACGCCGGCAGCAACAATGCGGCCATTTCGAAGTTGAAGAAGTCATCGGTTCAGGTAAGTGAGATGTTGATACATTTGAAACCCGCAAGCAGAAAATATTTGCTACCAGAGAGTTTGATTTCGCTTGAATTGTATCTTAGTCCCAAATACGTCTGTTTGGAATGTTCAAATCGATCCATCCGTGATTTTTGTGGCAAAGTAGCATTACTTCGTGCCCATCCTGGTTCCACCCGAGACCATGCACTTCCCATTCTCTAATTTCACGTCCGTGGTTTGTTATTTTTAGTCCAAAAATGCTCCTGATTCCCGCTGTTCATCAGCGGCGGGAAGCAACGGACGTTCCCGTTCTGGCATCAGCAGTTCTGCCTCGACAGCGTCGTCTTCGGGAGGAGGTGGCTTCCAGTCATTTTTCCGCTGGTTCCGTCGTGATGAGTCACGTGTTCTCACACGAAGCGCTAGCGGGTCGGCGGTTACACCGGAACTGGTTGAGAAAAGCGCTCGGTCGCGTCAACGACAACAACGTCCTCAGCAGCCAGTCTCGAAGCAACCGGACGTCAGTGCCGGTGTAGGACAGCGGAAACCCGCAATCACACTGGCCGAGGATTCACCACGTGGAAGTGGAACGAACGCTAGTCGTGGTACGATAGACAGTGCGAGCAGTAAGAACTCCGGAACGAACGTTGAGAGTGTCAGTCAGACGGCGAGCAATGGTACGAATAGTTCTTCGCCAAGCCCTGGACCGGTGATCGACTGCAACAACCTCTCCAAAAGCTCGAGCTGCGACAGCATTCTCAGCACGGCGACTAACGGGTTTGCCTTTGTGCCGCCGAACTGCTACGAAGCGGTGCTGGGCAACGGAAACCCAGAATCTCGAAGAACAATCCAACCAGGCCCCTACACGGACAGCTACAAACGTCGGTGTTCGCAACGTGATCGTGCCCGAGAGTTGGACCGCAAGTACGAGTTAACTCTGCGCAAGAAATATCGTCTGTTTGCGAGCCTCCGCGATAGTCCTGCCAAGGACGAACAGCGGGACGCGACACTCACGAGGGATAACCAAAGGAGTGTGTACGCGGATTTCAGCCTGCCAGCCACGAGAGGAGTTAAAACCGCCCAAACGGCCAGCGAAGCATTAAGTGAGGATCGGGAGTCCGGCTTGGGTGAAGAATTTTTCGGTGCCAGCGATCCAGCTGGACGTAGGCACCGTCGAACGGTCAGTGATAGCTCCAAAGACCGCCGAGCAGGGGCGTACGTCCACGTGAAGGGAAAACGAAGGGCACCTCCTCCTCCGGCCTTTTCGTTAGATCGCACCGGTGCGGAATCGACCGGATCGTCGACAGGAACACTTACACGATCGTGCACTCCTAACTACGGCACGTTGTCGCCTGCATCGACGCTATCACGAAAGAAGCGACCCGCACCGGCACCACCGATATCTTCAACGACTCCGGGTTTGCTGAACGAATCCTCCTCGAGCACAAGCCTGCTGGAGGATCGGGAAATTCGAGCCATCATAGAAGGCCGCCCGCTTCCCGCATTCGTAACGAAACAACCCGTTCCCGAGCCGGAAGCGACGATCATCATGCCACTTCCGTTCATACGACCTCAGTCACCTCTGCCGAACATCGCCGAAGAACGGGCACCTCCCGGTGGTCTGACAGAGGAACAGAAACAGCAACTGATCGACAATATCCGCAAAGTTCAGTCGCAGGCCGCACCCACCCAAAAATCACCGGAAACACCTCCAACACCTACGAACTCAGAGGATCCATGTGATGTGATGAAAATGGAGGAGCACTTTAACAGGGCAAACGGAACTCGTTCCCCAATTCATGATTACTTGTACGCGGAAGCGATCGCTAGTGCTAAAACGAGCACAGGTCAAACGACGCAACCCCTGCAAGCGCCCACAAGTCCGATTTCCCCAAGACCATGGTACAAGCGGCCGATATCTGGCATACGGCAACAGGAAAGCTCGTTGCCGTTCAAGCGTGATATAATTCTTAAAACGATCGATAAGCGGAAAACTGGCAGCGTTGGTAGCAAGCATGCGAAAGAGAACGGAGACGATCTGCCTGAAGTTGGATACTGCCGGAACTCGATGCTGCAACAGGACTCTGGCACCCACTCTCTTAACCCTGGTGGTAGCCCATCGTCCTCGCTAGCCGGTGGTGTGGGAAAGTTTAATCTTTTCACGAAAATAACGGAAAAGTCGGACGACACGAAACGTCGCGAACGGGACGCGGAAAAGCGAAGATCCGCTATTGGCATACCCAGCATCAGCGAGTTGGATCGAGAGGCGGCCGAAATAGTGCACAGTGAGTACCGAAGCAACGGAACGGACAGAACGCAATCATTAGATGGGCAGCAGCAGGGAGATAAGCAAAAAACCACCAAAGAATTGATATCCAAATTTGAAGCTACGAGTGTGCCAGTGGTGGGAAAAGTAACCGTAAGCAATTCGTTCGTTGCGAGAAGGGATTTTTTCGGGGCTGAACCGTGCAAAACATCGTCAGTTAGCCCTTCAAATTCGTCTACGATTCCACAAACAGTGCACCAACCGACACCACCGACCAGGATTGAAAAAGCAACTTTAGAGCAACTTCCTACAGCGCAACTCACAACGAGCACGGCCGAGACACCAGTTTCAAGTGCAAACGGGTTATCGAAAACGGGAAGCGATAAGAATCTTCTGGGATTGTGGACCTGTCCCTACTGTACCTTAGAAAATCCCAATTGGCGAATCATTTGTGAAGCCTGCGAGCGAATCAAGCCCTACGATAGCAAACTAAGCATCCTAGAGGAACCTCCACTTAGACCTAACCATCCTTTAAAACGGCCGATTCCTGATGCCAAAAAACTGCCGTCTGGTAGTCAACCGGCGTCAACATCGGCTCAAAACGGCGACGAGTGGGATAAGAAAACGGAACGAGTGCTAAAGTATTTCATGCCCAAGCCTCTGTCGGCACCGGCCACGAACGGCACGCTGCTGGTGGGTGCAAACGGTGACGATAGGGTTCCCATGGTGCAGCGAAAAACTTCCTACGGACAAACGAAACCCCTCGCGTCTCCCAAGATGGGGGTGAAAAGCCTGATGAATCGTAATCCTCACCAAGTGGATGCGCCAACGGTTATAAGACATCGGAATTTCAATGCCATCCCCGAAAGTTTCCCAGGTGTTGGGGATGGCAGCAGCAATAAATTTGACGATCAAAAACTCAAAGAAAGTCACGCAAAGTGCGGCAATATGGTACCAGCAGCTCCTCTAGCTTCTCCCGAACCTACTATGGACAGAGAGGATGCTGTGTATGGGAGACTGAACAAATCGTTCGAGCGATTTAACATTGAAGAAATACGAAACGCACGCATTGCGCGCTTTGAAGCCATCGTGGAAACGGAACAAACTCCATCAGCACTGACAGAACAAGATGCAATTCCAGCGAAAACCAAGGAACAGCAGGATCATGAAGCGCTGGAAAGAGAGAAGGAACGGCTGCGTGAGATGATTAGAACGATGAACGCGAAAGCGCTGGCAGAGAAATATCCTGTGGCACAGAAACCACCCAGCAACAATAACAGCAGCAGTCTGAAGCGTGACTCTCCGCTGTTACAGAGGAAAAATGGGCTTTCCTCGGGAATTCCCATTAGCACGAAAAGCCTGAGCCCGTTGCCCTTGAGAAAAAAGGGTAGCCCTTCGATGGCGAGAAAGTCTCCAGCGTCTTTGGAGGAAGCGGAAAGCACTAAAAAAGAACCCGAGCCAATGACATCGGTAGCAACGGTGGAATTAACACCCATTTCATCCCCCAACACGGGAGCCATCAGGAAAACATCCTTCCCGAGACGGACGTTCGAAGCAGACGAAATGAAAGCGTCCTCCGGCGCTGAGCGTAAAATCCTCAACCAGGATGGACACCTGCGAGGAACGATCCCCCAAACGGTCGCTGAAATTAGCCAACAATCTTTAGTGGAAAATGGAGCAACACTGGTCCTGACGAATGACGTTCATGGCATGCAGTACGAAGCAATGGACGAGCAACAGTTCCTTCGCACAGTTGGAGGCCATCATCAAGGTACTGAGACCAGATCTATTCCTAAAGCCTCTAACGTGCCGCTTTCGCCCCGGCTGCAAGACCGCCATCGAAAGTCGCTGATGGAGAAACAACAGCAACACGACGAAAAGTTGAAGCACATTAGCGATCAACTACGATCGCAACAGGGAGTCGATCGGTTCCGAAACACACTCTTGTACTCGCCAACCAACATCGGTAGAACGGGAACGTTGGCTCTCAACAAGTTGCTGCGAAATCTTGAGCAAGCCATCGGTGAAGGAGCACATGATCGAGCCGCAGAATTGGCAATGGATTTGGCCAAGATGAAGGTTTCGCTGTCAGTGACGAGGCAGAGTCCAGGACGTCTAAGTTCTAACGCTTCCGGCAGTTTGACGGATATAAGGTAACATTTCCTTATCGTGGAAAGCACGACAAGGCTTGTAAAAAACAAAACAGAAATCGACACACATCACAGCACAAAGTTAGATATCAATGAAATTTAATGAATTTCTATATTCCTTTCAATAGCCTTAACGTTTTTATCGACGATAGAGTGTCCCACAAAGGACCAATTCGCGTGACATTGGCTGCTTTTGCGACGCTCACTCAATTGAAGGAAAAAATTAGCAACGAGTATCAAATCCCATTATCAGTGCAACGTTGGCGCTGTGAGGGCCGTGAGCTGGACGATGACGCTAAGACGCTATACGACTACGGCATCCAGACTAACGATCGTACGCTGTTCGTTTACCTTGTACAACCTGCAGTTTCTGCACGTGATCAGAATACCCCATTGACACAACGACAAAACTTCAGCAAGGCCGAAATTAAGCTCTTATCCGTATCCTCCGAATCGGATGATGAGCACTCGGACACACAGAACGATGAAATCGTCCACGGTAAGCTCTGCAAGCTTTTTGCAACAGGTTTCAAAAACAAAACAATTTCAAATAAAAAAAAATGATTTTCCCACAGGAGCTACTGCATTGCCTACAGCTACTCCGAAAGGAAATACAAAACCCAAAGCCGAGCCAATTATGGAAGAGAATGCTACGAACAACGAGAAAGGATGGACTTGTAGATTGTGCACGTTAATCAATTCACCTGAGCGACCAGGCTGTGCCGCGTGTACTGGGGCACGTCCTGATCAGTACAAACCAGTTGAATCAACCGAAGTCATCACGGTTACTCCGGAAGATTTAACCCGCTTCCTAGACCAGCAGCCTCCACTGACACCTGGACGAAAGGCGAAGGAACCGACAGTGCACGTTCAGCTGAGGAATCCGTCCTTGGAGACTCGAAACGATCTGAACAGAATCTCGTCCAATCGAAAGTCATCCGAGATCTTCAACATTCTGCATGATGAAAGCAATTCCATTACTGGTAGTGGTCTAAATAGGAATCACGTGCCGATTACGCCACCTCCGATTCCAAAGCCTCGTACCAGTGATCTCGTACGTCCAGAACACATGCAGATCCCAGAACAAAGTCGAATCGTAATGACTGCCTTCGCAGCACATCGAAGCCCTAATATTACTCGTAGTCAGTACCGCGGGGTTGACAATTTTAATCCCAACTCTAGTGGCATGGTCAAACCAGAACGACCGATCATTACAACGGCAAGTCCCATCGTGCGAGCGGTATTAATGAAAAATACTTCCGTCGACAAGACCCCTGCAGTTCGCTTTGGCCGAAATGGCCTTGCCCTTCCTGAGGACGGTACGGAAGTAGCCCCGAATCACTACACGGAGCTAGTCAACCTCGACAACGCGGATCTGATCGCAAATATCGAACCATTCGAATGTCCAATTTGCTTTGGAGCGTTCCAGCCGTACGAAGGCATCGTACTGCGGGACTGTCTGCATTCTTTCTGCAAGCAGTGCCTGATCAGCACAATTCAATACAGCGAGGATGCGGAGATCCGCTGCCCGTATAGCGACGCCGTATACAGCTGTGAAAGCGTCATACAGGTTCGTATTTCGTATTGTAGTATTGTATTTTTGTTACTATTCCTGATACTTAGCCAATCTTTGAGTAATGTTTCTTTGTTTCAATCGATAAAGCAACGCGAAATCAAAGCTCTTGTAAGCAAGGAGCTATACGAGGCGCATCTCGCTAAATCGATCCAGCAGGCAGAAAGTGCTATTGATAATACGTTCCACTGCCGAACGCCAAACTGTCGAGGTTGGTGCATCTACGAAGACAACGTGAACCAGTTCAAGTGCCCCGTATGCAGGATCGTCAACTGTTTAACTTGCCGGGTAAGTGTTAGGCTAACTACAAATGATTCACGCGAACATAATTGGTTCACAACTGCATTCTGCAGGTCATTCATGATGGGCTCGACTGCAAACAGTACCAGGACCGCATGAACAGTGACTGTGATACTAACTTAGAAGCACGACGCACCAAAGCAATGTTGCAGGAGATGATCGAGAATGGTGATGCGCTGAGCTGCCCTACGTGTCAGGTGAGACTAGCATGATCCCTTCCAAGGTGCTAAAAATGTGTGCCACGTTGGTTTCCTTCAATGTTTCCTTTCCGTTGTACTTATCGGCAGGTAATAGTTATGAAGAAATGGGGCTGCGATTGGCTCAAGTGTTCCATGTGCAAGACCGAAATCTGCTGGGTAACGCGAGGCCATCGATGGGGCCCTGCCGGAAAGGGCGACACAAGCGCAGGTTGTCGTTGTGGTGTAAATGGAATAAAGTGCCATCCAAAATGTAACTACTGCCATTGACAAAAATACAATACAAGACTATCGCAGCCACTCGAATATGGTGGCGTGCTTCATTGCTCGTTTGTGCTAAATTTTTCACATTTCTCCTGGTTTCAAAAGAGCATAATAGGCATTCATAGCGATAGCTGTATCATGAGAGAAATAATCATTTAGATTATTTGCGTGCTGCTAGTGTTAGTCATACTCTGCTAATTACTTTTGAAATAGTATAGAACCAAAGGTCAAACCTACTACAATCAGCAATACATAAGATCCAATAAATTTGTTGTGTGTCATTGTAAGTGGATGAGAAATGCAACGATGAGTTTTAATAACTTGAACCGAGAATTTAAATAAACTTTCATTACAGCACCATAAACACCGCGTTATTTCATCCTCTTACCGGGCTTCCCAGTAGCAAACAAGAACATATACATATGCTCCTAAGGACATATGTATCTAAGCACAATTTAACTGATTTTATAATGTTGATCGGTACTCAAACTATAAATGATCAAGCTCAAATATGTACAGTACACGCAGCGTAAAACCTTAGAATTAACTTCATGCTTGCGATTGATTCCTGCTGCACAAGGTTTTTAAAAAAACATGCATAGCTTAAATGACAGGACTGTGGAAATTCGAATACGTAATTTTGTACTAGATCCGCCATCTTGGCCAGTCTTAGTTGGCGTCCGTTATCTTTTCTGCCAGTAGTTCCAGAACATTCGAGTCCCAGCACTTCATCTCATCGGACGCCACGGTGTTTTTCGGATTCAGCATACTATTAAATATTTAAGTTGAATTCCAGAAATCTATAACAACTGGACCTATGGCATCTATAACTGAATACGCGAAGCTTGTATTACTCGACGAGGAAAATTTGATTGAAAACGCTGTTTCGATTGCCTGTCCGATTTGCTTTGATGCGGTCAAGCCGTACGAAGGTGTCATTCTTCGCGAATGCCTACACTCTTTCTGCAAGCCGTGTCTGATCAGCACAATTCAATACAGCCAGGACGCGGAAATCCACTGCCCGTTCAACAATTCCGAATACAGCTGTGCAAGCATTATTCAGGTACCTGTATCGATATATTTCAATCCACTGAATATCCAAAAAATCTTTCATAATCATTCCTGTTATAACACGGATATAGGAATGCGAAATAAAATCGCTTCTGGATGAGAAGCGTTTCGAAGCACACCTGGATAGATCGATAAAGCAGGCAGAGAGTGCAATTGAAAATACATTCCACTGCAAGACGCTAAACTGTCGCGGTTGGTGCGTTGTGGAGAACGACATTGATCAATTTGAATGTCCCGTATGTAAAATGATTAACTGTTTAATCTGCAAGGCATGTATAATACAACTGGGGAAATATGCAGAAAAAAACCCTACTCATAATTATTTTTCAGGACATACATGAAGGGCTCAATTGTGTGCAGTATCAAGACAGCCTAAAAAAATATAGCACAGATCCACAGTCCAACTTGACAAAAGCAGAATTGGAGAGTATGCTCGATAGAGGTGAAGCACTCAATTGTCCAAAATGTCAGGTACATTATCTCGGCCTTTTTGATGGCCATGCAAATAGCTTATTTTATGAAATTGTTGGGCTTATATCTGTTACTCGTCCATAGGTGCTTATAATGAGAGAACTAGGCTGTGATGCGGTTATATGTTCAATGTGTAAAACAGATATATGCTGGATAACACGTGGCTTTCGTTGGGGTCCTGCTGGAAGGGGCGACGTAAGCGCCGGTTGTCGCTGTGGCGTGGACCGGAAAAAATGTCATATCAATTGCAGTAATTGTCATTAACAATTGGCAATTTGCAACCGTTTCTGATAATACAAAGAAAATTTGTTATACTATTCATATTAGACACATAGATAAACATGTGTCTCAGCAAATACACAACTAACAATATAACCTTAGCGTCTGCATCTTTCTAGCTGCTTTTTTGGAGTCACTGTGCTTCTCTATGACTGTTGCAGTGAAGATCACAGGCTTCTCCTTAATTGGAAATGGCTTCATTATCCTATTTTAAAAAATTATTTTTCAGTATACGGTAGACGAGAATCCTGATATCCCAAATCAAAAATTAAATTAGACGATAATTGATGTGATGTACTTTCTTGCAATAAATTTAAAGCTAATATTTTTTGGACAATAAAAAGTTTATTTCTTTATATTTCTTGACAATTCATTCTCATTGAATTAAAGTTCAGCAAATCATAACATACGACCACTGTTACACTGCAGAGTGTGTGCAATATTATTTAGGGGAAATTCATCAAATTGGTAGTTGCTGTTATAGCTGTGGTTTTATAGGACAAAAGTACGAGAATTCGTAGGATAACAGGGGTTTTACATATTGGTACCTTAGCAATCAAAACCACAGTTGTAATAAGTATAAACAAACCGTGTTACTTCCATCTTGTGAAAAATTTTTTCGGCAATTGCTTGTACTAGTTGCAGAAACAGCATCCCTCATTATAGATAATGTGTTTTTTTTCGTGTTCGTTTAACACTGATATAATTTATTTATGTCGCTCAAGGGGCCAATTTTCTGCAGAATATTCCCATGTACTGTTGCAGACTGTATCGGTTTAAGGTAGCTGGGTACACTAGGTCAGATGACCTTCAAATATTGTTTCTGGAGAAAAAAGAGAGATTCAATTTATGCATACACTATGAATCGACATGACATTTTTTAGTATACCACACTTGTCCTTAAATGAAGGATGACTCTGGAAACGGCATCTTACTGTTGTGTCAATCGGGAAACAGCATCGAATTAAAATATTCGGAAGGATGTCGGATGAACAGTGTCGATGGCATATACGTTGCAATTTGCACCTTCTAGACTTTTCTCTTCAAGGTCTACGAATCAAATTACTGTCGACGAGGGAGTTGTAATCGAAATTTGTCACATTTAGCAGGCCCATTCGTCTGTATGCTCAACAGCAACTAGTTGAAAGATGACCGGCGGTGTTTGTGTCTCTAAAATATTGTGGAGCGTTTGCAGTTTTCCCATTACCATGAGAGGAACGAAACGAATATTTGACTGCGGATCTTATTACAGTGAATAGGACACCACAGAACCCAATCTATCTCAAATATCTTCAGTGCTATGTAATCACTTAGCATACAACTGTCATTGTTGCGCTGCAAGGCGGCAATCCCTCGCAATTGTTTTAGGGGATGTGAAATGTTTACACTTATAGCTAGATATTATGCTTATCTAATATTGAGTTCAAGCAAAAGGGGGGAAGGATAAAAAAGTAGACGCCAACCTGTGTCTGGCAGTACGTAAAATTCCAGTAAACAAATAAAACTTGTTTTACCATCTTCAATCAAGTCCCAATTCACAGAATACCGCCAGGTTCTTAAACGGAGAGAAATTACATAACGTAAACACACCTTGCATGTGCTTCGTTGAAATAAAAAAGTATTTTATATTCGAGCAAAAGCTTATATATGATGAAAACAAACCATCGGAAATCATTTAGTACAAAAGAGTGAGTTGACCAAGTCTTGTTGAAGACGCATGGAACCGCTCATAATACTAGAAACCCTTTAGAAATCAAAATGTAGCACAAAGCACATTATTCAGAAATGGATGAACAAGTCTCTATTAACGACAGGACAGCACTCACAAACGCAAAAATAGATATAATTGTGCTTTTACCATCGTTCTAGCATTCTGTTCTTTTATACGTCCATTCATTCTAGAATTAGGCTTGTTGCCTATGGTTTTAATATTCTAAGGATATCTTTAAGTTGTTCATTGTTAACCTTCCTTTAAAGAAAAAGATTATCATTTCTCTTTGAAATTCACAAGCGCACACCAAATATAAAGCTTGCCACTTGCGCCTTTCTCCTACCCCCATTTCCATGCTCAAAGAACCTTCAAAAATGTTTGAGAAAAGTAGTATTGTTAATATTCTTATCTGTGCCTGCGACGACCACCATCGTCACGGCTGCGTTCTCGGGAGCGCGACCGGCGACGGTCACGATCACGTTCACGTTCGCGCTCACGATCTCGCTCACGATCACGCTCGCGGTCCCGTTCGCGCTCTCGATCGCGTTCTCGATCGCGGCGTTCCCGTTCGCGCTTCCGTTCACGCTCACGCTCTTCTTCTTGCTTGCGCTGTTCTTCCATACGCCGTTGGTGTTCTGCCATGTTTTTACGTCGTTGTTCTTCCTTGACAGCAATCTGATGAAAAAAACAGTTTCATTATTCAAAAGGTACATTTTTATCGATTTACCAGGCAATGCTAATCTAGAGCAAATATTAATCAAGCAAATTACCTGTTCCGTTGTTAGTGGTAGCCAATATATACTTGGTGTGGCCTTCGTTTTTCTAAACAAATCATCTAGCAGCCTTATCGGTGGTTCATTTTCCTTTTTCTTAAATTTCCTTGCTAAAGAAACAAACGATTGTTAAGATGATATTCGTTAATATACAATTTCATTTTTTCGTACCTGGAGACACACTGGCACTACGTCTTCTTTCGCGACCGAATTCGCGGTCTGCGGAACGTTTTCGGTCCACGCCACGATCCCCAGGAGCTGCATCAAGTCGATTTCCTCGCCCATCACGCGCGCCTTCTTCTGTGCGTCCGCGATCCCGTTCGCGCTCACGTCCCCCTCGATCGGTTGGCTTTTCTTTATCTGCTAAACCCGGACCATCACGCTCCCGATCACGAGCTCCTCTGACATCACGTTCTTGATCAAACGTATCCTTTTTGCCAAGATCCCACTCACGCACTGGGCGAGCTGGGGTGTCCTGTAAAAAGAACATTCATCGAATTCAAGTGATGCTATACGTTCTAGTGGTGTAACATTGAACTCTATCCGTTCGTACCTCTTCCTTTTTGGAGGCATCACGCGACCAACCAAAGTCCTTGTTTTCCTTGGATCCCTCAACAGTTGCGCGGATTGCGCCATCCTCTAAAGTTGTGATAATTGCTTTTTCCATTGCATCTTCGCTGCCGAAATCCACGACCAGACACTTTGGATTCGATACTGGCCAACGTATGCCGTGTAGTGCGTGCCGAGTTTCTGTCGCTTCACTACGTAATTCAAACATTCGAGCGAAAGATATTATATAGAACATGCATCCTTACATTAAAAAACTAATGGAAAATACTTACTCCTCCGTTTCGTATTTCACGAAGCATTTAGATTTTATCTTGTCTATCCAAAAACCGTTCTCCACAATCTTACCCGTCCTTGCAAGCAATCCTTTCAGTTGCAACACAGTAAACGGTCGTACAAGATTTGTGATGTACAATATGTTGCTCGTATGATGCTTCGCAGGACTCGGAGGACGAACGACAGTGCCAGTCACCCCCCCAGTTACACTGCCATCATCGCTTAAAATGCTAATTTTACGAGCAATCACGTTTTTTTCAGTGACAGGCTTCTGTTTCGGTTGAGTCAGAGCGTCATCATTTGTTTGATTCTTAGTTCCTTCTATAGCAATATTCTCTGTTTCCGAAGATTTTGTAACACGCTGATGCAATTGCTGAGTTTGTGACGGTTGCTGGTGCTGATGAGTGACCGTATCATTTGCATCGTGAAGTTTACGTTTAGCCTTGTCCAAACCGTCCTCATCAGCGCTCATTGCATCGTCTCCTCCTTCTGGCTCCGAAGAGGATTCCAATTTTATATCAGCTAGAGGAACCGGTTTAACGTCCGATATTATGTTTTTCAAGGAATCCGACGATATTGTGATGACCGCAGGCTTCAAATCGGTATTCTTTGATGTGAGCCAACGACGCTTGCGTTGAAGAGGCCTGATGCGTGGGATGTCTTTTGGAGGATTTTCTTTACCGTGAAGTGTATCAGTAGCATTAGATTCCGCAATGCTCTGATCCGTGTCTTTTATTTCGCCAGCTTCTAACTCCTCTTCATTTTGATCATCTTTACGGGAGAAACAATCTTGAATATCTTTGTCGAGCACAGATTGCGCCTTTGCTTGTGAGGCGTCGGAATCTCTCATTTTGCTGTCCTCATGAGCATCGTTATTTTTCTCGTTATGCTTATTGAACATAGGACGATTCTCCTTGACATCTTCCTCAATATCCGAGTTGGCATCGGCATCCATTGAATCATCTGCTACAGTGACGGGTTCATGCTGGTTTCGTTCATCTTTCTCTGCCGCATTTGGATCCATCCTTTTTTCTACACGTGTATCTCCTTGCTCCTCGTCTGGGCCACTTTCGTTGGAATCGCTTTCTTTCCTTGTTCGAGAACGATTGTTAACGACCGCTTTGCTATCATCGTGAGCTTCTTCCCGCGCGTTCTTATTCTTGTCGTTGCCATTATCCTCCATCTTCTCCTCTTCACCACCGTTAGAATGACTTACCTTTTCATTGGTCGTTCCCGATGCCTTAGAATCTGGATCCGATTCCTCCAAAGCAGTCTTAGTTGTGGGTGGACTTTTCTCCATTTCCTCATTCTCTTTACATTCTAATGTTACCGTCAAATTCCTTCCGTCTCGCTCATCGTCAACTATCTCATTTTTTGCCGGTTCAATTGTAACAGATGGTTCCGTATCCTCATTAGCTTCTTCCGGAATTGGGTCCAAAACTTCTTCAGCCATTTGAACCATTGGTGTGTCAGTTGCATCTTTCAGTATTACTGTGACATCTTGATTTTCCCCGCCATTTTCTTCTAACTGGATCTCATCAGGACGGTCTTCCTGGGATTCTTTATCCCTTCGACTGTTTCGTCGAGATGATGGTCGTTCTTCCGCTTTACGACGTGAAGTACTCCTACCTCGAGCCCCACGACCTTTGCCAGTTCCCTTTCTGGGGACACTTTCCTCCTCTGAGCTACTGTTTTTGTCGTCATCATGGGCACTAGTAGCAGCGTACTCCCGTTCGTCAGTATCCGGTTCCGGTTCGGGACTTTTGGAAGGTGATCTTCGACCACGACCACGCGTAGACCGGCGAGGAGTTGCCTTTTCTGGCGTATCAACGCTGGAACCTGCCTTACGCCGCATTATCTGTAAAAAACGCTCGTTTTAGTCTAAAACGCATAAGTAGTAAAGAGAATGTTTGTCAGTCCCTTGCACAGGGAAACATCGCCGGTGGTCATATAACATGGATTACAGACACACAAATGCGACGCCAAACTACCTGTTGTTGAAAGTTGCACTCGGTTGTTTTAAACTCTCGATTTACTTGTAAAACTGGTTAGTGTTGTTGAACTAATGGCGTTTATTCATCAATAATCAAAATAAGATGTATGCCGCAAATCGAAGCACCGAGCCTCCGCGTTTTTTTTTCTTGACAAGCTTCTGGTGCCTTTTCACTAGAGGCCTTTTCCTTACTACTCGAATGATATAAACAAACTGCTCAACTTCAGCTTACAGAGGATTTCGAGCGCTTAGGTGGTTTATAAAGTTATGAGCAATGTTATTAAATCTTCGAACTCACGAAATCTCTATTAAGTGTTAAATTTATACAATTAATTATGATAAAAAAGATATCAAGGAAGGTGGTAGTATTTTAATTAGAAAATGAGTTATATAGAAAGAAAGTAAGTAACAAAAGCTAGAAAAGAACTTTTCAAAAATGCAAGAAACGATTGCATATGGACTTTACGCAAAGTATTATTATACACTATTGAATAAATAAAGTACTATTGCAACAATTGAGCTATATAAGTTTGAACATAACTTTCAAATGAGCCTATACATTTTAGCCGGTGTGATCAACCGGAGGTTAGCCGCAGTGTGTGATATTTGAATCCTTTATTGTAATATTCTCATTTTATATTGAAGGTGGTAAGTACATAAATTAAATGCAAATAAATTGTTCCAGAGTATTGAAGTAATTTGTTTTTAGTATACTTTAACGTTCTCAGTTTTTTAAATTGTTCAATAAAAGGGAATTTACCTTTTGATTATAAACGTAACAACTGTAAAAACAACAAATGTCAACTGCTATGGTATGAAATATATTC
The DNA here is from genome assembly GCF_943737925.1 of Anopheles nili. NCBI lineage: Eukaryota > Metazoa > Arthropoda > Insecta > Diptera > Culicidae > Anopheles > Anopheles nili. Next base: position 4,156,712 of record NC_071292.1, read on the forward strand.
AAATTAAAAAAATGTTTACTAATCATTGAATAATCCTTTTATATTTTTTAGATAATTTATCAAAAACTAATATCAATAAGTGAAACTGCAAAATCTTAGAGAGATAGTTGATAAAATATTAGCTAAATATGAAGTAATGAAGGCTCATCAAACCGGAATACCAACACGAAACGTGCTGTGACTTGCATAGGAAAAAAGTAATTGTTTATGCAATTGAACTGCCGAAAAGTTTACTACATGGCTTCGGTTAGTTTAATGATATTTGCATGTCGTAGAATATTCAAGTTTTTCAAAAATATCAATCACCTAGCGGGGTTTTTGGTATTTGCTCCATTTGATCCATTTATCACTCGTAATGTGTTAGAACAAATAAATACTCGTTGTATCATATTTGTTGTTAAAATAAAACATCATAATTCATTTTGCAACTGATAAGATAAAGTCGATCCGTTTCAGGCTTGCTGCTATCTTGAATTGGATGAAACAACACAATAAAGTGAAATTGGAAGCGAACTAGCCATCGATTTCGTGGTATAGATTGGTAAATCTTCACAGAGAACATAAGAAAAAGAAGGGATAAAATATGTTCAAAGTTCTGCAGAGACGATCGTCTCAACTTTACTTATTGCGACGAGTAAAAAGGCTTAACCTAAGTGCATATAACACCAGATGTTATGCCTCATTAAATGATGGAGATCCGGATAAAAGAAAAGGGGATTCAGAAGATTTATCCCAACAAGTTGAAGCAAATCGCGATAATCCTATTTCACGGACGCTCAATCTTATTGGTAATGATGTGAAACGCATAAAAAAGTTCGTGTTGCCACGCTATTATGAAAAGAAAAGTAGTGGAGATAATCCAGCTTCTTCAGAAACGATTGAAAATTATCTAGAGCGATATCGGAGGGATGATTTTCAATCCCACTGTGATGTCCTTGTCATCGGTGGCGGAGGAGTTGGATCTTCGATTGCCTACTGGCTAAAAAAGCGTGCGCGAGATGGCTTGAATGTGGTGGTGTTGGAAAAGGATTCAACATACTCTCAAGCGTCTACATGCTTATCAGTGGGAGGTCTTCGACAACAATTTTCTATTGTGGAGAACATTCAGATGAGTCTCTATGCAGCGGATTTCATGAGGAAAAGCAATGAACATCTCGGAAAAGATATAAATTTAAATTTCACTCCACATGGGTACTTACTACTTGCTAGCGAAGCCGGAGCGGAACAGCTGGAGAAGAATTCAAGGCTTCAGTGCTCGCTGGGTGCAAAGAATGAGCTGTTAACGGCAACCCGGTTGAAGCAACGATTTCCTTGGATGAATACCGACGGAATTGCACTTGGCTGTCATGGACTGGAAAAAGAAGGATGGTTCGACCCTTGGGCTCTTCTTTCCGGTTTCAAACAGCGAGCAGTCGAATATGGTGCACACTACGTAGAAGGTGAAATGGTTGGATTCGGATTTCGAAACCAACCGGATATTTTAGCGGAAGGCATCGAGGAGGGTTCATACGAAGGACTTGATCGAGCATTTGTGAAGTTAAAAAATGGTGAAATGCGTGAAATTAAGTTTGCAATCGCTATCATTGCTGCCGGAGCTCAATCAGGTGCTCTTGCGAGGCTAGCCCGAATAGGCACGGGAAAAGGAATGCTCTCGATACCACTCCCAGTTGAACCGCGAAAGCGCTTTGTATATGTTTTCCAGTGCGAAAACGATCAAGGCCCAGGAATCAATACACCACTGACAATTGATCCGAGTGGAACATATTTTCGCCGGGACGGTCTTGGTGGTAATTATCTTGGCGGAAAAAGTCCGCTAGCCGAGGAGGAACCACCCATAGATAACTTGGACGTAGATCATGGGTTTTTCGACCAAACTGTATGGCCAAATCTAGCTCAGCTGGTTCCCAGTTTCGAGGCTATAAAAGTGAAAAATGCGTGGGCGGGATACTACGAATTCAATACGTTTGATGAAAATGGAATTATAGGACCTCATCCTTACTACAACAATCTTTACATTGCTACTGGATTTAGTGGTCATGGTAATATATTTCATTATTATTTTCCCGATCCACGGTTTGTTCTTGACTAGTCTAGTTTAATGTTCTCTTTTATGGCACAGGAATTCAACAAACACCCGCTGTAGGAAGAGCTGTCTCGGAAATGATTATCGACGGAGGCTTCAGAACGATCGATCTGACCAGATTTGGTTTCGACCGAATAATAGTCGACCAACCTATGTACGAGGCAAACATCTTCTAAATAAAGGATATTGTTTTACAATATACGTTGTAATAAAACATCAATATAAATTTTAAAAAACTTCTAAGACGTTTTCCCAGTTCTGTTTCCATACTATAGTATATTTAGTCTCTTTCGGCTAACTCGAACACTAACAAAAATGCATCGAACATAAATATGATAAAACATACCGCTGGTCTTTAAAATGGAGCGGAAATTTGCAGTTCCATTCCATTTTAAATTTTTTGGAGATAACCAATTTTATGAACACGGAAAGAATAGTGAGATACGTTCCTTTTATTTAAACTGACCAGGCGTTGGGCCGAAAAGGCCACCAGCCTGTTTGCTAGCAGCACGTGATGGAGCAAACCCGAGCATTTTTTGTATATTCTGTCGGATAGACATCGTGCAAAGGATGTAGAGGAAAATGAAAGAGCATTCCGTGTAGTCCTCGCCAGGAAGGTTTCGGTGGCTTAAACCCTGGATCCAAGATATTGGTACAAAGGGCAGGCGGGCAACGATACGTCCATCAAAACTGTGCATAAACGTTAAAAATTCGATATAGTTAGCAATCAGAAAGGTTGTTTAATGGGAATGAAAACCTACATGCTGTTAAACATGCTCAGTAGTGCAGTGAATGCGAATCCAATGGCAAACATTGATTTCATCTTCACCAGCGAGAGATCGCGATTGTTGTTCTTCAGCTTTTCTTCATCGCGTTCAATTTTCTTCTTATGATTTTTGTCCAAGGATTCACCCAAAATTTCCTTTCGCTTTTCCACTATAAATAGGGATAATAAATATTTGATAAAAATTTCTGTCTACTTTGCCACATGGGTAACATACATTTTTTACTTTGCTTTTCTACTTCTCCTTTTAATTTTTGGTATTTTTCAGTGCGATATACCATTACCCACGTTAGTCCTGGAAAGCGAGGTATGTAATTTTATTACCTGTATTAAGAACAGTCGTAGACCAAAATATGTCATCAGCTGTACGAGGTATCTTACCTTCGCCGAGCAAAGCAGTAAAAATAGATATGAAAACTATCAATAACGTATCAGCCCACATGTTTAAAAAGATCGTGGGATAAGAAACATGTACAATAAAGTAAGTTTTGTTCTACCGAGTACTCTACACTACACTTCACAATCAAGTATACTCTCTCCAAGATGCAAATTAAAATTTAGTTCAATTATATCCCTCGTGTCATACGGGTATTGTACAGGATGCCGTATGAAAGCCACTATGGTGTGAAAAATATGATGTTAACGATACGCATCGACGTTCTTCGAAACTGTACATATAACCACAGTCGATGACATTGCTTGTAAACGTCATGTGTAAACTACGTGAATATGGTTGACGGAAGCATAAAGCTGCTCGAATTTCCATGACTAGGCACAAAACACAGACGAAAAGAAACATCTCATCTTCCCGGAGTCTTTGTGGTTATTTGCGTATATCACTTCAGCATTCTTCGGCGAAAAGGACACCGTATTACGTGAATAGTTTTGTATCGTTTGTTCAGTGATGGTTTCTCAAACGACTTCAACGGCGGCATCGTCCGAGCCCATCGTGGATGTGGAAATGGAAAGCGCGGAGGATGCGGAAACGGCGAAGAAAGACGGCGAATTGGCGGTGGTCATGGAAATACGGGATCATGCTCGGCAAATTGACAAAGCGGTGCTGAGTAAGGAATCTCGGTTCATCTGGCGCGTACTGCGTTGTCTTCCGACGACTCGCCGAAAGTTGGGCCTGCCCGTCGTTCGTTCGCTGGCCGTGCAACTATATCCTGCCGGAACCGAGCGTGACGGTATCATGACGTATATCGAAGAGTACCTTGCAGGGACACAGGAACCCGAGCTTCCGCGTCCCCGAGCGGCCATCAAGAGTCCAGTGCCAGAGGTTGACGCGTATTTCCACTTGTTACTGCTGGTGCGCCTCTTGGACAAGAACGAACTAATGAAAGCGACCAAGTGTTCGCAGGATTTGATGGCGAAGATCGTTGGGCAAAATCGTCGTTCCTTGGATCTTATTGCCGCCAAGTGCTACTTCTACCACTCACGTGTGGCCGAGCTGAATAACGATCTGGAGAGTATTCGACCATTTTTGCACTCCCGTCTGCGTACGGCTACTCTTCGTAACGATTTTGAAGGTCAGGCGGTCCTTATTAACTGTCTTCTGCGTAACTATCTTCACTACTCGTTGTACGATCAAGCGGACAAGCTGGTGAACAAGTCAGTTTTTCCGGAAACGGCTAGCAACAATGAATGTGCCCGATTCTTATACTATCTAGGGCGCATAAAAGCAGCAAAATTAGAATACAGCGTTGCGCACAAGCAACTCGTACAAGCGCTTCGGAAGGCACCACAACAGGCCGCCGTTGGATTCCGCCAAACAGTGCAGAAGTTGGTAATCGTAGTTGAGTTGTTGCTCGGAGATATCCCAGAGCGCAAGGTATTCCGACAGGCTGCATTGCGTCGTTCTCTGGGACCGTACTTCCAGCTCACACAAGCGGTACGAATGGGCAATCTGCAGCGTTTTGGTGAGGTGCTAGAAAACTTCGGCGAACAGTTTCGCCAGGATCACACGTTTACATTGATTATTCGCTTGCGTCATAATGTAATAAAGACGGCGATCCGTTCGATTGGACTTGCGTATTCCCGCATCAGTCCGCATGACATTGCCCGTAAGCTTGGACTGGATTCACCCGAGGATGCAGAGTTCATCGTTGCGAAGGCGATCCGTGACGGAGTGATTGAAGCTACGCTTGACCCAGAGAAAGGATATATGCGAAGCAAGGAGAGCACCGATATTTATTCGACGCGTGAACCTCAGCTAGCTTTTCATCAACGCATTTCGTTTTGCTTGGATCTGCACAACCAGAGTGTTAAGGCAATGCGTTATCCACCCAAATCTTATGGAAAGGAGTTGGAAAGTGCAGAAGAGAGACGGGAACGAGAGCAGCAGGATTTAGAATTGGCAAAAGAAATGGCTGAAGAAGACGATGATGGATTTTAAAAGCCAGGAGCATTCAAGCGGAGATTCTGTATTCATTAGCACGTTGGCTGAAAATAAAAATTGAACTGTAACGTACGGGAGCAGAATTATAGAATATTTTTGTTCTCCGTATAATATGCATATTTCCTTTTTTGATTAATAAACAGAGGAACTGCATTAAAATATATACGATTGTTTGATATTTCGAATGAAAACAATGGATGACTACACGATCATGATGGATATCATCGAACACATAAAGATAGTACATAGTAGAAGTTGATATTGATATTATTAAAAGTTTTTGTAAAGCAAGTTTTTCATTTAAAAGTAAAGATAGTAAATAGCGAAAGCTGTTCTTAGCTTATGAAAGTGGCGATGCTCCGTAAAATGTTCGTAACGAAAAGTTTAAATCTAGAAGCATTGCTAGATGTGGGAAAGGTTTATAACATGAGTAGATCATTACAACAGCATTACATCTCGTTTGTAGAGACTTTGGAGCTGCTCGAACCGAGATGTCAATGGTGAAAGAAAATTTTGTTAATGGAATACGTGCTGCAAGCCAACGTCGACAGGCATCATCTGTCTCTGTTGCGCGGGAAGGAAGGCAAAGAGCAAAAAAAAAACAAGAAGAGTAAAAGGAAAAAAGAATAGGAGAAAAGAATTGTCCGAGACATTTCTCGTCGCGTTTGGTCGTCGCCGTGCTTTATTTTTCTAGCCCCGTATTCTATTGTGTGTCCTGAAAGTGTCAAAAGCCGTACAACAGAAAAACGAAACACTGCGAGGGTAGGGGTAACGCAATATCCGAAAACTTCGCAAAAGAAGCAAACAGTGTTTGCCTAAGGACACAGATGACCAATCATCAGGAAAGGCTGTAGGCAAGGACCGCTACGAAAATAGCGAAGAACACACAGTAGAGGATCGGTCGACAAATGGTGGCTGTCAGTGCACAAAGTGTGAAATAAGGTACTCTTTATTCATCATCAATAACGAACGTGTGCAAGGGCGAACAGGTTGACAAATTAGGATAAGAATGCCCTGCCTGTGCGGCCCTTGACAACATGGTGCGGATGAATTGACTCACGGATCGTAGTGTGGTTAGCGCACCGTGGACAGGACAGCTAACCGTGGATCTTGCCTCGACAGATCGGAGCTATACGAGAAGTTCATCATTTTGACAGAACCAGCGCATCGATAGGAACGGACGAGGTAGCAATATAGTGTTGGCTGAAGAACTATTTTCCAGGCTAACGACAGGTCCAGTGTTTTGGGTGTAGCCAGAGGACGGCCCCACGGAGTTCGTGTTCCCCCTGTGTTCGTTCTTTTTTATTGGTTTCGCCTGACCAGTGTAGTACCAAGAGCATGTTTTCTTCGTTTGGTTGACAGTGTGTATTATAATCTGAAACATTGTGGAAGTGTGTATGCCACTGTATGTGCAGCTGTTCAGTTTATTTTCCTCGGTACGGAAAAGATAAGTTTTCCTAGAACGGAAAATAGTTGTGAGAATTGTTGTGAAATATTTGTTCGAGAAATGTAAAAAAAGCTCAAACCACAGAACTAAGGAAATTTGTTGTCATAATTTTTCTTGTGCAAGCACTAACGAACTGAGATAAAAACCTTCTCGTGCGTAACACTGGGTCGATTTTCGTGAAGTTTAAAGAAATGACAAAACAGCATGACGAGTGATGTATACATGCGGAGTATGTGATTGACGAATTGCACTCGTATCCTGCAAGCCTGTTTCCATCAGCACGCCTTGGCCCAATTTTGTTGCGCCCCCCACATGCCGCCGGTGTCACCTGTCCAATCGCGTACTTCGATTTAATCCACCATAGAAAACGTTAAGCGGGCACAAAAATCGTTTGGACTTTGATTTGGATATTTGCTGCAAGTGTCCTGTCTTTCGTCCTGCACTTGTGTTTCGCTTATCTTGCTTGATAACCGACACGAGGTTTATTTTACTCTCCACTAACGGACTACTACCGCCCTCTAGAAGTGTTCGTGCGTGCCTCAATCACGTCAAGACTAAACTACGCAAATCGCCAGAAAGAACGTGCTTACTACGATCGGTTCAGTAGCACTTTGTGCACTATTAGTTGATGAAGCGGCGAAAGTGTCGAAAGCATAGCACCAGCCGAAGCAGCGTATTAACATTGTAACATTTTTTTAGCTGGGAATACGTCTCAAATTAGAAGTTGCTTGGAAAATAAGTAATTGGCGAGAGGATAGAATGATACAGACGCGGCTGCCAGTTTGTTGGATGCAGAAATGATTTCTATGGCCTCGAATTGGATGAAAATAAGAGCTTGTCAAACCATACGTAGCACGAGAATGGATGGAATCAAAATGGTCCTGCATGTGTGATTATTCTTGTCAACTTTACTACTATCTACTGGGTGGATATGTTTTGGTAATTTAATCACTTGCGCTACGTAAACTATGGCCATTGCAAAAGTTGTACGAGATTAACTACAAGGATATTCACAACTTAATTAAATCATTACTGGTTTGATTTTTGGAGTGACGATTTATAATCCTTAAGAGAGGAGAAGCAATTTTTACTAACGACTGGCACTTTTCTAGCTACGACGACTGTCTAAAATATTGTAAATCCTGAGGCAAAATAAAGCAGGATTTGCGTTAAAAAAGTGCAAAACAGCATAAGTTTCATTATCACCAAGTGGTGTGGTATCAACAAAAAATAATACAATAGCTACCAACCGTGCAAATTGAATGGGAAACATAAGATCCTGCAAACAAATATCTTAGTTCCACGGCTTACTTTATCTAAGCTTTTTACCAACGCAACGGAAGAAGGACGATTTGAAAGCAAAGCAACAATCCCCGAACTCGCGTGTCCGTAGAATCAAATGTGTTGCTGGAAATGATTTGTAAGGAGGACGTCGTCAATTGGTTTAGAGATCTGAAGAGCTACAATAGGATAGATACCATGTGCGTCATGCTAAACATGTGCCTTCCGTTTGAGCTTCGTTTCCTCGGCACGTATCTGGAGGAGCTCGGCCGGCGTGACGCACCTGAGTTGCGTGGTGCCGAGCTGAAGGTGAACAACCCGCAGGAGTTCATAGCGGACATTGCTTCGGGAGAACCAACTGACCACCGGATCCGACGCAAGATGGCCCTGTTTCTTGCATTATACCGCGCCTGCAATCATACGTACGCCAATGAGCTGTTTAAAACGCTCGAAGGCTGGGGCGCGAGGACTGATCTACAGCGTTTGTTCGAAGAAGATGATCAGCAGGAGCTATTGTTAGTGTACATCATGGCTACGAATCATCCCTTGTTTTCTTTCGAGCAACGGCTGCATTGCTCAGAGATCTTTACTAAGCTGAAATCCTGGGATCTAAAGGCCTGTCAGAAGCACCTGGAACGGGATGATGCTTTGTTAGATCAGCATCATTCACATCCTCAGCAAAACCATCAGCACGGGCAACACTCGCATCTTCAGCAGCAGCCACAATCGCAGCATCACTCGATGGATTCGTTGCATAGTAACAGTCCCCAGCAATCGCCAATGCAACAGCAACCGCACCATCAACAACATCAAACGCAACCGCATCATCTCCAGAACTCAACACCTCCACCTTCTGTTCCTCCGCCTGGAACCATCCACGCGCTACCACCAAATGCGACCAATTCCATGCAGAATCTTCAACAAGGCTCTGCGCTCGGTCAACCGGTGACGAGTTACACCGGCTTACCAGGAATAACGCAGGTAAAATCATTAGAAAGTGTTTAGTAAAGCGTTTTACAGTAATTAAAATTTTCAAAATTTGTTTTCTTTGTCGATTAGAAAAGATATTTAAGGACTTATATCATACTTTTTTGATCATACAATTTTGGAAAACTAAATGGGTCTTTTTCTTCTTCTTTTGTAGACGATTTCAAATGATGCCCTAACAACCTTACATTATCTGGAAGCGTTACATCCGTTGCCAGTGCAGCCCGATTTCACAATTCCTCCCCCAGGTCCACCGACTGGGAACGTATCGTCGCGTTGGGTTCATTGCGTTTATCCACAGGTAAGAAACGTGGAACACTGTAGTAAAGCACAAGTTTATCTAGAGGCTATGCTCTTAACAATTCTAAATTGCCGTATTTATAATCGACAGTTAGCTTATCCACCGCCATCGTCTTCGCCGCACATGAGCAATCCATCCTCGCCAATTCAAAGCCGCACGACAAGTCCCACACGAATTCACTCCAGCAGTGTACAGCATCGCATCAGCAGAAATCAGCAAAACGATCAGCAGCAACAACAACAGCAGAATCAGTCACAATTGCAAAGCTTGAAGCCTGTGGATGAGGTAGCATTTGATGCATATAATCACACAATAGTATTGAAGCTGTGTAGTCCATACCTTTGTTCAATTTTACCTTCTACAGGATCAGACGTTGGTGATGTTTAGTCAAATGCAGTTACGAAACGGCATGCGGCAAATGCATAATACTTTGCCGCGACAATCGAAGCAAAGCTACGTCAATCAGATTCCACCATATCATCACCAACAGCAGCATCATTCACAGAGGGATGGCGGAGGAAGTTCGAGTTATCACTCAATGAATTACAACGTAAAGGGAGGCACCGGCATGATGATGGACATTATGAACCATCAGCCGAATTCAACTGGCAGTGACTCGGGTAGCTCGATCGGTTCAACAGGTGACGTGTCTCCTCCCGAAACGCCCGGGGTTGTCTCGGTAAGCACCACATCAATCCCGCACATTCGCTCTAATCGGTCAAATAACATGCGCAATGTAAATGGACGGCTTGAGAAGCAGCTTCCGTCGATGACGTATTCGCAGCTTCATCAACAACACCAACAAGCTGTTGCACAGCAGCAACAGCAACAGCAGCAACAACAGTTTGTTGGCTCTGATTTAATGGTGACGAGTGCGGCGCAGAATTTTCTAACCACCGGCACGACTAATGGTGCTGCGATGAGCAGCACTGGCAACAATGGGGCCAGCGGCAGTGGCGTTGTGTCGGGACAGGTGTTGCTTACTCAAGCTGCTGCCGCCGTTGCCCAACAGCAGGGTCAGTTTGTGTATGCAGGAGGTCCAACTTCTTTTGCACCGGTAACGACTGTCTCCCATCGACCAGTGGCAAACACAACCCTTCCTCACGCAACGGCATTCCGGACCCCACCAGTCTACGCTCAAGCGATCCAGCAACAGCAAACGACAGAACCGGTACTCTACCAATACCATCCGTCGGCGGTGGTGGCTGCTGGTGCAGCAGGGCAGGCTGTTGTGCCAAATAGTACGATAACCTTCATGTCAGCACCGCCGCAGCCTTCCTCGACAGCGGCTAGTACGCAGACTAGCTTGCCGGGAGCGGTTCGATCGTCACCATCACCGCAGATCGGCTTGTTACAACAGACCAAGGTACCGGGAAGCGGTGTTGGAGTCTATGGAACGACAACGTTACCCTATACTGGCACCGCTGCCCCTTCCTGTTACAATTGTGGTTCGCTAAAGCACACCGGCTTAGATTGCCCGGAGGCGTCTATGGAGGATATGACTCGAACGTCAAACTTTACGCTTGACTACAACACTGCTACGTCGCCGGGAACAGTAACGACACCGACGACCAATATCACGATACCGACACTGACGGGAGGATCATTAAACACCAATAACAACACAACGACGGGAGCTGGTATAGGCGGTTCTTCGGATCTTTCTTCGATAGCCGTGAATTTGGCAACGGGAGAGAGCAACACCAGTAGTAGCAGCAGCAGTAGTACGAGCAATAGTAGTAACGGTAATAAAAGCAACAACAGTACCACCCTCAGCAGCAATTTGATCAGTGCCAGTAGCAACAGCAACAGTAGTACCAACAACAACAATCATCACGCCTCCACTCACGGAAATAGTGGCAGCATGAGCAGCAGCAACAGTAACAGCAACAACAGCTCCATGGATGTTCCCATGACGCGATCCCTGTCAAGTACTATGCTGCCGGCAGATACGAGCAGCACTAGTAGCAACAATGGAACTGGGGGTACCAGTAGTGGTAGTAATAATAGTAGCAATCTCGTTAGTGCTAGCGGTAAGTGATAATCATTAGAGAAAGGTGGTAGAGTCCGGTTGAACCGTTCCGTATTGGTGACTGCAGCGACTGTAGCATCTGTCGCGATCGCCATAACTATTCTTCGCTCATTTTCCTAATCGTCCACATCCTGCTAATTATGACTACGGTAATTAAACTACTGACAGGGAAGGGCAGAAAATTCCGTGTTGGATTTCTGTTGGTGAGCTCGAAATGCGGTTTACGTTGGGATCACTGTTCATTGCGGAGTATAGCAGATTTCGCCTTGTGTTGGAGTCTGAGTGTTTGGCTCAGCTACGGTTGCAAGTACTCAGAAGGATAGAAGATGATTTTACAGGTCCACAAAACACCCAACGTTATGGGTGAATATCCAATTAGTATAGATAAATCGGGTATCCTTAACTGAGCACACACCGCAGTATCTTACAAATGCCGTGTATCTGTAGCAATAATTGATTCCCATAGCGGAGCGATTGAAACGCAAAAGGGATCGGAAAATGTTTAGTTCGCTACTTGCATGGTTCGTCTACTGTTAGACGTCGTGTATTTTGCTTAAGCTAGAACTATAGTTACGCTAAACTTAAATCGAAGAGAATCGATGGAAGCTAAAAGTTGCACGAGAATGAGTCATGTGATGTTCCACACAGGCTCATTCCCTTGTTTCCCAGATGTTGTATTAGGAAGGACAGGACATTTCGTTTGTTTGTTACAGTATACAAAGTAACATGCAGTCGAATTTTTCTAACCCAAAATAGCGCGAAGCAGTACGAGCAATGTTGTTCGATTGCTAGTCTGATCTGAATATTTTGATAGCCAATCGTTCTGAAGCGGTAAGGTTTTTCTATAATGTGACGCAAAGTGAATCTTGTGTTTGCATATCAATGTTTGTGTTTCTTATTTTGTTGTGTTGAACATCATTCGACGAAAAGGGTGAACTATGAGGTAACGTCATTAAAAGTCTTGGCGGAGTTTGGTGCCATTGAAACACATTGAATTTATGAGCAAAAGACAACGATTGCGCGAATCGAACGATATATGTACAGCTCATCAGTAGAAGTGGAAACTCGTGATTTTCATAGCCTTTTTTGAAAACTAATGTTCAGTTTTTCGTTTACATTTCAAGGAGTTTTATTCAAACTCAAATTGAAAGCTTGCACGTGTATTCAGCAGAGAAAAAGTTTTATCAATTAGCTTAAGGATTAAAGATCAATGGATGAAATGACGATGCTTGTATGGTACGATACGAAAAGCGGAAAAGTATTGCAGCAAACGGTTGAATGTTCTGTTCGATTCGGATTAGGACAAAAGCACTGCTAGTTGTGCACTCGAAAAATATGTTTCAGTTATCGAGAATGCTTGTACAATGTTACATACTTTATGGAATGAATTTTTGATCAATGATTTTTATCATTCATCGTTTATACGACAGAATTTGCTTTGTTATTTGTACTGCTACGAGTTGCGTAAAAACACAGAAAAATAATGTGCGTTTAGTTAGCAAAGTTTTAATGCATTCTGCGAATAACCTGAAGAGCATTATGGCATACTAACAAAAGTTTGTTATGCGCGAAGAAACGAATGCAACATAATAACATGTTTATGGTTTTTAAGAATAATGTGCACGAAGAGTAAAATATAGACGGAACACTGGAAAGTTTATTGACGAGATTGAGACAGTTATTTAAGAAAGACAGGAAATCATCGTAGCTGTTTCCCTTTTTTACAGCTTCAAAAGCTACAATCAGTTTAATGTTTGGAACGTCCTGTGGTGAATGAATGTGGAATGAATTGATCGAATTTGAACAAAATGTTTGCGAAAAATAAAAAAAAGTCTGTTAGCTGTTTATAAACGAGCAAAAATAAAAAGCAAACAAAAAAATCAATCAATAATTCAAAATTTAAACGTATAATTAAGCAAAATAATAGAGAGTAAAAAAAAAGCAAAACCGCTAATGCATTTGTGGTCGGTTTTTAGTTAAAATAAAATTAAAAATTTTAGGACAAAAATTTATACCCTGGGAAGTCCAAGCAGGTGCAGATGCAAAGATTGCAAAGCTGCAAGTTAAAACGATGGCATTAGAATAATTTTAAATACCTGAACCTGGATAGGACGTTCCGTTAAAATAAAAGGAGCATGAAAGACAGCGTTGCTTGAAACCCACAATTAACGGAATGGAGAAGGATAAGCACTATAGAATTGCATGTACGTGGGAGAATGCATAGGCAGCATATCCTACTTGTAAAAGGAAAAAGATAGCTATCTGTGTAAAATATCTATCTTTTTGCCATAATTTTCAGAGGGGTGATATCTCAGTTCGGAGGCGGCGGATGTGACTAGCAAAGAGTAATTTTGTCATATTTATGCTAGATGATTTTGCCCATTTATTTCCCATCGAATTTCTAGTCGGTTGAAAATAAAGGCATATTCCGTATAACATGGAATTCGATATAACGCTGCTCGACAACAGAAATCAAGTTGCCAAAACATATACCTTTGTATCACGCCTTTTGTTTCACAGCTCTTCTACAAATCACAGAAAATGTAATTAGTTAGTAGATTGATAGGTTCTTTTGGGCAAAATAGGATTGATTTATTTTTTTGAATTCACCCTCGTTTGAAAACTACGGCATACGACACCATATCGATTGTCTGAATGTAGGCACTAACCCGTGGATGTTTTCACTCCGTGTGTAACTGCCGAAATCGATTACGATTTTTTGGTTGTACGAAGAACCTCCATTATCGTAAGGTTGGTAATTGAGGTTTGCCTGTTCTTGAAATTAGTTTCTGGCCTTTTTTTATCTGTATTTTAATGGTTGCATTCTTGGCTGCATCAGTAACAAAGGCTTCATCACTATATTCGAATCAACAGTTACAATTCTGCACTTTGAGCATGGAAGCGACTGTCGATGGATTGAAATATCAGTTAAGCAATAAGTGCAGTTTTTGGAGGGTAATGACAACGATTTCCTCTCAGATACACTGTGCATGCAAACATAACGTGGATGCAGCTGAAATACGTCTTTTGTCCATAGCCAATGGTCGATCCGTAAACATCACCGTTAGCTGCATGCCATTTATCAACTTAGCGACTTATCTATCCACGTGGTTGTGGCTTCAAAGCTGACCATCTTTAGTCCTTTGACTGATTATATACCCACTGTTTTCGTAGAATAAACGTAGCTAGCAGGCATGGTATGTACATAAAATCGAGGAAGACCATTGGAAGTAACATGCATATTAATAATCCCAAAGCGAAATGAAATGAAAACGTAGAAGAAAAAAAAAACAATTAAAATAGTAAAACGAAATATTGTGTTCCCGTTCGCTTAAGACAACAGTTTATGAATCGCTACTTCTCTCCTTCGCATGTAGTTCGCTGCACTTAGATTCCAGCTAAATGTATTAACGATAAGCATACGTCCGTCGAAGGTGCACTGGCAAAAAGAAAAGATGATTCGAATGTACATGCGCCGTTGAGTGTGTCCAATGCGAAGGGGCTGTCTTGATTAGGAATCGGCTACAATGATGGAAACTTACGCTAGAAAAGGCAGCGAAATAGCGAAACTTATCTTGAGCGTGTGAGCGACCATCATGGATACACGTTTTATTTAATCTTGTTTGATTTTTTTTTGTTTTCGTAACAATGTAAATATATTGATTTATGAGAATACCATTTAGGGAATGTAATAAAAAGAACAGGGAGAATAAATCAATGGTATGAAGAAGGCAAGAGCGGTTTCCAAACGAAATGAAATTGATTTTTTAAGTGCAAGTTCTCTATCTGTAAGAACTTTGATTACGAGCCGTTAACGTAACAAACTAAAACATTTACTATACAGTCACGAGGCGACTTATAATATCCCTTAGTTGATGTAAGAAGGCACTTGAATATTACGTAATCCTATGAAAAGAACTTTAGCCACCACAATCAGGCCTGCGCAAGTATGTTGCAAAGAAAGGAGTCTAGATGTACGACCGAGGTGGTAAAGAAGCCCAACAGAGTCGAATGACGAATGGGATGCTTAATGCAATCGGACGAAATGCTTTTCAAGCGTAGGATGATGAGGAAATGGCCTGTGCGAACATTTGTATGCAATGTGATGTGAACGATCAGCGAGAAGAGATGAATCGAACCGTAGGTCGGACAAAAAAGGTTTAACGGTAGTGTAAGGAATACAAAAAAAAACTCGTATAGACTAGGAAAAGAATGTGAATAGTTTAAACACAAAAATACATTAATTGTATTGCAAAGTGTAAAAGCCGGTTTAATAAAACGCAAAAACGATGGACACGACGCTACGGAAAGAATGAAAATGCGATTGAAAATCAGAAGTATGCAAAATAGACACACTCAACACAATACTGAGTGTTTGTAGGAAAGCGTAACGTAAATCGATAAACAATAAGTCTATTATTGAAACAAAAAAAAACAACACAGTGTATTTATATATAAAATTACGAATAAAATAATTTAAACAAGTTAGCAAAACAACAATTTTAATGTTTGGTTTCTATCTTTAATTGAGTTAACTGAGAAATTTGATTAGCTGAATTCCGTTCTTCCTATCCGAATGGCTTCTTCGTTTCGGCAGCATTTGGAAGTGAAAGTTATCGTATTGTATTTATTGGCCTGCAGCTGCGGCACAATTCCAATTTGTCTGATTTGCAGAGCAAGCAAGATACCATTATTTGTAACTTATCAGAATTGGAGCGCCTTTCAACTACTTTTAATAATGAGGATGAAATTGTACACCATCCGCTACGTTTTCATACCGTCAAAGCTTATACGAACATTCTCCAGCCTTCGGTTCAAAGGCGAAATACATTAAATAAGTTGAAATACCGTGCGTCGCCGGCAGCTGAAATATGTACTGGTTTTTAGGTGTAATTTATGGCGTATTTATTACCACAAGCGTCTTTTACAATCTCTCCCGGCAGTGGGTTAAAAATTAACGAAATCCAATTCGCGCTTCATCTTGAGAGTCAAGCGAAGGGTTTTTTGATCCGAGATCCAGGCAGCGTTGCCCTTGTCCGGGTTGATCCTGTGCGGCAGGACGAGATCGAGCAAATATTTGGGTGATCCCACAACAACTCCCTGTTCCTTCACCGAAAGCTCGATATGGTGTATGCCGATGGTGTCATCTTCTTCCCGCAAGAACACCTCAACGATCATGTTCTCGCAGCTGGATGTGGCCGGCGTTTTGCAGTTCATCTGCAGATAGATGTCCTCGGTGGCGACGGTTTGTCGGTAGGATATTCTGTACTCCGGCTGCTTCCGGGAGTCGAACAGTGCACGGTTTTCGTGCATCAGTTGGGCCTCCCACTCCTCAACCGTCGTCGGTTGTACCTCTGGTTGTGTCTCGAGGGGAGCATACGAGCACGGTTTCACGTGTTCCGCCGGATCTCCCGTATGTTTGGTTTTTGGCTTCACCACCGGCTCGCCGACATCACCGGGACCTTTTTCAAAAACGAAAAAATCATGAAGGGATCGGTTTTCCACAATTCCACTACGATTTCCACGATGCATCTGTTTACTACCGAATTGGGGGCCATCATGTACGCGCTCTTCGTCCGACGTATCGTCCTCTTCGCCTTTGAACAGTTTTTGCAACAGTTTGATATTTTCTCCTCCCAACTGGGACATTCTCTAGCGTGGATTGTTTGGGAGTCGCACAGAACACGCACCAATGTTACAATCAGCCACAAGTTGGTGACTACGATGAAGTACTAGAACGACACAATAGTTACAGCGTGCATTAGGCAACTGCACACAAAGTAAACAAGTTGCGTTTCCATGGTGCAAAGAAACGTTCAAACGCATGCGCTACGTAAACGATGAAGTATTTTTCAAAGGATAACGTTTGAATTCAATCGTTACAGTGAACTTAACGAATTTAAAATTTATCATCGAATTTTACTCGCTTCGGTATCGTCCAGTTCCAGCTAAAGAACATAATTGCTACAGTGCTATCTTCTGCAAGCATTAAAGGACTCTACTTCTTGATCTTTAATGTGAGTACGTTTCGTACATTTATCGCTCCTCAATTGTGCAAAATTGGTTACTTCAAATTCACTTCTACGTTCCGCCATCAGTTTTCTATCGAATATTGAGCATAAGTTCTCCACCTACGACATGGATTGAGGTTGTACTATCGATCATGATCGTTCGCCGATCGTGGGTCGTGAGGCGGTAAAGCTGCTCACTGGATGGCGCATACCAGGGAATACAGCTGACTACGAACGAGTACAGTGAATGAAAAACTTGACTACATGTCGAAATAGTGCATAGCATTAACAACAGTAATGCCAAAGTAATTTGAAACAATTTCATTACTCTGGAGCTGCCTTTAATCAAATCCTCCAAATAGAAAATCTACGAGATGGCGAAAGGTTTTGGTGTGCTAATAGTAATGGCAACCACCGTCCACATGGTTGCTATGATACGTGTAACGGATCTCTCCAAGCTGCGGCTAAATTGTCTTTGCTCCGCTACTTCTAGCGATTTGCAACAAATGTTGTTGACATCATTATTGTTGTTATTTTTCCGCGGGCACTACCTCCCACAATGATTTCGTTTGCCGACAATATCCTGCCCAAAGAGAGACACAAAGAGAGTGAGAGAAATAAAGGCAGAGAGAGAAAGCAAGAGAGAGAGAGAGAGAGAGAGAGAGAGAGAGAAAGGAAAATCAAACCCTGTCCCCGTCAACATCGGGTGGTTGCGTTTTGTCTCAACATTTTATTGCCGACGTCGCGCACGGATATCGCTCCACGAGCTCGCACGCTAAGGGATGGATTCTGGGGGATGTTTTTTTTCCGCGATCTCTCACATTTAAATCAGTCCACTCTTCGACGGCAGCCGGTCCAGACGTTGTCGTCTGATCGTCTAAGGATCGCTGTCGAGCTGGTTCATGCCGTCGTGAGCGTGATCGTGTGGTAAGCGTTAAATGCCCGTCATATGGTGATTTGGCGATCTTGGGACCGATCGTCGCCTGTAGCGAGCATTGTGAATGAAGTGGTATCGGAATTCAGCTGATGATTTCATTCAAAAAGTTTCGTGCAGGTGCCCAACGAAGTAAATGAAAATGCAACAGCTGAAAAACGGTCGTAGAAAATCCTTTGATGCATAGAGATCTATCCTGCGAATTGGTGCTTCAAAGTGTTGTTGAGTGAATTTAGAGGTGATTGCAGAGTCAGTCGGGGCGTAGTGGGTGGAAAAAGTGTCCCACCAGAACGTGCTTATGGAAAGAATAAAATTATCGTAATTCACCACACGAGACAGGCAAGCTTACACAGTAGTAGCAGTGGAGCGTTTGTGCAGCCATTGATTAAGGTAAGCTCTTTTTTCCGGTGCTGTAGATTCGTGACTAAGTTACACCTACAGTGCAAAAGCTTCAACTTTGGTCGAATAGGGCTTGACGCTTTGATGGGTGCTAGCTTAATTAGCAGTGGCAACGTAGCAATGCAGAAAATACTGACCACTGTCACTGGCGTGGTTGGATCGCAGATTCGCTTCGCAGATACTTCTGTTGCATCACTCAACGCGTAGAGAGCGCGTACTGAAACGGATCCAGCGCCACTTGGGCTGGGATGATCCCGTTCAAGCGATCCTCCACCTTGCCTGACCATTGTACCCACGTTTTCGAAGCTCTCGACAGCTTCCGCGTGGTTCGCTGTGCCGCGTGGTTAAAAGAAAAGCAACAGAACAACGCCAGCACGCAGTGAAAAGGCGGGCAAGACATATTTGCATGGGAGGCCAAATGCATTCGAACGAGATTTAACGACTTAATTATTAATACGCGTGAGTGTAGCTTGAATGTATGGCCAAAACTTGAGGCCACAGATGCGTGCTTGAGGGGAGACCATAGATGACGCAGTGTTGGCTCGATATCCTCGATACGTCGTGAGTTGCTTTCTTGCGTACTCTTCACAGGTCAAGAGCATCTAAATCTTAACGCTCTCGACACTGACGGTACCTAGCTGGTTGCTTTTATAACTAAATCCAACAACTGTTTGCTTGCTGTTCTTGTCCGGAATTTATGAGGGTCATCAACCGATCTACTGTGGCTAGTCGACCGCCGTACGTCTTAATAAGCCGTAAAAGTAATTTATCGTCTTCCAGATTGGGTGACTCCTTAGTGCCTTGAGTGCATGTAATCCGTAATGATCCTGTGCTGCGAATTGACCCATCGATCATGTGCGAAAGTAAGCCAGACCAGCTTCAGACAGTGGTGGTTGGGTAATGAGATAGCTTTTGTTAGGCTTAAGAGTCCTTTCTCCAGGATACTTCCTCTTTCAGTGTAGTGTAGTGTCTTGGAGCATCGCCTGCGAAAGTACAGCTGCGAAAATCGAGCGGGGGTTCGATCATGAAACATTTATTGTTGAGAAAGAAAAAAAAACAAAGTGAACAGAACCGACCCCAAAACGCTTAGGCCAAACCATAAGGTATGTGATTTTGTGGAGACCTATTAGACTAATCAACACACTGTCACACCGATCGGCTAGCGCGGACGATCCGGACATGCTCGCGAACTTCATAAGCGCTATTGGCAAAATTTATTGCAAAAATCAAAATCAGGTTAGGAGCGAACGAACAAACAAACACAAAAAAAGCGTCGTGAATACGCGAAATGATGTGGAACGAACATGAACATTGATGCTCGTAAACATTGGCTCAAACTTGGTGATGAAAACCCCCCCCCCCTCCCTTCCTCCCACCCTCCCCTCAACCCCCGCCGAAGCCTAGGGAGGTTGAGGGAACAGAGCGAAGGCAGCGAACAGTCCCACCGTTCCAAGAGCTGTCCTCGGCTCCATCTTCGGTGCGGTCGACGTGACGGAGTGTGAACGATGAACGCTATCGAGCCAATAATTCAACTCCCACAACACCGGGAGATGTTCCGCGCGAATTTTGCCACTTTTAGCGACGTTGGCCGGTTGACAGATTGGCCGGCTGGTAACGTGGTAGGTTCGTTCTTCTCGGGTAGCCATCTGTTTTGTGACACGGGCGAGTGAAACCGTGAAAATCGTGCCGCGAACTAGTCCTAAGCCAACGTCCTATTTGTGGCTCCTGCGTGCGATCGAGGATCGCTCGAGGATGAGATCGGGAGTCATGTTCGATCGATAACCGATCGGCCGGATTAGGTGCGGCTTATGTTTTCTTGTCCGCCGAAAAAAAAAACTACATTCAACCGACCCACGGAAATTGAGCGAATATTTGCTTGCTGGGGGAGTTTTCGTCGATCGTGCGATAGGTTCGCTTCGTGCGATAGGTTAGCGCGTGTGGTTTAGCTTCCAAGGTGAAGCATGAATTCGAGTATCATTGTGGTGCGTGCCCGCAGATTTGACGCACGCGGAACAGATCGTTTGGCTAATCGCAAACATGATCACGATTATGACGACGTTCGACCTCGTTACCGTTGGAACGCGGTTTAGGAGCGTACATATAATGGGCAATCTTTGCTTATCGTTTCAGATCACCCAAAGTCGGCACGTTTCGCGTGGCCCAACCAAAGGAGTCGCTCTCGAACCCAAACTGATGATCGTCCGGTGGCCAAAAATGGTGCGACCTGCCAGCGGGTTGCTGCTGTTCGTGATGCTGTTTGCCGTTTGCTTCGATTTATCCGGCGGCTGGCGATATGATAGACGTTAGTGAGACCCATTTTTGCAGGATCTATGAGTTCAGGCCATATTCCTATTACTTGAAGCAGCCTTGGCGAGTTAGTCTATTTGTTGAGACTCTGAAGTGTTCGTATTCTTCCCTAAGCATACGTTTCTGCCTTAAGCCACGTCACCGATTTTTAGAGTTAATTGTTCCGGATTTCGGCAACAACAGAGATTTGCTAGGTGACAGAGTGGCTAGCAGGAGTACATTTCTCGCACCTTCAATTCCATCATGTTGCTTTTTCGCTCGCCACCTGGGGTCCGTTGGCGGGTGAAATACAAATTCCACTCACGTGTGCGTCCGTTCACGGCGCAGGTTCTTATGTCATTCCGTTTTCATTCTACCATTCGACTTTATTTATTTCTCCCCCCTCTCTCGGTGTCCGTGCACCCGGTCGGCGAAACATGCCTCCCAAAAAAAAAAAAAAAAACACACCCGATCGAAATTCTTCTGCACATGGTACCACGGACATCGCGCATATAATTTCTTCATTCACACTTCTCGACGGCGCGATCGCGGTGTGGAACAAATTCTGAAACACCCCATCCGGCACACGCACTGGGCGCAACAACCCAATCAAAAACAACAACAACAACGCCGGAAAATAAAAACACTCGTCCGTTCAACAAACCGGTCGAATGAATGCCCCGCCAGTGCCTAGACTGTATGGAGACAAGGTGCCGACGAAGGCAATTTTGCCGCGTTTGCGCAAAGTTCAGAGGCGGATCGTGATGCTGCACGACTCGTATCGTACCAAGGTGGTGCCACCGGCCGCGAATATGCTAAGTATGGTGAGTAATCTGGAGATCGGCCCCAGGCTAGGGAAGTGTTTTATTTTCATCGTATCGCATCAGATTGATCGGAGGTATCGGACATCGCGGTGGTTAGGAGTCGATTTTATGTCACCAACATGTCTGTCATGGTTGGCTGTAAGCTAAATAGTGAAAAATAATTTCCACTCGAGAGGAAAATCGAGTTTCATGTTGTGATGAGATTTCTTTTCTGTAATGTCTTGCTTTCGAGGATCAGAGCAATTTAGCGTCGATCAGAACATACAAGCTTTCAAGCGAGTTCTTTGACACACACCAAACGTTGAATCTACCTTCGATAACTACGGCGCCACACACCAAACTCTGAGTTCGATCTAGGACGCTAGGAATTAGCTTGAGGTGGCGCCAATTTAATGATTATTATTTCGCTATATGGAAATCCCACAAAACCCGTATCATAAACAAAACGAACAGTCGTTCAAGCATTCTGCCCTCTGCTGAAGGGAACTCGGCGCGATCGTTAGCTGGTGATATACGCATCACTGAAACGGCATCACATCAGAGTCCGGCAAGTAATCCGCCACCTCACAAAGCTGCGCGGGACAGATTATGGGTATTTATGAGATGGCGCTGGGGAAGTGATGTCTCGTCAAAATACTATTATTGTCTCCCGTTACGCGTGATCGGTTGGACCGCTTGGAGCGTTGCTAAATAATGCATTATAAGCGAGACATATGTCTGCCCAGATGGGGTGCTATGAAAAGGGTAACGATCGTGTTTACGCAAATTGTTTTCAAATAACACTAAACATGTCGTTAGGTGACAAATGTGCAACGGTTCAACATAATACCATCGCAGGTTTTATGTCCTTCCGACAAGATTCCAACAAGTGAATAGACAACGTAACCTTTGCCGTTCGGTCGCTACCGATCCCAGGTGTGTAAGTCTAAATTTTGCAAGACAAGTTGTCACGTATCGATAAAATATTGGAAGATCATTTAAATAGGGGTGAAATTTATCTTCCCTCGTGCGGGCCAGCACGACGGAAGCGCCGAACCATTTATGGCCGAATCGGCACACTTAGAAATGATTTAGGCGGCCTCAAGGTGTGTTACTTCGCTCTGGTCCGAGAGGATCGATGAGACAAATTCGACAAACCCGACCGCCTCTGCTATGATGTATTTTTGTGTGATTCGATGGTGCTGTTTTTTTTGCTGCCATTTCTGCCGGCCATTTGTATCGACATGAATCGGACATCGTCTCGAAAAAATACAACACCCCAAGCTAAGCCCACAGCACAGCATAATAACACCAATCATTAATATGCAAATCCGCATGTGACAACAGTTTCTCGACTTTCGGTCGTTCTGCATCGAATGGATCGGTCGGTTTACGCGGCCACTTTGCGTTGAGTCACTCGTCATTCCAGGTCCGGGCCAAATTTATTGTGATAGCTTAATTTTTTCCTGCCTCGTTCGTGGAACATGCACGTACCGGTGTGGTAAAAATTCGACCAGTAATCACCGCTCCTTAATCGCATTAGGCTTCGACGATCACCTGGAACCCGGGAGAGGAGTAAACCTGTTTGTGGCATCGTCCAATCTCACCAACCATGTTCCTCGGAGTGCTCGAAACGGTCCATGAATGGTCCGTTCGAATGGTTCACACCTTCTTGCCGACGCAACGATTCCAAGTCCCAAGTGCAGTTTTTCGGTAGGCTCGAGATGCACCGCTTGAGACGTCGATCGATCGCAGAATCACCGCTCGTGTAGGTGTATGGCTGCTCCAAAACGGGCCTCGAAAGCGATTCAATTTGGCTGGGTTGATTTATTGACCGCGGCATCACGTGCGCTTGTAATGGGGGCTAACGAGTCTGGGGCTCGTTTGCTTTGATCTTATGCATTAGGTAGCGCAGGAAGATCGATGAGCAAGGCTTTGCCGCTTTTGGCAAGTCGTTCGTGAACTGGATCCCCGGAAGCGAACCTGCCGGCGACTAAGGTTATGTTCGATCGTGTCTTTTTGTTGTTGTTGGGAAAGCGTGGCGAAGAACACAATGCGCCGGTTCGCGATCGGGTTGACAAAATACCACCGACGGGGTATTATTTATTGCCCGATCGTTTCCGTGCAGATCCCTTCGGGGTAACGAAATTGGAACGAAACCAGAACCAGACACAGCCAGACCCGCTGGAATCGTGGCGTGCGTGACGTTCATTGAGATGTTCCGCGGTTAACCCAGGTGTTACCTCGCGAGATTCCAAACACAAATGGAGACGCTTTTGGGCTGTTTGCCCGTGTGGCTCTAGCGAACCGTTTCGGCTGATTTGCATGCAAATTGTGAACCGCTCGGCTAAGCGGTTTGATTCAACCGAACCCGTCTCGAATCCACGAAACCCATAAAACTCATCAATCGATGATCTCATTCATTAGCAGTGTTTATTTAATATGCGACCACTGTAGAACGCACCCGGAGCCATAAAGTAGGCGACTTTACGATCGCCGACGCTACCACTTCCGATCGGATTGTGACAGGTCCGCGAGATGCCACCCGGTTCCGGTGCGTCCGTGCGAAAGGATTAATGCGTTTCGGTCTCTTTTCTCACTCTCGTCCGCAGAAATGGCACCACGGAGCGGCTCGATCGGCACAGAAATGGGCAAACCAGTGTCGTGCGCTGACCCACGATACGGCAAAGGGACGCTGGATTGACAACTTCGGTGCGTGTGGCCAGAACATCTTCGTTTCGACTCACCGAGTGCCCTGGTAAGCTGCCACACGTCAAATAATCCGACGACATGCGAGGACGTTTCTGATCACCGGCAGGAACAAATGGCCAACGTGAAGATGATCCTCGAGCCGGTTCGTGGAATCGCGAGTTGCGTGGGTTGATCGCAAAAATCTGCAACCACGGTTTCACCAGCTGTCAGTTGCGAATTGTTTGACAGCCAAACTCTTCCGGCGCCTGCTACGATCCCGCACTCGATCGCGTTGATTTTGATCGATTTCGCACTATGAAATTTGCTAAGCGTTCCATTTTTAGCTTCCCCGCCTTCTAAGGCTAATCGATCCCGGGTTCACTCTCTCTCTCTCTCTCTTTCTGTCTCTTTCGCATCCCACCCGTGAGACAGGTTATTCGCGCTTAGGACGTGGTTTTTGGAGCGACACAACTTCACGTACGGTTCGAGCCGAAACAATCTGGAAAGCGTCGGACACTACACGCAGATGGTGTGGGCTGCCACGCATAAGGTTGGCTGCGGGTTGACCAAGTGCGCAAAGGGTGGCCCCCGAGGGAAGCCGTTCTACAACTACGTCTGCAACTACTGTCCCATGTGAGTAGTGGAACCGGGGGTTCGCGAAATGGTCATCGCGATGATCGTGTGTGGTATGCCGGCAAAAAAATCCCGCGAAGTCCGATTTACGGGCGCGTTTTGGGAGCGATTTATTTGGTGTGATTTTCTTCGTCAAGTCCGCGTGCTAATTAAGCGATTGCGGCGTGACGATGGTGGTGGTGTGCGGTGAAGATCCAGTTCAGTGGGTGGCCACTTTGGACGTTCGTCCTTGCACCAGTTTCTCTGCGGGTGACGTGCCCTGATTTATATGCCCTTATGTGGGTCCGATTTGCTCGATTGGGTGGGAGATTTATTTGAATTCGCGAGCGTTTGTGCAGCGGAGTTGGTTGTTGGTGTTTTTCTTTTCATTTGTTAAGAAACTTTCACTCAGCTTCAGTCACTCGACGAAGAAAAAAAGGGAAAATACCCAAACTTTTGCATAACGGGTAGAACTAATTTTTGATTGATTTGAAGCACCGGAAGCGAAAGTTTCGTGCGTTCCGGCTGCCGACCGGTTAATTGGGTAAGCGAGTGGAAAACGCACTCGAAACATTTATTTGTTTATCCACCAGCCAGCGTACACACTAACTTGTAGGTTTTTGCTCTCTCAAACGCAGCGGAAACTACGAGGAGAAACTTGGCTTACCCTACAAGCGCGGGCGACCCTGCGGAACCTGCATGCCAAACTGTTTGTCCCGGAAAGTGAGGTACGTCTGCAGGGCATTTTCACGCGAGTTTGCATCTCATCTCATCAGCTATATCTCTCTCTCTCTCTCTAACACGTTAGACTCTGCACTAATGCGTGCAATACGGCGGATCTGTGGGCGAACTGTCGCGATCTCTACCGAACCTGGCCTGGTTGGCTGTGTAATACGGCCACCTCGGAGGGGTTGGAGCGTCAACGGAACTGTGCGGCCACCTGCACCTGCCACGGCAAGATACATGACTGAATTCCGTGGGGGAACCGCAAACCGGAACGTCCTTGTACAGCGTGGGGACGATGCCATCGACGGTTGTGTCTGGTGCCATTTCGAGGAAAAAGCCCGAGAGAAAGCGACGTGTGTCCTTGAAGGATACGGCCGATAGTGTGTTGCTGCAATATTGCGTGTGATGGGGATGCAAATGATGACCGCTGGGAAGAATTTGCGTGTTAAACTAAGTATTAATGCCCCACGGGTTAAAAGCGCGAGTGTTGTAGAAGAACGAAACCCTTCCAGCAAAAATGTGTAATCTCGTTGTGATGTACATAGGATTGAGCCAAAATAAATTACTTCTGTTGAGCGAAAAAGAGAGAGAGAGAGAGAGAGAGAGAGAGTGAAAAAAGCGAAACAAAAACCAGAACATACGCGCGTTTGTTTTGTTTTACGAGGTTCCGTCCTCGAAAAGCTCCGTTAAAGCCGGAACGCTCGTTTTCGGCGATGAAAACCCGCGTGTTGGTGAGTGCCCTCTCCCAGTGGGTGGGTCACCCATTTCCACGCACCACCGGGGGTTGAGGTGACTTCCGGTTGATGCGGTGGTCGGTATCGGCATGAATCAACACCCCAGCAAGGGTAAGGGCGATGCACGGTCGCATTGTGATGCGGTGCCATGCTGTTTATTGTGGTAATACTGTTTTAACATTGGACACGGTATCGGGCAGCTCTCGTGCGTTGGTGATGATGGAAAAGGGGGCCATTGCAGCACTTATGTTGACTCGATCCCCCCTGGAGGCTACTTTGAAACACACAATAAAGGTAGATGGTATGTTGAGCTTAAAAGTACGACTACCATACACTGTCTCGCCGAGGGAAAATGAGTCATTTTTCCGAACATTTTCCCGATTCCAGCACCCAACAGCAATACTGTTTCTCGCGTACTAAATGCGGCCAACGCCAATGTCCACCTACCGCATGACCGTGTCCAAGAAACATAGCCTCGATTTATGACCCTTCTGACGGATGACTTCTATCGTACGCTGACCTTGTATTGTTTTGCGTTTCCAGGGCTGGGGCTGAGGGCATCGAGAAAATTTTCTTCTCACCCCCGTGGCCGGAAAGTGATGAAGATTCGAGAGACCGAACCGCGGCTCACTCTATCAGAACCCGATAGGGACGGGCTGTTCGCTTTGAGAAAGGAAAACTCGCCCAAGCGAGGCGGCAAAAGAAAATAAAACAAAAGAAAAAAATAGCAGCCCGTGAACGAGGAGACGCCGGACGCCAATAAGCGTCAAGTGGACACGGATCGTCACCACCAGCAACATCACCACCACCACTGTGTATGGAAATGCGGTTTTCTCACCATTCTTCAAATGGGCGAGTAATTTAAGAATTCACAAAACATAATCAGAATTCATTAGGCCCATTCGACGAGGTGTCGCTGTCGGTGGTATCGTTTTCCTCGGTTGGAGGATCGCAACAAAACGCACAGTGCCAAACGTTGGGGTGCGATCTTTGTTTGAATTCTCACTTTACTTCGGTGGGGTGTCGTTTTGTGTTCCCGTTTCCAAGGCACTAAAAACGTTGGGCCTCACGGGGCAACGAGATCGATGGAAATTCCTCATATCAAAGCGTTCGTTTATGAATGAATCCCACCATTCCCCATCTAATTCCCATTCGTCTCACGTACCGCGAGTTCTTCGTGGAGACACAGAGCATGTCTTCGATGTGATATGCAAACATGCATTCCAAAAACCGAGGGTTTTCGCTACAACATTCTAATTAAGCATTCATCTGCTTCTTATTCTGCTGATTCTACCTCTGCTTATCCACTGCACCTCTTAGGAATATGTTTATTCTACACGATGATTGTGAATGCTTCTGTTCACGACCGCATTGTCTACCGAGTTAATAGAGATATAATAGTTAGCAATGAAGAGACAATTGTCAGGACATAATAGGAGACATTGTGCTCAAGTTGACTATCGTAAGATGTCTTGTTAGGAAGACTGGCTTTTAACAGCTTCTCTACATCAACGATCGTACAAACCGACTTTTAATTTCTCCATAATAGCAGCTGAATTGTATTAACGTCAATTTTGCTTCACTACGCAGCTAAGAAAGTTCTCATCATGGACGAAACTTGCTGCCGGTTTTAGTAACGCTATCTGAAGGAAAAGCGCCCTCGAAAATTCTAATGTTTGCTTCTTTTATCTCCCGGTCCTGCGTGGTTTCACGATCAGCCTTCTTGGTGTGGGGGTTTCGCACATCGATCGTGCCCCTCTTTGACCCCGTTGTTCTTTACGTGCCTGCGAGGATTCCACCTGTGGCGCATCATTTATATGTCGCTTATGTTGGGGCTCCCCTAGCTATTGGCCCCGTCGTTTTATTATGCTCACCATCACCGACCATCGCTATCTCGCTCTCACACTGTCTTTCCAGAGGTGCAGAGGGGCCACATCACCACCCACCGTCACGTACGCATCGTGGACGAAAGGGCCAGCGCAGGTGAAGCGTATCGGGTTGTTTTAGTGTTTTTTTTTCTTGCTCCAGTCGAAATTTATGCGCTATTGCGCTCCCATTCTCACCTACGGTTGGGTTTTCCTCCCCATCCATAACCCCCACGACGAGTGAAGTAAAAATCAAGTGGTTGACGGAAGAAGGGAAACGATGGAAAGCCCACTGGCCGTGGAAATACTACGAGGGGTCTGTCTCGCTCGCTCTCTCTCTCTCTCTCTCTCTCTCTCTAGCGTTGTGTTTGTCTCCCTGTGCGAGCCCACGGTGGAGACTTCGGACCAGCCAGACCAGCCATCGAGCCTCCATTCGTATGCTGGAGATTCGAGCGATCGGCTGGTGGCATCGTGTTTCAGGTGAAGGTTTTCCACGTGCGTTTTTCCCTCGATCAAGTAGCCGTTTCCAACCCGTGTGCGTGAGTGACTGATCGATTGAGTGGTGCGATCACGTTTGGTGCGTTCTCCGAACGGAAGAGGCGTGAAATGATTGTTACAAGTGTGATTTAGTGCGTGCGTTTGTGTTATTTTGGTGGAAAATTCTAGTGAAAATGGTGGTGAGCACGAGCACACCCATCGGGGTGGCAACTGGTGCTAGTGGAGGCCTTGGAATGGGATCGATCTTACGCACGTACAAACCACGCACACCACGTGGCTCCATATCGCGATTCCCAAGTGCCGGCAAGTTATCGATCGTCAGTGCCGACATCAGTTACGACGAACCCAACCCGGGAGACAGTGATGGCAATAATAATCGCTTACCAGGGGCGCTAGAACGTGCTGATGAAGTTGACACACCAACGGCCAAGTGGACGGTCAATGTTGGTGAGAGTGATGGGAAGTGTGCATACAGACTGGCGGAAGCGAATGGTCGTCCTGGGGAGACATCCTGCCCAAGCTCGTCCGGGGTCATCATCGGAAAGCCGGTCAACCTGATGCTGTCAAAGATGTCGCTGCTGTGGAATACGAGCGGTTGGTTGAGGATCTACTGTGGACCGGATCGTAGCGAGATCAGTGCCGACGATCGGAGCCGTATGATACACGTCGTCACGACGGCTACTACGTTGGATGTGGTCAAAGACATGAACCTGCCGGGAGACTACACGCTCTGGGTAAGCTTCACGCGTTGGGGTGCCGACAGGAATGCACCCGGATTGCAGATGCACTCGCGTGGTGAAAGTGTCGCAGTGATGGGACGATGGTTTTTGCCCACCAGAAGGAGTGGTTGGAATCTCTAATGAGTTGACGGCAGGTCGACATCCCTTTCGTCGAGCTGATTGATTGGTTGCTCGGTGCGTTCGTATAATAATTTCAACGCGGTCTCGGTGGAAGAATTGCAGAGAGTGAAGTGATCATCGCGAAGGCCATTCACCCTCAACTCGCTCATTCAACATTCTTTTCCGACTCCTTCAAAGACGTCGTTTTACGTGGCGGTTACCTTGTCGCTTGTTCCGTGAACATCCACAGTGCAAACGTGCTATTTAGAACTTATCGCGAGGTCGACAATCGCCGGAATCTGTCGCTTATCGTGGGAATCACCTGCAAAAGAAGGTAGAATGGCAGGCAAACGAGCGTGAACGGTTGTGAGAGCGTGCTATTTAGCGGTTAATTACCTCCAAAAGCGCGACTATAATTAGCAGATGTTTACGCGATTAGCGATTGATTGTGTTTCGGTTTAGGTCCGGTGCAGTATGAGCTATTTATGGGCACGAATGGCGCCCATGATCGTTGCTTATGAAATCTGACAAATTAAATCAGATGTTCGCAGGTGGAGGCCGCAATGGCAGATCAAATTGGATTGCGCAAGCGCCTGTTAAACACGGGAAGACACGAACATCATATCAGCTCGGTTGCGCTTTTTGACAACCGCGCTACGTAACCGAAACCTTTTCGATTTCGAAGCTAACGATGCCACGAGCGTGATCGTTAGTTCGTCAAGGAAATGCACCCAGACGGACCTGATTGCGATCAATGCAATGGTCGCTTGACAGCACAATGAACGTTGTGCTCTTGAAGCTCACCTTCTACTGCCTCCCGTCGTTAGTTCTTCCTCGATTACAACCGCGTAGTAAAAGTGAAACTGCTTCTACGCCCATCGTTTCCACTGCACTTCCAAGTGACAGCATCTCTCTTTCGCATGAGGCGATGCATTTCTCCGGTCGTAAAGTGTATGAAATTATCTGCACCTCTTTGCTCTCCATTGATCGCGCTTTCTTTCGCGATCGTAGGTCCAAATCGGTGGAGGTCGCACGAGACGGTTGGAGGAAAACGAGTATCCGCTGTTGGTGCAGGAGGAGTTCTTGAAGTCGCTCGGTTACTTTGATGAGTCGCGTCGGGCCCGGCTTGGCATCGATCCGGAGTTGAAGCACCTGATCCGGTTCCATATCGGACCGGCTGAGATTCCGATGTGTAAGGGTGTGCTGCGATCGGGCATGGTCGAGGTGTTGAAGGGTTCCATGTTCCCGCAATGGCGCCGGCGCCATCTAGCCATCGTAGGAAGCAAGTTGATCCTCTTCCAGGGTAAGTGTTCATTGGCACGTGGCGCTAGTGACAGCTGTGACTGACAGTTCTCTCTCTCTCTCTTCATTTGGCAGGAACTTCCGCGATTCCACCGGAAGTGTACGAGTTGGCGGGTGCAAATGTGTTCGAACACGCGCCTTGTGACAATCGACTGGTGATTAAGATCGTCCCCAAGTGTGGAAGTTCATCTAGCGCCAGGGATAGCCTCGATCGAGCGTCATCGATTGTCAGTGTGGAGTTCGGCGAGTTCTCAGGAGCTGCTGGTGTATATCCTGGATCATCAGCGTCGGCGGTGACGGCGATAGATCGTGACACGGTGCTGTTTCTGGGCTTCCGTGAGTCTTGGGAGCGTGACCAGTGGAGCATCTGGTTGTCGATGGTAAGTTCCGTTCCATCCCGAAAGGTTTGGGGTTTCGTTCCGGACCACCTGCTATCGGGGGTTTGCTTTCTCTCAAGTGAAGATGAGCCCAACACGAGACGGGCTCGAATGAATTCTTGGTGGGAAGGTCGGGTTGAGCAAAGTGCATCGAGTTGGTCGTTTCCGTGCGTTTCGGATCGATGGACATTCGGCGTACGATCGCGCCTGGGTTTCGTATATAAAGCGTGCACTAAAACCTCGAAAACACACGACGCAATCTTCCTCGCAAGAACGCACGTGAAGGGAGGAGGTCCGTACGATTTCACTGCGCTCGAATGCATCGTTGCACCGCGACCGGGAACTCCGATGGAGGGCTTTGTTTGATCACGTTCAGCTTGTGCGCTTCTCTTTGCGTTGAGCAATCGGTGGTTGGTTCAATTATTTGCAACACAAATTGATTGCATTGCTCGCGGTAGAACGGTAAAAAGAGGTTTAATTTTCTTCGACGTGCAAGGAGGCTAGATTTTTTTGTCGGTTTTATTCTACTTAATGGACCGAGGTCTGGAAGTGATAACAACGTGGTGCCGTTTTTAGAAACAAGAAGGCAACATGGACAGTATTACTGGAGTCTTGTTAACAAGCATGTAGGATGTTTCACGGCAGGCTACCACTTAGGTTTCTGAATCTATTATATTCATATTGAATTGCGTTCGAAAGCAAAATGCCCTCGAAACGATTCCTAATTAAATAAATTAAACTAACATTGTCCGTTTTCGGTTGTTAACCTTTAATTGAAAACGCAAACGCATACGCGCAACATACGGGGCACCATTTTGCACAAATTGAAATATTTAACTGCAAATCCGCGCGCGGGAGCATAAAACCAATCGCAGCCGCATAAACCGAGGAAGCACAAACAAAGGAAAAACCTATTTTCTGCTCGTGAGCATCATGTGAGTCACTAGCGCCAAGCCAGTACGGTACCTCGTGGGATGATAGGCCGTCGTTAAAACGTACGAAAAAAGCACCCTCCAAACCGTTGGCAACAGGTAAATAGCGTTAGATACGCTTCGGAGCTTCCCGAGCCACCAAGTTCCACTTGGTCCTGAACCGTGACGTTTGCACCCTTCGTATGATGACTACGATGATGATGATGATGATGATGATGATGAAGATCGCGTATGGTTGATCTTTCAACGCACTGATCGTCGGTGGCTTCCGCGTGAAGAAGCAGGACCGATTTTCCACCTTGTTCCGCAACGAAAGTAAAACTTACCCAACTCCAACCAACCAAATATGATCGCGACGGACCTGACGGACAAAGGAAAGAGGCCGCAAATTCGGTGGTGCAGGATTTAAACAAGACAAAAAATCCTAATTCGAAGGGGAAGCAACTCGTAGCGGAAATGGAAATGAGTCAACAGCTTAGCCCCATGTGGCATTTCTCTTTCACTCACCAGACGGTGTTTCTGAGGTTTTCCAGCGTAAAGGAAAAGCCACACGCCACGAAGCGTGACAACTAGGGGTCCACCCTGCGGTCGATGGGATTGTGTCATAAGATGCGAACCACACGATACGTCCATCGTCCTTCGGTCGGTTTGGGGTGTTTCTTTGACTGAGGACCCAAACCGCCGTCGGTTGCGTCGGTGGTTCCGAAACATTCCAACGGCGCGTCATAAATTAAATAACTCCACCGTCAAGTGCCCGTGCGCTTTGTGGTGGCGTCAGTTTGGTGTCGGCTCGAGTACGCCCAAACATTTTATTTTCTGCGCAATCCTCGAGCGCAGGCTTAGCACGTCAATGCGCTTGTCACCGTGCGGCGTTCGTCACGTGATTGACAAATCTGACAAATGTAGATTGATGTCTTTGCTTGTAGTACACGCGTGGTGTCGCAAAATGAACGAGACGCGAACGAGACGGCAACGAAGCGCACCGGTGGTTGCGTAAGGACGTTAGTTAAAACAATTAATTAAAAAATGTCATCAATGGCGGAGGAGGTTTTCGCTTCCCGCAAGGAAATTTAATTTGCCGCCAAGCTGCGAGGGCGTCCGGGATGTTTAAATCAAACGCGTAGATTTGATGTCGGCTCGCGAATGTGTCGTAAGGGTGACCACGCACGCTCGAGGTGGGTGGAGAAATGAGTGAAATTTCCTTTTCTTTACCGGTGGTTCGGCCTCGGTGGCGCTGCTGCTCAAAGCACCGTAGCACATAGCTCATGCATGCTGCACTAATTAGGAGCTACGGTTACAAAATCCATACATATATGAGATGCGGACATAAGTTGCTCGTTCGGTGGGATGAAGTAAGCACGCACGCTCATCCATTCAAATGGGCCAGTTGTTTAAGTTGTTGCTTGTTACAAAATCAACCCCAAATTGTCTCTAACTCTCTAAGAGGTTCCTCCCAAATTGGTCATCCTGGTGCATGCAAATGCATCGGAAGTCACGAGAGCCGTTTCCGGTTGTTCACAAACACACCACGCCACACCACCAGTTCTGTTCGTTCGCAGGGAGTCAACAAACCGGCACATTCAGAGTAGGATGACATCGGCTAAATGGCGCTGGCACGTGCGATACGTTGAAACAACTGGGCCGGAATTGTTCGTGTGCGCACGCGGTTCCAGTAGCACCAAGTCGTCCAGGTGGGAGGCCCTCAAGGGAGGCAAAAGGGCTCGGCTCGGAAAACTTGCTAGTCACCAATCGTTAAGCAGCGAAACTATCCCGGCGTCTGGGCCAAATAATTTTATGTAATCACGTGTACCGTACACTTAAGTGTGCGGCTTCGTCGCTTGTGTCGCTCGTGCCATCTGTGTACTACTTGGGCGAAAAGCGTGGCGCCCAGCGTACTGCTCCCGGTGGACCATTTTGAAGTCGGTGAGGTCGGTGTTCTAGTCCAGTTGCCAACGGGCGTTAGGTGGAGTAGTACGTGTTGCCTGTGGGCTCGTCGGTGTGATCGTGACTCGAGAAGAAATAGTGCTGTGGAAGCTTAGAACCGAGCTATGGTGCTGGGCAAGTGCATCATTAAAACGATGGGCGATGGGACGTCCAGCTTAAAGTCGAACAAAAGTCGCGTCACATTTTCCGATATGGAAACGATCGAGCTGGACTCGCTGGAAATTGAGTTCGATAAGCTCGATCACATCCCGGACGGTGCTGGGCACATCGATGGAACGGATGGCTGTCGATTTCATGGTCGATTTAACGTTAGTTTCGTTAGAGTTGAAGATTTATGGTGTGCTTATGTGGTGCTTTCTTGGTGGTGGAAATAATAAATAGTGGTTGAAGCTTGTGAAATACTCAAGTGTACCAGAAGTGTTGATTAGATTCCGTTTTTTAGGACGAACCAGACCGCAGCACCAGTCAGCGGTTGGATCTGGATGACTCAGGCTTGCAGCAGATACCGGATGTGTTCCTTCAAGCTCCGGCATCCGTCGAGGAGCTGCTTGCCGGCCGCAATAAACTGCAGGAAATAGCCCTCCGAGCGTTGGGTCAATTTACGTATCTCAAAGTATTGCGTTTGAATGGGAACGCACTGAAGGATTTCCCAGACAGTCTGTTCAATTTGCGAAGCTTGCGGTTGTTAGATTTGAGCGAAAATGAGATTCGTAAACTGCCCGACAATATAGGCGCACTCAAGAAGTAAGTATTATTTTCTAGCTGATAATTTTAGGTAGTTATCAGAGAGGGTTATTGTTCGTTAAAACAAACACGTTCAAAGTTTTAGCTGTTAATAAGCCTGGTTTAATTTAAGTCACGTTTGTAACGATGTGCAACGGTCGATTTCAAATTTTCGCTGTCCGATACTGACAGATGAACATGGCTGATGAACACACCAGATGAACGTTGACGCTTGGTGTCATTTAGTATGAATCGCAGTTCGTTTTGGGAAAGCAGCGACATAATGTGCCGTCTTTGTCGCTCCTTTGCTGAAGCGTTTACTTATGGTTCATTTTGATGATTAGCTCACGTTCATGATGCATTCATTTTGAGTTCATCTTAAAAAAGCGCAGTGTTGTACTGTTCTACGTATAACACATTCAAAAAGTATGTTAAGTTGCAGTTGCATTTATGGCGCTTCTCCATCCTGTTACAAATCATGTGGCAAACTCGTTTAATTATTTCTTGAAGAACAAATCGAAACGACGCAATGGCACGAGTCAGCTGCGATATTCCTTTGGACTAAACAAAGGAAATCCACGGTATGGACAAAAAATCTTTTCCATCCAAGGCAGAGTATTCAAACGACACATGCCGCAGCAGCCAAGTGTCGATTCCAAGGCTAGTGCGGTACCAGGGCACCTTAATGGCAAATGAATTAATTACGCATGCATGCGCGAAGGTACCACGGTTCTGCATGAGGAACCTTCAGCACACTTGTCGTGACCTATCAACGGTAGCTCGTGGTCTTCGATGGCGTTGTAGGATGCGTTCTTGTGTGCTGCCAGTCAAAAGTGATCGTTGTCTGAGATGAGGACTCACAAAAAAAAGACTCACTAGTCCTACCGGGTGCGTCCACGATCATTCCGCGAATGTGACATCATTTTTTGTTTAAGCCGGCTGCCGTTCGTAAGGTTGGTTCTGTTCTGGGCTGTGCCGAATGCGAACTTCCGGTGGGTGCGCACTCAAGCGGATACTTAAAATTAGTCACTAACATACGACGGAGAAGATGGTCGGGCAACAGCTCCGCAAAGTCATCCCCCATAAAATCCACCATTCCTTAGCCAAGTAAGTGTGTGTTTGCGCGCGAGAGAGTTGGTGGATGGTACAGACAACGGCAAGCAGCAGGTCTTCGTAGGTCAAGCTTGAAAGCGGCACACGGCAACGGTTCAGTTTCACTCGGTGCCTAGTGTACGGGCCAATGGAGCTCGAGGAGTCAAACGAGACGCTACCGACGCCCAGCGAGGAGCTGTATTTTTTATTCCTAGTGGCCGCCCGCGCTAGTGCGTAGTTGGGAGAGTTAGCCATTCGTGAACGGGCCCACGTTGGTGCTGTACTTTAACTAGCCTGTGTTTAGTTTTGTCCGAAGTGTACCCCACGATGGAGGTATTTTCGTGTCCGTACCATGCACTCATAAAGCGGCACTAGTTTCAGTGATTGTGTTTTGGATTTGAGAGTTTTAATATTGTACAGAGTGCCAGTGACAAAGATTCTGCCAAAATTCTGTGTTTCTGTGAACCGAACGTAAGAGTGAAGCTTATAAAAAGGGCTAAAACGCTAAAGAAAGCGAAAACCCTTCGCATCGGTTGACCGTTGGCATAGGATGCTGGCCGCCATGTTGCAATCTCAGCGTGCGCTGGAGTGAAATGCGCACGGAACCGAAAAAACGAGGTGTGAATTTCGAAACATCCGCTGCCGTATGAGCGTGAAGATTTTTAAACGTTGATAGTTTATTGACCACCGGAGCAGAGACTCCTCTGGGTGGTGGGAGATTCGTTTTCGCGCCAGCACATGTGTCGGACCTTCGATTGTTTTGTGGCCAGTGAGCGGTAATTGTGCAATGGACGGTTCGAATGATTTCAATGCCCGACGAAGCGGGGAGTGTGCTTTTCAAGCTATCCTTAGCATATGAGCGTACCCCTTTCAAAAAGCGTGATTTATTGTTGGTTTAAGTAAGCACCGTGAACAGTTCTAACAGCGTGCGTTACCTGCAATTAACACGCAATACCGCTCGAACCCGCGATCTTGGGGTCCTAGTTGAAAGGAACACCCGGCGTGACGAGGTAGGTTATTTCAAAACCAAAACGAACCGATAAGGAGAGGATAAGAAAGATGAAGGCCACTACGTCGAATGGAGAAAGGGAAACTCGCTCTGGTAGTGCTTCATCAATGCGAGAAATCGTTTGGCGAATGGCCAAACGCCTCACACACACAAGATGGAGGAAGATTTCGTTTTCTAATTGCACTTTCCGCCCGTAATGGTCGGTGATGATGTCGTTTTTACTGCCTTTGCGATGGCTTATGGACATGTTTATGACAACGGTTGAATATTTTAACGAAATGGTGAATAATGTCGTGGGGTGTAGAGAGCGTTTTTTTTTTGTTTCCCTGAGCTCATTCTGCGTATCGAATCAAAAGTAACTATTCGTTCAAGCGGTTTGAATTTAAAGAAAAATCTTCTAGCCAAAAAAAACCAACACAAAGTACTTTTGCGAGAGTGCGTTAAGCTACGCTACGATCGGTCCGATAATGCTGGACTTTGTATGAAAACTTGTTGGTCAGTAGACGAACAAATGGCTGAAGGCAGCATAGGGGCGGAATTCATTAGTCACAGTGTGCTGACTCCTTGTTTTGAGTTTGAGGAACACTTAGTCGAACCTGATATGGAGGTGTTGACTATGGTCGATCCTAATGCGATGTCGGTGGATAAGTCTCATGAGTTTGTGGCATCTGCTGACCTACATTACGTATGTAAAAATGTGCTCCTACGACGCCCTTACAGCTCGGATACACCCACCACCCCAGGTCAACCAAAAGAGAGGGCACCATCGCGCGATGGAATCGAACGGGCGGATTCACGAATTTACGGCACGTTGAGTAATGTTCGAAGAAAGGAGAACGGTTCATGAAAACCAAATACCACCCCAATGCAGACAAACGCGGCCCTCACATCACATAAGCGAAAAACTGCCAGCGGAAAATCACCTCGAAGAGTGGGAGCACTCGTGCAGACGGTGGCCTTTCCAACGTTGCAACGTACACACCTTTGCTGCACCGACGAAGACGGAATTTCCCGGGTGCGTGGGTTGGACGTTGCTTTGCCGAATGGTATTGGCTTCGTTCGTTACAGCAACCCCAACGGTACGGTTTGTGTAGCTGGCTCTTTTTTTTTTGGTTAAATTACCTTTAGTCGCAAAGGCACATAAGGACAGAAGAACTTTTCCAACGTAGGACGGACACGAGACGACGGGGGATCTATTGTTTATGGTCACGAGAGCGAATCAGCATTGATTGAAACCGATCTGCGAGGGAAGAGTATCTCGAGCGTTGGATGGGCCAGCCTCGTGATCTACCGTGCCCTTTCTGATCGTTCGAAACCTATGGTGGTATGATTTAGCGTCGCCCAGAAAACACAAGCATCGGTTGTAAAATTATGACCGATATTAAGTGACCATGCCGCAGATTGATTCAATCCGTCCAGCTGGAAAGAAAGTGAAATCCACCTCGCTTATTGGCAAGGAAACAGGGAGACGCGTTTTTCAATGCTTCGTGAGACGGCATACATATGTGGCGTGTATAAATATGGCCAGTTGGTCGTAAGTGAGGCGTGAAATGGAGGGTTTCTTTCTCCGGGATACGGGAGCATAGTTATCTCATTTACATAACGACTCCCGCGCACCGAACCGTGAACAGTGGTGACTCTTTTTTTTCTCTTCATCTCAATCTTGCGGAATCGAGAGCTAGGAGGAAAAAATCCGAGACGTTTGATTGACATGAATGCGGACGAAATCGAAGACACCGCGAGTAAATGTCAAGTGTGGAATTGTGTTGCAGAAAGAAAAGCACGATTGTGATGAAAGTGGCTACTTTGTTCGAAACGCCTAGAAACTGGTTGCTAAGGATGCAATCTGATCGAACTGAGGCGGCTCCATGGATTGATGACGGAGACTTGAAATGGATCCCAATTTTAATGTTTTTCCACAATATTCTCATCTAGCTTGGAGGAGTTTACAATCGAAAGGAATGAACTACGCGAGTTACCCGACAGTTTGCAAGGATTGGCTAGTTTGAGGGTTTTGAATGCGGCCTACAACCAGCTCGAGCAAATACCTTCCTTCATGGTGAACAACATGCGTTCGATGAGTTTGTTTGTACGTAGTCGAATGTTTTTCTCAGTCCGTACTTTTAGACAAAATTTGAATCACAACCTTTCTTATAGCAACGAAACGACTCACTTCGAAATGGACATCTACAACAATCGCAGCTGCGAGACGCGGCCCAGAAGAGCGAGGAGAAGACGGACATTCCGTTGACGAAGGTCAACTTGAGGGGGAATCAGCTAAAGGGCAGCATTATCCTTGGCAACTATGGAGTAAGTCACGTGTACAGTTACACGAAGGAATAGAAAGGTATAAAGTTTTGTTACTATTTTCCTACAGCTCCTCACACAACTGGACGTGAGTGAAAACTCGATCGAGGTGATGGACCTGTCGGCGTTGGATAAGCTGGAAACGATACAGTGCTGTCGGAACAGTTTGCGAGAGCTAACACTCAGTGGGAGAAATCTCCACTCACTGATAGCTGGCAATAACAGTAAGGACTTGAAATGATTTCCCTATCCATCTGTAGCAACTGATTTCCTCTCTTGGTGCTTTCTGTTGTAGATCTCACAAAACTGTCTGTCCGTGCGACACCGATCAACCTGAAGCACATGGACCTCAGCTACAACTGTCTGCAGGAGCTGCCAGACTGGTTGGTCGGATGCCACCAGCTGCGAACACTGTACGCGAACAACAACCAGATCCACACGATCTCGGAGCATCTGTTGAACAACGAACACGCCACGATCCAGACACTCCACCTGGCGTACAACCGGTTGGCCAGCTTCCCACCGATGGTGAAGCGCAAACTACCACTCCAGAAGCTGTACCTACAGTGTAACCTCATCGAGGACTTGCCCGAGAACTTCTTCATCGCCTGTGAGCGGCTGACGATCCTGAACGTGTCCAGCAACAAGCTCATGACACTGCCGATCATATTCGGGTCCGGTTGCAGCCTCGAGCGATTGTACGCGACCAACAACTCACTCACGGATCGCGTACTCGACTCGTTGATCTGTTTGCCACGGTTACGTGTCCTTCACCTGGGGTACAACCTGCTGACAACGATGCCAGAGACGTGTATCAGCTGTTGGGGAGATTTGGAGGAACTAGTGCTGTCGGGCAATAAGCTGCGCCATCTGCCGGATAACCTCGCTAACATGGCCAATCTGAGGGTGTTGCGTGTCCACTCGAACCAGCTTCAGACGGTGCCGAGTCTCGGTCGGACGATCACATTGCGGGTGCTAGACCTGGCACACAACCAGCTGGATAAGGTGAACATCGTCTCGTTGGTACCACGCAACCTGCAATTCCTGGATCTATCTGGTAATCGGCAGTTGCAAGTGGACGCACAACAGTTGAAAGCTTGCCGGACGCAACGTCCTATGGCACTGGTGGATGTTTCGGGCAAGAACCGGCCCTCATTACCCACGGCTCCACTGCCCTACCAGGAGCACGAGGATTACGAACCCTGCTGGAAGGTGGGCTTCGCCGAAACTAGCGGTTGTCTACCGAAGTTGTGCATCGCTCAACTTCGACTGCCTGGATTCTGCAATTCCGAGGGTCTTTTCGGGCTGTTCGATGGTGAATCGGGGAATGGCGTACCGAATCTGCTGGTGAAGACGATCCCCAAGATCCTGCTGGAGGAGCGCACGGTGAAGGAGACAGCAAACGACTACATGAAGTATACGCTTCTGTCAGCTCATCGGGAGCTAAAACAGCGTGGTCAACAGGAAGCGGTCAATGTGACGCTGTGCCACATCGCTCGGAGTCGGTTGCCTACGGAAGCGATGAGTTACATTCCACAGACAGTGGCCGGTGGCCGAAAGTTTATCCTGCGTGTGGCCACCGTCGGTGAGAGTTCGGCAGTGCTGATCAAGCACAACCGCTGCGTGATGCTGAACGCAGGCAGTCCTGGGAGGAAACTTGGCTTGAGTGCGAATTTTCCCGTAACCGTACCGGATCCGGAAGTGCAGGAGGTGGTGCTGGGTGATGCGGATGAGTACCTGGTGCTGGGTAATCGGAAGCTGTGGGAAGTCATCACGATGGAGACGGTTGCGGAGGAGATCCGCAAGGAGGAGAACATCCTGTTGGCGGCCAAGCGTGTGCAGGATATCGCGCAGAGTTACGGTGCCGAGGAGAACCTTAGTGTGATGATCGTACGATTCAACAACCTCGGTACGGATGTGGACTTTCTGATGCGCGAGTTGCGACAGACGATCCGCAAGAAGCCGGCTCTGTTGCAGGGCGCCTCAGGTGGAGCGAGTGTGATGGCGGGCTTCTGCAAATGTGGGTGTTGTTGCGAGACTAACAACAGTTGCTGTCACTCGGGAGCTGCTGTCCAGTTCGTGAGACATCCGTCTGGACGGAGTGATCGATCTTCACCGAGTGGTCAAAGTGACCAAACGAGTGGCAGCGAGACGGTGACTCTACACGGACTTCCGCGGGTTGCTGGTGCTGCAGGATCCTTGGTCAGTCGACGTCCTAACACGGCCTACCTAGCGAATGAACGGCGTAGTCTGCGAGGTGGCGTCGTGCGAGCGGTTCGAGCCAAGATCGAGGAAGAAAAGGAAAAGGACGGCGTAGACGAGTCAGACTCGGCCATGTCGGAAGAGCAGTTCAAGTGCTGGGAGTACATGCTGGAACAGAACACGCAGCTTCTGTTCGACAAAGAGCTCAACACCATCTCGCGAGGATTCATCCCAAAGCGGGTGACGGCTGCAACCGGAAATGGGACGTCTGATTCACACGCCACAAGCTCCTCTGCAGGATCCTCGGGATCTGGGACAAGCAACCTGACGAAGCTGCAGTTGAAGAACCTCTCGACGAGTTCGCCACAGTTGGCACAGCTCGAGAGTGACAGTGGCATGAACTCATCGACGGTTAGCGGCTATAGTGGAGCTACGATGACAACGGCCCGAGCGACGCCTTTTCTGTCGAAGCAGTTCGGTTCGACGCGTTCCTTCCATCCGAGCTCCTCCCAGAGCTACTTCAAGCCGATCCAGTACAACACGGCCGCAGCCACGACCG
The DNA here is from genome assembly GCF_943737925.1 of Anopheles nili. Classification (NCBI taxonomy): domain Eukaryota; kingdom Metazoa; phylum Arthropoda; class Insecta; order Diptera; family Culicidae; genus Anopheles; species Anopheles nili. The sequence goes on from NC_071292.1 coordinate 4,198,870, forward strand.
CAGCACCTGGTGGATGTCGTCCTCGACCCATCAACACTGGCCCCAACGCGGCCTACTTCGGGTCCTTGCAGCGACTCATGCCGTACAACTTGGAGTATGATCTGACCACCGTTCCGGACCGGTACGGCTCGAACGGGAATGTCCTCGAGCGCGACAGCACACTGGAACTGGACGCGATCGACCCAGATGGAGGCCGTATGCGACAGTACTGGGGTGTAGCGACGACGGAGCTGTAAAGAAGCTGATTTCGGATAGGAAACGAACAACGGCAACGGCAAACTGGAAACGTGTTAATCGCACGGCTGTCGATGGCGCTCTCTGTGGAGCCCTCGAGATCGCCGGGAGCCGTGTATTTCTCGTGATCCACTTCCGCCCGTCGGATCGGACGATGTTGGCTTGCCCTTGGTTTTCTTTTTAGCAATAAATTAAATAAATATGTACACATTTGAATAGGATACCGGATGCACTCGTTTGCCTCGCGTTCTTCTTATACGTTACGATGACCTCTAATGGTAAGTAGCTGTAGTTTGTAGTGTATGTATATATATATATATATATGTGGGGGTTTAGATGCCTACACGCAGGACTATCGCATCCTCCGATTCCGAGAGGTCGTGAGCCTACAGTTCCTGTTCGCTTTGAGTTCGCCTTCGAGTGCACGACTTGTGTGAAGGAATCAACCACTGCAATACTGTACATTCTGCGCCAGGATGCTGACCATCCTGCTGCGATCTTCGATCCTCACTTCGACACCCCAAGATCGATCGATTTTGATTTTTCTGGCTTTTGGTTTCATCTCTCGCATCGTGCTTTTTCGTGTGGAGTTTTAATTGGCTTTTGGGTCGGGCCCTAAGGAACGCACATGGAACGTTTAAGGGAACGAAGGACTGCTGTCTAACACCTGCCGGACACCTGCAGTTCCGGCACACTGCCTGCCTGCCGGACGTTTACGTATAGATTGGACTACCGCGCACTGGGTCTCGTCTTTTGTGTTGGGTTTTATCTGCTGTGGCACCGCGTTCCACCATGCGCTCTAACTGACGGTGTCCACGACGACTAGCACCGGGTGTGATTTAGATTAGTTAACCTACCACCTAAGCTTATTCTCCTTGCCTTCGGACTAGTTCTACACTCATACACTGGGCTGGACCAGCTGCTGCTACATGCTTTGATTGTTTCGGGTGGTGCTGGAAGCGAAACACGCTAAGAGAACAGAACGGAACGAACTGAATACCCTGGACTGGACCACCGTATGGCACTTTGGACTACGCTTAACTTAACGCTAAAACAGCGAGAAAGGAAACGAACGAAAAACAAAATGCCATCTACGACCTGGCAAAGCAAAACTGGAAGTGACTGGAAATGATTGCTCGTAACTAGTGCGACTTGCGATGCTGGAAGCGCCTCACGGTGGCTGCCTTACGCCGGCATCAGTAGTGTAGGGCCGCTGTTCCGTTCTGAGACTGCTGGGCAGGTGGATTGGCGACCGTACCGGACGCTCCGGAAGAAAGCTGCGTCTGCGTTGGTGGTGGTGGTGGACAATCGCCAAGCCAGGAGTCGGGACTCGGCGGGAAATCCGGATAGCCGTGCGCGGGACTAGAATCGTTGCTGAGGTCCGACACTGCGCTACCGTGCAGCCCAGGGGGGCGAGTTCCAGGGTGCATTGAGTTTAGTGGTTGACCTGGTTGATGAGACATGACATCGCATGTTCGATTAGCGATCTATAGTCGATCCAAACGGGCATTGGGAATACTTACTCACCTAGTGGCGTGTAGACGATGTTGTCCGGGTACGAACCGTACGGATGGCCGGGACCCATGGGCGGAGGTGAGTGGCTGGAGAGGTACGGCGGGGGACTTCCGCTGCCGTGGATGTAGGACCCTCGGGCACTGTGTGGTGACGCACCATCTTCCAGCCCCATGTTGGACGTACTGTAGCTATCATTGCTGAGGTCTGTTGATTGAGAAATCATGCGATCAGTCAGTGTTCTCGGAGCTAAAGATCATGTCACTGCAGGACACCAGCCTTCCCAGACTTACCGTGATGACTGAAGCTATCCAGATCGATCTTCAGCTCATCCTTGTCAAGCAGCTTCTCGTGTCTGCTAGGCGAGGAAGTTCCCTTCATCGACCGGAAGTACTGGCTCCATCGAGTTCGACCTGCATCCTTTTTGAGGCGCTTTTCTTTCGCTCGCCTGTGGGATGAGAAGTTGCTTAGTGAAGTGTGTTGAACGTTCCACCACGCGGGTGTGTGATTTACCTGTTCTGGAACCACACCTGCACGACGCGCATGTCCAGGCCGGTGTCCTGCGACAGCTGCTCTCGTACGTGGCGGGCTGGTTTAGGGCTGCTGTTGTAGGCGCTCTTTAGGGTCTCAAGCTGTTTGGCGGTGATGGTCGTCCGTGGTCGCTTATTAGAGGACTCACCATCCAGGGAACCATCGGAGAGATACAAACCTGCAAGGCAACGGAGATTAAGTAGACGTTCCAGACACGCAGTTGACTGTTGGCTTGTTACCTTTCGCCTTGGCGGCTTCGTAGTCCGGTTTGCAGATGAGTTTGCCGTCCTCCATCAGGTAGAACTCGTCACCGGTGTTGAGTTGTCGAGAGCACATCGAACACATGAAGCACTGTAGATGGTAGACGTTGTCCTGCGCCCGTCGGACAACTTGCGTCGGTGGGATGCCCAGATCGCATGCAGCACACTTTGTCCCGTAGCGCCTGTCGGACCAGCAGGAGGCAGGATGCGTTTGCGGACGAGAAACGTAGATTAACACATAAACAATCCGCACGATTGGGCGAACGGCCCGGCTGGGCGACAGGTTCCTACGAGTGGTCGCCGTGATGTTCAATGCTTACTTGAAGAAGTCGTCCTTGCAGAAAAGCTGACCGTTGCGGGCGAAGCACTTTTCGTTTAGTTGCACTCGGCACTCGCTGCATTGGAGACATTTGGCGTGCCACGTCCGGTCGGATACCTTCAGGATGAACCGATCTAGGATCAGCTCGTGACAGCCTCCGCACTTGGGGATGGTTGCTGTAAAAGGAAAAGCCACCAAAAATCCCCGTTCAATATCGAGCGCTGGATGGAAGATTATCATTGTACAATCATAACGCTAGAATACTGACGTTGGCCTGGTCTCACACGCGATTGTTTCACTTAGCCAACTTATTGTAATAGGCTTCTTATTGTAATGTTAAATTTATTCTTACATTATATAATGCAAATCTCAATAAAGCTAGAAATAACTTCCAACAATCACTAACAAAGTAAATTTACTTGCATATTTTGAATATAACTTCAATTAAAAGGATCACAAAAGCGTATAAATTACAACTTAATAAACGTGTTTCTACTAAACTAGCATGTATTGTACAAAAAACATGTACATGATGACCTCACTTTAGTAAAACAGCTAGCGATCGAATTAAGAGTAGATATTTGCTATCTCCCAGAAGTCATAAAACGAAACGAATATGTAACTTGTGGAAACTACATTACTTTAGGAGCACCACATCAGTTGTATCACCATATTTTCCCGCTTCACACGTGTCTGTTGTTCGAAGCAAATGCTTTTCGAAGTCCTTTATCGGTTCACCGTAATTCAATGAAGAACGAACAAGAAAAGCGACATCGAGCCATTTGATTTATTTCCGCATTAATATTCCTCCGGGGTCACTTACACAGCAAAACTTCCGGTAATTCGTCGAGATTAATCGGTGGCACGCGATAATCCGGACTGCGGGCGCGCTGCTGATCCTTCTTGATATCATCCACGATATTGTTGTTGTTATTGTTATGGTGGCTGGTGTGGTTGTTGTTATTGTTGTTCACACCACTTCCAAGCCCGCACAGATAGTCGCCGGTGTTCATCATAAGCTTTAACATTTCCATCGCACTTTTCGTTTGGTTTCCAGTTATCCACTCAAAGTAGGCCGCTCGCAGTAGGCGTTGAGTTTTTCCTCACTTAAGCACCACCAAATGGCACTAGCTCAAAGGTCCTTCTGCAGGACCTTTCTATGCACCCACTTTGCTGACTTTATCACTAGCACTCGCACACATCGATCATTTATCACTCTTTGCTGCATCCGCGTAGGTTGGCCCCAATCGATAAGGAAAATCAAGTGTGCCGAGAAAAATGGCCAACGTCACGCGTCACATATTCACACGTTCGTCGGTGGAATCCACCGAAACGATAAATAAACGAAACTGGTTCAAAGGAGCGGCACATGTTTCCGTTTCGGCGATAAATTGCGGATCCACGTTCGACTGGAAAAATCGAACATCCTGTCCTGCCCTGTCCTGTCCACCCGCGTCGCGTTCCAGTGGACTTTTCCGCTCACTGGTAGCGTGTCACGCCCGAGCCTGCCAGCTATCGGGTTCCGTAGTACCGGGACAAAAACCCACAACCCGTGTTAACGCGGGGCAAGCGCGTGCGATGCAAAACAAAATCGAACTGATAGGTGGGCCGTGTGGTTCCGTGCGATACGATGAAATACTGCCCTGAGCCCTCGCTGGTGGGGTTGCGCGGTGACTGTAAGGGGCGCATGCGCCCTACGCACCCTTTTCGTCAACCGCCAATTTGAACAGGCTCTCTCACTCTGAAACCCGAAGGGCTGGTTTGTTTTGTCTGAGCGATTTTGCCATCGAATTGAACTAGGGCTGCGTTTAGTTGGACGAGTCTGTGATGTTGAAATGCGCTCGTATGACAGTTTAACACACGTTTTCGCCTCTAAACTTATTGGTAAAAATATGAATTACTTACACAAGCACGTGATTTAACACCTGGTGCATAAAGTGAATCGAAAATTTCCATTCCATATGCCCGTAAATTTTCATTTTCATGAGCTGATATTTTTATGAAAATGTTTTATAACTCTTCGTAAACCTGCGCTCGTCATATCTAAAGCACAAAATTGCATGTTTACTTCAGTTTTGGTGGAAAATTGTGGGTCAAAACTGCAATCGTTTAGACGTGCAGCTTGCAGCTGATGACTCGCGTACAACCACCCCCTTCGGAATCGGGTGAAATCAGCACGACACAAAAAGTGGGCGTGTTTTAAAGCAACCCCCGTTGGGATGGTGTGTGGCTGTGCGTATGTGACTCTTGCACACACAACTACTACCAACAGCAATCGCGTTTCTCGCATTGCTCACGGTTACAGCATACTTCAAAGCATAAGCATACTACATAGTTTCTTTGCCAAGCTGTTTCTTAGCATATTCTAACGATTTCGCATAAACCACCTGCAAAAGCAGCGCCGGTGGTAGTAGTGAAAGTAGTTCCCTCCTGTGGGAACCTTCCTTCTGTAACAATGGGGTATTTGCAAAAATGGATGCACTCAGCACTTTGAGGAATATTTGTTGAATAATTTGCCAGAAAAGTGAAGATGCAAAACACATATTTTTTGCTCTACAAACAAAGTAACAACCCAGTTCCGTTTCGGTTCCAAACAACCCTCCCAATCTAAATGGCCGATTACGGGTGGCTTTATCGTCGGCGATTGGCACCGTCACGATTGCGCTATCCTGTTCTAGTGCATTCCGACGGCATTCGAGTTCGGAAGCGCGTTTGATACGCTTCAGAAAATACACTACCGATCCCGACGTAACGGTGGCCCAGGGAGTATTGGTCCTTCTTACATAAAGCAAACCCGACGTCGGCAAAGTCCTTGCGTCGCTACCAAATTCTCCGAACTCGAACTATTTCCTCACCAAGTTCCCGGTTGCCTTTCGCGCAAAGAAGTCCTTTTGTGATATATTATCCTTGGCATAAATTCAGGCGCTCGCTCGTCCCCCCACCCCCCATGAGCGAATCCCCAATCGGGGCGTACTCTATGGAGCCATTTGGGCATCGGTGGGATCTTTTCGCGGCTTTTCCTGATATTAATCATCGCCGTTTGCGCCTCGCCCTTTGCGAAGATTTCGAGCCACCGTCTACCCAGGCAAGGCGGCACGGATCCTTGAACGAATACCCGCCCGCATTAGGCGCTGGGAGTGGAAACAAAATAGCTTCCTTGGCCATAGCTCACGGCTGTCGCCCGGTTTCGGGTGTTGTCGTCCTGAAGGGATGGAATGGCGTCGGCAGGCGTACATCTCTTTGAGCTGATGAGCTCGCGGAAAGGATCAGGCTCGCTTGATGTTGCCACTTTTCGATCGCACTCGAGCCGCAAACGTGGTGCGAGATTAAAGTACGGTACGAGTCCGGGGTGGAGCTTTAAATGGGACTTTAATAACTCACGGGCGCGTCGGTGGGTTCATAAATCTGGTGGCGTCATATTATGTGCTTCTTTCAGCGCTGACTCACGCGAATGGGAGTGCGTGGGTGTCGGGATAAACCGTGAAAAACCGGGGAGCATTGACTTTGACTGACGTTAACGATTCAGGGGGAAATTATAGGGTGTTAAGTTGATCTCGCTGGCTCGCTGTAGGTACGTAGAACTTTGTTCAAATGTAACCACGATTAATGACCTTTTTAACACGATTCAGCGAAAACTATCCCGCCCAATAATTATCCCACTCACGCAAGATATTGCGCAAAGCGGCATAACCTCCTCGCACGGATAGATTTGCGTACAAATTGTTCTTCGAGAAAGGATTAGAGAGAAAACTGTCCCCCACTGTGTCGCACGCAGCAATTTCGTATAAGCCGCTTTACTTTCGTGCGCTACAGGGCTTTCCCGCATTCGGAGAAAACTATCCGCACCCTAGCCGGGTAAATCTCTAATGCTTAATGCTCGACACCACGGGAAACGGGCACCGGGTGGATCGATTTGTTATATTGCTAATCCAACACCAGCCCGACGGCCGGGCGCTCGGAATGTACTATTATTCAAATTTATATTATTGCCATTTGCTAAAGTATCACATCCGGCCCGAGACGGAGACGAAGCGTGTGCAAGGAAAACGTCTAAGCCTCTGTTTGGCCATTGGGCCGACGGGTGCATTTGTACGGGTTTTCCGCTTTTCTTTGGCACGGAGCCGCTCGAAAGCTCACCCGTGTTCGAAGACACGCCACAGGGACACGGCTCTAAGGGGTATAACAGTTATTATAAGTGCCTAATTTATTCATTCCACTTAGGTTTTCAGCCCGTCCCGTGTGTCCCTTTGAGGGGGGCCATTATCCCTTTTCCCGGGTGGCTCAAGAAGCGCACAGAAGCCGATCCACACCGTCGCATGGTGGATGCATCCGAAAGTCATCACTGCAATTGGATTCTCCCACCGGCCAGGGGTGGAAAATGGCCAGATTGCGAAAGTTTGGAACGCATTTATCACCACACGCACATTTGTCGGCGCGCGTAATGCACCGGAACTGAGAGGGATGAGCCGGTTGGCAAACATTCTAATGTACTTGCCGGTGGCCACCAGCGTGCTTGTGTGTGTGTGTGTGTGTGTGCGTTGTCACGCTCGTTGAAGGATGTAATAAAAACAGATCGAGCGAGGCTTTTAAGTGATTATCACCCATTTACAACAGTTGTCACCCGGCTTCGGTTGGTCGTAGGGGTTGCTGAGTCGATGAACCTGCACCACCGATGGAAAGGGATGGGTGGGATTTTCCACGGCAGAACTACACCCACACCTCGGGAAACGGAAAAGGTCTTACCCCACGAGAGAGAGAGAGAGGCTGAGGGGCAAGATTTATGGATGGCGAAGGTTTATTGCTTGCGTTCAAGTACCCGGGAATGGCGAAGAAAAGTGTCCGGATAATTCCACAGGATCCGTGTTCCGGTTGGTTCGAGTGTGAAGTATGTCTCGAGCACGGTACAGGTGCATCAGAGCTGCAGTTTCAACCCTCGAACGAGAGGTCCTTTGGAAGCGGAAAATGTGTCAATTCATGCGGCCGGCTGTTGGCCATTCGTTCATTCCGCTAATCGATCCATTTAGGGTCGCGAGGGCGCTCCGGATCATCGTCATCGTCGGTCATTGCTGAAATCTGTTCCACTTAAGCCGGGACTCGCTTGCCGGCCATCTGTCAGTGCTCGACACCGTCGTGGTGGATGTCACCGGGCGATGTTACCGTCGGATTTTAGCACCCGATTTCATCCACTCGATTGCTGCGATGGTGGTCTAACTGCTGGCGTCGTGCGGTTCCAGCTGAATGGACCGGAAGATGGACGTGTTCGCAACTCGGCACCATGTATCCGGTCTGTTATGGCCGTCCGAATTTAAACGCATTACCGCGTTCGGGCGGGTTTTGTGAGCCCTTCGGAACGACCACTCCACGTGTATGGGGTGATCTTATTTCGGGGCCCTTAAATGTTGCCCATTAACCGATGCCAAGGGGGAAAACGATACCGAGAGGAACTGATCCTTAAATACCTTATTGACATTTATACGACCGGCCAGGACGGGATGTGGCCATGCAGGGCGAACGAACCGAGGAAACCGAACCGAGCGATTTTGGTCGGGATTTTTATTCGCGGGGAAAACTGATGAACCGTAAGGTCAATTGTTGGCTACAAGGACTCGCGCTTTGGCTGAGGGTGTAAGGGTAGCGTGGCCATGCATTCTCGGCTGGTTAGCATCTCTCTCTCTCTCTCGCAGGTACATGTGTGCTGCTTCAGCTTTCGCGCAATTTATTCATTTGAAAATTTATTGGAATCTTCCATTTCGCAGCGCAAGGGAGCGCGAGGATCGCTCTAAAGGATAACGATGCCCGCACGGTGACAGATTTGTTGGTCTCGAGGGGCGTGCATTTGTCGCTTTTATTGGAACCTGCAAGTACGTGAGTGTGTTTTTTTACTCCTACCGATTTCGGATTTCCCCTTGCGAGATGAACCGATGATGGGTTTTTTGTTCCGGTTGTGTAGAGATTTTTTGTCGCACTGTTGTAATTCCAATTCTCTCCGTCGACCCTCGGGACGGGAAGTCAATTACATTAGCAACGTATGTTGTTTCGTATGGCGAAGGGGGCGCAAGTGTGACCCGCGGGCTAACAGAGCGAGCAGTAACGGTGCGCTATGCAAAATCCGACCAAAGGTCCGGAAGGCTATTAGGCTCATCTGTTTAATTGATGTTAAATATTCCGTAGACATCGGGACCAAAGCGACAGATTGACACCGATACGGTGTAATCGTCTGGTGGCTCACCCCGATGGAAACAGGGAGCTTAACCCTTGTTGGAAATTAATTTTTACTTCACTCCCGCACAAAAACAAAAACCCTTTTTTTCAACACACCTTGGCGCCGGTGGAGCAGAAATGCTTCTTGCACGCAGAAAAAAATAAATAAATCCACTCATGTCGCCATGAACGCAAACCACCCGGGACAGGCCGGATCTGGGCGTGTTAGTTTGGCGATAAAAATCAATTATTCACCGGAATCTTGCTCCTCATTATTTTCCGGTCCGTGCGCTAAACGGTGTCATTTATTCTGATTACCGTCCCGGGTACCGTCGTTCCGGCAGAGCAGACTCGACGTTCTCCTTGCAGTCCTGTTCCGGGGGTTTTGTCTCGCACAAAGGCTGTCGCGCTCGGGAATCAGGAATCTGGTAATGAAATAATCCAATAAGGCTAGCTTAACTTTTCGTGCGATCTAGTTTCGCCCGAGCGGACCGATGGAGGGCTAGGCACCAGCAGCCGCCGGATTGCAATCTTCCAAACAACCGGGAAGGGATATAATGCGTCAATAATTAGATCAAATTCCCTGCAGCATCCTCACGGAACCGGAAGGTGGCGTGAACTTCCGACATGGCCGTTACACAATCGCCTTGGCCCTGCGGAAATTCGCGACTAAAACTTGCACCATTCGCCTGTCGAAATGTGTTTTCATTAGAGTGCAGAAATTTATGAAAACTGATCGTCTAATACGGCTGCTTGGAACCGTTCGAGGAGCGTGGTTAAGTTTTGAAGACGCCAACGTGGAGCGACGATTTTCGCTGGTTCAGCAACGAGAAAAGGTCCTGTTAAACGCCCCATTCGTTCCGTGGAATCGAAGGGACCGTTGTATGTTGCGACAATCGACAACTAGTATGTTAGTACTTCGACCCGAACGTACGGTACGGAGCCCTCGATTAGGTTCCCTGTTCCGGAGGGCGGAAAAACATCCTTCGACCCATGCGAGTGTGGGCGTCCATGGGCATGCGACGGGGAAATAAAATCAACTACAATGTCGGAAAACTCCCCAACGCTAGTCGCACAGACGTCGCCAAAAAGGACGATACGGCGAGAGGCGCGCGTGTTCGAGGTGCGTCTAATAGCTTCCCTGGGACATGGCCGTAAAGTGTAGCAATGAATTTTTATTTCAATTTTATTTCGGTATAATTTGGACGCTCTGCTGTCGCCCTTTTTCCGGCCCACAGCCAGTACCGCGCAGTACCGCGTGAGGATGACAAGGGATTCGAGCGTAAATGGCGGTGGCCGAAACTGTCGTTAGAGAGCCACCGAAGAAGTCATGACCGTTCTTGTACTCGCTCCTATGTCCGCCTGGTAGCGGTGGGATTTGTTGCCGGCGATTGTTTGCGGCCTTTGTGGTGGATTGGTCCACGTGGAATGGGGCTCACTTTCCCGGTGGGCTTCGGGATGACGAGCACAAACCGAAAGGGCAGGCGAATGGATCGATAAAGCGAACGAAAAACTCACGCAAGGCTCAGTAAAAGCTGTTACAAGACAGCGAGATGAGCTACAATTAGTGTTTGGACTTTTTTGTGTTCTTGGACAGGGGACCAGTTGGGCGTAAAACCGCGAACTCGAGGGATGTTTGACACGTTGGTGAAAATGGATGGAAAGTCTATGACTTTGTGTATGTTTTTTCGACCCACGCAAGTCAACATCAAACAGAGGGTGTGTTTTAAACCTGCAACCTTTACGGCTTCAGCAACATCGTTTCGGATCGATACTCCCTTGAAGTGGAAAAGTTTTTCACAAGTTTAAGAATAGCCCCGTACCATCCCATAAAAGAGCACAGATCTTACGCCAATACTTCGCCTTCTCGATGCTTGTAATGCGTGCTTGGTAGTTTGCAAAACAAAAAAAGAAACAGTACAAAATGGTCCCACTCGAGGACCTTCCTCGCATTCCTGGGTATGCCTTGAGTTTATTTACCCATACCCGCGTATGCCATGCGTACACATTTGAATTCCGAGCATTCGATGCTATTCATTCGAACTTTATGGGCTCCATCCTGGGTGCACCCTCGTACCGGGGATATCCCCACTGCCACATTTCATAACAGAACCAGAAGCCGGATCCGTTGTTGGATCCGCCATCGCTGTTCTTTCCTTGCGCTCCAGCGCCACCATTAGCTTTGCCTCGCTACGTTCAACGCTTTCATCCCATACACGCGCATTTATCCGGACCGTTTCGGGTTTCTTCCGAGGGTTGGTTCTTCATTGACGTGGGAGTGGGTGGCTGCAGGACGCGTTTTGGAGTGTAAGTTCGGTATTCGCCTCCGACCTAGGGGAGTTCATTTGAAATACACATATTTTTTTTTTCTCGCCACCAACAGGCCCCTGGAAGCGAGTGTCCTTGCTGCTCTCGGTTGGTATGGGTTTCCCTTATGCACACATACACCCATCCCACCCATCCTACTGGTGTGCTCAGATCGAAGAGGCGGTCGTACTCGGGACCTAAAACACGACATGGCATCGCTTCGAATCCCCCTAGCGCTGGTCCGCATGCCCCACGCACGAAAGGATACGCTGGATACAATGGGCCGGATCCGCCCGGAATCCGAATCCCTCTAACAGGATGGACGGAAGGGGAGACCGTATTTATGAGCCATGAGTTTGTCTAAAGCGGAAGCACCCGACGGTCGGTCGGATATCGGATTCGAGACTTTATGCGACCGTTGCGCGGCTCTGACGCTCCCTGTGGGCAGCTCCGGGGTTGGGCTTTCATGTTTTCTGCGTGCGGCTCCTTTGATGTCTTTGTTGGTGACCATTTTATATTTTCTTGCTTTCGTCTGACTGGGGAAGCCGACCATTCCGGGGGGAAATAGACGGTTCGGTAGCGTGAACGAGCATCAACGAGAAGGACGAGCAGTTTGTAGCGGCCAGACCGACATCAATAATTTCCCGGTTCGCTTTTCGCTTTTCCGACGCCATGGCAGGCACTCGAATGGGCAGAACTGGGCGATTAATCTCCGTGCCGGGCTTCCGGTGCGTCCTTTGACGGCGAGAGGAGGTCTTTTTTGTCAAAGAAACAATGGATCGGTCGTCGAAAGCGGGATGGCGGCGAATTAATCGATCCTCGAGTGAGTGGTTGCATTCTGCAGGGAAATCATTCCACGAGAAACAAAAACTCGAAGAGACACGAGTCCTATTTCACGAGACGGGACGACGACGACGACGACGACGACAGAAGCGTTCTATTAAGTAATGGATCGCCGTAAAAATGTTGCAACGAGCGCGATTCCGAACCGACAAAGCGCGGACAATAATTAGGAAAGTGTTCACTTAATGCTCATCGTTACATTTAATAAGTTGCCCCGTTCTCCAGCGCATAGAGGGCAGCTTTTACTGTCCGATTCGGACGCACGGAAACTGTCATAAATTTACTTTATATCCCAACCGATTAAAAGAGGTCAACGATGGTGACCGCGATCGGGCGAAGTTGTCCAACCTTTTAGCGATCTCCCCAAACCCATTTCGGAGGGCGTTTCGTGTCCACAGGATGTCCTTCCCTTGATTGCCGGCGCGCATGCCATTCCGTCTATTTTCCCGGGTCGTAGGGTGCGCTGCGGTTATCCACCCATCCTCCCCAAATGTCCGAGACACTCGACCCGACCGATGCTTTCAAGCTTTTCATTTATTTAATTTACTCCACTAATGTCACGCCGTCGGTCCCGGACTCTCGCCTGGGTCCTCGCGGGCTGGAAAAGCCCTTTGGCGCAGGTGGAAAAACAGCTTCGGAAACAAAGCCCATTTCCGCTGGCACCGACCGTGCCATTAAGGACGCCTTGCCGGTGTGCTGGTTTGCTTATCAGTGCGAGTGAGCCGCTCGCAAGAAGCAAGCGAAGACAACGGCGATAAAGATGAGGCAGCAAACTCGTAAAAAAGTACGATGACATAATGTAGCCGTGTGGTGGCGAAGGAACACGAATTGGTCCCCGTTCCTGGCAGGTGGTGCTTGCCGGAATGGAGGCTCCTTGTTTGGGGGGTGAAGCATTCGTCTGGATTTTTGGAGCTCGCAACATCGCGTTTTAATAGGATTTGCGCACGGTCTGGTTGTGCGCTTGTGTTGATGAAATGAGATTAAGATGGGTTCCTTTTTCACCTTTCACCCGAGCTTGCGGGAACTTGTGTGAATGAAAAAAAGGAAAGAAGGAAAAGCCAACGACCAACACACACTCACTCACATACAATGGACGCCCGGCGGCAGCATCCGGGTGAAAAGCGACGGGATGTGGTTTGGGGCCACGAAAACCCGAACGGAGACTGCGAACCGGATCAAGACCTTTCGGTCAGGTGCACACGGCCATCACGTGGCCGTATTTTCCGGATTTCGCTGTTCTTTCCACGGCTCGTAAAAGCAAATGGTGGAAGCCATTGCCATTGTTATCCCTTTGCTGTCTGTTTTACAAAGGGCAATCCCGGTGGCTGGCTCGGAAAAGCTGCTTTCCGAGCTGACGTTGGCGGCTCCGTATGGTCGGTCGGTCGGTTCGCAGATGGGTACCGGTGGTCTTTCATCGGGCCAAAGCCCCGACCGTAAGATTGTTGCTGGTTCGGCTAGCGGCAAATGTTGCGGCATTTAATATTTATACCGAGCAATTCTGCTGAATATTTTAGCAGTGCTTAACGAGTGTTTTGGAAGACATCCTGCGTTCCGGGCGAGCGCATTGTTTTAAGGTAACGTGAGGCGGACAGGATATGCCCGGCGGTTAGGCAGCGTCAGGACGAGCGAGGAGATTTGGATTTTAAGAGCTCATTTCTGATGCGCCCCCGAAGCGCTGCCAGGGCGTTCCTCGGGAGAAGATTGAAGTAGAATCAACGCAAACATCGGACAGGTTTGCCTCCGGTTCGGTGATAGACCGCCACCGCTGCTGCGGCCGGTAAAGAGAGACATTATATCAGGGCTAATTAATTAATTTATGTGCGAAAGGCAGTGAAAGGCACCATTTCGGTGGTCGAGATTTGAGGGTTGCGCTTTGATTTCGATAAAGCACCGCGTCAGGTCGGATTGTGGAACCATTAGCCTACGCGATCAGCTTCATTATCGGCAGCAAGGTGAAGGTCCTGCAAAAGGTATCCGAGTGCGTTCTGGAGGAGATTAAATTATCTCCAAAACTCGAGGCTAGGTGTAGGCTAATTGGTGACGCTTCAATTCCTACAATCGAACCGGCTCGAAGGATGCGAATCCCTTCGAATTGCCCCTAATCAAACGCCATCCTTACGCTGGCATTTTCCTATCGTGATGTTGCAAAAAAAAAATCCCGCGGATCTTCACTCCGACGTGCGTGAAGTAGGCTTATCGCTGGCTTATTCCGGAGCAACTCAGCGTGGGCTTAACGTGGAAAATCCGGCTGTTCGCGAACGGAAAAAGGGCCCACCATTCGCATCGGTTTCGCTCGTAAGTAAACATACCGTGGCACCGCACCAGCGAGCATGTGCTTATGCTGCGCAACATAAATTATCTCTCCGGAGATATGAAGCCACGTGAGGCGAGCCCCAGTTCCTCTCGTCCTCTGAAACCGGGCGAACGGCGCTAAACGGCGTATAATTTGCTGTTTCCGCCGGAAAACCGACCCACCACCGACCGAGTCAACACGCACCAGGCCATCGGGATGTCCTCCCAAGGGACCGTCGTGGCCGTTTCCCCTTCGCGCTGGTGGCTCCTGGCTAGCAAAGGGTCTGGCACCTCGAAGGCTTCGGATGCTGTAGGACCGCGACAACCGTGGCAACAAATGGGCTCACCGCCTGGGACGAGTTGTTTGTTTTAGCATAGAAATGACTCCTCGCTGGCGCTGGCGATGCCTGGTGCAGGACGACCAAAGGGAACGACGAACTTCGGCAACTAACTTTGACATCTCGATCTCGGTGGGTTGCTGACGTGGTGTAGGGCGAATATATAGGGCAACAGATTGCCCTATCGGCTGCAGGGGCTCGCAAACAACGGTCCCTGCAGGACGCCGAAGGAAGCCAACCTAACGCGATCCGCTCGCAAATACCCGTCGGCGGTGTGTGTGTGTTTGGTACGCGTCCTGGCCGGAAAGTGGCCCTTACTATTAGGGTTACCCTTGGCAATGGAACCGGGGGGTTCCGCGCACAAAAACGCACCCTTCGAGCGAGGGTCGACGTGAGATACGCACGGAGAGATGCGCGGCCGGGGGATGAGATGATAATTAAATTAATCATATAAATTTTTACTGCAGAAACCAGAGCGAAACAATAAAATTGTTTATTTATATTTATGGGCTTCGCGGAGGTTTTTTATTGATTCTAGACTTTAACAGGCCATTTCGGCATTTTCACCCGCGTGTCCTTTTCGTCCCCGGTGGCACGAGGGAAGGATGGGCCCTTTTCATCCCTTTTTTTGTTGGTACTACGCCAAAGCACTCGGCTCGTTGGTTTGCAGCGGAGAGTTTAGAGAAAATATTAACTTCACTCCCGTAGGGCCATGGGCTTCGTTTCAGGCTGTACAGATGCCGGAAACCACTCAAGAGCTACGGGAATCCTTAGATCATCCACCCGTGAGGCTTATGAACTTCGATACAAATGCACTCAGCGTCATTGTCCTGGGTTTCATTGAGCTGCTTGAGCCGAAACCCGTTACAATGGCCACTGGCCAGATCTGAAAGGACACCGGCATCGTGAGAACTCTGCCAAAGGATCAATTCGTTTCCCATCGCGCGCGGTGTGTGATTAGATTTCTTCCCGATAATCGTCCCCGGGCCCTGGCGTATAATTACTGTCGCAAATCCGGCCCGGTTCCAGTGTCCTCGGCGTGTCCGGGCGTGGCGGGATGCTGTGGTAATTGAATACCGAAGCGATCAAAATCTCCTCCGGGCGTGTGGTTTGCGAGTGTCCGGGGAAAGATGAAACCGCGTCACTTGCTTGCCCGATCGAATGAGGTCCTCGGAGGACAATCTCTCGCCGACCGAAGTATGAGACACTTCAGCTTCAGGGTAGGTCTGCAATCAGCAGTGTTAGAACGAAGGTCTAACGCAGGTCGGTCGCGTGCTGGGATACACCGAGGACGTCATGCGGAGGACGTTTCGATTCCCTGAAGACCGGTGCGACCGTACCGCGTCGTCTGGGGCGTTTTCCCGGGGGTAGATTATATTGAATTAGTTTTGATAATTTTTCATATTTTCCGTACGCTCGAGCCGACGAGCTCCCCTGGGAGTGGCTGTGATACCGAGCGATAGCTCGGCTACCTGGTGCCTCACTCCCGGAGGTCCTGTCGGAGGAGAACTTGACAGGACTCTCTACTTCCTGGTGCTCGATCCCGAGCTCGCTGTCTCCTGCGGAGGTAAACTCGGCGCCCAGAGAAACAAATCTACCGGGTGCACTTGTAAGAAGTCGAGCATTAATCTGGCGTGCTGGCCGCACCCTGTTCAACCGATGCGTCGGTGGAATCACGTTCGTGGACGACATTGACTACAATGCAGACATCATGAAACCCACTGGTTTGTGATCGGATCGGCTCATGCTATTGTGCCATCGCGTGACAAAAGATTTTTGTCCTCCAAACAAAGGGCCTCCAAAGACATACAACGGTTGCGATTGAATGTATGTATGGCCACACGCACAGACACACACTCACATGAATGTTTTCCATGCATGAACGTGTGTGCAAGGGGGCCTATTGTGTGCGGAAAATGAATGGAAAAATCGTAAAATTAAAAAGTCGTTCATTTAAAGCCGAGATCGAGCCCGGAACCATGCTCGTGCTCGATGGTGGCAGCATAAGGGGGCGAATTCACGAATCGTCTGTTTGCTGCAACCGAGCGAAAATCATCGCACACAATGGACCCCAACGGGTCCCGACAGCAGGCAGCACATCTGTCGGTGTAATGAGCGCAATTGAACGGTTTACAGTTGGCTTTGGATTCGCAAATTTGTTTGCTTTTGTTTTGCCGATTCCATCCGCGACTGACAGCAACCCAGTAGGCCACGCTGCACGGGAGATCAAAGGAGCCTGACGATGGAGTTTGAAGTTCATCGATTGATCAAATGTCAAAAGGATGAAATTGCAACAACAAGAAAAAACAGTACATTCGTTTAGCAACCCATCGATCCCACATGCGCACGGTGATTAAAAATGATGAAAGTGCTGTTGGCGTTTGGGAAAATGGATGACAGAATAGGTTGAGATGTTTCGTTTTCATGATGAAGTTGTTTGGCGCGTTGGGATTGGGAGTAATCTTTCAAACTTCGACAACCGTGAAGGGGTCGTACCACAAACAAATTCGATACGTGATTGAAAATGGAAACATTACGAACAAAAGAAACACCAGCGTCTAAAAACGGCATAATTTTCCTGCGCGGCTGCGAACAGTGCGTTGCGATGTCAAACAGAGATTATGCGTGCACGTGACTGCTGATAATAGATATTGTGCACTTTTGCGCTGGGAGGAGTCGGACTCGAGACCATAATTTGTCCGGACCTGGTGTGAAGATTGCCGGGAACGCGTTCCATGATCCCGATGGCGACGGTAAATGAGCGAAAAATGGACTCTTCCTCGGCAGTCCATCCCACCGGAGCTGGGTCATGAAACACTCACGTTTAATGCGACCATTTCGTTCCCGAACACGCACGAGACCCGTACGGTTAGCCACTAGGGACGAATATTGGTGAGCTTTGGGTACGCAGGACGTGCACCAGCTGACAGCGGGACCAGAGTGGACAACAAATGGGTCGAAAATCCGCGCCACGCGTCCTTTGAGGGCTCGTTGCGTACGCCTTTTCCACGCCCGCCTGGCGCCCGGTACGCGTTCAACGCACCAGCTGACGCGTGGCGGCCAAGGTTGCCCTCACACGGGACCGTCCCGTGGAGTGATTAATGCGAATCGATTATCACCCCAGCAGCCTTTTGCGAAAAGGGGGTTTTTCTTACCACGCTAACACTACCACTCGAAAGGAGTGCAATGGCACGCTCCGCTAATTTAATTACAATCCGAGAGATGCTGCTTTCAGCCGGCGGATTCCTGCTGTCAAGTGCGATGGTGACGTCGGTGACAAAAAGCAAACAAAACGCAGACTGTGACTCCATTAACGCGACCAGAGTGCGGGAAAACCCACAAAGTTCTGGTCGCGTGCGAAGATTCGTGCTCGACAAACAATCAGCAACAATAACGCGGTCCTTGAGGCTGGCTCCGTCAACCGTCCAGTTCGTGATCGTTTGTTTGGAAGACGGCTGGAAAACAAGTTAATCCATCCAAATGACACCAACCGAAAAGGCCCGGCTAGAGTCGAATGGTGACAGGAAAATCCCTCCACAAATGGAGAAAATCATTTGCCTGGAAGCGAAGAGCTTTCCGAGAGCACCTAATCCCTGCCGGAAGAAGTGATTGAGCAGCTCGTAAGACGCTTTTCTTCGCACGATGCCGAGGAGGCGCTCGGGGAGACGATTTGTAGATGATGAACCGGAACGCCCAGTTCCTAATCCCAATTAGGTTCCCGTGGTCAATGGACGAACGCTCCGCTAGAGTAGCCCTTCATTTCCCGGCCAGCCATTTGGGGTCCAGCAACGCAGGACTCCTCGGCAAGGGTGACTTAATTTGTTTGGGTCTTATCAAACTTTCATGATCATCCATTTGCGGGGCCGGCTTCGGTCGCTTCGAGCGCTGCCCCATTACGAGCGAAGGCATCACTCGGGCAAAGGTAAGATTATGATCGGTGATTACGAGAGGATACGCTGAGTGACCAAAGGGGGAAAACGGCCGGCTACAGGGACAGTGCCGTGACAAAATAACACGGCTCTCTCTCTCTCCGCCGAACCCCGAGTCAAACCCGAGAACCGAGGTGCTAATAGTGGCGTGTTGCCGTCCGTTGGCTTGCATTTCGCCTCCGAAAGCTCATTATTTATGCAGATGATTTTATTATAAACATACGCCACTGGACGCCTCGCCCTACATTGCCACTAATGGAAGCGTCCTGGATGGCCATTACCGAAGGACATTGTGTCGGAGCTTTGTGAGTTCGCCGTCCAACGCCGGGGGTGGGTTGCATACCACTGCGGTGGATGGGTGATGCGACTAATTAGATGATGTCGATTGCCCGTTGTGACCGTTGATCTTTTGGAGCAAGAATAAAAGAGACCTTTGAGGTTCAGTCTCTTTCGGAAAAAGAGCTACTTCGTCGTGCGTCATATTTCTCTGGAAACCTTTCCGGAAAATTGCAGTACTACCGTTCCGGAAAATTGCATCGATGCACTTAAGATGCACTTACATTTCCTGGAAGTCCAATCATTTTTACGACGCGTTTCTAGCAGAATGTGAAAGTTTCCCGTTCACCGGAAGTCGATCGCTTCCTTGGGTTGGGTGCATGTGAGTGCATTTAAGCCAAAGCTGGGAGTGGTACCAATTTACTAGGAACCGTTGCGAGTAAACTTTTATGACTGTGCGAGCTCCATCGCTTCGATATGATGATGCATGCAGGAGCCTTGTGCAATTTCACACCGATGGTTCCGGATAGCGATGAAGCTGTGGGGGGCGTTCGTCGAACCGATGCGCGATGAAATTAGCCGGTTCAAACTTTATGGCTTCATCAGCGTGTTTAAAAGCTGCGCAGGTTTCTGCTCCGATATGGACATATCTTACCAATTAACCCAAACCCCGAGGCAGCGAACCGGTGCAGGACGAGAACCACGGAGGTATCGATATCGAACCATTCGCTTCCAACGAACCCGCATCCTGGGGAACAGCAAATGGCAAATTTATTTGTTTTATCACTTATAACGCAATAAAATTTAATATTTATCCCTCCACGCGGTGCTGGCGCGTTTCCGAACGAGTGAGGCTATTAAATTACGCTTAATTCGGTTAAACTAACGTTCCCAGCTACGGCAGGACCCGTAAAGTGTGAATCCGCGGGGCGTTGTCCTGCGGGGTGATCATCTTTCGTGAAATATGATCCTTCGCACCCCCGCGAATCAAGGTACGCGTGGGGTACGATCAACGGAAGGAGCCAAACCAACCCAGGCTCTGGTCGGGGTTTACTCTTTCCTGTTCGTTCCCGGAAGAGCCGGTTGTTAATTTTATTGCCTTTTGTCCCTCCTCAAACATGCCAGGCACCGGCATTTGCCACCCGGCGATCCGGTTCGAGTGTGCACATGTGCAATAAATAGCTATCACCACCATCCTCCTGTACGGCCATCCGGGAGCCTTTTTTCCGAGACCTCTCGCTGGGCGGTGGAAACAACTGCGATCCAGCGCTCTTTCCATTTTTCCGGCCAACCAAGCGAAGGTTGGCCAACCCAACCCAGACGACGTTAACGCCGCGACGTGTTTTCCGAGAATGACAGTACATAAAACATTATTACGCACTCACGGGTGTGACATTTACGCGGCAGGGATGCCACCACCCGGATCGCAGGGCTGGCAAACATTCACGGCACGGAAAAAGGGCGAATGGTGTCCTGCTGCGAAGCGGGACACTTTCTGCCCGGAACCAGCCCGGTTTTCGGTTGCTCGGTCGAGTAAATAAAACACCAACCGACCGGCGAGTCACCGCGACAAGTAGCCGGCTGTACCCGTCGGGGTTTTTCTCTTTTCGATTTTCCCGGTCGTTTTCCCGGTGGGACGCTCGAATGCGCCTAAACGGCGGAACCGGTGGCGTTTAATGGAGGCGCATGGTCGGGTTCGGGATGGGTTACACACACGTACGCACGCACACATTCACTCAGAAAAGGACGCCTTCGTTGCTTTTTTTTTTTCGCTACCTCGGGAGCAATAAATTAAGCGCTCATGCACATCGTAACCACGGGAGATCGCGAGTCGCGCAAATGTGGCTCCGTAGCCGCGGGAGTCGCACAAGTGAACGTGATCATAAATCATGGAAGCGAGTGCAGAAGCGGAAGGACGACCGAAACGAATGCATTCTTTTTTTGGTGCAAGAACCTGCCTTTGGAAGGGTTGCAGAAGCCTTGGGAAAGCTCACCTGAGTACTCGAGAAAGGCACTGCTAGAAATCATGACATGCGAACGTTAGCTGGAACTATCTTGCGGTCGGTTTAATTATTCGTTTCTCCGCCCAAAAAGACAGGCGTCCGTGACACTGACCCACTTCCGTGTCCAGAGCATATCGACGCGACCATCGAATAATCGACCCATCGACCCGTAGCTCGACTGCTCGGTGTTGGAAATGGAACACATGTGCGGCAAAGATGCCACACCTGCTCACAGAATTGGGGATGGGCAGACACGTCAATTTCAATGCGAGCAAGGCCGTTACCAAAACCGAGTGGTGGGTGTTCGGAAAAATAGCAACAACAAAACCGTTCGCTAGCTATTTTCCACCCAACACAATCTGACCGCTTGATGCAATTCGCTCAATGCCGCGTGCGTTTACGGGCACGGCTTGGTGGGTTGAAAACATTCGACTGGCTAATTCGAGCTCAATCGAACGTGGGGCCACGATCCACAAGCAAGGGGAGTCTGATGCCGTGGTATCGCTCATCATTATTGATACTTTAATGCGCGCAACCACCGGCCGGCCCTTTTCCACTGAATTCAACCCCTGCGGAGGTTTGTTGCTTCCAAACAGCGCCATGCCACACCGCAGCGATGTTGATAATCGCCGGATGTGTTGGCAAACCCTCTGAACCCGCGGAGTGTGAGATGGATGAGTTCAGCCAGTTTTCAGTGGATCGATTTTTCCCAAAGGCCGCTCGCAGAGATCGCAAACAAAGCAAACCACGTGCGAGGGCAACCCTCGTGGCTCTGAGGGTGTGTTTTGAAGGTATGGTCATCGATCGCGGCCTCTATGTATGCTGCGGTCAATTGTGTTCGCAATCGGACCCGCTGGAATGCAGTGGGGTGGTTGTGAATAAAAAAAAGAAAACCCACCACCCACCCAGCTCGCTTTATTCGCGAACGCGATGCGACAAGCTGTTAGTTACGTAGTTTATGAAATATGAAATGGAATGCTCCAGGGTATGGGTCTTTAAAATTCGCCACAAATCTTCCGAATTTCCCAATGGGTGTGGGATGGCATTTGTGAAGTTTTCCAGAAAAAAAAACAGAGATTCAAAAATAAAAAAGAAAAACAAATTGCAAAGCCCCCTGTTCGTCCTTTTTCTGTGTCCTTGCACAGCTATTTCGGGGCGCTCGGTCGCATGCTTCAACTCTTCGTTTACTTCGTTTGTGTGCGGTGTGTGTAAGTGTATTTTTTTAGCTCGTACATACGTTTAAATCATTTACCATCCTTTCTATTACGACCCGCGCTTCACCCACCCTATGATGTGTTACATCCTTTTTGTGGTAAAAATTATCCTTTTTCATGCTGCTAAGAATGCTTTTAGATTCTGTGGGTGTTTTTTTTTCTCCAACAAGGACGAGGGACGAATCTTTGTTTGGTTTAGCGCCAGCAGACCGAGATAGGCGGGCACACAGACATTTAGGAGTTTGGGCGGCAAGTTTATGACTTTTTGTTTTCGGTCACGTCTCGGTCAATCCGATCGGGGCGTGGTTTATGAGAGGGTGCTGCGATGATTCTAACGCTTCATGAAATATTCATGCACGGTTTTGGGGCTTTTTTGCATTTTTTGTTCCCCCGGTTTCTTTATGTTTGTGTGCTGGACTTTTCGCAGGAGAACAAACAAAAAAAAAAAGGATACACCGAATGTCTCGACACCACGCGGGTCCGGTGTGCGAGTAAGGCCAACCGAGAGTCGAAACAAAACGCGCCTTCTACGCCAAGGGACGAAGTCGATAAAAATGGAACTGCATTGTTTCGAGAGGCGAGGAATTATGCGAAAGGTTAATATTCAGCACTTTGCTTTTTATTAAGGCTGCCTTTTTATGGCGTGGTGAACTTTTTTCTCTGGTTGGTGGTAATGCAATTTTAAAACCGTTCCGCTGGTGTCGCACGGAATTGTGGCATGGTTTGGTGTGAAAGGGCTCTCATATATTCACAAGAGATGCAACACAAGTGTATCTGGAAGGTGAGTGAATCTCGAATTTGTTTATAAAAATGAAGGATCAACACAGCTCATTGTTGCGCTCGTTACGGATCCTTAAAGCAGCTAATCAGCAGATGTAGAGCGGAACGATCTCTTGAGCAAAATCACCCTTCATTACGTCCCCGCTAAACACAAACAAATCTAGCACCCACTCGACCATCGAGTTGGTTTTTCGTAAACGGATATCGAAAAAAAAACGCTGCCTCTCATGCTAAGGATCCACTTCACCGCGCCTGCTATCCTTTGAGCGCGAGGAGAAGGCAAACAATGCCGAAAGTAAATATTTTCACCCTCTCAGCACCGGGCCGGGTGGTCGGAAAATCGTCGAGGAAACTCGCCGTTTTCCCTCACTCATTGTCGCCCATCCATCGATCCATCGAAAGGCACGAAAGGCATCCATCAAGCGGTTCTCCAGCAGCACCGAAGTGACTTCCCTCGGGGCGAACGGTGTGTCAGGCAGTGTTTTTACCGGCATTCAATTATTCACTGGCTTTTTCACTTTTTCGACCGCGCAGGACGGTGGCTCGACGCGTGGTGGGAGTGTAAAGCAAAACATTAATCCACGTGCGGCCAGAACTAGCTCGGTGAGGTCCCTGGAACGGGCAGGAAGCGAGTGACGGATGGCATTGTATGCATGTCCTTAATAATGGGTTGCTTCCTTCCGCTATTTTGTGCTTTCGTGTTCGATGGGGGAAAAAAACGCACACGCGCAAGAAAGGGGCCGTGTGGCGTATGCGTTCATGCGCGCGTTCGTCCTGCACGGCGAATGCATTAGGATATCATTATCGAAATAAATAACCACAGATGGTGTTCGGTACGGTTAAATGGATTCGTCCCAACCCTCGCGCTTCGTCCATTCCAGCATGGGGCAGAATTTTATGATTTTCCTAACCGGAGGTGAAATGGTGAAGAAAAAAAAAACAACCGAAGGAAAATCCCTGATTTACGGTGCCACTCAGTGGCGAGCTAGGGAGAGGTGGAAACAATTTGTTCGTGTAAATTTTAATTGATCCGAAGGAGTGACGTTCATTCCGTGACGTTGTGGGCGAAGGCATTTGTCGTTGCGGTGTTGGCTATCTTTTTTATTGTACGCATCCATCCCTTCTTTTTGGAAAGAGAGCGCTTAGGCAATGCAGTTGCTGCCCAAGGGACACCGTTGGGATTGGTTTAATTATTAGTGATGATAATTGATCGATCAATTACTACCATTCTACGTGGGAGCTGCTGGTGAGTCAATCTTGCTAGCAAAGAGACTAGGCGTTGTTAAATAATGTAAAACTAGTCATGATGTTTTGTTCCAGCACCGGCGTTGTTGAAGCAACGTGCATTGGAATCGCTATCGATGTCATGTAAGCTACTGGTGCTAAGAACTCTCCAAATGGGTTTTTGAAGTGACAGAAAAGTGTTTCGATGCATTCGGTTGCATTCCCTTGGCCAAGTCCACCTAACTTTTCCACAACGCCATACGAAGACTTGTCGTTTCTTGACAGTGTCTGAAGAACTGATGAAGAATACTCAACACGAAAGCGGAAATCAAACGTTTTTACACCTAAAAGGGGACTACAGTAGGCCATGGAACCGTTGTAAACTTGACTAAAAGTTATTGGTTACTTTCTACATTGTTACACCGACGCTAGACTCCGGTGTAATTTGGAGCATTTTTCAGAGATACTTCAGAACTGGAACTAGCCACCAGCACAGCTCCCAGAGAGGGCTTCAAAGTCGCTCTTGCATAAGGTCGATTGCATTTGCCAGCTGCATTCCTCCGAGGTGATGTGAAATATTATACAACAATACCCTGTGGAACCATCCATACTCCAAATATCCACCTGTTCGACTGCGGAACCATACTCTGACTTCGAGTTGCAGATCGAGCATTCTTCACAGGCTCTCGGGGTATTTTCTCGGAAAATTTGACCTGATAATGCACCGTCATCCGCGAGCGATAGGAAGCCAAACCCAAACCATTCGCGTTCGGGGTGGCTTTCGAAGCAAGGTACGATACAGCGAACGCAAGCTCGATTCCATTCTAATGCCAACGATAAGCCAGCGATAAACTGGCACTGCATTGAACGGTGGATATTCGTTCGTCGAGAGTGGGCAATGGGCACTGATAAAACGAGTACATTGGAACCAATTTTTTGTGTTTGTTCCTTCGTTTTCGCAGCTAAATGTGGTAGATATTGCGTTTCGTTTCGTATCAAGCTGATAACCTCGCGGATCACGGATACTCCTAGAAGGCTTAGCTTGGTTCACGGGCTGGGTTAAAAAGTGGCTGTATTCAGTATCATATAATTCGGAGAAGCTATGTAAGGGAAGCGCGGATAGTTGAGCAGATGGAAGCCCAATCTCTTCCATGGTTCGAATCTCGGAGGCTTGCTAGCCACCGGCAAATTAACCTACCAAACCACCGTTCCGAACACGTGCGCTGCGTATCGCCAAAAACACACCCAAAACCTCAACTCACCCGGTTTGAATGCGCACGTTACGGTGCTTCATATAAAAAATTAAAAGCAAATAAGATTTATGAATTGGGTAAATATTTGCGCTCTTGGTTCTCCTAACGAACCGACGGCAAACAGCGAGCATTCGCATTCGTCGGTCGAGGATTCACGGGCGCCGTGTTCCGCAGCGTAGCGAGAAGCATTTGCACAGCAGCATTTTCGAGTCAGCATCGAGTTGGTTTTTGCACCGGCTCGTGCGCTCCGAGGGGCCAAAAACGAGGCACTACCTGACATCAAAGTAAGCAGGGATGTCAAATGTTTGCCCAAGTGCTTGTAGCGGCATTAGAGTGCGCCAGTCTGGGCTGTGGATGAGAGACCACGGTGCGATGGAAAACTGATCCCTACTTTCCAAACCACATCGGTGTACATTATTTTTGGTTCGACCGGAGGCCCGACGGTGTTCGGGAGCAAGCATGCTGTGGATATCTGTCACCAGTGGGTGGCACGTTTGGCTTAGTTTTAATAATGCATACGCAAAGGGCCTGAGAAAGGTGAAAAACCCAGCAAACTAACCATCGAAAAGGGACCCATTTTGTGCCTTGCTGTGGCGCGTCAAATCATTGGAACACCAGCACAAGGAGCCTCTAACCGAGCCCGACAGATCGTGGGCCGGTTGTGTGCCTTTCGCAAAGGCGCAAGGATACGAACCGACAGTCTGAAACCTGTGTCACTCGGTCCATGCCTACATATGGCCTCGAGGCAAAGCGCCATCGTTTCGACGTAGAAAATAGCCGCGCATGCGAACGATTGCCGTGGCGCCCAGTTGGAGACGGAATCGGTGGAGGTGGAGGAGGCCTTACTATCTTTCCGGCTGTCTCGAAAGCGACGGCCAAATTCAACATGGCGTTGACATCTCCCCTCGGGACAGGCGCGTCTGCTCGCTGCTGAATGTGTGCGTTGCGATTCTTGGTACCGCGTGAGAGAAGGAAAAAACGGCGGGTTTTGGAGTGACAAACCTGTCTGATGGATTGACAGGATCGCCAGGATGGGTGACATTCAAGGCGCGGATGTAATATCGCATGGAAAGTGACTCGATATCTATTGATTTAAAATTTATGATGCCACCAAATGAATACGTGCTGTTGTTGGTGATGTTGCGGCATGTGCGTGGCTCTATTCATACAATTTTGGCTACACTTGTATCAATCTGCATCAAGGGAGGCTTGAATAAAGCCATCAAAGAAAACGAAGGTGTTTAAAACAAAGCAGGCGTAGTTTGTTTTGCATTGATTCGAATCTTCGCTCGCTACCA
Source organism: Anopheles nili (assembly GCF_943737925.1). Lineage (NCBI taxonomy): Eukaryota > Metazoa > Arthropoda > Insecta > Diptera > Culicidae > Anopheles > Anopheles nili. The sequence goes on from NC_071292.1 coordinate 4,225,684, forward strand.
TATGACGGTACGACTTGTGATTTATGCGTGACATTTGGCCATAGCTCGGTGTCTCCGGTGTGGCTGGACACCGTTGAGCATTGGGGAGCCGATTGAAAGTAAAAAAAAAATCCCCGGTGGTATACATTTCGGGAAATTCACTCCAGTGCCATCGGACACGCGATCGAGAGGCGCAAAAACCCAGGGGCAGGATGAAATACGACCAGCGAGCGGAACCGACGCACATGACAAATATGAGCCCGTGCGGTACACACCCTAGCTAAGTGGCAACACTCCCCTTCCGTGGAAATGGATAATTTTTCGGATGACCCTAAAGCGGATCGACCAAAACAACATCCTCGTCGCTCATTAACACCGGCAGCAACAGACGGTAGAAGCGCGACCCGGAACGCCCTTACGTACAGTGTGTGGCAAAACGTTGCCAAGTTCCACCGACAGTGTGGTTCGCGAGAATCGGTTGTTTTTTTGACTCGGTTTGTGCACCACTGAAACGTTTTGAACCCCTCCGCGTAGCTCGAAACATGAAACAAGCGACGACCGTGCGGTTCTCTTGTGCCACACTGTACGGAATTCGGTTCGATTTGTATTCATTACCCCGTCATCGGTCCCAGCTATCGCAGAAGCCATCGGCCTTCTCGCGGCAAAACCGTATGGCCACAACGTAACATCCGCAACGTGCGCAAGGACGATTAATGACTCAACCCCGGTCGGAAAAGCCGAGCGGGATTGCATCACGCGAGGGCTGGGAAACTCGAAGAAGCCCATAAAAAATGGTCTGAGAGCCATAAAATGTCCAGAGGGACGGGAGGAGATGATGGCACCGAGCGGCCATCGAGCGATGAAGAAGTCAATGGTTGGCGTGTGCGTTGGCCTTCCGGAGCCATATGGCACATGGCATCGTTTTCGTTTGTTTCGTTCGAGCCGGCGATTATGCTGATCGGTCGTTTTTAGCATAGCAAGAAGCGAACGAGACTGGTAATGCGATCACCCTCCCGGGTCGCTTTCCGGCGCACTTGGGACGCCTCAAATTTCCAGACGCACCTACAGAGCCACCTTGGAGCCACGCAGGATGTCTTCAGCTTCAGGTGGAATGGGGCAACAGAAATAGAAAGAAAACCCACTGCAATAATTCCAGTGTTCCAGCGACAATGGTTCTCGGCTCAGACCCAATTAATCGTTCCTGCTTGGAGTGTTGCATTATTCACTCGAAATCGATTAGATTCTGCTTCTGCTCGCGAGAATGGCCAAACTTTTCCCACACTCCGCGGCCACTTTCCAGGATCCCATTTCCAACCGCAAAACCAACCGGTCGAAGGATTCAACATCACAGCTTGCCTTTTTATCGCCCGGACGCGAACCGCGACGGTGGACGATGGCCCGCGGCGCAAACACGTGCTGGTAAAAATACCGTATAAATGAACAATAGCCCTCGAGACTCGATAAATATTATGTTTCAAAACATCGCTTTTCCACCGCACGCGCCTCCGTATCATGTTCGCGGGCCTGTTTCCTTCCTATCCCTGCTAGTTCCAGTCCCTACTGGTGCAGCAGCGAACAGGAGTGGTTGTTTGTTGCATTTTTTTGTGTGTCCTGTGTGTCCTTTCGGGTTCTATTACTGCACGCGTTTTCCACGGCCGGTTCATTCGATCGCACTGCGCCTTGGGCGGTTGTGGATTGGCGTGACGCTGGCATATGGAATCCGGGACGCGTGATGACGAAGACAAATCACACCCTTCCGAGTGTTGCAGTTTAAAGGGTGCGGAACGGTTGAGAAATGCCACAGAGAGAGAGAGAGAGAGAGAGAGAGAGAGAGAGAGAGAGAGAGAGAGAGAGAGCGTGAAAGTCCTGAAAGCTGTTCAATCATGCACCAAAGCGAGCGTGTGAGAGTTTTTTTCCCTCACAGGTCTCGGGACGGTTCGACAAAAACGGGCCTTCCGGGTGAATGGAATGGGGGAGAAAAAAAAGTTTTCCTCCTGTTTTGCTTTGGGTGAAGCAGAAAAATGGTTACAAAAAGTTGGCACTCGAGTTGCGCTTTTTACTTCACGCTCATTACCAGCCCCAGGCGGGTTAGGAAAAACTGCATGCGGAGGAATTCCTCACGTCTGCGGCGTGAGCTATTGATGGGAGAATAATCACCACCCACTCACACACATATCGAAGGGCAAGAAAAAAAATCCATCCTTTCCATCGAATCGCCCGGGAGGGAAAACTATTTAAACAACCATTTTCACACATTCAATTAGGGGTTGTGGTTTTCCGGTGATGAACGCCGGGAAAGCGTCCGGTGGCCGGAACGCACGTCCACCCACACACACACACACACACACACGCACATACGTCAGTGGCCACGTGCGGGCGATTTTTCCCGCCCCTTTCCCGGGAACCACTCCCAGCGTGTTGGAAACAATTTGGGGCCGCTTCGGTTTCGAGAGCGTTAATTCTCTCCCGTCGATCGGGCTGTTGATTTTTGCGTTCCGGGCCCAGACCGCCAGTCAAAAAAAAGGGGCGCCTTTGCTTATAGGCACTCAAAAGCCCTTCAGCACGTCGGTGGTGGTGTTGGTAATTGTCGGTGCGGGCGTTGTTACCGGAAACTAATGAACGCGCTGGCCACGTGGCCCACCGACAGGGTGCGGTGAAAAGCGTTGGCTTGCAGGCAGGCAGGCAGGGAAAATGTGTTTTTCTGCGTTTCCCTTCCCAGTCCGATTTCCCGGTCTGAATTCGGTGTTGCACCTGCAACCGGAGAGCGATTCGTCAAACGCGGGATCGCTTCCACACTCAGCATGGCGCTTGGATTCAACAATTTTTCAGTGCTGCAGTTTGGCATCAGGGAAAAATCCCCCTCCTTAACACACACACACACACACACATACACGGCCAGGGATCGGGTGGATTAGGCAGCCATCAGTCGTCGGTTATCTGGGCTTATTACGGGTGGGATTTGTGTGCCACACTGCAGACAACTTTTCGATTGCGAATCGGTTAAATTTGTTGACTTTGGCAAATACTCGACCCAGCCCAGCCCTGCGAGAGCTTAGCGCTGATAAGACCGCGGGATTAGGCAGGACAAATTTGATGCAACTCATACTTTCGTGCTGGGTGTACGCAAATGACGCAATAGCATTCGAAAGCGTGCTATTTCACATAATTGTACACACCAGCCTTTTAGTGTACTTTCGAAAGAAACCATCAAACATGCATACGTTCTTGTGCTCTTGCTTGTGCACCGGAGGCTTTAAATTAAATCGTTATCATTTCGACGGTTGATTGAATTAAACAGGTTGAGCAGATTGCTCCGAGCCAATCGAGCGTTTAATTTATGAACTGTCAATCTGCTGCATTATCGTAGACGATTGCCAAGAGGGAATAAATAAATAAACTCTACCCCGTTCGCTGATAACGCCGGTAGCGAACAATTGGGCAATAAATCAGAAGGTATAATTAATGCGCTCAGCCGATATCTGGCCCGAGCGTCATCAATCTGAGTGGTGATATGGATTGCCTCTTACTGATCAGCGTTAAGTGCGCCTCTTTCGACCTGATTCCGGGGTGTTTAGAGCGTCTACCGGAGGGGGGGGAGGGGGCGGAAAATTCGGTCCCAAACTGTCTGCCCGATCCTGCCACCGGATGGTGATGATCTGACGGAAGTGCTCCACAGAGTGGAAACCGGAACAAGCGACAGAGAGACAGAGAGAAGAAGAAAAAAAGGTCCTCTCGATGGTGGGCTCCATTAGCGCGCACGATGATTGAAGAGCAAACATCCATATGACAATTGTGACAAATCGTGCCACCGATAGGCTTCCCAGCAAAGCAGCCTGGTTTGTCCACCTCCGGTTCCGCATTGTGATCACACATCTCCGAGTGGAAGCATTTCAGCAAATTATCGAGATTAAACATCACTCGAATGGGGCTTTAAAACCCATCGGTTAGAGCCATGTTGGAGGGCGAATGAGGGTTAGCATTCTCCCCACGGTAAATAGGTGTCCATTTCATTTCGGGACGAAATGAATATTTCACCAAACCCACCCAAGCCTCGGCCAACGTGCGTGGCCATCAATCAAATTGATTGGTCGACGATCTGCTCGCTCTGCAAAAGATTGTCCAAGTACCGAAGCAATCGGCGAGCAATATAGACATCATTCGATTGCCAAGCGTGCCAAGGCGCCACGAGCCACCCGCTCGTATTTGGGGTCCCAGGATTGAGGACATCCAGCTTTGACAGCCCTGTTGCTTATCGCGCTCCTCCTGGCACACAGGCTCTCCTGGCGTTCAGGTGTATTGCGTCACAAATGGATGTCCGTAGCCGTCAGAAGCTTGTCGCAGGAATGGTCGCCTCGCGGAAGGCTCCCGGACATCAATTAGCGCTGGTCGAATGCCATCCATCAATAGGATGGCACGTTATCTGATAGACGCCAAGCTGGCAGGCGCTGGCGGTGGCGCTCTGGCGCATGTTCCAGCAGCCAGACATGATATTTCGGCGTAAACCAAGGAGCCTCGGTGATCAAACATATCGCAAACAGGTGACAGCGCGCTTCTGTCGCCGATCGTATTTTTTTTTTTTTGCAAAGACGCAGACCTGAGGAGACAGTTCTCCGCGAAAGTGCTTTGACACGCGCGCTAGTCGATCAGTGGATCCAAAAAGGGACACACACAAGGGCCGACATTCATCACCTTACAAGCATTTTGCGGCAGCGTCGGCGTTGGCCAACGACATGGCGACATGATGATCCGGGCTTCGTTTGTTTGGCGGCTGCGAATGGATGGGTAGCAGTATTCGCCCGAAAAACACTTCCGGAGATAAGAGAACCGCCCGGAATCGACGATGATTTGAGGTTAAACTTTTTTTTTGACAGCACATCCCCAGTGGCACGCGAGCAAGTGATAACCTTTGGCCCGTGTGTATCACGGCGTATGCCGCATTTACTTTCCTTCTCAGTGGCGGACAGTATTCGTTGACCCTTGGCTCTAGGAGACATTTGAAATGTTATTGCATCATGTGTTTAAACTTCGAACCGTTGGAGGTTTGAAGATGCTTCGGGTTAACTGGTCGATTCTTACTACAGGCTGGGTTTGGCAAATTGTTCTTCTGCGATGGTCGCAGAAATCGCACACTCTAGACATTTTCGATTGGGCTAGGTTTGGTGTGGTAATCTGCACACACATGCAATTAGCGATCAAACACACCGAGTGTGTATTTAAATTTCCTTCAACACACTATTTGCTGGGCCATTTATTCCACGAACATTGCCAGTGGGGAAGTTCTTGTATTGGCTCGCGATACGATCTGTGTATCGAGTCTATCTATCGATCTTTCAAACGTGAGAGCAAACACAATTTCACTGAACTCCTGTGGTGGGCCTTGGTTGGTAACGGTTTTTCGAGGAACTACTATCAGTGTAGTCGAACACAGCCCTACCAGCGGCGCTCCAGTTCCACCGATACTATCGCGGCGCAGAAACGAAAAGGAGTGGATTTCTGGGTGGCTGCTGGCGAAAAAAGCGATCGAAGGAGTAGCGATCGTATCGTCAGATAGGCCGAGAGAGAGGGTACACACGATCAGATAGCTCAGTAACACCTCGGTGCGATGCTGATGGAGGAGGAGGATGATGACCACCGAACGACACTTTGTACTTATCTAACACCTTTCCATGTCGAGTCAAATATCGGTGGAAGCAATCAACCAGAAGGACTTGGTATGGCTCTTCGTTAAACGATGCGTACCATTGGCTTGTAGTAGCAGTCAGATACGGTTACACAACCGCCACGATCGTTCCGGAACTATGGAGTGTTGAAAGGAAGACAACACCAGAAAGAAAAACAAAAAAACCAAAAAATAGAGAAGACACCGCATCGGGCGTATTTTTTTTTTGCCAACAACCCAACTACAAGTGTTCAAGGTTGGTCTGTTTCTTTTTTTGCCGCCACCGCACTTGGCCAACCTGGCCGTGCAAGGTGGCGACGTTATTTGTAGAGCTCTCGATACAAAATCCCCAACGAGCTGGCGTAAGGCTGAAGTGGATCGGTGTCGGTGGTAATCCGTGGGCCCTTTTCCCGCACGAGGTTAGACCGGGGGCGAAAAACGGGCGCATGTGCGATTGGGATTGTGATGCGCATTTTTCCCGGCGACAAAGTCCCACGAGCATGTTATCTAGCGCAAACAGGCAAACAAATTCGAGTAGCACTGGCGCACAATACCGCTCGGAGAGGTTTTGCGATTAGCGACCCGGTGGGTGGGATGGAATGATTTGGACAGTTTTCACCGCCCACACCGCCCAATAGCCATTCGAAGGTCACGAGCTAGCCGTTCCAAGGTCTCCATCCCGGATTCGGTGCTTGATCGCGGTTGGTGTGATGTGTCTCAACAACGACACGATGTAATTGTTGTACGTTTAAAGACACGCGTTCGATCGCGGTAAGTGTAACACACAACTTGAGCGAATTGATAGGGCAAAATGTCACTTGATGGAAAATTGTGTCAAACTTTCCGCACATCCCGCCACTTATCAGTCGACCGGGCGGTATCAACGTCCGGCGTCGGCAGTTCCATCGAAAAGGCAAACTGCCGCTAGATCTGAGGCCCGAAATCTGGACAAGTGGAACTGTCTTGTACGTGTCAGCGGCCACTCCGATAGCGGATACGGCGGTAGCATTGCTTGCGAGCGATGGCCCACCCAAGATAATCGAAAGGGGTTGAATTTGGTTGGCCGAAAGCGCAACCCTAATCGAACGTTGCCCACCTGATGTGGTGCGGAAGGGTTGAAGGTTCCCGCTCACGGGTGGGACGGGGGCTCGAATTAACCCCGTGAGCTTTGATTTGAAGAACCCACCAACCGTAGGGGTATTGATTTTTATGGCACCCGCTTAGGGCCGAGTGCTTATAGGTGACTAACCGACTAACAGCGCGCGATCCTCCCGTAAGGGGTTGTTTACGACCCATCCGGCCTATCGCCCACAAAGCCACCCTAAACTTACCTTCGAGGGTCTTGTTGCGTGATATCAGCGCCAATAGCATTTCGGGATTTGGATGGTGATCCCCAAGATCCCCGGGCACAATGGCGCCGATGCCGGAGGACGAACCATCGAGCGTGCTCGTGCGATGTAGCGCGGAAAGTCCGGCCAGACCGCCATTGCTGTTGCTAGAGGTACCGTTCAGGTGTAGTCCTTTCGATGATCCTCCCAGTGAAGGGCCCGCGTCTAGGGAACCGATCGAACCGAGCCCAGTCGATGGCCCGTTTGCCATCGATTGACTCAGCAAGGAGGAATGCCCTGGGCCGGAATGCGCGAGTGGCAACATCATCGACGAAGGTAGCGCCATCTGGGAGAGGGACATCGCATCAACACCGAGCGTCCCGCCGGCTGATGACACGCACACGGACATTGGCAGGACTCTCGGAACGGGCAGTCCGAATCTCTCGACACTGGGATCCCTCGGGGTCAGTGTTTTATCTGGAACGTTTTCGTACTTGCAATCCTAGCTTGAGGCCTCGTTTAGCATCACTGCACCTCACTGGGCACTGTGCAGTCACAGAGCATGTTCTCGGACATTGGCACTACCTGGCACACGATCAGAAACACACGCAACTCGCAATGAAACACCGGCACAGAGGTCACAACAGCATGCTCTGCGAGCTGCAATCTACCGATGACTGGTGGCACGTAAAATCGTTCGTAATGTCGAAACAAAAGCTACGTCATCAATGCGCTTCCCTTAGTCGTTTCGATAACACCGCGGTGTAGGGGTGTTTTCCGGGCCGGTAGGGGTTGAAAATGGCTTCCAGTGCAACGTAGGCCGCGTGGAGAAGTCGACATACGTATGTCGCCTTTCGGAGGTGCGTATCTTACGAGCGTGCGGTGCGTTTTTATCACCACAGAAACGGCTGTTGAAGCAAACACCTGTACCGGGGGGAAAACGCACTTGTAGAACACACGCACACGCGTTCACATACACAAACACACACACACACGACACGAAAACACACTGCAGTATCCCTTGCACGACGGAGACCAGACGACGCGACGGAAAGCCGTTCACGAAATGCCGCTACTGAAATGGGTGGCACACGAGGCAGCGCCAAAGAAGCGCAATGCTTATCACTTGGAGCCCTTCGACCGCCCCAGGGCACGCAGCCACCCCCTGACAACCGAGCCCACCCGCTGGCGAGCTGATTGGAGCGATTTAGAAGTGCCCCCGTAGGTTCTAATTTGTGTGTACGTAGCGTCGTGTTGTCGTTTTTCTTGGCTGTTGGCTTTTTTTTTTATTTCTTTCTTACTCTTTTGTTTTTCGCCAACGTGAGCAATCGCAGTAGGCTACCACCCGAACGTTCGTGTACCGGTGTGGATCTAATCGCCTGGAGGACACACACCGTTATTACGCGCGCTTGGCCCAACAGGAGGGCCTTCTCTAATTATGCGCTAAATAGTTGTACGTACTGATAGTTGCGCGAACTCAAAACCCCCACCAGGTGGTGCGTTCCGGCGAGCGTAATCGCGAGCTTCGGCTACTAAATGGGGTTCTTCTTGGCGCTTTCTTCAGGGTAGCAGCTTCCTCCAAGGATACGCATCCACCCCAGCCCGGCGTTGCAATTAGTATGCAAATTTTAACACTCCATTTGCGTGCTTAGTACGGGCGCACTTTCGCTGGCCACAAAACGGCAGGTCGTAAATGCGCGCCGTGAAAGAAGTTCTGACCGCAACGGGCGCGCTAAGTACGGTTGAAAGTGAAAGCGGTCGAGCGGTTGGTAGGCCGTCGGCATTTCGAAGGGGCGCTAGGTGAAGTTTGTCAATTAAAAAACATTTTCATTACCGGGCTCTAATTGGCTTGGGCTTTTAATTGGGAAAACGAAGGAGGGAAAAGCGCTCGGTCTCAGTGCGCCACTAGACAGCTGGCAGATTTTCCGTCTTGAGAAACGACACGCACTGGCCGATGTCGAGACGTCCCCGACGTTTGGTGTGGCTGGACGTAGCGAAAACTAACCTCACAAACACGGCACGGGTACGCGGCTAACTCGGTTCGCTCACCGTCCGTGATCCTGCGCTCGGGCGAACAGAGTGCGAACAATGTCGCCGTAGTTTGCGGGCAGTCATTTTGTGTGCCCGTGTCCGTGCCCGTGTTTCACCCTAACGAGAGCGACCGGAAGCTCTAGGGCGCGCGGTGGAGGTGGGAGTTTTCCCGAATTTCCACGACTGCGCATTTCGAAGACGCTGGTTGGCACTTTTTGGAGGGTTTCCATTTTTACGCGTTTTCCCTCCATCGGTGAGCCATCTTGCGTCGTGTATCCTGGCACCCTTCCACCGAGGGTTTCGTCCTTTCAGCGGGATTCGGTTCTCGTGCCATCGCGACTCGATTCCAGACGTTCACGTTCGCTTATCGAATTGGGCGCTCGAAACAAAAGCGAACCAGATTTTCCACCACCGATGGGGCACCCCATCCGCAAGTGAATGGGTGTTTGTGGTGGTGTGTATGCCGCACGGGACCACTCACACTGGCACACGGACACAAAGGCTCCACCCCCGTTGCCAGGGGCGATACACCAACACAAATGCGCGCGGTTTGCAGGCTTCCGCACCACTACACACGCGAGCGGCAGGATGCGCTATCTGTCGCCGTTACGCTTGCTATCTGCGTGTGGGTTTTCCCGCGACATCCTTGCGGCGTCACCGTTGGCGGTCACGAAGGGATACGCGTGGTGTGGAGCAGGAAGAGGAGTGGTCCTCGGGCGCCATTTCCGTCCTCCCGCAGTGGAGTCCTTGGAGCAACACTAGGGTGGAAAATGGCGTGGTGGGTATGCTAATGTCGAATGCTTTTCCACACGTTACGCATGAGCCTTGGGCCGCTGGTGGATGTGAAGTGTCGCTGATAATACCGAAGCATCCATTATCCTTTCACCAGATCAGCGGGAAAGGATCTGCCAGGTCGGTGAGGGGAGGGAGAGAGGGCGAATGATTATGCGGAGCGCGCTTTTAGCGGCACCTGCGGCGAGTTTGTGGGTGGCTCGAGCTCGAGAGTTTGTCACAATCCGTCCGGCGGCAACACCAAAATCGAATTTGGAGTGTCCTGAAAGTCGGAAATCGGGTACGCATCGAGCAGCTATCAACAAAGCTCCTGTGCCGGTGTGGATGGGTATGTGTGTCGATGAGCTTAGGCCCGTGGAATGTGTGTTCCGTCGGCGATGAAACGCATTATCGTCCCGAACGCGCTGTACGGGTGAAGGATGCTGATTGATAATCAGACGCCATCGGTTCGAGCAAACGAACGGAGCTCGGATTGGGTTTGGGGGATACTGCTAAAGAGACATACGGGTGGGTCATAATTCCGATGCAACCGTGGGACAGTGTCGATTCGTTTTGGGAATTGGCAAAGGAACCTGCGACCTGTGATAAATCACTTGCACATTGATCACAGTAGGCCTTTCTGGGAAGCATCAAATGGGCGTTCCATTTAATTTTTTAGCGTGGAAATATGCGGGACTTTTTAAGGATATTTGTAAGGATCGTTTCAACCACGATTCATTCCGCAGGCTCCTTTTAAAGCTCGTCGATTCGACGCTCGTTTGACGATCTGACTTAAAGAAAACCCACACACCCGATTTCGTCGAAGGACGCGTCTGCTAGCCGTTTCCCGGTGGAAGGTACGAATACCAGAAAAAAAAACGAAACCATACCGATGTACTTTTTGTAGAACGAAACCCAAAAAGCATGTCCACAAGCTCCGGTTGCTTCTCGGTCCCGTGACCTCGGGGGGATTCGAGGACGGCATTACCTATTTGCTCAGGAAATGGAACCATGTTGACATTTTATGCTTTCATTGCAGCGCCCTCCCCGGAAGGTGGAGAAAAAAAGGATCCCCAGCCCCAGCCACCCGTAGAGTCGTAGAGGAACTCGTTCGAGGGTTTTGTCAATCGCCATGGTGACGGTGTTCGGGGATGCAGCACCTGGAGCTCCCGCATGGAAACGGAGCGCAGTAAGCAGGGATAATGTTTTCTGTTTGCGCACGTTTCACGTTTATGAAAAGTTTCCCGCTTCCCGGTGGGGTTTTGTGGCATCCCGTGGGCGAGAGAGAGAGAGAGAGAGAGAGAGAGAGAGCGAGAAAGAGCGATCGTGAAAGAGAGAGAAACACTCAATCATTTCTGCTTCACCCACTCGGTGGGGGTGGAACGAGCTAAAGCGAACTAAAACCCACTACCTACGCCCGTGGGGTTGGATAAATGTCGTCCTGGAAAAAAGAAGGCAACCACCCTCACGCAGGGGGGGGGGGGGCTTTTTTCCGGAGAGATTACTATTTGCGCACGAGAGATGCATAACTCATGTCGTTGGCTTTCTTATCGGTCGGGTTCCAATGGCGGATGTGAGTAGTTCCGAGTCCGGGGTGGGTTTTTGGGAAATGCCCGTCAAGTTTTTCCGAGCCCTTCGTATCGTCGAAACCACCGAGAGAAGAACCACCGTCATCGCATCGGCATCCGTTTGGCGAAAGGCAGGATTCTTTTTTTTTTGTTTTACGCCCCACCGCACTTTACCCAGCCAGGCCTGGGGGGCTTATGGGGTACGAACACAACGAGCCGCTTCCGAAGCAAAAAGATGGCCGTACGGTTCCGAAATCCTTCGAGGATCGAGCCAGCACCAGCCACCCTCTGGTGGAACGGATCCCGGGTGATAAATGTACCGGTGATTTTGAAGTTTTTCTTCCGCCTCTCGGTGCTTCGCATTTCCCGGCCGGCTGTCAGAGTGGTAAAGTTTGATTTTCCCTTTACCCAGGCGAAGGAGCGAGGTGAAAACAAATGGAAGTCTATTTAGCCACCAATACTATCGCCGTGCGTACTTCCGTTCCGTTGGCAAGGGGCAAAAGTTGCGAAGAAGATTCATCTCCCGAATGAGCTGGGCCAAGTTTTCGACTCGCTGATGGTTTTATTATTTATTACTGTGTCTCGGGAAAGGAAAGATAGAGAGTGATAGCAGAAGAAACAGATAAAGCAGCGCGTCGTAGATCCACTTGACAATTTCTTTCGGAGCAAGTTTTTGGGTTGTGCTGGTTTTAGTAACCGCTGCACATCCTTTCGCCGTGCCTCTAGTTGATTGTTGTTCATTAGGAAGCGAAGGGTGTCACATAAATAAGCAAACAGGACAAATGGCATTGGGGAGTGTGTTGCGTGGGAGCGCCTGTTCCAGAAAAGCTCACCTTGTGCAAGGAATGCTGGGTGTATGTATTTCATCAACTTGTGTGTTTTCAAATCGTACTACTCCCGACACGAGGTTCTATGAAACATGAATGCTACGTACAAAGAAAAAGACACTTAACCCTACAAATGAGGTCCTCTGGGTTGAGAACGTTACTGTCCCTTTTCGTCAGAAATCATGATCCCGTTGAGGCTCTCCGTGATCTTGCCTATTTCGGAGCCCTTCTCGAACAGCTTCGGAGACTCCACAGGCTCTACGCTGTCCTTCAACTCATTGCGGTTATGATCAAAACCGAGCAGCAGATCAGCCTGCGTTCGAACCTCATTCCAAGCGTACTCGATGTCGTGCATCTGCGGATCGATGCCACAGATCATGAAGCGGATGATAAACTTGCCCTGGTACGTGGCCGGGATCATGAACACCTTCTTGCGCTGGGTGATGTTCTCGAGCAGGCGTTTCGAGTGAGCGTCCTCGCCCTTCAACCGGAAGCACACAAGTGCCAGTGTGGAGCACAGGACTTCGAAGCGTTCGTCCGTACGCACATACTCCTCGAAGCGGTTCGCCAGCTGGATGTGGAAACGGATCAACTGCCGGATCCGTTCAGCCCCCATCGTACGCAGGGTGATCCAAACCTTCAGCGAACGGAACCGACGTCCAAGTTGGATCTGCCAGTGACGATAGTCCGGAGCTCGACTGTGACCCTGGAACTGATGCTGCAGGTAGATCCGGTCGACGCTGAAGGACTTCGTGACCGAACCGGCATCTTTGAACCACATCGCGCAGCAGTCAAAGTTGACGAACATCCACTTGTGCAGGTTAAAGTTGAGCGAATCGGCTCGTTCGGCTCCGGTCATGATGTGCGTGTACTCTGGCAGACACAAGGCAGCTCCAGCGTAAGCCGCATCAATGTGCAGCCAGATATCGTGCTCGTTACAGTACGGTCCAATCTCAGCCAGATTATCGTAGGCGCACGTGCCCGTTGTACCGAGAGTGGCCACACATACGACCGGAAACAGCCCCTTTGCGACGTCCTCTTCCACTGCCTGAATGAAGGTAGATCCACGCAGGATACCTGTTTCGTCAGCGGGCAATAGTCGCATCTTAATCGCACCCAGAATACCCGCTTTCTCCACCGCACTGTTGCTCTGATCGCTTGTGTACGCCACCAACCGACCACGGATCTCCGATTCCGTAAGATCCGGATGTTGATCGCGCAACCGACGAACGGCTTGTTCTCGGGCAGCCAGAACGGCCACAAGGATGGACTCACTGGCTGAACCTTGGATAATACCACCTCCGTTACCTTCGCTGCAGTTCAGGAACGATCGTGGCAGATTCAACAGCTGCCCGAGCCAGTTCATCATGATCACCTCCAGCTCCGTGCAGACGGGGCTACATATCTGGAGGAAACCAATGAGTTAGGACTCTTCCACGATTCTTGTGGATCAAGAAACAGAGACTACTCACCCAGCTAAACCCGACGACGCCGAGTCCTGCGGCCAACGTTTCGCCCACGATCGACGAGTAGGATGTCTGCGAAGGATAGAACGCGTGGAAGTGCGGTGACTGCCAGTGCGTCAACCCAGGAAGGATGCACCGCTTGAAGTCCTCCATGATCGTTTTCCAGTCTTCGGGCTCGTTCTGAAGCTCTTCGGGAAGCATATCGTGCAGATAGCCCGGTTCCACCGACGGAAGGACGTCTCTGTTTGGGTGAAACCCACGTCAAAAAAAGATAATTTCAATACCCTTCGTAACACGATCACTTTTGGGCAAGAGTTTCTTCGATTCTCCAGAGATCGACTAGACACATCGCACGGCCATGATCATGCTCTCCGATCAGGATGCGTTTGATCACAACTCTGTCACACACCTGTCTCGGATGTTCTCCAGGTAATCGGCCACAAAGTCAATGGCCGCTCGGCCAAACTCGCGAAACTCATTAACGTCCATGTTTGCCATCCTGGCGATCGAGCTTGACGAGCACTCTGCCGTTTCACGCTAGAACTCCCGGTGAAGATTTGCACTCTACACTAGACGAAAGCAAACAAGCGAACACCGCGTGATCATGGGATTCGGGAACACTGGGCACTGGGAGATCACTTTTGCATCACACAATGTTACACACAGGACACAATTCACTCAAACACAATTCGTTCGAACTTTTCTCGTCTGCACTGGATCGCGGCTTTCCGGAAACTGAAGATCTCCTGGATGCGGTCGGCTTTATTTATGCAAAATCTCACTCCTTTGCGCCCGGTCACCGCGGACTGGAGGGAAAAGTGTTGTCCAACACCCCCTTTCTACCTCCACCAGTGCCACTACCACCTCCAGCAGCAGTAGCAGCACTAGCAGCATCAGCAAACAACAATAATGATAACATCAACAGGCCGTCCCCACCGCTCAGAGGCGCTGAGTCAAGTGGACGGACCCGCCAGTTCGTGGCACCGGAAGAGACCTCGGCGAACGTGCGGGGAAGAAAGTTGACCCTTCGGACGCCACCCGGTTCCTCTCCACCCAGTCCCCATGCATCCCGTACCAGTGCGCTTTCGGCTTGCATTCTGAAGAGGCCGCTCGAGAGGACGCGCGAAGTTTGTCGTTCCACCAGGCCCCAGACAGGTTGACCGGTCGTCTACCCTTTTCGTGTTCGGCATCACGCCCCTCCGGCATCGATGTGCGTGTGATCGCTTTGTTTTTTTTTCGACAGGTTATGAAATGTGCTTGAATAAATCGCCGGCAGAAGCGCGAGGGAAAGAAACTGCTCATCTCATAAAAATCGGCTCGCTCATTAACGGCGCTTCGAGAGGGTTGCCGTCGAGAATTGCCGGAAAACTTTCTACCCTCGACGGATCAAGTGAGGGAATGGAAGTTCGGTTGAAAGCGAGCGCTCAGTTGGGACCCGCACCTTGTGTAATGTCGGCCGTTTTCGGCCATTATGTGGTTTTGTATGCTAATTGATTGATCCTCATCACCCGTCATTACTGAGGGCGAGAGGCGAGACCCACACGGGTGAAGATGAGCAGTCCGCACAATGGCACTGGCCTCTAAGGGAGGCATTTTGGTCGGTGAGCTTTTAGGGGAGCTTTCGCGCGTTTTCAGAAGGAAATGTCACGCACCTCATAAACGAATCACTTTGAGATGATATTTCATGGCCTACTGCAAGTAAGGCGATCCCATTGGATTCTTGTGACGAATTATGTCCAACATCGAGCCCATGGTACACCGAGGTGAGACAAAATAGCGGATAGAAATGCATGGACAGGATCGTCGCGAAGCGCAGAAACTTTGGGTACCAATTATCTCACGAAGAGGCCGCCCAAAAAACATAAGGAAGCACCTCAAATAAAATCGAAAATCTTGGGGACGTCTTGGGTCCGCCGAAAGCGCTCTCTTCATGCTCGCTCGCCTTCTTTGACGCCTTCTCTCGGTGTCTTTGAAGTGGGAAAGGACTTGAAAGATGAAAGACAACAAATGGGCTCAGAAAATTGGCTGCGTCACGCCGCGTGGCATAACTGTTCATGGCGCTTATTCGGGATGAAAAGGCGATCATTCTGTGGAGCCTTCTTCTGGTGTGGTTTCTATTTATCTCAATCGACGACTTTGGGGTTAGGTTGAGCCCACCCGGTGGAGGATATCATCTCCCTTTCATCGAACGGAAACACATTAATATTCCGACCGAATGGGAAAGATGCTCGAATCGGTACCGTTTCGATGAGCCTCCGGGGCCGTTTCTTATCTAACCTCGCGGAATGCCAGCGGGTTTCGGGAGTGATTTAATCGTACCATCGCACCATTCATGATGCAATCGGGGACAGAAGTTGTATCACATTCTATACCGCGACAGCTGACCGCGAAAGGTGCCGGCCTGTGGGACCGCAAAAGGGTGCGTGTTTTGGGCCCGGACAAACAAAATACAAGGTGGAAAATGTAAATCAACCGGATCGGGGTTGTTTGCAGTTTCACCGATTTTTTTTTCTTTTTTATTTGTGAAGACAGTGCAACTCTTCGTTGACCGGCAAAATAGAGTTGTTTGGTGTTTGAACAAAACACGGACCGGTGAGTTGCGGCCACGTGCTTGGCATCGACTCCTCGTGCCATAAGCTTGTAATAAAAGCGAAAGCCAACGGTAAGTTGTAAAAAAGTGAAGTATCAAAAAAACCTGGTGCCTTTGCTCTGCTAATTTACATTTCGGCACGAGACTGGGCGTTGAGATTGAACCATAAAACTACAGAGCCACCAAACCGTTGAGCTGAGTTGGACGAGTTTTTACCTGTTTGTCTGGTAAATTTCTATCAGTTGTCTTTTCGTTAAAGGTAAAATGGATGAAATGGAATTCATTTCCCGCAGGATTCGGCCAATAATCAGTTTCACAAGCACGAATATGTGCATCGCTTCGCGCGCATCGTACTAAAAGCGCATCTTACCAAGAGTGGAAAGTGTGAATATTGCAATTTGTGAAAAGGCAAGAAAAAATGGACCAAACACACACACACACGCAGTCATACATGCATATCCAGAACGATCGAAACAATTAAACGGTGAATCGTTTGTTCATTTCACCGCGGTTTGAATTATTGACGCGTGGTCCAATTCGGAAAATTGGGTTCGTTTTTTGTGCACTTTTCGTCGGACCATATTGGTCGGAGGAAACTGTGAAGTCCGAGAAAAGGAAAACCAAACACACCGACAAATCAATCGCATTCGCAGACCGCTGCATAAATACGAAACACGTGGTGCGTTCGGCGCGGGAAAACTCCCGCAGGGATTTTTATGAGGCCCGGCTCGTTGATGTAATTGGCTTGTGCATTCGCAATTGCATCGACGGCTGCATTCTGCGGAGTTCGATGCCCGATGGGTGCAATAGTGGTGGCCAAAACGACAAACCAACGTGTTTCTTTCCAGCCACGGGACATATTGGGTAGTGGTGGGATTTTTTGTGTGACTTTCCCAGTTGAATGCGCTTCGAAGCAGCTTGATGGAAAAAGGCGAGCCAAATATGCACCGAAAAGTTCTCAGGGTGCATTTTCTTTGTGTTGCACATTTTTTGCCATCGAATTTGAAATATACCATTGGAAAAGTCCTTCATCCGTGTATGGCAAACAAGGCCTGAAGGTACACTTCATAAATGTTGGAAAAACGTTTAGCAGTCATTTAAAAACCTATTTCTGTGTGAGACTGACTCTTTTTTTGGTGCAGGAGCGTTTTAAATCAGAGTTTTTTTACTTAGGCATTCGCTTTTACTTTTTATTAATATCAATGAGTTTCCATACCAATTCTAAGCTTCAGATAGCAATAAATGAGCATATAGCAATAGCAATCAATGAGTTCAGATCGAGATGTTTTTGAGGAACTGTAACTCTGTTGGAAATAGTTGGTTTTCAATATAAAAAGGGATAAATTTCAGTTCGTAACGATCTTTTGCAAAGCTGCTCCTTCATAACTTTAACCGAACCGGTTCAGTTGTTGCTAACGCCTGAAGGGTATGCAATAAGCAATACATCTAGCACAATCCAACCGGTTCAACCGTTTCAGCCAGTACAACTGCTCGACTAAGGTGCTCGAATGAACGGAAAGGCTTTGCTCGAATATTGAAAAGGCTTTAATGCTGTGCTGCAAATAATAAATTACCCGTAAATGCATTTATTGCATGTGCAATATGTTCGACGATGATTTGAATGTTAAAAAAACACGTGAATTGCTTTGCTTACTTTTTATTTTTATCTCAACGAATACATTATAACATCGAACATCAATACACGATTGCACGATATCTAGATGCTTGCGATAACATTATTCTTCACGGTATCGTTGCCACACGAATGAGTCCTTGCTGCGGGGAACGACCCCCGCAACTGCGATAACCTGTCCCGTCCCTGGTCCCTATGATGCGAAGAGTGTGGTGTCCGAGCGTAGGCATTAGCCCCATAGTGCATGCTCGTAGTAAAGGGATGCATGTTTCGTTCGATAGATAAATAAGTTAAACGTTCGTACGGGTATAAACTTAACAGAAAACAGGAAACGTGGTACGAGCGATGCACAAGCACGGGTACGTAGCCCTGCTTACTTCTTCTGGTCGGCCAGGAGCTCGTCAGCGGCCGCCGAAACTTCCTTCCACGAGTAATCGATGTCGGTGGCTTCGGTAAAACGCGAGCAAACGGCCATTCGCAGGAAGTACACGTCGTTCACCTTGGACGGCACCAGATGGATGTTTCCACGACCGTTGATGCGCTTCAACAGTGCCTCGTTAAGCTCATTCGAGCCCTTCAGCTTGAAGCAAGCGAGACCCATTTGCACTTCGCCGAAGATCTCGAACCGCTCATCCGCACGACACAGCGCTTCGAACTGCTTTGCGAAGCCACAATGACGACGGATGTGTGCCTGCAGGTTGTCCACACCATACAGACGTAGGACGAACCACAGCTTCAGGGCACGGAATCGACGACCGAGTGGAATCTGCCAGTGACGGTAGTCCGGAGCCGAGCCCTGCATATCGTGCTTCAGGTAGAGTGGGTCGACGTTGAACGCATTCACGATCCAGTATGGTTCCTTCAGCCACATGGCACTGCAGTCGAAGTTCACCAGCATCCACTTGTGCGGGTTGAAGTTGAACGAATCGGCCGTCTCGATGCCCTTCATCAAGTAGCGATACTCCGGACAGATGAAGGCCGACCCAGCGTAAGCTGCATCCACGTGCACCCAAACGTTGTGCTGGTTAGCAACTGGGCCGATTTCGTCCAGACGATCGAAGGCGCAGGTGTTGGTTGTGCCGAGTGTGGCCACCACGTAGAACGGGATCAGTCCAGCTGCCAGATCTTCTTTGATGGCTTTATCCAGCGTTTCTCCTCGCAGCTTCAGATTGTCGTCCGCCTTCAGACCACGCAGTTTTACTCCTCCGAGCAGTCCCGCACGCTCCACTGAGGAGTGAGATTGGTCTAAAAAGAACCAGAGATTCAATGATGTACTCGATCTAATCGCCAATGGCATTTCCTGCCTCATACTTACTAGAAGTGTATCCAACCAGCTTGGAGACGATCGTATGATCGTCCCAATCAGGATGTTCCTCCTTGACGCGCTTCATCGCCTTAGCCTTGGCACCAAGCAGAGCAACCAGGGTGGCTTCACTGGCCGTGCCCTGAATGACTCCACCACCCTGTCCACCCGAACAAGCCAGGAACTCCTGCGGCAGGTCCAGCATCTTGCCCAACCAGTCCAACATGACCACCTCGAGCTCAGTACAAGCAGGGCTAGCGATCTGAAAACGAACAAGAAGGTGATTTAGTGGAATACAGACCCACCCGGACGAAGGATCCTGATACTCACCCAAGTGAAACCGATACAAGCGATGGCTCCACTCAGCATATCGGCCACGATCGCCGGATAGGAGTTGGCCGTTGGGAAGTACGCATGGAACTTCGGGCTATGCCAGTGCGTGACACCGGGCATGATCACTCGCTCAACGTCGGCCATCACATCTTCCCATTTTTCTGGCTGTTGCGGGGCCTCATCAGGAATCAGTGGGCGCAGATATCCCGGCTGAACGGTCGGTAGAACACGTCTGTGGAAAGAACGCAAAAAGGGAAAGTGTAAGACCTTAGTCGGATGGATTTAGCGCGAGAGTCTGAGAACGCGGCTGAGGGTCAGCCGTCTACAACAGAATCACGATCATTATTGTCGGCGTGTGGCATGAATGTGCATCTAAAATCAGTTAGCATGCCAGATTCAGGTCATGTTCATAGGTCCGACGTACTCCGCGGAGTGGGAATGTCTGCGAACGAGCAATGTGTGAGGCCACGTGGCTCTGAGGTGGTGGAGTAGGAGTTAAACACACACTCGGACACAGAGGTACTGACTTCCAATCGTCATGAAATGAAATCGCCAGCGAAACGCCAACCGCGAGTTGGCAATGGCATGGTTGGACGAGCCCGCCGAGAACCTTGTGCCTACTTCCCACCTTCCAAAAAGCGTGCTCCTCTGGCGGTGGTTGGCTTTAATTGTTGCCTCCACGTGCCTTACGCAACCAACCCCTACGGGTAGGGTGGCAACTATTGCACGATCGTACGATTTCGTGGTGGCTTTTTATTTTCGCGCGGACCTTCATCTTGATTTTGGGCTCGCCTTCGGACCATTCATCCGTTGCAGTTTTAGGCCCCTCGCCGGCGTTTCGATGTTAGTGGCACCGAAAAAGTGACAGGCCGGTGGTTGAACTTGACTTAAACGAGCTCAGATTTGGACTTTCGTGACTGAGGTTAGTTATGAGACCCTTTTCCTCGATCCGCGACGCAGCTGCACGGTGATGTCAGGCGTCACGTTGAGCCGACATTAATCATGCATTCGTAGTACCCACGTTCAACAGGTCTCTTGCCTGTTGCTATATGAACAACTTTAGACGTCGACTACTTGTGTATTTTTGCCTTTCAGAAACGGAAACAGTGACCGGATAAAGTAGCACGGTTAGGATGAAAAGAAACAAGTTCATGATCATGTTAATCCTACATTCGATACACCAAACGGACGAGTGAGTTGTTCGACATGACCAATATGTGGAGCACTGTTGGGTTCATGTTTCTCACTAAACGAAACCAAAATCCCCCTTTTGCTCTACTCATGGTTCATGGTCATTAAATCGTATCCAACTTCACGTAAAGGTATACAGATATCTTATAGGTGAATATAAAAAATCATTAAACGACCAACAAAAAACTACCATCATAGGTAGTGCGTATTTCACACCGTCACGACGAGCCCAATTATTCACGATTTGGAAATAGAAATTCCTGTTCTACAACTGATCAGAGAGTCGGATTTCAGTGCCGCACACAAAAAAACGTACGTCAGAGACTTCTTGGCCATGTCTCTCCGACGGGGTTTCGGTTGTCCTTGAAAAACCCATCGTTAATCAACGTTATGTAAGCCATGCCATGCCAGAACAGGTTCTAGCGTCCATTTCACTTATCGAACAAACTCGCCTTCGACATCAAAAATTCTTTTATTCTTCGCTTCCAGCTTGCTGTTTGTTTTGCTTGCTTGTTGCAAAAATCCATTCACTTCAGCGGAAAGCACATGAAAACCTCGAATAAACCCACTTC
Organism: Anopheles nili; assembly: GCF_943737925.1. Taxonomy (NCBI): domain Eukaryota; kingdom Metazoa; phylum Arthropoda; class Insecta; order Diptera; family Culicidae; genus Anopheles; species Anopheles nili. The sequence continues at coordinate 4,246,935 of NC_071292.1, forward strand.
GGTTGATTCTTGTTGGATTAGCCTTGCGGTTGAAGGTGTCACCGACTCGCGGGTCACGCTAGAAAGCGCACGAAGGCCTTGGGAGCCTAATATTTGATCCGCGCCGTTAATCCGTCGGTGAAGGACGAATTTAAAGCCATTTTTCTTTAACACCACAGGTGCTTCGGATACATATTTCGCATCCTCTCGAGATAGAAAATTCTTAACGATGACTACGGCCTGTTGGATTCCTTTTGTTATATCCTTTCCAACTTCAGCTTCGGTCAGTTGAAAAATGACACAACATCACCAGCATCGTGAGTGAGGCTCAGTTTCGTGCACAAGCCCACCCCAGTGGAAAGAACTCCATCGCTAACCTTGAGCTGTGATTGTTAATAATTTACCCGTCTAGGCACTTGGCGTGATTGGCACGGGCTTGATTCGGTCGAAAGTTTCACACCAAGCAACCGATAGACCGATGGAGATCGACTTCGATCAATCGATCGTCTGGCACGATTCAATCGTCAATCGTGTAACATAGACATTCCATGTAACGGCCTGCTAGATCGAAGCAGCTGTACGATAGGTCAGGAATGTCCACCCCGTGAATCACAGCAACCGGTTTGAGCCATGGCGGCATGGCGGTAAATCCCCCATAAATCGGTTATGGGACTGATGGCGGGGAATTTCACACCGATCGTTTTACGCACAACACACGCACGCACACACATTACGTGATCTGAACGTGATAATCTAAAACGGAGGTCGATATTTGACCGACACTTACCTATCGCGGATGTTTTCGAGATAGCCAGAGATGTAGTCGACCATCTCCTTGGCGAAGTCCTTGAACTCTGGTGCCTGCATTTCGGTCTGTAAAAGATAGCATCGAGCCAGCGTTAGAGCCAAGGGAAAATAAAGCACGAATTTCGAATTCCCACTCAAAAAAAAAGCCTCTCCCGGGTTAGTAAAGCTACTTACGACCGTGGGAATGTTAAACGTTTTGTTATCCATTTTGTCTTGTTAGTGAAAACGAGGTGATTCGTTCGTTAGTGTAAGCCCGTGGAATAGAAAAGGTAGAAAAGTGTCGATTAGTACGGTTATGGTTGATATTTACTCGCTTCTCGCAAGGGACAGGCATCTTGACACAATATTTTTGATAAAACAAACTAAACTAAACTATGAACAGAATTAAAATGCTTCCGAAATGCGTCCTCTAAACCCGATGGCTTTGGCACGACTTAAAAGGCTCCACTACTCGACGAGAGCTCTTTCACTCTCACTCTCTGTGAGGATGCTGCAATAATCTCTACAACTAAGGACACCAATAGACGTCGAAACCCGCACACGAGAATTGGCATTGCTGTCGCACAAAATCGCTCCTAAATTGTTCGATACAGGCGATAAAATTGAGGCCGGGTTCCCAGATCGTCCGAGTATAATTGAGTTTGCTTTTTGATATCGTCGACCATCCCTAGCTGGCGTGGAGCCTCCAAAGTCCACCGGGCGATGATGGCACGAAAGATACTTTGCAATAATTAAGTTATACCACCGAGCTTCCTGTTGCGATCCGTTCGAGCGTAAAGTTTTCACTGAAAGGAAGCGGTTTGAAATTTCCCTTCGCACAAGCGAGAAATCGGCAATCAATACCCAATTGGCTGCGAGTTGATACGGTAATAGACGTATTGATTCCTTATCAACACCACGTTGGGGAATTGTTTCAACTGGCGTCCGCGTGTGATGCGGAAGATTGTCGACGAAGCAGTATCATCGCGTGAAAGAGTGATTGTTTATGCGGTGATAATAATGCGAATGTAACTCGCTGACATGGTGAGATTACGTTTTGATAACGGCTCGAACGATGCTGTAACATAACAGTTGTAAGCTCATGCTTGTTCGGGGAGTAAGGTAAGCAAGAACGAAAGTCACACGTAGAATGTGTAATTTAAAATGAAAACAAAAATCCAAATTGGTGTAAGCGTTCCTTCCATTGGACGGTTCTCGGTCTCAAAGCAACAGGCACCTTGAACTCCTCACGAAGAACCACGAAAACAAAACCCGCAACAAGTAGCATTCGCTTTCAGTTTCGAAGGACCTTCGCAACGTCCTCGGACTTCTGCACGCCAGTTCCGGTGCGACGGGGTCACCACGCGAAAAAGACGACGTAGAAGACAAATGGAGCAAAACTGGTGCCGACCGAGAACGAGATCACTTCCCGCGCAGGTGCCCCGTGGCCTTAAATCCCAGTCACTTTTGCGCTCACGACAATGAAGGTGAAACAGGCGGATTCGATCGGAAGCAGGAACCAGTTTGGCGGAAGAATTTCAACCACAGGACTGCTGGTGGGTTCGATTCGTCGTCCGGTTAAACTAAACCGGTTGGCCTCGTCGTGGTCGTCGTGTTCTTCGCGCTCTCCTCGGTTACTATCTAAAACGTGCACTTTCGATGCAAATCCTCAACCCAACCGACACCGTGGATGGCTTGTTCCTTACCGGGATACTTACCGCTTGTTGTAGCACGCCCGTACACTAGCCCGTACGCGTTGCGACTAAGAACTCGTGCCCAACGGAAAGGATGAAAGTCAACGCCTCACGGCTGCTGGAAGGAAACGGACGGTGATTTATTGGAGCGTGAAAAGGAATCACTTTTCGCTGGCGAAGTTGCACTAATGGAAGGATAATGGTAGACGGTGGCGCATGTTTCACCGTACTCCACTCTGCCAACTCTCCAGCACACTCGCACACACAGGCAGACACATGCACTGGCACACACAAACGCGCAACGTACCGGAACCGGATAAGAACGGCAGGATCGCTGGCGGGAAAGCGGCGGGAATAACGGGCACGGATTTTCGCTCTTCAGGACTCGCACACACACACAGACACAGACACACACTTTTGGGTGCTCGGGTGGGCTTTCAAATGCTCCGTTCGAATGTGAATGCTCGGGAGGTTATATCGTGTTTCGCCTGAGCTCGGAGCGCCCGTCGTGGAAGCTGTCGACCGAATGAACCGAACTGTATGAATGAGCCGGTTGAAGTGGCCGTGACGAGCTTTTAAAGAACCACCCCTAAACTGACCACCGTACACAGGCGCAAACCACCACCGCCACCGCCACCACCACCGCGTTATCGTGCCATCTCACTCGCTCCCACTCTCAGTGCGTCCGAGTGCGAATGTGAGGAGGGAAAAAAGGGCCCGCAACGTTAATGCACCGTGCGTATGCTAATCGATGCGCCGGCTTCGGTGTCAGACGCCGTTAGAAAATTCGCTTTTTTTTCTCACACAAAACCAACCCAACGGGCGGGAAATTAAAGTCGGAAAATGTCTTGCGAGCGCCGTGTTAAGAACCTGTGGACACGCAATTCGCGCACTCGCGGCGAGTTCTAGACCGAGGACGAGAGCCAGCATAATATGTGCCACGAGCAGACCCCCCGGCCGTCCTTTCCGGCGCGTGCAGTAAAAGAACGCCGAGAAAATCGGTTGGGTCGAGGTACTTTCGGTGATGCGAGCTGAAACGCCACATCCATATGAATGAAGTGGAAATTAGGTGGGATGTAAGCGTCGAGGCCGGAAAATCCGACCCAAGTGCTCTTTGCAGCAGCATAAATATAAATCCTCTTCTGGTGCGAGGTAGTCGAATGGAGGTGGGGTTTGCTCATATCGGCGTATGATTGAAAGCTTTCGCACTGTTGCTTGCACGCTAGTACTTTGCGATTCAGTGGCACCATTTGCAGGGATTGTACTGTGTTTGCTCAGTAGACGAGGTTATTGCGGCATCAATCGGAAAACGGAGGTTTGACACAATATTCACGATTTTACATTGCGGAGCTCAAGGACTACACGCAATTCAAGGACTACACGAATTTTAAGACCAACAAAAGTAATGCATTTGTACCGATTGGGTAGCAATAACTCATCGAATATGTGTCCAATGTAATGAACAAAAGAAAACAACAAAACATACACAATCTGAATAATAAAAATCCGAACGATGTTTTTCAACCTCAACGACAAAGGAACATAGGACAATATGAAAACTCTCATCTTCTTCCTGCCATAGATCTGGTGCGCATAGTGCGTGTAGTAGGTCTAGATCACGAACGATTCCTTGCCGTAGATCTCCGTCTAGTACGCCGAGGGGCTATTGCTTCTTGTTGAGCTTGCACGAGCTCCTGGGCCATTTCGAAGGCGATGGCTTCAATTTTTGCCATTGGGAGCGGGTGTTCGAACAAACTTGATCTAATATTTTGCAGTTTTCGGCTAGTCCACCGTAATCCCTGATCCCAATATCCTGTTCCAATCAAGCTGAAGAAAAACGTACACATGGTTAGGAGCAAAAGTGTGATTTCGGGAACGTCTTTGCTTTGCGCAACCAGGTAGATATTGGAAGTCTTCAGCCAAATGAATACATGCGATATGTGATGTGCGATTGGACACCAGATATAGTAGCGCACGTTTTCGATAGCGTATATATTCCACAGAGTGTCTACGAAAAAAAGGACCACGGAAGGAAGTCGTCGACGAATGCGGAGAGGGCCGAAGTTAAATTTCGACAACCATATGATGCTTGATAGCACGATTAGAACGGATTGTAAATCATGCAAAATGTGTTTGGATGGCTTCGAGGAAATCCCAACAAACACATAATTTTGAATTGAAAAATGAATCACTAACGAAACAATTAATGAATATAGGGAGCTCATTGAGGCGATTAATTTGACAGAGACAAATCTTCCCGTGGCGTATTCCTGAAAGAATTAACAATACTAAGCTTTAAATTGTTCTATGCAACAGCTTCAGGTTTCTCCATACTGATTACCGGTTCCTAGTTTTGATAGGTTACGGAAATTACACTCCTCGTAACACTACTGAATGTAAAAGTTTCGAAGCAGTAATTAGTCGCGTAAAATAAATCGCTTGCAAAATATATGACTGAAACATCACCACATCATTCACAAAATACCAACATGCATCCGTTAGTGTAGTCTGTAAGAAACGTGAATAAATGCGAATTAAATTGAACGTACTACAATTTCAAATCAAGTATAATTGCATTAAAACTAATGGCTCACTCACGAATGCTATAGGTGGGTTTTGAACGAAGAAAGTACCTTCCCGAAACTAGGTTTCTACAAATAAGTAGCACTTAATGAATATTATGACTAGACTACTGTGATGTTCACATGACAGTGCGCTCGCAGGGAAAAGCTAATAGGCGATAATTTGAAGGTGTTCTGCTTTCAACAAAGTTATCGTGAATGCGATTAAATGTGAGACAGAAAGGTTAGTTGAAAGTAACCTGTTCCATTAGCGGTTTTATGCTTCTAGACACAGTTTGTTTGTGCGTTAAATTATGCTTAATAGCACGTTAAACAAAACGACAATCGATATCATGAAACGTGCCATACGTACCAATATTATTCTATCATAAACCAACCACAAGGCATTCTGTTCCGGAATCCACACCAGACACAGCGAAAATTCGAAGATAATAACGAAAGAAAGAAACGATGAAGCCATCCCAGAGGAGCATTAATGCATTACAGAGCATTTATGTTCCCTCGGGGGCAGCGAAGCATAATTCTTATCAAAATCAAGCATATAAGAGTATGATTTCCAGCGTTGCCGTTATCCTTTCCGCTTCATTTTTATCGTCGCTATAGACAGCAACAGCTTTCGATAGGACATTGCTCAACGCTAAGCTGCTAGTGATGAGAAATATCACTGAGGTTGGGTCGGGCTTTAAAGAGGTTGGGGTGGGTTTACTAAAATCGCATAATCAACGGTGCTGTTGGTTTGCACATGTATGAAGCAGGATGCTGCTAAACATTTAAACCGGAAGTTTCTCGAAACACGAATGTATGCCTCATTATGGGGATAATGGAATAGTAATCCGAATAGTTTTATATATGTGTATACTTTGAACGGATTTGATGTCAATGATAATACTTAATTCAGTTCAGTGCCTACTGTGCATATTTTAACGTTTAGTGCCTGATGGAGGAATGATCATTTGCTAAAGCAGCTTGGGTTGTCAATCAAAGTTTCTGCTGCGCAAGGTCGACCTACCTGTTTGTGGGTTAAAAGGTTCAAGTTGGAGGCTGCTTTATGTAATATAAACCATTCCACCATCGGTTAGATGGATGGATCGGGAAGGAATTAGTCCTTGTGCTGTATAAACTCGTAGATTCGTGATCTGTCGAGACGAATTGTGAAGAAACGTAGCGAAAGAAACGTGCTATGTTGCAAAAAGAACTCCGCTTGGTGTTCGCACAGTACTTAATTTAGCCAATTGTCAACGCCCTCGCCCAGTGTGTCGTCCTGGCGGGACGAATTTCGAAGCGAACACCAGGAAACATCATAGGGGAACAGAAAAGCAGGAAAATCTCTGCAAATGGCAGCAACGCGGTGGCGTTTTACGCTTGAAGTGCGTCTGAGTGCGGTCATCAGGGTGAGCGTTTGGGGGGATAGGCAAGGGACAAAGGAAAACGAATCAAAGTAAGTGGTGTAGTGTATGCGAGACGCAGGAGAGTCAAGCAAGAGAAAATGGAAAGGATTTGTGAATGAAAAAAAAAAAACACACTAAAGAATGAGAGGGAGAATAATATCACACGTGACGGAATGAAATCAGCAACAGAGAATCAGAGAATCGACTTTTCCGCTGGACTGCCACACAATCTTTATGGAGGATCTAGGTGCGGAGACCAAAGAAGCTGACTTTGGCCAAGAGATAACCGGAAACCCATTCTCAGTGGAAGAAGGAAAATTGTGTTTACTCATCGTCTTTTCTTTTCGAAAGAAGCTGGGCAGCGTGGGAGGGTTCTGTGCGAATGATTACGAATCTCCACTTGTTGAATGTGATTCAGGAATGAGTATATTTGGTTACGGCATACTGTGGACTCTACCACGTTCTCGAACCTCTGGCTGGCGAGCGAAGGGTTCAACAATAATGTTGCTAAAGGCTAAAAGATATCATGGAAAGCATAGCAATGAAAAAGATTGATGGACGTGTTGAATCATCGCCGGCATCATTATCCTTGTCAGCGTAAAGAGGATGGTTGGCGTTGAGTGGATTAAAGCGGCACGATAAGCGAGATATCCTGGCGGACGGAAAACAGTTTCACGGTCGTGCCGAAAGAATAGAACGTTGATTGCTTCCTCTCTGTAGTATGCGGGTTCTGCTTACATCAACCCAGAAAAGAGGTTAATAGCGTCAGCTGAAATATTTTTGGTCCATTTAAATATGTTCGCACTAAATTCAAATTTAATTTTATTCAAAGTAAGACAAGATAACTAGTGGCAAGATGCGCTTACATTGATAATGGTTGTGAATTTGATATATTTTAGCCTCTTCGCTAATGGAAAATAGTTGACTTATTTAAATATACATTTTATTCGAGGTTTACTATTATTTAAAAAATTGTAATGCCAGCATAATTGATGACCAGTAATTTTTCGCACAACATTGCCACTTGGAGTAGAGTAACTGGCGCTGTGTTCTGAAAGGCCACTTCCTCTTCCCACCCCATCCACTTCGCCCAAAGGATACAGGCTTATTCGTTTACTCATTCTTAGATAAACAATAGCATGGTATTATATATCTCGTTCTACCGGACGAGAAATAGAATGGGAGTTAAATAGGAGGGCTTATGGTCGACCCGTGATCAGAGCGATAATAAAAACACATCATATATATACGTTGTTCTGGTAATTGTACAATCATCTTACATTTATTTTCATTCATGCTTCGGTCAGAGTCGCCCGCCCCACAGTTTTAGGCATTTTTTTGTTCGTTGAATCTTCCAGTTCCTTCGGTTTGTAGTAATGGGGCGCCACTTCCAATAGCCATTTACTGTCGATTTCAATTACCGAACGCATGAACTCCTTTGTCGTAAACACCAGCTCATGGTAGAGTAACCAACGGGGCAGTTCTTCAAAAAGCGCCGAGTTCGGGTGGATCATGACCGTTTGATTGTGCTTCACCGTCTTGTAGTTACCACCTTTTGAAAGGCGTGCCACGTGGTAGAAGTAGCCAGCTGTGATCGATTTTCTAATGTTGGTGGTTTCAGGCAAAGCGGATACCATTTCGATTTCTACACGCTGCATCAATCCCATCAGCTGTTCTCGCACATCACGTGCTCGTTTCATAGAACGAAATTGAATGAAATTCTCGTAGCACCATTGGGTACTATAGTCGGATTCGGCCCATTGGTTGTACACCTGCATCAAACTAAGATGATCACCGTGAATGTGATTGAAGTTTTTACGCGCCGTATCGGCATGGATGATCTTATCCTTTGGCCGGTAAAAGATCGCTCCATTCACTGATAGCATTGCAGCGATGGTTACAACCTCTTCGGAGCATTTATACTTCTCGCTGGCAAGCAACATCTTGGCCATCATTGGATCTACCGGGAATTCTGCCATACGACGGCCCAGTTTGGTTAGTTCTCCGTGATGGTTCAGGGCGCCAAGCGCATACAGTTGCTCGAGCGCTAGAACCAGCGTTTCGTGTGGTGGAGGATCGAGAAAATCAAAGTGCAACAAATCGTTGATTCCGAGTGCCTTTAACATGAGCACTGCATTTCCTAGATTGATACGCTGGATCTCTGGCACGGTGTTATCTTCAAGCTCGTTCTTATACGCCCAGGCCGTGTACAGTCGGAAACATTTTCCAGGAGCAACTCGTCCAGCGCGGCCAGCTCGCTGATTTGCAGAAGCTTTTGAGATCGGAACCACGAGAAGTGTTTCCATTCCGGTGCGGGAGTTAAAGTTATTTTGTTTTGCAAAGCCCGGATCGATCACATAGATTATGTTGTCAATCGTTAGGGACGTTTCGGCAATATTAGTCGCTAGTACTACTTTCCGAGCGTTTGGAGGGGTTGGCTCGAATATCTTTGCCTGCATGTCCGACGGTAGATTAGCATAGATGGGAAGTATAAGCAATTCTTTTAATTTCGATCCTAATCGCTTCACGCGATCTTGTAGCATTTCCTGGCAAGCTTCAATCTCTTCCTGACCTATGTTTGGGAGCAAAACAGAGTTAACCATGAGTTTTGAAATAATGTTCCGCTTCTAAGCATACAACTCACCAGTTAGAAACACCAAAATATCGCCCAACGGTTGAGTAGCGTGGATTTGCAGCACAGAAACAACGCAAGCGTCAATGTAATCTGCTTCGGGAGCCTTTGTGTAAAAAATATCAACCTGTAAAGAGGAAAAATTTATCATTGAAGCATGGCTTGCAGTGAAGAAAAAATGACAAAATGGTTTTAAAACAAAATAAAGCAACTTGAGCTGACATCATACCGGATAACGTCGTCCAGGAATTCTAAAAATCGGTGCTTTATCGAAGAAATCAGAAAATTTCTCCGCATCCAGTGTTGCGCTCGAAATAAGGAGCTTTAAGTCTAGTCGAAACCGAGCTATATCCTTTACTAGTCCAAAAAGGATATCCGTATGCAGCGTACGTTCGTGCGCTTCATCGATTATCATGACGCTATATGAGCCTAGATCTGGTTCGGACAGGAATTCTCGATGTAGCGTTCCGTCCGTCATGTACTTGATCATTGTTCGTTCTGATGTACAATCTTCAAACCGAATGCTGTACCCGACTTCGTTGCCTAATTTAACTCCCATTTCTTCTGCAACACGTGCAGCTACCGACATGGCAGCAACTCGTCTGGGCTGTGTACAACCAATTTTTTTACCGTCGTTTGTAAATCCCGCCTCGTAAAGGTACTGTGGAATTTGCGTCGTTTTTCCTGATCCCGTTTCGCCCTCTATAATCAGTATCTGATGGTCTCGGATAGAAGCTATGAGGTCCTCTTTGAAGGGGTAGATAGGGAGCGACTTCTGCGTTTCTTCGATGGTCATTTTCTTCCTCTCTTTTTCGGTGATCTCAGGTTTGCGGTCTTTATCCTTCGTCCCACCCATCTGCAGGGCCTGGATGAAATCAATCTGTTCATCGAGCAACAATTCGTACTCTTCTTGCTGTGATGCCTTCTGTTTGGCATCTTTTGAGCCAAATTTGTACACAGCTGATGCGAGCTGCTCCGCTTCCCACTTTTTCTGCTCCGAGTGGGGCATCTTTTCGCGCTCGTCCACCTCAACGTACTCCTGCGTTTCGCCTTTTTTAATATCCTTCGGCATATGGTAGCGCTGGACGCGCTCGAGCTCACGTGCTTTGTCATGTTCTTTGGCGATTTGCAGCAAACTTTTCTTATATTCGCGATCCTGTCGCTCACGTTCGGTAATCTCCACGTCGCCGAACAGATACTCATCATCAAGGATGTCCGCCTCTAGTTCTGCTACTTTGTCTTCCTTTCGTTTTTCCAAATACTGGCGACGGGATTGGATACGTAGCTTGGGTAGCAACTTTTCTCTGTCCTCTGTTTCGAGTTTCAGTCGTTTGGCCGCTTCTTCGTACGCTCGTTTCCCCGTGGTTGATTCCACAACCTTGCGTGTTCGGTCTTCATCGCGCTTTTTCAAGCGCTGGGCAAACTCGTCTCTTTCTTTTAGATCTCGACGCCGAGCCTCTTCCTCACTATCGATACTGCTCTCCTCCGAAGAGGAAGGCTCACGACGGCTAGCTCGTTTACTCATAATTTCATTTAATTTCACCTTGCACAGCAGAAATATTTATTAGTTTGTTTGTTTGTTTACAATAGATTGTTGTTGTATCTGCTGCAAGCTGTCAGATGTAACTGTCAAGCCGGCATTTAGGGGAGATAGGAGTATTTTAGGTCTAGAGAAAAGATTACAACACCGGAGGTAATATTGCTTCAGAGTAAGAAATAATTCGCAGTTCCAATTATCATTGTGAAGCAATTTTATTACTCATACAATTTATAACGCTCTAGATCTTCCCATGCCTAGCCGGGGAGACATACCCCAAATGAATAAATGGAAAACGAAATTATCGTTTTACACTACTGTTAATTTGATTTTTCCAGGCCATCATTGTTACACAGAATGTCTCTTTCTAGAAAACAGTTGCTGTTAGTTTTAATGCTGCGACCACTTGATGCTCTTTATGTCCACGCCTTCCTGTACCATCTCCCACAAAGGAGACATCTCTCGCAACCGTGTGACATGTTTGATGCATTTCTCCGCGGTATAATCCACCTCCTCGATTGTCGTAAAACGGCCAATTCCGAAGCGTATTGAACTGTGAGCCAGATCCTCGTCCGTACCGATAGCGCGTAGTACGTAAGAAGGCTCCAGGGAGGCAGATGTGCAAGCCGACCCACTCGATAAGGCAACATCCTTGAGTGCCATCAGCAATGATTCTCCCTCAACATAGGCAAAGGAAAGATTGATACAACCTGGGTATGTTTGTACAGGATCTCCGTTCCGAATAACTTGCGGTAGCTCAGCAAAAATCTTGTCCATCAACCGTTTCGAAAGAAACTCCATCCACTTGTGATCGTATTCCATTTCACGACTAGCAATTTCGCATGCGGCTCCAAGTCCCACGGCAAGCGGCGTTGGGACAGTGCCACTTCGAAGACCACGCTCTTGTCCGCCACCACTTTGTATCGCTTCGAGACGAACACGTGGCTTACGTCGTACGTACAGAGCTCCGACGCCTTTTGGTCCATAGATCTTGTGTCCGGAGATGGACATCAAATCGATATTCATTTTGTTTACATCGAGTGGTATCTTACCGAGGGCTTGCGCCGCGTCTGTGTGGAAAAATACTTTCTTCGATTTGCATAATCGTCCAATGTCTGCCACCGGCTGTTTAACGCCAATCTCATTGTTGACGGTCATCACGGAGACGAGTGATGTTTCGGGAGTGATAGCCTTTTCAAGCTCTTCCATGCTGATTAGTCCGTTTGTTTGTACGGGAAGATATGTCACGTGAAATCCTTCTCCCTCGAGGGCACGGCATGAATCCAGCACACACTTGTGTTCGGTCTGTGTTGTGATGATGTGCTTTTTCTTCATTCCGTAAAACCGAGCAACACCCTTCACCGAAATGTTATTTGATTCGGTGGCTCCAGATGTGAAAACGATTTCTTTAGGATCGGCACCGATAAGGGAGGCTATCTGTAAACGAGCTTTCTCGACAGCTTCTTCAGATTCCCAACCATAAGCATGTGTTCTTGAGTGTGGATTTCCATAGTAAGCAGTCAAATATGGCATCATTGCATCGAGAACTCTCGGGTCCTGGAAAGGTATGAGAAAAGGAAATAGGCATTTTAATGTCATACATGACTAGGCAATATAATCAAGGAAACCAGTTTCTCTATGCAGTCCTCCCCAAATTGATAACAACATGACGATTAACTGAACACTGAACCTTGCATTTGTGCAACCTGTCGTCATCGTGTGGATTCTCCTTCCGGGTTGTCTGGGAGATTATCTGCGATAATGTGCTTCTACTTACCAGCGATGTGGTTGCCTGGGCATCCAAGTAGAGTGGCCGGCCATCGAGCACTTCATCTTTAATGCTGAACTTTTTATCTATTTTATGAACGATGAAAACCAATCATATTGCAAACATTGTTTTATTTCGATAAAAAAAGATAAGTAACGACATTCAACGGTCCGGTCATACTTCAGCATAAAAAATACTATATCTCCGTAGTATCTTTCGCAATATGACGCATAACCTTGAATGAAGACGATTGAAGTGAATCTCACCGGTGCTGTAGCTTTTATTCTGTACACAGCAGTTTCGCCTTACTTGGAAAGCGATATACTTCTCTGCGATGCCTCGCGACCACCGGGACAACATTTTCTAGAAAAATTTCAGCACAATTAAGGCAGAAAACACGGTGGAGTACGCAAAACAAATCCGTGCAATAGAACGATGAGCTGACAGAAGAGTGTTATTATTTTTACTCGAAATTACCAAACATTCTCTGTTTCTTTTTAATTCATTTGTCCTGCTCTCTCATTGTGTAATTTGACAGCTTTTTGACAGCGAAATGTTTGGAGTAGGTTTGTTAATTCTTGTATTTCGGTATATGTTAATGGTAAAAGAAACAAGGGAAATAAAGATTGAAATAATTATGGTCTAATTTAGTTCGTATTCAAAAAAAACTATGCTGTTTTTTATATAATGCAGCAATAAATTTAATAAACGGATAATCGAAGGGATGTATAGTGAACGTGTGGTGGATCAATGTACACAGAGTAGGTTGAAGAGATATTTTGCATATATAAAATGAAGGCAAACATTTTCATTAATTAGATTATGGTATTCCGCGATACTTCGAATTTCAAAGGATGAAAATTGTAGTTCTTTCTTGAGAAACCTTAATTAGAAAGAATGCTGAGCTTATAATTAAGAAAACTTGTGTATGTCAATTGTCAAAAGGTTCTTTCTTTGTTAATTAAATTTATAAGAATAAAGAAACCTCGTCGCTGAAAGAACACTGCAGTGCCTAGTCTGTTAATTGAAATCATTGTATCTCTGTTCAAGGTGGCTTGTTAAGCAAAGTGAGTTCGAATAATGTTAACTCTAAATAAGACGTTTTCTGGAAGCAACAAAAAACTTGCGAATTCATGTGACTAATGTTTTACGTGTTTTGTTTTACTTATGTACATTATGTAGTGCGGCCTGCGATCGTAGGGCATAGATCGGCTATGGAAAATGGGGAATCCATCGAGGATGATGTGGATAGCTCGACGGAAGCTTTCGAGCAGAGTACGTTAAGCATAAAGTCACAAACCAAAGGCATTGTACAAGGTATTTTGCATTAAATGTGTTTTTGAAGCTTCGTATAGTTGGTGTGGAATAATATTACTTTCAGTTGCATTTTGTTAGACTTAGACGTAGAACACAATGCGTCGATGACTCATATCTAATTGCTTGCTTTTTTCTATTCTATCTGCAATTATCTTGATTATGTCTTTGTTTTTGTCGATAGGAAAGTCTCAATTGCGTAGCAATAATCGGAAACTTTATTTGTAGATATCTGGCAACGTCCAATGCGCCGTCCACTTCCTTCAGAAAATCAAGTGGAGCTATGCTTTGAGATTCCATTCGCCCGCGTCCTTCCGTTGGCTTCTTCAGGTGATGGAATTTCGGTTGCCTCTAACGCCAGCAAGAAGTATGTGATATATGAAGTAAATATTCGCAAAGATGGCCCCGGTCCGGACCCGCATCCGACAAGTATAGAACGACGCTACACTCACTTTTTGAAGCTGTATGATGGGCTACGAAAGGATCATCAAGCGCACCTGGCCACGGTTAGCTTCCCGAAAAAAGTTCTAATGGGCAATTTCACCGCAGAGCTAATAGGCGAACGAAGTGCTGCTTTTGAGAATTTCCTGGACTACATCGTGACCGTGCCTTTGCTACGTGATACGGAGCACTTTTTGGAGTTCTTGCAAGGGGAAGAATTGCGAAACGCGTGTCAATTACTGGACGAACGACGAAACGAACTGGCCGTACCACTGTTGGAGAATTGTTTTCGTTTGATGAACAAAATTTTCCTAGACAAATCCAAGTGCGTACTGTTATTGCTGTGTCGACTTGTAGCAGCATGTACTACGTCACCGATCCCACATCCATCGGCAGAACAATGGGCAGAGCTGGCTTTGCGGCGCTATGAACACGTGTGCGATACGGAGCTTCTGGTACTGTATATTCCACTTTTACAAACATGCCTTCACCTGTGGTGGCAGCGGGGTCGTGATCGTAGCTTATTGGAGGAACGTCTGAACGAGATGGGCAAAAAGGGTATCAAAGTTAAGGGAGGTCCGACGCTGGCACAAGCTATTCATGCCTTAGATCCACGTGCAGAGACTATCTAAGTAAAGAGAGCATGAAATCTCCATGAGAAATAAGGTAACGAACCATCACAAGTGCAACAAATTGAAATCACAAGCTGAAAGACTTCGTTTTTAATCATATTTGCTATTTTAAAGTGAGCGTTTTTTTAAATTATAAATGAATTTTATTAAATGTAAAATTACGTTAGGTTTCCATGGGGAAAACATTAAGTAGGTGCTAGAGCGTTTATTGCCATGGGTTTAGACATTTTATTTATCAAATAAAGCAGATATAGTTCATTTTGCCTAACTGTTTTGTCTTTTTGTCGAAATATGCTGAAGACGATGTGTTAATAATTAGTGATTGATACAACACGTGATTTCGACCCACTCATGGTCGTGCTTTTCGCAAAAATCTAAAATACAATGCATAAGATTTTACAAATTTGGAAGCCTGAAACGATATTTGACGATTTCCGGATAAATCTAGGCGTGAAAATTAATATACGCGGTTTAAACGGAAATCGTATTAGAAAGTATGAATTTAAAATATGGCAAAACGGTCAATCTGTTG
This sequence comes from Anopheles nili, assembly GCF_943737925.1. Taxonomy (NCBI): domain Eukaryota; kingdom Metazoa; phylum Arthropoda; class Insecta; order Diptera; family Culicidae; genus Anopheles; species Anopheles nili. The sequence continues at coordinate 4,262,220 of NC_071292.1, forward strand.
GTATAGACTGTAGCTGTCTACTGTGCAGTTGTTGTGATGGTAGGTGCCAGAGGACACCTGCGTAGGTTGATGTACTAGCAAGAAGAAGATCGAGAAGATTTTAAATGTCGCCGACAACGGAGTGCGAGGGGGGAGATAAACACAGGACTTTTCTCCACGGGTCGAGGCCCAAAAGTGCCACCTTCCAGCATTACTAGATCCCTGCGGTAGCTACGGTCATCTGGACTTGCCATTATCCGAGGGAGTAGACATACCATCCTTGCTTGGTTGGCCTTTTCCTGGCAGATATCTCCCCCGTCGGTGCAAATGTATTTCGTCCGTGAGCCATGAATACATTACAGTGAGTATTCCTATTTTGGAGGAAATAGATTCCGTAGAATTGCGTAAAACACAGCAGCATAAGTAGCCGAATTTAATAAACCGATACTATTTTCTTCGACATCTTTTCTACGTGATCTTCGTTTCGATGTGCGTGCTTTTGGCGACCGTGTACGATGGCGCAGTGCAAAAATAGAAAACATTTGCAGGCTCTGTTTGTCCGGCAATGACACTTTGGAGTCTATTTTTGGTGATAGTGGAAGCGATGCGCTTCAGACGATAATCTACGACTGTACATCGATTAGGGTGAGTGATCAACCGAAACGATCGACATGATCGTTTGCTGCAGCGCCTTCTATGGTTTGAAAATACTTATGAAATTTTTTTGAAAACTTAGATTCAACCTAAAATGGGCTTCCCTTCTTCAATTTGTACTGCGTGTAAAACAAAGATCGAAAATTTTCATCATTTCCGCGAGCGGTGCCTACACAACGATGAATACCTCCGATCAACGGTGCTATTAATGATCCAAAAGCAAGACCATGGGGAAGAAAATGTTGAACACAACGAGGAAGGAGACGAGGATGAAGAGGATGTGAATATTAAGCTAGAGCCAGAGGTATTGTTGGACGAGCATAGCGATGTCGATCCTAAAGATGATGAGGAGAAAGAGGACGAGATGATCGTCGACAGGAATGATAACAAAATCGATCGTCATGCCTTGGGAGAATCGAATGGAATTGACGAACCACATGAGGTCGATTCCAACGATCATGAGCTAGATGAGTGGGATGAAACGGGCTCGAATGATCTTGATTCGCTTGAAAACTCGGAATCCTCGGAATCTTACAGTATTCAGCAAGAACTGTTCATGTCCCCAGAGCTAACGTACGGTTCCTTGCTGAAGTGTGAGTACTGCTCGCTGGAATTCGCAGTCCTTGAGCAACTGAAGCGACATATAACTAGCCACAAAGAGGAACGAATATTTCAGTGCTACTACTGCCCAAAGACGTTCCACTTTGCGAAAAATCTTAACATGCACGTTGAGTACATTCATTCGAAAGCAAAGTACACACCGACACATACGACGAAGACGATCGCAAGGCAACAGTTTCTAGTCCATAGCAGTAGCAGTAACAATAGCAGCGTTAGTCAGAGCACCAATGGGGGTCTCAGTCCATTATCGCCTCTACTAGATACTAGCGATTGCATAAATAACAATACCATCCCGAGCAGTCCCGGTATAGATGTCGGCGCTGGCTTAAGCCTTAATATAAATTTGAACGGAAGTTCAGCAAGTGCCAATGGAGCGGTTTTGGGGCGTAATGTTAAGGCGATACGATTACCCATTGCAGGATCAGCGGTTGAAGCACGTCGTGGATCGATAGCTCAGCCTATCGGCTTGACCGGGCAGCATGAGTGCCACGTGTGTCACAAAGGTTTTCCAGAATCGTCTGCCCTGCGACAGCACATGATTACGCACACGGGCGAAAAACCGTACAAATGTGATATCTGCTCGAAGTCGTTCTACAACGCCAGTACGCTCAAAACACATCAACGTATTCATAGCGATCAGAATCCGTACCGCTGTACGACTTGTACGAAAATGTTTGATAATGCACGTAGCCTTGAATTGCATCATCGCACGCATACGGGAGAAAAACCATACGCGTGCGATGTATGTCTCAAGAAATTTTCGTGTTCGTCTAACTTGAAGCGCCATCGGAAACTGCACGATCGTGACTGAACGTAGGTAAAGGAGCGATGCACGCAAAATGAGTGAAAATCGAAGGCGACAAACGATATCAGCAACAAACGACCATGGTGTGCTCTTAACTGATTGGGCACAGCAAGGAAAAACTATTGTTAACAAAGTGCCAGAACGGCGATCATCGCATAACGATTACGAAGGATTTAGCAACCTAGTTGTACGAGCTTTATGTAGCGTAACACCTGAACAAGGAAGGATGTAAATAGTTTGCTTCAAGCAACCTTACCTTGGCGCTTTCCAGAACAGTAGCATTGAATCTCAGCATAATTAAATGCGAAGATGTGGCCGTCGCAAAATTGACTGTGCATTTATAAACCAGTAACGATTGTTTCAACACACGCAAGACTACAAATAATAACAAAGCGCTTCCTAAATTTCGAGCAGCAAACTGTTGACGAAAGATTGATATAGAGAGGTAAAGAGAGAACGAAGTATGCTTGCAAACTGTTATTGTTAACATTGTTGTGAAGTGGATCATATATGGTTCCATTTAGAGAATGAATAGCTGATCGCCTTTGGATTGAATTCTGCGTTCTTCCTGCTCAATGTACATAACAAATCGACACTATTGATACGCAGTGGATTTCGCAAGTTGCGTAAAATAACTAAAACCCAGCTAGGTAAATGCCAAATCGAACGCATTACGACTAACTTAAAAGCATAAACGATGAAAGAGTCACGAAGAGAATTGTTAAAGTTGATTGTTACTAATCGAAACATATGTATTTTGAGGATATACCGAGCTTTGAAGTATAGCAAGCGACGCTAAACGAACTTCTGTTAACCTTTACTAATCGCGATAGTTCCTGCGCAGCCAAAAAAGGGAAAAGATGGTGACCACTGACATATAAAGAAATGTTGGCAGCTTTAAGCAAGAAGTACGAGATACGCCAACTTGTATTTGAGCTTTATGTTCGTTGTTTGTGATTACTATTAATTATTTAAGCATAATATGTATATGATTTTTGTTGTTCCTAAACCCTCCTTCTGCAATACGCATATTACAACGAAGACTAAAGCTATAAATCAAGCAAAACTGTCTAAGAGGGATCGATGCATTTTTAAACGTTTGCCATAGAAAATATTTAAATTTTGGAAGAACACAAGAATACACAAGAAGCAGATGATAAGGTGTGGAAAATCTCTGTTCTAGTCAATTCCCAAACACGATTGGTAGCAAAACAAAAGTCAATAACGAAATAGAGCCAATGCCTTTTACAGTCAGTAAAGCCGGAATTTGTTTGATATGTTATACTGTTTAATTTTATTAAATGTGATTATATTTTTCTTTCAAATTTTTAAACTATGCGCCAGCATTGCAGTGCATGGTGCGCAACAATCAACCATAAAACGCGCAACAGTGATCTGATGCTAGTGTGTTGCAATGGTGCATATTAAATAAAATGAATTCTATGGAATGAAATAGAAACACACTAAAGTTGTTTTTACATGGAAAACTGATCCGAAAGAGAAAACCTGTTAGGACCAACATTTTAGCTTTGGTTTTCTATATATGACGGTGTGAAATTCAACGCACATTGAGACAATTCCTTGTCAATCGAAAACTGCGAAGGTTTTTCCCCCGAAGTAGAAAAAGTGATAGTAAGGCTCTCGAACAATGCCGTCATGAATCATGCATCTCTCTTTTTCCTTATCTAAATGCAGTGAAAAGGGCAAGGATGCTGGGTGATACAGAAGAAACGCACTGGAATGCATGAATGTAGTTCATTAGCATTGGCGACTGGCAATGTGGATAGTGTGATTCACCCTGTTTAACGTCTTATTTAGACTAAAGTTCAGCTGGCCAATCGGAATCACCAAGAACAAAACCCCCTGTGTTCGTTTTCGTCTACTATCGACGTCTGGTGGTGGAAGAACACGAAGCACAGTGGTACGATGCGATCATGCTACTTGATGCGATCGGAGATGCGTTGGAGGCATCTGGAGGTCAGTCGACTTTTGCCAAAGAATGAGGAGTAAAATATGTATAAAAAACCTCGACGATTGAAGGAGGGGATTTTTATGTTTTGAACGTTGTCTCTAAACTGACCACTTGAGATCCCAGCACCGACGCTAGTTGAGAAGTCGCGATGTTCGGCAGTTGCGTTCAAGCATTCTGATCGATCAGGCAGTGGGCAAGCTGGTGGTACGTTTCTGGCAGCGATATTTTTAAATGGAACACAAGGCACTCCCTCGTGAGAAAACGCGAATGCAGCGGGACTAAGTTTTTTTTGCATTACATGCGTCAGTACACTGATTGTATGTTAATTTTGAATAATTGCTAGTTGGCATAATACAGCGCACGTGTTAACACATTACGGATTGGCGCCTCTTTTATCGTAACGTGGCTTTAGTATCGTCGATCCTCAATAGTAAAACGGACAGAGTTTAAAAACACGAAAAATAAACCCTTCCATTCGTTATTCCGCGGGCTGGGTTCGAAATAAAGTGACATCATCTCTCTGTGTTGCACCGAAAAGTCCGTTGGACTCAGATAAACACGCGTTCCTCCGAAGGACACAAGTGGATTTTGTAGCAACAGGTGGGTGCAAACGGAATCATGATTAAGCAGTGTTGGCGGTGAACATTATATTTCGACAATTTAATGAACGTGATCGTACTATAAACAATCTGTGATCTACATTTGTTTGAACTGTGCGGTATCCGGCGCTATTGAAAGTAAGCCGAGATGGGGAACAAGTGGAGTACGTTTTGGCGCGCGAGCTGTTGCAATACGTCCGCCAATAAGCCATTTAGTAGTGCTTTATGTGCCAACGGAAGTAGTGAAGAAGTGTCCGGTCGGAATCCTTTCGCGAGTCATCACATCGTAGCTTGGCGAATGGCGGATAAAACCGGTAAGTAGGTGATACCGATTGAGTGGCAAAGTATGTTTCTAGTTTAATTTACGGGCTGCATTTAAGTGGAGATAATAAATTGAAATAACGTGCTATTTGAAGCGACGTGCCATAAATTGTTTTTTTTGCGATGAGTGTCGAAGGAGTTGTTAAAATCCGAAGTGCAAGTGTACTTGCAATGTATAAAGATGCAGTCGTTTAATGCTATCAATTAACAGCGGCACGTCGTGATGAAAAGTATATTTACCTTTGATGAAGCAATACCTTGAACATAATGATTATCCAATAGATCATTTTGAACGAAATAAGAAGGATACATCGTAGACGAATGAAATAATTTGAATAATGATTCAAATTCCATAATTGATCGAACAAACTTTCATTTATTAAAATATAATATCATACATATTGTACTTAAAAGTTTATTAAATTATTTTATAATATATACTCTCTGGAAGGGGTCCATTAAGAAAAGTATAAAACTTCGTGTAGCGTGTCATTTTCAACTCGCTCCGCTACATCAAAGCTGACCGATCCCTCAATATCACTTAGTTCACTCGAGTGAAATTTAGCCGATAGTTGAGTATTTCCCACAAACGAAGGCACAATCAAAAACGTAACTTCACACCTGTCCCGGGCATCTATCGAACCAATCTGTGAAAAAGATAAAGAATCATGAATTTAGCTTAGCATAGCTAACTTGCAGATTATAAGTTGTACGGTCTCAGCTTACCGGTATGATTAGGCTTTTGCATAAGCCAGAACACTCGATACGGAACATTCCGTTGGAAATTGGTATTGGCAGTGGATTGTAAAATGCGGCGACAATTTTAAGCGATGTTCGCAACATTGGCTCACCGCCGAGCTGAAGCTGTACATTAGGTTTGCGGAGACTGTAATCTTCTTGCGAAAAATACTCATAATCCGCACCCTCGATGTTTGCAAAGCTCGTCACCTTGAAGAGTGCCTCATCCATCCCCGACTCGTAGTAATCATCAAAAGCCACCGGTACTTCTACCAATTCCTCTGCATTCGGTTCTAGAACAACCGAAAACGGTTGACTAGCGATGGTTTTAATGGATTTGCCAGTATAAAGAATGTGGTTCAAGTGAATTCGGCCACTTATCGAGTACGATTCGTCGTAGGAAATGTTCCTAATTCGTAGCGCAATGTTAAACGACTCCCCGACCAGTGCCTGATCGTTTAGCTCGAGCTCAAACTCTACGTCGCGTCCTTGATGTTTGATAGAAGATCGATCGTCAACCTTAACCAACTTCAAGTAGTGCTTAGTTAAGCAGCTTTGTCCTAGTTTTAACGCTCGCAGCATGGTGATCTTGGCCTCCGAGGATTGTTCACCACATTTGTAGTTCTGGGTGATATCTTCTCGCTCGTCCACTCCAATGGCTTTCGTACTGATGAACTGTCCTATCCCGGTGGTGTCCTTTTGGATGAGTTTAAGTGCCTTGCTGGGTCCACGGTACCTCCAGAACACTTTGTCGGCGTTCACTTCAGCAAAAACAAAATCACAATCGTACAACATATTCACGAGGCCATTTTTGACCGCTTCAACCGGAGCAGGTCCCAACTTGTACGCTCCGTCGGAAAATTCTTGCGGTGTTCCATCGATCACCTGCCACCCATCATACGCATCGGTTCCGAGATCCCGCCTCTTCAGCCAAACCTCATTCCACACATGATAGTTCCAGATGCTGTCGCGTGAGAAACTTTTCATGACGTTACCCTCCTCATCTAAGTACACATCGACCGTAAGTGACGCTTCCGTGTCATGGGCGGAAGAGAAATTAGTGACGATTCGACAAGGTATTCCCAGGGCGCGACAGAGTGTTCCCAACACGCCAGCAAACACCCAACATTGACCGTATTGCACGGAGCGCTCCGTTTCATAGTACTCCTGCAGGATTTTCACTGATCCAGTCCAGGCAGTCGGTGCTGTTCCGTCACTATAGTTTCCACTCCAATTGCCAGTTACTACGCCATAGTTATCGTTGCTGTTGACAACGCCAGACAGTGCGCGGCACACTTTGATCGGATTTCCGCGGTAAGTTGCGGACAAACGGGCGATATCTCCTAGCAACCAGAACGCACAATCCAGGACATTTTCTTCGTACTGACCGAGTTTCCATTTGCGCGGATAGAAACTACGTTCGTTTCCTTTCCATATCATGGTCATGTCCTCGAGGACATACTCGTTGCGCTTATCCGCATCTTAATTGAGGGATAAATTAAGAACATTATGGTCCCGCTGCATTTGACAGTGCACTTTTTACTCACCTTCCAGATAGACAGGATCTTTTTCGCACCATGGATTGTAGAGCAAATATAATGGTTGATCCAACTGGAAACTGTTGCTCTGATCTGACGCTTCGGATTTGATATTCACCGTGAGAGTCCACTTTGAAACGGAGGCGTTTGGTGATGTTGCTATTGCAATCAAAAGTTCCGCACAGTCGTTTTCGAGCTCATTCACTCCCAACAACTTGGCATTCCAATCGGAATCGTGATCCTCCTCGACGTTATCCGCTGTTTGCAGAAGCATGTAAACGACTGTTCCATGTCCGTGGCTGATCCATTCGTCAGCAATGGGATCAACGGATAGCACGAAGGAAAGTGAATCCACCTTTGGATTGATCGGTCGGTTGCAAATGAGTTTGATAAGGAACTCCTGTCCTCTGCGTATGACCAGCTGTGATGGTTTGCCTTTGGCGCGAGGTGTGCTCATGAGCTCGAATTTATCCGTTCGGTGGTTGATGCCATTCTCTTGCAAACACGCGTCGATTCTTTCGATCGTTAACTCGGTTAATTCCCCATTTTCGATCTGATTTTCGTTATCTGCGAACACACGTGATTTCGAAAGTTAGTCTCACAATTACTGGATGGATTACTGCTCGCGAATATCTATCACCTACCCTGGTCTTTTTGCCAAAAAGCGAACGGTAATGTATGCGGTACTTCCACCATATCTATTCTGCAATTGCAAAACTGTGCGATTCAACTGCTCGGAGACGATCGTCAATCTTTGGGCAAGCGTGACTTGGAACTAAACGGCCAGCCATCAGCGATAGCTGAATTTATAACAACCGCGCAAACCAGCCATCAAACGCAAGCACGCGCTCCGCGTATGCGGCGCTGTGAGTCATGTGGCGCGGTTCGGTTATTATTAAATCAAACCGTCCCTTTCGCCTCGGGTGGAGGATGAACCGGCCTCTTAAACCGTCTTCTGCGGACCAGCGTCACAGATGGAAACACCGGGAGTGCCGTCAGTTCGTCATCGTGGTGACGTTACTTTGGCAATAGCATTCTTCGAAGTGGTGGAATTTGTAAGATGAATGACCAACGGGTGGAGCACTCGTCAATATGGGCGAAGAAGAAAGAATAATGGCCAATTCGTATGGTGATTTATAGTCTTACAGTAAAATCATGCGGTACAAACGGTCGTTATCAGCGTGTTATGTGCAAATTATTTCACTTTCTGCCCGAGAATGTTGTGCGCATGGGCTATGATGGTGAAGCAATGTTTACAATATGGTTCATTAGTGTACGATATCGCGGTCGTATAAAGTCAGTAGAACATGAACCTGGTAATACACATGACCCATTTTAATACTTTATAATTTGTGGTAGAGATAGACCATTTTGTTTTGAAACCATTTTGATTCGGTTCACTTCTGGTAACCAGGAATGATGCAAAGCCAAACCTTAGATACCATTGCCCTTGAATTAGAGTTGCTTGTTGTAGCTACTAAAAAATACTTATACGATCGTAAGGGTGTCGTTTAATGCGGCTCTAATTTGAACAACCATAGCTCGATGTTTTTTCTCCTGTAAGTTGTTTCAACGAAAGCAACAAATCGCTATAAAAGCGGCTTCAAAGCTGACGAAGAATTTCAGTCCGTAATCCTTTTACGCGTAATACAATGCCTTACAAATCTCAGATACGAAATTATAGAATATGGCCGCGACGAAGAGGTAAGCAACGATAGGCAAATCAGTGCTGGTGATGAAAATGTGCCAATGTTCATCCGTGCTCCATTACCCATAGTGACAACACATCCTTCGATCAGAGATGTGCTACAGATCGAATCCGTTGATCTGAGTTTCAGAGAAAATGGGAAAACATTCCACACGGATCTGTACGAGCTAATGGCGCGGCCACGGTTTGCGAATCGTCCTCGACAGCTGGTCGTTAGACGAGGAGCTCCATTTGTCGTGCGGCTGCTTTGCAATCGATCGTTCGATCCTTCCGTGGACACCTTGGTGCTGGCATTCTCAGTGGTTCCTTTTGGTACCGAGATGATCTGCTTTGGAAATGGGACGGAGGTGTACGTTAGGTTGCAGGTAAAAGACACCGATGGATGGGAGGACCTTCAGGATGAATGGGGAGCATGGCTGACAAACACGACGGAGAAACATGGCGGTGAAATAGAGCTAACATTGCTGATCATGACGCCGTCAAACGCCCCGGTTGCGAGGTGGACGATGGAGTTTCACTGTCGGTTGGATACAACGAATGCAAAATCCTACATGAAAAGTCCATCGCTGGTGTATCTGTTGTACAATCCGTGGTGTAAAAAGGATGCAGTCTTCCTGGAAGGTACGAAGGTTCACCCTCCAGGGAGTGTGAAATAATGCGTTAGTTTGTTGCAGATGAAGCAGCTCGAAAGGAATACGTAGTGGAAGATACCACCATGATATGGACGCCCATCGGAAAAGGATATCGAATGGTCAGCTGGAACCTGGGTCAATACGAAACAAACATACTCGATTGCACTCTGTACGTTTTGGCAAGGATAGCTTTTTTACCACCCTCAAATAACGGCAACCCAGTACGCGTCACTCGAGCGCTAGGATCGGCGTTGAACAGTAGGGATTTTTACGGCGTGCTGGAAGGAAACTGGACCGGAAATTACGAACAAGGACGACCACCGTTGTCGTGGGGTGGTTCGGTTAAAATATTACAACAGTTTTACGCCACTCTCAAGCCGGTCAAGTACGGTCAGTGTTGGGTGTATGCTGGCATCTTTGGGACCGTTTGCAGAGCGCTGGGAATACCGATACGTCTTGTAACGAACTTTGAATCGGCGTGCGACCGGGACTATTCGCTCACGTTGGACTTCTTTCTTGATGAACGAGACTCGTTGGATATGGGAATGACGGAGGAGTCGATCTGGAACTATCACGTTTGGAATGAGGCTTGGATGAAGCGAGAAGACCTCGAAAACGAGCTTTACGATGGTTGGCAGGTGGTTGACGCAACACCAATGATATTGTCCGATGGATTGTATCGAACGGGACCATGTCCTGTGGAAGCGATCAAACAGGGCAACGTGCACATACCGTACGATGCGGAATTCATCTTTGGTGAAGTGAACGCCGACGTTGTATATTGGATCAGAGGAAATGATCTACGACCCTCCATACCGTTAAAGGTAAACACAAGAAAAGTAGGACACCGAATCAGCACGAAAGCCATCGGATCGGACACGAGGAAGGACATTACCGATCGCTACAAGTATCCGGAAGGCTCTCATCAGGAACGACAAGTCAAACAAGCAGCCATGAAGCGCAATTGTAGTCGATTTGGCAACTCTGGGCTAGCAAAAAATCTTCTGTGCGAGGTGGATGTCGAAAACGAGACGGTTTTGGTTTCTCGTGACATCGATTTACAACTGCGATGCGATAACGAATTGGTTTTCGGTACGACGTTCAAAATGGAGCTAATCATCACTAGTCTAATCGATTCGATCGATGTGACCGGGAAGCTTGTTCTTAAGATTAGTGACTACACCGGAAGGCATACGGAGACGATCAAGAAGATTCCCTTCTACGTGAGGCTAGTAATGGATCACTCGAAATCCATCGGGGTTCGCTTGGACTTTGATGAATACTTTAGACCAAACCCGGATCTTACATGCATCAAGGTGACCTGTACTGCACGTGTGAAAGGATACGATCGAACGTACTTCGCGATGGACAGCTTTCATTTGGCTTCACCGACGATCCGCCTGAGCCTGGTAGAAAACAGTGAAGCTAGTCGATTGGCCGTGCAGATAGAGTTCACCAATCCATTGCGTGTTCCTCTGACGGATGGATTTTTGTTTGTTGAAGGATCGCGGTTTACTGCGCCTTTTGAGAAACAGGTAGCACTAGCATTCATCAAACATAGAGAAAGCATAGAGTCATACTTACGATCCTTTATCATTTCCTTTTGCAGTGTGATCTAATTCCAGTAGGTGAAACCGCTCAGTTCTTCTATCCTATCAATGTATCGCAAAGGGGGAAGGCAGTAATATCAGTACGGTTTGTGTCGAACGAGCTGAAGATCGTTGACGGTCACATTGTTGTAAAAATTCCTTAGCCAGTACGGGTTTCTCCATAAGCGCCACAAATGCTCCTTAGTTGTAAACTGTTTATTGGGTGAAACTTGACCCGTCCTTAAGCCCTGAATAATGCAAACATCTTAATTAGCTAACAATATACCCTAGGCGTTGCTGCTACAAAACGCGAAATTGGTGTTTTTCTCGATGTGCAATACCAGGCCACATGGTCGCCCATCTTCGTTTCGTTTGTTGAGCCTCATGCATTTCAACCACTACGTACCCAAATACGTACCTAAAGAGGGTCACTGGTTGTTTCATTTTCACACAAAATTAATCGAACATGAAACAACGACGCGGAACGATCAACAAGCTAATGCGAATCGAATCGGATGGCTATAAAAGTGTTATCAACGTTTGCATGGTAGTGCAATAAGTGTGGATGGTTGAAGAAGCTCGTGAAGTGCATAATGGATTCAAAAGCTAGCTGTAAAAATCACAGAATATGGCCACCTCGAAAAGGTAAATTGAGATCTTTCTCGATCCAGTGCGTGTGATATTCGTGTTTTAATTCGTTTGTGATCGTATTTGGACATTAGCATCAACGGACGTGTCCATAAGGCAGGTGCTTCGAGTGGAATCTATCGATCTGTGTTTCCAGGAAAATGGAGAGGCTTGTCACACGGCCAGCTACGAGATGATGATTAAGCCTCGTCCTACCAAACGCCCTCAACAGCTGGTCGTTAGACGTGGCACTCCATTCGTCGTGCGGTTGGTTTGCAATCGCAGATTTGACTCAACTGTCGATACTATGGTGCTCGTATTCTCAGTTGACGCCTGTGGAACCGAAGTGGCATGCTTTGGAAATGGAACGGAGACGTACATAGTACTTCACACGAACGATAGGAATGGCTTGGACGAGCCTACCGATGAGTGGGGAGCTCTACTAACGGAATGTGAAGACAAACCGAACGGAAAGGTGGAGCTGAAGTTACTGATCACTACACCTTCGTATGCGCCGGTGGCAAGGTGGAATCTGGAGTTCAACTGTCGCTTGGACACAACGGATGCGAAGAGCTCGTTCTCGATCAGGGACCCGATGTATGTGCTGTTCAATCCATGGTGCAAAGAAGATACGGTATACATGGAAGGTATGGGTTGAGGAAGTGTATCATTTGGGGTTGAGGTCCTTTACTGAGGGTTTCGGTCATTGTAGACGAGGCGAGCAAGGAAGAATACGTACTGAGCGACAGCACCATGATATGCAAACCATCAGCGAATGGACCTCACATGACCAACTGGTATCTGGGTCAGTACGAGCCGAACATTGTGGACTGTGCGCTGTATATCATATCGGAGATAGGCAAAGTCAAGGCATCCTTCAGCGGCAATCCCGTGCTTGTTACTCGAGCTTTGACAGGATCGCTAAATAGCGCCAACGGAGAGGGTGTATTGCAAGGGAACTGGACTGGAGATTACGAAGCAGGTACTGCACCGACCTCGTGGACCGGTTCGGTGAAGATCCTGCAGGATTTCTACGAATCCTTCGAAACGGTAAAATATGGCCAGTGCTGGGTGTACGGTGGGGTCTTCACGACTGTTTGTAGAGCGATCGGCATACCGAGTCGCATTCTAACGAACTTCGATTCGGCTGGCGACCATGACGCTTCCTTGACGATAGATTACTTTCTAGACGAGAGCGACAATATGGCGGGGGATATGACGGTAGATTCCGTTTGGAATTATCACGTCTGGAATGAGGCTTGGATGAAGCGAAAGGAGCTTCAGAATCCAGAGTACGATGGATGGCAGGCATTGGACGCGACCCCACAGGTGATCTCCGATGGCATGTACAAATGCGGTCCTTGCCCAGTGAACGCCATCAAGCAAGGCTTCGTGCACGTGCCGTATGATGCGGAGTTTATCTACGCTGAGGTGAACGCCGATCTCGTATACTGGTCGATAGGAAACTCCCAAAATCCACCAAAGCCACTGCGAATCAACACGCAAGAGATCGGACACGATATGACGACGAAGGCGATCGGTCAGGACGAAAAGGAAGACATCACGCAGCAGTACAAGTTCCCGGAGGGCTCGAAGGAAGAGCGTGAGGCGATGAAGACAGCGATGAATTTTAGCTGCCAGCGATTCAGCAGTGCTGGGTTAGCAAAGCGACTGCTTGGTAGCATGAAGTCGGGAGCCGATGAAAAGGACGATAAAATTAAGCTAGAACTTAAGAGTGCCGGTGAACTGAAACTTGGCTCATCGTTTCATATCGAGCTGCTCATTACCAGCATTTCTGCAAGCGATCCAGTCGAGCTGAGCGGGAGTATTGTGCTGAAAGATTCAGACTACACTGGCCGGCATACGAAAACGATCAAGAAGCTGCCGTTTGCTGCTAAGCTAGACCCCAAGGAGGTGAAATCCATCCTCGTGCCGATGGAGTTCAACGAGTACCATCAAGCTACGACCAATCAGACTAACATCCGGGCGACATGCATGGCGGATGTGAAAGGGAGCGATCGGACGGTTTTCGTGAAGGAAAATTTCCACCTCTCATCGCCGACGATCGAGATGACGTTGTTGAAACACAACGATCTCGCTCCTGTGGCGGTGCAGGTGGACTTGAATAATCCCCTGCCAATTCCACTCACTTTCGGACGATTCATTATAGAAGGATCCCGCTTCACGGATCCGATCGTAAGAAATGTAAGTCGAGAAGGTTCATCCTTCCATCGAAACTCGTCACGTAGGGTTGCCGTGAATTAGCTGTTGATTGTGCTCTTCCTTTTCAGTACGATGTGATTCCGGTAGGCGGGAAAGCACAGTTTATTTATCCCATCAATCTTTCATTCACTGGAAAGATGGTCGTGTGCGCATCATTCGTGTCGAAAGAGCTGAAAAACGTGCGCGGAGACATCACGGTTAACTTTCCGACGGTTTGAAAACGTCCAGAGAGTGACATCATCGATAGGCTTTAAGTACGAAATATAGAACAAGAAATATAGATAATTCATAAGATGTAGCAAATGCTTGATGACGTTTTGGCCTACTACGTCTTTCGTTTGGGGGCAAGCGGATCGTATCGAACAAACCGCGCGTAACTATGACATCATCATTTCATATGATCGACCCGTCAGTCGTCGGTATCTTCCACACAGTCCGAAGTGTGATTCATTGGCGCATGATGACTTGACAAATGATCTTATGCTCCCCCGGAGGCAATGCTATGTTAATCGAAAACTCTGCTTTCTACCTGTTCTTTCGCGCGATCGTACTGGAGATCGTATAAATCTCATTTATCGTTCACAATTCGCCATACCAGTTGATCGTTGACGGCGATCCCCACTCTGAATGAGACGAAGCGGGCGCAAATACCGCGAGCGGGAAGCTGTGGAGCACAACGAACAAAACGGTGACCTGCCATCTGCGTTGGAACACCGGTACCCAGATGAAGTTAAACGTTCGAAGCGCACGGTGCGCCTCTAGATTCTCCAGCGCGGTATCGTCGTATTCACGTGTTAGGGGCTCGGTCGGGGGGGTAAACAATTAGTGAAGTGGAATTTTTGGGAAGTGATTTAATAAGAAGCGTACCTCAGCTTCACCATCAAACATGAGCTACTTGTACGAATACGTGGAGAAATACCTACCAGTGTCTTGGCGAAGGAAACGCATCCGACGGCCAATCATCTGGTCATCTCCGGAGTGTAAGTAAACTTGCCCAGCGAGCGTGATTAATAACCGATGGATTTAAAATTAAAACGTGATTATGTGGTGCACAAAGTTGTTTGAAATTCGTGAACGAAATTTGTATGGAAAGTAATTTGATTGCTTATAATGAACTGATTTCGTAATTGTTCAATAAATTACCCAATCGGCTGCAAGTTCAAGCCCAAGGATAGCTCATGATCGAACCATATTGGTAAGCTATCGGTGTACACCACGACGTGATCAGATCGTACGTGATCAGATCGTAGAATGGCGGATGTGAGCAAGATAACGCAAACCATTATCGATCCCCTGCAGTTTCGAAGCGTTATACGATGGAATTCTCGGACGCAACGATCAGCGGCTAAAAATACCCTTTTGTCTTGTTCGAACGAGCTGGAATTAAAATGAGTTACTTGCCGTGAGTATTGCAGTAACAACTGCTGTAATAAGTACCGATTAGGGTGACTCGATTAAGTGACATGAAGCGCCAGAAGCCATGCTCCCGGGTTGGTCATTACGATTCGCGATATGTAAATCGCCGTGTTTGTATTCCGCCGCCCAAGGTGCGCATTCTGACGCTTATCGATGGACAGCAGCTCTCCACAGTGTTGAGATGATTTCATACTTGAATTTTTCTGCACCGAACGAGTGGTCACACTTGAAGCTCCTTCGCTACGAACACCTTGTACATGGGTTTCTCTACAATCGAAGGATCGGTTTTAGGAGAATTTGCATCAGGCATGAACAGCACGCGGTTTCTACGTATAAATGTTTGCACCAACGGACGAATGTTTACATTATCGTTTGGTAAATATTGCCATTAATATTCGTCCGTGCTAAACAGCGCCAGTGATGCGTGCGTGTTCGCTCGAGAGTGCGACCGATGTTTGTACTGAAATGCAGTTTGCTGACGACGACTAGCTGCCGTGCGACGGTGATGAATGATTTCGATGGTTTCCAAGGTCACACGGCTATATTTTTAAGTTAATAGGCGATAGAAACTTACAAGCGCTTAGTAGGCGTTGCTACACAAACTGACCATAGAGAGAAGTCGCGATCATCACGCGGCAACTTCATCTCAATATAGCAATTCGACAAAATAGCGTCTCAGATGAAGCGAATAAAGATTTGAGAGACTTCAAACACACAATAACCTTCATGGGTGATGAAAAAAATAATAAAGATTCCAGTCTAGTTGGCAAACGGCGCCCATGTAGGAGGCGGAACTGATCATTGCGCGGGAGCGGCTTTTGGCTGCGAGAATACGAGATTTAATGACGAACGCTAAGCAGCCGCAAAAGGGATCGAAGCGTGTACGCAAATTAGACCACCGTTCTCAAGGGCTCAAATTAAGCGATGTATTAATAAATCGAGCGCTATCGTCGGTATCTTTGATTAATGCACTGTAGCGGTTGGAACGAGCGTTTCGCTTTATTCCGGTAAAATATGGGATCGCTCATGAGAGGAGAGTATCGTAATTTGTCGAACAACAGACCAGATGCCGTGTGGTCGGTCCGCTTCGATGAAGGTGTTGTTCAACAGCCACCGCAGAGGTACTTAGGTGCAGTGCTGCATTCTTAACTTACGATTACGTGAGGCGCGCACATGAGCAAGCGATCGCGTCCGTGAATTTTATTGTATGCAAATGGTGCGGAACACAGCACGCTCGTGCCTTCAAGCGCTACTTAAGAGTCGTCTTATTGTGATGTTTAAAAACGTCCCGCGTCGCGATCATCCCACCCACCTACAGCTGGCTCGCGAAGATCCGTGATCATTAGCACCAGCGTCGTCGTCAACGCGCGATCTCGTAGAAAGTGAAGGTGTTTAACGTTCTTGGTTGATTCATTCATAAAACTCGCGAGAAAAACGGAAAAAGAGCGCCAAGGGAGAGATGAGATGAGAGTTGTATAGCTCAACTGTTGGTCTTACATGGCCCTTGGGACGGTGGTTTTGACGTAGCCGAGCTCGATTGAATAACCGATGATTATCGCTGCCGTAGAGTAGCGCCTGCTAAATAAACAATGGGCAAACAGAACGATTGCAATTTTGAACGTGAGAACTGAAGGGTGCTGGGGAGATGTATGGATAACAACACTAAAAAGCAGAAGCGTGATTTCGATCGTTAATTGATTGATGATAGATGGCGCCCATTGCCGAGGGGTGTATAATTAATCGCTATATTTTATCCTATGACGTGGAGCACGTTTGATTGTCAGCGTAATCACGTTTCAATATATTGTGCCGTTTCATCACAACGGTTGTGCAGTGTGATATAATAATTCTAAATTTGATTGAAATCAGAAACGAAATTGACCTTGACCTGGTGACATTGGCATTCACCGCATGTTAACGATCGTTAACGCTGACGAATAGTTAAAGTTGCGTTGGGTGTGGGTTTTGTTGAAGAATAAAATTCACAGTATCTAGCCGGAAGTGAAGAAGTGTACACTGAGAACGATGTGACATAAATTGCTTCCAAATGGTCAATTGGTGAGTCAAGAAATGCGGGGGATTCCATTTGATCGTCCGGCCGGATATGCAAAGAGGATTCTGCATGATTCACATCTATTGAAATGTTACTGTTCAAGTAGAATTGTTCAACGACTACCTCCGCAAGCATGCATTCAACACTCATCACAGGAGAGGGCGAAATCATTCCACGCTCGAAGGTATTTTGAAGTGAGACAAATTGCCATTACGCTTCTTAGCGATTAGCACGTACTCGTTAGGCGGGCGTTTTTCCTCAGCTCGTTTGATTGATGGGACAAAAGATTGAAAGGGCTACGATTTATTATTGTGGGGGCTCAGATGAAGTAAGCTGTAACCTGTAAAGCATTACTTATGGTCATTTTTGACGTGTTACTTCCTTGCCCTTTCAGATTCACCGTCGGCTGAGGTGTTGACGGTGAAATCCGTCGATCTGTGTATCGAAGAAAATGGCAAGGATCACCACACCAAGCGGTATGAGCTGATGAGCCGTGACGAGTATAGTGGCAAGATACCGAAGCTTGTTGTACGGCGTGGACAGCCCTTTAGATTGCGATTGATTTGCGATCGACCCTACGATCGCAGCCGTGACGCGTTGAGTTTGATTTTCACGGTAGCTGACGAGGATCAGCCCACGCACGGACACGCAACGCTTGTTGGTATTCCGGTCAATCAATTCCCGGAGCAGTTGGGTGAACCGCAGGAATGGGGCGCAGCGATCGAGACGATCCATGGCGATCTGTTGGAGATCCTGGTGAAGCCAGCAGCCACAGCACCGGTTGGACAATGGAAACTGGACATCGACACGAAACTGCTGAGTGATGCCTTCGGAAGGAGCTATTCACTGCCTCAGGCGTTCTACGTTCTCTTCAATCCTTGGTGTGTGGACGATCAGGTGTACCTGGACGGTAAGTGCCGGGAGTGTCACAGGAGCAAGTGCCTATCAATAATGAATGTTTCTCAATTTGCAGAAAAAGCTCATCGCCACGAGTACGTGATGAGTGACACGACGCTCATTTTCCGAGGATCATACAACCGCTTGCGTCCGTCGGTGTGGAAGTTCGGTCAGTTCGAGCAGCACATCCTCGACTGTTCGTTGCTGTTGATCGCGAAAATCGGCAAGGTCAGCGCAACACACCGAGGAGATCCGGTTCGGGTGTGCCGTGCCATTTCGGCAGCCGTAAACTCACCAGACGATGATGGTGCGCTGTTGGGCAACTGGAGCGGAGACTTTGCCGGTGGAACACCTCCAACAAAGTGGGTCGGATCGGTTGAGATTTTGCAGCAGTTTTACAAGAAGCAGAAACCCGTCAAGTTTGCCCAGTGCTGGGTGTTTGCTGGCGTTGTTTCCACGGGTAAGAATCGTTCGATTTCGAGTCGAGTGAACGACGACGTTCGTTGAGCTAATCGAGAGTATGTGATTGTAGTTGCTCGAGCCATCGGCATACCGTCGCGAGTGGTGACGAACTACTCCTCCGCACACGACACACAAGCCTCACTGACGGTGGACTACTTCGTCGATAAGAGCGGTAAGATCATGGAGGAGATGAACGCTGACTCTATCTGGAACTATCACGTGTGGAACGAAGTGTGGATGCAACGTCCCGACCTCGGTATCAGTTCCGATGGCGATTATGGTGGGTGGCAGGCGATCGATGCCACTCCTCAGGAGACATCAGATGGCATGTTCCGTTGTGGACCGGCCTCGGTACTCGCCGTGAAGCTGGGTGAGGTGCTAAAGCCATACGACAACAATTTCCTCTTCGCGGAGGTGAATGCTGATAAAGTGTTTTGGCGCTACACGGGCCCGCACCATCCGTTGAAGCTGCTTCGCAAGGATGTGTTGGGCATTGGGTTGTTCATTAGCACTAAAGCTGTTGGACGCTGGGAGCGTGAGGACATCACGGCGAGCTACAAGTTTGCCGAGAAATCGGACGAGGAACGCGCAACGATGCTGAAGGCACTGAAGCAAGCGAACAGCTACTTCAGTCGGTACTATCTGAACGAGGAGTTCAACGAAGTGTACTTTAACTTTGAATTGCGAGACGACATCAAAATTGGCGAACCATTCAGTGTGGTAAGTGTGCAAGAACGAGAAAATGTGGATCCATTTGGTTAGCGTAAAGACTGTTTTGATTTCTCTCTGTGGCACAGATTCTACACATCAAAAATCGATCATCGGAAAATCGCCATGTAGTGGATGGTTCGCTGCATGTTGATACCGTGCTGTACACGGGCAAGAATCGGGAAAGCGTAAAGGTGGACAGATTCTCAATAACTCTCGAACCCGGAACGGAGGAATTCGTGCGATTGGTGGTAGAGTTCCAGGAGTACTACCGTAAGCTGCGTGATCAGGCCGCATTCAACATTTCGTGCATGGCCACAGTGCAGGACACGGAGTTTGAGTTTTACGCTCAAGATGACTTCCGCGTAAGGAAACCGGACATCAAGATATCCCTGCTGGGAAAGCCGGTATCTCAGGCACCAGTCGATGTGCAGGTTACGCTGGAGAACCCGCTGCCGATCGCTTTGCGAAAGGGAATTTTCCACATCGAAGGATCGGGCATTGGAAAGCCGGTGCTCTTTAAGGTATGCCAAATGTAGTGAGCCGCTTAGATAGTGGTTAGTGATAAACGCTTTTCAATTCTTTCCCCACAGCACCCAGAAATAGCGGCCGGAGAGAAGATTTCAAACACCTTCACCATGACACCGCCGTACTCGGGTCGGCTGACGATCGCCGCAAAGTTTACCTCCAAGGAGTTGGACGACGTTGACGGATTTCTAGCGTTTTTGGCTCACCCGCGACCCGAGGATATCATCATGGAGGCGGAAACCAACGAAATTATCGCCCGGACAGATATCATAGACTAGGAAACTCGCCAAAGAACTTGCCATCTTTACCCACTGCTCACTGTCTCACTAACCAACTGCCAAAAGCATGACGTTTCGTTACGTGTTAACATTGTTCGGAAAAGTAAAATGTATTTAATGTTATACCAATAAACAAAACACGAGCCGACCGACCGACCAGGCAACGGGCTGCTACAACGAGAGGATTTCAGTCTTCACTTACAGTCTAATGGAAAGAGAGGCATGCTGATCTGTTCTGAAGCGACTCGGGAGGACTCTAGAACCCTTTTCCATACTCCGGTTTTGGGTTCGTTTCGAGGTAAAGATTACCTCGGGCCGTCGTTGGCGTGGCATCACCCATCGGAATCGCAGCCGATCGGCACTTGACATCACGATACTCATCCGAGCTCGGACAAGGATACGCTTTGAAGGCATTTGGTCTTGTGATGGATTCCGCGTAGTACTCGTACGAACGGCCGTGACTGCAAGCTCCCACAAAATCGTCAATTCCTCCACATCCTGGCTGATTGACGCGCCCTCCATTAGGCCAAAAATCCACGTGGCCAAGGTTCTTGTCGTGTCCCAGCATTCCAGCGCACGTGTGCATGACGTCGACGAACTGCGCATCACTCGGATCGAGCAGTTTGTCTGGCTGTTGATCCGTGAACCCGGGCAGAGCTGGATCGAGACCGGTGACGCGTGCTACTTTACCATTCTTGACCGATTGTCCCGCAAATCCGGACGTATGCGCTCCGAGACTGTGACCAATGATATGCACGTCATCTAGGTTTGTACACCGATCCACCACCATGCGATCAACAAGTGCACCGACGTGTCTTCCAACGTCCCGTGTTGAAGAGGCTGCTCGAAAATACAAGGTATCCGATGCTAGCGGTCCCCAGTCGACAACTGACGAGAGAAAGGAATGCAGGATAGAATAACTCACTATTCATCAGAGCTTACCAAGGCTCACCGATCACATTCATGTCCTCCCGTTGCAGGTATCCATTCTTGATGTTCTGTGACACGGGACTTACAACCGAGTTCTTCCAGCCATGTATGACGAACTTTGTGGGCAGCGCAGGATCGTAAGATTTATTCAGAGCTAAAGGAGTAGCAGGATCGTTGATAAACCGAAACGAACTCGGAGAATTGATCGTGGCTCTAAAATGAACAACGCGAAATAAAGTTTAACCTGATCAACTGGATTGAGCACCTCATCAGCAGCTTACTGTCGGTAGTAGTAGAACGTGACATCCTCGTAGATCTTGTTCTTTCTGCCATCAGACGAGGAGGTTTCGTTTGGCTCCGTAAGATCGACAATATGCGGGATACCCTGATCGTCGGGCATAAACATCCACGTAACACCGTAATTCGGATCAACCGCCTTTAGCTGCTGAATGTCGCAATTCACTGGAATAGAAGATGATCGATAGGGTACGATCAGCGATCAGCTCCGGGTACTTCAATGCCTTCGAAACAGTACACACTAACATTGCAGAAATTCCCGAAGGAATACAAATTGACACATTAGTTGGATAAGGTGCTCGAACATGCTGCCGTACGGCGTGAATTGTGCACATGAACTGATCGGCCGGTTGTAGAGTAATCGGTGGTGAATCGTTATCCATCTACCGATCGGGAAGCACCATTAGACGCGCGTACATTACCGTTAATTAGAGCCATCCGGACGGCCATCGGCGTGAGGTATGTTGGTAAAACATCCTCGCTTCCCCCCCAAAAAAAAAAGGTCTGCTCACTGACGACATCCAAATCGCTGCCACAAAGTTCAGGGAGACTCACGCGGGAGATCACGATCATTACGATCATCGGCTTCAAGGCCTGGGTGGCATTGCACTAATAAACTGTATCATCAGTACACACTACGGTATTATCAGCTGATGCATCCAGCCCGTGGAGAAGGCATATCGTGAGGAGTGGCATCATGAGCAACATCAAAAAAGAGTGGGAGTGATTAACAAAATTGGGGAGTGATCTTTTTCACTTGGACCCAAGCCGGGCGGTGATCGTGTCAACAACACTTGCCCGAGCTGATGGTCAACGTGTTGTGACGCTCTCACGGAAACAACTCGCTGAAGGTCGTCCACGATTTGGGTGGCCCACAAGGGTTGCGGAAGCTTGTTGACTATTTTGGAAGCGTCACTGACATTGACCGGGGAAGCTCGGTATCGTAGAAGAGAAAACGAAAGTGTTCCGAAATGTGCCGCCAGAAGCGGAAGTACTGATGAGCTTCGCAAGTTCGTTGAGAGAGATTGTAGTAATTCACTTTCAAGTGTTCAAAAACGATGTTTATTCGGTTATTTTTACATTTGTTTGCAGCTAGAACTCTCAAAAACAGAGTTAATGGCACACTGTGCATTGTTTTGCGTTTCACTGGTTTGAATAATTTATGGTCGTAGTCCTCGATTGCACCGCATGCGCGTCTATATGCTACCACTACCAACCTAATTTGAGCAGGAGAATGAGCCTCAAAATGAGGCTCCAGATCACCATCCTCGCACTCCGGCTTATATGCGACATAACGCAACTACCTTACTGAAGCCACCGCTGGCATGTTTGGACAATTTATAAGGCTCGCCCTAAAGAACAGAAACTTTCCCTTACCGCCCTTTGCGGTAGCTCGGGAACCGGTACGCCAGATAATCGTCACTTCGCGAAGGTCTGCCCTAGCTTTCTTGAGCGGGAGCTGTACATGTCGTTCTTCGATGACTAGCGGTAGTTGTTTTTTTATTATTATTTATTTATTTTCACTCTAGCCCTTCTAAGCGCGTTGATTAGAAGCGCAAGGAGACAGGTGATTGAATAACTATTTTCCCTACACGCCCGACTGCTTTCTGTGCCGTCTTATCGGGTGTCTTATATGTGTAAAACAAAAATTGTGTGAAAAATGTGCTCCAACCCCAACGACTGCTCGGGTTCAAAATGGAGTGGAGAATCAGGGCTAAGCCAAACACACAAGCGAACCAAACACAATGCATTACGCTGGGGCTTAATTGTGTTTCCTGTTTCGGTCGGGCGTAAACCGGTTCTACTCCGGATGGTACCTTTTTGCGGGCTTCCGTTTAACTTTCGCCCCCAATGTTACCCTTCTCTAGCCGCATGAGCCAGAAACACGAAGTTCTACAAGGGCCGTGAATGATTTGAGTCTCATTAATTAGATAAAGATGACGTTTCGCGCGAAGTTGCCCAGGTAAACCGCTGCAGCTGCAAAGCCCAATGCACCCACGCAATGCACAGGCCCCATTGATATATTGCACAAATGCACCGACCACCGGTGCGGGCACGATGAGTCCAAAGGTCGTCAGGGTGTGAAGAGCTAGTGTGCGTTAAACATCGGCATGGCGTAGCGTTGCATAACGCTGGCTTCTTTCTGCTGCAATCGTCGCCTCAAATCCTGCAGATAGAAGGCATCATCGATGTCATTGTCACTCGGTGTCGGTATCGTTGGAATAGAGGTGGCTAACGTGCTCGGTGGCACCTGCAGTCGGTCTCCATTGTAACGAGACTTATCCTGCTCAAGGATTTTTCTTATGTGCTCTTTGGTGAGCTCGTTGGTTCCAACATGATTAAAGTACGGCCATTCGTCGTTATCATCGTTGGAATGGTTTGGATCCTGAGAGTACGGTGTCGGGAAATGGTCCGCGTTGTTGAAGGAACTATCCAGCTTTCCCCACTGGTCGATATCGCTGATGAAGGGGTCCCTGTTGAGACCGTGCTTGTTCAAAACTGCATCCTTCTTCTGGGGAATGCTGAAGCCGACCCACCGTCCAATCGCAAACGGTGAAGCAGGATTAGTCGTGATGAGGTACATTCCCTCCGTACCGATTGGGCAGTCTTCACCAGCAACCACCTGTTGATTGTTCTGCGGACAGAAACCCAACAGATAGTAAACGTAGCTTTGACAGCTCCAGCCCCAAAAGCCTGTTAGACTGCGGATAGACTCGGAGTAGTAATCTGGAGCACGGTGGTGACTGCACGCCATAGGATCTGAAAGCATACAATCATCGATTAGTCACGGAATCAAAAATCACCACACTGACGACCTACTTTGTCCAGATCCCCAGCAACCCGGCTGCAGTATTCCTCCATTGATGTAGAAATCAGCATGCCCACACCGTTCGATCTTGCCTTGCACCAAAGCGTTGGTATGGATTACATCCACGAATTCGGCATCGGAAGGATCGAGTTTATCGTCCACAGCAGCCGTAATGAAGAGCGGCATGGCAGGATCAAGCCCCGTGATTCGCTTCAATCGGAAAGGCCGAACCGTTGTGGATACGTAGTTTGTTACCTGAGCGCCAAGAGAAAACCCCACCAGATGTATGTTATCCGTGCCGGCGTCGATGATCCGCTGGACCAGCTGACCAATGCATTTTCCAACGTGGCGTGTGTTGTGTACAGCCGAAGGATAGCAAGGACCATGGGCAAGGTCACTCCAATCGACGTAGAACAGGTTGTAGTTGGCACGGGAAAGATACTCTGCGGAGACAGGATAGGTTAGCTGTCGACAATATATACCCCGGTCTGCGATCGATTGTTACCTCCTTTCATGTTTATAAGTGGAGTCAGGAACATGTCGGCGTTATAGCCATGTATGATGACCTTTACCGGGTGGGATGGGTTGAAATAGGAAGAGCTGAGATTGGACTGCTCCCAGTTCTCATCGATATGAATATATTGTCTATCATCTGGGTTCGAGCGTGTGAATAAATAAAACCGAATATCATTATCCGGACAGGGACGATCGACGACCCAAACGCAATTTCCGATCGTGAAACTGCTTCTTCCTTTTTTCACCGAGACGGGAACTGAGCGGCAGGATGGTAGAGCAACCAAACCTGGAATGGGGTGTAGTAAAAACGAAACCAACCACGTGGCCGTATGAAGATTCCGTTGAAATGGAAAATAATTTTAAATTCATATACGCCTAAAGTTATGCAATATAATTATATGTTTTGAGCTTAGTATGAATTGTATGTGTGATTTATTTTTTAATTTCTCGATTGCATATAGTAATTGGTGTTATCGCATCCTATTATCAATATTTAAAATCTCGGCGGGACCGTCATATCTAAACTTATTATCAAGGTGTAAATACAGTTGTTGTTTGATTCAAGCGCAGCGCCACAGAACAATAGATAACAGGGTCTTTGCAATCATACTTCATAAACAGTAAACGAGCGGCACTCGAATTGATAATACAGATAACTAACACTTCCCACAAGATTTGATAGCCCTGAAAATGACGAACCCCTATCCGGACATCAACCTAAACATATGCTCACCTATAAAAATAATCGCCCGAATGCTCGAAAAAAATCGAGAATATATTAAGCTTCTAGCTGCCATCGTGCTGGTTTCATCACCGATATTGCGCGGCCTGCCTAAGTACGATTTTATGTCACCGATGTGATAAGCGCTAGCTGAAGTTATGCTATATGCGCTTATCATTCAACACCGCACACAGCTCACGCACACTTCAAGTCACGATGGCTCGTACCACACTCCCAGTAATTAAGGCTCTGGCATTATAGTGCTAATTAAAACGTGAACGAAGGCACCCCACCGGAAACGGCAACACATTAGGCACGTTCTGACTTTTGTGCGAGAAAAAACACGACCGACCGAGCTGCGCTTTTCTCACCCCAAGCGAATGCAACCGGGCGGACACGATTAACGACGCATCCGCAATCTATTGCCGCACCAAGAGAACTAAGACACTAATGGGCTAATGTGGGTGGGCCAAACCAAAGTTTCTCCAGTCCATTTCGACCGGGACGCAGCGTGGTTAAATATTCTTTACGCGTTCCGCCCACGACGGGTGGCGCGAAAGTGTTTTCGCGAGATTTCCCTGGTTGGCCCTTTTCGCATGGAATGCGGCTTCTATCGGGGCGGCTTGCTTTTATGACACTTAATCGAGCGTGGTTTCACTGGACTGCAGCAATGCCCTTGCACCCGGTTGGGTTTCGTATGCCGTGGTATCGATTTTCACACACATCAACGGTACACTTTGTCTTTAACTGGGGCTCCAACCATAAATTGATTTATCGAAACAGAGCCAACCGAATTTTGTTGATAGTCAGTGTGCGGAATACTGACTGACTGACGGCGTGCGTCTGCCCTTGGCTTTAGTGAAAGTCGTTTCACGGGCTACTTAGAGGAAAGCACGCCTTTCCATCCCAAACGGCTTTCGTTTCCGTTTTGACCACAGTGAAAGAAGGAAGTGCCTGTGTTCGCATTCGTCACTATGGCAACGATAGAGCACGACTAGCGTGGGGATAGAAATAGAACCGTCCATATGCACTAGAGCACAGCCACACATACGGTGAAAAGCGCGCACGGTCAATGGAAACGAGCGTTTACTATTTTCTTCACCCAATCCCAACGGCTGCACACTCAACTCTCGCTTGCCCGAGTCTTCGAAACATTGCGTGCCGCCGCGGTTTGTTTTGTTTATCGCGGACGTTCAGTGTGTCGATGAGTTGGTGCTAGAATGCGTCCGTTGCAGGGATGTCGAATCAATTTTGGTAGTAAAATCATACCCTGCCAATAAATTTTACTAAATTATGGTTTTGGAGGTGTAGCAGGTATTTAAAACATCTACTTGCGGAGGAGAAGTGTTGCTTTACAACCTAGGATTCGTAGTTTCGACATCAGTTGCATTGCAAATCAGAAAAAAAACATAGAGAAAGAAAAAACCGGTTAGCCAGTGCTATAAAATGAATGCACAATTGCAATGCAGCTACACAGAGCATATGACTAAACCAAACCAGAAGACATGATTCGTTCAAGGGGAAGGAGAGTCTCATCTTGCTCGTACGATTCTCTTGCAAAATAGAAGCAATTTTAATTAAAGCTCAATTTATACCGTGATAGCTATGAATTTGATACAATGTGAGAGCTTGTAGCAATGATTATTTTATACAATTAAACTACTTTCAGGATGTAGGCACTTCTTCTAAAGCTCGGTTCCTCATTGAGTAAATAATATCTAGTAAGTTGCCAGGGATGATGGCATTATAGTCAAAAATAATTATACTTCTCATCTTTCATACGTTCTCCAAACGAAGTATGATTGATGTTAAGAACGTGTCGTTGAACGTGCTGCTTTTTTGTTGTTAATGAGTACCTTTGCCTTGGTTCTGTGTGATCTTTGTGCGATCTTTGTGCGATTTATACTGCTCTACTGTTCTCTGCGCATGTCCTGCAGAAGTTACCAGCTTTGGTGAAGGTCGCGCTCAAGATGATGGTGTACTTAACCTACCGATTAAATGGCTTGACAAATCGCCACTGATCTCTGTTCCGAATGAGGCAACAGCAAATGTGCAATGAACGTCATGAGCGACACACGAACCCCCCGAACAATCCAATAAATCACCAATAATACCCAGTTACGCTTAGATTCAGCGCTCATTTTGTGCCTTTATTTTGACTCGTTCTCTCGTCCCTTGATTGCACTGGGCAGTCCAAGCCCCCGAGAGTCTCCACGCAACCCCCCGGTAATGAGGGCTGCTCACCGTTGCCCTCTATTTTTCATTTCCACTTTTTCGAGTCTCCTTTTTATGCGAGTTTGTGCGAGTATGTTGGTTTGGGTTTTTTTTACACCGCTCCCCAGGGTTTACGATGCGAACATTAAATACCTCAACGTGGTCGATCGCGGACTTGGTGAATGAGGTGAAATCTCTCGATCTAGAGGACTTCACAGACGGTAGTCACTTGGTAGTTCCGTATGGTTCGCTGGTGGCGCATTTATTATGCTTCTCACGCCTACGGCTTTCCGGTGCATTGTTTCTGCACACTCGGATGCATCGTAACGGTAATTTTCAACACGATAATTTGGCAAGCTTGCCTGACACCGTGTCACTTCTGCGGAAGATGGCGATCGACAGTGGTCAAGGTGAATCTCCTTCATGCATCGGGGATCAGAGGACAGCTGGTTGCAAAAGCATACTCCATTCAAAAACCCATGGCAAATGGAGATTTAGGGTTCGTCGGAACGAAGTACACTCCTTCGACACTGTGGAAGAGACAAAGATAGCGTGAGGTGAAAGAAAAGAACCATCAATCAAATGACGATATGGCGGAAGAGAAACCAGCCCTCGAAGGCAGTAGGTCACTGGCGCCACCACCGGGTGTCATGGAGGATCGTTTTCGACCACTACCGGGCTCTAGGGTGGTTCCACGATGTAGGAAATATTCTCGCGTGCAGGGGCGGAATTGATCGAAAAGCTGATTTGATTGACGCGCTACTCACGTATTCGAACAGTACTCGCCCATCAGTATGCGATCGCTATCGTACTCATTGTTGGCTTCGCCGAGAGCCACGCCAGGTTGCGACGACTCTTCCTGCCTGGTGCTATCTTCCTCGTCGATCATCGACGTTGGTTGCGCTTGCTGCTGCTGTTGCTGTTGCTCGACGCGATACTTACAGAAGCCGAAAAAGTATGCAAAATAGCTCGTACAGCGAGTCGCCCAGAAACCATGCTTGCTGTTGATCGATTCGGCAAAGTAGGCGGCGGACATCATGTGGCTGCACAGAGGTTGATCTGTCGAAAGAGCGGCGATCCCTCGCGATCGAGGGAGGAGTTTCACTCATTAGTCACGCGAAAAGCCTCAAGCACTCGCTTATTCAGCAGGTTGTACTCACTTGGATCGTTCTCGCAACCGGGCTGATTTTGACCGCCGTTCATGTAAAAGTCCACGTGGCCGCATGTCTCGATCTTCCCGTAGACACCCGCATTCGTGTGTATGACGTCGACAAAGTCCGCATCGCCCTGATCCAGCTTCCAGTGAGGTCTGGCCGTGGCAAAGAACGGTAGAGCTGGATCGAGACCTGTAGAAGCGTTACGAGAAAACAAAAGCGGCGGAAGAAAAAAAAACCATCGAAATCTTACAACTCGCTAGACCTCGCACAATGTGCGGAAGGATTGCTCGAAATGGATGTAAGCGGAGGGCAGTGGCTGCAAAAACTGACTATGGCCACAAAATGGCGGTACTGAAATTGCGTGCTTTCGTGTTTCTTTTTGCTGATGGCTCCCTGTAAGCAGTACGCTTTGAGCTTTGAACTTGACCCAAACCACTCGACGAAACAGGTCGTACGGAGAGCTCGTTTCATCGCGATGGCATTGACATTAACCCGTTTCGTCCGCAGATGAAGTCGCGGAAACGTGTGCCATGCATACCTGAACATATGCGCCGGTGACCAACACAGGACGAAGACTTTTCGCGGTGTAAGGTTATGTAATAAATGCCCCATTGGCATCCGACAACGTGCATACTTAATGATCACAAAATAAACAGCGCGAGGCAACACCGGACAAAAAATGACAGTATCTCGACAGAGTAACGATTTTTTTAGCAGCGTGTTTCGAAGGATGAACAATCGTCCAACAATTTGGCTTCAATTCAATGCTCAATTAACATTGCGCGATTACACTACGCCGTTGTTTGTCTACGCGCCCATTTTGCCGCACGATCAAGCAGCTTTTATTGATCGCGGTTCGTAATTAATGTGTGACCCTTTGGATGCTGCATCGGGCTTACCCCTCAGGTGGTGAACCGGCATTGGTGAGAAATATGCAAAGACGGCACAGTTCTCATCCACAACCTAAGCTGCGTAAGGTCTCTGCTCGTAGACTCCCGATCGGATGGAAAACATCGTTGAAATCGAAATAATGCCGAATCGAAACGGGACGTAACATGCCGCGAGAGAAGCGTCCATGTTAGCAAGTGGAACAATTTGTTTTAGCTCACCGGATCAAGGCGATATAACGAGGTTTTTAAGGTGGGAATTGTTTAAGCGATTGTTCCGGTATGTAACCAGTTACAGCCAAAAACTCAACTCTCAAAAACACCCCATTGGTAGCCTTCTGACTCCAAGTGTAATGTCGTTAATGAGATCAACTTATTAACGGCTGAATGGTCCGGTTGCAACACCAAACGCTACCAATTGTATTTAGATCGGTTTGATCCGTTCACCGGCGGGTCAGTCACCCGCTAAGTGCATCAGAAAATTAAATCTCGTGCATTCTATCGTCATGAGCATTTGAAACGGTTCGTTGGGTCCGTCTCGTTGCAGTCTCCAGAACTCGAACGGTGCTGCTAATCGAGCATGAAATCGAATGGATGCAGTATATTTACAAATTTACTGCCCCCAACTTGCGCTCTCGATTGCAATCTCACTTTCGTCTTGATAGAACGTTCCACATTTTCACAGCCACGAGAACCGGTGGCCGTTCGGAAGTTTCCTACAAAACGAGTTTTCCGCCTGTCCGTCCGCCCGTCCGAAGAAAAAAAAAGAGGGGAAAAACAGCTCACCCTTTCGCGAGTAGGTCCGCAAGAGAGTGCAAGTACAAAATTATGCCAAACTGTCACTCGGTCAATGCGAACCACTACTCACGTGCGTGCGTGGAAAGTGTAGCCCTCGTGGTGCTACGTACCTGTGATACGACGGAATTTGACGCCAATCGATTTCTCCAGCGCGTTACTGGTGAAGCTCAACACGTGCGCCCCCAGACTGAAACCGATGGCGTGTAGATCGCGGGTGCTAAACTCCGGATGGTTCGCCTGCAGACCCAGGAGGAACGTGGCCGTACATTCGCCTGCCTGTTTGGTGTTGAAGGCAGCCGTTGGATAGCACGGCAATCGGGAAAGCTTGCCCCAATCGACGATGAAGACGTTTGTGTTTGGTTTCCGCAGGTACGCTGCACAGTACGGTGAAGGATACGCTCATATCAATATCGTTCGAGGATCTTTGAGTCTCGAGACCTTGTGCTTACCTTTACGAATCATTTTCGTTGCATTGAAATCGATGCTACCGCCGTATCCGTGCACGATCAGTTTGTTGGTTTGGTTAAGCGGAATATGCTCCGGTACGTGTGGATCGATCGCATCTAGCAGAATTGGTCCGTCTTTCGGATGCTCGCTGGAGAAAACGTAGAATGCAATCGTTTTGGAGGTGCACGGTTCTAGATACTGGAATTGGCACGGTCCGATCGTGAACTCGTGTCCACGCACCAACGCACTTCCGGTGGTCAGTAGAATCAGTGAAAACACCCGGCACAATTGAGCCAGCGGCGATGAGCTTCCGTTCCGATGGAAATGGCACATTTTCCCTACACACCGTGTAAAGTGACGACGTACGAGTGGCTCACGATCGATCGACGATCGAACAGTTACATTGGAGTGTATGGCCTTGCGGCAGGAGATGCAAACTAACTACGGCACGTTGGGGTTCGTTTGTTTCGACCGACCGTTTTCGGGGGTTCCCTGCTGGTGGACTCCTCACACCACGGCATGGCCCACTTTGGGGTTGGCAATTTATCCCCCCAAAGGCACACACACACACACTCACAGAAACACACACACTTTTCGGCTCGATGGTCCAGATGATCGCACATTTAATGCGGGGCGCACATAGACCAGACAAGCACTCACTCACAAATTAACCCTCATCGGGAGCGAAATGATGATGTTCCTTGCACAACACAACCGGTAACCGAAGTTGTCGCTCGAAGGAGGGAACTCGAATCGAATTTGTCACTTCAATCGTCACTGGCAGGCCTCACAAACGTGAACCATGCGTGTTGCGTACAAACAGCACGAGCTTGCGCACATTTGGTGCCTAATGGGCGTGGAAGTTTGAAAACTACGAAACGTCTTTTCGAGGCGTGCTTTAGTCGGATGGCAGCACTGCCGGTTTGTGGCAGGATTCGAACCCGATCGGTGTCCAGTGCGGGCAGCTGGGTGCTTAGCAGCGTGTGCTCAGTCGCGTTCTATATCCCACTAACTTTCAAACGCACCCCATACGGCGGTTAGGCCGCATGTAAGCTCGCGCTTATCCTATTTGGTGGGGGATTAAGGCGCTGTGAAACCGCGCGTTGGTGGGAAAGACGAGTTTTGTGAATGTGATGGCTGATGATGGTGATGGCGATGGTGGATGGTGTTGGGTGTTTGCTGGTGATGATGATGATACCCAACCATGCCACGATCTGGCTGGATAATGGCGAGAAGATGCACGGTAGAATTCGTTTTTATACGCCCCACTGTTGCCCCTATCGCAGCACCGATGGAGGTGGAAAACGATCAGTTCTAACATGACGTGGATGGAAAACGATCGAGCTTTGCACACGCGCTAGAGCAGCTAACCGATTGGGGTTTATTTTAAGAAGAAAAGCACACACGCGCTAACCGCGTGAAAGATCACAAAAGGTGCTAGTGCTTCCTTGTAATTAAATAAATTGCATATGATAAACGCCGAAGGTCGGGACTGCATTGGTCGTGGAACAATTATTCGCTGTCGCAGCTTAGCTTCAAACCAAAACAACGACGCGTTTAACCTTTTCGATATTGTAGTATATTTATTTGCCATTTTGCAGAAAAAACCTGCAGATACAATTACAACTTCCTGGTGGTGATAAAACGATGATGGTCGATTGATTTGCGATCGGTGACGAGTGATGGCGTGATGATGCTACGGTGGAAGGTGGCTGTTGAGATATCTCGCACTACAGGCTAGAGGGTCGATGCGACGATAGTAATCACTTCGCTCCAAAAATGGAACCGAAGACGATGCTGGAACCATACGGTTCCGTTCTAGGGCTCATATGCAACACCGCTGATCCCCGGGCATCGAGGGTTTCGATGGACAGAACGGTGGATTGATGTCTTTGATGCAGTACGAGCCGGAGGCACTACAACGAGAACGAGAATGAGGTTAATTCGCATTTAACGAGCTGGTCGCGATCGCGAGTTCTTTATGCTTCTGACAAATGCGCAGAACTCTCAACCTCTGCCCTGCGTGGAGCGTGGACAGAACCGTTGCGAAAGCTCACAAAGGGTATGGCGATCGTTAAAAAAGGCAACAAATTTTACTACTTTACGGTCTGTCCGTTGCTCGACACCGTTAAGTGGTCGGCCTTGAGCACCGATCGAACGGGAGATTACGCGACTTACTTTGGTGGAGTCCTTAGCCCCATCGGGATGGCGTATCCCATCGCGTACCCGAATCGTCGACGTCCTTCACGAACCCCCGACAGGACTGCATTCGAAGGACACCGTCGACTGCACGGTTCCGCCATAGGTTCGTGACCCTCGTACAGTGACTGGGCTAGGTAGCAGATGGCCCAAATGTGACTGCACAGGTTGATGTCTGCAAGAAGCGATGTGAGTTAGCATTGTGCGTTTTTTGCGTTTTTTCACGCTTGCGCAGGATTGCTTACTCGTGCTGTTGCCACAGTAGGGCTGGCGTCGTCCACCGTTCACACAGAAATCGATGTGACCTACGCGACCTCCTTCACCGTAGTGACCGGCGTTAGTGTGTATCACCTGCACGTACTTTGCATCACCCTGATCTAGTCGATTCACTCCACCCGGCTTGATTAGTGGTCTCGCTGGATCCAGAGCTAAAAAAAAAAGAGAAGCCACAAAGGTTCAGTAGGGTCTAGCCTGCCGAGGTCCTTTCTAGCTCACTTACCGATGATACGCTCCATCCGGAAGTTGAGATAGTTCGCCATCAACCCGCAAATGTGCGCCCCAAGCGAGTGACCCACACAAGTCGTCCTTTCAACCGGCAAACCAAGGTCCCTCAGCTGCATTAGGCTCTGCGCCAGACAGGTTGCAACCGGACGGATGTTGTAGACGGCCGCCACATAACACGGCGGCTGACAGAGAGCGCCCCAATCGACGAGAAACACGTTGTACCCGCCGTGGTTGATGTACGCTGAAAGGTTCCAAAAACTGGTCGTCAGAAACTGGGCCAAACCGCTGGGTTCGAATCCGATGGTGCTACCGTACCGTCTCGTAGAACCGCAATCGGCAGCGTGTCATCTCCACCGGCGTACCCGTGTATCAGTATGATGTTCTCCTTCGCATGGTCCCATTCGGTGTTGTTCAGCCAGTCCCGAAGCCGATGGTCGAACTGCGGTAAACCGAGACGAAGAACAGAACATGGATATAGAGGTGGCCTTGCGCTAGAACCGTGCCGGAGGAGAGCGCTGATAAGAGGCCACCGAAACCGAAACGGAGGTGGCCTAATCGCTGAGCCTGACATTGATCAGGGCCAATGGGCCACGGATGCCGCGATATGCAAACATCGCACCGAGGCTTCAAGCCGTGTGCCGTTGTTGTTGGTTCGATAATTGAGGTTAACAAACTGGTGAACTGACAGCCGCGTGTTGGCAGCTCGCGGGTGAATGGGAATGCATATTAATCAGTCTCAATGCGCCCTACCATACCCATGTACCAGATGCCGACGTATGCTGGCAGGCCTCGAGCATTCGTGTTTGCGCATGCGCAACATTACGCGCATTCGAATGCGCGAATCCGCCTTTCCGCACTTCCGAGGTGGTTGTTGTGGCGTTTCCGGCGTCCATGTTTGAGCTACAACTCCCGCATAGTGTTCGTTTGGCAACCCAAAAAAACAGATACACCACCAGGCTAACGGACTTGGGGGGGGCCATATTTGGCATATCCTGCGATTTTAGCTCTACGACCGGAAGGTGAGACCACTAATTAACCAATGACCACGGTCTGTTGGAAAGTGGCCCACGGCTAGAACTGTGTCAAGTGTGCTTGAGCCTTTTCTCACTGCTTGCGCAAACGCATTACCATTAGCGCATTAGCGAGAGCGACCTGCGTCTTAAGCGAAAGGGCTCGCTAGTGGGCAGAAATGTGACGATAATGAACTTCAAAACGGACTTCTCCCCGCCAACCGGCAACATGGTGTACCGTTTCTTCACAGAGCACGTGCTACATTGCCACTTTATGGTTCCGCCAGCATAACTGCCCGGTTGCTTGGGCGAGTGGGAGGGAAAAAAGCCACCCCACCGTCAGCCTACTTAGTGCACTTGCACCGCGGATCATCGAGGTTCATGAGGCGCCTCGAAGAGAGAGGGCTCTTTCGTTGCCAGCTAATCCAAACCCGTTTCGTACGGTGTCGTATCAAACGCGCGTGAATCGCAACCAGCGATTGCGTGAATTTAACGCCAGCCCGTCGCGACACACTACGAATCATGCTGCAGTTTGTAGACATGCAACAAGTGCATAAGTGCGATGGTGCAGACCTTCTGCACTGCTGTACCTGTTGCTCCGATCGCCAGCAACCTTGACGTTCAAAAACGAGTCTCGTGCGTCCCTGTGCCAGCTGCCCTTACGCTGCTCTGAGGCCTCTTACACCTACCTTAAACTTATCCCGCACGATGCCGGACGTGTAGAGAAAGATGCCGATGTCCTGATCCGGACAGACGTCCTGTCCGTTGCCGCGTTTCCACACGCAATCCTCCCGCGTGGTGTTGTACGAATCCGGATCGCCCAGGTAGAGGGCCTGCGCCAGAAGATGCTGCGCCTGGGCGTCTATAAATTGGTCTTGCGGTTGGTTTTTGTGTGTGTGTGTGTGTGTGTGTGTGTACGCGCATTTCGGGTGTGTGTGTGTTTTTTTTTTTTGGGTTGGCAGGAAGTGGGGTATTTTTTTCGTTTTGTTTCGTTGCAGGTGGGTAGAAGAGTTTGGGGGGTTGTTTTCCACCACGAAAACCGTGAAACGTAAAACCAGATCGAATCATATGCTTCCAGGATCGGGCAAGGGATGGAAAACGGCACGTGCGATCGCGTGGGGTGTTTTGAAACGGGTGCAGATGAGCATCGAGCGGTGTTAGAACGTGTGCGTACTTATACGTAGGTGAGTGAGCTTGTGCTTGTGCTTGTGCTTGTGGGGGTGAGTACGAAACGAGGATGCGCATGCGGCAGGATGCAGGAAAAGTTGTGTAATGTTGCGAAAGTGTTTTCGAAGAGTTTTACATCCTCCTCCCCGTTTTTTTTTGTTAGTGTTAATCGATGCATTCATAACACAGAGCATACGCGAAAGAGAACTGGGAGGCTATAAGAACCACCGTAGCGTGTCCGTTAATCGTGCTCGTAAAGTAAAAAAAAACCGGTGACGTAACGGAAAGAACGCAACCCCGATGGGGTGGATTCTGAGCAGATAGGCCGTGTGGTGGAAATCGGAAAATTAGTACCAGTACCATCGACCACCGGGCACTGGCGCCTGATTTGTGCTTGTCGGTGTTGTGTCGGTGTGGTAGTGCACACACACTCACGAACCCGTGTTCATGGCCCCAGGGGGGGTTGGACCGTGAAAGTGATCAACTTCCTCTGCACATGCACATGCACACGCACACGAAAAGTCATATGATTCGTGTCAATGGTTTTGAATGGAATCCGTTTTGTTCGTCGATTTTTTTTTCTCTGCTCTACCGTTTACGCGTGCGTTAAGCAACGCGATCATTGTTGGTTCTGAGATACGATCTCGAGTAGAGGGATTGGTTGGCACTGATGATCGTCGATCGGTTAAGGCGATCGTCGAACGATACGAAGACTCTCACTAACGCTTGTTGATGAGCGCTATCACTTAGGTTAACACAAAGTCGCAAGGACTTCTCGTTACCGACTCACTGGGACTTTGCTTTCGCTTATCTTTCGATGATGGGGCGATGATGATGTTGGGCGATTGGGAGAGCTTTGAGCTCGACGACACTTACAAATCATGACACCACCGCTGACCAGCATCGAGCTGAGGATGATCTTCACAAGCAGCACCATGGTGGAACCTGGCGCCAGATACCTTGATGGAATGGATCACTCTTCACTGCAGTTGCGAGCCACACGGCTCTGTCCGACTCGTTCTGACGACTGACCACCGACGACTCCGAGGCCCTAGCAATCGACTGACCTGCCGTAGGTCTGTACAGCCGCTGCCGAGCCGTAAATGCAGTTGGCCAAAGTCGGTCGGCTGGTCTGCAGGTTTTCTACCACCACGTTGCTACCTTCGAAGCCCTACCACGGTCGATGGCCGTGAGCCACGGCCCAACCGGTGTTCATTGGGGTGGCCGTTTGGTTGGAATGAACCACGGGCTCGTCGCTTCGTGGCCTCGACAGGCAGGACCCAACGGTGTTCATGGAAACGGCATCTTTGTTTCGCGATTGGAACGCTTTTTTTTCGTGCGGCTCGGCAACCGTTAGACGGCGCAACATTTTCTCTCGCGGCCGGTGGTGGACGTTTGGAACGCGAAAATCGCTCCGACCTTCCGATCGGTGGTAGATAATTGTTCTTGATGATCAATTCATTACTTTGATAACGTGGAGCTAACCCGATCGTTGAGCATTTGAAGGGTTGTTTTTTATGGTAGCGAGCATGAAAATGGTCGCAAATTTTGCACGAATGATCGATGCAGTTAGAGCTTGCACACAGACCACTAGGTTGAAAGGAAAATCCAAGCTGTTGCTTGTAAAACTGTATCGAGGTGTACGAATAACGAATACCTCCATCACAAATACCATCCATACTCAAATTCCTAAACCCAAAAGATTGGTTGGTAAACGTTCCTGTAGTGCAATGCACTTTATTTGTTTCCCTTCGAAAAGCTCAGTAATTCTGCTAAATGGCACACGTTGGAAATAAGCATAAATTTCTTGCAGCTCTCGTGCAGCAGACGTGTCCGACAACGTGTCCATGGGAGCTCGACAATGGTCGTTGGAAGTCGTTTTTTTTTCTCAGAAGCTCCCCTGAAACAAACCGCTGCAAATTGAGTGTTTTGTAATAGGAAAGCAGTATGAAGGGAGAGAAAAAAGAAACTTCTCCAAATGTCAAAACGATGTCGACATTGTCCCGGTGTTTGGGTACTCAAGGCTCTTCTTATTCCAGGCACGTTTCGTCCATTGTCCAGTGAGTTAATCCAACACCCCATGGTGGCGGTCAGTCCCGATGTTTGCAAACGATGACTCTAACTCGTGGATGGACTCAGATGGCCCGAGAATTCATTTGCGTAATCGTGGAAAACCAAACCGAACGGATGAACGCATGCCCGTGGGCAGAAAACCATGCCAACATCCGGTCGACGAAACTAAAGCATGTCACTAGCTCGAATTGTGGGCGTTCTTTTCTGCATACAAGGAGGTGAAACTTCGCTCGTGCAGCCTTCTTCCGGTACATGATTAGTGATCATCATGCACAAAATCACCAATAAACCACGTGCTTCGATATACTCGTATATTTACAGCGATAAAACAACTCGTCGTGACATTAACGCTTATCTGCGCTCTTTGTTGATTGTTCGATTCATAAAACTACATGTTTTCCTCCTTTAATACTGGTATTTGTAGAACCAAATGCTTCGTAGTCAGGCCTCACGGGCAGTGAAATTGGACGGGCATCCTAATTGGGGCCATCAATTGAACGGGCAGTTCATATTCTGCTCCATGTGCACACAATATCCTCCAGTAACGCTGCAAATGTAATAGTGTTAGGTTGCAGTTTTCGTGAGATACAAACGCTGGTAGTTTTCTCATACTTTCCCGGTGTATCCTGTCCGACTGCAAGCCATTTCATTCGTACACGGTTCGACTTGACGAAGGGTATCCGATTGTCCGGAACGCACCCGGAAGGACAACGGAAGGCTCGCATTGGTCTTGCCGCTAGGATGGCGTTGGCAAGATAGCACACACTCAAGAAGTGGCTACATCGGGCTTGTTCTAGAGAACCATTTCAGATGAACTTCATGTTAAAGCCGTTCCCGCGAATGGCAAGGAATACTTACTTATCCGATCGCCTTCACAGTACGGCTGCACTTGGCCACCGTTTATACAAAAGTCTACTCGTCCACTAAACGAGCTTTGACCCAGCAGACCGGCGTTTGTGTGAATAACCTGCACGGAACGAGCGTCATCTCGAGTCAATCGGAACTTTTTCGAAGCGTGTTTCTCTATCAACGGCCTCGCCGGATCCAATCCTACAACAAGTGGAAGACAATTTAGATCTTACGATTACACGGATTACGCTGCCATTTTACCGATAATTTTATACTGTTTTTTCGTCAAATGGTTGCTCATCATGCCGCATATATGGGCTCCCAGCGAGTGGCCCACGCATGTTATCTGCTTACTGGTACACCCGGCGAAGGTCAGGAAAGAATAGAGCTGTAAAAGCATGAGGAAATCTCGATGGTGAAGATTAAAAATTGAATGATTTGAGCCTTTACATACCTGTGCTGTACATTGGGCCACCAGTTTTGTGTTGGACAGTGACGAAAAGTAGCATGGATACTGAGACAGGACCTCCCAATCCACCGCGAAAACGTTGAATTTTCGCGAAAGGTAAGCTGTGGAACAAAGGCTACATTTGTAGTGTTCTGTGCTTTCATACGAACCTTTGTTGGGTTTCGCGGAAAAAAGCTTCCGAGCTTTCGCGAGTGCATTCGATGTGAATCCTTTTACAAGACTTCTCGCACTATAAGGATTCACCACTCTTACAATACATTAGTAAACATACAGAAGGCAATGAACAATAATTTATACATTCCGAAGCAGTATACCGTTATGACACGATCGCAAAAGCTCGAGCTATAGTTTGTTTCGCTGAGCTAACTGCAGGGTGCATGCATAGCGAATTTCCCGATCGAGTGTTGAACTACTCCTTTGAAAGGCACATTGGGAATGGCTCTCTGATAAATTTTGAATAAAAATCTACCCTACCGTCCTTCAGGAACATGATGTGCCGGCTCGTCTGCGTCCCATTGAAGCCGTGGATGATGATCGCCGTCTGCTGGTTCGTCTTGAAGCCGGCCTTGAAGATGCTCTTCGGTTTGTTCATGTCGATGATTCGGCCCTTCCGAAAGGTTCTGTGAAGCCGAACGAGGCAGCGAATGGATAGGCAAATGAGGCGCATTAGCACTGGCAGTGGCTTCATTATTGCGATTTATCGTCGAGTAAAAGTTAGAGTGAGGAAAATTGCACCACGGAAGATGGGTCGTTCCGTTTTACGTACGTCGAATCATCATTACCGGGTGCTCTCGAGCAGAACGTCACCGTGGGGCGCATGTAAATGAGAACCAACGAATCGCGGTGAAGTGCGGGCACGCGATCGGAAAAGCGGAAAAAATGCACATCCCTCGAGAAAGAGGCGGAAGTGACGGTGGTAAATGTTTCACGCTCTTTCACTCCACTTTTGGGGTAGTAATTGGATAGTAATCAACGCGACGAACGACGTTGGTAGCTACTGTTGCAACTCGATAAAGCTAGACGAGGGTTTTTCTTTGATGTGGGTAAGAAATTTCAATGAAAAACGACCCCAAATGATGGGTAAATAAATATTAATTTACCACACAGCAATACACTCACACACGATGTCAACCAACTCACATATATAGATTAGCTTAGCCCTCAACAGGAAGGAAGTCGATCCAACTACCAACGGAATCATTTTAATTGTATTGCGATCAAAGGAAAAATAACTTCACACATTCAGCGAAAGTAACACCTGTAGCCGACTACTTCCCCAATCCGCGATCTATACACGCTGTTATTATGCATTGAAGAGAACGAAAAACACAACAAATACCCTGCAGATGATCGCGCGCATTTTCCCATAACGACGATGCGTTCGCAGAAGGTATGCTGGCGTGCTAGTGAAGATTGAATGGTTTTGAGCATGTTTCGCGAACAATCAACACTCAGACACAATTCTCCCCACATGGACGCTCGCACACAAAGCACACCCTGGTCTGGTCGGAGCTGGGTGCTATGACTTAATTTAAAACGAATCGCGAAAAGGGCGCAGCATGTCGCGAACGCTGCCCTACAATTCGCCAACAGCAGCAGTAGCAACAACAACGAAAACAAAAATAATGGTGTCGCGCCATTTCCTGGCGCCCGATCTCGGAAGCTCAACCCCTACCGACTTTCACTTTCCGCCCGGGTCGCGCGATCCTCGGCCTCCGATTAAGCTCCCGGTTAATTACGCTGATGTAATGCGACTGACGAAGGTGTTGATTTGATGGAATTCCGCTAGAATGTTGCCGGAATCGTTGACATCACGCGAGAGTCGGCCGATTTTTGCTTAAGCGTGAAGTAATACGCTCCCTGGGAAAATACGCAACTGGAAAAGCATGAAAGTATGAAACGCAAAGGAAGCGTGCACGAGCAGTCGAGCATTCGCACATGTCATCGTTAGCGATGCAGTCGAACCGTTTAACTTCTTGCGCGCGCGGTCGAAAGCACTCAACGGTCCACGGGGCCATGTGGAGACTTCAATGCACCGGTAAGCAACGAACCCTCGCGGCAGTGGCAGCGAACTGTCACGGGCTCCGGCCTGGGGGACTTTCTTCTTGCGCTTTCTGTTCCGGCCGATCGAATCTCTGGTTGATCGTGTTAACCTTGCGCCGCAAGTAGGCAGCAGTGACACGGCGCCATTCATCTGCAAGGGAACGATCGTTTCGCGAAGGGGCAGGATCACGATTCGCGTGCTGTGCGCCCCTTAAATGGTGCCGTTTTATGAATTTGCGGCGACACAAAAACAAAGCGAACGCATCATCCTGGGAAAATGTGCAACTCCCGTCGTCGTGTAGAAACCAGAAGACGAGCGTTATTTACTATGCAGCTGGCGTTTGAGCTTAGAGGATGTTACAACACGATGGCATCCTGTTATTTTTTTTTCGCAAAACGTGCCCACGCGTGGTTGATTCCCTTCACTGAACCCTACGGGATCCCGTGTCAAAATGTCAACAAAGCAATGTTCACTTCCGGTAAAGCGAATCCACCTTCGGCACGTTTGTTGCAGAAACAAAGCGCTTCATTGAGAAGGATGATATCAGCAGTTACGTCATTGGAGGGATTGATCCTCAGTTTTGCTCGATCATGGTCCGTCTCAGACCCGTCGACTAATAGATCGGTACAGTTAGCTCTCAAGACGGCTAGAATTTCGCAGCCACTGTAGGTAGGGAAACGGGAGAGCGCATGAAAATGGTGGTTTCAACGTGCTATTATTAGATCGATTATTAAAACGGACCATTCGGGAGCGCGTTAAATGTTTCGCTGTGAATCGTGCGGGCGTTAACGCAAGCACGTAGAAATTATCCCTCAATCAAAGATCCAATGGTTCGTGGTTGGGTTATCGCACCCCGCTTCATACCTAGTGCGTTTTGGTCCTTTCAATTAGCGGTTAGCCTACTTCGAGTGCGTCTGATGGGCGGCTGTTCGTGAAGAGTATAACACCCCCCCTTTTCGAATTCACGTCTTATTGGAACGATCATAAAATAATTGACGCGTCAGTTAGCAAATGGGCGGCCAGAGAGGAAACCCCACCGTTCTAGCGGATCCGCTAACGAAGTGATTCGGGAGAACATTTTACCCGCTGTTTTATGATCGTGATTGTTGGTAAAGCGCCCTTCGGCAACTCATGCACGTTGAAGTGCTGAAGATGTGCCACTTTTCGAGCACTTTCAGGAGGAATTTGTTCAATCAATCGTTGAACCCGAGCTGTGAATGAGCTAATGCTCAAATGGCATTACCCACACCGTGGCTAAGTCGAGTGAAATCACACCGAGCCGTTGTTATTATTGCGCCTTCGCAGGCGGTTAGTATCAGCGACTACTTTTACCACCATCTCCAGGTCGACCCTTGTGCCATCACTAGGGCCGTGTTTAACGACCACCCCAGCCGAGATGATTATTACCGTTCTCATTATCTTAATCGATCTACAACCATCGAGTGCGGTGCACTTGCGTTTTGATGGTAATCTAATGTGCAGTCATCGTGCCATCCGCAGGAAGGGCTGAGTTTCCCTTGACCACGCTGCTGGCCAGCCGGTGCACGGGTATGATAATGAAATTTCACTCTCACTGCGATGCGTGCACGTGGTTTCCCCGCTGAAAGGAAGCAGCCCTGCGTCCTGTGTGAAGGGCCAGGAGTAGAAAGTGAAATCCTTCGCCTGGAGCTTCGAACCGGTTCAGGGCTTTGTCGATAGGAGCGTTAATAAAATTCTGCTCAACGATCAAACGCTGGGTCGAGTGTAGCCTGTTTTCCATACTGACGCGCCATCCTAATGTCCATCCGGATCGGCTTAGTAGCACACTGACCCACAAAAGTTTCCACCCAAGGTCCGGAGTCTTTTATCCCTGGGTGATGTGTGTGGGTTGCTGTTCCACAAGTACGATTGGGTTGTGCAATTCCGCAGCTTCTTTGGTGGAATGCTTCCTCGTCATTCGGGCAGGCGAAACAGGAATGGCGACTTCCTGACCCGAAACGAAAGCCGGTCGGGTACCGGGATCGTGTTCAGGAGCGGGCAGGTGTCAAATAGTCATTTCTGCATGAGTGGAATTGGATGCCGGTTCGACTGCACGAATGGGAAGGTAAACCCGGACCGAACAAATCATAAATAACAGCCTTTTCTTAACGCGAGCGCAGGAGAGAAGTCTCGGGATGTAAGAAGCCTATGTGGAATGGAATCTCTTTAAGCGATGAAATGACGCTTTGAAAAATAAATGGTTGTCCATGCGATCTTCTGTACATTTTTGAATGATTTACTAATGTCCCATTAGTAGCTGTATCCAGCATTATCGATTCGTACGGTAAGTGCATCTCCAACGGGATTGATGATACTAAATGTTACTTCCTGAGCTGACGGCACAGTTAATGATAATGAGTGATAGCCACCATTGTCGTGGTAGTAAACAAAATGATCTCTAATTATCTTCAATTTGGTCTAAAACGAAACCATTAGCCTCACCAATGTACGTCTAATGTTGCGAATCTTAAGCACAATTATTGGTCTGGGGAAATCATTTTATTATATCATCCAACCCGCGTAGTAGTGGAAAACTTTCGCTGATTTCTTAAGACTGATAAATCAACACTTCAAAGGCAGCAGTTTTTGAGCCATTGGCCTACGGTTCGCTTACAAAGCACACGAAAGACAATAAAACATACCAGTTAGCGGATTGAATGTGGCCCAAATTCGGGGGGGTAAACCCGTTTTCCATTACATTCTGCTTGTGTGGTGTAAGACCCAGCCACAAAACAGTTTTCATCGATACTCAGAGGCTGTTTATTGTAACAGTCGTAAGAGTCTATCGACGGAACGAGCTAATGGCACGTGGGTGAAGGATAATTTGTTAACCGTTTCTAATGAGGGTGTGTTTTTCTCATCTCAGAGGGGTTTTCCGTTGCTACGCATACACCTACGGTTATACTTACGGGGTGTAGAGGAAGAATCGTATGTCCTCATGTGGGCACTCGTAGTTTTTAGTCCACATGCAACGAAAGAAGTTCAGATCCAACACGCCACCTTGGAAAATGGCGCTTATTCCTGCGATCGAAAAGTGGTGAACAATTTATGGGAATAATAAATGAGTACTAGATTTTGAGCGGGATGTCGCTTAGCAACTAATGAATTGTTTCACATGCTTTTTTGTAACTACTAATTGGTCACCTCTGCGATGAAG
The DNA here is from genome assembly GCF_943737925.1 of Anopheles nili. Classification (NCBI taxonomy): domain Eukaryota; kingdom Metazoa; phylum Arthropoda; class Insecta; order Diptera; family Culicidae; genus Anopheles; species Anopheles nili. The sequence goes on from NC_071292.1 coordinate 4,306,834, forward strand.
GGTGCATATTGGATAGGGATAAAGTGTGGGAAGCTTAAGCTAGCTACACCTTCAGTTCGTGCAGATAATCGATCGCACTTTTTACTTGCCAAACGAACGATGGCGAAACAGAAACACAAGAACAATATGGAAATCGATCTCAGCTGAAAAGGACGGCGCCTTAAATTACCTGCGAGCAGCGATAGAATGGTAAGAACACCCAATAATGATCTCATTATGGCGTACTTGTGGCGTGTGTGGTCTTTGCCGAACGATCTACTGGAGGTGTTGCACGCACACGCGGTATGATCGACGTGCGTGCGTCAATAAGTTTGGGCTTTTTTTTGCACCGAAACGCGTACAACAATCACATCGAAACTGCACGATGAGAAGCGGGCGGAACCCAAGCAACACGTTAGCTCATTGCGAAGCGCCGATCACCAGAACTTCTGTGCACTATCAAAACTCACACACACCGCCCGGAAGTGGCCACTAGCGGCGTACGTTGGAAGCACCGGTTCGAATCCTGCTATCCAATTGATTAGAATCGATTGCCGTAAGTGCCCGGGGCGGGCAAATTATCTTCTCTTTCGGTAAATTTTCCTCCTCAAACCCGAAAGTTTTTCACTTTTCATTCACACGGCACTATTTTTTCTTGCCTTCAGCTGCCCACAATGATCGAAATTTTGCAAGCAAACAATCAATCAACAATATACCACACACACACACAAAAAAACCCGTGCGAATTTGTTTGAATTATCGGAGCACTTTCGGGCGGTCTCTGTGAAATTCGCGAAAGGAGCCACTCAACTGAAGACAGGGAAGTCACTTGGATGGAAACAAACGAGCTGGTGCATAATCGCGCACCGACGATCCGCACTGGTCGGGAGCATGGGTTGGAATGATTTTTCGCGTTTCCTTCGGTGGATCCAAGCATGACCGGGCAAGCGCAGCCATGCTCAACCGCAGGCCCGCTTCTAAGACCGCTCGCGGGTGGGCTGCTGGAACTCTAGAAGCCGAGCGTGGAAACGCGCCGTGCGATCGTGGAGTTTTTCTCGCTCGTTCCCTAGCGGCTCACGAGAGAAAAGCGCCGGTGGTGCGCTTCGGTATGGTCCCCGGTAACGCTTCCGTTGATTGTGCCGCTGCTGCAATCGTGGATGCAAACGGAACCGAAAACAGATGCGTGCAGTTTTCCCAACGGCCCGGTTGAATCACTGTGATGCACGATACCTGAAGCATCACTTCCTTAATCAATTACAAGCGACGCGTTTTGGGTGCACATTCACGGGTACACGGGCGCGAGAGAATTGCAATATCGAAAACGAAGCTGCTACGCCGTTGCCTGGCAACGGACTGAACGGTTTTTGTGGGACAACGAGCGAATCGGGACAACGATGCCATCGAACTGCACCAAGATGCAAGTTCATGAACGTAGAAACCGGTCAGCATGCAGCCCTGGTGCAATTGCGCCTGATAGTTTGTTTGTTATTGCCCGCTCCTGCCCAGCAATTCCAATCGAATCAGGATAGACGATGGGACCTCGTCGGCTTGGGACGCGAAAAACCGGATCTTATGGGTTCTGCTGAGGGAATGCTATCGTGGTGCGGTGGGTTGTTTTTCTGGAGCATGAAAAAGGAAAAGCCAGATGGTTCCGGTTGTCTGGGACGCCGGTGACGATGGATGTTGTTGTTGGTGAATGTTACGCATTTGAAATAGCTACGCAATTTAGTAGGACAGTGGAACACGGCGGAAAACGAGCGTTATGGAATACGTGTGTGATTGGTATTTGTGTCGACAGTTACGCAACACCAGCATGTCCCCAAGGATGTTGTATAACAGAACGGCAGCATGGATATCAAGAACAGCTCGAAGCAATCATGCCGGTAGGAAATGAACGTTAATTTCTCTGCATGCCAGGTTTTTTTATAGATAAAAATCCTCTTAAAATAGAGCTTCCTGATTCGATTAAGGAATCGCGCATCAGCGTTCTGTGTTCGATGGTTATTATCAAAACACTAACGAATTTTCATGACAAGAATGATCGACGTTTGCTGGTACCTTTATGTATAAGCGCCTGAAAGTATGCAATATGCATACACAACCACGTGGAACATCGTTCAAATCGTGGTTCACCGGGAAGCCCTTACTAAGTTCAAATGAAATCATAAAAAAGGTGCTTCGCCGCTATTAGGGATGTTTCGGATACAGATTTCAAAATAACGGCAAATTCATCGCGGCAGCAGGTTTAAAATTTTTAGCAAATTTAACATTTTCTTTCGTGAAAAGCTGTTCTATTGATCCGACTACACCATGTTGGCTTTATCGAGTTTACTATAAACCATTTTGTACACGGGTAACGTTGAGTCTTATTGCTAAAGAAACAGAGACATTGTTATTCATATTTCGAGCCGGTTACTCCTTTGGAATATGGTGGGGCACCGTTGGTCTGCAGGTAATAATCGCCTTTGGCACTGAAGAAAAGTAAAAATAATAGATAATTAGAATTATTTTCGATCATTGATCACTGGAGAGGTTTATCGTACTCGGAACTGCAATCGATTCCCATGTGCACAACTGCCGCCGAACGGTCAACCTTGCCATCCTTGAAATCGTCCCACGACTTGCACCGGACCGAGTGGAATGACTCTACGTTGCGTTCAGCGACACTCTCTGCCCAGAACCACCACGAGCGTCGATGGCTGCACAAATCTATGGACATACGAAAAGTTCATATCAATTGTGGTAGAAGGATCCATGTGAAAACATAAATGTTGATAAAATAGGGATGAAAAATGAGCATATTGTAGGATATTCGCTATACTACTACGCTAAAAGGACGAGAACCTTCGGGCGAGTTCTGCCGGAATGCTTTGGCTGAGAGAAGAAGGTTGGAGAGGTTGAACGGGGTTCACAAAGGACCATACGGGACAGGTCACGAGCAGGAATAAGCAGGATATAACGTAAAATCAGAAACGAACGAAAATAACAAAAAAAAAAGAAACAAACACAAGAAAAACATAATACATGCATTAAAACACACACACTTTGTGGAGGGTAGGACACTTAAAGCGCTAAAAATTTCCAATAAATTGATCGAATGCCAATATTAAGCGTTATTTTCCTGATCAGGCGTTGTCGGCACTTACCGTTGTCGGTGAGCAGTTTATAGTTGCGCTTCGGGCAACCAGGTTGCAGGGTTTTGCCGTTGTTTGGCCAGAAATCGGCCGTACCCGTGCTAACCGGAGCACCGTACAGCCACGCGTCGGTGTGAATGACATCTACGAAGTTAGCGTCCTTGGAGCTAAGGGCAGTGGCGAAGATACCAGGATAGAACGGCGGGAAGGCTGGATCGAGTGCCGAAATTCTAAAAAAAACGATATTACAGAACGTTAGCAGGTTAAAACAGTCTACTCCCTGGCGTTAGACCAACCTGTTGAGCTTGATCTTCTTCTCCGATTGTGATATTACAGTGCGTCCTATGTAGCCGGATAGCTGACCTCCGAGCGAGTGCCCCACGAGATGTAGCTTGTTCTCGTCCAAACCCGCGTTGATCATCCGCAAGACCACAGCACCGAGGTGGCTTCCAAGCTGTAGAGAACCCAAAAAATGCGAAAAAACAACCTGTATTGCGGGAACAACCGTAGGATACTTTTACTCCATTGCTCCTACCTTCTTGCAGTTGGGTACGGCTTCAAGCAAATAGTTTCCGTCGGCCAGTTGAGCCCAGTCCAGGATGATGACGTTGTGATCTCCACGCTTCAGGTACGCATCGGCAATCACGTGCACGCTTTCCACCTCGGGTGATTCGATGTAGCCGTGGAAGTACATCACCGTCTTCTTGTTCTTGTCGAACCGACCGTGCAGCAGGATCTCCTCGGCCTTTTCCAGATCGAAGATCTCATGATCTTCGAATTTTGGCCTACGATTTGTGGAATGTAGCACAAGGTGACAATGATCTATTAGCCTCTTTTCGTGATGGAGATGATGCTGAATACTCACCCGTAGAAGAACAAAAACTTGGCCGTGTCCAGATGGGCCCGAACCGGCTTCATGCCCACCCATACTCCTGAAAGCGGGTCAAGGAAGAAGAGCAGAATTAATACGACATCCCGGAACGAATTGGCGAAGATCGTTTAATTGGTGCCGATTGAATCTGTCAACCAGAGGCAATCGTTGAGTTTCTATGCGATCCAGCCTTGAGGATGGCGCGTTCTTTTGTGCTGTAATTGAATTCCAGATCGTTAGTCGACTGGTGAGCCTCGATCGCCACAGAACACCATGCTGTATGAACGGGTAAAGCGTGTATTTGATAAACATGAATTACTCATTCATAGACCGCACAAAGCGGATGGAAAATCACATCTCATCGCATGTCTTACGTCAGCACCGGGTGATCTTTCTTCGTGGAAAAACAATCCCTAGACAGTGGGAACTAGCAGGCAGATAGACTGGTTGATCAGGCCGGGTTTAATTAGCTCTTTTAGCCATCACACAAACACACATCACTCGTTGCTAATGGCTACCGGTCAAGGGACAGGGTGACTAACAATCATCGAGCCGAAGGTAATGATTACGCTCACGCCGGTATGCAAAGATCGATCAGTGCAGCATGGCACTGGCCTTCTTGAGAATAAACCACACCGGGTATGAGTTTGAGCGCACTTCGCGGTTACGCCTTAATTGTAGTCGAGACACGGCTACTTAATGGGATAGCTCTAATCTCAATCCCATCAGAGACGGTCATGACCAAGGCTGGGTACTTGGACTAAGCGCGTTCCCCGAGATATACGGAAGAGCGCCGACCGTGAATGTTGTTTATCAACTTCACGAACGTGGTTACACGCTTATCGCGCCGGCTTGATACCGGGTTGATATAGGCTCAATCGGGTCGAAGCTCCGTACGATAGTGGCGTTTTTTTTTTCAGGGGGAGAGATGAAATACATTGGGTTTCTTTTTTTTTTTTATTTTGTGCCAGACAACGCTATCACAAACGAATCGATTATCAGACGAAAGGAGCGTATGGGAACGTGAATTTTGAAGGGATTTTTAGGACCATCTTCTGTGGTCTGTGGTATACGAGGATTTAAATAATAATCAGTTGAATATTTAATTTTTTTTGCTTCTTTTTTTAATCTTATCCAGACAACTGATGGCCATGAAGCGATATAGTTTACAAAAGCTACGGGCATTTTTTACCATTCTTTATCCCGAAATTCCACTTTCTTCCCGTGGAGCTTTAATCATATTCCATCTCTTAATTTTGCCACCTTTACGATCACCGCTGGATTTCTGGTGACTTTTCGCCCCTGCCTTCACCACGCGAATCAGATACCACCGCATCAAGTTCAAGTTTGCGGACCTACGCCAAAAACAAAACACATCCCATGGGGTTTGGATTTTGGAAAACCGGTTTGAGCGTCGTTCAGCCGAACCACTCGCCGTGATGCCTCACAAAACCAATGCGGCTTCATGAACCCAGGTGATTTTATATCCCCGGGCACACCTGGATCGGATCCGGAACACATCGGTGGCTCGTCATGGCGGAAGAGAAAGTGACAAAACCGGGTGGAAGCCACTGCGAAAGCTCACCGCAACGCCACCGAAGGAAGATGCGCTTGCGAATCCGACTCTTCCGAGTCGTTCGTGGGGTGGGCAGTTTTTATTGTTTTAACGGCGACAATTACGGCGACACGGCAGCAGGAAGTCACAAAACTTACTTGGATTTTTCAGACTCTTCATGGTTGGGGTGTTTTCGGGGTGGCTTTTCGAACGATCTCACTCTCTCTCTCTCTGTTTATTTCTCGAAACGATACAGCTCGCGGACGACTCACTTCATGGACGAGTTCACCTCACTTCCGTCAGCGCGGACACTGCTGCTGCTGCTGCTGTGGCGCCCGCAGGGCTAATTCGCACACACACACACACACACACACACCCGGGGGGTGACTAGAAACCGGAGGATGGCAGGAAATGAGCAGGGGGGGGGGGTCTTATCTCGCGAAAAGGGCGTAATCACAACAACGCACTCGCACTCGCGCGAATTTACGATATACAATTTACAGCGCCACAACCAGAGGGTGAACACACTTGCAGAAGCACTCGGAAATGGAATCGCCCCAAGTGGTATTTTTAGCTCGGCTTCTACACACCAACCACCCCTCCCTAAGGGCGTGCTGGCACTGGGTTAATTTGCTAGGGCCCAAATTGGATGACCCGCGCCGCACGAAAACCACGCGGAAGGGATGGCCTTCAAAAGTGCGCCACCGTACCGTCACGGTTCAACGTACCACATTCCACGCGACCGTGTGGCCCACTGGAAGCAACTTTGATTGCGTAACGTTTCCACCAACAACACACCACACACACACGCGGACACGCACAAGAGAAGTCGGAAAAAAGGGCCGAAACGTGAGGGTTTTTCCTTTTTGCTGCGAGCGGACACAACCAGCAAACACAACCGTCCGATCCGATCGTTCCAAGTGAAGTGAGCGCGAATGGCCGCGTGGAACTGTCGATTGGTGCGCGCGTGTTCGGAACTTGCGCCACAGTCGCACACTCGCGCGACGCGATTCGCGTGCGAAGAAAAAGTGGAAACCCTTGAGAATGCAACCCTGCACGGTGCGTCGTTTTTCCCAACACCCAACGTGGCGGCTAGCTAGAAAAAAGGCACACAATTCATTTGACCAGAGTTTGGATGGCGTCCGGATTGATGTGCTCCGGTGTTTTTTTTTTTTTTTGGGAAGGGATACGGTTATGCTGCCACCGTTTGCCATCATGGTTTGTTTTTATTTGCCTCGGACTAATAAGCACCCTGCTGAGCGGGAAAGGGTGGATGGTTCTAGTTCCAGTGCGGTGCTAGTTGATCAATTGCAGTGTACGTGGAGATCAAATCACCGGCAAGTAGGAATGAGCATGACGATTTTTGAGTGTCAACCTACGAGAAGACTATGTCGACCTTTGCGGCGTAATCTCTTTGAATTAATGCGTTTCGAGTGGTACCGTTTAGTACGAATCCCCTGGCAGTGCCCAAGACCCAAGGCCGATGGGTTGTGTAAAGTTTCTGCTACAATTGCAATAAACCGCATCCGAATGGAGGCGATAAAAAAAAAATAAACGCACCCATCAGCAGTTAGTAGCCGGAGCGCGAGCAGGAAGGCGACACATGTTGAATGTTAATCAGTTTGCGGCCCCAAACGATCAACCCCATCCCCTAAAGGGTGGTATGACGAGTGTGTGTGAGAGAGAGAGAGCAAGTGACTTCAGCGATCGCGATCGACTTGCACACGCGTCAACACCTCATACACGATCGCCCAGGAAGCTCATCCACGAGCTAGAGCACTAAACGAAGCGGGAAGTCGTTGCAGTTGTTTTGCTAAAAGGACAACCCGCTCTCAGCTTGATAGAGTTTAAACACCCCGGTTGGCATTTCGGTGCGAGGAGAAAACGGATCGCTCACGACTCGGTGGCTGGAGACTTTCGATTTATGCCCGCAGAAAGCGCATCACTCATCGATACCGCGGACAGGTGGCAATCAGTGGGCTTCATAGCGTCACGCCGAGTCGATCGGGAAGTGTTAAGGGTGCGCTTGCCATCCTTTCTGACCTTGCGGCCAGAGCTGTGATGACGCTGGCTAACGGATGCACTCGTACAGTGCGATTCGAGTGCCTCAGAAGTAGGAAAAACAGACACACAAATCGACCACCAAGCGGGTGTCATTTTGCATGGTATCATTTTCCTGACTTCCTGCTGTACCGTGCGAGCGTGGGTTGACTTCTGGAGCAGGAAAACCTATCCGTTACAGGAAAGAAATAAACTCCGACCCTCACCAACGACATACGCATTCTTTTCCAAGGGTAATCACTCGCCGACAGGTGCAATGAATTATTCAAATCGGTGCCCGTCGGACGGGTATTTGCTCGAACGGTACACGAGCCCCACTGTGATTGGTATTTTTATGGTAATTTAGCGTTACTCGTCGTCCTGTACCACGTGGCTTAGATGAGGCTCATTTGGCGGAAAGGCTTCGGCGAAACAATTTGTCACTAATCTTACGAGTAAATTAAGGCGCGCCGGTATTCAGCTTTGGGGGTTGAAGCGTTCAAATGTTTGCGCTCTCAAGTAGCCTAGAAGCACCGTTATTATTTCAAACCAACCACCAGTTTGTTTGCCGAATAAGTGAATTGAGCCCCATATCTAAGTACGTGATTGGTGGCTCGTAATTTTCTAAAATCACTTCGCAAACCAGCATTGAGTTTGTCTCAAAAATCAATCATGTTGCGATCGATAGTCCGACTGACCTGTCGGGCAAAGGTAGGAATGTTTGGATACCGTGCCCTTAGGGTCGTCATTAGTCTCGCAATGCGTACCGTTTGGGATCAGTCAAACGACATTCCATACCGTAGACGGGACGGTCAAACGATATCGTCACAACTGGCCCGACTGCTGGGCCAAAGACAACAACAAAAAACGAACGATTTCCACTAACAGAAACCGTCACTTTCGAAATTTTCCACCAACAAACCGAGCTGGCATGTGGAAAGCGCCACCATCACTACACACCCCAGATGGTGCGTTCTTTTCTTACCGCCTTCTCCGACCAGAAGCTTCCTCCGGATGGTCCGTCATGGTCAAACCGGGTGTTGAGGAGGTTGGCTAACGCGTTCCACGGTCCGTTTGAGGGCACTGGCAATAAAAACCGGCCACCTCGGGCCAAGCTAAAGCCATCGAATCGCTCATAACACGTTCGATGCGTTCGAGCACTTTTCCATTAGCCACTGTGTGGGCTTTTTTTGCCAACTCCTTCTAGCTTACGATCATGGTGTGCCTTCGTGTCTTGTTCTGGTTGAAATTATTCGACCATTTTTTTTTGCTTCGTTAAAGACTTGCAATTGCAGCGGTAGCGGCGCAAACCAGTTGCACTTTCCGCGCGATTCGGGGGTGGGAAGCTGTTCGTGAACTAAAACCATCTGTTGAGTTTGCCAACACTCCAAAACTCGCGCTCGGTGCGTGTGCAGCTGGGTTTGCTGCCTGTGTTAAGATATTGCCTAAGCAAATTTACTACCACGAAGGGTAAATATTTGGCCAATAAGGTGTGCGTTTTGTCTGAAATTGTACAAAGCGCTAAAAGAAAAGAAAAAAACAATAACGACTTCTGGTTGAAGTATGCTCACAAACAGTACTTGATTTGTTAGAACAAAAGGAAACAAATATTCGATAATCGTATGCATCGCTGTGAATGCAAACACCCAAACTGGGAGTAGAAGGACCCTCAGCAGCTGATACTGCAGCGTCATCTTTGGCTGGTAAGGGTTTGCGTCAACAGCAGGCTAAATTACACACGGCACGAGAGAGAATAAAGGTTCATCATGAATCACGCTTCTTCGATTTCGAATGCAAAACCATTTTTCCGCTGATTGATTCGTGCTGCACACAATGCACTTGATCTTACGGTACCGATTTTGAATGTTTTAAATGACACCGTTCATCCAACTGTCCTGTAACGTGTTTCAATCCATTTCGACTCACACACACGATACGGTACAACCACACAATATTCGAACGTCCACGCTCAACTAGCCTCTCCGTACGACGCAAACCGATCGCTTGGACAAACAGCCATCAACTAGCACCACAGACCAGTCCTTGATTGCACCCGACTAATAAAAACTGCATCAATCCGCGTTGCACGGCGTGTACCATTTTCTATCAACGGACCTGGGTACGAATCGATGTTACACACTAAAGCCAAACCCAACAGCGCGTGTAAACACGTGACGCTACTATTCCTACACGTGGTCGCGCCAGATGCGGTTACAAAATGAATTACCGAATGTCGCCGTGATGAAGAAAGAGCATAGCTCAATTGAAATTATTGCCGGTGGGTTTTTAAATCACTGGTAATATTTAAATGCACACTGGAGCTCTCTTGGAATTGCTTTGTTGTTTTGAATCGATAGAGAAATGATATCATGATAAAATAAATAAAAATAAACCACAAAATAATCATCTGTGTTGATCGACCGGCATGTGAAGCATATGCATTATCGGATTAAACAGTTCACTATCTAGTATCAACGCGATCGTAAATGATATGCGTGGCCAAAATCACCGTACTAATAATGATTTCCTGCAGATAATCAAGGCCGTAATGAGCCATGTCGGGTTACATTAATTATAGCCATTATCATTAATGAATCCTGACACATTGAATGGGTTCAACTCGTATACACGAATAGAAGCATTTTTTTATTATATTTAATTAATAGCAAAAGGTGCACCTTGAACTAGAGACAGTGCAGATAAATCTTCAATCAATTTTAATACGTGGATCACAAATTCAACAACTTTGAACCTTCACATACGTTATTATATATTTCAACACTTATCAAACGGTAGGGTCACCACAAAAGAAAAGTAAGGTAGTACTCACCCACCGCAATCACCAACCCCGAAACGATAACCAGAACCTTATTCATGCTATCGGCTTCCTACAGAACGCAAAACTCGCCGGTCACTCTCGTCCCGTATCAGACATTCGACTGGCCACGAAAATCGCACCGCGTTGAACTTTCGCCATCCGGAATCGCAACAATGGTGGACCGACGATTTCAGCTGTTATCAGTCCGTTTGTCCAGCGGATCTGTGGCAACACTACAAACACACGTTAAATGAACGTAGCACCGCGTCGATCGCGCACATTCACGGTGATCCGCGCAACACTAAACGCGGCACAATCCGTCAAATCGTCTGCGTTATGTGCACGCTTCTTGCGATCATTCAGCACATGATCGAACTTTGATCTCGCGAGCTGCCCGACGAAACGGAGAGGCGGCGAATGAGTTTAAAATTAGAGATACCTACACAGAGGTAACGTTTTACATCACCTTCGGATGGGTTTCGTTTGGGTGCTTCCGAGAGCATAGAAGCACACCACGAAAGAGCTCGTTTAGACGTTTATCTTTCACCTTTTGCCTGTAACGCTGTGCTGTACTGATGACGCATGTTGTTCCGAGGCGCCGGATATCTCTGGTGGGACTTTTTACTGTCCGCGCTGAGCTGAGTGGATTTAACACGGTTAATCTGGGTATAATCTAAGAGAACTCCTGGATTAATGAATTCAACTACACCTGCGTGCATGCTTTACACCGGCATGTTTCTTTCTTGATGGTAACCGAACGAGACGCTCTTGTGAATTTTCCTGATTATTTTATTACTATTCTCCCAACTACACGACAACGTAGGTTTTTCTCATATGCGTTTACTCCTGTGTTTTGTTTTTCTTCTTATGTTAATTCCAAACATTCGCCTTCAAATTGATGCTCCATATTATATATTATTTATATTTATTTATATGTATAGTTTAAACTTAGATAGAGGAAATAATTAGAAGTAAATGTAGATATCGAAAGGATGGTTTCCCAATTTCTCCCACTGTCCTGAACGATCGGTTCATCGCAGATCACGAAAGTCAAACAGCGTTGTTGCTCTTTTCGAATGCTCCGCTGGCATTCGCACTATCAAAGAGAATACCATAACTGATTTTGAAATGTGAATATTGCAAAAGAATTTACAACATAATACAAAATTTTACACAACAATCGCTCAAGACTTTGACTCTGATCGATGGTGTTTTGGCGTTTCTGGTGGTCTTAGAATCACGTGAAACTAAATTGCAATCATGAATCTATATAAGTTTCTTCCGTTTTTTGTTTCAAATGCAATGCGAACACTACGACGAAACCAGCAGGAAGGCACCAATGATTCTTCATGACCGATCGCGAGTGAATCGATGAGGAAGAGTAAGAAAAACAATCATTTTGCGATATAAAGGAAAATGGAGAAGTACATGTTTTAGGAAAAGGCATTGTTTTACGAAACGAAAATCGAGAAAGAGTGAAGCGTGTCTATTGTGTGTACAGAAGCAATCTTTCGCCTGGTTATATGAATTTTCTTCCATTTGTCGCTCCTGTTCTACCCTGACGACCAACTCTTACGTGCAGCCGTTTCTTGTAATTAGTGTGCTCTTATAATAAAAGAATCATGAGAACATAGCTTAATGCATAGACCTAGTAAGTGTTACGGTGACGGAAAGTAGCAAAAATGCTGCCAGATGCTACAAACAACAACATGTCGCCGCTATGGATTTATGTCGTTCCATCATTTAATCGACGTTTACACATAAAACAACTGCGTTTAATTGTGTGCAACATTGGATTAAGTAGTTTTTTTATGAAAACAACATCATACGCTTTTGAAAGTGTTTGTTGAAAGTTGTCCAAATGAGACGGGAGTTCTTGTCTGATGCTGCACGATTCATTAACTGCATTATAATAGTTATCGAGTGCGATGTACAACTCCCTCCACTAGCCTATCGTATTCCTGCCCAACAATTATGATGGCGCTCCTGTTGTTTTGTTCATAGCCACGCGTCAACGTATCAATTAGGCTGCTATAGTAAAGAAAACACATTACTTAGAATCAGGCAGTCTGTCTGCATTGGCTTAGTACTCACCTGCACTGCTCACCATGGCCTCCGAGGCAAAGTATTTAACGTCAACGTCGGTATCGGTGTTCAGTTTCTCCAGAATCGGCTTAACGTGCTCATCGATGGCAGCCTGGTCGAGGAATGGCGACAGTTTCTGCAGAGTTTTCGCCACGTTGAATCGAACGTTCGCCACCGGATCCGTCGATAATACTTTGATGGTCGGCAGGAAAAGCCGCTCAATGATGTCTGCCCCGCATACATCGGCCAGGGCGTTGATGCAGAACAGACAGGTCATTCCTAAAATCGACGCAAATGATCATATTATATCGGCAAATACAATGCTGCTAATTAGAACAGTTTTAAACGGATGAACTTACGATGCAAATAGTTGCTATTTTTGCACATAACCAATATCTGATTGATGATGTTCGTTTCCGCCCACTGGGTTCCAAATGTCTGCACAATCTTTTTCATGTTCAGGGTGGCTGCCTCACGGATCGCATACACATGATCATTCAACCAGTTGAAACATAGATCACGCAGCTTCTGGTTGAAAAATTCCTGTCCTAGTTGCCCTGCCAACAACGGCATATACTCGATGATAGCCAAACGCACACGCCATTTGCTATCTTCAGCCAATTCAACGATGGCTGGCAACAGTGACTGGGACAATTGCTGAATACCGATGACATCGTTGATGCAATCCAATGTCGAGATAATGTTCAATCGCACCTCGGGCCATTCATCCTTCAACTGGACTAGGAATAACGGCAACAAATGCTCGATGGTGTTATTCCGTCCAACGATAGGACTTAGACCCATAATCACCGAGGCGAGGGCCGACTTGACGTGTTGGTTAGTGTCACCGACCAGCTCCTTCACGCAGGGCAGAACCATTGTCATGATGATATGCTCCTGGTAGGCTTTGTCCAAATTCGCACAGAATTCGGTTACCTTGGCCGATGCCGACGCACGTACCTCTGCTTCGCTATCCTTTAATAGGAACTGGAAGGCAGACACAAGGTCATTTCTGGTGATCTCATGTCCCACGGCTTTCTGCAGGTCGGTCAGTTTTTCAGATACCATGTACCGTACGCGCCAGGAATTGTCGTTCACACATTGACGGAGTGTTGGCATTACATTCTGTTAGAAAAAGAGTAAGATTTAGTGAGATTTAGATCCAACAAATATTTGTAGTCATGAAAAAGTTTAGCTGCTACAAATAAGTAATGGTAATTGAAATTGGCAAACGATATAAACGGATCTATGGACAAATCCATACAACATACTACAAAAAATGAATTGATGCGAAACCCGAACAATAATTGCATGAACAAGCTACCGATCATTACACATCGGACTTTCCCTTATTTCGTACCGTGGGAACTATTGCTGTTGTGAGATAATTTACAAATATACTTCGATATACATGCGTTTGACGCAATGACGCAAGTGAGAAATTGATATTTCAAACTCCGTGCATATTTTACCTTCAGCAATGTAAAGATTCATGGCAGATTTGAACGAAAAATAGTTATTTACATAAATAATTCGCATTATTGACTGTTATTCATGAGCTGCCGGGTTCAATCACAACGATCATTTCACACAATAAAGCAAACATCATAAATAAAACACCACATTTAGCATTCGAATTAATCAACCGTTTTCAAGGTCATTGCAGATCACTTCTTGAAATCTGATCCCCGAAAAACTTAACAAACACGATGCAACATTGCCCTCTTTGTCAAACATAAAAGCACCTCTAGCAGTCGTATGGAAATCCCTCTAGAGAACGAGTTTAGTCCTCACAGCTTCTCTCTAAAGTGCTTGTCTTGTTCTCAGGCCAACACAATGCAAAAATAAAGAGAAACAGAGAGATCGAGAGAGTGAGATCATTGGTGATCATCATTCATTCAACGTGTTCAATATTACTCTGGCACCAGGCCGGTCGCAGCGTCCAGTAGCGATCGTGTACAGCAAGCAGGCTAGTAGTCTACCACACCGATAACCTTGCGTGATCAGGAACGCAAATACAGAGCGGAGCAATACGATAAGAAACGCAAACCTAATACAAAGTGAAGCACAATATAATCGAATTCGTCCTAAAGCTAAGAAAAATAGCTCAGGAGCCATCAATCGCAGGTTTAGTTCTCGTTTGACCTACGTCGTAAAAGGGTGTTGGTAAAATGGGACGATTAAGTGCGACAACAACGGTTTTTACAGTGTTGATCTGTTTTGCTGTCTTCAGTGGATCGGAGGGCGGTTTTTTGGATTGGTTTCGCAGCAACAAAAACAAGGGTCATGACGTGTGTCGCGTCGAGTTCGAAGTTCTAGATCCGCAAGGATTACGTCTCTGGACGGCTCAAAAGCCAGAAATGAGAGGTTTCGGTGTAGAGCTATTCATTAATCCTATCCATGGACGAAAACAGCAGCAGTGCAACGTTTGTCGCAACACAAGCGAGATTACGCATGGAAAGTTTTTCTTACAAGATGAAAATGTAATCGTCAAGAGCGGTGACATTCTGGAGTACGTTATTATCACTAACAACGGAAAGACAGTTCAGCGGCACAAACCGAGAAAATTGATTGTGGATGGTAATGGAACTATACATATGAGAATCAAAAGACTAAATGATTAACTATGCTCCTATTTAATACATTTCAGATTATTTAATAAAACCGAAAGGAAAATGTGCGTGTCCACTTGGGGCTGTTACACCGTCCACTCCGACCGACACCGCCAAACAGGTGTTCGATGAACCTACAGACGAAATTGCATTACTCGAGCGTATCCTCGAACGGGTATCGAAAAAGTGTGCAGAGGGAATCATGTCCAACTTTCTGTTCCTACAAACAGATCGCGTGGATGGCCCAACAAACGATTTGAAGCAGGTCGTACGTGACTACTTCCAGAAGAAGGACGCACTTAAGCCTCTGGCAGATACGATCCTGTCTGCGGAGGACGGATCCGATGGAATTGTATTTCGAGTGAAAAGCATTATAGATAAGTTGAAGATTTTGGAGCTTGCCCGACAGGATAGCGACATATTGGATTACGATAAGCTAACAGCTATCGATGATTTCGACATTCGAGCCTCGTTTGACGAAGCATCGTAAAAACAATAAAAACGCTAAATGATGAGATTATTTGCTACGCAATTGCTAACATAATAAATGCAATACTATATGAGAAGCTAAGTGGGAAGATTTTTTTTTTCAAATATTCGATACTTACAAGCTCAACTTCATCCTGTGGCAGTAGTTGGGCGATGCTCACGCACGCTTCTACGGCCAACAGCCGCACGGAGTCCTGTTCGTCTTGTGCCATCTGAACGAACGTGGGGATCAGATCGGACTTTAGGTACTCCAGTTCAACGACCTTGGCAAACTCCCCGAGCTTGCCAGCGGCGGCACGACGCACCATTGGTGTCTCATCCTGGCAAAGCGTACGGAAATTGACGCGCAATTCCGATTTCACGGCTGCCGATACCCGGGGATAGCATACGGAAAACAGTCCGCAAGCCGACGTGCGGGAAGTGAACCAATCTCCTGACACCAGACGCTGCAGGGTCGGCACAAGATGAACCTCCAAATCTTGCGCACTGTGCTGTCCGGCAACGGTGCGAAGCGATTCGACGGCTTTCTCACGCACAACCGTCTCCTCTACAGTGGCCAGCGATTCTAGTGGTGGAATTAAGTACATTGCGTACTCGGGACCACCAACCAGGGGAATGAAGTTTCCCAATTGTTCGGCCAGCGCGAGCAGGACCTCATCCTCGTCGTAGATCGACTCCGTCAGGAAGGGGATCAGTTCGTTCCGGGTACGCTCTTCCCCCAAGGCGAGCGCAATTGTCGATAACTTCTTGATCGAGTTCAGACGCAGCTAAAAATAAATCACGGATGAAGCATGAGTACGACGCACAAATCAATAAACAAATTGTATCCGTTGAGGGGCGGGATGACAATTTGCGTAGGTGGGTGGAGCGACATATGAGCATAGCTCGTTTCAACGCGAGCTGTGCCCACTTCAATAACATTCCCATGCACTCTTGGGGTTAATCCTTGATCCGAAAACCAACCGGGTTTTTTCGCTTCCCGGTGTACTTCGGTGTTATTGGGTGTGTGCCAGTACGTCAAGGAGTGGACCTTCTTAGTACGGTAATGCAAGGTTCATGGCCACGTATCTTATCTACAAAAAGGCAAACGTAAAACTCACCTGAATATCCTCGTTCTTCAATTCATCAATCAAAACAGCAATGGGATACAATGAATCATCCGCAGCTTTATCACCGCTCGTGCTGGCAGCCATGTTTTATTCTTGTCTCTGTCGGCTACGCACTGAAATGAGCTGGTTGAAGAACACGGATCGTGAAAAGTATGCTCCTGCTACAACTGATGCGGGTCTACTTGGTTTCCACTTACTGTGTCAAAATCTTCAGCTGAACGAAGCACTTTATCGCGTTCCACTTTCTATGGACACTGGGAATAATTGTTGCCTGTACGCACAATTTTACGAAATATAAAATGCTTTTCTAATATCTGACACCCTTTTCAACACGCCAATTGGCTAACGCACATAGCAAATGAGCAGTCAAACGGCGCCCTTTGTTTATACCTACAGCTGTGTTTCTTTCTTGAGCTGTCAGTGTGTCTGTTGACAGCACATTGTAATACTGACAGCATACGAATGCTGTATTTGAAAATGCAGTGGTATCCGTTAAATTTTCCCAAATACTTTGTCAGTAAATAACTGATAACAAAATAAAATAAACAAGATGGTTTGTTATACTTTCTGTCTCATTCGTCGGCTAGCAATGGTTATCATATAAAGCGAATCGCGACTGTGAAGAGAGGTGCATAGTTGTGCACTCAACTGATAAGGCGACAGGATTCTACGTTGAATCTGATTGAGTTGAATTAGTTCTTTATGTTGAGCATCATGCGTTCGGTTGAAGTGATATTTTTGGCGTTTGCGTTAATTGGGCGTTCAACGTCCCAAGAAGAAACTCATCTGCCGGATTATTTGGTGTTTATGAAACAGTTTATGGTGAACATACAGGTTCGAGAGCCCACTGGAATCATTATATGGACTAGAAATAGTCCGTTGATCGAAATGTTTGGATTAGAGTTGTACATTGCGCGAAATGCTCATAAACATCAAGATCTAATTTGGGATCGTCAGCTTCTCGTTAATTCATCGGTTGTGGTGGATGGAAAATTTCTTATTGAGGATGAACATATGGTCGTCAGACAAGGAGACACCATACGCTATCGATTTTCGGTTTTGCACAAACATATCTTATCGCACAGTAATTTTCGAAGAATTCTCGTCACCGGTTGGTTTCCACAAACATCGTATAGAGCCAAATATATGACGTTTCCTCTTTATTTTACAGAACATTTATTCTATCGACCAAAGAACGATAAGTGTTACTCCCAGTGCCTTTTGAGTGATCAAAACCAGCTCCACGAAGAGGTTTCTCGGTTAAAGGACATCCTGGAACGAAAAATATTGGAATGCATTGGATCACAAGCCTCTGAGCTTTTATTCTTTCCGCTGAAAGACGCTGACAAGCTGGTTGCTGATCCACATCTCTTCGTAAAATATCGTCTCTGGCAAATAGATGGACTCAGACCGTTAACTAACAATGTGGTCACAACTTATCTAGCGCGTAATGGAGTCGGTTTTCGAATGTACACAATGATTGACAAGTTTAAAGTGTTGGAATTAGGAAAAGGTCTGTTAGATGTAATAGATTTCGATTTTATGCTTGAGGATTCCTATGAGAAGAATTTTGAAACAGCATAAATTTGTCAGGTTTTTATTTTACACGAATTGTACAATACTAATAAAAACAATATTGAAAAATGAAAATTCAATATTTATATCTCCTACTACATAAAGACTCCTTAAACATCAACATTAACTAGTAATAGGGATTGAAAGGCAGATAATATTCAGTTCTAATGTGGATCATTTTTACTTCCGTAAATCATCATTGGTAGAAAATACTTTGTCGTGAGATTTCATGTGATGATCGAGTGTTTTTCGTTTTTTGAATTCTCTCAAGCACAAGTGGCATTGGTACAGTTCGGTAATAATACACAAGTGTTTGCGCAACAATTCATTTGAAGAGAAAAATGAGCTGCAGTCCTGACAACGGTACAATCGCGTTGCATTAATCGACTCAGTTGAAGTTTGAAGTCTCGTGGGGTCAGAAGGAAATAGATGAGTTGGTTCAAAAACTTGCATTATACAACTAGTATTACTATGGGAAATATTTCCTCTATTTTTCGTGGCAGTGATAGAACGACTAGGAAGTATATCATCATGTTTAATGTTGAGCACGGACTGTTGTACTGGAACCGTTGCCTTACCCTGAGAACATGACGATGCTATTGTAACAGTTTCTTTTAATGAGGTAGATGCGGAGTTGAGTTTTACCCGAGGAAAACAGGCAGCTTTCATTTTTGAATACGAGCTAGCCTCCAGCTTTCGACGTCCTTTTTGAATATAGTTGTTTAGAATACGCTGATAATCCGTCGGAGCCTTGAAGTAGCCGTAAATTCGCTCCTCAGGAGATCCATCATCTTTGATTTCACTAATCACTGTAGAAGACTTTTTTGCATAATCAGGTACGCTAGGGTCATTTGCGTCTACCGGAGCTATTTCGTTTTTTCCTAATCTATTACAGGAAAACTCTGTTGGATTAACTGCGATCGCTACCGTTTTCATATCCGATATAATCACATCCGTCCCTGGCGAAACTTCAGTCAAATATTCCATCTCAGAAAAGAGTGAAGGAGCTTCTTTTTCGAAGCATCGATTCGAAGCAATATTACCCGCTGGAGTATTGTCATGCCGCAATTCAACATCAAAATCTTTGCATAAATGTTGTGTACTTGGACTGGCTATTCTATCTTCATCCTCACATATTCCTCCAAAATCATCAATTACGAATATTTCTTCCGACAAATAGTGGTCGTAGTCAAACGATATACTGTGTAGCACAAGAAGAGAGAAAAACGATTAATAAATGAAAATACATTGCTCATCTCTTCAGTTCTTCATTTCAACTTACCTATCCATTATAATAGGGTGCAAGTTGCGGGTTATTTTAAAAATTGTTAGGTTCAACAAAGGTGAATTAGACCGGTATTAAAATGTTGATGTTTGTCAGTTATGACCTAAACTGTGAGCATAATCTTTTTAGGGAAGAAAAATTAATGTTCTGCATTGCACATACAATTGTTCGTGTTTTCGCATGAAACATTACAAGACCCCACACTAAACAATTCTCTTTGCTAAATTTATGTTTTCATCCATTCTTGAATCTTTGTTGAACACAGCTGAGGAAATATTTTCTTTTTCAATTAGTTAACTCATTTATATTAATAAATAAATATTTCTATTCAAAGCATAGTTTTCTATTCGATTAATATTTGTTGTATTGCTGCGGAATCCTTGCTGTTTTGACATTGGAACCTGCAATGCACATCCCCGATGTCAAGCGGAATGTTTACAATACGTGTTGCAGGAGCTCATTTGCGATGATTTCTCAACTGATTGATTTTTGATGAAATTTTATTTAAATCTTTTGATTGTCTCTCCCTTTTATGAGCATTTGACTCAAACTATTAAAAGTTTTAAGTTTTGTAAACCACGAACAATATATTTCAAAGTTTTTAGAGCTAGTTAAAGTTAGAGAAGCGAATAATTCAAAATTGTGCTTGGTTAAAAACATCGCTAGAACCCAAAATATTGAGTTAGGCCGATAAAACTTAATTTTACAAATTTACAATATATGATAAGGTGTAAATTACTACGGAGAATGTTGGATATCCATAATTGTGAATCAGATGATCAGCTTATGTATTATTAATATAAAAATGTTAAATGAAATAAAACGTAGAATCGTATTGAACGGGTACGTTGCGGGGCAACAATTCAAATAGATGAGTTGGAATATATCAGAGCTCTCCAAAAAAAATGTTACCAGAGAAATTATCTTGTCCAGTCGAAGGTGTTCCCATACACTAAAAACAATAGCTGGAATTTCGCACAGAATCAACCAATAGGAATTTTGAAACAAGATATTATGTTATCGCACAACAGCGAACTATGTTGTCTATTGTGCTGTTTTGTATTAATCCTTGCAATTCCATGATTAAACTATGCTCAATAGTGGTACAAATCAAAGCAAACCATCTACAAATCACCGTTAAAACAATGATGAATGATTTTTAAGACTTCTGGTAGGAGTAGAAGGGGTCTTTGTTGAACATCGTTTCAAAATGCAACGCTGAGAAGCACGCATGGAACTTTTCCCCGAACACGCCTGATGCATTTGATAGAAATCATGGTATGATTGCAACAAAGAGAAAATGCCCATCGTTTACTAGAGCAATGGAAGTTTAACGTCTGTAGCCGTTACACAATGGAAAGTTTCCCTTACTGGCGATGTTCAAGGAATTTCCAATATATTTCGAATCACGTTGGACATGGTGGATTTTTCTGTATTGTTCAGCACGGTTTTTGTTCTGGCAAGCAAATTTGCGTTTGCGAAACGATCTTTAGTTCCTTGTGCTCGAATGGTATGCAAAGATAAACTCATCCCTTTGATCTAAATTCCTTGCAAGTGTTTGTCTTACAACTGCTATATGTGAGTAGCTACGGTTTTTGTATAGCTGAAGAACTTGACTTCATCAACCAGGGCTTAATTCAAAAAACATAACATTTATAAGGATCTTTCGCGAACACATGGTAGAGAGAAGGTCGAATTAACACCTTCTCTCGGCAACCCGCGATGAGATGAATTTTTACCGTAATGAATTAATTGAATTCGATTAAAACCACGCGCCAACCAACGAATCGCGCGCTCGCCATTAAAATAATTTTAATGGCTCGAGTTTTTCTGGCGTAATTACTTTTAAATTCCGCACCCGCAACCAATCATCAGGTCGCCGAAAATAAAATGGTCCGGGCGTTCGCACCCACTCGCGGGTTCCGGCCACCCCGAGCGCCATTTTGAGCGGGCTCCATTATCGGGCGAGCGTCAAAAGCGAGAAGCTTTCCATTTGAAGATGGAAAATCCCGAGCGATAATGAATTTTTAAGCTACCGCGTAGGCCAGTGGAAAAGGACGGGAACGCCAGAGGTGATTTCAAACCGCGAGGAGACCGTTGGGGATAGAAAACGGAAAAACTCCCCCTGCTGCGAAGGCCCAGGAGATGGATTGTGCTGGTGAAATAAATTATTGTTTGCTTAATTACTTTCTGCAGCAAGATGTAGTACCACCGTTGGACGCGTTGTGATAATTGTAGCAGCAGCAGGAAGCACTCTCACCTCGACGAGCTTGTCGCGGCCGTCCGGTATGGTTCTGGATTTGAAACAAAGCACGCAAAAAGAAATGCGTCGGAAGCGTGGCAACTGGCGCAAGAAATGGTGAATTATTTCTTAATGAATTTATTCTAACTTCGGCATCGAGCGTTAATTGATGGGGTGGCATTCCTTCGGTGGGCAGCTGAAGCGATGCGAGAAAGACACTGCGAGAACGACTAAAGCAAACAGATGTCAGCGAGCGAAAACAAACTCACTTAGTAGGCCGTGGAATGGGCAATCGGCAATCGAACTCCACGGACACGCCGTGACGTAGTCGAGAGGAGATAAGAGCCAATGCGAAGGAGGGCAAACAGATCGTTGAAATGGCAGCGATACAACCAGGCAGGACTGCGCGAGTTGCTCGAGCTACACTAAGGGCTAAAGCACAATCACAGTGGGTGGTTCTATTCACAAACCGAGTGTTCAATTATTGGTGGTTGGGAAGTTACCCGGCGTACGCGGTGTTGAAGTGAAGAAGACAAAATGAGTCGTCAGCTTTTTTGTGCTTTGCTAATGGTGGCGTGTTTCGGATTGTCATTTGCTGGATTTTTAGACTGGTTCCGGGAGCCCGAACACGATGGCCATAAGGTGGGACGCATTCACGTCGAAGTACTTGCGCCAAAGGGCATCCGCCTGTGGACGGCGTACAACCCCGAAACGGATCTGTTCGGGGTGGAGCTGTACGTGAAGTACTACGGTGGCCAGACGGAAGCCCTCGAGTGTGCCCTTTGCCGCAATGTCACCCTACCCGTGGATGGGAAATTTATGATCGAGGACCAAGACCTGGTGGCCCGATTCGGGGACGTTCTGCAGTACTCCGTCATAACCTCGAATGGAACCACCACGGAACGTCACGCTGTGAGGCGCATGTTTGTCAGAGGTACTGTTGCGGTATGGTACGGATGTGTATTGAGGCACCGAAGTCTCTAAAGCATAGGCATTTTCAATTTTTCCTACGATAGAGGAGCTTATCAAACCGAACGACCGGTGTGTCTGTCAGGCTGGAGAACCTGCAGCATCGCTGCAGGATACGCCGCTGTCCGAGGTGGAACTACTCGAGCACATGATCCTGCGAGCTTTGAGCAATCGGAGCCGAGATTGCGAATCAATCTCGAACTGGCTCGTCCTGCGAGCGGAACCACGCCATGAGCAGGCCGATTTGCAGGAGTACGTGCGAAGCTACCTTGATTTGCTGTTACTGAGGGCGAAAAGCCGCACTCGAGCAGTGGCCAGATGGTCACGCTGGCGTCCTTCCGAACAGGTACTGCTGGTGGAGGACCATTCGGATGGTATCGCGTTTCAGGTGAGGACGACCATTGACAAGCTTAAAATGCTGGCGCTCATGAGCTCGGATGGGGTGATGGTGGATTATGATGAGATTTTTTAAAAACAATTTGCAAATAGCTAGAATCTTACATCGTAAAATAGATTCCTTTACCTTAAACTGTTAAATAACCATTAAATATAAGAGCCATTCATCGCGATATGAAATGGTACTGATACCTTACCATCCCCAATATTGCATGTCATGGCATGCTATTGGGTTTTTATTCTCGTTCTTGAGGGCAAATTCTGCCATCCGTATTGCCGTTTGTCTGGCTGCTTTGATCGCAGGGAATAAGTGTCATTTTGCTGCTCGTCGATGTTCGCTTTCACCCGCTTATACGTGCACACTCTGGCAGGATAATGACGGGCTCCCAACAATTCACCGTTGTTGATCACGATGGCGGTAATGGTGATGAGATATTAGCCTTTCTGCTGCTGCCTCATGCTCCCAGCCCAAGGTGTCGCACGAATGACGGAAGAAGAAAATACCACAAGCGCTGGTGGCACAACCCGGAAGCCACCCGAAGCCAGAAAGGTTTTTCTTACGTTTCTTTCCTCCAATTTTTTTTCACGGGCTGCTGTCGGTCTGAAAGCTCTCCGTTGCTCGAGCCTTCGACGATGTGGTTTCAACGTTTGATGGAGTTTTCTAAAACGTTTTGGACTTCCGACCGCTCTTTGCCCCACCCGCCTCCATCTCGTGCTGGGTGCTCTTTGTGCTTTCTTTTCGCGGGCTCCATGCAGTAATGGAACGGAAGCGCTTGGGGTGTTTCGGATTTTCCCGCCTTCTTGCTCGAGCGGGTTGAACGGAGAACGTGGAGTGAGAGGGAAGCATCGCCTGGGCCGGGCGTGGGAGGGAAATGATTTATTAGTCTGCATTAGAATGGCGTAGAGCGCACCCCCGAGGGCTGAAAGGAAAATGCGTGTATGAGCGGCCAAAAAAAAAAAAAAAAGAAAAGCATAAACCCGCCAGTGAAGCAAGCACAACGAAAGAAAAGAGAATACAAAACGGAACGCAACGCAAATGACTCTCCTGCCGGGGGGAAACGAGCCACGGAAACGGGAAGCGAAGCGAGGCTGGAAAATTATGACACCTACAAAAATGAAACGCGAAAAACAGATAGGCTTTCGACGGTGATGCGGTTGGCGCAGAACGTGAACCCCAAGAGGCTTTCCGAACGGTGAAACATGCGTGAATGGAGAGCTGTTTCGTTGGCGCGTTCGTTTAGCGCAAAATGCATCGGCACAAATGTCCGCCAAAGGCAACGTTGAGTATGAGATCCTTCTACTGCCACCGCTGGCTGGCGGCTCGGGAAAGCATCGGAAAACGGCTTTCCGAAAGGCAGAGCAGAAAAACGCACACCACACACACACAGGCAACAAAGGCGCGTGAAAATCGTGTTTTGGGCCTGTTTTTCCTCCATCCAACCGGGGAACGACAAGAACTGATGAAAAATTCTTTTGCCAATGTACGCCAGCGGGCGCGTTTAGCGATGAAAGCGAGTAACGAAGCGTACAGCAACAACGAGCAAAAAAAAAAGGATCAGGCGTTATGATTATGATTTCATGAATGATTAAAAGACTGCCATCCTTTTTGGGTGGGTAAGCGAGAACCTACTACCGGTACGCTCATCGCCCATACGGGACGTTGTTCGCTTTATCTTCCTTCCGTTCTGTGGTGGTTCCGTGTTTTCCTCGACCCACCGCGGGCGGACCCCCAATTCTCCCCAATTTCCCATTTTCCAGCACGCCTTTTTCATCATTTACGCCCAACGCGAAGGTCCCGCGAATTAGGCGAGGTTGCATGTTCGAAAGGCCTTTATGGGGGTAGCGCGGTTGTTGGGCTCCATTCCCGGTCTAACGGCTAATTTCCCGGCCTCGGCGCCGCCCGTAATAATGGAGTCTTTTATTAGGTTAAGAAGGATGCAAAGGGATCGTGTGCTCGATGTTTTTTTGTGTGTTCCTCGCGCGCGCTCTCTCTCTCGTGGCAATGGCGCACGTGGGACCGAGGCTTGCAGCGAAGGTACAACATACGGGGCTTGTACTCAACCGCAATCTAGCGGCGTGTAGGCTTGGGCCCTGAACGAGCGAACAAACGTACATATCTGCGAGGTGGTTTTTATACGACCGCGCACGTTTGATGATGACTGTAATGAAGATTACGGCGATCAGCATGGTTATGGTGTGCCGCTGCCAGGGTTGAGCCAGGAACCGGGCCGGAAAAACCCACACCGAAGCGCATTTGGCACATTCTGTGGCCGTTCCGAACACAACAGGTACGGTGCTGAGATAAATAAAATTCCACCTTTCACAAACGGCTTTCGCTGCCTTGTGTTTACGGGCGTTTTGAGGCGGCAAAAAAGCACCTCTCGGGGGTGCTTTTGAATGGAACGAACGCGCCTCTCAGGCACTTACACAACTCTTCATTAGCTGGAAACTTGTTCTGAAGGAGAATGAAATCAGGTACGCCGTAAAATTATGCAACACAGTCGGTCATACTACTGTTTAATGAAATTTACGCAACCACAAGAGGCGTCCGCGCTTTAGTCTAAGTCCTGCACCGATGTCATGCCGTTCTTTTTGGTGAGATACAGCAGCTTGAGCTTATCGAGAGATGTTTTCATCTCGAACATGATGACGTCTCCGTGCGGTTTGGCACTTTCCAGCGCAGTTTCCGCCAGCTCGGTCAGCTTCGGGGACACCGACAAAGAACGCCGGACATACGCCATCCAGTCAACGGACTCTTCGGCGGATTGGCCAGAGATAGCCAGGGTAAGGTATTTGGTTCGTGGCTTGTTTGAGCACCGATCGTTCAGCATCTTGATGACGCCTCGGAGTGTGGCCAACTCCTGTTCGGGTCCTGCATTGGTGACCATTTTCTGTGGGCGATATTCGCTGCTGTGCCGTACGTCGATCAGGTTGGCCGTCGTGCAGAGGTTCGTTTCGGGATCGATCTCACAATCGAACTGCTCGTCGGAGTAGTCCATATCGGAGAGTTCCAGATTGCTCGAGATGGTAGAGGTGGGTTGTGGAGTTGTAGTCGTTGTTGTCGTTCTTGCTATCCTTGCCTGTGTTGGACGTGGAGCGCGAGAAGGGATAGTAGTAGATGATCGGGACCATGGAGGGACCGAGAGAAACGGCTTCCGAGAAGTGGTCTCGATCTGCGTAGCATTTTCGCATGTGCAGTTTCTAGTGATCATGTGGGCTGGAAATGAAGAGCGATAATTCTTGAACAACCACAGGATCATCAGGTCACTAAACTGTACTCACTAAAAATGAACATCCTCATGCTGATTTTTTGAGTGTCACCATCCGTGTAACCGAAGTACGTCGTAACGTTAACGGAATCACCCGGTTTCAGGATTGCTTCCGGGTCTCGCACGATATACTTGCCGTAGATCACTTCCGTCGTGTTGAGAGAGACATCGGGTTTGTCTCCATCCGGGTTGTTGATGAACAACTCGACAGCAAAGTACTGTGCGGAGCTGTTTGGTCGGCGGATCGACAATTCTACTCCTTTCGGCTCGTAGATGGCGAAATTAAGGAACAGAAGCGGGTTTGGTTTGTGGTGTCGGTGGCGATGGTGATTATGGTGATCATGTCTGTGGCTATGTCGTCCTCGAAAATCTCCATGGCAGGACACTTGTTCAAATGCCACTAACAGAACCACTAACGCGCACAATGCTCGATACATGTTGTCGATGCGATCACTCTACTCAAACTGGTTTGCTTCACAGACGCCGTGTGCGGCATTATACGATCGACAAATGCTTATCGCTGGTTTTTTTTCTAGCGATAACCCCAGCAGATCACTTCGTTTGTATACAAAAATGACGGCATTCGGCGATATGTCGGGATGATTCATGGGAATTTTTGCTGGACAATACGGAAAGTACGCAATGCAAACAACAAGCATGTAGTTATGCACTAATGAATCAAAACAACAGCATATTGAGTATATGTTTATGATTTTCGCATTCCATATCTGATAGATTCTTCCATCACTCCTAGCAGATTTTATTCAGTTCGCACCGACAGTTGAGCAGGCTGCAGTTTCTACACGGTGATAAAATTTTGGTCCGATTTTTTTTGATAACTTTTACCACCCATTTCAGTGCATGTTACACACCGAATGGAGCGTAATCTTAAACTTTGAGCCGATTGCTCCAATGGAGCCCAACGAACCATTCAGCATGTGTTCTGATTCCCATAGGAAATTCATGCAGCCCGCACGGGATGCCCGAAACATAAACTTTGCGAAGGATAAAAAGCAATAACTGAAAACCAAAACCAACCGCTTCGGACTAGGCGGGGGGGTACTGGAAAGTTTATGAATTTGTTGAAAAATTAATACCCATGTGTATTTATTGATTTTTTATCCCGGGCTGCATCTCTAATCAAATTATGAACTTGTAAAAGCAAAATCAGCAAACCGTCCGCCTGCATTTGCTGCCAGCGAGCGCCCGGTGGTGTGCGAAAGAAAAACATGTACATATTTTATCAACGAACGAACGGTGTGATAGTGCACCGTTCGTTTGTGGGCGAAGAAATAGTTTCACTCGAGTTCCCTGAGCTTTCCGCTCACATATCCGTTCCCACCAGCCCCATCGATGGATGAACGATCGCGTAATGGAGAAAACTTGCTCGGCCAAACTTTCGCCCACCCGGCTGACTTATGATTTCAATTTCTTCCGGCATTCGGTAGCAAGCCGACACGCCCTGTTTTGCATGGTGAGATGCTCGACATTGTTGCCCGTCGTTAACATCGAAATCATTCCCACTCGTCGTTCAGCTGTAGGTAATGAATAGAGTATGAAAAGAGTAGTTAGGCATTGATTTTGTGCATTGCAAAGGGGTTGCTGTACGTAGGATGCTTTTCTTGGACGTTGGTAGCGTTAAAATGGAACTTTAATTCAGCTGCCAATCGGAGTTCCGGTAGAGGGAATGAATGTTCAACGTAGATCCAGGTATAGTCACTAATGCTCAGATGAGCCTATACGCATACAAACTGTCAGGATTACTCGAGATAGATAGTTTGGAGCTGGCGTAAAAATGTGGTTTAATTTTGAAACGTCAATGCGAGCGACGCCTACTTCGAGAAATGAACAATCACCAAAATGGGCACTCCGATTCAGGGAAGGTCCATACCGGGTTTCAGCAGCAACCCAACACCGACGAAACGAGCGGAATATGACAGATCAATTTCGTTTTGATTGCACGAGACACTGTGAAATAATTTCCATCCCCACGTACCCCATCGAGGCTGACGGGGTCGGGGTCGAAAATGGGTCGGCTAAGGACACGGGTTTGTGGAAAACATTTTCATTTCACCATCCGGCGAAACATGCCGCTCAAGGCACGATGTGTTGTGGGCGGTTCCTCAAGAAGTCAACATGCAAAGTATGTGATATGCGTATGTGTGTGTGTGTGTGTACGTGTGTGGAAACCGGTTGGAACGAGGGAGCTCCGAACGATCCGGGACCGAACAAAGAACATGGCAATGTTATTTTGCAATTCTCGGCAGTGTTTTTTCCTCGGCTGCTTCTGCTTGTCGGTTGCGTTTTGAAGAATTATGCCATAAAAGTTTCACATTTCTTCGAGCGGAGAAGGCAACGGTAACGGCAGAAGAGAGAGAGAGAGAGAGAGAGAGAAAATGAGGCAACAAGGAACGACGGTCGTGCAGCCGATCTAGCTGGGAAATGATCATGCAGTTTATTTGCAAACAAATTCGACGATGTGCCAGCACCGAGCGGAACGGGGGCGAACGATGCTCATTCCGTTGGTACATTAGAATATGAAAAACAACCCTGGGACGTGGTCGGTTTATGCTGGCTGTGGTTATTTAACATGAAACACAAGAAGAATTGTTCCATATTTCATCGGGATGATGATGCATTATTCGTGTGCAATTCCGAGAGTGTGTGTTTGTGAGGATGCTTTCGGAATGAAGAAGACGAGGAAAATTTCGTTGTGTACGGGCTCCGTCGGTATGCTGCAAATTTACGCCATCGAATCTTTCGTGTTGGAGCAGGGAAGTGCATAATATGTGCATAATTGTGCCTAGAAGGGTTGCAGTCGACAAATGGAAAAGATAACTCAACGAACGCGAGTCGATCGGTAGCGTTATGAACACACGTTTTCACACAAGCGTTCGTGATGTTTATCGCGCAGAATGGTATGAGTAACTTTGGGTATGAATTTCCAGCGAACAACGTAATGAATTGCAATGCCATAAGTGGTAGTTTATTTTATATTATTCACATAAAACCGAACGCAGTGATATGCGATAGATCAGCGAATAAAGCTTTACATGCTCTGGTCGATGACATGTCCTTTAGTTCATTAGATCCACGCTTTAGAACACCTTTATCATTCCCGCTATACTCTGCGCTATAATCGCTCCATTTAGTTTAAGTGTGATGTGCATAGTTTTGATAATGAACGGACCTTGCCAAACCCGTCGAGCTGGTGCCAAGCTTTCTGACTCCACCGGAAGGCGCATCGTTTCAGTTAAGGGTGAAATCTTGAACGTTTCACAGTTTTTACGATCGTCGTAATTGGCCCCCGTTCCGGTGGTTGCTGAGCGTGTATGGAAATACGCGGAACCCATGGAGACAGCCGTGCAATAAAGCACGAACCGAGTCCTAGCCCGAGTCATACCCCTTTTCGCCGCAACAAATCATTTGTCCATCCGGCCAATTACGACCAGGCCACGAACATCGAGCCAACGGGAAACTCCTTTCCCATTCTTCGCGAAGCCATCGTAATGACGGCCTCCCCTAGCTGTTCACCATTCAACGAAGGCAACAGGTCCCTTTTTTAGCCGTGCTGAAAGCGGTACCGAACGGAACGCAAGCGCTTGGCCACCACGGTGCCAGGTGGGTGTGGGTGAGTGATTGCTATTTGGCCGTGCTCGTTTAGATTCATGAAGCGAGCATTTCACATAAAATAAACATTCTAATAAATATACCGGCCACATACGGTCAGGCTGGGTCACGCATAAAACTCCCCGGGTTCACGATGGGATCCCAGGAAAGGGCAAGCGATGGTGCATTTTTCCATCGTTGCATCACAACGACTGGGAGGCAAAGTGTGCAGCTCATTTTTCCGACACGAGGAAAAAGGTCAATGTATTTGCCTTTCCCGGGAACGTAGGGTAGGTCATGGAGGTCCCGCTCGTTCCCGGTCGGGCCGAGAGACGAACTAGAATGCGTGCTTTCGTGTGCATTATTTTCTATTTTCGTCAATGTGGGGTGGATTTGTGTGGGGGCGTTTGGGGAATTTTTCATTGCACAGCGCAGTGCCGGTGCTACTATAGCACTCTTAGCATTATAGGGCTTTGACGGTGGAAGGAGGTTTGGTGCATCTCCCTGATGCGGGTGAAAACCCTTGCTTTGGCATTATGTATGCAACAGCACCCACGGGATCGGGAAGCCTGGCCGAGACGGGTTTTGTGTTGAGCTTATCCGAGTCATTTGTAATCCATCTATCCGTCGCCCTGGCCGTTGTATAAACACGTCTAGTAAATGCTTCAATCGATGGAAAGGAAAGCGTTCGCTTCTGGGGGTGGAAAACGAGCGTCATGCTATGGCCATCAGTTAGAGTACCTGCCGAGGCACTCCGAGGAGGTGAACTTGGTCCCCTCCTTGTTCCTCTCTTGTTCCGGTGCACAATGGTCGAAAGGTGTATTTGTTTCGTGGCTTGTGTATGGTGTAAAAATTGAATGTAAATGATAATTCTTACGTGTTGGATCAGCGTTTTTCGTCCTCGGTCGAACATGTCGCACATATACGGTTTCGATGTGAATGGAGCTCGAGTGCGAACCCATCGGCCCCGTGGATCCTGTTTGTGAACGTTTATCATTTTCCTGGTATTGGCCATCTCATGGGATGCAGCTTAAACTGTCTAGTTGAAATACGATAAAATTTCCGTCCAGCAGCGCACGTGGAGTGTTCCCGATGGAGACGCCCAGTGCCCCACTCTGGACAGCCGATGGAGGCGCCTGGTTACCCGTTCCAGGATCCATGTCACCCGAAGATTCCAATTTATTTTGATGACTCGATAGCACCGCTCGGTGTGTCGGTGACACGGAAGGAACCGAGAAAATGCGGCAAGTGCGTGCACGGCTCGCTTGCGTGCTGGTCTGGAAAGAAACGGTCGCTCAGGGGCCGAGCGCTCCCCTGGGGCGGGTGAGATAAGAAAGCCATTTTTCCGAAAGTCATGTGCGTGATTTATCAAAATTTCAATTCACGCCACTCGATCTTCCGCTTCATGCGTCATTAAGCGTGCGAGCGGGAGCCACGGCAACCGGAAAAGGAAGCGTGACCGTGGGGCAAGGCGAGAAAGGGGTTCCGTCTCTCGGAGACACATTGTTCACGGGTTGAAGTATCACATTGACACATTTCGTTTATCTGAGATGTGAATAGCCGGATGATCCTCGAGGTTTTCTCGGTACGCGCCCTCCAGCGGTGGCCAAGATAGGGGCTCCAAGCGGTAGATTCGTTTTTCTCACTCGCCCCAGGGTCAAGAGGGCTTACGGAAAACGGGAATTCTATTTCCATCCAAGCAACCGTGTGAAAGCCCTTGGTTCGTCATGGTGTGTTATTAAAAAGTGAGCCAAGGCGCCTTTGGCCGGCAAGATTTGTAACCATGACAATCGTGCAAAGATTAATCCGTTACAGCGAAATAAGAACCCCGGTGATTGATTGCGGCGTGGCTCTTGGACATGATTGATAAGCTGGTTTCGTGAGAATTCGTAAACGGCGTGTGAAATACAATCCGTTCAAATATTTGTCTAAAACTACGAAGCTTTTCTTTGGGTAGCTTTGTCAAAGTGGATGAAATCACTTTCCAAAAACGCGAATAAGCTCGGTAGATGGGCTTTAAAAATATGGAAACACATTTATCAAATACAGGACTAGTCGGCGTTTCTCGTACCATCCATGTGAAGCTTCTCTTTCACACCGTCGTGTCGATGCCACCCAAGAGTGTTTCCGTTGTGGAAAGGACTAATTTTTCATCAAGCCTACGGCACTTGGGTTGTTTACCAAGTAGCGCCTGCAACCGTCTCAACTATCGGGCATCGTACATCGGCCTACTCTCCTGGCAGGTCAAATCGAGTTACGCCACTTGTTGACGGTGGCATCGGTACACATTTCCGACAGATTGATTGGCTCCGTGCGGCAGGATTTATTGACTCCGTGGCTTGGAAGACAGGTTCGGTATTCCTTATCTACCTCGTGTTGGTGGGCCGAGCAATCGAGCATGAAACATACAGTTTTTGAAGAAAAAAGTGAAAAATGGCTCAGGCGCGGTACGCCTTCGCAAGACGACGACTCGCAGTCTTGTGTACGCGCCCTGTCAACAGCGCGTTTGTCATCAAGGTTGGTGAATGCGAGCGATAAGAGACTCTCTGTGGCAGAGAGACAATCTCAAGCCAAGGTAATGAAGGGCTCCGACGACCGGCTCAATCAATCACCATCGACGGGGTGTAATTCGATTTGAGGATCATTAAACAAACACATTAACTTTATCATTCCGCGTCGGTCGCTTGAGGTCGAGGTGTTGATCGGACAGAAACTACCTCTCAGGGAAGTAACACAACTTTTGCAGTGGTGACTCTGTCCCGCAACCGAAATAGATCCGAACACCGAGAGCTTCAAACGGTGGAGTCATCCTGGTGGGAATGACTACAGCAGTGAGACAGTGACACAGCAACAAACCGAAGCCTGAAGTACGGCTGACAGTCAACAGGAGGACTGGTTGGCTCAAGGTTCCGTTCACTGTACCGTGACCTATGGTCGCTTTTTGTGTGGTAAATTAATGAAATTATGATGGAAGGCTCGTGGCAGGATGTCCAGAAATCCATTTGATAGGCATTGTTGAAGCTTGTGGGATGCTATTTTTATCGAGGCTGACTTTCACACCAACCGAGGTTCCCCGAAGCCAAGCGAGGAGGAAAATGAAGTTTTTCTTTGCAATAATAGAGCTGACAAAGAAAGCAGGAGACAAATATTCAGCCGGAAATAACGTTGGAAATAACAAAAAGAAAAACATCCTCCCCAAACGCGCTGTAATGTGATTACGAAAGTTCGACCGACGTGACGCAGACTCGCGTCCAGCAGCTCGACGTGGCCACGGTGCGGGGGTTTATAGAAATTTATCTTATTTTCATTTCCATTTATTATCATCACATTTTTGTGCCACGAGTTTGGGGAACCGGCGCGGACCAGCTCTCGCGGTGAAGGGTGGCAATTCAATCAGATGGGGGTGACGAGGGAACTTGTTGAAATGTGAATGTTTATTAAAACATCGGTTTGGCCATTGTCTCTCTTTTGCTGGCCCGGGGGAAAGATGGAAATGGTGGAAAAATCACTCACTCGTAAGCCGGCACAGCGGAGCCGCTCGTGGCACACAGCGCAAGGATTATGTAAATGAAGCGGCGAATACTACGCCACTGGGTGTGTGCTTTGTGTGTGTGTGTGTGTATCTGTCATCGTGGTTTGATGACGTGCCATTTTTTCCATCAAAGTAGGCAAGGACGAGCTGTTGAGTACTATCGTCCCCATGGGTTCATATTAAAATTCACAGTAGATCGCTGCAAACACAAACAATAAACGGGAATGCAATCGCTGTGCATGAGAAAAATTATGCATGTGCGGCCATAATCGACCAATAAATGCGTTGTGGTGAAAAAAGCGTGCAAAAGCATGATAAATTATGTAAAAAGAACTACAAAGAATGGGGAAGAAAAATAGCTCGAAAATGAATGGAATAAAAGCATTGGATTGTTTGTTTGTTTTTGGTAGTTGCTTTTGAATTTTGGTGAATTGCACAAATGAAACGATTGCATGCCACAAATTGTGATGCGTGTGACGAAAATAATCGGAAGGCCAAACAGGTCGTTATTTGCCTTTGCACAGTGGTTTGAATTCAAATACTGTATGCCAAGAAGCAGCATATTACCGTTTAGTCGAGAGCAAAAATTAAATAAACCACGCAGCGTTTGCTGTCATTCATTTAGCAGAATTACCACTCACGCCTCAACCGGCGACGTGTTCCGGCGGGCAATTACACAACTGCAGCTAGTTAAGATGTCTGCAACTTTTCCTGCGCACGTGCTCGAAGCCAACCCAAGTGCCAAACGGCAAGTGGCAAGTGGATAGTCCTCGTGGATCGGATCGGGAAAATGCGAAGTGCCTTTTCGTTGCAACGGAATGTCCGACTTGGCAGGAGGTTTGCAGGCGTAACGGGCAGCTGGTGCTGTGGCACGCAACACACGCCGTGCTGGCCACTTTCCAGCACGACCGGCGTTGCTTCCCGCTGGGTAGGGTTAATAGTGACTGCTATTACGCACGAATTCCTATTTTTACCATCTGGCTTTCCTCGTCTTTGCGGCGTTCGCCCCTGCCGGACGGGGCGACGAAAGCGACGTGGCAGCTTTTCTATAATGAAAATGTTTTCACTTCGCTACACATGTTGCATCGTTTTAATTAAAACTACATGAAAATATAATGAAAATATTATCACATCCGAACACATGTTACGGTGTGCCGGGGCTGCACGGGAAAACAGCCGACACTTCAACGGACAGGGCATGCCGGAGGGCCAATTCCACCACTTGGTGTGGCTGTAATGGAGCCCAACCACACGCGTCGTCGGAATGAATGAGCTTTTCTAAATCGGTGCCGACGCAACACGGGACGGTAGGTGGCCATTACCAGGACAAATATCTTGTATCCTGGTGCAAGGAACAATGGTTGCTTCGATTACACCTTCGAGCTAACGGCAAGAAGGTGATTGTGTGAGTGTGAGAGTGTCACTGCTCGATTGTTGGACACGGAACGCCGAGAAAAGCGTCGGCAAAATGGCCATAAAATATCGAACACAATTTTCCGCACTTCGTCGTCCTTTTGGCCGTAAGGCGGTCCGGTTGATGAAGGTGCAGACATTCCAGGAAAAAGGAAGACCATCGAGCGAAGGATGAATGATGACGTATATAAATATGAGGAATTCTGTGGCAGGCTACAAAATACCTCGATCGTGTCCGGCCTTGGGCGCATCGTTGAGGTCTTACTTTGACATGGATTTGAGCTTCTGTACCATTGTGGTTGGAAGGTTTCTTCACTATTGGTACAACATTTTGCTGTAGGGATAAAGAGCACTCGCAACACTGTGATTAGTTAAGCATCAATTATTTGTAGCACTCTCATCTCATTGCGATAGAGACCACCCGAAAACTGCTTTTTGTACCAAGCATCCTTGCAACAGCGTTGCTGTGGGTCTATCTCTTTCTTTCTCTCTCTTTCTCTCTCTCTCATCTATCGCATTCATGTGCATCCTGGCGATCTCACCCAGCGGGATCGTGTAGAAACAAGTCTCGCAAATTACATTAACTTTTGCACGGCACTCAAACTTTTTCCTTTCCACAGTCCGTTTGGGTCTGGTTTCTTGTGCAAAAGAACCCTTTTTCTTTTTGCGCTCGGCACTCGAATGGTTTCAGTGGTGAAAAAACGAAAATTTAATTGAGAAACGTGAAGACAAGTATGCACAAAAAAAGTTGAAGAAAAAGAGGACAACAACTCTGGCAAGCTACCTGGGGGAGTCGGACGATCGTGCGTTTTTTTTCGACGCTCGTGGCGTCACATCCCGTAAGTAAGTGTGTGTGTGTGTAGATCATTTTTTCCGCTTTCTTCGAAGGCGCAACTACAGCGCGAGGGTTCGGGAAAGTTGTGCTTACGAGTGGACAAAAAATGGAGCGGGAGTTCGGAAGGAATCTTACGTCCGGGGATACGGCTCACTGCCCGGACCGGAAAGAAAGGCACAGCAAAACGGTGCGAGTTGGTTTCCGTTGGTTTTTCCGGAACGTGATGAAAGTCTCAATTGCGCGGAGCCCACACCGGCGTCTCAGCATTGTTGGGCAGGGGTTTTTTTTTCTCTCTCTCTCTCGCTTGCGTTTGAAAGAAAACCCGCGCACCGTGCGCCGGAAAGTTAGTTTTACAAGTGGATAATTATGTAAATAGTTCTAATTAGAGACACTTTCCAACCGGTTGGTGGCCGTGGCTGTTGAAATGAACGCTTACGAAAACTCGTCAAAGCGCGCCCAGTTCGGGAAGGCGTTCTTCAGCATGAATGGTTTTTTTCGCCGGTGCATTTATCTGAAAGTTTTCCCACCACCGGCCGTTCAGCCAGCAGGATCCTGGGTTGCAGCGAGGAATACATGACAATTATGCTTCCGCTGGGGCTAATCGAGGTTCGTTGGGCGAAAAACGTTGGGAGCAACATGCACCCCGTTGATAATTCGATCAACTGAAATCGTTGCACCGGTGGAACCGATGCGCAAATGCAGCTCAATTTCCCGTGGAAAGCGAGATGGTGGGATGGTGCGATTGAACGCTCCAGCGACCCGTCGGGAGTAAACAAATCAATTTGAAAAATTTAATTTACCGCCAAAGTGATTGGGTTTTTATTGAGTTTCGAGCAAAACTATTCCAATGGTTCCCAATTGGAAGGCCTCATTTTTGGACGTGCATCGATTGGTCACTGAGTTGGCCTGGGCTGGCAGGTGGCATTCTTTGGAAAAACTCTCCCTCCCCCACGCATACCAGCCGATCCGGTCCATGAGCCGACTCGTGTATCCAAAAAGGGGACCACATTGCGATGCGTGTGTGTCTGGGCGGCCATTAAAACTCAATTATCTGCATCCGGTCATCGGTCCGGTGGTGGGTATGCATTTCCGGATATGGCACACGGAAAGCTACACACGAGCAGGACAAAAAAAAACACCTTGATGCAGGAAGATGATCCTCGAGCGGAGTCGGTTTCGGAATGGAAACGCTCACCAAAGGCTTCTAAAGATGCACCGCCACAGGGAACGGATGCAGGGGTTGCATTTTGCGCACAAAATATGTCGATGGATGGAAAAATGGGGTAAGAGAAAATTAATTAATTTTATGCCGGGACCGGGACCACCGGGAAAGCGGTCGTTCGGTTGCCCGCCCGAAAGTGTCCCGTTTCGACTGGCCCGGTTCAGGACTAGGGCCGGATCTAACGGTTCACAGCCGGGCCGATCGCTCGGATAATAGATTGTAGAACTGCTCGAGCATGTGAGCTGACGCTTCAGGGCTTAATGCCACAGGCCTCGAACGAGGAGACCGATGGAGGCGTAGGCGTGCGTGAGAGTGGTATGAATACTAATTGGAAACTGATTATCATAAGTGATCCGAACGTGTGTCGAATGAATGCGCTTAGTGCTCGGCTTGCCGTTGGTTATTTTTCCAATACCTCATCCTCTTCTTCTTCTTCTTCTCTCTCTCTCTCTCTCTCTCTCGCTCTTTCACACAAACGCGCACACACAAACGAACACCCACACATACTCACATGGCACGCATGTACGTGTACACCACGCATGTACACCGACAGATTCGGCTGTGATACGCCCGTTTTTGTGATAAAACATGATCCTAATGAAGATTTCCCTTTGATGTCACCCGCTCGGGAAGCTCGTTTGTAGCAAACGGTATTGATTTTTGAGCACGTTATCAAAATCACTGGAAACTCTCGCACACATACACGCGCGCACACGTGCCATCCACCAGCAGCTAGCTAGCCCCCAATGGAGGCGCATGGTGATTGACGGTGTTATTTGATATTAAAGCTACCGCCGCCATCGTCACCGTCACTGTTTGCTGGCAAGGCGCAGGGCATGTGCTGTACATCTTTTCCTTTGATGGAATGTTTTGTGTTGGGAAAATTGTTTTGATTTGGTCGCGATCGCTCGCGGGCCTCCGTGGCCTGGTGTCGGTGGTACGAGGGCTACGTTGACGTGCTTTTGATTGCGACGAGGGCTTCGCTTCGATGAATTAGTTATGGACGGCTTTTGGGCCGAGGCCTGTGCCTGGAATCAAAGATTATCCGTCTCGGCGGCACGGGGAGCGCCATCGGAACTCCGCTTTGAAGATTTGGCCGGGTGCCAAGGCGAACCAGCCGATGCCGAGAAGTGACATGTTTAATATGGTTGCCAAATGAGAAGACTGTTGCTTGTTAGCGCCGTGGAAGCCTGGCGCGTGGGTTTTGGTAAAATAAAGGATTATTATTAAACCTTTGCTAATGACGGCATTGTGGGAAGCAACAGAAACACGCTACACGATCGTCACTTGGAGCTAGGATGGAGCGCATTTAGCGTGGTTCCAATTTAGGGCTGTGGCTATCCTGCATAATTAATACCGCGCGTTCCTGTGAAAGATTTCGGTTTTGATTCCCTCTAAAAGGAGGAGAATAATGCCTAACAAACTGTTAATTTTTGCAACATGCCCATTAAACCTCCAAATATGTTAATGGTGTCTTAAATCGATCGTGGCAAATGGAACACTTGATCAAATTGGCAACGGATTAGCATGCTGCGGTAGTGATAACGTACAAACAAAATGAATGGCGTGTAATTGGTATTATCGGGACGATTTGTAACCGTGTGAGTGTCGTATTGCGATCGATGCGCTCTCGTTTTATCTGAAAAACCCGCGATAAAACGATCGAGCACACAGGATGCCGTTGGTTATGTTATTTGAATCGATTCTTCCGTTCGCAAAATGGCCCCTTCGAAGAAGCAAATTGCCTGATGAAGAAGACGCACCCGACATTCGTCAATCAGAAACATCGCCTGCCAAGATGCAAGCTGGCAGGGGAGTCGCTTCCATGGGAGCGGATACACGAGGCAGGATTTGTCCACGGAAAACCGCAATATTCTTTCATTAACTCTGTTCCTATTGCCTGCCCGTTTCCATCCATTCGTTGGGACGCTTGTCTCTCTTACTGTCCCGCCAGGATGAGTCCCGGCGAGGATGAGCAGGGACACGAGCGAGAGGTGCTGGATAAATTGAAAATGCCACCAGTGGTTTGTAGAAAATTAGAAAAAATCCCCGCTCTACTCACTCCAGCACGCCCACCAGCCTACGCACCGAGTATCCCAAGGATATTCGAGACCATAATACCTTAGTCCCTTCACTACCGGGGATTCCTTGCCGATGCGAACCAATGCCTCGGGGAATTGGTTGTGGGTGGATGGGTGTGTATGTGTGTGTACTACGCTGTGAGTGGGCATGGGACGGCGGGATTAGCACAGGGGACCAAGGGCTTGAATTCAGTGGATTTAATTTTCCTTACTTTTTCCATTCCACTCGATTCGCTCGTGCCGCTCGCTGCGTCTCGCTCTTTCGTGTCCCGTTACGGCGTTTGCGGGCTTCCTTGCACTTAGTCCTGTTTCCGGACCGCAGCGACAAAAGCGCGCCGCTGTGGAAAATAAATGAAAAGCGGAAAAGATTTATTAACATTTGTAAGATTATGCATAAGCTCTCGCGGGAATCGTCGTCGTTGGCGTCGTCCACCGCGTTTGCACGGTTCGCCCCATCGTCGGTCGGGCGGGTTCGTATGAGTGCGGATAGATTTTTCCCGTGGTTTCGCTGGCCGAGAAAATGGCACCCGGGGTGTTCCCCGTGCTTTCCTCGCACTCTCCACGCTACATCACGGGAAGTTGACAATTGGCTGCCGGCTGTTAGATGGTTGGATTAAGACGGACGACGATAACGGTGGCGATGGTGTAAGGATGTTGTTCTTGTGCTGTCTTTTTTTTTCTCTTGCTACTTCATCCCCACCCACTGGCCATACCCAATTCCTCATTTACGTGCGGAATATCGCCGTCGGTCGCACCGTGGAACCCTCCAGCCGAGCGGCACCAAATTACCTGCAGGGATTGGCCACGGACGCTGTTTCGCAAGCGCCTGTAACGCCCGGGTCGGTGCGATGGTGCGTGAAATTTTAATAGAAAAAGTAAATCCACTTATTATTCCGGCAGCGGAAGCTGACGATGGGAAAGAGGAGCCTGTGACAGAGCCTGTGGGTGGAAGTCCGCCGGAGCCGGTACATGTTGCGCTCGATGGAGCATTCCCAGTGAGCGGGACAGATAATTTATCGATGCGTCGCATCGTTGCGATAAGCTTAATGGATTGTACTACAATCCC
Source organism: Anopheles nili (assembly GCF_943737925.1). Lineage (NCBI taxonomy): Eukaryota > Metazoa > Arthropoda > Insecta > Diptera > Culicidae > Anopheles > Anopheles nili. Next base: position 4,347,020 of record NC_071292.1, read on the forward strand.
GATGACCAATTATTCTGATCAATTGAGCGTGCCTTATGGGAGATGGCTGGTCGTTCCATTTCGCTCTAAGGGTGACCATTTTGTAAACCGATTACGTTTCCGTCGCGTTGCGTGTGTGTTTGACGTCGTGCTGGCATGTTCAGTCACGCGGGAAAACTGAACGCGGGGAAACGCTCGTGTTAACGCTCAATCCGATAGATCAAACGTCACTCTCGAGGGCATATGCAAGGTTTATCCGTTACGTTCATGCCGTGTGGCCGTTTGGTTGCTTTTTCGCACTCATGTGGTCATGAAAATGTTTCCCTTAGACACGCCAACGTAAGGAAATCAATCAATCGAGGTGTACTATTCGGTTCGGTAATAAAATGCCCTACCTCTGCCGAAAAAAAAAGGTTGAATCAAATTCGTATTCTCATCACATTATCATCGTAATCGTGAGCGATCGTGATACGCCGTAATGAAGCAGCGATGGAAAACAATCGCACACTTGCAGGGAAAGAGGAAAACTTCCTGACGAAGACTGGAGTGTAATAGAAAAAAAATATATATGCGTTTCATAGCGATAACCCATAACCGATGAATGACCTCACTCTAGCCATCGATTGAGATTGAACTGAAACGCAAAGCTCAAAGAGCCGATGGTTCTCGTCAGCCGCTGCTACGCATTTACGAGCCAATTTTGATCCCTCGTAGCTGAGTATGTATTGAACCGAAATGAAAGCGCAGCGAACGCAACAATTTTTCCCCGACTTCACCATGTTTTGGTCAAGATTCCTCGCGCAGCGAAGGGAAACCCGGCATACCACGGTGTGGTGGGAGAACAGATAAAATAAACCACACGCCACGCGCCACCATGGAAACTAGGATTGTGGTTTTGGAATTTCCCGATTTGGGGAGGAAGAAAAAATCAACCAATGCCGGGCACAAACCCGACGCTTGTGTGAGTGAACGCGCCTAGCGACGGGCTGTTGCTGTTTTGTTTCGTGACTATGCATAATCCATATGCTTATTATTATCATCATAATCATCAAAATTCACTTCGTATGGGAGTTTTTTTTTCATCTCTCTCGCTTTCTTTCTCTCTCCAACGGCTGGTGGAACCGGCTTTTGGAATGCCATTGTCTAGCGGCGGGTTGTGGCCATCCAGGAGTTTGTGCTTGTGATATTGTGATCTGCATAATTGTAGCGCATTTTCGGATGTCGGCTAAACGGTTGGGTTTTCTCTCGCCACCCTCCGTTTCATGGCGTTTCCACGTGCCACAGCTTTAACGCAACTCGTCTGGTTTGGGCGCGCGAATGCATAAACGCCAACATGCCCCAATCGCGCAGGTAACCTTTGTCACATTCCACGGGGTCGTTGTTCAAAATTCGATTCTACCCCGCCGTCAATTCCACCGTAGACCGTGCAATGGATCGTCCCGGTTGACTCGGTCGTTTGTATATTTTCCGTGCGTGGGTTTTATGTGTTTTCCCTTCAATCCACCGCTCACGAGCCAGCGTCGAAATATTGCAAACCCGTCGGAGGCCAGTTTTGGCACGGACGTAGCAGCAGCCGTGGCATTTTCGGTTAATGGCACCGATCTGCATAATTTTTCCGCCGTTGCATTGATATGATAATGTTATTTTGTTTTGATTGAAAAATAAATGAATCTCTTACTGGGGAGGATGGAGGGACACAGGATCCATTGTTGCTGCGGGCAAACGCGAAAAGGATTACGCTAGAGTGGGTCTGGGAATGTTTTTGTTCGTGGTGATGTTTGTGTTGCGAAACAACGGCTCACCGGGGACGCTTTTGATTGGGAACCGAGAGCTGTGCCTAAAGCTATTCTTTGATGTTTCGATGGCGATGGTGGGTCGGTTGGTTTGTCGGTTGTGCCGGTGTGTGATTGTGGTTGTGTGCGAAAACGGTCGAAATTAGATAATTATTTTGGAATTTGATATGCCTGGCAGAGTAATTAATTTTTTCAACTGCAAACGGAGCGAGTTGGGGTGCTTTTGATTACATTGTTAAATCGCAAACAAGGAGCTAACAATTGATTGAAATCAAATGTAATCAACCCCGCCCCATTGGTGGACGGTCAAGGACTGTGATTTGTGTCATACCGAGCAGCCTGAATGTATGTGCCTGAGTTGGAATGAACTAGCAAACAAGAGCAGGAAAAACGCCCCTCTAATAAGGGCTGTGCTAATGACGTGTTTAAATATGGATAGTGTAGCAGTTGATTAAAAATTGTCATGTACCGTCGCGGAAACGCAGCTCGCTGGCTTAAATGGTCGTTTTCCGCAGGAAGCAGGACGATGGCTCGTCGTGGATGTCGTAAATGGGGCGTTCGTGAGCGAAATAAATTTCACCCCACACGAGCGATGTCGAACACCCGTGGCAATTTGCGCCGTCAAAAGCGCTGCATCCTAATACGGCCCGAAATTGGTACACGCCGGCTGGAAGGATGTTAAGCGGGAAATTTTCATAAATCACATTTCCTCTTAACGATGTTTGTGCTCCAGCGCCTAGTAAGCCGTCGCCACCCTTCGCTTACCGTTTTTATTATTGCCCTCGCGAGCCCTTGGCGCCCTCCGTCAGGTGGGTTCAAATTCCGTCAATTTGCAGTCGATTGCAAATTTTGCTGCTCCCACGCCGGTTTTCACGCTTCGAGCCTCGAGGGGAAGAAGGCAAGTAAGAGTGAGAAAGAGAGAGAGAGAGAGAAAAAAGAAGAACGAAACATGACAGTTCAAGGTGAAAGTGGCAGGAGAAACCGTTTAGCTTCCCACGGACACGGGTGACTGATAAGGACGAGGTGGTGAGATGGAAGCCCTTGGGGTGGTAAAGGAGCTGGGATGGAAACATCCTGGCCAAAAACCTCGGCCCAGCGAAAGGGGACCGTTACGTGTGAATGAGCGCTCGAAAAATTATCTCAAAGAGAGAAAGATGAAGATGAAGAAAAAAAAACAGCAAGAACCCCCTAAACACGAAAGTGTGTAAAAATCTCGGAAGTCTAAAGGAAAATTCGAAAATCTTTATGATAATATACGTCATAAAAATAATGAAACCGCTCGTGCTTCCAGCCGTGTTTCCCTGCGGTCCCATCCGTCCATTTTCACGCTACCCCACGCCGTCTGGAGTACGGTGGGAAGTGAAACATTACAATAACGTCGAACATAACTCCCATCAGTGTCGGTTTTTCCAACCGGCATCAGCATGCCCGAGGATGCGATGGGAGAAGTAACGTTTTCTCACTTTCACCACACCGCTGAACTTCGATTTCTTAGCGCTATTCATTAAACTGGCGTAATTTTCCTTGCCCGGCATTAGTTCCGCCAGGCATTGTACACCATCGAGCTGGCGAACGACGCAAACCGTAATGGACCGGGAAGAACCACCTCCGGCGACCTCTAGGTCGGCGCTGTATGGCCACGGGATGGTCAAGTGCCGAGGAGCACAAGCCTCAGGTCAGTGGGAAAATAAAAACGAACGGGAAAAGCTCCTTGCGCTTTTTATCCGGAGAAAATGTTTTTTTTGAGCTAGCGTTTTTCCAAGCCGTTTTTGTTGGCAATTTACGAACAGCACTGTAAGGTGATTTACATATTTGTTTGGTGAAAGGTTAGGACACGTTTTCCCAAGCATGTTTCTTTTCGGGCATTTTAAAACCAAAGCATGACCCACCGAGCGAGGGGATTTTCCTTCGTGGTAGCATCTCCGGCGCCGTACTTAGCGCAATTGCCGTGTGAATCATGCATATCTTAGGCGGTCTTGAGCACCGATCAAAACGATTTCGATTTATCAAATTACGGGCCCGTGCGATTCGTGGTTAGGAGCCGTTTTAACACGCGGTGCATGACTATTGCATGGTGTGATAAATTTGCACCAAACATGACATTTGCTAATAAACGTGCACGTGATTACGCCCGAGTCTTCACCGGGCCACATGTGGGCTTCCGTTCAAGGTTTTTTGGATTGAAAAGCTAGGGCCCGTGGAAGCGCGCACAAAAAAAAACCAGCTGAAACAATTGCCTGACTTTTGAAAGCGGGTTTCAGTGTGTCCTTGTAGCTGGGACACGTTTACTCCCTTTGTTTCCACTCGAGAAGGCTTTTGTCGTGATGCATTCTTTGCTCGCCCGGGACACCCGGCTCTTGACGGAAGCCCGTGGCTCACGATAATAACAAGCCATTTGTTTGGGTGCAATTGCGAACAAGAAGGAAATGTCGCTTTAATGTTCTCGCGAGGGAAACTTCTTTTGTTGACCGCACAAAGGGTGCCGGCTTTGGCCTAGATCGTGTGCGGTGCTCGCTGGAAGTGCTGAGCCGTGTAAATTACAAAACATTCCCTAGCACAGCGACAGCAGCGCTGGAACGTCAATAATAACGGTCGCATGTGAACGGGCCCTTGCACACGGTGCATTTGGTGGCATTGTTTTCCCGCGTCGAAGCATGAGCTTTCTCCAGCGGAAGTCTGCGGTCAACCTTGTTGAAAGCCTCTAGAAAGTCCACCGTCGGAGTGTCGCATGCTGAAGGGTGATTTGCTGTGCGAGATTAAGAAATTTTCAATCAGCCCCCGGGGGTTGCTTAGGTCGAGGGTGCTTCTGAGCTCCGGCGTGAAGCGGAAAAGTCACCCTCCAGGATAGACGAACGTCAAAGCCACCCAGGCAGGGTTGCATTTTAAGCGAGCATTAATCATCGCCTCAAGCAGGAACGAAAGCAACCCTGCCTGGTTCGTGCCTGATCGAGTTAGCATGTTAACGAGATTCTTGGAAAATTCTTCAAAAACAGCCTACATCGATCGTCTTCACCGGGTGGGTTGCTCGATTTCTCGGGGTTGTGGCTGGCCGGATTTCTTACGCCCACCGGAGTGCTATTTAATTACGGGAGTGACTCGGAATTCGATTACATTGAAACGGGCCAGTAAATTGAATGCCATTCGCACTGCGCTGCCTCCCGGTGGTTTCGTTTGCGTGACGGACACATGTGCGGGTTCTAATGAAGCAAAGATATTCTTTCATAAAAGCCTCCTTGTCGTGGGCGGCCGGGCAACAAACAGCGACCAGGACCGCCGAGAAGGTGACCGCCTAAGCAACCCAAGCGCGAGACAAAAGTTTTATCGTCCCTTGCAGGTCGGTGGTGTGCAGGCTCGTCTTCGGGGCTCTGGTCCGGTCGTCGTCCAGCTTCCTTGGGCAGGTTGGATGGTCAGTGCTAAATTTCATTAGCTTCCAGCGGTTGTTTACTTTTATTCGCAGCACGAGCCTTGGCCGTGTCTCTGGCGGCATCCTCAGTTCACGGCAAGTCCATCTCGGTCGGACCCGGACTGTTTTGTGTTGATCGAATTACCGTTTTCCATTCGTTGCAACCCGAATTGTACGTCCTTCGTCCTTTCATTAGAGATAAATTAATAGAATTAGACAGGACGCAAAAGGCAGTCGGAGGAAATTAAGAAAGTGAACGAGAGAAAGCGAGAGAGCAACAGCGAGAGTGTGAGGTTTTTCCTTGACGAACCTCGACGCTGCTGCGGTGCAAGAGGACCGGTCATCGTCCCAGTGGTTGGCCCTTTTGCTAAGCAGCTTGTCAAAGGCAAACACACATACACCGCAATGAGCATCTTGAATTTCTCATCCTACCGGAACGCCATCGGTTCGAGTGAAAGCTTCCAAGAATATTTGCTAGCAGCATTTTTTGTGCTGCTCTGCTAGTTTGTTTTTCTCTGCGAACTAAGCTCCGCTAGCTGGTGGTCTACTGATTTGTTTGGGCGAGTTGTTTTTTTTTACCTTTTTCTGCATGTAGTTTTCCATGCAAACATTTTTTTTCTTTGCTCCGTTCGTACTAAAATAGTCTCGCAAAAATTGTAGGTTGAGTTTGCTTTCACCATAATGGAGCGCGGACGAGCCAAAATAGCAGAAACGCAAAGAAAACGAATTTCTTTTCCATTCGCTTGCTGTTCCTTTCACGGCCAGGACAAGAGACCCGAAGGAACTCGGGTGGTCCGCGTGATGCGAGATTTTCATTCATTGGCAGTTGGAAATCACTTCCCATCGTAAGCTGATTAATGCCAATTAAGACTGACGAGAAATCAGAAACTTTTCCACGATCTTCCGTTCGGGGTTTCTTTTTCCACGCCGGCCAGCACCTTTCGCCCAGGGAAGGCGAAGTTTTTTTCTACACCCTAACGTCAACGTGATCCAGCCGTTGGGCGTTGGGCTCTCGCCCCCGGAAACCACGCCCAAACCACCGGAAGCCGTTCGAGGGCCGAAGCCAAATGCAAACAAAACAAATAAACAGCCAAACAAACGCACGGGCAGAAGTTTTTCGATTCCGTTGTAAATCTCGATAAAGCGTTAATTTCCACGGCGCTTTCCCGTCCCACGCTGGCCAAGATTTCCCTCTTTATTGACTGGCTGATTGAAGGGAGAAGGGAAAAGATTTCAATTGAACAATTGGTCAAGGATTTCGGAGCTGATTGGATTTGGCGAAGTTTTGCCTCTAAATAGCCCGCATTAGCCGCTCGGTGGGAAAAGTGAATTCCGCACAGGCAAACAGCTAACAGGCACTCGGAGCTCTCGGAGAGAAACACTCGACCGAGGAGTTTGAGAAGTGCCGTTGAGGAAAAATGTCGAGAAGGAAAAGAAAACATCGTCATCAAAGCTTCCGTTTGATGGATGGATGAAGACATTCCGTTGCTATGGAAACGAAATGTCTTAGATTAGATGCTCGGGTATTTCTGTTCCGGATGTTTCGGTTGTTGGCGAAATGCTGAGTTTTTGGTTTTAATTGAACTATTAATTCATTGCCGACCCTACATTCCAAACGTGTTGAGTAAAATTCCCTTCAAATTAGATTCTCCATCAGCTGTTCCACGGTCCTGTTAAATTAAAGTGAAAAAGAAATGTTGTCATTTATCTAGGGCCGTTTCCAGCTGGTTGCTTCTCTTTTTGCCATAATTCCACCCAAACGCCTGGCCGTCTTCGTATCGGTTCAGCGGTGTGGCATAATTTATAGCCCACCCACGGTCGGGCAACCTTGCCGGCGAGGCATTACGCTTTCGTCGGGATTATGGTTTCGGAAAATCGTAAAAGTGACGCATGGAAGCAACCGATAGCGATGGGGTTTTGTTGTGACATTTGTTCAGTTTGGTTCCTCAGCGGTTTCGATGGGTTGATGGAGTTAAGGGAGTGAGTGTTAAGGGCGAGAGAGGGTGAGATTTTTCCGGGCACATGGGTGGCTGGAATATGTTAACGTTGCCGGAAAAGTGAACCGGCCGGTGCCAAGGCGGGTTGTGCAATCGGGAAAAATTAACTCATGACTTGTTGGGGTTTCGGGTTCGGGCCAGCAGCCGGCCAGGCGATTCGAGCGATAAATTGGATTCCTTTAAATTTATTGTTCCCAGCCAATGTTGCACAATTGAATCGAGCTGACCGTTTGGCCGGTGGAACCTCCAACAGTCGTCCCACGATGGGGGAATGTTTACAGCGTTTGCAAAACCGATGCCGAGCTTGGCATATCGAAATGATGGCTGTGGTTTACCGTTTAACCGGAACCGTCGTCACCGGCTGGAACAGGTTGAGAAGGAGCAGAAAAAGACGGAAACGGAAAGGTTTGCTGGCGCAGCTCTTTTTGTGGATTCAATTTCACTATTTATTTCAGCGCCCATTCCCGGTACCTTTTTTTTTACAAAATTAGGTTTTTTTTTCAACCCCTTTTATGCGTGTACCCTGACGGCTCAATAGTATCGGTTCATTCCGAAAACGGTATCTTTTTCTTTGTTGTGATTCTGCTCCACAAAACCGACGGATGAAAGCGTTTCATGATGCTTGTTATATGTGGCCAAATGCTCAAAATACAGTGTAGAAAAATAGTGAACGTAATCATCAGCCCTCAGCAATGGAACATTTATTCGCGCTCAGGACCACAGGTCCTGATGTCTGCAGCAAAGCGCTTGGCACTGATCCAATGGGATGGAAATCGACGCAACACGACGTGCTTTAATTCCTTCAAATAGGAACCTGCAATTTACGCCTTCTCCTGTCTGTTCCCAGCCACCTCCGCCAGTGCACTTGTCAATCTAGATTAGTGTCTCAGGTCGGTAATGGTTTCCGCGTTGATGGAACCGAGATGATTGAACCACCCGAGCTGGGTGGACACGTTTCCGAGCTGGAACTCTTTCCCGGCGTTTAATCCGTACCCGGTTGCGGTATTCCTGGCCCCACGTGGGGATGAGTAATTTCAGAAAGAGCCGGTGCGTGATCGAGCTCTATCGACCATCGGCAGGATTAGACTAATGAACACCGTCCTGCTTATCAATCGAGTGCACACACTCCACCGAGCAAAGCCCTCATACATCGTGCCGGTTGTGTCGTGTTCACTTTGCTGCACCGATTTCCATCATGTGGCATTGTGTGGGGAACTGAAGCTGAGCGAGGAGCTGGAAAAACTACCCTTCTGCATCGTCCTTTGGCCGTCGTGTCGATGAGGAGCACTGCAAATCCGATCCACGGGTTGAGTTGCCATTTTTTCCCGGTTTCCATCGGTGGAAAGGTGTTGAAGGTGAGTTTACTTCCGTTCTGCTAGCGTCTGTGTGAGTGTGTGTATCGCGAGTGACAGCTAATAAATTAATAAAACCCATTTGCGGCAGCTCCAAATCCCTGCATCGTGGCGTACGAGCTTAGCTCGAAATCGAGAGGGAGTGATCTGTTGCGAAGGTTAGCATTTGATAATTCTACGCTAATGGCTGTAATCCATTGGTGCGGATACTTTGCACGAATATCCGTCGCATGTGCGGTAAAAACCTTTGGTGATGATTGAAGCCATAAAGCAATTGCAGCCTCGTTACAAGGCACACCTGACTAGGAGTTACCCAAGCGTACGTAACGTCGTATGCAAGATTTTTAATAACTGATGTGATAACCAATCGAAGCACTTTGTAGGGAGCCTTTTGCGGGTCGTTTGACAACGGATTGACTGCATCGTCGTGTGCAATACTCCCTGCAATGTTCCGCGGACCGGCAGTGGTGTTTCAAAATTTAGCATTCCCAACCGATTCCGCTCGGTTCCGTTCGGGTGGATTAAAACGGCACGTTTCAGGGCTTTTCCTAGGGTGGTGGGTGGAATCGTTCGCTTATCGGACGCCCGCGTGGTTGCATCTCCGCTTGCAATGGCTTAATCAATCATGCACGGGATCGTGCGATGCCTCGTCCGGTTTGGAACGGCATCGAACGGTTCTCGAGCCGTTTGCATCATGGCTGGACGAGCCCGAAAATAGTAATAAATTCGAGCGTATGTGATTTGCGCCTAACGAAGCCAATCTAGCGTCCAGAACGGGGGGTTTTCGATTGGTGAATGCAAGCATTCGTTGGGCATTCGTGGTTGCACTCGTGATGTCATTAGCCGGGAAGCCGAACAGCGAACCGAAGGGTTCGTCCTTAGCCGCTCAAAAGTCGAAAATCACGGTGACTATGGGCCAGGGTGCTGGACGGAGCCAGCAGCAACGGTGGTCGAGCGTCGAGTATCGTAACGACTCTTACGGAAATTGCATGCGAAATAGAAGAGCTTGCCACTTATGTGAGCTTGTGCGCTGTCAGGTGGCTTGGTCATGCTGAAAATGAGATTAGAACCAACGATCGAACAAGCAAAGATGTTGAGCGCAATATCGTGATGTTCAAAATTATGCACACAAACTGACGCAGCTAGCAATGTCTATGATAATAGTTTAGTAATAGTAAGTTAAATACCATACTTTGTAGATGAAAATATGCTCAAACTCGGGCTCGTCCAGAAACGGGAATTTAACACACATAGAAAAAAGTCCACAATAACCTGCAGAAAGCTTCGTATGAATTATTATGTTGTGCATTGGCACCGTCATACCCTTTTCAAAGGATACCATCAGCTCCCGTGCAATCATATTATTTCTAGACCATCAGCGCACCGTGGCGTCGAAAATATGGCGTTTAAAAATAAGTCCCGAAACACAATGGAAAACACGTGCCGGATATTGAAAACAAAGCTTGAATTAATCTTCATCAATCTCCCATTCACACGGAACGTACGATAAACAAGATTACGGGCACCATTTTTCTATGCAGGCGCGCTGATCCGGACGTAAACATTGATCCAGCGCAGGCCCTTGCCACAGACCGGGTCGCATATCCTGCGTCCTTCGGGTATTTCGCCCTTTCGGTGAAACGGTAGCTTGAGCCTCGAGCAGGGAAACGCGTTTGGGGGTTTATTTTTTACATCGTCTCCTTTTGCACTCACGGCCTTTAGGATAAAGGCTGACCGTTACCTTTTGATTCGAACGTCTGCACTGTGGCCCGGAAAATACCGCGGGATTGTCCGCACGAAGGGAAGCTTCCGTTTCGCAGCATTATGGCGCTTCCGCTTTGGGCGTTGGGTCATAAAAATTGATTCCTCAGCGCGGTTCAGAATTTGTCGAAAGGTTAGTTCCGTACTGTGGGCCCGAGGGAAGTAGTTTGGCCCAGGGGAGATTTTTTTCCCCGAGCTTCACGGTTATTATCCGTGGACCGTAATCGAGACGAACGGTAAGTATGGTGGTTGGTACACTAGCCATCTGATCAGGAACCTGGAATCGTTTTAACGTTGAACAGTGCTCGCGTGGCGAGAAACCATGAAACCAGCCGTTTGCCTGTTTGTGGCCTGTGGAGTTTGATCATAATACCACGCGGTGCATCATGCCCGATCTACGTAAGGTCGAAGCTCGTAAGGCGAACAATTACACCCTTGAACGGGGGTTGTAGCATCTAAAATGTTACATATTCCGTTCGACATCGACCCTCTGCCGGTGGACAAACATTTTCTTTTGATGATGAAACATGCACCAAAACCGCCACCGAGGACAACCGAATGCGGGCTGCTTTCAAAGACAATGGTGCAGTTTTCCACGGAATCGGAAAATGAGTCTCCCGAGAGCCGTTCCGCTACGGAACGAGACCGACCATTCTGGGGCACAATTAGAAGTCAGTCGGGAAAAGGGACACCGATTCAAATACGTACTGGTGTGAGGTGACCGACACAAGCAAGCAGCGGTAAAGGGAACAGTGTTAGTTGGGGGGGTTGTATAAACTCCCGGCGGTGGAAAATGGTGGAAATTGGCCTCACATTAGGTGCTCGTATTGTAATCGCCGTAAAAAGTAACTAAAACCGTCGCGATAAAGCAGTGATGGGCCGGTGATGGTCCGCTCGCAAGCTTGCCGGGTTCTGCCGGGAAGCTGACCAGCGTGTGCGTCGAGGAAAAGATGTCGAAAATCATTAAACGTAATGGCCGTCGTCATGGTGTTCGAAGCCGTGCTGGCTGGCCGTTGGGGGGGTAGTAAAGTCGCAGCAAATTAACGGCACGGTACGAAATCGAGATGACTCCGGTGCCAATAATCGGGCCGCACTCTGCTCAAGTCTCGGGAGGGTTGTACGCTGGGTGCTTAGGATACGCCAGGACGTCCGGAACGGTTCCACTGGGGTTCACGGTAATGTTTTGTTGTCAGCTTTATCCTACTCAAACAAACGGAACGCGGCTCGAGGATGTGGTGAGGGAACCGTCGCACGATGCGCACTTTTGTGATGTGTTTGTTGAATTTTATGATGTGTGAAGCAAAATGGCTTTCCTAGCGATAAAACGCATGTTTGCTTGTTTTTCCATTTAGCGCGTATCGGTGGCGAGGGATGGCGTGGTTCTGTTGGTTGGTTTTTCCCACTCGGAAAATGGCGCATGACTGCATTGTTTAACGTTCCTGAAATGTTACTTAACTCTTCGGAACGCTTTACCAGCCTTGCTCGTGCCGTTGGACAAATTGTTGGTAGAAATTTTTCTAATTGACGCATTAGGATGCCATCCTCTGTGCGCCATTTTTTCCACGTTGAGAGGTTTAAACGGAGCCATCAAAGTAGACAATGGGAGAAAGCGTTGACAGTAGTGACAGTAATGGGTTGGAAAAATTCTGCCAAAACAACATAGTAATCCAAGCGTGGATCATCGATTATTCGTCTTTAGTGGGTGGGTTTTTCTTGTGTGAAACCACCCACCGGCGTTTTTCGTAGCCACACGTGTGTACGTGTGTATGTGTTACGATCGCCAGCCGGAAGAACGGTGACAGAAAGTAAGTTGTGATTTTAATTTAAAGTTTACACGCTAAACCGATCGCTTGCCATCAGCTCGCCAGACAGGGCGCAATTGGTACACGGTCCGCTTGTCCGTCTCAGACTGGAGCGGTTGTTAACTTATAAAACGGTGAGGATGGGTGAAATAGAAACTTCCGCGCGGGACCATTTCGGCGCTGGATACCCCGTAGGTAGGTATGTTTTCCGGGGATTCCCAGCAGAACAAAAAAAGAAGAGCGAACCAACCCATGGCCTGGTGACAGCCGATAACTGACGTCGGGCAAGTTTGCCGTTTAGCTTGGTGGAAAGTTTTTCAATAATATAAAGTTGCCAGCCGTAAGATGACCGCCGGCAATTTTGTTGGGTGGAAGGGTGAAAAAAAAGGTTTACATTTCGGTATTACTTCTGTTTCTTAGAATCTTTGGCCGGTGTGTGTGTGTCTTTGGGCCAGAACGTCAACAGATGCGAAGGACGATGCACCGTTGAGTGATGACGATGCTGCAAGGCGAAGGAGACGAGAAAAAGATCCCTTTGCTTGCTGTGGGCACAGGATGGGAATCATTTAAGTGACGGGTTTTTAGGAACCAGCACAAGTGCATGATTATTTTGGAGTGCACCGTGTGCAGTGTGCAGTGTGCAGCAGTTACACAACAAGGGAGCCGGTTTCGTGTGGCACCTCCCGCGAGAGGGTTCTCGACGGTAGGGAAAAATAATATGGAAAGCTTCTGTATTGTTTGCTGGCCGGGGATAGTTTTTATGCGAGCGAATGTGTAATATTTCTTCGACTTGAATGCACTCTCATGGCACGGTCCTTCAGCATGTTTACGGTGGTGTCGGCACTGGTCGGCGCTTGCAAGCCGGCCCTTGAGCACGTTTCAAGGCGCAACTCCCGCGAGGACAAAGGGTTGGAGTAGCGATTTTTCTTAAGGCAAATAGCAAAAAAAATGAAAGCCTCACAAAAAGCGGCCCCACTTGGCGCAAACGGTGGCGTTAGTTTTTGTTTTCGTAAGCAGTGCTAAAACACGATCATAATATGCACCCCACGAGTGCACCAGCCAAAAGGGTGGAAAAGAAACTAGGAAACGCCCGTTCCGAGAAACTACTTTCGCTCAAATGGTGCAAACCCACGGTGGAGACCCTCCAGACCCATAAATTGCCCTCTTAAACGTTGATCCCCGAGCTGCGTCAGATGCGGTGGGGACGGCAGCAGGGGGACGGTGGCAAGAAGCTGCAGTGAAAATGGATGCGATGCAGTTTCATATGCACTTGCGCGGAATAGGGACAGTTTCGCAGGTTTGCTCAAGTGCTTCGAGGCGCGCGGTTTGGCGAGAGAATAATATGAGCAGCTTAGGAGAGATTTGTACGTTGTTATTCCGCGGCAAAGTGATGGAAGACGGAACATAATTTATGCCGGTGCCGGGAAAGAGTATGATGCCGAGTAAAATACCGCCCGAGGTTTGTCAGGGTGACAGTTATTGTGCGGTTTCCCCGTAGGAAGCCACCTTTTTCGCGATCTTGAAGCATCGCGAAGGAGGTTATTATAATGCGATAGTCTTCAAATCTACCTGTCATGTTGATGGGTTTTTTTCCCCTCTTTGTTCTTTCATTTTTCTGCCTTCTCACCAACAGGATTCCATTGCAAAAGATGCTAATGCAGCCTCGTTTTGCTGTTCCAGCGATCAAACCGGTTCCGGCGTATCGTCCTTGACGCATAAGCACGTTATGCCGTCACGCTATTCCGCTAAAGGGCATCGAATGGCGATAGCTTTACTATTCAATTGAACGCGCAAAGCATTCCACGATCGAAAGCGCACAATAATGAACCGGATATCAACCTCAATGGTAGTGAGCATAATTAAATCCACTTTACCATCGGCACGGCTTATTGGAGGTGATTCGCCATTGTATGTGTGTGCGATCCGGGTGGCTGCGGTTCGCTTGGTACCGGCATCCGCAGGGTCAGCTCATTACCGCTGCAGCAACCACGATGGGCGATGACTACCGGGCTACCGGGCTACCGGGCAACCGAGCCACCCGGCTACCGGTATCATTAGTCAATGGAGTCCCATTTCGTGGCCGCGCGCAGGGAATTGCGAGCGCGAAGGGCAGGAATTTAAGCGCAGCAAATCGATTGATCATCGTTGACCGGCGTTCGGGTGTCCGGTGGGTGCGGTTACCGGTCTGTAATCACTGTTCAATCATGGGCAATAACATATTCGATATCCGAAATGCTGCACCACGAGTCGTCCTGTTCCCCCCAGTTCGGATGGGGTGGCGTTTGGCTTCCGGTTACAGCTGGTGGGAAAAACAATATGAATCAATAATTTGCATTTTCGTAATGCGCTGCCTTTCATGGGCGCGGGTTCGATGAAGTCGGTATGGAAAGTGTGTAAACATACGGTGTGTATGAAATATTACCGCATGCCTTCGAAGGGTGAATGGAGCTCGTACCGGCATTTGGCCAATACCGATGGCGTCTTTTTAAATAATTCAAACAAATGCTCATGCTTGATGGCTGGCTGGCGTGTTGCTGATAATGGGAAAATAAACCGATTAATATTCACCAGCGCTTGCAGAAGGCGTTCCCTCTCTCTCTCTCTCTCTCTCTCTCTATCGCTCTACTCACACATAGTCAGTTCGGTTGTGGAGTGTATAATTGCGACCCAAAGGATTGGTCGGTGTGTTTGGATTCATTAAATCAGTAGCAACAACGCTCTTGTCGAGATTTTCGCATCCTCGTTCAAAAATGTCAAAGCGCAGAGGTCTACGCGGAGGCTTTTGGCGTAGTTTTAATTCGCTTCATACACCCCAGCGGCAACCAAGCGCCCAAATCACGGAGCCACGTGATTATGCGCTCGCGGAGGTAAATATTCCCGGGCCCTCGGGGTGCTGTGCAAACAAATCGACAAAACCTTCTCGTATTCCGGGGGCCATGTTTACCGCACAACACGGCGGTGAATGTGACGTTTTCGGGTCGATTTGGAAATTCAAATTGCGTTTAGCGAGGTCGAAACCTTTCATGCGCGCCGCGGTGATGGTGTCACCTGTTGGAGGAGGTTGTCGTGATTTCTGCGTGTCCGTCAAACGCACGGCTCTGCAGCAGGATTGCTTTTTCCTGACGAAAAACTCCCCTTCTGGCGTGGCTTGGCTCGAAAGGACGCTCGGAAGCGTGAGCGTGTGTTCAAAAAAGCGAACCCGGGATAATTTATGCCCCTGCGTGACGCATGCTGCGTGGGTTGAGTGTTTGCTCCCGGGTGGGATGCTGAAGCCTGGCAAAACAATCGGTCCCATATGCCGGCGGGCTTTGTCCGTATCGGGAGCGGAACTGGAATAATGATGAAAATGAGCACCACCGAGTCGTCGTCCATCCAAACGAGAACGGTCACCAATTGGTAAAGCCCTGGCGGAACGCTTTGGGGTTGGCAAATGAGACGGACAGTTGGCTGGTTTGCTGCGGAATTCCGGACCCCATAGGGCTTGCCAGGATCGGCGCCCGGAGTGAATTATAATAAAAAGCAAATAACAACCGGGCCGTGATGATGAGTGAATATTCATCAATTTAATTTCATCAACCAGTGACAAAAGTGAGTACTCTGGGAAGAGCCTCGCCAGTCGAGGGCTCCCGGGCAGGTGAGTGGGAGTGACCGGAAGAGGGAAATAGGGAGCCAGCAAAGGGCATCTCACTCAGAAAAAATTAAGGGATGCTAATGCGCCGGGCGTGTGAAAGCCTGACGCTGGCGGATAATTTAATTTGACAAGCGGATCGAGGTCAAGCTCTGGAGACGGTTGGGATGGCGAACTGGTTTCGATGCGAGTATGTAAACCGTCGGGAAAGCGGCCGTTGGAAAATGGCGGTGCACCTCGCTCGCGGGATGGCCGTCTTGCGAAGGAGCAAATGTTTTTAATGAAAATTGTGTCAATTTTCATTACGAAGCGTGGTCAGAAGATAAGGCGCACGGGAAAAACGGTGAAACGGTGTCTTGCGTTTGTTGCTTACGATCGGACGGTTTAAATGACTTATTTACTCACGCAGCATGGTCGGCGTGGGATCGGTTGATTTCGGCAACCACTGACGAGTCCTCAAAGCGCGCCTAATTGAGGGCATCATTAAGGCAGCGGCGAACGGCGCTGGATCATTTCGAAGGGTAAGGGTTGATTAATTGTAATCAGCACAAAACCACGCCTCGCCTGGCTGGGGCCGAAAGCTGGGAAATAATGAAGCGACATTTGATGCAGATCATGACCGCCGGAACCGCAGAGTGATGTGCACATAAGTTTTAATTTCGCTTCACCGTGGGGGTCACGTTGGTGCGTTTAGTGGCAGGCGCGCGGGAGATTGATGATGATGGACCATTGTGCGATGGTGAGTGAAAGGCAATGAAGATGAAAAAAAAAATACGTTGTACCGCTCTATCATCATTTACCTATTCGGAGGTAAGGCTTAACGCGTCGTGGAGTGATAAATTGTGTTTGAAAAATGCCACAATCCGGGCTAGGGGCAAATGAAATCATCTTGCTTAGTGCGTGGAAAATATGCCCAAAAAGATAAGGAATAGCCACTCCGTTTGATGTTGGTATTAACAACTAAACAAAGCAGCATTATACTGATTCGACACATGATAATGGTTCGGAAAACGTGATATAAAATGAATAAACAGCACACTTGCAGTCAAATTGCAAAAGCTATTTCAACAACGCAGCCCTCGAAGAGTAACTATTCGCGACCTCAAGACGCTCCGGTCCGCGAGCCGCTACGGGTGGAATAATTTGCCAAGGTTTTCCTGTTGACCAACATCAAAGAACACACCGTGCACGGCGTACGGTGATCTGGTGATGGGACAAAAATTGCCAGAAGAGGTTATCAAAAATTCATAGAGCAGCGTGGCTTCGTTAGGACGAGTACGAGTGAGCTTTCGCCGGCTTTTCACCGATGGTCATATTGTATCGCGACCGTGCGGCAAAAGTGCGGCCCAGAAGTTGCTCCCGCACCACCGAGGAGAGTTATCTATTCGCATTATCGTGCGCTTCCGGTCGCAGCAGAAGAAGAGGGATTCAACCCCCGGGGCCGGGTGGAGTTTCAGAGATGAAAACAGTACTTCTTCCCGGGGCAGAAGGTCCCGGTCTCGGTCTTTCGATGTGGGGGCGCATGCATGCATGTATGCAAAGACGGTTGGATAAGGACTAATCCTTGAGATTTATTATGAATCATGAATATTTGTTGCTCATTCATCGCATCCCAAAATGTTGCTTCCTGCCGCACCAGAGCGCACCACGGAGAACACGGAGAATGGGCGCTCGGATGGGCGTTCACGTACACGCTCCTCGTACATGGTCGCCAGTGTTTTCGGCCGGTGGCTTTCGGACAAAAGCCACCTTCTCCAGCCATCACAAAACCCGCTGTCTCGCTGCTGCTGCTGCAGTACGTCCCTGCTTAGGCGGAATCTCGTCAACTAAGGCCTACGGCACTATCGGGGCAGGAATTCGGTTCGTTGCGTTGGTGTGCGTGTCTGTGGAAGGGAATGGGACCCGGTGCCGGTTTGGTTGGGATGCGAGCCGCCCAAGGCATTCGCAAGTTGTAGAAATGTATTACCGCTCCACAGAGCGATGTCCTTTCTCCAGTGTGTTCCCTCGGACGCTGCGCATAAAAGCGGACCTCGGGTCTTTCGACAAACTTGTCTGAAAGCGATCACCTTCACGCGACTGGCTGGTGGGTCGGAGAACCGGTGCGCCCCTGGAGGCAATGATGGGACGGGATCAGCTTGAGCTTACCCAGAAGGCTGAATGCTTCATGGCGTGGACCGGATATTACGTACGAGTTCGCCTTCGAAAGGCTGCGTGTGTGTGTGTGTGGGTGAGAATGGACGAACGGCTTTGGGGAGGGAAAGTGAGAATGAAATTGAATTAACATTCAAATTCGTAAGCTCCTTTCATTGATGCATTGGACCCGATGCCGAGCCCGAGCCTGGAGCTGATGGAGCCACAGGGAAATGGATGCCCGTTAGAGAGCGGGTAGGGGGCGTATATCATCGGCATAATAAATACCATCATCAAATCCTTGGTGAAAGGCAGAAATAAAGAAAAACCATTCATGTGGGAGGTGTGGGAGATGTGTTTTTCTGTTTTTCCGTTCGCCCGGTGCGGATGAAATGCAAATGCTCGTTTAGTTTCCTCGGGGCAATGGGAACGTCCAGGCTGGGTTCGCTTCAATCGTCACTCAAACAGATGCAGGCAACCCGGGACCGGGTGGTGGCCGTCTTCAACCGGAAGGGTGTCTTCAGTAGGGTCATTATGAATTCTTCCCCCTTTTTCGCCTCGAGCGATTGGAGCATATTTTGTCAGTGAAGGAATCGTTCTTCCACTTCGAGCGGCTTGTACGTGTGTGTGGGTGCACGTTTGTACGTGTGCAATGTCGTGCATGATTGCTAACACCTCGCTCGAGTGCCCGAGCTGACGAGATCCGATCGGAGCACTCCTTCAGGGCCATCCCAGATTTGATTCGCGAAGGGTGAGAGAAAGGGGCATCTGCTGCGGGTGCTTAAGCTGAGGGAGCTTTCGCTCGGTTGGTTGTTGGCGAGCTTGAGTGTGTGTGTGAGTGAGAGAGAGAGAAAGAGAGCGAGGTAGATCCGAGCATGAAAGTGAAGATATAAAAACAGATTTCCCACAGAGGAGTTATTATCACACCGGTGTGAGCTTCGCTGGGCGTTATGATGAATATTTTACTATGTGACAATTTTACTCCCGCAAGACCGGTGGGATCGAGATGGTAAAATTGAGCTTTAAAACAATGGCGCAGAAGGATTTATTTCTTTTTTGAGCGCTGGAGTGCACCATGCTTTAAAGAGACTGAAAAATGTGAGTTACAGGCCAGGTTTGGGTTTATTTCAGCCAAGTGGATGGATAGAATTTCGATTGCATACTTCTAAGCATCCAATATAGTGCCCGTGGATGAGAAATCGAGATAGTTTCATTAGTTTCGACGTTGCATCGCGTTGGCGTGAAATTACAGTCGCATGTTGCATGAACCACCAGGCGCCTCCATCAGCCACTGGGCGTCTCCATCAGCCACCAGGCGTCTCCATCAGCGGTGGCAAACGAGACGAACAGTGAACGAGAAGACACACGGGAACAGTGGTTTTGTAATGAAAAATTTCCTTCACCGTCGAGAGATTGTTGAACTGGACGATGGATAGCAATAACAGTGCCGTATGAATGGACGATAAAGTTTCCAATGGATCGTATTTTGGTGGAAAGTTGATCCATCATCATCGATCGAGTACTCGCTATCTTTTGTAGGTATACGGGCCATTTTTTTTGGTGCTCATAGATACTTCGTACAAGCGTTTCGAACATGCTGCAGCTCTTTTATCAGATACGGTCTGTTCTTTGGCTTCATTCACTAACAGTGAGAGATAGTACCTATGAAGTTTCCTCATATAAGGGGCGTCGGAGTGACCAAGGATGGAGATTCGAATTTCCACTTGGATTTTTTTTCTCGTTTAGTGTTTGCTACGTATGGAGTAAGATTTTTTGTGCTACAAGCTTCAAGTTATCTGGTACGCTGCAAACCTGCAAAGTTGTTCCATGGGCTCGGGCACATATTCAACAGGGCTTGGTCCTTTATTCGCTGGACATTGATCTACTTGTCATGCTTGATGACCATTTTTCAGTTGCTTTTCGTACTACCATTTGAAAAAAAAAAACGTAGATCGATGAACTTTGGTACGAAATTGGAAGTCAGGCAAGTAAAAGCATAGCGACTCCATTTTTTTTTCGGTCGAATTCCGTGTGTGTAATCAAATTCTATTTACCTCGGAGCGATTTTTTCCCTTTTGTTGTGCATGATGAACGGTTGGTTCGTATGAAGAATGGCTGCGTGAGTAACTGCTAGTGGAAAATATTACGGAAACAAAGTGGTTGAAACAATAGCGGTCGGTGTTACGCGTCGGTGGAATTCATCATGCGCTAGCACGAGTTCTTCGGTTCCGTTGCCCTGGGGAGTCACTGGAACACTATCAAGATTCAGCGCCATCCTTCACTCACCCGCTCGTGCATAGATAATGCATGAGCTCGGCTGCATGTGAAACCGTGTTGTGTAAGCCAAACCGAGGGCAGCATTCGCATCGGCGTTGACCATGTTGGAAGGATGGATCGGGTAAGATTGGCTTAACCTCTGGCGGAGGGTTCGTTTGCATTCCAATTCAGCAACCGGATGCCTCTCGCTGTTGCTAGCTCGGGTTGCGCTTATCTGCAGTAGCAAGGCAGCAGAACAAAAGGGAACTTCTTGCGAGCCGGAATCGGCCATTTCTTGCCCGGGAAGGAAGCGTGTGCGTGTTATCAACAAAGTCTGCGGAAAGCTAATCTCTTCATCTCGGGTGCTCTCGTCTTTGCGTGGCTGCGCACGGCCCGGTTGTACCGAAGACTGTATTACGTACAGGTACGTAAACACTGTCCATGTGAAGCTGCCAAGTAGCATTAAAGACTCCCGATGCGCACCGAATGAGCCATCAAGCGTGTCTTGGAAGAAGCGGCCACGACATTCCGACGCAACCCAGATTCACGATGAGTGAGCCGATGCCAAAAACGTTGCAATATAATCTGCATTTAGCGAGCGCGCCTAGGTGGTGATGGAAGTGATTGTGTTGCTTAGCGCTTTCGAGCTGGTGCTTCGTTCGTTTGTTCGCACGTTTGGCACGTGTTGTTGCTCCACGATGGGCCACCGGAAGGACGTACGGGTTACGTCCTGCGCAAAGCATGGAAATGTATGCAACGTCTTCATCAAAATGCGATCCACCAGGACGCTATCGTGTTTGTGCACGGTGGAACCTTCACCTCGCTGGAAGGTTGCAAATCCTTCATAAGCATCTAATTGTATGCATAGTGCCGAACCACGATTATCCTCGTCAATGTCGTCGTCATCGTCGTCGTGGTTGTTGTCGGTTGACGTCGATTGTTCGCCACCATTGGTTCGCCTGCCATTTCGGTGCATGTCGAGCGTCGCGTCCGTGGGTTGTAGGAACATCCGCAAAAACGGAAAACCCCTTCCTGGTGAAGACAACGACGGGTGATGCTCCATTCGCTCACGTTGTCCAGGAGCGGCGTAATTTACTGGTTCCATCGTGTCCTGGTCCTAAAGCAGCTCGCCTGAAAGACGTGAACGAAACGGGCGCTTGTCGTGAAGTTTCTCCGGGAGTTCTGCCGCGGGAGCTGTAATTTGCATTTATATTGCTGAAATAAAGGATTAAAATTGAGCAACGCGGGCACGGCAGAATAGCTCGCTAATTTTAAAAGGAGTCTTCCGCGGTTAGCTACCGCTCGTTCCGTTAGTTTGTGACTGTTTTCTTCCGGTAACCGGAACGGTCGGTCGGCCGGTCGGTTGGTTGGGCTTCCGGAAGTGTATCCAATTCGCGGGCTGGAGTCTATCAGAGCCCGGGTGCCATACCGTAACTGGTGATTTTTCAGCACAATAGCTAATGATCGCTTTGAAGTGATCGAGGAGTGTATTATTTTAAGCAAACGCGCAGGGTTTCCTTCACTCGGTTCCATTCCAACGATGGGAAAGGTTTCTCGAATTCAATTTCCATCCCTTTTGGGGGTGAATTTACGGTGCGGGCGTTGAAAATTGAAATGATCTAATCAGATTAGAGGCCCGGCCCGAATTGATGCCGCTCGATTGATTTGCAGGCACGCCGGGCAGCGATAGTCAAGGATGACGATACAGCGAAGCCCGTCGAGAGCGAACACTAAGCGTGGTCGATTTTCCGGGTTTTCTCCGTGCTGGTGGAAACGTGCTCGAGTTGGGCAATCGGTGGATTCCTTCACCGAGTGAGGGCTTTTGTTTTGGTGTCTGGTTTTGAGCCACGGCAGCAGAGCCTGGCCCTTGTCGGGACCGATATCCATGGGGAGATAAAACCTATCAAAACTTTTCCTTCCAGTTTATCAGCCATTTTCACTCCATCCGGATCCGGAGTTTTCGGGTGGGCCGAGTGCGCTGTTCGTTTCGTTTGTTTGACAATGGCAACGGCCGCGGAAAAGGGATTCGGGCGTTGGAGGGTTCAAACATTTCGTCTCACATCACCGGCTGACGAAAGTTTTGATGAAGGGTGAAGGATCGGGAACGCGCTTGCCCGAGCGCTTGGGAAACGGCAATGGAAATGAAATTTTGAAACAAAGTCAAACAAACACGATAAATTAACTCTGGCTGCGTTACAGCGGCCAGCCCCCAGCGGCAAAGTTCAGCTCAGTTTGAGCCGTGATGGGCCGTTCGGTACAACAATTGAGTTGAAAAGGGAACGAATAGAGTGCGTTGACGGCGTTCCTGCCTCAGCGTGCAAAGGATCTAACATGCGAGACGAAGAGAAAGTGAACGAGACAAGGAGAAAGCGCAGAGAGAGAGCGAGAGAGATCAAGCAAAGGGCAGGTTGAGGCTCACTGTTTGATTTACGAATGAGATAGAAAGTTTTTCCTTGTGGAAGGCGTACTTTTTCCTCGCCAAAGTACACAAAAACCGCTGGGAAGCATATTTTGCAAACAGTAAAACGCGTTGACCTTACGGGTACGCATATGGGTATGATATTTTTATCACGCAAATCAGTATGCCAATGAGCGAATTCAAGACACCGCCATCTTATTGACACTTTTCCCTTTAGCATCATGTTGACTAGCTCATCCATGACACGGATGGTTGTTTCGAGGGTTTTTCGTTGAAAAAGGTCAGTTCGATCGATCGATTGGGCCTAGTCCCATTTCCATCAAACATTGATTGATCGATTCGTAGCGTGAAAGTGCGTGCCGATATGGCAAATATGTTGGATCGAGTTTAAAATGTCCGCATCGAAAATGTTCTAGCGAGGATAACGAAAAAACATCCTTCCCATTTAGGGCCTTCTTTTAGGCTTTCCAAACGGACAGTGTACAAATGGATGGATAGAGTCGTCCGTCGAAAGAGGAGCATCAGTCAAAAACGGTGCTTTCACGATGGATGGATGTGGAATTTTGGAAAAACCGTCGATCCTTTGCCACCTCACAAGGCAGCAGACCCTAGAGCAAAAGGCTCTAGTAGAAGCTTTGCCGTCGGGGATGGATGAAAGGTCAGGCTGAGAGGATATGTTTTAAATTACACTCGAGCCTCAACAATAAAAACATTCCAAAGTATGCCTTCAAAGAACGTAAACTCGAGAGCGGCGAACATGGCGAGGGAAGCGTACACCCGAAGCCGCCTTGAAATACTAGAAGCCACCGATGTTTTGTCTTTCCCTGAATTCTGTGCTTTCGATGCGGAAGAATTCGTCCTTTTCCACGACCGGTGGCTCTCAACTCGTAGCTGGGGGGGGTTTAGACAAAATGACAAGCAGCAAAAAAAAAACACCAGTGAACCAAAAACCTCTCGAAAACTTGTGTTTCTTTTGCAACGCATCTGCCACCATCTCCGACCAACGGTCCGACGCGAATGTCCACTACAATGGTGTCGTTTTGCTGAAGGCAACGTCTCGTTTCGTCCTAGGCCACCTGCTGGGCAGCGGGAAAACAGACATTCTCTCTCTCTCTCTCTCTCTCTCTCTCTGTTTTCGAGAGCTGGAACGAGAATGGGCCGGTTTTGTCATATCCAAATTAAATTTTAGGAAAATGTCACAAATTTCGCAATTGTTAAGAAAAGGCAAACCGAAAACGGTCTAGTGGCCGCTCGAGTGGCCGGTCCTTCTGTGCGTGTTCTTTTGCGAACGTGGCCGACTGGGAGGAGCGGTTACTTGGTGGTTTCTTTGAAGGATCATCCTCGAAGGCTTTGCATAAGAACTGTCGAGGTACTGGGCCGGTACGAAATCGAGTTTTCTTTTGTTCTGCGCGTACATTGGCTTTTATTTTCTTTGGCCTTTGCCCTTAGGAGCATGCGATTTCGAACCATGCCTGAATTCCACAGACATGTTGAACGGTGCTTGGGAAAAGGAAAGGATTTGGGCATTGTCGAGTACAGCATAACGAACAGAAAGCAATGCATGATGAGAGCGAATCGTGGGCTTTACCAAGGATGAGTTTGTGGGTTTTTGTGGGAATATGGCGTTTCGTTTGGTATTCAAATTTGATAGCATATGGCTTTTAGCATGAAGTAATGTACCATGTTGTATAAACTAACATCGATGCTCAAAACTCGACTTTGGATAGAATGTTACAGTTCGACGAAAACTGTCCCTGCTTGAGTACCGATGGAAGCAAAACTATTGTCAATCATTGCGCCTTTCCTCGATCACATTGCGAGTTGATTAAAAAAGTCCTCTCCAGTGACACCGAACGGCATCTCCGGCAAACAATCGAATTCCCTCCGTAACTTTGTTAGCGGTGCCACTTACCGGGACAGTGAGTTTGTAAGTTGATAACGATCATAAAATCGAATTAAGAAAACAATCGTATCGGCAACGGGGAAAAACTCGCAGTACAGAAGCGGCAAAGCAAATGCAAAGCACTCGCTCTCGTGCCGAGGGTTACTTGGGCTGAACTTTGATGTCGCAAAACGCAACAGTTTCTCCGCCGAGTCGTCGGTGGGTGAGTTTTGTTGTGTTATTTTCTTTTTTCTTTTTGCCTTCCCACCCCACCGCGGAATTCGATATCCTTATCCTGGCGACAGCATTGTTACTAGCGCTCCCTGAATGTAAATATAATGATCAAATCAAACACAGACAAGCCAGTGCTGGCGCAGAGCTGCATTCACCACCGACCGGGTGGCCTGGGTTGGTTTGAGGTGGCAAAGCCAAGACGCAACAAACGGAACGCATGAATCAAAAGGAAACCGTGCACCGTGTCCTTAGCAGCGACGTCTTGCGCTAACAATGTAAGTCAACAGAGCGCAAACGAACGAGCGAACGAACGAACGAACGCAAATACATAACTGCGACGGGCCCCGCAGGATATCGGATCGGGATGTTACCGTCGGTGCGTACGTGTGTATGTGTGTTTGTCGTCGTCTTACGCGGGTGGGCTGAATGGAGCCGGATAAGAAATGGATGATGGCATAAATTTTAAAACAAAGCCACCACCAGACAGAGCCGGTGGACAAAATAACACACACACACTCTCTGGCCCTTCTCTCACGGCCGTTACGGTTGCTTTATTTATTTTTTTATTCTTTTTAATTCCAAGTCAGTCAGAGCCGGACTGCCGTGTGGTTTTCTTCCGTCGCCTGTGCGATCAACAAGTTTTCCGAGCACTGACCAGCACTCTCGTCCACGGAATGCTTTTTGCTGCGTGCGGAAACACGAGTGAGGCTCCTGCTTTGAAATGGCTAAGCTGCCGAGTGCGGCCATTCCCCCTTTAGGGGTGGAAAACTTGCGTTGAATCGACATTGTTTTCCACGCCATCGTCACCGGGAAAGATGGGAAGATGACGATCAAAAGCACTGTGTGGATGGACGAGTGGGTTTGAAGATTGTGGTCATTGGAGGATGATTTTCTTTCGCTTGTGGCGTTTCGTTTTCTCCGTACGATTCCAGAAATCTGGTGAGTGGAATTCCGTCCCACAATCGCCCGTTTTTCTTCCCTCCATTCCAGGGCTGGCCAGCCGAACAAGGTCCAAGTTTATCGCAGGGAATAAATCAAACTTTTGCCACCGCGTGGAGTTCAACTTTACAATGGCAAACACACAGAGCGAGTTCGTGGCGCACAAGACGCTTTTATGTGGACCTTATGCTGGTGGTGGGATGGATGGATGAGTGGGAGGTGGTTTTCATCATTCTTTCCCAGCGTTCTCAAGTGTGCCTGTGAGTGTGGGTTAGTGAGTGGATTTCAGCGTCACAACTTTATGCCGGGTTTTTTTTCCGACGCGACCGGGTGCAATGGTCAGTTTTTGGCAAAGTGGAAATTTCAGTGATTGTTCGAGCCAAAAATTCACGCGAAAACCCACTTCAAACGGGCGAGTGTCGAGGGCTTAAGAAGCTGCCACAAATGGTCGCATGGTCGTGAAGATCCGGGAGAGGGTGAGGGCGAAAGAAAAACTGAATCCTGTAAAGCACACTGCGTTTCGACCAGCTGGTGGCAGCTGTATAATCTGCCCGGAGACATCTTTATGTTCCGAAAGCCATTTTCCCACACTAGTCCTGGTGGTGAGTTGATTCACGCGCCCAACCGGACTTGGTCCTGTGATGTGGTTTGTTTTAGCCCATTTGTTGAGAGGATGTTTGTTCGCGAAGCAATAGGACGGACAAAAAGTTTAGTATCTCCGAAATGAAGATCAAGCCCGTTACCCACTCGTCCTGGCGAGCGGGTGGTTTTTATGCGAGGCGTTGATGGAAATGTCCGAAAGCGGAAGGTGTCTTCCAACCCAACCCGCGGGAAGCCGCGCTTGGCAGCAAATGTTTGACGACAGTTTTCACCCACCGAAGACGGCTGACAGTGATAAATAGCCGTTTGTGCGGGAAAAATCGTCCCAAGTGACGTTACGGAGTCGATGATGGCGCATCGTCCATTGTCAGCAGTTTTTCGGCGGGTTTGGTGAAAGGTTTATGATTAGGCGAAAGTTGCGAGAAAAAGCACCGCAAGTTCCACGACATTCCAGTATTAATCGATTTTTGATGCCATAGCTCGATCAACAGCCGTGTGTCTTGTAACGACATGCCGGCAAGAACCTAGCCCGCTTGGTTTGGGAAATCCGATAAACTAATCGTAAAATGTTGTACTTAACACCCGTGCTGTCAAAGGCCAAATCGAGACTAGTTGGTGTGTGGGAGGTTCTCGCAATTAAGCAATACCACTTCGTCAAAAACAGGCACATTTAATGGTTCGCGTGATTCAATTTATTTTCGTCCTCGTCCTTCAGTGGGATCCGGGCACCGGATGTCACCATAAAATGTTATCCATTTTAAAATGGCACCTTCTCCGTTTAGGGAGACCGCTGCCGGGACCGGGACCACGCCGTACGATAAAGAAGCTAAACTTATTTATTACCGAGATGATGTCGATACTTGCGCCACAAGTTGGAAAAGCGACTACAAAACGCCGTTGGAATGGGTAGAAGCTGGGTAAACGAAAGAGAGAGCGAGTTCCAGCAAGGACGGGTCACAAAATGGGCCAAACAATCTCGTCACCGATTTTAATCGAACCCATGCCCGGGCCAAACCCTGGGTCCGCCATTGGGGCGCAATTCGACCGAAACGGAGGCCTCTTTCCGAAGCGCTACAAGAAAGGCGAGCTGTTCCGGAGCGAAAGATAACCCACAGGCTCCGTTCCGCTCGCTGAAAACTAAATGCGATCGAAACTTAGACTACCTTTTTCGAGTTTTTTGCAGCTACCTCCCTCTTTTCGGTGAGCGTGGGGAAGTACTTCTTCGTCGGCACTCTTCGGAATTTTAGAATGGCCCGGAAGAGGCCGTCGGATGACGAGGGTAAAGTAATCAAAGCATGTTCCGAACCACCCGGAAGCTGATCCTTGACGGTGCCAACGAGCCAGCAACCGCTCAGCCTGGGCTGTAACGAATGGCGGAAGGAAATTAAATCGATCGGCCTCGGGATGGTCACCTACCACTTCACCAGGCGATTCTCCGCTCGGGTCTCGTAAAGTAGGATGACTTTAGCGAAATTGTCACTTTTATTGCCGGTGCTGAGGGGATCGTTTCCAATGAAGTGCGCCCCATTTTGGGTGCTGACTCGGTTTCGGAGGCGCTACTGGCGAGGGAAAAAATATGATTCCATTGTCGATTACATCCCGGCACCGCCGTTTGGTTCGGCTCCGAAAAGATGCTTCGTGGTGTCAAAATGGGCAAATAAAAAAGGGTTCCGAGGGTGGTCGAAAAAAAAAAAAATAAAAACAAGCGCACTACATATTCAAAATGACGAGGGAAAATCGGTACCCACAGAGAGGTTAGCAACGAATTTCGCGAGCCTATTACGAGCTTAATGTGCGTTTTCCATTATGTTGGCAGGAAATAATTATGTTATTACACCGTTCGTTATGGCGTTATGCTGATTCATTTTCTCCCAACACAAAGAACGTAACGCAAAAGGAGTCTAATGGATCGTTTTCGTCAACTATGTACCAACACGAGCGGGTTTCTGCTGGAACTTGCTTACGCCCGAAAACCCCGACACAAGGTGCGCGGTGATTAATTTAATAAAAGCTCCCATTTGCAACCACCCGTTTGGAGCTGGTGAGAAATTTCCTGCACATCAGTAACTAAGTGGTCTAAGGATGTCGTGGTGTCCGAGCAAACTTTCCCGCTTCTAGCACGATCGTCCCATCTCAGGAGACGGATTCATGACGACGAACCGTGCGCGTGTCCTTGCGATACTCTTCCAGAGGCCTACCCGGTCGGAAACAAGTTACCCCGGAAGCGGTTTAAAGTTTCGGCGCTTTTTTAAGCGTCCTGTTCCCACCGGAAGCAGAGCAGACTGCAAACTTGCCATCTTGCCAGTGGTCGTTTCGCTATTTTGGCCTAGCGCGCACGCGGGAGTAAAAGCAAATTGTACCACCGTCAAGTTATCGTTATTAAATCGTTTAATTACCTACTGGAAAACTTGGGTCCGGTGGTGGGATTCAGGATCTCCACCGGTTTCAGTCTTCGCCCGCCTACGGCTCGAGTCCCGCAACCGAAAGCACTTTTTCCATTAAAACTTTTGTGCCCGATTAGCGTACTTTGAGCGATTAGGGAATAATTCCTCCAGACCCGGCGGGCTGTGCTTCCCGAGCCCGCTCGGCCGCTCTCTAACGACAACCGGTTTGTAGAAATTGTTTTCGTTAATTGTTCCACACCCACACCCCTGCGGGGGGCCAGGCCTTCTAATCCTAAAGCCGACGAGCGCTCCAGGGGAGGTGGGCTTTCCCGGGAACAAAAGTTAGTTAGGGTGAGCCCTGACTGATGGATGACGATCAGACGCTCAGCCGTACCGAATGACGGCAGCATGTTAGCTGCGAGCTGCGCGGCTCGGTGAGGATGTTAAAATTATAGATTAGCATGTTCTATTTGCTCCGGTGCGGCATCCGAAAGGCGAATTTCGGCGTGAGTAATGAAGCTCGAAATGTTAAGCCCAAAACTTGGGCCCTCTGCTCCGGCAGGCGGTTCGTTGGCGTTGATGAGCGAATGATGTAAATGGAGCGGCCCGTCGGTTCCCATCGTGGAGGAATATTTTTTCTCCACGAAACAGATTCCACTACGCCTGGCTTGCGAGCTGCTGGCTTGCGCTTCTGGGTGGTGGTGTGGTGAAATCTGCGTGAAATCATCTCCCACCCGTAGGTTGGACGGTGCAAAGCGAAACTTTTCCCTTGCTACTGATGTGTTGGAAAAGTGGAAACTCTTGTAAACACCCGGGGCACACGTAAGCCACCCCTTGGCTCTGTCTGCGAATAGTGGTGCTGCGAAACTCCCCCAGGCCGGTTCATGCTAATCTGCGCATCCTGTTTTTGCTGGCAGCCCCCGCCAGGATACACAGCACCTCGGGTTGTTGCTCCAGGTGTAGTTTCCCGGAGAGGTACAGGCGACTCTAAATTGGACACGTGAACTAAATTGTTGCTTATGAAAGTGCAGCCTCCGGTGAGGGAGTTTTGTTGTAGGAAGCTTTCGCATTGTTCAGCATTCAGTTTTTGGGCTAGTCGCAGTCCATCTTACGCCCTGCAGTCTGTTAAATGAATTGTGGTCCTTGGAAGAGAGCAATGGTGGGTTTCCTTGGAAGCAACGGTTATTTTCAGCACTTGAGAAAGCTTTCGGACTCGATGAAATGTCAGAATAAAAGCTCCCGCTGAATGCTGTTCGTTTCCATGGAAACAGTTGCGATAGGGGTATTTTGTCGAATTGCTTGTCAATGACTGAGAAACATCACGCGTTTGCAAAAGCGCAATTTACTTCCCAACACTTCGCAGGCAATGTATCGGTAGCGCTTTCGTGCATTCGCAATGACAGATGAGCACTCAAAGTCAGCGTACCTGTCGTCGTCATCGGTTTAATTGCCTTGCCAAAGGGGATCTGTTTATTATCACCACCAGGATAATCGGGCTGCGTTTCATCATCCCCTGGCGACGAAACAGCATTCAGCAACCATCATCCCGATGCTCTAGCCCCCCCCCCCATTATCTCCACCCACTTCACCCCAACCCCACCGGTGCTGTAATCAGGACTGCAAATGTTTCCTCTTTCGTTTGCCTTCGTCGCTGCATTGCACTGCTTGCTCGCGCACCGCAGCCTCAACATCGTCCCAGTAATGTTATGTGATTACAAAGCAGTCACCAGCAGACGCCATCGTTCGTCAGGATGAGTTATGAGAAAAGTTATGAAATTTGTTGCTTTACTACCACCAGCGGTTGCGGTTCGTTTCCTTTGCTTAATCTTTCTCCGCCGGGGTAGAACGTTTTCGCGCCGGTCGGGGTACTTTTTCCGGGCTTCCTGCGACTGTCCGGGTGTCGTTGCGTCCAGCAGTCCGAGCGCTGGCGTTTATGGTTAGCATCTTCCTCCCAAGTGAGCCCTTGACGCTCGAGAAAACGTGTCTGTGCGTCTCGGGAGTGGCCGTGGATGGATAACTACACCGAACACTAAGCCACTGTAACTTTCTTCGACGCCAACAGCTCGTGGGCCGGAACTTTCTTTCCGTTTTCGGTCACATACCTAGACAAGCCCGCGCGCGGGCGCATCACCCTCTTATTGCGGCCATTTACTCGCACTTACGCTTCTTTGTCTCGGCCGTACGAGATTGATGGTTTCGCTGGCCCCGGGACCTGGGTGTCACAACGGTACACCAACGGACAGGACCTTCGCCGGAGTGATGACAAACTTGTTCGCTGTGTTTAATGGGTGCTGTGTGGCTCACGAGCCATTCGCACGAGCCCACGCGCACCACCGAAAGGGAGCGAGAGTGTTTTAATGGACTCTAGCGGAGAAGTCTGCTGCCAGAGTTGCATTGAAAATGTCACAATAAACCAGCGGTATGTGAGACTTTTTGTTGTCGGGAAATTATCACAGAAAAGTTTTGTACTGTTGCACTTGCAAATGGATGGAAATATTAGTGGTTCTCAATTTCTCTAGCTCGATTCCATTCAGAGCCATTAAAACTGGCACTTTCGCCCGCTCGGCGTAGTCAGTGAAGCCCAATCCCTAGTCAATCCGTTCGGATGCTGAGTTGAGGGCTTGCACATAAGACCGCTATGAAAACGACCCGAGCTGTAGACATGAACCTCCGCTCTGGGACGGGCGCTCTGGTGTTGTGCTCGTGTTTATTATTTACGCAACCGAACCGACATGGCGCAGGAAAAGGCGAGAGGATTATTCCAGCCGGGTGGATATGGAAGAAAGGAATAAATCGATACCGAAGGACAAGGGGACAAGCCAGAGCCAGTGAAGGGCGTTGTTTTGGTCCGGGTGCGTCTTACCATCGTTCTCGGAAAGTGGCAACATTCAGCGGCAACCTACGCCGAAGGGAGCTTTCGGATGGCAACGGTTCGGAGCTGAAGTCAACGTCGCCTCAAGACGGTTGGCGAGGAATTGATGTGGAAAATTGCTTAAGTGATAAGAAAATTTGCACTTAATACTGCCGGCAGCGGCCAGGGCTAGGAACGGGTTGACTGGCACACGTTGCTCGCTTCCAGACCGAAATGGACGTTGACCAAAACCCCCGGTACGGTTATCGACGTATCCTGATAATGGAGTTTATCCTCCATAGCAATTTACACTAGCACACGCACATGGTGAGCGCAAACGTGGGTGAGGGCCTAGTGGCGCGCATTGCTGCTCGTCAGGTAAGTAAATCGAGGAAGAAACGGAGGAAGTAATTCTCTCGCTCACACACGGACCCAGAGCTCAGAGCTTGCGAGCAGGCGTTCGTCCTTCGTTTCGCTGTTCTTAGCCTCGTTTAAGATAAACATTACCGGGCGGTTCCATGGACGCCTTTCAATAGAATGTTTTATTATATTGACCGAAGTGGCAGCGACGATGGCGGTGGTAGAGCTAAGCGAAAATGCTTTGGTCCGCACCTGTTGGATGTGGAAAATGGATGAATCATTGACAATGAGCGTTACGGCGCCAGCCGATGGCCAGCATGCGGGGGCGTCTGTACAAGCCGAAAAGCATATTCCACGCAGCTCGATCGTGTGGGGAATGATTTATGATGGTGAAACGTACCACCGTATCCGTAAGACGTAGTCGACGTTCGATTAGTGAAGCTATTTGTTAGCAATTTGAATTGATAACCAAGCGCACGTTTGAAGACGAACGGCTTCGCTGGTGTGAGTCAAGCGTTAAAGCACGTTGCTGCTCATGATGCGAGCTTATGATGGGATACTCCAGTGGCCGGGATCAGGGATCAACCGAGCCGAACTTGGGAACCTTTTGAGATTTTTCCGAAATTAATTCCCGCTCTAATCACGCGCCACGCGTTTTGTTGCGTTTTTTCTTCTATTCTTCTTTTTTTTCCACGGCAAACATTGTAACGGGAAAAATCGCGTCTACAGGGGCGGGAAAAGTTCGGCAATTTCGAGACCTTCGGGGCTCGTCCGCTCAGGTTTTCCCGGGGGCGCATTTTCCATATCAGGAAAATGTGCGCAAGCTGGGCACGAGGAGGCGGAATCGTAGGAATTTTGGGTGAAAACTTTTTCGCCCCCATCAAATAGGTCATTTTTCCGGTGCCTTGTCAGTGTGGCGACGAGCTGAGGGGATGTATACGCGCGGGAAAATTAATTCCTACACCTGTTCCGATAAATAGGGCAACTTTGTCAGCGCAGTGGGCGTTATATTTTTTTCCCTCTTGATGCTCCGTGCCTGTCCATCCGTCGGCGGGTTGTTGTGTGTGAGGGGACATCAGCGTTTTTTTTTGCTGCTCCCTGTTCGTTGTCGAATCCCAAAGGGGATCTCGGGATGAATGGGAGAGTGGAAGATATTTCCAGCGACATATTTTCACCATCCATTAGACCGACGTAAGTGCGCACGGATCATTAACATGGCATAAGGCATGCTTTTTCGTTTTTTTTCCCCCCATTTCGACACGAGGGAGCGGTTCTCGTGTCGTTCGCGTGAGGATTCCACCGTTACACCGTGGCGTGGTACGGAGAAACCGCGTGTGGAACGAAATGCGGGTGTAACGAAGCGCGAATGGAGAAGCAATTGAATCCCGCGGGATGCCATCGTCGGTATGCGACTGTTCGACCTCGATCTCGCTTATGCCGGTCCACGGGCACGCTGATGACGATATGGAAATTTGGTCTCCGGTGCTTTGGGGAGTGGTTTTGTTTTTTTTTTTTTGCTGAACCAATCCACCGATCTACCGATCCAGCCACCCTGCCGGGTGTTGTACCGTGTTGAAGCTGACACCCGACACCGGGAGCATGATAGCAGTATGTTTCGAGGATCGAACGATGCTTTAATGCTCCGGGGTAGCCATGTCTGTTCGTGTGTCGCGTGGGACGCGCGTTCGTGTTGGTGGGAGCTTTTTTAATTTTCAATATTTCCGCTCCATAAATGGCTCCGCTGAAATGGATTCAGTGAAAGGGAGATGGCGTTGAGACGGGACCGAGCGCATCGTAATGTGGCATGCATGCGCGGACTCGTAACGAGCAAATGACCTGTCGATAAAGTGACTGTAAAAGTCGTGCGAAGTTGAATGCTCGCATGCATTCGGGTTGAGAATGAAACCAGACCCCAATGAAAGGGTATCGATCGTGGCTAGTGCTGTTAAATAGGTTCGATGCCATGAGACTATTGGCTAGAGTTTCAATTGTTTCATTCAAAACGATCTGCCCAAAAAAAAAATAAAATGTATACTTTTCGTTATCGGATCATGTTTGCATTCGTGTTGGCTTATTTTCCCTCCACTAACAATAAGCTTTTGCTCGCGCTGTTGCTTCTTTTCTTTCCCTTTTTGCCATTTCTGGTTGACTGCACAAATCGTTAATAATGTTGCCACTTTTCATTAATGGAAAATTTTCCAATTTCGAGCAGCCTTTCGATTTTTATTTGTTTCGGTTTGATGATGTCTAAATTGATCCCTTTTTCTAGTGTTCGGAAAATGAGGGGCAGCAACAAAAAAAAAAAGAAGCGATGATAATATCACCGGGGATGGGTTCAACATCTCGTCGGGATGGGTCGTACGCTGCACTCTGAAAAAGGTTGCGAGCGAGCAAAATAAGAAAAAAAAGCGATAGGGGCTTCATTATTTCGCTCCACTGTTTATTGAGAATCAAATTGCTTTTTTAATTTGTCCGGTGCGCTTCGTCCTCGGGCATCGAACGCGGATGGTTTGACTTATGCGTGACCGTACGCTGTCGCACCCGAAAGATCCTTTTCTGCACGATACGCACAGCAAAAAGGATCCCCAGACAGGGTGTGCTTTCTCTCATACGCCAAAAACCGTCGGGAAATGAATCTAACGGCACACACGCGCACACAGACACACGCACAAAAAGGATCCGCCTTTCCGCGGGGCATTTCGAACGACCAAACACGCGTTTTTCGAGAGGTGATCACTTCGTTGGCTTTTCGTGAGAGGTATCCAATGATAAAAACTGTCATCAAGTAGCGCCCTCTGGTGGCCCTTAGCAGCCGAAGGGCAGCTCTAGGAAGGCTTACTGTGGCGCAGGAAATACTTAATGGCGAAAGCAATTTTCATACACTTCATAAATTTGATATTGATTTTTTTGTGTTGGCCTTTCAACCCACGCAGCTCGGGAGTGTTGATACGGGGTGAAATTAAAAATGGCGTCACAGTTTTCCTCACGCTGCGTGCTAGCGAATGAACGGTGAGCGCAAATTTGCGATCCTCATTGACGTATACCCGCACGCGCGCTCTCGAGCGGTGGGTGGCTGATTGGATTTTATTGTTGCGAAGTGTGTGTGTGTGTGTGTGTGTGTGCAGACGCCCTGAAAGGGATGCGCTCGCACAAAAGAACGACCGCCATTACGTTCGCCTAGGGCTTCCGCTGGGGTGGTAAATTAACGTTGGGTGTAAAAAAAAACACATAATGCTAAAGTATGTATAATCTCATCCGGCTTTGCACTTGACATGCTGCACAATTGTTTTAATTATAAGCCGGAAAATTGAAGCCAAAAACCACTTCTCTTCTCAACAGAGAGGCTGGTTCTTTTAGTGTTGATTTTCCCGGCACGGTATCTTTTTTTCGTGCAGCAGCGAATTTGTATGCAATAACGGGTGCGTTTATATGTTAAAAAATTTCTGAAAAGTCCAAGCAAAGGTAAGATAATCCTATGTTAAGCTTACACCTTAAAGTAAATGGTCATGCAGGGAATTGTGTCCATTCATCTTAAGCTGCA
The DNA here is from genome assembly GCF_943737925.1 of Anopheles nili. NCBI lineage: Eukaryota > Metazoa > Arthropoda > Insecta > Diptera > Culicidae > Anopheles > Anopheles nili. Next base: position 4,382,331 of record NC_071292.1, read on the forward strand.
GGATCCGTTCAAAGCCAGCACTTAAAACCTTCAAAAAATGATGACAATATAAATTATGGTTCCTGAGTTACACATTAAAAAAATAGGAATGATATATTTGTTCGATTGTTCCCTTGTTACAAAGTGCGACACACAAGTTTTGATTAATTGTCTGAGGTTAGATAGAGCAAAATTTTTCAAATTTGTAGCTAGCAGCACGATGATTTTGCTGCCGTCGAAAATGTCATACTATTTTTGGTTAGATTTTGAAACTCAACATGGTTCAACGGTTTAAAATGTGAATGAAAACGGGCATTAGATTACTTTAAAGATGCTGTCGTCAAGATGATTCGAACGAACGAGCGATGGAGTAAATGTCAGCAAGCACCTTTGCTCCGGAACTCCGTTTGCGGAAACGACTCGCCTGGGGACCCGCCTGTTCGGATCGACGACATCGACTGTAAATTGACACATATCATTTGATACGGCGGGATATCATTATCCGGAAATAAATTTTCCTTCTCCTTTGCCGCTTTATCGATCCACTCTCGTCTTCGGGCCCCTCGTCTTTCGGTAAAGGACTGTTTTTCTCGCTTCTCAGCGACACACCGGGGGTTCGACTTTCCGTCACAGGAGACGAATTTATGCGAAAGCGCACCGAAAACACAACATAAATCTAACCCGACAAGTCGCGCTCGCGCTTGTCGGCATAATTGGCTTTCCCTTGCCCGGCCCGAAGAAGGACCCTTTGCCATTGGTAGGTGACGTAAAAGGGTACAGTAGGCAATGTCGTGGGATTGACTGAGCTGCCAGTAGGCCTGCTTCCGGTACCTTTCCTCGCACGGAGCGTCGAGCCTGTTGTTTGTCCGCCGAACGGATTGAGTTTCGCGGTCGAATGTCACAGACCCGGCTAGCGACGTATGTGAAGGGCCCGGGCGCATGAGAAAACACGCATTTGCACACGGCGTGAGATTACTTTGAACAGGCTCGATGGAGGAACCCCGGGGTGCGTTGAAGACTGAAACGACTACACGTGTACAACTGTAGCTAGTCAATTATAATAATCCGAACAGAGAACAGAGAACCGTCGAGCAAGGAATCAGCGAGATATAAATGCGTTAAGAAAATGGTTGCTTGAGGTGATTCGACCTTTAGGATGATGATTTGAGCTTTAAGACAAAGCCTTGTGTGCTGAAAAGTGTTCATAATTCAATACAAAAGGCAACCAGTTGTGAAATTGATTGTTGAACATCAATAATCTGCGTGATTTGTCTACTAACAGCCTTGGGGTCTGATTCTCTGTACAGCTGCCAGTTCTTTTGGGTCCATAAATGAACAGGGCATTCATTTGGGTTCGGATTCATAAACTTTTATCAAGAAATACGAGTGGCGTGTTTCGTCGATACATTTTCATTATCGTGACATCATTAAAATGGGTCCCTTGTCCACGTGCAACACGAGCTAATTTAGATGATGGAATGGTCCTTTGGAATGGCTACACCCGCGGCCAAAACCCCCACAAGCATCGAAAGCCAAAGAGAGTGAGAGAGAGAGAGAGGGCGAAAAAAAAACATCAGCACACAACGGCAGTATTTCAACGTTCAATTTTCCGCGAACGACCGACCGACCTGCCGAAAATTATGCATTCCAAACAAGTCCTCGATCCTGTTAGGGTTAGGGTCGTAGGATGGCCGTCGAAAAATGCTTCATCCGGATCATGTTTGATGGGACATAATAAACCATTAGCTGCGTTGCTGTGTCGTATTCGATGTTGTCCGTCCCGTGTTTCGTGCGAGAGAATGAGGGATGCGTAGCCTCCCGTTCCTGGGTGCCCTTGGTCCGGGTCCTGGATATTAGGAGCATGACAAATTCCGCACCATTCACCTGTAGGATCAGTCGTTTATCATTGGAAATTGGACGAACGACGCACAGGCGGCGGATGGCTTGTTGTTTCCCTTAATAAGATAACCTTTGACCTCTGGTGGAGGCGGGAAGATACGGTCGAATACGGATGGCTTTTGCCTTGTTGTCGATGATGACTTTGACAAATGAATTCCGTGAGTGTGCTGCATTAAAAATGAATAAAGCATGCGGAAGAAAATTCGTCATGATCCTCGTGTTTCCGGTGTCGTTGTTCGGGATGTTTCCGCAAACGATTTAAGTTTTCTGTGCCATTCATCCCAGGGTGAAGTTGTGTTTGTTTCAGGGCGTCCTATTCGGAAAAACTCGTCTTGAACCGTGGCACGCCTGAAAGCCGTCCGTTATTATCGCTTACGTTAATTTTGAGTACGCAGCTGCTAATTTTATGCGCGTTTTTCTCCAGATTGATCATCAAAACGCACCTGTGCGCGCGTCGTAAAGTGGGAGGTTTGGATTACCTTGGCAGTCGACTCCTTGGCACCTTGCGAAAGGGAGCAATAAATCATGCCGCTGCCAAATAACTTTCATCCGTACGATTTGCTCACTCTATCACATCACACCCTCGAGGTGCGCGAGGAAACAAGGCTGATAATGAATATTGAATGCAGCAGCAACGAAGGGCAATCGGCGAAGGAGCGAAAAGAAAACAACCGTGTTGGGCAAGCGAGGAAGTAATTTTATTCCAGGAATGAATATAACATAAGCCTTCTCGCAGGCATGATGTATTACGTTCCGTGGGCTCGTGTGAGATTTTTTTCCCCGGTGAAATTCGTGCCATTTTGTGTGAAAAGTGGGCAGTTTAAAGTTTGGGTCTTGATATGCACATGTAAATGGGCTTCGCACGCATTAAAGCTTCTTAACGAAGTTCAACTGTCCGGTGGAAGAAAACTAGAGCTTAAAACATTAAGACAGGACAAAATTTCATGCGGCTTATCGAGAATTTAAATCAACCGCCGAGGGTGGATGGAATTGACTCCATTAGAGCGCTGAAACCCGCTTTCTTTGACGAACTCCTCCAAGTGAGGGTTATCATTCGTGAAAACATCTGCGCGCGTACACATCATTGAAATTCCGACTGTCTTTATCTCCTTCAAATCACTAGCCGGTGAGAGAGCAAAACTTTGATCGTGGCCTGATTCGCTATGGCTGAACCCGCCGGCGACTAACTTCTTCTGCCCTCGCAGAGTCGCAGCTAATGATGTGTGAAATTTGGATTCACGACGTTGCGACGTTGGCCCTCTCCCACCGGTCGATTTTCTTATCTTCCACATGACCGGACAGGAGTGTGGGAATGCAGTGGTGCTTCTGATATCTGCCACGGCAGTTGAAAAGTGCCCAACTCAGCCTTTTATTCCGATGAGTGAAAGCAACATTACGCTGCTTCGTTCTACGATGGTCTCTCATTACCTTTCACCCTAGACCAGAACAGGCACACGCTGGTATTTGGGGTGGAACGTTGGCTGCCGAACCCGGCCATGTGTGAATGCGAATGTGCGTGAGCGGAAAATGAACATGTGTGTGTGTGTGGCACTGACTGAGTAAGGGTGGCATTTATGTGACTCGTGACGTTGCCAACTACTGGTGGATCTAGGAAGGATGGTGGTGGCGCGTAGTTCGGGCATTTTCGAGAAATGTTGGCAAGGGTTTTAGGCCTACAGAAAAGGCTGATAGGACTCGCCGCGTATGGCAGGGAGCAAGCAACCAACCCCCATACTCTCGTGACATGACAGCTTTTTCCACCGAAATTCCCCACGGTAACCGACGGCTTGGGCTCGGTATGCTTGTGAGGGGTTGCTGGGGCTGAAACTCGGGCCCGACGAAAAACATATGTCAAAACCAACGCCAAGGAGAACGGTACGGGCCATGGGACGAGAGATGTGGCTGAAAAGTGGGATAAAGAATGCTAATCTCAAGCCAGTAGGTGGTAAGTAAGGTTTTGCGTACCACCGCTGTTTGCCACCGCTGTTCCTGCGTTGAAGGAAGAAAAAGCCAAAGGGTGACACAGCCGGGGCGTGGCGGTGAAGTTGAACGGAAAAATTGTTACCGCACGTTGAGATTGGAAGGAATGTTTTCTTTTTTTTGCCATTCGTTGTTTTCCACCGCATACTTTCTGGCAGGTTGCTATCTCCGAAGGTAAATCTTGTAGCATGGAAAATTCCGCTTCGAAACCGCCCGCCAACGAACGAGGAACCGATGGGAGATAAGCCCTACATATGGGTGATTCGAAACCCTCTCCTCTGGTGCGTTGATGGATGGCGCGGAAAAAGGCAAGCCCTTGTTCTTGCCCTCGAACCCTCTGCGACAGAGAGCGGTTCAGAAACCGCCATCTGAAAAGCCACGCGTGCTGAAACCACGCGCACCGAAAACGGCGCGGCGCGTTTTGGGCCGATTCGGGCTAAATAAATGTGGCTGCGAAACTTCATAAACGTAATTTATTTAAATTCTTTAATGCCTTTCTGCATGATTTAAAATGGCGCACGGTAAGGAACATCCCCGCATGTGGGATGTTTTCTTTTGCCGGCGTTGAACAAACGCGCAACAAAGCGAGTTCGTTTGAAAGATGTGAGCGATGTGAGGGACGACTTAAACGTCTGATGAGTGCGCGTGCCGTCAAAAGCGGACGAAATCCGTCGGTTTTTCCAATGAACAGGGTGGAGTAGCAATTTTCTGGAATTATGCGCGCATTATCCCGTCGCTTATGGTTCACATTCAATTGGTAATGCGTGCAATGATCCGGGGTTTGTTTGTACATTAATTACCGCTTGCAAAAGGAGGGCGAGTGCTCGTGATGTGTTGGGGTAATTAATGGTGGGTGGATGATTCTTTTGGGCTTCTCTCTACGATGCAGCAGCTCCCAGGTCGCATGTGGTCAAATTCAACCCATAATTAAACCACGTGCAAGCTTTGGTTTTACATCATAGTAACGTCCACAAAAGCCACAAAAAAAAAGATAGCTGCACAAATGTTGCTTCTCGTATTCCTTACACGTATCAGAAGTAGCTTCCATTTGCCGCTATTTATCTTGCGCAAAGTAAATTCACTTCCACTTTAATAGAACCACTGCGGCTGGAAGGTGTGTATGTGTTTTCCATTAAAAAGTTGTGCCGGAAACTCGGTTTCTTGTTCTTTTTCTTTTCTTTTTCGTTAGCCAGGCCTACTTTTCCGGTACGTAGGTCCCCTCGTTAGGCCTCGCTCGGTTGAATCGGTAAGCAAGAACGCCTTCCATTTCCCGCACAAGGGCGACGATGATGGAAAGTAGTATTTCTCCCGACAGAGTTGCGGCAAACAGAGGGCGGGAAATCCCTACCAGCGTGGTGGTGCTGCTAGAGATGTGTGAGATGTTGGATTTACTTCCGTTTTATTGTGTGCTCGGTGATGAACTATGTGTAACGCGTGTTTTTCCGTTACTTTTCACGCCAGGATATCCCCCTCGAACGCGGTGGGACGTGTACAAAAGGAAGTGAATTTATGTGCCCTCGGGGGGAATAGCATAATGGAATAAGACGTTAGACAAAGCGAAGCGTTCGGTAGATCGGGCTCGTAGTAGGCGCGTTTCGCGTGGAAACAAGGTACCAAAGGTACTCTGAAAAGCGAACACGCTGCCACGTAGCGATGCCGCGTACGGCGGTGACATTTCGCACGCCTACTGCGCTGTTTGTCTCGTTGTTTCACTGTGACGTTGGGTACGAGCGAACGAAACTCGGTTCCACCAGGGCTTCGAAAACTTTCTTCGATACTTTGTGCTTTGTTCGAGGATCTCCCTCATTCATGCTTCACTCGAGCGAAACATGTCACTAGTCGCGGATTTCCGCTCACAAGCTCGCGTGATTTCCATTGTGTTTTTCATTTGCTGCGACGCGTGTATCGTGTGCGGTAAATTCTCGTTAACGAGAATCGGTAAGGGGAGCGTGATTTTCCGTTCGACAGATGCAGTTTTTGTAAGACATTCGAGCGGCTCCTTTTGTGTGGTAAGTGAGGTCGAACCCATCGAAGGATCGTAAAGTGGGGGGGACGAAGCTATCGAAGAATATTTTTAAATTTGCTCTCAATTTCAGGATTGCGAGGGAAAGTGGTTGATTGGGAAATTTCCATGGCTGAAGGAAAAAATCACGTGGTCGTAAATATTAAAGAAACAGAACCTGTTGTAACTGAACAAGATGGTGTCTCTTGTAATTCAATGCAACAGGCTGCAGGATGTTTAAAGAGGATGTTTATAATATCCTGCTGGCGGTACGGCAAATAAAACTGCCAGCTACACGTCTTGTTTTGAAACCCTCAAATGACCGCCAACATTTTCGACTTCAAAGAAAGGTGCTAGGTTCTCGGTACACAATTTCCCACAGGCTTCCTGGAGCGAGGATTTGATGCAAATGATTGCTGCAAGACATTTGCGATTGCCGAGTTAATGTGTCGTAAAAACGCTATCAAAATATTAAACGCATGACAAATGGATCGCAATCCTTTCACAGGCGCTGGAAAGCCCCTCTCTCGCTGTGTTTGCTGCCAAAAAGTCCTACAGTTCTCTCTACAGCGCTCTATATCACTTCATCGACATGCTAAGACGAGCGTTTGTTGACGGCTTTTTGACGACTTTACTCCGCTCGGTGAGAATTCTTCACAAGTCCTCGGCTCTCGAGTTGAATCATACGAGGCAAACGGCATCAATGAGTGTACGAAAAGCATAATGTTTTAGTGAAGGGGCTGGTTGTACGGAAGAGGGCTGGTTTTGGAGAGGATTTTAATGTGCATCAGCGAGCGCATTGGAGCGTGGTTTTGTGTCCCAAAAAACCCGATAAACCCGACGTGTGCTCGTTGGTTGTTGCGGTACAGTGGAATCAGGTGGGCGTGAAGAAACAGACAGGTTTCTGGAGAAGTTTGCTTAAGCATCTGCAAATGCGATAGCACTCGGGATGGGTGAGATGGATGACGTATGAATGATGATAAACGGGCAATTAGTGTGATGAAAGAAACGAGACTCGCCCGTTAGCAATGGAACATATTACTGGGACAAGTTTGAGAGAGACATTGGTACTAGTACTGAATTTAATTTCAGAGAAATCACTTTATTGAGTGCACACGTCACCATCCGGACATGCTTTTGAATGTTCATCATGTGTGATTTAATCAGAACTGACAATCTGCTCCGTCTTTGCCACTTCTCAGCTCCAGCAAATCAGCTTAACATATCACCGTTCATTCTCACTATTGCCGAGCAGCTCGTAGACGGCTTGGTAGGACGGTCTTTTGACGCGAATGAATGACATTTTCGGTCAAATTGATGCGAAACTCAACCCTCATCAAGTGAGAATGCCAAGATGGATGGATTATATTTCACGAAGAATTTCCAATTAAGAATGAATTTACGAAGCCGAGCCAGTGGAAGGAGACAAAAAAGGTGTTCACACATGGGCCGTCGGCGTTGGTCAAGGATGGCCATCAGAGTTCCGATCCAAACCACACGCACGGTACACGAGAATTGGCAGAAAATGTTAAGCAGTTTCGTTCGGCACCGGAAAAATGGTAGTGGGAGGTCCGACCCGATGGTTCGGCGGAAAACAACTTGACAGCTTTTCTCAGCCCCAGCACACTCTCTCACGCCAATAAACGGACGGGTGGGCTTTGCGATGGCACACTGATATTTGAGGAATCCGTTTTGGGGGAGGGACAGCGAAGGATTTTCCTTATTTTTGCCGCTGCCTTCCTTAACCACGCTTTCCCAAAAACGTTCGAGGAACGGCAGATTGACGGAACGGTCTGCCAAACATTGGGTGCCTTTCGCATTCCTGCGCTGCCAGCGATTGCTAGCCTGGAAAAGCGAGCAGAAAATTCGCCCCGAAAATGAGAAACTACAGCTCATCGTTGTGGATGCGGAAAAACGGAAAAGCTGCTCGGAAAAAGGGTGCCACGTGGGGGCTGGATGTAAACGATGATGGAATGGTAGCCTAATTTGTAATATTTTCCAGCAATTTATCAGCACTTTGACGGAGACCGATGATGATGGTGGTGGTACCGATGACGGTGAAGGATCAACGAGAAGCGATGAGGATGCGTAAGTCGAGCGAGTCCTGATTAGCGGATCCGCTCGAGCATTCCATCGTTTGCAGGAGCTGATATTTTTCGAGTGTTCCAAAGTGCTACGATTGATGAGGACAGCACAGATGAAGGATCTTCCAAAATGATTTCCCCGTTGATAAGACATCACTAACCGGACTCGAGTGGGTTATTCCGCTAGGCTCCACACCCTTGATGGATTCATTGAACTTGCAGCGGACATTGCGACCGCATGAACCGTCCACGAAATGAAGGAATCTTCCGCGTCCCAGCGAAACGCCCACACAGCCTGTGTGTCCAGCCGGAGTGGTTTGGTATTCCGGTCAGCACGACCGTTACTAATGGGACGGATTCGAGGGTCTTTGGGGATGTGTTTTTTTTTGTGTCTCTCCTGCGAACCCGGTTCTATTTGCTGCCTGTGTTCGGTTCCGGTTTCGGGGAAGATTGCAAATAGAACCACCTCCAAGAACCACTTGCCCGGGTGGAATGGTGTGGCCTTGGGCACGGGAAAAGAACATCGCTGTATTATTTCCCATTTTAGATCCGCAGCCGCCCTGCCGATGGCCATCGGTTGGAACGGATCGATGGTGGTAACGTGCGAAGGACGAAATTAGACCGTCCCGGGGTTTCCCGAGAAGGGGTTTGATCTATGGAAGCGCTTTGATTAGTATTTCTGTCACCTACGGACGCGAATGTGCTCGGAATATGTAATGCCAGGGTGGCAATTTGATAGTGACCGGCGTTCGGGCGATAGAGCCATTTCGTGTGAACCGATTCCCAGCCCGGTGATATCGTTCGCCTTATCGTTTGCCGGCAGCTTCCGTACAATTGATGTTTCCCTAAGTGTCCCTAAGCCAGAAACTAATCATCTGTTAACTTCGCTGTGAAACCCCGCCGGAAGCGTGCTTAGCGCCCACGGTGAAGGTTCCGCGTAGACGGGGTGTACTTTCACCTGGAAGATGAGTGCTGGATGACGATTGGTTTCGTGGGACATTCCACCGGTACTTATTTCGGATGAGAGAAGAACAGTAGCACGAAGTAATGCGCGTACCGGGAAGTAAGATCAATCAATGGAATAACTTTGGCAACTTCTAAAAACCACCCCAGCTATTCGTAACTGAGAAGCGGCACTGAATTCCGCTCGATGGGCGGTTGATGGTGGAGGACCCCCTTTTGAAAGCTTTTCCTTCGCAAACATTGCCCCAGCGCAGGAAATCCACAGTGGCACAAATCCGGGAAAATCAATAAACTCAAGCCACTGAAAACCGATTAGACACAGCTCAAAGTGAATCCCGCTTCAAAGGGAATGCTTCATCAATGCATAAATCAAAAACTTCAGCAACAGGGAAGAAATGTTTGTCGCGAAGGATGCTTTTGGTCGGAGCACCGTTCGACTGTTGATCGTCTCGTAAATCTTTGCCGTATTGCGGCCAGACGACACGTTCCAGTGAGCGAGAGGGACGAGATGGATATTTATTTATAATGTCAATTATTCATTGCCAGCTTGAGTGTGTTTGAGCTGTAATGATCCATATCCTGGCAGGGTGACTTTGTTGGTGTTTTCAACGAGCAGTTTCAAGCTTTAATCGTCGTCGAAGGTCGCGTAGATTTACGCAAACAGAACAGGACGCTTGCATACTTGACAAAACGTTCATTTGAGGAGAAATTATATCGTTGAAATATTTCGATTGTGCCTATGGTTGCGCGAACGAACGAATTCTATTCGGGGTATTCCTCGCGCAAAAGAAAGTTAATGAATTTTCCGCATTCTGTGCCCCCAACATTCCGGACATGAAAGGCCCATTTTTTACGTCCCCGTACGTTTCGCCCCGAATCCGAAGCGCCGGAAGTCATCCGGGCGTTCTAATTTGCATCGTGCTGGGGGAATGAATTTTTACGGAACGTTAAATTTCTTCTATGGCCCTCAATTCCGTGCCCGAAATATGTGGCCCATCCCACAGTGCAGTGGGGTCGGTTGGGTGGTACGGAAATTGAATCCTCCAACGGCGTAGGACTGGAGCACATTCGTTTATTCGCTAATAAATACTGTCCCAATTTTCTCGTTGTCATCCCTGCACTAACTTTACACCCTATCGGGAATGATTTGAAACAATAAAAATGGAGCACCAACGGAGGGAAATAGAACGACGTCGGTGGCGAACCATTCGGTGCAAGAACCGACAATGTAGAGGTGCCGACCACGCTACACGACCACACGGGCCCGCTCGGGTGTCCTTGTGACAAAGTAATAACGCATAAACAGGATACGCTTCCCCTCGAGGGTCGCTGGCACGAGTGACGTGGAATTTATTTGGGGAAATATGGCAGCAGTTGATTGTTTTCTGCTTTTATTGTCTCCTCGCAGGCTGCGATGGAGCTCCCGGGAGACCAGTTCCGGGTCACTCGCGTCACGCGTGAGCAATGTTTATGCTGGTGCTGTTGGTGCTTGGTCGAAATGGCATTTTTGAGCGAGCGAATTTTATGAAGTTATTAATTTTATGCAAGCGCATACAACGTTTCCAAGAGTTAACGTGTTCGATTTGACTACCACCGATAATGTTTAATGCGGTTCTTGGGGAGGGTTTTGTTAAGAAATTTGCAAATTGGAAACCGAACAGTGTTCGATTTTTACCAACCAACTCCCGTCATGCATGTTGTTGGTGGTTTGCGTGAAGATGAGCTCAGTGTTTCATTAAAACCCAAATGGAAATTGGATCCATTCGAAAGCGATGGTTCCAGCGTGAAGCTGTCCCTGGTACAACCGCAGAATTGCACGTATTGTGGAAAGTTTATGGTTGATTGCCAGCAACCCTTTGACCACAATGGCTGCTTGGATGAAAATGAGTTTAACACGCACACGCACACGCACATTTTGACCTTTGCTACTTGGGAGCCTACTCTGATTGGCAAATTTCTAAGAAACTTTTAAACTAATGTCCCATAAAATGCTAGTGTACGATGATGGTTTAGAAAACATTTTTGAGCACTAAATAGAAGGAGTATGATTTTTGAACCATTTCGCTGAACTGCAGCACATTTGCGTAGAACAAACTTCCCGCGGAAATGATGATAGGTTTTTGGGCACGGTGTATCATAAACAGGGTTTGCTTTTGAATTGAAATCGATTGCTCGTACCACGTAAGCTGCTGGAGTGCCCCAAGGATTTCTTCGCCCTGTAGGGAAGATCAAGGATTTCGTAGCATCATGGACATGGTCTGGCTTATATATCTATCGGACTCACCTTCTCCGTTAGCTGCGTGCCTAGGGTACAGTAGGCGTAGGTCTCGATCGTTACGATCACCAGCAGCAAGGCAACATTCATGATTCGTGAGTCAAATCCCTGTAACGAGGAAGACATTGATTGTGAATCACCATTCGCGTACCATCGAAACGCAATCAAACCATCAGTAGAATGTAGAACAACATCAGACACCAGATGGCACTGCAAAACGTAAGTTGAAACAGCAGCGAGAGATTGAGCGATTTTTGCAATTTTTTCGCACACTCCAACGTGTCACGATGCGACACAATTATGGTGTTCAGGTCCGACTGGGTGATACGACCCTGTAGCTCGCGGATCTGCATAGCGGTCACCTGGAACATCATCGACGTGCTGCGGATGACTGATACGTCGAAAACGTCCTTCGTGCACAGTGTCAGAGCCGATGTCACGGTCAGCAGGCATATCGTGACGGTGTAGATGGCGTAATGCACCAAGTTGAAGCGTATGTCCAGATAGTACAAGCTGTGATTGAAAGCAAACGGATCGTTTGTGAGAGGAGGTGAAATGAAGCACCGTGAACACTATACTTCATCTCGGTGGAAATGATGTACTCTTCCTGCTCGCCCGTTTCGTTGCGTTTGTTGCGAAAATAGATGATGCTCGATGTAACGGGTGGCATCACGCAGTACAGGACGTACGCAAGCATAAAGTACTTGCAGCATGCGATCGACACCTTGTTAATTTTACCATTCGATTCAACGAGAAACGACAGAATGTTGTCGGAATAGCGCTTGCGGGCGCATTTCTGCAGTGAATCCACCAAGTCATAGAGACGGGCGCGTCGAAAGTAAAGTGCCAGTATCTGGGAGTACAAGTACGACACAAACGCTAGCTCTGACCCAAGACGCAGTAGCGTGACTGTGTCCTCGACTTTCATCAACACGCGTGGCACGATACTACACACAAGATAGAAAACGACCTGCACCCAGTAGAGGAGCTTGAACTTATCATCGCGTCCCAAACCTAACAGTTCTAGCAACCGGCAACCGATCGGGATCACTTCGAGAGGATCGTTAATCTCCAGCAACTTCATGATGTCGCCACTTGCTTTGACAAACGACTTGCTTCGACGAGCAATTGGTGCATCAATTTAAAGCATATTACTGTTGCTAATGTTTCTAGAACCGTCGGTGCATCCATCTGTGGCCTTCACCGAAGGATAATGCGAAGCTAGCCGGTATAATGATAGTTATTTCACCAAACATCATTTGGCCGTTTGCAAACAGTACGCGTATGGCTTTATTATAAATATTTGTCCTTCAATTGTGTGTGACTGAATCAGGGTACTCGCCATGAGTCTAGTGATGTCTAGTCTCACTGCGGTAAGTTAAGTGCACGGGTGTCGTGAGAATGAGATCAGGTGCAGAAAGTGTACGTTCAAGGTTTGATAAATAAATCACGTAAATGTTGATACCGACATTCAATTACTATTTCGCAATTGGAAACAGATGCTCGTTGATCAATTTTGTTAAATATAGCCATGTACGACCGTGACGGTTCTTCCCTATCCTACTAGTAGGGAGAAGCTTTCTCCCAGGATATATGAACCTTCGTGAGAACTATCATCAGTTGCGCTGAGATTTTTTCACAAACTATAATTATGAAGTATAGTTGATATTGAAGGATACTTTCTCAACAAAATAAAATCGAAAAGGTTTCAATATTTCATCGTTCAACCTACCTATCCCTACCCGATGCCGCCGTTCGTGGTGGCTTATCATGTCACAGGGTGTTCCAGCTGACACGATAAATTGTTCACCTCCACCATGAAAGGGGCTTAAGATTTTTCATTACTTTTGCAACGCTCAATGAAGAGGAAATTCGGGAACTTTCTCACGCACCTTTTACGAAGTCATCGCTGTGGGGCTTTTGCGTGGCACTCAACAGGATGGCACAGCTTTGAACTCGAGCTTATTTACTGTAGGTGTTTTTTTTTGTTGCTCTCTCCAACCGAGCAGGATGTGAGATAAAAGCACACGACCGTCTGCGTTGGCGGGAAAGATTCAATGAGCATTTAATTGCAATGAATAATTAAGCTCAAGGCCTTGCGGCGTACCAACGCAGCACAATCATGGTGGGGACGGGGCACGAAAAAGCCTCTCGCTAGAAGCGTTAATCTATGAGCTGGCAGAGGTTGCCATTCAAAACCACCCCAGTTAGGGGAAGAGCACAGAAAACACTTTCTTGCCGGGGAATTTCCACCATCTCGAGCGCTCACAAAGGAACGATTACAAATGATCCCGTCAAAGGGCGCCGCCTGTTGGCGTAGGGATTGGTCCCGGCGCAAAGAATGCCGTACTGCAGCGAGGTTTGCCTGAAAATGGTTGCATAAATTATCCATAATTCCCTTGCTAAAGGGCGGGAAACGGGATTTCATTAAATTTCGTTGACGACTCCCCGAGGCCCCGAGGTTGCGTTTGAGTAATGAGAGGAATTAAGACCACGCCAACGGGGTTTGCGTTGGCGCGTGGAGAATTTATTCCGCGAAAGGGTCACCGGCGTTTGCTGGAAGGATGCATTCCCGGGGAGGCACTGATGGGTGTCATAAAAGGGATGTCCTGCTGCTGGCAGGAGCGTGAGATGCTAAGCTTAGTAGCATCATCCTCAACCAGAGCGCTGAGCGAAACGGGGTAGTAAAAATCCAAATCGTACACTCCACGAATGGGAATCGTAAAACATCTCAACGACATCGTTCGATACCAACATACTCGGCTTTTAACGCTGGTTGCAAAATTACCCTCGAGGAATGAATGCATTCGCCGCCATTCGAACAGGCAAGTGCATCCTGCGCTGGATTTTGGCATGCATATGTTTATTGGCGCTTCCGGAGCCATCGAGCTGGAAGAGAATGCATAAAAATGTGTATGTCAATGTGCTCATTTCCCTAAAGAACAACGCCATGATCGTAGAAAGCACTGCGGCCGAAGATACTTGCACTGAAATTCTCAACATTAGTGGGCTCTTGTTTTCTCTCCACAGCCATACGTATGTTTGTTCGTAATTGCATTGCTTTTTCGACGCCACCCAAGCATCCAGGTACCCGTTCCGCCGGCGTTTCGCGTTTCCACTTCCAAAAGGTCCTTAGGGCGCAAAATTTTGGGGAATCCTAGTCCGAGTGCACCCGTTGGCGATTCAATTTGCCGGCAGAGTACGCCTCACAAAACCTCAAATGTTAATTTCTTGCTGCACTCTGCTGCACCGGTGCCAAAGACCCCACCGTCAGTGCGTCGGAAAACCGAGACCGAGACCCGTTTTCATGGTTGAAATGAAGCGCACTCACATCGTGGCCACAGTGGCCCAACCGTAACGTGTCGGGCACTCTCCGTGCACCTTCAAAGACCGCCTCGATACGCTTGTCCGTCGTGGTGGTGTATCAACGCGGTGAAATGCATTAATTCTCGCTGCGCGTCGTGTGAAAGGGAAGGAGCGTAAAAAAGCGGGTCCATCGTACCAAAAACCAGGCTGTCGGTCACCAGTTGCTGCGGTTGGTGGTGGCCTGCATCCGAAAGTGTCCGGTCGGTGGGTTTCATCCGTGCCGGGCTTCTAATGTGTCGCTGACTGGCGGACCTGATGTATGTGCGCCTTTTTTGGCAGACAAGAATAATCAACCGAAATTGGCAACAGTTTTTCGAGTGCACGACGAGCGCTCGCTCGAATGGGAAACGGATTCAACACGTTACCTCAGACCGGCAGCGTTAATGCTTGCCGTAATGGTCAACCGGAATGTGGTCCATCCATTGGTCGAACATGGAGACGCCTGGTTGTTTGTTGCCTTCCTGCCACACAGCGGTGCACCAATGTTTCCAGCACTTGTCCTCTCTTGCCTTCTTCGTACTGTTTCTCATGCACACACACACCCACACATAGATACACTGGGATCCTTTCGATTGGTTCCACTTTTGAGGTTTGTTTCGCATAATAACAATCATTTCGCCGATGTCGCCATGCGAGCCGAGGACGACGAACGTCATTCGGATGCATCGCATGCACCGGTTGGTACCGGGTGTGCATTCGTACTCACAAATTACTTTGAATTCTAATTTCGTCAAGCTGTGCGTTCTTGTCCGTGCGAGAAGTTGAGTTCTCGATGCTCCCCAGGGTTGTGGGGCGGTAATTTATATGTACATATAAAGTAACGGATTAATACGGGAAGGCGATGGCGATGAGGCGCACTTTTCCTCCCAAGGCGTATGATGTCCCGGATGGGAGTGACGGCATCCGGACGGACGTGCTGAAACCGACAAAATAAATGAACGGATCTTCCATTGCCTGGCGTCTGTCGATGACAATGGTCACTTGGATCGGTACGGCGTTGACAAGCGCGAGTGAAGTATTCGAGCAGTAGACCATGGGGTTTATAAAGCGAGCTTAAGATTGACCCTTGCTTGGAATGAGCTTTTTGAGGAACAATATTAAATGGCAAATTGGTAGGCGGAAATGGACCGAGTAGCGAAATGCTGAGCGCATTTTTTCATCCGACCCAGGAGCTCCCCATTCGTATTGAAGGGTTTTTGTACAACCAATTTCGAGCCAGTCGAGCCGGTTGAAAGGCACCGGGTGGAATGAAATTTACTGGCCACCATCGAGCCAGAACACGAGACAGGACGTTGAAATTCCTCTCACCAAGCCCAGGACCGTCCGCGGTCAGAAACAATTGGATCCGGCGATCACGGGGAAAACCTCGAACGCCCGCTCGGTGGTGCCACGTTGGACCGTCGCATGCAAAACTCGGGGTCCGAAAACTTAATGCCATCTTCAAACCCATTTTCACGCCAACATGAGTGAAACGTTTCATCGTGGTATGTCGGTTGCACTCTTTGGCCGCGCTTGTGGCATGGAAAAGGATGCCCGTCTGCTGAAGCTGGGTGGCCCGGTTGCTTTGGACAGTTCTGGACGGTGCTCGGTGCGATGATGTGGTTTCGTTGCTGGAAACCGGGATGGTGGAAAAGGAAATGCGAGCATTTCACAATGATGATGGCCATCGCTGAGATGAAGGCCGTAAAACGGAAGAGGCTCGGGGGCTCACCCCTGCGGTTACAGTGTTTGTCAGGGAACGTTGTTTATGCTACATTTAATGATGTTGCTTTCAAAACATTACGGTTCATTGTGGAATTTTCCCGGGACTCGAACCATCGCGGTGAACGAGCGTATCGTATCATGGTCGAGAAAAGCAGGGACTCTACGCAGCTCGAATAAGGAAAACGTCATCGTTGTACGGTGCAAGTTCAAACATCATCCACGGACATGTGTTTGCGGTGTACGGTGCCGAATTGCGTGCTGGTAGTAAGAGAGAGAGAGCGAGAGAGAGAGAGCTTTGGTTTGGGGGTTGAATGTGGTGCGAAAAAAACACCCAATTCCGCTGGCACATGAATTTGTATCCACCATGAAGATAATACAATGGCAAATTTGTACCAGAATGTGACCCGAAAGGGGCTGGGTTTTCGGGCATTTGGAAAGATGGTGCTGTAATCAGGACGTTCGGAAAATCCAAACACCGTCCGCATCGGACTACAAGTTTGCCAGAGAGATTCGCTTGCGGACGAACGAAGTGACGAAAAATATTATTTTTTAATTTCCCCTGCGGATGTGTTGCTTAGCCCAAGCTAGGCCGGATATTGGTTTCAACCTGAGCACCAACAAACTTGTAAAAATATTCCCTTCTCCATGAGAGTGTGAGAGGTTTTACAGTTTTTGCGTTGTGCCGAGAATCCTTGCTAGCCACACACACACACACGTCGGTAAACAGACGCGTATTGTGGGGCAATGTGTGTTTGCTTTAACAGGAACTGGGTATCATCGCCGTCTCAAGGAGCAAAGGTGAGCGAAAGAATGTGCGTTGGGTTTGTTGTGTTTTCCCGATTTACAAGAATTTGTGTTTGTTATCGTATGTTTTCTATCGCATTTGAGGCACGTTGTTGTAAGGTAAGGTGTTGTATGGTTCTTGGTAGCATCGTGTACGCGGCTGGATACAATATCCTGGTAAACCTGGCTGTGGGCTGTATGATTCGAAAGCTGTTGCCGCATGAACAGGAGAGATTTTGAACATCTTTTAAAGCATTCTTCTATGAGCATTCAATGCAGGACAGCCCGTTAGAAATGCTTTGTAAAGCTTTGTTTGAAACTTAATCCAAATGCGGCATGGAAATTGTTCTCCAAAAGGATCATCAACTGCAACTCCGTACCCGTGGCGAATGCATGTTTTGCCGTGAAATGCACGCGCAAAGTCTCTTGACCATTTGAGGCCACTTTTGAGTCCCGACCCGACCGAGTTGTGAGTTGGCGAAAATTTATCATTCACCCCACTCATTCACGATTTATGGCGGGTCGCTTTCGTTTCGTGTGGATTTATGCACCCGCGGAACCGATCCGTGTGCCATAACCATTCCGTTCACGTTTTCGCGTGCCCACAGCGGGCAGGCAGATCGAGCGCCTGGATTTGGAAATCCATCGCCCGGGACCGTATTGTCGCAAAAAGGAATTTGTGTGTCTGCCGAGTGGCAAAGGGCGCGCATGAAAACGATCACACCACTATCACAGCCGGCGTCAGGTCAGAGACCAGGGGATCCAGGTGCAGGTCGTGTTGAGCACGAACATAAGGTTATCAATCATTAGCAGTCAATGGTGAACCCGAACGATGCACCAGGAGGCTGATGTTTGGCGAGGTATGCGACTCGTTTTGTTCGCGGCAATTTGATGCCGGAACTGGTGTCAATGAATGGGATTTGAAGCGAACCGAAAGCAATAGAGCTGCGGCGCATAATGGATGCTCGATTCGATATTTGCGAAATGGACCACCCGACCTGGGTCATTAGCCGCGCGTCGGGCCTGGGTGGGAGTGGGCTGATGTTTTGAAATGGTTTGCAAAATGCATGGGGCCGTGTTTTGAATAACTCATCGCTTGCAGCAGCGCACGGTCCCGCACACAATGGGTAGTATCGGGGGTTGTGTGAGAGATTGGGGTGAGGCCAGGCACGTTGGAGTCGACATTGCAACATCAGAAATGATCGAGAAAGGGGGCACTGGATGGGAGGACAAGTGCAAAATATAAGACCTTGGGCGTGCTGAAGCGTTTCGCAATTAGTTCGATTCCAACGCCTTATCGGACCGGCCAGCCGGACGGTTACCGTTTGTTTGCGGTTAGCTTAGGACGAGAGGATCACAAAACGAACGGGGGACTAGCGAGAGTAAGAGAGAGAGAGAGAGAGAGAGAGAGAGAGAGAGGAACCTTTTGTCATTTCCGTCGCTGGAATCGGCGAAGATATACGAGCGCACAAGGTAACAATCCGGTTTGTGGTTTAGGATTAATGTGCAACTCGAAAAGCCGGGGCTGCTGCGATGAAAAGCCGCCTGCAGATGGAAAGGAACGCATTGTTGCTCGTCGGAAAATGGCTATTTATGGGCCGTGTGCAATTATTTATTACATTCGTTCGAGGTGCTGACGTCGGAGCAACGTACGCGCTGCGATTCGCACGCCGTATGTACGCCGTGCTGTTTGTTGCGGGTGTGCAGAAGGCGATTTCGAGGCGTGTGAGGCGAGATGTTCGATTTAACCACGGCAACCGGTTGATAACAGGCGCTTCCGGCCGGGTGGAGATGTTGTCAATATTTCTGATAGTGCAACATGGAATGTTATACAAGCGATTTGCTTGAATCGGTTTTCTCGGTTTAGCTTGAGCTCGGAATCGGAAGCATTGGGGCACGTTATCAGGACATCGGTCTTAGGCGTATCCTGGAGGGTTTGCATACGTTTTTATGGAATCGTGGCTCTCAAAAAAACGTTTTTGAATCATCCTCATATGAAAGTGAGCTTATTTCCATATTTTTTCCTGCCCTCAGTTGACTGCATCAGGCAAAAATTGTCGTTGCTATGAGTGCAATCAAAGAATATCCTTGAAGCGGATCAAAACGAGCCGTTGTCGACGATGCACATATCGGCACGATGGTTTACATCAAGTGGCTGGCCCATCTTGGGTTTGAAGCAGTTGAGGAATGATCGAATACCAAGATAAGCCCACGTGGAAGCCACAGGATGAATATAATAAGACTCTCGGTCCTCGCTCGTCATGATTGTTGATGGAGATGATGATTGGGGCGCTGCACATGCTGGCACGTTGCCGGTGGCTTTGGGCCAATGAATCAACCGGTCAGCACCCACCGGAAAACGATGTAACGTTTGTACGTGACCAAATTGGAGATCGATCCAGCTTGGGCGCTCGTTTATGGTGTTCGATTTGCTCGTCCAACGCTCGAGCGCCAATGCTTTTATTGCGACGGAACAGAACTGACCGAAGATCCCGAGATCGGTAGAAACAATGGACCACCCCGGACGGGGAAGACGAACTTTTCGATCGGACGCTCGAGTGCGTTGTTTGGCACGTGAAAGGAATGCGAATGCGTGGCATCAGCAAGCCGTACGGGTTCGTTCGAGACGACTGCTGATGAAAATTTGTCCGAAATTGATTTATCCTTCAATATCCATAAATTGCTCCATCCACTAATAAATCCAACTTTCTCTCCGAAGCGTACTGCTACATGGCGTGGCGATGCTGGGCGTTTTGTCCAGCCGAAGGCGAGAGAAGTTGCGGATTTGTCCGGACTGTCGTCAGGTGGGTAAGCCGAGGCGGATCTCTACAGAGTGAACCCTCGGCGATGGGCGGCAAACATGTAAATTTAATGTCTACCGGCATCAAATATACATACTCGGGTGCTTCTTGGGGCTTCCCGGTCACCCCAGACAGCGACACAACGACGGTGCTCCCGAGAAGACGCTCGCTGTCCGAAGCACTCGACCCACTCGACAGGCAGACACAAAGGACACCGAAGATTTCGCATACATTGGAACACGTACGCCCGTCCGCCGGCACGTGTCCCTCTGGCAGGATGTGTGACAGAACAGAAGAGGTTGGGATTTTTTTTCCTACCTTTTCTTGCCTTTCTCAGTGTAGAAGCCCATGGGGTGGTTGTGTAATGTCGTAGACGGCACCACAGGGGGTCTACCTCGACAGGACAAACCCGCGTTCGTTGACGATGTCCTTCGGCAAGAAAGCCCATAGAACACGATCGAAAACGCGTCGACAACAAGCACGATTTAAAGCCCACACAACAAGCAGCAAGCTTAAGGTTTTGCAAAACCCGTCTCCCGAACCATCGGACAGCGGACAGGACATCGGGCAAAACAACGGAATGTAAATCCGCCCGAATCGGGGCAAGATTGAAGGTTATTTTATTTTATGCCATATTTTTTCCCTCCACCGGCTCCAAGGCGTTAGTATGCAAGGACACTCGCCTGCCATTCAGGATGCGAGCAGCGGCTAAGACGTGGCTCCGGAGCCCATCGGCCCAACGGGATGCCATTTGAAATTATCATAGATATTGTTAGTTTCCTTTTGCAATTGCTCGAAAGGATGCCGGATGGGAGATGTATGCCCGGATTTTGGGCTCGGGACGTTGTGTCTCTTCGAGCTGGAAGCTTGGTGCGCTTGGAATGGGAAAACCGGCAGCTCACAAATCCGGGAAGGCTTTGCATCGAACGCCAGTTAGTGACTTTTATGTGTCCTTTCGTGGGCCCCACTCCTTCAGAAGCGAGGCTTCGTCGTTTTTTCGTCGATCTCCGGAGGTGCGATTGTTCGATATCCGGACTGGCGGGTAGCCGGTTTGGAGCTCATTTTCACACGTGCCGTGTAGAAGCATTATCTTTATTGACGTTACAAATGGCACGTACGTGAAACGATAATGCTTGTTTGCGCACTATGGCATCGCGTGGTGGTGGATTGTGGAATTTAACACACTCCCGGAATGCATCCACCGGCAACGCACCTTCCCTGTGTCGGTGGAACACAACACCTTTCCGGTGGTTGGAAGGGAAGAATTCCTTCGGTTTGCTGCCATCATTTTAAAGCTAATAATAAATGAGCACAGCGTACATTCGACCGACCAACCGACCGTGGATTCGGCATATTGTTTCCACCGTTCTAATTGGACGGGCGCGCCAATCCCCGGCAGATCGTCGTCGTCGGCAACCATGCGGCTCGAAATGCCACACCTAATTTGCATAATAAACGAGTGAGCGCGCACATCGCAAAAGCCCCACGCGATGCCGCAAGAAGTTTGACGCCCTAACGTCGATGTCAGGGCGCTGCTGTGTCAAGGAACTAATCTTTCTCCGTGTCCGTGTGCAGCTGGCGTGGGCCGTGCGTCGGAGGAGGTTCATTATTCAATTCCCCAATAAGGCTAATTCCTTCGAAATTTCAGGCACACGCTTCCGGACTATCACCCGACACCTTCACCACCACTGGGTGGCACCTGTTCCGGCGCCTAATGACCCCGTGGCTTCGTTAGGGCTCATCCCGACATTAATCACATTTTCCGCACAGTAATGTAAACACAATAAATATTAAATCGCTAATTGCGAAGTCACCGTTACCGGTGGGAGCGTGAAGGCTCGTTGGGGTGGCTGGGCTACATGTAAAAATGAGCCCACGTTCGTCTTCAACGGGTGCGTTTGATGCGAGCCGTTTCGCGTGGGTGCGTCGGATAGGCTCGGAGATTGGAATGTTTTTGCGTGGCAACCCGACACATAAATCAGCCTGTTGGTGCGAGAGGCTTACGAAACAACCCGCATTCCGTCAACCGTCAAAGCGGCTGACGTGGCTTTGTCAGGCGTCAGGCTTGGCCCTTGCCGTGACCTTTAACCCTCGCGATCGAGCCCCGGTCTGCTGGGGGCTTTCCTGCGGAGAAAGGAAAACTTTTTCCCACATTCCAGAAATGAGTTTGATCACGCAACGCAATTGTCGGAAGCAAGGAAGGCCGTTTTCGGTACCACGAGGGGGTTGAACGTGGTTTTTTCCTGAAGGGCAAACGTGAACATGTACACATGTATTTCTTGATCTTTTGTGCGACAACGGCACACGCGA
This sequence comes from Anopheles nili, assembly GCF_943737925.1. NCBI lineage: Eukaryota > Metazoa > Arthropoda > Insecta > Diptera > Culicidae > Anopheles > Anopheles nili. The sequence goes on from NC_071292.1 coordinate 4,404,477, forward strand.
GTCCTGTTGCTGACGCCGGGGGATTTCTTCCGGTCAAGCCGGCTAAACTCCGAAGCCCCGAAGGAGCTGGTCGCGAAGGTGACGTGACGCGCAATACTTGTTGGTTGTTAGTTGAGGTCTGGAGCTCATTTTGCTGATAAACACCCGTCTTAAGCGTGGGACGGTTGCTAAGGATAAGCCATACATTTTTTTCCATTTAACACCTCACTTTTGATCCTTTTCTATAGCGTTTTGATTTCAATTCAAAATGACGCTTAAGCTGTTGATAACAGGATCTCACGATAATGCCCCAGCTTACGTTGGGTAAATAACAAATGGTTTTTATTTTAGTAACAAAAAATCTGCCCCATCACGAAGCAGCATGTACGAGAGCTTTGATGAGTAATTAGCGCCGACAGTTGCAGCCCTTTTTCGTACTTCGTAATTTCACCTCGTCACTGTTAATGTGCTGCATCCGGGAGTGGTGAAAAATCGGAAAATCAAACACCCCCAACAACCACCCACTCGGCCGGCGAGAAGATGCATTTCGCTCGAGCGAATATCAACGCAATTGCAATTGAGTTCTCATTAGCGCGAACGAAACGCGAAGTGCCCTGGGAGAGCACAAAAAGTATTAAGCTTAAATACCAACGAAAACCGAACCAACGAACAACAAATTATACTTCTTCACGTGTTTCCCAGCCACGAGGGTTGGGATGGTGAACATACACACACATACACACACACACCGGCACCTCGGATGCCACTGTGGGCTGGCGTAGCTCGTAAATCAATCCTTTTCCCAATAAGTTCTTTTCCTGGCAGCAATCCGACCGGTTCCGGTGCGCCCTCGATAGCTCGTCGATTCCACCACGTGGGTGGTGCTTTTCTTTGCAGGATGAAAACGCCCCCGAGACTTGTGCCAACTAGGGCCGGTCGTGCTCGCGGAACAACAATCGTCTCGTGCATTAGCCAAAAGGGATAGCTTTGGAAGGGCATCCGGGGGCATTGGGGGTCTCTGATTAGTTCTTAATTTCGACAGACTGCTGCTGTCAGTTTTCGAGTCGCACATATAAACACTCACACACACACACACAGTCCGGCTGGTGTACCGGCATCCGTGTGCATTCACACGTACCGCCGGCAAACCATACCGGCGGCAATCACAGCCGGGACTCTTCCTTCTTCTAAATGCAATCGAGAAAAGCTGCTCAGTTTTTCTGCTCACGTACTTTTTTCCACCGACGTGCTGCTTCCGCCGCCTGGGTCCTTTGGCCAACAGAACTATATCCTTGAGGCTGCCGGCGCACTCATGATTTGCGCCCGGTGGAGGTTCCACTGGAAGGTGTGCCTGAATTGAAGAGATTTCTCTAATTGCTGTCGAAAAATGTTTTCCTTTTTGTTCGTGCGTTTCCGTCGAGGCGTCTGGGCTGGGGGAGTTGGTTTTTTCTTTGCCTGTTTCAGGCGATGGTTTCCGGTGTTGAGTTGTGAGCCGCTGGGAAATGGCTTCTTGATGGGCAGCAGCATCCACTTCCCGAGCTGGGTGCAAATAATTGGTCTCCAGCAGTATGTATGGAAACGATGATTAGCAAAGGATGATATGACTTGTACTTACTGCTTAAATTAATACCATTTGCTGGGAATTTATTGCAAGATATTTCGGAAGCAAAGCTTAAGGAGCTTTCTGTAAAACAAAAAATATGTACACTTCTATTTATGAGACTTCGGTTCTTAAAAAAGTAGATTACATGATTGAAAAAGCAGTGTATCATCGAAATAACGAAACTAAGGTTGTGGGTAAAAGAGACGTCTGCAGGATGTCGATCCGATGAAGGAAGGAAAGCAGCATCGACTGACCTTCAGGCAGGTAAATCTCCTCTACCAGTAGCTGCCATCGGTTGAGCGTTGTGAGTGTGTTTTTCCTCACCGGAAATTGCTGTCAATGAGACGACGAACGTTCGCGCGTCGATGAAGCAACGCCGTTGCAACACGTTTCACGCAAGACGGTGAGGCGAGTTTTTCCGGAGTGTTTAATGGCTATCGCGTCATAATGGCCACCGGTGGTCGGATTCGCCGTTCGGGAGCGGTGAATCAGCACCATTAAGTCACCATTGATCACCAGTGAGCCGTGCTGCTAGCGCGTTTTTAGAGTGTTGTTTCCATGGCAACACCGAGTCTGGTCGGTTCGCTAAGGAAACGGAAAAGCGATCCGAAACATGGCTTTGCCATTATTATGGTCGTTGGGGAGCGGCAGCGGTGTTTAAGTTTTCGATCTTCAGTTTCCGGCTGCCTGCAGATGCAGGCTGTCCAGGCCGCTCCAGCCGAGCGGTAGTCGTTGTGACAGTTGAATAATAATATTACAAAACTTTTCAATTTATTAGCCAACCATTTCACGAACCATTGCACCGATTACTTGGATTGGGTTTCGATCACACCTTCCTTTGCTTACTGCGACGATGAGCGCTACAGTGTGTGCTGTAAATGTAAGGCTACAGATGCGCTAACTCATTCCCTCGCGTAACAGCATGGAAGGAAGTGTCGGTGGAAAATACTTACGCTTAAGCGAAAACCCGCACTGTAGCACTAGGGCTTGCTTGCCCGGAGCCGAGAGCTCATTGTCAATGCTTAAATACGACAAACAAGCACTGGCAGATTGCAAAATGGAGACGGCCACGGCACTATGCGAGAGTCGACCCTTAGCATGGCACCGGAATGGGACCGGTATGGCCAAGGCAGTGGCTTTCGTCCTTTGCGTCCGTTTTCCTGCGTCCACCGAGGGAAGTAAATTTCATTTACCACCGATTTATGTTTCGCACCGGCATTCTGCCCCTGGGAAGGTGGTCTCCGGTGTTTCCTTGTGAACGCGGGAGTGAAAAATATGGCCGCCGAGTCGTGCCTGCCCTCAGCAGCTCAGCCCTTTCGATCCGTCCTTCACCGAAGCTCAGCGGACAATTGCCCTCTTCTGCTGTTGCCTTCACCCGGCAGACTCGAAGTAAGAAAATGGCTTGTTTGCTGTTGATTCGCGTGAACTTTGTGCCTCCCCCGCTCGAAGGAGCCCGCTTGATGCATTGTGACGCACCGTGGCGTAAACGGCGTGTTTCGCAAGAAGGCTACCCCTGGCTACCGTCCGTCTGCGAGCCCGCCGCGATGTGAGGTTGAAGATTAATTCAGAAAATGTTCCGCAAACAAACGAGGCACAGGGCTGTGAGCCGGCAACTGAGCTTTGCGTTCCATTACGTGATGAATTTCCGACCGGGTTTTGTACCCGGGCAGGGTTCTTTGTGCGAGTGCTTTCACGAACGTGTCGGCTCGGTAGAAATGGGGGTGGAGGAAAATGGTGAATTTTTTTTCCGCCTCATGCCTTGCAAAGACAGCAAAACAAAACAGCGCACCACGCCGGTCTCTGGTGATTATTGGTGTGTTTGCTGTACAATTAAGAAGTGATGCACGGTGGGTTGGTTGGGTTTTTAATTTTGCAACCATAATGCAGAAGCTTTTTTGGGCTCCAGCTTCCCGGGCGAACAACCTGGCGAGTTGCTGAAACCGATTGCTTTTAGTGGCGCACGGTACATAAGCTATAGCAAAAAAAAATAAAAAGAGGACGAACAACCCATCCCATTCATTGTTGCTTGCGGTGGTGGTGGAGGCGCCTGGTTATATTAAACCCCATAGATTAGCTTAAAAGCGAACACTATCGATAAAGGACGCCCGGGTATAACACGTGGTTGAGACACGTGGGTGGGTGGGTTTAAATTGAAAAAAAAATATTGAAACCCGTTAGCCGTAATGTTTACGACACACCAACGCCACAGCACACCTGGCTTGCGTTCTATTCCCCGCTTCGGGTCTTACTATTTCGCACTTTGTGCCGTCACCACCGCACCGTAGCCCGGAAGGAGGCGCCTGGTGCCGCGTAACAGGGTGGTCAAGGATAACGGCACAATCGGTGCGTCTGGTTCCGTGTGAAAGTACACCGGTGTTTCTTGCCTTAAACTCTCAACCCCATAGGGTGGGGTTGTAAAAGCACCTTACCGAACGCTCACCCAAACCCCCGAGCGCTCGGTTATGTTTTTTAATAAAAGCCGGCGCGGTAAAATGAAAAGACATTCACCACATCCGGTGGCATTATGAAGCGCCGCAAGCCATCGTGGTCGTTGTCGTCGCCGGCAGCGGATAGATTTGCACGTTTGCGTGGCGTTTGCGGTTCCGTGGCCGTTTCATCGCTGACGAAGGGCTTTCCTGCGGTTAAGCCTCGAACCCGAGCGCTTAGTTTTCACCTTCCACGGCGAGGGTTTTTGCTGGAAGACGTGGGGTTCATGACGATTAATGTCCTGACCGCAATTTACAGCGACCGGCGAGGCGAGGCTGCTACCGAGCGGTGGGATTTGTCTTGATCCATCCTCCGTCACCGTGGGCGTCTGAGGCTGCTGGTGGTGCTAGTGGTGATGATGGTGCAGGAGGATGGCAGTGTTTTGAGGATTATGAAAAATGCTGTCAATAAATTTCGCCCGCGTTCCGGTTGCCACGGGTTGCACCACCAGCGAAGCGAACCAGTTGTGCGATGAAAAGCGCGCTGGGTTTAGGAAATTAATTTTCATCTCCACACCAAAGACCGTGATGGAGGCACGTCAAGGCTGTTTCCCTTTTGCGCACCGAGTGTTGGCCACAGCGTAGTTGCGCCACCGAAAGATCCTTGTGCCTTGTTACTCTCGGCTTTAAAACAGATCGCTATCGTTCATTGTCAAAATAGTTACATTACCGTCGTTCCTCTTAAGCGAGGGAAAATAAAACACGAAAACTACACGCACCAAAGCCTGCTCGTAAATGAAGAGTAAGTGCTTGAGCTTGGCTTTTTGGCCCACGGAGCGCTGTTTGCTAAGCCCCACCGAATGAAGCGTGCGGATTACGGTACGAGCGTAAGTATTTATCTTCATTCCTCGGGAAAATTCTCGTGAGCTATAATTGGCTGGAGGTCATGGGCCCGCGTGTGAGGCGTCATCGCATCATCGCTTGGGAATCGCACCGTACCGGACGCGGCTTCAATTCTTTCGCAAAACGCCAACGTCAGAGGGCAAACGCGCAGAGTGAAACAAAAAGCGAAAAGTTTCGTTCGGTGGGAAATATTATTAGACAGCTCGAGCAGGGATGTAAACATTCCTTACATCGTCCCTGCTCGTTCACAGGGCACGAGAATGTCCTGCCAGGGAAGTTTGGTTCACTCGTTGACTCGTCGCTGATTGCTCAAACATTTCGCTCCCATTGGAGGGAAATTTTGCACGGAAAAGCACGAAAACAGAAAGACGACAACAAGCGCAAAGTTCATAAACCCGTTTCGTAATTTGCAGGCTGGAGCGTATTTTTATTCTAACTTTAGGGTACGAGCGCCACGTTCGCGTAAACATTCTCCCATTCCCGGCGCATCATCGTTCGCTTTGATGGCGATTATTTATGGGTTTAGAAGTGAGGGAAGGAAAAAGAAAACATGCTAAAAAACACCCTCCGAAGGGCCGGCTAGATACGCGCCGCTATTGAAAGCGTTGCCATGGTTGCCGACCTCGGTTTGCTTGTTTGCTCGGCCTACCTGATCGGGCCGTGATTCTGGTTTGAGGAAGCAAACGCCATGGCTGTGGTGGGCCTCTGGCGATTTTCAAAACACCCCCTGACAATTACTGCAATTTCCCCAGCGTTTCATTTCGCCAACGAACTCCGCAGCACCGCGGAGTGCCATAAATTATAACCTATATTTATTCTACATCATCCCACAGGACCGAAGAAGTGGCACTAGGAACAAGATGCTACCAACCGTCGCAGAACGCGCGAGTTCTCGCGCACGACGGTCACTGGAGGCGTCAGGAAAACAAAACACCACAATGTTGCTGTTCTTCGCCGAGCACCTTTAATGGGAGAGCAGTAGCGTTGCGAATGGGATGGTGGACAGAAAAAAAAAACAAACGCAAACATATTCAACGACTGTTACGCGGGCGCGATTTATATCCGACGATAATTTCCACCTGTCAGAGGCAAGTGAAACAAATACAAATTTATTGCGGTCGGAGAACTGGGGAGCTCGTCGGAAGCGGTGGTGTATCCGGGACACTCGCGATTGGCCACGGAGTATTTTTATTGAAACGCGCGCATTAATTTTCCTCATCTGGAGGATGGAGACGAAATTTTAAAGTCCTGTTTTCCAGAGAGCATGTGTCACCGGGCAGGTGCTCCAGTGAAAGTGAGGCACTGGCTTGAAAAACATTGATTTACGTGTTGGTGCTGGTGCAAAGTTTCACCAAGTGGCCAGAGGGCTTCAGTGGTGACGCAACCATTGAGAGTTCATCGCTTCTCGGGCGATAGGTCAGACCTCAAATAGAAGGACCATTCGGAGTGCTCGGAGGCAAGAACACCCGAAAGGGTACGCCATAAAAGCCGAGACCGGGGTGGCAACAAACTACATCGATGGATGATAGGAAATGATTTTACGACCGTCGGAGATTACGAGTGGAGCATCCGGGGATAGTTCTGCACCCGGAATCGGATTATTATTGGGCCTTGTAGTACCGCAATAAAGTACGGCAGTTTATCTCTGCCCGACCGACGAACACAGAGTGGGAGCGCGTGAGATCATGCCCATTGGCCCCTTTCGCTGGGGGACGACAATTTCCAATATTTTCGATCATTTTTCGGGCGACCGGCCTTGCAGCAGCACGGGGTGACGTTACAGCGGTGTAAATTATTGATCAGCAACACGCTGCACACACAGTGGGCTCGTGTTTGTGGGTCCGATTGGTCAAAAACTCACAAAAGCGGGTGCTCTAATCATAAGCAGCTCAGTTTGGGCGTATGAATCTGGTCCCCAAACCCAACGGACATCGGCTTACCGATTGCTTCATCAGGAACCTTGTACTTCATTCCCGAGACCCTGATCGCTGGGATTTTATTGACCTTTCGATCTCCCCCACCCCCGGTTGGGGTTGTCGGGATGAAGTGAGTTAGGTTTTCGGTATCTTTGGACGAAGCAAGGGAAGGAAAAAAACGAACGAATGGCATGCGAGGACTGGCAGTCCTACCGGAAAAGGGCTTCATCTTTTTAGCACCCTCACGGATACCCCGTTTATGATGATTATTCGCCGGTGTGCCGACATCGACCGGGAAACCCGACATCGAGCGAACGGACGGATGATTTCCCCGGGCGGCAATAAAGGCATGAAAAATATTCTAATCTCAACGATCGCCCACCTACCAATCCACCCACGCGCGCCGTATCGTAAAGTTGTGGAAGTGATTGGGCCACCCTTCGAGGCACCCGTAATTGGAAACCGAAACCCCGGAACCCTTCGAGGAAGCCGTTAGAAACGACGGTTTACGATCGGGCGACGAACCGGGCTCGAAAGCCCGGAACTAGAAGCCAACCATCTCTAAGGGCTCGAGGGCCTTACCCAAATTTAATTTCTTCAGCGACAATCTTTCACAATTACGGAGCCAACCCACACGAGCAGCCCGTTCACCATACGCGAGAGGTTGGCTGTAACGTAATTAGCACCGGCAGCAGCAGCGCGCAGTCAATGTATGAATAATTCAGTTCACTCGGTTCGTTCGGTTAGTTTTCCTTACCGAAACACCTTTTCACCTCGGGGGTGCAAAAGGTAAGCGAAACACGTCAGCTGTTACATGCCGTCCCGCAACGGGATTTGCGATGGAGGCGCCTGGTGGCGTACAGTTTCGCGTGTACTTCCGCCCGGCGTTACGCACCGACACCTTGGAGGGGGTTGGCACCTTCTGCGGTTTCGTTCGCGTTCAACCGTGGTGTGGAGCCGTACCGATATCCGTTCGATTACCCCGAGCTGGCGGAGAAAATGAACGGCATGCTGAAGGCTGCCCGAGTTAATGGAATGGGTGTTTACCGTGGGAATTGGGAGCAAATATTTAAAGCCTGAGCGCATAGTTGAAGCAATAAATCTCTGTTCGGCTGATGGCACACGAAGAAACACATCCTTAAAGGACATAACTTACCCGATCGGTGCACCCAAACGGTCAAAAGATTTATGAAGCAACGGTAGCAACGAATGAAACGCGTCCTCGAACGATGCGTGATTTCATTAATAAATTTGCATTTTATTCATAAATGTGTATGTCCATGCCGAGCACCGGCCACGTCACCGGCTCGTCTATAAATTGTTCTTCTGTGAGTTGGTTTGGTTTTATATCGCCTTGTTTTTTTTTGTTGCCTTCCTTAACTCCACTGCTTGCCGCCTGCCTGCTTGCGTGTATGTATAATGGTAATGCTGCGGTCGTATTGGAGGCTGGTTTGGAATTCGCACACATCTCTTCCCTTTTCCACTAGACTACAACGGGATGGTTTGCAACCGAGGGGGTTTATTGTGTTAAAGTTACTGCGCGTGCCACTGCACGGTGCTGATTGCATTCCGGGTGTCGGTTGCTTGTTTCATGTTAAACGCAATTATTTTCCGACCGCACCAAGAGCGTTTATGGTGCGAGCTGGTCGCTGATCGCGCCATAAAAGAGCCCACCGAAAGGATGAGTGGAAGGAGGGTTCGAAAAACAAACGAAAGAATTCGCTTTTCATCCTTTGTAATGAGCGATAGTGGGTGTGGGAGCGGGTGTGTTTAAGGGTGGAATCGGTTTATAATGACGATTTTATCGTTTGCTTTCGCAACCGAAAGGCATTTTGGCCACTGCGTTTGTTTACGGGAGGGAAAGAGGAAGGGCATGAAATGAGTTCGGGGAAAATTATAGCTCTTCTGCCATTGCGACCTCAGAGTTGCTCGGAAACAAGCGTATGTGTCGTGGAAGGATATGAGCTTTTCCTGGTAGAAAGAACGAGCTAGTGGTTCGATTACTTCGGGCACTAAATCCTCATTTGTAGGGGTTGCTTACGAATGTTCGCTTCCTGTACTAAATGTTTGTGATTTTCTTGTTGAATAATGATTCATGTGCTATCGCATCGCATTTTGTCACCCTCGCTTCGGATTGTATCCAGTGGTTTTGCATTTTGGCTATTCAATATACGTTCCGCCTCGATTCCGGTCCTGTTTGTCTGATTATCGTTATATACAGCGTAGTTTCTGGGTTTGTATTTGCTTCCCTTGTTTATAAACTTTGTATGTACAATATAAGGTTAGTAGCGCGAGTCCATATGCACGCTTGGCCAAGAAGGGGTAACTGCGTTTATAACACATCTTTCATTTTCTATTTCGCTCTCTCTCTCTCTCTCTCTCTCTCTCTCTCTCTCTCTTTCTCTGGCTCTTTCTCAATACCACCCACAGGCGGGCGAATAAAAATCGTTGTCATACTGGTTTCATTTAGCCAACAATCTCTCCAGCTCACGACAACGCGTAACATAATCTTATCATTTCCTATGCATTTTGTTTATCGTCTCTGTTTTTGTTCATATTCTTCTTCTTCTCTCACGAATATACTTTCAACGGAGTTCCAACACAATTGTTCCTAATTTCTGCGGCACCGTCCGTCACGTCACGTGGCCTGCTTAGCAGTTCCATTCCGATCGGTCGCTTTGTTTTTCTCTAGCTAGCCTACTCATTTGGTTTAAGTTTTCCCAACGCAACAAATCCACCCAACGCAGCGCCCCTATGTACATTTATTTTGCTAGAATTCCGCTTCTTTCGTTCATTTGATCCTGCGTTCCTGCTGATCCTTCCTACCACGTGCTTCTATCTCGCTCCAGTCTGTACAAGAACAGCAATCAATTCCAGCCATCAGTCGCTCCGATCATCATTTCCCACCGTTCCGGGCCGTGTTCGCCCACCATTTCCATCGTCTGCGGTGTGTGTCTCGCCGATGCGTCACTTTCCACGGTGCTGTGATTTTTCCGGCTTGCCACTGGCGACGCACACTCTCCATCGGCGAGTATTCCCGTGGGTTGCAATCAACTGGCGGGCTTCCGGACACCGGACCGGGGCTCGCCGTTTCAGGATATCGCCGGTACGCCCAACTTTGCCAGGTTCGACAGCGTGGTCAGATCGTCCGGCTGCAGCCGAAGCGCTTCCCGGTAACTGCTTGCCGCTTCCTGCGTGCGTCCCAGGAGGTGCAGAATCGCGCCCAGGTTGGTGTGTGCCCGAGCTTCCTGTGGTCGCAATTTCACAGCCTGCTCAGCGAGATAGCGTGCAAACAAAAATAGCAGAGAGAAAGAGCACGAGAGAGAGAGAGAAAATGAAAAGGCCGTACATTATTGGTCTGGTGTGGCGCAAGGGGTTTGCGTGTTGTGCCCACACTCACCTGTCGGTACCATCGTTCGGCTTCGAGTTTGCGGTCATGCAACCGGAGACTCGATGCGGCGGCCATCACCAGGGCGTAGTCTTCCGGGGCCAGTTCGGCCGCCTTTACCCGGTACTGGAACGCTTCCTCCGTTCGTCGCTGGGTGGATAGAAACTCAGCTGAAATGTGACCCGACGGTGCGTGAGTGGAAGAAACCCATAAGAAAACAAACAATTAGGAAGTTGTAATGGCGTTGTTAGTTTGTTTTTTCAAATATCGGTCAGTGGAAAAGAAAAGAAAAACCCTCAAACCCACACAATCTCATCTATACAAGGCGTTCGACCGACGCACCGAAACCTGCCTGTTGCACTGTCCGCTGGAATGGCTTCGTTTCATGCGATTTAAATTGTGAAACACTTGCCCGACAGCGCAAGCCCTGATGCTTCCTAATTGGATACTTGATATTTTATTTTAGATTCAGATCCATCCCACCCCGCGTCCGATCCTTCCCGGGTGTTATGCTCAATTATTTGGTCCCATGTACGACTTCCTGACGTTTTCTCGGTCGGTCTCGTTACACATGCTCGAAGACGGTGAGGTGTCTTCTCGAGTGTTCCCCAGCGCTTATTGCCGATTGTTATGATTTTCTTTGAATTCGTCTCCGGTAAGCGAGACGAAAGTAACGAGAATGCAAACTCACACTCGCAGCGAAAGTTTGCATCGCACAAACGCTCCCCTTGGCAAGGATCCGTCGTTGGGTGCCCGGGATGGATGTGTGCAATAATAATAATAATAATAGTGAAAAAAGCGTTCGAAAATCCCTCTGACAGCGACTAATGATGGCATTGACGTTTGTGCATTTGTCGAAGGCAACTAGACCAGACATGACGGCGCTTTCCAGGCGCAGCGGTTGGCAGGAAAAACAGCTGCACTCACACTTGCACAGGGGTTCTTAAGAAAATCTGCTCTCAGGCAGGGCATCATCCCTTACACTGAGCCCTAGTAGGGTCAAGACGAGAGTGCGATCAAAGCTTTGCACGATAAGACGTTGTCCTTGCCGGCATTGGCTCCCGGGAGATCGTTATCCGACGCTTGTACTTTTCAATAACCACTTTTTACTTCGGTTCGGTAGTAGCGAACTGAGCCAGCCGGACCGGACCACAAGAGGGAGCGCTCCATCGATATGGATACAAATTTGCAGCACTGTCCCTGTTCCTACAACTCGACGTGCGCTTCTTTAAAACCCTCTCGTAGCTTCTGTCATTCGATCGGAGCTTCTTTGGAGCCGGCGAAGGATGCTTACCGTAATGATGGTGTACGCTGGCATCGTTCGGTGCCAACCGGAGTGCCCTCCGGAACCACTGTTCCGCCTCGGAAGTTCGGCTACTCTGCAGGTGGTGCACGGCATGGTGCGAGGTGGGGAAGCAGAAAGAAGAAGAGAGAAAAAAAAATGGAACACAGTTAGATGGGGATTGTCAGCAGCAGACCGACCGACCGACCGGTGGTGCTCGGATACTTACGTTTCGCGCCAACATCGTACCGTACGACAGATGGGCAGCGATGTGGTCCGGTTGGGCCTCGAGAGCCGCCCGTTGAAAACGTTCCGCTTCGCTCCACTGGTTGAGTCGGGCAAAGACGTCTCCCAGACGATGGTAGATGCCCTGCTCACCGTGCGTTAGGTGACGAATTGTGTCCGCAACCCATTCCGAGCAGATTGTTTAAAATAGAGCAGCGACGGGAAAACGGGAAAACGAAACGACCGAAATGAATTAGACGTGTTCATTATGCTAATTATCGTAAAGCAAACGGCTGCAAAATGATCGGTGACAATCTTTTGCCCGAACGGGAATGTCTTAATAAAGTGTTAATAACGGTTCGTTATGGGGGTGTGTTCTTTTTTGCCACATTATGCTCGCCCGCCACATTCATCGAGTGCAGTGCGAGATGGGCGCATTCGTGCGATAAAACCATTTCGTACAATCGAAGACATGGAGCTGCGGTGGAAAAAAGCAATTCCACTCGAGATGGGACGCGTTTTGGGACACGTTCGGGACATTTAGATACACAGCGCAACCTCAATAACAACCCTAGCGCACAATAGGTCGCTTATGGTCGTAATAATTCCGACTTCGTCCTCGCGATCGTACGGAAAAACATAATCAGCACACGATTGTGGAGAAAAAACGCATTTACCCATCGACAGAAAATATGCCACTCATAACCGTAAAAGTGCAATTGCTTCGTTTGGCCCGGCCCGGCCCGAGCTATTGACCGGTGACCGAATGTCCTTTCGCCCGGTCCGACCCGATGAAAGTTGTCCTTTGGGTGTCGTCCTGAATGGGGGGGGGGGGGGGTCGCGTAATAAACCGATCGTCGACGTCGTTGTCATCCCCATCAGCATCGTTGCATTTGGTGGAAAATTAAAAGAGAAACCTCCACGGTCGGGTCTGAATGAAAAGGCCTCAAGGAAGCGGAATAAAATGGGCGCTCAAGATCGCGCTGCTCGTTATCAGCGTTGGGTGAGCTTTTTCGGTTTCCGTTGTCCGGTACCCAGTTCCGCCCGTTAGCTCGAGCAAGCGAGTGCAAATGAGATAAGTTCGTGGTGGAAACGAAAAGCGGCTTCCTAGGTTTCCGTGGTGGAAGCTCTAATTAGAAATGATTATCCAATTATTTCCGGCGTCTGTTTTTCCGAACTGATAGTTCGGGGCCGATTTTCCTTTCAGGGAGCTTTTGCAAGGTCGCTGTTTGTCCGCCTGGATGCGCGCTTTCTTACGCTTGTGTGTGGGGTTTTTTCTACGCAGCTGAACACTAAGCTCCCTTCGTGATGACTTTCCACATCGTGGGTGATGGAAACTTTCGCTTCCGTGGATCGCTGCAGCAGTTGATTCACAGCGGAGCACAGGCCGATGATTAGCATGAGACGGAAAACTCGTTAAATTCAATTCGTGCGGTGACATCCGTCCCAGAGAGGATGCATTTTGAGGGTCCGCTTTCGCCATCGCTCGGTGGTAAAAAGTGCACCGAAACTTCGCGGCCTCGAGGCGGACTTTTCGGACTTTTCTTGCGTACGGCCCCCCGTATCCCCCATTAACGGGGGAGGATAATTTCTTCGGTGAAAGTTTTTCGCGAGAGAAGAAGAATTTTTTTCCCCACTGCACAATTGCACACCCCGGGATGGAAGCCGATGGACCGTGAACTCGAGTTATGGTGAGACGGAACGGTGGAGCCGTCTAATGGAGCTTTTCCACCACCCGGGTAAGTGGGACGTTTTCTTATCGCACCGGCACCATTCGGTGATGGGAAAAGATCGGTCTCGCGCTCCCTCCCGATGGAACCGTCTTTCGGGCGTCCAATTTCACATCCTGCAGTTCCCGTTAACGACTCGGGAGCGCTTCTCCGCTACCTCCTTTATGGACAATTTAATTGATTATTTTATTTTATTCGAAATCATATAAAATTTAATGGAGCAATTCTGTATCATCCCACCCGGGACGGACAGGTTCGTCGTCGGAGCGCATGGAGTGAAAATGGCTTCGCTTCGGCTATCGCGATGCATCCTTCCACGTGCTCGAGTGGAATGAAAAATGGAATGGAAGAGTCAATTTCCTGCCATAAACATATCTTTATCGGGCACCTTGGAGTGTTTCTGCACCGACCGCGTCGTCCTCGACCAGATCTCGATCGACGGACGTCTTAGGGACGAAGCCCCTTCGAAGCCGGCAGGTGAACGAAAACGGAAATGGAAGGCATCGAAATGGCCAAATAGATAAACGTTTATTGCCGTGTGAATTGAATCGGTGAGAAAGATTTAAACTAGCGGTACAATCACGCCACGGGACGGGGCGGGCATCCTTCTCGTGACTGACCACTGAGAGGACCACCGTCTTTGGAAGGAAAAAAGGTTCAAAAAGCTTTTAACTGACTCACGACGTGCCATCAGCTTCAATTTTTACCGCACGTGGTTGTTGGGAAGCAACCCAAAGCGGGAAAAATGGCAGCAGTTCTTCACGACCGACGTACTCAATCGTTAGATATGAGTGGAATGCCATCGCTCCCGTGATTTATGCCCAAACGCTGCCAACTCACGCGGAGCAACAGATTAAGGGAGAAGCGAGCGTCTCTTAAAGCATCACGTGAACGTGAAGTCTCGCAAATGACATGCGCGCATCGGGAGAAAGCACAGAAGAGCTTAAAGTTGACACTCTGGCTGGGTAGCCGTTCGAGCTTTTACTGAGTGTGTACATGTGCGTGTACGTATGTCGGTGTTTGTTTGCTTTTCGTGAATGTCGCCTCGTTTCGTCGGTTCGGGAATTCGTCATTAGCACCGTCGAGGTTTCTTAAAGGTTTTGCGTTTTGTTATTCGAAACGGGAAGACTAATCGATACGCCTTCGACATTTTGGGAGGGAGATATATTTGCTTTAACGTGGCGTTGTTTGAACTAATGCATGATGAAACTCCAACACGCTTGTTAGAACCGAGCTTCAGGACAACCCCCGCAGAAATCCCAAGAAACTAATTAAGAATAAACTTGCTCTCGTAAATCAAACGCGCCGTTTGGTAGGGAGCTGTGACTTGTGCGTTCTGTGAATGGTTTTGCTTTGACGCTTTCCTAGAGAGAAACCAGAACTAAACCGGAAAGCGAGGGTGTTTCTTTCAGTGAAAGTGTGTGCTTTCTAGGCACTGTTACTAGCCCTACGTACACTAGTGGGGCTCGCGCGTAGACCGATGGATGACGCACAACAAACGCCACAAGAGGACCATTTTCATCGCCGTGCGAAAGTTGCTTGTGCTTTGTCTCGAACCATCGGCTGCAATCACCACGGATACAGCGGTACAGTTGAGCGAGAAATTTGCTCGGAAAATTTGTTGGCTCAACAACGGCATCTCACAAACGCACAAGTTCGCCTTAAATTTCACATGTGTAACGCGCGTGGGCTAACAACCGAACGACGGCAAAACGGCTGCCGCATGAAACGGGAGGCTAAAAAATATTTTCCACCAACGAAGGAAACACGAGCTTTTCCAGTTTATCACAAAGTGTAATCATTTGCAACTTCGTTGTCACAGATTGTGTACAACTTTTTTCGCTCTTGGCGGTGGCGGTCCGTTACCCGTCCGGTTTCCCTTGGCAATAAGCGGGCTTCGGTGTGCGCGTGCTTTCTGCTTTTTTTTTGCGCTCGATTTTTCATTGTGCTCTGTGGGGAAAAAAGTTCTTCGCCTCGTTTTCCCACCAGTTTCCATGTGTGTATGTGTGTGTCAGAGGGTGGTTGCTGGAAAAGCGTGATGGAGGCAAGGTGTCGAGCTTTGCTGAGGGCAACGAAACAAAAAACGAGTGAACCAAGTTGGCAGGAAACGTTTTGCATTTTGTTTCGCCTGCGCAACCGGAAAAGTCGTCCTTTACCATCCTCCCGGGTGGGGTAGAATGTGGAATGTGTGCCACCTAAATTTGGAGACACGAATGATGTGGCACTCTCTCTCTCTCCCTGTCTTTCTCGTTGCTCACCTTCTGTTGAGCTCACTCTTTCTCGCACACCCACACACGCCCTTATTTGATGCGACGGGTGGGAAACTTTCACTTGTTGGATTTGCGTAAACAAATCGGTACGGGTTCGTAAATATTTTAATACTTCACAAACGCGCACCGAGAAAAGAGGGACGAGATTAAATTCGTTCGTTTTGGTTTTGTTTTTCAAAACGTTTCGTTCCGTTCGAGGAATTTTGCTCATCGTACGCGTGACACAACACCGGGTTAGGAAAGTCCATCGTCAGGAATCGCTCCATCGGCAGAATAATGCACGAAAACGGGCTCTAATGTCGATGGAGCATGTTGGTGTTCATTTCATGCATTCTTTCTTGTCGTATACATGACGGTTGGATGCTATCTCTACACTACACCTCGATGTAAGCACGAGACTGTTTCATTTTATTAGTTTCGCAACAACCAAACCCCGGCGCATCTCTAGGCAATTTACTCTTAAAAGTGTGCGGCTTTTTTAGCTTCGGAATTTGTTCATTATGCAACGTTTTTAACAAAAACACCATTGCAACTTTATCCAGCAAAGCGTTCGAGCTTTGAGCTGTGGATGGTATTGTTTTCATTACAAAACTCACAATATTACATACAACGGGTTCGCCTTCCTGCATGAGTCCACATTGCGAGAGAAAAAGCTCCAGTGAAACACCGCTACAGTGCCGCAGCAAAGAGGGAGTAAACCCCTCCAAGTGCCGCCCATTAACCGCAAGCCGGATAAATAACTCTGGGGCGTGCAATAAATTATCCCGAGAAGGCTCAGCAGAATCAGAAATGATGTGCCAAATGGTATCCTTTTCGCTGGCACTGAACCCGGGTGGCGCATCCTCGGCGGGCTGGCTTCGGCTCATAAAACGCAGAGAAATACCGTCGATCTAATAAAACTAAACTGCACCGAGCGGATCGACGTGAGTTGTGGCCGATATTCGCTCGAGTCCTGCCGTGGCCGGTTCGTGCCGGTTTTGTCCGTGTTGTGTGGTGGGCATGTGTTATAAGACTAATAAAATTTCCAATTTATACAACGCCGGCAATAAAATAAGGATGTGAAGCGTTTTCGCTTTCTCCATCCCATCCTGCGGTGCGGTGTTTACGTGTGTGTGTGTGCGTGATGTTGGTTTTGTTTGCCATCGGAACCACGGCAAGCTGATGGGTTTTTTTTCTCCGTCAAGGGCACCCGATGCTGCAATCTGTGGGCCGAGATGCAGAGTTAAGTTTTCCGTTTTTCCGGTTGCCGGCGCCGGTGGTTCTTTGGGGGAGGAACATCGCTTGGCAGGAAAGAACCATTTAACCAGCGGAGCCACGCTTTCGACTCACCTCCTTCTCACCCAAAACGGAAACACCGTCTGTGACTCGCAGCAGGAAATATAACGAACGATCCATTTCAAGGCAACACCGGAAAATACCGCGCCTTCGGACGGTGGCCACGGAGTTAACGAGCACGTTGTGAAGTGGGGGAGAATGATGATGAAAAGTAGCGCTGTAAGTAGCACGCCGGGCCAAAGGATACTCGTTTCGGGCTCGCTGTGCGAAGGGAAAGTGTAAACACTTTTCCAACCGATTCCAACCTTTCCCGGGACCGGAAGCAGGTAGCCAGCGCTAACTCGCCCCGGGGAAGCAATGGCCAGCTGGGAAAGCGCTGGCGGAAATTCGTCCATTCCGCCAGGTTCGTCTAGCCGGGGTTCGACGCCTTCATGGTATTTAATCTCCCTAGGTCCCCCCGAGTCCCAGCTGGGAGCCAGCAGGGGCAATAACTATAAATATGAAACGTCACCGGCACACGAACGAGGTGCTATGGCTGCTCGCACAAAAAAGGGCCACGTGAAAGTGTTTATAAAAATCTCTGATATCCGGATTTGCTGCTTCCGGTGATAATTTTTCGGCACACCGGTCACCATTCCTCTCTCTCTCTTCTAGCCGGATCGGTGTTTTTCGGTTTCCGCCCGGGGCACGGCCAAAATACCCAAGAAAACGGCGTTTCGATTCCGCAGCGGAAACGTGCAAACGGGCGGAAGGAAATCATTAAAAGCTTTTCAACACTTCCGACCGGCGACCGGGTTAAGGGAATGGGTGGCCCGTTTTGTGGGGTTTCGCCAATGAAGATACACGATAACGGTGGCTGGCACGTGACTTCGAGCGGCGCCTACTTGGTCCGCACGAGCAGGATGCAAAGCAACGATCACAGCCTGCTATGATGAGCGAACGAGCAATGGCGCACCATTTTCAAGGAGCTTTGATTTGAACGGAATTTAAGGATCCACCTTCTCCTGTAGATCAGCTGCTTACCTGGGGTGGGTACCGTTCCGGCAGGGTATGCAGCGCCTCCCGGTAGACGGCCAGGGCACGTTGCAGCTTTCCCTGATCGGCGTACAGATTGCCGAGCTGCAGCAGTGCGCTGATGCGGGCATTCTCGTGAGCCGTACGATCCCGCAGACCAGATCCGTCGAGCTTCGTGCCTTCCCGCAGGACGCTTGCCGCTTCCTGGCACCGTCCCAGTGCTATCAGTGAGGTCCCAAGGTTCAGATAGGCGACTGCAAGAAGAAAGAAAGAAAAAATAGCGAGAACATGAAAAGAAACGATCAAATCCGGTTAGTTGTGCGGACAAAGGGAGCAGATGTAGATTTTATGGCATTAATTAGCTTTCACATCACGCCTCGGGATTGAGAAACTTTCCACTAGCGGGGAATGGGTAAAGCAGGAGCAAAGGTTTGGTTTAAAAAAACAAATGCACCGTGGTTTGTTTGGCGGGAAACCAACTCTATGAATACGAAATGAAACAGATGCACTAGACTTTACACCTTTAATTGAGGCTTTTTAATGGGTAGCGGATTGTTGCGCAAGCTTTGCTGTCCTGGGACGGAAGGCTCCCGAAAGCAGCCTGCCCCAGTTGCAACCGTAGCGGCAATAATCCCAGGATAATTGGACAGCACTCATGCGCGTCACGTCGTAATGAATGAAAAACGGCACTCTCGAGAAGATGGCTGAAGCCTGAATACCTTCTTCGGCCCACCACCGGTGCAGGTGTCCGGGCCGTGGCGTTGATGGAAATCTTTGGCAGCGGATGATGGTTTGGTTTTATGCTGCATTTGGGTAATGGTATTCAGCACCGTACGGTGGCAATCTTCACTCACGTGTCGGGGGCCATCCCGGACGGAGCATGGCATGTTTACGTAGCCCTTGGATGGGCCGACGCTCGAAAGCAGGCCGCAAGCCTTTTAGCGTGATTTTACGACGAGTGAAATCGTAAAAAAGAGCAGCGTGCTCTTCACGTGAGGCGGCTCGAGATACTCGAGCCCTCATTGACAGCGCAGCAAATCTGCTCGTGTCTTCTTCCAGTGGCTGGCTGGCTGGCCCTGGAAGGTCCCGGGACCATTGCTCTACGCCTGATCCAGCCCCCAGAAACCGTTGCTGATGTCGCATCCATTAGGGTGGAAGAGTTGCAACGGGCTAGGCCGTGGTGCGATAACTCGTCGCTCGGTCGTTTCGCTTTACCGTCCGCTTTTGGTGGGAGAAAGGAAACGGTTGGCTTTTGAAGCATTTCTTTTTTCTATTCGTCGTCTTCATCCGGCGCGTGGCCTTCCTCGCGTGCAGTACCACCCACAAGGGCGTTGATGGCGTCGCCGAGGGAACGCTATAGTGTTGCAAGTGGTGTAATCATAATTACTATGAAATATTAAATGAGGATTGCAGGGAGCAGGGACCGAAAGGCGAAGGGTTTCGCTTTCATCTTGCCAGTTGGTGCGGCCAAAGAGCGCAAACATGGTTGACATGGTTGGGCCGTAACCGTGCACAGGGACGGTACGGATAATCAAGCCGGTGAAACCCATCTCATCCTTGCAGCAGGACGTATTTTCACGTGTTCTCACGCTTCACGTGGGGCAAGCGAAAGTATGTAGCCAACGAAAAGGGAAGATGGTTGGGACGAGAGAAAGAGAGAGAGAGAGAGAGAGAAGAAGAGATAAAAAGTGCTATGCTACGTAAGTAAAATTGCTGAAATCAAGCCCTACACGAGTTCATGATAAAAAGCGCACAAAGTGTCAAGTGTCTTATGAATATCAGAGCGAGCTTTTGATCAACGCGAGCAACGGAAGCAGAAGTAATTTTTGAAGCTGTTCGCATAACATGTGCTCGAGACGAATGAGGCTTTTGCGTAATGGTTTTTTAAATGCATTCTGGATGGATGGACAGACACACAGGCACATATACACATATGCCACGTATGAACAGAATGAATCACACATGTTGAAAAACTGTACATAAAATGAGCCATAATTACATCTCAGGAAAAATAATTGTATTACCCTGAGGAATCGAAAAAGGAAATTATGACATTATAAAAGGACATTTTCACTTGACACATGCATTTGCTCAAATCGCTTTTCCACATCACGAGCGGTTTTTAAAAGGTTTTACTGCTTCATTATCTTCCTATCTCTCAATGGCATGTATGGTTTTTCAACTTTCTTCATGTTTGTCAATAGCAGCGCTTGAGTAGCACGGACAACGCAATGGCTAACGAAACCGAAACCATCCAAAATGGAAATCGAGCAAGCAAAGGCCGAAAAAAGGACCCATGGAATCGTGCAACTATCGTGATAGCGAAAGAGCCGGATACCTTCACGGTTCTTATGTTGCTCGCCAGCCGCACAATGATTGCTAAATGATCTGTGCAAAATGAACAAATGGATTCGAGTTACGAGATATTTCGCCTCGTTTCCCATTTCCCGCTGTCGCTCGTGAGTGAAGCTGAAACGTTCGGCTAGCATTTCCAGCCAACCGCACGCTCACTCGGTTCTGATCGTCCTCAGGATCCACCGAACGACTCCGCACAGGTGTGGTATAATACATGCGGCACCAGCCACGAAAGTCGTGTAGCTTTCTTTCGCTTCGTTTTATTTTCCTCGGTCTCCTGCGCGTGCCTTATAGAAGATGACAGAGTTCATCGCTTTCAATTTCTTCTCGACCGCCACCGTTCCTCGAGCTGCGTGTGGCTGTGTGTATGCGGCCCCGAAGGAGGCAAGTTTTATTTTTCCGGCATCCGAAGGAAAAACAAATTCTCTGCGGCTTGCCTCCGATAGGGGGCAGCCCACGCTTAGTGACACTAGCGTGTGGGTGTGTGTGTGTTTGCTGGTGTGCCACCTGTACACCCACAGCCTCACCGAGTGGCCGTACCGGCAAGCCAAGCTTATCAGAAAATCTGATCACGTCCCACCGGGCGATGCGCCGCCGGTAAGGGAATTCTCTTTTCGCGGCATATAAAAGAATGGCACATCGGATGGTTGGGTGGCGAGTAGGGGGCGAGGGTGAGGGATTCCTGAAGTCCCTTAACGATGTCTCGTAGACTTTCGGGGTCGCTCGGTAGCTTGCCAACCGGCATGGAAGATGTATGGTTCGTATCGGAGAGCTTTTCTTACAAGCGACCAGGCGCCTCCATCGGGGTGATGGGTTTTTTGCTCATATTCCACCCACCGGATCTGATGTTTGCGGGAGAATGGAGAACTGCGGGTGGATTGAAAAGTGAGCAAAGAAGAACCGAGGCGCCCGAACGAACTGACTCCTGACCATGTTACTGCTTGATCACTTGTTCATATTTGCTTGCTGGCCTTCGCGCGCGCGCGTCGCTGTCACGGGATGCGGCCTCGAGACCGCGATAGGAGACGTCTGCCGGGCGATCCGACCCGTCTCAGTCATCATTCAAACGCAGCCGAGAAGCACATCAGCAGCCGTGCTATCATAAATATTAAAGGCCCCCCGTGGTCCGTCCGCCTGCCTTGGGAGGCGGATGTTTGTCTGCACCGGCCGAACCAAACCGAACTGAGCTCCTTTCGACAAAAAAACGGATGATGTGGGGTCGTTTACGGCGTTTATTCGATGCATTCCCGGTGTCTGACGGCGTACGACGGCTGCTCGGTTGCAGCCTTTTGTGTCAGTTGGACTGCGCGACGCGACATCAGCTTCAACCTACCGAGGCAGCGGCCGGTCAAGCGGGCGTTCCACCCCATTCCTGGTGGCTGCAAACGTTGAGGCTGAGATGGAAGTCACCAGAGCCACCATTTTACCGGGTTCGTGCAGCGGAATGATTAAATTCCCAACGGGGAACGGTAAACCGTGTCGTCATTCCGTCATGTCCGTTGCGCATCCTATTCCCTGTGGAATGGTTAGAAAAAGGACACTCACCCGCTCGGGGTCGTGGGGAAAGTGTGCAAGGAAAGTACAAGAAAAAAAACAGGCAAATCAAAAGGGGGCGAAAAAAAAAATAATCCATTCTTCAACTCGTACCGGCACACGAAACGAAAGTGGACACTGTCACATTGGAGCGTTGCTTCGTATCAGCTTTCGCACCGCACCGGTGACTCTGCTACGTGAACGGTGCCCGCAACCACCGGGCGCCATTTCGGAAGTGAGACTACCGGAAGGGCCGTTTGGGTGAGTGAAAGAGAAGAAAAAGAAAACCCCCTGAGCAGCTACAGAAACTGGCCGCAGCGCATACGGCATACGTCGTGGAAAGCACAACATCGGAAAGCAAAGTTGAATTATCATCTATTTCACAAAATTGGAAGTAATGGTGCGGAAAAATCATTTATATTTTCCCGCACCTCCCACACCCACACACACACACGTACGTCAGCTCCCATTGCGACCACCCACGTACGCCACGCCACGGTCGTGGGTGTTTTCTTTGTTTGTGGACACGACACGAAGCAGGGGAACTGGAAATGATGGCGTACAAGCGGTGACTAGGACGTGAGGAGCACAACATTATGGCCGGTCGCCGTTGGTGGCCAGAGTGTTTTCTTCGACTTGCCAGCACGAGTGCCTGCCTCGAAAATCGTATCACATATGTGGTTTGTTGACTTGTGAAAACTGCAGCCCGGCAGTTGGGGAGCGTTTGCGATCAATCAGAAGGAAAGCTGGGGGAAATTAAATTTTGTGGATCAGCTGGAATTGGAATTATTGCTAGCCAATCATTGCCTACGCCTTGTGCACTCGTGGAGTGGGGGGTTGATCGAATTCCCTCGCGTTGTGAAGAATGTTCAATCGATTGGAATGAGTCTGGCCACGAGCACTGCTTCCGAGGAGCGACATGTGTTGCTGGTGATAAAACAAGTGTGCCCAATTAGTAGCCGGTGAAAGCAGGGACGGCAGGAAGGACTTTGAGACGCGATATAAATGATAATGCACACACACACACTCTCTCTCTCTCTCTCTCTCTCTTTCTTTCGGTGCGCCTACCACCGCTGCGGGTGCTGTAAAAATAGGACGTGTTTATCGTCCTTTTGCGAGCAATTCAACCATCGCTTTTTGTTGCTCGGCTTCTCGCTCTTATGCGCTTGGCCGGAAGACCGGTAAAAAGTTGGACTCCCATGCATTGTTTGCACCACGTCGTGTTTTGCGCAACTTTCTCCACCCACGACGAGGGGGGTTGCTTTGTTCCGGCAGAAGCGCATAGTTAGCACATTCTCGCACACGAGCGGCACCTCGTTCATTCGCTGGAACAAAATAATTCATACGTTACACTAAATTAAGCAGCTTTCGGGTGCTGGCACACGGCCGCCTAAATAGTTCGTGTTGCTGCGACGAAGCGCAGGCACGAGAAAGTTTTTCTATTCATCGGGTGAAAGAAAAACGGGCTCGTATCGATACCACATCCATGCACAGGCACGGGTAGGTGGATCCTCTTTATGGGAGCTTATCATGTAAAAAGTTTGCGTTCGTTTCCACCACGAGCTTCTGTCGAGTGCATCCATTCGCCTGGCTGCTTAAGCTGCTTGTGGAAAATGGCGCTGGGGCCATGGAAAACTCTGGAAACTCCGGAAGGCGCTACCACTGCGCACTGAACGTGTATGTGTGTGTGTGAGGGAATAATTTATAAATGAACAATATTATTACATCCCGTAAAACACCAGCTGCCTTCAGAGAGTGGTCCCAGCGTAAGAGCACTTACAGCGCCACCGGTTAGTGCGACACGACGACGAAAGTCCCTCGTTTCCCGATTGTGCATGAGGGAGCTTTTGCGTGATTTTTCCCGTGCATCATCGATCCTTTGCCTCGGGTCACGTGCGGGTGCTGTTGGGTAGCGTCTTCCGGGTCGATTCCGGTTCGCGATCGAACGATGTGGCACTTTGCGTCGTTAGCACGTTGCATTCGGTCCGACGTTGCGTGTCCATACGACCACAGCTGATTCGACCGAGAGAGTGAGGGTCCGTTTTGTGGTTCTTCTCGCAGCTCGCGATGGTTCATCGGTGGGATTGACGCGTCGTGGTACTACCGTGACTTTGAACGTGAAGCCACCGGAGACGACGAGCATGAGCCGTCCTTCAAACCACGGACACGGACACACGTAATGGAAATTGATTTTACCTAGTTTCCTCGTTTTCGACCCTGTCGGAAAAGAGCACTACCGTCTGGCCGGGAACGTGGCTGACCAAACCCATCTGGTTGGTGTCGTGACCGACGGCCGGAGTGATTTGGCTACTCCGATGGCCGATAGCCCGTTGGAAGGCGTTATTTGAACCTGGCTTCAATTAAAGGGCTAATGGACTTTGATTTAAGAGTGCCAAGCTCGCTTCCGGAAACTCTTGACGATATGGAGGCGCCCAGTGATCCATCTCGGGTGGAAATGAACCATCGGCACAGTCTGCCCGTCGCATCATTCAAACGTTGGCAATTAAATTTTCAATCAACACTTTAGCACTCAACCCAGCCCAGTCTCCAACAGGCGCACTTGGTGCCGGTCATGGTGGATTAATCAGTCGTAAAATGGCACGCACGTAAATCTAAATTATACAAATGGCAAACAAATAAATAATTGAATAACCTGACGCTTGGCGCTCTAATAAGTCGCGTGGTCTTCCCCACGTTTTGTTTTCCCAAAACCCCACCGATGTTCGAAAGCAAACAGCTTTGTGCAGCCCACTGGTGGCCAAATCCAGTCCACGCTTCGACGCACGGTATGCGCGCCCCCGAAAGTATGCAATTTGTTGCTGATCTGCCCATTTAGGACCCATTTTGCGCGCCCCCGATGTGGATGGGGCGCCTGGTAAAACTGTCAAATTATATCCAATTATTGCCGAATGCAAACGCAGCGAGTGCGTGATAATAAATCAGAAACAGTTTGGTCCTTTATTGGCTCGCCCGTGCAAACGTGTAGAGGGCCGTGGCGAAGGGCTCATTGTGCTATTAGGATGCGTAGGAACTAATTTGCACGCCGGTCCGCCGGTTCGGGTGCTTGCACAAACAAACACCCCGTGCCGTTGACGGTCGCGGAGTGTGCGCAAATTTTATGTCCATTCGAGCGTGGCTAGACTCGTTCCCGGAATCCCGGGGTTCCGATGAACGCCGATGGACGCCCGGTGGAAGGTAGTTTAATAAAATATAAACTAATTTATAGCCCGTACATGCCGTCAAAGCCCACGGCACCTCGACTGCCAGCGCGCGCGCGCGGTTCTGCCTTCGTGGCCTACCACGCAATCAGCGTTCGCGTGCGAGCTCAAATCAACAAAGTGCCGCGGCAGAGGGACACGTTTACATTGCCGGGCCGTTGTTGAGCTGTTTGATTAGGCCCTCATTTAGCTTGCGATCGGTCAAGGAAGGGCTTGGTTCGCGTGCTCTCGTGGGTGTCCCTCCCGCCGGCCGACGATGGAAGGCAAACATTATCACTTGGACCGGGATTTGAATTGATTGCATTCCGAGCGCTAGTCACCGCTGTGGCCAGTTGATGGAAGACCACCGAAAGGGGCAACGAAACCCTTCGCCGGACGTTGTCTGCGTTCGGAGCGAACCACCGAAGATGGATTGCCCCCGGGGATGACGGTTTGATTGATATGTTTAACGCGTTCCCGGGTCCCGGGAAGATGTTTGCCATCGCTCGCATAAATTATCGAGTTCGGTCTTTCGAGAGGAACGGTTGGTGGTTGAGATGGGCAAACAGAGACGCGTGTTCGTTGTCGGCGGATTTGATAAGTGTCGAACGAGTTGTGGGCGTTGCGGAACTCACTCTCCGCCTCAGCACGGGGTGGAAAGTGAATTCAATCGCCATCATTTAAGCTTGCCACAGGCTCGTCAAAAACTGCTTCCCTTCAAGTCCCGTGGTGACTTCAGCTTAGCGCTAGACATCGTTAAATCATGCTCACTGCAGCCCGTTACAGATTCTTTGCCCAAGTTCACCTGATTCGTGCCATTTCGAGCCTGCGCTGCATAATGTGGCAATTCAATCGAAGCAAAAGGTTAGCTCCTTCGCGTAGCATCGCAACTCAATCTTCCGGGACCTCGAAGCATCAGTCACTTGGCGTACATAATTTTGCTTCCTCAAATTCCCACGCCGAAACGATTAATCACTCCGAGTCCCGTCCTTCTGGTCGCATTGGGAAACTTTTGCACAGCCACCGCACAGGGCAGACGGAGCCCGAGCGAGAAAAATGAAATGAAACGAAAACCTAGGACGAAAAAAAAAGGATCGAAAATAACCCTCCCAAAGGGGCGTCGGTTCGAGGGTAGCTTCCCGTTCGTTCTGCCGTCCCTCAAGGCCACCCTCAAGACCAGTCCCGTGGTGGTATAATTTCAATTCAATTTCCGCATTCTCACCAGCACTAGCGCAGCACTCGGAAACGCTCCGAGGCTGCAGACGAAAACCCCAACTGTCAACCGTTTTACATTAATGAAATCATCAATTTCACGCATACCTTTTCGGTACGGCTCGGGGAGCTTTTCTTTCTTCGCTCCCTCTCTCTTGCTTCCGCTTCTACGGACAATGTTCTTCTCGCTTGCGGTCACGACGCCTAGAGATGAATCTGTTTTAGGGTACGAGTTTTTGTCGACCTTTCGCGCCCGGTCGACCCGTGGGGAACGAAGGCCTGTACGCGATGGTGTTCTATTTTTGCTTTGGGTAACCTTCTTCTTGGGCATACGAACATGGAGCTGGGTGTGGACCGAGAAGCCGGTTGAGAACACCCAAGGATGGGACATTTCAATTGGTCAACCCATTTCATTTGACGGCGACCAAATTTTCCTCTGGGGAGTGAGCTTTCGCTTGCTTCGACCAACTTTGCGGATCGAAGTAAGCCAGGCATCACACCTATTCTTTTCACCCCGGGACAAGGTTGCCGTGGTGATGGTGTCTGCGTCTATGAGCGTGCGTGTGTTTGTGGTCGTCCGGGAAAAAGACCCTTCTCAGGTCACTTAAGCGACGGCTAACGACTACGGTGGACATAATTTTCAGCCTCACGTCTTACGGAATGTGGTCGAGTGGTCAGCACTTGAGGTGAATCAGATCGGTTCAATAAGGCTCGAAGAAACATTCTCGTGCCGTCATTGGTGTGGAATGTCATCGCCTTGTGCCAACTGTTTGCAACGTTTTCGGTACAGGTTTTCTTTTCCACAAAATGCTCGGTTGCATGATTAAGAACAGTATTCATTCTACATTTCGACATGGCCGGACAGCTTCGTGAAAAATCAAATCATTCCGCATCGGTTCTGGAAGGATCGTGCTCGGCTCGAGCTCCGTCAGTGCATTGAATAAATAATCACCAAAAAGGTAGAAAGAAAAACGGTTGCTGAAATATTTATCCGAATTGCTAAGATGCTGCAAAGCCACCCGAAAAGGATGTCGCCAAGCTGAACAAACCAAATACGTAGAGAAAAAAGTGCCGTGGCCACAGTCTTCTACGCCTTCGAATTAAGCTCGTTTCCACGAAAGGGAAAACAAAAAATGTCCTCCAATTTGAATAAACGCTTTCACTGGGCGAAATGAATTAAAATAATCACGAGCCGCGCAAGCAATCGTACCCTTCGGCGTGGCGCGTTTTCTAATCGGTCCGATCGTCCGTACTCTGATTGATTTGGCCTCAGAGCTCACGCTCTCCCCAATCAATGAGGTGTTTAAAATTAACGATTCCACCGTGGACCGTTGGCCTGCCCGCGCCAACGGGTGAAATAAATTGTGATTAATGGGAGGTGAAATTTGCAAATTACGGTCCACGCGGGCGTGGCACCACCCATCGCCACCACCGGGATAATTAAAGCCATCGGGTTGGAAAATTGAAAAGCATGTTTTTCACGTTCCCGCGGATTCCCGGAAGCCCCACCAGCGTCCAGCGTACGGCGTCGTTTATCGATTCGATTTTACTGCGTCCAGCGATTTGCTGCAGGCGATAAATTCAATCCCAATCGCCGATCCCGATGGGTGGCGATGGAGCACGACCCGATGTGTCCTCTATCCGGCTCGAATCACGTGTCGATAGTGTGGTCCGATGTGGACCTCGGGCAGCACACTCCTGGAATAGATTATGCAAACATTTAGCCCGGCTGACCACGAAAAACCCTCACCCACCTATATGTGGCCAGCTGGCCAGCTCAAACGGGCACTCACCCAGCCGTGAGGCTCATTAAAAACGGCTCGCCTGCCTTTCCCCAATACGGCCGTTTGTGTGTTCTGCCTTTCCGTTGCCATTGAGAATACGCCTCGATACACCGACCTGATTGGCCTGTGGATAGAGGGAGGTGAAAAAAAGGCTTCCCGTTCTCGAAACTCGTGACGCCAATTCCCATGAGAAGCGCAATCATGGTCGAAGGAAAACCTCAACAAAGCGCCACGCTTCACGTGTATCGCCACCGGGCGTGGTGGGTGGTTTCGAGAGTGCATTTTCCGATGGCTCCAACATTTTTTGTTGTTGTTGCTGCTGCTGACTGCTCGTTCGGTCGTTCGGTTTATTAGCTTCCTATTAAGCTTCAACGGAGCAACTTTTACCTTTGCTTCTGCTCGGGCGGTTTCTGACCTCCGCACCCTGCGGCGCTTTCTTCCAAACGCTCCCC
This sequence comes from Anopheles nili, assembly GCF_943737925.1. Lineage (NCBI taxonomy): Eukaryota > Metazoa > Arthropoda > Insecta > Diptera > Culicidae > Anopheles > Anopheles nili. The sequence continues at coordinate 4,433,021 of NC_071292.1, forward strand.
AGGTGTCGACGTTTATTATCTGTTATCATAAGCGATACGCCAGCATCGTTTCACCGTACAATGAAGCTGAACTCCCGTGACGATCCGCCCCCCCTCCCTTCCGACGGTGTTATCGTTTTGATTTCTTGCATTTCCTTTTCCCACCCACGAACCGCTTCCGGTGGACGAAACGCTAATAATGATCATCACCTCGAGGCGCGCGTGGGATGTTTCCGGTCTATTCAATCCATCCCGCTCGGATGGATATTCTTACGCTAAATCCCGTGAACGCCACACGTTCTGGTGAAATAATTTTCGGTCTAATTAAATTAATTATGCATGTGTGAGGATGTGCAGCTGGCTGTAGGGTTCGGTAGGCCGACGGTTACCCCACCGGACGGAGTGCCAGGCATTCGCTTCCAAATCCGTCGCCCTGTGGCTGTGCACGCTTTTTTGGCAAGGTTTTTGCATTCACCGTAGCGTCGGAAGCCATCGCGAACCATCGCGATGCGTGATTAGCACCACCGAGAGTGTGCCAATTTTCTCGCTCATCCAGGAAGTCGGGTCGCGCCGAAAATTGGCGGTTTCCGGTATGCTGGATTCCATTTGAAATGGCTAATCGTTTCTAACGAACGGAGTGATTCGATCGTTTGACGTGCGGGTGTTTGCGTGGTGGTGTATGAATCAAGCAAGCGAATGAAGTGAAAGAATGGCCGATCGATACAACACATGCTGTTGGTAAACCCAACGACATCAATATTGTCCCTGCCACTGTCGGAGTGGACGAGTAATCGGAACACTTTGCTCGATTGACATGGAAATCCCATCGGCCAGCCCCTCGGAACATTTGTAACTAATGTTCCTTCCGTTTTTCTTTCGTTCCGTCGGTTGGGATGTGTGTGACTCACACACACACACAATACAGATCCAGCACCTCGAAACTAGACGCGCCCGTTCGACAGGTTGTTCGAGTTTTGGGTCCGTAGCGAAACAAGCCGTGCCACACGTGCGAGCTTGTGCTGTGACGTGTTGCCGTGACAAGTGTAAAACATGTCCCCTTGCGAAGGGTTATAGCTCGGGTCCCGAGGTTGGATGGATTACGACATTTCGTTTGCCAAAAGTGGCGGCGTCGCAATCAGCGAACCGTTACGGTGTGGGGCAACCCGAAATACCAACACCGGTGTCACCGGAGAAAAATCGTGCTCCTCGAAAAGTGAACGCAAAGCCGACAACTTCGTAGCGTCATTAGCTTTCGATCGATTTTTCCATGCTTTGCCTTGGGATTGGTGGGAAAACCCGATCAGCCCAACGGGTGGAGAACCTTTCAGGTGCTGTCCTGGTGGAATCCAGTCAACCTTCGCTGTCACCTTCCGGCTGGTAACGTCGACTTAGTGCCACTTTCCCATTTTGGTGCGTTGCAAATCTTCTTTTTCCCCACCCGGTGGGTTTTTCCGGGGACGATCACCAACGGAGACCGGTGTTTTTTTGTTGTTGTTGTCCGGAGCCTTTTCGTAGCTCATCATCACGACCGAAACGAAAGTGCCGGCCGTGTGACGCCATACTGCGTTCGACACCGATCTCGCATCGATTTACTGACCAACATCTCCATTTACTTTCATCGTTGACCCTCCCGGCGCCTTTGGGGATGCGTGAACACAGGAGTCGCACAAATTTCCTTTACTTTATGAAACTTCGAAAGGTCTGTCGAGGCGTCATCCGGTGCCCGGTTCGAGTAGAAGGCACCGGCTGGAAGATGGGTTGCGACCTCCGGAAGGCACATACACTTATCCTATAAGTCACACTAATTGACGTGGGTTTTCTCGCAGGATCCGCTTTGGTGGTGTCCCTCGAACGCGCGTTGCAGGGCGTTCGACCCCAGTGACCGAGCGAGACGATTTCGAGTGGGGTTCGGGGATGAAGACACTTTCCGACCGACCGACCGGCTGCTGGCAACCCGAACTATGGCCTCCTTTCGCGCCGTAGGTTGTGATGGAGCCATCGCCGGCGTGTGTTGGCGTTTTGCGTGGAAGGACCGGCGCCAGATGGTGCCATCGTCCGCTTCGGAACCGGAAGCCTTATCAGTGAACCCGGGGCGATGCGTTACCGCGATGGGCACCCGCGCAGGCCCGGTGTGCCAGCCAGGATGAAATTGGATTTTCTCCCAAAATAAGAAACCACTCAGCGCAGCAGCTAGAGCGTCGCAGGCACGATGGCACCGAATGGAATGCCAATAGGATTTAAGGACGCCAGCAGCGTGACTAACGGCGTGGCGAGGATAGCGTGGCCCCAAAAAAGGACCATTGGGGAAGCAATGGGGAGGGGTCGAGAAGGACGGAATTCTTTAAGACTTCCACTAACTGACAGATGACGCAAGTGTCAGAATATACGCCCTTTTTCCAGGCGCTGGAGTGGGTTGGTGCGAATGTTCCGGCAAAGGGCCTTCTTTACTGACTCGGTAAGCGCTTTGGGTACGGGTAGCGCATGTCGATATTTTGTGTCCCTACTCCCATGGGGGAAAGGACTAAAGGGCCACCAGCGTGTCGAATGAGAAGTAAATCTGGCTCACCTTTACGGGCGTCGACAGGATGAGGTGGGTTTTGGGAGAGTCAAAAAGATGGAGGAACGAGGATTGAAGAATTATGGCCACAAAGGGCTCGAGGACACACACACGCTCAATACTTACGTGCCAGCGATGGTCGAAAGCGTATCGCTTTTCGAAAGCTCTCCACAGCCTCGTTGTAATCCTGCTGGTTTTGAAGCAGGATTCCTCTGCAAAGAGACGCGAAAAGAAAAGTAAAAACGATCGATTAGCTTGCGCGCGTGGAATTCAAGAAGAAGAACAAGAAGAAAACGCCAATAATTCGAAGCATAGCAATCAATGGGACGGCATCAAATAATTGACGCTTACGTTTGCATTTATCGGGTTTCTCCCACCGTGGCGCCGGAAATCAATTCAACGATTTTGTTACCCATTTTGTTTCCGCTTCCGATTGGCGTTGGCACCAATCTCTTTTCGCGTTCTCATCAAGGCCAAACCTCAAGGCCCAAGCAGACGTGGGGGCAGTAATTTGTGAACGCACGCGTAAATAAGCATATTTTATTGGGCCGTTCATTACGCCACCGGGTGAAAACCCACTCCCCGACACCGGGGCGTTGAGCCGCGAGATTCCGTGGGCGAAGGTCCTTATCGGGCCTTCGATCGAGCTCCGTCACCCACCAGGTACACCTGGCGCTCGCGTTGGTGGTGGAATGAAAATTAGCTATTTGTTAAAACATTTTATTCCTAATTTGAGATTACGCGCCCAACCCCCACCGATAGGGCGGTGGCGCTTTCGTCGGGGGCACAAAGAATGCAACGTCCAGCAAGGCGAGCGGTGTCGCGTCGGCTTGAATTACCATTTAGAACGACGACAACGAGCGAAATTTTCTGGGAAAACTTCCACCCGGGTGGAGCGCTTCGCCAGCCACCGATTGTTAGCGAGCGGAAAAACAATCCCCGTGCTGTCCTCGGCCATGGTCTGACAGTTGGCCGTACCGAGGATAAGAAACAAAATGCTTGGATCTTGTAAATTTTCTACCCAAACACCACCGCTCGTGGTCCGTGGCGCAGTAGTGTTAGTGCCGATGACGCACCAGCACCAGGACTGGTGAGGTGAACGTTCGCTTTCCGCTTCCGGGAGCGTCTTTTCTTGTGCTTCTTGCTTCCTTTTGGTCACCAAGAACCGAGTTTGTGCAGATGCAGCGGACGCCAGCGTGTTGATAGCATCTAATTTTCTCGTAAACTGTTCTATTTTTCAACCTCGAGCTGCTGCTGAATAGTTAATGTCCCGCTGGATGGCAACGTGGCAGTCGGCAGAACGGAGCAGCCCATTAACAACAGACCAGCGGCTGGGAGGGCTTTTCTGTGCAAAATTTAAGAAACCTTTAAAGCTTCTCCCTATTTAAGGGATGGTCAATGTTGAAGAAACCAAATTGGCAGCGATTTCCAGGCGCATCTGAAGGAGGTGTGCTTGGTTGTTATTTTGCATGCGTTTGCTGAATCAAGCGAAGCTATTTGAAGTAGCGCTTCCACTTCGAAGCTCAACAACAAGCAACCACGGCTCTGCATCTCGTGCACAGCGTATGGACGTGCATAAGCCAAATCGTAAACATTACAACAACAACAACAACAGCAAAAAAAAAACAATAAAAACCCAGCTCCGAGAAATATCCGGCAAACATTCCGAGCGAAAGTGCACCGCTAACTCGGTGGAATGCGAACCCTGCAGAAGAGCCACCGCTGTTGGATGGGAAAAAGTTTATTTTAATCAAGACTCCACCACAATGCTGCATTGTGCTTACGGAGTGGGTGATTTCGCGCGGGTGGATGGGTTGAGAAAAATATAAATAACTTCACCCTTCGGAGTAGTTTTGCGCGCAAAAAAAAAATCAACAACAGCAAAGGGGAAAAAAAAACAACAGCAAAAGGCCCCTCTCTTTCCATGAATGTGGCTTCCGGTTTGGCCGGATGGGAGGCAAGAATGGACGCTTCAAGGAACACGATTGTGCGATAAGAATTAACAGGTTGAGCGAGTGCTGATTCGTGTTTTGCACCAGTTTTTTTTCTTCCTTCAGTGCACTGCTACACCATGACCTCATCCACGGCCTTGCAAAAGGATTGCAAAACAGTTCCACGCTTCAGGGCGATCCTTGAGGCTTCGGCACGATGTATCGCACCACTTTTTCCCGCCACGATCGATGCAATTAAAAGTTTAAATGCACCCGTGCATGCACCGCCCACTCGAAAAGGAAGTTCCGTTGAAAGCCAAAGGGGTTGATGCATCGGATCGGGAAGCCAGGAGTGATGTAATGTGCGATAACACTTCTAACGCCGAGCAGCGAAAGGGAATGGTAATGTAGTGGTTGGCCACACCGACGGCTTGTTGTCGTGTTTATTTCGAGAAAGAGAGAGAGAGAGCGAGAGAAAGAACCCACCACTTGGCCTAATCGGTGAAGATAACGAAGGCCTGTAGGGCTCCTTCTTCAGGATAATTGGCCTCGAAAAGGATCGAGCCAAAAGCGAACAGGATGGGTGGTTGTTTCAGATGAGCAATCCTTTCGCGAACGTCAGCTTGCGAGCAAGGGGCGATAAATAGCTGGTAATTCGACGTTTAAGGCAATTCCGCAGGCGCAGGTTTCGAGGGTTGTGTTATTGAAAAATCAAGCCCATCCAACGTCGCTTTTGCACGCGGTTTCTAGTTGATGGATGGGTGCTGCAGAAAATGCATCAAGTGCGCCTAATCCTCACCCATGCTCACAAGTGCATGCACTTGCCACCGTACCATCGAGGGTCAATGTTTCCGAACATTGAGCATGTTTATCATTGGACACCTCGTGCCGGGTGCTTAGCCACGCGCTAAAGGGCCTGTTGGAGCGTTAATTTCAAATTTGCGCTCCCACCGACTCACGATGAATGGGTTTGTGGGTCGTTTTTTTATCACATTGCCTCCCACTCAAGCACTCTCACACGCGGTTCAAGCAGCTCTTCGTCAAACGGTTGCATTCGGTTGACGAGACGCCATCGGCATCGCGCATCGCTTCGAGTGGTCTTCCGCATCGTGTCGATGAGCGCAGTTGAGGGTTGGTGACGGAAATGCGAGATTTTCCTCCCACCCACGCGCACGGATGTCATTTGCATGTGTGACTTAACTGCTCTCCAAATCTCAAGGAGGTGTCAGGGAATCGAGTTCGTTCGCTCGCAGAATCCGGTATGCACATATCGTTCATTTTCACGCCATGCTGCCCATCGGAAAGGTGCCACTCGACACCATCATCCGACGATTCGAAATTCGATGCATATGCATTATTAATCAAACAAAGCCCTATCGGCGTGCGGGTGCGGGTGTTGATGCCACTCGGGCCGGTATCAGAGTGGGTGATAACGACTGCAGCTGACATTTAGCCGAGTTCCAGAAGCGCAGGGTCCTTCAACGCTCATTTCCCCGCTGGCTCGAAGGATTCGCTAACGATGCAGTTTTGCTATCGTTAATTTGGTTATTTTGATTGTGCGGTGGTGAAAGAACAGTGGTTTGTGGGTGGTAGAATGAGCCGCTATTCCACGGTAGTATGCCGTCAACAGCTACCAAAACGACGCATGTGACACGTAGCAAGGCTTCTTGGTGCATTGCCCATGAAAGCGTCTTCGTTTGGAACAACCTTATGTTAGCTATAATCCGTGGTCGGAAAGATGCCCAGAAAAGTCCAGAAATCCAAAAGGCCGGAAATCGAAACAACCCAACGATCCAGTCATACGCTAAGCCACGGTTCCTTGGGAATAACTTCGTGTGCCTCTCGAAATGCCGATTTATTTCACGGCCTAGCAGATTTATCTGTCAACCCAGTATGTTGCCGTACCATTTGCAGGACATGTGAGTGTGCCTAAGTGTGTATGTGTGCATGCGGAAGGACAGAGGAGAAGATTTGGAGAATTTTTACGGCTGTTCAATTTCATGCTCGAAAACCTGAGAACCCCCCACCGTGGGTGAAGGAAAAGCAGGAAACGGGACTCGAACATTCTTATAAATTCATAATTTTATCGCTTTCTCGAGAACGAACGATGCAGTCGATGAAGCCGCCCAGCTTCTGTTGGTCAGAGACACGACACCCAACAAGCCAGTGACACACACGACAACGACGAGGACACATTTTCCACCAGCCATGTTTTGGTGAACAACGACCGAGCCTCGGTGTGGGTGGTGTCGGGGGTGAGTAATTTATTATGCCACACATGAATATTTACTCAGTACGAAACGAATCCGTCACGATGTTTACCGCCCACGATCTCCGTTCGCAAACGGTTGCCGTTTGCGCTCCGTCCCAAAAGGCGAGCCCCAAAGAGCGCCAAAATTGGGCCTCCACCCTGCTGGGAAAGCTCTGGGATGGTGAACGGACGGATGAATCCGAGCTTCAGGTTCCACGCCGGGGCTATCATTTTCTCGTCAGTCCGGCTCGATTAGCCGGGTGCTGGAAATTGCGGCCGGTCTTGGCAAAAAAAAAACAGAAAAAAGAAAAGGGAAAACCATCCCCACCCCCAGACAAATGACGTTTGATGGACATATTCATACGAGAGCGCTTCCGCCCACGTGTGCAACTTTGTTGCCTCGGTTTTGTTTCGTACCCTGGAGAGCTTTTGCCATCGCTCGTGGTGCCTCTGCCGTATCGGATGACGTGCTGTCTCATCCGGCGATTCGTGGCGGATGGCTGTGGCAATCGGGTAGCCGAGAATTAACAGCGGTCCGGTTGTGAAGCTGTTGGGACTTTCGCTTTTCCCGTGGCTCGTCCGCACGTGACAGGAAGGAAGCTTTAATGAGTTTTAATAATGAATACGAACGAACTCTTCTCGAGCGCCTACTGAGGTTGAAAGCTTTCGGATCTCTCTCTCTCTCTCTCTCTCGCTTGGCGTGCTTTTCGCAATGTTAGAAAGAAAGCACAGAAGGTAATGAAACTTTCATTGGGAATTTAAATGACAGCTCTGAATCTGTCTAGCTATCGGTGGCTTCATAATCCGATTTAATTTTGATGGTTTTCGTTGTTACTGCTTCGTGTCCTTTATGTCGTGAGCTGTTACAAATGTAATAGTTTTCTTTTACAGTGTTTAAAGCAACGGTGTAATGGTACGGTGTTTCAGAGAGCTTCGCTTCAATCCTAACCTAACAATTGCCGGGCGTGCGTAATTGAGCAACTTCAAACGAACGAACGCTTGTGGATTGATCTCGTGTTTCCGGTACCTTTCCATGGGCAGGAATCCTGGTTTGGAATCGATAAGGCACTCACGCGTCTGCATAATCGACCTCGATCCATTCACCATCCAGCTACTGTCGATTGCAGTAATCGAATTATTTTACCTTGTGCCACTGCCGCGGGCGCCCGGCAAGGCTAAAAGCCAAGCACAGTCCTTCTCACCTTGAGGGATCGAATCCGACTCCCAAATTGCAGGACCTTACCGCAACCGATGCTGCGAGTGAAACTTTTTCTTCCATCGGTCCCGGAAAAGCGAACGAATCTGTGGCCAGATCGAAAGCGAAGCGAAGCGATTAAGCGACAAGTGCACAAGTGCCCAACCGTTCGATCGGAAGTTGCCCCGAAGCTGCTACTCGGCGCAACCACAACATCGGGTGCATTTGTACAAACACGGGCCACCAGGTTCGCCTCGAATGCAAGCCCCCGGAAGGATAATGGAGCAGGACCGCTGCCGTCCGAATGCACCCGTGGCCTGGGGCGATTTTGGGGAATCGAAAACCAGAAGTAATATCATTAGACAAACAGCGGCAAATCGTGCGGATGGGATCGATTTCAGCCAGTTTCTGAGGAGTCGGTCACTTTTTCTCTTTCTATCTCTCTCACTCGCTCCTGCGGTCCTGCTCGATTGGATCGGCTCGTGCAGTAATTTCCGGCCAGCCCTGGAGGTAGCTTCGATGGGAGCTGTTTGGATCGCTATCGACGAAACTAGTTACCCGCTGCGAGATGATGCACGCAGCCAGTTACTTTCCGTGCGGTTGATGGCTGACGGTGGTCCGAGTGGCCGGATGTAATTTATTGAGCCGAGTGTAGGCGCGTTGTGCTATGGTGCTCCCACCGTTTTCCCGTTGGTTGCAAGAACAAGCAGCTTCATTTGCGTTGCCCAAATAAAACGGCACCCTTGGGAAGTACCGAGAAGGGCTCACAGATTTAATGAAAATTTGGCTTTCCCTCACCGCACCGGGGTCACGGAGATGAAGAACGTTCGTGGTCGATACGGGGAAGGGTCTATCAGGAAACGAATCTGATTACGAGACCCGAGAGGCCAGGGTCGACGATGGTTCGAGGACGACTGAAAGCCCGCCGGAAGCCATGTTTGTCGTGTTAATGTATGGTAAGCATCGAAAGCGAGCAAATACCGTGCGACTGTCGATACTTCGTTATTATTATTGTTGTTGTTTATTTTGTTTAACACAAATAGTTTCTTATCACAGCATTTCGGGCTAATGGATGGAGACCTTTCCGAAATTGAAAGTGAACCAACTGCTGCTGAATGGTTACGGCATCGATTACAAACACACGCACGCACACACAAACTGGCACCCACGGTAAGTGGCCGTGTTTTGGAAACCCTCAAATGTGACCCCAGCCTCCACTTCCGGACACGTTGTGGGTCCCATTTTCTAGGCCCCATTTCCCGAGCAACACGTCTCAGGGCACGCTCGCACGCGGGAAGAGCCGATCGTAATTTGAATAAATAAAAACACTTCATGTTCGCCTTTTTCATGCGGCGCAATATTATGTCGGTGCCGGAAAAACGCAAACCATGTCTCGTTTGCAAGGTGATAGCGTCCCGGTCGCGAGTGTCGTGTGTCCCGAACCACTCCCGGAACGGTCATATTTTTTTTTCTCCACGGCAGATTTCCCTCCGAGCCGTGGAAGTGATACTTGGCGCCGAACTACGACAACGGAGGTTTCCCAACTGGTGGGTGTTTTGGGGCAAAACCTGGAGCCAAAGAAGGCAAAAAAAAAAGCATCCGTTACAGAGCAACATGGCGCATGGCGTGGCACTGGGGAAGTGACAACCGCCGGCCCGGGAGTGGGAGATGAAGGAGGACATAAAAAAGTATGTTGCACCCACGTTGGGCCATTTAAAAGCACCATTACTATCAGTGTAATCCGGTACGGGCGACAGCGTTTGGCTGGAAATGGTCCTTCGCTGTTCGTTGCGTTTGTCCCATTTTTCAGCACACACACACACACACACGCTCGATGGAAAAGACCACGTGTGGGAGAAGGACAGAACAGGAGCATCGAGTGAGATGGCACCCAGGGAGGGTATTTTATGAACAAGTAAAAATAAAATAATCCTCAAAACTAGGACACTGGGACACATGTCCGGGAGATTCATTTGCACCACCGCCATCACGATTTCCACGAACAGTTCAGCTCGTGGAAAATCTTCTTACAACAGCACTGGCATCACATTTTATTTTGCTTCCATCCATTCGGCTCTGATTTCGTTACAAAACGCCAATTTGGGGAGTTCGTGGAAAATGTGCTTACAACCCTGCTAACTGATTGACCGACCGACGCACAGGACATTCATCCCACCAGCGTCGTTATGGTGGCCGGGTAAAGTGGCGGATCTGCCGTAAAACGGCGGTGGTTTCCTTTATGGGAAATAGTGCCCATTTCCTTAAAGCGGGAAAGAGCCGCTGCAAGTTGTGGACTACGCCAAGCCCTAGCCAGCGTGCAGTGGTCTGCCAGGAATCGTGCGCACCGGAAATGGAACATACAGACGGGGCCATAAACTTGTGCTTCACGGAACAAGAGAGCAGGAGCAGGACATGGAGCCTCCAAAAGCGGAAAAAAACTTACACTCACACATACACAAACGCTCTTTGGTCGAGAGCGGCGAAAGTAATTTATAGTTTTAGAATGTGTTTATTTAATTTGTTCGCATTAATTTTTAATTTTCATTTTGCGAAATCGTTTCCGCAAGTATTTTTCGACTTTCGGCGCTCGCGTTTCGGCACGTTTTTTTTGCCCGGTCTCGGTTACCGGTTTGGGAAAGCGAATGTGCCGGGACGGTGCGAAGGTTTCGTACCGTTTGGCCAACCACGGCCGGTGGCTGAATAAACAGCATAAAAACCCGCTAGGAAAGTGGCCGCACCGTGGAGCTGCAGCAAGCCGCCGGAATTCCGACTGCAATTCGTGGCTGTTCAGCTGACCGAACGAGTGAGGAGTCCCTATTTCGGGGGTTCTCTCTTTCGCTCTCTCTCTCTCTCTCTCGGTGGCCTCAGAACGATTGAAGCGGTTGGGGAACATGTTTTTGTTGTATTAGGGTCGTTTGTTTTATTTATTTCCTTACCCTTTCATACACCGCCCAATCTGTTTGAACTGCCAACTAACGCGACGGACGGGCGGAGAAGATTGTCGAAAAAAAAATCCGCGGCCCCAGCTGCCCGATCGAGTTCTTTTATGCACTTTTACAACAAAAACTGCAGTGGTAACGGAAAGTAAACTGCACCAAATTGAACTCTGTTTGAGCGAGTGATTTCGTTTGTGCAACATCCAGCTCCGGCAGTATGTTGGTTTCCTTTCAGTTTGTCTCAGAAAAGGCATCTTTTCGCACAATAATTATCATCACCATCACTCCATATGGTTGCCAAGCGGCAAAGCTAATGCTGTCATGTCGCAGGGAACCTGCGAGTGCGAAAAAAAGCACCCAAGATGAAGGTATTATTTTGACTTCCATTGCCTCCACTCGAGACACAATGGTTCACATTTCCCTGCGAGCGTGTTCCGAGCGAGATTGGCGCATTTTTTCACGGATTTGTCTCGCTGGCTGTTTTCCATTATGCCTATTTTATTTTCCTTCCCATACTTCCCATTCCGGCACCACAGACCACCATCGCTTGTTGTTTGCCACCGAGTGCCGCGCTCGAGTAAGATAATTCCCATAATGAGCACCGTTCGTCGGTTTGCCGCCCGGTGTTTTTTTCGCTCTCGGCGCACAATAGACGCGTCTCGTCGGTTCTTCGTCCTTTCAAGCACAGCCCTGCACGGTGCAAAAGCTCGACGCCGGTGCAACGAGGTGGCCACCGTGCCAGCTTGCTATTGTCGCGCGGAGGAAGTAAACATCATTGCCTTTTTCACGCGAGCCAACCCCCTACGCTGTGTGCGCCATTTTTGCGGCCATTTTCCATGCGAGCTCGATGCGGGTAAGCTTTCGCGCGGTCTAACGAGGAGTGGGAGACATTTTCGTACATAACGCCCGCGGCAAAACGCACGCCCCCCGTACGGGACGGGCTGTGGAAAGTTATTTCATAAATAGACCAAAGTCTTCCCGTTCGCTAGCGTGCCAGCGAGCCGGTTCCATTCACTCGCAAACTGCTGCATGCAGAAAATGGTGGCCCATTCTGCTGACTGTTGCTGTGACTGTAACGAAAATCCGCCATCCGCCGTGCCGGGCGAATCGCAACCAAAGTAGTTTGCCAAAGGTCTTTCGTCCGCCTTCCCGCGGGCTACGTCTGCGACGGATTATTATTCACAAACCGGAGGCGAACTCGACGGACCGGGACGGACGGAGCGCTCTCGAGGAGTCTATCTTTTATGTACACCCAGGCTGAGCGTCGTGGTGCTTGCTTGAAAGCTACCACCAGTGCCGGTGTCGGAACAGGGAGCCATCCGGAAGCTGAGCAGCGCGCTTTATGCGAGCGTTTGTCACTGCACTGAAGAAGCACTCCCAAAGAAAAGGAGTCCCTGTCATGGTGCACGGTCCTTGCGCACCGGAGTGATATATTTAATCACTCCGTGTTCTTCGAATCCCATCGATCCCGTGCAAAACTGGCCGCTTTTCCACTGTGGTTCACAGTTAATTACCTTCTCATCGCAACGGCCGTCGTTTTGTGTGCGTCATCTGCAGCCTTTGTGCGGTGGTACGAATTTTTCCTTCGTCTCGTGGCGTCCCCTGGCCCTGAGAGCGGAACCGTTTTCTTGACAGACCCTTGCAAGCCAGCATCCCGACTTCTTGGCATTCTGTCAAAACTGTCCAACTCCATTACGGGCGAGGCTCAAGGTTCGCAGAATTGTTGGAACGAACGTATTGACCACCGGATCTGGTCCCCCGGACGATGCCGATGAGGACGGCAAAGGACGATCTGCCCGACTCGGTTGCCACTTGATTGCTTATTATATTTGGCTCGCATTTAGGCGAATGCCGGAGCAACCGAGAGTGAGAGAGAGAGAGAGAGACCGGAATGGATGGGTAAGGAAACCAATTAAGCCAGTTGAACGCCTGTCCAGTTGAATGGCTGACCAGCGTATCATCGGTGGCGCTTGGACTTGAACCCAGCACACACTGCTTCCGACGTCTATTTAGCGTGCAGTGACACGAGCTTTGACAAGCTTTCACGGGCTTTTATATAGCCTTAGCGTTGGTACGAGAGTTTTGTGGGCCAACGAACTCTTATCATGTTGGCATGCCGTTTATCGGTCTTTACTAGTTAATTAAATTCACTGGAAAAAGAGCCCAATGCAGAAGGTTGTTTCGAGAATCACCGAAGTAGCACTACTTGTTTCTGGCAAAAATTGTGTTACAAAAATAACCGTTCGTGGCACAGGGCTAAGAGCTGATAAAAGCCCAAGTCCTGCTCCAGGAGCCTTACGCGGCGCATGTTTTTTTTTGTTTCGATCAACATCAGGAAGCTCCTTTTCAATACCAGGCATCTGATGCCGATTCACGGAAGGCCGTTGTTTCGTTTCATCGCTTGTAAAAGCATCCCTCGCCGCTACGCAGGAAAACGGGCCTATTTATCTTTCGCCTCCCGGCGGCAAACACATTTTTGTGCGGTTATTTATCTATTGTTTTTCCTGGCCCGTTTTCAACGGCCGTTCCTACGAGAACGGGAGCGTAGTAACATAAAGTAAAAAGCCCGGCTACCCATCGGCTCCCAACGGCAGGCGGTTTCGGACACGATAAAGCTGTCAACGGTTTGTCCCATTCAATGTCGACAGCTTCCGGATTCCGGCCGTACCGGCCGAGGTGGTGAACGTTAATGTTTCCCATCGCCCCCATCCCGAGGGCGAGATACCGTCACGGATGGATGCGCAAGGCGAACGGTGGAATGAAGGGCAGCCCATCCTACGGCTCCGGGTGGAATTGTTTTGTCTTTGAAGCAAACGGTCGGACCCAATGAACGGGCAACGAAAGTTTTTGGCTTGCGAAGGTCTTGAAGATTCCGGATTAAACTGCCCCACTGGAGGGAGTTTTAAAGCAGCCAGAGATTGAGATTTAATAATTCAAGTTCAACTAGTTCCCTGTGAACTGGTACAAAAGAACGGAGCACCACCTTCTTGGGGGATTGAAAATGTGTCAATTCCTTGCGTTGCGGTTTCGTTCTGGCGTAGGATAAAACCCATCCCTTCCAGAAAATGGGAGAGAGAGAGAGAGAGCGAGAAGAAATGAGTTTTAGACGCTAATCTGAACCTTATGAAGCGCTTTGATGTAGGATTTTCAATCAATTGAACCTTCTGGTCCTTTCCGCGATCTCCGAGTTCCAATCCTCCGTGCCTCCGTGGGTTGCTGCCGAGGAGCGTGGAAAAGCTACCGGCGGGTGTTGGATTATCGTTCGTTCGAGGCGTGTTTCTCTTTTATTCGTTGTTTGCTTGCGAGCGGGGCTTAAGAGGGCTCGATTTTCTTTTCAAACCCTCGGCGCTTTTCAAACCCGTACCCCGGGTGACCCTTCCCGGAGGCACACGCCCCACAGTGTGAGGGCAAAAAAAAAACCCGAGAGTTTTGTCGATTGGAAACGGTTGAATGATTCCGGTTACGGTGGGCTGCTTATAAACAACGCGAAAACTTTGTGCGATCCAGCCCACCGCAGAGCAAAAGTCACGTGAGAGAGAGAGAGAGAGAGAGAGAGAGAGAAAACCGTGGATCGCTTTCAGCGGGAAGGAAATGAACGCAGGCTTCCGATGCCAGATGAAATCTTCAAGAGCATCCGCCCCGGGTTTTGCGGATGGGTTTCCCTATGCTAAACTAATAAATAAAGGAAAATTTATAGGCTCGAGACAGCGTCACTCGAGTGCCCGGGCCGGATGTTGATCGTACGGAATATTGATCGGGTCTTTTATCTTCCCTCGGTTGGCAGCCAACCCGGACCGGGGTTTCCGTATGCACAACCACACCGGCCCACCCGGTTCCGGGTCCGGGTCGGAAAACGGGCCAACGTCAGATAGCATTCGTTTCCTTTCGATTTTCCTTATTTATATTGATCGGCCGTCGAGTTGTTGGGGTTGTTTCTCTCACCCGTTGGTGCCTCGGCTGTCGTTTTCTTCATGTCACTTCCCGTCGGTGGCGAACCTTCTTTGCGGGTTTCCGGTGCCAACCCCTCTGGCATCCCGGGGACAAGGGACGTCAACTGGGTGGGTGGCGAATACGAAGCCACATCGAGTTCCGGAGAGTCATGATTCTGCCAATACCTTCTCGGTCGTGCGGTTCCATCGGACGCACGGAAATAAAGTGACATTATGGAGAGGTTATCTTATTGAGTTTAGCATTTCAATTGATAGATTACGCCGGGGTTCAAGGTTTTTGCTTCGTTCGACGGCCTCCGATCGTTGAGTGGAGGATTGTTTTTTCTGTATCGTTTCGTTTGCCCCGCTGCCCGCTAGGTGTGGCACTTTTGTGGGTGGCGAAATGAAATGAAGATGTATTGCCAAGATGAGGAACGACACGCCCCAATGACCCCGTGGTTGAGTGCGAAAAACCGGCTTTTCGGTGTTCGATATCAGTTGGACGGTTCGACCGTTCGACTTTGAAACGACGGAAACAGAGGCTGTGGGCATACTTACAGATTATAATGTACATCCGCCATGTTGGGGCGATGGCTGAGTGCTGCCTTCAGGGCCTCCTTGGCTTCCTGATAGCGGCCCTGCGCACTAAGGACACTTCCTAAATTTCCGAGGGCTAAAATGAAGAAACGAAAACAGAGCAAAAAGAGGAAAAAATCAGTTACGGTTACTTGACAACTTGACTCATTAATGGCGCGAAGCAGCTCAGCAACAACAAGGCGAGAAAAAGTGTGCATTTTTAACCCGAAAGCCATTTAGATTCGCTTCTTTCTCAGCCTCTACGGCTCATAAAAATGGGCAAGAGTTAGACGTGTACGGTCAGCGAATTGCAGCGCGGTAACGAATGGTGTTGATAACAATGCAATTAGGGAAATTATCACTCAAAAAAAGCTGCCCTTTCCCGACGGCATTAACAGAAATTACCATTACTTCCATCAACCCCAGGCGCTCAGGTAATGGCGACGATGGAAAATTGCTTTTTTGACCTCTTTCCTTTCGCTGGGGGGGCTTTAATGAACGTTAGCAGTTTCGGGTGTGGAGGAAACAACAAAAAAGAATTTAGATAAATTGTAAAAAATGGACATTTATGTCAAAAAAGGAGCAAAAGAGAAGTACGTGAATGCTTTGCAAATGTTTTCTTGCTAGTATTTTGTGAGTCACGTTTAACGTATAATGGCCAATGTTAAAGGCTGTTTGTCGATCGAAACTGTCTTGTGCCAAGACGCTGTCTAAATTTAATCGATTTGTGCGATTGCCGTCTGGAACTCCGAACCAGCAAGATGTCCATTCGTGCAACCGCAAGAAAGTTGTTTCGAAAATATATTTTACCGCCATCACCACCACGAAGCAAACGAAATGGCATCTTACGTGGGGCTGTCAAACCGTCGCTATGATACGCAACCTTGGCCTACTTCGTTGACACTTACTTTCGGGAATGGATTGGACCTGACCCTTTCTCGAAGCGTTCAAGGACACCGAGAGGGCAATTTATGGTCGAGCATGATGAAAAGGGCGACTTTTATGCTGGCGAAAAATTGGACAAAAAGACCTACGAGCTGTCAACTTGTGATGCGGGTTGTTGTTTGCATTTGCAAAGGTACAGGAAGTGTGCGTTCACGAGCGTCGAATTTAAGAGGATTCGCAAAATAATGTTGATGGCATTTGAATAAATGCGCACCAACGCAAACGCAACAGAGAAAAAGAAGTGCTAATCGGCAACATCATTCTCGATAATATTACAGATCGTACCCCGTATACATGGAATTCATCTGATTTACAAATCCTCGGTACCAACAACGTTTCCATTTGGCTCTCATTCATGTGCCAGCCATTAATTTGGTTGTAAATCCAGCGCTCCGGAGAAGAATGAACGGAGTTCCATGTAAGTCCGTGCTACTGCAAGCATCTTCCCATAATCCCCATACAGGCGGAAAGATAAATACCGCTGCCGCTCGGAGTGGAACCACGCACAAGAGACCCTTCTCCGAGACTCCCACATATCGGTGTGGAATGTAGAAAATGTTCCAAATCGAGCACCAAATATCCGTTCCCCGAATGTGGTGCGCTTCTTCGATGCTTTCTTGTGGTTCTTCCACTCCGAGGCCTGCTTCGATCATTAGCCACGGCAATCAGCAGCAGACGAAACCGGTTGCGAGGATGGGTGGGAAAAATGTGTGCGAAATTAGTTCCATTTAACATTCTGCCCGGTGGTGAGACAGAACCTCTCGAGCGCCTTTGCACGGTGATGATTCCGATGAAATTAAGCACTGAAATCACCGAGCTCACTGGTGCAATTTTTCACCACCACTTGCACCAGTTTGCTGGTGTCTGGTTGAGGTACCACACGCTTTTAGTCGAATGGGGGTGAAGTTTTCCTTTAATTTTCGGGAGCTGCTATCGTCGTGGCTCACTTGGATGGGTGAAACTCTCGAGTTTCTTTCGTTCGAGACTGCCATTTCGTTGGACGGTTTACGAGCTCAAAAACGATGTAATTTTCATCGCCCAAACGTCAACCCGATGCTGGAGGACATTTTTCTCGGAAAAACCGGCAACGAAACCATGGACAATTGTTCATAAATTCTTCGTACGTACGAGCAGCGCGAAAACGACCCAAGCCCAGTGTTGGTGGTTTCTCCAACGCTGGCAGGCTAAAATGAACATTGTTTCGGGTGCTTTACCATCTCAGGTGGTTCTTCGTGGATAGCCACGGGTGCAAGTAACGCCTATTACCGCCTACGAAGATATGAAGGCACCGCTCGGTCCCAATAAACACCGCACGAATGTGTGAAATTTCCTGCCAACCCAAAGTCCCGTGCACGCTTGATTCGGTTTCGGGTCGAACTGGTCGAAGGTGTGGCAAAAGTTGTTGGCCAAATTACCACCGACAAGCGCAGGCGAGAGCAAGATTTAATTAATTCGCACTCTACCAGGACCCATCAGCACCAGTGCTTGTAAGGGTACGTCGAAGAAAACGAGAAGCCACAGGACAAGAATCGCATTTTTTTGCTTTTACGTGTGTGTGAGGATTCTCTTTTACAGTTACCACAGCCAATGGAAGGTGAAAGGCACATTTGTGGCATCCTCAGCTTTAACAGCTTCCCAGCTCATCCTTTCGTCCTCTTTTTTCCAATGAGTCGCCGGTGCTTTCGTGTTCCTCTCCAGAGTGGCACGGCTCGCTGGGTTAGCTGAAAATTTTTCAGTCAGCAGATTCGTCCGATCGTCGAGCGAGCACACGGGAGTCAAGACGCGGGCGTAAAGACCGTGGCCATAAATTACCTGGTTCGCTACAGTAAATAAACGTGCGCACGGTGATTTGGTTTGTTCGTATCCTTTTTTTGCCGTTCTCCGCGCCTAGTTAGCCGGGAAAGAAAAATCGCACCGCGTAAGCAGAATGTTCCGTAACGCGCGTAACGACGCTGGTTGGGTGGGCGGGCAGATTTAACGTAACGAAATGACGGCGACGAAGAAAGCGCAATGTTTAGCATAAAACGCTCCCCGATAGCTGCCATGCCACGTAAAACAGAACACCCTGTGAGGGTGGATGTTGGTGGTGTTCACGGGGCAAAAAAAAAAGCAAAAGAAAGCGCCTCTGTCATCAGAATTTCACCCAATGGACGGATTTCTCGCGCAAAACGTGCGCACATCCTTGCGAAACGCTCGCCGGATGCCGGATGCAACGGGGCACTGAAACTGGGATGGGACGATCCTTTAAAGATTGCACGATTGCGAGCGGGGATTCGGGCGAGATTGGTGCGAAAATTTATGCTGATTGAAAAGAGATGAACTCCGCGGGCGCTTTAAAGGTGGCTCGGGTGGTCCATAAATAAGGCTTACCCGGGGCCACGCACGCTGATAAGGGTTGAAATGGGTTGCCCCCGTCGGTTGCCTCGATTGCGATGCGATCGAAATCAATTAAAACGTACGCAACAAATGTTGAAATATTAACGAGCCCGGTTCCAAACGCCGGCGTTCCGAAGGGACCATTCACCTTTCCAAGATCCTTTTGAGACCACCGCCTATTTTGGGGGGTGATTTTTCAACACACATACGCAGAGATTCTTCGCCACCGGCTAGGGGCCTTACCTCGATCGGTAAGGCTCCGTTCCACAGAATGCGAGGAACTTTATATTCCATGAACCCTTTTTCCCTCGATCCTGGCGCGTCTCAAGGGAAACCTGCACGGTAGACCCTTTGGGAGTGCTGGGATCGTTTACTTTACGCCAACCAGCACACTTCATTAAATCAACAAATTTACTACGGCTTCATCGAGGGCCTCAGCTGAAGCTGGGTTTTTATTTCCTTCGCTCCGTCGTCGTGGTACCGGGACGTGGGAGACGAAAATCGGTTGAAAATTAATTAAACCCATTAACGATCGAGGGTCGCTTGTCGCCGGCGTGAGTTTGAAGGTGTACCATAATTTACTTCGAGCTTTTGCTTTCCGAAATGGCTACAAGCGACCAGAAGGTTCGCTCCAGCGTCCAAGATGCATCCAAAATTAACGAAGGGGATAGCGAGAGCCAAAAAAAACGACCACGAAAACCGTCATAAAATAATACACACAAATTAATAATCGATTGCAGCTTAGCGGAACGGAACGTACGGCTAGCGACCCTCGTGGAGAGCTTTTCCCTTCCAAGTATTCGTTCTCAACTGACCGGTTTTCATTCCCTCGGTCGTTCTGAGAAGGAGCATTTGATGGACCACACATTAGCCAACGCTTGGTTGAGGCATCACCGCGCTAATGGACATTTCTGATTTGACGAAGCCTTTACCGGGGTGAAATTACACTTTCACGAGCACTGTCCCAACGGTTAGTAAACAGTGAGCATTTCCCGTGTTCGGGGAATACAGGTCGCTTTCAGCTCACCGAAGTTGCAACCGAAAATTGAATGAAAAGTTTCAATCGTTCGCCATCACAGCACCGCTAGGACAGCAGTGTTTCTAATGGCTTTCGGAGAGAGTTTTAATTTCTTTCTCCAGGCCACGGACCGCACGGCGTTTTGATGGTTTGTCAGCCCGTCCAAATCGGGTTGACCTTGCAAACTTTCTGACCAGGCGTTAGTTTCTATCTTCCTTTGTGGTGCTGCCGTACGTCCGCCCTTCCAGGACGAGCCCTGGGTGCTTCGGAGTGGGAAGAAAGCCCCAAAACTTGCTGCCGGAAAGTATTTCCGAGGCACAACGAAACGCTTGGTGCCATCGATGCGGAAAAGGAAGGACCCGAAAGCACAATTGGGTGAAAAGGGGTTTTGTTTGATATAGTAAACAGTGGAAAATAAATACCCAAAATTCCCCGAGAAACGCACTGACGCCGGCGGGCATCGAAATTAATTTCACCAGCCCCGGAAAGCCGGAAGAAGTCCGGTGAAACTGAAGCAAAAAAAAAAAACACACGATGGCTGTAAAAACAAAACCAAAAAAAAGCATGCGTTCCTAGTCCCTCCTCCTGACGAACGTACGGACGTGGCGTTTTACAATGAGCCAACCGGACCGTAAGGACTTTCCCATTATCCTCCATGCGGTCGGTGCATGGTCACGGTTTGATGGCGCGGTTTCTCTCGGCTGCTGGTTCGTCCAAGGAACGTCCTGGGAGTCCGTTTTGCCCTCGGGGTCGCCTCGAGAAGGCTCGGTGTTCTCGTGTCGCTTTTTTTTCCGGTCGAGAGCGTTTGCGAAGGCGAATCTTGGGAAAACTTTATCAACTTCACTTGCGGAGAACCGTAGGTACGACGAATTTTAAAGCAACTCGAACGGAACTGGATCCGACGGTTTTTTTCCGATGCGTGAAAAATAAATATTGACCAATGGTGGTCATGGAAAATGGGAGCGAGTGGCAGAACAGCAATCCAATGGTGCCAGTGGTGCTCGATTTTCTTGAGAGGCTCGAATTTTAATGGGCTTTTCGGAGCAGGTCGCTTGCGGGCAGTTGTTTATGAAGCGCAAGTAAGTGGTTTGCTAAGAAAATATAGGCCCGTGTTCGATGAAATGGTACGTAGCATAATTCAAACGCTATATCGGCGTTCGTCGAAGACATGGCCAGCACAAAAAAACACCCCGTGTGGTGGCCATCGAAATAAAACCATCCGACGGCTGGTAGAGCTTCCTATTCGGCTATTGAGGCATCAACAAACCGGGCCACATCATGCTCCGAGCACAGGGTCGATTTAAAATACGCTTCTAAATGCCTATCGATGTCTGATCGAAAAAGCCCATTACTTCAACTCCGGCCCGCCTGCACAACTATCGCTTCCACGGGGCTGGAAATTGAATCCATAATGACGTTTACGGGAGAATTGAATTAAATTTATATTAACTGGGGTATGCGCATAACGATAACAAATGACAACCGGGGTTAGAACGGGCATCGTCCTCGGGCCCAGTTCCGTATGCTTTTCGCCCCCGTCAGGACTCCATGCGGACGTGACGGCAACGGAACCGGTTCTCCTGTTGGACGTGTCCTCGACTCGACAACCGCCGAGCGCCAAGCGCCGAGAAGATGTTATCCTTTTGCCGTCGGTTTCAATTTACCTAGGCTCGATCGGTCGTTCGATGAAACTAGGGCCCATTCTCCAGGAAAAAGGGGTTCGAACAATGATGGCATTGTCCCCGGAACCGCGGGACGCTTCGGAAGCTAATCGCACGGTTCCATCATGTCGCAGGAAACACGACGTCGACGTACCGAAGATGACAGGGCTGGGTTAATTTGAATGGTAAAAAACATAAAACAGTTTATTACGATGCCGTCGTAGAGAGAGCTTGTTCCGCTTTCGGGAAGGTGAAACGCGTCACATCGATTCGTTCCCCCATTTCAAGGCGATGGCGCATCACAACCGACATCCATTAGGCTTAGTTGCCGATAGTGGTGGCGTCGTTCCATCGATTCTTGTGGTTCGTGGGTTTGTGGTCCTTTCAAACCTGGCACCGAAAATCGAAACGACGTGGCCCTACCCGACGAGCCCGAACCGTCTTCAATCACGTCATGTCGATTTACGCGCCCGGCACCGGGGTCTTCCCTTGCGGACTCGCAAGGACTCACCGAAACCTACCGAAAATGGTGCACGTACACCTCGTGGTTTAGTATTCGCTTGACATCGGCTTCGGAAGCATAATTTATTTCCATTTGTCTTCGCCGGAGGCGGGTCTTTCGCGCTCTCGCACACCCACCCATCGCGCAAACCATCCGCCCCAGCGGCACAAGGCAGTAATTTCCGACGCAAATTGATTCTTAATTGTCCGTAAATAGGTCAGCGCACATTATTTTGCGAACACTCGCGGTGCGGTTCCACTTTGGCCGGCCGGCGGAACCTTGGAACTTTTCTGCCGCGAGCTTCAGCAGTGGTTGTAAATTTTATGCGCATCACGAATCTCGCGTCTCGCGTTTTTCCGCGGCGCAAAATGAAAAGTGCCGGTTCTCGTCGGTCGTTCCCTTGGTTTCCTGCATTCCCGTTCGTAAGTGTCAGTGTAAAATATTCGCTTGCCGCTCGCTTCGACGCGCGTTATGTATGCGTGGTCAGTGATTGGGAGGTTTTATTTATGAACCCATGACCCATCCCCCCCCCAGTATGGCTGCTATTTCCGTAAATTTATGCACCCTCTCGAAGGGGAAGTTTGGTGTTCGGGCTAAATTAAAGAAAGAAAAAACTATGGATACAAAAACACACCCTGCTTGCGATGGAAGGTGGACATATTTGCATCGCCCGAAGGCGTGGTCGTGAATCCACGTCCATCAATGGTTTTTCCTCCGAAACGGGTCTCGTGGAGATGCAGCAATACCGTAGCGTGTTGTTTTCTTTTCTCCATTTGAATTTAGAGCCCTTATCGAAACACAAAGACACCTAGTGACGGTTTCGGGCAACATTTTGATTGCCAATGCACAAAGAAAGTGTTGCTTTTGGTTATTTTTGCTAAACAAAATCACACCAACGCCGGTTGGTTGGTTGAGGCACCACACCATCTTGCGGTCGGTTCCCATCCATCCAACCATCTCGATTCCCAACATCCCGACACCGGGATCCAATCCCTAATCCATCAATATGTTTGCCGTTCGGTTTGCGGAACGGAAGCGATATTTATTCCGCCAGTGCTCTCGAATTCATTTCGCCGGTTGGTTTGTTTGCATTTTGCGCCGGCCCTTGAAATGGAAAGCAAATTTCTCCCGATCATTGTAAATTCCATTCGCATCGCCGCATGCGCTGGCTGCTGGTGTCGAGCACACTGGTTCCGTTTGGTTTCGGTTTTTCTATTTTTTTTACGGGGTTTTGTTCCTCTACTTCCTGCCTGTTTTTGTGGGCCATTGTTTCGTCAACGAAAGCAATGGAAAACAGCAAAACAACGCGCCCGAGTTGGCGTGAAAAAAACATCATAAATCGCCAAAAAACCGTTCCTTCACCCACAATTACAGCCTCCTCGTGGAGGATTCGCTTGGCTATGCTGCCACGGATGATGGAACGCCATCTCTTGCGAGCGCCGAGCGGTCGAACTTCATTAGAATTGCTGATGATCGGTTTCCGCGGTCCAAGGCGCGCCCGAGTGCGCGTTATTGGTGAAATTGACTTTAATCAAAATTTATCGACTCTAATTGGTTGACTTCGTCCGGAGCGCGTCGGAGGAATTTCAATAATAATGAAAAAAAAAACCTCCCTCTGGCACGAGCGGAACGCGGACGGAAATTTGGGTTGAAGTGAGCGCAATTTGCCGGCGGAACGCACAGTTTCGGTGGAATGGCATCTTATCATCCGGAAATTTACAGCACCGCCACGGCGTCACGGTGTCGCGGGAGGGAATTTTGATTTCTTCCGAGACCATGAGAACCGTGGTGACGAATTTTCGCTCAATTTACCGATAATTTTTCCGGCCACGGGGCCGAGCTAAGCCCGCAGCTGACGGGCAGAGGAGCCTGCAAATTTTTATCAATGCTAATGAGGGTGTTGTTCGGCGCTCGAAACCCGGCCGTTGTCGGCGCAGCTGTCGTTGTCGTCGAAGATTTCTATCGGGGAAATTGAATATTTTGAAAAACCCGGCGTGCTTGGAGCTAGATTGCGGCCGTTTGTTCGAATATTTTACGAGCGGCACAAATTGAATACACCTCCATTGCTGCAACGACGTGCTTGTTTTTTCGAATAAATTCACATAATCAAAACCGGCACGGTGGGAATGAAAATAAGCGGCATCTAATCAAACAGGATGTCACTCGTCGTATGCCTGATCAGCGCCTTCGCAGAAGAAAAGACAAAGGAAGGAATAATTCATTCATTCACCGTCGTTAAAGGTTAGCCCTCGTTCCTGGCTCATCGGCCAAATATCTAATCGCGCCCATTAGAGCGAACGAAAACGAGAAAAGTTTCGCTCGTTCGTGTCCAATTTACGGTGAGGCATCCAAAATATCCCAACCTACATCGATGGGGGTGGCTACCGAAAAAAAAACTGAAAAAAAACAAAGCCCACCCATTCCCGAAATTAGCTCCATAAAAGTTCAACCACTATCGCTCCGCAGCACGCTCGCAACCCTCACAAAACGCCGGGCTCAAACTATCGTTGGAAATTATCGAAACGTTCGCCGAAGATAGCAGATAGCGGTGGAATGGTAGTTGAGCGGAAAAGCGGACCTCTATCGCACCTCGTAAGTACCGGAAAAAGCCACCGGAAAGAAAGCCCATCGAGCGGGGGAAAACATTTGGACAGAGGAAAAAAAAAACGTGCAAAGCCAACGGAGAAGAAAAAGAAACACGGCCCTTCGATAACTACCCTCATAAATCATTCCACGACATTCGCTCATAATAATTCCGACAAGTTTATAACCATAAATTATTAACTACCTTCCTACCGGCTCGTAGATTGGCCGCTGCGTCAGGATTGAGGTTTTGCTCCCAAACCCAACCAAACCCCTGCGGCATTTCTTTTTCACACTCACTTTTGCGCGCCGTCCGCCATCCACCTCGTGGCCACCACGGCTTTTCTCGGGGTTTCCCCGTTCGAATCCTTTTCCCGGCGAGCAGTGGAATTTTTTTTTGTATGCCCACAGTCGCCGGGAAAAACTCACTATATCATTGATAATGTGCTCTATCTCTTTCTTCTGTGCCCTGCCGTTGCTCGCTTGTCCGACAACGCCATTGACAGGCAGCCAACCCTGTCCAGGCCTACTGCAGATGCGCGACGAAACTAAAAACGGAAACAAGTGATTCCGAACGACGGTGAAACAGAGTGGCAGAGTGTGAGAGGGAACACAGAGAAGAAGAAAAAAACCCCCGACGATACAAGGAAAACTTTGCCCACTGCTTTGCCGGGAAAAAAGGCAGCAAAAGCATGAGATAATTTTCATGGCGAGTTCGGACACGGGAAAAGACGCAAGACGTGTGGAAGGTACGGTGACACCTTACAGGCCAGGGAAAAGGATCCAACTGGGGCGCATTCCGATTGGGTGACGTAGAGGAAAACTTTGCCCATACAGTGTCTGCTCGTTGACGACACCAAAGTGTGAAATGGGTTGGCTTTTTGAGGTGCAAAAAAGAGAACGTCTTTGCAGGACTATGATGGTGAATGGACGAAGGCTGAGAAATTTTGCTATGGGCATGTAATCCCATTTCAACTAACACCAATGTGTTGACAGAACCCGATGCCCCAATGGCGACAGATCGACTTTGACGGAACCGTTTCGTTTCCCCCTCGGGAGGAGTTCGGGTGGGCCTTATCAAAAAACACTTTCCGATGCGTTTTCCGGTTAGTAAACACCTGGTGGTACGAGTTTTCCACTCATTTGGGACACTTTCTCTAACCATCATGGGCAGCTCTGGGCCCTCAGGGATCAACCCAAGCAAAACTGGGACAATTTTTGAGGGGTTTCATTTACGGAGCAATATCCTTCCAGGAACTACAACCCACCGCACAATCGTTTGCCCGATACGATGATGTTTTTTTCATTCACCCTTGAATACTTGCTGGCCAAAAATGAGTGGTCAACGGTGGGTGAACCGAGCCGCACGGCCAACGGATCGGAGGGAAAACCACATCGATGAAAAATTACACCAAATACGCCCATCGGCAGGCCGCTGAATGGGAGCAGCATGATGATAAGAAGAAGAAGAAGAAGAAAAAACTAAATAAATTCTCCGATATGTTTACAGGCTCGCCTGTCTCCACGAGCACACGGGGAAAGGCA
Source organism: Anopheles nili (assembly GCF_943737925.1). Classification (NCBI taxonomy): domain Eukaryota; kingdom Metazoa; phylum Arthropoda; class Insecta; order Diptera; family Culicidae; genus Anopheles; species Anopheles nili. The sequence goes on from NC_071292.1 coordinate 4,459,005, forward strand.
TAACTTTTGCCATCGCCCAGGGCGGCACATCCTCGCCGTAACTCCGTGGCCAGCAACGAGGCGGCCAGCGTGTACCAGTGAGGAAGGTGCAAAAAAAAAGAACCAGTGCGACCAGCGAACTCTTTCCTCCCATGATACGGCTAATCGAGCAAAAGCGGTTGGATGCGGTCAGTGCCGATGCCGTGAGGGGGGTGGTACCAGACGGGTGGGTGGTAACATTTTCCGTTTTCTGATTACCTTCAGTCGCCTTCTACCACCTGCCTGTCTGCCTGCCGGCTCATTCGGCCTTCGGCTAGCGGTTATGTATCCGTTTTCCTTCGCCCACCCTAATCGAGCAGCCTTTATACGCTTTCCCGGGGGGGAAATGAAGCAACTTTGATCAGACATTATTTTCACACCTCGCTTTTCCAGGTACCGGCTACGGGGGATGGGTTGGTGTGCCAGTTCGCTCTTCGGCCTTCACCGGGGCACGAAAGACTCGACCGCGTACGAGCAAGAGCCCGGCTCGCTAACTAACGAACTGAGGATATCCTTCGTAAGCACCATCGACCATGGGTTCGGTGGGGAAAGAGGCAGGCTCGAGCCAGCGAGAGGGGTGAAATTTGTGGGCAATTGGGTCTGTCGAAAATTGGAGCTCGAGCTTCCGCCCTTATTTTCCACCGAGCGTGATAGCGATTTTTCCTTCTTCTTCTGTTTCTCTCTCTCTCTCTCTCTCTCTCTCTCTCTCTTTTTCTCTTTTCGTTATGTTTCGGTTACATTCCGGGCAACGGTTTTTCCGAGCATTGGTCGAAATTTCCGCAGAACCAAGCACCTCGATCGACCGCACAATTGATGCGAGGACACGGTGGAGGCTATCCACTTTTTGCGTAAATATGCGCTTGTCGGCACACGTGGAATGCCATCCGCCCCAAAATGTAGCACGAAAAGGATTTGCGAAGCTCGATAAATGGGGCAGCGTGGAAGTAAATTTGGGATGCCTTTTTTTCTCTCTCTCTCTTCTCTCTGTTAATCGTGACAACTGATCACTTATTCAGCTGAGCGAAAATGTTTAAACTCTGACTCTTGCCAGCAAGCAGCAAACAGTTCAAAATGCCAACGTCCTCGCATCGAATCGAAAAAGGATTGTAAGCATTAAATTTCCGGCCTTTCGCGCGTCCACCGGGAAACGCAAGAAAAACACTCTATTAGTGGCTTGGCTGTCTTTTTTTTTGTTTGGGAAAAGGAAAGTGTCCTAAAAATCATCTCCTCCATCCTTGGTGGACGCAGTATGTCCTTCTGCTGGTCAACCGAAGCGAGCGCGGAGTGTCCGAGCAAAAAAAAAAGGAAACCCCAGCAAAACGAACCATCCGACAGACGGGATAGATAAATATCTTCATTTCCGGGGCACCACGTGTCGCAGGTCGACGGAATCGTTCGGTTTTCGGTTTGCCAGAATCGAAAAGGGCAAGCAGAGGAAGAACAAGGAAGCTTCCAAACGGCGTTCGAGTTACACCCGGCAGGCAGCAGCTGCGAGCACAGGAAGGACGTTGGTTTGGAAAAGTGGGTTCACAATTTCCGACAAAAAATATGCCCACTTTCCATGGTACACGGTGTGCTGCAAGCGAGAGATGCTCCAAAGACCATTGGACCCGGTTGGGCGAACTTTTATCCTTACGGGAAAAGGTTGACGGTGAAACCCAAGCGACGGTGAAACCGAACGAATGTTTGTTAGTCGATCCCAGTTTCCGGAATCCGGGTGAGCAATGAAGCTCATCCAAACGCAACGGGTTGCTCAGCTAATAAACGAGTCCTGGGCATTGGCACACCGGTGGAGACGCCTTGCCTCGTGTATTTCGTGGCCGAAATCCACACGTTTCCGGCTTCTCGATTGCTCCCCGGAAGCAACGCTAATTCATTTCCATCAATGTGTGTATGTGTGGCCGTGGGTAAATGATTTTGATTTAGATAATTTGTACCTTTAATCAATTTGCTTCCCCCAAACCACTAATGAGTGGCCAAACCGAGCTAGACGCCGCTGAATTTCCGGTACTCGTGCGATGCGGGTGTTTATTAATAATCGATCGCCGCCACCGGGGAAGGATTATGTCGAGAAAGTAGGTGATTATGCTTTAATGAGCCAGAAGCGCCAGCAGCAGGCACACGTACTTTGGAGACCCGACCACACAAACAGAATGTCCGAGCGACCTTTGATAGGGGAGGTTTGTTGGCTGTCTGGCCGCAGCTCGCGCGGATCGATAGCTGGTATGGTGAGTATGTTCGAGCCGGCACGAAATTGCTGCGGTACTGATCCTAGTGCCTTGCCGGATTAGGCTCATTAGCGAGAGATTATGAATTCTGCGAGTGGTGTTACACACGTGTTTTTTGAAGCCAGCTTGACTCGCATGCTGCACGAATCGCTTGCCGTAATCGGTACGAATTTATGGTGCTTAATTGAATCCGACTAAAAACATCGGGAAAGCTTCGATGGGGAAACATCTCGTCACACTAATCCCCAAGCTAATCCCATGGAGCTATCCGGTATGAAGCAGGATATCTACGTAAAGGTTACCTGCAGGCATTAGCGAATAAATGTTGCACTTATATCGAGGGGATTTTTTTAATGCTTGAACAAATCGGCAGAAAACGTAAAAAGAACTCGACCGTTTAGCTATCGAAAAAAAAGGTCTATCTGTCGTTTTTTGAGTGTCCTTATGGTCAAAGCCTACTTCAGATCATTCGTGATTTTGTTGTTGCTTTTCTCATCTAAACATGTAACATCCCTAATGACGATGATCGCGAACCTGTTCGGGCTCGCAAAGTACAACTAATAATACGATTAGCCGTCGATTTACACCGATAATCCCAACGGGCCTCTCCACTGTTTGTTTGCTGGTGCTTCTACTGCTGCTGCTGCTAATCGTGTCTTAAATTTCGGCCCCTCAAGCCACCCGAGTTTCCCGGGAAACCGAGTTTCCACCGGCTAATCCACGGTGCGCCGTAATCGGCCGCTTTCCCGCCAGCGGAAGTGGAATTTCAATTTCCCCGTACGTGGTCATATTTTGGGTCTCTCGCGCCCTCTCTCTCTCTCTCTCTCTCCTGGTTTCCAGGACAGACCCCCAGCACATGGCGCGTGGAATGTTTTTGATTCTCGAAAACGACCACAGCCGGCAAAGCGATTCCGATAAAATTCAAATGAGCTCATCCACCGTCGATAAACTAATAAAAGGCGTCCGACCAAGGCCGTGCCAAAACCACAACCGTGTGCAGGGGTTTGTCTGTGTTTTTGTGTGTGCGTGTGTGTGGCCACCACCACACTGAAACCATGGAAACTACCAAATTCTGGTGGGGGGTAGGAGACCAGAGAGCGACATCCGGTTATGGGACGAAGGAAACGAAGCCGGAAAAACCGCAAGGATGAGAGCTGCGAGGGCACGCTCGCTTTTGCCTGCAAAGTGCAACTCAGCGCAAAAGTTCGACCTTCGGGGTCGGTCCCCGTCGGTGGATCCTGTCGCATCGATAGCAAATGCGTCGCTATGAAGGTGTGTGCGACTGTGTCGGTGTATTGGGGGTCTCTCTCACCTTCTCTCTTTCTCTTCTCCACCGACCCAAGCTCTGCGGCACTGCGGCAGTTCGCAGTTAGTTACACATGGCCGGTTTTTGTGGCTCCTGAAAATGGGGGTTTTGCTTTAATGGGAAAATTTTCGTTACCTAATTCCCCTCCCTTGGAGGCCGAGGGAATCGATCGGATGCCCTCCGGGTGTCGATGGAAAAACCTTGGTCCTTCTCCTCGGGACCACCCAAATCCAGCTCCCTTACCGAAGGCTTTTGTTTCAGCTCATGAGGTAGGTCATTGATCCGGGCCTCGTGGGTTCAAGAGGCTTGAATTGGCAGCTCTTGGCTCATAATTTTCACACTCCCTTGCACCGTGGCCTCGACGGAAACATATCATTCCGTGAAGACGAGGAAAAATCTCGATCCATAAACCGGGCGAATCTCGACCCTCCAGGGTATTGGCTTTTTATTTCCACGACATCGAGCACGTTCGTTCCCCGGGAAAAGCGTTTTCCTGCCGAGATGCTATTCAATCACTTGACACGTGCTTGACAGGGAAGTAACATGTCAACCGGACTCTCTGCAAGATCACGCCACTCGTTACCGTGGGAATTGCAGCAAGTGCAACATCCCTTTCCCGAGAAGTAAATGCATTGAACCGGGACTCGAAACCGAGGCCATCGCATCGACGTCGTTGTCGTCGAGGAGGAATGATTTGCTCATCGGATTAAATCCCGTCCCACCCATTGCACCTTTGCCAGCCGCTTTGCTTCCCGGGAAGTGGTACGCCGGGCACTTGAAGCACACCTCCGGCTTCCTGCGACCGTTTCCAGCATCGAGTGGATTATAATATTGAAAGTACATTGGCTGGAAAAATATGATTGCGAATTTAAGCCCCGGTGGCGAGAACGAGCACCGAGCGAACGAGAATACCAGCGTGACGACATTCGGAAGCCCTTCGGTAGTGTCGCTCGAGAAGTCCTTTTTTTCCGAGCTCTAAAAGCCAGCTCTAAACATGCTGGCATTCCACCGTCCCACGCAGGTGAGTTGTAGAGTGGAAATCTTCGAACGGAGTCAACGGAACCACGGTCTACATCCATTCGATTCATTCTGCTGCAACGTGATAAAATTTTCATTCCAAAGCCGAGTGCTCGTTTGAAACCGGTTCACAGGGCTGTGAAATGAAGCGTCGCGAAGCTCTGGAACCCAAAATGACGTCGATAAGCGGTGAACGGTGGGCCGATTAGCTTTTGCGAACCCAGCGAAAAGGTTATCACGGTTAATGGCAGGGATATCCTCCGTTATGGTATAGTTTTCCGTGAAAAAGCTTCCATGGTGCTCGTACGAACGAACGAGTCTCGCATCACCCGTCTCATGAAGCAGTAGCGAGCGATCTGCAGTGCGAATTTTTCATCTCACGTTTATTTTTCTCACTTTCCGACCTCGTGGTCATAAATTTTCGCGCAGTAAGCACCAGCAAGCAGCTGCCAGAGCTGCTGGCCCATCATTAACCGTTGCCAACGGCAACGGCCAGCGTGCAGATGTTGCGCATCAGGCTGTCGGCTGTCTGACAGGCGCTCACTGACGAAGACATAAACTGTCAAATACATCAGCCGCCAACGCATTGTGTCTCGCGGTGCTCGAGCCACGGTGGCCTTAGTCGGCCTCCGGGCGCGCTTTGTCGCTTTTTCTTACCAATCGTGGCGTCATATCAGGCTAGGGAGATGAAAATCACATCGCACGATGACAACGATGACGATGTTGACGGTCGTGACCCGCTTAACTCGGAAAAGGGAGCACTGTGAATCGACGGGACGCCGATTGGGTGCCGTACGGGACCATGAATGCCACATGAATCCGTCAGCTGGGTCAGCGTTGGGTCGGCCGATCCTTGCATTTTGCGCCCATGCTGTTAATTGATTTTCTCCGCCCACAGGCTTTGGAGTGGCTGGGGTTGTCCGACCATTCCCAACTGGTCTGTTGCTTCCCACGTCGTCGACCATAGATCGGTTTGAGTGGCTTTGACCGTGCGAGCTTTTCCGCGGACACCGCAGCTAACGACGCGGTACCGAGAGGTCATCAGAAAGTCCATCCCAAGCGCCGGCTCCCGTCGTCATGCTCAAGTAACGACAAGTAATCACGACCGCGGTGAACGGCCGCCTGACGGATTCCCGGATCCGAAACGCACCGGGTGGCCATATTGACGTCGCCGGGACGCGGATCATCGCACACCTTTCGTGTGGGAGCTCACCTTGTTGTTTGTGAGCTCTCGAAGCTGAATGGAACCTTCTGTACCATCGGACACTCTGGAACACGCCGGAAGCGCAGTGCATTAAATCACAGAACGCACGGTTGTGAAATAATAATGACTGTGAGGTAGCTCCGGTTGGTTTTGCTGCGGTTTTTTCGCCCACCGGATGAGTAAACGACGCTTGCTGGCCGCCAAACCGAACCGAACCACAGAGAATCGTATCCCTTTACCGGTGTGTGAGTGTGTGTGAGAAAGTGTTTTTTTTTTCATTTCAGCATCATCCGCTTTTCTCCGTGACATCGAACAAAGCACCACGGTGGTTGCGAGTTGTGGGAAAATGGGCTTCCGTCACGTCATAACAGAAGGTCGCGTTGCTGCAACACGGACGCAGCCACGTTCTCGCTTGCTTCGATTGACGTTGAGTGATGTTCTGTTCGTAGTTTGTGTGATTTTTTTCCTCCTGCAGTAAACTCAAGCCATTTCATACACCTTTAAAGCTCCAACATAAGAAAACAAGGATGCATCGAAGGTTATTTAAGGTTCATTTTCGTAACTAACTAATGTAACCATTCAAAATCGATATTTCGTACTAGTTGAGAAAATATTACACTCACTAACTTGAACGTCTGCCATCATTCGACAGCAAGTGTGAAAAATGATTTTCACGTCATCGTTTGTTTCCACTATTTCACTAACGGCTGCACAAAGCGGCATACGTTTGCCATGTTCTTCATCATCATCATCGTCATCGTCATCGTCATGGTCCTTTCAACGAGTGACCACGAGTCGCTGACTTCACGATACGCGGGCGCTCCATAATGCTTCTTTTATAGCGCGTGTCGGAGTGTTTTGTGGTCATGTATTTGACACCAGCTCATAATGGTGCAACATTAGCGATCGAGTGGACAGAGGGCCACTGATTCCAGCTCGCCAGACCGCCGGGGTGGGGTCGGAAAATGACAAATCATGTACACTATAATCCAAACGGCAGCTACCGGGAAAAAAAAACGCTGCCAGACAAGCGAAAACTGGCCAATCGTTCGGTCGAGCCGAATGGAATCGTTTCGGTGTCACTCGACGCAAGCCAATGGCGGCAGAAAAACATGAAAAACATTAAACTCCGCACCGACCATTTATCAGCCCGGGTGGCAGGCGTTCGAAAACACCCTCAAAATGCGCTGGCGGTCAGTCGGTAATTTATCATATTTTTTCCCTGCCACAGCGCTTTTTTTTTCTCGCCATGCTTCCCTCCCAATCGCAACTTGTTACATTTCACCCGAGAGCAGCGTTTTTGACTGACCTCCTAGTGAGCTGCGAGCTGCGGACGGGTGTGAATTCTGGGGTGTGATTAATCAATTAGGCTGCCGAGTTCAGATTTATTACAGCATAAAGAATTCAGTCGCCTGAACTCGTTACCAGACGCGTCGATTATGATCACCACCGATGAGGTTCTCTATCATTAGCCCCGAGTTGGCTGAGAGGGATGTGCGTTAGAATGTTCGTTCAGAAGTCTCTTAAAACCTACTCCATTTGTTTGCCTACCAAAAAAACTCGAACCCATCTCGAAGGAACCAAGGGCAGATTTATGTACCACTCTCACATCGGTCGATCTACTGCTGCTTAGCCTTTCGCCACTGCTTGAAATTTCAATCAATTTTCACAGCCAAACGCTGCCACCAGAAACACTTCAAGCTCACAGCTTCTTGTCAGATGGCAGGTGAAAAATAGGACCCGGCTTAGCAGCATTTGCATCCCAAGCCAGGCAAAATGCCTCCGAGGTCTTGCGAGGGTTTCGAGGGTTTTTGTGAGTGAGCGATTGCAGCAACTTCGTATCTTTTGGCTTTTGGGAACAGAGCTCTAGCAGCCGCTCAATGGCAAAGTCAGTGTGTGCGTTCGTGTGGGAGGATTAGGAACGAAGCACACGGAAGAAATCATCATGCAGACGGCTTTTTATTTACTTTTGATTCGAGGCTGTGTTTTGCCAAAAGAAGTGTCATATGGAACTAACAAACGTCAAGTTCTGATGGAGTTTACGGACCTTCTCGCCTGCTATGATTGATTTATGAGCAGCTTTTATCGATTCCCGTCAATGCTGCCAGTCCAACGCAGCGTTTGCACTGCATTAAGTTTTAATAAACACAGCTTTTGGGTGTAATTATATCATAATTCAAGCTCGCACACTGATTACCGAGAACGCATCCTTGATCAGATTTCATCCGCTCAGCCACTCCGGCCAGCACGTGGTCTGACAATTCAATTTAATTTTCATCTCCACCCCCGTCCCACTCCACGCAGACAAGGTTGAATTTATTGCTTCCCCTAAAATATACGGGGCACAAAATCTACAAGTTTACATTGCATTATGCCAGCGCGCTCCGCTTATTTATCCCTTCTAACGATCGTTTTCTCGTGCATTTTTTTTTCGGCTGTTCCACGTTATACACCCATAACAAAATGTTATCTGCTCCGCGGAAGGAACCGTGCTAAGAAGGAACTTTTTTGCGTTTTTCTCTTTCCCTCCGCTTCACGCCGTCGCCTTTTACAGTCTTCCATTAAGCTTCTTTGGGCTGGCGGGTGAAGGAGAGAGAAAAAAAAATGGCCATGTCCAACGGAATCATGTCCTGCAAGGTGAAGGCGGAGGCGTGGTTGATTGTAAATTTTTTAAACCCACACCGGCACGGGATCCCAACGTCGGCCGGCGGCAGTGCCGGCCATAAATACGCTCCGTGTACGCTTGAATCACTTTAAACTCTCGTAAAATGCTTATGTCAATGGTGTTGGCTGGTGAGCGGCAGGCATAAGAACTCGGAAGAAGCGCTTTTTAAGGAGCTTCAACACGCGAACGGCTTCGGAAAAGGCCCCGTGGATGAATTCCCCCACCGGGGTGGGAATGAATGGATGAGAGAACAGCTAAAAAAAAAATCAGCCATCGCGCTTCATCCTTCCAGCCGGTGGACGAAACTGGCGTTAAATTTTATCTTTTATCGCACCGCGCGTTCGTCTTTATGTGTGACACTTGAGCGAAACAACCGAAATGTTCGCCGAAATCCACCCTCGTGACAAAATGGAAATGGAGAGGGAAGCGATCGGAAACAGGCGCCGTAGGCCGGCGTGCAAAACGTGCCTTTGGTCCCTTGCGAGGGATATCGAGTTGGCTGAATGAAGAAGCAAAAAAAAATGACACCTACCTTTCGGGGGATTGACGGCGATCGCACTCCGGAACAGGCTTTCCTCGTCCGTCCAATCGCGGTTCCGGCGCACAGTTTTCGCACTATACGCAACCAGCAACAAACCGACGCACGCAAGCACGAGTTGGCGCCGTCCAGGACCTAGGGCTTTCACACCCCGACCCATTCGGCCACTTCGCCCCGGGGCCACCGATCGAGCGGCTTTTCCGGTGGTTCCACCAACGACACTTGCACCAGACACCACACCACCGTGGTGGCCACGCAATTTCCCGTACCGGCCACCACCGGTATCCGGATCACCTACACTGGCACCCACACTGTCACACGTGCCCTTCGCGCCCACACGAGCCACCAGGGCCACACACTTGCGAATGGGGATATTCACCCAGCTCGTACCTCCTCGACGATGGCTTCTTCCGGTTGGCGGTTTTCCACCGGTGGAAATGGTTGGAACTGAGGTGGTCGAGCTGTGGCCGCGAGCTACACTGACACCATCCGTCAGGACACTTGCTCCGAGCCCGATCAGCAAGCAGTAGCCGACGCTGGGTAGATACAGGATGCGTTCGGCCACGACAAAGCCCACGTAGAACAGCAGATTGCTGGCGGGCAGAAAGGGCAACGTCAGCAGGGCCACCGACATCAGCAGGGCGGCCGCAGGCGAATTGTGTAAGGATCCGGGCGCGAGACTGGGCTCGTCTACTGAAGCATCCGGGCTGTCACCTCGCACCGAGGACGCACACGAGCTCGAGGACGATGACGAGGACGAGCTGTACGACGATCCGGATAAGGACGAGGGCGCTGAGATGTCGGACACCGCGTGTGGAAGTAACGTGCCGAACGGAAAGTGTTCCGAACTGGGTCGCTTTTCTCGAGATGCTGACCCCAGTGGCCAATGGCAGGCGAACTTCTTGCCCGGGAAGCTCTGCGTGAAACCGACACCGTCGTGGCTGTTGCTGCTGGATCGTGGTGAACCCTTGCACGGGAAATACCCCGGCGACAGTGTCGAAGGCGCTAGTGATAAATATTTGTATTCCGGCGCGTACGCACACCCGCAGATGATGGATGACAGGCCATTGTTGTTGTGCAGGGTCTGGCAGGCGCTGGTATGCTGCAGGGCGGTACTGTCCTGTTTGCAAACGCTGCATTCGCCGGTTCCGTCCGTCTGCAGCTGAAGAGACGCGAGTGTACCATCGTCCGGATGCGTCTCCGTGCGAAACCGGTGCAGATTGAGCTTGGTGGTCAGCTTCCGGTTGAAGCTGGAACCGGTGGTCTTTGGAGCGCTCGAGATGGTCGACGTTTGCCCGGAGGACCTACCCAATGCCCGGACACTGCAGAAGAGAGCCCATCCGAGAGCTAGATAAAAGCACGCGGCCAGCGCCACCTTGCGGTCAAACGCGGAACCAATCCGAGGGATGGCGTCCATGCCCCAGTCGAAGCTGAGCACGTCCGGAAGGACGAGCAGCTCGAAGTTGACCACTGGCAGGTAGGTGAAGGTGAGGAACCGCGTCCATAGGGAGCCGCTTTTGGCCGTTGGGTTATCGGCGGTCGAGAACAGCGTGGCTGGCCGCGGTAACGTCAACCGGCAGTGCACGATGACGGCCAGTGAGAGGGCGATGATGCCGAGACTTCGTACCCGGTGCTGCAAGGAAAGAGAACAAACGAGGGCGAATATTAACGTGAGCCGAAACTGGTACGTCTACAGGAATCGTGAACAAAAGCAAACTACGTCAAAGTTAATAACAAAGCGAATATTGACGCGCCACGGATCCTAGCAGGCGTTGGAAGGAAAATTTGACAGCTATACATCGCCCCACGTGCGCTCGAGCCAAACTTTGCCCTCTGACAGCATTTTGCGGCGTCTGACAGCATTTCCAGTGGAGAGAACCGTCTAATTAAGCGCCCCGTGACCGCGCATACATATTACAGTAGCCGTGGGGTCTCGCGGTTGATTCCGAGACGTCGCGACACTGAACCAACTTTGCCATCTTGAATTATTTATTCAGCCTTAATTAAAGCGTAAATAAATCATGCAGCCGCGCCACGTGGCCCATCGTTGCGGCCGGGTCGTATCGACTCCGCCATCTTGGCGTGCCGGGTGCTGCAACGGCGAATGAATTAGCTTTCGCGCGAGCGCGGGACAGACAGCGCGGCGGTGGCGATGGTCGAGGATCATTGACTTTTGATGGGTTCATAATGGGGGAATAAAAAGATTCTTCATCTCGCACGGACGAACGGTGGCGTTGTGGCGTTCGGCCCTTGGCAACACATTGACACAGCCAATAATTCGATGCTGCGTAGGTATGGCATCTCGGCATTCTGATCGTCCCGAGATTCGCCAGGGACGTCGTCGACGAGGACGACAGCAGCTGGATTATTCTATTACAGAGTCAATGTTTGTGCTCAAGTAGATTTTTATTTGCGACATATTTCTTCTCGCTCGCAGCCTCCGACCGGACTGGATGTGGAGAATGCTGGACGAGCGGACGAGCGTTTGTGCTTTTGTGCCATCTCGAGCCATCCTCGAGCGAAGTGTTCCGTGAGGCGCTGGGCTTGCAAAAGGCCACCGGCTGGAGGATTGCAGCGATGGCAATCAATTGATGATGGAGAGCGACTTGAATTCTGAACTTTCTCTTTGGGCGAAGACGGGGAAAAAACGATGTCGTGCCAGTTTTCCTTCGAAAAGGTCGACGCTGGCCGCTAATGGAATATGATCGAAGGCGAAGGAAAAATAGTCATCCCAGGGACACGTTCAAATATTGTCACAGAACAGGTGCCAGTGGGACGTGAGGTGAATTTACGGCGAACAGAGCTCCATCGAAGATGGGCGATTGCCCTGATCGTTAGAACCGGCTGTCGGGCGTCAGAATTGGACGGATGATGAATGTGGCCTGCGGGCTAAGAAAAGGACTCTACCGTCAAGCTGCTCGTCCGGTTCGGGAGAACTTTGCGATCCGTGTCCGCGCGCGTTCGGCATTTCAGATTTTATTTTTGCCCTCTCTTTCAGGACGAAAGCAATAGAACGAAAAGAATCAAAAATCACTTCCAACTTCGAACGCCCTTTATTGCCCCTTCAAGCCCGGTTGGTTTGATCGGCCCAACTGGTGTTTTAATTTCCATCCATCGCGGGCCGAGTCCGATTGATCGGGTTCGATATCAATCGCAATGTTTGAGAAGAGGTACGCTGAGCGCTTTTTCTGTTCCACCAGCATGGAGCGCAAAAGTTGATCCTTCTCGCCGACGCAAAGTAGTGTAAAGTTTCCGTCCGGTTTGCTCCGCAGCACCTCGCTTTATGGGCAACTAATTTATTTGCCCACCCAAAACCGGGCGAGTGCAAGATGACCCCCAACTCCAACGCCACCGTAATGGCTTTCCACAGAAACCACTCAAAAGCTGGTTATACATGGGTGCGTTCAAAATTGAGAATATCGATCGGGTCGAACGGTTCGGTCTCAAGAAAATGGATCCTTGCCGCTACAAAGAACCCGCCCGGCGATTGAGATCGTGTAAAGGGTGGCACTAAACCGTTTCACAATCATTCCACCGATCGGTTTCAGCGTGAGCTGGCGCAGATTGGGCTACGGAGAACGCGCGAAGGACAAAACTTTCCACCAACCGATCCTTGGCGTTAGGAAACTGTAAACCTCAAGCTCATCAACGCTTCTCCGGCTCTAGCTCCGCTAGGGTGGCCATCGTAGGGTGGGATGAAGATTCATTAACTTGGAATCTTACATCCATCTTCGGAAGCGGAAAGTTTTGACGTTGCTCAAGGATGTGCACCGTCCCTTCAGACGGTTTTGTAGCTGTTGATCCTTTGCTGACACCCTGACTGCCGCAGTCAGGGCGCGCTGAGAGGTGGCGGGATTTTCTGAATAATTCGATTTTCAGCCCTCTCCCCTCACACTGATCAATGAAATCGAAACCCAAACCCCCAAAACTGGGGTTGGTGGGCGACGAGACCGACAATAAAAACTAAATAATAACTATTCCATTCAACTTTTGCACCCGTGCGCGCGTGAGCGGTGCGGATCAACTTGATGAGATGAGAAAAGTTGGCCCAACTATGCCGGAGTTCAATTTCGACGCTCCAGTCGAGCGGTTTGTGCTTCTATTTTCTTCGAGAACCGCTCGAAACCACCACCACGGTGCAGTCGGAGCCTCGGATTTTCGATTGCTGTCCGATCGTTTAGCGCGCTGGGAAATTGCGCGACGAACAATGGCGAGATGCGCGATTGGTGGGAAAATACGCAGCAGCAAATGGGCTCTAGCGTTTCCACGCGGGTGCGTTGAAGGAGCCGATTGCGTCAGTTTATCGGTGTTTCGAATAGGAGCATTCGAAGGACAATCGTTTTCCCTAGCAATCTCCATGCAAGTGGAGTTGTCCTTTTTATTGCGCTTGTTTCTGCAGCGTGTCGTTTACAGCTCAAGCAGCCCATGGAATAAAGCGAGCTTGTTGGTGGTGCTCGACAAGACAGTCTATAAAATGGCTTTAAAAGCACAGCCAATTTTCAGCCATCCGTTCGTTTGCCGTTTGCATCAGACCGGAGCCAGAAGCTTTGTTTTGGAAGGCTTATTTAGTTATGGCAACTTTCTCCGGGCTTCGTTAGGGAATGGGCACCGAAAATCGTGCAAGCGTGCCAAGGTGAGGTGAACCAATATTGATTAATTCAATCGCTCCAAAGAGTGAGTCTGTTTTTCGAGTTCCACGCCGGCCTGCCTGAAAGTAGGGCCAAATTCGATCAGCACAAGGTGACAGGAACAGGGGTCGTCCCATATCGATAGCACCGGGAACCGGCCCGACTGAAATAGTTTCCCGCACGAGAGTTCCACCCACCACATCGTTCTGGGAACTGGATTTTCCTCGGCCAGGTGAGCTTGGGTTTGATGAATAGCTCCTCCATTTGCCGACCGGATCGATTGATGGCAAGACACACAGCCCCCGGATCCGGGCCTCGGATGAAGTTTCAATTCATTTCGGTTTCCACTCTGCATCAAATTGCCAATTAGTTGTAAAGGCCACGGGAAGGATCTGATTAGCTGGGGTAGGAAAGTTTTGCGCTCGATAGCTGGAAACTCGATCCCGGGGCAGTGAGGCTACCACAGCCAGATCATCAGCCCAGCCGGGGACGGCTGGAAAGGGGGATGGCAAAAAATAATTGTAAAACTTGTAAACTATCCTCCTTTATCAGCGGCTCAAAGTTTTCCGTTATCCAGCAAATTGAATTCCATCCTGCAGCTAGGCCGGTGGCGGTTCTTGCAGTCGATGAAATAATGATGGTCCGTTTGCAAGAACGGACGAACATTCACTTGGCGTGTAGCTCTTAACATCGACGCGGAATCGAGCGAGAAATTAAAGGATCCAACTATGTGCAGCGATAAAGCGCATCAAATCGCACCGTTTAAAAACCCAAGTGGGTCATTTTTCAAGGAAAAAGATGCCCCAATGACATCTCGCAGCATCATCAAAGCGATTTGTCATCCGTGCGATGAGTAGATTATTAATTTCTCACTTGATAAATCATGCTTATGCAAATAACCCGCGCGTGGAAGGCATTTTTAGCCCTAATGATTAGCCCTTCCACCGCGTGAGCCGCAGAAGTCAAGCGTCCATTCATAATGACGAGTCGGCCGATAATGCCGATGATTGAGCAAACAGCATTTCCATTTGTAACGATTTTTCTTTTTACGCTCATCTCCACTTGCCGGAGGAGTGAAGGCGAAACGTCGAAGGCCCATTCCTATGACGGGCGTCGGCTTCTGGAAATCGCTTTTCCGTTCATTTCCTTGCAATGCGATGCCTCCGGTCGGCGTTTCAAGTGCCGTTGGTTTGGTGGGTGGAACTGGGCGGGAAAAAGGAGTTGCTTGGGAAAAACGCCGGCAAAAGAACGCCCGGTCCCGTAATCGCCGACCAGCATGACGGAATCGATTGCTAACGAGCTCGGAAGTGAATTTCTTCTGCGGTTTGTGGTTGATTCCGATCAACCGTTTCATCGCCTCTCTGCTTCTTTCGCTCGCTGCTAATCGCTGATGAAACGGTTGATTCAGAAAGATAAATCCTGTTGCGGATTCAATTGATTCGAAGGCCGGTGAGAGTTTGTACGGACGGACGTTTTTGTGGCCACCGGTGGAGAGCTTCTCCATGCGCAGCGTCGGTGCTTACAAGAGAGATCAAGGGAAAAGGGTCCGAATCGAATGATAAAGCACCCAGCAGTGAAGCCACCTGATGGGGTGGAATGATAATTCAGACGAGTTCGTTCGCGTGCACCTGGAGATAGGCTTGGGTTGGGTTGATAATTGGTATGCTGCGGCAAAATTGCAGCCAGAAGTTGCAGGTAAGTGATTTAATTCGTTCGGATTTGATCCTTAGATTCTTGGCCCCGTTCCGACTGTTTGTGGTCATCGATTTGAACACACAGCACATGCAAAAGTCGAACCAATCATTATCTTGGGGTAGTGGGTTAAAAATCAGGCCACTCGGTGAGGCTGATGGATGAAGCACATCCGAGAGCACTGTTTCCTTCCGATGGCCACCAACGGGATGGAAAATAATCGAAGTTCGTTCCGATGCGCGATGCTATTATTGCTTCGGGCCAGGAAATCCTTCATGATCCCATGATGGTACGCCACACCGCTAAAAATAGTAGCTTGATTGTTGATGCCGGCAGTGTAGACCCTTTTTCGCCATTTCGCAAACACAACCAGCGAGGGATATTCGTCAAGCGTTTACAAATAGAACTCCTAGAAGGGGAAGCACCACCTATGGGCTCGTGTTTGGCAGTTTGGGGTTTTCCCAGCTTTTTATTCTTTCGTTTTTCTCCCATGCTCTAGCGCAAGTTTCGGCCTTTCTCATTCATCAGGACCCAAGTGGAACCGGCAGAAACTTCTGGCAGTTTCAAGAACTCAGGCACAATGGTCGCTGCTTGTGAGCAGCTTCCCAGTTACTAGATTTTTCTTCGTCCTAAGGGCGAGTGGGTTTTTTTCGCTCGGTCGCTCTCTCAGCCAGCCTATCGGAAAAAGGGTTTCAAAAATCGAAACTCCTTCGCCGAAAAGGCATCGGTGCAAATGCTGACGCGATAGAAATCTAACGCCGCTTATCCGTAGTAAAGAGATTAGGGTTTACGCGCGGCTTTTACACAATTTGGCTGTCGACGTCACGGCAGATCGGGGTAAAATAGCCAGAAAATGGTCCGTCCTTAAATCGCACTTAAACGAGGATTGTACATGCTATTTTGCCAGCGCGGCGTCATGGAAATCGGTTCTCGGAAGGCTTTTCTGCGTTCAACGGCAAAAGGAATAATGGCCGAGGTAAAACCACTTGACGGAAGCAACTTGCGCTAATCGGTTCTTTGGTCAAAGCTTAATAAATGATCGAGAAATAAAAAATAGTTCCTTTGAGGGGCTGCTTCACATACTCAACATGACACGACAGCATCCTCCAACAAGCCCTTCATTCAAGTTCGCATGAGTGCGCACTACTTCGTGATCGATTTCTTCCTTCTTCAAGCAGCCCCAGGCCAGCAGCACTTATTAGCGCACAACAGCTCTCGGGCGGGGTCGTGTATCGATAGTTTCAAGCTCCTCGAGTTCCGTGGTGAAGGAGCACAAGCGAGATGAATGAAATGGCGCCTCATCCTTCGCGGTCAGCAGCTGCTAGTTACCACGCATCAAGGGGTCGATTTCCCAACCGGAAAAGGGCGAAAGTTTTACCAACCCACCCACACCCAGTTAGCGTCCGACGCCACGGCTCATCAGAGCGTTATTATTGTGATCATCTTCTTCGACAATCGTGTCGATTACGTGGATAGGTGGCTCTCGGGTGTACAGGTGGCTCTCGTGCAATCAAGCTCACCCACACCGCCACGTGGCTCTGAAGGGTTGTTTGAAAGGAACATTGCCCCCCCCCCCCCCGCCGGAAGGACGTGAGGCGTTCAGCGTGGCCTGGAATATTAATTTCCTCGCTGGCAGCACAAAATAGTTGGTGCGCTGCTTCGCTACGATCAAGGTGCAACCGGTGGTGAACCGAGGAGAGAAAACCACTCGACGACTCGAGATTGCGAGCGGGTGGAGCGGGTTGATAATGGGAGATGTTTTTCACCCTTCTGCTCGAGGGCTCATCTTGCGAGCGAAAGTGGACTAACTTTTCCCATAATCAACGCTGCAATCCCGGTAAAGCGGAATTCATGAGCTCCAAATGGGTGAACTTAAATTGATGTACTTCTCCAATCGAAAATCGGGCTGCGGAATTAAGGCCCCACTCTGTCGGAACCGTTCGGTTCCTTCAACCCATTGGCTCAGCTCATCAGGGATCCAAGAGCTTTTTTGGAAGGTAAAGCAAAGAGACAGAAAAAGAAAACACGCGAATCAAGAGCAATGGCACCGTCGTTGTAGCAACGGGTCGCAATGGTGACTTTGATCGCGCGCTTCGCACAGGGGCTGAAAATGAGTTCAGGATATTAGATTTTCGATCCAAGGCGCCCTGAATGAAGCGGGGCCGAGTTGTCACTGGCCCTGTTTGCGATCCACTTGTAATGCAAGTTGCATGTTTGCCCGGCTCTTGATTGGATTCGGGTGGAGTGACACGGAATGGCATTCGGCTCGGCAGTTGGCTGTAGAAGAAGCTGGCTCAAAGTACGACGCAAACAAACGCAAAAAAACGCAATTCGTACGGACAAAAATGAGACGCCAACATGCTAAAATGTGAACGATTCCGATGCGATGTTTTGCTGCGTTTCGATTGCACTTGAACGAACGAAGAAAAAAAAAACGGCAACATCAAATATGCAAGCATTGGCAAAGATGGCACCGAAACACGAACGAAGGATGCAATTGGTGTGCTTTTCGCGTTACAGGCTAACATCGTAAGCCGTAGGTGTCGGGACCACTTTCACGTTGATGAACATAAAGTCACTCGTTCGGGCAGATGCAACGTTTTACGGGTTGTCCCGTTAGGTTGAACCTCCCTTTCGAGGGGAGAGAGTACAAATCCGTGCTTTATGTTCCGCAGATCACTCGCGCCGTACTCGATGGTTATTGAATAAATTGCACCACCTTCAAACCCAGTAAGTAAGACACGTGCAGTGGCTGCGTACGGTGAATCCTGCGCCATAAATCCTACCAATCCCAAGGCCACTCGATTCATTCGCTAACGCCTTCGAATGGCCAGAGTCAGCGCTACCCTTTAGCCCGGAACAAAAGGCATCGTTCTACGGTGGCGGGATGCAAAAGGATACCAAAATGGCCCGACACCACGACAACACATCCCGTTTGGCTCGATCTCGTCCACCGACGCTCGTCAACCGGTTGATCCGGAACGGATGAAATAAATCTGTTTACCAGGAACATTCAATTGTGAGCAGAAATCGCACGTACGCGCATGCTAACTCGGTTGCGAGCTGCTGCCTCTTTAGCGTCACTTTTAGGTCCAGGTTCCAGGTTTTGGTCCAAACTCGTGCGGGAATCCGGAGCGAGGGATCGCATCCGTTTGGAGAAAGTGCATCGTTTTGTGCGCTCGATGCGCTTCGCCTTTTCGGAAGTTATTGTGCGATGGTCGTCGAACGAACGCTCAGGTGAGTCATGACCCACGCTGCGTCTGCTCTTCACCGGCAATCCCGCACGGAGAGCAGGGAATTCCAAATTTATCGCAATCCCACCGGTGCCAATCTGCAGCCGCCGGAAGCACCACCGAGCCGAGGAACCACCTGAAGACGAAAAAAGCGGCACATTAAATCGCAAAACGAACCAAACGTGCGACTGCCGGGTGAAAGGATGGTACGAATCGGCAAGGAAAACACCAGCAGCAGGACCTACGTGGGGGAGTAAGTCGACATAAACTCCCGGCTTTCGGGGAGTGCAAAGTTCCCATTCGGTTCGAGGTCCTGTCCCAACGACACAGGATTTGTACGAACGGGCGTGCTCAAGTGCATGAATGAACCCCCACACCAAAGAGAACGATAGCGAAACAGAGAAAGCAATAGAGAGAACGAAAGAAAGAGAGAGAGCACACACACAGCCACACCCACACATAACCGGTTCCGGGAAAGGCTCCCGAAACGAATTGGAATCTGGAAGAGTGAAAGCAAATATTTGAATGGAGTTAAATTCACGGTTGTTCACCGAGAGAAAGATGATTGTAAAGTATGCCGGATCGGTACCGCCTTGTGTTCCGTGATGCGGAGGGAAGAGGGGGGGGGGCAAGGATTCCCCTCTCCAGCCTAGGTCCTTCTGGCCGCCCAATCGATAGGCACCTTTCTTCTATTCCCGCCATAGTCCCACGCCGGAGTAGGGCCGCTGTCAGGACATTCTTTGCGCGTTTGCCCGCTGGGATGGCCTTTTCCTTTTTTATTTCCAACCGATCCGAATGCTCGTTCGCTTGCACCGAGTTCCGTCATTGGTATGCTCCGGCACCGTTAGCTCCCCGTCCTACCCCCATTCCGCTTTCCATGACCTGCCCCACGACTGGTGCCTCTCGACAACAAAAGCATCGGTTGCACCACTTGATCAATGGTGCCGTTGATTATTCCTCTGGATGTCCTTTCCTCCGGCTTCGTGGCACGTTGTCCCGTCGCTGGTTCTTACTTTTCCGCTTTTTGTGTTTGAGTTTCTGTCTGTGCACTTGCTTTCCTTGTCGCATGCTATCGGGCTATTTTCAGGCGTTTCTCTGCTTTCTCTGCCATGCTTCCCGGCGGATGGAAAAATGGCTCCAAAGGCTTGAATAGTTTCATTCAGCCTCGCTATCAACTTCATTCGCCATTCCGAACGAATGAGCAAATACACGTCCACATACACGCAAACAGTGTGCCGTATCGCGCGCACAAACACGTGTGTACAAGCTCGTGATCCTTGTTTTTTGTTTTTATTCGGAGCTGGGTGGATTTCACTTTTGATATGCTGTTGCACCGCGTTTGCCGGGTTTGTTTGCCGAGAAAAATATGGACTCACTACTTTGGGATGGTTTTGATTAACGGCCCAAGATAAATGAAGCGGTGAAGCTGTGAGCTCTGCTCTATTCTGCTGGTTGATCATGCTAGCTGGTACTGGTTGGTTTAATGCGTGGTTCTTTTTCTCGACCCGTCCGGACAAGGTAAATGATGTGTTCAGGCATATGTATTACGTGATTGGAGGCGAAATTTGGCTTCCCAGCGTGGGTTGTACGATTCATTTTGGAGCCATGGAACCGACTTACAGGTCAACTGACTAGTTATATGAACTCTGAAGTAAAGTACCTTTGTCACAAAAGTACCTCTGCTTTTTAAACAAACAAAAATCATGACAGATAACAGCAAATGTGCGTAGACAACCATGTGTTCTTTTAAGGTACTTTTAGCCCCGATATTTGAACGAATATGTATGCCCTCTGACCCTTTTCTGTAGCTTCGTATGCCAGATTCACCACCAACGGATGAATTCTTCGCCCGAGTGCTAAAAAAACCCGTAGTTTGCGGCCTACATCCCCCAGAAGTGCATGTCGGTGGAGCACATTCAAGAAAAAAACACCACGCCCGATAAATGGTATCAGACGACACGAAACCAGTGAAAGTGTGACTGCGAGAAAGCTGGTCGCTGGCAGTTCGCGCCCTAACGCTTGCAACCCTCAATTCGCGCCCTCCGTGGTTTGCCAGCGCAATGCTCTAACGCGCTGGGTAAACACGGTGGCTCAACAATTCTCAGCTCAGCCCATCGTGACTACGAGTCCAATCGCGCATGCCATTCCGTTCTCACTTCTGATCGCGTGGTGCTTTCTCTGAAGGTTGGAACGTTTCACGAACCAGCAAGCTAAAGGCCGTATAATTGCTTTCTTCACTTCGCACTCGAGCGTACATCTGCAGGCGTGCAGAAGGCGATCGAGCTCACTCTAACCGAACAACCCGTTCGAGAAGGTCACGCTCCTCGTCGTGGATTTATCGCAGATTAGTTGTTCTGCCAACGACCCAGGAATCGATACCCCCGTATCTAGAGTGCATCGTGCAAAAGGCGAAGTTAGCCTTAGAAACTGGAGTAACGTGAGACCTATGTGAACAGTGCGTCACGATGGTGCTTCGAGAGTTGCTTGTGCTGTCGGTCGTCATGCTCCGGATGACCATTTCCGGCACAGAGATCCTGCAAGATGACGCGTGTTCCGAGACAACTCGCCCACATGTGTCACGGTGCGATCAGTACTTCCGGTGTACGGTGCTGTCGAAGGATGCCCACGTTTGGGTCGTGACCCAGTGCCAGAAAGGGCTGGTGTACATGCACAAGCTGGGCGCGTGCGTTGTTCCAGGTGAGTGCAACAAATGCAAGCAAGTTGGCTGTTAGCTCATTCATGGAATTGACCGCTATGTTGTGGCGAAGTACACGAGGTTGAAACTAGAGCATCGCGTTGGGCCCTCCCATCCCACCTAGCCTAGTTCTGATACGTGTGATAAGTGAAACTTTGTGCTATCAACGTGGCGTATGCAGGTCACACGACATGTTGACGGCAGGACGGGCAAGAGTGTTAATGGAACGTGAAACAAGATCAACACGATCCATCGGGCAGTTCTTCGAAAGCCAGACTATGCCATAGCAGTTTTCGCTTGGATGCTGACTAAAATGAACAACGATTTTATTCTCTCACACTCTTTCTTTTTCCTCCCACAGACAGTGAGTGGGAATGCAATGGTTCAGCCGAGGACGAAAAGAGCCACAGTGAGGAGAACGTGTACGGAATAGACAATCTGCGAGTTCCATCGCATTCCACCTTCTCGGACTGGGACAGTGACGAACGATCCAAGGAATCGCTGCTGTCGGATTCCGGTGAATCGAAACCACCCAGCTTGTCACCGTCCGAGCTGAACGATATCGAATCCAGTGGTGATGGAAACGCGGACCAGATGTCTGACGAGGTTACTACGGCACTTCCAGCACATCGAACAGCCACCATAGACACGAAGTCACCGTCGGAAAAGCCACTGACCACCATGAGCACATCGCAGCTCGAGTCGTTCCTGGCGTACTACGATACTCGGAATGGTCAGCAGCATAAAGCGAAGCAGCCGGTTCGGATGGACGAAAACAAGTACCTCGAGCATCTGAAGCAGATCGTGAACCAACAGAAGCAGCTGAACCACTTGGCGGATACGGCGATAAATAAGAATCTCTTTTCGTACAAAACTCCCGCACCCATGGAAGCGATCAAGAGTAATGTCCAGCAGACGACTGCGTCACCGGTGACGACTGAGGCGGCGCCTTCGTCGTTGCTCAACCTTTCGCCTGGTATGCAGGACATCATCAAGAGCATCCTTGACATCTCGCGGCAAGCGATTGCGAATCAACAGACCAACTCCGCTCCGCCAGCTCCAGCAAAGGATCCGATCGTGAAGCCGATATTCATTCCGATCTCTTTAAACCCAACGCCATCGGTAAATGCGTCACCGATGCCAACATCAACGGAACAGCAACCTCAAGCAGCAAGTCAGGTGTCGGTGGATAGCAAACTTACCCAGCTCTCTGGCCCGATAATGAGCGCGAGTTCCAGTGGAATACCTGAAGGTTTGCGAAACTCTCCACCAAACAACACAATGTATCCGCAGGTGCTGTACGATGCCTACGGGAACATGTTCTATCCTTCGCGACCCTATCAGATGATGCCACCACCCGGGTATCAGAATGCAGCGTACGCGAACCCATACGCGAGCTCTAACCTGCATCAATCGATGATGAATGTACCACCGTTTCCACTGCCGATGCAAATGCCAAACCTTGGGTTGGAGCCTTCATCGTCGTACTATCCGACCATGGGACCACTTCCTGCACGTGGAGGAGGTTTGCCTACTTACGCCGATTCTGCGTACGATCACATGAAGCTCCAGGACTCGATCGAGTCCTTCGATGGTGATGCAGATGATGAGAGTTCGGAGAAAGATCTCCCATTGCCACTGTTACGAACCGCTGCCACACACACCACAAACGATGATGAAAGTTCGGATGATGGTTCGGAAAATCTCGCTGGCCTTCCGGCCAATACAGATACACACTTCAAACGGAAGCTGTTTACGCTCGGTGATGCGACCTTCGACTACGAGCAGTACAAAGACAGCATGCAGCCGTTGGTCGATGCCAACCCGAACGATGCGCGTATCTCGGTTGTGGTGTGTATGGTCGGTAGCCGTCAACCGAACAATACCGACTGCTTCCGGTACTACATCTGTAACCCGCATAATGGCGTGTTCCAGGCGTACACCTGTCCAGCGATGACGGCATTCAACAAGGAGTCCCGCATGTGCGACATGTCCTCGTACAAACGCTGCAAGGCGCAGATGTCATCCCCGGTGGTATCGCGGCCACTTCTACGCACGAACAAGGAACCAGCCGCCATCGGGCAGATCCGGAACGAGCTGCGGAAGGCGCAAAAGTACGTCGAGCTGATCCGGCTGGAAGCGAACAGGTTGCGGTTTCAAAATGGTGCCGGATCGTCCACGGAACAGAAGGTCATCTTTCTTCCGTCGATGGCGGCAAATCCGGGGTCTCAAACGAGGAAGACGGCCACTACGAGGAAGAAACCGACCACGAAGCCAAAGACCAAGACGAAAAAGCGACCGGTGCAGGTGAAAAAGGTACCCCGGTGCAGGTTGGAAGGACGCATGCCGGATCCGATGGATCAGAACAATTACTACGTGTGCCACCAGAAGGGTCCGAACAAGTTCATCAAGCTTAAGATGGCCTGCCCGGGGGACTTGCTGTACTGTGCCGACACGCAGTACTGCACGCTTCGCACCAACTGCTAACGGTGCCAACGCGTTTGGCTATTTATATTCTATCGATTATTTATTTCGACGTGGTGGGAGCGCTTTGGGAAAATAAATTCACCCAATACCAATGAAAACGCCGTCGTCAATGCATTTTATGACCCCGTCGAGGTTTTCCATTCTTCCGGGAGAGAGTCGGACGCTTTTTTTTCTTCTTCTCATGCTTGGACCCCTTTCTGTGTGTACTTCTCGAGCAGCTCTGGCTGCTGGAAAGGATGCCTTACAGCTCGCAGGTTTTCTAAAAACTCGAATCCCACAACAACGCTTATCTCGAGCGCGATTCCGAACGTCGGAATGCGACCATTCTCTCGGGCGGGCCTGCACTATTTTTCTTTTCACTGAAATTGTCATAAACACGAGCCAACCTCCGCCTCCCCCGCATCATTTTGCCATTGCACAATCCCCGATGGTGGCCACGAGCCCCACGTTCCTATTGTCGGGCTTAAAATGGCGCCCGATGGAAGTAATGGCGGTGGAAAACGCCACGCAACTGCAACCGCCTCGGTGCAGATTGCAAATGCCACTCGGGCCGGGTGGACCCTTATCCTCTCTCCTCTCTCTCTCTCTTTCTCTCTTCTCACTCCCACCACCCACCCTCATGGTGTTGTTTTATAGGCGCAGGACTGTTGTGGCGTCAAGGATCGTCGTACGCGGGCACGTTGGTCGAGGTTGGCAAGGGCATAAATAAAGCATATTTAAAATTAAATGTATACTCCCGGTGTGAAACGGTGAACAGGACGGGGCAGGACAGGACGACGACGGTGCCACCCCCATGACACCCCCCCCCCCCTCTCCCCCCTCCCGCACCCAAGGCAGTTGAAAGGGCGTACCTTATCTCTGGATCCGGCGTATCCCTTTATGATGTCATAAATCGCGCAAACCACTAAAGCTGTCACGGCCGTTTCCTTGCACAGGAGGGCGGCGGTCGCGAGCAGAACCGTACCACCCAGTGCCACCCACTGCCGGCGGTCACCCCACTGCCGCCAACGGACGTGCCGGATGTACGCGAGCAACGCAAGCAGGTAGAAGATGCACCCGGTCAGATCGGCTCTCCCGACAACGCCCGCGACAGCCTCAGTGTGGATGGGATGGGCCGCGAATAGGAGCCCCGCAATGGCGGCCCCAGGCCGGTGGCCACCCGCTGGCAGGATATGGCGGGCCAGCTTCACCACGAGCCCGGTCGCGAGTGAATGCAGCAGCACGTTGACCAGGTGGTAGCCGAAGGGCTTGAAACCGTCCAGTAGGTAGTTGAGCCGGAAGCTGGCCACGCACAGCGGCCGGTAGGATCCGTGCGAGCCCGAATCCACCAGTGGTGTGCCCCAGAAGTCGTTCTGTAGCAGTTGCGCCCACCCAGCTGCTGCCCCGGGCACGTCCGGGTTGCCAAGGATCGCTCGTCTGTGAGGAGAGAAAGAATGAGAGAGAGAGAGAAAGAAAGAAAGAAAGAGAGAGAGTCAGGTAAGATGGTGGAACAAATGGTGGAACTGAAGCCGGTCGGAAGTGGGTGCTTCCGACGCGAGCCCAGTATCTAACTAATAGTGCACTAATGACGGAATCGAATTAGCAGAAGACGCGCCAGACACTGCAATTGCATTATTCACACTCACGCGCCCGATTCGATGCAGTTCCGACGCAGTGTACAGTGCACGAGCGCAATGCCGGTTTGGGACCGCATAGAGCCTGCCCAGCTTTGGCGCTCATGCATATTAATGTGCGCCCTCCTGGTGTTGTTGGTCCGACGATCGTCTTGAGGAGGACGCGCGCCTGCAACTTGCCGCGACGGTCTGCGACAACATTTATAAATTAAAACCATAAAGTATAATCCATGCGCATATTTGATACAATTATTTTCTCATTAGACCTGCTCCCGGGCTCGTGCCGGTGAAGGTTTGCATAATGGTTTTGCGAAACGCTGGTGCTTCTGTGTTGTTGCTTTTTTTCAATCCCCATTTTCCACCACTAAGTGAAGCAGCACAATCGTCTGATTAAGCTCGAGGACAAAGCCACACAATGTCTACAGAGAGAGCGAGAGAGAGAGAGTGAGTGTTTGTTTAGAGAAACTCAAACTCTGTTGCGGTTTCGCGGTGCGTTCTGTGCTTCGAGAAAACCCGTTGCTAAGGAGTGCAATTTTCACCGGGCTGCACGTAACCGTTGCCAAGGGCCCACGAGTGTAAGTGTGCGTGCATCCTAGCGTATACTTTTACTCCCATCCTTTTGCTCGTTGTCGCACGTTATTAATCGTTCCCAAGGGCTGCCCGGAGCACCAGTGACGTATCCGTTCAGCCGGCAAAACCGCATTGTTGCACTCTCGATAACCGTTCCGTTAATATCCGCCACCATCGCGCATTCTCGCGCATCTACCCAACCATTTTGCTCCTTTCATCCATGCACGCCACGAAGCCAATCACTCAACCCTCAACGGGCAGCTTGATGCGAAATATTCATGATGCAATCGGCCCCCGGGATGTTTCACGACGAACGAAGGGACGAACGGACGACTAAAACGCACGCGTGCTTGATGGTGGTGGTGGTTGTAGTGAAAGTTGAGACATTACACTGCACCGACGGCATGCTGGAACTAATCGATCATGCAGACTATTAACGTGCGCCTCGCATTTCACTCTCCTCTTGCGAGACACGTTCCCTGAGCCCCTTTTGCCCGTGGAAAATGGGTCGGCCTTCGAGCGATAAACCACAACGCCATCAACTTTCGCATTACGACGTCCCGGTTGCTCCCGCCACCAAGTCCCCGGTTTCGGTGATGCCTGACGCGTAAGCGAACATGCATGAGCCCAACATTCCGGTACCGGTACCGGGAACAGCGACGATCAATTCATCACCCAATGGCCACCCATCGTTGGCTTTCTGCAACCAGCGGCGTTCTCTCGCCAGTGGGGCGGGTTGATAAACATATTTTATCCGGCCCTGTGCATTGACGCCAGCCGGAGAGTAATAATAACGGCGATGCAATAAGCTGGCTGGCGGGACTGAAACCACCAACACCACCAGCCAGCTGCCTGTTGCGAAGGTCCTTCGAAACCAGGACTGAGGCCCTTCGGATCCATGCAGCCCGTACGCAGCTCGCAAAACGGGCGAGTTATTATTTTGCATTTCACGAGCTTCCTGCCGCTGTTTGCCGCACTTTAATGGCCACCTCCCCGGCGGATGGACGTCAAGGACGAACGGGATTAGATTACCAGCGCTGTGAAGCGCACGGTTTGTACACCATTCTTGTGCTGGCGATTCCCAGGCTCAGGAAGGTGGCAGCTGTTTCACTTGCACATCCGCCCACGAAGCGGGTTTTCACTTTCTCTCTGTGTTTTGTTCCGCAGGACACATCGCATGGGTGGTGGAATTTTCCGCCGAAATTCCGCCCAAAAGAATGTGTGATTGAAATAGCGCTTCATTTCGGTCGTAGCAGGGAGTCGACGTTTGTCTTCGAATGTTCGGAGGGATGATTGCCCACTCCGGGAGTGGGATTGTTTGTTCGTTGTGGCTGGTGCACTAGGCCATCCGTTTGCCTTCTCATTCTAATCCTGCCTGCAACTTGGTATGGTTAGCATCACCATCATTGCCATCATTGCCATCATTCGCTTTCCCAGACAGCAACCTCTAGCATTAGCCCGATTAAGGAAGCTTTTGGTTGCGTAAATCGGTCGTGCACACGCACAAAAGAAACCACCATCAGCATGATGAACCGTGCCCATCGTACCGAAACCGGCCACGGGACCCGGATTGTCTTGAACCGAGGCAAACCATCCGCGAAACCCGCGACCCGCGTGGGAAGTGCATTCCGTCGGTGTGAATCCGACCATCGCTAATTAGTTTCTAGGGTTGGGTTTCAGGGTTTTGTGGTTTTGCAATCATGCGCCCCGTTCTCGACGCTGCCAGGACGGTTCACGCGAGCGGAAATGCACTTGTTTGCAAGAGACAAGGGTCGGTCTGGTTGACGATCCGGGCAACCGAACTGCCGGTGGTTAGCCCAACGGATCCTGCTTCACGTCAGTCATTTCGCGTCCCGTCAGTGGGAGTGTTTGTTTGTCGAAGAACTCGCCAACCTCTCCGGGGCTGTTCTTCGAGGGCCACGGATTACATTATCCACATAAATCTTCACCCAAACGTGCCCCTTGAGCAGGCGGTCGCTAAGGTGGGTGGGTGGAAAATAAAAATTCAATAGACATGAAACAAAGAAACATCGTCCGAGTGGTGAAAAATGGTCGCTGGAAGTTTTTCCTCGCAGTTGGGTGGAAAAACAGGGTCGTCTGGTACACGGATCCATGCAGCAAAGTTGCTTGCGCTGTTTGTGGCTTTAAAAACACGCCAACTGTGCTGGTGTGTGAGAGGAGTGACCTTAAACCAAGAACCCATCCTCGTGATGATGCTGCAACAATGTGAGTGGTTCCTTACCCGCCCAAGAAGAAGACATTAGCGCAAAGACGGGAACGGAGCGAGGCAAAGAGAAGACCACGGCAAGATATATGATAGCATTCGAGATTGCGAATAAATAAACACAATCACATGCGCTTCCGGTTCTGCGGAAAACACTCGGAAACGAGTCCCACAGAGAGGGATTGGCCAACGAGAGATAGACGGAAGAAGGAAACCGACTGATCTTATGGTACTGGCTTCAGGATGCTCGTGGTGTTGGTACAGGATGTAAGGAGTGAAAACAAAAATCCCCTTCAGGCAGGCGTCAAAGGTACGGAAGGGAAAACCTCCCACCCACCCAATGGCTGGCGTAGTCAGGACGTTCGTTCTTGCTCCCTTTCCGGTGTCGCAAGCAAGGGATGGTTGATCTTGGACAGGTAAAATTCGCCCCACTTAATGTGCCACAGAAAGGAAAGCACCGAAATGGATGTCGAAGGCGAAACTCGGCCAAGATGTTTGTCGGTTTTTGGCCTCGGTTTTTCGGTGTAAGTGTAGGAGGGTCTTATTCACCCGGAAGGATTTTGCCACTCGTTCTTGGTTCTAGGTGGGTTGGATTGTTTGTGCATCGGAGAACCCGTGTTTGGTGTGAGAGTAACGGCTAAACCGGACGTGAGATCTCGGTGGGTTTTCTATGGTCCTGAGAAATGCTTCAAAAATGGAAAGAAAATTAGCACAAAACCGTCTGTGCGTCGGAGAGCAGATGTCTCGGAAAGCTTGTGCAGATCCTCGTTGTCTTTCAAGCTCGTTCGTTCAAAGAAGCCGTTCAAGGATCGTCTTTGCAGGATTGCTCTAATCAATGAAGTTCTGCCAATATCAGCTCAATAAAAGTGGATATGCGTCGCAGCCGGAGTATAAAACCGGAGTAAAAGCGTCCGACAAACGACCCGCTTAGAAGTAGCTTGATGTTTCGTTTTTCACAGGACACGCCTCAAAAACCGATCGATCCGTTGACCTGACCGTCCATGTACCCGTACCGTCAAGGCGGTCCTCGAGAGCCATTCCATCACGTTTGTCCACAAACCAGGCGCTCATACACGCAATATTATCGGACAACGACGACACACTTTGGCCGTTTCGCCAAGTGGCGTAATCTAAAACGTTCTGGCCGAGATTAGATTCCACTCGAAACTGTCAATGATGCATTACGGTACAGGCGCATGCTTTGGTGTTTTTTTCTGCACTACCATCATCTACTAATGCTGCCGTAACCCCGGTTTGGCCCCTAGATAAACGTACGCAGTGCCATCAACGCCTTGGTAACAGAGAGAGAGAGGTGGAAAAAAGCAATCCTCTCCGTTTGACTTAGGGCTCGGCGATCCATTTCATGAAGCTAATAGCCCACCCAAGCCCATCTACCCTTGAAATCTGGCGGCTGTTGTCAGGAAAAACGGCACGCAGACCCCAAACCGGCACGCAGAAAGTCGGCTGTCAAATGCAGTGAAAATGAGACGCCAGCTAAAGAGGAAAGCAAACAAGATTTATGGAATAAGCAAACCACCCGGCCGCTCGGAGACGACGTTCGACGGTTCGCAAGCCACGGTATAACAAGTAACTGGGCAGCGTACCTTGCCTTTGGGGTGACCTACGAAGACGGTCCGGTTCAACCGGGAAGAAGATGGACGGTTTATTGACCGAAATGAGGTAATGGAGCTTGAGCCAAACGCCGAACGTCGGAACCGGAAGAGCGAAGGCAAAGATGAACCAGAATCGAGGCTGTCGTTTGATAATGATGCTCATAAATCTGTCCCCTCGGGACGGGGGAGTGTGTGCATTGAGGGTGGTGGGTGGGAGTGTGCAACCCACAAATCCCAACCACCGGCAGAAGGACAAGGCTCTCGGTGAGTCTTATCCTGGGAGTTTCCTGTTGCTTCCACTCGGCTGTGGTGAGGATCATCGATTTTTACACCTGTATGTACATGCTCGGGAATTCCGAGAAAACGGGCCAAGATCTGGAATCGATCGAGCCGGACGATGCACCCGACTCGAATGCCTTCAATGCTACCAAGATGATGATGATGATGATGATGATATCTCCGAACCGGATGCAAACCCTTTCCACTCCGACTTGGAAGACAACATTCTGTAGCCCTTTCCGGAGCTGACACATAAAGAACCCGATGCTCCTGAGGTTGGCTGAGCTTGTGGGCTGCGGTTACACATCGAAAAGGATGCACCCACACACACACGCACACACCTTGAAGCTCTTGTGGACCCTTCCGGAGTCGTCTTCATCGGCTAACCACGACGCGAGTCAACCACCGAGAGGATTGGATTGCTGATAAGCATGCTGAAGCAAGGATGAGGCGTGCTTGGAAGCCTCCAGCCTGGCACAGAGATGGACGTCTGGTGGACCGGAACCGTGATGCATAAACTTTCCAGCGAGATGTATTGCGGGAATTAAACGGAGAAATGATGCATCTTAAGGATAGACCCGTTTTAAGACGGGCATGATTTACCGAACCATTTTTGCGAATCATCTGTTTTCCTTTCCACGTAAAAGTACATGCAGATTTTCGTTAAACGCTGGCGTTTGGTCTCAGAAAAGGGATGAAAGAGGGCAACTAGAATTGATTCTAAAAAAAGACTAGGAAGGAATCAAAGCGACAAAACTTGTGATCAGTGCACTTTTAAGAATTTTCATGAATACACAAGCACTGAGACAAAAATTAATGAGTACACAAAACATTTTCAACCGTTTTTTTTTCATCCGGGACAACCCTTTCCACGGTATGGAAATTATCCACTTGATAAACTGGCGACAACAATTAATAGAACCCATTATAAGCGAGAGCGCGGCCGCTTGGGTTCGTCTTTCCGTTTCGTGTGATTCCGATCACGTGTTTTTGCGCTCGATTGCGCCCGGACTTCCGGAAGAATTTCATCAACCATTTCCATCCTTCACCGACAGCCTGATGCGCAGCCGATCAGACTGTGAAAGTAATTGAATTTCTAATTATTCTCAAATTAATTTCCTCGTCCTGTTTCCGTCGGTGCGGCAGATTCCGGCCTCGTGAGTGGCATTAACATTCTGAGGAATACCAGATGCCACCGTCGAGAGCATTTCGCGTCCAGTTCATTTCGATTTTATTCCATTTAGCTTCCAGCCAGCGCGAACAATTACGATGTGATTCGAAGACGATCGGACAGATGGTGAAGGCATCTGGCTTGGATGGTGGAACATCAGAACGGCTCCGCGTTATCGCAGTTTATCCCGTCTTTTGTGGGGGTGGACATAAACCTGCACCGACAAAAGGCTCGGATGTTCAATTAAAGTTTATAGAATTTAACTCTCCGCCACTGCTCCGTCTGGTAGGATAAGTTTTTCCTTCTGCGTATCAGTAGTATCCGGCAAACTTTTCTAGTGTATGCTTTCTGAACAAAGGGGAGGTGTTTTCTCAGAACATGTTCCATTTCATTTGGCAAAGCAAGGGAATATTGCTCATAATTAGTCCTGTCGGAGAAGGCATTAGAATGTGATCTTCTACATTGAGCTTGATTGTGAGTAAATGAACAGAAAATGTCCACGATCCTCGCTCGTAAAGCTGGAATGTCGACTGCGTAAGCTCAAAATATCTCTTCTCGTTCGAAAGAGAGAAAGAGTGGTCTTTTTCACCACCAACGTCCATAGCGAGATGCATTTTTCATCCTCAACGACACTGCGTTCACCTGACCACCGCTGGATCATACGGCGTAATGGTCGACTTCGTTAAACTGCATTTTTAACTCATTCCTTCTGCCCTCATCCCACGCATTCCCAGGCTTTTGCCCTAACGTTCGTCCTTTATCTGGTATGCACCTTCCCGGTTGCAATCTTCCCTCAGGGCACACACCAGTAACCTTTCAGATCACTTCTCATTTGACGACGCGAATGGAGAGTGTGCTCACCGCAACAGTGTTGCTTCTGTGAGCTTGTGCTTTTTTTTTGCCTTCGCTTTCGCCACTGCCGCAGGATGGTAGCGAACCGTACCATACATATCTGCATCGGAACCACCAGTTTTCCGTCTAACTCTCGTGTGGTCAGCCCACCACCGGCGTGGACAAAGCGAACAGGGACGTTCGCTCGCGTAGAAAGTGCATAAAAATGAACATTATTAAAAAGAGCAGCCCAACGGGACGGAATATGGGTGTTTAAGCAATGTTTCACATTCTTTGCACTCTACGGCCATTGTGTGTCTGTTTTGCATGTGTCGAGCGAATAAAAACGTAGTTTTTCATTCTCGCTCTCATCCTCATGCCTCATGCCGGGAGCGGGAAACTCACCCACCATTTCTAGTTGCTTGATTTTGCACTCCACAAACATCGAGGTGCGATTTTAATGAACAATCCTTTAAATTCCACCTCTCGAAAGCCACTGGCTGGGGCTTCTTTCGGTGAGGTGCTCCTGTGATTGTGTGCTACGTGGGTGGAGGGAAAACTTCCCGGTAAAGAAACCTCACACAGTTCCGGTTCCGCTCAGTGAACCATTGGCACCTTTCCTCGGTGCCGGAGTCTAACTTTCATGAATATGCATCTCGCTGCCGGCGACTCGCCAATTTCGCCAATTCGCACCGTGTTGCCGAAGGGAGTTAAAGCTCAACCGGGCTTGGACGTTGGACAACCGGGACGAGCCTCGTTCCATCGAGCCATCGCGTATGCAAAACAACAACATCCGTCGACTAAGGAAACCCGATGGAGTGGCAAAAATTTCAACCCAAGCGAGCCGCCCCTGCACGGAAGTGCTGCTGCATCAACTTTTGTGCGGACCAAAACGAATCGGAAAACTCCCGCCCACTTCTTTCTCTCTCTTTGTTGACCCATACGGGAAAACTCGCCACCAAATGGCAGTGCTCTCGGAGGGCGCTTGCATATGTGCGCCGGTGTGTGTGTTTTGAATAAAAATATTACGAAGTTAGCGAGCAGCAATGACTGATAAAAAAAACGCTCGCTATTGCGGGAGTTCCCTAGGACTCGTGGCTGGAAGCATGCGAGAATGCGAGAGTGATGATAAAACAAAAACCGCACACATACAGTGGTGGCAATACCTTCGGAATACCTTCGTCGAGGGCCACAAACCGAAAGGAAGCCGTACGGAGGCCCCGTGTGTTTCGCAGCACTTTTTCGCTTTCGCTCATCCGTTTCGAATGGCATGATGGTTGGTGTTTGCTTTTGTGAGAAAGAGGTGGGATGGCAACCGAAACAACCTCACGGCCCCACGGGAGGGAAACTCCGTTGCGTTGGCTTATGTTGGGACAAAAGCATACGAGCATATGCTTTTTACTTCCAGTCCCGACCGTATGGGGGCGCTTCACTTCTTCCACTGAGCTCACGAGTCTTCCGGCTCACGGCGTATTGTTGCGCCCAAAAAGGGTTAGCCGGGGGACTCGGGACTGTTTGGAAAATCGGCACTCCGGTTCACAGAGCTGGCACTCTCGTCAAACACTCTTCAAACGCGGCTGCAAGGCGGGATTTAGAATGCCGGCCAGGATGCGCACGGATGTGCACGGATATTAGTGACAATGTCCGGAATTCCGATGAGACACCAACCAACCCGGACGGACACACACGCGCACACACATGTTGCTCGACGTGGTGGACGTGTTTGCCTTCCGACCCCGGTGCAACCGAGCGTCGCAAAGGTGCTTACCGGCAAGCGGCCGTATGAACGACGAATATCAAATTGTTGCTCCGGCTCCGGCTCCGTTGTCCCGGTGCTCCAGCACTTACGGCTTTTTCATTTATGGCTTCCCTGGCCGCTGCTGGGCCCGCATGGAAAGGGAGCTGGGTAAGCCGCACGTGAAATGTTGTGCCATTTTAAAATGTTACATTTTGTCCGGCTCACGTTGGCGTAAGTCAAGCGAGGAGGTTGTAAGCCGGACGGAATCCTTTTATTTCCTTCCACTCTCGCTGGTCGAATGTCGGTGGGGATTAACACCGAATGTGTTCCCTGCCATACCAGCGTCCGGGTGGGTCACCCAGCTTGGGTGTAAGCTTTCATGAGCTAATGGCGACGAAACACAACAATTCCAAAAAGAAACTCGTTCGGTTCCGCCTGAAGGGCGCCCTGCTGATAAGCGCCTTTTGAGGGTCATTGCATCTTACCGATCTTACCGTCGCTATTTTGTACGCGAAAGTTTGTGGCTCACCTAAAACGAGATAAAAACCGAACAAAAGAACAGCATCAGTAATTAGTCACTGCTTCATTTTGCAATGCGCGGTGTTCTATTGTGCGGCCCCTTATTTCGAGAACAGCGCATTTGCATTGGAATGCATCATTGGGGGGATTTTCTTATTTCCAGCTTGTGCTCTCTCTCTCTCTCTCTCTCGCTCTCTAATGCGCTTACGTTTTGCCTCAACAGCCTGGTATCGCTTTTCCGCTAAAAACCAACAAAAGCTCTCGCGTGTTCCGTCCCGTCCGTCCGAGCGGCAAATGAATTTCCGAGAATTGGAAAATGTCTGCGAATCGACCGGCGTTGAAAAAGCGCAAAATCGAAGTGGAAAAGCGCAACTACTCGACCAGAGACTCAACGCCAGTTTCTCGTTCACCTGGCACAAAGAACTCTAAGGCAGCAGCAGTAGCAGCAGCAACAGCAGGAGCAGCTTGTTTTACGCTGGCGAAACAAAACAGCCACCTCGTCCTGATGCGGGCCCGGTTTGTTTTGAAGTCTCGGGGCCGTGGCTCGCGTGGGATCAGAAACAGGCCGGTTGGTCGAAGAAAAAGTCTCCCGCAACACTGTTTACCACCAGTGGCCAATGTTTGTCGAGCTCTCGGGTTCGAGCTGTTGCTGGCCTTCAGGTGAACAGGAGCAGCAGAAGGAGAAAGGATGTTTTTGTTCCCAATTCACCGTGGCCGGTTCGGTCGAAACGGCTCAAGATCCGCATGCTATGCAGCATCAGTCACGGTGGTCGCAAGAAATAAGGCATAGAAGCAAAAACCAAAGAAAAAAAAAATCACCAAACCAAACCAGACAAACAACACGGCACAAGATAACAAGATCCACTCGAACTCAGTTACGCTCGGCTACGGGGGTCTCGGACCGGTGTCCGAGCTGACTCCCGTGCCGTTCACGGTTCAGGACCGTGCAGTGAATCAAGCAAATCATCTGTTGAGCTTTTGGAGGGTGTTTTTCTTGGGGAATTTTGCTGGTTTTTCTTCGTAACCGAAGCAAATGCTGCTTGAGATGGGCAATTCGACGGACCCAACTCAATAATTGACAGTGTGGAGTGGCTTTCCCGTAGCTCGAGGGGAAAAAAGCCCTTGTTTTTGTAGTTTTTTCTTCTTTCATCAACGCTCGCTAGCATCGTTGATTGTGCATTTGAAACGTTGCGCTTAAATAACGCACTCGGTGAGCCGATCCATCTTCCCAGCGTTTCCCAGCGCATCATAAACACGGGCACTTGCATCTCAAGCGGAACGCAAGCAATCACGGTTCCGGCTGGTGAACTCCCGCGCACGAGACCATTTTCCACCATTTGTCAATAATTAGCCTTTCCACGCGACGGAAAGGAAGGCGATAAATCGCCACGTTTTTTTACGATTTACTAACACCGTTCGAAGCCGTTTGAGGATCGTTTTTCTTCGCACACCCCCAGGAACACCCCGAGCAGGGGGTGTGCACCCTAATGACACCCACGACCCGGTTGCGTCAGAAAAGGAACCCATGTAACAGGATTTGTCGTGGGGAAACAGAAAAACATGAGCAGCACCATCCTTCAATTATGGCACCGGAATGGCTTCCCCGGCTTAACGATGTACAGCGTCTTGCAACGCGCCGAGTCCCCTGGAACGCTAGGAACGCCTGTTCGTGGGGTCCATAAATTGTGCCCATCAATCCGAGACCGCCTGGCCGGGAGCCTAATCTCGCTAATTCTGGCAAATCCTTTCGCTTCCAGCGCGAGTCCACGAAACACCCCGATGAGGCGCCTAAATTGTGCCCAATTTGCACCATTCCGTTCGGGTGTTCGGTTTAATGACTGGCCTGATGAAACAGACCTCGCGCAGGACTCAAACCGGTGGGGTCAATTTACGATAGCCCAGCGGCCATCTGCCACGAGATGGAGAAAGAGAGAACGAGTGAAAGGGCCAGCCTAATCCAACCGAGAGTGTCACAAACTCGTCGGCCCCGAGAGCTTTCGATGCTTTATCGCCGATCGCGGGCCATTTGAAGGACGCACGGGAAAGTACTGAAAGTAACACACAAAAAAAAAGAAACAGACACACAAAACAGAAGAAAAAAACTCATTCTACCACCCATCGAAACGAGATAACAACACGCCGGGTCGTTGCTTTCGGAATTTTATTGCCTGCATAACTCGGAAATAATTAGCAGCAACTGCTTGATGAAACATCTCGGAGAAAATTGGAACAACCGTTGGTGGGTGGCAAGCGGCCATGATGCAGTGGGCCGGATGTTGTGCTCATTATAAGCCACCATCAAACCCTCAACCCCCAAGGGCGCCGGTCGTGGGTGGCCAGAAGAAAAACACATTAACGAAGGCTGGGGCCGCCACTCATAGTTAGCACTTTTGCAGCGAAATAAGAATCCATAAAAGGCGGCCCGTTTCCAGCTGGGAGGCGTAGGAATGGAGAGGATGCATCGTAATAACGATGCAGGCCTATGATGAAAAGCTGATTGGCCACCACCCGCCCTGGTCGCTGGGGTGAGAATGGTGGTTTCGGTTCCCATTAGGGGTTGATTTCATCGCCGCCATGCTGGCACGTTTTGGCATGATACGATACGAAAAAGAAAAAAAAACCCAGGTCGGCCCCAAAAAAAAGGGCCCGAAATGGTACGGATCACGGACGATATACGCTACATTATGCGTCAATTTTCTTCCAGCTTCTTCGTTTTCGAATTGCCAGGCGCCGAAAACGTAGATGAGCGAGATGATAATGAAGATGATTTTGGTGGCGCCCTGGCCGAAAAAACCACAGGCGTCATCAACTCGCCACGCCACGCCACGGTGGTTTCGTAACCTAGCAACATCAACGCACACTCCGGTGCGCGTGGTGCGAACCAAAATGGCGGCCTCCTGTGAGGCGTCGGTAAATTGTGGAAAATTTTCGCCTCATTTCAATTGAAACATCAACACACGGACG
This sequence comes from Anopheles nili, assembly GCF_943737925.1. Classification (NCBI taxonomy): domain Eukaryota; kingdom Metazoa; phylum Arthropoda; class Insecta; order Diptera; family Culicidae; genus Anopheles; species Anopheles nili. Next base: position 4,496,238 of record NC_071292.1, read on the forward strand.
AAGGACGAATCCACGTGCCTCGTGGGACGGTCAAGTCCTTTCCTTCGTTGTGGACGTTTGGAGCAGACCTTCCTTCAAAGAAAAAAAAAACAACCTAAATTTGTGGTCGGAATTGATGAGCGTAATGAGATTACTCCGATGGTGTCGGTGCTGGTGGTGGTGTTTTGGGCTGTTTTCGCCAACCGGAGCTGCCACGCCTTGCTTCCACGTCAATGCATTTGCACAATTTTTTTCTCCTTCTTCTTCTTCTACCCCGTACAGCAACGTATCTTCCCGTGCAGCATGAACCGTCCCCGACAAGGACGACGCTTCCGCTGCCGTGTAGCGAGCATTAGGCAAAATGCGCACTTAATGGGACGACGCTTGATCGCGGCGAAAGCGCTATCTCGACGTACCAGCACCAGAGACGCTTTTGCGGTGTTTGCCATCGGTTGAAACACACGCCCCACGATCCCATTGCTCCCCAATGAAGCTGTATGTGCGTGTCCGTATGTGTGTGTGTGTGTGTGCGTGTGTACACATTGCTGGTCAATTTCGTTTCATGGGCACGACATGGCCCTGGCCACGGTTGTGGACGATTTTTTCGCTCCAGGACCGTTTCTTGCCCATTTCACTGATTAACGTTATTATGCGGGGTCGTGTCTGTTCCACCGTTGGTCAGGCGCACGTGCCACACCGAGATAGTGGGTGTTTTTCTTGTTGGGAATGGAAAAAAAATCCTACGTCCCCCCACTATTGGCGAAAAGCAATGCCGCAACTCGTGCTTTAAATGATGCCTTACATAAGCCTTTGCTGGAGCTTTGAGAAGTTTGAATTTAAACCACCGAAAAGGCGTTATTGCATCGAAATTGTATTGCCACGCGCGGCAATTAAACGGTGAGTTGGCGCAAGGAAATACGAAAAAAAATACCCCACACTTCTAAATAAATAATCATCGCTCTCGTTCAACGATTCCCGTCAGCCCTTCGCAACGACTTCATTAAACTGAGCACGTTTGGCTGGCGGCAAAAACAGCTCAAGAGTTTCGTCCCATTCAACACCCGAGCCACCGGAGAGAGAGTATCGTCACGGGGCAGAAAAACCACACAACCAAGAGTCGCTTCACCGGGAGGGCATCCATTCCTGGAAACAGATAAAACCGTACTGTTGTCGACTGTCGTCCCCCGCGGACCGTGTACCGTAAACCGCATCCTGGCGCTGCTCACAAAAGCGCTGACAAGTTGTGACAGCTCGTCGCAACCACCAGTTCCTGGCACGGTCTCCGGCTCGGACGGATTATGATGGGTATCGTTCGAACAAATCGTCGCACCGTTCGGTCCATCTTCGGTTGCAATCGCCGGGATGGACAGCTTTTCTTGCCAACGACGACGAGATGCCGCAGACGAATGGACGGATGGCTGGGATATGGAAGGGTTATGGAACCGTGGAATTAATGAAAAGCCAGCCAGCACACGCCAGCTCCCGACGCAACGGATCGAGTCGTTACAAAAAGCCCTTCGCCCGGGGCAGTGCATTGCAAGGACACGGTGCCAAGCGGCTGGAACGCGAGACGGAGACCGAAGACCGAGCCAAATAATCAGAAACCATTCGCTCTCGGGTTCTTCTCATCCGCGTGCGCCATCGTTGTATTCCCCATTGCCGGTTGTATGGTTTAGAAATTTTTAGCACGTAATAAATTATTATTCTACTGTTATTTAATCCACGCCATCCCAGCATCTACGGCATCATGAAACCTTGTTGCCGCTGTCCAATATTTCCACGAGCCACCCGGTTTCTTTTTCACCCTCGCATTCGTTCATCTTTGAGCTGGCGCTTTGGAGGGCTGTTTTTTTTGTGTGTGCAAACTTTCTCCCACCGGGCCATGGTGCAGCGTAGTGTCTCGTTTGTACGAAAGGGATTCTTTCGCTTTCATTACTGCGCTCGGACGGCGGGTTTGTGTGCACAGCTCCAGTTCCAGTCCCAGTTCCAGTCCTAGCCACGGGTCCATGCTCGGTCGTTGGCGCTAATAGAACGACGGCAAACGGCACAAGGTACACCATTATGTTAACGAAAAACCAGCTTCAATTCCAGCGTGCCACGCTGTGCACTTCAACCCGCCGGGAAGATGACGAAAGATGGCCCCCTGGAAGGATAGTCGGGTGGCCGAGGGCCGCTAAAGCATTGAGGCGAAGATTTTGCATAATGTACGCGGACCATGGTCGGGTGAATGGGCCACGAGTTGGGGTGGGCATCCTTACGGTGGGAATGGAAAAACGGTGGGTTAAAAAAACGGAGTGGATCCCGTCATTTGAACGACGCCAACGGTAGCGGATCCCTTCGTTGATGGAGGATAGAAGAACAGGAGAGAGAAAAAAACCTCCGCAGTCATAAATAAACACGAAGAAGCTTAAATGAATCTAATGAAGTTCGGCGAAAAGGGTTGTTAGTGACGTTCCGTCGGTGGATTCGGCGAAAGCGCCCGTAAATAAGCTAATGCGAAGAGCGGCTTGCTTCCCAGCAGAAGGGAATGAATGTAAAATCGTGCTTCAAGTGGGATTTGGGAGGGAAAATTATGATTTTTAGTCGTGGAAAAAAGTGGCTTGTCATGCGAACGCAAACCTCCGCAAAACAATGCAAATTATGTCGATTGTTGTATCGCACCGTTGTGTGCGTCAGGCGAAGCCGCGGAAATAATGTTTGCATCGTACAAACAAAATCAATCATCAACCCACGCGAAACGCGCTACCGGTTGGTGGGTGATGGCGGCGATGTACTGGCACTTGGACAAAATTAATATTATCATTAAGCTGAAATATTTAACTGCGCTCAATCATCGCACACACGCCTGCGGTTGTCGCAGACCGCACCTTTGTAGCTGCGCAGGATTGCCCAATGAGTCGAATGAAATTTATCAACGGCACGTGAAAACACCCACACCATTACGAGCTGATGGTGCGCCCGGGTTTGTTGGAGTTCAAACAGTTTGAGCATTTGTTTTTTTCATTTTCCCGAAGGTCCTTGAAGCGCGAGAACACACATTTTCGCTGCCGGACTGGAGGTAGGAGATATGGTGGCTCTTTTTTTTTGCTGTTGTTGCTGTTGTTGATTCAACTCCCTCTCACCCGATCGATCGTTATTTTCGCCGATGATTTATTTCAACTGCAATCGCATGTTGCCACGGGCAACGGATGCATTACATGGTCGAGTGAAATCCCCCGGCACATCCATGGCATCCTTTGTGACAAAGTGACAACCGCGCGCTGTTCGATGTTCACGGCCTACTTCCCACACCGTATGCTCATCACGAGCGCCCTTCGATGGCTTATCGGCACGGCCGAAATTACGCTTCCCAGGCAGAGCCTGATTAATGGTGAAATTATTGATTTTGTAATTAATTCCAAAATGAAAAATGGACACCCGAGCTGAGGCTGGTCTCGGCAGGATCCGAACACCAGGGTGCGATGCGTCGTCCAACGTACCCGTCATTAAGCCGGATGGGTTTTTCGTGTGGAAACCGTAGCTTGCTAGCATATGTCCCTCCCGGGTGGGTGGTACAATTGTTGATCAATATCTGGTTTGACCTTTCCCGTGATACCCACCCGGTAACAAAGGGTCGAGACTACAGCGAGATGACATCCCAGCATAATTAGGTCAAATATTTAGCTCGCGCATTATGATGTCGCATTGTTTAATTCAGTTCCACTTTGAGGGGTTGTTCTTGTTCGGAACGTTTTGCTGCGGAAAACAAAAACGATGAAGCTTGTCCGTTGCTGGCAGCTGTCATTACTGTTTCCACCGACGAAAAAGTTCTCGTTTCGTCGAGCGATCTACAAGGACGAAGGGCAGCAAATGGCGCCACATAAATGTTCGACGTGAGTATAAACATATCAGCTGTCAATAATGTCCATCATCGTGATGGACAAATTGTATGCACCACCGCTTCGGATGGATGGCAGGGTTGGGTAGTATTACGTTGGCTTCTCGCCACCGATGGAAAACGACGAAATTTGACCCCTTCCCGATGGGGTTGTGTTTATGTTTTAATATTTTTCGACCACCCTTTTCTGTGCTGGCTCGCTCGTGGTGGTCAATTGCACACGCCTGAATAGAGATTAATGGATCCAGTGGTGTCGTGCGCAGGACATCAGGCATGATAATGGATTATGACAAAGCGAGACCTGGCCTATTGAATAATTGCCCCGTAGGCATAGCATTCAAAGCTCAGCTATCGACATGTTTTGCATGCATTTCACCCACGCACCATAAACGCCGCGCGAGTTGTTCTATTTTCCCCGGGCCATTATTGATTGATTTCTCACTAGAAACAAGGCAAATAAAACCGATCGCTGTGGGAGGGTGTGGTTTGGAACGGTGCATAGCTAGCTTCATCCCCACACAGCCACACACACCCACACGTCAGCTTAACTAGATGGATTTGTGTTTGCCTTCACACCGAGATTAGGCCCCATGTCGTCCGTACATTAGCAAAATCGCTTCCTACAGCACCAGATCACGCTCGTTCCATCGTCCAGCGAGTTCTATTTTTGGTGCACCATTCGGTCAGTTCAATTTCATGCGGTAAATTCGTGGGCTGGTTTCAGTGCTGCACGTTCCATAGCGGTGACGAGTCGGTTGAATGGTGTTAGAATGTGTGGATTTTTTGTGCACCGTCCGGACGAATGAGAATAAAAAGTTGGTGCAGCATCGTGGAAAAGATTACGTTACACTCCGCCTGGCAGCACAGAGTCCACCGTGGCTGCGGCTGGCCTGTTTCCGTGGCTAGCTCTGCGGATTAGAGAGAGCAAATTCCGGTCCACGAAAAGCGAGTAAAAGTTTACCTCGACTCGACTGGCACACCGGCCATGGAAAACCGTCGGGTGTGAACCGGGTTGGCGTTGAAGGGAATTTGAATATCGGCTTACTGCACTCATTAGCCTCCGGGACAGGCTGAGGTTTTTCCGGGCTGCGGATTTAGTCGCTGGGCTGGTCGCGAACGAGGGAGAAAAAAATAAGGCCCGATAACCACCAGCCGAGCACGTGCTGCCGAATGTCTTTCATCACACGCGGATTAAAATATTCAAATTATTTGGGATTTTTCTGCATCTTTATTAGACCTCAGCCGTCGGAAGCGAGCCCAGAACGGCCGAATCATCCCGTCGTTGAAACCCCTGTGCAGATCATTCACACCCGCCCACCCGAGGTGCAAACACGCTCGCGCAAAAGTTCAGACAGGATGCAGTAAAATATTCATGACGTCCGCGTCGAGCAGACGCAGGCAAATAGTAGTAGGCTGTGCCGACCTCGGTCGAGCTCCTGGTGGAGCGGGCGGATTGAAGCGAAGGCTCCTTCGATGGAGCAAAAGTTTTCGAATTCGATTTTTCTCATTCCGCACTTGTTGTCTCTTTCTCTCTCACGCTCACTCGTCGTTGTGGCTGCTGTCGAGTGCAAAGAAAGCTCTCGAGCGTTGGTTGTGGAATCACGGAAGACGGCACAGGGTGGATTAAAACCGTCGGAATTCATTTACGTTAATTCCAACCCCGGCAACGAGCGTGGCACGGGGAAAACTTCAACCCCTAAGCCTTTGCTTTCTCTCGCTTCTGCTGCTAGCTTTCGAACGCGATATAAGAAGCTGGGTGGAAAGAGAAGTGTAAATTTTACTACCAATACATGCACTGCGCGAAATCCGAGGCCAATCGTGAGGAGTTGCAAAACCCTCGGTTTTATGGTGTTCTCCGTACAGTTTTAATTATCCTTCGCCCGGCGCGGAAGGCGCTCAAGTAGTCGACCCTCGGAAGGCTTTAAAAAGTAGCGCCCCTCAATCCGATCCCTCCGCGGAAGGAGCTCGTCGGTCGCCGTTCCGGTTAAAGTTGCTCGTTTTATAAGCAGTTCTATTCCCGCCGGCGCTCGGCACCAGCAAAACACCCGGACCCCGGGTCTCCGTGCCGAGGGACAACAATCGGGAAAAACATGGCCGGACATAAATTTAATCAAATTACTTCGACTCACTCCCGGACCAGGGAACGTGGGAACGAGGACGCGCGCACATAAAAGCGGGTCCCGTGCGATTTAGCCCTCGGAGCCGCCCGGCACCGGGAATCCGGAGCAGGTTTCCATTTCTGGTCCATTACGTTTGATGAAATTATTCGAATGTGATGTCGAAACATTGCGCGCCCCGCTCCCGGGCCACCGTCGCAAACCCCTTCCGGTCGACGGACCGAAGCGGGTCTGGAATTAGTGATCGTAAAATTCCATTTAGTTTCCTTTTAATTGAATCGTCCACGATGGTGCTGGCGCTCCGTGCTGGGTGTGGCGCTTGCCAGGCCCAGCCGGGAAAAACTACAGCAACAAACAACAACACCACGGCAATGAGGTAAAAAATAAAAGTTGAATGCATGGGGCCGGCCATCGCCACCGTCGTTATTAATTAAACACGCAAATCGCGCGATATTATCAATCAATTATAGAACACTCCGGGCGACAGTCGGCGATGGCGGTGGCTTCCAGCACGCAACAAAATATTTAATTTGCTTTAATGGTGGAGACGTGTTTTACGAAAAATGTGAAAATTGCGCCCTGATCATCGGTTGGGGATTGATGTGTTTTTTCCGTATTGTTCCGTATTCTTGTCGCTGCAGAAGTGAAATATTTTGAATTGTAAAAGGATACACAAGCGCTTCTAATGGTTCACTTGAGCGAAGCAATAGAAATGATCTGAAATATTTCATGCAATATTTCATGCATTCGTTAAGGGGACATCATTCGAAGGACAGCTTGGCCAACAGCTGCTCGTTTGCAATTATGGTGAACGTATGGCGAAAGCTGGAACCGTGCAGTATAAATTTCATTTCCCAACAGCTTCTCGTTAGGTTTCCCTAGTTTATGCGCACCGGGTTCTGCCCTCCACAAAAGCCATTATTGTGTGAAGCACTTTCCATCCCGAAGTTGGAGCAGTAAAACGACCGATCGCCCGGTTCAGATAACGATCGGGGTAACTATCGTTCAAAGTTTTACGACTTTGCCGATTCGGTCGCCCTCCGAAACGCTGGGACCTCCTAGCGCGCTGGCTTCTGTCAACCGTAACGGTTTAACACTAGGGGGAACAATTTCATGGTTTGTTTCGTACACATCAAGTTCTGGCAGTTCAGCGTGGGAGGTGGATCGCGGTGTTTGCTTAAAATAGGCAATAAAAAAATCAACACACCAGTACCCACATCGTCACCCGAAAAACGGCGGCCACGAAAACGAGAGAAAAAAAAGGATGTCCACCAGGACTTGTCCACTGGTGAGCAAATCCTGCCGCGCTTTAGAACAAGGTGCAATCGAGCGGGTCGCTGTACCGCCGAATGCCACCACCCGGGCAAACGCGTCTCGGGTGAAATCAACGTCCAAAATGTAATCCACTGTCAGATTAACGAGCTGAAGTCATCAACCTTCGATCGAGTGGCAACGATTCGCAAATGGACATGAGGCCGGTCCATCCTCCCGCCATCACTGAAGCGCTGAAGAGCTATTTTGTTTTCTTTTTTTTGCGACTAAGTCAATCGATAGTAACCTACGTGTCCGGGAGCCGGAATCGACTAAGCTGATTACGTCACAAACATAAGCTCGTGGACGTGAACGCTCGGGAAAAAACACACCAATCTCCTTTGGGGATGGCGCTTGGCAGGGGTCAACGGATCACCATTCTGTCGCCCGTATATTCGACGCCGTTCGGAATCAGCGCCCTCGTGCGGCATGTCCTTGAGCGAACCGGATGAGTGCATCATTGCGAAAGCACGAAACAGGACGTTCCGGATGAAGCTCGGAATGGCGTTTTTCATCGCATGAATAAAATTCTCCTTCGATGGCTGTTTACACTCACTAAACCCCACCACGTAGTAGCTGAACCAGGGTCCTTTCGTCCGGGGTCCGAATGCGAAGCACCCGTAATCAAATAACATTTATGCCCATAGTTTGCTTCTCGAAGAAAGCACCCAAAAGTGTTATTGCTAATTAAGCATCGAGGAAATGTTTTTGCTTAATTTTCTCCTCCATTTTCTGGCCGGAAGCGGTTCGAGCTCCCTCTGTTCAAGGCTCGTTTCGGAGCACGATATCCGAAGGGCTCGTAGACACGACACGGGTCCCACGTTCGTGACCGACGGTAATGAATAATAATTCTACATTACAATCACAATTACGGTTCCCGTGGGTTGTCGCTGAAGGTTGCTGTCCTGCACATGAGCTCCTACTTAGGGTGTCTGCCCGTTGGCCCCGTGGGACGAACAAGGACTTCAGACAGAATAGCGGTTGAGAGCGAAAGTGAGAGAGAAAAACCTATTCTAAATACGTAAACGAGTCATGGGGCGCGACCAGGAATGGAACGGTGAATGCCAGTTGAACACGAGCTGGCATGGAAAGGAGACAGATGGAGCAAAACAAAAAAACAGCCTGCCATTTATTCTATCAAGAAGAAAGTCGTCGGGACGTTTCCCATTTCCCTCGCGGTTTTCCACCGCGATGACCTTTGACTCCGATGTCCATCCGGTTTGGCAGAGGTACAACCTCACGCCACACCGGACACGCATTAACTAATGAAGAAATTATTCATTCCCGCCTCGGTCTGGCGCGCGTCCGGACACCTGATGGTCCGGACACGTCCCGGCAAACCTGTCCTGGATCGTCCTGCTGTCAGTCCGCACGGCTCAGTGTTTTCCTTCCATTGACCGGGTGGTAAATATTTGTCTTATCAGAAAACTACACCCGCCAAACGATTCGCGCCCACCCGATGGCAACGAGTGTCCACGACGAGCTCATTCTCCGTACCGCCAGAGGGCGTTGGTTAATTACAAAAATGCTTTATTGCTTCGAACGACAGCCACAGGCGTTGACGATGCCGACGCTGGCACCCATAACAATCAGCTTATGGTGTTGTATTTCATTTTATTTCATTTCGTACACGTTCGGGAACGACTCGCCTTCATTGCCCGGGATAAATGCCCGCTCTATTCACGGCTAATCGTTTGGTAATGAACTAGCTTTTACTAGCCTTTCTGTGGGGGCCTTTTTCGAGCTCACCGGGCTGCGTGTGACGGTCAGGTGATGGTCGGAACGGTGGGAGAGAAAACATTGCTCTTAATGTTGTACCGGCGCCTGGGGCTAATTGTGATCAAGCAAACACATCCACTCCCACAAGGCACATTCACGTCGTGGTTTCGTTGGCGATGGTTTCGATGACAGAAACGAACCGCGTGTCAGACACTTCGAGCCAATCAAGTTAGCACTGACGAAAAAAATAGTAGGCCTTACGTTAAAGATTGGGCGACGTTTTTTTGGTGGTGTAGAGTTGGGGTCTCAAAAAGCTTAACGATCTTTCATTTGCGGTAGAGGGTCGTTTTTTTTTCAGCCTTCATCAGATCCATCGAGGGCATTCGACGAGCAATGGCGTTTGTGTGGTTATAAAATAATTCAATATCACGCTAACGAACGCTTTTGATTACGCGTGAAAATTCCACCCGCGAATCAGTTCCCAACACAAAAAAAACGAGTATATATCATTTACAAAAAGTGATTGAAATTTTATGCAACTCGAACCACGTTTGGAACGTCACCGTGAAGTCATCGACGCCCTGACGCGATTGCTGCCAGGACACCCTCCGATTGACTGACGTGCTGTGTGCGTTAGAGTGACAGTGTCGCGAAAAGCCTGGCAAGTCTTGCAGCACCAGGACGCACCCGTGGGTGGGATTTGCGAGCGAACTGAATAGATACCGAAAAACTCGCACCCCCTGGAGCCTTAAATCTCCTCCAAACTCTCTTGCTTCCCCCCCCCCCCCCCCCCCCCAAAGCGCACAAGGATAACTCATTCCGAATTTTTATCGCCCTCGTCCCGTCAACGCCCCTCCCAATCGAACGAACCCAACCGGGCCTGGGATCGGGAAAATGGTCGTAAAAACACACGCAAGCCCACACCGACCCTCGCCAACCCCACCTTTTTGCTCAAATCCTTGTCGCATCGTGTCGCATCGCCTTCGTGATGCGAGATTGTGACAGTTTTTGTCATTTTTACGCCCATCAACCTTCGCTGCGCACCAGCACCGCGGCAGCGGAACGCAACATAAATTCAAGCCTCCTCCCTTCACACACAAACACACAAACACACACACGCACACACACTCGCACAAAAGGCTCACGTGAGCCACGGGCTGGCGAGATCGTCGTACGTGGATCGTTTATTTAAGCTGTCAATCTACGCGAATGCACGTTGGAATAATAATGATAAGCGCCGGCTGTGACGCACCGACTATTCATATATGCATGCGAATGTCGTTTCGCGCGGGTCCTTTCCCAAGCGACCGAAGCCAACCACTGTGGGGGTGGGCCGGAAATCGAATTGTCACTGTGTGGCAAGAAAAAAAACACCCCCCCACACACACACACACAGCCACCACTTTACCGAAACCGGCACCGGGTGCACGGTGTAGCAGGGACTGGATTGAGGCTTGCCTTTATTTTATTTCATTTCTCTCTCGCCCACCCACCCCCAACGTGGTTTTTCCACCCCGCGAATTACGACTGGCGTGATTTTTCGCGATGCCATTACCGCACGATGTCATAAAAATGATGATCGTGCTTCGTGTGCGAGCGTGTGTCTGTGTTGCTGGTATGTGCGCGACCGTTTGTAGGTCGCTTTATCCATCGGAGCGTAAAGACAACCCCACGCTTCAATCAGGTATCCTCCCCCTTTCGGCGGGCCAAATTGTTCTCGGAAGCAGCAGACTATAATCCGCCCGCTTGCAGTAAACAGGTGACCGGATTATGCGCTTGCAGAGGGTCGCTCTTTCGCCGCTCTCAGCTTACGGCCATTTATTTCACGCAACCCGGCGCTCATCTTTATCTGCTGCGGTTGCAGGACGAACTTCCCACCCCTCCCGGGTTTCGACCAGTAGGAGACAGCACAGGGTGAAATTTATGCGTCCAATTGAAACATTCGATTCTTGTCGTTCGCGGATGGGTGGAGAACGTAATACCGCCTCGGTACACTGGGTTTGATTACGAGGCACCAGAAAATACCAACGCTTCCCGCGGGTGAAGAGTTTTTATTACCGGAACAAAATACTGTTTACAAAAGCATTCCATTTCACGCTGTTTTAAAACCACCACGCGCTGCCCACAAACCGGCGGAAGTTAATTCCACGACGTGAAAGATGAGACCGTTGCTTCTTTTCCATCGCCACCGCACGTTTGGCAAACGAGCGGTCCCGTCGTGGAAGGAAACCCGGTTGCCTTTCGGGAAACCAAAATCCAGATATCCTCCACCACGCGCCTCCACACGGCGTATCGATTACACCGTGGACGGAGGTTTGCTTCGTTCGTTGTCCATTTCGACCGGATTTGGCTTTGCCAGCCTGCCGCATAACGAAAAGCTGGTGAGCGTGAGAAAGGGAGCAAGAACAAAAAAATACACCTCCGGTTGGAAAAAAGGGTGGCGAGAACTTCGTGGCACTCCGCAAACACCACAATTCCTTCCCACGGTAAGGTGCAACATTGCCCTGCGATGGAGGCGTGCGGCAGGAGCATCGACATTTCCCAAACAATTCCAAAGGACAACAATTCCGCTGAAGAAACGAAGAGACGAGGCCGGCGAGGACAACCGGTGGCACAGAGGGAGGGTGAATTTGAAAAGGATCCTTTGGGTGGGGTGGCGAAAACGACTCCACATCGTGGGTGTTGGTAGGAAGCCAGCTCACCGACGGAAAAACGGAGCACGAAGCAGCCGCCGTGCTGCTTGCATCGACAATAATCGTAACCTGAGCCTGAGCCCGTGTTTACGAAGCGAAAATTTTCCCTCAGAGTGTGGGGGAGGACGAAAAAGTGACAGGATGGGTTTCCGGTTTCTTCGGGCGTCTTTTCGTTGGTGTCTTATCGGTAGCGGTGCGCCGGCAGGTCCTTATCAGGTAGGTGCACCACCAGCACCACTACACTCAACGGAAAACCCCTTTCGTTCGATTGGCCACGCGAACGAGCACGACACGAAACGTAATCATAATCAAATGATTGTTATCTCGCAGCCTTTATGGAGGGGCGTTTTCAGCTTACGCTGCACATAAATGCCATCGGGACGCGGAGAAAGGCAACTGCACCGAAACTAGAGCCGAGTTTCGGGAAGATTGCGCGTTTTGGGCTCCAAAAACCCACGGCCATATGCCTAAGGGGTTGGGCTGGATGAAACACGATGCAAGGCCCCTTTTGTGCTGTTCCCTCGTACAACTCGGTGTCTGTCGGGGTTGGTGATTACTTCTAGGAAATTATCTGATTTTCTCTGCGGGTGATCCGGAGTGGGAAAGAAGGAAGCGCAACCGGGAAAGGGTCTGATCATCATTGACGCCTGCCGAATTCGAGGGGCCTTGCCATGGAGCTCAGCCGGGTGTCATAACCACAGACAGGAAACACAAATTCTTGCACCCTTCGGCGTCGGTGTAGTTTGTGGCCGGAACCACGACTCGGGAGAGGGTGGTTTGCAAAACAATTCGTTACTCGGTCGGATGGGAAAGGACTACGGGTTTTTGGCGGGGGAACGATTACGTAAGCACCAGCACCAGCTACCCAACCGGGATAGAGGACGGGAATTTAAGTAACAAATACCAGCCAACCGTCTCAGACAAACCACGGTGGTGCCGGTTCACTCGAAGGTTCAAATTTAAATTGGAATCGGGTCTTGGGTGCGAGTTCAGCGCGGTGAGTGAATGAAACACGAACACGATGAACGAGAGCGAAAAAAAGCGAAATAATTAAATCCTGTTATTTCACCGAAATTGGCAATGCCATTAGCTGCCGGTGTGTGTGTGTGGAAGCGTGGAAATTGGGCCGTGCAATCCTCCAGGGGTCCTGCATTAGACAAGCGCAGGTAATAAGCGGCATGTACGGAGTGGTACGAGTTTTTTTTTCTCTTTCTTGCCAGGCATGAATCCTTGCAAGCACACGTCAAGGTCCACGTGGCATATGGAAAAGGAGAACTACGGAGCGTCCTCGCGGCGCTTTGTTTTGTCATTCCCGGTACCGAAGCACGAGTACCGGTGGCACTGGAGTTAATTTCGGTGCCGAGTTCGAGGTTTTCCCTTTACACGGACAATCATGATTAAATGGATACGAGCGATAGCGAACATGGTGCCGGCCGTGTACGTTGTCATGTAAAAAGGGGTTATGCAATGTGCGTTGCGAGCACACTTTATGGGGCCCGATGATTCGAAGGAACGCGAAACACGGAAACTAATCAAAGCTAAGCGTTGCTTCGAGCGTGTTTAGCTTTAATCCGACCTTCGTGTTTCGTTGAGAAAGTTTCACAAACAAAGCTAGTGGTTCTTCCGGAAAGCGTTTAATTTTTTTAAACCGGAACTGAATACACACGCCCTCCTCGAAGCAACAAGCGCGTGGAAGGAAATGAACGGACGCAACAAAAAATTAACGCGCAGAAAAAATGCCCCAAAAACTTTCAACATAAACCACAGACAAAAACGCGTTCCCACTCGTTAGCAAATAAAGTTCCACAACGACTCAACTCAAACTTTGGACAGTTTCTTTTTCCACCACTGACGTTTACGACGTTCGCGTCATGGCTTGCTTCGTTCTTTTGCTTTTTTTTTCTTTTTTGACAGCCGAGTGCTTTCGGTGCAGTGTTGGTGCGCTCCCTTTTTTACTGGCGTTAGCGCGTGGCTTCGACAAAGGAATCACGGTGGCTCCTAATGATTTTATGCTCGCTTTTCCCGCACCGGCAATAAAGCGCCCCTGCAACCCTGATGGACGGACGGATGGTTGGAATGTTCGCTTCATTGCAACGCACCCGGGTTTCGTATCAATGGCCGTTCCACCCTTCGGGATGTTCGCCCTTCAAAAGCTCGCCAGGGGCATGATGCATAAAGGAGCACGCTCGCTCGCGCGCGTCGCAGGAAGACGGAAGATCCCGAAGCCCGAACAATGGCCGAACCCGTGCCGGGTGGTCGTTTTGTGTTCCGTAACGTCTAACGGGCGGATGGTGATAAAATTGTGAAAGAAACATGCTCCCTGCCTTGGCACAATGGTCGCAGCGCTTGGAGGGAAAGTGAAACTCATTTTCATTAACAAAAGGCAACCATCGCAGCCTTGAAGGAAGCACCATCTGAAAGCCCAATGACAATTTATTGAGCACGACACGGTTCGGTAATGAAAACGGGTGCGAGACATTTTTTCCTTCTTGCTCTTCGCTCGGGGCTTTTTTGATTAATTTGTGTTTGATTCATCGGCTCCGTTGGCATCAAGCGGGTGTCCTTACAAGCTGCACGTCCCCTGTTGCCTTCAGTTTTGCAAATTCCGTTCCCCACGGTGGCGCTTTTGCACCAATGGGTTGGTAAATTTCATTAAAATAAGACGCGAAGCCGTTGATTACTTTTCAATTCGATCCGTCACTCGGTTTGACTCACGCGACAGTTTGTCGTGCGATGATTTATTGACGGCGGTGTCGTACGGACCACGGCTGATGACATGACTTATGATAGAAATATGCAAATGGACTTCCTCGTCTCGGACGGTCTTGGCCATTGACGGATGCTTGTGTGAAACTGCTCCTTGGCTCCTGGTGATTTCTTGAACATTTTCTCCAATGCCTTCAGCTAATAACTCCTCCAAAAAGCGACACCTTATCTTCGCTCGCGATCCGTCCTATCGATCAGGACGTCAGCCAAGGAAGTAGGAAGAAAATCGTGGTACCATCTGACCCATTGTTTTCCGCGGTTTGCTTCCTCAGGTTTTGGTCTTTATTTGCACCCCCATTGAGGGCAATTTTTTCCCGCTCGTTTAACAATTCCTAAACCCGAACATAAAGGCCAAAATGGCTTCGTCATGGTTGGTCCCCCATCGGTACGAGCCTCGTGCCGAGGGGTTCCTTGTGGGGAGGGTTTTTTTCCGGCTGGCCGATATCAAGCTCAAGGAGCAGGTTAAGCTTGACTTGTGCGAACAGAAAGTGGGAACAAGAAACAGCGTATAAGAGGGAGAAAATAAGAACCACCCACAGCAAGTCCAGCGCGGGATTCTTTAGATCGCTTTCCGTTCAGCTTTTTTTCGCCCGGCTGATCGCTATCTTTCCTTTCGCGGACGAAAATGGCTCGGATATTATTGTGCAGTTTCTTTTTTGTTTTCTGGTTGTTGGGAGGGAACTGTTGTGGAAACCGGAGCCCTTCCACTCACGAACGTCTTGTGGGTGTTCATTTACACTCGGCCCGTGGAAACGTAACGTGACATTGCGTAAAGCCACAGACGGACGCGGATCGGGCCCGAAGAGGTGAACCAAAATCAAAGAGATCCCAGCTCGACCGTGGATGAGTTGTGATTATTACGTAGTATTTTTCTTTTTCTATTTCCTCCTACACCTCATCAACGCACGATGCGTGTGACGCGGAGATACGCCCGCAGATAAGAACGTAGTGACGACGCCATTTCGCAGTTCGAAGCGGAACCACCGGAATGGCAACGGAATTGCTCTGCGTCATGTTGATTTGATGATAGGTTTATCGCGGGGAGTGAGATTAGCACGCTCGATTAAACACAATGCGTACGGGGTTTGATTTTATTATCTGCTTCGGGAGCATGACCGCCCCGCTGTTGATAAGTCTCGAACAAAGAAACCGTGCCGTATATGAACCCGAATGGAGGCGCCTGGTGCTTCATGGAAGAAGCGGCGAGCGAACAGAAAAAAAAGAACATCATTAAAGCAAATTTCCGGACTGCAAATAATCGGCAGCTCGTTGCACATCAAAGACGCCAACAAACGACACCGTTTCCGAGGAATCGAATCTCCTCGAATTGGATTTTCCCTTTGACGGGTTCCGCGAAGATTGAATGTGGAAATGAACTCACGAAAAACGCCACACGAAATGTTATCTCGACAGCGGTAAGCCGAAAGCCAAGCGTCTCAAGAGGTTTCCAATTGAGTGGCCCTTGAAGCGGACTCGTTAAATTATTAGAAAACGCAAACCGACAACGACAAAGGGAATCGAATACTGCTGCCTGAAATATCCTCGATTAAGAGGCCTGCGAGCGAGTCTTCGCCGATCGGTGAAGTGTGAAGCGAAGAAAGCAGGAAAGCAACCAATTCCCACTTCCCAGAAGTCCTTCATCGTGTGGCTTTATTCTCTTTCGTTGCGAGATCATTTTCATCGATCTGATTTAATTAGGATTAAATTTGCCCGCTTCTCGCTCCCTGCCCAGTGAGAGATGTTTGCCCTCGAGGAGGCAAAATCGCGAACGAAAACACACACACATACACAATACGATTTCGGTTGGTTTCGATTTTTGATTTTTCCGTTCCTATTTTGGGCGTTTGGGCCCCTTTCCATTCGCTGCTCTTTACTTGCGATCACTCTTCAAGGGCAATAGGGGAGAGGGTGTTCGTTTTGATTAGCGGTTGTGGGCAAATATTTGTCTTGCCAAAAGAATCCTCACCGTCCCAGGCGAATGGCGCTCGGGGTTCGCTCGAGTGGAGCGAACGAAATGAAACGAAACGGAACCTCACGCCACCGACCGAAGCCGGATATCGGAACACTTTTTCCTCCCTCTCTCTGGTGCCGGGTGTAAATCGCGGCCCAGAAACAACAAACACCAAGAAACGGACGAAAGCGCGGGTGCGCGTTGGAACCGACCGACCACGGCCGAAACTCCTATCGGAATTAAGTGTTTGTGCTTAATCTCGTCGAGATTACACAGGAATTAACGCTCCTTAGCGATGGCTGCCAATTGCCCGGCTGCCATTCGGACAAATGAGCGGTCGCACCGCCGGGGATTGGCACTGCCAGCAGTGGCTCAAAGTCCGGCCAAAGGCTGGGAGGGCGCCCACCGGGACAAATAAATTGACCACATTAAATCGATTAAGATAAGACCGCGTTGCTCCGTGTCGGGGCCGTCTCCGAACCGGCCGTTTCCAGGGGAAGCCATTTTCCGTGGTGCGGGAAATGCGTCGCTGATCCGTTCGGTTTGCGAGCCCTCGAGGCTGCTAATGGGCGCTACATTGCGGCACGTAAATCTACGCCAACAGCACCACCGAGAGCACGACAAAGAGATCATACGAATTTGTTGCCGAAAACTTCCCCCCGGTGGAACCGTGGCGGGTAAATATTTTTCCTCAAATAATGATCCGCTGAGCCATCGCTAGCGCCAACGCTTGCAAATGAATTACTGCCACCGACGAGACCGGATTAAGCAGTCTCCTTCGATGCGGATCCTTCAAACGCTGGGCTAAAGTGTTTAAAGTAGCGTAATTAGAACATAATTTAAAAATAAACATTCCCGGAACTCTCGCTTCAAGTGGCACGAGTCAATAACGCTGCCGCTGCTCACACTTCGAAAAGCGGTCCTGATTATGCCGCTTTATCTTCACCATCTCGCGTGGCGAATTAATCAAGTGATCACATCAACAGGGGGCCGTTTTTTCGCCAAGTGCACGTGACGTACTTCATTAATCATACGCGTTCGCTCTAGCTACCGGACGGGGACCGGTGGCCGTTTATTAACGGGATTCGTGCTTGAAAGACGGCTTGGAAACGTGCGAAAGAGATGCCCAAACGATGGTTCCTGCAGGTTCGGTTGCCATGGTGAACACCTTACACCGTGCACTCAAGGCTACTGCGATGTGAAACGCGCCAAAGGTGCCGGAAACGGCAACTGTTGCTATCGACAAAAACTGTTGATCATTTGACGGCGCTGAAATAAGGCGCTCTCGAGCAGCGAACTGGAATGTGGGTCAGTTAGGCAGGCAAGCGCCAGCCTTGTGGACGCGGGAATTTCCATCACGTGAACAGCGGACTCGCGGGAAACTTATCTCGGACTATGAACTATGCGCCGGAGCCGGGGAGCCGCATTAATAGCCAACTCGGCGTATCGGTCAATAAAATCACTTTTACGATCACTTTCCATGGACATGGCACATCGTTCTTTTCTGCCTGGTGCCTCTCACTCTAGCTCTCGTAGTCTCGCTTTGTCCGTCGCAAAAGAACCAAACGTCAGGAATCCGGCTTTTTCGACCGGAGACGACCGTTTCCTGACAAATGACCTCCGCCCGTTCACGGTGAGCCTCGCCGCCAGTCAGATACGATCGAGCTCGTCGTTACAATCGCACCGAATACCTTTCCACCATGGGCCATGGGTGGGTCGGGAGGAAAATTGCCAAAATTCGGACGCATAGGGGGGGGGGGAGAGAGAAAAAGGAGCCCTTCCTCGTGGTCGTCGTCGTTTTCGTTGGCAGCGGGCGAAAATTCCACTGCTTCCTTCTTTCTTCCACGAAATAAATCGCTCGTTGATATCGAGATACTCGGTTTCGGTATCGGGTTCGTTATTAATTTGGACAACCGTTTTCGTTTCGTGAGCCAGGCGGGTTATTTTTTCCCTCCCCCCCCCCCTCCGCATTCGTTCCACCCTCTCTGCTGCCTGGCATTAGCCGTGCTCCGGAAATGGAGGAATTCGCTCGCGTTGGTAGCAGGCGGGCAACCATGGAAATACCACACCAAAAATACCACAAAACATATTTCATTCGGCATACCTCCCTCTACGTGGGCTCCCTTTCGGGCGTGGCCAACCCACCGACGGCGAGCATGCCGGTAGCATTAGATCATAATTTTCATCAATCATTGTCATTAGATTGCTTTTATAGGAAAATAATACCAGACGCGCCGGGAAGAAGCACCGAAGGAAGTCACCCGATGCTCCGAACCTTCCGAGCCGTGGCAACGTTGTATCCCGGGCGTAAACACACACCGAAATCCTCGCTCGTTGTACGATTCGTGCCGATCGCCGAGTCGGAGGCCGAAGGAAAAGGAAATCATTTCACCGAAACGGGTGGCACCCTGCGGAACCACACGTTGCGGATGTTCCGGGCACCGTGAAATGTGCGGGATGTGTTTCTTGCGGTGAAGGAAAGGATTTGCACCAACGCTTGGCTGTCGCCTGCAGGAGGGAAGAAAAATCGATACCAATGCCAATGGTGGTCGGAACCGGAGAAGCTTCTGGCTGGGCTAATGCGATGAGACAGAGAACGCGCTGGTGGTGGAATTTGCAAGCTAGCGAGTCTTTTGCCAGGGCACACATTTTTCGACTTCGGAGACAATTGATGCGAGAAAGCGAAAATCATTGCCATGAAGCTGAAGCGAGCGAGCAACATGTAGGGGAGTTGGGTACGCTTATGGTTGAAATGATGATAGTATTAGGCATTTAGTCAAAACACATCCGCATCGTCGTAAGAGTAAGCTAACCTTTAAATTTCTCGTGTCCTAGGGTGTTGATAATCTTCTGTGATTTCATTGTTCAGTCATAGACGTGGAATGTAAATAATTTGAAAGTAGCCTTAGAGTAGCTTAGGTTGAATAGTAATCAATTATTAATTTCATAAGCGGGTCGAAAATTTAGCATCTTGAATTAATCAGGGGCAATAAAGAACGACCAAATTGTTCAACAGTATTCAAACCCGATACAAAACGCTGCTACAAACCTCACCCGTTAGAAACATCGGTAGCTGCCAAACAATGACAGCAGCATGATTAAATTATCATACACCAAAATAAATCACTTCTCAACGTCCAAAAACCCTTGCGGCGCTTCCAAAGCCGAATGGGAAACAAAGTACCTTACAATATTTATCCGACAAATTGTTTCCCCATTATACATTATTCTCCTGTGAAACCATTTCCAATCGAACCGATTTACTTTCGTTCGGCTTTTTTTCCAGCTCCCATGCCTTTCGATGGTGGGCGTTTTCTCTCTCTCTCTCTCGCTTTAACCGACCACTTTGGAACGCCCGGCTCTCAAACACAGCTCACCGTCAATCACAGGTAAATGTGTTTATCGTCAGTTGCTTAATAATCGAGCCGGTAGATGATTTATGAGCGGCCCGTTATTGCCGATTCCGATGCCGACCTCAGATTGAGGCCCAGCACCGAAGGCCCAACATGCCCGAAATGTTTTATCATCATTATCCGAGTCGTGCCTCAGCACAGCCAGTTCCATGCGTTCCATGCGTTGCAGCGACTCCTTTCGGCTCCATTTCACCTGCTCTCGGATTGAGCTCGAGTTCCACCTGCTTGGAACGGGGCGTCGAACGCGACTTGTCATGTTCAGTGCCCACCATTGGTTTCCCACTCCCACTCAGCGTAGTCTGGCGACCGCACGATAAGCGATCGGGCAGCCCTTTCGGCGAGTCGTTGGTCGCTCGGCGCTCTGTGCCAGCATTGATTCAATTGGCCGTTTTTCTTCACCCTCCGTTTACCGTTTGATTTGTGTCCGCTGATACATTCCTTCCATGTTCAATTGAATAGTTTATCAATGTTGAAAGCGCAGACACAAAACAAAGAGTTCTAGTTCACCGAACGCCGAACCTGGTACGGTCAGGCCGTAGTTTAGTCCCACTTTTTTATGCCTGCTTTCATTTTCCGAACGGCAGGTCCCCAGCAGAAAGGGAGACGGAATGCTGGGTGAAGGCAGATGTATTAAATGTTCACAACGGTACTGGTTTCGGCAGCTCTATTAGCCCCGAATCGTACCGGGAATCGGTAACATGCGCTCATCGATGGAGACGCCTGGTGGTTTGTGGAATGTGGACCCGAAAGCCGCTTGACAGGTGTATTTCGATGCTTTAACAGCGTTTCCGAACGTAAAACGAAATACCGATGGTTGATTTGAGCTCACACAGCAAACTTTCGATGAAAACTCTCGGTAAAAGTTTAACGAGCTTGTGGAAAATTGCGTATATTTTGGCGAACCATCGAGCCCCGAAATGCTACACACGATGGTTCAACTAACGGTAATTAAACGAGAAATTTAAATCCCTTACCGGATCGTGCCAATTAATATTGGCAACGCTCGCATAGGGTCCACAAAACTTTATGGCTTTCATGGGCGAGCTCGCTTGAACTAACCCCCTTTTAACCCGATATTATTATCTACTGGAAACTTTTCAATGGCATCGCAGCACATAGCCGAATGTGTTCGAAATTTGTCCAACGGTCTTTAACAATTTCTCTCACCCAGCAGGGTGCTTGTGTGCCTTCGATATCGCATAACAGGCACCCCATCAAATGGCTGCCCATAACGATTAATCAGATCCTGTTTCTCGTTCAGTTATTCTTCTTTTTTTTTGCATCCTACCACCCTTCATATTCCCTCCAGTCCATTATAAGCGTATCATGTATCGAAGCTCTCCTATACGAGATGACGATCATCATCACCATCATCATCATCACCAATGGCGTGCTCACCGTTCTCGTGCCAAGCTCCTGCTGGGCGTCGGTATCATATGGTACGCTGGTGCCATTAATTAGCCCTCGAAAACAACTCGTTACAAGCCCACTTCACTCGGGCCTCGGGCTTCCTTTTGCCCATCGAATCTGTGCCCGGAAAAAGTTGTCCACTTATCGGCACCGGGCAGCACCACCGGGTGAGATGAGAATTCCTTTCTTCTCGAGGTTTGAGGTGCCCCGGGGGCTAGAGTCTGATGAAGGAAAAAAAAACCGCATTGCAGGTGCTCTCGCCTTTCAACATCCGCCAGTGCTTTATCGGTGGCCTCGGGCGTGATGTCCTCTCGCATATAATGGTCTCACTGTTCTTGCCTATGGTTGGGTGTTCCGAACGGAGTCCTTTTCAGGTAGTCCTGTTTCGTTTCTGGGAAATGAGAGCTAAAGGATGCAATTTTGAGCGCAGTCGAAACTAAAAGCATCTGATGATATTTAAAGCTCTCAAGAACAACATTCAACTCGAAACCCAAGAGTGTCCCAACTATTCCTGCGTTCTGCTTCTGCCAAGCAGGACTTCAAAGTGGTAATGTTTATCCAAAAACAACCAGCTTGTTTGTGTGCCGCTAAATACACATATGTATATCTGCCGAGAGCGACCTTCCGACCCCATTCAGTTAGGGGCGCGTCAGTGTCTCAAGCCCAGGTGTGAAAGTGACGAAAGATAGCGTGTACATAATTGTCCCGCAGGGTCACTCCTGTCCGCAAGGGTGCACCCTAAACCGACCCGTCCCATATATAACTCTCGCCGCTTATGCCCTCTGGCCCTCGCATACAGACGACAGGAAAATTACGAACAATTACAAATTCACCTTCACTCCGGTGTCCAGAATTGAACAGAAATCCTAGCACCGTGTACACGAGGGCGCTGAAAGCCACCCCAAAATGCCCTCGAGGGTTGCAGAGAGAGAGAGAAAGAGAGAGAGAACGAGCGTGTCCCTCCGTTAATCACCCACGTACCTAGGAACCACTTTCTTGGGAATGGGCTTGAGGCCGACCGGAAGTGTCGTGTCGTCCTGCTGTTGGTGCTCAAACACAAACACACACACACACACGCGCATACAAGAAGCGTACACCTGGATCGGGCTGTGCCTGGGCCCCCAGGCATCCGGTTGGAGGGAAGATTTAAAACAACAATAACCATAACTAGCCCGCCCGCGCGTGGGTGCGTGCGTTTGCACGGAACAAATCGGGCCCGGAAATTGTTAGCGGAGTCGGAGCGGAAAATTTCTTCATATCAAAGACGACGGGCGCCCGTTCGCCCGTGAGCCAAAGCGTTGCTTACAGGCGTGCGTGGGTGAGTGGCACGCAAGCAACACTTTGCTGTCAGATTGTGGATAAGACGATTGTTTTGACTCGACGCCACTTCCTTCCGGTACCGGAATCGATGACACTGTCTGCCCCCGAGAGTCGGCTGCGTCAGGTTGTCAGGTGAGCTTTCAACCCTCCCATCGGTAAAGGACGACGAGGACGACGACGATGTCGGTGTGGGTGTGTGGGCGTACTAGGGTGGGTGGGTTTTTGAGCAGTGGGGAAGATAAATTGAATCCACCTCGGGATGCCGACAATGGTTGGTCCAAAAAGCGCCCGCAAGCGAGACCGCAAGAAATAATCCTGAAGCGATGAAATAATAACCATTTTCTAGCCCACCACGACCGATTCAAAGGGCGGACGCGTGAGGGATCCCTTTTTCTCGAAGGTAAGGCTCCTGAGAAGGCAACCGAGGCCTTCACACACAGCCACTTCGAGGGTGCGTTTGCGATAATACACTGAATAATCTATTGTGTGGCACGCTCCAGTGTGTGTGTGAGTGGGTGAGCACGGTTTATTTGAATATAAATCTTCTTAATGTACTTATCTACTTACGGACACGCCACCCCAGGCAAACAGGGCAACCCAACGGGTTTGGATTGGAGCCTTTTTTTTCCTTCTTTTGTGCCGAGGAAGGATTCGTGGCAGACAAATTTCCAGGCAACCGGTTTCCATCCGAAATCGATAGCACAAGCACCCCGCAAAAAAGAGTTACAACCCTCAATTCGTCGCATTGCCCGTACCGAATTCGATCCGTACCGAAGGCAGATGCTGGTGGGATGGGCAACTGCTTAGTTAGGCAGTTTAACTTCACTTCATTTCGGGTGAAAATGCTTCCATTAGCGTCTTTATAATGCCTGTTAGAGTGAATTGATTTACGTTCAATCACCTGGACAATGAAATGAAAATCAAAAGCACGACAAAAATCCGTGAAAACCCATCCAGCCAGCTTATTGCGTCCTTTGAACATTGGGACCCAATTGCTTCGGGATGTGGGCTTGGCTCGACCGGCACTTCTTTTCTTCACGCCGTTATCGCTTTTATGCCCGGCAAAATGGGCTTATTGTCGCTTCCAAGAAGCAAAGCCGACGAACCGATTTCGATTTTGCTTTGTCCTTCCAGCACCTCCTGAAGCTGCTGGGGATATTGATCGGAATTTCCGGCGCTGACGGGCAAGCCATGCTAACTAGATGAATTAAAATTTTATCAGGCCACCGATGGTTCGGTCTGGTGATAAGCTTAAAGAGCTTTTCATTTTTCGCTTCCCCCTCAGCTGGCGCTCAGCGTGATTGCGCCGGAAAGACAGTAGTGGATTATACTAATGGAAATGTCGTCCCCATGCTTTGATGGCTGGCAGCTCGCTTCCGAGACACGTCGAGTTACATTTCGCTGGCTTCCCAGGAATGTTAAGCATCTTATCATAGCGAGGGAGAAGGATGTGCATGAATGCTCGTTGGAAAGTTCTGCAAAATCAAAGCACTCGCTTCGACAACCGACGGAAGAGCCGAACGTTTACTCGGTGAAACCATGAAACTGAAGCGCTATGGTTGCTACGATACCTACCACCAAAGCGTGCTTGGATGGGTAGGTTTTAAACTGTCGATCACCGCGCGAGCTTACCTGTCATCGTAGACGAATCCCGCGCTGAGTGTGTTGATGTACAGCACGAAGGCCAACGTGCAACAGCCTAAACTAACGTAATCCATGCTGCAACGAGAAAGACGAGACGAAAAAGAACATGAGTATGAGCAGGGAAGGCGTATTGTTACGACCGAAATCGATCGCAACGCGCGCAAACGCATCCATTTAATCCCGCCATCGGTTTTCGGATACCAAAATGATGTTTTTCCCCCACCAGCTCGCACGCGTGCAGTCCGTGTTTGGTCGTGAAAATGGGTTTCCCGAAGCCTGTGTACATGCATGCAGCTATCGATTTTAGATTAATCCCATCATCCCACCTCACCATGCGCTATGCTGGGGCGATAGGACACCGTGAAAGGACTCTCGAAAGTATCCGAATTATTTCGCAACAGGTCAACGCACACAAACCCGACCGAAACACACAGGCACAGGCCACCGAGCGGCACCATTTATTCGAGCCATCTCGTATGGGGGGTGCACATGGATAACATGGAATCGCCATTCGATTGGATATCGATCAGGCATCAGGGAAGAACGCACCACCACGGGCCTATCGAAATAAGTTCCACTCGGGTGGGAAATGGTCGGAAAAACGGCCAGGAAAACCGTTCGGCAGGGTTCGTGTGGGATTTTTTGCCCATAGGCCCCGGGCTTTGACGCTACACGGCACGGGTACTTCTTCCGGCCCACTAGCACAGATTATCGTAATTAAATTCGTATCGAAATTCAATTTATGCACTATTTTGCAGCCCACGGCCAGTGCCCGGAGTGGCACCGGACGAGATGTATACGTAGGCGAAGGACCGCAATGGAGCACGCGGGCAGCGAAAGAACGGCGAACCGGACTGTACATTTATCCTGCGCAAGCGAATCGCCTGGGCAAACAGTAAAAACCGATAATTCTCAATACTGTCCCAGCTTTGGTCATTAAATCTGAATAAATTGATGGCGCCCGCCTTTCGGGTGCTCCCGATAAAGGCCGCCCGTGAGAGCGACCGTGGGTTCAACCGGCCTGAACTGAGGGTTTCGGCGAAAGAACGAGAAATAAAACCGTACGGGAGCTATCCCGAGAATCGGCAAAAAGTCCCACTGATCGGGGTTTTTCCAATTCCTCGACCCATTATGTGTGATTTTGGGTGAGACCACGGGTGGGCGACCACGGGAACGATCGAAGGGAACCATCATAGGATTGAAATAAAAATCCGTCGAATCGGAATAGGGCGGATTTAAATCACCTCCTCGGGGGGCGAATGGGTGAAGTTGAACCCCGGCGCAGTTGGTTCAGGTGGAATTTTGGAAAAGCTTAAACAATCCCTCACGACTAGCGCCGTGTGATGTAGTAAAACTTATGTCGCTGCAAAAACTACCGCACTACAGTAGGCAAGCAGGGATTTGTTAATAGAATTTTATGCCACTCGTGCTTACGTCGTGCTTCCCATCACGGCCTGGATTCCGGTCCCATCTCCGGCACAATTAATTCCCGTGATTCTGTTACACCGCTCGCTCGGCTGGCGTGGAAAGTTTTGTGTGCGCATAAAATATTCACATCTTCTCCCATGGGAGTTCCCCTTGTTACTCGAAGTATGCGAGCACATTTTCGTCAACTTTTCGAACCACTCCAAACGGTACCGTCCGTATTTGCCTTTCATCAGCTTGTCGGCCCTTTTGGCGCCGGTCCTCACCGACTGCACTCCAAGTGCGGCTTTAGTGAGCTTTAAAGCACGGGATAAAAATTGCATAATCCCACCCATAGACGGGATGTGTGGGTGGAAATTCGCACCCCAGTGCCAATCGCGTACGCCTCCTCCCGCTCGATAGCGAACATATTCATGAGTCGGCGTATGATTTTATCGCACCCACGCTCATTCTCCGTCAAACAATGGCGAATCGTTCCGCAATACGCCGCCATTTTCCACCGGCCGTTCGTCCGGTTCGTTGCGAATCGTTTGCATCGTACCCGGTACCGAGCCGCACGAAAATTACACACATCAGCTTCAGCGGAGCAGATATTGGTTTGGCTTTTCATTGCATATGTCATCTCACCTGGGCGCTGCGCTATGAGCTTTGGCGTTCCGAGCGCTTGGCGCCTCTAAGGCTCACCCAACACACGTGGACCGTTCGTGCGCACGTACGAGATGCATTCCGGCAGCACCGGTGCGCGTACGTGTGCCGGGCGCTGTACGTGTGTGTCGTGGGATGAATTGTGCGTTTTTCGCCGGCGGGAGTTTGCCGTCGGTTTTTGGGGGCGTTTTCCGGAGGTGGCAGTCAAAGTCGGCGTTAACGTGATTTATGCCAAAATTAAACATTTCGCCGTACAAATTATAATCAAAAATTCAAATTCAAAATTCCCTGCTCCCTCGTGCAGGAACGCTGACATGCTGCTGCTCGGACGCATGGATCCATGTGGCACCATGGCCTAGTCACCCATGCCAGGGAATGACGAAATCGGGCCCTTCAAAGACAGGTCAGAGAGAGAGAGAGAGAGCGCGGGATTTAATAAACCTTAAAATTTGTGCCACCCGAGCACCGGTGGGTTGCAACTTTTGCTGCAAGTCAGCGCCACGCAAACGGTTTTGACGCCGTGATTATGTTTACGCCGGCATGAGCGAAAGGGGTTTTGCGTTGAAGTTGCGCCCACCTGGGAAACGGCACTGGAGATAACACATTTCGCACGATATTTATGCGAAACGTGACCGGCATCGTGATCATAAACAGGATAGCTCCTTCCTTCCGGGCTTAGACGGCGCACGCCGGAGCACGCCGAAGCGCTCAAAACGTGCGGCCAAAATGCAGCGCAGTCATCTCAAACATTAATCGTGCGCTCGAACATTTTCCCCGCACATATTATTCATTCATCAAAACCGTTGGCTCAACTTTCTTCGCTTGAAAGGAAACTTTTGCCCGCGAAAAAGCCAGTGCTTTCTTTTTTTCCGTGCCACACAACGAAGTGTGCTGCTTCCAGTTGGCCAAAAATCGCAATATATCTTCCAGCTGGTGCTGGAGGCGTGCTGGGCGTTTCGTTTATATTTTTCTCCCTCGCGTTTGCAAACCAAGCGAAAAAAGGCTGCGTTAGTCCTTTCGTGTTTCCTTCCGCGATCGCAACCTTCATCAACAGCTTCGCCAGCAAGTAATGTGATGGATTTATTCACTCCCGAGTGAAGGTGGATTTCGTGAAGCTATTTGGAACAACGAGTATCGAAAACCGTTTCGTGCTTGATTCGATCAATAGTGGGAAGCCTTTTATTTGTTTGTCTGTTCGCGCGCGATGGTTTTCTTCCTTCACAGCTCAAGCATACATTCATTGCATTGTGCATAAGCAAACAGGACGCATCCCTGTTAGACCATAGCAGGAACGACGAACCCGAAAGCCAGCCGGTCACCGCATTCACCGACAAATAATGGAAACAATTTAAACTTTTCCATTACCTTAAATCAACCATCCGGCTGTGGTGCACGCTGTGTAGCTGGTGAAAAATCGCGTGCGCACAGAAAAGCTTCGCCTTAAATTTTGCACTTCCATTTGCGCTTTATTTCGCTTCTATGATTGCCCATTCCACGGCCGGGAAAGTGTCACCCCAGGCGGAGTTTGTGCGTTCTTTTCGCGTCCTTTTGCCGTGCCAGAGCAGGCGGCAAGCGACTATTATTTTTCCAATTTTCATGCGGAAACCCAGGGAGCCGGGAAATTAGCGAAAGGCTCGCCCGAACCGGGTTGCATTAATGGCGCGCACCGAAACTTGAACCAATGCTCATTAAAATTAAGACGCGCTCGTACTTGGCCGCGTTCCTTTTCGAGGACCGGCATATCCGCCCAAGCGTGCGACCTTCCACTTTGCGCAAGCGGCCACACTAGGATGCAACCACACAAATACTGGCCCCCGGGCTATTTCAGATAATGAAATTTTCGAGAAGACAGTTTTCTTCCCACACCCTGTATCTCGGGTTTTCTTCTCGTCCGGCCGGGCCCAGGCTCTAGCGCCTCAGTCCGGAGATCAACATTGGAAAATAAATAAAACGGAAAACTTTCCGCAACTTTCTCATTTTCCCGCTTCGCGAGCGTCCCTTCTCCGGCCCACGCCACGCCAGCCAACGCCGTTAGGCCACTGTTGCCGGTCGACTGTTTGCAGCAAAAAGCATCCCCGGCATCTGCAGGATGTCACGGAATGAACTTTGCATTGGCAGCAGGCGGACCCCGGACACTCGGCAAACTCCGGCCGGTCCTCGGAAATCGAGAAGGTCGGACCGGACAGAACTTTTCGGGTGGAACAGATTTTCCGCACGCTGCCACCGCGGGCCGGGAGGCGAATGCACTCCGAGCGACCGCGGTTGGGAAAATGAGGGTGGGAGGGAGGCTGTGACCGGGAGAGTGGGGTCTAAAGTTTGGTTTTCCAGCAGCCAGCTAAGGCAGAGCAGCCGCCGGGGAAATCGAGCCCGTATGCCGGTAGAATCGGGTCTACGATCGGCATCGATGTGACCCAAGATGGCTGTCGACCGAGCCATTGTCTGGTTGGGAAAATACCCCGTATGTGTGTGGGTGGACGTGTGGAATGTGAGCGAATGTTCCAACTTCTCGAACTGGGCTACTTTGACCCGAGCCTCGTTCGACTGACTGCTGATTCGCAACATATGCAAATGTTCGATTGCCAAGCGCGCCACCGACACGGCACGAGAGAAAAGGCCGGAAAAACGGGCTAAAATGTGGGTGAAAAAGTTTTCGCCGGCCGCCCCAGACGTGAGCTTACGGCGAAGGGAAGGAAAGCGAGCACACGGAGCAGTTCTCGGTTTGTCTCCGTCGCCATCAATTCTTCAACCGAACGGGCCAGTTTTCTCCCCTAAGGCACAACTTCGTCCTCGTCGTCGTACGGGTGCATCACGGGAGCTGGCTGAAATGATTTTTATGTGACATCTTGTGGCACTTCTTGTCGAAACCGCACACCACAAGCCACACGTTGTCATGGGCGGGATAGCCTAGGGTGGCTCTTGTTTACTCATTCTGTGATCCACTTTTAAAGCAGTAGGCTGTGGTTTTTCGTTCGTTTTGAAATTCTTCAGCTGTCATTTTGGCGCTACAGTGGCGCAAGCGTTTCGATGTTGTTTCTGCTTCAATCTCGTCTCGTTAAAGAGACGACAATTTCATGCTGGATTGTAGAAATAAAGAATAAAATCCCTTGCATATTGACACGCGGCCGAGTGGTTTCAAACTACCATTTGCAGAAAAATGGTCCCCACTAGCGGCAAAAGCCTGTGTGTTTTTTTTTCTTTGCTCATTCAATCAACCCGCACATTTAATCCCACATTCAGCATTTAGTGCTTTCGAGAACCACTAGCCATGGCCAGGTCCGTGCACACCTTCACAGAATCGCAACAAATCAACAAACATTCGGCCACCGGTCGCTGAATGGTCGCGGGAATTATTCATCAATTTTTTTCCCCTCACAGAAACATTTTCACCTCAATCAGGAAGAGATCCGGCAGAGGCGATGAATGAACAAACGAACGACCGAACGAACGAACGAACGAGGTCCTTTCACTGCCGAGGGATACAAAGCAGATTGAAACGCACAGTGCTACTGCACAAAAAAAAAGCTTTTCCTGTATAGCCCGCAGCCGAGCAGAGCCTTTCACCGCGTTTTCGAACTCAGTCAAATCGATGAAAATTGCAACCCTCTTTTGACAAGAGAGCGACTCAGCGACACGCCACCCAATGCAATGTTATTCGTTTCTAAAATGCTGCTAGCACAATACTCGATGGATGCACTCCCAGAGATTGATTACGTTAAAACTAATCTATCAGTACATCGCAGGTTGCTTTAGTGTGGTTCGAAAAGCCACGGTTTGTGCCCAGCAAAACCCTGAAACAAATTCCACCACACCATCGAAAATTGAAACATTCATTATCGAGCGCCGCCATCGATAGCCGAACCGCTGGCCCAAAACCCAGAAACACGCGACCATATGTTATTTGGCAAATCTAATCCACGGCACTCACGGTAGCAGCCGTTGGACCGCTGGAAGCGCGAGAAGGAATGCCAATTGTCCGGCCGCAGTCGATCAGGCTGGGTTCGGTTGCACCGTTCCGACAGGATGTGGCGTTCCACCGCACCATCGAGACCGAACTATAGGCCGTTGAATTCAGCCCTTCCATCGCTACGCATCGCAGTCTCGTC
The DNA here is from genome assembly GCF_943737925.1 of Anopheles nili. Lineage (NCBI taxonomy): Eukaryota > Metazoa > Arthropoda > Insecta > Diptera > Culicidae > Anopheles > Anopheles nili. The sequence continues at coordinate 4,526,611 of NC_071292.1, forward strand.
GACGTCCCGCTGGTTTGGTTTTCGGTGGCATGAAATAACCTCAAATTTCCTGCGGCACACGGGAACCGCGACCAGCTGGGGTGGTCTCGCACAGACGGCTTTCGGAGTGGGCTTTTAGTTATTTCCGTTTCGGGCGTCCCGATGCGAAGAGCCCATCGTAGCGTGTTGGAGCGGAACGCCCTGCAGGGTGCGGATTTTTAGGCCTGTGGACTGCGTTTGTCAACCGCAAAACTGCCAGCGGAAATAATGACCATTTAGCTTCCAGTTTTTACTTCACAGCATCGAACTGGTGCTCGCCTACGACAACGGCAGCTGCCAATGAAACGAGATCCCGGCGTTTTCCGGGATTTCGCAATATTCACATCCAAAATTGATCCAGCCCGCTACCGAGAGCTCGTTTGAAGTACTCCATACGCTTTTTTCTTTGCATGTGAACCTGTAGAATCTAATACGAGGACGGATCCAGCTTGAGTACCGATAGTACTCGGTATGCGACAATTGTAAATTCCTCAGCAATAGAGCGTCGTTTTGAACAGTGTCGTTTTACGTACGAAATTAGCGAACTAATTTGTTCCGACAATAAATCAATTATGTGTGCTACTGGGAACGGGATAAAACCTCACTTAATTCGCGTCAGACCTCGGATGCACTGCATTATTGGTGGTTTTCTGCGAAATAAAACCAACGATATTAATTAGGAGAAAACTACCTGCTTTTTCCTCATTATTCGCCATTTCGCATGATCATTAGCCCATTACAAGTCAACTAATGGCCGACGGTGACAAAGGTGGGACCTCTTCCTGGGACTCACTTTTTCCAACGTCCTCTCACCGACCGACCGAGGCGTTGGTATGTAAATTTGATTTCGAGCAATTTATACGAGCTGTTATGGTATAATTTTCACCCGAGCTTTAATTAATTCCACGCTGGCTCCCTTTTTCCGGGTTTCGCCCGGAATCTCCAGGACGACGGCACGGCGAACAAAAAAGCGCTAGCTGCGAAACTCCGACTATAAACTACCGTTCAGCGGTTGCAGCTCGTTCTTCATTACCATCCCGTGGTGCGCAGTTACGATACCGGGAGCATGAGCGAAACAAAAGCGCCTTCCATCGCCTAGTTAGCCGAGTGCATAAGCAGGTTGCGTCGTCGTAAAACCCTGAACCACCTCTACAATGACATTGACAAAGGCGCACCCTGGCGCAAACACGACTCTCTGCTCTGGCTGTTCACACCCTCTGCTCGTCTGGTCACTTTTGCGTGAGCTTTTTGTCGAAATCCCAAACTCATCAGCCAGCGCCGGTTTCTCGTTTTTACGATGAAGAACTTTCGGCCAGGACCACACGGCGCAACATGGCGCCCCTTTTTGCCGGCTCGAGCGCATTGTTCGGCTAATGGACGCCGTCCCGGAAGCGCTCTCGATCCCAGGCCTGAACCAGGGCCAGGGAGCCGCACATCATCGTCTTTCACATTTTAATAATTCCCCAACACATCCTCCCGAGGCTAGGCATCCTACTCTTCCCCGAGCGAGGTTTTACGAGCCGCTCATAATCACTTTCACCCGTTCGTTTCGGTTCCCAGGACCCGGGAATTTCCCCAGACTCAAACCGGACGGGAATGACCTAGCCGGACGAATCTGGCCGACGTTGGTTGGCTTCGTTCAGTCACCGGCAGTTTAATGGTATCCGTAAAGTGTACCGAAACTAACCGGTGCTTAAGATGCCCTCGTTAACGCCCTTTTGCCTCCATGGCGAGCTCAGTCTCGAGCAAAAGAGGAGCATCATTTCATCATCCGCACCGTTGGACGCACTCGACGTGCACCACGTGCATGAATGTGTTTGTCTGAGTGTGGGTGTGATGCATCACCCACACTGAGGTGGGAGTTTTACAACAATTTTTACATGCCAGCTTTATGCAGATTTAATCAAATGTAATTTATTATCTTAATGGTGTTTTAATGCTTGCCTATGAATATAAATTACCCCTACGCCTCGCCGTTCTACGTTCGCTGTGTCTCGCTGAGCCGTGGACACGAATCTTCGAGTTCCGCATTTAGCGACGATGGCCCTGGACATGGTGTACGTCTTCTTGGAGGTGCCTGGCCCTGACCGTGCTCGCGACCACGTGCTCGACAACGCACCGATCGATGGGCGAAATCGTGGCGGAAATTGTGTGCATCGTCGTTCGTCGGTTGGCCTCGTACGATAGAGGTCTCCCGATTGAACCAAGCGCTTTTCGGCGAGAATCTGGGTGAATTTCCGGACATATTCTCTTCGTTCCTTGGGCTACTCCACAAGGCGGAAGAAACTCGAACGTTCTCCGAAAAGGGGGCCTCACCGGGGTCCGGCCCACCAGCGGATGGGAAGGAAATTAGTTTTATAATTATTTCACGGCAGCACCACCACGTGCTTCTCCGGTTCCAGCGAAGGAGTGCACAGGTGCAACGAGAAGCCTCGTTCATATCGTCCTCGACTACGCCGGGTCGTTGGGTCAAGGAAATGCATCGATGCAAGAGCCTCAATGCCGTGTTCCCGTTAGACGTGCGCGGGTTATGCAAAAAGGGGAAAGACGGAAGTTTTAATTAAAGATTAACGCTAATGTCTTGCCGTAAAAAAAAACACCTAGACCTAGACCTTGGAGGGTCCGGTTCACGTGCGCGAACACAAACTCGGGACCTGCCATTTTGTGGCCCATGCATGTCGGGTTGGTTATAATGAGTAAACCAGGGATTAGGGCGGATTTAAGTTTGCTGTGAATTAATAATAGCTTCCATTATTCCATCCCAGCGAGTGGTACGGTCTTAAACGATATTGTTCAGTGATTGAATTTTTATGACGCATACTTTAGGATATGGTTGTTTTAAAACTCGTGCTCCTCTGCGAGCATATACTGCAACTGCATTAAATACCTATCACAGCGCCTTATGCATTGTAATGGCGCATAAGTGCCACCTTGCGTAAGACTCTAATGGTGCGACTATAATTGGCATCGAAGCGCTTAGCTGCTCTCACGCGATAATGAACTTGAACGATGGCACAAGCTGTGTTAAATCGACTCTACGTTGAGCCCATGACAATCACCGATGGCATGTACAGCCCAATTGTCCCGATATCTCATCAGCAAAGCAGCTTAACCATCCCTGACGCGTCGTAGAGCGTTTGTTCATCGCTTCAAAAGACAATAAGCCCGATAAGCCACGTTTCCGATCGCGCACCGTCCGATGCATTAGATAATTGAATTCCTCCCCATCGTTAAGCCACCCCCCATCCCGCCATTCAAAGCCCATCGCACCGTGAAGGTCACCGCACAGGGTGAAGTTTCGATTGCGACAATTTCACATGCCATTTCGGGCCCAACCTACCTTGACTTGTTGCGTTGAACCATCGTCGCTAAAACGTTGCTAAACTTGCCGTACCGCTCTTGACGGTTGCTGGAAAAATCATATTACGGTTCACGGTCGGCACATTCCCTATTCGACGCACTCGCCCTTTTCGCGATCGGCCCCCGACGGCACACGGGCGCAGGAATATATTTCAACTTTTAACAACTCCACTTGACTTTCGACTTTAACTTCGAGGGCGAGAAGGGCTCGCCCAACTGCTCGCCCGGTCACCGGCGCGTTTCTGCACTGCGAGGGGATGAATTTTATTTTCCCACCCTCGCTCTTCACTCACCGCTAGTCGCACTTTTATCTGCCCTTTCCGGGACACGCTTCACGTGACACGCTTCGCCCGTTTCGTGTTGGCTCAGGAATCAACCTAATCGAATGAGTAGAATGGTGGAAAAGGTGAAATAAGAATGACATATTTAATGCACTTCGTCCAAGCAAACGAACAGATGGCGCGGGTTTTGAGCTGTTAAAAAGGAAAATGCACGAAACACACACACACTTGTCAATGTGTGGTGTCGTGTTGAAAGTGTCCACGCCCACGGCTGAACACAATCACTTAATCGAAAAGTTTCTCGCTCGCCGGTGGTTGCCAAGGTAACGCAGCAAATGGCGCAAAAACCTTCTCACGTTTTGATGCTGCACCCGTGACGTGGCAGGTGAGGTTAGGTTTCCGTTTTTTGGGGCAAATATGAAAAGAATGTGCTCGCGATCTGCCATCATGGTAAAGCGGGGGTCCAAAATGGTTGGAATGCTCGGTTCGTTCGCACGCCAACTATTTATGTAAATGCGCTGACAAACGCGCCAACTTGGACCACTGGTTTGGCTCACGGGTGGCTCACGTGCTCACGTGTGGACTTTGCGAGCTACACGCCCACAAGCGCCCAAGTCGTCAGTTTCGCGAGCCTTCTGAAGAATCGCTTCCTGCTCGACTGGCTGAAGCAAGCCACGAGAAAGCCACTGCATGTTCCAGAAATTCCTCCACAAAGCATCTTCCACCGTTGCTGCAGAGTGCTTCGAGTTTCCCGCTGACGGGGGATTTTCCTCGTTAGAACTATCCCCGGGTGAAAGCGCGCATTGCGTGCACGCTCGCAAAGGAACCACCCCAGGGGACAGCCCAGTGTGGGGGTTTTCTTGACACAAAATAGCTCCGTCCTCGGAGAGCCTCGCAGGGGAGACAAAGCTGGTGGATTAGTGACAGAAACCGAGAACTGCTGCATTCGCACCGGTATCGCGAGCGTTCGTTCCATTCACACACCGACCACGCTTCTTCTTCCGGCAGATTCTTCGAGATGTCTTTTCTGCGAGGTGTTATCTTTGCATTTTTCTTCTTCGCGCTTTGGCGCAGCAGCCCGGAACGGGAAGACCAGGGCAGAAAAATCTTTCTCTCACCGTTGGTTCTTTTAGCCCGGTTTCGATTCGTTTCCTTTGGAAGTCAGATCATCAAAATGTTTTTCCACACTCGGATTCTGGGCAGGGTAGCTTCGAGTTGGGTTCCAACTTTTCCCAGCGAACTTTCGCCGTTCGATACTCGAGCAGCACCAGGGAAGTGACTTCTTTCAGGGATAAACGAAGGACCGCGAAGGACGGTTGAACGAACGAACGAACGAACGAACGAACGAACGAACGAAAAAAGAAAGCAACACCGAGTGAAGAAAAAAAAACAACACCACCTCGTGGTGTGGATTTCGTTAGGATTGTTGTTTTTCTTTGCGAAAAACCACCGGCCAACGAGTTTTCTGGGAGGGCTTTGGGGCACTTTTTGCTCCCGTTCCCGAACACAAGCGCCGGCTTTCTGCAGTAGTTCCGGCGGAAGTTTTTCCCGCAGTTTGTGTTTTGTTTGTGTGTCTCCGATCACGCTGCCGCCCGCCACTGGTCGCACTATTTTCTTGGGCGGTCTTAAGGCGCGCAAAAGCCATCGATGACCATTCCAACGCAAGCCGGAACCCATAGTTGAGCGCGATGGAGCGAGAGAGAGAGTCGTGAACGCAAAAAAAATAACGCTTGCAGAACGGGTAATTCACGGGAGTTTGGTGGCAAAAGGAGACACTTTGAATTGTCCCTCGAGAGGCGGCGATGGCCAACCATTCCCCACCCAGAAACGTGCCCTCTCGATCTCGGGTCAACCGGCGAAAAGCCAGCGCAATAATAACACAAAATGAGACCCGATGGGGCAAATTTCGTTGCCATGCACCACCCACGGGACTGCTCCTTGGGTCCGGGGAGATAAAAGAATCCACTGTGTGTGGGGAATGTTCTGCAGGTTTTCGTCCTTGCCGATGGCTTTCTTTTTTTTTTGGTTTCTGGTCGACAGCAAATACGGTTCATTTGCTCATTTGTTCCCGCCCCGCGCAGAAGACAATCAAAACGGGACTCCAATGGTGTGTGGGTGTTTGTGGGTGGAAAAAAAAGACGGATAAACAGGGTGCGATGGGCGGGCGGATAAAGTTTCGCCTCATTTTGGCCCAGCCAGCCGGGTGCGCCACGTGTTTCACGTCAAATGTGTGAAACGTGTCCATCTTGAATGAGTTTCCGTGGCCGGGAAATCCGCCGGCCAGGCCCGGGGTCCGCCGGGAAATGGAACGGAATGACAAGCAACAAAACTGATCCTTCTCTGTGCAGCATCCGACACTCTCGGGCAGCAAAGCCCGGAAGAAGAAAATAAAACAAAGCTCCCAAAACAAAACAAAAAAAGAAGCACAGAAAAAGTACAATAAATGAAGGATATTGCGCTTTTCCGCTTCCGTCTTTTCGGCGCGCTCGCATTACCCACAGTGAGAGTGGGTGGATGGGTTTGAGAAGGGCAAAGACGAGCAAGGGTTGGCACCTCCTCACCCTCCCTCCCCCTCTCTCCACCCTTCCATCACACCGCGTGCAGGTTTCCCGCCAGACCAGCTGTTGGAACGGGGTGTGTGGCAAATTTTCCTCCCCCGAGCGTGACGCGCTTTTCTTCTGTTCTTTTTTGGGGCTCCTCCTTTTTGGCCAACGGATCTGACCGTCCGGAAAGGGCACGAATCCACGGGTGGAGGGCGTTTCATTTCGTGCGGCAAAGCTCCGGTATACCTCCCACGCCGGGCCGGGGCATTAGTTTTCTTTTCCTTTTATTTTATGTCAAAACCGGATGCTTCCAAATAGATTGGATTCATTCAATCGTGCGCCAACTGTTGGCCGGCTGTTGAGCGCGAACGGATTTCGAAAGTTTTCCCGTCCAACCGACCGGCCAGCCAAGGGTGTCCGGGTTCGCGGCCGATGAAGCAATTCGAATCCGATGAGTTTGGGATTCTTTTTCTTGCAGCCAGTGCCATTGAAACGAACACAAACACCCTCGAAGAAGGATGGAGTTTGCCCGTTGTAGTTTTTCGCTAAATTTTGATGAACTCATATCACTCACTGCACTGGGTTTTTTGTTTGTTTTTGCTTTGGCAAAAGAGACTCTGCAGCACCTCGACAACTGCCACTGAAATGGCATTTGTATGGTTGCCTCGAATCCGAAACCCCACTCCAGCCACATAACGGGTCACAATGTCGCGAACTGGCGAGGAAAAACTGGCAGCTTGGAGTGGGAAAATTTATATCGTCATAAAATCCCACCATCTCCAACGGTGCGCCACCAGATGAGGCCCGACGCCTATGGCCACTGGGTTTTTGTGCCGTATATCGTAAGCGGATGTAAATAGTACCCAACGAGCAGGACGAGCCGAGGCGTAGTGCCTACGCGACAAAGAATAGTAGCAATTCACGATCCGAAACGGGAAGACCAGAACCCGGATGAGGACGGAAAGTTTTCCTGCTACCATACCGCGACTGGAATCGTTTCTTATTGCTGCGGCGTGCGATGATTCTCGCGAGGAAAAATCCGCCGTCCTGTCTCGTAGGCTCGCATCATAGAGAAGCACACAAGCACACAAGGGGATCGATCTTTCGCGGGACTTACGGCACATTAGCCCACGGCATGCTCGGCATGCTCGTGCTACCCAGACCGGATCGAAGAAGCAGCAGCAAAAGCACACCCAAAACAAAAAATAATCCAACCCAACCAAACAATGCGAAGCAATTTCGGGCGAGCGAAGATTTGCGAGCAGGAATCATCGTCCCGGCAGTGGCTGGTGCAAAACAAAAATGCGCCATCAAACGAAATCTCGGTACTTCGTTTGCGAGTAGTGAACATAATTTTCCCATCCAATCTCGCGCTGGCTGCGATTGTCGTGCTCATGGTTTGTTTGTTTTTTTTTTTTGCTTCATCCTCGTGCCCGCGCTTCCGCGAAACATTCAAATTTCCCTAAAGCGCCACGCCAGCGAAACAATTCAACTGCCATCAGCCGAAGGACCGACGCACGGGTACCCGGGAACGAGCAACAAAAAAACCCTCACTTTTATGTGCTCGGATCCTTATAAATTTATCTCTCAATTGAGAAAGTTTGAAAATTGCAACTGATTTTCCCTTCGCCGATGCCGGCCTCGTTCACCAGGCTCACCGTACGCCGTTTGGCACTGTTCGGTGGGGGTGGGTGGGAAGATTTCTTCGCGCTGTTTGAAACAAACCATAAAACACACATATAAACACACACACACACACCCGTGGTATAGGGGTGCAGGATACATTTCCATTTCCATTATTCGGCGTTCCTTTGTCTTGGCGCGCGCACGCCTCCCCCCGGAGTTTCGGTGGAAAAGCCGGCGCGCCGTTATTTGCTCGGAGCCAATATAAAACGTACCCCCACCACCCACTGCAATGAAAGGGTAGCGACGAGCGGGAGCAGTGGCACCGGGCATCGGGTGAAACTTTATCGAATCAACCGACCCAACTTTGCACCGACCGTGGAACACCTTGGGCGTGCTTTGTTTTATGCGAGGCAATCCGAGTAGGCCGAGTGTGCCACCGCACACGTCAACCCGATTGCGGTACCGGTGGAGCTTTTTTTCCCCGGGGGTGTGGGAAAATTAAAGTGATTTTCCACGCGGTAAGTTTCGGGAGGAAATAGAATTTTACGAGCGCAATCGTTCGCAAACGCATGCAGCGGGAGCTTCAGTGTCAAATGGTCCTTTTGGGAGGGATTGGGGTTGTGTTTTTTATTCGAAAACTTGTCCCCAATTTGCCTCCTTTAGAGTGCAGCTTTTCCGAAAGGTCAAAGTAGGCGCTGGGAAAAAAAGAAAACAAATCCCCTATAAAGCACTGCATCATTTATCCCGTAATTCACGTGAAACTTCGCTCATTTTCCTCCACTTCGCTGTGTGTTTGTAACGCTCGTTCAGACTGTTTGAGAATGATTAGCGACCCGGTAGTTCATCAGGCTGCTTCTCGAGTCTCACGGAGTGGTTAGTGGCTCTTCAAAACCCTTCCTTCACAGCCAGCCGGTCGACAAAAGCGTAACCAATTAGGGCAAAAATATCACGGCACTGGCACGGTTTCTCGGCACTAAACACTTCGCGTACACTTTCTGCCGTGACCGGGCCCTTCAACAACGGTCTGGCCACGGGAACGCGCTGTTTGCAGAAATTCAGCCACTTTCACAGCTCACTTCACACACCGTTCACACCGGGCCCGGGTCCGGTGGCTTATCATTCGCGGCAACGCTACCACACCAGAAGAGTGTCCTCGAGGGATCTTACAACCGATGCCCCGTTGCCGGTAACGTGGCCATCATCCACGGTGGCAGCCCGCACCGGTTGTCGATCTTTCCTGCCGTTTGCGTTCTAAGGGAAAATCCCGTTTGAAGTGCCACACCGCCCGAATGCCAGCCCAAGCTCTCATTAACCTCTGCAGATGTCGTCCGGCTGCTGAGGGACCGAAACGCCGCAGCAACGTCTCAAGACCGGCCGGGCGAACGAACCGAACCGAGCGCCAATTAAACACTCCTTTTCCCGTAGCGCCCGTGCACCCGTTTCTGGGCTGGGGGTTTTCCCACCCACGCAGGACACGAAGCGAGACTTTACAGACATTCTTAACTGTCCTGCCACTTCCGGCCGTGTCCGTTCGCTTCCAGCGAAGGAATGCCGGCATGAGGCTGATGATGGTCTTCAGCGGAAAAACGCCGGGGAAAACGAACGAGAATTTTCCGCCCTGTGTGTCACCCATTTTCTTTGGCTACCCGGTACGGGCTGAAGCGGCCTCACAATTGGCCCGGTTTTCTCGCTAGCGAATACGAAGACGGAAAGCAAAATGGCAACTAAAAAGGCCATCCTCGTGACGATTTCGTGGAAAAACCCACCCTCCCCGAGCGGGTCGGGGTAACGATGCAACTTAGGAAATTAATTAATTTTCAATTTCGATAAAACAGCTGCCCCGGGATGCACACCCGTCCCGAAACCCGCGAACGGTAAGCGCGGAGTTCGGCTCAAGAAAATTGTTGAAGCAGCACATAAATCTCGCCGTTCCGTGCTGCGGATGAGAAGGACGAAAAGGACGGCCCACTCGCCTACCACCCCCAATCTACTGCCCTGGCCCACAAGGCCTGTGCAAAAAGTGTCATCCCAGTGGCGCGCCAGCTGGGAAAATCGGCCCCGGGTTGGATGCGGCCGCGTGAAGTGAAAAACGACAAACGACTTTCTCCCAAATTGCGACCCACTGCGCGGTCCCATTCCTCCCCCTTCCACCCCGCGAGAGGTGGGAGGAGTGGGGTGGCCATCCCGCAACGGGCCGGAAGCGAACGAGCGACAAAGCCAGGAGGAGCACTCCATTCCGAAAAACTGCAATCACTTTAATGGAAAAGCAAGATGTTCGCTCTATCGTTCACGCTGGGCGCTCTGGGGCCTTTTCCACCCAGCGAGCCACCCACCAACCCCATTCCGCCACGGGCAGGGGTTCATTTCGCTGTTGCTTCCTCGATGGCCAAAGTAATACGCGCTTCGGTGCTTGGTCACATCCTTCGTTCCCGCCGCTACCCGAGCGGGGGGTGTGTGTGTGTGGGACAAGTTTCGTTCTCCTTTTTTATTTTCCTCTTTGCTTTCCCACACCCCCAACCGAGGGCTCTCGGTGAGAACGATGGGAACGGAATAGCGCCCTTCGCCCGAAGCCAGCTGACTGCAGATCGCGCAAAACTTTAATGCCGTTGGTGAATGGGGAAAAATTTGCAAGAAAATGTGAACGAAACGAGTGCGCCTCTGCCCAACAGCTGTGCTAATGCAGGGCCCCCTCGATGGGGTGGGAAAAGGGACACCCAGAGGCGGGGGGAACACCCTCTCCCGGGACGATGTCCTTTGCAGAGAACGGGTGGGTGAAAAGTCGTTTAAGAAAGCGCTCCACCTAAGCGGCAGGCCCGTGAGGATTTTCACCCGAGCTACGGAAAATACGCGTGGCAATCTGTCCCGCTGGAGTCCCAGTACTCCCAGTGATGTGTGGGTGTGTACGTGAGGGTGTGCTGCGTCCGGAAAATGCTTTCCGTTTCCCACTGTGTTTTCCCACAGTCTCAGGCACAGTGCGTTTGCATGCGGCACTACGCAGAAACACACACACAAACAGAAACACGACTGACACACGTTGTGGGGGTGGTTTTGACCGATTCACAGACACTTTTGTCACTTCCCCAATGGCGTGAGGACACACTTTGTGGGGATCGAAGCAAGGACGATGTTCCGATGAGAAAGAAGTGTTTATCTTTCGCATCGACACCGACTGCGCTTGGAAGTCAGCCTACCCGAACCGAAGGGAACCGTCAACCCGTCACCCGTTACGCGAATCAACCAACCAATTTTCCAACGTCGTCCCGCGGAACCAAACCTAGCGGTCTATTTGGCCATGTGCACCACCAACACCAAATACCTGGCGCCTGGTCGGTTGCGTTGCAGCACTGATGGGCCTGCTTTTCTTTTTCTCTCTCTCTGCGTTGGGAGCTACGTTTTTCGCGCGACGCGCATAAATACCATCATCCTCGCGGTGTAAGGATTCGGTCGAAACTAAATCCGAACCGTCGCCCGAAGTGTGCTTTAAATAAAACATTCCACACGCACCGCGCTCTCGCGTGAGTGTCCGAGCCGGAAAAGCAGCCTTATTGACTCGCGTGACACTCAGCATCCTCCCGGAACTCCCCCAACATGCGATGCGGGTGCAGCGTGAAAAACAGCATAAACGGCCACCGATGCGATGACGTTGGCGTTGCGAGTCGGAAAATGAGCCTCGCGAGCAACAACGAACCTTCGATCTGAGAGAACGAGCGATAGAGAGAGAGAGAGCGAGAGAGAGAGTGAGTGATTTTCGATGTTCGAAAAACGGATGCCAACCGGTGGGCATGCGCCACCCGTGATGTGCGACACGTGAACCGTGGTCGGGAAACTCCCGAATGGGAATTCCGTTTCGAGTTTTCAGTGCATTTTCACCACTCGCCGAACAGTTCGCCGAAGTGCCTACTGCGATGGGTTGTGAGTGTCCTGTTAGTGGTGAGTTTACGCTGCCGGGTTGGTGAATCGTCAGCGGATTGTGCGGGAGTTCGACGAACGAGGCGGTAAATGTTGATTATTGCAATGGCACTCTTATCATGGTCATTGTTTTTCCATCCCACACCTCGCTCGGTGGTCACCCGTCTCGCTTTCTCACTCACTCCGGGCTCATTTGCACTCCCATGTCCTAGCGCGTTCCTATCCACCTTTTCCCAACAAGTGCAGCCGAAAATCGGGCTCAGGAATTGACACCAACCGAACGCAACCGGCCACCGGCTCTCCAGCTCTCGCAAATCGGGCCCATTTTTCTCTGCCATTGTGGCCGCGTTTTGGAACGATTTTCATGCGCTCTCTTTCTCATCACGATCGCTGGCGATGCAGGGTGTCGCTGTCGGTGGAGTGTTTATTTTCCTATTCACCAGCTCGTTGGTGAGGTGTAGGGGAGTGTAGGTGGATGCTGCGACCGTGGTGCGAGATTTTTCTCACGCCAGCGACAAGATTTTCCACGAGTTGCTTCTCCCGCTGACACACGGCACGGTTGATGTGCCCGTACGGCAAGAGAAAATTAACTGAGAAATGGGGCTCGTTTTCTTCGGTAGTACTGCAGTTTGCCACCAGAGGATGCTGCGGCGAACCATTCCGAGGGCAGATTTTTGATTCGAATTCCGAGCGTTAGGACCACGTTGCTACAATTCAGTCGTCATGAGCACGCTGATCGTCCATCGATTTTACACCCATCGAGTGGAATCGATTCCCGATTTCTATTGAGACATTGAGATTTAAAATAAAAAAATGGGAAAAACCTCACCAGCACGATCTAAGCTCCCGTTCGGGATTCCATTCGGTTGTAAATTCCACCACCGAAACTACGGGACTTTTGAAACGCTGCAACCTCCATCACACCCATAGAAAAGCCCCTCGATCAAACGACCACGACAAGGCCTGAAATTGCACCTATCGTTAGCCCCATCGGTTTAATTTAATTAAAACGACTAACTCCCACCCTCACATCCGGGCGCGTGAAACCCGGGAAACAGCAACCAAGCCAACGGAAAAACCATCCGAATGGGGGTGAGCAACAACAACAAAAAAACTTGTTCCAATCCGTTTACCGGTTCGGCGTCAGCACACGCTACCGTACGGTGCCGGGTGGCATTAGCGCACGGTAGAGTGGAATTAAAATGTGGAAAAAAGCAGAACTAGCACCAGTGCGAAAGCTCGCGCAAGAAACTCCCCCGAACCGTGGACCACAAGCACCTTTCGGCGAGACCCGCGGGCCACGGAAATCCGTACGAAGTACTGATGAAAGAGCGATTCCTTTAATCACCACACATTCTATTTAATTGCTTTATAAATTCAGCATGAAATTTCGATGAAAGTCGGCGCGCACATACACACACACACACAAATAAGGTGCGCCCTTCGCGCGCCGAGGACCGATTCAAATGGGTTGGCCCCAACATGGCGGAAAAGGGAGATTGAAATAAAAATAGCTAACGAATAGTTGGCCCGGTCCGGATGGACGGTGGCCAACAGGAAATGAGATTTCATACGAGCGGTTGAGCTGTTTGGGTTTGGTCGGGAAAAGCGATACGACCGGCTTCCGAGGAGCCAGTTGCTCACTGTTTACCATTTGTGGAAATTTCTGCATGCTGTAGCCATTTAAAACGCACCACTGGCGCGCACTTCTTTCAAAGCTTTACCTCTCCTCAAAGCACGTGCTTTTGAGTTGGTTTTGGTTTGTTTTGTTAACGCTTCTCAAAGCAAGGCTTGCAGGCCGTTAGTTCCTTTTAGCGCTCTCCCTTCGCGCCATATTCATACACTTTAAAGGCGTCATTAAAACAAACGAGAAAAAAAAGGAACAAAAATACGTTGGGAAAAATGCCTCGCCCCAATCACGGCCCAGGAAGAAAGGGTTACATGATACGGGCAGGAATTCAGGCTTTGGCCAAGTGCGGGTTATGGGTCTCCTTCGGGGTAGTGAAAGAAAAGCATTCTGCACCCACCCACGCACACACACACACACAGGTCTGCCATTTTGCACAGGTCAGCAAGGTAAAACAAACGGAGCTCATTTTCACCGGCATCATTAGCACTGCGTTTTCGGTATCGTCAGTATACTTTCCTGGTGTTGGTGGATTGGGCGACTGATGGAAAAGGCAAGCAAACGAAAAAAAGCCCTCCCCAGAGACGTAACACCACACACGCCCCACTCTCCTACTCTTACTCATATATTCCCCCCATGGGTTGGTTGTAATTTCAAACCCGTAGCAAATTAAAATTGTGATTTTTTTTCTCTCCATCCGGCTCATTCTTATTCACCTGCACGGGATCATGTTCCACTCTCGGTGGGCTCTCGGTTTTTTTTCTCCTTAACGCGGCACAACCTTTTGGGAAGTTCCTTTACCGGGCTGCTGGAAAAGGATCAACCCAGCGAGTGTGTGTACTTTGGGGCCACATTCCTCGGTAAAATTACAACCTGATGCAAGCATAACACACGCTCCGTGACATGAGCGCGGTATCCCTTTTTTCCCTGTGTGTGACTCGAGCTGCTCGAGCTGTACGAGAAATTTTATTCCACAAGCAGGCAAATTAGAACCCGCGGCTAAAAAAAAACTCCGGGTCCTGCTCCTGAACGACAAGGGTGGATAATTAACGCAAAACGCGACGCAACGGCGCTTGTGGTTGGGTTTGGTTTCCGCGTGCCATCAAGCGCGAAGGATTTTGAGGAAAATGTTCACAAATCGATCGTCCTTCAGGCAGCTCGCACCCAAAAGCGCGCCCAACGTAGCACGCAAGTTTACTTTTGGCACCCGTCGATGTATCCTGGCGCGCAACGACGCCTGCATGAAATCAACACTTACGCCCAGCAGGCGCGTGGGTGGCGTAGAATGGGCGCATAATTCCTCGCAACGGGTTTCGGTTCAACAATCAGCTAACTAGTTGTTCCGCCCGAGTAAAACTTTCCCCACGCCCGTAAACCCAGCCGGATACCGGTGGCGCTAAATTCACAAGCGCTCGGGAGGTCACCCACCTCGAAGTCTGCGGTCCTTGGGCCACACCCCCACTGGGTGGGGTGGGGTGGGGTGAATGTAACGCGCAACAATGTCGGCACTATCGGCATCGGTTTCAAAACTCATTACCACAATCTTTTTGAAGATTTATGAAATTTTAACTAGTTTTACACCAGATCAACCAGCCGGAAGTATCTTTGACACAAACTTAAACGAAACACGCAAAACTTTCCCCTTTCCGTGCCCGAGCACGCTCCTTGCGTGGGTGTGTGTGTGGGTGTGCATCCTGGCGCACCAGTCTCCAGTGGCGCTCCTGGCTCGTTAACGATTCGCAGGCTCGCAGACTCTGGGCCATCGTCGTCGTCGTCGTCGTCGTCGTCACCGTTTGTATGTATGAGGCCATGGCCGTGTGTCCTGACGCACGAGTTGATTGAGCACACGCCGCACACGGTGTGGGTGCGGCTAGATGGGAAGTGATGCACCATTAAAATGTATAACATCTCGCATCCTGCAGCGAACGAGCGAGCGAGCAGCATCCGGCCCAAGCAGGAGGCCGAGTTTTTCCGGCAAGCAGGGCAGAGCCGCACAGGCACAAAAGGGGGAAACTTTGTAATCCAGTGGAAAATTGGGTGCTTCTGGAAAGGTTGGAAGCGCCTTCACCGCTGGAGAAGCCGGAGAAGCGAGCAAGATTAAGGGAAAACAAATTAATATGGAAACACTCGTGTTGCCTTGATCTTGGTCGCTCGGTGCCTCACGCTTACGCTCACAAATTTAACAGGCAACTTTTCGTGTATCGCAAAGTTGTTTAATTAACACTTGCTATCTTTATAAATATTTCACCGTTTTCTTTCTTCCCGGCTTCCCGGGTTGTCTGGGATAGATTATCCTCCGGTGCGCGCCACCGATAAGGAGGTGAAGAACCGTCTCGCACACCTGACTCGCTCAGACCCCAGCCACGGGTCATCTCTGGCGTTCTGTTGAGCTTTGTGCGGGTGCGTACTCTCGATGAATAGTTAATTGATAAGCCACAAGTCCACACGAGACCCGAGACGACGAAACCAACCCAGCGTCGACTGGCATCAGCGTTGAGGACTCGAGAAATGGCCTCGGGCAGGCCGTCGAAAACCACATTATGGTGGCTGGGGCACTGCGACAGCACCGTTCATGATGATGGTTGATGGTGAGATGATCGAGACGTTACCGTACCGTCCACCCACTGGGACCGTCTGTTCGTGGCGCTCGCTGGTGGTGTGGGCGACTTCCAACAGAACCTTCACCTCCAGGGCCCAGAAAAGCGCCCAGAAGCCCGTGTGACCTGGGTCAAAGAAGTCCGTCGGCCGGTCGGCGAGATGAATAATTCCCGGCCCGGGGTCCTTCGCTTTGGCTTTTTGGGGACTAAAAAGGGCAGAGGGCAGATTAATATTAATGAAATTTTTGGAACCACCGAAAAGCCTGTTTGATGCTGTTCAGGGCAGCGCTATTGGGTGGCAAATCTCAACCCAACATGAACGAACACAAAAAAAAAATCCTGTCCCCCTCCGGCAACATGCTACGGCAAGGATCAATTATTAAGCGCAGTAAATAATGGAGAAAACTTCCATCTGCGTTACAAAAACCGTTGATCTGGAAAACAGCCCCCCAAATGTTTACAGAGAAAGCTTGCGCAACCATCGTAGCAAGCGACCTGTTTCATGTTTGACATTTGGTCACGTTGCTTGGCAGCTGAAGCTTTGACAGCAAGTGCAAAGATCGCTATGGAATGGTTGTTTAAAATAAATTTCCCGCTTTTCGAGTGACAAAAATAGCTTTGTTAGCTAACCACCTGCAACATGTTTAGGCCGTTTATAAACGCTCAATCTGTTTCATAGCTCTATCACTTCATTGCGTACACGCATACACTCTGGTGCGCATTAGTGTGCGCCTGGTAGTCTGGCCTCGGTTCACGCTAACGACCCCTAAACAGTGATTGCGGAGGTTCGTTTTGCTTTCCCCACTAATACCCACCTCATAAAGGTGGGTGAAGCCGGTCGTGGCCATAAATCAGGCATAAGTTCAACACCACCGCAGCAGATTTTAGACACGTTTGCGAACTAGTTTGCACCTTTGGTGCGATCGCGAAAGCATACGCCCAAACCCACCCACCATCGCACCGGTCGACCGTGTTTGTTTGGTGTGGCATTTGTTTGCTCGACGCCATCATCGCCAACGCGAGCGCGAGCGGGTTAGTTCCTGCGGGCTCACTCCTTTTTCCTTTAAAGAGCTACAACTGTTTATTTGCTTTCGAAAATGAAAACAAACCCAGCAAATCGCTCCACGGTCCGGGCCAACGGAAAGCTCTCTGTTGTCGCCCCGCGAGCACCTTTCTCGAGCAAAGTGGGGCTTGGGAAGAAATGAGGCTCAGAAGGGAGGCTTTGTGGACTTTTCCAAGTGCCCGTCCGTAGTGCGACGCTTACCCAAGCTCGTCGTCGTCGAACCGGTCCGTGGGCGATAAATAATTTAGTCGTTTAATTAAACAACCTTCTGGGTGCATAAGTAATTAGAACAAATGAGCCGTGGCGACGATATCGTTCCCGGGATCCGTGCCGGTCCCGCGCGAAGGCACCGATGACAACGGAAACGACGAAGAAAACGACCTCAACGAGGAGACAGACGACGCCGTGGTTTTTCCCTCGAACCGGCCCGAACCCGGCATGGGGGCGCAGGTCGAGTGCAGGTCCACAGGACCACTTACAACGAGTTGCGCCGCGAGTGCGGTGAGAAATGACATCATCCGAAGCGGTGGGATCGGGCAGCGCCCGCCAACGCAAGTGTGGGAGGGATGAAAAATGTCATCCAACCCAACCCGGGAGGGATGGTGGTTTCCTTCCGCTCCTGGGTGCTTTCCGGCTCTACCGGCAGCGGCCGACGGAATGACGTGGTAAATATGGCCGCTCTTCGCACGGTCGCAGGAAGTGCGTGCCTACCGGAAACGGGCGTACGAAGAGTGCGATCCTTGCGTCGGCCTTTTTCCGGCCTTTTTCCTTCGGTTAACGGTTCCGTTTTCCGTGACACCGGAGCTTCCTTTCCTTCGCCACGGTGGGTTTTGTTTTCTACGCAACCCGGGCTGATGGAGGCGCCTGGTGGCGCACGGGAAAAAAACCCCCATTATCAACCGCTTGCCAGTGCGCTTCGAGCCTCCACAATCGGACCGTGAAGAAGCGGTAGACTAAAAAGAAATGCCAACCCGGAGAGGAAAGATGCAGTGAGCAGAGGGAAAGGTGGTGGTTGCGGCGGGTCCTCGAGAAAAATGTAATTTATGCTCAACGCACCCGCCACGGTCCGGCGAACGGCATGTCCGTATAATTAGCCCATTTCTGCCCCTACCACCGGTGGTTCCTTACGCGGAAGGATGACACGCTCTAGGATGCCCTTTTGCTTTCGACTACGAGAGGGAACCGTTCGCTAGCGCGGTAAGTGTATAATTTATGCCCGGGTTTCCTTAACGGCGAGGATCCTAAATGGTTGAAGATAGCGGCGAAATTAACGAAAACATATCTCTCGAACATGGGGCGAAGGAAGCTAGGAAACCTGGGAAAACAACACCAAACAAAGGGGACGCAAACAAAAATGGTCGACACAAAAAGAATCCCTCGACCCGTGGATGTAAATTCGTGACGATAATTACCATCGCAGGATCTGGTTGACATATTCTCGTCGCTGTCCGGTCGTTCGTCCTGGCGAACGGCGTAGTTCCCAACCCCACCTGCGGGGTTGCGAAAGCTCTCCTTTATCAGTGAGACGATTATTATTCGTGAAATATTGCTGAGGACAATTTTTAATTAACTTTTATTGTTTTGTGTGATGCTTATTTTCTTATGCTCTTTCTTTCTGGGAGCGTCTTCCATGACGGACCCGGCTATGCTGCGGGCCATTTTTCACTCGAGATTGCTCGAACACAAATCTCGAACCAAATGCAATGCGTTGGCTTCACAGAATGGAATCAGCCACGAATCCCTCCAATTAGCATTCCAATGCAGAGAGTGCCACCGCGGCATCAAAAGTAGCTTAACTGCGAGAGACAATGTACTCGTGACCTTACGCGACAAATCGCACCGACTGAAGGGGAGCAACATACAAAAAAAAACCCACCTCTAATACCCGTGGACGAGCAGATCGCCCACAAGCACGCCCGGACAAGAAACTCCAAAACCAAAAAACCTTGGCTTGTAATAGAGGACTCGAAGCTCGTGTTCAGAATCGGGGTTTGAGAGAAAAAAAATGAATCCACCAGCGAGCCATGCATCATTGAGGGAGGTACGATGGGTTGGAGGTTTTTAGCGGATCCTCAGATTATATATTTACCCCGAGACCGAGAGGTGGGAGCAACGAGCAAATACTCGCCGAATGCCGCACCTCACTCGCTAGCCTCGTGTCCTTGCACGGCTTCACAGGACATCGGGTCAACGAAAGGCTTACAAGCGATATTAGCATCCTCGCCGGTTCCCTTACACAACGACAAAAAGAGACATAACGATAGTGTGTGTGTGTGTGAGAGAGAGAGAGAGGGGGGCGAAAAAAAATGAACGAGAGAATGAGTAAGTGAGTGAGTTCATAATTTCACCCGACCACCAAACGCTCCCTCGCCCCGAGGGAGGTTGAGGTAAACATGTTTTATTTAAAAATTTATGGGCACTCCAAAGCCTGCTCGTCGGCTCCAGTGATCCCCCTTGGGGCCGCGCCTTGCGTGTGGCCGCACCCACCCCGTATTCGTGCGTCCGTGGGTTTTTATGGTGGTGACATGAAAATTGTATTAATATGCAAATGAAGAGTAAAGGGCATTGTGATGGACGCCGTTTGGGTGGGATAGCAGAAGTACTATAGGAAGGAGGCTTAAAGGACATGAAGGCCATCCCGAGGATGCGGGATCACCTCGAAGGATCGTGAGGATCCTTGCAGTGGGTCACAAACCCCAGCCGAGACCGAGAATGGCGAATGGGCCGAGTTCCCTTTGGAAGAGCTCCCGGAAATGAGACACAAACTCGATCCTTTCAAAGTCCGCTCGGTTCTCGTCCTGTTTGGCGCACGGTGGAAGGTCAGTCACTCGCCTCTCGAGACCAACATTGGAAGGACATTGCTGGCTGTGTACCACGCAAGGTACTTGTGAGCCTGCATTGTGGCTCCCTTGCTGTTTACAACGGTGGACAGGAAAACCGGAATCATGCTAATGGCCTCCGCTTCTGGAGCATTGTCCGCTGGAGTGGAGCATACAAGAGCTGACGCAAGAGTGTGATCCGTTTTTTGGTTTTTGAATCACGCCTTTTTTCGCCACACAAACTCTGCCTGTGGCATGTTCTCCAAATTTTATCCCTCCTAACAACGTAACAGGGAGTCAGAAATAAAGCGAAAAAAAAACGCGAGTGGACTTTGCAAAAGTGGAGCATCCCCGTTTTAAATAGTTAGCCTGATCCAGGAGGTAGTAAAAGTTTTAATGAGTGCCGCCATATCGCCATAATGCCGCGACCATGATGCGACGCTGAACCGAACCGGACGTGCCGGACATCCTGCAGTGGACAATAACAATGCGCCGTGGCTTTTCACTGCAACCACCGCAGCAGGTCCAGGCGGTGAAAACCGACGAAAAAGAGTGGCGGACGGAATTTGGAGCCTTTCCGGCCATTGCGCAACCACGGCCCGCGTGGACTTAGCGGTCGGCGTAAATGTAAGCCCAGTTGAGCTCACTTTCGGTGGAGCTTTTGGTACTGTCCGGTGTGTTTTTGTTTTTGGGGTAGAGCGTTTTGGGAAAGCATATTGAAAATAAGCGATTATACCGAATCCCTTGGAAATGAGGATACGCTTGGTACGCTTGGTGGTTGGAACTCTCCACTCGGTTCACTCTAATGAACGTGCAGCAGAAACGCCCACCCGAAAGATAGGCTAGATTAGAGCTTACCATTTAAATTGCGTTTTGGGACGATAAGTGAGATTAACAATGATACCCATCAGGGCGTAATGCTAGCTCGGGGTTATGTTTCTGAACTCCCCCGAGCTGATTGCAATAGCAACACGATGCCCGTGCGCATTGTTGCAGCATTTCCCGAGCCAACTATCGCTGATAAACTCACCAAACTGTGACCCTACGTCGTAACCCCCGTGGACGACGACATTTTATCAATTTTCACACGAAATAACCACCGAACGTGTGCATAAAAATGTCCCTATCGATAACGGCTAATTTTAGCATCTTTCTCCGCCCGCTTCATAACAGTTTGTCTCCGTGCCATGTCGTGCGTTATTATTGGCGTGACCTCTTTTTTTCTCCCGTTGATTCACGGATGAGAATTGGAAACATAACCAACAAAAAAAAGCTCTGCTGGCGTAACCGTCGGGTTGGCGAAGGACAAAGCGTAGCCAATAATTCATAATGGACGTAATAAAATTGTCATAATTTATCGTGAAATATTGACTGGCCAATCGGTACACGAAACTCGCCCGAAATACGCCAAACCCGGTCACATTGCTTGCCGCCCTGAACGCAATGTCGATAACGAACGAATATAAATGGAGCCCACGAATGGCAAAATTGGCGCAAGAAAAAAAACCCAATGAAAACAGACCGGCGGATACAAACCTTTGACAACGCTTGCAAAACATTTGCAGTGGCGAGCTGAAGAATTGAAATGAAGCAGCGGTGAATATAAAAAATTGGCCAGCTTCAAAACCGGTACACGGATCCTTAATTTCAACCGACGGCAAAGAACGAAATGGAACAGAACCGTTTTCAGTTGCGGATCAAAAAGAACGCCCAAAGCGTATTGCTCATTTGAATACCGCACATGGCGACTTTTTGAGTTATGATCTACAAAAATCGATATCACAGTAGCCCTTCTTTCGTCACCATGACGACCTGACGAAACGGCCACCGCCATTGGACCCGAAATCAGATAAGTTGGTTGTGACAATTTTGCGGCAAAATTCATTTGTAAACGATCCGAACATCTGCAAACATCATCATCCGGGGCCGGGAATCGAATTAGCCGGTCGTGGAGTGCGCCTGTTAGAGAAAAATCCTTGTCTTTTTCTGGCGTCAACGCCATCAAGAAAGCCCACTCCTCGAGATCAACCGTTGTGGATGCCGTCAGCGTCTGGGATCGTAATTGGATTAGAAGAAGCCCTCGTGCGATTATGATGCATGTTGCTGGAAATGAGAATCAAATTAGGCTCCGTTTATGAGCCCTCCTTGGTTCTTGCCCCCTGGTGTGTCGCTTTTTGCTGGTTTGCTTCGTTTCGCATAATTTATGTTGTGAGCGAAGAAGCGCGCATAACTCAATTAGTCAATACCCGTCTGCGAGCGATCTGTAATGAGGCTCGAGCATTCTATTATCGTAATTAGACTAACAGAGAGAAAAAAAACCAACTTTGGGGAATGTTAACTTGCGGCCTGGTCGTTGCAAGGATAAATCAAGCAGAAACTAATCACAGATATTTCATTTCTGAAAGAATCCTTCCACCATCGGCTGCTGGTCGAGGAATCTATCGTCGTTATTAAGCAGCGACAATTTTCCCAACGCGACAACGAAGAAACGACCGCTAGACCTCGGGAGCCATTTTTAATTGAGCTAAATTTAAATAAGTCGAGTGATTTTGGCCATGAATAATTCACCGCTTAATGGATGATTTCAGGACTTCAAACGGAAGCTTCCTCCTGGCTGTGCTCTCCCGAACGGGTTTCTGGTATTTACGCTCAAGATCACCCCCGGTTGCAGTTCGTGAAGCGTAATTGAGAATTATGGCTTCCGGCGGTGGGAAGAGTCCAGCAAAACGCTTCGCACCCGAAGGAGTGCTTTCTTTTCAGAAGTAGCTATGAATATGCAATGAGCTGTGGAAACGGAAAATGCGTCTCTTAAAATTCGTCCGCTCGAATCGACTTGGAAGTATAGTTTTCTTTTGAAGTCCATCAAAAACTGAGATTAGTAAGCACGGTTCTAGAATTAATTGCACTTCAGCGCTCACATCAAAAGATTGTTGCAAATGCAACAAATAAAACCTAGTGTCGCATGCATTTATTGTGCTGTCGCTGCTCGACTCGGTGACACGAGAATTGAATTGAATTCGCCCCGAAACGAATGACGGCGTTCGCAATGTATGCCCGTTGTTTCTGCTAAATGATTTTAATGTTCAAACAGCAACATTTTCCTCGGGCTGCACCATTACGCGGCGCCATCAAAGAGGAACATGTCGCACTTAAAATTCCACCTTGCACCCAAACCACCCACACCAACACACGTGCGCCCCACCCACGATGGTGCGATAAAAGCGCGTTACGGCTGTTCCGGCAGATACGAGGCAGAAGACGGTTTGCGCGTTATCAGCGGCACGATACGCGATCATAACCGCACCGGGCTTGTGCCGCAGTGCAACATTTTTCCGTGCTTACAATCGCGCGCTCGCGCTACCGCCCTGGCTGGAAAAGGCGGTTCTGCTAAACATTTTATGCTGCTTTACGATTACAACCCTGCGCGGCTGCACGGGACGTGTTCGACCGGGTGGTGCAGCGTTCCGTTGCTCCGAACCGCCCGATCCGAGTTTACGTTTATTTTTATTCCTGCAACCGTATTTCGCTCCATTAGTGATGAATAATTTATGCTGCACAAACATTAGAAATACGCCCGGCGATGCTGACGCTGCCGAAACAACAGATGCCCCGGTCGCCTTTCTGTGGTTTGGCGGGTAGCGAATGTGCTTTTCCCGCCCGTTTGGGTGTGTTCGGTGTGTGTTTTATTCTTCCACCGAAACAAACCGAGGAAAAACATAACCAGAAACACAAGAAAACAGACCCACGGAACGCTCGTTCGAAGTGGTTCTTTTTCTTTTTGTGCCCCAAACCGTTCCGGCCATTTCTCAGCACCTCCGGCGCACGTGGCGCAACGTTTGACAAGCGACAACGGCCACGGGAAGGTTCCTTAGTTGGGGTGGGTTTGCTCTCACCGCAACCTGCTGGCTGTCAGTTTCCGTTGGAATGCGTTCAATGTCAGGCTGTGCGGAAGATTTTGGGGTTAATATTCCAAACCAGCAAACGTCTCGTCTTGTTTGTGGCTTTTCCGGCTTCATTTCCATACATTTCTTAGAGTAATTCTGGCCTCGCTCTAGCAACAGTAAGACGACCCTACCAAATTATCGCTAATCGAAGCCTCTTCCACGAAAGATGCATAATTATGGGGCTGCAAATTTGTGGCTTAAAACTTCATTACCTCCCACGTGGGTTCTTCTGGCGTTTCCAATTACCAAATTATCCAACGGCTGCCCGTGAGCGGGAATGGAACAGCCAACAGGCACGGAACATTTTTACTGTCCCCCGAGGCGCTGGGACGTGGAAAATGGAGATCTTTCCTCGGGGGAAATTGTCGCGTGCCCGCTCGCGTCACCAGCAAATGCAAGCTTGCCCGAGGGTGAATCCAAACGAGTGAAACCCGGAAAAGAAAGGCAAGGGAAGAATATCAAATTCAAACAAATCACAACCTGTCAGAGTCTCTCGGGGCCGGCGTGACGGGACTTTCCCGGGCAAACTCCCGCAAAACCGAACCCCCCGAACGGAGCGAGAGCTCGCCGTCTATATTTGATTAAAGAAGCGCTCTTATCGACGGGACGTCCCCTGAAGGGCGCACGTTGCATCCGGTTGGCGTTGGTATGGGGGTGCGAAAATCGTGGGTGACGTCGGAATAGAAAAAAACCCCTGAGAGAGGGGTGAATAACTTACCCACTCATTCGCTCCCGGACGAGAGAAGGTTTTTCGCGCCAAGAACAATATCTCTTCGGTGCAATCGAAAGAACGCTAGAATAGGGAAAGGAAAACCCTCACGGGAATGGACCGGAAATGGCAGAAAATTAAACCGAGCTGAATGTTGCCGTCGAACGGTTAGCGAGGTGGGTAGCCGTCCACAGGAGGATGACGAAAAATTAGGGACGAAAAGTCACCCCATCGCCGTGCCGGTAATGTAATGAAGTGGACGTGGTCAATCACGAGGGTGTGTGTGTCCCGTCCGTGCCCATCCAAGGAATTTATTGATTTTATGTACGATGTGCTCGATAAATGATTGCAAGTCGGACGGATTATCGACGCACCCCATATGGTTCGCAGGTTTCCAATCGAAGCAGGCTTTTAAAAGGGACCAGGGGTGAAATAAAGCGTGACCAAGGATTGCCCTACAGGGATGTCAGATCAAAGATACCATTGACTCGTCGACTCGACAGCTCGTTCAAACAACAGATGAGTTCGGGCGTGTTGTTTATGGTGGAAATGAGCTTGGGTGATGTGTTTTTTTTTTGCTAATCTGTATACACGTGATAAACGTTGATCATAAGGTGAACTGGTGGGATTTGGCTTGATTAAATTCAATCCCATTTGGCGCACGAAATGATGATGATCCCGTGCATCCTTAATCATTCGCCAGGTTTCTTCGAATTTCCCCTGGGCTGGGATCACAATTTCCCGCGCAGCAGTACTTGTGATCCGATGCCCGTTGGGAGCAGATCCACCGGGCGCTGGACCAACCAACGTGCCATGAATGTGGAATTGAATTACCAAACACGTTGCCGGCAACCTCGGGCCACCCCAGAAGGGGTTTGGTGTGGTCCAGTTACTCGCTCGCAGACTCACCCCAGCCAGTTATGGTCTCACGTGACACTTTCATCAATCAATTGTGCAATTGTGCAGCGTTTTTCCGCCGTTATGTGGCCCATTACCACCCGCCGAACGTTGAAACGAGAATTTGCTGACTATAATAACCCACGGAGTTCGTCCTTGCTATGCAGGATATGGACAACGGGCGCCACACATTTATAAATGATAAGCCTTGACTCGCTCTAGCCCACTCCCGGTGGATCACGAGCGGACGCAAGGCAATTGAAATATTCATAGCAGCGATGTGCCTCTCGGACACAGGCTCCTCGCGAACATTCCCGCGAATTGCGCCGTCTGAAGCAGCCGGGGACGATCCGAGGCGTCCCCACGGGAGTTATCAATATTCCTCACGCACATTGTTCTCGCTGGGAAATTGCCACATAAACACGATCACGCAGCCGTACAAGTTTTTGCCCCAAAACACGCCAACGGACGAAACCGGACCTCATTTCGCAACCGAACCGACCGCTGGGAGCCGTTTGTTCGCTCCTTCACTCGCTCGCGCATTCCCAACGGCCTGTGGATTGATTGTAGTTTTGTAAAGTCACGTCCACGGCGGCTCTTTGCCTTCTTTACCCTTCGCAAGCAAGCACCCTTACCGGATGGATTCGAATAACGAACGAACGAAGAGTGTGTTTGCGAGGAGGCACACCCCACGACAAAGCCGCCCGGATCAGTTGCCTTCCCTAATGGAAAACGAATCATCACCGCCGAACGGGTTCGATGCACCACCGTGACATGGATGTGCATTGTTGAATCCCAGCCTCGTGTCCTTGCGTGGGGCAATTCTTTTTTTTTTTCGACCCTTTCGTCCTGCACCACAAAGGGACATCGAACCGGCTACGCAGCTCGCACGCTGTGAGATCGATGCCAAACGATTCGGCAGAGGCATGAATGGTCCTGGCACACCCAACTGCTGCCATTGTCGTCGATCCCACCCATCCGATGGACAATCACAGCCAACGGGGACACATCCAGACGGGCAGCACCGAGAAGTGTTGATCCGATTTGAATGATTCGGTTTTCTCATGCCGAAACGACCGGGGAAACGAACAAAAAAAGCGAAGGGTTGGCATTCGCCACCCCCACCATCGATGACTCGTTTGCGAGGAGATTGAGAAAATCGGTTTTGACGGTGTGGTACGGTAGGTAGCTCGATAGGAGTTCAAGTCCAGTTCCCGATCAGGCGAACGAACGGGCGTTCTTTCAAAGGAGCACCGACAGTGAACTGCGAAAATGGGGGAAATATTCTGATGGGATCAAGCATTGACCGACAACGGATGCAATCGAATCAAGCCACCGATGGGGCGCATTATTTTAAGCAACTCCGAAGCTGTTTCACCTTCACGTGCGAATATTAGATTTGTTAACGGGCGTGACGGGCGTGATTTCGGATTGTTTCATTTTTATTCCATGCGCACTTCAGCACCAATTCACACTCCATGCCGGGCTCCATCAAGGGTGTCAAGTATGAAGCACATTTCATCCAAGCCGCTCATCTCTCCATGAGTACGACCCGGCATCGTTCCGGTCCTTCGTCATCTGCAAAACCTCATCTCACTTGAAAACATCTTGAAAACGCCCCCTTAACAAAAGCGGATGAATGAAACAACCCCAATCCGATATTAGCCCGCAAGCACAAACATCAACACAACCATCACCACCACAACCCAGGGTGTACGAGGACAAATTGTCGAATCCTTGCACTACATGTCACCGGTGTTGGCGAACCGAGCCCGGTTCTTTTCGTCCCGTCTGTTTTGCTATTTAATTTTCTCTCAATTTCCATTCTCTCCCTCCGAATTCTGTTTGCCGTCCTCGTAGCCGTCCAAAACCACAAACCGGCTGTCCCCAGCGCCCGGTGGGGTTGGGTTTGCTCTTCATTATGCTGCACTCTGTTGATCACAGCAATTACTTCCTGCTGCTAGTGGTGATGCTGCTTCGGCCTGTTCGCTGGTGCCATCTCATCCCGGTGTGGGTGTTTTCCATCACATTGACTCGAGTGCATACTTGATTACTCCAATGCTTAGGTCCCGAAATTAAAGGGATGAACAGGCATTCATCAACAACTGTCTTGTTTCGTGCGCTTGGGACGTGACCGACGGCTTGGTGCGAAAAGTGGGCTGAAATTGCTTTAGCATGTTACACTCGCTTGATGCTCGAGATGATGGGATGTTTGCCTTTGTCGAAACGATTAAGATAATTGATGATTTTCTGCCCCTTGTCGGGTTCGCATTGGCGTGAGGTTTGAGGCGCAAAATCACGCACGTGCGTTCACCCAACAAATGATGCATTGTGTTCTTTTGTGTCAGTGTGAAACACCCGCAACCCACAAACACTTGTGTGTTTGCAACAAAAAAAAAACATTCATCCACGGCCCATTTGTGCATTCCGTGCTGTTAGCCAAGAATCAAACCAAGGAAAATATCCCATACACAGCGTCTGGAAGATTTTTATCCTGCCACCAAAATGTACCTCTTCGAGCACTAGCCGTCCTGCTCTGGCGCGTAAGGATGCTTACGTGCGTTCTCGCTCACACTCTCACGGGCGTGAGAAAAGTCCTCGCATCGTCTCGGGCGAGCATCAGAGTGGCGTATCTCATGCGTGCTCTTTCCCACTCACACCAGTGAGGAGAACAGATTTTCCTGGCGAAATTCACGGAGCCGGCTAGGGACGGATTCTACTTGTTGGCGCTCCATCGAAAACGGAGCCACCAAGTGGCGGGAAGCTGTGGCCAGCAAGCAAGACAAGCTCGACCAAGGAAGGACCAGTCGTTGGCTTTGTTTTTCCCGCCCTGTAGTGGGGTTTCCACGTGAGAAGAAACCCCACGGTGCTATTGGTCTCTTTCTACCACCGCAGTGTTTCTTTTCCACGACCTTTCAAAGGAAGGAGTGAGTGGAAATTGGTGTCTTTTCCACCGGCGGAAGGAAGGATTTGCTCAACGCGTTTTTTTTCATTCTGCATTTGGGACGATTCCTCCCCTCGTATGTGAAAAAGTGGACAACAGGACGTTGTTATCTCTGTGAGTAGCGTTATTGCGCCACAAGCGCAAGATAGCTGCAATAAAATGCATGATTTTATTCCTATCGTTTCGAGCGGATCAACACGAACGGATTGTATCGGCATAATTTTATGGTTAGCATACGGATGCTGTAGGAATGCTTAGCGTGGGTGTTACTCAACTAGAAATGACATCATGAAGAGATTTTTGAATTTTATACTACCAATTCACCTTTGTATAAGCAAACGCGCTGAAGCTTCTGTAAATAGAGTCTACTTCAGAGCAATCGTTTAATCGTTTTCAGAATTGTTTTTAAATCAAATGAATATCGCAAAAGCTGAATGATAAGAAATCATTCAGCATTAGCACAACCAACTGATATAAGCGAGCTGCTCCCTATATTGAAAGGCAATCCTACCGTTTCTCAACAAAAAAGCATTCCTTTTCTTCTGGAATTCTCCCTCCAAAGAACAAACACGCTTAACAGCAGGCTGCAAAAAGAAAGGCCGTTTTGCTTGCGCCACGGGCGGAAAATTGTTCGCCAAGGAAAACAAAAACCATCCCGTGCTCGAAACTTTCCAGTTCCACTCGCCCCCCGCAAGAATGGTCGTGTTTTGATTCAATTGAAAAGCCTCCTTCGAGCAGTGCTCCAATTATTCCGTTCCAATTTCTCGTTTAATTTGTTTCTTCAAGCGCGCCAGTCTCCGATCCTCCAGTTCCACCCTGCCGAATGCTGCAAATCGAACGCTCGAGTCCGAGATTGGTGCGCATTTCCGGGGATGAAAATCCAATCAACGGCTCCACATTTCCACACATCAGCACACGCTCGATGGTCGCAGGGCGAATGCAGAGCTCATTAATTATGGTTTGTTTTCCATTTTCTTCGACTAATTGCCAGCTGCGTACTGAAGCGTGACGATCGTTCTCTTCACATCCCCCGCAGTCGGGGCGGAAATTAGTCTCCGTGTGGTTTTTCCGACTGCACAGAAACCCAGATAGCCTCGCCCCGTGTGTGTGGAAAGAAACTCGATCTTGCCGGCATCCTTGCCTTGCATCCTGCGCTTGGTGCCTGGTTAACCATTAATTTCGTGTCCCACACGGTTGTATGCTGCAACGGACGCATTGCTGCAACACGAGCAAAATTACGTGCGGTTTTTGCGGTTGAATTGCCGATTGCCACACAAAAGAAGCAGTCTACCATTTCCGTTTCCGATCGTGGTTTATTTTCGGTTGACAAGCTTCCTTTCGGGTGAGCCTTTCCGCTCGGTGACGATTTCATTAGGCTACTTCACAGGAATCGAGCCGCAGTATATCTCGCCTGCGCCTGCCTCGTCGTGTAGATCAGCTTTATATTGGCGAATAAATCGGATGTCTTTGCGCCCCTCCCGGGAGAAACTAATTTAAATGTAAATCAAGACAAATCATCAATTCGCAAACGATCGAGGAATGAAGGAACGTCGACGAAAGAAGACGACGCCTTCGCTAGTTAGCATTCAGCGCGCAGCGAGGACAATTACGGACTGGCCTTTCACGACCGTTACATGGCCCAGAGAGACAGGGCCGCTCGTAAAGACAACTGTCTCGAAGACAAAGTTCGATATAACAGCTATAAAATGTAATGAACTTTTTTTTTTGCTTCTCCGCCTGCCGACCGGTTACAATTGCTTTGCCAGTTGGCAGCCCGCCTGGCAGCAAGGGGTTTTCGTTGGCGTATTTTTCCATTCCCGCACCATGGCGCCATGCTGATGATTTCATCTCTTCATTTTGGACCGCCGTTTTGCCGTCTCGTTGCTGCAAGCGGAGAACGGAACGGGACGAGCTCCATGGTTCATTTCGGCCAGCGAATAAAGCTCCAATGGCAGGAGATATTCGCTTTCGAAAGCACACGACATCCGTTCCATTGTGTGGCCCAAGCACCCCACTCTGAAGGAATAGAAATGATACACAATTTCCGAAACGGGAGGTTCTTTTTCTTCCACTCTCACACACTCGCTGGTGAGTTTCTTCTGCTAGTTTGATTAGTTTGACAAACAAAATCGATAAAAATGGTCCCCAGAGTACGTGATAATCGTGCCGAAAGGAGATTGCGCCACTATCATTCACTCTCTCTCTCTCTATCTCTCGATCCAATCGATCGGGTTCGATCAAGCCACCGTTTTCCCACGCGGGATGAAGCTTCATAAAACGAGCGTGTACACATCCCGTGTTATAGGTTTGTTTGTGTTGCATGCGTCGTTTGCTGGGACATCATATTTCGGGCCTATTACATTTTAACCACCCTATGCATGATGTGAACCAGGTCGGTGAGTTTCCACACGATACGATCTGAGAATCGTCTCGAATCAGATCGGTCGACGGTTCCAATTTGTTCGTCAAGCTTTGCGACGACCCACTTTCATCGTCCTGCACCGGACAAATTACAGAAACTTACTCACTCCGGGTCGTGGGGACTAACTTCTACAATAGATTTCGGTACACGGATAATGGCACCAACGGTTTCGTCGTCCCCGTCGGGTTGATTAAAAACATAAATAACAATGATATTTATTTGCCCCTGATTGCTGCCCCGAACGGAAGCAAGGGAAAACGCGCTCAACACGCTCGTGTGGCCATCGTGTGCCGTGATGTAAGTTTGCTGCGGAGAATCCGTTCGTTCGGCTCCAAGAATGACCGCAAACGTACCAGCCGTGCCGTTCGGTAAGGTGGGGTTTGATTTGAATCGAAAACCGTAATAATGCTGCAACCGCAGCACAACTTGTTTACCTCCTTGGGCCAATCCGATGCCCCAGCGGGTCGCTGGAAGTGTTGATCCGTTCCAAAAGGATAACCAGCATTCTCCCCACGGCAAACGAACGACCGGCAGCACCACAGCAACGAACTACGGCTCCAACACGCCACGAGAAAGCGCCCACCAACTACAGCCCTCCGGTTTATTGGTTTGTGTAATCCAAAAGATTCAAATTAAATTGCTCAACCCGAGTTCCAAGCAGCCGCCCGGGCCTTGGGGATGGAAACTTTCATCGGCGTCTTCACGGGAAGCGACCTCGAAGGTTCCAAGTTTCGAGCCACCATCACCAGTACCGGCAGCAGCAAACCAAAATCCATGACTTTTGCCCTCCGGCACATGCACTCGGCCGCCTTGGGTTGAGTAATCCTGCAATCCTTGCAGCAATCTGCCGTACCATCCACCGTTTTCCCGCCTGGCTCCGGTTTCGCAACCACACGCATTAAGAAGAAACTTTCAACTGGATTTGCAAAACCACCGAACCGGCGCTGACCGCAAACAGTCGTCGTCGTCGTCGTCCTCGTCGCCTTCTTTGGGCGGGCCGTGTGAAGTAGGGCACATCGGAATGCCGGATGCATTTCCGCAGCTGGCTTGATGAATTGCTGCGTTTGGTCAGATAATTCCTAGGACTTTTCCCAGAACGGTTTAATCCTTGATGGAAGTGATTAACAACAGCTGGGCGGTACGTTTTGTCTCATCGTTGCATCACTAAATTATGAAATAGAAAGCAACAATAGTTGGTCCAAGAAAAGGGAAAGCATCCCTTTGTAAGGCACTGTCCAGGTTCAATCCAAAGGAATGCCATTACTGTGTGACTTTTTCTGATTACTTCCGCACACTAATGTTCCGGTCCGTTATTGCCCCAAAGGTGATTACTCAAACATAATGCCCTGGTGCGCTGGTAGGTCGTAGTTCATCGTGTTTTCCCAAGAGAGAGAGAGAGAGATAGAGAGAAAGAATACCACGAGATGCAGCTCCACCACATGGCCAAGTGTTGCGAAAGGCTCTCAAGAGGCTAACCTCAAAAATTCCTCAAAAGACAATAAAATATGTCCCACCGAGTTCTGCTCTATTATTTATCGAGCCCGAGGCTGTAATCTATGGCATCGACGCAACGGTTCGCTCCCGATGGCGCATTTTCACCGCGCTTTTCCCTCTTTTCCCCGCTCGAAGCGAGAGAAAGTTTTCCTTCCCATCCCAGTCCGGGATTTTCCGGCCATTGGCGCACCAGCGGGCACTCAATTGCACCCGAGAGGAATGCCGGCGATGCGCAACATCGCACGCGGCTAACCGCAGGCTCGGAACTGCGGAAGCGGAAAAGCCAACCAACAGCCAGGCCCTGGGCTTTGCCAAACGCAGTGCCAAATGCGAAATGCCGGCCGGTGTGCTTGTGGCCAATGGGCCCGGCCTAAATCGTATGGCCAGCTGCCAAAGTGGGCGGTTCCAGGGACGATCGGCTTTTTCCAGTGCAAGAACATACCCCAAAAAAGAACCGCTAAAAGCCCTCCGCGAGGACACGCAGCATTGCCGTAAGCGCGGATGGGGCCTTCCATTTTGTTCGAGAGGTTCGTTGTTTTCCTACGGCGCCAAACTGGCGGCTGGCGTTCGTCTCTCATTATGCGTCAGGGCAGAAGCTTTTGTCCGCAATGGGCTGTAGCATGTGAGTGGCATACGATTGGTGTCTTTGAAGAACGTACAAAAGAATGGGCTCTCGTTCCACTTCTGAAAGCTTCTCTAACCTTTTTTCTCTCTCCTGACAGTCATGTCTGCTTAGTAAATATCGATAACGTGCTTTTAAGGGCCTAACCAGCCCGTTCCAATTCGACCGTTGTCGATCGTTCATCTTGTCACTGGCTCCGAGTGAGGTGTTTTATGAAGCGCGCCTCCATAATTCTCCACACGCTCTAATCCACGCGCGGGAAATGGAAAAACAATTGCAAATGGTATTTGGTAGCGGTGGCAGAAGACTTAGGTGGTGCTCCGGGTGCAAAAAAGCCGCCCTCCACCGAGCCGGTTATCGCTCGGTGGCCGGTATTAAATCGTAAATCTATCACCGAAAAACGAACGAACCCATACCGGGGTGTGAAAGCGTACCATTCGACAACGTATAAATACCCGTGCCCGAAAGAAAAACAGCATAGAAACGGTGCCGTGTAGTTCGCACCCTTCCAGCCTCCTGGCCGATTGTCCGATTGTCATCCGATGAAACCATAAATCCTTCCGAAAACGTTACCATTCTCACCATAAATCCATCTCGAGCCCGTGCATTCTGGCCCTCGCATCGGTGCGTAGTACGAGCTGCAATTCTCGAGTGCCAGAAAAGCTCCCCGTCGGGCAGCTGACCATTTTCACAGGCCATAATGGAGCGGAGACGACGTGTGGCTGTGGTGCAAACCGGGTTTGGGCCATGATGATTGCTCAATAAACAAATGGAACGGAATCGAGCCGGTTCTTGGCCATCGACACTCGAAAAAGATCACCGATCGATCGTACTGAGGGGCCGAGCAGGCGAATGTCAGCACCCGTCGGGTCGGTAGGATTAGCAATTTGGTGTTTATCTTTCCTCCCGAGCCCTTAAGCTTTCCGGGCCATTCGGCCACGGGCGGTCACAATCGCACCAACAGAACCATCGGTCGAACATTCCCCTTGGTCTTGGTGCCATTCAGATGTGATCACGAAACGGAATGCGCAATGGTAAAAAGGGGTAAAAAAGGGAAGCCCGAAAAAGGACACATCACAAAACAACAGGAGGTCAGACTTTTGACTGCTGCCTTTCCGAATGCTCGAGAATCTCGAAAGTGCATTAGCCGTGGATGTGCTGGAAGGCATGGTTAAGGCCAAAAACAAAACTCCCTTTCAGAAGGGGGCCTTTTCTTTTCGGGCCTCTTTCAGCATTCGGATATGGTTGTATAAACGTACCATGTTATTTTTTCGTCATCTAGTTGGCCACGACTAGACCGATGGGTTACTGAACTGGGTTACGGCGCCATTGCAATCTTGCAATCATCACAAAATAACGGTACAAATGCATGAGAGCTTCCTTTCCGGCGATCGAAAAAAAAAGAACGAATCCGTCCTTTCGCTACGTTATCCTGCCTGCTGTGCGCAAGAAGCGCTCCATTTGCCAACCTTACCGTGGGTTATTTAAATCGTTCGAATACGTCCATAAATATTCCTTATCTAAAAGTTGCGCTTTTCTAGGGCAAACGAGAGAAACAAAAAATAAAAGGCGACAATCCACACGCGATAACTCTTTCCATTTTATCGCACCGAACATTAGGTTAACTTTGAGCGATTTATCGCCGCGCTCGTAGGTGGTTCCGGTCACCCATTATGCTCGGTGAAATATCCCCATCATTTTCCAACCATTCCCACCACGCCAAGGGTATCCAAAGGTTTTGCATTTCCACTGCCAGTCTGCCAGCGGCATTAGATAGCCTGAGCACCACGTCACCGGTGCGCTACCGCTCAGCGCCTCAGGATCGATCGGTGTGGAAGTTATGTTTATTTTACCCTGAATATATTGTCCCCCGAGAGACCGCAACCGAGAGATACATTTTTCCCCCATAAAACCCCGTCCATCCCTTTTGAGTGCACCTTCCGACGTGCGAGCAAGTGTGGTTGCGGTGGCGCTTCAACCGAGAAGGAGTGATACATTTGCCGGCAGCAAAAGCGCCTCAGAAGCCACAAACTCTCCGTCAGCCGCATCCAGTCGCTTTTCAATTCTCAGCAAATCCTGGCACTCCCTCGCGTCATCGCGATTCAGACGAACGGTTGTGGGTGTGGTGTCTTTTTTTTGCCGAATAATCGAAGCCACAACTCGACAAGCAACTGCTGCTTTGACCTTCTGACGATGGCGTGAGAACTTTTGCATTACGAAGAAGTAAACTTCCCCGTTCTAGAGGATTTTCTGGGGAAGAAAAACCCCCGGCACCGGCACCGAACTATTGTCTTCCGAGACACACATATTTATCTTGGGGACAGATCGGCCCCATGGCCCGGGTTGTACCGAAAATCTATTAAACCGAATTTGTGTTTGCATTGGAAATTGAGAGCCATCTGGTTTCGGGCGTGTGCCACCCCAAAGCAGGTCGCCCGTCGAGGTCGGGATGTTATTTTATTTCGAGTTTCAAGTTTCCCTTCGCTTACCACGCGTGAAGCAACCGTCAGCCAGGCGAACCGGTCCGATGGGAAATTTTTGGAGCGAAATTTATATACACTTGTGGGTAATCTCGAACCTCAATCCGTTGCCGGTGGCCTCCCGAGGTTGCATATGGCGCTTTCCATTCGGAGTTTCACCACACAACAGTGCAGAAGGAAGAACAACAAACGGGCTGGCAGAAGGATCCTGCCGGGATGCCGGCTTTTGTACCGATTCCGATTCGGGCACGTTTTCGAGGGATCGCAATTGTACCTTTCCAAAGATCCCCACTCTCTCATCCGTGGAAAGCGTTACGAACGAAAGTGCATTTTCCAGAAGGAAAACCGAGGCCCTTTTTCTTGATGGTTCGTTGGGTTGAGTTCTATCGAGGTTTTTCTCCCCGCACTTTTTTTTCTTTCATGCCTGTTTGCCTTTTGCGCCCATATCTTTCGCTTCCATTCACCTTTTGTCCCGGTATGCCGTTATCTGTTATTTCGCCGAAGAAAAGCGGAGAAACTCCGGCGGTTTCTGGTTTTGTGGCACGGCAACGTTTGCATTCGGGATGCGTTTCGGTTGCTGCTTGCGAAGCCAGAGCCAACAGCCGATATCGTCCGTGCATCGCGATAGACGGTCGTATTTGTAGACGAATCGTATTTTTTTTTGTGTTGTACTACAGCTTTACTAAATTACACACCCCGCTTTGCGAGTGCGAGCTAACGCAGGCTGAGAAAAACCCGCTACAAAACCAACCGAGATCGTGTAGAAATCCCGCATGAAACTACAATCGCCCATAAGCCTGCATCCTCGCCTAAAGCAGCCCAGCGCTATCGGCGCAGATCTCTTGCGATGAAGAAAGGGCGAAGAAATTGAGCATGAAATCCATTTTGCAAAAGGATTTCTTTTCCATTGCCGGTTGCAACAGAGGGAGTAGTGCACCCACCCGGTTCCCCACTGCAACCGATGTGCGGTTTTCTATTCAAATAGCAGTACCGATGGAAAGATTACCACTTCCTTTCCCGCGTCCTTCGGCTGCTGGCTCACCGAGAACTGGCCAGCTTTCAGTTCGTTTAGTCGCAACCGAAAGGTAACGGCGACAGCATGCAATCCTTGTATTCCGACGATAAGAGGCAACATCTTGTTGGCTGTCTCTTTCATCCAACGGATTTGTCCACGGAGGTCATGTGACCGAGTGCCGTGTTTGGCTGTGCCAATGTTGATTTTATTTCCAACGAACACAAAACCACCACCTTCCATCCGCTGCAGTCGCTTTGGCTACCCCCTTTTGCGGAGTTGAGCGCTTGGAAAGAAAGCGGACGTGAGTTACGCGTTGGCTCGAGTTCGATGCACTAGCATCTTCCCGTTCTCTGTGGCAGACACGGACGCTGTCCACGTATGCGACAAACGTAATCATGTTTGCGCCCGGGCCCAGGCCCCTTTTCCGCAAACGCTCGCACTGTTGTACTGTTCTGGTTTGATTCATTTTCAAACGAAAAATACGGAGAGATAAGGTCTTGGCATTGACATTTCCCAACCACTTTCTGCAGGCGTTCGCTTACAGCCGAGGGTCAAGATGGCTGCACGAAAGAACTTCCTCCTTTCGATGCTGCTCCTTTTACCGCCGGCGAGGAAAACGTTCCCAACCATTAGATTAAAAATCACTTTGTCTGTCCGTTGCGCATCAGATGATGGTTTTCTTTGCGTGTGACACGAGTCTCGGTTGTTTCGAAAGGACACGTTTTGCCACGATGCAAGCCGTCTTCGTAGGTACCGTTTGCAAAGCAAATATGTTATCCTCGTGTGTCGGCCAGGACGAATTCATTAAAAATTTACAACAGAACGATGTGTGCGGGCGAAAAAAAAAACGATGCACTCGCCCGGTCCTTTTTATTGCTCCACATTCCGCATAGATGCGACGAATAGATTCGTCAGTTCCTAATGCATTCATTTCACGAGTAGAGTGACGTTCGCCTGTCACTCATACGCCCGTAAAACCCTGCTCAGCTTCCGACTCGGTCTCAGAATCAAAAAGCGAACCCCGAGCGTCCGGAAAGCGCGCAGTGAAATGGCATCAAGCAGATAATACGGTTTCTAATTGTGCTTGAAATATGATTGCCATCACTCTCCAATCAAATTTAAATTAGCACTTGCTTCATCTGCCGACAAATGATTCGACATGGCTTCGTTCGGCACCGGGTCCCGGGTTTTCCCGGACGTTCGCACATCCTTCGACGCATGTGGCTATCGAATCGCCTCGTACGACGCAAGGACGACGATGTTCCTTGCGTCACAGGTACCTCACATCCGGTCGGTCTTGTGATCCGATATCCGAGGGTGCCACGTGTGTCTGAAAAAGTGTCCGTTAGCTGCAATCTCATACCGGTGCGCGCCTGGGAAACGGCTCGGAATTCGAACGCATCCGAGAAGTCCGAGCTCTAATTGACCTGAACTTTTGAGCCGGCGTCATTCCGCTGACGATCTTCTCCTGGTTCCACGCACCGAAACGCATAATGTTCACTCGCATACACCTGCACGCACCTGTGCACGCAGTGTCAAAGAGAAGCAATTTTAATTAAACTCCTGTGATTGTTTCCGTTTCCACCCGCCCTAGACGGACGTAGGCCTTCGGTTCCGACGGTTATTGCAGCGGTTGAAAGGGCTCCGAGCATGGTTGGGCCAGCGGAAACTAACTGCCCCGAGGGGGTGGTGGGTGATCCTGGTATCGCAACATCGCAGCAACAAAGCGGCCGGAAAATTTCGCCCCCAGCGCGCTCGACATGATCACGAAGCGAGGATCAAAGCAGGGGGAGAACGCGTGTACCTGGTTCCGGCCGTTCGGTGCTAATGGTTTCAGATTTCGCAAATGACGCCCGTCTGATGATAAGCGAGTCCTGCAAGGATACCTGCAAGGACGAGATTTGATGAACAATAAGGCCATTTTCAGAGCACAAAACGGGGTGCGGAATAGGCCTGCACAGGAGTTCGAGAGTGTTTCATTAAACTATGATGCGTGTCCTGCGTGCCTTGCAGCCGTGTCGATTGGCGTCGTATTGGCGCGGCAACTTACTGCACCGGTGGCCGCAGCCATTTGCATGTGGTTTCTGAATGATAGTGGGAAAAGAACGCACCCACCGAGAAGCAATCGGTTGTGAACAATGATTTTGAGGGGATGCTACGAGTGCGAGCCAATTAAAATGATGCCCGTCGATTACGCAGCACCGTTGGAGGAGTTTTGCGTTTCAACGACGTTTTACGTTGAAAACCTCAGCATTTTTATGTCCATTTTCTCTACATGTTACACAAAAATTACACAAAATCTAGCGCGTGTTCGATACGGAACTAAAGCCCACTTGCAAATGTAAACGTGATCGATTGCAAAGCAAACGCAATTTAAATCCCGCGGCTCTTCAATTCCCGTTTTCGGTGAGCGAATTCCGTTGCAGCTCGTGCAGTTCACCAAACACGATCTAGCCTGTGATCAAGTATGCAAATAGGAAGTAAAAACCCATTTTCGATTTATACGAATTTTTGCGCGTCACAGCCTCGATCCGAGTTGGTCGTAGCCAACGATATCCTGTCATCAGATGACAATTTAGTTAAGTCATTTTATTCAACGAACGGAACCAGGGAAAATCCGGAATACGAAATTGGGGTAGGTGGATATTTTTTTAATATTTGATTTGCCCTTCTGACGTTTTGATATAACATTCCAATTCCATTACAACGCGAATCAGTAGCGATATCGAATGGTGAAATCTTCATTTTTCACTTCGTCCAACTGTCCAATCCCGGAGTGGCACTACATCATCGTGGGGGAAAAGCGTGGCGATTGTGATCAGTGAGCAGAAAAAATAAACACCAATTCCGGCCACAGGGCACACAAAGCGCACGGGAAAACCACCCTCGCACACACACACACACACATACAGAAACAGAAGGGAGTGGGAGTGGGAAAGCACCAACAATGCCAGAAACCATTCAGCACAAACCCAGCCCGATAAGCGCGGGATATCGATAAAAACAATTTGCTCCCCATTGCGACTGTCAACTCGATCCCGGGGGCCGCAGAAAGCCTGCAACATAATCCAACATAGAATCAACCCCCACCCTGGTTGGTCTTTCCGCCACCACCACCGCGCCACCATTTCGGTCGGGGACAGCCGTGCGCTCGTTGTATGCCAACAATCGACAAATATATTTCATTTATCTATAATTAAATCTAGAAACTATGGCCGCTGCAGTCCCGCTTCAACGCGCGGTTCTCTGGTTGCGTCGTCGCCGTCGCGGCCAGGATTGTTTTGCTCGTCCTGAAACCTACGGCGAACTGTGCGGAGAACCGATGCCGGAGTCGTGTCTCATTTTTGGAGCTATTTTCGGGTTTTATTTGCTCATTTGCCGCGACAAAAAAAGGGCATTTTAGCCGTCCCATTCGCCGGATGGTCAGCGTCGGATGAGCACCGAGTAAACGGGGTCGGGTGTTTGCTCTCTGCCAGCCGGATGGTTTGACCGACCCGCGCGAAATGGAAGGGAATTATGCTTTTTGTGTTGTGTCCCGGCCGTAAAGCTTCGTCCGCTTTGGGAGCACGATTGTTTGGAAACGTTGCTTAATCCTTGAACGCCATCGGCCCCGGGGGCGCACGGAACAGTTTGACAAATTTCGCGACCAAAGGAACGAAATAAACGAGCGGACAAATGCAACATATATTTTATCCAACATTAATCTCCTCCCCCGTACACGTGGTGAGATCGCTCTTTCACTCCCCCATGGCGGCGTGGGGCTTTTGCGTCATCGAGGCGCAAGGATCACTTCTTTCACCAAGGGCGATAGTTGGGGCTTCATTAGTTGGGGCAAAATGTGCGATATTCGATCCGATGGGAATCATATATCATATTCGGCCCGTTGTTTGCACAGCCTACTTGGAGGCTTGTGTGTGTGTTTTTTTGTTGCTTTTCCGTTCGCCAAATTGGCCCCCCAGTAGGCCTTCTTTTTGTAGGTCTATCTATCCCTTTCTCTCCTTGGTTCTTTCTGACATCGAACCGTTCGCAGAGAGAGCGTTACATTCGACCAACAGTGCATTTCCATCGACAAACATGGCGTTCGTCTGGTGAATGCAAACAATGTGCACGGTTTGAGGAATGGGACAGTCCCGATTCGCAATCTCCCGAGCCCCGCTGGGGATGCACGAAATTGGAATTTATCGCTAGGCAGCTTGATAATCAGTTAAATGCACAAATTTGATTACTTTTCGACTTACCACCGTGTGCGTTCGTGCGTTTGGTGCATTCCAATTTTTGGGGTTTGCATTGCGCGTTCGCGGACAGAGCCGTGTGTGAATGGTGGTGGCCGTTTTTGGGCTAACCATTGCGGCCCGTTTGGGGGGCTCGAAAAACACGTACACGAGCACGGCCAGTCGAATTTGCCAAACAAATCCAATTGCTCAGTGTAATCTGATCATGTGTGGCTGTGTTTTGGTATTTTAGCGAAACGGATCCATTATGTAATGGGCAAAAAATTCCCTCAAAACATTACGCGATAGTGCTGCATTTTGGAAATTTGCGCACGGAGAAACCGATACAGAGATGGAAAACTAAGCCTGGATGAGGTTTTCCAAACCCATGTAGCTATGTTTTTTTTCTTTCCATTTTACCCATGCATGAAAATGAGCGGAAATGCACAGACCACATATTAACTACCGATTTATGCCGATGGGCGTTTTTCCTCAACGCCATAACGCAACCCCATGTTTCAACAACAAATTAGTGTGAAACTTTTCCACCATGCAAATGAGGAAACCTAATCAGCACAGATAAAAAAATAAACTAACCCATCCCGACACACGGACGAGTTGTGTAAACCCGAACCGTTTTCGATGGAATTGAAGGTTAACTTTTCCCATAAACAAGCGCCTAAACAGCAATCTAACAATCATTAGGCACGTCTCGTGTTATCATACCGCACTGCGCTAACGGAAGCAAACAACAATTATCGATACTCAATACCTACAGCAACTACACGGACCTCTCTCCCGGTTCCTCTGTGGTGCTGGAAAAAAACCAACCCTAACCAACAACTTCCAACCAGCTCACCGACCCGGAGCGTCATTTATCTTTTAGTTCAATTTTGCAAAAATAAATTTAGCACGTAACCGACTCCCGGTGGGCTCGTCCTTCGCGAAGCGGACACGTACCAGCACCACACGAACCCAACGGACTCGGTGAACCGTAGCAAGCGTAGCCTCCTGCCATCCTGCCCAAGACGAGCGCGCCCGAGAAAACGTGGCCAGCGAGAACCGGAAGCACGGACGTGGTGGGTTGTGTCGAAGCGCAACCGCATCCCACATCGACTCATGTTGACGGTGAACACACGTGTGACAAGCGATAATTAAGTTTCGACTTTCCGCTTCATGTGCAACAGTCGCTGTGTCGGTGCACAATGCAGGTGGTAAACAATATAGCTTGCGTCCTCGAACGGGTGGTAGAAGTTCTTCCGTCCGTCTACCGGTACCGTGCCTTCCGGGGTGCGATAAGGCAAAACTTCGCTCTCCCCGGCAGCGTCGTTGAAAAACTTTCCCCCTATTCACCGCCCACACGCCCACATCACGCCGTTTTGCTCGTGCAGCTTACAGTTTTATGATTCCGTCGTGAAGTCATCCTGGCTTCTTGCAAACGGATCGCCGGGAAGGGGCTCAGCGAAAGGTGACACTTTTCTTGAGAACGTAGCGTGTTTTCCTCCCCATGTATGTGTGGTACCTTCCCGGAACCCCAATGGCGGAAGAACAACGACGTACGGAGAAAATGGTTGTGGGTGAAATGTATCAGGTGACTCCCCGCTTGGTACGGATACGGTTCCTGGGAAAGTACGGCGACACATGCATGCTGCCGCGAAATAAAACGCGCTCCGAGCGGCGAAGTACCAACAAAAAAGAAAGGTCCCTTTTCCACGCGGCGAGCAAGGACCTTCGGTTGCTTTCTCCCGCAGCACCGAGCGAGGAAAACAAATAAAACTCGTAAGTCGTAAATTAAGTTGCACACAGCGGCAGCATTAGGCCAGGTCGAGCCAGTCCTGGGAAAACCCCGCTGGATCCGCTTTCCCGGTCACCTTGCTCGGATGGCTTTTTGCTTGGCCGCTTCGCGGTGGCCTTCCCGGTCAGGCTCGGCGTCCTGCAATCACAGGCGCGCTAGGTGCTAGGTGAGATTCCCATTACCAGTGTTGCTTATGTGCCGCAAACATGAAGCGCAGGTCCGTGAATTATTGCCGGCTCTATATGCTGGTGCCCCACCACGGTAGAAACTTTTCCGCCCTGCTCGTGTCGTGATCGCTCCTGCAAGCCACCTAAGCCAAAGGAATGCACTCACGAAAGGCTCACGTACCCGGACCGCGCTCAGACGAACACGTACAGCTTCTGCGGAGGGCACCGAGCTGACGACAAAATTGCTTACGAGCGCCCGGGAAATTCATCCAATTAATCTAAGAAATAACGATCTTAATTACATTGCACCAAGCGGCAAAAGCAGCAGCAGCAGCAGTAGCAGTAGCAGCAAGAACAAGAGCAGCACCAGCAAACCAATCAATTTGTATTTTGCTCATCGCTTTTTTCCCTGGGTGGCATGAGATGGTGCGCCATTTTTTTTCCACCAGTTCCGATCAAACTTTGCCAGCGGAGGAGCAAAATTTCTTGCACAAGAGAATACCGGAAAAAGACGCAAACTGGCTGCTTAGCGAGTTCCTTGGAAGACCAACGGTACGGATCGGATGGCTTACTTCATAATTGCATTGTAACGGATTTTTAGTCCAGGCATCGCCAGGCGGGTTCGTTAATTGCACCGACAAGGAACGGTAGATTTTTCCAACCTTATACAAGTAATTAAACGTTAGCGGGAAGCTGGATAAGGTTGATAATCTTAACCCTTTGCTGCGAACCCAAGCAAACAACAAAGGAAGATACGACGCAATCGTCCCTTTTAGGCGTGGTTATAAATTACTTACCTTGGTATATCTTTTTTCATTTGTGTACTATTGTAGTAAATTTGACTTCCTTTTGTCACTTCCTTCGGTTTTATTGTGTGCTTTCACGCATGACTCCTCATAAAGGTGCTTCCATGCTAATTTACAGCTTGAACGAGCGCCTCAGCAACCTCCAGGGCAATCGCAGCTTCGGCCCGTGCAACATCGCCAGAAGCCGCAGCCAGTTGATTTTGCGCAGTAGACAGAATCTCACGACAGGCAGACGGATCCAGATCCTCCACCGGATGGGCTTCCTCCGCGAGCAACTGCACCGTGGCATCCGCGTTCACGGTTATGGTGCCGCTTGATACGAACAATTTCTTAACGCTTCCATCATTCTCGTACACCGTAACGACGCCCGGTTTCAGGATGGCCAGTGTAGGGACATGGTTCGCCAGAATGCCAAAAGCTCCGTTGAACGAGGGCACATCAACTTGACGAACGTGCACACCGTCGTAGAACACTTTGTTCGCAGCGGCCAAGGTGAAGGCCATCTCGTCGGAATAGCTGCGGGATTGCATCATTCGTAGAGCCAGTCGAGATTGAACGGCCAAACGAGTACATCGCAAAGCAAACGCCATTTTTCAGCAACCAATTTTCTGTTTTCGTTCCGAAAATGTCCCGAAATCAATTGAAGGAAACGAGCTTAAGTAAATTCCTGTACGCAGAAAGCACTATGGTGTTGATTACACTTCACTAATGGCCACAGCGATTACTGCAGATCAACTGTCAACCAGCGAAGGCAATTCAGGCTTCATTTGACACATTAAATGTCAACGCACGGTTTAAATCGTTCCTAAATTGTCCTTCCATTTTAAATATACGGCGTGCACGTTCGTTATTCAATTATCTCTGCAATGAACGGCGCTCTGCCCGGCACGTTTATTAGTATGATCAGCGTGACGCGTATCCGTGCTACATCCGTTTTCCACCGCTCTCCATGGCGGGTGCAAAATAGTTTCAAAAGCGGTTTGCGCTCGTTTAGTTTGATTTATGAAACGTTAATATTTGATTAATGCTGCCACCACGAAATTAGGATGCAATCAAGGGCTAATTCGTCAATTATTATTATTTCACAAACCGCACTAACTGGCACCGTTTTGTGGCGTC
This sequence comes from Anopheles nili, assembly GCF_943737925.1. Lineage (NCBI taxonomy): Eukaryota > Metazoa > Arthropoda > Insecta > Diptera > Culicidae > Anopheles > Anopheles nili. The sequence goes on from NC_071292.1 coordinate 4,571,079, forward strand.
GACCACGCCTAGCCGCGTGGCACAATATGCTTTTCCGCAGCTACATCCGGTGAGCGCGGTGAACCGGGACGGGAGGGCTTTTCCGTGCCATATTCCCAGCCGCAAATTTCGAAACCACCGACGATCCCGGCGCTGATTAGCCTCTGCATGGCGATGAAAATTGATCCCTCCCCGAGCTGCCACACGCCACTCACTCACTGCGCTCCTTGCTATTCTCATTTTTGTATCGTTTCCGGTTTATCAATTATTCATCAATATCCTTCCAAAAGGCCGCCCCTAAGCCGGCACCGAAAAGCGTGCCTTGACGTCCGCATTGTTGGGGCCCGTTGCTGTTTTGGCTTCGTTATGGCCATTAGAGCCAGAAGTAACGCAAGCGATACTTCTTTCATCCACCTTCGAGTGCCAGGCATTTCCATTTCGGTTTCGGGCCGGATTTCCTCGCAGACCGGAGCCATTTCAAATCACTCTGATGCCGTGCCGTTTCGGATGGCCCCCGGAACTCGATGGCCGCGCCATCGTGCGGGCGAAGTTTGGTCCTTGTGGGTGTAGCGGTACCATCGACAAAATGGTGCCTACGGGATGGTATCAAACTGAATAGCGGCTGGAGCGGGCATCACAAGGGTAGGAAACAAAAGCACCGGAGTGAGCTAAAACGACCGAAAGCAATAATTTTCTGGTTAATTATTCAGTTTCAATTACTGGCTTGATGCTGCCCCTTTGAACGCAGCAAGGCGCAGGATGTGCTCTGAGCTATTTGTACGTGCTTTCCCTTTTTTTAGCCGGGCTAACCAACACAGCCCCAAGTGAGCACGGCTAATGCAATCTCCTAGGAATGTTCCCGAAAATGTTCGATTCACTTAGATCTGGGGCGTGGTTGAGGGTACTCGTTGGCAGTTTTGCTGCCGAACAGGTCCCACTGGAATTGTGTTGCCAGAGTCGTACCAAACGTTCAAGCCAATCATGAACTTTTAGGCCGGTGACCAAAAGCCCATTAAAATCATGCTCGAAATTAGGCAGAAAAAAAAATGCCGACCAGTGACGCAACAGGAATTTTCTCCAGAGACCCAGGACGAAAGGGCACGTGAATCAGTTCGCCGTTTTACGCAACAACGACCCCAGGGCGGCGTGAAGAAATCTAATTAAGGTTTATAATTAACAAATTTTATGTCCCACCGACAGTAAATTTAATGTTCCCAGACTCAGGCAAACGAATTTTCATTCGAGCACGTTCCATCACCGGTATCGGCAATAAAAAAAGAAAGAAAACAACAAACGACCCCCAGGAACGGACCGGTTCTCGTCCTTATTCCCGCGAGCGGCCGGCTTCATGCTTCACGGACATTACCATTAACGCGCAGAGCGACCTGAAGTCAGTCGGATGCTCCATCACCTCGCACTCACGACTGGCCCTCGGGGCCGGGAAACACGATGGAAGGCTGAAACACGATGAACGATTCGCGCTTTTTATCTTATCTAATCACCGGGCAATAAAACCGTAAACACCAGAAGTTCAAATTGAAATTAGATACATGGGTTTAGTGCTCGAACGCTCGGCCGGTTACGTCCGGGTACGATACGAGTCGCGTGTGGTGGTGACGTGGGTTTTTCCGCTTTGTGAAAATCCCACTTCCCACCCGGTTGTGTGTGGTGTAGGTACGGGAGTAAGTGCTTCCTGACTGCTCGAGCGCCACCGGGAAGAAAAGGGTGGCTTGTTGCCGGTTGTGTGGAGAAACCGCACAACACCACATCACGATATCTGTTGCCTCGAGCGTGAAGTTGTTTTCATTTTCAATTAATTTTCATTCGCCTTCATTTCCTTTCGTGCAATCGGACTCGCTCGTGGTCGGTCTGTGTGCCGGTGGTTTTTGACTCCTGCAAGTGGACGCCTGGTGGTCGCGGACACCACTGGCGGAAAATCGTATCTTTCACCTGCCCGAACCGTCGGTAGCAACATTCGCATCGGATAATGGAACAGAGGGTGGATATTCTTTAGCACTTTGTTGCTCGCACAGTGGCGGCGATCTTCACCACGATCGATGCCATCGTTCGGCACAACTGCAAGCATCGATGAACGGTGAAATAAATTACTTCTTTTAAACTGTTTGCCGACGGTAAATTGCGTGGTCGGGAGATACATCGTGGAAGGAAATGGCTCGTGTTGAATGGCTTTGAATTTGTAGCTTAACACTAAACGGAACCCGTCAAACGTCAAGTGGGATAGTTTTTATTTCAATTTTGTTATTGTTATTTATTTAAGAATGGCCTGGCCGTATTTAGATTTGAATAATTTTTTTGTGAGCTGAAAGGCATTTCCTCCCAACAGATCCGCAGATAGCCTTATCCCGGGCTGACTCGGTTAGTCTTCTGAATGGTTCTGTGACATGTAACACATGTAAGCTTTGGTAGATTTTTGAGAACTTATTTATTTGAATTTTTCCAAAGCAATATTCATACCTAGCCCTTCCTGAGTATTGTACGTATCACAGCAAGCCGGTATCGCTAACAGGAAGTGTCATTCTTACTGCTGTATCCGTTTTCACAGCCTACTGCACCAAATCGTTTGGACGATTGAGAAGCCATATTGGAATAGCTCAATCTCCACTCATCGCATACAATAAACGTCTTTTGTAATATGCAATCGATAAAGCGAATCATTTTCAGGGAATTATTTCTTCCACCGCTCTGCCCAATCCAATCGCAGTAATAACGTTCTTCTCCTTGATGCAGCCATCCGTTCGGGGAAGACTATCTGAACCTGGTGGTTTCCCCTTTGGTGAGCGAATCCTTTTTCGTTTCCATCGTGCCCACAGATTACCAGATGGGGTTTCGGGACGCCACGCCACGAAGCACAAATTGTCATACTTTGTTCTTTCCTCTTTGCAATCAAAAGGCAGCAGCACAAGCGCCAAAGCGACTGAGGACGGTGAACGACCGAAAGTACCTCAAGAATGCGAATGCTCCCAAGTGCAAGTGCATCCTCACAGCCACCACGTGGAGTGGGCTCGTTTAAAAATGTGTACTTCCGTGCGGATGTAGTTGTCACCGGGGGTACCTCCTTCGCCACCGAGCATAAATCATGCTAAGGACGACCGTACGACCGACTGCGGACGTGAGCCGACGTGCACAGGCACAGGACGAGCTGCAGGACCCGTACGACCCACCACACCCGACGGGCTCGACATGACATCGGAACTCTCGGATGTCAGCATCATATCAGCATCAACGACTGATGACACCATCACGGTGTCCTTCGGGCCCGTCCCGACGGTGGATCTATTTTATGCGCTCGCTCGTATCATCGGGCTGACATCGACTTTGACTGTTATTGAAATGCTGTGCCCCTTTGAGCGGAAGAATGCGCTCAGCGTTCCCGGTTCGGGTCGTGGCCCTGGTGCTGGGGTCCTGCGCAAAGGGGAATAGAAAAATCATATTTCACATTTGCAGAAAAATGCATCGATGACGTAAAGTGCTTCGCCGAGTGCTTTATTGAAAATCAATCATCTTTCTCCGATTCGCCATCGTGTCACCCGTTTCGATAGGCGGCTCAGACAGGTCGAGAGTGATACTGCTAGAAAGGGAGAGAGAAAGAGAGAGAAAGAGTAAAAAAGAAAGGGCTTCAGTGAAAAAGAGAAGAGGCATACTGATATCCAGAGAGAGCTTTCGTAGCACCAGAGCTTGATGGAGGCGCACGCAGGTACGGTAGGTCGAGTTTTTGATATCTATCTGTTGGGGCTCGTGCCCATGTTTGCTCACTTGCCGCTGCACGTAATAACGTGACGACAGTTTTCATCCCTCGACGGTAACCTTTTCCGGCACGCTCGATTGCCCGGTTGTGGGCAGAAAAAAAAGCATGACGTGATTTTAGCGGTTTGTCGAAGTAAAAAAAGGCTCGCTTCCAGGACGACACGTCGTTCGAAGACAGTGAAACAAGTAGCCCAACTAGCGAGCATCAGCACAACATCACGGCACACGCATCATCATCATCATCATTATTATCATCATCATCGATACTCATAAATCGCGCTCCGTAAATTACCCATTAAAAAGCGATAAAAATGTATCATCCAAGTTTTGAGGGCAAATAAAAATAGCATTATTGACTCCCAGCGAGACCCTCGACGGGCTGAACGGTCTGTCGCTCTAACCGACGGTGCGGTCCCGATTCGATCCGGAGCCAATTCCGGAATCATTAAACTAGTGGAAGAAAAATGGCCATAATAGTATGAGTAATGGTCTATTTGCCTCTTGTTTGGGAAGATGTTCCGGGAGCGTCGGGTCACGAGCCGGATCTTTGTGCTTGCCAGCGTCTTGAACGGACCGGGTTCTTATCTTCGTCCGTTCAGGCAAGAGGTTCGAAAGTTTTGCTTCTTCTTTGGCTCAAGAATCAAGACGCACGCTCGCATCAAGGCGCGTTGCACCTCGTTAAGTCCTATTTATGGGATCGTATCCGCTGGAAGGGATCGGTCGGATGGTTTTAGAGCGATAAATCAATCGAATGCACATTCGGGCAGAATTGTTCGCAGTTTGAGGGAAGCTTGGCAAACAAAAAACATGCTTTTTCGTGGTAAAAAATAAAAGCCCGTGGGCTGCTCGTGATTGGTTTGGTTTAATTCGATCACAAAATCGTCAGAACAGTGCGCCAGTCACCGGTGGGAACGCACTTCATCGAACCCCGGCTGGTTCAATATTAGCTTAACGAATAGGAAAGTAGATCTTTAATTTAACGAAAGCTTGTTCTGCTGCTCCACCAGGCCTACGTTTTCACCTCCACTACACCCAAACCGTTGCGAATCACTTTTTAATCTTGCCCCACCAACCGTCGAAGCGTTCAGGCCATTCTCGAGGGCGCGTTCTTTTGCATCGATGGTCAACTTTAGCGTCGGGGGCGCCTAAGTACAAATAAAAACTTCGTTATTGACGTTGCGCACAGCCTTTCAATGCAAATTACTTCCCAAGGCCCCCGGGCGGCTTCCTCTCGTGCAGGCCGGATAAATTGAGGAAATTTTATCGAACAAGCAAAAAATTGATTTTTCCTCCCACCACCGAAGCTGGAAGTCTCCATCCGAGCATGAGCTTCTCATTGTGCCGCTTGGGAAGTTTGGTCCCACGCGCGGATTACTTTCACAAAGTAACATTCATGCCTTTTTTATGAGCGTTTGAAAGATTTCATTATGCTTGACTTTTCGCCGCGCGCAAATGGACCCCGAGGGCCCAAAAGGCACAAGAAAACTAAACCGTACCGTTCTCCGGACGGGCGCTCGTGTCCGGTCAACTGATGGGACTTAAGTATGTTTTGCACTTTTGTTTTACTTTATTTTTTTACGCGTCTCAATTGCCAACGGGCAGGCAGGCGAAAACAATGCTCCTTCTCATAAGACGGCCATAAAACGCGCGCAAACACGCGCACATCCTCGGTCCGGTCACGAACGTTTCGGGGCGAGAAAGTGGATCGTTAGTTAATTTCCCTGGCCCGGCACTGCAGGCGATAGGAGAGGTTTTAATGTCCTGTCCGTGAGCATACGATGGACCCCTTTTTTTGCTCAAACCCACTCAAACCCAACTGGCGTCGATGGCTTTTCGCCCGCCAATGCTAAGATGGCCCGGGACGTTAACACCTAACAATCACTTTTCGGTGGCCCAGCCTCACACGTTGCCAAATCGGTTTCGGTCGGTGTCGTCCTGGGACGTCCTCGGTCCTCTCGCGATCCCACGTGGATGCATTCGTGTGCCACGCTGGAACGGCTCCTTTTCGGTGCCGGTGATAAAAATTAAATAAACATCCGACCGTATCTATTCGCCGTTTCGGTGCGAGGGAGCAGCAAATGTTTATGTGCACGATAAAAATAAATATTTGATTCGGTATCCCGTGGTCGTTTTTTTTTCTTGCTCGTTTGACCTCGCATCCACGTGGTCCGGTGGCGTAGCGTTATGCGTATATGGCGCAGCATACGCTCCCGTAAACGTACGTACTATTGTTTCAAGCGCTGCGAAAGCAGACCCGTTCAGCGATACGTTTTTGAAGTGCCTTTTGCGACCGTTTGGAGGGATGTTTTTAATGCAATTGCCATTTTTGTGAATGCTCCGGTGTGATAAACCCAACGCGATAAACCCCATCACCGGAGGATGCAAATGCAGGGTAGGGTAGATTTTTTTTATATATTTCTGTAGCCGTTGCTTTTATTTTAACTTGCGAAGGAACGCTTTTACACACGCTGAACAGATGAATGAGTAGCAGTCGAGAAGAAGCAGCAGCAGAAAAATGGTAATCCGTATCATACGAGATTTCTTGCTATTATTTCAAACCGCTTACGTCAGTTGGCGCTTTTGGCCGGAATCCATTCAATTTCGGATCATCTTACCGTCGCTATCGTCAGCGTACCGTTTCCATGGCAACGCGTAAAGCAACGGAGATCAACAACAGTTGTTTCAGGATCCAAAATAATACATAAACATTATTTCAATAAGCTTACGGTTAGTTCTTTTTGTTTTTTTTTCAGTTACCTCCAACTTCGACGGAGAAACTCTGGGGAAAAGCATCGAGCGCATTTAATTGAAAATCTGCCTCCACTCACCGTTCAATATCTCCACCAGATCCACTTTATCATCGTGATTTAAACGATTCCCTATTTTCTGCATGAATGCCATCCAATTGCATCCGCGCCCGGCGCAATTTTCCACTTTCTCTCTCTCTCTCTCTCTCCCTTTCTGTCCAATGCTCCAACGAGCCGTTCGATGCAGGCGGGCAAGACAGAAACGAGATACTTTTCTTTGCTGGAAAGTTTTCCCCCTCTCTCATCTCCTCCGGAGGCGGTCATGCCGGAAGAAATTTAATATTTCACAATATGTCGCAATAAATCAGTGTGTCAACCGACAAACAAAAAAACACCGCAACCGCTTGGCATCGGCGTGGTTGGGATGGCCTCTGGGCCCGGCCAAGATAAAGTTACTCACCCATTCCTCGCCGAAGGTCACCGGAAGGAAATGGAGCTGCTCGCTGGTTGGGTGGCAAAATAATAAAATTTCAATTTTGATAAAAATCGCATCGCTCGTCGATGTAATTCCATATTGTGTCTTCTTTCCGCGGTAGCTACGGGATTGAAAGTCTCATCCCTGTGGGTTGGGTGGACGTTGTTCTGTGACTTCTTGCCACGAAACCTCGCGTAAGGGCGGAAGCTCCGAGCTGGAACTATTGTCACGTGTTTAACACGTCAGTGCTAGTGGCCGGGTCGTTTCTATTTTCATCCTTCCACGGAACGACACATGCTCACCTAGGGCCACGGGCCAACGGACGAACGAAGAAAGATCACCACAATGTGCTGTCCGGAAATAGACGAGAGCAATCAGCGAGCGAAGCGTCCGTCCGGTTCACTTCTTTTTTTCTCGTCTTTTACCCGGTACGGCGAAGTGGGTGCTTTTAAGCAGCAACGAAAGAAATACGAACAACGACCAACCGGCCAGTTCTGTGACAACGGAAGGCATCTTGTCGGAAGCGTCGTGTCCACCCGGAAACACACGTACGTTTGAAGGATTCGCTCCACCAGGATGATGATGATGATGATGATGACGAGAAGGATGACCACTGCGAACGAGGACGGTCCATTATAGATTGATTTGAAGTTATTTGTCCATCGTACGAGAAAGGCGACTAACGATTTGCTCCGGCTGTTAACACTCGACCACTTGGCGCTAGAGTGGCGCGAGCGAGTGTGTGACCGACTTAATGGAATCCTCTTAAAACGGCAAGAAATGAGTACTCGAGAAGCTTGTGGGGTTTTGGAGCGATGGAGACGGCACCTCTTTGGGATGAGTTTTCCATCAATCATCCTTGCGTTGGGTGGAGTGAGAGGAAAAAGACGAAACAGTTACTTTATGGTATTACAGGATGCATTAAGGATCGATCTCACATAAGCTAATCACGGAAAGGCGAGCCGATATCAGTTCTCTTTGGATCTTTAAACGAATCGAAGCAAATTTACTGCTGCAATTCAAAAACAAGCGTCAAAGATGCTTTAAATGAAACTTTGTGTTCATTTTGCTAGAATCTCTCCTTCAAATGGGCAATACACGATCCTAAGAGAGCTCGAACCACACAGAGAACATAACCGCAACAACTCCTCAAGGGTGGACCAGAGAAAAGTCACATGAAAACCAATTTACCGAAGAAGCAATCATAAGAAGCTCTCTTCGGCCAGCTCGAGTGCTCGGCCGGGAAAAGGAGGAAAACGAGCCGCCTCGAATGCGCAATGTTCGACGTGTTTCCAGACCATGTTCCGTTTGACGTCGCACCAATAGGCCGCTAGCAGGCTGCAGCACACTTGAGAGTGACTTGCAGCTACGATAAGTGAGATTGAACGAAGCCGCAGATTCCGCCTTCTTCTCCTTGTTCGGGGACAATTTGTGAGATTGATCAAGGATGGGATGGGTTGGAAAACTGCTTTAGTAGCGTTTTCGATCACAGATACCTGCACCGGGGCCCATTAAGAAAACCACAAAAGGCAATGCAATTTGACATATTGCGGCCATATGTGAAACTGGCCAGCAAAGGAATCGAACCGCTCGGCTTTCAAACGAAAATCTTTGCTAATCCGCTAAAGTGCCAATAATACCACCATCGTGGAACCGGGAATGTTGTCTCACTAACGATTTGTGGTGGGCAATAGTGGGAGCAGCAGCAGCAGAAAAAAAAACCGTACCGTCAGCAGTAACAACACCATTTGCCAGCAGCTTGTTTTGCAGCGGAAATAGAATATGTGCTGGGCATGTAAATTTGGCGTCCCCACGTGTTAGCCGATCGGTGGAGAAAGGTAAGGATCCTCATGAACTGCTAACCGTCGGTAACATTGTAATCAACGTCGGAACACCGGCACCGGTCTTGGCGGTGCTTGGCACCTGCTTGTCTAGACACGTTCCGCAATCGCCCACGAAGCGCAAAATGCTGCGACGTTGCACCGACGTGAAGGAAATCGTTGTCGACGTTCACCGTCTGGAGCGGTTGCACTTTGGGTCGGTATCGGTTCGTGGAAAATTAAATTGCCGTGTTATTACTTCTGCGAATTGCAAACAGTTGGAGCAACGCTTCTTTATAGCGGGTGTTGCTAGCAACGTGCGGTCGGTCGGGATGGGATAAATGCATGCCATAAGGTACTTAATAATGTAACGAGACCGTTCGAACAAAAACACAGACCCTCGGGGTCGGGTTACTTTCTTTCGTGAATGTCTTGCAATCCTGGACGTTGTGTGGTTAAGCCCTAAGGTGTTTCCTTCCTTTCGAAAGACAACAGGTTGGTCAGATACCACCGGTTTTTCGTACCGTCGTTTCGTTTGCTGTACGATGGAGGAAAATTTGCTACTGGCTGTGAAATATAACCCAGTTTCCATTTTAAATGCTGTTTCTCTCCGGCGGGAAACCGTAAGAAAAACCTTCTCTAAAGCATGCACTTGTTTCACACAAAAAACCATGCAGATGCCAGATGGTTTCTATGTCAACGCCTCCTTTATGGCCCCATGGCGCGCAAATGGTACCGTAACACAGAGAAGTAGGCTATTAGAAATTTTCATTTCACCTTACGGGTGTGCTTTCGCGAGTGCCGTGATTTTCCGGTAGCGCTTGGTCTTGTTCGCGATATTTAATTATAATAAGACGCTAACTACATTAGACGGCACTGGCGCCTGGCGACACGTGTGAGTGCATTGCTCCGTTGCCGCCTAGAGTTTTCCGGAAATTACGGAATGAGCACAAAGTGCACCCCGGGGGCGGATGTCATTGGCACTATCTTCCCACACTCGGTGGGTGAAGAATGCTCACGCATCCTTCGCACGGGTGCCTGGTTGAAGCAGAAACTCCACCAACCTCGCCATAAGGGCTGCTTCACGTGTTTTACCGACCAACATGGAAAACACATTAAGAGATTACGAAGTAAAATTAGATTTTCTTTTACCGCTCCACGAGACACTGCGAACAGGGGCTCAAGTTGCAAAGAGAGAGAGAGAGAGAGAGAAAGCGAGCGACTGGTACTTCACCCGCCTTACCAATAATTGAGCCTGACACGATAGGATCGCATAATTTTCGATCCGCCCATCCACTTGCGCAGTCCTCGCCGGGTCTCCGCGCGAATGCAAAGACAAATTTCCGTCCGCTTCGGCACGTTCAGCAGGATCGCTAATGAATATCCTTTCACCGGGCCAAGCTGAGGCACCGGTGGTGACTGACGCCAGCGGGACCGGGCACACAGGAGCACGACCGGGGCCTTTCATTACTATTCCACCGTTTAATGAACGACTATTAAAAAGCAATCATCATTTGTTGTCGTACACGAATCCATTAGATTGGCCGATGATAAAGCGTTTCTTTGGGTGCCCCACGGGAGTCTTACGAGAGCTCACTAAATCAGTCACTCAAATTCTTGTCGCCAAAGGAACAAAAGAAGCCTTCTCGTCGGGAGTCGCACGAAGAAATGCAACTTGCAGGACCCAACACGCTTAATTATTATGACATCGAACTTGCTGAACCTGTGGAAAGGCACGGAAACGGGTTTTCCACGTCACTCCGCGACTGTTTCCGACTTCGAGCCACACGTCACTGGCTCTTATCGCACCACATTAATCATCTAATCTTGCTGGGTAAGCTGCTCGCGACGGGCTCACGGTCGATACCGCGTCTCTCGATACTCGATACCCACCCGAACAACATCCTCCCGTTCACGAGCAGGTCCTTCGACGTTGCAGACGGGGACAAGTTTTCCATTAGATGGTACTTTAATTTCCAGCATTTGATTTACCATTTGGTGGCCCGCAAGGTGCGAGATTCGAAGTAAGCTTGGAATGAAGTAACCCACGGCATGATTACAAGTCTGCCGAAACCAGCAGAACCAGCCTTCTGGAAGTCCTAATGTGTACCGGAGAGTGTGGGCAAGGAAAAAAGGACCTCTATGCAAATTCCACCTCTCGCAGGGTGGTTTAGAGAGAGAGAGACTATATTATTAGTGATTCAATGAAATGCTAGGAGCCAACAGGCGAACGCCAAAACGGTGATTTAATCGAGGAGATGGAGGCGTATCCTTCGTCCTCCGGTTGCGAGAACGTGCGCGCTTGAGTTGTCAACGAACTCGCGTTGCTCGGGTGCAACAAAAGGCAGCATAATTACAGCCCGCTACAAACCCGGTGAACGAAAATCAGCTCCTGCTGACCTATGATTAAGCCCGAGGTGGCGTACACTCGAGCTCTTGGCAGGAGACCTGCAGAAGAGTGAGAGAGCAACTCAAAGGGAGCAGGAGATGCAATCATGGTTTCAAGTAGCGTTCCACTGTGCCACGGCGGACGGTCGAGGTGCAAAGGCGTGTGTTTGAGAGTGAACCTGTGCGAAGTTAATTACCACGATTCACGTTTCACCTGGCAGCTCGAGCACGCGGTTCGCATTCGAAGAAGTGACATGCATTCGTCCTGGCTGATGGAACGGAAAACGGAGCAGCCCCAGTTCCAGGTCGGGTTCCAATTAATGGAAATGTGTGCATTTTTCGCTACGAAAACACGACTTTAATCACGTTTTTCTCAGCCGGAACGCAGTACACGTTTATTAGCTCTCGTCTAGCGTAGTGCGTTGTTTAGCCACAGCACCGATACGAGAACCAGCCTCGGGTATTTGCATCGATCAGTTCAATCGGGACGTAATATGTATTCCCAACGCTCTGTGTTGCTGAGCAAACATCGGACACGGACTAAACAGGGCCCTCCGGTATCGCCATCATCTGCGTCATTATTATTCTCCTGGGAGCCGCAGCCTGGATACGCGATTCTGAACTACCCATACCGCAAAGATTGAAAGTCACGAAGCATCCGCAGTGATACGGAACAACCGGGCAGGCTCGCGGAACCGTATGTGTGTGTGTGTCTTTCTCTCTCTTTTTTTAAACGAAACTGCTCCCATGGTACTTAATTAAACATGTTGCTCGAAAGTACAGGGAAAGCCTTTTCCGAAAGGTCCAGCGTGAAAAATGGCCACCCGGCCGATGGGGACACGATAGGCCATGGTTACCGCAGCGAAACCGAGCAAGTCCCGTCCCTATCATAATGCGCAATTTGTGGCTCCGCAGTGTCTCACTTTATGTGTCCCCCGCGGGTCAGGATGCCGTAGTGTGTCCACGGAGCTTGTGAACCTCGGGAAATCGGAACCAAGCGTGGCACCGGGCTCCGGGGGCCTTTCACGAGATTTTCCTGGCCGCAAAAAGCCCGAACATCCCGCTGTCCGTACGGTAATCCAATATATGTGTACATTTATTTTTGAGTAGCCGAGTGTGCTTGGGAACCTTCGGTATCCCTGAAAGGAAGCTGCCGATGCTTTGAATAAGAACCGCTTTTGACCGCTTCATCCTTTGCGGAGGACATCAGCTATTTTTTTGTTCTTCTTCAGCAACCGCAAGTGGTGGTTTGGGAAAAACTCGGTTCCCAATTGCCGCCGGGGATGCGGCTTGTTGACGACGACGACGACGACGACGCGACACTGCGGTAAAGTCCAACTTTTCCCACTCGATCGAGAACAAATGGCAGTAGAGGGAGACGGTTGAAAAAGCGAAAAAAAATGACGGATAAATAACAACGAAAACTGGGACTACGAAGGAATTTTGGGTTGGGTTTGGGATGGGGCGAAAAAAAAAACCCCCCGACACGTCATGCCGTTGCATAAAGAAAGTCACTCAACAAAGCGCCCAGGATTCCCGTCGGTGGGCACATTATATATTTCGTACATGCACGGGAAGTGTGCGATCGTACCACAAAAAAAGTGGCCTCCACACAAGCCGCGAGGCAAATAAGCGTACGGGTTTATATTTCCTCTTGTCTCTCTTCCCAACAAAACATCTCGGTGTTGGGAGCGAAAATTGCGTGCATCCTTTATGGTGCGAGTTAGAGGAAAACGAAAACAGCGACAACAAAAAATACACCACCCTAAGCCTCACGAACAGGATCGAACGGAGCACCGAGCATGTCCATTCAACAGTTTACGATGGATGATTTTTCAAAATTCAATCCACTCCATTGTTGATCCGCTCGCTGCCTTTTATTTCGACCGACGGAAAACAACACGCAACGCTACGGGGGGAAGGTTCTATTTTCCTATTTTTTTAGCGTGTGTCTCCTTCCACTATCCGGCCAGCAATAGAGCCCACGCCGCATGGAATAATAATAGCTCAACGATCACTGAAAATGGGCTGGATGGTGGGAACTCGGTTCGAATTGCACGCCGGACATGTTATGCTAGACATGAGCACTAAATCTGTAATTGACATAAATCAAAATCGTCGCTAAAGCGCACCGAAAAGCCGACCAGCTCGGGTATCCTGCGCTCAATTCATCCATCATCCGGTGCTGCGAACCGGATGCCATGCGTCACGTATGATCAGAAGTCGAGCCCTCGAGGCTTCGGCTGCCCGAGCCCTCAATAATAACAGCCACAGCACACACAAAAAAAAACAGCGACATACAGATAGACAGCCCGGTGTCCCTTCGTGGGCTGTGGTTGGACGACTCAAAAATTGAAAATTCCAGCATCGTGCCTAAGCGTGGGGTAAATATATCATGCCCCACACGTGGACGCATGGGAACGCGTGGGCGGAAAAGCTGCCCACGATAAAACGAGCTCCGGAAAAAGCGAGAAAAAAAAGCACTTCCGCTTATTGATCGATTCGGCACGTGAGAGGATTTCCAAATCCATGCATCAAACGGCAGCAACAGCAAAGCAGGGACGAAAAAGAAACGACCAGCAACTGAGGGAGAAAGAGAAAGAAAATAGGTGGAACGAACCCTCGGAGTCCGTGACTGCGAAATGGGAGCGATTAAAATTCACGTGACAATCATTCATTACGTTTGATTGAAGTTTCATTTTCCACTTTTGGTTCCCTGGTTCTGGCGCGGCTAGATCATGCCTAGTTTGGCTGGATCGATTGCATTCGTGACTGTTGCGCCGTTGGATGAGTTATGGCCACCCGGTGGCAGGGAAATGGAATGGCTTTTACATGTCGGCTTTGGTGTGATCACGAAACAAGCGTGAGAAATCGGTGCCTAGCCTTGTTTTTATTTGACGCCACTACTCACGAACCTTCGAACGCGGTCTCGAAATGTAGCGGATAATGTTCTGATAAAAGGATCAAACGTCAACCAAAACTCGCACCACGGAGATGGCACGGAGGATAACAGTGAGCTTAACCCATCCATTTTCATTATTATATCGAGAAACCGAGAGGGAAAAAAAACATTTCCCTCAATAGCTTTCCTCGTAACTGTCAACCGAACGCTGTTGTTTAGCTGCTAATCGCGGAAACAATCCATCGATTTGGGATTTGTACGAACACCGGACGACCACGAACACGCTTCTTGAGTTTGTGCAACGTGGTGGCATTGGATAAACGTGCAAACTGGTAAATTAAATGTCATTTTCATGATTCATTGCGTTGTTTCAACCCCGCCGGCATTCGTAACCAAAAACCGATCGATAGCATCGAAATAATCAGCGCGCATCGATTAGAGCGGAAAACCCAACGGGTCAGTATTTGCTTTCACGTTCGACGTTTGAGGTTCCCCTTCAGGCCAAAGCGAAACCGACACGGTTCAAATGCTACAAAACGTGATTGAAACGAAGCCAACCGGCCTAGCAGTTCGCTAACGAGCAGCAAAACATTATGCACCACCGGTTGGGATCCCATTTCCACTGACGCTGTTCAGGAGCTGGACTCGGTTCGGTTGTCGAAATGGCACGGATCGTCCACCCCCCTCGAGGGCACACGCTTCAGGTCTCGTTGGGTCGATTCACATGCCTCAAATTATACGTAAACGGATGCCGTGGCGCCGTTTGCATGTGGCCGATTTTCCCTAATTGCACGGACGCGCGAACCGTGTGCTTCTTCCGGCTAACAAGCTTTTCTGGTGGGTTTTGTGGGTTATTAAATTTTCCCGATCGCTCGCCCGGAAATGGTAAGCAGATTCGCGCCCTGTTGCGATTTGAAACGGACGCCATCGAAGGTTGATTAGGCGCCAATGAGCAACGCCATGAGACGAATGCTACTCCAACTACGCACCATTCGGACGCAATGTTGGTGGCTTCTTTCGGCGTTCCGAATCGGACATGGTAGTAGAGAGTTGCCCCATCCCCGAGGTTGTAGTTTAATTAGCTAAAGAGCCTTCATGCCGCTGATGCAGCCTAACCAATATTCGAGTGTTCCTTTTGAGCAGAAAATGACGAAATTAAAAACGAACCCATTTCCAACGATTCCGAGAAAGATACGAGCACAACGCTGCAAAAGGGTTTGAAGCACTCCAGGTTCCAAACCTGACCGTGCCTTGCATCGGTGTGCTTATTTTCTCAACTGTGTCAACAGCTCAACGGCAACCAGATTTTTCGATGTTTAATTTCCCGCATCGCAAACATAATTTTAATTCGCTCGGCTTCCACCGGACGACCGCGTCGGCTGTCCGGTGGATCGCGAATCAGAAAACCACCACCATGGCGGGTCGGCGGCACCATGAATTTCGGGACATGAGAAGCAAGCGAAGCATCAAATTAAATACGTTCCTTCGCACACCGGCCGTGTCCGTTCGAGGGTGCACATGCTGGTTATCGGGCCCACGCCACGAGACGATGCCTGCTGGTTTGAGTTCGTCCATGATGGAGTAATTTAAAAATGTATATATACATATATACATATACATTCTCCCTTCCGGATTGCGGATTCCTGAGAAAAGCAAGCACAGCAGCATCCCACGAAAATCGGTGCTTTCCGTGGGCGTATTTTCAAGTCCACCTGCACGTGGATGCACCGCAATGCAATTATTCGTTTAATTACTTAACCTGCAATTCACCGGCGAGTGTTTACAGGCCGTTTGCCAAGCCGCGCCCGTAACGCGAAAGCCACACATAATGCATTCGACGTAAACACTTTGACCGATACCCAAATAAACTCCCGAACGGTGATCCTTTTTTGGCGTGCAGGTTTCCGGTAAATCCGGCGCATCCATTATTCATTTATGCCACTTACCGCGATTGTGCAAGGGTGAAACCATATTAAATTGGGCCCCCACTTGAGGCCATTGGACTCACGGAAGCGTAAATGACGGCTGATCGGATTAATAGTAATTTAATTTGCTATCAAACCGTAACGTAACATAGTATAACAGACTATCTCAGCGTGTAGAAGAAAAAATAAAATAAATACACCCCTTTGTCGTGGGGTTGCAGCCGTTCGTACGAAAGCATTCCTCCGCTGATTGCATCACAATTTATTGTTCTACCAATTTACGAACAGCTCGTTGACAGTTTTGTTCGCCCAAAAAGCCATTCGCCAAAAATTGCCTCCCATCAGCTTCAGCGGAAAAACGCTTCGGCCTAAAATCCAATCATGCTACTCACGCCCGTTGCCCCTAGCAACCGTACACGTGCAACCAGCGCGCTTTGTGACGTCGGGCGGTCATTTTACGCCGAAGACTTTCCGACCGCAGCTATCGCATTCCCATTAGCCGGCGTTTTGTGGCATGTGCCGCGGCGTGTGGTCATGTTTCGCGTTTCGATTCCCGCGAACAAAAATGCGCCCACCACACCCGACCGGTCGCTTTAAATCCATTCGACAGGCCTAATCGCATCCGCGTAACCGATACCGCCATCAGCTTGCGAGCCCGCGGTCAGCTCCGGCGAATGGCGAAAAGATAACAGCACGCGAAGGAACAACCACGCCGAAAGAGTGCACCCTAGAGTGCACGAATTTGCGTGCAGCTGCAGTACAATGCGATCCACAATGTGTGCGCTCGGTTCGCGGATGTTAGGGATGAAACTGACCGAGCTAAGCTCGAGGCTCTCCCTTTCACTGCATTGTCCTGTGTGTGTAGTGCGGTCCTGGCATTAAAACCCGTAATGGTAAATTTGGGGATTTGGCGAAAGGCTCGAACCGAAGCCCAAAACCCCCAGAATGAACGAGAATGAACCAAACGGCCCGCTTTTGGGGCGAGATTGCTCGTGTTTCGATATCATCGGACATTATTTCCGAACGTCGAGGCTGTCCTTCTGACCAAACTTTTGGCTTTCGACAGGCGACGGGCGAAAAAAAAAAGATACACAGATCGACATCCCATTCTCTGACTCTGTCTGACTCTCCCAATCGACCGGATAATGGTCAGTTCCAATTTTGGGGGTTTTGGGGACACAGGTATTTTTCAATTTGTATGTACACTGCGGTTTTCCCGCTCCAGTTCCATTTGCTGTTTTGTGTGTGGATTCTTTTTTGTTTGTCTGTTTGTGTGTGTGCATGTTACCCATGAGCCCTATTTTCCGAGGTCGGTGTCGAAAATCGTGCGGGAATTTTCCGATCCACAGACTGGCCGACTGGAGGCGGTGAACGTTTGCTTCCATTAGGGGTTGGGTCCACCGGGCGCATCGTATCTGTGGTTTTCCTTCGAGCGAAACCCATTGTGGCTGGATTCATTTCGAACCGGAGGACTGAACGGATGCGGACGGGTTTGCAGCAAAGAAAAAAACGCGCCCGATCCCGGTTTCGGTCTTAATCGAGGCAAATATTTCGCCAGCCTGCCCCAGGGCGACAAAAAAACACCTGCACGATGAAATGAACAAGCAAATGTTGCCTATTTTGCAAGTACCCATGCCATTTCCGAGCGTAAAGTGTTAATTACCCATTCGAAACGACCTCAACGGCTGGAGGAAAACCGATAACGCCATTCGAATAATGGCGCTCTAGAATCGTTTTCTCGTAAACGTAATCACCATGCCTCTTTAGAGTGGCAAATTTTAAACTGCACTTTTCGATCGTCCAGAGTTCGTATTCATTCACACACTCTCACACACACACACAGGACGATATCCGTAGGCCTGTGATCAAAGAAAGCAATTTGCACCGTACCGTAGAACTCGAGCAATCTGCGTACAATTCCCACAGCTTGAATAAAAGAATCGACTCCAGCACGTACGAGTCCCCAACTCCGGAATGCATGCCGATGTGCTGCTCCCAGGGCGGCATCTTCACGTCACTGGAGAAATATTTCTCGCATTGAAATGCTAATTTTTCACTCGCACGCTGCGCAAAACCGCCATAGCCCAAGGACTCTCTTCTACCCTCCGTACCGAGGAAATGTTTTCCCACCAAACGCTCGTCTCCATCCGGTGAATGGGAAATGTTTCGAAATGGATATTTAATTTCCATCCGCATGTATGATTCCGCTCCATGTAGGTTTTATATAACTTTTTTTCCTACTCACTGCTCTTGCCAACCGATGGCGGCAAGATGTTCCGCAGATAGCCGCTCTCGGCTGTTGGCCGCCAGACGCCAAAAGGGCAATAAAATCTGTGGCGCACTAGCACATGCTTTTCCCGGGAGCTTGGAACGAAGGCCACGTGGATCCACCGCCGAAGGATCGCGCTAATCTTGAATCCAAAGTGCATATCCCACACTCACCCGTGTCTGGTGGAGGGTGTTGAGAAGGCCCCCCGGGGGTGGCCGGGACGTGGGCTATATTGCGCCAACTAAAGGAGAAAAATGGTGCTAGGATGCTGGCTCGGTGGGAAGATAAACCAGCGAAAAATCTGCATATATATTCGAAAAAGCGGCACAGCATCCCGAGGAATGAGCCAAAGCACGTCATAACTACCGGAGGATGGCCATGGCCGTGGAACCCGCAGTGGCGGGAGTGTGGCGAATAAATAAATGCTTTTTGCATTTCACCATATATCTTTTTATTGGTTTGCCGGTTTTCCTGCGCCACCGACTCATATGCCGACGGTGTGGCGATGCCGGTGGCAATTTTTATCACCGGCCAAGATTTTTATGGTTTTTCATATGAATATTTAAGGTTCCCTCCTTTCGTCACTCTACGTTTGCCGCGGGGCCTCGTTCGCTTTCCGACCGTCTCAGAGCTGTTGTGCGAATTTTCTTTCAGCTGCTGCTCGTATTGCTGCTTGTTAATTTTTGCTGGCTCCTTTTGCTGGGAACATACTACCTGGTGCTGGTTGAAGTGGGTTTGAAGAAACGTGAGCGAAACCGTGCAACAAACAGAACCATCTTGACCCCTTTTATCGTGAAGCTTACGGTGGCCATTTTGCACGCGTCCTTTTGGCCTGGTTGGAAGACGGTCGGTCCGTTGACCTAATTAACACCGGCAAGCAAATAACAGCAGCGCAAAGTTTGCGGCGAAGAATTTTTGCACGAAAAATAAAAAGCATTTTTAATCTCCTCCCAACCCGCTCGAAAACCCATCGCAAACAAAATTACTTTCGCAAAGTGTGGCTGAAAGCGCGCGGGAGCAAGTGAGAATGAGTGACAAAAACCATCGTTCACATCTGAGGCAATTTTAATATGGCTTGTCTGAAATGCAAAAGCGGAACTTTGCACTTCTGTCAAAGTTTCCCAGCTCCGGGAATGTGCCTATCACTCCGGCGCCCGGACAGGAAATGCGACAAGGCGTGTGGGCGTGCGGTGGGAAATATGCTTCCCACCACCCACCCACGGTAGGCAATAAAAAAACCGTTTGTTCCAGGCTCATGTCCCACGTCCGAGCCACGAAATCGGTGGCTTCTACGCGAGAGATGTCGCCTCGGTGACTCCTACAAATAACACCCAATCTCCCTCTCCCAAAAAAAAAACCAGGGACACGGAAACTTCCGGCAAATGCACTTCTTGACAATTTTTTATCCCACCACATGCACTGCCGCACCACCCACGGCAAGCCTTTCCGGTCTCTTATGTTCCGCTTTCTTTATGCATGCCTTCCGGACCCGATTGTGTCCGCTTCCGGTCTAACCCGGGAGGCCGCGCGCGTGAACGGAGGGAAAACAATATCCATTCGGTGAAGTTTTCGTTCCTTTCGTTTCATCGTCTGCTTTTATTTCCTTCCACGTTTATTTCTGCTACTTGCGCGCGCCCCGCGTCCAGAACGCTGAGACCTCCCGTTTGTGTCACATTAATTTTCAACTTCTTTCGTTCGTTCTGTCTGTTTCGCCCATTGCCATTTTCCGGTTTCGTGTTGTCGCCGGTCGCGTTAACGCTCGGTTCTGTGACGCTGCACCAGATTGGCATCGGTGGGGGTTAGAAAACTTTCCCGTTTATACGCGCAGAACAAAAACACCCCAAAAAAAGGGGTTCCGTCCGCCTTTAAGATAGTGCAGCCTGACATGCGATGAACCCGATGCATATCACGCCGAGGACTTTCACGGCGCGACCGCACGACACGGGAAGGAAGTCATATGGCCGCCGAAGCGCTTAAATTTGCATACGAAACAGAACCACCAGCGCCGCCACCGCCATGGCCAAGGTGACAGCTGCTCAATGGGGCGCGGCTCTAATTGCTGGTAATCCTGCTGAGTAAGCATTGCTTAATCGCTGTTGAGGGCTAATTGGCGTGGCACTGATAAGTCCATCCGGTGGAGTGGAAATAAACACATTTGGCGGTAAATTTATGATTATTTCATGCTCTCACACGACGCATGCTTCTCGGGTGTGGTCAGCCCACGTCATCATCTTAGTGGAAGGAGTCCTGTGTGGCTTTATTTCGAACGAAGAATTGCGTCCCTGCGTGTGCATCAAACACGCAGCAAACAGGCAACAAAAACTGCCCATCGAATCGTGCGCACACCATGTTTATGCAGCATTTTTCCCACCAGTTGAGTAAAAGCATCGCAATCAAATGGCTACCAATATGCTTGAAATGCTCTCAACATTTATTGAAATACCGTAACGACTCGTCGCAAGCACGCCTGCAGGAATGTAATTTCGAAACATAACCTCAAATAATCCAACCGAGGCCTACGCCAGCACGGGTCTTCCCGGTTCCGTTTCCCGCGTGGTCCCGCACATGGAGCATGCTTTGAAATTGACGTAATTCCGCCGTTTTGCAACGACGTTCTCCCGGCCTACTTCGACCACCCTTGACAATATGAAACTTTTCAAGCACATACTTGACTTTTGCTCGAGCAACTTCTCTCTATCTTCACTCTCTCTCCGTCTATCGTTTCTCTCGTTCCCTCTCGATGGGGCTTAACGGTGGGGCCACCCAACTTTACGATGGCATCCGGTGCCTTTTGCTCAGTTCTCGCGCTTTTCACACGCACACGATGCTGCGAGGGACAGGCAAAGGACCTTCTGCGGTGGGACGTTGCTGCTGCAGGCACACCATAAGCAAGCAGGAAGCAGCCAGCAGAAGAAGCAGAGCAGGAAAAGCATTCGGAAAAGCGAACGAAACCGCTCAACTGACAGAACAACCTTTCATTCTCTCGCCACAAATCGTTTCGCAAGTGTTTCCGTGAAGGGCATAAAATTTATGGAATTGTAACACAGAATCTTCGTGCTGCAGTTTTTTTTATTCCTGTGCCTGGTTTTCTTTTCGCTTTCTCTTCCTTTTTCCATTGTTTTTCGCTGACAAGTGGAGAATTGCTCAAAGTTCGTTCTGATTACGAATGCCAGAAGAAAGAGAGAAAAAATACGCTCGCTTGCACCCGTTCACTCTCGTGGGTGGAATTGACGCAAGACCCAATAAAGTTCATTAAAATGCTGCGACTTCTTCCCGCCACGAGACGTATGTTACTCGTTTTAATTTCGACCATCGGCCCAGCACCATCACCATCGTCAAACGGCGACCAGGTGACCAAGACACTCGTGTGGCAGCCGGTTACCTGAAAGGACCTGCCTTCCAAATGCCTTCCGGCGGTGGAAAAGTTTAGTGATAATTAAAGAAACGATGGCTTCGTTGCGCTGGTTCGTTGCCTCTCACAGACGATTGACCATGGGGCGTGGAAGCGAGAGACTAACGAGTGGGAGACCTGCCAGAACCGCTGCTTAACATAAAATTTTACTTCTATCTTCGCCTTTTATCTAGGGCGACCGTTCCGTCAAACGAGCGTGAAAATGAAAGATCTGCGACAATAAAAGAAAGCGTTCCCGGAACATCCTTCGCTGGCGGGACGTGTCACAAGGACGCAGGAGAGATTCTTCCACCGGAAACGACGAACGGGTGGAATAACGGTGCGGCCGTTCAACGTCCAGCCCAAGGGCAGAATTAATTAAACCCACCTCCACTCGGTTCGAGTTGGTTCCGCTCAAACCGACAGGCGAAATGTCACTCAACCAACATTCCTTCCGGCTAAGGATATCACCGTGCTCGGGAAGGCGTTTAAAATTCGAAAGGACCATTTTCGAAGGACTTCCACTCGACCGGCGGTCGGCATTCTGATCGATTTAATGCTCCACGGCTCTCCTTGGCGGCGGGGATCATAACCGGTGGCACTAAGTCCGTTAGTCGAATCTTTTGTTGTTGGCATCGTCGGCACGGGGAAGTCCGCGAACCAGCACTGGCCATTAGATAATGAATCGAAACCGGTTTGTCACTGATTGTTGGCCGCCGGCGGTTCCGATGTAGCCAGGCGATAAAGTTCAAACAACTAACAGGCACCTTCGCAACAAGGGGGCCGGGAACGACCGCAGACAAGCAGAGAACGGCGAACGGCGGGTGGATTAATTAGTTAATGGATTAATAATTTTAACAAACACATGCAAACGGCCGACGCCCTGAAACCAGACCGACAGCACAGCGGATCACGTCGCTTTGACCATTGTCTGACAGACGCTGTCCTTCGCGCACTCCGGGAGTCCTTTTATACTAATTGGGATGTAATGAGCTGTTCGTATCACGCCATTTCGATCGCGCTCGTGTGGCTTTGCGCGGCCCTCGGAACTGCCGGCAAAGCTGGAATCGAATCGAGCTCGATTTATCGTTGTCTCAGGTTAAATAATGCACGCGAAAGTCAATAGACCACCACCAAGCGGGCTTTGTTCTGTTGCGTCGCTTCATGATAAACAGCCACTGGAATCAATTATTGCGAGTAACGCACGGTGCCGAGGCATTAGGGCGTGCTGACGGCACTGACGGCACCGACATTGTTTTGCGTGATTCACCGGAAATGTCCTGGGCGAGGTTATCACTCGCTCTTAAATACGCCACGCCGGAAGGTGAAGGATTTCCTCGTTTATCATTGCGGTCGCCTTTGCGCTCGCGTCCGTCCAACCGTGACAAATGCAGATTCTGCAGAACAAAACTTCACTCGCGGGTGGAGGAAAACTTTCACGGGCGTGGATTTTCCACACCATTACTCACTGGCAAGGACTCTTGAGGATACCGCGCGGCTAATTTCGCTATTCGTCGCGTGTGGCTTTTCCTTCGTGTGTCAGTCATCGTCGTCCCTCGTGAGTTGGGAAAAATGTGCCCGCTTTCCGGGGTTGTGTGACACTTCAGCACGTGCCCGAGGAAAAAAAAAGCCCCAGGAAACAATGAACTCAATTTTTGAAACTGACTCCAACACATTCCAACGCCTTCGGTGCCTTCCGCCGAGGTGAAATTACTTGCAAAAAGGATTGCAAATGATTCGGAACCGTGGAACGGGGCGTGTTTATTTCAACTCAGACATCCTGAACCCGGCACTCGCAGCAAAAGGATGCGCCCGGATTTGTTTCCATCTGCACTTTTCCTCCGGGTGCGTCGTAAAACTCGCAGCACCAGCACACCAGTGCACACATACAGCATGATCTTGCCCGGCGACAACCGTACGTGCCGAAAGCACCGTCGTATCCAAATTTCTGCGAGCATCATCACACCGGAAACCGGATGGTCGGGTGGGAAAGCGGAAAACATGGCTTTCGGTGTTAGAAGAAATGGAGAAAAGTGGGATCGCACCGAGGAAGAGCGGGCGCTAAGAGGCTTCTTCGTCTCGCACGGTGGCGGCCAAACAATAACAGCCATTGCAAACAAAACAGCGACATTGTGGGGGAGGAAAAATGGGGAGTGTGAAAAAAAAATGTGAAACAGAAGGAAGTCGACACATTTTTCATGCGGCTGCCAGGCGTGTCCCTGTGGCGAATGTATCAGCGGTAGGCAACCGTTTCTTTTCGGCCGCACACAGTGTGGGTTAATAGAAAAGTGCTTTAGCTGCAATCTGCGATATAGTGGCAATTAAATTTCCTCCCACAATGCTGCTTGTGCAAATTGCGAATTTTTTGTTGTTGTTAAAATGCTTCATTCAACTGCCGGTATGAAATGAACGTCAAAATAGCACAAAATCTTGTGAACGTCAATAATCGTTTAAGTAGGCTACATCTCTACTCACCATGGCGACGGTGACGGTGTGACAGCCGGCGCGAATGGAAAACCGAGGCACCGGTGCGCGCTGTGGTGACTTTCGTTCGCAGAAGCATTTTATTTTCATCTCGCAACAATGGGAGCCATTTGCCGAGACGGCGCATAAATAAGCAAAACAAATGAACACTCTCGCAACATTCCGCAGCACTAACCACTTCACACGTACCGGTCGGGATGGTCGGGTCGGCAAAAAAGAGGTGCTCGAAGCCAAGGGAAAGCGCTCGAACGGGGTGAAAACTAGCGTCATTTTTCATTCCGGTAGACAATATTTTCACCCGGCATTCGTTCCTGTTTACTGCTGGTGCTCCTGCCACTGGTACTGCTTCTGGTCTCTCGGCCGCTCTCGTTTTAATTTTGAAGATTTAATCTAAACTACACGCTGCGGCACGAACGCAGCAGGAATACGCCCTGTCTTGTCGTGCGCCTCCATGCGGCCCTTTTCACGCCAACGGTAATCGGGGACGGGAGGGAGAAGAAAAAAAAACACAGAAAGAAGGTGCAACCGGAAGGGCGCTGTGAGTGTGCATTTATTTATGTTTTGCTGGCACTCGGCCACCTGCGGGGCCACTTATTTATATCAACGCGACACGGTGGAAGTGCTCTTTTCGCCGGAAGCGAACCCACGGTGCACTGGTGGTGGCGCACTGACGCGTTTTGTCGTTTGTGTCCTGGCGTGGCTTGGTGGGGGTCGCCTGATGCTGGCCAGGCGACGATGGATGAGTAATGCGCGTCCACGCAAACCGGGCCGTGTGCACCTGAGCGCATTCGCTTGTCGAGCCCCATTAAGCGTAACAATATTTCTGGCTGTTAATTATTGACCGGTTTATTATGAAGTATGAGTAAAATGAATGCTGGTCGCGTAGAAAACAAACCAAATAAAAAAACATCCACCAACCTGTGCCAGAGGGTGTTGGGATGATATATTTTTTTGTTGGTTTGCTTCATTTCTTTCCCACAACAAAGCTATCTACCGCAATGGCACCTCTTAGCGGTGCGAGCTACCGATATAAATGGTGCAACATTATGCTTTTCATTGTATCGGTTTTGCTTCTGGATTCGCGGAAGAGGCATAAAAAAACACCCCTCACTATCCATCAGCGCCATCAACGCGCCTGAAAATAAATGGGTTTGTAAATAAAACAAAACGCAATAAACCGCAAACGTGCAGCGGCCTTGGGGAAATGGACAAAAAAATGGCGGTCCCACAATTTGTGAAATTATTTAAAAGCAAACCGATAGTTTTTGCCCACGCTCCGGAATTATTACTTCGGGCATGAATATTCATAATGCGTTTAAACGCAAATGACACCGATCAATGTTGATGCAGCTAATCAAACAGAATCGATCGCTTGCAATTTATGTGCCGTTTTCCAATCGCCAATCGACCATCGCCAACCCCGTGCCATTTCATCAACGAAATCCTTGGGGGTGTTTCTGAGAACGGAGAGAAAGAATGTTTTTCCCATTCAGCTATCGTTGCTCTTCACGCTCGAGTCGGATTAAAACTTATTTAATCAAGCAATAAGCGATATCGGTGTACAAATAAGAACCTTATTCAACTCCTGGAAAATCAACCTGCTTTGTTTGTTTTATTTTTGTTACGAATTATCGCAACGCGCTGTTTGATTTTCGCAGAACTCCCTTATTCAATTCCAACACGGCAGCACATATTTCAGTAGCCCCACGGCGTGGCGTGAGTAAATAGTAACGAAGTCAATACGGTTCCACTCCAATCAGCCGACCGCAGTAAACGATAACGCAGGTCGCCGGCGAGCAACGCCAATTCTAAACTGCACTGCGCACCACCGTGCGGTTGGGTTTTTGGGGTCCGGTTAGGAAAATCATCCCTTTTCCCACCGAACCGAACACAGTGACAGGGAAGGGAGAAAAAACCCCTAGCCGTGGATTGGAAGCAAATTCATCTGTTCCGTGAAAAACCCATCCAAGCGCAGCCGAACTAATACGCGGCTGGGTTCGGTTCTGGTCGCGTTTGACCAGCGTGGAAAATGGGGAAAATTGGAAATGTGTTTTGATGTTTTTCGGGCAATGGTCCAATCAAAAGTGGCAAAGTCATTGGTTACGGTATTACGGGTTTTCCTGCCTTCTACCCACCTAATTGGACGTTTGTTCGTCCGAGATTTTAATGAACGCATGGCTGGCTTCGTTCTGGGGTGTGTTCGTTCGCCATGGCGACGTTCTATGGATGATTTGCGTTTAAAGGGTATGATTGGATCGAGCAGGCCATGGCGTTCATGAAGAGATTCTATTAAAAGGAAAGAAAGTTTACTCGAGATTTCAGCTTCTAGCCATCGAAACAATATCGCCATTATTAATTATAATAAAAGTGAAAATACCGTGAAATGTTCCTCGTGTCTCTCATATGTTTGTGGTTGTAAGAGAACGCACTTCCCACCCCATATAAATGGTGGTTTCATGATGGATGATACCTTTCAGGGCGCGATTAAATCCCAAACGGCCGGCACAAGCGCCACGGCTGGAACGCAGCCATCCGTCTCCCTGTACCAGGGACATTTTGCGTAAATAATCAAATCATTCGAAAGCGACCCAGCTGCAGCTCACCGCATCGTCTCGGTACGCATGATTGGACCCGTCGGCGCTCGCATGCATTAATCTTGGTAATTGCCAATTAAATCTGACAGATTAATCGTATTAATAAGTCTCGAACGTATCGTTCCGCCAGCCCCGACTGGGCCCTGGGCGGACATTAAAGATCGGTAATCCACTTCCCGTGCCGTCCGGGACCGTTCAGCTAATCAAGCCTCGAAGACACCCAGCCAACACCACCGACACAATTAGCAGGTGTGAAAATGACTAGCTTATAATGGAGGCTTCAGTGCGTTCTCGAAGGAGAAAAAGGAGCTTTTACGCCCCATTGGGCATGTCGTACTCGTGCGAACATCATCTCCCGCTGGTTGGCCGTTTCTTTCTAGCGTGATTATGACACCATAGCGTGTTCGCTCCATTACCTTTTTGTTTTGGTGATTAACCGGTCGGAATGAGGCGATTACTGAGCTACGGCCATACATCGAAGCGGTAAGGACATTAGTAAAAATAATACGCTTACCATCGATCGATCACCGAAAAGCTCGTTTCCGGTGCTCACTGTGTATGTTGGCCACCGACGGGTTATTACTGGATTAATTCTATAAATAGATCAGCGCAGACTTTTAGCAGCCTATATAACGCATGAGCATAAGCTTATGTCTCAACGAAAGCTATTCATGGTCCCGATACATGCCTGGGATTCATGTCTAAAGACACCCTTTTTGGTGATCAATTATATATTTCACTGCATTATGTTGGCACATTCGGATCGATTGAACTTACTACTCGAAGATGTCTGAAAACCTCTAAAGTCAATCAACTCCACTACGTCAACATCAATTGTATTTCCAACGGCAAGTGCCTAATTAAACAATTTAGTTTATTTGCGCCAGTATTAGCCAGCGTTCCAGTCCAGGACCGGGCCGTTTGCACCGTAGCCGAGCTGGGTTGCAACTTTGTCCGAGAGAAATTCGATTTGCTTCGATGCATGTTCAATAAATCAGTTAAATTGTTTGCAAATATTGAAATTGCCCAACAGTTCCTCAAATTTCTCCGCAATCCAGTTGCCGAGCAGTACTTAATTGCCTGAGTAACTTGACGCCAACGGGTCGGACAGGCCGTTTGAACCATGGGGACGCGACAGGGAGCCTCGTTTGCCAGCATCCTTGTACGTTTGGCAACATAGTAGCCTAAAATGGAGTCCTGAAATCCCCCATCGGTTGTGGGCTGCGTACGCACGCTTGCTAACCACCGCGCTGGTTGCGTGCTGAATCGTTTAGAAACGGCTCGCTAGGCCGTCGTTGCATGATTAATGGTAGTGCCTACCGGAGAAATAGCCCATTGTTTGGCATTCTTCGTGTGGTTTCCACCAAATGCAAATATACGATCCCCACTCGGCCTAAGCCTGCATTCTGCTGCATAAATAACAACCGCAAATTCAATCGGTGCCTGTGAAATGGCGAAGACTAGAAGCGAAACCTGTAGAGAGGGAGAAAAAAATCTCAGCAAACACAACACAACACGGCCGGTTCGTTTCGTAGGAAATCGAAACCGTACGCCAGTGAACCTGCCGCTGATGAATGCGCGGTCATATTTTAGCGAAAATTTATCACAACCATCCCACGCGTGCACGCATTTGGCCACGTTTCGTTCTCGTGAAAGTCTGCGGCAGTCGGTAATAATTAGCCAGCACGTGAGACGCTTCATAATTGGCTCCATTAATCATGTATGTGAGACGCACAAAAACGAACGTTAGAACACAGGAATTGAGCCAATTTTTGCTCGAAGAAAAATGGCAGCGCCTCACATTCCCGTTCGATCGATTCGTTTACAACTCGTAGTCCAATGCTTGCAGAGCCACACGGACGTAGAAGACACTAAAATCCTTTTCAACGCTCACCTGTTAAAATGGTGCCAAAAAAAAAGCGTACTCCCATCCATTGTCTCCGGGAACTACCGGAAAACAAATAATCACAGTATTTCATTTCAACATCCTTGTCAGCACACTTCCACGACCGGATGGGGACAAAATATTACTCGCAGAATTATGGTGTCATGTTCTAACATCCCGCTTAAGGCGCCCAAGGACGTGTTCGGAAACGGGACACCGAATGGCTTCATTGCCGTTGGCATAAATTCCCACCGCAGGCCGCAAGACATCCTCATGCGCAATGCACCTCGTGGCCACGCCGATCCGCCATCCTCTGGCAACACTTAATTTATGCTTCATTAAATGAATATGCAGATAAAAAGCGACTTCCATCGCACCCATTATCGTCACGTTTGGGGCCGGTTTGGAATATTTTCGGAAGCCGCTTTCGGAGCAGGGCCATAAAAACAAACACTCTCGCAGTCAGCGTTCCTTGGGTGTGTGTCTGCGAGCTTCGCTCGGGTTTTTTTTCTTTCTTTCAGTCCTTTGCCCCTTAGCTTCGTCCCCGTGGCCCCGGGAGCCTTTGGGGGAAAAAGGAATTACTCTTGCTGTGGAGCTTCCGAGGACGTTTCCAGCACAGTGGACACAGCCCGCCCGGAAGCAGTCCCATCGGGAGTTGTCTTCGTTTTGCGCCACGCTCTCCACCCATGGCATAGTAATGAGACTGTCACGGTTAGTGCTGGCATGAGGTTCGGGTGCTGTTTGCTTTGGCGTTGCCCGCTGCTACCATCCATGGTCAGTGGCTGGTGAGCGGCTATTGCAGTGGCCACCGTGACAGGATTCGCTCGCCAGAACAGCTTCGTCCACCGACACCGGGGTGATATTGACAACGAATTCAGTTTGTAAAACACCGACAACAATTTGCTTCATAATCATGCATATTCATAAGGACCTTCTTTATGAAGTTTTCTCCCGTGTCCTCTCGTGTTCGCTTTCGCTTTCTCTCTCTCTCTCACTCTCTCATTC
Organism: Anopheles nili; assembly: GCF_943737925.1. Taxonomy (NCBI): domain Eukaryota; kingdom Metazoa; phylum Arthropoda; class Insecta; order Diptera; family Culicidae; genus Anopheles; species Anopheles nili. The sequence goes on from NC_071292.1 coordinate 4,600,708, forward strand.
ACACTTGCGACGCTTGATCCTGGCAGCTTCTCGTTGACCGGAGCGTTTCAACGAGAGTGCAATTGGTGCCGTTAGGATGGGATGGTGTCAAGAGCAGAGATTCGTAAATGGTGTAAATGGTCAAACGCGGTCTTGCCGGGTCTCACCACATTGCTTGGGGACTCCAGTGGTCAAATTGACGCCTGAGCTGTTCCTCTTGTGGCTTTTGCTTTTTCAACGGGATTCTAACGTTTGATAAAGTTGCATCAAATGTTGCTCACATTTATCGAGTTTCTGTTGAGGCGTTCCTACCAGCAAGCGCTGGTCATGCATTGGTCCAAGTACTGCGGGAAGATTCTGTACGCGATGGAAAAATAAGTGGCTAAATGAGATTTCTCGCCGCAGTGGAGAATATTTATCGCATCCCTTTCGGAGGCCCACCAGCCTGAAGCTCACCCTATCCACCGTTTGGCGCTTTTCCAATCGGCGCAATAGCACCAGCAAACCACGAACCGATCATCAATTTCTTCATCACGTCATTGGATGGAAAAATCAAATCTCCCTTTCATGGCACTGCATAAATAAAAGCCCTGGCCCTGGACCTGGACCTGGCTGGGGTGGGTTTTGCGATGGTACCTCAGCAAGGCTGCACCAGCACCGGCTTGAACCGGAGAAAATGGGGCGATAAAAAGAAGGAAAAATCATCGGAAAATATATGAAAAATTGGGCAAACATGACACGGAACACGATGCCCTGAATTGCGGACCCCCACAATGAGGATCTACTGCAGCTTAGGCGTACTGGGAAACCGTCTCGACGGACTCGAACGTTCCGTGGCCCTCGTCGAAATGGATTTGCACCCGTGGGATGTGTTCGGGATCGGGGGTGAACCGGAAATGAAGTGTGAAGGAAAATATTAAAAAACCGTTGGGTACGGAGACTCCATTTCCATACGCCACCCAGACCCAGGCGCCCTTTCTGTCCCCTTTTCGCAGAGGTGTTTCCGGTGGCGCTCGGGTCACAAGCGGAAAGTAATACTATCATAAGCTTCGTGTTGCTGGGACGCATGGATATTGCGAACTGATAGATATTTATGAAGGATTCAAGTAAACACCGAATTATTGTGGAATGATTTCCCACACTCTCTTCCCACAAAAAGCTCCACATCGTCCACAGCAGGTGAATCACGAACCACCCGTGTGTCCGCATATCCGTGCGCGTACGTGCTCAGGATCCGGCTTGGTGAGCAAAAAAGGAAAAAAAGGAAAAACCCCCGTCCCGAACGAATCAAGGTGCAAATCCTCTGCATCTAATACTTTTATCGGTTCAATATATATTCTCCTGGCGCATGCATCGCGCTGAATTATGCATGCAAGGAATCGGAACGAACCAACGCTCGAAGGGCGCTTGGCAGCCTTAGGGGGCCTGCACGTCGGAAATTGGCCACGCTCGCTGGGAGATAAAATGTTCCCGTGTCCATTTGCATAAAACGCGCGATATCGGGTTCCGCGAGTAGAAACGATGGTTTTGTTTTACCCTCGAGACCATCGTTCCTGGGAAATGGAACGGAATGCGTGAGCACTACTGCCGTTCTTCATCGATGATGGAGCGCTGAAAGCTTCTACTACTGCATGCTTGGATGACATTTTTCCTGGTAATATGCATTCACCATCGGTTTCACTGAATGCAGGCAAGTTTTTCTTTGTAAATCATGACGGAAGATTCCACTTACGTGAACTGGAATCGCTCGCAACGTGATACAAAAAAATACTATTTCGTTTTACCCGAGCATATATATCGTCGAGTTTATTTATCGTCACAAAAGCTCGCCTGTAGAAAACACTGGCATTTCCCCTTTGTTGAGGTTAAAAATACACCTCGAACGATTCTGCTACCATCGATATGGCATTCGTTACCAAGAATTCAAACAATGCGTAAATGTACCATCAAAATAGCAGACCAAAGTAATGGCGTGTTGCACCGGTGAGCTGGTGAGGCTGGAATTTTCTCTGTTACAACAATGCATTTCCAATCGTGTCGGTACAAAAGCGGCGTTTCCTTTCTTCTGTCAAAATCTCCGCACTGGATTTGGCTTTTCCGGTAGATGGACTTAATCCGGTTTAATATGCGTCCAATTAAAATCGAAACTTTTCAATTACACGAAATAATCGTATTAAAATCCATCCGTTTTCCATGTGAGAGCGCGAGCACGTAAGTACGTGGGTATTTTTGTTTTTTTTTCTTTTGTTTACAACAACTATGCTTCACTTTCTGTCTCGAGTTGCACGATAAAGCTGCCAGTGGAACGTGCTGAGCGGGGTTCCATTATGCAATGAAGAAAATAAGTGCATCACCTGGTATCGAGGGATGGCGTAAAGTGCAAGCTCACTCGCTCGTCTGTAACGGGACGCACGGAAGCTTCGTGCAGCGTGAAAGCGTGTATAATTAACAGCATTTTGTTGTTTTCCATTCGGTTTACAATTTCGACGTCACCGTAACCATGCGCTCTCGGTCCTGGGCCATCCGCTCGCTGACGGACACAGGAAGCCGGCACACAATGGGACGATCGGGACCGGGCGGAAATTAAAATACACCCACCAGACGAATGGAAAAGGCACCCACCACAGCCCGGACCGTTATTACCGATTGTCGAAAGTGCAACCGAAAACCAGAACCGTTGCTTCCTCATTGGAGTGCGGGAAGGATGCGTTTGTTTCATGATTGGACGACGGAAAAACATTCCCATCGGGAGCAGGGGCAAAAAATCATCGAAAACAGGTATAAAAATTCATTTTCCACCGTTCGAACAAACGGCCCATACCGATAGCGAAAAGGGGAAACCGGGAAGCGAGAGGCGCTGGGAAAGCTTTCATTTCGCATCATTAACATTGTGTGCGTCCCCGGTGGGTGGGTGGGTGTCCATTTGCGCGATTACGTGCGATCAGTTGACAGCGGAGTTATGCTAGGGGAATAAATAAGATTAACAGCACGACAAAATGCACCCTCACTCGTGGCACAGATCGAAAAAGGAAAAGAGAAGCAGAAAGGAATGAGAACGCAGCTGGAACTGTGCGCTTTTCCATCGCATTTTGAATCGAACCGTTTTAAAGCATGATCATTACTGCCGGCAAGTGAAAATTCACGCACATTTATCAGCATGTCGCGTTCCAGGAACGCTTGTCCAGTCCAGGGGCATTGATCGATAAACACGTGTATCGGTTGTTAATGCATTACGCGTGGGGCTTGTCGTTACACAACCGTTTAACTGGTTGTGTGCAATTTATTTCCCCGCACATCATCAATTGCAAGGACCAAAAATGAACCTGGTGTGTGATCATTCCTTTGATGCAACCATTTTTGCAGTTAACACAATTTTTCGTACTTTGAATATGAAATCCGGCTGAATTTTGTAGACTTACGCATATCAATCAGGCACTGTTATAATAATAAAAACAAATTTGCATCGTGCTTTGCCCGGACGGCAGTGTTATTGATTCTTAAATAATGCATTTTGCTGATGCGTATTTTTTATCGCACCCATTTCAACCGAGATGGCCCAATAAAACCGAAAACGCGTCGCGGATTCGAAACGAATTCATTTGGATTATGTTGACGGCACGCTTGGGTGCGTCTTTGCGCCAGGCGCCGCACGGAACGCAATTTAATCATAATCCGGTTATACTCGGTCGGCAGAACGATGCATATAAAAAGCGAGGGCTCGGCTGTAAAAAAGTGACTAATACTCGTATCAACATCCTGACAATTGTTTATACGTTACCACGTGCATTTATTCATGATCCGGCCTTCGCACGCGGATGGAACCGAGGAAAACGCAAAGTGTGAGCAGGTTCGTGCTGCAAAAAGGTTGCTAGAAATGTCCTTTTTATCGCGATTCGCGACACAAAATGGCATTCGATATGGCTAGGCGTTTTTTCTATCATTTTTCACTATAACCCTTGCCAAAGCTACATACTAGAGAGAAAGAGAGAAAGTGAGGAAAAGAGATAAAGAGAGGCAAAGAGAAGTAGTGCGGAGTGCAGGGACATCCGTCTGTTTTTTTCTCGCGTTTCATGCACCCTTTACTAGCCATTCGGTGAAAATGCTATCTTTTATAGCCCACTCGTAATAAATATTTCATCATCCAATCCGGTGTCGAGCGTCCCGAAACCGACTCCAGCGCGAGCTGACTCATCGTGGAGATTCAGCCGCTTCTCAGGACCTCAGGCGGAAGCACAAATGCAGATACAATGGTCTGCCTGCACGCGAGAATTGCAACGTGAATTTCCCAAAACGGCAATTTTGCTGCTCCGGATGCTGTAGCATTGCTAAGGCCGGACGTGCGATACAACACAACCGATCCTGCCCGTGGGAGATTGTCGACTTACAACGATGGAATGCGGGATTGATGCTCCGACTGGCCTACCAAAAAAGAAATGCTTACAAAAACGACTGAAAAACTTATCAGTCAAACGGCCAACAAGAACTGCTGATACGTTTTTATTTTTAATAATTTAGGCTTTTACAAAAGCCAAGCAAAAGTTGAACGATAACATTACAAAGTGCACGAAAAAGCCCCAATTCAAAGGCATCCCATGCGACTCGCGGTTGTTTGCCGAACCTGGGTTTGGTTTTGGGATCCCAAAAAAAGGAAAGCTCAACTTCACGAGAATTTACCACTGTTTCGTCCAACATTCAATCCACGCAACAACTTGATACGTTTGGCAAACCATTGCGCTGTTTTTTTTATTGTTTGCTGCTTCGCATTTTTCATTCTAACGTCCCCACTCGGAAGGGATTTGCAAACCGAGCTGCGGAACGTAGCTTTGAAGCCAGTGGAAGCAAATAAAAGCATACGCAAAAAAAATCCCAAACCGGCAGCCGCGAATCGAGTGTGCAAACAAAAAGACACACCGAAGAGTGCAAGATGAGATACACCGAAAAAAAAAACAGACCTGGCCAAAGGCTGTCCGAGGAGCCGAGCGCGCAACATGGATCGAGTACGTGGACATTTCCCGGCCAAGGCCCGCCACTCTGACTGCCGGTTACGCAGTGGCTCCATAAATTATACTTTCCTATCTGGAATTAAAACAAATAAAATTTGATAACATAAATCATTACAGATAAAGGAATGCGCCATGGGAACGGCGTTATTAGCACGCTGCCGCAGAGCGATGGAATTGCAGGACTCCAGAGGACCGAAATAACGAGTGAAAAAAAAACATACACACATGTCAAGTAAAAAATAAAATGCCGCATGCACAGGGACTGCAGATTGCAGCGAGTGCATCGGCGAAACATGACAGGAAACACATAAATGGGCGTACGGGGAAAATCATCACCCCGCGATCCAAGCAGGCGACGAGCAGTCCCATAGCCTACTGAGATGAATACCGTTCCGGTGGAATCACCGTGTGAGAGTGGCTTCTAAAAAATGCATTCATACAAACGCATAGCCAGCATGAATGCACCCCCAGATTCACGGCACACACACACACACGTGCCCACTTTGAATAAAAGAAAACTTTCATATCCAAATCTAAAGAGTGATGAAAAATGGCAGCATAAAAATAAAATGCATGTGAAACGGACATCCAAATTGAGGCGCAACATGACGTGTCGGGTTGGTTGGTTTGGTTGTATTGCACGTTGTTGCACCCGCTCGTGTCCTGATAAAAATGCAACAAACATCGCCGTGATGCGGAATGTTTCGAACTGTTTCATCTCCCGAGCTAGCGCAGGGACGGTGCTATTCAATTTCACCAGAGAATGTTATTTGTGTGCGCGGTGTTCCGCAACGGAGGCCATTATTCTACCACCGAAAACCTAGCCCCCAAATGAGCCCCCGGGAAGCATCGTGGGAGACTAACCGGACAGGATACAATTACACCATATGCCACGCGCCACCTGCCACGTAGCTATTTTGTGTTTCACGTGGCCGTTTTTTTTGTGTGTCCCTCTCTTTCATTTCCTCCCTCATGGAGGAATGTGTGGCGCAATATGTTTATTTCTGTCCCACGCTTCACGCTGCTGGCTCGCAAGGCTGATAGAATAATCATCTGCCAAAACCACCCATCGCTTGTTTCCCGAACGGAAAACAAGTGGCTTTTCCCATTACGCCCAGCGGGGAGATTATTATTAATCTGTCTGCATAAATATGTACGCGGGCGCATTTTTTTCCTTCACCTTTCACCCGCTGCGTTCTCCTCGTACACGAAGCTATTCATGAATGCATGTACCTATCCGATTATCACCTCCCGCAGGGCACCGAAAGGAGCACTTCGCGCTTCAGTGTACTATTTATTCAGCTGAGCACTTTACGGGCGACCAAAACACGCTCCGCTGATGTGTGCGCATTTATTTGAAGCATGTTTTGTGAGCTTTCCTTACTACACTTGACATGTGTCAGCGGGTTTGTGTTACTTTTGTTTTTTTGCTTTTTGAATGTCACACTTTATGGCACTAAATTAATTCCCACAAGTATATCGCGGGCAGAATGTTGTCCACGTCACCAAGCAAATTCGAATTGTGTTTCGAAGGGATGAATATTGGAAATAATAGTTATCAAAGCCTATACATCTCAAATTCAATCTCAAAAACCCACCAGCAGTATCTTTTTCACCCACATGCTCGCCTATCCGGGCTTTAGGTTAGCAAATTTGAACAAGCTAAGCGCAATCGTTTCGCGTGCTTATCACCGCGGCACAATATTTATTCAGCTTGCTATCGCTCGAAGAAAAGCCGTAGCTGCTCAAAAGCTATCAAAAATCCATTTCCGGTGTGAATGAAAAAGAAAAGCAGATCACAGCACGCACAACCGTACCGGCGGTGAATCGGTGCAATAAAGCTGGCTTTGGCTTGGAAAGCTAGCGGCGCTCTGTGTGCTAGTATTCTTCTTTTCATTGCTGGCATTCGTTCTCTTCCGACCCACGGGCAAGATTGCGGCAACGCTCGAAGTGCTCGAAAGGAAACGTAATTTACAATTTCCAAACACTCCATGCGGCGAACGATTGCCACCAGCGAGCCGATTCCGGGAAGCCAACCCGATACGCGGGTAAGGCTGAAATATTTACGGAACACATTAGCGCACCCACGAGCCTAGCGCAATCCGTCCGCGGTCCCGCGTCCTATGCTCGTAGGAACCGAACGCAAGCGGGAAATCGCTCTGGGAAAGAATAAATATCAATTAGGAGCCAAGGATTTGGACTTTAATTTCATTACCCAAATAAATAAATTAAACCGTAATCCTGAAAGGCGTGAGCGCCGATTTACTTCCGGCATTCCATCGGCTGTGGGGGAAAAGTTTTCCACCAATCACAGCCAAGTGAGCTCAGCATTCCAATCAACAAGTATTGAGACGTACGGAACCATCCCGATCGGATCCACACGATGGACGTAATTTATGCGCTTCCTCACGGTCCTAATTCTTGCGGCCCTCGTCTTCGAAGCTCCATCTGCTAGCGTCTTCTCGGAGCAAAGATCAAACCCATCGCATTATGTCAGGCAGAATGAATGTTCCCAAAATACGGAAGCTCCCGCTTTCGAAATGCGTGCTCTGTGTAGCGAGCGTAGATAAAAAGGGCATACTTTTTGCCGCGTGGGGCTCCCGAAGCGATGGAAATCCTTTTTACCCACTCCGGGACGGCAGCAGCTGCTTAGGCGTGACCGAGTTGCTGCCTTATGGAACGACATATTTCCAGCCAGTTGATCGCAATAATTTCCACGGTCAACTGGCGCTAACTCAATTTGCCGTATTTCCTGGCTACGCACCGGAAGCCCACCGGTGGGCATGCGTGAGCGTCCCGCGTGCGTGCACCCGGGGGAATTTTCGACCGGAATAGAAATTTCACTCCACCGAAACGGCATCAGACGTGACCTTCTCATCGGTTAGAGGTCTTTGAAGGGAGAAAAAAAAGAAATAAAACCGACAAGTATGTCTATTTTTTCTCTCCAGCCCCGGGAGAAGCAGGCTTAATTCCACCAGCGAAGGATTCCTGCACGCGAGATGTATTTTCCTTTCGCACAGTGGTCCGTTCCCACCGTGGCCAGTGGGTTTGGGAAAGGAAACTCGAACTCGAAATATGCCTGCCGTGATGGGATTTTGATTAGCTTTAAATTTGATCCAATTTTCTCGCCGTTGGCAAAATGACGGTGGTGGCGATTTGGGCGAACTTTTATTCTTTTTTTTCGGCCTCCTCTTTCACCCACGCTTGTTTCCGATGATTGCACAAAACGAGCTGCGAGCGCGCGCGCGAAATGTTTTGCTGCTGCTACGTGTCCGTTGGGAGTTTTTGGACGCTCTGGTGAAGAAAGGGCACCCGCTTCGACTAGTCCGCCACTAGGCGCCTCCATATTCACCAGGCGCCTCCATTTCAGGAGGAGCGAGAAACACAATTCCAAACCACTCGATCTCGGATGGAAGCGACTGGTGATACGGGTGGTGGTAAGTTTCCGGCAGACCTGTCAGCGAACGGTCTCCGGTGGTTTTTGATGGAACCTCGGACTCGCTCTCCGCTTCGATTTCCGATACCGATGCGTCGTTTGATGTGTCTGGGGCTCGTGGGGCACAAACGGAGCACAAACTTCGGTCGTGGCCGGATCGTGGACAACGCTGTGCACCATCGCCCCTCAGGGGAAATCGCATTCGGAATGGGAAAGTTCAGAAATTGAATTATTGACGGCGAACAGTTCCTCGGAGATTTGCTCCCTTCGGAGCTCCGAGATGGAAGATTGGTTGGAGAACAAAAAACCAAGCTTCAGAGCTTCGCAGCTTCGTCGCCGTCGCTGGGGAGAAAGTGTTTGGCCGTTATTCTTCAACTTTTCGCCGCGGTGCCTTTATCTTGTTATTGTTCAACATTTTTCACCTCCCAAACAGCTCCCACCGGTGGTTTGGTTCGCGTTTACCGTACACACGTACGGCTTGCCCACGTAAACGGAAATGAAATGAACACACCGACTGAAGCAACTTAACGAAGAACTCGCACCATTGAGGGTTCGTTTTTTTTTCTTTCGTGCTTTCACACACATCATGGACTCGATCGAAAAGTATCCTCCTGCTGCTGCTTCTACTCCATCGATAGATTTCGCAAACGGGCGTTGTGTTGATGGAAAAGTTTTTCATCATTTTCACTCACTTGCGCATTTAGTATGCAACGGTGCGAATGTTCGTGACGCGTGGGACGATCATTGGGGGATTTTTGCCATTTTTCCAGTCCCATCGAGCGAACAAAATGACTCCACGCGATGACTCTTGCATCGGTGACGCGGTTCAGCTGCTCCTGCCGGTACTGAGATTTGACGAGGGCCACGTCCCAGTGGAGCTTGCAACAATGGCGAGGTTTTATGATACCTTTCATCATTCATCAGCCACCGTGTAGCCTCGGGAGCTTGTCAAAGAGGCAACGGAGTTCTGGGAAAAGAAAAAGGACGTTCTTTCTGCCGCTCTAAAGAGACGTCAAGAGGTTCGGCTCGTCACTTAGACGTTGATGAACCATCGGCGCCATATGCTCTCGGATGTGTGCAAGCAAAAGAAAGCGGTCGGTCTGATTGAGAGATATTTTTATGCAAATTTTCCACACATCGCCACATGCATCACGGTTCGGTGGAGAGATGGCAAACGATTTCACGACAAAGTTTCGTCTTTCGCGCAACCCGTAAGTGGAAGATTCCTATCGCGATAAATGCTGTCGGTTTGACGAGCGATTTTGTGCGGGGCGTTTATCCGCAAACGCGAAGGCGACAAGAACCACAAGCAAAAGCATAATAAACAGTCTCCGTCCGTTGTCTCGGTGGCGGTGTACTGCTAATTTGATGCAACGCTACGAACGTCGCCGTCGACATCAAATGCGAAGCGACAAACGTTCCCGCAAACCGCTTTGTTGAACGGTTTAGCAACAATTCCGTTCACCTGAACGTTCCTCAACCGAGTTTTCCCAAAGCGGTTACTCTCTCTTTCTCGATCTCCCTCTCTCTCTCTCTCTCTCTGCTTGCCTACCAACCTGGCGACCAGTTGTCGAAGGTAGAACTTAGTTCCCGCCGGCAGTTGTCCACATTGCCAAACACTCGAGCACTAAAGTTGTCCATTAGCCGGCAAGCGAACCCGAGCGCACGACAGAGGCACCGGCAAGCACGAGTTTCTGGGCGACAAATTTATGCATTCGAATAATTAAAATTAAATTACCCTCAAGTGTAATTTGTTTTACTTTCGGCTCTCGCCACTCGCACTTCCACGGCACTCGGTCAATCACGGACCGAATCGGAGCGGGAAAACGCTGCGAGGTGGTTTATTAATCGCATTACTTTCGACTAGCTGGCAAGCGGCAAACATCGGCAACATGGAGGACAATTTCCCGTACGTGTGCTTGTTGCGATACCAAGGTTGAGAGACACCTGCGGAAAAAAGAGAAAACCCCAAAAGCTCGATGATCAACCGCAACACACCCAATGGGTGATTGCCCCAACAGATCATTTGCATACCTGCCTCGAGGCTGCGATGAAGTTGTTACATGAGAAAGTTTCCGGAAGAGACGATGTTGCCAAACCGGTACGAGGAAAATAAACGTACAAATGCTTCACATTAGTATGCCTCGCACTCGATCCGATCATATGCACTCGGTGCAGGCGTCAATTTGGCCTCCCAACTTGAACCGCAGGGCTTACCCAGCGCCACCAGGACCTAAGAGAGACGCATCAGTACCACGCTGTCCTTACGGCAAGAGGCCAAACAACCTAAATCGAGCAAACCATCCGGGACGGGATGCACGTTCTGCGGCCAGTTTGCCGTGTCCCGTGGCACATTCCTTCTCGGTGGGGGTGACCACTCACGGGCTGTGCCATGAATACACTTTCGTAATATTTTATTTCCTGCCCACCCGCATTCCGACGACTCCTGAGCCTGACGGCGCCCCAACCGCAGAGGCGCTCCTCGGGCGTTCTCGGGAATGCAACTCGGGCGGGATCAAATTTCATGGCTCTCCGGAACCGGCAATGAAACGCTATCCTTTCCGGAATGCCGGCGCGGTTGGAGTGGGTTTCAAGCCCAGCACCGCATGGTGTCACAATTCTTAGTGACATTCCCATTCCCGAGTGCTGGAGCCGACACGGTTGGCGATACCTTCAGCAAGGGGCAACTATTTACCTTGGTTGCGTAAATCCTTGTAGATTGCTGTTTACAGCAGCCAAGCTCACGCGTTGCCATGGTAACGCCAGACAGCACTGGTGGGTGTGTAAGAAGATCGCCACATTTCTGGCCCGGCTTCTTAGCAACCGTGTGCTTGACTCGGTTTTCCGGCGCATGGTGGACGAAATAAGAAACGAATTATTCTTGAAATGAATAAACCCTGGCTGCTGGTGCCATTTTGGCGAACCGGCGTCTTAAGAAACCGCCGGAAGTTTGCAATTGTGGAGAAGTGAAATTTAAATCTTTGCGAAAGCTGGTTATAACGGTGAGTAGAATGGCCTCCCAAAGCACTCTTTCTCGTGGGCAAGGATGAACCAAGCCTGTGGGCACTAAGGATGCACCCGACGTTTAACCGACGGAACAGAAAGCTGCAAGTGTTAAATGAAATAAACTCCCTCACAGCTGAAACTCTCGGCTCCGCTTTCGCACGGCTGTGTTTACAAACATGCTCCCGGGACGAACACTTCATCCCATCGCACGTCTTCTTTTCCATGCCATTGCAGTGCTTGATGCATTCCAGCTCTTTCACCGGCAATGCGACATTATAATTCCATCACGGAGTTGGTCGTGTGTGCTTCGTGCGCGGTGGGAAAGAACTAAAACTGGTTTATGAAAGTTGTGCTCGGTGTGTTTTGTTTTGGCAGCGTCCCGTGCTTCCTGGCCACTCTGGGAAATGCATCCTTTCGCGTCGCCGGCTAGCGCGTATGTGATGTTTGCTGTGTGCGGTTTGCCACACAGCCGGCAAAAGCGTGGTGTGTCGTGTGTCGTTGTGGCTCGGTGGCCCAATGTTCGTGCTTTCCCGAGGAGAAATCCACACCAGCGGCTGGTGGAAAATTCGATCTCAAACCACGCTGCAAAGCGACGTCTCGAGCTCAAAAACTCGCCACGTCTAACTTTGGCAGCGTCACCGACGCAGCAGGCGCTGGAGAAACCGCGAACAAAGCTTTCCCTTGTCAAACAGAGACAACTTTTCGGGCACGAACTTTCGATCGTGCCGTTCGTTTTGCTCCTGCTTTATTTTTTTTTGCTCAAACACCCTGGAAACTTTTGGCCAGCGGTTCGTGTGGCAGCGCGCGTGCTGTGATTAATTCCGTATTCATTCCCACAAAACTACCCCAATCGGAGTAATTATTTCGATTGTGTTGGTTTAATCTGTGGCGCGTGTGATACGCCGAAAGTTTGGCGGGAAAGCTAAACAGAACGCTTTTCCTCCGCATTGTTACTTTATCTCAAACGCCACCCAACGCTGGTGCGTTGGTGCAGCAGCTGGAACTGATTCGAATGCATTATCCTTTTTGATGGCTACACCATAAAGCGCGTGATGGAAACCACAATCGTACCCGTGGCTTCTCACGCCCGCTTAGTCGTAATCGAAAAAAAGAATCTACTTTTAAGCATTTTAATCTTTCGCTCGCCTTTATTATTATCTGCCCGCTGTAAGCTGGTCGTTCTACGCGACCAATTCGAGAAAAGCGAAGTCAAACCGTCCCCTGAGAAGGGGTTTTTCACCACGATGGAAACCCGAGCGTCCAGCGTCAGGACGACAACCGCGACGACGGCAATCATTCCGCGCTTCAATAAAAGCGAAACCAGCGAATTTCAATTTGCCACAGCAAATAAAATTCCGTTCGCCGGCCGCGCGGGATTTACATTTGATGGAAGGACCCATCGGGGGGCGTTTTTTCACTCCTTGGGGAGGATTCCGTCAGCACCGCCATTGCCTCATGCGCCTCGGTTCTTGTGATTTTCCCGACGACGGCCCTTCCTTCGTTCAAATGGAGCCCTCCATCGGTGAAGTGTCGTACTTTTCCACCACGTCCCGCGTTTGGTGTGGGAGGAAAGGAGACTTCTTAACAAAGCGGAAAAATTACTACCACCGACGGAAAGCTACTCTCGTCGTACGCTCCGCTCCACCCACCGATGTGACCGAGTGACAGTTTGGGGAAAATTCGTTCATCATCAGCCGTGACAGACTCATTTGTTGTTTCAATGGTGCGGACCGCTTTTCTTTCACGCGCGTCCCGGGGTTTTTGATTGCTTGGCGAAATTTGAAATGGCAATTTTTGCGAATGTCACAAACCATATCAATGCAACCGTGAGCTTTTCTGTTCCACCATCGAAACACCGGGCGGAAGTATGCTGAGACACGCTGCGAGGAGCTGAAAATGTCTTGAGAGTGATTTCTAATTAACGTCGTTTGCTGGGAGGTATTATTTTTGACTTTATCTGCCTCACGGCCTCCAACGCAGCCCCGGGTATGTGTGTGGGAGAAGCCGGCACACATATACACCGCATACGCGTGGCGACCGTGGCTCGATTCTGGCATTTGTGCAGATTCAGAAGCAATTTCGTTTGATTGCTTGTTATTCTCACCTGAGCCGCTTGTTGCTGTCTTCTCCGACGAGCATTTAAATTGCACAAATGCCGCTGGCGTTGGAGCAGAACACCGATACCGAATCAAGAAGTTACTACCTTGGTGTTCGGGTGGGAAATAAGGTGGAAAAGCAAAAGGAGGAATTGTCCCGAAGCAATGCTCATTCCGTTCCGGGGAAGCCTCGACCCATGGATTCGATTGCCTGGTGTGGCTTGTATGGTTTTCCATTATAACACACCAGCCACCACAAAACGGCGCTGGAAAATGGAATCGCTACACACCGACACACACACACACATATATACGCGCACACATAGTTCATTAAAATTGTTTACACTTTCTTCGAGAGCGGGAAAGCTCTTCAGCATTCAGAAAAGCACGGATTGAGCACACATTTGCGTATTGTTGGCGCGTCGCTCGGGCGTTCGATCAGGTGCCTTTTCCATTTCCCACAACAGGCACACGAGTATTTCGCTCAAGCCTGCATCGTTGTCAAGAGGCGCCCCCGTTTGGAACGCGAGCTTGTTTAATTAGCGGCCATTACCGCGACCGAATTTGCGCTGAATATCATGCGCCCGGTTCTATCGAAAAATCACACAAGTGTAGCGCTCTTTTCATGGTCTGGTGCTCGAAATTGGAAACAGCCCGTGCAATAACGAGTTTTATTTCGTTTTCCGCGCCAAACGCGCCATTTCCGTTGCTGACCACCGGCTACCAATTGGTTGGTACGAGATGCGGCTTAATCAATGCTCATATTGCGCCACGGCCTACCACTCGTTGCTAAGGAAACGCGAGCACTCCTTTTGAAGTGTGTGCTATTTTTCGCCCTCAAAACTCCGAAAAAAAAAACATCCCTCAACACGGGTATAATCCTTTCGGAAAATGTGCGCGTGGAATGCAATTTCCAATATCGGCCGCACGCCAAGCGGGGGAGCTTTCGAGCCGGCGTGCAGTATCAAAATCAATCGCACCAGAGAATGAAAATGAATGCGCTGGGAGTGCTTTAGTTTTCCTCTTTCTCGTTAATTTTTTTTGTCGTTGCTTCGTTGCGCTTTTCCGACAACCGGTAGCGTGCTAAAAAGTGCTACGGCTGTTGCGGAATCGCGTTCGATTCAAACTGCATCGTGGCGTGGGATGGCGTGCAGCATAATCCGGACTCTCCTTTGCTTCCATGTTTTCTGCAATTGAACTTTCAAATCAGCTCCGCGTAGGGAACATCGTAGGTCCCGCTGAGCGATGATGGACTCTATTAAAAGCAAGCACAAAGGAATAAATTTAGCAGCACGGTTTCTTTTATCTACTTCCCTTTGCGCCTGCAAATAGGGAGACTTATATTATTTTTCCCGCCGAAGTTCTGTCACGTACTCGTACTAGATTTCTCTCTTTTATAGCTCCATGTTTTAGCCCAGTTCACCGGTAAGCAAGCAGCACGTTTGGTTTAATCAGCACGAAACCAAATTGAATTGAACCACATAAACAACCTCGAAAGGGGACGTTTTTTAATCCGGTCCCGTGCCACCGAAATGGCGTCGCTTTCCCGGCTCAACGGTAATCAAATAATTCATCTGCTTGCAAATGGAAATTATATCCGAAATAATACCAACCATTAAAGGATTAACGCAACGGATAGTGTGCATTACTCCAGAGTGACCTCATCCTCTCTCTCTGTCTCTCTCTCTCTGTTTTTCACTACACGTGCTGGTGTGGAATATCCACCCCCAACAAACACCCTACCAAAGCTCACCCCACAAAGAAGCTGCATTTCATTGGAGAAAAATCATTAACGAGTGCAATGCCACTTAAACCACCCGTAAGCGCCATGAGTGCAGCTCATTTGCGGTGGAGCACAGGCAGCTGGCACTGGTCGGAGGCAGCTTAAAATCTTCACCACAAGCAAATGCACCCCGCTGGCAAGGGGAGGCGGCGATTTGCCGACCCATCCCGAAAGCCCAAACTCGGCCCAACCGAGCAAGAAAGATCCCCAACTTTATGGTCGGGCAGTCTTAATCTATTAGAAAACTTTGACCGCTTTGAGCCGGCCCGTTTGGCCGGGTTGGTTTTTGCCACCTCGGAAAATGCGAAAAGCACCCGGTTCTCGAGCAGGACCCAGCATCCTGCCGAAGCTAGATAAACACATTAGGAGGGAAACTTTCGCCTGCATCTGCTTACGGAGGTCGGATTTTGCTTTTCCCTCTTTTTGTAGCGTAGCAAACCGCTGCTTCTCCAACACGAGAAGACGCTTCACACGGAGGCTGAGACCGTTTGATGGACGTTTACTTATTTTGTGGTGGCGCTTGCGGCTAGTTGCTGACGCAACAGTTCGTAAGGCGCTTCCGTAAAGTAGCCATCAGACGATGCATCGTCCATCGTCGTTTTGCTCTGGCTTTTTTTCTTTCAAGAAAAGCACAAAACTTTAACATCCTTTGTCCTGCCGAAAGACAAACGTCAAAAGCAATCCTTAAAGGACACGTTTTTCGATTCCTTCCCGGCACAAAAACCATAACCGTGATGTTTGGAACTCCCCATCGTACTGCTGATTAGTTTGCAGAACTTACGCGATGCTCGATCGTAAAAAAAAAACGTTGTCGAACACGTCCTGCAAAGCCCGACCGTCCGTTCCAGTGGAAAGTTTGCCGGCGAATGAAAAATATGCCCGCGTTCAAATCGCTTCAAAGCTCCCCGTAGAATCTTAATCCACAACCAGGCCAACCCGTGCCAGCCGTTACCGAAGACAACCGACCCGGGACCAATATGGTGATCCTTCGAAAATTGCTATCCCACCCGCGGGACAGGCCGTGAGCGAGGGTTTCTAGTCGTAAAATCGCAAAATGGCGGGCACACACACATACACACGGAGGATTTTTAAACTCACCCTCTCGTTCGGGGGAAAGCTCTGTTAAACGAAAACGGGACTCCGTGGCTTCGGAGGGGGAGAAAAAAAACCGGCGATAAAATATTCAAACACCATCGCTACAGGTACTACGAAGCCATGCGGCTCGTGGGGACATGGGTTGGAGTTTAAAATTTTATTTTCAATATTGCTTCCCTCGTCAACGGGTGGCCTTTTCTAGGGGGAGGTGAGTTTTCCTTCAAGACCCGTTCCCTTCTAAACACACCAGATTGGACAACGAGACCCTCGCTGCTAAACGATCCTCATCTTTACGATCGTTCGCTCGATTACCATCATCGGTGAGCTCGTGTGAGAAGGCATGAAGCAAACGTTGTCCTTTCGCAGGAGCAGAAATTGCGTACACAACAATCACCGAACTAGATCCCGCTCAAATGGCGTGATTTTAATAGCGGACCACATTTACTGGTGTTTAATTCGCGTTAACGAAACGCGGCTAGATCGAGCTGAGGATGGGGATTAACATCACTCACCGTTTGCCAGCGGTGAAGTCATAAACGTTGGCTTGAGGATCTGCATTAACCAACGAAGCTCCCTACCGTAAAGCTTCCAAAAATCCCTCTTTACGAACCTCGTGGCGAAGATCAACCGTTAGCAGGAGTTGCTCCAACAGCAACCGGGACGGTAATGAAACTTTAATTGAAATGGGTATACTTTTGTTGCTGCTTTGAGCATTTTCCCTCAGTGACGGAAAAGCCACATGTTTCCCGAAAAACCCACCGTTTGTGCGTAATAAACGTCATAAACAAGGGGCTTCCTTTTTGGTGCGTATTGATAGAAGATTTTGCCGTGCTGAACAGTTGAGTTCAAATTCGCATACATCACTTGCGACCGCTCACCGGGAAGGGCTCAATATTCCTGTAATTTCATTTCCATCAAAAGTCCCAACCGGAGAACGGTAGGGATCACATTTCATGAGCTCGATGGTAATGCAATTCTTATTTGACAGCGAAAGGGAGAGTTGAGTGAATAATAATAAAAAAGGGCGCAGTGGACTCGCCGTGCGGCTAGGGCTTCGAAATTCCGCTCCATATTTCACGTCAGCCCCTTTCTCTGTGAGAGACTCCCGGACCGAAACCGTGCGAGCTTGAGCGATGGCCCGTCGGTGTGTAGTGAAACAAAAAAGGAACAGAAAGGACGAACGAAATGGGACGAGTTGCCCGGAAGGATGCACATCAATTTGCGATCGTGAACCGCGCGAACTTTCACCGTCTGTCCGGGCGTCCTTACCTTCGGAAAGAAGAGGGAATGGGTCGAAGTTTTTCCTCCTTCTACTCCTCCTCCTCCTCCTCCTCCTTGCCCTTCGTCTTTTCTTACTCCTCGTTCTCGTCTCCACACGAAAATACGTCAATTGGTGCCCGGAGAAAGAAAGTTCGCCCGGAGACAATGCGTAGGAAAGTGCGCCCGAAGCGGAGCTGTCGAAGTCGAAGAAAAACTGCCACTTCAACTCTACTTCCGGTTGGCGTGGGTGGTGGAATCCACTCGAAGGACACGCAACGCGAAGAAGACAAAAAGAATGCCCCGACAACCCGTCCACATCCGATTGCGTTCGTTCAATTGGAATCGGAATAACGCGCCTCGGAAGTGAGCGGGAAATGTTCCACTCTTCTCAGTTCCACCGGCACCGGAAGTCGTGGATGAATGGGAAGAAACTTAAATTTATTACCAGCTCTTGGGTCGCTGCTGCTGCCGCCCTTTCGGTGCGTCCGTGCCGTCCGGTTCCGGCTCGCCAACTGGTTGCAGAACTTTTATTTATTACCACTTGTTTGCAAGCATCGCGATTCCGATTAATCAAACTGCGACTCCTGCTCGAGCTGCTGGTGCCAATAAGTTGGAAGAATTGGTGACAATGCCGCCCTTAGCAATGGGTGGGTGGAGGACCCCATCTCCCGCGATACAATATCGATGGGGTTAGGGAAAAGTTTTCCCTCGCAGCTATCAAGTGAGTGACTGTTTGTGTTTTATGGGGCGTTCGTCTGCATCACGGTTCCGCGGGGGCATACAAAGGACGAAACGGATGAAGATCAGATATCAATTGGCGAAGGAATTGATGGCCGGCTGGCATTATCGACTTTCGCGTTCTAATGCTGCTATCGGCGCGGTCGTTTCGTTCTGTCCATTCGTCTCACGGTTATCGCAACGTACAATAACTGAGGACGCTGGTGAACAATCTTCCTTGGCATGTCCCGTAAGCACCCGAATCCTTACTTTGCATTGTGCCAGAGTTTACGCTAAATGCATTGCGGATGTTATGTCGCTCTAATATAATATATTGAGATATATATTGTATTATGTGTTTTGTGAAAACTTCCTGGTCATTGGTTTCTCCCATTTAAAGTCATTGCATCCTTAATATTGAATACTCTATTGAGAAATATTCAACGGCCTTGCTTGCAAGATGTCCTTAATCGTATAGTAGTTTTGTACGCAAGGTAACAAGTGCTGTCAGTACGATGGAGGATATTTTCGATGTTTTTATTGATGCAACGATTGAGAAATGTGCTCAGTTTGTTTCAAGAATACTGTAAAGCATTAAAATATTCTATTTTGGAACTCACTAGACCACCTACTAAGTTTATAATCAAGTATTTGTATGACGAATCATCGAGGGTGCTGTCAGTTGCTATGCTTATGCACCACGTTGTGTATGCGATATTTATTCATAGCAGGAGGATTTTCAGACAAACGATGAAATTATTTTAGCATCGTGATCAATTGGTCAACCAAACTTTATGCAATATCCTGCTATTCATACTTTTCCCTGTGCTATCGATCAAAAGTGTCCGTCACTGTAGCTGCTAAACTCACAGCATGAGCTCGAAACGTCAAACTGATTGTTGACGATAGGAGCAAAAAGAAACCTGACCTGCATAACGATACAAACAATCCATAGTTTAATCGAATTAGCTCTGTTTTAAGCACTGAAAATGGTGCGTAAAAGATGATTCATATGTAAAACGTGTTCGCGAGTTGCCTTTTAAGCGCCAGTTGCCATAAAGCGTGTTTTAGTTCTGGTCTATGCCTTTTTTTGCTTCTTGTGGGCTCGATCAGCTGACGAACGTCGTTTGTTTTGGTACACGGAACACCCGTCCAGTTGCTTTGTCTTGTTGTGTGCTCCCGTCCGCTAGTCTAGCAACGGTGCATCGTGTTTAATTGCAGCCCGCATGCACGCAGGGTGCAGCGGTGAGAAAAGAGAAATCCGTAACCAAGTCGTACCGAGCGCCCTGCGTTATCACGTCCACTGGAAGGGGGTGGGCGTTGTGCTGTGTTGTTTGTTATCAGTATCGTTCAATCGTACGCAACGCTTAAACGAGACCCCGAAGTGAAAACCACACAAACAAGACCGTCTTTCTGCCCCTTTGTTGTAAGCCAGCAGGCATTCATCGTGCAGCACGCGTTGGCAGAATTATGCGCCTCATTGATGACTAACGACGGGCGATAGAACGGCGCATCGACGTGTACGGCGAGGAAAAAAAACAAGGAAATTGCATTTTACACACCAGAAACGGAAGCTGCCCGCGTAAGGACGCCATAACGCAATGGATTACGCAACGAACTCGAGACCCCTGCTGCAGGATACCGACGATCGTGAGACGGAAAGTGACAACTTTTTGGATGATACGTTCGCGGGTTCGATAAATGCTTCGAGCAGCAACATTCCAGACGTAACCAAGGAGCGTTCGGCAGAGGCACGTGTCATCGGTGCCGGCAACCGGATCGCACCATCGGACAAATTCCACTTCACCTACGTAGTATTCTACCTGATGGGCATGACGACGATGGTACCGTGGAACTTCTTCGTCACGGCCGAAGAGTACTGGCAGTACAAGTTCCGCAACGTGTCCTCAAACGATACGTCCGTGCTGACACCGCGCCAGCTAGAGTTCCAGTCCGATCTAAGCATTGCCGCTGCACTCCCAGGAACCGTGTTTCTCATCCTGAACGCCTGCATTGGCCACAAGATCCCACTGCACGTGCGCATGAACGGATCGCTCGTCATGATGCTGCTCATCATGATTGGCACGACGGCCCTCGTGCGGGTGGACACCGACCAGTGGCAAGATGCGTTCTTCAACCTCACGATGTTCTCCGTCGTCGTCATCAACAGTAAGTTCTGGGCTCTTTCTCTCGATTGTTCCAAAGACTAAGCATTAACGTTTCATTTCCCACTTTCTTGGCAGGTTTTTCGGCCATCCTAACCGGTGGATTGTTCGGCATCGCGGGACAATTCAGCGCACATTACATGACGGCCGCCGTCAGCGGACAGGCGCTAGGTGGCATTTTCTCCGCCGTGGCCGACCTTATAGCGCTCACGTTCGCAAGCAATCCGTCCACGACGGCGTTCGTGTTCTTCATCGTGGGCTGCCTGGTGCTTCTGTTGTCGCTGTTCGCGTACATTATCATGTCGAAGACGCTCTTCTTCAAGTACTACACCAGCTCGAAGACGCTCATGAAGAGCTCGCTGGAAGCGGATCCGACTGCACGGGGGCTTAGTACTCGCCTGGAGCCACGTTTCCCGGTCGTAATGCGGAAGATTTGGCTGTACGGGTTCTCCGAATGGCTCGTGTTCGTTACCACACTGTCGATCTACCCAGCCGTGACGGTGCTGGTCGGTTCGGAAAATCATGGGCGACCGTGGAACGACATCTACTTCCTGCCCGTCGTGAACTATCTGCTCTTCAACACGGGTGACTATTTGGGGCGCGTTTTCGCCGGAATCTTCGAGTGGGTAAGTAACGGTCTCTCTCCAGATCCCTGGGCTATCCCATGATTCATTAATGCTTATGTTCCGTTTTGTCCCCAGCCATGGAACAATTCCATCCTCATCGGTATGCTCACGATCGGGCGGGTTGCGTTCGTGCCGGCGATGTTGCTCTGCAACATCACACCGCGGCACAACTTCCCAGTGATGATCCACTCCGACTACATGTTCATCGTGCTGATGGCCGCTTTCGCCCTGTCGAACGGATATCTTGCCAATATCGCGCTCATTGGCGCACCACGTGTCGTCGATCCGCACGAAAAAGAGATGGCCTCGTCGATGTTGGCCGCATTCCTTGGTGTGGGACTGGCGTGCGGATCGGCCATTAGCTTAATGATCATCGAAATGATCAAGTGATACAGCTTTCCATGGCGGGATGCCGCCGCGATCGGGAGCGAATGAGACCAAAACCTTACCGCGATCCAACAAAGGAATCGGACACCTTTTAGTCCGCACCCAAAGCCTAGCACTTGCTCCAAAGGCTCATCGTTTTGATCGTACTGTTAACTGTTATACTGCATACACTCCGGCATGGGATTGACCCACCTGTTGATGCACGTGATTTTGTAACTAGAAGATTGAATGCGCGGCAATGCGCTTATTTTGTTTCGAGGGATCCTTTATACAGTGACAATTTACCGTATTTAACTAGTGCATTTACGGTTAACTAGTGCAGGTAATCGCGCGGCTCGCGATCGAAACAAGCTAGTTAACTGTGTACAGTTGCGTAAGATACCTATTTATATCAAGCATCCTGCCGGGTGATAATAGCCGCAAATGGGATAAACACGGGAACACTACGCTAGTTAATCTACGAAGGCCACGGGGGCCTGTATCGTCGCTCTCTCTCCCGATCTCTCTTGAGTACGAGAGAGAGAGAGGAACTTATCACTCCCGAGTAAGTACCGGGAAATATGCATAATCAAAGTAGAGAAATACGAATAACGCGTGATGCAATATATGGTGCTCGCAAACTCAAATCGTTTCGCATGTGCTTCATTCAATCGATTGGATTGGCGAATTCGAGTGACGGCTGACCGTGACCGAGTTCTGACCTGAAACGGTGACCCGGTTAACGGGCGCATTAGTCAGTCTCGATGCCCGCAGCTCGCGCGAACTGATAACCGATGGATGCTGCAATATAGGAAAGAAAGCGACAACGAAACGTCCAAGTCCGATGAACTGATCCAACGCACGTCAGCATAAACACGACGCGACCCACTCGGTTCCCAGAGGCATTCTTTCTTCGACTCGGATTCGCTTGACTTGCAGTAGCGCTTTTATTCTTTACTTTGTTTAATGTTTCTTTTCATCACAACAACATTTGTTTCTTATTGTTGGGGTTAGGTGGAGAGTTTACACGATTACAGGTTTGGTTTGTGTCCTTTTGTGAGGACTTTCTTTACACGTTTACGCCCCGTCCGAAGGGCACGGATGTTCTTCCTCTCGCAGCTTTTTGCTTCCGCTTCAAAAGAGCCCAGACGGTGCAACATTAAACGGCGGTCCCGCGTGATCTTCCATCGGGACAATCTTCAGGGACACAATATATAGATGGGTTCGTTCACACGCGTGTGCTGTTAACAGTTTGCAAATGGGCTCGTATAATAGCGCAACGCCACGTGCGATACGCATCAAACCACCTACGTACCTGCCTACGTACTGTCCTGCCAACCAAACTACGGTATTTGCTATCCTGTTAGTGTTCATATCTATCTGTTACACATCAAATACAATAGCTGCAAATCTTCCTAGCCCTGACCCTGCCTAGCGTGCCTTCATGGAACAAATTCAAATCACTCCCCTCACTTAGATTGAGTTTTCTTTTTTTTTTTATTAACTATTATGAAACACCTTACACAGTTAGTATAATCAATAAGTATCTTTGCTCTCTAGAGTTTACTGTTCGCCAGTTCGCGTGTCCTTTCGGCCAACTCTTGTGTTTTTTTTTCTTTCGTTCCAACGAGGGGACAGAAGAGTGGGATTTGGCCAAGAGGAAAGCAGCCGTGCCGGCCGGAGTCGCCGCGCTAAACCTACAAAAGTGATAGGAAAGAGAAACACCGGCCCGAAGCCATCGCAAGTCCAGCCAGAGCTGGTAGCGCACCAGCCAAGGGTCCGGATGTCCTGATCGCTTCAATCACATGTGATGTGTCACAATAAGATACTGTCGTTTCCCTCGGATGCAACCCCCGGGGCGGACCACGGGCATCGGGTGCTCCGATTCGTAATGTACAAGAGTTTAGATCGCGGTTGCGATCGTTTCGAAACAAAGAACTAATCGTATAAGCATCAGTCGATGAGTGTGTAATCATGTGTCACGATAAGAACGAAACGGTGTGCTTCACCAGACGAACCCAACCGCCATGTCCTGTGGAGCACGATTTCTGGCGCGGAGGCGAAAGTACGATCGCCACCGTCCAACGTTTCCGATATTCGATGCAACAGTTCAAACGTTCCAAATTCTAACGATAGTGGTGTTTTATATGTTTTCTGTTTTCAACAATCATGTGGACAGAGTTGCTCCTACTTGCTACTCGCGTTACTCCACAACACACCTTATTAACATCTCTAATAATGATAGAACGATTGTTTGGATGACCGATGGGATTTTTTTTTTCTTTTGGAACTTATTACGATTACGCTTTACGATACGCGGCTGCTCATTTGTAACTGCTATACTGATGTTAGCTCAATATGTGTTTTTTTTTCTCTTTATTAGCTAGATGGGCTAATGCTACAACAAGTGGAAAAATGAAAATCCTTCTCTAAGATGGCCCTTTACAACACCCCTCCCCGGGGTGGGAGGAAAGTTCAGGTGCGATGAAACTTTCGAAGGATGATGAAACGTGTGTGTATGTCTGATAAATGTTTGCTTTTTGTTTTGTCTTCGAAACGTGTGTTCGTATTTTACGTACAAGGCACATAGAGATAGAAAGTGTAGTTTTTCGGTTACGGTTTTCATCGTCAAGCACGATTTACATCATCTCCCACACCATCCCGATCGTCCATCTATTACAACAAGTACATTCCAGCACACCGGAAATCGTTCGTAAGTAAACGGAACACAAGAGAAGAAAGTATAGCTCCGTCTAAACAAACGCGAAATGAAACGAATAAACCAAATTCAACGGAATTCAAATAAAACACAGCACCGTTTTTTGTGTGTTCTAGCTGCCAGCGAGGATCCTGCAGCCATTTGTCCCTCCGAGACCGAGTCGTGAACACGATGGCTGCGGGTTGTGATAGCGAAAGTCCTACCGCCTTTCTCATAAGAAGACATTGTCTTTGATTGTCTTTGTTTGTTTTGTGAGAGTTTGTGAACAACTAAGACAAAAGAGAGAAATAATAAAAACGAAAAGAAAAAACACAATCAAAAAACAAAGAGCAAAAGGATAAAGAATGCAACAAAAAAAAAGAAAAAAAGAAAATTAAAAGTAAAAAAAATCGTTCAAATACATTTATTGAAACGTTTTCCACGGCCTGCTGCGTTTGCTCTTCTATGAAGAAAAATAGCGCATCGCTTGCTCATCTTGCTCATCAATTCCCTTTCATCTAACGCAGCTGCGTCTAGTGGAACAGTGTGGGAAATGTATAATTTTTCTCAACAACTAACTAGAAGATTGCCTAAAAACACTCACACTTACACACATACGTACAGTTACACCAACACCAACTCGCGCCCCCGAAAGAGCGGTCCTGGTGAACCTCCTGCTGCCGTTCGCGCAAGGACATTCACTATGCTTATGTACAACCCGTTCATTCGGACGCTCCACAATTCAAATCCGTCCGTTCCGCTGGTGGGTTTATCACTTAATTCCTTCCGGCAGTCCGGTGTTCCACAACCCCACAAGAAACCTTCGCCCTCGAACAAGCCCGACATTGGCCAGGAATCTCGCAGATTCGGCTCCCGTAGGCGATTCCGTTTCCTTCCTGCGAAACCTCCCCAATTTAAAGACCGGTGGGGAGTCACTCCTTATATGCGTCGGTATGGAAATCGGAACCATTTTGTAGTAGTTTGTAATCATAATGCTAGCGTGATTGCGTACACCAACGTACGTAATAAATAGTTTCCGTTTCGACTCAACAACTACGTTCACCAATTCCCGGTTTCCCATGATCGCGTTTTTCGGTGTGCGCATTGATTGCGCTGCACCACGACGCCATGGGAAACAGTCAATTCAAATAGTGCGTTTGCTATGGTTTTTTTGGTATAACTCCTTGGCAAGTCCCTGGAGCGTGGAGACCCAAAAGATCCCGTTCCATTTGACCGCCAAGCAGCAATGCTAATGGCTAGATATTGAGTGTCTATACAGCTTCCACATCGGATTGTGGGACAAGTGGGTCTCGAGTAAGACAACAAGGACGAGTATGACGCCGAATGAGACCAAACAGTGTCGCGTCCCGGTACTGCTGCAAGCACTTTCGGGAGCAAATGTGTAACATCGATAATTATAAAAATGCACATCTCTAAGCTACAGAGATTAATACGGCTGCCTGCTTAATGCGCTGCGTTTACTACATGCAGTTGTTGGTTATGAGTATGAGTAATATTATTGCATCGAATATGTTTGACTTGGTTTTTACTAAACGAGTATGTATGCACGTGCCGTGTGCGCATTAGTTTGTTTCTTCCAAAACAAAAAAAGTTGCGACCATCTCGACTTACTGCACTTGTATGGCGGTTAAAATGGTTTAGTTCGCTGGCTGAAAGAGGTTTTCCGTAGCCAGATTGTCTGATTAATTGCTCACCGATCAAATTGCCAGTGGCCATTTGCTAGGTATCGTAATATTTCCGTACAATATTTCGCGGCTAAGCGCGGTTTGTTTTGTTTTTTGTTATGTGTCTGTTTGGCTGCTTGGTGCAAGTGAGTTACATTTCAAATATACTTTGCTATTATTATTCTGCTTCTCGATAAATGTTAACATGCATCCGGTAGTTAATACGTTACTTTGTTAAGGGTTACTCTGTTACTGGGTGCGCGCCTTCGCTGCGCTATCCTTACAATGGTTAGTTTTGCATCAATCAACAAGCCTTAAATGCGCCTCTCGAAAGGATGGCGAAATGCTAAGCCTTCATTAATGCTATCAGTTAGCCTTTGTTCGTTTGTTATGCTTCAACTTCAACGGTTTGTTAACTTATTCGAGCACGAGCGGGACGAGTAATCAGCGGACTAAAGCGAGCTTAAAAGCTTTAAGCTAAGCTTTTGTTAGACAAAAAAAACACCTGCAAATTAGACGGTGTGGCGATCAAACCTAACGCTACTAAGCATTTTACTAAGATAACAAAACAATCACAAAAGCGGCGCAAAAACGCGTAGCTTTAGAAACAAGGCGCACCGATCACCTTGCCTGCTTTAGAGGAGAGCTGAGCCGAAGCTTAAAAAGGACTTCCAGCATGAAATAACTCGATCGCCAAACGTTAGTCGTCGAGAAGTGCAGCTTTCGCTCGAAAAATAGCTTTTTCCACCAAACATAGCTGTCCGTTTTTATTGTGAAATTCACACCGATCGCTCGTCCCTAGGAAATATAGATTGCACATTTGTTTTAGACTTAACGTTGCAGCACATCAGCTACTTCTGGCTCCTACTTTAACGGCTGTTATTCCCTGGATATCCCTGGCCCGTCCCTGGTAACAAGCTACATTCGAGAATTTCTACACTACTTTCGCCCGTGAACTACTACTTGCCTCAAATTACCCGTCACGATACGTCTACCATTAACATTACAATGATACGGTATTCGCTCACCGCATCTCTTCCAGATCCTGTTCATCACGCTCCACCCACACGCTGGGGTCTGTTATTTGTCTGCATTTCATTCCCTTTTTCCCAGCTTCTCACACGCGGACTGCGTGCGTTTTCCATTTAATCAAAATCTTATTTCCGCGTTGCGCGTTCTAACAAAAACCACAGGAAACTCGGCTAAACTCAAACATCGCGAGAGACCGTAGACGATCAACGTCTCTTGACTGGTTTGTCCCTCAGAAGAAAAAAAAACCTAACGCCTCTCCGTCCACTTCGCAAAAAGGGAACCGTGTTCGAATAAAAAGGTGTCCTCCGGGTGAGATTCAACATTGACTAATGATAGAGTTCCCATTGCCGCACTGGTCAGCAGACCTGGCGCCATTGCGGCAAGTTCTAACAAACACTAAAGGTTAACGATAGATTTAGCTTATGAGTGTGTGTGTGTATGTTTTTTCTCTCTCTCTCTCTCTCTCTCTCTCTCTGTTGTGGAAAAGGCAGCCCGGCTACCGTTTGAATTGAGATACGACTACGATATTACCATACGATAACAGTAATTAGGCCAATAAGTTTTGCTTAAGTAGGTTAGTGTTCCAAACACGATGACGATGGCGATTGCCACGTGGTGGTTGGTGACAATTTTTCCCAAAAAAAGAAACAAATTTTCCCGAGCACGTACGAGCAGCTCAGTTCGGTGCGGTCCTGCCGACACCAGCCCACCGGCGTGCAGACTATGCGTGCGCATTGTTGACGTTGTTCTCGTGGGTGGCACTTCCGGTGGCGCAAATGTTACCGCTCGAGAGTGACGTCGTCGGTGGGTGGTTCGTGGTGGCACCGACCGACGAACAGCTGGTCGTGCTGTTGCTGGTGTTCAGGTGCGCCAGGAATGTGTCGGATATGAAGGCATGCGATTCCGCTTCCTTTTCCAGCATCGAGCGTGCCTAAGAAGGGAGGAGGATGAAAAAAAAGAAGAAGCCCGTAAATAAGGATGGCCTCTGGAACAATGAGAAAGGACACATCGTCTCACGCCATCGCTCGGGTGGATGGAAATGACGATTTGAAAGCAGTAAGGAAAGAAGCGAAAGCGTCCTCTTCGTTGACATACCTTTAGCTTGTGATCTTCCAGTCCCTGCTTTACCGCGTCGTGTTGGCGCTGAAGCTCATCACGCTTCCGTTCGTAGGTCGCCGTCAACCTCACACGCTCCGTGACGCCTTTTTCAACGAGCGTGGAATCCACCTCACGCTTCATGCTACCAGGAGTCGGAGAGTAAATACGCGTCAAACGAAAGGACGAAAAATGTTTGGCCACCCACGCTTACCGTTCCAGTTCGTCCTTGTCCTTGTGCACCATGGCGAGCTGTTTCACTTCACTTTTGCGCGATAGCTGCAGCTGTCGCATTACTTCACTCGTTTCCCGTTCGAGTTGCGTCTGTGGGAATAGAACCAGTTAGCTTCCGTACAGATCCCGTCAGCTGCCATCGCCATCACGCTTACCTTAAGCTGCTTCATCTGTGCGTCCTGCGACTGTCGGAGCAGATCCTCCGCGAGCGTGTAGATGATCTCGTGGTACTTTTCCAGCACTTCCCGATAGCTGCCAGCATGGTCACGACAAATCTGCCGCAATCTCTCAGCCTGTGCGTCACCCGTACCGTCGGTGTCCGTGGTGGAGGCGCATGGTGGCACCTTCACGTTCATGTCCGCCATGTTTTTGCTGCTGAACCGCTTCACCAGCTTGTTGCCCATCGTAAACTTGGATTTCTTTACCGGTCCGTCTGCTCCGAGATCGGTGCTTTTTTGTGCGGCGTGCATTTTTAGCTTCTCCTTGTCGTGGCTTTTCTTCAACGCTTTCAGTTCCTTTTCGAGTGCCTCGCGTTTCTTGCGGATCTGTTTATCCTCGAAGATCTTCTCCAGTGGGTCGGCCACAATTTTCCCACCATCTCCGAGCTGACCAGCGGAAGAATCACCCACCCCAAACCCGGGTGTGTTGGTGGTCGTGGTGATGATCGGCCCTCCACCCGACATCGATTGTCCTGTGGTGGATTGCTTCGCTGAAGGAACCGTCGGATGATCGATCGATGAGGATTGAGCCACCGGAAGTGATACCATTTTGGTGATCGCCTCAAGGGGTGCTTCTCGTTCGGCATCACTCTCGGATGCACCTGCTCCCGAACCTCCAGTTGTTCCTGACGCCGTGGCGGTGGATGAGTGAGTTCCTCCTACGGGGCGTTGCCTTGCCGGACTGCTGGAGGTGTTGTTAGTGTCACCGGACTTGAGCGTGTCGCCCTTTTTGTTCGCACCTAGAGAAACAACGACAACTGCCCGCGTTAGAGCATGATCGAAGGACACACAAGCGCACAAACAGCGGGCCAACGAAACGTAAACGAAATAAACAAAGGCAATGGTAGGAAAACGGTGAATAACTGGGCGATCGCTTACATGATTCCTCCTCGGTTGGTTCCGTGTCCTCTTCGAGCACGGCGAGCTGCTTCGAACGTTTCTCCTGCTCGCTCTGGTACTTAATCGGATTAGCAAGCGCCTCGGCAAAATCAGACAATCCATCAGGGACGTAGTCCTTCACCACGATGCACAGGAACAGTGTCGCGAGTGGAATCGGTTGGCCAACCTCGGTGCGCAACGTCAGGTGTCGATATCCAGGACAAAGCCCTATCACCGGAAGCACTCGGTGTCCAATCAATTTGCCACCCTCCTCGTACGCCGCAATCCGTATACAGGCCAGCTCCGGAAGGACGACCTTTTTGAACACGAACGGTTCCTCGTCGTACACCGGGTTGATGCTGTTGTCGCGTGCAATTTTGGTGCGAAATTTTTTACGCACCGTATCTGCTGGCAACCCAAACATGTCCACCTCGACGTACGTGCCTACCTTCTTGTCGGTGAGGAACTGGCCCGATATCACCGTCACCATCACCGTGCCCGCAATAATACCATCAACCTGCCGATGGAAGAAAGAAACAAAAAAAAATCCCTCACCATTAAAGGGTTCGCAATGGATTTTGGCCGTCAGTCTCCGGTCTCGTCTCTTACCGTGCTCTCAGCAAATGGATCCAACCGACGGTCCTTCCGACGCATAAACTCAGGCTTCAGCAGGTAACCGCAACGGTGGTTGTACTCGAAGATACCCAGGTTCAACTGCATCGCCAGATCAAGCGTTTGGTAGTTCAACGCCACCAGCTGACAGCCCGCGTTCCAGAAAAGCTGCCGGGAAATGAGCATAATTAGTGAGCGATTCTTTCAACCTTTCCCGATTAAAATTAGTCATTCAATCAATCGGAGCTCAAACAAACCGATCATTAGACCGCGTGTGGTTGTAATGCGCTTCACAATCCGATTGCATAAATTCCCTGTTCACAATTGAACATGCACACACAGGCTAGTGCCGGGTAGATCCTTGCAGGACCCTTATCCGATTAAATCGCAACCAATTGACGGCGGGTAGCTGGCTAATCATGTACAGCCAATTCCGGGTGACCGGTTGCGGTGCACTTTTAGTGGCTTCCTCATCTCATCGCGCTAGCGATAAAATGCTTCCCCGAACAGGACGATCTGTTCCGACCTACCTGCGGCATAAAGTTAGAGCTGTCGAAGCGCGTACCGGCAGGATAAACGCGCGACAGCTGGTGCTTGTTGTAGTTGACGAACTCGATGGGGCGCTCCTTCAGCAGCGTGGTCGCTTGCTTCTCATCAAACGAAGACATCTCGTAGAAGCGTGCCTTTTCTGCAACGGGAAACGGAACCGTGGCGTTACACATCGCATACCAGTACGCTTGGCTTTCCGCGAATTGGGGCGGAAAATTGGACCAAGAGGCCGGGACGCAACTTTTGCAGCGCAAAACCCGGTTGCACATACTTTCCGAATTTTCGAAGCTACTGAAGTGCACCGGCTGCACGTAGTTGACGAGGGCGGATATTTCCGCGCCCGCTTCAGTCTCTTTGGTTTGTGGCACCTTGTCCGCCTCGTTCGCACCGATCGGACCGACCACCGTCCCGGGCATGGACTCGTCGTCGCTCGAGCTGTCCGTATCCGACGAGCCGGTGCTTTCCTTTGAACTTTGGCGAATTTGCTGCAATTACGGTAGAATTGGAGAGAACGTTCAGCGAGAGTGAGATGCCATTTCAACCCCGGCTAGGCGCTGGCAAACCCGTGCAAAACTAATAATTAGATTCCGAAGTTAGAAGCTCAACGTCATGGGGATTTAATAGGGCGTAGCATACCGGCATCCATCCAGCTGCTGTAATTCACACAGCCACACACTTATAAGAATGGAGGGGTGAGAGCAACAGAAAAAAAAGACCTTTAACGATTCGTGCTTCGCCCAAAAAAGGAATTGCATTGGAAACGATGCATCGGAACGATTTAAATCTCATTTCCCGTGGCCCAGCGCTGCCATCAATTGCAGATTAATCTCCATTGTGTCGGTTGCCGTTCTCGCGATCGCGAGCGATGGGATAAGTTTTCTTGTGAAGAAGTGAGCGAAAAAAAAAGAGAACGAATACTGGATCCGTTCCCGCCAGCTGGTATTCCAATTTTCACCGCAAGCACGGTGTCGGTTTCGACTTCAGCACCAACCGAGGGTTGGTTTGTCGATTGCCGATATCGTTCCCGGATTAAAAAGCTTCCTTGCTGGCTTATCGTGACCCATCAGGCTGCTTTGTCATCGCATCTTGCGCTTGGAACGGAACGGAAACGGAAGCCTCGTCTGTGTGTACGCCTTGTATGAATTGAGCCGGAATCGATGGCGATGGCACCGGGAAGAACGAAAGGTACCTGCAGTGGTGGTGCATGGTGCGGAATCTCTCCGTTTCCGGTTGGTTGCTGCTGCTGTTGCGGCTGTATTGCTTGCGGTGTTGCTGTGCCATTGTTGCTGGTGGTGGTGTTGGCCGCGGAGTTACCGTTGGATTCATCCTGTTGCGACTGCTGTAAGCTTGCATTTGCTGCCAGTGATGGATGACGATGCATTTGCGGGGGCGTAAGAAGACAAAAAAAAAAGAAGGTGAGAAGAGAAAAAGTGACGAAAGGAAGTGAAATCGTTTGCGAGTGACGGTGCGTGGTAGTGCTCAGGAAGCATGGTTGTGCAGGAATGCCAATGCAGGAATGGTGAACGAAAGTCATTTAATGAAGCACAAGCACTTTGACGGTGTCGTTATGTTTTTTTTTTGTGATCCCACCCGTTCAGCCAAGCAAACAGCAAATACGTCCCTGTTTGCGACAGCGGTGAATGAATGTGATAAAAATTGGAATATCTCGTTCCGGGGTTCCGTGCCAGTGCATCAACGCCACCGAGAGCGTGAAATCCGGTGGCATCGAGAGTAAGATTTATGCAACAGCACATTTCCCAGCATGCCATGCGTTGCAATGTGCCAGCCTTGTTTGCGTAGCAAATGCACGTACGAGCCACGCAAAGCGAGCGTACATTTGAGATCTGGGATCTCGGGTAATGGAACTAAATCGCAGTTCATCAATTGCTAAGTGCCCGGCAACGGAGGCACATGCAAATAGCACACATTTGTTTGCGTAGCTGTTTAGTGCAAGAAGCGAGATCTTCCTAGTCTCCCATTTTGCTCGCAGATGAAAATCTCGAAACTCTTCTCCGGGAACTCCGGGCTTGACAGTGGTACGGGTGCACCGGGAAAACAATCAACTGCCAGCATGCCGTACGTAACGGCTGCTGCGTTTCTTCGGATGGAAATTCATTTCCCATGCATTCTCTTCTCGTTTTGCTGGCTGATTGAAGTAGCCATCGTTTGCCGTCGGTTCGTGTTATTTCCACTGACCCTTTGTGGGCTCTTTTCTGTGTTTCGAGTGCGAGAAGCCAGACCCCGGCTGGTCGACATGCTGATGAACTTTCGTGCTTTGACGACAGTGACCTGTTGTTTGCATAATGTAGCAGCAACAGCAGCAGCAATAGCAGCAGGATAAAAAAATGTTCTCTAGTCTTTAAATTTTCATTTCATATTTTCCAAACCAAAGCACCGGGTCAAAGAATCCTTTCATGTTTTGTTCCATCTCCTGTCGTAGTTGATTGTTCATCGGGTGGAACGTTGACAAAAAAAAATGTGAACGGCAAAAATCGATTTGCAACCTGTGCGTGCCGGCACACACACAAACGCACAAAACCAGGATGCATCCCGCATCGTCAACCCGGTTGGGACATTATTCGGTCATTTGAAGGCAGGAAAAACACAGCCACACACACACACGCCCGCAAACTAGGTCACCACCAGGTCGGTCGGCTTACCTGCATTTGTACTGTTATTGCTGGCGACACCGGGATTGACCCCAGCCGTCGTGATGGGGGCGTTCGAACTGCTGCTGTTAACTGTCGTGGCCTGGGTGGCACTATTATTGCTAACGCTGTTCGCTACAACACCACCCGGTGGTTGCTGCTGCGGGCTGCTCACACCGGTCGCCTTTTTATGGTGATGATGGTGATGATGGTGGTGTTTTTTCTTGTTTTTGATGATGATCTTGCGCTTCAGCAACGCCGGTGGAGGCAACTCCACGTTCGACTCAAGCGGGTGGGAATCGAGCGGCCGATCCAGCAGCATGTCACCGAATATCTCCCGACAGTAGTTCGCTATCTTGGCCTGTGGGGGGGATTTTGTTATTTTTTGTTTGTGTTGTTTGTTGCCATAAGAAACAATGCTCCATTCACACATGAAACGGACAGAGGAAAAAGGACTCCCATAAGGACTCACCTGTTGCCGGGGATTGCAGTGGTTCTCGAAGCTCAGTATCACAGGGAATTCCGACGTCTTGAATGCGGTCTCCGCTATTGCTTCCAGTACGTCTTTGGCGCAGATTTCCGGTACGAATGTGTAGCCGTGCACGATCACTGGCTCCTCAGTGCGACCGTTCCAGAAATCCAGTTCCACACACCTAGCGGGTGGGAGTTATTATTAAGGGGAAAATCCGCTTAACGAGCCAACCCGTGGATCCCGAGCGGCAACTTACCGACACCCGGCCAGCAAACTCTGCCGGTAGATTTCGACCGAGCTTTTTCCGGTGAGCTGATGCCCGGTTAGGTAGGTGTTGTGCGACGAGTTGATGAAGTAATGCGCCATCGGTTGATCCATATCGTCCGACAGGTCCAGCTTGGTGGCTGCCATGATGGGATTATCCTCCGACATGAGATACCTAGTCGTGGATTATAAACGAAGGAAGCCAAAGCTAAGCTCAAAAGTCCGCCATGAATTAGTCAGCGTAAATTGGACGCACCTAAGGAAGCCATCGAAGCTCAGCTGGCCCTTTTGGGCGTTGAATTTGTTCGGCTCGTACTCCTGGATGAGATCCCGGGCTCGGGCCGTGTTTGCGTACGGGTGCAGGATTTCGTTCAACCGTGGATCCCGCTGGGTTTTGTTCAAAAAATCGACTAGCTGTGAAGTCGACATTAGCCGCCGCTTCGAGGTTCCGACTCTGGAAGAACGCAAAGGACGATCAATGAAACGGACGGAAAGCTCGATTGGAAAGCTTTCCCGAATTCTCACACCCCAACCCAACCTTGCACGGTTAGCTTCCATGGCTGGGATCGTTCGATCAAGAATGCGATTGGTTCGGTGCCATCGCAAATCAATCTTCGGCATTGGTTGTGCTGCTCACCACGAGTGTTTACTCCGGCTGAGATGCAGCTAGCAGACAACGGTCGAATAACTTACGACCCACTTCGACATTCATGCGTTTCGATTTCGACCACCATGACTTATCCCACCGTCCCGGTTTCCCGAGTGGGGGTAAGTGTCGAGTGCAAAGTAAAGCGTCCGAGAATTCGTTACATCCATCGAATGTTTAACGACTCAAAAGGGTCCCTACGGTGCTCGAAACGAATCAATCACTGTCTTCACTGTGCGAGCTAGCAAACGGATCGGTGAACTCGGTGAAGATGCATTCGGTGCTATTCTGATTACGAACCACCCGGGACGAGAGAGAGAGAGAGAGAGAGAGAGAGAGAGAGAGAGAGAGAGCTCTCCACGAAAACAATAATCAATATTTGTGGTACTGGAGATGCTCACGCTCGGTGAGATGCCGATAATCCGATCTGAAATACACTCGGTTTGTTTTGTGATTTTTTTTTGCTTCCCCCCTATGCCATCTCTCTGCCGTCTATTCGATATCCACTTAACATTATCTCTCCCTTGACGCTCGCCAGGCGAGTATCCTTTCGCGCTTTATACTTACAGCTCGTCGTACACTTTCTCTACTTCAGTTCTTTGGGAAAGATTTTTGTACAGATTAAAAAAGTCCTCGAACTGGAACTTGGTCAGCGCGAGGGTATCGCCTTTCCCGGACGGCAACCCGGACACGTCCAGTGCCTTCTCCACGCGTCTCCGATCGTCCTTGTTGGTGGCGAACGTTTTCACGATGCTGAAAAGGAAGCGAACAAAGGGCCAAATTTTACCAACGGGATGGATGAATATGCAAATCGGCCCAGGTCCCAGGCCGGTGAAGTGGGTGAGCAAGAGCAATGAATGTAAGCACAACAAAGTGGTAATCCGATCAACCATATTTAACATTTTTTTTTTTCGCTCAAGTATTTCAAGTTCCATTTTTCCGTCGGCACTTGCTGTTTCTTTATATCAACGTCCACTCGGTGTCCATTTTGCGCGTGTTGTAATATTTTTAGATAAAATAAATCGAAGTCTATTCCAGCCCATCACACGGACGAAGTGCTATGAGCGGCCAACAGAGCAGATGGAATTCATTCTTTCAACCCACCGAGATGACTGCTGGAAAACCGACACCTTATCGGAAATCGTTCCCACTGTCTAACGCACAACCGTAATTCGATGATGTGACTGATGACCTTCTGATCATTCTTCGCAACGGAACACGATAACCCACGTTTACACAGTCCGGTGGATGGTGTTGTGGCGTTTGCTTGTTTGGTTATACTTCTATTTCCCTGTACAATGATGAGTTCCTGGATGACTTATAGCAAGCCATGGAAGGACGTTTATCTAGCCACCACTACCGGTATGAAAAGGACGTAAGATAGTGAAAAATATGAATGCGTATTCCCATCTACTTCGTACGCGAACGACCGCATCTAGGAATCGATTTTGAACCCAATTTCACAATTCTTTTGGGGATAAGCTCGTGCATAAAACTTGTCCTTTCGAACGACATGCCATAATAAACACACCCCAGTCCCTCGAAGGATTTGTTCAGCGTCAACCGTTCGCAAAGATGGCGCGTAGTGTATGGTGTACGGAACGACGCTTGCTCTCGCGGGGGCAATAACAAAGTCCGGTGTTGGATTCCTCGTATTGCCACTTAGCACGTAATAAACGCACCATTACTTCTGTTGACACCTGGAGCCAGCACTCGCTGACCCGCCGGGATGTCCCCGAAGGATCGCAACACCTACCAGCGACCAGGCGTCTCCATTGGCTGGCCAAGCGCGCAAAAGCACCAACGTTCCAAGCTATCATAATCCTCGTCTTGTCGGTCTTTCCTGAGCTTCATTTATTTGGATTAAGAATTGGCTTACACTGGAAATGGTTCCGGTAAAGAGGCGTTCTGATTCTTTTTTTCATAGAGAAATAAATAAAATGCTTCCGAATAACAAAACACGTTGCTTTTTCAGTTGAAAAATTGCGGTTCTATTGCCGCTAAATCCCGACCACGCGTACGTGTTTTTTTTCATTCATACGCAGAAAGTACATGCGATGTGAGTGCGCTTGAAAGTGACCCACAATGGTACGGAACAATGGTCTCATCTATCTTTAGACATTATCCGATGGAGGTGCACAGCAGCGT
Source organism: Anopheles nili (assembly GCF_943737925.1). Lineage (NCBI taxonomy): Eukaryota > Metazoa > Arthropoda > Insecta > Diptera > Culicidae > Anopheles > Anopheles nili. Next base: position 4,637,420 of record NC_071292.1, read on the forward strand.
TAACATGAAAATGAGAAGCTAAAGATAGCGCCTAAGCTCACAAACGCACACATGACCCATTTTACGGCATAATCGTTCTCAAGAACACGAAAAGGGATGTGTTCGATGGTGTCCTGCGTTGGTGGAGGTACGATCTAATATCACGAACGATTTTTGTCCATGTTCTAGCCACCGTAAGTTGACTTCTTTTAAAAAAGGTCTATTACTATGTTTCCGAAAAAAACATGAACGTGCAAGCTTGGATCATGTTCAATGCTTTGTATGAAAGCTCACGTTTTACTAAAGCACTACCTCGAATCAACACGTATAAGTCAACGTTTTATCCGAGGAATCTCAAAAAAGATATTATGCAGTTCTGAACACATCCTTTCGACACCACCCTAAATCACATGTGGGCCGAAACAAGCAATATTAGGAGTGGTCACAACCATTTCAACAGTGCTATAAACATTTCATTACCCTACCACGTGCAATATGGTGTGGTTTATTTTCCCCGAGGTATGATCAAATCGATTCCATGCGGCATGTTGTAAAGTTTATCTATTTCATGGAAATTGCATGAGACGATATGTGCCGGTTTCGCTGCCAGACGCCTCACAATGAGATGTTGAACATGCAAAATAAAACGATGTGTGCGAGATTTTACTACCATCGCTGAAGGAACTGTAAAGCGCCTTGATTGACTCAACGGATGGAAGTTGGCAGATTTTCATTCGAGTCTCTCTCTCTCTCTCTCTCTTTCTCTGTCTCTCGTACGTGCTATTCCTTGGGGGCTGGTTATTTCTAAACCAGTCATAAAACGAATCATACTGGCCGATAAATTATTAGATTCTTTACGTTGACCTCCCAGCCGCCCATGAAGTGGTCTAGATTTGGCAAATCCCTCCGCGCCGTCGCCGGGTCTATTATTCTTGAGCGCAACGTGGAATTATTTAGAGAAATTTATGATTCCACCCCTACCGCGGGAATGATTATTATTCAAGTGAGCAGACGGCGACCCGAACAAGTCATCAATTAAGCCGCTTCAGGGTTCATTGAGCCAACCAGCTTAGGCGGTCGCTGTGCGTCCCGCCCTCACGTTCCATTATCTGCCTATTACTTCAACCATCAAATTGATTCGTACATTTGTATACATTCGCTTCATAATAGCAATTTATGGTCCACCGGGAATCAGCTTACTGGCGTAAGAAGCCCATCAAACATGCGCCATTTGGGAGGTACCATTTCAATTTACAGTAATGAGATTACAAAGCACCAGGCGTCTCCATCGGTGTACGGTCGACCCACTCGGGAAGTACGAGAATAGCAAAAAAAATGCAATCGCTTCATTTTTTGTTGTGTTCGCTTTCCGTTGGTCCTCCCAAACGGTTTAGCTATTATCTTTCCCGGGGTTTTCACGTTCCGGTTCATTGGTGTATATGAATCGGACATAAAAAACCAACTAATGGTGCAGAATTAGAAAAGCATGACAATATTGCGACTAATGTTGGGCAGCTTTTTTCTTCTTGCAAAATTCCCTAATAATTCTTTACTAGCAAACGACCATATAGCTGAAATTTATGATCGTTTTTTATCATCCACTACCTCACATAAAAAAGATGCTAATTCGGGATGTGGAAGAAAAGAGCCTGTAAGAGAGTGTGCAAACAAAATGTAGGTCAACACACACAAAAAAAGAAACCCCAAAAGAATCACACAAACTGCGGCCCCAGCAGAAATGGTTATCCTTTCAAAACAAACCCGAAGCAAGCGTCCTGCGGGATGATGGCGCTCGGTTTCCGGGTGCCGAGGTTTGCTGAAACAATCTCATTGTCATTTCGACATTCCGGTTAGCTGTTCTACACCAGTTTTTTTTTCCACGCCCTCCCAGGCCAATGTCAGCAGCACGCGCTGCTCGTTTTGCTCCCGGCCTTTTTGGCTTAATTTTCATTGCTTCCCGTCATTACCGTCGTCGTTCGTCGCCTGACATTATCGCACTCATCCATTAAAAAGTCCTCAATTTTCTCTCGACTCTCACACGACGAACACCTCCACCCCAGGCGGTGGTGATGATGGGTGAGCGCAAAAATCTTATCACCATTATGCAACAACACTCCTCGGCCAAACGGAGCGAACAAATCGCACGCCAAGCCTCGCTCGTCATGCCGCGAGGGGTTGGCTTTCGCAACGGAATGCTTGGGTAGCAAAACGTGTGCACCGTCGTCGTCGGTGGCAGCGTCCCCGGGGCCAAGTGCTGGGGTGTAGACCCGGGTGTCCTCCCGCTAGCCCAAAGTGTCACCCTCATGCACCCGTGCGCAAGCGAAGTGGCCTTGCTTGCGTCAGCGAAAAGATTTGATGCCATTTAGGGTCCCCGGGAATGTTTCATCTTTCAGCGGGTTCCACCAAAAACCTGGCACTACCAAAACGAGCGCTTGATGAACGGGCAAACCCACGGTTCGCGTTCGAGAACCGCAACCTTGAAGGATTCTGGTGTATGTGTGGGTTTTTTTTTTCTTCTTGAGCCACTTCTAGCACCCGCGTGACTCTGCATAACTTGTTTTTGTCGCGAGCATCCGGAGAGTGGTGAAAATTTACGCTCATTCTGGCCACAGCCTCGTATGAAAGCCCCAGGATAAAACTGTACCGCCGGGGAGCCATGTCATCCACGCCTGAATGAGCAAAGGAACAAATTCTTCCTTACGAGGCATTGTCCTGGACCGCGGTTGTTATGCCCCTTTCGAGCGTGGTGCCTATTCACGCTAGAACGTTTTATGGTGCGCGTAATAAAAGCTACACCCACTGTCACCAGGTTGTTACAACATTGGATCACCCTCGTCTGGCCACCGGCGACGAAACTACCGACTCATCGATTGAATTAGAACCAGGAAGTGCCTTACGGAAGCGCCCACCCATCTTTCCACGAGGACGCTGTCGGTAACCGCGCCTTTTCCTTTACGGCCCACCCGATCGATCACCTGCGCTAATGTAATTCTCGTGTTCCGGTTGACCGAGCCCATTTATTAACCCACACACACACGTACGCACGCGGAGGCGCTGTGCCACGTGAACAAGAACCGTCGAGGACGAAATGGCCTATCCTGAAGTCATTCGCAACAAGAAAATCGCCCCGTCGACTGTCGATTGGGTTGTCTTCACCCAACGGTCAGTGGTCGGTGTATGAACGGGCGCGTCCTTCGTCCTTTTTGACATACCCAGGCACACACACACTTGCGTGTATCATCGCCATCGGCAACCCGGTGCGATAGATTATCTGCGAAAGGGTCATCCTTTTTTAAGGGTGGTGAATTTTCGACCACCCAGACGATCGGTAGAATCCTTCGCTACGCCTTGCGGTTATTTCTGAAAGGCCAGCAAGCTCAGCGGTCATATGTTTCCGTTGACCTTCTCGTTCGGTTTGCATTGCACTGCCGGGAGCCGGGTGCCTTTTTTTTCTCGATCCTTGCCACGCCCCGATTCCAATCATAATCGAAGCGCCGGTCTATGCCGGCGATGGGTGGGAGCACACGGAATCGAAAGGAATCGATTTCCGTGGACCGTGGACGAAGCAGGATGAAAGCAAGCACTTCGATTTGAATGAGATTGAACGGGATTCCGAGAGCCGCTCGGCCGTTCCTGGCAGATTCGTGCACTTCACCGCGAGCGTTCAAGTGCTGTTCAAGTAAATAGCCTGCAAATTAATTGGACGAAGGAAATATGTAGCCTACTGTGCTGTATGTCCTTAGGGTAGCTATAAAAAATGAGCAAGTAGCACGCACCCTCTCAAAGTGCGCCCTAGGACGAGCTAATTATAGGACCCTCTGCTAATTGCTGCCTGCAGATGAATTGCCACGAAGCACTTGCACCGGAGCACCTGAGCTTCGAATGCGCTATGGAATATTAACGCGGGTTTGAGTGCCTGCAGTCCGAAGGATTCTTTCCGCTTCCTTCGCAGAAGTCCTCCGCTTGCTTCCATTAAAACGCCCACCTTCCACAGTAGGAGCATCCTCCGGGCGTCCAATATCGCTACCGGGCGGAAATTATGTTAATTTTTGTTCCCTAAACCGGCCGCAAACGTCACGAATGCCAGGCGGCCTTGCGCACCGTGATTCCCTTTTCCTTGGCGTAAGGGAATCCGAAGGAATGAAGCAAAAGCGTAAAATGAAGCGTAAGCTCACCCCCGGACACAGCCGGACAGGGATCTCACGCGGCTTCCGGTGCGAGACGGGGACAAACAAGATAAAAACCAGCGCCATTTCCTAAGCGACCTAATTTGACGCGATAAATTAATATGCGCGGTCCCTGTCCGCCCTGTTCGGTGGGTGGGCAAAAATTATTCCACACCATGTATTCCACTGCCCGAAGAGGGAGCTCCAATCGAGGGTCGAGAAAGCTTCGAGCTTTTATTCACCCTCGCATTCGAGGGTGGTTTTGATCTGATGCACATCAGGGCCGGAAAATGTTAAAGCGCTGGTTATCAGCTCACCCCTAAGGCGAGTTGAAAATAGAAGCCAAATCCATGCGGCAATTAACACCGCGTGGAGAGAGAGAGAGAGAGAGAGAGAGAGAGAGAGAAAATAAAGCTTAAAGCTCAAAACAACATCCGACGACGACGGTGGACGACAATATCAGCACAGTCACATGCAACAGGGGGCACACACAGGCGTCCATCGCAAGGAGGGATGAAAAATCGTCCATCAAAATGAAGTCGTATAATTCACGGGCACAAAAACGAGGAAATGCAAATATTTCTTCATGCCCGCCGGAAAACACAGCCCAGCGCCCGAGCGCTTAATCATCTTCGCGCGAGTTTCGCGCTCGGAAATTTCATTGCCAACATCGCCGCAGGCCAGTGATGGCAGAAATGATTGGCTTTCGCGGGAGGAACGACAAAAAAAATTGTGTATAATAAAATTGGCCTGCTACAAGCCAGCGAGAACGAGAGAGAGAGAGAGAGAGAGAGAGAGAGAGAGTGTGTGAAACTTACTTCTTCACCGGGATCTTGCCGCTTTTGTCGACCTGCAGGCAAAGTTTGGTGTACGCCTTCTGAAGAAACATGATCGCCGGACCGTTCAGCTGGGTTAAGTTGTACGCCATCCGGATCAGCTCGTCGCTCCAGAGCTGCAAAAGGTAAAGAGAGAGAGAGATATAGAGAGTAGAAGCAAAAGCACGCGAATGATAGATGTAATTATTGCTTGCCGGGAGCGAAATTGTGAAAGCCAAAAGGGACCAACAAACGACCCGCGAGATAAGGGCGCCGTGTGCGTTGAGTTTGGCTAAATGGAAAGCATCGACGGCCTGACCGCGAAGTGCCACCGGTCGGTTGCGAGATTGTACGCGCAATAAACAACCAAACTACCGCCGGAAGCAGCACGAACAACAAGAACAACAACAACAACAAAAAAGGTGGCCTACTACGACCGCGAGTTATGCTAAACGAAACTTTTAATTAGTGCCATTTTTTAAGCTCCCGTGGCCAGTTCACGATCAGCCCGTTGATTTCGTTGGACCACACCGGGTAGACACCGGAAAGGACGCCGGAAGATAAGAACGATTCACGTCACGGCTCGCACTGACGTCAGCTGCTGCGGGCTTTCGGGAATACGGCCTATTTTCGCGTTCGGACGACGAACGGAACGGAATGTGAAATATTGTGGCGCTCGTGCGCAATTTACGGTTGCATGTGCATGAGTGTGTGTGTGGCAAGAGTGCAGGAAAAATAAAAGCAAATAAAAAAAATGGAAAGAAAACAAGCAGGACGCGCATCGTTCTCTTCACGCGGAAATAATCGAATTCTGAGCACGAGTTTCGAAGGATCCGACAGCCGTGGTGGTGTAATTATTGATTTTCCCCACCATTTGAGAACGGGAGCCGTGATCCAGGATACCACGGAGTTCGCAAAGCGCTGAATGCACAATTTTGCAGCCCATCAGTTAAATTGAGCGGCTCGATAAAATGGCCTCACCACCATCCACCGGCAGTGATGTATGGTTCATTATCGGTCCATGGTCCCGATTCCGGTTCATTAGAAGCGGTTGGTGGAAAAATGACGCACGTTCGTCGGTGTGAAAAGCGAACGGACCATTTCCGTGGTTCCGAGGTGCAGCAAACATCGACATCGGCACTCGTTCAATGGCTTCAGGATTGTGTGGTTTTTTTTTCTACAATTTTCTCCCCCCAAAAGCTCCAATCGCCGTTGCTTTTATTCCAGCCCCAGGATGCACCGGTTACGGTGTAGCTGAAGCCGACAGAACAGTGCCGGCAGTTCAATTAATGGACAGCTGCACTTGGACGCTGCCCACCGAACGTCCGTTCGAGTGGCAGGTAAATATTTTTCTCATAACACCGAACGAGAAGTGAAAACTTTCTCCACCCACTCTGACGCCACGTGCTGCCCATCCCGAGGAACGCTAACAGGAGTTTTGCATGCGCCGATAAATGGACTCTAAACCGCCATCCTGCCCCGGGGGCCCTTCTGACCACGGCTTCATTCCCGAAGAAGTCAAACAGTGGAAAAGCGCACAACGAAAAGAGCAAAACGTTGGGGCTTTTGGGGGGACAGGGCAGTTCCGGGCCCAAAGGGAGCGATAGAGCACCGGTGACGGTGGTAGGACGAAGCGGCCAAACGGTTGTTTCCCTTTCCGATCCCTGACCTACATCAATGTTTATCTGCCTGTTCGCGCTAACCCAACTGCGATGCAATATCCGGGTGGTGAGCGTGGGGATGGTGGTGGTGGGAAAAACACACCCACACACGCGAGCGCAAGGAAGCCGAAAGGACTGCAGCGTAAATCGAACTGGTCTCGACTTTTAAATTGGGTCGCCGAATGGAAGACAAACTTTGCAACCGAGGAGCGCAAAAGTTGCCAGCGCTAGTTCGCCGTGTGTTTTATTCCTTTTGCTTTTCCCTTTTTTTTTTACATTTCCATTCCTGCGGAAACCATCCTCGGGAAACTTCCACCGCACCTTGCGTAATTGCCATTACGAAGAAGTGACGTTGGCGTGCGGGAAAAACGATGGCCAGTAGTTTGAAAAGCGTTTACTCCACGTGGCACATTGCTCCTTCGGAAGCATGCTTGGAAAGGATCCCACCATAGCCCGGAGAGGGTGGCGTCCGTGCATGCAACATGTTTACTCTGTAACCCTTCGGCGAACTGGTGAGCTCACACACGTACATCCCGAGCCCTCGCAATGACGGAAATTGACGGAAGGATTGCGGCCGCTCTGGGAAGCGTTTTATCTCAGGGAGTAGCAACTTTTCAATCGAATTAAAATACCGGAGCTGGGAAGTTTTTTTTCCCTCCCTGTAGTCCTTTTGGCTGATGCCACGCAAAAGGACACGTTGGTTTCATGCTCGAGTAGGTCACCTGGCTGGGTGGAAATTCAACAGTAGAAGGTTGAATGTTTTCTCGAACGTCTTTACGACTAATTTCGGGTGCTCCAACAAAAGGCCATTGAGCGAACGGCGTGACACACATCCGCGCGCTGCCATTTAAATAATTACCCTCGCTTTAATAGGAGTTATAATCCTATTATCCTTGAGCGGTTCCTCACGCGACGTAGCCACGCGGATCGTGTCCACCACCCCATCCGGAGTCCCTTCCCCGCCCCGAGTTGTTGATTGAAGTGATTCTAAATTAATCCGATACTCATCAACCTCTTTATCCTTTTGACCCTACTCACACGACCCTACCAGACAGGGTGCTCAAAGGCGTGCGAAACCCGACCGGAAGCCTGACTCCACGTGCCACCCTTCTCGTGCTCTCTTCTCACCCACACAAGCACCCATCACGTAGACATATGCGCTCGAATGCCTCCACGGGGCCGAGTGGTGCAGTAAGGGTTCGCTTGGTCGTATTTATCTTGCACTGACAAGCGTACCCACAGGCCCCCACAGGCTTGGGTTATAAATATGAAATTAGGAATCCTTCAGCGCATTCACTCTCGACACGCCAAACACGCGCAGCTTGTTAGGTGGGCCTCTATTCCGCATCGCTCTTCGAGGTTGATGAAAGTTTTCACCCTGAAGCACGCGCTCGCAGAACCAACGCAACACGCGCCAATGCTCGTCCTACGGCACACAGTAGTTTTTCCGGCCGCTGTAGGTGAATCCTTTTTTTAGGGGAGACGAAATGGTCCCACCGGTGATGGAAGGGAGAAAGCCGGGCATCAGCTCGTGCGTATGAAGACGCATATTTCCGGTCCCCAACCGATGGGCCCGCATCGAGCCCGTTGGCGTCATCGGAGTGCCCGCAGAAACTGGAATTGCTGTTGCTTCTGCAGCTGACAGGCTGGCTGATAGCGCCCCGAATGATCACCGCCCATGGTGTGGGTGGGCCGAGGTCGCCCTTAAACCCCGGCCTATGCCACCTTACCTGCCGGTGGTAGACGGCGTCGTCAGGCATTCGTCGTTCGGTTGAGAGAACACATTTTCCACCGGAACGAGCAAAATGAGCGGCCCTGAAACACCGGCAGTCTCGTAGCTTCCACGCAGGTTTGCTCAGGTGATGATGGCTTTGTTATTGGGAGAAGGAGAGGTTGGGAAATTACAGCCCTAAAACGCACCGTTTCGCGGCGTCCGGCGTCCTACGAAAGGCAGCTGTCTATCGCATCCTAGCTGAGGCGGTGCTCCATAAGCACGGCTAGGAGGCTCGTGTTTCTGCGAAACGAACGAACGGAGAAGAGAGAAAAAAAAAGAGGAACAAAAGCACACGCCCCAGCCCGAGTGTCAGGACGGATTTCGTTGTTTGTCGGCACGTTTTCGGGGCATTTAATCAAATTATTTCCAAGCGTGCGGAGAAGCGATGCAGCGACCGGATAATGGTGAACGGGCGATTTTGGCAACCGCTCGCAAGGCGAAGCAGGAGTAGGAAGTTTTTAATTAAATGAGCATTTGAATATTTCATTGTTTGTGTTTGCCTGCATGCACTCTCATTTTTCTGGTGGTTTGAGTAGATTTTTGACACATGTTTTTTTATTTATTTGCCCACACTCTCCCATGTTGATGCAATTTGTGAAAACCTTGAAAACTATCACACACGAAAAAAAGGCGCCAGTAAATCATCCTGCGCGCATCTGCTACATCGAAGGTTAACGGTACGGCGTGTTTTTTCGACCCTTTAGCTCGCGTCTCAAGCCACTCAAGGACATCCGCGCAGCAACAAAGACTCGTTATGGGAAGAAATTTCAAAAATTATCCCCAAGCGAATCGTAACTTTCGTTAACCCCATAGCACGGGGTCAAAAGGCAACCATCCTGGCGGTATCCTTCCGAAGCCGCCTGAAGCCGGTTTCGTATGTTCGCGAATGTGGTTTTGTACAAAACCCCGTCTCGGAATCGCCTCCGGCATACGGTTCGGTACCGAGGCCGACTCCCATTCGGTGGAAGGTGGTTCCCAACAACTTCCCAAGGGCAGATAAACATTAAATTAATTATTTAACTTTCTTCATTAATCAACTTTCCAGATGATTCCATCCCGCACCCGCACCAGCACCAGCACCAAGGACAACAGCGGTGGCCAACAATGCTAGTGTCGATGCCCTAGCAATGCCTCGTGGCCACGCATACGCCGGGCCGTTTACCGCACGGGTGCTCCACGCCCAAACTTCGGACGATAGCGACATTAATCGGAAAGCATAAGTTTGCGCATTTAAAGTTTGGAAGCAGAATCGAAATCGACACCACCGCCCACAGCTGCATTATTAATCTCCATTACAAAGTCGGACAGTTCCGGGTACGATTGGCACACCGCGTTTCGTCGGAAACGGCACGGAGCATTACTTCAAAGCGTTGGTTCCAGTGAAGGGCGTGAAAATACACCAAACAAGCTTTCTAGCGGCGCGTGTATCGCTTCCCCGAAACACAATTATCGAAATTATAGCGATGGGGGAGAGAGGTGCCAAATCCATTGTCCACATCATTTGTGCGTTTGCGCTGAACGCATTTATCGTGAATCGCTCTTGAGCCAACCTGAAGCGTTGGAAGCCCATTCGGGGAAGCTTTGGAAATCGAATGGCAAACAATTTCAAAGCCGCCTTCGATTTGCAGCAGATTAAGTTACCGATCCATTCTGCAATCAATCGCACAAGCCAGAAACGAACTACACAAAGCAAGCCGGTTGAAAGTAAAATTATCATTAAAATCGTAATTACAACAGGACTTGGGAGGCTTTTTTCCTGCCACTTGGTTAGCTCCACTGAAACAGCTCAAACAGAACCATCCTCCCGCGGGAATCCCACGCGCAATCACTGCTCCAACTACAAAGCACAAGCTACAAAAGGTTCACTGAATCAAATGAAATGTCACAACCAACGCACCTTAGCCATCACCCACGCTCATTGTGGGTGCTGTTTCGCGATTGTTTTGCCAGCGTTCGGTCAATCAGGCGGCGAATCAACAGGCTCGCGGAAAAGTCACGTCCCAGCACCTAACCGGCCCGCGACAGAACTAATTTGATCGACAAGGACCCCACGTTTGGATGACCTCACCGAACGGGTTGATGCAACGTGCAATTTTGCGGACTCGATTTGATCCGATTGCAGACGGACGTGATGAAAACCGAGAGCCAGCACGCTCAGATATTTATAGCCGAAGTCATTGGCTCCGTGAGAGTGTAGGGCGGAAGCAAACAATCGGAACAACAGTTTGCAACACTTTCCATTACATTCCGGGCGGTAAAACACGCTTACTATGTACGGGCTCAAGGGAAACGCCACGATGAACGCCGTAACAATAGCACATTTTAATTGCATGTTCAAATTAAAACCCATAATGCGTGCTGCATTTGGTTCGTACCGACCTCAGGACGATGATGGGAATGGCCAACCCGGTAGCCAGCTTGGGGTATTACATTAATCACCCACAAGGACACTTGAGAATTAAGAGATTAAACGGGGGTTCTTGAGAGCCTTACACTGGCGCGGCTAGGTGTGTTTATAATGCCATGGTTATCGCACCGCAACGAACAATTTACCATTGCATCATTGTTGCAAAGTGCATTCCGCTCCTTGCTTCGTGTTCGCCAACCAACCTACTACTGGCCGCCCCAGACAATCTCTGGCGATGAAGGATAATCATTTGCGTTGATTCATTACTCTTCGTCTTGCTTGAAAGTGCTCGTTCGCATAAACCCCTAGTCTAGGCTGTTGAGCTGGATCAGGACGATGTCGGGTAAAATGTCCCAACCCAGAGCCGGTTTGTGATGGGGGAAAAACAACACCAGCCCAGACCGACAGACATTCGACTGGGAAGACTAATGCAATGACGTTTATGTGCCACATCACAGTCGAAGCAGATCAACTCACAGATAGACTCACAGACAGCGGGCGCAACACACAACACAACAAAGCGCAACGTCGAGGGAAGGTTTGGAATGGCTCCGAGCGCCGATTTCATCGCTCTGATCATCCCTTCGTTAGTTTCCCTTTTTTGCAAGGACACAGTCAATGTGTAAGGGCCCACATTCCAAGCTGAACACCCCCGCAGGGAAACGCAATCCAAGGAGTGGTTCGGTGCAAAAACAATGTTTCATACGCCTTCACGGGACGAACGAATGCGTTGCCCTTGTTGCGTTGTCCTTTGCCGATGCCGTTTCAAAAAGTGAAGCAACACAACACGGTGAACAAGTGAACACAAGAAACATCTTTCGGGACACACGATTGAGTTGTTTACAAGCGTCGTACGTTTTGGATGGGGTTTTTGAAGTGCTTCTGCACATGACGATGCGATATTTATGTTGTGTTTCTGGGAATTGACTCAATCACGGAATCATATGCGCTTACGCTTACGGTCGAGTGGGTGGAAAACTTACTTCCGATTTCTGGCCTCGCTCTCCCCAAAATGGTGATGCAATTAGATGCAGGTGGGCTGCTTCTGACGCAAAAGAAAACACATGAAAGCTCAAACTTTACGGCGTAGTAAATTTTAGTCACTGGAAACATCAAACCACTATTGGACCGGGCATGTTACATGGAAACCTCCGGTCAAACAGAGCACCCACCCGTACGTTATTCCACGTAGCTAATCATGTTGAGAGGGTGGCATAAAAACGCTGATAGCCTCAATCATTGCGTTCGTACGCTCGTAGGCTTGGTTTTCAAAAGGGCAGCGAAACGAAACGTAGCCACAAATCGTAGTATATGGAAACGATAATGATAGCTCGTAAAAATACATATTACATAGCGTATTCAGTTTTCCGCTGCGACCAACGGCCACATAAACATGAATTATCCTGTAGAAAATTGCCGCAAATCTGCAAAACTCCACCACCCGGCTTCAGTTCAGCCTCCAGACTGGAAGTCTGAGACATATTGTCAATCGTGACATGGACATGGTGGACGATTCGAGTCTGGTTCTCATACGGCCACACACTGGCGAAGATGTTTATGCAAAAGAACGCTAAAAGGACGATAAACAGCACCGACGGTTCCGACCACCGAGCTTGCCGAGTTTTTCTTTTTGTGCCTGGGTGTATTAGTCAAATGCCGCGCTCAATGGTGGGCACGAAGCAAGAAAAGTCATGACAACCCATCATCATCACCATCATCATCACGTCGTCGTTGTCGTCGTCCTGGCTCAACCTGCCATCGATCATCGGCGCTTCCGGTCGCGTCGGTATCGGTGGTGGGATTTAAGTAAAATACATCAGACAACCGTAAACCATAACGAGCTTCTGGCAGTTGGGAAACGAAAGATTGCCACTGGAACTCGCGGCCCGGGAACCAAAAGAGCGGACTGGATGGCCGGATGTGTTTTGTCCTTCGCCGAAGCCAACACGATTAGGTGACCATAGGGAGAAGGTTACGCAGGAAATTCACCCTGCCACATGCCCACGAACGAACAGGAAAAACTGTCCCGTTGAGTGGAGCGATTCTGGTCAGGGTCGTCGTCAAGAAATCGTCCGTCCACTTACGAGACGAACGAACCGACACCATCCGCCACTCGTCCAGGCCAGCCCCGAGGTTGTCAGTGGCTACGTCTGCTGGTGGACGTGCGCGAATCGCCCGCGGCCATCGGAAGGAAAATGACCCGCTGTGACACCGTGATTGAATCGTAAAAAGAAGCTTATATTGTTTATCGTCGTCTCCTTGGACGCTTCGACGGTGCCTCGGGTGCAGGGCAATCATTCTGTCCCATTCTCGCGTCCCGAGCTCCGTGAGGATATCACCTTCAGCCAGCGAAATATGTGCTTCCTGTCCTCGCCAGTACGCAACAAAAGAACCGACCGATGAAAGGAGCGCGATAGCCGCGTTCACCCAACGACCACCACTCGAACAACTCAGCTCGATTGATGGGTTGCTTATTTTCTTCGTTCGCCCCCGGAGGGCAACAAGCGAACGCGAACTCGAACCCAAGAGCAAGAGAGAGAGAGAGAGAGAGAGAGAGAAAAAAAAATGCAACAAAAATACCACCCCCAACCGAACGGGCCAAAAGGTTAGCCAAAGGTCAGCGTGATGGGAAGTGTGAACTATACCTGCCGGCTAATCAGGACGAAAAAAAAAATGATCGATTTCACGATACCGACCCACACTTTTTTCTTTCGTTTTTTTTTTCGCACGCCCTTGCCCTAATGGAGATGATTTTTCATTCGGCCACATAATCAATTCGGCTTCAACTGCGCCTAAGCAGAACAAATCATGGTTTCCGGTTACGGGTCGGGAAATCTTGGCTTAACGTGGAAAACCGCCGCCATCATCGTTGCCGTCGGGTGCTCTCGAAGTGCGTTGTGCGTTCGGTCGGGGGAGTTTCGTTTGAAATTATTTCCCATTTTCTCCGTTTAATCGCTCGCTCCGTGGGAAGATGCTAAGGCGAAGAAAAAAAATGGCGAAGAAAACGCTCCCTTCCTTGTTGTGGGATGATTACAACTTTTGCGTGACACGAACCGGCGAGGCGCGCCGCAGGAATCTTGATAAAGCATGACGCGTTAAACATTCAACCAAAGGCGTGTCTTGGAACCAGAAATCGAAACAGAGCACCCAACTTGCGGTTTTCCCGGAGGGTGGAGAGATTCCGGTTGATAGTGTGGCCACACGGCACGATGAGTTTCTATTTTCATTCTTAATCCTTCTCGTTTAATTCGGAACGACGGATCGTCTCACACGGAACAGCACGAACGGACCGGGTCGCTTCGTCCTGCGGGATCTTTCCTTGATCGAAGCAGGCTGCAAACAGCTGCCGGTAAGTGTTGATTTTGTTTATTATTACTATGGCTTTCGTTTCCGCTTGCTCGTTTGCGCTGCGAGGCTTCTGCTTTCAATCGAGAGTGAAAATTGTTGCTCTTCAGTAAAGCGAGCAAGTAATTATTGTCACTTTCCAGCTTACCAACCGCTTCCGCGTTAATCCTCCACGAACGATGGGGTGCCTCGAATGAATGCTGAAAGTGTCGTCGTTTGTTCTCATCGAGCGTTTGTTTGCTCCATCCACCAGAGCAATTATCGACGCAATGAAGCTGCCTCGACGCTAGCACTCACTCATCATACAAAAGGAAGAAAGATTTTTAAATCTCAAATGCTCCCTCAATCAAAACTTTGCAATCTCGTAAAGATGGAGCAAAAAAAAAACCAACAACACCCAATCCATCCAGCGAACCGTTTTCACATTCTTTTCTTTGCACCGACCCACCTAAAAAGGAAGGCGGTTTGTGGGTGGCAAAAGTTTTCACTTGCCGGGGCCAATTCTTTAACACCTTCCTGCCAATCGATGACAAACTCCTGCCCCGAAAAGGTGTTTGCTGCTTCGCAACGGATCACCTGCCACCGGGTGCGGTTCCGCAACCGGCCGAGGGTGTCGATGAAAAGGGTAGAAAAGTTTACGACAACGTGGCCACACGCAGTCGAGCTTTTTGGGGGAAGTTTTGCTTCAACCGCTTCAAAGCAGCCACCGCTCGGGGTGGTTCATCAAAATTTCATCATTTTTCGATGCCAAAGAGGTGGATATTTCAATTACCCGAATCTGATGGCTCATTTTTAATGCCACCAGCGACATGCCTGCCAAACAGTGGTTGGATACATCGGAGCTGATTATCAGCAGAAAGCAGCCACTTTACAGACGCGCAGGACTTTGAACTTTCAAGTGATGGAAGCTGAGACAACAACGTCCATCACGATGAAGACGACAAAGACTGTAAAGGGTAAGGGTTTGTCTACCGTCCGCTTTTAAGAATCAAATTTACGGCAGCAAAATTTCCCAAAGCGTCCTTTTGCTCGCTTCAAGCGAGATGTTAGATCTCGATCGATCGCACAACGGATACAAGGACGCACGCGCCCCGTAAAGTGTTTTTCTCATTAACGGAGCAGATGGTATGTCTCAAACACACCCAACAGCCACCGCCAGGCACCGCCAGGGGCTGAAATACCTTCACCATGGGTGAACGAATCCTTGCAGACGCTCGCAACGGTGGTATCGTTGTCCCATTTCGCAAGTCCTCGACTACTTCCGCTCGAGCGTGAGAGCGGGCTGCGAATGACAACTCCACGACTCCGGATAACTCTGCTGCTTATTTCCCTATATCGTGTTCCTACCCATTCACGTGCTTTCGTCCTTTCAGTGCGAATCCCTAGAAACAAAACGGTGGAATCAATTTCGATCCATATTCTGTGTCGGGGCCGGGGCTGTTCATTTTCATTTTCCCCGGGCAGAAGCAGACCGAACTTCCGCTTCCGGTGAAAGGTACCCGATAGGCCTGTCATCGCTCCGTTCCGGGCACAAATGCTCGAGACCGGAGCGGGGAATAAAATGGCACACGAAAACAAAAATACAAGCGTCGGAAAGCCCCCGGTGAAAAAGAAAACTTTCATGAATATTGAATCCCACGAATGTCAGCAATTTAATTCGAACTTTTCTTCAGGTCCGGGTGTTTTTATTTTTGTTGCAACAAAAATGCCACACCAAAAGAAAAAAAAAAGAAACGAAACAAAATACCAGACACATCATCTGGAGATTGTTTTGTTTTACTTTCGAGTCCGGGAGCTTTCGGAAACGGAGGCTTTCGGGGACACTTTTTTCGTAACGCTAACAGGAATCCCGCTCAATGGCGGGAGTGGTTTTAAAAGCAGACTGTTGAATTGCAAAGGCCCGCAGGGGTCGTTTCTATCCGGCATCCGTTCCGTTCTGTGGCTCGACGATCGCCAATCGAACTGTGTGACTTTTCCTTTATGCTCAGACAATACCCAAGCGCAAGCGTGCCAAGCGTTTACGAAATGACCGATAAAGTGGACGAGAGAACCGTTCGGGAAACGTATGTTAGTTTTCCCCCCATCTGTCCCGACTGTGTCCGTCACTTGTGTCACCCGGGGAGGAAATTGATTGGAACGCCAGGAAACGGCTCCTTTTCGGAGAGCGACCCCAGCACCGGTGGCATTTATCATGCCGTTGTGTTACACTTACCCGAGCGATATCCTTACGCGTGCAGCAAAAGTTGATAAAGTTGACGTTCACGAAATCGGCACCGTAGCACACGGTGACAGTTTTCTCCTCGAGCGTGTCCTGCGAGCCCATCGTCACGATCTGGCGCAGCTTCATATCCTGTGGGGGGTTTCGGGTAAGAAATGTAATAAAATTAGTACATATCGAGGCACAAAAACCGCATCCCGCCTGCGTGTGTGCGTGTGTGAGTGTTTGTCGAACACACACGCGAGTGCGGGTGGATGGTTGAATTCCACGAGAACGTCGCCACGGTGGCGTACGAAGGTTGTCATTTTCATTTTCCCGGTTTCAATCCTGAACACGCCCGTGCAGACGCTGAAATTGAAATTATACCGCAGTATCAATCATCCGACAAGCGGGGTGTTGAAGCTCGGTTTACCACAACCGTATCACCACAAAAGGGGGGGGGGCGAAAAGCACACGTAAAACAATTTTCGATGCCATTTTCAAGCGAAAAACCAACTCCCCACAGCACGGATGGAAATGTATCTCTCGAGCCCGTGTTTGGTTTTCCATTTCATTCCCGCGAAAGCGCGTTATTAGGCTCGATGTATTGTCGAGGATGTCTGACCGAAAAGTCGCATATCGAACCGAAGTTCACAATGATAATGGAGTGCAATGGAGCGACCTCCTGTTGGGGATAGTCTTTTTCGAGCTCCATAAGAGCAATCGAGCATGGCTCCATCAACTCGATTGCTTCATTAGGACGCAAACCAACGGGTTACGAGAGCTCTCCTAGCCTTTGCTACGCAAACATCACTCGCGCACCATTCGCCTTGAAAGGTTCGAAGACCCAGTTCGAAGTCAACAACGGTAACTCACCGGAAAGTCGACGCCCGCAGCGACGCACGCCATCATGTCCTCGCAGCCACGTTCACCGACCCGGTGCCGGCTTTTAAGCAAATACTGCTCAATATTATATCGGTAACTTGATTTAAGCAACTCAATAAAGCAAACATAAACTCAAACATGTATGCACACGAGAAATCTTTATGTACCGTCAAGGCGACTTCGCCCACCACCAGGATCCCACCCACCGTGGAAGGTATTTTGTTTTCCACCCTTTTTTTTCTCTTTTCGCTTTCCCTTCCGATGCCTTGCAGGGTGGATTTTTTTTTGGCATTTTGTTTTGTGTGTGTGTCCCTTCATGCAATGCGAATGCCGTGCCAATCGCTCCTCGGGTTTGATATTCTTCAAAAGCACCAGCACGATGAAGACATCCACTAGCGTTGGCGGTACCCGAAGGCGGCGGGAAATATTGACAATCACATCAGCAACCCCGACGTGCCTTCTGCCGGCCACATCGGGCATCCTTTTGGCAACACCGCTTCCAGTTCCACCTGTCCACCGGTGCAGGTCTTTGATCGATCAATTCCGCTGGAAGGTATCCAGTTGCCTGCTGACTCCAAACGGCCTCCGGTCTCCAGCACACACATGGGGGCTCGGAAAACAGGCTCTTATTACGACACCCGATCCGGCGCTGGCGCTACCGTTGGTGTGCGTACGTATGGCCTACGTCTGCATGTCGACAGCCCTCCCTACCTGAACCTGGGGGTTTGCAGAACCGATCGGGCACGCAAAAAGACACCAAATCGTCAGCACACGCACCATCCGGTAGCACCCGGTATTGGCAGTAAATGAAACATGATACACTGAGCTGACGAAGCTGCCAGGCCTCCAACCTCGGTCTGTTCTGCTGGAGGCTTGTGGGAGGTGTGGGTGGGGGCGTGTGTGATGGAAAATGACGCCAACATCGACGGAGGTGTATTCTTGACTCTATGAACGCCTCCACCGGCGGCGATCGTGACGAAGAACGTCCCGTAATGGAATGGGAAATGAAACGAATATATATGAAAATGGAAAGTGTATTTCATCCTTTCGAAGGGGTTTCTTTTTTATGGTCGCTTTTCCCGGGTTTTTCTTTCTCGGAAGAGCGCTGGAGGTGCTCGATATACAAGCTCACACAAGCGGCTACAAGAAAGGACTCGTTCAACTCGCGAGGAAGCGCCAACGGGGAAAAAGAAAAATCAATTTTCACACAAAAGCCCCATCAAAAAAAGGGGGAAAAGCTAGGCCGCAGGTACGGTCCCATCCGCCTTATGGATAGGAGTGCTTTTTAAATTTATGCCACCACGCAGCTCGCAGACTCGAAGGTTCGGTGAGCTTCTGGCACCCCGAAAATCGAAACACCGCACGGTTTTCATGCTAATGCCGAGCAGGAAGCAGCAAACCAAGCTAAACGGTTCCCTGTCCCCGGGGTGGGAAGAAACTCGTGCGCATTCCATTCCACCCCGTTGGTACACGTTTTCGCTACCGTGGCCGATGATTTACGGAGCGCTTATATTGCCACCCGTCTTTTGCCGGGGTGGGTGTATAATATTTGCCCTCGAGCATCATAAATCAACGCGAGGAAACAATTGAACGTGTCAACTTCCCGGGCAACTGGAGAGACGAAATCGAGCGCTCGGGATACGTCGATGGCGCGCAACCGTTAGCATGATTAATTTGTACGACTCTCATTAGAACGTCGTTAACAAGGGGTGCCTTTTTGGGAAAAGTTTTCTCCACACACAAAAAAAACTGTGAAAAATCACGCCGTCCTTTTTCTTTTTTTGGAGAGGCGAAACGAAAGCAATACATTTGCACCGTCGAGCCCCAATTTTGTCGTCTCAATAAACGGCAATTTCGCTTTTGAACCGAAGCGTGAGTGGCGAAAGTAAAAATAGACCAAAAAAAAACGAGTAAATATGTACTCTCATCCTTCATAAACACTTCCGTTAAGCTGACCAAAAAGGTTTCAAAGGCTCCGTTGCTCATTGTAATTGGGCTCGTAGAATAATTTTACCTTTTTTACGCACCGAACCCTCCTCCAGACGCATGGTGGAAAACTAGTCCCGATGACCCGTACGCCGTTATCCTTTTGCATAATCCTCCACATCATCGCTAATAGGCGGGAACGCACGAACGAGGAAAGAAAGAAAACCGGCCCTTATCCAACCACACCGGCCTATCTTTTACGCTAATCAAAGCCCCACAGAGAGGAATGGCCAGGATTAAGGATGAAAGTATGATACAAATGAAAGGATTTGCAACGCACACAAAACCACCAGGGCTAACCATCGGGTCGTCATTCGACACACAACTTTTTATGGTGGTACGTCAGCACGACAAAAAAAAAACCCGCGTTACGGTACATTGGCTCAAGGATATCGTCAACCCAACCGTTTAAGGGCGTGAGGGAAAGCAACCCGTTTGCTATCCACACACATATTGCTTTCGCACGGTCCTGGTAACAGCATAGGTGGAAAGGAGCGTCAAATGCCCACGTGCAAATGCCAGTCCACTTGAAAACCGCACACAGCCAAGCCTCCGGAGAGGCAATCAAGCGAGTTTTCATCTTCATCAGCACCATCAACGAAGCGCGCGGTGACAACGCCGTTTGCATCATTTAGCTGCTGTAATGCGTCGAATGAGGGGTTGAGTGTGGTTCGACAACAACAAAAAAATACTCAAGGTGGAAAATTTGCACCTAACCAGCCGGTAAGCTCGGTGGGGCGTCAAAAAGGTTGCCTTTTCATTTGAATGGCTCCTTGCGAGTCTGGTGGAGGCTTTTTGTCGGTGTGGCATTGCTGTCTTTTTCGCGAGAAGAACTGCCTAAATACGACAGGCGGATGAGAGCAACACCCTGGACATCCTGGTTGACTGATAACGAATCCCGTCTCGCCGGCCAGCCATCCCAAGGATGGCGAGGTGCGGTTGGAAAAATGGAATATAAAGTACGGTAGTTAAATTTAATTGGATCAGTATGATGATGCGCCTCGCCAACCAAGGCAAAAGAGACGAACCGACCGGTAATGAAGGACATTCCCGGCCACTCGGGGGTGAACGGGAAATGAAACCACACCCCCCAAGGAAATAAAAACAACGCTTTTCTCGGCGAACTCGTGCAGCTAGGCCTAACACGATGATGGGATAAGCGGTGAATGATCGCATAATTAATTCGAGCCTATTTAGGAGGGGCCATCCTTCCGAAAACAGGCGCTAGCCCGCCGACGGATCGCGCTATTAAGAAACGCAGCGAAGTGTAGTGAAATGTTGTAGAGAAAGGAATCGTTTTCCATCGCCACAGGCAGCGGTCCTGGTTGGCACTCGATCGAGCGGGGTCCCAAAGAGGTCCCTGTCCTGTTTCATCGTTCATCGGTCCACCGACCACCGCACAAATGTCATCAGCGATATTTGATTCAGTTAATTAACTGAACCCACCCGGTCGAACCATCGAACTTTGTTTGCGATGTTTTCGCTCAGCCCGGAGGATCAGCCCTTTTCGCGACCCTTCTGTGACGCGCCCGGTCGAAAGGTTACGCTTTTTGTCGGGGGTTTCCAGCGACACCGGACAATATTTATGGCAGTGGTGGAACATAAATTCACAACCCCAAATCAGAACCTCCGGAATGGATGAAGTCCGCACATTCCAATGGCAAGGGGGCACTCGGTGTAATTTGTCATTTTCCATAAATCATGATCAGCCCCGGAGAGGGAATTTATGGTGGAAAAGCATCGAGTTCTTCAATTTTTGGTTGCCATCGATAGGTATTGAAATTCATCATCACAATGAAAGCCATTTGTTCAGTGCGCGCCAGCTTTAATTCATTCGTTCAGAACGCTAAATTATGTTGAGTTTTGTCGCACTCACATTAAACACCATTTCACCAGGAAAAAAACAAGGCAATTTATAAATGACCCACGAGGAAGTTAATCAATCCTTGAAAGCATTCATTTGGAGGAAAAGAAGGAAATGTAATGCAGGATGTATGAGCGCAAATAACTCCGAAATGGGCACGGAACCATCGCACCAGAATCGATCGTTGAATGGAAGTAAAAATAGTACCCACAGCATGGTTGCCCACAGTGGTAAGGATATGAAATTGTGTGAATAAAAAAAAAAGAGCTAACTCGACCATAAGCCCACTGTCCATAAATAGACGAATGCCCAGCTAAAACTTACCCTCGGTTTCTTGGCATACTGGCCGGTCCGTACGTCCCGAATGGTGGCGATGTCCAGCATATCCATCTCGTGGTTTTGGTCAACCCAGTACAGAAAGAAGCCCTTGACATCGACGCGCAGCGTCACGGGAGTGCCGTTGCACGAGTCCTGAAAATAGAACGCAGAAAGCACACAAAATACGATGAGATGTTGTGGCCCGGGAAAATAACGAAAATCACGCGCTCCCAACAAAACCGAAACACCGACCACCGTGGTGCGTTCGATCCGTGCTGTCTTGGAAATTTATGTTATCCGAGCTTTTTATGAACCGATACCACTCTCATGCTGCCTCGCGTACGACCAACCAAAGGGAGTCGCGTTTATCAGGTTCGAAAGCAGCAGCAGCAGCAGCTAACACTACGAGGTCGACGTTGCCGCGCATTCAGGGCTAAAATTACGGCTAAAAGCTTTTCGCAATAACCTCACATTTTAACCTCGCTCGATCTAGGGAGCACTGGCGCTTTGGCGCACAATCCAATTAGGTGTCCCGGTTTGGCAGGTGTATTGGCAACCCATTTCGGGTGGGACTGATTTGACCATTTGCATGCGAAGCACGCGATCGTTCGTCGATCGAATGCATGAGCGTGTGGTGAAGGTCACTAGCGTGGATGGGGTAGCATAATTTAGGAGCTCACAGTTCGATTATGCCTCGAAAAACAATTATCCTAGCCAGGGAGGACCCCGACTAATGTGTAATTCGTCTTAGATTACGGTAATTTTATTTTTATTTGACCTAGTTTGTCACGTAAATTAGGCAGGAAGTTCTTGTGGATGGACTCGCAACAGCCATAGGATCTTGATGGTCTTTTCGAAGGTTAAACACGAGTCACCGTTGATGAAAATTTGAGCATCATTAGGCTTAGTAGCTGTCGATTAACGTAATGAACGCTTTTCCCACGAACTCACGATGCCTCCAACAGAAAGAAACGTCACACATCGTATCACGAGCAACAACGTGAATGGTGAGTTAAGCCAACCTCGAAGCGTCAAATCCCCGTTCCGAAACATCCGAGTTATGGATAACGGTGCTACAGGACTAGCTTCCCATGGTTTAGTTGTGGCACCGTGCGGAACCAAGCCGAACCCATCCGGGCCGGAGCCATTGCGAACGACTTCCGGCTGCAGGAAATGACCAGCGGCACGAACGACGTACCACCCAAACTGCCAAAGGCACAAGGAACCAGTCAAAACCACGACCTCGGTCGCGGGTGCAACCGCCCGCCCATCTCGAGACGCTAATGGGTGGTTACGGATTCCAGACACCGCGGAACCCACAAAGGACACCGCGTGCCAGGGTACAGACGATGGTTGCGGTGATTATGTCGCTTCCGGTGCAGGATTAGATAAGCATTACAATGAGCTACATAAGAGCGGCACCTTCAGCCCACAGTAAAGAGTCTGATAGAGGCCTTGCTTGAGCTGGATACATTATGCAAGAGGTCCACATCAGATATTAATGCTCCAGTGGCCGGAAAAAAATGGTTTCCCAATCAAACTCATCGCTGGTGAGTGAAACGATGAGACGTTCGGGTGGCGTATGGAACAGAATTATTGTTTTACATTTTAATACTTTGCTTAACCCTTGGCGTCGAGCTTTTTTTAACCCTTCAGCTTCAACGACATTACAGCCGCATCGGCGTTGAAGCAGATTCAGCACCGGTAGCACATCCGACACCGTTTCATTTCGCTCTTGTTACTGTAATGAATTCATTACAAAGTTTGTTGCCGAGACACCGCACTCTCTTTTTCGCAGGAAGGCTCTGTTTTCACAGCGACACAAAAGAACCCACCACCCGCACGGAGGCATTAAACGGTAGGTGTTTGTTTTTACTACCAGCAAAAGGGCAGCGACGCGGAAAATGAAAACCCTTTTGCCATACGAAACGACATTGTGACGACGTGTACGAGTTCCGGCCCGAGTGCCCAAGTGCCCGAGTGTGTGGCGCCCGTGAACGAACGGAGGTGTAGCTTTGGCAAACAGCTCAAATATAACGCGCTACACACCCGTATCCAGTATTTACGTGATGGCACCCGGTGATGGTGCCATTTCTTCTCACTTGGTGCCCCGAACAGAAGCGAAAATGGCTCCACGGCTCAGCCACGTCCGTCAATGTATTCCCCGGCGGAACTGGATGATTTTATTCTTCTCCGGAGCTTTACATTTCCCGCTTTCGCGAGCGTGCGAATGCAAGACTGTGTACGTGTGTGTTTGTGTTTCACATTGTTGTTTCGTATTTGCTCACCTCTACGGACCAGGTTCAGGATCTTTCACGGACGAGGACGAGGTTGTAAAAAAGCACACATGTTGATTTACGACCCCAGTGCCACCGGTTGCCGAGGCGTTTTCTCGGCCCCCCCCTGAAAACCGATGCAGTTCGCGTAAAATTGTTGCGGCAGGTGTCGAGTCAGCGGCCGTTCGTACGCTTCCTTGGTCCTTTAGGGGAATTCACCCTTTCATCGATGCATCATCGCCACGAGCTTGTTGAAATTATCGACATTCTTTGGTGAAAGCTTCTTGACGAGCCATGGGTGAAAGCTGCTTAGCGGCTTAGGGAGGAGCTTCGGGGGCGCACGAATGCATTTTCCTACGACCACTGACGAGCGACGGAAACGTGAATGCAGAAGATATTTGCCCGTGATATGTTTGTGCCACGAGAACATTGACAATTTTGCATCTTTGCTTTTGGACGGATGCTTTCTCAAACGTTCACCGGCCACCCTGCATTTCACGAATCCATTCTTCTCGAGGGTTCTGGAATTTTGCAATATGTAAAAACTTTTGTGACAAAACAATGCACCAGCGTAGCGAAATTAATGCTGCTGGTGAACGGAACCGTTCTCGTGAGCTACCGATAAGATATTGCTTTTCTAGTTATGAATCCGGGTCATTTGTTAAACTTTCCGGTGAGGTGAATCCTCTCTTCGCGCCCTGCCATGCGGGTTTCTGCAACATCTCGCATTTCATTTGGTGTCCTACCTTTACATGTATACCCGTAGAGCATCGTCTCATAGTTATGGTGCATTCTTCAACCAGCACCAGTTTTCACAGGGTACCGTACTGGCGTGAAGACGTTCGGAGAACAATGCTTCCGAGCAGCTTTCCATCATCCGTTACCACACGAAACCCCGGTACGTGCCCGGTGTAGCGGAATTCAAAGTAAATGCGCCCCATAATTCCTCCACGAAGCAGATGTTTGCGAAGCGATAAATTAATGGGCTTCCCTGAACCGGAGACCGTGCGAACCGACTAAACGGACTGGTGGATGAAATTCGTTCGCTGCTGCTGTTGGGTGGTTTTTGTCTAGTCCGGAAGCTTACACGGAACCCGGTGTTCAAGGGAATGTTGGCCATCTACCGAAAGCTTCACAATTACGCCACATAAGCACGAATGCCTTGGCGCGCCATTTGATTCAGCTCGATGGCTTTCGGAATGGATTCTCGGATCGATTTGGCGTTCGGTCGGTGTGTCTGTGTCCGGGCAACAACAAATGCGGATTAAATGAGAATTAATGGTGACCGAAAAAGCTCCTAATGGCCACGTGTCCATGAGCGGCAAGCGTTCGGGGAACAATTTGTTACAAATTATGAACACAGAAGCGGAACATGATTGGATCAATCGCTTGTCATTACTCATGCCATCCCGGTGGCTTCGTGTGCAACCATTTGGCTCGTGGGGCTTTGGGAAATGATGGAATTTCACCGAGACCATCCGGGAAAAAGCACAGCCTAACTTTTCCGCCCGCGTGATGGATTCTATTGTCAGAGAAACTCCCCAAATGCCCCCGAAAAAGCCGTCCCACTGTCATCGATCAATCACGGGGCATTAAAATTGAATGGCTGAATATTGTCTCCACGTCGTCCACGCTTCAACAGGTGTGCCCGAATTTCGAGCCACCGAAATAAGATTAATAAATATCTGTCCTTTATAAAATGTGCTCACGCTGCTGGAAACGTCCGACCCGGCCGGTCGGTTGAAGATAAACACCGAAGCCACGGTAGAACAATTGACCACTATTTATATTGCATTCAGAAACAACTCAAAACGCCTATGGCCCTGAGAGCGGCCCCCGAACAGGACGGAGCATGGCCCGGGCGGATTAAGGACACTCTCAGGCAGAAGGATAACATCAGTTACAGTCCGGTCCATTGTTTGCTCGGACTTTGCAAACATGCTGGCGCTTGGGATCGGTTGCTTTAGGCGATGAGGGTTTTTGAAAGTTGCTCCACGAACGGCCAGATAATAAAACGCCACGTAGAACAACTGGCCCGGCGTTCTCGTCGCCGTCGAGAACAAAAAAAAAACCAGAGAGAAGTTGTCCTCGCCGTCCAGTGGGTAAATAGGGACGCATCGCTCTTCCACTTACAGCGTGAGTTGTTTCTTGGCAAACAATTGCCATAAGCGCTGATTGTCGAAAGCAGGGTGATCCTCAGGAAGCTAAGCGCCAGCGTCCATTTATGCTGCTCATGTAAAATTCAACTGACAAATTCATCAACCAGAAGTTGTTGCCGGCGTCCTTTGAGGAAGCTGTCTTTTCTTGAGGAAGATGCTAGAAAAACTCTTAAATTGCGCGTGGCACAAATTCGTTCAATCTTGCAGAAAGCTTCCTTAGAACTAGCTTTCTCTACGAGAGCCCACGAGAGAGCATTTGGTTTGAGTAATGGTTCAGAATTTCTACACTTTGGTAGCAATTTTGAGCAGTTCATCAATAAACACGATGTGGTACGAGGCTCCGCACTTTATGTAATCGTTTACGGTTTACTTTCGCGTTCAAAAAAAGGATCCACAATATCGCCCATCATGCAGCTCATTAATCAGCTCCATTACGTTACATTACACCGATCATATTTTTTGTTCGCATCGCTCGTCTAATTGATTACGCGCTGTCGGTTGATTGATTGAATTTGCACATTTCACGTACCATTTGAGGAAACACGAGACTTTTAAAAACAGCTCCATATCGGACCGTACAACACGGCACGTTGAGTGTACAATAATCGAATTTACAATGCAAATAAACTGATAAACCCCACGCACATGTGATGAAAGAGGATCGGCTTCCCGACCGGATCGTGATGCCTCCAGAGGAGTGAGAAGCGATTCTGAACGGCAAATTGATAATTAACCGAAGATTCAATCACGGTTCCGTGTGCCTCGATGCACAAAGTGACGTTTGCTTGCACCCGTGCCATGTTGCGCTCTCCGTAATGCATGTCGTACTTGAGTTATTGCCAATTGATTGATTTTATCGTCCCGCATGCCCTGGGGTCCGATCGAACGGATTTTTACTGCTCTACGCTTGGACGACTTGAGGCTCCGGTCCGAACCAATCCAATATGATTGACAGAAGCGCCAAGTGAAGAAAATATCTCCACTATGTTCCGCTCGGGTGAGCAAGCGATCCCGACGCAGCCTACGGATCGCATAACGGATGAAAGCAATGTGCTGCTAATTGAATCAATTATCTCCATGGTGAGGGATTTCGGAACCAGTCGTCGTTGGAGGGCTTCCGAGGGCGGGCTCACAAGCTAATTGATAGAAATGGACACCATGGCATCAACCCGATGATGGGCAATGATGAAACCGCTCGGGGACACTCCGATCTCTGGCGCATAAATTCGACAAACACACGTTCCCGTTCACGTTCGAGTGCGAGCGTGTTGTTGCCATTTCGTGGCCGGTGGTTTATTTAGAGCAAACAAACAAATCGTCGTTCTATTAGGCGTACGTATTAGGTCACTGCAGGCGTTCAGTTGGTCGCTTATCCGACAAACGGACCAGCAAACCGGGTTGTTCTAATGCATTTATTATGACACTTTCTGAGAAGCCTAATAAAGCGTCCAGCTGGGCGTAAAGCATTAGGTGCATTCGGCGATAAAAGATGCATAAAACTGAAACGATCAGCCGCTGAAAGCAGCTGCGGTGGTGCCGTAAAAGCACCTCAAAAAGTTTAAAAATTAACCAAACAACCATCAACCGGGTAATGGGACCGGCATTTATGACAAAGGCTTGCGAGAGCCTGCGGTGGTCATTTGTTTCCAAAACTCCCCAATTTGTTTTTTGGCTCTTAACTCCACGGCACACAATCGACGCTTGGAGTGCGCTTTTTTCTTAAGTGAGTGTATGTAATCCAAGCTCGGTATTAACGTCGAAGCAAATGGTGGCGCAATGCTGTCCGGCTAATGACGCCAACCACTTACATTTTCCGGAGCGTTCATCAACATTACGACGGTGATCGTTTACGGGCTGAGGCGGTCCTACAAGCAAAAAAAGCTTTCCCGTTTAGGACCATACCGTCTTCGTGCCCAGCGAAGGGTGCTACTTTTATTTCAATAACAACCACAAACCCGCACCCATTACAACAAACCTCTCTACCCATGGAACGGTAAAAGCAACGGGCCGCACGTGACACGCCGCCCGAGCTCGTTCTCGTTCTCGGCGTTGTTCGGAAGGAATGTAAAATTTATGAAATTTCACCACCGAAACAGCAGCCGCCGGCAAAGCCACCCCCATCGAGCTGCAGCGGGCTTTAATGTTTCCGCGGCCGGTTTTGGTTCACTTATCAACACCGACACCAAGGCGTCAGAGGCACACATGCGGGTTTGCTCGCTTACGGCCACGTCAGACCACGGTTATGATCCATTATCGAGCGGCAAGCGCGTAGCAGCAAGCGACGTGACCTCGTCCTGCTGCCTTCACCGAGCAAGGCTAACCCCAGCACGTGAGTAGCGACGTAACGCCGGAGGAAAAGCGCTTAATTGAATCTGTACCTAGCTGGGATTCTTGGAAAAGCGCTCCGGGACGTAGCGGCCCTTTGGCACCGGCAACGAAGAAAACACGAAGTGGACTCCGGGGAGGATGCCGCCGGTGCAGATATGCCGAAACAAATTAATTATCCCTTTAATTGGAGATTGGCTTGTGCCCTCGGGGAAAGGGAGAACGCTGCCGTGTTTCCTTGTTATCGCTTGCGAGAGCAAGGTTACTTTACCGACCGCAACTGCGACCGTTTCCGGCGTGCTATTGCCGGCTGGAGCAGGAAACACGAGCCTGCAGCTTTCACGGAACGAAGGTAAACGAAGCCAAACCGGTATGGCAAAACCGCCAGGGACAACACTCGATTTGCAAAACCATCCAGTAGCGGGCGTGGGTGAATTCGCACAATCTTTTCAAAGCCATTATGCTAACGCTTCCCGGCTTCCGAGTCCCTAATCGGTGGAACAAATGCGCCCGACATCCAGTAGGCATGGACATGACACTTTTTCTCATTAACATCGCGCTCCACTCGCAGTAACGCACCACTAAATCTTTCGACCGTAAAAGTAAACACACCGGAACGGCAGAACGAGCGGCGAAGCAAAACAGCTAAGCAGCCAGCTCGTCCGTGTGTATGTCTTTCATTTCCAGCGACTTAACGGTCTGTCTCGGGCGACAAACAAACCATCAAGACACCGTCATGCGTCCTGCCGCCAACAAGCTCCCGAACCGAGCCAACGGCGACGGCTGGCAACGAAAATAATTAGCAGTCATCAAACTGGGCTTCGCCAAATATTGACTGACCACGTTTCGTGATCGCGCCCGCAAGGTGGCAGGAAAAAGTTACTTCGTCTCCGCGATGCGCGGGCCGAAAATTTCAATATTCTACGGCCTCTTCGTGAAAAGCGTGATCAAGAGCGTTTAATGTCTCGTAAAATTCCAACACCACGGCTCATACAAGCGAACGGGGCTGGCGACGAGCAGGGCTAGGCGCGAAACACGATCCGAAAAAGCTACGCCACGAGTGTAAACAGCCGGCTCGGTGATGGTCCAGATCGGAGAGAGAAACAGGACTCGCGAAACAGGGTCGGAAAATTTGTTGGCGTTGTTTACGATACGACCGCAACACGCCACGAGCACGAGCGCGACGATCGGTTCGACAATCGAAATGGGGGAACTTTAAAGTACACCCGGATAGAGATATTTATTTTACACAAAATGGTGGAAACAGCAACAAAATGAGGATCTCCCCTACCAATAAAATAAAGCCGTATTTGTGTAAGATTCACCGACATCGCGAAAACAACACGAAACGATGTTCAAGGATCCCACCAGCATGTTCCCGAAAATTTCCTACACAACTATCGTGCGGCGAGGAACCTGGTTTTCTGTGGGTACGATACATCTATTGAGCTACACGTTGCGGGTGGATTTTCAGTGGGATTGCTTGGTGATGTATTTTAACAGCCTTGCAGAGACCAAACACTGCAATGTAGAGAGCTACTATAAGGCTAAACTGCATTCCTCTCATGGCTAACCTCTCATATAAGGACTCTTCCCGAACGATTCCATGTTGGGATGAAATTCCAATCACCCCAAATAATGTTCCAAACATCGTAAAGAAAAAAATATGACCACCCCCGACGTGCGCTTCCACCACCTCCAAAGTGGCCGTATCGATTTCAACCGTTGCGGGTTCGCCTATCATCAAACGAAACTCGATATTCATGCAGGCTTAGATAAACACGCTCGCACTTGTAAACTAATTTTCCCGTTCGATAACCTCTGCCCTTTGGAGCGCTTTTCCTACCGCTTTAATGCCCGGATGAAATCCACCCGCCGAAGCAGATGTTCCGAAAGCGAACGGACAGCCGATAACCATCCCGAAAACAAGGACGCTCGTTGCCACGGCAACAAACGGCCTAGCTCGATATTAACAAAAAAGAAATACCAACGCACGCACAATAACTCCCCACTGAGGCTGTTTTACACCCGCATAGACAAATGGAACGTGTCAGAATAGATTGATTAGATGCTCCATAAACTGTTCAACCGTTGGTTCAGTTTTAAATGCATTTTTTTTCTCTCTTCCTCTACTGTGCCCTGGCAGTACAGTAGAATCTCATTAACAAAGGTTACATTACGACGCGGCCGGGCGAAACATTTGGGCAGCTCGAATCTAAATATTTATAATGCTCCCTTTCGCTCGTGGAGCGAGTTCATTGAAGTAATGTGCGTTTGCCGAAACGCACGCAGCCGAAAACATCGCTTGGCGTACGAGTCCATTTTTGTGTGGCTGTACAACAATATTCACACGCATTAGAGCATGGCCAGTTTTCAATCCCTTGGAGTTAATCGCTGTTATCCGAGAGACGAACACAAAACGCCACAATTTGTGCCACAAGCCGTGTTGGCAATTTCGCACAATTTCATAGCCGTATCACGCGCCTTGGCGGCATTAAAAGCACTTTGCAAAAGGAAGCTTGCGCTTAGAGTACATGTAATTAACTCATTTAACGCCATGTAACAAGATACGGACGGCTCGGAAAGCGTTCATAACTCCCATCGCTCATTTGCTGCCAGCTATCACGCTCCGTTAGCTTCACGCAAGATGGGCCGATGCTGCGATGGGTTGTCGCAAATGTTGGCATAATTATTCACTGCTCACTGCACGCGCCTACACGCGACCGCTTCCTGACGGCCTCAAGCGAGAAATATCACAACACATACGAAGCGTATTTTACAACGCTCGTAATCAGTACACCCACGGCTTGATCGAGCGCAGATCGAACATAAAAGTTCCATGTTTAGCACCCACGCGCCCAGACGACGTCGCTGGCATCAATAATTCGTCGTTCGATGTAATCTTAATGGCACTTTCCTGTTGATTTCCTGTCCACGCGACTCGCTTCCTTTCTAGCGTTCGTTCTTTCTCTTTCTTTCTCTCTTTCTCGCCCACGGAAATTATGCAATGGCTTCGTTTACTGGTGCGCGGGCCTGTTTGGCCTGTAATTAAAATCGTATTAATAATACATTTTATCACCTCGAGCTTGGAAGGGCGAACAGTGCGATGATTCCGGGAAAAACTAGAGCTCCCACTACAACTAGCGAATGTTTGACCGTGACGGGCGGAAATATCAGTAGAGCGATAAAAACACGTTTTCTCAGTTTCCCTCGATGCGTCTTATGACGTTGCCCGCGTCGATGTTTGGGGTGTTGAAATGTAAATTTCGACCCCAAATCAACTTTTTTGTGGAGTGACACCTACACCGATGGTGCATTTGCGTAGCTTCTGAGATTTCCGTTGGCGTATGGCATGAAAAGGCTCGTCGTCGTAGTTTACCGCCCGCAAGACAGCAAACTCATTCAATGCCAACAAACGCCACTTAATCACATCATCCTACGGCAACTCTCCACACCAAAGGTAGCTGGAAGCATTGTGGAAGATAAAGTACCATGAAGAGAGCGTGTGCGAGACGCTGCAAGGAAAACTCGCAGCACCTAATAGCACAGCTTACGCGGTACTGGGCGCCTCCATTGGCGATAATCCTGCCATGCTAACGAGATGCTCACGACCAGAAAACACGAACCCCAACGATCCACCGGTGAAAGGTGAATATGAATAGCGTGTTTATGGTGCAATCAAGGGAAATTGTTCTACTTGTACCCACCACAAATCATCCCCGACTCGGTTTCGACCTCGGTAGTATTTTTTTTCTCTTTCCACCCAAGGAGCGTGAAAAACAAAAATCAAAACGTCTTTAATCTTCGTGGCACATATCGAACGATTATGAGATAAGCGTCACCGAGTGCACTCGATGCACAACGGATGTGCAGCACGAGTGGTCCCGGAATCGCACGCATTTATGCTGCTCACGATGTGCCAATTACGAAAACGAGCTGAAGCAGATGGTGCTCGGTAGATTGGCCTGGCACTAGCTAGTATTCGTGTCCCAAACTCCCATTTCGAGGATGGGTTTGGCTGCTCAGCCCACATTTTATCGTCACACATTGCGAGGGCTTCGGGTTGTCGTTCCGCGGCACCGAACTAAATGCTAAACCACAGGAAGTTCTGGGGCACCATGGACGGCCAATCTGCATATGACCTCCCGGAAGAGATAGTGGCAACGATTTGTCAGCCATCTCTCTAGTGGCTTTGACAAAGGGCCATGGCTGCAGCTTCGCTTCACCGCGTTGCAGAACCACGATGGGATGGAACGTATGGCAGGAGAGTAAGTAAAATATGAATTTTAAACACATATAGGACTCGTGTGCCGTTCTATTCATGGGAGCGGTTTAAATATGACCGAACATCCTCCAATGGCTCGGTTTTTATGCAAAGCAGTTCCGCGTTGCGAGATCCCGATCCGAAGGTGGCAGATAAGGCAGTTTTGTTTGCAGTTGTGTCCCTTCCATGCGACGCTCGCTGAACGTGTTTGAATTAATGCGAAAGTACACTCTGTGCGCTCAGGGTGATTTAAATAGAGATTTTGTCAGAAATAAACCAGCCACAGGATGCGATTGAGATAAGCTGCGGTCATACTGGACATGGACATGGACTGCTGGAAATGTTCCAGCACAAAATAACTCCTCTATTCGCGGGGAGTCTTTCGATGATTTAACATGGGTTTTTCTTATAAAACAATCAGGTAACGCGTGCTGCGCTTTCGTGTAATCGACAACAGAAACAAAATAATGTATCGAATTTATGATTCTCCAACAAAACTCTCTTCTCAACTACGTGGAAACTAGTTTGCCTGTCTAATGCCGACCACCAGGTTACGACAAAACAAGACGTCGAAGTCGAATTAGAATTCATGAAAAGCACCTCAGATGACCAAGCAAACATGAACGCTCCCCTAAGCAACACGCCAGCAATTATCCATAATCTGGCCTATCAAAATTCCGACCGCACGCCACTCTCGAGAACCTTCCATGTGGTGCGATAGAAATGACCCATTTCCGCGCGAGCCCAAGATCCGCTGTTCGAGCTAAACCCGAGTCCGGTTGTTGATACGCCCGACCACAGATGGTCTATCCCAGCGCTGGCAGCTTCGGCGAACCGGGGTGATCATGAAATTACACAGCAAATTTGTTTATCTTCCAGGAAGCTGCCGGCGCATGAGACCGGGAACAGCAAATTCGCGCGATCGTGCCCAACCTTTGTTCCGCTTCCTGGAGCGGAGAGGATTCTATACTTTGAAGCAAACATCTAAACCATCCGATCGACGACGGCCAGATGGATGCCCATGTGGTCCGTTCGACAATCTGCACGTTCGAAACGGCGTACCACGCTACCATCGACTCGAACTTGAACCAGATGTGCTCGTTCGGAAAATGGAAGTCAAAACATTTTCGCTCACCACGTTCGTGTCGCTTTTCGCTTGCATTCGCCGTGGGGCAAAAATTCTCGAACACCGTCCCACACCGTCGGTTCGATGTTGGGAAATGAAACGGAATTCATTCCGTGTCGTGATTCTCATACAATGATTATGTTTTGCTCGATACCAGTCGTTTTGGCACGTTCTGTGGCATTTTTCAAGTTTTTACCGATCTGGGGTGGTAATTTCACCTTGCTGCAGATTAAATTGCAGTTAATGTGGCTTTCGTGTGAAAGCGAATCGAATGATTTCATTTGCGCGAGCAACTGATTGAAGATTAAACTTTCGAGAAGCCACAGTTTTACGACAGGAACGTTAAAACCATTTCACACAACATTCCATGCGGTTCTTCCGCCTTCGAGCGTACCTCTCGGTTGATGATTAAGATCCTATCCTCACACCATCCGTGCGCAAGAACGTTTATTTATTTCTTCAACCACCGATCGACCGCTTCGTCCCTTTTATTAGACCTTTTTTTCCTCACCATTCCCCCGAGCGACGAGCGAATGTGCCTTTTTCTTGCGCCATTTTATTTACAACGCCCGTAACAGGTGTTTGGATTTTATTAATAAATAATTTATGCCAGCCGCGAACGAGTTTCGACTTGCTTGCGGCCGCCTGCCGTGACGGTCGGGGCAGGTGGCCAGGATTGGCGCGAAAGGTTGTGCTGTGAGATGCAAAGTAAACGCCGAAAGAGAAGAGCGAAACACACAAGAAAAAGCAAGCACTAAATCAACCACGTTGTGGTTTTTATGCTGCAGAGATTTCTCCCAGCCCGGTTGATCGTTGCATGCATCTGTGTTGCTTGAATTCGGCCAGTTTTCTCGCCGCGCCGCGAGGTCTCACCGGAAAACGGCATTGCGCTTCCGAAACGACACGGACATCCTCCACGGAACGGACTGTGCCACGACTGAGCCACCACGCGGCTTGTGATGGGAATTAATTAAACAATTGTTCGCGCGCTTCGCCTCCGGGTTTTATGGTTTTATGGTGACAAAATTACTTTCCACTGAATGCTACTTTCCCGAATTGTTTCGTGCTTTATTATGTGTTTTTTTTTCTTCCATTGAAACGCACCACTCGAACGAAAGGCAGCGACGCCAGTGCAACTACTTGTTGACGGGAAACGGGAAAGGAACAACGCTGCTTCAAGGACATCGCCAGCAAGCGAACAGCAATTACGAAGTTTTGGTCGTAAAAACGAAAAAGAATTATACATAAAACCAACAACTTTCTGTCGAGTTGGGCGCACCGGATTTGACGGATTGAGTGAAACGTACAATACGCGGGTGCGCCTTCCAGCACCCTTGCGTACGTTTCACGCCAACACCGCCACCACGTGTCACGCTGCGCAATGTCAAGGCAGCGCGAAGGATGTGCACAAGTTGCCACTCCCAACAAGTCCGCAAAGAAGCGGATCAACGGAGCGGTTGCGAACGAACGGGGGCAGACAAGAATATGAAACGAAATGAAATAAACTAGAACCATAAATCAATTCAGCACATGGTGCTGTTGAGAAATTTTGCGCGCTTTTCCGACCGTTTCGTTTTCTTCGCTCGTCGTCAACTGTTCCTCCCTCGCTCGTTCGCCGTTGTGTCGTTGTGGTGAAATGGAAAACTGGCACCCCCTGCCGGCATCGATGGAATGGCCGTATGGTTAAAGTGGGATTTACATCTCATTTCGATACCAAACCGAGGCCACTGTGCAATCTATCGACACGAGTTCGCGATAAATCACACAAGCACACGCACACACAGTCACTGGTAGTGGCAGAAACAGAATGGCTGTCCCAAAATGGCTAAATGATCGATTTCCGCTACGTTTACGGCTTCGTTGGTTAATCAAAATTTTGCGCCGCGAACTCGAAAGACCACGCGACGCTCTCATAATCATGCCATACGCATCAATCTGGCCCGATCCGGATCCGCAGATGAAGCAGTAGCGTTGCATTTCTAAATATTTACGCTCCGTTTCCGTTAAACAAATCAACCTCCACAGCCCCTGCAGAATGTTACCAAAATATTAATGATCTTCTGCCGCGCTGTATCGTTTGATAGGCCTGCGCCACTTTGCACGTCACGACGCCAAGCCATAGGAGGAAACAGGTGAAGATTTATAAATAAGCGTTCATTTTTTATTTTGTTTCCCTCTCACTTCCCATACTCAACCGTGGCCAGCACCGTTCAGCTGCTTTCTTCAAAGCCGTGCTCTCGAAGCCCCCTAAACAGCGCTGCTACGACTAGACGTAAATATATATCATGTCTTCTCCTCTCGGGTACATGACACGCGGAAGACCCGGCCAGTATGATGCGACCCAACCCGACGTTATTCCCCCTGGTTGCGTTCCAGTTATTTCAGGATCGGTGCGTACACGCTTCACCGGCCGGATCGCGTCGCTTCGTCGTTTTGCGACCCTGCCGCGTCGAACGAGCACCGATTGTGACCAGCGCAATGGACCGGAACGGCAAAAAGGTCGTTGGTCAGGTTCCGGTTTTGCTCCCGGCGCTTGTTCGTCCAGCTCGTTCGCTGCTTCTGCACACTATTTGCATGTCCTTTGCGAGCTTTAAGGACACGTTTTTATGCGCAAAAAAAAAGCGTCACGCTCTCTTTCTCTCTTTTTTTTCGAGCTCTCTCTCTCTCTCTCTCT
The DNA here is from genome assembly GCF_943737925.1 of Anopheles nili. Lineage (NCBI taxonomy): Eukaryota > Metazoa > Arthropoda > Insecta > Diptera > Culicidae > Anopheles > Anopheles nili. The sequence goes on from NC_071292.1 coordinate 4,673,641, forward strand.
CTCTCTCTCTCTGTCTTTCCCTCTTTGTCCGAGGATGCTTTTGGTTTAGAAGCCACTCGTCTGTAGTCTGGTGTGTGCGGTATTGAATCCTAGCCAGAGTTCAACATTCCCCGATGCTGACAGTGGCAAGTGTCACCCTGACCCAGAGCCTGACCCCGTACCCGGCCGCGGACAGTGATGGACGATCGTTCTTTTTCTCATTTCCTTTGGTGAATTTCACTTCCTGCCATATTACAACTTTTGTGAAGCTAACCGAACAGAAGCAATAAAGTGTAATTCCGCCCGTTGATGATGGAAATGGAAAAAATGAAACGAGATAAGTGGAGCGAAACACGACAACCAATTTGCAAGATTGAGAGAGAGAGAGAGCGCGAGAAAAGGAGATTGCTTGACATCTTCCTGTCTCTTCTGAAGTGACGATGATTTAGTAGAGAACTCATGATAAGCAGCCCCCATTGTTTTAAAGGGCTGCCTTATCCGTTGCGCTGGTAAATGGGAATCATTTAATTACAGATTTTGAACGATATTGGAAAAAAATTTCCCTTAATAACTTATAGCCACCCCTCAAGAGATAGACATCAACGCACATTTAATACCGATTTTGTCAAAAGATAGTTTTTTAGCAACGAAACAACGTTCGATTGCAGCCGTGTAGAGCACGCTAAAGCTAAGCTGATAGCGCTGGTTTCGAGTTTTCTTTGTCGTAAACGGTTAACCTGCGCGTGATGCAATTTCTCTCTCTCTCTCTTCTTTTCTTATAAGCCTCTATGATTCTCTTTCTCTCTCTCACTCTCTCTGTTTGATGCACTCATTCGTCTGCATTGAACCATGCCTAACAAACTGAGCGTGATGAGAACCGCGTGGTCATCGAAACCACGTGCGATTATGTTACGACGATGATCCGCTGATACGGCCAATCTGACGGAGTAATCAAACAACATCATCTGACCGGACACGGGTCGATCTTGTTGCTGCTAACCGCTGCCGATCATTAGCGTGTCAATTAGAGCGCCCTTTAACGAGATGTACTTGGTAAAAGTGTACCAACGCGCTAAACGGAGCATGCGTACTGGCACGAGTTGTGAGCAAAAGATCTCACATACAATAGACCATGCTCTCGCGTACGTATGCCTGACCAGTGATCGTATCAGCTGTGTGGAGGGCCACGTTGCTTAAACATCGCTACAACAGAACGTCTGGTGTGAGTACGGTCGGTGAGCGAAACGGTGATCTAGTTAAGACTGTGCTTCATAGGATCATTTCTATAGGCAAGTTTTCATAGCTACTTTCTCAAAAGTAGAGCTGAACTAACCCACGATGATGAGTCGTAGTGGCTGTCCTGGAGCGTGAAGTTGCCGGATCTCGGCTGTGCCTCTGGTGCGTCGATCTGTGCTTGATGATCGTATCCTTTAAAAAGGACAGACACATTCTGAGTGGTGTTTTTGTGAACATTATATCATACATTCACAACAAAATATATCTAAACCATTTGCTATTTAAAAGAGTGCCGTGGCTATATTTTTTCAAGCGCGTGACTGCCTTATTGTAATCTTTACGTAGCACTTTTCCAGTGAACCACGACTTAAACGGAGTTAAAAATGACAGCAAAACGGTATCGCAGAGAGCCAACCAACGAAAGAAGTACGGCATCTTTCTCACACTCGCGTCGTTACCATCACGCAGAACAATTCGTCTTCGTTTGAGCCCAACATCCGCCGCCGTCGCCGCCGGGAACAAATATCAACAGAACACGCTCACATCCCCGGTCGACCCCGGAAAGCAAAGAAATTCCCAACCCCACCCAAGCACGGGTAACATGCGCATTCCTTCCGAGGAACCGCCGCGGAGTTTTCCGGGTAAGACGGGTTTGGCAAGAGTCGCCTCAAGTGTCAGTCGGCTTTTACACTGCCGAACGCTTCCGAAAAGGGCGTCAGGCACACGCCAGCTATAAAAGAATTCTCATCGTTCAACCGTAACCGTCTCAGGTACATGCCGGAGCCTACACGAAGCCTCGAATATACCCAGCAAAAAAAAACCATGACGCTTGAGTCAACGCCACAGCCCGGCTCGTCCTTGTAGGCCGAGGGCTTTCGGATGGCGTAGTATATCTTTGGGATTTCGCAGTGCTTTCGCTGTCAGCCCTTTATTTTTGTCTCCGCTGTGGGCACATGTAGCCTCGCAACGCGCCGGTTTTACTACATGTTGCCGCATTATTTTTCTCTTCGGTTTTGTTTTCCCACCAAACGTCTCCAAGGGACAAATCAACATTCGCCGCAGCTTCCGTACGAGAGGGATGCTTTACTTTCTCCCTCAACCACCCAAACCGACCACGGATGCTCGTAAGCTTGAGCCATAATCAGTTCGCGTAAAGCACCGTCTAGGGTCTGCTGTTTTTTTACGAGGACACACGCCCAAAGCCATCAGCGTCAGCGTCATCGGACGCGATGGGGCAAAAAGGCGCCGGAAGAATGCGCTATCGAAGGCGCGCGAGGTGATGGAAATGCTCCTTCCGAGAATAATCCAACCAGCTTCTCGTGCTGGCGAATCGATCGACCGTGGGTAATGAATGTTTAGGAGACGGCGTACCCGCAGGCACGGCCCACGCCTAGGATGGCCATTTTAGAGGCGCCCAACGCCCGCACGGAAATGGCAACCCTTTATTGTGGGAAGGGAGTGAAAGAAAAAAAAAATATTGCTTAAAAAGAAGGATTTATGAGCCAGTTAGGTAGCGGTAAACAAGATAGTAAAGTGATTTTTTTATTGCTTATCACGACCATGTAAACGAACATTAATTTCCGGTTTGTTAATCAAATTTTCTACGGGAAAAAGGAAAAAGGGGAAACCATCCCTGCCACCGGCAACCGACGTGGGTGGGTCGGCAATTTGATCAAACCTGATTTTGGGTGGCATCGCCAGCCAGCGAGCAATTTCGCGAAAACCACCCGGCAGGCAGGCAGGCTGGGCTGGGCAAGTCACGAAGCGTGTAATTGTATAGTTCAATTTGAATCAGGCTCGTGTGTTGACAAACATTTATGAATACCGCGCTAATGCGGCCGCTGGCAAACATTCAATCCAATTCCCTCCCCTGGAGCTGGAGCGCGCGCATGTCACGTTAGCCAAATCAAACCCACAAAACCAATAGCCATTTTTAACAAACACATTCATCACCCGCTTCGTGTTGATTTGCAGATTAAACACACCTCAATTAGCTCTATGATTCGATTGGAGATTTCGATATCGACACGAACCATTTTATGCGTGCAAAGCCGCTCGGGTGCCTAGCTTACCCGTGCTTCGAGCTAGGCTTTAATTGCTTTAATTTTGTCGATCGTCCCACCGCTACCGGTGCCAAAAATGTCGGGCTTTTTCCACTCGCAGCACCCCACCGCTTGACCGCTGGTTCGGTAAGCTGAGATTACGAACCAAAGCCCAGCCACAGACCCGGCAATCAAACCTTCCAGCTGGTGGTGTCCTTTTCTCGCTTCTCGGGTTCCGTGCCTTGTCCCTGCTGCCGAGCTCAACATGATTGACACCGTAAAAACGGTCATTATCGGTACACGGGAGGTTCGGTTGTGGGCCAGAAAGGTAGAGATAGATGAAATCGACGCTGGAGAATAAAATCTATCAACACACCCATCACGGGACCATGTTGTCGCTGGACGATTACACGAATTGTGGCCCCAATTGTGTTTGGTTTTCAACATTCCCGTGATTAATAGCGTTTCAAGCGAACCAAAGTGGTTTGGTTCAGGTGGTTTTAACGCTGTCTGGAAACCCCTCTCAAACAGTCTTTCCAAAGCGACCAAATACGCATGCGGTTGCAGCTTTCTCTCATGGGGTAGTTCCTTGAAATTAGCCGCAGCAAAGTCACACACTATCCCACGAAAAGTACTACTTCAAAGCGTTAGGAGTTGAGAATAGCCGCTTTGGGATAGGAATTTCATATCATGCTTAAGCGCGAACCGCAAAATTTCGAGGATCTTAATCGTACGTCCTGTAGGCGACATTTTGCCATTCTCATGCTCGCCTGATCTACCGGTTTTGCGAAATGGCCCTCCCGTTCCCGCGTTCCGTTGCACGGTATCGTCACTTGATGAAACCACAGTCGCACCCAAAATTCATACCACGTTTAATTTCGTGTCCTCAATGTCCTTCGGGGACATTCCTCTACCACCTACGAGTCGCGCGTTACATCCGTTACCATTTCCACTGCCGATGGTGAAGTTTTCCACAATGCACACATTGGAGTCCTGTGCCTTAGCCTCGTGCTTGTGCCGCTTGTGATCCTCTTCGAGGGAGCAATTTTCACTTTCCCCACGAAAACTCGAAACCAAACCATACCCCTCAAAAAACCGAGCCGTGATGGTTGTCAAAGTTACGCCTTCCGTTCCGGCGTACCGTTGGCTGGCAAGATAACGACGTCAAAGAGATAGCGAACGGGCGGCGCTGTCTCTCGTGAAACACTCTTCCTTTCCAAAAGGATCCGTCCCTCGGCTCGATCCGGCCCTCCGGCAAGCTTCGAGACAATGTGTCAGTGTGAGGGAGCACCGGCGTGGAACACCCGTGGAGCAAAAAATAAACAACAGCTGATCCCAACCACCTCCCCCGGAAGGATGTTGCCGAGATTATGATGCAAATGAAAAAAGACGGGTCCACCCAAGCAGCACATTTGTGCCGCTCACCGTTCCAGCCGCGAAGCTGCCACTTCGTCCTCGCTCAACGGCACAACTTTATCAGCACTCTGATGGGGAGAGGGTGGCGGGTGGGACAGACACCGAACGTCCGTTCCATCACCCCACCCACCCACACGGCAACCCTGCTAAAGGATGCTAACGGTTGTTCAACATAACCTCACTTCATCTTGATGCCAACACGCCGACAGTGACATTCCCCCGAACGCTGGGAAGGGGCGCAGGAAGGTGGCTCGCATTATGCTCGGAAGGATGCTTTCAGGCTCGGGGATTTGTTGTATCAACAGGAATATGTAAACACCCACTCTACTCACCCGCTCCAGCTGCAAGCAGGAACCAGGACAACGAGTGCAACGAGATGCCGCTGCAGCAGAAGAGCTTTGCCTAGTTTGAGGCCTCCCCCGGTGAAGGGCCTCTCTTTGACTTAAGCAATTCGTGCCGGTGCACTGGATGGAAGGGGATGGAGAGACCGACGTCCCTAGAACCCTTCCAGCTGGCGGTTCCAAGGGTGGAAGGTGCAGAATCGCAGCGAGGTAAAAATGTAGCACAGTGGAAAATCTAGCACAAGAGCATATTTTGCGGGACTCGTTTGAAGTGGCTCGTTTGCTGCCATGCGATGGCTTCTAAGGACTCGTAAGGACACGGTTCCGCGCAGCCAACAGGGGGTGACGATGGGCTGGGACAGTATCAATTGCAGCTTAAGGACAACGGCAATCCCGTGATTTATGTGTGCATATGAGGCGGGCTGTGCGTTCGCGCGCCACTATGAGAGGATTACAATGGCGCTTGAATCACACCCAAGCAGGCCATGTGCAGGGTGTCCTTTCGTTCGCACACCAACGGCATTCAGCTGTAATGGTTTGCGTACACTTTTTCCTGGTGCATTTTTCCGCTCACCATCGCAGGGGGTCGGTTGGTTGAAGCTTCGGTTTCTATTCGACTGGCTTCCTGCGGGTTTACCGGGAGCAGTATGAATAGATGCCTTCGTTGGCAGGACGATGCAATTTCTACGGTAAATATTTATAACTAACCCGCTCGGGGTATTACGGTATATAAATGTTGCAGCACCAGCAACGACTAAGTGGTGTAATGTGAAAGTGATTTACAATGGTCACCCTCCAGTGCAATACGCCATGAAAAAGGACCTCTATCGCAGCTCGTTGCCCCTGACAACCAGCGCTTTTTTACAGTCAAGATGGCGGATCACGCCATGAGGACCAAAGCGCAGCTTGCACTTTACGAATCGATTTAATGAGCTGCGGGTGTTACGGTTCGTGCAAAAGTCAACAAACAATCCCGACAATCCTCCAGCCATCCACCAGGTTGGCCTTCCGGTAATACGATAACGCGTGGCATGCCGCCGGCAGAACGCAATTTGCAACACGACTTGCGCACACGCGGCGAATGGTGGCGCGTTACGCGATACCGTGCCGTGGTTGCGTTGAGGTGCGCGAGTTGGTTGCGGTTTTTGCGCGGCCACAGCCGCCCGCCAGGGTTCGCGCGGGATGCACTGATGAGAAAAACGTGCCCCAGCGTCCTTTAGACCAGTCACCGCATCACCTTTCCCGGTGCGGGACCTGTGATTTTACACGGCTGGTTTAGCTGGTGCGGTTTTACTTTCCAGGTTGTTCGTTGAGCACGCGAGGGAGAACGAGAAAACCCTCCAACCAAACGCTGTGGGGCGGGAAAATGATTACAAAAATCCCCTCAACGACCGTCGGCATTCAATAGGACCGTCCGATGACGACGCATGCCGTCAATCGATCAACAGGCATCAAACCAAATGTTGATTAAAAAGCCTCGAGACAAATGATCTGCGAGACGTGAATGCTCCGTCCGTACGAACCGGAAGTGAGCAGAAATAACCCCGCTCGAGAGAAAACTGTTGCTGCCGTGTGGCAGGACGAACCAATCGGCCGTGGAATCGAGCAAAAACCGAGCAACATCAATAGCCCATAATGTGCCGATACATAACCCGCCTTTCAGCCATCCATCATTTCGGCCATTTGGCCATTTCCGATCGCGCGACCCGGAGCGAAAATCGGCTCCAAGTGCTTTAGAATGTGCTCTCGTCGTCGGTGTTTTCGCTTTTTCCCGCATATGCCAGGCACATATTTTTCCCCCTTCCATGGCGTGGCAATCGAAAACCATCCAAAAAGGAACAGGAAAAGCTCTCAAAACGCCTCACGCTCGAGGGTGAGCTTGCCGACCGGCCAAACGGACGTTTGTGAAAGGTCGTTTTGGCGTCTTTCGTGCGGAAAAAACCTCTCTTTCTGAGTCGCATAGAGTTGTTTTATTTTTCTCGATCGAAATTCCCCGCCCGATGGCGCTCCAGCCTTACCTCAGCGATAGGCAATTATCATTCGCAACGAGATTGCATCGATTCCATTTACGCCGCCCATTAACGGAACAGCTCTACCGCACGAACGTGGGGCAAAAGAAAAAGGAATCATAACTCGCTGCGAAAGCTTTTCCAAGTAGGGGAGAGCCATTTTTGAGCACTAATCGTAAACACCGGGCCGTAAATTACTCTCGAACGATCACTTCTCCCCGCAGAAGGTCAGTCGTCCTTGCGCGTCAACGAAAGCTTATTAAAGTGCCAGTAAAGTCACCACGTGAGGCCTGCCAACATGTCGTGGCCATACGCGGCACATCAAAGCACCAAGTGACGGAATTATCTGTCATGTCTAAGCCTCGACCTGATCGGGGATCATGCATATGCCAGCGAGGATGCCAGCCTAATCGCGGCAATCGGCGTGAATCGTCTACTCAGACGCTGCCAACATGAATTAGCTTCCGTTGGGAAACCCCCCGACTTTGTTTGCTTCCCACTCTCTCACGCTTTCGAAAAAGGGGTACTTTCCATATCGTCACTTACCTCGTCCCATTTGATGAACTTCTCGCCGTCCTGCAGCGCCTTCGGGACGTCCATGACGCCCAGCTTGACGGCTGTTGGATTATTCATGGCCCCAGTGTTGGGTGCGGGGGTGGCATTCGGGCCACCACTCGGGGAGGCTGTGTTCCGGGGTGAACAAGACGACAGGGATGGTTGTGGGGATTGTTGCTTGCTTCCGCCGTCCGCCACACTGGGCGCTGCACTTCCGGCCGTCAGTAGAGACGCCATCGCTTTCCACCCACTCGAAACGAGGCGCGAGTCGCTCAAACACACACGCACACACACACACGGCAGGATGCCGGGATCGATTGCCGATAATTCAATCAGCACCGGATGCAGCACCGGAATTTACACACGCCCGCCCGTTACACGTTAGTGGCCATTGGCCAGCGCCGAACACTCTCAGATCACTTGGATTGCGAACCGCGACCACAAAATTACAACCAAACACATACACCACGGCACACACTACTACGCCACGGATGCGGGACTTCACAGCAGCCAGCAGTGGGTCATTGTTGCGCCGATTTAATTAATATTTACAACCAGTCGGATACATTCCATCCTTTTTCTTTTGTTTGCCACGCGCACGACCACAAACACACGAAAACACATGCACGAACCCGTGAAAATCCTCCCGGGAGAGCCCGGTTTGTATCAGTTCACACGGAAACTCCTGCCCAGGATGGTAAAAGGAGTTTTTTTTTCCTACCACCAAGGATTCCGCTGAGAGGCAGCTAACAAGACCTGGAACGAAAGCATCGAGAGCGCATTAGAGGACGTTATTGGGAAAACTGTTGCACATCCAATTCGACAACCTCCTCGATCGGGGAACGGTTTTGGAATCGCCGCTTCGCAGCCCACACTCTAGCTAGCGGCGGTAATCAAGCGGTTCCTTTGATCAATAAATCGATGCCACCGAAATCCCCACGGAGTGGTCGGAATTGCACCATCCGGAACGTGACGCGAAGGGACACAATTTAATTTATGCAAACAGCAGCAACAGCCGCACAAAGCACGGATGCGGCGTGGTTGGTGCTTTTTTCCCCGAGATGGCAAACGAGATAGCACACCACAAACGGGTGTATTTGAAGAGAAGCAAAGCTGAGAGAAAGATGTGAAAGTGAAAAACCCTCTGCACGCGAGTCGAAGCTCGATTTTCTTTTCACGATTATCGCTGCCGGCGAATCGGACCGAGGTTGCTACATCCTGATTTACGGCGTGATCCGGAAGGAAAGTATAAAATATGTGTCCTCTCGTGTGGGTTTGGTGCCCTTTAGCAAGGGTTGTGTGGCCAACAGAAGTTGTGCCCTCGATTCCAGGGGCGTCACTCCCGCTCGTTCGGCTCCACGTGAACCACTCGTCAGCGCCTGCTGTGTGTGAAAATGACACACATTACCAGCGCCGATGGGACGAGCTTGTCCTCGTCATCGCAATGGCGCCGCAAACGGGTGGCAACGCCTGCTAAGTGATTGATGATGAATGGACGTCAGTCGCGCCGACGGATGGTATGATTTGATTTTAGACGCATAAATGTTTTACGGATTTATTTCTCATTCGTCTTCGGCGATACAGGCGTGCGCGCGCTTTGATGGAGCAACTTTCGCTGCCAACGTGAGTGCGTGCAATTTGTTCCACCCGTTGGAGAAAAACCCATCCGTCTTCTCGAGAGCAACGCACTCCCGGTGGATTCATATTTTAGCGTAAATTATTTATCACAGTTTAAGAGCACATTTTCCCAACGTTTTTCGGAGCAACGGCAAGCTGCACGTGTACAAGCGGATGGATTGGCGAACGAATTTCCCACCGGAAACGATTTGGAAACCGTTTTTACGCTTTGTAACATTTGCTTGAGCTGAGTAGCGTTCGACCATCGACACTGAAAAATTATCCTTCTCACTATCAACGGGCGATATTGGGGTTTATCCGGTCACCTGCCGACAGCTGCCATATCCGCTAGCTTCACCGAGTAGGCGATGAAAAATGTCGAAAATAAATTCACCGGACGTTGCAGAAAAAAATGAAGAAAAAGAAGAAATAACATGTGCCACTAATAAAGCGATCGAAACTGTCGCCATGGCTACGTTTCGATATTTTCGTGTAAATATGGCGCATATATGGCTCGCACCTTGCGCGACCGACCTGCTTGGCGCCTTTCCGGTTGTGTGGAATTGATTTCCCGCTTCACTGAGCTGCAGCTCTTGCGTGTGTCTGCAGTTCGCAAAACACCGAACGTCGCAGTTTGGAGGCATTTCTTTCTTTTTGTTGTGTGCGCCTGCTTCATGGCATCTTACACCATCGTGCTGAGCTTGAGCTCCGTCCCGTGTTCAATTACATCTGCCTGGGAAACCAAAACGATATGTTTACGCAACAGATAAAAATCAAACCGCACGGAAAGGGGCACCCGGAATGGCCTTGTTTGGGATGGCTCGGTGCACGATTGGGAGGTTGTTTTTTTTTTTTTTCAAAAAAAATCGCTTTAAACCAACCCCCAAACACGTTTACCAAAGCGCACGCAAATCGATGGCAGGCGTTCGTTCAAGCCGCACGGCCCAGATCGGACACGGATCGTCGCCCCGATCGGCACCGGTTAATGCTTTTGCAATACGCGTGCCCTTATCGCAACCGACGCACACATGCGCTGCGTGCTTTGGATTTTCCCACGAAAATCGCCCGCTCGTGAACGGTGGTGGCTTGGTTGGGTTTTCCCTCGCTTACATTCGCCTTTCCCAGGAGAGGGTCGGTTTTGACGCCCGCGTGGCTAAAGGAGCAGCAGCGAACGAAGCGAGGAAAATGGGTGTGTTCTTGTGCCGCCATAAATGGGCTCTCTTTCGCTGGTGCGTGGAATGCCGCCTTGCCACCACGTGCCCTCCGTTTGGGCTCGATTGGCTCGAAGTTGGACAGATTTGAAATGAATCCATCATCAACGGGTGGGGACGACTCCGCCCTGAATCGCTTCTATAACAAGCCTTCGAGCGAGCTACTTGTCAGGAGCCATTTATAGACACACATGCCACCATCGTCATCGACAACGTCGTCATCATCGTCGTTGTCGTCGTTGTCGTCGTCGTCGTCGTCAAGCAGGCACCGTAGTTCAAAGCCTCTCATTTTCCAACCCAAAACCCACCTCAATCCCGCCAGCAATAGGCGGCTTCTTCGGGCTTGGCTAATTGAAAATTGCTCTCGCAGCGCTTCACCGGCGAACCGGGCTGTTCCATTTTCAACCGACCGGTGGGCTTGCGACCGAAGTAAGGCTGATGGGTGGGTGGGTGATTCTTCTAATGAAATACCTTACACCGGGCCCTCTCTACCCACTTCCACGGGTGCTTCGAACGATCGAAGCGGAGAGGACAAAAAAGGAGACTTTCAGCATGTGTTAAGGAGCCGAATGGAGCCATTTTTGCAACCATCCGTCGTAGGGAAATTCATCGCCAATGAGCTGGAAACCAGCGACGTGTGCGATGAAAAAACTAGTTCGCTTTCTTTTCACCAGCACACTTCAAAGCGAACGCTTTCATTTGGTTTCAAACACGACGCCATGAGGGCTTGAAGCATTGAAATACTCTATACAATAAATTGAAAACTTATTTGCCCAGCCACTGCGCCCAGCAAAAGACCAATTAAAACAAACTCGCTTCGCCACAGGCAGCACCGGAACAGTGCGAGTGCCTCTTTTTTTGACTGGCAAAATGTTCCCCATTCATGAAAGGATTGCTCCAGTGTTGTTTTGTTCCCGAGAGCCACAAAAAAAAGCACGATCCATGTAGATAAACTTTGCTGCATTTCAATGCAACGGCAGGGCTTGTGCACGGAATGCATAATCGATAACCGATGGCCATGTTGGGGGGCCATAACTTTGAGTATAAAAGTTTCGCATCGATTTCAACTGAACTAGCTGCGGGCTAAAAAAAAAGTCCAGAAAACCTTTGTATCGCACGCGCACGTTCCCCAACGTGTGGGGGGATTTTTTGTGTCTCTTATCAAAAAATAAGCAACAACCGTAAAATAACGCTGCCAGAACTGGGCTGGACTAGAAGTTCGGTTCCGGGAATTTCTCTGATAACTCTGATATGTTTCCCCCCCGGCTTTTGTGTACGCTCGATTCGGAACTCTGCGGGAACTTGGCACTGAAGAAAATGCCAGCAAATAGGGGGCTTGTTTCATGTTTTACATCCGCTGCCAGGAAAAATCGTAAACTAAAATATCAATATAACGCCAACAGTCAGAAAAAAACGCTCGTAAGTTCGTGTTTAGCAGATTCATGAGGTGGTATTTCTGAGCATGGGCCAACACAAATTTCGTCCTCCTGAATGGTTCCAATAAAATGCATATTTTATCGCTTACCAGTGTGAGTCATCCCATCTGGTCGGGAGAAATTGAAAAACAATTCCCTGACCAGACCATTTATAAATGGCGCCATCTATTATGCAGTGCGTTTAGCCAAAACGCTAAGCCCGCGATATACAAACTAGAAAATAGGTAAAAAGCAAGACGATAAAAAAAACACCTTCACCTTTTCCCGGTGACCGATGGTTACACAGCTACACACCGGCAAACCGAGGGGGCCCGTTTTGCTCGATCGAGAGGAAAAAAACGAAAATTTTTTACTCCCCGTGTACATTTCACCAGACCGGACATCGTGCCAGGGGTGTGAAATTGATGTAATTTATGGCCACTTCTTACTAATTGCAGCTCCGTTCATGTTTCTTCCGTCACGATTACGCCCTAAGCCGTCGATCTAAGGGATGAATCATGCTCGTTCAGCTTACCCAAACTGAACACCTGCACCTGAACATGCTGAATTTGCATACCCACTGTTTGCTCATTTCTCGCTGATCTGATCATCAGCTGGGAGGGATTTTTTTTATTCGCCACCTCCACACTTGGCAGCACGCTAGATCGCGTTGGCAAAAATTACAATATCAAAAACTCACGCCACCCACGCGCACCTGCGGTTGCGCATTCGACCACGGTGCAGTTGGCCACGGTGCATGTGCATCGAAGTATCGGGTGGCAGTTTAACCGCGAAAAACGGTACGCTGACAGCGGCAAAGGGATTGATTCCAGCGTCGTTCGCTTGCAAATGCGCTGCAGCTCATTAAAAACGGAACACATTCGACTAGCCGGTGCCGCGTGGCATCGTTTAAAACTCGTTAACGCGTACACCACAACCGATACCGTCTTACCGTCGTTGGCGGTAAACTCGAATGTGCAAATTTAATGGCGTGCTGATGGATGGTTGATTCGGTGCGCAACAAACCGCCCAAAGGACGCATCTCCGTTCCGTTCTCTGTCTATTTCTGCGTACTTTAAAGGCCTTTTAGGCGAGCATTTGCACAAGCTGCTAGCCATGGTGCTAGCCAGAAACGGGTGCGATCCTCGAACGGTGACGGTGACGCGGACGACGTCAGTGACGATCGATCAAGATCGCTTAGGTTTAAAATAAAATTTCTCCGCCCCGTTTCAGACCACAAACCACGTCAAACCTGGGGGCGATCTTGGAGGTGGAATGGTTTATATAATAATAAAATACCGTCGGACCGTTGGACCAAACCACTACCACGCAACACGCTCAGATGCATCTCACCAGACGCGGTTGCAGCACCTGCTGGCAGGACCTCGTCGGTGGGCGATTGTTTGTTTGTTGATTCAAAACCTTTCACCGATAATTCCACCCAAAAACGTTCGGCACGGCCGCCGACTATAAGGGGTGTATTTAGCGCAAACAAATCACCGCCACTATTACGGGGGTTGTTGCCGTTGGCGTCACAAACCACGCATTTCCGACGGCGTGAGGTGAAATGGAAATTTGGTTCCCAACGGTTTCCATAGCACGCTAGGACGCTAGAACTCACTCACATGGCCCACCATGTGGTGCTGTAAGCACACTTACAGTGGACGGTTCGTCGGAAGCACCCTTTTTTTTACCAACTAACAGGACATGAATTATTGACACCGATCAAACACCGAGACCCTTCCATCGAGGCCAGCTTCCAAACGGCAGGGAAGAAAACCTCCGCGTGTTTGCATTTCGCCCGCAAACAGTGTGGTGCATCAGGATTATGTTCCCGAAGAGTTGGGGGCTCATTCTCTATGCGGAATGCAAATTTCGAACGTGAGAGGATTGGCCCGAGTGCTTGAGGTATGCATAAAACTATTAAGAAATCCTCACCGCTCTCGTAGGGCTCTCGAAAATCCCAACCCCTATCGTAGGGTCGTCCGCTTCCTGGGAGCTTTCCAAAACCGTCTGTTTGCGTCCGTTTTGTTCTGTAAAGGGGGTTTTCCAACGTGTGTTTAAGCACGCACCATTTTAGCACCACGGTTCGCAAACATAGTTCCGTGTGGTCGTGAACAAATGATTCAATTTCGAGAGCTTCCGTTCAACGGACCAGCACGAAAGGGACGTCGTTTCGGTGGTTGGCCCTCGTGCGGTCACTCGAGTGTTAGCCAAAGCAAACAAAACTGGACTGATCACAACCATCGCAAGCCTCCAAATACGGACGCTCGCTGCGCCCAAAGACGGGCCTCTTTGGGAAGGAAAAATGAGAACACCGCACGCAGCCGAAAAGGAAAAACTGACCTACGGCTGGCTGGCTGGCTGGCTGGCTTACGCTGACGATGATGATCGATCACTCGCGCTGATGCTGCACTAGCCACTGTTCACCACGATGGAAAGGAAACCAAAAATTGCACAACGACACACCGGTGGAGCTCGAGCGCTCTGGGCTGGCTGCGTGGGGCCGCCTGCGTGCTCGGACTCGCGGATGAACGACGAATGAATGAATGAAACCTTTCGAAAAACGGCCAAACGACACCGTCCCAGGTGCTGCCTATACCAGGCGCGAAGCATTTCGTTCCATTCGTTCTGCCTGAGAGCTGAGCCAACTTCACGCGAGTGAGCGCGTGTGAGCACGCGTGCGATACGCCACAAAGCAGCTTCATCTCTACGCAAACCAAACCGAGAGTCTGCGAGTGAGAGTCCAGTCCAAAGCGAAAAAAGGGGAGCTCGCTCGCTTCGAGATTCACTCTCGGTAGCCATTTGTAAGGGGAGCCCGATGGGGGCCATCTCTCTGTAAACACGCGCGCTTTCCATCTCACTCCCACCGGGGAGCCATCTCGGTCGCTCGTGGGGAGCATGAGTACACGCGGCACAATCATCGGATCGCGCTATCGCATGATTAATACCCGTGTCCGCGAAACGACCAACCAAAAGCTCCTTCATCCCCTCACGGGCGAGCGGGATTGACCCCAAAAAAAGAAGGGCTACGGAATCCACCACCCACTGGGGCGGGAGGCAATGGGTTTCCTTTTTCCGGTTCCGTAGGGATCCAACGAAAGGGGGACATAATCCTGCCAGCAACAAAAAAAAAACAAACAAACAAATAATCCCCTCAAACGTTTGCTTGCGGTTTCGGAATTTGGAGACTCCTTCTCATGTCTCGTGACCCAATGAAGCGAAGGATTAGGAACCCAACGGCCCTTCCCGCGTGAAGGTCACCAACGACCCGAACGAGCGTACGAAAGGGAGCGCCCTTCCGGTGTACAAGGTGAACGCGGAACAATCGCACCAACATTATATGCACGTACGCTTTGGTGGAGCTTTTTGCGTTCTTGTGTCACTTAGCTCCACGTAAGCAGAGATCGGCCAACATCAGGCAAACAAACCCCAGATGGCTTCCTTCGCGTGCGTGTGCCTGATTATATCTGCATCCCCCCACCCTTTCTTGGGGCCACACTCCGCAAGGGGTCCTTCCGGCACGTGAGCTTTTATCTGCTGAAGCGATCGTCTACTCGTCTTCTTTTACTCGCCATCACACTGATAAGCATGAACGGCAGTGATAGTGCTTTTAGCGAGCCACCCCATCCAGTGGCGATGAATCATGAGCAGAATCGGCAACCCTCTTGTCCAGGATACGTGCCAGTTTACGCTGTAGATCGCGCATCGAATTCATCTCGCGCTCTTTTTGTTGCTGTTTGTTTTCCTACCAGGGCGCCCTACGCGCGGTCTGTGGCTCCACACACCACCGACCACTTGGCACTTGTTTACACTTATGCGCGTCACAAACAAACCAGTCTCACGTCGAGATCTCCGTTTCATAACATTCGCTTGGTTCGCACTCGCAGCTCGCTCTCACATACGCTTGGGCACACATACACGGACAACTGGGGGGGGCACATTCGCGCTTGACTTGCACGCACAGCTCAACGGCACACATGTTCAGCGTTTCGGAGGACAAAAATAAAGCTGAGAGTCGCGACTAACGAAAACTAAAAACGAAAAACAAAAAAAAACACAAACGCCACAATTCGCTTCGCTTTGCGCGACCATCGAAGATGCTGACGACAATCGCCACCATCGGTCAACATTCGGGGGTGGGTGCTCGTGTTTCCATGACAACTTGATTCACCATCACCGCACACTGGGGTTTTTTGAGAAGTTTTCCTTCTTTGGTTTTTGAGCGGCGTTTGGTGGAGTCGCGATCGAGAAGAAAAAAGCCATTGGCTCCCCACGAAACACCTTCCTTTGCGCAAACCGGGGAGCGCAGATAGTACCGCTTGATAAGGTGGTTTTATGGAGGTCACATTCCATCCCCCGACGCCCCTCCCGATGGGTGGACAGCCTTTCCACCACCCTTTCCGCAACCCACCAAAACTGTTCGAAATCACTGCCCGCGTTTTGGGTCCACTTGGCGTAGTTAAAGGATATCGTGGGAAGGTAAATAAAATTAGCCTTATTTCCAGCGCCCGCGGGGAGAGGAAGGAGGGAGCAGAAAGCGGTCAGTTTTTCTCCACGTCTTTGGGCGGTGAATCGGTAGCAACAATGGACCGAAGCACTCCACAAAACGCTGCAGATTGCGCGGGAGCAAAATCAACAACAACAGCAACAACAACCCGCTCGAAAGAGATGCGGATAAGCCAACAACCCTCTTTCCCACCCTATACGTTTTTCACCTCACGAACCCACCCAACCCACCCCGGGAGGACCCATCAGAGCATCAGGCGGCTCCAGAACGCAACCGTGGGCACTTTGTTTTTCGCCAATATTATTGTTTGCCTTATTTTTCTTCCCTGCTTGTTCACTGACCTCCACGGTGTCTTGGCGCCCCTGGCACCCCTGTCACACACTGCCACACACTCGCCCCTCGGCCACGATGCACTCACTTTTGCTGCCACTCTGCTCTGCTCCTGCACGGTTTCTGTGTCCGCGGTTCAAGTGGCCTGCTGGTCTGTGACTACACACATTACGCGCTCCTCGCAGCAGATCTAGGATGCGTCGCCGTGGTCCGCTAAACGTCTCTGCCGATCTGTGTCGTTGGAGCGCAGATTGCTCCCGTCGAGAAAGAGGCGCTGTCAGTGAAGCTCGAACTCGACGAAAGAGACGGCCACACGAACACCCCGGAGCCGGAGGTGGGCCTTACGCATCACACGGCCACATGACTTGAGCGCTCGCGGAATGCCGTAGAGGGTAGAGCGTGAACACGCGCCACGGAGAACACCGGAGAGCTTGCAGAGAACGTGGTTAGCTGAAGCGGACGCCTGGTCGCTGAACCGCTCCCTGCTGGGGGTGAGATTGCGCGAGTGCTTGTGAGAGTGCGCACCCCTATTGGGGAGCAGCTCTGAAACGATGGCGGATGTGGAGCCAATCCGTGGTTCTCTTTTGCTCTCGCTCACCATCCAGCTCGCGCTTACTCGCCGAAGACCGCTGGTCAGTAGACCACTGGCAGGGTTGTTTTAGGTGCCATTTTTTCCTTCGTTTTTTTGCCTCGCGTAAAGCAAACAGGCTGTTGCCAGAGATTCGCTCTTGTTGTGCTCTCTCGGACGCCCTGTCTAGGTTCTTACAGGTGGACGCAGGTTGTACTGACGGGAAAATTCGTTTGAATTTACAACCCCTTTTTTCGGCTTTTATCAAACAAGGACCAACGCCAGATAATCGAAAGCAACCAACGGTCGCATGAGCTTACGTTTATTTCACGTTTTATCAAACGCTGGAGAGTATTGTTTTAAAAAAAATATCTTTGGCTGGTGGAAACATTTGATTTAAAATCATAAATTGCTATTCTACGTGAGACTATCGCCGTTCTGCAAAGCGCTGAAAAATTCGAGAGAAATCGTGTATTACCGTTGGATAAGCATTTAGAATTCGGTGACAATTTCCTCCTCCTCGTGCCGTCTAATTGGGTCTCCCTTGAGCAAGGCGATGATCATGCTGAAAAGAAAATTAGCATGGTTAACTGTCTGCTAGTCGGTGAGTAGCACACATCGCACATCGGCTTACCAGTATAGATACACGAAGAAAATGATCAAATAATAGCCAAATCCGATCATCGTGTCTCTTAGGTGCTTTTTCACCATTCCCCGGTTGTGGATTTCGGCCGGGTCGTAGATACCGATGTTTCCAGCCGGCACGCGATACTGTTCGTACAGTAGCCAGCCCACCTTCGGCAGGTTCGCCAGACACAGCATCCAGTTGCCATGGATAAGCAGCAAAAAGGTTAGAAACCCGTGTGCCGCTAGCTTTGGGATGGACCAAAAGTTGAGCTTAGAACAGCACTGCTGAGCGTTCAGATAATCACATTCCAGATCGGACAAAATGATCAGCTGTTAGTGTTAGCTTAATGTTAAGAAAATTCAGCTATTAATTTGGATCAGCTAGGGGGAAATGTTGTTAGATTACAGTATTTGAAAAAGGATACGAAATATATGAGCAGAAAAAGGATAATGCCCGTGATGAGCAACGCAATTCCGAAGACTAACGTTTCAGGAAACATTTCGAATCCTTCTAGAACCCAGCTTTCCCTCTGGCGTTGCACTACCAACGCAATCGTAGAAATCGTCCTACACTACAACCTACGCTTAGCAAATCACTCTTCATGCATGTTTACCCCGCAAATACTTTTAAGGAAGCAATTTTTCCTGCGCCCGTCGCGATGGAATATTTTCGTCCTCGCTACGACCTGAATTGACAGATAAACAATTAGGTGCGCAAGCGTTTGAAGTTTCCGAACGTCAACATTTAAAATGACAACAATCCTGTTACACTGTTAAATGCGCTGGAAAATGTGGAAAATGAATTATATTATATTATACAACGGGTAGATTTGAATGGTTGTAATATTGTTACTTAGCATGCGGATTTTTTATCACTGGACAAAAGAAATATTTATATTCTGAACGACTTGATGCGTATGAATTCAATAAAAAATTATTTCTTGCTGCCGCTATGCTCACCGATTGTGTAGTTTCTGTGAAAATTATAAGAAAAAAATTACTGTTATTTTTGATAATATCCCCAACTATGTTTCTCTATAACTATCAACACAATCGAGTCTACCAACGCTTATATGTAACACGATAGAAAAATTTTATTATAGGACAGTTGAATTGTGAATTTTTAAACTTAAAAAAAATACACAACGCATTAGTGTTGATTTACCTAATGCTTCCAACTAAGCGAGCGAGATAGGTATGGCTACGAATATGCATAGGCAATGACTTTCCTCAAAGGACAAAGGTACGACAGGTTTAAGAAACTTAACGATAAGTAACACGATCTTTTTTCTTCATTCTCTTTCGAATTTCGTCCGTTCGTAAAACATATACACGGTTCTTACTTAAACATTAGACTCACTAGATGCTTACAGGTTATACATGATGCTTAGATAGTGAGTGTACTTAGAGACGATAGTTTAGAGACACGTTTTCGCCCGATAAGCGTTTGCAATTTTCGGATTTGAGCGTAACAATCACCCCCATCGAGAGAAAATGGATTTAAAGATCGAGCAAAACAGGCTTCGTATCCTTGGCACACTTCAGTATCGAGTGCATCAGCTTAACAAAACCGGTGTCTTTCGGTTTCTCTAGGCCACGCAGAAGCCGGTTCTTCATTACCGCTACAAACTCACGATTACTTAGCTGCCCATCCACTGTGATGCAAGGAAAAATAAAACAAATGGATTAGATTCTTATTGAAGCACTAGACGCACATCGTACGTACTGTTTTCATCAAAGATCGTGAAAACGACATCAATCACGTGACTAGAAAGCTCCACTAGGGCCACTGTTCTGGCTACGTGTTTCAGCGTCTCCTGATCAATCGAGGCACCGGCAATATGGTAGAACGTCAGCGCAGTATCCACATCGTTGATGTTGTTGAGAAAGTGGAAAAAGTTCAGATAATCTTCCTTCGAGATACCGGATCCATGATCGCGGAACCTGCATAATACAATCGTTAAGTTTAGTATATTTTACACCCTTCAAGCGAAACCGTAACCGTACCGCTTCTTGACACGCTTGATCTTCTTAACTTTCTTCTTTTGCGGATAGCCTGCGTAAGCCAGCAACAGTTCCGCAAAGTCCGCCTCGCTAATGTTGCCATTTTCGTCGGGATTCTTGCGCAAAAACTCGAGTGTTAAAATCTCCCGCTGCAGCTGCTGTTGAAAATCGAGAAACTTCTCGATCGTCAGTTTCTCGTCGTTTTTCGGCCCAAAGAAGTAGGTCGTCAGTGCTGAGTTAACGCCCTGTGCACGTGTTCGAAAAGAGCAGAACCAAACCAAATCGTACGAAACAAACCAAAACGAAACACAAGAAAAAAAATCCATTAATGTAGCATCAATTTTTAGGATAGTGAAATTACTTTTTTTACTTTAAACGTGTTGCCCGTGTTTGCGTGATCTCTGTGTCTATTACCGATACTGGTTTGCTGGCGGATTAAATTAGCAACCTTTTCAAACTCCTCACTGTCCACGTCACCATCACCGTTCAAGTCGAACATCCGGAAAGCAATTTCAAAATGCCGCCGGGAAGCTGTGAAAGAAAGAGAAAAGAAAAAGACAGAAAAGGGAAGATGACCCCGTTTAGTAAAGATCGGCAAAGGAGTGTTCTTTCCACGAGATAAAGATTAACAAACGTTGTAGAGAGAAAAAAAACAGCAATGGATAAGAAAAGTGTTGAATGATGAAATATTAAGTATGTTTAAGTACATCTAACATCGCTACGAGGAATAGGAGGAAGAATGTTGCTACTAGACGCGAGAAAAGTAACAAAACGTATAGCTACTTAATATTTCAAGAAGAGACATTAACAAACTCACGCCAATGGAAAAACTATACAAAATACATTTCACGTTTACATCCATATGCAGTTCATCATCAATACCTTTATCCTGCGAGCTTTAAACACTTTAGTCCTAGTAGAAGTAAGAAGAAGAAAAACAACAACAAAAAGCGCAAACAGGTACGCAACAGCTGCAGCAGTTCTACAGCGAAAAGCTTTTGCCTAAAGATACACACGAAACGGGCTGCATGTATCGGAGCGCGATAGGACGCAGTTCATTCCCGAAATGGATTGAAAATTGCTTTATTTCCTTTCCTGTTGGCGAGCGAAAAAGCAACGTACATAAATCTACTCTGCGAGCGGTCGTCTTGTTTTAGCGTTTGATGAAACGTACACACCACCGTAGCGGAAAGTGATTATGGGGCAAATGTGGGATGGAGAACGTACAAAATAACAACAAAAAATGCTAACCCAAATACCACCCCGACGATGATGATGGTTGGTCCGGTCTAGGCCACAGGAAATTGCCTCATTTTTACCTTTTTCCGATGGCATCAACCTGCTGGTGATGAGCGGTGCTGGCATTGGTCAATGCTACATGTGCTATGTGTGGCTGTACGGTTCAAAGTGAACCATCGCCATAAGTCAAGCCAACACCGCTCTAGCTACACGACTCGTTGCAACAAGCTTAATATTGCGCGTTCTAATTTTTGCTAGCATGCGCTCGTTTACGCTTCTTTGCGTTCAGGTAGAGTGGCTGTACTCCCCAAACGAGGAAGCCAATTTTAAGTTTTTACCAGCTTTAAATCGGAGCCCACCATTCGCCCTGCTGAAAGAAGATTCAACCACAAAACGGTACAAAAACCAGCGAAAAAAAGAGCCTTGAGAAAATTTCAAGGAAGCTTCAAACGACGAAGCCCTTCCGTACTGTGGGAATGAAAAAAGGGCCGAACGAAGGCAGGATGTGCCGGAACGCCACTCGTTGGCATCGTTCCGCAAGAGTTCTATTTTTAGCTGCATTTAAAGGACACTTCGATGTGGCCTGTCCTTTCGCGGACCAGTAGCTTCCTGTTTCCTGCCACGCCACATGAAGGACGATGGTCTTTGCAACGGTAGAAACATGTCTTCCTTTTTGCCGTTTTGGATCACAGTACGACCTCTTTCGGGTACAATGTGCATCAAAGTATCGAGGAGGGAAAAAATAAATAAATAAAGCCACCGTAGCGCAGCCTTTGAATGCAACAGAACAGCGACAACCACTGCTACTTTGAAGGCAGGTACCGAGGAACACATAAAGCATCATCGGAACTCACTGACGAAACGTTCAAGAGTTCCGTGTGGCAAGTCGTGGTTTGGCAAGCGAGAGCAGAACCAACGGAACGGAAAATGCACGAAAGGTACGGCCAACAAAAACATCACAAGCGTGGAAAGCCCGTTCACCAACGCTAACGGGGCCTGTGTTAGTGGAACTCGGAACACGGAAGAACGAACGAAAGTAAAAAAGAAAAATAAACTAAACCGAATAGTTCCTTATTTCCACGCTAGCTCGCTCACGCTCACTCTCGCTGGGCAGGTCCAGTGTATGGGTGTTCGCTACCATTACACGAGCTTTCGTTTGATAAGGATGCAACCCGAACCACGTTGCGTATGTGTGTGGTTTGGTCTGTGGTGGAAAAATATACTCGCGGGAGCTTTCGCTATCGTACGCGAAACAACGCGAAGCCCATAAACAACGCCACCACCACAAACGCACCGGGTTTGCCGAAACCGGAAGGTACGCCGAGCTAGCGAAAAAGGACATACGTCATTCGGTGGGAATGGCATTTTTTTGCATTCTCCAAATCCCGGCCCTTCGGAAACCAAAGCAACACAGGCACGACACGACCCAAAACAAACGTAAATGTATAACCGCCACCAACGTCGGCAGAGCAGCAGCAGAGGATCGACGCCGCCAGCAGACAAAGGACACCGCGGGGTGACTTTTCCGACCAGGCGACAGAAGAAGAGAGCGTAACGCGAATGCACGATAGGGATGGGGACGAACATTCCTCCGATACCACGCCACGGCAGAGGCACTGAGAATTCCAGGAATTTCGCGCGCAGGTCACAATCGATATGATGGAGACGCCTAGTGCCTGTGAGGGGACGCCGGTGGTCGGAAGACGTGCAAAAATAGCCCAGGAACGCGTACAGAGGTAAATGGCAAATGCCTGGCTAGCATGAAGGACATCATTCTACGAGGAGTAGGCTCAAGTCAGAGGAAGAGAGAGAGAGAGAGAGAGAGAGAGAGAGAGAGAAGTCGAATGAAAGAGACAGGAAAAGGAAGTGGAATGTTCCAGTGCGGTTCCGAGCGTGCCGGTTTATTTTCGTAACTGATTAACCGTTTTATTGCAGCTCGCTAATAAATGAAAATTGGCCGTGAAGAGAGTGTGCTAAATGGGTTGAACATAATAGCGGGAAAATGGCAAAAATGTGTTGGCTTGATTCTGATTGATGTGCTCTGTAGAAGAGCGGGAATACGATGCTTCTTGATATGGCTGTGATGGCGTTTTTATATCTAGAATATTTTCACTTGAGTAAAGACAAATTATAACACTCATTGTTGGCACTCTGCATTTGTTGTTTCGGAGAGAGATAGAACAGGATTTAAACTAAACACATTTGACAGGTTTTAAAATTAGACATTGCCCTGTCCTTGAAATTATTCCCGGGCACTACACGAACAGTACTCGTTTCGTTTGAAACATTATTCCAAGGAAGGAAACATCTATACACCAAACTGGCAGCCATGCCCACCAGCGGTATGAAATATGAAAAAAAAATAATAATAATCAACAAATCCCAAAATAGATACGCAAAGTACTGGGCGATTGCGAAATAGATCGCTCTGCAGCGCGCGTATGCATGTGAAACGCAATGATGAGTGGGGACCTAATTAGGGCAGCATGCTCTGGTGCAAAAACACACATCTAACAAACGCACGGTGGTCTATTAGATCCATGCACATCCCTCCGGTCACAGTGCGGTCGTTTCATCGGCCTGCCGCAGGAGTTGTATGATGAACACTAACATCCACCGTCTACATCCCTAGCCACAGAATACCCCCACGGGGTATGTCATTAAACTAATCATGCATAGCAAACCCTATTCCCTGTCGTCCACGCCCCAGTTCCCGAGGGAGTTTCGACGGCCCGCTGGCCTTACCGGGCGATGACGACAACCAACGGAACAGGCAAATCCTTTCTAATTAGATCAAATCGGTCGCCGCACGCAAGGACATGGAAAACACTCATCGCCATTTAGCAGATGATCATACGATCGCGTGCATTGGGAAAGCGTTTAATTTCGACCAATCATTCCCACCAGCAGAGCTCGTGGGCGCTTTACGATTTCCACTTGCAAATGGCTCCGCTCGGCCGATTGAATTTGAGAAAATCACAACTCATCACTCATCTCGGTTTTGGGTGCGAGAGTTTTGCTTTCGTTTCATCATCGCCGCATGAATACGTAAAACAATGGTCCGTTCCGCTTCCAAGCCAGGGGGTTTTCCGTCGTTGATCGAAGCTACACTGCCAATGCGAGACACGCCTCGACGGAGCTGATAATTTATGATACATCCATGCGCGCTGGAACTGTGCCAAGAATGCCCCTCCACGTTGCTCGTTTTCTGAATCAGCCCGGACGGCTCCGCGCTTTGGTTGCGGTAGAAGCAGCAGCGACGACGACAGAAAAAAAAAGTTCCTGATCGAAAGTGAACGTTTTGACCCATCCACAAAACATCCTTGGCTCGAAGCGTCTCTTTGACCGAAAATTGTGCCAATATTCGACACGCTCTAGTGGACGAGTTTTTCGCGCCACCGCAGACAAAGAGCAAAGAGGGTTGCAGCCCGTGGCCGGCCGGAAGGGAGATTGGTTGGAATCAATTAGATCAAACCCCGGGGCTGGTGGTGGACAGACACACACACAGACCGGATTTGCCCGAAGCGTGTGGCGCCAAAGTCAGATGCCATTTGCTGTCTCGGCGTTGTCCTTCCGCCTTTTTTGGGTACATCTTTCGGTGGGTACATTTCAATTCACTTGTCCGTCAGTCAATCCGCGGCGCCAACATTTGCGTGCCTCTAAGGCGAGTGATAGAACTTAGAGAACTCCTCGTGGTGGTGGCATGGGGGAAAGCTCCGGGACAGGACAGGAAAGGGATGATAAAGCTTCGCCAGAGAAGGTACTACACGGAGCGAAAGTGAATCCGGTAGTTTCTTCGTTCTAGACCTTTTGATTGACGCACACACTCCTGGCGCTCCTGGAGCAGGATGTGCTACCCACACACTGGCAGCGTTGGCCGGAGTGGCCCGCCACACGAGGCTCACTAACACCCAAGCCAGTGAGCGAAAAGGACGTTCCGGTCCGGGAAGCTCGTGCGTTGTATCGCTGCTTCTGCTGCTGTTGATCCCCTCCCAGCGTGGAGAATTCTCAGCCAGCAAAGGGAGAGCAGCAAGGACGATATCCTTATCGAGGCTCTCCACCACTCGGTACAGAAAGGGGGGTTTCGTTCACCAGTGTTGGTGAAAGCGCGCCTATATTCTACAAGCGCCTTCGGAAGGGAGCGCACCACGAGCGTATTGGTGCGCTTCGAGCACGGAGCAAGGATAATACACAAAGCGACGAAGCCAGCAGTACGAGGACACGTTACCAGGGAGACGCTGGGCTGGAGGAGGCACGACAGTGGTATATACGCAAATTGCAAAACCGACCGACGAAAGCCCGCACGGACACACGGGGGTCGAGCATTTGAACTTCGGCCCTGCTGCATTCAACAAGGTGGTGGCATTGGCTCCACACGTAGCCTGTAGCGTAAGTTTCCCAGGTACGCACACGGACACGGGCAGCAGGAGAAAAACCCGCCAACAACAATCCGCTTTTTGGGTTGTGTACATTGCTCGCTCGAGACCGCGTTTCCGCGAGGTGATTGTGCGCGATTAGGAGTTACACGGGGATTAGAAATCCGCCAATGATAGAATCGTCGCCGGTGATAAGCATTTGTTATGTGCCAGTGCAATATTTTCATCAGCTGTAAACTATGACTCAGCCTCAGCAGAACGGCCCAAACCGAGAGAGAGAGCCAAGCAAAACGCGTGCTCTGTGCGTGAAGAGCGAAGGATCCTGCCACTATCCGCTTCGTTCATCGCTGGTGGATCCTGCTAGATTGTGTGCTTGATACGGTCGGTCGATCCCGATGGTGGAAAGGGAAGACGAATCGATTTGCGATTGGCTCGCGCTGATTGCGTTACAGTGCACTTCATGTAAATTGCAGCACAGCAGCGACAAAATAAAAAGCACGATACATATCGGCATTAATACACCGCACTGTAATTGAATACGGAAACGCTGGTGGGAACTAAACCATGCTCCACTTGACGGCCGGAAACCCTCGATGCAGCAGTCGCGAGTGTCGTCCTACACCACCATCACCGTCTGAATGTCCTGATTGTCGGAAATAAACACACGTCAGCTTTTCAACAAAGCAGGCGCCTGTTGTCGCGGTGCCATCAAGTGTCAACTTCATGCACCGCCGTGTTTGGAGTGTGTGTTTTTTTTGTCTTCCTTTTAAACGCTTCATATTTTCTCCAGCCCTCCAGCCTTCCTTGGGGGAATTCGCGTTGTTTCGTCAACGTTGGCACCGTTTGTGAAAATCAGAATACTCGTGGGGGTTAAACGGGGATAGTGTTCGCTTCGTGTGTACTCTGCCTGCGTCCAATTAGCACACAGGTCGGTGTTTGCAAACAATCCACCCGAACGGCCCCGGGAAATGCTGGCAAACGTTTTAGGTCCCCGTTACGCGGAGCTTTGGTTCGCTTTCGTGGAAGAAAGCAAACTTAACCTCCAGCAACAGGGAGCAAAATGAGGCCAACATAAAGGATCCAGTGCCGCCCAAGGAAAACTCCACCGAACCCGAAACAAGGGACGCGCGCGCGTGGGATCTGGCAAACAAAATCGACCCCGCGTCGGGTCCGTGTGTGTGTGTGTGTGTTTGTGCAAGGGTGAGCGGAAAAACGGGATATAAATAAAAACAAACAGAACCTCGTATCCCTCGGTGCTAGCGTATATTCCACGCCCTTAGCTCTACACGCGGCTATCATTCCCGCACCCCCAAGGGAAACGCTTTTAATGACTCAATTAGGACGAAAACCTTTCGTCACCGACCAGGGCTAGGCCGTCTGTCCCACTGGAGGCGCTGAATTAAGCTCGAACAAGGGAGGCACAAGTGAACGTTGGAAATTCTGGTCTCGTGCGAGTTTTCTTTTTTGGTTTAACGATGCGATTTTAAACTCGCCATTCCCAGCCCACGGCGCGCTTTCTAGTGATCGTAATGTTGCTTTCTTTTCTCTTTACAATTTAGTGCCGTGCTAGGGTGCAAAGCGAACGTGCGATGCAGCCCTTGGGAAAGTCAATCATTTTCAGAAGTACAACGCAACCCAACGCCCAGTGAATCGTCATCGAACATTCGACCCGCCGCGTGATGTATCGGCCAAAAACCAACCGGATGTGAAAAGCAAAGTGTTAAATCGGTCAACCCGTGGTCTTCCGGGATCGATGGTGGTGCTACTTACAGGCTGTGTACACACCGAAGCGAAATGTTCAACAAATTCACCTTTCTGAAGGGTTCCGGTGCCGCCGTCGTGCTTTGTCCTGGCGGTGGAACCATCGGAGTGATGGGTGGACCCGGCAGTTCCGGTGCCACCGGGTCCAGTGCCGTCGGTGAAAAGCTACGATCGCGCAAAATGAGCATACTGCTTCCGCCGGTGAAACTTCTCAGCAAGCGACGGTGCTATTTATGTCTCAAGATTGCCGTGCTAGTCACCGTGTTCGTGCTATACTTTATGCTGCTACTTCGCGAATCGATGAGTGCCCTAACGGCGTCATCGTCGTCGTCCGGGTCCACCTCACCGTTTGCGTCCTCATCATCGTCATCATCGATGCCATCCTTTGCCGCACTCTCGTCACGCGGTGGCGGCGGAACGGGGAAAAAACCTGCCGGCAGCAAGCTGAATCCGGTAAGTGTCATTCGGGACGATTTGCCGTTTACTGGAGTGTGCAGCTTGCGAGCTTCAGCCACTTATTCTGGAGTGCTTTTTCCGCACATGGACGAAAAGAAATCGATCACGACCCCCACATTATCTGCTTAATCGAGTTCGAACACGCTTTGCAGCAGGTGCTTGTGTGGTTTATGTGCTTTATTTCATTAGAGTAAAGCAAAATCACTAGGGAATAGCAAATAATGAATATTTTCCTATTCAATAGACGAACATCATCGATCTCTCTCCCTCTCTAGGGACGAACCGAGGGAAGGGGTTTAAAACCAGACGATGATAGATGTAGATAATAGAAGAAACACTCAAACCATTCCCGCGTGTTTCAGGTGTGCGGTCCTACAACGACGCACAGAAATTGTCGAGATAATGCCCGTTATTACCCCGTCAAAGGATCAACTCTTTCCAGCGAACCGATTTCCATCAGTTCCGTTTCCGAGAGCTGATGGTCGCCGGATGGACAAGCGATGGGCTCCAGGAGCGCCAGAAACTGGGATTCGTTAAATATTTAAATGCGAAATTCTGTGCTGTCCCAAGAACCAACCGTTTCTTCTCACGGCGGCGATGGATCGGACTTTGGAAGGATTTATGGGTTTGTTGGAAAGTCAAGTTGAATACACATACACAGGGACAGGGCCGCATTCGCATTCTGAGCTACGGGTAATGAATAATATAAAGGCCGACTGGCTGGCTGGTTTAATGTTCCGACGGAGAGCCAAACCGACTGAGTAGCAATATAAGAGAAACAGTCTCCAAGGTGGCGCGCGCTTTCTGCAATGAAAATGCAAAACTACTTCCTTCCAACTGGCTCCAACGTCGCCAGGGAGCCGCCGCCTTCGTCAGGCTGCACAGCTCAGTTGCCTCAAAGTGCCTTGTAATGATTCAAACACTCCACTCGCTGGCCTCGACTGGATGGAGTCGTTGTGTCGCGATGAATCGTTGATGGATATTTCCCTTCATTACAGATGCAGGACAAGCGGCACGAGCGGGAAAAGCACGGTAACGCTATCGGCGGCACGGAAGGACGTCTAGCCCGGCCACCGAAAGCTGCCTCGGTTGGCAAACAGCACCGGCGTCAGTTTCCACCACTGCTGCACCACTCACCACCGGCAGGGAGCGACGTACTTGGCAGCAATCACTCTACCCTTAACCCGGTCTACGAGTATTCGGACGAAATGAACGCCGCGGCCGAGACGGACTTTAATGAGCGGCGCATGATGTTGTGGAACGTGTGCGCCGAGCATCGGATCATCGGCAAATATCCGCTGAATGCGTGGGAATTTTTCATCTCTCCCGGCCACGGTATCGCGTGGTGCAACATCTTCAAAGCAGCTAGCAGCACTTGGATGTACTACTTCAACATACTTGGTAAGCGAAACGTGCTGTCTCCAAGCGGAGCAGAACTCCGCGGTAGCCACGCGGAAGCAATGGCATTAATGGTGTGCGTGTTTTCCCGGCCATAGGAGGATACAGCGTGCAGTACCTGCAGCGGACGAAAGCTTCCCCGATCGATCTGGCCCGGAAACGCTTCCCGCGACCCACCGCAAACGAGCTGAACGATTACATCTCCAACACGATATCGTTCCTCATCGTACGAGAGCCTTTCGAGCGGTTGCTCTCGGCCTACCGGAACAAGCTGGAAGGATGTCGCAATAAGTACTACAAACTGCTGGGCGAACAGATCGTCAAGAAGTTCCGCAAATCCCATCCAGTGAAGGGAGTGGTAAGAGCTAAATCATCCACCACGAATCGAACGGCCAGATTAAAACCTTGTGTATTTTTTACTTCTCACGCTTACAGAAACCTCCGCACGGACCGACGTTCCGTGAATTTCTAGAGTTTCTCGTAAGCCATTATCGGTCGGGTGGTCGTTTCGATGAGCACTGGAGCCCTGTGTACTCGTTCTGTACGCCCTGTAGCATCAACTTTACGCTCATTGCCAAAATGGAAACGTTCCAGCGGGACAGCGAGTACATTATTCGGCAGGCCGGGCTCGAGACGCTGCTGCTGAACAAGATGCCCCGCTACAAAGCCCGTTGGATAACGAACCGATCTACTAGCGACACTCGAAATCTTATTCCACGGTAAGTGTTTATTAAAATTTCGCTCAAACCCATGCTTATGGCCATATGTGTGCTATCTTTCGCTGGATTCGCAGGTACTTCGCACAAATCGACGAAAAGCTGCTAACGGACGTCCTGGAGATCTACCAGCTGGACTTTGAGCTGTTCGGTTACAACAGTACCAAGTACTACAGCTACGTGCAATCGCCCGATTACACATAGAAGCCGCCGACCGACAGGGGACTAGGCACGATTGATAGGCAAATTGAGGACGAAAGAGTCTAATAACAAAAAAGGTGGCAATACCAAACAATACCACCACAGAGCCCACACAGAGGCTACCGAGAAGGTGCAGGAGCATTTAGAGAATTGTTTTAGGATTCACCGTGATGAATGTTTTCCTTATACAAAAAAAAGTATACACAGATATATACATTTCGTCATTCTGCGACACGCAAACGAAAACGAAACGGATCCCGTGGGCGTATCTTAATCTAGAGTTCGTGTAATGCTATTTTTTATACACAGATCAACCGACCGTGATACAGTTAACCAACCTTTGCGTTAGGCTCTTTCTCGCAAGGATTTCTTCTCAGCGAGGATGGGAAACGATTTGAACGAATGAGTTGAATAACAAAACAACGCAAAACAAGTACTAAAGCCCACCCGCCCCGGATTGATGAATTGTTTCAATTCCTTTAGTTGGTGTAGACGTTAATGAGAAGGAAGTCCGCATCACGTAGCATACACACCCCCTAACAGTCGCACCACAGAAATAATTCTAATACAGGAAAGAAACAGATAAAGACAAAGTATGTAGCATACCTGATTCCCTCGAAATTTGAGTGATAGGCAGATATATAGAAATGGAAGAGATAGCGAGAGAGACACCGACAGAGCTTAGGGATTTTCATCATGAACGATTCACCACCGGACAAACGCAACATGGCACATAGCAATGTTAGCTAGAACTTGGCTTGAATGCAAAATAAGAGCATCGATTCAATTTGATCGATTCTAGAATAGGACTCAATTTTTGCAACAGATAGTTTTTTGCTTCACTTTTTCGTATCAGGTGATTACTCTTTTGGATAATAATTTTACTTTGCCGCATCTCAACCAGCCACAAATTTAAACTCAAATCCTTTCGAGATTCAAAGTGCCAAAAATGTCAAATGTATCGCCGTATCTGCTTCACGCGTGATCATAATGCGTATTAGTAGTTAACATTGTGGTAGACGATGTTGGCGGTAGTGCAAAACGTTAGATCGGTTGAAATTATTGTAGTGGGCTAGAGAGTGCAGACCCTTTCGCACGTACAGATCAGGCTCAAGAAGACGGCATTCATGCAAATCGGGACATGCAATTCGCGTCACAACCGTGTGCA
This sequence comes from Anopheles nili, assembly GCF_943737925.1. Taxonomy (NCBI): domain Eukaryota; kingdom Metazoa; phylum Arthropoda; class Insecta; order Diptera; family Culicidae; genus Anopheles; species Anopheles nili. The sequence goes on from NC_071292.1 coordinate 4,704,816, forward strand.
TCTTTTCTTTTGCTCCATAGATCCAGCCACACAGGAAGAACATTATTAGTAGTACTGCGCACCAAAGTAGGTATGACGTCCGACATAATTCTCTCTCTTCTTCAACCTACTTCTACACAGCCCCACACTCTCATACATAAAAAAGAGATCCTTCTTCCGGAACATCTAGTATAGTGGAAGTATTTACAAGCGAAAATCCAAATGCATCGCACAGATGAGACGAACGAAGAGTTAGATTCTATTTAACACTTGCCGTAATTGTTTGATGTTACTTGTGCAAGCGTCGTGCATTAAAATATACTAAAACGGTAGAATTATATAGTGCTAACCAGCGTGTAAGATTAACGCAAACGGTAGCGACCCGAAAAGAGGAAACTCCATCTCGCAAGGAGATGAGGCGACAAACAGATGAGACTAATAGCGGAGAAAGTCTAGAACGACACGAGGGGAAGGTTTTGATAAACATATTTAACACTGTTCGGAAACAAAGCAAATCAAAATTCTAAATTTTGACCCATGTACTTGATTTACGTCTTTCTTTTCCAAAGATTAAAAATCACACGTTTTCTTATCGAAAAAAAAACCTTAGCTAGACGGATGCTGTTAGAAAGAGAGAAAGTGCGAGAGGGACACACTGAGAAAGGAAATTCCAAAACCGACAAATAGGTCTGAACGATGGAGTTCACCTTACATTCAATGGATTAAACAGTGAGGCTTCGGATGAAATTTAAATACAATTCCATACAGTAAGCATACAGATGGAAACAAGAAGCGATATAAAATAAAACACACAACTTTGAAGCTAGTGAGTATATGAACACTAAAACTATATACATATATACATAAAAAACAGTTTACAACCCTCTATCTTCAACTGTAAATCAATTTAATGCTGTTTATGAGTCAGAAAACCCTAAGCCTAAAACATTATCGTCCCACTAACAGTTATTTGACATTGAACCAGTGAAAATAGATCATTACCACGAAACGGAGAACAATATGTGAAAGCTACAACATGTATAAGAATAGAAACATCCAAAAAACAAACAAACAAATGAACAAAATAAATGAAATTGATCAGCTAAGAATAGTAGTAAGGACACACGACAGGCAACAATTTCTCAACTGCAAGATTACAGAGCTCTGGTCGAAATGATTCCAAACGACCATTCGAGTCACGAATGCTCATAAAAGTACGCAAAAAAGGATGAGCATAAATGTTCCCACACACATATATATATAATGGTTCGTATAGATATAAACGTAAATAAGATTCATTGTCGTTGTCAACTATGTACCTTTGATATTTGAACAAGCCCAGCCCAGCCCAAAGAAGGATAACAAATATAAGTTCCACTGTAAGGCGATTTGTTGAATCGTTGTACAACAGAAGATGGCATTTCCACATCGATAAATAGAGCAAATGGTTAAGAGATTCTACATTTCAATAGCACACCCAAAATAAATCACACTGATGATCACAGCCCTGGTAACCTAAATTCAAGGAAATTGTAAACAATAATGCATACAAGGAAAAACAGAAATAACACAACAAATTGATGATAGCCCACAAGAACCGTGAAAATAAGAGTCAGTAACTGAAACATCTGTTATTGGTGCTTATCGAACGATTCGGGCAGGAAATGGTCGATAGGTAGCATGATAAATTTGGATAGACTGATTCAATAAAATACTAAAATAGAATACATTTCCTTTGTCACAGATTTCGTTGTTGAAAAAAAAATGTTCATCTACAATATCACGGAGATTTTCAATGGTAAGTTTTGATAAAATTTTTCTTTGTACTTACTCGACAGCACGGTCAACAAGAAGATGTAATCGGAGAACGAAATCAATCCGTAGGCCCCGAGCCTGTAAAAGATGCTGCCACTGTCCAGATGCAAATCCAAGCGGGTCGAAACACTCTAGAAAACGAAAAGCCCCAATATACACATTAGCCTGCGTTCACCTGTTGGTTTTCATACGTAATCTATGTTAAAGGCGTTGCTGAGCGAGACAGGCATAAGAGGGTATTGGGGAGCAGGACACGAGGTTGTTTAAAAGCAAAGCTAAAACAATACAAGAGGCAAATAAACTTTTCTTTCAAATATGCGGGAAAAATGCATCGGGTTATAGAGAGGAAGAAAGGAAATCGATAGGATTTTAACAGAATGTTTTTATTTGAAAGGACAAGAAGACGGAGAGTAACTTATACATTGGAGAAACATTTCCCAAACCACAACCATATCCATGACTATTTTAAACAAAACATATCCCACCAGATGTTCTCTGTTCTGCTTGAAAGATTTGCTTCAGTAGAGGACTAGTTATTATTTTATCAGTTCGTTCCAATCTCGTGTGTTACAATAAATAATTTATGTAATGCAAGTAAGGCAAACTAGACATTTATCTGGCATACCAGCTTCTTTTTCACAGACCAGAAGAACGAGAAAGATCGTAAAATAGATAATCAAACGTTATGAATGAAAAAAACTTTTTTATGAGAGAAATTATTTCAAAAAAAAAAAAAGAAATACTAACCAACAAGTTTGATTGAAGCAGGATCAGAAACAAAATAAAACGTGTATATATAACCTATACAACCTGCAACTATATCGTAACTGCAAGAGCTAACGGCAACAAATATATATATTGTTGGCATGAGAGTGAAATGAAAACCTCACATCAATAACAGAAATAGAGTGCAACAGATGAGCTAAAGAACGCGAAGTACTGCGGTTAAGCTATATGACGGATATATTTTTCCAGTTAGGAAAATCCATCTTCAATAAACAAAATGTATTGACGATTCGAATAAAAAGTGAATAGTCTAATGGGTTCAGGAAAGCATGTTCGTCATGGGACAATACATCATGGGTAGGAAAAAAGATCAATTCAATAAATATCAAACGATTCAGCTAAGCCGCAAATTTGTTTAATGATGTGAGTGTTTTAGTTTCCAAACGTCTACATTTAAAATAATTTTACAACAGCTGCTTGAGAATTTGAGTATTATACAGTATGCAAAGAACCATTTATATGGGCATTTTCATGGTCAAATGGCGCCTATTCATGCAATAGCGTTATCGATTAGTTAGTGCGTAGCAGTAAGCAATAATTCCACGCTATCGGCAGTATATATGAACGTGTGCATCATTCGAATCCCTGGAAATATGGTGCGTGAAATAAATACAATATTGACCAATATCGTTACCAGCTCTCATTTTTTTATAAATATATATGAAAGATTTATAGATGTTAAAACATACAATATGAATTTGGTAGGCCTAAATGATGCACAAACAAGCTAGTTATCTATTTAATTATGGAGATAAAAGAGTCGGCATGTGATCACAGAAACACATTAAGGTAGAGTAATTTGATATTGTGATCAATTGCAGATGATACTGAGTACTAGCAATGATCAAAACAGTTATAAAAAAGATTGAAACACAATCTAAAGGCAGCAATAAAGAAAACAACCACAGCAATTAGATATTAGAGAGATGAATGGATTCTATCATAGCATTCCGTAATAGACAAATATTCAGAGTTAAAAAGAGTTAAAGAAAGAAACAATCAGACAAAGATATTTGGAAAAAGTAGTATTCAGCGAGAAATAGGGGATACTGGCTTTTTATGCTCGGTTCGAGTCTGAACGATCTTTTGAAGCTTTTATGCTTTGGAACGCTTTGTTTATGGTTTTAATGCCCCATATGCAATACCTCTTCAATGCTCTGAAAATACACGAAATTAAATTTGATTGAGCATCAAAAGCAATAGATTAGTGTTACAGTGTTCAAACGAAATAAGAAGTAAAAAAATACACTAATAATTCAATGTTCGTGAGATCAACCGAAAGATTTACATTCTAAAACAACTCAGCCGGCGAATTTATGATTTTTTTAAACCAACATTACTATATTATAAGTGTCTCTTTTTGATTTGTAAACAGTTTTAGTTTCTAACATTTTTTCAGGGCTAATGTTTCAGAAAGGCTGAAGATGAAGAGCTATATCTCTTCGCCATGAAAAGAATGAAGAGCGATACTTGTTAACATTATGAAGGAATGAGTAATGGAAAATTATCAATTTTCCAAACTACTTGCGACTTGTTAGTCAATGAATTATTCCAATAACTGACAAAAATATAAACATAATCGACAGAAAAAAACTGATGTCTTAAATCAAGAAATATATTTTCAAATACACCGAGAAATTCATTAAATCCATTCTCATTGCGTACAGTAAAATATGTTGTCACACAGACAAAAGCAACTATAACGTAAGCATCGACGGGTGTTAAAACAAAAAATCATATTAACAAATTATTAATTAATACACTCGCAACGCGGAATCGATCAAAAACTGGAAACACATAAGGCACACCTAAAAATTAGTTTTACAAAAACATTGATAAGAAACATAATAATTAAGAAAATCCATAGGCACAAAAAATGCTTAGGAAAAGGAAACCGGCACTGAAAAACCAGGGAAAGGTAAACATAAAAACACAGGAAACACGCGAGCACAATAGAAAGAAACGAAAATAGAACACGGCGAAATAGAAACAGATTGAATTTAGTTAGGTGGTAAAAAGAAACTACAAAAGTAGTGACCGAAGCCTGTTTCGAAGAGCAAACGAGATCAAGAATGCGTAAAAGGTGCACACATTTCGCCTCGTTCTGGTTTATAGTGAACTATAAAAAATCGCTTTGAGAATTTGTGGTAGAGTGTAGCATGATAGAGATCAAGAAAATAGTTTGTTTTGTGATCTACATATTTACGATAATAAATTTTATAAAAAAAATTGACATATGAAATAAAAAAATACCGAAATTGACCGTCAAATTTATATGATAGTGCGTGTAGTAAGTGAAAAGTGTGGGTGAAGTTTAAAAACTTAATACATACTATCGTAGAGAACGGGTGATTTTTAAAGATAGTCTCTAAAACTGTAGAACTTACCTTGGCGTCGTATCGTTTGTACTGATCCAGTCCGAGTCCTGATAACCGACGAAAACCACATCCATTGCAACAGTTTTTTTATGTGAAAAAATACACAAACATATCAGTTGTTTTCTACGCAAATTAATAAAATCCTGCATTAAAATAGATAAATAAAAACAAAGCATTCCTGAACTACGGATTAGGAAAATTAAACATGATACTGCATTTGCAAAGATTCTAATTTTGAAGTTCAAATTAAAAACTGCGTGCATTAAGACCAACCTTATAAAGCTTGAACACAAATTATAATTTAAGCGAAAAAGTAGAACAACATTCGTCTACACAACGAGTAATTCCAAATACCCTCTGGTTGTTTCATTCCTGGCGTCATGCTAGTTAAGAAGTCGATCGGCGTCATGAACACCTCAACGCCATCATGAATTGTGGCAAAATATCTGAACACCTTGTCCGGCGTGCTGTACTGACGAATGCGATTCTCATATTCGATAATCTGCCGGGAAATGATCGCAAATCAAAGAATAAATTAAAGCGCAATTGTTAGCTTACGTTACATATGAAGAAGTGCCACAATGATTTATGAAATCAGGAGCATGATTTGTTCAAAATGATAACGCTAAGAAAGTATTATAAGGATCAGGCTAGTGCAGAACCGCTCTAGTTCCTTCCCTGCTTCGGAATCGAAACGATGAATTTGTTTCCATCGTTATTTTTCACACATTTCATGAATTGACATCATCATCAACTATGGTAAATTAGGTTCAATTTTGTTAGCATTCAGAATATTTGTAATGAATACATCCAGATTAAAGTTTGATATATCAACAGGGTATATGTTAAATCGACAACGACATTAAATATATGTTAGTACAATGAGCAAGGTACAATTATTCTCTTAGGCTACCCTACTACTACCATCAGCACATTTACACAATAGCAGTATTATTTGGCAAAAAACATTGTTAAATTTATAGCTAAAGTTCAAATCTTTTATATGCTCATTTTGGGAGCAATATAACTATCGCTAAGCTATTGGTTAGTGTCCATCCAACACACAGAAAGGTTAACATAGGAAGCGAAAAGAGCAACTTTACCCTCCGGCTGTTTCATTCCCGGTGTGATTGCTCGCAGGAAGTCGTACGGTGTCATATAGACCGTGGACGATTCCCCGTGAATCAGCTTGATTGTGGAAAAATACCGAAACACTTTGTCAGCCGTCGCAAACGTGCGCAATCTATTCTCATACTCGATGATCTTTGTTCCACCGACCAAACGAATAGAACCGGCACGCGTGTACATAAGCGCGAGAATCGAACGGTGTGCGATGTGGTTGGCATTTACAGCAGGGAAAATTGGTTTGAATTGCAATGTGGAGGAACGTGTTTGTTGGCAAGCAGATGCACATCGATGGGATATCGAACACGGAAATAAAAGTGTTCGTACAGGCCAAGGAACATCGAACGGATGATATGCAGAAGAAACGAAAATGAAATACACTTAAATCATTAGAAGGTAATTAACAAATGAAAAATACAACTAATTAAGAACTGCACATGTTTAATGTTTAACGGGGCACATGAAGGGAATGTTTGATAATTCCGAAAACTGAGTATTTCGAATAAAAGTAAAAGCAATCTAATCCATAATTATGTCGGTTGCATTGACGATGTCTATTCGAAGACTAGAAAGATAACTTGCGTATGAAGATCAGCATTTGTAGTACATTTCATCAATTTTTCATTACCTTTCGATCACGAAAACCGATCTTTTCCTTACGATTCTTCTTTTTGCCCTGGGCATCTACGTCACTTTCCGAATCATCATCCTCCTCGTGATCCAATTCTTGTGGGGTGTCCTTCTTTCCCATCTCGACTCCTGCATCTGCGTCTACCTTTGGCCAATCGATAGCTTTTCCAAGCCTTTGAAAGGAAAAAATAAACATTATGTATTTAGTAACATACATCAATACAAATTATGTGTTCTTGGTGGACTACAATCCGGCTACGTACTTTTTCCAATCCAAACAAGATCCCACGATCATGGTACAGAGAAAAATAGAAAACAGTTTCGTGTACAGCGGTTCCTTTTCGTCCTGATGGCCGAAGTTTTTGTAGCCTCGTCGCTGTTGGTTGGACTCCTGCCAACTTCCGGTTGGCAGGAGAGTGCATTTTCCAGTGGCAAGACCTTTCCTACTTTCCCCTGCAGCCGTTGAAAGAAGCCTTAAGTGTGTCGGATTGATCCCATACCTGCCGACCAGGCCAGGGTATGCGAGCTTGGACACAATACCGCTGCGATTCAGCACCCCGCCGCAAATCCACCGCAGCAAGGCCATTTCCCGACGAAAACTATCTCACTTGCACAACGCTTTTTGGCTAACAGTTACACGCACGATAATAAAAACATACCATGAATAATTTGTAAACTAACTGGCTCTCTGTTTTACCTTACACGACGTATGGAAAAGGATGACTTTTTTGGGAAAATCCTGGAGCTTCCTATCGAACCATCACTTTTTTGCACGTTAAAAATAGAAAACCAACGAAAACACAGCATGACACTTGGACTGTCAAGGTTTCCATATTACTCATTTGTTTTTTAATTTTATATTATATTTGTGGACATATGTTGGGCTTTATGGAACGTGTTAAATGCAAGATTTCGTCGTAAATTCATAAGCAATCGAAACTGGCAAAGGAAAAGTAAACAGTTAGCTTTAAATTGTTGCTGAATTTAACCTATCGTAAAGCCATAAATTGTCATTTTTTCACCGGGCTGTATCAACCTTGGTTACGCACATACGCGCTGCGGATCATTACTCTTGTTCTGATACCGACAGGCGGCGGTCTCGCGTGAGTTTCAGCGAAAAACAACAGTTTTTTCGTTTATCCTAGCAACCTGAAACGTTATAAATCGATCGAAAAGAACCGTGTACGGTAAGCGAAAGTGAAGTTGTCCAAGAATATTCATATTCGCAGCACGATTTAGCGGCATCCACACAGCGTGTTTTGCAGCGACGCAAAAACAACATGGAATGCCCAATCAATCCGGCCGAGCTGCAAAAGCTTAAGGTTTTCATTAACCTATGCCAGATGACCCCGCAGTTGCTCAACCTGCCACAGCTGGACTTTTTGAAAGCATTCATCGTCAGCTTGGGCGGAAAGGTACCGGAAGGGCAGCCGGATCTTGGCAATATGGGTGGTGCCCAAAAACCAACTCCTCCACCATCGACGGAGAAGAAACAAAAAGAAGAGGCACAACCAGAAGTGGTCGAGTCCGATCCGGAATCTGACCTCGAGCTCGACAACGAGGGCTGTGTAGAGCCAGACACCGAACCGGACCAGCCGATGGGAGATGCCTCGAAGGAGCCGTCGGAAGAAGAGTACGATCAAGCAAACGATCTGCGATCACAGGCGGCCATGGCGTACAGTGAGCAGAACTACGACGGTGCCATCAAACTATTCACCGATGCCATTCAACTAAACCCGAAGAGCGCACTGTACTACGCTAAGCGTGGCCAAACATACCTGAAGCTGCAGAAACCGAATGCCTGCATCCGCGATTGCAATCGAGCACTGGAGATCAACCCCGATTCCGCGACTGCGTACAAATTCCGCGGACGTGCCAATCGCCTGCTCGGACTTTGGGAGGAATCGGCCAAGGATCTGCGCCAGGCCTGCAAACTGGACTTTGACGAGGAAGCCGACGAATGGTTGAAAGAGGTGACTCCGAACGCGAAAAAGATCGCGCAGCACAAACAAAAGCAGGAACGCCGCCGACAGGAACGGGAGTTCCGCGAGCGCCAAGAACGTGTGCGGAAGGCTCAGGAAGCAAATCGCAAAGCGGCCGAAGATGCTAGCACTGGAGGAGCTCCAGGTGGCATGCCGGGCGGAGGCCCAGGTGGTATGCCCTTTGGTGGGGATAACGCAGACTTTTTGAATGCTTTTAGCGATCCGGAGGTATCAGCGGCCATGTCGGATATCCTTACCAACCCGGCCAACATTAGCAAGTATCAGAACAACCCCAAAATCATGTCTCTCCTCTTGAAGCTGGGTACAGGGGCAGGTGCAGGAGTCGGTGGATTCCCCCGATTCGGTGGAGGTGCCGGAGGTTTCCCTGGTTTCGGTGGAGGCGCCGGAGGATTCCCTGGATTCGGTGGCCCTGATGCTGACGCTGGTGCGGGAGCTGGAGCCGGAGCCGGAGCTGGAACCGGGACCGGAGCTGGTGCAGGGGCAGCCTCTGGAGGTAGTGGGGCCCGCGTTGACGACCTGGATTAAATGTTCCCGCTCGATTACCTTATCTCAAGCATACGCGTGCGAGCACCCAAAGGCCAGCAGCATTTTATATTGATACATTTACCAAAAGGCGTGCCAGCTTTCGCGCCAAGTTTTCGTTGTTTCTATATTGCGCTCATCAATCAAAAAAAAGGATGGAACGTAATTTAACTTACAGTACAGCATTCACATTAACCGGTATAGTAACACCATACTCGAATTTCCAAACTGGCAATAGCGCACCGCGGATATGATACGTAATGAAGCAATTTAGCAATACTTGGAGCTCAGTTCGGCAGCGAGATGCGCTGTACCATACACAAAGAATATGAACAAAACACCATTCATTGACGATGAAAAACAGCATGTGTGAATAAGAAAACTAAGCGCTTCATTTCCAGTTGGGTGGTACTTTGACGAGGAGAGCCCAAGAGTTAAGAAATAAATATGATCATAACTTAAATCCCCCTTTGTTCATTTCTTTTGTCGAGACAACAATCAGAAAGGGTTCGTGTAAATGGTCTTCCTTGGGGTTTATTCCCGTTCACTGGTCGAATATGTACGTCGGCTGTGGATTCATCAGACTGGGGTTCAACACGGACGACGCCTGCATGCTGTAGCACATGTCGTACCCACCCAGTTCATAGTGCGGTTGTTGGGCGGCCGGAAGCGCCGTCGAATGATACGGAGGGAGATACTCCGTTGAGTAGAGATTCGGTCCCGCCATCTGCTGATTGACCGCGGCCATCGACTGGTGGATGATCGGCTGCGAGTGCTGGTGGTGATGCTGCTGCTGGTGATGATGATGCGGATAGTGGTGATGCTGCTGGGTCAGATGCGAGTGATGTAGATGGTGATGCTGGTGGGACATGTGAGAGAAATGCTGCGCAGGCTGCGGTGGTACTGAAGGCGGTTGAGGCACAAAAGTTTGCGCATACGGCATGCCCCCGTACGAGAAGGGTTGACTGTCCATGAGCGAGGTGGCAACCGACAGCTCTGAGCTGGCCGCACTTTCGAGCGATCGGTTCTCATCCACCTCGATCGTCAGCTCGTCCGGTTCGCTTGCACGACTTATCGTCGTTGGGAGCGGTTCCGGACTGGGTTCCTTCGGTCTATGCTGCTGGCGAATGTGTCGCGAGAGCGCCGAAGACTGATTGAACTTTGAGTCACATTCGGTGCATTGGTAGGGCTTTTCCCCCGTGTGGATACGCCGATGGGCGATTAGATTCGAGCTGTTGGAAAATTGCTTGCCACACTCTTGGCACCGGTGGCGCTTCAACCCCACGTGGACCGTATTCATGTGCGTGTTCAGGTAGGATTGCTTCACGAACGCTTTGCTGCACAGTCGGCAAACGAAGTTTTTCTCGTCGCTGTGAGTTTTGCTGTGGTTTACCAATTCTCGTCCCGTTCGAAATGCCCGATCGCAAACATTGCACGTATAATTTCGCTCATCGGAGTGCGTCTTCAGATGTGCATGCAGGTTACTGGACGTGCGGAAGAGTTTGCTGCACACCTCGCACTGGAATCGCCGCTCGTTGCTGTGGATTCGAAGGTGCAGTCGCAGATTGCTGGATTGGGTGAACCGTCGTTGGCACACCGGACACTCTAGAGGATTTTCTGCGCCGTGTTTTGTTCGCTGAGCAGACTCAAAGCCCTGCTCGATCGCTCTATGAAGCGTTCCTCGTTTTCTACCAGCGAGACTTTGCTTCCTATCGGTTCTTTTTTGGCGAAAAATTTTCACCTTCGTGCTCTCGAGCCAAAGTTTTTCCTTGTGCTTTACCAGCAACTCGTCTAGCTGCGACTTACGCTTAATCTGCCGCTGCACTTTGGGTTTCGATGGTTTAATTGGCGTGTTATTTACATCCTGCTCGAGCAAATTGTCCAACACTTGCGGAGCGATTATCGTGTCCGTTTCCTCCTCGGGGCCAAATATATCCGACATTGCCGCGTAGATGTCGTCCTCTTTGCCTACATCCGTCCTGTCGTTCATTGTGAGTAGCCTAAGGAGAAGTCGGCAGGAATATGTTAATAGCGAAAAAACCGACCATTTGTCGGAAGGCGATATCACTTACAAATCATTTTTATTGCCCCCGTTGGATATGGTCAAATACATGCGCAATTTTTGGTCGGATGATTCACACCGGTTTCGAAACTCATATGCCATCTCCAGCTTATAATAGCAATCGTTGCATATGACCTGAGGAAACCCATCTTTTTCGTAGATCTGCGCAAGTCGTAGAGAAAACAGATTTTGTGAATACTGGACACGTTATCATAGGGATCTACACTTACCTGGATCGTGGCGCAACGAACAATCATTGCCAGTGGGCTCACCGGCAGGTTGATGGTAAAAAGATCGATGAATGATCCATCGGTCAGCTCTTGAAGGCACAAACGGCAAATTTTGTGCACATCAAAAGTAAAGTCTTCTTTCTGCATACTTGTAGATCCTGCTATCCTTTTTCAGACCAGAGTGAGATTACCTACAGATTTTTGTTGGTTTCATCGCTATTTACATAAAACTCCTTCTTCACATTTTAAACTGACACCACAGGCCGATACAATGGCTTCAATCGAATGTAAAATACTGCACCAAAACTGCGAGTACAAGGATATCAATTTGGTTTGTTTACTTTTTTCATTTGTTTGTTTATCTTATTCTTCTCATTACATTGTTGTGACAGTTTGATGCTATAAAGTGTATATATACAAAGGGGAAATCTTGCTATAAATACTTTGCCAAGGTACATAAAGAAAGATAGTTTTATGGAAGCTTTGAAATATCGTCCTTTTGGTCTAATAAAGACTGTTATTTTACATGAGCGAGACTTTTTATTTCTCCATTGCACCAGCTTAGTTTTTGATCAAAACCTGCACCTCTTTCTACCAGTGAAGGCATAAGAATGATCATTTTATCCTGGACTCAGCGCGGGGCTGGTAATTCGTTTGCTGGCTGGATGTATGTTTCTGGTAGATTCTAAATCACGCCATTAATTAATTCAACCTGTTGCCCTTGCAAAAACGGTCAAATTTTGATTCACTTATCGCATCTTATCAACCGATCAACATGCTGAGACTCCAAACTTTCCAAAATTCCCAGCACCTCCCCGTCCTTCTGGCGATAACCGTACCGTTTATCAGCCCAGGTTGTTTTGTGACGTCGTCCCGGTGCTGGGATTTCATGCAATAAGCCCAGTAGTCGAGCCGATTACTTTACTATCTTAAATCACGATCGATAAGTCACCCATGCCCCCCTTATAAAAAGGCTAATCGAAACCGCCGGGATCTGCAGTTGTTTGACGAAAAATGAAGACTATTGTTGCTCTGTTGTGCCTGGTGGCTCTCGCCGCTGCTGCGCCCCGTAAGTGATGCTCCCTTTGATGCCGTTGTGCCCCAAATTAACGTGTGTTTATTTCTCCCCGAAAGGTGCGGTGCAAAGCAAGTACGGTTTCCCGAGTGGACGCGTCGTCGGAGGCATTGACGCGCTCCCGGGCGAGTTCCCGTCCATCGTGTCGATCCAGCGCGTGATCCTCGTCGTATCCGCCCACGTGTGCGGTGGTAGCATCCTGAGCAACTTCTGGATCCTGACGGCTGCCCATTGCATCACCGAAAGCCCGGCCACGGCCAACTTCCAGATTTGGGCTGGCTCGCACGATGTCTCCGTCAGCGAGGACTCTCGCCAGGTGATCAGCGTCGCTAGCAGCACCGTCCATCCGGACTATCTGGGAGGCGTCAACCCGACCGACATTGCCGTCATGCGTTTGGCCGCCCCACTGACCTTCACACCCCGTGTTCAACCGACCGTTCTGCCAACGCCCGGAAGCATCCCGACTGGCCCATCGACCCTGGCCGGATGGGGCTCGACTGGTGGTGCCATTCCGACCACCTCGAACATCCTGCAGAAGGTCGTCAAGCCACTGATCACCTATGCCGAGTGCGAAGCCGCCGCTGGTGTCGATTCTCCGCTTGGCCCGACCAACCTCTGCACTGGACCACTGACCGGTGGAGTGTCCGCTTGCTCCGGTGACTCCGGTGGCCCGCTGTACTCCATCCAGGGCAGCCAGCAGATCCAGATCGGTATCGTTTCGTGGGGCTGGATTCCGTGTGGTACCGTCGGTTTCCCGTCCGTCTATGTCGGCGTATCGCACTACATCGATTGGATCGAGAACAACACCAACTAAGCGGGGTTTTGCTAGCGAATAACGAATACAATAAGCAAGTACAATAAAACGTCTAGGTCAATCTGACCTACAAAAAAAAATCAAATAAGTGCACAATTTCCACGTATGTCGCACTAATTGATAAGAGCATACCAGGTGGTAGCTTCCGACGAGCGTGACGGGGACTGAAACTATAAAAAGTAAACCATCGGCTGCACTAGTATCTAGTGTAAAGTTAGGAGTTCGACAACGCGACAAAGCAATGAAGCTTCGCATGAGTTATACCTTTTTCCTGCTCGTTGTTGGCGCATTCATCCTTGCTGCAGCGGAACCAACCGGTAGACGAATCAAACGACAAAACATGGAACAACTCAAGCCGTGGATGGAGTGGGGCTCGAAATATGGCGGAATCAGTAAGTAAATCAAGCGCTTGTAGTAAGGATTTTTTTTTTTCGGCAACGATTGAATGTTTCCACCGTACGATAGTGGCAACGACGGTGATCGTCCCGGCAGCTCAGGAAGCGGCCAGTATCGCATCCGCCGGCAGAGAAGGCGGAGGAGAGGAAGGACAGAGTTAAGATGGCGCTCCCGAAACCGAACTTGTTTCGATCCACAGTTTTATTTGGATGCCTTGAGATAAATAAAGTTTTTTCGATTTCAAAAGCTACACCGAGTTGAGGTTGATCCACTCGATAAACGCCGAAACGCGTGTCGTGATCGTAGGAACACCCTGTTGGCCACAGGGTGACACCTGCCACGAGATGATGCCCACGATCGTGTCCAGACCGTTGATTTGCTGTATGGCCGCTCCACCAGCGTCACCAACGCACGCCCCAATTCCACCGGTCGCAGGTCCTAGACAGACGTTACGCTCCGTTACAGGACCGTTACCGATCGAGCCTCCCATCATGATCTGGCACTCGTTGTTGGCGACGATGGCTACGTTGAACATGCGCAGTTCATTCGGCATGCTCGGGAGCAAACCGGTAGAAGTTGCGCCCCAACCGGCGAATTTCACGATACCCGCCGGGATGGAGTCGATCGTGGGAAGGGCGATCGGAAGGATGTGTTCGTTGAATCCGAAAGGAGAAGCCAACCGAACGGTGGCAATGTCGAAAGGACTAGCTGATCCGTCGTACTGTGGATGCATCGTATACCGCAGCACGTTGATCGTCTGCTCGGTCGGTTCGAAGCTGTTCAACAACACCTTGCCAGCTTGCACCTGATAGCGGCTGTTCTGGTTGGTGAAGAAGCACTCTGCTGCTGTGAGCACGTGGAATTGGTTCAACACCGTACCTCCGCACACGTGGCTGGCTCTGAACAGCACTAAACGCTGGATCGACACCATGGAGGGAAATTCGCCTGGAAACGCGCGTACTCCACCGATGATGCGTTGTTGTGCGCCCTTGTCTCCATTTGTGCTGGCTCCTATGGAATTGCCTTAAGAAGAGACGGATTGGTACCTGAGCTTGTAATGGCCGCTGTTAGAGATCGATTTACCTGCGGCAAAACTAACGAAGGTCACCGACAGCAAGATGGCGGCTAATCGCGCCAGGTACGCCATATTCTTTCGTTGGGTGTGTCGTTGAGTTGAGGGATTTACGCGAAAAAATCCACAAAAATCAAAACGATGTCTGTTTTGTGACCCCCTGATATATGACTTAATCCGGGGGTCTGGAATTCACTCCGATTTATAGTATGCACGTATCTCGGTCTCGGAGTATCTTATCACAGCTGATGTGCCGTTACGATGTGCACAATCGACGGAAGAAAATCGTCGATCAGCACGCGAACCGATAAGATTAAACGTGATTAATCACTGCACGCCTATTGGAGATGGCAGTAGTTTTGAGGAACGTACAGTTTTTAAAGTTACATATTCTCGAATTTCACAAATGTCCACAAACCGCCACAAACTCATCACAGCTCGTGAGCATCACCCGACATGTTTATTTCGCGCGTTTTCCTTCGACTATCTAATCTAGCAGGCGTTGATTTGGTACCATTTCTATGACGACGACGACGACGACGTGTTCGGCTTCATGTACCAGCCACTAGTTGACGGCGATAACGCTGATAATCCAATCGAGATGGGACGCAACGCGAACGTGCACAAGCGGGCCTGTCCCCCAGGGAGCCACCGTCCAGGCAGGAATGGCCAGAAGGTTGTAGGGTTGCGTGTCGGTTGCAATCATCAACGGTGCTCCAGGATCACCGACGTACGTCACCAGTGACGCCTCTACGGTTGGGCTAGCGTCGGTACAAATGCTCGCATCCGTTAGATAACCGGCCAGGGTCGGTCCAAGGCGTTGTTGGCATTCGCATACTGATAGGATCGTCACCTCTGCTAGCTGAGGGAAAGTGTTTTTAGCGATTTAAGAAGCCATCGTCAATTTGGCATGAAACATGAAGCATTGTGCTTTCTTTTTTCTTTCTAAAGGGTGTACGGAATAACAAGAGCTGCTTTTTTTCTCTCTCGAGCTTGAGGAAATGGTCCTACCTGTAACGGGGGATTCCACCAAACCCGAACTCCTTCAAATCGTCTATCGTAACCAGCGATGGTGGCTTTTCCGGCGGAAAACTCCCAGTCATCGACCAGTGGAATTGGCTGCACGTAGCTCGTGAGGTTGAGAGGTTTCCGCATCAAAAGCTACCGGGGAGTGGCGTGGGATCCTCGTTAGTCGCAAGTTAGCGTATCGTTAAGAAGCCAGTTCACCAAAAACCCTGCGTACCTACCAGCGCCAGGTTGTTCGCCGTCGGATTGGCTACCATAAAGCTCGGATGTGGTACGATCTCGGCCACGGTGCGGTACATACGAACACCGCAAACGATTGCGAGCCCATCGAATGGAGCTACGAGCCCGGTGACACACTGACCGGAAGTAAGCAACCAGTTTGGGTTCAATATGGTCGCACTGCAACGATGCACGGCCTGCAGACGTATGGAGCAAACGTATGGCAGCTGTATTGCTACCACGCGCCCTTCCGGTGGTCCTTTTTCTGGTGGTGCGTTTTTGGGGATGAAAATGTACGACTTACTTCAATTCCTGGAAACCATTTCCGGGTCGAACGAAAAGGACGAAAACGTGGCATAATTCCGTTCACTTACCATCCGCGTACGCATCACCGATGGAGGCAAGAAATGTTACAACGAGTATTAGCACCCAGCGAACGGACATGTTTATGCATTTGCATACGGCGTGGTACTGAGAAAAAGGGCTTTCCTATGTGGGTCGTCGAATGGGTGGATGTTTGCAAATTGCTCCACTCCCATTTGGCATTGTTTTGCTTAGAATAGGAGCGATTTGAGTGATTTGACTCAATGGTCCGAAACAATAATGAAGCTTATTAGGGCTGTTTAGGTCTTTATTATGCCAATTTTTTTGTATGCCTTACCACGTAAAACAAGCTCGATCCATTGTTGAACAGTGGCTCATTGGTTTCACTTGGATCCACCATTAAAATTCTGGTTAAGCCGTCATATTGATTAACAACAAAATAGAAATAATAAAAATAGAAATTGACTGTCAGTTGCACCACACGCATCCGTTGCAGTTGCATGTGCATCATTGTGTGAATTGTTTCAAAAAAATTAACTGAATTGGACGAAAATAATTCACAAAACAAATAACTTGCTTTGAAGGACGCAGAAAGGAATGCGCATCGGTGGTTTTGGTGATAATATTCGCGCAACGGTCGCAAAAGCGTCAAAGGTTATCGTAGCTAACATACTTTTGCGCTACCCACTTGCAAGATGCAGGAATGCTTCGAGGGATGCTTGAGACTCTATCTGGAAGAGAGACGCTCGACCTCAACCATAACCAGTGGAATCGTTCAAGAAACCGACAAGCGACGCCATTTGACGTAGGTAGGTATCTCAAGGTTACTTTATTGCATCTTAATTTTCTCCCAATCGAGTGTCGCTTTCACCCCTCCCACTCCCCAGGTTGTCCTAAACATAATGGCAGTGTCGCGTTACGTAGTACTGAGTATCATTTGAATTTTGTCGTTGGGATGCGTTTCAAAGTTGATTTTGAGTTGATGAGTTGATTGTGTAACTTTCGAAAAAGAAAAAGAGAACGTTATGGCGTTTGGTTTCTCTAAGCCTTCTTGGATTTCGCCAACGAAGCCTTGCTGATCTTGTGCATCTGCTTTAGCAGCTCCTTAATGGCTTCCTTCGCCTCCTTCTCGGATGAGATCGACTCGTTCGAGTTCGAGTGGCTTTCGCTGCTGTTCGAGTCAACCTTCGGTTTTGCGGTTATGTCATTCCGCAACTCCTCATCACTGCTCGATTCCGACGAGAATCGTACGGGCCGGTTCAGTTCCTGACGAAGAGTAAAAAACACTTTCAGGATGGCTCTGTTGGGTTAATTTTCCACAATCACGGCCTACTTGGATGAGTTTTCCACGCGAGCTGCGTCCTGCGCTCTCCTGAAAGGCTGCAGCCAGTTCGGGACTAAGCGAACCCAACGGTTGATTGGGGTAGCGCACGTACACCGGCACGTAGCCGCCCTTTTTCGGGTAGTCCTTGTACTTATCCGGTCGAGCATCTGTGTTTGTATCGGTGTATGTATGTATGGGAGGGAAAGGATGGAATGCATTAAACAAGGTGCAAGGAAAAGGATCGTCAAAAAAGGACTTCTTTCCGGGTCGGCAAAAATGAAACGACACTGCCACAGATCAGATTGCTCGCGCGTAATCCTTTATTGGTATCCGATCGCGTGGCGATGCGCAGTTAGTAAAAAAAAAACACTTGCGTTTGTGTATAACGAAATAAATAACATGGACGTGTGCATGGATCTGCACAGAGGTAACTGTGCCGGTTAGTTTTACTGGGACCCGCTGGTTCTGCTGGACTCTGACGGACTACGCCGCTTCTTCTGCTGCTATTGCTGGGGTTTTCACCTCATTGCGCTCCTTTAGGCAACGGGTTTGCTGGGCTCTGGAGCATTGGGGACGGGCTTTTTGGCCGATCCCGCCACTAGCACCAGCTCATCCGAGGCCGAGTGTGAGTGCGAAAGCGAGTGAGACGAAACCGCCACACCGTGGTCCGCTTGCAGTGCCTAGAAGAGTCATCGTGGTAGGGTCAGTTGCACAGGTCAACACGCTTTGCAGCTGTTCCGAAGGGTCGATCGTTCGGTCGATCGATCACCTGAACCCAAAGGCGAAGGTATTTAACTTACTTGTGCAAGCTCGGCACGACTTACGCGACTCACGGGCTCACGGAAAGCGGCCGCAAGCTCCGGATTGATTTCTGCCAAGGGTTGATCGCCGAGCCGGATGTACACCGGGACGTAGCCTTCGCGTGGTTCCAACACCTGATAGCGTGGTGCGGCATCTACGGAAAAGAGTGGTAGGTAGGTCGTGTCGTTTGTGTGGTGTGTGTTGATATTTCGTGATCTAAGCTCACGCTGAATGGGGCGTGAGGGTGGTAAGTTTAAGGGTTGTGCTAGGGCTAGCTACTCGTCGGGAAACTGTACAAAATTAGTCGCATGCGGTTTGTTAGAATGTAGTGGAGGTTGTACACATGTGATGAGTGAGGTGTGGTTTTGGTTTGTGGGGCAAAAAGTTCACTTAAGTCGTGTTGATAGTTCGCTGAATGATCGTTGAATTCTGCCCTCCAAAACGTCGACTGATCGAGTCACCGACCCGCAGAAATTTTATTTGCACTAATGACGATAATGACGATCACGGTAATGATGATGAAGAACATGATTTCGTAAAGTTAATGTAGCAAGGGGGCTCGGAGGGCTTTCGGACACCACGTTTGTACCTTTTCCCGCTTGCCCGTTGATGGATCTCGATTCCTCGATGACGTGACGTTTATCGCGCTAGCCGGCGTAAATTGGAAATCTCTCGAACACGGCCGAGGAAAGGCGTATGTTCCGGCCGGTTCTGCCACACCCCCCGGTAACGGTGGTTTAAATTGTTGCAATTCTATTTAGCGGGTCTCAATTTAATAACCATTGCGCGGATCACTCAATTGACGCTTAAGCGTGCTGGCGCGATCTCACGTACCGTTAGTCCGCTGGGGATGAAAAGCCGCGAGGTTACTGCCATTTAGGTCTACAGATTTCTCGCGACATAAAA
This sequence comes from Anopheles nili, assembly GCF_943737925.1. Classification (NCBI taxonomy): domain Eukaryota; kingdom Metazoa; phylum Arthropoda; class Insecta; order Diptera; family Culicidae; genus Anopheles; species Anopheles nili. Next base: position 4,724,303 of record NC_071292.1, read on the forward strand.
GAAACTGTGGACAATGTGATAAAATTTGTCTCAAGACAGTTTCGCGATCGTAAAACAACATGTCGGCAACGGAGTTCAATAAGAACTTTACTCGTACTTGTTTTTAGCATTTAGCTGGCGGAAATGACAATTGATTTCTTGTATCACTTGCGGTAACGAATTCCGATGCAATCAATCATTTAGCGGTCCACCCAAGGCACCCAGAGCACACTTTGCATATTTCCTCGCATGGAAATTGTGTGATCATTTGTTGCGGCGCAAAAAAAAACCATGACGCCCCCTAGTAGCGGCCTTCAGCAGGGTGGAGTCAACTCGTTTCACGTTCGCAAACTCGTTTCAACATTTTTCACTGCACCCTTTGGGAGCCCTGCCCTGTCCAACCCACCTCGAGCGGCTCGAATATTCCACCCCAACGGCAGGCGCACATTTGCAAGTTCGATCTCGATTTCCTATCGACCTGCTGTGGCGGGCTCACACGCGGGGTTGCCGGTTAGAGCGCGTGATAAAGGAACTGAAGCGAACTAAAAATAATACGCAACCCGAACCAGTTTTTTGCCGCGGCGCAAAATGCAACCCCCATGCACCGATTTGCATTAGAACCGGAGTGGGTGGTTGAGTTGTTCCGCGGGTGACATTGACCACCGATGGGGGGAGGAATTTTCCCAGTCATGATAAAGCTCGCGTTACTTCCGTCCCGTGTGTCGCATCGCGGGAGTTTGCATTTTTTTTTGTTGCCGCTGCTCATACACCTCAACTGCAACCGCCGACTTGCATTCGAGCAATTTATGCACCACTGCATGTAGCTGACGCTCGCCCGGTTTTACGAAATGGGCGCGTTTCGTGCCACACAGTCATCCCGGCTTCGTTCGCTTAGCCACAAGCCACACAAAGAAGCTCCCAACTCGGGGATGGGGACAATAAAAATCGCCCATCAACCTAAATGGGTTGGAAATAAAATCGGTCCAGGTTGCGCGGCAAATTCAAGCGCATCACGGTGCATGTGCCGTTTAATCGGACCTCGAATCTCTCAAACACACACTCATGGAACCGGCCACCGGATCGGTCGGAACCGGTTCTCTTGTTGTGGCCGCTCGAGTTAACGAGCCGTGTTGTCCCGGTCCGGAACTACCTTGAGGCACGCATTTCACCGAGGGCCTTTTAGGTTGCCATTGGGCGGCATTCTTTTCTGTGGTGTTCAGCCTTTTTGTAGGTGGAAGCATTCTATGGGGTGTGAGCGCAAAAAAAAAACGGAGGCTCGATTTCGTAAATAGGGGACCAAAAATTCACACAGCTCCCCGGATGGGGAAGACGGCAAAAAAAAAAGACGACCGGGAAAACCTGTTCCGACGCCACGAAATGGTAATGCGCCAACCATTCGCGAGACCCAAAACTACGGTCTGAAGCTGGGCGTTATCACACCCGTTCTATCGCATCCGAGATCGCTTTCCTGGGATAATGTAATTGCCCTAAGTGATACGCCGGTCGGTCGGTCGAATTAGGGGCGCAAATTTATCGTCTTTCTGCTCGCATTAGGCAGCCCGGAAAAGCTGGGGCTCCTTTTTCCCGTTTCTCCGTTTCGAGTGTTGCTAGTTCACCGGCCGGAACACACGCCCAGGTGAGTTGGTTCTAATTGTGCATGGCGGGTCACAATCTCAGCCACTCGAGTGCATTTGTGCAGCTTCCTGGCGTTCGATTGCATCGTGCAGATGATGCTGCTTCGATGGAGACTTGAAGCAAACGAGCACACTCGATCTGACCGACCGACCAGTCCGGACCGAGCCATTGACCCGCCAAAGAGCACTCGACCGCCATGGACTCGACCCGAGCCAAAGCAGCCTCCTCTTGCCGGGTGCGAAGAAAACGAAAGGAAAAGCAAGAAGCTGCTGCCGTTGTGGCTAATTATTCCACCGTTCTACTCCGGGATCTCCTTTTTTTATGGCGCTCGCGGATAAAACAACCCTGCCCATGCAAACGGACGGTGTGTGCGTGTGTGTTTAGAGAGTTTATTTTATTTCATCCCTTTTTTTTATAATTGAGTTTTCCTCCGCCTCCGGGTTGAAGCTGAAGAAAGGCACACTCAAACCTCACAGCCTGCTTGGATGGAGCGCGCGAGTTCACGGGAAAAAAGGGATTCGTTTTATGTTGCTTGGCGTGACCATGGCAACTGTTTCCCGGGGGTTGTTGAGAGGCGGAGAGGGATGTATGCTCCAGGTTCAGGTTGGGCAGAATTAATGCGAAATGCTCGCTCATTGACGCAATAATGGTGGTCAGGCGTTCAGAAGAAATGAGCTCCCGAGGGCTCCCGGGGGCCAATTATCGTGCAGAATGGTGGAGAATGGAAGAACGGATGTGTTTTGGTTTTTTTTTGTGTTTTTTGTTGTCTCCACGGAAGGAAAAAAAAAGAAGAATCCCGCATGGATTTTAGTCCGCGAGTCGTTTGGCGAAGAGCACGATGGAGCAAATATTTCGGTGTTTAATGCGGCGATATAAATTATGCTGCCAATGAATTACGGCTTATGAAATTATCCACAAAACTCCGGACATTCTGGCAGTGGGAGTGTTCGGGCAGGAATAACGTAATCCTTTTAATTGTGTTTCGTTTTGCTTTGTTTCATATTTTTCTTCTCTTCGCCAACCTTTGCACCTCCGAAGGACGAGATAAATCATCGCCTTTTGTTTGGCATTGCACTCGTGGATGCTTAAAAGCGCGCATCTTTCAATCGAGCAAGGACAAATCACTAACAGCCACGAAGAAGCGTGCCACAATTTACGACACGACACAGGGTGTGGGGTGCAATTTGCGCGTGATGATAAATATCGTACTTTGAGATAACATTACTCACGCCGCCCAGGAGATGCTGACGCAGCGTGTGCTTTTTTTTATTCACGTTTGCCACAGGCTATTCCAGGCTTGACCTTGGTGAAACGGCGCAAGGCTGCACGAGAGTACCAGAGAAATATCCGCCCCATTACTGATTAGCGAGATTATTAACTAGTTTCAGCACAAACAGGAAATATGGTGGGTACCCTCGTGTGTGCTTTTTTGTGTTGTTTCTTCCTTCACTCAACCAACATCTTGCAAAAGCACGGCGCGGCTCGACATTCCAGCCGTTAGGTCACGTCACGAACTGCGGGATAAAATATTCATCATGATTCGACGAACCAAAGGGGGCTGCTCGCTCTCGTCTTAAATACCACCCGGGCCGTTATGAGTCTGGCCATTGACATGAATCATCGAATCCGAACCTTCCGTCTTCCTTCTGCACGGCTGCGGTGGCCGCGCGTTGACCTTGGACCGCGCGCTTGGACGGATGTAAAAGCCCATCGGACGGCTAATAGCGTCATTTCTGCAATAAGTACACGCTGCCGGGCATGGTGAGGGTCGAAACATGACGGGTCTGAGATCTCCCACAGTCTCCCCATCGTCCGCTTCGCCTCACGGTGCGAAACAATTGTAGCGAAGCATAAATCAGCCACAACATACCAAGAATAACAACAGCACAAAAAATGGTTCCCATGAAGCTTCACGGTGGAGCATATGGAATGGGTCTGACAGCATCAAAATCTAGCTTTATTTTTGGGCCCGTCCACAGCTTGGACGGCAATTACTTTGTTCGACTGGGGGTGGGGAGGGCGAGAAGGAGATCAGTTACGGTTTACTGATGAGTTAAAAATTTGTCTGACAACTAAATTGGCATTATTTGGCATTATAGCTTGAACATTGTTTCAGTGCCTTCGCTTAGGGTTGAGCATCATGAAAGGTGCTTTCAGAAAAGCGTCTATTTGCGAAGGAAACCGCAACACACACACACACGCACGCACGTACGCATACACGATCGATAATAAAGGGCCACAGATGTGTAAGAAAAGCTTGCGCTCTCGCTGACTGACGCCAAAAATCAAATAAATCCTGACACGTGTTTTACGAGCCGAGCGGCTGATATATTACCTTAACCCTGGACCGGAGTCTCATCTATCATAATAACGCTTCCTCGCCCGACCGGAGACGGGTATGGTGTCGTTCAATAAACTTCGACTTCCTTGTTTAACATCATTGTAACCGCACCGAATTCATCTTGTCGAAGCTCACGTACCACGACTCCGAGGGGTTCATTTTCGACCATTTTCGCACCCCCTAAGAGGCGCCTGGTCGGCAACCAATTTAATCGGAGTTCCCGGGCGCATCTCCATAAACCATAAAATAAAATCTAACAACGAACGTGGTGGGAGTCGAGAAGTGTTTTTTTGTTTGGGAGCTGTTGGGGCCGTGAAAATTGCGGCGATTGCTTTGCGCTTTGTTTGCGGCTCGCTCGTAACCGGTGCAGGTGTTAAGTGAGGTTGAGATGAGGACGAGGATCGTGAAATTAAACAGGAAGATATGTACACGCACACGTTGGGATTTAGCCCACCCCCCCCCCCCCCCACCCCCCTCCGTGAAGTAGATTGAGATTGACAGAATTAGAGACAGAGGAGAAGCTCGAGAACTACCGCTCTAGAAGAAGAAACCGTAGCCGTGATGGAGTTATGTACACGGAATGAGAAATGGCACAACCAACGACACACACAACACTGCTCAGCTTTCTCACTCACTAACATGCAAATGTGGCGAACTATTTACAGGCGAATTGGAAGGAAGAACATGCACATGCAAGACACTGTGACACTGCCTGCTGCCGAATCACAACTACGAATCGTGCTATGAGGATAGAAGAAAAGGTACATCGGGTTTTCGGTTTTCCGCACTTACCACCAGCGTGCAGCATCATGCCGACGATCAAACAGCTCAGGATCATCCACTTCATCGTGGTGCAGATCGCAACGATCGGTTATCGGATGTGTTAAAGGGCACTGAGATCACCTCAAAGATCGCGAACGGACGGACAACGGACGGACGAACGGATAGAGCGAGTTGCAGTTGACGTTGGCGAGCGAGTTGGTCACCGTCCGGTAGGCAGGTTCGCGAGTAAATGATTGATCGCGACCGGACCGCACCGGTCTTTAAGTTGCTGGAGCCGTCGTGTGAGCGAGCGCGTGATGCTGCGAGAGCGAGAGATCACCCACCGTCTGCAGATCGATCGATCAAGAACCGCACGATCTGCGAACCGGAAAACCGAACCAGCTGGTCGCGAATCGCGATGCTGAATCAGCACACCCCGGGGGGGTGCGATCGAGGTGAAAACTTTGGTTGTTCTTCGCGATCGCGATCACCGTCCTGCTCCAGCGGCAGGCGATCTTCGGAGATCGCTAGTTTTTTGGTGATGATGAGTGCCGGTGCCGGGTTTTCAAGCGAGCCTGGTGTGCGCGATTTAGCCCCGATGCTTTAGCCGACTGACGATCGACACGCCCGCTGGGGTTTCTTTTATAAGATTGCACGTACCGGTCGGGTCGGAATTTCGCTGATTATTTCGTAGCCACGAGAGATCTGCCCGCGGTTGTGTGTACGTGGCCGCTGGAGATCCGCGAATCGTTTCTAACGTTCTTCGTCTTTTGTTTTTCGGTCTCTCATTCGATCGTACGCGCTCTCTCACTCGATCGTCGTACGGTGGCAAGAACAGTGAAAGGTTAGACCTTCCTCCCCGAGGTGGATGAGTTGTAAAAAATGTCGGGCATTTTTCGGCTCCACTTCGAGGGCTGACAAACCGCTGCTAATGTGTTCCGAGCCGTGTTCTCGGGCGGCTCGATTTCTCGCGCCAGTGCACCGTTCGCTGGTATGGTACGCAGCGACTCATTAGCGAATTCTACCGTGCCGAATGTATCCACTCGGTCGACGATCGACGAAGGTGTTGAAGAAGGCAGACCAAACAAACCACACGAAAAAAAGGGCAGACAAAAAATTGCGCCCCCTGGAAAGCGGGGAAAGTCCAGTTAGTCTAGATTTATAGTTGCTCCATGGCCGAGCCCGACTGGGGAGGTTCATTTGCTCGTAATTTGTCAACTCGCTGCCAGGGTGGAGATATGAGAAAATTGTGATAAGTAACGGCCCCCCTTTGAGCCTCCCTCCTTTGGTGGGTTCTTGACAGACCGGCTCTTGACCTGCGCGATCACCGGTTTACAGTTAAACGACAACCGGGAAATGGATCAAAAGTGAAACACGAACCCGTGGATGAGTGTTTCCTCTTGACCGACCTCACTCTCTCTGTCTCTCTCTGTCTCTCCCAAAGGCTGATCGTGGGGAGATGAAGGCAAAGTGCACGCTCTCGGGCGCTTCCTGGAAATGGGACCCTGAGATGGTGAGGGTACCGGCCGGTGAAACGAAGATTTGACATTTCCCATGACAAGTGGCGAGTGTGGTGTGGTGAAAAGTGTGAAGTGTCCATCCGCGAAAGGCAATGGCCTGGTAACACTGACCTACCTGAGGCCCATCCGGCCTGTGGAAGCCTCGGGAGATGCCACAGCTTTCGAAGGCCTTTCGCGAGAAGACACCGAACCTCGGATGGCCATTCACTGTCAGCCGTTAAAAGCGTGGCATTCCAGCGCGATGCGCTTGTTGCATCCCTGCTCCATGAGTGTTGCATTGGAGAAGTGGGATTATTAAAATGGTTGAGATTTCTGCTAGCTCCGCCGGCTCAGTGTTAATTGTTTTTGACGTTGAATCGATTCTGACGAGCTCTTGACTGCGGTCGGAAGCTGTAACCGATACGGACTCCCTCCGGGGGCAAAAAAAAACAAACCAACCCGGATCGTCTGGAAAAAAAGGGAGCTTATTAGAAGTAATTGGCACTGGGCAGAAGCGTCACTAAACGCGCATAACGGTAGCCCGGTGGAGAACTACTCCACGTTCGTTGTTGCGTGGCCAAGAGTTCGAGGAAAAAAAAAGATACACCATTCGAAAGAAGTTTCCTCCGATGGTGCTCGAGCGCGTGGCAATGCAGGAACGAAAACATGCTTCAAGAAAATTCAATTTCGCTGAGTTGGAATCCTCGCTCCAGCCCGGCCCGATTCGCGCATTAATTGTTGTCTTTCCATTAGGACTCGGCAATCGCGCAACACCTGCCGGTGAAGGAACCGCTCATCAACTCATCAACCCGCAGCGCGCCAAGAAACGACCCGACGGAATGACGAATAGGAACGCATTACGGCGAATGGATTCTCATTCTTCTGCTCCGCCAAACAGCCAATGGATGGATGAATTGCCATTACGCTAATGTTGCTACTTTTCATCCAGCAAACGGCGAGGTTTGCGTTAGTACGCGAAAACTCCTCCAGAAGCCATGACAGCACGCGTTCTGGAGCACAGCGTTACTGACGCTGATGCTAAACGCTACTCGCGCGTAACGCCTGGCATGTGCTTGGCGAATTAATAAATTACTCAAAATCGCTCGCCACCTCCAGGTCAGTTCTTGGTGTCGGTTGCGTAATCGCACCCTGCGCGGGTTGAGAGAAGAAAACAAAAATGGCGTCCACGCAAAGGCGGACGCATGTAGGCGGGCTGATGCCGTACGTGCGATGGTGCGTGCGGAAACAATTTGATAAACGGTGACATGTGGAGCATCTTCGCTTACGCTTCGGATCGGATCATAATCTCCACCTTACGAGCGGCGTTGTGCGAGTACGCGAAAACCCGCGAAGGTCACGCAACGGGTGGGTGAGTGGGTTTGGGCCACAACATATCACCCAAGAGAGGACACAAACGAGGGCACACACTAATATAGGGCCTAAGGTTACGAGCGCAACAACTGCAGGCAAAAAGATAGCGTGAAAAAAAGATCATTCTCTAATGGAGCCAGCCACACCGCATGAATATGAATATGAATGGATGGATGGGCACCAAGGGGGAGGTGGGGGCAAAGGTGACGATGGAGGTGGGATGGCAGGGAAGCGAAGAAACGTCGAGGATAATGATGATGTTAGCGACGACGATGATAATGATTTGCATAATGGAGGAAATCCAGCTAGACGGCGCGTTGTATTTGTGCGAAATCCCCACTGATACGGATACACGTCGGAGTTTTGTCGGCCAAACGCCCGGCACGTACTTCGAGTTGGGTTTATTTTTCACAACAACAATAAAAAAAACATCCAAGGAGCCATAGGTTTCAACCCGATGTCAAATCGTTAGTGACACTCGATGTGGCTGGTCAGGTTGGCTTGGTTTCTTGCTGGGCTAATGAGCGTAAATTTGAGTCCGGAACGCGACCGAGAGAGCTTTGTAAATATTAAAGCCGCCGCAAATCCCCATAGCTGACGTTCTTTTAGTCCTTGGATAGAAAATATTTACACCCACAGCGCAAAGAACGAAGGACGCCAATGCCATCCCACTAGCAACCTGTTTTAGTACCACCTCGTGCTCGATCGACTCCGTGTGCCGTGGGACCCTTAGGGCAAGGACCTCAAGATATCTAATTCCAGCCGGTGTCGTACGAAGGATCAAAGCGTAGATCTGTGTTAGTCCGTGCTCGCGTTACATGACGTTATTGCAGCCGGCTGCATCCGGACTCGTGGCCGTGTGGTGATAGCATTCTTCCGCCAGGCCACAGCTCGAACTTGGCCGTGTGTGGAGTTACGTACCGGATTAGGAATGCAATTTAACACTCGTGGGTGGGCGAGAGGCTGTGGGGTAGAGTGGGGTTTGGTTGAACAGCGGAAACTGGAGCAAGTCGAGTTCGCCCCCGGGGTCGGCTGGTAAACATTTACGTTTTATGTGATTCTGGTCGATCATTTGCGGAACCTGAGGCAAAGTTTCGCTCGTTCCAAGGCACCGTGGGTGCTGGGCAGGGTGGCCGGGAGGTTTTGCTGGAATCTACAGGGGTGGTGAGTCCGGGGGGGTGGGGGGTGGGTTGTCGTACAAGCCGCTCCCCAGGGACTGATGAGAAAATACGAGCCAACGTTATGGTAATGCGATTAGCTTCTATCGCATTCTACGCTGGCGTGATGCGGAAAGCGTGAATTTTTTTATCCTCTTTCTCTCTCTCTCTCTCACTCAAATCCTCTGAAAAGTTGTCTCGGAAGGGACACAAAAAAAACGCGGATGGAAAAGAATCGGATTTTACTGCAAATGATTTGTAACGCGACTCATTTACGGCGTATTGTTTTTCTTCGAGCAAGCGTTCGTAAACCAATTGCGTGTCATCTTTTTCAGCCCCAACGCCTACTTTGATGTAACGCACTCGCTCCATTACCGGTGACAGTTAATTTGCAAGCGCAACGTTACACTGGCTCATAGCTACCACCAGGCCAGGTGCGAGGTGTGTGCTCAGGTGAATATAATATTGTTTCAAATCTCAATCATTCTCCGTAAAGTTCTTCGCCACGTGCCTCCACCTGATACTGACGATGACGAATGGAGGGAACGTGATTCACGCCGGCTAATCACCGTGATATCTTTTACAGGACCATTTTCACTCACCCCACACGGCATAACAATGGAAGGTATATTTCCGTGACTGAGTAATGACAACTGGTGGAGTGGGATGGGGTGGGTGTAAGTCACCCCTCGTGAAGGATAAAAATGGCGCCCATCAACGGGAAACAGGCCACCCTCTCGTGGGTGCGGTGTGAGTGCGAATGGAATGATAATGGGACGGGAACTTCATGCCCACGCACGGGATCGCTTCTCGTAGCTAGATCAAAAGCATCCGCCTCGAATATCTGCCTTTAATCTTCCAACACGCCAGGCACAATGCGCTAATGCGACATCCGGGGCTTCCGGGGCTTTTTTGTGCTTCCTTGCGGCATCGAGCTGCTGAAGGCGGCTCTTGTCTGCTAGAATGGTTCGCTCGCTGTTTGTGATCCTCGACGGTCGTTGGAACCGTAGTCAGCATCAAAACCACAACGTGTTTGGCCCGTGGCCCGGGTGTCACTGGCTCGATGGCAATATTTGATGTGTATTTAACCGCGCCAAACCACGAACCAAACGTAATCGAATTGGAACAGCTTTTCGCTTACGGCGAACTTCGATCGAAGCCCGGAACCGGAACGCGGTGGCCCCCGGGGAGGGAACCTGTCGAAGGATAATGGAATCGAGGTGGGAATCCCACACCAAGCGGGTCCAGGACTTGCACATGGCATACAATTGAATCGACGATTGATCGAACCTGGAGTAGGGAAATTTCTGCTCTCCGACCGGAATCGTTAGATGATTGGTATTCTGGATTTCTCACTCGCTGTGTAGCTCGTCGGTGGTGAAGGAATAAATTACCCCTCATCGATAATGAACGCCACATTTTTAACTCAATGATGGGCAAGAATGTGACGGCTCGTGGTGTGAAATGTTTCTCGGTTCGTTTCAAATGGTTTGAACAGTCAATGCGGACAAATCACAGCAGCAAGCCGATAACAAGCAATGGTGTTGAAAATGGTAAAAAAACCCCTAACCCAACAGCTCATGAAAATCGTCTGGAGTTCAGTGGAAAGGCGCTTGTTTCGTTGGTGGATGCTGGCTTTTTATTCCGGCCGCTTAGACTTTTCGACCCTGCGAGCGCTTCCTAGAAATGTGCTTTCATCGTGCGGTTTGTTGAAATCTTCCCTCCACAGGATTCGGAAAATTCTCGACTCAAGCACGAGAGTTTTCACCCCGGCTGGCTGAAACGTCAAGCGGTCTTTAGTTGATTTATGAGATGTCAAGGAATTTCTCCACCGTCCGGAGGTTTGCCTCGACGTGGCCAATATCAATCAACTGGTAAGGATATGCCAGGACCCGGGCCAACTGGAATGGCGTGTTCGTGATGATTGAAATGTATTTCAGCTTTGCGGGCCGTTTTTCCTTGCCGTTGTTATCTTTTCACCTCAACTATTCACCCAATTCGTTCGGGCACGCCGAGAGCTTCCGTTTGTGGTGGGTTAGTTTGTTGTTTGAACCGTTTGCTGCCTACTACTAGGGATCCGCTTGCCGTCTAGCGACCGGCGTATCTTTGGTTTCGTCATCGAGTTATCCAATTTCCGGGTCGGCAATCTTCCCAACTCTGGCGAGGGGCCACAACCTCACCACGAGATGACCTCGGGTGCCCGAATGTTGCGGCTTACGGAGCGACCGGATGCCTGGGTTAAATGTAATTAAGAGAAATTTCCAGGATATCGGGATTGGTTTCCGCCTTCGCCGGTAATGGGAGATAAATTTAATTTGCCTCCGGATGGTCCGCGACTTTGCTCGAATCGTTTAGCTCGTCCCTTTTTCTGCTAGCGCAATAATAACAGCTGGAGTGTGAGTGAGAGAGCGAGCACCAACCACTCGATGCCAGACATCGTGGGACGATTGGATTTTTCTGAAAGTCTTCACATCATGGGGGCGATGGATTGGAACCGAAAATCGCTACGTTTAAAATCTCCCACCAAATTGTCCGCGAATGCATAACGAATTGTGGCTTCTGTTGTGCAGGAGATTATTCGGAATCATTTCTAATCTTCAACCGTTAGTTCGTTATGAGCAACGACGTGCGATTGCAAATCGTTTAGGGAAATAGTTTGATTGAGCTTTGAGACTCGTTCGGCTTGGAGCTTACGGGCAATAATAACCATCTCATTCGAAAGATATAACCCTCGGCTAAACTTTTCAAATATCATCCACCATTTTGCCGGCTAGACTCGGCATCATGAATGGAGACTGAAGATAAGTCGCCTTTCGGTGTCACCGAATCATCTCGCAGCCATTCCGTCTGGCATACCGTGGAAAAAATGTTGAAAAAATCTGGTCACTTAAAGTTTACTCGTGGCCCTTGAAGGATCTGGCTGCATTCGTGAAAAAATCGGACCAGAATCGAGCTACACGTTTCACACCACCATCAACCCACTGAACCAATCAAACAAGTTGCCAAACTCACAGCCTCATCTAAGTATTCGCCGGGCGAATGGAAATTGTCATTTTCTTTTACGATTTTTCGTGTGCCGTCGAGAGCGCCGGCAAATCTGCGGGATGCAGATTGGACGTGGCGCGTTCACACGCACGTCGCCAAACTTTCGCCAGGATGCGTGAAGACAGCGTGCGAAAAAAGGGCTATATTTTGCATAAATATCCGCTCGCAAGCAACTCGCCAAAGATGTGCTTTGGCTGCAGGTATCCTGCCGTCAGACGAACGCTAAATCGAAGTAGGCGACGGGATTGCTTTTCGAGAGGACAGCCTCATGCTCATGAGAGAGAGAGCGAAAGAGAGAGAGAGAAAGAGAGAGAGAGAGAAAATGATCACTTGTGCAAATGGAAAATACAACCTTCCACATGGACGACACCTCGTTTAGCTGTGCATGAGACCATTTTTTGATCATGTCGAAATCGAACGAAACGGTGGCAAAATACAATCAGCCCCGGCATGCCGGCCTTAGATGCGCATGAGGTACGGCTTTCGATAAGTAATCGTATCCATGTCGATGAAGGATAAATTGTTGCGTCCCGCTCACGAAAAAACAGCACTTGCAAGGTGTCCTCTGCTGTAGGACGGAGAAGCAAAAAAAACCCTGCCCAAATTCGCGTTGATACACAGCAACGAAGCACCTTCGAGTAGGTTGTGAATATGGCAGCGTGAAACACACCCGCCTAGCGCAGGTTTTCCTTTCTTCTCCTTAGCGAGACCGATGGAAAAAAAAGAGCGTGAATATGAATGCTAATACGCACAAAATAAGCAATCTACACAAACAAGGTGCTTGGCGAGAGGATAAACACATTCCTTGGCACATTCGTCGCGCTGGTTATGGTTTGGGAATCATGGCACCAGCGAGCGGGATTGGATTTCAGGTGCGGATGCGGTTTTATTGCTTCCGTCGACAAGAAAGCGGAAAATTCAATAAATATATTCACCCACGCCAGTGCCCCGCGGGTAACCGCCTCGTCATAGCACTCTCGTCCAAGGAATCCCCTTTTTGTATCACGCACATTCACGACCGTCCAATAAACGGTAGTATCATGCGAGCTCGCTGGCCTCGCGTCCATCAGGCGGTCGTCCTCGGGCGGTGATATGGCCGGGGAAATATGAAGCCAAGATTCGATGCGATTTTTCCTCCTCATCCCGTATTATCCTGCATCATCCCGTAATCAAGAGGATGGCATATTATTTATTGCCGTCAATTCTGCTCCATCCCGCTCGACCCCAGGGCTGATGGACTCCGATTGTTTGTCGTTGGGGAACGGCCCATCTCGGTTATTGATCTGAATGTTGCGTTCGTGCGTGAAGGATACACGGCACACGCCCTAGAAGGTGAAGAAGGTCCTGTTCAATAAACAGTGATTTTATGGCTTTGATGGAGCGTCCATTCGGTGGGTTCGGCTGGAAACGATATCACGGTGGCAGCAGTGATTAACAACGGTTACTCGCGTTTAACAGGATACCGCTGTTATCTGCTTCATTGCTACATTTTATGATGTTTCGTGCGTAGATTAAGCGTAAAAGCGAACCGACGCGTGAAAAGAAGCTCCATAATCGATGCGCTGCCGGATGGGGTTTCATTTGTTGGCTCGAGGAAACTGAAACAACCGAGCGCAAAAGGAAAGCTGTAAAACGTACTCCCAGTGCTGCAATCGCAGCCCTGTTGTCACCGTACAGGGACACACTTTTCATCCCAAAGCAGCACCATCTCCGGCATCACGGGATAGCGCGAAAGTGCGGATGAACGTATCTTACCGCCACACTCGGGAAACTGGCTCAACGAAAGATTCAAAGGACGAAGGCTAGCTGTCCTTCGATTCCGTATCCATACGCTCACGCTCGCGTAGGTGTGTGCGTAGGTGGCACAGTTTTGCACAATCCCAGCAGCGAGGAAATGGAAAGGTTGCTGGTTCATTCATTTCACGAGCAAACATACATATGCTGAATGTCGACCCGGGAAGGGCACACATCCTTGGCGTCGGTTGCGAGCTTCCGGGTAGGATAAAGACGAAACTCTTCTTACCCGTCTCCGGAAGGCAAATGGAAGGGAGATCTTGAAATCGTACCTTCCGGTGACGTTCATCTCATTCCCGGGCCCCGTTCGGTGTCCGTTTCTTTGGGGAGCATTTAGATGAGCTTTAGCGCGCTCGCACTTTTCAGGCGCTCTGACGCTTTTCCTGCTTCCGGCATTCGGAGCACGCGAGCTCCGGTCCTTGTCCTGCGAGGAGATGAAGCGTACGGTTCAACAGTTCCATAAATCTTCATATCACACACATTTCAGACTTAAAGCTGGTGCAGGAAGCTTAACACAACTGTACCGATGGAAAGAGAGGGAAAAAAAGCGTACGGCAGCAACGAATGTGTGGATTAAGGAATGGAAATAGATGTTTTAACTGAATAGCGGATGAGTGTTTTTCTTGGGTGGAAACTCTCGGTTTATCAATTCATCTCCAGCTCCAGTGCCATCTTTACGCGGTCTTTAAGTAAAATGTAATGGAATCGCTGCATACATAGAGCCATCGTTTCGCCACCATCTAGCAGGATGGCGAGAAAAGCTATAAATAGCACGAAAGACATCTTTGCGAGCGGAGCACTAGCGAAAGATATTAAAAAATGTACAGCTTGGATCGACGAAACGGAGCATATGTAATATTTCTTTCATGGAAAATTAATTTCAGCTTCCTCCGTTGGCAGCGTGTTGGCTTGTAAAAACAATTGCAAAAGCAGCATTCATTGATTTACATTGCCCTTTGTTGGATACCGCTCTCAGGGAGCCAAGCGAATTTTCTTGCCGCGCTATTTAATGCTTCAATATCGCGCAATGAACCGAAAACTTGAAGTATCTTCAGACTGTCTTTCCATGAGCTTAAAGCTTTCATTCAACACATACGCTGCTTCACAAGACAAAGAAACTATACGGCTTAAAGATGATGTTATAGTCGAGATTTTCACGGAGTAGATTTTCTCTAGGAATTGTGTCGTGCTACGCGGTGTGCCTAGTTTTAGGCGTATCTCTCGGTTAAAAATGCACTTGCAATCCCAGCGCACAGTGCAATGTGAATTATTAGGTGCAATGTTTTAAACGACGATAGGGTACACCTAACCAAACAACTTATTTGAAAATCCATCACTTTTATGTCACTGCAGCATCTTTTCAAGCTTGAACAGAAATCCTCTTACCGCTTGTGAAGATAGAGCACCCACACAAAACAAGCTTTCAATAAAAGAAGGCGCGCTTTCATCGGAACGGTTTCTTTACAGCTCCCTTGTTTATACCCCGATGCATTTCACATCAATGTAAACCAGTCTCCCATCTAGCGCACAGCTCAATGAAACAATTCTTTCCTTTCCACGAGCTGGTCACCTAAAGGAAGGCAGCGAAGCTGATCAAACGGGGGATGATAAAATCGAAAATGGTAAAAAAACATCTTGAACGAATGATTTGCGGAAGCAATTTTGTGCTGTGCAATGGTTCATGGCGCGCAATAAAACCGAGAATGATCTGACCGACCAGCGGGACGACCGTCGAACCGGAAGCCAGACCGGAAGCAACAGTGCATTATCGTTCAGCGAAGTCGCCCCGGAACGACTCGTCGCTTTGGCAGAGACGAATCGGATCGAAGCCACGGCTCGAGCTTGGGAAAACAGCTACCGGCGCTCGGGTTGAGGATTACTGGTCGTCTGCGCCATCGCCTGGATGCACTTAATGGGTGGAATGACGGAAGGATGAACATTTGAGTTAAGTGAGTGCAAGAGGAAGCCATTGCTTCACCGATCGTTAGGAGGGATTTTTTTCCTCAGCATGCTCGTACCACAGTGTAGGTTGCTCTAAACCGTTTGAATCGAATGAAAAATGTGACCATTATTATGATTTCATTTTCTATGCGACTCGCTCGTTCTACTTTCGGTTCCATTATATTTCCTCTATGCCGTCAACATAAGCCCTTTAGTTTGAGAAAATATAGCACAAACCAACTGCACTATTGAATCGCAAGTGGCATGATTCTGGATGTTGTTTAGTGCAATTGTTAAAGGCAATTGGAGTATTAGTTTTAATCGACAGGACACTGTTTTTACTCGCTAACATAGCGCGTGTATGGACCGGAAACTCGAGATGCGTAAAGTGATAATTACTGACTACAGGACGACATTTCTTTGATCATGTACACAGTAAAGTTCATCATTACACTAACGGGCAAAATTAATTACTGGCGCTTTTAGATCCTCCAAGTTTATGGTTTGATGATTTTAAAACAGATAATTGGGAGCGTATGTGATAAATCCTTCATCATACTGCGACATGACACGATAACCTTTAATGGATGTGAACACCTGTTAATTAATTTAATTCATAGAGTTTAACAAAATTGCTGATGGCCAGGACCGCTGCAGTTTGCTTTGCCATATGTTTTTATTTATTTTCCCGTTCGCAAACGGTAGCAGGATAAACAAAAGCAATTCGTTTGAATGAGCTTTTCATGAGCAAATGCGAAAAAAAAGGTTGCGTAATATTAATCTGGGCAATGAAAGTTAAACTGCATACTGACAGAGACCTGCATATTGTCAGAAACATGTCAAACGATGGGTATTGTACTTTTTATATTTAAAATTTATTGCCTTCGACCGGCGTACGTCCACCACATGGTGAGCCGATGACAAGGCTGCAGGGAATTGAATGAAACGTTTTGCATGCACCTGCAATGCTTGTTATCAATCTCGATAATTGCTCTGCAAATAAATGGAAATTCCATTTTGTCTTTCGCAACGAATGGTTTGTCATCGTTGCAATCGCTGAATTGAAAACACTCATCGGTATTAATTTAAAAATCAACTATATATTAAATACTCCTTCTGGCCGTTTCTTCCTCTCGCTACCGCACACGTACCATTTGCTAGATTCTTCTCCTTCAACTTCCTCGCTCGTTGGAGCTTACACAGACAGACAGACAGCTAAAACGGAATAATGTTCCAATTGCACTACTCTCACTCGCATCGCTAACGTAACACATAAATTAAACGTAAACACGGAAACGGAAAACAATGTTATACTTATCGCGTGGCTATACACGTGGCACTCGGTGAGGTACCCTCACGCACTAATCAGCATTATGAGCATTCGTTTGGATTTTGACTATGTTTCGGTTGAATAATACATTCTATCTCTCGTCTCGCTAATTATTCGCGCACTTTTAACCCCGTTCCCGGCTGAGGAGTACTCGAAAAGTGGCCGCCATCTATCTCGCTCGTTCGGGCGCTTTTGCTTTGCGCGCGTTGACAGTAATCTGATTATCGGAGGGTTTAGCCTCTCTCCTCCACTTTCGAATGATAATTATAATTTATTGTGCTGAAATAATCACGTTCAAATTGTGTACCAGCCTGAGCCGACTGCGGGCGGGATGTTGGGATATTTTCCAAGCGCCCGCGAATTCGCCCGAAGATAAGCGAAACAAAAACTCTCAGCACCGGAGCGAATTGTGGAAAATTTTAATCCATCCTCACCCAGCCACGCACGATTGAGCCGTACGGCGGTACGTTGACGTGAGTAAGAGCACGTTTATGACAGTTTTTTCGCAAATTGAATTCATCGGGATACAACAAACAGCGCGAAATAAATTAACAAAAAAAAACCCTGCTCACATCCACCATCGATGGTCGTTTACGGCGGTATGCGCAAATGAATAAAAAAATACCCCGCGCTTATCGGGTAGAATAGCCGAGTAAGGAAAATAATTTATTATTCCTTCGTCCCAAACTCGAAACCGGTTGGTTTGTGCGGGAACTCGTGGGAAGAAATTTGCAATTTAATTAGAGCGCTCACTCAAATCGCAAACTACGCAAGCAGGCCGCTTTCGAAGCACACCCGTTTTGGGCACGTGTTTCCGGTCGGGTTGCTCCACGAGCCCACGTGCGTTGGTCGGATGTTTACTCGCACGCCCCCACGGGCCCTTCGTTCGTTCGTGGCTTTGGAGTTTAATTGATTGTTTGGTGTATATCGAACACATTAAATATGCAGCAATGGTGCCGAGAAAACTCACCGCGCGAAAAAACGTTCCCGCATTTTGGTGGAATCTACCCACCGGAAACTTCCCATCCTGATTTGCATCCGATTCAGATGCGTACCGGCGAGTGAGTGGGTTGTGACTTGGCGAGTTTTTAGTAGCATTTTTTCCAACCGATTTCCCTCGCACGCAGCATTCGTGTACGGATGGTGGCTTTTCTGACACCGACAGGCCTACTAAGCCTACTTCGATTCACCTTCTCGATGATGGATGACGCAAAGGTGTTGATACAGCTGTCTCCTAGCAACTAAACACTACTCGCGTGAACCTACGAAAAAAGTCCCTCCAACAAGTGCAGCGAGATGCACAGGAAGAACTTGAGAATTTTAAACTTTAGTCAAACGGATGTCGTTATCTGCTCGACCACCTGAATCGGCCGGTTCGGACGGCAGAAGTTGACCCCGTTCGCGGTGGTCCAGTGGCAGTGATTCCAGTGACAGTCTCCGTACGTCCCACCGGTCGCTCCCGCTTGTCCACCACCCACTCGACCTGCTCCACCAAGCCCCTCAGGGACGCTGCGACTACGCGATGGATGATACTGCAACCCATTCACCGGGTACGGTGGCAGTTGTTGCTGATGGTGCGCCTGATGTTGCTGCTGTTGCGCAGAATGATGATACTGATGGTGATGGTGGTGATGTGGTGTTGCGGGCTGTTGTCCTCCGCGAGTGCTCGAGTGGCGTGGCGTTTGACCTCGACTCGAGGCCCGGAAGCTATGCTGACGCCCAAGCGTGTCCCGATGAACCGTGACCGGTGTCGCGAGCGATGGATTGTGCAGTTCACACCTGCAGTGAAAAAGGACGAAGCGTTGGAGTGTTGGTTGAAGCGCAAAAGTGAAACGCAAAACAACGGCCATGCTTTGGTGGAAGAAAATTGGCCGGCTTATCGACGATGGAGGCGTGGCGAAATGAGAACAAACTTTTATGGGCCAATTTATTAATGCCCCCAAGCCCGATAATTGACGTTGATCTACGATCGGCGGGGTTGGCAGGGTTAGTGGGCGAAAGCGACCCTCCTGAAGGTCGAACGGGGACAGAAAAGAAAAAGAAAAACCAGCCAACCGGGACGATGTCAAAGTGTCAACGAGTGTTATTTTATTTCTCGCTCGCGCTGTTTTCCATTCGTTGCAGTCCACGATTTACGCGCGTTTCTCCGGTGTCACGTCGCCGGAGCCATAGCCTAAAGAGATTTTATTAGCACGAGCTTAGCGAAATGGCGAACGCGACACCGCGTTATGGCTTCACGATTCGACGATTGGATTAGGGCCTCTTTTTCCTTCTTGTGGTTGTTGTGGGCAGGATAATGAAATAAAACGGACCGTTTTGCTGTAATCCTCGTATATCGTCACAAGCGTAATTTATGTGCGAATCAATATTTGAAGCATCGTGATGGCTGTAGCTTCTTTCAACGACTTTTCAACGAGGCTTCAGTCAACACTCCTGCCCGATTGTAGCCAGAGATTTTACCCCGTAAGACAAATGTGCTTCCCTGCGAGGCAGTCCATCTTGCTAATCACTGGCCTCGTGGCCTCGGAAACACGATCCCCATTTTGCGCCACAAGAACACAGCCACATTATTTACCTGCCACCTGCCGGTGCCGGTGGGTGGACAATTTAAGTGAATTTATATCCCACGCCACGCCGTGACACGCCTTGCCGCTGGGTTATCGGGCTAGCTAACCCGAAGACATGATAGCCAGCAATTTGGGGACGGATTTAACTATGCACAAGCTCGAACAGTGCCGCTCGACCTGCGTCAAACGATTATTGACGGCAGTTGCTGGTTGCCAGAAGCGCCAGGGCGGTCTGTTGCAAGGACACGAAGCCCGAAGCCGTTGCCACAAGCACGAAAACAAAGAAGCAAAGATGCGGGGATATTAGCGACAAGCAACTTAACGGTCCCGGTCTGGCCCGGAATCCTCAAAGGAAAACCCCTCCTTTCGACGTCTCTGCTGCCAGTTCGACCACGCGGCTTTGTGGAAATGCTTTTGATCCTTCGGTCGATAGCAGCTCCTTCCCGGGTCATTACCATCTCCACGCACACCCTCTCGGGAGAAGATTCCGCGGTCGTAGCGAAGGGATATTTTCGCATAATTTCATCTTCATTAGCCCTTGGCAGGATGGTCCGTTGGTCCGGCGAGAAGGTACTGCGATGGCGTGTGTCTTTAAGCCGTGGGATCGGGACGAATGCCAGTGTTCGCTTTCCCGATTCGGGTCGTGTAAACAAGGGTTCCGTTCAGCGGGCACCAGAAACTCACTCGCACGTGGCTAATCCTTGCGTTTAATACACACCCGAAGCGTCACAACAGACGGCGTTCGAGCCACTGCGGGCGCGTTTGACCACAAGCAACCGCGTCGTGTGCCAGCCAATTTGTTATCAAAGTTCGGCCAAAAGGCCCGCTCTAATTGGGTCCAATTAAAACGGACCCCAGCTCACGGTTACGTACCTCGAGTAGCACCGGCTTGGCGGTGGATAGTCAGCCGCATAGCCGGATCCCAGCTGGCAGGTGTGATGCATCGGATCGTCGTTGAACATTGGCGATTGGAACGCGAACGATAGGCTCTTGTGCAGGCGGCCATGCGGTTGACCGGCTCCCTGACCACAGAACGGACTGTGGTAGCTGAAACTGGCGCCACCGGTTGGATTATCGAGCGATTGGCTGTTGCCAAGCAGGCGGCCTCCAGAGCCCACGGGACCGGAACCAGTCACGCCCGCCGATGTACCTGAAGGGCCCGCTGGAGCTGACGTGCCTGTGGCGATCGCACCCGACGACAGGTTGAGCCCTCCGTTCATGAATTGGCTTGTGGAAAGACACCGTTGTAGACCGCCTGAAGGTCCACCTGCGAAGCTGCCTGAACCGTGACACCCGTTCGAGAGATTGGTCGCGTGCGTGTTCCCACCGTACCACTGGGGGTTGTTGTAACGTTGCGATGAGAAACTTCGATCCAGGATGTGCTGGCAGTCGCTCGAGGACGTTGGTGCCGTACAGCGGGACGTAATGGAGCTGGAGGATGCGAGCGAATGGAAGGTTGGCTGTGAACACACACAAGAGAAAAAAAAACGCACCGGAAACGCACACACTTACCCATTGGTGGAGTATTTCATGTTGCGCCCGTCCGGATAACCGACGAAAAACAGGATAATGGCCGAGATGGCAGCGCTGGCAGCGCAAATGTAGTAACCGGCACGGCCGTACCGATGCGAGGAATCGTTCAGGAAGGCGCACAAAGGCACCCCGAACAGCACCGGTAGCGACTCGGCTCCCTTGATGAAACCCCACGCCTTGGAGAAGTACTTGCCGCGAATGCGCTCGATCGCAAGCATCTTCAAGGTGTAACGGTAGCCGCCGAGACCGAGCCCGTACGCCCATGCCGAGAAGCATAGGCCACGGTAATCGGCCACGGCCGATAATACTAACAACGATACTGACACTAACGTAACACAGCCCTGGGGAAGAGGAGGAATGCGTTTGTGTAGGGAGCTTTTTGCGTTTGGAAGCTTTGGGAACGAAACTCACCTGACAAACATATTGACGCGATATCTGCACCTTCCGGAAGGAAATCTCGAGCGTCTTGTTGATCGACGATCCGCTAAACACTATACCTAACGCTATCGACAGCCCGAGGAAGGTTTGCAGCAGCACCAGATCCTGCATGTCGTACCCTTCGCTGAACCCGTGCAGAGACTGCAATTGAATCAACACAGAGAGAGAGAGAGAGAACCCCGCGGTTGAGGATTAAAATGTCCGATGTCCTATTAAATCGAGTGGTCACGGCCACGGCGAGACCGCCATCAAAAATGCATGAACCGGAAGCGAAGCGAACGAGAAGGAAACCTCGGAAAGGAACTGGGAAAAACGTTCGCGTTGGGAGTAGAATTTACGGCCATTCTGGCCAATGGCGATTCGATTAGCCGGCGAGTGAGCGAGCGAGCGATGTTGTGCAATAAATAAAGGTATTAGCCATACGGTCGAGCTGGCCATTTTTCCACCATTAGCCGATCGCTTCGCTCCGATGTCCGTGTGGAAATATTACTCATCGAATTGGCCCCAGAGCCACTGGGGTGGCGCAAAAATGGTGCAGTTAAAAGAGGATTTAATGTAAGCCTCCTGCAGCCTCCTGTTGCGGAGAACCACTTTCCACGATGGAGTCCACACGAGAGACAGAGATAGTGAGAAATAAATGGAGCAAAATCCATGGTCCGATGTTGCACTGCATTCCCTGACGAGCTTAGTGGCCAGCCTCACCACAAGTGTACTTATTGTTTCGAAATTGAAACGAAGATTGAATCGAAAACGCATCACCAACCGCAATCGCTACCGTGGGGAGAGGTTGTTTGTGCTCGAATTCATTTTGCAAATGAGCTAATGTTGTGCGGTCGATTGGAGCTGAAAATCGATTCCAAAATGGCGCCTGTTCGGTGGTGTGGAATGGCTTTTTAAAGCCGAGAAAAGTTGGTCTCGTCAGTGGATCGATATATGTGTGTGTGTGTGTGTTTTCCCTCGCAAACGGCAAAGTCTTCAAGATGACGTATAACACGCCGGGTCTTTAATTCACGCATCGAATCTCCTCGTAACCGATCGATTATTGGGATCAACATACTTGTTGCGGATGGGCAGCATCACCTCCAGACGTTCGGGTAAAAAACGAGAGCTTTGCAAATAAACATTTACTCAGAAAAGCCCGTCTCAGATGCGAACGACGATGGATGATGGGCGAAAAAAAAAAGCTGGCTCGATTTATGTGGGCAAAATCAATTTTCCTAGTTTTTTTTGTTGCTGTGCGCACCCACGATCGTTGCCGGTCGTCCTTGGAATGGGGCCGAGAGGGAAATTGGGGAGCATTATTTCGCCTTAACATGGGTATCAATTTTGCTTCATCGGTTTAGGTGCTTCGAACGCAGGGCCACGAGTTCCTTCCGTTCGCCGATGGTAGAGCACCGGAAAAATTGTAACACATGTGCATCGAGTGTCGAAAAAGGAGGGAGAGATAGAGAGAGAGAGAGCGCGCGAGAAAAACCGGAAGCAGAAGGAGCGATGGGTGTACTTACCAGAAAAAATATCGGCGAGTAGATGCCGAGTGCGGCAACCGAAGCCGATATCGACAGCATCCGCACCGAGGATGATTTCAGCGGCGTAAAATCGAGAAACGGTGGCTTTGGCGTGCGGACGTGTGTTTTCTTTTCCTTCACCTGGAAGCACAAGGACGGTGTACATGGCGTAAGGTGGAAAAATGATTGGATAGTTGGCGCTTGGGATACGGAAGCCAAGCGTGGCTCCTGAGCTGAGAAGGTCTTGATTAAACGAGCCACCGTTGGCCGTTGGGAAACGCAGAGTACTCATCAGCGACAAATATATCAGAAGGGAAAGTTGATTAAATCCTACCCTCGCTTCCCGAAGAAAGCTACTTTCAAATATGATTTACTTCTATTTGTTTCTTTTTTGTTTATGCTTCCCCTACCGTGATGGAGTCCTGAGTGTGCGCTTTTTTTATCTCTCCCAAAGAATAAATTTCGCCCCAAAAAGGAGGCGCCTGTTTTACAAACAACAGATTCCGGGCTTCATCGGGCTTGTGATTTCGCGTTCCTTTGCTACCAGATGGCACCGGTGAGGGACAATTCGAAACAAAACAGGCGCGCCTGTCAAACGGGTTCTTGTTTATGTAAATTAAATGGCGAAAGTTGGCCCCCTTTTTTTTGTTTGGGAGCCCTGACAGTGACAGTAACAATGCCCTGTGTACTGAGTATTATTCTCGCAGCTGGTTTCCTAGGCGATAGTCGATGCCTACTTCGTAGTCGATGAGCTACCGTGAGTGCTAATGAACGGATGCGAAATTACGACATTCCACACTAAGTGGCATGCGAGAATTTAACGAACGGTGGAATATTATGATAAGCAATGGTTTGAGCACACATCGGTCCGGTGCCGCAAAGTGAGCGTACTGGAACGCCTGAAAACCCTCTAACCAAAACTAACTTCAATCCCTAACTGTGCTTCCGAGCGAACGGGCAGTACGTTTAGCTAGCTTAACCGAGAATCGTTTGCCGTTGTGGTTTGTGTCGGTTGTTCCTCAACTTAGACAACTAACGGAAGTGTCGGGAGCGAGCGTTTAGTTGCTGGCGAGCCGGAAAGCTAGAACTCCCTTCTACCGGTCGCTTACTTTCCACCCACAAATAGGGGCCCGAAGGGCTCGGGTATGTGCCGGAAGTGCGAAACAGCAGCAACAATCGGTACCGGTCTGCCGGTCGATGGAGTGAGTGAGTTACCTTTTTCCTTTGGTTTTTCAAGTGTAGTATCGCACGCCGCTGGGGATGATAGAGCGATGCTGGGCGATAGAGCAATCCCATGAAGAAGCTGAACGACACCAGGCCCGTGACCGCTTGGAGGCCGAGGCGCCATCCCATTTTCCTGGAATGACGAGGAACCAACGAGAGGAGTCCGGTGAGTGACAGGATCGGGTCGAAATGCAATAAAAAGCGACGATCAAGGGCGATTGTGAGCCGTGTGGGAATGGGAAAATGGAGAAATGGCTCCCATCCCGAGCAGGGCTGGGTGGAAAATCCTGGCTGCTGATCGCCCAAAGGCGGCAGAGCGGTTGATTGATGCAAATTATTCACCGGCAGAGCCCGCTTTTTATAGGGAGAACGCTGGAATCAAGGGTTGAAACAATGTGTGCAAGCGATGGCCGATGCGGGATGCGAATGAGCGGGCTCCAAGAGGGCAGCAAATTGAGCATTTCCAAAAAAGGGGTAACTAATTTTTCAAGCTCTCGAGGATTCATCAACCCCCTGAAGGCCTGGAGGGATAAACGATTGGCTGCCCGGTAACGGCTTTTTCAGACATCAGAAACACATTGCCTCCGACAAAGAAATACCGAAACACTTTGCTACATTGTTTCATCGAAGCCTGTGGCTCGAGAGTGATCTCGAGATTTTGGGGCAAAAAAAAAAGAAACGAATCAGCTTAACAGGATGCCATTCGCCGGGTGATAGCTTCGCTTAACGATACGGCTTTTGCACGAACATCTTCTCCGCTAATCAAGCAGAAAAGTCGCACGGAAACGATAATGAATTTCGCAACCTAAAAGCACCGTGGTCAGCAGTTTACCGCAAAGTGAGTGTGGGCAAGCACAGAACAAAACAAAAATGGTACGGTAAACTATGCCGACTCCTAAAACTAGCGATGATCGAAGCCACTTTCACGCCAATAAGCCGTTGCGTGTGCGTGCGGGCTTCACAAAACTTTCATTACCGGCCGGATTCACCGCAAAGGAAATCATCAGCTCGGTTGGCTGTATCAGACGATAGAACCGACCGTTCGGCACGCCTACAACGCATAATGGGCTTGTTTCTCGCAACTCGAAGTGGCCAGTCGTTCACCACTCGTTCACCATTTATTCAGCTCCACGACCATCACCTCGGTTTCGATTGGCTTGCACGCTAGAACGATTGTAATGCTCGATGGATGAATTTTTAGGTAGCAAGCACCACTCTCCGTTCGTGCCAATTTACCGTGCCATATTAGACGCCAGAGGTCTGCGTCCAACGGCTACACCACTTACCCGACGCCTTCCTTGAGGATGACGGAGAACAACGCCACGCCAACACCCTCACCGGACATGGTGATCATTTCGACAAATTGTCTCCGCCGTTTGAAATAATGTCCCAGCATAACGCCGGCCGACTCCCGTACCATGGCCGATCCGATGCCTACGATGACGCCTGCCGGTTAGCGAAGGTCGTCCGCCCGATGATGCCGATGCCGGTTGACGAAGGATGACGTGCCGGTCCCCAGGGAGGAGAGAGTGCATTAAAAGAAAAAGGAGCAAAGAGAGAGAGAGAGAGAGAGTGCGATCAATTATTAGTGCGATCTGAAGGGTAAAGGATGCTGGTATCCTGCGGGTCGTGATGGTACGTTGCTCATGAAGGCGTCAAAATGTGGGTTAGTCGAGGAGTTGCGTCGAAACGGAAGCAACTTTCACACAAGGCTCGGTGCGGTTTCCGAGAGGACGAACCCAAACCCCCCAAACATCCCTGCTGCAACCTCGCATTCCCGCATGGCCGTGGCGAGAGCAAAAGGAATTAGGTAACAATGTTCGGCGCAACGAGCGGCAAGGTTCATCTCCCACCCGTGCCGAACGCGAGCCAGGAAAAAGCATGGTCAACGAGATGGAACCACCGTACCGGTGCCGGAAAATATCTGGGTTAATCGTACGCTGGCTGTTCTGTCCGGGTCTCCGGTGGCTTTTCCTCACTGGGACGCGACCAAGCGGAAGCACCCAATTGTGGGAGAGAGAGAGAGCGAGAGCGACCAAGGGCCCGAGACGCCGGACAATGCGGTGTGGACAAAGCCGGTGGAAATGGAAATGAAAGCGTAATCCATGACAAGGCGCATCCTGGCCGCGCCATTGGGGGAGAAGGTACGCGCCCAAGTCGCCCGCATAGGACGATGGCGTGTCCTTGGCGGCACATTGCGAGGACATGGCGTAACGCAATAAAACATATCGAACCGCAGCCAGAGCGGCTTTAGTCGTGGGGAATGTGGAGTGGCACAAAGAAAAAACGAACTCGGCCCAAAAAGCTCAGCCCACCCATAGAAGAGCGCTGCAAAGTGCTCGCTATCGGTGAGTTCATAAAGCTTACGCAATCGACCCGTTGTCGTTGTTTCTAGAGCGATGGGTAAGCTGGAACCGCCTCGAGCTGGGCGGTTTGTCAGGTGGCAACAGCTCTCTGGTGGCCATAATTTTTGCGACGGCCAAATAAAAACCATTCACCATTTTGTGGTACCGTTTTATGGTACGAGAGAGCATGCGAAGGGGGCGCATATTTGGCACGAGAAAGTGGTTTTGCAATTGTAACATGACCCGCACGGTGGCACAATGGTGCGAATGGTTCTGTTCCCGCTGGAGGATGCGCTCGAGTGGACAAGGACACACTCGGGCCTGGGGAAGGATTGTGGCGTCGGATCTGAGGCAAATGTAAAAGTAGACCAGACCGATGCTGCATCCGGTCCACTTTTCGGATGGGGTCAGAAGCATGGGGAATACTCTGGCCTGGTCCGAGAGTCCCGGATGCAGCACGGAGTGTTTTACGGGTGTGGCAGATAAGTCGGATAATGATGTAGGAAAGATGAATGTTGCGCATATGTTTCGATACTTGTTGAGAGGCACTGGTGTGTGGCCTGGTGAGGTTTAGCTTTGCAGACTGAGCTCGATTGGATGCAACTAGGTGGTTGATAGCAGTGCATAAAGCATAAAATAGTCACCCGAGCCGGGCAAGACCGTGATTAAGAGGTGTTCGGTCGTTCATTGCGAATAGAGCAGATGCAGCTTACCGCGTCAGCTCTTGTTCTACGATGTCAATAAATCTTTCAAAAGCCATACGGCATGGCATGGAAGTGAACGATTCTGTGTTCTGGAATGTGGTTTATTATTCCCAGCACATTGTTGCGTGCTGCAATTGTTGCAGGTAAGTTCAAAATCTGTTTAGCACATTGTTTGTCGTGCAGGAAAAACTAAACGCCCAAAGTTATGCAACGCACGTGTCCGTTTGCTGTTGTTCCGTCGCAGGTTAATCTAGTTCGCCAGCCATTTCCGGGATGCAATATTGCGAAAGCTCGAGCTCGGTGGAATATTAATCCCTTTCCGCATGCTGCGAGGTGCGGTGGTGATGAGAAACCAGCACAATTCAAGCGCTGCAGTGTCCGGTGTGTCGGCTTTCACGGCTGTTAATATGCCTGCGGAAAGTGCTTCCGGTGACCGGTGCGGTAAAAATCGTTACCAAGTGTGTTCGGCGTGTGTGAGTGTGTTGAATGAATAATTGAAACATACATCTCATCCATATTCATTGCGTTATTCAGCGCAGGACACAGTGTTGGCGAGTGCTCGCATGGTATCGGGGCATGCCGACATCCGCAAATGGGATAACAACCAAACCACATAACTAATAGTGGGATTCGCCGAGTGAGAAGAGTGCCGGTTCATGCATGCCGATGGTGTGGCTTGGGGCAACAGAAAGATAACTCGAATGAAAAACGATGCCAGCCACTCGACGGGTGCTCTTTTGTTTGGGCTAATCCGAGAGTCCCCACCCAAAAACGGAACCAGGTGTCACAAACTCCCAGCGGCATTCGTCCAGTTGCAAACCCCAGTCCGGTGGGGAATGACTTGCTTTCTGAGCTGTTAATAAGGTCCGTTTTCTGCTCGTTGTTACCGTTTGGGACACCCTCACATTTATGCGAGCGTCTTCTCATTCACCTAAAGAGCCGTGAAAAACATTCTTTAAGATTGTGCTGCCTCGAGGTGGTGCTGCAAAAACGTCAGTCCATAAACAGCTAAATACGCGAACAGTGAAAAATAAAACACCAGCATTACGTCCGCACCCCGGGGTCCACCTTGTCGAATCACGCAGAAGCGGCACGTACAGGGAAGCTTGGTCGTTACTTACCATAGCTGAACGCTACCTGGTGCAGCTGGGTGGCGAAGGACGTGAACAGGATGCCCAGCGCGAGTACCAGTCCACCAAGAACGGCCGTTAGGCGGGTGGATTTTCGGCGGCAAAGCGCCACGACTATCGTTGCGGAAAACAGGGACATGGCCCAGCTGGCCGGCCCGAGCCAACCTGAAACGAAAGAAAGCGAACGGAAATGGGAGCGTTTCTGGGTAAATATGAATCGGTAATAGAATTACGGCTCATGCTGGGTTTGGCGTGGCGTTGGAATCGCACGAAAAACATGCGCTCAGATTGGAGGAGAGATTCGGGAATTCAAAACGGTGAATAGTGTCGCCAATCGTCGTGATGCGCGAGGACACCTTCGCAAATCTGACGTAGCGTGCTCGTTGGCGTGAGGTGGTGCTTTCAATATGAATTTATATTTACTTATTTATGCGTCTCACTTGTCGGGCGTACCGCACGCTTTCAAGCGCGCCACGACTACGGGAAATGGATTCATCTAATTCATGGGCTGAATTATGGATTCACTTAGAGCTGGGAACCGCATGGAGCGCCACCATCGCGCAGCACGGTGCTTTTTGTGCCATTATTTATTTGCATAAATTCCCGGCCAACTAACCACGGCACGATACGGCACCGGAGCCGGTGGAAATGAGCGAACCGAGCGCGAGATGTCCTCCGACGAAGACGCCGTGGTTGTGCTAGCGAAGCGTGAGAAAGTGGTTAACAGCTTATCTGGGTACAATTTATGGCACCCCCGACCTCCGGGGGTGGCCGTTCAAGTAAACGGTTCGTGATTTCTGCGTTCGTTTTGCTGTGCAGCACTGATTAAGGGGCTTTTGATGGGCATTATGTTGCCATTAGAACCAAAAAGAAAAAAAAGGAATAAGAGAAAAAGTCGGCACCACGAAATGCACATTGGATGCGAAGTGAGGGAATCGTTTTGATCAAAGGGAATAAATGTGCGTTTCAATTATTCTGCCACGAAATGGAGGTTGCTCATGCCTGAAGCAGCTCTTAGTGGTAATTTTCCGTTCATGCTATATAAACGGTTACTGCAACGGTAACGAAGCACTTCGGAGAAGCAAATATCGCTCTGGTGCACCCCGAATGAGACTATTTTTCAATCCAGTTTTGCCGTTTCTCGCATGTCACAGCTATTGTTTATTGATGTCCTACATTTTTCTTCGTACGGTACCATGTTTATTTGGGACATCTATGGCCGCGTGCATCCACGGCTGCTAGGAACGAAGCGTTTTTTCGACAGCTGGCAGCAAAAACAAAGCCCATCCCAAGAAACAGCGGTGCAGTTGAAGCGCAAAAGTGGCTTACTCTTGTTAAGCGCATGAACGAGAAAGGATGCAAGCCGGGAAAAACACATCCATAATCACGGGACACATGAAAAGGACACGATAGCAACTCGAAACAAAAGCCGAACGCGTGTATTTACACCCAACGGTTTCGCTTGACGAGCCGGCAACCAACCAGCGAACTTGAAAACGTTGCAAAAAAAGAACGACATCAACGAAACGGCGGAAAACGCATTATTCTCAAGCACAGTGGAGCCGATTGCTGGTGGTGCTAGTGAGCATCTTCGAAATGTCCTGCCTTTTGCTGACATCCCAGGCCAATTCCGCACATGCTGGTGTGTCGTCGGCACTGGAACCCAACCGGTTGTGGCCACGGCTATGGCCAACACCAACCAACGACGGGTCGGGCATTCACGGGAGAGAGAAGATATTCATTTCAAGAAAACGACCCAACGCCGAGACCGAGGGTGGGCCCGACTTCCAACGGTTTATTTCCCGACGCAAACGAACACAATTCACAGCGGGAGCGGCGTCAGCAGCAGTCCCTGGGACCGTTAAAGTGTTTGTTACACTATCACCGACAGCGTGCATCCCACGTTCTCGGTTCGACCCGGGTGAACATGAACCGTAATGTTCGCGTTGCGCCCGTGCATTGTGCAGCTCCCGGTGTGATGTTTATGTGTATTGTGGTTTAGCTTTGACCTCGGTATTTATGGGATCACAAGCCACAAGGGTGCTTTCGGTGACATGGAAAAAATACCCAGCGGGTTGGCGAGGTTGAGCTGAGGCGTATACTGCAGCCCTCCATACGGAGCGCGTTACGAGCGATTGAATGGTTGGGATGCTTGAAGTGGAGCGTATTTTCTGTTCGCTTCTTGCACCCCAGCATCGCATCCGGTCAAACTCTCCTTCACCCGGCGATGGAAGTGTTGATTTATGACGGATTGAAACGAGGGCATCTTACGATGACGAAGTGAGATGGATATTCAGAAGGCACGATTGCCGAACGCTCTGTTGGGTGAAGGAGGTGAAGGTTTTGTCAAATAGACAAAATTCATGACACATATAGCATGATTGGGATTAAAGGTTTTGGATGGCTTTCCATTCAAGTGGTTGACATAATACTGTGCGATGCAAAAAGCCACTTCAATGGGCTGCAGATAAATGAAATTATTTTCGAGGCGTTAATTTGAAACAAACGTGTTAAACGTGCCGCAAGAAAAATAGACTGATTGGGTGTTGAACGCTCAAATATTTCATTGAGCAGAACGAGCTTTCACTAATGGGCGCAATATTTCGCAATCAGTCATCATTAGCACCATTCTGAAGTTTCACGATTGCCACGGTTGCTCTTTCAAGTGCCGACTAGTAGCTCGAATCGCTCTGCGTTGGCAGCTAAATTGGAGGGCTTGTGGCTTTGAGCACTGAATTCACTTTGTATCTCGGTCGCAGCAGTGATAGAAACATATACTTTCCAATTTGGAAGCACTCCGATCCTATTACGCTTTCTCGATTTCGGTCGCATTGGCCACCACCATCCAGGAGAAGGCACGGAATGGCTACGATCTCCGACATCATTCGGCTTGTCAAGTAGATTTCGGGAGAAAATCGCTGAAGCATTAGGTTAGCGATTGCTGTGCAGGATATCGAATTGGAATGCGGTCAAAAACGCAAGAGAGAGAAAGACAAAGAAAAAGACAGAGAGCAAAAGAACCATTCCTTGGAGACGCTGTGAGAGATGCTGGCATGAAAATAAAAGCAACTGTATAGCGTACCACCATCATCGTAACGAGAATTCGCCATCAAGCTTGGGGCTATGAAAATCGATTGATTCGCGTGTAGGCTGTGTAGAGAGAACAAGTAAACACGCGTACTTGTTTTTCTCCAAAGGTGTATGACATCGAATTTTGTTTTCCATCGATAGCGCAAAACAACACTTCGAGGTGACAACCATCGATTTCACAAACAAACAAGATTATTTTATGTTATAATGTTGTTTTTTTTTGCCCTTGCCAACACAATGTTTGATAAAACGATTTTTAAGACTTTAACAATTGCAAAACATGATCTAATGCTTACTAACACGTGTTTACTGTCAATACTAACAAATGATCGAAAAACACCATGCGCCTCCATCGCTACTTGTGGATTGTCGAAAAGCACCATGCGCCTCCATCGATTCGAGAACGATACCGGGAGGGTTCACTACTGACTACCCATTGATAAACAAATCCAAAATGCTAGAAATCTCTCGAAGGACTCTTCGATGAGTAACGAAAAAACGAAATGACAACCGTTCGATGCTTTAACATTATTTCAAGGCAGCTGCCTTGTTTGTGTGGCAAAAGGGCGCCACCGTTCCACAAGGAAAATAAAAAACCAATTCCCAGCACGTAGATTTTGGGTTTTTCGCAAAAAATAAACCCCACCATCGTTTTTCCAATCAGCTCAGGAGGTGGTATATTGTTCACGTATACCATAAGCTTGTTGTGAATGCGTATTGTGCTAACGATCAAATCAACGATCCCGTATGACTGATGAGGTGCGTGCATGGATATTCGTTTGGCACAGATGCTAGCGCTTGTTGCGAGCTGTGGCTCTACGACCAGCGTCTCTGAACAACCGTACAACGGTTGGTCGGCGTATTGTTACGCCACGGTTGCTGTTGCTGTTGCCTGTTCCTATTTCTCGTGGCATTTTTTACAATCCCCCAAAAATGTCACCCAAGGGAAATGAGGGAGCGCTATTTCGTTTTAATTCCATCCTGCACACATACACACACATACACGGAACATAAGGTGCAGCTGTCTGCTTAGCGAGACCCGCGAGAGAAAGCAACGAGCTGAGCTGGACTTGCTCGAGTTTTGGGATGAATTATGGTCATAGTTTTGTTGGCTGATTGCCAGAAACAAGGCATTCGTTAGCTGAGCGTTGGTTCGGTTCAACTGAAACCGATCCATGGTACGACGGAGAGGGTTGTACTAGATCAGGGGCGGACAATGGCGAAAATTGCACTTTGGGAAGTATTATTGTTTCCTGTGAGGAATATTTATTTGCGGCCAAATTAGGAGCAGACTTACACGCAGGAAAACCTTGTAACAGATCGTATCCAGTTAATAAAGAGCAATGGTGTTTAGTGATATTATAGCAATAAAAATTATGCTTTCTGTAGCAATGGGACTGTTTAAAGTATTCATACGAAAACTGTTGGTTTGCATTGCGACCATGCCAATCCACCAGACAGCTTGTAAATCATTTCATTCTCTTCTCAGACTCAATCACAATAAATTTTACATCATCGTTGAAGACACTGTCAGTGCGCTCAATTTGACCGCGTTGACGCTCCGTTTTCCTATCGATTCGAATGAATTGAAGTTCTGCTCCTTCAACATCAGGTTCGCGTGACGTACTAACGACATATCATCAATCAACCAGAACGGACTCCACACACGGATCTCCCGCTGTCTCAGGGAGGTCTGGAATCTACGCGCCCTGAGGAAGCTGTCAAATTTGTGACGTTGAAAGCAGCGCCCGCTACATGCGGGATTTGCGGAGCGAATCCTTTCTCGTCAGGGACCTTTCATCAAGCCGGAAGCATAACACCGAACCCCTGGTGCGATTGGTCGGTGATGGATTGCCAAAGGTGGTGCTGATGGGTGACCTCGGTGTTTAGGCTTTTCAGCGGTTCTTTCAGCTGAAACTCGTGCTGAAAGGAAACACCATGTGACGGGGGATCAAGCAATTGACGTGCGGCTTCAGAAAGCGTTCCAATTCGATTAGTTTGCCACGGTGTGTTTGAATATTTAATCGATCAGCGGCAAATACCTGGCGCTGTGTGTTTTTGGAGGGATGTAAGGTGGTATTAGCGTAACCAATAACCAAACATGATTGATCGGTGGTGAAATTAGCGGTGTTTTCCATTAGAAGTTTAACAACCGCTGAACGGTGAACGATGAAGAGAGTGGCTAAGGTTAATATATGCAGCATTGCACGTTGTAACACTGGGACGCACGGTTCAACTGGTTGTTGCCATGGTGTTTTAAAAATGAATTAAGTTTACTGCCACGTTTAAAATGTGTTTAAACGTGGAATAAACAACATTCCTAGTACTCAATTAGCGGTGCATATTGCTATTACACTGATCCTCGGCACCCAAACAACAGATAAATAGTATGAATGATGGTGGGATCGAAACTTTTCTTTCTGCAGCAACAAAGAGTGAAACATTTTGTTGCTGTTTATGTCCGGTTGGAAACTGCAGCAGCAGCAGCAGCAGCTGCTAACGACGTTGCTTTTACACCCTCAGGAAAACTTGTCTCATAAGTTCTGATGTTATATGCAGCTTACTTCATTGTTGGCCCACTGTACTTGTTCGTAAACAAGTAACCCCAGATGAAATGAAAAAAAGATTATGCGAAGGAGTGGAACGAATGGAAAAAAGCACCCGTAGGGATTTGACCTCGTTTGTTTCTTTGAAATTTTCAACGGTTTTTTTTCCATTCCATCAGCAGAATGCTCTTGGGCAGCCATGTGCATGCTATTCGTTCGTTTGCTTTTTGTTTGTAGCAACAAAACTATTTTTCTTTTACAAACATTCAGATATAAGAGCAAACAATACAAAAAAAAATACTATAATAGAGTTGATTCTCATCACACACGATTCAAGGAAACTTTTTCTGTTGGGCTTTGTTTGTTCCAAATGATTATGAGCATAAATAATTGAAACTACAAAAGCATACCATAACCACTAAAAATTATGGTTTTTGTAGTGGGAAGTAAAATAGTTAAGTAAGCACCTCTAACAAGTCCTTTCAAAGCTATTTTGAGATGCAACGACCACTTGACGGTTTTAAATGCGTTCTTTGATATTTTTTTTCATTCTCCTATCGTCAGCTGTGTGCTGTTTATCGACAATACAAGTACGAAGCCGATTTAATGATCATTAATGAAAGCCGGAAGAAGTGTGCGCACGTGCCATCATAACTCAGCGCTCGTTCAGCGTTTCCGTGGATCGTTTCTGGCTCTCATCACTCGTTTCTGATGGTTTCCATAACGGCCCCGTTGGCCGATTAGCTCGACGACAAATGGCAACTGGCAAGGGTCGGTAACGTTTGTGTTACCCAGCAATGATGCAATAAATTATGTTATAATATTTATTTATGTCTATTTATTACCGAAGCCCCACCAAATGTGATAGTAACTGCCCTGGTTCGGTGACGATGCGCCAGCACTATCGTTTGGGCTGATTTATGTTACCGTTCGTCGGCTTGCACGTGGGTTTTTCGGGAACGTGGCGATGGAAACGTGAGCTTACTGGCAACTCCAGCGAAGACCCGCCTCGACGTGGAGTGTAAAATTCATGGACAACTTTAGCTATTTGTTTTTATTTTTGTTTTAGATCCTCGGCTAACGGGATAGCCAACGAGTTTGGGACGCCCAAAAAGCTTCTAGTGAAGGCGGTAAAACTTTTGCCGCCGAAACGCTACCCATGGTAACTTTGCTGAGCTCGCAACTGCTGCAACTTTTTCTAATCTGATCTGCGAACGAACAACGACGAGCTGCTACAGCCAGTTATCAGGATCGGCTCCTGTTTCAGGAGAAAGGTTTGGCGCTACAAAAGTGAAGTGAAAAAGTGCATTTTGCAGAAGCTGCTCGAGCTGTGGTGCTGAGTAGGTATTTGTCCAATTGGGATAATATCGTGATAGGAGCAAGGATTAGGTTTTTTTATGAACATCGACGCAAGTGTACTTTTCCGCCATAAAAAGCATGCAGCAGATGTGTGAAAGATGAACAGGATAGTAACCATGCTCGTAAAATGGCTCGCCATTCAGTCACTGCACGATTTCCCAATTCCAACTATAACGATGTATTTTGAACCACTTTTTACGAGGCATTTCCTCGCACCTCTTTCGTGCAAAAGCGCTTTCGAGAAAGTGTTTGAAAATGTTTTGTGCCATTTCATAAATCACCGTTCCAGCCATCCGTGCAGCAAACGATGGTGGAAAAAATTCGCTTAGAAACAAACCTCTCCTAAGCAAACGCAACCCAATCGCACTCATACACGCGCACGCATATGACAGACAAATGGAAAATGTCCGTAGGCGTCCGGTTGGTTTTGGGCTTTGTTACGCAATTTCCAGTCCTTCCTGGCGGAGATCGGAATGAACGAGCTGACAAAGGAAGCTTAAAACCCAAAAGCATATGTGTGTAAAACCGGAAAATAGAGAAAGACAGACAGTGCACAAGTGAAAGAGATAACGCACAAACAGAAGAATATTTCATTCCAGCTGCGATCGTACTGTCTCGCGTCGGTCGTAGAGGGCGTTGTTTTGTGCCATTTCCGGCGCGGGCTTCGTGGGCTTGTGTACGTGCCGGCGATGAAATTTCTAAACTGTTTTTGCTGTAAACATGTTTGCTGATACACTTCTTTGGTAAACGGCTTGTGAGTGGATGCGTGTATGTGTGTGTCGTGTTTTTTTTGAGTCCTAAAAGCGGGAACAACCAAGCGGAAGCAGAAGGCGCATGCAGCGAAAAAGATCGTGGAGCAAAAGTATAAATTCGTGCGTTCTAACCTGCTTCGGTATTCACCTCGTGACCCAGATGGCGTATCGCGTACAGAAGCAGCAGCCCGTACGACAGCTGGAAGCCGGTGGTCAGGACGTGGGCCAGAAACGCGACACCACACACGATCCAGCCCCAGCCACCGTCCGGGTAAAAATGCTGTCCGGTCACGCGTGTTGCATGCATTCAGGCGTAGCAGATCGCAAACGATGCACCATGGCGGCGTCCAGTTTTCCATCGGGGGATGAATTTTTGGCGATGAAATAAATGGGAGGAAGAAAACACACAAACAATCGGATCAGTTCAATCAATTGTGCGTGTCGCGCAGCTGGCGCTGATTTTTATTTCGTTAGGAAGTCAAAAGACATCCTTCGATTGGTGCTTTTGATTTTGGGCTCCACTCGTTTGGGCTCCACTCGTCCTTACCTGCCGGATTGCTGTCGTATCGACGCCGGCGCGCCGTAACGCGGGAACATTTCGGTGTAGCGAGTGTAGCTCGCGCTCTAGCAGGGCCGGGTACGCTGAGTCCTCCTCCTCCAGCAACCGATTCCGGTCGTACCCTGGGTGATAGTGGGTGAGAAAATGGGAAAACGAATAAGCGACGGAATTGGTGTCCCCTGAAACACATTTCGACGGTGCCGCTGTGAGATTGTTTCTCGCCTTTTTTTGTGTTTACCGCTCCACCGGTTGAAATTATGCGCGGTATGTGCGACACACACGTGAGGACGCTTTAATCGATATCGATAAAGGGAACGGGATCGGTATCAAATTTCGATCAAAAATTCATTTACCATGTAGCTACAGTTTGATCGTTTTCGCTGTTTCGCAAAAGATTAAAGAGAATCGCGTGGGATTGCATGCACTTCGCTGGTGCCAGCCGACAGGCGCTACGTGCGAATGGAACTAACTTTCCCGTTATGCTTTTGATGTCCTGTTCACTGGAAGGAAGCAAAAAATGGTACGCCTGATTTTTGGATTTTTTGCGAGTTTTACGAATGGGTGAAAAATTTAATATATTCTTCATGCTGGTGCTCTATACCTTTGGGAGTATGAGAAAGTGTTGCAAATGAACCACGGTTGGATGGGCGAAATAGCTTTAATATGACCCCGAACAGGTGTAAACCATTTCAAGCATATTGTGTAGGTAAAATCACGCGAACCACACGGAAATGTAAAACTTTTTCAAGCCCCTATTTCCATGTGGTCGATTAATAACATCACCGCGGCAATCAGCATGTGCGGTGGTGGGAAAATTAATCATTAACAGGTACCCGCTTAGTGGACGGGCTTATCAAACGTTCGTCGGGAAAACCACATCAACCGAGCCCGAATGAATGATGGCGGTCTGCATTACGGTCAGATAGAGACCGAAGCTTACAAATGTGTTACACCTATGGCATTCGGCGCCCAGCGGGGTAACATAATTTTGCAATTATTCTCACGTTTGCAAGCCATAAATCACGTACCAACCTTCCTTGGCGTTATTACGGGACGCGGTGGGCGAAATAAGTTTTTAATTTCGCTACCTCATTTGCGTCCACAGCACGTTCGCACATGCATAAGTGATAAGGGGCCACTGGTTGCTGTAAAACTCGCACTGTTTTACACTCACGATCTGTGACCACGTGGTTCAAAGTAACAAAGCCAAAACAAGCTTCCGAAATGCAGTTTTGCTTTCCAAAGGACCTTGTTGTAGTGCTTTACGTAAGGGACGTAAATTATGAGCAGCCTTTTACTCCTGTTTTTGCTCTCAGTTATTTATTTCGGTCGAGATCGAGGCAAGGATCTCGGTGGAGAACGTGGCCACATTGCTCCTGCGTCCGCGGATGTGGAAGTTGCGGTTGTACAAAACAATTTCAAACGGATGAGTACACTTTATGTGCTCCCCGTGCCAAAAGTTGTAAAGCATGGGAAATAATAATTAAACTGAGAGAAGCTTTTGCAGGCCGTTAATTAGCTCGGTAGGTCCATTACGCATCAAACACTCAGAACTCGAACACTTCGTTCCGGTGGCTTAAGTGGGCAGAAATTAATTTGTGCTACACATGAGCACACCGATTGTTTCAGGAGTAAAACTTTGACTTTAAACGTAAATATGGTGGGTTCATATAAACATGGTCAGGTAAGCAACGGCAATAAAGGAGTCCGGACGTTGCTTGTGGCAAGTGCAAGTGAAATTCCTGAGAACTTTCGTTCCAAACCAGCACTGTGAGACAATGCATCACAGGCACAGCTAGTGCTATAAAACCCCGAGGCATTCCATCACAAAGCGCACGGTTCATAAATCGGTATGTGCTATTAATTTCATCGCGACAGTTCAAGAGAGAGCTCCACTCATCCACAAAAGTTTGCCAAACACTTCCGAAACTAAGCTGTGGCCTGTCGCCACCGAGACTAATTTATCATTTTCCGTTACACTTGCTTGCCACAATTTGCATGGAAGCGTCTCGCGGAAATCCAACCGCGCTCCGATACAGGTGCTCCACCTATGAGCCACCAACACCGACGAAGACACGTAATTGAGCGCTTTGTTATGAACTCAAACATCGCCATACAGCGCCACCACGCTACGTCGCTGGGGAGCTTTATGGGTCGTTGGAATCGGAATTGCTAGCTTAGCGCGACGGAATACCTTCACGGCTCAGTGACGGTTTCAACCCGCGGCCTCGTTTCAGCATCCCTGAAACGCTGAAGCTAGTGACATTTCGCGGCGCATTGCGTTTTGGCGCGAATTTGGTGTGAACCATACCCACGTGGACTCGCTGTCGTCCACATTCCAGCGTGTCACATATTTTCCACGGGAACGAGCGAGCTTAGACGAACGGGAGTCCGCCTCGTGACGTTATCCCCAGGACCATAAATTTAATCCATTTCACTATGTACGATGGAATTCCCTTTGTCTGCGTTGGTCGGTACGAAGCAGCTTAGGTTCGAGCGACAAAAACGAGGATCCACCTGCGAAGAGAATCTCGCGTGGGTGCAGTTGGCGAGTGGGAAAGGATCCAGTGATAAGTCTGGCGAAATTTTGGCAACCGAATTGTCCGAGTCCTTTTTTGTTGGTGGAATATTAATTATCAAGGCACAAACGCTTCGTCAGCTGTCTGGTCAGTGTCCGGCGGGACTCGGGCGCGTTTGATCGGACCACAGGATGTGCGGGTCTTTTGAACGATCGAGCAAAGACAACATTAACCCCATCGTCATCGGTGTACGCCAGTATGACGAAGGACGATAGTGGCCATTTGTCCACTAGTAGCCTTTCAACAAAAAGCACCCAACCAGGATTAAACTGCGAACGGAGCATGAGGAAAGCTTGTGCTTATCCGAACAAAATGGCAGGACGATGAACTTTTTGTATCCGCCCTAGAGAGCAATAAGAGCTTTGCTAGCTTTTCTCATCGAAGTTTGTTGCCCCAAAAACAACTCAGTAGGCTGGTTTTTTTTGACATTGCTGGCGTGCCATAAACAACGCCAATGCAGATGAGATCCGCTACATACCGATATAATGTACAATTTCGCGAACAATGCCTTGGGATCGGAACCGGGGCTCGCTTTCGATAAGCGAGCGAAATTAATTATTCATGAGCTTCATCATCTCCGAAACGCAAACATGACCGTGTATTATGATGTCTTGATGGCGTGCCGGAGGAGCTTGCGGCGCGCTTAGAATTCGGGACGGGCATCCATTTTAATTTGATTCTCATTGTAATCCAATTGCTGCGCAAAGACAATGGCCTAGGTGTGTAAGGGCAAGCAGGGCACACAAGCGAGCTGCAGGATATTGTTTTTGCCACTTCTTCAAGCGCCTAGCGAGTCGCAAGGACCCTGCAAACAAACTAGAGCAATGTTTGCTCTCTTTTCATTTCCTTCGCGAGATGATTGGTATGAATTTTTGAACATTCGGGACGTGGCCAGGGGCACTCAAACACACGCTAAACGGACGGGCCACCTACATCAACATCCCACCGATCTCCCCAAAGACAAATTCTCACCAGGATAGGTTCCATTTCCACCGCCACCAGCGGAAGTCGCCGTCGCCGAAACACCACCCGCCGTGTGTAAATGTCCGGAACTCGCCGTCATGTGGTTCCGTTCAAGCGTCCCACCATTCAGGATACCTCGGTTCGATCGGGGCAAGGTTCCACTACCGATCGAACCTGACCCAAGCGTCCCGATGCCACTGGCCAGGTGGGGATGGGATCGGTTCAATGTGGAGTTGGCCGATGCTAGCGAGAAACGGCAACGCTGACAACCATTGCGCACCGGTGGGGGTAATGGGGGTGGAGCTGGTGGAGGTGAGGCCGAAAGGGCGGGTGAGTCCTGCCCGCGGTCATCCAGCTCGTCCTCATCGTCATCATCGTCGTCGTTTGCGCGTGGATCACGAGACCCGGCGTCGCTAAGGGGCTTTCCATCGCCCACGATGCCCAACATCTCCTCATCCACCTGTGACTCCTGGTGTTGCTGGGTGCGTCTGGTCTGGACCCCCGATGGTTGAGTTGTTTGTGTCGGTGGTGATGGTATCTGTACGCCTACGGCCACCGTTGACGGAGTTCGCGAGTGTTGAGACCCCGATCGGGCACTGCAACGTGGCAGTGAGGAGTAGGAGAACGCCTGAGCAGGTGCTTGGGTGGCGTCAGAGGCAAAGGACACCGTCGGGGGGTTGCGAATGGACGAACGGCGTCGATTCAACGTCGAAGGTGCCGATGAATGGAGCGTCTGTGAGGTCGAGTAGAAGTAACCTAACGCACTCGACGACAGGCAGGTGCAGGTGAGGTTGATGTTATTGTTGCAGTAGTAGCAGTTGTTCTTCTTCGCCGGGAACTGACCAGCGGTGGTACCGACGGAGGACACTGGTTTCGGTTGGGATAGCGCTGACGCCTGTGTGTATGTGTGGGGTGGTTGTTGTTGCTGTTGCTGCTGCTGCTGCTGCTGCTGCTGTCTGTAGCTGTAGTGTCATGGAAGGGTCATCGATTGCTGGGGATACGCGATGCCGGAGCTCGGACGGTTGACGACCGGGCAGGACGATTGCTGGGGTAGGTTCGGTTGGCTGCGGTACAAGCACTGTGCTCCGCCCAAGTTACCTAGTGGTGCCGACGGGTAGTTCGGATACATCTTCACCTCAGTTGACAGGAACGGCCGGTGCGCTTCACTAGTAGGCGCTGACAGATCGCTGACCTACCGAACAGCTTCTATCGCTCCGGTTACTACGATCTCGGCCACTCGCCGTTGACAGCTGTCTATGACAACGGTGTGAAAACGACTCACAGATGGCGCTGCGGGTGAATATGTGCGATTGACGGTTGCGGGCGTCAACTACTGCACGCGTGTGGCCCGAGAGTGGGTCACTGTATCACTGTGGGCGAACCGAACCCTGATCGTAGTGGACAGCTTGCAGATGGTGATGGAACCCTTCGTCAACTCCATGTCCTGCTCGAAACTGGCGCGCCTAAAAAGTCGGTCGGCATGCGGTTGTCGGTTGATCGACGGATGTGCTGCGTCCTCTAAACTACCGCTCGATGGGTTGCTGCGTCGTTACCATAGCAGCTGGAGTGCATCATTTGTTGATTGCAAACACGCGAAGAGACCACGTGTGAGTCATCCAAAACTCTAGATCCGATTGGCGTCGAACAGCTGCTGCGAGGAGTACGTTGGCCTTTCCGGACGTTCCAGGATTATGACGAATCAGCATGTAGTTTTAGTTGGCACTAAAATTCTATCACAGCTTCACGTCCTTCGCCCGACTCCGCCAGCACGACCTGTGGGAAAAGAACGAGAAAAGGGTGAAAAAAAAAAACAATCGAAAAACGAGAATTTGAGTGAGGATCGCGCGGGTAGATTGGGTGGTTTGGAAACCCGGGAGCATGTGAGCAGATATAATACGCCAACCAGCGGGCAAACCAACGCACGGCACACCTCGAAGAAGCAATCTAGTAATTTATGGCAGAATAAATTTCGCTTAATGCGACAGCGACAACGGGAGAACACGGGATTTTGATAATTTAATACGGGCCGGACGAGAACGACGGCGCTTCGGTGCGAAACAATGCGATGGGTCCCCGAGACACACCCCACGGGACGTCCGCTTGCAGGACGCGTGTGTCCTCCTGCCCGAAAACTGCACCAAACCAAGACCCCCGGGATGATGCGAAAAAAGAAAACTGACAACACAACACAGCGAAGAACCACGCCACCATGACACGTTGCATCGACGGGGCGTCTCGGTTGCGAAATTCGAAACCACACACCGTACGCCGGCTAGCGCGTTAAATTTTATGCTCCGCGATGGATATGTCTTTATCGGAGAGGGGTTTTTTGCACTAATTTAATAGTGACTTACGATTGCGCCGCATTTATCATGCGCACGAAGGCGCCCGCGGCACAGCCAAACAAGCAATTACCACGCGGCCGTATCGTTGCGAGCCGGAGCAATAATCATTAAGGACATAACTTTCGGACGGTGTAATCGTTTACGGAATCACCTTATAAGTGAAGCCCCATGGCCGGCGGCGTGTGAGTTGGCTCTCTTTTTTTTCTGCTCTCTTTCTCACTCTTTATCCATCGCTTAGCGCTAGCGAAACGTTTTGTTTTTAATGGGCGGCTCAATTTGTAATTTATTTCCCGTGTGCAATATGCTGTCACTTACGGAGTCCGTATTCAACGTGGGCATTGGAGGAATACCCCATACGATCGTTCATCGGCATCGATCGTTGAGCATTAATGGGCCGGTGAAGATGTGTTTCAGGATGGTGTTGTGTTTTTTTTTTGGTTTCCTCTCCGTTCATTACATCACCACGACAACTCCACGCTAGGGCGGAGCGATGTTCAGGACGATAAAATTTTAGTCCTCGCTGGCCAGCGATGGCTAACCCGCTGACCGGAAAAGAGTCGATAAAATCTTTTACACTCCTTCCTGGGGGCTCCCCGACCCGACCCGAGTAAGTGTGCCGCTAATCCAACCGAATCTGTTTCCAACCGAGCTAAATGCTCCTTGCTCCAGGATCAAAATCCTTCCGACCACGACCCAAATTCGTCCACATGGTACATTGTATCGAGAGTTTCCACAAATACCCATTTCGGAAAGCCACTTTACCATGGAAGAGAGCGCGCTCGAGTTTACCCGCACTCGTTTGCTTCGTTTGCAAAGTTTCTGCCGAGTATCTTCGATATTATTAGTATCATTATCTTTCCAGTACGGTTGGCAAATGGACGCCGGGAGGGCCGGGTCACTGGGCTCGTAATGCGAAGTACTACACTGCGCGGGTGGGATTTTCACCAGCCCTATCGGACCGTTGTCTTAATGCATAGCACTCCATTAGGCAGAAGCCATT
Organism: Anopheles nili; assembly: GCF_943737925.1. Classification (NCBI taxonomy): domain Eukaryota; kingdom Metazoa; phylum Arthropoda; class Insecta; order Diptera; family Culicidae; genus Anopheles; species Anopheles nili. The sequence goes on from NC_071292.1 coordinate 4,767,796, forward strand.
AATACACACAGCCTCCGCTCGGTGGTGGAATTTCTATTAAAGTTTTCTCGCAGCCTCCGCGTGGCAAAAGCCATGCAAACGACATTGAAGTTGGCGAAAATTGAATTCTGATATTAAATTTACACTCCGCCCGTGGCAGATTCTTTTCCGCGAAGGGAAAAGGCCGTACTGCCCTTGCTTTTTGAGGCGTGATAATAGTAATAAACTCTCGAGCTCGACACACCCCAGCACACCAAACAAAGGGTCGGTGGAGGTTTGTGCGATGGTAAGTTTATTAATTTCCTAATTACGATTTTTCAACCCACGTCACCAGCCACGTGCCACAGATTCGACAACATTTCAGCAAGTTGATCGACCGTCACGCTCTGGGAGGAATTCCAGGCGCGTGGGCCCTGTTTTTCGCGGTCCACCTTTAAACTGCCCCGTTGAAAGGAAGAGCAAATTTTCACCCACATCCTGGCACACGCGAGTCAGGGTTCACCAAGAATTGCGGTTGTGGCTGCTGAGGTCTTCAAAGTCACCGATTCATCGCGAAGGAGGCTCGATTGGTTCCCCGGGAATGTTGAGTTAACGTCCCTTTCATCCCAGAAGAAAATGCGAGCGCGAGAGAGAACGGAAGAAGTGAAATTTAATACGCCTTAATGGTCCAATTATCTTTATGATTTATCGGAACGATGTGTTTCCGCCGTAATTACGTTAGCAATGTAGGGAAACACCGCGTAACCAGGCCCGGAAAAGGGTGATGGTGGCTTGAGTAATCGCCATTGTCACACGGTTGTTTCCGTTGTTCGGTTGTTCCGTTGTAGAAATCATGTTGCACCGGCAGCTGGGAGCTTTTCAACGACACACAACGAGAACACTACAATTTCCCGCCACACCTGAAACCGCTCGTATTCCTTCCCAGGCATTCCCGTGTGGTGGAAACTCATGGAGAGTGAGCGAGAGAAAAAAGTTTCCTAACGAGCTTTATTACAAAAGGCAGCTGCAAGAGTATCAGCATAATTTTCCACAGCTCCGCCAAGTGACGAACACGGCGCGCTTGTCTCGCGCATGAATGCGTTTGAACGCGAACGGGAAGGAAACTTTCACCCAGAGGACATTTGACTAATTTTTAACCAACTACCAGCCTTTCACGGGAAGAAGCTTTTTTATGTTGTTTTTCCCGTTTCGTATCCTTTATTTGCAACTTACCAGCGCATCGTTACCCAACCCCACTTGGCTGCTCGGTGCGGGTTTAAAAAGTAGTTAAGCTTGGCGCTTGGAATTTCCCATTATGTCATCCAGTCCCCTCGAGAGTCGCCGGACGAAATGTGGGTTTTTTTGTCTCCTTCAGCATCTTGCAACCAATCTTCTTTGCTATTTTCGTTCATTAATGTGCACTTCACAAATCCGTAGTCCAGCACCCTTGGCTCGCACAAGCAGAAGCATTCTTTCATGTTTCTGTCATAAGCCGGTTTTAGCGTAAGACTTACTAACAGCTATCTGGCAGCACAAAAAGCTGCATGATTGCTACAAAATTGCGCCCTGCTGGGGCAGGTTTTTGTATGCTGCTCGGCATTCGCGAAGCGTTCCAGCGATTTGTGCAAACTTTCGGTACAACATCGCATTCCATCGCGCCTCCATCGTTCCAGCTTAATCTATTTGAAGCAAATTTGAGCCCCATTCACTTGCGAGTGTGTGTGTGTGTTTGTGAAAGCTTTCTGTTGTGCTGTTCGCGAGTCCTTGCAACTGACGAAAGGATGAAACACTGGAGTCGCGTTCTACGCAACGCCAAATCACCTGTAACCGTGCACGTCGCTGTTATTTAACATGCAAAGCTGCTGTCTTCAACGCCGTCTACCTGAACGTCTACGATACGTTCCCATGTCTGGCGGCTCACTCATGCTCTAAGCCGCTTTATTCGCGCTCGAATCGCCCTCGCTGGGAAGCCGGTACCGTAGAAGGTGAAATAAATTAAGATAGTTGATGCAATGAGCTCTTCGTTTCAGTTCAATTCATTTCGCTTAGTGCGACGACGACGACGACGAAAGCACACCAGGGAAAAATGGAATCCCATCGGGTCCCGTGTGTGTCTTCCAGGATCCACCCCTTTGGTGATATGTTAAGTAAAAGTCTTTCTCCACGTTCTCGAGCTGCTCGATCCGGTCTTACCAAGTTCTGCTGAGGGCTTAATTGAATGGTCCTTCGACGCCAAGGTCTCTCTTTCTCTCTCACTCTCTCTCTCGAGTTCGATGCTTGCGTTCGCTCCAGGCAGGTGGAACGAAAATCACTTTACGAACTGGCGCTGACGCTGGAAGCCGGGCGAGCTTTCGGAAAGGATCACAGACGGGTCGATTAAATTGTGCGCCCGTTCGGTTTGCGGGTTGGAGCGTCTCGAGTTTGATTTATTAATGACATAACTTTGTGCGGTATTGGCCGCTGGAGGAAAGCGAGCGTAACATTGCATTCCTACGGTGCTTCGTTTCTGCGCTTCTTAAGTATGTCTGGGCGAGAGAACACATCCCAAGGCAATAATGGAAGCATTCCGACGCTTTCGACTAGCAGCTACCATCGGGAAGTACGTGACAGTTTGCGGTTGATGGCGATGGAGTGGTCTTTTTTTTTTTGCTCTCTCGCTCCTCAGACAAAACGTATAATGGAAAATGCAGCCGAACCGAATGGTGGCGGAAAAAATATGAAAACCCATCACATTTTCCTCGCATTTCGAAACCGGCGCGGAGTGCAGAAAAATTTTGCTGATCTCGCCCGAAAATGAGCTCTTGCGAGGGCTCGTAAAAAGGGCACTTTCCCGCCCGGCATCATAGATTAATGCCACCCCCAGGGACACCCGGTGAAAGCTCCCGTCCCCCGTCGAGGGAACGGGTTTGTGGTGTCGTAAAAAGCTGCACAACCATCGACGTGGCCATATATTATAATTTTTCACCACATTAAATCACAGTTGTCGTCACATAATCTCGCCAGCATTGTTTCACGCGCGTTTTTCAGCTGACGCTAAGGACCTCCCTCTCAACCGCCCTGTTGCCATTGTCTTGTTGCAGCCATCACAATCCAAGGCCGTGGAATGTGCGACCCGTCAAGATGTTCTTGGGTTCCCGTAACACCGAGCCTTGCTTCTATTAGTCCTTGCCATGCAAACGCTCAACCCAATATGGGCAGTGTAAAGAGACGCAAAGCAAACACACCATAATTCCCATCGCAAACTAAAGAAGGTCGTAAAAATGTTTCCTCCCTACAACGAGGACGACGACCACCCACGGACGGGCCTGGGGCATGGCAGGAAATCCTACACAAATCATGCACTTACGAGACTTTGTGTGGCATAAAAATGCAAAATGAAAAGCACCACCGACGGCTCACATCACACCCGACCGGAGGGCCCTGCTCGAGTGACGGATGTCGTCAAAGGGGTTCCAGTGAAATTCCTTACGACCGACGGTGTCGGTTTTGCTCTCAGAAACGGAGCCGAGCCTTGTCTTTTGTGTTTGGTGATTAAATTTATTCCATTGTTTCACGACGGTGCCAACCATTTCAAGCCATTGCAGCAGGCTCGTTTCATGCGGCTCGACCTAAACCATCTGGGGTTTTTTTTTGCTTGAATTGCTCCATTTTTCTTTCCAACAAACGATCTCGAAACACAATCCGTGTAAGCGGTTATCGCTTGAGGGGGTTTCTTCTAGTTGACTTCGGTTTCTAGATCATTATCGCACCAGGGGGGCTAATCGAATCCAGAAATCATTTTCAGCTTTAGCATTTCCCTCAACCGTGACCATTTTTTGTCCTTTTTTCACCACGAGCAGCTCTTTCGCGTAGTGGCAAAAGTTCTACCGACGCTCGAGAGTGAAAATGATCGGCTTTTATAGTTTGTCAACTAGTTTCTCAAGAACTAATTATCACTAATCGCTTTCCAGCACCATGGTCACGTCTCTCGTGGGGGCACCGATCAAGCCCATCCCACCAAGACAGCTTGTGAAAACGATGATGGCTATGAAAATCATAATCCCCGCTCCGTTTCGCTCGCTTTAGCTCGCTTCGCTCGTTCGTCCTGCGGCGAAGCAGATGGCCCACCTCGGGAAAGTTAAGACCCAAGACAAAGCGCGACGAAAGTTTAATTACAGTTTTATAAACGATCAATTACAGTTTTGTATCGGTGATTGAATAGTTTGTAATTACTCTCCTCACACTGGAGCGAACGAGCGAGCTGCGCTAGACGTCGATACAGCTGATTTGAATACAATTTAAGGTTTGCTCACATAACATGGGGATTTGGGAAAATTCTTTCCGTTTTTCTTTTCCACGTGTGCTCTGACGCAAAACATGCGAAACTCAATTTCAATTTCAATTCCTCATCAAGAACCGCACCGTGTATTTCCCAGCTGGTGGCAAATTGTATTTTTCCCGCCCGGTGACGTCGATTTCCGGGTTAGAACTTATCTCCTGTGGGAAAACGGCGCCAAAATAGCGCGAAAAATGAAGCACGAAATCCCTCTTGACCTAGCCGAAAGCGACCACCAGTCGGCATTAATTTGCGGGCTTCCGCTTCGCTATCTTAATCCCAATCTTAGGCGGAAACTTTTTCATGTACCATTAAAACTTGAACAACTTCATCCGGCACCGAGCGTCGGCTTCCAGCGGCCCATTTCGTCCTTTCGTTTAAAGCAACCCGGGTGAGCTTTGTTCCCCGGAAAGGTGAAACCATATCCGCCCCTGGGTGTTGCTTTAAACTGTGCGGCTCGTGTTGCATTGCGATGGTGTAGGCTTTGTGTTTCCCGTTTTGCTGTGTCTGGAGGATGTAAAGACGAGAGAGAGCAAAAAAAAGCGCTTACCCTAAAACCATACTAAACCACCACCGGCCCGGTCGGTAGCGGGCGCTTGCACAAGTGAGAATAAATTGAATTTTTAACATAATCTTCGTTCTTATTACTTCCGGGACTCATCCCAAAGTCGACACTTCAACTTCGTAACGAGTCTTCGTGAGCGTTTGGCCCGTTTGGCTAGGGAAGTGGAGAAAAAAAGGAAGCCGCTGGTGCCGGCCATATCAAGGGCCCGGTGAATGTGCGATCTTTTTTTTTCGGGATACGAGTCTCACAACGAACCCTGCGTGATGGGAAAGTTTGGCGAATGGTTCAAACATTCATTCAATCACCTCCGTTACACTGTCCGCACTTGGTGGTTGAATGGAAAAGTTAAAACTCCCGCGAAAAGGAACGCAAGAAGGATGGAATATGAAGAAAAAAAAGCCAGCTTTCTCGCTGACCAAGCGTTCCAGGTTGGGGTGGGGGGACCAAACTTCTGTAATAATAGAATATTGTGGCGAGTTCTGGGTGCTGCATGGCAGGCCAAGCGCATGCAACAAATTATCGACGAATGTCGAAACTGCTCGGTGATTCCCTCATCATTTCCGGGAGTAGAACTTTCTTCTCCGTCGACGTCTGGATGCTGGGAGGTATTGTAATTTATACCTCCGGGATGGCAGCAGCAGGAACAAGCAGTCCTGGCCAAAGCTATGGACTATCGTCGGTCGTCTTTGGTGTTATTGAGTTTGTTAAAATTCGCCTGCTCGACGATGTTGTGGCATTTTCATTGCACACTCTTCGAGCAACCGCGGAACGAACGAGGGTAAGCAAATTGGCTCCACGGTATTGGTTGGCCACCTGCCACGATCTGGCGCGGGTTTGCGGGAGGCAATTTTAATTAGACCATGAATTTTTTATCTCCCATCCCCAGCAAGTTTAACCGAAAGTATTTTGCTAATGAAGTTATTACCCTTACCGATGGCTTCCGTGCGATGGTTCGCAACAATAAAAGACCTTGACGAAGATAAAAGAAAAGCCGCCACAGCTTAACGGAAAGAGCGGCATTCGTCCCGTTTGCCGCATACGGCGATACTTTCCACGGATCGGGAGCAATCACGGGAACCAGCGTGCTGGGGAAGGAAGTGAATGAATTTCGGTATCTGTGCGGGATCTCGGAGTGCTCGGTCGTCCAATACCACAAGGTATCGAGAAAGGCCGGAATTTGGAATTCCAATCAACCGGATGGCCAACCGGAGTGGTTGTGTGCGTGATAAAGAGAACGTGATAACCGGATAAGGCGCACCTGGAAAGGTTGCTAGGAGTTGTTTCGCAAGGAATGAGAATGCTGTGTGAATAACGCACGCATTTGTGTTCAATTATTAAATCCCTACAAAAGGCGACGGGAGCGACTCAAACATTCATGACACGGTGTACCAAATTACCGTAAGAACATTCGATCACAATCCGAACAGACACTTGTGGCGGAATTGGTGATTTACGATTCGGAGATTGAATTTCAACACGATTCAATAATCTGCCGTTTACATACTGTTCCCGTGGGGTATTCTTGAGAGCCTCTAATTGAACTATATTGCATTCCAACGGGTTCTTTGGACAACATTCCCAGGCACTTTCGCACGGACACGCCAAAACGGTCCGCCCGGCCGGGGGTGCGCAATTAATCGCACAATTTATCACCGACTCAATCAGGTTCGGCAAAGGTGAAGGATCATTAAACCATCCCCACATCAAGGATCATGCGGGAAGGATACATTCGAAAAGGGTTTTTCTTTATTTTTCTCTTCTCCATTTCCCGTTCAACCCGCCCAAGTGGCCCCAAGTGGCTCCGACGAGTGGCGATTGAAATGCTGGGCAGTAAATTAAAGCGATCCCCGAAATCAAGTGGAGGCCCTCCACCCGAGACTTAATGGGACCTCCTCGTTCGTTTTGACACATACGCGCGTTTCAAGAGGAGCTAACAATGTTACAGCGCGTTTTGGGGCCAAGATAACTGCCCGACAGCGGTGTGTCCCGGCATTAGCTTACCCCGGAGGTGTAGCTCGTTAATTTGGGAAGCGTTCGTAAAAGCACCGTCAGAGAGACGACCCGTACAATGGCTCGTAAAACAAGACGGCGACACTTAACAAGCGTTTAATGAAACCTATTGCGGATAATTTCATTAAACGCGCTGCTCAACGACTTCAGGTGGAGCTTCAGCTCGGGTTGATAAACCATTTGCACGTCGTATGCATTTCCATTTGCATTGTATGATGATGGGTGAAGGTGAAATTGCATTTCCAACGTTCGAATGTTCACGAACGTGCTTCTTTGCTCGTTTGATCGAGTTTTCTCGAACACTTACGGGCCTTCGATTTGATTGGAAAAGGGAAGTTGTTTTTTTTCTCTCTTACATGTGCGATGTAATTTGTAACGCCAACTCGTCCAAAACACCTCAAACATGGCTGCAATCTGTTTCAGAGCAGTGCAGGAAGCTGAAGCTGTGTCTACGGAGTGGGCAATCTACCACAATATCAATATCACAGTGGTGGGATTCTTTTCCCAGCGCACGTTGCACAGCCGAAACTCCAAGACGAACATAAAAAAAAACACCATTCCGGAGACATTCATCGAACGTAGAAACCGTACCACGGCGGAATATAAAAGAGCGGAAGTTCCACAATAAAGTTCTCGCCTGTGGCTGCCATTTGAAATGCACCAGCGAATGGGCGGAATGCAACTCATTCGCGCACAATAAAGGTGAAAATTGCCGTCCGAGAATCTTTCGCTCCCGGCGTAGCCCACGGACCATTCCACTCATGCTGCATTTGAACGCCGGAAAAAGTGTAGTTGAACGAGAAAAAAAAAATGATGCACCGGTTCAACCAATGAGACACTGAAGCCCCGGAAGCTTTCCCGGCGGAAGTGCACACGATCGCAAGGTCACGCTTATTGCGTTTATTTCCCGGTTCGTCGCCGGATGCAGAACTAGTAGTGGCAAGCGCGTACGTGAGGTTTTTCCGGTGGCTTGTTTTCAGTGTTTTTATGGTGAGGTTTACTTTTTTTTGTGAAAAATATTATGCACTGCTTCGTTGCGGAATTAAAGGGCGAATAACCCGCGAGATGAAATCAGCAAATATTTGCACCGTTTTTGCATGCTGAAAAAGCACTGTTTCAAAAAACCTTGTTACCTTGTTGGTAACATGTACGGGTATGTTGCACGTTGTCCATAAATTCAATCAAACGTGTGTTTATTTTTAGCTTAATTCCGTCAGCTCAGCATCCCCCGGTAGCCACTCTCGGCGTATGGTTAACAACCGCGTACCATTTAGTTTAATTGATCCTACAAATCCTTACAATCAGCTTAGCAACCATTAAATCCCTGCTACAATTACGCCTCGCCAGCGCTGGCAATGGCTCAATCGGAGCGGCGTAACCTGATTCCCCGTTTATGATACCTCCTAGCTCTAGCGAGCTTCAGACAGAGAATAAACCGGGCGCTCCAGAACGCGCTACTCCAACAGGTCGATACAACTAGATGAAATCAGTGCACCCGCTCACCATGCAGAACGAGTGGCAAAACAACGCAAAAGCTTCAGAAGGGCATTCGTAGACGTACGGAGGAAAAAAGGCGGAAACTACACGCTTCAACAACTATCGAGGAAATTATCCGTTTAATGATCCATTTCGAACTGCAACGCTGGCAACATGGATCGACGCCTCCGCTCGTACTCAGGCTCTTCCGGTTCGGAGTCCTGCCGGCACGGAATGGGATTGGTCCGTTGCTTCGATGGAAGCGTTTTATCGTCCCAAGCCCGGGCGCTTCATCGATCTGATAAACTTAACTCTACGAAAGAGGGAACAGGAACGAGCGAAACGTAGCGGTGCATGATGGCACGACCCCCACAAGGGGGCATACGAATGAAGATAACATTGTTTCGGTCGATGTGTAGCATGTTCATTACTCGATCCTGTGGCAAAGGCGAACATGCTCCCATTGTGTGTTTGTTTGCTTCACACACACACACACACACACACAAAAAACGGTGAGTTTTGGCGCATTTATCCTGAGGGCTTTTTGCTCCGAATTAAAGCACGTCAGTAGAGCTGCCATACGTTGCATTTAGCAGCCATTTATAAGCAAAACTACCCCTTCTGTATACGTTTATGTTTCTTTGAGATGATTGAATACGATCGGATACGCAAAACGCCACTTTTCTCACTCCTTTGAAAGTTTCACTTTTCGTTCCTTTCAAAAGCTGCAAAAAAGCTCCAGTGGAGGGTTACAAACTTTTGCTCCATGTCGCTCACATGCCCATGTCAAAAATTTGGTCCATAAGCGTGAGTGCGTGTAGTGTTTTCCCAATGGTATTATGAACCGGAACTCCCAGCACGGTGGCGCTCTGTTGGAAAGACCCTCGACCCGATGACCACCGACCGATAAGGACACGTTCGGTCTGTCACACGCAGTTCAAACGGCCCTCAGAGCACCCAATGGTTGTGGTGTTCACTTTGGAACGCTTAATGGGGTGAAGCCTGCTCAGGATCAACGGGTGTTACGTAAAACCAGGATGGACACATCCCGCATCCGGCGCAACGACTGCACCGATGGGGTGAACTCTGTCGCCCGAGGGATGAAGCTTGACTGAGCTTTGAACTTCAACCCCTTTCGATGGAGTGGAGAGTAAAAAAACAAACGCTCACCCATCCATCGGCCTACTGCGGTTGTGACCTGTGGCTTTCGTTTCGTGGGCGAACGAAATGGATCGCGATGAAATGAAAGCGCACTTCGGTTCCCCGAGAAGGGTTCGCCCTTATTGAAGCATCTGGGGTAAAAACAAGGTTTTTCAATTTTCATCACAGCCTCAAGTCCTCAAGCCCCAATGGATCAGGTGCCCCGTTGGCTGGTTGTTTGTGTTGCAACAAACCAAACGTTTGTGGAAATGCTACACGTGCAGCGGTATTTGTCAATGCGGTGACCAGGCAAAATGGCGGGAAAAAAAACCCACCCCTTAAACGAATTTTCAGCTATCAAACAAACTTCCATCCAATCACTTTAATACGGGGAAATGCTGTCTTCTACCACCTCCGCCTGGCGCACAGCTTTTGAATGAATTTTACGACCACCCAAGCTTGTCACCATAAAATCAAACGGGGCCGGAACCGGTATCATATTTGGTGCCACCACCAGAGAGGTACCACCCTACGGCAACATTGGACGACATTGCAGCGGCGATAAGTTACTTCGGTCGTAGCTCATAATTAAATTTGTGCGTTCTTTGTAGTCCCGAAGGCGAAGGATGCGCGTCGGTCTGGGTCGGTTTTCCACGCAGTCGGTGTGGGGCCTTTGTCGGTGCTGACGAGCGAAGGCAAAATTAATTTCCATACTGTTTGCGGAATTCGGGCAAACATTCGCTCCGGTGGAGCTTCAGAAAAAGCTGGTTAACAAACTCAAACATTGTTTCGGAGCCGGGTGTGCGCGCGTTTCGTGGAGTTGATTTAAATCATAGCTCAAGCTGAAAATTGGCTTCCAGCAGCCGTCAGTTGCTGCCCAGAGCTGCCATTTACTGCACGGGCGCAGAGTGATATACGCTATCATGATTCCCCGAAAACGAGAGCCTTTAGCCTGCGGGACTGCGCGGCACTTCAAAATAAACAAAATTTAAACCAACATGCGCGCCCGGTTGCGGGACATTTTTATTGAACTCGATATGGCTGAACTTGAGCTACATTTAACGATATGGAACAATAAAATAACCAGTTTATGCCAGTCGCCATCGCAACTCGACCGCTTGCGGGCTGCAGAAAGGCAACCTTCCCCAGACAGGCACGGTAAATATCATTTGTACGAATGTTCTTTCGCCAAAAATTCTCCCGCCATTACGGCGCATTTCTTTTCCTTTCCTCCTTTCGGTGACACGTTGGCGGTCCTTTCGCCTGTTCGCGTGGTAAAAGGCTGCCTCTGGAGCAGGTTCACAGAGAATTTTCAAAAAACATCCGGGCCCTGCTATCGAGCCGATGGGCGATAAAAATGGTTTAAACCACGATGCGGGACGAAAGCGACCAGACCGGGAATAAGGGGCCTCGAAAAATGTAAACGACGCTCATGCGGAGCTTATGATTTTGGATTTATAATAAAAAGCCCCGATTGCACAGTTCTCTCCCACTTAGGCGCTCCTCTAAATTGCTTCTTAACAAGCGAACGGCTCGCATGGAGCAGAAAAACGATTCCCAAAACCCGTGGTTCCGTTGATGGCCGACTGATGAGATTCGTTTCGATCGGAGCATATGCATGGCGTCGCTTCGACTCATTTGGTCGTTCCATTCCGGTGCGAGCTAACACCATGCCGTCCATACGGAGGTGCAATAATAAACGCAAATTCAGGAATCCACGGCGCAACGTGGTGGTAATAAAAATATGCCTGCATAAAAGCACCCCAGCTCGGTCCGAATGGGAAGCCTCTCGCAGCAGAAAAACACGTTTCCAATATAAATTTTATTAGTCCGTGTTGTGGCGATACGATCACCATAATGACTGACTTATCGTAACGTCGGCAACCGAGCGTCTGCTTTCGTAGACGGGAGTACCCAAGCGTTGGCGTTGAGTCGATTGAAATCCTTCGTTCCATCCGTTCCCTCTGGCTGATGGTCACGTCAAACAACCGTGAGCGGAAGGACCCGAGGTCAAACTACAAGTACACCGGTCACCTGTTTTCGGCCCATGCTGATGGGAAACTGTACTGCCCAAATGCGGACGGTGTGCCTGTTTTATGCACGAGGGTCGTCAAAACATGGCCGTGTTTATTGCAGATCATGATGGAATTATTCGGAAACGATTACTGATTCGCTGCACCGGGACTCCGTAGCATGGTCGCCTCGGTGTTTGCCTGGACTGCGATTTAACGACGCTCAGCGAAGAGAAGGAAAGTAAGTACCTTTCCCTTTGACCTCTCTCGTGCAGCGTGAGCCCTCGCGTGGTTCGATCGCATCACGGTGCTGAGAGTGCATTTAACGATTTATTAAATTTGCGACACCCCACCTTATCGTGATCGGTCAGCGATCGGTTTTGGCACGATCGATCGACGCCTCCTGTGATCTTTTGACCGCGATGGAAACGTGGAATTATACCGTTCCCTCTTTTTGTTTCCGCATTAAACATTGAGCTTCATCATCATCATCATCATCATCATCATCATCATCATCATAAACGTAAGCAGCACGTCATAAATGCAGTTTACTCGTGCCCCCAGGGGCCAAATGCACCGGTGGGAACGTTGCGATGTACTCAACAATGCGCAAACTGAGCTGGTATGATGTAAGCGTGCTGGAATTGTTTGAATTATTGAATGTGCTAGTCTAGTGATTTCTTTTTGTAAAAACAAATTGTTAATCACATTAAAGCCACAAGGAATTTCTCGACAATTTATGCTAGAGAATTATTCATGCGTTCCCTGGTCAGTCGCTTGGCAAACCACCCGGCTAGTTATTATTTACTTGCGCTACTCTACAAGCGTCACCACTAGCAGTAATTTAAGCAACGAACTAACCAAGACTACTATCAACTAGCTGACACCACGGTGCAGTGCTTTCCTTGTTGTCGGTTGATACTCTCGACCAGGAGCACAAAAGTCGGATCCAAAACTTTGCCCTGTGTTTGAACAGAATCACCAGCAGCAACAGAAGCACCCTCATTGGGCGCAATTTTCGACACCTTCCAGAACGCCTCGTCCTGCTGAGCGCGCCCAGAGGCTCACCCACAAAGGGTGGCTCGAACACAAAATCACGCCCTCGGTGTCCAAATTACAGGCACCCGTGAACTTGCCGGGCGATTCCGGCAACGGCCATCCAGGGAATCGTAATGAAGCAAAAGTGTTCAGCCACAGACGATCAAGCACACAACCCCGCAGCCACTCGGTTTGGTCAGTTGCACTTTCAACAGGGACGCTCGATCCGATGCAAGGACATGGTTTTCCACGGAACTAAAAAAAAAGTGGAGCAAATTGCTATGAAAAACGTCCCCAACCCCGTCACTCGCTGTAAAGTTGTTCTTTAGCATCGGTTTTTGGTGCACTAATAAAACCTGTCACCAACAAACCGATGCTTGTGGGATGGAAAATTGTGGAAAGTATGCCTTTCGTGTGCCAGGAAAACGCAAAACGCCACTCGATTGTGATACCCCAGCGGGAGAAAATGTGCAGTTCGTTCGGAACGAGCGTGGGCATGTTATGTTAACCGCATGCAGACGTGTTGAGGGCTCGTTAATTCGCTGGATGGATGAAGCGTTGGATGGGTATTGAATTCCAGCTAGCGGTTGAAGTTCGTCCACAAAATGGATGCCTTTCAAGTGTCGTCGCTCATTTGCTGCGTGATGAAATTTTTAATCCACTTCCGCAGAAGGGTTTTTACATCGTTTCCCTTCACTAGCACCCGTTGGTTCCAAAACGAACCCGTGCCGAACCCCCAAAATGCTGAAATGACACTCCGATTTACGATCCTTCCATTCCGGTAGCGCCCGTTGGCTTCACCGGTGAACAACAGCAACAACAACAACAACGGCAACGAAAAATCCCAGTAATTCTTCTCCCAAATTACGGCACCCGCAGGCAGGTGGCAGGTGTGCTTTTCTACCGAACCGACACGAAATTGAAATTCTCCACGTTAATCGAGTGGAATAAATTCACGAAAACCCCTTTTATTCGGGCGTCGCGGGTGTGAGGTGAAGGACGAAAAAATATTGTGGGTGTATGCTCCCTCTGCTGTCCCACCCATCGCAGGTGGGTGATCCGGGGCATCCTCGTTTCATAAATTCCATCCCCCACAACGTCAGGCAGCGACGTTTACGACGACGTCCAAGTGAGGTTGAACACTGCCAGAGAGCCATTTCGCATTAATGCTGCTCCAACCTGGTAATGAGTATCGTGTGGGGGAGGTTGCTCTTGGGTGGCGTCTACCCCCAGCGCATAAAATTGCGTCCTGATTCGTCTCGTAGCCGAAACCAAGCCGTTGGTGGCGTTTTCCCGCCCGATGACGCCAACACCCGATCGAAAAGCCGAAAGCCCCACAACAGTAAATACGCGCAACGGCGCGCGAAATGCGGTGCGATGAAAATTAATTATTTGTAAATGCGTACCAGCGGCTAAACCGAACACCGGTTGCCGGGGTGGCTCACCATTGGCATTGGTGGTTTTCGACGTAATGGATTTGTCAATGGTGGTGCTCCAGCAGCCACAGCCGGCTTCATGATTGATGAATGCAACGACACTTTGGCATGAAAGTTTTAGTGACTGTGAAATGCTTTGATTAGTGGTTTAAATGGTGCGCAAAGAATGGCGAAATGAGAGAACCATCTTCTGGTCCGTGCAGCGACGAAGCGACTTCTCAGAATTGATGATCAGTGAGTGGTTGGGATGAAATATGTCACCACGGTAAGGCATTCCTTGACTTTGCAGCGCCTTTTGAGAGTCTTTTTGATGTGATCCGATGGCTGGGTGCGTCTACAAAAAAAAAAAGACGCCACTTTTGATCAGCCTCCAAAGTTTGTCCCTTATCCCTTAGTCGTCCTTTAGGCTTATTTATTTTTTTGTTTCGAAAAGGACCTCTCCCGCAGTCACGCAGCCCTGGTTGTATTGTTTTAAAATGTTTCTTTCCGTTCGGCAAAGTTCTCCCAATAAGCCCCACTTTCGTCTAAAAGCATGGCCACAAACTCATAAAAATTCGCTTCATTGCCGCGAGGCTGAGATTGCGATTCGTCGTCCTCCCTCGGGGACGCTGGTGGTGGCAAAAGAATCCCTTTGCGCAATATGGAGAATCCGCAGAAAAGTCAACAAATCAGTAACCCATCGTGTCGCAAACAATTTTACCTTCTCCTCGGTGGTGCCCCGCTTCAGGATTCTTCTTTCGGGGGAAGGTTAAGGATTCTTTTTTACGCTCCTTACCACGCGCACGCCACACACAAATCACCGGCAAGCCATTCACCGGCAGAGCGCACGGCAAAAATCTCGATCAACCGCCACCGTTAAACAAACTTTGCTTTTATCGTGTTTGGATCCCAACGTGGCTTTTTTTTGCCCCCCTTTTAACGCGTGTGCCTTATTTCGGCCCTTCAATCCCTTGGCTAACGAAACAAAACGACGATAACAAAAAAGGAAAACCCAAGGCTCGCCTTTCTTTCGGCGGGGCAAATTCATTTATCAAACATGGGTACATGAGCCCTTGCATGTTTACCCTTGCAATCGACCTTGAGGGTTATGGCGATGTCTTATTGCTTTATGTGATTGCATTTCCACCTCAGACCCCGGGGCGGCATAAACATTAGGGCGCTTGAGGACAACGATATTAGCTCACTTCCTTCCGTATCACTAAAACCGGCCACCTGAAACGACCTGGGTGAAGTATTAACGCAAATGGCAGACGGCATTAAATCGTTGACAACAAAAGATGCCCTCCCGAAATTCCGCTCGGTGCCACACTTGCCGCATGTCAAGTGGCGAAGATAAAACGAGATCGTCGCCCGGAACGATCTACAGCGTAAATCGTATCCCTTTTTTTTTGGTAAGCCTCTCTCTCCAGCTGTCTTCGGTTGTGTCGAAAGGACGATGCAAAAAAGAGGACCCTCTCTCTATCGCGCCGTACGTGGGCCCATAAAATCGAGCCATGAATGAGGGACCAGAATCCTTGCCGGGACTCGTTTTCTCACCGTCTGTGTGAAAAACACACGTCCCGTGTGGTGATGTGTGCGCAAAAAATAACGCCGAGTACAACATTTAAATATTGATGAAGTATGTTACAACCGCAGCACACACTTCAAAGCCATCGGTCGAGAAGGATGCCACGTGAGTTGAAGGAAAGACCTTTAGGAAAAGAAAAATGCCACCTTCCACCGCCGGCCGGTACGAGGGAGGTAATCGTGTTGACATAGGACTTGCCTTTGCCGTCGATTGGCCTGCTTCCTTGCAGCCGCGATAGAGGAACGTGCGCAGGACGATGCGACGAGGCCCACTTGTCTCACCCGTTAAGGAACTACGGTGGGGTAAGGTGTTGTTTGAGTTGAATTAGGGAAAAACCGTAGGCTCCGTACGGCGTCCTTTCCGTCGCAAGGACGATGATTTCGCTTTCCCGGGAGGCGGCAACGGCACATAGTGATGGCAAGTTTGGTTCGCGCTCTCGGAAAATGGTGCCTATTTACATTTGCAATCATTACGTTTCATCAGTGAACGCACATTCACAGGCCCCACCAAGTGGTGGGAAAAGTGTTTTTACGAAGAAAGCGAGAGAGATTGAGTGAGAAGTGAAAAAAATGGCAGCATATTTCTAGCCCTTTGGTGTGTGTGTGTGTTTAGAATCAATCCTGCTCTTTCTTGACGCTTTGCTCGATCGACCAGCAAAAGGGCCGTTCATTAGAGCAGTTTTTGAAGTTAATTTAATTTCACCAAATTCCGGTTGCAGTTTGCTTAGGCTTTCCGACCGCTTCACCGAGTGCGGGAGGGATTCTGTTTGCCTTGCGGGTACGCACCGTCTGTCCGTTCGTTCAATCGAAGCTTACTTCTTATTTAAAAAGCAAAAATTGGCCACAAATTACCATCCTGCAGCGTGTCCGTGGACGAACAAGCAGAGCACGCTCGGACAAAGCCCGTTACATCGCACGAGATATGGGACAGCAATAACCTTTTTGGCAGCCGTAAAACTCCGTAATCGGAGTGGCGTGGGGCCATTCACTCCCCCATTCTCGTGTGCGTGCGTGTGCGTGTGCGTTTGTGTCATCTTTTCCATTATCTAACCGGTCGAGCATGGCTCGATGCCGTTTAGCTTCCATGACACGCTTGACTAAGCCATTCTCGATAGCCGCTCGAGGGCACTTCGTTACTTGATTTTATGCCCGCCCTTTTTTTTTTTTTTTTTTGAAGGACCAGAACAATATGGCCAAAAGGTGCAACGGAAGGTCCTGGTCCGGCTTCGGTTTGTTCATTAATTACCGTTCCGGCCTTGAGGGCGTAATCGCTAAACGATGCTCTCGGACGCATTTTCTGAACGAAAGTGAAACGGCGCCATTCTGATTGGCTAAAACCCACCCCCACGGGGGGCAATTTTACATCGGACCACCCCCTACGGTGCACATTTCGGTGCAATAAGTCACGTCTCTCGAAACGCCAAACGAATCGTCGAAGCTCGTCAGTGTGCGGGCGTGCTCCGGACATTAAAATTCTGCTCACCTTCAGGGCTCTGGCTTTGGCCGTTCGACACCCGATGCCTGCTTTCGGTGGGGGCCAAACAATAGATAATTTACCTTCCTTTCCCGAGTAGGCCTCCTCCGGTGACTCGATTTATGGACTTTCGGTACTCTGTGAAACGTTTCGGAGATTCCACACGCAACACGCGGCACGTCGACACCGATGGCGTCCTTTCTGGTTCTGCACGCGTTCGCAACCGGATATCGAACCCGTCAAAGCGTTTCCGAATATTTGATCCACTTTTGGCGTCTTCTTCCCACGACGGGTCACTTGCGAATCTATTCGAAACCTGAGATCCAGCACACCATGGTCTCACGGATGGTCAGCAACGACACTTAATTCCGGGCCCGACCTTCCATTTCGAGCCACGGGGTTGGGATAAATATTTACCGGACTGAATTTAACGACCAATCGAACCAGGACGCAACACAAAACGCGCTAGATCAAATCCCACCGACCTGGGACTGACTGAACGGGGGTGGTGGGTGGTCCGTTTTTTCATTGATTTCATTGATTTTTCACCATCGCCCGTCCCATTCGATGCGCATCTATTTTAGTGGCTCGTAAACGTCGGCGAGGGCACAAATTTCCCGGTACACTTTCCCCGAACGGAATCGAACTCTTGCCGAACCCCGAATGTGGGGTGAAAACATGGCCACTCCCCGCTCCCCACTAAAAAAGGCCTCCTCCCGTTAGGCCTTGAGTTCACACTCGCGCACTCGCGATCGAAGATGAATCGAAGGATTTCCCGTTTCGAAATTTCCCGTTTTCTCGCGCCACCCCGGACCGGACTCAACGCACCATATGCACCACACACACGCACACACACACGTGAGGAACTGGCACCGGAAGTAGGCTGTCCGGCTTCTTAGCTTTTAAAGTCGCCCATCAGCGAACTCCGATGGCCGATGATTTACTGACATGCCCGCCCGGAACTGCGATGCGGATCCGGAAATGAGATTGTACCAAATGTGCTTCGTCTGTTCGATAACCACAGCTTCGGTTCTGTCCCGTTCCAGCAAAAAAAAAAAAACGGCGTGTTCACGGCGCTATCACAACTGGGTAGGTTTTGAACCGCGAAACACCTCCGCACGGCAGCAGACGAGCCGAGTCGAGTGCGTGTGTGACGGTGCTGCGCGCTAGCTCCGATCGACGGTTCCGATTGAACTGGCCGATGTGGCCTCGCCAAAGAAACGCGGCACCATCTCGAGGACGACCCGAGGCCGCTGGATGCGGCACCATAAACGCAAAACGGCGAGCATCTGAGTGATGTTGAGAGACAGAGAGACAGAGAGACAGAGAGCCAGCGTGTGTGCTGTGAGTGCCAAGTCGGCCTGTGGCTGGAGCTGCGAGAACGAGTGCTCTCGTGAGATGAGAGCCATCCAAAACCAACCGCAGCAGGCAGCACGCGGCGTTCGCGTTTTCCCTGGCAGGCGCGTGTTTTCCACGCAACAATTGTATCGCCTCGACGGGCACACGGGGGCGCACAAACAACCGCACCACCGTTGGGAAATGATGAAAATTGATGAGATCTTTGCGTTTGGCAGGCTGCCCGCGCTTCCGGCAGTGAGGCTTTTGTTGCGTATCCGGTGAACCCGGAAGCGCAGCCGATCCAGGCTTCCAGATGAGCGACACGTGCGTGTGTGTGCGGGTGGCAGCACGCTATCATTAAGCATGGCCCCGTCGTCTTTCGCAGGGTGCGATGAGATACAATCCGAGCCACATGCTCGTGGGATGAGACAGCTTCACCTACGACGCGATAGGAAAGTGAAAGCAACGGTGCTGTTCGCGATCGCTTGTTGGACAAACAATCAAACCTGACCTTTCCGTGCATTGCGGGAACCCAAAATCGATGCGGCACGCGAATCGCTATCAGATTAATGATTAATAAGTGTCGCACATAAAACCGTCGTACACGCGGAATAACCGGACAAGGCCGATCGAAAGAAGGACAGAAAAACTCCCGTGCATCGAAAATGGCGCTCTCTCCGCGCGCTTAAAAGCAAAACCGTGTTGGGGTTGTGTGTTTAAATGATGCCATTTCTTTCCGCTCCGTTCCGGCGCGTGGATTATTTACCGGCCAGCC
Organism: Anopheles nili; assembly: GCF_943737925.1. Classification (NCBI taxonomy): domain Eukaryota; kingdom Metazoa; phylum Arthropoda; class Insecta; order Diptera; family Culicidae; genus Anopheles; species Anopheles nili. The sequence continues at coordinate 4,786,899 of NC_071292.1, forward strand.
ATTCCGCGGGTCGATAACGAAACCATGACAAACAGACACACACACATACACACGAAACCAAAACCCGCGCGATCGATCGTCAAAGCTGCAGCATCAATTTGGTAGCCCACGGTCCGTCCCACGTGTTCGAGGTTGATTTTCCCACGTCCACCTGTCACGAGACGCAGTAACGGACACTCGCAGAAGGTACTTCAATTAACGCGCGCGCCAGTTTGATGCCACTTCAGCACAAATCCATCGGAAGCGAGTGCTGACTCAGACACTGTCGTAGACCTCCGAGGCTGTGGTGTCTGGCGCCGTCCTTCGTTAATTTTTACGAACATTTCGCTTCCAGGACGTCTCCAGTCCAGGGGTGGCCGCAACATAACAACACCTTCCCCATCGTCTACGACTCAAGCGACCGGTAACACCCACCCGGGGTGAAGTCATCGGGCTGCTTACGTGCGAGAATGTATTTATTTGCTGGTGGCCTTTTCGCTTTTTCTCTGTGCTTCGGGGTTTTTGGCCGAACTAGAGGGAATCGTTTTTTTTTCTTCATCCCACTGTGCAATGCGAGAAATTTGAATATTCGATTCGGGGGTGCTAATGGTTGGTTTTTATGCCAGCCATTTGGGCAACGATCGTTTCGGGGGTGGGGAAATTAATTTAATCCAAGCAGCAAAGTTCGTGAGTGTGGTTGACCTATTTTCCAGCGTGAAGAGGAGTGATTATGCACACGAATGTTTGAGACGAGCGTGGCTCAAAGTGTAACCAAAGCCAACATCCCTCCGGTCACCTGCTAGGCATTCCGTTATCGTCAAGCTGTTATTCCAAGCGACCCGACGGGGGCTGAACAAACATAAATTGGATGTCGAAAAAACGACCACAAAAAAGCAACAATTTCATTCGTGCGAATCAATCTCATCACTTGCGGACGAACCTGCACTTGCTTACCACGCCGACGATGATGTATCACTTTTCCAAAAGACGCACCATTGTTACAGCATTAGAAACATAAGCCGAAACATAATGTCCTCTGCAGTGGCAGGAATTTTTTTTGTGTGTTGCTACATTCCCTACAGCGAGCTCACCGTTCGTTTGGCACAGTCGGGTATCGCCTGTTTAAATATAATTTTCCTGCGTCATCCACTCACTCTCCGGCACGATTAAAGATGGAGAAATGGAAAGCGGCACTTGGAAGGGAAAAATCCACCCGATCCGTGCCCGATCCGCAACCGGCCGAAACATGTCAGAAACATATTATTTTGATTTCATCTACCACGGTCATGGTCCCGCACCGGTCCCGAGTCGGCTGTTGTAGCGCTAATTTGAACTCGCCTAATCCGAACCCACGCCGCCATCTTGCGCCGGCGTTAATCGTGCTAATCTCCTATCGCCTACTCGCAAGGGTGGCGGAAGAAACGAACGTGAAGCAAGAAGAAAAAACACATCTGACTCTGGCGGGGAAAAATGAACACATTCGCGCTAATTTGTTTACACATCCGCGGTGTCGCGGCGTCACGTTCGCGGTCGGTTAAATGGATGTGTCACATATGGCGACAGTTCCCTGCGTGGCCAGAAAGCGAAGAAGAAATGGTGCACCAGCAAAAGCGAGCAAAAAAAAATCCCCTCAGCCAGGCTGTGTTCAAAATGGATCTTCTCTTCGGTAGCTTTTTCGTACGTGTCTTTTTTTTTTTAATTCCCAATCCCATCCTGCCGATGGTGCCTCTTTAGCAAATCGTTTCCGTTCGCCCCATCGCAGCAACCGTCGCCGTTGCCCAGAGTAACGAAGCGTCACTGGAGCGAAATTCATCATGGCGGGAAATATTCAACCACCACCGGTAGTGCTCTCGTGGGGTGCAATTAAAACCATCCGCCATTGATTAATGACCGAAATGTCCGTTCGATGGGATCGAGACGCAGCACACGGATGGGAGACGGTCCATACGAAGGTGTTGCACGCGACGATGCACAAACCGCAGCATAATGATGACGGCCGTGAGGCTCATTTGCGTCCGCCGCAGGGCAATCTGTCGCCTGGACGGATGAGTTCATTTGCATTCGGCGATAAGCCGGCGCGCTGCTTCCAGGGTCCGTATTTTGTTTGTGTTTATGGTGATTGAATTCAAGTGACCGGAGGCTTGGCTCGCCTCCTCCCACTGGCAGGGTGCCAAGGGCACCCGAAGCGTCCGAAAGGAAACCGGTAGAATAAACAAACACCACCCGATGCTCGAGTGCATCGCGAATCAGTGCAATTACATATTGCCGGGATGCCGATTGGCCTTTCCTTTCTTCACGGACCACGCGATCGATTGATTGAGTTTAATTGAACTAGTTCATTAAATGGGGCATTGATTTAAGGATTGTCCTTAATCTTCCGATCGAAGGGCCGGATTTTTTCGTTTACACGCTGCCGTTTTATTTGCTTTCGTGTGGTGCTTCCTCGGATCGGTTGCATTTTTGCTGCCTTTTTTGGAGCGCGAGTGCATGCGGCAAGTGATGGGAATAAATGGCGTATAAAATACGGTCGGACAGGCGCGCCCTTTGGCGTGTTAGCAGTGCCAAGAGCGAGAAAAAAAAAATGGCAAAGCAAAACCAACGAACATGTAAATTAAATGCACTCGAACGCGACGCTGCTCGCTCCGAAGATGGTGCTGTTGATTAAGAGCTCTAGTGAGTGAGTGTTGCCCCTCCGGAGAAGGCAAGCAATTCCATTAATTGGGATGTGTTAAAGGCGTTTTTTTTTTCACGTACACTTTGCAAATTTTCCTATCTAAGGATGAGTTCTATCGGAAAGCAGCTTCAGAGCCCAGCACGTGATAACGGTTAGAAAGTTCTGCGAGTTTTTGAGTCTGTGTTTAACGTTTCTTTTTTTTCCTCCCTCTGTAGGATCTTTTCACCTTGACGTGCTGGAAGTGTGTCAGATCTTCCGATTACACGTGCTCATCATCCCGTTCGAAGCACTTCGGAATCCACTAACCGGCCACTGACCGCTAAGCTGCAGCGAGTGAATTCAATTTTCTGCGCCATTTGCTCCCCGTCAGCGAGCAAACCCAGCGCGATCTTCTCGCGTGGACACGAACACCAGATAGTCCGAGACCATCGGAGAAGGTCGTGTACGTACGTGTCCTCCCGGCACGGTGCCACGAGGACATTCCAGCCATGCCCAGTGCCGTCCGTTCTCAACGACGCACTTTTCACCGCACGTGGAAATTCATGGCCCTCCCGGAATGGCGGGCACGAGAATCGTACGGTTGTAATATAAATCTGTCGCTTAATTGGATTATTCAAATTGGTTCGCCTCCCGGGACCGGGGACCAACTCCACGCCCCTAGCCGTGATTCGACAGGTCTAACAATTATGTTGTGAACAATCAAGCGAGGGACGCGCGAAGGAAATGGCCCCACGAGTGAGAGCCTCGCGCGCCCTTCTTATCTCGTTTTCTCTCAATTACCAGCGATTGCGTGGGTGGGCGGGTGGGTGAAAATTATCGCAGCTTCGTGTTTCCGCTGCTAACGCTCCTGACCGAGCGCGTCTTTAAGCTAAATAATTCAATTAAATTTTAATCAGTGCCACACGGCCACTTTCGGCGTTCGATGTTCGACGTCTGTTCCGGCTTTTCCGTCCGACGACGATCCATCGACGACGGAGGTCTGTGGTTTCCGTGCTCCCGTGGTGTTATTATACGTGGACGGGAAAACTGTGGCAACATATCGGTGGATGAGGGCAGTTTTTTTCCCACTCTTTTTTCATGAAATGGATGGCTAATACCGCATGGTTTCAGCTTGCGATCCGATGCTCAGTGCTCGTCACTTTCTCGATTATTAGACGACGCCAAATCGAGATCCAATTGAGCGGCACAATCATCCGCTAACTCCGTGGTGAACTTTTTCCTTCCACCACCGGTGCCCAACTTTTTCCGCTCGCTCGCTTCTTTATTGCCCAAAATCACATCCCAAGGTAAATCAAGCGTGCGTAATCTCGCCGGCGATTGTCTAACGCATTAATTGCTCCGTATTCACTGTTTGCTTTTGCACGAGCGTACGATTTTCCCAGCCGATTTTCCGCAAACTTTTCCGTTTCGCTCGGTGGCACAACATTGACGAAGCAAACGAAAGAAAAAAAAAAGTGCCACCAAAATCCGCCGCTGCCGTTGCGTATGAGTGTGAGCTTTTGTCCCAGCCGCACGCTACACACGCAAAGAAAAAGGACGCCACCAGACGGCAGTTGATTCGATTACCGAGATAATAATGAGAATTGGTAACATGAAACTTCGCCCTGGCGCATACATCCGGGCCCCACAGCGGAGGCTCGCAGGCGTGTTAGCGTACCCCAAACGAAGGACTCACGAATCACACATACACACCCACCCACACACACAGGAAGGGAGCAAAAACATGGCTCCCATGGCCGTGTAATCCCGTGCTCCCGTTCCAGTCCCGCCTGTGGGGGGGGCGCATCATCAAGATTATGATGTAGCCCCGTCGGTCCTCCGAGCCCGCGTTGTCCTCAGGCCAGACCCCGCGGTGTCCGTTGTAATGCAGTATGTAATATCTTCTCAAGCTTTTCACCCGTTTCCGCCTACAAACGGGGATAATGCTTGGCGTTAGGCTGGCCCTTCTCGATTCGCTTTTCGTTTCATTCATTTTTTTTTTTGTCGAGGTCTGAACCTTTTGACGCTTCCTGTCCGGTGGAAACGCGATCCTGTGGGTTGACGGAGGAGGAGATAATTTATGAAAAAACTTTTCCTTCCCCGTTCGGGCGTACGGGTACGCCTCCGCCACAGGGACCGTTCCATCATTCATCATCGGGAGAGCTACGAGGTGTGTTCCCGCAGCTCGTCAAAGGAAGGGATAAAAATGGGCCAAAAACCATCCTCATCCGCAGCCGGAGAGCGGTTTACACCTTCAGCACCCCCGGTGTGGGGGTTGGAAAGTGACCCAGGAAGCTGAAGGAGGGATAAATTTGATGAAAACCCGGTGAACCTTGCGAAAAACCCACCCACCCGAGTTGGGCCCATTTTTCAACGCCCTGCTGGGGGATTATTATTATTTGCTAATGGTTCTTTTGATAGTGTTTTCGGAAGCACCGGTGGCTAGCGGTTGACGAGTTGCGGGGGCGATGGCCTTCGTCGGGAAAAACTACACCACCCAAATTCCGGAAACAAGGTGTGGAGAAAAGTTTTTCCCCTATGCCCGCTAAAAAAGGGCCCATTTCTTTAAAGCTTGTTTGAAGGGAACCACATTGCAACAAAGTTGAGCAGAGCGTTAAGTTGCTACGCGCTGTTGGAGGATGCAAAAAACAAGAGCCCTTCATGCATCGCTAACGAGTGGTTGGCGTGATTGAGCCACCCAAAAACCCACGCACAAAAAATGGTGAAACAAAATCCATCAACCAACGTCGACATTCCCAGCATCCGGTGCAGATCGCGGGTTTGTTTGTTTGTCCCTCAGTGCAAGTGCAGCTCGCGCGTGTGTGTGAGTAGGTCTCCCCTCAATCGCTGTCGGGTTCGATAAGCATAATAACTTCATAAATCCCCGGTTAAAAACTTCACGTGCTCACAAATAACACGCTAACGATGGTCCGTTCGATCGGAACGGTAGCGAAAGGTAGCGAAAAGGCGCGAAAGAGAGCCTGCAAAATGGCCTCCGGGTACGGCTGTCGTGGCGTGTCGTGGCCACTTTGCTGGACGTGGCAAATAGTGGCCAATTACTTGCCTCACCACCACGCGCGCCGGCCCTGTGGGTCGGGAAAACGGGGTACGTTCGCCTGGAGGGCCGCTTAGCCTGTACAGTGGTCAACGAACACTGAACGAGTAATAGCGATATCAAGTAAAGCTGAAGGAAGAGAATCGACAGCAAATGACACGCTTGATTGTAAGTCTTTTTTCTAAGAACGGATTTTAATTTCAAACCCCATCTCGATCGCGTGTCTCTTTCACACGAATCACAACGGAAGTGGCAACAATTTTGAGCAAAACCTGGCGCATCTCACTGTGCAGCTCGTCGAACGAGTCGCCGACAGCCCAACCAACATGTCGTTACTTTCACCCATTCCCGGCTAACCATCCGTGTCATGATAGCCGATAGCCTCGATCTCGTGCCGCCGTGACCGCAACTGGTGTTACACACACACACGCGCTGCATCGGCCCGATACCGATTATCAGATAATTGGCCGCGCATTTCTAGTCGAACACGCGACGCACGCTCTCCACGTGGCGAAGGCGCTGTGGCGTCAGCGCATTTTCCGCTGTCACCAGTCTCGAAGGGGTAGAAAAACGGCCTGCTTTTCCCATAGCAACGACGGTGGTTTAGTCCTAGCAACGGGGCTCGGTGGTTGGTGTTCCGGATTGCCGGAATGTTAGCACAAATGTATCATCTCGCACCGGTTGCCTGAACCACCACGCGAAAGGAATCCTTAGAATGTCCACGCGAGAAGTCGGAAGACTAACGGCACCGGAGCCATCGCTCGAGGGCATTTTTTTTCGTTCTCTCTCTCTCTCTCCCTCTTCTGTGGGTCGCATTCCCGATGGCGGAAGTTACGTGTGAAGAGTTTGCCCAAGGCTTGTGGAAATGATTTGCATCGAGATCGTAGGGTGGGAGATAAAACCCTCGCTCGGGTGGGTGAGTGAAGGTGACATGTTCATTCGTTCCCGGCGATCGCTATCGCAGCTCGATGATGGCTTGTGTACCCCCGTGAGGAAATGTTTAACATATCTTCCATCGGTATGTCACCTGATCCTGACGCTTGCTGCATGGAAAGGTGTTCCGCACGTTTGTCATACTTTGCTCAATCGAACGCATATGGTGGATTATTTGTTTCTTTAGCCAGCTAACTGATATCATTGCAAGCTTTGGAAGGGATTTACTCGCATCGATTGACGATAACAGGTACGGTACTTTGCCTTCTCAAATGAACGCAATTAAAGCTCACCTGAACGAAAGCAGCACCAAAAACCGGTATTTTATTACTGCATCCCGTGTGCCTCGGGTGGTTTTTGTTTACAAAACCCCCACGGAAGCCAACCCGGGAATAATTCAGCTCAACAATCGCCACAGCAAAGGAAGTGTCCTTTCTCGGACCGATACACCAACGAGCGGCAACAATTTTTCGCCGGTTCACCGCGATGTCACAAAAAAAGACCGAACAAATGCCGAACGGCATTACTTTCGAGCAAATTCTTTTCAAGCTTAATGTAGCTCGTGAAAAAAAGGCTGCGTCAAAATAAAAATGCTAATTATATGTAGTACCGGCGAGCGCCGGATCCATCGCAACGGAACGGAACCGACGGGTCGCGATAACGAGGATGATGGAGAGCGTTGGGTCAGAGCCCCGAAACACGAACAGCTTGGCTATGTAAACACGGCTACCCTCAAGACGATGCAAAAGACAGAAGGAGAGTGAAAGAATCTGTTAATAAGATTAACAGGCAGTTGCAAGTGGAATGCCACGGGCGAAATGCGACCGGATCGCCACAAGGAATCGCCACCCTACTGTACACTGGCCACTCGATGCGATTTTCTCGTTATATTTTTCTCAAGACCCAGACCTCCTGCCGGGTCCAATTTCTTTGCGCAGGAATGACGCGCTTATCGTGGCATTCGGATCACAATTAGCCCAATAATCATCGACATGTCAGCTTGGCCGGCGGCTGCCGCAGTTTACAAGGAAAATTAATGTAAATTGTCGGCGAAAATTGTTGTCCCCACCGGTCACCGGATGCTCGGGATGGAGGGAGAGACCTGCAACACGCGAGAAACGGTAGTTATTATAGCTTGGCAAAAATCACACACACACCCAGCTGACGAGTGGAGGACGACCGTTTTCGAGCGCGATCGTGAAGTGGCCCCTTCCCGTAACTGGTTCATAAGTTTATGAGCGTGTTTTATGTCACGAGTGTTTACATAGAACTTATTTATAGCTCGTCGTAGATGCGCGTCGGTAGGCGTTTCCATTTCGATGAGACCTGACCAAACCGATCGTCCCAAGGGTCGTCTCCGACCACTTGATGAAAAGCGAGGAAAATCAACACAGGCAGCATCGACGGGGGATTAACGGTGCCCCCAGCTCGGAAGCAGTTGTTTTCAATTAATTAAACAAAAACACGCTAAAGGTGTGTAACGTTGGGTGGCATTTTGCTGGCTTTTTTTATTTGTTTGTTTCGCTCTCCACATCATCGACCTTGTCGAGGCTACTAAAGTGTGCAAACATGCACCACAAAAGGCTGCTATCACGCCGCAGAGCGAAAGCAACAATCGCAATCGTGTCCCCGAAGGGCTCGCTCACCCCATCGTCACCCAGCCCAAGGGTCCATTCACAGCCAAATGCCAGCGGTTCGATGCACCTTCACGCTTGCATCGACCCACCACGTTTCCACGTTTATGTCGCGCGCTGAATGGGCGCATTGAACTCCCGGTTCGGGGTGGGATTTAAACAGGGCAGGATCGGTGTCGGTGTTTCTTTCGTTATTTCGTTTTTCAACACCGCGAATGTCACGCGAACAGGTGCCACGGATCAGCCCACCGTGTTTGGGAGGGAGAAGCATTTTAAATGAGCCCGTGTTTCTTTCTTGTCTGCAACGGGCGGTCCCATTATAACGTGGACTCGACGGTCTGGCTGCTGTGCAAGATGCTTGTCCGGCGCGTTCTGGGTCGCTCGGATCGATCTGTATTGTGTTCGAGCTTGCCGCGAAGTTTGGTAAGTAGGGCGAGAGCGAAATGTAGCGAAACGTGTCAAAACAAACCGCTCCGATATCGCCCTTGATCGAGACGATTTCCATTTCAGTGGCCGTTGTTTGAATGCGAACCATCTGCCGCCGCAGTTCTGCCTCCACGAGAGATGAATGTTAACACAACGAATGCGAGTAGGTGGGCGAGTTTTATGTGCAGCAGCAGTTTGTGCATCCACCGAAAGTGCAAGAACCCGTGCTTTTTGCAGCCATCTTTAAGCCATCACAAAAGCGCAAAAGAAAGCGGAACCATATTAAAGACGTAAGTGCTCCGAAATAAAGAGATACCGACCCGGCACATCACTGTCGTCGCACTTCATTCCACGCTCACGGCAAGATCAGCGAAACAATGGATCACTCCAATCACCGGGATATGGAAATCGGTCGCATTATGCAGCCAAGTCCCGGGGTTGCACTTCCGAGCGACGAACGACACCGTAAAGGAACAACGCCACGTGCAACGTGCTGTGAAATCTCCACAGGGTGGGACACGGGATTTCTTTTCCTTCTTTTTTGCCCACTCGTTCCAAGACCCCAAGAATGCACACATTATGCTGCACATCGGGGATCTGCGGATCAGATATGCAAAAATTCACCATCGAACGCCCCCGGGAAATGGCGAAACCGTTGCGAACGACGAGCCTTCTTTCTTGGTTGCCTTGACACTGGAGAAAGTAGGCTGTGACTTGTCTCGTGCTGTCTCGTGGTGCGCTACTGTTCCCCTGCCTTACAAGGATAATCGATCGGATCTAGAGATGGATGAACGCGAGGCATTGATTTTAATGATGCAAACGCGGCTTATTCATGCAGTTGCAAAATTGAGTGGAAAATGTATGCGATGCTCGTGCGCAGATGTAGCCATTTTGCGCGCACGCCAAATGAAGCCAACAAACGGCCCTTCCACAGGTAGGGCGAGTGTGCGAGTTTTTAATGCATCTTCACCGGTCTTTCATGTCACTTGAACGCCACTTAAACCGCCCCGATTCGACTTAGCGCCTCGTCAGCTGTCACGCGTACGCGATGTCTCTGCAGTCGTTCCGATGTCGGCTTCCGAAACCGTCCCAAGAGTCATCATAAATTATGTTCCCCATCAAAGCGTTATCCCCTTCCCAAGCAGCAGCAAAAGGTACGCTTTTATTCGCGAAACAAGCAAGGTGGGGCCTGCATTCTCCCGTAAAGAAGACGAGATTCATTTGGTCCGCCTGCGCTCGAGTGGAAAACCACCGTTCTTGACCCGGTTTTCCGGTCGCATCTCCGTGCGTCCTGCACGCCAAAACGAATGCATCGTCAACCGACCATGGAACCGCTCACCCACACGGTTCGTTCGGTGGAGAGAATTGTAATTTGCATTTCAATTAGCATATTCAAGCTTGTGGCATTTCCCATCGGTTCCTGCACACTCTCCCCGGTTGTGGTGGTGCAGTTTTCGGGACCCGATGAGCTGTAACCCGCGACCCAAATGCGGTGATTCGTGTTTGAGCCACAGAAAGAAAACGACCCGTGGAAGGGCTGTCACGAAGGGGGCGGGAATACAAACAAATTACATTTCCTTCCGGGTGTGGTTTGGGATTCCGGTCCCACTAGGGCGGTGCACTGATGCGTTTTGCAGCTGCATCGCTCCCCGGGACTGGCTGACGGATTGATTTGACCCAGCGTGCGGTGGCTCCACTCCGAGGCGATAATTAACTTGGTTTACGCAAGTTTTTGAAGTAATTTATGCTGCAAACAGCGATCGCACATTAATTTCGCCACGGCTCGAGCACGAGCACGTCGAGGCGTCAGTGTCGTGCTCGTTTTGGGGTCGGAAGAAAAGTTGAGAACCGATTTGCAGTCGCAGTTAGTCGCCGGTGCAGGCCGGTGCGGTCTCATGACTCCTCCGGGAGTGAGTGATGCAAGTAATTATGCGATTTCTCGGTGAATGGACGAGTTCTGTGTGTGGAGAGAGAGAGAGATGGGGACGTCTTTTTGTTCGCGAAGCGTAAATTAGCGAAGGCACATTGTGCTCGCGAGAAGGAAAAGCAGATTTAATCCATTTTGAGTTTTTACAGTTGCTTCGTTTCCACGGCAAACGCAAGAGCCTTTATGACTTTAAAGCACACATAAAAGCTTGTTGAAAACGAAGTCATAAATATCGATCCTCATTAAATGGCCGCTGAAAACGATGATAATTTAAATTCATCGCAGTAAATCCTTTCATAACCGGTACCTATTTTCGGTCCATTACTTGCACTCGTTAAGTTTTTGATATATTAAAACGCGCACAAGCGAGCATCGGAAAAGCTGCACGTTCAAAGGCGTGCCGATTCAATCATTCAGTGAGATTAAAAACGTTAAACACCGCCATTATATGCTGTGAGTGGGTGGGTTAATATTTCCGGGAGCATATTAATTCGTTCAATTAAAATTTGTACATTTATCGAGCCGAGAGTCGAAAGCCGTGGGCTCACGTGTCCACATAATGCCGATAAACGCACATTCGTGTGAACTATGTACGAAACGAAACCTTCATACGACGTCGAAGCTTATCAAAAATTATTTGGCACTTTGTTGCGATGATTTACGAGAAGCGAGATTGGAGCTCAACTTCTAGCTTCGTTCGCAGCTCATGATTGAAAGTGACAACCGATCGGATCCTGCCACTTAAATCATCCGAAAAGTTGCACAAAACTCGATTGGCCCAGTTTACGACGTCCGCCGGTGGCCTTCGACCCTGGCGAAAGCGAAGAGAAAAATCACTCCAGCATCCAACGAACCGGCGTTAAGACACCGAACGTGTCAAAGTCGTGACTGGCGTTTTGACCTCGAAGCAGCGAGCAGCAAAAAAAGATAAAGAAACCCCACACACTCATTCTAACCACCCGGCTGCAGGACTCGTGGATTTACTCTCGGTCATGGAGTCCGTTTAAAAACTGGCGAGGGATAAAATAACGCTCTCCATCGTCGTGGTAAATGTTAATCAAATCAGGGCGAGATTCTTTGCATTTTCCTCCTGACCGGTTGGGTCACCGTGCCGTGGTGGCGAAAAATCGATAACGTTGAGTTTCATGCCCTTCATGACTGCTTCGTTTTCACTAGCAACCCCCGCGACAGCGAAAAAAGCCTGTGCTGTAAATCAGCGAAGGTTCGCCCTCTCGTGGGTGGAAGAAAAATAAAGCCCAGCACAGCTGGAATGGAAAAGGGCGAGCATAGGAATTAAAAGGCCAGCAAAGTGGTTACTCAATCATCGGCCGTGCGATTGCGGCTAACGGGACACGGGTTTAAAGTTCCCGTGCCGAGTGCAAATTAAAGCACCGATGAATCAATTATTATTAATCATCCACCCGGGAGTGTCTACACCAGATGCAGCATCACTTTAAGAAATTGAAATGGAGCTGTCAGAAATCGGCCGTGCGCTTATGGCCATTTTCCATGGTCAACGAGCCAACTGGCCGGCATTCCGCAATTCACTCGAAAGTGTTAACATTCTCGAGCGGCACTTGAGCGGTGCTTAAAAGCCTCACTCTCGTCCGGTGGCTTCCATACACTTCACACCCGTCGGTCGGTGGAGAGCGCAAATAAAATCGATCGCCATAAATACGGCTCACTTTTCTCGGTCAGCAAATTTTCCGCCACCGGGCCACCAGGCACCAGGCAGTTGAACTATTTTCATAACCGTGACATCGGAAAATGAACGACCACGCGAGTGTTCGGGAAGGTCCTGGGAAGGCATTAGACACTTAAACGGTGCCCATTCGGTGGTACGAGCCGGCATCTGGGGCAATCATCTCATAAGTGCCCGGCTGTGGCCGAGGAAAATGGGAGAATGCACCCGAGGAAGAAGAGCACACTTGAGTCAATTGATACCCATTCAACTTCAGGCTCAATAGAGCGCACAACGAGTCACGTTTCAGGGGACAAATTTAAAGCGTATATCGCGCCTCTTCACACAAACACACACACACACTCACTCGCTCTTGGCCGGTCAGTTGGAAACGGATACAACGGGTCCGTTGGTTGTCAGCTTGCTAGCAGCTCGGATGAAAAACGACCAAATCTCAACTGCCGACATTCCCGGGAAAGTAAACCCCCGTCCTCGGAAGCAATGGCCGCCCGGTCCACCATCATTTTCAAAAGGATGCGTTCGCTCGGTCGAGATTTCTTCCCTTCTGCTAAGCCGCCGAGGGAAGCCACCGAAATGAAGAAGCATCGGCGGAAAGATATTATTGCGGGTTTAAAGCAAAAAAGAGGAAAAAGCACAAAAAAGGCGAAAGGCAGGATTCGTTCACCGAAAAAAGCCGTCCAACCGTCTGCAAGGCGTTGGCGAACGATCCGGGAAGAAATAATCGATTCGTTGGTTTTTCCGAGAAAAAACCCACCCTGTCCCACCCGGGAAAAAGGGCGGGCGTCTTTAGCTTGACGGTTGAGTGCCGGTGGAAATGGAATGCAATATTGACACAGCAGCACACGCAAAGGTGGTGGAAATTGCCACCGGTGGGATGAACGAAGGGCCAGCGTGGTCCAGCTGGGAGTGGTTTCGCTTGGAAAAACTGTTTTCTTTGGAGGAAATTGCTCGCAGGGAAGCCACCGGCATTGGCATTGAAAAAGGACCCATTTTGGGAGGTGCTGCCGGCTACGAATTTCCCGGAATGCCTGGAAAGGTGTCGGCCATATGGAGAAAAACGATAAATTAACCACTCCGGTGGAATTGCGTTGGTCAGAATGATTTAATAAAAGCACTTCTACAAATCAGATTACCGTTGGTGGGGGTTTTTTTTCTTCTCTTTTGCTCCTGCAATTACTGCAAATAAAAGGCCTTTTACTCTTTTCGATGCAACGATTGGAAAAAGATTATTTCATAAACGTTCTCGCAAAAGCTGCCCCGTCTAATGAAAAAAGACACTTCCCAATTTTCCCAGCACGCTCGATTGCGCGAGCGTGAAATTGACAATAAATCGGCTTAAAGGATTGTCAACTCGACTCGCTAGTGAGGGTTAAGGAATTTTCCGAGCTAATAAACACGACGACAGATTCTTTTCTCTTTTCCCTTTGTCAGCGGCGGACATTGATGGACGACGTAGCGAAACCATTCTAATGGCTTTATTTCAACGATTATGATCATCACCGCGCCTCGGTTCGGTCCGAAATCTGTTCGTCCTTTTGTGCATCCGTTGTCCACGATGGGTGGCATAATTTCTCCCCCACTTTTTGGCAGATACGGTCCGAAAGGCGAAGCTTTCGCCATCAAGTCCCTTCTTTTATCGCGACCACTGCACAATTAACTTTACAACATCCGGAACCCGTTACGGCCTGCTGGTGCCCGTGTTGGAGTGGGTTTTTTCCCATCATTTTCCTTCCATCGCCCAGTGAAATTGTGGTGCGGAAAAATTCCCAGCAAGATCTCATCAGTAACCGCATCACACTACCGCAATAGCTGGCGATGATTTTCCGGGGTTTATTTAATTTTTTCCTACCCACCCAGCCGCCGACTGGTCTGTTATGGGGCCATTGTTTTGATTGACCGCAGCGTTTATGTTGTGCTGTGAGTCCCCCATTTGGGATCCCTTTCTGGGCGGGTTTTTTTTTGTATTTTCTGTGCTTTTTCGTACTCCCATCGCACGCGATTCCTGCTGCTGTTCCTGCTATTGCTGGTTTGATTTTAAATCCAAATTGAATCAATTCGCGGTCCCTTTTTATGCTTGAAGTCCCAGCACTGGCTCCCTCGCGAAGATTGGTTTAGTAGGGAATAATAAAAATTTCCATCCGATTTTGCCTTCCACCCCCAAAACGGTACACGTGCCCGCCACCCGAGCGATAAATAAATAGCACTCTATCTCGTTAGCGGCCATTTCACCGTAAATCAATCGCCCTGCGGTGCTTGCGAAACGGAAATACTTCAACAAAGTGTTACACTGTTGCCGAAATGAATTGTTTTACTCGTGCCCACCGGGGAATCAACTGTTCAGACCGGTTCCGGTGCTCAGGATTCCATCGTGCTTCAGTAGCGAAGGGAAAACCCCCGGGGGAATTTTCCAGCCCCGCAGAAGGCCACTTCCGTGGGGATGTTTTTCGTGAAATTTATAATGAGATTTTTACTCCCCTTTATCGGTGGCATCGCGATTGCTAATCCTCCGACATGATTCCTCAATTTTGTTTGCAAAATATGTTCCGCCCTGATTGTGCCGCAATTTATGGTTATTCGGTTCCTAAGCTCTCGGTGAAAGTTTTCCCACACTCCCAACCGTTTTCCGAGGTTGACTTCACGTTGCTTCCGACGAAGACCGCACCGAACGAGATGTCCTTTTAGCGCCATTTTCATTGGGGTCATCTATTCCGCTGTTCATTTTCCTAAACGAGCGTGCCCGAGCACCGGGAAGAGTCTTACGAAATTGAGGCCAAACTTTCCCGCAACGAGGAGCGTTCTTTAAACTTTGTAATTACACATTTTCTTCACCGCGTTCCCGAGTTCCCGGGAGCGCTATAATTACGAACTAGAACTAGTAGTTCGGGCGTTTTCAAGGCGGCGAGTTCGACGGTATGGATGTGCTCTCTAACTCGGAACAATGAAGCTGTGAATGTTGTCATCGGCATGGAATTCCATCCTGGTATACATACTCCAACGGAAACTTGTTCCATTTTCGCCTTTTGAACGATGGAACGCTTTCGACTGGGGACAAACAAGGAACAAGCTTGCTGATCAAAGACGCAACTATTCTTTCACCAAACACGCAAACCAATTTAATCAATTGTGCCCGTTGCCAATGTGGTAGGGAAAATAAAAAGCAATCAAAGAACAAACGTGCAACAAACGTCTTTAACATTTCGCAAGGGGTTTTTCTCTGTATTCTCCTTCTGCTGCGGGAAGCACAAGCATCTTACGTTCACTTGAGCAAACCATTTACATGTTCAGATAGCGGGCTTTGATGGGGGATTTTCTCAGGTGCGAATTTTCTTTCTTGCGGCGAATTTCCCGAAAACGTGCCCGTGTGTCTTTCGTTACATGTTTCAAACACTGCATTTCGCATTCGTCTTCGGGGCCACCTTCGATGGCACGTTTCTCGAAGTCGAATTTGCTGGTGGGTGGCGTTTAGCAAACGCCCCTACTCAAACAATGAATGTACGATTACACGACCCAACGAAAGAGCGAACGAACGTTTTCCTTTCGTGTGATAGACTGCCTGTTCCGATTCCGAAAGAAATGCACACTGAAAGCCGTGCCCCTTACGAGGAGCAAGGATGCAACGGCTCCCGAAGGCGAATTCAATCTGCATCTCGTTTCAGGCCCGACTGCCCTCGGCACCACCCGGACGTGAGATTGGATTTGATCGAAACGCAGCCAAACATTGCCGCGGGTCACGTATTCGATGCAATGCTCTTTCGATATGAAATGTAAATTTTCGACTCGATAATGCTTGGGTAAACGCACGCTTCTCGACGGGGGCATGTGCGAGAACGATCCGGCACGATCTCTGGCAGTGATGGAACGAAATGGAGTTGACAGAGAAATTTAATGCCAAATACTGATTGCACAAAAGTGCAGCAGACCAACGGTACGCGGAAAAACGACAACGCGACGAGTATTGGTGGAACAAATCAGAACCCAATCTTCGCATTTGGAAGCTCAAGCGAGGATGGAACGCGTGGGAGAACGGATCTTGGCCTGAAAGCTCTTAAAACAATGTCGCAACCGCTTGACGGAAAGTTGTTCTAGGTTCTGTGAAATTTTCCCCCAAAGTTAAAGGTCCTTGAAGAAAGTCTTTCCGTGGATGCTTTCTGATTTACTGCGAAGGAAAGTCAGGCAGATAACCGGCTTTTGCCATGGCTCGATCCTTCTGGAAGTTTTCGTTTCCACACAAAAACACAGCCCCCCTAATTAAATCATATCACTTACTTTCACTCTTGATCTCTCGTTTTGTTGGCGTATTCTTTTCCCACTCGAATGCCCTGCTCCACGTGTTCCGAATGTGGGTTAAATAATCTTCTAAATTACGGCTTCCGGCCGCCCCAGATCCATCACTCACGGGTTGTTGCGGGTGCTAACGAACCTGTACGAACCGAAAGCACACGATACGAATCATTAAAACTTGGAATGCTTTTGCGCTTTTAAGCCGTACGCTCACCCAGGCGTCCCACGAATCCACGCGTTCCTCTTCACGCCACTCGGATGCGGCCATTTTCGATGCCAAACGGACCCCTTCCATGGGGCTGGCTCATCCATCTTAGCGAAAATTCCCTACCCCTAGCCGGGAGAAACTTTGCCTTGTCCTTGCGTGCGAGGAAGCTCCTTCGAGGCTGGCTGGCTGGCTTTCGTCAGCACGACGAGAAGTAGCATTTGGACGAAATCAACAACCGGCCGGGTCGAATTTCTCTGCGGAGGCTTTTTGCTTTCACTTCCTGGGAAAACATTTTCCCTCGCACTCGAGTTGGCTTTGGCGTCGATTCTTTCGAGTGCTAGATCCACCATCCACCGGTAGGGTCGAAGCACCCACTAAAAGCCTCGATACAGGCCGGAAAGCGAGCCTCACAAAGGTGTCATGGGGTTTTATTTTTGGCGTATTTCATTCCGCTTCCGTCACGCTCTGGTGCCTTCAAACCGATCTTATTATCTCAAACGATATTGAGAGCCAGCACGTTTGATGTGGAATTGCATTTTGGTTTGTTTATGAAAGCGCGAAAAAACAAAACGGGAAAGCGTCCAATATCGCTCCGAGGTAAATGTTTAATCTGAGCCGCTTCATCGCAAAACCCTGCTCGTCGGATGGAACGTTTGCTGACAAAACGGCACGATTGAGTTACTGCACAAATAGACATCATAATCAACGATTTCTGCCACCGCGAACACGATACCTTTATCAGCACCGATGTAAGACAGATGTAAGCGCGGCCAAAGGCATTCGTCGAGATATCGATGCATTTGCAATGTAACGATCGAGCGCCTGTCACCAGGGCAGCTGTCAAAGCGAGCAAAATATTATGTTTCCATGACGACGGCTGCTGGCTTGTTCGCGGCCTGCTTCGAACGGTGGCTGGGACATGTGCTGGAAAATGAAAATATGGCACAAGCAGACAAGCTGCACCAGTAGCTTTCTCAGTGGACCACGCGAACGAGTGCGCCAGGAAAACGAGCTTCCACGCCAGAGTGCCCGGGGCCTGTCAGCGGACTTTGGTTTTATTGACAAGCGTTTTATAGGCTCCACCGTTCGGATTGGACGGTTGGAAGGCGAGTAGAAAGAAACGGAAGAAAAAAATGCTAGCTGCGCGTGTACGCAGCCTAACAGAGTGCGTGCACGTCGAAGGGCGTCGAATCCGGATTCCCGCACACAGTGAACCACCCAGAAAGGGCGTACCACCGGGCCGAATTGTCAACCGACGGGACCGGCCCACGTCTGGGATGGCGTAGGATATCAGCCCGCTGATTGATGTCTAGCGGAGGGCATCAATCTCCCGTTAATAAAGGGTGCATCGGCGATTTTCTATTAAATAATGCAACATGACAGCTCGGCCCGTGCAACAATGCGTTGCAAGTGGTGATGGTGTGCAAAAGCTCGTGGAAAACTAAACTCCATGCAAGGGTTTCGCGATCGCCCTGCCCCCAGGTGGGTTTGGAGACCTGCCTTGCCTAATTTGCATATTGTAATTTCCTTTTCCCGCCAACCAGCCAGCCAGCATCGTTGTAACAAAGTCACCGGCAAACAGTTCATCAACGTCTCCGTCGTCGTCGTCGTCGTCGTCGACGTCGTTCGAAGCATAATCACCGGTGAAGCGATCTGAAGGCGATCGATCGCGCGCGCCTTTCAATAAGATTGGCCCAGGTGTGGTTGATGGGTGGATGGCGTGCTTGGTGGGGAGTGCGGCATGCAATTATTTAATTTCCTAATGATAAGCTTCCCGGCGGATGGTCGACGGCGTGGCCAATAATTCCCACCTCATGTGACTGTTCCGGTACAAGAGCGGCTCGCAAGCGATGCAGCCACCATCCGGGCCGGTGTTGCTGATAATAATGATCGCTAACTGTTACGGTGATGATCGAGTTTGTGTCGGGACGTGTTGGGGTTTTTTTTTCTTCCCTTCAGCGCTTTTGAGTGACGGAGTGAGTTTATTTCATTCTCAATTTGTTCCATTAGCTGGCACCGGTGTAGCTTGTCGCATATTTCTTATATGTTGTGTTACATTACAAGCGTATAGCGTGTTTTGAAAAGCCAGCACACCTCGAGGATCGTACCGCTAAAGCGAGTTTGACGTTTATAACTCTCATAAAAATGGCTCCCGCTCATATTGAAAGGTGCTTTTATCGGTTCAAAATCGAATATTGAACGGCATTCCAGAAAAAGTGGTTTAATTACGCTACCTCTACGCCATTCTCTAGCGCAGGCAACTTGTGAAACGTTAAACTAAATTTATTTATCCTTTCCCGTATCAGATAAGGTAAATTTATGACCCATCGTCCACATCCAACCAGGCTGCGTAGACGACGAATTTGCTTCTCTCGCGTGTAAGAGAAGCGTTCGATGCATATTTCTCCCCATCGGGATGGCGTATCAGCGTCACCATTCCAGCGAGGTGGAGGAATGATTGAATTAAGATTTAATCAAAATAGATCAACTTTAATCGCCATCGATCGAGGACCGTGGGTTTGCAAGGTGTAGAAACCGCAACTCCTCGGGATGTTCCTTCACAAAACCGGACGCCACAAATAGATGCGGCCAAAAGCCCTACGCCCTATCGAGCCGACGTATCTTAAAGCACTGGTTGCAGCTACTTAACGGTCTTGTGTGGGGTCCGGATTGCAGCAGCCACAGCAGCCACTAACCAGCGAAACCTGATCTACGGTGGAGCAGCCTCGTCCATCCATCCAGCGCCGTCCATTTATCAATCTCGACACACATCCATCCTCTGGGCGCTCGGTGCAACAGCCGCTCCAGCCATCACAAGCCCTATAATGTACGAAAATGTGCCCCAAGGCTCACGGCTGTTGCCTTAGGCCAACACAGGCATCTCCGAACGGGGCCTAGCCTTGCATCGTTGATAAGAAGTACCCATCGATTCGGCACGGCAACAGTGCCCCACATCAAATATTTATGTAGAAAGTAATTGAAAATTTTATTTTCAACAATAATTATCCCGGATGATTTAATGAGCACCGTAACGCATTTCGATTTAATGACGCACTTTGCGTGCGTCTTCCGCTGTTCGCGCAGACCGACCAGCCTGGTACGGAAGGCTCATAAATTTTTCGATCAAACTGCCCGTTCCGGCCGAACCAGAACCGCCGGGAAAACGACACCGGCTGCCACACTAGTGCGGCTCCACGCGGGCCCCCACTGGGAACTGGTATCCTTGGGAGGAAATAATTCCGCTTTTACTGCAACCCAGCGCCATTCAGAGCCTGCAGTGCGTGATTTCGGTCCCTGCAGTGGAGCGTTTTTTTTGTTGCTTCCCCGAATGACCCAGGGTTTAGATTTGATGGCGGCCTGCCCGGTGCTGCCCGGTTGCATACAATGCCACAGCCCTGACTCGCAGGGACCCGGTTGATTATAGTCTTTCACCCGTATGTTTTATTTTCCCTCCGTGCGCACTGGTCCTGAGTCCTGGACGCCCCAACCGATGGCGGATGAAATAATTGAGTTTTTCCTTTTTTGAGCAAGCGGTCATTGTTTAAATTGATGCAGGTAGGGCAGCGCCCATAATGATTGCTCCGATTGGATTGAAACAATTACAGTAATGGGGTGAAATTTCATCTGCACCTGGAACACCAACGAGAAGGGTGGTTTTAAGCTGCGGGCTGGAATCTGTGCTTTAGTTTGTCCTTTACGACGCACGAGTCCTGCTTGAAGACGGAAGTCTTCAGATTCCCACACTTAACGGAAGTATTAAACAGAAATCAACCTCTCTAATCCCTCATCTCGACGGGCCTTCATTGGCTTCTCTCAGTCATTGTCGCTGAGACCGTGCCACAGAACGGGGATCAAATAAATCTTCCGATTGCGAAACCCCAGGCGCACTTTTCTTCCTCCGCTTGGAAGATCATTATCATGGGAACCGACCAAGAAATGGCCCTCTGCGGAAAACCCCTTGAAAAGCGATCCAAATTGTCACATTCAGTGGGCGGTACTTAAAGAAAATTACTTCGGCAAGCGAACAAAAGGGTGATTTCATTCCCCTTACTGGGGGATGGTTTCGCTCCGAAAAACGCACATCCTTCATCAGTGATCCATAGGTTCCGGAGGACCGGAACCGTTTTTGGATGTGAGAAGTCCATCACCGGAACGAACTGACCGTCGAGTGGGGCGAAAAAAAAAAGCCACAAGGACCCACAGTCCCTTCCGAGAGGGAACGACCGAAGAAGCCTCCGGTGTGACGTAGAAAAATCCCATTTACGGGAGTTCCCTTTGCACATCGTTGCCGTAAATCAACATCATTTTCCCAGTGGCCTCGTTATCAGTTAATCAGGGCCGTACAATGGAAACGGCCTGGGTTGGTGCGTCTCCTCCCACTGAAAACCAAAAAAAAATGTATATATATATTCGCAAGTACCGAGGGTCGAATAAGTCATAAAGTAAATTGTGATGAGCGACCGTGTCCGGTCGAGTGGTAGGCACGAGTGTCAGCTGGGAAATGCTTACAAAGTGCTTTAACGAGCCGGGAAGAGAAGTCAAGGACCGGAGGACTGCCCCAGTGCCCCCGTTTGGATGCTCCTGTGATGCTTGTATGTGTAATCGTGGGGCGATAAATTTGGGTTGCGACGCCAACCCAGCCTTTCGTCCATCAGCACCACCGTCATCAGCATCAATCGGGTTGGGAAAAAGCACGCTGCACGAAATCGTGCCCTTAATTGCCGAATCATCCGGCCGCATTCGCGATGAGCGTAAACGTAAAAAGTAACAGACGAATTAATCACGCAAGCCAGTGCAAAACGAAGCCCCATTTCCCGGCACGAAAACATTAAAAAATGAATTTAATGCTTTCTAAAGATTAAGTTAAGTCCGAGTTTACGTCCTTTATTTTCGTTCGAGGAGAAAAAAAAACAGCTCGCATCCTGATATGCGGTTCAATATTTCGCTCTACTCGAGCGACTGCACAAATCGTTAAAATAAAGTTATCTCTCGCTCTCTCTCTCTCTCTCTCTCTCTCTCAGTCTTCCCCTAACTTATGCTTGTTATTTCCGCTTCCGGCTAGACGGGTAGCGTTTCATTTGGCAAACGAATAATTCAAGCTCGTTCCAACGAATCCGTCCGCCGCTAACCCAACACTGAGGGAGAAAAAGCTTCATTTATCCATCGCGCAATCTGCATGTTCACCGGAAATGTACCTCGCATTCCAACTTGCATCCTTTCGGACCGCCCTCCTCCACCGCATAGTGATAACACAAGGCTGGCATTTTTTCTATTCCTCATTTCACCACCGAAATCATCGCGAGCAGGGAAACAAGGCAGGAAAAAAGCCATCTGCCGCCAGCGGTAAACCATCATTCATAGCTCCAGTCCGCTGACGGGCACGCTGCCGGCCATTTTGGGTACAATCTCCTGTTCAAGGCTGCAAGTTGGGCTCCAAAAGATGTGCATTTGATGCATCGTGGAGCGCCACAGATGCACTCCAAAAATTTCGCACCACAGTTTGACTCTTGTGGAACGTGCCGCGGTCAACTGGTCAACCGGTCAGCTACACACTGCATTTTGGGGGGGAAAACACGAAGCACCATAAATCTCGCTCGGTGACAAACGGGACAATTCATAGAACATAAATATTGCTTTGAACGCACGCACTCTGCGATGGCATAAACACGCGCCGGTTTCGAGTGATCTGTCAATTTGTGTGGTGCATTTTTGGGGTGCATTTTTGGCGGGTTTCAATTACTTGCATATTTTAGATTCTTGTTTGGATAGTATTTCACTCGCACACCGACACGGTGCATGTGCATCTCGAACGTGCACATCAAAGCACTGTTCCATCAAACAACCGGTAAAATCAATTTCAGCTCATGCACGAATCTCGTCAACTAGTCAACCGGCTCTCGAATTCTAAATTCCACCCCCAAAGGTTAGCCCAGTAAGCCCCGATACCAGTAATGAGGGAAACCTGTTGGCATACCGGGTGCGGCCGGCACTCGAAAACTCTCGCAGCCATTCCAGTAGCCTGTGCCTACTCGGATGGTGTAATCGAGCACTTTGACCGGGCGTGTATCGAATTCCGGCCACCGTACCATCTCAGCAGGCCGAAGGCAGTAGCAATCTGGTTAATGTAAATCAGCGTTTGAAGCCCGCGGAGAACTCGTGGTGGTGGTGGGTGAGCTAATGTCCTGTCCAGTAGTTGCAACGAACGATACAGCCCTGCCATGTTAGTAGAACCTCCGGGGGCTCGTGGGGCCACCGATCAAAGGGTCTGGTGGCGGAATATTTGCTGCGCCAGCAACCGTGCAAGCCGTGCGGACCTTTCGAGGTCCTTCCGAGGGCCTGATTTTATGTGAGTGCCTCGGTCCGGCTACCGAGCCAGAATCACAAACAGCCGTTACTTCCAAACGGACTCGCGCCCGTGGAACGGCGGATTGTGCCGTGATGCGGAATTGAATGATTTTGTTTGCTCAACAAAAACATTTGCGATGCAATTTCCCACCAATCTCACCAAACCGGCCGCCTATCGCACCATCGAGGCGGACACGAGCAAGAAGAACCCCCGGGTTCGATTGCAAATTTATGCTATCGTGTTAAATCGTTCGCAGGTTGCGACCTACTCCGCACCCGATCCGGTTGGGCTTCAAAGCGGACCCGCGGGAGATTAAATGTGTGTGATTTGTAGCGAACCCTAAATGTCCAAATGTTACCCGGGGCTTTATCGATTCAATTTGAATGGGATATTGCAGCGAATAATATAAAAAAGGCCCGCCGTTTTCAAAAGGCCCGAGTTCGGATACAAATTTGGCTGTGGCTGTGGCTCGAAATGTTCGCGATACACCGGCATAAAATGAAAAAGTCATCGTAAACGGTGAACGGCTTCATAAAAGTGGATTTATTGCTAACGATTCAGAGCAGAAACAAACCGAAGCAGTGTCACTACGAGATCGACAAAGTGTTTCAAAGTGTTTGGAAAATCCACTGCAAATAAATTATTGCGGTAAAATCAACACCTTTCGCTGGCTCCAGGGTCGTTTCCATCGGGCCTCGGGCCTCGGTCGTGGCTTGCATGCGATTCTTTTCACGTGTAAAAGCCTGCTAATGATATACCGGGGCTACACTTCACCGGATCATGAGGACCGGAACTTAAAAGGGCCAATTTATGCGATCGTCCTGTGAGCGTGCCGAAAAACCCTCACTCACAACGTGAGCGTTTTCCATTAGTAGGAGCGTTTCTTTTTAAATTTTCTTTCACATTTGATTAAATTTTACCGCCACCTCGATCGCGTTCTCATCCCGAAATAGCATATCGATGGTGAAATGTGAACAACGGCGCACGGCCCCCAAAGGGCCCGGAACCCAGGGACCGATACAAATTTCATTTCCCATCCTGTCGACACTGCCGCGGACAGCTTCCGGCCCCGAATGCAACCCGACAAGCTAGACGAAAACAACTACAAAGCACCTCACAATTGGCGCTATGGGACGCACGTGAAAACCCCTTTCATTTCTTTGATGCTCAATTTCCCCACAATTTAGACGCCCTCACTCTTCACCAGACTAGCACTTTTCTTAGATCATTCATGAGCGGTGGGAGCGTAGGAAAAACTGGAGCTGGTGGAAAAATACCCAAAACGGTCCTACTTGTGCTCCTTTCGGCAAGGAAACAAACGTAAGGAAACGTAAACAAGGACCAACAAGGGGACCCTTTTCGGAAAGTGGATATTTAAACCGAGCGAGCGTGGGCCCGAACTTCGTTGCCATTGCGTGGAGCCTGCCGTTGTAATGAAGGCCTTGCACTGCAAATAGCGTCGGGTTTCAAGCCAACGTTCACAGCCCAACAAAAACGGTCTCTTTCTTCTGCGAATAAGTGGGACGATGCCCCACAAAAGGTCACAAGAAAGGGCCTTCGTCCTTCCAAAAAACCGTGTCCAAGCACCTGAGACCAAGTTGGTGGGAGAAAAGCTAAAGTTTTCCATTTTAATGCTCTGCACTGATTATGCACATTAAATACTGAGCTAGTGTGCTTGGGACTTTCGCACTAGTTTCAAGAGGTCGAATGGATTATTAATCGAACCGGTATCTTGCAGACCGTTCCATCGGGATGGTTGGCGTTAGTTACAGGTAAGGGCTAGGCAACCCTACAAAAAAAGTAAGTAAATACGAGCAACGCCCCCTTTCATCCGAGTTTTGACGATTTATTGAACTTTTCCGAGAAAATACCTAAGCTCTCGCAACCCTTTTTTGAGGAAACCCTTCTCACGCATCGTTACGAGTTCGGGACAGTTTATGTATCGCTTTCAGCCTGTCGGTTTTTCTTTTAACGATTCCACCTTGAAACCCCATTCCGAAGGGACCCAAGGCACGCCTCGCACGCGCCCAATATCTGCCAATATGGCTCGCCGGCAGGGCATAAAGAAAGCTGCTCCATATGCGCACCATCACCGCTCGCACCGCCGTTGGCAAGCTGAAAATTAGCAATATAAATTAGAAAGATTATCATCGTTGGTGCGCGCGTGGTGAGCGGAGTCCCTGGAGCGACGTACGGTGACATAAACATCGAACGCACGTGGGCGCACGCCCCATATTCCAGCTCGCTCGAGACGTTCGTGCTTGCTCATCACACTAAAACCGTGTGTAATGGTCGTCAGCTTCGTACGACACAACCCAGCACCGTTTTAAACCACCACCAGTGATACTGCTGCGTGTTATGCGTCTATAAACGAGTGAAGACACCGTAAAAATGCGATTTAACGAGTGCATACACGGGATTTTCGCAAGGTGGTAACGATAATACCGGTGTTCGAATGCTTTGTCAACTTTCATTAGTGCATGCGGCATCGACTCGACGACGACGGCTCACAGACATTACGAGGATAAGTAGCGGCAATATTAATGAAGCCGAAAGGAAGCTGCAACTTTATTGACGATGGCGTGATGACTTCTCTTCGAGCCGGCGAACACGCAATCAATCCCCATTGCCATTGAGCGCTGGTACGAGGATGATCCTTTCCTTCCCCAAACGCGACGCGGCTCCTAATTGATTAAACCGCCCGTTGACATGCTTTCCCAGACCCATCTCGCACGCCTTCCTTACTTACTGGCAATCAACTGCTGCTGCTGCTGCTGGTTAATGAGGTGTTAGGAGCGCTCGTTGCCGAAGAAACGCATTAGGCGGAATTAAACTTTTCAAAAGCCCACTAAACTGCTACCAATTACTCAATACTCGGGGCTGGGAGCACGGCGTCGCAAAAGCGCGAACTAAATCACTGTGACCGCGTCCTTTTATTTACTTTCACCCTCATCCACCCACGAGGATCGTTCGTGGCATTAGTCATCAGCTCGGGCGCAAGATTTTCCAAGGGATGGCACACACCGCTCACCATGAATCAAATGCGACATCTACTTACAAAATCTCGCGTTCCGGCATCTTGCCAACCGGCACCGTGACCTACACCAAGCGCGAACGATCGAGCGAACGGCAAATCAGAGAAAAGTCCTCCTCAATCACCATTTTGGCGTGCTTCCATCGCGTGCTTCCTGTCGGAGTGTTATGATAATGCTGACTTCGTTTGATTTTTTTTCGTTCTCATTTTCCACCCTGATTCAAATGACCCCTCAATCACGCTGGTCCGATTCGGGCGCCTTGAGCAGGTGCTGGAAACTCCCGGCGTGGAAACATCATTCGAGCTAGCTGGCTGGCTGGCCCTGAGCGATGAAATGACCCGAGAGAAATGGGCTGCCAGCGCGGGTGCAGATTAAATTCTGCCCCTGCAGATTAATCGCCGCTCATAAGCCTCGGCACCGCGCGCGATACCGATGAAGATAAATCAAATGCGACGAGGACCGTTCGGCACGCTTTGTCCACGTCCATCCCAACCGGCTGGGGCTGTTTGTTTGCCTTGGGTGGAAATGAAAGAACAAACCAACGCCTCAACGATGAAAGCTCAAGCAGAAAAGCGAGCGAATGAGTGCTGAGTGCCGCTCGGAAAATCTGAGCTTCAAACAGGAGCTCTCACCTTCAAGAGCTGCATTCGTGAGTGCCGCTTACAAGAGAGCACTCACGGGGAAAAGCCACCAACTGAACAATAGCCCACCGGAGCATGGCCTGCTGCGAGTTTCTTCCACAATGCCAGCAAACGATCGAAGGCGTCAAACGACAGCAGGTTGTTATTTCGGTTGTGAATTAATGGTTGAATTCAATTTCAGCAGATAAGCCGCCATCTCATGGTCTCGGAACGAATGCGATGCGGTACCACGGTTGAGCGCCAGATTCAGATCGGTTTCAGATGGGTCGCAGTTTTCTCACCAACTCGCTCGTCGGTCGCATGTCGCCGGGTGTCCATTTCTCGCCAACTTTCCGCCAACGACCGCAGCGTATAGTTCGTTCCAACGACGACGACACGGTTCTCGGTTGTCGATGCGCAGCATAAAATAAATAAAACATGATGTTTTGAGAAGCAATTATTTATGTTTATTTTGCCTACCTCCCTTTGGTGGACCGACCATAGGCGGCGATAATGGGACACCCATCGAGGGGGGCTGGGCAAAATGTTGATCCAGTGCGGGGTTCTCCAGTGTATGTGTGCACGCGCGACACGCGGCCGTGTACGTGTGCCGTACAGGTCCCGTCCACGATCGCCACCCTTTGCCATGTTTGCGATGACGCTCGAGGCCCCGTGTTCAACGATGGGTTGGAATTTTCCGACCCACCACATCACACCACGCTTGTTTTTGTTTCCATCTGCGTGCGTGTGTCCATGCCGGTGAGAACAGAACTTTTTGCACCACCCAATCGATGCGTAACGCGCGGGCGAATCATCGATGATTTATGGCATACCTGCTCGTAGTTGCCCCGGGCATTACAGATGCCACACGGTCCGCTTTCCTTGACTATCTCATTAGCAGCCCTCAACTCGAGCACGTCCCGACCTCGACGGGCCAGGATAGGGTTCGTTTTCAAGAAGGCCTCCCGAAGGGATGAGTTTTCTTCATGCAAAAACGGCCAGTCCTCGTTACGCGTCGATGGCCGACTGGCTTTGGCTTGGGCGTCTTGTCCCTCGGCAAAGCCTTCTGCACCGGCAGCGCTCGATAAGGAGCGGATCGCTCTAACCGGCTGGTAAATCCACGCCCCGAGTGCGGATGCTGCGCGAGTACGGCCTCGTAACCTAATCCCTAAAGACGATAATGAGCCCGGCCCGGGGAGGAAGTCGTCATGCGACGGACGGAATATGTACAAGTGTTTTTCGAACCGTGCAACCCTTCCAGGTACTCGGCGTAAGCTTTACTAATGATTGCGCTACCGTCTACGCCATTGCGCCAGACGCGTCACGGAAGCAAGGATTGCAGTTGAGGATGAGCTACCAGGCTTGCTGACTTTTCCAGGTGGGCGAGTATTTCACGAAATCATCCATCCCCGAAACACCCGCCCGCTGCTGAACACTTGAGTCATAGCTTTGACACGCCGATAATGGCCTTTCCGGAATATTGGCTGATTAATGGGCCATCCGGCTGGTGAGATAGCACCCCATTGGGTGCGCCGGAAGATCACCCAACAGGCATATAAATTAAAGAATACATGGATTTTATTTCCCGACAACCAGCTGGCGGAAATTTTGGGAACCCGTGAACCTCACCGTGGTACTGAGTAGCGGGTTTATAAGCGGAATAAATCGCACGGGCACTTCCCACGAATCCCGACGAAAGCAGCTCTCCGTGGTGGGCTTTTCCACCCGATCGATGCTCATCGATGAATATTTAGCATTTGCGGACCCCTTTTGGTCGATTTCAGGCCGTCTCGTTTACGAGATCGGTGCAGACCTTTCTCCCGTACGGTGGTTTCGATCCCTCCCGTGTTGACCGGAGTTGGCCGTGACGGGTTTTACGACCAAACTTCAGCGATTCATCCCGAACGCCGGTCCGTCGTTCACCGTGAGCGCGCTTGCAGACCCACAGTTTGGGCCGCTGGTTGATGATTTGGGGTGCAAAAAACAAACCCCTAGCTCATGCTGGCGAGGGAAATTTTGCTGACAAATTGGGCGGAAGTAATGCGCAGATTTATGTCGCTCGGTGGCGGTGACCGCGGGAGCCCCCATCTGGGGTCCTTCGGTTGAACCACCCGCTCTAGCGACGGAAACGCTCGAACGGAAGGAAAAGTAAAACATGCTTCGTAATCCGGTTTCGGGGTATTCGTCGGTGGAAAAGCCCTTTCTGTGCTTTTTCCGACGACAAAATCACAGCAAGAACCCTCTCGTTGCGCATTCGATTCTTCGGTTTTCCACGAGTTTTCCCGCTTCGCGTCCTCAGCACCAGGTGCGGTTTTCACCACCTCCGATTCATTCCATTCGACATGCGCCAACGGAGGTTCGGGGTAAAGGAATAATTTGAATTCCTAATCGATTGACGGTCGGTGACCGCTGAGCTGGCCCCCGTCAAGGAACAGGACGCCAACATTCAGAATGGTTGGTCGCTGGATTTATGAGTGAAACCACGCGCACGGGTTGATGCCCGAGGCGAGTGCCCAGTTGATTTGCATTTTCGCAACGATCGATAGCAGCGATTCGGCGTAACCCAGTTGTGCGCCCAACCGAGAAGCCAATCAATACTCACCCCGGTTTGGGAAACCAGTCCATTAACCGTTTTTCAATTCATTAGCGTGTCCCTTTTTTTAGAACGGTGCCCATTGATTTTGGGGTGCTTGTCGCGCGAAATTACCTCGATGACTAGGCGCATGTTTGCTGATTTAATTAAAGAAAAATGAATACCACTTCCCGATCGGAAGACCGACGACTGTTTGGAGTATTTAATTAAATGGTTGACTTTCGTGCAAACAATTTGCTCCAGTGTCCGGAAACGAACAGGACAACAAGGTTACGTTGTGTGCTTTGTGAAGCATCCGTTCTTAAATTCGTTCAGGAAACTCTCCACTCAACTCACACTCAATAGGCCAACCAACTGAAGGCCCAAACTGGGTTACACAAACAACCGATGGAACAAATCCCTGCACCGGTCGGGGCGGAAAAAGCAAAACTTCTTCGAGTACGAGAACGAGCAACCAGTTACGGGAAGAAATTTTGTAACGAAATTAGTCAAATTTTAACTGCTCTCGAGCCATATTCCAAAACCTGTTGGCTTCTGTTGGTATCCTCGCGCGCTCGCTGCTCTCTGCACGTGAGACGTTGATTGACCCAAAGCGAAAAACTTCCCTCGCCTCCGTCCAAGCTCTTGGGACGGGGATGCAAAAAAAGGAACCCCCACCCACCCACACCGTAGACGGCCCGTTGTCCGATTTGCATTTGCGAGTGCCAAAAAGTTCGCATCGGGCAACGTTATTATGCAGTGACTTGCTAAAAGGCGAAAGTGGCCATTTGCCGTAACGATGTTGCGTCTCACGGACGCGCTCGTTTCGTCCCCGGGGAAGGACGAAGCGCTCACCGAGCAGGGGCGAGTTTCCACGCTCAACAAGTGCCCGAGAGCTGGACAAAGCCGGAGCCGGAGAAAACGGCTGCCGAACGGCATCGAGGACTCGAGGAACTATCCTCCCATGCAAAGACAAAGCGCCCGGTCCGGTACGACACGCGAATCGCATTTGAATTGTTGAGAAAAAAAACCCGAAGCGCGCCCGTCAAGTCCCGCGCTTGTTGGAAACTTGTCGACAGACTTTCGGCGCGACCTGGCGTAGAGGAAATGGAACCGTGAAAAAGTAAGAAAGAACCGTAACGTTGGCGAGGAGAGAAAACTGACCGTGGCCACGAATTTCGGAACGAGACGAAACCAAAGTCTGCGCTGGCCAATTCCCAAGATGGAAGCTGTTATTTACTCCGAGCAGCGTGTCACGGGACAGGTTCGGTGAGCGATGCATGTATAAATAAATTTAAATTGCACCCATTCTATTGTGCCCATCCTGCAGCCGTTTTCGTGGGTGCTTATCGTTTTGCTCGGTGCTGTCTTGCACCCACTTTCGGGCGACGGTTCATTGTGCTGTCGCAATTATTTTTAATTGAGTGCTTATTGGACGCGACGGCGGCCGGGTCTCTAACGGCCATTTTCATTTATTCGCGTATGCACGGGTGGTGGTTTTCGTTTGCAACCAGGCGGTTGTTAAGTGCTCCATGAAGCTGAAGGGTCGTCGCAATTTATGGCTGTCCGATTCTAGGCTAAAGACGAGTGGCCTAATGGCGAGAGCGCGATCGTGTTCTTTTTGATCGTAAATCATCGAATCAGAAACGTGGCCCATGTTCGGAGCGTGTTTAAGTTTTTAAAGTATTTTCGGTTTTGCTGTAAAAGTGAAATGGGAACGATTTCAATCATTCACTTGCCACCCAACAGCGGCAGCTCAACACGGCGCTATCCGTAATCCGTCACACGTACAACTGGGAAAACTCGTTCCAGCGAATTCAAATACGAAAAAAAAAACGCCCTAATCAATAACACATTGCCTTTTCCGTTCGCTCGCACACCGCGGCGTGGTTTGATAACCTTCCGTTAGTTTCCTTTTTCCTGCCCTTTTTTTTATTTTTAAAACCGCTCACCATTACTTCCATTGTTTTTCACCGCGCACAGAGACACCTCCCGTTAGCTACTGGTTTTACGCGGTGATGCGGCAGGATTCCTGTTTCTGTCACGGTTCCCATTCGGTGGCGCTCCGGCTCGGGCGTGCTCTGTCTTATCGAGTTTCACGTGGTTGGGGACCGATCGATCGATCACCGTACCGAACCCGACCGGTTCGTCCGGATGAAACCCGCTCCCAAGCGCCGGACCCACCGCGAGCGTGGAACAAATTACACGGAAATACATCAACGGTCGGGAGTCGGATCGGGTGCTAATGAAACATAAAATCCTCCATCAAAAGGCGCACGTATGCCGAACGCGATATGCCATCCTGTTGCCACGGGTGCGGCTCGCTGACGGCTGGCTCCGTGGGTGAGGCTCGCGGTTTTTGCTGGAAATACTGCCCCGTCCCGGTGTTATCAGAGCACGGCGGTGAGTCTATTTGGTGTTGAGAAATTAGCTACCATTCATACTGGCGGGCGAGTTTTCTCGTCTTCGGTGGAGGTGTAAAAAATATATCAACCGGAGTTTTCAAGGAGAGACCCCTCGAGAGACTAGTTCCGACGCGAACGATCTGCGGTTGACCGTCATGAATTATGCATCCGTGTGCGCGGTTTTGCTCGCGGATGCACGAAACCAATTATAAATCAATAATATGCACTCGCCGGAACCGGAGAATGGACTGCTCTCTTTAACATGACATTTCACGCTGATAACGTTGTGGCGTGAAGCTGTCAGATAGTGACAGCATCGCGAGCAGCACATCAACAGTGCAATGGCTACTAAGATTAATGTACTACGGGGCTTATGAGTATTAATGCCACAGTAACTAGCCACTAACTCTTTGTAGATGGCTCGAAAGGCGCGTTCAAGCGCTTCTAACGAATGCACGTCGATGGTAAATCCTTCCACGAGACCTCTAGTGGATGTAATTCTCATACTCGGTAATTAATTCCTTCAGCATCACTAGCTCCATGGCCACACACGACGATTCCCCACGATCTACTGCCAGGGTTTCGAAGCAATTCGCTCGCTAGACTGCAGCCTACCCATAATGACGAAATTAATGCAACAATCAAGTTACGGCGGCAACAAGGATGATACCATGTAGGAAGCGCCCATCGCTCGCTTCGTGGAATGGAAACATTTCACGTATTTCAAACCAATTACGACGTCTATTTTAATTCCTTTTCAGCCACACGGCTCACGCAGGTATACGCATCTTAACGACCGATTACACCCATTGCGTCGGCCACCGTTTGTATGTGATGTTTTCTACACGCCAAGGCCTCTGAGCATCTTTAGTGTACGCTGATGGGCGCTTCGTGAAACCAGTCCGTTTGCTGGAAGCCTTAAATTGAATAATGAATGCATGCAGCAAAAACTACAAACTGACGGAATGCGAACCACATTCCCGCTAGGTAGCGACTTATTTTCATGCATATTATCCACTTGACCAATGTGAGAACGATTTAAGTTGCACTAAACGATTCTCACAACTCATAGTGTTCTTGAAGCGTCCTCTAGTAGTACCTTGCGTGTCTAGGACAAGACTTTTTTTTACATTTCATTCTATCGAAATAGCAGCCATAATGTTTTTTGATCTATTTAAAGCATACAATTATAAAAATTCCTACACTTCTTCAAAATCGTCAAGAATGCCGCAATTATTCAAGAGTGCTCTCTTATGGAGTTACTTTCATTGCAAATGTATGCTTCGTGTCTAGAATTTGTGACACATGAATGGTATTGTTTGTGTACTTTTCTTATCTGCAAGCGTTACTATTCCTGCGCCATTGTACTTCCAGCTGTACACACACGTTTTATAAGCATCCTGGTTTCTAAACACGTTTCGAAGGCATGTTAATAGAAACCGGATATATTCATTATTCAAATCTGCTTGCTATCTTGAAGTGCGCTCTACGGTGTTCTCCTGAACCTAATTCCCGGATGCACCCGTAACGACAACGACCCTTCAGAGAAACGAGCGGTACGAGCACTACTTTCCAACGTAGATGATCTACTCGCTTGCTTGCATTGTTGGCGGGTGATGTACATAATTTCGCCAAGTTCGCACTGTCCGTAGTACCATGGCACTAGTCTTCTGAGTGGAGGTTTCACTTATTTTCCACTACGACGAAACCGTCGGAACCACGGTCAAGATGGAGCGAGTGCTCTCGGAAAATTTCGGTCCAAGTAGGACACCGAGGGACGGTCTGTTGTTTGTCTATTCGGAATGCGTAGGGGAGGATCAGGTCTGGGATCAAAATAGATTGGACACTGTAGAACGGGAACGCTGTTGGAATGTACCGCTGTGGGCAACGTGCTGGTGATTTATGGGTGGTCGAATGCCAGAACAACACCAGAGCGGACATTTTTTCATTAACATAATTCAATGCACGCACCCGAGGCTAGAGTGCATTTGCATTTCGGATTGCACCGTTGCAGTGAATGTAATCAACATTTTCGCACATAAACATAATCAACGAAAGTGGACGTATGGACGGACGAGGAGTACGTTGGGCAAATATGCAGAGGATCCATCGAGGTGTAGTGATATTCAGGACACCTTCGTGCCATGCTTGTCCCAGTAAGAAGAACCCTCGGTGATTCATCATGATTCTGTATGCATTTCATACTGGCACGCGCAAACGGTGGTTAATAAAAGCGAAAACCACATCTTCTCGCGTTACTTAAATACCATAACTTATATCTTCCCGTGTCAAAACGAGCGATTCGATCGAACTGCACGTTATTTCAATCAAAATGATTAAATGAAACTGCTCTTCTAATACCGCTCCTTCATGGTGGTTGCTCACTTCAATTACGAAAGTGATGCCGGAAACATGATCCCGGACTCGGTGAACTGGTTTTTTTTTTTGCATCCTCCAGTGCAATTGAAATTCCGACATTGAGCCAGAAATTTACAAACCTTGCACTCAACCGCAATCCTGTGTGTGTCCTTCTACCCATCGCTGCATAAAAAAGCCAAACCAAACTCGGTGCAGTCACGAGCCCGTACGAGCGAGAACATCTCCT
Source organism: Anopheles nili (assembly GCF_943737925.1). Lineage (NCBI taxonomy): Eukaryota > Metazoa > Arthropoda > Insecta > Diptera > Culicidae > Anopheles > Anopheles nili. Next base: position 4,821,280 of record NC_071292.1, read on the forward strand.
GGCAGCACTTCCGGCTAAACCCACATACACCCGTCCTAATCGTGGTTGTGCTTCCGAGGACTGGTGCTGATCCGTATCCGGGCCGGGAAACGGATTCGTCTGCCATATGAAATCAAAGCCCGAGAACGAGCTTGCTAGGATACATACGCACACACACATACACATACGACCACCGCAGGATATCGATATGTGTTCCGGTTCTACCGACCGCTTCGTCTTCAACGCCACAAGGTACGTCAAAAGTGGAGCACTCTTTCATCACGTGCCGTTCGTGACAGCCGCATCGTCCATGGCTTGCGGTGGAGAGATTGTGATTGATGGTGTGGTTGATGCCGGGAGAAGTGAGCCCTTCAGACGATGGCACCCTTCCTCTCAAACACACACACACACACGCAGGAGCGCCGGGTGTTTGATAAGAAAGTGACAAACCGCTGAAGAAGCATCGTGGAGATGCTTTATCTTTTTGACGAAGTCGTGGGAAAGCAACGCACTGTAGCCACCCTCGAGAAAAGGACGAGGGTCCCCACAGACAGAACGCATGCAGCCAGAGAATATCAATCTAGTAAGCCGTGGAAATGGTGAAACGAAGGAAAACACAAGCACTCATGCTAATCCCATCCGCCTACTGCGATCCGGCGCTTCCAGGATCGTCCCGTTGAAAGCAAGGACCTTGGATGGTGGTGGACGAATTCGGTGTCCTTCTTATTAAATCCTCTACTCACAAAAAGAAAAGCATACCCAAAAGCGACCAAAAAGGCTGCCCCAGCATCGATACCAGGCGGGGGACATAACAATGGGAAAGCAAAACCGACCAAACAATCGGATTCGGGGCCAAGAACAAAAAAGTACAATCCCATTTCGCACACGGCTCGGCTCGGCGAAGGATGGCGCGAAAGGCAAAAGGCTTTTTCTCGGGCACGTTTTCAATTTACAATGAACCCACAACAAACTCACAAACACACAGCTACCGCCTGGGATCAGGATTAGACCTTGGGGTTGTGTTTTGCTCCAGTTTCGGCCGGGTTTGTGTCCGATTGCCTTTTGTTTTTCCGCTTTCACACGGGTCCGCTTGGGGCCGGAGATGCCGAATTTGGCGTGGAAAGCGACCGGCTCCGACGAACGGGTTTTGGTCAGTTTTCCTAGGTCAGTGTTGTGCCACGTTGGCACGCGTTTTTGGGGTTGCGATTAGGGGTAGGCCCGCTTCGCCACCCTCTCTGGCTGGCTTTTTCGTACCATTACTGCTGGGAAAAGTTAGCGTACGCAGTTGGTCGCAAGCGGACAAACGAACAAATTTTCGTTGCTTCATTTTGTGGTCGGAATCATCGGACTGGATGGGATTGGTTCGCCGGTCGGGGATGGAAAAACAATCACGAACCGGACGCTTACCCTCCCGGACCTGCTTCCGGACCCGGTGAATGTGAAAAATGACGCCCAAAGAATTTCGATAACATAATTTTCCCAACCGGCTGCAACGGGCCGGAAACGTGATCCCGTCGTGAGCCCGCCGTCTTTAATTACATTTCAGTAAACGCTCTATCGCTGGAGATAATCGGTTAATCGAATGTGTGTGCGAGTGTGTTAGTGTATGTGAAGGATTTATAAACGTTTTTATTTAATTATAAAAGTTATCTCCAGTTTTTATCACTCGGCAAAGGATCGCTGGGCGTTAAGAACGGAACTCGTTTTCCGAGGTAAATCCGGTGTCAATTTGTGTGAACCAGCTGCTAGCTCCGTCTCGAATGATGTCCTTGAAGAAGCCTTTGCAAAAAAAACTCTTGCGCCACAAGCCACGTTCGCACGATTGCAACATGCTACCCGGCCAGAGCGGTTTCAGTGGAAAATCACACCCAAAGCTTCCTGCGAGTACCGCAAACCAAACAAGCAATACCGGAAAACTCCTACCGCTGGTTTTTGCTTCGTTGTGTGGTTTGCGTGGTGTGGAATTGATTAATAAAATGGAAATGAGCTGCTTCCGCCAAACGCAGGAACCGCGAGGAACCATCTCAACTGTCCGAAAACCGAGCGGAATCGGAAGGACTCGGCGTGTTCCTTGTGCATACGCAAGCGACACGATACCACGCTTCCCATAAGCCGCTCATTTCGCGCTCCGGTCGATCCGATTTCGATGAAGTGAAGAAATGAACCCACATTTGCATAGGAATTCGATATGGAAATTAGACGAGATGCGCCACCGGGTTCACTTGCAACGGAACCGTCTTCTACGGGCTGGCTGGCTGGCACACGGTCCACGATACTTTCGGATGCAGGAAGCAAACTGATGGTGGGACATGTTTTGGTGTCGTGATTGGGTTCTTTTTTTCCGTAAGCCTCCACGGAAGCAACGGACGGAAATTGGTCAATCAGCTGTCAAGTGACACGTCTCAGCTACCGGCAGTTTAATTAACGCTGATTTAGAACGCTTCCAACGTCGTCTTCGTGAACAAAAAGCCAACATACAGCTGCTCAGCATCCGTTTGTGGTGACCTACTGTCGCAAGAGAGCTTTAAAATCGATATACTCAAGACCTTAGATACCTTACACTATTCCTTTAGAAGCCGGAAATTAATTGAAGTCACAACAGACCTGGGCTCACAAATCATCCACCAATCGGCACTCGATCGTGCGTCGTTTCATCGTCGTTTCCCAGACCCGGCCACAAGCCTGAAAGCTGCTCCCGAACTATCGGTAGCGGTAGCGAAACCATTGAGCGATGATTTATGAGACACTTCAACACTTTCCTAGCGATCCTCCCGTGGATGGTGGCCAGTTGCCCCTTATCAAAGAGCTTTTTGCAATCTCTCGCGACGTGCCCACAACGGCAAGCACGAAACGCTCAAACCCTCGGTACCGAAGATGCAACTCCCGGCTAATTGCAACTGGCACGCACGCATTTTAATCGCTTTAATCCCCTGGTTCGCGGCCACCCACCGGTTTTCCCGTGCACGCGTTCATCACTTCCCAGCAGCCAGAAAGGGCTACTCACTTACGACACACCCGACCGACCAACCGACCGACATCGAGCGGCCCTGCGAGCGTGAGATTATGGGACCACAATCTGTGTCCACGCAGCGACGGCAAGGACGCTTTATTACGGCGATTTAGATTTACAGCCGCTGGTACGGTGGACACTCCTTCACCCAGTCCGTTTGCTGGGTCCAGTCCACTTATGCCCGCACGCTGCTCGAACAATGGCCCGGCCGGTGGCGATGGAGGGAAAATTTATGATGCCGCCACGTTCACATCGGTTGAATGGAGATATGAAGATCTTTAATTGCGCGACGTGGTAGCGTTCTCTTTGCGGGTTTGTTCCTCGCACGCGTGCAGATTGAAACTGTCATAATAAAAGCTCGCCGGCCAAGCCAGCTCAAGGGAACGCCTGTGAATGGGACGAATGAATGGCGCAAGTTGAGCCCTCAACACCAGCTCTTTGAGCCCCCGATGGGAGGATTGATTTACGATCGCGACCACTTCCCTGTCAATATGCAGTTTGCTATGCATTATTTTCGCTTGGCTTCGGTTCGCCCGAGGAAGCTGGTTCCGGTGCGACCCAAAAGGGAGCTTGAATGCAATGCCGATGGGTGGGGTCAAACTCCTCGTAAATATCGCCTCCCACTCGGTGCTCGGTGGGATTACTCTGCCAACCCCATCGAGCTGCTGGTGGCTGGAAGCTTAATCTTCAATTTCAACCATTTCCCCCAACCAACGGGCGCGAACGTTAACTATTTTCCACGGACGAACGAACTGAAGGAAAAACAAAACACGATCCATTCCATTACGAGTTGCGCCGCTATCGCACCGATCCCATTCGCTCGGGCTGCATTACGCTTAATGGCATATCTGTGTATGAGCGGAATGTGCATCCTCGCCGGGGACGTTTGCTCGGGACCGAAACTTTGCCCATTCGCGTGGGAGAAACTTGTGCGAGGAAAACTTCCCACCGATAACCGGTACCACCGATACGCTTTTTGTCGGCTCGAGGTCGGATTTTGCCGACCCGGAATTAAACCCCCGAGCACCCGAGTGGTGAATTTTCTTTCCCAATTTTCCGATCCCGTCGGCCGGAGCGTCACGGTGCGAGTGTAAAGTTTTACATTTCAACCATTCATCGGCAGGAGATGCCTCGAGGTGCATGCTTCGTCTGTTCAACCCTCCCGGAGGGCGTACACATCTAAGTGGCAAAGTGGCGGAGTGAAACTTTGTTCCTGTGTAAATGGAAAAACGCCCCGAAACGCGTCCGCTCGTATGGTTTCAAGGAGTTTTCCCCACGATCGTTGATACGGGTATGGGTTTTTCCTAGCTTTATGGTGCTTCAATGAGGCTCCGTCGGCTTTTCGGTTGCTCTTTTTCTATTCCAACGCATTCCAGGTAGGACGCATGATTCCTGCTTTATTGGTGCTTGGAAACCCCCTCGGACGATCGTGTCCTTGTTTGACCCCCAGTCAACCGCAAACTCAGCAAGGATTAGGCCACTAATAAATCCCTCATTAAATAAAAAAGGGATACCCATCCATTGGGTGCGATACATCCCACCAGTCCGTCGGATTACCCCGTCCGAGAAGCTACGTACGCTTTGGCCGAGAAGATAAAAATTCAAATCCCAAAGATCCCTTTCTCTTTTTCCGTGCTGCTACTGCTGCTGCGGCTGATCCTCGGGAAATGTCGCCCCAGAATGCCATCGCATTATTCGCTTTCCGTGTGACGAGGGTTCGGGATTTCGGCCTCCCCACCAAATGCGTCTAATGAATTCTCCGATGAATAATGGCCACCGAAATGATTGTCATGGCTCATGATTGTCACAGTCCCGTCCCCATCTCGTGGTGGTGGTGAGCGACCGAGCGGCAACAATTTATCTTCAGCACCGCTCTCCATTTTGATACGACCAGTGTGATCCTTCCCGGCTGGCACGTGTTGAATGCCGGCAAAGCAGTTGACGAGCCGAGGAAGCACTCTCATGGCACCGAAAGGGCTTCCTTTGGAACTCGCTCGGACCTGTCAGGGTGCAGTCTATTCAAATCACTCACGTCCCAACGGGACAACAAGATTCGGTGCAAAAAGACGCGTAGAACGTTCACTGAACAAAAACGGGCTTTAGCTTGCTAACTCGAGACGTTTAACAGTATAAAAGGGTTTTAAAAGTGCTTCTTAAGCAAACACTCCCCACAGCAGCATATCAAATAATAGACGCCCTACTAAAGTCGCTCTACCCCGTCTTATCGGGGTTGTACACGAAAATCTCATCAGCAAACCACCACCGAATCAACATCACCTCGCGTAAACGCCGGCGTAGAAACGTTCGCTCCCAGAAACACAATTTGTACCAACAAATTCTCCGAAAACCCGGCCCCGGTCGCCCGCACTCGGTGTGCTTCTCCGAACGCTAAATTGTAATCAGATAAAGTGACTAACAAAACTTCGTCCAAAAACACACTTTACCTCGCGGCTCGCAGAACCAACGGTTCCTTTCACTACGCCATGCCGGCATACGGGGAATAGTTTATTGTGCCGCACTCCTTGCCATTCACAAGTCCCGTCCTCGATCCGGGCGACCGAAATCTGGATGAATGGTAATTTAAAACACTTCGCCCTCGTCCACCTCGGCACGATGCACCGACTACCGATGCACCGAGTTCTGCAGCTCAGAAGAGCCTTTCGGCTCGACGAGAGAAGTCCTAAGCGAAGACCTCATCTGGCGGAATCTCCATCTGGCGAATCAGGCCAGGCTCTTGGCCCTACAGCCCACCAAAGGCCGGCGACACTGAAATGGCCGAGAAGCTTGCAAGAAAGGACCCCTATACCTCGAAACTAGCGAAGGACCCAAGAACCCAGCTGCATCCTATCGCCGTCTAATTTTTCCTCGCCAACCACCAACCAGTGGCCCGGCTTGGTGCAGCTTTATTAATATTCATGCTTCCACCGACGCGTTTCATCGCAAACAAAAATGGCCCACAGCCATACCGTCGCAGGACACGCCGTGCTAGGACCCGGCGCATATTAAGTCCTGCCGCGTGGAGCATTCTCCGATGCTCGGGCTGAATAAATCACTCGAGCTCGCGTCACTTGAAGCGAGAGACGAAAAGGAGAACCGTCCTAAAAACGGTCAAGGGTCAGGGATCGTGCACTCGGCAGTAATGACTCCCGAAAGGACCCGAGAGCAACCTCCCCAAAACAGAAAGAAAAAGAAAATCTGGGACGACACCAGCGCCGCATGGTACGCATGGTCATTTTCAAAACGTGTGCGGTCGAGCCAAAGCTCATGAATATGATGATGTTTATGCTGACAAGGGCCCCATCCGGCCTCACGGTTCGGTTGCGCGGGACAGAACATTTTTACCACACAAGGATGTTGCTCATTTTTTTTTTTACCGTACTTTTGCGCCAGTTAATAGATGTAGCAAACCGTTTTCGTTTTTGCTTGCTACGCTCAAGAGCAAATCATTTACACAACCGACACCGATGCCGCTACGATATGCAGTAAATGCGCATCTTAAATCACATCCGTGTCCTTCTGCCGACCCGGGGTGACATTTTAAATGTGTCCATTGTTTTTCCTCTCGGAAACGATGCTTCCGGTACCGGGGAAGGTTGAAAAAGGTCTTCTGAAATTCTGCTGATTGCATACCCCCACACGCGGATGGAAGGCAATTTTCTCGCACCGACTGGTCGATGAGCAAACGGTGAAAAGACATCCGTGAAGGTCCTGCTCAGTGAAAGCACAAACACAAGAGCAGGCGAGCTAGCCGGGAAGGTCGAATAATTCCTTCCCCAGCACCGGGTGCATCTTTGAGGCGCTTCTCTGAATGAAGAAATGCAATTATCTCACTGCAACGCCGAAGAGGAATGCCTCGTCGGGATGCCTGAACCTGAGAAGGGCACCCAGACTGCCGCCTGACCATCAACACAACGTGGCTGATGGTGATGATCGTGGCAGTGCATCTCCATTCTCGGCCAGATGCTTCCCAGAAGCAGCAGCAGGCATGGTTCGTGTCAATGGCGCTCGATGATGCGAACGCCCTGGCACTTGGGGAAAACTTTTGCCCTTCGCACCGTGGGGCGTGGTGGGATCAGGGTGCAAATTAAACCGACCTCCTGCCGGATTTGGATTAAACAATCCCAATGGCATAATTAAGTAGTGTTTGTTTTCGAGAAAAGTAGCAGCTTCCCCAAGCTCGGTGGAGCGTAACTTTAAGCGAAGAAAACGCGCGTTACAAGCACGTTGAGGTTGAGGCGAGATTTATACATAAACCCGCTCGCTAGGTCGATAGTGATTTTGTCAAAGTTTCGCCTGCCCGTGTTTTCCCATCAGCATTTTCCGATCGATCCAACGGTTGAGAAGCGAAAGTAACCAACGGGCTGGTGTAAACGTGGGCTCCACAGAGACTTCCGTTACTCAGCACAACCATTCGCATCAAAGTAGGCTTCAGGGAAATGGGAACTATTTTATGGCTTCTTCGCCCTATTCGCGGGTGCCTCGCAGGACATGGTCAAGGGCTCCATTCCCGGCTCGTTCTTGGCCCTTTGAGCGCATTTTCATTCGGAGATTAATGAACTCCGGGCCAGGCGGGACCCACAGAATGGTGCTCGATCGCGCGCTTTCTCATTTCTCAAATCGATCCGCTGCGAGCCACTGGGAAAAAGCCTTTCCCATTACTCAACCAGCGGGAAAACTCACTCTCCACCCCCAATTCCATGATGGCACGGATGCGATGATATGATACATTTTAGGGTCGAATCGCCGTTGGCCTGGCGTGGCTCTTGTGTCAGGTTGCCGGCTCGCGGTGACCATAAAGGACATCCAATTCACCCGCCCGGTCACTGCCCCGTGGAGACCGCGTAGCAGGGGGTGGAATCCTTTTTTGCTCGCGTAAAAGAAGCTCTCTCACTCTCTCTTGGCTGTGATACAGCTGATACGGCTGATTGCTTATTGATGGAGCTCTTAATTTTCTGCCCCTTCGTGCCTTTTTTTTCTTCGCTCCTAGTCTCTATCTATTCACCCACGCGAAAAAAAAAGGAGGACGACCCACAGAATGCGAAAATGTGGACCACAGTGGCGCAATCTCCAAAAAATCCTTTAGTCGAAGCGATTCCGATCAATCTTGTCTGATTTGTTCGCACATTTCTTCTCCTTTTCGCTTTTCTCGTCTGTCTTTCTGACCGAGTTACGTCCTTTCATCATCGAGAGTGATTCCGTTCTGGGATGGACCGCTGCCGGGAAGTTTCTCCAAAGCCACCCGAACGCCACCAAGTAAAAAAAGGGTAAGTGACGGTGAGCTTTTGGTGAATCTGTGTCATGGCTTTCACGCAGGCCCAAGGGATGCTCGAGAACGGCAGGACATGTTGACGAATATTCGCCAGCCGAGTTGTTAAGCTATTTTTATTATTATTATCAGCTGACGGTTCCGTGCGGTTCCCGTTAGACAAAAGACGCTTATCGTGGTCCAAGGGAATGGAACGGCAGCGTGGTGATATTTCTGCGTACATTCCGACATTTATTTGTGAAACGAAACGGAACCGACGGAACCGGGAAGGAGCAAAAAATCCGTCCGTAGACGATGGTCAGAAGGCATCTTGGGACGAAAGAACGACCACGCACTTCGAGGTCACCCAAATGCGACCCAACGACCAAAATCCACAAGAGAATAATCTATGACCGGCCTGTGGCACGTCCTGTTTGATCAAAGTTTTCGCGTTAAACGAGGCGTAAAATATTTGACGAGCGCTAGGTGGAGAACGCAAAAATAAAGCCCCATGTCTGCAAGGGAATCCATCCACCGAAGAATGCAGCCTCTCGTCTCGAAGCTGGGGAGATAAAGCAAGCATCGAGCGGGGAGCAAAAACTACAACGGCTATGCATTTCCGACCACACGAAAATTTTGTCCAGCGAGAATTTTGCACGGTCACGGTGAATAAACGGGCGGCGCAATAGATAAAAGCCCCTCGAGTGACCCAATCGGTTTGGCCATTGTCGCGGCTGAGTGGGTCGGGAAAAGTTTGTCGTTGGACAAAAACGGCTCATGCTGCACTCACATTGGCCCGTGGGGAGGGCAGGGAGGTCCAAGGGAGACGGAAGAGATACAGGACGAAGTCAGCGGGTGGAAATTTTTCATCAAACTTCACGCTCAGTGAATGGCATTAGACCACAAGAGAGAGAGAGAAAAAAATGCGAATGAAAGCTGAAGCGTCCATTGTGTGGCGTATCTGATAAACTGGCTTCGTTCCGCGGAATGTTGCCAGGTGCGTGGGTAAAAGACACGTTGGCTTTTAATTTTTCAGGGTCAGGACACTTAACGGACAACGTAACTTGATGCTGTTAAATATAGCTGTCCGCGAGTGGGAGTAAGTTCGTAATTGTGTCGACTGACTTGGTAAAGGAATTATACGATAGAGCCTAACCTTATAAAAAAATCTATTGGCTTATTTTGAAAAGGTAAAATGAACAATTGTTCGTTTTAAATTGCTGTATGCTATCGTTTGATGCACCGAACGCATTTCTTATGCAGTTATGCAGCGTTCGCTTTGTCCGTGACGAGTTATCGTTTTTGAGTTAAAGCTTTGTACACCGATCGCTAGATGGCGCTGTAAAGCGTTTCTTGAAGCGTTTCGTTAGACTGCACAACGGGAATAGATTTAAAACATTCAGAAATCAATTTAATGTTAATCTATTCTCTTTGATGCATTAAATACTTAAAACAATACATCAATAGCCTTATTTAAAGCATCCCAGAAGTGTTCTTCATTAGTAACACAAGGCTTCAATTGACACATTGTGTGCTTGGGAACCCAGGCCGTTTGATTAACAACAATGCGTTGGCATGGAAACAGCTATCCTGCACGCGAATAAAAGCTGTCAAAATATGGTTTCATCAAGGATAGTGCAAACTGGCCACCTAACCCAGTTAAAATGTGATCTTAGTGTTTTAAATAACGTACAGCCAAAAAGGTACAAGTACATATTCCTCTCAGCCACAATGGGTTGTGATTTTTACAATGTGTGTCATTTTTATCAACCCCGCATCCGCTGTGCAACTGTCCACTGGAAGAGCAGCAACTCACCAACGGACCGTCATCATTTTCAGCCCCAAGAAGCCCCAGAGAAGGTGTCGATCGGATCGCATCCCAGCACGGTCGAAAAACAACCGCAGCCTCCTGAAAGCAACGGCGAAAACGGAAGCGAAGCAGAGACAGCTCCGTAGCCTGAGGCCGAAGCAAAAAATCAACAACAGCCCGTCCCGACAGGACTCCCCGGTGCAAGGACGGCAGTGGACGGGAGTGCCGTCGCAAGGAACCGGGCCCCAAAAAAAAAACCCCGAGCGGACGCAAAGCGAACGAGACGCAGAGCAAATTATATAATGGACAATTTCTTCGCTGCCATATCATTATTCCGTCGACGGAAATATGATGAGTGCATCGAGGTGTGCAACGTCCTGCTGCAGCAAAATGCCCTTCATCAAGGTCCTTGGGAGCTGAAAATGCGATCTATGACCCAGCGAGTGTACATCGACGATATCGAGGCGGACGACGACGTGGCGGGTAGGCGAGTGGACCGGGCGGGGTTTCTTTTGCTTTTTGGGAGCCCTTTTCATCCTCCCCCACCTCCCCCTCCTCCTATTGCCCCCCATTCCACCTTCCCAGTATCCGCAACGAGGCAGCGAAACTGACGCGTCCAAGCCACGATCGTCCTGCATCCGTCTGCCGTCGGCTTGCATCATTGTCTGCGGCCCTTCAGCAGAAGGGCGGCGAGCATCTGCCCAGCCCATCCCCTTCCTCTTCTACCCCTTCGCACACGATCACACGATTGCGCTTTTGTTAACGACGGACTGCAGCAAGAAGCAAAGGATAGAAGAAGAAGAAGGAGAAAAAACAAGCACAAGAAGCGAAACAGACGGACCTCGCAAAAGCCCAAAATCTTTCGCACTCCACCTCTCTCACGTGGTATTCCGATGCCTCTTTCGGGACACTTCGAGGAGTTGGCCGGGCCCGGGCCAATGTATGAATTATCCCGCACGCTTCCCTCGCCCTTTTGCCCCATCAGATCAGCGTCCTTCCGTTTTGGACAGCGTGCTATTTTGCGTGGTTTTGTTTCGTTGCATTCCGTGCCTCGACTCGGCCGCATTTTTTCTGCACTCGACTCGTTCTCGTTTCCTTCTGCTGTCAGTTCCCCCACGCCTCGGTCAGTTCCTGTGCCCTTTTTCCATCCACCCTTTTGGTGGATCCTTTCGCTCCCTCACAGTTTCGCGTGCCCACAGCCCCGGTCCCACTTATGTATGCACATGCACATCCTTTATCTTGATTATTATTATACATATTTTTTAGTGCTTCTCATTTTTGTTACGCGAACGAACCACTCGGTTCGTTCCGGGTCACTCGGACCTCTCGCTTTCTCGCTCTGGCCATTTTCACCCACGGCCCTTTTCGCCATCTTTTCACCTTTTTCAAGGCTGCCTATGCCCCTGATTTGCCTATGGAAGCTCATCTTGGCACACATATACCTTTTTGGTCTGTATTGTTCCTTTTGCTTTTCTTTTATTTTTATTTTTCTGTGGTTTCCTCATACTCCCTCGACCCATCCATTTTCATTTTGGGTGGGGGGGGGGGAGAGTGGGTAGGAGAGCGGTATTTTTCTACCGCACTTCCTGCTGGGACCCTCATCCGGTGCGTCCTTCGTTTGCGCCTGCCAGCATCGGTCATCTTTTACTTTCGGACTTCGCTCCCTCTCTTCTTCGATCGACATTTTGCCCAACGGCATTGGGCGTCGCACCTCCCCCACACGGGTCCTCCCTCCCACACCCCGCCAGAGTTGAACGAATGGCTCCTTCAACAACAACAAAAAAAAAGGTCCAAACTGGTCAGCAGATGTGGTGGAGCCCAACCACCGCACAGTAGCAATCTCATTCTGCCGAAAAGTCGTATTTTTCTTTTCATCGTCCCCCCCGCTTGTTTGACTCCCCAATTCCATTTTCTCGCCATCTCTCTCTCTCACTCTCTCACTCGTGCTTTCTTTGTGCTGTCCTGCTTCCACCGGAGCATGGTTGCATCGTTTGCATCCGCTTGCAGGCGAATGATGCCATCGATTTGCGAGCCACGAATGCGATGCAGGAATGCCAATGCCTCGGGCAGGCCGTGGAGTTGGGGTGGGTTTGGAATTTTTCAATTCCACTAGCCCTTCGACTGGACCTTCCAGCCCATTGCTTCGTCCTTTCGTTCGTCCAGTGTCCGGACGTGAAGTCATTTCCATAAGCCGAACGAGGCGAAGGTGGGGTTCATTTCGGTGCTCTCATTCGGTGTTTATTAAACACCATCGCGAGGAGGCTTTCCTTCAATCATAGGGTCCTTCTCGATTTCCGGGATGGGTCCTTTTAAAGCTTCACCAGAATGCGTCCTTTTCATAGAACCACCCTTCCAAAAGGGGTCCCAAAGAGCACAGCGTAAATATTTCCGAGCCCGAAACACGTTTAATTTGAGCGCCATTTTTTTTCTTCACTTTTTTCCACAGAGGATATTTTGGACACGCAGACGATCGCAACGGCCCCGCGTCCTGGTACCTCCATCCGCACTGCCATCCTACCGGTTGGGACCTCTGGCACCACCACCGCCAGCCGCCCGCGCACCGGAACCGGCCGACCAATCACGGGCATTGTAATCAAAATCATATTAAAAAGCCACCCTTGGTCGGTTTCTCACTCGTCCTGTCGCTTCCATTCCATTTCAGTCCCGTCCGGGCACACTGTCGTTGCAGAGACCAACGTCAACGCTGGGTAACAGGACGGCAGGACGAAGGACAGCCTCGAGAACAGGCACGGGCTCGGCACGTACCATTCGTCTCGGATCGGCCTCGATGTTTGCCGTCGGTGACCCCACGGGACCACTGTTTCACATCTCACGACTTCACCCGGACAAGTACGCCGACCGGGATGCGCTGTCTAAACCACTCTTTCAGTATCTCTACTACCACGAGGGTGACATCCGTAAGGCGATGGCGTTGTGTGATGCCGTCCTGGCACGCCGTCGTCCTGGCGCTTCAAACATCACCGAAACCAGCACCACAAGGACGCAGGACCTCGGTGGAAGCGATTGGTGGTGGCACACGCAAAAAGCACGCTGTCTGCTCGCTGGTGGAAGTCCTCGTGAAGCTGAACCGTACCTACGGCAAGCCCTACAGGATATGCCTCACCCAGATGTGGTGTTGTTGCTAGCACGTATCTACGTACGGCTCGATCAACCTACAGCCGCCTTGGAGGTATGCCGACAAGGCTTAGAACGCCAGCCACGAGAGGTCGCTCTGTTGACGCAACAAGCGCGTATCCTCGAGCTGGTCGGAAATTTAACCGCATCCGTACGACGCTACCGGCAGCTGGCCGCTCTCGATCCGATGTGTACCGAGGCACTTGCTTGCATCGCCGTCAGCTATTTCTACGCCAATCAGCCGGAAACGGCGCTGCTGTACTATCGGCGAGTCCTGTCGATGGGCGCTCATAGCGCGGAGTTGTACTGCAACATTGCCCTTTGCTGTCTGTACGGTGGCCAGCTGGATCTTGTGTTTCCGTGCTTTCAGCGTGCGATCCGGATGGCAACCTCGGCCGAGTTGCGTGCAGATGTTTACTACAACCTCAGCTTCGTGGCGTTGGTAAGAGAATCTCTATTTAAGCGGTGCCCAATTTGTCAAATGATCAATCGCTCTCAATCGCCTTCACAGACCACCGGAGACATTCACCTGGCGCGGCGTTGTTTGAGGCTCGCGATCGCAGCTAACGGGTCGCATGCGTCCGCCCTCAACAACATGGCGGTGTTGGTCGCACGCCAGAAGCAGTACCCGAAAGCTAAATCGTACCTGTTGGCGGCTCGAAGCGCTCATCCTGGCAGCGACGAGATCGGTCACAATCTCGCTCTGATCGACCATTTTCAGTAAACCCCAGGTGGGAAATTTATGCTGCCACCCATCCCATGGCATGTTTCATCACCTGCCCGCGTGCGTGTGTGTGTTTGGTGGCACGCGTCCGATCCTCCTTCTTCGAGCACCTCCGCCCAAGGATGCGTGAATTTATGCGTGGAGGCTTATTTTTAGCTGCCCGTTTGGAGCCGGTTTCTTTTGCGCGTCAGCGGGTTTTTGGTGTGGGGCTGATTCAACGCTCGCGTGTGTGTGATCAAGCAGGCGTTTCAGTTTTCGCCGGTGTTCTCATTTGCACAAACCACCCCGTCCGAGCGGATGTGTCGAAGCATTTGAAGCTCGACCGGGAATCGGATTCAACAACGACCCGGGCGTTGATCGGGGTGAAGCGAGTAGAAAAAGAAGCAACAACAGAAAACGGTTATGTGATCGAAGGCACGAAAAATGGGGTTGACAAGAATGTGCCCCACACATACACACGCTCGTTTCGCGTGGGGTTTGGGGATGCAAATGAGTCCGATATCGACCCGGTCACGGCGTGTGCGCGAGGTAATTTATTTAAAGGTCACGAGCCTCGAGACGGGCCTCCGAAAAGGGAGTACACATATGACCTGGCAGCACGCAATGCGCCGCAAGAAAAGCGACAAAATAACTCACCACGAGAACACGGCGACCAATCGAACACCCTCTCGATCGCGCGATCGATCGCGCCTCCGAGAGGAGGGCCTCCATTTTTGTATTTTCACGAGTGGGGTGAGATTTCTCCCCAAACTCGAACGGAGAAACGCGCAAACGTGGCCAGAAGAAGCCAAAATTAATGCCACACTAACGCAAAATCGAAATAAATAAATACGAAAGAACGCAGGGGAAAGATATTCGTAAAAGATGGCCCAACCAAATCGCCGAAGATAATTTATTAATGTGTTCTGATAGCGAATATTCGTCTGACAGCTTTCGACTGACACTCGATTCATAATGGAGCTGGAAGGAACGCGAAAGAGGACTCTCTCTCTCTCTCTCTCTCTCTTTCTCTCGTTCTCTTCCTGTCGTTTCGCTCGCCGGGTATGGAGGAGAATGGCATTTTTGGGAAGCTTTTTCAAGTCATCCCTCGACGTGGATCGCGATCCCTGCCGGTTGGAAACGCGATCTTGCGGGCTTTCGGGATGCGGGCCCAGCCCGATCGGGTGTTATTTGATCGATATTCGAGATAGACGCACGCCCAGGTGCAAAACGTAACGCGTTTTCAGGCAGCCCGGCCGGTTTTTTCGGAATCTGCGACTCATTTTGTGGCGGTGCGTCACCGAAGAACGCTGGTAGGGGTTTGGATTAGGATCTATTCTCGCTTCACCCACTGGAACGATTCGCTCTCTCTCTCTCGCTCTCTCTATTTCTCTCCTGCCCACACGATGATCAACACTCTGCTCATCCCTTCTGGGATCACGATAAGAAACCCTACGCGATCACCGGGACGCGGCTAATCTCGCCGATCGCACCGTGCGTAACACAACCCAATCGAATGGGGTTCTGATTACAACGCACACTCGCCTCATCCATTGACATCTGTCATTCAAGCGCGGCGACGATCGCTGGCCGGGTCTGGAACCCCGAAAGCTGTACTTTCCCGGGTGGAAAACCCCCTGGCTCGGGTGAGGGTGTCCGAATATGCGACCGTGCGTGACGATCGGTGCGTATTTTATTACCATCGTGGTGATCATCGCGGCGAGTCTTCGCTGGATCGATCGCACTGAGGATCGCCACCAGAACGATCACCCAACGCAGCCAGCGATGTCGTAAGGCTTTTTTTGGGTAGAGCTGAACAGAGCTGGAAAATGTGCGAATGTGGCACATCGAAGGAGAAATTGGCGGGCTGATCGAACACGCTGATCAATCATAATTGGGCGCAGATGTGCGATAAAAATAAACCGCAAGCTGCTCGAGTTGGCATGCACGCAGAGAAGGCAAGCAGATCACTTCGTCCTGTGCGCTTGCGGAGAGTCCTTTAACCTGCGAGTGGCGAGAGACCAAAAGAGCATGGAAGACTCGATGGAATGCAACGGCCTGATCAACGGCGAGTGGTGGAATTTATCATACTTTATTTACTTTATCAAACCCTCCCTACGCACCCTTCGCACCAGGGTTTCAATGCCAAGAGGGCGGAAGAAGGCAGAGTAGGCACCCTCGGTGGCATCCCGGAAAGAATCTCCCAGCACCGATGTTCCCGATGCCGGCTGATACCACGGAACCCGGCTCCGGAGCCAGGTGTACGTGTGCGTGGTGCCGTGTCCGTGTGCTCATCGCCGGTGTGTTTGCATCGAGGTCAAAGACCTCACTCGCCGTCGTCGTCGTCGTCGCGGCCATCTTCTCTCCCAGTGCCGAGTTGAGGGACGAAAACTGCGCCGGTTTTGCGCCTTTTGCGCGTCTGCCAAACAACGCCATGCCTTGCTGGGGTTCGTTTTCGTTTTCCTCCTCTTTTTCTTCTCCCCTTTATCTTCTTCTTCCCCATCTCCGCCTCATCTGCCGCACACGCCAGCCCTTTTCTCCTCTTTCACCCATCGAAAGCTCTCACTTGGCTCGAGTTCTTCTTCCACCTCGGCATTGTGCTTTTTTTGGCCAGTTATTGCTTTTTTGTCTTCTTCCTCACTATCACCCGCCGGTTCGACCATCTCCCGCCCCATGGGCAGCATCCCGAAAATGAGACGAGGCGGAAAAGGAGGCAGCATGGCCATCACCTTTCGAGTGGGGGAATTTTTTTTTTCCTCTTGCGTACGGGAACGGGAAACGCGCGCTCGCGCGCGCACACACGCGGAGCCGGCATCTCGTGGCTGGTGGCTGGCATATTTGGCTGGGGAAGGATGTTCTGAACATCGGCACCTCACCGAAAGCTTGTTTTTATCGCTCGGCAGAGGGCAAAAAGACGAGAGCAAAAAAAAAAGTGAAGCACATTTCGCAACGCGGCCTGCGCGTTTGCGCGGACTTTTGCGCGTCGGCAGACACACGCAGCCTGATCGCGCGCAAAGACCGATCCGGGTCTCTTTTGTCATATTCTCGAGCACACACAAGCGTGAACTATTTCGGATGTGTGTGCCATTTTTCGCTCTTCTTCTGCTTCGATCCATTTGCTCTTGTTCGGCGATCGCGATCGACCAAACGCGCTCGATCACGTGCACGCGGACGTTGATGAAGCTATCGAACGTGAAGGGCAATAAAAAACGCAAGGTGGGTATGATTGCACGTTTTCACGATCACCCAACCGATCGGTACCAGCGGCAGCGATGGAGATGGTGCTGGTGATGTGCACAAAATTAGTATGAATTTTGGGGGGCATCTTTTAATTGGGCGTAAGATATTTATTTTTAAAACCCGTCTTCGGCGGAAATCTCGTTCCTGCGGGCTTTCCTGTCACCGTAAACAACAACACCTCCGGAAGGCTCCCCTTGCCCTTGGTGGTGGAAAGGACCCTCTCCTCTTTCGCTCCCGGGGGTTTTCCTCCCCGGAACCCATTCCACCACATCGGCCGACGATGTTGATCGGTCAGTTTGGATGTCAACCAGTTATTTGCATATCTTCTCCTCAGCTGCCTTTTATTTTATTTCAGAGTGTGTTGTGTGTGTGTGTGTTTTTTTTTCTTGCTGCTCTCTGCTCTCACCCGCCTCCGTGGATTTTAATTTTATTTCGTACGTCTTTGCCAACTCGCTACCACTTTCATTGCAGCTGACCAACAAATTTGGGTTCACCGATGGCACCGGCGATCGGGGCGGGATGGCAAATAATGGGTTATATGAGCGCGATTTCGTTTCAGAAATGCAAGAGCAAAATAAAAGCTTGGCAATAAGCACAGAGCAAGGGGAGAGGAGAGGAGCGGGGAGGGGAGGGGGGGGAAACAACTGCAACAGCCACAAAGCAAAGCGGAAGAAAAGCGCAACACAACCCGTTGGCTCGTTTTGCGAGCAAAACAATGCTCCGACCAAGTGGTTATGGTTGAATGAATTCCCCATCGTACACGCCGAGAAACACGTAGTTTTTCTTTCAATTTTCCCCCCGTTTATCTTCACCCACTTCATCTCTTTCTCCCGACCGTCGCGATAGAAGGCGTTGTTGGAAGGCGGAATCAGTGCACAAAACGCCCCACTGATAACAGGAACATCGCGCGTAACTTGCTCAACCAACTGACAACATCCAAGCGCTCACACGCGCACGATGGTACATCGACGGAAACATGACGGAAACCGACTATTACTCGTTGTTTAATTTAATAAGGAAATGTTTAATTACCACCGCTCGGTTGGTTGCTGCTCGCGCGATCGGCTGTTTCGCACCATTTTTACATTCACCTCCCTCCGGTTGGTGCCTGTTGCGTTTTCGTGCACCAGCCTACTGCGATTCAGAGCATCACTTTTTGACAGATGTCATAACGGCTTGGGCATGGTAGCGCTTGTTTCATGCGCGTTTGTGATGCAGTGCAACTCCGGGAATGGTGCAACGAGACGATCCCGTCAGCAACCTCTCGTGTCCTCAATTCGAACGAACTCATGCAATAATAGAGATCGATTTCCTGCTCGGCGGTTTACATCCGAGGGCCGGTAAACGGGACTGACCAAAACGACAGCATCCATTTTGCTCACCGAACGCGGTGGGTATTTAAGCCAAAAGCTGGCCCAAAAAAACACACACATAAGCCAGCACGTTTGCCACATCCTGGAAATGCATTCCCGTGGGCACTGCAATTGCGTGAATGCACCGATTTGCAAACCCCGTAATTCGATATTTAAATTCGAAAGAAAGTTCCATTCTTGCGCACCCGAGACGTCGGAATGGCAGCTGTAATTTCGATTTCAAGCCCTTCAACCTTCACGCTGGGGCCCGTTGTTTTTCCCTTATGCCGACATTTCCACCCAACGAGCATAAACGAGGACAAGGATGTGTGCAAGCGTCTGCCAAAAACCCGCTGGCGACGGTTTTTTTTTTGCGAGCGAAAGGAATGCATCACTAACGGGCGCGAAGGACGCATCTGCCGATCCACAACCACACGCCCTATGCAGATGATCTCGCCGGGAGGTGATTTTTGGACGCACAAAATTGGACGCTCTCAAACCCGGGCGTGGAACGCACGCTACTGGGCTTGGGATGCACCCTGCAGGATCTCTTGCCGCGATGCCAAGAGTGATGGCTTTTTCGGTCGAGATAATCACAGTTATTATATCGTGAAAGCGTACCTTGATTGAAGTGTCAATTAGGGCCCGGGCAGGGAGACCGGCAGCAGGGCCGCTCGGTGCTTTTGCGTGCCGAGAGCCCGTTGTCGTGAAAGGAAACTGCAGCCAGGGCGATGGTTGATTGATTGAAATAAGGTAATCAGCATTTTAAACATCGCCCTTATTGGTGTAATAATTTTTGCGCAAATCGAGCCCAAATCCCGGTACCCGGCGTTCCAATCACCCGATAACTTATTGCAAATTGCAAGCACCCGGTGCCCCATTCCTTGGGGAGGGCTCGTAAAAATAAATACCTTGGTTGCCCTCCCGGAGGGCCTCACCAGAATGCGGGAGGCGACGAGAGGCCCACGCTATCGGGAAGGGGTTTATTTTTAGTTTCTTTTCTACACTGAAACGCTCTTTGCAGACCGGCTGGAGCCTTAACCGGGGAGGACTCCGGTTAACAGATCTTTTGAGCATCGAAATGCTCTTTAGCGGACCTCATTCACTGGCTCGGGTCGGAATTTCGTCCTCTGTTTCGTCCTCTCGCGTGCTACCCCGAGAACAATGGCAATAAAATAAAATAAAATAAATCCTCCTCCCGTGAGCAGCTTGAAGCCCACTTAAACACAGCCACTGCTGGGCGCGTGTTTCGGCAGACGGGTGTGAAAAGCGCTTAACGGTCTCGATTTCCTTCGATCGATCCATCGGCAGTCGCGATTGCGATCGAACGCCCGAACGGGTGGCCGTTTGAATCACGCGCCCTCGTGGTGGGGTAAGATCGTTTCAATGTTGAAGGGTGACCATAAAAATTCAAACTTCGCACCAGCGTGGACATTCCAGTGCCGAGTGGCCATCACCGTTGCTCATTGTTGCGATAATTTCGGTTCGATGTCGAAAGCCTCCGGTTGGTATTCCAGCGATCTAAACGATCCCCTACTTGATCCTCGCCTGCCCTCGGTGTCGATTGGTTGCTAATTCTCAATCCGTTTGACTGTATGTGTGTTTGGTGTGTGGGGGGGTTTTTATGTGCCAAAGCAACATCTCTCCCCCATCCGTCGATGGATGTTATCGCTCGTTTCGTAGAGAGATTCCACCGTCGATAGTCGCGCGAGGTTTCCTGCACTATGAATCATTGAAATCTTTCGATCTGCATTGTGCTAGCTCGCCTTCACCCGGCGACGAAACACGACGACGACGACGACGACGACAACGATGAACGTCGACGGTGACCCAGTTCCGCCTCGAAATCGCACCCATTACCGTCGGTTGGAGGTTTCTCGCCCCAAAATCAACCCCGCTGGCAGGAAGCCTACGCTCGTTCGTTCGCTTTTCGATGCAAATTCCTCCCCAAAACGGCAACGACGGGCAGAAAAGCATCGCGTTCCTTTTCACCCACCCCATTGGTGGTGGATTCGGATCGAAATGATCTAACAAACAACCCTAGCTATCGCCAGATTCCATCTCGACCGCACTTCGCCAACGAGGAAAGGAGAAAAAATAACAGTCACTAGCTTATCTGCGGATGATCGCGTGCCAGGCGCGATCAATGCCCATTAGGAAATATTATAAATCAACAGCCGCGAACGAAAAAGGAAGCCCGAACTCCCTTCGGAGCGTCCGAATTCGTCGCCACCGCTCCGCTGGGAAAGCCATGCAAGGCATGTTCCGTGGCATCTTACGGTAGCCCGAAAACACGAGATTATACCGTTCGATAAGCGGCACACACGGCGATCGTGAGCTAGAAATTCACCCCAAAAATATGCAAACTCCGAGCGATGGGAAGAGAAATGTCTGCGATAAGGAAACTCGATGCCAAAAATCCGGACAAGCGGCCACGGTTCGGTCGCGATCCCTTCGCGCTAATGGAGAATTAATTCAACCTCCGAGCGCTCCGAGCGATCATATTGTGTTGGGGGATGCTTTTTCTTGCTCTTTTCTTTTCTTTTCTCTCGTATTGCCTTTTGGGGGATGAACGAGAGTCCCTTTTTCTACGCTGCTAGATGTTACCCCGTTGATAGCGTGCTGAAAGATGACGCCCGTGTATGCTAAATGTGCGCCAGGGGTTCACATTTCTCGCGCGAACGATCGAATATTTCCCTCAGCACGCTCGACGATCGCCTGCCAGAATGATGCTGTAATTCCCTGCCCTGGAATGTCGCTCCAACGCGAACGAGCCATGATGCTGGAAGAAGTTGATTATGATACCATCATAAGCCGCACGGCGTATGCCACACCGATCATCCGTGCGATCCGTTCGTGCGCTTGCATGCGTGTCTGTGTCGAATTCCTCGCATTCCACGCGTTAAGCCGATCGTCGGCCATAGCTCCCGGCGATCGTCTGCCTTTTCGCCCAGCCAAGAGATCCATTTTGAAGTGCTTCTTTAACGCAACAACTTTTTGAGGCTATGTAGCTTTTTGAGCTGCCAACTCGAGCAGCTTGCTTGTGATTTGTTTTCCCTACAAAAATGGCCCCAAGGCATCGCTCGAACTCGAATCCGTCCGTCATGGCGCATTCCGTGGCGTGCGGTTAATTTATCCGAGCCATCGAAACTCTTCCTGTCTCAGGACTCGCGAGCAATCCACGTCCCAAAAACCGCACACCAATGCGACCCAGCCACCCCATAAAAGGGAGAGAAAATCTAGCGATTCACAAATCTCCAAAAAACCTCCGCTAAGCCGCCCTGACACATAACATCCATTCCCGCGCTTGTATAAATCCTTCATTCAACATTAGCTCCGGAGCTATCGAGCGCATAAATTCTTTTCCTCCATTTTTCCGTTCCTGTTTTCCCTGCCGTGCCGTGGCCATTCCTCACCGACCTACACATTAAATCCTTCGCTTTTTTTTGTCGTGTCTCTCGCTCACGCTCTCATACTCACCCCTATCTTAGCGTGCGTCCTCTTGAAAGAGCGTCTCGAGCGCGCGCGCGCGCGCCCAAAATTCGACACAACTTTCGTGTTTCGCGCGTATCGTATTTTATTCGTATTTTTAGCCTTATCCTCCATTTTTGTATGTTTTTTTCTTCTCCATCTACCCTCCACTCGTGGTGTATTCGCTCGAACGCAACAACAACAACAACAACAAAATCCCTACACATTCCACTGCTCACCCATTTCCATCCCGATCAAGCCCACGATCGAGTAGCCATTCAACAATGTTGCGACGGTGAGGAGCTGGAACGCTTTTTCCTGCACCCGGTCGCTTTAGCCGGCCGTGTAGGGAGTGCACAGAGAGAGAGATAGCAAAAAAAAAAACGAGCGCAAAAGCAGCTTAACATGCCATAGTCGCGAGACAACCGAGCTTGGGGACGATTTTTAAAGCTCCCGGCATCAACGACGACGCTAAGGACGACAATCACACACACGCACACACATACCAGGCGTACGATCACAAAATCCAGCCCCATCGTAGCGCGAATGGAGGATTGGGGTAAAAAAAAACGCACAACAAAATAAATAAATATCCTCGCCCATCCACCCAAACCCGCTCTCGCCAAGGAACGCACGCCAGTGAAATGCGCCTTCTGCGCGAACGCGCGCGAATCAAATCTGTGCCCCGCGTTTGCGAGAGGAAACCCATTTGGATGTTTGTGGCTGGCCATTTTTTGTCGTTGTTTTCGCCCTCTTTCTCCTCTTCTTCTCTCCTCGTTGTCGTGGCTGTGGCCATTTTTCCGCCATATTCCGGGCTCTGCTGGCCGCACGCGTTTGCATGCGCTATCGTATCGTTTCGTTTCGTTTCGTGTAAATTTACATACGTGTCCGGCCGGTTTTGGAAACCGGCATCGGTCGCGGTCCACGCGGATTCGAGCCAGAGACCCATCCCCCAGCCAAAGACCAGCATCGGTACGATCATTCAAGCTCGGGGTGCCCCTGAAAGGTACTTTAAATTCCATCATACGCGAGCCACCGGCCTAATGCCTTTTTAAGTCTGAATCATTTCCAGACCGCCGATTCTACGCCAGCTCTCTAATCCCGGCCCAAAGCCTTGCCGGTGGTGTTTTATGCTTCACTCATTAATTCTTCCCTCACCGACAACGACGACGAGGACGATGAGGACGATGAGGACACAAGAATCCCCCGACCTGGTGGAGACCTGAAACCTCTCGTGTGGGCTCCCCAGGCACGCCAATTTCCACATTCCAAAAGCTTCCCGAGGCCTTATCATTTGACGAGTTAAATCGTGGCTGTCTCTCGCCCATCTCGGCGGATGCGTCCATCTGCGACGGTTGCCTGGGGGCCCTCAAGCACTGTCGCCACAGCGCCAAAGAAAGCACGAATGTTTCGTGATAATTCTGCATTCCATCCGAACGCCATCCGTGGAACTCCTCGGGGCGCATTCCAATTGCGAGAGGTGTCCACTGGAAGAAGGAAGAAAACGCGGGAGCCCTCGACGCTGCACGCCACATCGCCATCAACGAAACGGGCTTGGTGCGACAATGTTGCTGCAAGCTTGCTTGCAGCAGTTGCCCGAGAAAGGGCACGCCATAAAACGCCAAAAGCTGGAGCGCCTAAAAACAAGCCACCCCGGGTTGTGTTGTAGATTAAAACGGGACATCTTTTGCTTTTGCGCTGTTGGATGGGAAGGCGTTCCGGTCGATTTCCACCGACTGATTAGATAACGAGCTCACGGGGGATGATTCGTTTTGCGGGCGAAATCTGCAAACATGCCGATGCTTGCGTTACAATTCCAACCCCTTACGAACGCTTTCGCTTCCCACTGAGACGCTTGATTATGCGTTCAATTGTCGCGAGGTGGTTTTTTTACTCCTTCTTCTTCATCGTTGTTTTGTCCCCGTGTTCTTTTACACACACAAACAAGCCCCCAGGAGCTCCAACGAGCAGCATAACACCCCACAAATCGTTCCAATCGGACGCGATTACGATCAATGTCGTCGTCGAGAGAGCCGCTCACCAGCTGCCGGATTCCGCAGACCGAACCAAAGGGACACAAGCTACAATGTTCGTGTCCCTTTTGGCCCTTCGGCCCTTGCATTCCTGGGCTTGCCGGTGCGCCGTTAATGATATGAAATTTAATAAGAACCCAGCATGGGACCCCCGGGCACATGGAAATCCGTGGTATCCGACGGCTCGGGGATCGAGTAACAAAGACCAAACCCCCATGCACCCATGATGGGGGTGCTTTGTCGAGGATGATCGAGGGGAGGTAGAGAGGATGCGGGATTGAGGGATGGTCGTAATAAAAATACCAACGCCGTAACGATCGGCTTGAAAAGCGCAGCTCCGCGGGAGGATATAAAATGCGTTTATCCGATTCTGCTACCGGTCCGTCATAAAAACGGCGTCCTCCATTGGCCTCCGGGTGTGAAGGCGTTTGGGTGAAAGAACCGTTCCCGGATGGACGAGGGATTTTTATTTATTTATTTTTCTCCCCCACCGGTGACCCTTACCCCACCCCCCTTCGCTCGCCCATTCGAATCGTCTTCACAACACCAACGGGGTCATGATCATGTTGCAACATTGTCGTTAAAAGCTACATAAAAAGTGCATCGCGATGCTTGGGTGCGATGCATCGCGCTACGTTACGAAGTGGGCACTTAAAAATATCGGTGTAATAATAAAACAAAATTCTTGCCCCCATCGGCACCGTGGATTCCTATCGTGGGTCGTAAGGGACGAGATCGATCGGTCAAAACGCGAGGCACGTGAGGTCAACAGCCCGCCACGAATGTTACTTTATTGCCAAAAAGGTGGTCTCTTGAGCTGAGGCCTGATAAAAAGGAGGCCTCCGGCTCCTTCCAGGGTTCGCTCTCAGTGCGAATTTCTCTGTCGCCATGCTGTCGCGAGTCAGTGATTTGCTTTGCTTTCTATCGCCTCACTCGCGTGCTTTTCCAACATTCACGGCACGGCTTTTCCGAGACTGATCCCCAAAAAATGAATTGCCGGATCTGGTCTCCGGCGAGTGCTTTTCGCGGCGCTTTCTACCGGCGACCTTAAACCGAACCGGAGACGACGGAACACTTTCTTGCCATTTAATTCGACCGTTGTCATCATCATCATCATCATCATCACCATCATCATTACGGGCGTTCGCATCACCATAATCGCCGGGCTGATGCGCGCATGCTGTATGTGTGCAGAGATCAGGAGAGTGATCGTCTCGATCGTCGCCGTTGTCCTCCGACGGGGAATGCCGTCCGATAATCCGAGCCTTCCAGGGGGAGGATCGAAACCAGACACGAAATAAATGGTGTTTTCGTCTGCAAGACAATGTCCTCCGCCGGTCAGATGATGGCCGTGTGTCCGGGTCCATTTTTTTTGCTGCCCCTACTACTGCTCCTGCTGCTGCTGTTCGTATCCATCCTGCGCGTTTTGGACGCTGGAATTTATTCCGACACCCGCCGTTTACTTTCTTGGGCGCGCAGTAACGCCAACGGTGCGTCGCTACAATGGAATGCAGACACGCTAAAGAAGACGCCTGGCAGCTGGCGAAGGCTTCGCTGTGACCTCGAACCCTTTGCGGTCGAGGCCAAATGTGCGGTGTGGCTGACGCGATCACCTTCCGAGCGTGAATCGAAAGGAACGTCTTCTCGTAGCGGAAAGTGGGCCGCTGTTGTTTGCTGGCGCGTTCAATGTCAATCAACGGAAGGTCAAGCTTCCACTGAGCTTCATGAACGCCTACAATACCGCTAGTGCCTGCCAGTTCACATGGGAAACATGGCTGATCTTCATCACCTAATTTCCCATCTTTCTAGAACTTCTAGGGATTCGGAAATGATCCCAAGAACTCACAGAACCCGCTTTCAGTGTGTGGAATCCCGTGTGGAATTCCCGAAACACTCCACACCGACAAAACGATCGCTAACCAGAAGCGAAATGTTGCCGGTACGATGCGATCCAATCGATTTGGCGCAACATTTCTCGACGACAAAAAGGGCCTACGGTTGGGCGGATGGACGCGATCGACACGATGTCCGGAGAGGACACACACAGACACACACACGAAACAGCGGAACGGGATCGTCGTTTGGCGTGCACATTTTCTTCCCTTTGGAATGGAGATGGAGATGTCGAACGTGAACAGCCCGTCCGTCCGTCCGTTCGTCCGGTTCGCGATCGCGCTCGCAGGGCGGACCGGGAAAAGCGATTAAATTCCAACGAGCGCAATTTCCTACCCATAGATTCCATCGCCCGGCCATCGCTGCCAACTCCCGCCCCAAAACGGTCCGCGCGGCATTCGTGATAATCGGACGGAGAGGAAATCCCTGCTCGACCTACGACGATGGCGACGATGGCTGAGCCATTCCAATCGGAGCGCAAATACGCAGCCTCCGCCGGGTTGCCCTTCAGGCCTGGTCGCTCTGGAACGCAAGGGCGAAGATCCGAAATCGAAGGCTGCAGGAAAGGATGAAGTGAAGCAGCGTGAGAGAGCGAGAAAGAGATAGAGAGAGAGTGCAGAAGATCACAGCATCCAACGTGGGCTCTTGCATGGGGTCTCAAGCTCGTGGAAGCAGCTGCGAAAGCGGACCCCTGCTAACAGAAAGAGAGAGAGAGAGAGCGAAACAGGGAGAGAAAGATTCAGGAAACATGGCCCAACATAAGCACGCGAGAAAGGTAGGAAAAACAAAGATCACGGCGCGAGCGAGAGGGGTCACCGTGGACGATCATCATCATCCCCCGTAGACAGATTGGCCGTGCTCCTAAACGAAATGAAACGAAACGAAATGAAGAGAAGAAAAACAACAACAACAACAACAACAAAAACGTTCGATCGAAAACGTAACCGAATGGAGAGCGAAAAAATGTGTACGCATCTCGAAAACGAGATGCAGACGAACTGTGCGGGAAGAAAACGGAATGCCAACTGGAACCGGCGCGGAGAAGGGCAAAAGAAAGCTATCCTGAAGAATGTGCCACGCAGGGGATGAAACCAACGCGGGGGACCGTTGCGACGGGAGATGAACAGCCGCGGATAATTTACGAATAGAAAGACAGAAGGAGGGAGAGTGTAAGGATGATAGAGTGAGAGGGATTGTCGTGATAAGGATGAGGAGCGAGATTTCGAGGGTGAGGCAGATAAAATCCGCCATTCGGAAAAGTATACCGATAATTTAGACGAAACCTCTAAGCCGCTTTTTTCGGGTTCTATGCCAAGCACAGTCCGAGTTCTGACAACGAGAGAGGCCTTTTGGTAGTAAGCAGCCTAAAAAGCAATGCGCAGAAAATAAATTCAACCGCTTGGGAAGACGGTAGCATCACGCTTCAGCCATTGAAACCATGTTTTATTCACACACATTAATATGCGAGCTGTTTGACTCTCGATTTGGGGAAATCACAGATGACGTCCTTGTGGAAATCACCAATCTATTGTTCCGGTTCAAACGGCTAATAGGAATGGGCTTAAATCGTGAAACACAAAATGCACCCTGCAGCGATTGAACACTGCTTGAAGCCGCCAACCAGCGCAATATAAACTCGCCGTTCCGTTGCTGCGAACCGCGTACGATCGTACGATCGCGGCAATCTCCGCGGCCATCGCGGTTTCTCTCTTTCTCGCTCTCGTTTTCGAATCTAGCATTTTCTCCCGCGTGTTCTCTCTATCCTTCTCGTGTTCTCTTGTGGTCTTGAAGACCGTGTTTGGACCCCCGTGTGTAATCGACATTCCCGTTCCGTTGGTCACGTTTGCTCGGCACACACACACACGATCGCTGTGCGCACGTACAGAGCACCAAAAAAATGTGAAGAATTTTTTCTATCACGCAAGATTTACCCCCGACGGTATGGAGTCAATGAGAGCGTACGAGCAAACAGCAATGGGGTTCGGGAGCTTCCGTAACCCCCAGCACGGCCACTGCTTTGGGAGCAATTAATGTTATGGGGCTTAAATCCCAAGTAGGCATTTGTAGGCCGAAGAACCTCACCACGAAAGGCAACGGCGAAGAAATGCAAAAAAACCATACAAAAGTGTCGCACGAGAGCAAACGATTCCAGTGGATGAGAATTTTTAAATAATCATTTGCAACCTTCATGCACCTGGCGTCTCCATTTGGGGGTGCAAATTTGGTCTGCCCTCGTCGATGCCATCCACCAGAAGGTTGTTGTTGGAAGGTATGCGAGGCTTCACTCCACGAAAACAACCTTTTTTTTCCCCGCGATGCACGCTAACCGAAATCGACATCACGTAAATACCAATCTCCGTCCCGGGCACTAGCGCTTGGCTGTCTTGTGAGGCCTTTCTAAACCGCATCCCCCGGCAGTGGCCGGTCCGGGGGGTTGCTGAGTGCATTTTCCCTCGCGCGCTTTTTTTTTATTCCTTTTTATCCATCGCCGTTGATTTGTGTGTATGCTTCTTATTTCGTGCTCTTTTTTTTTCTCTCTCTCCCGTGCAGCCCAATCTAAACCAAGCGGCTCTTTAAATGGCTGCGTCGATCGTCGACGTGAAATAAGTCCAAATGGCTTGGGCCACGATAGCTCGAGCCACGGTACGGATGATGGGGCTTCGCCTCCAGGACGGCCATCGCGTTGGAGTGTAAGCGAGAAGCATGACAAACAGAGCTGGATCGAGCGAGACAGCGAGCGAGATGTTGCGAAGCTCGCGACCGCGTGTGTACCGTAGGGAAGGGAGGCTCTTGGGTGGAAAGGCTCGCGGGACGGCCGATCAAATCGAAGTCCAAGCCCCACGGGTGCCCTCAGCGGCATCCAAGGGGTCACGGTGGACGAGCGAAAGAGTGAAAGAGACCGTCTCGGCCGGGTGGGTTTATGGGTGACGACGGGCGAGAGCGAGCACAGAGGGTGCGAGGACGCAGTGAAGTTCAAACCGCTGAGGTTGCACGCCAAGCATCCCACCAATACACGGACGAAACCGGTAACCGAGCCGCAGGTAAGCGCTGCGCAAGCAGCCCGCGATCCTCGAAGCGATCGTCGAAGATCATGTCGCGCGTCCGCTGGCGAAGGTGAAAGAAAAGCGAAGATAGGAAAGAAAATAGACAGGCTGTTAGGTGTGCAGGGGGAGGGGGGGGGTTGAAATCGAAGAGCCCGTGTTTTGGAACGAGAACGAGAGAGAGACGGAAAGCCTCGTAGGGGTTGTAAATGAACGGAAAAGGGTGCTTGGTTAGGGGTTGGACGACGAAGAAGGCACTCGAGAAAAACATACCACGAGGGAGAGAGAGAGAGAAGGAGAGCTGATCGAGGTGAGAGAACGCGCTAAAGTGCGAGCGAGAGACGGTGAAAAGGACTCAGCACGCGCGAGAACGAGAGGCGAAATAGCGTGATCGCGAACGAGATGGTATGATCGCAAGAATTGGAGGGATCGTGCGAGCACGCGGCACGAGGAGGTTCAACATTCCAGGCAGGGCGGGAGGCGTAGAGCGAGAGCGACAGACACGGGTTGGTAGCGCGTTTCAATGCTTTGTGATTCAACATACATTTTTCAGCATTTTCACGCGTAGCAGCAAACTCTCCGCACACACACACCACGGCACACGATCGCCAGCAGCAGCAGCAGCAGCAGCGGATTCCAGAAGGTGCGTTCCAAACAACGCTACGCTGCTTCACGCAAAACGATCGACAGTGCTGTTCTGTTTCGATGCTTTTTCATTATCATCCCTTAAGAAACAGTGAACGAAAATTCCATGCACCGTCTTGGCTAAGCAGCCATTAAGGGTTGAGTTGCTAGGCAACAACCCAGCAACCAAACAAACGCACGTCAAAACAGCGTTGTGACAGAAAGCCATCTTGGGCCATTTATTGTTGTTGTTAAGAGGAACGAAAAAGAAAATTCCACCCTTCGTGTCGCGCAAATCCCAGCACGCACTGTAGGGTCTTAAACTACACAAGGCTTCCACCCCTTAGCGATGGTTGGAACGCGCGGCAAACAAGCAATGGCCGCCCGGTGCTGGTGTGCGTGCGTTAGGGGTTGCGCGAGCGAACGAAAGGCAGCGAGACGACTCATCGCGCGCGTGAAAGAGCACGCACATGAAGCATTCCATCGCGTTGTCGGTGTGGTGGTACCGAAGCGTGGAAACGCATGGCAATGGCGGACGGCGATGGGGGCGCCAGGCTCGGCTCAGTCGAAAATATTTCCAGCGCCAACGCGTTCAGTCCGCTGGAGAAACTCGACCGCAAAAGGTGTTGTCTGTGAGCCGTGCGAGCGTGAGGTTTTGTTGCGTGTTGCCTGCCTGCGTGTGCGCCCGTGTGCGTACCGAATCCGAGTTGCGTCTGGGAGTGAACGAGACAGCACGCTGTGAGTGTGCAAGCGAGAAACAGTCAACGAACGATCACAGGGACCTCCATTTCGAAGCCCAAAGTTACGCACGTTTTCACGCACAAATTGCGTCCTGCTCGTCCTGCTCGTCCTGCGTTGTGTCCTGTGCGTGACGTCATCGCGCGAAAGGACAAAGCCGAGCCCCTAGAACCCGAGACCCTACCAAGGCCTTGGTTCGAGCTTGGTTCTCTTCCACATGGTGATCGAGGTGGCCCGATTTTTGTAACATTCCCAACGCCAGCGGCCAGCTTCCTCGCCCGTGCAGTGTGTTTGTGTGTGCGCGCGCGCGTGCGTGTACATGTGTTTGTGTGTGTCACAGTGTGCAGTGTGCATGGTTGAGGGCCGGATTTGCTTCCGTCCGATCGCGTGCCGCGTGTAGCAAGTTGAAAGGAGCGCACAGAAGAAGGCAAAGCGGAAAGCGTCCGCGTAGATGCGTGCGAAGAAAAACAACCTCGCAGCAGCCGTAGAACCCGCGCAAGTGTACGAAGTCCCTTGGAAGCCCAGTTGGGCTACGGAGTGAGTGTGAGTGTGCTGAACCGGCGTGGTAGAAAGTGTAAAAGGTAAAAGATTCCATCCCGCAGCTGGCGGCTGGTGTGTTCGGTTCGGTTTTCGGTGATCAGCGAGAAGCAAGAGAAGCAGCAGAAGCGAGAAAAAAAAACAAGCACGACGCAAATCTGAAATCCACGTATCCTTCGCAAAACGCATCCTTCACCGGTGTCCTGTCTGAATCCTGCCTAGCGTGGCGTGATTCAGGAGCGATAAACCTCTATCAATCGCGTCGTCGTTGTTGCTTTTTTTTGTCTTTAACCTTCTCACCGGTGTTCCGGTGCGAAGCAACAAGTGTCCAAGGCGTGCAAAGTGCCGTGGAAAGTGCCAACCCTCGCAGCCGGAAGTGGGCAGTGTGCGTGTGATTAACCGTGCTAAAAATCCGTGCCGGAAAACCCCCGGCTCACGGGCCTACGTGAGAGAGGGAACGCGAAGCGTGTGCAGGTGTTTCTTTCCCATTCCGAATCGATTTGTTTCCTTCCCGAGTGTCCACCTTTATCCAGCATCAATGGTGAGTACCCGCGTAATGGCCGCGGTGAAATGGGAATTATATTCCTGTCCACCTGGCTTAAACATAAAAAAATAACAGAAAAAAAACCGCGCCGTTTCGTAACCGCAAGCCACATTCCACGCCGCTTGAGAGGGCTTGACCCAACCGCGGGCTCGTCGACGATGAATTACGGCGAGCCAGTGGCTCCATGTTGTTTTTCGTTGCATTTTCTCACTCTCTCTCTCTCTCTTGGGTCTTTCTCCCCCATCGGTGGTGTTTGTGAGCTGCTACCGAGCCACCTTTCGCTGGGGGCGAGAAAAACCACAACCCCCTTGCTGGCTGCTGGTCCATTTTGACCCAATCTGTCGTCCAGCGACTAAACGGGGTGGCGAAAAACCAACCCCTAAACGGATCAGGCCGAAAATCCGGCTGGTCGCAAAAAATAAAACCAGTAAAAACCGCATTCCACGTTCACCCGGAGACGGCCCGGTGACACGGAAAACAAAAAGCCTCCCAAGCGCACCGTGATTCACGCGCAATGGTTACGCGTATATACGCGAGTCTGAACATGCGCGGCTGCGCACCAAAACGGCCGTCGACATTTTTGACATTTTTCAGCCCTGAGTCAGCGTGTACGAGCGCGCGCTCTCGTCCGGTCTCGAGCGTTATCACGCACGGATAAGGCGTTACGCGATGAGACGATCGTTAGCGACGTAACGATGATAACGATCGCTCCCATTTATCGACCGTGCAATCGTTCGCGCTTTTGGGTGGTGTTGATGGCGTAAAGAGCACACGATAATGAACAGCTTCAGCTACCCCACGGCGATGAAGCGCCCAGAAAACGCAAGTGAATCAGCAACAATTCGCAACGCGTAACGGACGGCTGCGTTTGCGCGCTTCCACCGTGTCTAGGTTGGCCGTGGTTGGGGGTGGAATTTTGAGAGAAAAACCCACCCCCTCCCCAAAACAGGTTGGCGCGAAACCGACCGCAATTAGCATTATTCGGCGTCTAGGAGGCCGGAATGGTTCGAAAATTATCCAAATAAAACCGAGCGCCCTGTGATGGTGCGGTCATTATCGAATCAACGGAATCGTCTGCTGTTCCTGAACCCAGAGGAGTTTCCCTCTCGGTGGGCATTTTGTAAGGCATTTTGCTCACCAGAAGGGCTAGGGTTAGAGGTCCTGCTGGTGAGGGTTACGTAAATCAGCCCACCTCGGAACTAGAACCCATTGCGAAGGTCTCCGTGAAGGATGAATCATACACGCGAGGCAGCAACTCCCTCTCGAGGTGGGGTGGATTTTTTTCGCATGAATAGTCCATTCCCTTAACCGACCTAGTCTCGCATCGGAACTCCTGCCAAAGGTGGGTGATTCAGTGGCGCGAAATTCGCACCACCGTGTGAGATGTTAAAAATAGTCTCACCGTTTTCTCGCCACCCAGCCAATGCCAACTCGTGAATGCCGAAAAAAAAATACCGCTGAATCGTTCGAGCCTTCGAGCCAACAGACCCAACGCCCCACCAAACGTGCCTTCCGGGCGGGTCCCACCACGCGTCGCGAGAAGGAAAAACACACGACCCTAAAAAAGGAAAACCAACCGACCCCCGGTTCGCTGCCCGGGGAAAGAAAACTGGAAATATCGGAGCACGGAATCGCACGGACCCAAACCCGCTGGACTGGTTCGCGATCGCTCCACGGCTCCGTAGCCGATCGCGTGACGAGGGGGAGGCATTTTCGGGGAAACCGGTCGAGGGGTGGAGCTGTTCGTGTGTGTGTGTGAGTGTGGTGGTCCGACTCAGCCTCCAGAGCAACCATCCAGAGGGCTGGGCGGCTGAATTCGATTCCGCGTTCGCTGCGCTCCCTTTTTGCACCTTTATGGTGAACCCTCAGCATCATCGCAGCCCTCTGTGTGTGTGTGTGTGTGTGTGTGTGTGTGTGTGTCGCTGTAGGGTGGTATGCTGGGCCGCAACTTTTATGGCGGCCAAAACGCGAAACGTGTTCTCCCCACCAGGGCCACCATTGCACCACCCTCAACCGGGCGATCGTACGCGCGTTCGCGGTATGCTTGGTATGGTGGAATTCCAATGTCACATAATTCGTTCGATTCGTGCTTGTGTTTATGTGTGTGTGAGTGTGGCAGCATCTCGCGATCGTGCGATCCCCTTCACTCGCGAGAGTTGTGCGATTTTCGCGCGACAATCGCAGCATGCTGGGTCGCAACCGTTGCCCTGGACACGGTGCTGCAATGACTCCTTCCGATATTGCCTATGTTCGTCTGACATTTCCACGGCGAAACGGAGAGCGAGAGAGAGAGCGAGAGAGAGTGAGTGAGGGAGAAGCTTCATGCGGGAAGTGATGTTTTTCTTTGCTCTTTCGAAGCTGCAAACGTCCGCGGAATTGGAGGCTGTGGGAGCCCGAAACTGAAACGTCGAAACCCCTGGCACTCGAGTGCACCGCTGGGTTTGACTGTCAACACCCTCAACACCCGGGGCCAGTTTGAGCTCGAACAACAACTTATGCAACCAATCGCATCTTTACGACCTCCCGCCTCCTTTCGAGAGATGTCATTTTCGATCGATCGCTCGCACGGTGTCGCATTTTACCGCCAACCGACAAGCGTAAACTGACCGCCGGCTTCGGAGAAGGTGTCTTTTTTTTTTCAAACACCCCCCACAGATCGATGGGGTTGTGTTTCGTAACCGAAAGCTTGGGCTGCAGTTGGCAGCTGCACTTTTATGCAGCCACAGGCGGCCGTTATTAGCATACCCAGTCCGATGTTGTGTCTAAAGCGTGCCAGTGGACACCGAACAGGGTGTAAAACACCCTCTAGCAGACGAAAACAACCCCCTTAACGCGACGAGCGAACAAACCACACCACGGAGGCTGGCTAATAGCCCCAAAAAGAAAGCGTTTCACAGCGATCAACCCCAGACGGTGACACCATTTTCTAGCCTTGACGTCATCAAAGCCCGGGAACGAGAAAAAAGGGCGCAATCGCTCTACCGAACGAGCGCTTCCAACATTCCTGAGGGCCCGGTTTTTGCTGATTAAATTGTTTACTTATCGCCCGGCTCGTACAAACCGAGGGTGCGTTTGCGCGCGTGTAGGTTCGTAAGCGTGTCTGCTATCGCACATCGAGCAGGAGAGCGCCCGTTCTTGCTAGGGGTGACTTTGTTGCCCAGTTCGCGCGCATTATGCTACCCCTCATAGTCCCGGTTTCAAAGTGCGTCTTTTTGATAAGCGTCCACTTCCGAGGCGCGTGAATAATGCGTCGCAGGGTGGAATGTGCATCCGTGCGGGATTTTGCAATTGCACTTCACAAAACCACCCCCGTCAATGGGTGAGTGCGCAATCAGGAAATTGTAAACGCGCCCCGTCTCAAGGGTGATGATGAGGTGTATTTGAGGAATTTACGATGCGTTGGGTACGATTTTATGACCCACCCGTCGATGGGCACTCGATAAAGCTGATGGAGGCCAGGGTCTAAGCGCACGTTTAGATTGAACATCAACCACCCCATCACAGGTAGTAGCAGGAACTCCCTAGGAAGCTCGATAATTACCGCCATCAATCATGGCGCGGTTGAGCTCGGGATCCGTCGTCATGGGGTCGCATTTTTCCCGCTACAATTCAGGATCACCGTGGAATGGGGAAATCAAATTCCACGAACGAGCGTTTGATAATTGTTTGACACTAATTCATTCCGATTCGAAAATTACACCATTTAAACCATCATTAAAGCAGGAGCATCGCCGGAGTGTTCGATCGCCTCCATGGGACCCGCGGGTTGTTCTTTAGCGAAGGGTCCAAACACGGGAGAGTGCGCAAGATAAGCGAAACGCTGAGGTGGACGAGTTTTTCTCAAAAATCGAAAACGGACTGCAAAGAACGGACGTCGTCGTCGTCGTCGTCAGTCCGGAAACTGTCAGAATTGTTTAGTTTTTTTTGTTTCTCTCGCGCGCCCTCAGGGGCCAATCCGCCCCTTATGCTCTCTTTCATTCGCTCCCGTCAGCGTAGGTCCTTGTTGTGCAACACGCAACACCGCTCGCATTCCGGTGTGTGAAGTGAAATTAATAAAATTTACCCCGCGACCTTGCCGGCCATCCCCGCGCGATCGCGAACCCGTGAAAGGGAGATCGTTGATCGCTGGGGTTGGGTGAGTTGTTTTATTTTTTGTTGGTTCGTCCGTTCGTTCGTTCATTCTGCCAGGCATTTCCTCCCCTAGAATTAACCAGAAGTCGTCCAACGGCACCCACCCTGGGGGCAGAGAGGAAGCGAAATGAATAATGAACCCGTTCCCGGTGTTTTTCTGTTGTTGTTGTTGTTGTAGGGCTGCACCCAGCAGCAGCAACAGTAGAGCTGACCACAGGAGCTCAGACACGCATCTCGGGGTCCTGGGCCAACCCTCCGTGTCCGATCGATGGGCAGGGCGATAAAGCGAACCTTGGCTTCCTGTGGTCGCCCGAGGGAACCGCAGAATTCCGAGCTCTTTTGCCTCATTTCGCTCGCTTCCACCGTCCATTAGTTCGAAACGATCGAGTTAAAAACGGTGCATGTCTTTCGAGCATTAGATTTCAACCGAAAACGATCGAATCACCTGAATGATTCACGGATTGGGCCTTTCCCCGAGTGCAAAGCGATCGGTTCCATCAGTTTGCCCAAACCAATTGAAAGTATGGTC
Source organism: Anopheles nili (assembly GCF_943737925.1). Classification (NCBI taxonomy): domain Eukaryota; kingdom Metazoa; phylum Arthropoda; class Insecta; order Diptera; family Culicidae; genus Anopheles; species Anopheles nili. Next base: position 4,857,295 of record NC_071292.1, read on the forward strand.
ATGTTCGCTGGTCTCAATGGTCAAACACCACCCGATCGATGGTGCTGTGGCCCTGTGGGACACTTGCGGAAATTCCATCACGATCCGCGATTGTTTTCGAGACCGAGGCAGTCTCAACGCGTGACACTTGAGCGGGTGCTCCGAGGGCACGTCGGCACCATGTGCGGGCACACTATTTCGCAACCAAATGCGCAATATCCTGTGGCACAGTTAATCATCGGTGCCGACTACACTCATCCCGTGATTAGTGCGCACGTTGGTCACCACTTGAGCCCGACCGGGAGAGGCCATTCCTTTGAAAAGGAAAAAAACCGCTCGTCCGCGGTAGCTTTCCGGTGGAAGTGGTCGCTCGTTTTGTGCAAAGGGAAGTGCTTACGCACGTGCGCGCGTCAGCTCATCGTCTCAAAATTCCACCCGGTGGTGTCACCGAAATAAAATAAATACATGTGTTACAACCGACGAACCACTTCCGTTGAACGAACCAAGCGCCACACAATCGCTGGGAAGGCGATTCTTCGTATGCAAGATGCGTCCGGAGTCGTCCCATTAACATACGCGGATAAGAAACGCGAACAAGCCGGAAAGCATGTCAACGTGTCGCGGACGACTTGCAGGTGACGGGAAGTCGGATTTCCCACGACGCCGCAATGGCGATCGATCTCTTGCCGGGGGGTTGCGTAGTGCGAGCGAGCGCGCGTGGAATGAATTTAATTAACCACCAGCTGTGGTTCAGCTCAGCTTCCATTGCGAGCGTACGAGCGTGCATGCGTAGAGCAAATATTTCAATGATAAAGCTTTAATTAATTCTATCGCTCGCCGAATCGATCATTTCGGTTGCGAGCTTTCCAAGGGCAGTGGAAGGAATCGAACGGCCGACAGGTGTGGCGCTGGGTTTGTGTCTTGTTTTTTATTGGTTTTTAGCGAGCTAAGGAACCTTGAGAGCTTGTTTGAGCTTTGCGCAAGTGGTTCACGCGAGTACGCGCGCGCTCGCGCGCAGAATATTCAAATTCAGTAAACGACTCCACGTGAAGCCGTTCGGACGTTCCCTTTCGGGGGCAAAGTCTTGAGTCCGAATGGGAATAATCAATATTTCTCGTTTAATTAAAACTGGCACGATGCTGTTTGCTTGCTCCACACTGAAGATGAAGGATGAAAAAACCTCACAAACAAATTACGTTTTCGTTAATTAAAACTGGTGCCTGTTCGGAGCCAGTCGCAGTCCTTCCTGTGGGTCAGTTTCGGGGCGCAAATAATTCGAATCACTCGGAGGCAACAAAAAAAAAGAAACAGGATTCGTTTCGTTCGCCAGTTTTATTGTGCTCACCACCCGTTTTGTGAGGCAAATAAAACACATCACCCCGGAGATCGAAGATCCCTCCAAAGCCTTTGCCCCCAACCCAGAGAAAAGGCAGCCGACGGGCGACTACGCTCGAGTTTACCCGGGCGATAGTGAAATCCGATTGGAAGGCTTTATCGGCATTAAAAATTTTTAATTAAAATACACATGTGTCGCTCGGTCCCGCAGCAGCAAGCCCTTGTGTCAATTGGGAGTCCAGGGCGCGTAGAAGGTGAAGGTTGAAGTGTGCCCTCCACGTTTCATTCTCCTCCAACCCCTCGGGGGTGGAGCTTCGTTAGCGGGCTCTTATCGGCAGCCCTGCCCGTGTGTCCACTCGCCACCGATCGGCCGTTTTCGCTGGTCTCATTTTTCCAAATCATGGCGCCAACGATAAATTAGCTCGCGACAGATGGCGTTTACGGCGGCGCTGGTCGGGACGACGAATAATAAATGCAGCCGCAGCTCGGAGCTCAGTGGCCGCAGGCTCGCGATCTCACTCCTTTCTTCGATCAACGCAATGCCCACCAACATCAACAGCAACAGCAGCAACAGCAGATGGCGACAGGTGAAGCGGCGCTACCCTCAAGCGAGAGGCTAATGACGATGCGATCGGAGGACACGTCGCTGGCTGTGGAATGTCGACTCGGCCACTCGACGGGAGCCATCGCGCCCCACCCGGTTAAGCTTGCCTTCTTTCGACCCTCGAGCGATGCCACCCCGGGGGCGCCATTTTGTGTGTGTGTGTGCCATGTTGCTGAGCGATCGCGAGGAACGAACGAATGGAGCCTCTAATCGCTAGACGACTCCAGCTCCACGCCAAATATTTGTGGAATGTTCTACCCTCAGCCATTGGCTTTTTTTCCTGACCTTTCGTGGAGCCCTTCAGGAGCAGCATCTGCACATCGTGCGGATAAGGTTCCAATGGTGGTGATAAATTCTCCCGACCAAGCCCTGGGTACCGCTATTCGCTATTCGATCCGAACGAGCACAACGGACGCACTTTATCAGCCCGCGAGCCCGCGAGCCCACGAAGGGGGTCTGGTCGCGTGATTGGGCCATAAAAATTCTTGCGCCCCCCTTTTTTTGCATGATCACCACCGGGTGGCGATGGCGAAGGAACCACGCGAGAACCGAGCCGGACCATGTCAGCTATTTCTCGTTGTCTTCGTTGTGCCCCGTGTCCGTATGCACGCGCGCTGCCAGATATGTAGTATTTGCGCAATGGGTTTGCCCTTTCGCCGCTGAGGGTCGATCGATCTAGGGTGTGTGTGTGTGTGTGAGAGAGAGAGAGAGAGAGGGCGTGGTGTGCCGTGTGGTCTCAGGTCTATTACGAAACGATCGCTGGTGGAATGTGATGACCAAGAATTCACCATCAAAACCAACCGATACCAACACGGGGGTTTGCAAATTCCCATCTTTTTCCACGCGACTCCAGCCACACTTTTCGTGTGGCATTTCAAACCCCACCCCAAGGGTGCGCTTTCGGTTCAGAATTTTTCCTCTTAGGGTCATCGGCAGCACGTTATCATCACGAGGCTCACGATCAGCTGGTGTGATGGATTGAGATTTACTCACCCCTTCCACGAATTGTGTGTGGCCGTTTTTTTTTTATTCACCCTTTCCTTAAAGGCAAGCGTTCAGGGACGAACTACCCTTAGTGGGCCTAACTGCGTGGTGATCGCGATGGTGCGCATTAAAAGGGCGATTTATGAGCCAAGGGCGCATGCACACATACACCCGTTTTGGGTCGCCAACCATCCAACCCAGGCCGGTTAAGGGACTGGGTGCCCTTATCCACCACTAACGAGCCCAATGGGCTGGCCCAGATGGAACCGCATCAGAACACGCGGATCGGAACGCGAGTGCGAAAGCGAACCCAAAACCAGAAATGTGAGCGACCGGAAAGGTATGCGTCCCCAGCGTCGATCGCCAAGTCCCTGAGCCCTGAATGAGCGAGAGAGAGAGATCGTGGTCGTCGTTTGATGCTCCGTTTCGTCACCAACACGATGGCCCGCATACCGACCGGCGATGGCGACGTCCTTTGACGCACTCTCAGGGGTCTTTGCGCCATCGAACACCAGGCCATCGTCCCACTGCAACGAGCTTGGACACATGGCCGACCGTGTTTGGTTTCTCTATTTCAGTTCACCCGTTTCGCTGGCTTTCGATTTTTATCGCTCATCATTTCCTATTCCGTGGAATGTGTGTGCGCGCGCGAGCATGCGATCGATGACATCCGAGGGGTTCACTTCAGCGTTGGGAACCACCTTTCCTTGGAACCGGATTCCAAACGTTTTCATTCCTCTCATTCCTCGCAAACCGACCGGAAGTCACCGCTCCGTGGCGTTCGTTGGCGCTCGGAATCGTGTCCCCAATGGGCATCACATTGGGGAAGCTTTCGCGAAAAAAAAAATGGCCCCACAAGTGACGCAAACCCAACGAAAGGAGAGCCCACGAAATGGAGCCCACAGAGGTAATAAACGCTCAAGCCCAAGCACGTTAAGATAAGCAAAGTTATGTACGGGACCAATTATCGATAGGACCGCGGGCCGGATGGGCAACCCGAAACGGAATGACACGTATTTGGGTTATCGGATGGAGCGCCATCGAGCAGTCACATTTCCTGCATCCTCTCCCAAAACCGATTCGCCGACGGCTCCTTTCTCCCAAACTGCCGGGTGGGGGTTTTTGCTCAAACAAACAAACCATGAAGCGATTTAATTCGGCGACGTTAAACTGATCCTCATCTCCGATGGGGGGTATCGTTATTGCGCGTGCACGTAAACGAAGGGTACGAAATGAAATGCACAACGAGATGCCTTTGGCGATCGGTCCGTGTGGCGCCTTAATACCGTTGTCACGTCGAGACAATTCTCACGCCTCGATGCCTTCCATGGGCATCAACCAGGGGGAAGCCAGCCAGGAAGAAGACGAACGAAAGCTCAAGACGCTCGAATGCGTCACAACTCTTTCACCGCGAGCTCGAACGCGGTCGAGTTGAGCTGCAGCGGGGCACGATTGAGTTACTTTCTCACGCAATCCTCGGCTAGCGGGAGATCATCAGCCTCCCTGGGCCGGTTTTTGGGAGTTGTGCCGAGTTGTGCCTCAGCTTTTGCCGCTAATTATGTTTGGCGAACATCGAGCAAAACACGCATAAATTAATTAATTAACTCGTCGAATGTTCGCCGCTCAAAGCTCTGAAAATGGCGCTGAATCCGTGGGCGCGTGAGTCCGATGACAAACGATCCAACCGGACTGGCGGTTGGTCTGGAATGTACCCACGGGTCACTCGTCCTGGCGCCATCCTAGCACGCAAGCCGTGTCACGACTCCACCGGTCTCCCTTCAATTAATCATCCGAGCGCAAGCACGCACGTTTCTCGCTTACGCCATCGCGCAAGTCACCAGCTCTCGGGAGCCTCGAATTCGACCGATCCATGGCGGCCATGGCACCTCAGTCGCTAAGGATGCTTGCCTTTCTTCGGATCGGGCCAAGGTTGTCCCCAAGCATACAGTGAAAACCCTTTCACCAAGCTAGCCTTAATTCCAGCGCACGAGTGCACTCTCGGAATCCTTGATCGAACATGATGGAATGTCCCTCGGAATGGCGTTCTTCCGCCAACGCACACGGTGTTGATTTCGCAGCCACCCACCTCAAAACGAATGGTGGGGAACATTCATTACACGAGCGGCCGAGCGATTGCAGCCGGGTGATAAATGCAAAACCATTCACCACCGCCGCGAAACCCACGCCATTTCTGCAGGCTCGAGTCGCCTACACACCGAGGCAAACACGCGGCTGCCAAAAATGGAAAAAAGGAAGAGCTCAACACCCACCCACTGGCTCCTTTTGCGCCTGAGCCCAATGAGAAACAAACTCACCTTAATGAGCGTTAATTGCTGATGAGCTGCCGAGTTTGGAGCTCAGGCGAGCTGGCGCAACCTCGTGTGGGCGTCCCATCCCGATTGGGTGGGTGTGGTAGGATTTATGTTGAAAAATCCCTCTCCCCCCCCCCCCCAAGTTCCTCCCATCATCTGCTGGGGGCTCTGAGGGTTCCACACCGGTTCCACTGGCCAGCCATCATCACATCATCTTCATGCGCTCGCGCCCGTACAGGTTGTCCCGCTTAATTCCCTCCGAGTGGGGATTTATAACCAAAACGGCCATCGGCCGCATTTAAGCCCACCTTGCCGTGAGATTAACTTATTAAGCAGCGAATGGATGCGTGGAGCGCGGGCGTTCGATGGAATTTCATACAGCTATACCCGGCAAAACCATTTATTCATGCCATCGCACCGGTGAAGACATCTTCAGCAGGTCCCTCCGAGACCCGGATTTGGGGCTCAGAGGTTTTTTTTTTATGGACGATACACCGAGATAATGGGCCCTGCTATGGGTCGCTTTGGTTCGCCCGTACGCTGAATTATGCTGCTTTTATGAGCGTTATTATTAGCGCGAGAAAACCCGAACGAAAAAAAGGAAAAACTACGCCATTTTAATTAGAAATGCTAATCGCGCCGCAGTTTTACGAGACCGGCGTGAGGGTTTTTATTTGCTCAGCGTGCGATTTGTTTTGTTTGTCGTCCCGTTGCGCGCATCCATCCATCCATCCGTCCGTCCGACCGTTCGTTCGTTCGTTCGTTCGTTCGTTCGTTCTGTTCTCGGCTTATCGACGGATCGAGCCCTCAGCGCGCGGGTTCATCCATAATTATACCCTCGTTTTTTTTGTGTGTGTCTGGTGTTTTTTTTATTTTCTCCCGCATGATCCGACGCGATCGCTAGCATCCGATGAGAAGGTGCCATTTGAATAATTTTCACACTCGCTTGCCAAAGGGAGGGAGGGCCTTTCAAAAGTCATCGGCCTTTTTCGGTGGATTTAGCATAATTTCAAATTTCCCCGTTGCTCGTGTTCTCGCGAATTTAACGAATTCGCACACCCCCGGTCGGGCCAATTAGGGATGAAATTCTGCAACGCTGCCTTTCAGGTTGATGTTTTTCCGCCGACGTGCATTCTCCCGCAACACCACACCGCATGTCCCACATTCGAACCTTCACCACATCGATCTGCCCTTTTTTTTGCGCTTCGTCCTTATCCACCGATGGCGGCAAGCTGCAATTAAGCTTCTTTCCAACGTTTTCAACCTCCGAGTGCGCTCTCGATTGAGACGTTCGTAGGAAAGCTGTCATAAATGAGGCAAAATTACTGCGCACCCGACGATTGCCCGGGCTGGTTCCACCGTGCCGATGTTGCCGAGCGTTAAACTGAATTAATTGCAATCACCCCACCGATGGCCGGTGTCGGGATCGAGCACTCGTGCCAAGCGAAGGGGTTTTTTTTTTGTTGTTGCGTCGGGACATCCCGACTTCACCGCACCGCATTAAGCCCTCTTATCGTCATTTTCCAATTGATTGCTTGCCATTAACGTACTAATTGATCCCATTTCGAGGTGGAAACCGGCCCTAGCGAGCTAGCCAAGTGCTAAAATTTATCCTACCCACTCTGCTCGCTGTGTTCTAATTGCGCGCCCTCTGAAGCCGGGTGCGCTTTCGCAAAATGGCGAGATTAAACGTAAAGGGAAGAGCTCTATAAAGAGTTGCGCTTGAGCGTAAAATAAAAACCCACCCCGTGAAGGTGACCGCCGAGGAGGCACATTATGCATATCGCGTTCCTCACGTGGACACCGATGGAACTAATCGGTGTGCCAGCGAGAAACGCCACATTGCTCAACGCCACATTCCATCGGCAGCCGATCCGATCTAGGTTGGTTGCGATCTCGGAAATTCACCAACTTGCTACGGTATTTCGCCTCCCCTTTTGGCTGGCTGGGAGCGATCCCTTTCACACCAGCCGCCACATTGCTGCGCATCGGGCATTAGAGCAATTATCGTCCACTCCACGCGCACAACCCACCGATCGATCGCTGCTAGACCCGCCAGACCGGCGGCAATAATAATAAACGCATTTGCGCGATTCGTAGCGAAGCGAAGATCCAGCGAGACGCACCAACCGACGCAGCACACATTCCAGGGCGAAAATATTTTAATGATCGGCACCGCATGCGCATACCAGGGGGTGCGAGGATCGCCCAAAACCCACTACCACCATCACCACCACCAGCACCAGCACCAGCACCACTCTCACACGCAGATCGACCGCGTGGTGCGTTGCGCAAAAGGTGCAATGTTTACGCAAGCGGCTGCCAGCCGTCGTGGCGTATGGAATCGGTTTCGGTTTCGGTTTCGGTTTCATGATCGCGCTTTGCTGTGCTTGCTAGTTGGCTGGTTTGGAACATCTGGCCGGTGGGGGGATGCTGTGTTTTTACACGCAGGCTGGGTTGGATTCACCTGCGGCCGAGGTGTGAAACCGAATTCCGATCTTTGGTGGTGTTTTCCTTGCGCGATTAGCGCCTAAAAATAAACGAAATTTATTCCCCCTGTTTTGCTGCGGGTTGGCACTCATCGAAAAAAGGAGTGCTTTCGCACGGTCTGGTCCTTGTCCGGTGTGTGTGTGTGTGTGTTGGGGAGACCAACATCATTACGCCCTAGACGAGGAGAAATTTGAAAGCATCCGCGCGTTCGGCACTTGCCCGCGGTCTGTGCCGAGCGCGTGTAAAAGCCGTGTCTCCGCGGAATTTTTCTATCGCCCTAGACAATCAACCGTTACCGGTAGCACCATTAATCATTGGGCAGATTAAGATAAAAAGTATTTAGAAAAGCTGCTACCGGCTGGCTGGCACCCCCCGAGGGGGAGCCATAGCAAAGAAAAGCCCCCGGGTTGGCCAACCCCACGGATGGGGTGGATTTTATTTCTTTTTCCTTTTTTCCTAAGGGGTTTTTTCTTTCTGTTGTTGTTTGCGTTATTTCGCTCCCCTGCGAAGAGCCTCACCCAAAGGCAGCTGCACCCGGGGTCCGCGAAAGGTTGCGCTCCTTTCACTGCTCCAGCCACCAGCATCGGGAATCGGGCAGCAAGAGGATGAAGGGTGACGAACACAATCAGTTCCGCGGTGGCAGGTTTACATTGGCCCACAGGCCCCTCAGACGCAATCAGCCACAGCGGGGCGAGTGCGTCGAAATGGAGCGAAAATGGAATCGATTGGACGGGGGCGAACGAATCGAATGTAGCTTGGAGATTAATTTGATTTGAATCCAGCGATAGGAAATTATCGCTCGGCCCCGCCCGAGGCGTGTCACCTGCGGGAGCCTCCGGGAGCCATGTAAGCCGGCCGGCGGAACAACCGATCGTTTGCTACCGGTCGTTAAATGGGCTCCTTTTTTTTCGCCTTCCTGTCTGCTTCGCTTCGCGCTTGGGGCTCGTTTCTTTGAGCTGGACATCTCGTACGCACCCTGTGTGTGTACGAGAGTGTGTGAAGGTATCGAAGCGCCTCCCGTGGAGCAATTCGCTCCCATCATCCGAGTGCGTCCACGCGAGGCAAATGAGGTCACGTGGAATGCCACGTTTTTTTGTTGTTGTCGTCGTTATTTTCCCGCTTCTATTCCGCACGGTGTATCGATCAAAGCCATGGAGTCGTTGCGAAATGCCGAGTCCGAGTTGGCTGTGAAATGCATGCCAACACACACTCACACGCACACACACGTACACGTACACAAATCACACTCAATTAAAAGTGCAACAGTCCGAACGAGGTGGGCAAATATAGCACTTTCGCATTTCTCCCGCGTGTGCCGTGTGTGGCGTGTGTTGGGAAACGTAACGTAAATTCACTTTCCGCCTTGCCAAATAAACCGCCATGGTAAATAAAGGGCTCATAGCTCTCCCCCCACCCACCCGGCCATGGGGCGCCATGGGGTGGCAGAAGAAAGTGCAGTGGTGCGGTTAAGCACGAAGCAAACGACCAAACAAACAATACAACAACGTGTTTTTCCTCGCGCAAAGCACCCACGATCGTTTCCCGTATTGCTGCAGTTGCGCGCAGCTGCAACACACGATGCCGTGACGTTTGCATTCCGTCCCCGGGTGGGGTGGTGTTTTCCACCCTCTTTTCCGCTTTGTGCGGTTGGGCGTTTGAAGAAGCACAAAAACACCACCATGAAGCCTTGGAAAGCCCACGGATGGGCGTTATTAACATAGCCAAGTTCATTATCATTGGCGTGCTCCATTAATGGCTCATTACAGCGCAAAAACAAATGATCGATCGAAGCCTCGTAGGGTCGTAGCGATCCGTGGTTAAACGTTGATAAATACTTGAAGAAAGCTCGCAGAATTCTAGGAGCTTTCCGAGCGCCCAATCGTCCCACTCGATCTGACATTCAGATCTGACGTGGCGATGTGATTTGGCATGGCGGTCTGGCTGCCTTTTTCACTCCACGGAGACCCATCTCCCGAAAGCCCGCTTTGCTACAGTTTTTTGCTGCCTGGCTGCTTGCAACTCTCGCCGGCTTCAATCATCACGATTCGCGCGGCCCACCCTTAGCGTGTTCTGCCACCTAATGGGTGGGGGAGGCAGAAAAACTGTGTGCACGCGCGGTCCGAGCAATCAAAAGCCACCCAGAAAAGACACACTTCGTGACTTCGCGGAGAATAATCTCGTGAGCTAGTTGTTGAGCGCTTGCCAGGCCTCCAGCTCGAATTACAGCCCCACGATCCGCTGGTTTGGTTCTTTTTCTAGCGTGGAACGCGGCATTCTCTAGATCACGTACCTTATGGCAGCTTCCTACTGCTGCTGTTGGGTCCCTTCACCGCAAAAGTGAATGTACGGATTCTCGGCCGCTCTCGGCGGGGGCTAAATTAGGGCTATGGCCCAACACCAACACGGAGGCACGAAGCTCTCGGGGACGTGGATCTTGGAACGAAAACGCCCGGTTTTTCCTCGCATTAATGCAGCCAGAATATGCATGAGTTCTTACCCCTTCTTTCGTTCCTTTTTTTTTTCTTCTCTTCCAGGTGAGTAATCGTCGAGATATTCCGGCAGCTCCGGAACCCGGTTATGCAACGGACAATCGTGGTAGCGTGGCAGGGAATAATTGATCCACGCAAATGAAGAAAACCTTCCTAAGAAGGTGACTTCCAGCGGGCGCCAGTGATCCTCACCGATCGCTCGGGTTGCAACCATTATCATCGCATCCGTAGGCCACCGTCACAAACTGCATGGCACCAACTGGACACCGGACCTGTGCTGTAGGCATTAATATTCCACACCAATTCACTCCGGTCAGGGACCAAACCCATCAGCACCCCGTGGAGGTGTGGTCGATTGTAAAAATGCTCACGATCCCATCGAAAAATCCTGTGACGGGGTGGCGAAAATGGTGGCCACTCCAACTGGACCGCGATCGCTCCAAAGTGTGGCCAAATTTCGAGTGTGTGTATGTGTGTGTGGCTAATGGGGTGTGGAGCGTTTCGAACCGTGGCCGTGGTCCCGTGTTGTTTGCACAAAACCCTCCATTGCGATCCTCGCGGTCAGTTCAAAAAGCCCGACTCGGTCCCAAGCCTCGAAGGGTGATAAAAGGTTCGCACACAACCGCACGCATCGAGAAAGGGGGTGGTGACACTGTTTAGCATATTTATTGTAGCGACACATACGCACCAACCCTTGCGGCCGCACGTCTTACCCTGTTCTGTTTTTTTTTTGTTCGTACTCGTTTTGGGCTCTTTTATTCACCGCTTTTCGCATGCGGCCGCATGGCAGCGAAATGTGTCGTCGAGGAGCGGAAATGGGCCGACATCAGGGGGTGGTGCCAGCGAAAACCCTGACCGTGCAAAAAGGCACCACCCCGTCAGGGAAGGCCGCTCTCAGATGTGTGTAACTGTTCCATCGAAGATCCGATGGACATATTGGCGCGTTACTGTGTTGGCTGTGTTTCATGCCCGTGCCTTAGATCGCGATCGCGATCGCGGGCGCAAATACTCGAAACCCACGATCGCCACGGACAAGTGCGCGAGTGTTTCGAGTGTTTCGAGAGCAAAAGGCCACGATAAGGCTCGCAACCGGCAGCGGAAGCACCGCTGGCGGTAGGTTGTTGGGTGTGTTTTGCTTGCTAGACGATCGTTTGGAAAACGGGCGCGAAAGAGTCCGAGAGTGTGAGAGAGAGAGGGCGCGTGCGAGCGCGCGCGATCACCGCTCGCAAGAACGCCGTGCGGTGCGAACTTCAACAACAACATAAAAAGCTAAGAAGAAGAAAAATAAAAAGGAGCAAAAATGAAGTGCGCGGGAGCGAGTGATCACGCTCTGGAATGCGGCTGGCCTTCAAATGGCGCGTTTTGTTTGGTCGGCCGGAGTCCGAGAGGCCCTGTGTGTATATATACACGTATATAAGTATATATTGTGCGGCCCGATATCATCGTCCCGCGCACGCTCGGTGTATAGGTGCGCTTGGGATGCTTTTTACACTCTACCTGCAGCGCTCACGCCTGATCTTTGTGCGCTGGTGCTCACAAAGCGGGCGACGATCACGCGGCAGAAAGTACGCGCGATCGGTCGCTAGGTGATCGTGAGCAAGCGAGAGAGAGGGAGAGAGAGAGCAAAAGGTGAAGCGATCGGAATTTACCTTTTGCCAACCCGGCCCGGCTCATCGTTTGTAAATCACAATTTCTTTCCGGCGTAAAACTCCACCCTAGGGAAGAAAGCGAGGTTCGTCGCTTGCCACACGGACACCAAGTCTTTCGTCTCGCCATCTGTTGACCGGCCCGAAAATGGTCGAATTTTGAAGCGAAGCAGCACCGAGAGGCTGGTAGTATTTTACAGCAATCCTGCCCGCCCTACCGTCGCTAATTCGACGCTAACCGCAGCCGGAATCCGGGCCGGGAAACGCTCGAAAGCAAACTGACGGGTACGTCAAAAGCCGGCCATGCTTATTATGGCTTGTATTTAAAGATCCCTCGCTTCCACACACACGCGAGGCTCAACCTGCCCGCTTGCAGTGCCTGCCGCCTGTGGCTCGATCGACCCGAGAGGAGGCCTTTTCACATTCTTTCTTTTGCGCGATCTTCGGGAATGGAATGCGTCGATCGACGATGACGACGTCGGCGGCGGCAGCCGCGGCAGTGATGGTGATGATGATGATGATGATGATGATGACGATGACGACGATGACGATGCTACGTTCAATGTTTTGCTGTCGTGCAGCCCCTCGCTCGAGTCGTTTTCGATAGCGTTAATGTTTCGGCGGCAGATTAAGAATGTCTTGTCCTTGTTTCGTGGGTCGTATCGCAGTTTTTTTTTTGCACGGTTCGCCTGAATTCCTCCACTCAAGGTGTGCGGAAATCAATAGTGTCGGCGATGGCGGTGGTTGGCTTTTGGCGAGCTCACGGGACCAATTGATCGTCGCCCGGATGCATGGTGAAAAAAAAAAATGCAAACAAAACGACGAAAAAGAACGCCACATTACACAAACTATCCGTCACATAAACGAGCTGCTATCAAAATTCCCCTCATAAAATGCAGTTTTAAAAATGAGGTAGTTACTCGCACCGAAGGACAAAAAAGGCAAGCGCAAATAACCTCCAAATTCAATGGAATCCGCAACTTTCTGCTCAAGGCCATAAACATGCCAGCGCGGAAAGGAACGGCGAGCGAGAGCGAGAGAAAATAAACCGAACGCGATGCTTCGCTTATGCTGCAGATGGCGTACTTCTGCCGGTGCGTACTCAAGCCTGGCCAGGCCGTGAGGGAAGTGGGTAGGCAGGCAGGCAGACAGGTGGCAAGGGAGAGCGAGGGCCAAACGAACGAAAAGGGACCAGCAAATGGGCAGAGTTATGCGGCAGTGCCCTGAGGCATTTCGCCGGGCTTCCTTTTCGTTGTTCGTTTTGGCCGCTGTTGTTGGTGCTGCTGTTGTTGTTGTTGTTGTTTTTTTTTTCTCCTCATTTTTTTTTCGAGGGTCCCAATCGTACAGAAACAATCTATTTCAGCCGTTCTACACCTGGTTCGCTACGGAAAAACCCCCAAAGGGAACTTGATGGTCGAGAGCCGTACAGCGCAACTCGAATTCTTTTCTCGGCTTCCTTCGTTCGCGCGGGACCTCGAACACACCACTTCACAATTCTACCATTTATCATCGGGGGCACTGCGCGCGCGGTTCACCCTCGGGGGGCCTCCCTTTTGCCCTTTATTCTTCCCCCGACCGGCGACCTTCCCTCCACGTCGGGTCACACATCCATCCGATTCTATGGCGATCTCGAACGGCCGGGTGGATTTAATATTCAAGGATGCTTTTTCGAGTGAGTGTCTCTCGCTCCTTCTCGTGTTCGGGGTCCGCTGTGGGCTTGGGGCTTTAACTTAATCGTGCCTCGGTTCTGGAGGTTTAATTATTGCTTCTGGTTTTTTCGTCCGTGCTGTTGTTGCGGTCCAACCGACGCCCGGCGTAGAGGATTATCGGCCAACGACGACGCTCGCAACAGAAATTACTGTCATTGAGCGGTGGATTGAATTTCTAACGATTTCTCCCCGGTCCCGGGTGTGGCCCGCGGGGCATGCCGCTGTAATACGACCGGGGAAGAGAAATAGAGAGAGAGAGAGAGAACGAGAAAGAGGGATCGGGCATGCCGTTTGGTGGAAATTTATGTTCCTCTCCGGGGTTTGGGAAGCGGGTTTGGCATTTATCACGGCTTCTTCCACGCGCGTGGTAAGGACGAAAGCCATCACCCAGGGGCCTTCAAAACCACATCATTACCCCCAAAGCCCAAAGGGTGGACGGGCCAAGAACGGACTACTCCAAGCGCTCGATTCACGCCAAGGGGTTTCGTAGAGAGATCGACGAGGCAGGGAGCGTACGATCGCGGGTAGGCAGGCGCGGGAGTTGGGCCCTTTGAATCCTCTTCAAACAAGAGGACCTGGCACACCTGGCATCGAACCAACAATACAAAAAGAGGCATCTTCTTTGCTCACTTTTCTGGATTCACCTCTTTGCGCTTCGCTCCGAGGAGCGTCTGGAATCGACGACGAACCCTAAAACGCGAGACGCTCGATCGCGCAAGCCAACCCTCGGGCGATCGTGAACCACGCTAAGAACGCAGGAAAGCACGATGGAAACGAAAAGATGAGATGGGAAAGTACGCTTCCAAAGCCATTAGATGGGAATCTAAGAGCAACCCGAGAGTATCCATTCGAGCGCACATCGTACGTTGTTCGAGGATCGAGTACGATCGACAGTTGGTCGCGAGGCTCTCGCGACCATTAGCGTTGAAGGATGGTGCCCCAACGACGGGTGTCTCGGGTGATGTTTACATTCATTGAAAATCATTTTTGATTGATTTTGATTTATGAACTCACGTGTTCTATGCGCGCGCGCGCGCCTTCCGCGTGTCCGAGGCACGCAAACACCACACACCAACGCACAATGGCCTTGGATGGTGTCCTGCGCGAACTGGCCCGTCTGCATGGCAGGCTACGGACCGCATTCCAGCACGAGAAGCAAACGCAACAATTAATCTTCGGTCCGCTTGGGTTTGGTGTTGAACGCACCCCAGACCAGACGCGCGTAGAATGGCTGCGTTGGCTTAAGCGGATTGGAAACGATTAGAATTTTAGCTGATTTTGTGTAGCTGAACCCATCCCGGGGGGAATTTAGTTGTGTGTAAATTAAGTGATTGTTCGATGCTGTACGGCTTATCGCCAGCGAGGGTTCGCTTGTTACCTGGCTTCAATGTTGAATAGCTGCTCGCTCCAGCTCTCAAGCTGACCCCTGAGATGACGCTGCTCACCGTGCGGGAAAATGGCCTATCTCAAGGCATTCCTTCCCGCCCGTCGAAGAAGCGTGTTGTTGCGTAAACAGGTCCACGGGTGCATTCCGATATGCGCGCTCCCGCCGTACCGAAGCGGAGAAGATACTTGCGCAAAACGCATGTAACGTACCCGCGCGTGTTTCGCCGCGCTTGGTGCGCATTCTTTTGTCTTCCCGGCTTTGCGGCTGCTGCCCTCCGGCCTTGGGCGAAAATACAACAGCGACGAAGAAGAAGAAGAAGAAAAGAACGCATGCACATTGTGCCCCCTTTCCTCGAGTCCAAGCGTGCACAATGCTATCTTGCAAAAGCGCACGGTGCTGGGGAGCAAAAATGCAGCTAAAAGCTTTCGCGTGAAATAATAACGCCTACGCGCGGTGATGCACCACCCCGTTGCTGAGAGAAGAAAAAAAAACACATTCCAAGGGGGGGTACATCGTCGGCTTACAGGGTTGCGTTCCTTTTTTTATACATTTTTTTCAATCGCACCCAGGAACGGCTCTCGGCCTCAAGCCTCTAGGTGAGAACAAAAAAAATAAAGCGCACACACACACACATCTCACACTTGCATAATCTCACAGACTAAATAAAATGTCTGCTTGGTGTGGGCGAGGGAAGAAAAAAATAATAATCTGAATCTAGCATACAAAAAAGCTGCATGCCAACACCAATCTAGAGTGCCTGGAATGGAACGGAATGTAGCACGGATGCGATAGGTTGGCGTTACCATGGCATCGTATTGAAGGTGCGCTTCTCGGATAAGCCTTCCCCAAGGTCTATCGTTCTTTGCGTTGGCATGCCGCACAAACAATTGAATGAAAGTTGGAGCATTTTTTTTGTGCGATTCCTAAACCCATTATCACCCCGCTAGCGAGCCCATTTCAATCGCTACGCTTGCCCCAGCCCGATGTTGTTGCATTCTCGTTCACAGCACCGGTGGTAGGGTGCATTTTTCCACGTACCGGATGTGTTGCAACCGGCCGCTGCAAGTCTCGCTGCAGCTGGACACAGACAGGTACCGTGCATGTGGGTTCATTTTTCTTCGCACTCTCCACCATCCAGCGCATGATTAAGCGTCGATCGAATTCGTCCAACAGCCATGTTCATGGACCGCGACAGCTTGCAGCCTCACGATCCACGAAGGTCCACAAAACCATCCAAACCCTCAGCAGCATGGTCAAGTGCGTGCCAGCACCATTGTTTACATATTCGAGAAAAACGGCCGTACTGACGACCGGGGGGACGACCGAAAAGGCCGAAACTGCCGCCCGTGCGGCCGCGATCGACAAGCGCGCACGTGTAATTACATTTGGCTACTGGAATTTGAAAATTATATTGTCCGTCCCTGTTTTGTGTGTACCGCTGCTGCAACGGACGGTCGGCTGGCCCACGGGGAACACGGAAGCTGGACGGAAAAAAAAAACGCGACCCAGCGATAAAGAGAGAAGCGAACGTACGACAGGCAAAAGCGATGCGAGAAGCAGAATAATAGGAAAAGCAGACGAAGAAGAAGAAAACAACACACACAGGAACGCGCATCCCCGATCCCTGTCCCGGTCGCGTTGCGTGGTTATAATCACTCTCGCGGGGAAGATTACTCCGTAAAATACAATCAGATACACGGAGCTACATTCTCGATCGGGCTTCTCTTCGCCATGACCAGGTTCGCCCGTGACACGACACGTATAACAGGTTGTTATTAGCATTAAGTCAATCGGCCTGTCCTGCGTCCTCCTGCAAACCGAACCCCTCGGCGACGCTGGGGCCCCAAACCACCCCCCACCTCCCCCCCCCCCCCCACACACACACACACACACACACACACATCTTGACATCCTCCGTCGACATCCTCCGGTGCTACCGGTGCTACCCGCTGACAAACACGCTCCATCTCCGCGCCATTTCTCTCTTTATCGCCTTCGGGGTCCGAAACTTTGGGCGCGCGCGCGCGCGCGCACACACGCCGAGGCTCGGTGGTTCCAAGATGGCGCGGTTTCAGGCATGCTGGACTCGTTCTTTTTTTCTTATGTCAGCGTCTCCGCTTGACCACCGTCCCTGTGCCCGTCTGACAAGAAATTCGGCACGCCCAGCCATGGCATTGGGAGCTGGTTTTTCTGGTTCCTTCTCCCTTTTTTTTTTTTTTGGTGGGGCTCGGTTGGTGAGCAAGCGGGTGTTATTTTTGGCGATTCCCCGAGCCCATCCAGCCGCCATCTTTCGGCGTGGCGCGTTCGGTCCAGGACAAGGGGACGAAATTACGCGGGAAGCAAACGGCCCCGTCGCGGGTTTTGTAGCAATGGGGGTTTGGGAAATATTTGCGAGATCAAAAAAGAACTCCAACAGGAGTTTCTGTTGAATTAGCAAACGTTTATTATATTCACTTCCTCGCTGGGAATGCCGCTAAGGAATGGGAAGCCTATAGAGGGGGTCTCTTAAAGACGCGCAAGACAGGAAGCCGTTTTCGCGTAGCCTCGCTAACCAGCCGGCTAAGCCTTTCGCGAGGCCAATTTCGCCAGCTTACCTGCGAAATCGCGTGTTACGCGGACGCAACAAAAAACCTCGCAAAAGAGCAGCACCCGAGAGGATGTTCTCCCGTGGCGAAAGGTTTGTCGTTTCGGATGGCCCACAAAACCGCGAATCGCGAGCATAATTATTTATTTTCATGGAAGGCCATAAGTTTTGGGATTTTTCCGAACCGATTTTTGGTGCGGCGGCCGTTTGCTGCCGCGAATCTCGGAAAATGGCTCCAAGCTGGGTCGTTCTTTTCCTCGATCGTTATTCCCCAGCCCATTCTTATTTCCCCATACGATCGCCCTGGTCCCCCCACCGGTACGTGTGTTGGTGTGGTGAAACAGAGCGCGAGAGAAGACACGAGAGTTGAACCTGTGGGGGTTTTTCGATCAAACACCTCCACGGGTTTGATGCGCGATCCATGTCCCGATTCGTGCCACCCTTCCAAGCGGGGCTTTCTCGGCGTTGTTGTGGCCCATTACTACTTCTCGATCGCCACCACCAGCAGCAACAGCAGCAGCAACAACAGCGGCACCGTCACCCCGCGACGAAGAATGTTCGAACCACGCTCGAATCGCGATCGCGAGATGCTTGCGAGGCAGCAGAGGGCGGATCGCCGAGGATCGCGGTGAAAGAGGTGGGCAGGTTGGGCCGGGCGACAGCAGCAAGCGGACAGGATGATGATGATAGAGAGAAGCGAGAGAGAAAGAAGATGAAAAAAAAAGAGAAACGTCTGAACAAAACGGAACGAAACGGATCCACATTCCATCACCGGTTTTATAACCCGAAGGGATAAAATAAGTATATACACGACGATGCTGCTGATGATGATGGCGATGGCGTCGGATCGGGTTGCGCAGGGTGCGGCACAAGGGTTGGAAGAGCACGGGGACTGGCGTTGTTATGTTTTTGGCCGGGGCGCAGAAGGTGCGCGCGTTAGGATGCCGGGAATGAGCGGGTCGTTTTCGGACCGTGGGCCACGTACCACACACCGAAAGCCAAAACGCTCACACACATACGCATGGGGCCGGTTCGATCGTTTAAATTGTGACGAGAAAGAGTGGCCAAGCGACCAACAGGAGAAGAAAAAAATAAAATAAGCGGTCTTTCATTTAGGCGATCCGTCGCTTTCGTCGTCGAGCCGGCTCCAGCTGGCTCATCGGCATGATTTGTGAGCTTTCCCGAAATTTCATCCCAAATTCCGAGTGGCCTTCATCGGGGCCAGGTGAAACCCACCCCTTCGGAAAAGGGGATGTTTCGATGTTCCCCCGAAATGAATCTTGCAACTGTGAAGCGACCAACCATGCGATGTAAACCCTCGCTCAAGAACGCATCCTGCTAGACGCGCGTGAAACGATTTTCTGGATCAAAGTAGCCTAAGCAGCCAGGATCTAAGGGTGACTGATAGGCGGACCTGAAACACTGCGATGATGGCAGCTCTAATGACACCCTGCTAAGTTGCGGACACGCAACCCAAAGTAATCAACCCGAGGCAGCTTTTGTGGGCAGCAAACAACCAGCCACAATGTTGCAGCCGACTGCGGCCTGCGACTTTGTTGCAGCGAGCGAGTTTTGGGGGAAAATTACTGAAAACTTCCACAATCCACATTATCCCTTCGCGAGGTCCCATCCGGTCGTGATTTCGACCGGACGTTTGTGTCGACATCCTATCCGCTGGTTCGCGCTAATGATACGTTGATGCTGTTGTTCTAATTTTGTGTTTCCTTTCTGACGTACTTTTTTTTTGCCTCTCTCTCTCTCTCTTTGCAGGAAATATTTCGTAAAGGTTACTGCAGATGGTAACGATGCAGCATGCGAGCTTTTTGTACCGTCAGCGCGCCCTTAGAGGTTTGCGCACCACCTTCCCGACCTCTGCCTCCGGGTACCAGATTTCTAGCTTTAAAGTAAGTATCCCGATCGGTCACTCAAACATAACCTCAAAAACTTCTGCAGCACCAGATCCCCAATCGAAGCGGAGGAATTCGGTCACTTTTTACGACGCACCGGTTGCCAATGGCAACAATGTACAGCCCGTGGGGCATTTTCTTGGCCCTTTGCGTGGAAGAGTTGATTGCTTCGGTGGTCGAGCTTCCGTGCGGCGGTCCGCTCGTAAATACCGATTAGTTCGAGAGCCGTGACGACCTTCGATGGGTTCGGGGTCAAGTCCCTAAGTCACACACGGTACACATCTGCGGGGGCTCAGCTTAGCGTCGGAGGCTGTGGCCAACATCTGCTGTCGGTTCTTTAAAGACCCCGAAATACTTGAGCCTCTGGAATGCGGTTGTTGTTTGAATGTAGATGTTTTTTTTTCTCTCGCTGGGCATTTTATTAATCCGATTAAATTGTGTCTTCGTTATAACAAAAAAAAACAACCCGAATAAGATCACGCTGCGGTTTGTTGCCAGCTCTTCCACATGCTCTTCGATGTTGTTCAACTTCCGTAACAGATTCATTCGCTAACGACCTTGGCCAGCTGAAGGGCGTCTGTTCGGCGCCATCTTGCCACCGAGAAGTGCCTCCAAAAATCTCAACGTATTTAATTCGATCCTAAAAACGACCCACCGTAATTTGGGAATTCCTTCCCACGAGGGTTTGATCCTTGACTAAGTGGTGGTTTTTTAGCTCCGACTTCGCGTTGACCAAAACCGGAAGGTCGTCACCGGTGGAATGCGGCATTTTGGGCTACATTCTTATCCTACCAGCCGGTTGCATCTCTCTCTCACTTGCCAGCTCAACGCTAATGATGGACCAGACAAGCGAGGTCGAAAAGGACCCATAACAGGGCCAAAAGTGACCGGACCGCGAAGGGTGCGTTTTGTCGTGGCCTCCTTTTGCGGTCCTCGACCGATCTCATTCCACCCGACCGGCACTTGTCCGACGCCCTGCTCTCGCTATAATCGAATCAATTAAAATTCCATCTCAATGACCCCATTAAATCGCTATGACCATCATAAATCACCCACCTACCGTTTAGCCGAAATTATATGATTTCTCTCCCCCGAGGTTGGACCCAGACCGGGCTGGCATGGAATGCGTTTCGGGGGCCTGCGTGAACATTATGAGCGGCAGCTCGTTCGCCTTTCTCCTTCGGTTCTCACCACGGTTCACCTACCCTACCTGCCGCCATCTTGCCGGTGGACCTTCCGGGGGACCTTCTCCCTGGCCTATTCGCCACCCTAACCCGGCTAGCGCGGTTTATATTCTTCATTGCTGGCTTGTTTTTTTTTCTCTCGACCCCGTCTTCAACATCTCGATCGGTCTCTCTTCTTGACTGTTTTCCATTAATTTTCCACCACGCCATCTCACCATCTCTCGTTCTCTCTTTCTCACTCATTCCAGATTATTGGGAACGCCGCAGCCACGCACACTCTTTTTCCTAGTCGAAGCAAAAAGTCGCGTACGCGAAGTATACGCACAAACATGCCATCACTTCTCGAAGCAAGGCATGCTGGACACCGAGCTGTTTGGCCTGGCCGTACTAATAGGTAAGTGGATCTTTTCCCTCCCCAAGGGTAGGGAGGACCCCTTTTCCCTCTTTTCACGAAGCACTCCCGCATGGAAAGAGCGTCCCAGCGATAATTAATCGTTTCTCGCGAGCCAAGGGAAGACGGTGGAGCCCAGAATCGCCTCGAACCACGCGGGGACGCGCGTCCTAACGCAGGGGCGTCCAGAAAATCCACATCATCGAGGTCGACGTGATCGAGGTCCAGGAGAGTGATGGCCTGGGGGGTTGGGTGCTATTTTTTCTAGTCACTTCTATTTTTTTTTTTCGGCGGAACGGAAAGCCCCCATGAGCACATTCCGTGCCAACACTACCGCCATCAACGGTCGGGCGATCCGGGCTTGGGGACGGCATTCCACGTTGCCAGCGCCCGCCAAACCGATGACGATCTCCTGAGGCATTTTACGATTTTTAAGAGCCCGCGTTCGAGCCCAGGGAAAAGCGGGAGGCATTCTTTGGGGCCGTTGCCGGTGATCCGTTCCTCTCCATCGTCCGATTAAAGCTATTGTTTCGGCATTGTGCTTAAGCTGGGTTGGGGTGGCGAAAGAGATAGAAGAGCAGAGAGAGAGAGAGAGAGAGAGCCATGATGCTCACCTTCCGATCGATACGACGATCATCCAGCCAGAGTCCGTGAAAATAGCGACCTCGTGGCCGTTTGTCGCCGGTGTCGCTGCTATTGGGGTCCGATGGTTTGATGTCATAAAATTTGATATCTCGCGCTGCCATTAATTAAAATCCCAAAAGAAAGCTGCAGCAAGCCACCGACAGGGAACAGAACGTGCTCCACCACAGCGCGCTGGTTGTTGAGAAGCTGGAGAAAAGCTGGAGCCAAACAAAATAAAAAAGCTCACCAACGGAATGAAAGCCCAAGGAGCGAAAGAAGAGCTGCCTAATGGCGAAACGATGGTGTTTGGGGGATATTTTACGTTGGGTTTTTTTCTGTTGATCGTACGCTCATTTTAATTTGGCTAATTCTCAGTGCCAAATGGTGATCAAAGTTCGCTTCGTAACAAATGCAAATTGTATCCTGAGACGCTTTACCAGAGCCTCGGTTGGGCCGCGAAAACGAGGCACAATTCGTTTGAACGGGACGCGACAATGAATCGAGACAGAGCAAGCGATCCCTGGGAAAAGAACGGGAAAGGGCTCCACCAGTCCGATCAGCTCGCTGGATCGTCGACGCGAAGCAAGAATAAAAATGATCGCGCTCGGTCAGGAAAATACACAACACACGGTCCGAGCTCGAACGCGCGGTAGCTACCTGAATTACTGAAACACGCGTCTTATGTCTTTCGAAGCCTACTAAAATGAAATTCCTCGTGCCGTCGTGCATCCCGTGCGTCCTCCACCATCTCCACCTTCGGGAGGCTAGTGCGGACTCTTTCACTCCCCCTAAACCAAGCCGGTCCCCAGGGAGGCTGTGATGCGCGAGTGTGCACGCGCTGGCTGGCGTACGCTCGCGATCCTTTCGCTTCCACCAAAGCCACAACCATCGCGAGTGGCGGTTCCCGCCGAAACACCACCAAAGCGACGCCAAAAAGAAAAGCTCGCTCGCCCTCTAACGGCCGTCGCCCGCTTCGGCCAAGCGCGCCCGCTTTTCGCGAGTCAATTCCCTTTCCCTCGAGCCCAGCAAAGGTCCAGCATCCGTGCGCGCATCGGCGGCCACGTACATCGTTATCTGCATACCTTCGAGCCTGCGCCCCTTGAGAAGGCGCAGAAGCTCAAGAAGAAGAGGAAGCAGAAGGGGAGTGAAAAAAAAAACAGGAGAGAGAAAAAGAAACGAAAAGCGCTTTCATGTGTGCCTGGGCGTGTGTGAGTATCCGTACACAATAACGTCGTAATATTCCTTTTACCACGCTGCCCGCTTTTTCTCCTTCATCTGCTTCGGTCGCTGCTTCGGCTGCTGCTAATGTCCCTGGACAGGTTTGGTCCGCTGGCCACAACCGTCCTCGTCCAGGGCAGCAGCAGCAGCAGCAGCATCGCAGCAGGCCAAAAACCCGGGCGTCGTTTTCTCTTTCGTGCTCACTAAGCGATCATGGCATGCCATGGCTTTGGCGCGTTTCCAAGTCCACCCCGATGGCAGCAGCAGCAGGCTCGATCTCATTTCGAGCCCTCTGCCGTTGGCCCGGCAGATCATGCTGTTTAACCCTCCGCGTGTTCGGCGCGATTCGTCCCGATACATTTTTTTCCTCCATCTCCATCCTGTGCGCGCTGCCCTTTATTTACCATGCTGTGGCATCGCGCTGGCAGGCTTCTGCTCAAGTTGTGCTTCTTCCGTTGACTGTGAGCTTCGTTATACCTTTCCTGCGCGCGGTTTCTTCCTGCGAGATCCCGGCCGTGGCTGGGCGAGCGATCGTTGCGTGCAGAAGGGCCGGTGCTGTTTGCTCGTTTGAATATTCACTAATTTTCCGAGTCTTTTTGGCAAAGCGGAGCTGCGCAGGGTGATACTTGAAATATTTATAATCCCCATAAAAATGTTCTGGTACGCCAATCACTCACTCACGCCGTACAGCCGGTCCATAATGGGCCGCGCTGGATTTGGCAGCGAGTGAGCCGAAGCGGGATGTTTATTAGCGTCATAAAGTGCTTTTAAATCAATTTTTACAACGTTTAATATCGACGTTGAGCGCGGATTCTGGGAATGCAGATCCATCCTCGCTGCACCGGCGCGCATCGCCAACAAAGAGCAATAATTCACGTGCAAGAAATGCCGGCCTGGAGGGAGAAGAAAAAATTAATCACCCATTTCTGCGAACAACGATCCGTCGTCGAAAGCGCACGACTTTTATCGACTTTTGTGCCGTCAAATTTATAGAATTCGCTTTTAATTTCTGCGCTTGTTCGGGAATAACGACGAATGTCAAATAACATTCTGATGAGAACAACGTAATAAAAAATGAAAAAGCGCGCGCGCGCGCGCGCTCACACACTCGAATGCTCAAACAACACTCCTTGGCACAAGATGGATGAACGGAAAGTCTGCTGAACCCATGAAGGGAGATCCACAGCAACACGAGGGGAAAGAATTGAAAATGCGATTTACATAATCGATTTGTATTTGTCATCATCAATTTTGCTTTTGGACATTGATTTTTTCATTCTTTCGACTGTTTTCTTTCGTTTCCGTTTGCACCGTCGCTGTCGGCGGTGGGCTGGAGGTGTTCCGCGCGGAGCACTCAACATAGCGTTCGTCGCTTGTCGCCGCGTTGATGTCTTTTGAATGATGGTAGCACGATGCGGGAGCCGTAGCAACAGGACTCACCGTCGATCGGGAGGGAAGAACAGGGATCCGACGACAAATGACACCTTCAAGGTTGACTCCCAGGCAACGAGACTTGCGAGAGATCATATAAATGTACGGCTGGAAGGACTACAATTTTTTATTGATTGCTTCCAGCGCGTTGTAAAATGGACGCTGTTTTCGGTGAAGCAACCAGAGATGGCACAATAATTGGTGCCGTTTTATACTGCGCGTTTCTTTCGAGCTCACAACCCCAGACAGGTCTCGGAGGATGTCGCAAAACAGTAGGGGGAGGTCTTCACAAAAGCTCACACCAAACACACAACACACTCTCAGGTCGGCCAAACCAGCCTGGCGCATTCCAAGCTCCAAACACTGCCTGTAGACTTTCTTATGCAATGGCTTGTTAAAAATGTCACTCATACGACCCTGGGGTTGAGAGATCTGGATTCCTTACGGGGGAAATTTTAAGCTATCCGTTGCGTGCTGGGCATAGGAGTTGTTTCAGGGGTTGAGTTGTTTAGAGGTTTACCATTACAAAGTCGCCCAAGGGAACCTATTTTCACTTCCATCGCGGGAGTGAACGAATAAACAACGATTCCAAAGCACGTGACCTCAAGGTAGCCAACCCAATCGACCTCCCAAAAGTCTCAAAACCAACCCCAAAATGGCAGCCGGCTTGGGGTCGCCTGATATCGTGCCGTGCCAGGTCTGCTTTTGTTCGAGACGCTGCATTGCGAGTAGACGATGTAGCGGTCTTTCTTTTTTTCCGATTTTTTTTCCCTCCACGAGAGAGTCGATCAGACAGCTTATGTGAGTCGATCAATGATCTTCGCGAGGGAAAAGCACCACACCGAGATGGGCGAGAGCGCGACAGCCGGTAGCAGAGCGCTTTACTTTCTGCGGCTCGTCGCGCTTCAGCTTTCGATTCGGCTGCGATCGCATAACCTCTTCCAGCTCAGGAGCCTGCTGCCAGAGCCCACGGGCACCGCTTTTTCCATTCGCAACGTCGCGAGAAGAGCGTAGCAAGAGCGGTTCGAAGGTGGAGCGGAAAACTGGAATTTCCTCCCGTGCTACAAACGCGGTGCGCCCTCGGTATCCGCCCCTTTTGCGCGGTTCCTCGCGAAGTGTCGCATTCCCGCAACCGGCGGCGTGGCTCGCCGCATTCATTCAAAGCCGGTTGATCCGAATTCCAGCGTACTCCTTCTCGTGGCCCAACCCAACCAACCCCCGTTTCGAGCGATACTACCCCCTCCGTTAGGGTGGAAGACAACCAGATCCAGAGGGGGACACGCGGGTCCATTCCAATGAACTGCTCGATTCGATCTTCAACTCGATCATACGCGCGATCGTTCCCTCATACAGACGCTCGCTTTTCTTGTGTGTGTGTGTGTCCCAGCCAGCCTCCAGCTGAGGCTCGTGCGGGGGTGCTCTTATGTGCGTGTGTGTGTGTGTGTGAGTGATCGTGCGGTTTTCACGATCGAATCGAAACGGACAGCAGCGGTTCATTTTTCGATCCTCCTTTGGTTGCTCGAGAAACAGCAGGCTGCCGAAATTGAAACCATCTCCTGGCAGTAAGCCACCCCCGAAGCACCATGCACTACAAACCAGTACCATTTCACCATTTCTCTTGCCAGTGGTCGAGTGGCGTGATGTTCCACACCAAAGGTGTTTTCTTCGCTCGAAATTCTCGCATTTTATTCGATTTTAAGGATCCCCATCCCTTAACCGAGACGACCCGCGTGTGGCCTACTTTAAAAGTTCAAACCACGCTTGCGCATTCCTTTCACGACAGGGAGAAACAACTCCTTTGAGCATCCGTTCCGTTGAGCAGGCCGTTGAAGTGTTATCAAGCCGGCTTGACCGAGAGGACGAAACGACAATGGGCTGGCGTGTTCGAATAATGAACCCTGCGGGTCGAAATCGTTGACTTTGGGCCAAGCAGTATTGAATTTCAAATTTTTCAACATCGATTGTTCCTTGTTGGCGTGAAAAAAAAATGAAGGAAAAACATTACCTCAGCACAATCGCGCTTTCGCGTGAAGCGTTTTTCTTCTCATTACCCTCGATCGTTCGTCCGTACGCACCGATGATATATGATCGCGCACAAACAAAGCACCGCCAGGAAGAAGCCCACCGGCTGGAGGGGTTAAACACGCGCGCCCAGCCTGTCGTTGGTATGCCGGCATTTTATAGCGGCCATCGACCATGACGACCATCCATTCTTCGAGCTTGAACCACGCTTCAGCGGATGGAATTCTCTCGACGCGCCCGATCGATGACTTCATCGGATCAGCGTGCTTTGTCGCGCATCCACACGCTTTTCTTTCGCGCGCGCGCGCTCTCGCTCTCTCTCTCACTATCTCTTTCCTGTTCTTTCACCGTGCACTTGACCCTTCGGTGGTCCCAGGCCCGCCAGATCCACCATATGGCGCCCAATCAATACGGGAAGCATGTGGCCCTTGTGCAAACATGCGCAGCCGCCGGTTGGCGCCACGATCCTCGTACGGCGCCATTTGTGCATTCGGTGACAATTAGTGCATTGTTGCAATCGCCACATGTCGTCGCACGGTTTTACGCTCCAGTGCAGCGGTTCGTGGAATCGGCCCGGTAACGGATGACTATTCCTAGAGCCCTATCCGACATCACTGATCTCTCGTCGATAATAACCCAGTAATTAGTGGCAGGTGGCGGCAGAAAAACCTTGAAACTCCAGCATCACGGGTGGGACACGAGTCGGAGAGCTTATGGATATGGATGGATATAGAGCTGCAGGTCGACTGTGGGGGTGCAGAAGTTGAATTTAGTCTAATTTGCGTATCGACACCCGTCACTAACGTGCGCTTTGATCTTCGTTTCGTTCCTAACAGATGGCGAGTACCTGTTCGCCGATCCCGAGAGCAAACTGTCCAAGTATGGTCCAAAAAGCTGGCGTTCCTCGCACACTCATGTAAGTTAAGCCTTAAGGGTTTTTCCGCTCATGATCACGTTTTAATGGCAACCTTCACTTCAACCACCTGCAGGGCCTGGACGGCAACGGGAAACCTCTCCTGGAGCTACACTTTCGTGTGCAGTTCTACATCGAGAGCCCGCTTATGCTACGTGATGAAGTCTCCCGGCACAACTACTACCTGCAGCTGAAGTACAACGCCGTCAACCGGGAGCTGCCGAAGGAGTGCTCCGAGCAGAGTCTACTG
This sequence comes from Anopheles nili, assembly GCF_943737925.1. NCBI lineage: Eukaryota > Metazoa > Arthropoda > Insecta > Diptera > Culicidae > Anopheles > Anopheles nili. Next base: position 4,884,754 of record NC_071292.1, read on the forward strand.
CTGCTCGGTGGTCTCTCTCTACAAGCCGACCTTGGGGACAGTGTGCAAGAGGAGAATACCTCCACTGGCGCTGTTGTCACGTCAGTAGCAGGTCCTTCTTCCTCGGTGTCTGCTGCACCGACGGTATTCGGCGCAAGTTGTCCACCAGTCGGTTCCTCGAAAACCGGTGGCAATGGCACCAACAGTACCAGCAGCAGTAGCAGCAGCAGTAGCAGCACTAGCAGCAGCAGTACTGCCAGCAACAGCAGCACAACAACCACCACCAACAGCAGCAGTTGCAGTGGTAGCGCGACCAGCACCAATCTAAGTTCCATCTCAACCACCTCACCGAACCCATCCGGGGCATCTTCATCAGTTTCGTCGGCCTCAACGACTGCAGCAGTTGCAACCAGTGCGCCAGCTAGTGGAGCACCTTTGCTGAATGCTACTGTTGCTGCTTCACCGGTGGTTGGCCAACCTTGTCCAACAACCGATGGTGGCAACAATGGCACTTCTGCCGAGTACTTCCGCCCGGAAGAATACCTCAACGCGACGTTACGATCAAACTGGGGAGTCGCGGCTGTCAGCTCGTGCCACCGGGAAAATCGCGGATTATCGCGAGCTGACGCCGAGACGCACTACATCCGGGAAGCGTGCAACCTGAATGAAGCCATCAACGCGCACGTATTCCGGATGAAGCAGTCGAAGAGCGAAACCGGACTCGGAGCGGTTGCACTCAGCATCTACGCTAAGGGTATCCGGATCTCGACGGATGGTACCTCGACGGCCACCACGTTCCACTGGCCGCACATCAGCAAGCTCAGCTTCGATCGCAAGAAATTTGAGATCCGCTCGGGTGACAGCAAGATCCTGCTCTACTCGAACAACGACGACAAGAACAAGATGATCCTGGCGTTGTGCCGTGAGACGCATCAGTTCTCGATGAAGATCGCACCTCGCCTGACGGAAGCGATCAAGCGTGAAGAAGAGGAGAGTAGCTGCATCCACGGGTATCCGTATCTGTACTCGCGGGCACTTAACCTACCGTACAAGAGCAAAAGCGATCAGCGCATTTCGGTGATCTCGAGTACGAGTTCCAACACGACCTCGGGCATTGTTAGTGACCGAGTACACTCTGAGGATGAGCTCGAGATCATGATCAATACGCCACCGACGGCGACGCTTGCAGCGCCCTCTACCGAGAGCCTCGCGTTAGCACATTTGCTCGATTGCCCGAGCGTGTCCCGCCAGACGTCCTCCGTTGGGCAGGTCTCGTTACAGGACCTCGAAGGTACGCTAGCTGCTCTGTCCGTGAGCCGATCGAGCAAACCGATCAACACCGCGAATGGTTCCGCAGCCAGCGATAATGGTAGCGTGGAAACGAAGCCAGATCGACCCGGCAAGGATTGTGATTCGTCACCATCCTCACAACACAACATCGGCTCGCAGTGCTCGTCGACCTGCAGCACGGTTGTGGTGGCCACAGACTGCCTCAGCCTGCCGCAGAGTTCGACTGCAACCAGCACGACCACGGTTAGTAATGGTGGAACAGCGATCGCACCATCCACGATCAGTCCGGACCGGCGTCAGACATCAACCTGCAGCAGTCTGGTGCTTGGGTTCAGCCATACGGCACAGAACAGCACGCTAAGTGTGGCCACTAGCACCTGTCTGGATCACGACATCAACGAGGAAGAAGAGGAGTCACATTCGGGCGTGTATACGATCGCACACGTACCTCCAACCGAGACGAGTGGCGTTTACACGATGAACAGCAGCGAACTGACGGGTCAATCCTCGGAGATGGCAGAGTCGGAATCGCACGAAAGCTCGCACTATGGTAGCTTCCATCCGTGTCGCAGTGAGATGGCGGATCCCCTAGAACCTGTCGATTCGGTTGACGGTGACTACCGACCACGGTTGGATAGTGGGCTGAACAGTGAGTTCCGGATGCGATCAGACTCGAACGTCAGTGCTGCTGGGTCGTTCCGCGGTGATGGTAGTGATCCTACAGATAACAAGCATTCTCTGCTGAGTGCCGAGGAACTGACGGATCTGATCGTGGGACGAGGTACCTATCCATCGCGAAAAACCGTCAGCCATACACTCGATTCGGACTGCGATTACGTGACGCTGCCATTGCCACTCGAAGGAGAGAGTTATCTCCAAGGCAGCGAGGACACCGCACCCACCGAGGATGAGTACGACGATGAAGTGTTGCCACCAGCACCACCTAAACGCATCGACAGCACCATGGCCAGCTCGTCAGTGGTGGTTAGTCGTCCTCCACAACTATCTCCGTCGGTGGAACCGAGCGTAAGTGCTCCACCACCTCCACCTCCGTACAACGCACACCACGAAACGACGGGTCTACGAGGTCCGGACATCCGAGCACACGCAGTTCCAGATCCAGAAGCACCTGCTATACCTCTGCGAGATCCTCCACCATACCCACAAAAGCCTGTAGCGATGCGTAAGACCAGTCCAGCAGTTCCGGTGGCTCCTGTGGCCGAAGAAGTGCCCGCAAGATTCATCACGACGCGACCTCAGATCAACATCCTGAAGGCACACGCTAGTGTGGTCGGTGAAACACCCAAACCGAGCTTCGCCGCACCAACAGTCAACAATATCGGCAACCTATCAACATCAACACCTCCACCACCGCCAGTACCATCCAGTAGTGCTGTCGGACTGCAGGCGTACAATCTTCACGCAAATCACCAAGCCATCGCATCACCTCCACCGCCTTATCCGGAGATGCCGAAACCACCGCCACATCGGACGACAGCCTGCGTCCTTTTACCCGTCATCAAACCCCGCCAGTACCACCCACCACCACCACCCACGATGCCACGTCAACCACCACCACCACCTCCACCTCACTCACTGGCCACAGTCTACACGAGTCAGCTGGCACGATCGCAGATCGAGCTATACCAGCAACAGCTGTACAGTGACGTCGACTACGTGATCTACCCGATCCAGGATCCAGCGATCAGCCAGCAAGAGTATCTGGACGCGAAGCAGGGCTCAATCCTTGCGGCAATGGCACAGAGTCCTCCGCCACCACCTTACCTCGCGTACCACACAGTACGAGCGCACAATCGCAGCTGGGATGCGTGCAAAAATCACGCCATCTATCGGAGCACGCCGTACCTATCGATGGCGCTATCTTCGAACTCACGGTACGCCTCCACGCAGAACCTTTCCGACACGTATGTGCAGCTCCCGGGGGCCTATTCGCCTTTGTACAGCCCGTCGGTTGCGAGTCTCTGCTCCTCGTATGAACCTCCACCACCACCACCGTTGCGTCCTCGACCTCTGGCGGCTGCGAAAGCCGTAGCTGCCCTACCCCCGAACGGTGGTCATGTGCCGATGTCCGCTGGTCCATCACCTGCTCTTTTTGCGAGGTCCCGATCGGATGACAACATCCTTAATTCGGTGGAGAACGCACCGAAGATCCGTCGTCAACCCCCACCGCCACCACCACCGCCGTACGAGAGCAAGAAGGCCATCCGGAAACCACCGTTGCCGCTTCCAACGCCACCGACACCGATCGAGAAGCCTGCGTTCTTGAAACCACCGATCGCCATTCCGAGCCCCGAGCGACCTCCGGAAGGTAAGTTGAGAGTGCAACCCGTGCCCTTCAAACGACCTTGTGGTCTCACCGACTCGTTCTCTTCATTTATTACAGTGCCCGCCAAACCAACGCCTCCGAAACCGAGTGGTCCGAGCGCGAAGCTGCAGGCACAGATCAAGAAGCAGTATCCGGACTTCGACATGAGCACGCTGACGTCCGGAGCCGGAGATCGAGCGACCGGAAGCGATCGTACCTCGATCGACATTAAGACATTGCGTGAGAAGAGCAAACACCTCGATCTGCCGCTTATATCCGCGCTCATGCACGATCGATCGCTGTTGAAGCAAACGCGTGCCTTCGTCATGCCGAAACACCCGAAAGTGAACGGTTCGAATGGTGGAATGCCCAACGGTTCGACGGGATCGTTAACACCCGGATCTCCCGCGATCAACGGTGATCAGCCGAACGGTGGAGATCCTTCACCGAAATCCAAGTACCCCGTGTCGGGGCTGTCGACGACGCAGCTGGCTAAACCGAGGAAAACCTCCGCAAGTCATCGGCATCCGAACGACAAGCTGCCACCGTTGCCAGGCCAAACCGGGCCCGGTCAAACTGGACCGACGGCTGAGGGCAACAACTACGTCATGGACCCCACACCGACACCGATCAAGCAGAAGAGCTTCAGCTCCTCCCAACCCAGTGTCTAGCGAGGAACCGGAAGAGGACGACGAAGTCGTCTGTCTCACTCCCAACCCTTGAAAGCCCACCGAGGCCTCATTCAGCCCACACACACACATACACCTACACACACACACACATGACTTCCATGACCCCCGGTACACAGGACGCAGACGCAGTATTGTAGTATTTATTGGCTCGCCATCGTCCATGCAAAGGACGATGTCGAGTGCCGGGCGGAAGGATGATATTAGCTAAGGTTCGTGTCGCTATTTCGACACCGTGGTTTACTTTAGACACGAAGAAAAGCGGGAAACCGGCGGAACACCGGGAGGCGGAAAATTTCTCAGGATTATTAATCTCGTTCTTCTTCGGCTAGGCTAACGATCTATTTTTTTTTTGTATTACTGTTAGTTCGCATACGCATTTGGAATGCAAGAGAGAATGGAGCGCGTCCATTTCGCACTTTGTTTTTATAAAACTTTTAGCGGTAGTATTTTAACTATGTACTGTATATAGGCAGGACTTCGAACCGACCAACACGGGCAAGGCGGGAAGCGATGTCGATCTAGCACCCCCAAAACGGCGGTGACACGATCGTCGATCAATCCTATTAAACCATATAGTGAAGCTAGGCAGCACGTGCAGCGTGTCCTTCGGCGGGACGGCCTGTGTGTATAGGATAACGAGCAATTAGAGCCGTGGCCGGGACGAAGTGAAAACCCAAATAATAGGACAAACATCCGCCTGGCGTTAGATAGAAAGAGAGGATGAGTGGGAAAGAGAATGATTGTTCGTAGAGTGCAAAGCAAACGCATCTTTTTTAAAACTAATACAAAGGAGAACAAGACTAATTTGTGCTTAGAGAAATGCGAACTGATCTAGCAATCGGATGCAAACCGATATTTCGTGATCAACTGTACGATCATAGCGCAAAAAGGTAACAAACGCGTAGACGAAGGAACGGAAGCGAGATAATCGAAAGTGAGCCATATTTGTTGCTGTTGTTCCCGGCGTTTTTGTTGCGTGATGCATTTTGTAAGCGTTTTTGTTTTTGGTATTGCCTAATCAGTCGGTCTAAAATCGCTTAACAGTTATTAGTTCTCCTTCATTCGTTTCGGTAAAACCATACAAAACGGCATGCATGATACATTAATGGTTTTTTTTTTGGCATTAGGGGTAAGGGAAAAAAAACAAACAAATATTCTTCAAAAAATCATACAATACATTGGCGCACTCTTTTTTTTGCTATTATTTAACGATAAATTCAAAAATTTCGTAGATGATTAGGTTTCGCTTCGCGCTTTGCTCAAAGATGTAGAACACAAACACACAAGCGCTAATCGAAACTCGACAAAAGGATCGCGCTCTTATCGAGAACGACGCGCAGTAGAGAGGATCGCGTGTGGAACGTGTTTTATTAAAGCTTGTTTTCTTTTTTCGCTTTCGGGATTGTGGGGAACACGGTCGAGATGGTTCCGACGCAAGGGCAGGGACGGTTCGTAGAAGCGTTAAGTGACTAGGCGATATTGCGATAGGTTTTAATAGCTATTTAATCTTTTACGGAACGGTTCGTGCGTTTCCGCTAGAATAGGACCAGGATCCGCTAGACGTGTAAGCAACGGGCAAACTCTCTTACCGGGTCGGTTGGCTTCTTCATCCATTCCTACACAGGATTATCGGTTAGGCATAGCTGTATGTGAATGTGAACGTGTGAATGTGTGTGGTTGTGTGCGCGCACGTGGACGTGGAGATCAAGGACATGCGTCCGGCACAGTACACTCTCCCACTCGCTATCCAAGTTTCAAGTTTCAAACTATCCGTTTGTTTTTTTATTAACAAACTCCCATTTATAATATTAATTATGAATAGTACGTTTATGTTTAGGTAGGCAACCAGCAAATGAAAATAAAATCTAGAGATCTAATGAAACAATACAATTCAACTGGTTTTGTGTTTTTTTTTCTTGTTCTACTACTACCGATGACACAAACGATGACTTCTAGCAACGAGATGAACGGGATCCAGGGAGACAGGGATAAAAAAGCGCTAGACACCGCAAAGCCCACCAAAACGTACATAACGGAAGGTACACAATCGAATCAGTCCAATCGGCTTCCGTTTCAAACGGACGTGACCTCTCTGGGGTCACTGGGCGAAAAACATTTCCACGCGACGGTTAAACGACTAGGCCGCTTATTTGTGGAGTTTAACCACGATCGTCTCGAGCGGGTTGATCTCGAACCGATCGAAGTACACGCGCTCATGCTTAAGCGACGATCCAGCGATGATCTCGCCACTGTAGAACATAGCCGTCAGGTCGAGCGAAACATGCATCGGACCCAAATTGGCGATGGTCGCGAACGAATTCCTCCTCGGGTACCAGCGCTGTATGACGAGGATCTCGTTCTGGTTCGACTTCACGTCCGTGTTGGGCAACATTTGGCCCTCCTTCACGACCGCATTGAGGTAGATCGAAGGTGATCGTTTGCGCAGTGCGATCGCCTCGATCACGTAGTCCAGATGGTGTGGGGAAGCGGACGCACTGCGTGGAAGCCACGGAAGTGCCATACGGCTCGCGAACTGATTCTGAGTCGAGTCCCACACCATCGCGGCCAGATGATGCAGGTGTTGCGTGTCCACGTGCTCACCCTTAGGGTCGTGCGCTTCCTCGAGCGATATCTCATCACCGTAGAAGATACTTGGTGTTCCGGGCAGACTAAGCTCCATCAGGGTCGCAGCGAGTGTCGCATTTGGACTCATTCCTGTCGCAAGCCGACGCTCAGTAACGCTTCCGAGACTCCAATGAACCCAAGGATGATCGCATCCTCGCAACAACCGCCCGTGGATGGCGTCCTGAAGTGTGTTTGCGATGGCGTCAGTTCCGTTGCTTACGTCCAGATGTACATCAACCAAGTCCACCTGCGTGAGGACGTCACGCACCAAACGCTCTGGAAGCTGTTGAACGAGCTGTTGGCCCACCATCAGGATGCGATTCGGACCAAGCAGGTACTTCCACTCGCGCACGTTCTGCACCAACAACGGATCATCGGCGAAGTGTTCCAATCCCTTAACGTAGAATCCATCCACACCGGTACGAGTGAGCCAAAACCGCAGCACATCAGAAACGACCGTGCCCTCAGCGTGGTTGGTGATCGAACGTGAAAGCCGTAGAAACTCGCTCGTCACCAAATCACCATCGGTGCGATTCGGCAGATGATCGACATCGATCGTCGGTGGACTGAGGTGCTCCAAAAATGGGAATATGGGCAGATCTAGCACCAGCGAGATGTTACGCTCGTGTAGCGTTGCGGCAAGTCGCTGTACGTCTTCCACCGTACCCAACACCTCGTCGACATCCAGCAAGGATGTCACCTCCTGAAAGTGGTCTGGGTAGTGCTTCGAGGGAAAGATGGAGTTCAGCCGTACCGCACCAATACCGAGCGTTTTGAAGTACTCCGCACGACCGATCAATCCTCGAATGTCACCCAACCCATCGTTGTTCGTGTCCTGGAAGCTGGCAGGAAACACCTCGTAAAATACCGAGCCCTTGTACCAGGATGCTCTGGAAGGAATGGGAAGCAAAAACGACATAAGTAATGACGTTAGCAAACAGTGGCGATTGGGCACTTACGGTGGATTGCAGGACTTTGGCAGAGTAGCGATCATGGCGACGACGATTCCCACCATAGCGACAATCACCGCGAGAAACACGAAAAACGTACACTTCCGTATCAGTGGCCAGTTCCAGTGCACGAATCCGGGCATATCCTTCGTAACCGCGATACCCAAACTAGCCGCATGATGCATTGAACCATCCTGACTTGCCTTCACGACGTCACTCTTCTTCCGCAGATGCTGATAGTTGTTGTGGCTAAACAGATTGCCGGCTCCAGGTCCAACCGGGGCTACCATTCCGATGCCGGAGCTACCGGAAGAACTGCTCGTTTCAGCAGCCTGGTCATCGTCTCCGGTCACCGAATCCCGCACGTGGTTATCCGTAGCGTTTCCCATGCTGGGTGTGAGTGGGTGCGAAAAGTCCAACGGTGGACTGGGCGTTTCCGGTAACAGCAGACACGTGGAAGCGTCCTCTTCCGGCAGGAACGTCGACACCGAGGGCGATGTTGTCAACGACTCCGGCAGCAGATCCGCCCCGAGTAGGGTCGGATCCGTCGATATTTGCAGGTGATTCATGGTCACCGTTCTCACACCACTACGCTTTTCTTCCGCGCTGCCCAACGGGGGCTAATACGTAACACGCCGCACACTCGCAAGAGAAAAGTGGTCTTTTTCGCGCCCTGGCCAAATGCCCTGCAAGCTTACACCTCGATGGTTGTGGCACAGTTTTAGCAGCGCGAAATACCACCAAACAGATTGATTCCGAACCGAACTACGGCGCAATACAGATGACAGATGGAATGGCAAATGAATGCTACTCTCACAGCACCGAGATGGCCCGATACTAATACGCGAATCAATTGCACAACCCACCACACACGGGTCGGTCTCCTGGCCCGCGGACTCGTCGCACAACAATTAGCGTCTATTAACGCCAATCAAGCCAACCGTATGCGGTTGCCACTAACAACCAGCAGCTGGGACAAAATCGAAAATCGTCACCAAAAGCCACACACACTCGGTCGACACACAATTGCTTCCCGATTTAGACTTCTGCCCGTGCTGTCGTCATCCGAGCAGGCGAGTGCGCGAGTTCATACGGCGAATAAATCCACCAACGAGATGACCTCCGATTTGTGGCAAGGGGCAAGAGACATGGGAACAGGTGGAAATGTTTTCCTCCCGTCGGGGGTGGAAAATTTGACAGAACGGGAAACTCATACGCGATGAGTGCCAGGTGGCGCATGCGCGAGATAAACGCCGGAGCATTCTGTAGAAAATGCATACAGCAGGGTTGCTTGAAGGGTGTGTTTTTTGAATCGGAATAGGGTGGACTAAAAGTTCGGTCATTTTACTGGCAGCGAAACATTTCGTTATCCTTTTCTCTCAGTGGGAAAGTGCATTTTGCGCTTTTAACAAAAGCCCATTCCACTTCTGCCCACATGGATGAGCGAGCAAACCATATATGACTAGTCAGTTCAAATGCTAACTCGCTCTTTACGCCATAGCTGCATGGGAAGTACATTCGAGACGAGCCACTTACACTTTATCGCCATGCTGCATCTCATCGCGTTTCAACGAAACTGCAGAAAGCGATGCAATTGCCTGCCAAGCTTCGGCCAGGCAGCATGGTGCAAGAAGCATGTATTTATTTGTTTACACCCCGTTGGAATCTGTAATCGATGCCTGCGTTATTAAAGCGCAATAAATGGTTTACAGATGTGACGGAAGCGGTGTTGTGAAATAGTTGCTCCATTAGATTTGATGTACGCACATTTAGCCGTTTGAAACAACAAACAGTGACGGTTGCGGTTGTTTTGGCTGTAATATTTTTAGCACAAATCCTCATCCCAAAAGCTCAAACTGCCATACCGCTCGAAGATCCGATACCACAGCCGCAGAACCTTTGATAACCTTTGATCGCTCCACGCGGTACAGGGATCGCATGGGGGCACAATGCCTAACGTCATCGGATGAGCGGGGCTTTTTTTTCTTTCTTTCTTTCGTTCGGGAAGGATCCTGCGCACGATTTCGTGTGTGTCTTATCTGTGCCAAAGCGCAGCGACTCCTGCGGGTTTTGGCTGTTTCTGGTTCCCTAGCGGCAGCGCGCGGCTATCACGGTTGGCTTTCGCGCGATAGATCGTAAGCCATACCGGCTCCCGAAGGCTTATCAGGATGCGAGACCGATCGCATTTTCTAGCTCTTGCTGGATCGATCCTCTTCGGGTGGTGTTTGCTGATACAGCCTCACCCGGGGCCCGGTTGGCAGTGTCAATCACACGGATCCAACAGTCAAATCCGGAGTGTTTTACTGTGCACTTGCGATCGTCACGGGGCTGGAAGTTTACACTGTGGAGGGCGATTGTAAGACGTTGAATCTTGGAAGAATCACCACCGCCTTTTGGTTCCACTGTATAGTCCGGCCAGCGTGACAAAAGCCCGTGCTAAGCTGCGCATGTAGCTCTAGTGGAAGATGCGCTAAATATGTATGTTCTTTAGCTAGAGAAAGTGAACGTACTATTACCCAGCAAGTCGTGCCAATACAGCACTGTTTTAGGACATCGGGAGCTCCATAGAACGAGGCCTGTGTAGATCAGTGTATGTGTTTGAGAGACAGAGAGAGAAAGAGAAAAAAATAACGAAGAAGGAAAAGCTTTACAAGGATCCTGACATCCTGCTGGGTGTGGGAGTGCTTAGAAAAGGCGTGCTTTAAAACGAAACTCTTAGTTCAGGTGAAATAAAACGGTGCTCCACCAGTGCTCAGTAACCGAAGCAGAGGAGTTATTGTAGCTGCTCAAGAATGCTTGTGCTCAAGTACAATAACTTTATTCCGATACCATTTATAGACAGTTCATGACACTGAGCTTCAATCCTCAGTGATACTAAGTGCTAGAGCTAAGACATCATATTTTTTTTTCGGTAAGTACTAACATTCAAATGAGTGCAAATCCGTTCTTTGAAAAATTGTGCTATATTCTTGACAAATTGTTGCGCCTCTGGGCAACCATTTAGCTGAATGTAAGCGCTCAGATTACGGTGAATGAATCGCAATTGCCCTCGCTTATCAGTGCCAGGCGGGGTAACGAAGGTTACTCCAACCATCCGAACGAAGCCCATGATCGAACATGCCTTCGAAACATGTGCGCAGCCTGGATTGGAGAAGCGCGTTCCAAGAATCGAAGAACTACGCCGCTTGTTCATGTAATTATGCGCATACTATACGTTCAATACAAAGTTGCGATTCTAGGAAGACCAACAACGCGTTCAAGCGTAATCTTCAAGCGTTTCCACGTCTATAGATATAGCCAAAATCGTAGTGTCCTTCCAGCAGGTTGTCCTGGAATACTGCACGAAGATCCTGGTGAGGTCATGTTCGTAAATAATTCCCCCTCCCAAAAAGAAGCTGCTCATTCAAGCGGAAAAACAAAAATGACGAAGCGGAAATCAGTGATCGTATCAACCAGCGCAGAAAGCTTGATCCCCAGCAACACACCTTAGTCTCTCTGTCTGCGTTGATGAGCGACACGTATCATGTGCGTTTGCTAAACAAACTCAATAAGGAAGTGGCAGATGGTGATGGCCCCCGCTTGAAAGAAGTATGAACGCAGAAATGATGATGCTGGGGTTATCAATAGACACATTTCCTCTCGCTGTAGGCAAGAATTACACACCAGCGAACGGCTTTATAACTCCCATAGGCACTACGACAACGACAATACGAGGCACCTCGATGGTTGTGGCGTTTCCACGGTGAACAATATTTGTTCGACGCTAAACCAGTGCAAAACCTAAACTCACTATCAACTAAAACAGAATGCTGAGCTGGTACTGATGTACCGCATGATTGCGTGCTGTTTGTTTGCTGTTGCATGCACGTTTTTTGTTGGTTTTGCCTTCCCTAATAGCTGTTGTTGTTTCGCTTGCAGATCACCTACCAACATCCACAGACTGTTTGCGGCAGCACCGGAGGTGTTATCGCTGCTCAACTTCGCGTGGATTGATACGATACGTACCATTCCGCATCCTTACTGGTATCCTTTGGCTCACCTACCTACACTAAACAGAAACATTCCACTAAACGACATTTCATCGGAATCGATCCGCTTTCCCTCACATCCTGTAGACTAGCTGACGACATATTCGCGAGCACCTTCAAAGAGACACCGCTTTCGACGTCTCGTTTCGATGGCTTTGGACTTTGCTGCCGGTTGTTTAGGAGGTAAGCATCTCGCGTTCTATCATGAACCCCATGGACACGTGTCTATCTTGAGCACTCGTTGGTAGCGTGATGGGCACGTTTCCATCGAACGATTCCTGATAGCGGGCTTGCTCGTTTGGGGCCCGGTTTGGGATGGCTTTCCGCGCCGAAATAATCCCGGCCGACAGTACGACAAACAAAGGCACCACCCGATGACGACCGGTGGGTCAACGGTGCTATCGCTAGCGGTTGGATTCGCTGATAGCGCTGGATGTCCTCGTCCCTGTGCCGACCTGGCCCGGGTTGATTATGAGCAGCATCCAGCAGGTCATGCCAGCGATTCTGATTACCGTACCGAGCCTTCTGCATTATCACTTTCACCAAACCGGATCATTATGGGGACGCCCGCAAACAAGCGCTCGTCGTCAAACAACAACACATTCCATCCCCCCAGCGAAGCGCTCGATCACTGTTGATCGATACCTCTCATCAACCCAGTCAATCGATCATATCGCTAACAACGATCGCATGCATGTCTGATTAGCGACACCTACAAGCCCTCTTTCATTTTTGCATGATGCTTGTCTTCCATCACCAGGATGTGCCGGTGTTCTCGTGGGTTTCCCATTCGACACGATCAAGGTGCACCTGCAGACACAAAGCCACAAGAATCCGCTGTACCGTGGCACTTATGATTGCTTCCGGAAGATCATCATTCGCGAGGGTGTCCACGGACTATACCGAGGCATGTCCAGCCCGATGGCGGGTGTGGCAGTTGTGAACGCGATCGTATTCGGTGTGTATGGGAACATACAGCGGCATACTGCCAACCCGGATGCATTGTACTCGCACTTTCTCGCCGGAACTGTCGCCGGACTGGCACAGAGTGTAGTCTGTTCGCCTATGGAGCTCATCAAAACACGACTACAACTGCAGGAGAACCTTCCACGAACGGCACAACGCTTCAGTGGACCGCTAGACTGCACGAGAAGCATCTGGCGCCAGGAAGGATTCCGTGGGATCTTCCGGGGGCTAGGCATCACGGCAGCTCGCGACATGCCTGGTACGACGAAGAAAGGAACCGTCTCGCTCACGAGATGCTTTGGCTTATCGCAAAATATCATTTCCCATTCGCAGGCTTCTCCAGCTACTTCGTGGCGTACGAGTACATGGTGCGCTCGGTTGCAGATCCATCACCGTTCGTGATCCTGATGGCAGGAGGACTCGCCGGGACCTTCTCCTGGCTTGTCACCTTCCCGATCGACGTCGTTAAATCACGCCTGCAAGCAGACGGCATTACCGGGAAGCCCGAGTACAACGGGCTTGTTGATTGCGTACGGAAAAGCTACGCAGCCGAGGGTCTTGCGTTTTTGTCACGTGGTCTTGCGTCGACTCTACTGCGCGCTTTTCCAATGAACGCCGTTTGCTTCCTGGTGGTGTCCTACACGATGAAGCTATTCGACGATCCCAAGATCCACGTCGTTGAGCTCGGTGCAACAGCCGTCGATCCACAGTTGCTTATTGTACCCGTTCAGCAGCAGGACGCTTCACCCAAGTTGACAGCTGTTGGAGGTGTTCCATACGCTAAACGACTAGCAGATCAGCAGCATCACGATCACCACCTGCTGAATATCAAGTACAACACGTACCGGTTTCTGCGATCGCTGGGTGCGTTCAGTGAAGCGGTTTGTTGCGCCGAAATGGGAGAGCTAACGGACGACTTGTATGATAGCGCGCGTGAGTGCTGTGCAGACAACGCTCAGCTTAACGAATCGCTCCTTAGCTCGAACTTCGAGGACACCAGCAGTCGACACCCGGTTCAAGGTGATTGAACACACCGAACGCGTCATCCCGAGCCTTTCCTGGAGGCCACCAAAGACTTGTGTACAAAGAAAACCATAGACTAATTGTTGCCGAGCGAAAGTCGTGTGTAAAAATATATGTTTATTTAAATACAACCAAACTACTTGTGTCACTCACAGAGCTGGGAAAACTAGCCAGCAAAAAACTCACACACGCAAACCACACGTCTACTTGAGCGATTGAAGGATCTTGTTGAAGTTGTGCTTCTGAGTGGGGAAATCCTGCTGCAGCGTTTCCACCACCGCTACGATGTTCTCGTTGATTTCTCGTTGCCGCTGCAGATCAGCTTGGATGAGGATCTCATTCCGGAACTTTGGAAGCTGCTGCGCGTTAGCCAACGCCCGGTAACGACGGGCACGATACTGATGGCGTACGATGTAGTCGAGGTTCTCTTGCTTCAACAGCGCAGCTTGCTCCGTTTCCGCCCGAATCAGGTTGGTTTGTAGCTTTTCCTCTTCGATCTGGTGCTTCTTGTTCTCGATTTCCGCCTGCAGCAGCTTCTGTGCGGTGTCGATCTCGATCAGGCTTTTCTCAGCTTGCGAAATTTCCTGCACAGGAAGGTTGTTGATAAAAGACCGTGATCAATTCATACGCAGTAAAGACCCACAGCGTCAACCTACCGAAAAGACCATTTTCAATTTGTTCTTCAGCTCGTTGATTTTGTGCTGCATCGTGGAGCGAGTCTTGAACTTGCCACCGAACACCTTTTCGCGAGCGGTGACAGACTCGAAAATATTCTCCCGATGCTGCACCGTATTCTTGAGATCATGGACGAGCTTCTCCTGCATGCGCTTCAGCTGCCCGAATCGCACCTGCATGCGATGAATTTCCGCCTTCATGATACCGATCTCGCTGTTCTGAGTTGTCTCCTCGTCCTTGAACTTCTTCGCCTCGGCAGACATCTTGCACTTGGTTTCCCAGGACAATGCCTCGCGATGCTTTTCCAGCACTTCCTGCTTGCAGTCTTCGATCTCTTTGCCGAGTTCCTTCAGCTCTTGTTCAAGACTCAGAACAGCCATTTCGGCATCCCGCAAGCGGTCCGTCGCCTGATGGTGAGCCACCTCGCACTCTTGTTCGCCTTTCTCGTGCACCTTGCGCGTCTTGAACAGCTCCATGCTGGCATTATCTAGCCGAGTGTTGAGCGTAGACAGCGAGCGCACGATTTCACGATTTTCGTTCATAACCTCCTCGAGTTGTGCTTCGATTTTAATCGCCTTTTGCTCCGCCAGCAGCAGCTCTGCGAAAGAGAAATGCAAAATAAAGTACCACACAAAACTCGAGCCTCTCGAGAGGCGCTTCAAATGACCGTACTCTTGCGGGAATAGTTGATTTCGCTCAGCTGCTGGGATCGCTTTTCTACCAGGGTTGCGACGCTCGATTGCAGCTTCAACCATGAAGACTGGGCCTCTTTGATCTTCCCGTCAATCTCGATAATGTCTTGCTGCACGTCAAGCAGCTTCAGCTCGTCCGGGTTCATCTCTTGCCCACCCGCTTTGCTGATCAGCTGCTCCAGTTCCCTGTTCAATGAATCCATTTTGCGCAGCTTCATTGCGATCGATTCTTTCACCAGCTTAATTTCTTCGTTGCACTTGTTGGCACTTGCATCCATCTCATCGTGATCATCCTGGTGAAAAAAAGTCTATAATGAACATTTCGCTCCCTAGACGATCTACATTCAACATACCTTAGCCTTCCGCAAGACGTCCTTCGAGTTCTCGACAATCAATCTCCACTTTTCCAAGTCAAGCAACACCACTGAGAGTTGGTTTTCAGTGTCCGTCATCGTAATGTCCAGCTCTCTGCGTTTTTGTTGGGTATCACGCAGAAGCTTCCCTTGAGACTCACCGGCCTTATCGGTGGTAAGCTGATCTTGCAGCAGCTCCAGAATTTGCTCCTCCAGATCGAACTTTTTGCGGTTTTGCTTCTCAAGCGTCTGGCGGAGAGACTTCAGATGGTTCTCGATCAGCAAACCCTCCTGCTGCGCCTTCAGGATATCAGCTTCGGTTTGCTCGAGAATCAGCGCGTAGTGATCCAGATCGCGCTTGAGCTTATCTTCGTCTTCCTGCTCCTTGCGAACCTGCTTCTCCAGCGAGTTGATGTCTCCCTGGATGCGATTCTTGAATCCGGCCAGCTTCTCGTTCTGCTCCATTTCCTTCGATGCCGTTTTCTTTGTGATTTCTGTTTTGCTCTTGATAACTTTATGCTCCTCATAAATCGCATCCAGCTCCTCCTTCGTTTTGACCAGCACGCGATCACGCTGCTGGATGGCCACTATCACTTCGCCCCAAGCCTGTGACACGCGCTTATGCTCGTGTTGCAGCGCCTCCAGGTCGGAATTCGCATCTGCCAGACTGCGGCTAATTGTTTCTCGTTTTTCATCCTGCTCCTTAATCTGATCATCTATGGCCTCTAGCTCGTGCTCCTTACGCTTAACCTCCGTGCTCAGGTTCAACACGAGGAAATCTACCTTACGCTGTTCCTCGACGGCGATGAGTTGGTCCTTCGCATCCTTGCTTGCAACACGCTTGGCCACCGCGATTTCGTCCTTAATCTCCTGCGCCCACTTGGAAAATTCATTCTCCAGGATGGTCAAATTTTCCAGCTCCATCAAGTGCTCCTTGTGAATTTTTTTGAACTCCTTCAAAGTAGCTTGCTGCTCTTCAAATTCCTTCCTGTATTGCGCCGCTTGTTTTTCCTCTTGCTGGCGTTGTGCAGCCAGTTCCATGATTTCTTTACCGTAGATTTCGAGAAGCTCCTTTTGGTTGTCAATTTCCTCCTGTAGATCGTACAGTTCAGCGCCGACCTCTTCGGACTCTTTCTCATTTTGCTCCAGCCGATGGTTCAGCTCATTCACCTCTTCTTCCAGTTGAGATTTTACCTTCAGCAGGTGAGACTTTAGGGCGGCCTGGAACCGCTCCAATAACGGATGATCCGTTTCCAGCACCCCGACACGATCCATAACAGATTCATTAAAGGCATCGGCCTGGACACTAATGGAGTTTTGATCTTCTTCCGCAGGATTCATTTTCGAGAAGTTTTACGAACGCAACCTTGTCTCTTAAAGCCTTCACGGTACCAACAGTGATAGAGCGTCAGCGATAAACAACTTCAGCTTCTATGGTTGCTATGGCTGCACGTTGCTACCAAAGCAACAATTTTAAACATTTAACGATAGTTAATTTGCAGTATCGAACATTTTGTTCAGATGGTTTACAAATTGAAGCTGTTCATATCATGCTTTGGCTTCATTTATTTATGTCTTAACAGACTTGTTACAATTACATAGGCTCCTAAGCCGGAAATAATAGAATTCGTTATTTCTCTCCTGGTTTTCATTCGTTGCAGATGTTGGCCATGTGCATTGTAAATATCCTTGAAATGTTTCAAATGCAGTTTGAAATATTTCACACGTTATAATGCATTGAAACGTCATTAAAGCGTCAAAGAGGAATAACAGTCTACATAGTTTGTACACAAACAAACCGAAAAGTCTTGATGCATTTCTTTGCTCCAGCTATTTAATTCAAAATTCGTAAGTGGCGGACTTTTGCTCCGACATGGACTATAATATAAGCAGATTGTGTAGAGTATGTTTGGAGGAAGGAGTGTTCACGTCAATATTCAGCACAGAACTGGTACCGATGCCACCAGCAAATATGCTCGTAATGTGTGCCAATATTAAGGTATGCGAAGAACGTGTTTCGTGCACAATAAATGATGCCGATCAGTAAAACCGAACTTTTCCCTTTGCAGGTGTCGAGAGAAGATGGTCTTCCCAGCACGATCTGCAATAACTGCATGTACCGCCTCGGGGTAGCGTTTCATTTGAAGCAACAATGTGAGAACTCTGACTTGAGATTGCGGCAATACATGAACGGTGGCTCTGCGATGGCGTACAGCTACACACTGGAAAAGGAAACGATGACGGACGATTCCTGGCTCCTCTCTGGAGCGGATCATAAAGGTGATGATCATAAGTCTTCTGAAAAGTAAGTTTCGCGCGCTCCTCTAATCGCATCCATAAAACTAACCATCGTATGATGTGCGATCGATCATTCTAGGAAGTCAAATAGCAGAAAACGATACAGACCCAAGCTGCCAGAAGAACGAAAGAAGCGAGGTCCAAAACCGATGCCGAAAATCCCTCAAACATGCTACCAGTGTCACAAAACATTCAAATGTGCCGCTCAACTACAAATGCATTTACGGTGAGTATTCCTGTAAACCAAAGTTATTGGAATATAACCAAAATTTCTTTCCTATTTGAATTTCTTTTTGCAGGACTCACTCAGGAGAGAAACCGTTCGCGTGCAACGTTTGTCCTCGCCGATTCGCCCAAAAGCACAACCTCGCCATTCACATCCGCACTCATACCGGTGAACGACCCTACCAGTGCGAAATCTGCAGCAAGCAGTTTTCGGCGCTGGGAAACTTTCAGGCGCACAAAAAAATCCACACCAACGAGCGAGACCACGTGTGTCCTTCCTGTAACAAAGGTTTCATCACATCCGGCGACCTAACGCGACATATGATCTCCCACTCGGGCATCAAAAACTACCACTGTGATATATGCGCTAAGAGCTTCAGTCGTAACCGCGATATGATGGCTCACAAGCGTAAGATGCATCTGAACGAGTGCTCCACTGAGAGCTACAAATGCCACGAGTGCCACAAAGTGTTTGCAACACTGAACAACCTAAACGGCCACATGAGAGTGCATGCAACGGATGCTAACTCCGTGGTGGATCCGGTCGGTGCTCTTATGCCTTCGCAGCAACAGCATCAACCTCACGTACCCGCACCGATCGCACTAGCACCACATGGACTGGGACCGGGTTCGCTGGGTGTTGGATTGGGAATGTTGCCGTATCCAGCGTCCCATCCAACGCATCCACCGCCACCACCAGCTCAGGTAGCCTACCACAGCCAAATGCACCCATCGCAGCGATTGCATCCGTACTGAAATTGCAGCAAAACATCACATTGCAGCCAAAGAATGTCATCACACAAACCCTGCAGCATCACGGCACTGTTCACTGGGTACATCAGTTATTTATTTGCCTATAGAATAAAATTTGTATTATCGTAAAGGAGTTTTATTGCTCGTCTTCCCTCGGGGCTTTGGGAACGGGAGTGTGCTTTTGCTATTGTCTACTGTAGGGAAAGGAGCATTCTTTGCTCTCAACAATCTTTATGCTAGCCTATGTCTATGCATTCTAGTTTTAACATTTTTAAGTGAATAACATAAAGGAAAGTACAGAGTGCTTGAGTGTCAGTGATACTGGTTTTCCTGGAATACAACACATATTTACCGCCGTACAGAACGGTTTTGCCAACAATAAACTAGATCGAATTGAATCTCTTCGATTACCGTTCCATTCATACGCATTACTTACGGCCAGCTGCTCCGTTGATCGTTAACGATCGTGGAGCCGCCGCTGGACGACGGGAATTTGTAGTGCAGTTAAATTTAGCCTAGCTCGCTCCAACCGAGTCACGGTTGAACGGTGTTACGCTATTCCACAACAAACAATCGGTTCTGGCTGAACGTTTCATTAGTAAACTTGCTAATACATCCAATCCTCGCGTTGATTCACGTGTGGTCCACGCGATGCGGAACCTCGAAGGATGGTTGTTAGTATACAGCAGCTAGACTAACCTAAACTTTCGATAACCGATAGTTGGGCATTTTTTAAAAGTTATCTCGTATGGTATCGTAACCTCTAGCCACGTTCCAAAATACGCCTTTATCACAAGGTACATTTCAGCTAACCTACAATTTGAATACTATTGCGTTCTGCGATTTATCAACATACCTACGATATAATTGAACAAAGACGATACACAACGTCGCATTGTATGTACGAATATTTTCGCTTAACAACATTCATTTAATTTACTAGCTACTATTCGAACGCTGCCGTTCGATAATATCAATACTTTTTGTAATATATATGCGTGCGTTTATGTTTTTTTGCTTCTGATTTGATTCAATTTCCTTTCGAGCAAAAAAAACGCACCCCGACCGGTTCGTATCATAACAACAGGAGCTTTTAAATGTATATCGATTTTGTAATGGCACGGGTTCACAGTCCACTTCCGTTCCGGGCACATTCTTATCGTACCCTTCAGCAGGATGGGCATCGAATTGAATTATGCGAAGCATTAACCAGCCGTCCACATCAATCAGACGTGAGTATCTCGCCCCGTTGCAGGTGCACGTGCAGGTGAACAACTCCGAAGCAGATGTCGGAGATTAGGGCGTATTCGAGCTAGCATTTTTTTCATGGAATTCATGGGAGTCCAAGCTGGATCCAGGGATCCTACAACCGGTGTAATACCGAACCCTGCGCGTATTTGTACATCTTCACGAGCAACGGATAGTGGACGTTTTCATCGTAACCTTCCGTCTGCTTTAGCTCGAGATGCCGGGCCCAGATCGCCTCATTGTAGCACTGCAGCAGCTCGTAGTGAAAACCCCGAGCGACACATTCGTTCAGGAACAAACTCAACGTATGGCCACGGCGTGGTGCCGTGATCAACGCGACTCCTTCATCCGCCAGCGAGTGCCAGATCGTGTCGATCAGCAGCGATCGGGATTCGTCAAAGAACAGGCAATCCGCCGACAGGATGAAGTGGTAACGTTCACTCTGACTCTGATCCAGCTCACGTTGGGTCGTTTGTTCCCACTTCAATACCGACGACTTGATCGTACAGTTGAACTTGTTCAGAACCAACGACTTGCGGACGTTCTCCACCGACAGCTCGTTCCCATCGGTCACGTGCACGAAAGCGGGCTGGCCATACTTTGCCAGGACGAGTCCTGCCAGACAGGTCATGCCTCCACCCAGCTCAAGCACCTTCGTTCCATCGAACTGTGGCAAACGTGACAGCACGTAGTACGCGAGTGCCTCCTCTGATGGCCACACGCAGATGTTGCCCGTGTTGTTAAACCCGATCAGCTCACTCGCCGTCCAGGGTCGTTCGGGACCGATCAACCTGATCTTCAACCGGTAGCGATCGTACAACCGGTAAACGTACACGTTGTCATCCTTCTCATCACCAGCTCGATCGGCCTCGATCAGGTTGAACTTTGCGAATTGATCATCCTCGCTCGAATCATGCCGAAGTGCTCGAGCCAGCAGTTTCCATCGACGACGAGCATTCACGGTGCTATTGTGCTTCTGCTCCAACGTTCCATCACCACCGAATGTACCGACCTCGAGGGATACCGACTCGGAAGCCTCAGAAAATCGGCTAGTGAGCCCGTGGTTGTTGTTGGTCGTATCATGCCCAGGACTATTTATACCCTCGCCATCGGTTTCCCGGTCGGTTGGGGTGCTTTGTACGTCACCATCGCCATCGTCCTCGTCGTCTTCGTCGTCCTCGTCGTCAGATCCAATGGCCGCTATTCGTCGCAGGCGTGCCACCGGTCGCTCGATGTCGCAGGCAATCGGCATTGTAGGGCCGGTGATTGATGCGGTACTAGCGACCAGCAGCGTCCCAGCAGTATCACAGTGGCGTCGTTGGCGTCGCAACGATTTAATTGGATTATTCTCGCCATCAACGGCCACCGGGGTGGCGTCTCGATCTGCTGGCGCTTCGGGGCCACCATCGCCATCCCTTGCCGGCCGATCGGTTGGTGTCACCTGTTGCTGAGTTGACATTTTCCAATTTATGTCATCTTCGTGCCGTCGCCAGCACCACCGGTCGTTGGCTGCTGGTGAGTCCGGTTCGCGTTCTTCATCCTGCCCGACCGGGCGCATTGCGCCTCTCTCTCTCACTTCTGTGGTCCCTTCGTTGTGGTCCACCTCGTCAGCAACCACCCGGTGTGTCCATCAACTCGCGAAAGGAAGGGATTTTCCAACGCGGCCAGGCTGCCCCAATGGATGGAAGGATCGAATCGGCAATACGGATGAACGGCTAATTTGTTGTTACATCCACGCAGACTGCAACGAGAACGGAATAAAAGCAGACAGTAGCAGAGGTGGCACGGAGAAGAAAAAAAAAAGGGCAAAACCCTCGAATCACTCTTCCTGCAGCACGGGGCCAAAACCAAAACAGAAACCTACCCGCGTACGGCCGCACGCCAAGACGCCCCAAAAACGCGCGTCGGTTAGCCGGTTTATTTATAACAATCAATTCCCGTGTAACCTCTAACGGCGCTTCTGGCAGTGCCGCACCGGTGCAGCGATTTATACGCTCTTCTACGCCCATGGACGAAATGTTGGCAGGCTCGCGCAACATTTGCCATTTGTTAGCATTGCAATAAACACAACCCGTGCGAGCCCTTCCCACAGCCGACGGTCAGGTCCGTGTTCCGTTCCGACGATTCCACCCCCAACGCCACTTGAGACCTTTCACATGCTTCCGATGGGCATGTGTGAGCAGGGGTTTTTAAGCCAACCAGCCAACGCGTTAGTCGATAAGGTACGATGCAGCTCGAAAAAGGAACCCTCCGGGGTATGTTCCGGCAATCGGTGGCCCTGACGCGGATGAGCGAAGATAGCGAGCTCATAAAATTTAAATTGAAACGTTGACGTGCAAATGGAGCTACATGCTGCGTGTGGAAGTGGTGTATCGACGCCTTGCTTATGTTACAGTCGTTTAGGCAATGACTGATTGCTTGACTCGACTTCAGTTCCCTCGTCGGATGGATGCGTGGCTATAATCAATTTACGAATCAACGCTATCTGTCGATTTGGTTATCTCTCGCCCACCGTTAATGAGGTTAGGTGATAAGTAACTCCGTACAACCGAATTCCAGCGTGGTAAATGAGACATGGGGGCTTAGAACGAGATGGAGCATGCACCCGAAAAGGAAGGTCAGTTTGAAGTAGTGATTTGTTGCTACAATCTACACCCTTCAATCGAATTCCATCAGCTTGGAAGGAGTTGGCGTTTCAGCTTCAGCTGGCAAAGAGATTTTTGGCGCCATTGGTCGCGTTTTGAATTAAAGAAAATGGAAACCAGCACCCAAGCACATTGCATTGTTTAACCACCCTCGTCCGAATAAAAAGACGCACACGTACAAAATCGTTGGAACGATATAACGAAACTTTGCCATCTATGCTGCAAAATGCGAGCGATGTTCCCATTCTCAACCCTCAAGGACCGACCTAAACGCGTTTGCCAAAAATCAGTCCCGAGACTGCTTCAACCCATTAGGACGGATAAGTAGACTGTCGATTCGACCCTGGCCTGGCCGATGGTGTCGATGATGACGATGATGATGATGATGATGCAGTAATAGAGGCCAATGGCTGGGGTTCGAGGACACGTACTCCCCGGTCGGTACGTGCAGCAGATTTATCTTCGTAAACTGCACACACAATCACCCTCGATTGCATAAGCGCCCTGCGAGTGACCGTTTGGTCGTACGGATCCTTGTGCGGAGGCGAAAGGGCGCCATCATGCTGCGAAATCGGACGAACCGATTGCTAAAATATGACTCAAAATAAGCGCGTTTGAATAATCCACGTGTGGGGTTTATAGTTATTGTTAAAAATAAATCCCATCACTTACCGGACGCTAAATCATGTGGTTTTCTTTTCTTCCGTCGGCGTATTTCTGGCGCGCTAAAAGCGATCACAACCGTTGCGAGTTCTAAGCAACGAGCGGTTGGATTGGGAGGTGTTTTCCCCCATTTTCCCCACGGAAAAGTTGGGATTTTATTTAATTGGTTGCCTGTAGCATATTGCTGAGAAACGCGGGCTCGCAAGTACCGCTCGCAGCGTGGCGGCCGTTTTCGAGGGAACGCTTTAAATGCCAAAAGGGAACTCTCTGTTTTTGTGAGGTGGCGCATCCAAAGACCAACCGAAGACGTCGACGACGACGGTGACGACGATCACGGCAGAGATGTTGACGGTCGAATAAAAATATCACCAACAAATGGTTGAGCAAATCTAATATCGTTAATTTGAATCTAAGAACGGCAGGCGTACGAGGGAAGCGAACTGGGCAGACCGCACAGGTGGCACATCCGCCAGCATCCTCTGAGATCGCTTCAATCGCTCGAAGGGTTGGTTAAAAGCATTTGCCATACGTTCTAAGAAACCGGTGTACGATTATTCACCCTCGAAAAGAAAAAACGTCACTGGCCACGCGTAGTCTAGGGTGGTTTAATTACATCCATCCGCTGGATTTGCGAGTTGGTTGATTGCGCCCGGCTCCGGTTCCGTTCCCGGTCCGTGACTGCTGCACGTCACGAGTAATCGCGAGTGGCAGAAATGCTGTTTCGGTTCAATAATTCGCTCCTGGCATCCGAAGGCAGACGCTCCGGGTGCGGTAATAATAGCAACACAGCGACAAGTGGGGGAAAAGAAAAATCTGTTGCACCTTTAAAAGTTATAACTCATCCCCTTTCGGGTGGCGCGATGAGCGGCCTTCCGACCGGTTGATGTGGTGATTTTATTAAACGGCACCAAATTTACTGCTCACAGTGAGCCAGAAGCGCCGAAGGGGCTGAATTCTTCGAAAACAAAATACACCCAAATTGGTCAATTTAAATTGGTACATGTTTTTTGGTGAAACTTTTCATCCAAGTAGGCGATGGGTCGTGGTTTGAGAAAAGAGCATTTTTTTTCCAACAAAATATAACGATCAATTTAAATGTTATGTACGTGTTTCCTAAAAATTTAATCTTAACAGCGCTCCTGCTCGTGCTAACAGCTTGTTTGCACATAGCTTTAAAACGTCACACTCGACAGGCTGTTGGTAGCATTTCCCCAAGCATAATTGTTTCTGCCAGCACCGTCGGTGGCATTAGCGCTCCTATTTGCACAATAGCTCATAATTTCCCCATCATTTAAAGGTCGCCTTCTCGCTTGACCGCTAGCCTCCGTCGGGAAATATGAGTTGTGCAATTGCAGGCAAACAAAACCCCACCGACCCCAAGCCAAAGAACCGAGGCGAGTCTTTGCCACCGCCACGATGTTTGCCGTTCGAGAGGTTCGGTTTTCTTGTGACAAGCCCAGCTGTTCTGGTCCTTCACAAAAGGGGCCACTCCCTGCAATGGCCGAGTCGGTGAGGAACGCCGAATGGCAATGCATTTCGAACCAATTATCCTATAAATAAATAGCGGAATCCCCTTAACACGGGATGTTTGTTCGATCGCGCGTTCGCTAAGCGCTGCCGATTGCTTTTCCTGACGGTTAGATAATAAACGGTTGAGAATAAATGGTTTGGCTCGGGTTTTGTGAGCAAGCATCGATAAATCATCCATATTGCGATGGCAATGAGAACCGATCACAAGCCAAATAAAATAAAATACATGCCCAATCTTATCGGTGCGTAAATAAACATTTAATTACTACCGAGAACAGCAAACAAAACTCGTCAAAGTCCCCCTTCCCAAAACCGACATGTTAGCAGCTGGATCAATTTATTGGCCGATCGTGCCAGGATGTAGTAAAATTTGACCACTGTCCATCGAAGGAAGCGGCCGGTATTCAAGAATGAACGCAAAATTCGTTCCATCCGTCCCGCCCGTCCCGCGAACACCTCGAGGACGCGAGGCGAAAGGAAAGCAAACAGATAGATACTCAAAACACATGTTTCAGTTCATTTTTCAATTTGTTTCATTAAGCGGCCAACCAGTCTGCCAGCGTGGTTTATTTCGCTTTGGGAGTTGAGTCGGTTTTTTATTTTTTCCTGCCGTTCATTCTTCTTTTTCTGCTTCTTTTCACCCGCAGTCTGGTCGGCGATCTTGCCGCTCCTAAATATATATACAACGAACCGCAACCTCCAACGCAGATGGCCAAAGCCCGGTGGTGGTTTGATCCGCCCAGCGGGTGTGCGATCTTCCAGATCGCGGCAGATTATGTGACGATGATCTACCGATGAGGATACGAAACGTGTGGGTGTTTAGGAGACCTTTCCTCATGCGGGTGGCATTGAACAACCGGACTGTGTTGTGCGCGAAATGCTCCTGGATCGAGCGGCACGAAACACACGCCGGCCTTGGCACGGCTGGCAAGATCAGGGGGGCCAAAGGATGGGCCGAGAATTGCGGAAGATGAACGACAAAATTTATGAATGAAACTTATTTCGGACCGCATTGCCCAAGCCGAAGCGTCGCGAGGAGGGCTTAACCGACGACGTGGTCCCACATTTCGGTCCAACCCAGCGGTGGGATGAGAAATCTTTTAATAACAAATTGCTCCCAGGCGAGCCCCAGTGTCCTGGTCGGGCAAGAAAGGAACATTGATCACAATCGCCAATTGCGCCGGCTCTCGCAATCACATTCCGCGGTGTAGCCGGTTTCTCGACTTGCTGATGCGCAAGATTTCTATACTTAGAAGGAAAATTCAAATGCCGCCCTGCACGAGCCGAAGAGGGCTATATTTTCGCTCTTTAATTTGGCGATGAATTGTAAGCGAGAAGCTAATTAGACAGATAAATACACATCTCGATCGGTGAATCGAGTGCCCCGGTCCACCAACCGGACGTGTAGCGAAACGAGTGATTTAGCGACCGAAAAGGACCTCTAGCCCGACGGGGCAACAGTTGGGTGGGCCGGGTTCCGGTGTGACATTTGCAATTCGTGTCACGCGTTTTATGATTTGTTTGTTTTGCGCTCACGAGCAAACAATCCGCCAACCACCAGTCGCCATCTGCTCCGGTGCGCTCGGAGTTATTTGTTATTCGTGGATCCGGATGAATTTGATGATTCCGTGCAGCGACAGAAGGCCAGTTCGTTATGCCGTCCGCCTGCGGGAAAACTTTGCCCAACATTGCGGTTACGGGCCGGCTGTAGTTGGCGGTTGGTGGTGAGAATGTCTGCGATTTAGAAAACAACCCGCCACACAGCCCGATCCGCCCGAAAGCGGTATGCAGAATGGCTTGGAACACGGCAGAACGCGGCGTACTTCTAACCGGACTGTGCGGTTTGTACGGCACAATTTCCAGCTGACGAAATGGAATGTCTGTCTGCAGTCGGCAGGATATCTCGTCAGCACGACGGTGTTGGTGAGTTTTGGGTTGGAATTAAAACTTTTATTGACCGAAGCTCCAAACCAGCGGCATCGCGAGATAAACAGCCAAAACAACCGAACGGGCGGTAATAAACGGGCGCTGCATTCATCTGGTTTAATTTCAAAACATTAAAGCTCCGTACGCGTGAAGAGCGAGGGGTGTATTTAACGTTGAGTTGTGGTTATTTGAGGCGCATTTCTTATTGGCAAAAAAGCACGAAAACATCCGGTTCCACGGGTTATGGCTATACAGGAATGCGTAAACGATGAGCTTCAGTTGGCTTCATCGGTCATTATTTCGCGGAAAATTGCTTTGAATTTATTGCTCATACACGTGGCTGGCTCTCCGTTCATTAATGTCCCTCAAACTGATCTCGAAAACTTAGCAAGATAATGAACGTCGTTCACATTTCGTGTGCAAATTTCACCACCAACAGAATCGATGGAGGCGCCTGGTCGCTCATGAGAACAAAACACCAGGCGCCTCCATCGCACGTGTCGATTGCGTGTTATCGTCGATTTCGAGCCTCGAAAGCTCAAAATCAAGATCTAAATCCCGAAACCAAAATTCATCGAGTCCTATTTCCTTCTCATTTCCTACCGCTTCCCTGCGGTATGGCGAGTCCATCAGGCGCGTGGTCCGCATTGCCCGATAAGATGCGCCCCGAGATGCCTCGAAGTCGAGTCGAAATAATGATTTATGCGCCAGACAGGCACGGCTCCAGGCTCGTACGTGGCATACGGTGCGCATCCTATCAAAAACCGCACGTGAGTGGTGCGATTGTTGGCCGCTGTCGAAGAAACCGACACCCGAGCTGGGAGTGGAACAAAAAAGCTGTGGCTTCCGGCTTCAACGTTCCTCACGACCTGCTCACGGTGATCGGAAGCGCATCCACGCGGGCCAAAGTATGGGATAAATCAACGATAAATGTTCTTTCACAAATTTTGCGCAGTCTTTTGACGTTCGCAAGGTGAAGCTCGACGCGGTGCGAAGTTTCAAAGCTATCGAGATTCCGCAACTCGGCACCGATGCCGCGAAGTGGAAGCATCCGCAGCAACATCCGCATGAGCAACAGATGATAAACGCCGTTAAATAGGCCTTCCAACTTCCAATTTACGGCGCAATGCTGCCGCTTTGTCGGTGATGTGAAATTTCCCACATACCCGCACAGGGAGGCGCTCGAACATACGATGCTCTTGGGAAACTTTTGCCCGTTCGCTTACCGTCGCTGGAGCCTTGCACCCGATTGGGATGGAATGGTGCAGCGGTCCGGAACTGTCGAGTCGTTTTCTAATGCAAGTTCGTTCGGCTAGGCGTCGGAAACGGCCGCATCGAGGCATGCACCAAGAATAGGATGCGTTTTCAAGCGCGCACACTATCGCTACCGAGCACGTGTTCGAGTCGCGTTCGCGTGAACTTGACGCCTGGTGTCCGGTTGGTTGGGTTGTTTTGGTTCGTTTGGCAGCGTCTCACGGAAAACACCACGCGGAGAAGGATGCTGGGAAAATCGCTACCCCCAAAAGGCCGGTTTTGTTATTGGCCAATAACGCCGCCACTTCCTGACACTGGCGTCACGCACGAAACACGACGAAACGGGAACTCTCTCTCTCTCTCTCTCTCTCTCCCTCTCTTTCACTCTCTCGCTCGTCGGAGGTGGATCACGTTCGGTTGGGCTCGGTTCACAAACACGCGAACAGCTGTCCTCGCACTAATTAAACATAATACTGATTGATGGCCACCACAACCACCATCACCACCATCGCCATCGGTGGCGACGAACTGGTGATCGGTGAGGGAATGAAAAGCTAGTCGACAAAATTACCGCTCAGCTTAGGGTGCCGGTGGTTTTAAAACGATCTTGGGCGGGATTCTTCTTTCATCCACGGTTCACCAGGTAGTGTCAATGGAGCGACGAGTTTCACACGGAGCTTAATTTTTCGGGCGTTTAAACGCCCTTCCACAGGGGACGTGTTTATTGTGTGGCGGGTAGAACGAAACGCTTCGGTTCGACAACACTTGCTAGTAACGGTCACTTGACGAGGACGAGAGCGAACGCGGAACGGCACCGTTACGTTGCGCCAAACGATGCTACCGTGCCGGAGCACCAGATTGAACTGAACCGAACGAACGCGGAACGCGACGGTTTACGATTTGGCAATGGCAAACCAACCCCCAAAGGAGGCCGCAAAGGGTCGAATGGTGGTGGTGCGAGGACGCATCCCAGCCCCGTGTATCCTTCGCCCGAGCGTCGCTTCAAAAGAAATCGTGTTCGTTTTTTAATCAAACATCCCCGAACGTGTAAGTTGGGGCGGGAAGAAAATCAAATAAAACCAACAAACGGCTGTGCGAGTGAGAGCAAGAGGACGTTCGAGAGAAGAACAAGAGAGATGACAACAGAGAGTCGTGGAGAGCAATGAGGAAGAATGCACTCTTAAATCCTCGTACGCAAGCTCTCTGGCGTCTCGGCACTGCGAAGATGCACGCCGTACAGCGAACAGAACCCGAATTGATGGTCAGGTCCGAGATGACCACAATGAGAGTGTTTTCCCGGTGGCGGTGAATAAATAAAGCCAACCTTTCTTCCAAAGGATCGGCTGCTGCTCTCGTTTGTTTCGCTTCTCGGTCCTCGAGCCGAGTGCATCCTTCGGCGTATTGGCGCATTTTGGCGCGATTACGGCAGGTCAAGCGAAAAAGGGGCTCGGAAAATGCCAGCTAAAAATGACTCAACCCGTTCGGCGTCGTGTGTGGCTGTGGGGTTTGTATCGTCACCGTCACGCTGGGTTTTGGGGGGATGAGGGTTTGGTATAGTTTGTGTATTTATCATTTCTTAATTCGCCTTGCCACCACGTGCGGTGTGGAGCCGCACAAGTTAAGGGAGCAATATGTTTTCGCACCCCTGCGATGGTTCTGCACTCGCACGAGATGATTTATGATCAACGACGGGTGGTAAGTTTTATGGGTCTCGCATTCGCATTCGGCCGTCGACTTCTGCGTTTTGCTTCGATCCACTCGAGACCGGAGTGGTTTGAATTAGTTGCCAATCGTAGTAGGCTTTCCCAGTAGCTTTTTCCAGTGCCGTGACTAAGCTACAGCGTGGGGTGCTTTTGTCATAAAAAGTGCTTCAATCATCATATTGGGGTTTTTTATGCAATCCATCAAAGGTGCAAGGAGGTTTGAAAAAAATCGTAGAAAAACTTTTCCGTAAAATGCAGCCAGATGGCCGTTATTTCAATCTTCAAAGTGAACAGCAACGGCAATCGGTTGTTTGTTTATAAATCTTTAAAGATGCTCCCCACCCGCTCAAAGGAACAAATGTATCCTTTTGTGTCCGACAGATATACAGGCAGCTGTGTGTAATGAAAGAATTTTTCTACGCTTTGAAGGAGGAAAAAAACAAGGAACACGCCATCTACGACGCTGTCGTCCAGCGAGCACTACACCGGTAATGGTCAGTGGAGATGGCGGGCTGATTTATGCATCCCTTTCCGACAATGAACAGCAATAAAGGCTAACTTGCTTCTGCTTCCAGCGCGTGACACTGGACAAGGCCTCACACCAGCTAGGGGTCAGGGATCGAGCGGGAACGGGTTCGGAAAATGAACACATTTCTCAAGGCGTTTCGGAGCAGTGACTAGGGCAGCAAATCTCGTTCGTTCGGTTGGCTGCGGTCGGTTGCGTGAAAGTATGAAATTTCCGTCGCTTTCCCGCACTCGATGCTTTCTTCTCGGCCCCGGTGCGTTCGTGTAAGCGGCCACGGATGGCCCCAGACAGGAGCAATAACTTCTCCAGGGTCTCGATGGTCGGTAAACCGACCCGAGGAAGTGTGCAATAAAATTGTTTTCCCGCGAACGTGTCACTGTTACGCGTGTTTGAGGCAGCCGAATGGAAGGTCGCTGCTGTTGATGATGCTGGAAGGTGATCAACGGGTGGTGAATATAAACGATCAAATTTCGATATAAACATATAAAGCACCCATCAGAGACAGGGTGATGAGCCATAAGTCGAATGATATTGAACAATTATCTGGTCGGTTGATTCTAGCGATCACTTTTCACCAGTGCCGGGGGAACAGATGGAAAGTCCGTTAACTTTTCATCATCCACCCGCGACGCCGAAGTGGCGATCTCAATCGGGCCGCTAATTAAAATGGCGTTGTGACATAAAGTTTATTTTGTGATTAATACATTCGAAATGAACGCGAGCGAACGAAAATAAAATAACACCACACCGCGAGCTGCGTTCTGACGGAGTCGGTGGCTGTAAAATCGAGTAGCGAAAGGTGGGAAAAAGATCAAAAAAAATATGGAAAACCCAACAGCATCGACCGAGCAAGGTATTCAACCGAAGCGTTGAAAAGCGTATTCAACCGTTTACACCTCGTACGCATACGGATTTTGTCGGGTGCTGACGATCGCGTTGTGTTTTTTCCCTTTTTTCACCCATTCGGGTGAGATTTCCGCTCCAACCACCGTAACACAAACAGAGAAGGGCTTTAACATTGGCCGACATTACGGGTTCAAACCAGAAAAGACCATCACACCAGACGGTTCGGGTTCAGTAGCAGATGGTGGATTTTGTATTTTTTTTTCACCTACCTTCAGGGTTATCCATTGAAGAGGCCTAAGGCCGTTTGTCCATTCTTTCCCGAGAACAAGATACACATCATGCGGAATTTGAATGCCATTGAAACATGGGCAGCAATCCCGATTTAGGAGATCGTACTTCAAAGCAACAGG
The DNA here is from genome assembly GCF_943737925.1 of Anopheles nili. Lineage (NCBI taxonomy): Eukaryota > Metazoa > Arthropoda > Insecta > Diptera > Culicidae > Anopheles > Anopheles nili. The sequence continues at coordinate 4,916,380 of NC_071292.1, forward strand.
ATCATAGCGCTAACATAAACAAATGATATTTGGTCTCCTTTGGCTGGCTCTAAAACCACAGAATGCTAGTATCAAACCCTATGCGTTTCTCCATCGAGAAACAATTGTCTGTAATTCCATGTTGTGCCGCTCGTAAGCCATGTTGTTACGGTTTGCAACGAATAATCGCACTTTGTTGGCTCCATTCGGACAACTTGCACTTCGGTTGCATAAATTCACCCACGGTGGTAGGAAAATGGCGCATCCGCGGAAAGGTAGGGTGTGACATTTAAATGGAATGACTTATTTGCATGCACTTAACCTCGATAGATCATTTGCAGCTGCAGCTGCGAGTCAGGGTTACGGTTGTGGGCAATGATTTGCGGGTGCAGCGCCCAAACACATGTTGCTACACGGTTGTTAAAATAAACACCACGAAGTGGACCACCTATACATCCTACATCCTAACCCACGAGATGATCGCTGCCCTCGCGAGCGGGAAGCATTTACCACGCGATGAGTAACGAACTACACCCGCAGTCTTTTGGCAAAGAGCCGGCGTTGGTCGGATGCTTGGTATTTCTCATAACTACTGGCTAGGAATAATGAGCCTGAGGATCGTGCCGAGACCTGAAGCAAATATGGTTCAGTTTACTTGCGTTTTTCCGTATTTTATTCAGCGCTGCTGCTCGATCGAGCACGTGTGGAGAGAAAAAATAAATAAAGAAAGCAAACCACAGGGCGCAACGGCAGCATGAGTGATTACAAACTACGCTCTCTTGGAATTCCAATCCTCACGTTCAGTGGAGGTTTTCCAGCTCCGAAGTGGAGTAGTTTTATATTATGTGAGTAGCCAAAAGGTGGCCATTGATGGAAAACCCTTTGAAAATAGGAGCCACTGGAAATTCGATCAATAATAATTAGCTTGAACTAACGTAAGCATGTTGCACCGGAACTTAGTACATGCTCAAGTATGCACATTACTTGGAATGTGGTCTACAATCAATTTGCTGCTAGTTGGGTAAAATTATGATGGATTTGAATGAAAATGGAATAATTTAAAGAAGTTCTCATAAATGTAGGCACACATTTTCGTATTAAAGACAAATTCGTTCAAATAAATTATTGTTCTAAAACCTGAAAGATTTCATTGGCCGTTTGAAGGGCTTGTTCCACGCATAACTTTCAGCAGTGATTACGCTGTGTTTAAGCATCCAAAAGCATGGCATGCAATTATGAAATGTTTTTATGACTTTACTGAATTAATAATTTTAAAAAATAGAGATGGTTGATATAAATATGAGATTAATATTTCATATTTAAACTGACAGCACCGTTTAGCAATTTACGTAGGCATTTGTTTTGACATTTCACCGTGGATACAGTGATGCTCCTAAAATGGCAATGGATCTATGTTGTACAAATGCTGGTTTGTTGTTCTTTTTATGTTTTCTGACGCATAACATGTTTGAGCATAACTGTTTGTATCAAGTTGAATAGCAGGTGCATGTTTTTAAGTTTTTATTTATTGCATGAAAGTGAAAACCAATGCGTATTTCATTTTATTTCATTATCTACAAAAACGTATGACCGCTACATTCGATCGAGTAAATGAAAAGACAACGAAAGCAAGTCTCAAAAGGTATTATCGTGACTTCATCGATCTCCCTCCACTGGAATTTCAGCTTTTTTCTTATTCCAGTGATCAAACAGTCCACACATTGTAGTGATAAAAATTGAGATATCTGCGCAACGTAACCGCATCGTGGCATACGATTTCGCATACACCAACCGCGGACTGTGCGTGGTGGGGATGATGGCACGGAAAGAGTGATCGTCCGATAGAAGATATTAGTTTCGCGCACAAAATACGCCTCCAAAACGGCCTCCCCGATCGACAGCTGGTAAGACCGTGCGTAGACCGACGATCGTTTTGGTCGGTGTTTCATTTCGTGCACCCGTCACCAGCCAACCTACGGGGCCACCGTGCGTGCGTGCATGCGTACAAGCGAATGTTGTGTTTTTATTTGAGTTCGTCTGTCCGCGCACAAGCAAGTGAAAGTGCTGCTGAGATATTGAGAATCTACGGTCAGACGTCGCACGAGCCGTCTTGTGAGACAGGCAGAACCAGCGAATAGCGAATCCTCAACAAGTGTGTTCAAAACACACACCGTTGGCGCGTAGATCCTTCCACACTAGTCCTCCCAGCAGAGGTGAGCTCATTCATTCCCGTCCATTCATCGATTTCGTGAAAAAGTGTGTAGTGTCATTTAGAATGCAACTGCGCGCAATTTACGGAGGGGGTGGCTACGATTCGTGACATCAGCATCAGCAAACGAAGAAAAGTCTACCACCCTTTACGTGTGCCGTGTGCATGTGTGCTTATACGGACCAGGCGCTCCCCATTAGGAGAGAAGTGACGATATTTTCTTGAAGGGTGCGTTTTTTTGTGATTAAAAATGAACCCGTGACTCAACGCGTGGCGATTGCGAGTTTATTCAATTTAATCCGTATTATTAAATTAGGGGCCCTGTCTCTGGGAAGGTCGTCGAGCGACAACCAATTTAAAAATTTCTACGTACAAGGGCCCTTCCTTTGCGGCGTAAGTGTTTCTTTTTAGTGCGAGTAGGATGGTGACCATAAATTATCAACTTGTTGCTAAACGGTGTCGGTTCGCGCTCAAGGCTAACGCCGCCAGAAGCAATGAAAAAATTTGAATTCTGAAATGAAACGAAAATTTGAATCCTACCAAGCTCTCGCGATGGACGAAATCCTATCCTGCTCTGCTGTTGCGTGATGAAAAGTCTCATTAACTCAAGAGGGTGCTGCCCTCGAACGGGTATGCCTTTCTTGCTTTCACTTCTTTTATCGATTGGTTGGGTGTACCAGTAGCCCCAAAGGGGGTGGGCATGGAATTTTTTGTTGATTACTCGCCGTAACAGGAATGATATCGATTTATCCTTGCTTTACTGCTACGATGCCGTGTTGTTAATTGGTTCTGTGTTTCTCCTTCTAAACAGCAGGTCCTCGACGACCATTCCCGCCTGGATGTGTAGCCATCTCTGAACGCGACATTAGAGTTGTATTATTAGATCCGCAATAAACATGAGTGAATTCACGCAAACCGCCACCGTTACGCAGCAGCAAACCGTCGTCCAGCCGTACATTCGGTATGATCCCGAGTACGTCAGGACTATTCCGGGCATCGTGAAGATTGTGTGCATCGTGCTCAATCTCATCGGGTTCATCTGCATCGAGTTTTCCTACTTCAGCTACCGACCTCAGGGTTCGTTCTTCAACACGATCGCCATGCTGGGATTCTGGTTTAGCGGCATAATGCTGGTGTTTTACTTGTTTCACTTTTGTGAAAAGTTTCACAAAATCCCCTGGCTAAAAATAGAGCTGTACTTCTGTGCAGCATGGGCGGCATTGTACATGTTGGCGTCCTCGATAGCAGCCGCCACCAGCATCGAAGCGTTTCAGGCAGCAGCTGTAAGGAAAAATAGTGTGTAACGCGTATCGCCAGCAAACAATTAATGATGTGTTCTCCTTCCAGTTCTTTGGATACTGTGCCATGATCGGGTACGGAGTGGATGCATTCCTCAAGTTCAAGAGCGTCCGAGCGGGTGAGATCGCGCAAGGATCGCGAACCGTCCAGGTGCAGCAGCAGCAGCAGACGATTTCAACATTAACCGCATAGACGGATACACACAGTCCATAATTTCGAACTTCCCGTACGCGCACCATTCGTGCTCAAGAAGGGCAAAAAGTAGAACCAAGCTTAGCAACACTTAAAATCCAATACGAGCTAATAATAGGTTAAACTATGATATTTTCGTGTGAGAGCTAAGCTTAGCTTAACAGTTTAATGTACAAGTGTTGTCCAGTGTCTCCATGTGTAGAAAATTAATCTTTGATGTTTTGCAACGTCGTTTGTTCTGAATAGTGCATAATTTAAGAACGAAGTGTCCGTTACAAACGAACAAAACGAACCACCTCTTGTAAAATGCTGCCTTACACGGAACATGATAGCTTAACGCGGAGCATAAGTATTTACCACGTGGTGTAGGCGTAGTATTTTGTAATCGTACGGAATTCTCTTACCGAATCTTAGTCCTCCTTTGCTAAGGAAGCGACGAAACAAATGATGCACATTTGAAAAGTATAGGAAAAATTATTTTGATATTTGCGTATGTTTTTACCGTACATCGAATGCGTGCTTTATTGTTAGAATAATGTAGCGGGTGGCACTAACGGAGTAAAGGACAATTTCCGAATAAACTATACACTCATGCGAAAGAATGCATTTTGTACCTTCCTTGAACGATTGAGAACGATTATGGATAGTGTGTCAGGATGGAGATGTTTTTTTTGTCAGCAGAAGAAGGATAAATAGAATTTCTCTCGCACAAAACGGCTGCGACATGATGAAGTTCAATCAAGACAATAAGGCGAGTCCAATTCGTTTGATAAGTTTTAAATTTTGAAGGTCTGTCTTGAACGTTGACATACTAAACGATGGAGGCAGTGCAAGAGCACGTGGCTTCTACTACGAATACCATCAGCGTCCACGTGGAAGATTATCTACCAATTACTAAAGTACCAATTCGATGTCTAGGACTTTTTCGACAAGACTCAAATCGCAGTGATTTAACCACCTATCTACTGGGCAACCAAAAATCAATGCAATTCAGCCACGTAGTAGTGGGCTATGTAATGTAAACATGCATTCCTGTGGCTGCGCTTTTGACTGAAATCAGCTGCCATTGCTGCATTTTCGCATTTTCTTTTCTTACTGGCCGTGAATATTTGTTGACAAACTGCCGGAGACAGTGTTTTTCTCCGCCGTAGCGCATCATAAATCGCTCCGGGCTAAACACACGGCTCGGAATGTACATTTTATCCAAGAAATGGTATAGTTCCGGACCAGTCAGCTGTTTGCGGGTGTTTTATGTACGATGTTCGTGTGTTTGCTTCTTTTCTACTCTCCAGTACGAGCAGGCACACGGTCCCGGGGACACTGTTGCTACTTCGAATGGTCAGCTCATCCGAGGTGGCGACCGCCCTGCGCCCGTTCTATTTCGCTGTGCATCCGGACCTCTTCGGGCGCTATCCACAGCAGCGGCAGGTGAACGAAGACTCGTTGAAGCTGCTTAGTGCTCACCTAGAATCGCTACTCAAGCAGAAACGAATGCTTCCCTCCAGTCCACACTCGCTGCCGTTCTACATCAGGGCATCAAATGCCCCGCAGGATCGGGGCACGTTCAATCTCATCAAGGTGCCCCTGGAACGGACGGTCGACACAAGGCTAGTGCTCCGAAGGATACTCGAATCTTGTAACCTGTCCACGGAGTATGTGGACAAAATGCCCGCTGCTAAAAATAGTTCTACCTCTAAGCCCGGCTCATTGAATGAGGCATTTCAGCAGCAGCAACACCATTCGTTCTACTATCGTAAGCGATCGGAGTATAACTTCGGCAAAGAGCAAGAGGACGAAGATGACTCTCCTTTCGAGAAGGAGTTCGATTTGTTCCAGTTTCGGATCAAGAAAGTGCGCGAAAATGAGACGTTAATGTGGGTTTCGCTAGCGATACGATGACATGAAAATGCGTTACATAATGTTTCATCCTTTACCATGCACAGCAAATGGCTTCGGAAAAATGTCGTTACGGCAACGGTGCGCACCAAAGCCCTACAAGAGCTGCAGGAAGAGGTCGAAAAGCTCCGTGACGACGTCCGGAAACGACTCGGGCTGCGAGAGATCATATACGATTGCGGGTGGAACTTGGAGCACTTTCGGGGATGCTTGAAAAGTCTGGAGAAACTTGCGGAACTACACCCGGGTGCCCTTGATGGGTTGAGCGATCGAACCGTGGTGTTTGCGGCGTTCACAGGCGTCAGTCTCGAGGGTCATGTGATGTTGTTTACTGGCGATGTACAGCGGAATTGGTTGGAAGTGAGTACCGTGTTGGACGTTGGAATAGCGCTCCGCTTACGGCCTTTCGCGTTCGTCTTTTTAGCTGATCAAAACGATCGACAAACACGACAGCTACCTGAGCAAATTGCCAGCTTACGAGTTTGCGTTGTCTCAAGTGCTGCGCAACATTCGCATCGGCCGGCGAAAGTTTATGCCAAAGGCACAAGCCATGGCGTACGCTTCGCACTTGCGCAAGATAACTACCGCGCTACTGGACTACCTTGGGAAATCAAAATTTCCCAAATCGTGGCCTCCGGATCTGACGAAGTTCGAGCTGGTGGTCGAATCGGAAGCCGGTCCGCTGATGGTGAGCCCCACCGGGCAGCTGATCGTTCCGGCCACGTGTCCCGGTTCGTTGCTAGTCGATTTCCTTACGAACCACCTGGCAGAGGCGCTGGAGAAACAAAACTCATACGATCGCCAAAAGCACATCGAGCGCGATCTCCATGCACGCTGCGTAGCGCAATTTCGACTGCTGTCACTAACTAAGGATGATTCCGTCACTCCTGACCGGATGATAGAGTGCCTCGAGAAGCTGCTGGCAGAAGGTGGAACCGGGCTCGAACTTGCCGATCTGAATCTTACCATTACGACGTACTACTCTGTCCTGGCCGACGGTATGGTTTGCATACCGTGGGACTGGAAGCGTTAGGTACTGAAGCTCCCTTTCGCGGGAAATGAGGAAATTTAACGGTCAATTGTGCAGGGCCATGTGCCATCTAGTTTCTAGGTCGCCTGTTATCCGAATCGAAACAATGCGGGTTAATTAGGTTTAAATCAGACAAAGGGAAAACCGTTGCTATTGCGAATGGCCAGACAATAAACGTTTTCGTGATGTCTCTAAGATGGTTCTGGTTTTGAATTCGGACAATGTGTGACATGACATATGAGGTGTTCTTTAGCACTGGCTCACATGTTTATTCGATCCGGGTTTAGCTCATGCAATCCGCTAATCCGCATAGTTTTCTCCTGCATAGGACCGCTCATGCGCATCAGAAAAAGGCTGTTCGTAATGAGGGGCCAGTGCTTTTCCGCGGTGATTGAACGTATAGAACGAAGGAATGTTCGACAAAGTTTCCCACGACTTTGCCTGCAAGTCGACCGCAGCACGAATTTCCTTGAAATCGCCTACCACTTGAAGTATGTTGTAGATAATGAATATCAAGCTGGCGATGGCTTGAAATATAATCTATGAGGAGCAGGTATGGAAAGCGGTTAGAATAGTTAACATTTAGAACTACCTTTAATTAAGCCGTATACTTACATCGATCGGCAGCTCTGAGAACTCCTGTTCGGTGATGCGGAGGTATGCACGATCTGAAATGATAAATTAACATAAGAGAAAACCCACTTCTAGCGAAACAAAGGTTCTTACGTTGAGCAGCAGAATAAGCCGCATGTAGCAGGAACAAAAATCCAAGAACGATCTGAATTTTATTGAAAATTGCCATAGTGAAGGCGAAAGCACGAAGTTTTTGGTAGAAAGCCTTTGTTTACTTTTCACACGAAAATCCCCAAATTGACAGCAATGTCAAATTTGATTTCAGCATCCCCAGGCACGTTAACAGTGTTTCAAAAATCGACTGCGTGAGAGCGACATATCGTATGTTTCATTCGTAATTGACTTAAAATAGATAAACATATGTTATCGGTAGCTATTTCCGATAGCTAGGCCTGTAACAATGAATTATAATCTTGCAATTTTATGCCTTTTTTCGAACAGGATCTCACGTGTCCTGCTTCTGTCAAATGTAAACGTCAAGCCGTAACCGACAGCCAACCTTTTTCACGTGCACACTAGCGGTTTCTTCGCTGGTTCTTCCGCGTTATTCTTTCAATTGTTGGTTGGCATCAAATCGAGAAGCAAAGGAAAAAAGTTACAATTAATTTCTCTGCGAAAATTAACCGAGCGAAAGAAGCGGAATCAAAAAGGTATTTAAAACTATCTGCGGACACATCCACGCGTCGTGAAGTATAAGTGCTGGTCGTCAAGCGGCATTCTGCGGCGCTAGAATCATTTTCATACGGCCGTGCAACACGTTTTTATCGAAATGGAGGACTGCGGGCTTTTTCGAGTCTTCGTAAATGGCAGCCGTCATCGGCTACGAGGTTTTGGAAAAAAGTGCGACGTAACTTGCCAGAGTATGGTCGCCGACGAAGGTCATTTTTGGAGGTTTTAACACTCAGCAAGCCACTTCACTGCCGATTTTGGTGTTATTTCGAGGGTGGGAAAGAGTTTTCCTTGCTCATTGTGGGCCAAGAGAAAGTTTCTGTACCCGTGGAAGTCCACAATGGAGGACCTCTAGCGAGCGAAACATGATGGTGGCTTGGTGGAAGGTGCCCGTGGCCTGGCGATTTTATTTTCAATCTCCTGTCGCGTCGGCCTCGCGAAATGATGCCAATTCATTCCGCGTTGCTTGCGTTGAGAACATATTTTGTTCTGCCGATAGTACTAGGAGTTGCCTATGTAACGCTTGGACGGGGTGTCCAATAGATAATACGGTATTATACGTACGCGCTAGCATCGTGAGAGCGAGAAAGTAAGATCGGAACTCTTTGAGAGTGAGTGAGAGATGGGAAGAGAGAGGATGGCGCAGAGCGGAAAAGTGCGCTTGATAAGCTAAGCGGCGTTCGGTAGATTTCACGTCGAATAAAAGAAAAAGGGTTGCGACATATTTACGCGACGCATTGTTAATGTTTTGTGTTCGCTTCAGAGCCGTAACGATAATGGCAAGAACAAACGCTCGCCTTTCTGTCGCCGTTCAACAGCATCCATGTTGGCTTGGCAACTCTTGAAAAGCCAACATAACCCCACTTTATGCGAAGGGATCGGATGGCTGGTTGGTTCGAGTTTGTGCATCTCAAACTCGCTACGTTTTCCTAATCGCCTCCGTTGTAGGTCGCCAATTAGAGCTATTATTCTGTCTTCATGATAAGAGCAACTTTGGCGAAGAAAAACTACGAACTGTTTGAATGGATGGCGGCGTTGATGAATTGCAACAACGTCCCTTTGTCGAAATTTGAGGTTGTGTTTGCTTCACACCGCGCGGACTACTGTGTTCGCAGTAATTTTCACGCATTTTCACTGCACATCATCGGCATTTGATCCTTTGAAAACAGTACAAATGAAAAAGATCGGGTTCACATAGTTCGGTAGGTCGGGCTGCGGTCGAAGAAAGGGATAGGAAATGAAGAAAGACGGTCGTTGAGAAGGATGGGCGAAAGATTTCACTGGTAGATAGAAACAACGACAATGGTTCTCGTCGTCCAATGGCCGAAATACCCGCCGTCACAATTCGCTTCCAATCGCGCGCGTCCAATATCGAACTCGTTAGTGCAAATCGCTTCAAAAATGGTGGAAGTTGGTACTGCGATGGATCTCTCCTTCGATTAACATCATTTACCGTCTGTAAACGCGTATGATTCACTCCCGTCATTATCTAGCAGAGACAACCCCTGTTTGCTGTTAAATGGAGGGCTGGCTCCTCTAAAAGACACATTTCTCTACGCGTTCAGACGCTTTAAAAGTGAAAGCTCTTTTTTGGCGAAACAATCGAAAAAGACAAAAAACGAGCCTCCACACTTTGCTGTATCCGAGATTGCCGATTTAACATCGTAATGGGGTGACTATGGTTGGATTGTACACTTGCATTAATAAAACATTCTGCAAAACCCCAATGACTTTTGGCAGTGGTTGATTGTAGCTTTTTCTTTCGTTGCAGCGAAAATTTTACTAAAACGGAATATACTGAAAAGTGCAAATTCTACTCAAAAATAACACGCGTTCCTGAAGGATAGGAGGGAGCATCAGAAAGCGTCAAAGAGAGCGAGAGAGAGAGAGAGAGAGAGAGAGCGAGAGAGGAGAATCACTCGACCGCTTTAAGCGAGCGTGTGTTGTGCGCGAAAATAGTTGGACAAAAGATTCTTTCAACAAAATAAAAAAGGCATAATCTATTTCGGATCAACCCGGTCGCAGTGGTGTACGCTGGAAAACGTAAAATCTTATTTGCCCCACTTCGCGTCGAGAGCGTGAGCACAGATTTTCCGTTGGCAGAATCCGGAGCTGCGGAGCAAACTAATAGAGCAGAGATCTGGAGCCCATTGTGCATTTCTTCCTGTTCGGTTAAGTTTTCTGCTGAAGAATCCAAATACCATACCCATACTCTACATATTTTGCTGAAGGTGCGATACTCGATCGCGAACAGAAGAATAAACAAATAACAAAAACGCATCGTTTTCATAAGTGGCGAATGCACACTTGTGCATTTAGAACAAAATCGGTAGCGCGTATCTATAGCCGTGTGCGAAAGTAAATAACACAAACTTGGACATTGAACACGTGGACGGCGCTGAACTAGTGAATACGGTGAGAATATAAGACTTTTTTAATTTATTGCGTTAGCAAGGGGCTCGCAACGAGACCAGCTGATGTACTGCGGTGATTTGGTTAGGGTGGATTCTGGAGGTCTTGGTTTCATCAAAATTGTAAAAAAGTGTAGACCAAATTTATAAATTAACATACCTGCATCGTGGCAATATAGAAAAAGGAACACCTCCATCGTGAGGACTACTGCAGCATTTTCCGGCGAGGAGTGTAACACGGCAAATGAGATAACGAAGCTTTCCTGGCAAGTGAAATTGGAGTGGCATAAAAGTGCGCCTTCTAAAGCAACCCAATCGAATGGAAGCTAAAAGCAGTTGATGTACAAAAATACAGCACTTCACACCGATCATAGAACAGGCAAGGTGACGGAAAGAAGAAGCGAAAGTGAAATCAATAGTGATTGAGAAATTTGTGAATACTAGAATTAATATTAGTTTATGAATAGTGCGGTTAAGGTGAATAATTTTAAGTGCAAGCTGCCATGCTAGCGCGGCTATAGACGCAAATACTCATCTTACAAAGCACAGCAAAACAACGTACAGTTTTGTGGTTTAAATCGATGGTGGATGCATAAGCATACGGAGAGAAATTCATTTGTCTTGGTTTAATATTTTTAAACTAAATTTACGGTCCCTGACGAAAAAGAGAGGTGCACAAAAAAGAACCATAGCATTATCCAGAAGCAGAAGTAATACGAAAAAAAGTCTTAAATCAACGGTCAACGCCATGATGACTGAAACGTTGAATTCGAATAATCATCTCAGCCAGAAAGGGTAAGTCTTTTTCATAAAAGAAAACTGTCATTTTTCTGTACGACAGCCGACGATAACTTGCTCCTTTGGTTTGCTTGATCTTTCCAGCGAGAACAACAAAGTTGGTGACATGGGATGGAAGGCCAAACTTAAAATACCGCCCAAAGATACTAGAATTAAGACTAGTGTGAGTATACTTGAAAGCAGTTGAAAAAATGCGTTATCGCATAAGCAGACGATGGGTAATTTTATGATTTTTGATGTTTCTGTATTGCGCAGGATGTTACGGATACACGAGGAAATGAGTTCGAGGAATTCTGTCTGAAGCGACCGCTGTTGATGGGTATTTTTGAGAAAGGTTGGGAGAAACCGTCTCCGATCCAAGAGGCGGCCATCCCAATTGCCCTAGTCGGCAAGGACGTATTGGCACGAGCAAAAAACGGCACCGGCAAGACGGGCGCGTACAGCATTCCTGTACTGGAGCAGGTCGATCCGACCAAGGACTACATTCAGGCTCTTATCATAGTGCCGACGCGTGAGCTGGCCTTGCAGACCTCACAGATCTGCATCGAACTGGCCAAGCACATGCACATCCGCGTCATGGTGACGACCGGTGGAACCAATCTGAAGGATGATATCATGAGAATTTATCAAAAAGGTATAGAATACAATTATAAATTACATATCTGACGCACTTGATTGCATTGTGGCGTGTGTCTGATTGATTGAATTTGCAATCATCGTTCGATATGAAATTTTCACCAATTTGTGTGTTATTTCGAATTTTTTATTCAGTTCAAGTGATCATTGCCACGCCCGGTCGTATTCTCGATCTCATGGACAAGGACGTGGCCAACATGTCTCAGTGTCGGATGCTAGTATTAGACGAGGCAGATAAGTTGCTGTCGCAGGACTTCAAAGGCATGCTGGATCATGTCATTATGAGATTGCCAAAGGAGCGCCAGATTCTGTTGTTCTCCGCGACATTCCCACTGAGTGTGAAGAACTTTATGGAGAAGCATTTGCGCGATCCGTACGAGATCAATCTGATGGAGGAGCTGACACTCAAGGGTGTCACGCAATACTATGCGTTCGTACAGGAAAGACAAAAGGTGCATTGTCTGAATACGTTGTTCTCGAAGCTCCAGATCAATCAGTCGATTATTTTCTGTAATTCGACGCAGCGTGTCGAATTGCTTGCGAAAAAGATCACTGAGCTGGGCTACTGTTGTTACTACATTCATGCACGAATGCAGCAGGCCCATCGAAACCGCGTTTTCCATGATTTCCGATCGGGCCTGTGCCGGAATCTGGTGTGCTCCGACCTCTTCACTCGTGGTATCGACGTACAGGCTGTGAACGTTGTAATTAATTTTGATTTCCCTAAGATGGCGGAGACTTACCTGCACAGAATCGGTAGATCCGGACGTTTCGGACATTTGGGTAAGTGAATAGACATTTTTAAGATTTTGTTTTCACATAATTTGTTGTATTGAATTGGATTAGATGCAATTTCACCAGCATCTCTATTGTATTTTGATTTGAATCTTTGCCTTCTTTTACGATTTTATGACCTATCCTAGCGGGGTGAAATGATTTTTACAATATGGTTGAATGGTTTTTTAATTAATATGTTTTCTTTAGGTATCGCCATTAATCTAATTACCTATGAGGATCGTTTTGATCTTCATCGAATTGAGAAAGAGTTGGGCACGGAGATCAAGCCCATCCCGAAGGTGATCGATCCGGCTTTGTACGTGCCGCGACCAGATGATCCGAACAGCACGCAAGAGGAACAAAATGTTAGTAAATAAGCATGAGAAGGTGAGCGTGTGATATACAATAGCATGTGAATATGGTTGCGCAAGAGAAAGAACAGGTGGAGTGTAAGAGAAGAGTTGAACAGCTAAGGGGAATGATAGACAGAAGAGCGATTGAAGAATTGAAGATGAGTCGAGCGAAGGGAGATGGGGGCGTGAAATTTTACAGGAAAGAGAAGAAAATTGAAATGTATAACATCCATTGGAATCATCAATGCATGAATGGCGAAGAAGGAAACTGTTGATACACTTCCAAATAATTTTGTAATTAAGAACGTGCTGTCACGAGAGATTTACGTACGTAACGTGCTGAAATGAATTGCTCCTGGATCTGGTTTCTCCTGATGCGTCGTCGCTTGCCTGTTCTGTGGAAACGAAGATATGGTTTCGTGTAAAATATCGGTGTTATATTCAATGTATATTGAATGTGGAACATCGTTCTAAAATCGAAACCAGGCAAAGCGCGGTACCGTTTGTCCTGTACAACGCAGATTAAGAGGAATCATTTTACATCTTTCCCACATCATTTGAACAACGGAAAAAAATGAGCAAACTGGATGCCAAGGTCTAAGGGAGCTTTTTGGGAAGACTCATTGGAAAATTTCTTGAAGCGTAAAGGAAGTGCATTTAATGTAACGTAACGTCACATATGATGGGTTCTTCTTTGTCGTTGGCGAGCGAGTGTCTGATTTTCAGCATTAGTGTACGCGCAATAGCATCTATGCTACTGTGATTCCGTATTAATTTTTTACAAATCGACTTATTCTATCGATTTTGGTAATAGTGGGTGAAACACACCCGGGGGATGTTCGTTAGATCTATCAATAACAAAACTACCATACGCGTCATTGTGGGAGGAATTCTCTCTTCTCCGTACACATTCTCATCGTCTCCCTTATTCGGCATCAAAATCACTACATATTTTCATGCATTATCAGCAGCAAGAGTAGTTGAAGTGGAGTTAAAGAACTATTGATTATTTGATCACAAGAAATGCGACGTGGAACAGATGAAAACGTACACTATTAGAACGTGCAAAAGGGGATACAAGAAGAAAATTGCATAGGAATATCGAATGCGATGAATGAAAAGAAGTGATAAATAGCGTTTGTATAAACGAAAGAAATGAGCAAACTAAACAAAAACTGCAAGGCAATTGAGTAATAGATGTTGGGAATTTATTTGAAAATACGATCAAAAAAGTAACAGATTAATAGTGCGACAGAGGAGAGAAAAACAGGCGCCCTATTCCTGTGTTTTGATGCTTGAGTTTGTACAACGGTTACTATTTTGTTTAAAAGTCACACTTTCTTCCGTAAGAGACATTATTCTGATCATATGTTGTGTGGTTTTCCTTTAAGCCCTCGAGTGTATGTGTACAAAACTACCTGAAGGAAGAGGTTATCCGCTACCGTACTACTACGTAGCACGAGGCAGCAGGATCTGCCCTGTAGGAGATTTGTTTGAGCATGTTTGGTTGGGAATGTAATAGTTATGCGCGACAGAGATGCGTGAATGTGACTTGGGTGATGTTGGAATATGATCATGCACACGTGCACTAGCCGTGTGTCGAATGGATGGTCCACAGTTAAATATTATTTTTTTCTAGTGCCGCTAGAACAAATCTTATTATCTCTGGTGGACGTTGATCTAATAGGTTACACAATGACAATGCAAGCTCGCGGAGATCGTTGGTAAAAAGAAAGCGCACTGAAACAAAATTGCGTTTATTGGAGTAATGGCTGGATAGCATACGAAAGGAGTGTGGAAGGGGAAAAGGATAAACATAATCTGTACATATTGCATAGACTAATATAGCGATAACAAACAATAGTGAAGGGATGTCAGAAACAGAATTTGAGAATACGTAGCTGAATCGTGGAGACAAAGAATATGCGATCGATGATCAGTCAAAGATAGAAATGGGATATACAAACATAATTGAAATAACGATGGGACTGATATAACACGAATGGTAACGAAAAACAATAACGTAACAAGCGTAGGTCGGCAGAGAAGGGAGAAATCTGTCGGTGCTATGGATGTCCACTAGCATAGCGTGGGAAGTTGGTAACATCTTGTTTTCCAGCTGCTGCGAAAAATGGTTATAATTGAGCCTTTGGAGGTGCAGGGAAATCAGGGATAATGTTCTTTGTTCGGTGAATGGAACCGCTAGTGTAAGGAGATTGCCGTTGTTTATTTTCGATGGATCAAATGGAGCATGACCTGTTTAAAAAATTCGATTCGGGGAAGAATCGCTGAATGCAAATTATGAATGAAGCGTAACGATGACGTTTACAACCGTTGTGTGTTACATTACCTTTTAGCAAATGGTCAACGAAGCGACAATATCGAATAATGCTCATACGTGTTATGGAAAAATGATTACATGTCTTTGAAACAAGGAAAAGCCAATCGAAGTCCTTTTTGGAACAAGCTAAAAATGTACAGTTCCGCATTTTGAACAAAGGCAATAGATCCTGAGTTAGCGATATCGTAAGCCGAATGAAGAGCGTTTAGTTGGTTTGAAATTTTTGCGCTGTAAACAAGGGGTTGAATTGCGGAAGGTTATGGCAATTTGTGGGCATAGAATATCGGCCTTACCAAGCGCGGATTTTTAATGGGATAATCTAATCTTAATAGAAAACATACAATCGGCTGAAACAGCCACACTTGTGCGATTCAAGAATGTGCGAGAAACATTCTTCAACGGGTTCTCATGGAAAGCTTCACTATTTTTCTCACAAAATGACTGATGCAAATTGGCCAATTCGCCTACATGCGGACGTAAATAAGTCTTCGTAGACTGGTGTGCAGTGATTACAATTTTGATCGTCTGCGAGAAATCGACCCGTCATATTCAATCAACTCCCGAGCAATCGTTTGATCGCTCGATAATCTGAATTGAAGCTCTTGCCCTTGGAACTGTGAAGAATTTTCACTTTAGATTTGAGTAGGGGTTGGGAACAAACCTAGGATAATGATGAGAGAATGCGTGATGACCATTGCTAGTGTATGAATGATTGTAGAGAATATTTGAAATAATGTCATGATTGGGAATTGAGCGTGTCGTGATGGATGTGCGTTTTGGTCTTGAGCGTAAATATGCGATTTGAATGAATAAGGATGAATGAATGATTTGTGTGCAAATTTGTCGTATGTGTAGAAGAAAAGTCATAACCGTATTACGGTTGTTGAGAAGATTCATCACTGGATTGAATGCAATCTGGTAGCGTTTGATGAACTATGATTCATGTATTGGGATCATATTTTTTCAATTGGTTTTACCACAAGCTCGTGAAGCAACATAATAATGCGTGCTTCACGATTTTGAGATATATTGGTCGGAAATATAAATTTCTGTTAAGAACAAAAAACATGTGCTGTACTTTTAATATAATATGAAAATCAAGCGATGATCATAATTTTGATGAAGGAAAACATCGCATCATTGGCTACTAGCAAGCAAGCTCGTTTTATGGCATTGCTGATAGTTCAAAAAGCACATTATAGAAATCTTCGGTTTGGAATATTTATCTTTCACCAATGGGAAAAGCTTGTGTGTATTTCTCGAATGATGCAATATTTTTTACGATTGAATCTCTTCCTATGAGATTTCTAAATAATGCCCTGCATTATGTGTAGGGATTGAATGTGGCGCGAAGAGTTGGGTGAAACTTTTAGTATTATTCCGGTAGTAGAGTATGGCACACAGTCTCACTTACACAAAATCACATCTAATATTCACTGGTAATTAATTACGGAACGAAAATTGCGAGCGAAGGAAAACCACAAACAATTACTTCAACGTACCTGCATTTTTACATAAAGACAATGATGAACTGAAGGCGTGTTTGAAAATGAAGAGGGGTAATCCTCGAAAGTTGGCTAGTTTGAGACAAAACAAATATAAGAGTCATCTGGGTGGAAGCAAATTTTCGACAACGAGGAAAAGGCGTTATCAAAAAGCACGACTAAAATAAGAATTGATGGAGGCGCTTAATAATAACAGTGCATGGAGGCCAACATCTACTCCTTATTCTTACTCAATGTTCTTTCCACGTAACTGAATATTTGGATTCGAGTTCACGAAATGAAGGTATTCCTTAATTGTAGATCGTGATAATGATTTCTAATATTTTGCTTGGTTTATTTTAATCAGAAACATGAACAAAATTGATTTCTCTATTCCGCATACTATTCCAACACAAATTCTGATATAAAATGTCCTTCAGGATAGTCCTACTTTAGAACACATTGATGATCATAAAATATTCTTTTATTATGTTAATGCTAAGTATTTAACCACGAAATGATCACGCCTATCAACAAACAAATGCATACGTCACAGCGTTTGAAAAAATAACCAGTAGCGTGGACATACAAAAAAAAATGAAATAGTTACCGTAAAATATTTTTGAGCGACGAATGTGAAGTGGAAATGTAAACCGTACATATTACTACAGGTATAAGCACTAAAATTCATGCCAACTGAAACTAACCAACCGAAGATTCCTCACAAATCAAAGCTGCTTTTTCCTTAAAATAGATCACCTTTCCTACAGCTGTTCTCATGATCGCCTTAGAGAAATTAATATTCAAATCAGTGGAAGATATTTTTGCATCGATCTTGTTTCGATCCAAACAAAATACTTGGATATGCTTCGGAGCACGAAAAAGCGAATTAAACGTTTCAATTTTGTAACATTTCTCTCGTGCACTGTCACAAGCACAGGTTACAAATTACAGTCACAGATAGCTTCATTCCAAATAATAGAACAAAACAATCCACTCTGAAAAATTAACGTCTGTTTAAAGTGAGCATCTAATCTACGATTCACCATATGATCAACCAGACAATCAGACGAAATTGCCTTTTCTACAGTGGTTCCTTTAGAAAAATTAGCTTGAAATGCTATTGTTTTTCCCTAAAATCAAAGTCCATAGTTTGGAAACTCGTGGTCTCCGAGAACATCGATTGTGTGTGACGATGAATTCGTTATCTCATGATGCACCAAATGTTGTACACATTTCTACATGATAATTTTCAAGGAAGCAATCTTGCAACATGTTCAACAAAACTTTGAAAATGAGAACTGCTAAGGATAGGGAATAAGATCGATCTATGAAAGATAGCAGTTTTTAAGTAGCTTTGATTTGTGTGTAACAGGCGACGACGAAGATTCGTCCGTGTGTGAAAAAGAAGAGAGAGAGAGAGAGAGAACGAGAGATAAAACATTAACATCGAAGTTAAATGTCTCATGTACAAAATTCTATCTTGTGGTGCTATTTGTTACACATCGGCTCTCAGCCGTAGAACAACGGCTCTCTTATAGGCTGAACGGTAAACGACGGGGAGGAATGGTTCAGCGAGGTGTATACCGTCAGGGGTTGAAACAAACGATTTAGTTGTTCGGAGTGAGAAAATGTCTTGCTCTAAATCTACTCCTATCGATGTACAGCAAATGGAAGCGCGAGTTTTTACACATACCATCCAATCATAATGTCGTACAAAACCAACCTCGAGTTGAGATCTTCTTATGCTCTGTATTTGGTTTGGGTAGGAGGAGCCAATTGGAGCATGAAAGGATTGAGCTGGTGATAATTTTAAGCAAACCAACCATAACATTACACATCCAAACACACACACACATATACATACACACCATCAAGCAACAATCAACCGATATTTAATGAGTGAGTGATAAGAAACCAAGAGCAGGGACACGCAAAGAGTGCTGAACAGGACAGCTAGCAATGAAACAAACAAGGAAAAGAAAAACAAATCCAACCAAATCAGGTACGGAAGCAATTTTTTGCTATGTCTAATCAATCTTTCAATGATCGCTGATCAAACGAGGAAATAGTAAATTGAAGAACGGTTTGTAGACGATCTACCATGTGCTTCTGCGGGGGATGGAAGACGACGACAAATTGTGAGAACGGTACCTGAAATTTGTAAACGTAATGTAGGACTAGGTTTAGAAACGATTTTATCTCGCAGCGAGCAGAGAGAGAGAGAGCAACTGAACAACCCGACGACAACATGGGCAAAAAACAACAGCCCAGAAAAGATGAGAAAAAAAAACAGAAACAACACCGAAACTAAAACAAGAAAGGAAAATAAAACTGCTATCGAATAACATCCAAACAAAAATGGGAGTTCTGTATTTGATGCGAAATTGAACACAATCCCTTCGCTTGTCTGTTTGTGGTGCGATGGATGTGAAGCTTTTAAAGCTTTCCCTGCGCATGATTGTTCGTACGGTTCATAGAAAGGATACATAAGGGATCCAGGGTTGTCTTTTCGCCCATTTTCCTAAAGGTGATGAACTTCAAGGATGCTGAAGGTGGAACATAACACGAACTACGAAAGCTGCGGCACAAAAGTTCGCTAGAAATGGAGCTTTTTTGTGTTGGTCAATATCGCAATTTTAAGCTTTTCAAGCAGAGTTGCCAAATTCGTGAAAAAAGGATACGTTTTTAGCGAGTTTTATAGCAAACGAAACATTTTTCACTGGTGTCTGGCCAAAGAAAGGGGTGATTGGTGTCCTTGGCATTGCTGATCGTCTGTTCCGTTGCCAAGTTTTCTTGCGACCATAATAAGGTTCTTTCGTCCTGACTTCGCCAGTAAGAAGTAATTTGACCAGGATTACAGGCAAGACAGGTCAAAAGAAATGGGCCTTTCTCTTCAACTAGGCTCCACGGCACGGATCATATGCTCAGATGTGCTGTGTTTCCTTTCGAGCACAATGAGCCACGGCCGCATATCACGAATGGTGGGGCTTATTATTCAAATTCGTCAGGTATCCTTAGCTTCAAGAAAAGCAGCATTGAACGGGAGCAAGACGTTTTGGGTGGAAGGAAACAAAATCAAAACGAAAAAAATGGAAGATGATGGGACGGATTTTCGGCATATGTAGTTCACCTTGCAGACCGCAAGTGATGCAGAGGGGAATCCTTTTTCTTCGTGAAAGGGGTGCACAAATGGGTTGAGATTTTAGCTGCATGAAAAGGCTGTTGGTCGAAAAGGTGGGAGATTCTTTCCTTTCGTGAATGACAAACTTTCATTAAAAACATCGAGATATTGTGCGCTTGCATACGAGGGCTGCTCGGGGACATTTTATCGCCAGGATTCTTTACCCTGGTTGCTATGGTATCGATTCCAAGAAGCATGGCTACTTGATGGACGTTCACACACCCGCGCTCGGTATATTTCCGGCTGTATGGTAGAAGAACATTTTTGGGAGGTTATTTGTCGCCTCGCTGCTTGCCATCGGAAGGGAAAACAAATTTGGATTTGGCTTCACACCTGGCCGTTGTTATCGCTGGCACTTAAAATGAACTCAGTACAAGGCCAGCTGAAGTGGCGTTTATTTTTTTCGTTGTGTTGCAGCCGACAATCTCGCCAGCATAAAACGAAGAGGGCTTTTCAGTACGGATGGACTTTTGTGTTCCTTTTTTTTTTTTACTCTCGACTCGAACCACCAACCTCCGTGGACGAGAGAAACTATTACCAGATTGGTTTTGCGGCCGGCAGAAATAAGGCTTGCAGCGACGAAATGATGGAAAACAGAAGCCGAGCAAACAAAAGAAGGACCCGGTGCATAAAAAAACTGACGGTTGGGAAAAAGTTTCGCATTCTTTTTTTTTTTTCGTTCTTCCCTATGCGATGTCCCGTCACCGTCGTCCTGCGTTCGCGCGTGCAAAACTTGCCGCCATCTCGGCGTGTCTTTGATTAGAGGTAGTGATTACACCGGAAGGCAGGTGTAACAAGCCGAGGGGGGGGGGGGGGGGGGTTGGAAAGAAGAAAACGAGGGGGTGGTTTTTCACCGATCCAACCATGACCATAGCGGCACGGGTGGAAAGTTTTGCTCCCGTGAGCTGCACTTTTCCGGCGCCACATTTCCCGGATAATGTGCGACATCTCCCCTTCGATGGAGTAGGCGGGTGGATGAAGGTGGAAAGGCACGAACCTGGCACAAAATGGACACTCGTGCATTTAGCATAAAGTGAGAGCCAGTCAATTAGCCGTCGTATCCTTTACAGAAGGCCTCGGCCCCATTAGCTTCAGCCACTGACCACCGCGTCGGTTGGTTTGGCCGTTGGAGAGGTCGGTTGCGCTGCAGATTTCACAAAGTGACAACGTTAATTGAGATAAACTTAACGTTATTTATGAAAACCGGCAGGGGCGACCTATCCGGGGGCATGCGGGAGTGGAGTGGTGGTTCAACAAATCAAATAATGGCACTTGGTATGACTTATGGGGCACATTCAGCTGCCCGGAAACGTTAAATGACGAATGTTTCGCCCGGGCGCGCGTGCAAGAAGAGGCTCGACAAATTGATTCATGGTATGCAATTTTCGCTCACCACCCGGCCAGATTGGGTGTCTTAATTGTAATGGAATGCAAACGGCGGTTTGCGTGCGCCACCTTTAAGGATGCCATCCGCATTAAGTCCCTATTTCCCATTGAAACGTACGGATGCATCGATTCGAACGGCCGCTTGGAGTTTCGAACGAGAAAAAAATATGCTCGCAGTTTCCACATTTTCCCCGACCGTCGAGTGTCTGTTCGGGGTTGAGCTACAAAGTTGAAAAATAATTAATTCACGGTTTCGCCTTTTTCGCCATATTTACCTAACCTGATGCTCGCGGAAGCCCCGACAAGCCGATCTTCCGTGCCAGGCCGGGGCAAATTTTTCGTAGCAGGAAGGATAATCAGGGGGTGAAAATGAAAAAAAAAAGATGAAGAATGAACTGCAAAAACGGCCGGCCGGTGTGGGAAAATTTTTCAACATCCTTCTGGCTGCGTCAACGAAGTTTGGAAGCCGGCATTGGCGGGAGAGAATTAAAAGCAAAATATCGATTTGAACAATTCACGCGTACACCGAGGGAACCGAGCTTGGTATAAAGAAGAGAGAGAATAAAAAACCGATCCCAAACGAAGCGTGCACACATAAAAAGAAAGAGAGAAAAAAACAGGCGTACACACAAAACAGAAAGAGCAACAAAACTGGTATTAAAATACAGCTGGCGGTTTCTTGTGGATCATCGTGGGTCCTGGCGGCTCGATGCGCTCGATCCCCCTGAAACCGTGTTCCAGGATCGGTTGTTGCAGCTGCTGCTACTGTTGCTACTCGAGCCTGCTAGCAGGCGGAATGTTTCAATGTTTTTGCATGCTCATATCGGAGCAAATAACCGTAAATAAGACAAAGTTTGAAATGTTTTTCGCTGCTGGTTGCTTGCGCCGTTGCCACCGCTGCCAACACCTGTCGAAAGGAAGCGAAGAGAAGGCGAAACCCTACCCGATGGCGTCCATTTTGACGGTTTCGGTGGCGTTGTAGTTATTTTACTTCCTGCCGGCGTGTTTTTTTTTTATTTTCCCTGCCCTCGTACTTCCCGTTAGCTCGCTTTACCCAATAAAAATCGCTTACATGGTTTTCGCTCCAAGGAGCAGCAGGAGGAGGAGCAACCGAAACAAAAAAAAACTGAAGAAAAATCTCGGCACATTCGAGCGAAACCTGGATGTTCGGGAAGGAGTGAATCCCTTTTTTTATTCCTCCCTCGGTTCCCGTGACGCTGGCGGATGATGCGAGTTTCATTGAAGTTTTGAGTGAAGGTTGGCATGCTGCGCCTGGTTGCCAGGACAACACCCACCCTCCCACTCACACACACAGCACGCTCTCGAGCACTACGCTGGAAAACCCGACCGATAAGAGGATGCTCGAGCGGCTTGGTTTATGGGGCGTCCTTCGCGCAGCACTCGGTAACGAGAGATGTAAAGTTTCGCCTTAATTTGTAACACTAGAACCGAAAATAACGCAGCCCCCGAGTGGGTGAACAATGTTGAGAACGAACCAGGACGAAGGATCCTTCGTGAGCAACGGGATGTTGCTTCCGGTTTCCGGCAGCGTGTGGTTGTGGAATTAACTCGTATGTGACGAGTGGGTGAATTCCGACGCACTCGCGGGATTTTCATGTCTGCAAGTCGACTCCGAGATGGCGCTTTAGGCCAATGGCGCTGTGTCGCCGAGATTTGCCGATGGTTACGATTGGCGTGGCACAAAATCGGAGTTGTTTAATTTGCAAATTAATCCTTCCTCGGCGAGCGGCTTTCCGGGTTTTCTCCAATCGAACGCGAAGGTCCGCCCGAGTAGTTAATCCGTTCCGCTACATTAACCCCCGCGGTTAAGCCGAAGTGCTAAACACCCCCACGAAAGGAAAGGACTCAAACATCCACCCCAAACCCCAAATAGCTGCTCTGGTTGCTTTAATTCGAAGAAAAACCATTTCGTTCGTCGTGCCCGCGGGTATGTGGGTGGAAGTAAAAAGAAAAGCGTGGAAAATCACTAATCTACCCCTCGCCACAACCGCCGTCGCCATGGTGGCCGTTAAACAATTCACACACACACACACACACACACACCCATTAGTGGGGCCCAATTCGTGCCATATCGTCGCCTCCCCTCCCCCTGGTCACTTCCGATGAGCCAGGATATAATTAATTTATTCTCACTGTTCACTTCTGTCGGTTTCTCAACACCAGCTAATTAGTCAATCCCCGTTCGCTTTCCTGCATTCGGAGCTTCCGGTCGTGCCTGTCGAGTTTCCGGTGTGTGTGTGTGTGCGTGTGAGACGGGTAGGAAAAAGAGCAAACTCCGCGCCCGGACTCGTCGTCCTTCGTTATATCCTGGCTTGTCAACACGCTGTTTGCCCCGCACTCGTGGGTGCTCGAGGAGGTGCCGAGCTACGGTGGCGAGGTTACGGAGAAAAAGGGAGCTTTTTTCTTCTTCGTCTTCTTCTTCTTCTTCTATCGTCCACCTCGGGTCCGCTTTTTTTTTCCCCGACCGCCAACGGTGACAATCCATGCGAAGCGTACTATCATAATTTAACGGAAGCTTCCGGAGCGGGCCGCCTTTTGCTGGAGGATTTTCCCCGTGCCATTTTGTGGCGCAGCTGTGTCCTAATTTTGTGGCCTTGCGGATCAGTTCCGCTACTCGTTCGTGCCGGGGTGAATGGGTGAAAAGGAAATGGGCCACCTTACCCTACACCCTACACCGAGCCTTTCGACTAAGACTCCGAGAGGTCCTGCGTACCATTATCCGAATGTAAATTGCGAAGAAAAACCAAACCCGACGAAGCTAGAGCTTGTGTCCTTCGTTTTTGCTTCGCTTTTTTTTTGGTTCTTTTGTCCCCTTTTCTCGTGAAAAGCGCCGGCGAGTCACATTCGGTCTCCTCGGGCTACCCGGAAAAGGCTTTTCCCAGTGATAGGGGTAAAGACGACGGTGGCTTGTGCATGAGATAAATTATGATACCCCGGGATAATCCGTTTTGCGACCCGAGGCTTTTGCCGATGGGTTGATGGAGCGTTATCCTGCCGTTCCCGGGCGGGTGTGTGTGTGGCTGTGTTTTTCTTAGCCAACCGGCTCACCCCTTTCAGACACTTTAGCCGATAGCTTAGTGCAGTAATTATCGCACATTAAAATAACACTAGCCACCAGCAGCAGGTGAAGCGATTAATCAAGTCACAAGGAATGGAATGGTTTCTCCATCGCTTATCCACCGACGTCAGGACGCTCGAGATATGGAAATAATTTACTCATTTTCCTCGTCTAATCCGATCGTGCCTGTGGTCAAGATATGTCCGGCGTGTGGATGTGGCTATAGTGTGATCAAATCCTTGCTAGCAGGCGTTGACAACGGCCTCCATAGCAACGGCCGATGCGTTCCCTCGTCTAATCGTGTTTATGCGGCGGCATTATATTTGCGATCGGGTGGGTAAAAATGTCCATTGTGTCTCTAACCCAGGCCTGTGGCCATCCGTCACGAACGGGCCGGGAAAATGCCGGCTCCTTCGAGCACTTCCGTCGAAGACAGTCAGCAATGTGTGTGCGTATCGTCGGTATCGCCGGGTGTTTGCGTCGATCAAACAGATGGCGTAAGGCGATAGAATAATATTTAGCCAGGCGAATCTTGCGAATCGGATTTCAGCACCATTCAGTGCCCGTGTGGTGTGGAGCGTATCAGGTGTGAATTAAATGCAATCAGCATGCAATCTGAACCCGCGCGAGATGATCTGTCGCAATTTGTCACGCCATCTTGCTGGCAGGGAAATGTCTGTCAATTAATGCCTCCAATTAGGGGAAAATTTTTGGGGTTTTCCACCACGGACACCGATCAGCCGGTTGTTAAGTGTCCTTGGGATGCTTACACGCGCAGTAAAGAAGCCCGCGTGTCCGCTTGGAAAGAAGGACATTCATTTCAAATAAAATCGACAACGACACGGCTCTCGGTATGCCCCCGTGAGTAATAGCTTGGCCACCCGTTGGGAGCGTCGATTTTCCCACTCACACGGGCTAGGATTCCCTTCAAGGACGTCAGGATTCCCTCGGGGTTCACTCGATTCCCACCGTAACCGAGGCAGCATCGTGTCCCGTCGTTGTCGCTCGAGTGGTGCATTTTTCGCCCATTCCCAGCACGGGTTCCGCATCCGGAACGGGCAAAGGTCCAGTGGTGCACCGGTTCATGCTACGGTTCCGGGAGGTTGCACGGACGGATTCGTTTTGTTTGTCGGGCGGCTGAGGACCGGGCTGGGTGTTACAAAATTGAGTTAACCCATCAAGTTCCGGAGCCACTATCGTAAATTTTCAGCCACTCCAAATGCCACACAACACACCGATTCCAGTGTCCTTGCTGCAGGCACTGTGGGAGCTTCCGGGCTGGGTGGTCGATGGTAGTACGTGAGTGTGTGTGTGTGTGTGTGTGTGGCACTCGTTATCGAAGCCACGAGTTTTCTTCAGATTCCGTCCCTTCCAGCGCCATTCCCTCACTGAGGGAGGTCCTTCGAGTGCGAGTTCCGGTTTCGGTTCGCTTGGGATCCTCCATGGGGCGGGATGTCAACGATTGGACTAACATTTTCCCACAACCCTCCCTTCTTGAGATGACACCATCTCGTATGCCCGCATTGTGTGTGTGTGTGTGTGCGTGCGTGTGGGAGGATGCATTTCCGGGTGCATTCCTCGGGTGCATCGGTACATCGGGACCGGTCGCTGTTGTCTCCGGAGAGCATATTTCAGTTTCACACTTTACACACATTGAAATGAATAGGTTTTTGGTCAAATGTCTCCAATAATTACTGATCGAAACAACACTTTTCCCCCACCACCCATCGTCGCCATCGTTTCCCCGGGAGCGGCGCGCGCGTGTGTGTGTGGGTGTGTGTGAGCTAATATTTATGGTGGTTCGGGTCAGCAACGTGGCAACGTGCCCTCCACCGAGCGAAGCCGAAGGTGTCCTGCCACCGGAAGTGCACCGATAGCTTGCCATAGCCACAGCAGGCAGTGCCGCTTTGTGCCAGTTTGTCCGGAAAGTCGATGGTTGTTAGGATGTCGGTTCCCGTTGGCCTTTCCGCTGGATGAGTTTTCTTCCCCGTTGCTACGGCAACCGAGTTGCTGCTGCAATTGTGCAAGCTATGCGTGTGTGTGTGTGTGCATCGGGAGGATGCCACAGATTTATGCCTTTTTAGCTGGCACTGGTCCCCTGAAACGGAACCGGTTCAAACCCCGGGAGGATGGTTGTTGAACTAACATTATGACACGCTCCGGAACGGATGGATGAATGGTGTGAGTGATTTACTTTTCCACCACCTCGCATCCCACCAAAACCATCCTCGGGAGGCTTGTAATACTTGCTGTGGGATGTAAATAGCAAACAAA
Source organism: Anopheles nili (assembly GCF_943737925.1). Taxonomy (NCBI): domain Eukaryota; kingdom Metazoa; phylum Arthropoda; class Insecta; order Diptera; family Culicidae; genus Anopheles; species Anopheles nili. The sequence continues at coordinate 4,943,010 of NC_071292.1, forward strand.
TTGTTTCGAGCCCCGGGCGTGTTTGAGAGATTAATAAAATTAAAATGTCATTTTTTCTCCTATTCCACTCTAATGCGCAATCGTTTTGTGGTCAAGCGGGAGCCTTTTCTCGCTTGGAAACAGTGCTCACCGAACGGATTCCACTGGTGGTGGCAAAATAAATGATATCTGTCGATGAAGCCAATCAGGAGATGGATCGCTTCTCACATTGACAGCCCTCGAGGGTGTGCCTGCAGCAGTCTTGGGTATAAATCTACGCCGTAAAGGTTGCAGGTTCACCGTGTTGTAGCATCCGCACAAGATGGCAATCGGAACGAATGCTTTCCCTCCTTTTTTCTATCCCCTCTGTATGCGATCGATGTTTCTGTAATATTATTTTTCAATACCCCCACGGTGGAACAAAGCTGCACTCCTCCCAGAGCGCTTTAAATCTTAACTATCCATCAAATCTTTCTCGCTCTCGAACCGGCACGGGCTGCCATCAATCAGCGGTCCTGCTTCCTTTGCCCGGTCGGGCGGTCAATTCTGTGGGCAAAGTTTGGATTAGAAAAGTTTGCGCGCGACCGCAAGCGACTGGCGTCGTTTCGGAAGGGATCGGAAAGTTATTACACTGGTATGTTGTTGTTTTTTTATGGCATTTTTATGGCGAATTTTGGATGTAAACTTACGTCCACTGTTCACGTCCTCGACGCATGCATAAAAGGACCACCGTATTAGTTGAGTGAGTGGCTTTCCCGATTTTCCCTCAACGAGTTCTGCTCCCTTTTTTGGTGTTGTAATATCGTTCTCGTTCTCCAAGTTCAGTGACACTTGGGAAAGTGGCACGGTTAGACTCGGTGGCAGATTTCTAAGCACAAAATCACAGAGGCCATGCGTCGAGATGCGTATCTAGGCAACCGTGTAATGCTTTCACTCCATCATTCATAGGTTAATGAATGGCATTTGATCTCCCATTCAGATCGTCGCTTTCCAAAGAACGAAACAGAACCAGGCTTTCCGCAGGCCTATGAATTGGAAATAGGCTTCCGAGAAGCGGCCATTTTCAGTCGGCACGGTTTGCTAATGGACATGCGGCATGACAGATTAAATCGATTCGGTGGAAGCTTTGTAGTAAGCTTAAAACTCCTTGGGAAGGATTGCGTAGAAAGATGGGTCCCCCGAAATTGGTCCCGGTACGCCGAAGCTGATTTTGGAAGGTTAGAGGATTAGAGCGTTCACATCAATACGTCGTACTCGCGTGCGAGATGGGTTTTGTTCGATTGGGCGAGGGTTTCGCGGAAAACTAGCACGTTTCGGGACGGTTCCACGATCAACAGGAACCCAGGACGTGAAGTCGTGACGAACCGTTGACCGAAAAGTGGGGCGAATCGGGTACGTTGAATCGTTTTTCTTTGCGAATATCATTTCCGTTTAATGCCTGGCAGTAAGTGATGCATAACGGGAAGGATGCACACCGTTCGCAAAACTCGAATCCAATCGAATCGTAATCCCACGAACGATTTACGCTCCCAGCTGGAACATGCAAATGATGCGACGGTGCCGAGAAAAACAGCTCCACAAAAGGATTGGAAAATGTGCCCTAAACACACATACAATCGCGCGAAAGGTCAGGGAACAGTAGTTGTAATAAATAATCGTAAACCAACGGTAGAGCGGAAATTTACAGTCACCTCGAAGGAATTGGCCGAGCGTGGTTCTAAACGGTTTTCTACCGGGAAAAACTCCTTTACTCTTTTTCTTTCTCACTTTCTCTCTCTCTCTCTCGCTCTATCTCACTCTCTCTGGCTTTTGTTTGCTTAGAAAGCGAATGAAGAGCGAGAAAAGGTTCGCCGAACCGAAGGGATGGAAATCTTCTGGGAAGCCCGTTGTAAGTTTTTGAAATCGCTACCCTCCTCGCGCCACCCTCCCCCACCTGTGCACCATCGGCAACTCGTTCCCCGTGGAAGGGACTTGCGGAAAGATTAATTGTACCGGAACCTGGGAACCGTTCCTTCGGAAGCTAAGCGAGTAAACGGGGCAATGGGTGCGGGATTTTTTGTTTGCAGTTTTCTTCCCTAATTTCCATTCCGTGGATGGAATGGGTTCGCTTGAAATAGCAAAAAAGAAAAACCGAAGAATAAGATGAGCGCTAGGGACCCGCCTGAGGAAGTAGCAAAGGACGCTTTCCACCATTTCATTCATTGCGAACGGGTAGGCCTAGGTAGTGCCGATAAAGGATAATACCGAAGTCGGTCGCTACTGCAGTATCCTTTCTTTCTTTTTCATCCCGGCGTTCGCTTGCCCAATTCTTCTCCCCTTGGCTGCCGGTTTGATTTCGTCATCGTCATCGCGCGCACATCGGGAAACCTTTCGGGCTCTTGAAAATCGTTTTACGCCGTTTAGGCAAATTGCTGCGCCAGCTCCGGCTGAGGAGGTGGAAATATGAATCGATTAGGTAAATCCCTTATGCTGATGTTCGCGTTTGAAGCACCACTAGACGCGGGCCCGTGGTGGAAGCCGTACGTCTAGATCAGAGTGGAGAGCCAAAAAAAAAAACGGGCTGAAAAAAAACGGGAAACCCAAACGACCAGAGGACGAGTTGTTGGGATAGAAGTTGCTGGAGTGGGTGAGTAAAGAGTTATTGAGAGCGCTCCCGCAGCTATCGAATCCGTTGGCGAGGACTATCCGAATCCAAGCGTCAGCGTAGCAGGCAGTGGTTGCCCAGGGCAACCGGGTATCGACACTTCTGTGCGCGAAGGGGAAAAAAAACCCATTCCTTAGCTCCCCCGGATGGTGATGGCGGAATTATCAAACCCGAGGAGCGATTTGCTGCCGATATGGATTTTCCCGGATGATCGGATCCGGGGATTCAGGGATCAAACCGGTGATGGACGGCTTGGGGTTGCATGCGTACGGCATCTCGACTTGAAGCGGACGCGACAATGGCAGCAAAACCCCTTTTGTTTAGCACCGGCTCACAATGGAGGCGCCTGGTCGCCCATGGTAGTTGAAGTTAATGTAGCAAATCCTATCCATTTACCCGCCTTCGGGCTGTTGAAGTGGCGAACGTTCAAGGGGCTCGAGCAAAACGCACAACGAGAGCAACGAGAGGGAGTTTTTCCACTTTCCGGCATCGAAGAGAAGCGTGGAAAGCGTAATTGATTTTGATAAGAGAAAATATTTGTTGATACATTTTCCGGCCTCCAGCGGGCGTTCTCGCGTGGAGGCGTTGCTGGTGGTGAAGGGTTGTTTTTCTCGCGATTCCTGCGAATCTAAGCGCAGTGGGAAAAGCGAAAAAAAGGAACGTCGAGAGAGAAAGAGAGAGAGAGCTGGTCCTTTGGCCTGGTTCGATGGATTATTGGAATCGTGCAAACATCCAACCATGGCTTGGATGGTGAGTTCTTCGCCCAGGATCCGCGCATCGTTTGGCCGCATTCCGTTGGCCAGCGCCTGGGGGAGTTGGGTGGGTTTGGGTTTCGAGCGAGGAGGGTTTGATTTTCTCTCGAAACCCATCACCTCCATCAAAATTCGTGCCGGATGGTCGGCCCAACTAACCGTTCGTTCGTTCGTTCATTCGTTCGTTCGTATTCGCTGACAAATTCCCTTCCCGATTCGGGGATGGGATATTTGCGCCAGCACTCCACACCCCACTCGAAAGGCACCCAGTGGGTGTGTAGGGGAGTAGAGTGGAGGGAGAGAGGTTTAACGGCATTAGCATTTATTTTATTGGAAATAAATTCCTCGCCTCTGCCCAATCGCTGGGCCGTAATCGATCGACGTCTCTTTTCGGGTTTCGGGCTGAAAGGCCGCTGAAAGAAACCTCATCCGTTCGCTTCGAAAGGGATGGACCGAAGTAAAAAGCGATTCTCCTTTTCCACCCCCACTAATTCCCCCTGCACCACCCATGCCAAACGTCATTAGTCAAATGGCGTTCCCGGGGGTGTCCTGCGAGTTTTCTTTGTGTGACCGGCCAGCCGATCGACCGGTGTGGTGCTTTGTCCGTCGAAAGGCACGTACCGTGGGCGTGTTATGTCATCTTTTCCGTGGCATCCGAGATTTTCCGGATAGGGTTGGGGTGTGAAACGTTTATTACTCTCGAGCACCCCGCGTTTGAGTATCGAGCCGACCGGTTTTTTTTTATTTCTCTCCACCCCGGATCCGAACTTCAACGTGTGGAGGAGGACAAACGGCACATCTAACTTGCCAACGGATGCCGCATTCAAATGGCCGGAAGTGGCGACCATCGCGGTGGAACGGGGTGAAAGTTTAAATCCAGCCGAATTATAGGTTAATCACACTTTAATGTTCGGCCATAAAATGCAACCACGATCGACCGGAAATCGCCCCTTACCCACAGACACGCTGGGTTCGGCATGCGAAGTTTTAAAAGCGTGCAATCAATGCTCGAACTCGCAAAAAAAAAAAAACGCACACACAAAACACCTCGTCCGAATAATTCTTCCCTTTTTAGGACCTTCATCCACAACGAGGGCTTATTGCGGTGTAAGAATGGTGCAAATACACAAAAAAAATATATGTATATCATAAAGCCACCATCACTCGAACCGAGCGGGTGCCATCGGGAGAGTTATTAATTCCGGAAGGACTTAACTGCTGCAACCGAACGGATGCTAAATGGTATTATTTTTATTGAAATAAGCTTCGGCTCGTATATTTTTATGGACCATGCGCCGGCCCGGAGGAGAGTGTGTACCGGAAATCATGAATTTCTGCTAGTTGATCCGATTAATTACCTTACCGGGGTAGTAAAAATCGGTTAATAACCCAAACGTCGGCTAGTTTTACGGTGTCGTTCTCGGCAGGTACTTGAACCGGTAAGCATTCCGAGCCCGTTCCGTTACCGGCTTGGAAATTGGTGGAAATGAATTCAAATTACCACCGTTGTAGAGATTCGTTTATATTGAAAGATGAAAAGCGGGCTCTCAACCGGATCGGAAAAGCTTTTTATGAAGAGTGCAATTTATTACATTGGCGCTCAAATGGGCCCCATCCGCATTCATCTGCGAATGGATGGAGTTGGTAACAAAAAAAAAGAAGAGCTTTACATTTGCGTGCCTGCCATGCTCATAATACACCAGGAATATCATCGTAATCTTAGCTCCGTGTCAGTCTTCCTTGTGTCTTTTGCCAAAGAAACCGTAACCATGCGAAAACTACAGCGTCGTTAGCATCGTAAACCTCGGCTCATCAGCTTGACTACACATGCCTGTGTAGTCCCTGTGAGAACTAGGATTTATCTTCCCGCTTTCCGACCAACCCTGGAACGGGACTAACGATTTACGGTTCATTTCCCTCACGGATTTATCCTTCTTCCCTCCTGCCATCATTTGGGTCGTGTGCATTTGCAGGGCGAACGCATCGATAGTACGTACGGAACGACCTGGTCGAACTGCTCGAGAAGTGCGAGAAGGTACCTGTTTTCTTGCCGTTTATCGTCCCAGCCCGCCCCAAACAATGTAGTTTATTAATTTCCCTCAACGGTACGACGGCTCATGTTCTGGGCAGATTAAAATAGCATAGGGCGCTTTACGACGAACATACCGTGAGCTGGCCGTGGTTGGTTCTATCAGACACGCCCGTTAGCAGATCAAACGTCTGTCCGAGCTATCGTCAATCGGGCTCCCATTGTACCCGAGAAACGGGGATTAGCCCCGGGACTAATGCGGTGTAATTGACAAGCGAAATCGGGCCGGTACGTTTCGCTTGTAAGTCGTGTTGTGTCGGTGATTGATCTTCGATTCCGGTTATTGAGCCGGGGTCCATGTTTTCGAAACCACGCTGTGGCCAAGCGTGATCAAAGGGCTGGCGATTGGAAACGGGAGCGTTTTAGGCAACTGTCGATTGTGTGTGCAGATTGTCGGAAAACTATACATCCGCTTCGGTCAGGTTTTCGTGGAAAGCGGCCCCTTTCGACGTCTGGGGCGATGAGTGAGTGATGTTCGCCGAAATGTCCTGCAAATTGCATACACGCAGGCTGAACGGAACGTGGAGAGTTTTCCGGGATATAAATATTTTACGAAGTTTCGCATAATGCAGCATCAATATTTATCAACGGTGAGGCATCTACGTGTGTGGTTGAATTGCACTGCAGCCATGTTTAATTTGCTAATTAAAAAAGACGAAACGATACGACCAATCGCTCCCTTATACCAAACAATGTGGCAGTATGTCGTATATCAGCTCATCGAATTTTATCTACCCGTCCGAAGCAAAATTTCCTCCCCCTCAAACCAGGCCACCACCACAGAGGGATGCAACCACCTGGAATGGAATGGAATGTAACGGTGATTCCGGCGATTCGGGAATCGGTTTGATTGAGATATGTTCCCGATCAGATGTGTAATTTAAGCTCCGGTTCCGGCGCGTTCCCAAAACTCGGTTCGGTAATAACCGTGCGATTGATGGCGGTGGAGTGAAAATATATGAATATGTAATTCCGTCTGCCGGAATGGGGAGGGGTTTCACTTTTTTTCCTCCCATTCCTCGCCGAGACGGCCGGAACGTGCGATGATGAAAAACATTAATGGAAAAAAATTGGGTAAAATTCTCATTACCCTAACACATCGCACCCACGCGAACGTATTGCGTATTACGTTATCGTATCATCATCAACATTATCATCATGCCGTGACTGAATTCGCTTTTTTTTTTGCAGCGCTGAATTCAAATATCGCGATGCCGATTCGCCGGTTGGTCCCCCCTTCGAGTACGGGGGAAAATCGGTTGGTGTAAGTATGCGAAAAAGGAGGAAGCAAAAAAAAAGTTTCCCTCCCCCGACACACACACACACACCCGCACACATGCAAACATCTCGCGTTCCATCGCTCCAATGGGAGGGGGTGTAAGAAGCGCATGTTTGGAGCGGAAGGTTTGCGCTGAGCTTTGCGCTGATAAAAATCATTCCTGCACGACGGACGATTCCGTTACAGTGTTCCGCTCGACGAAACGCACGGAAATTTAAATTCAATTTTCAATCTAATCTAAACTGTACCGGAGCGTTTTGAGGATGTGGGCCGTACCGGCTGCGGTTGGGCCACGTACGGCCACGAGCGTACGTGTGTGTGAGTATGTGGCATGCGGCAAGAAGGACGTGGTGGGTGATTTTATTTCCATTCTTTTTTTTTTCTTCCGTGTTTGGCACCCGGGCTTTTCCGTGTGGGTGGTGCGGTTCGTGGCCCGCAAGTTTTGGTGGTAAACCGAGCGCAATTTAAATTCATTCGATTCGCATATTCGGATTTTTTAGATATTTCACGCCGACTGGAGCCACATTTCTCTCGCTCTCTCTCGTACTCTTTCCCACGTGCTGGAATTTTTCGCACTTGTGTGTGTGTGTATGTGCTCCAACCGGTTTTCCAGAGGGATGTGTTTGGCTCCTTCGGCAGTCACAATCCACAGCCACCAGGTTGGTCGTAGTTGGCGCTGAGCTAACCGTTGTTTGGCGGAATGTTGCGATTGTGTTTTTAGCCTCCCGCGGTTGCTGCGATCACCGCGAAAAGGTGCACGCCCGGTGGATCGGTTACATATTTTACAACCTCAAACATTATTTATGGCACGCGAGTACGGGGTTTGCTTTTTTTCCCCGAGCCGCAGCTTCCGAAGAAACGGTGTGCCCTGTTCCGGTGCCGGCAGCCAGGCGCTGAGATGAATTTTTATCGTTTATTAATCCACGATGATGTTTTTTGCATTCGGAATCAACTCGGCGGTTTCGCGGGAATTCCTCGCTTTTTTTTCTGCTTCGCTTTCCTTTGTTCATCGCATTTGAATCGTACTTTGTTCGCGTGTGTGGTGCGTGCGATTTTTTTTGTCAATTCTAACGAAGCACCATGTACTGCTCGTATTTCCGGGAAAAAAATGCCACTCTCACGCGGTTGTCTCGTCAAGGGGGAGGTTGAGAGTTGGGCATTCACGCACGGGACACATTTTCCGGCACGTTCCACTCTGCTGGAACCGGCCCAAGTGTGTGGGGCAATCAAAGACGCTCCTCCGGGACGCTCCAGGAGATCCGGCCGTTGGTCTCCACAGTCACGGAAGCATAATTCAATTTTAATGAAAAAGGCATGCAGAAAATCTTACCCGTCTCGGCTTTCCGGCAGCAGTTCCAACGGCCAACGTGCCGACGAAAGATGAGGAATTCCGAAAGTGGATATTAAAAAAACAGCACCCTAACGGAGCCGTGGGTTCCGGCCGTTCGAGCGGCACGCACGTTGGCAATAAATAAATTTTTAAACATTTCAGTTGATGAAAAATTAGCTACACACTTTTACCCGGAGCTTCCGTTGCTTTCCCCGAGAACCCCGGGAAACTCCGCTTTGTTCGCCACTCCCGGATGGGTTCGTGCGATTCAGAAGTCCTTAAACGGGTCGTTTTGGCATGGTTGGGGGCAAAAAAAGAAGATCCCGGGAAGAGTTTCCCAGCAAACTCCCGGGAAACCTTTTCTGCCCGGTTGGTGCGATCGGGGTGAAGTTTTTCGGTGGCGTCCATCCGGGCCTAGGGTCGAGTGGCCATCCACGCCCGGTTGTGCTGGTTTTTAAATCGGATTTAGCCGGTGCCAGACAACGCGGGAACACGATCTCCCGGTGTAAGGTGCATGAAAAACTCCCATCCATTTGGTCCATCGCATGGTGGAAAAACGAGCAGAAATCAACGGGCTGTAGGGGAAGGGTCAGTGGAAAAGTTTCGTTATTAACTTTCTCTTCCAAAGCGATTGGCCACCCACTAGATCGGTCCGGGCGAGCCCGCAACCTATCCATCTTGCCGCTGGACAGGGCTTTTCTTCGATCAGTAATCGCGCCTGAACCATGAGGGCGTGGAAGTTTTGCCAAGAGTTTCCCTGCACACTCCCACACACACACACACGGATGGAATTTCGAGCGGAAAGGGTGGATCATTTAGTGTCGCCAGTTCGTCCCACAGCTGACCAGCAGGGTGATCCGATAGGGTGCTGGTCGCGAATGGAGCCGCTTGTCTGATGTGGAGGGAGCGCTGAACGATTCATTAAACATAAGCAGAAAATTGTTTATAAGCCAAAACCAAATCACCATTATTTATCTGGGGATGCCGGGAACCGGTTGGGTGTGCCGTTTAACCCTCTCGGAAGGATGGTGGCCGAGCTGCAACGTTCGCACGGAGTGGCCGAAGTTTATGGATTTACTAAATAAACAGCAAACTTTGGAGATAATTTATTGAGGCAATTTGGAATTCAGGTCTGTGTGTCCGCTCGGGGTCCGAACTTTCCCAATAAGCGGACCCTTCTCAAAGTGGCCTCCAAGAAGCTTCGCGTTGCGCCGCGTACTATTGCAACCGGGCACTTCCGGTTCGAAGGCGCACGAAGGTCCTGGCCGTGGTGGGGTTTTTCGATTCACCATAAAGGCCATTGTGGGGGGGGGGGGGGGTCGGGCCCTTTTCGCCTATTTACGCCTATCGAAACACACAAATCTATTTATGGCTCCCAGCTGCTGCTCCCGTGGAATCAATGAGTGGGTTTTTCGTGGCCCTTCGATCCCCGAATCGTCCTTCCAGATGGAGGAGGTCCAATCGGAAACCGCCTAAACGGTGCGCCGAAACTTCACCCGCATCACGATCGCAAATGATGGCACTCGGTGGGGGGTGGGAGCGGGGGAAGTCAAACCGAAAAGAAACCCGATGAGAGCGATTCGGAAAATCCACTCCTCACTCGCTTTCTCTCTCGCATCCTTCCACCCGATGCTGCGGAAACAAGCATTTCAATTTATTGCGCCTCACCGCAAACGCTCCGGTTGTTAGCTGGCCCAGGGTGTAACCGGGTGAGGGAAAACAGCCCTCCCCATTTCCCATTTCCAGCTACCCGTTGGAGCCAGCCATCGTCATTTTTCCATCAGAAGCGATCACAAAGTTGAAATGAGATTTGTCCCTTTTTCTTGTTCGCTCGTGCTGTTTTTTTTTTTGGTTGTTGTTTAGCTCCTACTCCGTTGCTCGCGATTGTGGCCGGATTGTATCTGGTCGCGTTTTGCGTGGAAGATGATGTCCTGCTGCTGCGAATGTCCTGGCACCGTCAGGTCACCGAAATCTGTGTCGTATGGTGCCGACATTGCGGTTACGCCGTTTCATACTCGCCGCTGGGGAGGTCGAAAAAAAGCCACCAACGGAGGTAGCAAATAAAAAAAGAAGGGGAAAGAATTCTCAACCGCCGTTCCAACATCAAACCGACCGACTTCCCGATGGGTGGCTACCGTGCGCGCAACCAAAAGTGACTCATTTTATCTCGATACGGAATTGAAAACCAACTTTCTGGACCTTTTCACTGGGCCGCGTGGTTCGTCGTCGCCGGATGCAATGCTCGGAATGCAGCTGACGTTCGAAAAGGCGGAGTCGTTCGCTTCCTTTTGATGGTCCCTCCCGGTCCCTGGTAGGGTGAATTCCTGGCCAAGCGCAACACGACTCGGTTCGCAGGCAATGTTAATGGCATGAATGACGAGCGCATCGTTAAGCGTTTTGTGTTGCGCTTCCTTGCGTAGGCAAGGAACGCCCTGCTGGCGTGTTCCGTTACCATGGAAGCCATGGATTATTGTTGTCGGGTTGCTCAGATCAACGATACAAGTTGCATTCCCTCGCGAAGGATAACTGGCACGCTTCGGTAGTGGTCAGTTCCAGACGTCCCCGGGGTTGCGCTGCAGGGAAGCTAGCAATCGGAATGACGAGCGCTCATCATGCTCCGATGCTGGCTCGAGATGGGGACGGCCTTTCCATTTTACTTTCCCAATTTGTTCACATCGCTCGGTGCACGAGTGCAGTTGGTTGATGGGTTGAAAAGGGAAAAGGAGGTCTACGGAACCGTGCGGCATCTTCAGAATGGCATCTTCGATTGGTGCAATAAAAAAAAATCAATCCCTAGCTGCCGGTTAAGGCACTGAAGGAAAGACACGACCATGTCCAGTTCGCCTTTACATCGCCTTTCACCCACATCGACCACGCTGTGGGAAAGGTGCTTTTCTTTGAACAATTCTCAATTACATCCGCAGGCCAGCAGGCCAGGTGGATCGCGAGCCGAAGCGGAACGGGCTAACATGGCCAGTTCGGAAACGAGAGCACTCTGTTGCAGGACATAGGACTCTGGGAAAAAGCCCCACCCTACGGAAGAATCGCAAACGGAACCGCCACCACCAACGGTCGAGCATGCCAACGGGAAAAACGGCAGCCGAGTGAGTTCATTCCGGATGAGCTATAAAGTGATTGCCCACCATTCGGGCCGGGTCGGGAGAATTGGGAGCCCAGGCAACGGACACAACGGACAAGTCTTGTAAGGAATGGAACCAGCAAAAGGTTGGAAAATGGTCCCGGGTGCAATCTCGGTGTCTCAATGGATGAACTAAGTATGGACTGATGACACGATAATATCACTGCACCGTCGTTCCCGGGCGACGGTTTCCCGGTTTTCGACTCCCACTCCCGAGGTCCTTTGGAGGTCCTTGCCGACGACGACGAGGACGCTGGTCGGTCGGTGTCGGGATTTATCTACATTTTATCAGTTAGCAGTTTTAAAAGTAGATTTTCCATTCCACTCACCGAAAACATCGTACACCATCCGGGTGCTTCCTTCGTGGGCAGGATCTTGGACCGAACACAGACACACACCCACACACACACACACTGACACACGTACACGAGCAGCATCCTGGAAGCGGGCACGGAATGTAGCGAAATGAACTAACTTTTGGCATCGGCCAACATGCACGAGCCTCCTTCTTGGGGTGGTTCAACGGAATCAGGACCAACAATGCGATGTCGTCGCCCGGCGCACGATAGTCCTGCGAAAGTAATGTAATGGAGAATTACTCTTTTTTTTTTGGCTTCACCCGCACTTACCGTCGGTTCTTCGGCCGATGTGTGGAGGGAGCGTTTTTTTTTGGCTTTCCTCATTCGATTCGGTTGATAAAATCGAGGTGGCCACCCTTTTTCACACACACACACACGCACACACACACCCGCATACAACCTTGGACATTTCAGGTGGCGGTGTCTGAGCGACGGTGCTGTCAACATAGAAATTCAATTTCGCCCGGAACACAACATTTCCGACCGCTTCGGGAGCCTCACGTTGGGGTTCCGGAGTTGGCGCGGAAACAAGGTGCCAGGGGCTGTGTGTGTGTGGGGGGGGGGAAGGGTTTTTTTGTCTCGTCCTTTTTGCCAATCGAACAAACGTGCATGTGTGCAAGCCCATGGTTCGTAGCACGGTCGAGCCCGTGGCAGGTAATTCGAGTGATTGGTGGCTCAGTTCGTCGTCCGTGTCGTGGTTGTTTTTTTCTGCGCCTCGCCTCGCGTGTGTCTAATGGAACTTTTGGAAGCGGATTCTCATCCCACCGGGTGTGCGTGTGTGTGAATCTTCGCAACAGCGCTGGGGGATAATGTTCGCGAGCTAAAAACTCACCTCCCCCATTCGATATCGCTGCTCAAAAGCTGCGGCGCGTTGTTTGTATAATGCATGACAGCTAGCACACGCGGTTCCATGGCTTACTTGGATCGCGAGAAGGAAACCCATGTCGCCTAGGCAACAATGGTGCGTCTGTCAGCGACGAAACGGTACGATGATGACACACGTGACAGCCGTCGACGTAATGCCGCCCCGTAATTATCGCCCATTTTTGGGAGACACATCGCCTGGAAGGGAGCGAAAATTTCTTCGAAAACTGTCGCAACCGTGTCGGGATCTTCGGGGCACGCAAACGGCAAGCGATTTGATCCGGTAGTTTGTTTGCCGAACGTGCGCAGCGTGGAGCTCGTGTGCGCGGTGCGCTACGGCTGAATCAAATCATCATTTTGTGCGGTCTCAGGTGTTTTATTAGAGAAATAACAAAACTACACCCGGTGCCGGCGACGTCGGGGTGCGGAAAGTAAATAGTTCAAGTTTTTCCCGGCACAAATCCTCTCGCAGCGGTTTTCCCGCTCGCAAGGATCGTCTGTGTTTGCTCGCTCGTTTGGTGCGATGAAGGAGTGAGGGGGAGACAAAAAATTTTCACTCGTCGTTTTCCATAACTTAGTCAGCGGTTTCGGCTGATCCGCCGTGCGACGTCCCGGTGGTGGGTAATGAACCGCCCCCACCGTGTTGCTGGCTTACGAACGTCAGCAGTACATGAGAGAACCCGCCAGAGGGAACCGTTCGCAGATGAAGAAGCGAAACGTGCAGTTCTCAGTTCATTACGTGCTTGCTTCAGAATCGAACCGAAACGAACCACACCGGGAAAGCGTTTCGGAGGTCTGGTTGGTGCTTGTGTGCTGGTTTGCTCCCCCAAAAGCTCCCTCCAAGAAGGAAAGAGAAAGAGGATACCGCTTCCCAGTGAGCGAGAAAGAGCGAGCGAGCAAGTTCACTTGAAGTTTTAATTATGAGAAATAAGTTTCAGCACGTAATTCAATCCCGAAGTGAAATTGTTTAGCAGAAAGTTTGATCAAATTACGAAGCTAGTTGAAAATCGTTGGGCTGCTGGTGCGGTGGAAAAACATGTGAAAAATGCCACCCAGCGTAGCGGACGCCAAGCATTGCCGCTGTTTACAGCAATGTAAAGTCTCGTGTCTCTCGGGACGCATTTTTAGTACAAACGAGAGCTTTCGTACGCACATACACACTCACTCACACCCGGCGAAGCCTGCTTTGATGCGCCGTGGGAACGCACGCCGGTGGTACTTTTAATTAATTTTACGAAATCAAACATCAAACCCACCCCCGGGAGCAGATGTGCACGTTTAGGGCGCCGAGTTTTAAAGACACCCGGACACTCGGGAAGGCCTATTTTCTCCTACACCGCCATGCCAGGGAGGATGTGGGAAACTGTTTGTTTACTCGACTCGTCGTTCATCACGCATCCTGCGGGCTGTGAAGAATTGCGGGAAATGATACGGTGGGCTTGTGGCTGAGAAACCGACGACGTCACACACGAGTATGTGGTGGAAATGCGAGGGAAAAGCGAGAGAGAGAGAGAGAGTTGGCAAACATTCCGGTTGCGGATTATCATAAATTTCACTTCGGAGCGATTATTGATAACTGCCGGCACGTCCGGAAGGCCCTGACCGTTCTCATTCGCAGCAGAGATAGCAAGCGACGACCCCAAGCGATGACGATGACGATGATTATGATCAGCGAGTGGTGGTCCGGGTTTTGCGATGCGTTTGAAGTAGCCCTCGAATGCGGCCTTCGTCTAGCTAGCGTCGATAAAGGGCCCTTTGCCTCAAATTGGGCCCATCAAACACGCCAGCCCCCGTCTGCCACGGGCTTTGGGTGGTGGGAGTTTTACAAATAAACACAAAATATTACCTACCCCCTTTCGGTTGGGGCTGAGACTCCAAAGCATAAGGGTTAACCGAGGGCACCGTGAAGCCCGGCAGCCGACTTGGGGTTCTTTAATAAGCCAGACCGGGCCGGGCCGAGTGGTCTCGAGTCGATTCAAAGTGATAGGAAAAGTTTTCCCCATTCATCCACTTTAGCCCAAGCTTCCCACTGACGGGGAGGGTCGCTTCGGAACGGGAAAATTAATTCATGATCATGTCCCGGCGCGTGTTTACTTCCCGCTTACTATCCCGGAGCACTCCGTCGAGTGTTTGGCGCTCTTTTGGAGTGCCTGCGGATTCCTGGCCTTCCCTTGGTGTTTTTTTTTCTCGACTCCTTCCGTGCGAGTCCTTCCCACGGTCCCAGCGGTTAGGCTTCTTCCCTCGAGAGCCCTCACCCTGGCAGATGGCTCGACGTCGAGGCAAAGATGATGCCGCTGCGTCACTGGAGGGATGGATTTGATGGGATCCTGATTGGGATACTGCGCCCTACCAATCGAATCCCACCGCCCAAGCCTTGTGGGGTCGTGTGAAGATCTATGTTTTCTCGAGGGAGGCATGGTTCCCTTTTTTCTCCATCTTCTTTAGCCTCTCGCAGCAACGGTGCCACTCGGCAGTTCCTTCTCAGCTACGGGGTTTTATGGGGAGTCATTCTCATCGTCGGGATGTGTCTGTTTTCGCATAAATCACAACCCTACGGCGGGCGCCTGATCTGCTGCGGCATCAAACGATGAGGTTGAAATATTGTCAGGTTCGAGTTTTGCGGAGGCACACCGAAACCGAGCGATAAAGAGTCTAAGCTGAATAGGGTCGGGAGCGTGTGGGAAATGCCCGGAACTACTCGAGAACGGGCTTGGGCTGGATGAAGTTTACGACTGACGTGGCTGAGAAAACGTTAACCCGTGCTACCCACGGCAGGAGTGATGCAGCAGTACTGCGAACAAGCGACAACAACGCTCTTCACGCACGCACGACCCCGGGAGTGTGGGATAATTATACTGACTAGTCATGCGGGAGCACTCAATCTTGTGCCATCCCACAGGCGTGCGTGTCTGGCACAGGAAGAAAAAAAAAAAAGGGTGGTGTATAAAAATTGTGACTAACTGTGAGGATGGCGCTTTTGATAAGCATCCATGTTGCATAATCGGAGCGATCATTTAAGAGGCACCATTACACAGTACGATTGTGCGTTTGTGTGCTCATCATGCGGTTGATTTTTCAAACCTAATTTGAGTGAATAAAATAAACATTTTTCTAGGTTTTTCACGCCATCAGGGGAGCGAAAAAAAAAGAAAATTCCTCCCGAAACAAGCTTCAAACGGGACACCGTATGCTTATTGATAAAGTGCGATTCGCTGGGGGAAATGCGTGCAATTTCCGTGTACGCCTTTGTTAGTGAAATGAAAATGTGCCTTTTTCCCTCCCGTGGTGTTGGGCCACCATGTTCCAGATCGATCGTTTTCCCATCCCTCGGGGGCACAAGTGAATAAACTCGAAAGCACTCTAAGCACCGCTTTCGACCGTACAGGGCCGTCACAATAAAGTCAATTGAGCACAGTTCCAGTACTGCTTGCTGGGTGGGCATTCGTGTGGGCCACCCCATGTTCTCCCCATCGGGAGAAGGGTCCATTTTTCATCGTTTGGAAAACAATTTAGTATCGTTGTGCATAGTTTGTGTTGGATGGTTGCGTTTTTTTTTTTTCGCTTCTTTTTCTTGTATGACGCTGCTCGCTGGCCTAAGAACGAGCGGCTCGCTGTGTGCGCTTTCACTATCTTTCACTCCCATCTCCTGGGTTGCGGATAAGGATCCCTCTATTGTGTGTGTGTGTGTGTGTGTGTCGAGGGAACGGGAAATGCAAGTGCGACAAAGGCCCCTCGAGAGCCTCGGTTAACCCATCGTTGGGCCCGGCCACAGTGGGCTTGGATCGGATCGGATGGAGGAAAAGACGCGTGCAAAAGCCGGAACATCCTGCCCGGCTTCCGGTCACATTCCCGAGAGGATGCGCGAGCAGCAAAGGACCGCTCGTGGACTTTCCGGGTGCCGCTTTTTTTGTTGTCTTCTCTCCCTTCTTTTAGTGCGCGGATGTTTGCGTATGTGCGCAATCGGTTTTCGGTGTCGTTTTCATTTCGGTGGTGAGTCGCTTTATTCGGTAGAGCCTTTTTTTTCCTCTCTCTCTCTCTCTCTCTCTCTCTCTCTCTCTCTCTTTCACTCCATCTAGCAAAAGCTAGCCTCTGTTATTATAGCGTGCGGTTTTCCATCGTCTCGTATCGTCTCGCTGACGGTGACGAGGTGGCGCTTTTCCGGGGGCCCGATTCGGGTTCGGTCATTTCGACCGGTTGCTACTCGATCGTGTTTCTTCATCTCCCACCCTCGCCCATGCGTCCTTGAGCCCCCCCCCCCTCACACCCCCTATCCACTGGTTCACAAGCCGGGCAACACAATCAACTGTTCGAGGGGTTGATGCGGTCGCTTTCTCGGTGAGCGAGAGTGGTGGATGGTAGGGAACAAAGGAAAGGACCGGCACTTTGTTTGGAGAGAAAATATTGTGTCTACCGCAGAACTCGAATGAGTGTCTCTGGCGCACCACGGCCAGGCATTGCCCGATGTGATACAGTGGCTCGCAGAATATTGGACCCTCGGACAGTTTCCTGTCGTGTGGGGGTCGTGGGCAGGGGGGCCATCCCGGATAGCAGGGCAGGCGGAGTCGACCATACGGGCCAGTTGAGCAAATGGCTAATGTAGGATTTATATGCGAAGGTAGCGTCGAGCTGCTCTGCGTGCGAATAGAGGTTGAACAAGGACACCACTAGTGGCCCGTAAATGTGGACGACGAGGGCGTGAGAGTGGGCGCGAGAGGTGGGTGTGAAGAATAAGTAATTTATCATCTGCTCTTGAGGTCACCGAAGTTGAACACATTCACCCATCCACGTCGAATGGGTGCTGCGGGAAAAAGGGGTTTTGGTGTGTGGTGGGCTTTTTTTGTGTGTGAGTGTGTGTGTGTGAGCTATTTCCTGCTTGGACGCACGAGAAAACGAAGACATTTTGAGGGAAAGCACTCTCTAGGGGCGAGGATGAGAAGAAGCGCCAGTCTCGACAAGTAAAGCCTCGCCAAGCTCGCCGGAATGTGTGCAAAAGAAATGAACAACGATGCTGCGACGACGATGGCACTGATGATGACGCAGTTGGCAACGCGTTTTCGAATCGCCCTCGGCAATCGGCCTCCGTTCCGGTCGTCCCGGTCGTACTTGATCCCGTGGGAGATACGCGGGCCTGCCGAAGAGTCATTTCCAGCAGCAATTGCTGTCAGCATTTGTTATCGCTTCGCATATGCGTTCGAGCCGCATTGTGCGATCGTCCTTACGGTTGCCCGAAAGCTCATAATCACTCGCAATCCGGGACGCCAGCGTGGATGAAGGTGTTTTTTTTTGCGGGTTTTTTTTTCACTCTCTCCCTCTTAAATGCAGCACGAAACGAAACGAAACGAAAGCTAACGCATCGCACCTCCAGGGGAACGTTCGTTTTGTTGGGACGTGCTTCCGATCGAGCGAAGAATGATTGCTGGCAGGTTTAAAGTCGGTGTGTGCCGGGGATGCTTTGGTACGATAACGGGTTGTTCCGTTTTGACAGGTTCTCTTGCTCGAATGCGTGTCGATAGTAGGCCTTGAAGTGTTAAATGCATTATTGGCTAAAACTAGCTGAAATGAAACACGTGCTGATGTCGCTTCCTTGTGAACCTAATGAATGCTTAAAAGGACAACTTTCCACCCACCGACAGCAAGCGAACGATAAACCACTGTTTGTGATGTTACGCGTTCGCTTCCATTTCAGTGAGCGTAATTGCGTTACACTCGCCAGTGGCAGCTAATTTAATTTGCACATGTTAAAAATAGACGAGAGCGAGAGAGAGAGAGAGAGAGAGAGAGAGAGAAAGAGAGAAAAGAAAAAAAAAGGATTACATGCAGGGGTGAAACCACCGCGAAAGCTCACCAATTTCGGTCACCGCCAATCCCACCGTAATTGCGTGTAATTGCTCTCGATTGCACCGGAAGCACAATCCGGTGCCAATTATTTTACGTCCGATTTTAATATTCGATTGGTTTGGACGTTCGGAATAGCAGCTCATCAATGGTTTACCCTCGCAGCATATCGGTTGAAAGGTAAATGAAGAGCGACACTCCGAACGCGCGATGTAACGGCGATTTAAATCACGGTTCACGGCAACAAAAGGCAGTCTACACTTCAGGTGATGAAGCATGTTTGTAAAGGAGGTCCCATCACGGCCAGACATCCCGTTCTCGTGTTCACGGGGTCCTTTCTAATTGATCGACCCTGCCAACGAATTGTCAACTCGCACCCCCATATCGAGAGGGTTGTAAGCTCGTGGGTAAAATATTAACCACCGCTCCATTGTCCGGTGCTTAGGCGATGAACGATCCTGGCTCAAACCACCGTTCGGTTTTCGCACTTCGCACGCCGGGTGTGCCGGACTCGTAAACACTCGCTCGTTGGTCCGGTGGAACTAATTTCCATCGCCCGATCGTGGGCACACGGATTGTTGGATTTTCCGAAACGCATCCATCGAACGCAGCGCTTCGGGGGTGGAAAAGACGAGCCAGTTGCACGGACACGGACGTAGGCAATATGCCAAAAACAATCAAAACTACTTCACGCCACTCCGCTACAGGCACCGTGCTCTACTCGAGACCCGTCCGAGGCTGTCGTCCTTCGCTTCATGGACGAATCGAGCAAAGGACGACGACGGTGCGTGGCAGTGAGCGTGTACACAGCGTTCGATTATTGTTTTGTCAATTGATTTGCTAGTGGTTTCATAGATGATTAAGCAGCGGACGCAATCATGCATTTCTACCGCAGTTCCGGCCCCTCTTGGTCACAAAATGGCCGACACGAGGCGCATCCCGGTCGACCGACCGACGTTCGTCACCTCACCGTAGGCCCTGGTAGGGGTAGTGTTAATGATTTTGCTCACCACGCACCCGGGGATTTGATTGTTGCTGGTTCGCTTAGCGCTTCGCCGTGGTGTGCGTAAAAGCTCGCGTGGTGCGGGATTGGGAAGTGGGTGGCCTATTTGCACACCGAGCCCGTGATGAGTTTATTGCTCAGAAAAGGACCACGCGCGGCCGGTTGGTTGTGGTTGCGATTATTTTTGATTTATTTTCACAGCTGCCAGGTCCGCGCGCGTGTGTGCGTGTTTTTTCCCTTCCATCGCTCTTTCGGTGCTGTATGCGGTCGATTTAATTTCCACCAGGATGTGTTTCTAGCTCACTGGTAGCGAAACGCACTCGCAGGCAAGGTTTAATGAAAACGCGCTCGAGTTTTTCGCTTTAACCGAGGCCGGCTGACACGCCTAAAACCGGTGCGACAATGGCTGCTGCTTGAGTGCGCCATTTTGTCGTCCCGTTGGACACCGATTGCTAATTCAATTGATCGAATAATGGCAGTGACCGGAGAGATGCAATCGACCACCCGAAGCAAATCGATCGAGCGAATGTCATCACCGGGCACGACGGGAACCGCGTGATCGAATTTCGGGATCCCTTTCTCATCCCGGGGATCCCGATTGGTGTGTGTGTGTGTGTGTGTGTAACCGGCCAGGGAGAGAGTTCCACTTAAAGTTTCGCTTCGCTTGTCACTCGTATCGATTTACATTACGCCTTCACTTGGTCCTGTGGTCACGTGTGGCATCTCTTGCGGGCCGTCGCCATGTGCCTGTGTTGGTCGGACAAAAGTGCACTGGCGCATCCGCATCCACATGCAGGGCTCGCAACAGGACGAACGAACCCACGCAATTACGAAAGGTGGCGATCGAGTTGTGGACGAGCGAATAAATGAAATGAAGCCGTTACCGTACGCGCAAAAGGTCTCCCAGCCCCAACCGTCGCGTACACGGAACGTTGAGGCGAAGGTTGATTGGTTTTATTGTTTAAATTAAATTTTAATTAAATTTTAAGCACACCGGCCAACAATGACGGAAAATTTATCGACCATAAATAGAACGCCCGGTTCGTCGTTGTGTCCGGTTTCCGGGAGCCCACTGTCCGGTGGCTGCGTTCCAAATCGGTCCTGGTTTGGTTCGGTATAGGTCCGATTTCTCACTACCAGGGAGATCCTCCATGCGTGTGTGCGTGTGTGTGTGAAAGCCCACAAAAAACCGTTCCCCGAAAAGTGGCCGACCGATACCGAGTCGTCCGAAAATGGCACTCCAGTCCAGGGACAGTCAGCACCACGGGTGAATCTCTGCGCCCCAGGATGGTTGCGTGCGTACAACAGCTCGAACCGAGCTGAACCGAGGGTTCGTCTAACCTAGCGCCCACGTGCCGGTGTCAGGATTTATTTAGTCCATGAATAGAAATTACAACCCGCGCCGAAGGCCGAGATTGAGTGCCACTCGAAGCCACTCGAAGCCGGTCGAGCCGCCGATTGTGATGGAAATTATGCTTGCCGTTGGAAACGCGCTTCGACATAAATTTTCATTGGCGATTACGACACGCACGGGTCATCCTCGCTTTTTTGGGTGTGGGGAGAACGGCCAGACCGTGGGGATCACACCCCACCCGCTCAATGGGACTGGGTGACTTTCGCGGTTTTGCCGTGCAGCTAATCACGGTGCTTGTGATCGATTTTTTGGTCCTCGTTGGTTGGTTGTCGAGGCAGGAGATTAAGTTGGTAGCTTGCTAGGGGCCGATCGGAATACCGTACGCGTAGTGGTGCGGTTGTACGAGTGCTTTCTGGGCTCCGGGAGTTCATTGGCTTTGGATTTTATCCGCCTGGGAGGGCGTTCATCGGCGTTGGATGCGGTCGAGTTTTGGATGCGTATTTATGCCGTTAAATTCACCCCAATTCGCATCCCTTAGCGAGTGGTCCATGGCTTTAGGAAGGTCGAACGGTAGTTTCGAACGAGAGAGAAAAAAAAGGACACTGAGGACAATAACAGGACACTGTGCTGCCCATTTGTGTGCTGTTTAAATTTCCCAACACGTTTGTCACGTGGGGCTTCGCGTGGGTTTCGCGTGGGCTTCGAACCCGCCATAAAGATAAGTTTTCTGCCGATGGAACCTTCACCGATCCGGGTCCATTCCATCCGGGTGGCGCACCGTCGGACACATGTGTGTGTGTGTGTGCATGCACACTCCCAAGGGGTTGGCCGGTTCAGTTTTAAAACAATCTGCTGCGTGTTAGTAGTTAATTGGATGGAACCGGCGTGCTCTCACATGAATCCTCACGGGGGAGCAAATGAGAAAAAAGAAAGAGAAGGACAGCGAAAAAAAAAAAACACCCAAACACACGGTCGGAAAACAGGAAACCTTGAGCACCGTCCCCCCGTTGTTGGGAAGATTTGCGATCCCACCCACTGCGGCCCTCTTTTGGGCGCCCCCGATGCGATGCCAAACTCTCGGAGGAGTAAACGAAGCGGAACGGAGCGGATTTTATCTATTTAATTTGGCAAACTTTTTATGCTGTAATCAAAGCCACTGGCTGCTGCTGCTGCTGCTGCTGCCGCCGTTTGGAAGACTGATGGCCAGTGGCCAACAAGCAGGACGCAAGCAGGGTGGTGGTACTGATGACGACAGGCAAGCCTGTTGAGTTTCGCAGGGACGCAAACTTTTCACAAGGGAGGAAAACTTTCGGTCCCAACCCCCCCCCCCCACCACGAGGGTTCCGAATTGAAAAGGATAAAAGGAAGTTGAACAAATTCGGCGAAACAATTACTACCGGACAGTCTCCGAGAGCTACCCATCGGGATCCCGTATTTGTTGTTCAAGTTTTTTGGGACAATCCTCGCCCTTCTCCTGTTTAAGGACGATCGTCCTTGTCACCACTATCGAAATCTGTGCGAGTGTTTTCTTTTTCAACCTCCCCCTTTCACGAGCTGAAAGAAAAGACCCATTTTCTCAAAGCCTCTCGCTCTTCAGCCGGTGGTCAGCGAAGTTTGGCAACATTTTATCGCCATTGGGATACAAACCCGTCATTCGGGGATCGATGGAACAACAACCTCCGGGAGGGTTGTTGTGATATGTAAAATTGAAAAGATTCTTTTTGCACGCTCTTGAGCTGAGCTGGGGATAGACGCCTGGTTGAAGAGGCAATTATAATGGTGGACTGACGAGCCTCGGATGGATGGAACTGGGAGTTTTCCGACCAGCTCGCCTGTATCGATTCAGATCCCGGTTGAAGCGGGCAAAAGTTCGACGGATAAGAACAGCACCGTCACATATTGGCCATGTTCCGGCGTGTTGGGATTTGGGATGGGCTTCTTTCCATCCCAGCCAGCGTTTTTTTTTGTTGGATTTCGTATGAGCTGATCCCCTTTCACCTCGGAAGCATATTGAAAGTTTCTCACGCCACCGAGCCGTGAAATCATGCTGCACCGTGCACACTATCGTACCCTGGGTGGGGTTGGATTGATTGATTTTCAAACCACCCTCATGCCCTGTGAAACGACAGCAAAAGGCTGACATGTCGCAGGGTGTCGTGTTATGTCGAGCAGTGTTTCGTGTCTGCTCGTACCGTGGCCCGGCGAAATATGACCGGTTTCTACTCTGACAACGATGCATGCCGTGGTGATGACGCCGTAGATTGGCTTCCCGGAGGCTGCCATCCACTGGATTGCCTTTTTTTCACCCAACCGCCCGTGAGCCCGCCACGGTGCTTTTCCACACGCACGTGGTGCTCGCGCTAATATCATCGGGATTGTGCATAATTTTCTGCTCGTCCTTCACGCGTGCACCTAACGCTATTGCCACACGTGGCACACGAGTCGGCAGATAAGACGCTTTTTGTTTTCGCTTTCTTACGCTTACGCTTCCGGGGCCGCACCGAACGAACGAACGCCCACACGCCCCAGCTAGGCAGCCGCCATAATCACGTGTAGAAAGGCGGGAAAATTGTTTCGCGTTTAGCTGATAAATATTTGAATAAAATATTCAAATCAATTTCTATTCCACTTCCGCTCTCGCGTCCGGCTGTGGCTCGTGCTTTAATCCACACCAAACGCTCGGGAATGCTTTATTGCGCACCGAGAACGTTATCCTTAAAGCTCGCTCGCACAACCAGTTAGTGACGCAGATTCACTCACATGAGCGCACCCGTCAAAGCCCGACCGAACGAAAAAGGGTTCCGCTCGGTGCACGATTGCATATTATTCACAACTTTATTTATTGCTCCGGAATGCCTGTACGCTCTCTCTCTCTCTCTCTCTCTCTCTCTCTCTCGCTTTCACTCACGGAGGTTGCTCGATCTCACTCCCTACGGAAAATGTCACCGTGCGGAAAATCGTTCCACCCTCTACCATCGTCCTGTTTGAAGCACCGTAATGTAGCTAACGATGCCGTCGGGAGCAGCCGGGTTTTGGGTTCGCAAAATTCAATTTTTATCCCAACCCACCCTCTGCTGGAAACATCAAAGGGATCACCGATCCGGAAGGCAAGTTTATTGCATCCGTCAAATCGGCAACCCCCCATCCGGGCCACAAAATCAGGACACGCCATCGAACGCGTCCCGAGTGACTGCAGTCGAAATGCGCTCTCGTGTGACTTTTACAGCGTTACAGCAACTGTACAACTGGCCGCGTTTGAACGGGTGTGCATTTTTACAAAGTACCTTGCGGTGGTGGCCGTCGAGCGTTGAAGCGCATCATCACTGCAAGGACGGTTGGTTTGTGTGGGCCATCGTTTCATCGTTTCAGAACCCAGTTGACAGTATCGGTGCATGACGCAGGGAAGAAAAACGCACCCCGTCCGGTATGAGTTTCGCTATTTATTGCCCCGTTTGCTAGCGCCAGGACGATGGTGGATTGCGTATTAAAATCTCCAAACCCGGCTGAGATGAGGGTGTTTTTCATCTCGGGTGCAGGTGCTAAAGGAGGAAGGTCCTTCCCTTTTAAGCGGCTTCTCATTCATCGGTTCTTGGGAAAATGAACGGAGAGCAAAAAAATAAATAAATAAATAAAGAGGGGCCACCATTTCATGGAAAGCAGCCGAAGCAATCTTATCGGTTAAGAAAACCCGCTGTGTGTGTGTGTGTGGCTGGGTGAAATGGTTTGATTGAAAATTGAACGAATTCTTTTCCGCCGGCCCGTAATGGAGTGTGCTGGTGTTGAGCCGTGCTTGACGCATGTGAGTGGGTGGGTTGAAACGGTCCGGTTGCGGGCGTTTGTGCAAAAGAAAAGAGAGAAACACGAGCAAACACTCGACGGGTGTGCGAAAACATGCAGTAGCGAGAAAAACCTCTTCACGATATCACGAGACACCGCAGCGAAAGGTTGCACCACCGTTAAGGGTTAAGGCGATAAGGGTTAAAGCGCGCGCAGCTGGAGCTGGAAAGCGATCTCGGTTCGTATTTATACGTGCTTACCACCGGTTGCAACCACGTCCTTTCGTTCACGTGTGAGCCCGAGTGAGACGTTGGCCAACGTCGATTTGAACCGATCAAACTTCTCGACCAAGTGGGTCGTGGGTGTGTGTGTTTTTTTTTCTCCCATTTTCTTCTCCCATCGTTTTATTTTGTTTAGCTTCTCGAACTTTTCAAAACATGATTGAACTCCGACGGTTCCGGTGGCTCTGGGTGGTGTTTGGGGATTGTGTTTTCCGCACGATAGAAGCTTGTGGTGCGTCCATTTTATCGCCCCTCCCTGATGCGAAGATGCATCGCCAGGGCAAAGTGGTTGAACAACGGGTTTCGTGTAGCACCATCCGCTCGATGACGCTCAAGAAGGATCCGCTGTTTAGCCGGCGTGTTCGGGTCGTTCGTGAGGTTGGCATGCTCAGGAAAAACAGAGCGCAAAGATCACGCTTGAAGCTCGCCAGAGTCCAAAGTCGAAGTGCATGCCCAGTGTACCGGTTCCGGTTGGCCATTATTCGACCCGTGGTGCGCTCATGTAAGCGCTTGCGATTGGAATGGGGCACTTGTGCGCGCCGGCTAAAGAGGAGTCGTTCGATAAGACGCTCGAAGGGATCGTTACTGGAGCTTATGATATGAATCAACGCCCGGTTCAATCCGTACTTTGGCTTTCCCGGAGGGAGTGGTTGCGAGATAAAGCGCCAAGAAGCACACTTTCGCAACAAACTATTTCGTGCGTTTGGTTCGCGGACGCAATTAGTGCACCATCCCAAGTAGGCGGGCAATCCTGCGAGCGCAAGATGGCGCTTATGTGTGAAGTGAAAATTGCTTGTTTCTAACATCGGCTCGAAGAGTTGAAAAGTGGTTCCACTACCGTTCCATTGGAAGGGGGGTTGAATAAGGCGAAAATCGAACCAATCGTTTTTCCGATCGGGTGAACAGTGAGATTGAACGAACGAATAAATGGGAGGGAGCATTGATTATGTATACGTGTGTGAGTGTGTTTCGTGGTTCGTTGATTTGCATCCAGTTTGAGCCGCGTGTTTATTCGCATCTGCGCTAGGATGAGCATAAAAATCTCCTCCCTAGCATCCTGGCCATCGTTCTCTATTGTAATTGAAACGGAACGCTTGTTACAATCAACAGTTTGCAAAATGCGATGCGCCAAACTATAGGAGCCCCGAAACGGCCCCGAAAAAAGGGAAGCTTATTCCAGTCGACTGACTTTTGGAATAAAATTTCACCACACACCGGCGCGGCGGCGTTTGACGCAGTGGTCTTGGTCGGGCAGTTACAGCAAGGGTTTCGGGAGTCAATTTTTCTCGTCAGATTTCTGCCACTGATTGAGTCGAGTCAACTTCATACATACGCTTATGCCAGGCCGGGGCTCCGTCACGGTTGCTGGTTTGGCTAGCTGTTGAGCATGTGAAATGGTTCGAATTTTCATCATTGAATTAAGCACGGTGCGGCGAATGAAACGGCAAACGAAAAAAAAGCAGCTCGCCAACAATCGCTGCTTTATTGCGATAGCCTCCTTTCGGCACCAGGGATTTCGTTTGTGGCGCGGTGCGCTGTCGCCATCTTTTGGGGGTGGAAAATTCGTGCGACGCGTACATCACTCGAAGCCTCGAACGCCCGTCGCCAGTTGACTCCGGTTGTGCGGCCCGAGGAGTTGATGTCCTGGGTTATTTACTCACTAACTCGAACGCCCCGAGTGCACGGGTTTGAACCTGATACTCCGGCAAGCGGTCTCGGGCGCCAGATGCCAGCCGCCACCGTCACCGAAACGACGATGAGGAACATGTTATTTTCGTAAAGTTAAATTGAATTTTTCTATAAGAAGTTTTAACATAATTTCGCCCGGATTCAATCTTGCCCGCATCAGCCCGGACGAACTGGGGACGAGGCCGGCAGCGCTGCAGATGAAGCTTAACCGCATTTATTCCGAGCACAAGCACAAGAACTCGCCCCCGGGTCGTGCGCTTGGGGTGGATGAGGATAAAAAAGCACCCAAACTTAAGGAGCGGGTTTGCCGGTTGGCAGGATGCAAGAAGCCGGGATGTTTACGGCTGATAGATAGCGCACGCACGCGAGAGAAAGCGAAACGGATAAGAAGCAGAAGCTGCAAGCAAGTGACGAAAAAAAAAACAGCAGCAGCACCAGCAGCAGCAGCGAACGATAGCGCGGCCGAGAGAAAATGGAGGATAAAGACATCAAGTGAAGCAGAAGACGAGCTGATTGCTAAATGCAGAACGCATCGTAGCTAAATCGGAACGGTTCCAGCCCGATTCAGCGGGTGAAATGTAGCAAACGAAAGCGAAATGTTGCCAGGCACTCAGCAAGAGGGTGTTTTTGCTCCCTCGCTCTCGCTCTCTCTAAAGAAAGGACGTGTTACAATGCCGGGCGACAAACGGGTGGTGTGTTCTGGTGGGGGACGTCAAAATCATTCGATTGAATCGGAAAGTTGGTTGTTGTGTTTGGATTGTGATTTTAGCGAAACCGAACCCGCTCGCTTGCTTGCCATGCCCATTGGAGCGGATTTCGAAATGCAAAACTTGTTGAACGGGAAGCATTTAGTAGGGATTTTGTACCGGCGTGAATTTTCGTTTTGTCGCTTGTCGCAGACACAGCAGGCTTTGCAATTTGTAAACTGCGCGCTGTCAAACGCCACCCAGTGTGCGGTAACGGATTTTGAAGCCATCGTGGCGTTTCAACTGGGCTATGGAAAGCGACGAAAACCATGGCATACTGTGTTAATGTATGCGCGAAAATGAATCCTCGTGCTGGTGCTGGATGGAGAGGGTTTCGTGGTATCGATACTTTTCCCAGGGCAAGCTGATAAGCTGAGCTCGCGTTGGTGGTCCGGAAGCCAAGACAAACTTGCTGCACGTGCTCACACACCACCACACAAACTTGCACCTCCTAAGGGATGTACTTTTTAACACATGCTCCCTGTTTTTCCACCCTCCGGGCTGAAAGACAAATACGCCACCCACCGACAAGAAAGAAAGGAACCAAAAAAAAAAGACAACCACTGCAACAAAAGGGGAAAGAAACTGCAAGTTAGGCGCATTTCATATTTCGAAAACAATAATCCCAACTTTCTGGTACCCGGGCTCGACTCCACGTGCAGCTGGTGCGACCACATTAGACTCCTGGCGCTTTCGGGTCGCATCCGGCTGGAGTCGATATACGTCCCCGTGCCGTGGCCAAGGCGACAAAGAGGCACACACACACACACACACACTCAGACACACGAACACCACCGTGTATGGCATTTTTCCCGCGCGCTGGTTTTGACGAAACTTTGGCTCTGGACCGAAAAAGCCCAACCCGTGTGCGAGTGCATCCTAACGGACCCGGGCTCGGGTTCTGAGTTGCGGTTTTTGACTGCAAAGTTGCAATCTAGCGCATTTTTTTATGTGCCCTGGGGTGTGGGGTGGCGCAAAACTTCGGCTGGTGCGCCACTTTAGCGCATTATTGTTGCACAGTTGCGTCGATTCGCGGGCTGCCGCGCGCGCTTTCGTGAATCCGTTGCGCGAATGTGCGCGCGCGAAAATTGAACCATCTCGTGGGGTGGGTTTCATTGGGTCGGGGGGTGAGTTTGTGGGCAGACCGTGGATCGGAAAGGCGTAGTGGTGCGATCATATATGCACGATAGTTTGTCGAGCCGGCTTCGAAACAGACACAGCGGCACAGCGTCTGCGAGTGGTGACCGAGAAACATATTCGCAATATGTGTGCGCGATGGCGTCGCTCGTCCTGCCGGCAATCATCAACTTTTGGGCCACCACCCCTCTCCCGGGGTGGAACCGGAGCGAAAGTTTGATGGTCTTAAAAAGTTAAAAGTAATCAACGAGATCAGTAAGCTGCGGTGCTTGAAGCCACCGAAGCGGCGCTACTCGAGTGCGGCAGGCTTTTGTATCGTTTCGGGGGTGCTTTTTTTTCAAGTGGGTGGCTCAAGAAGGGGTGGGGGGTGGGAGAGAACAATTTCTGGGATCCGGTTTGCTGTTGTTATTGGGTTTCCTGGTGCTGCCTGGTACTCATGGAGATCCTTTTATTGAATCTGCTCGCATCGTGCAGGTTAGGTTTAAGGTGGAATGTTGAGTTTGAGTGTTTCGCGTGAATGGTAAGGTAATTTTCCGTCTTGCAATCAACAACAACCAACGGGAGTCATTTCAAGTGCTTAAAGGTATCACGAAGCATGCACGTGAACTTAACTCGTTCCCAATGCTGCTTGTGCGATTATCGACCTCGCTCTAGAGGAGTTGTTATGGATGTCAACTTTTCCAAGGAGCTCCTTAAAACATGTGTTCTAATGGGGGAAAATCCACCCACACACGCAACCGTTGTTGGAGGGTGGGCAAAATAAAAACCAACGTTCATTGCTCGGAAGCGTTCAAGAAAGTACGAAAGACACAAAAACAAAACTTCCGCCCGTAATTTCTGTTTCGAGTTCGAAATTCACCGCAACTTGCGTTACAACTTCCGGTCGGAAAGCCACAGCAAATGCACCACCCTTCCATCCACCCACACACTGCACTGCGACGGGCTGGGAGATGCAAACAACGGAACCCAACGGGTGTTAACTGCATTATCGTTGTCCGTCTCGCTTTCGGGCGCGAGGTGTGCGTCCGATAAGAGATTCGTCGCGTACCAACTTTCTGCCCGCAGGCGCGCAAGATAGTTAACTTTCTGTTTTCTTCGCGACTCTGGGGGGAGGTTTTGTGGAAACCTTGGGGCAGGGTGGAAAAGTTCGAATTAAATTTTTAAACTCGTTTCCCTTTTCGCAGGATGCGGAAAACCCGAGCGCAGGGAAAAGAGGAACAAACGGCGCCATTGCAGACTTCCCGTGAAATTTAGTCATGCAGTAGTAGGATGCAGGTTGTGGATTGCTTTTTTGCCCCTTCTTTTTTGCTCTGTTTTTTTTGGCTCTCCTCCATCCTTATGCAGGGCAGTTCATTGGTGGCAGTTGGTGAAAATAACTTTCGTTTATTGGAAGCCTTCGCGTTGCGTTTTGCCACGGTTCATTCGCGGGCGTAATGCTTATGCGGCGATTCGTTTGCTTATTAATTGCACTCGATGAAAAATGGCACGCCTGGCCGCGGGCGGGTTTTTTTTAATTCCTACCCACCTCGTTCACCTTTTTTCCGATACCAATTGGAACGCTGGTTTTAACTGGTTTTAGCACGCCGCACGAAGAAAGAAGAGAAAAAAAAACCGTCCCACAACACGATCCATCCAGTCGCGGTCAGTTTGTGCAATGGCCGTCGGTACCGTTTGCTGTTAAACCGGTTGCCCGGTTCGAAGTTTCAAACAAAACGAACGCCAGTCAAACGCCCAGCCATTTGAAGCCATTTCTAATGGGAAAAGTTTGCATCGCCCTGCCCGTGGACAGCTTTTCCCCACTGCTCTCGTTCCAGCTGGGAAACGCTTTTGCGTGAAAAAGTCGACCGGCAGATGGCAGTGGCATTGAGTTAGGTGAATAGTTTTGCCGGCGAGCCGTTTTTGTTCGTAATTAATGAGGCTATAGTTTTGTCATTTCGCCCATCAGGACCGGACCCATCAAATGGGGCGGGTGGGCCACCGGGCGTGGCATCTGGATGTGAAATCGATGGGCCAAAGTTTGCACCCGAGAGCTTACTTCAGTGCCCGGTCTGCTAGTGGTCGGGTATAATTAATGAGCGCTAGGTGGTTGGAAAATGAAGGATCGTGTGCAGGAAAACCTCGATGAACTCTGCGTTACAATTATTACCATGCGCAATTGTGGACCCACCAAGGGGGTCGAATAAATGTCGAAGTAGTTTGTAAATTCAATTGTCTTGGGTCGATACTTTCCGGCTCAATTGTCTGCCCCGAGGCTGCGTGATGAGTGATTGCGTAACATGTTTGGGGGTGGTTTCAACAGAAAAGCTCTTTCGTGTACCTGAGCTTCGAAGGAATCTCATTCGTCAATCGATCGACTGTACGGGCGGTTGAAGAAGATGAAAAAAAGGAGAGTACCTTCCCAATTCAACCATGTCGTTCCGGAGCGATACGTGTCTCAAAGACGACGACGACGACGACGACGACGACGTGTCCTGTGATCACAGGGTGTGTGTCCGGATTTTCCCTCCCAGAGCGGTGAATGCATTCAAAGTATAACAATTCAAATCATTGATCATTGGTTTGATCGATGCCACAAACGATACCGTTCCCGTGTTGCAAGCTCCTGCCTCGTAGCGTTCCAAGCGGCAATCGATAAGGAAATGCATTCGAGAGTGCACTTTCTCTCTCATTCCCATTCGCCCCGTGGATCTTTCTGACCAGGCAACCAACCATCCGGCCGGCCGGAGCTGGCATGCACGCTATTTAGTATCAACCGAAATGGACAGTTAAGCTCGTTCGGCCATTCGTTGTTGGCTGCAATTCATTTGGACAATTGCGAACGAGGGAAAAGCGGAACGAGCTCCACAAAACGATTGCAGTTCGTTTCGGTCCAAAATCACCCACCAGGAGTGTCTGGGGAGGGTGAAAAAGGCTCGTTGTTGACGACGGTGGTTGAGATTTTCTGCTATCGTGCAGGAAACGTAACATTTACCGCTGCGCCGAGCACGAAATGGACGGTGGAAAAACAGCGCACAAACAGGACAGCGGGGAAAAAAAAAGAAAAACTCTCTGATGATGGGAAAAAACCGCCCCGTGTGGCACGAGCGAGAAAGTGGGAAAAGAAAGAAAGCACTCCCTCTCGCTTTTTGCCATTGTGAGTTTTGTTTTCTTTCGTCCAGCCATCGCCATCGAAGCAGGCGAGTGCAGCGTTTGTTTGCAGCGCTCGTCTTCGTGGTTGGCTCGCGTCCGAGCAGGCCTTGAGCCCGTGGTATGCCGCTGTTGTGTGTGTAGACGCTTTTTCCATGCTTTTCTCGAGTGCTTTTTGCTGCCTGAAAAGCTCTCCCCCTCGTTTCAGGCAGCTGGATCTGGTTGGTATCTGCGAAATGATATCACATTACCGATAGATCGCATGTCGAATAGAAATAACTATCGTTTTGTGGTGTTGTGCGGTGGTTGAGATCGCACCTCCACGTGCCCACTCGTGGCCGGTTCCGTAGCGTGACCATATCCCCGTTGCAGGTGATTGCAATTGCCGTCGTCATCGGGTTTCAGATGTGGATGAAGGCTCGCAAGCCGGCTGCTGCCCGGAATGGTGGCTAACAGGGGGTTGAACGAACAGCAATGGCGCCGATGCACGGAAACGCAGCTGCTTGGAAGTTCACTGTGGGGTCTTAAAATGAGCTTAGCGCACTCGCAATCACCCTTGGCGGCCTCCCTGAGTGTGCTCCCGTGTAATGCAATTTGTCATGATACCTAATAACGGCCCGGAGCCTGCCAGGGTCCGATCTGGGGAGCTTCTATTTTTTTTGTGTGCTCCTTCTACGGCAGGCTGCAGGCTCGCATCCGCCGGAAAATCCGCTTTTTATTTCGCTTTTCGCTCGCTTCTCCAATCGCGTTTCACTAGCGCGTTCGTTGGCCACATGGGGTTGTGTGAGTGAGCGCCTCCTTTATTCTCTCCTCCAGCCCACACTGCTGTTGGCGCTCATCCCGCGCAGAGATTCAATTATCTGATGAAATTAAATAATAAACCAGTCCTGATGGGAGGCCGGAGCCCGGAGGTTGCATGTCCCGCTGGCGGACAGCAGCGCAAACAAACGCCACCAGCGGTATTCGTTCTGTCCAGGCACCCGGAACCTGTCTTGTGATGTGTTGTTGTTCCCGTTTCGCGCTTTTATGTGCTTCACCATTCAACCGACGAGCTAGCCGGGCTGCGTGAGCTTGTGCGAATCAGAAGAAAAATAAGAAGAAAAAAAACACACGAGAAAAAACACACTCTCTGTTGATGTTGTTGAACGGAACTATTATTAGTCTGCGGACCCGCGATGGTATGACGTATTGGGTGCTCTTATTAAATTGGTCCTTGTTGTCATCGGCTCGCTTGGGATTGGTTCTAGGAGAGCCCCACGTTTCTGGTCTCTTTTTTTACCTTCCAGGTGGACGGGGGGCAGTTTGATTTCAATTCTTAAAGCCGCACCTAAATGGCACACAGGTCTTAAGCGCGGCTCAAAATGGTGTTCCCGGGTTTTCGCCAACAACATCAGATAATGGGCGCCGATGCTGCAGCCGATAGGGACGATTTTTCCCAAATTCCCCCGGCCAATGGTCGCTCGGTTGTCTTGCGCCGGGATGGAAGATGCCAAATAAAAAAGAGCCGTGGTTGGCGGCTGGCACGATCGGTATCGTTATTGCTGTTATTATTATTACCGTCATCATGTATACCATGCCTGGCTCTCCTCGACACGGACACTCTGGTGGAGGGAGTCGAAGCTGCGGTGCAAAAGCGAGCCAAAAGATGGTATCGGTTGCGGCAAAATTACGCCCGGCTAATCGTTTAATTAATTTCTGGGTCTACTCCGGTGGGAACAGGGCGCGTTGGGAGGGCGCATCGCTATCTGATGGGATGCCGTCGCGTGGTGTGGCGATAGTTTTTCCGATCGAAATGACCCGCTGGGGTTGCTAAACTGCTGCTGGCAATAGGCTGGACTTTCGGGAAGATTTTCCCCTTCCATTTGGCCATTTGGCATCGAGCAATTGGAGGAAAAAAACCTCCTCGCTTAACAGCAGGATGGTTGGGTTTGGCCGCTCGAGACGATATTCCATTCTTCTAATTGCCATCGTGGGCGGAGGAAAAAGCTTCAGCTTTAAGCAACTTGCTTTCTTCGGTCCAAATTTCGATTAAAACTCCATAATGATGATGCATGCAACGTTTAATGCATCGTAAAAGCGGTGGCTGACGGAAATCCGTGGTGGTTTACTTCACGGGGCTTAAAAATGGGGACCATCATAATACATTTCTTCATAATTCTGACCTACCCTCGCTCGGTTCGGTTGACAGACGTAGGCATCGTCGGAAGAGGGACCGTCTTGTGCGGTCGAAAAAGCAACGAAAAGACACTCCGCGAGAGGGAGTGAATTTGAACGGCCTTTCATTTTTCTTCCTCCCACGTTGACCGGACCTCCGTGTCTGTACGGACCGGTGCCCTTTAATGGCACTGAGGGGTGGTTTAATAGCGCTCATAAACTGCGCTTTATTTGCACTTGGCTCGCGCCCGAACCGCGCTTAACGATCTGTCGCAAAATAAGCCCTGGCCGGTGCGCGAATGCTCCCGGGGTCAGTTTTAGGAAGCGCGGTTTATAATTTTATTTATTATAATGATAATTGTGCCGTCTAGTCAAACTCCCGAGCTTCGCGAGTTCGTGTGGCTCGGAGCGCACTTCCCGGACTGCGTGGGCAGTCCGCGTGGTGCGTTTAAATCTGGAAATTAGACGCTTATTTGGATAGCACCGCCAGCGATAGTCCCGGTAAAGGGTAGAGCAGCATTGAAATGTGGCCACGCTGACCTCGCTGAGCAGAAGTAGCTTAAATGCTACCCACCCGTAGTCGGGAAAAGCTGCCAAAGGCCGTCCGTACGGGGCAAGGACGATGCGCTAAAAACACCCAGCCAGCCTAGTGGGTGGGAAGGCAATTTTCGTGACCAGTTTGCGTGGTATTATTTATTGCCATCTCGTTCGCGCACGTACATCGCCCTGCGCCCGGTTCGCTAGCAATTTGTCAACAGTCGAGGTCGATGGAGGCGCCTGGTCGCTTGAAGCAACAACGACGTGCCCCCAACCACCCGAAGGTGTCTGTCGGAAAAGCCACCGTGAAGGTTGATGAAAATTTATTGACTTTAAACGCGAAACGACGCTACCGTTCGCATGGGAGGAGTTCGTTTGGTCCACACGTAAAGGGAAGCGATCGTACCGATGGGCGATCGTGCAGTTTCGTTCGAAGTCAGACTCGCCGAAGGTCACTCGGGAAGGTTTTGCTGGTTTTTGGGGTAAAAAGGCACCTTGGGCTTGGCCACCCAGTGTGGTGAAAAGAGAGATTTCGGAAAGGCGCAGCACGAAAAGGGTTTTCATGGGCCTCGACGCACCTAATTACGAATTTATGATGACGACCAATGAATGTGACCGGTGCCACCGGTACGTCGTTGATGAGGTGGATGATGATGTCCCGGTGCTATCGTGGTGGAAATATTGCAGGGCATAAAATAAAAAGTGCAACATAACTGGCGATACGCAACAGGGCGTACATCAGCCGTGCCGGTGATAAAGCGATGGAGGCGCCTGGTACCGCGTGGTGGGCCTTTGGAAATGGTGAACCTGCGGCGAACCCACGCAGTCGACATCACATTCATCATTAATATGCGCATTACGGCGGATGTGTTTACACGTGGCACCGCGCATGATAATCGTTTTCACCGTGGCGTATGAAATATTTGCTCGTTATTTTATAAACACGACAAGTAATGTATTTAGTGGCTTTCCCTTTACGCCCGCCCTCGGCTGGTGTCGGTCTCGTAAGTATCATTTCGTTATCCGCTCGTGTGTATCGCGGTGGGTTGTTGTTTTGGGGGAGGTGCGTTTGTTTTTTGTGTGCATCTCCATGCAATATTTCACACACGTTTATGTGTGGCGATAGGCGGCCGTTTAGCTTGGCTGGGTTTGCCGGGACTGAGCCGTTTAGGGTGGCAATGGTGCATGGAAGGGACACCCCATTTGCGATGGAACTCAAATATTTGATGAAGTCACCGGGCGTGCAGGTGTGTGGTGTGATTTTTAAACTGCCCACCGCTGGGTGCCACGTCATTTCTTTTTGGCTTAGTGTAACTCATGTAAAATTTACGTGACTTTTCAACAAATAGCCGCTGGCTTTGGCACGGAGTGGGTAATCCCTGCTGGAGCGAGCAGCTTTGTTATTCCACCGGCAATAGCCATCGGCAGATGATTAATTTTTCATCTCTTAATTGCTTTAAATTAATAAACAAATGCAGTATTATTTCACCAGTCAATTTTTGATGGAATGTATCGCACGTTCGCGTATTTGTGGCCGCTGTGGTTGCATTTTGCCATGAAATTACTGTTTTGTTCCGCAACTCATTTTTTTCCATTTTCACATGCATTCTTTTGCATAGGATTTGAGAATGGTTTTTTTACAAAAAAAAAATCCACAAGCGCCCACCACGATGTCGTAATTTAGGTGTCTCTTTGTGGATTGCGGAGCGTACGGGAAAATTATTACAGCCCCAAGCCGAGAGCAAAAGTTTCATTATCACGCTCATACGTTTAAGCAGTGATAAAAAGCAACCAGCGTTTGGTTACAATAAATATCCGTACCCATTGTGGTAAACTGTTACTGTTTATTGTTTTACATTTTCCAAATTCGCGAGATTAGCCCCATGAGAGTGGGTGGCAGGATGCTCCATCCGAGGGGGCAACCGACGAGGGTTCTATTCGCGGTCAAACTAGAGCAAACAACACACACACACACACCCACATGGACACTCCGCACCTTTGTGGTGTCTATTGGAACGCACCAGAATATGGCACTAAACGCAGGGTGCTAGCGTTTTTCCCCGACGCTAATGGTTGAAATATTTTTGCCAAAAACCCATCCGGCGCATACCGCGACCGTAATGGTGGAAATGAATGCTTATGGGGTGTAATGAACAGGTGAAATTTATCGCCCCGCCAAGCATGCGCCCCGGTGAAAATGTGCGGCAAATACTTCCGATTGCCGAGTGCGTTCGCTGTAGGCCGTTTGGTGGTGGTAACGTTGGCAACAAAGCGCATCCCAGCCCAGCGCAGGCCAGCTGACCACAGGAGGCTGGTTTTTCTTCTGCCAGGTGTGAGCGCGTTTATGAGGCCCTGGTTCAGGCAGGAACGGTGAAGGAAAAGTTTTTCCGCGTCCCATCACATCGAAGCAACAGTGAGCTTAAGTAGCGGAAGCATACTTAGCTACCAGGACGGTTGACACCACAAAAGCTAATCTTTTCAAGCCAAACTAGCACACCATGGGTCGTCAAGTGCAGCTGATATTATAGAAATCCTATTACCTTTGGACTGGTGAGCACTTCTTCCCAGCTTTCTCGAATTGGCACCGCTTCAGATCCAGTTTCCAGCTCCCCCGTTTTGCTCGCTAATAGGTTTTAATTAAATAAAGCTTTTAGAGGGCCAAGCGTGCCACCTGTGTGCGTGGAGTATAATGGTTCGCTTTCTTCGTTAGCAGTCGCACGTTGGAAAGAATGGAAAGTACGTTTAACAGCAAAAGAAAAAAAGAAAAAACGCCCAACAGTATGTTCGAAAGAAGGTTAGCTGGTGGGAATTGAAATTGGGTGCGTGTTGTGCGGATCTCGTGAGGTGAAACACGTGCATCCTGGTTGGTTGGTGGCATCCCCATTACCCAGCTGTACAGGCGTGGGTGATGTTCGAGATGATAACGATCGTATTGTGCCACAGTGCTCGCCATCAAAAGGGGTTCGTTTCGTTCCATGCGAATAAGGGAGTCATCCTACTTTTGGCTCGTTAGGCGTTGCGTGGAAAACGAATTCTCTACCCCCTTTTGGCCAGCAAATTGGTTGTGTTGTCGGAGGTTTCCGCTGGTGGAACTCGCAACGAAGGTACTATCGTTCGATAAGGTTGGCAAAATTTGTGACCTCCACCGCAAACGGTGGGTGTTTTGCGCCAATAATATGGTGCACTTCGTACGCACCCGGCGCACGCAGTAATGAAATAGAACCACAAACTGCCCCCGGAGTTGGATCGAGATTCAGCCCGCGGAACGATAGTCACGGTTATTTACCACGCATTGGCATTACTGGTTGGGATGGCGAATGGAACAAGCCAATGGGAGGACGGTGGAGTTGCCTGGAAATAAAAAGGAATTGTAATTTTCAATTTAAATCACGAAACGGGACTGGCCCAGCGATGGTCGGAGTAGTGGGAAAAAAGAACACGCCGCTCACCAACCAGTAAATTATCCGTCCATTCAGCAATGATTCGATGCTAATGCATTCAATAATATGCCCGGGTGGTTCGGTTCGCAATACACTGAAAAGAAGAGGAGAGGATGCAAAAACGAAAAAAAAAAAATACACCACCACCGAACCAGGCACTTTGCGTGCTCGTAACGATTTAGCTGCCGCTTGGCTAATGATGCGCCCGGAATGAGCCATCATCGCCCATGCACCGGAGCCGCTCGAGGATGGACGCAAAAATTACAACTCACCCCACGGCCTGCGGAAAAAGTGAACGAGGAAAATTGGAAGGGAAAAACCCTCACTTCCCGAAAAACCTTCCGTGCTTTGGATGCAGCGTCCAGCAGCGAAGCGAAGAGCAAAAAAAATTAAACCCATCGTCTTTACGTGCCGCTGGACATGCCGTGAGAGAACGAACGCGCAGATCTGTGGTCTGTCCTGGGGTCTGTGATGGCGAGTCGGTCCTGTAGGGATGACGAGGACAACGAAAAGGGACGAGTTGAAAATAGCGCAATCACTATCATCGCAATGATTATGGTATATCATTTTGTAAGAATAGCCGAATCCCACACACACACACACAGCAGTCGAACAAAAACGCGAATCGTTGGTTTTATTGTAAGTTTCGGTAGCAATGGCACGATGGGGCATGGTGCTTTTTGTCTTTCCCCCGTTTGCTTCGTTACGCCATTTTGGATGCTTTTTCATCGCGCATTCATTTTCGCCCCCATTGTGAGGGAGTTTAATTTCACTCCCAGCACGACCCGCCCAGCTCGGGGGAAGGCTGCAATAGAAACAAAACCCCCCCGGGAGAGAGAGTGAGAGAGAGAGCGTGAATTTCCCGCGAACAAACGAGACGGAAAATGGGAATTCACATCCCGTGCTTTGGCGAGCTCGCGACAGACGTTTTAATCGCCACAAAGCCTACTTTGCGAGCGAACCTTTCCGTTCGGGGCGTGGGTGGAAGCATTCTTAAGAGGGAAATGAATTGCGCCTGCTGCGATTGGACCCAGAGTTTTAACTACACCCTCTCCCCCCGGGGGGAGAGATGCCTTACCTGCCCCTCACTTCTATTGTGTGCTCTCACCGCACTGGCAATTGTTTTATTCGTGCTCTTCATTTGTTTCGAGCACGGTTCATTTTATTGTGGGGTTGTAAAATTATTATACAATTTTATCTCTCTCTCTCTCGCTCTCGCTCTCCAATCACCACCCCACCCGACCCGGTTCCATCCGGTGGTCCTTTATCTCGAGCAAGCGCTGCAAAAAGGCACAGCGTGGATGCTGCAACCTCAACACAGGTGGTTCGATTATGTAAAATGGGCATGCCCGGACCGGGAGATGCCGGAGGAAACGAATCCTGTACGTCGCAGGCTTCCAACGGTTTGGGGGTTGGGGCATGGTTCTGTGGTTTTCCTCCCACCCTCCCCCCTTCGGTGTAACATTCTCAGGGTGCTTTTATTTCTGCTCCTCCTCGGTGCCCATCCAGACTCATACCAGCCATTTTGGAGACTTAATTTCATAAGAGCGCTTCTCCGTGCCGTCTTCCGTTTTTCCATAGGGGAGGAAAAAGGGACACAATGGAGTGGGTGGTTGGTGTTCCCGGTTTCTTTTTCATCTCGTGCCAAGCGGTCTCCAGCAACCCGCTTCAGCGCATTAGCTATTGTCATTTTGCACATAAGTGCTTTTCAGGTGAAGTGCTGCAGCCGACTTCAATTACTGTCGAGAGTTTGGCGAGTGCAAGTGGCAAGTTCGGGCTTGGCGCACACACAAACACACACATATTACAGCGACTTGCTGGTGTTACAGCGCACACAATTATGCACGAGTTGCAGGAGAACCGGGCTGGTGAGTAGTCGCAAGTTTGTGGTTAAGATGGTGGGGCGATTATCGTAAAGCCAAAAGTTGCAGCCAATTTATGGGTTGGGACCAGGGACCAGAAGGAAGGTTAGCGTAACGAGCGTTCGCTTTACTAACGACGCATTTGTTGCACACGCCCAGGTGTGGCCAGGTGTGTGACGAGCGAACCCCTTTACTGGGGTGGGAAAAATGGCCGTCACAAGAGCGCTCTCTATTAGACACTGGCGGGCTGTCGAGCCATTAGGTGCCTAATGGTGAACTCAAAATCCTTATCCAAATGTCGCCCATCTAGCTTTCCTTTAGCTACACCGTCGAGTTTTACATCCTAGTTTTGCCGTTTAATCACCCAAGGTAGCCCAATCAACACCCTTCGGGTCGATACGGTGTTTCAGGTCGTTTCAGATTGAGAACCCTGGCCCGAACGACCCATCGATGATCGGTACGCATCGCCCTCTCGTGCACACGGTATCTTCCTTTGGGCTTCTGCTTGCGATAAAGCAGATGGCCCTTTTGCCCAAACGAAACTATAACCCATCGCCACCCACCCACGCAACCGGGGGTCGTTCGGGCTCGGTTCACTCGATAAGAGTTATTACGCCACGCTGAGAGCTGAGGGCTGAAAGCGGTGTTGCGGTGGCTTTCCGATAAGGTTATCTTCCTTCCAGCACGATTATGAAGTTATTGTGGCGTGTTTTCAAGCATCGAACCGTTTAACCGGCAAAGAATGCCGGTGATAATGACGGAAGTTTGTTGCCCACGGGTGAGCGAGCGGCATGCCAATCTGGCGGGGCTTTTATGGGTGTAAAATTGCATAATTGAGGTCATAAAGGTGTACGAAGGTGTAGGGAGGCTGATAAGCCGCACCGAAGCGCTTCATCTCGCCCTCGTGAAGAAGTTGTGATTTAAGGATCGTTCTCGTTCCCGATCTGGCGAACGGGTTTCGGTGAAGTGATAGGTAGCTGCACAACGCCCGCTGCTAATCTGTCCGATGGAGAAGTAACACTTCATAAAGTTTTGCTACGTAAAGTTAGAGGGGTTTTTTGGTTTTCAATCACGTGCCTGCTCTCGGTGGTCGGTGGTTTTCCACAGGACATTGGCACTGAAGGAGACAAACGAAAGGAAAAGCTCATTCGATCATTGCAGCTTGGTCGCTTATAAAGCCATCAAAAAATGATACTTCCGAGTAATCCGATGTTGAGCCCCGAGCCAAACATACTGCTGACGCAAACGCAATAAATTACACCACCCCATCGCTCGTTAGTGTGAGTAGTGGTGAATGACACACACATTGCGCTTCCTGAACTCGCGTGTGCCACTCGAGCAGGGTCTTTGCGATTGGGGTCCTTTCGACAATCCGCAGGTTAGCACAAGGAGGCTGGAGGGCAACCAACTGGCGGGCTCACATCATAACCGAATCGATGACGCGAGCCCTTCCCAGAGTGTTGGGGATTTTTTTTTTTCACGGAGGAGGAGGAAGCCGGAAAATATCCGAAAACCCAAGCGCTAAATTTATTCTACCGCAGGCATTATAACCGTAAATTATAAAAATACATTAAATACGATCGCCACCGCGCATGCGAACGAGCGCAAACGAGGAAGTGAAGCGAAAAAAAAATATACCAGAACTGCAGGAAACAAACAAGCACTCGATGGCCATCGATGGCCATCCTTTTTCCCTGCAGTGGGGGTAGGAAAAGATACACACGGCGGATACAGTACAGCGTGAGGGGGAAAAAAGTGACCGGGAAAATGTCGAAATAAAATTATAAGCACGCTACCGAGCCCGATATCGCTCGAATGATAGGCCGTTTGGAGAGTCGTTCGAATGGTGGTCGAACGATCGGAAGGGAGGCAACCGAAAAACCGCCAACCCAGCACAAATAAGCAATATTCGATAAAGAAGCACAAAAAAAAAGGAAACGTATCGAATAAAGCTATCAGTGTGCCCGGCGCAGATTGCCTCGGTTCGGTGCAAGGACGCGTAACGCCGTTTCGGTGGCGGTTTGTCATCGCTGAGATGAAGATGCCGTGGGGTCGAGGCCTAGGGCTCGAAGATCAAGCTCGTGATGTCCTTCCAGTTCCTGGGTGGATGGAAAACAACCGAGAAAAAAAAAAGAGAGAAACGAACCCGCTTCAAAACGCCACGGCCAACGCGCCACGGAATGGGCCACCGAGGGTCCAGCAAAGAATGCTTTAAATAAAGCTATAAATTGCGTAAATGAGAAAATTTATTTATCAATAAGCGAAGATAAGGGCCATTTTCCACTGGGCACAGTTATTTTATTCGTTATCTGTAAGTGTGTGTGTGTGTGTGGGTGTTTGATTTTTAATGCACATTTCCGCGTTGGCATTATTTGGCCCGCCGCTGTCTGGTCCTTTTGCGGCCATGGGCGTTTGACGGGTTTTCCCATGCTTTTGTTTTTTTCCCTGCTCGCCCACCCATTTTTTGTTCCTCCGCCCCCCCCCCCCCCACCCAAAATTTCCACACTCTCATTTGCAAATGTCGCGGGGGTCAGCGAAAAAACGCTCGGTTTCTTCGGTGCGTTCGTGCCCACGGTGCTTGGGGAATCCACACGGATCCAGTGGTGGGGAAAACTTCGTGTGGGGTGAGGGAAAAATTAAATTTGCCGCCGCCCGCCCACCCACACCAACGGGAAGGCAATAAAAATGCGAACCTCCCTCAGACGGGTTGGTAGTGGTTTGCTATCGGCGGGCGAGAGAAAATAAATAAATACCTTCCAGCGTGCTCACGGAACTGGACAGGAACGTGATTATGGGATATTGTGAATTGCATTTGTGTAACTGGGAGGTTGGGGGGCGTGTTTTTTCACGTTCTCATTGCGTTTTTGGTTGGCGCTTCAGTAGGGCGGCCCCATTTACGGCGTACTGATACCGAGTTAATGCGTTTCCTGTCCGGTGCCGCATGCCATCGGACTGGTTAAATGTGATGTAAAACGGAATAAGATGAAACGAAAATTTGATTCCCCCAAATTTTTTTTCTCTCCATCGATAGACACTTTTATGTGGTTGCATATTCCCGTTTCGTGTTGGCCTCGATCGATCGGTATCGGATCGACGGCATATTTTTATGCGCCTCGCCGACGGTCCCCCGGTTTTTTTTGTGTATCTTTTCATCATCCTTCCGTACTTCGATCTAATGAACATGTTTTACATCGCAAACTACACTCAAACTCAAAGCGGCTAGTCAATTCAATTTTACGCGACCAGTTGGTCCAAAGGCCCGATGCCGCTTTTCCGACCCGGTGCCCATTGAATCGAACGTTCAGAAAAAAAGAAAGGACACCAACCAGGGTGCCGGGGGTAAAATTAATTAAAAAAGGCAATTGTATCCACACCGAGCTCGGTGGATGGGCACGGTGGCAGAGTGAGCCGGATCACTTAATGGGCATTTTGAATAAATAAAACAAAGCGTGAAAGGGAGAAGACAAAAAACAACCACCCCACGGTGAGCGAAAACTCGTTGCCTGTCGTAAAACGGTACCCATTACGGGGCGTAATTCGATCGCCATTGCCGTGTGAGGACCGGTTTTGCGATCCGTCAAACGCAACTAAACCGAACACTAGTGTGCCCTAGGTGACCCGAATTGGACGCAATCAGCCTCCGGCAACGAAAGTGAGGAGTAGCAAAAAAAAACGAAAAAAAAAGAACGAAAAACGAAACGAAAAAGGAAGAATCAGGATGGCAAACCACCGACATGGGGATGAAAAATTTGTCCCAATTTTCGCCCCGGTCGCTTTCACCAAAAACCGGCCACCGAGGCCAATGGACAGCGCGTGTAATGGCCCGACCGAGAGTAGAGCATTTATTGTCAGCATCGTTGTCGGTGCCGTTGTCTCGTAATTCCTGCTGACGAATGCACTGGCGCAGCATGTGCATGTTGGGCCGTACGGGCCAGTCGGTCGGTCAGATGGACGGACGGTGCGGACCACCGGTCCCTAACTGGCTTCAGCTAGACGACAATAAAATTTAATCACTGACGATAATAAACATCACTTTCCGACACGGCGAAGCGCTCGTTGCTGGGCGTGCGGGGATGAACGTGCGAGTTGAAAAATGCGAATGAAACAAAAAGCAGAACGCGAAGCAGATAGTACACCAGGGCGACACGTCGGTAGAAAGCGGGAAAAGAACCTGGGTGCCGAAAAAATGGCCCTCATCGCAGGAAAGTTAGTGTTGGCATCCTCTCCTTAACTGGGCTCATTCGTTTTATGGCGCTACCGTTTGGCTGCGCGTCGTCCTCGGGGCAGTCTCGGGAGTTTCGGTGAGTCCTGATCCTGATACGGTTCCACCGGGAGGACTCGCCGAAAGTGTCTCGAAACTGGTGCCTTGGGAAGCGAGCGAGACACCGGCTCTCTTCTTAAGGAATGTGACAAGTATAAACGCGTAATTTTGTTTGCTTTTGCCATGGCAGCAACGCACGGACTGCGTCTGAGCTGCAATCACTTAGCAACCGGAGCGTCGATTCTCGTCTTCGTCGCTTGCTTTGATAGCAGATGTATTTTGGGTGGGAGTTTTGTTCGGATGACAGTTTCGTTTTGAGGCCCCCGGTTTGCAATGCGAATTGATTCTGTTTAAACTGCGTCATGCGAATGCACCGCTGCTGGTTGGCAGGAAATGTCGCACCAAATGAAAACCCTGCTGCAGATGGTTGCTAGTTCTTTTTTTTCTCCTTTTTTGAGGGAAAAGCGTCCCAAAGTGTTGAGAGTGATTCGCTTTTCAGGAAAAGTTCATC
Organism: Anopheles nili; assembly: GCF_943737925.1. Lineage (NCBI taxonomy): Eukaryota > Metazoa > Arthropoda > Insecta > Diptera > Culicidae > Anopheles > Anopheles nili. The sequence goes on from NC_071292.1 coordinate 4,987,158, forward strand.
GTCAAACTCTGGCGTTTTCTTAATTAACGAACGAAATGCGGACACATTGAAATGTTCGGGCATTGAAAACAGCAATGAAAACTGCAGTCAAACAGCGTCTACGAAAGCGCCTTTCGTCGTTGTCGTCGTCAACGTCGTTTGGTCAGTTAATTTCTTTCTCACCCAAAAGCGCTACTCAACGTGGTGCGATAAGACGAGAGAGACAGAGAAAAGTCCTTTTTGTTTTTTTTTCTTTGGAAGCCATGATGTGATTTTATCAACCATACTCAAAAAGGGTAAAAACTGCGACCTGAAACTGTCGCCTGATGCCCGTTTTTTTTTGCGACAGACAGCAGAAAAATTAAACATTTTATCGCGCAACGTGCTGTCAATCGGCAAAATTTATCGCAGTTTAGATACGCTCCGTAAAAAATGGCGCATCGGACAGCCGTGTTTGGTCGTGACTTTCGTGCGTACCCTTCTCAAGGACCAGCAGAAACAGGGCCAGCAACAGCAGCACCAGGGCGGCCTCTCGCGAAGGCCCAGGCGTACATACATCTCCATTTCCAATGAGGCCTATTATTGCATGCCTTATCGACCCGAGCTCTCTGGCGGGCGGACGGATTGCGATTCTTGACGTGGGTTGCCCCCCGGACGTAACGAATCCCGGAAGCGGTCCACAGAAGAATCGATTCCTACCCTTCGACCCACCGGGAGTGATTGAGAAGCGCCCCCGGAGGCCGATGATCGAAGGTGTTGAGGGCTCCGAAGGGACACGAGTGCTGTGTGAGACGCTGCTACAATAACGCCAAGATCGACCGGAACGAACGACCGTACGCGCAACCCACCACAGGGCGGGGCAATGAAAAATGGGCAAACCGGAAAACAGTCGCCTTTTCCGGGGTGGGAAGGACAGAACTCTCGCCTGTCAGTGTTTTTGAAGCGCCCGTGGCGTGTGGCGGTGATGGCCGACCGGTACCGGTGGTTGACGGTGCTTCCGGGGGTTGTGGAAAAAAAAACCTCCCCAGTTCCACCTACCGGGATTGGTGCGGTTTCGTGCGATGATTGTGATTGGAATAATTTCGTCACCGTTTCGACGCGGGGTAAATGAAAAAAAACGAATTCGAACGAACAAACAAATCAACGAACGGTCCGAATTCACCCCGGAGGCGTATTTCATTGTAGAGAGAGAGAGAGAGAGAGAGGAAAGTGGACCGGTAAGGGCCCGGAAACTCCAACCCCGATGTCCTGGGACAAACACGAGCGAAGGAAAACCGGACCGGAAATGTATAAAATATATTCCGATCTATCCTTTTTTTTCAATTTCATCTGGCTGGGCATGCGGGGTGGTATAATTTTGGGGTGGCCAGGACTGGGCCTGTTTGATTTTCATTTCCCATTGTGTGAGTGTGCGTGTGTGTGTGTGCGTTTGTGGGGTGGTTTTTCACAGCCTTCTTTTGCCGTTTTCCACCACAATCGAACCGGTGGCTTTTTTCGCCCTGGGTTTTTCATCCATCAAAGTAGCCCATCAGGCATGGGTGTACGTACGTGTGTGTGTGTGTGTGTATTCACACACATGTCAAACACATGCCTTTCGTTCGGCCCCGGCGATAGGAACGTTGACATTTGGTTGAGAAAATGCCATTTTGAGTCCAGGTTGATTTTTTCGCTCTTTGTGGTGGAAAACTTTGATAATGCCACAGAAAGGCTCGATAAACGCGTGGTTGCCGAGCCGTCTGGGCCAGGACCGTTAGTTGTGGTTTTGGTCAACCGTTTTTCCGTGGAAAACCGTAGCTCTGATTGGGCTCTACTCCGGCAGACGAAAGACGATTGCTTTAAACGGTGCAATTAATTCCGCGAGTTGAATCGGGGATTCTTGTTTTGTCGCTGTTGCTGCCCCGGCAGTGCTGGCGTGTTTTAAATATTATTTCCCAACCGCCATGATCCGCCGCGGCCATGAATAATGCAACGATCCCGAACGAACTAATCCAATTAGGAACCGCTCCTGGTCGGAATGACGCTTAGCGTCGTCATCTCCCCCCCCGGAAGGATCGGCACGGTGGATGGAGAAAAAATCACACGAAAGACGCAGGACTACGGAAACGCGTTCACCATCGCATTGAAGGAAGTGCCTGGCGCATGTGCGACGTCGTATCGCCTGCGTGCTTCTAAAATAATCCGATGCTAATGGCGTGGGGGTTCGCCTCGGCAATCGCGTGGCCATTAGCCGAGCGAGCGAGGTCTTATTATGACATTATGCAAGGGTGCATCGGACGTAAGACCATCATTAGGAGTGCTTCCACTTTCCAACGCTGCTTTCCAGGGCTGAGCCTGCCGGTTTGCGCAGTGTTTTATTCTTTTCGTTTTTCCTTTCATCGTTTCCGTTTTTTTTCTGCTTTTTCTTCTTTTGCCCCATCCAACCGACGGCTATGAGCCGTCCGATTTTTCCCACAGAAGGCTCGGCATCGTGGTCTCAGCGGGTGGTGTGAAAGCGAGATTGTGGGAAAAAAAGGAAAACCTCAACAGAGAACAAAAACAACGCGAACGCGAGAGGGTGCGAAAAAAAAGAACCTCAAGAAATGGGGAGCCTGGAAGGTTTCAAAATGGGCGCCCGCGATCGGTCCGGACCGGTGAAAGCAAACACAAACAGTGTCAGCAGCGAAAGCACCACCGGACGCTTGCACGAGGAAACCTGCACCGGAGCTCCGACCAAATAGGATTAGTTGGCATTGTTACATCCATAATCTCCTGCTCTCCACCCGGGAAAGCTTGTCCTCTCGCCGCCTGTCTCGGTGCCTGTTGCGGTGCAGCTGGAGCAAGCGACAGAAAGAGACAGAACCAACGTACAATTGGGTGCATCTTTTTGAGCCGAACCGGGCCGGGGGATTGCATCTTCCCGTGGCACGAGATCGCTTCACCGATTGCCTAGAAGCCTACAGGAACCCTGGGAAAAGCTCACGGAAAGCACGAGGTAACAGGACTCGTTATTGCAAGCGACAACGGCAACGACAACAAAAGCGTCATTTCCGTCACCCGTCGCAGGTGTTTGAGAGCAAATCCGGCTTCCCGGGAGTGCACCGGGGTGCCGTCTTGCGCGTTCGAACACGGCTGCACGGAAATAAAGCACGCTTTGGTGGTAAATAAAGACAGCGGTATTACTGTCGGTGGGTGGGACGGAGTTTTGTTTTTTGGAAAAAACATTTCCCATTTTCCAGAAGCCCGAATCGCATTCTTACGCGATGTAGCCTTACCGATGCATGTCGCAAAAAGGGGGCGTTATTTCGGTCGACCACCATTCTAGGGTGAGTGGGTGATCGAGGGCAATGTGCATTTTTTTTCTGAGGTTTCACAACACAGATTCCTGCTCTACTGGCTAGGGAATCCGGAAGCAAAAGGCCAAAAGGACAAAGATCAGAGAAGCTTTTGTCGTAGCGTGTATCGAAGGCTGCCGAGACAAGCGGACAAGCGAAATGACCAACCAAACACGCCCTTCTCGAACCCCGAACGAAGAGGGATAAAATCAACACTAACGACGCCATCAGTGTCGCATTGTTATGCTAATCCTTGAAACAATTACGTCAAATCTGCAAACCAAGCACCGGGAGCTTTCTAGCCCGAGTGGTGCACAAACGCTTATCCTTGCACCTGGCCACGGATTCGCTTCAACCCGGCCATCGTCCTGTTTCGAGCCGACAGCCACTTTGACCTGGACGCGGCACTTCAAAGACGTTGCGGCGTGTCTCGAGCAGGCAAACTCGCCTCAAGCTCCCCGAGGAAGGCCAGCTCGCATGGGTGATTAATTAAATTGCCAAAATCAAACCCCAAGGAGAGCTTTAACGCGTGCGATCGATCGATCGATCGATTTCACTCACCAGGACCGGGTGCTTTGTGTCGCTTTAACCTCAGGAAGCTTCCTTCGTCGGTAGCCGTTAGACCATTGTCAATCCGTGGCAATAATTCGCACTGTAATGGGCTTCAAAGACACCATCCCAAGGGGGCGTGATGAGGCGAAGATGTGTCACAAAACGCTTTTCACATTGTTTGTGGCTTGTGGTGGGTGGACCCGGTGGCTTACGCTATCGCTCTTCGGTTGCTATTGAATTTTTCGCAAACAATCACACAAAACTCCCTGACTCATGCTCCACGGTGGGGTCGGATTTTCTTTCCGAGGGCGTTAATGTGAGCTGTGTGGCCTTGATGAACCGCAGACACGGCTCGTCCTTGGCACCGAGCATGAGCCGGAGGATGAGGTCGATCCAAAGTGTCCCGGGCAGCGAGCGAGAAGTAATTGGCGCCGGTGCCATGTTGTGGATAATTAATTAAACTTCGGTCCGTTGTTTGGGAGTTGAAAGTGGGGTTTCACTTTGACACCGTGAATCGATCCCGAGGTTGGGGGCCATAATGATACGCTATCCATCCCAACGCGGCCATTCGTCCACGCGTCCGTTGTTCGTTGTGTCCTTGCGAACGCGATGACACTCTCCAGTATGGCGTATGACACGCCAACGGTGTCATTGTGGATGTCTTCGCTATCCGGAAGATTCCTGGGTGATCCGTTCGGGATCTCGCTTGGCTGGTTCGGCTGTAATTAAGAAGTTCTTCGTTTGCGGGCAAAAGGAAAGCGCTGTGCTTTTGCCACATCACCTCCTCGCAAGAGAAGATCGCTTCGAAGACACGCTGAAAGAGATAAATTACTTTATGATACAAAGCAGCGAGCGGGAATGAAATTGGTTGTCTCACCCGATTTCGAACCCGGAAGTTTGGTTTTCGGGGAATCGGAGGAAAAACACTTGTCGGCGATGGTCGGCGTCCGATTTCGCTTGTTTGAAGCGAATGAGTGAGGCAAAAATGCGAAAGGCCACGTGCACCGACGACGACGACGACGACGACGACTTGCTGGCAATTAATTATGCCATTATTCTCTTCCCGAAGCGCGTCGACGGCAGGCTTCACTGGCTTCGGACTCCGTTCTTCGATGATACGCCGAAGAGTTATGGTTGTATTAATCTCCGCAAGGCGCCTCACGCCTAAGAACTTCACTCATTCATCAGTGCGGTGTCCGGAATCTTCACCTGCGTGCCGGGGTGACATTATCAAACCATTACTCAACCACCTCGAAACAATCGCTGTGAGGTCGCTTATCGGTTTCATCGCGTAATTGACGGCCCGGTACGAGAGGTATCGAGATCCGTTTTGTTTTGGGAGAAAGTCCGCGAGCACGGAATTGCTGCTGACCAACGAAAGAGCCCCTATTTTTGCTCAAGGATCAACCATTAGCGATGCGTACTCCACGTCAACGTCATCTTCATCTCGCAGGTTGCTCCCAAGTGGGCCATTTTTAGCGACCCCTGAAGCCGTATGTGTTGTGACAGTCGGCGTTGTAATGGCATCGATCTAGTTCTGCTGGTCGCTTTCTCCTTGGGAACGCGCTTTTTCTTCCCGATCTGACGAAGCTACCGGTGTACGCCACGCTTTCGCCACGGTCTGAAGGGATCAATTCTGGCCCAACTTCTACCACCCATCGGGAGGCGCCTTCCCGGTAAGCTTTCATTTCGCTTCATCCGTTCTCGTTCTTGTTTCGTGTTTTTTTTTGCCATTTTCGCACACCCGGGTGTGTTGTTGACGCCACTTGGTTGGTTCATATTTTCCTACCTTTTTGGGGAAGGTGTCCTTTCACCCGGGCGTCGTTAGCGCGTATCGCTGTTTGAGTCTTATGTCTTGCCACTTGCCTTATCTATTTCCACACACCCACAGCGCGTTGGCCGCCGGATCCGCTTAAGCACCCATATGTGTATTAGTATGTTATCCCCTTCGTCAGTGCGCGTTTACCTCACCCAAGCCGGTCGTCCGTCCCCAGCGATCACTTCACGACAACCAACCTGCAACGTGTCCGTGTCCATAAATAATGCTCATTTTCCCCATGGCTTAATCACGTTGTGCGACATTTACGATTCGGGACCTATAAATCATTCTCGCATGAGCACAGCGGCAAACAATGTGTTTTCATTTCGCTAGTTCCGGGGAGTGAAAGCAGAAGAAAACGGCTCGGTGAAATGGTTAGTGGGTGGGGCGGTGGAGGGAGTCTCCCCGTTGCCAACTTCCGTTCTTCCCTCACCAAGGCAAGGTCCTTCGGCGTTTATCAGCACCCCCAGTAATGATGTTGCGTAGGTGGTGGAGGTGTACATGAGCGGTTTACGGACGTTTTTTTTTGTTTTGCTCTCGCGTCACTGTCCTCCGCCATTTCCTTCCAATGGCGTCGTGGGTGGGTATTTCCGCTGCGCTACCACACATGGTCCTCATGGTCTCAGGACCTCCCGGATGGTGGATTTCAAATGCACGAAACCAAAGGAACGAGCGAGCCGGGCGAATGAGCTCGAGAACGGAAAGACAATGCGGCTGATTGCCTGGGACGTCGCGCAGGGACACCTGCGGGTTGGATGGCTCGATGGAACGCAAAAGCCTGCCCGGCTTTTCTTGCCACACTGACACGAGCCCGAGTGAAGCTCGACACGAAGAAGCTGGGCGGCTTTTTACTGTTTCCCTTTGCGTTCCCATTCCCGGGGTGTGTTTTGGCGGCGTGTCTGATTTTTTCTTTTGTGTTTTTGTGCTCTTTGTTTTTACCCCAAGTAGGCGGTAGGCAGTAGGCTATTTTTGCAGGCTCTCCCGAGGCGATGTGTGACTTTTTCCTGTTGACTCCGTTCGCACCAAACCAGCCACCATAATTGGGCGCGATCTGTACGCTACAGTGCGGTGCGTGTGTTTAGGTGCGTGCGCTTTCTTTTCACCAGGCGTTCACCGGAAGCGCAAACAAAACAAAGCGGAGTGCTCCTGAGGGATGATGTGCGGTTTAGTTAAGCACCATTAGGCTTGCTTTTTTTTCCCTTTCTCACCCATCACGGCGAGAAGGGTTGACGGGATTTGATTAAAGCTACATGCCAGCAGCTGTAGACCGCAAATTCTTATTACTTCACATCCTGGCTTACAGCGTGTGACAGCGTCGTGGCAAAGCTGTTTATGATGTCGTTTGTAGGTTTTATTGGTGTGAGTGAGTGTGTGTGTGTGTGTGGGGGGGGGGACGTCGTCATCGTCCTCGTCGCCGGCGTAGATGTGCTTGTTGTTGGCGCTTTTCTCTCGCGCGTCTTGGAAATGAGTGGGGGGAGAAAAAAAATACGACACTGGTGGAACGCTCTTGATAATTTACATCGGCCGCGCGTGTTCATGCTTCAGCTTAAACGGCTCCGGTCGGAATGTTGTTCAGTTCCCAAGCTCGCATCCACTCTTCCCACCGCGACAGCCAAACGATTAGGGGGTTGATCGCCAAAGTTCTTGGATGTCGCGAAACCCCGGGAAAACCCTACCTAGACCACACATACACACACCCACACACACCCACACGCTGGGCGTCGTTAACCTTATGCTGGTCGTGTCGTGGCGGAAGATTACTCCACCCATTCGACCCACCGGTTCACAATTCGTCACGACGCTTGTGGCCCACGTGGGTGACGAAACCGGGAGTTGTTTCATTATGTGCAAACGATTAAGATGGCAATTAAGCTTTGATTTACAGGATCGCGGTGCCGCGAAAGTTCAACCAGGAGACTCGGCTGAGCGAGGGGTCTGGCAGCCCATATTTGGCACATTCTTTTACTTTTCCATCCCGTGTGCGGGTTGGGTTTTCAACTGAGAACGGCGAAGATGGCGGTTGTGCTGTTGCCGTTGGCTTAACGACGCTGCAGCTTGTCGTTTATCATTCCGATGGTGCTTGTGATTATTGATTTTTGTGTCACGCTGTCTGGAGAAATTACCGCTTGGTGGAACTTTTAAAGCGCATACAGTGTGCCGCTATTATCGTTGATGATAACGAGCTTGAACCTGGAAGTTTGAAGTTAGCTTGTGGGATATATTATGGCAGCCTTGGCTGAAGCAAGGAATCACACTCACGCTCACACTCTGCTTTCAACGTTGCCAACTTTGGCTTCCACGTGTGATGCTCACGAATCTTTAATGCCACCTTGTGTCGATGCCGTGTCATGGGAACAAAAACTCAACAACCAAAAAGAAGAAGACGACGAAAAAAACACATCCCCAAGACCGAGACAAACCCCACCCCGGGGGGAGGGCAAATATTTACAATTGATGCGAGATAACAATTTTCGCATATCGCTTTGAAACTAGCTTTTCTCATCTCGGGCGCATCAAATATTTATCCAGGACCTAAATTTTGCAACCGACGCGAGAATAGTGCTGCATCATTAAAAAATCAAGATAGAGCCTAAACAACACCTTTTTATAAAAAGGAGCCCGCAGAGCGCCGTGCGACGACGATCCTTCTCTCGTGTAATCACGTTCCGGGGGCCACGGGATCCTTCTTGACCGGGCACCGGAAAGGACGAACCGACGGTGATATGCCCGGTCGTATGCCTTGTGTGTGCTCACTTGTGGCGGCCTTTCGGAACCGGCTACCGAGAGTGTGCGGTTGGGCCGCAGAAAAGAATCCGGCTCAACGTTTTCGTGGCCCATGCCGAGGCAACACACACGCATGGTTCACCCACACATGGGTTGGGTCTCGAGGTGCTGCCCGAAGCGGTGGGAAAATTTCCAGCCCCCATTGCCATGTGATGGAACGAGGAGTAAAGGGCCCTTCTTATTAGGCTAGCCCTAGTCCAATATTTGTTCCCGCACGGTAAAGTTTGCCCGTTTGTCCTGGATTCCGTTCAAACATGCACACACACATACACAAACTCACGCATACACGGGTCGGTGGCGATCAAAGCCGGATCCGGAGAAGTTCCAGCGGCTAGAGATGGTTGGTTTCATGTTGGGTGGTTTCGGTTGAAGCAGGGCTCGTTTCCCGAAAATAGAAGCATCGGTCCGTGGGGCAGTAAAACATCTCGAGGAGGCCTATTTTCCAGCGGAAAGCTTACTACTCCTTGACGTGAGAGGTGTCGCTGTGTCTGGCGGCGTTGTTACATCCGTAATCCGTCCCGTTTTTTTAAGGGGAAAAATTCGAATGATCTCGGATTCTAGTATTTGCACGCATGTAACGTCCAAAGAATATCGGTTCAGCGATGAGATCGCACCTTCCCAGAAAGGAGAGTTCTTGATAAAGTCTTTTTTCCGGGACCTACAACAGGATTTGTGCTTTAGAGTCCTTTTAGTACGTCAAAATTGGAAATTTGCTGTGTGGAAGTCCATAAAACAAAGGGCTTTTTAGTGTCTAATCTCATTAAACTGTGTCATTTTATTTAGGTATCGATTTTGAGGTGCTCTCATCGCACATATTGTACAGCCGTGGACTTACTGTCGGGTTTGTATATGATGCTAATCTGCTGCTCGCATAAAGACAACCATCTACCACAGCAGCTCCTTGCCGTGGGTGCTCACTCGTGCACGAAGGTTCGCTCATTTGATGGGATGGAAACTAACGTTCCTTTAAATTGTCCCGTGTCACAAAGAAAGCGATTATGAGGGGATTTAACACCACATCCTCACTAAACTAGCAGTTAAGGACCGAAAAACGAACGGGATTGAACGAACGAGGAACGTGAACCGAAGCGAGTGAACCATTCCACCACGCAAACGGACGAATGCGAAAAGAAGGATAAGAAACCCCCTGCTTGAAGAAGACACCGATGATGGTGACGGGTCGTTTCTTGTTACTGTCCGTTTGCTTATATTTTCCGCCCCCAAAGCTCGAACCCGAACCCGGCGCTCTAGCGTGTGTCTAGTTTTGTGGAAGAAGCCTTCCAACCCAGCCGTTTTCTGCTTCAATTCCGCATCCGTTGTCCTGAGGTCCTGGGAAGGAGAGCTAAAAAGGAGGAAAAAAAACGTCACCGTTTCGAGACGATCCAAGATGGGCTGAACTGCGGTAATTCAATGGACTTGCTTCTTAAGCCGCTGCCACGGAACCCGCACTTTCCATGCTCGGCATCTCTCTCTCTCTCTTTCTGGCACTCTCCCGCACACCAGATTAACGTCGTTGGGAGGTTTTTCTCGGAAAACCACCGACCGCTGGCCGGGGGGCCTGATGCCGTGTTTAGTTTCCGGTGGCTTGGTTGCTTGCCGGCCGGTCTGGGTTGGTTGGGCCACTGTGCTGCCGTTTCCCGTAAGTGTCATTGTTAAAGTCAATTTAGTTTGATTGAGAAATTGAAATTTGATGTTATTTTTCTTCCCGCTCGTCATCCGCGCAACCATCGCGTGGCAAAGGATCGTCCCCGGTTGGGATCCGGGATTATCATTACGGAGCGAAAGGCGGTGGGCCAGCGGCTCGGTGACATGGTGCTGTGGTCGGACGGGGAAATTGAGGAGATTTACGGCGACTCGCTAATGGACCGCTCTATCAAGGGTTAAGGTACTGGCAAGTAAGAGCCTGTTATTGTTACCGTGTTGGCCGTGGCGGCTTTGTAAACGCGCGAGAGCATCTCGACGGCGAGATCGACAGCCTCGGGCCGATGGTGGGTGGTTTTTACAGCGAGGACGGCTGACGTCTTAAGGTGATGTGATCGATTTCGGGCGTGATTGACGGATGTTGTTTGTAAGGATAATGCTGGAACGCCCACGTTTTAAAACGCGCTTCCCACGCCACCGTAATGCACAAGCCTTTTCCGGTGTAGGGAGCATTTTCATTGGCGTTTTTTGTTGTTGTTGAAAGGGACTTTTATATTTAAATTCTTCGAAATTGGAAAACAAAATAAATCCTGCGAATAATGTAATGAAATGTTTGATTGGCGGTAAACTGGCGGCGCATTATTCGGCGGCATTGAATGATAACACATGAAAGCCTCATTTTGTAATGGCAAATAGCAATAACGGACATGAATGGCCGCTAGCTGCAAGTTAATTAATTGAGGTGTTACCGAACCACACAAAACTGTTCCATGAAAGGATGTTTTTTTGTTGCTGCTAGCAAATAGTTTGCATTTATTTTCCTGTCGAGAATGAAATAATAATTTTCCTAGCTAACCGCCAGCAGGTCGTGCTGGGGAATGCGTCAGAACCACGTGGCGATTAAAAATACAGTACGCACCGGGGGATGGGGTTCAGCATGAACACACAAAAAAGAACACCCACGCGGGAGCAGTGATTGAGAAGAAAACTTCCATTTCCAAATCAACGGCTGCACGGCTGGGGGTGGCATTTTATGGGAAAGCATTTTTCATATTGCCAGCTAATGGATTGGCTCATGTAATGCCATTTAAACTGAATGATTTAGTATCGCCTCGGTGATTGAGGTGAATTAATGATTGGAAACATAAACATACACCCACGGGCTCGGGGGAGCCTAGCTCGGGTAATGAGCTGCGAGTGGGTGGGAATAAAAATGAAAAAAATAACATGACACACAAAATCAAGCCCAACGCAGGGAAAGCTCGTTAAAATTTCATTGCTCCCAGGTAATCGGAGTTGGCGCAGGTCAACCACGGAGGTCCCCGGGTATTAATCAAACGAGCAGGAATTAACCTATGCAAGCACGCTCTGCGCTAGTGCATTGGTATTAGTAGTGTCACGGTTTCAGTGGTGCTACAAATGATGGACTAGGCGAAAAATAAAAGTAGCCCATTGCAGGAGCAAAAGCAAAAGCATGGCCTACTCGATGCAGCAAAACCGTACGTCAAAAGCTCACCTGGCATGATGGGAATAGTATGCGAGAGACAGCTCAATCGGACAAAATAGGACGAGATGAAGAGAGAAAGAGAGATAGATGGAGAGAGTGTGTGAGAGAACGAGAAAAGGTAAAACAAATAGAGATCGATCAACCATACATCCGTTTTCAATGGCATTTTATTACGGAGCCACACCGGCGGAGTGATTAATTAATAATCAATACTAATAATTCTATTCATTAGAAGCACTCCCCCGGGGACGGAAGCCATATGCTTTTGAGCGCGAAAAATAAAACATCAATGAAAGCTTCATGAGCTGACGAACGTGATTCAACCAGTGTTGGAAAAGGGCACGAAGGCTTCGTGCGGGTTGGGTTTTGCACTCTTTGCGGTTTTTCCTGCATGGGTTTGATTTAGTGGCAGCCATTTTCCACCGAGAGACCCATCAGTCATTAGCTAAAGGATGGGTAATTGTTTGCATGTCCTTTGAATTGCTCCGGCTGCAGCGGTGCAGTTTGAGCTGTTGAAAAAAAAAACTGCGGCAAAAAAACTCCTTTCAAATGGGTCCCGTGTCAGTACATGAAAACATGTAATGAATCTCTCGTATTAACAGCCATATGTGTGTGTGACTTTTTTATAGCACTCCATCGCAGGAAATAAAATAATTGATATTCCGCGAACGCATGATTTTATTATGCCGAGTCTCGTGAGTGTGGCAAGTTGCTGCGCTGTGCCGCAGTAAACGTGCAAATTGTAGAGCATATTTATCGAACGGCGGAACCACGCGTAACATGCGATGCCATTCAAATGCGCCATTGTGCCTGTTACCACATATATTGGCAAGTGGGGGCTTGAGAAAAAATAGCTCGTCGATGTTACAAAAAGTTCCCCAAATGGTCTTCAGACAGTACGGCTCTTGTTGCTCCGAACACCGGCCTGTTTGACAGTCGGAATGCTACGAATGTGCCACGGCTTGACGGTGCGTTTGCAACTCATCGGTAAATTGGTGCCTAGTCACCTCTCGCAACACAAAACCTGAAACCAAACCAACAACCGGTCGATCAATTCGAACGTGAAGCAGGAAAAAAGAAAACCGCACCACCCTTGTTAAGCTTTCTTTTGTGGGGGTGGGTGGGAAAACTATGCCGATGCTCGGAGCAACGGTAATATACATATTTATGCTCGCGCTTCTCTGATTGCATACCACCACGAGCCTCCGTCCACGGCACTCGTTGCCAGGCCGCGGAAACTCACGCAACATTCCAACATGCATGCGTGCCGTGGGCCATTCTCTGAATAGCTTTCGCGTTTTGCGTCTTGTCATGCTCGCGCTCGTACGCGGCTGGCGGCTAGCGGAACGAATGTTCGATTCCGATTCCCGGACCGCGCTCAGCGCTTGTAGCATTCACAAGCACATCGCAGTAGGCGATGGTAGGCGTTGTCCTTGCCGACGAGGTGATGCGTTCTTGCTTCCACCGCTCCTTGGCTCCTTAGATTGGCGCGAGGAGTGTTTACGTTGGGCTTGTTTGACAGGCTGAACAACGAGCAAACATCGATTAATCATAATACGATTTATATTTTATTAGGATTTCACCCCAAAACGGGGGTAAGGGTGGGTGTGTGATTACTCGTGATCCTCGGGTAAGGGTGAGAATTTCGGGCTTATTTCCGGCTCCGGGTGGGACAGATTCGGGGTGGGATTGAGTTACATACGCCATGGCGGCGTTGCCCTACACGAGTTGCCCTTGGACCGGGTTGTCAGCGGGCTCTTCGATCTCACCTCCCACTCCTTCGATTCAGCTCGTATTTCGTGAACTTTGTCCTCGAACGAGGGCGTCAATTTTCGAGCACACACCCGGCCACTTCTTGCACAGGGGGTGGTGAGCATCAACCGGCCCGCCCTCACCATTTCAAGGTAGTTAGCGCGTTCTTGTGAGCCGGAATCGAATTACACTTCCGCTGCTTGGCGTCTCCCGTGGTAGCAACCTCATGTGAGGCTCATGTGGGGGCTCAGGTGCACACGGGCCCCATTGTCTGTGGTGCCTCGTTACGTGTGAGTTTATTTGCCGACCGGAATGCCAAAAATAGGATTCCACCGGGTGCCATTTCGGGGATGTCCCGCGAGGTGAGTGTGTTGTTTTGTCCAATTTCACTTGATTGTCATCTAGAGGAGGGTGGAGAAAGGAAAGAGAGAGAGAGAGAGAGAGAGAGAGAGAGAGAGAGAAAAGAAAAATGCCACCGTATGAAGGTGACCGATTTTGCTTGATTGATTACAAACAGAGCCTCGCAGGACAAACAGAGCGGCGGCTCAAGGCAGCTCAAATCCACGGTGCCGCGCTTTCGTTCATATTTTGTCCTGTTTGCCCCGTGGCCCTGTCGTCGTGGTTGTGGGATGCTTTCTTTTTCCGCAGGACACCACGACGGTGAGAAATTTCATTAAGATATTGCTGATTGCTTACTTTGCCCGGGGCGCCGTGGCAGGAAAACACCAAAGCCGTTGTCTTTACGCCGAGCCCCGTACACCGGAAAGAAACGTAACTTCATTACGAGCGCGATATGATTGGATGGAATATCCGCCACTGTCGGGAGTTTGATGGAGATTTTTTAGCAACTGACGCAGGTTTCATTACGAAAGTCCCTTTTATTGAGCAAAGGACAAACAAACTCACCACCTAGCATTTGTGGCACTTTAACACCGCAGATAATAATAATTAAATCTGCCTTCAGGACGGTTCGAAAGGGAGATTTGAGTCGGTTTCTGCGGCTACGGTGAAGGTCAACATTTGATATTATTATCCTCCGCAAGCGTCACCCAATCGGCAATGATGTGTTCGCGCGAATCCATCTTTAAGCAACACCATTCCGGAATTGAGTGCTCGGGCCAATATTTACCCCCTTTTCATGCCAGTCAAAATCTGATCGATGCAAACACGACACCTTGGTCAGTCTTTTGTGGGTGTATGAAGGGTGCGGCACTGGTTTTGCATAATCCCATTGCCATCATCCCCCGCACACCAGGTGTGTGGGTGTGCGTGCGTGTGTGTGTGTTCAGCCACCGCGGAGTCATCCTTAAGCAAACTAATTTGCGGATAAATTGCGGACAGCGTAATGGGACGAGGGAATGCGCCACTACCGCTTTCGTCGGTGTGTGGGTGGACACATAATGCTGGCCGGCTTTTGCATAAGGGGTGAAGAACAAAAAGCAAAACATGTGAGAATCGCTCAAATTTCAACCTCCCCACCAGAACCTGCCTAGAGGACCTGCCGGAACTGACAGCCAGTGCCGGTGCCGGGTGGATTAATCACGCTGGCCTTATATTTACATTTGAAAGCTAGCGTTGATTTTCATAAATATGTAAATTTATTACGACACATCATCCATATTCGGGAGGGGCTGTTGGAAAGAGCGTGGGGTATGGGTTGGGGCAGGGGCACGATAGCGTTTTTGGGGCTTGATGGTGGGAACGTTTTCGATGCCCGACCCGGTTTGGTCGTTCGTTCGAGCGTACCGAAAAGGGCGTACGAGCTCGTACATTGGGGTCGTTTTATCGCGCTCCAATAAATCATAAATCACATTTCAGTACTCGAGCGAACATCGATCGTTTGTCGATGATGATGCGCCCTAGCTCGGCGTCCGTACCGTTCGCGTTGGCTCGGTGCCACCGGTGCCAGGGATACGCAAGGATACGCAAGTGCGACGGCTGTAACCGAGGCAGGGTCCGTTTCCCAGGGTTTGAGCAACAGCAAAAACGGGAGCACAGTGCCAATAGTACCAGGAGCAGACGAGTAAAAAAAAAACGCACCACTCACACACCCACTGCGGGACACCGTCTCGAGCGGTGCTCGAAAAAAAAGGTTTTTCTGGCTGAATATGTCCCGTTCGACCGGCGAGCGCTAGGGGATCGTGCGTACGTGCGTGTCACCGTACGCCGTGTGTCAACATATAATCGACACCATCCGCTTCACGTTTTTGGCCGCTGCGTTCAGTCGAAACGGCATTAAAGAAAGCCTCGCGACGGTTGTTCCCCCTGAGGCGTGGTTCCAAATGTCCTCCCTATCTCCCTTACACTCATACACACGATCTTTTGTTCCTTTTTTTTTGCTGGCACAGGCACAACAAATCACACCAACTGAGGATACATCACGCTTTAGAGCTGCGAGAAGAGCTACGTTCCTCGCACGAGCGATGGAGGCGCCTGGTGATAGAAATAACATTATTACCGCGAACACACGCGTTTGCTGGCACGCGTGTATGTGTGTCTGTGTATTGTGAGAGGACGTGTGGGAAGTGTGGCACGATGGCAACCGGCCGCCGGCAGCAACAAATATTGATGCCCGGGAGGAGAAATTGAAAATAACAATAATAAAGCAGAATCCATCAAATAATTCGCTCGCCATGATTTGTGCTACCACGCGGGCGGTTATTTGTTGTTGCGCTTTCCGTTTGTGCGTTGGGTGAAACATATTTGTTCCTCGTTTTTTTTTGTTTGCTTTTACTTTTTCCAACCACTCCACGAGGTTCAAAAACGAAGCTAAGGGGGAAGAAAAATTGAACACCAGAGAGCGTGAAACGTGTGTTTGAGATATTGCTTAAGTCTGCCACGAGTGGCGTCTGGGAGCGTGTTTGCAGAAGTGATTTAGGTGCTTCAATTTGGAGCAACTGTTTTTGCAAGGATTTCACTGTTCCATCTGGGCCACCCTTCGAAGATGTGTCCATCCCTTCTTAGTCTGATCTCCTAGATGGGTGAGTCTGAGACGCGCAAGGATTTCTGTCTGTTTTGATTTATTCATTGGGATTGTTTGGAACCCACGCAGCTCACGGTGGATTTATTCGGTGGGATTGAGGTGCCTCTACAACCGCGAGTTCGATCACCAAACGTGTTAATGGGCGTAAATTGGTTGGGTTTGTGGAAATAAGCAACCATTCTGGGTGCTTGTTTGACAAAACATAGTGCCGTTGGAGTTTCGTTCCAGGCGGAAGTTACCGAGCCTTCCATAGAAGTGGAATATAAAACAAACAACTCGTTGAGGGGATGGAAAAATCCCTCATCCCAATATAGATGAATAAATTTTCCCGCTTTTCCCGAGTCGTCCTTCACCGGATGGCAATGACACACCAAAAACGCTAGGCAGCCACACAAGGACTTGTGACTTGTGAGCTGGAACGCTTGTCTCGCGTCGGGACACTTTTCATCTCACACACCCTTTCGATTATCCTTCGGGAACCGTGGAGCGTGAGTGTGTGGGTGGGTGTGTGCTTTACATTTTTCATTCCCGAAAGCTAGCGCCTCTTCAATCATGCTACCGATTTGCTTGGTCGGCCCACCTCATCGCCGTCGAGGATTAGCTGAAACCTGCTTGCGGAGCATCGTTTCGCTGATTGCGTTCTACGATTTCTCGCATCGCGGTCTTATTCGATTTGCGCGTGATGGGCCTCCGTTACTCGTGCCAAGCTCGTGCGCTGGGTGGGTTTAAACTTTGACAAATCGTTGCACCAGGCTTACGGATTACATCCCATTAGCACATATTTTCAGTTACGAAGCACCATACGGCCGGCGGTTGCTGGCAACGAGGGAAGAAAAATTACTACAATTTGCTCGGCGATGCCTCAAAATCGGCACATTCGCCCGCACACGGTGGTGATGTTTCTGCGCCCAGGAAGATGTGCGCCGGAAAGATAACTAACGATGCACAAAGTTCCATCTAAAGGCGTTCATCCAGCGGGACGAACGGATGGGCGATGATGGAGGCAATAATCGTTCACGTACGCCAAGGGACAGTTATGAAGATCTATTGCCACGGTAGATGCTTCGCACCTTCGCTTCACCGTTCTGGGGATGCTCCCGTTTGGATGCTTGCTGTCCGTCGCAGGAACTTACACCTGCATGCGCGCGCTAGCGTCATCCAACGGGAGCGATTTGGGTCTCATTGCTTGCAATAAATTTCCATCTCAAAGTACCATTTTATGGTCGTCTTTTGGGTGGGTTCGTAGAACGTTCAGCAAAGAAGCTGATTGAAAGGATACGAAGCGATGCCGCTACACTGGTGCATGTGCAAAATGGTGTCTACTCGCGTGAAAGTTTTATCACTGCGATTGAGATTGTGGCTCTTTCGTGTGGAGAAAAATCCTTCACAAACTCCCGAGTGACATCTCATAGGTGCGATGATTGTTTGCCAACAAGCAATCGAAACAAACATCTCGTTTGAGCGTGCGAACGGACTCGTGGTGTTACTTTTCGGGACGCTCGTTGATGTAAAATGGATTTCCGAATGAGCTTTCGTTCGATCAAAAGCACATTTTAATGCTCGATTACTCATCTCATTCCACACGAATACGATTGCGATTCGAACGGCGGTGATGAAATATAGTGAAACAATCGTCGGCAAATCGTTGAACAAACACGAAACACGTTCCTCGAAGGGGCGTCGTCACTTGAGCGAGCGCGTGCAAACAAACAAACACTCGGCGGAAAAGCACGGAAAAGTGCCTCAGAAGTGCTTCGCAGCCGACATTGCGGCGATTCGAGACGGTTCGCCACCAATCGAAGCCGTGTGAGCTGGACGTGGAAAGCGAACAAACAAACGACACAAATGAACAAACAGGCGAGTCGCGGAAATCGAACAAACCGAAGGTGTTTGTGTGTACGCGCGCGCGATTGTGTCTTCGAGGCGTCATTAGACGTTTGCTGCTGGTGCGACGCCATGTTTTTGGCCCTACAAAAGAAGGCAGAAAAAGGGTCACTCGTTGGGGACGGCGAAGGTGCCGTGGAACCCGGAAACAACGGTGGCCAGGTGGCCGTGGGAATCGAAGATTGAGCTGCTGCTGAACGCGGGCGAACAAATCGAACCGGTTCGGAACCGGTCCGGCTCGATGTTTTTCCTCGCCGGTTCCGAATCCGAATTTCAATTGCATGTTTGCGCAAACACGCTTTAAAACATCATTTCACTTCAATCAAACCTGCAACGATCAGCGCGCAATCAAAGACGATAGCCGTGCAGGCGAACGAGAGCAAGTCCTGGCCAAAGCGAGCAGATAGTGCTTTTGGCAACCGATTGCATACCTTTGGGCGCTGTGAGTACGGCTCGGTATCGGGGTTTTTCCGTTGCAGGCCTGCATGCTCGATACATGCTTAACGATGCGCTCCGATCGGCAGCTCACGTGTGGCACATTCCGTACGAGGGAAAAAAACAAGGATAAGAACAATAGGATAAGGACGTCAAAAAAAAGGAGGAAGGAATGCAACAAATCATCGATCGCGTTCTCACAAGCGTACAGTTGTTGGCAAGTCGCATGGAACCGTCGTGCTTTTGGCGCAAGGAGGTAGGAATGGATTGAATCTGCATTCGCTTCCGAGTGCGAAATATGTTTCTGCTCTGCAATAAACGGTGATTCATTGTGCTTTAATGGCATTATAGCTGTTTTTTTGTGGATGTTTAGTTGCTATCTCGGTTTTGTTTGGGATTGCACTTCATTCAGGATATAAACAGTGCTCGTAAATGCTGCGATGAATGGATCTTATTTTACGCGTTTTTTCAAGTGTGTGTTAGTTTACCAAAATCAGGGTTTTCGTTGTTCGTTGCACAAACAAAACAACCCCCACAACCTGGCAGTTAGCGCTACTGCGGCCTTGAATGTCAACCTGCGACTAATTCGTTACCGTCCGCATCCAAATGTCTCGTCCGAGAAGTCTGCCTCACGGTGGAAGTCAAAAATGTCAACTATGTGGTCAGCATGTGAAACGAGCGTTACCTTTCCCGGTGCCCGGTGAAAGCCCTTTTCGGCCCGCGGTTGGTTTGGGCCAGCGAATGCGCTCGGTATGAGAAAGTTCATGGTGCACACGAACGTCAGGACGAAGGCACTCGAGGGCGATCCTTTGCATTCCACCAACGGACCCAAGGAGTGCGGATGCTCGAACTGGAACTTTGCTCACCTCACGATCCACCAGTGGGCCGTGGTCGTCGGTTGGGCCACCGTGCAATGAGTGAATTAACTGCAGCACGAGGGAAAACCGCAGCTCGCGCACGGTGCAGAAAAAGATTGCCAATTTGCGCGCGGAATGTGAACGGAATGCACACCGGAGACTCAACGACGACGACCGGTTTGGTCGGATGCAAAAGTTACAAGCTGCACATGCATTGGCCACCCGAACGCCCCCACGGTGGGAGTGGAGTTGAGTTTTTAAATCTATTTTATCCGTCCCGGCGGTTTGCGCAAATTATTACAATGAAAATATGCACGGTGGCCACGTGTGCTTGTCCCGGAGAGTGGCCAAGGACGAACGGGCAAAAATGGGAAGTTTTTCGAGCTGAAAACCTCCACCTAACTGACCGTCGACTAGCTCATCTACGGCCTTTTTGGTAGTGCACGTGGCGGGGGAAAAGTTATAATGAACGATTAGCTTCTATTGTTTTAGATGAACCGCGTGGTTCACATGGAATGTGTCCTAGTGGAAGCTTAGCGCAGTAGCAGACATTTAACAAGTGTAAGCCCTTTTTGATTAGCGCTTTTCGGTCACTCGGGCGTGCAAGCTCGTGATAAAAGCGGGCACGAGGGATGAACATGATTGTACTTTCCCATCGAGCGTGCACTTATTCTTCCGTATTAATGCGACCATAAATACGGGGTTAATTTTCATGTCTCATGAGCTCTTCCAGGTTGGCAGATACGATAAAGTTTGTGTTGTTTTTGGAATAGAACACACTAAAAGGTTGGCTAGGACCAGCGAAAATTAAATTAAACCATTAATAGAATACGCATATGGATGAGTTGAAGGATTGATTTCATTTCACGTGAAACGTGATTTAATCTCACGATTTTAATTTCAATGTGTTTGAATTTTCTCCGTGTTAAAAGTGGCCCCGAGCCGCTGCTCTGGTGTCGGTTTTTCTACCCCTTGTCAACTTTAGCCAAGCCCTCCACCCTGTCTACTTTGATTGCGACGATGACTAGCGTCGGCTTGACAGCTGAGGTACCATAGCAACCGGCCAATCATGTGTGACTGCGTTAGTTCACGTTGGTGACGCGCCTCACGAGTGCCACGCTGCGTTGAAGTGTGTTGCCGCGTGGTGGAAGGACCTTCACCACCCCCACGAGGGTTGTTGCGAGCACGGTAATTTCCTCATCCATCGTTGGGAAATCGTTGTTGTTTTTTTCCCGAAAAAGGACCACGATCGTGCAAGGGAGCAACACAAAAAAAGCAAAACGACATTAATGAAAAATCGTGCGGAAAAACATACCTCCATTGCGTGTGTTGCCGCAGCTCGCTTCGAGGGCGCAATGTGAAGTGAATGTTTTTGACATTGATTGCGCTTGTTTTTGTTGACAAATGTGCTTCCAAATCAAATCGTCTCCCCCGCCACCCACCCGTGTTGTTGCTTTTTTTTTATTGTCTCTCCAGACCCTCCGCGCCGCGAGGAGTCGTGGCCGAGTGATCGAAAGTCGAATAAAATATTCGTCTCGTATGACAAAAACAATGGCTTTCGGCCTTTTTTCCAACCCCATTGGGGCGACGGCCCCGTCTGCGGTCGGTTCGCCCACTCCCCATCGCTTTACTTCGGACACGGCAAACGTGAAACAAACAAACCTTTCTGTGGGAGTCCGCTAGGGGGAGAGAAAAACCTCTTCCAACCGTATGGAAAGGACGAAAGGATTAGGCCCATATGTTTGCCTACTGGAGTCGTGGGTTCTTCCGTGGGGTGGAGTGGGTCAGACCAACCGGGGGTAAAGTAATTTCGTGACGTTTGTAGTGGCAGGTGACGGTTTTTCTCAGACCTCATTCCTCATCGGATCCTGTACTGGCGAGTTGGTTCTCGCTCCCGCTTTCGTTCGCCCTTCCCCAACAGAACGGAAAGTGTAACTTCATTTTCTCACCCTTCACGTAGAGCGTGCCCTCTTTCTCTCTCTCTCTCTTTCACTCGGATTAGCAGCCATACATCCGCAAGAACGAGAACAGAGCGAGAGCGTGGCGAAACGGGCATTGATTTTGTTGTTTTCCGGAAAGCATGTTTTTCGTATGTAAACGAGCTGTTTTTGCGGCTCGGCGGCACTTCCGGTGATTGTGGGCATTTGTGCCTGTTTCTTGCCCTAGCCTTCGGCCGGCTGGGGATTCAGTGAGGAGAATGGGTTTGGCTTTTTTGCAGCTCCTCACGCCAACCTTCCAGCCTGTCGACGCCTTCAACGTACGAGCCCGGGCTTGTCTGCAGCTCGCGCGACCTAAAACCCTTCTCCGTGATTCCGGGAGCTCACGGGTGGTGAACAATTGAAGAACACCAACACCAACCAGCACAGTGGATGGCGGCCCAAGGGCGGCCGGAATAATAAATCGATAGCGAAAGGTTAATGTTGCACCGGTACCGGTTGTTTCGTGCGATGGTGGGTTCGATCGTTTGTCCGGTGGCCGCAAGATGGAGGTCCCGGTCCCGGTAACCGTTCGTTCGCGCCGTTGCGTGGTTGCGAAAGGAACGTATCCTAGGTGGGTGACCGTAGGCCGCACCCTGCGTTCTGGAGACCTATCGTGGCATCGTGGGAACGGAAATAAATTACACGCCTCGTGTAGCTGGCGGGGAAAAACGCGCCCGATGTAAACCGGACTGTGGAAAGGTGGGAAAAATAGAACCGGGAAAAACTGGCCGACCAAAGCCAGGGGTCGCTCGGACATCGATGCGGGAACGACAGATTCCAATCAGATTTGCTGTTGCATCAAAAACCCTTTTGCCCTGAGGGCTCGCCGGCACGAATGCCATTGTGCAATGGCCAGCTGGTTGGATGGGCATGTTCGTGGATGCAAATGTAGCCTCGACCCGCGTCCTGGCGCACGATTTACGAGCAGCTGTTTGCGTGTGTTTGTGTGGGGGCGTTTGCATGCGCTTGAGCCTCGCATTGGTCCTGCGAATGAGTCCGGTCTGTGAAAGGAGGAGTGAGAAAAAAAATCCTTCCTCCCTTCGAACTAATATGCAACGCCATTCGCCGGACAGGTCCAAGCTGGACCCGAGGCCGGAACCAGACCACCCAAGCAACAACCCCCGGGGTTGAGTGCGCGCTCATGTCGAGCAAATGGTAAACAAGTATCAAAGTTAATTGCAAACACCTGAGGTACAATTATTTTTCCGCTCAGATAACGCTGGCTTTCTCACCAAACCATACGCTTGGTTGCGAGAGGCCAGTGCCGTATCAGCGCACCAGTTCCATTCGGTTTCCCCAAAAGCCACCCACGGTTCCGTCACGTGACGCAGAGCTTTTGCATTCGCTGGTTTTTCACGACTCTCGACTCACTAGCCGTTGGTCCTCATGTTTTTTTTCTCGCTCTGCTCGCAGTTTTAGGGTTCCTTTTTTTTGTCCAGCGCGTCGCTTTAATTCCCTGGTATTGTTTTCTGTGAGGCACCTGCGAGCACTCTCGAGTTGTATGTTTTGTGTCCGACGCTTGCGTTCCACGGAAGCCCTTTTCGGTCACAGAAATGTGCTGCCGGACGATAAGCGTGGCGTCCGATCTCGTCTAAATCGGACCCGGCTGTAGGTCCTGAAAAGGCGAAGCGAGACACCCTTTGAAAGGGGGCCCAACGAACACCCAGCGAACGGCTTATAATTTGTTAGCGTTTGTTCAAATAGTGTTTGGCTCGAAGCACCACATGGTTTCCTTCTAAAAGAGCCGGATTAAAGCGCGGATGAATGGGCACGCTTTCGGTCCGTTTCCGCGTGAAGGAATAGGAGTGGGTTTCTTTGAGACCGCGTGCTTTAAAACCGAATGACAAACGAATCCGGAACACCCATCCCCGTTCGGTTTGCTTCAAGTAACTTTTGCCAGGCTTTACTTCACTCAGCTACCGACCATCCGAAACGGGGGAGGGCGAAACTTATTCGATTGTAAATATTTGAACGATAAACATACACTTGTCAACTCGTCACCACACCGCAACACGATGATTGCCACTTTGGGAACTGTCAGACTCGGCAAAAAGGGTGCAAGGACGACGCAGGCATGTCGACGGAATCGCCGCCCAGAGCCCCCACGCGCACGAGTGTGGAAATATAAGTTTTTGATTTATGGCCGTACTTTCCACTCGCGACAGAAATGCATTTCGCTAGGGGCGCGATGAAAAAGGACGAAAAGGACGGGCGCTAGGATAAGCGGTTCGAAACAATCCAAAACTAACCAATCATTCTGTCCCCATTGCTTATTTCTACTCGCTCTATTTTGCTTTCTTTCACACACTCTCTCTCTTTCTTACGGTTGGAGTTTTCCTGCAACCCCTTTCGGTACGCAAAGCGAGGCCATTTATATTCACCCTACATCAAGGATTACAAATTTTGTCACCTTCATTATCCCACTGTGAGTGGGCGATTTGAGGACTAGGTGTTCTTTTTTTTCTACCATAACTCTCTCTCTCTCTCTCTCGCTCTGTTTGGTGTATCCTTTCCGCCTTTTTCATGAGCACCCTGTGGAGCAAAAGGGTTCGATTTCCTCCTTCAGTCGGAGGAACTTTTTCTCACTCACCCCTGTTGCTTCCTTTCCGTGGCTACTTCGATCTCAAACGTGTAGCAACGGTGGTTCGGTTTACAACATCCGCTTCACGTGTCCAAGCCAGGGAAAATGGGGTGGCCAGGCGTTGGTGAAATAAATTATCCAGCGCTTGTTTTGACATTTCTAAAACACGGGCCATTTTGTGCATTTCCCGTGAATCGGGCCATGGTTTGATGCCAGCTCGGTGCGACACGTTCAACCACCGTCTTCAGGCAGGACTTTTTCCTTCTTTGAATCGGGCGCTTTGAAGGTGACTGTTGCGGACGTATCGTTGTGTTTTGACGTGTCGACCGTCTGCTTTGACGCCCGTATCTTCCGGTTCCGGGCGTTGGGAGTTGTACGTTTCCTTCGTATGAATGTTTGATGATTTTTGAGCCACTCAACAAGCGCGTGTATTTCTGCGATTGAACCTGGGCGTCTTTTTTTTTTTGTACACTCACGATTATTCTCCTCGAGGTGATTGACTAAGGATCTGATTCTCGAAAAAGGTAAGCGTCAACCAACGGAACAATTGCCCGGCTTAGACGCCCACCCGAGGATTACTACGTAAATGGCACACACACACACACCTCCATACCCATGTGGTACGGGCAACTCGGGGAAAATTGAACCGTCAACAGTTTAATAATTGCTTCGGAAAACAACAGAACGCATATCACCGTTCCGTCAGGCGCTGCGACGTTCAATTCTGTTCAATTTTTTTCCTTTCTCCAACCAAACCCCAATCAACGAGAGAAGGGTGGTAGGATGATGCTGATGGGGGATGCGTGAAATTACATTTGCCAATCGGAACCGACTGATTTCAGCTGCAAACGCGAGACAATAAGCAAACGATCCCGCCCGGGAAAGGATGGGGGAAATGGAATTTCGATGAAATTCCACCACCCGGAACAATAAACCAGAAATAATAATGAATATTTTCCCGGCGCGAGTGCACGGAGAAAATGGAAAAGGAGAAGAGAGAGAGAGAGAGAAAGAGAGAGGGTGAGAGAAAAAAAAACGGATTTTCCACCACGAGCCAACCTCACACGCAAACCGGTTTCATTCGAACGTGGGGTGCATTTTTCCATTTCGACGTATTGTAAGTGTCATCATCAACACGACCGTCATCGATCTTTGCCGTTCGGTGGGTTCTGATTTTTTGCTTCGGTTTGCTGCCACCCGCTTGTGTTTTTTCATCACTCCCCCTTGCGCCCCTTCAATGCTATTGTTCCATTTACGCGGCCACACGGTACGGTGGGTGGCGTTGTCAACGGGTTGGTGGCTGCAATGCATGAGCGATTCTGAACCCACCGACGGGGCACACCGGTGCGATGAGATGCGAGCGCAATTTATTGGCGTGTTTCGTTCGAATGGCCCGGATCGTTTGGTTTGACCGTGAGGTGCGTGTGAGGTGTGGTTTTTCCATTTGATTGAGAAAGCGTCAATCGGTGCCAGGAACCGTCGGGGTTGCGAATGATGAAATGGGCATGTCCTAGCGCACGGTTGCCTTCATCAGCGTGCGTTCCACCGGCCATAATGATTCGTTGTTTATGGGAGCGAGTAAGAGGAGGGAAGCTTCGAACCTTCTACAGGTTCTACAGGTGGTCTGGCATTGAAGCTCATCCGGGGAAAGCCGAGTGATGGTGGGACGAGCTCGTGAATAATAAACTTCGACATGCACCGAATGGAGCCCGATCGTACACGCTTTTCGACATATTTTATCCACGGGAGCTTTCGATTTGGGAACGCGTAATTAATGGCCATGGCCGTACAATATCGGTTTGAGCCCATTTAGTGTTCGCTTATCAACAGGTCGGTGGATCGTGGGGCTCATCACATCCAGGGATTCGTCACATCGTTCAGCAATTGGTTGGAGCTGTAGAATAGGAGAGCTTTTTTAAGCTCAAATCCAGAGACCTGTTGACATCGAGAGCATAGTGGAGCTGTGTGTTTTTTTTTCGTTACTTTCTCGCAGTTTCAGAAAACCATTAACGAGGACTTATTATCGAGCAAAACATTACGCTTAGACACAAACAGATGCACCATGCTTTACCCGCCTCGGTATGAATCCCAACGAACCCAGCATGGAAATAAAAGTCCCCCTTTTTCCAGCTACCAACGGTGTTAATTATTCTCGGACCTGCGAGGAACAATTAATAACCCGACGATCATTTAATTACCGCCACCGGGTTGATTTGATTGCAATTTAGCGATGTGCTTTCATTGTCATCAAGCTGCTGGAACCCTTTCCAATGTTGTCCTCGCTTCGTCCGATTACTCGGAAGGCGCTACAAAAAGGCGGTTCGATGGGGGAAATTGTTCCAAGCTTGGAAAACTTTCTTCCGCCTGCGGGTACGAGACCACCCCCATTCCCATTCCAACCGTCGATTGTTGTGGCATTTCCTGCCCGTGCGCAGCTTCGTTCCAATCGCTCCAATGTCAACCGGCAAACGCAGCGAACTCTCGGGACGCTTGTTTGCATCGCTCGTTTACGGGCAATCATTTAATTTTCAATACCATCCCGTCGGAATCGAACGCGAGGCAGTGGGTGGTGGGTTGGTTTTTCTTTCTCAAACCAATCCACCCCGCTTGGGCAGAGAGAACTCGCTTGCATGCACCAGGAGCGTTCGCCCATCTATCAATCGCTGCCAGGAAATGCACACACCCACACATACAGTCGCGTGTCTTCCGTCCCATTTAGTTCCGTGCCCAGCTTCCGATCCGTGCCTGGCTAGGGATTGCGCCCGTCCTCGGATAGTAACGGCAAGGAATGCAATATCACCCACGTGAAGTTGCCTTACACGTGCGGTGGTGAGGCGATGGTGAACGTGAAGGTGCGAGCTGATATGCGAACGATCGGATGATTGCACACTGCACCGGATGCACGTTTGTCTGTTGGCGATGTTGCACCCAGTCATTGTTATCGCTCGCGCTGCAATCAATCAAACCCGCCGCTCGATTGGTAAACGCGTCGTCTCCCGTGGCTTTCATTAGTTGAGATTTGAATGCTAAAATGGAAGCAGCCAATAAACAAAGAAGCAAAAAAAAATTACACCCACACTCACAGGCTGCGCAAACAAAGCCAGAGGTCTGATTTGATTAGTGAAATTGGTATTGTTCTTTTCGTGCCGCTTGCAGCTCGTGAGGACGTGCCGTTGCTTGGCCACGATTCACGGCATCGAGCATCGGGTGTTTGCTGCTGAAAGTCACGTAGGAAATGCACATATTTACGTTAAACTTTGCATATGATACGTTACACGATAAGTGCTATCAGCGGCATCGCATTGCAGAGCAGGGTCGAAACAAACGATGGAAAGCAAATACCGGCTTCAGTCGACCGGAGGGGGATCCTTTGCGATTGGACAAATGAATTCTAGCTGGCGGGTAGTCGGGTTCCGGGAGATTCGCTCGACCGGAGCCAACCGATTTGTATGATTTTTCCTGTCCACAAGGGACACGAAGAGACATCTTTCTGTGGACAGTGGATGCTCATGGAGAGAAGGACATGAGTATCTTTGAGAGCAGCGCAAACGGATGGAGAACACATTTGGGGACGTTGTGAAGTTTACTTTCGTTGCAGCCACAACGTGGGCAGAGAAATGGATATCCGCTCGTTACGTGCACAGGTAAACCCTGGCTGATCTAGCAAGCGTGACCTGTAGGTGCTCGCTGCATTGTCGTCGAGGTGACGTTCAGGTAGTTGGGAAAGCTCTGTGCTAACGTTCGAGTTGGTGGTTTGAATTTTTCAACAACCTCCCGCAAGCGGATGCGGCAACCACGGGAACGAAACGATCCATTCGACT
Source organism: Anopheles nili (assembly GCF_943737925.1). Lineage (NCBI taxonomy): Eukaryota > Metazoa > Arthropoda > Insecta > Diptera > Culicidae > Anopheles > Anopheles nili. Next base: position 5,015,043 of record NC_071292.1, read on the forward strand.
GCACGACAACGGTAGATGCAACTGGTGCTGAGATAGAATATTTAGCAAACTTGTGTAATCATACCTGGGCTCAGTGTTTGTTTGCCAGCAAGATGACGAGCATTCCGTTGGTATGGCAACGAGACATGGATAGTTTTGGAAGAGTAAACGATGGATGCTTGATCGAAGCTTGCCATGATGTTGTTCCTCCCGGAAGTGGATGTAATTTTCCCTGGTGCCCGATCAAAGTAGCCATCGCATTCCGATGGCGTGGTTCAATTTCCATGCCGTTGAACACGCGAACATACGTCGGGAATAGTAGTTCCCGCTAGCAATGTTTCGTCGTCCAAAGCCGCCGGTGTGTGTGCTTGTGTGTGTTGTGCTAACAATCAAATGCCTCAGATAAACCGAATTACAACGCGAAGCAGTGGGCCGCGATTGCTATCGAAGCATTTGCTGGCCATTAGCCATTTCCAGGCTGGAATTGATACTCTCGCCATCGCCATCGCAATCGCCATCACCATCGTTCAGCGCCATCTTGCAGCCCGTGTGCCGTTAAACGTTGGCGTTCGCTGGCGCGCAACATAAATTAATTAAAGACGGCAAACGCCCGGCCCTTCATTTGGCCAATTAGTCATCTTTTCACTGCCGACGCGCACCGTCGTCCTGTGGATGAGCGACACTTAGCGGGTTTTACGACGACGACGACGACGACGACGACGACGACGACGACGACGACGACGACGATGGTGGGGCCCGAAACTCGTTAACGGCACGGCACGGTATTAACGGCGAGAAATCTATTTTAAATTGGACCTCCGCACGAAATGAAAGCCAGCGTGTTCATTAGTTTCGCGGCTTCTTCATTGACCGGCCCCGGTGCTGTGTGGTGCGATTTACGGCCGAACTGATTGCGGAAGAAGGGCCCGTAAAACTTCAATATGCTGCCTGGCCGTGGAAGGATAATTTTAGGACATTCGAAGTCGGTAAACCTGGTTGCGTCCGCTGACTGACGACGGTGTAATTGACAGGCGGCGCGATCAAAAAACCACCTCCACGAAAGCCGCCATTTCCGCGAATTGTGCAACTCCTGACGGATGGTTTCCACGCCGGAAAAGCTTCTCCAGGATCTGGATGGATGTTTCCATCAATCTGAGCGCTGACGTCAACGGCATCGAAATGCGTTGGGCTGGCTCGCGATTGGGGCGAACTGCGAACGTGGACCAACTTCCGGCTCATGGCCAAGTGACAAATGAGCTGACCCCGTGTGCGCCTGTTGTGTGGTTGGGCTAATGCCTCGATCGCACCGGTTGAGTGCAGCAGCGTACCGACGGCCGGGTATCAATCATTCCCGGTTGCAAGCGATTCCGGTCCAGCGAAAGAAGCACTTCAAATGAACGCCAATCCATAATCTAATTATTCATCATCGTTTACGTTGAGTGACAGCTTGACCGGGCACCGAGAAGGCACGCGGGATTACGATCGTAACGCGACCGAGCACCCTGGCGGGTTCCGTTTGTGGCCCGGTTTTGTGACGAATGCAGCAAACCCGGCATCCGGAAAGTGCACCGAGATCGAGCGAAGCCTTCCGACGAGGGGTGACTTCAAACGGGAACCGATGGGATGGAACCCGGGACGCATTTGCATCCGTAATCGGATTTACTCGATTCAATTATCCCACCCTACGGGTTTGCGACCGGCCATGGGGCTGGAAAATTGTCCGGTTGCACCCTTCGATGGGGGCTTGATTGTGCGCCCCGTGGAAACGTCAACCCGGCGGGCTTTTTACATGGGTGTACATGCACACGGAAATAAGTGGCACTGCGGTGCCGATGTAAGCCCGAGGTAGGTGGGTAGCGAGCCGACCGAGCCGAGGGAATCCGATGGGAAAACGGCAAATCATAAGCTTCCTGGGGCGCCAGGGCTGAGCTCAACCGGTGGGTAAATGATGCTAATTTCGTTCCCAACCGTTCGTAAGGGTGGAGGGATTGATTGCTTATGTTTTATTGCTGGCGCGTGTTGGTTCGAATGCAGCGAGTGGGCGTAGTGGGCGTTGAAGTATGCATGTGCATGCAGGGAAAGAGGATCGTGGATAATTGTAGGCCAGGCTGGTGCAGTGATCACAGTGTGAAACCTTCGATGACGAGCACCGGAAAGCGTGAGAATCGCAAGGGTTCTTTCCATCATCGTATCTATTGGAATCGAAGGACCTCCAGAGAATGACAGAACTGCACAGTTTAATGGTCAAACAGCTTTCTCTTGAAGACCCGCTTGAGGTCTCAACATGCGACAAAAGCACTCCGATGTTCACCATTGTTACCATTCGCCACCAGCACCAGGTATTGTGTTGTGCTGTTGGACGGGAAAATTGCACCACAATTAACATTGTACCATAATCGCACCCGTGCACACACACATACACCCGTGTGTGGTGTGGTTTGAAGCGGAACAGAGTGCAATAGAAAAATTATGTAGCGCTAAATGATGCAATAACGTGCCGCGGCACCATTTAGAAGGGGTGGCAACCATTTTCACACGAACGTTGCTCCCCTTTTCGAGCCTCACGATCCTTCCAGCCATCCTGGGGGAGTGGTTTTTTTTTTCTCGCTATTAAATTTTTAGGTTTCGATTCGACCACACCCGCGATGATCGATAACGGTGACGTGGGGGTTTTACGGAGGGGCGCACTAACAGCGACACGAACACAGGACTGCTCGCTTTAATGTACCGCTGGTGAGTTATTTTTTTCTTTCTCTTCTACACCGCTGCTGCTGGTGTTGTTCGCGCTCCTGGCGATGCTATTTGCGGGCCATTACCGCATGATTGATTGTGGCGGTGGGTTCGCTGAGCAAACAGACATGCATATTTCATCCCTATTTGGAAATCACTTTCCATTACGCCGTGCTCGTGGTGGCGTGCCGGATGTGCTTTCGCTTACCACGGCGGAAGTCGTCCATGGTGGAGATTGCTGCCCTATTTTTTTCTGCTTTACAAGCTTTTAGTTGGGTGGTGCAACCTCCTAGCTTGAGGTTGACATTCCCTTTAGAATTCCAAATAAAAACTTTCCCTCGCTCGTACGCAAGCAAATGATCGTTTGGGTGGCAGAGCGCTGGTGGCATTCACTGCTACGCCTGGTATTTGCTGGTCTTTTGAAGCTTTCTTTAGCGTATTAATTACTAGCTTCTTCGAACCGCTCGTATCAGCTACATGCCTCAAGGTGGAAGTTTTTTTTTGCTGTAGCAACGATCGTTTGGAAAAAGGGTACATTAAGATAAAATTAGTATTTAATTGCTTTGAAAAACTTGGTATCCTTTTTTTTCTCTTGTTATGTCTTTTTTTTCCATATCAGGTGTGTGTGCAAGGCTTTGTTTTTAGATGGTCTTCAAGAGACGAGATTTCAGGTGGCTCTGTTTGTGAAAGTGAGTACCGTCTTTGCTATATTCCGTCGAACTGGCTTATCCCACGGGCTTATCCGCTCTCTGAACCTTCGTTGTTACGGTTACACCCATTCGATGGTCGTGGAATCGAGATACAACATTGCAACGAAAGTGTGTCCTCAGGGGATTGTGGAGAATTGATGAGTTCAGACGGGTTGAACTCGCTTCAGCCCGCGTTCCTTGCGGGCAGGATCGCAGCAATATATTTCAGCGAACCGGTGGTGGGCGTTTTTAAAATGCAACCCTCCCGCCAGGATAATTATCGTTATGATCCGTTTCGTTTGCTGATGCGCTGTGAAAACCATACGGCAAACGTGAGCGCAACGGTGGCTCTCTAATGAATTCTGATGAAAAATGATCATTTAATTTCGCTTAATGTTTGCCGGAGGGCACTGCGTTCGTAACAGGGTTTACTGCGCTATTCATCAGGCAAAGGAGAACGGTACGCTGTGCACTAACGGTAAGCGGATTGGGCCCGATTTTGATTCAAAGTTTTACTCCCTTACCCACACGCGAATGTTCTGTGTTCAATGCCCATCGAACGATGCCCTCCGTACTTAACGCGATGACGTCTGGCGTTGGAAATAGAGACCTTCGCTTGCGCGCCTCTTCGATAAGGGTACCTTCGGGAGTTTGCAAGCGGAATCTGACCCGACTTGGTAGCATCTTCGCATCGAACCACTCGGTTGGTGCGTCATTACGGGGCGCATCGTTGGCTGCACCTGGCCCTTTGGAGATCTTTGGCTGCTGCCACAACGCAAACCGCAAAGGAACCGACGGTTCGAGTGCACTTTCGAGTGGCACCAGAAGTGGGCCGCGAAGCGCTCGAATAAATCATTTTAATAGTTTTCACGCTCATCTTCCACGGATCCGTACATCTTCATTACGATAATTTACGCCACCGTTAGCCTCTTAGCACTCCGAAAACCACCAAACTCATTTGCACTTGCACACATTAACCTTTCGCTCGAGCTCTGCCGTTCGCCACTTTTGCCTTTTTCTGTGGTTTTACGCCGACCGGATGCAACCGACGGATGGACGGATGCCGACGGTGGAGCGGCATTCTGTGGTAATTTTCGAAACGTTCGACATAACGACCCAGCAGTTGTGCTGTGCTTCCGGCGCTTCAGGCGCCAGCACTCTTTTTTTCTCACTCGCGTTCTTTCACAACGAACCCGCTCGAGGATGGATAAAGTGTTACCTAAATTATGACGACAGGCGTGAGTCCTCCCGCCTGGTGGATGCTCGCAACGAAAATGGATGCACAATTACAATCGTTCTTTGGCCCGTTCAACCGGAAGGCCGTTGTGGTGCTGGAGGGTCGATCTTTAAAAACCGCATTGCGTTACCGCAAGCCTTTTCGAAAGTCCGTAAGCTTTCCGTCCCGGTGGTTTCCCGGTGGCATTGCCACCCGACAGAAAGAGCTGAAGGCGTCGTGTAGCCATTTTGCACCGGTCGATCTCAAAGCTTAAACGTCGCTGGTGGCCCATTTGCACGCTGGGCTTTGCCGAACCCACGAAGCTGCCTCGAATGAAACATATTTTCCATCCCACCAGGGACGGTGGAAAACCACATGAGTACGCTGCCGCTGCCGCCGCCGTATCTATGCTGGGAAGTTCGTGCTGTGGGTTCTCTTTTTTGGGGGTTTAATTTTTCCTTTTTCTGGAGTGCGAAATTTGCCTATCGAGAGGCCACGTCGGTGGTTGTTGAAAGGGCGCACGAAGGCGCAGCGAATGCGTGAATCCTGCTTCCATCGTCCGGTGGTCACAATCGACTTCCCACACGGCCCCGAAGCTGAGCCTTTCCCGTGGTACAGCATGAGCCGGAGGTGTGTGAGGCCGACCGGTTGCACAGGTCTATAAATTTTCCAGCGCTTCCGTTAGTGCATGTGGCCACGTCGCATCGCGTCGCTAGTAGGCCAAGCTCGTGTGACCGGAATCGAATGCTCGGAAGTCACCCTCCGGTCGCCGCTGGGCTGGTCCCAAACGTGTGGGACAAATTCCCAAAACGACACAAGGGGCCCACTCTCATGGCCCTTTGAGCTCGGACAAAAGAAGCTCGTTGCCCGAAATGTCTTCCCACCGGGCACCGGGTGATGCTCGATGAAAATTGCGGAAGGAAATGCTTTATGTGACCAGATACTTCATGGGGTGAGCGTTTTTTCTCTTTCTTTCTTTGGACGCTTGGGTAGGATTACAAGCCTCCCGGTGTGAGTGGTTGGGCTGTAATTTCCATGATGCTAAAACGTGCCCAATATTTAAAGCGAAAAATTAAACGTCTCGTCCGAGCTCTCGAAGGATTCTCCGAACTTCTTGTGGTTGTCCAAGGAAACATCGCTCACGGACACATGCGCCAGTTGCCTACGTTATCTATTATCCCTAGCACGCTTGTCCTTAGCTGCACGCTTTACGGCTTGAAATCTATTTGAGCTCTTGAAAGACGACCGCTTTCAGTGGACGTGAGCGATTGTAACGCGTGGGTGACAGTGCCACCTCCACTAATCCTTGATTGAGCATCGTACAACGGTTGGGCAATGTTGGTGCCGTAACCGAACATGCCGCGGCAACCCTCAGTATGTAGCGCGCATCAAATTATGCCTCGACAAGACACAGGACCCACGGGACGCCAAGGTTCGGCCACCGGTCTGGCAGCACGATGACAGCGGTTTACTGGTTTTCCCCCGACGGCCATCGAATGTCATCGCACGTACCGGGCAGCTTCCGGTTCCACGCAGGTTCCGGACGTGTGGGAAGCGAGATAATGAATGTATACGTCATAGTTAATTATGCCTAGATTATCGTGGTTTATTTGTTTGTTCCAAACTCGACGGCAATAATGAAGCCCGGTCGAATGCGATGCGATGGTGATGCAGGACAAATTTAGATCACCCGTGCGCGTTGCCGAAGGTGGCGCTTGGGTTGGGATGCATAACAACCACCCACAGCGGAAGTGAACCTGCGATCAGCGATTGGAATGGCCAGTGGCGTGTGAAATTTCGTATTACGATGCCACCGGTGGATTGACCTCGACCGAACCGGGGTGAAGGGATTGATGTTCGTCAAAACACGTTCAACCGTTGGGCCAGGCGTGGGCCGAGGCCACAGAAATGAATGATAGTCAGGTGTGTCCGCAACAGCAGCAGCAGTAGTGGGATCCGCTTGGTTATGTAAATCCTGTCGCCTTGCCGCTCGGTGTGGTTGGAGCGCCGAGCGTCGAGGGAATGTCGAAGGCCACCCTCTGCTGCTGTAGGTAGTAACCTTCGTAGAGGGAACAGACCGCTTGGCTGCTCGAACGGTCATTATCGCGCGCGGTCAGCCCCATTGGGGGCGCATTTGGTTTCGCACGCCATAATTAAATCAAAACAATTCCAAGACCGACGGTGGCCCGGAAACGGAGCCTATGTTGCGGGCGATCCGCGGTGGCGCATCCTAGGGAAATAATTGTGCTGCCTTGGGGGTGATTATTTTGGTCTGGTTACTGTGGGTCGACGGAAACGTCGATGGGAGCCGGTTTTCGATGAAGGGAAATATTAATCAACTTTCTGGAACACTAACATCGGTGCGAGACCAGCACAGAAGGGCATTCAAAGTTTGGAACAACATCAACAACAGTTACAGCACCACAATCGTCCCGAATTGTGAGTGCGCTTTCTTAGCGCCTCCATGAGCCAGTATTGCGAGAAGTACCAGGCGTCTCCATCACCATCGTTTGTGTGAATTACTGGGTTGGTGCAGAAGAGACACATACGTAAGATACGTTTGAGTGAAGTACTGGGCGTCTCCATCAGCCGACTTTTGCTTGAAACACCAGGCGTCTCCATTAACCAGCTTTTGCTTTTACAACCGGGCGTCTTAATTTAACCGTGAATTCAAATAACACCTTTGTTTTGTCTGGAATGGAATCATAACTTCGTTCCGCTTTTAAGGTGCAGCCGCTTATAGCCACAATTCGATCCGGCGCAACGTGTCGTTCGATCCTGTTTAGCTCCACGGGCACCTTCAATGGCAAAAGATTGATTCGCGACAATTCTACGACCCCTAATGGCGAAAGATAATTAATGGATAGAATGTGTCACTGACGGGTGGATAAAATTAATCGATCGATCCCTCACTTCCACAAGCCCACACCGAAGCGCGGTTGTCCTTGGCGCGTCGCTCGTGCGTAGGCTTGGTGGAAAATTCATTGTCCTCAAAACGCCATACCATCTGAAGGGTAGCCGTGCGGGCGGAATGGAGCGAGTGCGAGCTGCAAAACAAAAGCAACGCCACGCCCGGCGTGCTGATTGTGACGCCACATTGTGCAAACCCACCACCCGATGGCCACCATTGTGCCCGTACCCGGAGTGGTGCTTGGAGTTATGAAAAGTTTGCCATTGCCAGCGGGACATTAGGCTCGATTCCGGCACGAAGCGTGTACGGTGTTGAACCCAAACCGGAACCCAACTCCCATGCCCACCCGGTGCATTCACCCAACACCCCTCCCCCCTCCCCCCTGTTCTGTTCCCGGAGGGTGGTGCGAGGCGTGCGAGGGCACTATTAATGGTTCACTTATGTCGCGAGCCAAGATCTAGGTCAGGCTTTTATTGTTGTGCGAATCGTCGTGCGTTGGACGCGGACTGCAACGAACGTTAGCGCGTTCTGGCTCTGGCCCAGCTGCCGTTTGCTTTCGGTTTGCGAATACTATGTGTCGAGAGGTTCTTGCGCTCGGCGTCCTCGGCCTTTTTTACCCTTTCGCTTCTCAGCTCTCAGCTCGCATGCTTCCTGCATTCGAGGGCCGCGCTTAAAAGGTTTCTACGCGAGGCACAATGCCGGCGTGGCTATCGCTATCACGATTATCGTCAACCCGGACGGTGACGATGGAGGCCCGCTGGTGGCGTTGGTGGCCCTGACAAATGCCAGCGATTGGAGGGCGCTTCACGGTGTGTGTGTGTGTGTGTGTGTATGATGCAGGGTGAGATGCATCCACCGAAGAGAGCCGGACGCACGTACCGAGGTCCTTTATGGTGAAGGGAGCGTATGCCGTTTGAAGATTGCGTGCGACAGGCCCGGGAACGGCACCCGAGCCTGAACGCACGCATTCTCGGGACTCGCCTGAGTCTGGTTGCGTGCCAGCAAGGAAGGACCCTGGGCCAGGTTTTGAAGTGGTACCCCCGTACGGGGAACTGCAGCAAATTGTGCAGCCCTAGTGCAACCTGTGCAGGGAAGCGAACTGCAGCAATCGAGTGCATCGGTGCACCGTTCGCAACCACCTGCACACATACACGCACACACACACACACACACACACACCTGAAACAGAGGGCCGCGTAAACGAGGCTTAAGCATGGAGCATGTTTTGATGACCTGATAATCATAATAATAATCGTAAATGCCGCACCCGCTGCAGTGGTTGTGTTGGCGACGCGAGTTGAGCTCGATCCGAAAACCGGGACACGTTTCGCTTCGCGGGATGTGACTTATGGCCGTCGGTGTTAATGCGCGCTCAGGTGAGACCTTTTTCCCGATGCCGATTGCCACCGGGGTTTTAAGCAGAAGCGCTTTAATAATACCATCAAAGGGTTGGCGTGTGTTTGGTGCTGTCATTTCTTCTTTAATGGCGCTCGAAGAAAGTGGCGTACTTTGGTGTTGTATTTTGCCAGTACAAAAGCCTCCGTAAACCGCGAAAATGTACCATTGTGTGCGAATTTCACCCTCGGGCATCACCCGTTCCAAGCGGATGTGGTTGAATCGAAAGATAATTGGCTAATGCCGGCAGCTTCAAAGCTCCACCCACCGATGCTTTCGAGAGTGAACGGAAATCATAACTCGAAGTAGGCTTCCTTCCCGGTTCTCAGGTACCGTCTCAGCAGCTTTCCGAACAGTGGGCCACGATCGACCCAAGTAAAGGCTTATTTCCTGTTGCCTCCGTTCCGGTGGCGCTGTTCAACCCGTGCCCGAGCTGTGTTGCGGCGAAGTTTTGCCGCGATCTTTCGATTTGTAAAGTAGCTACCGTGCGGAAACTGGCCGGGTAATGTGAACCTGCTTTGGATACGGAAAATCAATTAATTTTCCATCCCCTCGGGCACAACACCCCCGAGGCCCATCGATGTCGATCGATTTGATAAAGTTTCGTGATGGAAAGCGAACGTCTTAGCGAGGCTTTTCCGGAAAGCGGCAAAGTTTTAGCGTCTCAAAGTTCAGCGTGTCGGTTCACGGGAAGGCCATCACCGTCGCGTGCACATGCCGGGATCTCCGATGTTGCTGGAGAGAGAGGGTGAGAGAGAGAGAGAGAGAGGTCCTTGGGAGGTGTGAAAGAGTAATGGTGATGAAAACTGGCTCGGCTATCAGGCAGTGGTGCGATGCAATGGTTTAGAAAATGTGGCAATCGAGAGTAAATGATGATATTAATGCAGCAGTCATTGCCGGCTCGGCTTGGAGTTAGCCTCAAACGCATTAGGATACCAATTAGTGCCGCTGGAAGGCAGTGTGTGTGTGTGTGTGTGTGTGTGTGTGTGTGTGTGTGTGTGGGAAGAGAGTGAAGCGATACGCTACTCCGACGGTGCATCAGCCGTTGAAACTAGCGCTAATTTCGAGCAGAGTGGGCGAACAGGCGAGGCATCTGACGTTGTTCGTGATGCCACCCGGAATGACGGTGTGGTGTGCAAAAGTTGAGGGTTTTAATTAAAATAGTTTTTCATTGGCGAAATGTTGCACAAAACGTTCATCCGAGAGCCGGGTGCACCGTTGGTCACCATCGTCCGAACGGGAAGTAGGAAATATCGCCACCACGGAGCTCGATATTCAAAGAACGGACGAACGGACGAACGGACGAAGGATGTGTCCTGTCCGACGGATGTATGTAACGTTTGTGTGAGAAAGGTTTGCTATAGAAGAAGCCACGATACAGAAGGGCAGCTTAATGGCGATAACGAATTGTTTGGTTCGTTTATGAGCGTAAGAGAATGCTCTCGAGCAGTTGTAAGTTTTGCGAGCTTCACATGAACGAAACAGATAATGAAATCGTTGCCTGGCTTGAACCGGTCAAACTTTCGAATGGCTCATTTCACTACACACGGGTGGAACAAGTTCAACTTTTCAGCTAAGCATCCACATTTGCGTCTTGCTTAAGATTCTCTCGCTCTCGCTCTCTCTCTCTCCCTCGTTTGTAAAGGGCTGCTGGTTTAAATTTCACCTTTCGGTCGCTGAAATGTGGCCATCCTTGCGACGCGAATGCCGTGGTGCCGTGAAAAGCCCCACGCCGATCGACACTCCTTTTTCGTGTTATTGAAAAGCAACTTTTTTCGAGCATTCAACTCACCCGAGAAAAAAGAAAAGCACGCTTTTCCAAGAAATGCCTCATCGAAGGCACTCTTTGTGCGGGTTTTTCTGATGATTTTTTTCCGCTCGCTCGCTCCGTTTTTCATTCGTACCCTTTCGCGCTCGCTTGTAAGACGCCATCGCGTGTGTGATGTGTTTTTGCGCTTCGCTCGTTAGTAGTTAGAGTGTTTGTGTGTGTTTGCGTGTGTGTGTCTGTTCTTGTCTGGATCCAATTTCCACCGCCCTTCAGCTCGCATTTTCCGCATTTGTAGCACGTGAAATTTTTCATGCTTGTTCGAGCTGCGCTTCCTCACCGTGTGCGGCGTGGAATGCTTCCCATTTTTCGTGTGTTGATCCAGCAGGATCTGCTCCCGACACTTTTACTAGGCCGGAAATATATTGCCACCTCTACTCCTCGTGCGCTGGTCGATGATGTTGTCCCCGCCCAGCCTTTGCGACCCTTTGGCACTCTTACCAGCACCTTCACTTTAGCTCCTCTGCTTAGCGTTTGTTGACAAGTGCTGAAAATCGAAGACACTCTGCCTCTGCCACCGGAACTGAGAAAAGAAGAAAATCTGTTTTTTGCTGCCGCTTCTCACTAGCACAACGTGTCCTTGCAGCTTGCGTCCTGCGCATTTTTGGCCGAAAAATTCCATCATGTCGCCTGCCAGCTTCAGGTCGGCGCGGCACAAAACTGTCGAATGTTCCGGTGCAGCTTCCGTATTAGTTGCGGGAGAATAATATTACCTTTCGCTTTGGCCTTCCCGGTACCCCGTGAGCGGCTTTCGGGTCACCCCTTGCGAGGGATGGTTTTCGAGGAAAAACATTCGGGAAGATGATAAGATTTCGGTCGGCTTAGCCACGGGAATAAAATCAGCTTTCACCCGGCTTTCTGGTGGTTCCCTGTGTTTCGGATGGTTTTTACCGTTCCCGGTTCGTCGCAGGACGATCTAGGACCAAAAGAAACGCGATAGCGGAAAGAGCAGCAACTCGTTGACTACAATATTTCCAGCGGCACTCGAGCCGTTTGGTGGCACTTGTGCGCGAAGTCAAGTGTCGTTTTTCTCACAGCGAGAATCCTTTTAAATTCGGAGTGATTTTATTTTTATGCCCTTCCCCGTTCACCGTAACCAGTCATTGGCAGTTGGGTTTGAGGTGGCACTGGCCGTTATTACGCTCGCTTAAGAGGTCCCCCATCATCGGTACCGGAAGAAGTCGTTACAACGCGCAGTGGTACGGTTGGGAAAGAAAATTTCGCGAAAAACTGTAGCAAATCTCTACACCGCAGAAGCTGCTTGGCCGGGTGCCAAGGGATGCGTTGTTCGTTTCGTTCAATTCGGTATTGTCGGAGACCGACTCGGTTGCGGTCCGTTCGGTGGATAAAGTTAAGTTGTCGTTAAATGATTTATCTGAATACTTTGCCACATTAGCCGTACCGCTGTTGTGATTTCTTTCTTTGCCAAAAATCCATGGCTAAGATCTGCTAGTTTGCATTATAGTTCTTTATTGTGGCAATAATGCTATAAGCTTTTTTAAACAATTGATAGAAAACGCTTGCCAAATCGTGTACTCGTAAGTGATTAAGCGTGGGATACCTTTACACTTGTTTATTGCAAAGTCGTTAGCAAAAGTTCTACCGTTATGACTCTGACAAAAGGGGTGCTAACTGCGATTGAACCATTCCTTACCAGTTTGAACAGTCACAAGTTACAGGAAAGACCACATTCTCAACCGTTCTGAATAGCAGTACCTCACAGTTCAGTGGAATTTTGAAGAAATACTTGCTCACCTAGCATAATGACTTTTCGCAAGGCCCTAGCAACCATTCCAACTCCAAGAGCTAAAGCAACGAGTCTCCTCATGAAGTGCAATTGAAAATACTAGTTTTCGGTGGAACTGGCCTACAGGGAGGAATTTATTTCCTAAGAATCTTACCGACTCTTTTGCATCGGTAGAACTGTTAGTAAAGAACGCTCCTGGTGAAGTCAAAAGTAGTGATCCTTTGTAGTTGCAGCCGTATTTACGGCTAACGGCTAAAACACGAGCATAAATCCAATATTTCGGAAATGCTGGGTAATTTCGCATTAAAATTTTCGGTTGTCGTAATTCATGTGCTCTTTTTCCCGTGCAGCGAAATGGGGCAAGAAAAGCTCGCCTGATCACTGCAGGTGAACATGGGCCCCCACCAATTTGCTGCTAATTGATTTTCCTTCTCCACTGAGGCGTTCAAAGCCGACGGGGGTTTAGTGGAAATCCTGCAATTGTTCAACCATCGGCCAGGCAAGTGGCCCGCATTTCAATTCCTTCCAGCACACACACACACACACATGAGAACACTGCGAGTGCCGTAGAAACTCCTCGGGCTGGTTTAGGAAAGAAAGGAAGGAAAAGCATTGAACGGAGGGAAAAAACAAGTCCAACCCAGAGCTTCCGTTGGCCTCCGATTCGACCTCGACACTGGGGCTAAAGGTTACATCTTTGGGGCGATCTGTGGTTTGCACAAATTGAATTAAATGCCCCCGTAGATAAGCCGTAAGTGGTGTAATCCATTAAAATGTTTAATAGTGAGCATTCTGCCGAAGCTCGGACCCTACCGTAGCGTGCCTTAGCAGGAAGTTCCTGAACAAGAGGTCCTAGAGGCGCCTTTGGGTTCACTTTCAGAGCGCTCGTTCGATGTAACGCCTTACCAAACAGGACCGGAATAGTTCCGCAGATGGATTACGTGTATCAGTACCTGATATCGCTGTGATTATGGGGGGTAGCCAATTGACAGGCGTTTGTTCGTTTATCGCACTAGCTCGGGTTGCTTCAAGCTTAAGCAAAACCTTCGATTCACCAAATGCGTCACTCTCGTTGCCACTGGGACACGACGGGAGTATCGAGCAAATTAATTTATTCGTGTGATGGACGTAATGGCAAACTAGATTTATAATCGAACTAATTATCGTTCACTCGCGAGCTGGAAAAACCCCACAATCCAGCAGTCGGCAAAAGTCATCGAGCGAAAGCAAAACGCCCGATAATCGGTTCGATTAACGAAATCCTAATGATCTTAGATGACCCACCAGGTCAGGCAGCTGGCTGGCTTTGATCGGAACGAAACACGCTTCACTGATCGTGGAAAACGGGACGTGGCCCAAAACGTGGCTCCAATGCTTCCTTTCTCATGTCGACCATGTTACCAGTCAGTCGGATGGAAAGATCGATGCGATAGATTTATAAATTATCTCAAACCTTCTCCACACAAACAAACACACACACACACATTCGTGATGGCGATTCGAGTGTTTTCCGATAGGCGAAAATAGGGGACACTGTGGTCCGATTGTCGGACGGAAGCAGTTGCTGCCCCCCAATAAATAAGAGCCACGTGGGCAGGATGGCTCATCGCTCAGCCTCAGCCTCAGAGAGTGGGTGAAATTTATTGGGCCACTTAGGCGGCTAACTAATGCACTCCTACAACCGAATGGAGGGGTCACGCATTAGCTAAGCAGCCAGTAATGCTCCGGCACTCTCGAGTGGTCCATTCCGATGGTTGAAACTTTCACTCCAACCAGCCGGACTCGGTTGGTTGGTGTGTCCTTCCGCTTACGATGCCACCACCATCGCCACGAGATACGATGGCCATCTCAATGAGCAGTCGTCCCTTGACGGAAGATCATCGAGGTGAAGCGGGAAGTGAAGGAATGTAAATAACTTTTTACCCGCTTGGATCGGCACAAAAGTTGAGAAAATCTGCCCGCCGTGTGTGGGTGTGTGTGTGTGGTAAGGAATTCAATTAAAATAATGGATTTCCATATTTCTGCAAAAGTCAATACCATGAATCGGTTAGTGCTCCGGCACGGCAAAACCCGAAGCCCGATGTGAGTCGGAAGCCCTTTTGCTTTTTTCGATGCGCCAGCGGCATACATTAGTACCGAGTGCAACCGATGTGGTGTGTGTGTGTTTGCCTTTTGCCGTCCAGCAGAGGGACCTGGCCTGTTTGCTCTCTTTCAGTGAACCACTTTTATGCAGAGCTGAAGCTTTTTGCTGCTCTTGTGTTTGGGGCGCACTTTTCCCGCGTGGCAGATTGCTACCGGCCGTGTTGTTCGTGTCCTTCATCCTGCCGGTCGGACAAACAAGCAAATCTCAAACCACGGCATCCGGACACATGGAACGTGGCCGCGGCCTGATTTGATGGCAATTTACTTTTCAATTTACGACCCATGCTTGGGTCATCCCCGGGAGGGATCAAATTGCGACACGTTGACGTGCGGTGGAACGGCGATCGATAAGCTTCACCCGCGGTCGAAAAGATGCCCGAGAGAGGACGTCTTGGGAAGGCGCCGCGACGGACAACGCCACGTTACCGGAGCCGAGAAGATAAACCACACGAGATCTATTTTTATGACGTGTGACAGCTATAAAAGCGAAATAATTCCTCGCCGACGTTCTTTATTGACAGAAATATTTCACTTTTATTGCGCGCTGAATAGTGCCCGCAAATGGCCCGACCGACCCGCGGGCTCGGGCTGAAAGCGGACCGAAGGAGATTAGGAAAGTCCAAAGGACATCCACCATTCCACCGGATCGATTCCGGCGCTCCGAGGCGGCAACATCCGCACCACTCGGAAGCACTTTCCGGTGCAAGATGAATGTTGCGATCGGCTCTCGCGTGGTGTGGTGTGAGGCCACTCGCGCAGGGAAGAAATTGAGTCATCGTGAGCCGGTGACGGACGTTTCATCTCGCCTCAACCTCGAGGAGGCGCCTTGCGACCGATCGCGTTGATTGATGGTTGGAGGCGCGGCCGGTTGTCCTTTTTCGCCACGACCTAGCTGCCGGTGCACATAAAACAAGCGCAATCTGTGTCACCGTTAGGATGGCAACAATATTGGAAAGAAAATCCCACTTTTCGTTAAATCGCTGCTTCGCCGGCATGATGCTTGGTTGGCCGGTTTATTGAATTTTCATTCACCGTGGGGTCGTAGGGAGATGGAAAAGCCTGAAACTCGCACGGATGAAAGGGAGAGCATGGGGCTCTAATGGATGTGGGATGGTATTGAGTTTTCTCATCCGACATCCCGTGGCCCTGCAGAACCCGATGAGAAATTGATCTTTGAGCGGACGTTATGTGTTTGATGAGGCTAATGGGTGCCATCGTGCAAGCAGCATCCTTTTTGGCGTGATGGCGTCACGCGGGAAAACAAGCTTAATTAGGTCAAGTGGAATTATGTTGAGCAAACGACGAAAGCGATTTGTTTGTTACACAAACACATACACACGCTGGCCTGGGGTGTGGACTCCGGGGTGTCTTTCCACGGGGTGTTTCCTTCGACGAGGGTCATATAATTATAAAACGGTGAGTTTGATTGAACCAAGAGCAGAGCTAAGCGGATTATGCATAATTAGGTTTCTCCGCGAGGGCTGCCTATCTCTCTCTCTCTCTCTCTCTCTCTCGCTCCCTCACCCAGAGGGATACCGTCTTGCCTTAAAGCTCTACAAGCTTCCCGTGGCTTTAATCCCACCGATCGTTGCCCATGGCAACCGGTTGCCAAATGACCGGGGTTTGCTGGGATGAAGAAATTTTCCCCAATACGATCGTTCCGAGCACCAGCTGCACAAAGGAGGGAAAAGCGTTTTGCGAGGGTTTACGATATTTGGGACCCTCTCCTCGGCTTCGGTCTATCAAATCCCGGAGCTTTCTTTTCAGCTTCTCGAGTTCGCCGGGCGTATGCACTCGCCCTGCAGCACCGGAATCGCATCACACCGCACCGAGAAGGTGAAGATATTTTTATCTACATTCCAACACGTACGTGCAGCTGATGCAATTCATTTCCAATCGAGCACCGGGTACGGCGTCAGCCCGCCACGATGGCCCATAAGAATCTCGATGCCTCCCGAGGGATCCGCAGGGCATCCAGCAACCAGGCGAGGTCAGAGGTCAATTTGTATCGGTGCAAACGGTTCGATTTCGCTCTCGCACCACCGAAGACCCGGGACTGGCAATGGCCAGCGTCCTGCATCACGTCCAGGAGGCATCCCGGAGGGATCCACCGCCTCTTTCCCCCCCCCCCCGGTTCATTGGAATTTGCCGGCGATCGGATGAAATCTTATTTATTACGCGTTCCGAGAGCTCGAGCAGGTCCTTTGAAGCTCCCTGGAAGACAGAGTGGCAGTGGGATGTTCTTTCGAGATGTGGAACGTGCAAACGAACCCTGCGAAAGTGGCAATCCGGAAACAATTTTTCAATAATGATTTCACCCCAGTGTACGACCGGGAATGTGTATGGGTGTGTGTGTGTGTGTGTGTGTGTCCTTCAGCAGGACGACAGGAGTGTGCGCAAACTCACCGAACCGTACGAGAGGGCATTCGAATGGGGCGTGGGTTCATTAGTTTTAAGATGGAAACGGCTTGCTGGCTAGCTGACCATCGGTGGTGTGATTGTTTATCGAACGAAACACAGCTCCAGCTGCCGTAAAGACGCCACACACTAAGGTGAAGGTGGTTTGTGTGCTTTCGACAACAATCCGACGCCAAGCTGGTGGAAAAAAAAATCAACCACCCCCAACGACGAGTGGGTAGACGAAGTTTTTAACTCTCTAGAACAGGGGATGAACAAAAATATAATATCCAAAGTTTGGCTTTTCAACCCACGCCTCACTTGCCGGGAAGAACGAAAGCGAATACTGACGTATTTAAAGGGCAAATGGAGGCGAGAAAAAAAATCTCAGACCCCACGCACCTAGACCACCTACGGAACACCTTTCCGGGGCTGTTGCAATGTAGCAGCTGCGATAACAAAACACTCACACATACACCCGCACACCCACAATGCTTTCGAGACCGCGTTTCAAGCGAACCAGGGGGCTCAAAAGAAAAGCTTCAAGTGCATCCTTCCTGCCGTTCCCCGGTGACCGTGTGGCCGAATTCGTGGTAAAAGAAAAACTCACCCTTAGCTTTCTCGACGCCAACGATCGCCTTCGAAGGCAGTCGGTGAGTCGATAGCAAAGGGGCAAAAAAAAAAGAATGCGCCCAACTGCGTTCCGATCGCCGCTGCACGGGCCGGGAGAAACTCCTTCCTAATTTTCTCTTAATAAGAAAACTTATTAAATCCTCGAGCTTGTTCGAAAATATCACAGTTACAGACTCGCCCTCCGCAGCAGCTTCAAGGGCGTAGATCCACACTCGGCATACCAAGTTCGAGTCCAGTTTCCTGGCGATTTGGGTATAAAAATAAAACTTGCCGTTCAACTTTTTGCAAAGTTGACTGCTTACCCTTTCGGTTCGCCTCGCTTCCCGTGGGCTTGATTTTGGCAAACGGAACCAAGGTTCTGTCGGTTGAAAGGAGAGAGAGAGAGAGAGCGAAAAAAAAGCACACGAAAAAGGAGTCACTATCGCGCGAACACAGCCGCTTTAGCGCTGGCCGCTTTCCAACGCGAGCATTGGCGAGTGTTTGGCCGATTTTCCGTGCCATGAAACGTGATTTCTTCGGTTGAACCGTCTGGCCGAAGAACGGAATGAAAGCGAAGGAAGAGCATGAAGAAGAAAAGTCCAATCCCTTTCCGAACGACGAACGGGGAATTATTGGCAATTAGAGATTTATGTTTCCGCGCCAATCGCCGGTCTGCTGGCTGGCCGGCGCGCGTGGAAACCTGTTTCGGTTAAATTAGCACAGTTTTGGCATTTGGCCCGACCATCAGTGGCTCGGCATCCGCTCCACGGCTTTCTGGAGGCCACACAGCACGGAGCGTACTCGCAAGGAGTGGAATTTTCAACAGCACGTCAAATATTGGCCATCGAATTTCGAGCAAGCCCCATTGCCGCACTCACGGCCTCGCACCCAAGGTGCCCTCGTACTTCAAGAGCCGACTTCAAGAGAAACGGTGAACAGAACAAAAAATAAACGCTTTCGAACATTTGTAAAAAGCGCTCGAGTGAAAACATTTATCCGCGGTGCGAACACAGCGGGAAAAAAGGCACCATCGAACCGTCGTGCACCTTCAGCAACCGCTGTGGCAATGGCGCAAAATCACTCCCGGGTGTTTGTGTTCCGGTCGCGTCGGTCAAGTTTTGGTGAACATTGTTACAGCGGCCAAAAAAACGGCTCGGGCCGAAAGTTTTGCGGCTACCCTTGCCGGTGTGTGCCTGCCGAACGCTATTAAACTTTATTTTCTTTCTGCCGATAGTCCTCACTCGAGCTTCTCCCCACATGGTTCTGACAACTTGCGCCCAAAGTTGCCCTTTAGCACCGGTGTTGGCGGGTTGATTGGGGTTTTTTTTCCATTGGGGCTAGTTCCTCCCATGTGGATCGACGGTGTCGAATGAGTTGTTTACCGTTACGTGGTTTTTCTGCGCTCGTAACATTGAAATAAAAATCATCTCATGCACGGGGGTGTTCGATTCCTTTTTCGAGAACAATTTCAGAAGGCAATCGAGTTGCAGCGGCAGTAAAGCTCGGGCGTTTAAGGATCGGATTTGAATTAGTGATGTTTGACAGCTTTTTTGTGCTTATCCCTTTCCACAAAACGCTGTACCTCGAGAAAGCCTCCACCACAAAAGGTTTTAATTTGCCCGCAAGGTGAATAAAGCTAATGATGTACGTCCTTCGGCACCGGGACGTAATGCTCAAGCACCAACGGGAAGCACTCCTCCGCGTTAAAAGCGAACCGCACCGTTACCGTCTACGCCACTCATCGTGAGGCCTTCCAGGCGGTGGAATCCGTTTGCATATACTTGAGCTTAATTTTGCATGCCCTAATCTCAACCCCGGATTGCGAGCGGATTGCGTTTGGTTGGGAAAGTTTTCAAGAGGCCACCGCCAAGAAGCCCTGCGACAGCATCCTACTCCCCGAGCGCCGCGAGCTTATCACGATGCCAGGCCCGGGGTTTAGTGAAATCTTTTTAATTTGCGAAAGATTCGTGAGGCCAGATAGGAATGCATCGTCGTCGCACCATGCGGCTTGGGTCCGCTTGATCCAAGGTCGAGCGACGATGGCCACTCAGTGGCAACGCGCCGGGAAGCATTCAGATGCATATCAGATGCCGGGTGAGTCAGGCCATCCTCAGGACCACCGTCGTCATTAGGGAGCTTAATTAAAGCTCATTTGGATGCGTAGATCCGCAGGCACACTAAAAGGACCAAGCGTCCGTCTGTCCGTCCGCTCGTTGGTGTGCATACCGCGAGGAACATAAAGGAATGCTTCTCATCTACCGGAAGAATGGCTTTGTCGTATAAAAGTGAGTACGAACGTGCCCACGTGAAGGACGTTCGTAGAATATTGCTGCGAGTTTGAACATTCAAGTGATGTTTTTTTTTTGCTGCTATTCGAACTTATCGACCTTCATTGGCCGTACAAACCCTACACTTTTGAGGCAGCTTCAGCATGCAGTTTTATGAGCTCTAATAAATTACTATTTAATATGCGTGCAATCTCAAGCACACGTTACACAAAGCACTAGTGACAATATTTGTTGGTTGGATTATGGCTACGATGCGGAATTATTCTACCAGCTACCAGCTCGAACGCATTCCTTCAGACCGGTTGCATTCTCATTAACCTCAAAAGCTCGCCACGCTCGGGGGCACAATAAAAGTGCAACAAAAGTGCATCCGCAGCAAGTGAACGACCCTTCGCACGACACCCGAGCCAAAGCTGGAAGCACTGCTCAAATGTCTGGCTGTCTGTGAAGGGACCACGCAGGGTGATGCTGGTGCCTCGGACGCAGGAAAAGCACCCCGAAGGGCTTCTGCAGTAGGAAAGATAAATCTTCCACGGTGGCGCTGACCGGGAATGGTCCTGCAGGGCGAAGAAGTTGGACAGTTGAAGTAAGAATTAAAACGCATCCACTCACACACACACACACGCCCACAGTGAGATCATAAAACTTTTGCCCCACTTCCCGGGAGACCCTTTTGCATCTCGCTCGTACCGAAAAGCATTCCCACGGCGACGGGTTGATAATGAGCGTAATTATTTTTAAAACTGCGACGGCGAGCAGATTTGTTGGACTGTTGTTGACCCGAACCGTGGGGTCCGTTACCCTGAAGGGCTCGCGTATTCTACGTTTGACCCTCGCGTGGGGTCAACTGTGCAACACGCATAAGTTTAAGGTTTGGCTGGGATCAGAGCACCCGACCGGGCGTGAAGTACTGCGCACTGAGGCACCAGCAACATTAACTCTTCGCGAGCACTCCGGATTCAGTTTTTGGGGGCTTGGGGCCAATTACGGACGGTTGGAAGGTTGCAAACTTTCCCTTTTTTGGAGGCCCATTCACTTTGGCTGTGGGGAGTGGTTCTTTCGCTCCCAAAAAAACGGCATCACCGTCGCAAAAGTTTAAACGTCGTTTTAAGTTACGGCCACTTCCACAATCGCCGTTGATTGAGGACCGTACAGCTTTTTGGAGCACTCCTGACGAGCCCCCTCGAGGGTCGTTGATGCTGGAAAGTGGCCATTTTGCAGGCAACTGGTAGCCAAGCTAGAGGCTCAGCGAACGTTAGGACCCGTTTGCCAACATTCACCCACAGTAAGCTCGTTCGGTTTATTGAGTGGTTAAAATGCACACCGAGGGTTCCGAGGGCGCTTGAGCTTCGCAAGCATACCACCCACCCCAATGGTGGCCCCAAAAGCGCATGAAATAATTATTCAACATTATTTACGTTCCAACGCGGTGCAGCCGAACCAACGCAGATAACCGGACAGGACTCGCGATGCATCGCATCAATCATACAAATTAATGATGACCGCTTCAGTGAATCTTGTGTAACCGCGTAACCGCGTGAAGCGAGACTTTGCTAACCAACGGTTCAGCTCGAGAGCTGCTGGTTTTAGCCGCGTTCGGTAAGCTACCGACACCCGGATTAGCTGCAGCGAGTCGGTTTTGAATGCGCCCCCTCTTCGGCTGTTTGATTTGATTTCGTTAATGCTCATATTTTACAGCAAATTTGCTTGCATAAATTGCTCGCATTGCAACCGACCAGCCGGATTGAGAGTGTATGCTTTCTAAATTTATCAATAATGCGCTTCCGGGTTCCTCTTAGCTGTGGGACCAGTGGGAAAAGCCGGGATTTCGGGATGGCCAGCACATGAGCGAGCTTTGCAATGGAGCTTTTCCATTCTGGCGTGGAATGCGTGCCGTGATCCGTGATGGACGGCGATTGCGTGGCCAGCGTTGGGGTACGTTCGTGTTTTGATAACGCATCGAATGGAAAACGCCTAACTTCGCAGCCCTTAGGCGCAGAATGCAAACAAGCATGTGAATGTTTTCCCATTCCCTCACCAGCGAAAGTTTTCCACGCATTTCCACGCGGCCATCCGAGAACCAGATTCGGTTGCGTGTTTGCACTCGCTGGCAGCACGGTGTTTTATCGCTCTAATGCGCCTTCTCTGCCCACCCGTACAATTGTGTGACCTGCACTCCAACCCCTTTCGATTCTTTCCATTCTCTCACAGACACACCCGCGGGTTGATGTGACTTCTGGGAAATTATCGACTAAAACATGTGTCAATAATCATAGGAGAGATGTAATTTGTTCACCACCATCACAACCAACCCCAGCCGCGAGGCTTCGTTCGTCGTGACGTGTAGCATAAACATGTTTGCCATAAGCCGGCCTCCTCGG
Source organism: Anopheles nili (assembly GCF_943737925.1). NCBI lineage: Eukaryota > Metazoa > Arthropoda > Insecta > Diptera > Culicidae > Anopheles > Anopheles nili. The sequence goes on from NC_071292.1 coordinate 5,037,355, forward strand.
AGCAACACCACAAAGGAACCGTTACCGTGTCGAGAGGCGCGAGAACCAACGGACCAGTGGGCCCCGCGGGCTGAGAGGCACTTGTTTAGCGTGGCACATATTTGTCGCTTGCGTGAGCATTCGCGTTCGGTGAATGTCCTCGGTTGTCTGAACACTTACGCGTGCAGGTAGGGGTGTGTCACCGAGCGGTTAAAAGGTCAATACTGGGGATAGCTTTAGGGTGGCATTAACTCGACACTCGTAACGCACCGTTACATGAGAAGAAACGATCGTGGCTGCGTTCACAAAGTTGCCTAATAAAGCGCGAAACAAGCACGTGGGTGGGCTTTTCTCTGCCAACCGGATATGCTTACGGCACACACACACACACGTGGTACCATAGGATGATTGGGGCCACGAATCCTGCTTGTTAGTGAGATGAGGTTCCTTTCGTTAAACTCAACATGGTGTCTCCCGAAGGACCCTTTGCACCAGGGCAATGAGCATTCAAATTTATTCATATTCCTGGTTCACCCGGCTAGATCCTTCTTGCAAGTGGGTGTGAGAGAGAGGCGTGTGATTGAATCCCGGATAATGGTGGATAATGAATAACAAAATCGTGTGTACACCTTTACAAATCTTGCCGCCTCGCTGCGGCACGCTCCTTCTGCGGGTGCTGTTTTGTTTAATTTTCGCTCACGTTGTCAGCACACGCCACGGTGTCCTGCCACGTGCGTAGCGCTTCCGAGGATCTGCGTCAACGCCGGTGACAATGACGCTTGTATTTGCATATGATCAGCGCCCAGCCGTCGGGAAGCTGGGCGGATATCAGCTGAGCAAACAGTAAGAAGTGATACAATGTGTGTCGAAGTGTCGCTCCATTTCCCGCTTTCGCTGGAATGCTAGCTTTCGGGAGCTGAATTGGCTCCAGTGGATGTGTGTTGGAGTGATTAGTGCGCGTGGCATGATATGTCTGTTGGCTGGAAAATTCAACAACAGGGCGATGGGTCTGCAATTTAAATTACCCTCGTACGGGCGCTGTTGGGATTTTGGTTGCCATTGGCTTTTGCGTAATTAATAGTCTGTCGCGTGCGATTAAAGCGGAGCGATTTGCGAGTTTCAAATATTTGCGGCAAAGCACTGGAACACACGCGTGTTTTGTTCCCGCAACGCCATAGATGGGCGACAAGCAAAAGAAAAAAAAAACTAATAAGAAAAAAGGATCACGATGCGTGTTTCATGCGTTATTCCTGGCGATGCGGCCCCCAAGGTCCCGAGGGGCCTTTGTTATCTCCCCTCGGGATGTCGGTGAAAGCCACGCCACGATGGCATAAATGAAATCGCTTAGCCAAGGGTGAGTCCTCCCCGGAGAGGAAAAGTTGAGCGCAAGGATGAGGGTAAAAGAGCGAAACAAAAAAAAAATCAATGAAAGCTATACCGAGGCCTATCTCCGGCGCATTTATTTTTAGCTCCCTCGATGGTGGAACGTTTCCTCACGGCTACCTTTTCCCACCAGCGGCAATATCGCTGCGTCGGCGAACACTTCCAACACTCGCAACAACTCCCACCCACTTGGGGGCGCCCACGGAAGTACCTCCGGTTCGTTTCTTCCCATTCTCCGTGGAGTAAACAACTTCAAACGAGCCCGATGCCCGGTTCGGGGATTTTGCGGCCAAAGAAAGAAAGAAAGAAAGAATAACGCCAGTGCGCTTCCCTCGCGAGACTTTCGGCATAATCTTCCTTGTCATGGTCCCTTCGGAATCGAGTGCTCCTGCGAGGCAGGCATTCCCTTAAGAGGGTGCATAAGCTTTTTTCGCCACCCACCGGTCCCACCGGTGGCACGGAAACAATGAGTTACTCAACTTTCACCGGTGAGCCAAAGCAGCCCGGTTGGGTTGGCATACGAAATCGACTTTGTCGACTTCATCTTGCCGTGTAAGCGCTTGTCCCGGTGTGTGCTCACCTGCCCGCTCTAGGCATGAGAAGAGGACGAACCGAGCGATCGCTTTCCCGCACGCAATGTACCGGCACACGGGCGGATGCGTAGGTTTTTTATTCAATTTGCAGAATTTATACGCATGAGTTACCAATTTTCCAAGGTTCATTATTCAATTCATTCTGCTCATCTGGCGCCGCGGTCTCGCCCTCAGCTGCGTGGGGTCATTTTGATGCGTGGGGCTAAGTTGGGTGGGTTGGAGTAATAAATTTCCAATCCCCCCATTACAGCGCGTCTCATTTTCCTCTCACCATTATACGGTCTGGTGGCAGCAGTACTTACGGCTAATGGAGTCTACTTTCCGTGAAGGCGCATCATATGCACAACTCCCTTTTGGGACAGTTTTCTTCGGCGAATGTAGGCTGCTTTTTGCCCCTTGCGATGAGTACATATTGTGCCATTTTGAACTCGCTCGTGTGCTGCAACTTCTGCCATGGGAGGAAGAAATATGCAAGCGAATTCGATGAATTCGATCATCATTCGTTTCGCAATGCTCCCAGGCGTATGTGAGTGAATTTCTCGAAAGTCGAGAATGGCTGATAGGTTCATTAAACAAAAATGTACGCCGCTAGCCTTTGCAATCTCCGGAAACGCTCGCTCGCTGTTCTAAATAGGTCAGAAACGTGCGTTAAATTACTTCCCAACGTTCGATGCGTCGCTTCATCACCGATCGGGGTCGGGGAAGGTTTCCGTTCGGTAAAAAGTAGCAGAAAATCTCTCGTCCCAGGCGGATGGAGTGAGCAACAAAAAAACCGACGGACTCCGAATAGAAAATACAATCCAATACATGCCAGGAACAGCGTTGCGGTGCAGTGGCGTCATAAAAAAATGCCCCCAGTACCGTGAGTCCGGGAAACGAGGCGAGAGCTCAGAGGGGGCAAAAAAAAAGAAAAGCATTACTTCACCAAATGGGATCAGCTAAACTGGATTTCGTTCTATACACCGAACTCCCGGCGTGCAATATGGATTGATCTATGCCAACGCAAACGAGCCAAATCCTGTAGTCTTCTGCCGGAAGCCGGTCTGCTCGCCACTGACCACCAGCGCAACCCCGGGAAAGCCACATGAAATGGAGATGACGTGCTTCTCGCGGGCCCCGTGGCCCTCGCTCGCTGGTGCTTTATTTTTTTTTTGTTCGGTTCCAAGGCATTTTTTAGTATTTTGGCATCTGCTGCGGTCCGTTTTGCGCTTCGGATTCGCTGCTGCTCGGCCGCCCGCGATAGCATTTTGTCCCGTGAATCCCACGCCACGTGAGCCCCGGATAAAAAAGGCGTTCTTCTGTGAAAGCGAGTAGATAAACCAACCCTTAAAACCGATCCGCTTCTCCCCGGTGGTGCCCTTCCGGAACGCCGAGAAGGTGAGCGTTTCGCGGGATCGTCCGCTATTCCGGCCTGAATGGGAAGTCAAATGGGGTGTACAAATAACATGCTACCACCCTCTCCGCGTGGTGAAGGTCCCGCGTGCTGGGATTTTCGCTCTAGTGGGAAGCTTTTTTGTTCCCAGCCTCTTTCTCATGCGTCCCTGTTTGTCACCCCGACCCGAGTGCGCCGGTCGGGTTGTGGCAAAATCGGGCGAGCGGACACTAAAGGGCTTATAAAAGTTTCAGACAAATCATGATCATGCGGGATAGGATAGATTTGGCCCGACTCGAACCCCTTTCGCGAAATAGGAACACTCTGCCGTGTGAAGGAGTGAACGAAAGCGTGGAACAAAAAAGCTGCAAAAATCGAATTCGCCTCTACAGCGACCACTGGCGGGGAAAAGAATGCATCCCAAATGGAGGATGATGAAAAAAAAAAACGAATCCCGCAGAGGCTGGTGTCTTTTATAGTGGATGAAAAGAGATGCAAAAAAAAAGGAGCGTGGTGTCACGCAGCGTATTAAACTCGGTCGATCCGTGCGTGGACAGTATCATCCGGGTTTCAGGAAGGGACTCCGGTGAGTTTTGTGCAATTTTTAGAGACCGCTTAGCCGGAACCAGCGCTTCATCCACCGCACGTACGGTGTTCCGGAAGCCACTAATTCTGCATCTATCGATTTCAACCGGAGTGGTCCTTGCGCGCGGCGGCTTATCTGCCGGACACGAGTGTGTGCGCTTTATCCGCTTCGTTAGGAGTGAAATCCTTTCGTTACGCGCTGGAAAATGTCCGGCAGTGGGAAGATAGGAGAAAAAAAACCCTCCCCGGAAAGCTGCATCTTTTATACCGGGGTCACCCCACGTGAGTGGGATTTTCGTGCAGCTATCGATTTCTCGTGCTCGTTGGGTAACGAAAAAATCTTCACTCTAATTTTCTTGCGTTCGAGTTTTCATTCGCCACCGTGAAGTTTACGTCAGTTCATCAGAAGCTCATCACAGTAGGATCTGCCGTGAGCTGTATTGCACGCAAAAGGCACAAAAAGCAGGTAACCATAGCAATCTCCATTTGCCCATGGCTTGCGTGCGTTTCCCCGAGAACGCTCCAACGAGACGAGGCGTGTGCGTTGTTTTCGAGCTTAATTCGATTTGAGATATGGGTCCCAATTTATTCGACGATAAACGAGATAATATGCGTAATGACTGTACGTATCGCAAGATGGAAGGCCCGTCCCAATATAAAAATGTATCGATATCGGGCACGATATCGAGCATTCCGGGGTTCGTATCGATCTGCACCGCTTTCCCGGGGAAGGTTTGTTTGTTGCCTCGCCAACACCCACTGGCGTTCTGCACCACCACGAGCGGACACCAGAACCGCGGTCGAAACACCCTCGGGGTCGATTTTCCGGAGGTGGGGGAGAACGAACGAGCCAAATTCGACCACCGGAAACCGCCATTCATCGTACGTTTGGCAGGTAATTTGGTGGCCATCAGCTCGATCCCGTCGGGTCCCGTCTGGTTCTCGCGTTTTTTCTCCCTCCCACTTTTGCCTTTTTGTCACTGTATTTTTTTTTTGTTCGATTGCGTGTGTTTGTACGGGTCGAATCGATTCCGAGGGGCACCGAATGTGCCCCAAGTTGGCCACGGTCAGGCTGATATTTATTTCTCTTTTATATTTTTTTCTGTCTATTTTTCCGACTGTTTTTCCTCACACATACTCATACAAACACAACTAAATGTCGCTTCCCAACAACGGAACCTCGCCAAACAAGCGCCAAGGGCCTGATTGAGAATACAGAGAGAGAGAGAGAGAAAAAGGCTATGAGAGAGAGTGTCTGAAACAAAACAAAAACATACCAGAGCCGGATGGTCTGAAGCCGACGGTAAGGATTATATTATCGTCCCGGGGGGCTCCTGGAACCGCAAGTTTGCCTGCGGAACGTGAGGAATTTAATGTCGTTTTAATATCGCCAATAAATTTGATCCCAAACGCAAGCGGTGGCGAAGCGGTTTCGCCCGACCGGCGGGTCCCAAAATGCGTATGAATGAACGCCTTGGGACCGGTTCGAAAATAAACAAATGGAGCCATCCCTGAATGCGGGTGGCCGAGGTGGACTCCGGGGAGGATAAAAGAGTGCGTGTGGGTGTGTGGTGCGCTTAAGTATTTCTTGATGAAGGTGCAAACGCACCGGCCCTATTTTGGGGCCTGTTGCAAATCGATTCGGGAAAATTATGATCAGGGTTTGTGTGCTCACGCTAGTCCAGCGTGCGGGTGGATGGTCGAGGCCGAAAGACCAATAACGAGCAAGGACCAACAAGTGCCACAGTCGGGTGGTGTTGTTTGTTCAGCCTATCTGATAGCACGCAAAAATCCGTCCAAATCATCATGGCGATTGACAGAATCAGGCATCAGCGGAAGGCACGATATCGAAGAGAGTATCTGCGGGGCTTTTTTTCGATGACTGTTTAAAACCAAATCTATGAAATACACCACCGAAACTTCAGGAATCAAATACACAGCTCAGTTGGGTTTGCTTTTTGGTGCAAACATAATCATTTCATGAAACCATTAAACATGGAGCAACCCCAGACGGCCGATATCGATTAATATTCGAGTGATCTACATACAAATGAAACGCTTCCTTTTCGGTTGTCCTAAATTTTGCATTCATCTGCGTCACCCCAGCGCAACCTTCCAGGCACGCCCCGAGTAAGATGGGAAGAAAGTCCTTATCATTGGCATTGGAGCGCGATCCACGCAAGGACTAACCGTGAAGAGGCGACCGATGTTTTTATCTCGTTTCATTTTCGTCCGTCCGTAATTGATTCAGCACCAGGGCCACTCAAGCTCGGTACGGTGCTGATCTACCGGCTGCCGGTTGCCGATCGGCATAGCAAATCTTAATTAGTGGCCGAAAGGCAGCGAAGGAAAGCGTTTGAGTGAAAAAAAAAAACACGAAAAGAAAAGAAACGTCCGATTCGTGTCCTGGTGTGAGGAATTGCGGGCTGAATTTTCGTTCTTGCCCAATTCGCCGGTTCCCTCGAGAGGGCGCCTGGAGTGGGCTTCCATTTTGCTTCCACTATTTATGCAGCCTTTTGACGTGGGCACAAGACATCTTGGCTCCGCCGGATAGGGTAGAATGAGGCAGAACCACCGACGGTTGGTTTTTTTTGTAACATTTTTTTTTCGCCTTGCTTCTGCTTCACCTTCTCACCAGGAGGAGCACATCAAACGGTGCCCTTGGGTCGGGTCGAACGATGCGACCCCGTCGTTTCGGTGACGAAATGCTCAAATTCATTAGAATATCAAACAATTACATCAATTCAAAACACCTCGAGCAGCCAACCAACCGGTCTCGGGAGCAGCTCTTGGACACTCTCGGAAACCTCTAAATTAACCGGTACGAGGAAGAAGCCGGGCCGATCTTCAAGCGGGAATATTCCACTCGAGCTGTTGCTTAGAGATGTGCTTAATTATTCCACCGATCCGAGGCTAAAGAGAGGCACGGGGAAAGAGAACAAGAAAAAATGTGATACAACGTCCGGGCTGAAGCCACCGGGCGCTGAGCTGAAGTGCACTGAATAAACGGGTGAAAATTAATTCAACCCGAGCCGGGACCGTTTTCACCCAACCACCCATGAAGGGTCGGTGCGCGTGAAATCGAAAATTGTACACGCAGTGACGCTGGTTGCGTTCTGTTCTGCGTAAGTGTTGCAAACCGGCGTGAACACGCGCGTACAGTGGTCCAATCGAGCTTGTTTAGAAACAAATCCCACCCGGCCTGCTGGGATGCGTTGCCAAGGACGACCCGGGCGCAGAGAGGGCAACCGTTCGACGAACCTGACCGACTGAAGCGACCCAGCAACGCCGACGCCACAGCAGCAACAGCAGCAGCAGCAGCTGAGTGGATAATAAATGGAAGATTTATTCATGAGCTCGCAAGATTGAACCTGCGCGTGCCGGGCCCCGGGGAATGGTGGGCGAGTAAATAAGGAAGCATTAGCAGCGGACTCACTGGGAGGGACGAACCGAGGCTTCCGGGCGCACCCAGGACAAACCGGATGCGTTCGGAGAATGAAACGTTAAATCGAAAATAGAACGGCACTAAATCTTCCGTCACCGCCCGTCGGTGCCGATTGTGGAGCCGATGTCGAAGACGGGATTCGGTTTTGTTGCGGGAAACGGTATCATAAAGTAAATCACAACCATTTGAATAACTCGACGCTGTTTAACTTCACCGGAAGCTGGCTTTCCACTCGGTTGGAGTGGAATCTATTCGTGGGAAAAGATGCCCACGCGGTGTAAGTTTGCCGCCCTTGGATTGCGGAGAAACGGGCGTGTACTTTGGCGCAGCATTGGCAGAAGCCTTGAACTGGACAGCAGGAACGTGGGCCCGTTCGAGGATAACAAATCGTTGGCCCATGCTTTGACGTAAACTTACGATATGCTATCAAACCCGCGCGCAAGAAATGTCCTTTGAGCGCTTGTGAAATATGTCAGCCATTCGAGAAATTGTCAATATACTTCCACTACTGCCTGAAACCGTCGTCGCATGAAGCTTTTACTCACAGTTGAGTGTCCTGAATCGCCCGCCCAGGACGTCCCGGAAATGGAGTGAAAGCGTGTCACAGCGTGATTTCGACCACCAGATTGGACGTAATGATGGTGGTGGTAACAGCGGATTGAAGCTGTCACCATCCAAACCGAGCGTCAGGACCTCGCTGAGAGCCGCGGGACGAGTGATTATTGGATTATTACTCGTCGTTTACCTCCCCAGAGCGGGTGCTCGGGCGAGCGTTTTCGTCCACCACTGTGGGGGGCTGCTTCCGGTTTCGGATGGCTCGACTTTTCCGATCGCGTCCTTCCGAGGCTCTATGGCCATTCGCATTACCCGGATGAGATGATGTCGCGTCGGTGGAAGAGATCCGGACAAGCCAAACCCCGGTGTTACCGTATCGAATTAGACCGTGCCGGACGCGCTGGAGCGATGGGAAAACGATCCGGAAATGGCTGCTAAGTGTAGTGAATATTAATTACAGCAGAGATTAATGCGCTTTGGCAGCACTGGCCAGCCTGGAACTTGCCCGTGGCCTGGACGATGCCTTGACGTTTAGCTGTCGACGTTCTTGGCAAACGATTGAGACATCCGTCGTTCGCCGACGCACGGAACGACGAGCCGTCGAAGGGATGGTTTGGTGCCGGGAACGGGATCAATCAATCAATCGGGTACAATCGTCAACGTTTGACTAGCGGACGTGCTCTCGGGACGACGCCGTGTCGCGTTTGTCGAGTGCGATTGCGGACGGGTAATGGATACACCTTCATTAGCATAAGAAATGGCTCGCAATCGGTCGTCAACACGGCTGCAATGATCCCACCGCAACCGATAGGTGGTGACGCGTTTGAGTGCTGGATTGCTGTGGATCGATAAATTAGATCAAATAAAAAGTAATCCCACTTCACCGAAAATGTGGGAATGTGGGTTTATTAAACATATTTTCCCAGCGCTTATATTTACAGGCATAGGAGAGCGTCATACGTCTGTTTGATGCGCATTTCCAATGACGTTCGATGAAAAGCGTCACGTTGACATCCGTTGCTAGGGTGATGGAATGACCACCCTAAAACATTTAGTAAAGCTCCAGCGTAATATGTATTGGGCAGCCAAAGCTTACTTTGATGATGAGTTGTTTGTAATTCTGGGTATTCAATTCAGTCCGACGCAAGTGACGCATGAGGTGTATTGTTGCTCAACGCTTTGGATTGTGTGTTTATTTTCATACCAATCATAGTCGTATTACAAAACCCACAGCAACGCGCCCCCTAGGAAGTTCCTACCATTCGCTCACTACTGTCAGTGCACCAAAAGTACCGGGCGCCTCCATCGGAACGCTTCATACGTTGGTGCAGTGTCAAAAAGCTCGCAAGTGCTCTTCTTCCTTTGGCATTTGGCACTGGTTGTCCAATTCGGTTGGCTCTTTCCCACACAGCAGCCAAAAAGTGGACGTTGGAAGCACAAAATTTATCAACGCTGCACAAAGCCCTGGCAAGGGTACATATTTGCACGGTGCTTCATTGCGGGGTAAAAATGTGAAAATAATTATGCCCGTTTATTTGTGCGCATTAAACACCCATAATTACTCAGCGTGCTGTGCACCGGTGGCACAGCGTGTTTCGAACCAAATCCGAACTTTGATGACTATTGGGAGAGCTATACCGATTGGGTGAGCGTTCGAAAATTTGCTCAAACGCTAGCGTTAATGAAACACAACCACTTTGACATGCGACACTCGTGGTACGTATGCGTGCGTTTGAGGCCGCGGCTTCGAGTTCTTCATAGATTTGTCTAAACGTCAGGATATTTGACGCCCCTGCTGAGAGGGAAGTATTCGCGCTTTTGAGGTAGCTCGAGAAAGCTCCACTGTTCACGCTAACGAATCATTATTTTAATGAACGGCCAACGTTCGATCCGACCGATTGATGTGCGGTTTTCGGAAAGGGCATTTAAAAACTGTTCCAATGGCGCTGTTGACAGCCATTGATCCGCTTGGAACCGTGGATGATGGGACGTCGGGATCCATCCCAGATTATGGTCACCTTGCGCGGATCATCTTTTCCCGCGGAACGCTATCATTTTTACACGCTTTTCATGTGTGTGTGCGGATTTAATTAATAACCCAACCGCGATAGCCGGTTTGTGACACGGGCTTTCAGTGCAAAACCTCGACGCAATGCGATCCGATACAATCGATATGGGAGTGAAATTATCATTTCAGACCTCGATAATCTCCCCAATGGCGCTTCCGGGCTGTCCACTGAGCTGGCACTAATTGATTGTACCGCTGGTTTTTATCTCTCGTATGTGCTTCTGACAGCTGGCCTTGTTAATGTTGTGCCTGCGGCGGTCTCACATCCACAGGAAACCTGGAAACTGTTTCAATTTCACCAATCAGTGTCTTTCTCGAGTCTCTGCGTTTAGTGTCGAATGTCGTAAGAAGCATCCGGTACCATTCTGTGCTGCACTTTCGCTTGCATTATCGCCAGAATGCAACTCGAAACTCGATGTACTCAACCAACCGGCTTCACTCGGGGAACGATAAAGCGTAATTGAATTAATGTTGCAGTTCAATAAATCCATTTAGGAAATGAGATTGTACTTAAATTTAATTGGAAAAGCAGCACGAATCACATGACTAATTGGATCGCAAAACTCAAAGGTTATCGCACGTGGTTGACTCCTCTTTTCTGGGGCTTTTGTGCGTTAAAATGTAGCCACACGAATCAACCTGTGATCGGTTTTCCGACTGGTTTAGCCTACGCGTTAAATTCGCAATCCATATCAATGCGTCTCCTTCAACTCACAGTTCCTTTTTTTGTATACATTCGGTGTCGATTTCAGCACATGGGAAGTTTTTTAGAGGGCTTCTCTATTCACCCATTCACCATTCTCCCGCACGGTCGTACATCAATGTGCAGCGATTCACCATTTCAACGCTTATGGCCCGAGCGATGACGGTGCAGCTCGACGCGTACGTGGGTAAGTTTGCAGCATTAATAACTTTTATGTATCGTCGCACGGCCACACGGCCTTCGGATGCCTTCGTACAAGGTGCAAAGTGGTCGAGCCACCAAGCACGTACCAAAAACCCATTCGTTGTCCAACGCTCACGGCAGGCTCACGTGCCCATCCGAGTCCCTCGCGAGTCCGGGTTGGGAATGAAAATTGAAAAATTATCATAACAGCTAAGGCGCAGTAATATATGTACGCGCGCTCGTACGTTAACTTTTTAATACAATTCTCATTTAATAAGCAGCAAACTTGCAACATTTTTCATTTTTCGCATCCCCCCCGTTTCGGATCCCGGCGGGGCTTTGGCTCACCTCAGCGAAAGGGTGGTGCTGCTTCCGCTTACGCCTGGATGATGCTATTTTTCATAGTTTCTACTACCCCATGGCTGCGGCCATGCCCCACTATCATGCCTCGCTTTCGGACTGCCACGAAGAATCGTAAATTATCGCGCCCAGTTTCGCAGTCCGCCGGCGTAGTTCCTTTTTTTCTGCCGCCCTTTTTCTTGCACCTTCGTTCCCGCTGGGGCTCACCGAGCGTGTAGTTCTTCTTTTAAACCAGCAAAGTTTAGCCATTTCTTTTCACCGGTACGGGTAGAGCTTGTGTTTCTCATTTTTCCCCACCACCACCTTCACCCGTGAGTCGCCCTTTTTGCCGACTACGTGATACAAAGCAAGTTTTTTAAAAATTACCCCGAGCGAGCTTCCGAGCCTCGCAGGTTCCGCCCGGCTCCGACTCCGAGGTGAGTTCCAGCGAGACTTATGGGGTGCATTGCTGGTGGGATTAAGGAGCGAAAGCTTGTTTTGTTGTTTGGCGAAGCGACCACGGGGAAGCGAATGGGAGGAATTGGTACAAATTCGGGCTCAAACCATGGACGCGATGATAAACGATATGCACCCAGCGCTGGCAGAGGACACCATTGACACGTTGTTGGGAAAAGTTTTAGGTAAAATTAGTGCCAGAGATTACTGTTGCGGACAAACTGCATCGCTGCACGCCTTCTCCAGTATCTGCATTCCTCCACAAAATGGTAGTTAATGCATTAGTGCACCGCACTTACAGTTGAACGGTGTGATTTATTTTACGATTTGGTGCCATCGAAGGTAGTGCAGAGGATACTTCCTGTGTGAGCTACAGGAGCTTTGTAGGAGGCTGCAATGTGCTTTAAAATTCTAAAAAGACAAACATAGTGCATATCACATGCAAGTAGAGTGCTCATACATCTTGGCAGATAGTGTAAAGCACTTGAAATCGGGCTGAGCTGAGGTTGGTGCTTGCGAATTAAATTGATTCTGCGAATAGCTACCTTGCTCGAGCTCTCAAAATTGTACATCTCCTGGGTGATGGGGAATTAACGCGTCACAAATCTTAAGGATGTGCAGTTCATCGCTGTAGACTTTCACATTTGGCATGCTGAGCTTGGTTCGAATGAATGCATGGTGAAAAGTTGCTGGTATAGTGTTAATTTCGAGATGAAACATTTGGGTAAATTAGACTTTTCCTTCAAGTGAATTCAACGCTGGAATTCCGAGAAAGCTACCGGGGTATCTGGGATTTACTTCCGTAACAATCGTGGGATTTCAGAAGGGCTTAGGTTTCACATTGTGCTGTTTTCACAGAATCATGACGAATTCGGCGAATGCATTCGAATGATGCGAGTAGTTTATTATTCCTTTAAAACAAAGATTTCTATCTATGTTTATGCTGCTCCTTAAAAATGGCCTTTATCGAGCCACTTGTGTGATCCTTTGCCAGCCTGGTCTTGAGTTGAATATTAAAGGTAGAATGTATTTAGCATTAAATCCATTCATTGTTTCTCCGAAGCATCCTTCGAGCTGTACACCTTAAAAAATCTCTCGAATGAATCGATTCAGGTGGGCTATGTTTAGACAGGCTTGTTTTTGTTGTGCTTTCACCCAACCGTTAACTCATTTTTGTGCTTGCAAGTCGCAATATTTTCGACAACTCCCATAGAATTACGCGTGTGCATGCATCCACTAGATGTAAAGGATAAGCATGGATTATGATCCTCCCAGCACCCGAACAAATCACCTCCCAATCGGTTTTCGGAACTGCCCATGTCCCAGATCCACCCACGCCTTTAGGACACTCCTGCAAATAAATCGATCACAGCTTCACCGTGAGTCGAACGGCCAAAGCGTCATCCTTGTCCAAGGATTGAAGGTTTTATTTTTATTTACGTCACACCGGAGCGCTCGACCCTTTGTCGAGGTTGCGAAGGCTGCGAGCATGCTGTTTTTTTACGGCCCACGGCAACGAATTGTGCTAGCAGCGAATACCTATGGCACACGTTACGCAGAGATAAAATGGAAGCGTACCGGGTGGTTGTTCTACGAACGCGTCGCAGATTAGGGCACTGAATGATTAGATCGATGGAAGATAAATATCTTGGTGGCAGTATATTGGAGATTTTATTGCAAACTTCCACCGTGTGATTTTACGGTGATTTTCGGCGTAGCGGTGCGTGTCATTTCCATGTCGTTTCCTGCAGCGGTGGTGTCGTGTGTGAAAGCAGCATGCAGGCGTTTGTGAACCTTCCGAAAAGTATTGCTATTCGGCTGTGGAGTGAAGCTCGTATTCGGCTTAGCTCACCTGCCCTATTAAAGCAGATACATTGATAGCACTGGCCGTAGCTTTTCCTACGCGTTGTGGCATCATTTCAATTTTCGTTCTCCATAACAAATGCGCAACCTCGATCTCTAGGGATCACTAGACTGCCATTAGGCACACTTTGTAGCAACCGCTCTAAATCGGCTCGAAAATTGGACCCCTGCTGAACCCTGCGGAGCAATCCATTGTTTGAACCACCCCACCGACATTCGCTCGGTTTACCCTCGCACACACACGCACATTAAAACAGGGAGACACATGGCGCTCGGACGAGTGATCGGTTTCTCCCAATTGCTTCCACCACCCAATCATTCGACCGTCGAAAAGAAGGAACCAGAAACACGGGCACGAGATTTATCTACATTTAGTGAACTGTAAAAATTGAACTTTTTACGTCGAATCTAGATTTGTGGGTGACAGTTGGTTTTAACGAGATTTTTTGTTGTGTCCTTGCGCGCGCGCGCGTGTGTGTGTGTTGCTTTTCCAAATCGCCCCCCGGTTTACACCGTAGCATGACTGCATCCGAAATTCGGCAGTTATTTTGTGAGACCTTTCCACCACCCACAACTCACGTGGTCCTTTCCACCAAGAGGCCAGCAGTTGTGTTGGAATAATAAAATGTTTATGGGATTTTTCAGCCCGCGCTGGAGCGCAACTTTGTTGGAAGAGTTTTCGGTTGGTTTTGTTTTCGCCAGCCTGTTTTTTTTTCATTGTTTTTTACCATCAGCCTACCACCCACATAACGCACCGACCCACCCAGAAAACGCTCATTTAACAACGGTCGGGATTGATGCCGATTGCAAATGCCGATCCGTTGGCCGGGTGACACCCCCGAGCATTGGATGAATGGAGGGGGCCACGAGATGGTGACCTTTGATTAGGGGTGAGTTATAGATTCGGGACTTGATTTGTTTGCGCGCGTTGCATGGTGTGGGGGGGCAATCCTGACCGATGCGTGCGCGGAGTTATGGCGCCCGTTGTCATTCGGCGTTGGGTGAAAGAGGCGTTCAAGGGAAGAGGCCATGCCGGGCGCTATAAATCCGCTCACACCACCGTTATCCATATTATTGGATCGGGGTGGAACTTCGGGCTGGGCGGAAATAAAGAAAAGCGATCAAGGTTAGTGCGCAAAGTGGCTCGGGTAGGGAACGCAAAAAAAAAACAAAGGGACTACCCACCGAACGGCGTTTTATGGAGAGCTCTAAGGAAGGAAAACTGGTCGCACGCTTCGTTCCTGATTCGTTCGTTTCGCTCGGCAAGGATAATACCCGTCGCGTTACGTTACGCCTGCATTTGCATACATTCAGGCGTAACTTTCGCTATCATTATGTCACCGAGGCGTAGGGAAGCAAGTCGAACTTTTGCAGTGTTGCAGCGGCGAATGTAGCGAACGGAACGTGGAAAGTTTGTCCATTTTGAACGGAACGCCACCCACCGGAGGCGTTCACCTTAGCAACATGTGCCAGCTGCAGATTTGAGCAGGCACTCGTTCATTTCCACTCGTGCTCGACGGTTTCGGATGTAAAATCTATTTATACGTACGACTTTTGATTGTGGCCATAAATCCACTGCCTTCGGGCGTCAAACAACAGGCCGCAGGTACCGTTTGGTGCACCTTCACCAACGACCAGCTGGGTCGAAGAAAGCGCAAATCTACCGCCTAAGATCGGCAAACGGACCCCCGGCCCGTCCAAGTGGAAAGAAGCAATTTTTAATCACCTGCAAGCAGTGTGTGCATGCAGCGTGCGGGAAAACCAGCGTGAACGAACTAATTCCGGGTGCTTCCCACACAGCGGGCTGGATGGTTGGAAGTTTTAGTTCCACAATTGTGGCCCGTTCTGCTACGGGGGCCCATAAATCGCACCGGGTTCCGTTGCCTGGGCTCCGGCAAAAACGTTTCAATCCCAACAGAGGTGCGATTGTAACGATGCCATACGGTGGCAGCCTGTACCGTCTCGGTTCCGTAGGCTCGGGTCGTACGGAGCACCAGGCGTCTCCATCACGGTGGTTCCAGCTGATCCTCGTTAAGATTCGGCCGGCCATGCCCAAGCCCGACCGAAGGATGAATGTTGATGGATGTGTGAAAAGCAATTTCTGCACGACTGCACCGAAACGCTCCGAAAACCGAACACTCAAACGCTCCGGCTCGAACGTTCGTTCGAGTGTTCGTTTGCGATGGAGGAAGGACCTTCAGCAGGTGGAGAACATCGGGCTCCGGTGCCATCACCCAACCCAAACCCCCAGGTACACCAGAACACCGCTCAGCTGCAACGACGTGCTGGCAACTTAATTTATATAAAATTATTAATGATAAGCTGCAACCGAAGCATAAATTTTACGTCTCTCGCCGTAAAGGATTTATTCCACAAAGGACGATTTCCAGCCCTCGATCATCAGCACCGTCATCATCGTCATCGTTGTCGTCTCGGGCTCTCAAGACACCGGCTCGGGAGGGTGGAAAGCCGGCGATCAAAGCAAGTAGGTTTCTTCTTATCGTGACACGCTAGCGCTCGTTCGAAGGTACCCAGTTCTGGTGCGAAATATCAAGCACGTGTGCCGTGTGAGTTGAGAAGGGCAACAATGTCGGTGAGGGAGAACGAATGTGAACCCCTTTCCAGAAAGCCACCCTCCCCGAGTGGCTCCGTGTACCGCCATTAAAACGACATTATACATCATAGCGACCCCGAGCCCTGGAGAGGTCCTCTGTGCTACCGGCCGAAAGGTATCAAATGACACAACAGTGCTTCCCGGGGGTCTCGGGAAAAGACAAAAGCGCCTGCTAACCTCCGAACCTCCGTCGGGGAAGTGACGCCAAAACGAAGCCCACGGTGGCGTTATTTATCGGGAATTTGTTATGCAAATTATCTATATCTACTCTGCGGAGCGATGCACTGGTGGGTGTTTTAGCGTTACGTTTCTGTGGCCGCCCTTTGACCTAGACACTGATAGTGGTCGTGGATATGGCACGCGAACGCTTCGTTGCTCGACCAAGCCGACTAATGGAGCCTCTTTGGTCTAATGCAAAAGGCGTCCTCTTTCTCTTTCTCTCTCTCTCTTTCTCTCTCGCGATTGCACTTAGTTGCACTTGTGTGGTACGAAAAACTAATAATTTTTCCACGCGGAGGTCTCAAAAAGCAGGCCAACTCACCTTAACGTGGTGCGGTGTCTTCTGAGAGGTCAAGGCCGCGTACAGGTTGCTTCACCAAGAGCCGCTATCGTTAGTTTGGGCTTTCAGTGTGCAGCGCAAGGTGGGCTAAGCTCGTGGAAATTATGCACACCCACCGCCACATAGAAGATATTAAAATTTAACGACACCGCCACTGGGAACGAATTGGAAGCGCACCTCAACTGGTGGCGTGTCGGAAGGGTTGGTTGATGAATTAGAGGAAAATTGAATTTTCCCAACCAACGTGGCATCTTAACATACCGTGCAAAACACTACGTTGTGCTGAATTTATAGTGTTCAAGGTCTAGGAGCTCATGAGAATCCGAGCCGAGCAAGATTGTTTGCCTTCTTTAGCGATTGATGCAACAGTTTCTTTAACTGGTTCTTTTTATTTAACCTCGGTTTCAGCTTCATCCGATGGCAAATCAATATTTGATAGCTAAATTTACTTTTGTCTGGTTTCAATCGGGGTCAACGTTCCATTCCATTGTACTGTTGGAAGATGTAACATAATATTTCTTCTTTACGAACAGCCACTGAATGAGTCGAGAATCCTTCCTGGAAGTGGATCCATCAAGCGGCTGGCCTGGGTTCCATTGCTGAGTGGAATTCCAACCAATCAGATCAAAAACCTCGTAAATCCGATGCCATGATTGACGATCCGACACTTATTTCTACTCGAGCAGCAGGTGTTTTGCGACGACTTTACTGTCTCGCTACCGATTCACCACGAGATTTACAGCTGATGTGTTTCTTGATCGCAACCTGGCTTTGTCTGGGATCGTCTTTTGTTTCGATTCGATAACCAATCAGCCGATGCATACATCGCTGATAATCTGGCTGGCTGACTGATTTGTGGACCTGTTTGTTCAGGCGCTTATCGAACGCCAACTCCTTCATTCGATCTGTTCACGTGTAACTCGATTAACATACGTGTCGCCTTATAACTGCACTTGGCAAACAAATACCCAATTAATCTCTCGAATTGCCAAACACCCCACCACCACACAGCGATGTTTTGTCAGTCAATTCACCCACGGCGAGCCAAACGATGGGTTTCGAATGGAGTGCGTTGATTGATTGCGATGCTTCCCCGGGGAGCATTTATGACGGAAGGTGATGGTGGGCCGAGAAATCGGACACAAAAGCGCGATGGCTTGAAATAGTAAAACCTCGCCTACTAAGCATAATTAAACCATCATGTCAGTACATGATTTATAGCACGTATGTCGATTCGACATCCCCGTCCAGTGGAAAAGCGTTTCCCGGGCCTGACGATGACACCCCAGAAAGGTAACAAATTATTTCCATTACGCGAATCGCAAACTGCCAACTCTTTTTTCTACCAGCCCCAGCATTCGGTGGAGCGATCACGCGTGAGCCACCAAGTTTCAGGCCGAGACAGCAAAGAAGAATTAAAACCATCTGGTATAACGTGCCAACGCTCGCAAAAGTTCACCGCACTGGCTTTCGAGAAGACGGTTTGATCTCCCAAGAGGTCAGTTAAGACGCAAATGTCACCGGTCGCAACAAAGCCCGCTCTCGAAACGTCGTTCGTCAGCCTCTTGGTTGGTTTGGGGCTTGCAATAAAGTGTTTTACAGCGGTGTAAGCAATCAAGAAACAAATCAAAACTCCCCGAGTGCTAATAAATTTCGGCACCATTTGTTCCCGCGCTCGATGCAAGAACCAACTGGTGGAGCATTATCCTCTCGCATGGCCAGACCGCTTCTGAGGGCTTGCGGGTTTTTAATCTTTGCGTTGTGAATATACGCCTCCAGATCTCTAGTTGCTCACACTGCCCTGATAGTTGACATTAGATGCGGATAGCTCGTTGTGAATTCCACTGCCACTGCCACCGTGAACATTGACATTCGGCCGATGATGTGGTGATTTGCATAATGATGAGGATGCATTTCAAGCCGAACGTTCACGTTTCAGCGGATCGCATAATGAAATTCATAGCGTCCACTTACGACGTCGTAGCTTTACACGGTGCTTTAATGCAGCCACAAAACCACCCGAGAGAGCGTTGATTAGCTGGTAGAGTCCTTCCCGGTCATGGTGGGCTTAATTTATGGGGTGGCGTTTTTGCGTTTCCGATACTTTCTGCCTTCTGCGCTCTGCGCCGTCGATCGCAGCCACGTGGTAGAAGACCGTGCATGCGGTGTCATTAATGCAGTAAATCATATTTTCTGTCAATAATTTTGCGGTCTCCGATGGTGCACCATTCGGTCGCATAGAGCCATTCCTAGCGCTTCCATTATAAGCGTAATCCGCTTCGCAAGCACGCCACACGTGGACGGAAACTTACGAGCTTCGGATGAGGTTGGAAGGAAATTGAATCGTCTCAAACTCACACGCTAGAGCTCGAGCTCCACGAACGCTCGTACATGTAACTAATGAGCTACCGCTTCATGAGGTGCGAGTCCTTACAAACCCGCTTCCTAGCCAGGATGCTGGCATGCTTCCCTTTTGCGAGGACTTTACGCGAACCATCTTGCTCCGATCGTGATCGAAATGGGTTTATAATTTATTTATGACTCACAATTGTCGCATCGTTCACGAGCGCTCATTGCCTTAAGGACGAGCAGCAGAGTTGATATCACGTACACACACACACACACACACCACAGCACGAATCGATCGCGGAAAACTGTAAAGGAAGAAATGAGATAAGGCTTTAAGTGGAAAAGTGCCAACGTCTAACGGTCGATCGAATCGTTGCATTCAGCGACTTCTCCACCATTGATTGCGTTCGAGTTCAAGGAAACTGGGACTATCTTTTCCGTTACATGAGATTTCCGCGAAAAACTCACAACTCCTAGAGCAACAAAGTGTATCTTACGCGATGGATGCAAGCAAGAAACTAATTATTTAATCACGCTTCTACTGTTCTTCCAGAAACCGAGATCGGTTCTCCGAAAAAAAAAACCTCCACTGGCACAGGCTGTCGAGTTTGGCTGTAAATTCAATTAAACCGCTACACATCGGAAAAGGGTTCGTTCGTGCAACGGCCACCCAACGGACATCAATGTCCACATGTCGGCGGGTGGACGTGTAACATGCCCAAATGAAACTCAGCATAAAAACTCGAGCTCCCGACGGGTCTCCTCCGAGGGGTCGTTTCGCGCTCGATTGATCGAAGCCCGGAACCCGTGGGCTTGGAACGGTCAATTGCACCGTATCGCTCCGATGCAACCGATCCAGTGGGGAGCAAAAGCTACACATGCCGTCGAGAAACGAGCCATAGAAAATTCGATCTGCTACGGCAGTCCTCCATGGGGCTCCGGATCCAGTGAATTCGTCGATGCAACCCACCAAGAGACACGATGCTTGTCGTAAACGGTGCATTTTTGCATCGCAAACACCCACCCCGCGAGTCTGAGTAATGCACCGTGTTCTAATGTGTGTTTTCTCGGTGGTGCATGGCCTGGCGAACGGCCGAACAGTCGGGAAGAATAATCCACCACCCTAAACGGCCGCTTTCGATCCTGTGTGCCACCGAATTGGGGAAACCGAACCGGGAAGATTTGGACAGTGCATGCAAAATTAATTGAATCGAATGTTTACGGGATTATACGGTCGGGGTTGGGAACGGACCTGCACGGACCTCGGATCCTCTCGATGTAGCGCGTTCGTTCGGGTTCGATTGACTTTGAAACGTTCCACTGAGAGACCGATACGGGCTGGGTGTTTTCGTGTTCCCGGTTGAGTGAGTCACGGTTTCCTTCCGTTGCAATTAGATTGGACCGAGTGCAGGCCAGCCATGGAAATGGTCGAGCCGTACGAGTGGATAAACGTTCCGCTTTTCTTGCCGTGGTTGGTCAGGTTCGGGGGCGCTTTCGAATTACAAACTCCTTCGAGTCCGGAATGGACAGCTTGACAGTGAAACGTTTGACGTTTGTGGAACTATCAAACACGATCAAGGATTCGGATGCCGATCAACCTCCTCGATGGTAATTCATTTAGCTTGTGAGCTTGCGGCAATGGCTCGTCGAACGAGAAGTTTATTAGTTTTATTTTGCACCCCGGAAACCCCGGAAAACTCTCCTCCAAAAGGTAGCACTTACAAAACCCCCGTCGTGGGATGTTTTCATACAAAATTCTTATTTTTATTTGATTTCATGCCCACCCATCGAGCTCATCGATGATGTTTCTATGATTTTTCAAAACAGCAATCGTTTGTCGAGTTCTCGGTGCCCAAAACTGTCCATTTTTATTTCGGCCCGTGGACCCTGCCAGTGGTTCCGCGTTCGCTGTCGCCTCCCAAACCCAAGCAAACAAGTATTTTTGGTCTTGTTTCCACGCGTGGGTTAGCAGCGTGCCTAAATTATGCAAATATTTGATGGAAAGTTTAGACACTTGATTGAATATTTACCCACCGCGTTGGCTTTTCTTTTGCCACCGCGTGCCACTGGGGCTGCTCTCGCTACGACGTCCATGCCGACGATGGTTCCGATGACCGCAGGACACTTTTTTAACGGTTGTTTATCTTCGGGTTTTCGGCAATCACGTTGATGACGCGCCGTCGGTTGCCACTGCCTTTTCTGTTCCGTCTTCCGGTCGTCGGTGACCTAAGCGGCCCTCGATCCTGCCAGTGGATGTAATCAGAAGCGCCTCCGGGGAGCCCGGTGAGCCCTGCGTGGAGTGTTTCCTTTTCATTGGCCACCGTTCGGCCACAAATCTCATTTCCGTTGGTTGGCTTTCTGGTGGGCGTTTTGTTCGACCTCCAAACGAGCGTAGAATGTCGCGAAGAAGAGCCCGATCCGCTTGATTCTTTGTTTCGTTTCTGAGTACCAGCTCGTGATGAAACTCAAATGCGATGTCGGAAAATGATTTGTATCATTGTTGAGAAAATTCCACGAAGGCTCACGTAATAGATCAGCTAAAGTAAATGCAATAGAAACAGACAAATACCGTTGATGTTGTTTCTAGCATTTAATCTACGTTTAAGTTTTTGCTATCGCCAGCAAAATTGTTTTGCTTCTCCGTAACGCTGATTGCAACGTTAAAATAGTAAAAATGCTTAGTGGTGGTTGATTAACATTCGAAAGTCGACCACTACGAATTAGAACGTGAGAGAACAAAAGCACATAAGTGGACCGACGGCAAACAAGAACAAAAAAAAAACGAACGAAAATCATCTCATCTCGGGCCGAAACGGTCCACTTGTCCTGTCAATCGATCGGAAAGCACTTGAGATAAAATGTTTTCGGTGTTTCTGGCGTCTTTGAAGTGGGAATTGTTTCGGCTAGGTTCGATCTCGTCGAGTGATCGTAAGCATTACATTCCATTCGTCCTGTGCTTCGTTGATCGACCTGTTCTAGACTAAGAACGAAAACAAGCGCTGGTTTTCCCTTTGGCAAGTAAAGAAGAAAATCGTTTATATTGCTGGATGAATGAAAAGGTGTCGTTTTTTTGCCCTTACTGCCACAAACACACACACACACACACTCTTCAGCACGACTAAACTACATCGGACGGTGTTATCGCTTGCTAACAAACTGCGGAGTGAGAAAATCGTGTAAATAACACAGAAAATAGCGACCCTCCACGGCAGTAGCACTAAAAACTCATCATGCATCGAGCGTAAGCAGGAAAAATGTGCGATACCAGGTAAACTCACGAAAGGCACCCGTTATAGGTGTCCCCTACCGTCATGGTGGCCTTTTCGGTTCGGGAGCGGAATCCAATTTAGCGTTTTATCACATTCCCCCAGGGGCGTAGCGAACGGGGTCCAGCGGCGACACCCGGGC
This sequence comes from Anopheles nili, assembly GCF_943737925.1. NCBI lineage: Eukaryota > Metazoa > Arthropoda > Insecta > Diptera > Culicidae > Anopheles > Anopheles nili. Next base: position 5,059,809 of record NC_071292.1, read on the forward strand.
CGCTTTATAAACTCTTAAGAATGCTCTCATAAGGATGTCTTTTACGACTGACAGCCGGAAATGGCAACGGACCTGGCAACGCAGGACGCACGCAGCCGAGTGAAGGGAAAAAGGGAATCCTTCGGAAAAAGGGAAGCCCAATGACCGGTAAACGAAATTACATGACCGTCGCTCATAAAAGCGGATCAATGATCGTACCCGTGGCGGTGATGGAAGTCAAATTTTCTCACCCAAGAGGTGTAAACGGCATCCGGCAGTGGCCAGCACGTGGTTTCGCTTTCGTTAAGTTGATTTTCCATTCACTTCCATTTCGCGCCCGAGTTCGGGGGGCACTTTTGCACCACCGTCTCCGTTGCCAATTCAAAGGGCTTCGTATTTTGCTGAAATTTACAACCGATCCTTGGCTGATGACCATCCTTCGGTACCGCATCTCTTGAAGGAGGGTCCGCGTGTTTTTTTCCCTTCGCTTGGTACTCGCTTTCCCAAAGCGAGAGCTTAGCGAAGGTCTACATTTGCTATGCAAAGGAAAAATCGGCCCCAATCGGGCGACCTGGCTGGCCACCATGCTGGGAAGTTGAAGCTTCGATTGCTGCATTGTCCCTTGTAATCGACGAACCTTGCGGAAGGTCGATGGAATGGCGGAACGATTCCTTGAAGTTGGGAAGCTGGCCTCTTTTTTCTCTTGGCACAAAAACGTTGGCTCTCGGGTTGGCTTAAAACGAAGCAACGCCACGGGGACGGTCCCATTACGCGGGACGCGTGTATGAGCGACGGTTTCGATTAGGCTGGGCGATGAAATGAAATGTGTCCCGAAATTACCGAGCGTATCCCTTAATCGGATTTATGATTTGCTCGAGTGGTACTTACTGGAATCGATTTATTAAAAAAGCTGTCCCTTCTGCGAATCCCGATCGCACGCCGTTGCTCGAACGCCGGTGACATTTTTGCGTTTAAGCAGGAGCAAAGCTCGCTAACAAGGTATGCGAAGAATATTATGGCCTGGAATTTTCCAATCCGTCGCTAGGCAGTTAACTGACCACTGAGCGATGGGCATCGATGGCTACCGGGAATTTAGTAAATTTTCCCGAACGGTTCCATTAAACTTCGTGCATTGGAGATGAGGGAAATGTTTTTTTTTTCGACCGTTCGTCGTTGTTCGTAGGTTGATTGTTAAATGGAGGCTTTTTCATTTTCTGCGAGCGAAAAGCACAATAAAATAGAAGCGAAACGATATTGAATTCAAAGGCGTTGTTTCATATATTTCCATTTTTCTTAAATGACTTGTTGTTCATCATTTATCCTTAACTAGCGTTAAGTTTGGCCAGTAGGAAATCATATAATCATAGCTAGATGGATGAGATTTTAGTGCGATTTGAAATGGTATGTGATGGTTTTGAGCGAAGCTAACGCAAACAATCCTGTAAGCTTCCGGTCACACCACTTTCTCGACTGTCCACCGGTTCGATCCACTGGAATTCAATCCACTAGAAAATTTTCAACTTTTCCCCTTTCGGGTTCGGTTTATGACTCTTCGTTTATCGCTTTCTCTCATCCGTTGCTCACTCCTCACCAGTGACGGTGTTAGTTTGCGGTTTTACGCAGCAAATTCCCGTGAATCCTTTCCAATCGGCGTCCAGTTTTGTGTACACGTAGGATCATGCCACCCCGATGAGGATGCGAGAGTCACGAAAAGGATATGGTACGATAATTCCAGCGAAACATCTACTCGACACGGAGAGAAAACCCTGACCGCCATCGTTGTACGAAGCGAAAAAGGACCAAAGAATTATGCCACTGGGGCATCTCTTATTACGCTTTATTTGATTAGAGATCATATACACTTCGGATTATGGAAGGGATAATGGTTATGGACATCGTACGGCTCGGGAGTGGAGATGTACAAGAAGAAGAAAAAGAAGAACGATTCTCCCGTTGCCAACTATTTTCGACCGCTCTCAGCGAACCCATTCAATCCCACCCATCATTCGACTTCATTTGGACGCTATTCAGTAAAACGGGCTCGGCTAACATCGTTTCGTACCTTGATTAGCATGCTCTTATGGATCTCCGGATTGAGAATTCCCCTTTCCCTTTACTTTGCACTCAAAATCTGCCTTTAGAAGGATCATACGTCGTTCAACGATTTTATGAGTGGTTTTTAAATGAAAACTCGAGTCAATCGATATTCAATCAGCTAATTCAAAACCGCTACGAGCTACGAAATACCAGTTCACCGAGTTTGACCACGCTGTAAAGAAAAACATTTGCTTCGCTTCCTTACTTCACGTGTCAATGCGCGATATGATAAAGCTTTCAATTATTGTGCGATTTATTATCCCCGTAATATCGCTACGTCCACACTACTCGCCGCGGAGAATGTGCCAGGCGGTGTTTATTTTTTGTGCACGTGAAAAACATCCATTAGCCACCGGATTGCAAGCACCGAGGCGAACAGCTACCGTTTGTAGACTTAAGCGGAACGAATCCATTGAAAACTATGATAAAGCATTAATCCACACAGGGCATGATTTCGCAAAGTAAGACGATCCGGAGTGCATTCCGGGGCGCCGATTGCCGTGATTAGGGTGCAACCGTTACGCGGTCCGGTGCACAAGTGCAACGGTTCCCACGAGCCGGGAGCCACTTTGGCGTGAGCTTCCTTCGCCCGAACCGGGTGCTTGTGCGTGCCAATGCGATACAATTGATCAACGTGAAAAACCTCACGTGCAGTAGCATCGGTCGTGTGCAATATGCGAATATTGGCACGCCCCGTACGAGGGGAAAGTTTATTTTTCATTATAATTGAATTGAACGGATGAAATGGCGCTCGTTTATTTTTACACATTCGCTTTGCGCAACAACGGAATGGGAGAATTAAAACAAAAAAGCGCCCCGCTTGCGTCCGCACCGGATGGTGGAATTTCCCGTCGTCCGTTCCGTCGAGCGGATTTAATCCCGGCCAGATGAAAGTTATCGATGAGCGTAACGATGAGTTTTAAGATTTTCCCGGAAAAACACATTAAGCGTGATTTACTTTCAATCTTCTCCCGGTTTATCAGATCATACCGAAAGCTGGCTGGCGCGGGACGAATCAGACAACCAGCAACGTATTACAATATCCGTCCGATCCGGGTAATTCAGTCTTATTAGAGCTCCCATATTGGTGCTTCGTTTCAATGCGAGAAATCTTTAGGCTCGTGAAAAGCACTACCCAGCGCCAGCCTCGTGGATCAGAAGGGTCGCGGTAGAAATGTCCCTCACAGGGCTACTTGAGGGTTGGCTTTCAACCACCGTCACGGTTGGGTAGAAAGCGAACGCACCAGTTGCAAGATGGACGCTCGAGTGTCTTCAAGTAGCGACCGTAGTAGCAATTAGTCGGCCGGATTGAGCAATTCAGACGAGCTGGCATTGCGAAACTAGGCCTCTTCGTTCGAGCGCGGTTCCATTCTGTGGCGTGTAGGCTTTTGCTTTTGCTACCTCAGCGGCTTATGCAACGGTGGTTGATGTGGTTGTTTGGAAGCACGCATCCGGCATAGGTGCAGCTCAGGGGCTTTAACGAGCGTGTTTCGTTGGCAAGGTAACAAATGGCTCCCGGAAGCCGGTTTCGACGCTACCAGCATCGTTCATCTTCTCGACCAACAACGGACCTCGACCCGTTGTATTGACAGCGAGCGAATCCTTCATCTGCACCGCACGCACATGGCCTTGAAATTGAACCAAGATCTCGAACCATCGACCATCGGCCAGTCATGAACCTGCTGCAGGCATGAGCGTATTGAAAGAGAAAATATCGTCATACGGAGGAAATAAACAAGCACTGTTCGTTCGCTTTTTCGTCTCTCACCGACGTTCGAGTTCCGGTTTCCATGCAACCCATAAGGACGCTTCGGTCGAGTTGTTTGCACGGTGCACCAGCACCACCGAATCTGCTGCTAGATTAACGTGGGTCAAGCGATGGCAACGAAACGTCGCAAAGCGCACCTAAAAAACAAATCTGCCGGCTAATCTTGTACATGTGCTCCTGTCGTCCTTCGCTTTTTTCCACTCTGTATGTGTGTGTATGTGTGCAACGGACTTGTACTCACGTGTCCTTGCAGCAGCATTCATAATGCTTTTACCGTAAAAGTCAGATTAGCAGCGCAGAGTTCGTTCGCCGTTAAGAATGAGCTTGCAGGGACCGTTCATTTTTTTTCAGCTCCAGCTCCTGTTTCTTTTGCGTTGGCAGAACAGAATGGCGCTTTGTGTGCCGGCAGACGGACATGTTTTCAGCCCGATGCAGATGCATCTGCACGGGAACAAGGGTGCTGTGTTTGCCGGGAACTTTATGTAAGTTAAAAATGAGCACCGAGCGGACTCGTCCCAGGACTTCTTTCCAACGCCCAACCGCTGCTCCCGATTGTAACGGACTCGCACGGCGGAAGCACAGGACGAGCAGGAATGAACTTACGATCTTTGTACAATTTGCATAAACCAGGTTCCTGTTGGTTGGCGGGTTTTCTTCCCGCTGCCACTGCCACTCGGGGCCGTTTTCCTTCATGTATCGACTGCAACACACGGCTTAGAAGCGGTCGTGTCCCGGACCCGGCCGGGCGGAAGAGGATGCAGAGGATTTAATGTTGTTAAACAGCAGTTTTATGTCGGGAACACACAAGATGGCAGAAATAAAGGGCGCTCCAGAACGTCCACGTGAGGTGTGCGCGTTTACAAGCGGATCTGCCGGCGAGGCTTACAATGGGTGGGAAGGCGTTCGTTGGGTTTCGTCAACCGGTTTCAATACGGTTGTTTGTGCTCGCATATTGCTGAACCGGCGTGGTGAGCCAATTAAGACCAGGAAATGTGTTTTAATTGTCTTACACCGTTTGAGAGGTGCGCTACTCTTGCCGTTAAGAGATTGCCGACACACACGCTTTGACGCTCGTTTGACGTGTTGGCATGGCAACACACTACCACGGAAGGATGCGTAGCAACCTTTGACAGCGTGAAATGTCATCCAAGCATTGGCAGCATTCCAACAATCCGCTTGAGATGAGCCTCTTGAGCTCTCACGAACGTTTTTTGTTTTCCGAAGCATATTGGACGCCACACGAACTTTTTGCCAAGCACATCCTGCGCATTATTTCGTTATCCTATTTGCATACCCATCCTCATCGCTCCCCGTTCGAGTAACGTTTGCGGGTGGACAATAACGCCACGTGCTGACTATCGCCCGCTCCCCGAAAACTCCCAAAGTTGAGCCATTCTCGTTGCCAAAACGCACGCTCATTTCGCTGACTCATAAAACCCATGCACGATTGCTCAATACGGCCAGAACCTGCCAGCGTATATTGCTGCAGATCATGTGTGGATCGGGCGAGATATAATAATATCCATTGCCGTTAATCGACACCGTAATGGCGCGGATCGTCCTCGAACGTCACCGAGGCTTTCGGAGTAGAAGCCCTCAACTCAAGCCGCGTTTTAAACAACATTAAAGATGCTGTTGCCGCGCGAACCGAAGCGACACCGGCGTTTGCTTGCGCGAGAACCGGTGGAAATGATTATGATGATGATGACGATAATGATGACAATGTTATCTGTTGAAAACTTTTCTTCCCCCTGACAGCCGTCTACCGACTAGTGTGGAAGGATATGTGTGTGTGTGTGGGTGTGAAGGAAGGCAACCAAGTGCAGTTTCGCCCGGGTTTCGAGCGAACGACCGAAATGATAAGAAGATCACGTAGTTCAGGAAATAATTTATACCGACGTCAGCGCTCGGAATGAAGCAGGCAGCCATCGCGGCACAGGTCCTTTTTGGTGGTGGTGCCGAGAAAGGAACCACTTTGCACGATTTCTTCCTGTTTGGTATGCACATTAGATCGCTCGCCGAAAAGTTCGCCACTGCCACAGGTCACAATAATGGGGCTGCGGAGTGACATGACCGGGGCCAAATGCACTGCTGCCGTTTGCTGCACTTTCGACTTTGGCGTGGTTCGCCAACTTACTTTCCTGCACGTACGGTGCATTTCGTGCCCCGGCGGTTGTTCTCCTGGTTTCGACCGGGGAGGAGTTTCGTTCCCGGAACGTCCTGGGTGAGTATGTTACAAAATTTCACCACAGTTTTACAGCTCTGCGGCACAGTTCACGCGGCCGGAGGGAGCACGTGTGTGTGTGTGTGTGAGAGAGAGAGAGAAAGAAAGAGTGTGAAAGGAATCGAGCACTTCCGAGGATTCGAAGGTTCCATTGAAGTTTTCGCGCCACACCCGTACCGTGGCCGATAAATTGCGAGCGATTGATGAGTCGGGAAGAGATTATGTAACGGCAAATTCACCACAGCTTTTTTGTTTTCAATGTGTTTTCGTCACCCACGCGACTCATCAATGATGCAGCAACCCCACCGCTGGCCATTCCAGTGAAATGTGTGGCAAGTTTGGTAGTGTCAAAGTTCCGCGACCCGCCACGGAACTGCACCATGGCAATTGTTTTCCTTTCCGTACCGGAACCGGAAAACCTCCCGGCAGGGCTACTTCTTAATATTCCCAACCGCACTGGGCGCTTGTGCGAAGCGAATCGACTGCTGCCATTGGCATTCGTGTGTGTTTGGAGTGGAACAACTTTACTTCGAGATGGCCTCGCACTCTCGGACGAAGCGAGTAGCATTGTGGCGTTGCGAAGGCCAAAGCACCCGGATGTGGTATTTGGTTTGTGCTTCGAATCACCTGCCTTCGACACCTGGTTGACTCTTTGGGTGCCGTGTGGGTTCATGCAATTGGCACGTTCGGTGAATTAGTTTCCGGCTCTCCGGCAACCAGCTCTTTTGGTTCAACAATCGGTCACGCGCCGTCGTTCCCGAAAACTAGCCCAATTCCACTGCCGTGTAGCACTTTTGGCGCTTTATTTAGATTGTCATTATTTCAGTGGCTCTGGGTGACGTAAACGTGGTGAAGGGTTTTCCATTTCAGCGCCTTCCGGGGTTTGACGGTTCGAGTTCGAAGCGAAAGTACGCCAGAAGTGCCAGTCGAATAGCTGGGTGGGATCGTGGGTGTGTGTTAGTCGAGGACGATTATCACCACCGGCTTACCTGTGATCCGGGTGACGTTTCTCGCAACCGTCGCCTTGCGGTGGTCCACGGTTCACCACGAATGCTAATGGGAAAACAATTTTCCAAAATGATTAATGGTGCATATCCTGCCTCTCGGGTTCGGTGGGATGCCAAACGGCCAAAGCATGGGAGGGAGGCCCAGTGATGCAGCGGATATGTCATCATGGCCAGAGAGAGAGAGAGAGAGAGAGAGAGAGAGAGCATCTGATGATGATGCTTCCGTCCTTCTCGAGTTCTTGAACGTGCGGGTGTCTGGTGGGACAGAAACAGGGGTCCTAGTTTTTGTGTCTAAGCGCACAAAACCCACATCCTGGCGTTATCCTTGCGCACGGAGAAAGGAGCTTTCGGTTGTCGTCATTACTTTTTGCTCCGGAAAGGTGAGATCGGTGCGGCAGTAAAGACAAATTTAATGCGAGGCCGGAGCCAGTCAGTGCGCTCCGGAAGAAGTTTCCGGAATGTGTAACGAGACGAAGCGGCCTGGTTGCAAGCGGGCCGCGTGAGTAAGATATTGTTCATTTGCCGAAAACCCCCGGCAAAGGGCTATCTATCATCCACCCTGGCTGGCCAAGCCCTTGGGCAGAAGAGAGTGGAAGAAATTGGGCAGGAGAATACCCCGAATTCCGTTGTCGACACGTTGGCTGGAACAATGGCCACCTTCCTGTCACCGATGGGACCTGAGCCTGACCCCACCAGGGTGAACTTTTCTGCTTGCTGATGGGTTGGCTGATTTTTTTTTTTACTTCGTTCCTTCGTCCTGCTGCCATTGCTCCTGATGCTGAACCCCGGAAGCCCGAGATCCAGGAGGCCGGGACAAAGATACAATTAAGGGTTTATGATGAAGAAAAGTTTCCATCGGTAATCAAGTGTAATGTTCGCAGAAGTGCGTCCCAGGCATGGGCTGGTTTTTTGCGACCTCGTTGATGGAAGGCGTCATCCGGGACACTTACACCTTGCTTGCTATGTAGGACACGGGGCGTGGTAATGAGACAAAACCCTCGTCGGACGGTGGGGAGAAAAAGTTGAAACATAAATGAATGAGTCGAGTCAAGGATTTCGGTCGCACGAAGAGAATGCCTACACGAAGAAGCCATCCGTAATGGCCCAAATGGGTCGTAATAAGGACTTGTGGTGGGAAAAGGAAGAAGGGTGATGAAGTTGATCTGTGTTGGGGGAGATTTCGCTTCCGGACATAAAACATGACGCGACATGGCGCAGATGACGCACCGTAATCGGTAAACGAGCATGTTTTCAGTTCGAGTGAATCGAGCAAATCTTTCGAGCGACTTGAAGCCCGCATTATAAACTCGAGCTCAAGGTGCGCCTGCTACGATGTCCCGCGTCGCTGTGTTTTCTTTTAACGATGTTATGAATGCTAACGACACCTACCAACCTACCGTGAACAGGGCTTCCAAAGGCCATTATGACATTGAAAGTTGCGCGTGGCAAGTGGGCAGATCCGGTCGGAAGCACAACGCAGGCACAACTTCACGGGAAATGCGCCTGACCTCGGTGGAAATGTGGTTCGGGGAAAAGGCCCGCACGGAGATGAACTTGCCACCTATTTTCCGGACGGTGCCTGCAGCGGCAAATGCGTTTGATTTCTACGTGATCGCTTTTTCCTCGGACAGGATGCCCCGGGAAGCCACCGCCTGGTGTTGTTTCTGCTGTTTGTTGCTTCACCAACTGGTTTAAGTCGTGGGTAGGGAGGAGGGATTCGGGGAAGTTGTGCCGGATGGCCGGAAAAATATGACCCACAGCCTGACAAACGAATGACAAACAACGCGTCAATCCGGGCGCGGGTGGGCAAGAAAAATAACCCTCCCTCTTCCTGCCGGTGGTGACACCCCTTCCACCCCCACAAAGCATGGTTTTCTTTTCTCGGGAAAAAGTTGGCTCGAGACATTATCCTTCTGTTGTTGCGCTACCGACCCGCCCACCCCGAGAAGCTGAAGACGGCGGTACGATGGAAAAAGAAAGTTTTTCCGCATTTTCTCCACATCCGCCTTCTGTGGCCAAGCCCGCAGGACATGGGCATAAAGAGAGAGAGAGAGAGAGAGAGAGAGAGAGAGAGAGAGAGAGAGAGAGAGAGAGAGAGAGACGAAAGCTAGAAGAGAGTCGAGTGGGTGGCAAAACTCCCACCCTTACCACGTCCTGATTGGCGAGGAAAGTGGTCCGTGGTTTAGTTTTGATTCCCGTGTCAGTTTCGCCCGGGTAAAATTGAGCTTTTCCGGGCGTGGAAAGTTGGCGACAGGGGAATCGGACAGCTCCAGGGGTTGGAACGGAGCCGGCAGTTTGTTTGTCAAGGAACGTACCAGAACGGTGTTGGAACGTGAGGAGGTTCTGGTTCATTCTTCGTGCTTTGTCCTGTCGAAGCACCACCAACCCCGGCATGGTACGATGCTACAAGGACCGCCAAGGACCGCCAAGGACCGCCAAGGACCGCCAAGGACACCCGGTTCCGATCGCTGGTGAGTGTTTGAAATATGTTTTCTTATTAGTTTCCAAACACTTTGCAGCCGTTTGGGGTTTGTTTGTGTTGTTTTCCTGTCACCTCAAGGCGCCGGTGGTCGATAGCGAGCTCTCGCACTGCCAGAAGGCCGGAATCGATCGGATTTCTTCGATTCGCCACCGAAACGACCCACTTGAATAATTACGCAATATCAATGGGCACGCAATGGGTGTTACGATTTGGGTGAACGGTTCTTTGATGACTTTTTCGCTTGTCGCCGATGCCGAATGAGCGTGTGCGTGTTTGTGAAAACTCTCCTCGGTAGGCGTAAAACAGACGGTCCAGACGGTTCCAGAAACACAGCATCATAGGCCACATTTTGTGAGCGTTAACTTTGTGCAGTTGCTGTCCCCCGGGTGGGTGATGATTTATTGAAACTGAAGGCGGCAGACGTTTGGAATGGCTGTTTCATGCTGCGCTTCTTTGATGAGGGATGGTGCCCGACCGGCAGCTGGGATTTATTTTACTTTTCAATTCCGTTCGGGTGGGGTCGTTTGAAAGGCGATTCCAAACGGCACAAAACAAACACATCCGCACTCGAGCGGAAAAAAACGAACTCACTCAAAAACACCGACTCTGGGCGGGCTCGTGGTTGGAGTGTTGCAAAAAAAAAAGAAAAAAAAGCTGCCCGTTCCCGGCCTACAGTGCATTATTTTTTAACGCAACAATGCTCCGGCGAATATTTACGCAGTTTGTGCAGCCGGCGCGAGCAGATCAAAAGAAAATCGCACTTTCGTTAAAAATAGACGCTCCTTACCTTTTGATTTTCGCGTCGGTAGCGTTTTCTTGACGGTGCACGGGTTTTCCACACCGGGAAAAGTCGTCCCTTTCCAGGATGGGCGTGTTTTGTTTTTGATGGTGAACTCTGTCCTCGGGAAATAAGGCCTACCGTCTTCCCTCCGTTTGAAATTCCCTCGAAGCACGTGTTTTTCTCACCGGTACAGTCAAAACCAAAGTGTGCATAAACATATACACCCTGGACGGGGGCGGAGAAAGAGAAAAAGAAATCCATTGGATAAGGGAAGAAACCAGAAGAAAAAAAAAGCACACCCATTTATTTTTAGCCTCGCGGGTCAGACCGGTTGTTGATCCGGTGGAAAACAAACCCTGTGTCTTGTTGTGATGTATAATGCTGTGTTTTTTTTTGTTTTATCCTCACTTCATGGAAGAAGGCGCACTAAGGATATCGTACTTTGATAACGCCCTTAATGATAAGCGGAAGGCGTAAGCGATAAAACGAAAACAAACCACTGCCGAAAGGGCAACCAAAGCGCCGTGGGTGCCGAATTTGCTTTGACCGCTGGGGATGGGGAAGAAATTCCGAAATTCATAAAGCCGCACAGAATTTACGTGTTTGAAGCAGTCAGTTAGTTACCGAGGAGACCAGACTGTTTGCATGACAGTGCTTTCCATGGCACACTCCGTTCAGAGCTCGATTTATTTTAAGCTTTCCCTAACGAACGAAATGCCATTTATCGCCTCTCCATCTCCAGAGGGCTTTCACTGTTCGTGCACGCGTTCGTTGCAATGTTGCAGGCATCGACCGTTCCGGGCCATCTCGAGCAGTGGCAGCAGTCCTCCTACACGCTTCCAACCAAACGGAGCCAATTACGATGGAGCATGTAATAATTCCAATCATTTCACACCCCACAAATGCAAACATCACCACATCGGGCGCCGCATTTCCGAGCGGCATTTCCCACCCATTGGCATCGCATATCTCCAGCGGGGGTGTTCCGTTCCAAGATTTGCACAAGCTTCCCAGAACCGGGAGGCTTCCCGTGTCCTGTTCCGGACGCATTTTCATCCATCCACCGATGGTGGTCTCGCCAGCCGATCGTCGGTGCGCCTGTCGTCGTCATCATCGTTTCGTCCAATATTTACATTCAATTATTTGGTTTTCCTTGCGTTGACTTTACATATTAAATATTTATTCGCCCCGGCTGCGGGCTGGTCGGGCTCAAACCGAAGAAATTGCCGGTAGCGTCACCATTGTCGCCACCTGGAATCGATCGATCAGCCTCGATGATGGCCGACAAGCTCATCTCATCCCCTTCGAGCTGGTCTCGATCCGGGCACGGAAATCGGGAAATGAAATTAGGGCTTTTGTTCGAACACGACCCCGTGGTGCCGTCGTCGGTGGTGAATCCTTCTCGGGGCACGTGTCAGGCTTGGGAAAAAATCAGTTTCCCGTTTTACACCGCTACGATCTCGTGCTCCCGTCGCACGCGAACGATACGACCGAATGACATTAAAACGCGGCGCTAAAACGTCAGAATCAATCCGTACGATCGGAAAAGATTTGCCGTACAACAAGCGCGAGCCTAGCATGGTCGAGGACGACACCGATAAAACGTTGCCTCTGCTTGCGATGCTGGTGGTGGTTCGATTTTTATGAGCCGGAAATTCATCAAAACAAAGTACGACCGGGCAGGGAAGCAGTCCTGGCTGGGGAGGAAGCCATTTTCCACTCCGGCCCATGAGAGACACCGGTCTCTGGGCGATAAAAGAAAAAGAAAAATAAGCATCACCCAGCTGGAAGCTGGTCATTACAGTGTTTTACGCCGGTATGTGGGTGTGAGTGTTTGCGCGATTTTCTCTCCCACTCGTACACTCATCTTCTCACCATGAAGGATCGGAATTCAATAAACTCGCGCGCGCGGGAAGAAGGACGAAAAAGGCGGGCGCGTGAAAATCAATGCCCATTTGCCGAGGCGTCGCTTTGCCTTCGCCAAGAGGCGACACTTTCTCGTTATCTACGACGTTTTTACAGCCAGTAATCGCACCGTGTTCGCGTGGATGCGCCCACCAGCCAGCACAATCGAGCGTGATAGCGCCGGCGATCATCATTAAACGTCTATCACGGTCGTCGTGTCGGTGGCAGTGGTATCAGAAATCGGCCTCGGGAAAATCAGGCCCTTGCGCTTCGTCACCTCGAGAGTGGCTTCCGGTCGCTCGAGCGAGCTATAAATTGATTTTTAATCATAGTGTGCCGTTCAAGTGTCCTGAAGCGAGCTTGATCGCCACGAGAAGCCACCCCGTAATGGCGTGGATGAAGCGCTCGATCGGTGATTTGGCGTGGGAACGAGTTCACGTCTAATTTCCACCACACGCCCTCACAAACGGGCCGACTTTTTCCGCCCAGCTGTGGGATGGAGCCGTGGTGACGTTGTTTAACGAACGTGACCTCACATCGTGGGCTCAGAAGCGAGTGAAAGACATTTAAATTGCCATGCACGGCCATGGCTAGTTGCGATGCCACTCTCGAGTTGATGTAACGAACGGGTTGTTGATTTTTCCCTCCAATCCGTTTTTTTTCCAACTCATCTCGCTGCACGGTGCACCATAATCTCCGATGGGATTACTAGCCTCAGCAGCACCAGCAGAAGCTGAAGTAAATCATGAACAGGAAATAAGGCCTGGCTTGGGGATGGTTGCAGTCCGATGCAAAACCGCACGAGCCGAAACATCGCAGGGCCAGGTGCACCCTGGCTCTTCCGGCTTCCGGTTGGGTTTTTAATCGGAAGCGACCCGGAATGTACGGCTCCGGAATAGCCCAAAAACCGCGCGGCCACTGCGCACCGACATTGTTGGCGGTCTTTGCGAAAACCAGAGAATAAACGGGGTGGCTAATACAAAACGCCGTAAAACCGAGCACCCCATCCCCAACCCACACACACACACACACGGGTGTGGGGAAAAGGATGAAAAAAGCACAAGCGAGAAATGGAAGCGCCAGTTTGCAAACAATCCGATATAATGCACCAAACGGCAGTCGATGGTTTTGCGGTTTGGAATTCGCCGGCGGATCGGGCTTTATCAGGTGGGCTGGCAGTCCCGGATGCCAGGAACTTAAGGAACGCTAGCAACACAAACGCTGCTATGCTCCTGGACTCACTCATGTGTGTGTGTGTGTGTGTGTTAGTGGGTGGGCAGGAAGAGGCAATTTATTTCGATTTCATTTACTCGCAAATTCTCGAATCATAAACAGTTTTGGCTGAATTTCGCTGCCGGTGGCGTGAACTTTTTCCACCGTCAGATGCACTCAAGCGTAGAGAGAGCGTATGAAAAAATGAAAGCGCGTGAAAACTTTCACAGTACAATCCAAGCATGTGCATTTTGAGCGCGATTTTATTGCACGGTTACCATGGAAACGCAATGATCCTGCGGGAACCGTTGTGCAATCGTGGCACTAAATGTCTGATGTAAAGCTCCATCGGTTGGTAAAGGAGACGCAAATTCAGGTTATTCGTTACGTGGCGTTCATTTAACGGTACTGGTAATGCTTTGCTTACATTTACAATTAGTTACGGTCGTTTGAGAGATTTCTCAGAGCCCTCCCAAGCTGGGAGCGTCGTTCAACGGAAGTAGTCCTTGCGGGTGTGATGCTGGAAACATTCCAAGGGCCCTTTCCCAGAGGCCCCTTTTTGTCCGGAGGGAAATGCGAAAGTTTTAAATTAATATATACTTCCCTCGAACCCTTGGGCAGGCTCCATCTCACCACACTTCCCTAGAGGGAAGTTTTAAACCGCTACGTCCGAAGCAAACGTCATGGTGAAAGTGGGCGTGTGTGTGCTTGTTAGAGCAAAGTCTTGAGTTTGTTCCGGTGGTTAGTAGATCGCATTTTTATTGCGTCATTTTCCATCAAAGTGCTTGCAAACCCTGCCTTGCAAAAGAAAAAGGGCATCGTCAGTCGCTCGCGAGTAATAACTACAGAGCGGTATAGATTTACGATCTCACACCGTCGCAACTATCGTGCGACCCGCCGATAAAAGGCCGCCCAGCTTTAGCCAAAGGATGAAGGAAAGTTTATCATACTCCACTTGATCCGGCGCACCGTGGCTTGATCGCGATCGGTTTTCCGCGCTTTGAGGTAAAGAAAAATAAAAACAACTAGCAAGAAGAACGAGAGTGTTTGCTCAACAACGCTGGTGGGTGTCATTGCCAATCACAACCTCGAGCCGTGGACCGTGGTTCACCGAATATTTCGCTCCGTGCCCTTCGAAGACTTGCGGTTCGACGGTTCATTTTCACGGCGAGTCACGAGCCTTGCAAGTGTGTGTGTGTGAATAGCGGCCGGGTGAAATATTTTGATAATCCTCCGGCCATACACGAGATTATGATGGTTTCTGACCATCGTCGGTGCCGTCACCGGCTTTCGGAACCCAGCCGACTGGTGGGCTTATCTTTTCCGTTGTTTATTTGGCCGGCCCAAACTAACCTGCCCGTGGGCGTCTGGCGGAATGGTGTGTTTGTTTTCCATATGTGGTTCACCATCGAACCGACGCTTGAACAAACGCGCCACTCTCGGGCCGGGGTTTTATGGTGCCGAATAGCTTTATCCATGCGATAACGCGCGGTTAACTTTGTTTCATCATCAAACGGCTGTCGTTTTGCGACAACGGGCGATAGGTTTGGCGATGGAATGGACGCGCGCGCCAGAACTGCGAGAAAAAGCAACTCTTTTTCCGCACTTTTGTCTCGCACTCACACTCCTTCCACGCGCGTAAATGTGTCTTTAATTCTCGAGTCATTACCGCAGCCACGGGTTCTTCTACCATCAGCGGCTTGTACGCCTCGGGAAAGCGATCTTTTGGCCACCCACGGACCACCCATCTTCCAGCCACCCCCCACGACGGTCGTCGGTCGTTAGCGACGCGAAGCGAAATAGTACAATAATTTAAGATGCATTTCAGCCACGATAAGAGCGAAATTTATGGCCGCCAGCGAGCGGCAGACATTAATTTCGTATTCAGCCCGCCTCGGTGTTCGCCCCGCGCGAAAGTTTTCCGTGTCGCAACCATCGCCGGACGCGCCATGGACGTCTTGCGACTTTTCCGTTGCCTCACGGTGATGCGCTTTTCGGAGCATCGGAGCTTAATTTAGCGCAAGTACTCTCGCCCCAACCCAAAACCGGTGCTTTCCATGCCGTGGTGGGTTGGAGGACAACGACTAGAACGTTTTACATCGGACAGCCACTGTGTAGCGTGGTGGTTTTGCAGTGGCCCAACCGCCAACAATGCAGGCCATGTGACAACGGGCAGGAAACTTCGTCACCAGATAAACCTGTTTTCCTGTTGTCTCAAGCACTGTCGCGGATGGCCAATGGGATTCTTCTACCGGATTCGGCTTCAGATTCGACAGCCAGCCTGGAGTGAACAAAAAGGAAAACCACGTCGGCACTTGGGAGGAGAGGGACAATCTTTCATGCACTTGGACGCCAGCTGCGGTTGCATCCGAGCATCCGAGCGCCATGCTTCAATGTCCCACGATAGCGCAATGTCGCACAATCCACAAAACGAGCCACAGCAAGTAACGCGAGTTCTCGGAAGAAGCGATGCGATGAAAACTGAAGCTGAAATTAAATACGAAATAAAAGTAAGATTTATACAAATTAATTACATTTTGCTATAAATTAAGTTCTGCAACTCACTCGAACAGAAGAGTGTTGGAGCTTGGGGTGAAAATTCCGAAAAGGCGCCGGAACGATGGCGCATCGTTTGGTGGTGCATTCCTCGGGCTTAATGCGAATTAAGACGGCACCGACGGGCAGTTCTGGTAGCACGCAGCGTTTCGGTTAGCTCGACGGTTCCCGTTTTGCCACTTCTCCGGTGGGTGTGGTTTTGCGTCCCCGTTGGGCACCCGGTAAGGGCCATTGCTCAGTCATCGGTTTGCGGAGAAAGACCTTCGAACGAAGAAAGTTCGCCCGCGCGCGAAACTCGTCCAGTGAGACTCGGCCACGTTGGTGATGCGGTGCGGATGATAATTCCAAACAGTTCTCGCTAACTGCTCGCAACGAACCGACCAACAAGTAACTGAGTTATTGCATCCCTTCACGTCGCTGTGGCACGGAGAGCTTTTAAGCGTCGCTGCAGCTTTCATGAGGTGGTGGACAGAAGGCGACAGTTTAGCAATTACTCGATGCCTCGTTCGGTGCCGCTGGTTTGGTGGTTTTGGCACTCGGTATCTTGGGGTGATAACACCCATCCACACACACACGCACACACACACACCTTTGCATGTAAATGGGAACAATTCGAGTGGTATTGAAAAGTTACTCGACCCAGGGCTGCCTCAGCACGTCCGCCATTGGGCTGTCAACGCAACGCAACGCCTGCTGCGATCGGGTCGTAGTAAGTGTTTCTCATTAATCACTGCGGGAAACTTTTGACCGGGAAAGTGTCCCGAGCATTGTCGTGGGGTTGATGAGTTTTCCTGGAAGTATTGGCCGAAACGAGCTTCAACGTTCCTCTACTGCGGATCAGTGGTCGTCCCTCTGTCTGTCAAAGCAAGGCCCAGATCAACAGCCAATGGAGTAGAAAAGTGAATACGACAGCCGAATGTCACGGTCAAACGTTTGCAACGGTTGATCGAAGCTCACAGCAGCACATCCCGGTTGATCCGAGAAAAGCACACCTCGTACGGGTCAGGGTGAGCTAAAACAAAAGAACCATCACTAGCCAGTTCCTGAGGCGAATCCAAGGACCGTCGTTCACCGTGGCAACCGACAGCTTAGCATTACGTTATCAATTAAATCCAATCGACGTAACAATCTGTACTAAGGATCTTCTACTGATCCTGATCCTGAGGTCGAGCATCGGGAGCATCCGACCGTTCGGGGTTCTATCCGGTGGGGTGGAAAAGTCGGAACGAGACATCAAAATGTGGCAATGGGGAATGCAAAAGCAAAAAAAAAAACACACACACCCTAGACCGCCCCGAATTCGACAGGGAAAACGAAACGTGGAGAACTGTGAAGATCCAACGCAGGGAGAATGTGAAGATGCAGAGAAAAACCCGTCACCCGGCAAACGAACAGGTATAATCTTCTCGAATTCATTCCAATGATATCTCTGCCCCCGCCGGTCGGAGTGCTTTCGTGCCATTACTTCCTCACCAGCAATCTCGTTAGTGGCAAACGCTTCGATTGCTACTCGATCCCTCTCTTCAGTGTGACCTCGGGTGGGCGAACTCATGGAGCAAGGTATGACTTTTTCATCCCTCCGAGACCGGCTAGTTGGCATTAGAAAATAAAAGCTCCTGCGAAAACGAAACGCCGGACCACAGGCACGTTTCGCAGAGGTAATTTAATTTCACTCTCCACTTGTCCGGGAATCGGTACTGTTGGTAGGCGCATTGTAACATTTGCCTGTTTCGTAAGAGAACGTTCACACCAACGCATCTTCAAATTAATTTCACTATCAATAACAGACTCATCAATCCGACGGTTTTCCCACACCGACTGGCAGCTAATCAAATCGTTCCGCCAACGGAACGGGCTTCAAATTACATACCGCATGCCCTGGAACTGGAAAAACGGGTTTCCATCTCTTAGCAGATGAGTTTGCACACATGTAATCGCTCCATACACCATCATCTAGCGCTGAAAAAAGGATGCTGATGAAACGCTATAAGCGTGGGTGCGATCTCGTGGTGTTGAAAAATGCGCCAACTTTTAAATCAAATTATTCCGTAGATAAATTATTGCCTCGCGGTTGGCCGGGGTGTGAGTGTGTGGAAAATGTTCCACCGATCGAACATAATTACTCCCACACGAGTATACGTGTGTGTGTGTGCATGAGTGTTGAGACGTGAGGAAAAGTTACGCAAGCTTCGGACAAACTTTCACGCTTGTCAACGGGTGGGTTTGTTGGATTAGGGGAAAGATTAATAGTGGTTCGGTTCATCGTAGCGTTTTTCAGGAGGCTTCCGATCCCGTCCGGTAGGTAAATGAATGTGATGAACTTTCCACGACCAAAGCAGCGTCATTCCGTGCGCGGTATCTATCCATTTTTAGTGCATCGTTATACGTTAAATTCTCTACGATGTGTCGTCGGACTCCCGGGGTGGGAAACAGCAATTGGAGAAAGCATATTTTTATTCAAAACTAATAAAAGAATGCCCCTGGTAGCTCGTTCGATCAATTTCCCGGCCAGCCGGTGAGCCTGTTGAGTGGATCGAGCTCGAATTCACACGGCAACGTGGAACACGTCTTCGAAACGCACTCCGTAAAACGTCCCGACAACCGCCGTGTGGGTGGGAAAACTTTTCCCAACGACCTCTACCCAAACACTGCGCAACACGCACACCTATTTTCTCACGGTTCCCCCCCATTCCTGGTACGGTTGCCAACGACGGCCAAACGGAGGCCATTTTCCCATCAGCACAATGACACAGGGAAATCACTCTGTCGGAGCTGGCGCAACCATATATCACCAACGCACAGCCACTTTCGAGTCGGGCTCGAGTCCCGAGCTTACTTGCTTCAGGGCGGCTTGCAGAGCTCTTGCTGAGCGAGTGAGCAAGTGATAAAAAACGGCGAAAATAACAAGACCCCGCTCCAAATCGCACTCCGGTCTATTGTGCTGCGAAGGCCCCAGGCACGTGGGTGGCACGTGGCAGCGGGAAAATGCTTTTAGTATGATTAATTAACTTTATTATCGATACGGTTCGCAGATGTTGCTCATTCCCGAATGGAGTTGCGCTGCAGCCGAGAGTAGATTGTATGTCACTTACCGCTGGTTGTGATGTACGACAATAGATTAGAGCACGGTTCGGGCTTCGGGACGTGGCAGTAATGCTACTCCGGATTGAAAACCAAACCGCCCCGGTGCGT
Organism: Anopheles nili; assembly: GCF_943737925.1. Classification (NCBI taxonomy): domain Eukaryota; kingdom Metazoa; phylum Arthropoda; class Insecta; order Diptera; family Culicidae; genus Anopheles; species Anopheles nili. Next base: position 5,079,012 of record NC_071292.1, read on the forward strand.
TAGAGCGCGTGTGAATAATTTCATCATCATCTGTGGGAAGGCAAAAACCACAGGCGTATCACTTACAGATGAAAAGATACGCATTTCGAAATGAAATAGTTCCTATGTATCCTGAAAAAAAAAACGTCCTTTTAAATCTCTTTTCCCGAGGTTCAAGCTTCAATGTACACACCCCATTGAATTGATCCATTCGCGTGCCATAGCAACTCAATGCCTACTAATTGACGCTACTCAATAGCTTGATAGTTCTCAGTTCTCAATTAGCACATTTAAACCGCGAACGTCAACAGCTGTGTCAGGTTGCATCTGGCAAAAGTGCATACAATATCGCGAGTTCTTTCCGGACTCTGGATACAATTCGAATGCAACTGCATCCGCGGTCCGGTAATTAGTCCCCCGCTGTAAGTTCAGTGTGTGACAAGTTCATCAATATCGAATTATATCATTTTCATCGCGTGCCCCCATAAATGGCACGCGAACATGAGCGGGGATTGCTTTTTCCGCTCGTTCGTTCGTCGTTCGGTTGAATACCAAAAACAAATGGAAAACAAAAAAAGAGATGAAATAAAACGCGCATTATCTATCATGCATATAAATGCGCACATTCAGCCAGGTTGATTGGCGTCGAATAGCTTTTTCTGTACGTTCGATTTTCCTCGCGTTTTCTCCATTCCGTGTACTCTTTTCCCGGTTTACGATCGCAGAAAACCGGGAGGAAAAACACCACCCACGAGGATGGGTAATGTAAACTGCGAGAGCTGCATTTCGCTTTCCTCGCGCGGTCGCTTGGGGAACATTTTTCCGCGCACGTCCCGGAAACTGACCTTATTTCACGGTTCATTGCGAGATTTCTTTATGGAGAGTGGAATGCATTCACGCGGTCGCTTCCTTCCGGTTGTGCGCCATTGCGGTCGTGCCGTTCGGTGCGGTGTGAAATTGTCACTCGAATCGAATCGCTTTCCAGCATCGACCATGTGGTGCTGCTCTGTTTTGCGCTGTTAGCGCACAGTTTATCGGTGTCGGTTTTTGGTGCGAAAAAATCAAAATTCATACAAGCTCGTGACACGCAAGAGCCCGCCCGATAAGAACTCAGCCGCACACATGCGCTCCTCCAGGGGAAAGAAGAAACATCATTAACACTTCCCGCTTTGCCTCGATGACGTTGCGGAAGTGTCGTGTAGTCGCTGGCTCGGGCCAGCTCGGGGGAAATTTCGTCCGACCATCGTCCACCATTACGGCCACCCACCGGGCATGATAATCCTGCGACAGGCGCGCCGTCATCACCGTTGCGTTCCGTTGTAAAGATGCGATTTTTCCCAGCGCTTCGTCCAGCTGCCAGGACGAGCGGACGACACCGAGAGCGCGCCGCTGTTGCTGTCCATTTTCGATTATTCTTTATGGACATCTAATGAACTCCGGCGGCGCCAGTTTCGGGTGGCATGTGCAGCCACAAGAAGCTGCACTTCCAGCAGGACGCCATCCCGCAAGGACTTAGCTCCTTGGGGGGATTTCCCAGCAGCCTCGGTTACAGATTCCGTGGCCGGGAGTGAAATGTGGATATCGTCAAGCTGCTTTTTTCCCCAGCCGTGGCGTGCTCTCGTCGCCCCAGACAGCGGGTAGTTTTGGCGGGCGAACATGGCATGCAGTGGGTATATGTCATGTTATCTGATTGTTGTTTTCGCTCCACCATTCGCTGCTTCGGTCTCGTTCGGGCTGGCGATACTCGAACACGGCACCACTCAGAAGGGTACGTACGACAAATTATGGAAAAATAAAAGCGGCCAGTTATGAGGGAAGGACGCCAGCGCCGGCCATTCAAGTCGTAAGTTCATTACGGCGAGCACTTGTTGTGCGAACCCAAGTGGCGACCGAAGCGAAGCCACAGAATCACCCAATTACGCTCTGTCCCTGGGTGAATTTCGGTGCCCGTCCTCAGGAGGAACATATGTAATCTTTGCAAGCTGGAAATTGAAACATTGTGTTAATGCCTTACCAAAGATGGCAGTGCCGACGTGAGGGAACGTTTGTGTCAGTAGATTACATCACGCGGGAACAACAGCGCCTTGACTAGTGGATCTGAAGCGTGGCATGATTGCGAATGGGACCGTTTACATCAGGTTCAGAACGTCTCCTTGGAGCATCTTTACCACTGTTTGAAGCGACTGAGAACCCAATCGTGGGTTTGTTGAGGAATATTTGCCTTTCAAAATTTTGTCCTCCATTTCCCGTCGATATCGCATAATTAGCTCGCTGATGCCGCAATGATGAATGGGTCGCTTTGTTCGGAAGCCTCGGTCGTGATTTACTGTTTGGGTTTGCAAGAAACGTTTCCCCTTTTTTAACGAGCCTTTCGATTAGCCCCATCGTGACGTCGTCTTAAGGACGGGCTTCAAGACAACCCACCGATTCTTCACCGATTATGCCCGCTCCCCAATCACTACGCTGCGATGAAAGGTACTGCATAAATCATACGCTCCCCACCAAAACGGTGACATTTATTATCCCCGATGATAAATGTTTATTGAGCATTAAGTGTAAAAGTTTGCACTCCTCCGATGTACGAGTGGGCGGGATGGATGCTGCTGATTGCATAATCGTTTATGTGGGGGCGCTCATCCGAGGATGACCAAAGCTGCGGGCATGATGACATCTTCATGCGTTGCGGGTATGAGCCAACGCATCGAGCGGGTGAGAAAAAAACACAAAATAAACATGGCCAAATCAAAGCACACATTGTAATTGTGGTCGAAAAAGGAGGGCCGATCTAAACACTCATGCATCGCCCCGTACAGACACGGTAATTACTATTTGTTTTAGTGTCAACCTCTGATGGGCAGCAGATTGCATCCAGCCACGTGGGTTGGGTGGTTTTGTTGACTTTTGCCTGATGACACGCAGCCGATGCCGGTCTCCAGTGGCACAATCATCAAGCATTTGTGTGCGGCGTGTGCATCCAAAGTACACCCGCTAAATAAACTCTCCCATCGAGGGCATGTTTTTTGGTGGTGTTGAGAGCCGATCGATCACCACCCCCGATCACATAATAATGCACTTGCACGTGTTATCATGTGCGCAGCATCGCACCATTATCATAATCGGAACCGTGCGGACGATCATTATTCAAATCAGGCGCGCCACTAATTAGGTATCACGTATTCAAATCTGTCTTTTTAGCCCAGGTGAGTGGGAAGGCCTCTAAAAAGGCTCTCCACGTGTGGTGCGTGAGTGCCGCACCGAGTGGGAGGCCTGTTAAATGAAGTAACATCGTTATTTAACAGATCATTGAGCAAGTTGCACCATCACGCGGTCAGTGCAATCGATTTGCGTGCAATTTGAGCTTACTAAACAGGCCAGCCAATGGTGTTGCGATTGGTTTGGTGCTTCAATTATGTTCGCACATTTTTCACCTCCTAATGGGGGGCTGCTATGAGCCACTAACGATTGGAGTGCATCCAGAAGCATTGTACAAATTTCAAGTGCATTCTTCTCGGTGTATGTGTACTGTTGCAGAATGTACTGTAAGGTTTGTACACAAAAAAAGAAGCGCTCTGGCAATCCTTTGCATCCGGCTTCAGGATTTTTTTTTTGTGTAAGCCCCTAATCGACGTGGATGTTCATGCGTACGTTATTTAATTTGTGTGGTTTTAATTCGTCCGATAAAACAAACGAAAAAGCTCGATATGCAATCAGGCTATCGAAAAAATCAGCCGAGTTTGAAGGCGGGTAGGATAAAATTGACACACCCCATCTCACGCGAGGGCGCAAATCCATCCGCTATCCGATCGTCGGATGAGTCGGATGAGGTTTTTTCTCTCCCTCACGCACGCTTGCGTTGCAGCTTAATGCCTCACGCTTCGGGGTTTTTTTCCCCATTGCTTTGCTTTTCCTGTTTGCCTGAATCCTTTCAAAAATCCATTCTAAATTGCCCTGCGTGCTCGTGTAAACAAACTCCATTTGCGTGCCTGAAAACGGTACACCAGCTGGCCGTCGTTCGTGTGCGAGCGTATTTGCGGGCGCAATGGTCGATTTGATTGCATGTGTACGATAGCGGCCATCGATGTGTTGGCCATGGAATGTGGCGTTCGACGATCGAAGGCATACCTCGGTTAGTGAGTTTGTATGTGTGTGTGTGGTACATTCTAACTTAATTAGTTTTCACGTTGGCTGATGGAGGCGCCTGGTGGCGCTCACCGTGGACATGATAAGCCCATCGGGTGCCCCTGGGTTAGGCATTAACGATGACAAACTCACTGTGAAATGCGATTAGGAGAGTGGAAAAAGTGTTGCATAGTGCTGCGTTAGCGACAGTTTGTGTCACTTTTTATTCGTATAAAAGAAAATCCAAGCAACGTAACTGACAACACGGTCGGTCATGCACGAATAGGAATGTAAACTTTGGTGTAATTTACTCACCCGACCAGTACCAGAGAAACAATACAGCGGCATGTTTGCAGCTCCGAAAGTATGTCAAACATTTGCAAACGACAAAACACAGCGCTTCTGCAAACAGCGCACCAAAAGTCGAGATAAATAAAATCATTCTTTTCGGTGCTTACGCTGCTTGCTGGCCTGGCCGCACGGTCGCTGCCGGTCAAATGAAGCCCGTGTAAATGAACCGAAAAAAGTGATATTGAAAAACTTGCGAGCGCCACAGGCTGTATGCTGGAGCTCGAGCTATAGAAGCATAATAAGACTCATCTCTGGTCCCGTCTATTCGTCACACGTTTTGAGCGTCCACGGGGCACGTGTGTTGGTGACAATTTCGCTTGTTGTTTATGCGCTCCCATGAGCTCCGGCAAACACTGGCACTCATATTTACGCAACGCAAATAAACTATCCAAAATGGCATGGAAATGAAAGTAAAATAAATAACGAACGCCTCTGGGCCGTGTTGTGTTCTTTGGGCAGATTTTCCTACCAGTTTTCCTGCTGATCGCTACTGCTCTAGCTGCTGGTGTAGGAAGTGAACCGTGTTTTCGAGTCTCCAGAACATTAGCCACGGTTATTGATGCCATCGTTCTGTTTGACAATTCTATTGTGCGGTTCCGTGATTTATTGGTTTGTTAATTCCACCAACACCACCATCCCAAGGAAAACCGGGATATTAACTTCCTTCAGCCCCCCACGGGAAGTTTGTTGAGTTATTTGCACCTTCGGTGCTTGCGTGAGAGGACGCTGTCAGGGTGCAAATGGCACAAATGGACGGCAAAACTTTGCTCACCTTTGCGATGGTGATTGGGGTTGATTGTGAATTTTCCACCGCTCCCGCCGGGGAAGAAAACTCGCAATATCTCCAAAGCAAGTGTATCAACCGGTCTGCTGATGGAAGCATAAACATACAAATTAAATGACACGCTTCCATGCATGGCAATACGCCAGTGGAAAACTCCAATCCAACGTATCCCCGGAGTGCCCTTCATCGGAAGTATGATGGACGAAATCGAGGCACCTGCCTCGAAAGGCTCTCATTCATTCTGCAGTCGAGATATGGACGCCGTCGTCGTCCGTCGTGTCGTTAAATTTTGCTCATAAACTGTGTTTGTATGGAAAATACGTGAAAAAAACAGGAGCTCGGTGAAAAGAAAAGCACGGCTCCATTACACGCAAAGAGGAGACCCCAAACGATTCCCTTCCAGCAAAAGGAAAAGCCCCAACGAAGAATCCACCAACGTGGTCCCTTCACGGCGTTGGCGGTGGCGTTGTTCGCCTGCGGTAACCGAATCACGGGGTGTCATTAATACTTTTTCAATTACGACACTTTTTTATGCAAATCCTCAGACAAATTAAATAAAAACACGCAAAATTAATTCCCGGTCGTGTTGCAGCATTTGAAATGAGTATTTCTTGATGGAGGACGAGCGTGGACGTCGAGGAAAAAGGAAAGGAAAAAACACAGCACAAGAAATGAAACCCTCCCGAGAGAGAAAGAGAGAACGGATGGGAAGGTTTACTTTGGCACGGCCGACCAGCCGGCCCATCATGCGTTGAGGGTGAATCAATTCCACCCGCATGGCGATGGTCCAACGAGGACGAGGTAGTCTTCGCACGACCGGGCTCCAGGCCCGCCAGCGGGAATTATGCTCTTTTATTACCATTTGACCATCGGCGTAATGCCGAACGCGTGCTCGCGCTCAACCGAAGGGCTCGGAAGGACGCTTCGAAGGGAAGTTTACTGATGGTTAAACAAAAAAAAAGAAAAAGACTGGAAAAAAGAAACGCGATCTCTTGTGAGTCTTTTGTGGTCTCGAGCTGCGTCTAGTGGTGGGCGGCCGTAGGCCGTGCCTAGCCGCACAAACTTGTTGGAGTGTTTTGTGCCATGTTTTCCGCCTTTCCGAGACGTTTTTCCCCCGACGGCAGGATCCATCACGGGCGCAAGTTTGCGCACGGAACCGGACGCCTTTCGGTAGGAGGTTGTCACCAGTGCGGGTCGGGCGGATGGATGGTTGAACGGTAACGCGAAAAAGTTGCTTTAACCATCACGGCAGCCGGCACCGAGTGTGACGGTAGAAATCATCATCCTTCATCGGAAAAGGTATAATACCTCATCGTACAACCTTCCCTCGGGGCGCGGCTGTGTTCCAGCGGAAGGCGAGCAAGGCTTGTCCAGCGAACCGGGACGGTGAGCACGAGTCTGGTTCAGAAGTTTCAAGGATTTTCGTTGAAGTTTGTACTGCACAAAAAGCAGGAAACAAATAAAATAAAAGAAACGTACGTACAACTGATGTTCGGTGAAATTTCAGCCACAGCCGGCAGTGTGCTCGGTACGGTTACTTATACCCTAGAGCTTCTATTGAGTTGCATTTATACACGCTGGTCAGATTCTCGCTACACAGTAACAAAGCACCCGAGACACCGGTCTCAATCAAAGGAGGCTGATGAACGAACCTAGCCTTGCTGGCTAGGTTACAAAACCTTTCGCTCCGTTCTGAACAAAGAAAACATGTTTTTTTTCCTCACAAAGACAAACTGCCCATTTACCCATTCATCCCTTAAAGCTTGCCTGCGTTGAAGGTCCCGAAATCGTGACCGTTCATTAATTAGCTGCGCGAGCAATAAAATACCTCCATTAAAAGCCGGGAGAAAGTGCTCGGGTAAATCGAATCGTGCCTCGATAGATGAAGCGTGCGATGCGAATGCTGAGCTTTTTCTGAGAAGTAATCGTTGTGGAGATACTCGTTTTGTTTTATTTATTTTAAGCTTTACGCAATTTACATCCATCTCTGCGTTTCAGAGCAGCGAGAATGCACATCGCGAGACAAATAGTGAGCATCGGCGCACAGCTCCTGCAATTCGGTACAGGTACCGGCACCGGTTCACCAGGACACAGGCGTTTGCATAGAGCAAATATTGGCACAGCAACTTAATTAGGGATGAATTATGGGGGTTGAATAATATCTTAATTTCTGCTAGCCTCGGACCTAACTGCTCAACGGCACGTCTCGTGAGCACTGTTTGATTAAAGCCGAGTGGTCCTTCATCGTTGGAATGGCGAAGAAAATTGAGTCTAGGGCAAAAAAAATGCTCTTTGAGGTGATTTTAACACGTACAGCCAGTGAGGGTGAGTTGACGCAAAGGATGGAGGGTTGGAGTTGAAGCATTTCACCAAAAGGAGGATTATTAAATTCAAAATAATTCCAAGGCCCTTTCGAGCAACAAACTGACCAATTGCAAAATTTTCAACCATTGGCTGTTTGAGTAACGAATGCATCCTTCTTTCGTGTGCAGTGTAGTCAGGCTCCTAGCGCTGAATGCAATCGTTTTCTACAGGCCACCGTGCAGATGCTAATTAGAAACGAATAGAACGATATGCATGGATGTAAATTCGAGCGGTTGAACCAATGTCCGGAAAATTCGAATGAGCTCCCAGCGCTACAAACCAGCTCATTCCGAAAAGGAGAAAAGTGGCCGATAAAAAATAACATATTTTTCATGCAATCCTTCCACAAAACGGCCCCTTCGTTGAAGCGCCCTGAAATGGCATGCACATGCATGCGCCGGCCGCACGAAGGATGGAATGTTTTATGGTGAACTTTGGACTGGTCGTTATAATTTACAAAAATAATGAGAAGCCCGAAACGTGCACGGAATCGGACGGGGCGCACATTTCGCTCGTTGATAAGCATATCGGTCGTTTCCTAATTAAAAAACTGTCAGTGCTTGAGGTCAGTGCCGTCGTTCCAGCAGAGCCGGAATGGAATGCCAGAATGTGCCTTAAAATGTGGCAGAGTATGTGTGTGTGTGTGTGTGGTTTTACTTTTACTATGCCCATTCCCATTCGCAGCTCGGCTCGCACCGAAGTGAGTCTTTTCCGTGCGTTTAGCTAAATTATTGCCACTCAAAAGTTAGGCCCTCGGGCCGGGGAAGATAAATGGTAGAATTAAATTTACGTCCCACTAGATAAGGCGTACAAAGCGTGCCTCATTTTACTACGGTGGGCTTTTAATGGATTTACCTTTTTTCGGTTTGGGACCACTCGTCATTGCCTCATACATTTTATTGCAACGTACGTGGTTGTGGGCACTTTCTGCAGCTTGTGGCAGAGATGTCCTTTAAGCCATTCGACGAGTAAGTCCTCGTCAACGTCAAATGCGATTTCGATTGAGCTCATCGGAGGTGGAATCGCTTGGAAGGTTTTCATTAACACCCTCATCAGCACCAAGGTAAGAGTGTGCCGGTGTGTATGTGTGTTTCATTTTTTTTTCTCGTCCTTTATTTTTCCGCTCTGCTTGCTCCGAAGAACAACGAGTCCCATTATCGGCAATTATGAACGATGACAGAAAATAATGTCGTAATTTCGATATCGCTAAATCCTTCGTCGAACCGACTGGAAAGCTTCACCGTTCGGCGAAATGCGGGATAAACACGATCAGGCTCCGTAACACGCGAACCAGCGGCGGTGTAATCTCATTTTCCAGCCGGCGATTGAGTCGAGCCACGAGAATGGAGCTGGATGTGGATTGATAATAAATGACGCGGGAAAAAAGTACGACCCACTGCCCGCTCGGGAGCCGGGACATGGTTTGTAATTATTTTTAAAATGTTCCACATGACATCCGCCTTTTCCGACGCTTCGCTAGCAGAGCGGGCTTAATGAAACAACGGCTTTGGGATTGTTGACAGAAAAAGAAGCGCTGAGGTTGGAATATTGTGACCCGTCGCTGAATGGAAGGAAGAACACCAGAACCAGGTGAACCGCTGTTGTATCTGATCGATTTTTAATAAAGAAGCCTTGTACTTGCCAGCGCTAAGCTGCGATTATGTTTTCGTTCTAAATTGCCGCCTGCCGATCCGGCTTCTGTACGCGAATAAAGGTTTACGGGAGGAGACCACATTTTTTGTGTCTGCATGTGAGTGTGTCTGCACCTTGCTTGGCCGTGGACTTCCATTTTCTTGGCGAAGGTTGACGCCGCAGGTTCTCATTGCGCGTTCGTCTTCGCCATCGCGCTGCCATTAAAATTAATGCATTGAAAATAGTGCAGCGCTGCACTTAAGTGCATCTGCAGTGTCGTTTCGTGCGCTAGCGACGGGGACAATTTACAGTGCCGCGATCGAAGCCAGCTTCAATCCAAGCCATCGTTCGCAGTAGGCCATGGCACCAAACGCGCCCTGGTGAAGTGGCGCAGTGTGGCGGGCGAAAATAAAATAGATTGCGATTAAAAATTAATTGTTTGCAATGCACTCGACGTTTAAATGTCAATTTACCGTGCTCTTCGTTCGGAGCCAGCGCAGGATGTTACAAGTTTCCGGCGTGACCGAAGTGCCAAGAACTGATGCGGCTGAGGCTGCCGATGCTGTGGGAAAAAAAACACAGCTTAAGGAAACGAAGGGATCGCGCTGTCGCCCGCCGATAAGGCTGAGATGTTTGCTCTGGTGGTGGCGTGAGAAATGTAAGCACCGCAGTGTGGTGGGATGGGAATGAAAATTGAAATTTATTTCCATCTCCTCGCGGCCCCAATGGCGCCTATTATGAGTGAAGAGAGCAGCCAAAAGCAGATAAAAAAGAAGGAAAGCAAAGAACGGAATGGAATGGTGGCGAAAAACCGACCCCAAGCCGCAACGAAAACACATCGATAACGAACTATCAGGATCAGCTTTAAAAATGTCGTAATTCTCTCTCCCGGGCCGTGGGTGCAGTCTGTTTAAAATAAGTTATCTACACTAAGCGGAGACACCGGCCCCCGAGGGTTGGAAAAACGCTGCGCGCTGGGGTGGAAAATGTCTTTATTGCCTCCGCAAGCGCCTCGTAAGACACGGAATAAGGCCTGGGTTAGGGTTGGAGTGAGAGAGAGAGAGAGAGAGAGACAAACCAAAAGAAGAAGAAAAAAACACCGGGCAAGACAAACCCACCCGAGAAAACTGCTTTGCCGCATCCTTGAAGCCGCACACGAGATTGGCGCACAGCGTGGGCATAAAAAGGCGGACAACAAATCATAAATTTTATTGCATCCCTGCCATTGTTGGTTCGGCGGGTTTTTCATCCCGATTTCGCTTTTTTTCGCGTGTTCGTGAAAGGGAGGGATTTCGCCACGCTCGGGAGATTTTATGCTTCGCGTGGAGGCTTTCTTGTTTCCAGTTCTACTTTTAGGCCGGTCAAAACGAAAGCGAGAATTTGTGGGCCTTCTTTTCTTTTCTCGCCCCATTCCGATGGATCTGCAATATATCAGCATCATAATAAGCACGGTATGGCAGCCTGGCCGATCGTGTTACGAAACAAAAAAAAGTTGAAGTCAGAGATAAAAACGTGGGTCCCTACACACATACACACACACCCAAGCGCATACACGATCCTTGGCGCTGTCAACGGCCCGCCAGAGCGTAACGTCTCGATTCAACATTCCACTCAACGGTGCTGTTCCGGAAGCTAGACAACTAGCTGAAAACTAGTGCTTCCACCGGGCAGACCGTGCTTCCGCTTCCAGAACAGACAGAGTCCGTGATTTCGTGTTTTCCCGAGCTGCAGACGGTCGACCCCGAATGAACTGCTCGTTCCAAATTTGTCCGCCTCGCCATTTGTCGACGACATTTGGCACCGACGTGGGATGTCTCGATTTGTGCACCGAGATAGGGTTTAGTTTTATCGCGAGGACGATAGCGATGGCGGCGGTGTTGACCCGGCGTGCCCTCTCGTGTGCTCGGTGGCGTGTCCTTGCTACGGTGGCCTCAAAGTTGCCAAGATGCTGGGTCGCGACGTGCTCGAAAGTGGCTCAAACGCGGGTACGGGAACATAAAAATAATGACCACTATGTGCCGCGTAGTCGTGGTGGAACGGTTGCTCGCAAACAACTCGCCACTTGCGCAAGAATGTATGCCACGAGATTGAAGACAGTGGCGACGGCTCAAAGGAAGGAGAACGTCTCGAGATGGATTGGGTCGTTTGTAAATTAATATGCCGTCTATCCGTGCGTTTTCCGGAATCGGGTTACTTGGATTCGAGCTACCAATCGAGGCGGGTGGTTTTATTTCGCATCACAGCAACCACACATTCGGAAAACCCTTCACGGCCACTCGTAGCTTACTGCGATGGGGTCTTCTTCTCAGAACTCAAGCGGTTCATGACTATTCATGAAAGCGGCTCGAGTCGAAACTTTATCACTCAAGCCGTGTCAATAGTTTTCCCAAAACTAATTTCGTTCATCTCAAATGATAGTTTTTGTGTACTTTCGGAGCATCTCTCTCTCTCGTGGGCGCGAGCCTCCGTATACCTCTGCGTACTTGGAAAACCAATTTCCGATGACTTGCAGACTCGCAACGCCCGGCCCAAAGCCAAGTCGGCCAGTCGACAGTGCGGCAATGCATTGTAATTATTCAGTCATTATCGGCCCCAAACTCGTCCCGAGTCGACGTTGGAGTAGCGTCTAACTTTTTCAAGTGCCTCTCGAGACCAAATCCCAATCACTCGGTGAATGAACGGTTTTCATTTCGCACCGACGTGCGCTTGCTTTTTCAAACTTCTCTCGAGCGGCTCTCATGCTAATAAAGGCAGCGTGGTTGGGGGTGAGTTTACGACCGCAGCAAGACCAGCTTCTAGACGCTTTGCAAACACACAAACTCACTCACCCTGAGCTTTCGCGGAGATTAATGCGAGAGCTTCGGGGCAGTTAACGACACGCGGGGTTAAGGATGCTGTCGCTGCACGGTCTGATCCGCCACGCCGGTTGAGAAACAATTACCCAAACGCGGCCCTCGACAGGACAGGAGGTCCCGAACCGGCGATGTAAACGGTGGCCCTTTGATTATTAATCCCCACCGTGCAGTCGGCCACGGAGCCGTCGGGCGTCGCATTGTCACGAAGGTGCGAGGATCTTTAGGCCGGAGAGGATATCCTGCGTGTCATACGCACCGGGCTGGATCGTCATCAACGCTTGACCACCGAACGGTGCGATAGCCAGGACCTGTACGACTGCGCGAATCGTCCAACCGTCGGCCGTGGCTGTGGCGACGACCATTATTTTATTCATTATCGTAATGGTTTATGGTTATACATGGCAAATTAGCATAGATTAGGGAATTGGGAGCAATAATGTCCGTAACAATAACAGCAATCACTTTATGGCGCTCGCGCGTGGTTTCAGTGTTTGCTGCCGAGCGGGCGCCATTTTCCCACCGGATCCGTCCGGGACGCTCTTCGTCTCACTCCGCGGTTCGACCCGGATGCGGTTCATCGCGTGGTCAAAGAGCGCGGCCCATTTACTTCCGCGATGGAGCAAATGGAATGTCTTCCGAAGCGCTGCAGCCGCTTTTCCGGGTGCCGCATTTGCCTTTGGTTGTGCCTCATTAGAATTTACAATTGGTTTTTCAGCTTCTTATCGCGTTCTCGATCGCTTCGCTGGGTCGAATGGGATCCCCAAAGTGAGGGCGATCGTTTAGCAGGCAAGTTTGCTTTTTATCTCACACGCCTTGTCTATGATTTACGTTACTTAAATAACTTCCCTGGCGATGATGGAGTCTGGTGTTTTTTTTTTGCGCCCCTTCAACGAATGCGTACGCACGCATTCTTACGCTAGAATTTAACTCACGCATGCCTTCGCTTGCAATAAAGCGGGCCGTTTGCCCTTTACGCGCGTGCACGTGTCTAGAACCAACCGAGAAAGGCCATCGGAACCGGCAGCGTGTGGGCCAAGCGATGTTGGAAGTTTTAAATTGAATCTTCGCCCCGTTTACGAGGCGAAAGCGCAGTGAACGAAGAAAAAGAAAAAAAAAACATCACATCCAGCCAAAGTCGCTAAAGTGGCCGTGCCGTGCGTCAGAGTAAAGGAAGCGAAGTCTGCTCGCGGGGTAATGGGAATTTATATTAAATCCCGACCGATCTCACATCCATCGCAAAAGGGCACAAGCGAGGCGCATTCGAGAATGTCAGGTTCAAGGATCAACGAGCCCCTTAAGTCGAGCCCTTAACTCCTCCGGTGGATTGAGGCAGAATTATGCCGCCAACGAGCCAGCCGGCGAGCGAGCGATACTGTTTTTCAATTACGGAAACTTTCAAACCCTTGGCTCTTCCCTGGCCCCGGCAAACGGGGAAAAAGTACTGCGAGCAGGTCCTGCACTTACCTGGCACGCTTCACGCCCGCAGCGCCGGTGGTTTATGTTTAGTACACGGGGATCATTTTCATTGGCGGCGGCCGACTCCGAAGGGTCGTGTTTGGTTTTGCTTTTTTTTCTCTCTTTCCCCTGGTACTACGAGGTCGGTCTTGGCTGCATATCGAGCAGCTATCGAAGGAGCCAGCTCCCAATCTCCGAGAGATAGCTCAGTATAGCGCGATTCGTGAAACAGACCAGCGCAGCCTCCAATTTGCATTCTCATCCAACTAGCACCGTCAGCCGGCCAGCACGCGGCCGTGGAAAGTGTTGTCTTGCAGTGCAGCATCGGCTAAAAGCAGGGAGGATAGGAAAAACACTCTGATTGAAATACAGTTAAGCTTAACAAGTTTCTCAACTTTACTATTCCAGGTCCAGGCGGCTTGACTTCTCCTTTGGAGCAGAACGGATTAGACGAAAAATCTTTCCGATCGGCGATGGATGCAAAATTAGACCGCCTTCGTCTGGCTCTGCTAGAGCTTCGTTCATCTTGTTTCGTCTTTTTGAAGGTTTTGCCCTATCCTCTCCACTGTTTTCATTGATTTACGACGCTAGTTTGCTCTGCTTGCTCATCCATTTGCATGATGGCTATTCATTCCAATCGCCTAAGGAGCTTATTTCGCACCTTCCCTTGTTCGATCGGCAGACCGACAACGGGCTAATCTTTTAAAGAAATTGCCCAAGGAAATACTTAACAAACAAACAGGCGCGTTCCGAATGGCAGCGGAACACGGACGAGCGCGGACAAAGTACATTGTACATTCATGAAATGTGGCAACAGCTCTGAGTGACGGGTTTAAAAACTTTGCCCGCGCGAAGGCTTTGACGAAATGGCTAGTTTACTGTTCCAGGAACTAAGCCCCAAGCGTGCTCGGTGCACCGGGGAAACTGTCAACCATTTCCCCGACTTGATAGTGATTATTTTTCAAGCTCTCAACTCCGGTGTCTTTCGTGTTCGCGCGTTCGTTCCTCACAGGGACAGCCCCGTCACTCGACGGGAGCTTAGTTACTTTGACGTAAACGGTACGTATGACGTGCAAGGGCGTAATTAAATGAGACATCACCACCGCAAACCGTCGCTAGAGTGGCAGCTCGGGAGGTTTTCCCTCGTTCTGCGTTCTTTTCCACGCCACAGCTAGCCACTTTGATGGTCACTTTTTCTTTGCTAGGGTAGCTCGAGTGGAAGATTTATTAAAAGCATTTCCTTGAGCACCTGAAAGGGACGCGTGAATCCTTTGCAGTTCAAGATGCATGCATCACAATCGATTTTTGGGCCACATTCAAGCCACTATTCCCTCTCACTCTCTCGTGCTATTGTGGTGCTGATTTGCCCGTGTTCTATTTCCGAGAACAACGCCACGGTTTGGCAGCGCACGTGGAAGCTAATGAGCGAATGTGTGTTTGTTTCGGGTGCTTTTTCCTTCCGTTTTCCGCCGAATTTACATACATTGCCCACGCTCGGTGAGCCTACCCGCGCCATAATCGTCCACCGAAACCGGGGTCTTACGACACGGCCACGAAGGTGGAGCTGGTCGTTGGTACTCAAGCTAATTAGAACGTGCTCCACCAACACCGTCCAGAGCCCTAGCGGGCGCTCAATAGTTTGTGGCGGTTGTTTATTATGCTAATTATGATCAGCTCCCGGTGGCTCGCTCATGGGCCCTCGCCCACCATTGTCCGCCATCACCCCATCGGTTGGGTCGGTGGTTAAATTGCGCATAAAAATAGCATTCCATGTGCTGGTGTGCGGTTGCGTGGTCACCGGGCCGAAACTTTCCACGGGTTGGCAGCAGGAAACAAGAGCTGCCCGAAAGGAAGAAAGAAATAAAAAAGAGTGGAACGCTCCATTATGGCATCTGGCGAGCGTGAAAGCGGCACCACGGTTGTGTCCTCGGGCTTCGTCCGCAAACCAGCGGCAGATGTAGCGAAAACAGCCTGTAAAAGTAAGCCACGGAACGCGCCCGGGAGCACTTTTGGGCCGCTGCATCGCATTGCTGGGTGCTGGGCGACAAAACGGCGACGTTGTCTTGCAAAAATGCACAAATAATGGGCCGACCGCGCGGTAGAGACAAAAGCTAAAAGTGCGACAAAAAAAAAAACAAAGAACACCATAAAGCGAACGTCCGACCGAGGTCCGTGCGAGTGTCCTTTTTTTTGGGTCCACGGCTCTCGGTGTTCGTTGCCTTGGCGAATGTGCCTGGGGTGCATTCGATTCCACGCTGGTCCTGGTCTGGGGTGCATTCTTTCTGTGAGGCGAATCCGGCTGCACCGTCCGGCTGAAGGATATTGCGGCACTTTTCCGGCGATTCCCGGGACGGCAGCACTTCCTTTGGCCCTGAGAGCGAGGACGTCCCCATTGATAGGACGAAATTGCGGCGCTCGATGCAACGGACATTCTCAAGTGGCGTTGATAAATTTCACTTCGCCATCGCAATCGCCAATCCAGTGTCGGTTTTTAGCGCGGTATTCTTTTCCATTACGGCCGACACTCTCGCTTCTCGAGCCGCTTGTAATGCTTTTCTTCCGCTTTATGTCCCCTGTCTCTCTCTCTCTCTCTTACTCTCGCTCGCCAACCAGCTCGAGTGACTTAAGCGATTTTGAGCCTCCTTTCATGGCGACCGCACGGGTTCAACAAGGTCTGTGTCGTTGCAAACGAAAGGCACGCCAGCTGTTGTCCTGCTGGACACGCGTTGGAAAGCGTTTTCGAGTGTTTCAAGTCCGCACTTTGTTATCATCGGCGGGAGAATCGTTTTATTCATCAACAACAGGCGACCCGTTCCGGATTCTATTTGATGATTGTTCGTTAAGCCATTGACCAACCGACGCAACGCCCTATAAGAGCTCTAGTTTGCTGATTTTCCCGCTCTATTTCACGCCTGTAGCAGCATGAAAGGATCAAGATATCAAACGGCCGCTCAATGCTAAGCTAATTCTTCGCACCCTTTCTTAACCGATCGCAAGAAAAAAGCTCTCCTTTTTCGCTCGTTTCTTTCGCCCACTAGCGACCACCATCTCGAGATAACGTCACGCCGTGTGTTAATTGCACGATAATCTCTTAAGCTCAGTATCATAATTAACACGCATCGGGCAGCGAACGAACGGACCGAAGTGCAAAGCGCACCAGGAGGGAAAAATGGCACTTCATCACTGAACCGTTTTAAATGCCGACCCCGAAGCGGACGCCCAGTACTCCGGGAAAAGGGAGCGTCCATAAATACCCGTTTCTAGCGACGGCGGGAAATTGGCCGACGACCCTCGTCTAGGGACCCGGCACTCTCGCGACCCTAAGCCGTCCGCACCATCAAGCGTCCGCTTATCGGATCGAACGATTCGCTGTCCTTCTGCTGTTGTTTTGCGCCCGGACCCCCTTTTGCTAACTGCTGCAACCGAACCATAAACATCTCATTTGTGGGATGCGGCAAAAAAGCGAACGAGCCTGCCAGCGAAAGGAGCGAATTAATTTGCCCTCTTGCCGACCGGAGCGGACCACCGGACCGGACATATTGGTTCTCGAGCCAGCGTTTGCGTCAATGCAGTTGCGTTGCAGGAGCGGTCTCGCCGGTCTCCACGGTGTGCATATTTAACGGTCAGTGCATAATCTTGTTACAGCCGGCAAAGGCAAATGAGCACCAAACCTTCACGCGTGCATGGTGGGCGTGTTTGGCCACTGACGGGTGGTTAAAATTCGCTGCCACTCCACAAACAAGACTCAAACCGTTCCATTGAGTGATTAAAATATGGCATTGCGCATGGTAGAATTGTTTGCAAATTGTTTTCAAACGTACCCATCACATCGGACCGAGCGCATAATGCGTGCAAAATTCACCCACCGAGAGCTTCATTTCCTTCGCTTTCGTTTTTCCACCAGCAAAACGCCACTGTGCGCCACCGGACAAAGTAACTTTGGCCGCGAATGGTACCACACGGCTCATCCTCACGTCATTCCGGACCGTTTGCTGGCTCGTGTTACGGTTCGCGATCCTGTCTGACGTCCTTTGGCGACCGTGTGAGCACGCCGTTCTACCGTGTGGGTGGACGGTGCTTTTTTGCCATCCTTTGCTACGTATGGTATGCAACGGTGTAGTGCAAGTTCCCCGGTTTCACCGGAGCATATCATCCCCCGGCGGGCGTCACCGCGATAAGGCCGGTATTAAATTAAATGAGTCCAGTCCAGATGAGTGATAAAGTAGATTGATGACGGACGGTGGCGGTGGTGCAGCAGGATTCACAGCCCTCCAGTCCAGCCCTCGCCAATCGGAGTGCTAGTTCGGAGAATCCTTGCATGGAATGGCCGCTTGGTTTGTGCTGCAGCATTCGATGAAAATGTTGCGCACTCAAATTTGTCCACCTGTCAGCTGATGTTTGTACTTTTTCCGTCCACCCAACCGGCCTGGTGTGCCCGCCGGTGTGCATGTCGTCCTTCAGCGCACTAGAACGCCCGGGTTTTCCATCCCGGAGACGGTGATCGTTCGCCTGCATGCATCCGGCACGGGAGCATGAATGCGTTAGTTTTTCTCCTTTTTTTTTGCATACTCACCCGTTTCCATCCGGTGGCTGGTGTCGCTGTTGCTGCTGGATATCTAGCTCTCGAATCATTTCTCCACGGTGTTCGCACCTTCTGCTGCTTCTGTCCACGAACGACCGTTATTACCATCCACCGGTCGTGTCTCGCGTTTCACAGATCGACAACGCGACAAGCGGCGTGCGCAATGTTCGAGGTGGAACAACTTTCAAACATTTGCAGGCCATCCAAAGCCTGAGTGCTGAGTCTTCTTTTCTGGCACTTTCGAAGGTTTTCTTTCGCTGACGTCAAAGCTCGCTTGCGATGACCCGTTCGTGGTTGCTTTGATTGGTCAATGCATCGCCGGTTGTTTGGATCGGTTGGTTCCACAAAAGCTCCGAAGTGAACTGAATGTTTGAACAGTCAAGGTTATGGTTCCGGTTTGACTTCTTGCCGGGTTTCGTCACTCACCGCGCAGAAAAAAAAAACAGTTGAGCTACTGCCCAAAACGAACCGCCAAAATCCCATTTAACATCGCGTACGCGTGTGTGCAGGTTTCCATGGATAGTTTTGATGGTATTATTCTTATTCAACACCCCAACCCGGATCCGGACCACTGCAGAGGCTGTCCAGTGGCGTCAACGTGCTGTGTTAATGTGCGTCAAACACAACCGGTCCCTTCGTTCGTCGGTCGAGCCCGAAAGTGAGTGGTGAAATTGTATCATGCCGTCCCCCATTGCCCGTCAGCTCGCATCAGCTCAGCTGGCATCTGGGCGCGAGTTCACTCGGCACGGTGACACACCATCATCACAACGGGGCAACCAGGCCCATCCGGTCGTACGCTTCCGTAACCGTGGCTCACCGGCTCCCCGGGGGTGCGAAATGGCGGCAGATTATTTCCGCTATGCCGAGCGCAAGCATTTGACAGAATCGATTATTATCACTAACTCCCCAACCTTACACGAAGCGCAGCACACCGTGAAGGTTACCGTTTCGAATATCTCTCCCTTTGCGATCCCGGGAAGGGTACCAATAATAGCCGGGGACTCGGCGAAAAACACCATCCGAAATAAAGCGAGAAATAAGAATCTCATTAGCATTCGAATGCGCACACGAGCGAGTGACCTTTGGCTGGGTGGGCTTTAATTAGCTTCATCTTTCGAGGACCCACACCGTGGCCGGAGCGTTATTGATTTATCGATAAGCCTGCCTCGAAGGGTGGCATTTCCTTGAAGCACATTTCTTTGCACACAGAACAGGACGCGACGACGCCATGCAGCTAATCAAACGGCGTTGGCTTTTTTTTTCTTATTATGGCGTCGCTCGTTCATTTCCATCCATTCCAAGCGACCGATTCCGTCGGGGGGAATAAATTTATTTGTTCGTATAATTATCATTTATATCATCACCGACGCCACCGGTGGCACGCAATCGTGGCTTAATAATCGTGAAATCCATTCAATCCAATGGCCACCACCTATCGCGCCCATTTCCCAGACGCACGAAATCGTCCCTGTTCACGTTCGCGTCTGCGCTGAAGTTTAGCAGGGGGAAAAAAACGGGGTGGAGAAACGAATCAACAACGTAAAAGTGGAATAAAATTCGACACCGCGTCAGCAGTACCTGCCCGCTAATGGCCCAGCGGATGTCATGTAATCTAGCCGGTGTATCATTTATCACCGCGCTCCCGACGACGACGACGACGACGACGCCCGGGACTATTGATGGCGTGTAAATGTATTTGCAACCGCCTAACTAGGCGGGCCTTCTTATTGGCAGCGTGATTTTCGAAACACGAATGCTTCGAAACCCTCGCAGCAACTTTTTATCGGGCACCATCGAGAAAGGTGGGGAGTTTTGGGCAGGTTGTATAAATAGCTCCCGGCCGATGGAGGCGCCTGGTGCTGCGTGAGAAATATGGTACTCCTTCTGCGCAAAAAAAAAGCCAACGGGCATGAGACGCATCGAGCCCGAGTGGAGTTCGATGACTGAAGAAGGTGCTCATCAACAAACGGGTGCCCTTTGGTTGGGTGGAAATCGTGTAATCGGATTCGTTGGGAATTTGAGTGAAAATTTTAAGGAGCCCACCGATTAGATCGGCAAGATAGTTTCTCATCTTGTGGTCCGCAGGCCGCAGGCGGTTCGTTTTCTGCATGTCTCGTAAAATTTATCACTCTCATCATGCTCGCAGGACCATCAAGACTTCCAATGCCTTCGTTGTTGATCGTTGTTATTCCGCACCAGCTACGCGAACCAGCCGCCAGCTGGATCGGTGTTCTTCATCTACCGCTTGCCCTTGTAATGATGATTGTTCGCATTGACCGTTCGGTCAAGCACATCGGCTGGAGGGTCGCGGAGCGTATCAAGATTGTTTGAAGCACGCAATGCCGCTGGCCAAAGGACCACCATCAGGCACGCAAGTGGACGGTTCCTTTCCCGGTTGCTTTCATTTCTTGGTGGTTTTTTTTTTGCTTTCATTTGCTGTTTTGCGCACGGCACCAAGCGTAACGAATCGAACCGAGCCTCCGGCGCGGTGTTCCAAATGAAACCCCCTTTCACGGACCTTCACAGGAAAGTTACGCGCGTAAACCCCGAGCACGTTTCACGGCCGGGCGGTAAATCATGTTCACGTGCCGCGATGCAAAGACGCGAAGACGCGAAGGTCAACGTGGCGAAGCGATTAAGCGGGTGTGGCTGAGCCCACCAAATCTTGCTCGTAGAGTATGCTCGATTTCTTCACGTACGCACCCGCTGGTAGACGAGTGGCCGGTGGACGCAATAGAACGCGCTCGCACAATGGCACCGGCTACCGGGATTCGGTTTTGATCGTAAATCCTTAAATGATGGCTCCGTTTCGTACCTTTTCTTTCTGCGTTGAACTTGGGCAAAACCTCGAGGAAAAAGGCGACCATTTCCAAGCACGCCTCTCCGGTGAAAGATGATGCAGATTCTTATTTTCTCATTTCGGAAACATCGCACAATGATTCCGCTGGCGGGCGTTTTTTTTTCTTCCCTGTCTTCGCACGTTCGTCTCGGAACTCGGAACCGAACCATTACTGGGTGCTTTTCTGCAGCCCGGATGGTGCGTGCGAGTGCGCGAAAGATGAACGGTGTAGCAGAAGCAGATTGGTTCGGATGCTCCAGCTCGAGCAGGCACCTATCGCATTACACCCGCGGTCGGTGTGGTGTCCCACTGGCTCGCTGCCTGGCATGGGAGGCTTGGCTCGTTGGAGGCGCACGTGAAGGGAAATAAATCATCTTATCATCACGATTCATCTTCCCCGTCCGGCTCAGTGACAGATAGACAGCGCCGACATTCCCTTGCGCCGAAGCTTCACCAAAGAGCGGGTCATCAGCGTGCTTGGAAGTTGAAAAAGAGGCGCTTTCTAGAACAACATCAAGTGTATCCACTTCGAGCAGGAATCACGATTCCTGCCCTGTCTGTGGGAGCCACCTGCTCGAGGATGATGATCGTTCTGAAGCGTAAATCGTTCTACTTGCGTTTCAGCCACCACCGCGATTTGTAACAATGGCAGTGGGAATGGGAACGATGGGAACGAAATAGTGTAGGAATCGAAATGTTCATGTCCATACGCTAGTATCCTGTCTGTTTTTGCTTTGATCCTTCACCAAACGGCAGCAGTCTGGCGAAGGAGAAGGTATCGCTTGCAATGCAGTTTAAAGTGTAGTTTTGTTTTTGCTTCTACAGAAAGCTTGTTCTTTCAGATTGTGCGAAAAAGATGGCACAATAGTTGAAGAACTGTGCACTATATCAGTAGCAAGTACATTCGGATTTTTATTAATAAACAAAGATGTTCGTTTTCTCTGCACGCACTGCCTATTACCTATCCTTAAACCTACTTGACATCAAAAAGGTGCTCCATTAACGAAATTGCTTGCCCATCATGAATTTGATTTTTCTCGGCTATGATGCTTATGATTTCCTCAGAACTGGATTTGTTTTTCCGATCAAAGATGAAGCACCGGTCAAAGTTCTCGGAGTGCTAAATCTACCATCGAAAAGACCCTCGCCCGCTTTTGCGTCTAATAAAGATGCTTTTTTCTCGCTCCTGGACACGCACCAGTGGTCAATCAAGGACGCACGGAGATTATCGCAAATCCTGATCCTGAAACACCCTACAACTCATCTCCGGCCGTCGATTGTGTCCGTCCATCTGCATCACCTGAAAGCGGGGCGCACGAATCAAATCTAATTAAAACTTACCTTGCACGGCGCTAACGAACGCCATAAATCATTATTATCGCATTATCCGCCCACCGAAACGTCGTCACGAGTGCGGAGGGTGTGCTTTTCAATCGAATTCAACATTGAACCACACGCACAGCCCTCGCAACCTGACACCATTATCACTCGGACCGAGTGAATAGGAATTAGATTTGTATTCGAGCGGTGCTCGGTGAAAACACACACGACAAAGCGACCCTTAAGTAACCTTTAGGACAACGTCACCTTTTTCCGGCCAGCATCGTTGGCGTGGAGCTTTCAGAAATTCCCCCAACCGTGCGCAGTTTCGACAAGTGCCGAATTGTTGTAGTGTGCTAATACGATTTTGATTAACAAAGTTTAATAACTTTCCTTCGGTGGCGTGTCTAAATTTCCGGGGATCATTTCCTCTCGGAGGGGGGAGCGAAGTTGACCGCCTTTTTTCGCCCCAGGCCGCTCGAGGGAGCAAGCTTAACCACGGGAATTTCAATCGACTGCAGAGGAAAAAAAAAGACCGCCCATAAATCGGATGATGCGTGTCGTTTCGCGTCCTTCTTTTGTCAAACACGTTGGTAGAAAGCTGCAGCAGCTTAGTTCGGGATGTTGCGAAAAAAATCCTGATACCCCCTGGGTGCACGTACCTCCGGCCCATCTCTTGGTCCCATTAACCCGGTCCGCTGTTCGATGGCCCGACCAAATCACTCACCGACGGGTGAAAGAAAACGCACCCCCGCAAGCGAAACGAAGCTAAGTGGGAATTTATAAACAGAAGGATCAACGTTATCTATTTTTAATTGGGTTTTACCCTGACGGAGTGGCTTCGCCTCGGGCTGGGCTCCCAAGCGCACGGGCTAATGATGGTCTAATCCATCTTGTGCCAGGGATGCCCCCTTTTTTCCCCGTTCGAGGTGACGCAGCGAACTTTGCATTATGTGCCATTATAATTACATAAAGGTCGGCTCGGAAGCAATCCATTTCACCCCCCCGCCCACAACCCGGCTCGGTCCCGGTTGGGTAGCAAATTGGTGGGGCGGAAAGTTTATCGTACAAAGAATATTAAAGTGAGATTTAGGAACCCCTCTGGGGAGTTTAACCGTCCGGGCGCACGTGGGATGCGCCTCATCGGCCAGGTTACTTCGCTTTTGCTCAGGTAGCTCTAACAACTGGTCGCAATTCAAATCAAGGACCCAACAAAAGCCGTCCGTCGGGCGTAACCTCACAATTGTGCGCGGATGCGCCCTGGAGTCCCGGAAAACCCCGGAAGACCGACCTATCAAAGGTCTGTAACAAGCTGTAATCCCGTTCCGTCATGCGACCTCGCGCTACGGCATACAACAAGTCGCTAAGTACTCGCCCCATAACCTCATCCGATCCGGACCGCGGAACTAGATTATTCCCGTCACGTGCGTCTAATCTCTCCAAATGAACAAAATACAGTTTGATATCTCATGCGAAACGGGCGCTTGGGACTGGAAGGATTGAGAACCGGTAAAAAACCCAACACAAAGTGTGGCAAAGAAACAACCAAACCAAAGCGGCGATGAGAAACGAAAAGAGATCCGTGCAACTCAGAACCGTTGGCTCCAACCGGGGACAGGAAAAATCCGTTACAAACAGCGGCACGAATCCGAAACAATGTCCACCGTGACACGGGACTGCTCGTGGTTCCGCGGGCACCCGCAAAGCCTCGAGATAAGCTGAAGGGATTTGAACCGTGGGCGTTCTTGTTACTTTGGCTTTTTTTTTCGTTTTTGTTCCATTTTTCCTGACCTCGCACTAATCCGATCCCAACAAGTCTCTAGCTGGTTAATGCACGCGCGACCTGATGCCGCGCGGGAACCGTGCATAAATTGTTAATTGTTACGTGCTGGACTTCCGACCCCAAGGACAATGGCGGGTGAGTGAGTTTTTAAGGAGTGTGTGATAGCGAAAACAAAAGTTAACTCTCCACCAGCTGTCCGAGCCGTGGGGTTAATTGTAAATGACACCCAAACATGTGTTACTGGTCCCTCGGTACATCGAATGGCCGTCGAACAAACTCGTTGCTCCCTCAAACCAACCAATGGGTCGAGCGTTATGAGCAGCGAATTCAATCCACAAATACGATTCGATCAGCCAACCTAAACGAAGAAAAAAAACTGCGACGGAACACCCAAGTCGAGTGGCCGGAAGAATGGCAGAGGTGAAAGTCTAAAACAAGCTCGAGAGAAACCGATTTCGTGATTGTTCCCGACAAAAGTTTCCCGCACCAGGGACCCTCGGCCACCGGGACTCGGAACGGAATGGAAACGGTTACGGAAAAAGACACGAGCCGGTACGGTGGCATGATTGGAAATAATAGAACCGGACGGGAAGTACGGGCATCCGTGGACACGAGGGTTGTGGAAGGCCGAGTGGGTGACATGGAAAAATGGGGAAAACATTTTCCTAGTTTTGAAGTTTTTGTCCATTTCATAACTGTAATAAATGTTTTGTTGTAGAACATTAGTAATGCTTCTCCATTACCGGGCCGTTCGTCGGTGTCCTGTCCTGTCGGGTGTGGTTCGAGAGCGCTTCGTGGAGCACGGTGGGGAACAGGCAAGCGGGGAAGACAATTGCACATCCGGTGGGAGCAGCGCCGGAGCTGCTTCAGCCTTCCGGAGCCGGAACCGGCTCGCCTGTCGAAGGATAGTGAAAGCTTGATGAAGTGCTCGGTCTGTGATGGAAAAATGGTACCGGCACATTTTCTTGCAGGAAGCGAAACTTTCGTCATATTTTATTGGTTTTCGGTGGCAAGGAGGGGGGAGGACTGGGAAGTGGTTGAGAGGTCCCTGGCCAGCTCGCCCAGTGCGCCAGTTGCCGGACACAATCACGCAAAGAAACTTTCGTCCTGCCCTTTGCGGAGGCGTACGCGAACGTGTGCCAGGACGTGGACGTGAGGTTGGTCTGTGTGAACGAGCGAAGAGCTGAGCAGAGGATTATTTGTGGGTGGATGGGTGGGTGGGTGGTTGGGTGGAAAAACCTCCACCCAAAGCACGACGTGCAAGCATTGTAAAGTTCAAACGCGGGAACGGGAGAAAAATGGGCAGCACTTCGTTCCGTAATTGAACACATGTTTCCCGTATTATGATGTTGCTTAATGCGCTGCACATTAGGCGGTGACGTTCACAAATTTATGTTATTTGTTCGAGCGCTAGCCGGCTGGCCAGTGGAAGGATTTTGCTAGCCCCTAAACTGTTCGCCTTCAAGACGCGCAAAGGGCCAATGTTACCGTGGGCTAAGTTTTAACGCCCCCACCAGCTGCACTAATGAGCGAAACCCATTACCGAGCTTGCGATCGACATCACGAAGTCGTGGAAATTCGGCTCGATTTTCCTGGCCCAGCAAGCGGTTACACGATCGCGGTAGCGAACAATTCGTGTCCGCTTCCACCAAATGCGCCCAGCCAGGCAAGTGCTGGCGGCTTAACGCATTACTCTAATCGTCGAAGCAATTTAAATAAGTGCCTATCAAATTATCGGCAGACTGAAATTTTAATACCAAAAACGCGCTCGCAACCACCCCGAGGTGGGTGAACGCATTCTGTTCGTCTGGCGTGCGGGAGTTTAAATTGAAAACCACCCTGGGAAAACAACGGAAAGAAGATGCCCCTTCTCGAAGGGGCTTCGTGCGCTGCAGTTACGCAATTCCGGGGGCGCTGGGAAAAACGAGAAACCACCCAGGGAAAGCGCGGGGCATCGTTAATCATCCCGCAACGCAAACGCTGGGTCCCTGCTGGGTGCTGGGCATGCTGGCCGGGCTGGCAAATTATGGAAGCCATAATTATTAAATTTGTGGAAAATCGTAATCCTTATCTCGCCGGTCGCCAACCCCGGACCATCGGTGCCATCGGCTGGTGATTATCGGTTGATTGGATGGTACGTTGGATGGGTGGGAAGCGCATGCAAACGGAAGTCAAGATGTCCACGAACCGGGACGTGAATGGTTGGAGTTTGTGGCTACCCCGTTGATGGTCGCGTGCTTGCAGGGTAGACACCGGATGGGTCAGAGCAAGGAGCCGTTGGAGCACGTTTCCGGTGATATCTAGATTTTGATTGAAGGGTGATAATCGACAACGGTTTAACGAGAGCGGTCAGTGAGGGTGACCATCGTGAAGCAAGAGGCAGAAGAACAGCGGAGGAGGACACAAAAAATGGTTCCTCTAAAGCCTGCGGCACCAGTGCGAATGGCCATTAGTATAATTGCTAGCCGCAAAGATAAACGCGGTGCAAACGGACGCGATGGTGCGTAAAGTGTAACACTTCGGCAGCACATAAATTGAGGGGGATAAAATCAGCCCCAAAAGCACGGTTCGGTACGAGAGAGATGAATGGCTAAGAATTCGTTTTTCGATACTAATTCCAAGCATTCAACCTTAGCTTATATACCCAGACATATCATCTTCGTCGTATACCCGTGGAAACTTACATCGTGGCCTACTTGGACGCTCCAGTGAAAATAAACACTGCACACGCTCACTCCATCATCAGAGCTGTCGAACAGTGTTGAAGCACTCCCAGCGTGCTCAGAGGTCAAAATGTTGCAATTCTTGTCCCTGCCCATAGCCATATTTTCCATCGAACGCTACGCAGAGCGCCCACTTGCGTTGGGGACCCTGTACCGGGTCGTTGCAATTATTTCTATTCTCTTTCGCTTAAACAAACCACACCGCGCTTGATAAACGACCCCATTGAGCGATGCCCGGGAGGCGCTGGGAACAGCACTAAATACTTGCTGCCACAGGCACATGCACATGTACAGGCCACCAGGCCTGTGGCAGGCAGATGAGCTCTCATTATGACTCCATAAAACGACCGTGCCAAGGGCGCACCAGGCGGCAGTTGTCTGTAAAGTTGTGCGACCTCACGTAAATAAATTTCACCAAATTTATCGCACACCGACGCCCGGGCTATTGGGCACCGTGTGCTAGTTCCGCTGGACAAAGTTAGAACGGGACCATCGTGGGTCCTCGTGCATTGCACGCGCGCATCGACTGCACGGAAGCCCCAGGCGACGGAATGATGCACGATGGCCGTTCCCTGGGTCCCGGGTGATGCATCGCGTGAAGCAGGCAAATTGATGTCGGCTCCCCGCGAAAGCACCACCCGGAACCACTGGGGCCTCATGGTCGATGGAGGCGCCTGGTGGCTCACAAAAAAGGAATCGTTCTCCTCTTCGCTTTCGCTTTTTTTTGTTGTTATTTGTGGTGATAGTCCCCACCGTGCTGTGTTTCGGTTACAAACAGGGAAAGCACTCGCGGAGGAAAGCACGGTGGACGGGTTCGCACCTCGACAGCAGATGTTCTGTTGAATGTTGAAATTACAATTTATTTACCCGTGCCATCGTCGTGCTGTGTGTGATTGCCGGCGTCTGGCCAATGTTTACCCGTACCGGGCCCAGAGTGCATGCATTTTGAGTTCGATTTCATCCACGCTTCCATTTTTGTCTGCGATCGTTTCGTTGCTTCCTTTTTCATCCGGAGGTTTGGTGAGGTTTCCCGAATGCAACAAATCGAGCGGGAAACCGAACGCTCCGGTGGCAAGCCGTTGTTTGGGCGTTATTTTTTCAAAGCCTTTCCAACCGATCGGCTCGTCGAATTGGGCGTGATTTTTCGCAACGGTAATTTATTGAGCACCGGTGTGAGTGGGTTGTGGGTGCACCTGGTTTTCCGCTCGGGTTCCAATTTTCCAGCCCATGCTATGCTAGGCCCACTGTCAACACACAGCCCCCCACACGGCAGGATTTATTGTTTTTCTATTCAAATCAACACATTACGAGTGCATCCTACGGTGCGGTCTTTTCATCGAAAACCAAACGTTTCATCGTTCGCACTGTGCGCGTTTCGGTTTGGTGTGGGTCCGTGTTTCGGAGAAAATCGAATACAAAGTGCGCATTCTATTGGGTCCCTTTGTGCGCACGGTGTTGCGAAATTAATTAGCTAATTTTAGGTAGACTGAAGGCCGAGTTTTCCCCACCAATTTCTCTGATCCTCGGTGTGATAGTTTTTTTTTCGTTTCTTGCTCGTTTCATTCGCGGTTTCGCGCAGTCTCCGAAATATCAACAAATTCGCCAGAATGAATCGTTTTTCCGCTTTCGCGTGTATGTGTGCGTGAAAAAGCCGAAAGCAGGGGGTGGTGTACTTATGATGCCGTCGGTCTGCCGATGAAGTCGCTAAGTGAAAACCCATTTTACCCTTACCCAGGATGCGTAATTTTGCTGCCTGTTTGTTGCCTTTTTTTGTCAGCGATCGCACACCGCGCCGCGTTTGTCAAAAGTGGCTAAAGTGGTCGTAATTGATCGCATCACTTAGCACTACGGTGAACAAATTTCACTGTATGTGTGTGTGTGTGTGCAGGTTTGGGAGAACTCCCTCTCTGACGCTTCTAAAGCGAGGACGCTGGGTGGAAAACCGTTCACAGTTTTCCAAGCGCCCTTCAAATCCTCACCACCGTCGATGTAGAAAATGGTGCCTAATGGCGGGGCGAACCAAACAAAGTACCATTAAAGAGACTTCCCGGTAAACTAATTAATACGGAATATTCGCTTTGAAGTTTCCGCCGAAACCGTGTTCTTGTTGCCGCTCCTTTCCACCACCACAGGACGTGGACCCTCGATGTGTCATATTTAGCGCACCAGCCGGCTGTCGGAGCTCCATCCGCACCGGCACGGTAGCACACGGTTTTTTAATGAAGTTATGATTCAAATTGAATTAATCACACTTCTCTCCGCCACTCGGTGCTGGTTCCGTAGTCCGTAAAGCTTCTGGGATCCGGAGGGAGTGTCTTGGGTGCTGGGGATCGATAGGCGTATCAGGCGCGTGGGAGAAAATGGAGAATGCCGCTGGAAAAATGAAGCAACAAAAATCGCACCCATCCACCGTGAGTGGGGCTTATCCGCAGCGCGTTTGTTGTATGGTTCACGGGCTCACGGACTCACGGGCTCAGCAAGACCGGCCAGCGAGATGTACGCGAAAGTGTTGATTAAATTACGCCACCAAAACTCCACGCCAGTGGAGAAGCGAGAGCCCCACGCGGGTAAGGTAAATAAATTTTACATAATTTTATCGCCCACGGGAACGCCCGACACGGGCCGCGCGCGACAGTTGCGATTTGTTTTCGCAAAATCGTTTGCGTTTTTATTCGCGAGCTAAAATGCAAATTTGTATCGTCCAAAAACATGACAAATTTCCGCCCCATCGAGAAAGCGCGCGCTGTGGAAGGTTCTGAAGGGTGAGACGAAAAGGAATTAATTCCATCGCCACTCGACCCGCGAAAGGGGGTAGTTGGTGAAGTGCCAACGTCAGACATGAAAGTAATTTTCACCGAAGGCTGCACCGAAGCGTTGAAGCGTTGCCTAGCTTTCCAGAACGGGCCAGCTTCTTGTGCGGAAATTCCACCGTTCCATCCACACGACTCGTGATCCTTAGGTCCGATGTCATTCTTCAACGTCGCCAGTGACACGAGCGAAAACTACTAGTGCACAGACACGCACACGAACATACGAACCGGGCCTCGTCGGCATGGCCGTGTGGGAAAATTCTCCAAAGGGGTCACGGATGCTCGGATACCACGGGCGCTCGCTAATGGATCGGTCGGTGAAGGAGTGTTTAGAAAGTAAATTATCGCACATCGCACATAAAGCACGTGAACGAAGTAAGGATGAAGCGATCTCTGGCCGGCGTCCCGGTGAATTCCCACCACTGGGAGTCCAGAATCGGTCCGGGACCGTTGCATCTCTAATACAATAATGAAGAAGTCGTCCCTGACTGACAGCTGGCTGACGGACCGCATTACGTCACGCTGCGATGGAGCAAGTTTTAATGTAGTTTGAGCGAATTTGTCACTTTGCCGGTTCGCTTGATTCGGCGATCGCAACTGCGATCATTCCCACACGTGCAAAGCGATTTATCCACAATCGTGCGGTGTTGGGCGAATAACACACTTTGCTAAGTAATTAAACCTTCGCGCTAAAATAAAGCAATTAAACCCTCACTCTTGCTAGGTTAACACATACGCCGTCAAAAGGGCTCCACCGCGCTTATGGGCAGGTTTTCGAGCTTTAAGTGAGGGAAAACCGGGGACCTTTTCGATGCCCAGGTACACATACAAACACGCACAAACATACAAAGCGATCAATTGAATTGCCACTTTTCACTCATTTATTTTTCAGTAGCATTTAAAGGGCGCGATTTCAAGTGGCTGACCTATTTGTGGTTGTTTTTAACACATACTGCTTCAAACGGCCGAAAGAAGAGATTAAAAAAAAGCACACACGCGCACAGAGAGCAAAAGCAACACCGAAATATCGCTCCAGTGCAGCGCTTTGCATCAGTGGGTGGGTCAAGAAATCGATGGATTTAAAGTGGCAACGGTCATTAACAAAGGGCCTACCGATGCTTCAATTACACCCGGGACCGTTGCCCTGGGGTCGTGAGCTTTTCCACACATTTTCCGTCTTGTCCGGTGCGTCCGTTTGGCCAGCGGTGGGGTTTTGAACGGGAACAGAGCGGGCATGAATATTCATACGCCGTGATTAACATGAATTCCGTCGGTTTTCATCATGTTCGTGCCCGTTTCATGCTTCCATGGTTATTTATGGTCAGCGGGTGGCCAATCACACCCTCAACCCGCGGTCACCAGTGTACTCTTCGCCGCCCGCCCCAATTGGCCGATGAATTAGCAGCCCTACAACGCCACGTGTACGGTCATTAAAGAAGGTGACAGAAATTTGTGCGTTCGGTTGAGAAATGGCGCGCTTTAAATCACGAACCGGTCTTCTGAGACCTGCTGAAAAGGGCCACACACCGCACAAGGGGTTGAAATCGCCTGTCCCTTGGCGGCTTGAATATTGTTCACGAGCTGTGGTTACTTGGATTTTCGAACACCTGTCAAAGTGGTGAGAAATCGCCATCGTCCACCACACTCTTGTACTCGATTCACCACTTCACCAAGGCAGGTGATCAATTTCACCTCGTTGAATGAAAGCGCCAGCTGCTTTGAAAATCACAAAATATGATTTATTTTATCGCACCAGCGAATCGCTATTCATCTCGCGTTACGCCAAGCAAAACAGCCAAGCTCCATGTAACCCACGCACCCGTTCTTAGTCCGACGTTCGATGCACGCCTGGGAAGGCTTACACGCGCTTAAACACCCACGCTTGCACCTCGTTATCCCTTGACGGACGTTGCCTGTCAGATAGGGAGAGAGAATGCGAAAAAATCATCCACACCGAAGCCCACATTATGTGCGATCGAGCTCCGTTCGTGAATACCTCCGTGTAAATTAGTTTCACTCTTGGATAAAAGAAACCATCTCTTTATCCGCTGGTGACGCCACAAAGGAAACCGACCAGCCTATCGTATGGCGGAACGGGCTAACCTCGTGGCCAGCCAGTTCGCTTCATTTATGCCTGCTTGAAGGTAAGCTATTCTCGGCTCGAGGCTGCCACCCGTGAATGGCCGGTGTCGGGATGGAAAACGGGATTAGGCTTTGTTGCTGAATGTTTGTGGTGCCGCCGTGCGTTGATGAGGCTGTGAGACGTTGATGTGAGAAGGGTGAAAGAAAAAATACACCTCCAGGACGCGTTCAAACTCACCCTTTTCTTCTCCACCATTATCTGCGCTCACCTTTCGCGCATCACCATCGCTCTTTTATGTTGTCGGTTGAATCGCTGGCCAGCCACCTATAACATATCTCCTCAAGCGATGCTGTACGATGGGTTGTGGGTTTTTTTTTCAAACCAACGTTCTCTTTTGCATTGCATAATGGCAACCCATCGATGAAAGCCCTCCCTTGGCATACCATGCATACGGTTCTCCTCGGCTGTGGTGAAGTTGTTTGGATGTTTTATTCTCGCACGAGCACCCACACGCGCGTACTGAAAGGACACCCTTCCCACGTGCATCCTTTGCATTATGGCACCGAGTTCGCCGAGTGTTTGTTGTGCCAACGTAAAGTGGAGCTGACGCTCACGCACTTTGGATGCATCTCGCAACGCGTCTGCAACGTGGCGTGTCGAAGACGAACTCGATGCTCACGAGGATCCTGCCTTAAACCGGGCCAAGCTCGGCACACCGTGTCGAGCTAATAGGTAATTAGTTCGAGGCTGCAAGAGCTTCTTTGAAAAGTCCGCCAGCAATTTTCCGAGCCGTACACGTGTTGGCAGCGGTCGAGGTGAGCCGGCACGCGCACGATGGAACAGCCTGTTCCTCGAGGTAATAAGCAAACCCCTCTCCGGCTAAAGGCAGCTGAAACCGACCGGGCCTAGTGCCCCCGGAGGGTTCATGCTTTATTAAGACTTGGTTCGTGATGGGGGCGTGGGTTTGATAAGCGGTTACACCGCACGCGCTGGAACCCTTGCTTGATGGGTTGAGCTATTTTGCGGAACACCTCGAACTGATTACCCAATCCGCCGGCGTTGTACGGTGAATTTGGACGGCTTTTGGTTAGAAGGGCTTAGGTGTTGAGTTTTCCTGGAG
Organism: Anopheles nili; assembly: GCF_943737925.1. NCBI lineage: Eukaryota > Metazoa > Arthropoda > Insecta > Diptera > Culicidae > Anopheles > Anopheles nili. The sequence continues at coordinate 5,111,811 of NC_071292.1, forward strand.
TTGAGATTGTTTAATTTGGTGATTTTAAAGCAGCCAGTCTGTTTGTTTCGCCCACAAAACACCCTCAATGGTGTCCGAAGGTCCATTTTCGATTGTTACTGCCACGAGCACAATAGCCTCTCACAGCTGCAGTTCATATTTAATGCGACGTGAGGTGACCGCAATTGGTGGACTTTTTTTTATCCCAACCACTGACGCGTGTTTAACGTTCTCCATCGTCAGATCAACCTGACCTCATCGGCGACCAGAGAACACTGAATTACTGTGGCGATGTACGAACACTGCATTCGGCGGGATGAGTCCTGGACGCCGACGCTTTCACACAACACAACGAACATTTGCATCTCCGGTGGCCAGCAGGACGAGGATTAGCTCGTTCTCTGAGTGCCACGTAGCGCGTATCCTTCTCGGGTGCCTCCAGCACCGACGACGACGACGACGACGGCGTTACACAGTTACAGATTCGCCATCGTGCCATCCCGTGGCGGACGAGACCAAAGAACGGACGCTACTGACCGGGAATCTCCTTCTGTGAGCTGAATACATAATTCATCAAACGACTTGGCGAGCTCGGCGAACCAATGCGTGTTGCACATCCTGCGACTCTCGCATCCCCCGAAGGACACCCGTTCTCCCCGGGCATTAGCGTTACAAAATCGCCTTCACTCGCGAGGCATCACATCGAGGCTACCGGGAAAATGCAAAACGGATGCCACGGCACCCACCCAACCCCACCGGTTCACATGCGGAGACATGTCCGGTATCGCTTCCGGAACAGCTGAGCCGGCTGACGGCTTAAACCGATTTGCAATTCCCTTTTTCCGTCCACTTCCCGGGTGGAGGCTTTCGTCCGGATCTGCCGGAGGCGAAATCGGAAAATTCGGGAAAAGCAAAACTTCTCCCTGCCACCCTCACGATCCCCCCCCCCCCAGAATGCCCGTGAGAGAGTGTGAGTGTTTCTGCCCGTTCGTTCGTCCGACGCCCAGAGGGACGCGTCCAGAAACGCCATCCTGGCTCGTCCTGTTCCGGTTTGACCGTTTAGCCGCCGGTTGCGATGGCTCGGGATTGTGGTCATCAGCAATCAGCGTCCAGGGGGCCGTCCGTCGATTCTCCCACTGCGGGCCAGCATTTTTGATGATCCCGACCGAGAGCACCAGCTGCACGACAGCTCGTCAGTTCGGGTGCGTTCCCGGGGAAGCTACTAATTTCTGCCTAATGGAATTACAATGCAAATGTGCCAGGCGCAATGGGGACCAGGCGTGGAAACCCGCACCGACCGGTGGGGTTTTGCGGAAAACATTTCCTTATCCGTCCGGTGGCTCATTTTTTTTCTATATCTGTGGATATGCTCCTCTTTGCTTCGTTTGTACGTGCGACCATATGCCGCTCATCAGCATTCACTAACTCTTTTGTGAAGTGAGCAGTCGACGGTCGATCCTTTCGAGGTGTATGTTCACTCCACTGCAGTACCGAACGACGGGAATTTGTCAACGGATCCCTATAAACTCGCTGCTCAGAATCGTGCCCCTTTTTAGGACGAAGGCTTATTGCTCACGTGTGCTGCAACCTTTCGCTGACAATGCAATGGTGCATCAGCGAATGCCCTAAACACGCTAAAGTTCTTTCCGCTCCAATCCAAGGGTTGACCCAATTAATGAGCACAATTGTGGGACTGCAGGAACATAACATCCTTATCAAGTGCCACCACCCTCTCAAAACGGATTGCGTCGCAGTGTCTGGAGCGCAGGAGGTCCTTTTTGTCTTTCCATCCAAAACCAACGAAGACGACACGTGCAAAACTTTCAATCGCAGCAACCAAAGCCATTGCACTAATGCGCGTTTGCATTCGCTGTTCGAGCGCCCGAGGCGTCAAGCCGTGCGAAGGTAAGTGTGTATGTGTGTGAGCTGGTGCCATAATTCATAACTTCATCGCATGACATAAAGTAACTTCTGGCGGGTAAAGTTTTTGCCGCACATTAAGCGCAACAAATGGGATGCAACAACTTCCCGAGTGGGTGGCATTGGGCGACCTATGCAAAGGCACTGCAGCGTACAGAACGCCCGGATGGTGCCATTGGAATAAGAGGTACAATTAAAACAGCTTAATGCCAGCACTTGATCAAGTTTTAGAAACTGTGCCCAACCCCTCCCAACGACCTTCAGCAAAATTCCACCACCGACGAGACGAGGCAAATCTCGTTTGTGTGGCCTTTCGCCGGAAGCTAAGTGCTTCGGTGTGTTGGATGGAGCCCGAGTCGGGGGCAGTAACGGGAACGGAAATGACACTGAATACCGCGCCGTGCCCGCTAATGCCGCGCGCCATTTTGTGTAATGAATGGAAAATAATACGTAATAATTATCTTAATATGTAATAAAAAACCGGCCATCTTCCATGAGCGCCCACCGACCAGGTCACGGAACGGACGAAAGAACGCACAGCCTCTGGATTGTGCCCTCGAGAAGAATCAAATGAGGGGGGAAAAATGTTTCCTGTTGCAGGTTTAAGCTCCGCACGGCTGCTAGCTTGGCCCCGTCGTCTCGAGGGTCGAGTGGAAATATTACGCCCATAAAAATGCCACCCACCCCGGGAAAGGTCGGTTGAAAACGGTGCTTCAGGAGCGCGTTTAAATTAAATTTTACCCTCAACCATTTCATTCCCGAGCCGCTGACGGTGCGAGATGATGCAAATGAAAAGCTTCATTCAATGGGGGCTGCATTTGCACTTTCCTTCACTCGCTTGTGCGTCACCATTTTTCGCTTTCATTTGCTGCATCGTCGAGTGGCAAAGGTGCAAAGGTTTTTGTTTCTTAAAGCGACTTTTCTCCCACAATATCTGTCCTCATTTGGTGATCGACGGACGCATAGAAACGGTACTTTCTGTCACCGAGACGTGGGTCATTTCCAATCGAACGCGGTTTATTTCGGGAACATAATGCATGCAGCTTAAGCTTAAGGTCCCGGGTTCGTTCCATCGCGAGGGTGATATTCAACGCTGGTTCATTTTATTTCCTTTCCCGACGTAAATCCTCACCACACATCTGCGGCGGGACAGAAATTTAGGGGGCAACCCGCGCAAACGCGGGTATCCTCCCCAGGCGCTCGTTTTCCCATTTGTATCGATGGAAATTTATGAAACCCACTCGGCAGCTGGTTAGGGATTTTTCGCCGTGTGGGATGGGCCACATAAAAAAGCACGTATTATTAGCGTATTACTGCGGGCGCTCTGGTTCGATGACCGACCGGCGTCGTGGTCGATCAGATTCCGACTGCTTTTTTTTGTGGCGCTTAAACTCTATCCACCACCGCCAGGAGCTTCAGAAAAGTCGCTCATGATCTGCCATTGTTCGGGGAAGGGTTTTGAATCCGGAGGACTACCACAATGTCGCCGGATAATCCGATCGATCTGTTCACCGTGTGGCTGACTGAGACGCTTGACACGGTTTCGATAACCTTCTTAGCATAATAATGAAGCGTACCGGTGCCAGGATGCTCAACCGGGACCGTCTGGTCAGGTGCGCTCTTTTCCATTTCGGTTAATGCGTGCAAACTGAGCTTCAGCGGGGGCGAGAGCTTCGGCATCTCGAAAACCTTCGACCTCCCCAAAACGTTTGATAAGCGTGCAAGCGATAGCTGCCAAAAAGGTCCGATCATCGCCTGTCCGTCATCCGTTTTGTCGTTCCTTGATTTTTCAATCTAACTCAGAATTGGCCCTTGCAGCGGAAAATCTCTTATCACCCCGATGGGGGTGCCTGGTGTGGGTAATCTAAGCGATCGTTCAACAATCAACCAAAGTGAGCTCCAAAACTCCTACCTTCCTCGAGGGCGCAGTTCGTTGTGGCGGAGTTAACAAATCTTGCTTTGCCAGCTTGCTATCGTAGCGTGGTGAAGGCTCCCTTTTCCAAAGACGGCAACGTAAATCATGAATTTTAATCAACGAATTAATTAAAAACTCAACGAAACGGCATGGAATGGTAGCGGAAACGAACCGAGAGGGTGGTGGGCCGTAAGGACTCCAGGGAGAAAACCGTTCGGAAGTAAATATTATTGATCCTTTGTGCCTGTCGATGGCCGATGAATGCGGATTCGCGGACCATTCCACATTCTCTTCTTGTTCATTGTTGCGCACTCAATTGCTTTACGTCTTTCTCTTTCTCTCTCTCTCTGTCACTCTCACCCACGCAACGGAGGTACAGACCAGTACCGAGAAGCACAACAAATGATCTATTTCCAACAGAAAATGGAAAATGGAAAAAGTTTTACAAAAAAAACCCTCGTCATTACCTCGCCAATCACTCGCGAGTGATATCGTTTGCTTAACCTCCGCGCAAAAGCTTCCGCCGGAAACCGATTGGGAAAGGTGGGAGGTCGAGTTTTATTTGCATTTTTACATCCATTCTTGCCGATGGGCTTCTGCCTCCAGCGTGCTGTACTGGAGTGTAGGCGAAGCTGGAGCGATTTGAGCCGTGCCGAACAAGAAGCGTACGGTGGGATGGAAATTAAAGCTTCTCTCGGTAATGAACGAGTATCCGACTAGCAAAAAGAAGCTTACAAACGCTTCGTTGTTCGCATAATTTAATGTATGACTTCACATACACACACCCACACACAGTTTTCATGCACCGGATAAGCGCCAAAGTTGAATAAGCTCGGATGCTTATTTATAGCGAGCCTGGATTTACCTTTAGGCGGGGGTTTTCCCGTGAATGTTGCGCAAATAATTCAAAAATAATTACTACACCGCAAATTTCTGTCACTCTTTTTGGTGGTTTTTTTTTTTGCTTCCCCTACGCTCAACCAAAAATGTTGCCAAATAGAAACACTCCACCTTGCCCACACCGGAAGCAAGGGTTGTTGCCAACGTGTGTGCGTGGTTTATGTTTTTTTTTCGCGTTAAATTTTGTTCGCTTTCTCCAACCGCTTTTTTCCATGTGGCGTACTTTTAATATCCGTAATTTGATCAATCTCGTACCGTTGCGGGTACGAGAGCTTGGCCTCGTTCACGACCAGAACTAGCAGCAGAACTAACAACAACGTCACAAAAAAAAAACCACCACACCGACTTGCACACAAACCACCGCACGAGAAACCCCGTTTGGTGGGGGGTAAACTTTTTCCTGGCCACATCTCGCTTTTCCCGAACGGGAACTGACGGGCTTTCGTTCACCCGATGCCGTTCCGGTGGGGCCGACGATTGCGCTTAGGGACAAGCTTATCACACCGGTGGTTTTTGGGATGGTGAATTTTATTTTACATGCACATCCTCGGTGAAACTTTGTCATACCCAATGAAGTTTGGATAGCGTAACGTGATATAACTCAATCCGGACGGCCCTGGAGCGAGCACTAGGGGGGACGTGGGCTTCCACCCAAAAGCTTGCGGAAAAAGAAGATAAAACGAACGTGGTTAAAAAGCACGGCAAACCCGAATCGTAGGGAAGCAACTTTTCCGATGCTACCAGCGTTCGGTGCATCGTCGGTGCTAAAATTTATCGGCAAAAGGTCCTCGGGAAAAAGCCCGATCGAGAGGTGAACTGCAGCCCTTCCTGGGAGTGCCTGGGGTGCAGTTGACATTGAACGAACCGAAAAGAAACGGAAGCGGAAGAATGTGAAATTGAATCTTTTCCGACATCATGCTTTAAAATCTAATCGTGCATGTAATCAAATTTAATAATTCTCGGGCTCGCTGCTTACCTCTCAAGCACAAGAAGAGAAAGAGCGAGAAAGAGAGAGAGAGAGAGAGAGAGAGAGACGACGGTGGGAAAAGGAAGCGAACGGCATTTCCTTTCAGGCAGGACAAGCGCAAGATTTATGGCTTCCAAATTGAATTCGATGCGCAACGAGCTGGCAAAGAGGGTTCGGGCTTCGATCGGGCACTGATTTCGTTGGAAACGCTCTCAGCTAACCGTCCTTGTGAGCCACGAATAGTGACACATGAATAATATAATTGCGGCTTTTGTCGACGTCATTAGCGAGTTGCAAACCTGACAGACTATCGGTTCCAACGGTTTGGGCTTTCCCTCCGAGTGTGTACCTTGCAAGTGTGCGCATATGGAGAACTCAAACCGTGATGGATGTCGTAAAGAACGCATGCTATGCCATCGGATCCCTGTGAGAGGTGACATTTAGGAGGGAATTTAAAACCACCCACTACATAACGTTCGAAAATGGCACAAACCAACCAACCGACCATCGATGCCAAATGTCAACACAAACAAACAGCAACCATGGACACTCGAGTGGACGCGGTGTGGCCATCGGAAAAATACCTGCCGTCTGTTTCCAAACCGATGGTCGATTTATGTGCCTGTGTCCGAACCACTGGCCGGATCCGAGTCACATCCTCGGGCTGGGAAAATGAGGCCATGAGCGTACGCGAGGGGCAAGCTGCTCGTAATTTTGTTGTTCGCTAAAATATTCATGAAAACCTGTCGGTTTTAATACGATAGTGCATATTTTATAAAGTTTTCCGTATTCTTATCACACTCCACCCGATCCGGCCCTACTCTTGCTGGCCAGTCCGTCAATCAATGTACTACCGCCCGGAGTCCTCGTGAACCGTCCTCGACCTGGTTCAGCCTCCGATAGGAAACGGGCTAGTTTTGGTAGAACTTGCGGCCATAACTTCTGGTGTAGCAGTGGCAAAATAGGGGAAAGACTCTATGTCGCAACGTTGATAGCTATTAGTTCTACATGCATTCAGATGACCTTAGGATGACTACGGTCGTTTGTCCTTGATCTTCTCAAAAAGTAACGCCTCGTTTATTATCGATTTTCGTTGCATAGCTCGACGTAATATATCCGATTCGTTTTTAAACAATGCATCGAACGCTGGTTCCGCTTCCGTTGTTCTAAATTCTCTCCCATTGTCACTTGCAGTGAGCAACGGTAAAAAAAGAACCTGAAAATGTGCCACTCGCGAATTGCGTCAAAATTGCCACGCATCAACACGCCGAGGGAATCGTTCCGGGCGTCACGAAACGAGGCAAGCAAAAATATGTCCTCAATCACATCTGCCTACGTCGAGCCGAAGCGACATGGAACACCGTGCAGCGACTCCCGTGGAGCGGCACCGCTCTGCAAGCTGATCGATTCGCGTATGACGAACTTTTCCCACTGTTTTCCCGCCCATCCGTGCCCTGGGGGCGGTGTGTGGGTGAGAAAAATATAAACTATGCTCCAGCCACCGACTCTGCCGATGCAACTGGATCCCGGGGGGCGTTGCAGCGCCCGAACGAGCTCGTTGCACGTGCGAGGATAACGAGCGCAGAGAGAGAGCGAGAGAGAGAGAAAGAGAGAGAGAGAGAGATAGTGAGAGCAAAAAAATGGGAAAATAGCACTGCATACAGCAGAACGATCACCTCCATCACCCGGGCCACTCGATACGGTGTGGCGGAAACGGGCTTTCAAATCGTGCGGAAATCGGCCCTTTTCCACATCCCGGCCGCTGTTGGCCTCGGGGAAATGTGTGTGTGTGTGAGCACATGATGGTGAAAAACTCCGGGACCGAGCGAAGGGCGAATAAATTGTTCGAGGAAACGAACGGTTCGCTGCTGGTTATTGTTATGATTATTTAGTTTCCTTCGCCGGCGCCATCCGCCTGGCACGTGTTCGACCTATTTTCGCCCTCTCGGGTTCATTTGCATACGTTCGGGGTCCCGGGGTGCCTTTTTTTGGGTTTACCATTCCTGGAAGAGCCATTTCTTGGGAGAGTGTGTGTCCGGGTTTGTTTTTTTTGCTATCCTCATTCTGTCCAGTCCGTTGACAGTCGCGTGGACGAAAATCATTGCACCGAATATCCTTCCTGATGCAGACCAACCGACTGGCCCTTAAAAGCCCTCCGGTCCCGGAAGATCCTTCCGGGAGCATGCACGTGTGTGTGGAGGTTTTCTGGTGCGAAAGGACAATCGTCTACCAGCCTAAAGTAGGGGGGAAAAAATCAGAAACCCAAAACGACTCGCAATTCATAGGCGCCCCTCACGCGCGGCCCTAATCACTTGCTCTATTAATTTGCCCTCGGACGCGCCATCAACAATGGCGGTCGTCCCCCTCGAGGGGGCCAAGCGCCCGAAATGCCCCCAGGTAAGGACCAATTTTGTGCGAAATTCATTCCTTATTCATAGCCGCCACAATCTAGCTGCGGCCAGCACACGTCAACGCGGGTGACTACGAGCAGGACAAGCGAGAAGAAGAAGGCCAGCAAAAAAACAAAAAAAAACGAACAAATCCTAGCGCGCTGGCCAAAGGAAGGGCCTTCCTTTTTGGGGTGGCACATTTTCACCCGCACTGCGGAACTGTCCTGCGGTAGTGGCAAGGCGATCGCACCGAAACACAAGCGCCGATTTGGGCGCCCTATCCGTCTCCAACTCCGTGGGGTGGGAACTCGTGCTGAGTCATTCCGGGCGCAAGCCGGAGCCACTAATCCGGCGGGTAACTATCGTGTCAAGTGTGTATGTCCGATTTTCCTTCACCAGTTCGGGCGCTCTCGAGCCTTTCCTTGCCCCGCCAACGGCACTGGCCGGTGATTGATATCATGCGATAGTAACTGCGTGATAAGCCGCATTAAATATGTATGGCACACATCGACAACACATTCGACAATGAGCGGGTGGTGGCCGGAGCAATTTGCTTACTTTCAGTTGCGAGGTAGTTCTAGCAATCTGCTGGAAAAACGACGGGAGTCGTTTTTTCTTTCACTACTCGGCATTTCCACGTGAGGCCGCTGGGTTGTTAGTGAGTTGCTTTTTCCCGGAAGCTCGCCAGCGCCTGCTAGATGGGTCTAGTCAATCACCTCGATGTCGCATTGTGGCTGGACGCACATTTGGAATTCCCACCGTTCACGGGAACCGGGTCATGCGAACCCGCGTCAGTGTGGCACCGGGACACAGGAATTGTTTTTCGAGGAAATGATTAGGATAAGGTTTGACGTCGCTGTTGGAATGGATAATTGAATGGGACGGTGCGAGAGAGAAAGAGAGAGAGAGAGAGAGAGAGAGAGAGAGAGAGAAAAAGGAAGCGCTAGGAATTACGAGTAAATTGTGCTACAACTGAACAAAACAATCGTTATACTCTAGAACCGGTAAAAATCGCAGTAGGCATTGAGGCGTTCTCAAAGCCAACTTGGGGTTTACGATGCTTGATTAAATTCTGATGAAGATTTTCCTTTCGATTGATTTTCCTACTTAACCAAGCGTTATTTTCTTATCGTATTCAGCGGGGATTCATTATTTGGTAAAGCCCATTGAAATCCCAGTCGCGTGCACGCTCTTACACAGATTTACCTGCTTTGGTGTGTGCTGTTCTTCCGTGTTTCATTCGGGCTTCGGAAATTGTGCCCTCAATGACGCAGGAAACATGAATTTTAGCGGAAATCTGAAGGAATGTTTCTTCAAAATTTAACGTTCAATTCGCGAATGCCTGTCTCCCAAAAAAAGTTCCACTGGCTTTAGATAGGTGGAATGGGGCTAGGATTCCAGGATAACGCGTAATGGAGCGCAGTGACGTGGCTCATCAGCCGGGATACGGCTTCCTGGGCGGGAGCGCGCCGTTTCTTTATTACCTTCAACTTTTATCGTCCCATTACGTGCTGCCATAACTTTCGGGCGTCTGAAGTGAAAGTGCTTCCTGCATATTTCCCTCCCAGCCGGCCCACATAAGCCATGGTGGGACATAAATCTACGTTAGCAAACGGCAATACCATTCCATTCGCCGGGGCGTTCAATTTCACTCAAAAATTCGTTCCCATTTCAGTGCCGTGGGCGTAATCTTTACGAGTCCTCGTCAGTAGATTGATTAGCGCGCATCATGGGAAGCGTACGCCGGGGTTGGGCGCGTTTTTAAAGTGATTTCATAAAAAAAACGTCTTCGAGAACAAAACACGAGAGCGAGGTACGTGCTGATGTTCTAAATTTGTCCATAATCAAATGCTGCCATCCACGGACACGGATGATGAAACAAGCGGCATATCAAATCATTATCCTTCTTTCGTAGGTCTTCCGACGTATAGGATCGCTTTAACGCTTTCAATTGAAATTCATTCCTACCGAAAAACTCGAAAAATCATCGCCGCAGCCCACATGAGCGCTTACATATTGCCATCCGGTAACAGTAGGAGGAATGAATATTTTTCCCGGAATATTTTTTCTCGCGTTGAACTGGTTGCAGTTGGTGTTGATTTGCCCTCGACGTTTTTTTTCATTTGCTGAGAATTTGCACGAAACGTTCGGGTTTTTTCATTGCTTAGCTTCCTGGAAAATATCAAACATGTTATGTTCGTTTTCGAATTAAAACGTTAAATTGTAACCGACTGGCTTCGGCATAGGCGGAATGGTTGCAATATTCAGAAGCCAGCTACCATTCCGCGAAAAGCTAATATGGAAAATTGTGCAGAAAAAAAAACAGACACATGTACGGTCGGATGATGTAGTACTTTTTACAACCAACCCGTTTTGCTGGTAAACTTTAACTAACACAATCAGAAGGCTGGCATGATGGAACACACGCTGCGCTTAGACGCTTGGAGCAGCAAAAATACAGCACCAACGGGTTAGCGAGCTTTGGACGATAAAAATCAGTCGCAACAATTGGCAGAACGCACCTGCACGGAACGCTCCGGGCCGATTTTCCACCTGGTTAAGCAATGATCAGCGAACTATAAATTATCTGCACCCTCGCTGCCAGGACACTGTGTTCACAGAAGCCCCGACTCAGGGTTCTGTGCGTCATGCACGTTTTCCACACGCTCCGGCTCGGTTGGGTTCGCAAGGACCACGAGACCATGGGACCACGACGGGCACGGAAGGTCCATTTTCAACACGCTGCAACTTCTGCAGCTGATAGCGAGTGGGTTGGGTGCTTGTTGTTGCTTTTTGTTTTGTTTTTTTTTTTTCTCTCGATCTCCTTTACTCCACCAGAGACTCCTATTGGTGTACCGAGCTCTGAGTCATTGCATTTCATTGCAGTGTGGGGTAGCAACGAGCTCCATGTGGCGGATGGAGACGCTCAAAATGCGCTAAATATCCGGTTACTAATTTGTAGCGAATATTTTCCAATCGAAAGCAATTAACTGCAAATTGAAGGGCTACTGCTATTGAAGCAAATGTTTCTTTCTCTCTCTCTCTCTCGATGACGCCGCAAAGTCTAGTTTCACTTGCCCGTTTACGGAGGAGTACTAATATCTGTGTAGGAGATTATTTACAGGAATCGAAACGCACTGAAAAAGGACCGGTTCTGAATGCTCCGTTCGAAAATACACCTGAGCAAAAATGCAAATGCTTATTGGTAGTTAGCCTACAAAAGCATATCACGGTGCGTAATAATTAGGCGTTATTCTGTGAATCGATTGCCATGGAAAAAGCACCGAAGCTGCGTCCGTAGGCCACTAACAACATCAGCAAATAGAATCACGAGAAATGGCAGTGAGATGGAAGTAACATCTCGCAGGTTTTCCCTAGGAATTTTCTCTAGGAAACGGCAAATAATTCTCGACGACTCAGGTCAGCCCTGGCGTCGGTGAATCTTTATAATCATATTTTACTAAACTTATTTTTTCGATTTAAGTTTCGCCACGAGTTCGTTTCGTTTTTAGTTTGGCTTATTTTTTTGTGTGTGCATTTTCCACCCCCATTCTGTAGCTTTCACGGAATCTCGAAACATTCGCTCGCAAACGGTGCATGATTTCTGTTTTTCTGTTCCATTCCATCTGTCCCGTGGCGCTCGTGTGTTGTGTTCTCGCTGGTGTGCTTTTCTCGTTTTGCTTCCCCACTGGATGGGACGCAAAGTTTTCCGTGTTTAATTTGGCCCCTATTTGCTGCCGCGAGCTTTCCCATTTATGCATTCATGGACGTGACGAAGAAAGATAAACAACTTGTTAATCATTTCCTTTCTTCCTCGTGCTTTTGGCCGAGCCATCCTAGCCGTATTGTGCGGATTGGTGGGCATTTTTCGCAAGCTTCAGTGCTCATTTCGGTTTAATCTGAAGCTGTTCGAGCGGGAAGCCGTACTTCGTAGCCCCGTACCGGGTGTTTCGTTCTCTGGAGTTTTAATTATTACTATTATTACGTTGACTGGTTGGGCTTCCTGGGCGTTTCTCAGGTTTTCATCGTTTTATCAGTGAAGAAACTCAGACGGTCGATTGTTTTGTGCACGTTTCATGATCTTGAGCAGCATTTCCATCCTCCGCCAGGTCATCCATCAGCAGACTGCAGGCTCGTGGGTGCGATGAAAATGATTTCCACTTGGGGTAAAACAAAAACGCTAACTGCAACATTCTTTTGAATAAATCTAGCCACATTTCGCTCGCAACATCGCTTCACGTCATTGAAGGCGTCTGTTGTTTGCCGTCTTCCCATATAAATTGCACATATGTGGTATGTAAATATCCGTCCCGGATACTCCCGGATCGCCGTGAAGGATCGTCATTCTCGTCCCAACTCGCTAGCGGACGGAAGTGCGAGATCCGTGGCCATCTCTCTCACTCTCTCTCCCTTCACATTCACCGGTACTTTACTTCACGAGTTGCACACCACTTCCAAGTGCGTCTCCGACGAAGCCCTTAAGGCACGCCACCACCCCATGAAGTGCGTCGCAGTCGTTCGTACGCAACGATTTCGTTCCGGTCTTTCCCGCGACCCAGGTCCGTCCGTCAAGTGAACCGCGTCGTGAAAGCCACTCCAGATGGGCCGTCTTCGCCACTCGAGTGTGCATAAATTTTGATGAATAAACACCTCTTCGCCAACCCGACGTAGTGGGGTGTTTCTCCAGCCAGAGATGCTACTGCAGATTTTCCCGACACCACGCCAGGAAAGGGGACGGAAAATAAAACAAATCCTAGCCCAGCACTGGGCGCTTTTCACGTAAACGCGTCGCCTCAAACGCAGCCAGCCGCAGAGAGTGTCGGTAAATAAAACGCAAACATCGCCACCGAGCCGGGGTCGAGGAACGCAAATACGGGTGTCCTCATTTGTACCGGTGCATCTTTGTCTGGTTCTGCACCAACACTCACCCAGAACGAGTGGATTACGATCAAACGACCTGGGCGCATTCGACGGGAGTGGAAATATTTATAGACGTTCGATCATGCATGCATTATCGCAGGTGGAGAGGATGAGGCGAGCGAAGTCGAAGGAATCCTGTCGTGTTTGATAAGCTTTTCATCCCTCTTAGGTCAAGTGGCAGCGTAACCCTTGACGAAGGTTGCCAAATGTCAATCACCTAGCCCATCAAAGGAGGCATTGGCTGAGTCTGGTAGCTGGCTTGTAAGTGACATTAGTGACGTTAAAGGCGGCATCAATGAGCTAATTGAGCGGTCGTACGAGAGGCTTTTTTATTCTTTGTGATGCTTGCAGCTTACGTGACTTAATTGCACCAATCGCTTCGGCGCAAATGCCATTCAAGTGTGATTTCTTTCAATGTTGCTGGATTGATAAAACGGTACCATCGATTTATGACCATTCGCCGGTAGTGATAATACAGCTGCACGGAGGCGAACGCTCTCAATCAGCTAGATAAGCATCGAGCATAAATATTATGCCATTCCAAGCGAAGCACTGCATAAACAGAACATTCGACTCGGTGTCCTGCGACGGTCGCCAAAGGACCGCACTATCAAATAATCGGTAATTCCTCGGTGACTCGTCGTACACACTCAAACACCCACCACACACACACACACACACACACGCACACTCCTGTCGGTGGTATCCCCCAAACCGGTAAAGGACGGGGCGCCTCCATCATGTCATAACTTATGCCACAGCAAAACATAAAATCTTTATTTACACTCAACCGTCCTGGCACGCCGGAAGGAGATCTCCTTTTTCCGAGACGAAGCCAACCCTCAGCTGCATTGTCTTATCTCGCGCACTCTTACTAGCAGCTGTTTTTTTTTCTCTCTCCTTATCACGGTCGCTATCTCTCTCTCTCTCCTACTCTCTCTCTCATGCGCTCCACTACATTTCGTCGGATATCCGAGGGTGCGAAAAGACACTCCGTGGGTGCGCTTTTCTACGGCCATTTCCCGCCCAACCAAGATCGCCACGTCACCGAACGGAGGAAAAACGCCTACCCATCGGTTTTCGTTTCTCGACCCAACGCCGCCCTGCTCCGACCGCATGACAACCACCCGGCTATTACTACCCATATTTATGATGATGTAATATTATCGACAATTATTGTTATGACTCGTAAAACGTCCCAAATTCAATTTCCAATAAATTCTCCCCGTCAAAGGCCAACCCTGGGCTAGGGGTGGTCCATTTTTTCGTGCGTCTGCCAACGACCGGGTCCTTTTCCGGCGAGATGAAGCGTGGTGGGGGGGAGGGAGAGACGTGGCCAAAGAAGAAGAAGAAGAAGAGAGCCAGTGAAAGCCAACACCAGGGTGGTGCTCCAGCCTCCGGTAGGCTCGAAGATGCGAGGCAGTGATACAATACGACGTCGAGGCCTGAATTCAATACGATATCGATTATGACTTGTGTGTGGCGTGTGTGTGTGTGTGTGTGGGAGGAGGGTGGTTGTCGAATTCTGCACGAGGCCACAACCAAAGCCCTTGGCCTAGGAGCTCGTTGAGCCGATTAGAAGGCAGATTCGGCATGGTACAACGGTCTCGAACACTAGCCTCCAAACCCTCAGGGTAACCGAAAAGACCGGGCTCAGATTGCGATCGGTGGCGATGGAGACGTTCGAAAGGGATTTTATGAGCGTGTCTAGCGGGTGGCTCGGATACCATTCGGACGGTACTCGAAAGGCGCAATCGATACGGCAGCTGGGTGGGCTGTTGGGTTGGGTTGGTGGCTTCGAGAATCTCGACCGGGGGCTAATTTAAATTTCCCGGCGCGCCCGGAAGCGTATCGGTAATCTTTCAGATTTCGATGCAAAAGACGAATGGAGTCGAACATACTGCTGAATCAGCAATTACTGCAAGTGCTTCGACGGCATCTATGTGCCACGACCATTATGGCAGATAGCAAACGATCAACTCTCCCGAGGAGGATGGTAGGATTCGTGCGTCACGACGCCTCGAGCCGATCCCGGGAACTTGCGTGGAACTATCGCTCCCGGTCGTTTGATTGGTTCGTGCTGATTTCCCCCAAGAAATGGCGCGAAACATCGGTTAAATCATCTCGGTCTTGTTGGTGAGTTCAAGTGGGAAAAGAAGCAAGAAAAGAAGAACAACACTACCACCGGAAAGGAAAAACGCCGTGGAAACTCTTTCCACCCTCCTCCCGGGCACGCTGTATCGGTGCGATCCGTTGCGTTTTTCTCGCTACAACCGCCCGCGCGGTGGCGGTGTTTACCGACAATCAGCAACTCGGGCCAATCTGATTACTAGTTGCTATTTTTCTTTTCCGTTTCATTAAGTTACAATGCGCCCGCGTGGAGTTCGCTTTTCTCTCTTTCTCTCTCTCTCTGGGGGTGGAAAGCAAACTTGACGGGGGAGATTGGAACCCGCAAAAACGACCCACGACCGAAACCGGACCGAAAAGTGTAAATAAAGTGGCTTCCCTGTTTTGGCCGTGTGCGGATCTCGCGCGCGTACCGTACCTCTAATTCAATCTACTAATTTGTACGGAAAACAATAAAATATTTAATAAAAGCGCTCCTCAAACAAGCTCATCGGGGTGCGAGCGGTTGCGCGCAGAAAAGGATGTGCGTCAACATCAAACACACCGAAAAGCACATCGTCTCGGTGCGTCGTTCTAGCCGGAGCTGGCGGGGAACCGAGAGAGTCTGAAGCTGGACCACGGCGGACCTTGGAAAAACCCTCCCCTTTTGTCCTTTGCCCGGGAAAATCTTTCGCAAACGGTCGTAGCCATTGCGTACCGAAAAATTAAGCATCAGCCCGAAAAATGGCCCCCTTTGCGTGGAAAATGCCACTCGAACAGATCGGAACAGGCGGGTGAATGGCATCGGGAAGAAAAACACGAGAACGCACCAAAAACAACTGGCATGGAACAATGTAAAAATAACTCCCGAGTCCACAACGCAACCCCCACACTCATTTCCCGTTCTTTCCCTGCCACAGGACCAAATGCGAATGCAAATGAATGAATGGACGGAAAACATTTCCGAAAAACCTCCCGGCCAGTGAAAAAGGACAACAATAATTTGCATATTTTCAACAAAACGCCTTGCATTCGGTCCCGCTCCGGCGAAGACTTTTGCTTCCTCTCTCTGTGTCTCCTCCCCACGGGGTGGGAGCCCTTCGGTGGGAGTTGCCCTGTTAACAATTACGATGCGGAATAAATGAATTGGTAATTTTAATAATTATAGCATTCGCTGCGCACTGGAAAAATGATCGCTAGCCCGTTGGCATCGTTGGGTGGGGTGGGTTGAAAGAAAAACGAACTCCAACACACGACCCACGACCCCGGCATAATATTGCGCCCTTTTCGTTCCTCCCAGTGGTCCAAGTTCCTTGGACGCTGCGTCGATTGCTGCCCGTGCTGGAAGACGAAGCGGCCATCACACGAACCAATCGAGTCCCTTTTTTTTGGGGGGTTTTTTTTCCTCCCCCTTTTTCGGCCAAAAAAGTACTCGAGGTCGAGTGGTTTTTGGGGTCACTTGGCTATAGTTTTTGATGGATGGAACCGAACCCTCCCGTATATTAATCCGGCTAGTCTCGCTTTGAGAGATGAGCTATTTGCTATCCCGGCTTCAATCCGACAGAAAGAACGACCCCGTAATGAATCATGCCCGCCGGGTACACTCACTAACCCAACTGATTGCATATTCATTTGGGCTCGGGTGGAGGCCGGACTCGACCCGGAAGCAAGCACCTACTCTTGCTGGTCAATTTCCACGACCGATTTCGTGCAACTTTTCTTAAGCATCCCTTCATGTCTGTTTGCTGATGGAAATTAGTGATCGGTATGGAAAAGTTTTCTTTTTGTTGCGCAAACATTTGCTGATTTGACAATGCATTTGTTGCTTTTTGTCATTTTAAATCCGGTCCCTGGTCCATCGACAAAGTCAAATAACATCGCAATGGGGTTTTTGGAAGACACACACTCACACACACACCCATTGCAAAAGGGGTCGTTTGGATTTAAAATGGCGTGATGAAATGAAACAACACAAAAATCCCCGACATGGCAAATGAAAGCAAGAGGGCAACAAATGGCCGAGCTTGGGCGCATAATTGAAATCGAATGCATTTGTACCGCTTGGGTGGCAGGATCAATCAATCAATCTTAAATCCACCCGAAATCCACGCACTCCCAACCCCTAGCGTGCGATCGTTGTGGTAATTTCCATCATCACCACGGCCAGTTCCGCACGCTTTCGTAGCGGGGGCAGCGTGAAGGTTAAAGTTAAAACGATATAATTAATACTTGCACTTGCACCGACGTTCCCTTTTTACCCACTCTCGATTGGGGGCTGATGATTCCATCCCCCTACCCCCACCGATGCAATGAATTTTATTCATAAATCTCACTAACGACACAACGAGCGCTTGATCACTGGGGGAAAACAACAAAAAAAAACAAGCACACTACAACAATGAGCGAATAAAAGAGTCAAACACGGAAAACCTTCTACCCTTTCGACCCGGAAGGGTGCAGGATTTTGTTAAACTCTTTTTTTTTTTTGGCCACCCACTCCCGAAACGGGAGATAAATTACCCACGAGGATGATCCGGCGCATGGTGACTTTTTCGGTGACATTCATCAAACAGCTTTCCGCGCAAACTGGCCCGACCCGACACGGTGTCCTTGATTTTGATCCTCCGTTCCTTACGGTCACCTGCGACAATATCCTGCCACAATCGATCAAATATGATGCACAACCGCAACGTGGGGCAGGATGCTGGTGTGGCCACGCGGTCGAATGAATTTTGAATGGCGTCGAATTTTCATTTTGCATCAGCAGGAAATTGATATTTGATGATTTATCACCGATTTCGGCGAGCCGGTTGAAGATGGGAAGCGATTAAACGGCTCACCAAACGGCCTCGGCACTTTCGATCGTCGCGCATATCCCTCTGTTGACGCATCCTTTTTTTTTCATTTTAGTATGCTCTTTTTTTGTGTCTCCTGGCCTTTTTCCCGAAGTGCGCCTCAAATCGATGACCGACAATCCTTCGGCGAGCGCTGGCTCACGCATAAATAAATTAAATCAATCAGTCCCCGGGGTGCGATCAAGCGACGGAACGACGCGAACGGCCATCAAAGGGCTCATTATTTTTGGGCCACCCACTCCAACCACGGGAGGCGTCCGGAGATTTGTGAACGATTTTTCCAATTTTGTCACACCGTCTGCATCCGTGTGCTAATGACCTCGAAATGGAAATGAGCCACCCTCTTCCGAAAGCGCCAACGACCCACGTGGGTACCCAAAAAACCACGCACAATTTGAATCAATCTTTTTTGTTTATTCAACACCGGCACGAACAGCGGCCACAGCACTACATCATTCTCATGAATTAGTCAGCGCTCGGTTATGACGCCGCGTGGCCTTTACTCGTGTTGGGGTTTGCTTCAAATCGCTGGCCAGGAAAAGCCACCGAGTGAAGCTAATTAATTTCCCTGGGCTCTCTCTCTTTCGCTGGAGTTGGTTGGCATGAATGTTTAAGTGCACGTTTCCTCACGAGCCGTGGTTATGAGGCGTGGATTTTGGTATGCAAGCTGCATAATCGAACCGATCTGATCCGCTAACTCCGATCCGATCGTGAATGCGTGTAGGTGAGCGGGATCTGCATATTGCAAGTGGAGAGACGAGCCTAAACACGAAGCTGTCGTGAGGGTGCTCGCGTTAGAATATTGCTTTTCCAGCGAGAAAAAGGGGCCAGAATTGCACGAAAATTGCACCATAACATTTGTCGTGCGATGTAACGATTACGACACTCGACTCGAAGGATCACTAGGGCAAAGGAAAAAGGCGATTTCCTTCGTGGAAACCTCGAGAGTGACTAAACAGTTGCCGTTTTAATACGCTTCGACGCATTTTCACACGAACGCGGCTCTGATTGTTTATTTAATACCCAAATGAGCTCATTTACGCAAACTGTTTTCATGTCCTTCACCGGTGTGCCCCACCAGCGGCGTATCCTGGCGTCCTGATAAAAAAAAGTGCCGACTCAATTGAAATATTAACACTTGTAGCGCGGCACGGCGGCGTTCCCTTGCCTCGCTTGCGTTAATAACTGAATCCACTGGAAAGTGAAAAGAAGGAGAAAGAAAAACGAGAGAGAGAGAGAGAGAATCGGTTGGCCTCTTGAAATGAAAAAGACCCCGTTTTCATTCTCGACGACCCTTACACGGTGGTAACGTACACGGCTATTCAAGGGCCATTTAATTGGAATGGTGTGCAATTTCCGAGCATTTACCTTGGCGCGTTGGAACCACCCTGTGAAACCCCTCCCACCCTACAAGGACGTCACAAGCCAGGTGCATGTATGTGAGGTTCTGTTTTTTTTGGAAAGTAATCACAGCGACACAAAAACAACAATCGGCCCACGATGCAAAAGTGCATCGTTGGGGTGCAGGAAAAAACAAGGGTACCCCTTTGCAAACCTACCTATGCCGGGTCAGTGGGACGGGGCTCGGTTGGAGGCAAAAGTTTGAGAAAAAGCAAATGGCAAGCGAAAAGCTTTGAATAATTCATGAGCGGTGGCACGAGGCCCGCGACCGGGGTCGGAAGAGTTAGTTTATGAAAATAATAATTGCATCAAAAGTTGTGCCAAGCGGTGAATTAAGTGCGCTCTGTGTGCGGCCCCCGGAAAGCACCCCAACTACCCCCTCCCCCCCCAGCCCAAAAAAGGGGTGAGTGAAAATTAAATTCCTTTCCACCCACCCACCGCGGTCAAACTGTGCCGAGATGAGAAACTAATTTATTTGGGGGACTGCGCAAAACTGCTTCCGAACTGCCGTTTGAACGCCCGTCCGTTTCGTGTCAGTCGAATTGTGTGCCAACAATTGCGCAAGAAGAAAGCGCACCCAATTAGCGGGGTTTTGTGCTTTCTTTTGTATTTGTTTGGGTGGTGAAACTGCTTTTTGTGTCTTCTCACTTTTGTCCTTGTTGGCTTTTTTTTCTGGCACCTGCAAGGTGAACGATTGATGCGCCCGTTCGTGGTTACAGAATACTTTGCACACACAGAGGAAAAACAGCCTGGCAAGACGCAATTTTCTCACCGATACAAATTCATCCATCATTCAGCAGATAAGAATGCGCCAAACGGCAGCACCATAAAAAGCGCCCCTTGAGCAGAAATTACACACCATTCGTGGGCCTTGGGAAGCCCTCCAGTTGATTGATGAAAGTCGGCAGCTCTGAAAACGATAATAATGCCATTTCCTTTCTGCGGGCCAAACGGCAACGCGGCCATTCCTGCGGTGACACCGGTGATTGCCGTCCCAGCTTTTGCTAAGCGGAACACGCCCATCCACCCATCCACCGGCCTGGCAATGAAATCAAAACTCCCATTAGCATAGCTCGCGATCGCCACCATGCCACACGATCCCGCTGGCACACAGTGTGTAGCGCAGCGTGTGCAACACCGTTGCACCATTAAAAACTGATTAATCATCGTGTTGATGGTTTTTGTGCTGCCGAAAATGCCACCACCGCGGGAAATGGCACCGGGGAAAACTGCACAGCATCGCATCGTGTGGCGGTGATTGCGTGTCCCGGAAAACTCGCACCGAGGACCGGGTGGGTTGCAAATCTGTGACCCCACAGGACCTCGGGGTGCGTGCCAACAACCGAGACCGGATGTGTTTTCGGTGCTCACCTTTCGCCACGCGCACATGTGCGACGAATGTACGACTCGCTGTGGCCTCGTCAATCTCCCGACTCACGGTTGCAATCGCGCCAAAGGGTAGAAATTTAGGCTTTCATTCGTCGCACCGGTGCTGTGTCAACGCAACGCGAACGAGTTCCCAGGCCCCCCCGAGGGCGTCTAACGCGTGGAAAGCAAACACCGATTGCTGTTGTGAGGGAAAAATGTTCGCTTTCCCGTTGCCATGGTGACAGTTCGGAAGCGCTGCGGTGTGTGGTGCAATTATCGCAGCACGCCAGGAGTCGCAGCCAGGAGTCGTGCGCCATTAGACGAGGCGAAGTGCGAAGATCGACCGCCAAATGCGGACGTAGGTGCGTATACATAAATTGCGCTTTATTAAAATATTGATTTTAAATTAAATTAAAATAATTTGAACCCCACGGCCTGGAGCGGTGGTCCGGCATCTGTCACGGGCCAGCATCGATCGTCCACCTGACTGACTGACAGCATCCAAATGGGTTTCAAAGCACGTGGGTGGGTGTATGTTCGTTTAAATAAATGCCCTTTTTCGGTGGGGCAGTGCGGAAAAGCAGGATGTTTAAAAAACACAAACACACAAGCGCGCGCACACACACACGTGGTGAAGGCGGGACCAATGTTCGATGCGATGTCCGCAACACGAACAACTGCCACCCAGGGGGTCAAACCATAAATAAGAGCAATAACAATATAATAAATAATTAATTAATTATTCAGTGATTGCACGCACCCCGGCTTAATCCCGCGCCAGTTGACACAGGTACGGCGTGAAAGTCCTTCGGGGGCCTTCGCTACAAAAACTCGGGTAGTTCGCTTTTCCCGGTCATCTTTTGTTTCCAGTTTCGAAGCGGCACAATGTCACGAATACACGCGGAACGCGAATGCCACCGGACTTTCCCCATCGGGAGCTAATTTACGGGGCGCGTTTTGTGGGCGCCTTCCTGTGGGTCCTTCTGGCAGAAAACATATGTAACGTTCGCAGGGCGACTGGCTCTGAACGGGACACGGCACATCCGAACTAGGGAGCTTTTGGTACGGTATGGCAGGACAAGCGACACCAGCCGAGTGGGTGTCCTTTGTCCGTCTGGCGAGTCGACACGAGCCGATGCTTGAAACGCGTGCTTCAATAGCCAACGGGTAATAGTACCGTTCCAGTTGACGGTTGCGTATTAGTTAAATTACATCCAACGGGAGTCAACCTCGGTCGAGCTCGAAAACGGGAAACAGCTGCTTTGTGTGAGTAATGAGGGAATATTCAGAACAAAACATCCACGTTAATCGATTCCCGTGCAAAGAGCGTACCTTTTCGAGCGGTAGAAGAAAAAAAAACACTACATATTAAGGGCGATTTTTCTCTGTTTTCCACCATCACCAGCGAAGAAAGAGTCCTTCGGTAGAAGAATCGCCACTTATTACGCTCCAGCGGTTCAGCTTCATGTCTTGTGCGTACACGGACCCTTTTCGTGACGCGTACTCTCTTTCTCTCATTCGTAAGCGACTGTTTAAGACAGTCTGTTCTTTTCATCTCCTTATGACATGCTCGCTCGCCGTGCCACTCGAACCCATGTTTCGGGTGGGCCTTTTCCCTGTCGAAAGCGCACGAAAACCCACTCCGGGGTGGCACACTTTTCCGGCTGCTTCAGGTGAGCGACTTCTGGAGGGTAATAACGCAACCGTTGGTCGCCCTGCGAGAATGGACGCAACCAAGCCGAAGCTGGACCGTTCCTCTCGAATGCGAATCCCCTTGTGCAGGGTATCCATCTAAATCGTCGGGCGCTTTAAAGCGAAAAGGGCTGCTCGAGTGGAATCAAGTCCCGTCTGAAAATGCTTCAACGAATTAAACGCTCCTTGCTCTGCAGCGTGCGTATTTTCACCGAGCACGTGGGTGGAAAACGTCACTACCTACGTGGGTGTGTGATTTCCATCCGAGAATTCATTTATTTTCCCTAAGTCGACGACATTTTGGGGACAAAATGAAATCTATTTCCCCGAGTTCGCATCCACACGGCTCGGGTTCACGTTATCATTTCAACACATCACCGTGGAATACCCCACCCAGAACACCCCCATCCAGATAGCCCACTGGTCCGGGTGGCTGCCTCGATGACACGGAGTCAACCTTGTCATTAGGTGTCGCCATAATCCTCCTACTTTGACGTTCCACCACACACACGTGGCGCGGCTGAAATGTTGCGCAATGGTTCGGGACCGGGTCCGGGTCCGGGTCCGGGACCGGGTCCTGAGCTCCCCGGGGCGGTCAGGTGATGAAAGACGGGGAATTTTCAGCACCTGACCCGACGCGGTGTGCCGAAGCGCACGCATTATGCTAAATACCTAATTCTCCGATGACATCAGAAACCGTACCGTCGGGCGCCATCGCGCTGTGAGACACAAGACCCGTGTGATCAGGGGTGCTCAACCCACACACACACAGCATCGGCAGCTGACATAATCCGGACGGCTTACTCGGCCGTACATACGTATTCTTTCTCTCTGGCCTTCCCCACGAAAAAGGGCTAGATGGGCCGGTTTTCGGAGAAGCTGTAGCAACGCAAATGGTCTCGGCATCCGCCATCGCTCGTTTCACCTGCAGTAGAAGGCCCGAAGTAATCCTCTTTCAAGAAGAAACCAAAGAAAACCTTCCTGAGAGTCGGCTCGGTGACACTTTTGCCTACCTCGGCCTCGTCATCTTCCTGGGCTTCCTTATCGCTCCGGTGGGTCGTTCCGGAAGTTTCGGGGTCATCGGAACACGGGCGACAAAACACAGAGTCGAGGTATGCATTCCTTAAGCGAACACGCCACACTTAGCCCGAGCTGGGCAGAAAGCAATTTCGTCAGCTGCTTCGTCCGTCGGAAGGCTTCGTTCGGCGTGAGAGTGAGGTCACGCAAGGATCAAGCCTCCGGTCTTGGCGTTCGCGCGTGTGGAGCGCGCTTTTACGTGGGATGGAATTATTTATGAACGACAAGCTGCCAGCGGTCGCCACGATGGGTTTTCCTGGAAGTGGCCGACGACAGAGCGTCACCACGGCCGGCCGGGTCCGTCTCGGGGCGTTATAAATTGGCACGGCTTTTCCCACGAAAGTTTCCGTGGAAAATTGATAGTAGACGCTATGCGAGTGGCCTGCACGCTGCTCGGGTTTGTGGTTTTAATCCTTTTCGTTAAAATGCACGAGCAATCGAGCACTCGAGTGAAAAACATTCAACACCATTCTGCGGAGAGTCGGGAAAATTTGGCACCACCAGTCTCGAACCCACCGCCATAAACCCAATGGCACGGTTCGTCATCGTAGTAGGCGGGCTGAAAGCTTCCAAATGCTCGCCGGACGAGCTTCCACCAAGTGGTCAGGGCTGATAAATTAACTTACACTGCGGAAGCGAACGAAATCGGCCGTCTTTTTCGGATGGCTTTTCGCTCTCTCTTTCGCGCTGTTTTTCCCTAGGCCCAAGCCACTTTAAAGGTCAACGTCGACGATGGAGAAACCGTACTTGAAGCGGCTCGGTGTCCACGCGGAAAACCGTGGCACCGTGGGTGTATACACACCCACACACACACTCACACGCGGAACGAGCATTGTGGCGCGAAATAACAAATTTGAAGTCATGAATATTTCCACCCACCTCCCACTGGCCACCCCCGTCGCCTGACAGCAACCATGTGCGCGCCCGGAATGGCATTCGGTTGCTATTCAAATCAAATTTGCCGACAGAGGGCAGGGCGCACGGAAGGATCCGCGGAAAGCCCCGAAAAGCCCTTCTTTTGGGGTGGAAGATCAAAAGAATTCTCTCCAGCGAGGGCAGCGAGGGACAGGTGAGTGAGTGGCAGTGGAACGGGGAGGTACATGCGAAAAAATGGAAAACGAAGGAAAAACGAGAGCAAAAAAGCCCTCCACTCGCAAGTGGTGCCACGTTCCACGATGCTCCCGTGGATGCTAAGCAGGTGGAAATTCGCTCTTGCCGCTTGCCAGTGTTACGTTAGGTTAGGTCAGAAAAGTGGCCACCCTCTCATCACCCCACCCTCCTCCCTTCCACACGATGATGGTGCTTCTTCCTTGCTTCCACCAAAGCATCGCGGGTCGCTCGTTGAAGGTGAAGTTTTACAATGCTTGAATTCTTCGGTCTCAAGATTGCCGTAGCCGAGTACCCATTTCGCTTGCGTTTTCCCTCCAACGTCGGTCCCTTGCTCTTCCCCGGGGGAGCACTTTTCCATCCGCGCGTTCTACGAAACACACGCAAAAGAACGGGCGGCCATTATCGTACGCGTTCGTGAGAAGTTTCTTTCGGTGGCCGGTCGAGTCAAGATCCGGCAACACATCGAAGAAGAAAACGAACGCCTGTGTGTTGCTGCTGCTGTGCCAGTTTCGCAGCCTTTCATTTTCACCTGGCGTAGAAATCAACTTTTCTTCCCTTGCGCTTCCCTTGCGCAGTGAGACGTGACCGAGAAGCCCCCGGAAAAGCCTCACGATGACACGGGTGTAACAGTCACGTCGCGCGGGAAAAGTGGATTTCCCTGCGTCGGGATCCGTTGGCCGTTGGCGTTTCACCTGGCTTTCCACGCCCCGCTACACTATTCTAATATTGAAGATGCGCGCCTAAATAATGCATGCCTTCATTCATCATTTATCCTGGCTCGGCAGGTGCCGACCGAAGGTGGCCGCTTTAGGTGTTTTTCTTCACTCTCGATACGGCATGGTGGCGTTCTGATTTCGTTCTCACTGCGAGCCAAGCCGTCATCAAGCCGTACCGTGAGGCAAATGCGAACCGAAGGCTTCACCACCCCGAACCCTTACGAGGAAGGATACCTTAAACCACCCACATCTCTCCAATCCACACTCGGCGTGTTTCCACTCACGCGAACAATCGCGTTTGACAATCGGCACCGTACTGGCGGAATTTCGGACGCAGAACAAAGTCAAAAAGGGCCCCCCAGTTAGGCAGGGCGATCAGAACGTTTGCTGAATGTTAAGCAGCGTTGGCAAAAACACCCCCACACACACGCACATCCTTTGATCCTTTTTGCGGGTCCACCGCCACTGTCGACAGCGATTTCGTTTTCGAAACTGATTTTTAAACGATCGTAAAAAGGTGGTCCCAGAGTTTTGTCGGTTGTTTGCCACAGGCTGCTGCTCTTTTCCGGATCGTCCTGTTTTTTTTCGATTTTTACCATCCACTAGCTGCCCATATGCATCCTTGAGCAACATCGGCAAAGGAATATGCTGCGAACACAAACCTAACAGCTCGCCACTCGCGGCTCAATAGATGAGCAATGCGCCGATTCGCCGACGTTTCTTGCCTGCTGCTAATTAATTAAATCGTTTGAAGTGTTCCTTGCTCCCGTTAACCCACGCCCGCGATCCATCTCTGAAGGGCAGGATAATGTGGCCCTTTTCCCGCTTACGGCCACGCTGGGTGATGGTGTTTTGGTGCAGTCAACATTCCCAACAGCAGGTTGAATGGGGGAAAATTCCATTACAACGCCAATAATTGAGTTGGTGCGCGCATCACCCTTTTCTCCCCAGGCTACCAGGGCCACCGGAACGGAACGAGAATTAATTACCACCCACATCTTTTTGACAGTTTTGAATTAAACATTATGCATCGCGTCCGCAAAAACCCTCCGTCCGACTGGTCCCCGTTTTCGTCCGTTGTTTCGGGCAAGCGCGGGAAATCGCATTTGCATACATTTGGCGGATCGTTATAAAATTATTATCTTCCACGAAGCGTAAACTCACCGGGCGCGACCGTGCTGTGGATGCAATGCCGGTGCGTTGGGTGGTGAACGGTGGCAACGATGATTACCCGGAATGCCGAATGTTAATGTCAATCGATATCATCTCCACACCTCTAGCGCCGCAGGAGGTCGTCCTTTTTTTTTGTCTGTCGGAGGTTGAGGGCATCACGTTGTCTTTTTGATCCTACGCCCTCGAAGCCAGGGTACAGGTTGGATGGGAATGAGAACAAACAAAAAACACACACAAACACACACACACGCTCAAACAGCCCGCCACCCACTCCTTCGGAAGCAGTACAGAAGCCACACTCACGATCGCATTATCCTGCGGCCGATTCTCGTTACCGTTGTGTGCGCGCGCGTAGCACCTTTCCGAAAAACCGTCGTTTTGTGGGTGAGTTTTATGAGCTTTGGAACACATCCGAGCATCCCGATCGCTTTCCCGTTTCGGGGGAAGAGAGAAGGGGCATCAAATAGGCAACCGAAATGGGGCATTGGGTGGGAAAATCCCCCACCGTCGAAGGTGCCAATGGCGCACGGAAAGCAAGCCCGTGGAGATGATGAGCGAAGGCGAAGATCCTTTCGGGCAGATAACAATATATGAGCCCCGGTGGGGTGCGAGCGAGTGCGAGAAAGCGCGTATGAGAGAGGAGGAGAGAAAGAGAGAGAGAGAGAGAGAGCACGCAGAGAGATAGAAAGAAAGTGCGGGACGAGTGCGCATAAAATTTTACTTCCCATCTCATGGCAACCCTTTATTTTATGCGCCTTTGATAAGAGCTGGCGCAACTTGTTTTCCGAAAAAGCGAGATCATCCCGGGTTGCGTTTTTTGGGGGTGTGAGAGCGCTTTTTTCCACCTTTCACGTCGTGTTTCGAGTGTCAAGTGGTGGGAGGAGAAAGCACATAAAACCGACCATGCCGTGTGCCGCGCGCGTGGAGATTTCTTCATTTTGGCTGTGGTTCTGGCGCACTGGCG
Source organism: Anopheles nili (assembly GCF_943737925.1). Lineage (NCBI taxonomy): Eukaryota > Metazoa > Arthropoda > Insecta > Diptera > Culicidae > Anopheles > Anopheles nili. Next base: position 5,139,264 of record NC_071292.1, read on the forward strand.
TTTTGGGGCGCTGGTGGCACACCTAAACACTTGTTGTGTGCACCATTTTGTGCCCGCCTTTTCCGCAAGATATCGGTCAAATCTCACCACCGGGGGTGCGCTTTTCCTGGCGTCGTTATTTTCCAATTCGCACCCACCCAACACAGGACGACCGCTCACCGGGTGCTGGTGGGGAAATGGGATTTTGAGTGAACCGAAAGCGGATGAGATCAACCGGTGTGGGAAGACGGCAAAGGGGCTTTCATTTAACCAGCACCAACATCATCCGGCCACCGGGGGGTGGGGCCCCAACACCCAGCAACGCAACCCAGCCAAAATGGCTCCGAACGGCACTGATTAACTTTTTCTCTAAACAATTGAAATTGCTGTAGCAAACTAGTTGCCGCCGGGGTGGTTTTGGGTAACAGAGGGCAAAGGACGAATCAGAACACGGAAAAATACATGTACGAGGGGTGGCACGGACTTGTGTCTGTGTGTGTGGGTGTGTGGCTCACTCGCTCTCATGCAGCCGAGCGATTGGAAAAGCGGAAAAGCGAGCAAACCAAACCAGCGGTTACCGGAACCGGAACGGAAATGCGTACGTTTCGTTTCCGACCGGCCAACTTTTTCCTCCGGTAATGACTGTGTATACGTGTGTATGCGAGTGTGTGCGTGTGTATGTGTGTGAGGCCACGGAGGGCGTTTTAGTGGCATCCCTCGCACCACACCGGGGAGTGAGGCTTTGGGGGATTGACTGGTGGAACTGGCCGAAGTGATTTCGGAAGCCATTATTTCTGCGCAACGAAAACGAAGGGGGTTTTTCGGGGAGGAAGGAAAGGCAACCGGTCACCGGAGCCGTGCTTTTTATTTGGCGCTTTGTTGTGCAGAATTTAGAATGGCCACGCGGCCAGGGGAGATAAGACGCGTGGGAAATGCCGGAAATCATCAGTCGCTGCCGTGTGCCGTCATGGTGGCCGGCGGGCCTGGTGGGCCTGGTGGCCGGGGTTGGAGTGATAAAAAAGCTTCCTATTTCGCTCTTTCTCTGGCTGTCTGGGCACCACATGAAAATTTTGGCGCACGAAATTCGACCGTAACTGTGAGCCCGATGAGAGGCTGGTGGGAAAACGGACGGAGCATAAATGAAAATTACAAATTCATCTATGATGCAGAACAATAGTGCTCGTCGTCCGTTTTGCCACGCGTTGGATCCTGGTGAGGTTGGAAAGGACGAATGCAAATGTTTGTGGGTGAAGCTGATAAACCGTGAGCAGTTTGGTGTGATTACGCAGCTCACCGACAGCGGTGTGGGAATGATCGTATGGTGCAAAAATACGTGCGGAAACAAGTGTTACACTTGGGCGAGCTCAAAACGGCAAGCGAATGAGCTTAAAAATGTGTACAACGTTATATTTCACGTTAAAAAGGCGACGTAAATAGATACGAAAAGCTCCTTTGGTTGGGTTTAATGACAGGCTGGCTAATAAAAAAGATTCCTTTCGAGTTTATCAACACCCGCAATCGAAGCATGCTGTGACGAGTGGTTTCGAAGCCTACTCGAACGGAGCACCATTTTCGAGTAGTAAGCAGTTGCGCTTAATAATTTTCAACCACAAAGACATTACAAACAAACAACTTTCGAGTTTGGAAACAATATTTACCAAACTGCGGCATAAACGAACGTTCAGCTGGCTGCGGTCAGTTCGCTGACCGGCAGAAAAGAAGTAAAATTTTGATTGACTCCCGAATATGGCCGTATCGAACGGTGGAGAACCAAATTGCGAACCTTTTCCGCATCACTTTTTCCACCAATTCTATGTCTTTTTCGCCTTGCGGTCAAACTCCCGTCCACGGTAGGGTGGCTGTAAATGGGGGTGTTGCGAGAGAAAAGGAGAATTTATGACCATGCAAGCAAACCAGCGGGAAACAACCGAACAAAGCTCAAAAATCATCCCTCGAATAGAATGTGCCAAATGGGATTCCCCCGTTGGCCTTTGTCCGCCTTCTTCACGTACCAAATGGGCGCATTTCAAACGGAAAACTCTCTCTTTTTCTCCCACTCTGATGATCGCTAGCGGGAGGAACCATTTGAATGTTCTGATAAAATAAAACTTTGTCATAAATTGGCTCACTTTATATGCTGGCGGAGTAGATTAGAAACGCTTCGTTAGCAGGCGCTTCCTTTCGCTTGAAACTCCCCGTAATCGTTCCCGGAATTGGGGGTGCGTCAGGACGAAACTCGAAGCTGCCAAACTTTCCTCTTTCCAACCACCCGCAAGTGGATAGAAGCACAATTCAAAGACCACTTCTCCAGTGGAATTGGCCTGCAATGGAACCATCAAGCACACGAGCCCGCATTTTATCGAGGGACAACAATAATTTTTGATTTTAATTATCTGCACTTACAAAATGGCGGGCCATCGACGAAAGCTTCATGACTCATCGAAGCGTTACATCTGACGGACTTTTGTACGCCACTGTCACACACCTAGAATAGTACGCGTGTTCTCGAAACACTCATCGGTAAGCTATTTTCGTACCTTTCGAACAGAATTTGTGCTCGTTGGATAACAAAGTATATTGTGGGGTCCCAAAATCGACGAGCACCCGCGCGAAGGCTTACTTTTAGGTGGAAAAACTATTTAAGGCCCATCTGCGCAGACACCTCATGAACCGATATCTATTTGCCCGCCCGATGAGGGAGGCTGCATTCCAACCATGAACCAGCTATTTCTGGCCAAACCAATAAAACGGAACACCTATTTCTGGCCGCCCATTTACGTCCGTGAGCGTTTGCGATGGCTTTTTATTGCCCGAACGTAACGCCGGTGACGCAACCCCTTGGTAGGGGGAGAGGGTGGTTGGAATTTCACCGCATTTCCTTATCACCCACCCACTCATGCCGTCGTCACCCCCAACCCAACCGACACAGGCGCTCGTTTCATTTTAGTACGTAATCGATTTTTCTTTCCGTGGTGGAAGAAAACCAATCACTTCCTAAGTGACAGTACGCCGGAACATGCCCGGGTTGACCACCCGTTGTGGGTGGAGTGGGTGCTGAAGTGACTTTCCCCCCCCCACCCCCCGATGCCCTCAACCTCCGTTCGGTTGGGGGTAGAAGCATCTTTGCACGCGCGATGTTCGAAACGGGTATCGTCCCGGAAAATCAGCCCCCAAACAGTGGGGCGTTTCGGGTGCCAAGGAAAACCCCAAATACGCCCGAGAACGATGGCGGCTCGTTGTGTCGGGCCGTTGTGTGTTACGTCCATGTTTGCGGGTGGGATTATGAACACCGGCGCTTTTTCCCCACGGCGTGGAACCGTTTTATGGAGGAAAGAAAACCGGCACAACAACATGGGCACGTCGGTAGAATACCTGATCAGCGTGGCAGGTGAGATGGCCGGAAGGTCGACCCACCCTGCGGTCGTAATTATCATCGACCGAGCGTTATGTAGCTCGTGGGGTAGCTCGCGTGGATCGCACGATGTTAAGTGGATAACTAAAATAACGCCCATTTATGGCGCTGTTCGATGGCTTTGGCACGGATTATCGGTCATGCGGTGACCGTGCAAGCTTTCCCGCAAGGAGGCCCCCGGGGATGGGTGGCCAAATTCAATAAATTCAATTATTTTCGAGACGCTTTTGGGCACAGAAGCACCGGCTTCTGCGTTTGGCTGTCGGTTGAAGCAACGAAAAGGAGAACGGTCGCTTTGCAAACAAACGCTAACTAATTTGAAAACAAAAGCAATCGGTTTGAGCAGAAGCGCTAAGGCAAAAGCACAAACTTTATCCTGCGCCCGAATTGCGAATGTCGAGCCGTCCGGAAAAAAGGGTTTGCATATTTTTCGAGTCTCCCCTTTTCGGCAAGGACCTCGCCTCGAGTCTCGCCTATTGTTCTGTGCATGTTGCCTTTCGTGGTGCATTTGTCACGATCGTCGCGATTGCGATTGAATTCCAAATCAGCAATCAATCGCCGTCTCCAAGGACCGGCTGCATAATGCGACGATGCGTCCACAGGCGGGCTCGATTCGAAGATCGGATTCGAGGGATTTCGTGCCGACAAAAGAGGCACCAAACTTGACCGGACTTGCATTAACGACCAAAAAAAAACAGCACACACGCACTCACCGACATCCGTTCAATCCAAGTAGGCAGGCCACGTCAAGAAGCGGCTTTTGATGTTTAAAAAAAATCAAAAAGGGAATAAAGAACACACGAAAAAAAGCCTCAACCTCGCTAGGGCAAATATCAAATCAATTGCAAAACGACCGCAATTCAGACGATCTGACCGGAAAGGCAGCTGAGAAGTTGCAGGGTTTGTGTGTGTGTTTTTTTTGTGGTTGTTGTCGTTGTTCATCCCCCTTGCCGATAAACTTCTATTCACGGGACGGTTTGTGTGTGATTGTTTTTAATTTGCATAGCATAAAATCACTTATGCTGTTGTTTCTCTCCACCGCGCACGTCCGGCGACGGTTTTGGGATTTTGTTTTCGTTAACCTTTTCCGTGCCGTCGGGTCGGGCCATTTCCAAGAAGTCTCCCACCTTACGGAAGGCACTTTTGTGCCGTCGTCTCTGGCTTCAGCGCATGTCCTCACCGGACGAGCATAGACAGAGGAACTCTTGCGACCCTGCGGATAACTCGATCCCGGACTCATTTCGCAAATAAAATTACGTGGCCGATTCCTTTCCATCCGGAAGGGACGGGCGCTCGGATTTCCGGGTCGGGGATGGTGACTCGTACGACAACATGATTGATATATGACCGGTTGGGCTGTTGTTGATTTACTTTATCCCATTGCGTACGCAGGGACCTATCTCGGGCTGGGCCTTTTGACATTCCGATCGTCTTCGAGCGGGCGTCCTCAAACAAAGTCAATCGGACCCTCCGTTGTGGCTTCTTCGAAGGAGAAGGGATAAGAAAAACAAGATCAAGCCAAGAATTAGGGCGCAAAGATGCCTCGCGGGGGCTCGATTCGTGGTAGCGTCCGATGGATAAAACCGGTTTCGTGGAAAGATACCGCAGCCACGTGACACCTCTAAAACGGGGAGCGAATCATCTTTTTGTCGAACGAATTGAGCTCCGTGCCACTTTCCGGGCGATTAAATATTGAAACCGTGCTTCGGCCTTATCGGAAAGTCACATTAAATGCTAGAAATTTACCAAGCGATCCATTTAACCGGGCGTCTCGAGCGGAGAGCTCACATTAATTTAGTTGTAAAAGCATGCCACCGTCAAGCACGTCCAGCTGCATTAATGCAACTGCGTACGATGTGCTGCATCGAACGATGTGCTGTCGAAAGCCCTCGTCCACCCGGACTGATAGTTAATTACCGTCGGTGAGCTACCGCACTGTCAACCAGAGCCGTTCTCGTGGAGAAAATTGCCCCGCTTGCGTTCATCACGGACGGGGATTTATCGATCTCGTTCCGTCACGCGCTGGGCCCTTTATTGAATTGTTCCCACGAGCCCGAACCGTTGCATCGAGCCGACCCGTCCGGTCATTAGGCAGGAAAGTCTGGGGGAATTATAATGTTTTCATTTGCCTAAGAAACTTCCACCACCGATCGGCCACCACGTGGTTGCATAGTCGTTTGCGCAAATTGTCACGCAACCAGGCAAACTCCCACGGGCTGTATGGGGCACCCGGCACCGGAAGGTCACGTAATCCCCGGCGAGGACCCACCGAAGCTCCCAAAGGGTGTGCCAAGGATGTGCCAAGAGCAAGAGCGTCCCTTGCGCTACAGACCCGAACCAGCTAACGAGATAAGCCGGAGGAATTTATGCTGCCGTGGCAAATATGCCGCCGCAAATCAGATCGAACCGGCTGCTCGGGGTGCATGAAACCCGGTCCCCCCCCAAGGTCTCAAATCCCCAAGGGTAAGAGGAAAAGGAGCAGTTGAACGGGGGAGGCTAGGACAGAAAAAAGGGCAACCATGAGGGAAACAGGGAACTGATTTTCCGATCAGTCTCACACTCGTCTCACCGGGATTCGGGTTCCGCTCCGTTCTCCGTTGGGCTGAAATGCTGTTAGCTGCGATTTTCCGGGCACTGGCACTGGGCCGGGCCGGGCGGGAGGGCTTATTTCATCCTCCAGAGTCCTGGCACGCTGTCCCGACCCCCGGCACCGTCCGGGTGACAGCTCCTCGGGCTTCGCGAAAGCAGCGTGAAATAAAATCAATCGATTTTTGGCGTTATTTTATCTTCAAATAACACATTCTTTCACCGGCGCTTGGGGGTGGGATGAAGCGATAGAGCCGCACGGGTGGGTGGAGAGAAGAAAAAAAAACCCGCCCAGGAAAACATCGTCTTCATTCACGTTATAGCGAAACGAGCTAATGCGAGCGTGGCCAACCTGGGGGAGACCGTCAAACGGGCACAGTTCCGATCACGTACCGCTTTGAGCAGATGAGTCTACGATCCTGTCCGCGTGGCACATTCGCACGGCGAAGGACATCCTCATTCGCACGTATCGGGTCTTCCTCCGGGACATCAGAGACAGGCAAGCACCGCAAAACCAGCAAACGATGCTGCTTGACGAGCGATACGAGCCAACGTCAACCGTTTAGCATCGCTCGGGATAGGTCCGGGGACCGATTTTATGCTCAAGTGAGCGATATTTCCACTAAAACATACCGATGTTTTTCAAAGCCCGTAAATGGATTTGCGCTCACGATTGAATTCCACCACGCGCGTGGAGGTCGATTACCCGGACGTATGCTAATCCACCGAACAAGTGGACTTTTGTGGAACCGGACAGGCGTGAAGGCCGTTAATTGAAACGAGTTAGTAAAAATCGAGCACAACACGTGCTGGAAGTGTCGTTCCTTGCGGACATTCCGACAAACCGCTTACGACTGTTGGATTCCGCTACCTACTGGACGGACGATGGTTGGTTGTGTCCTTTCGGTGGCCGGTGAGGACGGGCTTCGAATTCAATATCGTAAATTTACCGATCCGATAAAGTGTGCTATAAATCGCCATTTCGCTAGCGTGCCATTGATTGCGCTCAGTTGCAGCTTCGGTGGATGGTGTCAGGATAAGCTCCCTCTGGCTAAAGGATGCGCTTTCCACTCGTGGACACTAGTCCACTGGATGGTCCTTCCGAGTGCGCTCGAAAGAAGAGAGAGAGAGAATAAATCTCGTCGATTTAAGATTGGAAAAGAATGGCCTGTTTGTGGGGAATTAGGACACGCTCGTGTGCTCTAAGTAGGCCAAAACACCGGCCACTGGGCCGTCAATGCGCTCGAGAATCGCTACATTCCGGACCGGATTTTGGAATGTTTCTGTCAATTAGTTCACAAACTGTCGGCCGAACCGCGAAAGCCGGAACAAGACGGCCCTCGGAACCATCCCATTAGAAATGGGAAGCAAATGAACAGTATCGAACAGGACAAAAAGATGAAGGCGTTCAGGCGTTTGGAGCAGCAGCAGCAGTAGCAAAAAAAATGGCCACTCCCATCGTTCGATTCTGTTTTTGTTCGCTTTCGCAGGCCGAAAAGAAAAGCTAACCGGTCGCAATCGAGCCGTACTAAGTGCATTCATCTGTCAAAACGAACGCCAAAAGGGTTCGACGCGAGCGGGTGGAAAAAAGAAAATAACTTTCACTGCCATCATTAGAAAGTCCATTAATTTTGGCCCTACGAATTCCGCACGCGTCGGTACGTCGATAACAAATTGAGGCCTGCGAAATTGGACAGCCCGGGCCGCAATTTGTTACGGCCGCACCCGGGATGGCCTTTTGCCACACTCCGATGTTGGCGCAATGATCCGTTTCATGGTTGCTGCTGGCTGACCGAAGCCGAGAACCATTTTCCCTCTCGGAGCTTTTCCACCTATGGCACCCGTGGCCGGAATTTTTCCACCCGAGCAAATCAGAGGATGGCGCTTTCGCGGGAATGTGCCACGGTCGATGCAGATTGTGCGCCTCCGGGATTGACGAGCAGCATTGCGGCGTTGGCGGTGATGATAATAACGTCCATCGTTCGATCTGCCAAGCGGTCTGCTTGTTGCTTTCCCGTGGAATGCCCAATGCCGGGAATGCTTCCTCTTCCCGGCGAGACCGAGACTTCGCAATAATCTCGGTGGAGAAATGAAAATTCTTCTACACGGGAAGCGGGGAGACGGACTGGAAAGCGCCAAGCGGTCCATGCGTTGATAAATTGCCGCCACGGAAAGGGCGTTCGAGATTCGTGCCCGTGCCCTACGGAAGCTGCGAAAACCTTTCCGTCTTGTGCCGGGCGCTTGCTTACACATATTGGATTTCTCGGGAATGATGGATTGACTTTTGCCTGCCCGGCCGCTCTGGTCGGGATCGAATCGAGTTGTAGCGCATTTCGCGCCTCGTTGCCCTTTTCAAAGCCCTGCTAAACCCGTGGGGGTGGCGCTTTTCACCCAGTACAGCCTTGTGCCATGGCGACGCCGATTACAAATGATGCCGCCCGCACTTTTGAGCACACGTGGGGCATGTCATAAGGGTTCACGCGAGCCCTCGGCGTAATCCCTCATTTGACAGAAATTAAATGAAATTTTCAAAATTCGAAACATCGTCACACACTCACACATACTCATTCACATTCACGAAAAACGACACATTTGGGTGGGCGACCTTCTTTTGCGAGCGCACCCCAAGAATCACTTTGGCCCCCTATTAATCAATCAAAGCGAGCGAAACAGCATCCGTGCTTCAGCAGAACGGGGGAGGGAAGGATCAACATGCCCGCGGGGGGAGGTAAGCACTGGCGTGGGCGGAAATGCCAAGAATTTTCCCATTCTCGTTGCCCCGGGGTCCGAACGAGCACTTCCGCATACCACGCCGGCGGCATCGGGATTGATGAGCTTTTCGGTATTACCGCCATCGCGGCCAAGTGGTTGTGGAGTCCTTTTCTCCACAATGATGCCTATGAGGGGGAGGAGACGTGAAGGGGAATTCCACAGAGCGGAAAAGCAACGCAAGGAGCAACAACAACGATACCGAAAAAAAAAGAATAATTTTGTCACTTCTGATTTATTGAAATGATCGATTGCCCGAAGCCAGCCTTCCGCGAACGCCGCATGTCCTTGCATGCGTGTTTTGGGAACCGGCAAGGGAGAAAGAGAGAGAGAGAGAGAGAGTGTGTGTGTGTGTGAGTGAGAAAGAGCAAGAAAAAACACCCGATTCCCTATCTAAATTGTATCGGTGGCAGACCTTCAGGCGTTAGCGCATGAAATGTGCCCCCGTTCACCCTCCCCCGCCCGACCACCCATCGGCCCACCCACTCAGTGACACGGGTGACATTTTTCACGGGTGCACGATTTTGACGACGAAACTCTTGACTTTCGCCTTAACACATGCTTAACCATCTGTTGTATTTCCGCACGCAAGCAATGTGTTACTTTCGCGCCGGGGCGCAATTTTTCCTGCGAGAAAACGCCCCCGAACTGGAAAAGGACCCGCTCCCCGTTATTGGTGGTGGTGTGAGTGGGCAGGTTGGGCCACGGTTGACGTCGGACGTGTTCGAGTGCGCGGTGTGCGTTCAAAATTGAATATCTTCATTTCTGTTCCCGGGAAAAGCGCTCGTGAACATGGGCGAACTTTTCGCGTGTTCTCGGCGGCGTGCCGGGAAAAATTGACACTTTTATCCTGCGACGGTTTTTCCCCGTAAAAACAGGTGCACCCCGGGTCCTGCCAACGAAGAAGGATGATGAAATTTATTTAGCACCATACGGGCGTGATTGGAAGTTAACAGGAAGCCGAAAGGAAGCCACGGATTAGGCAGCGCGATTTTGGGAAGAGAAATTAAACCAGCACTCAATGCAGCATTCAATTTATGCGAACACCTACGCACCTGCTCGTTGGTGTGGGTGTACGAGTCCCACAATGAGCTATATTGGCTTGTGTTTAAGGATATTTATTACTTTGCAAATTTACAAAATCACCAAAACTGCCGAATGGTTGCGTGTGTTAAAGGACATTTAGGGGCTCTTGCTGTGGGTTGCCATGGTTACAGCAGCGCTTCCTGTGATTGGCGGATAAAGAAGGGAAAACATTTGCGCCTGATCGGCTTCCAAGCGTCAAGCGAAGAGCATGTTTTGCTATCAGTGAACCATTTCGAGCCAGAACCTCCTGCCCGTCCTCGATGGCGCGTATCCTTTAAGACGCCCACTGCGTCCCGGTTGGTTGGCACGCAAAAACGAGCAGCGCCTGCAATGCTCCACGCATCAGTGACGCCTCCGGGGCGAGTATCCTGTCCTTGCCAGCGGCTCTCGAGCCCACGGTGGCCACAACCGGTGGTGCCCCGTCGGCATGCAGATTCGTATGAATACACAATCAACACTCTGTCAAATTGATCGATTGCACATGGATTTTTCCTTTCGTCACGCTTAGGGGACCGATTTCGTCCTTCACCGAATCCCGGGACTGTGTGTGGGTGCTTTTTTTTGCTTCCCGGAAGCAAACCGTGTTCCCGGATCGGAAAGTTTGGATTTCGATTATGTCGTCCGATGTCAGAAAAAGGCCCACCTTCACCATCGTCGGGCGGACGAGCGAAGGAAGCAGTGAAAAGGGTCCCAAAAAATGGCCGAAAGACACAGGAGTACACAAAAAAATAGTAACGCGGCAGGACGAATCTCTCCCGTTTTTGGGCCATTTTTCGACGGCCGGTAAAGAATCGGCGCCTCGTTTCGACGCTCACACAAATCGGCTGCTTAATCCTGGCCGATGAATCGAAGCACGACGACAGTTTCAATCCCACCCAGCCCGGCTCGGTTCGATCCTCGTCCGGCAGGGCCGGTATAAGCCTTCGGGGAAATGTGCTCTTTCGCTGATTCCCTTTCTCGTAGGAAAAATATCCACCGGGCACGAATCCACCGGTCTCCATACGGATTGTACTCCCGTATCTCGGTTCGTTTGCTCGAGCTCCCCAGTGGCAACCTGCGAACGTGCTCGTGATCGGTACCGTGGCTGGGTGAGAGAAGCAGTAAAAAATGGACGAAAAAAAAAACGCCCGGAAAAATGTTTGCCATCGCTCGTACACGGAGTGTGATTTCGTCGAGAGGCAACCGGGTACACTTGAAGCGGTGGAAAAGCCACCACCGGGGATTGCACGGCAGTGATCAGCGTCAATATGCATCAGTTATCAAATTTGAAATCGCCTTTCTTGGATCGGCAGCTTGACTGCATCACTAATTACACGGCGTTCGGTTAGAATAATTCGATAGTCTTTGCAGCCCGGGCAAATGAAGATTGACGCACTCGATTGAGTGCCTCCAACCTCCAGGAAGGAGGTCAATTAACAGCAACAATAAACGGCTACAACAAAAAAGCGAAACCTTTTCGCCAATCAATCGATCCCATCAATCACGGGCGCTCGGGTTTGGAAACCGGCGCACATATGAACGATCCTTCGAACGGTAATTGAAGTTACTTGCCGGAAGTGCATGCGATTGATTTAAATTGCACGTCATTTGATTTGCAAGCCAATCATCTTGAAGGATTTGTGGAATGAAATTAAAAATCCCGCATCCCACTGTCTGGGGGCTTTTGTTGCCGATTCATGCAACCACCACAACGCAAGCCCAACAGGTTTCCCGGGGTGGGTGGACGAGATTGCGAAAGCTTACTCAGATTATTCCAAATTTAGTTCGTTTGATTGATTTATTGGGATCGTGCGGATTCATCTTGTGTACGCCATCTTACGGGCCCCCTGCATCGTCGTCGGGAGCCGTAAAAAGAACGATCCAATTTCCGAAATAAACGCCGGCACACGGCAGTAGCACGATGGCTCACTTATCACGCGCCGGGGTCTATTTTTCTTGACAGCCAAACAAATCCGCGTCCTCTCTCGCGCGTGGTGCCTGTGTCGATGGTAGGTAAAAAAAAAGATAAAAAGAAAGCCAGAATACATCCTTCCAGCACGCCCACCATGATCCTTGAGCGAGCGCAATCATTCAAAACAAACCACCCGCGAGCGAGCGGAGTTCATTTTATTACGCAACACGCGGCCCTTCGGATGGGCTGGCGTATGCTGATTTGTCTCTCGCTTCTCGGTCGAGCCGGGCCAGAACGGGCTGAAGAAAATCGAAGGAAAAAGTTTCTCACTTCCGCTCGCACGCGCCATTGCCCAATGTAGCATAAATTTATCGAAGAGAAATCTCTACCCTCTACGCCCCGAAATGGAATGTATTAAAATATATTGTTATGACATTCATTACGCGCCCCCGGCGTGTCCGCGTACCCCAATCGGATAAGCGAGAAAACCCATTTTCCTGGCACGCGGGAGTCGAAACGTGCACCACGGGTGTCTCTTGGTAGGGGGTTTTCTTTCTTTTTCGCTCTTCGACCGCTCACCGTCGGGGAGTGGAAAATCCCATGGCAAGGTGGCGCGCACACACACGGTACCACCCGGCAGGACATCGAAAGAATCACCCCCCAACCCCCAAAAGACGCCCCAAAAACCAGCGGCAAGGGCAAATCCCACCGATCTTCGTAAACAGATAAGTACTTGATATTGAAAATTGCCGTATATCGTGCACTTTATACGGCACCGACCGGTGACTTTCCGTGGCCTGGCGTTCTCCTGGTGCCTGTGTCGGCCCATTTACCGGCGATGCCACGTCGCCGAGGTCGGTGGTATAAAATGGTGGATTTATAAAAGTTAAACTTTAATAAAATCATCCCACCGGGCGCGCAGATTGGGAGCCGTTTACTTACCCATCCGGTTGGGCTTACGTCGGTTGCGGATGCGGATGAATGCTTCCGGTTTAGCCGCGCAAACGGTGAATCTTTTCCATTTCGCGTTCGCGAAAAAACAGCACACAACCACCGGTGGCACGGTGGCTTAACCGTTTCGCGTGGGAGGTGTCGCTAAAAGCCGAAACTTCTTTAATATCGGTGCCAATCGGTGTCAAATCTCACTATGGGCAAAACACCCGTTAAGTTGCACGTTTGAAGCCTTTGTAGTCCTACCCCAGAGAGAGAAACTCCGCCTCGCGTATGCAAATGAGCAATCGGCTCAGGCAATTCTTCATTTTTAATTTTTAATTTCGCAAAAAAACAGGACCTTCCACCATCCACGACTCACTAAGGACACCACGAAGATGCCGCTGTCATCCAACAAAGCAACCCTGTGGAGATGACAGCCACTTACGGGCTTCTTACAGGGAGCCAGATTGCCATCAAAGCAACCCCATTGGCGCTAAAAGCCGTCAATGTATGCTGTCAATCGGCGAGGTGAAGGCGTTTGCTTTGCTGTCGGTATTTTGCTCGCACCATTTTTCTTTCTTTTTTTTCCCAACCGTTCGGTTCACCTCGAAAGGATTGGCAAAATGTTTCAATCCACCGACAATATCGCCCCTCCCGGCCATCCGACCGTGCGGGAACGAGATCAATACGGCGAAGATACTTTCTCTCGCTGCGAGCCGAACTTTTTATCACTCCCCCACGAAAGTATGTTTGATCGAAAAACGGCTACGCTGGGTGGGTGGAGCGGTGCGATTGAAGTGGAAAAGCACGAAGAAACTCGCGTTTCGTAAAGTTTATTCATGTGGAAGAAAGTGTCACCGTAACCGAACGGCGTGAGCCGACGACAGAAAGCGGCTCTCGGTCGTGGAAAGAAAAGCTATCATTTATTTTTCCCACTGGCGGGACACGTCGCTGGGGACACGTTGGGAAATGTTTCGGCTCCTGGGTCGTGTGTCCTTCGGGTGGGTAGGTGCGTCCCAACGCCGCGAAGTGGGAAAGATCCGATCCGAATAGTGGAAAGCAATCAAACATTATTATTTCAAACCTCCGAAACAATTCACCCCCGAAACGCGGGCACCATTTCGCTTGCTACTTTCACCGCGATCGCGGGAAAAACTGAAGTATCTTGAGGAGGGGGTCTGGGAATAATCTCCACCCCACCGACACCCAGCCAACACCACATGCCAACGTTATTGCCACCCAAAGTGCGCCAACTCCCCGGGCAGGTGTGTCGAGTGTGTTTGCCTCGGCGATGGTGTCGCCTCGGGAAAGCGCGCCCTAAAAGCTTCGCCCACTTTACGCGAAACGGATATTGATTCATCATTTATGAGTGTGTTTCTGGTGCTCTTTGGGTCGCTTGTATTTTTTCGCGTTTTGTTTTGCTTCTGTGCCCATGTGCCACACCGTTCCCACTTGGCCACATCGCCGCGCGGTGATGGTACATCAATTTTTCATGCCCCCTGTCATCCAAGCGACCTTGCCGGTGTCGCCTCTAAATGGGTCCCTAATCGCGCGAGCGTGCCTTTGGGTGGCCAGTTTTAAAGCATCCACGCACACGCACAAAGCGAAGGATCGCCGGAAAGCTCATCTCCTTTCGGATCAATTCAATTATTCCCGCAACGGCACGATGGGAGCACTTTTCCCAGAGCAGCAGCAAAAAAAAAACGAACAGAAAATGAGAGCCTACCCACTGAGGTGGAGAACCAGGCCATTGACACTCCGTCAGACCACGCGCGTCCATCTGCTGCCGATGATTTTGGCCGGCCTTTAGCCGGTACCGTTGAAGTTTCTCATTAACATTCCATTGTGCTGCCGGGCGGAGGCAGTCACCCACTTAAAATGTATTTACATTTTCTCCACGTTCACCCAGCTTTTCCCCCATGGGGGAAACTTTATCGTCCGTAGGTCTTCGTCGCGTCACCGGCATCGTTGTCGTCGTCACCGTTACTTTACATCGTGCCCGGTAATGGAGGCCGGTATGATGGCACGCTTGATGCAGGAAATCAGGCGCAGTGGCCACCACCGCCATCACTGGCACAAGGGAAAAGCAGCGGGAAAAACTACGACCCCCGGGGTGGACACGCTCGGGCGGCCCCAAAAACCGCAGCCTATCGCAGTAAAGGTTGCGCCCCGAAACTCGGGCTCCAGCCCGCAGCGAAGCCACAGCGAGAACTTCTCCGGTGCTGCTCCGATGGCTCGTTAAATCCCTCCATTTCTACGCCGGACGGTGAAGGAACCGGCGGTGAACCGCAGAGGACCATCGAAGGGCATTCGAGCGGGCACCCTGTCAAAACCGAGCGACCGATTGAGGGGGAAATATTTCGACACACCCAAGCCCCAACGGCTGACGCTGACGGCATCCACCAACACCGGAAGGCCGTGCGTCTGGCCCAACCTGGCCCAACAGATGATCTGACGAGCGGGAAGTGGGCGAAAATTTGTTGGCAAAAAGTGTCAGGCCACCTGCCGGGGACAACTTTTTCACACCCCGATCGGTGCCGTAACGCGTATGTGTGTGTGTGCTGGAAAGGGACGTGGCCATGGGAGGGATGTGAAAAGTGCCAAAGTTTGGAGGTTTCCTTTTTTTTTGTTTTTCCTGTAGTGCTTCCGTGGCTCCGGCGTGCGTGTGAATGGCTAATGAATTCAAGTGCGACAGATTGCAGGAAATAGCTGACATCGTTTAAAGGAAGCTCGGGTCGAAGAAGACAGACTTTTCGGCCACCTGGGTTTGTCGTTTCGGAACCAGAACCAGGCGACCGGTAAGTTCGTGTCGATTATCGCAATGCAGGAAGCCAGGCCAGCATTACAAGCATCTCGAAGCATCATCATTACGGTGAGGGCTCATGCATAGCGGAAGAATCGATTTCAAAGCCGCGGTAATGCACCACGCCAGAGCATCGACTCGACTGCATCATCGATGCTCATTATCGTCAATCAAAAAATAGGAACTGGGGGTAAAAAAACGAATTGGATCTTTGATCTTCCATTTAGGCGCTGTTTTGCGTACTCCGAGCCCACCATTAGCGCCATTAAGCGCCATGTTGTTTATCAGACCTTGCTCGTCCTTCGATCCTTGGGCAGGATAACCGGGCAGGATAAATCAATCACATGCCTCCCGAGAGCAGATTGATTCGGGGATGTCTCTCTCTCATTTTTTTGCCTTCCAAAACCTCGATTAGCTGCCTGGAAAAGCCCAAAAACCCGGCCGGGGCATAAGGCCGTTAACGAAGCAAATCCATCGGGCAAACAGTCGTCAAAATTTAGCTCCCCTTTCTTGATGGAAACCACCGGATGTGGCGAGAAGGTAGGCGGCCATCGAACAGTTGCATTGCGGATCTGCGATCATAGCGAGAACAGGAAAGAGACAAAAAAGGATTGCACCAGCACAAGTCGGCTTGGAAGGACCACAGAAACTCGTACCGGGTGGAATAGTTCTGCCTTTCCCCGAGGGTATACTTCAAAACGGATTCATCGGTCGACGATGGGATTGATTTCGTTTCGAGCTCCATTTCGAGGCTCGGATACTTTTTGCTTCCGAGAGCAGAGAGAATCTTTTTTGTGCCGCAAGTTTATCCCACAAAAACTATATGCTACTCTTTTCCCGTCGAAATGCATCCTGCAGCGCGTAATTGCAGCAACATTACTGCACATCTCATTTGGCTTCCTTTGATTCTCTGTCGAGGATTCCGTGGGTTGTTTGTGGGGAATTACCGAACTCCCCGAAAAAAACGACACCAGCAATATGACTAAAGTGGTTCGGCCCATTTCGAAGCACCAGTCAACGATGCTATGATTGGTAATTGGCGTGCCGAGATGCCGTGCGATTCCAAGCAGCACTAGAAAAAGAAATCCTGCCACCCACAAATCAATGGTAACCTCCAGCGCCATGAATTTAGCGGCCTTATTACGACAGCTTGCGACATTGCTCGGGCCATTTCTCAACACAGCTCGAGGGTTGTTTTTGCTGGCTTCTTCCGTTTTCTGATGCTCTTATTTCGCCACCCCCACAGTGTCTAATTTAACTCCGGCTCTTCACCGGCGAACGGAAACGGCGCGAAGGATTTGTAGCGAAATCTGGAAAACCCAATCTGTCTCCGCACCGTGCCGTGTGCCGTGTGCCACGCGCTTAAGCATCAACATAATTTAAGCTTCCCTTCTTTGCAAAGGGCACCATCATCACCATCATCATCATCATCATCATCATCATCATCGTCGCTGTCGTCCCCGGTGTGATCACGATCATCAAGAGCCATCCGGCGCGAAACATCGCAACAAATTCTCGAGTTCATATTATTCATCTTTCGTTTCGGTTCCGGTTCCGATGTGCGATTCCTTTCCGGCTTCTTCGTTTTTTTCTCTCTCATCCCTGCTTCAAGGACTGACAGGGTGAGTTTCGGTTCCGCTGGTGCACGTGGCCGTGGCCCGGTCTTCGGTTGGAGTTGGGCGGCGGTTCACTTTCATCGTTTCCGGGAACTTGTTTCGGTGCGAGTTTCGTTCTGTTTTTCCCCCGTTCATACCTTTACTTTATTATCTCGCTCCGGAGTGTTTGTCCTTCCGGGTGGTCCTGGTGGACCTGGTGGTGGGGGGTTTTTCCGTGGCATCAAACGGCCGGTACTCGGTGGGGTGGAAAAACGAACCCGGTAACCGCTGGCAGTAGCAAGAGCAATAACTAACGGTGAATGTAACAAAAACGAAAAGAAAGCGCGGCAAAAACAAACGAGAAGGATCCTTCTCGGTGGTCCTTTCCACAGTGCCGCCAAGGTAAACACTGAGCCCCAACATCGGCAGGGAATTGCCTCCTCCTTGTGGGTGGAGAGAAACACACACACACAGACACACAAACAGGAAACGGAACAAAACGAAAGCAAAGAAAGTGCGAGTGCAAGGCCAAGCGGAAGCAGACGCGAGTACTACCGCGGTCAAATCATCATTTCGCGGCAAAAGGGAAAGTGAAACTGCTCGCGCTTGGGCATGAAAATCGACCGACAGGAAGAAGAACGCGCAATTCCTTACAACCCACCCCGCCCGGTTGCGTGTTGGTGGGAGTGAAACAGAAGCGCAAGAAGTCACATTATCATAAATTTAACAATATTTACATTTCAAATGAGCTCATCAGAGCTGTGAACTGGTATGCGGCCAAGCAATTCGAGCCAACCGGTCTGACTGACGCGCGAACCAGCCCTGCCACCCACGCAGGAAACTCCTTCGACTGCGAGGTTTCGGGAGCCAAACGGATGGGGAAGTTTCGTCTACTTCTGGTGCTTGCGCTCGAGCACTTGGCTGCAATAAGAGCTTCAGTGGTTGAGTAAATACAACCACGAGCATAAAGCACACTGAGAGAGAAAGAGAGAAAGAAAGCCAAACCAACTGAACAGAAGGACACGCAGCGGCTCGAGTGACGGAAGCTCAAAGAGGAAAAGCAAAGCGACACGGCGAAGATTATTAATAATTTTCTCGGGAGCAAGATTTACGCATTTCTCCCGTAGCCCAAAGGAAAAGTTCCGTTTTTCCACGCGCACGGCACGCAAGCAGGATTACGGCAACGCGCGTGGAATTCCTTCGACGATCCGCGCCACCGAGACCGTTTTCTTCGGGTGGACTTTTTATTGTGAAAGTTCTGTGATTTATTATCGGTTGTTGTACATTTTGTTCTACACTAATAATTGCTTCGCAAGCCGGGAAATGATTTTTGCTGCAGGTGTCGCCGGTTTCGCCATTATCGTCCGCCCATTGGTGAACACTCCGTGCCCACTTCGGTTCGTACCTTTAGGGGTTCTGTTGAGTGAACGAAGTGGGAAAGGAGAAATGAATGGTCGCCCAATTCGCGAACACCGGCCAGCCTGAGGAGTGCATAATTTTCGCGGGAAAAACAGTGAATTTATTCCCATTTGTGCTGCCCGCCTCAGCTGCCGAAACTCATTTGGAGAGCCTGTTTTCGTTTTTTTTTCGCTGCCTCAACCTCCTGCGTGTGGGTGAGTAATGGAGGCGAAAGTATGGGCAGATAATTAGCTTACTTTGGGTGGGCCTTTTTGTTTTCGCCGGTGTCGCGAGCGCAAATAATACGCAATCGAGTTAGAGCGTGCGCTTCGAGCGACCGGAAGTGACTTCATTTCTCTTCAATTTCCGCTGATTGATGAAGATGGCGTCCGATGGCGTCCGATGGCGTCCGATGGAGCGACTCATCTGGGGTGGCTTGCTTTCTGGGAGGCTTAATGCAGTTGCCGGTTTTATGGGTGACAAGATTGAAATACTTCTACCACGCCCCGATGGACAACATTAAACCGGCCCGCCGGGAGCACCAAATGGACTGTATAAATGTATATATGTATTCCGTATTTCGTCCGTGGGTTGCGGACATTAAACGAACTCACGCGAAGCACCGGCGTCCGCTTTAGTGGCATCATTTGCCATCCTGTCCGTCCGAGTGTGTGTGGGAGTTTCCGTAAGGCTGCTCACTAAGAAGATTATGGAAATCGGAGTGTCTTTTTACTGTGTTCGCTTGGCGTTGGTGGTGCAGCTTCCGGGCACTAAAATGGCTCACTCGGGAATGAGCCAACCCGGAAAGAGATGCGCCATGCGCTTGGTAAACGAAATGCCGGTATTCGTCCCGAACGAAAGTGCACCCGGACCTCGGATGCAGCGAAGGACAATGGGGGAAAAAAAAGAACATTACGGTTCCCGTTCTTCGTGCCATCTGCCACACGGCTTAGTTTTATGCCGCCAGCAGCTGGACGGCCATCGTCATGGCCGTATTGGGAAAATGACAAGTGCCATCATTACCGAGGGACGAGGCGTCTAATGCCACCGAAGGATGCACTTTCCGCTGCGGTTGCATTTTTTTCTCTCTCCACTGCATCACCCCATTAAAGGGGTCGGAAGTTTTGCAGGGCACTTTTTTTTTTGTTAAGGGGTAGCAAATGGGCGCCGAATGAATTGCAAACACCGTTATTCAAATTAGCCTTGCGAGGCCACTGTGTTTTATGGGAGTCAATTAAACAGACGAGAGAAAGAGAGAGAGAGAGAGAGAGAGAGAGAAAACGAAAGACTCCCTAAATATGACACACCCGGGTCATGAATAAACAGCACCCGTTGTCGGTGGTCGAATCGTTCCGGTGGGTGGATCCTGTTTTAAGGGAAAGAGAGAGAGAGAGAGAGAGCTTCAAAGACACCAGTGCCACTTATCGAGGCCCGTCGTGAGCTTATCAGGATGGTGCGACCCGCGCACGTCCGTTATAATTGCGGACAATTATGACTGTTCACCGAAGTTGTCCACTTCCGGGGGTTTCCCCGGAGCCATTGGCAGCGACTTTTGACAGCAGGTAAAGAGCCAAAAAGTTACGCCATCCCCTAGTGGTGGAAAGTTTTCACCACGCTGTGCGATAATTTTCCAACCGTATGTCCTTTCTTGACGCGCGCGTACCATCGTCGGCTTGTGTTCTTCTTTTCGCGTGGTCCGTTCCACTTTTTGATTCCATTTGCTTATCGCTTCGCTTCTCCCAAGCAGTCGCATCTCAGGCGAGATGGGGAAAAAAACTTTATCAAAGTTGCCACTCGGCTGTGGTCACAATGGTGTTTTACCATTTTTTTTGCTTTCGCTCACATTTGCGCCTTTTTCAAATACCACAGATCCACATTGTGGAAACGCTTCTGATGGCGAGTGACGAAGCAAATAAGTGTCCAACGATCCGATCCTGTCGCAAAACTTTTGCGGTTGATTCTGCCAGGTTTTCCCTACGAGGTTCCCTTCACGTACACATCGCGTGCTTGTGGAAGTGGCGCATGTTTTGCAAGAAACTGTACGTTTTAAAGCACTTGAAAAGCGACCAGAATCACACACGCGTCCTCTCATTAATGTAGTGATGCGATTTATCAATTACTTACCACCATTTAGCGCCAGTTCCGGGAGGCACAACCACAAACGGCCGTACGAGTTCGGAGGGTAATAATTTCATTTGCTCGTTCGCCCTTAATCGAGCGGGCGCTGCACATGGAATAACTTCGACATGGAATCGGAATGCTTCGCAGCTTTCCGTTCCCCCGTTTTCAAGCCTGACCGGGATTCCGCTTCGGGCTGTTGCTTTCCCGCAAAGAGGATCAGAACCATGACAGGCGAGTCTAAGCCGAGCCTCGCTTCAACATCAAACGAACATCACCACACGGGTTCACCCTTTCTTCTCGCTGGCACGAGCGAACGGGAAGTGTTTAGCTTGATGATAAAATTTAGAAACTTAATAAATAATCCACCCATCTGCCGGAATCTTAAATCGGATATTGGAATTCCCATTGATTAAAGCGCCGAGCGGGACCGAAGGGCGAGCGAACGTCCTTTCCGAGGTTCGTGCCCGGGCGCTCTAATCCTCGGTGGAAGGCACGGTCTTAAATCATGTCACAAAGTGTGTATCGACGCTCGTCCCTTAGCTCCGTTCGAACAATCCGGGATCAACCCGTCGAAACCCGGGAAGGATACGATGGAAAGTGGCTCCATTTTGGCGCGGGGTCTCAACAATCTTAGCCCTCACGCCCCAGACGGATGGGTTTTCCAAGAGCTCTGCTCGTCCAATCAAACCGCTCGAGGATGACCCGGGAAGTGAAATGCGAACACGTACAAATGAACCAACACGGCCTGCCAACCGGCCTGGTGAAGAAAAGGACGCTCGAAGCACTGGCCCGCCGGAAGACAGTGCCCGAGGAATTGGGTCAATCAATTGATTGATTATTTATTTATAGTCCATCCATCCCGGTTCGCCGGTCTGGGGCGTCACATGGTGCCCCGGTACGTGTGCATCATGGATCCTTTGGCAAACACATCCACACATACGGCATAGCGTCGGCTGGGACTGGGGGTATTTATGATTCTGTGAAAGCTCCGGAGCGAAAGAACGAACCGCCAAGACAGATAAGGCACACACATACGCGTGTGCTCCAAGAAACCGGTCACAAGGTTGCACTCCAAAGACCACAACAGTTGTGACATCCGGCGCATTTTGCATTAAAAAGCCTTCGAGAAAAGCCAGGGTGGCCGTCAAAAGGGCTAATGTAATTAACGGTGGCAACGATGGCAACGATCGCAATAAAAATGCCATCGTTTATTGAAAAACTTTCCCGGCCCGTCCGGTCTGTCCGATCTGTTTGTTTGAGCGACCACCGCCACCAGGTTCGTGTGTGGTGTATGTGTGTGTGTGCCGGTGGGTGTGATTTCCCCCAACTGGGTCGGATGCACCCGTCGTGATGGTCGGAACGCAAACAAATCCCACTGCGTCGTAAATGGAACGCGCTACCGAGAGTTGGGACCGGCACGTCGCTCTATCTCGATTCGCAGCAAAGCCATCTATTTTGCGGGAAACATTCCGGTTGGTCAACGAGCTTCGTCTCGTTCGTCACAGGGTGCCCTCGAGACCCCGGGCAGGATGTCTGGACGATCGGTGGCTGAGCGAACCGGGCGCATCTATTCGCTTGCCTCGCAAGCATACGCTCGAGCAGGACCCATGAAGGACGAACCGGAAAGTTATTCCACCCCCCAAGATGCACTTTTGACGGGCATGCGAATGCCGCCCGGGATCGAAACACGACAACGGTAGAGGTAAATGTTTTTGAAACCGATCGTCCTTGCGCCCGGAGTCGGTTCCGCTCACTGGTAAATATTTAATTAAAGTCCGTACCTTGAACGAGCGCACGCCCTTTCTGCCGTGGACCAACCGGCACCAGACCGAACTCCCGGATGGCCACTTCGGGTCGGTGTGGTTTGGGTGCCGCTCAACCTTCAGCTCAACCCACTCACACCCCAAAATGGGACGGGATTTAGGTGTGAGAGCTCCTGAAAGATCGACTCCGTTGGCCGTCGTTTAGTGCTGTAGCTTTTAATCTATTGGATTTGCTCCCATCCCGGCACCTAAGTCAAGATGCTGTACGTGTGTATGTGTGTATGTTGGTAGGTCGCTTGGGGGGGGGGGGGGCGGGGTGATGGAGGAAAAGTGCCCGACGGACACGGTCCGATAGTCCCCAGCAGGAGCATAAATCAGTACGGGGAATGAAGCCCACAAATAACCATTTATTATTGAACTTCTTCCGGAGGCGCTTCCCGGTAATGCGCCACATGAATCCGAACCACCCACACACACACCCACACATGCACGCACACCCTCACCATTCGGTTGAAACTTTCCGCCCCGTGATTGGGAAATAAAATATGCCTTTCGGGTTCCTGGGGTCCTGGTCCTGGTCGTCGTCGTCGTCGTCGTCCTTGTCGCCGGGAGCTTGCTTGCGAGCGGTTGTGGTCGGAGTGGCAACTTCGGAAGTTAGCAAACCACCGGAATTGTCACACCGGAATGTGTCTCTTCAGTTCGGGGTGCTTTAGCAGCCTGGCTGTGATTCCACCGGATCACAGCAGCCGTTCGGTAGCAGCCGTTCGTCCTTTAAAACGACACACAAGCGCGGTGTGGATCCTTCCGAAATGTAACTAACGGAGCTGGCTCGAAATTGAATGCCATTGCCCGGAGGTGGCGGAGTGTCCTTTTACGTTGAGGCGCCAAAATCAACGGCATAATATTCACACAATTAATCACGATCTCGAGCGTGTGTGTGTGTGTGTGTGTGGGGAAAAATGGTGCAACCTGAAATCTGTCCGCCTGGCGCGTCTTGCAATCGACCGATACTGAGGTCCTTTTTCGAGGCTAGTTAATGGAATGGGACCCGGAAAAGTCGATTGGGGATGGGGAGAGAAACAAAACCTCAATTCGAAAGCGCTTTTTTGCCACGCGCACAGGACTTGCGGCGGTGCAACATCACGAACGCAACGAAACGAACGAACGAACGTAACGCTGATTGCAAACAAGCAATCAATTATCGGGGGTCCCTCTTTTCTTTTTTCTTGCCCCGACTCGCCCAGGGGAATCGCGAGGGCACGTGCAACCGAACCTATTTGCAGCCGGCTAATCATAATGTGAAATTTCCATCGTCGTAAAACAAGCGAATGTGTGTGTGTGTGTGCGAAGTGAAGGAAAAAGGACCCTCTCTCTTTTTTGTTGTAGGCCGCTTTCGGAAATGCGAATGGAAAGTGCACCCACGGAGCGTTTTTCGCCATAATTCCATCAACCGCGCAGGGTGGTAGGTGAAGGGAATGCCTCGTTATGGGTAAGTTTTGGAATTGAACCTAGTGTGGGGGGAAAACACTCCCCCACGCTAAAGGTGCTGCCCACACGTGCCCCTGGTGAGCATTATTTGATTAGATTTGCGTGCCAAGGATGCATTTCTTTCCCATTGTCGAGAACGCCGCCACCGTCCTCGCCGGGAAAAGGACTCTCCGGGGTGTAACTTAGACTCGTAGGGCCACCCCCACCTCCTCCACTTAGCCAGCAACATATGTGTGTGTGTGTGTGTTTGTGGGTGGGCGAATGCTTGAACGCCCGTTGCTCGAGAGCCACAGGAGGTGATGTTGAAACAGCACAAAAATTGCTCCACCAAAGCATGTGTGAGTTTGAATGTGCTGTGGGAGAGTGAAAAAGAGAGAAGCAGAGAGAACGAACAAAGAGAGGTGCTTTCCTTGCTCTCAACCTCCCCCACCACCACCACCCCCACTGGCCCATATTTATTGGCCTAATATCCTGTATTATGTGTTTATTTTGTTTATTCGCACTCGATCTTCGGTTCCTTCCTTTGGTTCCTGGGAACTTTGGCCACGGCAATCGTCGGCAATCGAAGGGCCATCGTAAATATTGCTTTCGCAAACTCAACCGAAGGGAGGGCCTCGATTTCCCAGCGGGGAAAGTCCTCACCGGGGAGGGAAGGAGCCGTTTCCGATCGAGCGATATGGAAGTTATGTTTCATTCCCGGTGCTGTGTTAAAACGACGCACACCGTGGCCACCCGGACGGTCATGTGTGTGGTATGTTTATTTGTCTTAATTAAAGGAGAATTTGCTTCATGGCGAATTCATTTCCGGTCGAGCGCGTTTCCCAACGTCCGTAGCGCTCGTTCGAGTTGTTCGCATTGGCGAGGAAAATTCTTTATCGAAATCGTCAATTGTGCGTGAAAAAAAAAAAAAAGAAACATGCGGCCATTGTTACGTGTGTATGTGGCCGTTTAGCGTTTGGTTTGACATTGAACTGTGTCGTAGCGGTTTCATCTTTCACCGGTGCTGCTGAAGGCAGAAGAAAAAAAAGCGTACCGTTTTATGAAACAACCACTTCTCCGTCGGTAGTGGGAAGCCTGAGATAGAAGAGCACACGTACGCCATGCATAATCCTGTTTGTTGTAAGCAATTGACAATAGATTACAGCTGTTACGATAGCGATACCGGAACGATAAACTTCTTACCTGATTCCCGTCTCTTCTCTCGTCGTTTTCGCTGCGGAAAAGTACACCGCAACCAGGAACAAGGACGATGGATTAGGAATGGCGCATGTTATGTTTTTCCATCCATTCCTGCCGGTTTGTCGATTGCGTTGCAATGGTCGATGCTCTTATGGTCGAGTGTGCTGTGCAGAAGGAGCCGAGTTTGCGTATGCCGAAGACACATAAGAAAAAAGGAGAGAAAAAACACACACACACACACGCATCGACCTCGCCGACTTCAGTTGGAGTTGAACGCAAATAAATTTCACCGTCCTTCGGAAGCGTGCAGCCAGCGCAAGGAAAAGCCGATCGAGCGAGTGAGAAATGGCACCGGTGGTTGATTCGATGAACGAAACAAGGCTCCAATGGAAAGCCGAATGGGGTTTCGATTCACCCACCGTGATCGAAGGTGATTAGTTTCGCATTTTAATCGACTTGTTACGTCGACTCCTGTGACGCCCGGTCGCGGAACCACGCCGGTGTAATTCATTTACATCTGCTTTCGTGCTGTACGCAAACGAAGGAAAGCAAACCCCAACCGGGAACAGGACTCACCGGGCTCTTGCAATTTTCGGCTCGAGTGTGATTTAATGCGCTAACCCAAAACACCTTCACGCAGCGCTAATTGGACCGTCTACCGTTGGGTGTCGTCGTTTCGTCGACTAAACGCCTTGTTCGATACGGATTCAATTATTCGATTCAATAATGGTCCCTTCATCACCACGACTCTCGCTCTCTCTCTCTCTCTCGTGGGTGTGGGGTAATGGCGTCGCATGTAATGACACCCCTCTTCCCACCCACCCACCCACGTCTTGGTGGCCATTGCTTCCGCTTTGCGTTGCTTCCGAACGTTATTAGCACTCGCGCGATCTCTTTGGCGGCTTCCGTATACCGCGACCTCGTGCCTCATTTCGTACCGTAATAAACATGATGGCCAACACGATGGCCATCGCGTGGGTGGGAGGGTGGGACGACGGGAAAATCAACTTACACCACCATCACCACCCTTCGCAGTGTGCCTCCGAGGTGCCGATTTCCGCGTAGAGGTGGAGCTATGAAAATTAATTTCCTGGCAAAATGCCGCCACGTACTACAAGCGCTCATCACCCCCACCACCACCAGCCTCACGCGGTCGTTTTTCTCACCCCCCCCCCCCCCCCACCACCACCAGTACCGATGGTTGAGTTCCGTGTGGGCAAAAAAAAAAAGAACTAGCCACGGATGGAACGAAACGCGCCATTTTATGCGCGCCCGGCAACTATCGGAACGCGTAGTAAATAATTTACCACCGATTTTCGAAAGCCACCACCCAAGCGCCCTTCCGAAGGACGAGAAACTTTATTTCCGCTTAGCGCGAGTGCCGTGCTGGGTGGATGGGTGGGTGGGAGTTTTCCCGGTGGTGGTTTTCCTCTTGTTTTGTGTGTGTGTTTTTTGCTTCTTCTTCTTCTTCTTCTTCTTCTTCGCCCACAGCGCTGTGTTTCAGGTGGGGGTGTGGTTGTGTTTTCCTCAAACCAGCTCAACCCGGTCCATGCCGGGTGGTTCGGATTTTCCTGAACGTCGGCGGGAAAATGATTTCCTTGCCTCCTTGACGCAGTTCCTTCTTCCTGCCAAAGCCGGCACCACCGCCAACGATTGCCTCATTCAGAAGAATGTCAAATTGGGCAAATTATTTCCCGTACCGAATTTTCCGAGTGGCTCGACAACAGAGCAGGGCGGTGGGGGCTGCTTTCCACCTAACCCCAGCCACCCCCACAAGTCACTCAATTTCGATTCGGCTGGGAAAGGGAATTTCCGTTGCCCTTTTTTTTTCCTCGTTTTGCTCTCTTTCTCTCTCTCTCAGGGACACGATCACGGCGCGAGGTGCGAACAGAGGCCACCCCCAGTGGAAGGGCAGTGGCAAGCAAGAATAAGGGTGCAAGTGAGCGAGAAAGAGAGAGAGAGAGAGAGAGAGAGCAAAGACGCGCGAGTGAGGAGCATTCAATTGGTTTCACGGGGTTGCAAAGTGGCAGTAGCGATTCGGCGGAATTCAGCGGCCCTTCAAAAAGGACTCGCGCCATGAGTTTTCTGCTCCCCACCGCCACCACCACCCATCCCGTTATGGCGTCACAAAGCTTGGAAAGGAAGCCACAAGAGAGAGAGAGAGAGAGAACACACACACAGAAAAAAAAAACATTGGAAAGTCGCCGCCTCGATGCCTGAAATGACGTGAACGTGGTTTAAGTGTACCCGGGAGGTGGGGGTGTATGGGTGGGTGGATGGGTGGGAGAGGTGAAAATACAAATACCAACAAGGAACCGGGGGGCGTGGGGAGGGGGGAGGGAAGCCGGTCGATGGAAGTAAACGACGGTTTCCACGAGGCAACGCAAAATTACGCCATCGCCGCGCCGAAAACGACGACGCTGACGACCGAAGCGGAGCATAGTTGCAGTGAGTTTATTAAAATTTTGCAATAAATTGTATTCCACGCAATTCTGCCGGGTTTTTTTTTTCTTCGGTTTTTGGGGAGGAAAGTTGGCGCTCGTCTTGCGTCGTCGTCGTCATCGTCGTCGTCCTTGTGCCCTTGTCCACCCGCGTGCCAGGGTCTCCGGAGGACATTGTCGGGAGTACGTGACTAGAATTTTGGGGCGGCCTGGTTCGGTCTCAGCCAGCAAATCATTACCGACCAAGAGGGGGGTAGGGTGGGTGGTAAATAGAAAGCAAAACGGGAGCAACATTTTATGGGCGAGCTGCTTTAAAGCTGCCGTTGGATTTAATTTCATCAAAAAGACGTTCTCCCCGTCGTCGGAAAAAGAATAATAATTCTCCGTTAAATATATTGAAACGCGGACCGGAATTTCACCCAAAATGTACGAATGTTCGAAAACCTCGTTCCAACGGCAGCTGGAAGAAATGCCATCGAACTTTGACTTTCACAAAACCGGTCGCAGATTGTTGTTCTTCGGAATGGCTTCGAAGGCCGTGTGCCAAGACCTTGAGGGTCACATTTTTCTTCGCCACGCTGGCAAGGATGAGAAACTTTTCTCCCGTGTGCGTGTGACATTTCCTCGAGTCTGCACAAACGTCGGCATGGAACTGCCGGCATCGTACCGACAAAATTTCCCATCGCTCACGCGGCCAGTTGCAATGGCCGGCGCGAAAGTGTGATTTAACTTTCTGCCAGCCACATTCCGCCCCGGAACCGGAACACGAACACGAGAAGAGTTTGTATTTCGAAGCGTTTCAACAAACGAAACGTCACGGCACTCGGGCGGGTGAACTTTTTCGGGTCCTCAAATTAGCAAACGAACCCGAGCGCCCATCTGTTGGTCCGACCGGGTTTCTGCAAAGTGTGGGAAGGGTTTTAAATCTTTAATCAAGCCACCGTTTCCCGGTTGAAAAGGGGTCGGCACTGGACAATTGGTGCCGGAAGGACCGCCGCCAGGACTCTCCAGTCTCGGCGCGGACTTTCGTCGAGAGCTTTTTCTTTTTCGTTCGTTGTTGCGCCTGCACTTTACCGGGCAAAGTGCTCATTATCCTTCGACGGGTGGCCCCAAATGCACCGGCTGGCAACCGGCTGGCAACGAATTGTCAACGTGGCAGGCGTCGAAGGTCTTTCATAATGCAGCGCCGCGAAATTGGCACTCGATGCGGGGTGGGTTGGTGACAAATGGTCCTGGAGAAGGAAAGTAGGCAAGCATTTAAAAAACTGGACCAAATCCTCGGGATGGTTGGGCAGAAAAAAAAAGCCACACGGGTCGACGAAGGATCGGAGCAGGATTTAATTACCATTTCCGTGTGGCCAACCCACTTTGGGTGACTGTGGATTTTTTAAAGCGTGAAAGCATTCAATTTTCCCGCAAAAATCCTTTTCTCCTAGCAGCGTAACGAAGCAGATGCACACACACACACACGCACAAAGGAAGGACACACCCCGGGCGGTCAAGCCTCAAACAAACAAATCCCTGCGGCGTCTGGCGTGTCCCCAAGCCACTGGCCGGGTCCGCAAACCAATTCAATCATGTCTAATGATACAAATTAATCCTCCATTTAAAGCGGAATAAGATGAAAATTAATTCCTGCGAATCGGACCCTTTTTTTTGTCTCCCTGCCTGTCTGTGTGTGCTGCTTTTTCGCCCCTGGTCTTCGCCACCCCACAACTACGTGTCGGAGGACCTTCCCAGCAGACGAGTGCCGACATTAGCGAACCGGCCCTTCATTAGACCGGCGCTAGTCGAAAAACGGCCTTTTTGCCTAGGCCACCCCCTCCACCCCAGTCAACTCAAAGGTTCGCAAACAAAACCCGAACAACAACAACGTCCGTAAGCGAAGTGTAATCAGCATTAACCGAGGGCGACTCACACTTTCTCGCCAGGCAAGTGCGACGGAATCGCACCGGATCGTTTCCGGAATTTGCCTGCAAAACGGAAACACCCTTTGGGGAGCGCAACGTGGAAGGGGACATGCCAGCGGGGTGGCAATTGAACAGAGAAAAGCTTTTCCCACCCGCTTTCTGGGGGGGGGGCGAGAGGCGGGGGGGGAGCGGGGAAAGAGGACACTTTTCAGCGGGAGAAAATGATGTTTCAGTTGCTTTCTTTATCTCGGTCCGTTTCCTCGCTCGAACCCGGAACCTTTTTTTTTTTACTCGCCCTACGGCTCTGGGCTAGGTGAAGCCCGGTGAAACTAGAAATATCAACGCCGGTATCATCATCAGCATCATCATTACCCTTTCCTGCTGGGAGTCCGCTGCCGTTTGGTGTGAAGCGAGCGAGCATTGTTTCTTGCGAGGTTGTATTATTTTTTGTGCCAAGAGTTCCTGGTGCTCCTGTTCCGTTTCCAACCCACACGGGCTACCTTTTTCCGGCTTTCGTCTACTTTATTTCTAGACCTGGTGCCCTGCCAGTGCCAGGGCCGGAATCTATCCAAAATCCATAAATAGGAAAGCCATCGAGTGGCCCAGGATGGGCTTGCTTCGCCGTGGCAACGCACGGCACGGCTTAACCCTTTTTTAAAGAGAGTCCTTTTTTATCGCCTGTCCGACTTGATGTGGAAGGTGGGCGGTGGAACGATGCGTAGGCATCTAATATTAAAACACCGTTGCCGCTTTCGAACCGACGGGTCGACAGAGGAATCGTTCCACCCAACCCCAAACTCCCGGCTACTGCATGTTAACTGCGAGTGAAAGGAAAAAAAAAGGAAAACAAAAGAGAAAGCATCCCGAGATATACTCTCCAATGGAAAACCAAAAAAAAAACATCTGCTTAGTGCGCCCACATGCCGACCCTTCTCGGTGCCGTTCGAAGTCGAGAGGATGATAAAAATAATCGAAACACCCACACCGATACCTCCTCCCTCTCCCTCGATCGCCGTGGGCCACCCGCGAAACAAGGATGTGATAGCATTAGCGTCGCAATAAAATAACGCCCGCAGGCGGCTGTTTGTCCGGAGCGCTTGCAGGGGCGGTGGCAATAATTTTCCGGACGGTTTGAAACTTTCGAGAGCTACCACACACTCACACACACACACACGCATGCATGCACGCATGGGACGATCCTTGAATGAAACTCAATATCATGCCCGGTGGCAGCGTGCCGCTTAGTCGAGAATTTCGGTTATGAATCCGAAGGAATTTCGAATTCGCCCCTCGTTCGCGGAACCAACGGTAGGCATCCTGCGCCAGGGAAAGTCAAGCCATGCTTCTAGAAAACCGTCGGGAAAAGGAACCGCGGCCAACGCACACGCACGGGGACGCCTTTCTGCATGACAAACGCCCGGAGAGAGAGAGAGAGAGAGAGAAAGAAAGATAGGGCTGAGGATTCAAACACCTTGCTTACTGCGTTTTTTTTTGTGTCTCTTCTGAAGCTCTGAAGCTTTTCCCTTGGCTTTTTTGCAAGGCCTACTACGATTAGGGTGAGTCTTTTCTTCCCCACACACATGCACATACATGCACACACATGCACACACAATAAAGCACATAGCTCTGGTGTTCTTTCTGATCCCCCACCCCCCTGACGCTTTGTGAAACAGTACGTTTCGTATTACTCACGTTTTCACGTGTTGGTGGTGCTGCGTCGTCATCTCGATAGCAAAAGTCATCCTCCAGCTCGCGATTTGATCAATGTAGCGTTTTTTGTTGGCAGATTTTTATCCAATGATGAGTAACGGAGGCAGCCACCGAGTCCGTGCTCACTTCCGGCTAGCTAGAGGGAAAAATCAAAAGCATCAAAAGAAAGCCGGCCCAAGAAAATGACTGAGCAATTCCCGGAGCTTACGCAATACCATCGCCACCAATTCATCGTCGCCCGGTGCCGCTTCGAACAGATAAATATCCTCGTTTAGTTTTGAAGTGGTCGCGCGGTCGCCCGCGGCTGAAAGCCACCAGGAACCGGGCGCCTCCATCGCCATCGTCGTCGTCATCCTCGTCGTCTTTGCGGCATTTCCCGGAGCGCACACTTCCCACTTACCAACGGGGGTGGGGTCGGCAAGACAACGGCACGGGAAAAAAAGAACATCGACATCGAGGGGGCGCCTGTTCCTGTGTTGGTGGTCGGAACGCAAAAGGACGTCCTCGAACAACGAGCCACTGAAAAATGATCAGTATCGTGTCGTTTGCCTTTGCCACCGTCGTTTTTGTGTGTATGAGTGTGTGTGTGTGTGCTGTTGCTATTGTTGTTGTTGTTATTTCTTCCCGCCGTCAGCAACGCACCGGGAAATGGTCGTCCTTTTGCCGAGGAAGATTTGTATCATCTTTTCGGTTGAGGTTTTTTTCGCCGTACGTCTCCCGAAACGTTCTGGCGTGGTTTTGTTTTTGCCCGAACGCGCCCCATGATTTTTCTTTTTCTCTTTCTCCTTCTCTTTTTACACCCACGCGAAGGCAGGGGGGGGGCGTATTTAGAGCGGCGAGGTTCGCCCGAAAAAGCAACCTCAGAAGAAACATTGCTTGTTACCGGCGTGTTCCGGCGTGGAGATTCCTCGTCCTGAAGTGGCAATTCCTTTTCTCTGCGCCTCACTCGCATTCCTTTTCCCGAGCTCCCGGTGGTGGCCCGAGGGATGTGCCCCGCGCCGAGCAGATGGATGCGTGTGGGTGGGAGAAGGCAAATGGGAGGAATCTGGCATCAAATATCGTTTTCACAGTACTTATTACGCCATCGGGCGGACGACCGGGCGGGCGTGTTCGAAGAAAGCCACGTGCGGGAGTAACCGAGAGATGGTGGAAAATCCCAGCCCGCGGAGGCTTCGATTATTTTCACCCGGTGCGTGGGTGGGAGGGAGAATGGTGAAACCGAATCCAAGGTGAGGCCGACGGCACTAGAAGCCAGTGAAAATAGGCGCCCCCTAATGGCAGTGCTCCGTCGCCGGTCTGTTTTTGCCTTCCGGCGTGAAAGCTTTCCATTTTCCCCCAAAGCATCGTTTCCAAAAAACCACCCCCAACCGTCAGTTCTCTGGAGGGGGCTGGGGGCCTGTTCTCGTGCCATTTAGCGAGGGCTGCCGAGTCCTTGTCGTCCTTTTCACCAGCGCACTGAAGCCCGCAGTTTTGTGTTTCGTTCGGTTCGGAGCAGTATCAGCTGCTGATTTCCCGCCAGGATCTCTGTGCAGGTGTTTTTTTCCCGAACGATGGTGGCGGTGGCGTGGAACCGCTGACCCAGTATCCTGGAACGGGTCGGCCTTCGAGCCAACGGTCCCGTTGGGAAAAGACGGCTAGAAAGAGCAAAATCAACAACACACACACACACATAAGCGCTCGTAAAGCTTCTCACACTGTACCTGTCCTTATTTCGCTCACTATCGTTGGTTCGAAATCCGCCTCTTTTTGCTCGGGAGTTTGATGAAAAGCGAACCTCTTGTTGCAGAATGAAAAGCGATGAAAGCCGGGACCGTAACACGTCCCAAGTCCAAAAGGACGGGGAAAAGCCCGGTGCGAAAGGGAGTTGGAATTCCCCGAACGTGATATCGTTTCGACGGCTTGTATTAGTGTGTAGTGGCAGCGTTTTCCACCGAATTTCCACCCTCCAACCGGCCACCGGGGAGGGACATTTCCGACCCCTTTTCCACGGGTGTCAGGGTGCGAACTATAAACACACACACACACACACCCATGGGTAGACGGAGCTTTTCAATACCATACCAGCGAGGGGCGATATTCGGAATGTGTTTTAAACATGAAACATAAATTATTGATTTATTCTATTCCTTCGCCACGCTTTTCGACTTCTTGCCCGAGTCTTGGGTCGTGGATCGATCGTACAATGGCCAGGGGGGTCCTTAGATTCCCTCTCTCTCTCTCTCTCTCTCACTCACTCACTCTCGTCCCCGATTGCCACCAAACCGATCGGAGGAAGGTTTTGCGGTAGTCTCGGAAACGTAAACCAAAACCGAACCGAAAAACCAAAACCAAACGAAACCGAACCGAACCTTCCACAAAACCGGACGCCACTCCGGTTCGGTTTTATTTTCTCGCATGACTGCCGCACGTCCGCTGGTCGTGGTCGTCCTTTTTTTTTGCTGCTGCTGCTCCTGCTTGTTCTTCTTCTTCTGCTTCTGCTTCTTCATTCGTTTCAGTTGCCAAGCCGGCACAGGAAGTGCCCATCGGCAGGAAGGCCTTGTTTTTCCGTGCTACTGGCGGGAAATTGACGTACGCCGAGTGCCTGAGTTCGAGCCAGGTGAAAATACACTCACTCATATATGGCAGGCTCCAGCCTCGAATCCTCGGCCCGCCTCTAGGGCGCGTGTGTGTGTGTGTGTGCGTTTTTTGCTCTCTTGCCCACTCTTGCTCGCTTTGGGCACGACTGGATGGTATTGGTTTGGCCAAGCACGCAAGCTTCTCCTCGCCGAGGTCCGGTCATGCAGGACAATCGACCGACCAGCTCGCCAGCCGATATCCTCTAATGAACCGGTGGCTATGTGGGATGGGAACCCTGAGACGTGGTTCTTTCTTTTTTCTCTTCTTTTAGGCCGATGAATGCGCCCCCTTGACATCGTGCCGGGTTTCTTTTTTTTTTCGTCAATAAAGCACAACCACCACAGGGGGTTGCATTAACCCTCGAGCGTTCGTAGTTCCCGTAATCTCGCCCCCTCTTTCGAACTCTACGGAACGGAATATTGCAGACCAAATCCATTAGGAAGTCGCTGCACGAAAGAGAGAGAGAGAGAGAGCGTGATGGAGAAGAAAGAAAAACCACACGACCGGCCCATAAATGTTAAACAGGTATTATGTGTAATGAAGTAGATATGGTTTGAAAGTCATCAACGTGGCAATGGAGCTGCATGCTAGGGAAAGAATGGATGGCGAACACACACACACACACAAAACACCCCTCGTACCCCTCATCACGCAAAAGGACACCCGGTTCGGGGGTTTGGTAAAGTTTTTTTTTCCCTCCACCCCGGTCCGGTTTCACAAAAGATTTTTCACACGAAACCGGGCGAAAAACTTCCGACGTAATGAATCGGTTTAAAAGTTGAACCAACAAAACGAGGGCACCGAGCGCATTCCTTCACGCAGCCCGCTCTTTCGTCGGTGAAGTTTTTGGAATGGAGAAAAAGGAGACTCCCTGCCCGGTTCTTTGGGTGGCCGTTTGGCTCATTTGAATCGTCGTGGATCGTCGAGACGAGCGTCATTGCCGTGATATCGTGCGCTGGGAAAGATTCAATTTTTACTGCTCCGCTTCTTGAGAAGCAGTTCCTTCGTGCCGTTCGATTAAGGGGTATGCGTATGCGGTTGTTCGTGAGCCAATGTCCGCTAGCAGGCCACAGAGGATGATTTTTGAAAACAGAAAATCCCACTACGAACGAATGAATGTCCTGGTCGCCATTTTGCATGTGACAAAAGCCACCAAAAGCGCCTTTTGCCTCTTTTGTGTCGCTTGTTTTCCACGGAAAAACTAACCCACGACCACGTCCGGTGAAAACTTTAATCCCACCCTCCACCCCACTAAAGTGCTGAAAGCACAGCTGAAACAAAAAGCAACTGTAAACAATGGGCAGAAATGGAGCGGCCACATTCCGGGAATCGGTCGATTCTGCTGGCCTCCCGGCTGCTGCTGTCGCTCCGGTGTAGTTACATCATTTGTCATTGGAGATAATTTTCCACCGGGCATTAGTCGAGAATTAAATAAAGCGCCAGCGAGACCGGGCCCTTCGAGGCGAGGTGCGCAATTCGAGTAGGATAAATTACCCGGCCATTGTTGGTGCGCTGTTGCAGAGGGCCAGGACGCGGCCGGACGACGCCCCATAATGCCGACAATAGAGCTGGCTAATTAAAAGTTTTCATTCGCATTTTCAAACGCGCGAGAGCTTACTCTCTCTCTCTCTGTCGCTCTTGTTCACTCGGTTTCGCAAAAGTTTCGCTCCATTTTCGGACCTTTTGTGTGATGTTGTTTGGTGAAATGGTGCGCCGCTTCTGAATGCCTGAAGACGGCGGTGTCCTGGCTGGTTGTATCGCTTTCGGTGGAGTTTTATCCCTGCGCTTCCGCTTTTTGTTCCCCCAAAACGCTGAGAGTTGATGGAGTGAATAATCCACCCAACGCCGCTGGGAAAGTGTCCCGAAGTGAATGTGAGCACAACGCCGAAGGTTTAGTGAAGAACGAAGCAACGAAAGAAGAGAATAAGGACAGCCTACAACGCTGACAAACACTTGCTGCTGTTTTGTTTAAAGCACGCGTACCGTATCGCAGAATTCGCAAGGACGAATGAAGACGAGACGAGATCGAGAGAAAGGCTCGTAAACATGGTCGAAACCTTCCGGGAAGT
Source organism: Anopheles nili (assembly GCF_943737925.1). Classification (NCBI taxonomy): domain Eukaryota; kingdom Metazoa; phylum Arthropoda; class Insecta; order Diptera; family Culicidae; genus Anopheles; species Anopheles nili. Next base: position 5,175,013 of record NC_071292.1, read on the forward strand.
TTTCCACCACTCCCGGCGGGAAACGCCAAGGAAAAGAGTACACCCTGGCCTCAACGCTAACGGCCACTTTCATAGGGCTCCTTTTTCGGAGCGCCTTTCGTGGACGAAACTGGTCATGTGATGGGGAAACGTCCAGCACCGCGTAGCGTATTGTTATCATAATTCATTCCACCCTCGCTGGGAAGAAGAAAACAACGCCACCGGAACAAAAACCCACCCACCATCGAAGCCGAACACATCAATTAGCGGGCCAGCATCCCGTCGAGAACACGAAAAACCGGCAGCTCTGCTTTTTTTTCTCCTTTCCCCATTCCCGGTAACTCTCTCGTTCACCTTTCCTTCGGCCAAAAACAAGAAAATGTAGTCGTTAATGCGCGTAGTTTTTTTTTTGTGTATGTTTTTGTTCGATTTTCACTTACTCATGTCTTTATTTTCCGTTCGTTTTTCGTGCTCCCTTTCTGCTCGGTTGCACCGCACCGCATTCATTTCGCTCTTCGTTTCTTTTTTTTCCCTAAACAACGATCGATTTATCTTTCAACGCCTCCCACGCGGAGAGGGTGGGCGTAGAGAGAATACGTAAGGGTAAACAGCTTGCCGGGGGTGGTGGAAGAACAGGGCTCGAAGATCGCTCCTGTGGCCTGACGGAACGTTACGCTTTTTCCCTACCCTACCAGCCCGCCTTCCCCACACCCACACGCTGAACTGGTTTGTTTCGTCCTTTTTTTTGTTTTAGCTATACACAGAATTAAGCGCCCCGTTTTGCTCCGGCGGGAGTTTTCGGACCGCTTGGGGCTGTTTTTGTTTTACGTTTTTCCTCCTCTTCTTCTTCTTCTTCTTTGCTTACATTCTTCTTTTCACTAAAGGTATATAAGAAGGTATGGTGTGGATATGTGTGTACGTATGAACGGATATGTGTTTGTGTGTATGTGTCTGTGTGTGTGTGTCTGAGAGGGGGAAGGGGATCCTGTTTTTCTGTTTTCACTCGCCTGGTCAAAGTCCTGGCCATGTCTGTTTACCTTTTTTTCCTGTTTTCCTTTTCGCAAGATCATTCCCAGCAGCGCCATGTTTGCCCACTAAATGGGAGTTTTTGGCCCCCTTTCTCCCGTCAGATAGGCAACCAGAGGGAAGGGGGAAGGGGATCAGGTACGGCACGAAAACGATGCCACCCGCCTTCCACCCCCATAAGGACCTATAGCTCCTTACACTTTCCCGCCCATTCAACGCTGCGAGCGCGAGCGTCCTGTTCGTCCTGCCAGGAGAAGGTCCTGGTTTACGTCTGCGAATTGAGGCCCTTCTCGTTGCTATCCACCCACACCCACACCACCTCACCTCGTCATTATTCATCTTAAAGTCTTTGGTTTTCCCCCGGCTTGGCCTGGCTCCGACGGCCAGTTCCCTGCCAGCTGCGAGTTTTGTTCTGTGGATTCGTTTTCCTTCCCAGATGCGTTTCTGCATCAAATGTTTCACCGTCCGACGGTTGATCAGACGAAGGTGTGTGTGTGTTTGTATGTGTCTCTCTGACTGTCTGTAAGTGAGATTCTTTTTTGTTATCTTTTTTCTAACGCGTCGATTTTTCTCCTCCCCCTTACACGTTTACGGCATTTAATGTTTCCATTCAAGTAAGTCAACTTCTATACAGGATTTTGTTTTTGGATGCTTGCGTACGCACGGGGTTTTCGAACTGTTCCAATTTACGGTTCGTGTTTGTTTCTGCTCACTGTGATCGCTTCGTTTGGATGAAGTATATAAAACTAGCCTAGGAATGCTGCTGTATGTTCATGCTACCGTTCCCATCCACTGCTACTAAGACTGCTTCATTGTTGTAGTTCACTGTTTGCTGCCGTTAAGTGTCGGGATTTTTGTTTTCATTGTTCTCCCTCTTCTTGTGCTGCTTCGGCTACTATTGTTTTCGTCTCTCTCTTTCTCTTAAAATTTCAACCCGGGACGTGTACGCTAATGAGCCTGCCTATGACGTGGGTGTTTCTTAGGTTTGTTGCTGCTTCTGCCCGCTCAATGGAGCCTCATCGTAGCTCCATCGCAGCAGTTTTTTAGTGTAGTTGCCTTCGAATGCGCCCGGTGAATCCTTTCGACGCTCTTGGCGACCGATTCGCGGCCAGTTCAGGTTCCCCTCTCGCAAGGACACGAGCACCTCTCGCGCCCACATATGGGTTTTGTATATCTGATGATGTATGGATATGTGTATGTGTGTATGTGTGTCTGTGTGAGCTTTCCACCGTTTTCCCTTCTGTTTGTGTATATAGATATAATTTATTTATTTCCTCGCTATAATTATATAAACAAAGTTTTCTGTACACCTAAGTATTTACCTTCATTAATTAAGTTTACAAGTCTTTTTTGTCTCAGAGAGTGAGTGAGTTCTTTTCAGCATGCGTTTTTTCGCTTCTTCGTTTTCGTCTCTTTCTTTGCCACCTCTGCTTCTGTTTTTTTTCGGTACTCGTGTCCCTCATCATATCCCTCCCCACTCGAACCACCCAAGAACGGAAAAACGCCTGCCAGTGTGTGCCCGTTGCTCCGATGCAAAACTTTTTCTCAAACTCCTTCTGTCGCTGCAGCACCCCTGGACGAGTGTTTTCCGGCCTACTTTTTCCTACCCCTTGTGGTGGTGGACCGGGAAAGTTTTCCCGGGAAAATACGAGTGGGGGGTTCGACTGAGGCAGCGAACGTAACATGTGTGGAAAAGGAAAAACAACACCGTCCTCGTTCCGGCGCACTCATCGGTCCCTCCCCCGTCCCTCTGTCACAGTCACACACACACATACGATACACGCGCACTCGCACAAAGAGGGAGGGAAAGACTGCATCGTGCGCGGAACGCGAACAAACGCTCTGCTCGAGATCCTACTACACTGAATGCTATAATGCCCTAATCGCGGCCTGCCATCTGCCGCCTGACGCCTTACGTACTCATCATCATTCGCCGCGTTATGTATATATAAAAAAGGAGATTAAATAAATCAGATGAAAAAATGTACCTTTCACAGTACGTATCACATTCATACACTTTCCGCTCGCTGTGTCCTCCTGCAGCCCTCTAACTACTACTGTCCTCACTCGCGCACCGGAGATCGAGCCTTCGCACGCTCCGCTAAAAACCGACCAATGGGCCCCGACCGAAAAAAAAACATACATTTTACAACACACCGTTTCGGCCGTATCGGGCTCATTTTCCACCACACCGCACACGATTCCGATGGCGTGGGAGTTTTAGCTGCGTTCTTTGGATTCTTCTGCTGCTGCTTTCAGCTCCGTCGTCTGCGGCTTCCTTTTTCTCAGCCTCCCGATGCACACTGCACTCGGTTGCTGCTGCAATTGCATCTGCTGCTGCTGCTGCTGCTGCTGCTGCTGCGGACGTCCAGTTGTGGTGTGTCGCGCTGGTTGCATAACCTGCAGGCGCCATTCGAGTAGTGGCTGCGTTCGGCAAGAGCTGGCTGCGTGCGGGCGATTTCAATAGTCACCGCCGTCATCGTCGTTGTCGCTGGCCGGCGCTGGCGAGGGAGGCGGCTGGTGGTGGTGGTGGTGGTGGGCTGCAAGAGGCGAGCGGAAAGCCTAAAAGCTGGACTACACATCCGTCCCGCAGCCCTCCTGGTAGCCTTCGTCGGGCGAGTTGCGGCTGTTGGATAAAGCACGTTTTAAGGCCGTGACCGGTGGCAGAACCGGCACGCCGCCTTTCTGCCACACTCGCAGCGTTTTCGCGTTCATCGGCATACTGCCGGTGCTGCCGTGGTGCGCCGGTTGCACACTGGCCAGCTTGTTGTGTAGCTGTTCGGCACCGGGCACGATCGGTAGCCCATAGTCCGCTGGGTAGCCACCACCGACTCCACCGCTTCCGATTAGAACGCCACTTCCGGTGGCGGCTGCCGAGCTCGAGGCACCATACGCGGGCCCAGACGCAGCCAGTGACAACCCGGCGGTGGTCCGTGGGAACGTCCGACTCAGGTAATCCACTGAGGACGCCTCATCGTCCATGTTCAGCATCGATGGTGCGGCTGCAGCTACGGCTGAAGAGCCCGACCCTAGGATGGGCAGTTTGTCGGAGTAGCCGCCGTGCGGCTGGTGGTCGTGGTGTAGCGCGGAACCATGCGTTTCCCACAGCCCGGACGGATAAAGCGAATCGCAACCAGCACGGCTATATTCACCGCTACCAGGTCGTTCGACCGGATCCATCAGCGAAAGTGCAGCACTAAGAGCGGTCGAAGCCTGCAACTGCAGCTGACTGAGATGTGCCAGCGGATCAACACCGGTGACGGCGGCGGCGGCGGCTGAGGCGGCCAGATCCGTGCCACTGCCAAGCCGCTTGGTGTCGTTGATGAGATCCGGATTGTTTCCCGCCAGCGAGTGTGTTGGTGAAACGAAACACTGCCCGGAAGCGATCAGACTGCCACCTCCGTCGTAGTGTGACGTCGAATACGGCAGGTCGGTCAACCGTGGCGGCTTCTGCACCGGATTGGCCGCCGGCAAGCCGCCGCACTTTAGATCGCCGGCGGCGTTTTTTCGATCTGGAGAATGACAATCGTTAATGGGAGTCGCCACCTTGCCGTTCGCATTGCTAGAGGGACTTACGGACGTGATCACCTCGACCTGGTTCGGTGTCTTGGTCTCCGTCATCGGAATGCGCCGTAATCGCACCAACAGGAACAGTATGATCAGCAGGATGAACATTATCAGGATGACGAGGGCCGCACTCAGCCCGATGATCTGCCGGTTTTCCATCGCGAAGCCAATGTCACGCACCAACACCTGCAGCGTGAAGTTGGCCTCAGCTGCACCAGCTCGGTTTTCGACCACGCAGTAGAACTCGCTCGAATCCGCCTCCTGTGCGTTCGTCAGCGTTAGGCGGCTGCGTTTCTCGTACAAACCCTGTTCGTGCATCAGCACACGCTGGTACACGCTGAAGTGCGAGTTGTTCACCAAAAGCTTCCCGTTCCAGTACCAGTTGACGATTGCGGCTGGCACGGCTGTGCTGCGGCACTCGATCGTCGCGTTTTCGCCACTATACGCCTGGATGAAGCGTCGCACTGGCAGCATTTCGGGCTTACAAGCGAAATCATCCACCTGCAGCTCACCAAACGTCTTATCGAGCACCCGCTCTGGTCCACCGGCACACGTCGGTGCGATCGGATACGGGATGTTCTGCTCCGTCAGCCATTTCTTGGCTTCGCGCAGCCGACAATCGCAAAGCCACGGATTCTCGTGCAATTCGATGCCAGTCAGACGCCGCAGTGTATCGATCGTCTTAGGTACCAGTTCCGAAAGCTGGTTGCCGTTTAGCTTGAGCGAATGTAGTGCACCAAGCCCTTCGAAGGCTAGTGGTGCGATCGTTTGAATGCTGCAGAACGACAGATCAAGCTTCGTCAATGCCGTCACATTGCGGAACGCGTGACTCTCGATCTTCTGGATGTGGTTGCGTGCGAGTGTGAGATCGCGCAGTGACACAATGTGCTGGAAAGCGTCTGATGGCACCGCCGTTAGCAGATTAACGGACAGATCCAGCTCAACAAGGTTTGTGAGGCCCACGAACGCACGGTCTTCGATCTGTCCGATGCGACAATCGCGCATATACAGCTTCTGTAGGTTCAGCAGGTTCGAACGCACGAACGTCTCGTTCGAGATGATCTGCAGGTTGTTACCGGACACGTCCAACACCTGCGTCGAGTGGTCGATGTTCTCCGGGATCGTGAATAGGTTGCCACTTAGGCACTCGACCGCCTGTTTGCCGCCTTTCCATTTACACTGGCAGGCTAACGGACAGTTTGGTTCACCGTTCGCGTGTTGTCCGACGGTACTCAGCAGCAGCAGCAGTAGTACTGGAAGCGCCATCGATGGCCTCCCGCAGGATGTGGATCTTGTCACTACGGCCGCCTTAAGCCACCGCCACCACCGATGTCGCCAATCGCCCGTTGATCCAGCCTGTGCCAGATTTGATGTCCTGTGTCGAGTCGTTGTCTCCGCCATCGCTTTTTCTCGCTTCTCGCGTGGCACCGCGAGAACGCAACTTAAACCGGGAAAAAAGGAACCGGAAACACGCAGCTTTCGCTCTGTCTCTCTTTCCTTCTCTCTCTCTCTCTCTCTCTCGCTCTCGTTCTCGCTCTGCCCTACAGGCCTGCACTTGTTCTCTAGCCCTGGCTAAGTAAGTGTTCTTCAGTGGGGCACTGGACGTTCCCCGGCAGCTCGCGGATTGCTGCGATCAACGGACGCGTTGCGCCGTTGCCATAACGACCTCGATCTGCTTGCTACTGGTATGTGAAGAGTGCATTACTCACTGCGGGATCCTGCTCCGAGTGTCCTACGACGATGGTACACTCCTAGCGCATTGTTCGGTGGCCCAATCGCGCCCGGTCTCATGCTCATCTGTTTCCGGCGTTTTTCGGCTGCTCTAAGGGCTCTAACTATTCCTGCCGGCCGTTTAGCAACTAGCGTTCAGACCCACTACTGTTCGGTCCTTTTCGCTGTGGAACCTACTTCAACACGGCACGCAATCAATACGGCTCGTCCTGTGGGCGAGCTTTCGCTGATCGGGGTCGATTGGCAGTCGTGGCAAGCGCACCAGGGGATCGATTATCCCGGGCTTCGATGCACTTGGGCCCATGCAGACATACGCACAGGCACACACAGGCACACGTTCACGCGCGTACCGGCACACATACACACCGACACACACCGACGTGGGGTGGTGTTGTGGGAGAAAAATCAATTTTGTACATAAATCAATTTTTCATTCACTGGTAATAAATCCAATTTAATCCTTGTTATGGGGCGTTTTATATGAAAATTTATTACGTAACGCGGCACACGCTCGTGCACGGTCTCGCGTATTTTGTCTCCCTCTCACTCTTTCTTTCTCTCGTTCGCACACACACGCTGGCGATGACGATGATGATGACGATGACGATGGTGAATGGCCGAGGAGGGGTGGTTTGTTGTTCTTTCCCACGTTAATTTTCACCTCCGTTCGCGCGTGTTCCAGGATGCGTTACCACACGTTACGGCGCACGTTACACGTCGCTGAGCTGACGGATAGGCGCCGAAATGGAGTGATTTGAATTATTCACCCGAAGAAACGAAGCTTCTCACTGCAACACAACACAACACCACACGGTACACATGCTCGCACACAGACAACACACACACACGCACACACGCTCGCTCGCTTGGGTGGGCCGGAACCATAAATCCGAAATGAAACGAAAATCAAATATTCGCTTTCCCACCCCCAGGGGGAGGGTTGGACCTCGAGGGGTTGGCTGGCGGCCACGGAAGGTAATTTCCGGTCCGGAGGAAGTACGTACGCGCGCACGCTGACCGGGAGGTTTTTCTCCTTCCCTATGCACGCGCAGCAAAAGCGTAGCGAAAGATTTTTCTTAACCACCAGCGCCCTTCGTTGGTTCGCTGACTTTGCGGTTTTTTTTCCTCTTCCTTTCGCGCTGCGGCAATCTCGTCAGCACAAGTAAGACGTCGCTTACGGGTGCTGCAACGGGCAATCGACCGAAACACCGACGCACCGCAAACACACACACACACGCACGGATTCACACCACCGGAGCAAGGACCTCGCGTCCGTCCCCTCGGGTGGAAGAAGGAAAAAAGAAAGGGGGCAAGAATTTGGGCCGTTCGTTTTTCCCGTCACCGCTCCAGGCCAGCCGAGTTTTCCTCACGCGCACTCACACGCACGCACACGCGCTCGTGCGGGGGATGATTTACAACTCCTTCGCACACTCCGCACCGATGGTTTGCGGATGGATTGATTTGCTTGCCCCCGGCTCGCTTACAGCCTCGTGGGAACGCGTTCCTAAGTTTCGCGCAGTTTCGGTTCTTTCTTTTCGCCACGTTGCGATGAGAATTTTCACCAGTGGACTGCGTTTCGCAATCGCACTTCTTTTTTTTTTATGCAGGCCACACTTTTCCGAACGAGCCGGCGGCGTGTTAGGATTCGGGGCACATTTTCACGGTGGCCAGACCGTAGACGGCTGGTTCGTAATGGCAAACACCAACGCACACACGTGGGACACTTTCTTGCGTCACTTCACTGCGGATTCACGCGTTCGCGCCGGTCCTTGCGATCCTGCTGCAGGATCGTTTGGGGTTTGGGATTTTTGTTTCTTCTATTTGCTTTTCCACTCACTGCGGCTCGTGCCAATGGCCCAAGACGTTGGCTCTAATAAAGGGGGTTGCGCGCGCGTCGGTCACGTGAGAAGGACACATACACGCCGCACGTCCGTTGCGTTCCGTAAACAAGTTTAAACTGGTTAGGCGAACGAATTTTCCTAGGGCCGCATCGATCGGCGCCATCACCGTTTCGGGCCGTTCCGTTCCGCAGTCAGCGTCAGGTGAGCGTGGTGAGAGCGTACAATATTTTCACTCTCTCTCGCTCGCATTTTCTCTCACGAGGATACGAGCGCGTGATTCCGGCCTACTGCGACCAGCTGAGCGAGATGCTGCCATGTGCGAAGAGAGCGCAGTCACTATGGGCCGGATGCGGTGAGATCTGTTGCAAGAAAACCATAACGAATAAAGTCAATCTGAACAGCCCAGCATCCCTATGATGCAAATCATCCCTGTTGCGATTGATGCGAGTTGGGTTTTTGAAACTAACATAAATTTTATTTCGAACCTTCTGGAATTAAAAGGTTAGAATGATAAGACACGCCACTCGCCATAGTTAGAGTTGATGCAGAGTATCGAATCAAATAAATGCTTCTCAATTAATAAAAAGAAAACAACTTTGATCTATTTTTAGTGTAAGAAAATATTAATTCAGTCAATGCTGAATCAATTATGGGTAAGGTATTTACCACACCAACATCAAGAAACTAATTTTCCAACCTATTTTCTGTACTCTTTTTCGTTTGTTGTGAGATAAATCCCGTTCAACTGTATAGAAACAATTTTCACTCCTCCATTGCATCCCACTGTGGATGCAGATGCGTTTCTCTTGCGACCATCTCGCTCTCGTCATTCGTGACTCTCTCTTTCAAAAGCTCACTCTCACATTTTCTCTTGCTCTCGGTGGTGGCATCGACACAGGGTGTTTCATATGTTTCCGCAGCTGTCGTCTTTTTCCGGAAACCTTCGGAGTAGACGGGACCTGCGCACACGCCAAGTTTCACGTTTGACCAGCACTCGTTTTAGACCAGTTTCACCGCCAGGACGAAAGGATTCCCTTCCCCCCCCCCCCACCCGCTTTCCTACGGTGTGCGACCGCTCGCGACAACATCCGACGTCAGATCGGCTCATCGTGTCCAAAAAATAGCAACCAAATTATGGGACACTTTCTCGACTCCGCCCCCACGTCCACATGTCCCAGTACCTCCCCCTCCCCCCCCCCGTCGCGCCAGGAGCCCCAAAAGGACAGCTGGTCTTTTGGTCGTTTTGTTTTGCTTTTCGGCTGCGTCATAAAACCGGAACCGTACTACCTTTGCTACTGCGTACAATGTGCCGTGAACGAGATCAAGGGCTTCAGCCGTTCGCAAGGTGCTGCAGGTTTAAAGCTGCTCCTGATTCCGAGCCGTGCAGGAGCAGGCTCTGCACGACGCATCTGGGAAATCCCCGCCTATGGCACGCAGAACGAAGAAACGCTTAAACTCACGTACGGACCGGGTCTCCGACGGTGATTGCTCGAAGACGCTGCGCCATCCTTAAAGGGTACACGCGGTGCTGACGTACGACCGCACGCAGTCCGGTCTAGTAAGCGACGGCGACGGCGACGGCTCGGTTGTTATGGTAACCGACAGTCTTAAGGGCATTCAACGCGAACCAAACATCGAACTTGTCATAAAGGCAGAGCGCCACTCTTAAAGCCTTAAGCATGCCCTGGTCACATGCAAAAGAGAAACGCTTCGAGCGCTCGACGCAGGGAAGAAAACGCCGTGCGTGCCCGCCTAAAGACAAAAAAGGGCCGTGAAGTGAGAAGAATCGAAACCGATTCTAAAATAAATGGATTTTGCTTCCTTCCCCCATGCGTTCGCAGGCCATTTGCGTGTCCTCGGTGTCCAAGCGATTCCGACTCTGCGGCTGCCGTTTTCGTCCCTCATTTTCGGGCGTTCTTGTTCCCCACCCTCGGATCGATTTCCTGTTCCCGTGTTGCTTTGCGTTTTTCTTTTCTGCTTCTTCTCTCGGCCACTGCGATTAGCCGCTCGTCTTCCTGTGTGATTTTTTGCAGCCTTTGCGACAGTTCGGTGCCGCAAGATGATCGATTTCTCGCCGACCGAGCCGGCTGTTTTTCAACCGGCCATGTCTCTCGTTCTGTCTTTCACTCGCCCTCTCGTTCCCGGCGTTCCGGGCGTTCGAATGTCCGCGACCGCGATCTTGTCCGCGTGTGCCTTTTTCGTCCCCTTTTGTTTCGCTCGCTCGCTGGCCTTCCTTTCCCAGGGCCGTGTGTTTTATTTTATTGCATCATTCGCTTGTCTCTCGTCCCGCAAACAACGCGACCCAAAACGACACAATCCTGCACGCGTACCGAGCCACACAGTCACACAAACACACACACACACGAACTCACCCCGTGCTAACGGCTGCGGAAAATGGCTTCCCATGGGTTTCCGGCCAGCCAGGGCCCGTGCGTGTGAAGCGTGTAAAACTCAGGCATACAGGGCACGCAGCTCGAGAACGGAACAGCACGAAAGAAGGAAAAAAAAATCACCGAAAGAAAGAAAAACACACACGCGGCACGCCAAATCAGGGCGGACCGGGATTCTCCGGGACGGTTTCACGAGCCAAGGGGGTGAAATTTTGGCAGAAACCCTTAATTGAGTCAAATTGAGACGAAGATTTCGGGCAACCCCTGGTGAAACCCCTCGAAAAACCCCGGCACGGTGTATGCGTGTGTTGGCGGGCACGAGGTCCTGGATTGGCGCACGGCGCGTGTACCTGCCGGTTTTACGGTTGTGTGCCTTCCTCGCGGCACAGACTCCACAGGGTGCGCTATATTCCAATTTTTATGAGTCAATTTCAGCTCGCTCGTCTAAACGGGGCGCGTTGTTCTTTCGTCCTGCGAAAGTGCTGCGTCTAGCAGATTTGCCATCGCTGCCGGAACGGATGGGATCGGGGCCCGGAAAATTATCCTCCGGATGCGTGCAACAGCCGACAGTACGACGGGAGGACAATCCTCGGGCCGACCGTGACGCTCATATCAATCAGTTCTCAAAATTGACGCTTCTCGAGGGGTTGTTCCGATTGTTCGCGGATACGCCATCCATCGCATAAATCCATCGCGAGAGGACATCGGCTAGGGGTGAGCGATCCCTTGTTCAATCGTCCTCGAAGGTTTATGCTCGTTGAAGGGAAAATCACCGTCTCGCCGTCACTGAAGCAAGCGAGAGAGAAAAATTGAGAAATTTTAACGATCATTTAGATCGTGAGGCACACCTTTACGGGCATCGGTCGCGAAACACTTTCGCGCGAGTACGGAGTTTTCCTTTTCCCTCGCTTTATTACACCCAGCGTTAAACTACTATTTGGCCACTGTGGGGTTTGAAACAATGGTAACCCATCGCCAGGTGAATGACTCCACGGCCGGATGTGGCGCTTGAGCTCTTCGGCGTTACCTATTTTTATTAACGGTCCCCGTGGCCGTAAAACGCCGAAGCGCTGCCATGATTTGTGCTCCGTTTCTCCATTCTCCCTGTCTTTTCGGCAGAGAGGGGTGTCTTTTTCGGGTCAATTAACTGGGCCTCTCGGATCGGATCCACTTTGAGGGCACGCAACAAATAATGATCGGTTCAGTTATTAAGCATCATCAGCATTAGGTCGCGAACCGCAACGGGGAGATTCGAAAATTCAATTACAACCCACGGTGGCGGTGAGATTAGTCACGGCACGGCACGGCCCGGCGAGAGGACCGGTTTTAGTGTCTTCCGTCCGTTTTTTTATTTTGGGATGGGTGAGTGGGTGCAATTTTTGTGGCACAATTTCAAACAACACACGCAGTGCCATAGGCCACGGTTGGTTCGCGAAAACGAAGCAACGGGAACGGATTTCTCTCCGGATGCGAGACCGGGAGTCCGGAGTCATCTGCCGACGATTGTCGTCGTCGGAGTCGAATTCGTCGACGAATGGGCCCATCAGTTCCGCCAGAACGGGCATGAATCCATCATTAAAATAATAGCTCGTCGAGGTTTTTCGAGGCACCGTCGTTTTGAAGCCTTTTCGTTTGTCTGTTCTTCGTTTAGAGGCGCGCGTGAGGGACATGCGTGCCGCAAGAACACAACACGGTGGCATAATTAAGAAACGATTGAGCGGGCAGACGAAACGAGCTGGAAAAGCTCGCTGCCAAACCTCGCTTTCCGAGTGTATGTCACCGCAACTCGATCGTCCGCAGTTAGCTTCGAAGCTCGCCTAAGCATGTCATTACTTTTGTTTTTTTTTTGGTTTCTTTCCTTTGGGTGAGGTGGGACTTTCATGTGTTGGTCGAAAGAATCAGTTTCACAATCGAAAACCCGCCAACTAGTGACGGACAAAATGAGTCCCCGGTTCTAACGAGCTCGCTTCAGCCGCTCAGGGAAGAAGTTATGCTCCACGGTCGAATGTCTCGCGATGAAATGACGGACAAGAATCACGCGACGCTCGAATCGGAAGTCCCCAGCGAACCTTCGAAGCCCACTGCAAGCCAACCCGTAGAGGGCTGTTGTTATTTTATTGTGAGCTTTCGTACGCTGTGTCACAATCAGCGATCGGGCTGACCATCGAGGCATTTTCCAATGCTCCCGTAGGTAAGTTGGAGCTCAAAAGTGTAACCCAACCTGAACCCAAATCAACCACCGGCACATGTCAAATTGGCCACACTAGCCGCGATCGAAATGGAAAGTTTTTTCCTCGGCACCGCGTTTGGTTGGGAATTAATTTCCCAACCGGGCGGGCTGGCGATGGACCACCGATAAATTATTTTACGCCCGCTGGCCCACCCTTGGAAGGTAGGGCACCAGCGCCACCGCTTGGAAAGCAAAAGAAAAAAAAAGGGAATGGCCCGCAAGCCGGTGCAAATGGGTTTCATGTCTTCGCAGTTTGGCTTCGGCAAACAGAACGTCAATCAAAATCAGTGATAATCGTGCACATAAAATTAATTAAAACGCTAAAACGCGCCCGAGCGCGCTGGAAGCTTCGAGGTGGAATGTTTGCATGCTTGGGCGAAGGCTTTTGTTGGCTTTTCACACTCTCCTCTGGGTCTGTCTTGCAAAAGGGGGAGCTGGGCCGTCTTGGAGCATAAATCTCGTCATGCCATTTGCCTGCCCGGTGCGCTGAATGGCGCGCGAAGAGAAAGTTTAAATGACCGCAGTTAGTGGAGCAATTTCGTTCACGTTTGCGTTTTTCTTTCGTGTCGTCTTCTTCTTCGTCTTCTTCTTTAACGTATTTTCCTCCAGTGCACGTGTGTGTGTGTGTGTGATCGCTTTTCACCGCTTTCGCCCCCTTTTGGGTGTGCGCTATGCGGTCGCGTTCTGGTCGCGTTTAACCAACTCCCGCAACACGCAATCAGTGGCGGGAAATTAGCTTTTTCTCGTTTTATACCTCACTCTCACCCACACGATGCAATTTAGTGCATTTAGCGCAACGCACCCGCACCGGCGGAGATCGCGGATGATCGCGAAGATCACGTTTCGGTTGCGATCGCCTCACGAGAAGTAAAAGTCGCCAATTTCAGCCTCATGTCGGGGTGGGGTAGAAAGCGCACGCATTGCACCAAAAAGAGAGCTCGTCTAGAGCTGTGGGTGGTATGGGTTTCGCTTTTCCCGCCGATCAAAAGCTGACCCTTTGCTTACGGTCTGGGCCAATTTGGGGAGATGTTTGGTGTCAAAAAACAAAAGGGACGTCCATCGAAAGGAACGTCCCGTTTGATGCAATCAAAGTGCATAAATGTGTCCTTCGCGTGGGCGGGAAAATTCGTGCAATTTCCACCGTGACTCGCACAAATCAATGTAACGCGTATCGATCTGCCTGCCTGCCTCCATCCACCTATTTTCTCACTCACTCTCTCTGTCTCCGATGATGAATTCGCTCGTCAATCATCGCCGGTGCACACGGATACAGCTGCACATTATGTCACGTCGTGTACACGTTCGGGTGGTCAAATTGAAACGCGGCTGTCAACGCACCCGTCCGGTGGGGGGCTATCTATCCTTCCTTCCGACACGAGCTGACCCCGGGAGGGCTCGGTTTTGATTCCGCGAAACGACCCAAAAATTGGCAAACGCATGTCAGCAATTATTGTGGAGGATTTATTAAATTTCCAACCAGCCTCCAGCCCGAAACACCGGCCCAAATGGTTGGCCACGCGCCACTGTGCGCCACTATTCGTCGGCAAAACTCTTCACGCGGGGTGATCCAGGTGCGCGACCTCGCGTGGCGGGTTGCATAAATAAATTACGTAAGCACATGGCACGGGCACGGGCTCGGAAAAACAGGACACGACGGTTTCCCTACAACCAACCAGCCCGCGTGAAAGCCTCGTTTCTCTCGGAGCTGGGGAACTCTTTTAATTGCGTCCCGGTCGTTTCCGTCCTTGGAAATCTTGGCAAACGCCCACAGCGAATCCTTCCAACTCACGGGCCACGAGTGTTGCTCGTTCTGCTGCTGGTTTAGTTTTCCCGGGATCGCTGTCACCGGGTACCGCTTTTTGATGCTGAAGCTCGCCTCTAAGCTCCTGCTGCACTCGGAAGGACACGTTCCCTTCAATGAACCGGCTGATGACATCATAATATCCTCGAATTTGCACCACTCGACATGAGGGATGGGATTGGGAAAAGAGCAAACGAAAAAATAGCACCCCATACAAGGGTTCTGAGGGCAATGTGTCGATGTGTTGGTTAATTTTTTCATATCGCTGGAAATAATCTAATAACCGACACGGGCGTCGGAACGGTCACAAGCGAATGTGACGCTCTGAAAAGACCAGATGGATTGGATGTTTGATTTTTCTTTTCATGCTCTATCTCTCTCTCTCTCTCTCATAACGGTGTCTACGAACTCCCTAAATTCAGAATGTTTCCTAAATCCACTCATTCAACCCTTCAACGAAAGCTCAACAAACCCCAAAGGGGGGCGTTTCCGGAGTGATTATCCACCCCCAAGTCGCCGAGTTTAATTGTATCTACTGATTACTGCACCGTCGAACCCAAGCGCGTCCCATTTTAATTTCGTTGGCGCTTTTCGCGGGCCACCAAGCACAGCGCGACTACGCAAACGTGTTTGCCGCGTGATTTACGTCACGGTTCTTACTCGTTGTCGGGGGTGTGGAAACTTCAGCACCAGATCACTCGTCAGCCCTTCATCAGCAGTGGCGCAGCGATCTCTCCCGTCTGTCGATGCGAAAATCATTTATCAAGCGGCAGAAGGAAGCGAGCAGAAAAAGAAAACCAAGCAGCTAGAACACGAGAAGCGCGATAGCAAACGACGACACCGCAAAACTCTCATCGGATGGAAGGGAAAAAGGACTTTTGAGGGGTGTTTTGCGGAAGGCCACCGAGCTAGGATACGCAAGGAATTTTAATTATTCACTTCTAATCATTAAAATCCCCCAACCGACGCGACGGTGTTCGCTTTACCGCAGTGGAGGACGCGGAAATAAATCCCACTTTTCCCAATCAAAAACCAGCGCCCAGACCGCGCTTCCCGGCCATTAAACCGAAGGATTATGATGCTTTTCCACTTCGAGTGATTGCCAACGGATCCTGCCCATCCGAGTCCACCTTCCGCCTAGGCAGCTGGGCAGAACAAACGAAAGCGTTTCGTCTGATTTGCGTTCGATTTCGAACCGGGCTCGTAATTAGAGCAGCGCTCGTCAGACGCACCCGAAGGGACCGGGCTGTTGCCATCGTTACGTCACGGTTTCTCTGCCGGATGGCTGCTGGGATGGATGAGTTTTCTCCCCATGACGGAGTTTTTTCACCGGGCAGCCAAGCCGAGGCAGCGAGCGAAACTGATTGCCGGATCACCCGGCGAAAGAGTTTTAATCGTCTTCGATGACAAAGAAAAGCCGTGTTTGCCGCGGTGAAAAAAAAAGAAAAGAAAAAGCAGCATGCGTTACCGTGTTCCGTTCACCGGCATCACCAGGACACGGCAGGATGGATCTATTTTTCCGCCCGAATCCGGATCACCTTGATGGGAGAACCGCTGGAGTTTTTCCTTTCACGCACCGCGACATGTCACCCATTCATCATCTCGATTGCCTCGCCTACACGCGCGTCCTTCGGGTAGCCTTCTCGACCACCGGCCGTGGGAGACACACAAAAAGTTTGATTGGATTTTGGCGCCCGGGATCTCGCAATCGGTTGCTGACATGAAAGCCTGGCGTATGCGTGGGCGTTCGTGCTTTTCCACCCCCATGCGAGGACGGCTTTGATCGAAATGTAAACGATGCACGCGTCGTTAGACGGCTCGCTCGATGAAGGGCACGAGCCATCTTTTACACGAGATCCTCGAGCGGTCTCAGCTTTTCGGTCAACCCGTTCAACCTGCTGCCGGTGATGGAATGCAATTAAGGCGACCGGAATCACACGTGTGAGGAGCGACCGGTTTTTGGAACCCGGTTCGATTGGGAAGTGTTCGGTGGATTTGCTCGAAGGATAGAGCACCCAGGACCTCGGTTTCCCACGGCCCTGACCCAGGTACGGCTGCCAGGTACGTCAGCCATGCCAAATATCACCTAGCGTACAAGGAAAGGCCATAAATCTTCTCGTCACATCTCGCATCCGTGCACTTCGTATGCAAATTTGCACTCGCTGCACTCGGTGACGGTGAGCGTGGGAAAACGTGTCACACCGGACCGGAGGTGAGCGTTTTCGGATGATTTTTATGATCGTTCGCCCAGCCCGACGAGCAAATAGTTATGGCCAACCGGGCGTGAAACGAGCCCCGAGAAGCGGTTTAATTAATGCAAGCAAGCTAATTGATTGGCCGATGGAGGAAGGTGAGAAAAAAGTCTTACCACGTGACGCAAGGACACGAGGAAATTGAAACAAACTCGTCTCCGAATGGAACGCCGTCACTTAATAAACAACCGGTGGCTGGATTTAAGTGCTGCAGTGACACATTCAAACAAGCTTCACTCATCTTCGCACGAGCGAGGATTAAAGGAGGTGTCTCGGATCTCGTTTCTCAAACAGCAAACAGAATAAAAAGCACTGAAAACCACTGAGCTGTGTTGCTGAAATAAAGCACAAATATTATCGAAACATCTCCATGGGACTACGGCGCCCGATCGGATCGATAAGCGGCCCTTCGGCAAGGGCCAGCAAATGTCGGGCCCTTTTGCACTTATCGGCTCATTTGCATACGCTCGTCTGCCTCGTCCGCTAATGCCCGCTTATCCAAATCCATCCACCCATCCCTGGGAAAGCGTCTGGGAAAATGGACGCACGAACGAAAGAAGGAAAACAAAAAAAGGCTAAACTTATGCCGCCCGCCCGAACGCACCACAAAGCCTTTAATTATCAATTTACCATTCCGACCAGGGCGCGCGGTCTTATCCCATTTCGGCCATTCCACGGCATCGGGTGCGGGCTCGGTTTAGCGGCTTCTAAGCGCATAAAAATGCGATCGTATGCAAACGCCGTGTGCGAAATGGGCTCCACGGCCCGTCGTCCCAAGACCACGCAGTTCCAAACCAAAACGAATGCCACGAATGCCACAAAAAGGAACGGATCGAAACCGACGCCCGTCGCCTAATCCGGGCTGAATAATATTCGTGACCGGCGAAGGGCTGCAGGGAACACCGGAGCGACGGACGAACCCGCGAACCCGGTGGAAGAAGGAATCGGAAATCCCTATTTGATCGGATTAAAGTCTTGTTTATTGCTGTCACAGCTTCAAATCGAAGATAAGCCCAATTATGGCCCCCGGGCAGGGCGTGCGGTTCCGTCGATCGAGCGGCCACAGCGAAACCGGGACAATAGCCCTAGCGGGGGCCTTGGCCGGGGTGTTGGTGTGAGGTGGGGTGCGAAGCGCTCGGAAAAGCTCCCGGAAACAAACCCAACGCCAGTGATGGACCGGTGTGGTAGAGCAATAATGGCGGTCAAATGGATGTTTTCGTACGCTTTTTTTTCTTCTTCTTGCTTTCTTTCTCTCTCTCTCTCTCTCTCAGACACTCGCTTTATCCTCGAAAGAAAGCACACAGAAAGGTGCAAGAGACGATGCGAGACCGGTGCCATCGGACGACGGATGGAAAACCCATTTGGCAAAACAAATATTATGTTTAAATATTCAAACACAAGAAATATTCGTCAAAAGCGAAAGCTGTCGTGGCAGGCCAGAGGCTGGGTGACACGGGGGCTGGGTGAGAAGAGGCTGCAAATGTGTCGTCCTGCGGGATGGTCGGGGTTAAGAAGAGCTTGACTGTTTCGCTTTTATGTCTGGCGCATCCTTCGGGGGGGTGGAGAAAATCGCAATGGAAAACGCTTCTCGCTTGTTTTCCACACACGTTTGTTGTCGTCTGTATTTTTTTTTCTCTCTCGAGCTTCGGGTGCCTGCGGGAGGCACCCCATCCCCTTCTTTTAAACCGTCACCGGCAGGGAAGGACGAGTGTGTGTGTGTGTGTTTGCATTAATTTTCCTTAAATCTGCTTACAAGCTTCCCCGGCACGTATGCATACGCGGGATGATGGGACGGTGGCCGAGAAGCGTCGAGGAATGTTTTCCCTTCGCGTTTCACCATTGTTTCCCGCACGAACCACCCAACCCATCCCATCTTCTGCACACACACACACACACACACACAGGTGCACCAGGTGACATCTTGACGTGGTATCCTTCCTTTCTTGCTTTCTTGCATTCGATTTCGCCGGAAAAGCGAGACCATGAAATGAAAGGCAGGCTAACGTGCTTGGTTTCTTAGCTCCCGCTGCCGATGCTCGTGTCCTTTTGAATTCAGCTGGCCGCTTCTCCGAGTTTTGCGTGTCCATTGTCAACTCCCGGCTTCGGCTCAGGTGGACTTGACAGATGAATTCGAAGGTAATCGAGGAGGCCTTGTGCACGGGCGCTGTTTGAGCAAAAGCATAATAAATCGTAGCAACCGTTTGCGAATTGAGTCGCACCGGTTGACGAGTGAGACGGCGAGAGAGAAAGAGAGAGAGCGCGACAGTCTGTGTGAGTGAGTGAGAAACAATGCGCGAAGCTTTCAGCCGAGCGGTTCGTTGTTCCTTTTAAATAATATTCTTCCCGTCGCCGTGTCCCATTTTCATCGCGTGCTCCGAAGACGGGATGGCCGGAGTTCGCGAAAATCCAACCTCCCGGTCCAGACAGAGGGAGCAGGTTTTATGCTTCCTTCTTTTCTTGTCTTTTGTGTGTGTGTGGGGATGTGCTTGCGCCCCCCCTAAAGTCCCTTTGTTTCACGAGCCAGGCCGGGAAACGCGCGTCTTCAACTTCATTTATTCATTCATTCATTTCTGCCGGTGGAAGAAAAACACGAAGAAACACGGCATAAACCTATTGTTAGCGGATAAGTGAGGAAAAATTTATGCGCCTCGCGCGTATGCAGCAGCGTTCTTGGAAGGTGTACCTTTTTTTGTTCTCTATCTCTCTCTCTCTCACTCACTCTTCATCCTTTTTTGCCCCACAATAGCTTCAACCGGAGCGCGCCCGAGCGATAAAACGGGCGCATGAAGCAAGGATTAAAATTATTGTAACAAATTAAGCGACCCATCTGTAGCTTTATTTCGCGCTCGCGAAATGCTGCATTATCTCGATGATATTTCGTGCTCAAGTGCGCCGTTTGAGATTTTACTGCCAAGCGCTATAATTGAATCAAGTATACTACCAGAATCATAAAGCGTACGATCCGAGAGATTGGTATCCTTTTTTTTGCACCTCACCGGGTGCTTGCGTCGTCTCCGCGGGGAAACGCAATTGATCAGAAGCTGCTTAGCTGGAATTTCTTAAAGACACTTCAAACGAACGAGACGGCCACTCGATTTGGCGTCCATTTTTATCCTTTCAGCACCGGGCCACGGGGTGGCAGGACAACAAACATCAAAGCGGTCGCTTGTTGCTTGTTGCCCGACAGCTTGCCGGGAACGCACAAATTATTTACACAACCTTGTAGTTCGCTCTCGACCGTGCTCTTCAGCTGGAGTGGTAGAATTTTATCCCGACGACCCCTTCGATCTCGACGGTCCTCGACCGAAAACCGTACGTCGGCATGCGCACAAGGACGTCCGCAGCGTTCCATCCGGCCATGATCCGACCCCGACCAACATTCGGCACGGATGCGTATGTGATATTGATGTCCTTTAATGCGATATTAATCATTCAATGCGATAATGCCACACCGGGCACAAGAAAGCCCACTGTGGGTGTCCCAGGACCGGCTTTATCATCAGCTCGTTGGGAAGCAGCAGGCTTAGAAATCAGGCTCAGTAAGGCTCCGGTGTTGCTGCAGTGATCGGTTTTGATGCTAAGCTTCAAATAATTGGCAGCAAACGAACGCTCTAACTGGCAGAATGCCGATTAAACGAACGTCCCACGCGACGTAACGGTGAAAAACGAGTGCCAAACGAGATTGCCTTGGTTTCGATCCGTCCGCACGATCCTTCGATGGAGACAATGGAATCCAATTTTAATTACTCGACATGCCACCGTTCGAGCATTTCGAAAGCCAAGGAATTTTATTAATTATGCCTGTCGAATGTTGAAGTCCCATCACTCACTGGGTGGGGGTTGGAAAAGTCACTCCCCGAGTTGCCACTCGGATTCGTGCTTCCGGTTTTCCCGGCGATGCAGAAATTCACTTTTAAAAGCATATGCCAATAAAGCATCGGATTACGCTCCCACGGTGCGGAAGTTGAATCGTAAAATCTTGCACCTCTCTCAAACCACCCGTTTTCCCGACATGTGCCTATTAAATATGCATCATGCTAACACGGCAACCACCCGCACTTGCCTGGCGTGGAAAATCCAAACCATCCTCCCACCAAAAGCTCATCCCGCCCTTGGGCCCGTGGTTGGAAGTTGCCCAAGTTACTGCGCTTGTTGATTTAGCAACATTTTGCGGTGTTGTTGAGATTTAATCAGTTCAGCCGTCGTTTCCCAGCCCAAACGTGGCGCACCTTCGTGCTTCAGCCCTGCAAAAGGGGAAGGTAAAAATCACCCATTTAGCATCACCCATACTGCCCCTGGTTCCCTGAAATGCCAGGAGAACACATTCCCAGAACCAAGACGCAGGTTCGGGACTTCCCACGCGCGGTCTCTCTCTCTCTCGGTCGGTTGTGCACACATAATATTGTGCATTTTACTTGCAAGTGCACCGGAAGCACTCGTCCCCGAGCTCGGCACGACCTGGCAAGTGTATTTATTCCGATGGGATTCTGCCAGCATTCCGTGCGCCCTCGCTGTCCCCAGCCGGTTCTAATATTCCGCCTCGATGCCCGCTGGATGGCTACGGGAACGGATTGAAATCAGGACCCGCGTATCGAGCGCAGGGACCGTGGTGGGTGGATTTCCTTCGGAATTTTCTGCTACGGGTCGTTGCTGGGGCAGCCCGCACGCTGCGAGGACACTAAAAGGCTTTTAATTTATGCCGAACGCTCGAATTTATATCTGCATTCCGCAAGCGTTTCGTTTGCGTTTGCACAGCGCACCGGGACTGGGATTACAGGATGCTGGCGTTTGGTGCTTGGCGCTTGGCTTTTTAGCTTCCGGTGTTCGTCCCAGCCATTCCAGCGGGAGTGCCATTCCCCGCCATTGGACGGAGGGTGCGGTTTTTGCAGTAACACAATATTGTTCACTGCGGTTATATTTTTGGCAAATATGCACACACGAACACGCTCAGGTTTTGTGTTTGCGTGAGGATGCCCTTTTTTGGCTCCCACGCCAATGCGCTTTGTATCCTCGGCAGCTTTCCTCCCCTTATGGTTGGTTTTCCCCCGCGGTCTCCGAGTGGTCAAGTGTGCGTGGCCAATGCTCCGAGCTGGCTTGATTGAATTTTAATACGACTCTGCGCGCCGTACCGTTGACGACATGAGGAAGCGTTCCAGTTCGGTCAGTTCGTCAGGAACTGCGTGGCCGAATGTCGCCACCAAGGGCGTACATTTTCTTAAGATGGCTATGGGGTGGGTTTCGGGAGCACAGAAAATTAGACCTCCTCCCAGTCGTACCGTGTCACACGTCGACACCTGAGCAGAACGTTTATTAAATTAGACATAATGCTATTTACGAGCTGCTTCCTGCCGCTGGGGACACTCGCTGGACAGGTCACGTCCTGGACCGTACCCAGTGGGTGGGGGTGGTCTGGCAGCGTGACCCGGCACGTATCCACTTTCGCAACCCAACCCCACAGTACGTATTTTCCACGGAGTGTTCGCGTTTGAAGGGCTTTTTTCATGAACTTCCGCTGAGCACTCGCGCGCCCTCTGCAATGACGATGGCGCTGGATGTGAAAAGAACGGTCGGGGAAAACAATCAAATCTATTCACTGCATCACGGCCAGCCACATCACAACCACACACCGAAGGGCGCTTGTAACTTTCACTATCGAGCATTTGGGAGGGCGATCGTTTGGTTTCGAAATCGAAATCCCTTCGGAAAGCCACGGCCTACTGCGGCCTATGGTTCGGGTGCTTTGGAAATGAGAGTTATGTTTTGGAGGCAAACAAGAGCTTCACTCAATGGATGCGATAATGGGACCAGTGGGAGGTGTTAAAGAAGCCGCTCCGGTGGTGGTAACGATGGTGGCGTTAGTGGCGCGGAAAAACACAACCTGGGTTAAACGTGTTAGCTCGGAAGGTAATGAAGGCAACAAGAAATAAACAAAAAAAGAAAAGGAACACCCTCCCCACTGTGGTCGGCGGCGAAATGGAAAACTTTTCTCAGCGATCCAAGCCTTCTGGCCGGAAGTGGTTTGGCTCCCAAGTGGTAATTGTTCAAGGGGCGTACTCTCGCTCGCGGGCTCACTCTCGCCCTAGACTGGGACTGGGACTGGGACTGGGACTGGGACTGGGACTGGGACTGGGACTGGGACTGGGACTGGGACTGGGACTGGGACTGGGACTGGGACTGGGACTGGGACTGGGACTGGGACGAGAACAAACGAAACGAATGAATCGGTCGGCTTTGTCCGTGTTGGTGGTGATGGGAATGTTGATGATGAACCCGAGCGTCCAGAACGAGTGTTCCGTTACCTTTCGGGGCGCTTTTCTGTTCATCGCCACCATTTCCACCGGTTTCCCGACACCGCAGAGAAGCCTTCAAAAGTCATCATCCGGCGTTTGGTGGGAGCCAGACTGCGGGCTCGGAGGGCTTCGTAGTTTTCTGGTGTGTCCGTATTTCCTGCCCACCTGAACCTGAATGCAACGTGACGCCAGCGGACAACCGATGGAGGAGGCTTTCGCTACGGTCACTGGATTATCGCACCCGTTCAAGCGCTGGAACGGCTGCTGGGGAATGACAAATCTGCTCCACAGAAAAAGGCAAGAGAGAGAAAGGAAGAGAACAAGAGTCAATGCAGCCTGGGAAAACGGTCCAACCCGACGACGACCGATGCCAGACCGGAAGCCGACGAAAATTATCACCCCAGGAGGTAGCGAACGCTCGTGTCATGGTTTATTTTTGCGTGTCGTCACTTGTGATTGGGCTTCCTGTTTGGTTTGGCCGGGTTAATGGCCCGGTGTAATGCAGCCACACCATCGAGAATGTCGTAATCTTGTCGCTATCGAGCTGAACCATTCGTGTGGCTTACGATTCGGTTGGATACGCACCCGGGCTCGAGCAAAACCAAAACGCACACGAACGGGCTAGAAATTGCTGCTGCGGTTGCGGTTGAAAGTCGGAAATTACAGCGGTTTCGGATGCACACGAATGGGCTTCGAATGGGCGAACTTTTCTCGCAGGCAGATGGTTTCGGAGCCTGCGAAAGCCTGCAGCAGCAATTAATGCCCATCTGATGGGAGCGAATTTGGCGCTCAAACAAACGCTACCAGTCGGGAAGAGCAAAAATAAAACGAAAACAATCAATAATTTGCAACCGAACGGTGCGAGCAATTCGCAATTGATGCTGGCTTTTTTTTTGCAGGTCCCTTTGGGGTAGCTAGCAAGAGCAACGGAAAAATTGGCTTTTCACCACCCAACTCGGGCGCTGGGTGCTTAGGAGCGAACGAATCATTCATTTTTATGTACTGCAACTTCCCGAACCCACGCTTCATTACGAGTGCTGGTTAATGTACGCGGCATATGTTGTTCTTGGTCCGCCTCCGCCTCCCACTTAACCACCCTCTCCCACAGATGGAACGAATGAGTAATGAGGCCAGAATTGTTGCCGAGCCCGAGAGTGCTCTTACGAATTTTGGGCTGAAGCCACATACCGAATCCCCGACATTTCCTGTTTCGTACCGGGGGGTTACGGTTTTGTTTATACCTCATCTCACTCCCGGCTGGCTTTTCTGACTCGCTGTTCGAGTAAATGAGTGAAAAAAATCCCCCCCAGCACCCATTATTACTGGACCGCACGTTCGCTTTCCTCGATGTTTTATTCCGGTTCGTCATCGGATCGGATTGGAGGATTTATAGCTCACCGGGCTTGGGGCTGGTTTGGTTTACGCGCGAATTAATAGTTTTCCCGCGACCGGCAATGGCAGGAAGTAACGGAGCATAGAAAATCGATAGGTCTGTTTGTGTGGGTACTGGTTTTTTTTCTCTTCTCCATTACCCAAACCGTTCACCGACCGGGCGGTGTAAATTATGTGTCATTATTAATTAGCGTCGGTTTGCTCGCGTTTGGATGCGAGGCAATTGTAACGAGCGTATCACACTTACTGTTTATTGATATTTGGCTGAGCCTCGGCTGCGTGAAGAAACGCGCCATTTGTTCGTTTACTTTCCTTGTGCTTTCAGCCGGAAGGGTTTGAATTTTTGAACCGCAACTCCGTTTTTTTTCTAAAGCTGTCAGCTTGGATGAGCCTACCGAACTCGGAGCTCTCCCATCAATCCCGGATCCATCCCGAGGCGTCCTTATCTAATTGCGTCAAATGACAGAGTGTCCAAATTTTCTCCCCAGCCCCAACCCGGTGGCCTTAATGTGAGCATCAAGTTTCGCGTGTCTTAATGTCAACTCTGGGGCCCCCGTGAAGACTCCGACGAAATAAACAAAGCCTACGACGAGCCCCGTGACAGGAAGCGGGCAATCTTCGGCCCACGATGGTAGGAATTGATTTCGACCCCGGGGCTGTTTAAGTTTGCGATTTGGGGGCTGCCTGATCCGACATGGTGCCACGTTTAGGCTGGGTTCGTTGGTGGGCCTCCGAAAATCTGGCCTACCCGATTAGCTCCTTCCATCAAGTGCTGCGAAATTGGCGCTGCCACGTTTTCCGGTTTTCCACGCACCAAGAGCCGGGGGTTTAAAGTCGAAAGATTAATATTGGCACAATCAAACCCTCGTCGATGGTGGCCGGCGGTTCGTGGCACAACGGGCACCATTATCGGACGCTATCAAGGATCGAAAATCCGACAGGCGAACGTAGCGCCCCTATCTTGGCGTCTTTCGTGGCGACGAAAGCGAAACGTTAATGACTCTATATTGACGGCATCGGAAGCCTCGATTCACCCGGCGCATAGGCCGGATTACTTCCAACGGAATGGCTTTATCGTCGAGCAACAAACGAAGGGCATCTTTTCTCGTGCTGTTTCTCGCTCTCTCTCTCTCTCTCTCTCTCACGACAAGGCAAAAAAATGGCCTCAGAAATCAGGCCGCGTGCGCCTTCGAAGCACGATGAGATGCTGATTTCTTTGCGGCGAAAACAAAGGAAATCTGTCTTGGGCATGGATTCTACGTTAAGAAAACATAAACCCCAGACACCCGCTGCCAACTGTCGGTGATAGTTGTCGCGATTGATATGAGCTCGTTTGGCGACGTGGGTCATGATTTGGCAGTAATATCGGTCG
Source organism: Anopheles nili (assembly GCF_943737925.1). Lineage (NCBI taxonomy): Eukaryota > Metazoa > Arthropoda > Insecta > Diptera > Culicidae > Anopheles > Anopheles nili. Next base: position 5,200,884 of record NC_071292.1, read on the forward strand.
TACAAAACCCTCTACAGCCCTAAGCCATCGCGTCCAAGTGGACGGGCGGGATCCATTGAGGGGCTTCACAAGCCTCCCACCAACTTTCTCGGTGATGTTTTTATTATCTCTCCAGTGCCACTAGCGTGCGAAATTGTGCAGCTTCATCGAACGCTATCAATAAGCAACATATACGCCAGCCCGCGGGCGCATTATCGCAGCACCGTTCATTCATCAATCTTTCCGACGTGACAAAATTTAATTATTTTTATCTCGCCCGACCCCAGCGGGAGGTCGTTTATTTGGTGCCCGGGAAAAAAGGCATTTAAGCCACCACGGACAGGAGCCGTGGCATCGTTCGTCCTGTCGTAGTCGTGCTTATTTTTCCACCAGCTTTCCCAGCTCCGGTTTGGCCGGTTGGTGTAATCGGTGCTCCCGGGCGTGGTTTTCTCGCGATTGGCGATCGATTGGCGAGCGTCTTGGTTGAAGCGTTGGTGCCACACGCTGGTTATGCATTTAAATGATAGCTTTCTGCACCAACCCCGTACGCGATAAGGGGTGTAGGGTTTGAAATTACGCCTGTAGGGTAAAAATCCACAACAAACCCATTGCGGCCATCATTGAGTTGTTGGGCAAATAGACGAAAAGAAAAACCCACCCCTAAAACGTCTTCGAGGTCAAATGCACGCTTGAGTGTGCGAGGTTATTGGAGTTGTTTTGCAAATAGCATCGCAGATCGCAGCATCGTTAAGCCGATTAAGAGACCGACAAATGTGTGGTTCAGCAAGCAAAACAATAGACGGCCTCAGAGCTCACCGTTCCGGTTGATGAATCACGGCTTGTGCTGCGCACAAGGGATGAGAAATGATGATGAGCTGATGAGCTTTCGACGATAAGACCGACGGGTGTAATTACCCAAAATATTTTCCATACCTTGCGCCAACCGCCTGGCTGCATATCGGAACCGGCCATCGACCATCGACGTAACCGAGCGGATGGAAAAGATGCACCGTCACCCGGAACGATTCCATCACAGGATACCCAAACACCCGGCTGGAAGCGCGTCTGCAAGTGTCGAAAGATAATTGCCGACGATCGGTCGAGGGCAACCCGGCCCAGAAGCGTCGCCTGACCTGGTTCGAGTTTCGATCGAGCTCGTTTCACCTTTTTTTTTTCTCGTCTTTTGCTCTCTCGCCAGGGGGAATTTTGAGCATTTTTCGGATTACCCTGCGCACTCCGCAACCCGATGCTTCCTTGTGGACCCACGGAACGGCATCCGGCATGATCTTCCTGTTTCGGTGTGCGCATCCGCATCGTCCTTTGTCGGCGACCCCCGGAACATGCACATTCATGCATTTCGACGAGCTGCCGTCGATCGTTTGAAACGCTTGGAAAAAGGGCGGAAAAACGGAAGGATGGCGAAGGAGAGAAGCGAGAAAAAAGAAGCAAGGAGCAGATGAATTGGAGGCAAGCAAAACGGACCAAAATGGTACCACCGCCGGTGACCACATGCTGCAACATTCTACACCTTGCCGCAGGAAGGTGTGCACCAGTACGCAAAGGAGCGCTCGAGATCATGCCTGAAGCGATGAGACAGAAAGGGCGCACAAAGCATGCCATGGAGCATAGCGCAGCATAACCGCGGGATGGCAGAAGTCGATGCTAGAGAACGATCCACCTAGCGGTGGTGGTTGTCGTAGCAACGGAACAGTTGCTTTGCGAAAGAAGCTGCGTACTTTCGTGACGACAATTGCATCTTTATAATGCACCAATTATGCTGTTTATGCAACAGAATGCAACTCGAAGCGCACAATTTAACCTCCTGTTACAGGACACGAGTGCAATACTTCTTCTGTAACCGATCCTACCTCACCAGATGCCACCGAAGACGCGATCAAAGGCAAATGCAGGTCGGAAATTCATTCTTAACTTTGCCTCTTTTTTTCCTTCTCCCTTTCGTTCTGTTTTGTTTGGCTACTCGCCGACAATTTCTTCCCTGTACCGCTTTCCATCATTCATTCTTTCCGCGCCACCGGAACGCCATTACGCATCGGGTGAGGTGATGTGGACAGAGGGCAACATACAAAAAAAACCAAAGACAGGAGGCAAGTAGAAAACGACCGCGACAAGAAACAGGTCTTCGCTTTCACAATCCCTCACAGCCGGCGACGAATCTACGACGTTGCCTGTTTGAAGAGAAAAAAAAAGTTAAATGAACACAAAATAGAAGGACCATATGGCTGGGAGTTCCTTGGGGGCATCCAGAGCGACTATTTGCCGGCGTGAAGGATATTTCACCCGCTTCTTCGTGGGTCCTTCACAGACAGCGATGAATGGAAATGGAAGGAAATTAATTTCGTGCTTCATTCATTCGCTCGGAAACGGGGGCTCATTATTTTATTGTGACTTCAGCCGGACTTTGGATGCGAAGGCGATGCGCTTGTCTCGAAGGACCAACTAAATCATTCCATACAAATACCCACCGCAATTGCTGAGAGCTTTTCAGCGATCGGGAGCTTTAAAAAAACACTGCATGCAGGCAACATAAATGCCGGAAATCGCGTATCAGCTTCATCTGAGCCTGGATTGTTTAATTTGATCCCGATCGAGACCCACCGAGACGGCTAGCAGCTGGTCTGCGTGCAACACGTGCCGGGTGCAGTTGCGAAACCGGCCTCCGACCTCCGGTGCTAAAGGACCCCTTCCTTCGGTGGGGAATTAAAATTAATGACGCGTTCGAAGCGAAGATTGACGTCGTCCCGAGCGATGGACCGGGAAAAGGGCGAGTGTCGTTAAAGTGAAACCAAAACCAACCGCGGGATCGAGACCGGGAGTGGACAGATTTCGGGCTAATTGAGAGATTGCACCGCCGAGCCGCCATTGTTTCATTGAGGGCTCGTGAAGCCCACGGCACCCAATTACCCAATCGGGGATTATGGGGCTTAAGCGTGCTCTACGCGCGTGAGGTCGAGATCGGATGTCGCAGCGATCTTTCAATTGTGAGGTCGTGGCCTTATGCTGATTGATGGATTTCGGAAGAGATTAATTGAGCCAATTTAAAGAAATGCTTTTAAAAGAACAAAAACAAAGACAAAAGGGTCTAAGTAATGCTGATTTACGGACACTTTTGTACCAGCGGGTTGTCGGGAAAATGGTCCAGCAACCCGACAAAGCCTCAACGACCCGCCGATTGGGCACTAAATCGGGCATTGCGTCCCGTCCCAGCTAAGCTTTCGGTCGCAACGGTCGATACGCACCAAAGCGCTCATAATTTTCTCACCATCTCCAGAGCCTCCGAAAAGAACGCCGCTCTCTGAAGCGAACCAACCGGGACCACCTTCCAAAACCGCATCACTTCCGGGGGATGGCTTGCCGGCTCGGTCTGTTCTCTGTTTCTCTGTTTTTTTATTATATTTCGGGAGCCTTTTTTGTGCCCGACGACGGGTTCGATTCGTTCCGTTAATATCTCTGGCCGGGGTTTGGGCTCGCCCGGCAGGAGGGTTTTAGTCACGGTCACGTAATCGAAGCCCTCCAGCCGGTTACACTTGTTTATTTAACCACGACGAAGGTGACGAAGAAAACGACGCCGAAACCAACGTTGGAGCTTTGGGGCTGCGCTGGAGACTACTCCCAGGAGTAATTAGAACCCTAGCCGTCGAAGCTAATCGGATCGAGCGGTTGCCGGTTGCAACGTCACGCCGGAAGCGACGCATTTGACCCACGTCCGTGGATGACATTGACCGCATCGTAAGGCAACCGGAACCCGGGAACCCCCGGAATCGATTTACTGCCGCACCTCAGCACGTTTCGCGATCGCGAGCACAAAACTCGCTCGTTTAATTGGCCCATCCCATCGGTATTGCATTTTCCGTGAAGTTCGAAACAAAAAAAAGAAAAGCCCGCTTTGTGGCTTGTCCCCGGAACGGAGCGTCATTGTGAACGCACAAACGTACGCTGGAAATGCACCGCATGAGAGCATAAGCACACGAAGAAGAATGAAAGGAAGCTCCCAGTCGAGTGATTTCGCCCTTCAAAATGCGTGTTCCACTCTCCATTCATTCCCGAAGCGAAGCGACAACCGAGGGCTCTAACGGGGCGTGGAGCATAGCAGCATAAAGCATCGCGAGACACATTCGCTTCGTCGCTTTCCCGGGCGCTTTCCCGTGGGGATCCCGCAATCCCTGCACAATCGTCATCATCACCATCGTCGTCGTTCGAGTCATCGTCTAGGACGGTCCGTTAAGCTTGGCGGCACTCGGTCGCACTAGCACTGGCTCCAGGAAAAATCGCAACACCGAACGCAGCGACTGTGAAACGAAACGTTAATAAGTGCAATATTACTAATGCACACACGCGTCGCGCCCGCCAGCACCGGGTTTGGGCTCGGGACGCGCAGATTCAACCGATCTGGCGTACCTTTTGTGGGGGATTACTAGAGCGCGACGGTGCAACACCCCAAGACGATCCTGGTCTGCCTTTAGTAGTGTTTCCGGTGAGACAAATGATTATTTCGAAATGGTTCATCGACTAGTGGGGGCTTCCGTACGGGATTTTCCTCTAATTTTCCGACCCCAGCCGACTTTGGTCGTGTGTCTGTAGCTTTTCCCGAGTTTCCAGAGGGTTTCGCTCTATCGTTTACAGCTTTATTGGCATCAATTTTGCTGGTTAAAGATGATTTAATTCACCCTCTGGCCTGAATGGAACCGGGAAGGAGTTTTCTTTTGCTCTCGCAAGCGAACGATCACGTGGTGCGTGTAATTTGAAACATAAAGCGTAATATTACGATCGAGATATGACCGCTTGTGAGGGGCTTTCGTGCGATCTGCACTAATTTTCTCTCATTACCCGTGCCCGTGGGGTGGGACACACAATCTTGTCATTCCATCTTTCAACACTTGGCTTTATCCTGCCACAAAACCGGCCGCCGGTTGCGGTTAGTCTACGCCAGCATAATTACCATCGCGGGCTGGACCCCATTCGCCTGGCGTCCAGGAAAAACGTGCGCCCAGGTGTTATGCGTTTGATTTTCTTGCCGATTTCGGCTCGAAACAGCTCGCTTCGTGAAGCGCTAGCGCGGGTCGTTTATCGATTCGAAACGATCTTCCAGCGTAATTGCGAACAATTGTACGTCGGTCGTCATCGTCGTGGTCGTCGTCGTTGCTGGCGTCGTTCATGGCTCATAAACGGGTTCTCATTTCCGGTGCTATGCGGTGTCTGAAGCTTGAAGAAAAGGCCTGGCTCCCGGTGAACGCAATTCAGAACGAATGCGTACGAATCACTGGTTGGCTGGTGTGCGTTGAGGGCTTTGTAAATAAATCATCCCTAATCGTTGCGTCACCGAAGAGACATCAATTTCCCATCCATTAGATCGGGTAGCTGCTCCAGAACGAACGGCACCGGGGAATGCTTCCTCTGCCGTATTTCTTTTTTATTTAGCTGCCTTGCTCATTCTAACGGTTACGCGTTTCGGAAGCGGCATCTCGGAAAACGCATCAAATCCACGTCGTCGTCGCTCATGCATTACGCCAAAACGCAGGCCAAAGAGGTACACGCGCGCATGAAATCGATCCACTTCCCGATCTACGCCCTGGGGCGAAGGCAATTTTCGGAGGAATTTTCGACAGCAAATTAAAACAAGGAAATGACAATTTCGTCTGGTCAGCACTGGAGTGGAATGTGCTTTTTCGTTGCTTGTAATTACCCACGGAATTGAAAAGCCTCGCCTGCAAACGATCCAAGTCCCGAAAGCCCGGAGGCTCGTTCTGAGCTGCTTCGCGCAGGCAATAAATTCACCATTATTAATCATAACAAAGCATTAACCCTCGGTGAAATCCCTTAAAAAAAGACACCATAAAGAAAAAGGGAAACGAACGACACAACACTGCCCGAAAACGTGCGATTCCAACAACGAGGCAGGAATCAGAGCGACCAAGGAGAAGGAAAATAAGTCATGTCAGCAGGAGGAAACGTGAGATTAATAAAATAATAATAAAACATTTCATTCACGGTCAGAAAAGCAAGACGAACTGGCAGACGGCGGTGGAAGGAAGCGTTTGAAAAGATTCCACACACACACACCAACGGAGGCCCTTCGCCGGAATTCAATTTCCTTATGCCCTTTGCGTCGGTTCGATCGGATTTATCCGAACGCTGCAAAGGATGCTGCAGAATCGAGCGCACCGGTGAGATGGATGACACAATGGCGGACGTCGGGCCGGATTAGTCATCAGACCAGGTTACCTTCCCCGGGTGGAGCGAAACTGCGTCGTACAAGAAGAGAAGTCGAACGCCCTGAAGCGGTCTGAAGGGCCAAAACATGAACCGGAGGCGAAAGGGAACGAAAACAATACGACTGCAGTCGACCGAAACCAGACTGCGGCATTGATTGTCCTGTTTCCTTCTTCGTCGGCTCCGGTGGCGGGAAAAGCAACCCAACCAGCATCAACAAAGCAACGAAACAAAGAAGCAGCGAGCATAAAACGAAGCAGCAGCCAACCAAGAAGAAGCAAACCAACAAGGCTCACAGATTTGAGCGGCTCAATCAAATTCGGCGATCGCTTCGCTCGAGCTGTATTTGCATTTGGGCTTTGTTTTTAGGCTCGCGGCAACGGAATACGGTCCAAGATCGCCCGCGTCGTGGGCTCCCACAGGGCTCCCGGAATGTCTTTGAAGGAGCACGTTTCCATGGCAACGGTGAGCTGAAAACCAGAGCCCAAAACCTATCAATAATTCATCCTGCAAAGAGCAGCAACCGATAGCGAGGCCCATCCGCCTGGCGCTGATGCAATCAGCGCCAAATGTTGCCGTTTCCGAGAAGGAACCGGCCGCGGGTTAAAGTGCATCTCTGGCTGGGCTTTTCCCAGCTGTGTGTGTTTGAGTGAGCGAAACATCAAACGGAACCAGAGCAAGAACGAAAGCTCGAAGACGAAACCGAGCGATCCAGGCCGGGGGTTAATTATTAGCCGCCGGTTTTTCGGACGGAAGGCCTCCGGACTTCGTTAGAGTTGATCTTTCACTCATCAAAACCAATCCCTGCCGACGGGGAGCGAAAAACGAAGGTGCCGTTTCCGGCGTTCCCGTGTTCCCGTGTTCCCGTCGATTGCCCGGGCGCCCGAGTGGGGTGGCGCGAAGAGTTGCTAATGAATCCGGTCAAGAATAACGCCGCCGGGGAAGAAAACGCCCGTCTCGGCCAGGGCTCAGGGCCGGGTCGGTATTGAAATAAATTGACCGGAAACCGTAGTTATTTTATTATAGCCTCTCCGGGGTTTGTTTTGTGTGCGTCCGTCCGTCCGGTTCGAGGCAGCCATGGCCACACGGCCACACGGCAACCACTCGAGAAGCGAATCTTTGCATAAAACCGTCTGCACGTTCGAAACCAAAGCAAAGGAAAAATCGGGCTCTGGTGGTCGAGATTTCCTGCCAACGCCCGGCCCGGTGGCCGAGAGTGGCATAAATTTCCAACCGGCTTCGCCCGCCACCTGGTGCCTGATTAATGCAAAGATGCAATTTTTCATCTAAACGGAAAGTTTAATCATTCCGGCTCAACATTAAACGGGATTTTGCGTTCTCGCGTTGCGCCAATAATTGTGCGCTTCTGGATCACTCGCTCGTTCTCGTTCGCTAGCTCGCACGGCACTAATAAATGGATGCTGCGGAAATTTACCCGATCCGTCACGTACCGGGGCTTAAGAGCCGTCAGATTATCGTCAGGTCGGGCTTTTGTTTTGCTGCCCCGCACGGTGTCACTTTTGCCATCGATTAGCTGCCACTGCTGCCTGTCAAAATAATACTCAATCAAAGCAACCGGGTGCGCTGGTTTCTTTCTTCTGTTCTTTTTCTGTTGTTTTTTGCTGCTCTCACGAGAGCTTTTTTATCCGTTAAGCATGCGCGCATAAAATCAAATCAACCCGACACCTACGCTGTGTGGCGTGCGAAAAATTTGTGCACTCTTGACACGTGCGCGTCTCTCTGATTGCACGCTGAAGCGATCAAAGATGCATCCGTCGGTCGAACAGGTCGTGTACCGATGGGGCTGACAGCCGCGATTGTGTCTCAATTATGATCATTTTCGAGTTTATCTAAAACACACATCTAAGCCCCGAGTTTCGAGCCAAAAACCGGTTGGAGGTGGTGCGCTTTTTTTTCTCTCTCTCCCACTAGCTTTCGGTCGGGGGATGCTTAGTTTTTGGACACCCTTTGCGCGAGACACGCGATCACGGCGTTAATTGAGGCAGTGTCGATCCGGGTGGCTGCATCGAGCAGGGTGCCTTTGATTGATGGGTGTTTTGTTTTCTGCTTTATGGCCGCGTGTGTGAGATAGGGAGAGAGATAATCCGCCGGCTGGAGACGACCGGAAACCGGTCGGGGTCCAAATTTCACCCTCCCACACTCACACACAGCCACCCCTTTTTCGGGGGAGGTCAATAATGGACGGCTCCTCACACATCGGCCAGGGGTCAACAGACAGCCTGGAGTGGGCGCAAAAGAGTGGGAAAAAATGGGCCTCTCCAATCGGGTCGGGTTATGTCGATTCAATTAGCATGCTGCGGGTCTGACCCGTCCCGACCGGCCAGTTGGTGTGGAATATGCTGCCTGGCCAGTCCGAGCAGGTCCGGGTCGGTGGTTTCGAACGCGCCCAAATTAAATTCAATTACATCCGGTGCGCTTTAATTAGGAGGCTTCGGAGGCTCCGGACACGGACACCTAAAACAACTGGTTCGGTGTTCGAGAGTGCGAGTGCGAGGGCAATTGAAGTGAGGCTTTTCCGCCCTTTTTCGTCTGCCCCAGTTTCTCACCCGACCGATGCTGGGGGAAGCTGAGCTGAGGTTCTCTTCACCCTTTGGATGGACCGCACTCGCACATCCGCCAATTTGGCTTGACCTTTTCATCACCTTCAGTGGGGTGTTGAAGGCATGAAGCGTGGACCATGGGGGTGAGAAACGACCGGTCAAGCAGGAAGGAAGGCTCCCCGGGGCTGATTGAGGGCATCGGAATCGGCATCATCTATCGGGAGGATTTCTGGCGTCGAACAGCCGGCACGCAACCGGGTCTGGAAGTGGAACGGGCCATTTCGGAAGCCGGAAACAGAATTATGCTTTCAGGCTCAGGGCGCTGTTTCTTTTTTTTTCATCCCTGCTCACTTTCGGGGTTTTGGTTCGCCTTTTTTCGGCGGGTTTTTCCTTCCAAGCCCGTTCCTAACCGCGTTCCTTGAAGCGCGTGTGAGCGATAGCAGAAACTGAAACCTGCGTCACTCATGAACGGGCCTGAAAGGCCACCGAAACTGATAGTAGCCCTCCAAAAAAGATGGATTAAGACGAATGATTAATTTAATTAGTATTTACAATCTATCATTCCTCGGTCGGCCCCACGTTAATGATGGCTAATGAGAGTAAAAGCAATCGCCAGCAAACTAGCGGCCTGCGTCTTCGTCCGTCTTCTAGCACCTGGTCATCGTTTCGGGGGTGGATTACCTCCGGGGCGGAAATAATGCAAAATAATTTCGGGTGATACATCATGCCTCAGGCTGCACGGGAGCCAGCCGGTTTCCCACGCCGAATGGGAGCTGAACCGAATTTCATCGGCCGAGAAAAACTTTATCTCACCCCCACCGAATGAGGCGCTTTTTGTTGGCTGTTAATGCGAAAAATTTAGCCACCCACCAGCGGTTAGTGGGTTGTTTTTATCCCCCCTCACCTCTCCCCCCTCCTTCCTCACCGCTCTATCACCCCTTGTCTATCTCCTCTTCTATGATGCTGTAATTTGATAAAGAAATGAATAATTGAAACGTGTAATTATTACGTTGCCATTTTGCGACGGACGCTTCACAAGGTTTCCGTCTTTTCCCAGGCGTAAGCCGTGAGGTTTTCACCGTATCAGTTCAGCTAAGCCGCGATTGTTTAAAGTTTGACAATTTTCTCGTGCAAAATGAACCCTCCTCTGCTGTATTTGCTGAATCGCCGCTGTGGTGTTTGGAGGATTATGAAACTGAGCTGATCGGAACTTGCGCATGACGCGTGTTCGTAAGCGTGTGTTTGTGTCTGTATTCTTTGGAAGTAAATCAACGCTTTTTCACAGGCATAATTATGCACTTTAAGCCTGCTCGAGCAAATCCCCCACGCCATTAGCTCAGTCAATTCGGAGGTATTATCCTTATTTACAAAAATTTGCACAGAAGCAAAACGCGAAGGCTCATAATCCGTCAACGTTCGCTCACACACACACACACCCCACATACACACACACAAAAAGGACACACAAAACCCAAACCGTGGCAGGCGAAAACGAGGCAACATTCCCTTGCTACCCATAAGCTGATAATAGGCAGCAGTCGGTGGGCAAAAACGACATAAACCAACAACAACAACAACAACACCCGACAATGGTTTTCGGGAAACCTCACCGGTATGGCTTTTCCGAAACCCTACAAAATAGCCGCAAACGCCCGGACGCACCCCTGCACACGCTGCCCCGTCAGCTGCACGGTCATCACGACACGCCAAGGGAGCCCAAGGTGTCCGGTTTCATCCGAAAACATCATCTGACAAATATGGTTGTTTTGAATGGATCTTTTTTCACGCACGGCCTACTACTGTTGCTGTTGCTGTTGCTGCTGCAGTTGGGGAGAAAATCGGAAACACCTGCCCTCCGTGTTGAGGCGTTATTTTATGCTTCGTTTCACCATTGCTCTCTCTCTCTCTCTCTTTCTCTCTCTCTTGGGGTCTACAGCTCACCCGACGAAGGCAGCGCAACAACAGTGAAAAGAGGAGATTTGGCCGCGATGGATGGGATATCGTTCCGGAGAAGCAGCTCGGTAGTGGACGATGGGTTTGATTAACAGTGCTTTGCGCTAAATGCGGGGCCAGATTTTTGTCTGTTTCCGTTTCGCCGTTTCCGAGGGGTTTCCCTTTCGAAAAGCAAACATGAATGTGGCCCTCTAGATGGGAGTGGGTGAGTTTCGCATAGGGCCAGGTGTAGAACTGCCTTGTGCCCTGCTGTCTGTTGCAATTCGATACTTTTCATTCGCAAGCGCCTACGAACCGGGAACATATTCTATTTGTGTGGTTTCTTCGTGCAAAGAAGCTCGCGGAAGTCTGTTTATTTATCTCTCTTTCTTTTTCTATCACCCTCTCTCAGTCGGTCGCGAAAATCTCACCCTTACCGGAGGGTTGAGAATGCAACCTTCCGATTGATGGGTGCACTTTTGTGCCTGTCCGGCGGCAAGCGAAGGCCAAGTAAGATATCGCGCTCGTTTTCCAAGCCGTGCCTTCGGATCCCATTGACGATTCTACCGTGGGTGTGCCGTTCGTCCACGGGAAGCAACATCTGCGCTATTTATGTTCTTGCTCTGCGGCTCCGTTTGTACGTGCGCAAACAGACCCGGGGCGATGGTTATCATCGGTACCTTCCCGACGGACGATAATTAATTTGTATGCCCAAACAACCTTTCTAAAGGGCATGAAGCGAGAAGAAAGGCCAGTATTTTCCGTACTGTGCAGAGAAACCAGGTGGAAAAATAGCTCTGTTACGCGTTAGGAACGAGTATTTTCATTCATGAAACAGGAAGCAAAAAAAAATCGAGCACAATGTTGTACGTGCGAAGTGCATTGCCTATATTTAGGCGCCGAGGAGTGGCATGTCAGAGCTTCGAGTAAAGCTCTGCCCCGTAGGTAGAGATGGCAAACAGCGTGCGTCAGTCCGTTCATCGAGACCGTTGGTCTATTTAGATCCAAACGCTTACCGTTGAATTTGGTGCGCTCTGTGAAAGAATACCTCACGTGGCATTGCGTAAGCAGTGTATTTATACCGCTGGCAAAATTAAAGCTCTATTGTCCTACAAAAGCTACCACGTGTGTGATCTTATTTGTATTCACACTGCGTAATGAGACAAGAATGATTTCATTTCTTTTGACATTTGCAATTCGTGTTAGATGCTTCTTGGTATGCATCCTAGACAACAACGCGCGAAGGGCCCACTCACCGTAAACATGCTTTTAAAAGGGTGGAAAATTCATTAGAACGTCAGCGACCGGAACACGATACTTGTGGCTTGTTATGTTTGTTCGTTTGCCCACCCGCTAAGGGAAAATGCAAACAATCCGGGTTAGCCGCAATGTGTGGTTCTATCGTATATATCAATTAAACCGCCCGCTATGGGGTTGAGAGGAGAGCAAAACGGGCACAAATGTAAACGCGCATCGGACGATATAGCGCACTCAAAGAAGGCTTGACACCTGCAAATCATCTGGCTTCGGTCAAAGAAAACAGATATAACAGATTTCGATCCAGAACCAAAGACGACTGTCTCGAACATCTGTAGGAGTCTCTCTCTCTCTCTCTCTGTCGCTCACTCTCTCTTTCTCTGTTCCTTTCCATTTCTCATTATCTCATTTTCCGTTTTTTCGCTATTGATCTGTGACAGATTTGAATGGAATCCATTAGCGTGAGTTGCAATCTAGATATGAAACGGAAGGCCGCGGATTACTATACGTGTTAACAATGAAGCAGATATATCAGTACTAATGCTGCCGAACCAACACCCAGATTGAACGCGTGAAATGATTTGACACTAAATGACTGATTGCTTGCGGCAAAATATGGCGCTTTGAACTTTGCATTCATATTTGAAACCCGTTGCAAAACATTCTCTCCAGCTAGTGTTGGAACAGCATGCAGTCAATCAGGCGCACAATGGAATGTGCCAAACTAGTGTAATCGTCGGATAAAGCTCCCAAAACGTGCCACAAAGCAATGTCGAACAGGCAGCAGAAGTAAAGAAGTGAAAAAAGCTGTGGCGAAATACGTTAATAGTTTTCTAAAATATTTACCCCCAAAACGATACTACATCGTACGAATAGCTCTCAACAAACACGCGAGCTCGTAGACCCGGTGACTTTCCTCCGAGCCTTAAGTGGCTGGCCAAAGCAGTTCATTGCGAACGGCAAACGCTGGGCAAATACATGCTATCCGCAAGCGCGACGGCTGACCGAAAAGGCTCGCATTAACACTTTTAGTTTCGAACCGATCTCGCATGGGTGACTTGTGGCTCTCTCGCGGGCCCACCACAACCCCAGCGAGCATAACAATTGAACGCCCATTTGTTGGACCGCGTATGCAAACATACAACGACCCACCGAACGGCGGACGACTGTCGAAATCTAAACCGCAACCCATGTGTACACGACGGTGTACCTTTAGTGATCCGTAGCATAGGTTGCGGGCGCACGCGTGTCTCTCCACAGGACAGGTGGGCCACATTTTTGGGTGACCTTCAGGTGCGTCTGTTGAAGATCTTGCTGACAAATGCAGCTCCCACTGTCTCTGTACTCACGGGCTTCGAAAGAGGTCAAACGGTTATTAAAAGCCTCCCAATCAAGCTTCCATTGGGCCTTTCTCTTGGAACCACGCAGGTCTGTCATCACATCGCCACTTGACGTGACCAGGTGACTTCATTGCACGTCCCTACACCGATCCCAATAGTCGCCGTGCAGTTCTCTTCCGATTCTTCCAAACCACCAGCTCGGCTCCGGTCGGGAAGATCGCGCCCATCGCGCGGATGAAGCAATGTGATGCGATAACAGTCGCTAACGACTTTGGGCGACACCACGTTGCTTAAGCTACCCTCGGTGGACTACTGGATGGCAGTGGCGCGTCCGGATTGCGTGTAAATTCCGGCCGCACGAGTGATCGCTACTGCGCGGGCTTTGGAGAGAGAAACAAAGATTCCCGAGAGTCGGACGAAATGTGGTTTGGGTTTTGCAATGCGGCGCTTCGATTTGACGGTTGCAAGATTCAAAACATCGATTCGGGTGGATTGATTTGGAAAATGGCGCGAAATTGAAACACCCAATTCATGTGGAGCTAATAAGTGAGACGACCTTCGCACATCCAAGCGCGGGTTTTCGATGGAACGGTAAATTAATTTCTTACGCACCCAATGCATCATAACGCCACATGAAGGGCCCGGATCTTTCGGTATCTTACTCGAGTTCATTACGTATGCGATTGGCTGATCAAAATTATGCAGTGAAATCTATGATCGATCTTTTCGAACCGATCCACCAGAACCCTTCGCCTTCGATACGCCACTCTACGTTCGAGGGCAATTAGCAGCGAGCGTCGCGTAAGCGCCCTCAAAGAAAGGGGCCATTTATCAGCCCACACACCCACTGGCAAACGCCACTTTCATGTGGTGAACCCCGGACCAACATCAACGTTGAGGTACGATATTATCGCCAACGATTGATAGTGTCAATCTTGTGTCGAACGATTAAGATGTTTGCCGGCGCACGAACGCAGGGCTCCGAAAGTCCATCGCGTCTACAGCGTTTGCAGGCGATTTGTCTCTTCATCCTGCGCTCGGGGTGGAGTTCAACCGAAACGCAACGATTTAGCAACATATGACAAAGCACCGACTATCAGCGAGGAGTGGCGTGTATGCGATTTTTCTACCCATTTGGCACGTGGGCCGTACAACCTTCGCTGAAATTGCTCAACAGATGAGATAATTATGGGCGATCCGGTCATCCGTTTGTTCGCTTCCCGACCATCAGGATTATCTAAAGTGCCTCCGCAAAATGCTTCCAAAAACAAACCACCTTTCGCGCCCCAACTCGCCAGTGATAGCGCGCCATTCCCAGCACCCGCGAGATGTGGTCTAGCCGGTGAGAGAAAAAGTAGTGAAAAAAATCAACACCATCACACGGCGCTGGGTCGGTCGTGTGCCGCGTTTGGCGTAATAGTGATCGAGCACGTTGCGGGTTGTCACGAGGCCCTCGGGCGACGAAGGCGTGGAAGGCGCGATCGGTCCACCATATAAAACCGTCACGATCGCTAGACGCATCTTTTAGTTGAACGACGGTCGCTCCGCGCAGCGCTAGGTTAGGGACGACGTTCGGCCAACACCGGTATCCTTTCTGGGATTCGAAATTCAGTAAAAGCGAGAGTTTGTGTGGGTGGGTGGGTGTGTGTGAAAGTGCGTACGTGTGTGCGTGCGTTTGTGTGTGCGCGAGCAAGTCGGTGGTCTTTGGCGAGTCCTTAGCCGCAAGGAGCAAGAAAAAAAAAACAGTTCCTTCGAGTTCAAGGACACTGCAGAAGGTGATCGATGTTGAGCAAGGGTGTGATCGTGGGGCTGGTGGCGTTTGTGTTATCGGTGGAAATGCCGCCCTTAGCCGAGGGTGCTAGGGTGCTGGCCATTTTCCCGTCACCGGCCCGTAGTCACCAGATCGTGTACCGGGCGTTCATGGAGGGCCTTATCGAGCGAGGCCACGAGCTAACGATCATGACGACAGATCCCTTTGCGATCGGACATCCGAACGTGACCGTGATCGATTGGAGCTACGCGTATCGGATCGTACAGGAGCACCTGGACGTGGTGGACATGAAGCAGCGAGATATGAATTTTTACCAGATCGCGGCCCAGCTGCGTAAGGTGACAAGGCTTTTCCTGGAAGCGGAACTGGCGCATCCAGCCGTGCAGGCGCTGATCCACAGCCGCGGAGAGCACTTTGATGCGGTGATCGTGGAGTTCTACCAGTTCACGCCGATGTACGCGTTTGCGGAGCTGTTTAACGCTCCCATGATCGGCATCAGCTCGATCGACTCGATGGGAATGTGCCACGAAGCGATCGGGAACGTGATGAATGTGGTCGCACATCCTGAGATGAACCACAAGTTTACACGCGATCTTAACTTCTTCCAACGTGTGGTGGCCGTTGTGTCGAACTTGGTCATTCAGTACCACATCCTGCCGACCGATTTCGCCGTGTTCGATCGCATGATCGAGCACAATTTTGGTGGCAATATGACGCGCTCGTGGGAACTGATGCGTCGGATCGACTTCCTGATGGTGAATGCAGCACCTAGCTTAGGATATGTGAGACCGATCCTGCCTAACGCGATTCAGCTTGGATTCCTACACATCCGGCCACCTCAACCGTTGCCAACGGATCTGCAGATGTACCTCGATCGGTCTGAGAACGGTGTTGTGTACTTTAGCCTGGGAACGCTCATCCGCAGTGACTCGCTGAACCAGCGCAACATCAACCTGTTCCTTGAGGTGTTCCGATCGCTCCCGTACGATGTCCTGTGGAAGCACGATGGTGATCTAGACCTCAACGGTACTGCGAATATTCGGATGGAACGATGGCTTCCACAGCAGGATCTGCTAGGTGAGTGCTTGTGTGGTGCGTGGGAGTATGTTTAGTTCTCAAAATTCCTGGAAGGGAAGTGTTTTGTCTACTAACGTGCCAACACGGTGTTTGCACTGCATCCGATGTTCACACCTGGACCTGAGATGTCTCGCACTTCGGTCAGTGACGGAATTCGCAATAATAGGGCCCGATATGGCGTCATTTGGCTGGCTTGGCAACGGCGGGTGGATAAATGGATGGCGCCCATGAATATGCGAAGGACGTCGTTACGAATCAGGCTACAGCTACAGCACACGGGTCGCAGGTGGTTAATGGATTTTTTTTGCATACTTAATTATAACGCGTGAGCGAGGCGCGACACTGCGAAAGAGCTACCATTTTAAATGCGCCAGGGAGTCGTTGACCATTTTGCGAGCATTTTTTGTTTTTGCTCAGCAGGGAGCTTAAGGATTAGTTAATCAAATGTCCAAGATAGGGCCGCATGCTTTTAATTGGTACTTAAAAGCAAATGCGCATTACCAGATTCACATAAAAAACGGACTTGAACCTTCTTCTTGTGAGCCACGAGAGTGCTGCTCGCTCGTTTGACAAGTGGGTGGTTTATGTTCGTCCGTTTTTTCAAGGTCGTTCATAAAAAGGATTGGGAGCATCGCTCACCATCCACCTGGAAGCATAGAAGCTGTCACAAAAAATGTGCCCAAAATCGTGGTAACAAACTGTACGAGGTGGACTTGCATGTTCTTCTCCCACCACTGTTGGGCCGTTGTCAATGGTTACTAGCGGACATTTCTCTAGCACGTTGCTCGTAGAGTAGGCCGAACTCGTGTTGAAGCTTTCAATTCGCACCATGGCCGTCTCACGCTCGCAAACCAAACAAGATGCAAATTGGCGATGACAGAATGGGGATAGAACCGCAAAGTAGCATGTCATCGCGATCTATTTGCCGACCGAATGTGGGCCATTGATCCAGGATCGAATTCTGGGTATTTCTGGCGACAGTTTGTAAACCTACTTTGACGTCAGGGTGATACCCCGGGGACGCGATTTTTGACGCGTTCGTAAACCGGGCCCGGTTTTGCCAAAGATAGCTTTTGCCGTGAACCGAGCCATACCCATCGGTGGCGTATGATCGATGGCTTAATCGCTATCCACTAATCTTGCCTGTTGGTTGATCAACGCGACAGCGTAAGCGTTGCGGGCTTATTGGCACCATTAATCAAACCCAACAGTGACATCCTCCGAAAACTACGCGACCTTCAGCCGAATTTGGGTGTCACATTGCACGATGGATGCTTGTGCCATTTCTCGTCCGACGTAGATCTAGCCGTCTAAGTCTCCTGGGTGGTGCTCTCGAAGTCACACCATTGACCTAGTGGGGCAACGTCCAAAGTCGTCATTTCATAATCCACTCCAGCGGTTGCGGGACAAAGCCCTCTCGAGTTCAATTGTTTGCGACCCCAGGTCCACCGAACAAGATCGAGATCGATGTTTGTCGGCGACACATGGCACTGTCAGAGCTGCCTAAATTCCCCCAGCCACTTTGTTATCGCCAGTTGAGTCACGACGCCCGTAATGAGATATCGGTCACACTGGAGACCGAAAACAGGTTTTCTAAACAAGCGTTCTTTGCCGGGGTGCGCTGCAACAGCCTCCGCGTAGATGCGCGCGCGCGCAGTTCTGTGAAAGCCGCGTGGTTCCTTCGTTGGAGAGGTCGATGGAATGCTTGCGATTTTGGTTCGCGTTACGCAATCTGCATCCTTCTGCGTTTCATTTGAGATGCAGATTTGGCGCATTTTTTGTGGTGTGCTTTACCGGGGAGACGATCGAAGCCAGGAAAGAAGTCAAGTTCACGCGAAGATGTCACTAGAAGGCGAAGAACGCCCCCGGATCCAAACAGGTTTGCCGTAGATGCACCGCAGGCGAGTTAGGTTGTGGTTTTTTTTTCCACGCAGCCTTGTACCGTTGCGCCTTTTTGGCGCAGAATGCGCAAATATGTGCGATTCATTTTGTGTGCTATCGCATCGGTCGCGATATCGCGCAGTGTTGCAGCGCCGTTCGACACCAGTTCCTGCCTCAGTTGACATATTCGAGCTCCATTAAATTCATTGCCATCGCGCCTCGAGACCTTGATAGGTGAGCAGATTTTCGTGGCGACTCGTGCAGGATGAGATGTTTTTCAGCCTCCAAACGGAGCCTCCTCGAGAGATCAAAGTTGGTCTGAATTTCCAATCTGCCGCCTTTTTATTCCAAGGGGCAGTTAATTCAATGACAAATGGGTCTGATACTGGGCAGGGCTCCAAATTTGAAAAGGAAAACGAACCAACACACACACATCCGAAAATCCAAACGGCCACCAATTTCGCCGTTGCCTTGGTTACCACGGCTTTCTAGATGCGTTAAAAGGGCCCTGTGTGGCTTTTCGTATGTACCTCGCTGGACATTAGTTTTGGTCTGGCGCACATCACGTGGCTTTCAGTGACCTCGGTGGCTGGATGGCGCATCTGGGCGCTGAAAAACCAAATCAACACGTGGTAATTTTTCTCGTTTATTATTTCATTTTTGTTTTGTTTGCATTGCCTGCCCCAAAACCCTTACAGCGCATCCGAAGGTGAGAGTGTTTGTCATGCAGGGCGGCCAGCAGTCGATGGAGGAGGCAATAGACCGACACGTTCCGCTCGTGGTGATACCGTTCAACTTTGACCAGTTCGGCAACGCGGACAAGGTGGTCGAGCGCGGGATTGGCCGGTCCGTGTGGATGGAACGGCTGACTGTGGAGGCGCTACGCGAAAGCATCATGGATGTGGCCAGCAATAAGCGGTAGGTACCGGGATCTCGAGCTTAAATGTGTCCGTAATCATAACCCGACGGTATGGTGCTTTTGTTTTTTGTTCAACCCACAGGTATAGACGCAACGTGGCTCGATTGGGTCGTCTAGTGCGCGATCAGCCTATGCGCCCCGTAGAGAAAGCCGTCTGGTGGACTGAGTATGTGATCCGGCACGGTGGTGTCGAACACTATCGTTATCCAGCTGCTCACATGCCTTTCCTGGTGTACCACTATTATGATGTGTTCGCTGCCGGTCTTCTACTACTGGTGGCAATCCTGGCTGGGGTTTATTTCGTCCTAAGAAGGTTGATTGCACGGCTCGCGAGTGCAATTGACGCGATCGGTCGAACTCGATCGCCAGAAAAGCAGAAGATCCAATGAACTTTGTGGTGGGTTGCGCAAGACGACAGCTCAAGCTGAACGGTTCGACCCATTAGGTCCCTTTACGAGTGAAAGGACGATCCGTAGGGTCGTTCTCGACATCAGTTACAGCATCGTTGCAACGCCAATCAGTGCATCGAGGTCACTCATGAGGACCAACAACCAACAGACAGATCATCTGTAAAGACACTAGCTACTAGGACGCCACCAATGTGTATGGATCGGGTTACTTCCTGCATCGGACATGGAGTCGATCACTTCTGCTGCGTTTTTATCGCAGACACGCGAACGAGAACCTTCCTGAAGGACGCTGCAGCTGCCTGGGTGGAAATTTCACGTCGTAAATCATCCGCATCCGGGGAACGATGTCGGTCCCGTTCACCTGTAAGCCCTATGAGCAGCTGACCTACTTCAAATCGCGCTCTTGTACATCTTCGACATAAGTATTGTAATCGTGTAACATATTAAGACGTATAAATAAAATCAAACTGTACAGCGACACTTTTCAGGAGCGGATTTTGAGGCGGATTTCCTTCAACGCGGCGATCAGCCGGGAAAGAAATGGTAACAATTTCCACATCCTCTAATCGTCGATGCAGTGACCCCTGGACGACGGACAAGGCCATCCACCGGTCACACGTGCCATTTTGCTTGCTCGATCGTTCCGGCGCCTTCTTCAAGGCGTTACGTGCACTTTTAGGTGCGTTCGAGCCAATTCGTGCGCATCGCCACACCTCGAGCATACATCTACGCATGAACACATATTGCACTTTGGGTGGGTGGGCGTGTATGTGCGTATGTGTGATGAACGACCTACGCCGCATCCGGCGACCTTTTGCCTCGTTCCGTTCGGCACTTTGGCCCTAGCTTGTGCGTACATTATGCCCTCGGGCGCCTATCTGCCCCAGCGTTGGATTTGATCCATGACATGCAAATGATTATGTTTACATGCTGTTATCTTCTTCCGTTCCCGGAGCCCAAGGAACTTGTTCTTCCGGACCGGCGTTCTCTTCGAGATCTCACTCTCTCTCACTCTCTCTCTCTTTCTCTTTCTCTTGAGTGGGCTCGGCTTTTCCGCCAGCGGTACGGTGAAGCTAATATTTTAACGAAATTATCATCTCCGGCACGGCACCGAGTACGTCGACCCCCTTTCGGAGGTAGGAACGAAATTACGTTCAACAGCGGGTGGGCGAGTGAGTTGTGAGCGAGTTTTGATTACTAATGCGAGCCCCAGTCCGGGCCAGAGGCGCCAAGAATCAAGAATTAACAATTGCCGAGCGCTTACAGAAATGGGGTGAGCTGGTTCGAACGATGCTGCATGTGCTACGAATTCTGGGAATCATCTGCCGGTGGAGTGGGATCGT
The DNA here is from genome assembly GCF_943737925.1 of Anopheles nili. NCBI lineage: Eukaryota > Metazoa > Arthropoda > Insecta > Diptera > Culicidae > Anopheles > Anopheles nili. The sequence goes on from NC_071292.1 coordinate 5,221,582, forward strand.
GTTCAACCGGAATTCTTATCGGGTATCCTTGTGTTCCAGGAGCCAATAGCGCACAAAGGCTAATCAAGACAAACTCCGAGCTGTGTGTTCTGACCGAGGAAACACGTTGCACTTTGAACGGTTTGTTCGACTTTCTGGAAAACTTTCATGCAACTTCATGCAACTTGAAGAAACACAATAACTAGAGACAGAGAGAGAGAGAGTGAGAGAGAGAGAGAGAGAGAGAAGGAAAATAAAAAAGAAGCTTTTCTTAAAAACACTGCTCAAAAAGCCCCATTGAAGATGCAAACGAAGATGGCAGAAAACTTATTGGCACTACAAATTGGTCCTTGCGAGTGCCATCCTTCTTTTGCTGCATGGGCACCCAAATGCATTAGCCATTATTAGGTTCGAGTGTTTGGACAATCGGTGAAGTTTGTTGACGCATTTTAGAACGCCACAAAAAATGGACAACAATGTTGCTGAAATATTCGGCCCCCATTTGTCAGTCTGCGTCATTCTGCGAAGGTCCATCTTCCATCTGTTCGTTTTGTGCCAGCAATGTGTTATATTTATTTCGCATCCAACCCATCTCACCCGCACTCGAGTTCGGGAAGGGCGAAAAGCTTTTGTGTCGTTGCGATGTGACGTATCATACCTGCTGTTGACACCGCCCGGTGGGTGCATGTAACTGCATAATTCTGTAACAAAATCCTCTGGGGGTGACATAAATTTACGTCCCATTTGATTGCGGCGCAACGAGCACCGGAGCAGCTAACGAGACCGGGGCCAGCTTCGGTTCGTCTCGATCCTCCCGCCAGCTATCGTGAGGACGAAAGGACGAACTCAGCCCGGTGCCGGTGTATTGTTATTGCGCATCAGAAGAAACCTCCCAGCCAACCATGCCCAGTGCCTTTGGTTCTCCGGGGGATAATTCTTCAGTGAGGCTGTGCTTTGGATAGGGATCGTTGTTGGTCGCGTGGGATGGGTGGAGGCGGATATGGATACGGTTGAAAATTATCATTAAAATAACTCACGTCTGCTTCGGAGAAACGTCTCATCCTTCATCCCACGAAGCCCACGATCGGAGAGGAGATGAGCGCCGATGCAGATTTGGCACCGAATGGTGCCGACTGCTTCCGTCAACCGGTGTGTGTGTGTGTGTTGGCTGCATCCTGCATTCAGCTGCACCTGACACACCATCACACACACACATACGCGCACACGTGCTCACAAAGGACCACCAGTGGGTATCCTGGGAATGACAATCTACCGTCTGCGCGTCCTTACCGATCCGGCCCAAGATGGAATGATATGTTCACAAAACATTTATTGTAGCAATAGCGAATGCTTGGATCAATTACGAGGCTCGAGCCGTGCAGGCAGCTGAGGACAACTCCAAGCGGATGCCAGGATCCTGAGAGCCCCCGGGAAACATCTCCCGGTATTCGAACGCAGCCCATTCAATGCCCGTTTGTCGGTTCGGTGGTTCCGTTTGGCGTTCCGTTTGGCCCTCCAGCTTTTGATGGCTCGGTCAAAGGACGAGTGGCAGCCTCGAGGATCCCTAATGACTTCCTGTGCCACGGTAATCAGGATGCAGCAAACCCCGGGAAGGAACCCGGAAACGACATTCGTCCCGCATTGATGGAATGCTTCGCGAGGCCAATATCGATGACATTCGTTCGTGTTACGACACGGTCGTGTGTTCCGGCCTATCAAGGACTCTTGGTTTGTCCTATCTCCCCGGTGTATCCTGGTTGAGTGCCTTTCCCATTGTCGAGCTCAGGCGCACAACTGATGAAGGCAATTGAAACGGAAAGCAAAGAATTTGCTTACATGCCGATTGATTTGCATTCGTCGATGGTAGCCTCGGTGCGGGTTTTTGAGGAAAGCTTGTAATCTTGTTTCATTCCGCGAGATGCCTATCGGTTTGAAAACGTTATCGAGCGGCTATCGCTAATCAGCCCATTTGTGGCGATGGGTTCGTTCGAGCGAGCGGCGTTAATAACCGACCGTCAGTCAGCTCGCTGCAATCGAATGGTGTAATCGAACGCGGCACAGACACTGTTTGGCTGGGTGTTAATGTAGGGTTGTTAGTTTATTGTTTTCCCTTTCCTTAACGTCAATTAACGGAGGAATGTATGGGACTCGATCCATTCAGCCGTGAAACATATCACCCCTGCAGTGTAGCCTTTCAGCCCAGAAGGTTACGTGTCATGTTGTGTGTTGGTTTTCGCCGACCTCAGCCATCGAAACGGCTCTCGGTTTCGTTTTTGGAACTGGCTGGCAACGGACAAACAACCAAGTGTTGACTCCTCGTGTACCTAAACATGCAGGTCTGTTCCATCGAGAGTGCATAGGGTCACAACACACGGCACGTTTCGCAGGGACACCACGGAACTCTAAGCTCAAGTCCGGTCTTCCAAGGTCACGGACCATACGAGGTGGATTGGCTCGCAAAAACAAACCCACCATGGAACTCCCCCAATGGACGTTATCTGTTATCTGTAAGCGAAAAGACGAAACTTTTCCCCTTAGGGTGTATTTTGTGGCTGTTTGGTTCAGTTTTTTGCAACGCATTTTGCAGAAGGGATTTTCAAACTGTTTGAACCACTCCAGCACCGGTTAGCCGCGTGGCGGTGAAAGCTCTCGAACGGAAAGCACACAAAACTAATTATGAAACGGAAATTAAAAATGGATGCAACTGCCCCGTCCTATCATGTGGGGCGATCATGTGGAAGCGACTCGTGAAGAGTAAAATAAAAAAGGGAAAACAAAACACGCTGCACTCGTTATCCTTTTCTGTAGTTGCCGCTTTTCGAAACCGAACTCGTTCCCTTTTGGTTAAGCCGCACCGTTTTGGTTAAGTGGAAAGAAGATGGCCCTTTTTGGGTGCTGCTCGGTTCCCGGTGGCCATGATTTAGCGTTGATTCGTCGGTTGCTTTCTTACGGATCCGATTCTACATCGGTACAAATTATATTACTCATTACATAAAGATGCTGGGAGATGGCCGCCGGTGCAATCTGGTTAACGCAACCAAGCGCCTCCGAGGAAGGATACTCAACCGGACAGGGTGCATCATGCAGTTCCGGTGGCGACCAGGCGACTCCTCCCCGAAGTTCTACGGCAACGATCCGTGACTCGGCCGGAAAGGATGGGAACCACAAACCGCCCTTCCAAGCCCGGGTTTTGTGACTGTGACTTTCACGGGAAGTGGTGCTACAAATTGTACAACTGCTTTCATGCTCAATTTACATCCCACCGAACCGGATTCGGTGCTCGGTGTGCTCGGATGGCAGCAAGGCAGCAATTGGTGCTTAGAAATTTGCTTATTTCATTCTTTTTCTCCGCTCTCTCCAACAGCCAAGCGTACGGCCCACTGGCCCCCAAATTGGATACAACATTTCGAAATGAGAAAACACCACTCTACAACCCAACGGGCTCTTCCTGCTGAGCTGCAGCCGGTTTTGTCCCTGGCCAACGGCAGTCGCAGCGACGGAAAACAACTCCGGCCATCCCGGGTCCGGTACACGAGTCTCGAAATGCAAACAAATTCAAACATGCCCTCGCAGCGGCGTCACGAGGGACGCAAGTGAATCCGGCAGTCGGACCGATGCAGTCCGACCGGCGCTCATCTGACCGGGGCCACGACCCTTCTGGGAGCCGGGGGGTTTGTGTCAAAATGAAAATGAGAATGGCAAACCACGAACGAACGAGATAATTTCATGTATCTTTCATTCCGATCGAAATTACAAAGTATTGCAGCCGCAAGGTCTCTCAGCTTGGGTTTGCTGTGATTTCGTGTCCTTTTCCCCGAATCCAGGACCAGGAAAAAAGCACCCAAAAAGGGACGCTCCATCCTTGGAACCGACCGAGGACAGGTGATGAGTTTTCTGGACCCGAGCGGGATTGAATGTTTTGCGTTGTGCAATTCGAAAGCTCGATTGGAAAACTCGCTCTCACCCCAAAAACACCACCAAAACAACCGTAAAAGACGATGTGTTTTGATGGGCTGTTTTCCAACACCGTTTTTTTAGTGATAACAGGCTTTTGCCCCTGAGTAAGGAGACAGGGGTCAAAATATGATAGCATGGGTGAATTAATTTCCGCGCATCGTTTGACGAGCGCAATGCTGCTGCTCAACCGGATCGTGGTCGAGTGGCCACGACGGTCAGGAAAAATGGCAAGGCTACACGTGCGGTGCATTTTCTATTTTATCGAAACATCGTACGGGCTGTAGCATACATGAATGCGTTTGGCGATTGGTGGGGATTGAATTTTCGTTTTCGTTGCTTAATTACACCGGCTGCAGCAAACTAGCCATCGTTTGGTTAATCTATCGGGCAACAGAAAAAAAGAGCTAAGTTTCGATATCTATTTTCCAAACCTTCCACGGATGATGAAATTAATTTACCGCTGCGCACTACCAGTGCATTGTGTGGTTGTGTGGGAAAGATGAAACACAGATGAAACAAGCTCTCCGTTCGCAGGAAACCTAAGCTACACGCTAGAAGCATGTCAAAAGCTTTACCATCCATAGCTTAGCATAGCTTTTTACCATAGCTTTACTCAATCCTTAAAGTGCAGCAGCTGGACGGACGCAAAATGGTCGCCTTCATCGTCACTCGTCAAAATCATCCGCAAAACGTGACAGATCATGGAAACGGATCGAAATGAACGACCGGGTGGATGTGTCGGTTTGGTGGGTGGCCGTCTCCGACTCGTTGATTGTCCGCCCGCTGGCACGAGTGCTCGATCTTCATCTTCATCGAAGGATGAATGCAAATGGAGAGCTAGTAAAAAAATAAAAAACAAACTACATTTTTACAGGGAATTGCTGGTACTGCAGGCGTGTAGTGTATTTCTCTTGTTTGGTTCCAAAGAAAAGGCAGTCGGAGTGAAGAGCTTTACCACGGCGTCGAGACATCGGAGCTGAATGTGGTAAGCGCCAGAAGATAGGCAATCTGCGAAACACATTGTCTCGCCGAGAGGCACTTTAATTAGGTTGAAAGCCTTTGTGTCTGTTGCTGGCGCTCTTTTGTTTATGAAAGACACTTGATGGGGGTGGGGCTTTTCCAGAATTTGACAAGGTAAGTGCAACAGGCAAGTGCTTGTGTCGAAAATCGGCCCACACACTTTACGACAACCTCCCCAGCAGTGAACATCAGAGAGAATTGAAGCCAAAAAAAAAACGAAATTGGAAACCAGATGGTGTTTGATTACTTTACCACAGCATGCCATGCGTCGGCCAAAATCCCATTTTGACTTCAATATTTCGGCCCGATGGAGAGTGCGGTCGATCGATGGAATGCAGTTGCACATTCATTATGCGATTGCAATTCACAATTATGCAAATGAAGCACCGAACCGAAGCACCGGGGAGGAAATGGTTCGAAATGACGGCTCCATTAGGGGCAACCGAGCAGGATGCGCATTGCATTATGAATTAAACGTGCATAAGCCAAATCAATTGATGCAATAATGACGACTGACGGAGGGAGGAAAGTGCATTTCTTGGCTCACCCGTGTAATGGTTCGCTTCGCTGGCATCGCGTTCAGAGCACGCTCGTAAATGTGACGTATCACCGAGCTCGGGAATGCAATGGAGTGCCGGTTTTTCCTTTCAATCACGCTCCGAAGCGCAAAGTGCATCTTCAATTTCGGATGCATTGCAGGCAGCCGAGAGCTGTAAACCAATCGTGCCCACCTCAACCGGAGCCGGCTCGAGTGATCGGTCTTTCTCCGATCCGAATTTCCTTTATTTACACCGTTTAATTCCGGGTCACGCTACTGCAACCAGCGCACTCGGAAGAAGCTTCCGGAGTCTTTCACTTCCTCTCGATAGTGTCATCGCTATCGCAATGCAATCAAGCCCAACCAGGCATCCGAGAGTGTCCGGGTTGTGGCCTCGATAGCTCCGAGACCACTGCAATCGAATGCTGGCGCTGGAAAAACTCAAATAAAAATTTAATTAAATTCCAACTTCAAACAATTGAGTCGTGCACGGCATCGGGGAAAGATTTAGGATTCACCAAATAATTCGCCCCACCGAGCGTGGGCTTTTATCGGTGTTGAAAGAGGCGTTTTTCTCCTCTCCGGCTACCGAGAATGGCGTCAACTTAATCCGCTTGATAACGTCGTTTTGCCGTCGGTGGTTGCGGGCGGCCATTCCGGATTACTTATGCAGCGGACCGCGGCCCGTGCGGAAGAGCAGCAACTTTGGCAGGATATTTGAGCGATCCATCGAGTGCACCGGAAAACCGTGCCAAAGTAATCGCCAGGAAAGTGGACCCAATTCCGACCGAACTGAATTCCACCGCCCACCGAAGTGCTATCGTCCGGGGACGGGAAAGTACCACCGCGTTTCCGGTGCAACGGCAGCGAGCTTTGGCGATGATTTTCCCAAGAGTGAAATTTCCACTCCGGCCCAGCCATCCAACAATGCAGTTCCGTTGCACCGGGGAAGTTTGAGATCAAAACGAATTTTGTTTTATCACGAGAAAATGAATCGTTAAGAACCCGGAAAACAGGCGGGAAAATAAATGCGAAAGAATAGGGAAAACTTTTCCCAACTGTCCCTCAGGCTCACAACCACCACTGCACGGCCTCCGCATCGTGCCGTTCGCATCGGCCTCCGACAATGATCGTCGGGGCTGGGTACGTGAATCGTTTCCGTGCCAGCAAGAACCCGCCAGGATCGCGGCCGGGACAGTGCTGGAGTTGGGATTGAAATGATTTTTCTCCCCCGGTCCGGTGTAATGGAACTTCGTGGCCACTTTCACGCTGGTGCCGTTCCTGCCCCGACCCAAAAAGGGACCCAAGTAGGGTGAGAAAAGTTGGGTAAAGACCGGAGAGAAATATTTATGATAATGAGAAGGCCAGCGCAACCCGGCTGTACCAGCTGAAGTCAAAGCTGTTCGCTGTCTCGGAGTGATTTCCGCGCGCATTTTTTGTGTGCTCCTTTTTTTGCCGGATTTTTCCACCCACCCCGTTCGGGTAGCTACGGCTGTTCCCTGGCATTGGGGGACGAGTTTAAATTGATGCAGTTTTTCCTTTGCCGCACGACGCTCGAGGTTGCAGCCACCACTCGTTTAGTGTTGCCGGAGCTAGCGAGAAATATTTAATGACGATCATAGAGCAATGGTAATGAAGCGCAGCGTCGGAAACAATGGTTCAGAAATTAAACATTTCTCGCAGCGATGGCGTGGGTGCGAGGACACGCTATGGAGCGGAAAAACCCCCAGGAGTCTCAACCGGACGGATGTGAAGTGGAAAAGCATCCAGAAGCGGGAGCACTAATTTTCTTTTCAATATCTTTGCCTCCTACGTACGGAACGTGTTCGTGCTTTAGGGTTGTTTTTTAGGAGAGCAAGACGCGGTTCAAAAAGCAACCAGATTGATGAGGGTGCAGCATCCCTTGTAACCCAATTACACACATACCAGAGAAAAATAAAAAGAAAAGGATACGGGTTTGTTGCATGGAGCCAATCTCTGTCACACAAATCGACAGAACTCGCAGGCTCGTTGCAGTGCAATTACGACGAGCACCTGACACATTGCTTTTAATTAGGAATTTTCCGACCCAAAGCGGCGGCACTCGTTATTATTACGGGAAACATTCGCCGCTCTCGGTGACAAGTGTTTTCGACACAAAACAACCCGTTGGTTGGGCGCCTGAATGCTTTCCCTGCAGTGAAGTATGTCCACGCCTACTGCGTGGTTGTTTGTCAAGCGCTTGTTTCTATGGAGCCGCTTAGAATGTGTGTTTGTGTGCTGTTGCTCAAGGTTAGTTTATGGCGTTACCGGTTGTGGTCGCGAAGAATAACCCGGTTTCGCGTTCGTTTCAATCCACCCACCTGGGTCACCCAGGGAAGCCTCGAAAAGTCATTAGTATCTCGTGTGACGTCGCCCGGGCATCCGTGCCACCGAATAATGCACGTGTGGGCCCGCAAATTACTTGCGCGCGGTTCCAGCGAACGGCTCAAGACTTCACCCTTCATTGGTTTATTAATGCGCCCCGGAATAGCATCTCCGGTTGGCTCGAGTTTGCCGCCAACGCCGCCCGATGGAACAACAGCCTGCGGGAAATGCGACCTCCTCCTGCGCTTCCACTGCCACCTCCACCCACCGTCACCAGATTCTTTTTAGTATCGCCGGTCCCTTTGACCAAGATGAACATGCTTAAATTATTAAGATTTTTATCATGCAAGGCCTGGGCCTTTCCATCCGGTGCTCGTGCGAGGCCCGCCACTCGAAATGGGTATTGTGGGATGTCGCCCCGGGTTCGCAGCTTAAAAGCGGCACAAACCATCCCACTCCTTCCACACACACACACACACGAACACGACGACCCGTACAACACCTTGGCGAAATGGTAGCTGCATTTCATTACGGAGCATAATCCATCTTTTGAATGCCACAAACACGGCGGCCACCGGTGCCGGAGCTCGGGGATGAAAATTTTACTTTCACTCCCTCCCACTCACCTTGGTAGCTTGCTCTCCCCTCTCCCCCCTCCCCCCCTAGCACTTCCAGAGGGCCGGATGCGGCCGTGTCTTGAAGGGCGTTTATGCGCCCGAGTGTGTCGTTAAGATGCTCGCCTCAATGACAGCGAGCGCCGGCTGAAAGGTATGCGGATTTGTTAGCATAAATTTTGAACGGAACGAACAAACACAAAAAACAGAGCCTTCCAGCTTACACACAGGAAGCATCTGACCGAGAGAGAGAGAGAGAGAGAGAGAGAGAATGGGAGCGAGAAAGAAAGCGAGACGAAACGACGAAAAGCAGCAGCCACGCCGGGAATGCCGGCGACTGAGTGAATGGGCTGTAGCGGAAGAAGCACACGCGAGGGCGGTGGAAAATGGGAAAATCTCTTTGCCGTGTCCCGAAAACGCATCCCCCGTGAAAGCGGAACGCAAGAGCGCTTTTGACGAAATGGAAAGCCACGCGCAAAAGTGGTGCATGTTTGCTTTGCATTTCTTTCCGGTATTATCGAGCAGTTTCCACGCCACGGCTGCGCTTTCGTCCTGCAGCCGCCCTTCGCTGGAGTGCCCTTTTACTTTCGTGCCCCACAGACGTAATGATGGGTTTTGCGGTTTGTTTGACCAGAGTCGAAAAGTGGGACGAAATCGCTCCGCCATGCTTCGTGTCGTTTGATGTTTCGTTTCGTTCGTATCGGAGCGGAATCTCGCGACGGGTTCTTGTTCACGTTGTTGTGCTTCCTGCGCCGGTTGCATTTTTAATGCAATATGCGCTTTTACCGGTTCGCATTTGACGATTACGGTAGAGGTTTAAAACAACGGCACTGCTACTGGAACCGATGTAACGCAATTGAAGAGGCGCAGCTTCCAGCAAGGCGTTGAGTGGAATATCAAAGCACGCAAAACACCTTGCTTTCTGTGAGGCATTCTTGAAGGTGGAGGCGAAATAAATCTTACCAAGTCAAAAAAGGATCTATGGCGCACAGGATCTCAGGTGCCATTTTGATCATTTAGAAATTAGGAAAGCTTGCACGAAAATGCACCACTTTCCAACAAAAAAAAACGGCTACACAATGCATGCGTTTGGAAGCGATAGTTTTCAGCAAATAAAGCACCAAAAACTGTAACACAAGACGGTCCCAAACAAGCACCCTTTTCTCACCCCAACGACTGTGGGACGATCTGTCATCTGCTTCCCGCTGGCAAAAAAAAACCCTCAACGCTACCGACCAGGAGTGGTCCAGCCAACACCGGGACCAGATCGATTTACGTTCGGCTATTAGCTGTGGTCCAATTTTCGTTTCATAAATTCAACCCTTACGCCCTCGCCACCTTACGCGGTCACCCGGTGCAAGCTCTACAGACGGGTTTACGTGCGCGCCTCGATTGGTTTTCCGGTTGCCTCGTGCACCGTGCCAACACTACCCCGGAGTCATCAGGATGTCAGCATATGCTAGCCATTGTTTCGGGCCCGGCTCGCCTCGCTCAATGGAACTCATTTCGCCTCCACTCTATCATCGCAGTGGGGACGAAAATTAACACATAATTTTCGAGAAAACTACCGACACTGGCCGACCGGGCGGACGATATTTACAGGCGGACCCGGACCAACATTCGCCAGCTGTGCCGTTTCCCATATTCCCGGTGGCGCCCGGGCGAAAGCCACAGGAATCGTTTCGAAATTCCAATAAAATCCTCCCTCCTCTGCTTTCTCTGTAGTGCTCACACACACACACACACACACACACACACACACACACACACACACACACAGACACACGCACACGTTCGCCATTTTCTTCGCCAAGCGTCCAACTCGACCCACGGGCTTACGAGGCGCAACTCGCAGCAGAACCGCCACGGTCTGGGAAGGATCGGAGACAATTCAAATCAATTTCGAATCCAAAACGACTCATTTTCGGTAGCATCCTCGGTCGGGGTTCGGATTGGTCGTTGTGATCTGACACCGGAGTGGCCCCTCATCATCCCCTTTGAATCCTCACACCACCCCCGCCGGGTGGAGACGGGAGATGAGAAAATGGGAAATTCTCATTCATTGTCTCAAAAACGAAAGGACCGAAACAAATATCCTTCTATTTGTTATTTACCCAAATTGAACTGTCTCTCTCTCTCTCTCTCTCTCGTTCACTCGTTGTTTCTCTTTGTGTCCGTCTTTCTCGCTCTCGCTGGATGAAACGCTCGGTTACGGCTCAAGGCGAAACTGGCAAAGCTATTGCAAAATCACCGCAGAGTGTGGCCAGAAATGGGAAAATAGTTCCCCGAAATGGAATACGCAGGTTTAGCTCACTTTCCAGCTGCCTTCCAGTGACTACTCTGCTCTGTTACTGCGGCTGACTGGCGGCTTTGTCCCCGAAACAGGCTGGTGAAATTTTAAACGAACCCTGCCATCACTGCGTTGCCATGGCAATCGAACATCTGTCACAGGACCGACTTGCGTTGCATGCGACGTTGGGTCGTTTCAACTGGCCGATAAAAAAAAGAGATGAAATTGATGCACACACTCACAGCCTCATAGTGTGCTTCATTTCGCGCTTTTACAGCAGCAGAAGCACAACAAGGTGGCTTTTGCCATTGTCCTACAAAGCAGTACGTTCACTTGACCACCCAGACTACGGCTTCCAACGATCCGCTGGCCAACCGGCTTGGTATCTTATTTTGAGTTTTATTAATGTGCCGAAATCTATACATTTTATTGTCTCGGTCACCCCTCAACGGCGCGGTCACCATTTGCTCGCCCGATGAAACTGCAATCGTGGTTCGGTTCTGTTGTGTATTTACTATTTATTTTTTTTTTTTGCCTCTCGCATCCCTTTCTGATTTCGACGCCCTCCATAATAGAGCTGTTTCTCTTGTGGCACCGTCGGCGAAGCTTTGTGGAAAACATTTTCCAAACGTTCGACTTCCGTTCAGCGAAGAGGGTGGATTGGAAAGGGTGGGTGGATGCGCGTCCACCCAACTTTATCCCCCAACCCTCTGGAAGCATGTGCGAACGAGTTCGGGGAATTGTTCTGAAACTCCATTTCCCGCCCGGTTCGAAGTCGAATGTCCTCGGCACACCGTGGAACGGAAGAGACGCGCCGTGGTATGCCTGTTGTTGTTGTTCGAGCCACTCTCCCCCCCCCCCCACCCCCATCCTCCAACCCTCATTCACACCACACAACCAACCGTCTTCCGGCGGGAATGCAAAATCGTTGAAATTTATATTAATGTCAGTGAGCGCGCTCGGTGGAAATGTGATTTATCTCGGATTGTGCTAGTGAAGTGGAATCGGAATAGAAAGGATAAACTCATTCCCGCAACCGTTCGTTTCTTCCGAATGAAAACCCGATTGCTCGTGTGCTTCATTCCCTTTCTCCGCCATTGTCCTAGTTGTAAGTGGAAATGCGAAAAAAAACCCTCCCAAACACACACACACACGCGCGCGCGAGCAACAGCCCTTCGCCTTTCCACTAAATAACCGGACGCAAATCCGTTCCCGATTCCCGCACACTCCCTCTCCCGCTTGGTCGAAGGATGTGGACTACCGGAAGTTGGGAAAATCGCTGCACAAACGGCAACGGATGGGCTCCCGAAACGCGGTTGTTCCGGGGGAAAAATATTTCGAGGCCATCAATTACTTCCGATTCCGATCTTGCCACCCTGGCCGGTGGAATCCACCGGTTCGTTCTGCTGACGAGTCGCGAATGAACGTGAACGGAACGCCAAATTTGAGACGGTGGCAACAAGCGTGGCTCAAATGCGGGAATTGAAATATCTCACGCACCCGGACACGGACGCCTGATGGAGGCTCCTGGTGCGGCTTAAGAAATGGCTGCCGACGCAAATCCTTGCTATGATTCTTTCCCCGGACGGGGTGTGGGTTAAAAGCTGGGTGCCGAAACCATTGTTTCAATCGTCGTCAAGACGGCGGGCTAATTTATCGCATCTAGACTGGGTTTTTGCATTCTCAAAAAGGGGCCCATCCCATCTCACGGACGACGCGATCGCGCACGATCGCACTAGATTTATCGAACATTTAGCATCGCTTTAGTTCGACGAGTAGGAGTTAGGAAGGAGGACGGAAGAGAAAGGGTAATTAATAGAAGGACGAACGAGACCACAGCACTCTCTTGTCGGCGATAAATCGTCCCGCATTATCAATTTTCACGGCACATACATCATGGCGGGGCTCAATTCAACTCACTTTTTGAGCCGCAGAACAACCGAAAAGGATGGGAAATAACTTACCGGAACAGTGAAATTGGGGTGCGAGCGATGAGGTTGCCGATTTTTAATCAACCCCAATTCCACAGCTAACGGATGCGCATTCTATTCAAATTTATGTGCACGCAAGCACGCGTTGGAGAAGATTTGCCCTGGTGTACGCGGCTTATGGATTTCGTACGAGTCAATGAATTGATCGATTTCTTACGGACAGTGCTCTTTGGTGCCCGATCTAGTCGATTGTGTATCCTTAAGTTGCAAATTTAGCCAGCATCACCTTGACCCGCGACAATTGATATTAACTTGACGACGACGACGACGACGACGAGTGACCCATTATCGAAGGCATGATCATTTATCGCACGTGCCACGGGCGTCCGGAAAGCCAACGGCAATGCTAATTAAACCCATTGGCGAAAAATTGATTTTTCACCGAAGAAAAACACCCATCGCCCATCGCCCATCGCTCCAACGTCAGCCAAGTGTTGCGCTTCACCGACGCCGGGAGCTTCATCCCACGAAAAGATGCCAAACGGACGAGTGCCACTGCCGCAGACTGTGGACTGAGGGATTTTATTTTCACTCATTGGGCGCGTAATTGAATAAATGTAGCAGAAAACTGAAACTCCAAATGAAGTGATGCAAACGCCCGGTGCCCGCTCGAGTCGCTCGCCAGATGCAGATCACCATCCCGAAAGGAACCCCGTTTTGGTCCGTCCGTTCGTTCGTTTTGTCCGCCCGCTGGAAGTTCACCGTCTGCTGCATAATGTGGCAGGACAACGTACAGAAGCGGATGCCTCGGAGAAGCACTGGCGATGGGTAACTGCGGTGATGTTAAAGTTGAAGCAATTCAAATAACGAGAAGCGTTTATCTGCCAACTGCTGGCTGGAGTCTCGGGCGGACGCATGATCCGAGTGGCGTTATTTTAATGAAACGCCACACATTTACAAAGTATTGAATATTGAGGGATATTTTTTCTTTCACTAGCTACAGTCCGTATTTGCTTCTCGCGTACTCACACGGTGCGGTTGTGGAGGGCAAAGGACACCCGACGGTTCGAGCAGTAAATTTAGCTTCCAGTTCATGAAACGGTCGCTTCTCCGAAAGCGCTTACATCCGCAGAACGACCATTGGTGCAATAAAACTGCACCATAACGACGCCATCACAATGGACACGGGTGCTGCAGCGGGCGCATGCTAGATTTTACGGCGACAAAATCAAGTTTTAAATTTGTCCCCTCGTGGGCACCGTCGCTTCTGCTCCGTTTGTGTGCAGAATGGCCGCCCTCACAATGGCGACCGGGGCGCGTTGCATTCGAGTGGCATTTGTGACGGTAAATGGACCATCCCATTTTGCGAACGCGCGCGGACAACTGGAGCGGAAAATAGTGCTGGCACACCATTTCGTTCGCCGGTGGCTTCTTGAGGGTGGTTTCTTTATGTTAATTCAATTACCCGCGGTCAAGCGCATACCGTGCGCGATTGTCCACTAGTTGGAGTCTCCCCCCAATTAAGTTCAATCCTTTGGCGCGGATGCCATCAGCATCGTGTCTCTCTTTCTCTCTCTCTCTCTCTCTCTTTCTCTCGAGGTATCTGGGCACTTTTGCTTGCTAAATGATCAATCAAAACGTGGCTCCAAGCGCTGGTCAGTGTGGGATGAAATTGAATTTATTTTCCGTCCGGTTAGCTCACGTACCCGTGTGATAGCAGTCCTGTTTCAAGGCTCACTCACCAAAGCGCTTCCTAAGGGTGTTGCTGAGCAGCGAAAGGAATGAAAAAGGCCCCCTTCTACACGTTACTAACCGGGTGTCGTCCTGTGAAACGACGCAACGTGCAACCTTTTTGGAACCACGGAACATATGCCACCGACGCTGGAAGGCACTCCAACCGCCAGCACGGTGTAAGTCGTGAAAATATGAACCAGAGCTCGAAATATGCTCATCCGCGTGGAAGCAAATCCCGTTCATAAATAAGGCGCAGCCGAAAAGGGGGTGCTCCTGCTCGCACCGGGCGTTCCGGTTTGGGATCGATAGTAGCAAACCGTCGGACCTGCGACCGTCTAAAAGCGCACGGAAAGCGCACGTAGCAGCACACAAACATATAAGTAACGGACTTACAAGTGTAATTTTTCTATCGCCCGCAGCTGCTGCGTCCTGTTCGCACTCGCGAGCGTCACACAGTCAGAAAAAAAGCGCTAAAGCTAATTTGGGCTCTTGCAAAGAATTTGTTTCACCACTCGGTGCACCTCGGTCGGTGTGCATTCCGCTGCGAAATGAAGCAATGAATAACTCGCCCGCTCAGATTAGCTTCAAAACGGGGTTGGTTGTGGGTTTAAGGATTCGAACAAAACGGAACCTTGCTCGCTGCGAATGGTGTCCATTTGTTAGAACGCACGGTGGAAAACAAACCAAAAAAAAACACGCGGTGGAACGTTTTCGTTCATTCTGCGTTGGTTGAACTGCGGGACAGACAATCGATGTAGTTTTCCAGCCTACATGTCAGTGGAACATCATTTGAACCCACTTCGAAGGAGCGAATTTCGAGTGGTGGTTTGGAAAAAGAAAACCCGCAAGTGGGTAATGAAAAATGGGATTTTTTCGATCGCGAAAGCAAAAGTAGCGAGTGACGATCGCTTCACAGGCAAATCACTACAAGCGAGGTGCGATCGATCGAGATCGGTTGAGGGAGTGAAGCTGCATGAATGTCGGCAAGAGTTTAAAACACAACTAAAAAACATCGTGACCTGCGTTCTCCGCAAGCGACGTGTGGAAAATTGCAGAAGCAAACAGTGGCACGGTTTCGTTTGTGCCGTCGCTTCAATTCCACCGAGAACGAAGCGTGTCCTCGGTAGAACGGAGATAAAAGGACACCGAACGAGCAGGCTGAAACGACAAATGCTAACAAATCGATTTCGGTCTCCAAAATCTTCTGCTGGGCCAGAGCTTGATCCCCGGAACAGCGGCTAAGTGCATCGATAAGCCTCTGGAAGGAAACACGACAGAAAATAAGAGAGAGAATGTGAGAGAAAATGTCAAATAAAATTTTATTGAATAATCCAACACTAGCAGGTGTGGAACAAAAACGACCTCCCCCCCACGACCAAATCGGACACAAATGAAGCAGCAATTCGGTGAGAGAAAATCTTTGCTTCGGCTTAAGGCTGCTCCCAATTTCGGACGTTTCAAGTGCATCGCCAGAAGCTTTATCGTGCAGCCATGAAGCACATCGCCTCGGCAACAGTCGGCAACGTAATTATAATCAACCGTGAACGTCCCCGTTGCGGCGGAGTGACTCCAAATCCGAATCGGAACAGTCCACGGGCTGAGCCCGGTCTGACAGCTGGAATGATCTAGTAAGATTAGTTTCATTATGCCGTGCGAACACACGCGTCACGGTCGACCGAGCGGCCGTTTGCATCGTTCGATGGAGCTGCAGTTGCATCTGCTAATCCGTCCTCGAACGAGCCCCGATCTCGGTCAGTCTACGCATGGCGATGAAGGATGATGTCGCTTGCCCCCGTTCCGACATCCCGACGCCATGACCAACCCAGGTCGTCGCCTCGGGAGGTCAAACGAAGCGCATGATTTAAGATTATGAGAACGGTTACGGACCGCATGCCGGTACGAAGGGACTGGAGACTGTAAATTCTGCCGCTGTCAAGATTGCGAACCCGTGCGTGGTCCAGGGAGTCCTGAACGAGCGCACCCGACCGGAAGCAGCTCCGTGGGATGTCCTGCCACCGACGGATTATCGGCGTGCCCTATGGGTGTGCTGTATGTGTGCTGCTTTAAAAACATTACACTAAATTGAATTCGCACTGGACAGCACCGGGAAATCGGGGCGCCGATGGTCCACTTTCCCACTGCAATCATTAAGTGCGTATGCAACATTTCACCACACTGCACGAACGCCCGAAATGGGCAGCCCGGCATCGGTTCGCACGGTTCGCTGGAGTTCCTGGTTTTGGTTTGGCGATCGCTTGTGACGTTACATTGGGCCAACGCGTTTGTATCAACCCGAAGCTGGGCGCTGGGTGGATTAATGAATATGCAGAGCAATTAAGCTGTTTTGAAAGATATGACAAGTGATTTTCCACTCCAGCGGAATGTATAATTATTACTTTTCGAATGTGTTCGGTTGAGCGCATGGGACCGATGTAACGTTCCGCATGGCACAATGAGACGACACGAGAGCACCATTTGGATGCACCAGCCCATCGTGGTGATGCACTCGGGCTGCATCGTGAGTCCAGTTCCAGCCGATGGAGCATCCTGATGGACGCATACATGAGATTGCTTCTACAGGTTTACGTCCGTTTTGAGCTGGGGACAACAGAGAGCAAGAAATTAATCACCGTCCCCGAGCCGTTGCCGATTGACTTGCAAATAAATTCGGATGCTGGTCATCTGCAACATTCGATGGAGTGCCGGTTTTTGGGATACAACCGATTTACTCATTTCGAAAACGAAACGAAAGCTCCAGCTGATGGAGCACTTCAACCAACGAGAAGCACATTCTTGGTTACTCTTGGAAAAACCCTCCATTTGAGCCATCTCAGGGCGCAACCTGTGGCGAGGCTCGGTGGGCTTTTGCCTTTCCATCGGTACGCGTGCGTGGCACGAGAAGTTTCCGAAGATAAATGATTATTTCCGGCTAATGGAAATTTATGCGTCTGCGAGGAGATAAATAATTTTGCTGCAGTTATCGAAATCGGAAAGCTTAAACGAAGGTTTTTAAACAAGTGGCAAAAGCAGGGGAATGGCGTGCGGATCGTTTCTTATCCTGGTTCCAGGACGGAGAACGTCCTTCGATGACAGTGGGAGCGTTTCCCGGAGACCTCTTCGTCTCGGTCGGTTCCGTCCGCTCGCTTCCATTCAATGAATTTTCATTCGGCGTAACGGAAGTGTCCTGCTAGGATGATAAATACGCGCTCCAGGCGGGTGGAGCAAAGAAAATTTTCTCTTCCATTAGAAGTAAGTGGCGCAATTTATAAGGCCACAGTCCTGGCCACAGCCCACACCCAGTGCCATCAGTAGGTGGGCCGTTTTTCCGGTCACGGAGTAGGGCTGATTTTAGAATAAATCGACCGGTGCCTCTCGACCACCACATCTGCCGGTGACAGTTGCGTTCTTTTTCGTCACCGATCGATCATCGAACTGGGCCCCGTTTGCGAAGGTGACACATTTTGACACGCATTTGCGACACACCACACCCATGTGGACACGGAGCACGATCCGTTAATCGGCGGAAAATCCCCCACAAACGGGCGCAAAATTGACGCGACTAGAGTGAACGAAAGAAAACGTCTCAACACTTCAACGCAAGCCGACGCCACATGTGACGCTTGGAAATGGCGCACCCGTGAAATGGAGCGTATAATTGCACTAAGACGCTGGGCGGATTGCGTATCAGCACCCATGGGGCGTCACTATTTCTTTTGACGCTAGTTCCAGCACGCAAAAGCCGGTTTCACGTACTCTATCTCTCTCTCTCTGCTTCGGATCTAATCCGCCCGTTTGATGGCCGTTTCGTACGCCAGTCGAGAGAAAACCCGAGAACGCAAAGCTCAGGAAAAGCAATCCCACACCATCGGAGGCTTGAATGCAGGCCAGGATAGCTGGTGTGCAGTCGCACTTCAAACGGCAATTTGCCCACTAAGACGGAGGCGGCCATTCGGTGGCTTTCGGGTGGGTTTTAGTTGCGGGCTTTGCCGTTGTCATTCGGCAAACGCAGCTCCGTGTGGCGGGCAGACGACGGACCCTTATCGCTAAATACCACAATCATGGCGCAATAATAAGAACCGCTCCCGGCTCGGAACCGGTCCGATCCAATCCATGCAATGTGAGCGTGGAAAAGCGCGCGAGCACCCGCGAAAGAAAAGCGAGTGGAAATGCCGGGCTTGGCAGGGGATTAGGGGCGAACCACCCAGGGGCAGCAAAGCATCACCGGGATGGTAGCGGTGAGCCGGAATGAAGCGAGCAGTAACAGGACTTTGCATTTAATCGTTGGCATAAACAAGAAATTAATGCAACAGATCAGCAGAAAGTGTACCCAGCGTTAATTGAAAATCGTCCCCTCCGAGCTCGCCCGTACTCGAACCCGCGAGCAAACGAGAATCGGGGGAATTTTCTTCGCCAGTTAAAGAAATAAAATCGTGGCGTAGGAAGAGAAGCGAAAAAAAAAGACGGACTCAGAAACACCCCAAACCCTCAACGGGTTTGCAACGAAAATCTGCTCAAGCTTAATCCGGTTGCTTTGGTTTTTGCTGATTCGCTAGAACACCACCGACCCCGGGATGGGAAGTTTTCCACGCTCCGTACCGATGTGGAAAACTCGTAACGAGCTCCGCCTAGATCGGGCCGGTTCGAGGGAATGGGTTTTTCGTTTTAGAGCCCCCGGTGGAAAGGGCAGAGTTGTTATTGCTAGGTTTTAAAATGTTTTCCCATCCCACCGAAAAGCTCACCGAGCGCTGATAAATGCTTCCGTTTAAACTACCCTGGGATTAGTAGTGTTTCATATTTATATTTTCTTTACCTTTCGTTCGAAGGTGGTTCTCGGATGGGGATGGTTTTCCACCGATTGGGCTAACCATTCCACCCCAATCTGTGGGTGTGGGGTTGGAGTGCAACTTTGAAATCTTAATCGCAATGCGCACCGATGTAAACTGCTGCCGCTC
This sequence comes from Anopheles nili, assembly GCF_943737925.1. Classification (NCBI taxonomy): domain Eukaryota; kingdom Metazoa; phylum Arthropoda; class Insecta; order Diptera; family Culicidae; genus Anopheles; species Anopheles nili. The sequence goes on from NC_071292.1 coordinate 5,240,943, forward strand.
GTTAGCTCCAACAATGGGACTCACCGCTTTCCCGGGGGTGCGTTCGGTCGTAATCGGATCGGCTTATTGTGTGTTTGGGTGCTCCGGTGCTAAGCCTCCAGGTTGCTGGTGATTACATCGACAAATGCTGATTACTACCGATGAAAACTGGGTTCGAACACTCGCTAGGTGGAATTTCCTTCTAATGGTTCGTCTCCATGGAAACGCGCACTGACATCCGTCAAAAGCTGCTGCAGCAGCCCGTGATTTGGGTGCGATTTCGGATAATTAAGGACGAATAACTTCACGAATCACTGCCCACCCGCAATCCGGTATTGCTTCTTTAATTTGGTCGCACGGAACGTTTCCAACCGACGGCGTTATTGGCTTGAAGCTTCGCGAGGCTCAGCCACGATTCGGTGGCCGGGAAATAAACGACGCCACCGAATGCGGATTTTCCGACGCACTCAAGCAAACTCCAGCTCCCAAGCGGATGGGTAGGATCATGCCCGATGGACCGATGGCGTGGGACGTGCTATAGGTGGCCATTTCTAGAAATTCTAATTTGCGACCGTGTGACTTTCGAACGGGCACACCAACCAATGTGCGAGTGTCTGCGTACGTGTGTTTGTTCCCGCTCTCAAAGGCGAGTTCATTAAGTCCGAGATCCACCCGATGGCCCGCAAATGCAAATGTGCAAATGGTGGTATCCTTAGCGCTTCTTGTGTGCCACCATGAATGTGCGCTCAAGATGCGGCATCTACGGTGAAGCGAGTCGGGTCGTTCTTTTTTTTTTTTGTTTTTACTCACTCCCTTTCATCTCGATTCCCGCGTTTAGTGGGGTGGATTCGGGTGGCTTTTGGGATGGGTGGGATGAAAAGCGGTCGCCAGGACATTCGTACATTGGCACCATTTGCCACCGACCATCGCGTGCATCGACACCGGCGGAGCGCTTGAAAATGGTGGAAGAAACAATTTTACAATACATTTCACAGTGCGTCCATTTATGGATAATTTATTGTATCACATCCTGACGCTCCGGGTGGCGTGTCCGAGCGAGAACGAGCTAGCACTAGCGCGCGTACACGCCAGCGGTGAATGAATTAAATGCATGAACAATTTTCCCGCCAGCCAGCTTTCGAACCGGGGGTGAAACCGGGCTTTATGAAACGCATCCAGTCCTGGTCTGCCGGTCCAGTCCGGCGCGCCGCTTCGTATGCAAATTTGGAATGAGATTCGCCGTTTAATGAGTGAAATATTGCGCCGTCACGCCGGATACAGTGTCAATGGGTGCCGCCTGTCCCAGTTGAGAGTCCTTCGTCCGGGGGTTTAACCCTCGTTACAACTATCGCCGCGAATAAATCGCCCGAAATCGCGAGCGCGAGTTTATGGCGAGCGTTTTTACGGCCACGGTGGCCAGTTCAAGGCGGTGGCTTAGGCGTTTGGATTAGATTTGGCCGGATTTGGAACCGGATTCCGAGTGGGTGGAATTTATGTTGCAGATTACCAGGACGAGCCCGCATCCGAAACACGAAAAACATAAAAAAAGCCGGACTTGCATCAATCATGGCGGCGAGTTCGTACACTTTTCGCGCACGTTCCCCGGTTCGAAGTGATAATTCAATTGAGAAATGTCTCGAAATTTCAAAGCAGAACGAAAACACAACTCGATCACTCTGTGGGAAAAAAGGACCCTGCTTCTGGTTGAAAGCTTTCCGCAAGTGAGCCGGTGGGGGAAAAAATATACATGTTCCGCAGAAAAAACAACCCCACCTCGTGCTATTTTTGCCGTTGAAATGTGAACTGGAAAGCTTCCTAAATCAAACTTCCCGGTCGCAGCCCGGCAACTCTATCTCTTTTGGTGCTGAGGAAGAAATAACAAGAAGAAAAGAAAGCGTAAAAAAGAAACGCAACATCGCAAGCTTATGCTAACCGTCCGCACATTTTAGAGCGAAATTATGATGCAGTCGACCGTCCGCTCGCGTCCGAAGTGCAGTTTGCAGAGTTGGTGGCTTTTTCTACACTCTGTTTCGTGTCCTCTCTTTCTCACTGCATTCATTTCCACCTGACCAGCCGTGGCGTTCAGGGTCCGGCAAGCGTGCCAGCGTTCGAATAATGCAATTTCTATCCGCTCAATCGAGCACAAGTGAGCGCCCCGCCCGAGAACCCCGTTTACAGCGGGTTCCGGTTTTTTTTTCTCGCCTCCTCCTACTCCGCATTCACCGTTCGAAAAATCCGAAACGCGACGCGAATGCCCGCAGTGAGCAGGGCGCAAGGAATCATAACTTCACTGCCGAGCTGTGCGCCATCCGCCCCAACGGTGCAGCATATGGTGGCGGATGCATGCAAATTTATTTATCGACGTTCGAGTGGAATTAATTTTAAATATTTATTCCTCCCGGTTGCTTATTATTTTGCCAAGTGGAAGTGTATATACGGCTCGTATTTATCGATAGCTGCTCTCCTGTCCCGCAAAAAGAGTGCCGTTCTTCATCCACCGGGGGACGGAAGCTTGGAAAAAATAGTAACTTCTAAAGGTAAGTTCCGTTCGCGAGGGTTCACCAGCGAGCGCGGATGGGAAGCTCCCAAGGATGGCTTAACATCGTGTGGTTTTGTCGTGCGGGTGGGTGGACTTCTTGCAGAGTGAGCTGAACTTCTGAGTGGGTGGAAAGCGCAAGAATAACGACCGGCAACCGAATTGCTTGCCAGCGGGAAGCAAACCGTCCCCAAAGTCTGTCATCGGTTTTGCATTTATGACCCGGAAGTGCCACCCCCATGGAGGTGGAATTGAGAAACGATTCCGCCAGATCGCGAGTTGTGAGGGTAAAAAATGCAGTTCATGTGTTCCGCGTGCATCCGGGAAAAACGAGAACATTAATCGGTCCCCGAGTCGGGGTTTGGGAAACTCCAAAATTGATTTCTGAACGAAATGAAAACTAGTGCAAGTATGAACTGGGGTGCGTTTTTTTTCTTCCGAGGTCCTTGTAGAACCTCGAAGGAATATCTGTCGGTCATCACATTTTATGCTTCGCAATGAGCGGTTTCCGTGCACCTGAGCCTTGTTTACGAATGAAGAAACATTTCTTCATCACAGTGGCATACATTCAAAGGTTTTTCCCCTTCGTACTGGATCGCCTTAAACTGCCATCACGTGTCAGGCGGTGCTGGTTTTTTTCCTTCCTTTTTTCTGCTTTGCGGTTCTGCCAAGAGCCGACCGCACTTGGAGCTGCATCTCGGGTGCAATTTTGCTACGCTAGATTTTTGCCCACCACCCCACAACATCCCAGCTCAAACTCTTCCATTTCGACTCTCTTCATCCACGCCATCATTCGATGTATGTCATAGCGGGTTTTCCTGCAGGGTCCGTCGCTTTCGACACAATTCCAGGGAGCTTTATTTCACCTTTCACCGGTGAGAGGATGTGTGCATGTATGGGTGTGTGTGCTTCCACTTTTTTACCACCCACCGACTCCCCATTCGACTACGGATGTCGTAACATAATTTCGGAAGTAAAGCACACGAACACGGCAGCGGTGCGATTCCGAGCCCCACTCGGTTCCGGATGGTCGGAATCGAGCGGCCCGGTTGGGTTGGAAAGCGCACAAAATGGGTCCTGCATGATTTGCATAGAAATTGGGAAGATTTACGTTAAACCGGTTACATCCTGTGTACGGGAAGCGAGCGCCAGTGCCAGTGCCAGCGTCACTTCCACGTGCCAGGTAGTGCCAGCGCGCTCGGAATCAATCGAATTGAAACGAACGAAAAAAGAACCGCTACAAGCCCGGGCAAATGACGGAACACCTGCCGGATTACATGATTCATTTTTGTATGTGCCCTCTGTATTTTTTTGCGCAATTTTTTTTCCCTCACTTACTTTCACCCACCCACATGAAAGAAAATCGCTCATACGGGGGCTCATGTTTTTCTTCACCCATGCGAAGCGTCTCGAGCGTTCAGACGGCGTCTCCAGATCGACTCCGAACCGTCGAGGCAAATTCACCAGAAACTCGGAATCGGTTCTGCGGAAAAATCGCTACAAACTTTCTCCACCGATAATGAAACGGTTGGTGCGATTTCATTCCAACGCTCGTTACTTGCCGGACGGACGCGACAAGCAATTACACGACCTGTCAAAAGCGTTGTCATGGCAACGGGATTTTAAAACACATTCATTTACTGCAGCCCCGACGGAATCGAAACTGACGCCGTCAATGAAAGTATGATGATTAATCTCGTTACGCGCTTCGTGCCATTTGTTTCGATGTTCCATCGTTCGGGGTTTTGTTACATTCCCCGTTCGATAGGGGTGGAGGTTTTCCAATGTCAAGCCTGCAGCATCGGATGCACGGTGGTGAACAAAAACCTAATGCAACATTTGACGAAATTTGCATGGCGCCATATTTCGGTCGCTTCGTTCTCGGGCGAACACAAACCCGCAACGTCGTTACTGTCTGTCCGGAACCGGAGTGGCATTTGGCAGCTGGGACACGCCGTGCTCGCGCGATGGCTCTCATCCGGAAATCATCAACGCAAACTAACAAAATCCTGCACCGCTGGTAGGATTTAAGAGGGCCCGGGTGGAACCCGCACCACACACACACACACTACTAAAGGCAGGACCAAAGCTGGCATCGAATCGTTGCACAAGCGATTGGATCGAAATCGGCGACCGCGCCGGAAGCGGGCTACGGCACTCGTTTCACGTTTCGTGAGGACGAAAAAAAAAAACGGACGCAAACGGGGACACGTGCAAATATCCGAACCGGGATCGGGTGCGGATATCGGCGGTGACCGTCCGGGGGAGCGTGAAATGAAATAAAATAGACCGAAACCCGGAGCGGAAAACGGAATTTCGAACGAGTGCAAATAAAAATTTGTATGTTTGAATAGTTTAACGTTTGCCGCTGCATTTTTACATTTTTGATGAAGAATCGACATGAGAAAATCAAACACGATTTTCATATTTCATTCTCCCGGCTGCTTGGCCCACGATGCCACGTTTCGCTCGCAATGGCGATCACGACTCGCGTAGTCCGGAGGATTTGCGAGACCGTGCTTTTGTCTCGATCTGTCTTTCTCGCTCGCGCTCTATCGCACAATCGTCGTCCTTCGGTTTAGGCTTGCGATCGTTTTGCGAACGCAAAGGAAAACGCTCCGGGAAAACCGTGCGGCAAAAGCAAATGTCGCGCTGCGGACCTCGGATTCCAAATTGTCCATTTAAATCCATCCTCCGCCCCCAGAATCGGGACCGTTGGCACGGACGTCCGGAAATCGCGCGAGAAACGAGGCAAACGGCAAACAAAAGGAAAGTGAAAGCAAACGGCGAAAAAATATAAGCTCCCGGAGTGGTTGCGGAAAGTGCGCTAGAAGCGCCGATTCAATTTGCCGGCGTTCGATTGGAGAGAGGAAAATTTGTACCGATTCGGGAAGGAACGCGGAAAACTGCACCAGTTGGTGTGGGGTGTACGGTAGAGAGGAGAATAAATCACGAACAAAATAAACTCGATCGAGCATTGGGCTAATGCCAGATTTTTAGTGGACAATCCGGCTTGACTAACCCTGGCTGGGGATGGTGGAACGGCACGAACGGACGAACGGCAAAAAAAACCCGTCAATTTCCCGCCTGCAGTTTTCCACCCACCGAAGCTCGTGGCTGTGGGTGCGCTTTTGTTTCCGAATCTCCCATGGTTCGCTTGTCTTGTCTCACTCGAACCGATGGAAATCTAATTTAAGGAGAGCGGTATAATTTGTGACAGAAATGTGTCGGGTTTTTCGATCGAAGCATGCCGTTGCTTCGCTGGACGTCAACCTTTAATTTTTTTTGTTACTGACCGTCAGCGTCAAGTCAATCGTGCGCGACATGCTCAAAGCGCATCAAGTTGCTTGGAACGTAGTTGGCCATGTTTTACGGTGCTGTAGGTGCAAAAATCCCGAAAGTGTTTGAATTCTGTTCGAAAGAACTAGGTGGGAAATTTGGAAGCAAGTTCTGCATTCAAATGATATTTCAAACAAAGAAATCAAACACGTTTTTTTTTGTTGCTAAATAGAAAATGTTTGCAATAAAAGCTCGTAAACAAATCGTTTAAATGCCACTAGTTTGCTTCACACATACAATACCGAGGTTTGCGTTTGTGCGTCAACGCTTCGGATGAAAATTGGCACCCATTTTCCACTAGCGCGCTGTACGTGCGAAGAGTGCCATTATTTTTTTTGTTTGCTGCGTCCGTCCATTCGAGCCGCTTCCAGCGAGTGCACAATTCTCCACCCAAAGGGGGTTGGTTTTGCATAAATGGGAGCAGAGAGCTGAAGCGCGGGGTTTGTGCGTGAATCCGTCGAACGACCGGCGAACGACAGCCCGGGCGAGCATTTTCTGGGACGCAGAAAACTCATGAAATTGCATTATCCCCGATAGCATCCGATTAGCCTAATCCCTCGAAAGCAGTGGCGGCTCTCGAGGGTGCTCTCTAATGAAATATGTTGAATTTCGCTGCAAGGCGGCCCACCCAGGGCAGAGTGGCGAGTTTTCCGCCGGTCCGATCAGCATCTACTCGTGACGGGATTACCGGCCTTCGTCGATGCGCCTGGTCGTGTGCGGACAGAGCTAATGAACTGCCGACGAGAGGAACTGCGAACAGTAGCGTTTTTTTTTTCTATGTTTGCTGTTTTCCAACGTCTGTGCGCGTGTGTGCGTTGGCTTGGTTTGCGTTTTGTTTTCCGCGTGTGCCTCCGGTTTGGGAGAAATTTGCCCACCCACCGGTCCGGATGCAATCATACTCGCAATCATACTGTAACCGATGTAAGCCTATCTGGTCAGGTACTTATTATCATATTACACAATGCAATTTATTCTAATCGTCGGTAATCAGCTCAGCGACCAGCTCCGATATCCTCCGTGCACCGGGTGGAGCTAAGCCGCCGGAATATGCTTTTGTAATGCCGAGAAGTAGGCCATTTTATGGAGCCGTCAGGGCTGAGAGTTGAGAGCCAGCAGAGTTGTTTTTTAGGCTCCAGCATTTGGCATTAGCGCAACGGCATGCTAGCAGCACAATGAGCGCAAATGATTGAATCTAACCGGCTAATGATGACGGGCCGGTTTCCATGGTAACGAGCCTCGATGGTGCCACCGTTGCATACGTGATGAGTTGGAGCAGTCAAAAAGGACAGGATTGTGTGCATTCTTTGGGGAAAAAATAAAATAAAATTATTCCCCCAGGTTTCCCAGCGGTTTTGCAGACCGTGCGGCCAAAGCGGGCGTCTAATTGTTTTGATCAACACCATCGCTCACTCGCTCGGCCAATAAATTGATGTAAATGTGCGCCGTATTAGTCCACCCACTGGCACACGAAAGCCAAATGGCATTAGATTGAAATGTATCCTTTGAGTGGTAGTTAAACCAATAACGCCCCTCCACACCGGAAGCGAACGGATGCATTCTTCATCAAGCTCACGTCAAAAAGCACCAAATCCCCGGAACTGCGTGGTCCGAGCACACGCTCGCTAATGGGATTTTCACAACGCGTGCGACAACGGGAAAAACGGCACCGGGGGAAAAGCCCGAAACCAAAGTAGATTTGCTGATTTTCACCGTGCGCTGGCGTGCGCTTACGCTTTGCGCTAGCGTCGGGATCGATTTCCCGGATTGAGCACGCGAGATTAGATTTGGCACTTGCGCGATTAGCGCGAGTGAGAGAACCGATCGGTTTTGCCATGGCGGATTTGTGCAACCCTACACGAGGGTAGGGAAAATGCGAATCGGCAAGCGGTTTTAATGTGACCATATAATTTAATCCTAACTCACCGAACGGCAGTGCAGCAAACATGCAACCGGTTCTAGGCCTCGATGCTTTTCCCGGACTCCCTTCGCTTTTCCGGTCGTTGCGTTGCGTAATTAGTTACGATTATTTCCAGCCACCCCTTTCGGAGCCTGTTCAGGCTCAAGCTAATGGATGAGCTTTAGCTGGTTGTGGTGATTGTGGAGGGTTTGGGGTGATTTTTAAATGCTAATTGTTACGAGAGTGTTTTCCACTCGTCTCATAACAATCAGGGCTCGAGAGTTACGCTCGTTCGATTCGATTGAAGCCGGTATCATTTTGTTTTGTTTCAAAAGAATCATGGCACAAAAGAGCAATTCGCGCTAGCGTGTAACATGAGCTTGTGACTGGAAATGGATTACAAAACGCAGTTTGTGGGCTGCATTAGTGGTTGGGTTTTAGCTGGCAATTTAACTGTAAAGCTTCCTGATAACCTGATCATGCTGTGCTTGTCAGCTATTCCTAGCGTGGAAAAGCTCTTTTCCTACATCGCAGTCCTGGAGTACTCTTTTCATTGTATGCTTCCAGCGGGTGAGCAAAACGTCCCACGAAAATGCTTTATTCATCCATTAACAGAAACTCTCCCCCAAGGGGCGTCTAATTCTCAGAAATTCTCAGTAAACCAGTGCTCCCGCCTGTCCTTGGGATGCATTTTTCCACGACTTTTCCCACAACCACGGGTTGCATTTTCGCACGGTAAAGCGATCGAAGCGTTCTTCGCCAGCCCACGACGTGGACACGATCAGACGCAAGCACACAGGCGTGCCTCCGTGGCTTCATCGTGGTTGAGCTGCTGAAATATTCCCTCGCACACCAGAAGCGACGGGTTTTCTCGGGGCCCGAGTTTTCCCGGTCTAAGATGGATCACACACTTTCGCTTGTTTGATTCGATTCCTTTCCCCGATCCAGAACGCACGCAGCGAGCGGGCGAAAAAGAAAGGCTGAAAAAAAAAATCAACCCTCCAACGCGTGTGCTATTAGAAAGTCGAGCAGGATGGGCTGCTTTCTTTCTCTCTCTCTCACACACTCCCTTCGAACGTCTCTTTGTTCGTTTTCCAGCCGACACTTCACGCAGACGACAGTGGGAAAGATTTTTACCCCCTTTGACAGCCAATCAATACGTGATATATGATCTGTCAGATCGCATACATTTATATTACGCTTCGTGCGGCGCTCGAAGCTAAATGGGTACGGTGAGACGTTACGGGTTTGCGAAGGACCTCCCAACACCCACACCCCACACCCCACACCTCCACACGGATTTCACAGGAAACGAACCTCACTCGAGCGACACATGCGCCAAGAACGAAGGCATCATGCAATCAGCAAACGCCCCGGACGCGAGGATCAATATTTGATCTTGAAGAATGTTCTTATCAGCCCACGGATGACACGTTAAGGAATTGTGAAATGGCGCACCGTGCGGGGTTGGGAGAAAGAAAATACGCGACAGCAAAGAAAAAAAAAACACAAGCCCTCGCTTTCCCTGCCTGCGCACGATCACATTTCACGAAGTCTTTTTCCCGGGCGTTTGCGATTGGGTTTGCTTTAAGTTTCGTACAAACCACCATGCCCTTGACATGCTTGCAGGACGTGTGATGAATGAAACGACCATGTCGATGGGTGAGAGGGTGATGAAAATTCCATTCCCGACACTCAACGGGGAAAAACCGTGTGGAAGAAACAAAAAAGGACAACGACAACAAAGCGACGGCCACAAACGGCCCCTGTTTAAGGCGCTTAATAAAGGATCATTATGTTGGGCTGGTGCGTGTGTGTGTGTGTTTGTGTGCCCATTTCTCAAGAAGTCCGTCAACTCGTCCATCTCGGAAAAATGCTCCCCTTCAAAAGCATGAAATTATGCGCGACGCCCTCGTGGAAAGAGGCGTATCCTCAATCAGCACAGTGGGCTTTTTAATAGCCTTCGGCCGGACCAGCCGGACCAGCCCCGGTTGATTTGCTTTTGTTTCGCCTCATTCTCTCGCAGGCCCCTTTGCTTCCACTTGCTTCCGGTCACGAACCACCACACCACCACCCCCACGTGAAGCTGCTGTTTGGAAATTTAATGATGCCAATCCGAGCCAACGAGCTCGGCGCCCCATCCTGGGTGAAGGGATTTCAGGATGGGTTAGTAAAAAAAGAAAAAGCGCCTGTCACTGACAATCTGCACCCTTGGTGGGGGGTGGGATGCTTCTGGGTGGGAGGCAGAAAAAGAAAAAAAAGTAAAAGAAGAAGAAGAAGGAACGGCGAATCGCCCAATAACCTGCTCCAAAATGCGCTTCGGCGTGTTTTGCGATGAGAGGCGGCTATAAAAAATATTAGTGACAATAAAATTTTGTGACAACTGCACACCCCTTACTAGAGGCAGTGAGGGTGGGTGGGTGGGTGGGTGGACGAAATTGGGTCCCACTCCCCTTTCACTCTCACTCTCCAGCATCGTCCCCACCGGGGGGTTTTGTCGTCTCGTGCTGCAGGCCAGCGGATGGAAATCGAGTTTTCATTCAATCTTTGGCTCGTTTTCCGAATCGATTTGCTTTCCACCCACATCCACACACACCCACCCACACACACGAGACACACTAGAAGAGAGTTAAACGAGTGTTACGCGATGCGCCGGTTCGACACCACGCCTAATGGGTTTAATTTCACCTCCGCTATAAAGTTGTTAACAGCGGCTCGTGAAGATGATGGGGAAAAAACACACACACACGCGCTCACACACACACAACACAATGTCGCTTTCCCGACGAGCATAAAAAAAAAAGAGAAATGCATGTAAAAATGGTAAACGAAAGGACATCGGCAATAAAGCAACAATCCGCCAGGCTGAGTGCAGTGGCAAATTACGGGTAGATTTCGTCGATGTTGGGTCATTGTTTGATTTCCCTGCAGCCCCTTCATTTTGTGTGTGTGTGGGAAATTGAGAAAATTCCCCCCCCCCTCCCATCTTACTCGTAAAGGCGTAGGTGGGTGTGTAATGGATTTTCCGCTGCAAACAACGGGACGAACGGACGGCTTTCGGGAGTTTCGATTCTTTCATTAGACTCGTAAGCCGTACGTGCCCGGACTGGTTATGCTGACTTTGGTGTGGTGTGGTGTGGGGGCTCACCTAAAATAGCCACTGCACTTTCCCTGCCGTGGGAGGGGAGAGAAAGTTACCCCCCCCTTCTCGATCCACCACCCTTTTTTTCCGGTGGAGTTTTGGTTTCGCTGCCTTCGTGCGTGTGTTTTTTGTTGCTGTTTGCTGGAAAGGAAAGGCTGTCTTTTCCACCCAAACACAGACATTAGAAAAAAAGGAAGCTTAAGCGGTGCTCGCACGAGTGCTGACTGGCATAATAATAATGGTCCACAGAGAGAGAGAGAGAGAGAGAGAGAGAGAGCTCGCGAGCAGCCAAGCGCGAATGGAAAAGGAGAAAAAAAAAACGTTCCCGAAACACAGTCCGATAAATGGTGATGACTAAAGTTTTCCAGTGGCCAGTGGTTGGTTTCGATTCATTACGGACTTCCCTGCAAAGGGGCATACCCGAGGCATGGATTGGGAATATTGTGGTTTTTTTTTCTTTATCGAAGAAAGAAAGCCCAACTATCGCTTGGGTTATTGCGTGCGAAAGCTCACTTTCTCGCAGGCTTGTGGTTTTTCGTGTAACAAGTCGCGCTGAGTGGGCACACTTTTAAGGGAGTTTGTGTTCCGATTGGTGGAGCGAGAAAAAAAAACCCTTGGTGGAAAAATGCCCAATGGGGAGCTTTTCTTTTGCGGTACCTTCAAAACAACCAGGCGCCTCCATCGGGATAGCGAATGATGCATAACACACCGATCGGGGATGATGGCAGGTCCTTGGTAGGTGGGAAATTTTTCTCCATCACATCGTGGAAATTCTTTTAAAATGAACTCCAACCACTCGGTGTTTAGAAGCCGCCAATCTGGGGACGTTTTGAAAAATACATTTCTAAATAAGGCCCCTAGACTGGGCTTGAGTGTGAGAAGAAAGCTTTTTCACCATTAGAATGGCTGCCCAACAACAGCAACAGCAACAGCAACACACACACACACGTACAGAGAGCTCGGAAATCGCTCCTTAAAGAAGGTGGAATCGGTTTCATAATTGAATGACGCCGCACTGACACCGGAAATAGTTTCGCCCCGGAAACGCACAGCAAACAGACCTGTGAGTGGGTTTGTCCAGCACTAGCAAGGATTGCCGAGACGTCCTTTCAACGACCAGTCCGGATGCGGATGCTCTCGCGTGGCAGGATATATTTTATTAAAAAAAAAACCCTCCGCCGAACGAACGCAAACGCAAGGTGCCTGCAAATGGTCGCGGTCTTTTTGAATGCGATTTTCCCCAACGCAAAAGCGAAAACGGAAGGCGAAGAAGATTCCGGAGGATGGACTTTGCTTTGCTTTCTTCAAACCGAGCACAACCAAAGCCTGGGTCGGTCGCTTTTGACGTCGGTTGTCGGTTGTGCGATGAAGAAAAGGGCCCCCGTTCCGACGTGCCGAATCAAAAGGATCCTCGGTTCCCATGGCAATGCCACCGATCGGTGTGTTGTTATTGCTCCCGGAAAAGCACACACCCGCACACACACACGCACGCACACATACAAAATGGGACGATTTTTCGAACCAGTGGCTCTCCGGCGAGAATTGACTCGCTGTTCCAGCTCGAGTTCCATGGCGAATAATGCCGGAAATGAATCACAAACTGCAACCGAGCAAAGACGACGCAAGGACCTCTTCTTGGGCTGATCGTGGCGTGGCCATCGTAACAGCGATGTGACATTGCGTTCCCCCCCCCCCCGAAGGGCCAAACGGCAAACTCAATTAAATGATTTGACACAAGCCGTCGGCGGGATTTATTTATCAATCCATCAAAGCGAAGGGACGCAGGGACCCAGGGATGTTTGGGTAACCGTCGGTTGCGATCCAGACAGCCTACGACGGTACGTGGTATGGTGTCTCAGAGAGAGCGGCTGGGATTGTTAAACCACGGCTTTGGGTTGTAAGTCCAAGCTGAGTCGTTACGGATGGAGAGTTATCTGTTGTCGTGCGGTGGCCATAGAGCGTTTTCCGAGGAGCTCCGTTGATGAAGCGTGAGTTTTGTGCAAGTGTTTCTACCGCAAATGTTAGCGAAAATCGTGTTTTTTTAATTTATTTCGGTACTAACGCTCTGAGTTGGTTTTCTCAGCCGACATCCTAGATAATTGGAAGAAAATAACCAAATAAATTCAACAGATCGTCAGCTACTACAGGTGTATAACAGCGGAATACAGAGGCGCAGGATGTGGCAGTGTTATAATTTCTATCGAAACGGGAAGCTTTATGCCAGAGCCATTAGCTTTCGGTGCTTCGGAGCTTCTATTCGCTTTTTATCTACCTCTCAAAGGAATCCCAGGATGCTTTTAGTCTTTTGCAAGTGTTTTGTGGTGAATAAACCCTTCAGCGGCTTGCAAAACTAATGCTGGAGCCACCAAACTAATGTGGAACAGCAGAAAGGAATTTACGTAACGAAAGATAATTACGCAGTTCGATAGAGGAGTAAAAAGCAACAGCCTCATGCGAGCAATGATTGGGGAGCAAAAATTTGCATTTTTAAAGAAACAAACAGAAACTCAAGCATTTCGGCTTCCTAAGAAGCTTTCTATCTATTTAAGACTTTTTCCTACAACCATGGTCAAGAAATCGCTTGAAAGCAGCAAATTTTAGCGCGCCGGCTAAAAAAACAAGTAGAAAACAAATTGTTATAACACTGTTAATATGAAATAAAATTACTGGGAATCACCCAAAAAACCACTGTACAAACGACATTGCGATGAAAAATATTTGCTAAGAACATGCTCATTAATAGTGGATTCGAAACAGCCATCAAAATACAAAAGTTAAAATAAATTTTGAAAAACGTAAACATTGGGCATTTTCGACGGGCGAAACTGCAAAAATTTTTCGCAAAGTAACAGGAGCGCATGAAAGCTAAGAGGTTGAAATTTCAAAATTTTTCACGAAAAATTTCGCGCGTGAAACGGATGAAATTATTTCTGGAAATATTTCAAATCTAAATTAGTTACTTTTTTGACAAATAGATGGCGCTAAATATCGTTCGCGAAAAGTTTCACTACCTGATCATAGATGGCGCTAAAATTTTATGAAATGTTTCAATATTGAAATATTTCATCCGCTATAATTAGTGGCGCCATCTATTGGTACAATTTGGAAACGGTTTCAATTTTTAGTACTTGCGCTCTGCTAAATCAGTTTTACAGTGTACAAAAACCGGCGCCAAAATTCAAAACAAAAATCTGTTACCTCTTAGCTGGCATGCTCTCCTGTTACTTTGCGAAAAATTTTCGCTAGTTTGACCATGCAAAATGCGGAAATTTGTCGTCATCATTTTTTTTCAATCTTTTTCGCTTTTTGCACCGTTTTGCTTGCCGTTTTGACTAGTGATAATAGAATAATTCCAATCGATTTTGTAAATTGCAGAAATGTTTTTTTCGGCACAGATCTGTTTAATTTAGATTTTATAATGAATGAAATAGATTAAATTGAAACATATTATCCAAATATCATAAAATAATTGCTCAGCAATCATAAAAAAGACAAAATATACTATTTGAAGCGTGATTCTCAATCATTTTGTCTGAAATGATGTGGAATTCGAAGGTCATACACAAAAGCAGCAACGAGCTAGTTTAGAATAGTTAGAAAATCAATCGCCTTATGACAAACTGTCTGCATATCCGTGAAAAGAGATATGTTCTCCCTAACAAAGGTTACTCTTATCTGGATTTGAAAGCAAAAGCTCCTGCATTATCCTTCAGTAATGCCAGTAATGCATCAATCCGTAGTGTCTCGTGTCTAAATGCAAGCGTAATGAATTGCACAAACTCTTCAGCCACTAACAAACCCATCGATGGGCATGAAGACCAAATGAGTTCTTCACAAACAATGTCCAGCTCTCCGCGGGCCCGTGAGAAACACTGGGCGTCTCCATCAGTCGCATTTGTTTACCACTGAAACACTGAAGCCCCACCCACACAGCTTAGTTCCTTGTTTCAATCAACGATTCTGTTGCATTGAATGCCTTAGCTCAACCTTTCGTTTTCCACTGGGCAATGGAAACCGAAGCAAAGCAAAGTACAGGCAAAAAAAAATGCCACAACAAACTACCTCCGGCTAAAATGGGCAAGTTTGTAAAGTTTGTGCCCCCGGGCCAGCTGTAATTGTGCCAGGATTGTCACGCGGATCGCTTCCCACGATCACCCCAAAAACAGACGTTTACTTCGCCTTGCGGCATCGGCTCCATTAGCGCCTTGTGAGTTGGTTTTTTTTCGTGCTACTCTTAAACTACGCTTTGCTCAAAGTATCGAAAGCGTCCATCGGTCCATTTTCTGACCATTTCTTTCGTCAGCCCGTATTCATCACTCTCTTTCTCGTGCTCTCTCTCTCTCTCTCTCTCTCGCTTGCGATTACTTCCTAAACCCGACAAAAGCACACCATTTGGTCGTCTTTCATCGCTCCCATCTCATCGCTGAAGGAATGTAAACAGCACAAGGACACGCTTACTCTCCAAAACCAGTTCGATGGAATTTTGGGGGTGGCTTTTTTTTTGCCCACCCCCTCCCCCGATGCTGTTGAAGATAAAAAGGACGAACGAGTGCGTTTGCCATTACGTCGGTGTGTCCATTTTCTTACTTTACGATACGCCGTATGCTGCCATCACCACCAGCGTCCAGATAACAGCACTTTTATGCCGCTTCGTTTTGTCTCCAACGCATCGGTGCCATTGTTTCGAGTGCCAAACCGAGGGGCTTTACTCTGGGACGAGATAAAAGACCAGCATCGTTCGGTTGCATAAGCCGACCGGAAATCGGGGAAAACCCGTCACCCGTGAGACACCGAGAGAAAGGGGAAAACTATTTTACCGACGATCATTTTTCATACTTAATCATGTTTTAAATTATTCATGTAATCTTTGTCGTTTGATCTGCTGGCACGATGGTTGGCTCGTCGTCTGGTTCTGGTCCTGGACCATGGAGGTGGTTTTTACCATCAGCAAAAGGAACTCAGATTGAAGGTGCTTTGTCTTTGTCGCTTCCAAACGGATTGTTCACATTTCCACTCCGGTACTCCGGTGTTCCCTGGTCCTCTCCGGCAATCCCGATGGCTGCGGTTGAGCTGCTTGAGGACCGGGTTTTCCGGGAGCCATTTTCCCATCCATGGTACGTTTAATTTTCCTCCCAGTCACTGGCACAGAACAGAGGCTTAATCGTTACTGAAACTGGTCTGGTGGTCAGTTTCGTGACACGTTGCGTGAAAGTGAATGTGGGTCCTTCTTTGGGAAGGTCCTTCTTGAATGCCGCTATCGGGAGCCTTGATCAAACGGGGCAAACGAAAGGGGCAAAACAACAACAGCTGGATTAGCGTAATGAAGTTTGTATGCTGTTGCGTGAGGAAAGCCTTCGTCCTTCGGGAAGGATCTGCTGCTCAATTTGGAGATGGAAAAAGGATTGTTTGATAAACTAACAAAGAAAAAGTAAGGCACCTCTTTTCGGGTGTGAATTTAATAAACTAGTTTAAACGATTGTAAGTCTCCGAGTTGCAGGGCTAATTTAATCCTGTTCGTTTTTGCTGTTCTTTTCGACGAATAAAGCATGGCACCGACTGCAACAAATTAGTGCGCCAGCTTTTCAGCTCCATCGCGATGAATTGCATCGTTTGGGGGTCATCGACGGTACCGAAACGGGTCGTAAACTCAATCTGTGGACCACGTGGCCTGTAGTGTGGAAGATATTTTATTAATGAGCAACTGCCCCGTCGGGAAATGTTGGAAAAGCGACTGGCTCGCTGCTGTCGTAAATGATGATTAAACATCATGGGCTAACAAACACTAGCAGCTTGGGAAGCAAACTCGGCAACGCGCAATGTAGCAAGAGAGTTATGTCCTTCGAGGGAAAATAATAATAAATAAAGAAGAATGATGGAGTTTTCCACACCGGGGTTTAACCACATCGAAATACGCCATCAACGGCTACTTGGATGGTTGGTGGTCGCTTTCGAATGGAAACACAATCCGTTGCATCAAGTAGGCCAGGCATTTCAATCCACAGGTATAACCTCGTGACTTTGAGTCCTCTGGATTCGTCGACGGAAAATTCACCCCAAAAAGCTCAAAAAACTCCTCCAAAATCAAACATCCTCCAGCGTACTTAAATCAAGCGCATCAATTTTCTGGCGCTGACCAAGCGTGTTGGACGAAGCAAAAAGAAAAAAAAACACCCGATCAAGCACAACCTCAAGACGAATTTCCTCACCAAAAGGAGGATCGTCCGAGTGTCTGTGTGTGGGAGGGTATGTAATTATGTTTCCACTTTACGATGCTAATGCCTGTAATCATTGCGCGCGTTCCAACCCACCCACGACGAACGAGTCGACTCGAGGTAAATGAAATTTTATTTATTCGTCCTTCACATGTCGGCCCTGGAATCCTGTCGACCTTTTCCGTACTCCCGACCGACGGCGAATGGTGTTTGACCGTCATGAACTGGTGTCATCGGTTGAGCACACACTCGAGCAGCAGCTTCATCATCTGGCCAATGCTGCTTCGGTCATTTCCGACGCGTTCGTCTTCTGTCACCATGTCCACGCGTGTTTGATGTTTTCCAGGGCGTTTTCCACACGTTGAAACGAATCGCCCTCTGCCACCGGGTGGGAAAAATGGGTTGAATCGCTTCCCAAGGCCAAACTGGCAGTCCGTGGGACGATCGGTTGAATGTGTGCGTGTGATTGCCCGTTTGCATTAAAACAGTAATGGGCAGAATAAACATTATTGCCCAGGCGAAAGCACTTCGTCCTGCTCGTTCTGCTCGTCCTGTTTGCCTTCGTCATCCGTTACGGTTTATTGGGGTAGCCGGGATTTGCGCTCGGGACTTCTTTGCAAACGTTTGGTTTTTCGAGTGGTGGAGAGTTGGTCAAGGGTAGTAAAAAATTTCATTTTCAATAAAACAAGGGATTTTCGGGTCGGGAAATGGATGAGTCGGTGGCAACGTTTTTGGTCACAGCGTGGTAGAAACCGGAACAGACCGAGGGTCAGAAGAAAGAGCCAAACAAACAGCACAGTCGAGCGATCCGCTGATGATTATGAAGTAGCATCATTCATGAGCCGGTTCGTTGTGAGATAGTCCATGGGTACGAGAGAGAAAAAGAGAGAGAGAGACCGTGGTTGTTGTCAGCGGAAAAAGGGCATGAAATAAGGCACAAAAACTAAAACAAAACAAAAAAACGCACAACATCAGAAGGAGATATTGTAACGCCACACGACCCGATGACAGTGGCTCGTAAAACGACCGTGCGGTGTTTGTAGTAATTACCTTACATGAATAAGTAATAAATTTTATTACCGGTCCCGGGTTCGTTTTGTGTGTGTTTTTTTTTTGTTTCATTTCTGCACCATCACCGGACTCGCGTGTTTGCTCGCTGGTGTTCAAATATTTGCACTCAAAATTGTTCCAGCCTCACCGGGAGCGATCGATTATGTCATTTATAATATCGCTTCGGTCGGTGGGGACCTCGTGAAAGAAAAGCGTGAGTTTTTCCGCGATCGGTGAATCTGTTCGTGTTGTCGTTGTTAGCAGGAGCGAGGCAAAAACAAAATGGCAACGGAGCTTAGTTGGCCCGCCAGCAGAGAAAGGCGTTGAGTGAACTGTTAAAAGTTGCCGCTAACAACAACACACCTCGGCTAACTTAGAGACCCACACCAGCGTGAAGTAGTTCCGGTCTCCAAAAACCCCACCGAAACCCACCAGGACGAACGAAACTGGTGCAGCGTTGTTTTTTTTTCAGAAGGAAAGCATAATCACATTTTTCACGACACCTCGCGAACCGGCTTTTTGGTGCCAAAAATAACGCGGCTCGAGCTTCGTCCTCGAAATTAGCTGCCATCGTGCTGTCGTAAGGAGAGCTGGCCTTGGGGCCTTTTTTCCCTCGAATGGTAAGCCTTTCCGACGGACAACAAGATGGGGGGAAAAACACTAAACTTTCCAACGTTAGCTGCGCGAATGGTTGCACTTTACAGCCTGGCTAATAAATTCGCCGATAGGCAGACTTATTAGTATGCAAATGTTGCCGTAAACAGTTTCTCGACAAACTCTCTCACAACACCCACGTTGTGTGCACGCTCAGTAGGGGAGGTTTTTCCACGCGACACGAAGGCACAAAGTCACAAAGTGGGATGGAAAACGGCCCCTTTGGACCGGAAACGAGAAATCTTCGCCCCATCGTGCCACGCCGTTCGTGACGTTGAGTGATGTTGCGCGAGCGCCTGATCCTTCACGGGGTGAGAAAGGAAAGTTTCCTTCCGAAGGCCGTCCCCCGATGCCCGCCAATATAATGGAATTGATGAAACGGAAACTGTATTGAACATAAGTTGATTGAATTTGCCTTTTAGACAGCCCAGACAGGCCGACGACGACGACGAAGACGATGGGAACTCTGGTGCTGGTGCTGGTTGATGGATTTTGTGAAGGATTTTTCACCACCATCTCAGCCGATGCATGCCTCGCTTGGATCAACAGGAAATTAAAAGAAAACATTTACTCATCCATCGGTGGTGACATCGGCGAAGCTGCGAGATCGCTCCACCGGTTTGATCGGACGGGAAAGATCGACTTCCGGTTTTCGACCCGGTCCAGCATAGCGAAGGGGGTTGTAAGTGTCGAGTTGGCACGCAAATTGTGTCGCAAGGACACGAGGCCACCAGGCTGGTCATAAATCTCACGGTCACGGGCACTTCCGTTTGGGTGGGGATGTAATTTTATCGGCGGCGTATTCGAAGGCACATTAGTTGGCTTTGTGTGCTTTTGTATGCTGCAAAGGATCACGACATTAGGGTGCGTTTTTCTTCATTTTCACCTCCCTAAAAGGCACACAAACACAGGGGTCATGAATCACAAAGCTCATAAATTGTGCGGGACAAACACCCGAGAACCCGTCGCCTCGTTCGAGAAAAGTTAAATTAGTTTGTGTTGCGCGTTTTGCGATCACAATCCGATTGCGCGAAAAAAAGGGGTTTCACAATTTTCAATAAATCGCACCCAACGCGCGCGCGTGTGCATGTCGGTTGAATCCGAATGCATGCGAACTTTTAATGGTGATTACCCAGTTTAATGCCAGCTCGCGCTAACACACTGCTGGCTAGATGAAGTTTTATCGGCAAACCGACCAACCAAAGCGTTCCAAGGGGAGGCCTTTTTCCCAGGTGCTTATGAACGGAAGAGGACGCTTTTCCGATCGTTTACCTGTGTGGGTTGGTACCGAATTCTCGGAAAAGTAGCGAGTGTTTTAATGCCCGTTGTTGGAATATGTTTTCACCCGAGTTTCGAGAAAACGTACGGCACTCACGCGCTTCGGCAGTCAAAGAATGGAAGGAAAAATAATTAGCTTATTCAATTCGACGCACCTCGAGGAGGGGGTTTTGTTGATTGGAAAAGTTTTGTTTTCTTGCACCACTAGCTGCTGCAGGTTCGTTTGTTTGCCTTAAACGTCCTTCGCTCGCTCGATAGCTTTTCCTTCTATTTCACCCGTGCTTTTTTGTTGCTTCTTTTGCCAATTTTCGGGACTCCGAGCACCGATAACGTTTTAATTTCATCGTCGGGCACAAATCTCAACCATCACGTGCCACGCCACGGTGCAGCTGAACGTTTGTTAATTTAATAAATAAATAACTTCATTACTCCACATCACGGCCAGCCGGCATGCAAGAGGCCAGGACGAACTCGAGAGAATCTCGTGCACGGAAACGGAGAACAGATGCTGCCATTCTTCGGACGAACCGTGCCGGACTCAAGTGACGGGTTTGAATTTTTAATTTACGTTTGCCGATGGCGTTAAACTGCACCGTTTACGGCACAGGCGAAGGCGACTCAAGAAGGCGACTGCAGCACGATCCTTTCCTGGCGAATCTTTGAGAGGCGACGAACAGCGCGTTCACACTTTTCACGCGGTCGGGCGTGAGATGGAAATAAGTTAATGAGTTCCACGGCTGACGGTGATTTGTGCGCTTGGATGTGCCACTTTTTTGTGTGTGTTTCGTTGTTTTCTTTGCCACCCCACACGAACAACGGGGACGGCGAGTGGGACAGCAAAAGGACAGAATGAATGTTACTTTTATCTTCGCTTAATCGCTTTCTTTAAGCCACCACGTGCCTCAAGCTCAAGAGCTGCCGTTCCTCAAGGAACGGGATTGGGAGGCATTTTTCTCTCCTTTTTTTTCTCTCTCTCTCTACCACAAAGGCTTTCGCCATTCCGGCTGGCGACATTAAACACCACCCTGCAGTTGACAGGCACCCGGGTGCTTTTATTTCCCAGCCGTTTCGCTTTATTTCGCCCACCCAACCCAGAGGGCAATGGACAGAGCGCTTCGTAGGCGATCTAATCCCACCACCCGGCCACCAGTTGATAATGTTGTGCAGTTTAACGATGGCTCATTTGTCCATTCGTGGAAGCATCCGCTAATGAGGAAATAGAAATCTCCGCAGGCGCAAGGATACGAGGACGCCTTCAAGGACCTTCGCTGGGAAGTTGTGTTTTCGTTTTCGTTTTCGCTCCTTCAAACGCGAAGGCCTCGGTGTCGGTGCTCTTAAATCGCCACAAACGACAAATTAAAGGGAGGGAAAAACTTTTCCACTTCGGCACGGGAAGTCTTTCGGGTGGAGGAAATCGTGTCGGATTGGGCTTGAAGTAGGTCTAGGGCAAATTGGCCTCCTGGAAGTTTGAACGGGCAGAGTTACAGATAAAAAAAAGGATGCATGAGCTGTTACTGCCCACCGGGGGAAAAAATGGAGAGCCGAGTCGAGTACTAAGCAGTGATAATGGTGGGATTCGTCGTTCTTCAAAATCCACACGGCCACAGCTGCCACGCTGGCGGTGTTTGCGTAACCGAATCGGGAAAACAACCCTCGACAGTGACCTCGACCGTCTCGGAACCACACTTTCCGGTCCACCTTGCTGTCAAAATGTCTAACCTCGGTTATTTATTAACCCCTTTTTTGGTGCCATTTTGGGAGCGGCAAATACTATTCAAATGTGAATCTAAAGAAAATCTAGAGTAAGAAAGAGAAAGAGAAAAAGAGAGAGAGCACGAGAGAGAGATAAAACAAGCTGGTCGCGGGAGTGCAGCTGTTTTCTCCTGTGAGCCGGCCGAGTCTTGGAGCGGCCGAGTTGACAGAGGTGCATCATAAATTATGATTTTAACATTTAATTTATGTTACGCAAAATCGGCGAACCCTCGTCAATGCTGAGGGACATTGGGGGAGTTGGTTGGAAAAATGGGTTATTAAATATTGATACCCACCGGTCGCAGTGGCACTGCTGCTCGGTGATAAATGGCTCAATGAGGTTTCGCTTCCCGAGCGAGCCGAGCCGGGGTGGGTTACTGATTTTCGCCCTTTTGGCCCAAAAACTTCGAGTGGATCAATATTTTATTACTCTATCGAGCGGGTCCGCTGGCTTAGCGTTGATCCAATCGCTCCGGGGATGATTGAAAAAGGAGGGAAAACCTTCCGTTGCGAGATAAGACCGTCGGCTCGAGCCAATTTGTGGCCCCCGGGAAACGCCTTGTTTACATACCATCGTTGGCGCTCCTGGTGGATTGTGATGTGATTAAACATATTCAAAGCCACAAGATGCTGCTTCCCGAGGACCTAGTGAGGTCTCGAAGAAAGCGTTCTCGGTGACGGGATGGTTCCAGCAACGAGCGGTTACGGTTGATGGGTGAATAAGGATCTTTTCCATCATTACTTCGGTTCATTCACCACCCAACCATTACAGGCCCGTGGTTGGTGTCTTTCTCCCTCGAAAGATGTCACCCATTACATCGAAACGACCCGTTGCCGGAGGCAGCATAAAGCATACGCCGCTGCATCACAGCATAACGATCCTCCTTCCGAATCCTTGTGGCCAGCCATCTCCATCGAGCTCTCTTTCTCCAGACACATACGCGTGCAAAGTGCGAACGAACGATGACGATTTCACCACCGACGAACGGTGAAATGATGGTATTATCCTCCGAGCACTCATTTGGCTCATGGAGTACGTGTGCAACTGTAACGACGACGACCGGGGCCTGGCGAGGACGATGAGAACAACGAGGACAACGCCAACACAATGCCGACGGCCGACTGTCGTCCTTTTAGTGAACGGAAGAGTGAGCGAACGAGCGATCGAGCCCGGGAATGGGCCTGGACGGATTAGTGCAAAGTACACGTTTGCCAACATGTGGTACGAATCGCAAGGCTTTTAAGTGTTTTGAAGCACGAACCAACACGAACACCAGACTGTTGCCGCCGTGTGTTGATGGTGGGTCATTGTGGGTTCTTCTCTGAGAGGCTCTGACACTTTTGGGGTTTGAATCAAGCTTGAAAATATCGGAAAAAAAAACGTGAAGGAACTGCGGGTTGCATTCATCGAGCTTTTGCAAGTTAAATATCGATGGAATGAATTTATAATGCGCTCTGAATTCCGGGCCTGAAATCGGTCACGAAAGGCCTTCAACTTTCCACCGATGATAAGGATACACATTGGCAAAGTGACGGCATTGGATTATAGAATGGAAGCCATCACAGTGAAGCTTCATACCACGGATCAGAATCACCTTGTGGCAATGGTTTTAATCCAAGCGGCGAGCCTTCGGTCGTCTAATGGCAGCCGGTATTTACATGCACAAGATTCAAACCGGATTCTAGACGGTCGTGTCGTTGAGCTTTCGAAGCAAAAAGCGATCTCTCGACGACGACGAACGGAGAGTGCACTCGAGCTGAGGATGCCATCGAGACCCGTTTGTGACCCATGCAAGACGACGTGTGTGGTTGGGTAAGAAAGCCACATTTCATCATTCAACATGAACACGTGGGTGCTGTAATTGCAATTGAAGATCGGACGCGAACCGAGACGTTCACAAGCAACGGCACAGGGTCATTCGGGCTAAGCGCCAGGTTTGCTTGTTGTGTTTTTTTTTGTTCTTTCTCGCCACATTGGTCTGTAGGGATGACTCGTTGAAGGGTTTGTTTGTACGTAAGGGCGCGTTATTATGTGCTTACCTGCGGCTAACCACATCCTTGAGAAGGCGCTAGAGCGCTGGGAAAACGCAATGGGAAGTCATTTGTTGTCGAGCACGGAGCAGAACCTGTTTTCGTTCAAGTCCGTCTGTGTTCCCACCAACAGGCAATTATTTCTTTTATTGGCAAGGGCGAAGGGTTTCTTTTTCCGTGCAGTTTGTTGAGATTTCCCTCCTCCAGAGCTTTAAATGCCTTGGAAAATGTTCCCTCAAAAGCTCACCGGAATCGGTTTCTTGCTGGGCAGGTTGGCTTGGTTTTCCATATAAAACCCGAACGCAGCAGGAAAAACTGCGTTGGAAACACCTTCTGGAACAAAAACATCAGCACGCTCCAGTTCCTGCTTCCTGCTCTGAATGGTAAGTGTCTCATTGAAGGGTGGCACAGAAAAAAAAACGAACCAGAAATGAACCTGGACTTGGGCACGTTCTTAGGGCTCGGAGTGCGTCGAGATGGCCTCCAGGAGTTTCCTGTGGTGAAAACAAAAACGCGCTGCTTAACATTCAGCATTCCATACTGCGCAATGGAAGTCGATGTGTCGTTGCATACGCTCACGCTCGACTGTACGCACTTCACGAACTGACCATTTAGTTATTCATCGACGAATCGTGACACAACCCAGCACTGGAGTACCTTCGAGCTGGGTGAAATCTCGGCCAATTCGTGTGCTGGAAAAGATCTCCCGCTGGGTGGTGAATGTCGTCGCAGGAGGAAGAAAAGCCCGGGTGCGGTTGAGTCACGGATTTATGGACGTCTTTGGGGAAGAATAAACCCGCGTCAGTGACAGGCCCATTCGTTCAACCGGCCAACGTCAAGCTGGCTCTATTTGCCGCACATTCGCACATTCACAACGGACGGATCGGTCAGCCATCAAGGGAGTCCCGGAAATGGATGCAAACGTTAACGAGCCACCCGAATGCGCCGTTTGGTCGCACGAGGGAACCGTTCCAGCAGTTTCTGCAGCAGCAGCAGCATCAGAAGGACCTCGGAAATGGCCGGCGAAAATGGGCGTAAAAATGATTACGGCGTATCGTGTTTCGGAGAAGATCTCGCGCACTCGCGCCAAAAACCACCGCACACAAAAGTTCGACCAGATGGCGCTCGTTTCCTGGGGGCTTGCCATCCTTCGTCCTTCTTGGCTGTGGGGACGTAGCTTTCCGTGGCATCATTCCTCGGTGGCCATCGTTATTCTCGGTGGTCGCTTTTTTTCCGAATGCGGGCCTTTGATTGCATTTGCTTTTTTTCTTCTGTCACCTTCACCACGCGATCCAACCGTGCATCCGGTGCACGGTCAGATGGCATTTCCGCGTTTGGTCCCGCAAAAAGGACGACAGGAGCACAGGACACAGGATGGGAGGCTGGTGAATCCTGGCGCCAGTTGGCGGATTGTAACAAGTTTTCCATTTTACGTCAATCGCTTTGCCGTGGACGAGAGCACGCGTTCGCGGGAAAAACCGATCCACTGTGCGATCCCCAGCCGCTTTCCCGGATACCGAGAATGAAGTCCGTGTTCGTGAGTTTTGTGAAAGTTTTTTTTTCACGCTCCACCCACACGCTCCTCCCACACGCTCCCAGCGAGTGCTGAAATATGCGTATTTTGAAAACTCATCCATTCGAGCCAACGATGACGTAGCGTGACGAAAGAAAGTGCTCTGGGTGGGAAGCGTCCGGGCACTGAAGCGTAAAAAAAGCACGAGAACCATCGGTGGGGGTGGCCACACGCGAACCAAGGGCCGAAAGATGAGCTTTTATTACCACTCATAAATTGTTCGTTTATTGCTTCTTCCAGCGCGGGAGCGTACGAGCATCGCCCAGCGAA
Source organism: Anopheles nili (assembly GCF_943737925.1). Classification (NCBI taxonomy): domain Eukaryota; kingdom Metazoa; phylum Arthropoda; class Insecta; order Diptera; family Culicidae; genus Anopheles; species Anopheles nili. Next base: position 5,266,656 of record NC_071292.1, read on the forward strand.
AGTAATACTCATCGTCGGGTAAATATTTCTCAATTAAACTGTCCCGGGGGGGGGGGGGGGGGGGCAGAACTGGCCAGTTGCGCACGCGCCCGTGAGAATGGGGGTGGAAAATTCGTCGGTCACTCCGTGGACAAATCACCGGATACAGGTGACTAATGATAATGTTGAGCGTGCGAGTAAACGAAACGCGGCCATATATCAGCCATAAGTGAGCGCCGGTTGGCGAGGTTTTAGGATGGAATTCTAAATCAACTGCCCTTTGACGATGCTCGGCGAACTCTTTTGCGGTGGCGTGAAATATGGTCGCTCTTGATAGCGATACCGTGAGGGTTATTGCCGTGCGTGAAATGGACACCGTTCTGGTGGCAATGGCCATTACAAGAACGCAATAATTACTTTCTTTCCGGTTGTCTGCGCTGACGGAGATTCAATCATTGAACCTTCCAAACCGGTGCTGTAAACGCGTGTAAGGACCCGTGGAAAGTTTGTTCCCACCCCGCCCCAAGTGAAGTAAAACATCGACCCTTTTGGCCAATCGGTTCGACCGATGCGGTTGACATTCGATTCACCCTTTTGCAGGGTTCGAATCAACCCGGATTCCCGTTACGGTCGAGCACCGGGTTTAAATTCTTTCGCCGTAACCGCCACGCTGTTCGTTTCGGTGATTGGAAGCTGTCGTCGTTTCGTTTACGTAACGAAATTACCATATCACGTTACCGACGGGTTTGCCCAAGCCAGCATTCCGGTCGCCTTTCTGCGAATCAATCCGAACCACGGCCGTACGTTTGACTCGCTTGGCAAGGACGACCGTTCCCGCTGGATTCCGTATCGATTTCGCTAATCAACCAACCAGTTGGCTGGTGCTATCGAAGCCGAAGGCTTCCGGGTGCTGGCACACGTGATGAAGAGCTGCGAGTGCTTCATCCAGGAGTGCTGGTGCGGTTTTTGGGGTAACATTCGCTCTTTTCCCAATCCGTGGTTCAATCCGTCGCTCTGTCGTGCAAAAGCGGAGTGACATTCGATAACAAAAGGCAGCGAGCATGAGGGCTTTACAATCGAGAAAACGCATAATGGACGTTCAACTCGTCGTGGGGTGGAAAATGAAACGATTCGTCAAACGAGACATCCAAATAGCGCAAAAAAAAAATCCCTGCGTTCCCATGTGGTCCCGGGCGATTGAAAATTACCGCAAGTGTGATAAATTGCTGTCGGTGCGTGTAATATTAATACGATGACCTTTGAGCTGTAATTTCACAAATCAAGAGAGTGCTTGTGATGCGTGCAAAAATTCAAAATAAAAAGCATCTAGCAGGGAGACACAATATCTCTGCCATCTTCGGTGCAGCAGATGATAATCATTCAACCTGTCAGCGTCCGGGCGAAAGTTTGCTCATTTCTCGCTCGCTTTTCCGGCTGGGCGCATCCGCTTAAGACCACCGGAACGTACTTCCGGTTCCCGGCGGCTTTTTTTTTTTGCTCCACCACACCACATTCAATCATCGCCACGAACACGTTCCAGCGGTACCTATTTGAGCAGCTTAATTGAATATTCAAAATGTCAAACATCGTACTCTTCAACGCGCGAACAACCCGTGGAAAATCCCGAGAAGGCGCAACGTAAACGGATTTTCCACCAGACACGAGAGAGTGAGTGAGAGAGATGAGCAAAAACAAAAAAACAGAGAAAGCTCACCCCATTCCCGGCGACACGTGAGGTCGGCTAAATTTTTATGAAATGGACCATCGAAATGCACCGTTTTTGGTCGATCCGGTCCCGGACTCGGGTGTGGAATAAAATTCTGGGCACGTCTGAATAATCTACCCGTTTGGTGGGCGGCAAAGCGGTTGTCTTTCCGCCGGTTTGCGTTCGCTTTTCCCGATTCCGGACGCCAGCTCACCTCCCATTCATCCCCACGCCCGTTAAAGGGGTGCGTTGGTGGGTGCGAGTGTGGTTTTTGAAAAATTGGTTGAAAAATTCATACCACTGGATTTGTTTGGGCGAACACCCGCGAGCTAAGGATGGTCGTTTAAAATCACTTTTCTCTCGCTCGCTCTCTCTCTCTCTCGAACGGGTGAGATTATTCATGAATTCGGCTGACTTGCGAGTGCGTGGGTGTGTGCGGTGGCCCACCAGCGAGGTTAATTGATTTCCGTCTATTGGTTGTTAAGTGACCGTTTCTGGTCACCTGAACGCCTCCCGCTTGAGTCAGGACGCATCACGCTCACCGGAAAACATCCCGCTCGGGGAGTGTAATGATTTGAACAACACGCATGCAAAAAAAAAAGGACACCCATCGTTCACATCGGGCATGATGGAACTGTGGCAATTTGTGGACGCTTTCAGCGTTGATAAAGTATCGTTGGGAACAACGGAACAAAACCCAGCGAAAAAACTCGCTAAAAATCTCACCCCAAATGCGACTCGTTGCATCCTTGTTTCGAGCGTTGCTTTACAAGGAAGCTCATAAGGAGCGACTTCTCGAATGGGTACACTCCTTCGTGGCGAGAATGGAAAATGAAAGACACAGTGGGCTTGGAACGATGGCATCACGTGAGTGAAATATTAGTATTTTGTGTGCTCAGCCTCATCATGGGACTGGATGGGAAGTGGCTATGGTTCGTTGGCGAAAATAATCTCGCTCGGGAAGGATGAAAAAAAAAATATACGTGGTGGAATAAACACAAAAACACGAGTGCACTAAACAACCGCCTCGAAGTTCCGGTGTGTACCGATGATGGAACTCCTCCCATCTCTCCTGAAGGTACGGACTCCCTTGAGGGAGATTGTGTGCGCCTCGGGAGCCAAAAGGGCTGCCGGTGGTGAAGGAAAAAGAAAAGCTCGTGCCAAGCTGCCAACGACGCAAGATCCTGTTGCCCCAGCGAGCTGGCAGGCTGGTAACGATCGACCGCAAAAGCAGCGACCGCCGAGGCTGGGCCACATGCAATGAGTTATTGCTATGAATATGTATGAGTTGCAGGATGTGAGCATATTTGTACGCCTTTATCTATGCGTGGCTTGTCGTGGGGTGCCCGCGAGGGGTCGACTCATCTCGGCCAGATTCTCGGGGCCGGTCGGTTTCATCCTCGTTAGCCTTGCATTATTCACGTTGCCGAACGCTTTGAAGCACGTAAATGCAGAATGCCCACACCAGACGCGGTACGCCGGCGGAATGTGGCCTACAAAAGAGCGGCCCCGATGGGTGGGACAGGAGCGAGTTTTTCACCCACCACACTGTTCCGAAGCCGGAGCCTTTGGTAATGCGTGTAATTAATTTAATAATCGATTTTATTTTTAAAAAGCCAACGCACCCAACGATCAAACGAACCATGGTGGATGGCTGCCAAGCGCACGATTCACGGCAATTTACGGCTGAAAGATGGCGGAAAGAGCGAACCTCCACACAGACACACCTGCCTAACAATGAAACTCATCGGCATCGGCGGCCAACGTAAACCGTCTGGTTTCAACGCTAAAGGCAACCGTCTTGTTTTCGGCGTACGCCAACGAACGCCGCCGGTGTTGTAGTAATTTGAATAAATGGCACTTTAAATTTGTCTTCGCATTCCCTCCATCCCGGAAGGATCTCTGGATTATGATGGGTTTTTTCTCTCTCTCTCTCTCTCTCTCTCTCTCTGTCGGCTGGCGCTTTTCCACGGCACCACCAACCACCAGGCCACCACCGCGGACCATGAAACCATTTCTATGGTAATGAAGCTTATGCATATTTTCGCGCGAGAGCAAGCGAAAGGCGTGCGCCAACCTGCCCGTCTGGTGGTGCGCGAATTGAGTTATGCGCTGCAAATAATGGCGAATTTTGGGGTGCGAGGCGAATGATTGATTCTGCGTTTATTCATTATCCTACACGGCTAGTTTGAATAGCAAATCAACGGATTCCATTATGCTAAGTGCTCGGTTGCGCTCGCGCGCGCGCGTAACAACGGAATCGGATGTAAATACTGATTCAGCATCAAAGGAGCCTTTGGAAACGAAAGGCCCCCGGGATCGGGATCGGGATCGTATTTTAAAGCCGGTGCTCTCGGTGAGCGTATTTTCCTGGGGAGCTTCATTTGCTCGCTGGTTAGGAAAAGCCACTTCAAACAACCCGACCCGGGTGTGGCAGGATGTGTTGGATTTTTTTTGCCCCCGGGTGTATTCTATTAAAATTTAAAATTGCATTTCCCAACCACCCTCGGTTCAGTAAGCAGATTCATTGTAGGCGATCGGCGTGATAGAGACACGGCTCATGTGTCCGTCAGCAAGCTCGTATAAATTCCTGGATAAAGCATTTTAATTAACTTGCTGTGGAAATCCCTCTACGATTGAGTTTTCCCGAGCTTCGATGGCCACCTGTACCACTCCGAGGACCAGGGAGGATCAAATGAGCACACACACACCATCGAGCACACATACCATCGGACACATCACCAGCCCCACCGTGGACACCGAGCACGTACGAGTGGGCGAATGAACGTCGCTGTTCCATCTTGGCGGTTTCAGAAGATGATTCTCTCGCTGTCCTTTTATCCTTCTCAGCATCAAAATCGCCATCACAGGATCGGCGAGGATGAAAAATCCTTTCCCCCGGGTCCTCGGGTGGATAAACTCGCCCCAACGTTCGTCGCCATCACCCATCGTGTTGCCCTTTAATGGTCCTTTTCATTAGCTTCCGTTTGTGTAAAATGAATTAAAACTTCTACCGAGCGGGTTCCGGTCGGGCCCGGGCGTCTCGGCTAATGCGCCCTTTGCGTTGACAAAAGCCTCAGACCCATTCCGGGTCGTCTTGTTGGAAGACCGGCACGAAGGACCTAGCAGAGCTTGAGCCGTATTCCGAGCCCAAGTGAGCGTCTTCGGGTCGCAGATGGCCTTCGGTGCTCGTTGGACATTCCAGGAACGCTAACCAGTCCTTGGAAAGGCTACTCGTACGAAACCCGGCGACGCTGAGAAACCTCAATTTGTCTACTTTCAAAAGTCACTTTGTCACCCATTTGTGCCATTCTTCGGTCCGTAATGGGGCGGGTTTGGCGCCGGCATGGTCTAGGCGGTCCGTGGGTGGTGTGATAGTTTTGTCCCAGTATTAAGTTTTATGATTCGAATCCCGACCACGGATCCTGGTCTGTTCGCCTGTTGCCGCCGTGTCGTCGCCGAGAAGCAAACTTTATTAATATGACAAAATCGCTCCGAGGGTTAAGCAAGCGTGTCATAAAATACTCGCTACTAGCGACTCGCACCGACTGCTTCATCAGGGTTCGAGCGATGAGCTACGAGTCCCGGTAGCCGTGATTCGTGATGCGATGGTGATGAGTAAACGTTATGCAAAAGGTGGCATTTCAGCCTTCCGTTGTTGCGTTACGAAACAACATCCTCCAAAAGTCTAGCCTCAAATGCTCGATGCATGCATGGTAAGAGGATTTGCGAGAAGGTACACTCCTTTCGACGATATCGACGTAACGCGCGATGATTGCAAAATACACCCAATAGTGCCGTGGGTCGGTAAAACACGCCACCCAAAACCCGAGAGCCCTTTGGCGGAAATTTTGTGGTCGCCGCTTTCATGCTCGGTGAAGAAAACGTGCCGTGCCGTTGAGTAGATTTTGATGTACTTTTACTTTCTACCCACCGCGCAAAGGATGGCTTCCAGGATGACGGTACGCTTCAACCTGTCGCCACCTGTGAGTGGTTACCTCGAGAAGGCGCTCGAGAAGGGTGCGCTTATTAGTGTCCTGGCGCCGAGAGTGCAACCGTGAGGCGCTTCTCTGATAAAACTATTCCCGGATAAGACGCTTAAGATGCAACTAATGCTGTCGTCTCGCGCGCGTTGGACGACACCGGCACCATTTTGCACACCTGCCACCTGCCAAGGGCAAGCTGCTTCCAGTGGCTCCAGTGGCTCCAGTGGCTCCGGTGTCTGGCGGGCTTAATCCTGCCAGGAGCCCCGAGCTGCCACGGTGGCAAGTAAGACATAAGACACGGGCGTGGTGAAGCTGGAACCCCACCAGAAAGTGGAAGATAGTATTATGTGATAGCATTAGGGGTTCTGGTGGCAAATCTATCCTACGGGAGCAATATCATGGGAAAATGGTGTTACCAAACTAACGGCCAGCCCCACGACGTTGAAGGGAGTTCGTGCCGGGGTTTAGGACCGGGTGCTTGCCGGGTGGCGAATCGTACGCAAGAAGATAAATAAGTTTCCATCATTTTTCACCCTCCCCTTGTGCCACACACACACTCTCTCTCTCTCTCTCTCTCACACACACACTTTCCCTCTGTGGCCTTGTGTTTCAGATGCTTTCGAGAGAAACATTTCGCCGTAACGCCGTTGAGTGCATTTACGCTTGACCGCGCAGCACCCACCGAGGGGCCCATTGATCTTTGATTCCCTCCAAATGGCGGCGTTCCCTTCTACTTTTCTCCACCTACGCACCCTCAACAGCCAGGTGATGGAAAATGTTTCAAAATTGAAAGTTATGTGTGTGGAGCCCGCCCTTAAAAGCAGCATTAAATCGAACAACCTCCTCATCGCCATCATCATCATCATCGTTGTCGTCGTCGTCGTCGTCGTCGTCGTTATAAAGCGGAGTTTCATATCCGACACTCCGATTGATGGAGGTCCTTTTCGAGTGTGTTTTCCTCCGCGCGAGTCAGGAGGGCGCACATACGCGGTGTCGGATTTCGGCTCATGCTGCAGTAAAACGTGCTCCAGGCACGCCAAGCCGCGGCCCAAATCACCGACTCGTCGACCCGTTAGCCCGTTGTTTAACAAACCGGGCTGGTGCCAAAACGCCACACCCGGAATGGGATCGTCTTGTAAAACCGGGTCGCGGGAAATGACTTTTCTAATTTGTCTCATTCCGTGGCCGGAACTGAGCTGAGGACATCCTGATGTTCATCATCCCCGAGAGGAATCCTTTTTCCAGAGCCCACAGCGACACATCGCGAACGGTTTCTTACAGAGACCTCTGGTCCGTGCCACTGGGTGGTTTATCATTTCGTTGCTAAGCAAACATCCAGTAACATCCCAACCATCCTTTGCCAACGCTGGGCACCATCACCACTGTAAACTATCATAAATATCAATAATTAATCGACAGATCAAACTTGTGCGGTCCCGGTCAGCGATTAATTATGAAATCATCATAAATTCATCCCACTTCCCGTTCACCCGTGCGTCCAATGGTCCTGTCCACCTTCGAAGGGGGCTCACATCCGGCCGAAGCGCATGTAGATGTTGCAGATATGAAGTCCCACATAAGTTCCACCCGGTCCGGGGTGTTCGGCATATTTCCACTGGCTTAGCACCCATCAATTATTTACGCTAATTATTTTCCGACATTCGGTTGGCTGGCAGGGAAGTGTGGGCATCTTTCGCGGCACAGAACGCAGGGCAGGATGTTTCGCGAAATTTCCCCGTAGGGCCCAATGGGGTTGGGGTTTTAGTTTTTCCGAGCGATGGAAGAGAGCCCCATCATTTACGCTGGGTTAATGGTGCCTGCCTAGCGTGGGTTTTGTTCATTTCACATCAGTGAGCGATGAAATTGATCGATGGATGCTGCGCTAATTGCGAAACCATGGCAACACGGGGCTCTCGTGGGTTCAAAGGGGCGTCTTTGGTGGTGTTTCGATTCGTACTCGAAATGTCAGCATATGAAATAATTTACCGCAGAATGGTGGTGTGAAAAATAATCCCGTAATGAAATGCTAGCTCCAGTCGTCAGCTCTACGATCTGATGAGTCTGAGGTGTTGTTTTGACACCAAAGGTGTGCGCAACTGGTGCATTTTTAATGCATTTACTGAATTCCTTTGTGCTTTGTTGCTTGCTTTAATCCTTTAAGGGGCTTCTCTAAAGAAGATGCACTAATTAATTAATCACGCGGCAAAGCTCTACCAATGCGACGGAAACGCGCTCGAGGAAGTTTATTGTGCCACATGTTTAAATGAGAGCGGATTCTGGCAACACGCGGCAAGGATAACAAGCTACGTTCCTCGTCAGCATCTCGACTCAATTAGCACACATTTCGTCTAGCTGGTTAACAAAATCGAAGCCAGAACGAGTTGAGTTTGTCAGTTTGCTGTCCAATTGCGTTAACAGTGCCCTTTGAATGCGTGTTGTTGTGTGTGTTGTTTATACACGCTCAAATAGAACAGTGCCACAGCGAAACACACCGGTACGAGGAAAATCTATTTCGTTCGAAGGCTTTCGAAACCCACAACAGCACCCGTTCCGCGTCGTTTGTCTAAGACAACGGAAAAAGTTTCGCAGCGCAACCGAACGAAGGTGGAAAACCCGAAGACACAGTGCCATTTTGCTAATGAATCTTCGTTTATAAGTTGGAAACCGAGTTTTCCGCCAATTTCGGTGAGTGTGCAACGCTTTTCAATTGCATTTTCACCGCCCGGTTCCGGAACGGTGCAAAAACGGAGCCAGTCGAACTTTGCTAAATTAAAGTATTTCTGTTTTTGTGCGCGTGTTGCTGCCAGCGGTCGATTGAATTCAGTCGATGGGGGAGTTGAGTGAGTGAGAGCAGCATCGAGAAGCTTTTTCTCGCTTGTCTGCTTTGTGACATTGGAAAAGGGCACCGAAGGAAACAGTTGCAGTTGCATCACGCAACAACGATAGGTGGGTTTTGTTGTGGAAGCGAAATTCAGATGATAGCATTCCTGCAAAATGCTCTCGTGGCGGTATGTATGTAACATTACTGCTTTCTGAGGCACGTTTAAGCTTAGCTTTTGTTGTATGCAATCTCACCGAAATTATTCGAATTTGCAGCTCAAACTTTCCCAAACTATCATTCCACGCAACGGTCCGGACCGCCATAAAATCGCATTTGCTCTCGTCTCTAATCTGGAACATTGATGCTGCTTTTTATGAAGTAAGCTTATTTCGCAGCAACGCGGACTGCGGCGAGAAAAAGTCCATTCAAATGCAGCATTACGCCACAGCTGCCAACACTCCGATACACGGCGCGGGAGCATTCGAGGTACAGAGCCCCACTCCGAGCAGTCGTGCACGGACGAAATCGAAACAACTATGAATAAAACTGTTTCATGGTATTTTTCGGAACGAAACTGCGCCAACAGCGAACCGAGAAATAACACGGAAAGAGCAAAAGCTGGGAAAAAACATGGGAAAACTTTTTCAAAGTGAAAACATTTCCATAAGCTTCCGGGATGCTCGGAACCCGGACGCAGTAGATACGGACAGGAGCAGTAACCCGAATCCTGCACGGGGCCGAGAAGCAAACGCACGCCAATGGGCAAAATATAGTTGCTTCGAGGACGGGTCGGGTGGTTCCGTAGTTTTGCGCTAAAATTGATTTGTTATTGTTTCTTGAAGAAACGTTTGCGTTAGCACTTCCGGTTCGGTGCACGGTGTGACCCACAGCAGCTGGTGCGACTTGGTCCGGTACGGGAGGTCCTGCATTTTGACCATTTTTAACAGCCTAGAGCCGTGTCTGGGTGGCAGAAAATTTTTACTCCCAACGCAAGGCTGCAGTAACAACGGGAGCGAATCGCCGGTTTTGTACCGACGAATTTGGTTTATCTTGCTTGGGTGGAACGACTTTCTGGTGAGCAAACTCATTTCAAACAAGGAATGCCCGGGAAAGAGAGCCGATAAAAATGGTAAATGTTTGCAAAGTTTCATTTAATGCGCGGCCAAGATAGGGCCAACCGAAAACTGCAATGTATTTCACGTGCCTTAATGAGTTTGCAATGAAGCAAGCAGCTCGTGGGGGATAATTTCCCAGCACCATTAAACCCACCTACAGTACAGTTGCCGCACACGGGGATATATCCCCATAAAAAAGGACTTCCTGCTCGGGCTTCTCACACAATCACAAGCAACAAAGCAGCTCGAAAGTAGGACTCGCTGGAAATTCGGTCATTTCTTCACGCACACCGCAATTGGTTGCGACGCGTGTCTTTGGCGGTTTTCGGCACATGGAATAACAAACATTTCATCCAATAGCACTCGCACCCACAACAACGCTCCCACGACTCCAGGGTTCCATCGTTTTCCACGGATCCATCAGCAAAATTGTTCGTAACGAGCCACCGCAACCAAGTAATGATTCCGCCAACCGTCGAAAGAACCGTGCCTGGCATCGCGTATGGGTTTGGTCTCGTGGCATCAACCTTTCCTGCTGGGCACCTCCCCAATGGGCACGTCTCGGGGGCCACATGAGTAGGTCGCAGACACGCATCCTCGCCATTTAAAATGTCACAATCCATCTTATCGCTAGATTAATGACATGAGAGAGCGTGTTCCTAGCGTTAAGTATCTCTCCTGGAGGATGCAGGACGCGAGAAAAAAGGACGACGTGTGACGCCATACGTCTGGCGTGGGTGAAAGTGGGGGTGGGCCGGAATACATGACGGCCGATTTACAACGCCACCTTCTGACAGTTGATGAGCAGAAGCGCGCGGTACATAATGGTTTCCGGTTTCAGCGTCGGTGCTCCCGAACGACGTTGCGGCATGTCTGGCAGGTAATTGGAGCCCGTGGAGCTGCTAAGAAAGAGAGTCTTTGAATGTTATCTGGTTTTATAGATCTCACGTGCTGAAGCTGGGCCGATCCAGCCACCCATTTGGGGCGTTTAGAATGGGAAGAAGCCTTTAAGCCTCCACACAAGACCTCCATGGGGTAAGCCTCCGAGAAAATGCTCCCATTCTAAGCGAGAGTACGAGTGCTTTCGTACGAGCTAATGATGGCGTTGACTTGCTTTTGCTTGCTTGGTGTCTTACAGCTGAAACCTGCCTACCACAACGTTGATCTTCATCTATCACCTATCGCGGTGGGGTTTGCTTTATCGATGTCTAGGCTGTTTACGGAGCAGAAAGCCGATGGCCCGAAGGTGTGAGCACATTTATTAAATGTTACACCATCCCATCTCCGAGGCCAATCGCACATAATCGACTGGTGGTGTCGAGCCGGCGCCAGAGTCAACCGGCGGGTGCCAATTGATGTGGGACCACAGGCTTTGATAACCGAACCCAACTGACCAGGTAGCGGTTAGTATCGTTAGAAATCAAGCCATCGATAGATAAGCGGCCTTCATCCAATGGTACCTTCGTAGTTGAGGCCGATCGGTTCCATAAATCATCTCCATTTACTCGCTTATGTGTCATTAATCATCGAGTACAATGGGGCTTCTAAAGCGGAGCCTTGAGAAAGAGACTTATCCTCGAATCGTCACCGGTGCAAGAATGCGAAGAGCCTTTGATGTCCTGGCTGGACACCGGACGCTCCAGTCAAGCAAGTGCTGTCAATGTGGCTCGCTCCCTGACTGACAGGATCATTGAGTGAACATTAACAAGCTTTGGTGGATCTGATGGGAAATACCACACCCCTAATGGCCCAGTGGGTGGTTAATGTTGAATACCATGTTGTTAGGAGCACAGTAGCAAACTTGTTTTTAATTGCACCACAACGCGAAAGCTCGCATTGTTGACAAGTTGCCGCTGAGTGGCAAATTTTTCAGCAACTGGCTTACCGAAGCATCCTGCACTGACCGAAATTACGTTTTACGTTCCTTTTTTTCCGCACGGATGTTTTGCTACTTCAAACAAGCTCATAATCTCTCTCCCCGGGAAGCCGTATGAGGTCTGATTTAAGAATGCGAGCGCACAAGGGTGAAAGAAAAGGCAATTTTCTCGTTCCCCATTCACCAGAGGGACGTCTAAATCAGACAGGAGACAGCACCGACTCGAGTGCAGGTTGTGAGAAGGTAGCTAGCAACCCAAAAAAAAAAAACTGATCTAAAATGCCACCACCCAAGCTAAGCTGCTGGCTCACGGGCTCATGCAAATGTTCACTTGCGTGCCGTGCCTTGCGTCATGCCCGGTCGCACGCGAGCGTATCGTTTCCGTTTTCCGTTCCACTTCTCAGCAGGGAAATTTCACGCCGCTTTCAGTGCACCGAGTCGAGTCCCAGGCAGCAAAGGAGCAGCGATGTGTGCAATTAAAATTTCTTTGCACATAACTGCATTCCGGCGGTGTGCGGCACTTGTGAGACTTGCGAGCACTTTCGTCGCGAGTCGAGAGTTTTCTCCGAGGCTGCTAGTGGGAGTTGCAGAAGTGCCGGCTTTTTTTTCCCTCCACAAACCGTTTGCCCAACACTTCAACGACGTTGTGTTCCGCTTTCGTTTTTTTTTCCGACGTCCTTTGTGCCTTCTGCTTCTTCTTGCAAGCTCCAAGCCAAGCGCGAAAGCTCACCAAAGCGCCATTGTAAATTGTTCTCGTTCTCGTTAACGGTTTACAGATGCGAGCCGTGCGCTTTCCTTCCCCACGTCGGGAGACTTAATCCGGTGCCGTTTAGTTTAATTCGTACTTGACGCAGCCGTTTAGCGGTGCAGTAGCACGCAAAATGGAACGGAACACCCGGTCGGAGCGATTCCTGGCCGGGCGAAAAACTTCCGCCAACGGTCGCCAACCCTTCACGGTGGTTGTAATTGCTTCAATTGCCCGCGCCCGTGGTGGCCAGCCGCGCGGGATGGAAGGATAATCACTGGTAATCATTTTAATGCCATGCCATCGCATCCACAGGTGAACGCGCCGCTAATGGTGCAATGGGTGCGCATTTCCATTGCCACACGGTCACGACCACGCGGGCGTTGCATTTGCATCGTGCACCGTGACACAAAAGCACCGCCTGCTGCGACCGACACACCAGGTAAGGTGTAAATGGTGGAACTATTAAGTTACTCCATCATGGCTCACTCTCCGGCCCAAGCATGAGAGCGAGTTCCTGCGCGCTTGCACCAGGAACGCGTTCCCATTTTTTAGCACCATCGTTTTGGGGTGAGTGAAAAAAAAAACACACACACACACACCCACCCAACAAACTACGGGGCGTCCGCACTTTGGTTGGGAAATTTATGCATCCGTCCGAAATGTGGTGGGTGGGCAGGTGGTCTCCAAACCAACCCATCGGCATCGTAAGTCTTGGTGTTTTGGTGAACGCGCGGACGTCTTTCTCATGCTGCTCTGCTTGGGACGCCAAAATAGAGCTTTGAAGCATAAATTCGCATACTATGCCGAAGGAATACGCAAAAAGGACACACAGCCAGCTGGCCTGAAAGCGTGCGCGAGAGCGAGAGAGAGCTCAAAAAAGGAGGAATGTGCGCGCGTACACTTTATCGCACCTGGTGTGACTGTTTCATAAATATTAAAACTTCTAAACGACAATGACAAGCGCTCCTAAAGGTCCTGGCGGCCTGGTGGCGGCTGTGGTGTATGCTGGTGCTTTGACGTGCTGCTCGAGATGTGCTTTTCGGTGGTCGTTTTCTCACGTGCGCGCGCGCGCGCGTACACGGACGTCCTTTTCTCCACCACGTTGCGTCCCGAGTGGCCGTGAAAACAGGTGCGCTGGGATGCTCGTTTTCTGTTGCTTCTGTTGCTTGTTCTCGTCCTTCGTCCTTTTACGCTTTATTTTTACCCTCCCACGGTACCACAACCCGGTGGCTCCATCTGGCGCGTCGCGACTCGAAAGAAAAACATTAGCCCGTCATCATGTGCGATCCGTCGATTATGTCATTCCGTGTTCCGTGCCGGCGTTTGGCTGTGCGCGAGAAACCTCTGAGAGGCCCGCAAAAATGGCTCCCGATGATGACACGTGGCGTGGATTGGGGGCGAGCCTCCCATTTTGGTGGGCCATCGAAGCGAAGCTGCGAATATCCACGAGCATCATGAGCTTGAGGTGCGAAATCGTCGCGTTTTTTGTTTTCCTTTACCATTTTTTGCTGTCTTTTTTCCGTGTGCACTTTGCGTTTTATTTCCATCGCGAGTGTCACGTGCGCGAGGGCTGCGTAGCGTGGGTGATTGGAAGGATCGGGAGGTTCCGAAGTGTATGAAGATTTCAATATTTTATCACGGATTATGCCGGTAGAAATTGTTTACGGATCCGGTGGCTCGTGAGTCCACTCCAACGGTGGCGTTTGTGTGCCTTTTTTTTCGCCTCTTCTTTTGCTCAACCTCAACCGGTGGTAATAATGAAAATGTCCTCACGTGAAACTGCGGCCTCACGTCACGTGGTTGGAAGCGGTTTTTGGAAATTATGTCACCATCGCTATATCGCTCATCAGCGAGCTGCAAGAAAAGAGACACCCGGTCGCAATGGAATGGCTTTTCACTTTATTCACCAACCACGGGTCGTGGTCGTGGAAGCATGATGCAAAGTGGACCAGTTTTATTTAAGCCAACATCAAACGTGTTCCGATTCAATACCCTGCAGAATTGAATCCATCGAACCGTGTCCACGTACTCTCGAGCCGCTCGCTGTTTCCACTCGAATCCTTGAGACGTCGAAGGAGCTTGTTGAGATTTTCCTTGCTACCTTTTCGGCAGGGGTTCGTTTCCCTCGCGAATCTCAAGCCCAAGAGCGTTTCGCTTTCTTTTGAGTGGAACGTGCGCTCTCCACTTCGAAGGGAGACGACCCTTCTTTATTCGCAATGTCGTTGTCGGCACGGCACTACGGCATCGAGGAGAAATATTGCCCCCCATAAAATGTAATATCTTTAAAACTCATTATCATTATACGCCGGCTTTGATATCAAATCATGTGCACTGTTAGATAAATAATCGCATGGACCAACTTTTACCCGATGCGTGCGAGGGAGCACACTTTTTCCGGAGTTTTTCACTCACATCCCGTTTCCAGTTCACAGTCCTTTTATTTGTTTGTTGTGGGTCTGGTTTATTTCCATCCCGGAAAAACCACACTCCGTCCCACACCCGGGAGGTTTATGAAATTCACCATGATAGCAAAGTTGGCTGCTAGATGGGATGAGAAATTTAATCCCTCTTTTTCGGTGGATGCGTACAAACAGATTGCTGTTGGAATAAAAAAAAACGCCTCAAAAAGATCCCAAACAATTTGGGGCAGTTTTGAATTCGCTCGAAACCAGAGCCCGACGAGAAATAGTTTCTTCCGTCACATCCGCAAATTAGTTCCTGCGAATCGCTCCGGTAACCGGCCGAACCGTGCTCCAGTTACTACTGCTGCTGGTGCTGGTGCTGCCAGCTGGCATCATTTGTTCCGCCATTACAAGAAGTCGGATCGTCTTTTCCATCACTCACAGGCGGCACCGGCGCGCAACCTTTCGCAACCGTTTTTCGGGCACCGATGCCGCTGCAGCAGATCCAAATCAGGATTATAAATGATCCAATTACATGCTCGGAATACGTAACAATGTCGGGACAGACACGTTGTCGTGATGTTGACAATTGAATAGCGCGAATGGAGGAACGAAAGCAGGAACACGCCCGATGCGGACGACCGATGCCCTCACGCGGCGCTCTGGATCCGCTCGGCATCCATTACATTCGCAGGAAAACACAGAAAGAATCATTTTTCACCGATGGGAAGCGCTCGAGCAGGTCGTGTGGATTGGGAGCCTCCGTTGCAAAGCACCAATACGGATCGTTTGTCACGCCACGCTGGCTGTGAAGGTGGAAGAAAGGTGGAAGCGAACGATGGGTGCACATTTGCACCGGAAGAAAAAGATAATTTGTGTAATTGTGCTACGAAGGTGAAAATCGAATCCTTGCGAAACATCGAATGGTCGGAAGGATCTGCAAAAGGGGTTTGCAATTGCAACCACCCGATCGGGAATCGACGTCTCGATTTGAGGAAAATTTAATTAATCCATGCCTGCTATTCGGTGGATTTTGTGAGCTGTGAATAAAACCATCCCAGCTGGAAATGCAAACGCGGAATGAATACATTCTAAATATGTGCGGCACAACTATGACGCTGTCGTTCCATCCCGCGCGTTTTTATCTCGCGCTTTTCCCGCGAATTTTAGTCACGTATGATCCAACCGTCCTTCACCACTCGCAAACCACACAAACGTGCGCGCAGAACACGCTGCGTTTCGCGCCCCCCTCGAGATGATTCAATTAATTTCGTTCCCGCTCGATCACTCTCTAAATCAATTCAATTTATTAATCAATTATCTGGGCGCATCCGAGCGCAAAACGTCTGGCCCTCACGCGATGTATCGATGATGCGTGATTGGGTGACCATTGGGTTAAAAAATAAGCCCTACGTGTGTGTGAGGTGGGTGGTGCGTGTGGGGGGATCAACAACGCGGGCTGCTTTCCATATTTCATCCGTCCTGCTGCCCCAGGATGGCCACGTCGCTGTTCCAATTATAAAACCCATTCGACCGTGCCCCGGTGGAACGAATTTCCAACGGCAATTACGAATGGTAAGCTAGTTTTTAGCGAACTGCATTCCCATAAGGGAACGCATGAGCCAACAGAACAAAAAAGCCACCACCCACCCAAAAGACTGGCGTGGATTCTGACGAAATGGTCACCCTGTGATGAACCATGGCGGTCAAAGGTTGATGGTAATCAAAATTTGGCAGTTTGCAACAGCGTCCCAGCGATTGGGGATCTGGGAGTTGCATTTGGCATCTGGAATGTCCCAAATCGGAGGCAAACATTCCCAGCGGATCTGCCGAGGGCACAGGGCAGGCCCGCCAAAAAACCATGATACGCCCGTGTGTGTGTGTGTGTGTGAGTGCTCGATTAAATCTCGCACATCCGGATGACCCGAGTCCCCCGGAGAGACGGCTGGTTGGGAAATTCAATTTCCTCCGCATGTAGCACCCGATCGGCTGGATCCGGGTACCCGGACGCGCGCCCGGAAATGGAAGATGATGATAATAATACTAATGGGTAGCTAATCGAATCGATTCCTTCTGCCCGCGGGGTCCTCGCGTGTGCCAGACGCGAAACGCGATGCGACAATCAATCAGCATTAGTTAAACCGAACCGAAACCCCGACCACGCGCGCATCATCCCATCTGGCGAGCATCAGCCGGTGCCGGGTTGCCAGTGCTTTCGAAAAAGCCACCAGCCGGAAATGACCCGACAACGCGACATTGCAACCCCAGCCGCACCGAGAGAGAGAGAGAGAATGGTCGCGGTTGTGATCGTTTTTGGCGACTTCCGGCCCGAGGCCAACAGCGGCATGGGCGAGTGCGCGGTAAAATCCTTCCAAATTAATTATTATTACTCTGATTAATCACGATAATTAATCCCTAAATCTGATAAAAGGATTTATGGAGACTGGCGGAGAAGCTCGGGGCCAGCATTGACCGAAGGGGATGCGAATTTCACCCCCACGGTTCAATATCACAACCGCGACTGGTACGTGCCTGAACTGTCCTTCTGGGGATAGGCTAGTAGTGATGATGGCCATGAGAGAAAGGAGAAATAAAACATGTAGGTCAGCAACTAAGACAGATAAGACGAAGCCAATCCTTTCGAGACTCGGAGAAATAATCAATCTACGGGGTGGTCGAAATGTGTTGCCCTGTTTTTTTCTGGCTCTGATCATCATCACAGGAAAGCTCGAGGGAGCTTTATTGAAAGCAAAGAATGCTATTTATTCTGCACAAATCACTCTCGGTGGGCTTATGACGGAAAAATGTTCCTTCTTGATGACATTTGTACCAGGATGTCATGATTTCATATCCCAACCAGTCAAAGTATCGTAGTAGACTATGATTGAAATGCACCAGGATCGATCGGTTTCTGTGTCGCATGTGCAAGCAATTGTATTTTGTTTAGCATCTTTCGCCGAACGGAGCTTCATCCGGAGAGTAATGTAAATGGAGAAAATATGGCTTCTTCCCATTGACACTGAGCTCGAGAAAATGATTCATTTTTCAAGGAAAAAATGGGTAACCAAATGCTCAAAGAATGAGTGCAGTCTCGATTCGCACGTCGCAAGCTCAAGATAGATCAATCTGTTTGACTTGTCCGGAATTTTCCCCCGGTTTATTTTCTGTCACCCTGGATCGTGTATCGCGAACCAAATTCAACTCGGAAACGCAAGTTCAAAGGCCGTGACATCCGAGTGACAGGTGTTAGTTTTTTGGAGGGGCCTGTTTCGCGTTCCTTCTCCGGAAAACTCCTTCCCAGGTGGGTGGGTGGGCTTACGTTTCGCGCATGACCGCCACCCGAAGCGGCACGTTTCGTGACGAGTATTGAAGTATTTTCAATCGCTTCCCATCAATCTCCGTTTCATCCGTGGCCCACCCACGGCTTAGCTCGAAAAGAGTGCCCTTCGAGGGCACTCCGAAAACATCGCTACATCGCAACGCCACGAGTCACGGGGTGAAATGTGAAACGTGCGAAGAATGTAGCCTTGGCCCCAGCCTGGCCCCAGCTAGCCCGGATAATTCACGCTTCGAGACTCTTACCAGAGACCTCAACCTACGCCTAGCTGGCTTATCGGGCTTGGCGAAGGAAACCGGTCCCAGAAAGAAGCGCCAGAGCGCCGTTGCATAAGTTTTGATCTTCACAATCCGGCCACAGCATGGCACTGGCAAGATGCTGCACGTAGCAGCATAAATCCTGTCCCGCAAGCATGCATCGATTATCGGCACCAACGCGGCCAGGATGTCTCGCGCCACGGGTAGTTCTGCATGCGACGAGATCCGCCGCCTCACGGGTTAATCACGTCGCATTTCGCCGGCAACTTTCGCGACTCGGTCGCACGTACCACACGGAGGAATAAAAGTATTATCGTTCACCGCCTGCATGACGGGCCAGAAAAGAAACTTTTGCGCCATTCCGCATTCGGACGCGCAATTGTTGTAAACTTTCGCTCGGAAAGATTAATGACGCAGAAATGATCGGTTCAGCCCTTCGCAAGGACAAACTTCTGGCTCAAGTCCGCGTCGACCAATAGGTCGGGCGATCGAAAAACATGCTGGCGATTATCAAATAGGAAATTTGTCGCTGTGCAAAGCTTCCCGAGGCTTAAGGACACCGTGTTTGAGGCGAATAGTTGCGCAACAGTTCCCGTCGTTTGCTTGCTCGCGTCGGATTAATTGTCAAGCTGTTGGATCACATATTTCAGGCGTTTTTCCATTCCTACGAAAGACAGCAACATCTGGAAGCGCTGGTAATTTCCGGTCTCAACATATGTTCCCGCTCGGTGGCCTGTTTTCTTGGCGAGTTAAGACGATGCAGCGAAGAGAGCAATGGAGCTGCAAAAGAAGAAAAAAATAATTGGACTTAAACCAGATCGATTTACCCGCTCCGTTCCGGGTGATCAAAGTGGTGACATAGTTCACCCGCACCTTCCCCAAGGAACACCACGGCAGGACATCGGAAAAACTGCAAGCACATCGAATCGAGGAAGCGATCACTAGCTCCGGCAACCGTGGTAACGAATAATTCAAAACTTTTACGCTGACCAGAGCCGACGGTGCCGCCCCCACGGTGCGCCAGCTTGGGACCCAGTTTTCCGGGGCCAATGCCGGAAAATGATTTACGGCTCGTAACGGATGACCAAGCGGACGGACGGTGTCGCTTGCCGGCGTTCGGTTCCGGTGTCCGAGCTTCCCATGGCCATCGCTGGCTCCTTGCCGGGTGCTCCTTTTACCGTTTCTTCCTCGTGTGAATGTCAGTGTGTGTGTGTGTGTGTGTGGGTGGGTTGGTGAGAAACACCACCGCGTGAACATCGAACGAGCTATCGTAGAACGGGTTGAAAAATCGACAGAAAACGGCACGGAAGCCCGGGTAAAACCGCAAAAGATAGAAAAGCCACCGAAACCGAAAGAGTTATGCTGATATGCGCGATACGGACCGGGCCGACTTCCGTCGCACTCGCCCACACTCGGGCGGCCAGCTCGGTGGAAAACCACAAACGCCGGGAAAAAGCGCCCTTTTGCCGGTGTAGCGAGACAGCAACGAGACAAGAGCGGGCACCCGGTGCCCGAACTCGAAAGGAAACCACTCAAAGTTGACCGAAGCAACTGGGGCGACCGAAGCCGGCACCGGTCTTAGACACGGATCAGCCACCCAAGCCCCGAGCTCCGTGCCCGGGAAATGCCGGAGCTGCCAAGAAACCTTAGCACCCTAATGGAATTAAACTTTTGTTCTTGATAGCGTAAAAGAGTGAAAAATATACTTTATGCGCTGGTGCAAAACATCGATGCTTAGCATTTTTGCAGTCAAGGGGGCCACACGAGCCGGGAATCGTCTTGAGCTACGGATTGTGGAGCCGTCTAGCGCCTTCCCGCCTGCATTGCTATTCATGTATGCAGTTTCACCGTCCTGCTGGTGCTGACCCACGTTGCTAGAGGGTGGATGAACGAGTGAGTGAGCGAGCAAGCGAGAGAGAGAGAGAAAGAGAGAGAGAGTGAAAAAAGGACGTTTGGAAAGTTATGTGTCGAACGGTGCGATGTGCAGAGTGAGGAAAATTTATACTTTTCCTTAGCCCCGGGGCTGGTATTGGCTTCGGTTCCGAGAAGCGGACGGATAGCCACGCTGTGCTGTGGTTGCCCTAATGGCATGATCCGATCGAGGACGCCATTCTACCCAATTAAGTGCGAAGCGCGGTTAATAATACACTAATCCAAAGAACTATATAACTACAAGCCGGAAGCTTTCTCTCTCGTTTGAGGCGGTATCAAAAACTAGTGCATTATTATTGCCCAATAAAGCGTACCTAATAAAATGACGATAGAAGCTAAGCTGACCCAAAAGAAGCTCTCGGAAAGGTCTTCCGAGAAGCGTTGGCAATAGCACAGAGTTGCGAAATAGTTGTGCACAATATCAGGATGCACCTCCGGCGGTTCGTGAACGGAGTAGATTGCACCCTGAGAACCGGGCCGCCCAACATTCAAAGCAAGTGTAAATGTATGTTTTCCTTCGGAAATTGAAAACAATAAATTTAAGTGGATGCTGCCCAAGCTGACACGAAACGTAACTTGTGCGGAACCTGCAATGCTTCCCGATGGTACGATGGATGTCGGTCGTTCGTTCGGTCGGTTGCCTGGTCGTTTGGTCCCGGAGAAAGAGAGCATGTGAGTGTCTACGTGTGTGTGTGTGTTTGTGGCGATCCAATCTGCAACAGAAACAACGGCGCAACAGGGAACGCCAGCAACATCATCAGCAAAAGAGCAATTCAGGCCACGGGAGCTAATATAAGCAGACTAGTTGTGAGCATGATGTTTTCTGTGCTTCCGGCTTAATGAACATTGTTGCCGGCAAGCGTACGGAAGCGGCGATTAACCTTACGTGAATAATAAACTTTTCTTCTTCCACCCTTTTTATTTTGGGCTGTTTGCACTAGCCGCAGCTGCAGGAGCTCCAATTATCGTATATCTGCGTAACGCTGGCACGAGCCGTCATAGGAGCTGTTTCCGGCAACCGGAGAGTGCTAAGTGGTTTGCATACTTTTGGGCGTAAGTTTGTTGGAAAATTCGCTAAACGAAATCAGAATGCATTTCCTTCGTGCCGCGTTTGACCCGTTCGAGCAAGTGGTGTGCTTTTTCCCTTCCATCGATGACAGTACTCGTGCCACCGTCGGTGGGCAAAAACGCTCAGAAAAACGCCCTCCAACGCGCGGGCACGTCAGTTAGCAAAAGCTTCCCTGGGAGCTTCAGGTTGTGAGTCTTTGGGAGCTAAGGTTTTTTTCTATCTTCCCAGCCACCATCGCCACGCCGGTAGGTAGGTTTGAGGTGTTTTTTAGTATTCATTCCACTGCACTGTGAGGTGCAATTTCTCTTCGTTTAGCGCGCTACGTGCAACCCGACCCGACCGATGGCATTGCGATGTAAGCGCACCGCGGGCTTCCACCAGAAACGTGCCCACGTTCAGTAACGCCCACCGGCGCACGGATGCGTTGGTGCCGCTGGCAAAAGTAAAACTTTTAAGCGATTTCAAACTTCACACAACACCACGAGATGCACCGACGTGCAGGTAGCGTACTTCTTTTTTTTTTTGCGTATGCCATTGCTGGACGGTCTCAGCAGAAAAGCTTCCACCGATCGACAAGCACAACAAACCGCCCGTGAACGCTACGCCAGCGTCAACAATATGCTCTTCGTTCGGTGTATATGTGTGTGTGTGTGTGTGTGTGTGTGTGTGTGTGTACGTGGTTTCTGGAGCAGCTGGCGTACGCCCGTGACCCAACACGTACGCTCGTGGTAAAAATGCAAATACATCCTCCTGTGACGCCCTCTTCGGTTTGGTCCTTCGTGGTCCAACCCTCGCGAACAAAGGCGACTCGCTCTGATGAAAAGAATTTCAAACTGCATTTTTCTTCGCTCACTGCACACAAAATACGTCGAATGTCTCCTTTCAAAGGGATGCATTGCTGCTGGCAGGTTTCTAGGTATTAGTGTGTGTGAGGGAGTGTGTTTTTCAGCAACCCCAGCATCACGAAGAGAAGGTCTAATTTCATCACCGCTTTTCATCATCATCAACGCCAGCCACCCAGCAGTAAAATGCAGCTTCAACAAGTTGATGGATGCATTTGCTCGACGGAACAATGGCAGAGGGAATGTAATGAGAAAAGAGCTATAACTACTGCGTACTGCAAGATGCAATCGAGAATTTTATGAAAATCGTTTAATAAGTTTACTCACAATAAACACCTTTTTTAGCTAGCTGTGGAAATCACTTACGTTGCCATCATGCCCAGCATCGATTATGGATTTTAAACTATCATTTTCAGCATTACATCGTTCACAATGGGAGTCCTTCCTGGAACACCTTTAGCACGCGCTGGCAGCAAAAACGAATCCTTCTGGCGGTTGATTAAAGGTTCTTTTTTGACCACCCTTTATTTACGCGACCCATTCGAGCGTAAACACCGCACCAGCACCGTGAGTGAGTGTAAATGATGTGGTTAACTTTCGTTCGTATCGGGTTTTGGTGTGGTTCCCTTGCCCACGCGGTGAAGCGGCGTAAACATATTCATCCGGTAAACAGGATGTTCCAGGACGAGGAAAAAACGAAAAACGAAAAAAGAAAAGTCAATTCGTTCCACGACGACACCGCGACGAGCGGCAAGTGCTGGCTGAAAGATGAAACACACAGTTGCTCAATCCCTAAGCAACAAAATCCTTCCACCAAGCCAGCTTCCTGGCCTCGTCCTGGGCGGAAGAAAAAATAAATTCCACCACCAACAGCGTTTGACGGACAGGTCGCTGTCTCGAGCCACCGCCTTCGAAAGGACCGAGGGTGAACGCGATGCGGAAAAAGCATCAACTCGTGGGCAGAAGCGTGTCTGTCGGTGTGGCTGCTGCTGCTGCTGTGTTGCTGCTTTGATGTGTTTTAATAAGCTTTTCATCGTTTGTGCTTTACCACGCAGGTTGTGTGGTATGGCGTTTCGGTGCCGTGGTTGCGCGTGTGTTTTTTTTATCCTTCTTTTTCCTCACCTTCTTCGTGTTCTGCTTTTCTCACAGCCACCCACATTGAGCTGTGGGTCGTCTCCTCCCAAAAAAAACCCACAGACGCATTCGTAGGCAGTCGGCTGTGGTTTTGTCTGCAGCGGAAATCTCAAACCCCTCGGAAAAGCGAGGTGGCCATCCCGGTGATGGCTTTTCGCCGGCTTTCCACGCAGATCCATTTCGGGCGCGCAGCGATAGCGACGATAATGATCTTTTCTTTTCATTTTTTTTGCTGCCCCCCCCCCCCTTTTCCGAACGCCGTGGTGCCGGACTCACCCCTCCAAGGTGGTCCGTTTTATTTCAAAGCCATCCCGTGTAAAATGTGCCTACGCCTGGCCATCCACCCGTCCAGGCAAGATGGTGGGACACTTTTTTGCTACGTACTCTTCTGTTCTGCTTCGTCCTGCGACGGAGCCGGTGCAGGATTAGCAGGATTGGGGATCGCTTTTCTCCTTTTCATCCCACCACCGGGACTGTGTGGCCTATTCTATTTCCGCTGATTTTCCGCCCACAGCACTTCGGTTCACTTTTCATCTCACCGCCACCTCGACGAGTGATGTGTTTTCGTAGCAGGAATTAGGCCTGTTTATTTTTAATTTCATCCCTCACCCGGTGCTTTATCCCGGAAATGGCCACCAGACCTACCGGCTTGCTCGTCAAACGTGAGCGGGGAGTTTTTCTAACTTTCCACGTTCACCCTCGATGGCGTCGCGCTCGGTTGATGCAAAGATGACGACGCATTTCCGGTTAATACCATTGCCATTGTTTTCGGCCCGAGTGCGAAGGCGCAGAGGATGAACTAGAACAGAGAGAGAGAGAGAGAGAGAGAAAGAGAAAGAGAGAGAAAGAGTCCAGGAATCGACCCAAGTTGGGTTGAAAATCCAGCTTGTTTTTTGTATCGGTTGTTCTAGTTTCGTCTCGAAAATCAACCCCAACGGACTCAATGAAAGCGAATAGCTTTAAGGATCTTCGTGGGGATCGATTCCCGATTCGCATCGGCAGTTTTTACGCCGTTCGAGCTCTCGTGAAATTTAAAACATGAGTATTGGGCTGTGGGCTTGTTGGTAGCAGGGAAAATATCTTCAAATCTGCTGGTAATGTTTTGTAGTGCCCCACTCATTCAACGAGCGTTATTTGTTTCTTTCGCACCGTCACCACCAAAGGCACAACGATTGGAACGACCACCGTTCGGTTCGGCACAAAAGGTACGGTCACTTTAAATGCAAGAAACGAATTACGTTGAATTATTTCAGGCTCGAACTCCGGTGGTTATTTTTTTTGCTCCCTCAGCTTGGCCGGAACACTTCGAGAGCCGAATCCCGCGGATTTATGTGAGGGTCCGTTCGAAGACCACGACGCAAGACGACACAAAGGCGGTCACCGGTGGACGTCATTTCGGTTTCGGTCGGGCAAACAAAAGGGATATTGATTGCGGTGGTCGTTGGGAAAGCAGGAACGTAAATAACGCCCCTCGGCTCCATAGATAGTGGGGTGTCATGGTGAGAGGATTTATTATTTTTTGCCCCACTTTAAACTTGCCCTCAAAGACTTTAATTTCCCCGCGATGGGTGTTGGTGTCCTGTTCACAAGGCCACACCTTGCATGCCGACCGAAGGAAATGTTTGCAGCTCTTCCCATTTGTTGGCGCGTGATTGATGTTCGAGAATGGACTGGCGTCCATTTCCAACCCAGTGTGATCTTACCAGGATGCACTTTGGATTGCTGACGAAGAAAATGTCCACACGGTCGGTCGCTTTCCACCGCTAATCCGGCAATTAATTAGCTCAGCCCCGGACCGGGCTCACGTCGAATTGTTTTCGTTCAATTAATCTAATCCTTTCACGATTTCCCGGAAACACGTTGGGGACACGTTTACTCAAGGCCCACTCCAAACAGATGCGACCTCACGTGTGTGAGCCAACCCAATGCGGCAGTTTTGAATCCTTCCAACCTTTCGAACCCTCTCTCTCTCTCTCTCTCTCGGTTTATGGACCCCTCCCTTCTCGGGTCCAAAAAGGCTAGGCTGGGTGTTTGCAACTTCATCAAACGGGGCTAATGAAAAAGTGCGCTGCTACGAGAAGTCCGGGTTCGAGGGCGTCACCGCAATCCATAAAGCACACGCAGGCTGCCAAAGCTAAGCGGTGCTGGTAGGCGCTCGAAACCAACCACAACTCCCATTACTCATACTCCTATTCGACCCGCGCTCGAGTAAATTATGCGTGTACCATTTATCTTCCGAACTATGCGAACCATGCCACTAAGTAAACGGTTGCTCTGCATATATCATCATTACGAGGTGCGGCGATGGCCTCGCTGGTCGATGGTTGTGGTATCCTGCATGGTTCCTGCGTCCTTTTATTTTTCGTGAGGTCCTTCGTCGTGTCCTGCCACAGGTCGCGCTTTCAACGCAGCAAGTGCGACATGTACACGTGGCACTTGCTGCACGGGAGCTGCACGGTATTGCTCTAAAGAAATTCCCCACTCATCGCAGGGAACCGGGAAGATGTCAGCTTAGCTGAAACCGTACACCCATCCATGGAAGGATCCATGCTATGGGCCCCATTAATGCTCTCGTCGTCGTGAAGCCCTGCCTAGGCAGACTTTCGATCGAGAAGCCATCGACATCGTGCCACCGCGATTTCCAGCACCAACGCAATCTACCCGTGCTTAGTATTTCGAAACACTCATGTTTCGCGTAGAGACACGACACCAAAACCGTGCTCGTGGAGTTTGATCGCGAGTGGGCAATAAAACACCCACTATCGCGCGTCAAGCGGCTTCATTTCTACGGTTTGCCCAACTACTGCACAGTGAATCTTGTAAATCTCCCCCATTTGGAGCACGTGATTGCGGCAAGCCAGTCACTATGACGATGAGGAATTGATCGGTGTGACCACAGGAAGAGCTCGCAAGCCGGATTTACACTCCGAAAGGAGGTGACTCCTGCACCTATCATTGTAAACCCAACGGTTATCCTCGCGCAGCAACGAGCGCGAACAATTAGACAGGATTATACAATTTTAACAACGTCTCGACCGCAACCAAGACCCTCTCGAGGCAAACAGAACCGACAATGGAACGAACCCAACCTCGACATCCTTCGCCCGTGTGTGTTGAAGTGTTGAAAACAGTATCGTCAAGATGTGGGACGCGTTGTGCGGCATCCCGAATGGGATGATGAAGCACTATTGAGCCCTCCAGGCGTACGGACGAGCTCGTGTGTACGAGAGCGGCATATTCTTACCATGGGGAAGACATTCCTGCCTCGTGTTACTTCTTGGCAATGGCGTTCATTAGCCGGCACTACACGAGTGCATTAGCTGATTCGCCAGCTCCGCGTGAATGAGTGGGTGGGTGGGTGGACGGAGGGAGGTGCACCCTCCCCTACCCAGCGATGTGTGTGTGTGTGTGTACGATAAATCTTTCCTCGAATCTATTCAATAGGATCAGGATATTTCCACGGTTCCTGCAGCACGGCTCCTGGCCCGTAATTTGACACTCATAAACCGAGAATTTCCCAAAACCCAAACAGGAGATAGCGAGTTCGAGAGTGTGTGCGTTGGTGCGCGTGTGTGTGTGCACTTTTTGCAACCCTATTACTTGGTACAAGTGAGACAGAGAAAGAGGCCCACGAAACGGGGGCCACGAAATGTTTGGTGACATTCGCTGTCTGACGCTCTGTTTGACAGTGGCTCCAGTTTGCGTTTCCATCGGCGCCATTGTCGGGTTTACGGATTGCAAGGAGGTCGGTCAGAGGTGCAGCATTCCCTTAAATCCCTGTGTTCTGTAACAGTTTCCTTTTTTTTCTCTCACTCCATTTCTCCGTGTGCGTGTTTTTTTTTTGCTGTTGGCTCCCTTTCACTCCCAGCATCACAAGACGACTCTATTTGATGCTTCAATGGGCATCGTAATTGGATATCTGTCAAATGATGTACGTTGAAATTGCTTTCCTTCCTTTCGTTACGAAGATATTTATCCGAAAATTCGTCCACCCAGTGTGGGTGGTTGGAAGGCCACCACCACCACCACCAGAGAGTGCCACCACGTGCTGCTTTTATTGTCTGAGGATTGCAGAAAAATGGCACAATTTTGAGACACCTCGACACCCAGCCAACTGCAGGCCGGTGGATGGGATGGAATTACAAGCTATCGACAGGTAGATGAAAATAGGATGGCCAACCTGCCAACTCAGCTAGCCATACTGGCAAGGAACTTCGAGCGATAGAAGTGATGCGGTTTTCTGTGACCTTTTCCATCTCGAGGTGACCGTGCGATGGAAAATCCTTTCGATTACAGCCATTGTGATAGCCCGATAGGCGTTAGTGCCTCTCAACAAACAGGCCGTTTATGTCCTGATAGAACGTCGACTTCGTAAAGGCTTACTTACGTTACTAAAAGCTGGTCCTTCTCCATCGTCTAAGATTGTGAAGCGATACGCGTGCATTGGATGCACCGAATGCACCGAATGCACCGAATGCACTTTGGCACACTTTGGCTCTCATGCGCTCTCGCTTTTGATTCGTTCCATAAAACATCACACTTCAAGCTTAGCACTGCCGCTGCCATCAACGATTTTACGGCCACCGATCAATGTTTATGGGGCAATAACTTTCGTCCCGCTTCGCGTAGGGTGTGGCGGTGACTGGCCGGGGATAAACTTTAGCAATCCTATTTACTAGCACCGGTGGACAGCTGGGGCAGCCAACTACTACCGATTGCAGTCACTCGAAACGTCACTCACTCGTCGGCAGCCGTGGATGGGACGTTCTCTACGCACGCTAAGGCGGCTAACGCGAAGTACATGTGTTCGGGACCGTTGGCTTTTGAATCCGGAACCATTTTTATCTTCCTCAGCGGGCCACCAACCGACATCGGGCCCATCCTGCCGTTGTCCCTATTGTTCGTTTTGTGTGCTCGCTTACGTCCGGCTTCCGTTTCACAAGGGTGAAAATTTTTATACCCATTTTCGTCCTCTGCCCGTGCCACATGCCACGCGTGTGCCCCCAGCAACAGCAACAGCCCAGGCAACGGTGTCTTTTTTCTCTTGTCGCATAGTTTGTGATTCACGACACAAACGGTGGCGATCCTTTCTGCGAGGGAATCAAAAGGGATGAAAAATAGCCATTCCACTTTACGCGCCCGTTCACGTGTCCTTGTGTGTGTGTGTGTGTGTTTGTGTGTGTGTAAACGGAGGTCAGGCTTGGGATTGAATGAATGGAATCAGCAGCAGCAGAAAACCACCGGTGACGACGCGAACGGAGCTCGTAAAAAGCATAAGTCAAAGTCCATCCATTGTGTAACGATCACGGTACGACTCATTTACTATTCTCGGACTTTTACTCGCAGCCGGCGTGGCGATTCTTTTTGCAGCCTTAAGAAAAGAGGAAAAAATAGGATCCCTCTTGCTCTCCCGCCACTACTGCCGGGGAAGCTCATCCTCATGCTGGCCTTTCCCATTCCCGGAGGTCAGGCGGATTGTGTTCCTTCGCCTTGTTTTTTTCTTTCTTTTTGACTTCGTTCGTCCATTCGTTCGTTCGATTCGGCATGGAAGGAGTGAAAGGATACGGTAGTTGTGAGCTGATGGTCGGTTAAACCGTTGTTATTATCCGGTCGCTTGCCAAACCAGCCGTAAAGTGTCCCCCGGGGTCCAAATGACCCAGCGAATTGGCGAACCGAGCCGGCAGGAGGGCACGAGGCACCAAGTTGCGATTTGTATGTAAAACGGTTCGCTTTTTCCGAGGCCGACGACATACGCGAACGAACGGCCATTTAATGGACATTATTCAAATCAATTTTTCCGCCTCCAGTTCATTATTTGCAGTCCTCGTCAGCACGACTGTCCACGCGGTGGTCCGATTTCGATGGTCGATGTAGTCGACACTTAAAGCCCGAGAATGGATTGACTTTCACGCATTAAAGCCTTACGCCGAGGCTGGTGTGGCACAAAAAAGGGTTTGCTATTTTTTCGGCTATCCCGAACGTCGTTTTGCGTCCTTCTGCCACCCTCGGGGTGGTTCCATTTCCCTCGTGAAGCCACGAAACGTGTGCCCGGCAACGTGTGCCATTCGGATGCGGTAGTTCGATCATTTCCCGCTATCGTGCACGATGGCGCTGCTAGCAAAACAAACGCATGCGCCTGGTCGTTCGCGCTCACGGGGCGTTCAAATCTGACGTTCCCAGTTTTCCCGGTCCAGAGACAGAGAAAACGAGAGAGCAAACGGCCCCGATGCCACGGCCGAGTGTCTCGGGCGGTCGGTCGGTTGGGCCGTCGGGTCCTTCGGGTGTGCAGCATCGCACGGCGTCCCGGTTGGGCCAGTTCTTGAAGATTCACTCGCTGCGAAAGACGCCAGCGGCCAGTCCGTTTTGGCGCACGAAAAACCCGCGTCCACACGCACGACCGGTTCCGGTGACCGTCGATCGGAACGGTGGAACCCCGCTCGTTCGCTCTCTTTCTCGCTCTCTCCAGTTCCTTCTTACACTTCATCCACTGTGGCGTGGCGGATGCGCTGCATCCGTACCAAAAAAGAGTAGCGCAAAAAAAAAACACTGCACGCCCGCATCGAAGACGTCGCGTCGAAGGAATAGAACGAGTCGCGCTGCAGGCAAGTGATTGATGAGATCGAAGTGGGCGCTGCCACTGGTGAGGTGAGCTGCTCCTTGGTGAGGTGACGTGAGGTGAGTTCCGCAGCATCCCGGTGGCACGAAATGGTGTACACATACACGTACAAGTGAGCTGTGAGAAAAACGGATCGCCGCGAGGGCTTATGGCGCCCGGTTGGATTGCTTTCATCCGCTCAGTTCACTTCACTGAACCGCCACGCTACGAGTGGTGTTTGCCTTCTTCATTGCCCGTGTTTGTGTGTGAGTACGTGGCTCCGTGTGTACGTGTGCCAACGCACGACTGTGTGTGTGTGTGAGAATGTTGGAGAAAGGCAAAAAGTAGCGGCGCCTCAGTGGCTGCCAGCGAGAAGTATGCGAATGCGTTGAAGCGGAAAGTGGAAAGTGAAAACGTGACTCACGGTGGGAGGTAGAACGGAGGCTCAAATACGCGCGCGCGTGTATGTGTACGTTTGCGGGAACGTAAGGACGACGAGCACACATGCACACTCGCTCCCGAAGCGGTAAACCGGAAACGGCATCTGGCGTTGTTGCGAGGGGTTGCGAGTTCTCGCCAAGCGTTCCGTTTACCGCTGGAAGGGCTTCAAAGCATGGGAGGAAAATCAATCGGGCGTGGAAGGGGGAAACAACTCGAGCAGGGTACCTTATCGGGCCCACCCACACTCGAGAAGCGTCTTCTGCGCTCGGTTGAGCAGCGAACAGGCGTCTCGCACGCCTAATGCGACTGTTGCGAATAAATCACAATCTCAATCTTCTGCAGGATGTCTGGTCGCTTGTAGATTTTTTTTTGTTGGCCTTTCTGTGACTCCTGCTTCCGTAGGCCATTAGCCAGCGCCAGCAGGTCACACTTGAGCTGCTCGGTCGATTCCCAGCCTCAGGTGAAGCCCACGAACATCCATGCCATCCATGCCCATTTACTTGAAGTGGTTGAAACGTTGAACCAATCCAGAAACCCGGACCCGGTGTTGATGTCGAGTG
The DNA here is from genome assembly GCF_943737925.1 of Anopheles nili. Classification (NCBI taxonomy): domain Eukaryota; kingdom Metazoa; phylum Arthropoda; class Insecta; order Diptera; family Culicidae; genus Anopheles; species Anopheles nili. The sequence goes on from NC_071292.1 coordinate 5,297,455, forward strand.
ATTATTTGATTTCGGTGGCCTCGGATCCGCGAACCCAACTCAACGCTTGGTTATCCGTGGGGTCCCATCTTAAATCCACCCACCCACCCACCCACTTCAAGGAGGTCCTGCGGCAGGATGAACCCGTCACCAGCAGCGTGAAATAATTTGCTTCCGGTGGGTGGGATGTGCCTCGGCCGGCAGGATGTGATGATTGGCGTGCCACATCCGACCATCCGGCTGACTCAAGGATCGCACTCTCCTGCCTCTTGCTCCTTCTTCTTTTTCCCACCCACACACCCTTGCATCCTTCCAACCCAGCCCATCTTTACTAACGATTCGCGCGATACGTGATGTTACAGCGATTGATGGATGATGTTGATTTAGATCCTCCCTACAGGTCCTCCAGAGCCCATACGATGGGGTTTCGGATCTATGTGTGAGTGAGTTGATGATGTAAATTGTTTGCTACCTGCGGGAACTTCGAGGCTGTTGAAATCCACCCCCAACCGGCAACCAACCATCAAAGCTGATCGACACGCGAAAGGATGGTTCCCGGTTACGGGTGCTTTAAAGTAGCCGGAAGCACCGGGATACGCAACCCGCGAAGTGATTAGCGCATAATATCGCGCAGGACGCAGGACCTCGGCAGTGGAACGTGCAAGGATAACGGCCCTCACGGTGGCGATCGGTTGCGTGACGAGCGAACGGATTTATCGCTCAATAAAGAAGGATTAGGGCTGAGGCCCGGTTGTGCGCGAAAACGGATTAAACGGCAGTTTTAGAACCGTTCCCGTAGCCCGTGGTAGCGGTACCGGAGTGTTTGTTGCGTTAGTGTGTGCGTCAGCGTTTCCCAGCGCGCACCTGTCCCCGCGTGGGAAAAGCGTACGTGTGCCCGCACGGAGGCGTGTTTGTGTGTATGTGTGTGTGCGAGTGTTTTCTGCCGGTTTGTGCGTTGGTGTTTGAGTTTGTCGGCTCACCGGAGGGATCGTAAAAATAAGCATTGCCTCCACGCTGAAAAGGATAAACCTCCCGAAGGGATCATTTTTCAACCGGTCGTTCGTCGCGTATCATCCCCCGAACCCCATCAGTGACCGGTTGGCCCGGGCAATTGACAAAGGGTTGAACTGCCGAAAATAGGCCGTGAAGAGGGCGATAAGCAAAGGGACAAAAAAAAAAGCGGAAAGAAAAGAATACCGAGTGCTGGGAAAAACGGAAGAACGGAAACGAACCAGCATCAGCAGCAATACCGCAGGATCAGGAGGCGTTTAGCGGCGAGAAAAGGTAAGTGAAAGTGACCTCCTGGGAGTGCGGGTGCGAAATTAGCATCCCACGGATACTGATCCGGCTCAAGTGGTGCCCTTTTTCGCTCATGTTTTGTGGGAAAGCCTTGGGAATCCGTTGACAGTCGAAAGCAAAACCACAGCCCCTCGATGTGGTATCGCCATTTGCCGACCGCGGGCCAAAACTTTTCACGAACAACGGCCACCCGCTGGGCATGCTCGAGCTGCAAAGGGACGCTTTTTTTTTGCTCCCTCTCTTTTTCGCCTTCCATTTGGGTGTTTTCTTCAACCACTCCGACAAGGGTGGCAGCATTTTACTGAGCTTTTGTGGTTTTGGCACCGGGCCCGATAGCAAACCGGGGCGTTATAATTTGGAAAAACTTTACCCACCCAGCCGACAATGAGCGCTAAAAACTGTACATTGAAACATGTTCCAAACCATTACACATCCTGCAATACCGCACGAAATGCTCGTTCACCGATTAAAGTTAGTCGGCATATCGAACCACACTCAAATGAACTATTTCCCGTGGTTTGCGCAAAGGGTTCGTGGAAGGATAGAGTCCTCTCTCTCTCTCTCTCTCTCTCTCTCTCTCTCTCTCTTTCTCTTTCGGGATGAGTAAAGCTTGCGATGTACGGCCCACTGCACCGTGAAAGTGTTCTATAACGGGAATTGATTATGTGCAACCGCTTGCTTCAATCAACCTCCCACCAGTTCCGGGTTCGAAAAATGGCGTAAAAGAAATTCTTTTTAATTTAAAACAATCCAGCTGATATTTATAACCGAACAGGTTCCTTCCCCGAATGAGAGCCCTCTTGTTCGGAGAACCATTTCGATTGTTGTTTAATAAAGGCAGACGAGTGCATACACACACACTAACCTGTTCGGGTGGGTGTCACTCGTCAGTTGAGCCGTTGTTTCTTGCGCACGTGTGTTTCGGTGGGAGTTTTTCGTTTTCCACCCGAACACTTCTCGATTACCGAACACCGAAAGGCCAACCTGCCGCATGCCTGAAAGGTGTAGAAAATTTTCTTTGAACACACAACCAACCGTTGTCAGAGCCCTCGTCATCTGCACCCGACTGAGGTCGAGAGCGTCTCCATCCGTCCAAAAATGGTGACTCTACCCATCGGGTAGCAGAACTGGAAGGGTTAGGGATGCGGTTCCGAGAAGGAAACTCTATTATTACGCAAATACGACTGTCTGGAATAACAGCTTGCCTGCGAATCGGCACGAAATCCCCACTCCAAAACGGGTTTTCGCTACGCGTCTGCATGCATTTGACAACTGAGAGCCCGGGACCGGGTCCGACCGTGTGACTTCTTAAACGTAGCCAACAGAGGCGACGAGCTTCGAGGACTTTGTGTGCGTGGTCTCAAGTCAAGTGGACCTGGTCGAACTGGTTCGAGATGGCTTTTCGTAATGTTGCCGGCCGTAAAGTGGAGCATCCTTTTTCCGATCGCAGCACCAGGCCATCCAACCATCGAATCAATCATGCCCGATCGTATTCAAAAAGTCAAAACTATTCCCGACCCCGACCGAATGGCTCAATCCCAGTCCGGTCCAAGTGAGCGGCCCATATTTCTCAGCCCACAAGAATCCTGGTGATGATGGCGATCAAAATGAAGAAAAAATGAATGAACCAACGGCTGTGTGAACCCAAAAGTCTTGACTGGGCTTTGCGTCAGACCGAACGTTCTCGAGCGTCCTCGATGGTGCTCCGTTCCAAATTCAATCGAATGCCGTCTGACCCCTGCAACGTCGTAAAAGCTGCGAGGCTGAAGCACATCATTGACTTTATGCGTTTTGTTCGTAACCGAGCATAGGAACGGTCTGGACGAGGCCAGCCTGGTGCTAGGTCCGCTTCACGCCGGTACGCACGGAATTGATTGACTTTTTTATTCCTTTATCACAATCCGTAAAGTGGATGCCGTCACGTACGCCAATGGCGATGGCGTTGGAAAACTGCCTGTGCCACGTGCGCGGCCGCGCCAAAGCAAACGATTCCGGTGGGCCGGGTGACTCGCTATCGAGGGAGAGTTGCGAGCTACTGGGAAGAAAAAACCCGCCCACCGGAAGAACCAGCTCGATAGACAAACGGAAGAACACAGACAAACGAGAATGAGGGAGAGATAAAAAAAGAAAAAACTCTTACCCAAAAGCCCAACGAACGACATTGAGAGACAACAGCGGAGAAAGCAACCAACGAATGCCCACGGTGTAAGCCCCGGAAGTATCCTTCGTCGCGCTGTCACGCATCATTTCCAATTTATATTTTCACCCGGTTCTCCCCAGGAGAGTCGCACCACCGACCACCGGCTGTAGCAGGTGTTCGGTGGTCGTAAAAAGTGTCCATCCCAGTGCCACGTGCCCGTGGTTTTGTGGGGGAGCCGAAAAAAAGCCACCTATAAGCGTAGTTTTCTCGTATGGGGGAAAAACTGGAAAGTCTGACTGTTTGGCCAGAGTGATTCGCGTTCCATTGCGCTTTGATTCTCGTTGAGTTCCAGAAGACAACCAATTCCGGCGTCATCAAGGCGGCCGGGCTGGCCGCAATCAATGACATACATCAGACACGGCCATTTCCATCATTGTGCAATTCATTAATGTGCCGATTTCGTTTCCTTTTCCCATGTTTTCCACCGCCAATAGCTGATCATACAAAGATTTTGCAAATCTTTCATTCAGTTGTGCCTTTCAATGGTTCCTTTCCACGAGCCACCAGCGCGTGGATGTTTTGGGTCGATGGAAAATGGAAAATTTACCATCACAAGCCCGCCATCATCTCTCCTCAGTTCCTCAGTTCATTTGGCACAATGCGCCGCTGGTAGTCATTATCGGTTGCCTATTCAGCGACGTGAGATGCGGCGATACTGCCGTCGCCGTCACTAATAGAAGTTTCATTCCATGTGCCGGTGACATCGTCCCACGGGGGATACACTGGCGGTTTGATGGCAAACGAGACCAGGGACCGCTCGGTTCGTTTCTGCAATTAGTGTGGCAGTCGCTGGCTTAGCAAATAATGGAAATGCTGACACTGAAGGGGAACACAGCTCCACCGATGGAGACGCCTGGTCGTTCACTGCTCGATGGAGGCGCCTGGTACTTCACGTAGAGCCAAAAGCAACACTCCATTTGCGGGCTGGAAATGATTCAAATAAAGTGGTGGTGGTGCGGCCATGAGACGACTGGTCCATTATGATGCTCTTCTGAGCTGCCTCGCTTGAGGTAAAGAACGCCATCTTCTAGGTGATGGTTTTCGCACCGAGCATCATTCGGATTAGCTGGGCCCGGCCCGGGACGGGGAGCTAAATGGTTGATGTAATTCAATCACAAATGATCCCATTTCTTGAAACATAATTTCACCACACCGACGGTCGAGCCGCTGGTAGCATCACACCGTGATGCCCATGATTGGCCGTGAACCTCGGGGCCTCGTCACACGTTCGCCTCCACACCAACAAAGCTAATTAGTGATTGTTGAATTTTTGATGACGCACACCAGCGCACACAAATGGCATCGGTGTTCTTCTTGGGATTCTTGGCCAAAAAGGCACCGGGCTGCCTTAACGGCCGCTGTAAATGTTTAATCGAGTTCCCGAGTCCTTTCCCGGTGGCGCTTTAACCTACGCGAGCGCGAGCTGCCAGAACGGGAAGTACTGGCGATCCACCGACCGGTGGTGACTTTCGGGCTTTTGGTAACAAGAAAAAGAAGCTCACGGACTAGCTAACGGGCATGCACTAACACAACCACGAGACGACTTTCCGTCGCCCGGTTATGGGCTTAAGTTTTGGGACCAAGAAGCTGCTTTACCGATATTAACGCTCCGTGGGCCTACGCCGAGGGTTAACTTTAGCCGAGCTGGTTTCGGGTCATCGACTCAAAAGCATCCCACAAAGGGAAACAAAAACGGCCTGCTTAAAATATTCAAGCTTCATCGCTCGCTTCGAGCCGACCAGCATGAAACCGGCCAAGATGGTCGAAAAACCTTCGGCCGGGTGAACGAAATGGCTGGCAAAAACGCGTCGCCGAGAGCGAAGTGTGAAAATTAGCTCCCAAAGCTGGCGAAAAGCGGAGAAGATAAATTTCCTACCACCGCAAGAAACTCAGATGCCACGGGGAATGAAAAAACACCTCCGTAGCAGTTCAATAAAGCTCGATAAAAGTATTACGATAAACGGCATAATGATTGATTTGGGTAGGTGTAAAGGGAAAGAGCGCGTTTCTTTAATTATATTGAAAAACTTTACGCTTCCGGGCAAACAGCAGCAAATGGGTTTTGTTTGACGTCATGACGAGCAAAAACCAACAACACGCTTTTCAGTGGGAAACTTTCACCGATGAGATCGTAGAAAACGGATTCACAAACGTTCAATCTGCACCCTCAATCATCGTATCAAAGTTAAGGGTGCCATTTTGTGGAATGAAAACGAGGGAATGACATACATTTGCCCGAGCACGCAGCACATCCTGCCGACCAGTCTGACTTGGTCGTTGAGCTTTATCGCCCCATGGTGAGCCAAGAAGGTCGCCCCATGCTTGGACCCACCGACGACTTGTGGTTCGTCAGCGTGGACAACGACGCTATAGCCAACGCTGAGCCGCATAATGGTGAAATTTTCGGGTGGTAGATTTTTGAAATAATATCTCGTCTTGTCATGCCGGGCGCCCGAGCGTGCATGGGACCGAGTTCCGTTCCGTACGCCATGGTGTGGCGTAGTTGGTGATGATAAAAAACCCGCCACCTCAACATGTCCGACTGACCACCGGCTGCTGGTGCTGCAGTAGTGTGCTTCTGGACATGGCCCTCGTGGCCGTTTGCGTTGCAGGCGAGTGTTTGCTTGGCCTGGCCCGACAGACGCCGGGACCAGATTTCGACGACACTGCGCCGGGAAGACGGACACCGTCATAAGTTAATCTGTTTTTGTGATGGATTTATGCAGCTCAACCTGCCACCGGGCCAACGTCGTTGCCGGGGCCAGTGGATCATGTTTGCGCCGTATCGTCGGTTCACACGGCATGTATGGCCCCGGAGATAGATGGCGCTGGGAGGCTGATGGCATCCCGTTCGCTGACCGGCTGATGGAGTGCTATGCTGGACAAGGTATGCAAGAGCGCGTGTTATCGTATATCATCTGCAACATGATACGCGTCGTGGCGCTGGTGGCGAGTCCCATTTGTGGTCTCCAATCTTGCCCGATGGCCGTCTCCGTCCGACTCCTGCCAGGATGCATCGGGAACCAGAGTGTTCACGTTGTCATGCTGCTACAGGGGGAAACCTTGTTGACGGAGCTTTTTACGTATGGGGAAATATTTGTTCAAGTGAAGAAAATACATCGGAAGTGCATTAGTGGCCAAGAGGAGTACTATTCGGGTGGAAGGATCTCGTTTTTAACCGGTTATAGCTTATCCTCGGGCCTAGACCGGTACGAAGTGAAGGGATAGCTTAATTGTGTTCTGCCTGAAGTACACACAAAAAACCGCTGTACGTCCCTTAACGCAGATTGCCACATTCCTTACAGCCAGATGTCACATACAAAAACCAGTGAACAGCTTTCCATCGCAGACTGCCGGATTTTTGTACATTTCGGTTGGAATGCCCCAGAAAGTATGCAACACTCTACACACGCACCGCTCAGTCCGTTTGTTTTTCATCTCGTGGCAAGTTTGTTTACGTTCCTTTCATCCTTTTAACGCATGAAAAAGGACTTCCGAATTGCAAGGTTTTGAGAAAAGTCGTTTTTTAGCCCACCCTAGGCAACAACAGCACCGAAATTGATTTCCGACTGTTCCCAAGGACTTGCGGACACGATATCTCTATTCCGGCCGTGGTTCCTGTCATCCTGTGGGACCGTGTCCCAGTTTGCGACCCACCGTCTTGACGAGAAACGTGCGTTGGGTTGAAAAACGCACGAAATAAGATTGCCTCCCGGAAGGGCAACTCATTTCGTGCCAACCCTCGCGAACGCTTCGGCAATGGGGCAGAAATTTAAATTATTCCCGCGAAAGCCAGACGGCTCAGTCTCACCGACGTGCTTGACGTGACAGACCCTCGCATCTCTTCAGGCTCGAGGCAGTTGGGACCAGCCAATCCCACACACCCACACACATGTGTGCAGTAGAATGTTAGCTCGCTAGGGTCTTTTTTTTTTCACTTTTCGGCACATCAGATCCATTCCATCCGTTGCCAGCCGCGATTCGCCCACTGAGCGGTCTCGCGCGTATGATCGAAGGTCACGTCGCGTGGGACTCGCCGGATCAGAGCTGTGGGCTGATGGGATGGGAAATAAATAACAAAATAACTTCCCTTTGTCCCTCCAGTGCTCGTTCGTGTCACGGCCGGTGGCGTACCAGCGCTCGCGAGTGCAAAAACCGAGATGCCTAAGCGCTTGGGCCGACTCATACGATGCGAATTATCCGCATGGCTTCAAAATTAAATTCATGGGAAATATTTCACCGAAGGGGTTTTATATTCCCTTGTTTTTATCGTCCCTCCCAGCCAACGATCGCCTCGACCTTTCTCTCTCACCCGGGCGAAAGTGAAACCGGATCGTGATGGGAGCAAGGGGAAATTAAATTCACCCTCAATGATGGCCCCGGGAAGTGACTAGGGACATGGGAGTGAGGCAAAGAGAGAAGGAGAGAGAGAGAAGGAGAGAGGGAGAGAGATAAAGAAAAGAAAAAAAGAAAAGAAAACAACATACCATACGCAAGCCAACAACTTCTGCATGCGAGTTTATTTGCCTCCGATCGTATGTGTACGTACGTTTGCTCCCATCGTGCGAGCACCGATAGAAGCTGGGAGGCTTGGGAGTTGTGGGAAAAGTTAGCTTTTCCACCCACGCACCACACCCACTTCTGCTGCTTCTGCTAGCTCATGGTTTGATTTATGACCGTTTCCCGAATGCCCCGTTACCGAATGGCAGTTGACTTCCTTTTCACGCTTCGCAGGCACTAATCATCGGACATCGATTGCAAATGATTTATTGGGTGGCTTTTCCACCCATCGCTGAAGAACCCAGCGAACATTTCCTATCCCTCGGATGTGACACATTCCTCACATGCGCAAGGCAACGACGACGACGAGTCGCCTTTCGTCCAAAGAGTCGCGCTCAAATGGGCACGCTCGGTGAAGCGAAACCACAAATGCGATCCAACAGCGCCGTCACTCTCGCTGTGCTAATTAACGGGCAAATGGGTTCGCGTTCTATTAAAACGCTCCGCCAGTTGGGCCAATTTCATCCAATCATTTAGAATGGCTCGCTCGGGACGCGGTGCACCATTGCGAACCCATCACGGACGTCCTTTTGGGTTGTGGACCATGTGAAGGGATTCGGTGGAATTATGGAAGGACTTCCGTCAACAGCACCCTCGCTTGCTCGGTTGTCACTGTCGATGGTGTTCCGGGTATGAGATGTGGGTCAGGTGTCATACCATGGCGTACCGAGAATCGGGAACACGCACGACTAATTAGGTCAATTTGGTGCCATCCGGATGGCAGTTTGTGCCATCGACCCACGTACTCAAAGCAAACAGTTCATCCCTCGGCAAACGGCGAGACGTTTGAATTTCATTGGAACCATCTTTGACTACGGAAAAATGACATTAAAGACACATTCTGAGTTGGGTTGGAAATAGAACATATACTATCGTTCTCTCTCTCTCTCTCTCGTTTGATGAACTCCCGTTCACGTCCATGAAATACTGTGTACGCTTTCGTTGGCCACAACTAATTGTTTAACTACCCTTCCGGACCACCAGACCGGGCACATGCACATTCCTGAGCCGAAACCGAAAAATTCCTCTCGAAAACTCCCAACCCACCCAAGCATCCAGTCACCCCGGCGCCATCGAAACACTCACCCCCTTCGGGGAGGTGGAGACCGCGCAAACTTCTTCCGGGTGTGTGGGTGGTAGGAAACGCTTGTTCTTCTCTCGCATCCCGGTAATGGCGTGTACGGATCGACGGAATACATGTCTATGGTGAAAGTTTTTCTCGCCTTTTTTTCTCTCTCCCTCTTCTGGTTTCTTCCGCTTTTGGCGTTGTTTTCCGATGTTTCCGAGGGCCATTACATGAGTGTGGGATTGTGGTGAAACGAATTTCAGCCCGGGTGGCCACCATCGGAGTGGGAAGTCGAGTGATGCTGTGGAAGTTAGAACGTGCTCCCGGGGAAATTCGGTGAGCAGTTCCGTTTTTTGGGAAAAACGACAACGCCCGAATGAAGCACCTTTAAAAGGTCGCTGGTTTATGCGCCATCGCTTGAGTAAAGGCCAGGGATGAATTTAATACAAGCATTGCATTCTGGAAAAAAGGTTCCGGATTGAAGACAGCAGACGAAAAGAATAAATACACTAGGAATTGGTGGCCTTCAATTGATACCTCTACACGGGGAACGAGATTAAATGAAATGGGCATTATTCTGACGTATCTTTTCGTGTGCAAAACCCTTCCATCCGAACACACGGGCAAGAAAAAGAACGACAAAAGAAGCAGAGGGAAAAACTTTCCCTGGAGGCACTTCCCTAGAGCGAGCTGCAAACTTTTTCATTAAAAGCCCCAATCCCGCTAGGGAAGCAATATGTGATGTGAGAGTGTGAGAGAGAGAGCCTTCCAATCTTTCTATTGCACCGCTCAAGCCGAAACAGCGCGTGGGAAACCCGTTGGCAAATATTATCATATTACTTCATCGTTTCGAGATTTCCGGCCGCGAGCGTACTTCGAGCACATTTCCCAGCTCGTTCATACCCGGTGGCATTCGACGGAAAAGCCTACCAACCCTAAAATCTACCCATACGTTCACAAAAACGGAAGTGGATGAGTGTTGGAGTGAAGTAGTTCGCCACTTTGCGTGGTTTTCGGCCGCAAACTTTCACCACGCTATTGCCGAGCCCAAAACCCCCGGACGAAGAGTGCTTAAGTCTTCGTCTGCAACTAAAATCCATTTCCGATGGCATCCCGGCCAACAAGAGGGACCTCTCGAGCAAGCAAACGAGCGCCACCAACGAAGGCTCACGAGGCCACCATTAATGGCCTCCCATTTGGTCTTCTTCCCAGGCGGCCTCCAAAAACACCGTGGCACAAAATGGCGAATGGGATTCATTACTCGAAATTGCACGCCACATGATCGCCTATCGATTGGTAGGCGAGCACGAGAGATAATGCGGCGCGTTTCATCGAACTGGCCAGTCGGGATTGTCGTCAATTAACGAGCCCGCTGGAAATGGGCAAAACGGGCAAGGAACGACCGCTAGGTGGCGCTCGGAAGATGAACGAACGAGAAAAATGGCACATCGAAGCCAACGCCCCAATCGAAAGCGTCCCGCGACGATACCGTTGATGAAGATACTGATGACAATGGTAATTGCGGCTATTATCGCTATCGTATGAAAATGCTGCCCTCGTGCGTTTTCCCTCCCCCTTCACCCCGCGGGGGTGGAAAATCGGAAAGCAATCGAAAGCACGTGGCAACGTCGGTTTCGCTTCGTTTCGGATCCACCGCTTCCATTTGCTGGTAACGATCGAAAATTTATACAAAATCATGTGCTCGTTAGAGAAATGTAATTTCTTCGTCGATTCCAAGCGAGCGCTTCGTTTCGAATTGACGGCAGGACCTGGCCTAGGTGGCCTTCCACCCGGGGGTTTGACCAAGCGAGGAAAATCGTATTTAGCTTCGATTCGATCGTTCTGCCCTTTCCGTTCGATTTTATGCTCCATCAACGAACCGACCCTGGGCGGGAAATGCGGGCTCGTAATGAGAGCTTCCCCTGCCTGTTCCGGTTGCGCACCTGCTCCGGTCGTCCTCCGACACGCGGTGGTAACGGTTGTAAACTAAACTTCGTTAACTTCCCTTCCCTGAACGGGTCCGGTCACCCACCAGGGGCATTGGGATGGGATTGATTTGCCTCGAACGCGCTCGAGCTCGCAGATCGATTGGTTTTTGTAGCCTGCGGTTAAATTAGTGATGGTAGCGGAAATTCAGATAGCGCCCTGCTGGTCGAGGGTGTGATGAGTTTTGATAGCCGGCCGTCCGTTCGTCCGTCGTGGTGGTAGTGGTCGGGAAACCGTGGGGCATCATTTTCCGCCGGTTAGCCACATAAAAATTAGCCATTTTTGCAGATTACTCCCGCGGATTAACGCACGAGCAGGGCGCGGAAATCATAAAAATCCATCCAACCAAACGGCCATTTTGTTGGGTCGGTGTGGGTGTGAGTGAAAGAGAAACAACGGTCTCGGTCACTAGCACCTTTGCCCGGTGTGGGTGTTCGTTATGGCTTTCGAATCGGGGGAGATGATTTTTTGCGCGTTTCTGAACGATTTAACTTTCTCAAATTCGAATCCCATTATCGGGCTCGGCACGAAAAGCGGGAGGCTCGTAAATAATTGAGCAGCAGAAGAATAAAAAGAAAACGAACGAACGAAAGCCACCCTCGCCGTTCATGATCATTTTTCGGTACGGTCGAAATGTGTTTTAGCACCCACGTCAGGAGTGGGGCCAAAGCGTGTAAATTTATTTATTCAGCCAGTGCTAATTTTACGGGGTTGATTTAACCCAAATTAATACCATCATTCGCCAATCCGTCATCCGGCCCACCAGCACTTTTACGAGCCCATCTCTAAATAATAATCACAGCTACGGCTCACTCAAGTGGTGCTTTCGTTGGGTTGCGGGACGTTCTCGGGGTCTGTGGGCTCAGGGATCCTCAGGGACCCTCAACGACGACACATATCTGTGGCACCCATTGATGGCCACCCGTCGTCCCGGGCGTGTGCTTTAAACATAATTTTTATGGAGTGCAAAGCAAAAACTCATAATGCCCTCATTCTCTCCCCAAAAGGCAGAAGCACCAGTGGGGCCAGAGTGCAAAATAAACTTTCCCGACTGGTGCGGCTCTCGTTATCGTCCAATCGTGCCAATCCGAAAACGGGGACGTGAAAATGTGCTTTCACCCATGGTGCACCCTTCGCCAGTGTGCCATCGCAATCAAACCCCCTAGACCGATTATCGCCATGTGCGCCGATGCAGTCCGGTAAGTCCTCAGAGTCAGAAACGCGGCCCTAGTTTCGGTGCCAAACGTTCCGGGAAGGAACGGTGGAATTTTTTGGCACAGCACACAACCTTATCGATCGGGTTTTCGGATGGAAGCGAGAGGGCCAAGTCCTGGGTGGTATAACATCCGCACTCGGATCTCGCACTGCAGACAGGAGGACACACTCTATCAATTCGCCGAGTGAAAGACAAATATGCTGCACCAAACCTCGGTCTCTCATCACCGGCGAGTTGCCGGAAGCAATAACCACCGTCGCGATGGCCGATGGACGTGTGCAATTTCGTTCTTTTTTGGAATGCACGAATGTGCCACCGCCCCGGAAGCTGCCGACCGCATGGAATGCATCCGGATGCCAAACCATCGCTCCGGATGGGTTCTCTCGTTCTATTCCACGAAACGAATTCCTGCTGTCGCCATCGTGGGCGCGTCTAGCCGGCTGTCTGGAAATGGCGGCCTTCTACGCTCTGTCCAACGGCGACGAGAGACAGCCACAGCCGCTGCTGAGATGCCGAACTCAATAACATAACAATTTCCATACAAATTGTCGAAACGTGAAGTAATGCACGGCAAATAGGCGAAGGCGGCTCTCGATTATCGGCCGATGGCACATGAAAGCCTTTTCCTTTCCACCCACGCAAGCGGATGGGGCTGGAACGATAATTGAAGGGTACGAGGCACCAGGCGCCTCCATGCCGCCAGAAGACTTTAATGCTGATAGAATTTTCCACGAGCGTTTCCGCTCCGCACGATATTGATATTGATCGACATCCAATCAGCCCACTCTCGGCACTCGGCTGGGGGCGTAATGTTTCTTCGCGATGGATCTAGAGGGATGGAGAGTTTCATCGGTGAAGAAGAAGAAGATGGAGAAGAAGAAGAAGAATGAATGCTTGGAAAAATTCGCACACCGTCGCGGGTTTCAGTGCAGTTCGTTCGTTCGTTCGTTTCCACGTCAGACGCGTCGTCTGTCGCTGGCTAAAAGTGTCTCCAATTTCATCCCATTACGAGTGCCGGAATGGCGCACAGCCCAGTCTCCACCGTGGGCTATTATTGTTTTCACTGCAAGATGTGGTGAACGAAATCGGAATCGGTACGATTTATTTCGGCATCTTCGTTTGCAGGCCGTGGCTCGAGGCACATGTTATTTTAGTATCGAGCTCCAAAACAAAACCCTGGGCTGATGGTTTTTATGGTGCTCTTTTGCCAAGCCAGGAACGGGCTCGAGCTGGATGTGGGTCACTGCATTTTTGCAAGCACGAAACGCCACACGAATGGTCGGTTTAACGTCACATTTTTACCAGCACTGCCAAGGCTAGTGAATTGCTCAAACCCAAACCCCCAGACAGTCGAAATACCTGGTGCTTGCCTTCAGCTCTTTGGCAGTGCCTTCGAGTGCCTGCTAAATCAAAATTTCATCCCAACCAAAACATGCAATTTCCACTTTCTGTACGGGCACATTCCACCCGGCAATCCTTTTTCCCGCACGAGGGCTCAACGGGAGACGCTGGCGTAAGAATGTTCTTCGCGAAATTCCGCCATTGTATGCTAATGTAAGGAAATGCTAACGCGAGCGAGGAACGCCCGAGTGAAGGCGGCAATCAGTATGAATCACGGTACGCTGCCAGCGATGCGCCACCGCCACATGCTAAAGCATAATCCCGCCCGGTGGAAGAAAAATGGAAATCTGTTGGAAAATCACATGGCAACGACATTCCCCGGATGAAGCACGACGAGACGACGTTCAGGAGACCTGAAGTGTCCTGGCATGGGGTGTCTCTTTTTCTTCTCTTTTTTCGAAGATGGAAGCACTTGTCAGACACCGAAAACCCGGGCCAACCCCCGGCCAAGGGCCTCTGTTCTGGCTCCTTTCAGAACAGCGCTCTTTTCCGTCGTTGTTCGGTGAATGGCAACCTCCAACGTCCCACGTGGTTCATCTCGCTCCCGGTGCACGTGTTGATGCCTAACGAGATGAAAGGCAGCCTCGAGCGTCATAGTTCTATTCCGTACAATTTTTCCATGCTCCTAGGAGTCGCCAGCTCGCTGATGCCCACTTTATCGCGGGTCGCTGGTTAAGAGATGAAGCCTTCACGGCGGCAGCCCCAAATAGAGCGCCGCAAATTTTCGCCCTTCTCCTTTCGCATTGCCGTAGCTCCAAAAGCATCCCTTTTTTTTCTTCCATTTCCCTTAGCGACGTAGTCGACCATCCTCCGGGAGCCTCTCATTCCCACCAGGCTACGGTGAAACGCAAGAGAAAAAAAAAACAGTGCTGCTTCAAAATGATGCCCGACATTATTCACGTCCCGTCCCCCGGGAGAGTGTGTTCGCGTGCTTGAGCCTGATGCAGCTGCACTGAGACGCTGGAGCCGGTTCTCGTCTCATTCACATGCCATTAACCCACGCGGGCAAGCAGGTGGAAACATTCCCGAGGCATCGTGTGTGTGTGTGTTTGTCTGTCGGGAAGATTATCCCGCTATTAATAAGAGCGACAGGGTATTCATATTTTCTTCTTTCACCGGGCTCGCCGGCAATGGGAACGTCAAACGCGTGATTGTGTCTGCGCGCGTAGGAAGTGCAACGTAACCATCGGGTAAACCGTGCCGGTAAAGGACTCGTCCGAAGGATAAATAAGATGAACTTTTCTTTCATCCCGATGAGGCCCGTCGGTTGGGTGGTTTTGTCACCTGCCACCGAGAAGGAAGCCGTGATCCTGGTTGATGTGGTGTTTTATTTTTTCTTCTTCCTTTGACATCGTTGATGATGGTGGAACCCTTCAGCAAGAGCGTGTAAACGCGACAAAGAATGTCAGAAACTTGTGCAAGTAATGCAGTTTTTGACGTGATGCTTAAGTACGTGAAATAAATTGAATCGACCAAAGAAAAGGCTTTGTGTTAAGAAATAAAAATATATCCTCACGATAAAGGGTTCGCCGCACACACGCACACGTGCTGGTGATTCTTTCTGTTTATCTCGAAACCACTTTTCGGATTTAGGTCGGGTGCATTACAGTGCACCACCGGAGCTTTCGCAAACCACCCTTGAAGCGAAGGTATCGATGTTGGAGAATCGATTCCACCCATCCAGACGCGTGCCCTTTCACGCCAACGTACGGTTGCGCATACATGTTTAAACGTAATCCAACCCATGCTCAGGATCTGCAGTCCTCACATGGAAGGTGCACACGTGCAACCCGTTAGCCCAACATCATGTCCAAAAAGCTCTTGCCGATGGGACATGACGAGAACCGTCGTCACTGGAGCCTGGACTAGATTTTCCGAAAAGGGACTCTTTCTACCTTTTTGTTCGTTCGCTCCCTTTTTTGCGATCGCTCGACGCTCGATTCGTGTCGCCCAAATCTCTTCGCATCAACGTGTCTCGAGCGGTCGAGCTTTGCAGTTCAGGCGGCAATGGCAACCGACCAACCGGGTTTGGCCAGCTTCTGGTGACCCACATGTCACGCACACTCGGGTCGCTTGGACCGTAGATGCAAATGTCGATAATGGGATTGCGTGATTAAGTCAGCTCGCATGCGATAAGGCGGTAGAACGGTGCACAAGGATGCCAAGATACGGCTTTGGTTATACGGCGACAGAAAGGATCTGCTTATGCTGCTCACAGTTGCTGCAAAACGAAAGCCTCGAATCTGTATTAAATTTACCTCAATTATCAGGCCCACCCACGTGGTTTGAGATAAACCGATTCCCAAACAGGCTTTCGGAAGTGTAATGCATCCCGTACCTGTTCGATTTGTGTTCGGTAGGCTGGATTAGATGTTTCCGTATCGGGATCACGTGAAACAAAAGCACCAGAACAGCACGAGTAATCTTCCTTGCAACAAAATATTTACCCTTCGATGGCTCATTTGCACACGCGTGATGCCAAGCTGCACCCGAACGCATCATGTTACGCATCCGAGCGCGTATTTATGGCAGCACCCAATGGTTAATGGCAACAATCGAACCGTAAACGATGCTGCATTCACAAGTGAGCGCAATGCACAAAACCGCAACCACGCGCGCATTGCGATCGATTGTGTGTCCGTCGATTTTTTCACACCTGCACTTTAGCACCTTCGCTCGAGCGATGCATTAAATTTGCCGGTGCAACAATTGCACCTCGCAAACAATGACCGAACCCAGGGCTGGGGAATAATCCTATTATCGATGCACTGTAACTAATGCGGATATAACTCGCACACCGCTGAATAGGTGAATGGGAAAATTTATTGCTCGAAGTGGTTTTCCGGAACACAACGCGGGAAGATCTCTGGCAGGATCTGGTGGTGCGTAATTATCGTTCGAGCATGGCCATTAGCTTGCCAGCAATGGTTCGAAATTGCACTCGAAATAGTGATGCTTTACGCCCAACCCAGCTTTTGAGGAAGCACATTGCAAAAGCTCTCGATTCCAGGCAGGACGACAGCTGTCTGATTGCGCAAATAATTCCGTGCTTAATCGAGGTACATTTTTTCTATTTCCATTATCACACCCAACGTTTTTCCTGCTGCGATTGCCAACATTCCTGGGCAAATTCGGGTCGCGATTTGTCCTCGTTTCGTAGAAAGCCCCAGCGAAACTAATACGAAAACCCGCTGACCTGGAAAACTTTCTTCTTCCAACCGAGTGCCGGGTGTTGAAATCCTCCACGGACTTCGAGCCGGACATTCCGCGAACTGTTTGTCACCGTCCAAAGTGTCTTTCTTTCCGGTCATCCTTGCGGCGTAGCGTAAATGTTTATTTATATCTCGTGATTTTTTCTCTCCCTTTCTCTTTTTCTAGTCTCTCTCGTGCAACTCTACGGGTACAGCGGGTAGACTTGCTGGGCTTCTCGTAACAAGCGTAAAACAACGGCAAATTGTCACCATCTACCAGTGTCCAGTGCCAGCAGTCCGTACCAGTGAACAGCCAGTGCACACGGACATCAACATTGGACGCGATGTCCTCGGACGGTTCCGGCATGATCCGTGTCGTCACGGCTCGTCACGTCCTGAGGCCGTTCACTGCGGTCGCCCGTTGCAAGTGTCGCTGGAATTGAACCGATCTCGCGAACCACTCTTCACTGCATCACGTCTACCGTGCTGTACGCGACTAATTGCACGACACCCCACCCACGGGGGTTGGAAGGAATTAAAAGCACTTTATTGTACCGCACCGGAGTTCCACGTGGGACGTGCTCGTCCTTAACACCGCGACCGAGCAGTGGACGAAATCAAACGCTAATCAAACACGTCGGGCACGTGCCACGACCGCGCGAATGATAATTACTGCTTCCCGGGAAATGGGACCCTTGTGTCGGTGCGTGCGTGAGACTGCGCCAGTGATCCTTGCCCGTGAGTGAACGCGATGATCCCACTAGCGCCCCCTATCGGTGCGCCGTCAGACTACATTCCCTGCCGTTGTGTGGGCTCGATTGGAGCGCCACACCGGAGATAGCTGAACGCTTGGGTTTAGGAGCGCAGCAGGCGCATTTAGTGTGTGTGTGTGTGGAAGTGCGTGCGTGCGTGTGTGTTTGGCATTTAGTGACGAGGTTGGGACGGGTTAGGGTGAACCGCGGTGAGAGTGCATTTCACGTAGGTGTAACAGTATGACCCGGTGGAGCGCATCCTCGACACTGGTGGTGGCCTTGGTGCTAGCAATGGCCACCGGATGGGCTACCGGGTGCCCAGCGGAAGTGTGCGTGTGTAAGTGGAAGGGCGGCAAACAGACGGTGGAATGTGGGGGCCGCTTCCTAAACCGACTCCCGGATGGGATGGATCCGGGCACACAAGTGCTCAACTTCTCCAGCAACAGTCTCACGATCCTGCAGAGCGAACGGTTTCGCAAGATGGAACTGATCAACCTGCAGAAGATCTACATGGCACGGAATCAGATCGTAAAGGTGCACGATCGAGCGTTCCGGGGGCTCACGAACCTGGTCGAGCTGGATCTTTCCGATAACACGCTCTCGGAGGTTCCGACGGAGACGTTCCAGGACTACGCGGCATTGATGCGGCTTTCGTTAAGCGGGAATCCGATTCGGGCGTTGCGAACGAGTGCGTTTAAACAGCTGTCCTACCTGACGACACTTGAGCTGAGCAACTGCCAGATCGAGCTGGTTGAAGATGAGGCGTTCATCGGCATGGATAACCTCGAGTGGTTGCGACTTGATGGAAATCGAATTGCGACGATTCGTGGAGCGCACGTGTTGCCAGAATCGTTGCATGGCATCAACCTGCAGAGTAACCGGTGGCACTGTGATTGCCATCTAACGGACGTGCACACGTGGTTGAACAGCTTCAACGTGCCACAGCGTGAGGAGATTCGATGCAGTACCCCTGCACGGTTGGTCGGTGAACCGATCAAGGCACTTCCGGTAGACGATCTGGCGTGTTTGCCAGTAGTGACACCGGAAACGTCCTATCGAGAGATCGCCGAAGGTCGCAACATTTCGCTCGACTGTCGGATAGCAGCCGTGCCCGAGCCAACTGTGGCGTGGCTTTTCCAGGGTCAAGTGCTTCTAAACGACAGTTTGCTATCACCAAACCTGCACTTGTACTACTATCAGGACGAGCTGGATGGCGCTAAGCACAGTGAGCTGTTCATTTACAACATAAATGCGGACGACAACGGCACGTACTCGTGTGTGGCCGAAAACTCAGCTGGACGCGTGCAAACGAACTACACACTGCACGTGATCGTGAAGGAGGAGCCCGTCGTCGAACAGGTCACCTTCTCGGAGGAGTACTTCCTTGCGATCGTGGCTGCAAGTGCTGCCACCGCGTTACTCCTGTGTCTGTTGTGTTGTGTGGTTGCCTGCCGTTGTGCACGTGGTCGGCGTTCGTCCGCCGGTGGCAAAAAGGGCCGTAATGGAAAACAGGGTGTCGAAGGCTCTGGTGGACCACCAGGTCAGCAGAAGTGTGCCTCGATCACACACGATCTTGGTGAACCGCTGGGTGGTGCGAAACTGAATGGAGCACTAGCGCTCGGTGACGGTGGCAATCCGCAGGACATCGTGCTTTATCTGAATGCGAACCCCAACGGGTTGGACAAGGCCGCACTCAACAGTATGACGGCGATGGCGCAATTCTGTAGTCCACCTTCGGCACGCAGCTATCAGGATCAGAACCCCGATCTCATCAACGACGCCGAAAGTGGGCAGCTGAAGGGACGCGTTGGAGGGCTTCGAGTTGATCCGGCGGCTGATTCCGACCTTGGTGAGAAGGATTCGGACGAGCAAAGTAGCGTGCAGGATGGTGGCAGTGAGGTGAGCTTCCAGCAGCAACCCCATCACCACCCACACCAGCACGCGCAGCAACCGGGAGGTCCTTACTATCCGCAGATGGCCTTGCGAGGACCGCGTTTTGTCGCGTCCGCGCTTTCGACGCTTCCGCGAGGTGCTTCGGCGTCGGCAGCGGTGACGCTTGGGGGTGGAAAAGACGCCCTTGCAGCCGCCTACCAACATCAGGTCGACATTCACCTGAGTCCGGGGTGTTTCCTCGATCAAAACGGCTATCCGGTGGATTTGGGGTTGATGGCGCCCTCTAGCGGACCACCTGTCAACTATTATCGCACGTTGCCACACAAGAAACACCAGCAGGCTGCAGGACCGGGTAAGGCTTTAGCGAGGTACGCCAACGACGCCGAGTTTGTGGGTGGAGGTCGTCCTTTACCACCTGCTTCACCCGCGACTACCGCCTACCCGTTGTACGCACCCACCGACGTGCGATACACGGCCGAAGGTTATCCGCAGGGCCAAATCGGGGAGCATTCGCAGTTTCCATCACCCCCGGACGGTTACAAGGCCGATCAGATGCACCCTGTGGCTTACATGAGTGCGACAGCA
Source organism: Anopheles nili (assembly GCF_943737925.1). Lineage (NCBI taxonomy): Eukaryota > Metazoa > Arthropoda > Insecta > Diptera > Culicidae > Anopheles > Anopheles nili. The sequence goes on from NC_071292.1 coordinate 5,317,583, forward strand.
GCGGCAGCAGCTGGTTTTTGCGCTCCCACCCAACAGTGGCCCACCTTCTTGCCTGGGTTCCATCCGCAGCTCATTCCCATCATGACGCCGGGTGGTGGTGGAGGTGCTCTGCTCGCTTCACCCATGCTACCATCACCTGGTGGCCAGCCTCAACTTGGAAGTCCACAGACCCAAGCAGGACTCACGCTGAAGAAGTGCTCCGTGGGTGCACAGACATCGGAGCTGGACAAACGCACCATTCCGGAGCAGCGCGAGGACGAGGAGGACGAAGAAGATGCGGAAGGAGAAGGAGAGGAGGGTGGCGAGCGAGAGGGAAAACTGCGACACCTGGCAGGTCCGTTGGCGGACAGTCCCGACGAAGGATACGTGGGTGATAGCCACGAAACGAGCGACATTTGACAGCAACCGAAGCTGGACCTGCACCAACACCATCGGCACCTGCACGCACACCAGCAGCAGCTCGAGTCGGACGACGTGCCGTTATAAGGGCGGTGTCACCCTGCCAGTAGGAGCCCCTGTACATTTGTAGTATAATGCGAGCGCAAACTCCACCCAAAACTCCCCTCACTCACGACACCAACGAAGGACCTTTTGGGTCGCTTTTCCGAGCCATGGCGTGCTCGGAGTTTCGCTTTTCATATGCTGTGTTTCCTCGGAGGTTTCACAACGCCCGACGTCCTTCCACATCCTTTTGCGGAGGCGGAGATCGTTCCCCCCTTTTGCGTGTAGATAAATTGGCGATGCGCGGTGTCGCGCGAGTAGTGAAAAATTTCCCCCGACCTTAAGCAAACACTCGCTCGGTCTCTGATTCCCAGCAGATCCCAACAAAACACATGTCCCTCGGGCACCGGCTTGACTTAAGGCACGCGGACGCACAGTGTACATTGTTAGTAGGCATTGGAGTAGCTCCACAGGATGTGTGCCGTGTGTGCTTGTGTGCGTGTGTGTGCGTGTGTGTGACAGGTTGCCATTGACGACCACTTCACTTGCGTTCGGTTTTCCACGCGTCAAATGGGTTGTTGGTTGATTGAAAGTATCAATTTCGAGTGGAAATGTGCCGCTGGAAAAGTGGAAAGCTTTCTCCCGCATACACATACACAAACACACACACACACGCGCGCGCGCTCGCTGAGGTGTAATTGGCAATGGGAAGTGATTATTGGGCATGTTTTTTTTTGTGTGAAGATTCAAAAAGGAGAGAGAAAAAAGCGAATCCCATTGACCCAAGCACTTGAACTCGGAATTACGTTAACAGATAACGGGGAGCGAAACGAAAGGTGCGAGTAAAAATAACAAAAAAAAAAAGGAAAGCTCACCAGTGCCAGAACATTTCCCGCAGGACCTGTTTGAGTGAAGCTATCGACTGTGCGATCCAGATGTATTTTCGTGCGTGTGAGTGTGTAGTAGGTGTGTGAATGTGCATAGGTGGGCGAGCAAACCCGCATAATCGTTACAGAGGAGCAGAAACAGGAACGAAGCAGAAAGAATTTTCAGGAAGCTGAGCCTCAAATTCGAGGACCGCGATGATAAGCGATCGAAGAATGCCACTGTACATAGTTATGTTTGTAGATACACCTCGGGAAATGGGGTCCCGAACGCTAACGCTAGATCTTGTCGCTAGAGGGCGCTTCCTGTGGAGATGAACAAAACATGAGTTGCATCCGTTACTGCAGCTGCGTAATTCGATCGATCGACGATCGTTTCATGCTCTTTCGCATAGTTGAACAGTGGTCGTGGTAATTCCAATTAAAACGTTGTCAATTTGAGGACACACAGACTGGCGCGTACTTTTTCCATCGAAGCTATTGCCTTCTCTCGTGGTGGGAAAATATTTACCAGCGCTATGTGCTGCTGGAAATTGGATTTCATAACAAGCATTATAAATTCCATCTGGTCAGGGTGTGATGACGCAAACCAGGGTGTGATGACGGTGAACACATTGAAGCGCCAGTAATGTGCTGTGAAAATAAATTCGCTTTAATACTATTTAGTGATTTGTTTGCCTTCCATTAGGCAGCCGGCTGGAAGCGATGCGACGCGTTTGGAGTAGCACCAATATGTTGATTGAACGGAGCGGAATTACTGCGAAATGCGATTTAATGCGCATTGCACTGCTAATATTTTGACGCCGGTACAAATTATATTGCATTGGTTTACCTTCAAACATGTGCACGGGAACGCGCGTAAACATTCGATTACGGTAGCCTATTGCTAGGGGTTTCTAATTACCGAATCCCGCGGAGTCGCTTCCTGTCACTCGATCAATATCGATACCGTACTCCGCGAGGTCCGGCCGCTTGAAAAGCAATAATTGCGTTCCAGCCAAACGTCGTTAACGCAGCACAGCTGCCCGTAATTAATGACATGCTTTTATCAGATTTATGGCACTAATTCCGGCGCCATCACAGGGCTGCATTCGATTCCGCTCGCGCGAGCGTGTAAATAATAAAACACGCAGTGTGTTTTGAAATCACTCATGGTGGCGATCTTTTATCAACTAGCGCGGTGTGTTTGTGTGTGGAATTTTTCTGAACTCTCGTCAGCATTTGCCGATGGTTTGTAGCGTAAGATACGACTCTTTCACAGTTGGGTAAATTGTGTTTAATTTCCTCTTCATGCTATTGCCACTTCGTTGTTGCAAAAAGCCACAGCCGACAAATTTACTACCACTAACACCGCACATGTGTTGCTGGCTGGAGCGTCTCCTGCACGTCCTCGGCACGGCAGTGAGGGTATATTTTTTTCCACACCAAAAAACATGAACATCATCCACGGCTTCTAACGGCGCTTCCATTCCATTCCATCCGCCCCAATGGCTCGAGAAGCAAACAAAACCAAATGGCCAATTGCCATAAAATGCTTATGCCTGCCTCGGCTGGCTTGCGGTGCCTTCGAGGCTGGGCTTGAGCCTGAACCGGGACCAGACTCGTGCACGGAAACCCCACACTCAACAACTCAGCGCGATGGCTTCGACAGTTGTTAGCTGCAGATACCAATTGCTTTCTGCAACGCACTTACGGCCACATAAAACATGGAACATTTGGCATGCCCGAGCGAACGCAAGAAATCAGACCCTTTCGGAGAGACCACCCCTCTCTTGAGTGGGGTGGGCCACGAACCGTGCCACAAATGGACCCCGGACTCTGATCGAGTGTGTGCGTGTGTGTGTGTGTGTGTGTTTTGTGCAGGCTCTCGGCACACTCCGAAGGCTCCACAAGCCGTGTTGTTGATTTGTGCGTTCCCAGGGAGCTTTTTCGGTGGGAAATAAAACCGAAGCGCCAGAAAGCACCGGAAACCCCGCCCGATTAGAGCTCGCCGAGCATAAGCCCAACGTTCGGTGGTCATAAACGAACGGAAACGTACGCAGGGAAGATATTATTAGAGGACGAATGGCAAAAATAAAGCAGAAAAAAAGAGAGGCACAAAAAATCGTATTTTCGCCCCAACCGACACGTGCGCACACACTCGTCACGAGCCGCTGATGCTGGGCTGAGAGAAAAATATAGCCGTTGGCAATGCTTCTCAAATTGGCAACGTTTACGTGTGAATGATGACGGCTGACCCTACCTCCGGTGCCGATGGACTCTGCAGGAAGGTAAGAAGGCACCAGCCTTCGACCCCATAAACATGTACCCGAGGGCGTAAACGGAGCGCGCTTCGTTCGTTTATGGTTGATTGCGAAAGCCCGCTAGCCCGGTTCCCGGCCGAATTGTGGCCGAACGGAAGAACTTACGGCCCACTTAGCCACTGGGAACAATCCCTGTGGCCCGGAACCGCCGGCCCTGATTACTGATTCCGGCAGAAATTATGAGCAATTGACCTCGGCCGGTTCGGGGGTTCGGCACTCTAGTGGAGGAATAAAATAGCGCCATTACCAATTGCGCTCGGTAAATCAATCTGCCGTCGATTCTGCCCGTGTGTCTTGGGGTTGGGATGGGATGGATGTGAAGAAGGAAGAACGGTGGGTGGTTGGGAGTGCCAAAGCGACTCACTAACTATAGATAAGCAGATCGAACGATCGCCGTAACGATAACGATAGCGCTGCAAATGGTGCCGGTAGAAAGGAAGCAAGGACCCAGGAGCCCCAAAAACTAAACGATGCGGCACAGAGCAGCGAACACAAAAAGATGAAGAAGAAAGCAAAAACCCCAACGCGAACCCAACATAAAAACAAAGACCGAATGCTGCTGTAAAACATCACTCTAACACCCACACCCATACGCACCCGCGTGCAGTACACTGTTAATATGTTTGGTAATAAAGTAAAATGGGGCGGAAAATGTGGGCGGATGGGCGAAACGAAACAAAGCGCGAACACGCGTCGGACGCGCGAGCACATGGTAATCAAACGCAATTCGAAATTAGCTATCAAAAAAGCTGTTGGGTGTCGACTTCCTTGAACGCAGTGTAGGTGGGGAAAAAGGGGGAAAACACATATAAATAATGTTAAAGGAAATCGCGCGATCTCGCAGTCAAATGAAAATCAGTCAAAAAAAACATGAGAGTTTCAAACGAGATAAGAAACGTGAAGCAAAGTAAAAGAAAGAAAAAAAGATAAAATTGAACAAAAAAAATAGCGGAATCAATAAAAATGGTTATGGAAATCTTCCTCGTTCACTGGCAGAAGGTTAAAATTTAGCGCGATAAAAAGTAAAACAAAAAAAAGCCAAAACAGGTGTGAAGAGAGGAGATGATTTTGCACACGCGAAGAGCGAAAAAGGCAGGTGCAAGAAACCGTGACAAGTAGCAGCGTGACGCAAGAGTGTAGAAAATAGAATTAAAACACGTGAAAGCAGCAAAAGCAAGCGAAAAAAGGCGAAACATTAAAATACATAACATAACACACGATCATACATTCAATCACATACACGTACGAGGACACACGCATACACCATATTCAGAAGAAATGTCGCCAGGATTTGCGCCAAACGTAGCGAAAAGCAGAAGAAGACGCGGAAAATGAATGAAAAAATGATGCAAAGCAAAGCAGACGATAAAATTGAACACAAATTATAAATAGGTTATAAAACAAAAGGTAATTTTTATTGAAGGAACAACAAAAAAGAAACAAAATATACATAAAAAATACTGTTTTACGCTCTCGTGTGTATTTCTTTTATTTCTCTTTCGTTTCTCATCATGCGTCGCCATTTTCGGCGTTTCTCACTTTCCCATGGGTGGGTGATTGCGGTATTTTTCTTAGATTTTTTGCAACTCAGTTGTTCCCCGTACGTCGGTGTGTTTATGTGGACCGACCTTTTTCATTTCACCACCCACCCAGGGGTTATGTTTCGATCATTGTTCAGCTGCAAGCGCTTGGCTCGGTATCGTATCGGTGAACGAAATAAGCTTTAAAAATACGCATTTTTACTACCGCGAGGATAAAATCATTTCGCAACATCTTTTCTTTTCTTCCTTTTGACGTCGTCTTGCTTGTTTTTTTTTTGTTTCGCAGCCGCGCTTGCCGGTGTATATATATATATATCTTTTCATGCTTCCTTTTTTTTGTCTACCAAGCCCTTCGCCAAACGCGCACCGTTTACGATTTAATCTGTTTCCCATTCTTCAAATTGAGCGAACAAAATGGTTTCGCAGAGCCGGAGGTTTTTGGTGCCGTGTAGTTTTTTTTCCACTCCTTGCTTTTTCTCTCCCACCCATGCACATGGCTCGCCTGCTAAAGGATGTCTTCGCTCGGTTTAAGCTTTATTTCTCAATTTTCGCCTTCACTAGATAATGAAGTTCTTCCGGGCACGTCTCGTAGCATGGACACCACGCACCGCAGATTTGAATGTCAGCGGGACGGAATTTTCCAAGCACCGGCCGTGCCTATTCCATCCACAAAACAGCTGGACCAGCTCCGTGGCCGTGGTTTTTGTTACGTTTCCTTGTTGGTTTCTCGTTTTGCTGATTTAACTCGCCTGTAAAAACGGCAGCATTCGCGCAAATTGATGCAACAAAGCCGTAAATGGAGGCGGGGATGATGAAAACGCGCAAAAAAAAACAACAGACAGCCAACAGAAATGAGCTCGTTAAATGGCGTTTTTCAGCCGGCATAAAACGTATTTATACATCTATACGTTTGCTCCACAATACCCTCACAGGCGCACAAGCGACAAATCAACCCATCGGAAGCGAGCCAAGAAGTCGGAGACGGCATGAGACGGAGTGAGGTTATAAAAATCACCAACAAAGACAATCGGCCACGCCAGCGGAAGATAAAGCAATTCCGAGACGCGAAAAGAGGGCTTTTATCAACAACAAAAACCTCCCCACCGGCAGTGACACAAACAAGTAAAAGCGACACCAGCAAACAAGCAAAAAAAATGTATACGCACTCGCACAAAAACGTCACCCAAAAAGTCAACCCTTCCCAGTGGCAATGGTTACGTCACCGTTTCGCAGAGGATTCGCTGGGTGATTCGACGGAAAACCGAGCGGCACTGATTCCAAGACGAGGCGCCCTGCTGACGATGCGGCGATGATAAGAACGAGTAAAAGTCATCCTTTTGAAGTAAATGAGCGCACGAGCTCGGTAGGTCGGTTGTGGTCCGCTGCATCCGCTCGTTGGCTGCGATAACGTACAACAATGAGCGCATCGGAGCGGCGCTGGCGTTGATGAATTTGATTACGAGCTGACGATATAAGCGATGATCACGGGCGATATGCGAGACCAAACCAAACCCCAGCCACGACAACCGAGCGTCTTTTGATGTCGGCACTGGCGAAGGACGAAGGACTATGCTTGGCCATGTATGCTTCCGCGACCACATACACGATGGCGCTAGAATGCATCCGCTTGTTCGCCTTCCTCTGGACGGATGCTTCAAGGCGCAAACAATGGAAGACGCTTGGCTGGGAAACTGTCGGCGCCAGCAAGCTCGAAGCTCTAACGATCGAAGGTGGACACGTTCGAAGGATGCTGCGGCAGCGAGATCTCAACGGCTTTGCTAACAAGATTTAAGGAATTAACGATACTTCTGATACTCTGATACTAGTAAGCTCTTTCATCCTACACGAGCCTTGAGCTGGGCTTCATGAAGTGTTGAGCGTCGTCCTGAAGCAAGGATATCGAGGTTGCGCGATAGAAGCTGCGTTTGTCAGAAAAGCACAATTAAAATCATTCCCTCATGCGTCCAGGATGAATCGTTTTATTTAAACTCCTGCTAGGATGCTTCCAACGAATGCCCATTGCCCAAAACCCGGGTACCGTTTTTCATCGATCAAAAGGCACATCCTTCCCGTGAGCTCACGTGATTAACCAAACCAAACCGAAAGCGTCCCATCGCAGCGCGCTATTTGCACATTTTCTATCCCACCTTCCGCAGACACCAACGAACCTCAACGTTGGTCTTCCCCCACCAGGTCAGGGATTAAAGTTGCGTCAGTAAATAATTCCCCACGGCCACCGAGCAGCCCTCGGAACAGGCAGCAACCTTTTCGCTTTGATGAGACACGTTCGCCAGCGAGTCAGAGTGTCTTTTGCCGGTTTGCTGATTTTTCGCCCTCCAATGGGGTGACGTTGGGTTGGAAAGTGAAGTGCCTCCGGGAAAGGTGCTGATGGGAGTTAACGATTGGGGTACTCGGTCGGCGACAGAATGTTGTATTTTCACAGCACAAACACAAACACCGGCATGCGACCCATCGCACGACTCTAATGGAACGCCAGGATTACTGACCGAGGACTCAACGAGCGTCCCGAGGACGATGTGAATCCTCAACCAGGCGATTACCGATGCAAAACATTTTCCCTTCCGAAACACAAACACGTTTAGGCGAGTCTCGGAGCACCAACGTTTTCGGCTCCTGTTGATTTAAATTTCGAAAACACTCGAATGTATTTGCTCGCCTGATTGTTCTGAAAAGCCGGGAGTCCCGGGATCGCGCCATTTGGCCAAGGCGACACAACCGAACGGCACACATATGCAAAGAAGCAGTGGCCTCACGAAACTAAGACTCGAAGTTGACACGAAATGATGTCCTGTCCGAACGTCCTTCCAACGTTCGAGCAAGGTTGAAGTGCAACGCCTTCACATCCATAGACTGTCGTTCGATACATGAGCTGCGTGTTTCGAATTGTTCCCTCGGAGGGCAGCCAATCACACACATACCGAGCATATTGACAATGTTTGCGCTCCAAAGGCTGCCTGAGACATTCGACGGTCTCTGGTGCAAGCGCAGACGATAGGCGTTCGAACCGAGATTGGGCTGGAAACGGCATTCATCGGCATCGTCGGCTCAAGAACGACAACACTGCGAACATTGGGGATGATTTTCGAAACGAATAAATTACAGCATCATCGTTCGGGATAATGCAATGTTAACGCATTCTCGTGCTGAGCCGTCTCGTGTTCAAAGAAACGCACAACGAGCTGCAATCCATCGAAAACACGTTGCCTGACTTGGGCGTACTTGCAATCCTCTGCGATGGTATGTTTCTCGTTTAGTTTGTAAAGTTTTGTTCCGGGGAAAAATGCCTCAACAAACCAATTTCATCTGTAGCAAGAATTCCAGCAGCACTGGCAAGCAAACCGGACAAACTGTTCATAACCATCAAACAAAATCCTTCCTTGCGGTGGGAGTGGGAATTTCCACTATTAACTTGGAATTAGCCATGGAGAATGTCTTCCTAGATTTAACCAGCGTGATGAGCTCTAACTTGACTAGACTTTCGATGCAACAGAAGATGATTGTACTCTGGGAGCATACTAAGGACACAAATCCAACGAGCTTACTGTATTTTTTCCCAGGATTTCCCAAACAATCCCCCTCAAAAGTCCATTCCAACGGTTCGTTAATTTTTGTGAATCGTTTTCACTACGTTCCATCGACAAGATGCTTCGTTGAAGACTCGCGAAAGACGAGCAGAATAGCTGGTGGGGGTGGTTTCAAAAATCATCGCACTACGATAACCGACCAGGACCGGATGAAGAAACGACCAGCAACGGGAGAGTTGGGCGGGTGCGGGTACAAGGAAGGTCAAAGGCGTCCATTGTTAACCGTCATAACATTCCAATCATCGACGAAATAACCAGGCCCATCATTTATCTTTGTTCCAAACCACCCGATCCCGGAAGCGCCTTCATCCGTGCGTTCCAACGTGGCCCACCATCGCACGCCACCGCTGGGATTAGATCCTGGTGAACCTCGAGTTCCCGACCCGCGAGGATGCCGTGGGTGGTCGTGGAAGGAATATGCCAATTTCCCTTCGGCAAACCCTCGAAATTCAATTTATCTTACTTGCGTTTGTGTCTGTTTTGCGCCGGTTTTGTTTTGCCGCACCTTTTTCGATATTTTTCTACCACACGTTTGGCCACCCTCGAGGACGGTTCCGTTCGTCCTTTTGTTCACCCTCCGGCAGCGACCCACTTTCTACCCTCACGCTCTGGTGTCTTACCGTCAACGATGATGACGGTGTTGATAAGCGGTGAAGAAAAATACCCCAAAACGCACCGAGCGGAACGGCAACCGGTGTTGGGGACGGGTGTCCTCGTGGGACAACCCCAACCACCGGAGGCTCACACATACACATGAATCCTGCACGTGGAGAGTTGAGAGCCCGCTGGGCTTATCGTACATCGATGCGTTCAGCACAAGTGAAACAATCCTTGCGGTACGGTGGAAATTCGTCTTACGCGTTCGGAAAATCCCACCCCCGAGAGCCCACCCTCAGTGGAACGCGGACTCTAAGGGCTCAGTCATGTACCGGGGTGAGTACAACCTGATCGGCTGCGGGTAGTTTATCATAATTCCGCCATTAGGCGTAAATATATTATCATTATTGTGATGAATTATTAAAATCCATCTCCCCCGATCGGAAACTAATAGACCTAGGTGCCTAGGGTGGATTGGCGCAGCCGACCTAGAAAAAAGAGAAACGAATTCCGGGATTTCGGGAGGATTTGAAAGAAATGCTGCACGTGCCGATTGCCGATTCCACGTGAAAATCCACTGTAGCGCGCGCGTTCCGGAGGGTGAGGATTTTATGTATTTCCTCGAGGGCATTAGTTTTGAGAACGGAGAAGTAAATGCGCGTCATTCGCTGGCAAATTGGGTGCGTTTCGGTATAAGATGGTGGCGTAATTAGCCCGAATGGCTGTTTTTCGTTGTTTGTCCATCGACGTTAAGACGTAGGTTCGCACATTTCAGCCGGAAGCATCACCAACCAGCACAAGAATCTGGCTTCTGGTTCTGAGGATCTCGACCACAAGCTCTTTTGGGAATACCATTGATGTACGGTCCGTTGTGGAGGATTTCCGGGGAAAATCTCTTTTTCAGCACAAACAATTGGAACATAATAGAATTGAACGTACATTTTCTAACGTGAGTTTGTTTGGCGGAAGAACAGGCGAGCACTTTTCCCAGTTAAACCGATTACACATCACCGTATCTTGGTTGGCATGGTGAGGGTTTTAGAAAGCAATTTCAAGCTGGTTCGAGGAAATCTACCCGCGCAACGCCAACTCTGATGGATGCTAGCGTGTGCCTGATGTAACTTGGCCTGCGAGTTGTTTTCGGTGTTAATCAACGAGCGTATTGATATCAATTTCCATTAGAATCGAGCTGCCGCTGATGCTGCGAAAGCATGATTTTCAACGAAACGAAGCCAACTCGTGGCAAGTTTGTGCCGTGCAGCAGCTGCACACCTTGCGTGACCCTTCGGCGAGCAAAGTGCAGACGTACTTTATCGTGTGCATTCGTGTGGCCAACGTTGCGGCAGGTCGTCGTTGTCGTAAACCGGTAGATGCATCTATCATCATCCCCGTTCATGTCGTTGGAGTGAACCTTTTACCATGCCATCGTCCGGTGCTGATGCTTTCAAAGGCGACCGGGCGAGCGTTCGAAGACGATTTGTGGGAGCTATGTTTAGAATAATGTCTTCGCCTTGAAACCATCTGGCTCGATACATGTGCCGGCGCAACGTCCGGACGCCCGATGCGATAAATGTGTGCCAGAGAGTCAACTGCATTTAAGGTAATTGATAAATAGCTCGCTCCTGATAATGCATCCGCTGCGCTGCCGGTACTTTGGGTGGAAAGTTTCTAGTTTTCCAACGCTACGATGTCGCTCGTAAACGACTCGAAAACAAAAAGCCACCCAGAAAGTAGCTAAAAATAACGTTCACCGTAAGTGGCACGCCACTAAACATGCAGAATAAAATATTTTAATTAACTTCTTCTGCTTCCGATTCTGCTCTACCGCGCCACCTAGGGCACAACTTTTACCAAATTGAATTGACTCGAGAGAAAACTTTGCAAATAATTTGATTGATATCCGTAGGAGAGGATCGTAATCGAAAGCAGCCGTTTCCAAGCGAGGAGCCCACCAGGAGCTTCATCCAAACTAACGGCTCCCAGCGGAAATAAAAGCCCTAACCGAGGATGCTCGAACGGACCAAAACCGAGGTAGAAAACTTTGTGCCGTCGTAAAGTAGAAAGTTTTTTGGCTGGAAAAATAGCACGCCATCCTCCCGCATACGAGACCAACGGACGAAGAAGTGGCCTTGCTCTGGAGGATGCACCGGAATCGCTATAGCCGATGGGAAATTGAAATCGATAGCAGGCGGTCGCACGGAGGCCGTCTAATCCGAGGGTTTTAACACACACACACATCGAGCTGCAACTGGCTCGCTGGTTTATGGTACCCTCGTTGGAGATTTGAGATTTGTCAAATTCAAATCACAACCACCCTCGATCGCAATCCACGGTGGATGCATTTGGCGCGTTTCATTCCGTACGTCGGTCATCTGGGGCACCCTGACGAAGGGCCAGGCCAAATTGGCAAACCTAAAAGCCAAAAAACTACTTTCGTAAATAAATAAAAAAAAAGAAAAGATCAGCGCAACAAAGGACCGAGACCAATCTCGGATGAAAAGCTCCAACAACCCCACCCAACGGGGCTGGTGCTTTGTGCTTTGCGTCAGCACATAAGTCAGCCCGTCTTAAAAGTCCCTCACTCTCTTCATGGCAGGCAGACCCGAGGCAAAACAAATAGAATTTTCCTCACACAACACAACACCCCTCCCGGACGACGAGCGATTTTCCGACGTAAACCATCGACCATGCCGATGGAGGCGATGGAGACGCCTGGTGGTCCGTGGAACCGGGTGGGTCGGGAAAGTCATTATGCCAATTTTATTAAGTGAAAACTGTTTGGACCACTTAGCGTAAGGTCAGAGAGGAGGTGGTGCCAAAAAAGGAGCCAGCTGTCCGTGTCTCCACCCCACGGGAAAATAGGCGGAACAAAAAAAAAACAACCCCAACCTCGAATGCCGAACCAAACAGATCGATCCATGGGGTTTTCGTGTGGCATAAGAGGGAGGGGGGAGTTGAAAAAGGAGCTGGCCAGTGAGTCCTTGCGGCATCAATGCGACTGCGAAAGCGGTTGAGGAAAACAGTATCACCGCCGGTGTGTCAAAACAGCGGGAAGCGACAGATTGATGCGCGTTCGAATTCCGGCCCGGCTGTGGCAAAAGTCAACCGCTGCCGGGAGGGTGGGTGGTCAAAGAAAAAAAGGTGTCCCCTCCCTCCATCCCGGAGGCATTTTGGCCACGCGTTCAAGCAGGGCGTGGACGCCGGGTCCCTTCTCGGCGCTACGGGGAGTATGTTGTTTTTCCAAACATCCTTGCGTTTCCGTGCTTTTCCGGCACCTTCGCGGGCGACGGTCCCAAAGAAAAGTTGTCGATTGTTGTCCGTGTCCGGGACGCTCCTGGCGCTGGCATTTTTCGGCCGACCGTCCATCGGCGAGCGAGTGCGAGGAAACAGCAAATATAAAAGAAAAAAATCAAAACCGAAACACGCATGTCAGAGGGCGCCCATTGTGAGGGCGGAATTCGGCGCGAGACAAACAAGCCGCCTAGCGGTACGGGCCGAAGGACAGTGTGGCGAAGGACAGCAGAAGTTTTCGATAAGCTTGTTTGCCGAAAGCGTTAGCGTGGCATCATTACCGAGCGGGGAAGACTTTTCGAATTCCCACCGTCCGGTCGATGCCGATGCCAGGTCGGCGGATGCGGCAATGGCGATAATAATAATAACAATATAACGACCGGAATGACACATGGACTCGCTTCCACCCACTCGTCAGTGGATTAAACGGAGCAAGGACCTTGAAGCCGACGGGTGGCCGAATCGCGCGCGCCCCGGAAAAGCTACATCTTTTTCGCATCTTTTTCGCTCGAGCAAAAGGCTCTATACGTCAAAGCCCATCCATCACCGTGGCCTGCTTTGGTGGTCGTTAGGGGGCGTAAAGCAACGCCTGCTTTTCACCATCATACGCACAATCTGGGTTTCGGATCTGGTTGGTGGTTATTAGCTGCTTTTCTCCTTGCGAATCCTCTGGGCCAGGATTTAAACTGGGATGATGGGTTTGGATAGTCCCGAAACAATGACATCGTCAGTGGGATGATTCTGGAGGATGTTGCTAATGATCCGAACTCACGCGTACGAGCAGCTTAATCCACTTCGATACATTATCAAAGTGTGAGAGCCCCGTGTGTATGTGTGAGAGATGAAAAATGTCACACTTCTTGTGAAATCATCGTCCACCGGGTTGTGCCGACTTTAACCGAGATCGATTCACGGAGCGTTTTCTTCCCGCGCTTGAGTTGATTAAACGAAATTGAAGCAAATTGGCTGTCCTTGTTTCGGTGTTCCGAGCTCACACATCGCGCGTACAAAAACGTAGCAACCTCACAACCTGGTAGCATTCAGCAAGAGCCAACAGGGAACCGGGTCAACGGTATTTACTCGCCTCGCATTTCGTACGCCCGCCTCGAGCCCGAACTAATCCTCTCATTCTTTTACGTGTCTTACGGCACCGACGTCACGGACCATTTTCGGGCCGGCCATCGCTGCTAAAGCCTTTTAGCCTCCGGACCCAGGACGCTCCGTATGTCGACCGCCAACCGAGGACAGTGTGCTATTTTTCGAGCCCCGGGTTGTTCGAAGTCCTGCTCCTTCAGCTCCGACTCCGGTTTTGGCGCTCCCGGCGTTATAATAAGAAAATGAATGGAGGATCAGATTGTGCCTCGATACGATAAAATTGATACTCGAATCCTTCTTTCCGGCCTGTCGGGAGAGTTATGAGCCACGGGAGTGGATTGAGGCCCGTGAAAACGAACGGCCCCGAGCATTCTCGGGTGTCTATAAATACCCAACCATGTGTGTATGGGATTGTGTGAGTGTAAACCCAGCCGGTTCCAGTGAATATAATCACACGATGCTATCTTTCAGGTTGACGGTGGCGAAAAGCTTCAGGTCTTCCCAAACCGGGTGACCGTTACAGTTTGCCCTTGTTTTCTTTTTTTTTTGTGTGTCTCATTTCACTTGCACGAGTCCCTTTGGGGTGGAGTCCTTTTCGGTGAATATGTGTGCAGCGACAAACACATCGCAAGAATTCGTTGCCACCACCCAATTCGGTGACCCAATCGGTGAGATCTCGCATTCGATGGCGTTTCGAAGGGAGCGACAAAAAAGAATCATCCCGACCATGCTATTTTGCCTGATGGGAATGGGAAGATTTTTCCTGACCTGCCTTGGGTGAACCAGCGCCAGCTCGGGATAGGATCAACTTTATCGCTTCGGCCTGCTACACGCCGCTACTACGGCCCATAAGCACGACTGCGAGGGTGGAGCGAAAAGACATCTACAAGACACCTCGGCAGACGATGCAATCGACCTTCTTCTGTGTGGTGGGGATGGAGCAAAACGGCATATCGAAGGAAAAATGCCCACCGTTACCGTAATAGTAATAGGCCCCTCATCCAGCTGTGCGGGGTCAGTTCAGCTGTTTGCTCTCGTAAGGATGTGTGTGAGGGAGTGATTTTGAATGTGCCTCGTTCGTATATGTCCCCACCCAACCACCCAACCGGGAGGGCAAGCGACAGCAACTTCAGTTTTTATTTGGCTTTTAGATAAATCACGTCAATTTATGGACTCGAACAGACGCCGGATTCCGGGCACCAGCGGGAGGACCCACTCGGAACGGAATGGAATTGAATGTTTCCTTACTGTTTGTGTGCTGGAAGGGGGTTGTTATTTCGTTTCCTCATCCCATCGGCTAGACCATCGATCGATTCGTGGGGTGCCATAACGTGCCCGGGAAGCGTGTCCTGGTGGCTGGGAATCCGCGGACGGGACAATAATTTTCGATCATTGCAGTTAATAAACAGTTTTACGAGGGACGTGCCGCAGAGACCGCACCCATTTCGGTGTTCCATCATACTAATGACGTTTTGTGTTGCGGGTTTGAAGAATGAGGGTGCAAAGCAAACCAAAAAGAAAACTCCCACAAGCGGTTGGAGAAAATTAACAAACGCAGCACAGCATTCGAACGGGTGCTTCTGGGTGGTTTAGAATTCCTTTCGGTACATTCTCCGTCCATCGCTCCCGTCTGTTTTGTGGATCGTATAAATTCATGAAATCATTTCACAAACAATAACACAAATTCGCGAAAATGCTCCGGTACGAGAACTCCAACAACAGTTCACTCCCACAGCTCGTATGCAAATGCGACCACGCGATGCATTTTCCTCGCAGCTTTCCCAGGCCACCCTACGGCTCAGCACTCGCCGTAACGAACTGTGAAAATGACCGCAAATAGGTGGCAAGGGAGCGGCCCTTCAGTCGCATAAGCAAATATGCATCTCTGCTACTGCCGCTACTACTTCTGTTGTGGTCGCAATCCTCGGCGAAAGATTACTGGCGAGCGTTCCTTTTTTTCGTGCTCCTCCAGCATCTTCAAGAGCCACTCTTCTTTCTTCCCACTCATGTGTGTGTGTGCTTCCCAGTCACTTCACGATCGATCTGTAGCCAGGCGAGCAAAGAACGCTAGCACAAAGCGAGTGAACGCGGTCCACTTATACGTTTGACTGGCGCTTAATTGATATGCAGGGAGCGTTATCAAATTCGGCCAGAGAGTGGGAACAGAGAACCGAAATGAAGCTTCTTTCGTGTGGAAGCACGTGCATCGGATCTCGGAAAAGTGTGTTTCCTTCGGTCTACCCGGGTACGGTGATGATGCCGATGATGATGTGCCATTCGCTCGTTTCGGTTGCTGCTCGAGATCGGCTGCCTGGCTGAGAGATTTCCCCGGTGGAATTGATTATAAATGTAGATTGCGATTTTATATGCATATTGCCTTTGTTGACTGGGAGCCGCCACGCCGGTCAGTGGCAGATTCGAGCGCATCGGCGATAGTTCCCACTCACAGGTGCGCCGGAGTTGCGTGGTTTTATGCAACGCTTGCAAACGCCCGTTCCGTACGCAACACGTATGGTGGGCTGAAGGCGCATTGAGACCGAGACCGCGTCAGAAGCTACACTCGCGAACGTCCGTGTGTCCGTGGGGATTGCAAGTGGCCCTAGCAAAGCCCTCGGTAAGGCTCTCGTCCTTAATCATTAAGCCCCGGTCGTTGGACGTTCACAGTGTACCGTGCGTTCGAGGGAGTCACCTTCGCAAAAAGTCACCTGCAGTCGCAGCCGGTGGCCCTTAGCGAGGACTCTCGCCATGCAAACGAAACGAGACTTGATTACGCGGCTCCTGGGTTCAGAGGCTCTCGGGAGCATCACCGGGGCTTACCGTTGGATGTCTTGCGAACCAACGGTGGACCTTTGGGAACGAAGCTCCAGCGCGATGTCGTTGGATGCGGTGAAACATTTTCGCTTCTTCAATTTGCTCCCGGCGTTGCAATGCGAGTCTGCCTTTTCTTTCGAATGTGATGAAAAATCATCCTCGCAAGCAAGCAAAAATATGTGCATTAATTCGTGTGCACTTTCCGACGAAACGTAAAGACGGCCACGAAGGCCCGGATGGCTACCACATTTGATGGAAAATCGCCATCCGGCAGCTCGCTTCCGGAGGGCGCTCATCAATCATTCAAATCCTTTCAATTAATCCCCGCATTATCCCGCGTGTCCGTATGGGTCAGTCGAACCGGCTAATCTATTATGGAAACTGGGTGTCTGGTGGGACGATGCAAGCGAACTTAATTCAGTTTCAGCTCCGATAGTTTATTATCATATTAGAGCCCCGTGCGGATGGTGCGAGTGAACAGTCACATGAAGCCCTTCTCGGAAAAGAAGTAACGCTTTCACGTGCAGCGCGTTTGCGTGCTCGTCAGGTGAACGAATCGGGCTCTAACCTTATTCCACGCCAATTCAACGCGTTGCCATGGCAACGTAATGGCACATGTCAACGGACCAGCACCGTTCATGCTACGCCAGCGTTCGCTGTGGCGTAATAAATCACACGATTGGAAAAGCTCGGCGCAATGCGAATGAAGCGCCCGTGAAAAGTTGGACAGCAATCAAATCTATTTTTGACCTCGCACGATGCACATGCATCCCCGCATCGCGTACGCAACGCATTCGTGTCTAATTCGCGCGACTCGTCCATGCGCACCAAACGCCTGGTTCCCGGCCGAGCGAGCTTAAGTAATTCCGTGCCGTAAAATTATATTTCTCCCTGTCTGCGCCGAGCGAATAGGGGATTTATTATTGCGCCCGGCTGGGTTAGGGGCGGCTCCCAGCACACAGGGCCGTAGCATAATGTTTGCCGTGCGCACATAAACAACTCCCGTGCACCTGCACGATCCGAGCCGACGCACGGGTGCAAACCTAATTAAACTTGAATAAATTCATGTGTCGGAAATATAGCACGATTTGTCATATCAAACATTTAATTAAATTTCGAAATCTGTATAATGGAATAATCGGAAACAAACAAAGTCCCGCTCTCGGGGCCCAGCCGACCCTAGAGCAACTTGCGAGCAAGTGTGCATAATGCGGTTCACCGAGGCTTCGAGGGTTGCACCTTCGCATCTGCAACCGCTTCGGGGGGCAGAACTTCATCCATGTCCCGGTGGAACAATATCGATTGTTGAAGCTTGAAGCTCGCACCAGACGACCAGGGCGACCATGTGACGCTGTGAAACCCCGGCAAATGATTGCCAATAGAATATTTATGCCACTATAATAGTAGCACCGAAGCACTTCTCTCCTCGGCAGGCGGCCGAACTTTCTCCGCCAGTGGATTGCGATCTGGTGGCTGGGCTGTACCTGGGTTCTGGGTCGTGTGTTAACTACTTTACTTAATTTGTTACTTGCCCGGAGAAACCACTCGAAGCTTTTTCAGCGTTCGCTCGAGTCACTGCTCTTATCATGCAAATGCAAGCAGATGCTCGAAATCCCAAAGTTGGTTCAATCGAGAGCAAAATCAACAGGACGTACTGTTGGTAAAATAAGTGCTGTCTTCTCGAAACGCTCCCGGGGGTCATTTGTTTCTTTTCCCATCGATAGATAGGTGTTCATCTCTTGCTGGGATGGACAGACGCTATCACGCGGAACGGGGTTGAGAAATCAATCCCCTGGTAATAGTTGATGAAAATCAATTCATACTGTGGCTTCTTTTGTTCTCCAGCCACGCAATGAACGATGTGTGCAAACGCAATCGAAACATGTGCTTACCCAGCTTTCGTGCCGCGTGTGGCCTCTCATAAGGGCTCGACAAGTTTTTTGTTCACTTGAACGATGAATTCAGCAAATGAATATGCTTTTTCGAGCCCAAACCCATGCCACAACCTTCGAAAGCATCACACAACGCTGTGTTTCGATCAGGATGCGGTCGGGAAAGCTGTGCATCGGTAGAGGTCACGGTGCATCGGTAGATAAACCGGTTCCTGGAACCTTTCAGCAAGTATTTAAACCGAGCTGCCGCGGTTCGGTGTAAAGTTTCCACCGACACGGAATGATCGGGGCCACGACCCGCTTGAAATACTTTCACCACTGCTGCTGCTGCTGCTCCCGTTTGTGGGATAGTTCGCGAAAGCCGCCAAGGCTTTGCATTTATGCCGGCGTTATTCCAGCGTTTGTGTGCATTTTATTCTTCTACCAGGCGCCAGCCGCCGGTTGCTCCGGTTAGTTTCGACTCACCGACTCGCCGTATTTTGCCGGGAGCTTTCTTCATCATCGCCCGTTGGAGTTTGAAGATTGTTGATTATTTTCCACCCTCACCGAGAAGAGCTAAGCTAACGAACACTCTCCACCGAATAAGCGGAATTGGAAACAGCTGCAAGGAGCGTGAGTGTGTCTAAATTCGAGCACGCCTTACGCCTTACCGGGAACGAATCCTGAATGTGGCTCCTGACGATCCTTTTTCACGGCCCAGACGACGTGCTTGCACTTTTGTCGGTGCGTCTGGCATCCTCTGCTCGGGTGAATCTCTTAAGTGGACTTGCTTGTGGAAGCTTGTGACTCGTGGACCGAAAACGAGTTTCCACGACGGAGGGTGAATTCCTGTGCGCCCGTCGGGCTCCTGAAGGACGAAACCGACCCTACTGAGGCACCGAGGCGAAGGTGGAAAAGCATTTAAAGCGATGGTTTCCACCGCCTCCCAGCGCTAGCTTGGCAAAAGCCTGCTCACGGAAGCAGTGTTTAATTTATAATAAAACGGCCTCTGGGTGCAGCAGACAACGGCCTTTCGTCCTTTCGCATAGCCACCACCAGAAACCAGCATCCCCATCCGAGTCGGAAGGGTGCCATCGAGTGTGTTTAGTTTGTGTGAACCGGTGCCAGCTCGCTGAACCATACCACCGGAACTACTTCCTAGAGGCCGGAACCGTCCGAGGGAAGGCCGCCGCTAAGGACTCACCAGCCACACACATACACACGCTGGCGCCCTCAGGGCTAGAGGCGGGAAGGAAAAAATCATCGTCTACCGTTCAACGTGAGACCGTCAAGCTTCGTTTTCTTCACCCAGTTGATCTTTCACTTGGCCCTGAAAAGACGTGCTGGCTGGCCAGCTAGCTGGTGGGCCGACGTCCTGTCTGTGTCCTGCACCGCGGTCCACCCATTCATCCCCGGGTCGTTAATTGTAGCTAATACAATTAGGCGGCTCGTGTAATTTTTCCTGATTGCCAGAAGTTGTTTACCTTTTTAATTAAAGATGCTCTCGTCGGTTCGCTTGGCACCCTTGCCGGAGCACCATGAAAACCACCAGTACATTTGCGGTTGAACGCGGATAGTAAACACAGTTTGGTGATGCTTATAAACGGCAAATGTTGGCCTCCCATGCCCATGGTGCCGGATGAATGAAATGTCATCCATGCCAATGGGATTTTTTGTGACTCAAGCATGCAACAGCCTTTGGCAAACGAATCTCTTTTTCTGAGTAAAAATCCAAACACACAATTGTGCTCGATGTTTTCCGCGAACGTGCATTGTGTTTATCTGGCAAAACATACATCAATGCAGAGAAAATTACGCGTTTCTTTTCGCTTCCAAAGCAGCTTTCGAGCGATGCGTCCCGAAAAGAATCGCGCCCGTCTTTGATCTATCGCAGGCGGCGCTGATTTAAAAAGCTTTTCTTCGCGAAAGCTTAAATCAGCTTTGCAGTGTGGGCCCATGGAGGGGGTGGTAAATCTCCCCCCCCCCATCACTTCGATTGCTCCCGCACACCTACGTGACAGCGTTTTGGTGCGTTTCGGCTCCATTTCTAATGGTGGTTCGCTTTGATGTGCGCGTAATGTTTCGCTTTTTCTTTGAAGCGCGAATGTTTCCACCTTTTAGTTGCACCATCGCGCACACGCTCGAGAACATTTGAATATATTTATTTTTCCGTGTAGTGGCAGTCTCACGCCACCACCGTTGCCAAAAGCACCAACAATTCGGGCTTCCCGATAAACTTTGCTGACGTTCGTTTCTCCTTCCCGTGCGCGACTGGCCCCCGGGAGCCTGTTCCTAGGAGACGCATAAATATCGATCCAATCGCTCCCACCTGATCAATTACTCAGCTAAATAGAGAAAGTTTCCCTGGCGATTGCGAACGTCCCGGTGCTTGGTGCCTGGTGGGACCCATCCCCGGGGCTATCTGGCCCGAAACTTTCGGGCATTACCGGTTCGGTGGGTTGCGGCTTATCTCGCAAAAATCCCAACCTAAAAACCCAACACACAGTCACGATGGGGCGATGGCGATGAAATTCCCATTTAATTCTTTCCTTTCCTGTCACCCACTCGGCGACTTGATCGCCACCCTGTCTTAAGCTGCCTGGATAGCCCAGGGAAAAGCTTCACTCTGGCGTCGTTTGTCGGTCAACTTTTCAGCAACTTCAACGATCAATGCAAAATTTATGATACGAATTTGACAGCACCTTCTCGGCACGCGGGAAACGTAACGGGTGCTATCCTCAACCGCGGTCCCAATCGCTTCAAAAGCGCCTTACGTCACTGCTGACAGGTCGATTATTGTGGCGGAAAGGAGTGAAAAATCCGCACGCGCGCGTTCTCCCACACCGGAGCCATGTTTTTTGGTGGGTGAAGATGGAGCACTCGAGTGCTAAAAATCAATACGGGCAATTTCGCGGCAAATGGATTAAATTTCTACTCTCGCTCTCGCTCTTTCACCCTCTATTTCTCGCTCATTTTCACAGGCCCGTTTCCGAACGCATCCTGGATGGTTGCCAAGGCGCACATCATCGCGGGAGGATGGGCTGGTGTTGCTAAATGGCAGAGAAACTGCCTGATAAATGGAAAATGGCACAAGCATTAACGATTCCGTTCCCCATCGCTGCGTCAGATTGGCAGTGCGGTGGAACGCACAGCCGACATTACATGCAAGCAGAGAGACAGTGAGAAGGAGAAAGAGAGAGAGAGAGAGTGAGCTCCCGAAAAAAATGGACGAAGTGTCGAAGCGTAAAGGTTTCGAGCTGTCACGTGAGCACAATTTTAAGGCTTCAGCAACGGCGTCAAAGTGGTTCCGAAGACAAAGCGGACCATCTTGGAAGGTTTCCATTTGCATCGAACCAAGTACACTGCTGTTTAATTAAGAGACCAAATCCAACAAAAATGCGATCCAAATCGTTGCCAATTCTGAGAATTTCCCGCCTAGATTCGTTAGGTTCCAAATACAGCTCAATAGTCCACCGTTACGCTATGGAACGATTTCAAGGCTTTCCCAGGTCACAGACGGGACGTACGGAATCTTGCTTGCTTTCTTGAAATCCCCACCGGACCGGTATCGGGGTCCGTTTTTAACTGCTCCAGCACCAGTTAGTCGTCGTTCAGGCGCACCGGGCCCGCTGCCACCAAGGGCAGCTTATTAGCGACAAATTTGATTGCACTTTCCACCGACACGACACGCTGGGGCTTTTGATAAACCTAACAAAAAACACAGCGTCGTAAACAGCAGTGTGAGAGAGAGAGAGAGAGAGAGAGAGCGAAAGAGAAAAGTCGAGAAAAAATGAGAAGAAAAATCTCGAATAAACAATTCGTCCGGCAAGATGTTGGCTTTGGCCCGCGTTCCCCGAGCGCCGATAGAAATAACATCCTGCACGGCTAAACACTTTTCAAAATTTCTGACAGCGACAATTTTCACCAAAAACCAGGAACCCCTAGGGGGACCTGGACCAGGATCGGGAAAGCCCGGAGCCCCACCCGACGAACTAATGAAAACTGTGCCGCTCGATCTGTCGCTGCAGGGACGAGCGTGAATGGTGGTTGGGATTTCCGCCCCTACAGAAAAAAGGTGGAAAAATCCATGCCAAAGAAAACACACGAAACTTTTCACTCCACTCACCGTCTCACCGTCTCACCGGCCTTGTGGGCTCCCTGGGGAAACTGCCCTGGCCCTCACGAAAGCCACGACGAGAGACGAATCGCCATCCGTGCCGGGCCAGAGATTTCGGCTGCCGGAAAAGTTGCTCTTAATTTTCGCCTGCCAAATAAAACAAACCTCCCGGGCGTCGCCGACAGTCCCCACCCCACCAAGTGGCCATCCGGGGCCAAATGAGTGCCCTGGGTGTTCCGGAAGCGAGCTGACGTCAGAAACATAAACAACCGAACCGAACCGATTGTGGTGCGGCAACGAGGCACAAGTCTTGTCAATGCCAATGGAAAGTGGCAACCACACACACACACACACACGCGCGTTCCTCTTGTCTCGTGCCGATGGTGCTCAGTTCCCAGCTCACTTAAAATGACCTAAATTAGTTTTGCCCTTCCCGATGATGGTTCCACTCAATGCCCACGATCCGGTGCCTTGTCTTCGGCTCAGCGCAACGCAACGGATTATGATAATGTTTGCTTTTATTAAGCTTACATTTTACTGTCACCAAAGCTCGCATATGGCCTCGCATGTGGGTGGGTGTGCCATCGGGTTTAACTGCCACCGAAGCGGCACGGTGTCGTTAAAAATCCCCAACACCAGCCAAGGATGTGAGGCTTACGGGTTACTGGTACGACGATTCGCTCTGACCGTACTAAAAAGCGTAATTATTTCACCCCGAAAGTGCCACCCTCGAGCGTGTGGGTGGATGAAGCGCCACTCGAGCGTCTCGAATGTGTGCGAGCTTTCATCCACGTGGCTCCATTCCAAACAGACCGACCGATGGACCGATAGAGCATCGCCTTAAGACACTCGATGCCATCCACCCAGCAGCAACAGGCCTCACCAAAAGCTCCCTAAATGCTGCTCTGATGCGCTTTTCCCAGTACTGGGTCGGACTGCAAGCCCACCGTGACCGTAAGGGCCGGTTCTCGGATGCTCTCCCATAAGGATCTGCACTTGCAGCCGATCCCCTGTTCATCTTAATAAATGCAATATTTATAAGTGCACTTGTTTCCATGCGATTTGTGGCTCGTTGGGTGGAAAACGGTTCCTTAGAGGCTGCTCCGGCCTACGTATGGCCCTCAGGCCCTGAGGAAGTGTGACGAGATGAAGCCCCAGCCGAGGCTAGTCGAGGTGAAGTAACGATCCTAATAGCTGCCGCTCGTAAAACTGCAAAATTCATTCCACGGGTGGTGATGTGAAGGAAGAGGTTTTTTGTCCTCGACCCCGGTAAAGCACCACGCTGCATTATTGAAGCTAATGGATGCATTGTGGTTGCATTTGCGTTTCCCATTACGGCCGTTAAGCCGCTGCGAAATCCGGTGGGGTCGTTTCTAAGCCCGTCCCCCTTTGGCTAAACGACGCAGTGAAACGACAATTGAATGCATTTTTCAGGCTACCCTTAAATACCCCGCACGAGTATGCGTTTAAAATTGTACCGGTGATAGACCGGAAGTGTCCGGAAAACCGATCTGTGCGGGTGTTTGCTGAGAGAAAGGCTTTTGCGTACTTGGTTGTAATTGCGGACGATTGTTTTCGTTTGCTCGTGCAATCAACAACCCATCGTTGGAAGTGATTTTATGCATGTGTGTGCACACTGAAAAAAGCAACAACAAATTCAACATCTCACACATGCTTTTGTCACGTTTCAAACAGTACACTCTGGAAAATGTGTACCGGATTTAAACTGGTGTGAACTGGAATGGTGATGGCGGCACTTGCGCTATAATTGCCGCCATTAACCAATTAACAGAGTGATCGATTTTCGCACTTCGCTTGTTGCTGATTGCAAGCGTTTCGGCAACCCTCGGAGCAAGAGCCGGAAAAATTAACTCCCCAAAATGGGATGGACCCGATATCTGGTGAAATGGAGGGGGAAAAGAATCCGACAAACTTTCCCGGCACCGTTCACGCGTTCCTGTCGGTCTCAATTTCGCCCGGTACCGGGCGTGGACGCGACTTCGATTTCGAAATTGGAAATCTTAATGTCATTTAGCCGCACCGTTTCGAGTGCGATTGCCACTCCTGGTCGGCAGCAGGTGGGTGGTGAGTAGACGGGAGGCGAAAGCAAACCTTCGTCCAACGATTGCTTCGATTGCCCGCACAAGCAAAACTGTCATCAGGACGGAAAGGCAAACATCCCAACAAACTGACAAACAAACGGACGTTCGGCAACACAGCGAAGAAGCGAGAAAGAGCGAGTGAGAGCGAACGAACAAAAAAAAAACCAAACTCCGGAAAAGAAGCTTCCGAAATGCGACGAATAAAACCACCGCAAGACCCGCAAAGGACCCAACGATGCCATCCCGCCGAGGGTCTCTGTCTCCAGAGCATGAGAGAGAGAGAGAGAGAGACGAGTCCTTGTGCGAAAGAGGGCACGGAATGGTCCGTGAAGTTATCATTCGACAGGATAATTGATGACAGTAAATAAACTCCCGGCCACCCTCTCTGCATCCTCACTCCACTTTCCTTCCTTGTCGGCCCGGCAGCTGGGCAAGCTATGGAGATGGATTTTCTCTAAGAAAGACAGCTTCAAGGAGCACTATCGCCCGAGCTTAGGACCGCTCGATTGGATGAGAACCGTAGCGGAAGCACACAAAAACCACCCCCACACACTCACACACACTCACACACACACGTGCTGCTCGAGAGCGTCCATATCGCGAAGGACATCTTCCACCACGATCCGACATCTGCTCGGAGAGCTCCTTAAATCCGCTGTCAGTTTCGCTCGGTAACCGCACCGTCCGACCGGGGTCGTATCGAAAAACGCATCCTCGTGCGTTGGTGGCGCACTCGTGGAGCTGTGTGAGTGTGGTACGGATACGGAAAACCCTTCGAAATCGTCCACGAAATGCTGCCAGCCAGTGGATGGCGGAAGTAATGGTTGCCAGCTCACACAACGTACCCCCCGAAAAAAAAAGCAGCGAGCCTGCAGCACAGAAATCTTGGAGGAAAACCGCAAAACAAAGCATTATATGGAAAGTGAAATAACAAGAAAGCGAACCGGAGCCACACAACGAGTGCTCGGACGGATGTTTTTGCTTGGAGGGCTTGGAGCGCCGGGATTTGGACGCTAGAAATGCGTCGCTTTGAATGGCGATAGCGAGCGTCTGAACGGGAAATTCTATCCCCACCGAAGGGCTTTCACGGGCGAACTAAACCAGGGCGCAAAAGGAAATCCCTTCGGACGGGCAGCGAGCGAAGCAAAAACAAAAAAAAAAGCCAACCAAAGAACGGCAATAGATTGCCGGGAATTAGCCCTGTGAGTGATACGGTTAATTTATAAATTATTTCCAGCTCTGCGGACCTCTCTCTCTCTCGCTTGTTGTTTCCCATCGCCGGAGGGCAATCGATTTTTCACCCCTGAAAACGTTGTCAACGGGTAGCTGTGGGGGCGCCAACTGTGCCTTTTACAACCCCTAGCGGGAGTGCGAGGAAATAAAAATTAATTGTCAATTTTATAGCCATCCATTGGGCGTCGTCACCGCCACAAAACAGGAGTCATAGTCTCGGGGAAGATGGCCCCTAATGGGTATGCGTCCCATTGATTTGAGCAATGGCACATTTAAGCTCAGCGTGATCCTTCGAAAGGACTCCAGCAGGCAGGCAGCCAGCCAGAACCCAGTACTCAATCAGGAACAATTCAACCAATATCTGGTTAAGGGATTTTATGAGCCCTGGTTTTATGGCCTTCGAAAGGATCTCGGGAAACCCCCCCCCCCGGGGAGGCCCAAAGAAAAGATACATTAAATTATCCATCCCCCATTCCAACGGACTCTTAAATTCAATCCGGAAGGGCATCTGGAAGGGTATGTAATTTGCATCTAACAAACAATCAGATCAGGCGCCTTCTAAATCAATACCACACGGTGTCTAATTGAACCCTGGTTTGGCTCCATTTGTCCCCGAGCGAAGAACTAACGCTCCGAAACCGATTTAGAACTCCTCATTTGGCACACACAAACACACACGAGATATTCCGAAACGCCCGGTAGACCGCTTTCGCAATCGTTTATGCAAATGCGGTGCATTAAAAGTGTTTCGTGCCATTGCTGCGTAACGACGGACTTCCTTGCTTCTTGCCGCAACCATGAACCGGCCGCATGGTGAAAGAAACGAAAGTTTTTCTTATGCCACCCGGAGCTGATCTTGCCAATCTCCGCCCGTCTAATCTTCCAAATTAGTCCACACCAACGGCACAAAATCGACAGGGTATCCACGTGGCACGTGTTCGTGGCAAAGTCTGCCAATGTGCGGTGTCGTTCTTTCTCTCTCTCTCTCTCACACACACACACTCTCTTTCTCTCCGAATCCGGAACACTTCCTCGTGGGCTTGGTTTCCCATCGACAACGGCGACATCACTAGCAACGGCATCGACAGCGTTTGGCAACGTCGTTCTTCGTTCCCAACCCAGCTCGTCATTCATATGGACACCGAACGATCCCAACCGAACGAACGGAGCATAAACGCCTGCCCAACCCACCTCTACAATCCCAGCGAAAAGGACTGGGGGATTTTGGCAACGAAATTCCGCAAGAATAATGCTCTTGTTCATCTTTTCTTATGAGCTGTTATTTTGAATAAATTTAAAACTTTCTTATCATAATGCTTCCCATTCCTTCGTTATGCACATTTCACCAGAACACACACTGGCACACGTACACGTGGGACAGTTGCATCGCTTGCGGTCGTTTTTCCCTATTTTCTGCGGACCCGGTTTTGGTGCAGGGCACAAAGTGATACAACAAACATGAAATAGGGTCGATGCTTTGTGGCGTTGCAGCTAAAATATGATTTTCGTGGCCACCGGCGGCTGGTCTGCCTGCCCGTCCGGTGGATCGGTGGTAATGCGGCGCAATAGTTTGTGGTTGGCGTTCTTCGTTGGCGCGTCGCCTTGGTGGTCACAGCGCGTGGCCAACCGGACGGGGACGCAGAACGACAAAGTTTTATCGCGAAAGCCCGCTGGAATTCTTTCGATGGAGTTGGCCCTAGTCTCAGCCCCAGCCAGGGCACAAAGGACAACGCGCCGGAAAAACGCGCCATTGGAAAGTTGCGCTCGTTTCGACACGTGCATTGGCGTTCGGTCACGTTGGGTGGCAGTATTAAGACGCTTCTTTCGATCCATCTTCTGCTTCTTCAGCTTCTGCTGAACGTTGCCCAAAAAGCGAACCCCGAAACTCGCCATTAGCGTGATTAACTCAACAGAAGGGTTCCGTCGAACAATGAATTTAAATTGCGGTTGGTGATCGGGTTCGTCCGGACTTTCGTCCTGTAGTTTGGGAAGGGATCTTTTGGAGCCGTGTTTTTTTTTTATTCTTGGTCGCTCCATTCAATTATTTCATAATTGGTTCCAATTAGATCACACGTTGCCTCAAATTTTAACCCAACAGGAAGGTATTCTGCCATCTTGTGGAGTTCTAGGAAGGAATCGTAGAGAGAATATTTTCATCAAGAACTTCTGGAGTCCGGTGTTTTTTCTTTCTCTTTTCGAAGAGCAAAAAGGAAATACTTCCTCAAAAACCCCACCTGGTAGGCATTCATTAGAACGTCTACACACAGGACGAAACCTTTCGACCTCCTTGCAGTATGAATGGAAACGCACACAAATTAAAAATCTTTCCAAGGTTTTGAACAATTTGAAAACACTCAGCCACAAAATGAATGAGAAATGCTGCCCGATCACCAACGGACAGATTCCCGAAAATTTTGTCCCCAACAAAAAGCGAATGCGTACGAATCTGCGTCCGGCGTCAAAGGAGCAGAGTTTTGTAACTCGCCACCAAGCCCGTTTACTCCAATGGCAGCCAGCTTGCGTCTGGTTCGGGTGCTGGAATGAAAAGGCTTTCTCCTCCTCATCCACCCACCCACCCACCCACCCGGAGATGAAGGAAAACTCATTTTTCAATGGTTTGATAACTCCGAAAAACGAAAATTAAAAGCATCCTGTCCATTATGCTCTTGAAAAGCACCGAACCGTGGCGTCGCTTCGGGGAATGCGCCGGGCGGGCGAATCGGCAAAGACAACGCCCTTTTCGGATGTATAATCACGCGCGCTTCTCCACTCACACATACACACCCACGCACATACTTTCGTCCTTGCTGGGTAAGGATAAGGTAGAGATTATTCTCCGTATTTGATGGAAAGTTTCTCGCTGCGACGCTTGTTCGTCGCTCAGGCAGCCTGTAACGAGTACCGGCCGGGGCCGGTGAATCTGGCACATACTTTCTTATCCATGACCACCCACTCACCCGCTACCACCCACACGTTCACTAATGAAAAAATAAATTACTCATGCAAGCAATATATACCGCGCGTTTTTTTTTTGCCTGTGCTTCGTTGTTGCTGCTGCTGCTTCTCTTGTCAATTCGTAGGCCCACAAGTCCTTCCCCGGCCGGGAGCGTATGCGAGTGTGTTTGAAAAGTTTGGGTTTTCCTTCGCAGTTAGTTTCCCACTCGTTTGTTCGTTGGTTCGTTTTGATTTTTTTTTTTTTGCTCTTGCTGGCATGTGGCGATGGAAGATTTGTTCAATTTTCGTCGTTGTTGTTGCTGTTGGTTTTTTTTTTGCTCGATTTCCCGAAAGCCGGTTGGCTGATTTTTCTTTGCGTGATATATTTTTTTTTGTTTTTCTGCCCAGCATCGTCATTATGCCTGCTCGCTGGAGAAGAATTACGGAAGTTCCATCGTATCAAAAACTTCCCACGCGCGCGCGCGCGCGTACTTTTCTACGTTTTGTTTACGAGCCGGTGCGGGAAATTTTTAGTGACAAAGCGTTCGGCGTCTCAAGATGCTTTTGAATGGGCGAAGCCGTGCAACAGCAGAAAAAAAACCGTGGGAGGAAATGGAAAAAGAAAGCTCAACGACGCACAACAACAGCGAAGGGAAGAAACAAAAATATGAACGACAAGAAAAAAAACAGGCAGACGTCAATTGCTGCACGCGAGCCGAACTTTGGAGTGACGGCTAGTTAAAAAAGGCGGCATAAAGCGTACGTTCGAGCATTCGAAACACACTCGCGATGAGTTTTTAGTTTTCGCTCGTTGAGAAGCTCACTTTTTTCTTTCTTTTGCTCGCTCTCCTTTATCAGTGTAATTTGGAGCCGGTGGAGAGCACGGCGGAAGGAACAATTTGAAGACTTAAATGAGGGCCATTTTCATCAGCCCCATCGCGAAAGAGAGAGAGCGATCGTGGTGAAAGTTTTGATTAGTTATCTTCATGCTTCGAAATGATGGAGATGGAATTGTTTCCCGTGATGATTCGCATCTTTTTAATGCCAATTACTTGAAGCGATTCATGCAGGTGGCATGAATGTAGGAATGAAAACATCAAATTGGAAGACAATTTGCTGGGGTTGGAAGATGAATGTCGTCTACCTGTGTCAATTAGCAAATGAATCATCAATAAGGACAAACATTTAAGGCATCATTTTCTGACCACTCGATATACTATCCTGGATGAAGCTCGCTAAAGAACTTTTTTTTTTCTAAATTGCCAATTCCATCGGCCACCTGGTAAGATTGTGTCGCCCTCTGTGTGACAAAGAAACCACCTCTCGGTGCTGTGTGCATTATTATGTAAATCTTGCCAACAATCATTATCGTGCAACTCGACCGGCATAATAAAAAGTCAATCATCACTCCGTGCCGCAGGTTTGCCTCCCAAAGGAAACCCCGGTCACGCCCGGCATTTCTCGAAGACCGGGAAAAAGAAACACGCAGGCGATGGTGAATAACAAAATCGATCGCACTTGGATTATTCAAGCACTTCAGCCAGCAAACGCTGCCAGGCCGTTCGAGCGTGGAAAGAGTGGACGGGCGTTTTTTTTTTTTATAAATTTTTTGCCGGAACGTGTCACTAGCAAGCACGACGGGCGGCACGAGCCCCTTTATTGTTCCTCTGCAACCGGGTGCGGGCACTACCACTGGTCGAGTTTTCACAGCCTCGGTCATGCGACAAAAATCCACTTCCTTCCGATTGACATCCAAATAACGGCACGCAATGTCTTCTCGCTTCATCTCACACCGGAATGGCAGGAACATCGAAGGAAATGCGAGTGAAAGAAAGAGAGCGTGACACTTTGAGGGCGAGACAGACAGAGAGAGCATGTGTGTTCGAGGCAAGCATGTGCCGCTTTTCCGGACATATTTCAACGTGTTCTGGTTTTTGCGCCATGCACCGACAAAACCTCGACCATAGGCTGCAACCGGGGAAAGTTCGAGTTTCATCGTGGCACCGAGTGGAGTCGAAATGGCGAACACGATGGTGAAAGGAAAATCAGGATCACGCCCGTTGGTGGGCTCGATATCACCCTAAAGGTTCGGCGAGAGAGCAGGTTTTCTTGTGCCTTTTCCTTCTTTTATCGGTCCAGGGGTTTTGTATGCACCCTTCACCATCATCGCCAACGGCACCATCTTCATCCTTTCGGAACAGCCATTCAATTGGCGCTTCACCACTCACTCTTCCGGATTCGTGGGACGACGCGGCACAAACAAGCGCTGGAGAAAAATTCGTAAAACAGGACATCACGATCGAATGGCATGTCGCGACCGCCACCCAAGCCTACACCAAACCAGCCAGCCGCAGCAACGAACCTCAGCTCATCACACCATCATTTACGAGCGCTGGAACAAGCGAAGAAGACACCCACACCCACACACGACCCGGGCTATCGCCGTCCGTCCGTCCGTTCGTCTCCATCCGGGTGGTTTTAATATATTTTGTCCATTAGAAATTCAAATTAGCTACACCGAAATCCGGGGCGTCGAGCGGAAACGGCCGAAAACCGGCTCGTCGTCGTCGTCTGATTGCCGCATCCGATCCGCAGCGTGGCCAACGTGGCCCTTTCCGTTCTGCTTACCCCTTTTTCGTGGGGTCTGGTTTTCACTCGCAGGAAGAGTTTCAGTTTTCCTCGACCTTCCTCGAATTTCGATCGGCATCAGATCGGCGTGGGGAAATTCTTTATTTTCATTCGCACTCTGGGTTCGGTGTCTGCAGATGTGCGCCAAGCAGGGCTGGACTCGGAAAAGAACGGGGCGTTAAAAACAGGGAATAAATTTATTCCTCCACACAGCAACCGGAAGTGAACGCGGAAGTGGCCTGGCATTTTTGGATGGGATGGCCTTCCAAAAAGGCGGTGGTTGCGTTCGTGCGTAAATCCATCGGTGTTGGGCTCAACCACAGAACGAGAGATTCGTCGAAAGGACAAACACAGGAAGGCTTATTTTCACTTGGTTCCTTACGCCGAACGTAAACCACAAGCAACCGCACAAAAATAAGGAGCTCCATTAATTCGGCTTTTGTCGACGGGAAGCCTGTACGAGACCGTTCTTTCGCAGTTTCGACAGGTACCCGATGCGCCTGGACGATCCACGTTTCCCAGCGCTATGGGTTTTGGGGTACGCAAACAAAACGTGAATAAATAATTTATGATTCCTGCGGGTGCGGGTAGCATTCTACGACCACCCGCGGGATGGGTTCTGAGTAAAAGAAAGAGCATTCAAAAAAAAAAGAAAACCCAACCGGATCTCAAGAGGACAATTGGCGACGTCAACCCACCATTTCTCGGGACCAGGGACCGGTACTTTGCTCAGCAGCTTTGGTAGAACAATCCATTAGCCACGAGCCGTCGCGACAAATCGGACGCCAAGTTCGCGGAAGGGGCCATATTTCTTTCCAGCATTGATCCCGAGAACACCAGACCCACCGTACACCGTGGCACGAACCGGTGATAAACAGCAGCAAATTGCCTACCGGCGGTGATTAGCTGGACACCGGGCAGCTCACTAAATGGAGGTTCCTTTTTTTGTCACCCGCGATGGTGAATTCGAGTTTAATTTCCCTGAACCGAGCTGGTGTGCTGCGTGGCTCAACTTCTTAATGTCCCCCCTCGTAATCGAGTCCTTTTTTCGATGCGACCGTTCCATGTCCGAGCACTCGAATGACGGAAAATCTATACCAAGCGTGCCACCAGTGGACGTGCCAGTGCTCGCTTTTCCCGGGAAAATCCCTTCGTCGAGTGCCCGTCGCTAGGGTGATAAATTGAATCAACCCTTCTAAGCGGGAACAGCATTTACGGTGGCCAAATTTTCCCGCGAAAGCTTGCCTCGGAATGCAGGATCAAAGCCCAGAGCACTTTTTCTTGTTTGCTTCGGTTCCGTTCACCATCTAGGGTTATGCTTTCTGCGGAAAACTTCAAGCACTCACCGCACCCGGAATGCGCAGCGTTTGCGACCAGATCGGGTTCGTTTGCGCCACAGTGCCGCTGCATTTCGCGCCCGTGGAAAACCGCCAATTCAACGGAACGCCGCCGCCGTCGCCGCCGCCGCCGCTACCGGTGGCCGCTGGGTACACATAAAAATATGATTTATACGATGCTTTATAATTTATTTTGCATAATTATCTCCGCTGTTTTCACCAGTTTGAAAAATAACGCACCACACCAGAACCACCCGAAGATGGCACCCCAAGACTGGCACGGGTTTGTTTCTGTTTGTGCGTGTTGGTGTGTGTCTGAGTGTCTGAGGAACGGTTGAAACCGAACCGCACCGGCAACGGGAAAAGCAAACCAGGAGAAAGTCCCGCAGAAGGGAACTCGCTCCGGTCGAAAGGAGTCAACAAACACAGACGGTGCTGGAACGGCAAGCAAGATATACAACAGCAGCAACAGCAAATGGCGCAATTCGCTTTCCTTCACGCGAGCAACAAACGAAACGTGGTTGTGTGGAGTGCGGAATGAATTATAATTTTTAATTAACACAGAACTTTGCATTAATTCATGGTTCGCGGATCAACCGGTGTTAAAGTGAGAAGTGTCTCCTTCGAGTGCGACATCCGATTTCGGTCGCACATGTGCTGCAGGGCTACGCAACCAAGCGTCGTTGCTCCTGACAACGAACCACGCCTGCTAGGAGTCGCTGGTGGCTATTGCGTGGTGGGTTTCAAGCGGAAAATGCCTACAGACGATGGTAATTCGCGTGCCCGGAAGTCACAGCTCAGCGTGTGAATGAACGCACACGCCGAGTTTTTGAGCCAAATGTCACCGGATTCGCGTGAGTGCTTAATTGTAAAAAGCCCTTCCACATGCTGGGGCAAACCTACGACGTTTGAGAACACTCGGAAGTGGAAACTCGCACCCGGGCTCCTTTTGTGGTATCGGTGAAAATTGTACCAAAATAATGGTGGCGTTTTCGAAACGTTCGAAAAACACTCCCACCAGCTCATGAAAAGGTGAACCGCGTGGTGAAGGATGGAATAATTTAAGTATCGAATAATTTTTAATTAAATTTAATTAAGTTACAAGCGGCCGTGCGGAATGTCCGCGCTCCGTTAAGCCCTTGTTTATGCGTGGCACTGGTGAAATCTCCCGATCACATCGCGAAAAGGCGGTGGCGCGAATTCTTCCGCGCACCTGGCTGGGTCGAAGCCAGACAAGAATTTATTAAAACATCGACATTTTCACCGTTGTTTCACTAACAAACCAGCCGGTAGGGCCCAATTTCGCTGAAAAGATAATTAAGTTGCTTTAGTCCTAAAACGTTTAGTGCTCGATGGCATTATTGCTACTAATCTACAGCGGCAAAACGGAATGAGCGATTTTGTTCTAATTTAATTAAAAGAGGACGCGATTATTTCTTCTCAAAACCATACATTTTTCTAGCCATTATTGAGAACGATTCGTACAGAAACGGGAGATTCAAAAGGTCCCATTTCCCAGTGCATTGCTAACCTCTACACTCTTTTCAGAGTTTCTACTGCTCCAGAGAATAGAAGAAACCCGCAACTCAGCAACGCAGCTCGATCTGATAGATTGAGCTTTCAATTTTTGTGATTCGCATTCCTCCACGGATTTCGATAGCAGCTTGCCCCGAAACTAGACAAGCGGAAGTTGTAAAAATCCTTCCCCTAGAGGAGCGCTCGCTTTCACCGCAGTGCATTAAAACGAGGGGTGCCTTCAAGCACCGAATAAAAGCGAGAAAGGATACGCTTTCACCCATCCGTGACAGCCGTTCGTGGTAATCCCGAGCTCCGGTGGGGCATCAGCCACCATCCGTTCGCTTTAGCCAAGCGAGAGCGATGTTTTGCATGAAAGGAACACGGAGCTGCAGTTTGCCTATTATTTCGCTCGCCTTCCTTCGACGTGCTGCGGGCCGCAATCGCTGCACACCACAATCGAATGCAGCGCCACCACGCAAGATGTAACGTGGAAATAAGTTATTTCTCGCAAGCAGCTGGAAAATTATTACCCCATTGGGAGCTTGCCAAACGGCGTGAACGAACGAACGAACTGCCTGCAGAGATAATCTTGCTCGGTTGGCCTGGCTTAGCCGTCGGGGTTGGGTGCGAGGATCGATGCACTCTACTCGGGCTTTTCCGGCCACCGACCGCCGGGTGGCACAATGTGGTACGAAAGCCCCACAAGGGGATGCTAATGGTGTTCACAATATCATCATTGGAATTGCGAGAGCCACCAGGCGCCTCCATTCGATCGGTTTGGCGCACGCTACCGATCGGATGCGAAATGCGGGCAGATCCCAGCCCGCTGCAAGGTTTGCAATATTGCTTTTTCCTCTCGGGGCTCGAGATGGGGCCCGACGTTTTAGCAAATTGATTCCCACAACGAGACCACCCGGCTGCACTCAATCCGTGCCGTTGCTAGCTCGCAGCGGACGAACAATTGAGGAGTTTTGCGGAGGGTTTTATTTTATTTAATGTTCCATCGAACACCCAGTTGGGTCGCGAACGATAAAACACCCAGCTGGTGAGAGAAAGAGTGAAGAAAAAGAAGCAGCTGTTTAGCGATTTTTATGTCACAATTGGATAGTTCGCCGGAAGCAGTTAGTTGGAAGATGATTGGAATACACCACGAGTGCACAATGCAAAATGCATTCGATTGAAAAAAAAAATCTTCTTTATGAAATCAAATCGATAAAACATGCAGACAAATTATGGTAATTAATTTTGTTTTGAAAAGCTATTATTCGAAAGCATGATAATGAGAGCAGTGCCTAAAGAAAATACGTTTCTAATGCATTTGTTATGACCGCTTGATATAAATTTCCTACAATTAATGCTCAAAACAAGTAGCATGATATTGGAAATACTCTTAAATGACGGTGGAAGCAAAATAAATGTGGATCATTTACTCACCGAAGCCTTAAAACCACACAACCACAAGCACGCTCCCATGGCTCTTCAATAATTTCCATCAATTTAGCGATTTATTTATATTAACAAGAGTCCCCAAGGGTCACCGGACACAATGAAAAGCGAAACATGAAACGGCAACAAAGTAACGTTGCCGTTTTGTTTCACTTTGCCCGAGAATGCAACGCTCGACTGCGAACGCTTGATCCATTCGCCGAACTCAACTCAAAGCGTTCGCAAATAATGAAGCGAGCATTCCACCGGCGGTAAAATGTCAGCAAATTTAAAACAACTCGGAAAAAAAAGTGCACCTCAAACAAAACGCCCACTCGCAAAACCCACTTTGATGCTGCAATCATTCCGAAATGCATTTCAATTTGCCGGCACCCATTGGAGTGTGCCACGAAATGCTCAATTGTTTACACGCTACAGGATTTGTTTGTACATTCATTAGTGTTTCTTCTCGTTTTTTGAGCACCGAATAGTGGACTTTTTGTTGTTGCATCCATCACTCGCACTGTTTGACTGACGAGAAGTCAAATTTGCATCCGTGCGGCACACAATGCGACCTCATCGAGATCGACAAATCAAACAGTAGCTTTAAATAAAATCGCACATGTCGTTCTATCAAGTGCCGGTAGGGTTCTTCTTTCTTTCTTTTTTGTAGCTGCTCTTTTGGCTCTTGTTTCGGCTCGGCTGGAATTATTGCCCAAAGGGGAATTTTCTTTGAAGAGTGCTGGTTTTTCCTAGATCCGCCTCGAGAAAGATGCATCCCAGCGCTCCGAATGAACGTCAGGTACGGAATGGAATTTTGGTTCCCTTCGTCCTCGAAACATTCATAATGCAAACCCGGTTCAACCACCTTCTACTGTACGCTTCTTCAGCTGCTCATTTGGCAAAGTTTGGTGAGCGAACGAATGCGCCTCCGTTTGATGAATCACCCGCAAATGGTCGAGTCCGAATGCACCGGTCACCGGTGACTTCTACAGAAGGAACTCCAGCCCAGTCCTCTCGCAGACAAGGACCACCAGGGCAGGGAGCATATTTTAAGCCCTTAAGCGCGCCCGCAAGCATAAAGCGGAAAATCTGTCGAAACAAGTTTTTCGTGTCGCCGTCCACCATGATGCCAGCGACGGTGGCCAGCGTCAGCAGACCGTAAGACCGACGCCGTGAACTGCATACGCCGGGGAAATATACCTTGACCAGTGCCACCATGCACACGGTAGGATGCGCTTGACCTCATCCCACGGCAGGTGCGGCAGCGAAGCAAAACAATTCGAACAATGCCACTCGGGAACGGTGCTGTGGAAGTTCGTCCCGACGAACGGCGGAAGTCCACCGGCGCCCGGCACTTTCCTTTGAAAGACGATGCCGCACGTACACTCTCGGGCCGGCGCGTACACAAACCGTATGAGTTATGCAGCTGTCTTCAAAAGCAAACTACAAGATGCCGGTGAGCTGGCGAGTGGGTCGAGCACCGACGGTGGGTGGTTGATGTGTACGGAACCGGAAAACACCTCGGGTGAGCTGGGAAGGTATTCCGGGTCAAACTAGGTTGCTCCGGGTGGAACACATCCGGTGGTGGTGTGCATCAAAGGCTCCGGTACCGAGCTCGACCCCGATTTTTCCCACTGCAACTGGCAATAATATGCCACCGCGGGCAAATTAAACAACCGTAAACTATGCGAACCAGCGGTATTCATACCGAAAACTTGCACACAAATCAAGCGAAAACTATGCCCCGGAAACAGACGCTAAGCAACGGGCGTTATGGGAACTTTGAAAACTACAAACTTCCGAGTCTTGTTCACGGAGTTCGCGCTCGCAGCTTCGCAGTCCGCAAGGTGACTGATACTGTCAATCGTGCAGCAATGTGGTGTACCTACGTTGCTCTCATGGCACCAACAGGATGTGCTCGAGTGCGTAAATTCCACCACTGGGAGAACACAAATCGATGCGTTCTTTCTACGAGTGACAGGCGAAACCATGCACATGAACATGGTTTGCAAGGCAAGAAGCGTGTTTTTCATTTGTTTCTGCTCAACTCAGTGGACTCGGATCTGTATGGGTCTTTTCTGAAGGGGGTTTTATTTTATTTCCTAAAGTGCACTCGGGAGCTTGCGAAACAAAAGTAGATTGAAAAGAGTGTCTTTACGCTGGAGAGGCTGTTCTTGGAACAGACGGAAGCACAGAAGGTACGCCACGGTGGCGTCTTCTTAATGCGTTGCTGGCCACCGACCGGCATCTTGGTCTATTTCGTCTGAGTTTTTGTTCCACCGTACAGAGGTCCGTCAGCAAAAGTAGATCAACTTTGGCGTGGAAAACGGATGCAGGCAAGCAATGCATACTCCTTCCTGGTGCTTTAGCGTCGCGTGGTTGCAAAGTTTCCAACCAGGATGCAAAACTTTTCCAAGAACAGTGGATGTGTTGGGCAGAAACAATAGCCTCATCCTGGTGGCAGATGCTTTTTGTGGTTGTTTTTCTTGCGTTTGCGAGCGTAAAGATGTAACACGATTAAGTGATTCTTCTGCTCCACACGGAACAAAGCGTGGCTCGCGAATCAATGGAAAATTCGTCCGACTCCGCAACAGAACTACGTGACGGTATAATGAAGCATCCGATTTTCTCAATCAGCTCGAACAACATCATGCAGCAGATTCGCCGGTTGATCGGTGAAACTCGTTGAAAAGAGACGAAACTTCAAACTTGCTTCACCTTCTGCTGCCACCGGGGAACGAACAGTGGGTGTAGTGGTCAGAACAAAATGCAAAACTTACATCCGCTTTTTCCTCGATTCGAGAAGCCGCATAGCGGGAAAGAAGAATTGTGTGCGGAAAGCTTACTGCAGCAAAACGCAACAAAGCGGTGAAACGAGCCTCATGGCTGCTGACTACGGGCAACGTTTTTCATTCAACGTTCGAAACCAGAACTTAACCTCCGGCTTCGGAGCAACCGACGGCGGACCAAACGGCGAACAAAAGAAGACCATCCATTTGGCAAGGTGGCGAAGGGACATAAAATGTCACAGAAGGGCAGAGCGCTTGCCCTCGGGAAGCGATTGAAATAATGAAAGCAATAAGCAGATAGCGAAAACTCTTAACCACGTCGCGTGGTCGGTGTGGATGGGAATTTGACAACTCTCCCCAGGCGCGTGAACTGCCCCCAGTCGAGAGAGAATCCCGGAGAATGCCATCATCGAGTCCTGGGAAGCAGGAGCTCCCACGACGGGTAGCGCCGGTCTGGCGACAATACAGAAGATGTCGAATAAAACATTGTTTCACGATTACGACGAGCACCAATGGGTGGTGCTTCTTTTCGCTTTCGCGACGGATGCGAATCACGGATAGGATCGACGAAAATCGGTAATAGAATGTGCTGCAAACGAGCTCAAACCTCACATAAATCTGAGCGCAAATCTTCATTACAGCAGGCAATGATTAAACTTTAAAAAACAACTTTCCCAGATGTATAAATTCAATGTAAGCCAAACAGCAGAGAAACAGTTGTTATCGTTTGATAACTTCGAAACTTTCAACCATTTGCGACGCATAGTGCTGGAATTGGTTACAATTTTAACCATCAGCTCAAAATTGCAATCAACAATTGATGTCAATGTTGTTAAACAGTATGCGAGCGAAAGTATACTTGCGTCATAAACAAACCCACAATGGGCAATTCCTCGACAACTCACTTTCAAATGCAACTCCTGGAATGCCTTCACCGCCAGCGTCCTATTGTGCAGGATGTTTTTCACAGTTCAAGAACATTGTCCCAAGGCCAACTATCCTTTCAACGGCGCATACAACTTACAATGTACTAAAGCGTGTTGTGCGCCTTCTCGTTATAAATGCAACGAAACACAACTTATATCTTAAGGGGTTCGTTTACTGGTGCAATAAGACGAATAAGTATTCTTACTGGCGTTGCACTCCTTTTCGCGCATGTATCAAAGCAGCGGTAACAGACGCCTACTTTGATACAGCCGATCGTCCACCGTGATTGATGCACACGTCGTTCGTTCTGAAGAGGCAGCATCCAAGCATCTCCTGCGGTGAGGAAAAAAAAAAGCTAACCTATCTCTGGGGAACGGTCGTACGCAGGAAACACATCATGTGTGCAAGTGCTTTTTGCTGCCACTACCACACCAATCGTCGACGAGAGTTTTGTTTCTTTTTCGTTTTGCTGTCGCTCGTACTGCAACGTGGGGAAATCACATTTTTCCCACTGTCACCATTTGCTGGCAATTGCAAACTGGCACCATTCGGTTCGCCGGTAGAGAGAAGGCCGTCGAGGACTAGGGCTAGTAGCCGTGGTTCCACGAACGAGCCGTTTGGGAATCGGTTTGCCAGATTCTTGCAGCGACCACCCGGTACGGCCGTATGTTGCTGTTCTCTTGGTGAAATGCTGGGAAAAAGCAAAAAACGACGGCAAAAAAATGCGATCCACTTCCGTTTCGTACCATGCCGAGCGCCACTGATCTAGACTCCAAAGTCCGGATTCCCTTGGGTTCGATAGGATGAAGGCATCGGGTTGGCATCGGGGCTCCGTAAAAGGGTGGAGTTTTATTTTGCATTTTGAATGTAAAAATGCAATCCGATAAGTATGGTAACGAGCTGCCCATTAGTGGCGATTCAATTTCAGATACAAACGTTTAACCGAATCAACATATGCGACAGTTCCGTGGAAAAACGCAAACTTTCATCTCGTTTCGCAAGAAAACTCCCCTTCTACGGAAGCCGAATGCGCTTGGAATGCATCCGGAAAAATGTAGGTGGGTGCGAACGGATGGTAAATATATCCGGCTACGGAAATTTCATATTTTGACCAGCAGCACCCCGAGGCACATTCATCGGAATTTTCTCCGTGCGTTATATGCGTTTATTTTGCGAGATTGAAAAACATATCTCAAACACCCGCCGAGGTTAAAAGCAAAAACGGTGATAAATTTTACAAATAGCACACTTCAGAAGATTTTTTCTTTCACATTTTTAATTGCTTGAGATAATATTAAACGAAATTTACTCGATAAAATCGTTGTTAATGGAGAATTGTTTTTCCTGGTAGGAGGATTCACATTGATAGATGTAACGATTGCCCTTTTAATGCATTTTATCGTTTTTATGTAAGCTTTACTCGACACCGTAGCAAATGAAAGTTAAAGAAAACATTTTCATGCATTGCATTCCTTTCAGAAAATTTTATTTACCCCATTTCAAACACACTCGAACATTGCATTCCAGTCGCGAATGCCGACGTGGTAGGTTTTATTTATACATACGGCATTTAAGCATGTTATTGTTCGACAAGCTTAGAGATCAACAAATAAATTACCTTTCCACCGTTTCATTTAACATTCTCCCACTCGTATATTCCTCTTTCTCTCTCTCTCTCTCTCACACACCTGGACCGATTGCCATTTAGCAGTGGTGCATCGAAGAGAAAATGCCTACACGAATGGGTAGAGGATGGGATGATTGAAATAACATTCCATAGCTCCCAACTGATTCCACCCTCACTGCTCTATGCGCATTCATTGCTGGGTAAAAAGAATTCCTCTACAATGGAGACGCCTGGTGTTTCAAAGCGAACGAACAACGATCATACGTAGCATTCGTGAAAGCCAGTGAAAAGGTTTCAACGGTAAATAATTGCCATCAACTGTTTTTCCAAACGTAACGTGCTGCACTTTCGATTAACTTTTTGGGCATCGTAATTCTACAACTTCTCATTACTGTTGATTGGTTGAAGCACGAAAATGCCCGCTTTCTATTCAATTGAGGGCACCAATGATTGTTTAAAGATTCCACACAGTCACATTTGCAGGCATTTATAGGCATGGAAAAGTTTATTTGATGCTTTAGCCTTCTCGCTTACATGCTTCGTGTGCTATTTTAATGCATTAGAGGCAAGATTTAACTGCAACTGTTCATCCTTACCTTTGCGGTAAAACCTCATCATGCATACATGAGCCTCGAAAAGCAAACCAGCCCTACTTGAGTATTAATATCTCTCATCGTATTCACGCACCACAGGGAGGTGGGAAATTTCATTCGAATTAACCCTCCCACAAGCAGCTAATGACTGAAATATTTTGATTACCAATGCACGCTGATTTACATGCACCCGCCCGCGAAATGTAATCTTGTGCCGAGTGCACTGGCACGCGGCTTACCCACGCACATCTAATCAATGTGTTTCCCAGTACCCACGTGGATTCATATGAAAATTATCAACAGCGCGGTAATTGAGATGCATAACTTGGGCAAATTCAATCCAACGCATCCCGCCCGGATCAGCCCTCCGCCTCACTTCTCATAATCAGTATATCAAACTCGACTCATTGAGCTTATCTTTGTCCACCCGATCGGTAGCGGGCCGCGTGGAACTACACACGCAATGGGAAAATGCCGTTGTCGGCCCTTTTTCACTGACTCTTATCCCTCCCTTCAGTGGGATCTCTGTGTCGGGTGTCTTGTTCGAGCGTTGGACACACCGTGTTGGGCTGCAATGCGTGTCCATGGGGCCTGGTCGACCTGCCCGCAACAACAAATCGTCGCCACATAAATCAATTGATAATCGACCCATCGCATCGATCGGACCGATTTGGCTGGTGCCCGAGAGTACGGACAAGCGCAAATGATTTACGGAAACCGTGTACGGGGTGAATGGAACAGAAAAACCACCCGGTTTGGAGAACCCGGACAGGAAGGCGGTTTGTCTGACAAACACCGACAGCAGAAGTGCACGGTTGGAAACCCCGGCCACTGTTGGGTTGGTTGAAAACATGATTTTTGCCAAACATAAACGCGAGCCGGAAATCGATGCGTTCGACCCGCTGAGGTTGGAATTCGTAAAACCCCACACCCCGAACTAAGGCTTGTAGTCATTAGTTGAAACTGTCATCTATCATCATAAATCTCCATCCATCGAAGACTTCGGTCGATGGCGATCCGCCACGATCCGTGGCTATTGTTCACTTGTTCACATTGTTTCTAGGAAGGCGTGGGGAGACAAAACTGAAATTCCAACGTTCACATAAACACGCACACCCATGCAGTGCGAACGAGTTCCGGAAAAATGTTCTCTCAGTTGAAATGGCGACACAAGGCGATGGCGAAAAACGTCCGCGTCCGTCGATGGGCTAAAATTAGTACATCCCAAAATACACGACGAAGTGCCCTTTACTGGCACGCGATCCACTTCCCAGCGCGTGTTTACAAACACGCCATCTATTAACGCGTAAAATATCAATACCGACCCACTGGGCAGGCAAACGTGCCTCATTCACGGAATCGTCGCTCTCCGAAAGGCGATCATTAATTTCGAAAATCTTGTTAATCTTCAAACACCACAGCCACCCGACCCGAACTAAAACACGTGCAACGAGAGCCTGGTGTGCATCGAACGGTCGTTGTGGATGTATGCAAGCGCTGGATGGATGGTTTGCTGGCTGGCTAAAAATAAATAAACCGCTCGTAAGCGCGAACACGCCGGTATAATCCAGACCCTCGGTGACGGGAGCGATTTTAATGTTGCGTTGAAAAATGCCGCCCCTTTGAAAAGGGCCCCATCATTAACTCGGCCTCGCGGTGGCGATGGAGCTCGGTATTTTGATGAGACACTTCCCTAATGAGCCGCTTGACTTTAATGAAATGCACATGTCCGCCTGGCCTGTGCCAATCGAACGACGGTGCCGTAGTCGGTGTGAAATGGCCGGGAATCGCGGACCACGCTCTAACGGGCGCGGTGATTTGGCTGAAGATT
Source organism: Anopheles nili (assembly GCF_943737925.1). Classification (NCBI taxonomy): domain Eukaryota; kingdom Metazoa; phylum Arthropoda; class Insecta; order Diptera; family Culicidae; genus Anopheles; species Anopheles nili. The sequence goes on from NC_071292.1 coordinate 5,361,086, forward strand.
TGACGCTTGAAATAGCGTATCGTTGCGTGCCATTCCGGAACAGGAGAGAGATTTATCAAGCAAACTGGAGTTCGGTTCGTGGAATCCCGGTACGCCTTTGAGGCTCCACCGATCGTTCGCAGAGAGGGCCTTTTTTGTCGAACAGGAAGCCACCGAAACCGGGGAAACAACTCTACAGGTCCGGGCAGCTTGCGTTCGTTTTAATTAGCGAAGAACGGCTTCACAACCGGGAAGACAATCGATGTCGAGCGTGAAGTTTTAATTACAGGAACTCCAAAGCGCTCCAAGGACCATCGACGGCGTTGGTGAGTGGCCTGAGAGTGGTCGGGTTACTGCAAGGCGCGAAACGTGGCGCTGAACCGGAGAGGTTTCACGGCTTTCCATCGTCCTTCCGGAACCGTTGTGTCGTTCCCTGAACCATTTGTCAATATCTCAACCATATCTGGTCCAAGAAGGGTTTGATCGTATTTTTTTCTCTACCTCGTAAGCAAATTTCATTCAAATCGTCCTTAAATAACGCTGATACAAAGACAATATGTGCGTGCTAATTATGCTGCATGAAAATGTATGTTTGGTTTTCGGGGAAAATTTTCAGACATAGTTTACGGGCAGCTCGTTACTTTTATCTCAACCATACACATTTCCGTTCTCTACCGAAAGGAAACTCAGGTAGCATCGATCAGGATTCCGGGGTCGCATTTGAAATGACGGACTTTACTACCCAACGGTCACCCGTTAGACGCTCTTATATTTAACGATTACGATACGTTGCTGGCGGTGGTACTGGTCAAAGGGCGTGAGAAAAACGAAACACCAGCACGTGGAAATTCATAACACCTCCATCTTGGTTGGTTCCTTGCGAAGGCGCAAAGCATCAATACACCAGCCCATAGTAGGCCATGCTTTACCGCCAAGCTCACGCCAGGTTCACCGATAAACGATGAGTCTGACACGCTCCTCGAAAAGCGGGGTTTTTCACTGTTGGGGCAAAGGTGGTGTGGTCATTTCAGAAAATTAAAAATTCACAACCGTGTTTCCGAAAGATGGCCGACGAAACGGGGGCCCGATCAGCGATAACGTCAAGCATCATCAGAGATGAGAAAGGCGTCCGATGGCCGTTGCAAAAAAAAGTTCTGCACACACACCAAACCAGCAACGATGAAAGCAGAAATATTCCGCGCTCGTGCGGCGGATGACCCTGCGATCGAAGATTACCATACCCGGGTGAGTCCGGGTTCCACGCCAATGTCAAAATCTTGCGGCCCCGGGGGAACCATCATAATGATGGTTGATCGCATAAAACCGTTACCGTAAAGTGCACCGTAATTAAAACCCTCATTTCGAGCGTCGCATTTCTGTTGACTCATCGTATTTGAGGCACAATACGATGAAACGCTTGTCAGAGCCAGACAGTAGCCTTTCCATGGGACGGTTACGAGCGGTTCTGGTGGAAAACACAAAAAAAAAGATATTCATTGAAATAATAAAACGCATTCGAGCTTGTCAGAGTCAGAAATTGTGGAGAAGGAAACCTTTCGAAATATGCCAATCTGCCAAAAAACGATGCGAAAATAAACGATCATGAATATTTGACGCTCTTCGGGCTCTTCATTCCAAATACTCGGTCGAATATCATCAGAGCAAGCGACGCGACTACTGCAGAAAAATACCCTCAATTATGCCTATCAGCATATCCTGTTTGTGTGTTGGGGGTCGTAAAACTTATACTGGAACCGAAGGCCATCCCGTCGACTAGAGCGGACCTTTTATCCAACCGTCGGCTTCGTGCGATCAGGAAGCAAGGTAACTTAATTCAATCAACTTCCAATTAGAAGCAAATAGGAAGCAACTGCTTCCGGTGACGAGTATCCTTGCTGGTTCTGGGGTGCAAAATTGATCCCCGAATGATGCAGGAAAAAACACCGGGTTTTTATTGATCCAGACAATCAGATCCTTGCGGGCAAAGTGCAAGACCTCATCGAGACATATCGAGGCGTCCGATCGACACTAATCAATTTCTTATTGGGAATCTACAGTGGTACTACGTAACGAAATTTAATACATCGTTTAATTCGAGTGGAAACGCATCAAATAATTCATAGGACGTTCGAAGAACAAACTTTCCCATGTCACTGTGCCGCAAGACTAAAGGATTCGTAGACGAAAAGTATCCCATTTCCTCCTGGTTTGCGCGTGAAGAATATTGACTTTGGGGCCACTTTTTGACCTGCGTCAAATTTTAAACCCCTAAAGTCTACCCGCATTTGACCTTGCGGCCCCTATCACCCTCCCGGAAAGGCAAACAGGCCAGTTCCTTCATTGCAATATAAATAAAACTAAACGAAATGGTTCAGCGCGCGCCAACCAAGCGAACGGGTCCAGCCTCGAGGAAGTCACACAAAGTTCGACGCGACGGTACGAGGTTCTTTCGTCGCTGAGGGCTTTCCAAAACCGGGTTCGGTAACGTCCTATACGGCCGGCATGGAACACGAAATTAAATCGCCAGCCAAGGCAAACGCTAAAGGCCATCACCAAATGCCGACGAAGTGGAAATAATAAATCAAAACCACGTAGGCAGAAGTAATACTACGTGATTAGAAAATTAAACACCGAACAGGGCAACCAGCCAAAGCTAGAACAACACTGTGTGTTCAAAGTAATGAAAAAGACTATCTGGTTGAAAGAAACGAGAGCTCAAATACGTGTGATCCACACGAGCAACGTTTGTGGCGAGACTGAAGCGGTTTCTCGACATCGTTTGCTACGTGAATTCATCACCACACGGTGTCACGAAGAACTGCTTCTGAAACACTATCCGCGTTGAATCTCGATCATCATCATCGAAAAAGCACTTTAAATCATGCACTCGCTAATCACCATTTCCATCGAGCGGAATCAATTTATGCGTGCTAGTCTGGCCTGTTGTGTTTCCAATCCTACGTGGAGTAGATCCGTCACGAAAGCTTACCCTCCGGCAGCTTGGCCATTTGTCCGTGCCTAAATCGCGAGGGATCCTTTCGTTCACCTCGAGGCACACGCACGCACTCGATCGGAGCATCTCACCGTTTCCACGAAACTGGGTCGATTTTTGGTATCAAACTCAAATTGGTATTGGATTTTCGGCAGTGAGCTACTCCGGTCGAGGCCATCGGTCGTTGCGAATCGACACCAATCGACACAAACACCCCAACGCGCCCCGGCTAGGGACCCCAAACCGGGCGCGTTTGATTGATTCTGCTTCGCGATCTAAAATGTATGAACTTCGAATGCCAAATTGCCCATCGATCTGCTGGTGATCGGTGGAAGCGTTCCGTTTGCAGACTGCCAGAGAAAACACTCGCGTTTCGTGGAACGTGAGTTCGTTTCATTGATTTAAGCCAGCCCCAAACGAAGCTGTGTGCTCGAGCTCAAGCAGACTTTAAACAAAATAGAGACATTTCACTCGAAACAAGAGCTCGGATTCGTTTGCTGCATCTAAAGCAAGCGGTTTCTCGTGAATTCACACTCATATCGACGGTGCTGATTGCCGTCTAAGTAGATTAAGTTCGGAACGTCCACAACCCCTTGGAAAGCTGCTATTTCCAAGCCAGTCTAAACAAAGCGAGATTGCTGCGAGAGAAACTCCATGCTCTAAAGTAACAAGACCTGTTCGTACCGTGGCCACTGTTTGAAGACGCACTCGACGTCGCTAACGAAGTAAAACACACGCGTCGCTATTTGCTAGGTAAAGCGCTCTTTCCACAAGTGTTGCTTCATTAAGGTGCCGACGGAAAATGCAGCACCAGCACTGGCAGAAAGCAATCGTTTCGTGCCGGGAAACTCCCGGATCGGGCAGATCACCTTTTTTCCCGGGCCCATTAATATTCCAGACGAACGGAAATCAAATTAAAATGCGTCACAATTAGGAACCGGCGCAGACTCGTCGATTCTCCGGTCGGTTTTTGTACCGGTTTGTGGACTTCAACGTCGTCGTCGGTTCTTCGACAGGAACGGATGGCTTGAAGCAAACCACCGGTGAAAGGATGAAACACCACAACCACCAACCTTCCGACGGAAAGTCAATCGATGCCGCAGTGGCACACGTTCAGTCTGACTGCGATTAGAGCCATTTCCTCGACCGATCGATCGGACGATCGGAATGATGGATGGATGGATGAACGGATGGATGAGTAAATGGACCACCGGGGTATGGGCTCTTGAGCCAAATTAATGCCGCACACTTCATCGCTGCCGGTTGCTTCATCGTTTAGGTTCTGCACTTGCCTCGAATGCCGGATTGCGCCGTCCATTCGTACGGTCTTAAGTCGCCGAGGCCCATCCAGTGAAAGTGCACCGTCACAGCCACCGGTGAGCCAGCCGATGGAGTCGATTTTGCTGGTAAAGCAGACGATAAAGGCGCAACGTTTGCCCCGAGTGTGGGCTCCGTCTTGTGCCTTTTTTTTTGTTCCACAACGTCCTTCCAAAATGTTCCGAATCATCGCAACATTCTCGAATCTCGAGGCTTGTGGCCAATCCGGCTAACGAAAGCCACCGTGCCGAAGCGGATTGGCAGGAGTAAAAGCGACGCTCTGCAAACACATTCCATCGGTGGAAATCGCAATTGGCACAAACGAATTCCGCAAAGGGCGAGTAGCAAATTTCGCCGTGACGTATCATTTGCTGCCAAGCTTCAGCTTCAGTCGAACGATTCCTTCAAGATTTCCTAAGTGACTCAGCATACCGTGCAGGCACCCCAGATTGGGCTCGAAGATTGGCATTCTGACGTGCCATTTGCCCACGATCGACGACCGAAATCCGTCAATGGGCATGTTTCGCTTGCTAATTGCGCTCTGCCTTGATGCCTGCTAGCAGACTCTGCCTCAAAATAATCTGCTAGCTCTTTAAGGCAACGAAGAACGCTCTTGAATCACACTCGATAAGGAACGTAAAGCGTTACGACCTCTGGCAAACCTCGCACACAACCAGAAGGCTGAGGATGCTGTGGTGAAATTAAGATTCGAAGAAACTCGCGTGCCTCGTGAAACAATCTGGCTTCTGTTCTTGGGCTCACATCGGGTGAAAGTTACTACACAAAAGGCCAACCCTACGAGCCCTCGAACGCTCACTTGCTCCTATCGGCAGTGACTAGCAGCTGGGTTCACGCATTTCCACGAACCAATCAATCCCAATTATGTCATTTATGTTGATTGAGGTGTAACGATTTAACCTCGAAGAACGATGAAATAATTTTTGGTCGGCATTTTCTATTTATTTGATTGCGCCTACCGCACGGCGCTCATGATCCATTCTACGCGCGTTCCAAACCGGCTCGGTTGACATTCATTTTGTCGGATATTTCAACAGCTCACTCTCCTCACGCTGAACAAAACGGCCACCCACTCAAGCGACCCACAGCGCAAGAAGAACGCGCACGTCTCTTCGCGTGTTAGGCTAATTCTGAGGAATTATATTACAAACGCTCGGGCGTCGCTGGTTTTCCCGGGAAAGCCGGGGCGTCATGACATCAAAGGAATTTGGTGCACTCTGTGGATGAATTTGGCGATACCAGTTCATTAATTGAAATGGCAGCCAACCATTTCGTGCGAGGGTGGGCGATTCCGTCACAAAAACCCACCGTTCCGTGAGCTGCAGGGGATGGCTTTGGGAATTATTTTTAGAACCTGGATCCCCCCACCCACAGACTCCTTCTTCACGGTCGTTCGTGTTGTTTCAAGAGCACTTTCTTCCAGCGAAAATTCTGCCAATAACCACCGTGCAAAAGGTCAACGAAATGTGAGCCCTTCAATCGGTGGGCCAAAAAAAAACGAAAAGGAATCGTAAAATGGCAAATCCGAATGCATCGCGGCGCATAACTCACTGGATTTGTTTAGCGCATAAATCCGCCCCCGGTCGTACCTGATGAATCGCATTTTTATCACACCCACCCGTACTGTGTGAAAACTCCTTCGGAAATGCGCCAATAAATCCTTCTCCCGGTGACCCGGACGATCCCGTGCGATTGTACGATCGATTGGTCGCACCCATCGAAAAGTCGTTACACTCATATTTGAGCGATGCAGCGGTGGCACATTAATCAACTCGGCTTTTCCCTCCGGTTCGCGTGACGTGCCCGGTTATTGTCTACCCGATTTTCCCGGTCAGAACGGGTTAGCTGATCACGCGAGGCGTTCTACTGCCAGGCCACTGGAACGACAAGGACGACAACGACGACGACGAGCTCGCAAAACTGCCAAAGCGCGAGCGGTTCGGAACGGGAATGATTTATTTACCGTAGTGCTCAGAGCATGTCGCGGCGATAAGCGCGCTTTAAAGCGAACGTGAAGGAGCCATGAACCGGAAAGTCGACTCGCCGGCTCCAGCCAGATCGAGCCACCCAGCGAGCCGAGGTGGCACGTTTGGAATCGCTCTATTCCGGGCGTGCGGCTTTCCAAGGGCCAATCGCGTCACAGGCAGCGCGAATGAATGTGTATTTTGTGGATTACTATCGATAGATATGTTTAAACAATCGGCGGCTTAGACGGCCGACTTCTTACTTCTGGCAAGTGCCAGTGTAAATACACGCTCCCAACCCAACCACCCACCGAGCACGACGACCTCACGACGCAGCCCGGCGAACGTAAAGTGAAGATCCGCTAATGCCCCGCTGAACACGTTTACACAGCCCAATCGAATGCGATAAATATGGCCGAGTGGATGAGCGAAAGCGAGAGCGCTAGCGAGAGTGAGAGAAGTGAACGCTTTCCACCACCGTTGCTTCGGAACAGATTGTTTCCAATGAAAGCAAAACAATGACTGTCAGGTTCGAGTTCCTCGTACGGATTTGGAGGTCCTCGACGATGCTCGCGTCCTGATGAACGTTGAAACGAGCGAGCGAAGAAGCGAACGAGCGTGCGAGCGAACAGGGCGAACGTACGCCGCCCAAGCAAACGATGATGTCCGTGATCGCAGTAGCAGAGGCTTTATTGACAGCTCGAAGCTGTCAGCCTGCTCGTGCAGCTGAATACGGCCGCAGGACGCACGTATTTCGTGTCTGTCGAGTGCGTGAACATGACGGTTATTAAGTGGATTTCGTTACAATTTATTACAACGTTGTTCATTTGCCTCATTGGCAGCGTGTGCGGGTGTGCCCGATCACCCCGTGCCGTTGCTTCCTTCAAAGGACCCGCGATGGGTGGGGGAGTTTCTCGCGAGATGATAAATTCGTCAGCGCCGAGTGATAAATTGAAATTGTCACCCTCATTTCAGCGACAGTTTCGTCTTTGCGCGCGTTTTACATGTCCGCGTGGTACCATCAAACCGGCTTCCGCGAGCATGCTTGCATTCCTGGTTTCTCGAAGATAAGCTCGCGAGCTCTGATGGAAGAACGGTGAACTACTAATCCACACCCACGAGGCACAAACCAACACTGACGGGCGTACTAACCCACGCTGCAGCGCTTTATCTGAGGCGAATGTTTTCGCATCACCATTGAGCCACCACGGCGCGGTTGGATAAATACCAGATTTGCCGGTGTGTTGATGTGGAATTAATTGGAAGCATAACTCGGTTTCGAGCCCCTGAAAACAGACGGCTTCCCCCCGGTGGGAGGCCACGAGACCCAAATTTAGTCCACAAACTCCAACGCACCCGTGGCCATCCAAAGGTCCAACTTTGTGGCCCGAACTTCACCGTACCCGTCGGAATCAATTAGTTTAATGAGGTCAAATCATGGCATGCTATGTCATTGCCATCACACCGGTAACTTATACGTGCCCTGACCGGAAAACCCAACCTACCGGTATATGCTATCGAGTTGATTGATCGACAGATTCACTCGAATACTGCATTCGGTGGTAGGTCAATATACCAGTTCTGGAAATTATATTAACGCTTCTTTCGTACCACATTTTGCACAATACAACTCTGTTGATTAATCCGTATTAGTTTTTCTCAGAATGCCCCAGCTGATTATCTGATGCATTGCGGATTACTTAATGAGTGCACACTGTTGAATATCGTATCCTCGCTTACATGTTAAGCTCACAAACAAATTCATCAAAGCTTGAACCAGGGAAACTTTACCATAGATCTTTAGTGCCGGTATCCCTACAGAGTTTCCCCCGTGTAGCTGTGTGAATTTGCAGCACGGTATTATGCGCACGTGACGTTGTGCGAGGGCTAGCAGCGTATCCTCTTTCGAGACCAAACCAGAAACTAATAAACATAGTTCATACACGTTGCCGCAGCGGTGCAGAATGAACACGAGCTCGAGCACACGCTAGAACCGATGCATCATAATCATGCCGGACGCAAACGTTTATTTTTTCTTTTCTTTTTTCATCTCCACCGTACGTCACTCGTCCTCAGGGTTTAGCGGAGGGCTAGCGAAAGGACACACCCTTCAACACACACACACGAACGGGGACCACAAACCGTCCGCTGCACCGGAAGTTGGGCTTCATTTTAATCCTCGCAAAAATCCGGAACGGCCCTCAGAATCAGCCGGCTGGGTTAGGGTAACACAGCGAGCAGGAAGAAAAAAGTGGCCCAGTCAGGTAAACCTTAAACCACCCACCTTTCGGCTGTTGCGACCCAGCCAACCTAGAGAGCGTGGTCGCTGATTTCAAACCGAACGACCACACTTAAGGTGGCGTTTGGAGATGACAAAAAAGGGAACCCCAGCCCTCGAGCCCGTGCCGCCGGACAACTTTTTCCCATTTTCGCCAAAAACTCAAAACTTCTCCCCATCCCAAGGCACCCAGGGAACCGGCCCATGGCCGTGTAGCGTGTGTTATGTAGCGGTGTTGGCCGCTGCCAGACCTCCACAATTACGACCCTCAAAGTCCACGGTGGAGCTCGCGTTCGGTAACTACTTTTTGGTAGCCGGCGACGAGCCGTTGGGTGAAAGAAATAGAAAAAAAAACCACCCCAAAACCGGACCTCTGGAACGGTTCCGGAACCCAGCAACCCGGTAGCAGCGGCCATATTTTCCCCGGCTTTCCACCAGTTGGGTCGAGTGGGCTTTATTTTTGTATTTTACTCGTCCCAGCCGGAGCGACGGAAGTGGCCGAAATGGAGCTGAGGTTAAGAAAAGTTTTGCATGCTCGTTGGTGTGCGAGAGGAAGGAGTTTGCCAGGTGGGTAGAGGTGAAACGGAAGGACACCCCACCCCGGTGGGATTTTTATTTCGACCTCATAATTTTATCCCTTTGCCATTCCCGGACCGGTTGGGGCGCTTTGGCTCCGGGAGGTTGATTAGAATTAATTAGAGACGTGTCCGGTTTGGCTTCAAGGTTTGCGTTCATTTTCGTACCCATTTCGTGCCCGCACGGTTCCCTTCATCGGGGGTGGCCACTTTCCAGCGTCCTTAATGACCGTGTCGAAGGGGAGAAAAAGGGCGCCTTATCCCGGACTCGGTCCCGCAGGTCGATAAAGGATGAATCCCTGATCGGGCGTATTGAATGGTCATTAATTGGCCGGGAAAGGGTGTCTAATTATTGCCTCGGCTGGCACCAAGAGGTTCTCGTTGGTTATTCGTATTACGTCCAACACCAGTCAGTATCAAAGAGGCACATCTTTGCTCAAACCAACACCGACAAACGTGGCTTGTTTTGAACAACGGAATAAAGAAGCAGCAGATCTCACACAACCACCGTAACACGTTCGTAAACGGAATACTGGTCCTTCATAATCCTGACAAAATTAGCCACTCCGAGCACAAGGACCTTGCGGACACGTTGGTGCAAGCGCAGCCTTCAGCCTCGTGGACGATCATTAATATTCAAAACAGTTGCACAACCAAAACCGTAATCCTCTCAATCGTAGCATCGAAAATGGAACCGATTGGCTGTTTTTGTTGTTGGCCTTTGCGTGGGGGCGTAAGTTTAGCGAGGAAAAACCATCATCCCCCAGTCCACTTTTTGAATGCGGTCTTCATGGAGGTCCGGTGAGCAGATCGGCAGACATCTAGCAGACCTGAACAGGGGACGTTTTTTGCTTTGGCTTCCCTCGATGGGTGACGGCAAAAAAAAAGCAAAATAAAAGACGAAAAAAAAAAGATACGCCCCTCAACAACAGGCACCGAAATGGCCACATTTTTGTGAGTTGATAATTATGCTAATAAGAGAACCGGAATCCGAAACCCCTCCATCAGACGCCTCTCGCTTCCGACCCTGGCCAGGTCTGCGTAAAAACATGGCGCATTTGCTTGAGAAGAGAAAAAAGCGCTAGTGCTGAGGGGGAAAATTTTAACTAGAAATACGGCACTCCCCGGACACGCCACTTCGCAGGGCTTTCGCTCTAATTACACGGCCCGTGCCGGCTCGGTATCGGAAAAACCTCCGGCGGTGGAACACGGCGCCGGTGGCATGGGCGAAGGTGTGAAGTTTCAAATTAAATTTTCCTGTAATTTCATTTTATTCATCACACTTCGGGGGCGTCCGAGTGGGTCGTAATCATTTTTTCGTGCCCTTCTCCTTGGGGGTCCATGGTCAAAGTGAAGCTCTCGAAGGGAAAGCTGCCGCAGTATGAGGTCGTCAGTGCCAAGTAAAAACCGAAAGGAAACTTTACGAACTCCGCAGGCTTCACGCATCATTTTAATCGACCGCACCGCAAGGATCCTGCCAGATCCGGCGTTCGATCGAGCCTCCCCTCGATTATATGCAAACCTGCAACAATTTGGTTTTTTTTGGTTTGGTTTTTTTTTTATTCTTCCGTGGCTCATCTCGCACGATAAACAGCATCCCACGGCCGATCGGCTTTCGGTTGGGAGTAACAACAAAAAAAAAGAAATTCGAAAGACGCCTCACAGTTCCCTCGGGCGATGGACGAACAGGTCCTACGGAGCCATCGATGAAGCGTTCTGTTTCTGTTTCCTTCCAGCAGATGGCGCCGTTTGTGGGTCGAAATCGAACACAAACCCAAGAGCATCTCGATGCCCGGGCGGCCAAACCGAGCGAAGGGTATTATTGCGATGGAGTGGAAAATTGTTTCCACCCAAGAAACCATCCACCAGATACGGTACCGATACCGAGGCACTCCTGCGTCGACGTAGCCAAGCCAGCGAACGGGCGAGCGAACGAACGAAGACAGAAAAGCAGCATTTATTTCAGTATCTCGCCCGTCCCAAAACCCGGGGTACAAATTGGAACACGTTTTCCGATCGAACGCACGAATCGGACGATTTAATCTCTGCCAATCGGTGCGCCGATGGACGGAACGGACTGCCACTGTTCCGTTGGAGAGTGACTCTAGGGAGGTTGGTTGGCTTTTCTTTTATTCGCCTGCAGTTCTCCTTGAAGCGGCATTTATGATGGTCCCCGGTGGCAAAGCAAGCAGTTGCAATGCAGTGCCGTCTCGAACCGCTCGTGGGTTGGAAGCCAGCCTTCCCAAGGACGACCCAAACCGGACTGTATTCAATTTCCCATTCTCTTTCAACGGCTCCACCACGATCATTAGACCCGACGATGGTGATGACGGCAATAATAGTGATGATCGTGATGATTACACGAGCCCGGCAACGTCCGTGGCATGGCCAGTTATTGATTCCTGCAGATAATGCTCCCTGCGCTACAAATGGCTTCCGGTGACGCGCGGTTCTAGCTGCAGCTGCTGCAACGCGCCTTCCGATCTCGGTGCAGCGATGCAACAGAAGCGAACATGTTGAGGTTCCTTCCTTCCGGCCTGTGTGGTTCCTTACGTTCCACGACCTCGACGAGCCTGGGCAACATTAATTGTTATGTCTGAATTTATGGCGCAGATACACCCACCGTGCTAAGTGTGTCACCATCGAGGTGCATGTCCGCACGCAACGGGCAGCAGCCTTCCGAAATGCCTTCCGGCGGAATGGCACGACAACGTGTGGGTTGGAAAATTAATTGCAATACCATCGGCCAGCGGGAGCGAAGCGTTGCGCTTCGATGGCGACCACAGGACGAGAAGAGCGCACGTTGGGAAAGGAACGGGGTTCAACTCAAGGCCGGGTTCAGCAACGGTAGCCCTTAATAAGGCGAATCCTTTGTCAGGGAAGGTTCGGGTAGGTCTTGTGTGTCGAATTGATTAGAATTAGTGAAATTCGATGCAGCAAACCGAAACCAACACGAGAAATGGCTCCGCTTCGCAGAAGACCACCTCCGGGAGGTACCAAACATGGCAATCCCTGAGGCTTAAGGTTCCAGGGTCGTTCCTTGTCGTACGACGAGCTCTCGAATTGCCCCAATTTCCCAGTATCCTTTGGCCACGTTGACTACCGAACACCGTTCACAAGGGAAATTCCATTGCGAAAAATCCTTGCTGCTTCTCAAAACATAGCATATGCGGGAAAGTGTTATCTTACATCTGGCTGAGAAAAATAGTCCGAATCGCGTCAGATACTCTTACTTTTTTTTTTTGAACGAGCTTTCAGCGAGATAGCTTCAAAACCGACGCCCACGATATCGTCCCAAAGCCGACAGGACACCGATTTCCTCACAATACAAATTGCTTACCATGCAGTAGGCGATGTCACGCCGTCGCAAACACGTACACCCGCTAGTGGGCAATGAGCAGCGCCTGCTTCGACACATCGCACCAACAGAGCCAACTCTGATCCACCTTTTGGTCCTGTTCAGGTTCGGTTCGGTCGAAACCAAAGCTAATTTTTCCATTCCCACCTGGGCGGCGATACCGGTCACCCGATAAGAAAACTATCGCGCGCAATCGAGGCACGGCACCCCGAGTGCCACAGAACCCCTTCGAGGATGGTGTGCTTTTTTGTTCGATTTCAAACCATCGTCCCGGTGGAGAGAGAAAATTCATTTGTTAAACATGGACCACATGGACATGGGCAGGTCGGACCTCGGTTCCAAGCCGGCCACCCATCCGGGCAAGACTCGAGCGCTGCCACAAGAAAAAGGGTGGATGTAATCTTCTCTCGGACTATGATTTATGTGCACCAGACGCGGCCACCTCCCGTGGGACGGTAAGGACGGTAAGGACACCGAGCGTGCCAACCTCGACAGGTATTTTAGAAATCGCACCGCAGCTACACATGCTGCAGGGCTCATTTAACGGTCGCTTTCCCGTATGGCCTCAGAACAACATAAAGGGAGCAATCCGAACTACAGGGTGTTCCATAAAAAAAACCTCGAAAGCTCTGGCGCTCGCACGCTCACCGCTACCACTGGGATGTGGGGTTTAAAAACTAATATTGAATAAAATATAAGCGACGGAATTCAAGCACCCTCGTGGGGCATAGTTTTCGCGGGATTTTCGCTTCTCGCTGCCTCTCGACCAACAACCGCTGGAACGGTGAGCGGATGTGTTCTATTAAACACTCGTTCGCTCGCTCACGTGATATGGTTCGTCCATAGAACCGACGAAAATTTACCCCGTCTACGGATGGTTCGACGGTAGGATCGCTTTTCCGAGCCGTTGTGGTTACGAGGGGCCACTTTTACGATACCGCGCTGTTTCGTGTCTCGTTTCGGTCGAGTTTTTGTGGTTCCATCGACGTCGAAGGCACAGGATGTGTTCGTTCGTCGGGACTGCAGGCTCGTGTTAAGCACTTTTGTACACCGTGATTCACAAGGTCGAGGTCTTCTTCGAACGGTAGGAACGAATGGACGTCGGTGTCTTCACGCGTCACTGCATCAATTATGCACGTGACGCCGCACGAGCTGATGTCACGTTTGCTTTGCATTCCAGGAGTAATTAAAATCAATGCTCTTATTAATTAAAATTTAATGTATTTTTCCGTGTGTGGAAATATGCTAAGCGATCGATCGCTTCCAGTAGTTTCCGGTGGAAGTTGAGGCTTAAACACGATAATTTTGAATTCATTTTTACTCGGAAAAAATCGACATCGTGCACATTTCAACACATCAACACAGCCTAGATGCACGGAAACCGTTGCGTCGATTATCGGATTAAACCGGTGTGCCCCCAACGGATAATCTCATTTTCATTCCGTTCTGTCCACTCTCCGCTCTCTTCGCTTGCGTCGTTCGCGGATCGTTTTGTTCCTTCATCCGATGGATTGCGCCAGGATAATGATAAAATCGAGCAAAGGAACGTGAGGAAGAAGACTAAAACCTCCCCCTTTCAGACCTTTTGCGAGCACGCCGATAAATACCACTATTAACTTACCGTTCTCCATGGGCTGGCTCGAATTACGGTCAGGTGGCGCCTGGTGGAAGGATTTAAAAATCCCCCCTTTAGCAGGATGAAAGAACCCGTGGACCTCCGTTTCATCCGCTGTTAAAAAGCGCTTTGCTTCGTTCAATCAAGTCACACTGCTCGCTGGTGCAAGATCCGTATCGCAAACAGAATTAATTCCGAAGCGAAAGCGTCCCCACGCCGATTTGGGTACCGGGTTTTTATTTCCAACCAACCCACCCACGCGGGTGACCCCCGTACTCGACCCACCCGACCGTTGGACCGTTGTCACTATCAATCTCATTCCTTCTCGTTAAGCAAACTGAAAAAGGGACGAAACCGAAAGGGATGAGCCGGGCTCGGGCGCTTCAAACGATAGGCAAATGGATTTGCGAGCCGAAGAGGAAAGAAAGCCCTCTTAAATTAACCCTCCCCGGCTGCGTTCCGGTTTCCACTCCCATCCCTGCTCCTTGCCAAGTTTAACGAAGGCTCGGAAGTGTGCCTTCCAAAAGCTGGACCGTGGCACTCGGATAACATCAACCCGACAGCGGCCGGTGCCGTGGGTCACCTACGGTCAAATTGATGATAAGTTGAAAATTTGATTTCCTTTACCAATTTCTCTCCCGCCCAGCACACCCGCCCGGTCCCAGGACCACGTTCCGGTGCCAGGAAACCCCCCTGGCTTGGTCCCGTCACACGGCCCCAAACCGATTACATCAATTCGAGCTACAATTTACATTTCTTTGCACGTCTCTCCCCCCGACCGTGTCGGGGTGGCACGAAGAGATCTCGGGAGCCCGGGAGCTCAGGGTTAATTTGGCCGAGCTGTCCTGCCAATTTTCCACTGCAAAGATCGTTAGCTTGGGGTGCGACTAGCACCGGTTTAGGGACACGATTGGGCAGCAGAGAAAAGCGTAAAAAAAGGACATTGAAGCAACATCGAAACCATCGGAAGTGCTATTTCCCCTCGGTCAGCTGCAGACCGATGCGAAGCTCCTGTAATCATTCCCGTCGGCAACCGACACCGGACGGTGTCGGTGGGCCTGAGGGTGAGCGAAAACGGGGTCGGGTGTGGTCGCCTCGAACCCGAACCGGATGCTGCACGGAGCACCGGAATTGGCGTCCTTTTTGCGTTTTACACACAGCCGAAAACTGGACGCCAACCATTGTACATTTCCCCCGAGGTGAACGAGTATGCAAACAGTGCCTTAGTTGTGTGTATGTGCATGCGTGTGTGTATGTGTGTGTGTTACCTCGTGGGCCATGGAGTACTGGGCGCCTCCACCGACCTTTCACCGCAGCCAACCGTAACTGCGGGAAAACATTTGCTGGCAGCTGATCAAACGACAGCGTGGCATTGTGGACAACCTGAACGACCCCGAGAAGGACGCGCCCAAAGCGGGGATGGTGAAGAAAAATTTGCGTGCCCCAAGCAGGGACCAAATCCCTCGCAAGGTAGGGAGAAAAGCCAACCGACGCGAATAGTTGCCTGAATGAATGAAGGGAGCCGAGTGGATCCTTCCGTAAACGCTGGGTTACTGCTGTTGTTGTTGTGCTTGAGGGTTTTTCCTACTTTTCACACACAAATAAATTAGTCTTTCTGTCCCTCGCTTAGCGCTCGACAAAACGTATTAGTTTACGCTTATTGCGTCCACTCTTGGGAACCACTTTTTCTATCTGCAGGCTTCGTTTCACTCGTTGCTATTGAAAGCCTTGAGGAAAGCGAGAGAAAGCGACACAACAAAAAGCTGCAAGGAAAATTAAAAGTTTAAGCACCATGAAAGAAGCCTTCGAACGTGCGTTCGTATGTGTTCATGCGTGTGTGTTTGTGTGTGGAAGTTCAATTCCGCCTCCTGGAGGGATTCCGGGCATTTCGTTTTGCGTCCTTTTGCAGGAAGGAACGAATCCCCGCAGGCTCGCACCGGATGGGGCACGCTTTTAAGGGATGTTCCATTCTTAGAAAATAACATAACCCCTTTCTCGCTAAAAGCCCTTCTTCCATTTCCACAGTGGGGAGCTTCCTGGGAGCCCGAGGCTTTTTGCTTTACCGCAAATCGACACACGGCCGGTAAGACGGATGCGCCAACGCAGAACCCACGCCCTTTGAAGGTGGTACGCATCAGCCACGCATCCTGTGCCGCCGGAAGTGCGCTTGGGTCTGGAAAGCCGGCAACAAAGATTCCTTTCCGGCTTTCCGCAACCCACTCATCAAGCGAGCGAGATGCATTTGTGATCATTGGTGTACTCTTTCTGCCTCTCGTTCACTCGTCCTTTACGAGCGAGTCCCTTCGAGCCATAAAAGAGCGGATAAAAACACGCCAAATTGGCACACGTCAGGCGCACTCGTGGGGCACGTGGAATCCAACCAAAAACCACACGCATGCACGGCGCGTGGGGCGACGAAAATAATAAATAACCGGGAAAGGGGAGTAGCGCGTAAGAGAGGCCCTTCCGCTCCGATTTTAATCCCCTTCGTCGGCAATGGGAAAGGCTCGCGGGAGCACGCGTGTGTGCATGTTTATACGAGCAATTTGCCTGCCACCATAAACTAAAGAAGCAAAAGCATCGTGATAAACCCGAAACCATGGCAGCGCACGTACGCATTGGGCGCAAAAGGACACGTCGGGTGGGGGGGGGGGGGGACGGAAACGACGCAACTCCGGAAAAAGGCTACCCCAATTTCTGCTGACAAAGGGGACAAGCTCGATTGTGGGCCGAAATCCCACGAGCTGACAATCGAGGATCAAATCCATATTTATACTGCCTTCGATCCTCTCTCTCTCTCTCTCTCTCCCGGTCGTTCGCTTCCGCTAATGCCGGTCAAGGACCTTCCGGAACTGAGGAAGAATGGGGGGAGGGAAATCTGCACCGAAAGCCTCCACTCCCTGGCTCCGTCCCATCCGCCCGATGATTATGCTTCCCAAATTTCAATGCTCGCTTTCCCACGGCTACCGATCACGAGCACCTCCCTATTTATTCGTTTCTCTTTTTTTTATTATTCGCCCATCTCCACCCACGAGTGCCCTGCTACCCTTCCCTTCAGAGAACTCGGGGAGGGAGCGGGATGGAGCCTCCGATAAAAATCTACGTCCCTCAAAGGCGCGGCCCAAAGCACGGAAACAACAACAACAACCCAGCGAAACGGATCTCGGGGCGCCCAAATCACGAATTCAATTATGTTACACACGCGCACATATTTCCGTTCCGTTGCGATTCCCATTTCCAGCCGAGCGAATAATTGCGCCGGGTCGGTCGTTTCATAGTTTTTCGATTATGCGATATTTCCGATGTTTATCCTTCGCCGCGCCGTGGAGAGTCTGGAACGTCGTTTTTATAGAGCGTCCTATTGCGAGCCCTTTTTTGTGTGAGCATACGCGCGTGTATTCAAATTATTGCATTTAGATTTCCATTTTTTTTTTGCTTCCTCCCATACATTTCTCCGATAGCAACAAAATGGCAACGATAGCCGGATGGGGAGGTGTTTTTTGCGCTCACTTCCCATAAATTGTGCACTCGTTCGTGTTGTAAGTAGGAAAAATTCTATTTCTCTAATAAGTGGCCACCGAATCGCCCCGGCGCTGCAATTTCCTGCCGGACGACCGTCGCAGGGAGCCAATTTCGTTTGCCCTACCAACCGGGCTGTCGTAACGTTCCCTTCATTCAATTTCCTTTCGCCTTGGCAACGCATCGCAGCAAGCCATGCCTTGGCGAAAAGGGCCCGACCAAACCCAGACCGGCTGGCTAGAGCTGGTGTTCCGGTGCACCATGCGTCAGCGTACGTCCGTACGTCTGGTTGGTTGGCTGAGAATCTGACGTTTTCCTGCCGACACCCGCGAATCCTGTAAACATCCGCTTCTCGCATCGGTACGTCCACTCCGACCGGATGTACGTGGATGTGTGCGAGTGTGCGTGCGAGTTCCCTCTCGTGCCAGTGTGTGCATGTTTACGTTTGAGGGAAAGTTTACGTCCGCAGCATCCTTGATCCTGTCACACGCTCGAGCCGGCCAGCTCTTGCCCTAGCAATTGCTCGGACTCTCACTACGGCCAAACGTCCAAACACCCGACACCGAACCGAACGCATTGCGACTGCTCCGAGGAAAATCGCACCCACCGCTACTAGCGCCAATCGAGACGATGGCGGCAACGAAACTAACTAAAACACCCCGAACAGATGATTCGCTTCTCTCGTGCTGGCTCGCTTCGACCAAGGCACCATTCGCTCTCTCTCTATCTCTCACTTCTGGCTAACTGCTGGCAGCGGATGCTGTTCGGGCTTGGCTCGGGCGCCAGGACATCTGACTCGTCCAGGGCCTGTCTGCTTCTCTGGCATCGAAGCATCGAAGCATCTGAGGCACGACCACTGGAGTGATGCAAAAACACATCGCCTTTGGGCTCAAAACAAAACTTCACCATTTTACGGGTGCAGTATTGGGCGGAATGGTGCCTCAGGGAATGGAGAAGCAATGACGGAGCGTTATCCAACAGCGGTCTAGCAAAAGAAAAGATGAGAGAGAGAGAAAGAGCATCATTGAGCGAGAGAAAGCACGATGACATTGAGTAACAGTGACTGAAAATGTGCGTAACAACGCACGTTTTCGAAGCATATTTTGCCGTCGAATCCCAGACAGACAAGACGGGGACGAGTTCTTGCCATTTTGCCGGTTCCTGCTCGAGTGAGGCTCGAGGCGTCCTTTTTTTTGCAGACAAACGTAACGCGCCCGGCCGAGGCGAGGCTACTCACTTACGTAAGTAAGAGGATAAAAACCCAAACATCCGTCCCAGGACACGCAATCCCGGAAGTAATCCGACAGGCGACGCTAAGTCAAATATTGTTATGAATTTAATCCGGTCGGTGGAAAACGGCACTGGTAGCGAAAGGATCTGCATCCCAGCAGCCCTAGCCCGTTTGCTTAAACGTACGCTGAAACACGCGGGGTTCCATGGAAACGGCTCCTGCTCAACGAGAGCAAACGGCTGCAACTGCAAAGGCAATAAAGAGCGAGCGAGAGAGAGCGAGAAAGAGAGACATTAGGGAGCGAAAATCAAAGCAAAACGCGGTATGAGAGAGAAAGGCATAGCGAAAACGAGTGCGTGGGTGTTAAAACAATACCTTCGCAAGGATATGAAACGATCATTATGCGTTTCCCATTGACCTTGAATGTTGAACGGCGCTGAGGGAGTGAGACAAGAGAAGCGAAAAAGAAAATCAGAACACAAAAAAAAACGGCCGAGGTTAAAATCACAGGCGCTGTATGGGTGTTTTTCCACGGCAAATCGCGAGAAAAATTGACGATACTTTGAGCTAAGATGAAAAACACCAACCGTAAATTCCAGGGATGGCAAAACACGTGCCTAAACGAACAATGGAATTGAAATAATAAAGCAGGAATGAGGTATTATGCAACGCCTCGCCTTACATGTAAATCATCGTTCGACGTATGGTTGATTTTGTAAAGCTAAATTATGTTTCACCCAAACCACTCGAGACACTTTTACTGCGTTATGCTAGCGAAATTACATAAAGCAGTGCAAACGCACTTGCTTCCATTGCTTTTGCGGCCTTATTATTTTTTGTTGCCCCATTATTATTGTTCCTGTGATCATGGAACTGATTACTTGGTTGATTGTGAGTGGTTTTTTTTTCGGCAGTAGGCATCGATTTAATTCCATTAGCTCTGCGGCTTTGGTACTGTGGCGCTGACGCTGACTGTGGTCACACGCCGCAAGGGTCAAAAAAGGGCTGCCATCGAAAGTAGTCCCACTCGTGCCGAACACGGAATGGGCTCAGCTTTCCTCTTCTCGTTGTACACCATCAACTCATGTCCTGCTCCCCGTTCGATCAATGATGCTCCCGGTAAGCGAATCAGTTCGAGGAAGAACGTAATATCATTTGAATACAATTTAATGACGAGAATGAAAGAGTGGCGTATTTTATTTCCTACTGCCATTTTAATTCGATTCGGCAAACCGCGCGCAAAAAAGCGGAGTTGTTCGGACGACCACAACGCTGCGTGATTGTGTCGGAAATACCACATCGTTGAAATTTTTGCGTTTCCATGTGCCACACACGCGTGTAATGCTTTTCGAAATCACTGCCACCCTAAAGGGAACTGGCTGCTTACGAACGAGGACCAACTCAGGAGTCCAACTCAACGGGAAGAGCCGAGTTTCAACGCCAGTTGCCATGCATGTCAGCGTCAGTGTGTAGCGGTGAAATATGACTGACTACGAACAATATTCATCAACGCGCCAAACACCCCGAAGCCTAATGGAACAACACGGGCGGAATGATGCAAGATGTGTGCGCCCTTAAACGTTGCAACAATGTGCGGAAGCTGAACAACCCTTTCATGTCAATTTACGTGAGTCTGCTGTCGAAACAGGGCTCCGCATCAGTGGATCAACACGAACAAAGGTATTTAATCGAGCCATTGTTCTGCGGATGATGTAATTTGTTTTGTATTACGGTGCCGAATCTGAACCAAACTGGTAAACTATGGGCTTTGTTGCTCTACGTGTGTTGGAGCTGCATTTCTCATCACAACCAAACGACCAAATCAACCGAATCGGGTTGATCCTGCAAGAAGGACGAGTTGGCAGCACAAATTCCCCCAAGTAATGGTAAGCTAGTGGGTGGAATCAGTTCCGGTAGAGCATTTCCGCACCCATGTTCTCAAGCGAGCACATGCTAGTGTGTTGGTGCTGTGATTCCGACCGATGTCGCCCTCAAGAGCAACTGTGTCTAGCAAATGAGCGTTGGCTAACGGAGCGTACGAGCGTAAAACGATTCTCAGCTTAAGTCGCTAATACGTGTCCTGCTACGGGTGGTCCTCGTTCATTCCTGACGCATTAATTACCAGAAGGAATGCAAGACAGCAACAAGTTGGAAATGTCATTGATTGTTCATTGCTCCTAGCGCCGGAGTTTGTTGGATAGTCTGTATGTTTTTATCAACTACTTTAACGAGACCTGACGAGATTCAAAGGTGAACAGATATTTACATTTCATTCTTTTTCGTCCGTGTACGGACTCGAAACAATACCGATTGTTCTCTCCAGCGTTTGAACAGCTTCGATTGAACAGTTTATCTAGTGGTTTCGAAACGAATCATTCCACTTACGTGGAACTAACCGATGCCTCTTGAAAAGGCTTAGATATGCGTCTTACCGTATTACACGGTCCGTGTCCGTGATTCAATTTTGTGCAGTATGACGAATTCCTGGGAAAAGAACACTCGTTTGTGGGCCCGGCAGTGCATTGTTGCATTTCTCGCACGATTGCATCGCTCGAACCACACTGCAGCAACCATGTCGATCAGGATGTTATGAATGCAAATACTCCCCAACAACAACCGCAATCTCATTCCAGCCCAATGAACAACTGCCGTCTTTGTCGTAGAGCCGTCCTTCGACGAGTCGGAACGATAATCCACTCGGAACCATTTGATTTACCATGATCCTAACCCCACACGGTGCAGATGCATCGTCGAAAGGACATGAAAATGGAAGGAAACCGATCGAAGTAGGCTTCGAGATTTGTCGTCAAGGGACAAATGCTCGTCAACAAAACGCGTGAACGATTACAACATCTTCCCTTTTTGATTCTTCTGTTTCGATCGAACAAACGTAAATCAAAACAATTACCATCATCGCATATTGAAAACGGATCGTTGCGGTTATATCCATTGAAGTTGGAGTACTTCATTGAATATTTCGTGTGTCTTTTTTTGCTGACCCAACGTATGCATACCCACCCAACGAGTCCCTCCTGGTCACCGATATTCACGTTTCCGATTGTGTATTCCATCCATTTTACAATCCCACAGACCGTCGGCACGGTTTCGTCCTCATCCCCACGAAACAGCAAGCCCATGGGCGGACGAACGCTGGTACGCTTTCATGAATTTTAATAAACCCCAAAATGGATTTTATTAGCGTTTGCTAGCGTTGCGCTTTCGACGTGCGGCAGTTCGCACGAAGCCAATCAAACACCCAAAAGGGCCATTTCGGGAAAATCGCCCGAACTCCCGTGCCCGTGGAATGCAATTTTGGGGTAACTTTTCGAGCCACCCTGCCCACTTTCTCGGTCTGAGGGTTTTTCCACCGCGTGTCGAAGGATCGCGGCCACATTGGATCGCTCCTCGGGCCTGGGTGATGGGTGATAACGCTAATCTGCCAGTTTGCTGGAGGATCGCCCGGGACAGGCTCGAGACGGGTCCGGTGGCTCCACTTATGATAAACAGGCCTACTTTTGGCGGACGAAGAACAATCGATAAAAAGGAAAGGCAACGCGTTACGTGACTGTAATAACTCAGCGAGGGTTCGCCACCACGAACGAGCTCGAGATCCCGCCGGTAAATCCTAACTGGGGCAAATGCTGGAGTGGGCGGCTTTAAGTGACCATTTCTCGGAACGGACGACTGCGGACGTTCTGTTGCTTTAAACGGTTTCTGGGTAGTACCATGTATGCGCAATAAACCCACCCGGAAGGAACGACTGTAAGCCAGCTGCTAATAATTTCTCGACCGCTCGGCAATCCCGCAAGATAAACGGCATGTCTTCAGGCGGTGGATTGGAAAGCATCATGAAACGATCTGACCATGAGCGAGCCGGTTCACAAATGTGGAGGTTGAGTGAGCCGTAAATTAATTTTGCATATGAAGAAAAATCACCAGATTGAAACGGGCGAATACATCTTCAACTCGTTCCATTCCGAAAGCAGCAGCTGCTGTTACTGGTGGTGGAAATCAAACCAGCTGACCCGATAACAGCACGATTTCCAATACCTACACCCGCTGCCATTCTGTTGACCCATGTCAGTAAATGCTGCTCGAACCGGCCACTAGCGCACCGTACCACCGATTAGTTGCTTTCCCCCAGCTCGTCACAAAGCAATGCTGTCCAAATAACGAACTATCAGGCTGGCACGTCCCACCGCACGGAACCGCAACGGAATCGAATGCCGATCCTTACCGTTGCCTTCTCGACTCCACTGCGTACCGGTGGCCAGACCGAAGACAAGAAGTCAAATAAAATCTCACAAATCGGCACAACATTGAGCAGGGTCTCGGGTGGCATCGGGCGGTCCGGGTCGACAAATGCCTACGGCCATTTACATCCCAGCCCATCCTCTGGTTCAGGCTGGAGCGCACTTTGTGTGGTCCCTCAGTTCGATCGTTGGGACTTTTATTTGTCAATAAATATTACCATTTCCACAACTCACCGGTGTGCTGCAGAGTGCAGATACGACTGCTACGGTACAGCTGCTCACACAGGAGAGCTGGCAAAATCAATAGCAAACTCGCTCGTTTGCTGGAAAAGGACTATTGAATTCGTACTTCAAGTTGTTGCACCTCCACAGCAGCAGCTGGAGCAGCTCTCATGATTAATCGCAAAGCCCTTCATTCACTGGTACTGTGAAACACACCAACCGAACCATTTCGAAACGTCAATCCTTAAGACCATTGCGCCCCGTGAGCGCTCCTGGCTTCCTGATACTGAGGAAGCCTGGTCGGAGAAATTAATTAAATCATGCACCGTCCATGTTTTGCATCCCGACAATTATTGATACCAACGGAGAAAGAAACCTTTTTGCTCAATAACGAGGGTCCATGCTCGATCGTGAGCTTTCTTCTTTAACCAACCCAGCCCCAACCAAACGAGCGAACTTGATTGCAATTTGTTTCAAACGAACTATCTAAGTGCTATCTCGTGCATCGTATTAGCGACCGCCAAGGCACGATGACGCGGGCATCCAATTTGTAAAATCGTTTCGGTTTCTCACCGCTCGTCTGCTGGTGGGTTTTTACCCGGGTTTAGGTTACAGCATCACCCGCATGCGAGTGCAGAACCGTTCGCGAACCGTACCGCAACAATGATTCCGGTGCCGGTGCTGGTGCTGGCACATGATAATGCCGGTACCGGTGATGGTGATGATGATCATCGGACCGGACGTACCGTTGGGATGCAAGGATACACGCCGATTCACGCCTATCTGTGCCAACCGTGTGCCGGCAAACAAAAACCCGTCAGGTCGACACGTTTTAATTGGCTCAAAGCCGGCCGGGTATCGCGATCCTTTCGCCGTACCATAGCTTC
The DNA here is from genome assembly GCF_943737925.1 of Anopheles nili. NCBI lineage: Eukaryota > Metazoa > Arthropoda > Insecta > Diptera > Culicidae > Anopheles > Anopheles nili. The sequence goes on from NC_071292.1 coordinate 5,385,294, forward strand.
CCTTTTCGGGTCTCCCATGGGACTGTGCATCGGACGAATCGGGTCGGAAAAAAATACCCAACTATCCTGCTACGTCCGCTCGGTCCGTAATCTTGGAAGGATGTTTTTTTTTTGCGGCACATCCACAGAACAGGACACGTTGGTGTGAGAGTGTGCGAGCTTTTTTTTTCCTGGTGTTAATATAGAAACGTGTCGCCGGTGCTATTGGAAATGTAGTGCTCCATCATCGCGTTTGTGGCAACGCGCCACAGCCATGGCACACTAATGGAGCTCGTCCATGATGAAATCGGTGGCTCCGTTGGTGCACTCGGGTTGGTCGTGCTTTTGTTCTGGTTTTTGGCTTAACCGTTTTGCTTCTCTGCTTGCTTATCAGCCTGACAAAAGAGGACAGCCGGCTAATGGTCAGCGTAATAGACGAGATCACGAGCAACGAAAGAGAGAGAGAGAGAGAAAAGGCAGCACCATCTGCTTCGATGTCCCATGTGCATTCGCGACGCGATGTTTGCAATGGATGATAAAATATTAAATTAAAAGATAATTGAAATTTTTCGTTCCCCCGTTTCGCGGGTTCAGTTTTGGACGAGGTGAACTATTTTGTTTTTCTTCCTCAAGCTCAATGCAACTCGTCTCAACCGAGTCCGGCGTTCGTGTTTTGTAGTGTGTTTCATTAAGATTGCCAACTGCCAACTGTCGGACACGGACACTGACTGTGGGTGTTTCCATCAACATAATGGATTTCAACATTGATGAAAACCGTTCCAACGTGAACGCTTCTGCCGGCACGTAGATAAAGGATGCTCATAATTATACTCGAGCCCATAGCAATCCATTCACACTCGTTCAGGTGTACGGCCCCAGCAGCATTACTACCCCCAGTGTGCAGGACTCTTTTAACCGACGAGCATCGTGCACACAATGGCTCACAACCATCGTCTTGTTCCCGTGCGGAATGACCGTAAGGCATCGTTAAAAGTTGCTCACTTCTTTCCATCCCCGGTAGCGGTCGATTTCTCATCAATGTTGCACCCGGAATCCCGGAAGAACCATGCCCCGAAGGGCGTATTCCAGGCAGTATCGTACATATGCCCCGTTAAAGCTAAGGGTTCCAGTGGGATTTCAGCAGCACAAGATTAAAGTAATCACCAACCAACTACTGCACTCGATGCACCGACAAACCGATGGGCAAAGAGCTTTCGAATGCTAATGAAATTAAACTTCACGGGAAATGTGTTTCGTTGCGGCCGCAGGCGCGCGAGTGCAGTTAATTGTTCGTCATTTACGTTTTCCGGGAACGTGGATTTATTTACTTTTTTCTCTGCCCGTTAAATCCCACGAAACGAACGCTTGTGTAAAACATAACGAATGAAAATTAAGTGCTAAATACAACAAATCCTCCTCCAACCTGAGGAAGAACTTCAAACCACGGTCCACCGAACGAACCGTATCGCATCCTTGTGCTAATCAGCGCTTCGCGAGTATGCGTACATTTTTATTCCAGCTCATTAGCGCTTGCAATTGCAGCGCTCCCGCTGCAGTTATGGTAATGCAATCTCATTACAGCGCTTCATCGCGTTCGCGTTCGAGCGCAAGCGTTACAATGCAAATGCCAACAAAAACAAAAAAAAAACACCCACGGGAAAAGCGGAAAAAAAATGATTACAGCCCCTCCCGAGTGGCGTAAAATTTGTTTTCTTTCGACCTGTGGTGGATGGCCTCTTTGAAGCGTCACCCATTCATCATGCAATCCGGGTGGTGGTGAATTATAGATCGGTTCGCAATTGTCGATAATTGCCATTACACTTAAATTCCACCACTCGGGCAGCATTAACGGCCATTAATTACTACCGAACGGGGTATCGATCCTGTCGATGACGGCTGCTAAGAGGCAGGTTTTGTGAATGCAAATTTTCAACCCCACTTTTATCGGGCACCAATTACATCGATCGTTCACGGTATCAATCAGTGATGAAAATGCCACCGCAGGCATGCATGATTGGGCGTGTGCTTGAAGAAGTGATTGATGTGAAGCGGAAGCACCCAAAATAGTGGTGCTTCTTCGTAAAAACGAAATCAACTCCGTTCAAAAAACTCTCCCCCCAGAACGAACCCGTACCGCGTGTAACCGCACAATGTCAACGCAACGATCTATTCCATCTCTGTGAACAGCAATCGAAGGCATACAGGCTGGCTCTTGGCAAACGGAACCGCCAGAAGGATCGATCTGGCCCCCATCGAAGTGGTGTTTCGCATGTAAACCGAGCACTTCCCCCGCAGCAAAGCAACCGGCATTGGTATCGGTGCCGGAAACCGGGTCGCCTAAAGCCGCAGATGGATTTCTCTCATCAGACCGGAAGATTAGTTCGTCAAGCGAAGCGAATCCATCCATCGAGCCGGCGCACCCGCACCCGATTTTCGAAGCTGCGCAACTGAAAAACAGCCCCCAGGGAACGCTGGCAGAACGCCCAAAAAAACCCATCATCAGCATTTCGATTAACAAAATCCCACCGCAAAAAGGAACCGGTTGCGGTGAGGTTTGGGGTTGTTTTTCTTTTATCTATCTGCCCGTTTTTTTTTTTTTTTGCTTCCATCTCAGCCTGTGACCGGGTGAGGGATCGGACCACAGGACCCGTAGACGTTTTAATTCAATATCTAAAATCCAATTGTAAAACCGTCTGGTACTGGGTACTGGGAACGATGCAACTCCCGATTTTTGGCTGGTTTTCGGTTTGGAGCAAAAACCCCGGGAATAAATAAACCACAGCCAGGAGGTTTGGGCCCTCGAAGCTCGACGGCTCGCAATCGAACGGACATGGGTTCGAAATTCGCGCCAACTCGTCGGAGGAATCCATCACGAGAAAGGGACGGTCAGCAAACCGTGAGCAGGGAAACGGACTGTTTTCCGGAACGAGCGTACGAAACGCAGTTTGCGGTTCGTTCCAGAATTCCGCTAAAACGATGCGCCGTGGATCGGTAATAGTTCTGCGGTTTTTGGACGGACCACCGTGTAGTGAAGTTCGTTTCGTTTTCCGTGTGCCTTTTTGGCGGGCACGATGCGTCGCAATCGCATCCGAGAGATGAGAGTTCTGGGAGGAATTCCACCACAGGAACACTCCCAGAACCAGCGCTTGATCATAAATTGCTTTCTGATTCTTTCAAAGTGGTAAAAAGGGATGAACTGATGCACTCACCGGATGAAGCGATGGAAAAAAAAAACCAGTCCACTCGGTGCAAAAAAACGTCGTGTAATTCTTCGCAGAAAACGCGATTAAATTTAATCCTCCTGCTGCCGGTGGAACAGGGGAGAAAGAAAAATGCGCCCCCGCTTTAGCGAATTAAATTCTCTCCCAACAAACCCAACCAAACCACACCGGATTCTCTTTCATCCAAAGGATGGCTTGAACGCTGTGAAGCACAGCACTAAATCGAGTTCCGATAATGGCACAACCAACGTCAAACGACGATGGCGAATCGGTCGAACGCACTCCGTTTACCACCCACCACCCAATCGATTGGACCAATCGCGCGAGCAATCGGCAACCAGTTGTCAAACACTGCAATCATCAAACAAATGGCTTTCTAACGAAGGAATGAATGCGCTCGCTCCGACCTCGCTCGCTGGCGAGATGAGAATCGAGCGCCACATTATTCAATTCGTGTTCCTTCTCGCTACTGCACCAAGTGACGGGCACTTGTGGTCCTTTTGCGGGAGCCAAATCCATCCCTTGGTCGATTGCAAGGACGAACCCGGAATCTGGACGGTTCCGAGCCTTGATGGGCGTTTCTGCAACCGTCAGCACCGATCAACGTCAACATCGTCAGCGGACCACCCTGTGCGTAAGCCGTTTCTCTTCGATCGCCGGTGCCACGGAAGGACTCCACCGGAAAATCCACCCCCAACAGGGTGGTGGTGGCACAATCCATAATTTTCATCCCACTGGTTGCCCGGTTCGTTCCCTTTATTGCTTGTGCAGGCAGAAACAATTACCATAATAAACAAATCCTACCAGCAAATACAAACACCGGCCCACCCTCGTGCTCGTCGTGTCCTGCTACGAGTTGTCCTTGCGTGTGGGTGTGTGTGCGTTTGTGTGAAACACGAAAACACAGATTGTGGTTTGCGGAATTAGTACAATTTTATTCCGAACCCGAAGCGACCGGCTCGTACCGGACTGGATGGCGTCGTCCTTGCCGGGCAGCCGGGCACGTTGAGGTTGATTTTGTCGTACTCATTTGTCCGGAACGCCACCGGACGGACGGACGGATGGCTGGACCGGGTGGGTCCTTTTGGGAAAAGCCTCACAGTTGTCTCGGACTCACAATCAAACTGCGCACTAATAGACGCGTCTGCCGACGCAAACAGAGCGAACACTTAGACTGCCGTCCGAATGCTCCGTCGGAATACGGAAGGATTGAATCCGGCTGGCGGCTCGGCGTCTTGCCACGGGGTGGTGCATGCATATGGCCAACCATTAATTAATGTGTCTGTGGGCGTTCACTGATTTGCTTCGTCGTGTTGTTTTAACCTTTCTCTGCATTTTTGCGTACGTTTCTTTCATTCGATTCAGCTCAATAAAGAGCGAACAGTACTCCAGTAAAATCAGAGCTCCGTGCGTGATGTAGTCCTTTTTCAAGGCTTCAATTCGTCCTGATGGTGGTTAGAACTGCTGACGTTATTGAACACGAGCCGAACCGAGCAACGAACAGCACATATGGCTGGCATTGCGTGCCGTTTTATTAAGTTACCGAACCAAACCGGGAACCGACTCTCACCGTTTCGTGTCAAAAATTTCCTACAAAACGAAAACCTGAAACCTGAACGAGAACGTGTCGCAATAACGATGTGTGCGGGTGTGCACTGATGTGCCTGATACGTTATCATCTAACAAGCGTTTCCCGTGCAGGACGCGCCAACGATATGCGTTTAAAAGCTTTTCGTTAATTTATTTTCGCTCTGAAGCCTGAGTCGTGGGTAGTTCTTTTTTTTTGTTGCTCAAACGAATGCAGTGTTCTCCAGTGCAAGGAAAAAAATACCCAGAGATTGCACTTTTTCCTACCTGCACCACCCGCTTGCGCTTTGCGATAGATCGATCGGGCGATGTCAAAATGTGCCTCTCGTCGTGGTTCTCGAGCGTGGACGCAGAAAAGTATCATAACGAAGCCGACAAACAGATGGCGATGGTGGTGGACGCATACAGTGTGTGTCCGAATTCTGTTCGTGCTTCCGTGCTTTGGTGATTTTTATTTCCCTCGTTCCCGAAATTCCCTGCGTCCCCGGTACGGTGCAGGAAAAGGCCAGGAACAAAAAAGAAAGATTATGTGTCGCGTGTTTGCACCCGTTATTGCAAAATTTGCTCCCGAGCTGGGGCATTCGTGGCGGGCCGGAAAAGGACAGTTGATACTTTTATTTAGTACATCGGATGGTGGAAAAGATTTTCGCTCACCGGACGCCGGACACGGAATCCGTTTATGGGAGCACTGCACAAACATAAAACCGTGGCGAATCCCATCACCCTCGTTCCCTATCCTAATCAGGCCACGGATTGTCGTTTGACGAACGCGGGAGGAAAATGCGCCCGAGCAAGTGAACCATTTCACGATTCTGTGGCTCTGCGGCACACCCGCGAAGGGGACTGGGCTTTTGTGCTGCCTGCATTCACATAAATCCACCCACAGATCCGCCATCATAACAATATGATTCTGATGAAAAATATCGCTCGGAAAATATTTCCCCACTCTTGCCTTGCGGCTCTGAGCGTCGGATAGCATCCCACCACGCGGATGTTATCTTTTCCGGCGTTTGGGACCTCGCGAAGGGACAAATCAAACAAAAGCGAAAGGATCCGAAGCACGGTGGACGAATTCGTTCGCTCTCTGTCCCACGATCCCACGCCATCCTCCGGCTCTTTATTCGGCAAACAACATTTCATCATGAAAATGTTGAGAAGAAAGAAAAAAAACGCTCCTTTGGTAGCGCGCGAGAGCCGGGTATTATGCTCATTGCAAATACACGTCGTCTGTGCAGCGCAAACAGCGTCTGGCTTGCGTTGGAGCTTGCACAAAACGCGCGCCCTCCCGGAGTCGCGATTGATCGTGTACCAGCCGGGTCGGGTTGGGTTGCGCCGGTTAGTTGTATTTGAATAAAAACGTGCTGCTGGTGCGAGCAAAACGGGAACTGAATAGCCGATCCCGATTGCCCGACACCGGGCCGTACATCAAACGCAAACCCACCGTGGGTGGAATCGAGATCAGGTCTGGGCGCATCGCTCGCAAAATGATGGTAGAAGGAAAGCACACACATGTTCTCTCATCCACACACGCGCGCCCGAGAGCATCCTCTAAATGGCCCCGAACGAACCTAATTTGTTTGAACATTGTCGCGAATGATTTTCTTCCTCCGACTGGCGGTTATAGCCGTGCATGCAAACGAACGTCCGCAGATGTGGTCAGAAGGACGAAAAAAAAAACAGAATCATCTGGAATTTTGCCCAGCACCATGATGGCGCTTGGAAGCCCTCGAAGCCCTGGAGGCCCACAATCGATGGCTTGTGCCAAGGATCAATTGCAAGCGCGCTACCATTGAGCCTCGATGGCGTTGAACTTTGTCGCGGCAATCACATGAGCGACATCACCCGTATGTTCGGTTGCTATGGTTACACGGAAAGGACGAACGCGCACGATGAGGGTTGATTTGTATAGCGCGCAAATACAGCGGCTTGGTGGATAAATGAATGCCGCCGAGGTGGAACATTTGAAAAGACCCAGCGGACACCCGGCGTTGGGAGTGTTATCATCTGCTTTTCTGTGCGAACCAGCACAGTGTGGCTTCGAAGAACGGCTCTAATTAATGTGCTTCTAATGAAGATAGTTGCCATGTTCCATGATTACGCCTTTTCTGCATACATCACGTCTCGGTTCAATGATTGTATTGTCACTGTGATTTTCTCATCCTGATCCGTACACATTTATTGACAAACATCCGAACGATCCCCAGGACGATTCACAGGCACACATGTCGAGGGATATCTGCAGCGTATCATATGCTAGAAATCATCGAGCTATTTTTCATCCTTTCAGCTGGTTGAGGGGTGACACACCCGTTTACGTATGGCTCAAGCACAGCAACGGCACGGAACGCTGTCAACATCATCCCTTGGTCTTTCTTCGACAGAAGAACGCCATGGCTCGTTTCCTCGAACGAATATACCGCCCTTCGGCAGAGTTGAGGTCAGTTCTGTGAAATTATTCCAACCTCAATTGCCCGCCCGCTCGCATTAGGAGGTGCTGCACCGTTTCCTTCAATTTTCAATCAATTTTCCTTCCTTCCGGTCTCGCCCCTCCCACAACCACGGTTCGAAGAATCCGGTGGCTCATCAATCAAATTTTCGGAACCCCATTCCTAGGGCCATGCCTTTTCAGAGGGTGTCCTTTTTTGGTGAGTGTCCCCTTGTGACCGAGAAGCGCCCCATCGGTTGGGCAAACAAATCTGCTCACCGGCCGATCCTCACCGTGGGTGGTCCCAAGCCCCGGAAATGACCCACACCGAAATCGTCCTAGACCCGAGCCTGGGGTGTTAATTGTTCCGCGCAGTGTCGTTTATAAAGCCTGTCAGAAAAATAGACACACCGGTTATTTATTATTTCCTCTCACTCTCTGGTGACAAGGCACGGCAAGTGGGCCTACTTTTGTGAGGGCCTTCCGATTGACTTCCAGCTAGATTTCCGTTTTTTTTTTGCTTTCGCTTCCACCTGTCCCGTAAATCTCTCTCTATCCCCCACCGACGACCAAGCAAAAGAGAGCCACTGTCGTGTCTAAGCGTTTGAAAAATATCAATTCCCTCGGCAGCTGAAGCATCCTTACGCCAGCAAAACAACGAGGTCCCAAAGCCGAAAGGACAAAAAAGGGTCCATCGGTCTAGGGATGCCGGTGGTAAAGACGCAAAAAAGAAAACTAAAACAACAAGAAAGCTAGCCAGCCCGTCCCATCCATTCCTCAAGCAAATGGAAGGCCCAAACGCTGCTTAAACCTACAGACAACGGCATTAGGGATGTTCTACGTGATTGAAAAATGATTGTGTTTGTGCAGTGCCGTCCCTTAGCCCTCGAAATCGGCCCCGGTACGAGGTGCCCGGGCCAAACTAGAGGAAGGATTTTTGTCTTTCATGTACACCGGTAATGATGACCCTTCCCGGCGGATCTCAAGCGGAAGCGAACCGGCCGAAACAGGATCGAGTCCCGCAGGACAGGGAACCTGCTCGTTCAAATCCATCAATGGATCAATGGAGCTTCCTAAAAGAAAAACCTTCCCGAAGCCCCGGAACATAATCTAAGTGAAAACAACGACCGGAACTGCCCACCCGTTCAGCGCAAAAGGGCGCACTCCCCAAAAATCCCATGCATCCCATGGTCGGGGAGGTGGGACAGAAAAATTATGCGCCCGATTTGCAACATTTTTCAGCCCCATTTTACTTCGCAAGCGTCCCCTCATTCACGTTGACTGTGTATGTGTGTGTTTGTGTGTGGGTGGGTGGAAAAACAAACGAGGATCGAGCGCATTAGAATGATAAATAGCTTCTGTCAACGGAAGTGCGGTCATCATCATTAATGTGCGGATGCGTTTGACAGTGCCACCGGGTAGGGTAGGTCTGGAAATAGTTGACGCCATGCCGAAAGCCGGCGTTGAGCAAACCGTGGCAAACCGTGGTCACTGGAGGCTTAGCCGCTGTTTGCTCGCGTCAATAACGAATCCAATGTTCGGGGCTTAGGATGCAGATGAGTCCCACCGAAATAGCTGGTAAATATTGCAACGCAGCAATCTACAACGCAAACATGCCCGATCAACAACTATTGCCGCTGATAAACAATGATATTTTCCAAAACCCCCGAAAACCATAAAGTCCCCTGAGGGGTGCATCCATTCACGCTAGGCAGCTGGCTACGTTGGCACGTTGCCGTGGACGACGGTGTGCGCTGGTTACTACGATCGAGCAAGGGCTCGGTTTCGCAAACCGAGCCGAGCCCTTTTTTTTGCCTTGAGCTTCATGTTAAATTTAAAGCCAACAAGCACCGATTCGTTCGGTTTCGAGAGCCTCCGGTCGAACGGGAAGCCTCCCTGGGAGCCTGTTGTTGGCCGCCGTGGGCTTCTGCTGAAAAATGCGCTCAAATTAAGCATAAAACAATCCCATGCCTCACCGTGCGTGGCCTCCTCGCTCGGGCAGATAAGCCGAACATATCGGAGCGAAAAGCTCTTTTCAAAATTAACTAAATGCGAAACGGAACCTCCCTTTCGGTGCACGCTTCGCTTCAGGCGTGCGTGTTCGATTCGGCAGCACCACGGATGGCTCTTCTGGCTCGCCAACTATTTTATGCCCACGAATTCGGGGCGAGCTCAGGACCGAAAGGGTGAAAACTCCCGTACGAACCAGGGCAAAATATGCGCACGATAATTGAAATGTTTTCCATTGTAATGTGCTCGTATTTTCGGAGTTAATCAAATCAGTAGTGATTTTGTTAATGTGTTTTCAATCAACGTGGACCAGGCGATCGTAAACGAAGGAGAGGACCGGGAAAAACGAACCGAATGAGGTGGAAAACACGCCCGAAATAAAGCGGCATCCGCTTCGGCGCTTCCGTCTCGAATCGATCGAATGCCGGCAGGTAGAAGCGATTAAACCCGTGCAGGTATCGTGAGCCCCAGCATCCCAGTGCTCAATTAAGCGGGTACGATAAATGCATGCCCGAGCGCGAGCATTTTCCTACATTATCGCTACGAAAGATTATCACGCTTATAACCGGAGCTACAAACAATCAATCGACTGCGAAACGAACGGCTTTTGTTCGTTCACAACAACTCCGCTCGGTTCACCACTCGTTTACCACTTTTAAAGAGCCTTATTAAAATGTTATATTTTTGCTACAACAGCACAACACTCGAACTGCAGGGTAGCAGCCGTTTTGAAACATTGTTTCATTGTGCCCCATAAAACCGCCATCCCACACCAGCGCCAACCCAACCAACGAGCGCCCATTGACGAGAAGCTAGTTTGCGAAGTTTTGCGCTCGAAAACAAGACAGCCAGCCACGGCGGGCGGGCGCAACAGAACCACCAGCAACACGGCAAAGAAAAACACTTCCCCGGGAAATGATTTCCTTGCGGTACGCCAAAGTTTGCGCCTTTGTTTACATTCTAATTGCCTCGCAAAACACGGCCCTTCTATCCACCCGACCCTACGGCAAGGACTCGCAAAGCGGACCAACCAACCCACGTTCGGTTCAATAGCAGATCTCATATCTAAATTTTAATGCTTGCCTCTCGCCAACGAGAAAATTAGTACCACAGCACATTAACGTAACGTAAACTGTGAAACTCAACAAGCGGTGGGAGAAGGATTCCGCATCGTAAACTGACAGCACGTAGCGTTCTTTCAAACGGGACCTTCGTCCCTTCTACCGCCAGCAGGGACATCGAGGTCCTTTCCCATCCCGAGAGGGTGCGCAAAACTTCACATATCACTAGCAGTGGGGAAAACTTTCTACGATCGCGTAAGGGACGGCTGTGGCCGGAGAAGAAATGTGAAAGAAAACGGCACAAGGACAGCGGCGAGAAATGATTCTTTGCACCGACGGAAAACCGAAAACCGCACCCAGAACAAGAAAAGTTGCATCATTTTACAAACATCACACATACACGCACACGAACATCCTTAGCTTGACGATCCTCTCGAGGGTTTTGTGGCCGTGTGTGTACGTGCCCAGCTCGTGTGCAGCCACGGCTCGTTCGTCCTGTTTTCTTCGTGGGCTGGAGTGGCTTTCACTCTCTTCTGGGGTTCCCTCTTGACCCCTTTTTGCCAAAGATGCCGCCAACTTTTGCTTCTCTGTTCCTCCTCCCCCACAATGACTGGTTCAGCCAGGTTCCAGAAGCAGAAGATAATCGCTGGCACTATTGTAAAGGACGACTGCGGATTCCCTCGTGGAGGCGCGTGGCAACCCGACGAGGAACGGACCCAATCTATTCAAACTTCTGGCGGCGGCTTTGTCTGGGTGGTGAAGAGCCCGGCTGGTCGTTGCGGTTCGTTCATTTTTGGGGAGAATATTGTGGCAACCGACAGGTTATTGCAATGTATGGTGCCGTAAAAGAAATATGAAATTGTGTATAACCTCATGTAGAATTCATAATAGGTCTGTGAATGGCTTTTCAGTTTTGTTGTTTATCTAGCAGGTCTTTTCGGGGTGCTTCCCTCGTGCACAAAGCCCCATCCCTAAAGGTGTAATGCCTCCGTGCTTTCGTACTGGTCTTCGACTCCACCTTTCCACGTTCTCCCAAACCGCGCCCGGCAGACTACCGACGTCACGGTTCGCAACCGAGTTGGAGCTGCTTCCGGGTAAAAGTTTGTCTTTCCTGTTTTTCTCCCGATTTTGGCATGGATTCCCGTGCGCGGTACCATCCCGGCTGGTAGGGGACGCTTCCGGGTGAGTTGTATTTGAATTTGTAATCTAATTCTTGCTCTCTCTTTCCACCACCCACCCACCCACGGTGGCTCCTTTTTGGCCCACCACACCTCGTAAAGGAACTTAGCGCCCGACCGAATCCGGACCATTGAATCCTATTTATCGGTTATCGATGCGATATGGAACCCATTGGCGCGAAACATTGCACAGAAGCACCCTGTGCCGGTGGTGGTTCGTTAGTGGTGGATTATTTTGCTGCTAAGGAATTATATATCTCCCTTCCTTTAGTGGGTGTTGGCGGTAGAGAAGTGCAAAAAAAAATACACCAACGCAAAGACGTCACAAAGCCGAAGCTGTCGTTACAGGAAGTGTTGTAAACTTCCACGAATTCGGTAGCAACGGCTTTCCATAGTAGTAAAAGACGTTCTTTTTACCCTCATGATGTACTTGCGCTAGCTTGTACGTTAAGTTACGTTCGATAGTAGACGAACAATGGGAGCATAAGTTTTCTCTCAGTTTCGTTTTGGCAGCTCTAAAAGCACCCCATCGGGGCGTGATCGTATACCAGGCAGAAACAGACGCACCTTCACGTGAAGAAATTTTCTCCGAAACTCGCGAGTGTTGAAAAGATTTTTCCTCCACTCGAGTGCATTACATTCTGGCGCCAAAAGCACGCTCTACCTACAGCAGCGTCAAACGCAGCGTATGACAATCGAGAGTTGTGGGGCACCACTCTTTTGCGAATCCGCGAGAAATCAGAAGTGACACCGTTTCGCTTCCGGGAAGAACTGCGAGAGAAATCAAATACTCGAGGCCACAAACCATCCCCCCAGGCGACGAGGAGCTGTGGGTAGATTTATCTTATCGTAACGTTTAATGCAAACACCAAGGTTGGGAGAAAAAGAAAGAACCCAAACCCACAGGGGTGCAAGTTTTGTCGATGTAAAAGTGTAAAAAAGTACGGTTTAATCCAACCGTGACATAAATTGTCGTATACAGCCATTCCAGCGGAAAAGGGTCCACGCGCAGGGAATTACAAAAGACCACCCCGAAGGAAGAACGTTTCACCCGGAATCGGTAAGGTGTAAGCCACAAGCCATGCGCCGTTATGAGGGAAAACGATTTTGTTCACTCGCAACCATTTGCATGATGGGGATCGATTTTCTGCACAAAATTTGCTCCAATTCGTCGTTGATCCGTCGAAACGTAACGAACGGATTTTTCCCGCGCCGAATCGGGGCTTAGACGAACTTTGGCGTAATCCCGAATGATTGAAGACACTGGGGGCTTTTGGGTGGAAACAGAAATGGCAAACAATGTAAATTACTCTATTGGCCATTTTCCGCCGCTTTGTGTGCTTTGTTTTCAGCGGAATGTTTGTGGAATTTGGTTTAAATTTTGGAACACGGTTCACCACCGGTGTGCACCTTCGGCTCGAGCACTTTAAGTCGATTAAGCCTGCACAATAAAAACGAATCGAGCCGTTCTATTTCACGCCGAGTGCAGGCGCTACTTTGGGTGCGCGATTAGAGCGAACGCTCACTGAGCCACTCAACGATCCTGCGAATGCTCCGATAAGCTCGCTTCAGCCAGTTCCTTCAAGCGATACATTTATTTGCATTTTTCGTTCCAAAAAGCCCTCGTCGAGCCGACGCTCCATAAAAGGTTGCTCAATAATGCGACCAGAATGTCACATCGAAAGCCCGGCTGGCTTAGCGCAACGGACGATCCTTGAAATTATGGCCAACGTTCATAAACCAACATCGAGCGTCCGCCGTCGGTTGTACGCAAATGTCCGCCCGTTCGCACGGTTCCTTGAGTGAACGAATAAAGGACGAAGCAAACCCGGCACACAGAATCCCGCGCGAAAGTTGCCCCGCGACAACATTTGCGATAACAACTTTACCGAGCCCGCGGAAAACTCGCTCCCAAACAGTAGTTATTAAGTTGCCAAATGACACCCTCCCCGTGCGGGAAAAGTTTTCCACCCATCCTGCCGGGTTGCAAGATTTTTCGCATTCGCGTTGATAAAGCCTTGCAGCTCCTTGCCTCGGCGATGGCTCCTCGAGTGTTGGTGGCTTGGCCGACCCATTAAGCCCGAATCGGTCAGCCTTACGCGGTGCTAAATAAAACTGCTGAGGCCCGAAAACCGGCAGTAAATTGACGCTAAACAAAAGTGAACCAAGTGGTAGGCAAAAGTTACTCCGCGCCATTGTGGGCATTTCTTGGCGAACGGTAGAGAGTGAGAGCCCACTGAAGAGAAAGATCGAGAAGGGAAAACAAAGCACAGAAATCATCGAATCAGCGAAACTCACACTTTGCCAAAATCAATAATCAATTACCGTACCGCGGTGATAGCAGATCGGATCGCGAGAATCGAGTCGTGGAAAAAGTAACATCTTTGCCCAGCGCCTTCGGAAACCAGCACTGAAGCTGTTTTTCAAACGGCGAGATATTTCACCGAAGCGCGCCAGAGTGGAACCGCGTCGTTTGCGTAGAAAATGAAACAAACTGCCACGGCACACCCATTGAACGGCCAGTTCTGAAGTGCGTCCTGTCGCAGTATCCTTGCCAAGGTTCCAGCCGTACCGAGGAAAGGAAAAATATCGCTAGCGCATTCTAGAATCGGGAAAGCCACACGGCACAACAGTTCATTTGCAACGGTGTGATTGCTTTTTCGCTCGAGTTCGATTCCTCTTTCACTGGCTAGAAAAGCTTGCAGTTAGTCAGTAAAAATAAGTTGATTTACGAGATTGTTTCACTTCATTACGCGTTTATGTAAATGCGCTTGGTGAGGGTGAGAGTTGTTTGTTTGTTCACCGTGCGGGGAAATTGTTCTGTGGAATTAATTTCGCTTCAGTGCCAGTGCAAAGATGCAAATAGTTTTCCGCATGGTGAAATGCCATCGTTGTCATCGACGGATACATCCAAGAGTGCTGTGGTTTCATGCGCTCTGAAACCATAAAAAAGGATCGAAGGATGCCCTGATGATTTCATCGGTGGCTGTGGCTCATGCAAAGCAGCATCAGCAGCAGGGCTCGTCTCTGTGGCTAATGTAGACGACACGTGGACGTCTGAGAAAAAAAATCACAATACCACCGAAGCGATCGAAAGCGAAGTGCCGTCCATCATTAACCACAACGGCGTGCCATTGCCCATCAATAACTTTCACTTTCGACAAGGTGATTGATGGACTCATTAATGCGTTCGCTCCGGTGGCTACTCGATTGGGAAAGAGCGCATATTTTTTGTTTGTTAGGCCTCTACGCGACTCAAACTTCAAGGTTGCAGTTTTGTTTTGCGCACCCCAACATGGTGGAACTCGATACAAAGAAGAGAAGAAGCCGTAGAAGAGACGAAAGCAGAGAACAAGCATCCGATTTTCGTGGAAAATCGTGGTCACTGTTCGTGATGGCGCAAGGACCAACGGAAAATTAGGCTTTTCAAGATGGCAGCTAAGCGACGCAAGTGCCGGTTCTTTTGATTTCCCACCTCCCCGGTTGGGCGACAACAAAAAAAAACGAGCAGCTATTTTTGCACAAAGATTTTCTCTTTATTGAATTTTGCTACTCGCTGCCCGCGGGTGTCCTGGGTGGTTGGACGAAACTCGGTGGTATCGAACCAACCTCGCTACTATAGGTTTTCGCTCCGGTGGCTACATAATCGATTGTGGTCTTTTTGCATTATTTGAATGGAAACACTTCTTCACTTCTGCCGGCTGTATTTCGATCACAGCCTTTCTCCGAAAGCAAGCACACGCAAAAAAAGGAACCAACGGCCAGCACACCGGCCAGCGAGTCTCTGGTCTTGGCAAGCATCTAATCGAAAGGCGACCAACCGGAACGACTGATTACGAGTGTGCTGGCCTGCCGGATGTTCTTGTGGCACTGCAGGCAAAACGGGGATGTTCGTTCCCGCAATGCTACTTCCTCGATCGAAAAACAATACGATACCGACGATGCTCGTCTTCTGGTGGCGTAATTCAGATAGCAACGTGCACCTCGCAACCAAAAGCCAACGAGCCGTTATTGTAACCGATGCCCCATAATCCCTGCACCCACGTTGCCAAGTGAAATCCATTCCCGGCAATTAACACAACAGTTGCTCGCTCAAAGCGCCACACATCCACACGCTTCCAGCTCGTCCAGCTCCTCGTGAGGGTGTAATCAGTAGCATTGTCCACTTGCTCCTCGGTAAAGGGTTCTCGTACTCGTCGAGCTGGATTGCGGCGATGTTGTAACTCGTGCTGGTGCAGAACCTTCGTCACGGGACGGCTCACAGGACGACCCACCACCAGAGCAGACCCGAAAAACGCCACGACGTAAAGGGTTCAATGGACACACCACTTGCCGGAGCGAACTTTGTACAATTTAATTTGGTTGATTGCAGAAGTTACGCTCGACGCCACCCGACCTGGTTGTGTCTGTGTGTGCCCTTTAGGATACCTTTTGATTCCTCCGGGACACCGTATCTTTCGAGCGCATCCAGGTGAACCTGGCGGCCGTTCCAGGCCATTCCAGCACCGCGGTACAGATGACTTGATTTTGGTGGTACGAACAACCCCTTAACGAACGTGCGACTAGGTGGCGCGGAAAAAGTGTTCCCTCGCGCGCGCGCAAGAATGGATGAAGGCGTTCGCGCCAAGGCAAACCAAACAAAGTGGTTCGTTTACTCAGAACACTTCCACCGTTCCGAGCGGGGTTCTACACGCGCAACGCGACAAACAGCGCCTCCGGGTCCCTGGTCGCCTGGTAAACGTCAGAACTCGCCCGTCCCGGGAAAAACCCACTCAAGAACCCAAACCCGACCCGGGCTGTGTGTTTTCAAACCCCACCAGCAACCCAACGGTGGTCTTATTTGCCATTCGCGAGCACCGAAACCCAGGTGGAAAGCGAGTTTTTTTTTTCCTCTTTCACAACCTTCACAACCAAATCCGCGCGATGTTTTTCGCCTCTTTTGGGCGGTCGTTTTTTGTGTTTATGTGTTGATACGTGTTGATTTAATGACAACCCTTCTCAAGCGTGCCAACAGCAGCACGGTAGCACGGCACCGGGGTTTCAAAGCATGTTTGGGGTTTTAATAGAAATGTTGAGTTTATTGACACGTTACCGTGCACGAACGTGGTGCATTGCATTGGCTTGAATCATCGGAATGAAATGCTTCCGGGACGGGGGCTTGATGACTATGAAAGAAAGCTCTAACGCGATTATGAACTATGAACCGTATCGTCGAGATGGAGAACATGATCTTCTAGGCATCAAAAGCCGCACCGCCACGGTGGTAAAATGTGGCAATCCATCCGAACGCACGCCAGGATTATTGATCAAATGAAGGGAAACTTGCTGCCCGAAGATCGTACCACCTGAAACTGTTCATGATATGAAACTGATGAAAAGCCACCACTAAGGGCTTCTTCAAGAGTATCGTACGTCAAGATGAACTAACATTCAGGTGAGCCGAGCTGAAGACTAGCATGTGTTTGGTGGATTTTACATCGCTTACCAGAAGTCTGTGGCAATGTAATCCTCAAGCCCTAAGTCCATCGGCAGGGCTTCGTCCAAATATCGAGTGTACGCAGCGCAAATGCCGAAGCTGGCTGCGAATTATCGATCGACCACCAAGCGGCCTACCACCGAGCAGAGTGGGCCTGCTGAAGCACACCGGTTAGGTAACCGGCATCCGGAGCTCTCCTGGTTGCTGGGAATATTACATTTCAACAGCACCCTCGAGCACGCCGTCAGAAAAGGCGTTTGATTAGCAAACGATTATTGCGTATCGCTTGGCGTATGGTTGCGTAATCTGTTGATTGCTCGATATCTGGCCGCCTTTGGTTGAGGGGAGGTAAATTGATGCCTAATCGCACGGTTCGCATTTTAACAGCAATCATACACTCCAGCACACTGCCTGAAGCGCTCGATGTGCTGTGCTGGTGGCTCGAACGAACGATACTACCCTGGGGGGAAGGTGGCCATTTGCAGGCCAACTCTTCAACCGGCACTCCGCACGAGCAGGAGTGAAAAGTGGCAAGTGCTTTCCACTAAATGCCGAACGGATTGTCTTTTGTTAATTGTGAACGACTCTTGAAAAACTCTCGCATCACCACCAGCCAGCCAGCCAGCCAGCTAAACGGCTGCACACTCCACAAAAGACATTAGATTTATTGAATTAAAAGCGAAACCTTTGAAGCTTCCGCGCAAGTGGTACGATTTTCACCACGGCAGCACGTTACGATGCAGCCGCAACGGACGCCACCAATGGGAGTCTTTTCCAGCCCGACCGAGCGCCATCAAAGGGAACGTTTCGTCGTTTCGATGTAATACTCAAAGTGAGTGTCATTGTTGGTGGGTACAATGGCGTTGAGCCGCTCGGAAGACGGTTTCTGTTGCTTCTGAGGCAATGATAGCGCATTTACAGCACCACCAGTAGGTCTGATTGAAGATGAATCTTCCCGAACACGTTCTGCTGGACGGCTTTCATCGGAGATAAATAAGGCAGCAAGCTCCCGCCACCCGAAAATTCCCGGGCGGAAGTGAACGAGAATTAAGATAAATTGTGTTATAATTAATTTCAATTATTTCCCTACTCCAATCGCTTCTTGGGCAGTTTATGGAAACGCGAAGCTGCTTGTGAGATGCCTATTTTTCTTAGTTCTATTCAATTTCCAAGAGTACGCAAATGCTGTTGATTTCACGAGAGCTTGATCGTGAGTATGAAGTCGTTTTTTCTTAGAATGATCGATGAAAATGCACAATAAAAAGGCTCATTATGCCTCGGTTTGGATATTGCTTAAAGCTACTTCATCAAAGCACCAGTATCATTTTTAAATCGATGGAATAAATGAGCTGAACAGTGCGGGCTGATTCTAGCGCGATTTATCCCAGCTCATATCGAGCATCGTTTCATAGAACGATTCCTCGCCATCGGAATTTCATCTATATGTGAGCAGCATTTTCCAACGAACGATTTTCCGGCACGCCTAACTTTGGTGGTCGGTTTATGCGAATATCGATGAAATGTTTCGCTTGCAGAAAATTGCCCATGCGGATGTGAAACTCGCAATACCGGAGCCCAACCCATCCGAGTGCTCGTTTCCCCGGAAGATGAATTTTATCTTAATTAGCAAATTTGTTCATGCTGAAACACTCCCCCGCAAAGTATTTCACGATCCGGCCAAAGCGCGCCTGAATGATCATGATGCTTTCCTTACCCGAGTGGGAGCTGGAGCAGCTCACAATACGCATAGGTGAAGGATTGGGAGTGGAAATCTTGGCCCGCTCGCCTCCATCGGTACCACGAATGGAAACCGGATGAATCGAAGATGCCGAAATTTCTACCCACCAGACCTCTTCCTCCAAGGACTAATGGGGGTCCCGTCTGGGAGGATCACCGGGAAGGGTTTACCGGTTTTCCGGTAAAACCTTGAGCCACCCGCCAAGCCCGGGCAATTAAAAGTTTTCCCACCCCGCCCAGGGCGCGTCAATCAGTGAGCAGGCTTTATTTGCCTCAAAGTGCTTCGGGAAACGATGTTCCAAAAATTTACCACCACAAACGCATAACAAGCGCCCAAGGCCTTGCCCCGACCCTGATTGCGTCCCGAGAGGGGCATTATCCTGGCGGCTTCCGGCCACCCGGTCTTGCCTTCGTCGTCGGCATTTCCGACCGGCTTTAAAATACCGTTTGCGGTCGAACAGTCTGGCAAAGTCTGCCCCTTATTGGGGCCAATTTGCAAGCATTTTAATGGAAATATATAAACCATATTTATTGGCGTAAACCGGTATAAGACGAAGAGATATAAGTAGGGAGAAAGAGAGAAAGAGAGCGAGCGCAGAGAGAGAGAGAGAGAGAGAGAGTGCATTCATTTTACGCTCGATTTACTCAAGCACCCTAAGCGTGGTGCAATTTCCCTACCTTCAAGTATCCTTGCCAGGTGAAGACATCTTAGGCTCCAAACATTCTAATCTTAGATGGGGAGAAAAATCAACACCCTACAGACTTATCGCCCAACGAACGCGTGGGTGGAAAATTCGGCACCAACACAAGTGCACAAGCGACTGCGAAATGAGAAAAACGAGCGAGTCGCACAAAAAAAAAGCCGCACACAATTTTACGACACCAAACCGGCCCCATTTCGGGGGATATTCGAGCGTTACTGGCCAGAAAATGAGTACATGTGAGCATTCGGTCGGTAATTAATAGACGTTTTATTGGCAATTAAGCCGGAATTTATTCTCCCCGCTGTCCCATGGAAACCGGAAGTGGGCGGGGTATTGACTCCACCCCCATCGGTCACCCGACCAACCTGTCCGAATCAGGCTGCTCGAACCGACGGCTGGCCAGCCGTACGATCGAGCGTATGATGTGTGTTTGATTAATACGCGGCGCGTGTTCGGACAATCCGTCATGTGCCACCAATTGACACTTTGGCGGGAAAAGTTATGACTCGTGGCTGCACCGAAAGCCAAATAAAAACGCTCCTCGATGTGTCCGGTGATGGCAATCGCCCCCGGAAACGACCACTTGGAGCGATAATTTTCATGCTAATAGATCCTTACCGGCGATGATTTACATCACATTCACATTATGATGCAAGAACAAGGGGTAAATCGAGTGTAAAAGGCGATAGCGGCTTCCTGGAACGGAATCTACTCGATGCGATTGAGCGATGGTGTTTGTACCTGCTCAACGCGTTCGAAGAAAGCACGTGTTTCTGAGATCTCGAGTACTTCATCGTACACAACTCTTCATCAACAACGAGCCTTTTTTGCAACACTATTTGAAGCAGTCGTTAGTGGAAGTACGCATCAAAGCATGCATAGAGGAGCAAAAAAAACCTCCTCCTCAAATCACAAGCATCACCAAGCGAATGGGAGCAATTTTCTTCACAGCCTCGCGACTTCAGCAGGCTCGGTCGGTACTTCATCACTCACGCAACGCCAACGGAAAAAGAACTTTTCACGATGAAGCCATAAATCTTGACGAAATAATCTTATTCATGCTTCCCGCACTGGGATGTCTTCTGCCGGTTGCTATGCTACCGCTGTTGCACACGCCTGCTTTGATGCCTCACGGTTCTCTTCCGATTCGTCTCGTGAAACCAGCGCTGCCATCTGGTATCAGGACAGGAAGCAACGAAGGAATGGCACCACTGCGTTTATGCGATAAAAAGTTGTACCCTTTTATGAACCTTGCGACGAGGGAGGACGCGAGCACGCTAGTCACATGCGGATCATCAAGGGCGATCATCGCCATACCTTAGCCCTTCGAATGGGGTGTGGATGAGATTTTTTCTTCTACTTTAGCCCCAACCGTCCGGTGGAAGATGTATTTCCACCTCCCACTAGTTAGCAGCCATATGGCAACGGTTTCATTGAGTTCTTTTTCTCCTTCCACAGGCCGGTCGAAGCAGAGTGAAGATAATTTTCGATGCGATAATACATCACTGTCACGTGTTCGAAGTCCTTCGGGTGGATCATAGCTCATAGTAGGTCAAAGCAATTATCGCACTTCGGGTGGTGGGCAGATATCAATCAGCCATTTTGTGGCACCACGCTTCTCATCATTTTTCTTTATCTTTTGCGTGTGAACTATGCGTTCGCAAATAGCTCTGCGGCAAACGAAATTATTCACTAAATAGCGATAGTTTCGACATCAATCACCAGGCGCCTCCATCGCAACCCAAACAGGGCGTGGGCAGCACAAAAATATAAGCCCTGCAACGCGCCTTGTACGGGCAGCGAAACATGAAAGCCCACTGCAAAATATAATCTGCAAACGCGGAATGCAGATTCCAATGCAGGCCACGGCCACGTATGCTCGAGGGTTCTGCATCTTCCCAGCGAGCCTCATTAACGGGCAGCGCAGAAACTCGGATCAATCGCGCTGTTCCCATCCCAGCTCAATCTCGGACCACCTGATAAACTCTCGTTCGCTCGGTCACTCGTGCACGCGAACCCACCGTAGCCGTGGCCACCGTTTGGCGAGCGTGATGAAAATTCAATTTCAGATTTTAATTAAAACACTCAACTCAATTAAAGATTTATTGCATTTTAATCAATCTATAATAAAACACGATCCAAATCAAAAGGAATGCTGCACGGGCACGCGTTTCCTGTGCATTTGCAAAACAAAAAACAAAATGAAGAGTGGGTAGAAAAATTGCACACAAAAAAGCAGGACGATAAATGATTCTTTTGACGAATAACGCTCCATTCCCACGGAACGTGCGGTTTTCGCCAGCTGTTCGAAGCACGGCACAACATTCGTCACTCCTCCGGTGGGTATGCAGCAACATGCGAACACTATGCGTTCGATTGTTTCGCTGTGTCGTATTCGCGCTGGATGAAAAATTAATTCACATCAATCGAGGTTTTGCAGAAAATACCATCCACCGGGTGCAGAGTCAGTAGTTTGTCGAAGCGCTGCTTTTTTCATATTTTCTTTTGTACCCTGATCAGCCACTGGGCTCATGGAGTAAATGAGGAAAATTAACTACATATCTGGTGCTTCTACATCTTTGTATTGATGGGAAAACAACTACACGACAATGTGGCTCGAATGGGTGAAAATTGAACATTAACCAAATGTAAGCACCCTTCCGGGTGGGGTGAGTTTTTATTAACTTCGTTCCAATCCGAAACGGATATGAAACTCAATTTCGAACCGTTACAACGGGGGGCATGTTGATTTTCGTACGATGCACTTGGGGAGGGCTTGTAAAATATTAATTAATATATTTCATCGGTCATTGTGAACCGAAATCCTTCAAATAGTTACAGCGAAAATGGTTCGCTGGCTTCGAAAATTGTTTTGTTGCTGCAATGAACGTTTATTGGCGATAATTTTGTTTTTTTTTTCTTGAAAGTTTATCATCATTCATTTCTTTTCTCCCAAACCACAGCATCTGCAACAGATCAACCCACAGACAGGTCCGATCCCGTAGCTGTCAGGGTGAGACATCGGTCAAGCCACAAGATCACTTGACTGAATGAAGATGGACATGCTGATTCCAGAAAAGACAGCCAGTGACCACGAAATGTTCCAGCGAAATCAAACCACGAATGGTGTTGTTGACACTGACACGCCTCCCAGTACTTGGAAAATTCAGCTTGCGTCGAAAGGCGTGATAAAGCTCCTTACTACAGCTGGTCTACTTTTGGTGGACTGCGTTGACGTTGATTAATAAGCTCGAGCATCCTCAGGTAACTATTATCGGTCAGAAGGTAGGCCTAGTCGAATAGAGCTCAGAGGAAATTTCGCAGAAATAATTTAAATTAAGCTTCGTTGGGCTCATTTACCGGGAAGCCTGAACGGAAGACATTTCATGTGCAGTTTCCGGCTGAATATCGCGAACATTTTCCACTGGTCCGTTAGCCATCAATCAAAAGTACCGTGTCCACGTTTCCGCCACCGATCAGTGCTGATTTCACGCAGCCACGGTATCAGTTGCAAGCCACAATAACACTCACGCACACAAGTGCGCGTAAAACATTCCTCGTGGGAAATCCACGCGAAGCCGCGAGCAGCCTAATAGATGCTAATCTTATACTCGACCCACTCGCTGTTTCCGGGGACGAACCACCCGGGGAAGGCCACCCGGGTGGTTAGAGTTAATCATGTGTTAAACGGCAAACAGGTGCGCGGAATGAATCATGCAAATTCCGGCCCAATCCCTCGAACCGGCAAGAAGGAGCACCTGACAGGGTGACTTCTCCGGACACGTGGCCACTCTTGTGGTGGGCGCTCGGGGGTTAATTTGCTTTTCCACCTAGCCATGCATTACGTATGCATGCATGCCAGCCTCATCGGCACCGGGAGCGAATTCATTAGCTTCTGGTGCTTGCAATGCGATGCCGGTCGGTGCGTTTGGAAATTATAATTATTGTTGCGTGCGGCAACGAGGGAACGAACCAACTCCAGGAAGGCGGACGCGATCCATGAACACGCACGAACATTTTCCGATAAGCGTACAGTTTTGAGTGTGCGTTTTCGGTTTTGAGAGCAATCTGGTGTGCTTTTTTTTTTGTGCTCCCGATTATGATCTACATTAATGAGACCCCATTTATGCCGCCAATTCAAAACATCCATCAATAAAACATGCTTAGTTGGTGAATTTATAATATATTTTGTTGCTCGTGAGCTCCCTCCGGCCCTTTGAAATGTAAAGTTGTTGCCCGATGGGGTCTTCCAGGAGCCGCGTTAAGCCTCGATTTCGGGTACCGTGAAACTTATTAAAATTTCCCGCGGCCTGGGCCCCGCTTGAATCCGGATAATTGATTTCTTCGCCGCTCGCTTATCAGAACGTGCCTTTGACTTGAGCGTCCCCACACGTGGGTAGAAATCTCCTCGAGCAGCCACAAAATCACCCGCCTACAGATAACATTTCCCGGAACTGCCCCAAATCATAACCGGCTAGAAGGGCATGGCCACTATCCCTGCCAACGTGGGTGCCACAAAAGCCCTAACCGCAACCACGCGGCATAATTCTTATTTTCTCCACTAAATCCCGCCAGGAGATTAGCAAGCAATTTATCGCGTCCCACCTGGATCCGTTGGGTGGCGTGGGGTTTTTGCCTTGCCGTATTTTGGTTGGCCAACAAAACCGACACATTTTTCAAACGAACTTCTCCCCACACTGGCTCGCGAGCTTGTTTTTGGGGTGGAATTCATTCAACTTGGGGCTTAAAATGGTCCCGATCGGCTTACCGGCGTGAAATGTGTGGTCACCGAGCAGATTGGTGAGTGAAACGGAGATAAACCGGCCTTAGCCACGTGGCCCAGGAAATGAACCATGGCCTTAAAAATGGACGTTGGTCGTGGTAGGTGAGAAAAAAGAAACTCCATTGAGTTTTCCGTTCGCGGAACCGCATGATTTGATTGGAGGCAAAATTTTGTTACGAAAGGTCGATAAACAAATTACATCCGTGACCGGAAACACATCGCGTACGCCAACGCATGGGCCAGCACTCGGATATCTGGAAAATTTGCTATTTTTCGCAAAAATGTGCGTGACCGATTGCTTCTAGCTCTTAAGCTTGTTTTTGAATTTTGTAACCAAAACCACTCCACCGGAAAAAATACCGTGTGAAGAGTGTAAAATGTTAAAGTTAAAGAGCGTTAAAAAGTGTTACAATGTAAAGAGACAGTTCTTGTTTATTGTTGATTGTTTTATCAAAACCTACCAGGAAAAGAGTATACTTTTCGTTATCTATTAACCTTGAATGGGTCGGGTCCATTCAGCAAACCGGAACAATTACGCTCTTTGTTTCCGCGTAAAACATGGTTTCATTCCTGCATTTTTTTTTTTTTTCATGCAAAACAACCACTCAGTGGCTCAGAAAGAGACGTTTCTTGGTGAGTTCGTTTTGTTGTTCGACCTTCTGTAATTTTACGGGAATTTTTCAAAATATCCACCCACCGCTCGAAGACACGTTTATTCACCACGTCACGCTCGTGTACGTCACCGTGTTCAAAGATCGTGTTTGAAAGCTTTTTGTTGATGTTCGGAAACACAAAAAAGAAAGCTGACATCGGAAAAGAAAGAGATGTTTTTTTCTTCAGCCTCAAACCTCACCGTATTCTAATGAAAATTAAACTTAATTGAAATGTTCGACCCTCTCTTACGGACAGTGTTTGCATCGAGTAAAAAAGCCTCGTTGAACGAAATTAAAAGTGCGGACGATTTTCTAGAAAATACATCACAGACAAGAATTTCAAATTCGCGCTTCACGGCACATGGGATCTGCTTTGCTTCCCGTTTGAACGCCCAGCCATTTGAAGGAATGCCATTCCTCTTGGGCTCTTGGGAATCCACCTGGGCTAAAAGGGTGCATTTTTTGTCAAATTTTTCAGTACAAAAACACAAAGTCAGACCCAAAAACGAGTTCGAGATGCCGAGTGGTGGTGCCTGGTTGCTATTCGTTCTTATTTACCCGTTGGCCTACCATCACAGAAAGGTGGACAAATTTCTTAAGCAAACAGCTCTTCCAACGGCAGCTGAATCAAGACTGCCCTACTTCCAAGCAGGGCACCCGACACGCTGAAACAAACCGCTGAAACGGTCTGATGCTTCTCGAAAGTTGCTGACGTCCGTTGACGGCATCTTCGACTCGTCGTAAGCTGCCTAGCTGCGAGGACACAGCACCAATGTTGGAGCCCAAACCAACACTTGGAGCAGCCCGAAGAAAGCCAACCGTCAACGGCGGATGTGCCGGTTGTGAGCGAACGGAGAAGGAAACAATCGTCCCGCTGATTGCTCCCGAACGGTGTTGAATGTGAAAATTGTCAACTTGTCTGGCGGGAATTTGACACTCGGCGTGGGATGAAACAGGCAACGCAACGGGCTCGATTAAGGCCACCCTCTCGACGTTCTACGGCTGACATTTGCCTGATGAGATCCTCGTCTTGGTCTTTCTACAGCGGGTTTCTTCATTCACCAAACCTAGGCGTTGCTTTAGATAATGAAAATCAAAATAAACTGAGTGTTTGTTTGTAGATTTTTCTGTCCCAACCAGCTCCTTCTAGATTTCATTCCATTTTGTACGGCAAGGTATGCGCTGCATTATTCAAACCGTGCCAATTGCACTGAGCGTTCGTATTTTGATGAGAAACGCTGAATGGGGCTGCAGTACGTAGAATGTTATACAAAAACTAGCGCGAAACATGTTGTCTGAGCGAACAGGTATAAAACACTCAAAAAATCGTCGAAAATCAGGAAAAGAGTCTATCAAACTTTCAAACATAAAAGGTCATACCAGCAACTGTTTAGCGCGATTCATTTCTCAATCGGCACATTAATCGAGCTCGCAAGCCGTGGTGATTCTTTAAAATATACGCATACATTAGGCGCAAACTATTCGCCATGATCATTTCTATCCCGTCATAAATATTCAAAAAGTTAAAATGAACACAAAAAATGCAAAAAACGTCTGCAACTCATCGGGACGACCAGTTGACGATCTCGTCGTCCGAGTCGATAGTTCACTTTGTCGGACAAACTTTCGATTCTAATTAAACGCTTTCCTTACTCGCCCCATCGTGGGGAGATAACTTTTTTTTGTTTGCCACTTTATTATAGATTCCTTCTCAGGAGGTGAAACGAAATACGTTTAATTTAAACGTCCCTCGGACCTGGACGCCAAGGAACAAGATGAACTTTTTCGGTCTCTAGCCACCGAAAAGTGATGCAAAACGATTAATTTGCAATGCTCACTCGCAAATTCTGTCTGTGTCGGTTCAGAGGTCTGCACGTCTCTCGAGTGATGGTTCTAATTTTAGCTAGAAAAACGAAAACAACGCAACTGAGTCACCCCCAGTTCTCACGCTTTCTATGGAGAAGCTCACGCTAAAGTAGTTCCCAGCGGTAGCAAACATACGTCCCAAGGCGTCTGTTCACAAATTTAAACAGGACATCCGATCCCCGGGACGTCGCGGGATGTCCCGGGTCCGGAGAAAACTTCAAGCTTCCCCCAAAATCACCTCGGGGCGTCGAAAGTTGACTTTGGAACTTTATCAATCCACCTGTGCTGGGTGGGCTTGGTGGCCATTGCTTAAGTGGAGCGAATTCTTCGGTCACGAGAGACGGACGGGGCCCCAACCTTGGACACACAACAGCCAGAAGTTATTGCACATCTTCCACCAGGTGGGGAAGATACGTTCGCTTTCTGTGTGATACAGCTTATTTAACTTTGGCGTTGGAAATTTATTTCCATTCGCTTTTCCCTCCACCGGTACACCGAAGCTCTGTCACCTTGTGGTGAAGACAATTTTCTCTACTTTCCGGTTCCGGGATAGAGGAAAATCACTCCTCTCACGCGTTGGTCAACGGAAATGATTCAATTCCTTGCTCGAGCATACATCGGCCACGGGAACAATCATTCAGCTCAAGCCAATCACCTGCAACACAAGCAGCAGCATCCAGCAGGATAATAGCACAACCGAACGACCAGTTGAGTGTAATCGCTCTTGTTCGGAAAATATTATGAGAAAACTTTGACATGCGGTTAGATGCTGTCAACATCCGTATCAGCATCGACCAAATCCACCCTCACACCCACGAACGGACGAGTGCACGCCAATGCAAAGAGCGCAAGCGATCATTTTGAAATGCAGATTACTCGCCTCAATGCTAACCATGTGCTCGGACCGTTGCTCACATCAATGGCGTTACCATGGCAACGAACATGAGGCCAACTTTCGTGCCATCAAGTACACATGCGGCTTAACGAGCGGTAGGGATATCGTCCCATTGAGCATGAAACACCGGCTCGTTGAGAGTGTATCTCCTAAACAACGTTTGTCACCACCCATGCTATCATGGCGAGTAGCGTTACCAGCGCTCCTGCCTCGTATGTTTTATCAATTATCAATGGGAAACTTTTCCCATTGTTCACCGAAAGGGGTATCGAGCGGGGTATCGAGCGGCTAAGCAGGGTGTGACGAAGGAACAAACTACTTCCAGCGACATGCGAGGGACATACACCAACGACCACGACGACGACGACGTCCGGCTCCGGAACGTGAGGATGTGAAAAGCGCAAAAGTACACAAAATAAAAAGCAAACTTTTTCAATAACAGAACCAACAAACCAATTCCAGCGCAACCATTTTCCCCGATTTTCCATCCGATCTGTTGCACTTGACCAGCCCAAACCCGGGTGTACTCTCTCTCTCTCTCTCTCTCTCTCTCTCTCTCTCTCTCTCTCTCTTTCACTCTCTCTTTGTCTGCCTGTGGAAGTGTTTTTTTTTCGGTTTACTCTTTTCCGTGCGGCAAACGCCAACGAGCAGAAATTCCTGGAACGGAAAATGGAAAATTGAGCCACTTTATATACATGAGTGGTTTGGAATAAATTTCGATTCACCATAGTGAAACTCTTCGGCCTGCCGTGATAAGGCTCACCAGAATGTGGGGCGGTTGTTGCAAAGATTACGATGCGAAACGAGATGCCACGATGGCACCGATATCTACATCGGTCCGGGGAACTTTCCTTCGATTGGTGGCGGTGGTCGCCTACCGCACGATCCGCTCGATCACACCTGCGCTCCCTCGCCCACGAACGGACGGAGTGACTAAATCTATGCAAAGTACAGCTCGACCACCGGTTTGGGCTCGCTTTTCCAGGCAGGTGTGCAGGCGAATTCTAAAAATCCCCTTACAAACTGCGCCCTGTAATAAGCTGCCACCGTAAGAGCAAAAGCACCAGCAGCACCGATTGCGCTGGAGACAGCTGGTAAAGTGAATATTTCGATTCTCCCACTTCCGGCGCACAGTCGGCGCGGTTCTTTCGAGCGTGGCTTACTCCGTAGCTTTGATTGCCATCTTCGCGTTAGTATTCCACTTACAAAACCGGACCAAACAGTCGCCAGGCCGAAGCGAAGGCGACTTCTTTGGCGACGAGCTGGAGCAAAACCGCACTTGAGTACATGCAAATTTGTACTTCCCAGTTGGCCCGGGTTGGTCAGAACGATGTCGCTCGATGGCCTCGTCGGGTTTGCTCAGATTTCACCCATTGCCCGGATCGAACCAAGGGCGAGCACATTGGGGATGCGATATTATTATGCTACGCCACGTGTCGGCTCCGGAGTTTGCAGGAAGCAGAAGGGCCTGAGAAAGCCACTCGAAAGCGAACTTATGCAAAGAAACAGCACCGGCACACGACATGGCACGGGTTGCAATATTTTATTAATTTGCATTCGATTTTACGGTCCACTTGTGGGTGGCTAAAAACAACGCCATAACAGACGGTAATCGAGGAGACGCTTGATTCGAGTGCATTGTTTGCTCGTTACAGTGCCCGGGGACGTGTTCTGGGAATAAGGTTCTTTTTCGTCTGAAAGCTTTGCACAAGCCTATTCTTCGAAAGCTACGTATAGATTTTGCTTTGGCAATTACGTGCGTATTAGTTGCGCACGATTTTGCTACCGCTTTTGTCTTGATTCTCATGAATGGTAGCTAAATTTTGCGTTGAAACAAACCCATCGTCAACCCTGATCTTGCTCGGTACAAGCTCTCGGTAGCCATAAAACGGTAGATCGGACCGTGTTTCTTCGGTGACCCTTGTTTTGGGAGGATCTCTCCAAGGAGATCACCGAACGACCGTTGGGCTGATTTGTGGAAAGCCACCTTTTTCGAGGTGCAACGACATCTTACAGCTCCCGAGGAATCCCTTGTGCTCATGCTTGTGCTCGCCTAATTCTTTGACCACTTTTAGTACCTGCAGATTGCGAAAAAACCCTCACACACTCGCTCACACGTCTCGTGTTTGGTTACCTCGCCCTATCACTGCCGCAACGTTACATTCCCATTGGGAATGTACCGAGACGAGGTTCTATTCGAGCTTGGGAAATATCCTACTATACCCACCGGTTGGGGCCGAGTAAATTTCCAACCATTTACAACGCCTTGCCCGTGGGTCGGGCGAAAGTTGAGACGAAATTTAATGCCGCGAGCCACCGTCACACCTAGTCCTTCGCCTACAGGGCACACACAGGGCTGAGAATCAGCGATGGTAACCCTCGAGGGTCGCAGCGCAATCGTGCCGCAGCAACCGCAAGTCAACGACTCGCCAGCGCCAAGAAACCACTCCAACCGAACCTTCGAAACTCACCCGGGAACCGGATGCGGATGTCGTGTACCAGGCCCCCGTTGAGACGCCCCAGTTTACGTCGAGACCCCCATCGGTTTGTGGGTGGCGCTTTTCCGCGCTCAAGCACGCTTCCCTCACGAACCGGAAGCGAAGGTTTTTCCTTCCATCCGTCGTGCAAGCGCCCGAAGTCGGTTGGTTTTGTTGCTATCACACGAGTAATAAATTCTTTTAGGACCAACATCGTGGGGGGATTTTTCCTCGCACGTCAGCGTGATTTTTAAGCAGCACGAGAGGCTGCTTCTATGCTACCCGATTTCTTTCCCGGTGCCGGTGGAATGTGTAAGTGCTTGTTGGCTCGCTTCTTCAGCTCCATTTGTTGATGTACCACCACGATAGTCGGTACCACGTGTACACCCCGTGTGGGGTCTTTTTATCCCACCCTACACGATGCTGAGGCTCGGTGACAATCGCTTGTTTTGTAGCCGTAAACCCGGCAAGCAAACGCTGGAGCCGCTGAAAAACTGCATTGCCAGGGGAACGATTCAAAGGGCACCCGTACACGAGCTGCACGAGCAGGAGCTTTGAAATGATAAACCAACGCGGCAGGCTTGCGAAGCACGGCAGTGAAAGCCGTGGTATGAATTGAAAATGGAAATATATTTAAACAAAACCCTGCAGCAGCAGCCCCATTCGGTGCTAGAAATCTCAGAAAACGGATAAAGAATTCACAATCCAAGCTTTATGGGAGGGAACGGTCGGGAAAAGTGTTGTTTGCCGAGGCGCTGGTGGAAGCCCACATTCCACCCGATTGGTCTCAGGAAAGGACGTGCACGTATGGTTTCTGCATGTATTGTGCTCACGGCAGCATGTGTGGAAATTCAATAAATAACACGATCGTGCCAGCAAACAGACGATACAATATTCAAACTGCAACAATCGGCTATTCATAGCCGGTACGTTTGGTGAAGACGCGCAGCAAATTGTTGCGAAGATTGGGAGGAAAAATTAGGCACAAACACGAACAATACGAACAGTGCAATGATGCAAAAACACACGCTGAAGGCGCCAAATTTCACCATTTTTGCTACCCGAAACAAATGCAAATACTCAAACCGGGAAGATGTTCAATCTGCGTATCTTGCGCTTGAACAAGTAATACGCTGTATCATGTCCTAAAATCTTCCCGACAACCGACACGGGCGTACAACAAGCCACCGTGTTCCAAAATGCTACAACACAACTGCATCTTCAAGCACAACCCACCACCGCCATGGAGAAAAGATGTGGTTTATCTCGACAGCTGAATTTTGCCGTCGCTTTCGCCCGTACCGGTTGTGATATCTGACGATGCTACACGGCTACGCCAGGTTCACGGAAGACGTTTGTCTCCGACGGCTTAGCCACGCTGACGTTGACATCCTCTCGTGACAATCGAACCAGGAGCGACCCAGCTGCCGGTTGATGCAACGACTATTTATTGCTCCCATCAGGCAGCTTGTTTGCTGTTTGCTAGCAACCGAAAGCATCACCAGAAGCTCCCGCACACGGGAGCATAACGAATGCTCACATTTTGTTGGCGAATGGTTTGGGTTGATTTCAGCCAATCACATGGCCGCTTCATTAGTGCGGATCTTTTCCTTCGGCGAATCATTTGTCACGAGTGTCGCAAGGTTTAATCGGGAAAGTTTTATGTAGGATTTGGAAGGAAAAATCCACCAACAAAAAAAGGGCATGTAAAATACACCACAAAAACCGAGCATTATGGTAAAAATTTAAAACCTGCCAGCGAGTTCGTGCGTAACGATACGTGGGATTAAAATCGACAAGACAATCCTCCGACCTCCAACCAAATGCCCGGCCGCATGTTACCGGCTGAGGGTGAAATTATTTAAAACCCTACTCAACACCAGGTAACATATTGTAGCCTATTTCTAAAACTCAAACAAAACCCTCCCCTGCCCGAAAACGATTAAGCTGCAGAAATCCCGAGCTCCCCACGTGGCAGGAGCTTGGGGAAAATTATGACGACAGCGAGAACCCACCGGAGCTAACGCATTTCGCCACCGATCCGAGCAGGCCATGCGGAGAACAGCACGGAAATATGTCTCAAAAAACATCCACAAACACACAGACACGCTGTTGTTTCTTCGCCTGCTCGGATACGGTTGATACAAATGGTAGAAATATGACGCCCGTTCCACACCTTACCGTCTATTAACCGTGCGGTGAATGGAGCAACAACAAAAAAACAACCCCAAAAAACCCCGTGCGTGCCACGGTTGTGCACGGAATAATCATCGAGTAAAAATCTTAAGCCTTTTAACGGGCTACCCGCACACCTTGCGGGGGGGGGGGAGGGGTGGGGAGGAGTTTTTCCGCAGGGTGGTGTTTATTTTGCTTGTTTTGTTTCCCGCTCTCTCTCTCTCTCTCTCTCTCTACCTTTCTGTTTCATTCCTTCTCATGCTCTCGCTCACTCACTCTAGCTCTCGTGGAAATGGGTTAAAAATTTTCCCCCACGCGGTAATGGCGGTGGAAACTTTTGTTCTTCATGTACGCTTCTTGTTTTTCTTCCACTTCTTGCTTTGTTCCGTATGCGCTTACTTTGATGCTGCCATCGACCGGTGCCGTGTGGTATAATTTACCGGCGGGTTTTGATCCGCGTTTCGCATGCAAAAAAGGCACAAGAGCAGGGCCGGAAAAGAAAAACGGGCGTATCAACCACCAGGTGGTGGAACTTGCGCCATCGGCAAATGGCGAAGAAATCCCGTTTTTATTTCCCTTTGCTTTTAATGCCCTGCTTCCGGCCCGCTCTCGAGTGTGCTTTGGGGGGTGGTTGGTGGGAATTATTTTCCGCACTATATCGTGACTGGTTGGTGGGTGGGTGGGTGGATCGAGTGAAAACACCATTCACTTTCCATCTCGCTTCACCATCGGTCTCACCCGAAATAGAAGACAAATAGCGAAGCGAACAAGAAAGAGGCGCCAGGTGGGAGGAAAAGCGGTGAAAAAGAAAAAACTACGCACCACCACGCCAAGAAAAGCGGTCTCCATCGGACCCGTTCTCGGAAAGTTAGTGCCAGCAACTCCCTCCCATTCACACCAAACGAAGGTAAAGGCAAACATTATTTTCACCGGAGTTACGCATCCGTTGCAAAAATGCTTAAGCATCCACCATCCTCACTCACTCTGCCCCATGTGTCGGTTGGCCATTTTCCCTCGAGCGCGAAAAAAGCGGGAAAACCCCCCGTTCGGCAAGGAAAGTACAAAATAATCTAAGCCCGACCGATACCTGGCGCCATATTTTTTGGAACGCCACCGGGTGGAGCTGAAAGAAGCAACAGCAAAAAAAAACTTCACCGTGGAAAGCACATTAAAAGCATGATAGGGCGTTTGGATCGCGCGGCAGATGGGGAACTGAGAGGAGGGCACACAACTGTACAGCATCCACCCGCGCACCCGCAGCCCATTCATAATTTAGAAATTTTATTTTGTCATTAGTTTCAGCAAGTGTGCCAGTGCCGCTGGTCTTCTTCGGTCGTCTTCGGTGTTCGGTCTTTGCGTACCTACATCGAGACCCTTTTTGAGACCTCTTCGAGGAGTGATCCAGGTGTACACACACACACACACATCCACCCACACACCTGTACCACCGTGTGTCGTAGCAGTCCTTCGTTTGGCATTGGCGCAGTGCTTTTGTTTTCGTATTCCGTCAAATGGTAATAGCCCCGAGAGCAACAAGAGTTACATCGGCAGCTTCGAACTCGTGGGTGTGTTTTTCACGCCACCCCATCGTGAAAAAACACCCGCATCGACTGAGATCGACTCCTGTGCGCCTGCTACTGCTCGAACATATCACCCAAGTCACACGAAAGCCGTTCGCCGTACTTACCGAATAGTTTCATGCTTCATTTCTAACGGCTTTCATGGAGGCAAGCATAAAGAATGCTTCTCTGCTCACCTATTGCCATGCCGGGGCTCTTACACGTCACCGATTCCGTCAATGCCCTCAAAATGGCAGCTCGGTACTCCGGCATAAAGCTCTCCTTCCCCCGGGAGTGCCGCATGTGGCGAATCAGCGCAGAAAGGACACAATAAAAAAAGAAAAGAAATGGTACACCCCGATCGTCGTGCCTACTGAAGCCTCGAAGGACGGAAACATGTGGAGCATTACTCGGAATTCGCCATTTTAACCTAACTCTTTTGTGCTGCTTCCCGGGAACTGCCACAAGGCCGTGAGTGAAGCCGGCACAGCTGCCGTGTGCCACGTGACAAGACGTGGCGTAGATTGAGGGAAAGTGCGAAAAGCTTCTTCCACATGGGCAAGTAGGTGAGCTTACCGGAGCACATAACCGTTTCCCGGTGTCGACAGTTCGGAGCAGCAGCAGCACTGCAACAAGCCCCATTCTTATATCCATCAGCCATCTCGCCAAAGTCTCACAGGATTTGCCCCCACGTGCCCAAAGTTTTCATTATTTCACTTCACCTGCTGCTACGTCGTCGGTGGGTGAAACTTTACCGGTGCTCATAACCAGCTGGCGAGGTGAGCTTGCAGTCGTTTGCCTCCCTGTCGTGGCCAATGTCGTCCACCTTTCTTGTGCGGCTGCTTGTTTTTCTTATGCGTTCGCTTAATGCCGGCACGCTACGGTGAGTTGACTTCATCCGATAAGTACACCCGGAATGTGTGACGTTATTTCATTTTGTTCATGTCCCACGCATGAGCGAGCTGTGTCGTAATTTCGGTCCCATTCGGGTGGCGGGGACTAGCAAACGTTCTAACGTCGTATCGAGAACAAAACGCGCACCGAGTCGTTCCAGCTGAGAAAGTCCATTAATGGCACCGTAGGAACGAGATTCGTTCAATCGGGCCAATCTTACGCACACGAAAAAAGCTCCAGTCCAACAGGAAAGGTTGATTAATTTTAAATTATGAATCATTCCGGACGATCACGTCAAACACGAACACGAACTGTAATTGCTGAGCAGAGAAGTTCGATTCAGGCCGGATTCATAACGGACCAGCAGCAATCTCACATCTTCGATAGCTCGCGTGAAACAAAGCTCAAAGGGCGTGGGCCGTGATTAAATCGCTTCGTTAAAAATGAATGCTCTCCCCCGAAAACCCGAAATGGGCCGGTGTCGATGAACGCCGTGCTGATTGAATGGGCTTCATCCAGCCACCAACGCCTGCTTGGATGGGCAAGAAGAAATCAAACGAACCCACCCAAAAGAAGGCTCTCCACCTTGGCCCATTTTATCACCATGGCAACCGTGCCGACGGACCAATTCGACGGAGGGTCAGTAAAAATGCATGGAAAAATCCGCTCGCTATCTGTGTTCCCGATGGCATCTGTTCCCGGATCCATCGCCCATTTTCGCGGACATGACCGCGTGAACCATCTGCGTGGAAAATGTGCGGGAGTGTCGGATTTGGTTCTGCGTTGGTTGGAGGCTGTGTGCTGCTTCGCATCCCGTCCAGATGCTACCGACACGTAAACAGCGTTTTCTCACCTGCACCAGTGTGCTTTGCAGATGCGAAGGAAACAAAACATTGCCCGAAAAGCCCGCAAACGAGGCTCAAAGGCAGGACGAAGCTAGCGCTCACAGCGCAAGAGTAAACAAGGACAAAAACAAAAAGAGGAAAACTACCAACCCGAAAGACGAATATGGGGAACAGGAAAACCATCCGGAACAGTGAAACTCAATTAAATTCCCCGCTCGCAACCCGGATGCGAGCCCAAGGCCAGATGAAGTTGTAATCCGATGGGCCACTTCCCACAAGATTTTGCCCGGCTTGTGCAATTTCTTTATTATTAAATTCAATTTTCGTCCTCATCCCACCCATCCGCTTCACAACAGGCGCGCAAGGTGAAACGACGAGCGATCCTTTCGTGTCCTTTCGTAGCGCCTTTCGCCACGCAAGACACACCTTCGTGGGCTTACGCGCACAGGCACCGACTGCTGGGTACGGGCAAAAATTTGTGTCTCAATAGATTTTGGCGAGCGCTCTTAAAATTTTACGGATTTCTGACCATCTTTTATTTCGTTTTATTGCCGCGTGCCTTTTATTGGCTCGGCGTTGCCGAATTTCATCGGAACAGATGGGCAAACAAGCCGCCCATCGACGTGGGCTTGGTGGAAGTGCACCCCTTCTAAGGTCCTTCTTCTCCGTGCCACGCGGAAATATTTGGCAGCACAAAATTTAATGGCAGCATTAAGCGGAGCTACTCTCCATTTTCCGAGGAGCCTCCACGCTGTCGCTTCGAATCGAGTTGCGGGCTTGAGGGATGAGGGATGTTAAATAATTCCTGCCTCGGAATTAACACCTAATTAGATGACGATTTATTATTGATACGACCCCAGGGGGACGGAAGCCGCACCAATTCCATAAAGCCACCGAAGACGCCATCGAATGGGCCGCCATTGTGTGTGTGTGCCGAATGGGGCGCACAATTTAGGCGCATGGGATGAGAAAGCCGTCTTTGCGCGTTTGATTGCCCATCAACTGGCAATGCAGCAAGCGGACGGGGCCGTAGCTGTGGCTTATTGCACGACGGAATTGATTTCGATTTTTCATCCATTTCGCGTGGTTTTCCACGAGCTGCGGGAGTGAGAGATTGCGTCGTTTATTGCGCCTAATTTATTCGCTTGATTAAATCAACCTCCCGTCGGTAAACGAGTCTTTGATAGTTTCATTTTCGCATCTCATTTATCGAGCACCTCCTTCCAGCTCACGTCAAAAAACAACAGCTCGATCAACGAACGGATGGAAGCAGAATTTTCCACAGCACAGTGCTCGTATCATTTCACGCAAAACGGTTCAAACACGTAATCCTTCCCCATTCGTTGATTTCCCTGTCCAGCAAGGCCACTATGGAATCTCCCGGGAATGTTCATGTTAACTTCGCTCCATTAACACTCTTCGAGGCCAACAATGAAAATAAAACACGCCACTCGCTCCACGGCATAATCCAGCCAGGAGAATGCAATTCCGATCAAGGCACCACCACCATTCCGTACCGTGTTCGGGTTGATTGGAATGGATGGTGGTGGGATTTTGGGGCCGAAAACTCGCCCCCAACAGCAGAAGAGAGTCAAACAAAAAACAACAAAACAATGGGGGGCCCGAATAAACAACTTTAACGGTCCGGCACTGAAGCCGGAGATATTTGTTTCTAATCCCTGCGGCTTGTCGCCACCTCGGGGCTGGCTAGTCCGGTCCTGATTCATACCGGCTCGGAAGTGGCATCCGAGGTTTCTTGACCAAACTAATTACGGCGTCCCGGAGTTGTGTGTGTGTGTCTGTGTGTGCGTAGAACCGAGCCATCGAACCGGGAAGCTAATGGAAAGATGATCATGATTATGATTTTCCTGCGTTAGTGTGTTCTTTTTTTTTTTTTTTGATCTTCACTTCTCTTAGCCCTCCCGAACGCAGTGCCGCAAAAATGTGGCAGTAAATGCCATCGTAAAACTGATTGGAATAATGGGCATTCTCGGGGTCGGGATCCCCTCCCGGTGGACCGAGGGCAGAAAAGCCACCCCAAACCACCCCATTCTTTCCAATTAAGGTGTTTTTGAGCCGCACCGGGTGGCTGCTTCATTCGCGCGATAAAACTCGGAAGTAGGTGATAAAAATGTGATCCCACAAATTTATCCCGTCACGTTCGTCCGTAAGTCGCCGTTGGTGACCCGTGGAAAGGGACCGTACCGAGCGTCACCAACGTCAGGAAGCCCAACGGGAGGCCTAAAAAGGCCGAATAAACAGGCCACAAGTCCTGGAACTACCCGCATCACCGCGAACCGGAGGCGCAGAATGTTCGTGGGAAATTAAATTATCGCTCGAGCCCTTCGTGCTCTGAAAACCCGGCTGAGTGACTTGCGGAAAAACAAACCCTGTTTGAAGTTGGAGAATCTCCGCGAAAACACTCCTAGCTCGCGGGTAAACAAGCGCCCGTTTGTGTGGTTGGTTTTGATCGAAATTTTACAGATTTTCGGGACGATCAGTATTTACACTGGCACCTCGCAGAGAAACCCGCGCTTATGGGCATAAAATGAACGTAAATGTACGTAAACAAGTGCGCTGGTGAAACGTGACACGATGCCGCACGCGAGTTGCGATTGAATATTTTATATTAATCAACGCTTTCCGCAAACCGGGAAGCAGCCACACGGTATCCTTCATTCGTGTAGCGTTGTTTGCGCTCGAATCGATACGCGACGCCTACGCAAATCATAATCGATGGAGGTTTCCGCAAAAACGAAACGCGAAGCAAAGGAAAATTTCACCACACATCCACCCACATCGCTCCTCACCGAATCCGAATAGTTACGACGAAATGGCGGCTTAGCTGCTGGCGGCGGCCAAAAACTCCTGGAAAAATCCATTCGCCGGAGGGTGGGCGCATGGAGCAAAAAAGAAAAAGATAAATCTTAATACCTGCTATCGAGCGCTTTCCAATCTCGTCTCACCTTGAACGCACGAATTGAATTAGTTTTTTCTCGTTCTGGCCCAGCCCAGCCGGGTGATTTGTTAGCAAACATCTCTCGTACTGGATGGGGGCCGGAAAAGCGTTCAATCATATTTGAGCACCAACGGCAGCAGCAGCAGCAGCAGCAGCAGTAGCGGCAGTTTGTTCGTGCTCCAGGCGGAAAAGTTGTTCGCCGACAGGTTCGCACACGCGTACCGAGTGCCTACCGTTTCCTTGCACAAACATTTCCAAGATGTCCTTGAAGGGGTTTCCTAGCCACGGGTTAGGTGTTTCTGGGAGAAAGATTTACGTCCCCTTTACCATTGCCCCTTGGGGGTTGCGTCATTGAGTACGCATTGCGCGTGCGATAAGCGTCTATGGAACCAGCTTCTGTATCTTCAGCAGGTACCGCGAAAGGAACGCCATCCTCCGTTTGTTGCATCCTGCCCGGGGACCATCTCCCGAGGCACTCGATTCTCGACTGTCGACTGTCTCCGGCTGTTGGTACCGAAAATAGCTCTTACTTTCGGTTGGCACTCGAAATGGGGACCTCCTTCCATTTCGTCCACCAACCGTCTTTGGCACGGCAATCGAAAGGGGTCAAAGTTTTCCAGACAATCAACATTCCCGGCGCCTGGTATATTGTGACATGCGGCTGCAAACACCCAAATGGCCACCGTTCCACACGCCGGGCGTTCCCGTCGGGCGTTAGTTTATTTTGCTCCGGTGTACATTTCTAAATTGAAGTAGTCACTCTTACATGACAGTGTTGGATTCCGGCTGGTACGACACAGCTGGTGGCAGGTGTTGCGCCACCAAAACCACCAAACCGGAGCAGCGGACCAAGAAAGGAAGATCTTTCAATTCATACGACTGAATGGCTGTTGCGAGCGTGTTCTACACTAGAGCAAAATGGGGATGTTTTCCGCGTGAACAAATTGCCCCTAGCTGCCGAAGCCAGTGCCGGTGCCGGTGCCGGTGCCGGTACTGCCTGTGTGAATGCGGTGACTGGTAAAATTTACATTTTCCTCTCCAGCTTGTAAGGGTGGACAGAGAAAAAAAAACCGCACCAAATCGCAAACACTTTCCGCCAACGGAAACAGTTACGCAAACGTCGCCGAGCGAACGGAGAGCATATAATCAGAATTCAAATCGCTGTTTTCGTCTAATACATGAATTTTCTTATTTATTCAACCTGTCCCTGTCGGACGGTGGTGCGGTGCGTCGGGCAATATGGCACGTTCCGGCAACAGCCGGATGGAATGAGCCACATCGCAGTGGAATCTCATGCTAGACGAAGGCGTATTCACCACCACCAAGGCAAATAATCAGACAACAAACGAAAGGAAATTATCCTTCCATCCAGGACCGGCCGGCAAAAACACCCGTCGTCTTAGAAGACCATCCCTGACGATGGTCCCTGGCAATTCGCCCTGCCTTTCGGTTGCGGCCACCATCGATCAGCTTTTCAGCCACTGGAAGCGCCAAGGCCACGGTTGCCTCAGACGGATAAGCTAAGCAATTAATTCGCTCCACAGTCCATTCGACGAGTCGTGTAAACTTTTTCGACCAAACACATTTTCCACGCTGCCGCTCATTGAAGTTTTGCGGCGAGAAGCAAAAAAAAAACAAAATCAAATACCGTCCGATCAAACACAGCGCTCGTCTGCTCGGAGTGACGCTCTCTTTGAATCATAAAAATATCTATTTGATTGCTTCAGGGGAAAAAATCACCGCAAACGGGTACTAATTTCGCAAACGCTCGAGCAAACTGCGCCATTTTACATTCAATCTTGCGTTGCTAGCGCCAAGGTAATTTGTTTAATGATATTTAATGAAAGACGTCGAATCGATGTTTCTCGCTTTCTGCCTCTCAACCAGCAAATCAGCGCTTTACCGAGGACCACTGGCGGATGGGTGAAAAGCTATTTGAGTAATTTACGATCCTCTGCTGTTGATGAAAGCCAATGGAAAGCCATTGCATTTAATGACGCGCTCGGCCACGATGCGGAACTCGTTTGATGAGCAACAAAAAAAAACAAGCAGTTCAAGTGTAGATGAAGCGCTTAGCAATTCAATTACATCAAACCATTGATTTTGCGCAGGCATCCCTCCAGAACGCCCCCACCTCAATGACGGCGGTGGTTCAGGCATTTCGCTTCCCAAAAACCACTAATTTACTGTTGCACCGGATGCTGTTGCTGCTGCGTGGTTCGATTGAATTCGGTGGCCGGAACCGAAAAATGGAACCACCCAGCACCGAGTGCACCACGGTATAGCAAATTCCATAAAACGCTCATTCGATGCGTGCCCAATCCCCGGTGTAGAGGGCGCGCCTGGTCCCGCTGGGTACGCAATTTCGCAATTTTGTATCATTAGTCTAATTAAGTGAAAACCACGAGGCCACATTCGACGGGCGCAAGGGAAAGTCTCGGTTCCGAACCATGCACGCATGCCAATGGATTTATTGCATTTCCGGTGGTACAGCATATGAAGGGTGTATTTACGGGAGAAGAAACTTACAACCCCGTTCGCTGGAGGGTGCGTGATTATCATACATCCTCTAATGAGTGCCAAATGGGGGAGTTATGAATGTGTGGTAGACGCTTAAAAAAGGCCTCATACGGTACAATTTTGACAGTCACAAAAGCAAGCGTTTGAATGAAAATAAGAGCACACGCACGGTGCATTAAATAAGGCAGTTTACGGCAATAAGGCAGCCCGTTTTAGTGAAATTCATCAGTGAGCTCGAGAGAAATGATGCTAATTAGGCTACGTCCTGCCACCCGCAGATAGTACAACCGGAGGATCTCTCAAAATCCCACCCCCATGAGTAGCCAATACACATAAAAGCAAGCGAATGACCTCTAATGATGATCCTGCCGATGTGCTGATCTGTTGCTATCGTACCGGAAGCTTAGAGCCGCTCAAAACACTGTTCCACGGGGTGAAACCCCTTAGGCAAGGACGAAAGGTGAAATAGATTCGATGTTGTGCCGTGTTTTAGCAAAGCATCATACACATGCACGTGATATGTCTGAACGTGAACCACCCCTTATGCAACGCGCGGCAGTTCATGTGGTGTTTCTCATTATTTTGTCCGCTAGCCTCAAAAACCGTGCAACATTAAATATCACCCACACGACGGGTGCGACACCCGTGACGTGATTCCTGACATCACGATACGAGGTGGCTCGGCTGCTCCGAGAAAGGAAAGCAATCACCCTTCGGAAGAGTGAAAGTGGGACAACATCCGGGCCAGCAGCTGGGTCGAATACGGAGCGCTAAATGGGTTCACGTAAACCAGTTCCACGAAAACAACTCGATTTCATAGGCAACGCCAACCAGCCCTAGTGCCGTGTCGTACAAATCTGAGCTGCGGCTTATTCATTTGTAATAAATCCAGTTATATTTCGCGAATAAATTCAATTTGTACGACCCGTGGCGGGTGGCGTGTTTCGAGTTGCACCACCCACACCGTTCGATGACACCGACGGGTGTGTCAACCGTAGTTCATCGGATTTGTGGTGCCATGTTTCGGCCCCACTGCCAGCTACAAATTATTGCCCCAGCATGCGGTGCGGTCGAAGCAGGCAGGCAGGCAGGTGGGATTCACCATGGCAACGGTGTGCAATTAAATCGCACTCAACGCAAGCAGCAGGAGCGTTTATACGATGGTGCTATGGTTTTTCGTTTTATTTTTTTCTACACTCAAGTGCTCCAATGTACGTGCCTTTGTGATGTGCACTGGCGCATACAAATCCGCGCTGTTTATTGCGCATAAATCTGTCGAGCATGGAAATAATGACACGTTTATTAATATTTGCATCATATGCCACGACCCATCGACCTCAGTCGGTTTGCCTCGCTCAGGGCAGCTTAGAATAAATAGCATCGATACCGAAGCGTCCTTTCAGTCGTACCATTTTGAAATCTTAAACGACCATTTGCAGCTCCTCTTCTCGCAACGATACTTTACACCGAAAAATCCTATCGAACGTTTCCGAAACGTTCAGCTCCTTCACACATTCACTGCAAGCTCGATTCGTTTTCGATTCGTTCCCAGCTTCCCAGCAGCAGCAAAGGACATCCCGTTGGTGGTCCCGTTCGTTCGGTTCGTGTTGTTGAACGCGCTTCCACCGAAGCTGTGTCGCCGGTTAGCCAGCACAGTGTTTTCGTTGCTGAGAAATTTACCAAACGGTTACTCCCGGTAAACGTTTACAAGCCAATGCTCTTTCCACTGGACTGCGACCCTCCTGGCGCCTACGTGTGGGCGAAAGATTTACAATGGCCTGTGCCCGGGGGGGCGAAGGAAATAAACCTTCCACTTCACTGGCTCCAAGGTAGCCAGCAATCGAATTTAGCCCAGATTTTATTCTGCCCTTTCCAGCACAAAACCCAAACCCGTTCTGCTTTCTACGCGAAGGAATGCTCCCAATGTTGGAAAGCGAACGGGAACCATGCTCCCTGGATCCCAGGATCGCCTTGCCTGCGGTCGAAGCATATTTATATTTAAAGTGCGGTGGAATTGTGTGTGCATTCTAGCAAAACCTCAGCTCCCGCGTGGTCGTGCTACAAATTTACCCGCACGCTTCTTTCACTCCTTGAGAAGCCATTTTATGTGGAACTGCCGGTCCATTTTTGTACGGCGCCAAACCAAATGAAACGTAGCCGCTTCACTGACCAGCAGCAAATCTACTACCCGGCAAGATGCTCCAGCTCGATGCTTCCGTTTTGTGGAGCACAAAAAAAATGGGCTCCTTCTGCGAAAGAATCCTTCGGCCATCGCCATTCCGGTTTGGTGAAGCCTACAAAGCGTCGCTATTTCCTGCCGCACCGGGGATAGGCGCCAGAGCAATGTTACCATCCTTCGAAACCGGCGTGTCCTGGTGTGGAATTTCGACCTCCGTTTCAACCCACTATATTGCGACACTTCACCTTCCACTGCGTGACCAAGGATGGCTTCCATATGGCTGGCTGGAGGAGATAGTTTTTTCTTTCATTTTGCTGCTTTTGCGGTCCATACATCGTTCCATTCAGGAAGGAAAATATCCATTTCCGAACACCACGAACCCGTTAACGTGCAAGCCGATGGTTGGGCGCATTAAACGGTTGGTGTCGGTGTGAAATATAATTTTATTATGAACGTTTTATTATTCAAATTACATTCCGCCAGTCCGCAAATCCCAAAACCCATGTGCTCTCGACGAACAACCCCCCATCGAGTCCTGTGGGGGCTACGTATGTGTGTGTGTGTGTGTAGAAATAGTTTAGCTGACCATTCTAGCCCATCCGTTTGTGTTCCTGTTGTTGTCGTCTCACTGTTATAATTTGGATGTGACCCGCCTGAAATGGTTGTGGTCAGAATCCTCGCTTTCCCATCGCTTCGGCAAAAGCGGGAAAACCATACAAGTCACACACAGACGCATCCGAAGAACCGAGAACCGCGTACCAACATCGGCAGCTATTTATGCAACCCGAGCAAAACCACACCTTTCCCACCATTTCCACCCAGGGGAGTGACGATGGAAACACGACCCGACACGAGCTAGAAAATTATTGTTTTCGACGGTTTTCGAAGCACAGCACTCCCTGGCAGAGCTGGCGTTCTTTTCGGTAGGCGGATATTGCATTCACGGATGCACCGACACCGACACCATCGAGACCGGTGGCCGTAATGATAGAATTGTTGAGTGAAATTGTAAAACCAGCTCTACCCCACGTGGGGAAAAGCCCCCAGAAACCAGATCTGTGTGGCCATGTTGTACAGATATGATGACAGTGTTGCATCCCGCCCTGTCATGGACACGGTTGCGCTCCGTTTAATCCACAGCCCCACGGGCCGGGACGGCTGGTCGGCATTTCATGATAAACAGAGTGCCTGGAAAGAGAATAAACATGTTTATCATCCGGGTGTTCGGTGTGGACTAGAACCGGAGGTGGAATCGCCGTATCGCTGGGAGGATTTGAGGTGATTTTGACTCAAACCCTA
Source organism: Anopheles nili (assembly GCF_943737925.1). Taxonomy (NCBI): domain Eukaryota; kingdom Metazoa; phylum Arthropoda; class Insecta; order Diptera; family Culicidae; genus Anopheles; species Anopheles nili. Next base: position 5,429,776 of record NC_071292.1, read on the forward strand.
GTCAAGTGATAGCAAACCTGCTCACCAGCTGGCATTGCATGTGCACGGAGGATAGATTGATATTAGAAATATCGAAGCATCAGAGCATCGGTTTATTGGCTGGGATTGAGCGCTTCACAACCGACAAGAAATAATTGAATGAATCTGCACGAGCGTCCGTTTCGTTGGTGCATTCCGAGCAGAGATTGGTTTCAAGCCTGCCCCATTCACAACTTCATCTAACGGGCACCATTCGCTTTAACGAGCTTCAACCATTCGCATTATCTCCGACGGGTAATTCACATTCATTGCCAAGAATCATAACGATCGTACGACAAAGCCCGCCGTTGGTTCCCGTTGTAATTGAATCCGAATCCGTCCCGTCCGGGGCGACGATATCGATGGTCATAAATTGCGTTCTTAGCCAAGATGGATGGCAGCAAACTTTAGACCCCACCGGCAAGCCTGGCTGATAAACAAAACCGCCGGACCGTTGTGGGTTGGCCTTAAATCTTCGCGGTATTAGGCGCTCGATTCCACGGGGCGCTGGTAGCGAGATAGAGATAAAAAAGAGGGCATCGAAAGAGCACAACAGCATGGAGAAAAAAAGTACCCACACACAAAAAAAACACCCACAAGCGAAACAATCTCCTGCCCGTGACCATTCGAAACAGGGAACGCAAGCCAATAAAAGCTTCTGCACACCGCCCGAATCCCAAGACATCCGCCAATGGCCACTTAAATCATCATCTAATTGCCTTTCGCCTTTCCCACAGCAAATCGAGCACTTTTGTTCATCGTCCCAACGCCACGGCACGGTAACGCCACAAATTGCCACCGACCGGCGCATTCATAACTGGCCGCAAATTTCCTTTCGTTACAGATGACCGGTTCCTCGCCCGAAGCTCGTGGCTACGTTCTCAAGCGGCTTACTGGCTCCTGTTTGCACTGCCTTCGACGGATCTGGATCCAGGGCAGGCACACACAAAAAAACCACCCTCGGGAACCCGCACGGAAACGTGTGATGTTCGCTCACCTCATCGGCCCACACAAATCAACGTGCACGAACACACACACGCACGAATCAAAGGGCTCAAATCACACACACACACACACACATCCACGAGCGAGAACGAGTCCTGGCTGGCTGGCTCTGGCCGATGGTACCGAAAAAGATTGGCCCATGCTAAATGGCAGCTGTCAAAAGCAGAACAAAAGCGTCGACCGAATCCTCTTTAGTGCAGGCTTCTTGCGTTTCGTCGTCCTTCTGCAAGCCTCACTGGCTCTCCACCCACCGGTGAAAGCTCTCTTTTCATTCCACGCCTTTTTCCATCCGCCCGAAGGAAAACGCGGCTGGGAAACCGAAAGCCACAGTTATGCCATTTCCGGTTCCATCGCTTTTTGCGCTCAGTTCAAACAACCATTATATATCCTTACAGCTCCACACACACACACACACACACACACACGTGCGCACGTTCCATGCCCTGCTAGACGTGGGTGGAAGAGCGAGAAGCCGTCAACAGAACGATGTATGGTCATTCAAATCGAATCGAGAAGCCGTCGGGGCTCAGCCTCCCGCATCGCTAATGGAGTGAGTGAAAGGACATTGGAAGGCCGAAAAGGAGCAGCAAGAAAAACACCACCAACGGCTGCTGGAGGCCCTGGGGTGAGTGTGGTAGGACCATTCGACAGCGAAAAGCGTTTTCGTTCACGAGCGCCATCCGCTGGTCAGATCCGCGCATCATCGATTCGGAAAAGCGGAAGTCAACGCAAAAGACCCCCATCCTTCTTTGGCGGGTCAGACAGAAGACACACTTTCACACCGGCACCTGCTGGAACGCACACAATTTCCGGTTTTTGTGAAACGTTTCACAATGGGCGCTCCCGTTTTTCTTTTTTTTTTCGTTGTTGCTTGCCACCCTCCCAGGGTGGAGGAACGGCCGGACGTGCGAGCGCGTGTCGTTGCAAATTGACAAACAAATGCGATTTTCGTTTTCCGATTGACACACAACGAAAGCATGGCTTGCTGTGATCGGAATTGGACGATCGGAGGATTTTCTTCCATGGCTTGCTTTCTCCTTCTCACTCAGTCTGTCTTCTTCTGTTCGACTGCCAACCGAGCCCATTTCGCCACCTACTGTGACGTATCCGCCTTAGCGGTATTGTCTTGCGCGTGGTGCGTGGCTTCATCGTCCGGAAACGACTCGCGAATTCTACCACGGGGGCCGTGAGGGTGGCCTATTTCCTGCTCACATTTTCCAACCCGATTCCAACTGGCTGTCAGCTGCCTGTCTCACCTACCTGCTGCTCTCCAGATGCTGTCAGACGCTTTGCGACGTGTGCTCACGTTCTGGCCCAGTTCCACGAATCATCTGCGGCCGGCAGCGTGGTTTCCATCCACCAATGGAACGATTCGCAAATGGCACCATTCTCGCGTCGGTTTGTCTTTTGTTTTTGATGGATTTCTCCAAGGGATTGTCCTACCTGTTTGATAGGAATGTGTGCCTTTTTTTATGTGTCTCCCCCATCTGGCTCGGCTCCAGCAAAGCAAAGCCAACAAGAGGCGGATTTTGTCGCTCGTTCGTGCTGTGCCTGTGTACGGGAGCGATTGAAGTTCGTTTCTATTGTGCGTCATTGTAGCAACGGCAGCCTAGTCAATCATAAGCTCCCTGATTGGTTTTCTAGTCCCGCACAGCCGACAACGTGTCGGAACTGCTCACCCTAGCTAATAGTGAGCGAGCAATCCCTTCATTTGTGCCACATGCGAGTGAAGGCTCTAGGATAAAATTGGAAAATAATAATTCACATGACGCACGGCACATGCTTGTTGGAAGCTACAATCCAGGGACAAGGCTTCAAATACTCACAAAATCCAATTCAATTAATCGTTATGCTTGAAATAAATATAGAGAAACGTGCACAACTTTACGATGTCCTTCCAGTTCAACGCAAATCTTAGTGAAAGTGTTTACTTTCGTTATCATTGATAGCCCTGCTCTGATAGACCACAAATTGTCCCGTTGTTGGAGAAAAATCGTCGCGAACATGTTCTCTCGATTAATGTATTCAATCCCATTATTCGGCTGTGGTCGGACCACACTTTGCATAACCGGGCAGGACCAATTTCCATTCCCACACCAACAATTCGTCGCAACGATATGCCCGCATCCGATGCCAAGCGCCAGACACTTGTGAAAGCCATTGGCTTAGATGAATTGGTTCGAATAAAATTACGCTCAGCAAAGACGGCGGCTTCGCAGAGACAGTTCAGCTGCCATCCTTCATAAACCTACCCCCCAACACACACACACACACACACGCACAGGCACTCGTCCCGCGAATGGGGATGTGAAAATAAAACACAGACAACGGTACGTCGTAGAATAGAGCAATTTTATTTCCCTATCCACTTGGCCTTGTTCCGCGGCTCGATCGGAAGGAAATCCCCGCAAACTGGGAGCAACTGGCGGGCTCTACTGCGGGTTGAATTTATGTGTAAATAAAATTCATTTTTCGTTTCTTTTTCTACCCACTTTGAAGCTCAGATCGTGTGTATGAAAGGAGACGACAGAAAAGAAAGATAAAAACGACACAATGAATGCTACAATGCTCCCCGGTTTTCTCCACGCGTCGTAAGCTCAGATTTTTATGCGATGGAAAATTTTCTGCTACAGATTTTCATCTTGTCGCTCTCGTTGTCTTCGGCGCAATCTTGTTGCTTTCGGACCGTCATCTCGGTAGGTGTCCCCTTATGAGGTGTGTTCGTACGTGCCAATCGTCTCACACACAAAGCAGAGTGGCGGCGTAACTCGTTCCACCTTGTCAAGGTGAATGTGTCATTCGTAGTAAACTTTTCCGCCTGTGGTCTCATTCATTCGCATCCCAGCCAAGCTTGTTTGTCTCTTTCGCACCTCAAACGATTCATATTACTTCCCATCGCATCCGATACGCAGCGGATCGCCGACGACGGCGGGATTTGTTTGATGATAAGTTTGAAAGCCTTCTAAACGACATGAGACAATTTGTGGAAGCACACAAAAAATACTCCATCGATACGCTTTCGGCCCGTAGCCCATGTCTGAAAGCTTTCTCGTGTCCTTTGTTTGGGAGGGATATGATGTAGGCACCAGCGCCGTTTTCCGGTGCCGTTGGCATAGGGTGACTGAATAATTTTTTAACGTTGAAACATTTCAACAAAACCCACTGCTGACTGCAATAGCCATCGCGTTTCAAACAAGTTAGAAGCCAACGCGACCAGTGCAAGCCAAAAAACATCCTCAAAAAATCGTTAGTGCGCGGCTTGATGCGATGGAATGGAGAGACGTTCCATTCGCACGATTCACAGTGGACGCCGTTATTCCACGAATCAAAGGTTTTGAATTTATTGGACTTGATGTTATCGATATCTTTCGATGTGTCATTCACTCGCAAAATATACAAGTGTCAATAATCGTCATTTTTTAAATGGTGCAATAGCATTGCGTTTCAATGATTCAATATTTTTCTTATCATAACAGTTAGGCGTGTAAATGTTTAGTAGTTGACGAAGAAAATAAATCAATTTTATCACATCTCATATTAGTTTCAAAGATATTTACGACATCTGAAAATAAATTTAGCACTCGTTGTTAAAAATCAAACATTTTAAAACATTTTTTTAATAGACCTTCTTCTCGATCGAACACTACCAAGCACCAGGCGCCTCCATCATATGCTACCAGGCGTCTCCATCAAAGATCTCTACGCATCCCCAGCTTCAACAGCAGGCATCATGTTTATTCGGAATCCTTGTGGATTGTGTGAGCTACAAAGGGCTTCCAAGTGTCTCCGTAAGCAACCATCAGGCGTTTCCATCAGAATGTACCATACACCAGGCGCCTCCATCATCAGCTACCATTCGTCTACACGAGATGAAATCGATGCGAACCGACTCTCATCGGCGTTGCAGCAATGATGATAGAGCTGATAACATTTCTTTCCATTGTTCAATTAAATCTCACTCGAATCAACGTTTCGATCTTCATTCGGTGGAGATTCATTTAGTTGCGAATCGAAAACCATTTCCCACTCGCCCTCCGGGAGATTCGTATGCGTCCCTTTCCCCACACTCACTTCAACAAGAGGCGAAGGGTGGACTCGAGAATTCGATAATACTGGTGCAAATGAATCTACAGTGATTGAACGATTCCCTATCGCACCAAATCGTCCCGTGGTGCCGTAGGTATCTGACTCACAAAACCCAAATCCAATTCCCACGCCGACACATCACATTACCTTGCGCAGGCGCAAGCACACCAAAGTTCCGGTTCATTTTCATTTAATTTTATCAAGAAACGAAAATCCTTCACCAGCGGGGCGCACTCGCGGGCCAACCGAGCACATTTTCCCGCACGCAAAGCTTATCGAACGGTCTCGCACACTCCACCCACGCCCAGAAGGGAGGGTCGAAATGAAACGTAAATTGCGAAAGCAACATCCACAAGAAGAGAACATCCCGATGGATTTAAAATCCCGTTCTCCAGCGTGCCGGTGAGGATTCATTACCTTTTCGACGAAAATTCAAATTAAGCTTATCGACAGCCCGTTTTCTGCCGCTAATGAAATTGATTTCAAATGTTACACTCGTCTTTGCTCCCGTGGGTGGTGAGCAGGCGGTGTTGCCCTCCAAACGAAACGCTACCAACCTGGGTGGAGCCTGTTCGAAGAGTAGGAAAAACCGCACAAACTACCCCACGGGGGGCAAAAACCACCGGTGAAAATGGGAATGAAGTGCGGGAATATCGCTTAAGGGGTGGGAAAATGCCAGAGGAAAAAAACCCCGCTAGAAAAGCACCAGAACGAGGCAACTAAGTGCCGGTGCTAAATTCATTTCTATCGAAATCCATCCCCTCACAGCGCAATGAATATGTATACGCGAACCCGCCATGCCACACCGTGGCATGGGACGTGGGTTGGAAAATAAGAGGCTCAGAACAGACCCTTCCCAGCTCGCGGTCGTGGTGCCCCCGGGAGTGGCAATGAGCCCCAGCAAGGATGAGTGAAAATAAATGTCCCTGATCGTGTACCGCGACACAAATGGAGCATTTGGCTCCACCGGCGGGCTGTGGAGCCACTTATCAGGTGCCAGGTGATATGGGCGGCCTTTTTCCACGCCTTTTTTTTCCATCGGTGCCCTTTTCGACCCACTTCCGCGTACTATACACTGTACTGAAATTTATGAGCCGACGATCCCTCCCCATGACGGGGGTGGATGGCTGTGGAATTTGAAATCGAGTGACTTCCTGCACGATTGTTGATCTCCGATAAGAGTTAATCGGAACAGAATTTTTACCCCCATTTTTTTACCCATACCTTCATGGTGTTTATTCTCCATTTGCTTCATGGGAGTGGAAATTTTAACGAAGTTTGATTTTTCAACCGGAACTTTGGAACGCACGTGGCCCTCCGATCACGGCCCCTTTTCGATCATGAAGAGGAAGGAAGCAAACGGAGAGCGAACAAAAACGGGGAGTCTTTATTCATGACATGGCATTTACATTTCTGTCGCTGCACCAGGCTCGAGGAAGGTAAGGTTGGCAGATATTTTGCAATTTGGAAAGAATAAATTAAAAGCGATGAAAGATAGGGCCCACTTCCGGCCTCCTCGTCGTGTCCTTTCAACGGCACCACCTTCAACACGACACTGGGAGAGAGATGGCAGCTTTGTTGTAAATAAAATTAAAGCCTGCTACTGCAAGTGCCGGCATCTGTGGGAGAAGGCTGGCAAAAACAACCTCCTAATAGATTTCACCCACCAAACCTGTCGCTGCTGCAATATTCATTCCGGACGGGCCCGATACTCCGGAAGCTTGGTGTTCCGCGGAATCTCCGCACGAGATAAGAAGTAATTTGTGTTCACATCCTGGCTCGATTTAAATTCAAAACATGAACCCGCGCGGAAAGTTCACATCGAACGCTGGCGTTGGCATCAGATCCCCCACGAGCCCACTCGGGTTTTCGGGTTGACTTTCGCGAAACGTCTCGCAACGCCCATATCATCTCCCGCGATGACGGGAAATTGCGAACGGGTTGCGATTGCGGCTTTGGGCTTATTTTTTACTGTTTTGTTTCTTTCATGAGACAGCATACATAACACGCAAAGAGTTCGCGAAACGAAACGCGATAACGGACACGCGCGCGTTCGCTCGATGATACACGGGAAAAAGTTTTTCCCGCGTAAGTGTATGCACAGCTGTAATTGGGATTGAATAACCGAACATAACTTTTCAAACTCCATCAGCACACACCACGCAAAGGGCAGTGAAATTAAAGGACTCACGATTGAGTTCGCACCATTCGCTAACTTTCTCCTGGGGCCGATTCAATCCAAGCAGCCCGCGAAAAGGCTCCGGTTGACATTTTTGTACCATCCCGTAGTAGGCGTCGCTTTAAACGTTTACAAATGCGTGCAATATTTATACATGAGCTCGTATATCGGCTTGGGAAAAGAAACACGTTCGTTCTGCGAGAGGGGTTTTATTATTTCTGTCTGCGCGAAACGAAATCCATCCTTAAAGTCAACATTGCCAAACCACCCACTCAAATCTGCCCGTCTCTCAGGCTCGTGTCGAACGTCGGCGAGCGTCCATCCACAAAATTGCCTGCAAACGAGCCCCGGCTTCTAGCGACATAAAATCTAGATATAATTCCGTAGCATGCTTTTTAGAAGAAGAAAAAAAAAGCGAACAAGAAACAGCAACGTTATGGCTTGTAATCGCGTTCTACGATCACGTTCTGCCCGCCCACCGAACGAGCGGTTTTACTGCCATTAGCAGATTTCATTACTTGCTTCAACACCATAAAATCTTGTTATAGTTCAATATCATTTCTTGATTGCTTTATCGCGGTTGCGTTATTAGTTTGTATCATCTGCCCGCCCGTACGACTCCTTCCAAGGACAATCGCACCGAACGGGTTAGAGCGTCCTTCCATGGGCCACGAGCTTCGGCGCGCCGTGCCCGGGTCGATAAATAAAAGTTAAGACCTCACAAATGTCACGTCCCGGCGCACGTACGAAACACCACTCCCCATCGTGGCCTCGGCCTCTTCTACTTCTTCGCAATTACGCGCAACGCCTCATTCGGAAATGAATTGTACTTTTCAAAATGGCCCCCGGCCTGATCCCGGTATTCTAGTCCCATTCCCATCCCATGCTAGCGGTGTGACCCCGTTCCATCATCGTTGTTTCGACGCCTTTCGTGTCTTTACAGACGTCGCACTATGGGATTGCGCAAGGACTTTAAAGGACAAATTGCTGTACCGAAGGATAATGACATGGGAAGGTTTTTTTATGAGCTCGTGCTTTACAAACACGATAGGATTTTCGTACGACTTCGTACTACAAACACACTCCTACCCAATGTGCACGGTTGCTTTCTGACCCACGACAATCGGCAGCTGATAGGCAGCCCCAACCGCTTTGCGTTCGAGCACAGCACTACAAACCAACACCTTAAACTTCGTCCCCTCGCGGGCACACGAAAATGGGCCTTGTTTCGGGATGAAGAATTTTCCCCCAAAGGGCGTTCGGTCCAGCACAGCAAGGGCAACCCACGCCTCTGCGGCACACAAACACATGCCACCCGTAAGAGCGTAATTACGTTCTACCACAATTTGCTGGTGTAATAATGCCATTAGTTTTTATTTACAACACCCAGCCCATAACCCATTGAGCACCAATAAAACGTAACGACGACCCAGGTCCGTGTGCACTCGTGCCACTGTTTCATCTTCCGGTAAACTTTGACCATACTTCCACCCCATCCAGCTCCCGGTGTCTGTTCCGCCTCCCCCAAGCGGTGTCCGCCATTTTGCTTTTATTTTGTCTGTTCTTTTTTTTCCCACTCCCCAATCACCGTAAGACCGGTCAGCCACTTTGCTGCCAGGGGAGTTGCCCTCTAATGGGTTGGGTTCTTCCAGTCCTCGCCACCTCCATCTCCAGCGGGCGTTAGGAAGAAGGATCGGAAATGTGAAACTTTCGCAAATCTCCCTCGCCCAGTTCCTTCCCATTACTTCCCATTACCATCACCATTTCGGTACGCATTCGTACCGATGCTGACCAAAATTCGGATACTAGACGAAAAAATCACACATGCACACACACACTCACGCACGTGCACTCGCACACAGTCCATCGACAATCATCAGTGAAACTGTACCGAGCCATTAGTTGTAACAATAAAAGCCAGACATTTGTGCCGAAACATCCCTTACCAAAACCGGGTGCCGACCTTTCCTTCGACCAGCTCCAGAAAGGGAATGCTTATGTGCGTATACGCCGCGGAGTGTGCAGGCTGTGCGTATGTGTACGCGAACAACTCCATTTGTCGCTAGCTTTATTTCGCCTTCGCTTTCGTTCACTTTTCGGCTTCTTGGAATCCGAAAAGAATGCTGGACAAATCGTGCGAGCGGTCATTTTTCCATTACATTCAATCATAGCATCAGAGAGTGAACTCCCTCACCATCGGCCGGACGGTTCTTGCGATCGAAAAAGGTTCACTACCAAGCACCGGAACGACGTCTCCAATGGCCATGAAGTCACCATGCCAACGATGGGCAGAATCAATCGTCGGGCCATCCGAGAATGCTCATTAGCCATTACCTGAAAATGCCGCCAGTAACATCGTTAATTGGTCATTTGCTACGGTCGGTTAGTGCTGTTTAATGCACGTGCGGTGGTACCAATGGCTGCAGGGCATCCAGGAATTTCAGGCTAACGGACGCACCAAGAGTCCTTGTGAAACGTTTCCTAGCAAAGCCACCCCCATTAAGTGGCTCCTCCATGGAAGAAGTACAGACATGAAACAGGAACAGAAACGCGCTAATGAAATACATTCTATTTAAAAACGTTTATTTCCATCATGCAAGCGAGCAAGAAAACTCCCTCCACTGGTTGCGTAAAATCCACTGAAGTGAATGCAATTTGTGGAACGTTTCAATTTCCCAACCGTGCCAACGCGCCCGACAGTGATAAATGTGATTTTCGATTGTTTTATTCATCGACGTCCCACGGCGCGCCATAATTGACACTAATCGCCCAGCGGCCATCAAATTCCTGGCAATCCAGCGGCACACCTAAACCCGCGTGGAGAAGATAATAAATTTTCCCGACAAATTCTTTCCAAATCACCATATCACTATGTCATATCGCCCCGGGCGGTAGCTCGAACGTGAAACATGCCGTCTCGAGACACGGTTTGTGTCCCGTTCATGCATAAGTTATTTTTAAAAGCCCACCACTGTCGCTCTAATCGGCCCGGGCAAATCCTCACATGCTCACGCGAACAAGGCTTATCAGTATAACTCTCAATTAAGCCATAAATCACGCGCACTTACGCCCACCGAACGTGAAACGCAAACGCGTGAAACATTTACCTCCCGTCGTCGGGCACAAAGGACACTTACTGCAAGGCCAGCGGACAAAGATCGTCCTTTTGTGTCTCGGGCCGCTCGGTGGGTGGCAAGTAAAGGCACAAATTATCATAATAATAGATACAACTCCACACGCACCGAGCGAGCTACAATGCGATGATTTATGCCCTAGTGGCTTGTTTCTTGCCGAATCGAAGAAATTTCGTACTTTTTTCCCCCTATTTGTTCTTTGCTTTTTTACTCCCTCAATTCCGGCTCCTGACAAGGGTTGCTAGGGATAGGAAACCGGCACTTGACGGGTGTTGTTGTTGTATTTTTTATGCTCACTCGCTTTGACAGCTGAACAGCATGGCCTGCTGCTGTTCCGATGTACGGCTCCGAGAAGGCCACGTAATTTCGTTCGTCACTCAGCCCGAACCTAATTGAAGGGCATTACACGTCGTGTTCCCTCGTCAAGTCCGGCAATCCTTCCAGAAAAAAGGGCGGCAAGTGAACCACCGTTTCTGGGAAGCGACAAAAAAAAACGGTGACACGAACGAAACAGACACACTACACGATTTGCTCATGCTAAGCGGCCACTTAAACTATCACCTTCGTCGCCGATATCGTTCATAAATTGTGACAAATTACTCGAATCGTAAAACGTTTCAGCTGGACGTAAAACGAAGGGAAAAAGATTAAATCGACGAGACGAGCTGGCGGGGAAAGAAGCAACAAAAAAAAACACACTCGCAGACACGAACGAGTCGATTGCGTTGCCTCCGAACTCGTCGGAAGTCGGAATAAAATCCCCTTCCGTCTGGTTCTCGGCCACGATTGTTCTACGGAGGCGGAACGGGATGATAAAACGACAGCCATTTCGTACTACTCAGCGCAGCGTTCACGTGCGTGTGTGTGTGGGTGTGGGTGTGGATGTTTGAGCACAGAACCCAAAGGAAGTGAGATTTTTTCCCACCCAAATTCTACCCACCATGGCACGTTTTCGATTGCAACGGAATACCACAATGGCAAGCATTAGGGTAGCCGATCCGAGAGCTGCCAGGTTTCGAAATCGCGTGCCAAGCCAAGCTTCACGGCGAAGGAAAATTGCCAAACCAAAATAAAGAAAATGGTTAAACCTCCCCTGGTCACGGTTCTTTTTCCAGCGGGTTCCACGGTTTCGAGATAAAGACGTGAAGAAATTATCGTCGTTGAAACAAAAACATTATCGTTCCATGGATCACTTGAATGGTGGAGTTCGCTTTCATCGTTTCGGGTTCCCTTTTAGTTTCTGTGTTTACTGTTTTTTTTTTCGTTGCTTTCTTCTCCTTATTTTTTATGCTCTCCATCTTGCTTCTTCATCACCGTTCACTCTTCGCTCACTCGTTCGGGTGACGAATGGAACGAGCGAAAAATGTTCAGGTTACTATTTCCTGCGCCCCGTGCGGGGGTGTGCTATCGTCGTTAAATCACGACCGGAAAAATCCGCACAACCGGCTCTTGCACGATTGCGATTCCACCGCAAGGACGCCGAATTGGGTCGGCCGGTCAGGCTCGATTTCGACGAAAAACAGCGGAAATCTCGCGCTCAAACTAGCAGTCGCAAAACCTAGCACCAAAAAACAAACAAAAAACCAACCAAAAAACATTCCGAGTAAGAACAGGACGAACAGTGCGAAAAAGATTAAAATTAGAAAGATAACAGCGTCTCTTTTGCCACGATCTGTGGCGCCTGCCTGGGCTCTGGCCCCGGTTTGTGTTCCTCTACGCTTTCCACCGCCATCCGGAAGATCAATGGGAGCGTCAAAGTCGTCTAAAATAATCGCTATTGTGAGCGTCAGCTAAAGACATTAAGATCACTATCGCTCGATTGTGAAAGAGCGCCCTCTGATTGCACCGTTCTCGGCGATGTCGGCGATTTTTCCAACGGTTGCACTTATTTTCTCCCGTTTTTCGCCTCATCGAGGGAGGGTGTGTGTGGGTGTTTTTTTTTATATTCATTCGTGTTTTAGTGCCTTTCGCCGCATTCCGCATCGGTGCCCCCTAGTTCTTGAGCTACTCGACCACTTGAAGCGAATACGCCATAAAAAAAGCGCCCCAAACGAGTGGCCGGCCGAGAGCAAAATAAATCATTTGTCAAATTAAACACCTCAACCGAAAACCGGCTATGTGGTACTTTAGGCGTCCGGCAAGGATGTTGGACGAAAAAAAACACACACACAAAAGGGAAAGCAGGACATACATAACACCAGTGGCAGCAGCAGCAACAACAGCAGCAAAACACAAAAAGAGAACACAACCCAACAAGAAAACAGCAATGATCACCCTTCGCGCGCCTTGGAAGGAGATCCCCGGAAAACTGGCTAGCGGAAGTAGCGGACGGCATCGCAACAGTAAAACAATCCGACATTAATTGAAACGGGTGGAAAACAACCCTCCCAGCCAGTGAGCCAGTGTGCGTGAGTGCCTCTAAGGACTTAATTGTGGAAAATGGATTCTTTTTAATGGCCCCGAGAACAAATGGGGTTCCGGGATTGGGAAGATTTGTTACATCCAAGGAGCAGTGGTCCGGCAGTAATTCAGCGGCCGCTTTTTCTTTTGCCTAGGCCCTCCCTTCCACCACCCAATCTACATCTCATTTCTTTTATCTTTGTACCATCCCCGCGGCAAGATAAAACGCAATATGATCATATTTGTCAGGTGGGAAAGCAGTGAGGAAAAGCGCTTTCTCTCGGGGGTCTTTCGTGGGAGATAATTTATCTGCCAACTTCAGAGCATCCAGCAGATTCCTGGTGAAGTCTTTCATTATGACTTCATTCACGCATCAAGCAGAGATGCATCTGCACGCATTCTAATACCTGCACTCGATTAATTACGATCACGGTGCTAAGCGTGGTGGGGTGGCTATTGTTGCTTGGCCAATGTTAACCAACCCAACCAGTCGTTGCCTCATGCACACAAGCCACCAGCGCTCCATCGTAATGGAAATTATACTAAAACACTCGCTAACGAACTTTCCAGCTCCCGGTGGACATGGCAGTCATGGCTGGTAGAGCTGTAGCATAATTTCAACAAAACCGGTCAACTTGTCTGTCCCGCGAACGCACTCCGGAACTCACACACACGCACACACATACATGTTCGAGGGAAATAGGCGAGACGAATGCGACAAAAAACCCTCGAGCAGCCCAGGAACGAGATTTGTTTCAATAGGTGAATACCGGTGCCCCGGCCGAAAGGATACTAATATACATTCGCTCGTTCCGTGTGTTCTCTCTCTCTCTCTCTCACTCTGTGACGGCTTTTCTTGTGGTGCTTTTTCCACGCGAAGGTGATCATTGGTAACGGAAAACGTTGCTCCCGTACGAAGCGATCCTGCGGGTGCTGCGTGCTCTCGGGAGAGCATTTCCATTAAAGCGGTGACTTGCAATCAGGACACCGGAAAATTAATGACGACAAAATGAACGAGCTGACAATGAGGATGCAATTTTCTATGCCACACACACTGGACGTGGCTGCGTAGCGTGGGACGAGCGAGTGGCGTGGCGTTCGGTGGGGCTAACTAACATCACCTTCCGTAGGCAAATGCAGCTTTTTGCAATGTGCCGGAAAGCTGTATTGCTGGAAAATCGCTACACTGCGCTACGAGCACTTGCCGCTAAGTGGATTATTAATAACCAAACCCATTTGGAGGCGGAAAATCAGCGCAAAAAGCGCCCCTTCGTACACCGTAGTGCGCTACTCAACGCGATTCGTGTGTATGTGTAACGAATGCGCTCTAACAATAAGCTGCATAAAACAACGGCTTACAGTGTAGCATAAAGGCGTGATATATTGGTGATTTTGGAAATGGAATTGGAATACGATTATCGGTTGTGCCTCGTCAAAGCTGCTCCCTCTATATTTTGCTATGACGATCTCCATCGATCGGAAACAAAAACCGCCCTAAGACATGCTCATCGCCATCCAGGGAGCCAGCAATCTCTCACAACCTAGCTTTCCCGCGATGGGAAATATGCCGGGAAAATCATTTGTCTTCCGGCAAAAGCTCACAGCACAGCGCCAGCGAGCTAGACATGGTGCCTGGCCTCAACCGAACACGGCGTACGTCATTGGCGGCAAACTAATGGCGGCAAATAAGTGAATGATGGCCCATAACGTACCACCCGAGTGCCGGCTTCCCATGCCAGCAACCAAGCCACCCGGGAGACATTCCGATTAACGCACTTCAATTAAAATAATGAACACAAATGAAGCCTGCGAAAAGTGTGCCACATGGGGCCGGCTCGACCGTCCGACCGGGTTCCGTCGTTCGTCGCAACGGAAAGACCACCAGATCGAGGCCATTTGCGGGGTGGCTTCACGCAGAGATTACGTCGTAATCTTCCGGTCTCTGGTAGCACCATCGGGCATGAATTTCCGACACACACGACGGGACGCGATCGGTCTGGAACGCGGTTTCCATCAGGGAATGGTGCGTTGGCTACGTTTCCGTAGACCGAAAGTCATTAGCATCCTGCTCCCGAGGCGCGTCTCGGTGGAATAAAAAGGCTGCATAAGCGAAGCATCGACTCGTTGGGGTCGATCGATTAGCCAATTAATATCGTCCGTGCTTTTGCAACAGCACGACTCTCTGTCTCTCTCTCGCTCTCTCGCTATGAATGATTGCAGGGTCGCGGAAAAACCTTATCTGATTTTTAACGTAGTTAAACAACGAGGTGCGAGGATTGCAAAAATTTCATCAACCAACTAAGTAAAGCCTCCGTAAAAAGGTATCCTTTTCCAACGTTCCGCAACGATAACCATCAGACCCCTAATGAGGCAGAAACTCTCGGTCACCGCCCGTGCCGGGGAACGTGTTTAAATTAACCTTCCCGATGAAGCCTCATCTCTGCGTGACTGCGAGCGGTCTGCTACCTGACCTAATTACGCGTACCGTCATAATCTTACCCTTGAGCCCCATCCGGAAGAGGACGTCGGGCATTAATAAACACATGACTCACATGGATGGTGGCAAAAAAAAACCCCAATGGTGTAGGTCCACTCTACCAGCAAGGCAGCAAGTCCTGTTCCATGTTGGGATATGTGTTTTTTCTCTTCTTCTTTAGTTTCTCGTCTTTCCAGCGGCATACGTGAGAAACCCGCAAATCCACGCAGCTGACACGTGCGGGCACAGGCACAAGTTAATAAAAAGCCCATGTGAGCCGAGACGAAGATATGAATAGCCAAATCGTGCGCACCGTGATGAGAGCGGATAGCAGCAGCAGCAGCAAGGAATAAACAGCAAAACCCATTCCGAGTAGCAGCAAAAAAAATTTCGCTGATTCCAACACATTTTAAACTGTCTCACACACTCCGGAGTATGGCTCCTTCGGCACGATATCCTTGCAGCAGGACACCCATCCAGAAAGTGGGCCATTTTCCCGTGCGACCTTCCATTGTCCGTTCCGTGTTGCTATTTGCGTGCGGCTGCTGCTGCTGTTGCGATGAAGGATAAATTGCTGAGCCATGTAGAAGGGAAGGCGACTTCCCCGAGCGAACCCCGAGGCCATTTTGCGAGACCACACATCGCCGTTTAACGTCATCTAATTAATTGTATGATAAAAGTACGTGACAGAACAAGTTTATTAAAATTGCAGCCTTCGGGCGCTCGGGACCTGACCGTGAGCGTGAAAACCGGAGGCTCGTTTTGGCCGTGAGGGTCATCTCCATCTCGAGGTTTGTGGAGTTCTTCTAACGGCCACCGAGGGAGGGTTGGGCAAATTTATCGGGAGAAAAAATTAAACACACGAAAATGGCGCAACCAAATGGGGAAGAAACCGGACCGGATGACCGTTTCGTATGGCTAATTCATGGCGATGATCTGGGCCTTCGGTCCTGCATGCGGGTAATTGCCTGCCGGGCCGTTCGCTAAAGATTGCTGATTATGCATAGCTCGAGAACGTCGGCACAGCACGTCCAGCACATTGGCCCACGACGTCCGGTAATTTATTTAAAAACGAATAAAACCATACCCACCCAACACACGCTCCGATGCCCGCTTTAAATTGAGCTGAAAAGCGTCTCCCGGCAGCAAACCGCAAAAGGCTTGCGGGCTGAGCTAATCATAAATCCATTTCGAACATCACCGCCCTTCAAAACGACACACCACCGTGCCAGCCCCACAGGCGCCATAAATTCCAGAAAACGGTTTCGCCTTTCAATGGACGGGCGCGAGGCGTATTCAAATCACCACCTTGCGGAAAATTCTCAATCAAGCCACGCAGCACCGTTCCAGCGATGGCGTACGAAACGGTATAAAAATGCTAAAATTATTATCTATGAAAACGACCCGGGCCAGTAAAAATCCGAAAAACCGAAAAACAACCGTAAATTAAACGGATTTACTGACGGAGCGCAGTAATTTATGTCGTAAGTGCGCCGGGAGAAGAAAACCCATGGCACGCTTGGATACCGCTTGCCCGGCATCGCCCATGGCATGCTTGGATGCTTCGCTTGCCTGGAACGGAAATTTCGTCCCGTTACTACGAGCCAATCGGTCTTCCCTAGCGCTGCATCCCTAGGGAGTGAGAAGCACGTTGCTGGCCACCCATTGTGGCCCGGAAATCTCGGAACTGGACCTGCGCTAGCCTAGCCTACGGCACACCGTTTTTCCTTCGTCACCTTCGCGAGCGCGCGCGCCAACGTCCAGGGAAAATCCATCCAGCAGGACAATATTTTCTTTATAGACATTGAATTGCCGTTTGCTATTCATGAGCTCGTGTGTGCCTGAAACGGGCACACACCAATACACACATACAGCTATCGTCCCGTTCGCGTCCTTGCTGCGTCCTGGAAACGCCACGACTGCACGACTTATTGCCCGTTCCACGTTCCACGCCACCATCGCCGGCACATTATCTCCCCGTTCGCTTCTTCTATCGCTTCCGAACACAGGTCGGACGGTTTTGTTTATTTTTCCTCCAGCTCGCTTAAGCGATTTTACGATCGCACTGAGTGAATTGTTATTATGCGAGAAAACCCACGGCAACCCCCGGGGGAACCGGCGTACGGCGAGTTCCGTGCGCCGTCATAAATTGAGTTTAAAAATATTATCCAAACGCTCATCCGGTGATCGAGAGGGTGGCCGAGAGAGGATGTCAGGAGAAAGTGAAGAAAACGATTCCCACCCCCCTGCCCCACCAAGATGACGTGAGGCTTTCACACACACACGAGGGCGGCTTGAAGGAAGCTATTCCGGTTCCTGCCGAACGGAGCAACGAGCGATGGGGCACGATGATGTATCGTGCAATATTGCAGCGATGTCATAAATTGATAAAATAACTACGTGCAATTTTCGGGGCGGCCGTGAAAGGACGTCTCTGCCTAGAACACGCCATAAAGCCGGCTTGTGGCTCGTGGCTCGTGTGGCACACACATGCAGCCGAGGATCGATGTCGAGAAAAAAGTCCTTCGACTTTCGCAGGCCGTGCAGCAGGCAGATGGTGCAAAGAATGTCGTGGAAAATACCGAAAATGTTTTCCATAATCGAATGCAGGATAATCACGGAGATGGTGCTCTCGTGCACTCTTCCATACGTTCTCGATGACTCTCTCTCTCTCTTTCTCTCTCTCTCTCTCTCTCGCTCTCTCGCTCTTGATCGGTTGAGATGAAAATAACAATTCGTGGAATGTATAGTTCGCTATCGCACGGAGCGGTTTCATCTACAGCGTGGCCGTTCAGATGAGATTAGAGGAGGTTGAAAATTGCTCAACCTCATAACTGTGTTATGAGCAGGAGGCAAGCCCATGCCCTGCGCCACAGGATCAAACCCGGAATTTTCACGCCACTCATAAAACATAAAACTCTAAACCTCTCTCGCAAAGCGCCAAAACCACACGGGACGTAGGCCGGCGAGATCGCTTGGCAAATGACAAATGTCCCGCTGGTAGGAGAACGGGGGAAAAAAAACCCCCCAGACACACCAGCACGGTGGAAATCGTGCCCTGGGCTACTCCAATTGTTCCGGTTCCGACCGCAAACATATGAAAAACACACCCGTCCAGGAAAAGGCGGACCGGGAATGGGGTTTTTATGAATCACAATAAAATTAAATTTGTCTTCAATCCCAGTACGACCGCGTGTTCCTTTCTATCCCTTCCCACCAGCACACGCTTCTGTTGCAGCATAAATCGGTCAAACAACAATGTAGAGCCACACCGCAGGACTCGAGACTGTCCTGCTCCACTTTACTAGCGAACATCGCTCGGCCAATAAGCCGTGTCGTCCTTTTCGCACGGGAGGCGTTCGCTCACAGGGATGGATGACCAGCGAACGGACACGAGAATGTGAATAACGATCGTGCAAGCACGCCGTTTCAAATGTTTTTTTTTTGTGCTCTTACTTTCACTTCACTCTGCCCTTGTCATAACACGCGCGGACAAATAAATTCCCACAAATGGCTTCCGGGATTTAGGCGCCCGAGGGATGAGGAAGCACGCTTGATTGAAATAGTCCCGCAAAATTGCACACTTCATTCCGCGCGCTTTTATCGCGCGTCCATTTTGTTGGGTCGTGTTTTTTTTTCCTCCTCCTTCTTTGCTTCATTCTCACGCCCTCGTTTTCGGTTCCTTTGAATTACGATGACAGCACGGTGGCGAAAAGGATGGAAATTAATTTCATTTCATTTTTCCCACTCGATGAGATTATCAATTTACGTTTTTGCCTAACATGCGACCGGTGCGAAGCGGTGAACCGACAGGTGTGTTGGGACAGAAAAAAAAACGTACACACCTTCACCAAATTTAATAAAGCTTGCTATCACAAGCTGCACGATTCGTTCGTTCCCACCAGGGACTTCACACGGTTTCTTTTGCTGATCCTTAGCGCAGCAAAAAAGAACAAACGATTTAATGAATTAATTCCACAAACTTGCGCTAGTTTGGCGCAGTGTGCATGCCAACAACCCGACAAAGGTTGCTCGCATTTGCAATTAAAACCCACAAATTAATGCGCAGTAAAAATTCGTGCCCGAGGTAGCAAATGCCCGCGTTCGCGTTCGCGACATTTCTCGACTTGTCTTCCGTTCGGTGCAAGGAAAAGTTCCCGAGCGTTCGGTATCTCGCAACTCGAGATAACTCATAACTACAAAGGCACCCTGGCATCTTCTGGCAGATAATGCTCGAGTGCCGCGGGTCTCGAGTGACCGGAAACTTGCCCATTATCATCGTCAGCACCGTCATCGTCGTCGCTGTGTCGAGACAATAATCCTCACAGCCAGCAGCCGAGCCTTTGTTACTCGCCTTGCATTAAAACAATAACGATAATGATGACGGTGGCGATGATCACGATGCATCATAACCCCTGCACCACGAACGGAAAGGCACTGACACGGCGAGGAAGGTGGAAAGAAATCAGCAAAGAACACGACTTGAAAGTAATTTTGCTTTGTCTGCAGTGTTCCGAATGGCACCGCTACGCCGAGTAGTGGAAAACGGGCGACCAGAGGCATCCTGTTGACAGGATATCCTTAGCGGCCGCTAAGCAGTTGCCACGAGAGGGTGTCCTGCAGCAGCAGCATCAGCAGCAGCAGCTCGTAAAAACTTAGCCCAAAACACCCGGCGGCTCGTATGGTGGCTGCGTGCAGAAAGAAACCCCAAGACAACGAGAGCAAACGCCGAGAAAGGTCAAAAGTTTATGCTTCGGCAAATGGCAACGAAAATGGAACGCATCCGCGAATGTACACACCCTCCCAGTCACCCACACAGTCACGTGCCGGTGCGGTTATCCTGCATTTGTGTATACACACACAAACACAAACACACACACACACCCTTTTTTGAGGTCGTTTGTTTCATGGCCTGCTTTGAAGCAAGAGGCACGCCACACGACGGGAGCTGTCAGAATTTAGCTGCATTTTCGAAAAATTTATGTTTGCGTCGCGCGGGATGCAAACGATGCACTTTGGCAAAAAAACCACACACACACACACCAGCCGGTGGGGGCGGATGTGTGATAAAAAAAGGGGCGCTTTTTATGACAATTTCCGAACGTTCACACCATCGGATGCCGGTGGTCCGATTGGCGGCCTCATCGCGCCAGACAGAATGCGCCAAAACGTGTCCCACGCATCCCAGGACGTCCGCGCAAACACCCGCGATAACCAGCTTTTAGGGTGGGAAAGGAAAGCCGAACAAGAATTGGACCACTCACACAGCCAAACAAAGCGCCCCCGAAACCCCAAAAAATCTCCACCGACGTTCGTTTTATGGCTAACATTTCATGATTTGTTGCCCGCACGATCCGCACATTGCCGTCTGCGATCAGGATCCGGCCGGGGGCCAGCATAAAGCCAGCCGTGGACCCTTCAATACGGCGCCTGGACGATCGAAACCTATTAGGGGAATGGATTTTTGATGACGAATCTTCGCCACCACGGCGGACCGAAATAAAAACCGAAACCCTGCCGGTCAGCGATAAAAATTGCACCAGCCTCATTCGCATTCGGTCAATTTGTGTGCCTCCCTCCGTTCGTTGGCTTTTCTCTCTGGGGGGTAGCCACCCGAGACTGGTGGCGAGAAGTCATCAGACCCCAATCTCGGATCGGCAGCCAGGCGATGGATCGGGATCCTGACCGCAAGAGTTGGAGCTTTCATAAGCTCTTGCGAGCGGTCCGACATGTGAGATGATTTCGGGGCCACGAAATTCTTCACGTTCAACGCAAGGCCACGATTTCTCATCTCGTTCTTTATTTGACTGGTGCCTTATAAAACCACCACCCACGAAAAGGAGAGAGAGAGAGAGGTCCTTCATAACCCAACCGCACACAGTGTCACGCACGTTTAACGATCAAATATTTGCGACCCAACTAGAAGCCCGTCGAAGTGATCGCTCGGACAGACAAATTGGCACAAACATGGTGGGCACAAAAAAAAAAGTATCGTCAGCCTTTTAGTGTAAAAATGTGGCCACATAAATTGGCAAAATGCGCTCGTACTTTTTGGCCATCCCACGTGGCATGTGTCACGCGCCATCGCCATCGATCCGCATTATCGTCGTATGCAAAATGCCACCCGCGAGTTTTCCGGCCTCAGCAAACTCGTGCAGCGACTGTTCGGCTCTGGTTGGTTTGCAAAAGCGTGCAATAAGTTTTGCGAATGACATGCGAACAAACACGGTGGTGAATTAAGCGAGAGTATTTACTTTGCCATTTCCATTTGCGCCCGCATTGAACGGACGTTCTAAAAAGTCAAACCTCGAGAGGACGGTCATAAACCGTTCCAGCAATCGTATCGCGCATGCATCAGTTGGCCTCCGGAGGGCAGTTATTATGGTCACGAAAGTTGTTGGTACGTATCCTGCCACAGCACAATTTCGACACCACGAAAGATATGCGTTCCAGTGCGGGGCAACGTGGAAGCAAACAAAACCATACTGAGAGTGAATGGAGAGAGAAAAAAAGTGGAAAAAAATGAACCAACCCGAGTACGCAATAAATGGCAGCAATTTATTTTCAATTTGTGCATTATCAGTGTTTGAAAAATTAATTGCATTACAAATCAGCAGTGGCAGCTGGGGCACCACTGTGCGCCACTGATGAAAGTCCCGCGGCGAGTCCTTCGTCCTCGCGATCGGACGGTTTGCTCAAAAAAAAAAAGAGAGAGAGAATGGAAGCGATTTTTTATTTATGTTTACTGAAGTGCCGCCGTTTTTGTTCCGCTTTTAGTGAGTAATTTTTAACTCCACCCACCCACGGGGCTTTTTACTTTCCCGTTGTCGAACGTACATGTTTTTCCAGCCCACCCACCCACACGAGTGTGCATTTGTTGCAGCATTGCACGCCTCCTCCATCCCGAATGGCTCCCCGAAGTCGCATTGTTTGAGCTGCATCGCATCATCATCGATCACCGCAAATCAGCAAATGCAATGAATCTTTTCCAGGCCACCCAACCTCGGGGCCAGGCAGGCAGAAAAAATGCACGCCGCAAAAACAAGGGGAAGCGAGAGCAAAAAATAGTCCCACCCACGTCAGCTCATCGCCGGCAGCAATTTATTGTACACCGGGTTTTGTAATGCTGCAATCTGGCAGGATCGGTTACTTGCGTCAAATCGAACCCTGTTCGGTTCGCAGGAGGTCACCCATCGATCATCAAAACGAAACGCGTAAACCTGCGTGCAGGAGTGAGAGAGAGAAAGAGCACAAATTTGCGCGGGCTATGGTGAAAAAAAAAACATATTGATAAGCGGTTTTGAAAGTAGCACTATATGCACAGGAAGCCCCCATTTCACGGTCCCATTGATGTGCAGCGTGTTTAATGATTCATTTCAATTACGTCAAACCAAATAAAAGTGCTGCATGTGAGCTAATAAAACGATTGCTCCTAAAACGAGCCGGGATACGAGTGGGCTGCAGCATGAGCTCAGGCACTTATTTGTATGCTGCAGATGCCAAACCCCAAAAGGAATCCCTTGTGGGGTATAATTACGAGCGGCACATCGTAAACATTGATTGACGATGCTTTTCTACCATCTCGAAGCTGATAAACCATCCACTTTGTAGCTTTATTCAAATTTCAATAACTCCTGCTACGGTGGAGTACTCCGGGAAAAACCCCCCTCTAGCAGCATAATGCACATGGCCACGAGTGGAGTGGTTTTATGCTAATATCGATGCGCAAACAAGCAGCTTAAAAAGGTAAGCAAATATAAACACACACACACACACATGCTGTTGCCACCCATTTACGAGCTTCCCATCATGTCGACCCGGCGTACGCGCTGGTGTCTCGTGTCTGGAAGGGTGCTGTGATAAAGGAAACTAATGTTACACAAACAATAATGATCTATTTCGATGCGGATAAAGATGGCGCCCGGTCGGTTGATGGCTTTGCCGGCGTCCCTGTCCCGTAGTGGAACCAGAACCGCTTGTGTAAAAGAGGGGACGGAAGATTGGCACGGAAACCCACCCAAAGTGTGTATGTGTGAGCGTGTATGAATATATGAAATTTTATGAAAGTTAGATTTCATGTCGACATGAACACCGGTCCGACTTTTCCAGCCGCTCTGTGTGGAGCTCTTACATCGGCCGTTTCACACCGGTCGGTTGAGTGGCAAATGGAACACTCCAGACGTCCTGCCAGTGCCGTCGAAAACCTGTCGAAACGTACTCACTTCCTCATACCTGAACCGAGCGAGCGAGGGCGAGCGAAGTGGCCCTTTTTTAAGGGGTCCCACCCATCCCGGGAGGCGAGCTCTAGTTAATCTTTCAAAATAAACACACCCGTGTCGGTGTCGTTGGCCCACCGCCAGTAACCGCAGCGCCAGTTTTGTGGGCTGGAATACCTGGCAGGGTGAGTGAAAAATTTAAAATTCATTCCGAAAAGCACGCAACCCACGATCGATCGAAGCGAAGTTGGGGTTCTCGATCGAAAGCGCGGAGGTTGCGAGTCCTGGGAGGCTCGCGTTATGAACCCAACACGAACGGCCCATTAAGGTGACGGCCAAATTGTCGATATTATATGCAAAACAGTGTCATTGAATTTACATACCACCCTGAGGCCCACAACGGGCCGATGGTTGAGAAGGACGAGAACCCGGACAGCAGCACGGTGCTTTTCGTGGAAATTATTTTCTGTCCAAGCCCAAGCGGGCTCCAATTGCCGATCATGGGAATCGAAATCGAACGTACGCGGGTGCGACCAGTGCGACCGGTAGATCTATCGTCAGCTCGACGTGTCCTTGTTGTTCGATGGGTTCGTGGCCACCCGGCAGGTAATAACAATTATTAGCCTCATCCTTGCCATTAAGCCTAACGATAATCCCACCCGTGTCCGTGGTCGATCGTTACTCGTCCGCCGATAGCCGTGTGCGGATGTTTCCGAGCCCCAAAATTTGGCTCAGTTTCGATTCATCCGACAGACGGCCCGATCTTAACGGCTCCCATTCGGCCAGCCATGCGACACTGGACCAACGCCAGCGCCCACGAGCAGATAAAAGAGAGCGAGTGCCACGGTTTGACCAACCAGGGCGCTAAGTTATGGCGGGTAATGCACCAAAAGCACGACTAACGAGCCACTCCGGACCGGTTTCCGGACGTCCGCAGGACCCTCAAGAAGCCACCCGAAACCCATTACGAGCCCAGCCCCGCAAGTTAACGATCGCTTCTCACACGTAAACCACAGCACGCAGGACGTTCCCGGTGCAGTCGACCGTCGACGGTTTATCGACGCGGCTTTTCCACACACACACGCGGTGGTTGGCTCACCTTCATCCAGCAGGAAAAGCCAGACAAACCCCGAATCGAAATCCCGGCCAATGCATAAGCCAGTGCAGAACGGTGCAGAAATCGACCACAACCGGCCGACGGTCAAGCTGAAACCCGCAAAACCAACCCGGATCGGAATCGTACTTATTATGCATTTAAAAGCAGCCAACTCCCTGCCCTCTCTCAACGCCAGCCATTCACGGATTATCGACTCCGGCTTCAGTGGCTAGGACACGCGAGTTTGAGCCCATCGATCGAATACCGCAATGGCGGACTTCCGGGTGGCGGTTGAACCGAAAACGAATCCATGCTCCAGGGAGATTCATTAGGTGGGTTCCCTCTCGGTGAAGTCCTTGCGCCTTTTCCGCTCTGGGCCAGTGTGTGTGTGTGTGTGTTTGTGAGCAGCCATTCATGCATGCAAATCGGTTTCTCCAATCTTGAAGCAATTTAGTTGCCGCAAAGCACCAGAGTGGCCCCGGCAACGAGGCCATTTATAATGCATTGCCAGCGGTCAAGCTGACAGTAATTGTTGCCCAACAAAGTAAGTCCTTGATCTTTGCGCCTCCCTGGCCTTTTAACTTGCCCCACAATGGATGCCACAGTTCCGTGTGTCACTATCGGAAGGTCAGATCAAAGGGTTTCCAGGAATGGGCTGACGAGGTTGGCTTTCCATTTTGTGCCGTCGCGCTAAAAAGCCAACCACAATCGAATACCCAAAACCACCACTGTCCCGAACCAACGGCATAAACTTCAATCAACCGAAGACAAAAATGGCACCTAATTCATGTGGCTAATTAACACGGATAGCCTAAGCGCTGACCGAACGCTAGCCTCTGGTTTTGTAATAAAATTTAATCACCTAATTGTGCTTATCAAATTAAATTTCCTAAGCGCTCCACACACACGCACGCCGCAAAAAAACCGTCCCCCATTGCCGATGTGCGATTGTTTATGTGCATTTGCCATGGCCGCAGGATTTGATTTACCTGGCCGGTGGCTTCGGTAATGCAAATAATTTTTCCCAACCGCACGACCGCCACACTTTCCTCGGTTGTTCCGTGCGCTGGGATTACGCTTCGATATTGTTTGCAAAGCGCTCCTTAATGAAGCCATTATCCCTGGCTTTCATCGCCACCGAAAAACCGCACACCAAACCAACCGAACCGGTACCGGTACCGGCACCGGTACCACAAACAAATCACACCACTAAGCCCGACGTCCTTGCCGCGGCCAGACAAACATGCAACCGGTAGTCCTCGAGCGGCACTATCTATCGCGTGGTGAGCATCGGAACACGGCCAAACCGTTCAAAATTGAGCGCCAGTCATTGTCAAAACCAAGCCACGCGTGGCAAAACACATGTGCTCGAACGGCAAGAAAAAAAAAGCACTCGGAAAGTCACGAAAAATTCATTCCCTGTAAACTGGAAACCTGGCAAAACCCGCGGTGGCAAAGAAGGAACACAACAGTTCCCCAAAACGTGCCGAGTGCGACAGCAACAACGTGCTAGAGGGAAAGTTTGAGCTTTCTTTTTTTGTTTCACGTACGAGAATCGTGTAAACAAACTGTTAAAAAATAAGCTATAACATGCTGTAATAAAGATTGTATCGTGAATCCATGAAACCATGTTAATCGTCCTCATGCCACGCGACGGCTGAAAAGCGAACGAACGAAGCCCACCGATAGAGCAAACGACAGCACACCGTGGCGTGGGCTAGTGGTGCCGCAGGTTGTAGAATATTAAATACGAAACAAAAAGAGAGAGTGGAAAAAAAGCAGCTCGTTCCGCTGGAACATGAAGAAATCAAAAAGGAATTGGATGCTATGGTCGATGGCACGCCACTGCTGGGTGCTGGAAGTGAGCAGCACGTGAACAACACGAGCGCTCGATGAAAGCAACTATCGTAAAATGTAACAACGCCCGCACCAGGCAAGTGCTCACCTCAATCGGTGTGGAAGGATGCTGCTGCTGGCAGGACCAGAACGATGGTAGAAACCGAAACCGCCATTCAACTTCAAACAAACATGGCTCGTGCGGAAGCCATGACCGTAATGGTAGCATTCCGGAGAATATGCCCCAACGGCCTGCAACCAGAAGTGCTTGGTCAGTGCAATCATGCACCGTTCTTGCCCAGCGTAACCAACGGCAACGGAGCCTTCCGAAGAATGCCAAAATGGCCGATGAAGCGTAAAGCGTAAAGCCAACCCAACCGGCCTGCTACGATTCAATAACTTCATCAATTTACTTACTCTTGTCTTGAGCGAGCGAGTGGCCAAGGCATTTTCTACCGTTGGTGAGAGAAGCGAGCAAATTGCACCCGGCTTACGGGCGCTTTCGTGCATGCTTTTGACAATTTTCCAACCAAATGAAATGGAAGCAACCGAATAAATAGCACGGATAATAAACTGGAGCGCTCGCTGCTGCCCTGAGAAACTGAATCAATTTAGGTAAAAAGGAGCCTCGGGTGCAAAAGTAAAAACACAAATAGCTCCCTCCGGCCGGCGAAAGGATTCACCACCGTACGATGCTCGTTTGCAATAAGCAATCCAAGCAATCCTTCCCCTTCGACATCCTAATCGTCAATGAAAGTTTTCCCTCCCCTTAATGAACCGATATCGGTTCGAGCCGGGCGCTGCTGGCGCTTATTTATTGTTTCATTTATCCACCGACTGCCAATCGCTTATCTTTTGATTTGTAATCCACTCTGATTAATGGGTTTTCCGCCACCGGGGGGAAGAAAAAAAACCACGACGAACCATGGCGAAGCGGATGAAAATCACTTTTATAGCTCCCGTTCGGTGCGACCGAGAAAACGGTTTCCACTGGTGGCTCTTTGAGATCCACCCGCTCGGATGGTTCAGATGTCTCAGATTTATGATCGCCATGGTGTGCAATCAACCCTCAACGAAACGGCCACCGGACTCATTTGTTCGGGCCCGAGCTCGAGCCCGACAAACACCCGGCGGCGAATGCTGGGGCTCATCCGGTTCCGGAAAAACACTTAGCCCGCTCAGCCCGGGCCCTTTTCATTACCTCACCACGGTGGCGCATCGTCCGTGCGACGGCGAACGTTAATAACTTTTCCATGCCTTGTGCAAGCCGAGAGAAAAGTCGCCCTCGGGAACGTGAACCATCGGGCCATTGGCCAACGGATCGGTCGAGAGCCTCCGAAGAGCCAAGAAAGCAACAGCCCGTTTTAGGCTGAACCAAAATCAATCTCGTGTATGCGCGTCCGATGCCCGGAATAATCTTTCCTACCACCCATCACCGGCCAATCCGTGTATCGGTTCCATCCATCCATCCAGCCATCCGTCCGTCCATTTCGGGGCCGCATTACATTCGGTTCAGGTTCGTCCATTACCGGCGCGCTGAAGAGCAATAAAAATTTATGATTTATGCCCGTGGAATGGCTTTCGCAAAGCCCAAAACACTCTCGGGATGGCGATGGCGCTGGCGTTATGTCTGTATCAATAAAACCCAAACCGAGGCACCCACCCGGGATCGGGGGGTTGGCTGGCCAGAGGGAAGAGAAGGTGAAATAGGACTCCAGCACGCGGTCAACGGGCTCGATGTAAGCGAGAAAGCGAAACGAATCGTAACGAAGCAACGAAAACAATTTACCGCTCCGGTTTCGCCATTTGCCCGGCCAATGGCCCCCACGGTGGATTTGGGTTTTGGCTTTCACCTCGGGAGAGGGGGGGAAAGCGGAAAAGAAAGCATGCGAAAAAAGCGTACCACCAGCCACCCCCTACAACACGCCTTCTCTCCTGGTGCTGATCTTTCGGACTATTTGGATCATAAGTTGACAGTTAAGTGACGTTAATATAAAAATGGAATATAAAATTGAATACACTAGCCACCGGTGCGCGCGTTTGGTGTCCGGTACTAGCTCGAGAAGGCATCGAGCCGAGTCCCCGGGATGTCTCCGTTGCCGCAACAATGCCACAACAATGGGCCCACGCTGCCAGCGAAATCGCGAAACGAGCGCGTGCTTAAGACGCGTGGCAACACAAGACAAAAAAAACCAATGCTCTTCTGCCGCAGGGACAGGCTCAAGAGAGCGAGAAAAAAAGGCATCCACCCAACCACCCACCCACCCACCCACCGGGCGGATGCAACACACAGTGACAGTTGCGAGAGTCTCGCGGAAAAACGGCACTGGCCGGGCGCGTCACAATTATGCCATCGGCGCACGTACAAGCGCGCTTTCTGCGGCCCTTTTGTGGCCGTGGGAATATCGCGCACAATAGCGCGCCTTGTTCGCGTCCGGGGCGCGTGTACAATGAACTTTTCACTTCGCTTGGATTACGGCACCAGTCGAGCGGTACCGATATTGACGAAAGGCCGGTCTTCCTCTGGCGCTAGCCTACTAGTCTTACGAGTCCTTTCGCCCACTTGACAGCCGGCGAGGCCGGTGACAGTCAAGGCCTACTGCGGTATGGGCGCTCTATTTCATGGTTAACCATTTTCCCGCGAGTGTGCTTCCTTTTTTGTTTCGTTTCCATCGCAACCGAGGCGAAACGCCGCAAGGCAGCGTCCCTTTTGCAAAGCGTCGCGACCGCTCCAAAATGATGCTGCAAGGGATGGCGCAATGGTGGCCGTTAAAATTTCCACCGAACGAATTTATCTCACCCGAGCGCGCACGCCTCGTCCCATTTATTGCGACAATTTTTGTCGGATTCTCGTCTCGCGAGGATTTATGGAAAAAGGCCGACAGCGATGGTGCGGTGCGTACATTAAGAAACGCTGTCCACCGTCGCCATCGCGTTCTGCGGGACAGATCCTGAAGCAGGACCTTCCTCAAAGCTTCACTGGGTTTTTTGAACCCGGCATCAATCGCGACGCCTGTGGGGCTTACTTAATTTAACTTCCGACCCAACTTATCGCAAGGTAATCAGCGAAGTTGACTAATCGCCGGTTTCTTCGCTATTAGTTTTCGTAATCGCACGGGCAACTTTCGCCCGCAACCGGTGGATTTAGATTGCGGCGGACACAAACCGGGCGATAAAACTTGCACCCACTCGGTAACGCCTGCAACTGCACCGTGCCATGCTGTTTGCAACTCGACGTGCGCCGGTCCTCGCAAACAACTTTGACGAAACTTGCG
Source organism: Anopheles nili (assembly GCF_943737925.1). Lineage (NCBI taxonomy): Eukaryota > Metazoa > Arthropoda > Insecta > Diptera > Culicidae > Anopheles > Anopheles nili. The sequence goes on from NC_071292.1 coordinate 5,459,497, forward strand.
CTCTTTTCGAGGACACCCATCCACTCGGGGAAACCTAAAGCGAATCGGCTTACGGTAGACCGTGCCATGCTGAAAGTAAATCGCTCGCGTCAGTAAATCCCTCCGCGTGCGAAGACTTCATTCGTGATGCGCTTAGTTCGTTTGATGAAACCCATAACCCACCGTTACGTCAGCGTCAGGGTAAACCCACGGTTCGTCCTGTCGGCGAAGGACTTGGATGATGAATGCAACCACACTTTCCCCGGGGCGTTGGCCGTTGAATCGCTCTGAAACGAACCAAAATGGTTCCATGAAAGGAAAAGTAGACTTTAAACGAAATGAAAAAAAACGCATCCTTCTTACGCGCGCACACACACACACACACACACACACACACACACACACACACACACACACACACACGGTCAGGATCTAGACCAAGTGACCCAAACCGGCAGGAAGTGATATTTTCAAAATTGGAAAAGTTTTCAACTTCCAGGAACGCGCATACCTCAGCTATTGGAGCCCAGGATCTCGTAGCCGGGGCCCCAAAAACAGGGAAGTTCGCTTACGAAAGCAAATTATCCCACTCACACCACGATCCTCGATCTCGCGCTCGGTGAAGGAAACTTTCCTTTCCCGCGTGTAAGCCATAACGGCCGTGGAAATGGAATCCGAGTGTTTTAATTATTGAGCTGATTATTCAATTTCATAAACTTAGACCAGCGCCGTGCTTAAGTGCGTAGAAGATGAATAATTGGCAGTCCCACCGGGGGGGGGGGGGGGGTAGAAAGGACTCGTTTCCACCCCCTGTAGGGCAAACAAAAAACAAGTGCGAAAGAAGATGGCAAGAAATTTGTTGCAACGTGCGTAATTAATTAATGCTTCCCGGGGTCGGAGAACCCGACGCTTATCGGAGGCGTCCATCCTCGGCTCGTCGGAAACCGCCAGCGTGTGTGTGGGTGTATATTCCACACACGCGTGTCCTCCGCGGCCGTAAAGGTGCGAAAGGATATGGCGGCAGGTGGCGATTGAATGGGTGTGGGGAAACGAATTAACGCACGGAAACGTGCGATGAAATTCATACGGCGTGCGCGGAGTGAGCGCACATTTCTCGTTAATCAATTCCAATTATTTTCTTCCCATCCACCAACAAACGTGCCCACCAGGACGACGTGCCCCCGAAGAGCTGTGAGCTGTGTTCCCGGGTTTTTCGTGTGGCCTTTATTTCGCTCTTCCGGCTACCGAAGGGCACACACGTTGAAGAGCTTGTACCGTGCGGTATTCCTCGGTGAGCATTATTTCCAGATTCTCGAACGCGGCTGAACTCCATTAAAAACACATCAGCCGACCCGGCACGGTCGCTATCGGATCGAAAGCATCGGATCAAGCGATGGTTCACCGGCCGTTTGACCGATAGAATCACGACCAACGGGTGCAACGTGCCATCCCGAAAAGGAACACTCGAAGCCGGAAACCCGGAAAAGGCATCACCCGACCGACCGATCGAAAGGTTGGCACTATTTTCCACCATCTCCACGAGCACCGAGTTGCTTCTGTTTCCCGTAAGCGCATTCTAATGACGGATCCCGACCGGTGGGTGGTAGCATCGAACGTAACTCTGCACCGAGGAAACGTAACATTTAATTTCGTTCCCGCCAATCAATGTTTCGTTCGCCGACAGGATCAATTTAATGCCTTCACTTTGTGAAATTGCGTGGTTTTCTGCCACCCCCAAACCGCTAAGCACATGTGCACGAGCTGACTCGAAGGTTCGCTGACGGTGCAAAAATGCTGCATGCATTTATTCAAATGCTTTTTTGCCTCCAAATGCTTCCACCAATGTCGACATGTGTGTGTGTGTTTTTCCACCCCTTCACGAGATAGGTTTATTTGCTCGGCAAGACAGTAGAGCTGACATTTATTTGGAGTTGTTTCAACCAATCCGACAAACACTCACATAAAACAAACGTTCTGATGGGTCCAATTACTCGCAACATCCCTAATCGTTCGGTTGGACAAATGGGCAGCAACAAAAAACCTCAACAAAACACCTCCTTCGCTTTCTCCAGCGGAAACGTTGAAAAAATCATTAAGTCTCGAGGGTATCTCTACCGACCGCCAACCACAGTGTAGTTTATATAAGTGTCAATCATACGGAAGACAATGGTATAAATTGAATTTGTTTTCACTTGACTCTGCGCCAAATTGCTTTTTAATGCGAAAAAGGTGCCTCCCCGTCGGTGGGTTGTTACATCGTCTCCCAAGCGCTGACCATGCAACCGCCAGTCCCTAACTTGCGAGGACCAAAAGCAAATCTGTGAATCCTGTATCAGAGAGAGAAAGGGAGAGAGAGAGAGCACGAGAACTGAAAGTGAGCCCTACGAAATGGGCAAAAAATTGAAAAATGCGGTTTTTCCGATCGATAAGCGTCGTGGCTGCGTCGAGGGAGAAAACCCGAAACCCCACAACCACGACATGAGAGAGCAGAGCAAAAGAAAAGCGCAACAAAACCAAACACAACACACCAACACAGGTGCAGTGGGGGCTGCCAAGAAAATGGATCAATGCAAACAAAAAAAAGGGCAAACAACTATCAATGGGAAAAGGATTAAGCGTAAGTCCGGCTCAGTGGACCGGAGGACTGCTAAAAAAACCAGCTCAAGAACTCCTTGGCGCTGCTAAAGTTGCCTGTGGGAAAATGTACTGTAAGCTTGTGCGATAATATGCATCGGTGCACAATGGTAGAAGCAAAAAAAAAGGAGCGAGATGTGTGTCAACTAGCACTGTAAAGTCCTGCATTCCTGCAGCTCAATTGAGTCTATGCTAATTGCATTGTCCGAACGCAGCTCCAATCGGCGTTTTGTGGGGAATTTAAAGGCACTGCGTCTCTAAGCATCCGCTTTAACGCGAATCGTGCAAGAAGTGAAAAACCCTCAAAGAAAAAAGCGAGGAAACGAACACGAACACGAAGCCTTTCACCCTTTACAGGACACCTGAAAGCTTCTTTCAAGCACGAGCACGCCTGACCGTGATCCGTAATGGTGTTTCAATTCCACAGCAGGACCGTTGTTATTTCAGCGGTTTTACAATTAGTTACCCACCCAGGTTCGTGGCTGCCGTCAGCAATTCACCTCCAAGCGGAGAGCTCCTTCCAAAGGCAGCAAACTGGCGGTGAAGCTAGATGAAGTGTAATTAAACGATGTACCGCGGAAACGCAGACAATGATTGACCATGTTGGGAACGTTGGAGCGAAGGAGCACTGAAATGGAATGACATTTCGCTCGAGCAAAGTGCAGAAACGCGAACGAACTTTACTGTCGACAAGCGAACTTTACACACCACAGCTGGAAAGCGAGCGTGTTGTGGACGTGTCCGCTCGGTACCCACCTGGGAAAAATGGCAGCTGAAAGCGGAAAGGAAGCCCTTTCATTTCGTAATAGGATTGGTGTGCTTTTCTTTTCCTTTACCGGCTCCGTTTGTGTCCGTTTCCGGCCAATCATTCCGGCAATTCTGGAACGAGCGCGAGAGATGGTTGTTGTAGTACATTGTAGCTACAATCTGCCGTCTCGAGTGAATGTTAAGCAGCACTCACGTTTCGATTACATGTGGCACATCAAACGCTGAAAGATGTTGAAGCGTCGTTTTAAAATCATCTTCATCGCTAATAGCGTCTCATCTCACTGGACTGGATATTTGCACACTCCTTCACGTCTGTCGGAACTGAAGCACGAAATTCTCCCTCCTCCAACGGACAAGTGTGTTTGTTTTGCTTTCCCCCCAAAGTTCACACAAAGCCGAAGAAAACCGTCCATCCGCGTGGTAATTCGCTTCCAACCCTTCGCAAACTCGTTCGTTCGAATTTCTCACACGCTGCTCGTAAAAGTCAAGGGCCATTCATCTTCATTCGCAATCAATTGCCATCAAATGAAACCCCTTCGTCTGTTGCATCCGGTTCCGGACCGGTGGACGCGACCGGTCGAGCACAAAATGGCACCCGTTCGCGTTCGGTTCCGCATCCGTCGATCATTTGCCAACCGTCATTGCACACATCAAACCATCACCTTCTTCCGGCCGTCTGTCAACAGGAACATGAAGGCTACATCATCCGCAGCAGCATCCATCCGCCACAGACAATTTCACCAATTCGAGCACACACGTGTCCGCCACCATCACCACCAGCACCAGCACCAGCACCTTCATCACTTATCATCGGTCATCGTTCAGTGAAACCTATAATCATAAATTTCCAGCTTGTCACAGACGTCATAAACACAGCATTTCTGCCTTTCCGATTCGGAACTGTTCAGCTTTATGAACCCATCGCGCACCTCCCCGCATTCTCTGTGGGTCCTGTGGGAAGCACAGCTACGGCTACCTCACGACGCCCAGAGCGGCAGTAAGATCCTTTCCCGATCCTTCGGGAAGGATGGAAACAGGGGCTCCACGACACGGAGGTTTTGAGTGCAAAACACTATGTGACAGTAATAGCATAAATGACACATTTCCGACCATGTGCAAGCGTAGAGAGCCGGGTCGCTTCATTCGGGATGTTCGCGCTTCCTGTCTGCATATGTGCACGGTGCATTTGCATTTGGCTCGAGACGTCACCGGCTCACGGTCACACTTGGCTACAAAAAATAAGCCACACCTTGTGGATGGGAATCGAACCGTCTGTAAACCGCCTACTGTGTCGATGGATGTGTCACTTTCTGGTCTGGCAGCAGTTTACCTGCAAATCGTGTGGTCAAACCACACGTTATGACCCACCGTGATGGTGTTGCGGTTGTTTTGACACACACTGTAACCAGGTCGTGTGCGGCGTGGGCCGGGGCGAGATGCCAACGCCAGAGACTCAACACGCGGCCCAGCCACGACACAATACCGACCGCGCTCGGTAACGACGCACATAAATCACAATGAACATCAGCAACTGTTAAAATTCAAATAATTCGCGCAGTAGGCCACGCTGGGAAAGCGTAACCACGTAGGCCAAAACGCTTGCGGCGTTTTCTGCTCGCGGTACCGGTAACGATCGCTTCTTACACGCAATAAAAATCGCGCCAAATAAACTAGCTATCATTTCGCACGCGAAGCGTTAAAAGGACCGTCGTTTGATTAAATTTTGCCTTTTTCATTGCCGCCATTGTGCGTGCGTGCGTGTGCTTAAAACAAGCAAACGGCAACGCATATAAATTATGCGCAATTCGTTGCCAAACGGATAACAGCAGCAAAAAAAACGGATAAATAAACAAACACCAAACCACTGCGACGAGACGATTAATTTTAATATATTTATTTCGTTCCGTGAAGCAGAAATAAACATTATAATCGTCCCGCGAGCGTTAGCTTTACAGCGTGGTTGTGATTCATCAGCTCATTTTAGCCTTTTTTTAGTGCACATTTCAAACCCACCCACCCGCTCACTCATTACGCAGGATAACGCAGGATCAAATCACTGCTGCGCCGAACCCACTCCTCACCTTCGCAGCAGTAACGAAGTGCTAAGCCGACATCAAAAGCTCACTTAATACGGCTCCATGCGCAATCCTGGCGCCTCGCACAAATCAAACATTCAGCGCTGCCAGCGAAACACCCGCCGGAAAAGCCGAACGTTGCATAGCCACAAAGCCGACCCGGCGGGAGTCGCTGCTTTTATGTCCATGTGAGTGCTGTGTGAGTTTGTGTGTTGTGAACATCAATCCGCTCGAGCGGCACCAAGGCGGCTGCTTAATTTGTTGAATTTACAACTTCCGACTAGCCTGCCACGGGGGTGATGCAGTAAACCGGAAACTATAAAACGCTTAAACAAATACCCCCTTCTTGTGTTCACCGGTGAACCATGTTTGTGTCGCAGCTTAAACGCTCTAATGGGGACACATTTCTTTTGCGAAAAAAAGATTGAAATAAACAGGTACCGTGTCGGTTGTGTGAGCTAGCGTTGATCGCTCAAAAAAAGAAACAGAAATGCGCCTCACATGTATCGCGCTGAATGTTTATGTCTTTTAGAGGAACTTTGGGGTATAACTTGCGAAAGTTTTTCCCCAATTCTGACCCATGCCGCATAAGAAAATGCCCATCCAAGGGAAAAAGCCCTACGACACCAGCAAAGGGCTCGGTTTTTGTCACGCTTGTAATGCAGTCAAGGCTCGACCGAAACTTTAAACTGTTTCCACTTCCACCATTTGCGCCGGAGTGTTTAACTACGAATTCCATCGGAAAGTATTTATCGCCGGGGTGCTCCCATAAAGGCCTATACCCACAGGCAAGCGTGTGTGTGCGATGGACCGCTCGAGACTCCGGAACCACCAACGACAAGCACGCCGATTTGGAGTATAAAATATGATAATAGTTTCAAAAGCGCTGCACTCCATCGGAATACGTAAATAGGTCGGGCAAATGCATTCGTGGCCCCCAAAAAGAGGTGAGTCGGGGGGTGGCCGAACACATCCCAACATGGTTGGAAGGGAAAATGTTTGGAAAACTTCGACTACACGCCTCTACCCGGAAGGCAGGCTTGTCCCAAGCGTGGGCGTGTTTTCATCGTTCATGTGCCGTTTTTCTCGCTCTTTTTTTTTCACCGCACCATTGGAAAAGGGAAAAGTTTAATTGAATGATTTGCAGTGCGGCATTCCTTACGTACGTACGAACGAGCAAGCATGTGGGTGTGGGCGTTTTTTTTTCTTACGCCTCCGAAAAGTGTATGAAAAACTTTCCTACGTGTCCAATTTCCGGACGGAAGTGGTGTTGCAAACTATCGGTCACCCGGGGTAGGACCGTTTGTAGACCCCCCTCTCCCCACTGCCCTCACACCCCCGCCCCCACAGCTCTAAGGACATTTCGAGATCCAAAATCGAACGGAACCGGTTCCGGTAGCATCAAACGCATTCCGTTTTGTTCGCCTCAGGAGGAGAAGCGATCGCACGCGTCCGAAGTGAAGGGAAACTCGTGGCCCCTGGATGGTGACGACTTTCCCGAGCCCGGTGGAATGAAATCTGATACCGTTGAACTGAAATGAATTGAAATGGAATGAATGAAACGTACACGCTGACAGGAGGCCAGGGTTCGGAAGTTTCCTCGGGCCGGTTCAAGCACCGGTGCCTGGTGACGAAGGGATCGCTCGAAGCTCACCAAAGAAAGCGGCAAAGATCTATTTCAATGATTAGAGATTATTTTCTTAGCTGCAGGGGACGAAGTGTCCCTAGTGAAAGGACGATACGCCAGCACGTACGTGAGCAAGCCGTAAGTAAGTGCGAGTGCTATGTCCGGCTTAGGCGACGTCCTCGGGGGCACTCAACACCGACCCGAAACGAAAGCGTACAGTTTCCGCCCAGTTACCCGATATTTATGAACACTTCCTCTTGGGGAAGCACAAAGGTTGCAAGAAGAGTCGGGTGCATTTTAAACTACCTAACGCCGAGTTCGATAACCTGTGAAAGCGATAAACCATGCAGCCGGAACGCATGCAGCATTCATCGCCGGTGCAGCATTAAAAATTAACCTGCTCGAGAAAACACGAAATATTCAAGCGCACACTCGCAGTGGTTGAGTGACAAACTAGGTGCTTCTTGCTCGCCTGGGCTATAAATTACATCCAGCTTCACCGACCGGCTTACAGGCAGAGAAACAAGACTCATTTCGCCCAATACAGCCAATCCTTTAGACGGTCGAGCGAAGCTCCAATCAAAGCACGATTGCATGTAAACCGGCTCCGACTAAACGCCTATCGTCGAATTTGTGAGGCAATAAATCCCCGTGTCGGTTCGCCTTCGCACATCACCACAAAACTGCACATGCAAAGAGGATAACGCTAAGCCAAAGGAAACCAAATCCAGCCGTCAGATTCCGTCGGTTCCTGGTTTTCCCTAAGACCCGTTGCTGATCCACAAGCTTTATCGGGGCTTTCCATTGCCTCTTGAAGTGCATCAGATTCGCTCTCACTCTCTCTCTCTCTCTCTCTCTCTCTCTCTCTCTCTCTCTCTTACCGGTGTATGGTGCCACCGAGCCTATTGCCACCCGCACTCAGACACCAGCAGCAAGAAGTTTGTTTTCCTTGAAAATTAATCAGAAAAACATATTTCCATGCATGTAAATTTCCTCCCGCTTGATACATAATTCATACAAGCTGCTATTACACGCTTTTCACCACATACACACACACACACCAGGCCAGAGCGCCATCGGTTGTTGACGTGCCCTCGGAACCCTGGACCAGCCTGCTCAGGCGGAGCAGGAGTACAGCGCCCGGGATGGGCTCAATGAAAGTATTTTATCTTTTGCCAGCTCAACGGAGATGAGTATGTCTTATCCACACAAGCCTTCCGTCCCACGCACGTGCTACGTCCGATAGGTCTCACCCTTGCGATGAAGGGTGGTGTTGGTTGGTTGGGCCGCAGACAAAGAACCGACACTGGAACGACTTGTTTTTCTTTCGCTTCAAACCACGCTCCCCAAACCAGCGGACCACGCCGTCCTGAGAGGCTTGAGAGGGGGTGTTATTTGAGTTTGAGATTGGTGTAACTTAGAACATCAAACGTAATATTTGCTCGACAGCAGTGCCATCCCAACCGCGCTGTTTTCCACCAGCCAGCAACCTGGACGAGAGGCTTAAAAAAACGAAAGGAAAAGAACCAACCCACAATTCCTGGAGCGAGCGATTCAGGGCGCCATATTTGATACCCCGGAAACGGTCAGTTTGGGGCATTTCTTTTTCACCTGTCAATGGCAGGGAAAGCGAACGAAACTAAAATGGCCGACGGGCTTGATGTGCAATCAACCAAGCAAGCCATGAGCGAACAAACAGCCGGAACAAGTGCGCCATGCCACCTAATCTTCTTACCACTTCCGTTGCCATGGCCACCGCCGGAACTTCCATTTCATCAGTAATTTTGATGTTCTGCCGCGTTTACAAATTACGGCTCATTTCTCCACCCAGACTGCTCCCAACCACCGGTGCCGTCTGCCGCAGAAACAATGCCTCCCACATTCTCCCTCTCGCGTTTCCCAGGGTTCCGGAAAATGGATGTGGTTTTTATGTTGTTTGCTTTATTATTTCATGTCCTTCCGGATGCTCCCGAGACGCGGTACGCATGGCGACCATCAAACACACTCGTCCCCGGGCACACTCGTGTGAGCTTTCGGGGGCCACCTCGGCACTCGTTTTCCCTCCCTTTCCCGGTGCCCTACCATCGCGCTAATGCCATTATGATGATGATGATTTATTTGTGCGTTTCAGCGCGGTACTTTTGCGGGCGTGTAAACAACGCCACGCCGCGTGCGTTGCAGCTAGCGCCATTTTCAATTTCCTTCGTTTCGTTGGGATGCCCCTCCCACCCCCCAAAAATGTATGCCCGATCCAGCCCGGTGATAATTGAATCGCAGTAAATAAACACGCCACAATTACCGTCGGTGTGGTAGATTTTTCGTCCGAATTTCTTCCCGCTGTAATGACGCGCTAAGGCATCACACCTTGAGGTGCGCGCTCGTATCCACATCCCAATCGCCTATCGAATGTTTGCGCTCCTTTCAAGCATCATTTGCCATTCATTTCCCAGCGGCAAAGACGAACATTTCCCGACGAGTCCGTGTAGCTCCAGCCTCGTTTCGAAGAGCACGTTTCACACCAGCAACGACCCACATTCCACCTATCGCCTCCAAAAAGGGGTTGCCGCAGTTGGCATTGTTGGCGAAAGGATTGCTTCTCACCACTCACCCACCCACCCCTCCCTCTAACCCTCCCCCCGCCACCGTTTCAGCAAACATCGTCACCAGGCGAGGACAGTTTCGGGGATGCTTCTAGCAGCCAGGGCCACACCATTCGGGTGCTTTGTTTGTTGGCCCCGAGCCGGTGAACCTGAAATTGAAAACCCCGGGCACCCTGATCGCACCTGATTCATCATTTTGAAAATCAAACATGCTTCATCAACACCTTTCCCGTGTTCCGCACCGTGCCGTATTCGTGCCCGTTCGAGGTCGAACGGTGCCGAAATCAAAAGGCGCACCATCAGCAACCCGCCGGTGGGCTTCCGTTCCCGGATCCCGTTGCCGGATTCCGCGAGCACACCCAATCGGCCCCCTCACACCCCAGTTGGGTTTGCGGAAAAATGCTAAAATAACTACAAAACGAAAAGAAAGTCGTAGTCTGACGTTGCTGCTGTTTCTCGTGCTTTCCGTCGCGATCAAAGCCACCGAAGCAACCCAGCAGGCTGCGCTAGAACCGAGCATCGTGCGGTGCACCGGTGTCATGGTGCAGGCGAGCAACAACAACAACAACAAAACGACGAAAAAAGAAGCCCATCAAAGGCCTGCCTAGATCGGGCCGATCGACGGCAACGGTGAACGGGAGTGTACCGCACTCGGTAAAAAATCTGAAACTTAAATATTTATAAACCTTCAATTTATTCTTTACCTGTGCACCCTTTTTTTGTGTAGCTGTGTGTGTGTGTGTTGCTTTTGCCGATTCCTTCACGCTGGAGCCAGGCCGTTTGCCAGGCTTCGGGTGAGGCAAAAATAGCAACGGAACAATTTCCGCACGCCGGCCTTTCAAGTGGCGCAATACAAACTCGCTTTTCCTAACCTCGTTCTCGCCAGTGCCAGCCCGGAGTCCTACAGGGGTGCTCCTGTTTATCGGAAGCACGTGGACCGGATGGAAAGCAGGCGCTTGCTCGCAAGACAACCCCCATTCCTAGACCAAGGGTGGGTTCTTTGCCGCTGCTGGTTTCTCATAAACCCGAACGGCCACCAGATGCTGTTGCGTGGAAAGTGCTTCCTTTTTTGTGCCTTTCCTTGCTACCGGTAGTGCCTCAACAAGGCTGAGGTTGTGGAGCCCGTTTCACTCACTGGAGGAGCACAACGCCGGCGAATGAATTATGGAGAAAATCACTAGCCCTCACAACCGGTCGGAACCGAACCGAGCCAATTCTAGCGCTCCGCAGTCGAATCAAATATATTTCTTCAATTTTTAAATTGACTCAAGAACCCCGTCCGCCTTTTGCCCGGGTTCCCGAGCACCGGAACAGCACGATCTAAAGCCTACGAAGGTGAAACATCCTTGGGTTTTTCTTGTTTTTTTTTTGTTTAAATCGGAATCGAACCTAGAAACAGGTGCCGATAAAATAGCCACCTTGCAGACACATTAAACCCATTTGCAGTGTTTCCTTTCCCGACGGATGGCCCAGGAAACGGGCCACTCGTTGGCGTAGGGTTGGCGAGAAGAAAGTGAATTTAACAACCAACGGTGAAGGACGCCGGATAGTCCTTCGTACCCGGGTTCGATTCCACCCACAAAACCGAAGTGTGGTGCGAAAGTTCGAAAGGTCCCGACTGTCGCACCTGTTAACGACCCGGGGCTGAAGTTTCTCGACACCGGAGCGCACACTCACACCGGTTCGAAGGGGTAAATAAATTATTTATGTTGACAGTCCCGCCCCGGACGCTTTGCTGCGGCTCTAGCACTAGCGCTGCTGCACAACTCACGAAACCCTTTTCGATCGTGGGTTGTGCCTCAAGCACTAGACTTTTTTTCTTTTTTATCGCCCTCCAGTGCTACTATTTCGGTATGGTGGCATGAAATGAGCCACCGTGTGAATTTGTCGCTCTGTGGTTCAGTTGGGGTTTGCTTGGTTTTGCTGTTTTTTCCTCAATCCATGCTGATTTGAGATGGCATTTATTCAATTAATGTGTATAATTTTATTTCCATCGGTCGTTCACCTCCCAGGGGATTGAAAAAAAAACCACAGCCTGCTACGATCAGAGCAACACCATAAAAAAGGTCAAGCTCTTAACCACGCATTTTAAACCGTGGCCTTAAAGCATGTTCATAGTTTTCCACACACCGTGGAAAATCACTTTTCTATGCACGACGTAAAAGAATTGCTTTCAATTCGCTTTTTCCCCTCGTTTTGGGAGCAGAAGAGAAATGACCCATTTGCATCCATTCGACGGCCCAAAAAGCCCACCAACCCGCCAACCACCGTGGGCTCGACTAATAGCCGGCTATATTTCATGCTATCAAAACGCCACTCGACATGCGCCCAACCCAAAACCACCTACCCACCCACCCCCCAACGCCTATGCTCCCCTCATGCTGGCTTTCGTGAGTGGAAACGGCGACCACGACGCAGGCTGCGGGTCACCAGGTGGAATTCGAGCCTCCTCGAGCTGCCACCGAATGCCGGAAAACCCGGTAGTCGTAGGGAAAATTGACCACCCGGTCAGCCGCCGAGCCTTCCACCGGGAAAAGGGGTCGAAAATCTATTAATTCCAGAGCTTCTGCTACGCGAACCGATCAATCATAATCGAATCGCCCCACAAATGGCTACTACTCTCCTGCTCCTGCACCGGAACCAACCCACATCACCCATTGGCATCAGTTTCGAAGGCTTCAACCCGCAAGCTAATGCTCCCGGTGGTTTAGGGGTTCTTTGGTGTGCGGGCACCACTTTCGCTTCCTCATCACGGCAGCTTCCCACTTCCGGTGGTGGATTTTGGGAGATTTTGCATGAGCACGAGAACGCGGGCTAACATTTGCGGAAACAATTAACACAGCGATAAAGTTGATTTGTATGACAAGCTTGCCACCGACGGGCCGGTGTCGGTACCGGTTGCACGGTTCCGGACGAGTGAGCTTTGGTTGCGTCGCGCGGTTCTCCTCGCTTCGGAAAACCATTCCGGATCGATCGGGATCGTGTTTATCGGCGCAATGGCGGGCTGCCAGCGCGGGCGAGTAATTTATGCTCGCACAACTCGTTCACCGGTGGAATCTGTGGGATTTTGTGCATTTAACCCGACCCGGCGCCGGGTCGCTTACGTTGGTCGAAGAACAACTCAATCCGATCTCCCGTTTCCGGGACAAGAAGCAACAACAACGCTTGGCTCGGCTTTCGAGCTTTCGAGTTGAAGGAATTCGCCCTGACGTGACCGACGCACCGGATCTGCAAGGAAGCTTCGGTAAGATCTCGGTTGCCACGTCTTGGCGGGCAATAATTTATGGCTCGCCGTACACGCCACCGGTGCGTTCTGGCGGAAGTGAACGGGCTTTAAGCCGGGTTGACTGTCTTTCCCGTGGCTGTGGCTGTGGCTATGGCGTACAAACTCGCCCCAAGCTGGCACATTGTCACAAGCGAGCTGCAATCAAGCCTGCTATAATGGCTCATTTCATTTCGCGTCACTTCCCATCGCCAAACCGAGAAGAAGCACCGAGGACGGAAGCAACAAGGAGCTGTTTCGGGACATTTCGGGTTGGGAACGGATGCTTTTGATTATCCACCGTACGACCGGAAAGGGGTTTGCGAACCCACCGCACGACTGGAAGCTCATTCCGGTGGCAACTATTTAAAACCACCGTCACGCCGAGGAACTTACAACGCTTTCCAACGCGAAACTGCACCCCAAACGGCTGCACTTCCATAATGAAGGACTTCCTTCACGATTAGTCATCCTTTCTCCACGCGCACGGCTGGAGAAAAGCGCGGTCTCGTCGAGCTGAAGGTGAAGCTAAATTTAATGAGCCAGTTCGGGGTAAATAATGAGTGTGGAATTTATCGTGGAACCATTTTCCAAAGTGTAATTTGTTATTCCTTCCCGTCAGCAGCCGTCGGGTGTGTGTGTGTATATATCGGGTACGATCGAGTCCGGAAGAGAGGGCTACTACCAGGTTCCTTATTTTCCACCCCACCAGGCGAAACGGTGGAACACTGCGCGCTCGGTCGTTCGTCGTGCCAGCTTGCCACGGGGCACATGGAAACCCCGTCGAGATTTTACAATGAAGCGAGCGAAAAACACACAACCCCCTTGGGCGAGAAGGAACAAGCTGCGGCGGTTGAAAAGTGGTGATTTATGTAATTATTGCAGGAATGCACTCGCTAGTGGCGTCTTCGCTGGCTACCCGCGGCAGTAACTGCTGAGTGCTAATCGGGTTCGTGGGCTTGCCTTTGTCCGTGGAATGCGAAAGGCAACACTATCGACTTCATTGGACGTTCGTGACGGTATTCGACAACACGGGGAAATGGAAGAAAAAAGCTCTCCCCAGCTCGATTGCATACGCTGGTCGTAATTACGGCCCCGCACGAATCGGCCCTTCCGATCGGAACTGGCAGATAAGCGATGCGGAAGTGCCCTATAAAGTTGCTTGGGTTTTATTTTTTGCTCCCTTTTTATTACTCAAACCCAGTCGGGTAGATTCCAAACCCGTTGCAAACAAGCTCGAATAGCACGAGGGACTAAAGGAATAAAATTAAACGATCGCCTTTAGACAGCGCGCTCGACGGTTCGCTTCTGTGGCAATATTTCTCGCAATTCACACTCACACCGGATGCACAATTTGTCCGAACGCATCGCATAATCGCCTTACCGCTTGGTGCACTGCAACGATTTCAAAAACAAGCACTCGGTTGGCTTGGTGTTCGATTGAATGCGGATCTTCCGGGCGGCTGGGCGATAAATTACATTCGACCGGTTCCTGCCGCAGACGGACGACCGAACACGGCGAACTGAGCTGGAAAACCTCGCTCAGTTTCGGTTGTCTTATCCTTAAACGTGGTACATTCGGTATGCAAACTGGGAGAGCCAAAAAAAAGGATCAAAAAATCCTTCCCCATTTGCTACTGCCAAGTGCCCAGAAGGCTGAAGTAACGAACGCGCCCTTCCAAGTCAATTGCAGCCGCCCATTTTCCCGGGTAATGAATCGCAGTAAATCCTGCCATGACGCGCGTTCGCAGGACGACAACGGTGAGTTTTTCGTCCTCGGAATAGGCTGATTGTTCTCGCAGCTCTCGCGCAGGATCGTCTTGTGGTGGGTCCGGGATGTACCCGACTTCCTCGGCTCACTTCCATCCAAGGGAAAGCAATAACAAAGTTTTGCAAGATGTTTAATAAAAAATTGCTACACCTAGTACCACTGCCATCGTCGTCGTCGTCGTCGTCTGGCGCATATGTCGCCGTTGACTGACTGGTGGGGTGATTCGTCTGCTTGGTCTCGACTATACCAACAGCGATAACCCATTAAAAGGCTCCCGAAACCCATAAACCCACCCCAGACACACACACACCAGAGTCCGTCCGGACTTTCGGCATTTCGATCATTTTTCGCCATAAATCTAGTGTTAATGTTCCTGTTTATGGGGTCAGGGGCCTAGTGCACGAGAGATTCTCCCATGGCCACTCCGAGGGTTTCCACACGGTGCGTTTTTGGAGGCCCTGTTTTCCTTGCGACTTTGTCGGTGAGACACGCCGAGTGGCCGAGAAATATAGGGCCGCCTTTCGCTCAGCCTCCCGGGGTTACGGTGCCACAGCCGCAGGAGATTTCCATTGGATTTGAAAGCATAAATCACACAACTTTCGTGGCTCGCACGTCGGGGTGCCCTCTTCTTCCTGGCTTCGGAAAAAGGCCAACTGCTCGCCCTGGTGCGCTGTGTGTGCTTTGCGGCCACAAAACCCGAAGCTAATCCCTACACAACCCTTCCGTTTTCGTTCCCGTTTCGGGTGGCGCATCGTTGGGAAGAAAAATCACTCTACCTCGTTGAACCCTTTCCCCAGACCGGAGAACCGAGATGCCGGAGGAGCATAATCCTAGCCGGGAAAACTCGGGCTCCAGATCGAACCGGAAGCGGATCGGATCTACTCGCTCTAAAACGGAGGCATTCTTAGAACCCTTCAACTCGTCCTAAACAGGCCGATTTCGCGCTCGCAAACGGCTTACACCCACCAAACAGACGAAAGAGTCGGAAAGAGAGAGCGAGAGAGAGAGAGAAAAAAAAACCCCAACAACAGCACCCTTTTCCAGGCTGCGCCAAACGTAAATGTTTAACAAGAACAATAAACCATACATTTTCCTCACGCTTTGCTACTTCAGCGGAAATTTATCACCACCGAATGATGGATATTTATGGATTAAACTTTTGCGTTCGTTTGACTTTTCCGTGGCGACCTTGCGTGACACCATCGGTGTGGTGGTGGGCGACACGTTTTCCACCACCTCCCAACTCATGGGCCCACCCACACCATGCCGTTCGATGGCCTTTCACACCCACACATATTGTCAACTTACAAAGCTAGCAGGCTTCGCGAAGGTGAAAGTATCCATTTTTCCTCATTATCTTGTTAGCGATGGTTCGCAGGATGGGTGGTAGAACCACCCACCCGGTGGGGTCCTTACAACCCCTTCGATTATCAGCCCTTAAGGCTGTGAAGACAAAGTGCACACGAACCTTCCCCGGTAGAGGAGAACATTCCGGTACGCAACGTTCCACCACCAACTGTGGACGAATAACAAATAACTCCTCTAACGAACGTGCGTGGAGGCAACTCCTATCCACCCGCACGAATGCCTCCCTCCCCCTTTGGGGGCCGTTGGAAATGCATAATCAACGAATTCCGAACGGCGCGCCGCTAGCGTGACTTCCGCACATAAAACACCCGACCGTCCACCCTCGGAAGCCGGAAGGATGAGAGGTCCCTTTTTTGCGGTCGGCAGCATCACCGATTTGATTGCGGCATTAGCTTCGTTAACAATTCCGGGCCACATCCCTGGGGCTGCCTTGTATTTTTCCCGGAATCCCGAGCAACGGTGGTGCTCGAGCAGTCGATTTCAATATCGCATTTGAAGTGTCCTCTAATATCCTGTTGCCCTTTTTTTTTTGTTGGGAGAATTGCCCTTTAGATGGGATGGCTCCCCGTTCGGAAGCACGCGTGAAGGGAAATTCATTTTTCAACAGATTGTTTCCTGCATGTTGAGTGATTTTTGAAGCCTGTCAAGGGTGGGTAGAACACGCGCTCACGTCGAGAACCAACCCGCCCACGGAACTGACGCCTACTCGCGAATGAGCATCGGAAAATTGTACTGAAACTCCCGGGCGAATGAACAAAGCGCTGTATGCTCTGTGTTTTGTTTTTTTTTTATTTCTTCCACACATTGCCACGCCACTTAACCCTGCGGGATGAGCCCTCATCGGGAAAAAAGGGTGAAAACCACCAGCGAGGAGTCACCCGACGCGAGGATGCGAAACGTGACCGGAATGGACGGAAAACTGCTCACGGCGCTAGACGGCGCCTTGGCGCGTTTGGCCAAGAGATTTAGTAATGGCGCTGGTGGGTGGAATACCACCCAAACCTGGCACCCTCCGCCGCTATTCCAATGATGACTGATAATAAATGAGATTATTCTCCAACTCGCTCAAACACGACCAGCAACGACCCGTGTCGGTTTTACCAGGTCCGACTGCTCCGGCTGGAAGCGAACCGGTTGCAACACAAAAACCGCTGCATTCCTTCGCATACCTTGATGGTGTTGGTCACGAAGACCGCACGGCCACCCGGGTGTTATAAATGACACTTTTCAATCTTGCCGCCACGTTCTTAATGTTTATTGTTATGATTTTAATTTGATTCGTCGCTTTTTATGAGTCGTTAAGATAATGCAAGTTGATTGGAACCTTCACGCGAAAGGCCGAGCAGGAGCAGAACCAGGTTTAACTCTCCATCCTCGAGACCGACAGCCGTGGTAAGCGTTTTTCTTAATGAGCTTACCCGAACGGACTCGGATTTACTATCTGCCAGCGAAATGGGGGAGGGTCTTTTTGGCTGATGCGACCGGGCGAAAGCGTAGCTCATCTCGTAAATGGTTGTTTATAAAACTGTATCAAATCGGTTCGGGTTAATCGTAACGTTGTGGGCCACCTGGCCAAGCACGGCGCCCGAAAACGGACCGAAACGATGGTGTCACTTACTCGTCGCCGTCTGGACCTTGTAACGGTGGTAATCTATTTAATGTGGGCGCCTTCCGTCGACCGGCACCTTTTGCTCGATATTACGCAAAATCGATTCGGATGCCGTAGTTTTGTGGGCTATTTAGATCCTCCACCTCCACCTCCTTTTGCTATCTCATTAGGCGTTCGATTTCATAAAAATAAATTTTGTATTGTGCCGACCGTGCCGCCGGATAAAACCCCGAAAGGGTTATTTGAGCTGGGGGAATATTTTTTTTTCCTTCTTTTCCTCCTTTTCAGCAGTGGTGTGCTGTTTTTTTTTTTTGGTGGAGGAAACTTTTGAAGCAAAACCATCAAATTTACCACCTCGGGGGGTTTTTATGGAGGCGAAAGATTAGCTTTAACGAGACAAATTTATGGCCTGCTTCGTTGGATACCTGGCGTTATTGTTACAGCCCAACTGGCTGTCCCGGCTGGCCTAATGGAGACGCCTGGTGGTTTGTAGAAAAACGAGTGAAAAAAAGCTCATTTGCCTATAAACGCGGCGTAGCGCGGCATTCAGCGGGTGGTTCATTATAACCGTTCAAACAACGAAACGACTCATAGACGATCGGTACAACGCGCTCGGTCTAATCGACAAAGTGATTCGATAAAACTTCTTCCACCGTTGGCCGCGATTGAAGGTTGCGATTTTCCATTACTCAAATTGCACAATCTATACTATAACTTAATCTGCACCCAAAATCCCGCTTCAACCATGCTCCTCCATCAACTTCTGTTGCGCCTTTTCCTTCTGGGTGACTTACACCTTCTCGGATGTATGCCCCACCACGACCGTCTGGAGGGAAAATGTGTCCCTTAAATTGCCGTTTGGAATGGTTTCAGCTTTTTGCTTCCATTTCGAACGTACGAGCGTACGGTGGTAACGACAGAAACTGTGACCACAACGGCAACGGTACACGGCTTTCAGCAGATACTCCCAAAACTATCCCACCGTTCGTTGATGGATGTTGAAATTTGGTGGCGAAATGGGGGCGACGCGATTCCATGGCAAGGGCCAACCACCCTCGAAAATCCAGCTGAAATCCGGTGCCTCTCCACCGACACAGGTTCGACAAGTCAAAGTAAACGAACACATCGCAGGAACGAACGTGAACCGGACGAAACCGCACCCCGACGACGACGAGACGGAGCCCGTTTCGATGAACGGAGATTCCGTACCGGAGAAAGTTTTCCGAAACCGACGCCCGGAAGTGCCCGAACGGTGCGGACCGGAAGGAAGCACCAAATAAAATATTCCCTCTATGTTTTACAAGTTTTCACCGTCCGCGGAACACACACCCGGCTCCGGCTTCAGTAACGTGGGGGTGCTGAAATCGTGCAAAATGCGGCCATGCATCAGCTTCGATCGAAGTTGGCATGGTTTCATCGTTCCAAGAATGCAGCTTGAGCTTTCGGTGTATGTTGCGGTTGTGCAGGCGCAATAACGTACGCTTTTGGGATACGCGAAAATGTTCAAAATAGTACCAGTTTCTCGGGCCGCCGCTCCAATGGACCGATCGACTTCTACGCAAATGAAAATCCGAAACATCTATATGCCGGTTTAATGAGCACACCATATAAATATATATATTCACCCATTTGCATAAGAACGCGATTTACGCACCGCATCATGCAGCTGTCCTTCGCGCTGCCAAACGTGCGAAACACGTCGTCTGGTCGTGCTTTCCTCGGACCGAAAAAAAAGGAAACGAATGGTGGTGTGGCGGATGAAAGGATCGCTCCTACAAGATAAATTATTTTCATTTATTTCCTGTTGATTTATACGGCGAAATAAATATAAACAAAAGCATTCACGCTCGAGGAAC
Source organism: Anopheles nili (assembly GCF_943737925.1). NCBI lineage: Eukaryota > Metazoa > Arthropoda > Insecta > Diptera > Culicidae > Anopheles > Anopheles nili. The sequence goes on from NC_071292.1 coordinate 5,479,046, forward strand.
GTTTTATGATTTTGAGCGGGGTCCCTCACTTGATGAATCGAGAAACATCTGGTGGACCGGTGGATCCTTGCCGTTCTTTTTTTATTCGCGAGTGCCATTTCATTTCCACGCGATGGTATGTGTGTGTGTGGGAAAGAGAGAGAGCGAAACACACAGAGCAGTGCGTTTGGATTATCTTCTTCTTTTTGGTAACCATATCAACCATCAGCGTGCAAGAGGACTCTCGTTATGTGGAAGCAAATACATACAAATGCATCGCTTCCGTGGTGCACTGAGACGCCCGCGTTATACGGGGTTTGATCTGATTTTATATGCTCCTCTCCTGTTGTTGTTTTTTTTCTCTCCTCACTTTGAACCCGAATCGAGGGCTGCTTTGATGGTTGCGAAAGGGAAAACGTCCAAAACGGGGTCCAGCAAAAAAAAAACCAAAACAACAACGGCACCAACAAAATGGCAGCGGCAACGCACCGCCTGAAAATACACATTACACGCCGGGGGTGGGAAAAACCTTCAAACAAAAGCGGCCCGTGATTTATTGTAATGTGCGGTATTTTTAACGTTCGCTAACGGGGGCGGACAAAATGGACAGCACAAAAGGGGGATCGATTCCGGCTCACGGGGTGGAACCGGGTGGTGAGAATTAACATCCCCAAAAATGGCTCTCCGAAAAATGCGCCCGACGAATGCGAAGGTCCCGCTACGGGTGGGAGAGGCGGGGAGGGGCGATTTAATGCCCCACCCGAGGAGGGTGGGTGGGTTTATTTCCATGTTTTGATTTCCATCGGCCACCGCGTGCGGTGGGTTGCGCAAAAACACGACCAGCCATTTCGTGCGCGTGCTTTCCCCCGTTTTTTTTATTCGCCATTTTCATCTGACTACTTATTCCCGCATCTTCCCGCTCGCAAACGGTGGTCAACCGAGCAACCCATTGACCGATGGGAAAGGCATGAAAACAAAAAAAAAACAAAAAAAAAAGAACACACAAATCTGCGGTTCATCTCGCCCGGTGACATTCGGTTTGGCGTTCCGGAACGCCCGAAAATGAAATGAAATGCGCGGATTTATGCAGGGGTGGGCAATGGAAATGTGTGCCATTGTGCGCGGTTACGATGCATAATGCATTTATTCACCAGCGCAACCACCGTTTGTGCAGCAAATCGTTTGGAATTCGTTCACCGGGCCCCAGCCAGTTCAGAAATGGAAGCTCAACACCGAAAAGCGTGCACTGTCGGCATAATCCGAAAGCTCATTACGGGTACCGGCTCAAGCGAACCCGACAAAGTAAGTTCAAGCCAAACCGAGACACCAACCCCTTGTGTGGGTGTGGGAGGGGGAGGGAGAGAGGGGGGTTTGTAATTCCTTATCATACCGCAGCATAATTTATTCATCTCGCTTGACACCCGAAGGCCGGTAGATTGAAATTTAATTCCCAGTTGCATAAATTAACAAACCGTATCAACACGTGCCGAAACACTTCAAAGGGTGTACCGGCACTCGGAGACCGGCAAATATGAAACCTTCGGTGTGCGTGTGCCTTATCAAATGTCAATAATCAAAACCCACCCCGGTAGTGGGTGATGTGGAAGCTTTTCCAAGCACTTCTACGCGCAGGAACGTCGCACGAACGCCTCGTGAAGGAGCAAGCCCCTACCGAAGCAGACGGTGGAATGAAAAGCATTTGTCGCAACCCACGCCGGAAAGCGAGCCTCGCAGATTCGCCTCGTATCCTTCGGTCGGAACCGGTCCCGCGAACCGGAAAACGTCCGGTCCCGCACCAGGCGGAAATGAGCAATGAACCCCAACAAGCCGGCAGGAACGCCCCAGGGATGCGCAAAACAATGCTGCAACCATCTTGCTCACAAAAGCCCACCCGCAATGAGGCAACGAAGCTGGGGGCCCATTCGCTTCATCGGAAGGTCCCTAAAGGACTACGGGAGGAGCCACACCGGCCCCATGGCCACCCTACGCCACCGCACGGGCATGTTAATGTCGGTCGGACAATTAACGTCAAAATTATCCTGTAAATATATATATGACGGCAACCGAGGCAACCGGTGACATCTTGATGCGCTCCCGTACGCCAAAGGGACGGACACGGTCGAAAAGGGATGGCAGCACCCAGACGAGGTGGGAAGGAGAGGAGGAAGATCCGTTTCAGCCGTCGCCGGTGGGTTAATGAATGCGAACGGGACCGAAATGGACGCGCGTCATCGCGCTGACTGGATGGATAAACAGCGGGTAATCCTCGGCTCAAGAATCACAACCACACAAGCGCCGAAGGAACACCGCCACCGAAGGATGATGGTGATGATGACCGGTGATGATGACGGGTGGCGAGGGGTGGGGGGTGGGTTTGGGATGATACTTGAGCGCGAAGGATAGGGTGAGCCTTTGTCGCACGGATGCGCGCGCGCCCGCGCCCCAGATTGGCACGTTCATATTAATTAAGTGTGCTCGCTCTCGGAGCGAAAATTATCCTCTTCGTGTAATGCAAGTTATTTGCTCGAGCCACAAAACACATTGTTGGAGCGGAGCAGCACCAGCATCAGGTAGTTCGCATCCTTTCTTTCTCCTGCGGGATAGCGTGAGCGGGTGGAACGCCGCCAGAGCGAGGTGCAAAGGGATAAGTGATAATAATTTCATTTGCAGTCGTTTAGATGTATATTTCTGCACCAGGGAGCTTGTCGCTAAATCGCGGCCCTTTCTCGACCACTTTCGCCAGCCTCCAGGTTTCCCCCTAGCGAGCACTAATTGTGAGTCATTGCGAGGAGTCGACGCTAGTTAGTGTGGCTTTCTTCGCGTGCGATCCGCAGGGCGGAAGCTGCCGCAGGATGTTTCCGACTCCGGCCAGCCGGTGCTGGCTTTCAGGGCGCTGATTTCCCGGAACTCGATGGCTCACGATGCGAGGCGGAATATTTGAGGAGCATTTTGGAGCGCGCGATTCGTGCCACTCAAGCGTGCAATAATTGAAAATAATTGGCACATGATTGCAAAGGCATATAATGTGAGGATCTGTGTGTGTTTGTGCGTGTAAGTGGGTGTTTTTTTCATTTGCAAATGATTTGCACAAAACCGTCCGGATGAGTCCGAATGTCGCCGCGTCTGGACGCTCAACGGAAGCCCAATTTGCGGGCTCATCCGCAGCATACTTTAAGCATATTATAAACTTGATAATGGAAGCGCAAAATACAGCAGAAAAAGATCGCGTCCAGCATTCGAGAAGGGAGGGATGCTGACGGGACAAACTGTGACACTAAGTAACAATGGTCGTTACCTCATTCCACCCACCATCACTTCCGCTTATCAGCCTCGATCAGGTGTGAGCAGGACACTCGCCCGAAGGGCTAAATAACTTCCTTCTTTCGCTTGCGGAAAGAAGGACAAAAAAAAACAAACTTTCCCCGGTGTCCCCATCAACCTTTTTCATATTTACTTCGTTATGCTCGAGGGTGACTGGCGGGTGGCACAGGGTGCCTCAGAACCTCCTCCTCCGGCGCCACCTGGCCCCGCGAAACGCAGGAATCCCGGCTTTGCGGTGTGGGAAAGTTGCACGTTATAAAATTAATTAAAATTCCTCACACAAAACTTGGACCCCGGGGTACGGCGAAGTTGATAAAAGATCACAACTTCCGAGGCACCTTGCGATTCTTCGCTGCGATCTTTGTGGCCATGGTTTGAAGGATGCCAAGGTGGGGTGGATAAAACAGGACACAGCCATAAAGTGGTTGATCCGTCGTTCGGTTAGCACCGGTTCGATGACAGTGTCGATGACGTCCAACGTGCCTGGTTTCCGACCACCTTCACGAACATCGAAACGAATGGTCTTATCACACGCGACAGCTTCACACCACACCGGTTTCGCACACAATGGCACCGGCACGGGGCGCACGATGTCGCTCTCCTCAATATTCACTACAACTTCCGGTGGCTTAAGACGAGGAAGGACCACTCCCAGTGGGTGGGCTTCGACAACAATATTGCCTTCATTGTCGAACGTCAGCACTCGCGGACAACCGCGATTCCGGCGTTGGCTCTATCTCTTTTCCACCAACTCGTCATCAACATTGTCGCATAAGGACTCCCGCGTGGTTTCGCACACTCGCGGGTATCACAATGAAACAAATAATTAAAATCAAAATCATTTACTCCACCTGCAGTGGATGAAGCTGAGCTCCCGCGTGGCCAGGAAAAACGCTGGGAGCCATGGGAGAGAAGAAACGGAAATCCTCGACCAGAGTGACCGTGGGGGATGCTCGAGGCTCAACGAGGAAAAAATTAATGATCCACGCGATTGGACGAAATAACCTCGAGCCCTTCGAAGCTCGAGTGGGTGGGCAAAGGTTTCGAAATTGGATGCAGCTCGAAGGCAAATTCCCCCGGGGCCCTTTTTCGCGCAGCGCCCTTACCCACACCAATGCAGATGACGAAGACGGCGAAAAGATGACGATAATGGCGCCGGTGATGATTATTATTATTGCCGTTCGATTCCCCTGGACTTCGGTCGTGGTCGTGGTGTAGGAGCGTCCTTCGAAAAAAGGGACGACTCGGTGGAAATGGTTTTGTGGAATTATCTCTCCGGATCGCCAGCTCTCGCTCTCGCACACGCACCCTCTGAACCGCGTGGAATTTGAATAGCCCTGGCATTACGGGGCCCCGGCTAAGGTCCGTTTACTTACTTATCTTTTATGTGACATTTTGCTTTTGTTTCAGTCATTTTCTCCCCACCTCGAGCACCTCGATGACCGGCGTACCGGAGCGCTCTCTACGTGCCTCAAGAGTCCTCGGTTAGTTATGAGAGGAGGAAAAAAAAAGTCAAACACCCGTCGTTATTTTCGTAATGAAAGATTTTCCAATTTCGTCGCCTACTGTGTGCTCGAATCGAGATTGCCAAATACCTTCCTCGAGCCAAGGTTTACCATCGGGCTGACGTTATGCAACAGCTTGACGCACAAGGTTACTAAAGCAAGTAAAAACATGTCCGATTCCTTGGAAAATATTCTAAGCTCCACGCTCGTTGAGGGTTTGAAGCAAATTTTTCGCAACAAAACCAGGCAAACGTTACATTTCAACGCCAGTGACAACGCCACGGTTGCCGGGTGCCGTAGATTTTCGTCTGGGGAAATTTATTTTTTCGTTTATGTTTTTCCAAGCACCTTGTTTTTCCCCCATTTAGCTGCCTCCACCATCAAAAGCCGCTCGAGAGCGAACGACCATCAAGCCGCACCAATCTGGTCCCATTCCGTCCCACGAGAAGTGGTTCCGGCGTAGTTTTGCTTCACGCTTGCTGAAATCCTTTTTGCTTCCAATGGTCCCGGTGCCGGCCGTATGCTTTATGCTCAGCGGGCGGAAAACCGAAAGAAGAACCACGCCTGGAGAGTCCACCACCGGATCCACGGAGGGGAGAAAAAAAGCGAACCCCTAACCATGAAAAACTCTCTCCCTCGTCGGCAGGAAAGACCCAAAGCGGGAAACACCAAAACTAAGACCTTCCGGTACCGATTGGGCGGTTTTCGGTGGGGGCGTTTGGAAAGTTTTTCCACCCTCCGATGGAGGGCAAAGAAAAAAAAACATGCGTCCAATCGTTCGCTTCTGTGGTGGGACGCTTTTCTCGGCACGTGCATTCGAATGCGAATCCTCGCCGGCACGTTTTAGCCACCGCGCGCGCAAGACGGATACGGAGTGAAAGTTTTTCCACCCCACCCAAATGAATGAACGAGTTCAATCGGAACGGGCAGGGGAGGATGGAAAAGAATTTCACGCGCGTTCCGGAGCGGTGCCTTTTTTGTCCGATGGTGCCATGGTGCCCTTTGCTTCATCACATCCGGCCACCAAGACGGTGGCACCTTGGGCCGTACCTCCGGAAAACGGCGATGATGGAGATCCACGCGGTCGCCGGAATTCACTAACCCAGCCTGTCCGGATAGACCGGAAACATTCTGCCGAGCAAGTTGAAGCAGTAAATGAAGTGATCGGATTATTAGCTTTTCAACCGATACACACGGTACACACCCGGAGCCTAGGATATCGGGCTCGAAACGGCAACAGAAATTCCCAAATTCCTAACCGGCGTGAGCTTTTTTTTATTCTTCTTTTTCACGCCATTGCTATTTGTTTGTCGGATGGTTTTTGCCGCGCACCGGTACCGGAAAAAAAGCGTACTGAAGCTGAACCGAGCGCTGACTAGATTTCTTTACTTCTTTTTTTTTGCTTTTTCTTTTTTCTGCTCCCACACACCAACGTGAACCATCCCTGGGGCTAACGTTCAGCGCCTCTGAACTGTGTCACTTCATGAATGATCATCGGAAAAGTTACATGATAAGCTTGGTGCCGCAGTTCGGCTTCGTCTTTTTTTTTTCTCGTTGCCTCTCTCTCTCTCACACTACTTCTCTTACGCCCGTATCCCCGTCAACTCTCCCACGACCCACCGGAAGGAAATCGCCGCACGAAATCTGCAGACAAATCAGGCAGGGCGCGAAAAAAGTTACCCAACCCGGGGGCCGGTGCGAACTTTGCAGTCGAGTTTATTATTCACACAAACACTCCACACCGCGCCAGTTGTTACATCGATCGAGATCATCCGCGTTTATTAAATCGAGAAAGTTATAATAAAAGATTATGGCCGCTCAGGCACGCAGAGGCGCTTGCTTAATTCTTTATTGAATTTATTTCGATTCTTACGTACAGACCGAATGATACGCGTTCAAATTCTAAGCTCACGCTTAACAGCTTAATGCTTAACTATTCGGTGGAAGTGGACGCTTTTAAGGATAACATAAACCCCTTTTTCTTGGACAACCAGCAAACAAATGTTTCCACGAATCACCCTGTGCGTTTCGTCGGCACCGTCGACACCCTGTGCCAACGCAGCAGGCCCTTTTTTAATGAGATTAGACGCGGAGTTTGCTGCTGCCAATTAGTACTGTTTTAATCCGTTGCCAAATTTTGAACCATTTCAAAACGCATAAAAGAATTCCTCTCAACTTCGCCAACGAACGCTGAAGTAACTTCGGTCTCCTGCAACACCTGATTTCGGGGCGAACTTGTTTTTCTTCTTCTTCGTTTTACACCGTTTCATCTCTCGCAAAAGCTTATCCAATTCGATTAAACATTAATGCAAAACCTTTTTGTTTTTTGTTCTTCTCTCCTACCGGGGTCCAAAAAAGGTAGCAAATAAATTCGCCTTACTGGGCCGGCATAAAAAAGGGCCCCCGTGCACCGTCGGTAATTGTAATTAAATTATTTGCCCATAGCCCAGCCCCACGCTGACCAGCACCACGCAGAATAAGGGAGCAGAATGGAAGGTATCTATAAAGAACCAGAGAAAGAGAACGAAACGGCTGACCGTCCGACCGATGGGTATGATAATTTTCAATTATAGCTAACCCTTAAAATCTTTTAACCGTAAGTCATCGTCCTAAGTGACGCTGCAATAAAACTGATCGCCCGACCTACCTGGTCCAGCGAACGGTTAGCCCAACCAAACAGAGCACCCCGAGTTTCCCCAAAATCGGATCTTATCAGCTATGCATTGGATTACGAAATTGGATTCGCAGATATGGCCGCTCGCGCGCCCTCGCACAGTGTACCGGTTCGTTAGCCAAACCTTCCGAGGAAACACGGACCTAGTGATGGAAAAATTATGCACAAAAAGGTAGCCCACCCCGATAGGCACCAGTGAAATGCAAAAGTAAGCAACTTCTGTGCGAACGTAAACGCACTTTCGGTTGGCCGATGCGTGAGGAAACGCCACGAGACCTAAAAACCGCTCGTGTCACGGGTGAGGGCCGTGATTTTCCGGCCTTCGTCAGTCGGTTGGCGAACAGCTGAATCGGAAGGATCGCTTGAGTCTCATCAGCATGAGCGAGTACCACCCCACGATGAGTCCGCAGAAATGCGCAAATCATTTCGGTGCGACGGCAAGATGCCAAAGCAAATGAGAAAAGTTGCATATCTCATGATAAAATTATAATCTGCTCCCACGTCACCGTACCCAAGGGCTCGCAGGTCACGAAGCCAGGAAGTCTGGAACTGCAACTAGAGTAAGGTACGACCCAGGGAAGACAAGCCGGGCTTAATTTTTCACAGATCACTCACATTGTCCGCTGCTTCCAGGCCCGTTCGTGCGGCACAGTTTTAAGAACTTGCTTCCTGGAAGAAGTCAGGGTTTTCTTTTATTTTTTTGTTTATCCCTCCGGCTCCGGGCTCAACGATTATCCTTCGCTTTTCATTCTCACTATGCACTTTCCTTCACCGGGGGAGGGTTCCACCGGGGGTGGGCAAGATTTGCCGAGCATAATTTTGACACGTAATTTTTCATTTTTAATACGATTTTTATTGAACCCAACTCAAACAAAATCGCGACCGTCAGAAGTGGCACTCGAGAGGCACGAGAAATGGAATGAGCGGGAGTTGGGAAAATGGGAAGCCGCGGGACAGAGAAAACGGTGAAAAATGATAAACCGGAAAGTGGGACGGGCAGAAGGAGAAGTGCACAAAAAAAGTGGAAAGCAAAAAAAAAGGAAGCGCTCACAACTGCTCATGCCATTCGCGTTGGTGCCTGGTGCCAGGATGCTCAAGTAAATGAGATGAGCTGGCATTTGAAGGAGCAGCCAGACGAAGGAGCAACGAAAAAAAAGGCACCGAGCCGAGAATCTCGTAGCTGTGTTAACTCCCACAGGAAGGGCCGAAAAAAAGAAGGCCGATAAAAAACTACACTCGAGACTCGAGGGAGGTTTTTTTCTCTTTGTTTTTAACCGGTCGGCACCACAAAGGATCCTTCCGGGTCAAGCGCGGGTCCTGGCGTAGTAAGCGCCTTGCAAATATTCGCAGACAAATCCTCTCGCGCGGTGGCGCTTCTTTTGCGCGGATGAAAATATCCCAAATGTGCCGAGCAAAGGATTAAGCTAGTGTAAGCGGCGGAAGATCCGCTGAACTTGCAGACGTTGTTGACGAAGCAATGAGTTTTCTATTATTTCGAAGGAGGTGCACTTGGCATGAATGATGGCATGATTCGTGCGAAATAAATATGAGGAGCGCGTTTAAGGGATAAAAAAAACTAACGGCGAAATAAAAAGCATACCTTTTTCTGTGAGGAAAAAAAAACATATTCGAGCATATGCGTTATGTTCAACATGTGCATTAATTATAATTATTTTCATCAAAGCTCCAAGCGATAACAATCGTCTACATCTCGTGATATTCCACGTAAGCAAGGAATTATTACACGCGCCTGGCACATCGTTTGAAATGCAGATAATTTTCCAACTACGCCATACATTCCTCACTCTATTCCACCCAACAGTTATGGAGATTTTTTTTCCTGTAAAACTCCCCTCAAATGCACCATAGCAACCAACGAGCAGCCATAGCTTACTAGACAACTTTTCCCACATTTCGTATCGCATAGCAATCTGAAGCAAATGCAATAAAAACTCCCTCGAACGCGGGTACGGGTGGCCCGGATGCACATGCACGTTACCATGCGCACCAGAACAGACAGACGTTCCTCATCCATCGCAAGCACCTAATCCAAGCTCGCCCGGAGCGTGGACAAAGTTTAAACAATCAACTTACATCCGTCCGGATCCGACAATGGAGGCGCCCGGTAGTTGACAGTTTTGACCACCACTATCGGATGCAACGAGTTTTCCAGCGAATGGATATAATATTTATAATGATCGTCTGTCGTTTGCACACATGGTATGCCTGTTTGCCGACGGTGCTCTGAGTTCGTCGATGACGCTGGTCGACGGACGGCGTTATTTATTTTGACGGTGGCAACAACGCTGGGGTTGATTATTTTAATTACTCTCTTGAACGACCGCTGGATGGGCAACATTCCACGTGCCACGTCGCGATTGAATGCTGACTTATCGCATCGCTTCAGTGCCGTAGCGAAAGGCATAAATAAACCACACCGAGTACGGGTAAATAGTCGAATGATAAACTCTCTGCTAGTGCCCGTGTGCAAACGACGCTCCTTGCAGCGCACCGGAAGCTCGTAAAGTGCCGGCCGGGCCCTTTTACCGCCGAATGTAGCAGCCTCACCGGGCAATATTTGGCTTATGTGCGCGCATTTACACGGTCTGCTTCAGTGCTGCTGCTGCTGCTACTGCCACTGCAGATGCCCATCGTTTGATACCCGAACCCGGCGTGAATGATTACAAGCAACCCGGTGCCGGCTGCGCAAAGTTCCTTCGCGAGGTAAGTTAATATCGAAGCAGGCGTTGCCGGCACAGCGTGTTCGAGATGAAACTACCGCAGGCGTGTAAAAGAGCTGAAAGGGCCCTTCCGGACGATAGTCGAAATCGTCACGAACTATCTGCTGCATCGAGAAGGGGTGGCTTTATCCTCCCAAAAACGCCCGTCGTACGGTGAGCACTAAAATACGGCACCTCCGCAGTGTGTTTCCTGCAGCTGAAGTGTAACCGGCCCCGGTTGCCTAGCAGCATCGTGACCGCGCGGATCAGCGCAACCGGCAGCACCAGCAGCAACCCTCATAAACCAAGCAAGCTGTGCAAAAAGATCCCCCAACCGACCACCAAAAAAAAAACGAATGTTGCCGAGTGAGCGAGAGCGCGTCGCATAAAACTCGCAACTTTTAATCTCACCGTACCACTGCGAGATTCGGACGGCTTGTTTTTTTTTTTTGTTCCTCCTGTCGGGGTTGAGACCTTCCGGTACACACCTGGCGGCTCTTTTACGCGACGTCCCAACAGCAGCACTCACACACACATGCACCGGTTTTTCCGTTATGAAATCACCATATTTATTACTCCACTCCACGCCATCCGGTCCGTCGGTGGTTGCAAATGCATTAAAGAGCGGAAATCTCATTCTCCAGTCTGCACCACTGGACGACCGGATGTGAAGGTCGCAAAAAAAAAGAAGGAGACGGCGGTATTTAAACCCCGACACAATCCGAGCACTGCAGAGCACGACAGATCAGCGGCAGATTGAGGCCAGGATTCGGCACTGCAAGGATACGTACGACGGTTCAGCACTCAACTTTCACGTGTGTAGAGAGTATTATCTTCTTCCGCTTTTTTCTTCATGGCAGCATAAAATGCTCAAAAATACGGCTACACGGTCGGAATGTGCTTCAAGCTGCACATTTTTAATTGCAAGCCATATTGAAAACCCCACCAAGCCGGACTGATGGAGGACATTTTCACCGCACAAAAAGCGAACAAAACTCGCCCGAGAAAGAGCTCGAATGACGCCGTTACCGGGTGGCCCAAGCGAGTCGTGTGTGTTTTATCTCGGGTGAAAACGCCTCAGCAACGAGGAGTCCGATTTCCAGTAATGTCCCCATACCGAGTGAGTGGAAAAAGGAAAAACTTTCCCAACCAAATGTGTTTACCTGTGGTCCCTTTTTCCTCCTCCTCCTCCTCCTCCTCCTCCTGGGCGGTGGGAAATATGTTTCCCGGGCGTTTGTTTTTGTTCGTGCCTTGCGCCTAGTCGAAATCGAATTCACACTTCAAACGGCTCTAACTCGGCTTTCCGGCGAACCCGGGGACGGGAAAAAGTTTTCATTGCAGAGGGTCAGAAAATGGAAAGTAATGTGTTTCGGGTGCCGGTGCGGCAAACAAACAGTCCGCAGGCAATAAAGAAGACCCCCGAAAACATCAAACAACCGCGTGCCCGCGTGTTGGTTTTGTTTTTCACCCCCAAAGCCGGTGTAGGCGGGTTTTGCGGCCAAAGGACGAAAGGAGTAAGTTTCTTACTTCATTAGAATCGCTATCACAACCGAGTGGCACACGGGGCACGATAGGACCGTGATACCGATCGAAGTGCATACCCTTGCCGTTTTGGCACTCAAGGCGCAAAAACTAACAACCCAAAAGCACCAACGGGGGGGGGGGGGTGGGGAAGTGGGAGGCGAGGCAGGCAATATTCTAAAACCAAAGCTCTTACAGGACACGACTCGTCCCATGACGGTGACGGTGTGACGTCGCCTAATGCCAGATAATATGTCCGGGGCAATAAAAGGGGAAAATAATACACCCCGCGGTGGGAAACGACCATCCCCTTCCACCGGGATGTGGGGGTGTGAGAAAAAGAAGAAGAAAAAATCCAAACCCCAATCCAAGATAAGACACGTCGTTATAGACGCGCTGGGCATCGCTGAATCGCTCGCTCGCTCAGGATCCGCAGGATCACGCGCCGTATTCTATTTCAAATACGGTGGTGGGTGACAGGTGGGAGGGAAGGTAAGAAAATGGAGTGAGTGAGTGAGAGAGAGAGAGAGAAAACGGGAACAATCGGTTACAAACACCCTCGCGCAAAGACTCGGACCAAAACCCATTTCAAATGCCGAATGTTTGCGACTTTTCGACCGGCCTTATCACTGACCTCCCATCTCGGGAGTACGTGTGTATATGTGTGTGTGGCTTTGCGCTTGAATGGGGGTGGCAGAAGGAGTGAGTATCCATTCCGGATTCGAGGGGCGAAACAATGCTCGCACCGGGTCACCGGAAGCAGTCCGTTTATTTTCCACAACGATCAGGACGACCTCTCCTACCTGGGCCAGGATTCCGTGCAGGAACGCCTTCCCCGTTCGGGCGGCCATAATCGAGACCATCGGGCGTTTATCGTTGACGGGGATGGAGGATGGGAGGCAGTAGTTTGACCCATCCACCCCCACGCAGTGGGTGGAGGGGTTGATCCCATGTTAGCCGGTTTTATGGGGCTCATTAAACGGTGATTAGTCGGGCGAGTATCAGTGTGAAAACCCAAATTTCGGGCAACGCGTGACGTTTCCCGGTCGTTTTCTTTCGTCCGGCAGACCATACAGCTGGAACGATGGGGGTCAAAGGGTGAGGAAAGAGTGGAGAGAGAGAGAAAGACAAAAAAAGACTGTATTTCCCAACGATAAACAGGAGGGTGAAGTAAATTTAAATGCCACCCGATGAGGACGCAGGCCAAGACCTGTGCGATAAAAACACGCGTATCCTTCGTTCTAATTCCATCCGGTTCTCCATGTTTTTTCTCCTCGCATTTGGGGGTTTCTCTCGTCCTCTAGCAACCGTGTGGGGTTGGGCCACCCTCTTTGGCATCATCCCGTAGATTACATCAACCCTTATCCCGTTGGGTAGCGAGCAACCGAAAACGAACCCCGAAGCCGGACCGTTCGAAATGTGATGTGATTTCATTAGTTCGTAAACGCTCCGTTTCGACCGGGCATACCGAGATGGTACCGTTGCAATTTGCCAGCCTCTTCGTGGTCCGTGCAGGACTCGTGGCTCTTATTAACCCGACCCCAGGACCTTCGAACGGGAGTGGGGAGCGAACCGGGTGGTAATTAAAATTGCATTTGCGCTTACGAAATCAGCACATGTTAATTAAAATTTCTCCTTCAATTATTTGATTGCAGCCTCCCACCACCTTCTGGCTGGAAGGATGGAAGGATGAAGCAAGGACTCGGACCGGGATGTTCGATCCCTGACCGGTGCACGGAACGAGTGCCGACCAAGCAGCTCGAGCGGTCGTACGTGCAGGAGATGCAAACCGTAACCGACCGTCTTAATCGGTGTGAATGTGTGCGTGTATGGGTGTCTGTGTCTTCCAACGGGGGTTGTGCTAAGAAATCGAGCGACCCTAAACGGGGAAAATGCAATTAAAACGAACTAGAGAGCTGGCCCGCTCGCAGAAGGGCAAAAATCCCTGCAACAATGTAACCGTGGCCGTGTGCTCCGATCGGTGGAAAACTTCATCGTGTTTATTATTCAATTTTCCACCCCCAAACCGTTTCCCAGCGGTGGCCGTGTTCCGGATGATAATGGGCGGAAAACGTCTTCCAATCTGCAAGCCTTCGATGGCTCACGTTTTTCCATCGCGTGACGGCAACAAAGCGATCGTTTCGAATTGACTTCGCTTGCCGAGGCCAAGGGATAAGGATTTCCGTGGAAATGCGCCTGATTATCGTCAGATTATTGCTGCAGTCAGCATCCGTCGAAGGTCGAGAAGGTTCGTCATAGTTTCCCGTCACGTTTTTCACTGTCCTTCCCGTACCGGTGCACGGCACTGAGCGTGTAAGCGTCTTAGCACGCTCTTGTTGTTTAAACCCTTTGGGCAATTACGTACCTACAAAGCGGCGCTGTAAATTAATTACCGTAAACAGAACTTGCGCGCAGCCGGCCCAGTGTTCTGTTTTGCTCTTTCACCGACGAAAAAGGGCTTCTTCAGACGCAGACGCTTTTAACACTTCAACCGAACGGCTGAGAACGGCGCTTTTCTTGTGCTGGGGAGCTTAATTTCTTGAAATTTATGATTTTTGCCACTCGCTTTGCTTCATCAGCTGCAGCGGCGTCCCTGGCTATGAATGCAAATTTGCCTTCATAATGAAAGATAAATCGAAATACAACTGCACTAATTGCATCCTGCATACCAAACATCGGCTGCAGGTGTTGCACCCGCACTAAAAAGGCACCCTCACTGGGGAGTGAGCTTTCCCGGCGGCCATTTCCTTCATTCGGGTTTGTTTTCTGTGGGGCGTATTTTTTTTTCTCCTCCGCCGTTGTGGCGGAATAAAAATGTGCAACCGCGTGGAAAGTTCGAGCGGCGCAAGAAAACCCGCGCCGAGCCATTTTCTTCGCAAATGTGAAAATGAGTCGCAGCAAGCCGGACCACGCTGATGGAGCCACCGGTTGCTAGGGGCAACGGCGTGGTGAAAAAGCGCACCTTGCCACGGGTTTTTCCAGCCACCCCTTACCCCAGACCCCCGGAAGGCACTGACAGAGGTCCTTGCTGGGGGTGGAGTTTCAAATTAAACTTTCTCGTTTAATAATATAACAATTTTTATTCCGCATTGCCGCACGGTTCCGGGTTGCTTTTCGTCGCAACCAGCGGAGATGCATGCCGGAAGGATGTGCAGTGTTCGCGTTCTGTGAGGTCTGCTCTTTTTTTTTTTTGCTGCTCTCTCGTCTCCCCTCGCCCCACCTCACTCAATGTGTGTTTTTGCCATTTATTTGCAGTAACTTTTGTTTCTAACTTCCCATCCGTTTGTGCCCGGGAAAGCGCTTTTTGTGTTCTGGGTTTTCGAAATGGGGGCGAGGAGGGTGCTGACCCGTTGATAGCTCCCCAGTGCCCTCTCTACCACTCCGCTCCGCTTTCACCACCAACCCATCAGCGCCATTTTGATTCACATGAACACCTCACAGACCCGCGGACACCTGTCCGAACCAGCAACCTCGCTCACGTGCGATTTTTCCAATCTGATGCTGATCATTTCATTACATCCTTTCGTCCACCGACGCCCCTCTCAAGCACACGTACCAACCGCCGGTGTGTGTGTGTGTGAGAGAGAGGAAAATGTGCTTTAACAACGAACCGTGGCGCATTTAGCAAGCCGCAGCGTGGCACCTTCGCTGAGGATACGAGGAAACGGAGCGGAAAAGTTTTTAACCCATCGTTCCCGGTCGTCCTGGCGCTTTACGCCGCACTGCTGCGGTATTACCATCATTACTGTTATTATTTTTAGTATTATTATTATTGCTTTCATCATTGTTGTTATTTTCATTTCTATCATCGCGACCATTTGCGCTCACCTTCCGCGCTAGCTCCCCCGCGGTGCATTATTACACTCTTTTTTCCATTTTTTTTTACTCGATCCCTCCCTACCCGTTTTTTCACGCCTCTCTCTCTCTCTCTCTCTCTGTCTCGATGATGCCAGCCAACCTTTTCAGCATTAGTGGCGAAACGGAAACTTTTCCCAACCGGTAACGGTGAAGCTGTGCCGGTGCGACGGTTGCATCAGCTGCACGAAACTCGTTTGGTTGAGCTTTTGTGTGTGTGTGTGTCCATCCTCCCACAAACCATTTTGCTGTGCACCACCCTCCGATCTGTGGGAGGAAAAAAGTGAAGAGGAATAAAATCCCCGGCCCCCGGTATAGCTTCCCCGCGCAAACCATACGCGTGCTCATTCGATTCAATTACTATTTTATGCATTTCAATTTACTTAATTTTATACTCCGACCTTCGCTTTTCCGGACCGTCGTGGGGTGGAGTTTACTTCCCTTTTTTTTCGCGCTGTCCCTTTGATTCCACTTTTCCATCACGGCACGATGCCACACCACTCGTCTTGGTCGTGAAGTTTCAAGCGAGCTTTTGCGGGAACGTTCTCCATTTCCTTCACGCATTCGAGGGCAAAAGTTTTTGGGCGGGACTGAAATAAACACTAAATACGGAATGGAATTGTGTGTGTGTGTGTGTGTCGGAGTGTTTTTTTTTCTTCCCCGTGACAGCGTGTCGGTTTTAGCGAATTCGCGAAAAGCGTTTTGTCGGATTCGGAATGGATTCAAATCGTGCTGGAACTGATAGCCTCCTCCAAGCGCTTTACCACGATTTGCACGTTCCATGGCCTGCTATAAATTCATATTTAGAACAGCACGTCGTTTTTTTTGTGAGCGCCAATCCCTCGCAAAGAGCGCGAAATCGCCATGGTAACGAAATAATTGCTTAGTTCGCCCCGAAGCCCGGGTTTGCAAAGTTTATTGTGTGTGCGCGCCACCGGGGTTTGTTGGTTTTTGGCCTCTTTTTTAACCCCCACCCACGACCCCAACCACCCGGGAGGGTGGTGCATGAAAAGCGCATTTTATGACGGTCCAGTGGCGGTGCATTTTGCGAACGATTGCGATGGCTGCGGTCGATTGGGAGGGGACAAATGGGCGAAGAATTAAAAACACCGGTACGGTTTTGCTTTGCCCTTTTTTTCGGTTTGTCTCTGGCTTCCAGGCTTCAGCTCATGCGAACGAAACCGACGGACCACCGCACCCACGGGGAGTGCTCCCTAATTAGCCCAATTAGTTTGTTACTTAATTACGGGACGGTCCTCAAAATGCACCGCGCATCAATAGGTGATGGGTTGGGGTCCCGATCCCGGGTAAGGTAAGGTCCTGCGGGCGCTCGTAAATAGCCATCAGTCGCCGGACTAAAGTGTTGCCAACAGGAGAAAAAAAAACAAAACCAACGGAATGCAAATTAAGTATGTAAATTGTGCACCCCTTTGACTTTAGGGGATGGGGCTGCAATTTAAAGTGGTGCATTTGAAGCGATATATTTTTATCGCCTTTTTATTGCTCCTGAGGGCGCTTGCTTTTGATGTTTGTGTGAAGGGCAAATGTTTGCGTAGAAGTTTATTATTTGTGCGAAAAATGAACGCTGCTTGTACCTAAACGTAAATGATTTACTTACAGCAGCCCTATCGAACACGAAGCGATCGATATCGCCATCCGAAGTGAACAACTTGAACGATCGCCTGAACCGAAACCCACCCCCGAAGCACAAGACCAATAAATCCCTGATGGACAATAAAGCCCGAGATGAGCGGGACACGATTATTTTACTGCACTTTCGACGCCAATTTGCTCACGCTTGATTGCATCACGGATGCTCGGGATGGATTTATGCTCGAGCCACGACCCCGACGATGGTGATGAGGGTGATCGGTTTTCGCAACGTCATGCTGCCCTTTTTCCACCGCACGTACGGCCGATAATTGATGCAATTCGATCGCTGCTGATGGTCCACGGGAAAGCTGCGTGGAAAACAATTCCTCCCTGCACCACATCCGGGGTCACCGTAAACCGTAAAACATCCTCACAGCGCATAAAATGAGTGTCATTTCGAGAGGAAAAGTCCAAGCACTATCTAGGCAAACAATCGCAAACGGCCCATTTCCCGGACACCGAGGCGCCCCACCGGAAGCACGTCTCCGCTCCCCAATGTGTCGATTGTTGATTTTTATGATATTTTTATAACACCACCTCGGGCCCCAGCACCCAGCGCTGCTTCCGGAGCTGTATAGAAAAGCTATCTTCTAATCAACGTGCTCGCGCGGGCTCACGGTCGCCAGCTGCCGTGAAAAACCCGTCCCAGCAGCGAATGGTTCCGGGGTCGGGAAACGAGCGAGAACCAATTTTCTTTCGCTCGTGCCCGTCCCCGGAAAAGCGAGCCGCACGAATTCCGCAGGACTCGTCACTCGCACCGGCGGCATTCGAAACGGGAAACGACAAACTTTTCAGTGTGGCTCTTCTTCGATTGGTGATGCGAAATTCGTTCGTTCGGTTGAGACAGCTCGGTGGCAGCAAACGGCAACAAATCAATTGGAATATTTTAGTGCGCTTTTTATGATTTGTTTATTTAATTTGTAGCTTCCGGATTTCGCCTCTTTCCAGTCGGAATGTTGTTTTGCTTTTTCTTTTTATTTTCGTTTCTTTTTTTTGAATTCTCTCGTTCCAACCAGCGCACATCTCATAAGGCGCGCCCGGACGCCGGATCTGCCGGCGTTTGTGCGCAGAAAATCGTCAGTCATGGAAAGGCGAATCGAAAGAAAACCGTGGCAGTGGCAGCGCTTATTGATTTGTTTTTAATTTGTGCCCGCGGAAGTTATCAGCGAAGGAAAAGTTTTATGAATCATTAAGCGAGCAAAAAAGCGTGCTCCCGGCTGCGCTCACCTCGCGCTATCTTTCTTCACCGCTGAAACGACCGTTTGCGTCGACACTGGAGCGGAAAAGTGGCAGGCTTCATTTTATTTATGTGACTTTTGCGTTTCATTTGGCTTCCCCTGAAGGTTCTTCTCTGGGTGTGCACGGTGTAGCAGGTACGCAGTTCCTTTTCGAGAAATTGGATCCGGACAATTGGCGGTTTCAAGTAACACATCATTCGGGCTACCAGACAACCATTTAAGATTCGGTTTTCTTCTTGAGCATCGATCAGTCAAGATAAGAGGGCAATTATTGCCGGTATAGTAATGATATTACTTTTATTAAACTCTCTTATTACATAACTTTCAAATGTAACTTGTATAATGTAATAATAGTTCATTCATTACAACAACCTCTTAAGATTAAAAAAAACTTTGTTCAATTATACTTAAGATTTATTCAGTACTATAATACATTTTTCTTACCCTAGTATAAATAAATGATAGACTTTTAGCAACAATAAAGGATTTCTTGCGAAAAATTCGATTTTATTATGCAAAGAACATTCCGCATCAACCCTGCTCAATTGACAGGTGCTCAATTGCTGTCACTTTTTCGCCGGGCGTAAACATAGCGAAACGTCAGCAAGCTGCGTCAGTCACAGAAAACAATATACAACAAGTAAGATATTAGTAGATTTGTTCACTCCCAAGCTTTTCATTCATTTTATCGAACAAAAGTGCTACCGTGCTCCAAAATGTCGTTGTCGGCAAATATTAGTGTTGAGGCACCGATAGAAAACCAAATACAGGAGATTGCATACGATGGCACCGAGATATATCAACTGTAAGTATTGATGCCTTCCGGCCGGTCTTTCGGTAGGTTAATTTTAACTATTACTGTCGGCGATTTGGCATCCCCAGTCCACCAACTCTGTCGGAGCATCTGGCAAAATGTGCGACCAAGATCGATTTCAGTAAAACATCGAGTGATATCGACCTACTGCAGCAATCCATCAAGAAGGAGGACGAAAAGAAGGAAGAGGAATCAAAGGACCCGAAAGAGCAGTTCCAATCGAGCCTTTGGCCTTGGGATTCAGTGCGCAACAAGCTTAAGGAAGCGCTAACAGAAGTGTGCGTCCTGTCGGACGTGCTGAATATTGCCAAGGAAAAGCGGTACATGGTGCTGGATCCGATACCGCTGGAGCCTCCCGAAGTGAAGCAGATGGTACTGGTGTATGCTCGCAAAAAGGCTCTTGCCAGTGCCGCGAACATTCTGCAGAGTGGTGTCGAGCGACTAAAGGCCGTCCAAAGCGATCAAGGAGTGAATCGGACCAACTCAACCGACTTTCACATCGAATTGTTGCGTTTGCGACGTAACTGGCGTCTCAAGAAGGTATCCAACACGATTATTGGTGACTTGAGCTATCGTACGGCCGGCTCAAAGTTCATGCACCCGGGAATGTTCGAAGTGACAAAGGCGGAAGACGAAGAATCTGGTTCTCCTCCCGCCAGTCCATCAGGGGCTGGGGCTGCCGGTACCGTTGCCTGTCCGAAGATTAACTCTGCGCTTCGCGTAAACGTCCCGACGGAACTGCAGGGCGTGGCATTTATTAAGGTCATCACACAGAAAGATCAGGAAGATCTGTGCACGGCCACGGTTAACATGATGGGATCAACACATCTCGTTCCGCAGGCTGGTGCGTGGCAACAGACGCTCGAGTATGCCCAAAACGTGCTCTTCTGTAAAGAACTGTTTAACCAGCTGGCTCGCGAAGCTGTCCAGCTACAGGCACCGATTCCACACGTCGTCGTCGGTAACCAGATACGGGCCACGTTGTTGCCGGGTATTCAGCTTATTATAAGCTTGTGCCACTCAACGTCTTCCGATTCGAATAACAGCTCGGAACCGATCAAGGATCATGATCACGTGCTTGAGCACAGCCTGCATCAGTTGCTGCGTGAGTTCCATCACAAGAACACGCATCATCCTTTCCCACATCCGGCCAGTGGGCCGCTAGGACCAAGCAAGAAGCGTATGCTTGCCGGACCGTCCGCGTACGATCGTCACGAGCTGCTGGAAATGACTAAATCGCAAACCTTACTCGAACAGATTATCGCTCAGGCGCAGCATATTTTCACTCGCCGGCGGACACAGTACGTGCTCGATACGGTGGCTCGCGACGTTAAGGATCCCATGATCACGTCTCATTGGAATGCGATGAACAGCCCAACGATGTCGTGCGTAAAAATTAACATCACCTCGCACGGGTATGACGCGAACCTGCGCACTTCGCTCGTGATCCACGTGAAGGAGCGATCGCTAAAGTGCATCTGCCGTGATGGCCGCATCATGCACATGTCGTACGAACCGCAGGAGTTGCGTGATCTGATCCTTTGCCAAATCAGCCAGCATCAGATTGTGTGTCTGCAGAATCTGGCCAAATGCATGGCCTGGCAGATTCTCTCGAGCAGTAGCCACCTTGGCATCGGCTCGGTCGAACCGCTTGGTAATGCGAGTTCGTGCGTACTTGCCTCACCGAACAGTGACCGGTTGATCGCAGTGCAGGTGCGCTGCGATTCCCAGATCGACGTGAAGGTATACATTGCTCAAAGCCCGGCAAAGGACTTCTTCCCGGGATCTCTCGTGCAGGGGCGCCACTGGGAACACCTGGGCGGTCATTTCAAGGAGGTAAAGCAACGCAATCCACCAACTTTCCAGCGCTGGTTGTTTAATGTGTGTATCCGTTGTCGCTATCCATTTCCACAGGTTCGGTTCGACAAGATGGAAGGGAAAAACTTCCACAACAAAATGGAATTCCTCATGGCAAGCCTCACCAGCCAATCGTAAGGGTAGGACATGATTAAATTCACCTTTCTTCCCTTCGATCGAATGTAAATCCGACATCAGCATTTTGCACCTCATTCTATGTACGTTTTAACGACGAAAAATAAATAACTTAAATCGACGGCTCTAATCTAATAAGTAAGTAACAATGGGCTAGGGATTGCATAAAAATGTCGAATATATTTATAGGTATAATTAATTCGATAAAACTATTCTTCTACCATGCGAATGTAGACATACATATCACGACGTGGCATCCATATAATGCGGATTCCTCCGCTTTCACGTACTCTCGTAAGGGTATTTTTCTCCATATTCCACCTCATACAGCACCTGCTGTATTTTGAGTCGAGCCATTTGATTCTTCTTATTCGATAGCCTTCGCAAGATCGGTGCACAGGACAGTAGAAACCGTTCGTCCGGGTCGGTGATGCCAAGCCGTGCGTCTGATTCCTTGTGTTCTTCCCTTTGTGGCTGTACTGGTGGTACTATTGCTATGGACGGTAATGCGGTTGGTTGTTCTGACCCCGCTATGGGCGGTGCCACTTCCGATAGTCGTTCTTCGAGTTCGACTGCACCGAAACTGTTCTCCCTGACGTCATGCTCCTCGATGGCCTCTATTCTCGGTCGTTTACAAACTGAGCGGATTTCTTCCTCCGGTAGTAACCGCTCTTTTGTACTGAGCTCAGATTCCTCACTCCATTCGGGTTGGAACTCGGTGCGCTCAATGTGCTGCATCGACGAATCGAGTTGCTCCTCGTACACCACCGTTTCATGCTCAGCCGCTTCGTCGTCCGTTGCGGTCGAGAGCAAATATTCATGCGATGGACTGTACTGTGGTTGAGCGACGTCCAACGTACCATCTGGGTCGATATCCTCCAGTTCTTCTTCCGTCTCTTCCTCGATTATGGTGCGGCCAATTTCCCAGGGTACATTTGTCACCTGATACAACTGCTTGCCGTCTTGAGTCATGTACGACACGGTAACCGGGCCTTCGTACAGCTCCTCGCCACTATCTATGCCAAGATAGTCGATGTCTTCTTCGTCCCCGTTGCATTGGCCACAATCGTTGAGGCTACCATACTCTCTGCAAGATTTAAAGGATTTCATTATGTCTTTGAGGCAGATTAAAATAAAAATCGATGCCACAATACGAACCCTTTTCTGATGTATGGAAGCATAAACTCCAGCAGCCGGTAGTGAATCCACGATTTGCGCTCTTCCTCGTTCTTCGTGCGGATGGTTTTGTGAAATGCATCGCGCATGCTGCGCCATCGCTTCTTGCACTCCTGTTCGGACAAATTCATCGCCAACGCCACCTGGACCCATGCATCGTTGCGCACACTGATGCGCTTGTACTCCGGGTGCATATAGTTGTACAGGATGGGTCGCCGTTTGATTTCGTTCACAAAATCGGACTCGTTCACTTTCACAAAGTGCCGCTTCGGTGCCGGAAGAACTTCCGCCGATACTTTGGCGGTATTGGAAACCGTGCGATGCTTGGCCGGTAACATGACGTACTGCATCTTCTCCACCATCGCACGTTAAGTCTAACGATCTGAATTGCGTTTGATTGCCTGCTGTAGGTGAGATTCATTCAAACCGTAACGCCGATCGTCGGATTTGGGTAAGCGTGTGATATTTAATGCGAGAAATTCCAAACAAATCTCTTGGCATACACAAATGAACGTCAAAGCTGTCGGTTCCCAAACGTCAGATAGCGCACAATGATTCACCATTAGTACTAAAGTATTAAAATACTGGATTGTATAAATTCTTGCAAAATTCTATTTCAGAAAGAATAATCTTTGAATCGAGAGATATTTAAAGCTATTGTTATGGTTAAATCGTTTTTATTACTTAAATAATTCGCTAGCATTCAGTCTTGGGTACATGTGTTCCTTCGGAGTGATTCACTCTTCTCATACTTCGATGCACCATAGCATTTTAATAAATGTAATTCTGCATAAATGACTAAATAAAAAGCATTTTTTCTCTCTTATACCTTAAATGTTCTGCTTGAGATTTTGCAGCATACTATAATATCTTTTAAAAGACATAAAATGGATATGTTCTCACCCGAGAATTGACGGGAATGGAACTATTCATAATTGCACAACAGCCAGGCCACCACTAGCTTCATTTTCATTGAGATTGTTATTGTTGAAGAGGAAAGTACTTCGCAATTTTTCTCCGTGAAAAAGTGGCTCAAAATTGCGTCTGATAAGACCAAATTCTGATGCAAATCTGAAAGTGAACTGGCTAAATCATCGTGAATCCGTTGCAATCATCTGTCGATCCCTCACTAGTCATCCAGTGTGTTAAATTCGACGTCAAAACCCAAATCGCTACGCCGACACCCATCGCCGCCATTTTTGGTGGAAGGTGCGCATATCGATTTTTCCGGAAAATTCGGTATATCCGGAAAATTACTGCTCCAGCTGCCGCCATCGAATCTGCACAACGCCGTTCGTGCATACCATCTGCGAGTCGCCGACCCCGCTTGCCCTAACCGTCGGTTAGCGAATATCAACCACTCGTTGGTGCTCCACCGGATGCACCAGCCAAACCACCACCCTTCCATCTGACTCCGTGTTCCTTCGGTGGCCGCTACCGCTCACACCAAGCCGTCCCGCCCGCTCACGAGAATCGCCCTCGACGACGACGGTAACCATTTCCACCACCGTTCAAAATCTAGTTTTTCTCTTCGTTCAAAAAAGCCCAAGAAAAACACCAGAGCTTCCCGTATGATTTTGTCCCAGACGAACCCTGCCTGCTCCCTTGAGTATTATGCGAGAAAAAAGCCAACCCTCATTCGACCTGCGACACTTATCATACCCACCCACTTCTGCGCGCTTGCTCTTGCGATGATGGGTTGGAACAGTCATTCATCACCACCCACCGGAAACCAATAAACTCGCACATAATGCGACCATTCCCTGCCGAGCTTGGTACTTGGTGCCTCCATCCCTTCGAATCGGTTCCTTCTGTACGGAAGTGACGGCAATTTTCATGCTCATTTAGTACGCCCCGCGGTCAGCAATTTCTGAACAGCTTTGGCAAACATTTTACTCCGGTTCTTAAAATATAGCTCTTTTGGTGATGTTCTGCGGCATCGCACGGTCGGGCACGTACCCATCGAACCATTCCCGAACGGGAAAGAGCAGAAACCGTGGCCTCCTTGGATCTATTTTTCAACCTTTATGCGTTTTGGTGCTCCACGCCGAGCAGCTGTGCGCAAGCGCTGCAAATGCACACTCGATTCACGTGTGTGTTTCAGTCGCAGAAAACCCTCATCTATTTCTTTTGCTCCACATTTTCTCCTTTCCCTTCATGCATTTTTCGTTATCCCTTTCACGCGCTACATCATACATTAACGCTTTTCCACCGCCTTTTACTCCCTCTGTCTCGCTGGCATCCTCATATGCACACGTTGCATCGTGAAATGTACCGAAAAGGTTAACTCACTTTCATCCCTCCCACTGCTTGTGAAATTCTTCCATGCCGGAGAAACGGCAATGGCGGCTGGGCGAGTAAGCTATTTTCGAAAACAGTGCCAATGTTACAAAATTTCCACCACTCTTGCACGAGTTTTAAGAGCGAACCGTTTGCCTTACAACGCCTAACGTCGAATGCCAAAAACCGCGAACACAAACACCTCCTCTACACTGCCTAGACTGCTCCGTGTCCTGGGTCAGCTTGGCTAACCGTGTTTCGGTCAGTATCGTATTTTGCTAGATTTTTTCTTCACGACAAAGTAGCCCTGTTCTATTCCGTCGTTGGTGTGAATGCCCACTGCATTATATCTATGTTTTCAAATCGGGTGCACTTCTATGTATGGGCTTAGAAACCGGCTAAATCGACGCCAACTTGATCTCCTATTGCATCGTTAATGGGAACTGTCAAGTGATCTGTCCAGTTGTTCATATATAGGCTCTTTATTGCGTACTTCATACTGCCACCGCTTCGATCCATCGTTGATTCCATGTGTTCCTGCGCTTGTTTCTACGTGTTTCTCGCGCTTGACTGCTTTTCACGGTCTGGGCCCTACCAGCTGTTGTATGTTGCAGACACGCAAGGCCATTCCTGAGCCTGGCTCAACTCGGGTTTACTAAAACGATAAAAAAAAAGTTCACCCACCCAGCCAATATCCTACTACAATCCGCAACACACTCTACGCCGCCTCTGTACGTTCTTTACGTTTGTGTTTCCGTTGAAAGCATCTTTAGCGCACGTCCCGTGTCCTGTTGTGTGGTTGGTGGCGACGTACGTCGCCTGCATAGTTTTGTTTTATCCTTTTTTTTTATTTCCGTTTCCGTCGAGTTTATTTGCGTATCGAAACCACCTTCTTCCGACGACCCAATCTGGCTCGCTACGACGACGACGACTTCGACGACGAAACTACGAAACTGCATGGTGTTTTTCAGCTTGCACACAATGTACCTCTATCCCCGTAGAAAGCAAAACAGTATACACAATTCGCGCCAAAAGCAAACCATCTTCATCAGAGCAATCGAAACCCCCGAAACCGACCACCCCGTGCAAGCAGGTTCGAGTACGCTGTCTAATTCCGAGCGTCTACTAAAAAAACCCATCCTCTTTCGACATATCATCAAATCCCGCGACCTCTTCAAAAGCGCAACCTCTATTAATCGCCAGGCGGGTCCTGCTGTTGTGCCTCTGTTCTCGTGGATGAGATTGATAAACGAACCAAAAGCGTAGCATTTAAAAAAATACAATACAAGCAAGTACATGTCCTTACCATGTCCTGCTGACTACTGTCACCAACACCCGGGCACACAAAAATCGGGCCAATCCGATCGGCAGAGCTCTCTAATCCACAGCACGCCGAGAAGCAGGCTACAACAGCGGCAAGATATATCTACTAACGCGAACGCGCTCTATCTATCTCTCTCTTCTTCCACGCATACTCTTCATTTTTGTTCGTCGTGTTGATTTTCAGTATTTCTTCGCCAAACAAAAAAACAAAAAAAAACCGCACTAGCCCGCTCTCTCTAGTCATCGCCAGGACGAAGTAGTAGCGACGAAACTGACTGCCCTCTCCACAACTCGACGCCGCGTGTCATGATTTTTTGTTTCAGTTCTTCGTAGCGTTCCTGCAGTGTTTCCTGCGTTATTAATTACGTTCTATGCTCCTTCGAAAACGCGACGCTCAGCTACGCATTCCGGTGTTTAAAGAACGAAACAAATCGAACGATCGATCTGTGCATGCCCAATAGTATTTGCTCTCGTTACTTACAACAGCTGTACAATTGCTGCTTCAGCACGAACTTTTTCGTTTTTCGCCAGTTCCAGTAGTAGTACTAGAACCAGAACTTTTGATCGGGCTCGGGTTCCGTTCCGTTTCTGTTTTTTTGTGATCGTGTTTGGTTTCGTTTTCCACGATTTTACGGGTTTCCCGCGGTTTGTTTTCGTTTCCGTTTTTTTTTGTCACACACTCATTCCAGTTACTCCTACTTGCATGCTTTATAGAAAACCAAAACCCCATAGAAGCCTGCTGCCGAATGATAGGCGCGCATACTGAATGTTTCTCGTGGCAGAGTTCGGTGTGTACTATCTAGTAAAAGCCTACAAACATACAAACAAAAAGCATAGCTTGATGTCCTTCTTGGGTTCCTCCACTGCATTAGAACCTTCCCACTACCAACAAAAAAAAAACATCCTAACCGTGCGAATGTTTCAAGTAGCGAAAGCGAAGGTGCCACAACCTGCTGCCGGCATAGTGGGAGCGAGATCGCGAAGTGAACAAGGACTTTCGCAGCTCCCGTTCGCAGCATCGTTGGCATTTCGCTTGATCAAATTAAAACAAAAAACAAACAAAACCAATGCCGTATTAAGACACATCAGACACTTCTTCTTCTACTTCCACCAACCAAACAAACAAACAAACAAAACCATCTCTACCTAGCCACTGTTGTACAAGTAATCTATTTCGCTACGACCCACTATTCTGATCAATTCCACAGTCAAACACGTCGAAGTACTACTGCGCGCTACTACCTCTACTACGTACGTCCTACCACACGAAGTCGACGGGGTGTTTCCATCGACGCCGTCGGCACTAACTTCTACACCCCCTCCCGTTGGCTTCTACGGCGATCCTCGAAGCACAAAAGAAAGAGAGAGAGAGAGAGTGAGAGCGCAAGAGTGCGAAAAATAGTAACGTCGACGATCCTCTGCAGCTGCATCGGCGAAACAAGTCGGTGTCAAATACTGCGTGCGAAAAAGAGAGAGAGATAGAGCGAGAGAGAGAGAGAGAGCGTTTGTGCAACAACGACACTTCTTCGAGCGCATCCGCATCCTTCGATTGCCAGCGCATCCTTCGCGATCCTGTGCGTGTAAGCGTAAAAGGGCAAACTAGCGATCATACGTGCGTGGGTGTGTGTGTGTGTTTGGGGTTGTGGGAGCAACACAAAGAGAGCGAGCGTGCGGGGGGCTTATTTTTGGTTTAAAC
The DNA here is from genome assembly GCF_943737925.1 of Anopheles nili. Lineage (NCBI taxonomy): Eukaryota > Metazoa > Arthropoda > Insecta > Diptera > Culicidae > Anopheles > Anopheles nili. Next base: position 5,506,793 of record NC_071292.1, read on the forward strand.
ACAAAAATTGTTTGATCTGCTTTTGCACAGCGTACAGCGAAAATGAGCGATCAGAAAGGCACACGCGTGTACGTCGGCAACCTCACCGACAAGGTGAAGAAGGAGGATCTCGAGGGCGAATTCACCAAGTACGGTAAATTGAACTCAGTCTGGGTAGCTTTCAATCCCCCAGGTTTCGCGTTCATTGAGTTCGAAAACAAGGAAGAAGCGGAAACGGCCTGCGACAATCTGAACGGCCAGGACATCCTCGGTTCGAAGCTGCGCGTCGAAATCTCGAAGGGTCGGCGGAACCCGCGCGGGGCCACCCGCGGTTTCCGTGGTCCACCGGGGCGAAACGGTGGCAGCGGCGGTAGCAGCATCGGCAGCAGCGGTGGCAGCTTCCGGAATGGCGGATCTCGTGGTGGTTTCCGCGATGGCGGCTCGAGCTATCGAAGCGGTAGCAGCGGCGGTGGCGGCGGAAGCGGTGGTGGCAGCTTCCGCGGTGGAAGTCGCAGTTCTGGGCGGTTCGACGGTGGCTACGGCAGCGGTGGAGGCGGTGGCGGTGGCGGTCGGTCTACCGGCGGATACAGCCGGGATGGCGGACGAGACGGTGGTTACGGTAGCAGCGGTGGAAGCTTCGGTGGTGGTGGCGGAGGCGGTGGCTACGGGGGAGGTCGCAGCAGTGGTGGTGGGGGCGGACGTTTCCGTTCTCGATCGCCGGTTGGTGGGCGCGGGCGGTACTAAAGCGGGGTGCCCAAGCTGTGCCGCATTCCTTCGCTCAAATCATCCTTTCGGTAACCGTGAAGGTCCTTTTTTTCGTGTGGAATAAACTCTGGTCGATGGGGCTTCACGTAGCATTTAAGCGAGATCCTGTATATTTCGCGATCGGGGCCTACAAAGTATCCTTTCCCATCTGTTCCGGCGTGTTAGCATTATCCTTTTTTTTTCATTTCCCGTGAGTCCGGTGAGGGTTCACCATAGCGTAGGACAAAGAATTAAACAAGATGAAAAAAAAATCCCCATCGGTTGTACGATCACACTTTTAGGCTTAGGAACTATTTGCATTCGTACAGCGAATGCAACATGACATGTTTTCGAATACGGCATAGCGTTAGAGCTTTTGTTTGTTTTCATTTAGTGCATAAAAAGGAAAAGAATCCTTAGAGCTCCATTCTTGTCTAAACCGGTATCCGTTGACGAACGTAGGGACTTCTGTCTACGGCTCTCCAAACAGGTGGAACTACATTCATTTGTAAAACATTTGTCATAAGAGCACTACGAAATCCCATTTTAATGACACGAACAGGAACTGTACAAGATGTTTGAGTTATTATTTATTTAACGCTCATTAACGTGTATCCGTGGTTTGTCGTCCATTTCAACTGTGTCAATGCTAGCCAAAACAAAAATCCCTTAAATGGACAATTTTGCATGATTTCGTTAGCATTTTAACGTACCCGGCGCGCGTGTGTATGTGGCAAAGCACCGAACATTTTAAATACGAAAGCCCAACAAATTAGCATCAAAAATGTAACAAGATCCTTCTGCTTTCGGAAATCGTGGCGAAAACAAAAAAAAACTCCGCAGCTCCACCACGAACGACAGTTTAGAGTTTTTAACCAGCGTGCTGGATGTAGACAAATTTAAACAAAAAAAAAACACAAGTACATACACACCTTTAAAAAATGCATCGAGTGGAACTATAACAAAATGGAATTAGAGTGCGATTTGTGTCTTCGACAGCATTAGTAGTACTACAGTTTAAATTAGATATTTATTTTGTGGCGCGTTCGCCTTCAGCACCAAATGGTGCCCGCGAAGTGCCACACGCCGGTTCTCGGATCTCACAAGTACGAAGAAGCGCGCTGTCCGTTGAGCATGAGGAGAAAACGGAGATACACGCGGTGAAAAAGGAAAAACTCGATCCTTTTCGACGCTTCCATGCCAAAAAAGAACGTTGTCGGCGGTTTCTTTTCACACTAGTTACGGACGGAGAATAGTTTCGTATTTGTACGACAACCACATTCTTCCAGAGTCAAATGAAATACAAATAAACTACAACAAAATAAAAGTCATGCTGGTAACCACCCCACCAAGAGCGCACACGTGAAATCAATTGCTGTTTGGATCCGAAAAATATTGGAAAGACACCCCTGTCGCTCGCACGTGGTGTGGTCCGTGTGGGTTTGACTCCTCTGCTTTGCCTCAATTCTATGCTTTCATCATTAGAACAGGTTCCGTTTCGGTTGACCTCATTTGAACCTTTCCTGGCGACCAGACACGCACCTGTGAAAAGGACATCACGAAACTGCTCCATCGTCCATCCGTGCGGGCGACCGGAAAAGCCGATCTTCTTTCTCCCTCAGTTTTATGGTTCTGTTTTGGGCTTTTCCTTCTACACGGGTACGCGAGTTGTTGCGCCCACGGGACCCTAGCATAGAAGGTATGCTTTCATTAACGCGAGGGCTGGAGCCGGGTCGTCTTGTTTGGTCCTCGTCGCATCGCCGGTGGCGTGTGTAAACAACACGCTCCCGATGTGCATCTGCCACAGACCATTTGGTACGTTTAGAAAGCGAAAAGAACGACATCAACTGTGTGTGGCGTGCGGCTCTTGCGTTTACTTTGGCACACACTGTAACCAGTGCATATTGCTGCAACGCGATGACGTGATCCAGTCTGTGCTTGCTGAGGTTTCCTCCCCCAACAGACCGGACTGAAATGAAGCAAAAAAAAAACCATCATTAGTCTGCTCTTTTCTCTCCCTTTCTCTCGGTGGCTTGAATGTTGGAGCTCCCTTACGCGGCTGAGATCTTCCATTCTCGCGCTCGAAACGCCCGAACAGTGTGTTATGCTTACAACAGAGCCTACACCGAGACTTCAGAGCCATCGATGGAGACCGTCCCTAAAGCCTAAGGGGTGAAAAGCGCTCACCCCAACAACATCCATCCCACCCCGTTGGCTGAAACAAAGCGAAAGAGAGAGAGAGAGAGCAAAACACGGCCGACTCTCCCGGAGAGCGAAGGCGAGGTTTGGCTTTTAGGTCCAAGTGCAGCATAACGCGTAACGCCAACGTTATTTCGTTTCCATCAGCGGCGCGTTGCGAACGTGCTTTTTCCGGTGCGGTGTGCGCGAATCCACCGTGTGTGTGTGTCCACGCGGACACCCCCCAAACCGATTGTTGCTGTTTGTTTCACGGCTTTGTTTTATTTTGTGTTGTTTTGTTTGCCCTTCACCCCACCGTAAAGTGTTCGACCGCACCCAAAAGCTCAGCGCAACAACCCACACTCACCCCTATTTGCGGTTGTTGGGGAGCCGGTTGAAATCAACGGCTACTACGACGGTTACGTTTCCAGTGGCTGTGACAGGACACCAACTGACGCGTTGGCTACTTTGATAGAATTTAGTGAGATTGTGTTTTCTACCCTCATCCCAGGGTTTATGTGAAAAGTGCGGAAAAGCGTCGAAATACACCCTTTTTTCCACCATCAACCCAAGGTGGGAAAAGTGTTCCAAAGCAGCACGTTGAAAGTAAGTGTTCGGGAAGCGAAGATCCTCCATTTTTTATTGATTCCTTTTGTGGGAGGGGGATGCATGGGGTGGGAGAGTGCCGTTTCATCCCCTATACGCCCTGTACGTGTGTGTGAGTGCTGTGTGGTTTTTTTGTTGTTGCGGTCAGCAACTCGAAGGGTGCGCGTGCTCTTTCTCGCTTTCGCCCGGACCACCAGAGCGAGACCGAACGAGAACAGGTTTCGAGACGATGGTGGAATGTAGCCGCGCGTCTCAGCGATCGCGTCTTTTGGATCCCCATGGATCGGGGAGATGTGTGTTGCGATCGCGGGCTACGGGGGGTTGATGCAGATGAAGTAAGAAAGAAGCACAACCCCCTTGGCAGAAGAAAACCAGCCCAAAGAACGCTCCCTACGCGAGATGAACGCTTGCCGTGGCGTTGTTTACGTTCCCGGGCTGTGTACGTGTGTTGTTTTCTTGTTGTGGTTTTTTTTCCTTTCGTCCATTCGTTCCACCAGACGAGGTTCGTCGCTTGCGCGTCTGTTCAAAACGTAATCACCTCGAAATGCATCGTGCACGATGGTGTGGCCTTTGCAGCTTCATCAGCACGGACCCCACAACCGAAGCTCAATGTGGCAACCCTTTTTAGGAATAAACAACCGCGAACAATTTATCCCCACTCACCCCGCAACCCTGCCACCTTTAGCCCTGGGCCTACGGCAGTTTGCAATTACATCGCTACGGTGATTTATGCAACGTGCAGCTCGAAGCGCCTTCGTACCCCAACAGGCGGCTTTGTCTCACTGTGTTATGGCCCTCAGGGCTCTCTGGGGAGGTGTGACCTTGTTGACGCCAACATCTCGAATCGAATTCCCACACGAATGACTCACCGTGGTTTGGAGCTCGCATTGGGGACGTAGTAAATCTAGGTCGATGCGCATTCACTTCGAACAAAAATCAATTGCGACGCGCCTGTCGCGTCGTCCTGACGACGTGTCCTTACAGCTGTCAGGGTGTGCGTATGCGTTACAACCGCAGACATGGCGACGCGCTGGCGCCTCTCCGTCCAGACGACCGTCGCCCTACAAAACGTGCCCCATCCGTCCTTTCCGCTCGCTGTTTGCCGGTTGTTTCTGCTGTTGTTGTTGGTGGTGTTGTTGCGATACCACGCTCGTAAATACCGCCGGGCTTTCCCTTTTGTTCCAGCATTTTTCCTCCGCTTTCGCGGGTTGGTATCGTTTCGCTAAGTGAAGCAAAAACAAAAGCCCTTCCGTTGGTCCATTCGCGGAAACTGGCTTTTGTGTGTGAGAGTGTGTGTGTGTGCGTGTTTGTTTGGGTACGGAAATGGTTATTGTTTCGGAATTTTCCCGTTGGTTTTTCGTTTGCTGCTTCTGCGGCACACAATGTTTTCGGTCCGGTCGGTGGATGACCGCGAGAACTGCTGCTACAAACAGTTCTCCGGGTAAACGTTGAACTACGAAAGCACCCGCACCGGTTCGTTCCGTTTTCGATGTTTATCTAAAGCGGAGAGGGCTTTATAAAGGGCTTGGAAAAATAGAGAAAGGCATCTCATTTTGCCTCATTTGTTTATAACGTAAACAGATGACCAGCCGTTAATCTGTCGATCTGTCGGAGCAAATCATTAGAGCAAATGCAAATACGAAATCCTTCCGCTCGTTTACGAATTCCAGCGCGACTCGATTGCATCCTGCCCGTCGGCGGATGGCCAATCCTTCCCTACCCTAACGGCATAATGACGAAGGCAATTTAAAACGAGTTTGCCTCCTTTGCGTGTGTGCGCACTCGCGTACGCCTCATAATTGCCAGCAAAACGTCTTGTCTGCCGGTCTGACCAGTCTCTCGAGCAGTCCTTTTTCCCTTCCGTTCTCAACCGACGCACTCGATCAAGCGTCACGATCATGAGGCAGCGTCTTGTAGAACAACTTAAGAGAGCGCGAGAGAATGAGAGAGAGAGAGTGATGCAAACACGTTCACTGGGCAACCGTCTCATGCTTTCAGGCGATCGTATGGCCTTCGAATAGTTCCACCCGCCCTCACCACGATCCTCGATTCCATCACAAAGCGACCAGTTCAACGGTTTCCTTGGGCTTTCTTTCTGTCTACTTCTCGCACGTCCCAACAACGCCACAGAACATCCGCCAACGGATGCGAGCTTTTTCCCCGAAAGGGGGATTCTTTTTGAATTTTCAGTTTGAAAAAAAAACCGCCCTCCTGCGAAACCGTTGAAACTCTCGATCGCGAGCGTTTGTTCGTTGGCTCCCCAACGAGACATTCGAGATGTGAGTCGTTGCCAGTGTTGGCGAGGTCGTTGGTGTCAGTTTTAAATTCCCTCTGGCGCATCGCCGGGGGTTGAATCATCCCCGTGTGCGGTGGCATGTGAGCATAAGGGCTGTATGTGTGTGGCATACAAACATGCGCCATCAGGACAGACAAGACAAACGTTGGGGTGTTGGCAATAATTACTCATACTCGTGTGTCTGGCTGAACACGATCGAAGAGGTGACTGTATTTTACTTCACGTGCATTAAGCCGACCGATAGTGTGAGGAATGCGCGGTGTTAGAACGGAGAAGTGAACGATAAAGGCTCATGAGACATTCGAAAACGTTAACATCCCCTTTTGGATATCTCTAAACGCAGGCACACGTGCTCGGGGTGTGGTTAGGTGTCTTCCCCGCGACGGAAAGGTCTCGGCCAGAAGCAGGAAAAAGTGAACCGTAAAATCGTTACCGGACGCCGTTGAGTTGCGTGCGTGAGAAGAAATGTGATCGCTTATAAAACGACTCGGTCTTCGATCGGTGCGATGGGAAGCCCCCAACGTTTCGAGGAACCGTACAAGCGGAGAATAATAATAAGGAAGCTCTAATCGTGTCCCCGAAAACTTTCCCCACCATTGGAAAACAAGCTACCGATGGTGGTGGTGAGGAAATGTGGTTTGATGTGGTTTCTTTAATGTATGCGAGACGGTTTTATGAACGATTCGGTCTGTTTGGCGAAATTTTCGAATGATTTAAATATTGCACAAAGTTAATGATGGGTTTTTTCTCCTTTTCTTTGTGGAAGATTCCTATTTATTAGTCGCCGTATCATGCGAATCTGCCATTCCCTTTCGCTTCAGCCTCCCATAGGTCACACCCCCGTAATGTGGTTTGGAAATGATTGCCATCATCGGTAAAGCGCCAGCATCCATTTCTTTTTTCTCACTCACAAAAAACCCCAACCAACCTTTAATGTGCTCATTGTGCGCCATTTTTTGTGGCGTTTTTCTTCACTTGGTTTTCCTTTGTTTCAACCGAGATGGCGATAATCGTGATGGATGCCATGAGCATGAAAGTGCTGCCACCACGTTTTGCTTTCTATTAGCACACACAAACACACCCGCTTTGCAGAGTGGCTTCTTGAAACGCTTTTCGAGTGCATTCGGTGCAAAAATTGCACTGCAACCCGCCCGAATCTGTGGCGCAATTTGTTTTATTTTTTCTTCTTGCTTTCAAGGAAAGCGCTTTCCATCGCACTTGGGCTTAAAGTTCATGAGTTTAACACGAGTTTTCTTTCGCTTTATTTTAAGCCAGCGTTCCCCTGCGCTCTAACTAGCCCGATTCGTTTCCTTTCCTGTTGCCATTGTCTATCTAGCTCGGGTGCCTGACTTTCCCGGTCTTCCGAGATCAAAGCGTTCCACAAAATGGAACACAGCGAAATGAAAAGTTACGGAAGATGAACTAACCGCCAAAGCTCTTAAATTGTTAATTCGACCCCGGCTGGCTGAAAGCTACCCGACCCGGCGCTGGAAATTGATTTCACGGTTGGAAATGTTCATGAAACCGAACGGGAAGGGTCGGACGCGTCTTGGAGAGGGCAAACAAAAAACATCTTCCGCGGTCGCTTGCTTGCAGTCCCGTGGAGGCTTCGATCGAGGCCATCTTTTCCATCGGTTTTGTTCCCGGTGATTGTCAAAAATACTGTCACTGTTGGCATGGTTACGACGGGTAGCTCGATTAATCAATTCGCTTCACGACACTCTGTTAATTCGGCCGCGTAGAGTTCCCCCAGAAAGGGTATCTTTTTACGCCCAACGCGCAAAGAAGCTTTCCCAGATTTCACAAGCACCGCACGAAAAAGCGCTTCCCGTCGGAATCCTTCAGTGTTGATTTGTTCGCTTCACACTTCCACATTTCACAATTTCCCATCTTTTTAGCGCCTCTCGACAACCACAAAACCACTCGGCGTGCTGGAGATGGACGTAACTTGTGGCTTCGAGAGTGTTGGCCCTCTTTACCGGGAGAGTTGGCTGGTCGATATCTTCCCATCCGCTTTGGAATGATATTTCTGTGCCACTTCATGATTCATGACCGCACCGAAGTGTGTTGAAATTGCACGGGCATTATCAATTTTCCACCGGCTTTCCACCGGATTCATCACGTCATCCACTCGTACCCGGGGAGTGAGCTTTCGGCTCCGGATACGATCGCTTGGAATCAGGTCAAACGGGCACCCCCAATCCGTTCGGATGCGAGAAGCTTTCCAAGTGCGTTCGCCTCACGAAAAGTAAACCCACCTCAGAAAACTGGTTGAGATCTGAATACGCCCCGTAAGACGGTTCCAGCTCGTTGCCCCTGAAGAGGTGCTGTGCTCATTAGCGTTGTACTGGGGGCCGTTCTACGAGAGAGGCGTCAATCGTCACCGATCGTCGTCATTCCCTTCAGAAACCGTGGCATTAGCAAAAGGGGGTGCGCCAGCGAAATGTGACGAGTGGCCGCCACGGTGGTTATTATGCGGTGACAAAGTACGCCTTCGAAAGCCAACCGGCTGCATCCGTCGGCTGTGTGGAAAAGGGACGGTTTCCATAACGGAATGCTGGGAGAGAAAAATGCGATGATCTACATCCAACGGATCCAGCTACCTACTGCGCTGCTTAACCGTGTTCACAATTCAAGGGCTGATCGTCACTCTGATGAGATCTACCAAGAAGTATACAGAGGGTTTATTTTTGCCCTTCTCTGGGCCAGTCGCGTGGTCATTAACGAACAGCTTCTGACGCTGCCAGCGATAGAGGAACAATCGCATCTTTCTTGCCACTCCATTGCCGGGGATGGTTTTTACACACGCGCGTAAATTAGCACCAAACATGGATGGGGATTTTTTAACGACATACAACGATTGACCATGCTTGTCCTTGACATCGTCACCCATATTCTTGTGCTCGCTGTCGTGGTCGGGATGAAGTGATCGCGGGGAATATTTTTCGCAAAAAAAAACATCGATCTCGAATGATCCAGATTCAAGGGAATAACCGCCGAATGTAGTGCCAATTGGTAGCTTTCGGTTTAAATTGCTTTAAACACCGGTCTCGTCGTTTCCGGCTCAGTGTATTACGAAATAGGCTCACCATTACCGCGCCCAAGTCTCACCCAAAAGGGGCGTTGCAGTAGCTTCAACTCCCTCTGCTGCTGACCAACGGTGAGGTTTCCACAGCATCAGCATCTGGAAAACCGGTTTCTTGGGGTTGTTTCGCGAGAGCCGCAGTGAGCCGCTTGCATCACACCAAATCACACACACACACCCCACCCAGTGGGAGGGAATGAATTCCCGCAAACACAAAGTGACAGCCCGCGCGATTGAAGGTGTGTTCGTTGGCGTGTGCGCGTATATTGTGTCTTTATCGTGACGAAAAAGCCCTCTTATCGAGGCTTGCATGCGTTGTTTTATCATTCGGGGCTGCCGTTATCAATCCGACATTCATGTTTCTAATTTCTATTTCACCGCTCGTACGATCTTCTCTCTCGTTCTCGTTCCAGCGAGCCCTTTCAGATTGACGAGGGTGTTCACGGTGTGGCCTACTACGATTTCGAGTGCGAGTGTAGTGTTTCGAGCGAACGAGCTGAGTATGCGACCAGCCGTTGCCAAGTGATGTGATATCGGATCCCTGAATCCCCCACTATTCTCCATGGGAATGTGGAAAGCCACCGGTGGTTGTTCTGCGGGTGTCCAATCGATAGGAAGTGTGTACCGCACGTCGATCAGGTGAAAATCAGTAAAAATCAGGTGAAAATCCCCTCATCAAAAAAGGAGAAAAATCAATCCGAGACACGTGTACCTACGTGCGGGTGTGTGTAAGTGCGCTTTGTGCTGTGACTAAGTGTTTCAAAATGGTGGCTCACGGTCGTGCGCGAACTGTGAAACAGTGGAAAAATCGTCTAAAATCACGCTCCCATCGGGCGCTCGTGGTGCTGGAGGTGTTCGCGGTGCTAGTGTTCTTTGCGGGTGTGTTATTGCCCGGTCAGTGCCAAGTGGAGGAAGTGGATGACTTCGAGGATCATCCACACCATCCGGATCGTGATTTCGAACACGTGCCGGCTCCGAGTAGTAAAGAAATCATCACCAATCACATCGTGTCCGATGATGGAGGCGCCACAGGTGTTTCCGGTGGCACGCACTATCAGGATGGAGAACGAGGCCCAAATGGGGCGTCTGGCCGATACACGGAGATTGGTGGTGATGTGGTGCTGGGCGAGAAGATCCTGCGGGCATCCGAGAGTCCTTACTCGCTCCGTACGGACCTGGAGGTGGAACGTAGGGCACGATTAATCATTGAGGCCGGTGTGACGATTCACTTCGCTCCGATGGTCGGCATTACGGTGCGCGGCTCGGTGGTGGCAATGGTAAGTGTTCTTCAACCTGCTGCTTCATTCGCTTATCTTATCTGACATACACTCCAGGCCCAGCTCTGGCCTCTGGTCCTGAAAGACCCCTTTCCCGCTCGATCGGTTGTGTTGGGAAATGTTTGGTTAATTCCACCTGTTTTGTTTGACTTTCGATTACGAAGCGGGTGCTTCCTCAACAGTGAGCGTGTTATCAATGCTTTTGCCAGATCTCACACACTTTATCGCGCGCTGCTAGACGTGCCCGAGGGTGCAGCTGAACCTTTGAGGACATTGTGGCATTTTATCATGGGTTTCGAATACATGTATTTTCAAACGAATGAGTAACAAGCTGTGTGCAAATAAATCGTCGTCTTTCTTCGTCGACGAGACGTGCTGCGTTTGATTCCCAGAAGCGAAAGCAGCATGTGTAAAGAGAACAGATAGCCATGCGTGTGCTGGCTGTGCACTGAAATTTATGTAAATATTGTCAAACGATCTGTTATCGAAGCTAAAGCCTTCTCAACAAAGGGACAAAATATTTACAAGCAATTACGCACAATCGAACCACAATGCTTGTCGGTTTCGTTTGCTTTCTTCGCGAACGCAGATCGAGAACTTTGAAGCTCCCATAGCGGTAACAGCATGAATTGCTTTTTGACTCGAATGCGGCCAGGCGAACCTGCGCCACCAAATCAGTCATCCCTGTCAAACGATGGCCCAGTTGCATGGTGCAGTTAATCACCTCCGTCACGCGTCGATCCACTTTGAAAAAGCACCCTCTTAGCACCAGTGACGTAGCACCCCGACTAGCTCGGTTTCGGTCAGATAAATTCCACCGGATTTCGCCAGAACGCCAGAACCACAATTCATGCCACATTTATGGCCATTCCGACGGCAACGCAGAGAATAGACATCGAAGAAACCGTCCGAACCAGGCGCAATCGTTTCGGGCAGCGTTCCATGAATGGTTTCCACGCTGTGGAACGATCGAGGAACGACCGAAATGTCCGTGGTTCCTAACGATCGTCGCCATGCCAGCTGTGCTCGCGGATCGTTGGATTCCAGTGCAGGTTCCCGAGCGAAGCAAAGCATGAAATTATTCACACTTTGCCGTGGGCACGCGCACGCGGTCGAATTCACCGGCCGAAAAGCCGCGCCCGGGTTCACTGCACGGCATGGCGATCTGGTAAGGCAGATAAATTTGAAATTATAAAATTAATTCATTAACTTCGGGTTCGCGCTGAAGCAATGCCCACCGGCGGAACTGTACTGAGTGATGGAGTTGGAGCGTCTTCTCTAGACTCGCACGCAGCTCGTCACTTAAGGCAGACGTTCGTTGCGAAACCACTTCTCAGGAAGCCGCCAGCACGAGAAGGAATCGCTCCATACGCTCCCGATTATTAGATTAAAACAGGCCGCTCGGTTAACCCTTGAGGTTAATTGGTGCGGCGGGAAGCGATCCTTCGGTACAGAAACGCCGCTTTATCGGTGTCACTAGGTTTGATAATTAACCAATTTAGGATTAAGTTTTATTTCGGAACACTTTCTCAACTGACTTGTTGATCTTGGCCTTTAGCCTTTCGTACGCTTGAAGGAGAAAGATCGACCTGAAAAATCGTTACGATCCGGTACAGCGGAATGAAATGTTTCGCTCTCAAAACTGGGAAAACGCATATTAAATCGCAATTAATCTGTATGCAATAAGCTGCTAACTATGCTTTAAATCTTTACATAAAACACCATTTCCGAGCCCTTTGACGCACCCGGTTTGCTGTATGAATAGCAAAAAAAGATCGAGTTTGAGAGTGGAAATTTCCCAGCGCCTCGCTGAGACTTCAAGCGAACAATGCGTTTACGCCAGGGTACCAAGTTTTCGCGAATTTTTGCTCTTACTTAAGCTAAACCAAAGAATACAAGCTTTGCTTATTGGAATGCGGTAAACAATGTACGCAAGCGAGGCGTTGAAAACGCTTCCGACTGCTTTTGGGTCATTTTTGGTAACGAACTTTTAATGGTTTACCATTGTTGCTGAGCTTTCTCATTAGGTTCACCTTTCAACTTTAGTGATGCAATGTTATTTTCTCTGAACAGATTTACCGATATTTTCTACACGTTTCGTAACGTGCTCATTTAAATTCACACTGAAACGGAAGCAAATTTTCAATCATAAAAAGCATTTTGTACGGTTGAGCAACAGTCGCTCTGGTGCCTGGTGTTGATTTGTCATCCCATTACGAGTCGTGGATTTTCATTCATAAAATACGTCCCACTATTGCATCGTGGCAGTCAACGATCGTCGAAGCCATGACGATCGTAACAGACGCTGTTAATCAATTAACCTCGACCTTTGAAATGCGTGGAAGTGGAACCTTAGTAGCGCAGCAGCGTAGCACAAGCCAAAGAGGAACCAACGTTCTGCACAGCCAGAAAACAGGCCCTTGTGGATCAGAGAGCTAGGGTCAGATTCTTGGAGACACGAGAATTTACTGCACCGTGTTGGCCCATTCAACGAGCGCTCTTAAGGGCTTAAAGGGAATGAGCGTCTAGAATGGGGCGAGTTGGTCACAGAGGACCAACAGAATCAACGACTAATTGAGTCTGCGGTTTCACGGAAAGCAGCCCATCGCGTTACAACAACGGTTCACGATGGTCAACCGTTATTAATTAAGCACGATCCCTGCCCTGGGGTGTCATTCATTCAAACTCCAATGACCGGAAGTTTGCGACATTCATCGCAAAGCTCACGCACTCGAGCGCACTAGTCTATTGTTCGTCAATGCACCTCCGGTGATTCGTGATTCTTTGGCACCGATTGAGTCCGGGGTTGTTCACCTGAGTGCATTCGTCGCATTCGCCACATGGCGTGCTCGTAAAAAGTAGATGATCACTGATGCGTAGCTCTCGTGACTCCCCTAAATGCCCCATTGAAGCCATCGGGGTGGGTCGGTGCCATAAACACATCATCATCGAAACGGAAAATTGACAATAGCCCGACAACAGTGCGTTTCCTCTGTCGTGAGACGTCACGAGACAGCTGATTTCGCGCCCAATGGGTAGCTCTGGTTTTTTTACGATCGTCCCAAGCGCCCAGTCAATGGAGCCATTAGTCGAAACACCTGCCCGTGGAAATCGTCATCGTCATTGTCAGCATCAACAGGTCCATCGTATTAGTCATTCTTGTGGGGACAGACGCGCGATGAATCACAGGCAGAAAGAGGAGATTAGCGCTCATTGGTCAACGTTGCGGTAGTAGTACACGTGCCAGGCGATGACTCACGTTGCTGTTCGTGGAAGAGATGCTGTAGTAGCTTCTGGTTCGTGACGGAAAGTGTACGTATCTTATCTCAAACCAGAGCGCTTGGTGGTGGAGTTGTAGTTAATGCATTTAATACCAAGAATTCGTTTTGGTCTTATGAATATGTTCTTTAAGAACTGTTTCGAGACAGAGACAAGTGAAAGCGTCCATAAAGCGTATAATTACACGATCTCATGTAGGTAGGCTATGTGTTTTCACATCTGCTAAGCGACTTGCCACCGTAACTGTGCCATCTAGCGCGCTCAACTGCGTAAATGTTTGCATTCGAAGTGTGGCGCCGTAGCACTGGCTCCATATTTATGATCGACGCAAGTGTCACATACGCAAGTGCAGCATACATTCGCCATAATGGAAACTACACGCAGAGCGCTGGTGAGTTGGTTGCACCGAGGGAAACCGGTTGCGGTACGGTGCTTTACCATAACTACCAGTTGCACCGGATATGCAACCTGCTGCACCGTGCATTCGTGCACTGGAAGCCGGCTCGTTGGCGCCTGTTTTGTGAAAATAATTTCATATCCCTTTCTGTAACCTAGTTCTACCGCAAGGGTGAGTTTTATAAACGCACCCCTACAGCGCGGAAAACAACTGCAGTTATCTGCAACGCAGTTAGTGCGCAAAAAAGCAACCAACCAGGTGAAAGAACGGAAGAAGTTTTCATTTCTCCTCAGCGTTTGTATAAGGTTTGATAAAAAAAGGTTTTCAGATCGATGGTGGGCTACTTCCTGCTTCATATTTCAACGAAACCCCGCCCGCGTGATTTATGGTATCACATCTATCTGCCAGCGATTTGAGAAAATTATCATGCAATTTACCATTTTTTATGCTTCCTTCTTCTTTCGATTTTCCGTTGGCGCTCCAGCGATTTGTGTTTATCATTATACAGCAATTTCGGAAACAATCGTTCCACAGCCATTATGGTGGGTTACTAGAGGATGAATCATGAGGAAGAAACAAAAAACCAATCTATACGTTTGTTCCGAAAAATTATGAGAAAAAATCCACCCCTAATTTCTCTCAGAAACCGACAGTTGTGCCGCTTTATCATCTCAGTTAAATGGTAGAATAGGATTTACGGTTACAGGCATGAGGTCGATTTCCAATGGAAGTGAAGTACTCCCAAGTTGCGCATGCCATTGAGTGGAGTCGGTATTTATTTTAATAGTACTTCGTCGTCACTTACGGAACAGTTGGAGAAAATGCAACGGTCAATGCAATGGCCAAAAATACAGTTATCGCTGGTGCTAAAGACGCTCTCTTGTCCGGCTTCTTGACCGACGACCGTCAGCACCATGTGAACGAAAACCCAAACAACGACCCCAAACGATCAAGATAAGGACTCGCAACCCTAGACACGAGCGGTTTACCTACGTAAACCAGTGCTCGACGGTATCGTTTTACGGCATTCTCCACTGACCTACATGCACCGATTGCAATCGTGCCGGTGCGAACGTATAGAGCCGCTTGGAGCTTGCTGCGGCTGAGCGTAGCAGTAATAGAATTGTTGGAATGCTCCTCGACATCCACCGGGTTCGGTCTTTGAAGGGGGCGGGCCAGTGGGAATCGGTATCGTATTGCAATAGAAGCAAAACACACATAAAAACGCAAACAAACATCCAATTACTTTGCGTAAAAGGAAAAAACAAACGTTGTAAACAAAATCCAACATAGCAGACTTTCTTTTCCGAATTGCAAACTTCTCTTTGGCGTTGTTATTCCTGGCTAATGTTTGTTGGCTATTCCTTAACCAATCAAAATAATAACAAATTTATATACTAACCAAGTATAGCCTGCTTCAGTCTCGATCACCTTCAGTGTGTTTTATGATTTTCGTTTTTTAATTCGTACTTTTTCCTCCCACCGCAAATGCATTCGATTGATCGTTCTAGCTTTACATAAATGTTGGGGCGGTTTTTTTTGTGCATACGACGCGCATTAATTGCTTCTTTCATTGTGCAATTGCGTGAGACCGACGATGCATGACCAAAGCAGGGAAGCCTCCACTTTCATTGGGGTTGCCGCTTGAAACGGGACGGAACTGACTCACTCGAATAGCAAACTACGTTCTGCACGTTATTAGAGCCAAGAACTTTTAGCGTGAGTGCTCACTGGCTCCATAATGCTATGCATTGGTGTCGCATAACATTATGCTGAACAAAAACGGTTGGCTGGTGTTGCAGGTGATGGGGTGCTCTTCGTATGGACTGTTGGGTCTCGTAGGCCTTAAAAAAACCAATTGACGAAACGAACGAACATTGCTGCTTTGCGAACATACCAAACTAATGATTATGGTAATTTGTCTCTTCCTCAAAAGGGCAATGCGGAACACAAAATCACATTAACCACGTTGCCGAACACCGGATATAGCGATTTTGCGACAGACCCTCGAGAAGCCGGCGTGAGACTTGTGGACGGACCCAGTCCACTCGCCGGACGTTTGCAACTGATCAACAACGGCAAATGGCGCTCGGTTTGCTCCAACTCCAAAAAGTATGTAAATTCGCAGGGCGCACGCTAAAGGACGTACGATTTATTATCGCTCCTTTATTATTATCGCTTTTCAGCTGGACAATCGCCGACTACGAGACCACCTGCCGGCAGTTGGGTTTCAAGGGTGGACGCTTCTGGAACTGGATGGATCGCATCCCGAATTACGAGCCTCGGCTGCTGTACGAGGAACCACGTTGTCTCGGTACCGAAGGATCACTGTTCGATTGTGCCTGGAACTCGCGGCAGGTTGGTTCGGGTGTGTGTGACTACCACAGTGACATCGGGATCCAGTGTTTGCCGTTGTTCGACCAAGTTACGCCCCATTGGCGTGGGTTGAAGTTTGAAAACGCAGAAAGCAAGGAGACGCTTTCGTACAACCACGTGCTGTATGATTCGATCTCACTATCTCAGCTACGCTACGTAGACATTGTTCGGGCTGGAACTGGACGTGGAGGATCGGCAGAAGCTGCGATCAGTGTCCTGGGAGTCCCACCGGTGCTAGAGTTCGTCACGATCGATCACTCCTCGTACACGGGCATCAATGTGACGAAGCATGATGCTGCGTTTAGCTTCCGCAATGTGAGCGTATTGCGTAGTCGCGGGTTCGGGATCTTCATGAACTCGAGCTACGGATCTGCGCTTCTCGAGGGCGTAACGGTGAGTGAGAATGGTGCCGATGGGATCCGGTACGTGGGACATGATCTGCGTGCGGATGAGCGAACCGATCGTAGCAAGGTGTTCGATTTCTGCACGCTAACCTCAACCGCCTGGCAGATCTACCCACTGCAGTTATCCTTCGAACAGTCACCTTTCGCGCTCTCTCCGAAAGAGTGTGCGCGATCCTTCGAAACCGCCTTTGGGTACGTGCTGACCATGCACTTCGTGTACTTCGAAATGGCACGCAACGAATCGGCCCAGATCACGGTGTATGACGGTATGTCCGAGAACGATCGATTGCTGGCATCGTGGAATGTACGGAACTTCACGCGACCACAGAGTGTTACCAGCACGAGAGAGAAGTTATTCATAAAACTGCATGCGGAATCGCGTTCGGCGGTGTTAGCACACTTTCGCGTTACGTCCGGCATCACTAAGGCGTACGATCTCAATGTAACACAGGGTATGATCGTGGACAATGGTGGGCGAGGCATTGCGGTGGACAATCTGCGATCGCAGGTACACGTGCATGAGACCACGATCACCAACAACCGGCACGCTGCTGGATTGCACGTAACTAGTGGAGCTGGCGATGTCAATGTGACGCATTCTCGCATCAACTTCAACCAGGGCGATGGCATCAACATCACCTACTATGGAGGGAACCGGAATGTGTCACGCAGTTCAATTGAATCGAACCGTGGGTATGGATTCGCAGTTTGGTTGAACCACACCGTGACCGATCGACAGGAGTTCCTCGAGTTCAACCAAACGACCACCGTTGAGTACTCGACTATCTCCCGCAATCTCGAGATCGGAGTGCTGCACGGGAACTTCTGTGGTGACTCGTGGGTCAACGTTACTGGCAATCTGTTCAACGATAGTACAAGCGACGCGGTGGACATTCAATCGTGCTGGTTTGAAACGCACTCGGATACTCGACGGCTGCGGTTGCAGATCGGACACAACAGCTTCGACCATTCCCACCGGATTGCTGTTGTTCTTAATCCGATTCTGAATCTCGAGGGCAGGATCGAGTACAATCACTTCACACGCGGTCACTATGGCGCATTACTGACACGCAACAAACCATGGGAGGAGTTCCGATCGCTGCCGGTGAGGTTGCTCGTTCAGCACAACCACTTCATGAACAACGAGGGTATCTACGTGGCTTCGTTGGGTCTGTCCCCGAACACCGATAGCAAGACACAGTGGATGCTGTTCACACGCAACTTCGTGAAAGGAAACCGCGTCAAGGAAGCATTTGGACCGCTCGAGGACGAAGGCGAAGGACTCGGTGGAGAAGGCCGACTAAACCCGCGATCGCGAGTCGCTGCACCGGTCGTGATCTCTTCGAACAACGTGGATGTCTTCCGGAACATCATCTCGAATCAGGAGTCCCAGTATGAGGTTGGTTCGCAGTTGTCCGATCAGAGTAAAGCGCTGAACGTGACGTATAACTGGCTGGGGAATCAGGATGAGGAGAAAATCTACGATCGTCTGTTCCACCGCAAGGATCGGTACGATCTGGCGAAGATTGAATACTTCCCGTACCTCTTGCATCACTCGAACCCAGGCACACAGACGATCGCGCAATACCAGAAGTTTGTGCCGTTCTTCCACAAGGAGGGCAGCGAACGCATCGGTGGTGAAGTCGACGGACAGGAGATCTTGCCGGCCGGAAGTTACACTGTGGAGCGTGACATTAATGTGCGACCTGGAGGAAAGCTGATCTTGAATTCGGGAGTCATCCTAAACTTTGCGCCCAGTGTGGGCATGATGGTGACGGGCAAGCTCGAGGCTCGTGGTCGAGCTCCTGACGATATCCTGTTCACGTTGAAGCGCGAGGCTGTCATGCTGGATAACGACACTACGGAAGCGATCGTCGCCGATCCGGAGTTTGCAATGGACATCGAAACGGAGTCGATCGTGGAGAAGGTACCGCATGAATCGCAAACACCGAAAGTGCCAGTGAGGCTAGTTGGAGGTGCGAATGATCATGAAGGTCGGCTGCAGGTGTACACTGAAGGTGTATGGGGTACAGTGTGTGATTACGGGTGGACCATCACGAATGCCGCTCTGGTATGTCACCAACTGGGTCTTGCGTTGAACCCAATGGATTGGCGATTGCAGCGATCGGAAGTTCCTGGTTCCGGTACGACCGAAGACGTGCTGTTGTCGAATGTGCGATGTACTGAGCACGACATCGACATCACCAAGTGTCGCGCGGAACGAGCCTCACAGGGTGACTTTGAGAATTCCTGTGGCCATGAGAACGATGTTGGTGTTCGGTGCTACGAAGGTGCCTGGGCTGGTCTGCGGTTTGGAGTACTGGCTGAACGCGCTGACCTGCAGTATGTGACGATCGAGAAGGCGGGTTTGTTCGACTACGTCACGAACACCTTCAAGCCGGCGCTCCAGATGGACCTGGCTAGACATAACCTGGACAGCGTGCGAGTGGTGGAAAACCTGCAGGATGGATTAGGTATCATCTACTCGGACATATATGCCGGGTCGTCGGTTAACAATGTGAAGAATTCGGAATTTTCTGCCAACCGTGGAAACGGCATCAGCATCAAGCAGCTCGGGCTGAAGGTGCAAGGGAGTATCATCAAGGATAACCGCGGATCGGGCATTAACCACGATCAGGTCGTTTCGTCGCTGGAACAACGTGAGATCACGAGCTGGTTCAACATGGTGCCGGACTTTAACGTGGACGATTCCGACTACCGGCCGATTATGTTACCGGAAAGTGCCACTACCAACATCGACATCGATCAGTGGCAGATCAAGCACATCATCACAACACCGGTGCGGGGTGGACAAGTCGAACGGAAGATTATCATCCAGTGTCAGCCGGGCTACGTGATCGGCATACAGCTGTTGAATCCGATCGAAAACCGCTCCACCGAAAACATCTGGATCTACGACTCGCTGACGGGCAGCAGCGAGAGCGACATCTGGCAAGTGAAACGTGATCTGTCGGTATTTCCTCTCACAACCAGCAGTTACGGAGCGATTCTGCAGTATCGTAGCGGACCAGCAGCACTTGGAGGAGCAGTACTTGTGCTGCGTTCCATCCAGGCTCCGATCCAGAACATCTACAACCGGATCGTGCGCGGGCCAGTGCCAACGCTTCAGGTGACGTCTACCAAAATCCAGCGTAACTTCCGAGGTCTCACGGGGACGTACTACAACCGGTATCTCGGTGAATCGGGAGAGCTGTACCTGCGGAAGGCCAACGAATCGATCAAGCTTGTCAACTGCGAGATCAGCCACAACCGTGAGGAGGCGCTGTTCATCCATTCGCCGTTTTGGGACGTACACGTGAGCAACATCTCGGAGATCACCATCCACGTCAACAACAGCTTGGTGCGGGATAATGGGCGCGGTATTAGACAGTTCTCCAAGGACTTGCGATCCTCGAACAACCTGTTCCATTACGTGCTGCAGGACACGACAGTGGAAAGCAATTCGTACGGTGGTCTGGAGTTGAGCCTGCCGTACGTGTGGCAGTACAACGAGAACTTCACGCACTCCGTCTTCCTCGGCAACGACACGTGGGCCAGAAATCGAAAGTTCGGCGTAATGATAGATGGTCACTACGCGGCAATCAACATTTCGTCTAACATCTTCACAGAGAACGTGTGCGCTCAGGGTGTTATTGGGTTCCGTGGGATGGAGAAGAAAATGCGCATCGACAACAATCGCATCACGCGGAACTACGGTAGCTATATGGTTGAGTTCCGGTCGGACAGCCAGAGTGAGATTCTCGGCGAGATACCAGCGCTGTTGGCGTTCAACCAGATCGAGAGCAACGAGGAACTAAAGGACACGCGATCTTCGATGCGTAATTTCATCCGTGGTGAACGACACAACGCTAACGATCCGACGTGCGTGATTGGATTTGGGGGTGTACAGAAGGTCCAGATCTACCGAAACGTGATCTCGAACAATCAGCAGAACTACGATCTGATTGCGGGCGTGAAATCCGCCCGTTTGAGGAATTATCTCGATGCTCGAGAAAACTGGTGGGGTAGCAGCGACGAGTTGCACATTCGCAAACGCATATTCGACTTCGACGATTGGAACAACCACGCGGAGGCGTTGTACCGTCCGTACCTGATCGAGGACGTAATCGATGGTAGCGTGTCTGTGAGCGAAGGTCCAAGCCCGCCAGTCGATCTGGACGCGCTTGGTGGCCGAATCCAGGAAAATCTGATGATCTACCGGCGAGAAACACCGTACGTCGTTAGATCCGACATAACCGTCATGCCTGGGGTGACATTGAGCATTTTCCCGGGTGTGGTGATGGAGTTCGCTCCGAACGTGGGCATTCTGGTGCTTGGAACACTACTTGCACGTGGTACCAGCGATGCCGAGGTGATCTTAAGACCCATTGAGAGCGCTTCGGAGTCGATGGTGCGTGTTGAGCGTTCACTGGAAAACATGGTGAACTACGACTCGATTCGGCTCTGCACCAATCGCAACTGCTCGCAAGGCGAAGGTGAACGTGAGCGAGTGAAGGAAGGCTTCCTGGAGTACTACAACCACACAACGCTTCAATGGATTCCGATCTGCGATCGACGGTTTACGGAGCGAAACGCACAGGTGGTTTGCCGCGAGTTGGGGTACGATCCGCTGGACGTTTTCTTTGGTCACGATCGCAGGATCGAGTTTCACACGAATTCGCTGACACGCATCTGGTCTTGGGTGGAACCGATGGAATGCCACGGTGACGAACCACGGCTGGAAGAATGTCCGGAAAGGTTGAACGGACAGTTGTACGGTCGCCGGCACGAGTGCCAGTGGGATTCGGAGTTTGTGTTCATCAGCTGTAATGGAGATTCGGAACGCCGCAACTATTGGGGAGGAGTGCGCTTCGCGAATCAGGACTTTGAGGCGAGCATGTACGAACACAGGTTGCATGACGCGTTGAAGCACTCCACCACGCAACCGGTCGAAAGTGTGATGGATTTCGTGAGGATCCATCGTGCGGGTATGCTGCACGGTGAAAAGTCTCCCGCCATCCAGACGATAGCTAAGAATCCGAGTATCTCGTCGGTGTCGATCAGAGACAGTGCGCACCATGGGGTGAATTTGATTTCGCCAACGAACGCGATCCACCTGAACCATTTGCAGATTCTGCGGAGTCTTGGACAGGGCATTAATGCGATCTCGTTAACAGGCGAAGGACGCGAGAGCGATGAGTCGAGCTATAGTCCGCTGAAGGACCTCGATTTGCCGTACAATCTGTTCTCGCTGGTCGATATCTGTGACACGAACAAAGAGATTACGCTGGAGGAGCGTGTTCTTGTGTACTACAAGTACGACAACAATCCGGTCAATTGCGTGAAGATCTTCAAGAGTGCGTATCGCGTTAAACCTCTCGGGTTCCGCTTGCTGCAGTCGAACCTGTTCAACCACTCGAAGGAGTACGGACGCCGGGACATGATCCAGCTGATGGATGGCGACATCTACAACGTTTCATCGCGTATCATCGGTACCGTAGATGCTGATTCCGACAATCAAAAGCGCCTGTTTAGGACGATGGAGCCAGCTCTGAGTGTACGGTTGATTGCAAGTGGAGCACCGGCCCGACACGGATTCATTGCGGAAGTGGTCACTCTACCTATATCGGCTATCGGATTCAGTGAGTAGAAGGTTTTTTTAACCTCTACGCACGTGTATACTATTCTTTTCCATTCTACTTCACAGATCGTGACGCTCAGCACAACATATCGAACACAGAGATTCAGGGTTGCGTTGGTGGTGCTCTACAGTACACATCCGTCGGCGAAGTGTCCCCGATGCTTACGCTGGAGAGAAACCGAATCATGAGCAATTGCCGTCAATTGTATGGAAATTTCTCGTCTTGCGAGTCGGCGATCAGGATCGATGTTCAAAACATGCAGTCGTTACACTTTAGGGTAAGAACGGAAAGAATCTTCCGTTAACAAAACGTGACGATAACCAACATTTTCTTCCAACAGAACAATTTGGTACAGGCGAACCAAGGCGGTTTGTCTATTCGTGCGGACTCTCGCGGTTCAGCTACATCGTTGCGTGGTTGGATTCATCACAATCTGTTCGCACGCAATCGCAATCGACCCGCGATCAACGTTGATGGGCGACAGTCTTCACCGTACCAGGAAGTGATCATCCACAACAACTACATCACACAAAACGACGCAACCTTCCGGGATGTGGTCGTACTGAAGCAGGTCGTTTCGAACTTTACCTACAACTACGTGCACCGCAACAAGGGACTGCGGATTATACAAGTCTCAGGCTTCGATCGCGTACGGCTTCCGATCTACCAGACTACGACCCACAACGGATTCTATGAGTGAGTGAAGAAGGGTGGTTAGAATGAAGACACAGACACAGAGAGTAATATGTGCGTCTTAATTTCATTCTAGTAATGTGGCTACTGATTGGGAAGGACGAGCTACGATCGTCGCTGGAACCGCCGGGCAACACTACATCGATAACATTTTTGCCAACCCAGACAACGATTACGAAATCATCACCGTGAACCGTTCCATGTAAGTATGGCCTATTAGCTGACGATACGTACCTTTACTAACGGTAGCTGATGAGTGAGAAGGAGTAGTAGGAGTAGAAAAACGCGCGTATGATACGATAGCGTTCGATAGTGGTTTTATTTCGGCATTTAAGCATTATGTATGATACGACTTATATTCCAAATTTGCATGGTATTTTGAACGATGTTACTCTTACTCCTTCCCATCTGTACTTCTAAAACCCATCTCTACTCTGCGTAACCGTGGGCTGCTGTATGAATGCACAAAACATATTACGCCCTGGCAGAATTGATTTCCAGTACTGGAATAGGTAGGTGTTGTACATTTAAATTCACACGCAATTGGTGTCGGTTCGCTTACAAATAGCACACTGCTCTCTCGCAGGGGGGAAGCTTTACATTTAAACAGAAGAAAAACCCTCGTTCGTTTCTAATCTTTTGTCTGGTTCATCCCTCGAATAGCACCTTGGATGTGTGGAAAACGAAAATCGACGCTCGGCACAACTACTGGAGCTACAACGAGACGCTGGCGGTGAGCTCGCGAATACGCGATCGCTTCGATGATCCTCAACTGTTGGAGGTGTCCTTTTTGCCGCTACACATGAACAACTTAACGGTGTTGGATGGCAAGTGTCCGCCCGGTTGGACGTTGCTTATCGACACGTGCTACATGTACGTTGGTGCTCCGATGAGTTTCCGGGAGGCGCGTGATTTCTGTCGATCGGATAACGCCTCGTTGCCATTCATTCACGGTGATTCGAACACACTGTGGTTATTTATTGAGCAGCAGTCAAGGTCGTTGCGGAACTACGAACGTGTGTGGGTGCAGGATGCAAATTATATCGATCGCTGCACGTCCTTCCTTTACCAGAACGTTGAGGTGGAGGAGTGCCACAACCGGCACGCATTCTTGTGTGAAATCGATCCAAAGGTAACGGAGAGCTAGAAGAAAGCTCCAGTAGAACCCTCGCATTAATCGACGCAAAATGTGTTCCGATTTTAGGTTGAAATTGATCCCCTCCACTGGACGGCGAGTGTGGAGGTGATCGGAATCATCGTTGCCCTCGCACTGCTCCTGGTACTGATCTGCGTTGTGTGCGTGTGCTGGTGCAGTAAGTCTCGCTATCGAGAGGCACAACGATTGCAACGACGCAACAGCATTCGGCAGAGTATGCGCAGCCTGAACAGCATCGATCCACAAGGATCCTTACGCAGGAGAAACTATGTAAGTTTGTACCGGATGTGCCAGTGAAAACGGATGCATTTGGAATGGTTTGTGGCGATCGAATGGTTCGTTTGCCACTTGAAATAATTCACAGAATTTGATGCTATTTTCACTCATTTCCATTCTGCGTACGGTGGCAGCCAACTTCAGTTTGAAGAGAGCGAACAAACGCTGTCGTAAGTGATTCGGTTTTGAGAGTGTTGTTTGCTAGCTTGTCTTGCTGGCTTGTTGTTCTTTAGCATGTTTCGTGCGTGGGGAAAACGAAGGGAAAGTGTGGTTTTCTTTAGTGTTTAGTGCTTGTCTTTTCTTCGTTATTTGAACGATTTATCTTGATTCTTACTTCTCTGAAAAATACCCGATCAAACCGATTAATGGGTTTCTCTTTTCCAGGCAATGTCACGATCAACGGATACGCTGCGTACCGCCACTACGAACGACTACAAACGAATGGCATCGAACGGGTCAATTGAGTCCGTGGATAAGAGTGTTCTAAGTACCGAAACTAGCTACGATATGTACGATCATAAGCAGAAACAACAGTACAGCAACGAGTACGCTGAGCAGCTGAAAAGCCAGCTCGGTTACAGCGAAAGTAATGGTGCTGCCTCTGAGTATGTCCCGAACGGAACTAGTCCTGCGAAAACGAAGGTGTACGGATTGCCGGAATATAGCAGCCACGCAGGAAGCATCGCGCTGGAGCTGGCTTTCCGCAACGAAGGTTTCAGGGATACTTCGACGACTTACTCGGGTGTGACCCGCAATAATTCGATAAGCACTGCCATCAACGAAGACACCCCGATAATACACGCGCCAGGAGGCGGCGAGGAGATCGAAGAAAATGGCTCGGATTATTACGGCAACTCGAGCACACTGCCCATGCGAGTGCAGGATAAACTTTACTTCCTGAACGAAATGAATCACCAGCTGCCAGAGTACGAGCCGCCGACGACGTCCATCAGTCACAGTAGCTTCCAACCGGCAAGAAACTCGCAAACTGGCTCGATATCGAGTGTACAGAGAGTTCCACCGGCTCGTCCGGCTCCTCCAGTGGTACCTCCTTTGGGCCACGTGTACCAGCAACCATCGATGCAGGTACGCCGGCCAGCACCTCCCGAACCGGAGCAAATGCGTCGTCCCGATTCGTACATGAAGGCTGTGAAGAAGTACGCAACTCCCGGCCGAGAACGGGAATCGATTTTGCCACCACCGCGCATGGATAGCCAGCGGCCAAAGACACTGTATGAGTCCTCCGGGGAGCAACAGGCACCGGTATCTCCTATCATAGATCCGTCAGCCACCATGCCATCTGGCCGATCCAACTACTCACGGTCAAAATCGGAAGCATTGCTGGAGACGAACTTTGATGGAGCAGCCACTATCACACCCGTGTTAAGTGCGGACAGTCGAAGCCACTCACAACCGCTTGAAACTGCTATGTGAGAAAGTGCAAAACGTTTAGAGCATTCTGGGAATTGAGTGCATATACTCCAACATATTTCATGTTATTTGTTTGTTTTGTAAACGAATTGTACAGCTAGACTTAAGCAACGAACAACACAAAAGCGATCAAACGAAACGAAACGGGCAGTAACGTGAATTAGTATAGTAGCTGGCAGTTAGATATGTTGTAGAGAATATTTTTAATTCACGGTGCTCTTGCGTAAAGATTTATGTATGTTGTGCTGTGAATGTCTAATTACCAAACCCACAGAAACGTGAAAGGTTCTTAAATTCGCAAAGAGAACGTAAGCGAATTGATTTGGGATCCAAAATGCGGCCTTGCACACGCCTAGGAAAATGTCTAACGGTGCCTTAATCATTCCGTTCATGCTATTTTCCAAATGCTTTTTGATGCTGGGGTTTGATAGGTTCCATGACCAATGACAAAATGTCTATTACTGTTATCGCATCGAGGCGGGGGTGCTCAGCAGAAAGCAATGTTATTTATGTATAGTTCTCGTGATAAATGGCCGAATGAGAATGCGTTTGGTAAGTTAGGTATTGATCTTATTTTAAGCTCGACATTATTTTAAAATATTTTATTTTGCAAAAGCGACAATCGAACGTACGTAAACCTGAACACAAAAGCTACTTTGTTAAAACAAGAGTTGTTTTTTAAATGATGTAGTAAATATGTGAATTTTATAACTGCCCCTGCAATTGTTTAGTTTAGTATAGCTTAAATGGTTCAAATTAGACCACAGTGAAATAAAATATAATAGAAAAAATTGTTCTGTTCGTATGGTCCATAAAACACCTCAAAGCGGAAAGAGCATGAATTGTTATTGTTATTTATTTAAGAACGGCCTGGCCGTATTTAGAGCATGAATTGATACACCGAGAGATTCTCATGGGGGATGCAAAATGTCAGTCAAATGAAATGTCACATCTTCATTCTTTTCGTCTAATCCAAGATGCTGCACATCTAATTTTGGGCAGGGCCGGTTACACCAACATTCGCCTTTTGCTCGCCGTAGATAAGACGAATGATAATGCATGTAACTAAATGTAACTTGAGCGGGAATTGTTGACAACAACTCACGGTGCTACAGTAGCGATGTAATATGCAAGCAACATCAAAACCATTCGATTTTGACGTTACATCACACTTACACTATACCGATGTTTAAACTATACGGCTCAAGAGTTATGCTGCACGATTCGCATATGATCTCTGTACAGGAGATTATAACATTATTTTTGAATATGGATGTTTTAGATGCAAATTTTTAAACAAATATGGTTTAAAACTATTAATTTGGTATTTTACAACAACCAACTTTATGTTTTATTAAAATTTGTTTAATTTGATCATTGACAATTGTCGACAGGACGAATGCACAATGGTAATGGCACTTCTTCCTCTGATGACAATTTTCCCCGAATAACCATTGTAATTTCCAAAATTACTTATTTATTTATTTAAATTTATATTAAATTACATTTGAAAAATAATCATTCATGCAATTCATGTAATTTAAAGGTAACATTTTCTGCCATAATTGTCCAACTTTTCGAGGTACATAAATTGTGCTCTAAAATATTCCATACATCAAAACATAACTACTTTTTGTTATAAATATAAGCGGAGAAATTATATATGATGAAAAAACAATTATTTATAAATTTTTTAACGTATTCTAAGCTATTAGTTTTATGAGTTTACTTCATGATTTAAATTTATTCGAAACTTGAAATAATCAACATTGTTATATTTTCTTACATTTTGTACAATATTTTGTTCTATTCGTCTACTAATATTATTATGATATTCTCGCGTAATATGTAAATTTAAACCTAATTTATCATGTGAATTGTCAACCGAGTTTACCGTGCTCCCGAGTGCCGAACATAGAGTGCGTCCAACATAAAAACATGCTCGCAGCATAGCCCCCCCGGTCGCTCCATCGTTTTCTCAGAATCGTTTGAATTGCAGAAGCGTGAGGAAGCCTGTCGTGTCGTGCCGTGCCGTGCGTGTCGCGCCGTGTGTGTTGTTTGTTGTGCTGTCTCTGTGCTGCGATATTTTGGCCGTGGAGTTTCGTCCTTTCGCCACCACCGCCACCCAATCCGACCTGTTGTTGGCTTGAGACGGGTGTGAAATCGTTCGAACGGTAAAAACTCATCCAAGGCAAGGTACGAACATCGGGTCTAGTTTTACGGCTGAGATCTGTTGAAGAGGTTTGCGAAACATCATCATCTCAGTGCCTACTTTGCCTTCTTCCATTGCTAGAGGCAACAGTCAAACTTTTCGAAGGTGCTAGACATCTACTTCTCCGCTGGTAGAGACACCAAATCAGGCAAAACACGTTCGATACTGTTGAAAACCTGTTCTGGCCAGTTCTCGAGCCAGTGTTGCTGCCATTGTGCGAGAATAGATCCACTGCGAAAGGTGATTTGTGGTTCTCGCGATTTTTGGTGGATTAACCATTCCCACTACCAGCTTCCCAGTGCACTTCGCTAGAGTGCATTGGCCGTAACGGCGTGACGATAGTGGAGAGTAATGGAGCACAGGAGCAGTCAGCAGCATCCTTCCCGTGTCCCGAACAAGGGGGGCCATTGTATTGATTAGTAGTGGGAGAAGAACGAACACGTTGAATTGTTGTTGCTGTTGGTTGAGTAGAATGGCTGGGGTGCGCGACCGAGACGAGAGTGCAAGAATTTTATGCTCTCTCTCAGTCCGACGCGTACGCCACCCGTCGATGAGCTTTTGGGAGTGCACAACGATACGAGAGAGCTGTCAAATGAAATGCAGTTGGTGTAATCTGTAATTGGCGTTATCTTATCGTCGGCGAGACGCGTGCACGAGAGGCCCGTGCTCCATTGATTCCCGACAATTTGGTATTTATGGTTGTTCGAAATAATTCTCGACGTCTGCCGACGGCTTATTGACCGTCTCGTCCGCCCATTCTCGTGTGTACGCGTGCGTGCGCGCAAAGGAAATCCGTGTTGAGAAAGTCCGAGGCGTTGGAGGGAAAAAAGGGAAAATTTCCAAATCCTTCTCCACCTTGCGCCTTATGGTTGAGATAGGCAGGCATGCAACACGGAGCATATTTATCACCGCCGCCGTGTGAGGGATGAGTAGTGAGTCGTGAGAAAAATGGCATGCTGCGCTCGTGAGACAGGAGCTTCAAGCGGATAAAAACCGGAAAATCCTGCTTTCTCCCCCGTACGCGTGCTGGTGTGTATGTGCGTGAGTAAGAAGCTTGGAACGTGCAGAAAGGACTCGTGAAGTCGGAGTCTGCGAGGATGCAATAAAATATGGTCGAAGTATCGAAGGCGGTTGGTAATAAATAGTAGTGGCAGTGTTTTGACGGCGCGGCGGTGGCTGCTCTGATGGATTTTGGCGCTTGCGAATGGTGCCACCGTGAGAAGGCACGTTAGAACTTTTCCGCGGTTGCGGTAGGCTGTGCTGTTGCTCTGCTGGTTCTTCTCCGTGCAGTATTGGTCCGAGTAAAACGTGCCTTCGCATCGCAGGTGGGGCATGAATTGTTTGCGAGCATAGTACTGAGCTCTTGTGTTGTCTAACTCGGGATAAAATGACTGGTAACCGGTGTCGAGTAGCTGATAAGTTCGTGATGTAGTTTGCAGAGTTTCCAAAGTTTTTTGTTGTCCCGTTTTTGTGTGCATACAACTCTTACACATGCCAAAGTTGCAAGCTGCAAGCTCATTCTGCAGTTGTACCGAATCATTCTTGCATCATTTACTCGGACACATTCGGTGGATATCGTCTCCTTTTCCAAACGTGAGCTAACGAAAAAAAAAGCCAGAAAATATCGTTTTTTAGTGCCTTAATGCAACTGGCTCGAGTGTGTACCATGGGCTGCAAAACTGCAGAAAAGTGCAGCGCCTTCAGCGAGCAAGGCTCACGGTGCGTGAAAATGGAAAAATCGATAACATTTTATTGCAACTTGCTACTCTAGCGCAAGGCTCGGCCAATCCGGCATCCACTGCCCAACGCAGGTGCTAGCGGGAGAAGGAAAATCGAACAGAGAGCACTTTTCCGTATAGCGTGCCGGAAACTCCGCTTGTGGCGGTGGGAGAGAAAAAGCCAAGGGCGAAAGAGAGAAGATATATTTTTGAGAACAACCAACAGTTTGTTCTACTCTTGCCTGGAAAATTCCCCCCGACAACGCTGGTATCTTGGTTGCTATTTGAGCAGCATTATAGACGGCGGAACTGGTTGAGATGTCCTTTTTTTGTTGTTTGCTCCAAGTTGCACTGTCGCTAAGGTTATGGAGCGTTGTTTATGAAGCAGGAACCGTAGGAGGTGTTGCGTGGCAGGGGGGCTTGTCTGGTTAGGAATTGACGTTTTTCTGCTGACAAAAGCTTTCAAATAGAACTGAAACTGGTTGACGAGGGTTGGTTTTGGTTTTATGAAATAGTTTGTTGCTCTCGGCAGGAGATGTATATTCCTTTGGACACCAATTGAAGAACTTTGTGCTTGGAAGCAGTGTGTCGAAAATCAAGGCTCTGATAATTGTCACGTTTCTCACCCTTCCCCAATAGTGGCTGGCATCGAAGGAAACGCACAGAAGTTGGTGGAAATGCAGATATAGCTAACTTTCTAGCCTAGCAGACGCGAAATACTTAGCGGAGGCTGTTGCCTAGATAGCTGCGTAGCTTGTTGTTTGATATAGCAGTTTGGGATCGAGCCGGATTTTCGTGTAGTGCAAACGGTGTGATAAAAGTTGACCGAGTAAAATTTGCGGAAGTGGAACGCGTACGCGATTGCAAGCGCAGTGCGAAATATCGAGTTCGCTCCCGAGAACGGAAGCAAGGACAGTCAAAGTGTATCTTCACCGTGCAGGACATCAGCGGCCTCGACGTCGAGGAAGGAGGCGTTGGCGGACCAGGAAGAGCCGGCGAGGACGAGGTAGTAATAGCAGGAAAGCGGAAGGGAAGCGGGTTGCGGCGACGGCGGTGCAAGGTGGCGTCGGGAAAACGAGCAGCGAACCAAACTATGCTCAAGTATCTAACGCACAAGCTTCGCACACAATCAATCAACGATGAAAATCATGTCAATGAGAAGGTAAGTGCCGGGTGTTATGTACATCGTATACTTCCATTTAGCTGTTTTTTTCGTCACGAACTATTAGTATTTTACTTGCTTTGATTGGCTTTGCGCCGATGGTCAACGGCTCGGAACCACTCAGTGCAACAAAGCAACCGGGAGCTATAATAATAACCTTCTATGGTAACCTACCTGGTAACGATTCCATTAGAATTGGGTTAGGGTCGTTGTCTGGTGGAGTAATAAAAAACCGCCACGATAGAGAGCACTTCGATGTCCGAGCAAATGGAAAGAGACAACCCGAAAGTTTAGCTCATGAAGAGAAACACAAAGAAACCGAAAGCTGAAAGTAACTATGTTGGACGTATCGTTCCGCTTGCAAACTTGCGGCTGTTTTAGGAAACAACGGCGTGTCGAGAAGGTTTCATAGTTTAAAAGATAAATTCTACCTAGGTGTTCGACGCCAGTAGGAAGTGGTTAGCGATTTCATGAGAGTTCCTTTTTTCCGTGCGCTAAAAGCTCTTCTCAACCCGAGCGTTTGGATACGCTTTGGCTGATGCTTACCGGCGGATGTTGTGTGGTCATGGTCCTGTTCCATCCCGACCTATGTATTTGCATTATGAAATCGCATTTCGACCTAGTGGTGGCTCTCTGGGGTTTCTCACTATCAGGAATGCTCAACTGCATACCGGTTTTAAGTCTCTCACATTTGGGCAGCATGCAAAGCAACATGGTCACCATGTTTACGCTCTTCCTCTGTCTCTCTCTTTCTTTTTCTTTGTGTCTCTTTTTCTTTTTACCCCCAAAAGGGGAGCCTTTATGTTCATTGTAACAAATACGGATGCATGAACGTGAAATATGTCCATTTTGAGCGTGACAACAAATCATATACTTTTGACGTCGTTTGTAAACCATGGTAGTGTTCGTTTATGGCCATCGCTTTAATTTTACCTAACATCGTAATTTTATGCAATAAAATCTGGGATTGAGACAATGTTTAGACACGAATGAGTAGTAATTTCTCCAGTTTTTGCATGCCAAAAATAATGGTGCATAAAATTTGTCAGGTTTGCTGTCATACAATCAAATCGAATATTGCTCATACTCTCAAACATAAAACAATACCATTGGTTGTCTTTTCAATTACTCTGGAATGCTACAATCTCAGTCAACTAATACTTGTTTAGACTCGTGAGCCAACTATATGCAGAAATTTCATAGAATATTGATACACAAACATCCTGGCTTTGTGCTTGTAGAAAACGATTGCTCTATGCAGAAAATAGACGAAATTCTGAAGCAATTCTGTGTACCCTAAATGCCCACGGGCCAGTAACCTTCGGAGCAAAAATAACACCAGCCACCAACACTGTTACATGAGCTGGCACGGGACGGGAGTGTTATCATTGCCATTGTTGGCCCCTTTTGCATAAGGACGGTCCCGTCTGGGCTGGTTTTCGGCTACCCGACAGTATTACACAACGGCTGCGCGAGATTTGCAACGGTGAATCCTAGAAATCTCATTCCTTGCCCCTCGCAAACGTGTCTATTTCCTCGTTTGTCTGATTTTGTGGACAGAAAAACAAAATTTTCCCTTGCCAGAGTGTGCCGTGAGTGCCTTACGCTTTGTCCTTCCACGATCCGGTGGCTTTATTTCATGCTGTGCGTGCGAGGACCTCGTTCCAACCCTAGGTTGATGATGAGTGAAAGTTGGGCAGTTTTGAAGCGTTTCATTCAACCGCGTTACGCGATGGTACGCGGAGGTCGACATGATACGCGCATGACCCTACTAGTAAGGACACATTGAGCAACAACAAAAAAACCCACACAGAAAGAAACTCATTACACCGATGGTAGTAGAGCGATGTACGACTACTACTGACGACAGCTACTGCCTCCTCCTGTTCACGTTCGTTCCGGGTGAATATGTTTAGCCTAAACCTGGGATGCGGCAAGGATCACTTTTTACAACGTTTCATTTTCCATGATGTTGGTGAGCTTTTGAGCTCCAGCTCGGATCCTGCTTGAATGTCATAATGCTTCTCTCTCTCTCTCTCTCTCTCTCTCTCGCTCCCACACACACGCTTGTGATAGCTTTTTCGCTGACTAGTATTACAACACTTTAGCACTCGGCTTCTAGCTTCCGGAAACAACTACAAAGGTAGCATTTGTAACAGTGTTCGTGGGGGGGGTGAAGGAGTCCTTTTGGGGATGGAAGCGAGGTGCACCGTTGTCTGAGTGTCTCTTGTCCTTGTGAGTGGCATTGACCAGCGCTGGTATTGTGC
The DNA here is from genome assembly GCF_943737925.1 of Anopheles nili. NCBI lineage: Eukaryota > Metazoa > Arthropoda > Insecta > Diptera > Culicidae > Anopheles > Anopheles nili. Next base: position 5,539,971 of record NC_071292.1, read on the forward strand.
GAGTACGTGCTTCTGTCATGGAACATGGGCTACGATGAAGCTTTAAGCTCTCGAATCCCGTGAGCGTCGTGAGTAGTGGACAAAACTAACCGACGACCACTCACAGGACCTCCGCGTACGGGTGCTTCTGGTGCGGTGAGTGAACGATAAAAATGTTGAATGAGCAAGGACAAACGGACGAGCGTACAACAGCAAAAAAAGACAAAGCTACGCTACGGGGTGAGAGTTTGTACTTCTGCATCTCTCTGCGCGTAATATAACCTTGCGTTGGATTGATGTAACGCGAGCCGCGAGCCGCGAGAGAGAGAGAGAGAGAAAATAAGATGAAGAAAGTGGGAGCGAAAGAGAGAGAGAGAACGCAACTGTGGGACGATGGATACGTTTGGAGCAATTGACGACAAAGATTCGGGGTTCGTCCTTCCAGTACGGTTTCGACCGTTCGACGCAAAAGCACCAAGCGAACTCCGGAGGCACCAGGCGAGCCTTGGAAAGAGGAGACATTTCGCGTTCACTCGCCTGTCCCCATCGCAGCTAGAACGGTGTTCTGCAGGAGCAATAAAGTAGACTCCCCCTTTCTGGAGCCTTTATTCCGAGGCTGTGTACAGACGCTGGCGATAATCAGTGCGTTGGTTCGGGAAATCGCACGCCGTTTCTCGGAGTATCGGCGCTGTGAAGGAGGAAAGAAAACTCCCTCGCCTCCGTGCGAGCACAAGCCCAAGCAAGCGTCTAGCGGCAAAGAAGCAGCCCAAGAGCGAAAAGCAATCAGCAACATCGACTGTGGAGGGACGCAGCGAAGCGGGCAGCGAAATCCGGTTGCCAAAGAACATCGCGGTATCGGTGGCATCGGCCAGAGCTCGACTTTGCCGACTCCGGCCGCGAAGGCTCGGTGGGCTCGCGAAAGCTGTCAGTAGTGTGCCGAGAACCTGTGCAGTGTGCAGTGCTTGGAGGTTTGGAATTCTCAGCCACGGTGCTGTAGTGCCGTCGACGGTGTCACAAGCCCTTGGCGTTTGGGGCTTGAATGTCCTCGAATTTACCGCTGGTTGCTAGCTTCAGACACCTGGAAGGAGTGTTGTGCAGGAAGCGTTTCTTAATCGATCTCGTTTTTCGATTGCCAGCCCACACTGACGCAGGCCGTGACGGTGGCAGTGGGCCCGTGTTCTGATCGAAAGCGAAAGTGTCAAATCCGCCGAGAGATACATAGAGATTCGTAAGCCTCTCGTAACGGCAGGACAGCAAGAGCGACAGAGACGGAGCGTGTGCGTTAGAGAGCGATAGAGCGCTGGAAAAGCCGTGGGAGAGACATAGGCTTAGAAGCAGTGGACTAAAATTATTTCCATCAAAGCTCTGGCTAATTCTTCACCTTCGAGCAGCCTTACATCGCCCAATTTGGCAGGACTTGAAAGGCCAGCGTGCGGAAAATTTAACCCAACCGTTCGTACACCGATTTTCCGACTCGTACCGTGGGTTCGCGTGGGCGTATGTCGGTGTGTCAGCTGTGGCAACCAAGCAGGTGCTGTGTGTCGAGGCCTTGTTTGTGTGCTTAGCTTTGTATGTGGCCGCCTGTGGTCCGTGTGTCTGCGTAGTTCAGCATTACTTTGTACTGCAACGCGGCGCACAGTAGCAGGCCGAAGGATCGGCTCCACTGAGATAGAAACCGAACTGATAAGTCGACTAGGCGAGAAAGAGAGACCATACGGAGAAAGGACTTCTCGGGTGTATGTGTGCAGAGAAAAGCTAGAGAGCGTGTGCCGCGAGCAAAAGAGAAGGGAGAACGAACTCTGGTATTCTTTGTTGTTTGCCGAAGGTGACTTTGGAAGTGTCGAGTGTAGTGTCTTCTGCACATACCGGTGTTTTTTTTCGCTTCCTGTTCTGTTTCCCCAGCTAGAGCATTGCAAAATGCCAGGCTTGTTTCCGTCGACCGTAAGTACGATTTTCGATTTTTCCAGGGTTCCATTTGTGTGGAAATGTGTGAACAGCTATAGGTGTTGGCTGGGTTTATATTGAACCTGCATCGATCTAGCCCCGAGAAGGCGAGCATTTTGCCCTTGAATATTGTCCAAAGCCTATCCGCGCCTCCAATTCGAGGTTGTATTAGCATTTAGACCGATAATGTACAGCGATTGAATGTTAAGGCCATTAGTTTCCAGGCATTTCGAACAGGCAGTCCTAAAAAGGATTGTCCAGCTACTTTAAAGGCTAATGGTAGGATAGAAGGCAGTTTTCCCTGAATTACGTGGTATGTTGTCAACCTCCAGAGCAACTGTTTTAATTCGCTCTAAAGCGTAGCGCCGCTCAATCGCGTAATTGTAAAAAATTCCAAGCCCGAATGAAACGAATCTGAGCTGGACGTCAGCCACCATAAATCGTTCGAAAGGGTCGCCTTTCGCCTTACCGGTTACGGGTTTGATTTCTTGCCCTAATCTGATGAGTGTAGGATCATTCAGTGCACGGTTCGGTCGCTGTGTGGTGACCTTGTAGCATACCGGAGCGTACACCGTGTCTTATGCGGGACAATTGGATCTCGTTTGAGGAGCTGATGGTGTGGAATTATTGCCTGACCCCACCGTAGCTCCCGCACCATCCCCAAACCACCCACTGAACCACCCGTACGGAGGAGAATCGTAATTTTATCCGCCGTCACGACAGCTCTCGCCGTACAGAAGAAGAGCTGTGTTGAGCGTACCCTGTACCGGGGAGAGTGCCGACATCGTTCAATCTTCTGCTCTTAAACACGTTCAACCCGCCCGGTTTCTCCATCAGCGGCTCGGCACGCTCGAGCTCAGGCACATAAGAAACCCGGCCCAGGCGTATTGGATAAGAAAAGGATCTTCCCAGGCCGTCGGCTGGCGCTCTTCGCAGCATGTAAGGCGCAAGACGTTCGATTGAACCGAAGCAGAGAAGTTCGAGTGCTGTTCCGCAACATGCCGGGGTCGTTTGGTGTCGTGCGCGCAAAAGAGACCAGCAGTACCTTGCAGACACAACGGCGAAAGGGCGAAGGTTTTGGGGCGCGCTGGGGAGCTGAATGTCCTTTCTGCTCGCGTAACCTGCCTCTGTGTAGCGTAGTGTAGTTGTGACGTAGAGTAGAAGCGTAGCGTAGAGCGTAGAATCGAGAACCGCCCGAGTCCAAGAAAGGTTCGAAAGGGAACAACCTCTCCAGGAGACTTCAAAGTCATCCCACACGCCCGTGGTTCGGATTCGGGTTCGGGTTCGTCGAAAGGAAGCAAAAGCTACGCTGGTGCTACTGCTGCTGCTGCTGCTGCTGCTGCGCTTTGCGCATACTACGCGATGGCGTAGAAAATGTTATTTCAGCATTATTCCCTTGAGCAAGGGAGAGCCACCGTTTGGCGATGGGTCGGTCGATGTGGGTGTGTGTGTGTGGGCATGCTTTTTTCCTTCTTTTTGCTCTGCGCTACCAACAACACTCTTCCCAACATGGGCCGCGCGTTGTTGCACGGCTCCCATTTCATTCACGGCCACTCCAGCCGTAATGCTCTAGTTCCGTAGAGCGTAGTTTTTCCTTTTTATGAATCGACCACCACTCACCACAACTGAAATTTCCACTCTCTCTCTCGCTCTCGGCTGGAAAATTTACTCTTTTTCATTCTAATCGCTACCTTCAGGGCAAACTCTGCAAGGCACGGGCGTCTTCTTCTTCGGCGAAGCTTTCCACGTTCTACGTTGTTGGTAGTAATACATTTGAAACATTTCCTTCTCCCGCTCCGGACGATCACTTTCGAACTATCAGCTTTGTGGCGTTTTCGGTCTCTCTTGGTGAATTCCACGCAAGAAGACGTATTGTTCGCTGGATAGTGTTCCGCATATTTTATAGAGGATCCTTGTTGGCGGTGTTTGTCGCAGGCAAGCTTCGCTTGACAATTTATAGATGGATTTTGGGGTTGCGACACTGCTGCTCCCCGTATCGTTCGCCATTACAGAGCAACAGAGAGAGAGAGAGAGAGAGAGCCAGAACAAAATGGTGCTTTATTACTTTTAGCCTTTATTTTACGTGTTTATGAACGCGTTTCGGATGCATGAAGCGATGGTGTGATATGGTTTTGAGTCTTCTCTGAGGGATTCTACCTCGTCCGAGAGCAACCGGCAAATGCTTACGTGAGTTTGATTGCAAATCATTTCGCCACGGATCATCATTCCTGCCACGTACCGGCGTTGGCTCGGGTTAATCAGAGGCTACATTTGTTCGCGCAAGAACACACAGAAATCCCCAAAATTAATCACGTTGCTGCAGTTAAGCTGTCGGTGCGCTGGGTTCTTTTGGTGCGTGTGTTCGCTTCGCAAGCAAATGTGACACGCCGTGGAAAGAAACGTAACGACGGGGACACTTTTTCATCTGATGTAACGTTACAAGTCAGCATCGGTGAAGACCAGGAATGTGTCTCCTTGCGCGCGTTTCTATCTCAATTTTCTCATTTCCTGCTGGTTTCATGTCAGACGACATTTAAGATAATCCCTGCTGGAGGATATTAGGAACCCGGGATAATCCCTTTTGGGGGCGGCTTAATTCACACGGTACGGTTCGCGAACGCGTCCTGAAATACACAATCACAAAAACACACACACACACAATCGCATATATGCAAATGCTTTCACACGTACTAATGCTGGAAAAAAACAAATTCCATGAAATGTAGCTCCCTTCGTGATTACCTTAGCGTGAATGTCACGGTGTGGACTTTGGATCCAAATTTTTTTTTTAATTTCATTTTCCTTGTTCGCTTTTTTGCCGTAGTGGTAGCAAATTTCCCTTCCAAATTCCCTTGGGTGAGAGCTGTTTTTTCTGCTTTCTTCCGAACATAATCGTTTATTCCCACCCACCCTAAGTATCTGAAGCCAAAAGGCAGAAGGAGGCTGCAAATGGTCAATGTTATTGGCAAATGCTTGAATCTGCTGCTAGGAGGGCCCTACACCTCGCGGACACGTGGAAGCGGTTCGTGTTACTGCCATGCCGTGGCGTAACCGAGCCCTGGACCGTGGCTCCCGTTGCAAAAAGGATCGATTCTACACGCCCTTGAGAGCCCGAAGCTCGAGAGCCGTAGCAGTAGAAAGCCAGCGCTGGCTTGTGCTGGATGGGAGGTAGCGAAGCGTTCAAGGGAGAAAATAAAATAAGAATCATCCTGAAAAAAGGGTCCCCTGCGGATGGACAGAGCTGGGGCTTGAAATTCGATCGTGTTCCGATCGGGGATAAATCGGACCCGCCGGAGTAAATGGCCCAGGAGAATTTAAAAGATACCCACCGAACGAGCGGGTTTTATCAGATGGACTCTGGTGCTGGTGGTGGTGTGTGTTTTTCCGACGAACATCGAACCTACATTTTAGTACGGTTAATTAATTTTAATAATCGACCTTTTTCCAGTGGTTGTTTGGAAAAATAAATCACGAAACGAGAAGGTGGGGTTGTTTGTTCTGATGGTCCTAAAATTTCGCGTTTGATATAATTTCTTTGATGAAGCATGATGAGTTGAACCGATGCCTTTCCGGTTGATGGCGGTGCAAAAGAAAAAAGCGCTATCGATTATTATGTTAGGCGTAATTAATGATTATTGGGCTGAAAATGTCCCCGCCTTTGGTATTCGAGTCCGGGTATCGAACCGCAGCGTGTAGCGTTTGTTAATAAGCCAGTAAAAGGTATTAAATCATTTTTGCGCAAAAGAAATCCCCCTTTACAACCAACGTTAGGTGCGCTGCGTCATGATATTCATGCCGGGCTACAGCGGGCTGTCGGGTTTTCTCTCTACCGACGAGCGAAGAAAATTTATGAAGCTCGCCCCGATTTTGCGGTCGTATTTTATACATGAGCATTCAATGTAGTTTGAAGAATTGCTTCATGAAAACATAAAATGCAAGACAGTGAGCAGGCGAAGTATGGCGGAGGTTTGCAGAAGAAAATCGTTTCGCCGCGTCGGAGGGAAGTTAACAACAGGAAGAACAATTGAACGGGAGAATGATTGCAACAACGCACAACCGCACCAAGAAGTACCGCGCCGCAGTACATAAAATGCAATTCACTTTTCTGTCGCTCGTTCGCGTGTGTGTGCGTGTGTGTGTGTGCCTTGTTATGTGCAGCGAAGGTAATAAATTTAGCTGCCCACCAAACGGCAATGCTTGCAAGACGACGACAGGAAAGAAGAGAACCAGAACCGGCCCGAAACAATTTGGGCAAGGAATGCCAAACAAGGGCCGCCCCCGGAAGACGATACGGGGTGGCTTTTCACGTTTTTTCTGGGGTGTGTTGGCGCGGGGGGGAGGAGGGGGGTTGAGGGGGTGAACCGATTGTGCATCGAACCTGAACGTATGCGACCAGGTTGATCATGTCCCGGATCCCACGGACCGGCAGTGCACGGTTGGAGAGAGAGAGAGAGAGAGAAAGGGAGTATGTGCGTGTGTGTGTGTGGGGGTGGAGGTGGTAGAACCAGTCACGCCAGGGGTAAAAAGACAACATCCCGCAGAAAGCCTGAAGGACGAAGAAAGGTTAAACCGAAGCTCAATCAAATCAAACGCGAAGGGCCCGGTCGGCTTGTTTCTTGGCTGCGGTTGCGTTAATCAGTGTGCGATTTTCTCGCCGAGGACACCCCGAAAATGCCATCCTGGGATGGTGGTTGGCCAGAAGCGCCTGCGGAACGAGTTCCACAGGTTCTCGTGTCACCAGAAAATGCCTTAATGTGTGACTCAATGATGGTCGAGTTCACTTTTCCGCTGAGTTTCTAATCTAATTGCGAGCAAGGATATATGCTCCAAGCTGGCCGCCAACGATCACTCGTACCTCTCGGGCTACGTAAAGGGCTTTTTACAACTAGATCCGTTCCACGGACACACCCCCCTAGCCACTACCTCTTGCTAGTACCACCCCCTAATCCCAATTCCGATCGATCCAGCGATTTCGCTCACACGGGACAGGTTCGCGTGTACATAATCGTGACCGCGTACGGCCTAACCTCGAAACCAGCGCCCACCATCAACGAGCCGGCACCGGAGTAGAAGCTCAATTGTCGAACGGGTTAAACCTGAAAATCAACCGATCTCTCGCCCCCCCCTCCCCCCCCCCCCCCCCGGGACACACTCCCCACGGCACGCCCTTAACGTCACCCCGTTACGGCACGACAATGTGCAAAACAGCAAACGGCGACAGTGAATGAGAGAGGAAAATAAAAAAATAAAAAAAAAACGCGCAAGGAAACTTGCGGTGGAACGCTTTCAGGGCCCGCCCATCGTACAAGATCTAACCGCAACCGTGGCAGCGTTTCGGTTTTTGGTTGCCGGAGTTTTCCCTGGCCCCCAAAGTTTGCCCCGGTGTGTCCGGGCAGATTGAGTTCATGATTTATGCGTTTTACACCACCACCTCTCGGGCTCGGCTCTTCGGTACCGGTGTTGTGAAGCCAAAAGCCAACCCGTTGCTTCTTCTCGTGGTGCCCGTTCTCGGCCGCTATGCGGTCGCGTCCGTCAATTGGAATTCCTGTCTCGGTTGCACCACGTTCTGGGGTTTGGAGTCCGGTTTCTGGTTTTTCTTGCCCACTGCCCCCGAACAAAGAGTCGTCCGGTGTTTTCGCCGTGTGGTACGATTCTGTGCGACCGATCAGCTTGCTACGATGGTTCTGGAGGCAGGATTGGCACCTAGAGTTGGGTGTGTACGCTGCCTTCGAGCGATCGACCTCCAGAACGCCAGTTTTACGCGATCTATGCGACCGAAGAAAACCCCGTTTGGGGAAGGAAAAGCAAGAAAAAAAAAAGTGTACTGGTTAATCTCTCTCTCCCAATCGTGTGTCGGTTGGAACGGGTTCAAGCCCTGGGGCGTAAATGTTTTCTTTTCATTTGCAAAACCGGTACTACTGCGCTGGGACTGCCAACCGGACTGCCGTCGGTGTGGTGCCTAGCCTTGCGTGTTATTGTGTCGATGCTGACCTATTTCCTGTAGCGTTGTTGACGAAGAATAAAACCTCGCGAGCAGCCAGCTCGCAGAGCGCCTGACTTAAGAGGCTTCTTAACGGCGATTATCTTGATCTGAATTTGACAGTCTAAGGGAGGGTTTCAAATTTCTGCGCCTCCCGGTTTTGGCACCGACTGTCGCGTTTCCGGACGATTGCGTGTGATCAGCAAAATGGAATACATTAAGTACAGCACCGTTCGGCGCCGCGCAAGTTTAGAATTTCCGATTCACCAGCCGGTGAGTGGTGAATATAAAAGTACGCAATGGAGGCTGTTGTGATTTAAAATCACTCACTTAACCAATAAATGATGCATTTCTGAGCCACACCACGGAGCTGGTTAGGTGTCGCGAGGATATCCCGTCCATCAGGGTCCGTTTACGCGTGTGTTTCGTCACGATGAATAAATGTAAGGTGACCTTACGTCCGCATAATGCATACGTCGGCTTGCTTTTCCAAGCGAACGCGTGATCGAGAGCTGTTGCCCTTTATTTTGAAAATTCACGATCATGCTACGATGAAGCGTTGGAACACACTTTTCTAACAGCATTGGCAGTGCTGTAATCTATACCCATGCCTATACGCAAGCAAATAGTCGAAAGCCAACGAAAAAAAGAACCTCCTCTTAATTAATTAAGAGGAGCCAATATGATGATAGCGTTTCGTAGTGATTCGCACTCTGTACGATCGTTCGCTTTCCTCAACGATGACGTAATTCAACAGAAAGCAACATGTGTTCGAAATGTGTTTCACTCGTTGGATTGCCGCCGGCTCATCATCCTTTCGCGAGTGCTACAGCTGAGAATGAAATTAGCAAAAATGGAAAACACATGGTCAACCACAGGCACTGTGGCGCTAGGTTAATACGTGAAGAAAATCACCCTCAGAAGCATCATCCGGCTCGACCGATCGGTGTATATCGCATAAACGCTCGTGTGAATGAATCTGCAAAGGGGCGCTGAGCTGAGCAAGAATGCATTTATTTATTCAAGCAACAATCCTATCGCCGATGATGCCGTTAACCATCACCGTTTGTTTGCCTTATTTGGTTTGGCACGCCAACGATGTGGCAGTGAACCGGGGCAGCATCATCCGCCACTCTCAGCAGGAGAGCAGTATTATGCTGCCCTGTCTCCCCTGTCCCCCTTTCCCCTGTTACCATCCCACGGTACCGGTGCAAAAATCTCACCCATTATGAGACCACGCGCGCGAGTTCGGATTCTGAGTCGAGGCGTGCGAATGTACATGGACGAAAAAAGGGACAGCAGAGCACATACGTACGCACACACACACACACACACACATGATGGGCTCAGCTGCAGTTGAGCGATGGGTGGTGCAGCCGGTAGGGAATTAATTACAGTTTAAAAAATCGTAACATTAACAATGCAAGACGCGTACATGGAAAGTCAGTTTGGATAGGAGGCACATGCCAGGGGATGACGTGGAAGATGGGCTGGTAGAACGCACGTGTGGGTGGGGGTGGTGACGAAAGAAGGAAGAAAAAGAAGAAGAAGGAGGAGGAGGAGGAGGAAAAAGATGGAATGGTTGAATGAAAATGGTTGGAAGCAAACAAAACGAGAAACGAGAACGAGCTAACGTGAAGGTAAACCTGGCAGACGAACATCGAAACGTTCGTGCGGCGCATCGAACGCGAAGAAAAACTCACTCATCGTCACTTGGGGCATGTTTCGAGGGTTGTGAGAGTTCGGCAGGGTGGTAAGGGTGGCATTTTAAACCGTGGAAGAGCATGTTTATTTCTTTGCTTTACACTTCACAAGCCGATCAAATGCCGCCCGGGAACACGCAGCAAGAGATTGTTGCGGAGCAGACCATCACCACACACCCACCCCCGGGTGAACGCGGAAAAAAGGGGTGGTTGCGTTCTTTTCCCTCCATCCATCCGCGTTACATTTTTTTATTGTTGGTGTTCCTCCTCTCCCGCAAAGGTGCCCCTCGGCTGCGCGAGAAAAAGGCCCCCGATATGTGTGACAGTTGAATGGAAGTGACAAACGGGCACGACTCCGGCGTTCGATCCGTTGGTCGATTCGTTCTTTGTCCCTTTCCCTGGTACCGTTGGTAGCGCTATCGCTCGATCGGGCCGTTTTTCCAACCACCGCCATGATGGACCGTGGCACGAAAATGCATCGTTAGAGCGAAAGAACTCCGCCCGGGCGGTGCCGCATTGATTAGTTGTGTTGCACTTTCTTGGTGCATCTTTGCCGGCGCATTTGTTCGCGAAGGGTGGGGTGAGCGCAAGGGGGGTGTGTGTGAGGGAGTGCTAAGGGGTGTGCGTGATGCATCATCGTTAGGTGATACCCATCGGAGTGGCCAGCGGTGGGACTCTGGCAGCGGGAAATGCATTGTGTAATAATGCAATTGTGAATGCAATTCAATTGACGTTGCGCTCGTATGGTGCCTGCGTTCGTTTATGGAGGTTTGCTTCGTGTTGAAGGAGCATGTTCCTGGGCAGGCATCACAAACCGACCCATATGTGTACCCCCTGGAAGCGTGTGTGAGACCATAAATGGCAGCGACTAGAAATGACTTCACCTTAAAGTGTGCCATCCGGTGATGGCCTCGGGTCTTCCTGTGTACCTTGCTAAAGGTGAGGTGTTGCTAAAGGATTTATTAATTATTGATCATAGGCTCAACAAACCGAACGGCTTCGGGTCGAGCGCGGGTCTAACAAGAGCATGCCAGCTTCACGATACAGGCCCGCTTTGGCTCTATTGCCCCACGGCATAATTGCTGCTTCTCTTTCGGGGTATCTTTGTGTTCTGGTTTTTTTTCGTGGTTTTGTTGCTTTTCCTACACCCAAAACCCGGCCAGCCTCGCCGGCGATTGCGTGAGCGTCGATCGTTTCGGGCGGCCTCGAAGGAAAGCTCGCAGAGAAGCCGTCCGGCAGAAGCAGCAGAATCGTAGCATTCCGATCAAATGACTATAATACACGGACCCCGTCGGGGCGACCCCGTTGCTGCATAATGATGCCCCCGGTTTTATGTGCTCTCTCCCTCTCTCTTTCTCTTTCTCGCTCTCGATTACACTTCCTGTAATGGGGAGGTCGGGCGAAATGTTGGAAGGAAAATTGGACCGTCGGGCGGGCGGAGCTCGACGCGTAAATAAAATGCGCACGATTCAGCAAACCGTTCAGGTGAAGAAGCTAGTAGCGTAAACTGGTCCTCCAGCACCGGCACCAGTCTCGGCACCAGGCCTGGCAAAATACAATGGCCAGGCCACTCCCAGCCTCGGGCCACGGCCGGTTGTCTATTGTTGTTCGCTTTACATGACCCATCGATTGCTGTGATGTGGTCGTTTTGTGTGCGTGTGTATGTATATTATTTACCGTACATTGCAACGGGCCCATGGCGGTTCGGGAGCCAATTGTGGTAAAACTAACGACATGCTACGGGTCCGGTTCGTGCACCGTCACGCTGTTTTGGGCGAACAAAATGACCGAAATTCGCGCAAGTCGAAAAGATGCCCACGTCGCCGGAAGCCCCACGTAGACGAGTATGCTTGTTTGTTCGCCTATCCGTTCCCGGGACACAGGCGCACGGTTGCGAAAGACAAACCCAGCGCGTCCCCGCAGTAAGCCAAAAGTCCGACATTGCCAAAAAGCTTATTAACCTTGACCCTTTGCCGGGTGGTACAATGGTAGCCGCCGGTGGCTTGTTGGTCGTATTATAGCCGAAAAAGGACACCATTGTGTGTGGCATCGGATGCAAAATGGGGCGGTATTTCGTCACCGGCTTAAGGGTGCCGAGAAAAGCAGCATTTGCTGCTGGTGTGGGTCTTTTTAAGGGGCGCGAATGTTACTGCCCTTGATCTGAGCTTAATTGTCGCTGGTGGTAAAAGCACAGATTTAAATGTGTGTTTTTGTTAAATGTTGTTGTTGATGTTGATTCGCAACCACCGACCGGTTCTTGTTCCCAGTGCAAGCGCATGCACGAGAACGTGGAATTTATTATCCGAAAACGGCTACTGGCGCGGCCGTGGTGCAGTTCCCTGGAAAGGAAGTGACAATAATGGGCGATGAATGCAGCAGCTTGTGTGCTGCAGCAAGTTGTTAAGCAAATGTTAAAAAGTGCACCGAAAAAAATGTATATATGCAGGAATGAAGGAGGTTAAAAAAATATATAATACAAACATGCATTTATAACTGGTTTAGCCAAACCACTTGCTGCCTTATGGACCCCCCTTTCGGTGGATGGGTCAGACGGGCAGTGGCCAGTGAAATGCGAGCACCTCAAGTGTACGCGCCCAGACGAGGGCAACAGTAATTTACAGTTGACATTGCTAAAATGCCTGCCTGAAATACCCGAAACCGGGCGCGGAAAACGTACCGTCGACGTGGAAAACCAGGCCGCAGCGAGTGGAGAGAAAATAAAACGAAACACAAGCGAGACATTCATCTTCGTCGGGGGAGATGAAGGCAAAAGGGCAATGGCGTTACTTTAATGCTGCACGTCCTCCCGTACTACTACTGCTGCTCCTGCTGGTGCCCCATTCGACGTTCCGTTCTGACGCTACGTTCACGATCTCCCAATCCGACAGACGTCATTCGCGTTTATTGGTCCCGGTTACACGAAGGGGCTTGTAGGTGGCATGGGCTGACGCAACTCCACCAGACGTGCGCCCCTTCCCGGAGTGCCACGTGTGCCAAAGGCCGCACCTACAGGATGCTGGGTGTGTGTGAGAGACCCACCGAAGAGAAAGAGAACGGTGAACAGATGATTGCGCCTACCACCGGGGGTGCTTTCCGATCTTACGGGGTTGCGATCGGTCTGGTTTTTTTCTTTGTTGAAAGAAGGCGATTTCCCTGCAAGGAAGAAACCCGCGGGTTGTAAGACGGTGTGTAGCCAGTAGTAGTGTAACGTTTGTAGTGAGTACGGAGGAGCCAAAAAGGGTTGCGTCACGGGGGAACAACTCCTGCGGCCCAGACGCGTTCGATTCCACTTCTCGCGAGAAGTGCAATCTATCGCCGGGCAGGAGAAATAAGGAAACCTGCTGGAACCGAGCGGCTGGGAGGTCTCAGTAGAGACGCGAGAGGCCTTTAAGTCACGAGCGAAAGGAAGGTGAAATAGAAGTCACTCGAGATGGGAAGAGATTGGTGTGTCCGTGGCGTGGAAAGGCTCGACCCATCCTCTAGGGGCTACGGGAGGGAATTAGGTGAAAATGGCGATAGAAGGAAACAAAAGCGAACGTGTTCTTGCGTTCTTGGGCTTTTGCGCAAGCGAAATTACGCGAAGAGAAAATGGTGAAGCTCGAGTGACGGCGTTTGGTGGGATCGGAGTTTGGGAAGGAAACGAACTGGTTCTTTCCAGCGCACGGATCCGCCCGCTCTTCTGGTGGTGGTGCGGTATTTTTTTTCTTTCCTCCACCCAAAAGAAACCGAGAAAAGGTTTACAGCGACCGATCGGTGGGCACACGGTGGTGAAAACGAACGACAACCGGTCTCGCTCCGAATACGCCGCCGTAACCGTAAGTAAATAAACTGAGGCTCAAAATGAAATATAAATACGAGTAATATAATGTATTCCGCACCGCATCGGGAATGATAGTCAAACACTTAGCAGGAATGTGTAATCGGCCAGTTCTTGGGGTTCTTTTTTTCTCCCCAACTCAGTGTGTTCGCGTTGCATCACGCCAAGGTCTCGGTGTGCATTGGAACGGCCAGGGAGACCGTCGTCGTGGTGGGAAGATGACTCCTTAGGTGCCTCTCGGACACCCTACTGCTTGGTCCTCGCGAATGCTCATCTGCAAATGGACGGTTTTCACTTCGCTCGTCGTGCATTGCGTTCACAAGGGACAAGGTTCTCGTGTTTGCGGTTCAAAGTTTGGGTCCGTTCGTTGGGTTTCTTTTGGAATTTCTCGACTGTCGGTGGGCGGCGGTTGCTTGTTGAAGAAAGTACGCCCTACGCGAAGGGAAGCTCGATCGATCTGAGTAGCGAAGAAGTCAACCGGAGGGTTGGGTTATGGAATTATTCGATTATGCCGCAGACGTAGATGCGATGGAAAACGCATCTTTTCTTTCTGTGGAATGTTTCGAATAATTTTAATCCATTTAAAATGCGCTTCTCGGGGGTGGATTTTAGATTGCCAAAAATCAATTTGTACATAATTGTAAGTCTGCTTCCGAAAATGTAATGATACAATGTAAGAATGAAGCATGAAGAGGGAACGACGGCTCGTCCCATGATTGAGACTAATGCTGTTAGGGCGAAATATGACACCGTTCATGATTAAAATTGTCCTGGCAGGGCTCCAACGGCACCGGGCCTGTTTGAAATGCAGCGTTTTCCACTCCACTATCCTGCAGTAAAAGTAATGCTTTTGCAGCCTGCCTCCTTCTGCCATCCGATGGCCTCGAAACACATTACTAACGTTCTCTCTCTCTCTTTCTCTCGTTCCTTTTCCATCGTTTTGCAGATTGACGGTCACGACTCGGGCACCGAGTCCGACGGCGACCTGGAGCAGGAAGACGACCTGATACAGGAGCACGAGATGGAGCTAAGTAAGTAGTTGCACCTTTTTATCATTGTTTTTCGCGATAGGTTTTCCTTGGCCGGCTTTCCCGCCTCCCGAGCAGCAGGCAGCATCATCAAACCGGGGGCCGGCTGGAGTTGCTTCAGTTTTACGACGACTGCAACGTTTGTCGTAGCACTGGCGTAGTAAGGAAAGCATAAGGCCCCGGATCTGCTGTATATTATGTGTCGTTGCTTGGGGCGCTGCTTTTTTTTTTCAAGGCTCCTTCTCTCCAACACTCGGCTGGTCGGCGGCGGGCGCTTTGGCGTAACTTTGCCGGCATTTTTATGGCACGTGCTTGGGAATACAATTTGGCAGGATGTAATAAGGAGCATGAATTGTATGTGTCTTTCATAAAGCAACGCGAGGGAAGTGAGAATCCAACCCGCGTGAAGGTGTGCCGTGAAGAAGCGCAACGGAGGTGGGATATAATTTTGAAGTTTATGCGTCAAAAAGAAGAAAAGTAAAGAGAGAGTGGCTTTTTTTTCCACCATCGTTCACCCTCGAGGCTCTAATCACGCATCTTTTACCCTGTTCGGGCGCCTGTTAGCAGCGTGCTACGAAAAGGAGGGCCAAATGCTCACCGCATGCTCACAATCGCTTCGTTAAGGCTTTGTGTCGAACGGCCAAAGCGAATTAGCCCATGGAAACATGTTGATGAAACCATGTGTTTCGGCCGTGATTGTCTCCTATAATTAGTACGTAAGGGACACATTGATTAGTACACGCGAATGCGATGCTAATAACAGAGGGGCGAATTTTGACACAAAACAAAAGGATGATCTCATGCCGGCGTTGATGGGCATGGAAACAAATTGGGTAACTGCAGCCGGTCGGGGACAACTTGCTTGACGAAATAAATACATTCAATAACCGCGGCGCGCTCTGTCGCGTTCCCGTTTTAGGGACGTGTTCCGTTTTGCTGACAAAAACGGAAATGCAAAATGATCCGCGTCAGCGTTCCGAGCCGACCTTCCCGTGCTCTCGGCGTTGCATCAACAACTGCATCGGCATCAGCTGTGACAGGGCTTGCAGTATGTATGCGTGTGTGCTTCTCGCACGGTCCGTCGCTTCACCCGAAAGCACCATTTCGCCTTCAAAATAAAGAGAAATAAATAAACCGGCGAAAAACACAATTCCGGCTCCAACGAACCGTACGGTGGGTGTCAATTACTACGCCCGTCGCGCTTCCCAATGATCCAGCAACCCGTTGGTGGCGGTGGCGTTGGGTTCAGCATGAAAAGAAGACAAACACAAAAATATCCAACCAGCAGAAACAAACCCAGCGCTCTCGCACACACGCACGGCCCGGTGCAGCCAGGCCATGATGCGGAGGGAATTGAGCTGAATTGAAAGAAATAGATATTATTTGCAATCATTTGCAGTTATTTTTTAATGGGCGCTATTGTGTGTGCCACCCTGCCAGCTGGAGGGAGTTGAATGAACGCGGCTTCATCAGCCGTCCCGAAAAGTGGCCCATCGCGTAGAAATGGCATCAGAACTAATGGCGCCCAGAGTGTGTGAAAGAGAGAGAGAGAAAGAGAGAAGACCTGCGCCAAGTTGAACCGACGTCACCCGGCCGGCGGGAATCTCGGACAAGGCGGTCGAATTTTGCCAACCGCAGCTAATTTTCCGTTGCCGATATTTACGGGTTGTGTCATGTTTTGCTTTCATTTGCACAAAGCGATTAGACATCGGTTCCGGAGCGGCCATCGCTTGCGGGATGGTTCGCTGGTTTCGGTTTGCGCATTTCACTGCACCCCCGTCACCGGCACGTGTGTGGGTGTGGCGTATGTGTCATGGGGTTGCAGATTTCGGTGACATTGAAACTGGCCGCTGGGAGCTGTGAGCATGACTACATGGTGGAAGATATTACGAGCAGTTTGCGTATTCGCTGACCCATGTCGCGACACGATCAGATCATTCTACTCTGCCTTGCGGCGGTTTGGTGCAATTTGACAATTTAAATTAATAAATGGATGCACATGTAGCCGGTTTGTCGTTCGCGAAATGGGGTGATGATTTTACGAGTGGGTGGCATTTTTTTAATGGATGAAAAATTGGATGAAACGTTTTCACGACGCCCTGAGTAATCAAACTGTGCCCGAAAAAGAGCGCAAAATATTTCACCGCTTCTGGCGGGCTTCCGGATTTTGGTCGAAAAGTTTCGTCCTCGACTAATACTCCACTGTGTGTCTGGATGTGTCCGGTGCGTCTCAAAATTAATAAAATCCTCCCCTCGTTCGCTCGCTCGCTCGGTTCGTTTCGTTCCGCTCCACGCGACCGGACCGGCGCCTCGATAAACAAACTCATCTTGGCGTAATTGTTGCTAATGGCTGGCGAAACAATTTGCACTTGCCCGCCAAGCCTGGTCTCGCAACGGAAGCGTGAAAATTGCACTGCCTCTGATAGATGCGAACCCCCTGAGGGTGGGTGTCCCTGGGCGGCCGGTGGAACCGACCCAAGATGGCCAGAACCTCCAGTTAGCCAGCTGTCCGGATGTGTTTGACATTCAGCGGAAATTCGCACTGCATCGGCCGCCCAACTTGGCAAGTGGTCGTCCTTTCGGTCTCCAGCAGCGAACCAGCCAACCCACCCGATACGGTTGAGGGAGCCTGTCTGTGGCAGAGCCTTTTGGCCGGGAGTTTGGAGTTGATTTGCTGCAATTAAAGCAAACGTCCGAAACACATTTCTGCCCCCTTTTGTGGGCCCTGCCCCGATGGTCGTTGGTCATGCTTTGAGATTATTACAGCAGACTCGCCGCACCGCAGCAGCCCTTTCTTTGGCTGCTTGTTTTATTTCACCTCCCCAGTGCCCGTTGAGTGCATTTGCGGCCAGCTAGGAGTCAATCCGGACGGTGACGGCACCCATCTCGGGCGGGCAGAAGATTAGGCGCTCTCCCCAAGGGGTTATGGGAAAAGTTGCCCAACCGCGGACGGGACTTGTCCTTTAAAGGATGCGCCAGTGCCGAACGAAAAGGACAACTTCTTCAAAAACCCCCACCCTGGGAGCTAGGAGTGGCTCGTGATAGGCGGGGGTGGCTTTTGCCTGGCCATTTTTCTGCAGGACAGCCGCACCTTCTTCTCCGAGAGCGCTTATTAAAGTTATCCTTGTTGGTCTTTCGGTTGGCCGCTTCACACCACGAGGCATGAAGTACGGCCGTAATTAAGATTTGTGTACGGCTCGGAAAGTAGTCTGCTGCTGCTGTCTTCGGTGGAAGAAAAAGAAGCCAAAGAAGCCGAAGGAAAAAACGTGCCGAGGAAAATGGAGATACGCTCGGTGCGAAGATTCCATCCACCGGAGCAGGAGGTGTTGCCGTTTGGGCGTTTGCGCTGGGTGCCATGTTTTCATCACCGTGGCTGATGGAGGAAAATAAACTACACCGGCTCGTCGTGGCGCAGTGGCACAATGCGTTTAGTCTTTCTTTTTTTTGTTGCGAGCTCTCGAGCTTCTTGAAAAAGGTGTTGGCGGAATTTCGCCTCGCTTCTCGGAAAGCGGTTGAAGTCGTCCTAGTGAAGGGAGAACGAGAAAGAACAAACGAGCGAGCGAGCAAGAGCACAAGAGAGGAAAAGCTTCACATTCTTGAAATAACTCCCTTTAATTATGATATATTTTCCTCTTTACGGCTGTGAAGGTGTTCCATGAAAATAATCCTTTCTCTGGAAAAGTCGTAGCTTACCGAGCCGTCCGCCTTCGGGTCGGTGTTGCATTCTTTTCCTTAGGTGGTCGAGCAATGAGGGAGGGAATTTTCATTGTAGCAGAACGAATGGCGGTTGCTCGTATTTTATGCTAACAACAGTAAAATCCGGGCCCCACCCGATGGCCCAGCCCGGGCGAGGACGAAAAGGATACGTAAGTGCTTCTATACTTTCTCTTAATTTGTCATCCCGAGTGTCTTTTTAAATGGTCTTTTATGAAGACCTTGGGATTTGTGATCAGCGTGCATCGATTGCTGTGCGTTTGGCCAGAAATCGAGCGCCGAAGCGCGTTGGCTGGAGATGGAAAAGCAGGTTTCCCGGATCAAATGGCATTCAGCCCCCGTAAAAGATTATACAGCTTTTGTTTTACAACGCCCCTGCGAAATGGGCAGGACAGGAAGGACTCTCGGTACCGCCATTACGACGCCGCTCGCTTTTCGTCCTTTCGAAACGATCCTTCGTGTGCGTCTAGTTGCGTTGAACTGCCGACGAACAGGTCGAGCCCGAAAGGACACTCCAAGGACGTCGAGGCCGACCGAACGCACCACCGGCGGGTGACCGAGAGCTCGAACCAAGAAAGGGTTCAAATCATATCATTAAGCGCGGTGGCAGGGCCGGTGGTATTTTTCGGTGATTTGCTATTATGGTTCCATAATCCGCAATGCAATATAGTTGGAATTAATGGGCTCCTGTAAACGGTTTTGTAAATCGCATCTCATTTTTATTACGTTTTACGATGTTGCGATCAGAGACCTTTGCCTGCTCAAACCCTTCCAATTGCCGTGCAAGATTATCAGATATGTCGTTCGTTTGAAAATGCTACTGGATGAAAATACCGTTCCGTTCGCGAACGTGTTGAGTGGAAAATTCGCATCCGCGAGCAGAGTGATGAATGACCGAAAACGAAAAACCGTGCCGCAGTGATCGAGTTTCCTGTCGATCGGTAGCGTCATTCATTGAGGCCTTTTGGGGTGGCTGACTGAGCTGCACGCGTCTCTTTGTTGAACGTTGTATTTTAGCCGAACTTGGCCCCACCCGAAAAGGAAGGAGAAGACTGCGAAGCTTGCTTGGCGATACATTCCTTCGCGAATACGTCGTCGGAAGTTTTTTTTTCTTCATTCTGCTGACAAACGTGAAATGTTTGGCAATGCCTCACACTTTGCACGTTAGTGCGGGAAGTGATTTAAGTGATTGAACGATTCCGCGGAGATATTATTAGATTTCTAGCCAGCCAACGCGGTGCGATGGTGCAGCTTTCGCACCGATGTTTTTTTTTTCGACGTGATGTAACCGCCGCTACGAGTTTTCGATTCTTCGATCGATCGGCGTGAGATCGTGCGAAAGGCAATTTTCGTTTCTAAACATGTCGAAAACGGGTGGAATGAAAAAAAAAACGAATCCCCTAACCTCGTTAGCCTCTAGAAGGCCTCCGCGGCGTCAGCAGAGGGTGGACGGGCAAACAAATGCGCCCCACCATTGGTGTACAATATTAATCACGTACGGTGTCGCTACGACGCGCAGATCTGGCAGAGACGGAGTAATGGAAGTGCAGCCACGTGTGAACGAACGGACGGTTCAGTTCGGTTCGGTTGCAGAAGATGATGAACTGCGTTTCCACGCAATCGACAGCATACCATCGACGTAAGGATGCTTCCTTCCCGTGGGTAGCGTAGTAGCGCAAGGTCCTGCTCGCGGAAAGCAAAACCAAACCATGCGCCTGTCCGATGAACTCGCACGCGACGCGAAGAGGTGAAACCAGGGCCCGGAAAATCTGTGTCCTCGCGCGCCCTCTCTTTCACGCTGGGCCGAGAAAAGGAGCGCGCTTTTACGCTAAGAAAAACACTTCTCTGACGCACGTCCACCTCCCCCATGGCGGTTGGCACCCTTCGAGTCCGATGTTGGCGTAGTGTGTACATCGTAAAAGGCACTCATGGGGCTTTTGTAGCTCGTTTTTTATGTAGCGTGTAGCTTTTTTTTTTCTCCTTTCAAAGGTTTCCTGGTGTACCAACACGCTCGGGAGTACCACACTGAAATGGGTGATTTTCACGCGACAGAGTCCCCGTTTCGGGAAAGCGTGCTGGTGAGTGCTGAGCCCCTGAGTTTGCTGCTGTATGTGTATGTGCGTTGGAGCTCCCAGCGCCACCCTCCTAAAGTTCATTGATAGTAGGTTGTGTGGAGCCGTATGATGGAGCCGGGGGCTAGCACGGGGCTGACGTGGAGCTAGTGGTCTTGGGAATGCCACTGGCGGAAGATGTGTAGAAGAGACACCAATTCGCCTGTTCTCTCGCTCTCTCTTTCTCTCTATCTCTCACGTCCTGCGAGATCGCGAGAGTGCAATGAGAGTACGTCTAAGCAAACTACTCTTTATGCATGAGCATTCGCGTACGAACGGAAAGAAGGTGGACGGCGATGGGCGGCGATGGGCGAGCTGCCGGGTGGCGATGGTGGTGAAGATCCCGTCGCCAAGGGAGCGAGCACGTCGCGGATGGGTGGGAGGAACCGTGGGGGTGGTTTGCGATATCGTAAAATTCCTCCGTGCTCGTAGTGAGCCGCGAACGGCGCATGCGTCCGCTCGTTCATTCACATTTCTCCAACCGGCATTATAAGGTTGTTGGGTTCGCTTTGGGTGCCCGTTTGCCAATATTATGTGGCATGCGCAGGCGTTTACGTGCGGAAAAGCGAGCTAGAAACGCAGTGGCGTGAACGAGACGGTGCGTTGGAGCGAGCGAGAACGTGAGCGATGGTTTTGTGGCAGTAATAAGGATTCCCGAAATCTCGCCACCGACCGTGTGCGGCGCATTTCCATCCATCGTCGGAGTCAATTTCGTTGCGCCAGCACCGAAGTTTTTCCCGATGGCGTCCCTTTTCCGGCCTCAACCGAGCGGCTGCTCAGCGGGAAGATGATTTTATTGGTATTTTTGCGTATTATCGTAAACACATTCCCGACCAGCGTGTGCTAGAGAGCGAGAACGAGAGTGAGAGAGAGAGAGAAAGCGTAAAAGAGCCCGAGTTGGAATGAGAAGGAAATGGCAGGAAAAAAGGTCAAACAAACGATTGCCAGTGTACGGTAGCGTACACATCCCGCGATGAGCAAGCACTTCTTCTATTCCGTGCAGCGAGGAAAACGCCACGCGCAAAACGAAAATGGATGGAAAGGGAAGCGTTTCTTCTTGGGCTAACCTTCAAACGGTCGTCCCGGCGACTCGCTGACTCTCGGCCCCGGTCCCGGGAATGGCTCTTTTGGAGCGCACGATTTCGTTGGCATTCGTTTTCCGCGGGAGCCAGTCGAGCTGGGAGTCGATGCGCTAGAATCCCCATTAGGTGCGGTGTACGCTGTGGAGGCAGGATTTGTGGCTAAAAATAGCACCGATATTCCGGGAACCGATACGTCGATCTCGGGAACGCTCTCTTATTGTTGGGTTCTCTTTTTCACGAATTTTCAGGGATCATGTTTCGTTACGGTGGGGTTGAAGAATTCCTGGTAGTTTACGTTGCTTTGTTATCGCGCTCATTGCATCCTTTCTATCTTCCTCTAAGACATTGACCATTGTTAACTATATCTTGCTGTTGGATGTCATTATTTGTCCTAATAACATAGCTACTATGTCATGATGTACATGTATAGTGAGCAACCAGGCGTCTCCATTTCGTCTTTTTGATCCTTCCATGCATACACTCGACGGTCCTGTCACTATAATCATGTTTCAAGCCTTTCACTGGCTACTGTTTTGTATCAGAGACCTTGAAATTTATGCTTCGAAATTTCTTATTGCGCTTGGTGCGACCATGAATACTGCGAAAATCCGGAACAAAGCTTCGCACTTAGGGTGACCATTTGTGTGACGCACGGATGAAGCATAATTAACTGAAAATGTCTTGAATGATCATAGTGAAACGTCCCTAAGTGCTTAACGTTCATTGCGGGCAATTAAATTATGGTTCAGCTGTATTGAATCGCTGCTACGTACGTATGTGTTTCTTATTGGATAGAATATTCTATTTTTTACCGCGCACAGTTATGCTGTTTTTCCACCGTCAAAGGCATTATTACGCTGTGCTTTTGCGGTAAAGTACAGCGACTAAATTATTCAATTAACATCAATTATATACCTTCGCTTGTTTCACGTTAGTTGACTTTTATCGTTTCACTTTAGTTGACGGTAGGAGGAACCGTTTGGATGGGCCTTTGGCTTTGCTGGTAGCCCGGCGAGGTCCTCGAGTAGAAGGTGGCCTGTGATGGGTATGCAGCTGGTAAAATTATATTTTCCACAGCCTTTTATCATTCACAAACAACTGTTTCGCTTTGATCTCAATATGCTTGCGTCCTCACTCGCTATCTCTCTCACTCTGTCTTCCACTCTCTGACCACATCGATTGGAAGTCCGTTCTCGGGAAGGATATGCCTAAGACCGGCATGAAAATGAACTATGCTGCATGGTGTGTGGGAAGCAACGTTAGGTGAACATTTGTCGTTGCATAATTAAAATAAATTGTTGTTAAATTCGTAGTTGGCTCTTTTTCCATGTATAAACTTTATGGATATTTATTTATAATTATAAGGTAACGGTGGAAACTGTTTGTCCATGGGAAGCAGTAGATTTCCATTGAATGGTAGCGACTTCATCCTTCCCAAATGGGGATGAGATGAGTGTTCAAATAACGAACAGAGCCCCCCCGTGGTCAAGGAATACTGGTCAAGGACTTAACCGAAAGTTAATTAAATTTCCACCAGCTTGTTCGCCCTATAGGCGGCGAGGAATTTTTCCACGAGATTGTTTCTCCCGTGGCTTCGGCATCGGCAGTATCGATTCAGCCGAACGATTTTCTTTTCTTATTTCACTGCCGTTGTTATTTATCAGCTCCTTGTACTGAACATTCATTATTCATTCGAGCGCACGAGGCACGCTCCGATCTTAGCGCCGAAAACCTTTGTGTAGGCTAGGAAAACAGTTCGGCAGTTGAAATTCATCACTGAAATTTTGATGTACAAGATTAGAAAGATTATTTCTAAAGTGAGTGCTTTTCCAGCAAGCGCTCCATCTACGATAATGTGTTGCAGAGGAGACTGAACTGGTACAACGCGAAAGTGGAAGAAAACCCAAATAGCCCCTTTTCAGATGCTGCGCGCAGCAGTTTCCCAACATTCACAAACGGCACAAAGTGTGTTAAATTTTGCGTCCATTTCGTGTCCGGTGTGGCCGTTAAAAGTTTATGGCTAAATTTTTATCGTTTAGCCAACACGAGCACTCTTCGCAGCATTGCTGGCGTTGGTTTGGCGAGGCGCCAACTGCCAACGGACGAAGATTACCCTGGGACAAACGCAAAATTCACGGCTCATAAAATTTCAGCCCCAATTTTCGATCTCGCTTTAAGCTTGCGGAAACAGGTGAAACGCGTGGAGTCGATTTTTCCGGCGAAACCACCAGGAAAGGCGACACTCGGAACGGAAGCTCCTACAAGTGTGATGGGGTTGGAGAAGCTAAGAAGCGATTTCGATGGTTTGAGGTTTAATGCCATCTGGCACGAGGGACGCACAAGGACATGTAATGATTGAATGACTAACTGACTGGCTGACTGACTGATTGACTGGCGGTTGATGGTTGATTGCAGTTGAAAGTTTGATGAGCAAATCAAGCTGGCAAATTCTGTCTGCTAACGACCATTTTCAAGTCATTTTCCGTGATCATTATCGGACGGGCTTGGTTGAATTTATCTGGCATCAATATTAGAATCGAATAACTGCTTATTCACAAACTTCCTAGACAGTTTTCTCGTCCTCGAATTGAATGTGCAAATTGTTTCAGAGACGCAGAGTTGTTCCCAAACAAGTTATAGCTTTTTATTGAATATGTGACAGCGTTCGTCAATGTCACGGACAAGAAATAACGAAATTGTTCTTTTGGAATATTCGTATTCGGCATTCTATGCGCAAAAAAAATCTTACATCGCTCGGAACCTTTTCGCTCGATTAAACAATCAATCAAGTGAAAACGGTAGGCGTCGCAATCTTTCAATCGAGACGGTGCGTTTTTTTCTTAACGTTTTTCAGACCATTGGCTGGCGCACGCACAAAAACCTTCGTCACAGATCTCGTTATTGTGTGGCGAAACAGTACCATTCTGTAGAGGACAATGTGCCGTTGAAATTCCTGTCTCTCAGATTATGCAAAACCATTTCCGTCCCTCTGGTTTTCTGCGACCACCGTGTAGCGTTGGGTGTTATGCTTTTCTTCCACAAGTCCACCACAAACTTGCTTTCTTTCCGCCAGGAGCCGATTTTTTTCCCTTGCCCGGCAACGGTCGTTGGCGTCTAATTGGAATAAAAAATGTGCTCTGATGAAATATGTATATGCCGCCTCGCCCTCGTACTGTTGATGGCCATTCGGTTTTTTCATCGAAGCTTTCGTGGAAGCAAGCCGCCTCATGGGGGGGCCGGGCGTGAAGTTAGGGAAAGTGATTTCATTCCCGAGGGTGTTTACGGTACGTTTTGAAGTTGTACAGCATAATAGGAGCATGAAACATTGTAGCAATCGGAAATTTGACTGACGGCACTGTCATTTGCTGGCGGAAGGTGAAGTTACAAAGTTGCCGATTTCCATTGTATATGCATCGGTCGACGGATATCGTCTCGTTCATAGGAATCGTCAGCGTGCATTGTTGGTCTTGGCGAGGGTCCTGACCCATGCGAGAGGTCCTTGCACTTTTGAAAGAACAGCAAGTGGGTTTGGTTTGTTTATCGTCACTTTAGAGGACGTCTGTACTTGTCACTTGTCATGGAAAAGCTCAAGGATCAATGGTGAATTGCTGAAGGATCAGTTGAGCAGAACAAATGTTTGAAAAGATACTTTGAAGCGTTATTACATACCCTGCTTTTCAACGCGCTCATTACGACCAAGCGCAGTTGCGTTATCGGAAAAGTCGGCCTATAAGTACTCGTACTTTAATTAAAACAATTAATTTCGCTTGCGCCGGCAGTCATTACAATCATCATAAAAACCCATTGCGCCGATCACGATAAACGATGCTCGTTTCATATTTAATGGCGCTGCAGGATATGTGCGAAGACAATCTCATTAAAAGACGACTCCGCAGTAAACGGTGGAGCGTGCGTCCTTGTGCAAGTTGTGCTTTTATTTGCAAATGATGTCGTTTCAAATTAACCTTATGCAAATTGGTCGAAACGGTGCTTTTGCATTGTGTGCATAAAGCTGCATCGCACTTCCCGCGGATCTCTCGCTTACGCGTGCCCTGTGGCGAAAGCATTATTCAAATTTCGGCACACAGTGAATACTTTCAAGCTCTCCCGCTTATCGGGCCGCCCGGTTGTGCTGTTGCACGGTGCTACACTTATCATAATGAATGTCGAAATCGTGGATTAATCACTTATGGGCGCATAATCGGATAAGCCGTCAGGCCGGTAAATCATCGAAATTTGATGTGCGCGGTTTCGCAGCAAAAAGCTGGCTCCTGCGAGCCGGTGCCAAAATGATTAAAAAAAATCTTAAAGGATACTCGAAACTATGGGAACATTATTCCGTTCCATCCATCCCGGTCATTACGCAACCCCCTTTTCGGATGGAGCCGAACAAAAGGCACGCATTCACCGCGAAGCTGGTGCCAGGGTGTTTGGGAGCAATTTCCGGGCGCCAATAAAATTACCGATGGGCCCAGAGCAGCCACATTAATTTTGTGGTCAACGGCTACAAAGTGTCCATCTCTGGTGGTTGAAACCCCCCTTCGGACCGTTGAGCATGATGGTTTTGGCAAATTGTGTCCCATTGTGTCGCTGTTCGGTTCAGCGAGGCTTTTCCGGTGGCTTGGCGATACTTTTGTGACGAATTATGCAGATAAGTAAAAGATCAGAACATCGCACTGCCCGTAAGGAATGATCTGTGGTGATAAAATGGGCGATGTTGCATCAAATGAGGCCTTATTGCAACTGAAGTACAAGTTCATTCGAGATAATGTCGCCCATGAGCCATTGGTTATCGATAGTGAACTGCTGCTATGATGAAACCGTTTCAAAAATCATGCAATTATTTCCGAATCCCCGTTAAAACCGAATCACCTGCACCATGGGCATGGCAGCGGTTGATGGGAACGATATAAAGCGCGAGATGGCAGCGAGAGCAGGGATGGTTTGAAAAATTGCTTTTAAAATACATTTGAATGAGCGCTTCACGTAGCCTGCGCTATCTGCCCGCCTGCACGAACGCTGCCAAACAGTTGGCTTTGTGTTGCGGGTCTATAAATACATTTTTTATGACGCTAGCGCTGTACGTGTTTACGCGTTTTACGATAATAAGGAAGGAACCAGACAAGGTGCTAACTCTTATGCTAACCGAAACCCTTCCCATTCACTTGTCATCGTCGTTTCCTGCTATTAATCGCCTCGGGCGACCGCGAGCACTCGCAGCCACCAGAGTAGACAACACGAAATCAGCTGTTTTTTGATAAGCGTTGTGGAGAGCCCCGGGGCTGTGTTTCGTTGTACAATTTTCCGTCCCCGGTGAAACAGCTGGTCAACATTTGCCTACAGTTCGAGTGCGGATGGGGGACACTGGCAGGCTGGCAAATATGTGCTGTTCAGTTGGAGTGTTATTTGAATGCTTTCCCAGTGGGTGTATTACACAAGAGGCCTGCCACAAAGCGTGTTTTTTTTGCACGGGCTCGTTAATAATTTTTGAAAAACGTTCGGCTACTGAAGCATCACAATGACGGTTGCAGTGTCGAACTCTGGCAATGGGAAACGAGCTTCTGTTGTTTTGTGAAGCAACCTTGAATGGGGCTGCACCGTGAGGGGTCAATTAAATATGTAATCCCTCCGTGAGTAGGGCCGTGGTGATAAGGCATCGTAGGTGTGGGTGGGAAAGAGGGGGGCGTGGACGGGGGGGAGGGGGGGCAGTGCGTTCATCGTAATAATAATAACTCACGAGATAAGCGGCGAACGACAAACAGGTTATGACTTATCTGTCAATTTACACTGTCAACTACTTTGCGCGACCTGTTTTGTCTTGGCAATTGATTTCTTCTATCGGGAACCTAACCGGGACGCCCTTCGACCTGATTGTACGGTTTCTTCCTACTTCCGAGCTGAGCCGAAAGATCGATCCTGCTGTAGGTACACACATTATTGGGCTTTTATGAGGATTGACCGTGCGATCAGATACCGTGAATGATAGCTGTAAATGATGGACTCGAGCGCCACAAAGACCCACATCCACCGGTAAACAAAGACATCCATCGATGGCCGGGGGCCTGTCGCTCGTCCCATGCCAGAAGCATAGCAAAAAGTTGAGCTAGGCCAGGTTCAAGGAAAGAAGTTCACGCTATCGTCGCCGGAAGAACGCCAAGAGCCGTTGGAGCGCGCGAAACCCCGGGGGCTGTTTACTCGCGCTCGGCATCGTAAACAGCCGGGGTTCCTATCGGCAAACACAGGACTGCTTACTCTTTGTATCGCGAGATTTGCTTCACTGCCATTAGCCCACTGATAAGATTGCGATGGTGCGATTAGGCGCTCGTAACATTCGGCCCCGGTGCTCACACATCGCCGCCATCGCCGTTCAACAAAACAAAAAAAGGGGCAACCACGAACCCTTGTTTGTCGCTCGCTGGCCTCATGTGGGTTGCCAGCGGCCCCATGCCTGTTTTGAATGATTCCCACAATCCCCCGTCGGTGGTTCCTTCTTGCTTCACTTTGGGAACGCGTGAATAGCACGAGGAACTATGATTCCCTTCACCCCAAAATGGCCGGTGTGTGAGGGTGATGGTGGTGGTGGTGGGAGGTTCTATTTAAGCCCACCCTGCACTTGCGATGTGTTGTTTGGTTGGCCGACTTTTAAGATAAGGCTCCACAGGCGAGTGAAACAGCTGATGAAATTTTGAGCAAAATTTTCAGCACAATCTACACCCCAACCGGCGAGTCTCGCGATAAGGCGAGTTTGATGGAGGGAAAATGCCATCGCGCGATGATGGCCTGACAGAAGAGTACGGCAACAATCCGCTTTCGGGGCAGCCCGGGGACGAACGCTGTAGAACGCGGAACTGATCTCTAGGTGTCTGGGAACCGCGCGACTTTGTTTGCCGGATGAGAGACGTTTACTCGCCTTGTTTACCGGCTGACCGGCTGGGTGTTAGATAATCGCAGCCAGTCGCCATCTCGAAGCTTCCCAGTGTCTGAAGTACACACCCCTCTCTGCAGGAGGCCACTGCTCGAAGTGGAAAGTGCATCCTTCCTGTGCGGAATCTTGTGCACTCACGTTTGCGCCGACCGCGTGGTCACTGTCTGGCCAAACAAATCGACGTATCTCTATTGCCGCGATTAGCGAATGGTTCACTATTTACTATTTGCTCGCTTCCGAGGCATCGTCCCTTTCGCCTCGAGTGGGGAGGGATTTTACGTCACCCAACGTGTGCCCTGGGCAGCTGCTAGGCGAGATAGTTTCGCGAAAAGTGTAACCTTGAACGGGTACGTACACCTCGCAGGGGCAGCTGGTAGAGCTTGGAAGGCGGGATATATCTCGTAGGCGGTGTTGTATCTCGCGCAAAAATTTACATACATCGATAAACAAGATTCCAGAGCCAGCTGTGTAGAGCTGGAGGAGTTTGATGGTGTGTTGGGGTGCTGCTGGAAGCCGAGAAGGTGGAAGGTTGCTGCAATATTTGCATGCATTCGCTCCGTATTCCGCGGGCTGACTGTTGCTGTTAGCTCTCTTTAGTCGATAGTTTTTGCCCGTTGGCACTGATGATGATGATGATGATGATTGTGTGAGTGGGTTTTTGCTTCGAAGGCCGGCTGACATTGAAAATTGACATAGTACGAGAGGAAGGAAGGAAAGTAGGGAAAATAGTGGCCAGAGCGTTGAGGAACTAGAGGCCATTGGAAGGACATATACCTGGTGTGGGATGTTGTGATAGATTTGGGGCTCCTTTTTACGATCTTTCGTACGTCCAGCGGATCCGTCGACTTCACGGGAGGAATTTTCAGAATGTTGCTCTCAGACGTCTTAACCAGGTTCTAAAGCCTTTCAACTACTTCGTAGAGTTGTAGGTCTCGGTGATCTCTGGCACAGTCCTACAATCGCCCGCAGTAGTAAATCCTCGCAGACACTTTCACTGTCGCTGCCCTCGGCGTTGAGTTGGCTGCCGTTTACAACGTCTTTTTTCCAGCCCAATGCCTCCGATGGAGGGGGAAGAAATGGAAATTTTTAAGGTTCCAGTCTGCTGCCATTGCTACGGCACTGAAGTAGCAACGTTCCATTCTGCCACCACCCAGGGCTCGTTCAGCGAGGCGACGGAATGGAAAACGATGCTTTGCGCTCGCTGTTTCGCTGGTCGAAATTTATTTTATCTTCCCATTTACGATAACCTTCAGGCAGAAAGTTTTTTTTTGCTTTGCTTTTCTTTCGTTTTTTTTTTATTGTTGCTCACTCTCGTCTACGTTCGCTACTTGTTTCCGCTGTTGGTTTTTCCAGCAGAATTGATCTCATCACGTAGCCGGCTGAGCGAGAGGCACACGGTATAAATACTTTGACATTTGAATACGATTGCGATTTTGTTGCCCCAAGAGTCTGAGCTTCTCTCCGTGCCGTATCGAACCGACTAGTAGGTCTTCTTCCAATCGATGAAGCACAATTCCTGAGTCGAATTATTCAAGAAAGGCATGGTGCTGGCGCTGTGCGGGGTGTTACCAGTTTTATGTGCTGTACGTCGAATCGCGACGGTTTTTTTTTGTTTTTGCCGCTCGAAACCGTCGCCGTGTGCCGTGCTCGATTGTGTCCGAGAGCGATGCGGACTGGATCCATTTGCTTGGCTGCACGATCCACGCTTGAGATGGTTGTTATTCACCAAATAGCAACTAAATATTCAACTGACGTGCCTTCGCGGAACAGCAGCCGGTGGAAGGACACCTTCTCTCCCCCGATCGGTGGCAAAGTTAAAGGAAACACACAGAAAGATGGTTGATTATAGCAACAGGTGTGGCGGCATTCTATTCGATTGTTATTCTCCTTTTTGGCACCGATTTTGACAACGTTGCAGAATGTTGATTCCCCTGCCGGGTGAGTTGCCGTTGTCGGCCGGAAAGACGTTTTGTTGATCATTATTTTTATCGCGTTTTTTTGTTGCCATTTTCCTTCTTTTTTCTTCTTCCCAGCTGTGTCCCGGTAGCGTTGGGTAGCTGTTATCTTGGTTCCGAAAAGTTTCCCCCGCACATTTCCATTCGAGGCGGAGGGATCTAAAAATAAGCCTTGAATAGCTGCGATTGGTTTTATAAGCGGGTTTTGTTGTTACTGTTCGGTTGAATGGATGGTCTGGCTCGTTTGCTTTATACGATTCACAATTCAGCGCCATATAAAGCGGTAAGAAAAGGTTATAAAAGTGGCGCTCAAATTGTACTCCCCACAATTATGGTCAGCTGAGCCGCTGTGCTCTAGCGGCACGAAGCGTCCCATGTCGCGATCGTTTGGTGCTATTTTTAGGCGCGTTCGTGTTCGATTCCTTAACCAACAGTTTGGAAAATTAGCCTCGCCCCCAATTGGCTTTCCCCGGCGTCGATCATCGGTGGGCCATTAAAGTGCACTCCAGTGCCGCCAGTTACCAGTTGGTGGCTTATTACACCCTTCAATGATGAGCTCATCGCGACGTGCGCGCCGACGATCGAATGAATTATGGAGCAGGCTGGCTCGAATCGCGTTAACCGCCACCGTCCATTACTCACCTGTCCTGGGAGGAGGGTGGGCGTCTTAATGCAATTAGAGCGAAGAAGAAGGATCAATCGCTTCCCGGTGCATTAGGATGTCACCCTCTTCGGAGTGATGTCAAAAAGGTTTTCCATTTCCGAGTCTAATGGCGGGTAGAGCGTATCTAAGCACCGAGCTAGGTCTATTTTAGGGGACATCCGTAGTGCAGCTGCAGTGCCTTTTCCGCAGGTGTTCGTACACGTGAGATGAATGGTTGTCTATCTTTCCCACACACACCGAAGCCAGGGGGTGGGAATCATCTAACTACACGAAATCGTTAAAAACTGCTGCCATTCCTGACGTCCATCGTGTGTGTTACAATCGATGCGGCTTCGTCCTCCACACCTTCAACAGGCTCCCGTGGGAGAGCGAATGTGTTAGTATTGGAATGGCCCTTTTTTTTCCACCCAGCTCACGGCATACCGCACTATTTATAATCGGCTCTATCGACCATGCCGGACCATCCCCCTGTGGGGCTGGGCATAAATCGTCGAGTTAAGTAAACTAATCAACGGAACGCCGTTCAGACACAGCTCCCTCTTCCCTCAGCCATCAACTCATTGCCAGAAGGGGGTGGTGAGTGGGGTGGTTGCAAAAATCACGTTGATATGTCGCCTGTACGGGACACAGATGTGTGCGAAGCGCAGCTTAGATGCAACAATGTTGCGAGTTAGTAGCTGCCCTGCAAACCACCGAGGAGCATTGCACTCGTTCAAGGTCAGGCGGACGGGCGATCGTATGCAAGTGCATGTGCATGCGGCTCCGGACACTGGGCCAGGCCGGAAGGGAAAGTGACACATTCACCCCCGGGTTCGCTGTGTGCGGTTGTGTTTGTGCCGGCTTCGAAGGGTCGAGCCCACCAGCAGCAGCAGCAGCAGCAGATGTTGCGGGTTCGTCGAGAGGTCGCGTGAGATTTATTGCAACTAATTGATTTGATTGGTTTTAGAACTCGTTATTCTGGTTACATCATCTCGCGCCTGCATTACGTGATGCACCGGTTGCACCGGGCGGCTCGATGCAGCCGGTGGGTTTGTTTAAGGTCGACTTTGTTAGAGCAACGTTTTTCCGAATTTCCCATGTCGTCCATGAGTTTATTGCTTCTTTTTTTCGTGGGATGTTGGTGGTGTGTTTAACGAGTCAGTTTTTCCGGAAGGGAGAGATAAGTTTGTACGCGTTGCGTTGACCACCACATGCCCGAGAACAGACATGAATTTTGGCCCTAGAAATGCCACAACCCGTTCGCGTGTCCTGTTCTGCGTCGCTGCGAATCGGTTGCGCAAAAATGGCATTTGCAGGCAAATACTCCCCACTCCCGAATGGAGCAGAGCGTGCACATTACTGCGCCAATTTGGACGCACTCGGGAAAACGCAGGCAGCCAGTAAATGATACACATCGGACCGGGTCAACGAAGCGTGCGACAGGCAGACGAGCGAACGAACCCCAGCCCACCAGGGCAACATTGTTGCAACAGCGCGTCGATGCTATAGCAGTGGTGGTGGTGGTGATGGTGGTGGTGCTCGTTATCTTCCCGAGGGAGTAGCGAGAAAAGCGGGACTCCGACACTCCCGGGACACCGGGAAAATCCGAGTTTTCCACGCGCGGCAGCGTTACTGTTGGAGAAGCAAGCAAAAAGGTACAGTAACTGGAGCCGTTCCAACTTCTCGCCCCCCTGGTGAGGGTGGTAAGGAAAGGGGAGCAACTCCAAAAGCGTCCTTCGTCCTTCCGCGCCCCTGATCACCATCAGTCAATCATTCGTTTGTTGGCATTCGCTTTCCGAATGTCCCGCTTAGCGTCACGCGAATCCGGTCGGAAGGAAAATTTCCCACGAAAACCCTCCGCACCAATAGGGGCCAGGTGGGTGAAGAGCGGGGTGATCCTTCGTTACTGCATTCCATATGCAAACGAGAGGCACAAACACACACACACACACACACACACACGCACACAACGGTCGGTGGAAAATCTGTTCCCCAGAGCCCGACGGTTGTGATTTTCGTTGCAACAAAGTGTAACTCCTTGCAACTATGAGGACGACGCTTCCCGGCTATCATTGCACGTCCTTTTCCCCACGTTCCCGGGCACGGCAGAAGAGAGGCCACGGCCCTTTTTCCCACCACTTGCCTGGTGCCCTTTGCCCCCCCCCCCCCTCCCCTCCCTCCCCATCGTTGGCGCTACGCTTCGTTACAATATTGCCCCGCCACTGTCGCTGCGAGCTCGCTGAGGGTTTTTGGTTACAATTTTCCTTCCCAGTTTTCTTCTCTTTCTTTTCGTTCTACCTCACCGCCACCCCCCCCCCTTCCCCCTCCTCACCACCTATTAATCCACTGTCCGCGCGGGGTGGAACGCGTGACGTGTAATAATACGACCAGCGCCAATGCTAGACTGCGCCCGCTGAAGTGTCTTTCGCTGCACGCGATTTTTTCTCGCGTGACACCCGGCAGCCATCGCGGAATCGTTTTTTTTCCCTCGATGGCCTCCTTCACCTCCCTGGAATGGCTTGTTTGGGGGTTTTGCAAATTGTATCGCTTTACCGGCGGGCGGATGATTGAGAGAGAGGATGTTTAGTGGAGATTGGGGATTGGGGTGCTTTCCTCCGCTCCAGGACACGAAGGAGGCGGGGGAGTGGGGAGGGTGGGTGCAAAGTAAACGCGCCGACGGAGACCCACACACACACACACACACAGGGCGTTTTATGAGCTGAGTGGTTCCGTTCAGGGCGGGCTTTCATGTTGTTTTAATGGTTCTGTCAGGCACAACAAAAAAAAAACTTGGGCGAAAAGATTCCGCTACGCTCTAATTGGGGTGGTTTGGGGTGGGTTCTATTTGTGCATGTGTGTGTGTGTGTGTGAGTCGTTATTGCTTTACAAGAGCCGGCTCGCGACAAACTTATGCGGGAGTTTTGTTATTCCGTTTTTACCCCAGGCTCGATCGCGTAAGCTGTTTTTGGAGCACAATGTCCGCTCAGCTGGACCGGTGTTAATTGCCAACGTAAACACTCGATTGTACGTTCTTCGGTGATCGTTTTTGCTTTTTTGCTTCAATTTTTGCTTCTGCTCGTCCGTCTCGTTTACGGTGTGTGTACGTGATGTGAACAGCGCGTGAGACACCACCAATTGATTAGGCATTCCTTATCGCCGCATCGCTTATCGTTTTAGCCCCCAACCGGTGGTGACTCGCGGTGATGTGTATGATAGGCCTGGGACAGGGCTTTTTCTGCTGATAAACCGCTTCCAACCTCTGATCCGGCGTTCGACTGACCCACCGGGATCGATAGCGATACCAAAAAGGGCATTTTTGATCGATAACTGAATGACCTGCGTTAAAGAGACCTTCCGGCGACAAAGAACGATCGTTCCAGACGTTCTAAGGACATGCCCTTCTCACAATGAACCATGCCCGTTGCAAGCGATATGAATGTGTAAAAAGAGAATCGCGGTGTGAATCGAAGACACACGCAATGAATGAATGCAGCTCGCGACACCGGGACGCTCGCGTTCGCGAGAAAACCGCGATAGTTGGCAAAGTTTGTCAGCTGTTTCGCGGTCGACAGTTGATCTTCACACGAACACGAACACACACACACCGAACTGCGCCCACCCGGCCCCATTGGTGGGTGTTGCATTTGCACTAAGCGAGTGGTTTATGCCAATCATCACAACCACGACGATGTAATGCTGCTCCCGCGATACGACCAGATAGTGCCCCGGTGTCCATACACGAGCTCTCGACCCAGAGCGTCTGTAGAGTTCCCTATGGACAGGGAACGATCTCGCTTACATTGCGTACATAGCATAGCCGGCGACGCACTCGCCGCGAACTGCGCTTGTGGTGGTTCTATTGCCGCGAACCGCGAATCGCGAGTCGCGAAGCACGAGCTCCCGCTGGTAGTAGTCGTCGTAGTGGTTGGCGCATACGCTCCCGCCTGGGTACTGCGGCTAGATGATGTGTTCATCTATAAAAGCAGTACGGCAGTGGGTTCTGAAGGCGACAAATGGTCTACACGACGCCGGTAACGCATCGCAGCTAGAGCAAGAGCCTGCGAAACGTGCAGCTCTAGTGCATTCGGTTGGTGATAGTGGGGCTTTTTTTTTGTTGTTTTCTTACCCACACGATCGTTCCTGCTGCTCCAGACTGAAGAACAAAGAAGGAGACACGCAGCAAGAAGTGTTCACCGGATCTCGATCCCACCTTGGGTTTGGGCACAGTGATCGTAGATTGTGAGGAACCTGAAGCTAGAAGCTAAGCGTGTGCAAACAAGACTTCATTATCGCCGTAGTCATCGCTGTCCGCGCGTACGTGCAAGTGATCTCGTTTGAGGAAATTTCGTGAAACTCGCGCTATTTGTATTCTCTCTACTCGCAGCATGTGGGACGAAGTGCTAACAAGTAAATTA
Source organism: Anopheles nili (assembly GCF_943737925.1). Classification (NCBI taxonomy): domain Eukaryota; kingdom Metazoa; phylum Arthropoda; class Insecta; order Diptera; family Culicidae; genus Anopheles; species Anopheles nili. Next base: position 5,575,267 of record NC_071292.1, read on the forward strand.
TCGTTCCTGATTTATTGCGCTTATCTGCACGTTTTCTTTGCACGCTTGCCTGTGCGCAAACGTGTGCAATCATCAAACATCAAAATGAACCTTTTTCGAGCACGTTATTCATCCAGTGTTCAAAAGGACACAAGCTAATGCGATTAGTAGTTGTAAATTAAATGGATTTAGACAACTTTCCTTTTCTGATCGCTTCTCTGTGCACATTAGACACCAAAAGCGTGCAATACTAATCCGTTGCTTGTCTCGTTTCTCTCGCTCTCTCGCTCTCATTTACTCCGATAGGTTTAAGCTCCCGGCAGGACACCGTGTCACCGACCGATACGGCATGCTCCTCCGAGTCACCCGCCTTCATGGGTCCCTCCTCGTCGCATCTCCTGCTGTACGACCAGAACAGCTCCGAAGAGGAGCTGGAAGTGATCAACGGCAGTGCGGGCGATGTGGGGAGCTGTGCCATCGAAATCGGGAGTGTCAGTGGAGTGCCCAGCCGGGTGACAGGAGGCATCGGTGTTGCCATCATCCACCCACACGTGGACGAGGATGATGAGGATGAAGAAGATGACGAAGATGCCACCGAGGACATCGTGGAGGATGACGTCGATGAGGAAGACGACACGGACTACGTGCCTCCATCAGTGACGGTGACGACGGCATCATCGACGGCAGCGACAATCATCAGTGGTCCGATGGACACCAGCACTAGCGCCAACGGAAGTGCCATCGTGCGGGGACATTTTATGACGATCGGTGGATGTGGTGATGGTAGTGGTGAACCTCTGGATGATTTTGTGGACGAATTGTCGAGTTTGACGGCGATTCCACGTGTTCCGTTGACACCACCGGTCACCAAAGTGATCTCGACCGGTGGCAAGAGGCTAGGAAGTGTTAGTAGTTTGCTGGAGAAACGCAAACGATCGCTAGTACACAACTCGGATGATGAGGTAACGCATGGCCGCTTCATCCTGTGGAAGATCGAACATAACGTCTTGTAACGGTATGTGGTTTTCATTTTAGGTTCGCTATCTTCTCGAGCAACAGCAGCAACAACAGCAGGGCTCGCAACAACAGCAGCAACAGCACCAGCAGCAGACCCATCATCAATTCTCACATCAGCATCATCACCATCCCTCGTTGCGTCAACAAAACCAACAGCAACAGGCGCACCAGCAAGAGGAGCTGCAGCTGGAGGACGCCCTGCTGTCAGCTCCGGTCAATTTTCGCACGTCGCCGCCTCTAGAAGCTTTAAAACCACACCGTGGCCATATCATGCAGCGCTCAACAACGCCACTCGTGCTCAGCGAGGCAACCGGCCCGCTGCTGTCCTGCGGGTCGTCCTTGCTCTCATCGGCAGCGTCATCGCTTTCGTCGCTTAGCGGAACGGGAGGTATTGGTAGCGGGGGTAGCGGATTTTACGGTCCCGGCAGCAGCAGTAGCGGTGGTGGTGGTGCTGTTGGCCTTCGATTCGGTCTCGGCCGACGCCCCATTGGCTGTGATAGTCCTTTGACTGCTGTGTGCCACCGCAACAGCACCAATCCACCCCTCGGTGGTGGCAACAGCAGCATTGGATCCGGTCTTAGTACAACAACTCGAACATCATCATCATCGACGCCATCTTCTCTGTCATCTGCGCCGGCATCGCTGGCGAGGCTCGTTGCCGGTCCCGGTAGTCCCGGGAAGGAAGCCTCCGGTGAGGCGTTGTTAGATGCGCAATCACATCACCACGGCGCGTCTCTAGTAACTAATATGGACATCAGCCGGTCCGTTAGCCCGCCGGCGAAGATGTTTCACTGTGCCGTTTCACCGCGACGTCGTCAGTCCCGCCATCAGCAGCAACGGCTGCAACGCCCTCACAGGCCATGTTTAGATTTCGATAAAATGCAACAGGTAAGGTTAGCCGTTGATCAACCATGGTCCGGTATTTGACCTTTTTCCGTTCGGGTTTTCGCCCCATTTTAGCTCAAAGCACGTTCCGTGACCACGTGGCGGCACAGCAACGAACACTCGGGCGAACTGTCCGTATTCTGCTGGTGATGATGAATGACGGGCAGCCTCCACCGATCGTGGCGTCCAGTCGCCGGCATCACGGCGAGCTGCTTTCCACTAGAAGGAGGAGTCGTTGCAAAAACAGATGATGCCTGGGTGGGATATTTGTACGATTACCATGTTCTACAGGAATCCTTTTTACCGGACACGGGGGAAGGAAAGGACACGGGGGGCACGCTTTTTCCGAGTGCGAGTATCGTCGTAAGATGGCTGTGGTGCAATTAATTTCCTGATAATAAGTAGTAGGACGGCAGGAGCGTAGAGGCGAACGAACGATAAATGCGTCCCGTAGGAAGCGAATGTGGAAAATCATTCCCAAGGAAGTTATTCAAGCTCGATCCTAAGTGCTCGTGGGATTATGTGTTTGTTAGTGAAGTTTGTGAACGTACTGGAGCAGCATGAAATAGTACAACAGGATCGTTTTTACGCATTGTAAATGGCCGCGATGATTCGCTTGAAAGCAGGCAGCGTGTGCCGCTCGCGGTCAAACAATTGCGTTTAGTTGCAGAATCGGAAAATGGCGCTCTCGTGCGTTTGCTTTTCAGTTCTGTTCGGTTTCTTAGACAGACGGCAAACGTAGCGCGATCGCGTTCCGAGTTAAGGTTAATCAATGAATGTGTTTGTGTGTTTCGTTCTTTTTTATTATACTACTCTTAATGACATTTTCAAAGCAATTTTGTGATTTTACTCGTTAGCAATGTGTATTAAGTTTGATTGTTTAATTTTTCTCATTGAACGCGAAACCCGGCGTTCCCTGGTGGAGCCCGCGTTCTATTTTGGGCTGCCTGCGTTGTGCACTAGAAACTAAGGAGAGCTACCGTGCTGTGGCATAGACGATCGTCATTGTTAATATTAGAATGCGAGAGGGACATCTTTCAGATTGATTCACAGGGCAGGCGAATGATCTTTCCGGGCTAGTTCTTCTCAGGGACATACGTACTGACGCACGCACACAAACATTTGGGGGGAAAACGGCAGTACACAGATCGAAGGTTGGGTTGTACAAAATGCAGTTAGCTTACAGAGCGGCTACCAAAGAACACGGATCGGATGGATAAAGCCGATGAGAGAGAAAGAGCACCTGCTTAAAGAGAGAAAATCTAGTGCAACATAGGACAATAGGGCAACAAATCGACTGGCATACGCGACGAGTGTATCCAGTTGACTGTTTTATGCGTTTTAAGCTAATCCTCTTGAGGTAATGGGCTGTGGAAGAAGGAAAAAAACACATACTAAAGTTCACACACAACCAATACCTGCCAGGTCCGTTGCGGTAGAAAAACACGAACTATATGTTAAATATGATTCACATCGTTCAGCAAGTTTTAATAGAAACTCAATCAATAGACAAATAAACAAACGAAGTCACGAACGTCAGAAGGATCGGTACTTTTAGGCAAACCAAACTTACAAATCAAATTGTGTTCGCCGATCCATCTCTGGCTAGGTGTGAAGAAGTCGAAATGAAAACAAATCCATTCTCTCGCCATCCCGATGCATAGACAACCATAATCAATCTGTAGATGGAAGCAAGTGTAAAAAAACAACTAAGCTCCCAAACGTTACAATAACCATCAAAACAAACAAAATTACAAGCCATAGTACTGCCGTGTGTGAGAAAGAAGCGAACAAACATCTCGTCTTGCCTGTGGTTTGTTTATTACCGCAGGCATATCCCGTGCGTACTCGTAAAAACCATCGACATGTATTCATGTGTTGTTATTAGAGCTCTTATCGTTATGTTTCCTACTGCTACTACGGTGGTTTTCCCGCGAGACAGCTTCTAAAACATCACCGATCACCAACTGCCCGACAGATTAACGAAATAGCAAAACCAGTGATCAGAAGAGAAAAGAACAAGCCATCCTGAATGATGTACCGTAATATCATCTACGCAAAACTGATAGCAGCTCATCGATCGTGCTAGAAGACAGGCAGCATCATGAGGATGCGAAGTTGTCGGCTGCTTTTACGAGCTAGGAGTGTAGCAATCTTAACGATGAACCGAAAGGAAGTATTCAGGAGGGGAATTTGTTTGAAATCATTTCGATGCTTATGACGCGAGGCTTGGCATTTGACAGGGCTAGGAGCCGATCATACTTGGTCTGGAAAAGGATATCAAACTAGCGTTTTACAATTAATGTTGCATGCAGCGATACAACAGTAGCCTATATTTTAAAGCAAGTAAACAAAATTTAAACAAATGCAAAGAAGATTTTGCTGCACACCAATAGAACTAAATCCATCGGTAGTAGGAGAAATCTAGCGGCAGCGTGCATGAGAATTTCTTTTTTCGTCGAGTAGCGTACAAAATGAACATTTCGCTTGATGCCGACATAAGTATAACCGATGACTGAGAAGGAATACAACTGATTAAAATAGAATATTCTTGATTTTTGTAGGATCTGGTGAGGGTGGAGCGGAAAACTGTTAGTACACGAATGGGCTACGCGCATGAATCGAAGGTATAACAACCATGTCGGCCGTAGATTAGATTCCTTTTCTTGTGTCTTTTTTCCTAAGAAATCTTTTCGAAAGGAGCAGCAACGGTTTAAAATTTTCCGTCGAATAGCCACGCTACTGCACGACTAGCATTTAGGGCTGTGGCGACGTTAAATATCGTCGGCTCGACCGTCGAGCCGACGTTTCGTATCGTCGCCTCGACCGTCGCGTCGACGTCGAGATGCAGTAAAAAGTCGACGTTTCATGAGGATGTTGCCTAGCATGTGTTGCAAATCAATGGCGCTCACGTAAAATTGAGTGATCATGAAATAAAAAAAAATCCATGTGGAAGGGAAGCTCAGGCCCGTACGCTCTGCTCTCGTTATTTTCGCTTCAAGCTCTTCTTGACCGTGTGGCCGCGAGTGCATGTCGGAGTGGAACATTAGCTCTGAGTGTTCTAAGTGTCGAAACGATTCCCCACCTATGCTCTGTATTCGTTCTGATTAGGTCTTGTTGTGCTTGGCTGCCTTGCTTTTTCTGCCTCTCTTCCTTTTCTTTGCAAATTTGAATTATTTTGGGTCGAATTAGAGAGGGGAGAAGTTAGAATTGATGAGATATGAAGTTTTGTATTGAAATGATTGAGCGTCGAAAATTTACCGATTCAGCCGTCGAGTCTCATATTATGTGCCCCGTTGCTAACGGTTGACTTTCTTTCTTTTAAGACCAAATTATGACGCCGATTAAAATATATTTTGAGATCGCTGAGAACCCCATTATACCCATAACGTGAAACTGACTTGAATTTGCCTAGCAAAATACCGTCTCGCAAGTTTGTTTCTGATCTGCACCATTATTTCACGTTCATGGTCGGCACATCACAATCAAAAAGACAGATATTTTTAGTGGATTTAAAAAAATGATTAGGGTATTTGGCGCTAAGTGTGCTTGGATTAAACTTCTTACAGACTAAATTATTTCTTTTGAGCAAATGAGTAGGAACCATCAAAAGATATGAGCGTAAATATTTCAGTCAAAATCATATGTCTTTGACAATATAAAAAACTAATCTTTCAACAGTCGATATTATTTATATGAAAGTAGAAAAAAACATTGAACATAATTACGGACTTTAACTCAACCTTACAAAAGCGTTATCCATATCTGGCTGGTTTGCAGGGAAGGACTTCCATTTCCCATGTTTAGGTGATGGAGCTCGGTAGGTAATATATCGATCGGTAATAAATACGTTGGTAATATCCATCGATCCCCCGATATCGTGATTCCCATCGTCAACCAATCATTCATTCCTTATCATTCCGCATACTTTCAATTGTACTGGATTTGCTTCTTCGGTGTTTATCATAAACAGAATTCCTTCGCTAAGGGTAAAACCAATCCAATAGCTTTCTGATCGAAGCGATTGGCTAAATGTACGAATTGCTGTATCTTTTACCAGAAAGCCTACCCTCGGTTGTGAGTAAATTCAATACCATATTTTGTTAATATAAACAAGCACCTGAATCGTTATGAAAATGTGCTTTGCAAACCAATCGTAGAAACAATTGCCGGTCTATGCTTTAAATTGAAGTCAATGAATTTCGCATGCATGGCATCTTATGAATGCATCTCTCCTATAGGAAAAGCTATCGTAAACGTAATTTAGACAATTTCGCGACGATTACAAAATTGATAAAATAAATTGTCCCATACGGTTTTCCCTCCGGTTTTCTTCTACTGTGTGATTTGCTTAAATGGTTGAACCATTTTGTTGAGGCATCGGAAAGGGTTAAACTTATTTTGAAATTATTAATTTATTAAGAATGGGAAACCCCTAATTGAAATTCGCTAAATATAAGCGATCGCTACAAACTTCTAGTCGTTGTTCCACGGACATTCCGTTCTGATAATAACATTGAGTGATTGAGCTACGTTAGGGCCGCTCAGTACGGGTTTGAAGCTCAAGACGAGTGCGGAGATAGTTTTGGTACAGACAGAACGGAACAAAAACTCGTGACGACCCCGGCCGATACGAGTGACAAGAAAAATGAGCTAGTTTGTGGGAGCTGTGTGGAGCGGGGTGTTGAGCGGTACGCGCGGTGCTCACGACGATAGCAAACACACCCATGCACAACGCTACGGATTGGAAATTTGTATGGATCGAAGAGGTGACAAGCTCATGAAACGTCGAGACGAACGATACATCCCAAATTTTGCTTGTAGTGTGTATAGTGCACACGACAAGAAGGTTCGTTGCACAATTGGTAACAACGTTTTGTAGCCGAGAACTACCTGCTTAACTGGTGCAGTTAAGTTTCTGGTTATTGGAGTCTCGGTAGTGCTTTGTAGTTGTTTGTATTTAATTGTGTAGCATTTGTGGCTTTCGGTATCTTAGACGATTTTGGCGGAAGAAGGTGTGCTTGCACTTTTAATTTAATTATTTCTTTCGACATCCATTTGGAATCAAGCGGGACGGTTTATGTTTTTTGACAAAATACTAATACTTCTCGAGGGTATTTTTCACCCTGGTATGCCTCATCTAATAGGCGTAAGTGGCAGTAAGAGAGGAATTAGCGTTTTGAAGGAGATCACGACCGATACGGGAGTACGAACGCAAGGATCGAAAAGCGAAAGGTGGCAAAGGGAGATGGTAGATTAGTAGCAGCGATCGAAAATCGAAAAGAATTACATTTATCTCAATCATATGGAATAGACTTGGGCGGAGTAGTTGGGCCGGTTTGCTCTGGCAGTTTGTAGTAGAACAGTGGCGTGGTTTTACAAATTTGTATCATATGCGTAATGCAAGCAAATAACAAGTAACAACATAATAGTAATTGTAATAATAATGAACTTAGGGAAACACGCGAGCGTCGAGAGCCTGCCCAATTTGTGGACGCTTTCAAGTCGATAATAACTCGATAAACGCAGGCAAGGAAACAATATGATGTACCCATAGACAACATACCACACTGTCACTCACGAAACACAAGTAACAAAAACAAAAAATAATAGTATCTATGGGCATAGAACGATGCATTAATGATAGAGCAACCACTTACACACCAGAGCATTACTTCACAACCGACGGAAACACTACACGAACCTAACAAGTAAGAATCGTAAGTTAAGTAGAGACAAACAATTAATAATTGCAAGTAGCGTGGGTCGTGTGTGGGAGCTACGACGAGGAATGTCACAGGGCCAATATTGGATGATCATATTGATGGAGCGCGACAGGAGGGAAATGTAAATCAAACCGAGTAAGAAAAAAAACGGCAAACAAACAATGGAGACACAATCGCACACAACAGTAAGCACACGACTAGCATTTAGGGCTGTGGCGACGTTAAATATCGTCGGCTCGACCGTCGAGCCGACGTTTCGTATCGTCGCCTCGACCGTCGCGTCGACGTCGAGATGCAGTAAAAAGTCGACGTTTCATGAGGATGTTGCCTAGCATGTGTTGCAAATCAATGGCGCTCACGTAAAATTGAGTGATCATGAAATAAAAAAAAATCCATGTGGAAGGGAAGCTCAGGCCCGTACGCTCTGCTCTCGTTATTTTCGCTTCAAGCTCTTCTTGACCGTGTGGCCGCGAGTGCATGTCGGAGTGGAACATTAGCTCTGAGTGTTCTAAGTGTCGAAACGATTCCCCACCTATGCTCTGTATTCGTTCTGATTAGGTCTTGTTGTGCTTGGCTGCCTTGCTTTTTCTGCCTCTCTTCCTTTTCTTTGCAAATTTGAATTATTTTGGGTCGAATTAGAGAGGGGAGAAGTTAGAATTGATGAGATATGAAGTTTTGTATTGAAATGATTGAGCGTCGAAAATTTACCGATTCAGCCGTCGAGTCTCATATTATGTGCCCCGTTGCTAACGGTTGACTTTCTTTCTTTTAAGACCAAATTATGACGCCGATTAAAATATATTTTGAGATCGCTGAGAACCCCATTATACCCATAACGTGAAACTGACTTGAATTTGCCTAGCAAAATACCGTCTCGCAAGTTTGTTTCTGATCTGCACCATTATTTCACGTTCATGGTCGGCACATCACAATCAAAAAGACAGATATTTTTAGTGGATTTAAAAAAATGATTAGGGTATTTGGCGCTAAGTGTGCTTGGATTAAACTTCTTACAGACTAAATTATTTCTTTTGAGCAAATGAGTAGGAACCATCAAAAGATATGAGCGTAAATATTTCAGTCAAAATCATATGTCTTTGACAATATAAAAAACTAATCTTTCAACAGTCGATATTATTTATATGAAAGTAGAAAAAAACATTGAACATAATTACGGACTTTAACTCAACCTTACAAAAGCGTTATCCATATCTGGCTGGTTTGCAGGGAAGGACTTCCATTTCCCATGTTTAGGTGATGGAGCTCGGTAGGTAATATATCGATCGGTAATAAATACGTTGGTAATATCCATCGATCCCCCGATATCGTGATTCCCATCGTCAACCAATCATTCATTCCTTATCATTCCGCATACTTTCAATTGTACTGGATTTGCTTCTTCGGTGTTTATCATAAACAGAATTCCTTCGCTAAGGGTAAAACCAATCCAATAGCTTTCTGATCGAAGCGATTGGCTAAATGTACGAATTGCTGTATCTTTTACCAGAAAGCCTACCCTCGGTTGTGAGTAAATTCAATACCATATTTTGTTAATATAAACAAGCACCTGAATCGTTATGAAAATGTGCTTTGCAAACCAATCGTAGAAACAATTGCCGGTCTATGCTTTAAATTGAAGTCAATGAATTTCGCATGCATGGCATCTTATGAATGCATCTCTCCTATAGGAAAAGCTATCGTAAACGTAATTTAGACAATTTCGCGACGATTACAAAATTGATAAAATAAATTGTCCCATACGGTTTTCCCTCCGGTTTTCTTCTACTGTGTGATTTGCTTAAATGGTTGAACCATTTTGTTGAGGCATCGGAAAGGGTTAAACTTATTTTGAAATTATTAATTTATTAAGAATGGGAAACCCCTAATTGAAATTCGCTAAATATAAGCGATCGCTACAAACTTCTAGTCGTTGTTCCACGGACATTCCGTTCTGATAATAACATTGAGTGATTGAGCTACGTTAGGGCCGCTCAGTACGGGTTTGAAGCTCAAGACGAGTGCGGAGATAGTTTTGGTACAGACAGAACGGAACAAAAACTCGTGACGACCCCGGCCGATACGAGTGACAAGAAAAATGAGCTAGTTTGTGGGAGCTGTGTGGAGCGGGGTGTTGAGCGGTACGCGCGGTGCTCACGACGATAGCAAACACACCCATGCACAACGCTACGGATTGGAAATTTGTATGGATCGAAGAGGTGACAAGCTCATGAAACGTCGAGACGAACGATACATCCCAAATTTTGCTTGTAGTGCAGGGCATCGGTCAAACGGTAGCAGAAGCAGCAGCAGCATACGTGGTAGAGGTATGAAGTATTGAAGCAAAGTTTTGTTTTATATCGTTTATGTTACTAGTAGTGATAGACACAAACATACTGGAAATGAATGTTCTTTCATTCGATGTGCCGCCATGTTGCAATTTCCGCTGAAATTTCAACCAGCCACAGACATTGATGGGAGGAATCGTTGAGTAACGTGAACTGAATCGCAGCTCTTTTGATCGGAAGGGTTCTGCCCAAGTGCGTTGCGGAGATCCTGAGCCATTTAGAAAGCCGGTTCTTCCGCGCGCGATGTATATAATACAATTGGTGAATAAATAACAAATTGGGCGCAAATGGTACGGTGCAAGGAGCGTACGCATTACAAACAAAATAACGTGCATTTTGAAATGGATTTTTGTAGTTTTTCAAAAGGATTCAAATCGTCGCGTCGTAAACGAGAGTAGTGATTGTAGTAGCAACTGCAGTAAATAGCTCACAGTAAAGCAAATTAAATACATTTGGGTTTTGCAACACATACACACACACAAGGCCGGAGGAGTTGGGCCAGAAAGCGAACGCAATTCGCTACTGGTGATCATAAAGGATACGTTGGATTCAAACCATACTGGGGGCGCATTATCTTGGCGTGTTTGATTGACTGTACTAGATTTAATGTTCTGTTTTGTCTGAATATCTATATTCTAAAGTATCTCTCGACAGGCAAGGCGATTGGTAGCAGTAGTTTGTACGTAAAATTGGCGTTAACTGAATTGGAATGCATTGAAACAGTTCCAGCCGTGTTCGAATTTAATTAAAACAAACAACAAAAAACCATCTCAAATGGATATCGTGATAGTTGGTTTTTGAATGTTCGAAAACAGGCGGCATTTTTTTTGTTTGCGTTTGTTTGAATCGAAAACGTTTACACCCGAAGCAGATTCAGTTTTCCTCACAAGTTATCTCGAACTAATGGAGAAAAAAAAGAAACACAGCCACACATTAAAATAAAGGGAATAAGAAGAGCATTGATGCGGGATATGAAATCGAGTAGATGTATGAAATACGACATTCAGTGGGGATTAGTTTGAAGCATACTTAGTATCACGTAACGGAAAAAAACGGCAAATGGAAGGAGGAAAATGGAACTGAGCGGTACACGTTTAAAAAAAAAAAACAAATCTGCAGCAAATAGTAGCGCAACAAACTGAAACAAAAATAAAACAAAAGTAAAAAATGATTTAAAAACAAGCTACTAATGTGCGAGTGGCGTTTCATTGGTAGTGCTCTTCCGAATCGATTTCTTGAATCTTTAGAAGCATGAAGTGACGCCATACAAATACCGCTTTACTCGAGCGTCCTTTTGTGTGCGTTTTTCTTTCTTATCAGTTACCATGGGTTGATCAAATCCATTCCATTCGAATCATCAGTTGCAACTTGGAATCCTTTAAATACGTACCGTTTCGTAGATTAATCGCAACATGCGGCAAACACTCATCGCCTGCCTAATTTTCATCCTTGTGGCCACCGTGTGTGGTCAACGTGGCAATGCTACTCGTGACAGGATTTGCAAGCAGTTCAACAAGAAAATTCAAATCTTTCGTCCCCGCGGGTTAACGGTGTCACAGCGAGCTAGGGAAAACCTGCTTTCGTTTGAGATAGCGGTGTACGTGAATCAACAGCACAACGAACGTTTAGCGTGTGACATTTGCGCAAATGCTACGATCAACTATGGAAAAAGTAACCAATTAGTGATTGATCATTCTTCGATCGTTGTTCTTCCGGGAGACAGATTCCAGTACTCAGTCATCGAGCGTTATCGCTATGGACCTCCACGGCTGTTTAGTTGTGAATTTACGGTTTCAGGTAAGTGAACCGGTTGGGTTGGAATACTTTGTAAAAATAACCATCTAATGATGTGCCTTTTTCTCTTTGACATCGAAAATGCAGGAGATCGTTTGAAATTCGTACCTGCAGTTAAATCCGATACGAAAGCGCCTCTCCCGACGTTGGCAAGAAATCAACCAGACGCATTAGCAAACAAAATGCTGTTGGAAGAATTGATCAACGACATCATTGATGGTTGCAAGCGATCAGATATTACAAATTTTCTTGCCGTCACAACAGACGAGAATGTTGAGAATTCTTCCAAAATGATACCATATCTTCTCGAACGCCTTAATACGCTAGTTCCGACACTGAACTGGGGCAATATGTTAAGCAACGCGTACCATTCGAAAGGAATGCTTGTGTTCGACGCCCAGAGTGCATTAATGAAGAAAAAAGTTCTACACTTAATCCGCGGGACCGACGCCGCTAACAAGATAGTCGATTACGATCGCTTAAATCGCTCGTCGTATGATACAGATGATAGTTTTTATGATGATTACTAGACTAAACATCAACAATTGGGGGTAATAAAATACATTATAAATACGATAGAAACTGTTGATGGTTTTAATAGAAATAACGTTAACTGTTATGCACCAGTGGTGCATTGTGGTAATTTGGGCAAATTCGTACCATTACGCCCAGTGTTCGTAACATGGTATTGCAGTACCACCGACAGATGGCGCTTGCTCGAGAGGGTAACAGTTAGCGCCACCTATTGGTGGGTATATAAACCTGAAATTACGAACACTGAGCAAAAAAGGATAATTGTAAGGATAATATCGTTTGAAGATCATTTGTAGATGGTTTTACATCTAACTTTGAAAAATATATTATAAATGTCTAATCTGTGTTTGAATAATTCATATTCAGAGGCATTGAGCAGCGCAGAAGGTTCCAATTCATCCTTACATTCACAAGCATCGTACAATGCCATGCACCACAGCTTGCATTGAGAGATAATTCTGTTTGATTCCGAGCGCGCCTTGTGCTACAATTGAAATGTTGATTAGATCTCTTGAACTATTAAACTGGGGGGCATAAATTCACTCAACCAGAAGCCATCACCACCACAACGAGTGGTAGTAGAGTTTGCTACTACAAACACCCTTATCAGCAATTGTGCTGATAAAGAAGGATAGGCCATCTCTACAACACACCGGCGAACAAAAGTTCGATCGACGCTTGGTTCTAGATCGTCATTCGTAGTGATCGTTGCAAACCGTCAAGATGTCTGAAAACCGTAACCAGCACCTGTTCGTTACGCTCGCGATCGTGGGCCTCATTTTGGCGTCTTGTCTGCTGGAGCAGGTCGACGCCAGAAGGCACCGTTCCGGAAGCTCGAAACGGAGCCATCACCGGCCGAAAAACGTTAACATCGAAATCTACCATCCCAAAGGTGTCATGATTTGGTACCCATACCGTCCTGGCATCGAGATGTTCGGAATCGAGATATTCATCAACCAAGACAACACCCAAGCTGACTCGAGCGAAGAAGTGGCATCTCGGATAAGCTGCGACATCTGCCTCAACACAACGAAGGTGACGTACGGAAAGTTCATTCTGCAAAGCGAGGACGCGATCATTCGCAGTCGAGATCACGTGTTTTATAACGTGATCGTGAAAAAGACCAACGGCGAAGCACGTGTTTCTCGATCGAACGAATTCTACGTCTCGGGTGAGTTTACCAAAGGCTGCGTCACGAAGAGGCCACCATTACGTTCCCTCCCAGGGGCCATTTGTAATGAAGCTTCAATGTCTGTTCCGTCCCGTTACCTCAGAGAGCCGCATACTTATGGGTGAAATCAGCAAAGTGGACAAGCCGTCCGAATCAGCCGTGACCAGCATCCCACCGGTCACTGATACGAAACCAAACCCAGAGATAAAGCTGCTGGAAGACATCCTCCTGGAGGTGTACGATCAGTGCTATGCCGACCAAAACCAAACGAAGCAACTTCTGCTGAGTGCCGAAACACAGACCCGTTTGGACGCGAAGCAGCTGTACCAGTTCACGTTCGACACGCTCAGCGAGATGCTGCCAGAAATCGCCTGGAATGGGACGCTGGTTGATGCGTTCTACGTTACCGACGATATCGGTTTCGCGGTGGCCACGATCATCGACAAACTGAAGGTGCTAAAGCTGGCCAAAGCACTGCCCGAACGTCCGATCACTGATCTCGATTTCTACCAAAACGAGGACACGTCGAACGATATCGAAGCGTGGGCTTAAGCTGGCGCGTTTGCTCGTGACTCATATTTAGATCCCTGTTTTTTTGTTGTTGTTTTTACCAATGAAGACCACCTTTGCCCTCTGAGTGCTGATAAATGTTGTAATAAATGTTACCACCTAACCTCAACACGGGTGCGTGCTTTGTTTGTGTGGTTGATTGGAAATTCCGGGCAGAACGGTGAATCAACGGAAGCGTCCTTATCAGGGTTTATGAACCAAGAGGGAACTGATCGATCGCGTGTAGAAACAGACTACCATGGCGGATCGTTTGCATGAAACACTCACAGTGGAAATGTTCCCATTCACAAGAGGCCGTAATTTTTCTTCCGCTGATTGAATGGTAGAGAGATTGTTTTTTTTTTGAATGAAAGAATGAATGGCCGATTGTAGCGATGAGTTGTTGAAATGCATCAGCAACATCCTGATGAAACGTATCACATCCATCGATCGCGATTCGAAGTTTGTGAGTGTTTGCTCCTGAACAAAAAAAAATGGGCCTGCTTCGGCTTTCGTGCCTCTTTCTTGTCTCAAAAATCAATCCCATCAGGACCCTCGGTGTCCTAATGCACTTTGCGCCTTTTGCCTTTACACTTGCGGCACTGTTAATCCTTTTTCTTTTCGCTGAAGCCCAAGCGTTTGCCCACTGAATGCCTTCCTGGGGGCTTATGTTACAGCGGCTGGAACGGTTTTCTTAGCCCCGTGGATCGCGACCCGTTTGCCGGCAAGAATCTCAAAACCGTCTAAGCTTCGTCCGACCCGGGCAGGTGGATTCGTCCTGCCGACTGCAATGAGGTTAAAGGATTTTCGCTTAAGAACTTAATGAAGAACAAACAGCTTAATCGCTCGCCGGGTCTCGAACGGTCAAATTCGGGCGATCTCAAGCTAAGGTGCCTCGCCGTACCTCGGAGTCGCACAATACCCCGAAGGGATGGTTAAACGAGGCTCTTTAATTTTAATGAGATCAAAATATTTAAATACTTTCGCTCGAGCTGGGGCAAGGCTCGATTCTTTGGCGATAAGCCGCCTGGACAAGGACCAAGGCCGTACAGGTGACTAAAAGGCTTCGAAGGAGCGAGGATCGGAGAGTCTTCAAAGTGCAGCATAACATTGAACGGCCGCCTTTTTGGGACGATGCGAGCGATGATCCCATTTGGGGTCCTTTTTCGCCGAGAGCCACTTTGAACGGTACTGTCGTCGTCATCGTCGTCGTCAGGAGGTTACCGACTTAAGACCTAAAACTTCTAATGCCATTTAGGCGGTGAAGATGAACCTATTAGCTCAGTGTGAAGCACGGTGTGACGTGCGAGGCAAAATGTGGTCGAGTGATTTAGCAGTCGGTGTCGAAGAACTGTTAACAAAAGCAAAGGAATGCCCTGAGTCGATAAAGTGGGGCATTCGTGGTTCTATTCCCAAGGCATCACGCTGAATCCACTCCGACGAAGGTGTTGCTAGGAGAGAATGATCGCTTGCTGCGATGTTTTATAACCATAGACCATATAACCATGGATTCACTTCCCACCTTATACTGTCTCCGGTAGCATCGTCGATTCTTGCCAGCCCAGAACTGCCCGCTGTAAGACACCGTTTTCCCATGACTCCGTAAATCACGCCCTGCAAACCACGAGCCCTCTGCCACACGCGAACATATGCGACTCGTCAACGACTAATCCTCGGCCGCCAGCGCTGACGACTTTATCGCTAGGACGGGACCCGTCCTTCCGGAAATGGGGGGGTTTCCTTTACGAGGGGTTTTTTTTCCGCGGCCCTAGCTTGGCTCGGCTATTGGGCCAACAAATTTTCCAAATATTTTCCAACCAATCTTCGTAATCCCCGGGCTCAGACGTGCTGACGGCGCACCCAGACGGGAAAAAACAAATGGCTATTTATGTTTTATCTCCGCGCGGTTGAGTGGCTGAAGTTTATGCCCACCGTTTACGCTGGTTTACGAGTTGCGCAGGGCTTTTCGGTGAGCGAGGATCGGCGCAGTGAAAGCGACCATCCCTTGCCGACGTGGTACGTTCGTAATCCTTGTCATAATTAGGATCTTTGGGCGCGTTGACAAGTTGCATAAGGTGGCAATATATTCGTTAATCCCAAAGCCACCCCGGGGCAACTGGTAGTGCAGTGCATTTCCACGTTCCTGTGGAGTTTTACTCTGGGCAACAATTCTCACATGCCCAATAGCGGGTGCAATTTATTGTGCCAAGAGAATTGGTGTGATTTACAAACATTACTCACAATGTCAGAGCTCTTGATTATGAGACTCTTCGTGGGGTTTTATTTCTAGAGCAGGCCATGGAGTTGTAAATTGCACGTAGCTCGCCGTATCGAAAGGTTACTAGGACCTCTCCGAATTGGTTGCCATGGATACCGTCCGATACCTTTTTTTGACTAAAAACCAGCATCGTTTTGCGAAGGGAGACATGAAATGCAAAGAAAAATGACGACCGGAACGAATGCATTCGAATGCGATTCGACGCTGCATCCCATTGCTGAATGCATCTAATGGTTCGAAATGCGATCAGCAGGACACATTGTACGTGTTTATGGCACTCCTCACCCTAGCTGGTAGACGACTTTGTGCTGCATTGTCCCCGGTTTCAAGCCCTACGCCCTTTTCGTCGCGACGTCGGTGATCGAACACGAGTTGAAATCGACACCGCGACTCGCGAACCACCGAGTGGGCGGAAGATGCTGATCGGAAGAAATATCTCCATTTAACAAGTGTCCTTCTGAACGGTCGTTACGGACAGACGCGGAAAAACCGAACACGACCACAATCACAATGTTAGTGCCTTGGGCGAACCGAGCGGCAGCAGTGACGGGGTTTTTCCTTTTCTTTTTCTATGCTCTCACACGCTGTCTCTGCTTGTGCGAGAGAAAATTGCGCTGACTTGTCAGAACGCCAGCACACCATTAAGGATCGCCGGGAAATGGTGAAAGAAACCGTACCGGAGAGTGTTGGCAGACAGTTAGGAAACAGTTTGTGCTAACATTGAGCATAACAACAACATGGCTCCGAGGGTGGTGAGGGTTGTGTCGAGCTACCACGTCCTCATTAAATGTCCTTCACGCGCGGCCAACCAGTAGGTCACGTAGCAGCTTCGAGTCTTGGAGCAAGGATGGGGACAAATTGTGCATAACGAGCAGTTTTGTGGGAACAGCGTGCTGTGGTAAGAGCGAATGCGAAAAGTGAACGAATATTCTGATATCCTGAATGAGTGATGATCGAAAGGACTCGTTCTCGCAAGTGATGGGACTTTGTTTCGTGGAAATATGCTACAAAATGCTGTTAATGATTGATTGTCGAAGGACACAATGGGATAATATTCGATTGGGATTCACCAATATGGCAACGATGCTCTTGAAACAGGAACTGGGTTATGAGCATTAAATAAAACAGCGATAATTTTAACCACCAAGCCCCAACGCTTCTCGTCCATTGTTGCGAACCGCACAAAGTGTGCTGCCTCTGTTGATACTGCGCTAGAAAACTGTTTTCTAAAACGCTGCTGTGAGTGTTGGGAAACAGAACGGCTCCTCTCGGCTTCGCCTACACCCCGCTGGGCGTTTTTTTGCGAGTTTTTTTATCTCCCCCACAGAGAACGGACATGGCCGGAAGTGGTGAGTGGAGAGAGCGAATTTTATTTAGCCATCGAAAAGCTCCACCCACCATCGCGCTATCGTCATCATTATCGGTACCGGTGGGTGTGCGTCCTTGCGTGGGTGAGACCGAACGGATGGCTTTTCCGATTTCTTTCGTTCTCTCGCTCTCTCTCTCTCTTACACACTCACTTGCTCTTGGTTGGAGCCGTAGCGAGGAGCGAGGAAACAGCGTTCTCGTGAACGGTAAATATTGTTCGATCGCGATGGGGAAACAACTCTTTCCACGACGCTTCGGGAGGAAAAGCTATCAGGAAAATGGGCTGCAATAAAACAAGAGAGAAAGAGAGAGACAACTGCTTCGTAAGGGCCACCCGCTACCACCAGCGTCCTTTTGGGCAGGACGTGACTTGCGCCGTTCGTCCTTGCAGGCGCAAATTCGCAGGCGGTTGGTGCGTGTTTATGCGTCAATTGAAGCAATTACGATGTCCCTGCCGCCCTATTGGACGCGTTCAACCTGTACGTGTGTGTGTGTGTGTGCCGAGGTATTCGCGAAGCCAAACGATTCGAAATAATCACCAGCATCCGGTGGCGAATCCTGCCAAAGGACACCATGGCAGCTTCGAAACGTGGGTTCCCCCAGAAGTTGAACGGATTTTAATTGCCGACGACGAAAGAAGCTTTCCCTAAACGACCGACCCTCGTACGACCAATGTCCGTTTTTTGACCAACTTTTGTCATCCTCCAACAGTGGGAACTTTTGCAGCAATGTACCGTAACAGGAAGCGCTTGTTTTCGTCTCCATTCCGTCCGTTTATGATGGGTTTTTGTTTATTTTCATTTGTTTCACTCATTAAATCGAACATTTTTGAACCATTATTGTACTGGAAATGGATGGATCGTAAAGTTCACCGTTTTTTTTTGAAAAGCGAAAGTAAATCGGAATCACCGGTCATGTGAAGAAAATGCGACATAAATGGTTAATGTTTTACAGCCTTCCTTCGTCATGTCAACTCAATTCATAGGAGAAAGGGTTAAAGAGTTTTAAAATATTGCCATTTTGTTACACGTAACTGTGTCTTCCTGATACAGTTCTAGATCTGAGAGCACAAAATAAGAGCAAGAGGATCAATTGGCGTTGTAAAATCATATGACTCGTCATCCTTTTTTTATGATGCTACCATTCATTTTCGAGCCTGTAGTCACTCGAAGAAGAGCCAACGATTTTCACCTGAACCAGTCTACGTACGCATGCCGATGCATCTTGTGTCGGGACGTTCATAAACCACTAAATACATAAAACAATTCACTTGACAAACAGTTCCTTTGCTGCGTGCGTGTATGCGATCGGAAAAGGACCAACTATCCCACGACAAACTTTCCGGACGGCTTTGCGAAATGTGTATGAGATTTTTATTGAATTACGATATATTTAGGTCCGACGCACTCCTAACTTGCGTCGCGCATGTTCCTGAAATCAGCAACCGGTTGAAGCGGACAAGGAACGAAAGGCGAACGCCCTCTCCCAGCAAATGACTCCAGGCAAAGGACGTACCAAAAGGTCCTTGAAGGACGACGGCCAGCAATGTGCGATGTAGCAAATTCATTGCAGCGCTCTCTTTTTTTATCCTTCGACCAGTTTATGGCACCAATAATCGTCATCGCTTCGAGCAAGGATCCTTCGAACGCACGGTCAAGGACGAAACTCGAATGGCCGACCTCTTCCGTCGTCGTGATCTGCCTTGCTAATGGTTTGTTTTCGTTCGTAAATCGATAAAAGCATGATGGCGTCCTGGCGGGATGGCCAGTCAGTCTCGGAATGGTCCCCGAATGTCCTCCCGGTGGGGATCGGACATCGGTCGGGGGTGACGTCGTGACATATTTATTAGCACCTCAGCCGAGACGGATTGCCCATTATCAGTTTAAGCTTTTCCGTGAGCCATCCAGCGGAGAAATGATCGATCCGAGGCCACATCGTGGCTGGAGTCCGGTTAATGGGAGCCTGGGCAGGACTCGCTCGTCGCAGGGAAATGTGAAATTTCACAGCCTCGAGACCGGCTGGGAGGGGGCTTGAATGGAATTCGAAGCGGTTTCCCGCTATGTCCTCGGGCGAGCAACCTCAAATCGTTGGCCAGAAAGCACAGAATGCTTTTTCGTCACGGTTCCACCCTGCTGGGGGTGTAACGAAGCTAGAGAAAATTCAACCCACGACAGCGGGTTGCACCATTGTTGCGGAAACGCCAGCGTGAAGGAACACAAAAAAAGGATACCAAATGGCCCGAATGGGCAACAATAAAAGGCCAACACCTCGTACCGGCTGCAGAGAGTCGCCTGTGAGTTGGAAACGGCATTGAAAAAACCAAATAAAATCGCGCGCTAAAACCCAACCACGTAGTGTGCCATGACGGGGTGAAAATTGTGCAAAATATTCAAAGCGGAAAAAGAAATCAAAGCAACCCATGCCCATGTGGCACGTTTGGGCGCATTTTGAATGCACTTTGTTTTTTTCCCCGGATCGCGGAAAAACACGGCACAATCGAGGATGTGCCAGCGATACATGACTTCAAAGCAAAGCATACTGCCCTGCAAGCCATCCCGAGGGGTTGACCCCGTAGTCGACGATACCTTGGCCATCTTGGTGCCACCGTAGTGGGGCGAAAAACAATCGAAACATACACCCCAGTCCCGGTGGGCTGCGTGGTTCCGGATGCGGTGGAAAACAAGCGCATTAATAACAAATCGATTGTGTTTGCGGGCTGCGCACCATATCCTTGTGGTCCGTTGGGCGCGGGCTCTGTACGCAAACAAACGGCCTTTTAATTCGCGCTGAGCCTCTTTGAGGAAGCCAAGTCAAACACATCAATAGCTCGCTGGCATTCGAAGGGTCGCGAGTCTGCAACACAATGCCACAACGGCGGGTTAGTTTCGCACCGGGATTTTTTTTCCTCTCCATGGCCGGTCAGCTTTGGAGGGGTTGGAAAACCGCGAAAATGCAGACCTGACGATGGAAAAAAACACAACAATGGCAAAACGTCGGTTGCCCGAAGCCTTCCGGCTGGGGACTTTTCTTTCGCCTTCCGCTACTGGTGGCATATTGTTCATTTTCGCTGCTGATGCGGATTTGGTATAGATTAATTAACTCCGTTCTCCCAACACCATACACACATACGAAAAGCAGCCACAGGCGCACTCACGTATCCTCGCGGTTGAACTGAGCGCTATTGTTGTTTTATTTTTTTATTTCATAATTTTCCCGCCACTCGTGGAAAACAATCCATAATGGTTGGGGTCTGTTGCCGCAGCCGCAGGGAAAATGTTTAATTAATTGACAAAATATTGGCAGGCTCTTCAGCCGGTACCGTGGTTTTTTGGCGCACTTCGCGCGTCGAGTACCGGCTCCGACGCTCGTTTAATTTTGTTCAATGTGTTTCCACTTTGCCAGCCCGGGAAACCGGAACGCAGCTAGCAAAACATCAATAATCACCGCGTGTCTCGTGTACCGTGGGATATTATTGCGCCGAGCCGGTTTCTGGGTTGAATTTCCATGGCCTACTTGCAAGACGAACGTACATTTGACGTTCCGATGACAAGCCAGACGACTGGGCGGCGTGGAGTGTTTCTGAAATGGATTTGTTTCTTTCTGAGCCGTCTCATCTTTGAAAACAACCACGACCGGAGTGTGGGCAACAATCGATACAAGTTCCTGCGCTGCGATCCGCATTTCTGTGTGTGTGTGTCTGTATGTGCCGAAGCATAAATAAACACCAACATCGTCAGCAGCCGTCAATCATGAGAAGGATATCGATTTCCTTGCTACATCCGTCCAGGGGGAAACGCATCGCTTTCAAAAAGCTGTAAAAATCTCGTAAGGATCTACTTCCGTGAGCGTTTTTTTTGTCTGCCAGTGTTTGAGATGGTGGAATTCGTTGTCGTACTGACGTGATAAGAAGCATAAGGCGGTGCGCATTCAATCACCAGCAAGTTTAATTAGTTGTACGCGTTTGCGCAGTTCAGCTGCCTTTCGCTCAAATGTTTAGTTTATCGCTCTAATAAACCTTTTCCAGTCACAAGTAACATAATGTTTGCATTAAACGGTGGCACGCTCTCGCACACATTCTCAAGGACATGCTATTTCCCCACGTGCGCATCGTTCGTACGATGCGCACGTGGTAGAACAATACGGGCACCATACACGGTCGATTAGGTTTTATTTCCACCCACACAAAAAAAACCATTCACCCGGCCATCAATTCCGCTGCACGAGCACCGTGTAAATTTGTTCGATGTTGCCCTGCACCGTCGCTCGATCGGCCGTAGGCAGCGGAAGCGACTCGAGTGCTTGCACTTCTGGCGCGAAAGTATCCTGTGCGTTGTTACCCGCTGGGGCATTGGAGGGTTTTGTCTGCTTGCACAAACCCGCACCAGAGGATGGCACTAAACCAAAAAAAAAAACAAAACACACAGAAACCCACCCTCGATGGCACTTTGCGGTGGTGGAAAAACCGGCATCGCTAGCCGGACTAGCGCGTGCTTCGATTGGGTGGAATTTACATTCTTGAGCACGAACTGCACCGGTCCGTTTTCAAAGCGTTCGATGGGTTCCGGTACACTTTGGGATACCCGCCGGCGGAAGGATATATTGGCGGAGTGGAAACGCCGACTACACTCCACCGGAAGCGCTTCCACGGGCGCAGGAAAACAAACTTCCATCCGAACAAGTGCAGTTTTTCAGTTCACCATTGTTCGGTTCGATGTAACCACGCGCTCCTTGAGCTAGGGATGGAGGAAACTCGAAAACTTTCCTTTTCTCGACGCCCGTTAGTTGCCCGGTCTGGCATTATTTCGGAACCCTACACGGCGTTCAATCGTAGAGGTGGAAAAACTCCTCTTTTTACGCCCTGCTCTGCGAGCCGTTTTCCCGGAACAAGATCAAACGAACGTTGCCCCGCGTCGATGAAATCAATCCACTCTCTCACCTGCTGTCACGCGGAATAAACACGATTAATAACGGTGGAGCAAAAAAAAAAAACATCCCCCAAAAACCACAGCAAGCCGGCGAAACCCTTGATGGCCCTGCGATCGTGCGCCGCCACCGGTTTCTTTCGCTGCTGGTGTTGTTTGTTTAACCTTCAACATGCCACTCGATTTCCTGGAAGAAAGCAGCCTCCCACTGGGTGGGGTGGTTCCGAACTCCACCCAAGACAACCCCCAACCAACCAGGCCGGGAGGATCAATCCCATCGTCACCTAGGGCGGCTTCCGTCCATGGTTTTCCGCCGAGGGCAGCCAGTTCCGAAGTTCGCCAGTTCCGGGGCGGTAATTTGTTTGATTGGAATGTTAAAATAAATCATTTGTAACTGACACCACCCTTGTCGGCGGTGGGTGGGTGGGTGTGTATTTCAAAATTGTACGAAACAACAAATAAAAATATCGCCCCAGTCTCGAGAGCGGGCTTCTGATGTTTGTTTAAACGTGCAGGAATCTCGCCTTTAGTCGATATTTGTAGCCCTTGATGATGATGATGATGATGATGATGATGATGGTGATGATGCTGTTGAGTGTTAACTGTCGAGCAAGATGATACGGATTCGACGATAGTGACTTCAAACGGGCTGCCAAATGAGATCGTCTGGACTTTGAGCGCTCAAATGATGATTTATCATGCGCGGAAACGAGCCGTTTATAAATATTGAGTGCTTTCCAGGAATATCGACAATGTGCGAGTCGAATGATGCACGCGTTAGCGATCACCAGACGAGATTACAATGTAATGTGTAATGGGTGTAAATGATCGAATGATCTTCTGCCATGCTTTGCTCGTGCGGGTTATCACGCTTGGCAAATGGAAAGCAAATATTGAACAAATGGAGCAGATTGGTGCAAGCTGCGAGTTAACGATCACCTTCGGGCAGCAGCTGTGAAGGAAAATAAAAGCTAAATGCAGACACGATGACAATGAGTGATAAAAACACGCGACTGACAATGGGGTAATAATTTGTAAATTCGACACAATAAAATACCGACGACCGTGTATGTTTGTTTCGCTTATGGATTTACGTTCGAAACGCATGTAATTTCGGCTCAGACACCCCGCGAAGACGATCGTTAGATCGTGTAACTGTGTAACGCCGTAAACGGAACCGATGGCGCCTTGCTTGTGCTCGTCGGCACAGACATTTCGTCGAGACTAAGAAACAAATAAACCCAACGATGGGACACCCCAGTTTTCTTCGATGTTTTCCTCCCATCGAAATTATTATGAAAAACCACGCATTAACGCGCACGGTGCGAGGAAAGCGAACGATCGTGCTTAATATTTGAGCGCTGAGAAAGCAGTTACTAATTTTTACGATTTTTGCCTCGGTCTTATGGAGGTCTCCTGAAGGGAGCGAATATAATAACGCAACTGAACGGCACAATTAAACCACTACGACGCACTAACGGCGCAACAATCAAACGAGCGAAGAAGCGCCCTCAATTAAACGTTGATAGGTAAAAACGAAGCGCCGCTAAGGGCCATTGCGATCGAGGCTGCCTTTTTTTCAGGCCGTTCTCCTTTTGGCACTCTCCCCGAAAGGTGCGAGATAGCTTCATCAATTGCGTACTGGATCGCGAAGCCCACCTCGGGACCGTTTACACTATGGGAGCGCACATTAGTTCCCATTAATGTGCGCTATAAAACGCTTTTTACCAGCTAAACGAGCGGCGTTACAAACATACGCGCTCGCGCATTCCGATTTCGGGTTCGATGGGTTTTACGAGATTTTAACGAGCCAAAACGGAAAACCCCGTTGCAAAGGGTTGCCGGTCATCTGGTGGCGGCGCCTCGAAAGTAAAGGAAGCGATTAATTTGTACCGTGCGTGTGAGAACCATCGCGTATTAGGGCGTGCATCGGCGATCGTAAAAGTGTGTCGTACCCTCAAGGTGCTGCAGATGCGTGCGTTCATCGTATGGACTGGCCAACCCCAGCAAGGACTCTATTAAACTCAAAGAGAACCGCGTCCCGCGGGGAGTCCTGAAAAGAAAATCATTAACTTATGCCCTATGCGGCGAGCCTCTTTCTCTCTCTCTCTCTCTCTCTCTCTCTGATTTGTTTTTAAAACTGAATCCCCGGACCTTTGATGTCCTTGCGGACGATGGCTTTCAAGACATGTGTGTTTCGAGAAAATGCCGCACTGCTGGAAAACACAAACGTCAAACAACGGCACACAAGCATCGCAAACGTCAAACAAGCTGCTTTCTTGGCACACACCCGTCTGCTACTATCGCCGGCTACTACGATCCATTTTTGGGCCTTTTCGGCAAACTCACGCCAGCGCCTGCTAAGTTCGCCAAAATAGGAACAGAACAAGCGTCCCGGCGACTCCACAGGAATGCTCCTGGTGTCGTCCTGGCCAGCCAAGGAACACACGCTGGCAAGATGCTGATCTACCGTCCGAACCTGCCGGTGTACAAGCTGCACGCCTCCTGCCAGCACGAGAAGGTGCCACTGGTTCTAGAGGAAGCGAACGACACAATTGGCCTGATGATTCCGGGGCCCTAATTCCAACTAAATGCGTCTCTCGCCCTCGAAACGACGTGCAAATGAAGCTGCAGCAGTAAGCGGCTCGCAGGTGGGAGCATTATTTGTTTGGCTCAAGCTCGAAAACCACCACCGGTGAAAAGGCCAAACGAGAATCACACAAAGCGTCCCGATGGCAAACATCCCGGCCAAAAAGGACAACCGTTCCGATCCATGATGTGCCCATCATCACCACCACAATTGAGTGCACAATTTTTACCGTGGGCTTGAGCGAAGGAGGAAGTCGGGTATGAACGCAAAAACAACACACGGACAAACAAAAAAAATGCATGCGGAAAAGTAAAACAATCAACCAACCCAAGGGAAGCAAGGGATACGAGGAAAACAGGACAGAACGAGGAACGAACCGAACCGTGTCTATTGTTCTTTAACGATTGTTAAAGGACTCGCCCGTGAGGTTGTTTCCAAATGTCAGCAAATTTAGCCACCCTGCCGGCCGTTCTCCACCCCATTGCAACACGTGCACCCTCGGGGGGCCATCAGGACAATGGGATTCGGTGGTGACGGGTGGAATTGTTTCACCAAACGACCGGATTGACAGCGGATCGATTACACTGGGCGAATGTTGTCGAAGCGGCGAAGACGAGCTGTTTCCTTTCTGCAAGGCTGCAAGGGATAAATGTCCCATTTGGTTTCTTTTGTGGCCCTTTTTTGCGATGGGTTATGGGAGTAAATTAAGTTGTGTATTGCTCCATTTACCGCTCGTTATGGGGTGTTAGAAGCAGCCTACACGTGTTAAGCATCCTGTGGAGAGGATCCTGCAAAGCCGTACAGGTGCTAAAACTAGGCCACTCGTTAAAGCTGTTTAAAGGATCTCCTCCTTCTTAAGGTCTACGATTTAAACGAGTCTGACGTCCGTGTAGACTTCCAACGTGAATCCAAAAAAAAAAGATCGTCCCTAAAACAAACGTCTTCCCACAATTAATTCAACCAACTCGGCTGACACTATCGCCCCTACATCTCATTGACCTCAATTGGTGCATCTCACTTACGAAACCGGCTCATTGCCGTCTTATTCGTTTGAGGGCCCACAAAAGCCCGGAAGAAACTTTTCCCACCCGGCACCGAGTAATTACATCCACAGCTCGCCGGGATCATCCTCTCCGGAGGATGTCATCGTGCCCGCTGTGAGAATACACAAATTAAGATTCCCGCTCGTAGATAGCGCTCGTATGAAGACCTTCCTTGCACTGAAGTGGGAAAAGTGCCCTTTCCTGAGGGCATTCCCACATCCAAGGCGACCGCTTGGCGGTAAGCAGTCCCAAAACCCAAAGACTGCTCGCCAGCAGTCAATAATCAGAAATTGAATAAAGGGTACAACAAGCGGCTTTTGGCTTGTTCTGGCTGGGTTTCACTTCACGAACCCCCAAAATGCCGGTGGCTAAATGCGAGCGGAGTGGATTACGAGCCACAACCCGGACGATCCGGACGAGCCGAGATGTAAGAGTGCTGTAAAACAACCGATTAAACTTATTTATAGTTTTATGAAAGCTAATAAGGAAAAGACATCTGTGAAGCGTTCTCCCGCCTATGGTCGCTTCTTGAAAAGGGGGATCACGCCCGGGAAAACCCCCGGAGGCCCACTCGAAGGAAGAAGTTAATTATTTTCGTACACGTACGTCTCGCTTCTCGTTCGCCCACGGACCGGCTCGAGCAGTTTTGGGGAGTACAATAACATAAATATGGTTTATCATCGTCCGACCAGGGGGATGACTCGTTTAGCCACGCGCCAAGACAGACCCGTTTTGGGGACGTCCATTTGGTCGTGGGTCTCTCTCTCTCTCTCGCGCTATCCCTCTTTGCCCTCACACACATTCGGGCACACATCTTTTGCTTCATTTATCAAATTGTTTACGATGGTGTTAATTGGATGTTAATTAGTTGCGTACTGTTGCCACTTTGGTGGCTTTCGATCGGAGGGCTCTCGTAGTTTTCTAGCTCTTTTTGGGTGGGCGATGCGGCTAGAGCGCCCCCGAGCACGTGTGATGGAATTGAAGTCTCGTTAGTAGGTGACAAGCGTAAATTGCTAGCCCAGCCTTGCTGAGGGTAGATGAACAGCGATCGTTTGTGGTTATCTGGCGCTAAAACGCCATTAACGTTCACTTAAATTGAATGTTATTGAAGAGCATCATTAAAACATGTGTACACCATTACCACTGCGGTTGGCTAGCGAGGGCGAACGAATATGTAACACGTCACCACAATGCTTTAAAATGACACCGAAATTTGTTCCGAACACGCTCAATCCTTCGCTTCCTGGGAATCCTTTCCACAGCGAGCGGAGTCGTGTTTCGCGATCATAAACCATTCGAGCGTAACAAGGCCCGTTTCTATGGGAGCCACTCTGTCTGGCGTGGGTTGAGCTAGGGCTAAGGCGAAATGAAGATGAAGAAAAAACCAGCGTGTCGAACAACTTTCTCATCCAAGGATGCCGTTCTGGGAACGCGCCAGAACAAGTGCTGCTGCTGCGTCGAGTGGCATTTGGCCTATTTCAGGCGTTCTCGCGCGAACGTCGTCGTGCTGTCTGCCTTGTTCCTGGGGAAGAATCCTGGACGGTGTTGGGATGAATTATGAGCTTGTAAAAAAATCAAACCCGTCGAACTGACGGTTTACGAATGCTAGAGAATGGGGCACTTTTTCCTGCGATTGACTTTTCTTTATGCTAGTTTAACGGACCCAGCACCCTCCGATCGTTCTGCTTTAAGTGAGCCTCGGGCAATAAATTAATTAAAACTGTATCACTATTAACGAGCCGGGAGGGTCTATCGAGCCGGGTCGAAAGAGAGAAATAAAAATCCCACAAAAGCTTGTGAAAATGTGGGAAAATTTCGTTTCGTACGAAATAATTTTATTATCCCCAAACCGATTCTCGATTCGAACGACCACCGTTCCTTGGGGTACTGTAGCTGCTCGGGGGAAGCGAAAGTCAAAGAAACCCTCGAGATGATTCCTTGTGTACGTTACTCCCGAACGCAACCACTTGAAGCAATCAATCTCGGGATGGTTTTCAAATAAACCTTCGTCGGGGTCTAACGTCTGGCCAATATCAAACCGGTACGCGGCTTGGGAAAATAATCAATGAACGCGATTGTGTGTTCGAACCAGCAGCAAACCAGCAGTTTGTTTCAGGTTTGATTCATGAGCATCGTGTTATGTCTCGATTTGTTTATGTAAGCGTTTGTGAAGGGAGGACGGTTTTTTTTTTCTCTCAAATGAAGCACCTTCAGAAGCATACACTTGACGATGCGACCCCAAGGAGTCTCTGATCCTTAAAAGGGTGCAAAAAAACGCTAGCAAAATAATCAAACTTCGCTTGGGGTGAAATTTGATCCGCAGAATCAACCACCACACCGGAAGGTGTATTTGAACTTCTCCTAATGATTACATCAAACCAGCGTCTTCGGCTGCCACAGTTTGTGTTTATCAGCCCCTCGGGCGATCTGTTTACCAATGTTGTTCACAAATCAAAATCCACCCTCAAGAGGCGAGGAGTGGGACCGACCGCTTGCCAGAGCCCGCGCCGTTTTCCCAGACAAACCTCAAAGGAAACCCAACTTCTTAGGGCTACGATCGAGCTCGATCTTTGATCAGCTGACACCTCGCGGCGGCACGTTTGAGCTGATCCAGCGGCGCGATTTATGAGTCCGCACACATGGGCACCGATTTCGAGGTGGAGAAAATATTGCCACGACTGTTTGTTGATGAGTCCCGCACTCGTTTTTCCTATGCTCGGGCCGCCCGTGGGGAGGGACGGTTTTCTGCACCCACCGAAAGCCGAAACCTCACGCTCGTTAAATGTGACGCAAATGGGACGGAATAATTGGGCCGTTAAAAGTCCCCACCAAGTGTGGGGAAGAAACCCGAACTGGAGTTTCGATTTATGCTCTATTAGTTTATAATAAAACGTCCCGTGCTTTACAGGCGATGCTTGTCACCGAATGCTCGCGAGCTCGTGGCGCTAGGAAATCAACTTCCATTCAAGAATCGAGCGATTTTACGATCGCTTTCATCGCACTTCATTACCGTGAGATCGGATGCCACGCGGGTGTCATGGCGCCAAAGGCTCACTAGCGCTGGGAACTCGCAGCCAAAGGAACCCCGATTGGATGAGAGAATCCTTTCTCGGTTAGCGTTGGCGCTTACGATATCAAATAACGACCGCGCCAGCAATCAGGGCCAGACCGAATCGCACATGCTGGCCAGCAGAATCACGGTCACTGGACGCTGTGTGGCGGGCCTGTGTGATCCTTTAGCTGAGCCGTTAAAGGCTTGGGATGAGAGCAAGCGGGAAGCATCTCGAGGGCTGAACTCAATTAAAAATCCGTAATTCGATTCCACTGCGCGACCATCTCCGAGTGAAAGGGGTGTGTGTGTGTGTGTGTGACGCTTTCTCGAGGATCAAGATGCCTGCTTTAGGCTTCAGTTCCCTCACGCTTTTTTTTCACCCATCCCAGCCACAGGAACAATAAATGTAATTGGAAAAATAAACACCACGCTGGGTCCGGCTCGCTAATGAACCCGCATCATTACCACCACTCGGAAGTAATTGATGCTCCGTTGTGGCCAGCTTCGACAAGAAAGTCGGCCTCGGTTAGCCTCCAGAGTTGCCGATGAGAGGACGAACTCTGTGCCGGGGAATGGTCATTTGTTTGGCCGAAGCCGTGAAGCGTTGTTTGGTTTGTTATTATTGTACTTTAATTCATATTGATGTGGTCGAAAATCTTGCGCGCGTTGAGTCGCCCTCATGCAGGTCCTCTGCGTGCGATCCTCTGCCAATCCATGAACCATGAGGGCGCCGCATTTAAGGAGTCAGTTCTGCTGGCATCGAGTGCTAGGGCTGTCCGATAGCTTCGCAGGGACCTTCTTCGAGTAGGTATTTGTTTTCCCCCGATCCCGGGCGGAAGATCGCAAGTCATCCCGATGCATGGGTTGGGTTTTAAAGTGTTTGCGGTTCCACATTCTTGTTAGCATGAATCTTACTGTCAGCGGCTAATGGATGATCAACGAGCGGCCGGTTAATTAGAACAATTGGGCTCCAATTGGGATAGCCAATGCGATGATGCTTGTTGCCTAATGTTCGGTTCAATGTTGCAGGCATAACGGTTAACGGTTTTTGTGGTTCTTTGAGGAGTTATGCTACAATTTGAGAACTTTCATTAGCGGCAGCAATGTTTCATCTTAGATGCGTTAAATTGAGCTCATAACTCACAACTCTGCACATGTTTGGGTAAAGGACTCATACACATTTCCATAACCATCGATCTCTACAAATCTTGTTGGCGGGAGTCCTTCTTTGATCACAACCTCATGAGTCACGGGTCAGCAAGAATCGAGACGGTCGAGCTATCTTGCGGTAGCGCATCACCAACAAGGACATTTGGTTTCTAGCTCACCGAGGCGTGAAATAAGAAATTCAACTCCACAACCTAGAAAGCAACGGGACAAGAAAATAACAGCAAAACAGCGAGCTTCCCGGGGGAATTTCTTCCACAGGATTGCGGTACAAACTCGCAGAAACATGACTTGAGACGTCGTCGTATCCTTGGAATGCGGTCGGAGTGTTGGCTCGCGCCGGGAGCATCCTTAGGCGGACATACCGTCCCAATCAAGGGCCTCTGTTTTGACCTGACGTGCGGTCCTGTTGATGCTCATTGGAATCGCCGGTGGACGAAAGGTTCGAACGTTGTCTAGGATCACAAATCGCGCGAGGCCCGGTTTTTCCCTCGAGCACCACATTTGTCACGATCGTCTCGAATTTCCATCCCAGCGACAATCTGGTTCGTGGAAATGGTGCTTCCGCGCCAGCAGAAGTCCTTGGCCGGCTCAAATGTCCCTCGTGAACAGAAGCGAATGTGTAATTAATATCTCCGTCTGGTTGTACTCGTTACGAGGCTGGCCAGTTGTAGCGGCTTTCGCCCCGTGACCAGCTCGCCCTGTTGCATTTGGGAGAAAACATGACACGCTATTAGAGTTGGAGCATCGAGCACACATTTCTTTTGCTTCACCTTCTGGGGAAGAAAGGCAATCACACGCTGCTCGTTCCGGGCAAGGATACACGTCCGAAATCCGACCCCCATTGGAAACAAGTTTAACCAACACATTTACGCTCACAAGAAGCGCCCCGGATCGGATCGGATGCGATAATTTAGTGTCCCTGCGCGACCAATCAAGCGATGGTCCGAATTCGATACGAAGAAAATTGTCTCGTTACGGGCATTCGCCCTTAGTGCTGGATCCTTGCAGAGGCGATCGAAAATCAACAGGTTTTTGCTTTACCACATACGGCTTTAAAGCTGAAACAAACGCGTGTTTCGTTTGAAGGACCAGTTGAGCTAGCGTGTGGATTTTCTCCATTAGCATCATTAAAATGCGTTAATGCTTTTACGATTCCTCTCAATTGCATGCAAATTGCAAAGGGCTGCAATATAAAGTGTCATAAATCTAACCTCACAAAGGTCGTTTGACAACCGAGTCAGCCCGGGATAAGGCTATCTGCGGCTGTTAGGAGGAAATGCCTTTCAGCTTACAAAAAATTAAGTCGTTTGACGTTTGTCACTTGGATTCATCATGAGCCTTGCTTTGGTTGGCATGGCAACGCGCACAGCATGTCAGAATAATAATGACGTGTGTCCTTGCCAAACCGGATGCGAGTTCAGTGCGAAGAAAGTGCGCCAGGATGGTTGTGAAATTGTAAAATTCGTCCCCATTCCTATCCGTTTTCCGCATGACTGAACGCTTCCCAAGGCTTAAAGCAAAAGATGGCAATTTTTTTATCGTTTTATTGTGCACCATGTTCGCGAAAACCTTCCACTAGACAGACAACAAATAGCGAAGCTTAATTGCTTACGCCCATCGAGACGAAAAACCACGCGTCCCGGTGATGAAAATACTTGCTACGGCCATGTTGTCTCAGGTGCGTTTCTTATCAAATAATACCCATTCAAAGCAGGTCGCACCTGCCTTCAGAGCGACCCTGCTATTTAAATGAATCGAGTATTTTCATTCCATTAGCTCTGGACAGGCAGGTCGACTATTTATTTTCCATCACCAAAACCTAGCAATGTAACAAATGAACTCGTTTAGCGGTTCCATTATTCGGTAAGTAAACAGCTAAACAAGAAGAAAAAAGGATCTGACAAGAATATCTGCTTCTGCTTTGCTAATATTTGCATGTATGGCGAAGGGTGAAGCGATCCTGCCGACGAACTGAGTCACAAAAAGTCCATCTGCCGTAGGATGAAAGAAGGAAAAAAAAACAACAACCTACCGGAACCGAAAATCGGAAGGAAGGATGTAAGGATTAGAAAGGAAACACGTCCCAGAAAACAATCTGCTCTGAAGGATTATTATTACACGACTGGCCGACCTGAGGATTGATTTTCAATTAACAACTCGCAACTCCCACGGTTACTGTGGCCACCGGCAGGTCTTTCTTTGCGAGAAAAATACACATCACCCTGTTAACGCTTTCATGCTTTCGCTCGCAAACAATTGCCAAAACAATCAAACTAGCCTTTCCGGTCTTCAGTGTGGCGAAATCTCGCCCTTTCAGTAGCTGGGTCGTGGAAGGACCAACCCGACAGGCGGTCTACGACGACTCACCAAACCGTTGCGGCATTAATTAATCTGTTCCGGTTCAATTGAATTACATCACATCGAACGTGCCACATTCGCGTTGAACGCCATTCCGGCTCGATTTGTGGCACACAAGTGTCGCTTAATACTATTTGCTGCTTGTGCTGAGGTCTGAAGATGTCGAGAGACTGCCAGGCTGCCTGGGCACAATTGCTTTTAATTGAGATTAATAAGAAACTATTGCAGGAAGGTCTAGCCCCCCTACGTGAGTATCTTCAGCGCTCGGAATATGGTGCGAACAAGTAAAGAAGGCACTCTGAAAAAGGTCTCTCCCCATGAATGGGCACAGCGGCAAAGGAAAGATTTGCGTAAGACAAACAGACAACGCACAACGTGCAACAAAAACGGACCCCAACACTGGCGACGAACGTGGCGAATTGATCGCATTTACGATGTGATAACTCGGTTGACTTCTCAACTTCCCGTCCACCCAATTGACCGGCAGGGTCAGCGAGACTCCAGAGGTGGTGGGAGCTTGCGTGAGGGTTGTCGCATTCATTCATTCAACCAAGACCACGTGATCGTGCCTTGGCACTCCACAAGATCGTGGATCTTATGAATGGAAAGTGCAGAAGTGCAATTAAAATTAATACTGGATTCGTACGGCTGCCAGCTCGTTTCATTCACATTTGAGGCTTCCTTACTCACTGGCTTAACAGATTATGCCAAACCGAGAGTCATAAATTAACATCTCACCGATTCCACAGACGCCTGAACCTCTTGTTCCTATTGACGATCGTGGCTTTCCACGAAAGCGATGCACATAAATTTGTCGATAAATTACTCATCCGGCACCCGGTTTGGATGATGAAAAATTGGTACACTTGCCGCGTTTGGCTCGTAAAAATATAACACACTTTCCAGCCAACGCGGCTGAGAAGAGTTAGGTTTGTGTTTACTTTGTCCTACTCGTGTTTCGACACGGTCGTGCTTCTGTCACGCGAACGCATGTCCTTACCAGCGTCTCGCGATCTAACGAACCGAAATGGGTTCGCTTTAAAAAGGGATCGCTTCTGCTCGCCTTTTCTTAAGCATGATTACCTTTCCCAGAAGTGAAAGTGACCGAACATGTCACCCACCGGATGGTGGCGTTGGTTGGTTGCGTAAAATTCGAACCACCGGCAAGCGACCTCATGCGTGGTCAAATTTCAAAGCTAAAAAAAATCGTACCCATCCAGCACAGGAGGCAATCGATTGAGGTTCGATTTTTCGTACATCGGTAGGCTTCGAACGACTGTCGTCACATGGCACGCAATCACACCAACCAAAAGGGGAATCGATTCCGGGAAAAGAAAGTCCAGAAATCGCTCATCCGCACGCCTCCGAAAACCGTGGTGCTAATGGGTGTTGGATGATAAAAATCTCGAAACGAAATTCATCAACACCCTTTCGCGGGACGTGCGCGTGACCGAAGGAGTTAATTATGCCACACTTTTGCTGCGGGTCGCATTATGCTCCAGCGCCATTAACGGCACTTGCAGAGGCACCCCCGTTGGTTGGTTTTTCGCCCACCCTCGGCCCTTCGGTAAGTCGTAATGGTCGGTTGAGACGTCGTTAGGCTTAATAATGCTCAATTAACGCAAACGTCCCGGTCGTCCGGAACTGCTTTCCCGGTACAGTGATGCACGAAAACAAGCACCCAACTGATCATATACGCATTCGAAAATTGTATGTTTAACAGCGGCTCTTAAAAAAGGACATCGTCAAAGGATATCATCATTTATTATTCGATTATCTGTTACAAACGTGCCACCTTTATCACACATGCTTTATGCACTTTGAACAGCACTGTTTGGTCCTGGTTGGTAGGATTTTTGGGAAGTACTGGAAAGCTGATGTTTTTGCGCTACTTAGCACGTAACGAAAACGAACCCGCTGCAGGACATGCTTGAGCGAATTTCGAACCCATTGATCGTGCGGCGGCACAGACTGATAAGCGGCGTCCTTAAGTGAGTCGTTTATGTTGCCATTCGTCGTAATGATGCAGCGCGAAGCTGTGTGTTCCGACACTTCCCCTTCAGAAGGATCAGCCAACCGACCGTACTCTTCCTCCTCCAAAAGGGGAACGAAACAACGTCCCGAAAAAAAAAAGACACGAATCAATCGCTGTGCTTGTTGGTTAAACAAGCCGATAAGCACGTGCGTGGATGTGAAGCCCGGTTCAGCTGCTTGTTATCATTAAGCCTGCATCAGTCCGAAGCGTGAAGACTTCGGGGACCGATGGTGGATTTCTATCCCTTCCGGATGTGGCCACCCCTTTCACACCCTTGGCCACCCGCAGCTATGGCACGAGCCGCACGCTGCTCGAGCCGAAAAATAACAAAAAAATTGCAACATAAATATTACTCCCCGTCTCTGCACAAAGGCGGATCGTGGATCACGGAAAAACAAAGCCCTCGTTGGCGGGTGATCACAGGATCGGAGAGTGTGTGTGGGACGAAAGATACAACCCTCGGGAGGGTGACAAGTGTGAATCGTGCGTGCGCTCGCAAATGGGGTAAAAACGCATCGATTTTCAGACCACCGCCGATGATGGCGGTACAACTGACACGCGTACGGAACGAGCGAACGAACGAACGAACGAACGAAAAAAACAGCAGCAGCTTGGGTGGGCTGATTGGCGGAAAACGGAAGCAGCAAAAACAAAGCGAACGCCAGCCGAAGCGAAGGGTGAAACAATGATGGGTAAGAGAGTGCGGGAACCGATGCTCGACTGGGTCAGGAAGTGCGGAACCACTCGAGGGCCACCAACCCGGAACGTGTTGTGTTTTGCAATAAACGCAGAACGGCGTCAAACAAGCGATGAATACAAATCAGGACACGTGCACGTTCGTCGCAAGGATCGAAGGGAGAAAAAGATCCCGCAGAAAGGTGACATCGGTGACGCGATGCAATCGTTGCTTTTCGTGGGGAATTTCCGGGTGATTAAGATGCAGATCAAACGATTATTAAATGATTGATTTAATGGCATTGCGTCCTTACGCTTCACCCGAGTTGGTGTTTATGTAATCGAGTTCAATACTCAACAACCGATTGCAGCTTATGTGGCGGATTTTCACATCATTTAAGTGTGCTATTCTTGTTCCAATCAAATGAACAAATACTGTTTCATTCTGTACCGTGTCACATTGGCCTTCGCCACTCGCCACTGCGCACAAATCCAATCAAATCCCACCTAATGACGATGCTAAAGGGGAAGCTTTAAGGGGTTGTTTATGGATGAATGGACAACCCCCTAGACTGAATCCGGTTATTGTGCGTTTGTGTAGCGGTAAACACACAACTGAGAGAAAACATGCCTCACTCAGATCATGGTTTATCCCCAACTCGGTCGGTGTGATGTGTCATTAAAATAGAAAACTGTCCATTCGCCCAACTCATCCAACGCACTTGATCTCGTTAGTCGGGCCTTTTCTAACCACTTCTAAGAAACTCCGCAGCGGAAGTGCATTTCTCGTTCGGTGCTGCTGTGAATCACGCGAATCTTCGACCAAGACCACAGCGGATAGCGAGATACATCACACTCGAAGCACGCCTGTTGGCCGCTTGCAATGAACAATCAAATTTATTCCATTATTTCAATTACCGCCAATTAGCGGAACCTCGCGCACCAGTTGAGGTTAAATATTGTGACTCTTAACGCTCGGTTCCAGTGGGGGCTGGTGAGCGAATTGATTCATTCCATCAACCAATCAGCAGCGATGCAATGCTGACGTTCCGATGATGTAAGTGCATCGCGGCGAGGTTTTTCGTAGGAACTGATCGTCGGCTGCATGTTTAGTCACTCGATAGAGCTGGAAACGTGTTAAGTCGTTCCATTTCAAACTAGAAAATGGCCAACGAATAATGCTTCTTGCACGAGCGCACGAAACACGAGGCACAAGTGTGCCTATTGTTGCAGGAATGTCCTTACAAGACAGAGATGTCCTTCGAAGACACGCTTACGCTGCTCTCTTGTAGCCTAATCCGAACAGCATTCCAGCAGACACTCGCCGGGATGATCTTTTTAAGTGATTAAAAGGTTGTAAATCATCCCATCAACGGAAACTGGATTACACCGAGCCGTCGTCGAGAGTGCGAGTGTCCTGCCGATCGGCTTGGTCACCGACAAGCCGCCACACGATAAGCAAATCTTGTTCCCGCAAATTTGCTTACCGACCGGCCGATAATTGAGATTTAATTAAACACATTACGACAGGATTAACTTAAGCACCGTAAGCCGGCTCGAGCGAAACTCGGCCCAAAGGGTCACACCGGTCCAAAAGGACGATCGCCAAGGCGAGTGCGTCCTCCGGGGGCCAATTGTCCCGGTTGGCCCAGAAGCCTCCCCGACAAAGCCCCGGCAAAGGGCAAAAGGGATAGAGCGGGATTTTCGACGCCTAATCTCGGTGTCGGTCGCAGCGGTCGCCTCCTTCGAACGGCGGGCGGTGCTCAGTTTCGACCAAACGCTGCCCCAAAACTGTCGCACCGGGCCTTTTGTTCCACGCTCGGTTGTCCTTTTCACTTTCTTCGGGAGGGCTGGGCTTTTGTTTCGATCCCACACTGCCCTCGGCGGGGCATCGGCTTTACCTTTAGAAAAACAAATAATCTCTTAAGCGGGCTCACGGGAATAGCGATACCCAGCGGCTGCATCCCGACCGGTGGAGCCGAGAGCTCGGCATCGTCACAAAAAGGGCCCCTGGAATGCGGCGACAGTGACGGGAATGGAACGGGAACAAAAAGCGGATTATTAATCCCGATAATTGGCTCTGAAATGTACACCCTTCAAAGGCAAATTGGTCAAAATATTGTAGCACTCGTTCGGGGTTTGTTGTACGAACATGGCTTTTTCGTTTCGGGAACCAAGCACACAAACCTGCCCAACAGCCCCGGTTGCTGCTGGTGCTGAATGTGTGTAAGAGATTTAGGACAGGCTCTGATTGCTTCGTTTATGTTGCTCTTGTTGAAGGCGATTACGGAGGGCAGGATATGGCAACAACGGAGGTCATAATTATCAAACAAACGCCAAAGTACAACGAGCATCCGCCGTTCGCTATCGATTTCATGTTCAAACAGGTCAACACCGTGTCTCAAGTATTCGATGGGGAATGTAAACTGGCTTTGGGATGCGTTTCACGTTCTCCGCCTACTTGGACACATCTGGTTGCTTCAAATAAAAGGTTGATCGAACACCCATGCTCCATGCTCCCACGTTGTAACGATTTATTTACTCCCATTTATCCCGAAGCAGGTGAGTTTCAACACAAAAACACCTTCACGTTACCACTTTCGGTACCCTCGGCAACGGTATCGATACGTCGAACAATAGAAATCTGGGCTTTCGTTTGCTTCACCCAACCCTAGCAAGGATTCGGGCATCACGTTCATTAAATTGTGCCTCACCCGTGGCTGTCGTTGCGCGGTCTCATGCGGTGCAGCAACGGTGACAAACACATGCGTCCGATTCATTACCGCGTACAAATCATACCCGCTTGGGGAGCGAAATCCTTCTACCATCGCCCTAACGATGTCCTGCTGAGCTGCACAACGCCGAATCCCGCCGGTGCCCGTTGACGGTGAAAGTAGGAGTTATTAATGCGTACACCTCCCTTTATTTTCCCTTTGGCTGTTGTCCCCGGTGTTTGTGTTCCCGAACAAGCTGATAACGACACAATGTGTTGGTTACTTGTCGCGGCTTTCATCCCGACGACCGATGGGTGTTTTATGTTGGGAAAACGTGAGAATCATAATTATGTAAACAAGCGCCAGTACAACTCCTCCTCTCTGGGGCGATGGTGGGCGCGTATCTTCGTCACCGAAGGATACACAATTGAGCGCACGCAGGGCAAACGGAGGACGTTGTGAAAACGCCCAAGATACCATGCAGGGACGATCGTCGTTCGCTCCACGTGAGCTCAAGGATCAACACCTAACCGTTGTGTA
Organism: Anopheles nili; assembly: GCF_943737925.1. Taxonomy (NCBI): domain Eukaryota; kingdom Metazoa; phylum Arthropoda; class Insecta; order Diptera; family Culicidae; genus Anopheles; species Anopheles nili. The sequence continues at coordinate 5,614,012 of NC_071292.1, forward strand.
ATTGATGGTTCGATCTGATCGAGTTGGAAAAGCGTTTGTTTTTTTTTTTTTTGAAATAAATTATCGCCTTCAGGACATGTGTAACGTCGTCGACGATTTGGGATATTCGTCGTCCAGGAAACCATGAACCTGCGTTTTCGCATGGCCTTCATCGATCACTAACGGTTTGCATGTCGTTTTTCTCTGGTTTGACACTGACAGCACGAGGTTCGTAAACACATTATGACCGAGGAAAAGGCTCGCCATGACAAGGCCATTTCTTGAGCCAGGTTTTTCGTCAGGAACCTTCTCGAAAGGAAACAGCAACTCGATAGGATGCCAACCAAGATGCTGATGGGTTTAATGCGGTTGCCTTGGAACGGGCCGTTTCGAGCTGTGTTGGCCTCGAGCGACATCGAATCGAGTTCGTTTCGATCGGGCATGACTTTTGGCGAAACCCCAGGACTTGTGGCTTTCGCCCGGGGGTTCACCAAGCTCCCCGTGGTCTCGATTATGTTGCAGTTTTCAGCGACCAAGGAAAAGAAAGCCCCGTGTGGTGAAGATTATTGAGCCATCTCGCTCAATGCGTTCTCCACGTGGGGTGGTTCTGGTCGGAAAATGGGTCTTTTAACGAGAAGAAATTATCATCAGCGCAGCTGGTGTCGAAGAGGCGACCCAGCGAAATGTGGTTCTTCTGCCTGTGTTCCGCCGTTGGCAAAAATGCTTAGCCAAACGTGTAATACACACCTTCGTCCTTGTCCCAAGCATTCATCTAAAGTGCACCGTGTTTGCTCTTTTTCCCGGCATGTTTTTACATAATACAGCATTCCGCAAAAAGGCCACGAGCTCATATCGAACAATTTAAAAGCACCTTGCCTTCCCGGGCCGGGCTCGCCCGTTCGCCCTTCTCAACGCCATCGGATTAGTTCCGATGGCTTAAATCGACCGGAATGAAGCCGTTGCCTTCTCATTTCTTTCTTTCGGTTTTGTTTTTCTCTCACTGCCGGCCGCCTTTGTATCTCTGCCCACGGCCTAGGCACAGGGCAAAGCCTAAATCTTCTCACAAGGCCCGCATTAGCATTAGCTCACACATTGTCTCGATGGCAGATTACGCACGAACGCACAATCGACCTGAAATCGATATACATACGTGAGCCTTACGGACACCCACCAAGGGCGGCTGTCGGAAAAGGAAGAAACTGCACAAAAAAGCGCATCCGGATGCACCGGTGCTGATCGGTTTCATTTTTGCCGGCGTAACGAAAGATGCGTTTTTTTTTGCAACATCTCTTTTTTTGTCAGCCCCACGCAAAAACCATTGTGCATGCGAGATTAGCTTCGAACAGTTTGTGGCATTTGTTTTCGTCCCAGGGAAATGTAGGAAAAACGTTTAAAGCAATCGTTTGTGTGTTGGTGCAAAGTGAACCGTGTCCGAGATGCAGAGTGTAAAGTTACCGGGCAGGCTTAGGCGTAATTATCGATCAACACGTTGAGAGGATTCGCTCAAGCCTTCGTAAGCTGGCGAGAGAAACAGTACCTCCTAACCTCATTACGATTGACGTGAAAACTCGCTAAGGCGCTTATGAATGTTCACACAGAAATCAAGCACAATGCAAATGTAATTTTCGATTCTCTTTTCTAAAAATGTGGCCGCATGTTCCTACATGACGACGAGAAGCATTCAACTCGCTTCATGTGTGTGCTCACGAAGGAGTGATATTTTCCTGGAACTCTCGACGGTTTCGAAGGCGTCTCGAGGAACGGGTCATTTCCACAAACCACGTCAGCCAAAACACACACCGAAGAAAAATTCACTCCAAAACCATACACCGTAGAATTACACATAGTCGGGCTTATTTATCTCCGGTTTGCCACCAACAACGCCGTCACTTGTTTGCCCTACAAGTCCTAAGAGACTACCAGCTCGTGCACTTTCACTCCCTCGAACCGTCGGAGGAGTGAGCTCCCAAAGGACACGGGAACAGGGCCCTACATCGGATCGTGCTCAAGTGTCGTGGTAGCGCGAATACGAAACCGGCCACTCCTTGGAGGAACGGGACCGCTTTCCCTTGGAGTATCCTTTCGGGGAAATTTTCCATCTTCCCAGTCGTCATGCGCTAAACCATTTCTGCTCTCAAAGGATTTGTTTGCGACGACACCGGGGAGTTCGCCATTGCGATACGCCAAGAGACGCCGACCGGTAATGATCAGCTCGACCGCCAGCAACCGAGCCAGCGGAAGGTCCTTTGAAGGTCCAGGGCTGATGCTCCGTTGCTGCAGAAAGAAAAACAATGCAACCATCATTACCACCAGCGGGGTGTCCTGGCTGGCTGGTGCACTGGCTCGCATTCCCTGGTAATTGATCCGAGGCCCGGTCGATCGAGCGGAAAAAATTAACTTCCAACCCGTGGTCCCGAGCATCGGAAGGGATCATGCTAAATGACAAAGTTTTGAAAAGACAAACACAAAACGCACCACCCGATCGCATGACACGGTTTTCGGGAGGGATCAAACGTACCGCCAACGGGACGCAACGCCTTCGGTTGCACATTCCCGGGCCTGTTGATGTTGTGCTTGCTGTTTTTTTCTCTTCCTCTTTCGGCTGTTGTTGTGTTTTTCATTTTTTTTCACTCCCTCGGACGCCCTGGCTATTGCCATTTTGCCGTTGTCCTGCTAGCGGACAATTTGTACAGCTCGCCCTGTCGGTACCGGTCGTCCTGTTGACTGAAGTCTGTCCCGTATCGATCGATGACAGGCGAAGAAAAAGAGGCCTCCGCTTCAGCAAAGCGAACTGGACACCGTCCAAAGGGTCCCCGTGACGTGAGTAATGATTTGGCCCGGGTCTGGCGGGTCGCTCCGGCAAGCAAACAATTTACGGGACTCCTCCTCCCGGGGACTTTTCGGGCGGCATGATCGCTTTCATGCGCCCACGTCCTCGAGTACGACGCGTATCCTGGTAGTCCCGGAAGGTCCTTATTTATTTGCTTTTTTGCCCTCGAGCCGAAACCGACACGGCGATGTGTGGACGGCTCTATTAACGGGGACGAGATAATGCGGGGACAACACGGCGGACACTCATCATAATAGTAGTGCAATGTCGAGAAAAAATTGTTGGGTGTCGAAGAAAAACAAAACCCCAGGAGAACGGCGAACGAAAGGCCAAACCCACAGGGCTGATTCCAGAGAAATCGACCAAACATGCCGCGCGTTTCAAGTCGACCGATCGGTGCAGGTTCCTTGCACTACTGGAATTGAAAAGTGCTGCTTTTTATGGGTATGGGTTTTATCGGCACGAAACGGAAAAAAAAGCATTGTTGACGTTGCGTGCATTAGCTGCAATAACGGTGACAATGTTTTGCTTCAAACTCGTGTGACCGGAACAGACGTAACGGTTGACTGCGGAGTTCGGGAAAGGAAGTGATTTTTAACGCTCTACTGGTACCATGTTGGTGGAAATTAAGCAACATTGGTGGATGAAGAAAAACGCATCTTTTGGGTAATTCGAGCAACTCAAATCGCTTCCATCTGTTCGATCGATCGTTCTCGATCGTACTTTTATGAGGTGAAGTGAATTAATCAAACCTTTTCCATCGTCCTGCTCCATCTGTTGAGCTGATCCTGAATGTTTCTCACACCCTGCTCGATCGGTCATTTTCTCACCTCCCTCAATGTGCACGCGTGGAACATAACTCGTCAATTTTCACACGGCCAGATCATAAAATGCTCTCTCTCTCTCTCTCTCTCTCTCGAAACACACACGCTGACCATCCGTTCGTTGTGCTCACAAATCCCAGTCCCGGGCAGAGTTTTCTTTTATGGAGTGATGCAGGATCACCCCACGCACACCGCCCCAAGCGCGCGGCTTCATGATCGTCCTTTCGGACCTCGGCGGGTCCGTTGGGCCTTTTGTGTAGGCTGAAGTGCTCATAAAAATGAAAACATCTCAATCAAGCATCATAAATTGCCGCGTTGCGTGCCGGGATGGGCCCTTTCATCCCTAACCGCCTCGTTCGATTCCCGTCCATTTTCGACCCGATGTCCTTTTTATCCGAACCGGCCCACGGGCCCTTAGGGATCGCGATTGTTTGTGGCCCGTGTGAAGGTGGCAACGCGAGAAGCTACATCGGAACCATAACACAAGCACCTTACACCCTGCGATCTGTTACGATCATACCTTTCGATTGTACGATCAGAACGTTCTGCCGGGATTGGGAAGATGGAGCGTTAAAAAGTACATCTGATGTCTTCATTGACGCAACGATCGTCAGGTGTAACAGTAGGTGCTCAACAATAATTGATCGGCAGCAGCTTTGAAAGCCGTTGAAAGCCGCACCGGGGGACGAATGAGATGATCGACAAATAGAGATCATTTGATGTAGATCAGGTAATGCATATGGTATGTTGAGAAATGCTTCATGCACGGGAGTTATGAATAACAAAACACAAAAGCCTCCTCGGTGTAAGTACCGTTCGTTTCATGTGTAAAAGGATATGTAGGGGCGAAAAGAGAAGCCAACAACCTTAATTATTCCGTCAAACACTAGCTTCCTTCATGGGCGCTTTCGTTAGGCTTTCCGGGGCCATACGAAGCCTGTTTTATTAGATGTTTATCTGCTGCATGATGATATTTTTCCAACACTAGCAACCACCGTCTGTCTTGAGCACCACGAAACACGGTGCAGTTGCGGGCCAAGATGGCTAAAATTCTAACGCGTAGCGGTACTTCTGGGTGCGCTCGTGCGGAATGATCAAAATGCACCACTTTACGACGGGCTGCTTCACTTTCACTCGCTAGCTGGCGGGCGGAAGAAAATGAAAAGTTTTACAGCTTCTAACGGCAGAAAAACGGCGATGGCAAAGTAGCAGTCCGACGCCATCTGAACTAGAAATGCACCGAAGCTCGAAACTGGGAACCGTTAGCAAAAGGGACCTTTTGTTTTCAAAACAGGCCATAAACAGACCGGGTCCCGCCATATGATCGGTCCCGTTGCTCCAAGAAGCGTTCCGTGGTTTGTTCTTCATGTTCAGCAAAAGGGGTGACTTGACTGCGTGTGTTTCCAATAAAAAAAATGCTTATTTTCCACCAAACTAACGGGACTGCTTTGGCTGCATTTTTGTCGATGATCGCGAAACGATCGCCCTCACCGATAAGTACATTCGTCGGTGCGTTTTTCGCCCACCCGGCCACTAGGGGCGGCTTTATCCACATACGGTCCCTACGCGTCGTAAAAACGGACGATCTCCATCCCAAGACACCCGGACGATCCCTTTCAGTCGGGCGTTCCCCGAACAAGCGCATTAGAACCGCCACGGAACGGAGTCCGCTCGATCGAAAGGTGCAATAAAAGCATTAAACCACCGGGTCCCACTGAAAAAGGGAACGATCGGGCCAATCCGATCCATTTCTCACCGGTGCCGGTTAACCCTTTCGCCGCGTCACCGCTGACCGGTGGTAATCCTTTGCGGTAAAAATAACGTCACACACACGATCGCCCAAAAGGCGTCCATAAAACGCCGCTCCCGGGAGAAATCGGTTGATCCCGGCAGAATGAAACCGAACCTTCGCTTTTCCCTGCGAGGACGAAAGGGGGCCAGTGCGTCTAATTGAAACCACTCGCCAAAGGGAACATGAACGGGCACGAAATTTGCCACTTTTATTGCCCCCGAGCGGGTCTGCCCATTAACGGTGGGACTCCGGGAGAGATCGAAACGGTCATCTCGGTTTTTGCTTGGAAAGGTGCGCCTTCTAGCTCTGGCGACAACCGAAGCAGCACTGTACCCAACCACGGTAGGAGGTGTAGAAAGGATTAGGAGTAGTGAAAACAAATTTTTATTACTTGCTTTGTTTCACTTTCTTTTGAAATCATCCTGCCGGGTATCGAGTTTGCTCGCTCCCGAAGGAAAGGGTTAACTGACCAAAGCTCCTGAGCGAGCGAGTGCAGATTCGTGGGCGGAATTTCCACAAAATATTGTCCGTATTTAACGCTAAATTATACGCATTACAGCGTACGAGGGCTGTACTGCCGTTGCGGCTGCCCTACGAGGCTCGACTTTGCTCGAACTCACCCCAGGTTCGGATGCGTTAATCCGTTTTATAGCCCATGGAAACCTCAAAATTGCCCCCGGTCAAATTGACCTCCTGGGTCCATCTCCCCAACGGTGGGACGCAGAAATCCTGCGTAACGAACGGGATCAGCTTAGCAGCTCGATCGCTGCATCGCTTAGGGCTTTGTGCGTCGGATCAGCGTGATTTATGGTTGCAAATAATGATTTTATCATCGCTTCGTGAGGGGGTCCTTGCGTGATCCATCAGGACTCGTCAGGACCCGCCAGGAGCCTACCACCAGATGGCTCCCGAGAAGTAGTATGCTTGTTGCCGGGGAATATGGCATGGCAATATAAGCGCTGCAAGCGAAACAAACAAACATCACCTGCCCAAGAAGGATCAGGCCGAGGATCAAGCGATGGCGGCCAATGAAGACGTCTCGCAGGAGATCCGCAAGTCATCCGTGCAGTGTCATTGCTTGATAATTTATCAAACCTGGGCGCAGAGCCTGAAGGCATGCTGGAGCACGAAATTAATGAAGCACGCGCGACGAGAGATCCTGATCATCCCGTTGATCCTCGCCCAGGTCGTGCTGGGTTCCGTGGGGAATACATGAATTTTCCTCAATTCGTTTAGCCTTGTCCAGTAGAGGGTCAAACACGGTGCCAAAACAAATAAACCAACAGCTGAGTGTGGATTTTGTGTACCTTTTTTTTCTCTTTTTCGAAGAATTAATTGTTGTGGTTGTTTGTGCGGTAGGAATTAATTGATTACTTGCTCGTTTCAACATCCAACAGCCAAAGTAACCATGGAAGCGGAATGAAATGGAATAAAAATAGGCAATCATGTTAGCATTGAAATGACGCGTCAATAGCATAACGCCTCCCAGCACGTGTATGTTCTACTCATTCGACGCGATGTCATTCTTTTTGTCTCGTTACAAAAAACGCTGAATAGCTAGTTAATTTCCGCTTAACAGCGACAGATGAATAAACCGCGCAAAGCAATGATTTGGCAGATAATGAAAAAAAAGCAACAGCCTAAAAAACAAGCCTATAAACGCCACAAGCTATCGGAGCACATGGCCGTCATTAAGCCCTCGAAAACAGGACCAGCTCACATGGCGTACCCGGCCGTCGAATTGCCCAGTAGCTGGGCGCGAGATGTACAGCTGATCACCAGATTTTCCGTGCCATAAAACGGCCCAATAAAACACAACAATGCAAAAGTCAACTCGCCGTATCCACCTCCACGGTCCAGCCCATTCCCACAGGGGCCGTTAGCCATTCGCAGTGCAATTAAGCCCGGGTCCGGGCAGAAATCGACCCGTTCGACAAGCTGCTTATGCTTCAGCGTAACATAACACACATCCGCCCACCGAACCGTGGTGGGCTTTCGGGCGAATTCCCTAGCAATTTGGGCCCACTAAGCCCCCGCACGGTAGCCGTTAATGAATCTCAAATATTTGTTGAGAATGGCTTTGAGCAGCGAGGAATCTTTGAATCGAGATTGGCGAGGTATCCCTACGTGGACATCCAACCACCAAACAGGGTGTACGCGCCTGGCTAATTGCTTCTGGGGCTGGAATTGACCTGTTTCACCCCTTCGCGTGTAGGGATGATCTCCGGATCGCCGGGAAACGTGAACCATAGTCAAGGACACATTACCGGGGTAGACCTCTAGTCGGGTGGGGTAACCAAATGGTGGAGATTAGACTCGAAAAGTCAATTTTCTGTCAATTGAACACACAAACAGCCATTGCAAGGAATCGGGGTAGCAAATGGCTGGCCTTCAGCATTTGCCCTTGGGCAGTGTTCTGGTTTGCAGATGAGTGAACAGCGAATCACTTTCGATATCTACAATTAATTATTTCGAAAGGCTTTGAATAAAGTATGTAAATTACTGTTTCTACCAGCTAATAAAGTTCTTAAGCCATTTTCAAAACCAAACCATCCATTAACGCCCTTCTTTCTTTGGTTGTTCGTGCTTCTGCCGTTGCCACCCATGTCATGCATACCGGCACTCATTATCGTGGATTATCACCCCAAAGTGTCACTGCCCAGGAGAAAAAGTGTTCCCTCAAAGACCGATTGAATAGATTGCTCCCTCCTGGCGGTCCGGTACCAGTAGGGAAGCAAATTATCCATTGCATTATGCAGCTCCGTCTTGCATCTTCTCCCGCTGGCAGATTTCTCCTCGCTAGCCGAGTCTTATCTCCAATGGGCTCTCTTCTTCCTCCCAGTCGGACCACATCCGTCGACTTATGGTTTCGCAAATTGATTTGTCACAAAAACCCACGTCCAACAATTCCTTCGGTTTTGGTGAAGGCAAGAAAAAATTGAAAGAAAAATCTTCAGCCTCGCCAGCACGCTAGCGATGTCATTGTCGCTTTCCACAATTTCCCGTGGATAGAAGCGAAGCAAAAAAATCCGGACCCTGGATTCCGCCTTCGTCTCCCACCGGAGGACCTCCACACAGGACCAGCGAGCTCCGAGAGGCACGCAACTCGGCGATAATATTGTCATAAAACCTAATTAGACACGGTGTCCCTTCTTGCTGTCGGGGTGCTTTTTTTTCCTTGCTTTCGTCGACCATCCGTTGTGCTTTCCCATTGCGAGAAGTTGACTTTTCGTGCCACGACACGAAGCATAAAGCAACACAAAAAGAAAAGAAACGTACGCTGAAAGAATCGAACATCGAGCGAACGAAATGGAAGGAAATATTTTTACCGAAATTGAAATGTTGTATTAAAATAAAGTCATGAAAACTCGAACCGTCGAAATGAGCGCGTCGAATGGTGCACGGCGGAACGTTTCATCCATTTCCGATGGAGATCCTTTTTTTTCTAGCTGTTGTTTTTTCCTAACAAAATGATGGTGAAGATTTTCGTCCTTTCATGTTCTACCGCCAGCTCACGATCGCTGCCAATCATGGCACAAATCCCAAAACCAGCCCCCAGGAAAGCTGAAGGATTCGCCAAACCGCTAGTATCGCCCGACCAGCACCGATAACTAATCGTGTCGAATCGCTTGAAGGCATTGATTATGGAAACGCTCCCACCAGAAAAGCGTTGGTGGACGCTGTGGAAGGATAATTGAATTGTTTGTCAGCCAGCAGGATCGAGCGAAAGAGAAGGACGACGTGAAAAGGCTGCCCGGAGGGTGAATTATTAGAAGCGAGCTTTTCCTCGCCTGTGCCTAACTGTGACTAACGCGTTCCTCCTGTGCGTTTAAGCCCTCAGAAAGCAAACCAGCTAGCCGAGTGACTTTCCCGGAGGTCCCGGATCCGGATCCCGTCAGAAGCGTCCCTAAATTGGTCCCTTTTCACGGTCCATGAGCGGCAATCATCGTCAACCTATTGTGGGTCCCACCACCGCCATGTGGGTGGCTTGGTGTGATCGCAAACCCGCGGTGACAGACGAGAAGCACCCCTGCTGGAGAAGGTCCTGGCGAACGGGAACGAGTAGCAACAGTAAAATGATCAACAGCGATGCAAATTGATTTCGCACCTCTGTTCCTGGGGTCACACCGATCCTTCCGGTGGTCCAGGAGTCGCTAGAAGCAGAATCACTGACAGCAAAACATTCGCCCGTTTGTTGGGCGATCTTGCTGGCCAGCGAACCGATCAAGGACATTCCGTTCTTATTCACCTCACTCAATCGAAGGTCAAACATGTGGGTTTCTCGGTGTCGCTGCAGGATGGCGGTTACGTTGAGACTAAGGTCACCCTAGAAGCTCAACGAGGAACTGGTTGGATACGGCTTGACGGTTGTGCGTACTGAATCTCAAGGATGCGTTCGATCTGAAACGGTGAAGGATCCGTCCCTAGCGGGAGACGTTTACTTCTACGAATGCACGGAAATGTCCCTCCCGATGACAGCCTTTGGCCACAAACGGCCTTCGGGGCCGTGTTAGCTGGCATTTATGCGGGATCAGGGTCACATTATCGAACTGTTTGCATTTCAACTGACCGCTGCGAGGGCAACAAATCGTTACAACGAGCTAAACTAATCGCACTTCACGTTGCTTTGAAGCTGTCGCAGAAAACCCACAATTTAATGGCCCATGGACGCTATTGTCATTCGGCGGGATAGTATTATTTTTGTTAACCAAAACCTTCATGGGTGCTGTAGGAATAAGTTATGACATTTTTTGGGTTAATTTTCAATGTCAAGCCAAGTGATGTTTGTGCCTGTTGTTTTCGTAATGAATAGGTTAATTTTCACCATGAATTACGCACGGAAGAAGGGTAGCGAACAATGGTAGCAGTTTAGTAACAAATCGTTTAAAAAACGCATTCTCATTCGCAACATTTCACGCCCTTCTCTAGCCTGGGTTGGAATTTCGGGCAGAAAGTAGGCGATCGAGCGCATTGCTTCACTCACTCCCGTGCACATTGTGGCTTTTCTTCTCACTCGTCATAACCGTCATGCGTTATTTGTCGTTCAGGCACCCGAAACGCGTCAATTTGGGTGAGGAAAAAACAATCGATGACAATTAGAAAAGTCAATCGCTTTTGTTAGGGGGACCCTCACACGAGTTCCTTCCCAGCAGCTAACCAACCAACGGGTATTCGAATTTTTGGGCGATTTTTCGGTATCGATTGTGCAGGGCGCAAATTTGCCCAAACTCGAAGCCCTCCGGTCATAAACACGGCGAACCCATTAACGGCAGCATGGCTCAGTTTTATTGGGACAGAGAGCCCAGAAACGTGCTCCGGGTGCGGCTTCCGTACCCTGGAGGGGCGACTTCTTGTTGGGTCTTGCTGGTGGAAAAACATTTGGACACGACACAACACACCTCGAAGCAGGCTGAGTTTACGGCCAGCCTGGCCGATGGACAATGGACAAGAATTAACTTTCAAATGATTGAACAACACCTCTCGAATGGGAAGAACATTGGCAATCCTAGATGGGCTGTTAATTTGCACTAGGTACGGAATGAAGTTCACCTAAAGGACGTTGGATCGGAATTCCAATCAGACGGAGTTTGTATTTCAAATAAAAACGAGGAATACTGCTGTTTCTAAGAAAGCATAACAACTTTCAGGCAATACAGCAATTCAATCGATTCCTAAGGATGTATTTATGTTACTAATATCTCAAAATTATATGCACGAGCCTTACATTATCTCCTCGCTACAAGGTTTCTCTTTTATCTCATAAAAATCCGGTTCAACACCGTGTGGCCCTCGTCGCATTAATCAACCCAAATATGCTCGCGTTAAACCGTGTCCAAATTGTCAAACTGTAATAAAATTAAAACCCCACTAAAAACCGCTTCTGCTGTGATTCACCGCGCTCTATTCGCGTATATTTTTATTTTCCGTTGAGGGAAAACATATTTTCCAAACATTGTTCGTGAAAAGTGTGGCCAAATTCGCACCAGGATCGCCTCGTCGACGGCTCCATTTTGCATCTCCGCAGCAGCAATGCGTCCAAGCAACCCACGACCCTTGAAGGGCTAGCAGTGCAGTGAAAGAGAGCGAGAGCGAGAAAGAGCGAGAGTGAGTGAGTGAGTGCGCACCATCGACCGCAGAGGGCCAACTCACGCACACCAGCGCTCACCGTGAGCCGCTGCTGTTTTCTCACCCTTCGACGCACACAAAAACCACCCCCCAACGCAGGGGTTTGCAAATAAAATTGCATTTATTTATTTACGCTGCCCGAAGCCGCTCCTTGTTGTGAAGCAAGATGTGTAAACAAATTGTACATCTCGCGCGTTTACAAACTGGTTCGACTGCTATTTGTCCAACAATCTCCCACCGCGACTTCTGCTCGCTTTCTCGCTTGCTCTCTGTCTCACCAAGCGCATGCCGTCCTTGTCGCTCACCTTGTCACTCTCTCCGTGCAGCTCACGTTTTCTCGTTCACTCATCGCAGCAAGCCGGGCGCAAACGGGGCGGAGTCTCAGGCCAAACTGCAACAGTTCCCCCCTGTCAGATGTCCCTGACGTTCCAGGGTCCTTTTCCAAGGATATAGTCCAGGCGATTCCGGGACCATGAGCTTCTAGCTCAAGATCCTTGACGGGTTTGCTGTCTCACTCATGCTCACTCCGTGCATCCGGGGTCACGGGTAGCGTTCCGTACACGAGAATGAATTTGACTTCTGGTCCTGCCCCTCCCGCCCCTCGTTACCCACCCTCATCGAGAGGCTCACTCCCTTTTTACCCAGGACCTTCACCCATCCTTGCCAGCCGTGAGAGACAAGGTAAGAGAAAGCAAACAGTTTTTTTCAATGTCAACTGACCCACACACGCGTACCTGCTCCTAGGACCTTCTGCCAAGCAATGGGCACTTTCTACCTCGCTTGGATGAAGGGGACTCGTAAGGGGTGAGGCAAGGCAAGCCTCCAGTTTCGCCCATCGTCACCCTACGCAGAAACCACCCCACATGCGCATGCTCATGAACGGAACGGGCCGGGCTGGGTTTGCCATTGGTCGATCGGTTAAGGGCTGATTCACCCCCGGGGGCGTTCGTCCCGGCCGTGCGTCATGGTGTTGGTGCAACCGAACCCATTGGCCGGCGGTCGTGGTATAAATGCGCCTGGGAGGGGAAAAACTGGCTCAAAGCAGTTCCATCACGAGTCCGCGCAGCACACGCTCCGTCAGCTCGACATTCCCTTTTTTGATCAGTACCAGCGCGTTACACACGATCCTGTCGCGGCGGTTGGTGATCGAGATTTTCCACCGTAGGATTTAACCGTAGTGTGCCCGAGAGTGTTTACGTGATCGCAGGAGAATCAGAACACATGCTGTAAACGCAGCGAGTGCACGCAAAGCAAAGTGAACGAGAAAGGAAAAACCTTTGTGACCACGTGACCCGTTTGTGTGCTCGACGGCAACGTCGGGACCGTCGGGAAGTGAAGGTGCAGTGAAAACACACAGTAACAACACACACAAAAGAAAAACCACCTCCAGCAACGGTAGTGACGAATGCCGTTTGATGGTCGTTGAAAGTATGGTCAAAATCGAGCCCACCATGATGAACGGTCAGACGATGTTCGGCGTGGCGCGGGCTCCGCTCAAATCGAGCTTCTCCATTAACTCGATCCTGCCAGAAACGATGAAATCATCCCCATCGCCCACACCCTCACCCACGCTACAGTCCTGCCCGTCACCGATCGGTTCGGAGGAGCAAGATCACGATCTCACCGACACTGAGAGTGATCTCGACGTGACTGGAACACCTCCACCGATGGATTGCAGCAGCAAGGACAAATCGGACGAAACGGAGGGTGATGGAGCGAGTGGTGCCGGTAGCCCCTCAGCCAGTCCGGCCAAGGATGGTGAGAAAAAGGGCAACGAAAAGCCCCCGTACAGCTACAACGCACTTATCATGATGGCGATCCGGCAAAGCGCGGAAAAACGGCTCACACTGAACGGCATCTACGAGTACATCATGCGCAATTTCCCGTACTACCGTGACAACAAGCAAGGCTGGCAGAACTCGATCCGGCACAATCTCAGCCTGAACAAGTGCTTCGTGAAGGTTCCGCGCCACTACGATGATCCCGGCAAGGGCAACTACTGGATGTTGGATCCGTCGGCTGAGGACGTCTTCATCGGAGGTTCCACCGGAAAGCTGCGGCGTCGTTCAACGGCCGCTTCACGCAGTCGGTTGGCCGCCTTCAAGCGATCTCTCGTAGGACCCATGTTCCCCGCACTCGGTTACCCCCAGTTCGGTCAGTTCCTGTATCCCTCGCACGCCCAGGCCCAAACGGCACTGTTGGCCGCCCAAATGTACCGGTACGCGCCTTACGCGCCCAGCATGGCACCAAAACCGACCGCTTTGCCATTGCCATTGGGCCCACTCGGTGCCGTCGGTACCGGATTCGGCATGGATCGGTTACTGGGTGCGGCTGCTGCCGCCTCCCAGATGCACCCACAAGCCCCTCTCTCTGCCAGTGGCCCCACCAGCCAAGCACAACAAGCCGAGATCTACCAAAGACTCCAGTACCATCAGCATCTGCTGCAGCAACATGCGGCCGCTCAGCAAGCTGCTGCAGCTGCGCAAGCACACCATCAGGCAGCCGCAGCCGCCCATCATCAGCTGCAGCAACAGCTTAGTCCCACGGCTAGTGAAGGCTCACCTCATCACCACCCACACGCACACCCGCAGCATTCGCCCTTGGGCACACTCCCACAAGGATCACCAACGGGGCACATCTCACCGACGGCGCCCGGGGCTGGGATGATCTTCAAACCCATCACACTCGTGTCCCGCCAGAGCTAGGGAGACGAGCGCAAGTGTCCTTTTGAGGTCACATCCCACCCCAACACACACACATACACCCACAAATAAGGTGGCAAACGCCTGACCAGTGATAGTAGGATCGTTAGTTTTGTTCGTTAGGGCACCGCGCGTAAGTGCGCGTAGTTGTTTGGTTTAGCCAGGAGGCTGTGAGAGCGCGTGGCAAACGTGGCCGCGCGCGACCGCCGACGAGTATTAGCACAATTTCTGTAGATGTACGATCGGGTAGAAGCTTAGGGTTGTTCGTTTTAAGGAAGCGCTCGAGTAGCGCGGCGTGTACATATATATATATAGCGAGCTAGGGCGAGTAAGTTATAGCGGAAAAGCGAAGGAAAAAACGATGGAAAAACGATGAAAATATACATGGCGTGCGCCAGCACGTCGCATCCGCCAGGCGCAGTCTCGGGGCTTCCCGAGGCGGCGTGGGCGAGACAAATTAAAAACACACACACATTTTGGCTTATCTTTTTATTTCTTGTAACGGTTTGAATTGGGGGAGCAAAGGGCGCGACCGAAAAGGAGATGATGACTCGAATGGATGGAGGCTCGCCCTGAAAATGGTGCGTGGGAAAATGCCCCCAAACAGCCCCCTTCAGTGTTTGTAGCTGGTGCTAACGGTGCAATATGCTTGCGTAGGGGCGCAGGTCTTGGAGTTGGAGGTGGCCTAGCGGACGTTTCCGAAGGACTCGCCCTTTTGCACACATAATAGCATAAGGGCGACTGGCACGCGGAAGAAAACGTTCGTCCCTTCCGACCACGGGAAATGGGGGAAATGTTCCCGTCTCGTTTGGTCGTCCTTTTCGATCCCACCAACGCCTGCTTTGTTTCGTTGTGTGGCTCGTAAGCGTCTTCGTAGTGTGTGCGAATTAATATTTTGACAGGAAGCGTACGCGGCCCCGACTCAGTGAGGAAATCGGAGAACGACTGAAAAACTTCGCCCTCGGACGAACGGGCCATGGGATGGATTCCGTGTCCTGGGCAGATCCTTCACAGCTTCCACCTTCAAAATCCGGACCTTCGAGCAGTGGCCTTGCGCTAATGCGGGCTTGATTTATTTGTTCGCCTCGTTTTTACGGCTTTATTGATGTGTGCTTTTTTTTTTCTCGTTGTTGTTTTTTGTGTGCACACGCTGTTTGCTCACGCGTTTCAGATATGCAGATTTTATGGCACACTGGCTTGTGTACTGCTTTGTTTTGTACAACCACTGTTGTGCAGTTCCATCGAGCCGTGCGAGGCGTTGAGCGTGCTTTATGAGATGAAACATTTGTGCTTGAAGCGACAACAAACACGAAAAAACTGCCAGCTTTGTGGCAGTTGAATAATGGGCTTCACTTTGTACTTACCTTGACTCGCGCTGATGGAAGAGCATTGGCCTTATTGTCAGCGTGATTTATTGCAATACCATCAGTAAGCGTTTAATTCGTCATTTGCTGTAATTGATGTACTTTTTTTTTGATAAAATTTCAGCTCATTACCAGCTCTTGATTGCAAGGTTGATGCAAAATTAGTTTGGATATCGTAATTTCATCATAAAAAACCCCCATATTACATCCACGATATCCTTCACATTCTTCCTCCATTCCATCCACCATGTTGTGGCTAGGCCACCTCTAAGCAAGTGTGCTTTATGTTCTGATCTTCTGCGCGTCATCGTTCCGTTTTCCGGTCCGTTCCTTTCGCACGATCACGACCATAAGTGGCGCTTGAATCGCGAAGGTACGATTAGCGAAGCCAAAAACCTGTTCTAAAATCAGGTAAACTGGACCAAGCCCATCCTGAGATTGTCATTTGCCGAGTCCTTGTTTCTTCCCCGGACGTTTGCTCGACATTCGCGTTCGTCGACGAATGAGCAGGATACGAGTGCTAGCAGAGATGACGAGAAAGGACGCACCATTTTCCAAAGGCTCGGTGGCGGAGTGAGATGAATCGAGTCTTGATTAATCTCCTTTTCCGACTTCTCGGTTTGGTCTCGGTCCATCCACCGATGGATAGCTGGGAGAGTACGAGAACGGAAAGACAAATCCCTCCTTCCTGTCGTAAACGATTATTTTTCCCGTCCTTACCGCGTACGGCTCTTCCTCCGCTTCCTGCTTCAAATCACGACCAAAAACCCCAAAAACGGCCAACGGTGGCGGCCTAATCAAGGCAGTGCGTTTGAAATATTATGACATTTGACCATCATTACTATGATCAGGATTTAAGGAATAAAACAGAACAAAAACGCTGCCCACGCCACATCCGGAAATGATTTTCCCCCGCCTAAGGACAGATAAAAACGGCCCCGATCAAACGGCCCGGGTCAAACCTTAAATCCTTAAGGATGTTCGGGGGACTGTTCGAGATGAAAAACTGCTCTACAATTAAATCCTGTTCGTCCCTTTTCTCCGACACCGAAGAAGGATGGAAGGTTACCGGCTACAGGATTGTTTCAGCAATCATAATGAATTAAGTTATTATGTTGATGAACTACTTAATTAACATTTGGGATTGGAATGAGACGCTTCGCTTCGACCTACCCATTATCCACAGGACCTGCGGTAATTAAAACGTCAATATTGACATCTCTACATGCAGTCCAGGACGCCCAAGGTCTATACATAACGGCACCGAAAACGGCTCAATTGTTTGACCATTTTGTTATGCATTTCGTGCCAATTTGTTTCGTGCATTCCGTTAGCTCCTGTGAGCATAAATCATAGCGCAAGAATGCAAGCGAGTAATTAAAAAAGTCAGCATCTGCCGACTACAGCTGAAACCGGCAAGCGGGCCTTTGATTTACGGTTCGAAACACAGGATTTTTGTGCTTAATTCGGCATTCCTACAGCTGGTTGTCTTTGTCCGGCGGCCGGTTGCTCCCATCAACCGGGGCCGGAGTCCACGGCTTAGAGCGTCATTAGGTGAATTTAAATTTATTGAATTGTTTTCATGCGAAAATATTATGATCCACCCGAGGTCCGCCGCCATCTCCGGCGCGCGGATAAGCACGTGCTGTTACGCCATGGAGCGTTCGCGATTGCGCGATGATAACCGCCCCGTGGACCTTCTGCGTGCCGAGAGATTGATGCTGACCACGAGCGAATGCAGGAGCGCGTTGTTTTGAAGCGATAATTTGATGGTCCCGGATCATTTTTCAGCGCTCTTTTATCGAGCGCATCAGCTGCAGTCGTTTTTTTTGTTTCTATCTCACCCGTCATTTGTCGCAGCTGTCTTTTGGGGTGGCTTTCCTCGGAACGAGACATTTCAGAATTGTTTTACGCGATTTCAGCCCTTTCGTCCTCCCAACCCAACCTCTGGCCGAGTTCCACCACCGACCAGGAGGTGTCGTTTGCACGATCGCGAACTCGTCACTCGGACGCCTTTTTCGAGCTTAATTTGTTTTGTATGCAAACAAACGAAGAAAGTGGACCGAACCGGGCCGTCATTATTCAATTGAGTGTCTTTGGCCTCCGCGGATGCGTCAGTACGGTCGCATCCCCTCACGAGAAGCGTCAACAGACCCCGCAGAAGCACTTAATCTGCTTTACAATTTTCTTATTGAGCTGGCAGCGCGGCGCAAACGCAGCCCTAGCGTTAGCGAGCATTTTTACACGGGCACGCGCAATTGAAAAGAGTACATCCATTATTTCGCACCGTAACACCTTCTCGAAGGGATGAGTAGAATTTTCCAGCAAAGTAAATGTCTTCCAAATGCGCCTTACAAGCCGTCTGGCTCGTAGCAGGCGGTGTGTAATTGCGATTAATTTTTCCCCGGAGCCTCAGTAGGCCGGTTTCGGCAAGAAACAAGAACGGCCAACCGTTCTAATTGAAACGGATGATTCCATTTCACGGTTCCGCACCACGCATCTACATCAACCGTCGGGGAGGAAAAACGTTTTGAGGCAATAAAACGCGATAAGCCCTCCTACGCACGGAGTGGGTCGATGATTGTGCCTGTGGTCGGTCTCGTTGGGTCAATGACGCGCGAGCTCAGGCCCATTAATGCTTAGACCGAAATCTCGTCTCAACGGACGAACCGGACTTAAGGGGATGCTTCCTGTTCAGGAGACGCGTGCTATCGCGTGTGGAGGTTTCGGTCTACTTCTGCCAAAGACGATGACAACGACAACGACGACGATGTCGAGGTCTAGAAGAAGGAAAACGTCCCTCATAATCATTCGGGCAGATGAGCGTTTCCTTCGGGGTGGACAGATTCGATTAATTAGCACGCAAACGAAGAACAAAGCACTCTGCGTAGACGATTTTCCACGACGGCCATGCAGTTTTTCACAACAACAAGAGATTTGTTTGATTTTGTTGTTTAGTTTTATTGCATTTATTTTTTCCCCAACAACCACTCTACACCGTTCCGGTGATTCCACGCGTCGAGTGGCTGCTGGTCCGCGGGAAAATGTTGGTAGAAAACGTGGCTTTTCCCGTCTCACGACACTTCACGACCAGTCTCCTGGAATCCTGGAGCGAAGTCCTAATTTAGATGGCGTCAAGACGTGCGTGCGCGCTGTGAAAATACACCCGAAAGATCGTGCATTCGTGCGTGTGATCGAAATCGTGGAAAAGACATGCGAACTGGTCCCGTTCCGTTTTCCCTCTCGCGAGAGTTTCGTCCTACCGGGATCTCCAGGATGCGTCCCGCTGGGGGGTGACTTACGGTAAGTGATACTTGAATCCTGCGAACCCTCCGTTCCTGTTCGTGGATTGTTCCATTCCGGCTTTGTGTGCGTTTGTGTGGTGGGATTTGGCCGGAACCGTGGATTCCCGATCCTGGTGGCACTTGCGAGCGACCTGCTGCGATCGAACCGTGAAGGGAAATCACCCGCAGTTTGGCGTGCTGCTCGGGGCTGTTGAGTTGCTCCTGTGCCGGAAAATCACCAGCTAGAAGTGACGTGAGAAACGTGCCAATCACTGATCGTCACAGAAGCAGAAGCCCACAGAAAAAGGGGGTCTCTAAAGTGCGTTGCAATGAGAGGGAAATCAAGCGCTAGCTGACGTCGTGTATCTTTATCATCCCTTGGGTGTTTCCCTAATCGTGGAGGATGTTTACGAGCTTCAACAAACCATTCGGTGGGGCCCATGTCTCGCGCTGGTGACCTACTAAAACCTATTCCTACACCACGGTGATGATGGACAACACGCATCACGCGGACGTTGATGCGTAAATTGCAGTCGCGATTAATTTAAAGAGAATCCAAATGTAGCTATACAAAAACATAGCTACACCCTCGCAGCGTCCGCGGGCTCGGTAAGATGTGATGGACCGATGTGCGCCTGGTGCAACGACGAGACGAATTATTCAATTGAGCGGCTGATTTGTGGACGTGTACGTGTGGCCCGAACGGCGTCCAGAACAAGACGCTTCCATCTTACGACTTTGCCCTTTTGGGCGACGACGACGACGACGACATCCCACGGTGTTGACGGAAGTCAACTGGAGCACTTTCCCAAGCGGAGTACGATCTCTCGGCTGGGTTCACTGGCTTCCAATCTGGCTCCCATCCCACACACATGCACACACAATCTCGGGCGGATTATGGCCAAAGATGCATTCGCAGACAAACAGGAAACCTCCAAGACGGTACCCAATCGATCCCTTCCCGTTTTGAGGCGACCGGATTGACGAATTCGACAGTCGACGACCGTTACCAAACCGACACCATCCCATTGACACACACTCGAGAGGATCGCACGATCGCGAGCCACTTGCGTGACAGTTTCTTTTCTTTCTCTCGAGGGGCAACACAAATAAGGAAACCGCAAGGTCAAATTGTACGCCCGCCGTTTGCCCGACAGGAAGCGGCTTATGCAAATGAAACGTCATAATTGAACGGCTTTCGGGAAGGTCCGTGCAATGCGTGAGTGCTCGAGAAACGATGACAAAGCGACCGAGAACGGGATTAATTGTGCCGCCTTTCGTGGCCGACCGGACATCTTCCGTTCCAGTGTGCCCGAGAGGGACACTTTTGATTAAGTGAGATTTTGGTGGGTTTATTGCTTTCACGGGAACTCCAAAAGGCCAGCTCGCGAATGATCAACCAAAAAGACGTTCTGGAATGACGACGACGGCGGTGGACGTTCAATCTAGATTGGGTTGCATGAGTGCATTCGTACGTTAATTCTTCAATTGTTGATGCAACCTCGCATTCGTCTAGAGAGGCCGGCTGCTTGAAGAAACCGTTTCAAACGATGATAACGCGCTTCCGTTCTTCGTTACGCGAGGCGAATTGATTAATGCGATTCGGGACGAGGCTCCCGGTCAGAGTGGTCGTTTAAATGGTCTGAATAAAACAATATTCCATTATGCGGACGTCTTTAAAAGTTAAAATAACGTCTCTGCTAAATGAGAAATGAATATCCCTATACTGCCGGTTCGCACATTGTCAAACATAACCCTCCTTGAGGGCCTTCCAATCGAAGCAAGCTAGATTAATTATCTTCAGCACCGTTGCCAAGGAGATGACAGAAAATCCCTACCACAAGCCAAACCATTAAATGTCTTTCTCGGGACCACATTTTCCTTCAGCCGCTTGTGGTGGCATTTAAAAAATTGGCGCGCGTTCAGTACATCTGTATACTTTATTTTCTTTTATTCTTGCCTTTAAAACATTCGCACAATGCCCAATTTCCCAATTCTATTTGCCATCAAAACAACTTCCGACTCCCAAGAACGCCCGGTGTGCATTCGAAAGTGATCCAGTTAGCCGTTGGTGTGTGTTTTTTTCTTCATCATTTCCGACTTTTCCGGCTCCCTTTCCATACCGTTTCAGAGCAGCCCAATCGAAAACAATGGACAATTGATTTAAAAAACACTCCGCACCTCTGGCGGAACGGCCAAGGGCTGCTTCTTAGCTAGCCTCTTATTGATCGTCCTGTGGCGCCCCTTTGCAAATCTTCTACGAGTCCTGGGAAACGAACCGGTGTGATTAACTTTGTCCGCGAGCGTCAAATTTAAATCGCCCATCGATTCGATTGCGAGTGTTCGTGTGATTCGATCCCTTACCCTTATGGTGGGGAGATGCTCAACAATCGAGAATCGAGGCCCATTCAATGCAGGCTCTAGTGCACGGATGCTACGCAAAAGCGGAACCAAAAACCACGCGCAACGAAGGAGCTCAAAGGACGAAGAAGTTGGCAGAAATCAATTAGCAAACAAACGGCAAGAGTTTTCCCCCTATCTCGAATGGTCGGAATGGAAAAACAGTGTAAAATTAGACAAAATCATTTACGCGCGAAACACAAGCAAAACACACACACACACCTTGGCCATCTCACATGTCAGTGATTTCCGAGTCTCGTTGTTGCTCCAGGGGATCGTAGCGATCGGAGAAGATCAAACTCAAACAGCAGCAGTTCATCGCACTGGAGCATTTGTAACGCGTAACCGGGCGGGAGTTTTCTCCACACGCGCCCCAAACGCCCGAAAAGAGGGCGTCTTATTTATGTTTAAAAGCCGGCATGTATTTTGCAGTGTTTAACGTTCCACTCGACAGGGAGGCCGGTCCCGGTGCAGATGATCAGCTCACAGACAGATCGAACGCGGCATCGCGATCGGATCGAAATCAATCGAAGCTCGATCAGGCAATGGCCAACACCACGCCGTAGGTTTCGAGGGACGCGTGAGTCAGCAGCTTCCTTGGGTGGCTGAGTAAAGGGAAAGGGCCGACCGAATGATAGAAGGAATGGTCCATCTCGGTTGGGTTTCGTGTTTAAATGTTGCCGACTGAAAACCGGCCCTTCACCGGTGAAGATGCGCGTAGGGCGATCAACACGTAAACACTCCCCGATGCTGGGAAACATCGGGATTGACATCAATATTTACCGATCGGTCAATCCCCGAGCGTGACGCGATAATGGAACAAATCAGTGAAACTCTCTGGCAGTGGATCCTTGTTCGCTTTTTTTTGTCATATTCTCGCAAAAACCCCATCCACTTGTCGTTGGACTCTTCGATCGGCACGACATTTAACTTACCCTTTTCGAAAGCACCCACGCGAAACGGAGGAAAAACACCCCCACCCGAAGGCCATTCGTTTGTTTCATTTCCCACCCCACTCGAGGGCATCACCCCCGCGGAGGGACTCCCGGGGAACTCGGTCGGGATGGTGGCCTTTTGACGCACCCGCCGGCAACCGCACCGAGCAAACCGTCTTCGCAGTTTAGATTAATTGATATCAGATCAAAAGATGAAAATGAGAAATTAATCTTCCGATCGCGGGAGCCAAATAAAAACAAACCGCCGGCATCGGATTGAATTCACTCGAGTGGTGGAAAATGGGGGGGGGGGGGAGATCAAGGGAGTGGGAAGTCAAACGGTGAAGGGAAATGATTTGGAATTGAACAAGTTTCGCGTCACTACTGGTTGCTTCCAGCGCTGTTTGGTCGGATCACGACACAACGTTTCACCCCCGTGGGGAGAGCAAGTGTTGTGGGAATGAAAGACAGTGAGTGAGAGAGAGTGAGAGAGAGAGAGAGAGAGAGAGAAGAAAGAGATAAGCCTATGCAAAGCACAAAGTGAAACCGAGAGAAGTCAAATCGAATGAAATGTCGAGGAGATGTTACATTATGTGCCCACCGAGCATTCGTTTCTAAAGGGGTTGAACCGGGGTTCCTGTGAAGCGTTCGTGGATGATGAAAGGACACGAGAGAGGGAGTGAAGCATAAATGCTCGAAATGCTACAAACTGGCACTGGAAACGGCGCTCGGTCCATTGAAGATAGCCGCCGGTTGGATGCGGCTTTCATCTCGCAGAGAGACGACTGACGATTCGAATTTTTGTTCCATTTTCGATCCCTATCGATCGGTATCTCGAGACGCGGGTTCGACGTGGCATCATCCCTGCAACGTGCAAAGCACAAACCCCCAAAGTGGCTGTTTGGGGGTGGCAGTCGCGGAACGTCCTGCGTTGAGCCAACAATCGCACGATCCATTCGTGAACCAATTTTTATCGAATCATCCCGATCGATGGGTGCAGTTGCGTTTTGGATTGGGTTTGGTGTCGATGGTTGCTGGGTTTTCCAAAACGAAAGGACAATCTGAGTGATCGAGACGTCTCCTTTGAAGTCCCTCCAATCGGTAGGCCTTCAATTATGCCATATGTCTCCGTTGGAAGGTGTCGGGATGCTTCTTAACAACCCTTCTCGAACCTTTGATATGCATTTTCGGTGTGTTTCAATGCAACCCCTCAATTAACCTTTTCTCACGCACGCCTTTGGGTCGGGTGCGTTTGGAGTTGTTTTGTTCCATGCTTTCACTGCAACTGCATCGACGTAAACAAAGAAAAAGCCCCTCTAGCATGGCGGGGTCATTAAAAAATAGACATCCCTCACGCTGGTCTAAAGGCAGAGTAGTAATTATCGTCCAACAACAAGGACGAAGAGCGTAAAGAAATATTGTAACCGATCGATTCCGAGCCTAAGTGAATGTGGAATGATTCCCAGGCAATTGAAGTCCTTGCAGGAGTTGACCGTTTGATCCATCAAAACGACGTTCTGCTTTGCCATATCCTGCACGGAAAAACGTCCAGCAAGGACGAAATTATATCCTTCACTCGCCGGTCTGTGTGCGTTTGGGGGGAATGAAAAACCATAAAAATATAACCGATGCAAAACAACCCCCAACCCCGAAGGGACGAAACCGGGTCCGGCACCGGACCATCGCGGACTCTGTTTGGTAACAAAATATTAACGAAGTCACGTAATTGCAGCGCAATCGCTCGGGAAATTGATTGGTGTTTCGGTCGCTTTTGCTTTCCCGGCTGGTCGGAAAGGACTAAAGTGCCACGCAAGCACCATATCGCACGGAATAGGTCCCCAACGTGGTTACGGGGATGAGTTCCGTGCATTAAATATTTATCACCAGCTTTAGGCTTCCATGACCGGCTGAATGATGGGTTGCGGTTACGGTTTTAGACCACGCCGTCGCTGGCTCGTGTATGTAAATATTTTTTCTAACAATCGTTCGTTCGCGTTCCCCACAAGCGCTGACCGTAATTGCTGGGAATCAGTGCAGATGTTTTCATTTTCCACGTCCACATTTGAGCTCGATCGGTTGACTTTGTGATCAGCTCAATTTTGTATGTACCGAGGGTTTCCGGTTGAATGTACGGGCTTTTCTTTCTTTCGTTCTTTTTCCCGCCCAAGCCAACATTGATGTTTAAACCGAGTGCTTTGTCTTACGAAGGAGGGGTTTTCTTTCTCAATTTCGACTAGGAAAAGAAACCACCGATTCAAGCATGCTAGTAATCATTTTTCTAAGTCCAATTTCTCTCCAATTTCCTTCCACCGGTTGGTTGTTAACTTCACCCCAGGATACCAATCGGTGGCGATCGTGAGATCAGTTTGCGCCTGGTGCACGGAAAACGCCAGCATCTCGCGTGCTCAGAAGCTTCTAGTCTTGCGGTTTCCGTGGCGCAGTTTTCAAGGCGAAATTGCATTTCACACCACGCGAGCCATTTCACGCCTTTCGTAAGCTGCACAGTCATGGATCGGCACGCCACCCAAGCCAATTCCACCGACGAACGAGGAAACGAACAAGCACCGAGGTTTTCCTTATTTACTTTTAATCCACAAATTGAAAGCGTGGAATCGAGCCGGACGATAAATCATCGTTCGTTTGCGCAACATGACGCTCTTGGCGGGCAGCAAGCAGCACGGGAGCGACCCAAATCAGGGTCAGAGCCAGATGGGAGGGAAAAAAATGGGTAATCGTGCCCCAATCGCGCCGACCATCTGCGATCGAATGGCTGCAGGGATGCGCAAAAAAACAAACACACACGAAACAGCCATTTCCTACCACGGAACTACAAAGATCGGTGGTCATCAGGATTGCCGTTAGAATCTATGAGCTTGTCTAGGACAATTCCGGCGCTGCATGTGGCTCGATTGCACAACGAAACTAGATCATTAGAACGCCGTTTCCGAGAACGCATCCCTTTTCTCGGCTCTTTTGAAGCTAGAATCTCGGTCCCGATGCCGCTAGTGTGTCCTTTTTCCGGGTGGCTTGCCCTTCACGGCGACGTTCCGGGGACAAACACACAAAAAACAAGGCATCTGTCAATCGCGCTGCACGTGACAAAAATCTCTAGCTTGCGGTCTACCCGTACGATCGATCTGATAACGGTCCGCGCGCATGTCAAAGAGTGGTCACTACGTTCGTCCGAAGTTAAATTAAGCCACGGGAGAAACCCACTGAAACATAAGCAATTACCCAAATGAGGGCGAGCATTAGAAGCCTCCGCGTGGCCTCAACGAAACTCGATACTATTCTATCATCCTTCGAATCAACTCGCGCTGGTCACTTGAGTGCGGCCGGCTGTCCGTTGTGAATCCCTGGACTGCCAGGGCGTAACGTAAACAAAAAAAAAGTGAAACCCACGTGTCACGAACAAAGATGACTCCTGGAACGGATCTAGGAAGCGATAGATTCCGAGGACGTCCGTGATCCCGATAGATGGATGGAACTATTTTGGGCGTAAAAAAGAGTTCCCCCAGGTTTCCCCGATGGCTCGCGCTACACCGGGAAAAATGTATCCAATTTCGTACGTGCTTCTTGAGGACGTAACCTTCCGAGATTGATTCTGACAGGTCGCAGGAGTTCCGCCGAGTCTATGACATCTAGACCACGTGGTTTAGAATTCTACCACGAGTGCGCTTCTTCCTTCTATTCGAATGCTATGGTTGTGCTGGTTTCTATGGTAACCATGGTGGTACCAATTCCAAATCCAAGTAGGGCACGCTTTTCATCCCGAGCGAAGCTTTCGCTCAAATTCAAAAGCTCGCTTTCTATTTGAATGCTGATCAAAACTGGTCATAATTAATCACCGAAAACGGATCAAACGAATCGTCAGAGCGATCTCGGAACCAGCATCCAAGTGAGGTTACATTCCACGCTCCAACAGGTCAGGTGAACGCCAGAAACAGGGCTACCGCGTCACGTTCACATCCACAGTCGCTACATCAAAGCTCGGCGCCGCCTGAAATAAACCACGAAGCGGGTGCAAATACTCGTGATTATTTCATTAGACATCTCACCAGCGCCTTTCACGATCGCTGCCCTAATGCCGGTTGCTATTCTGCTCCCAAATTGATGACCGATGTCCGACATGCGATCCCGTTGGCGTGGAAATCAGTAGCAAATGGGAGCGGTTCCGCCACCGGGTCCAAAACATCGGTCAACAATTTCTCAATTACTTCATTGACACCGTGATCTCGAGAAGTGTACGATCACCACCATCGGCCCATCGGTCGCATACCTTCCCGTCGTGCCATCAGCATAAAGTCTATCGCGTAGCGAATGTTGCCCAACAGATCCGCCAACCAAGGTTGCCGGTGCTTCAGCCCGGCCAGTCGCTTCGTTGGGCCACTTCTAGCTCAAATTCCTGTTCCGCACCGTACAGTACAATTAAATTTAATTAATATTCCCGCACCAACCCAACCAAGTGGCCAGTTTCGCCACCGTCGGCAGCCCATCTTCACGGCGAGTCTGCTGGACCATTATCAATCTCGTTGATGCGCGGCGATTACGGGATGCAGGGACCGGAACGGTCCACTTCATACCATGCATGCGCTCGGTTAGTGTCAAGACGACGACTCCCAAATGCGTCTTCGTCGCCGTCACCGCCCGGAATTAGTCCACAATTGAAACCCACGTACAACAGGCTGATTGAGTTAAGGGTCAAGTGGTAAATATTTTGACCTCAGAATCATTAGAATCAAACGCGGCGAAGACGGTAGCGGCGGGCTGGACACACTGGCCGCCAGCATAACGTCGGTGGTAGCCCTTCGTAGCCCGCAGCACCGGAGCACGCGGGATATGGGGGCTGTTTGATCCATTCCAGCCGGGGAACCGGGACGGAAAACCTTCCGAATCAGATTCTTCGCGGTCTGTGGTGGCCAGCGTGGTTGTCGGTCAATGGAAATTCAATTAGCTGATTGTTGCGGCCACGGCCCCGATCTCGACCGGGAAGAGGGTTCGAATGTCAGTGATTCGATTCCGTCCGGCAACCAAGCGGGTCAAGCAGGAACGTATCCGGGAGACCAAAATCACGGGGGTAATATTAAATTTTTATTGATCTTCCACCATCGCATTAGACACGCCAATATAAGACAAGAAGCTTAGACCTTGCGATGGTGGTAATTGAACACGGGCTAGTAGGCGACAATGCGACTCACTCGTGGCCAATGTAAATCATCTCACCTGGCTCGCCTTTCTTGAATGTAACGCGCAGCATGAAAGCATCGCATGGCCCACGGAAACCCAGGCAACCGTAAATGATTACTAGATGATCAGCAAATTACAAACATAAACAAAGCAAGGCTCTGCGCGTCTGGGGGTGGCGTACGGTGTGAGTATGAATTTATTATTTTGTGGCAATCTTAAATCCATCATGGCATTTTTGGTGGCCATCGCTGCAGCCCGTGGTCAGTCAGGTGCAATGGCGCGTGGTTTCGACGCGAATTTTGCTTCTTTTTGCTTTGCTTCAACAAATTTACGCCCGTCGGACGTTGCTGAAATGGGTTCCACGCCTTGCGTGAAGGATGGCACCGCAAGGTGAGAGAAAATTGTATTTGATTTGAAACCAAAACCAGAAACACCATCGCCACGAAAATAAAAAAAAAACACACAACAGCTCTACAAATTTATGGCATGTTGTTGGGATTAGGTGTTATGAAATTCAGATCCTCTGAGCGCGAACGGACGGCTGTTTGCTGGTGTCTCTCGAAGCAGGACGCACGCACCAATCTAATACATAAAACAAAGCAAAGCATCCGGTTTTTTTTTGGCCACAAACATAACAACTTAAGCTTTGGAAAGCGAAAAACGATTCGGAAACGGTGCATCAAACTTTCATGAGCAGTAAAACGTTATTGTACCAACCCGAGCTGGTGGGCCAGCGTGTTGCCAACTGTTTGCAAGGCACTTTTCGATGATACGCCACAAATAAGCCCCCGCAAATCGATCGACAATTTGAGACCACTTCCGTAGCTATCTGGCGTTCCATTCCGTAGCTATCTGATCATGCCCGAGCTGCAGTAATTTCATTCAAATTGTTCACCCAATCACATCGCTCAAAGGGAAAGGGCATTCACGGCAAATCGCAGCAAAATCGATGAGCCACGTCGAGTAATCCCTCAGCGATCGTTGGCGACATCTTTCGTCGCGCCCATGTCATCCCATGATGGCAATCAAGAGTGGGGATTGGGCGATCGAATTAATAAATTCACCA